>NC_064904.1:8990000-18385000 GCF_929443795.1 Astur gentilis
TGGTGATAAAAAAGTTGCAGTTTTCCGATCAGCTTTAAATGTCATCTCATCTGAGAGGCTGACAAGCAGGGGCTTCCCCATAAAGGACTCAGTGTTGCTAAAGAGAAAATAAATAAATGAAAGCTTTCCTTTTAAACTTAATTCTTTGTATCTGGAAAGATTTCTGGGTTATTTTATTTTTTGTGCCCTCATAAAGGGTTAAGAGGTATTTCTTACAGTGATTGATACAAAGCGAAGCCAGCAATAATTTGACATGAAACCTCAGACTACACTTAAATTGTTTGATTCTGTAACAGCAAACAAGAATTTTATTAACATCTTATCCCTTGCTGGCCCCAAGATAGCCTCTTATCAACACAATACAACACAACAACGTCACAAAAGAGATTAGGACAGAAAGGGATATAAAAAAATACTGTATCATTTGAAATGGCAAGGGACTGAATGTTACAGTTCCTTTATGGAGAATCCAATCCATATTTATTTTTTTATATACTTAAAAAAGTCACAAATCTCTTGCTAAAGTTATGCCTTTTTCTTCCCTTTTAAATCCTTTCACATCACTTGCAATGCAAGTCCTCATGAGGCTGGCTTGGAGTCGTATGTCATTCTAAAGTAGAATTGGAAAAATAATTGGTGTAATGGCCATAACCTTGAAAACACTTATTCCTGAATAAATAAGAAGGGAAAATTTACTGAAAATCAGGAAGCCTAAGTTACTGCTGGGCTGTGGCTGCAATAACTTTTCTGTGCCAGCCATTTACATGTGAAATTACTCAAGCATTTTCAGTGATAGCATGCGTTGTAAAGGTGCAATATGAACAGTAATGTTCATCTGAAAAAGTTCCCACAAAGATGTCATCTGAAATACACACATACATATAAATGTGTTAGTTAGGGTTAGAGCACAGTATTATGAAGTGGCAATGACTCCTATACTTAGGTTGTCCAACATATTCCATGATTAAAAGCCTTCCAGCAGCTTTATCAGGGAACTAAAATACCACCGCTGCTTGCAGTTAGACTGTGAAACTTGGCACAGGAGTAGGTTTTTTGTGTCTTTTGCCCACCCTGTGGAGGTATCTTCAAATCTGGCAGAGTTATAAATTGATGGGAAATTATTTCTATCACTGGCACTTAGAGTTTGTCTCTTTCTGTTATCATTGCTCATGGGCCACCCTAGCTTCTCTCTTCCACTCCATGTGGGTCACCAACAAAATACATCTTTGTTTTTACTTTCCTTAAGGAAAAGAAAATGCTTTACAGGTGAGCTGGGCTGGGAACCAGCAGCATGCAACATCAGCCCCTCTTCTGTTTACTGGTGTAGTTTATTTTTGGTCTTAGTGCTTAACTCTTGAGTGATGCCTCCCACCTCACTGCTGACATGGACAGGGAAGAGCACACATGTCCAGAGGGCAGGTTTGAGTCTCAAGGCTCCTACGGACAACATATTTTCTCACCACACAACCTTGATTCATTCTAGAGAGTCCTGTGGGAAAAGTAGATTTGATTTTTTTCGGGGGGGGGGGGGGGGGGGGAGGGTGTCGTATTTTTCAATTCATGTAATTAGCATGACTAAAGATCAGGTTTTTAAGCCTGCTAACAAGATACCAATTTTCAGTTTCTCTGGAAAACTTAAATCCAGTATAGACTGACTCTTGCGGCCTCAGCTGATGCTTAATAGCATTCTTTTCGCGTCCATTTTGTTAACTGCCTCATGGACATTACATGCTATATTTGCCTATGTACATACCCAGTTGTGTATAACATTTTGAGGGAAAGGACATGGAGTTATGAACTAGGTATGGCAGTGCTGCAGACTGCAGTACCATAGGGACACTCAGGGCAGCTTTCAGCTGTCTCGGCAGGAGAGCTGGACCCTGCTGAGACCCACGGTGCCATCACCGAATCTAGCTAGCTTCATGCAAGTGCAACTCTGTCTACACTACCTTTCAAACTCATTTCATTCTGATTTTTCCAAAAGCAGCCTTTGGCCCTGCAGACCACAACAATCTGTCGTGTCACTTACCAGCAGCAGTACGTAAACTGGAGTGCTAAATATTCCCATTGAGAAAATAGACAAAGATGTGAATCTGAAAAACACCAAAATAACTAATTAATTGCAGTGCTTGCTTTCTGTCCCAGCTATTCAAAGTACTGTTTGAAATGCACATTGCCCTTTAACAGAACCCAGCTCCACTCCTTACACAAGCAAAACACATATGACTTTTCAATCCATTTATTTGTTTGACTGAATGAAAATTTTGTAGACTTTTTGTGTAAGTGATGTCTTGTAAGTCAACAAAACAAAGGTATTTTTTTAAGTTCTGGAATACACCAAAGAAGGTTAGAACCACAGATTTCATGGGATTTATATGTACTTGATGTCCAACTTTCCATTATCTCTAAATTTTCTTGAAGAATTTTTTTTTAAGCTGATGGTTTTATACTATATCTCCAGTGTAAGCATATTTTTAAGGCTGAATGCTAATCCCTCAAGTGAGGTAAGATATTTTAACCACAGTAAGGTGAATGGTGATGCCAGAAAAACTAATGGGATTTAAGATACATCAGACGCAAGAACAGTTAAAGTTGAAACAAGTTTTGATCCTTACTATTAAATATATGCCACATACATTTTTGCCTCAGTAGTACAGTTGTAGGTGCTGCAGAATTTGCCCTAAAAGACAGAAGCGAGCCTGTGAATGACAAGATAAATTACTATTAATCTCTGAGCAGCAGCTACTAAAACAGTTTAAGTTCAGTTGTAAGTTTTTCACACAGGTCAACAAAATCTCTTACCTTACTCATTCAGTTCTCTGAAGCGTCACTAATATAATTGTGGGTACGTTAACACCAGTAGAGAAATGCTGAGGTGAGTCTGAGGCGTCTCAAGCTTAATTTTAAGGGATGTTCATGTAACATAAAGAAATCTTGATAGGAATTTTTGAAACACAATGTTTTCTCAAAGTGCAATATAGTTTCAGCCTGGTTTCACTTTAGATTTTACATTCATTTTAATCAGAAATGAAAGGTAAGACTGAAAACAGGGGGTAAAAAAAGTGGTCAGTAACGTGAAATGGCAGAAGTTTGCAAGGCTCTGTTTAATAACTGAGAGACAATAGCTTACATTATGCAAAATTACATTGCTTAAGTCAAAGCTAGTTTTGCATTTTTAGGACTGTAAAAAATCCCAGTGTGAAACCACAAACTTCTGCCTTTTCTTTTTTTTATTTTTTTTATTTTTTTTCTTGATTTTTCTTTTTTTTTTTTTTTTTTTGCTTTCTTGTAACTTAAAAAATATCCAAGTGATTTAAACCATATTCTGTAAAAACAAGTTTCTCCCGTGCTGAGACTTTGTGTGCCAAGTTTCAGCACACAGCAAATTTTTATAGGCTGAGATATTAACCTCTGGAAACAGGAGCATGTAATGGAAACACTGTTAATCCCTTGACTATTGGGGCATAATGAGGCATTAACCTGCTAGCTCTCAAAAGTGAAAGGGTCCAGTTTCTGACCTCAGTTATAGTGGTCCATGTTGAGAGGAACTCCTTTATTTTTAAGTACTTTATACACTCTCATAAAATTGTTTTCTTTTCCAAAACCACTGTTCCTGGGAGTGAAACTCTATAAATATGAAAACTTAGACTTATGAGCTATAGCATGTTCCTGAAGGTAATTAAAAAGCTGTAGATAATTGTGATCATGTAGTGCAGTTTTACAGAATCATACACACTTCAAGATTATGTACTAGCTGTGTAAGTGGTAACTGTCTCATTAGCTTTGAGATATTTAATATTACAGAGAAATTCCTACAACCGTGGGAAAAAAATGAGTGTCATCTAATCTCTAACATTTTTCTATGGCATTACTTTTTGAATTAACCTCATCACTAGCGAAAATATTTGCCAGCCCATAACCTAATCATTCCGCATTCAAATACAAGGTTCCTGCTTTTAAACTGTTGACAGTCTAGACTCTGGTACCAGCAGCACAAGAACATTTAAATATAACAGGTCTTAAAGGTAAATAACTTCTGGAAACAGTTCAGTATGAAATACTATGTGATTTAAAACTTATTATGTGATTATCAACTCAGGGACCCTAGACTGATGGGGTGACCATAGAATGTCTAATGTAAGAATAAAGGATAATTAATTTAATCAATGGTAATGTATTTCGCACATACAGACAATTACTAACACACTCTAGGGCAAAAGTTGAAATACTTGATATGTATGTCATACATATGTCACACACTTATTCCTGAACACAAAGGTTACCTCTATGCTGCAATCAGATGTGACTCCAGTACAGATAGAGGTACCTGCTGTCACCTCAGTGCAGCTCCCTCAGGTAACAGGGAAGCAAAGACGTGACAGCTGAGGTTTCAACCTCACCAGCAAGAACCCGGTTTCCCCAGCAGTAGTGTACAGCCCACGGTGAAACTCAGGCTACCACGTATCGTAGCTAAGTGTCAGGTCCCTAAACGGAGAAGCTGGATTATCAGCTTCTTCAGGAAGCTTACACAGCATCTTCAGGAAGGTGAGGAATACAAGCCTATTTTCTGTCCATCACTCGCCAGAGGAGCCTGCATCTGCCTGAGTCTTTAGAGAAACAAGACTCCTAACTTGGTCATTCATGTTCAGAGAAAAACTAAGGAAAGCAAGTATCATCATAACTATTACCTTGATAGGTTAAAGATGAAAGACATAATACAACACCATTAAAGATTATTTTAGATTAGGTTCACTAATATTTGCAACAGGGTCACATCTGTCCACGCACTGAATCCAAGCATATACAAAGAAACACAAAAGATGCCTGGTTCCAGTCTCACTTTGGACATCTTGCACCCACAAGGGCAAAAATCTTGAAGGATTCTGGCTTTTTGGAAACATTCGCCCTCTCGTAGCTGCATAAAAGTATCAAATGACTTAGTATGTTGTATTTGCACAGAGCATATAATACTCCAGCATACATGTGTATTGTATAGGATGTGTTACATATGGTATCTACTGCGTATACACATTTCAAACAAAAACTATTTCAGAGAGAGAAGATGGACGTTCTATGTTTCAAACTTTGTTTGTTTAACATTTTCACACATGCATGAAAAGCTACAGTCTTTAGAGAAATACATGGAAACAAGCTCTTTTTCTGAAAACAATATTGGTTTTGTGAATCAGACATTTCTGATTAAACAGCATTCATTAAAATAAAACTCCGGCAAGTCACAACGCTAACCCAAACATCCCTTCAGTCAGATGACACTGTAATACTTTGGGAGGAATTTGGACACTGGATCTTCCATTATTTTTACTAAGAGTAATGGCAGGCAACCTCTGCAATGAATTCCATTGCTAGGTGTGCTTATACATACATGAAGCTCCAGTAACAACTTAAACCCAAATATTTAGGCAAGTGAATAACCTCTGTCTGTGTATGGAAAGATGAGTCCAAAACCAAAACAACTTTTGAACATTTATAGCCTTGCCCATATAGCCCTCTAGAGAACCACTGACCACCGCAGGTATGAGTTAGGCACTAAGAATCATAGAGTCACAAAATCATAGAATCATTTAGGTTGGTAAAGACCCTTAAGATCATTGAGTCCAGCCATTAACCTCATACTGCCAAGTCCACCACTAAACCATGTCCCCAAGCACCACGTTTACACGTCTTTTAAGTACCTCCAGGGATGGTGACTCAACCACTTCCCTGAGCAGCCTGTTCCAATGCTTGACAACCCTTTTGGTGAAGAAATGTTTCCTAATATCCAATCTAAACATCCCCTGGTGCAACTTGAGGCCATTTCCTCTTGTCCTATCACTTGTTTCTTGGGAGAAGAGCCCAACACCTACCTCACTACAACCCCCTTTCAGGCAGTTGTAGAGAGCGACAAGGTCTCCCCTCAGCCTCCTTTCCTCCAGGCTAAACCACCCCAGTTCCCTCAGCCGCTCCTCATAAGACTTGCGCTTTAGAGCCTTCACCGGCTTCGTTGTTCTTTTTTGGATACAAGTTCAGTCCTACAAAGATGTCAGTTTTGCTGAGCTTCTGCTGTAATTTTAATATAGGTAGTTATAAACTAAGCAAAGGTATGAGGCTAGGTGAGAGCTCTGTGAATTATATTTTTGGTTTTAGCTACCCAAATTCAATTTTGTACCCCTAAATCCCGCAATGTCCAACTTCAATGGCCAAAGAGCAGCATAGCACATCAGGGGATTTTGTCATCTAATCCTCCCAGCAAGCCTCCAAACCTGCACTCCTGCTTTCCTTTCCATGGAAAAAGGGCTGTGGGATGAAGGACGGTACATGCCAGGATTTTACCCTGTAATGGAGACACGATATGATGGCAGAGTGGGAAAATTCTCAGCGTGTACACATTTTGAATGTGCGTAAGCCTCAGGCTCAAACCCTGCAGACAGCCTTAAAGAGGGGTCACATCATACCAACTCTCAGGGGAAAAAGCATGTTTCCCAGTATTTTTATGTAGCAGCTGGCACATTTGGGGCACTACTGTAAAATAAATAATAACCTTTCATAAACTGAGGTTGACACCCTGCTCAAAGCTCAAACTATTAAGCATTTTCCTTTGCTTTTGCCTCAGAGGCAGAAATAAAGAGTGACATATCCCACATGGCTAAAATTCCTTGGCCTTTCTCTCAGTCACATTAACATTATTAAAAACATGTAAACTTGGGGTTTTTTTGCTGTTGTTGTTTTGGTGTTCGCATTGTTATTTTGTTTGTTTCCTTATTCTACTCCAACCCATTGTTTTCACTTATTACCCATGCCACGAACAATAACCAATGAGGCAGCAAAAACCTCGTGCAATTGTTTGGAGAGCAGCAGTAGTCCCATCACGCTGCCAGCATTTCGGCCCAGTGTACCAGTTCAGCATGCAAGGTTACCAAAAAAAGGCTGCGATAGCTCAGATCTGCCTCTCCCAGCTAGAAAGATTGGGAAAACTTGTAGTTAAAAAAGGAGCATGTGCAGATGAGGGTCATCTCCAAGTCCCCTCCGGAGGGGAGCTGGGCGCCGAGCTGTAGACAGCACGTGGTTCCCTAACACACTGTGCTCTGCCGGGTCCCAGGTAGATGCATAGTACACAACTTCTGAAAGCACATAGTTTTACAACTCTCTACAGCAAAGGTCAAAACATCCATTTTATTCTGGAAATTAACATTTCAAGAAAAAAATGGTATTGTTCTTATTAATGTTGTTGCTACATTCAAATTTAAGCAGCAATAAAAAGACACCAGTTCCAAGTGCTAAATGCCTAAAGCGTATCCCCAGAAGCATTGAAGAGTCTTTAAAACTGGGACTTGGGCAGCCAGCTTTCTCCCAGTAATTATTTTCCACCACTTTAATCTGGGGTAGAGTGCATCAGTCCTTTCTAAAAGCACTATCATACAAATATATTTTGCCACAAGCAGACAAGGTCTTCACCCTAAAATCTGCAACCCTTTTCATATAAGCATAAATGTATTTACTGTAAAGTTACTTGCAAGCTCTTTATTTTGTTTCAAATATTTCACAACCCTGAGAATGTTACTAATAAAATGCTCATGTTCACAACATGATGGACTTAAAACAAGGAGAAAATTATTTAGAAAATTTTTACTCATCCAGAGCGAACAATGCACTCTTTTTTTTTCAGAACGGTTTAGAAGGAAGATATAAGGCACACAATGCATTTCAACATTTTAATTTAAAGATCACAATAAAGAAACAACTCTGCAACTTAAACAAAACACTCCTTTTCTCTTGTTCTCTGAAATAAGAAGTATTCACAGTGATAATACAAGAACCTGAAGAAAAAGATACATTGATTAGATTAGATAAGCATGAACAGCAACAGAGATCAAACTTGAAACCAGCACACATATCAGCTATGGAGAGCTATTTTTATCATCTTTGATTTATACTCAGCGATGAGACTCAATTATGAGAAGCGGAAATATCAATTAAGTAGGAGAAAAATTTTATTAATGGGACAATAATGCTTTTCTTGCTGCTTGAGTTGTCCGGGTTTTTTTTAGCCAGAGTAAAGCATCTTTTGAATTTTACAGAGAAATTAGGATCTCTAAATTACTCTCCTCTGACAGTGAACTACACGCTACCGAGCCCTGAGTACTGTTTCTGCAAGGAATACATGAGTGCTCATTCACAACCCCACCCCATTCTGCCATCCCAACTCAGCCCTTGCAGGGGATTTACAGCCTGGCTCTGGTGAGGTGCCGAGCTCACCCCAGGGTAGCTCACCCAGGTCCGTTGCACCTGCATATGGGAACACGGAGCTGGAAAACCCACCAAGAAGCGGAGCCATAAATATCTTCTAGCTATAAGTGATGTAGCGTCATGAGGCTTGGTTGGCTTTTTCCTTTTCTTTTTTTTTCAGTTTTACATTTTAGACTGTTTACGCTTCCACTCTCAAAACAGATTTTACCCTAATAAAGGCTTTTATCACTATTATTCACCTGTCATTACACGGCATTAGACAATTAAGTAGCACAGCCTAACTTCCAGAGTGAGGAACGTTCCTATTTGCTTTCAAATGGCAATGGAAAGACAACATAAACAAAACATTTCATTAAAATATAGAACTGCAGCTTTATTTATTTAAAAAAAAAAAAAATAAGCATTGCCAAGACTGCCACCTACGCTTAAAAAACTTTGCTATGAAAATTCACTGGCATGAGCAAAAAGAAAAAAAAATATATAAAAATCTATGGGCATGAAACAGTCTTCAGTCACAGTTTGATTGCCAGGCGATTGACAAAATAATTTGTACCCGTCGATTTTCATGAAGGAAATTTTTACAATGGATTTGCCAAGCAGATTTTTAATTTTAATCAGTAATGAAAAAATGACAACATGGATCACAACAAGACATCAGCCGTTAAATGGGCTTTCGCGATTGCTGTCAGGACGACTCCATTAGGCAGCCATACCTTTGTGGGCATCAATCACGCTCTTCAAACTCTTGTACATCTTCGAGATTTAATTAGACATTTAAGTTCTTTACTAGCAATTTGCAAAACTGTCACTTACTAGAAGTGCAAGACACCAAAAAAAATTTTAAGAGTGAGAGAAAGATTTCTTCTGAGCCCTAAGAGACTGTTTATCTAATTCCTGGGAGCAGTTTTAGAGCCACCAGTACCCTTGACTGAGTCTGACCAAAGCCTTTGAAGGCTAATTGCTCCCACAGCCTGCAACCGAGCAGAGAAGTGCCTCAGACACAGCTGCAAGCTGCCTTAAACCGCTGCGCTGCAGCGAAGAAGCGCTGCGGAGGGAGGCTGGGTTTGTGCCTCTACGTATGCGCTCGATGCCGCTTGCAGTCAGGTGTGGCGGAAAACACCTTCTCAACTTTCTGGAGGAACTGCTGCATCTGGGTTGGGAAAAGCCTACAAACGTCTGAAATTGCTTCTTTCTAAACCATGTGCAAAATCAGCCCCCTGCTGTTATTTGCAACGGAGGTGTGCCCTGTGCACCAGGGCACGGAGCTCCCTGGCCAGCGGGTCAACAGCTCCAGCGCTTACGGGGGAAGCACCCGTCCATCCATCGAGCCATCCTCTTCCAAATCTCTGTGCCTCTGGGGGGTGTTGCATTGCTGGGACTGGCTTTTCTGTTTGCTCAGAGATGCCAGGACATTCCTGAAACAAACAGGGAACTTTTTTAGTGCTTGTGTAGTTTGTTTGGATGGGATCTTTGTCACCATTTCACCAAACAGGCCTTCACAGGTTTTGGGGTTTGGTGTTTTTTTTTTTGGGGGGGGGGGGTGATGGAGAAGGAAAAGCACTAGCTGAGAAAGTTTTGAGTTTTGGTAGATAACTTATTCTTCTCCAGATTTCCAAAAGCAAAATCTGTAGTCTCCTTTAAATGAACTTTAGCATACTACATAGCATTACAGCGATAAATATAAAAGGTGGATTGTGAACATGCTGTTACTCACCAGTGAAAAATTTGCCCTGGGCAAAGATGTACAGTAGAGAGTTATTTTCAGGCTAAAGTTTTTTTTAATGGGATTTTTTTTTTTTCTCTTTGGTGGTGAAACGAGGGGGCAGGGATGCTCGGTTTTCCTACAGATCTTCAGCAGAACGAGCTAGTGCATCAAACTTCAGCCATTAGCACATTAGAGCTATTTATTAGTCACCGGTCTGAACTGATAGGGGAACATTTTCATATTTTGCAATTATGCCCTCACAAAGATTACCTGTTCTCACCTGCATAAACTCCTCATTGCTCTACCGAGGGAGACAGATGACTCTGTGTCTTATTATCCAGGCAAAATTAGCTCCTTGCATTCCCAAGCAACCACAATCATTGTCATGGCAATTTTCATGACTCTCCTGGGTAAATATAGTACCCGTTCACATCAGCCAGAGGGTGAGCTGTGGCAGGGTGACAAGATGGAGGCAGTCATATATTTAGGAGCATCAGGCCGGCGGCTGGGGGGGCAGTCGCTGCGCAGAGGGGGGTAGCCAGGGCAGAGCCGCCGCTTGCCTGAGCTTCAAGCCCTCCACCACTGGTCTCCACCAGGCTGTGGAGAGCAGTGGTGAACACAGGCTTGTGTGAGGCTCTCTCTGACCCTCACGCTTCAGGAAGCAGTCCTGCATGTGCAGCGTCCCTGGCACTGGGGACATCGGCAGTGGCAGGGTGACAGACATCAGGAAAATCAAAGGAGACGTTTGGGCTCCGGGGGAGGAAGTCAGGGAGTTTCTCACAGCGCTCAGGGGGACGTGCCGCCCACGCCAGTCGTCCTGGCCAGAGAAGCAGCAAGCACAGGGAAGGTGGGGAGGAGGAAAGGGAGTCATGCCTCCCCCAGAAAACGAACTGAAAAGAAGATGCGAGGGGATCCTGCTTTGCACTGCCTTACCGTGCAGCTGGCACGAGCACGTGCCCGGTCAGCAGGTACATCTGGCAAATCAAGGATAACCAAGAGGATGTTACCTGCAGCAACTTTACAGTTTTGGTGTACCAGTTCTTTAAGGTACTATTACCAGATCCCTTTGATTATTCCTCAGTACCTCAGTGCTTCTGAACTGGAGAGCGTGGGGGGGACGTGGACCTGCACTTGCACCAGCACACAGCAGTACACAGTGCACTGTCAGCCAGACCTACTGCAGAAAGAAACAGCAACATAGCATGAACCCACTATAGCACTCTTCATCTTCTACGATCTTCCAAACCTCGTAGCTAATTAACCTCTACATCGCAGCTATGAGTCTGGTGGCTGGTAATAATATCAATATAAATGACTCTTCAGCTGAGAATACTGAGGCTAACAAGAAACATGATGCCAGAGACCAAAGCTCAAGTGCTACACCCTGAAGTCTGACTCCATCTCACTGCTGTTTTTATAAACTAACTACTTTACCTTTAAAAGGTGCAGTCTCTGTAAATAAAAATGTGCATGCATGTGTGTACATACAAAGTCTCTTTCTCCCTCTTTTCATATATACTTACGCGCACACACATGTATATATATTGCAAAATCCAGCATTCTTCATATTAAAACTCTGCCCGCTTCAAAACATAGGGTCCTGTTACAAAGGCCATTTCCACACCAGCGAGACAGCAGCTGCAGGACCGAGAGGAGCAGGACTGGAAAGGAGCGTGGCCCCACGGCCAGCGCGAGCAGCCCGAGGGCTACGCTGCTCAGGGGCAATGCAGGGCTGTGGCCGTGCTGCTGAGCTGCAGCACGACGTGTGCCGAAGGGACCCGTGCATCGAGGAAGCAAGGATTACTTTCCAGCAGCAGCACCAGGATAATTAAACCACCCTAAGCCCTAACGCCTTCCAGCACTGCTACTTTAGCAGTGTGCGTGCTCCTCTTTCCCAAAGCACTGCAGGCTCCCGCATGGTATTTTTCTGTCCATTAAAGCGTTGGGTGGAAAAGGTCAATGAGGTGACCCAGTCCATCCGTCCCCTTGGCAATACCTTCTTCAGCTTCCTTATTCAAGCCCAGGCGGTGGGCTCTGGGCTGGGGCAGCCTCCCCACTCTCCCACACTGAGGAGCTGCCCAAGGGCTCCTCCTCCAGCTTGCAAAAATCACCGGGACTTTAGACTGCTAGCATTTTTTAAAGCTGTTTTGGTTCTTCAGAGCCACGCGCTCTTACAGTGCGACATGAGTCAGATGTCTCCCTCAATGCCCCATCTGAACGTATATATTCCCATCTGTTTAAATCCTGTCCTTCCAGCTCTGGACACCTCAGTGCTTCCCATGTCTGCATGCTCTACAGAAAGCTAGTTTAGCCATCGATGAGGCAGACCCGAAGGAAGAAAAGGCAATAGCCTTTGTCAAAGATGCCCTTACAACTTCACCATGTTGTACATTATTGAGCTAAGAATCTCACTAATTTCTTAATACAAAAATGTTTGTGGCTATCTTGAAGGAAAGAAGCGTAAGTTAACTTGATGCCTAGGATAAGACCTTGGTTTAGAAATTTCTCTCCTGGCTAGAAACTTCTAGTTTATTGAAAAGAATAGCTTGATCTGGAAATAATCCATTTAAATAGAAATTGTCAATGCTGCTAAAGATATTGTTTGAGCTCTTTTTTTCAGAGTATCTGACACAAAACCCATTGAAGATAATAGGCTTTTTTCACTGGTTTGGATGGACTTCATTCATGCAGCTCTTACCTCTTTGAAAGACTTGAGACAGATATTTATACTGGTTTTACTCTAATTTTTCAATCTTCCAAAAATCAGGTTTGGACAGTAAAATTCTAGTCCCTTCTTGTGGATTTTGCCATTTACTTTACTAACACAACCAAAATCTCATCCTTGGACTCCATCAATTTTTAATGAACCTACATTAGCAGATGAGCTTTATACTTCTGAGTGATGGGTGTAAACTAAATACTAAAAATATAAAAAGATCGTATGTAGGCCAATGTTCAGCCTCAGCTAGATCAAGTAAAAGCTAAACTAATTCAATAGACCTAAAATTTGCAGTTTTACAGAGTCTCACTGGAGATTGTGTTTTGTAACTTCCATACACGAAGTGGATGAAGTGGCTCTAGATATATTATTTTCTCATCACATCTACAGACTAGCAGTTATACTCATTTCAGTGAAAGTCAGGATCGCATGAATGTTAGTCCTGTGTAAACTGTTCCAAGACAAACCTTGCTTCATTTTGGATACTGGTGATAAATCAAAGCTTAGAAGAGGTGAGCTGAAAATTTATATTGGATGTATTGACGGATTTGTTTTTGTTAGCTAATTCAGTCTATGAGAGAATGAGCAATAGTCACGCAACAGAACCCCGTATCTCTAGATTAAAGATACTTTTACACTCAGTTAAGGCTCTCTGATTACTACCGGCTAATTTCTAATGAGGCTGGGTTGTAATTTGCAGGTTTGCTTCAAGTCCAACTTCCTCCATCCTCAAAGCCAAGTGTTACATCAAATAAGCCTCAAATTCCCACTTAATTTTGACTTCCACTTAACTCCTTGACTATCTGCCACTGCTCCCTCCCATTCCCACAGCTATTATTTATACAAACACACAGACGTGCTCATGCTCCAGTGCCATTGGTAGCACAAGGATCTGTCACTGAGAAGGGCCTTCTTTTGATGTAGAATGGCTGCAGCAGAATTCATCCTTTCCCACAGGCTCTCCTGAAGTTTCCATTCCTGGGAACCTAAAACCAGAAGAAAAAAAGAAAAAAAAAAATTGTAAATGCAAAAGGGAAGCTTTAAGGACTCTGGAACTTGCAAAAAAGCTATGGCTTTGTATTCAGGAAAACCCAAATCATTAGGTTTCCTGAAGCCTCTGGCAATACCATGGGCAAAATATAGGTCCAGATCCTTGGCGGATGTTAACTGGCAGGGCTATCCTGCTTACCTCAGCCTCATCTGGCCCATTATGATTTCTATGCATTTTTTTTACATGTAAGTACCATTCATATCCAGGAGCATTCGGCATGTTTTCTTTTCTATATTCTTTTTCTCTGGTTATCTGACTCACTACCAAAACAAATAAACTAAAATAACCCTACACACATGTCTATTGTATCGTATCTACAAAGGATTCTGTTATTACATATGCAGAAGCGGAACTTCTAGAAAATAAAACACGAAACAGTTTGAGTCTCTAAGGCCAATTACAACTACTCTGATTTAAAAGGATTATAGAGAAGCAGGCTCTGTGCAATAATTTCCAGTCTAATTACAATTTACAAAGAATCTTCATTGTTGTCAAAAATATTTAATGTGCCTTGGCATTTAGCAAATAATCTAATTCGAGGGGGTTTTTTTTTGGTCACACAACATGATCACACACAATTCTCCAAGCTGTTTACAGTGAGCAAAATTATCCTTGAAGCTAGATAGTTAGATCCTTCTGAATTGGTAATCAAACGTGATTGTGATTGCACTGAATTTTTAGTGCTGTCACAAGTGTGTACTTACTAATCGCACAACAATGAGAATAGCTGCAAAACCCTAAGCTTTATGAATAAAATTCACCATAAGAGCAAGAAAGAGAGAGAGAGAGAGAATGACCAGTCTTTAGTAGGATTATTTGCTGTCTAATAGAGGTCAGAACCCCAATACAGTTTAACAATATAACAGGCATACACCTAAATGGATGTGTCAGTTTTTACAGTATTAAATTATTTAGCAGTAATTACCCCAGCATGTGGATACTATAAATGTAGGTCTTATAAGTACGAGAAAATAGTCTGCTTTATTCATTCAAATTGATGGTTTGGCGGCTAGCTATAAAAGTACCGACAGTTGCCAGCGCTCTATGTTGTGTGCAAGCAAGAAGTAGATAGATACCTTCCTTGGTGGAGGGAATTTTAAAATAAAGCTCAGGACTAATGATAAACGTATGTAAAAAATAGCAAGTGGAGAGCTCTCTCTTTTCACAGAACCGGAAAAGTATAACTGCAGCACCGCAATGGGGTTGAAGAGACATTCCTCTGTGCAGACAGAGACTCCTCATTTTGGCTCCAGAAGAGCCCATGCTGAGTCTAACAATCCGCTCTATATTGGCTTTTCTGCAGAGATTTCCAATACAGCTGAGAGTTATGAAGATGAGTTTTAGAGGTGATAGGTCTGACTGGTTTGTAGAAAATAAAAATACCATCTATTGTCATGCACTGCTCAACCTTGATTCAAAGACCAACAGAAGAAAAGTGCCATTGACCAGATGCCAGCAACCGAGCCATCCACATTTCAAAGAGTATGTATGATGCAAGACTTACATTTGCAGCAAGGTCCTTTGGATTCTGCAGCAAACTCTACAGTCCGCAGCAGCTTCCTTCAGTATCTTCGTGCTGACATTTTAATTTATTAAATATAAATCTGAATTATACAGTTATTAAAGAGGCATCTGCCTTGTTTATTTTGACACTAGAGTCTCACCTTGAAGAATATGGGATGTAGTTTGCAGTAACAAGATAAGCATTTTATGAGTCGTTTTCCTTAAAAAGACAAACAGTGAAATAATGTGAATTCAGCTGATCCAAAAAGATCCTGTATATTTAAGTAACAGTGATGGTATTTGAACATTCATCTTTACATTAGAGAGCTAACAGCATTTAGGAAGATTTTCAAAATTCATAGTGCTCAGCAATTATTCCAGGTTGTCATCAGATTCAGGAAAACAGCACTACATCATTTTATGCTCAACATAATGTTCACTAACATGAAGGAGTCTCGATATACTCTGTGATAAATTCCAGGTGTGTGAGCTACGATTTGGATCCTTTGAAAAACAGGAAAAAAGTAGCTATGTTCTTTAGTCAAATGAATGGCAGCTCTCTGTAGGCAAATGGGTGAAATTAGATATTTCACAGCAGACTCGAAAATAAAGAACTTCAGTTCAGTAGTTTTGTCATATCAGACAAACTGTTCTCTGACTCAGTATCATGATATTTGCATATATTACAAAACTTCTGCATACCAATTGTGTTGCAGATGCTAAATCATGCAGAAGAATCTTATAAACCACACAGATCCATTCAGTGGATGGGGTACATGTTTATCCATTTGTAAAAAAAAAAAATGATAAACATAAAATAGATAGCAGGCATTTTGTTGTTATGACAATTTGGCATCTTCTGAGCAAATGTATTTGCTTACTATATATACATCTTCAAGCTGTCAAGTAATTGGACAACCATTGCCCTCTCCTCATATTACAAGTTTGATTAAAATGGCAGAGGCCAGATGCCCAGCTCACTCACAGATTCTTTAATTAGAGGGTCTCCTGAACCTCCGAACCACTTGAATGAAAAAAAAGAGCAATTAACACTTTTCCAGGGCTTCCTTCATCCATCTGTCACAGCACAGGTGAAAAAAAAAAAAAAAAAAAAAAAAAAAAAAAAAAGAAAAGAAAAGAAAAGGAAGAAAAAAAAGATGATAATGGATTGTTTCTCCAGAAAACACTGGACTCCGAGTGCGCTCCTCCAGCCAGTCCATCAAAAACATCCCTCCCTCCCCCTGCAGAAAATGAAAAGCCTCAAGGTTTTCAAATATGCTAACTGAACAGTACATCGTCTAGGGGAGAATAATCATGTAGAAGCTACACAGACGGGCACAACATGTCTTTAATCACCCCCATTTCCATCAGGCAAGAAAGCCTCACAAAGCTCGGCTGGTTAGACGCAAGGGCTTGACATGTGAGGGCATCCACTTCCCACCCCCATGCTGCCCCCCCAGCCATCCGCGGTATCAAATGAGATCTGTTATCAGCCTTAGTTAGATCATAATGAAATAATTGCAGGACTCAGCTGAGGGTGACTGCAGTGTAGTGAGGTGAATTAATTTTCCCACCACAGCAGGGCATGTCAGATCTGGCCACGAGCAGGTCAAGCCATTATTTTTTGTGGGTGTGTGAAAGTGATTGACTGGATTTCTGCACTTTGGGAGGGTTTGTGGAAGAAAAACAAAGGTGTACCTCAGCCAGGCTTTATCCTTTAAATGGCAGGCACAAATGAAAGTAAAACCGTTCATAAATTAACACAGAAAGAAACTTTCTATTCAGGTTTAAAAAGAAACCTCATGCAACTTATGCAACTTCAGAAATTTCATCAGGCATCTGTAAAACGTGCATTTCAATCCACTCCAGGGAAGATGCTGGTTTTTTGGTTTGGGGTTTTTTTTGAGGGTTATAGTAAGATTATGGCTAAAATGTTAGCAATATGCAACTTTTAATGATCAATATCACAGCTCCCACTCCCATAAACGGGACTGCTACATTGAAGATAAAACATTTAGTATGGCTCAGAGAGGTATTTTGGTTCCAAATACTTTGAAACATTGTACTGAGGGCCAAACAGCACATTACACGCTCAGTAAAGCTAACCAAACGTCTATTTTTCCCCAGCTATTTGGGGGTAGGGACAATTGCGATTTTCAAAATTTCCTCTGTTCTCATAGGTTATGAAAAATGTTGCTTTTGTGAATTTTGGTAAAAGCAAACAGCTTTTTATTTAAAAACAGCTACTCGTTTTAATCAGAACTCACGTAAAACTTAGAAAGGAATGCTACCTTGCAATTCTGATTTTCCTCTTAAGAAGAAACTACTTGAAAGAAAAATAAAATTTCTACAGACATTTTTCTCTGTACTTCCATATCAAATTTTTGCATGCTATTAGCTCGGCATTTACATTCACCAGCAATAAAAGAAAAATGTGGAGCCCTACTATAGTGCTATATTATTTTGTAAAGATTTTTTTTGTGGGTTTTTTTTTTAAAGTAGGTACTACTGAGGGAAAAGCCTGTCTGAGTTGTATGGTTGTTTTGTACAATTTTTGCAAGAATTGTGCTGTGAAGAAATCATCTTCACTGAAGCCATCCTCAGAATCTTCTTCGACTCACAGAAATCCTCTGGCAATTTCCATTGTGGCCATGAAGAGGAAACACAATGTCTTGCCTCAAGAAAAGGAAAATGCTCATTGAGAAAGTTCACCAGCTCTTGCAAACTGCTAGAGATGATTGGAAAGACGACTACTTGGAGACCAGTGGAATCTTACAGAGGAATTAAATTAGGTAATTGAACAGTATGATTTTAATGTAAAACACTCAAGGCTGAAGTGACTACTAAAAACCAGCATTAGGAAGAAAAGACACCTGCACTACAAACCTTCGGGTTTCCCCTCATTTTCCTCTTGAATCTATAACTAATGAGAAACAGGGTGATAGTTACCTTCTGTATTCATTTTCCATTGGTGGATGGAGGGGAGAGGCACATTTTCAGAGGTGACTTTGCTAATTCCTTTCTGTTTCTTTTTTCCCATAGCATTTAGAAAAAGGGAAGGAGATGAAGAAAGCCAGCATTACTCAGACTTCTCTTGTTAAAAATAAATGAGATGAGAAAAAAACCTGTGCAAACATCTATATAAACCCCAAGCTGTGCTTTCTTAATTACAGGGGAGGCAGAAACACCTCTAAAATACCCCTAGCAATTACTCACCTATCTTTCTTTTTAGCAACTTTCCAGGTCCAGTCACCTCAGGGGCTCCAGTGCAACCTCCTGACAAGTTGAGTGAGAACAATGTGATTATTTAGCATCAAGAGAATACAAAACCTAATACTACAGCACCTCAGCTGAAAAACCACATAAAAAAATACATCCCTCATGAGATACTAAAACCAGCTTATACC
Source organism: Astur gentilis (assembly GCF_929443795.1). Lineage (NCBI taxonomy): Eukaryota > Metazoa > Chordata > Aves > Accipitriformes > Accipitridae > Astur > Astur gentilis. The sequence continues at coordinate 9,008,630 of NC_064904.1, forward strand.
AATATCTGGACTGCAGCAGGAGGTACCAACAGCTCTTCCTCAAAGAAAAAGAAAAAGTGGACAGTGAAGGATAATACTCTCAGATTTTCCAGGCCCACCCTGTCGTGCTTCAGCCTAAGGTGTTGGCTCATTTTTGCTCCTGATGCATGCAAACTGCGTCATTAGAGACAGCATATATTAATGCCTCATGAGAAATTGTATGTCAAACCACTTTGGGGGAGTATTCTTTCCCCGTTGTGTCTTTTATTTTCGGACTCTTTTATATATCTGTATCTATAAGATATACATATGTATGTATATGTGTGTGTGTGTACATATATATCTTTCTCTCCTATGTCTCCTCACTGATGAGCCTCACTGATGAACTCTTTTTAGTAACCCCTGGGCTGCCACTCCCAGTCCCTCAAACACAGGAACCTCGCTGCTGCTGAGTACACCTTGGGGACAGAGGAAAATACCAGACTCTGGTCTGAAGCACTGATAGGAGTCCATGGAAGATTTTCTGGACAGCTGTGACAGCAAAGGGACAGGGAAAAAAGGTAAGGAGACGGCATTTTCTTGAGCGGGGAGGAATGAACGGTACTCTAGCAGATGCCCCCATCAAAGTATTTTCTGGGCTGGCATAACTCACAGCAACACGGAGCTGCTTGATATTGCCTGGAAAGTCAATTTTTCCCCAGGCAGCCCAAAACTGGGGAAGTAGAAAGTGGCCTTTTACCCGTTCATTGTCCTTTCTTAAACGTCTGTTTCAAACTCTGTTCCTCTGCTCTGTTTCCTGCAGCTTCCCGTCAATGCTGCCCATGAGATGGAAACCTCCCCTACCTCCGCAATCCGCTGACAAAGCACAATAGAAAAAAGCTGTTCTCCAGGGTACGCACCTGTGTTTTATCACACCACCTTGTCTCCCTCCCTCCTCCCTCCCACTGCCATCCTCTGATGTCTCATACACAGAATTTCCTTTGCCTGTGACTGTAAGACCCTCCGGGCAGGGACCTTGTCTTTTTGTGTGTTTGTAAAGTGCTGCTCCTTTCCCTAGAGTTCAGCCCTTCGTTGTTATTCCATCTCTTCAACAACACAGAGCTTTACTCCCTTTCTGACATAAAATCCTACTTTAAAAATGCTTTCATACCACTGTGGGTCTTGAAGCTCCAGTAGCAGCAAGACAACGTGTTCTATAAATGGCACAAATGCTGATTGGTAATATCATGTGTTAATTGGCAATATCTGCCTTCAGTAGGCTCTGCAATATGTGTTATATCACACTGACTAGTTACATACCCATGATAGTAGGTATTAACTATTTGCAGGATAAATGTGTGCTCCTTTGAAGGAAGCATGAGAGTTTAGTATTTTGTTTAATTAGCCTTTATGGCCTGTCAAAAGCTGGAAAGTGAAGAGAGCATCCATCGTATGTGACATACTGTCAAAACCAGGCAAAGTAAGTATTGTCTTCCCTGCTGTACAGTTCCCTCAGAAACATCCCCTTGAGATAATCACCTTAGCAGTATCAAACTCTTGGCAACCCTGACCTGATCCAGAGCTCACAACAGGCAAGAGGAGTCTTCCACAGACTTCACTGGTTTTCAAGCACATCACTGTTGCTCCTTTGGTCTTAGCAGTTAGACAGGATTCAGTTCCCCCAGGACTGCTTTGGGTGAGGAAACAGTGACACAGTACTGTGATCCCCAGGTTGTGTTTTGACTTCTCCTTTTTTCGCCAAGCCAGAGGTGTGTTTCCCTGAACACGGAGGGGGTTTCTGTACACAGTGTCTGTACCCAGAATTCACCATCCAGCACCACCGAGCTCCACACCCGAGACCCTTGGTCCCACTCCTGCCGTCCCAGCTCTGCTCACAACTGCTTCTCCTGGATTTTGGGTGGCTTTGCTGCCACCAGACGCTCGGCAACTGCAAATCCAATATCCCATCCCCCGTGTGCCACCAAGGAAATCCCCCTGCCTACATGCTCAGCTCTGACCTGGCATGTGCTGTCTGAAATCCCTCCATTGTCTCTGCTGTTTAAAGAGGCTCAGTTGCTTCTTCTTCAGAGCCTGAAAAGGAGTGTTTGGCAAACCCGCTGATTATAATGAGATCTATTATTGTCTTTGGATCAAAGGCTCACTTGATGGCAGCTATTAGCACATTTCACCATAACAGTAATTTAAAGGTGACCACAGGCATCTTCTGTTTACTCCTCAACAGTACCCCCTCTTTCTTCCACCCAGATTGGTGAGGTTTGCGGGCACATACTTGACCAAGAATGAACCTGGTGTGTGTCTTCACTGTCAAGAAAGGTGTAGGAGGGGGAAAAGGGAATCTCGGTATTATAATCCACACTGTTTCCTTGCAAATTCAGGTGGAATAAAAGCTTTAGTTTTCATCCCTTTGTAGGCATCGCTGTAACCTCTTCACTTGCACAGCCGGCTTTACCTAACTGCCATCCAATATAAATGAAAGCATCCAGTTCACCACAACAGTATAGCAATATATCTAGCACCCATTTTTTACGTTGCCTAAACCACTATTATTGGGGGGAATTACTGGTTTTACTAGGCTGGCCTGTTCCACCTGAGGGAAGTCAACTCCATCCTTTCTCCTCTCCTTCCACATACGCTTCTGCTGCAGCTGCTTTAACCTCATGGTTGAAAACAAAGCAGAACTTTCTTCTAACAGCTGAAGACTTCAATTAGGCTATTTCTGAGAGAAAAGGCAAGCCGGAAACCTACTCATTTTAATAAATGGCCAAATTTTACCTTACACAGGACTGAGCTGATGATCAATTGATAATACCTAAGAGTAATATCTGATTTATAATACTGGTATCACAGATTAGATTTTCCAGGCTGTCCAGTTGATGCACAGGAGAATGCCAGGTCTCTGGCATGTCATTTTTCAGAACAGGCTCCTGATAAGCAGTGCTGTATGTTAAAAACCATTAAACATGCTAACATCTTCTTCTATCTTCCAAATATCTACTAAGCCAGGTGCAGAGGCACATGGCTGAACCTAACATCCTTTGCAAGGTATTAACCACTATTTATTATAGGACTAGAAAAGATGAAATAAGCAAAATGAAACACTTGCACTATCTCCAAGAGCAATGGTTTCATTCTGTCTGTTTGCATGACCTATAAAGAAATTTCACGTAACTATTCTTGTCAATCATCTTCAAATAGCTCAGCCCTGCCCTTTCTGCCTCGCTCTGCCTTCTCTCCATTGTGCTCGCAATCACTGCTGCCACTCTTACAGCTATTAAAGCAAAACATTCAACCACAAATTGTTAGTAGCTGCAGTTAAACATATACTCTCTCTTTTCTATGTCCTGGAACTACCGTGTTATGTAGTTTATTTTTTATAATGGTTTCCAATTAAATATCACTAATTCAGTCTTAACATCTCATTTTTTACTTAACTTCAAAGGCGACAAAGCAACTTATACACCAAATTAATTATGTCTATTATCACTTAAAGAAATCCACTTAATTCTGTCAAGCCTGGCAAATGATATAAAAATGTTGGTTTGATAATATTAACATCAACAACTTAAACTGTATTTAAACTGAGGAGGAAGAAAATAGAAATAATTAATTGCTCATCACAAATCTGCCCAATATGGAATGCCATGTGGTTCTGCTTTTCTAATAAATTAGTTTGCTTTCGCTGCACTATTCTTTGTGAGGTATATAAGTAGTTAAAGGAGCATATTGAAAAATGAACAATCAGGCTAACGAGAAAAGTGATTAAAAGTTATTAAAACCGGAGCCAAAATACCGAGGAAGATGTAGAAGTTTTGAAATGTTGTCCCATGTAAGCAAGACCAGAAAGCATTCACCTTTTCCCTTCTATTCTTCTGTTTGTATTCCTCCCCTACCCAATATGAGGAAATTTTATGATGAAAAATAAAACAACAAAGCAACAAAGGAGAGGAACTGGGACAATCACATTGACTTATGCGCTAAAACCCATGAAGGGAGGGACAAAACTCAGGCAATCTCGGACCTCCAATGTTACGGACACTTGCACTGTGATGAGTTTACTAGGGCTCTGCGTGGGAAGCAGGTATGTCTGAGCAGACCCCAGTCTCTTTACATCGCACCAGGGCCAAGCACGGGGGGGGAGCAGCTACTAGCAGCCAGCACCCCTCCTCGCTCCACTCCACCCGGAGCGCCTGGCAGCCAAAGGATTCAGCGGACACGGGCACGGGTGTGGGTGTCACGGCAATCTAAACAGACAGAGCAGAAATGAATTTCACCACCAGAGATTAGCTAGCAAATTAAACGCAACCTCCCTGACGGAAAAGCCCAGCGATGGAAAGCGCCTAACTTTGCCACGTTCCTGAGAGCTGTCCTTGCCCACGGTGCCTCTCCGACACCGGCTCCCTTAGCCCCACTGAACCCAGCGACGGGGGACATCTGATTTTTTGGCTGGGCAGAAGCCAGGAGGAGACCGTACGCTGCCGGTGCAGCCCCTAGAGAAGGGACGAAACCTCAGTGAAAGCCACGTTCTGTGAAAGCCATGTTCTGCAAAAGCCTCCCACAAAATAGAGAGCCAGATCCACCACAAGTGAAGTCCATCACTGTTTACCCAAAAGGAGCAATATTGACTTACACAAAGTGATGGTCCAAAGTCCCAGATTTATTCCCAGGGCACAGCCTCATTTAGGTGTTCAGTTTGCCCCCCAAAATAAGCACTTCATGGTAAGCGTTTGCAGAATGAGGCACTGCAAATGAGGCACCTGTTTTCTGACGCCAGAAAATCCTCCTCTCGGTTTGCCGGTCCACATTCTCACACATTTTTCTCACTTTATCTTCTAAGGCCATGTTAGCTAAATGCATACCGCGACCAGAGCTAGCTTGCAGGGTGATCTTTCTGAGGAAAATTTTGCAGTTTTGAAAGAACCAAAAATCCACATCAGAGTGAAGAGTGGAGGCTTCAAAGCTGTGTGTGGAAAAGAAAAATTCAAGCTACTGCTGTAAATGATTGAAATGCTTTCATTAGAAGTGCTGAGTGCAGGGAAGCCCCAGCACTGACACCTCCAGCTCAGCTATGGCCCTACAACCAGAGCAGGCTGCCCGGGAGCCCCAAAACCTGCTGCCACAGAGGTGGGCCCAGCACCGGGAGCTGCGAGGGCACTGTGGGGCTGCCGGAGGGACACAGCACCAGCAGGGATGAAGTCCGGGACCACCCCAGCCCAGAGAGCCCAGAGGGTGGACGGCAGAGAGGAAGCAGGGAGGAGCCAGGCTGGTTTGGATGGAAATCTGCTTTGCTGTCCAGTCTTGAAATCGTTTGGAAGATGTGTTAGAACAGGCCTGTTCTCTTGAAATGCCTCAGAGCCAGCAAACAAGTGTCTTTTTAACAGTATAAACGTTTCAGCACAAAAGCTTTGACCAGATTCACAGAGGAGCACAGCCTGCTAAACGTCCTCCTCAGCAGTCGATCTATAGGATATGAGAGTCTACTTTAGCCAGAAACGTAAAAGCCCAGTTTCTTAATTTGTGCTGTCACAGCTCACACCTTGTACCTTTAGAGGTCAACCTCCAGTACTTAGCCAAGACAGCAATGTGTAACAAGACCTCTGCTGATCACTGAAATCCATATATAAGCCTGCTCCAAAGTTCAGAGAAGATGGCGGGAGGTTTTCCATCAGCCTCAGTATACACAAAGACCTTAATGAAGAGCGTGGATGTTCCCAGACAGTTTTCACACATTCATGACTGTTTTTCCACCCACTCAAAGGACTGATTTTATCTTGTATCGCTTGAGTCCAACCATGAGATGTACTGATTGGAAAATCTCAATGCATGAAAGAGGAACATCTGCTAAACAGGGATACAGGAATCTGCCCTGACTCAATCCCTTTGCTCCACTTCAGCATTGGAAAGGGGATATCATGCCTCCATTGCTTGCCAGTACTGAATTCCCAAAGCAAAGGAGTATTTTCTGCTAGCATAAAACCCCCAGAGGCATTTCCTGATGCTAAACTCACCTCCTTCCCTGCAAGGCAGAGAAGGAAGGAGACATGTCTGGGAGGGTGTTTGGGGATATAATCTCCATTTTGTCACCAAAACCTCAGTGGCAGAGATTCCCTTAGCAGCTGTTTCAAATCAGAGCAACAAAGCAGCATCTAACTCACTTGGGGAAAGGACAGCCGGGAAATTCGAGAGTCTTCTACCAAGTGGGTGCTGGAATAGAAAAGAAATCGGTCTTCTGCATCTAGTGTCCTTCTGCCAGCCTCCACCCTCAGGCAAGACAGCAAAACTGAACAAAAATCACCTATAACATAGAGCAATAGACTTCGATAATTTACTAACCACCTGGAGGACAAGAGATTGAAGCTCTTGGACCAGCACTGAAAGCTAGCTGCAAAGTCAAAGCCCTTCTCCTTGGCAAATGCCCAACAAGCAGTTATTTCTGATTTGCACACGCAAGGTGTGTTTATATCTTTCATGCAAATTCCTCCGCAAAAGAGGGGCTGCACACCAAAAATTACCCGTCGCCGCTTTCCCCCATCGTCCCTTGCTGGAGAGCACGGAGCTTGAGAGATCTTGTCCAGCCCCACTGGGAGGCTTTGACGAGAACTCTTTTCTAGCACACGGTCCTAAGTGGTATCAAAAATAGTAATTCAGCCATCTCTAAGCAAACAAAAACAGAGTCTGTAAGAGACAAGAGGCTGCCAGATCTGAAGTGATGCATGTAACGTTTTTCTTTCAGGAAGAAGGGATGTTTTCTCTTTCATCTGTTTTCTGTTTGTTCATTTGGTTTCATTCATTTACAAGAGTCTCCTTTTAACCAAAGGGGAAAAAGTTGATGTTTATTTACATCCTCTCTGCATAATAAGGCCCTGGCCCTTACACACATATGTGTAGTTCTGCTTAAGTCAATGGGATTACTCGCCTGAGGAAAGTTAAATAAGTACCAAAGTCCTTGAAGGAGCAGGGCACAAAATAGCTACCTATTGACATAAAATAGCTACCTATTGCAGAAACCCAAATAATCAGATTTGGCAGTTGTCCCCCTTTTTCCTCATTTAATCCATAAAGTTGTGCTCTGTTTTGTTGTTAAATCAACACAAAGTTATCACTGGAGCTAAGGAGGCAGCATCCAGTCTGATTTCCACGCTGCCCGACATGCAGCCCTTTGTTATAATCATCATAATAATATTAAGTAAAAGATAAGGACCGCTGTCAAAAAGTTAATCATCAAAATCTGGAAATCACATAGTGAATCTGTCAGTCGTCTGAACTGGACGGGGTCATGCAAATGAAAGGGAAAGAACGCGCAGTCTGCAGACGATGCTTACATGCTAATAAAAACCAGCCAGGCAAAAACATATATGCACAAGACTGAGCAATTTGTCACCCTGGGCTATCATGGCTGTTCCCCTGCCTATTGTAACAATGCCAGCATTCAAAATAGTCAGAAAGGAGCTTACAGGAGCTGAATGCCAGCACATGTGTTTTTCCAGCTGGAGCCGAGTCCTGGACCAGCTTCTGAATTCTAGTTTAAGTTTCTTACTCTCTCCCTCAAACAGGAAAAACACATAATGCAAAGACTGAAAGCCCTAAAATAAAAATGTTGAAGAGAAACTAATGCTGGAAAGAGTCCTAAAAACATAGCTGCGAATTTGGGAGTGTTAACCATCCCCCTGCTGCACACATACCTTCCTCTCCATCGAGCCTCGCCGAGGCTCACTTTCCTGCGGTGCTGGAGCCCGGGGACTGCAGAACCCCCGGCACCCTCCCTGCCTTGCACCCACAGCCCAGCACGCCCCCGGCCCTACCAGGGCTCTGGGACTGGGAAGGGCTTTCTAAGTTTGCCTCAGCCTGGCACTGAACGCTACCTCTGAAAACTTTCAAATGCTTCGGTTCTTCCACTGGTTTGGTCTTGCAGTACTAATAGAGCTTTCCTCTCAGCCCCTCACCTTCTTCAGCAGGAATAGTTTAATGCTGTGCAAGTGCTTGTTTAAAAAAAAAAAAAAAAAAAAAAAAAAAGACAGCTTGCAACCCTCTCCAAAGTTTACAGTCATCTACTCCAGGCATAATCATTTCAAACTCTGCAGCACTTCACATTTGGTTAAAACCACTTCAGTTTAGAAGTGATTAGAGGTTGAAGATTTGCAGTTTAAAATTTAAATTAAACTGTTTGAAATTATTGGAACACTTCACACATTTAAAGCAAATAATTTTTTTTATATATTTATTTATCTTTCCTTCCCGGTAGTTCTGCATTTTCAGTAGCAAACTGCAGAGCAGAGGCAGCTATTAAAGAATCAGGAGGGAACAGAAGTCAGATTGAGGTTTTCAAATCCCAGTAACTTATAAAAGGGAAAGTTGTGAAAAGGACTCTGTTTCCACAACAGCAAAGGCGGCAAAAATATCTGTAGCTACACGGGGAGAGAAGCATGGCGACGGATAGTAATAGCGTGTGGTTTAAGGCTTGTGCTAAAATATTACTTCGGGTCATTCGCAGCCAGATTCCTTTATTTATAAAACGCCTATAGCAGAGGCAACTGAGCACACTGTACTCCTTTATCGTTTCGGTTTAGCTTTCCACGATTTCACGTTTGCCTTAGACGACTTAACAGGACAGTAACAATAAACCCTCCTCTCCAAGCGCGTACGTCTTTTTCTTCCCCTCCGCAAGACACAGGCGACATCCCGCACCTCACACACACACCCCCCCCCCACCAAATGTACGTGGCACGACGCGTTACCCGCCCTTGCCCGGTGCGGTGCGGTGCGGTGCGGTGCGGTGCCGCCCGCTGGACGGCACGGAGCGCCCGTTCCTCCCCAGAAGTACGAGCGTTCGTGCCGAACCGCGGCTCCCGGCTCAGAACCAGGCTCGCACCTGCGTACACCGGAGCCGGACCGAGCGAGCCGTCACACGGGGCTCGAAAGGTCTGACGAAGCGAGGCGAAAAAGAAAATATTTCCTAGTTTACATCACTACCGAAACCAGGCAATCCCCGCTCTCGGAGGGGCTGGGGGGGGGGGGGGGGGGGGAGGGGAGGAGAGCAGCTTCCCAGACGCTTCAAAAACAGCTCCCTCTTCCAGTTTTCCATCCCCCGAGGCAGGGCCGGGCAGAGCCGGCGGTTCGCCGCCCAGCGCCGGGCCCCCCCCCCGCCGCGGCCCCGCTCCTCCGCCGCAGCCTCCCCGCCCCGCTGCTCGCCGGGGCCGGGGCCGGGGCCGGGGCCGGGGCCGCCCTTTGTGCGGGCGCGGGCCGCGCTTCGTCCTGCCGGCGGGGACGGGAACTCCGTGGAACCCCTCGGGTGCCCCCAAGAAGACGTGTCAACAGGCCTGTCGCCCGCTTTGCGCAGCGTTCCTCTGGCTTCGAAGGTCAGCGGCGGGCCTTGGGAGTTGGCAAAGCCAGTTTTTCCGAGCGCTTGAGCTCCTTAGCGCTGCCGCGGGAAAAGTGAAGAAACGTAGAGGCAGGTGAAAATCAAACCCCAGACACACAGCGTCATGTTTAACGAACCCATCAAAAGCAGTTTGCATCCCTCTCTTACATACCCTTCCTGTTATCATTAGCTAACAAACCGCATTTCCTCGTTAGGTTCGTTGGCAGCCGTGTATGTACATGAGAAATGAGATGCACAGGTTGTATCAGACCCCTGTGCTAATGATTCATACGTGGGAATACTCACCTAAAACAAAAAAAAAAAGGGGGGGGGGGGGAGGGGGGCAGGGGGGGAAAAAACAAAAAGAAAAAAGTTTGTTTCTTTTCAAGTACCCACAAGTAATACTCAACACTTGTACATTTGGTATTCAAATCTTTTATGATCTTTGTACTAAAACTTCCTACTTGCCACATGCCTTTTTAAGCAGTACTAGTCTTTGACACACACACTGAAATCTACCCAGTGTGTTAAAGTTATTGAACTGTCGCGAGCTTCCTGACAACAGTGCTGTGCTAATGCCAGTTTTGATTCCACTGACATTAATCTTGGTAGGGCTGAGATGCTGTTAATACTCACTTCCTAAGCGAGGTAACCCCTTCAAAGGCTGACACACACCACCTCGCCTTGTTCATCAAATATATAATCTTACTAAATGCTGTAATCTTAAATCCCAACCTAGAGTAACTAGCAGTGCTTACATTATCATTTTTCTTTAAAGTTCATCTAAAGGGAAAAAAAAATTATCTATTAAAGAATTGCAGATTTCGAAAACCACACAATCAGAACTTAGGACCAACACCTTCTCCATATACTGCACCAAACTGCTTATTAAGCTTTAACATTAACACAATCTAAGATTATTCCTGCCTTTCTGCCAGTCCACCCACGCTTCCATGCACACAACACACATGAATCTTCCAGAAGGTCCCATTGAAATTTTAAAGAGCTCTTTTTTTTCCCCCATTTGACAACTCTACATCCTCAAATTAAAAAGGGGGAATGCAGTTATAGCATATGATGTAGAAGGAATTAAAAAAAATGGCCCTTCATTGCCAGTGCTACTCAATGACAGCTCATTTTCTTGTGCCAATAGGAAGAACAAGATTAGAAGTGACTCTAATTCTTACCCAGACTCCAGGCCGGTGAAAGTCAAGTTAAAGAAATAAGGCGCTCAGTCTCTGGAGGGCAAGGGTACCAGTCACTTATTTCTTATGAACACTTGCTGACATGTGCACTAAGCATAATAATAATAATTTTATTTATAAAGTGCTCCCCCAGCGAAGTGCTTGGGGCATTGTACAATATCATAAAAGCAATTTAAAATACATTTTAAAACATGGGAAATAATGGACCACCCTCTAATAATAATAATTTTTATTTAGAAAATTATGACAAGAACACTGGCCTAATGCTAGGCACTCCCATCATCTACAGCAGAGGAGAAAGGAGGAAACATGAGGAGAGGAGAAGAGAGGAGAGGAAAAAGAAAGGGAAAGAGAAAGAGAAAAAAGAAAGAAAAAGAAAAACAAAAAAGAAAGAAAAGAAAGAGGGAATGAAGAGAAAAATCTCTTCTGGTTTTGATTTACAAGTTTTAAGGCTCCTAAAGCATCTGGGTTTAAAAAATCACACATTCGATGTAGGGCTGTTTTCCTATGTGTAATGAAAATCATAAGGGAATAATATGACTAACAAATTGCAGTCAGGTAGTTAATTCTCAGCTCCTGTTAGCTGGCACTGATGCTTCAATTTTTCCAGACTAGCTTGAATTACTTAATTTCCTAGCTTTTGCTGTTGTAAGTGATATTTCTTATAATGTTAATGTGGGAGCAGTTGGGTATTTTTTTTTTTTTCCTTTCATATATTTTATGTATGTAAAACTTTTAATTAATGTTTATTTAGGGATAAAAAGAAGAGTTTTTGCATCACGGGAATGGCCAAATTTATCGCACATGCTAATCTACTAGTGTCAGCAAAGTTACCCTGGGGATACATTGGGATCTATGTATCACACTATCGTATATAATTCCAGTAACAAGCATCTCCTGAGGAGTAAGAGATAGCAGCCAGAAAGAGAACTGGGACGTTCAGGGTGGGATGCTGGAAGAAGGTGCTTTGACAGAGCCTGCCACTGGACGGCTTCTCCCTGTGCTGGTGTGGAAGGGGCAGTAACCCCGGTGCCCCTATAGCGCTGTCCCGACCGAGACCCCCAGCCAGACCCTGAGGCTGCAGCTCTGCTCACAAGCCAGGGCTCTGCATACGGAGGTGCAAAACTGGATTTGTGCTTGTTTTTCAGGACGCCACCCGTGAAGATTCCCACCGTGATTATCACACATCCAGAGTGATTCTGCAAAGCAGGTTCAGAACCACCAAAACTTTTGGCTAAGTAGGACTGGGAAGGTCAGAAGGAAGAAAGACTCCCTTGCTAGGCACAATCAGAGAGCATAGATCAGATTCCTAATTAGGACGCTACTAATTAGTTTGAAAGGATGGATATGCTTAACAAGAAACTTCTGCTGAGTGTCCTTGTACACTCCGCATTTCCTGCGCCATCAGTGTTTTTGCACCCACACTTAGAGGTTAAGATTTTCGACGAAGGCTCAGAATAGATTCATTTTAATAGAAGCTGCTGAATAACTCTCCAAATCTGCTTTGAAAATTTCAACCACAGTGTCAAGGAACCCATCTAGTCAGTCCGTACACTCCCAAGAGAAAGGATTATAGCTTTACTTATATGTTGGACAACCCCAAGCAACTCTTTGTACTTAGCAAATACAAACACATTCAAATAGGATTGACTGGTCTCGCATTCTCAAACGTGCATGTGCACCCAACGGTTCTGCTCAGGAATAGAACTGAAATTATTATAACCAACTCACCACTTGATTTTTTTAAGCCTTTTTCTGTGCTCGTTGCACCTTTTCACTGAGTAGATTTATTTTGGTCTTTAAATTGCATTTTCCTCATTGAATTTCCTCGTTGCATGCTCCTTTGCATGTTTCATTGCTCAGCATTATCATTCATTAATGTTTCAGCCGCTTTCTTTTGTCTGCTGCCCTTCTCCTGTTAACATCAAGTTTCTTTGCTAGTCAAATAAGTTATCCCACTCTTTTTATGCCTTGGTTTCAGCTTTCAAAAAAAAATAAAAGCAGGAGGATACAAAATCTTCAAATGGCTTATTAGAATTCAGTATGACTGGCAAGTGTCATTTAAAAAAGAGATACTGCACCTTTAATAAATTTAATCCACGTCTGATTACAGAGGAAGAAAGCTCTTTTTTAATCTTACAGGGCTGGAATATTGCAATAACTGTTCCATCTGATTTTAAAAATAAGATTTGCTAAAGGTCAACGTATCTCCTGGCCACATATGCAGCAACATTGAAATTTCCTTGGCCAGGGAATAAAAAGATTCTATCATTAAAAATAAAAGCGCAAGGACATCTTGCAAGCCCATAGGGTTTTTAGAAAGAGAAGGAGACATTTCGTTATCAACTAGCAATCATAAGATTTTTAAGCAATATCTCTAATCTGCTTCTCTTCCCCCCACCCCCGCTCCCCACAACCCCCCTTTCCTTTTCACATCAAGGTCTTTTTATCTTCCAATTTTGCATCTAAAGATGAGGTGAATGCCATTAGCTCAATTCAACCTCAAGTGTAGTCAGATGTGCCTGTGATTTCTGAAAAGCACTGTCTAAGGTCACATTAAAATGTATAAGAGCTTTTCTATTCCTGAGAAGGGGGCTTATTATCCATCCATGGTGTAAGGGAGTAATGTCAGTGGCCATAGACTAGGGTGAAAACAAAAGAGATACCAGGGTTTCAGGCTTTTGTCAGGGAACCTCTCTGCCTCCCTTTTATTGCTGTCTGAAGCCCTACAGATAGCGCCACAGACTGTAAACTTGGGCAGCTCTGGGGGAGAGAAAAACAAGTTCAACAGGCTCAGACTCTCCTTCCCTGAACCCTCATCTTTAGACGCTTAACTCTTTCCACAAAACTAAAACCCGAGAGCACCGCTCCGCACCCACCGAGGGGTTTTGCTGCACACTGGGATTTTGGTCCAGCTGGGAACGCCACCGCGGCGGTGGCTGCCGGAGCCCCGAGCCTGCCGGAGAGCGCGGCACCCGCTTTGCTTTGAGTGCACCAATGTCCTCGGAAACGAGACCTGGTAAATGCTCCTTGGGCTTAGAGTCAGGACAAGATCAGAGCTGCCAAATTTGGCAGCAACTGGGAGTGCCTTTCCCCCCCCCCCCCCCCTTTAATTTAAAAAGGGCTGTCAAGAAAAGTTAATGAGTGTTTACCTGGGCATGGTGTCCGTATTTTCCTGCAATTGAATTAAGGAGCTGTCACTCAGGGATAATGCGAGTCATCAGTGAAAAATATTACCATATCAACAGTTTCTGTTTTCCTTCTTTTAAAAAAAAATTTAACAGTCAAAAGGAAAAGTCGGTCATGGGGGCTTTACAAAAACAGATACTCATGGCCTGTTTTAAAATGCATTTCAAATGTAATTGTATATTTTAGACTCGATTCCCATCTCAGACCTTTGTGTATGATGTTATAGCTCTAAGTTCCTTGTAGATATCCCTTCAGGGCCATGTGCATGGCTGACTTTCAGCAGTCTGATGTCTTTAAGAGACTGCAGGCATGCTCTTTCTACTGTACAACTCTGCACTGAACTCCCGTGACCTGGTACAGAAGATACACTCTCTTGGTGATCTACTGCTGAAGCTGCAGGTAGGCCTTTTCTGGAAAAACAAGGGATTATTTCCACAACTTCAACAGCCATTTGCCCTAAGGAATGGGCAAACTAAAAGCATGAGACAGGTTTTTTCTTCTTTTTTTTTTTTTTTTTTTTTTTTTTTCCAAACAGCAGGTCTGATTCATCTCCTCTCCGAAGCACATTAAACACAATCTAATTTATAAAGGGTGGGCCAAATGTATTCAGGGCATAATACTTCTGAATGTTACACTAGGAGTTAATCTGACCCATAATTTTCCACCTTGGTAAATTTTCCCATCTTGCAACAGCAATGCCAGTTAAGTGACTCACTGTGATGAGATAATGTAGTGACTTAATTACCATTGTGAACAATGAAGTTACCGTGCAGTTTGTGTACCTTAAAATGGCACGTAAGCCAGTAAAGGTAATTCCTGGCTTTAGTCTGTACCAATGAGCTTATTAGAAGGAATAATAGATTGATATTTCTCTTTCTTTGTGAGAAGGGTTGATAGCTTCTGCAATATTTTTTCACGGTACTGCATATTTTCAAACCTTGCCTCTGAACTCATTAGCTTTCTCCCATGCAAGCGACTGCCTGTGAAAAGGGAGCTAAGGCATGTTTGCAAACTCCAAGCAGCAACACAGATCTGGGATGCAGTCTGCACAATCATTGTGGCACGCAAAGACAATTGCTCGTGCAAAGGAAGCTTTGACGTCGTGGAGATGTTTTTTGCCTGGTAGACAACATGAGCTTGAGTAGAAATCACTCTGTTTCTACATGCCGACAGTGGAGTTGACACGTACAGGTGATCCCAGTAGAGGTTTCATCTATCTATTCCAAGTACAAATAGCAGTGATTATTCAGCATCCGAGGCTTCTAGCCCAGGCGAGGCAAAAGCCCTCCTCAAGTTGCCCTGCTCGAGATGATATCCAAAGGCAGGCCAGCTCTAGGCACAGGAGAGTCAAAGCAAGCTCTTCTAATCCTTGTGGAAAGATAACAACGTGTTGCCTTTGTCCCTTCTTGAGAAAATTTGCCATCTGTTGAACAACACCCATTCTTGGCCTCATGCGGCAACAGATAGAAAAAAACTAAGCTCTTGGTGACATCACTGTACTTACCCTATTTGTCATTTGGTTACATCAGCGTTGTCACTTTCCGTCAACCCCATGGAGCACGGGCAGCAGATGGCCCGGCTCTCCAGCCTTTACCCCGGCCTCACTGTGTCTAGGGGCCATCACTTGACCTCAGCACAAAGCACACCTGGTGCCTCTCCCAGGGCTGAAAACTGCAGACTCCAGCCAGCCTGGGATCAGAAGGATGAGTTAAATACATAACTTCAAATATAGTCAAAGTTGCAGTAGGCTAGTTGGTTGGTTTCCACTCCCCACATGCCAAATACATCCTCTAAATTACTTCCTTATTTGTCATTTATGTACTTTTGAATTTTAATGAATAGTTCTCTCGTTCTTTGCCAAACTCCTATATTCATAGAAAGCTGGCATTTCACAAATATCAAAGAGTGCTGCTAAGTGAACAGAACCAACCTCAGAGAAACTCAGGAATCATCATTCAAACTCCCTGTTAAAACAGGAAAACAGCTAACTGACATTTATCTGTTAAAATGCAAATAATATTTCTGCTTATCCCTTCAGTGATCCTGCACAGTCCAGGAACGTCTCCCGGAGTGCTGGGGCTGCAATTTTGTTATGATGCCTTGAGCTCAGCCTTCAAAATCTGCAGCAATATGAATCAGATTGGACTTTCAGTTTTCTGCTGTTCTTTTTAATAGGAAGGCTCATAAAGAAATTGACCCCTCTGTTTTTCACAGCCATTTCACAGTAGATCATCTTTCTTTTAGTAACCCACATCACTGTTTCCACAGTAATACTGCAGTATTTCCACAGTAATACTGCAGAGCACGGACATTAGCATACTGATAACAGCAGCAATGTGAAACATTTGTTTCATATTCATCTAGTTTTGCTCTATTTATTTCTTTAGAAGGAAGGTTTTTTTCTGATAAGCAATCTCTGACTTCAGGAACAGCTATAATTTTGTTTAGGGAAGATGAAAGACCTCCTCGGAGATCAAGGAAAAGAAACAGGGGGAAAAAACGAAGCTGAAATCAACCCAGGTGATTTTTTTTGCACAGAGCCTTCCAATACAATGCATTGGTGAAGAAAAGCGAAGACAGATATGAGACACCAATCACTATATTCTCCCACAGCACAGAGAAAAAGATTTTAGAATCAAAGAGGACTCGGCTATCTTCGGTGACGAGAGATGGCTGCTTTGCTTAGATGGTCTCCACTAAAACAGAGAGAGTGACAACTTCTCAGGTACAAAATTGGCTTGTTATGTGGGCTTTAAAATAAGCTGAAAGGAGAAGCTTTTACTTAATCCAAAGAATCAAGTGTGTGCTTTTAACACACAAAATAAGACAGAAGTTGAGGCTCTGAAATAGAAGATGAATAATAAAAGTGCTAAAGTCATAAAGTGGCTTTATGTGAATGGAAATTCTGTATGGGAAACAAGCAAGAAGAACTTGAAGTATCACTAAATAATGGAAAGTATGAGAGCAAGTGAAACCTTGTAAAATGATTCTCATAACCAGAATATCAGTACGGACAGGTTCAATTTATATAGAAGAGATACAACGGGAAGAGACAGAGGAGGGATGGTTTTGTATGTGAAAAACATCTCCAATGCCAGCAGACGACAATATGAAAATGGAGAATAGGGTAGTGAAATTCTTGGATAAAGACAAAAGGAATAAAAATCAAAGGGGAATCTACAGGAGGTAAACGCTATAGATCACCAAGACTGGAGGAAAGCAAGAATAATAATTCTTGGACCAACTCTCAAGATACTTGTAACCACAGGATACCCTCCCCATTGGAGAGTTTAATTTCCCATGTATTTACTGTGCAGCTAGAGCAAGATACAGGCTACATCAAAGAGATTTTTAAATTGTGTGGGAGACAGCTTCATAATCCTGACAGGAGAGATTCCAACCGGTGGAAAAGTCAACCTGGAAGTAATTCTTCCTCAGAGGCTTGAATTAATCATGTAGAAGCGACCAGTAAAGAAACTTAGAACGAGTTAACTACCATCTTCTTGCCCTGGGAGGAAGGGATTTGTGGCAAAGGATACATTTTAAGAAGCCATATTCTGGGTAGGAACATTAATTTAAACCCAATCCTCTTGCCTTCAAATCAGTGACAAAGCAACCATTGATTTTGTTCTTTGATGCTGACTTCGTCTTCATCTTGAAGTCAATTCACATTGAGGTGACAATTTGCAGCACACCAGCAATTCTACACAAAGGGGAGGGATTCACCTATGAGATGTTACAGAGACGCTGTCTGAGACACCAGACCCAAGTGCCAAATCACACTGCCTGGTCGAGAGAGACGTCTCCCCGGGGTGTTTCAACCCACCTAAGATCTGATTGCCCTCTGGATATGACTAGGCTTCTACGTGAAGCACCTTAGGCACCTAAGTTAGGGAGAACTAATCCCCTGTTCGATCTTCACGCGGATGCTGCTATGCTCCCACTAAGAATATCTTTATGTGAAGCAGCTTACTCTGACGGTATCCATATGGAGAGCGGATAGGAAATAGTTTCAGTGTTGCATACTGTATGCTACTTCTCCTACCTAAAGAAGACTGACGGATATATTAGAATTCATCTGTGAGAAAGCAAGCTGTGAAATCTCAAAGGACATAAGGAGCGATTGTTTTTAGGGTCCACATGTAGCCGTCAGCCATTGTTTGACCACAGAATGGTGGTCTGGGTAATTTTCGCTTGTGAAGCTACAAATAAAGCTCTCAGGCGGGCGGGCTGAGGCAGGACACTAGCTTCTCTTGTCAAGCTCTTTCTGTCTCTTTTCCTGAGACAGGTTGCTTCCCTGTCTTCTTCCCAGTGGATTCATGTATACAGTTTTCCCCCATTTAAGTTAATCTTTACTCAATAAGAGTGAACAGAATTGCATTGTAGACCCTATTCCAGGGGAGATCCTTCTCATGCCGTATGTAGTATCACTAATATTTTGCTATTTCTACTAGGTACGTCTTACCTGGGATTTCATTTGTCTTTTTCACAGCCACATGATTGCCAATGGCTTAGGCACATCTCTATGTATTAGCCTGCAATGTTTGAAATGCAGACATTTGTCTTCTGTCTAAATGAGTCTCCTTTTTCTAGCAGAAATTCTTGTTATTGTTTCCTAAGTTAAGTACTTTGCACTTTGTACTACTAAATTTAAACCAATTTCTAGTACTAATATTCTCCAGACCACTTGTGCTTCTCCTTCTCCTAGCTTTTGGAAGCACAGAGCCAGTTATACAGTGATGATGGAAACTCTCATGGTTTCTTGTAGCATGAAATCTGGGGCTAGCGGCAAAGCCCAGAACACAAAAATCTTCAGACTGTGTAAATCAACAAAGCTCCTTTGATTCAGTTTTCACAAGGATGTGGCTCCAAATCTCTAGCATGTGTTCAAAAAATGTAGTCCAGTTAATGTGGAAGAAAATCCAAGTGCTATTGTTATTTTGAAGACTTAAGATTATTATTCATGAAATGCACTGGGACAAGAGAAATCTCATAAAGCAAAAGCAAACCAAGAAAAAAAACACAAATACGTAACATTTAAAATTAACTTGAAGATTTTTATCTTAATATGGAAAATAACTTTTCTACCATAGATTTGAGATGTTAATAAGTTTTCCCTTATGCAGACTAACTTGAAAAGAATACAAATGTCATAATCTGGATTAAAATCATTCCTACTCTATTTGAGATATACATCTCGTAATCAAGAACATCCAGGTCCCCCTTTCACAGGCACTGCTATATTCCCCAGGGGTTTTCCATGCTCAAGTTAACTTATGCAAGTAGAAAATTTAGACAGAGTGAGACTTGGAGGACCAACATGCAGGGCAGGAATCTATATACCTGAAAAAAATGGATGAACTCATTTTAAAACTGATTTTGCTAGATGCACATTGTCTCTTAAGGGCTGTCTGTTGCCTCTCCTGGGTTCTCTGAGCTCTCTGTGAGTTCAGAGTTGCAGCTCCTTACTGGATAATCACCAAGGCAGCTTGTGATAAGTATCATGCACAGTGATGGAAGCAGTTCAGAGTTTCTGCAGGTAAGGTAAATAGGCTTCCATTAATTGGAAAGAGCACTCTTTAATTACTTTTCTAGCCTGGACTAGCCTATTCTAATATATATCATAATTCAGAATACAGTATACTAACTAACGTCTACAGAATTTTCATTACAAAGGGTGAAGAGCTAACTCTTTTGGAGCCAAAGGTAGTTATGCCATTGATTTTAACAAGGTCAAGAATTCACCACAGATAGATAAAGTTATTCCTGACTAGCACTCAGTGCTTGTGTGAGCAAGAGCAAGTCACTTCTCCAGGCTCCTGTGGTCTCTCCCACAGCTTATTTTTATACTTAAGCCTATTAGCAAAGGGACTGTCTCCGGGACCTAAGAGGGTCGAAAGAGCAGCACACAAAGGGTCTCAAGGTGGTAGAAAAAGCTAATAAAAATAATAAAATAAATCTAATATAAGACAAGCTTTCTATGCACCGGACACATAAGAACATAAAACCCATCCTGGATCAAACGGCAACCTGCCCAGCCTGTACCCAGTGATGGATGCTTGGGGAAGCAGCAGAGATGGAGCTCCAGGCTCAGCCTTGTTTAGCCTCCAGTTTACCTGCCAAGCTTCCCTCAGTCAGTTTTAAAAACCCCATGAAGCAGAGTTTACTTCTGAAACATATGGTTTAACAACCACCAGTGGATTTCAACGAGTATGTCTAATTCTTTTTTTAACTCATTTTTACTTTTCACTTCCACTATATCCTATTCTCTGTTTTGATTATGCATTGCACAAAAAAGAAAGGGTTTTTTTGTTTTGTTTTAAACCTAATAATTTCACTGGATTGTGAAAAACAGAGCCTAATCCTTCCCTAATCACATCGTCTGCAGTATTAGTTATATTATAGACTTTTGTCGTATCCCCTCAAATTCTTTTCCAAGCAAAAAAGTCCAACTCTTCCCAGTCCACAGTGTATGGAAGGCATTCCTGCATCTTGTAAAACACATCACATTTCTCTGTACCGCCTTCAGGTTACCTTTGTCTCTTTTGAGATAGGATAACCATAACTGCATCCGGTATTTAAGATACAGATATGTCATGAACATAATGATGCTTTTGATTTTTCTCTCTGTTCTTTACCTAATCATTCCTAATGTTTCCTTTGCCTTTCTTGAGCTGATCCTTTTGAACAACTCTCCAAAATTATTTTAACATTTCTGGGTACCTATACTATCCTGTCCATGGATATATAGACATGAAGAGACAAGGATTTTAGGGAGGATTCTTCCCTCTATATAACTATTTTGCAGTTACCACCATTGAATTTTGTTTGCCATCTTAAAACAGAGTCTCTCTGGATCATGGGATATTTCAATCAAAGCTACTAAATGAATGCTAGTCAAAAGTTAATTTTGGAAGATGAAACTTTTAATAATTTTCCTTTATAATAATTGATCCTATTGTAACCAACTCAACTCCAAGTTATTCAGGAGTCTGACAAGGTTTCAGAGTCTCACTGGAGTTCCCATTGAAAATGAGAAGCAATATTGATGGCACAATAGATCAGACTGATGCAATCTTATAGGAGCAGACAGCATACAAGAAGACACAGTTGATGCTCCATGTGGCAATTACAGAATTTAGCTGTAGCACTTCGGTTGAATACTTGTACCATCTCCTAATTAAATGATTCCACTTCACAGGACAGCCGTATAGTCCTCTGATTGAGTAAATAAAGGACTGTACAAACTTCCATCATCTTAGCAAAGTTTATTCCTTTTCTTCTTTTCCTTTTGGTCTTAGATGATGCCTCTGCTTCTACACCTATCATAAGGTAGGAAATATAAGAATGGAAGACAATTCTGAGGCATAAGTAACATAAGATGTTATGGAACTCAATGTCCCTGTGGCACATATATTTTCAAACAAAGCACCCCAAGGTATCCTTACTTAATTATATGCTAAATTTCTCCTGCTTCTGATTAAAGAAAACTTCCATTCTTTTCCAAAAATTAAGGGGGGGTGTATATATATATATATATATAATATATATATAAAAAATACTTAGGATAACTGAAGGCGAATATTCTCCCAGCACTGAGCAGAGGGAATCACTTGGTAAGTAACGGCAGGAGCCTGATCCCATCCCTCCACTGCGCAGGCTATCAGCCAAAGAGCACCACACAGCTGCAGTTTTACAGAATGATTTTTGGAGTTCTGTGACAATACAAAAAAACCCCTGTTTTCCACTTGTACTCTCAAAGCAGCAAGAGCTTTTCTGACATTTTATTATATTTATAAATAAATATTCTAAACTAACATATAAATACATTATTTTTTACAAATACAGTTATAATAATATACACATAAAATGTATGGTTATGCTTTTATAGATATGAATATGTATATAGGTATTTTATAAGGCCTATATAAAAACATAGGGAAATTACCTAGTGTAATGTCAGGGACAAAAGCAGTTATGCCCATGACATCCTGTTATTTAATAATTTTATACGGAACACATCGTATATGGAACACATATGGAAAAGCATGAAAAGATCATATTTCTTAACTTATTTGGAAACTATCAACATATATGAGATCCCATCACTCTTAGTCTGTTACTTCAGCAAGAAAAAGAGTGAGCCAAATTCACCTCTTCTGGAACATCACTGAATTGGATGATGGGTGAATTGCAGTAGCTTTTCCTATGCTTACACATCACAAAAGATTCATAGCTTACTGGCAATTTTATTTTAAAACAAGCCTCGTGTTCTATTTAGGATGCATCAGTAATTGCAACTTTTAGTTGCCTGGGACTGGCTTTTGCAAATTTGCAAATTTACCTTGTAAATCTGGAGAACCCCAACATTAAGTTCTCCTCCTCTGTTTACAGAAGAGAAATGACACATGTGGTTTACAAAATGTTTCCCCAGAAGGAGAGCCCTAAACACCTGAGTAATGCATGAGATTTACAAACTAGAGCCTATGAAAGTGGTTTTCCAAGAGTAACAATGATTAACACAACCCGTCAGAGCTTTATTTATTAGTTGGGTTGTCTGTGCCAACTCCAACCACAGAGTTGGAGGCATGAGCATGCGTGCACTCATACACACGCGTGCACACGCACACACAACGCACTTGTTGTCGCAACATGCTATTAAAATACTTCCTTCCTTTCGTATAGAAAGCATTATAGAAGATTAACCAGCTCTCCCTTTTCTTCCCAGCACACTGTGATTCTCCAAACTCAGAATTCGTGTAATTCTGAAATTCAAACTGGAGGAGGTTTTCCTCATTCTGTGCAGATCAAAGGCAAACAGGGAAAAAAAACCAAAATTATGCCTCATATACAATGCAAGGGCCTCTTCATTTCTAAGTTATGCAGATGACCCCTCCGCAAAAATAACAATCTCTAGGAACTTGGAAGAAGAAACTGTAGTCCCAGTTGCTTTGACCTAAATAAAGTGTCTGTGTAATTATCTTCAACACGGCTTGCCAAAACATCATTTTATACTGTTCAAATGCATATTCTAAGAGGGGATGGAAATTTGAGGGACAGGATGGCAAGCAAAGTACATTTTATTTCTCTGAACAATTAGAAAGATTATAATAATACAGCAAATACTGTGCATCCTGCCACTATGTGCCATCTTCCATCCCAAAGGATCTCAAAGGGACTTGTCACTAATTCCATTTTTCTCGTTCCAAAAAATAACATGTCAACCTTTAACTATTTTGTTCCATACAGTGCAATACATACTTAAATTTGCTACTTCCCTTTTCATTCTCATGAAATTGCCAATGTGCATTAGTTTGTGGGTTTTTTTTCTAGTGACTTGGGATCCCATGCAGTCTTGATAAACAGGCATCTTTGCTCAAATACAAGTCAAATTTTGCTCATAAATCATACCTTCCTTCTTCATTGCAGACATTTTGCAAACCTTTTACTCAAATATTGGAGATGATTGGAAAATTTTAGTCACGCAATAAGAAAAACTGATAAAATCTTCTTTTGAAAGGATATGCATGGAAACAAAATCTCAGTTCAGTTGGAGAAAACTGGGGAAATGAGAAGTGAGAAATTTCTTTTTTGATGAATACTTTTTTAAAAAATTTGAATTTTTGACCCAAATGTCTATTAAACAAAAAAAGCTTTTTTACATTGATAATTCATTACACTGGGAAACATGATTTACAGGATGATATAAGAGTTCAATAACCTAACATCTTTTTTCATGATAGAAGTACAGATTGATTTGTGAGATACACACCCCAACAGCTGCCTGAAACAGAGGATGTGTGAAAAAACAGGAGAAACATATTCAACACTCAAAAACATTTTGCAGATTTTTAATAAAAACTGGAGTTCTATTTCCTCAAAATTTAGAAAAATAGAAAAAAAGGAATAAACATCTCAGGCTTTCTCCTCATTATCTTGAGCTGACATTTCCTTAACCTGCCAAATTAAATTCAAGAGTCTTTAGGACTTGACTGTTTGGAACTTCAAGAGGGATTTTTATAGACAGAAAATTATTCCCTGACTTGGAGTCTAGCCAGGGCACTGCAGAGAGCAGCATCTTGAGAAAAAGTGATCTGGTCAAAACAAGGGATACGCTCATGCTAAACTGTTTAATATAAAACCCTCCTCCTGGAAATGAGACAAACTGTCAGACACTACCACAGTGACCATCCCAAACAAAGCAGTAAAGCATTTCATCATGAATGTTATCCCACACTGTATAATTTCAGACAATAGACACTCGTTTGTTCACAATGAGTTTGAGCAATTTACCAGGAAATGTGAAAGCTGGTCAAGTAGAGAAAGGAAAAAATTTCCAGCCTATTACAGAAAACCTCAATGAGAAAAAAAATAGAGGGAGAGGATCTCTCCCACACAAAACCTTACTAGGTTGATATCTAGATGCATGTCAATAGTCCCTGTGTTGTTAGAGCTTTATTAGAGCCAACAGTGAAAGGATAAGTAAGACAAAAATTGAGACTTCCAAAGTTCGAATCATAATAGCTGATGAACTAGCGACATCTCAAAACTACCATCAGGAGACCCTGTTGGGATCAAATGTAATCTCAGGAGAAATAATATATTTGTGAGGAAGATACGTGTGTTGATCAGATAAAGCTTCAATCATGTAACACAGCAGTGGCTGGGCATATTATTCACAAATATCACAGTACACGCTTATTACAAACTCAGGACATTAACATGAAGGTGGTACTGAGACTCAGTCAGCAGGATGTGGAAAGGAACATAGCAGACAAACAACCAGTAAACATCAGAACAGACTTTCAAAACACCCTGCTAACAGAAGAACCAAGTACAAGCCAGTCTCTTATCATCAAGAATAAATTGCATTGGCACCAACATCAAGATGCCTGCAAGGTAAACACAAGACTTTGTACAATACTGGCATGAAAAAAGGTAACTCTCTTAAACCCAGAAGAAAACACCTTAATTTTCCAAGAGAGTTGGAAGCTCACAAAAACTATGAAAGAAAGAACTTGGTGTGAAATGGTGTTGAGTTATATAATCGATGAGGATTTTAAGTGTATAAGAAAGTTCTGCTAACCACATTTAATGCTGCTATTTTAAGTACGGTAAAAAGTACATTAGGAAAGGTGGCTTCGCAAGAAGGGATACTGTGTTTTGATAGGCTGCTTATATGATACATTTATGTCTGATATCTTCAAAAACTCTGCTCTCAAGAAGTGCCTCATGAGAGAGGACACTATATGTGTAGGAAGGACTAAAACCTGACCTATGCACCGCTTTGGCTCTCTCTTTTTTTGTGCTTGAACATCAAACACCAAGGACATCACTTCACTTTTAGTTCACCTTTTTAGCTTACCCCCGATAACCCTTAACACTTCCTTTCAGGAGAGTATAACTTCTAGGTGCTGCCTCTTCTCCTTTCTTCCCGTGAGTGCAGTAAAGATGAAGCTACTAATGTCCTTCAAATGAAATGACAACAGCTGTAAAAGAGAAGGCATTGTCTGGGGTTCTGAAGAGACATGTTACTTGTCACCTTCTGCGTTACCTGTTAGTGCTGTGCTGACTTACTGCTTTTTTTCTCTTTAAAGTGGATTTCACATTTTTCTCTAGCAGCTCCTTTGGCTTCTGTGGGCCTTTGTTTTGTTGTTTATTTTGTTTTTATCTGCAGGAACAATGTGTGCTGGTTTTTCCCATAGTGTTTTTGTACACTGTGACCCAAAATCTAACACTTCCATTTCTTATTATCTACAACAGAAAATTCCAATATTTTGAATTAACTTTTCTGTTGAGACCAACCTCCGCCCAGCATACGAACAATCACATAGCATGTCTGTATGCTGTACTGTGCGTAGACACGAACACTCTGCCAGCGTGCTAAACCAACCACACTCCACTCAACCGCAGTTAGCAAAGCATTAAACCTGACATAATAAGCCCAGCTGATAATGAACCCAAATATGCTGACTGCAAGACGGCAGGCAACTATCCCACTGCTTACAATGTCCCATTTTTTGCAGCTCAGCAGGGTTGTGTCCTCCTACATGTCAAATGAGCGTGCAGCTCACATACCATATCAAGGCACCCACCTCCGAGAGGAAACTAAGCCGGTGGATTCATTTTGTGTATCTACAACCACACATTCAGATTACAGCTTTCCCCTGCTAAGACTCATGTTTAAATAATTTTCAACTTCCTTTTTAATTATGTGCCTTAGAGCCCGCTTTCCAGATTGAATCTTTACCCTAGGCAGACTGGATCTATGCTAGAACAGCATGTCTCATTTCAGCAGGTATGTGGTTGGAGTTGTCGCCCAGAAAGCCAACAGTCTCCTTCAGGGGAGGAGGAAACACAAGAGAACAAAACTGAGAGGCTGAGGACCCCAGTCCAAGCAAACACGGTGAGCAGATTTGGATATGCATGGCATGCCTGCCCAGCAGCGCATTGCCATGGGTGAGGAGAGCCTCTGATTCTCAGCCCCAGGCAGCGAGAGCAGCTTGCAGTGGGAGGGCAACTAGAGCCACGCTCAGCCTTCTGAGGCCAGAATTTGCCCTGTCTCAACATAAATTCAGAAAGACGAGCAAGGAAGCTGCTGCACATGCCCTGAATTGTTGGCCTGTCCTTTTAGAACAATGTAAATCACGTGAGAGGGATCAGCGGAGGAAGTGAAGGAGACGGGTGGCTGACAATAACCTTGTCAGCCCTTTCCATTACAGGCGTCCCCAAACCCCACCAACTGAGGCAACACTCAGAGGGACAAAGAAATGCACTAATTGTTTTCCCCTGAATATGTCACAAACATCTCTTGCCCAGTGAACCACTCTCTCCTGTACACCCTGAAAAATCACAAAGTCAGATTATCAGAACTTGTAAAAAGAATCATATTTAGCAATCTCTACAATACTACAATGGCTGCAGATTGGATCTGATATGTCTGATGGTTACGGGCAGCAAATTCCAAAACACCTTCATCGTTTCAGTTCTACTGTGTGATTTACGTGAGATTGTATTAAGTGATGGCTGTTGGTTGTCTGAAGTTTAATTTCCAGAAGGATTCTCTTCAAAGCTCCACTTCCAAAAAGCAACTAAGAAATTTGTTTCGCCCACTGAAGAGAGCTCCTGATTTTGGGAAGTACTGGAATTGGTTATTATTAAGCCTTCTGTGTGAAAATTATCTCCCACAGGCAAGTAGTCACAGCAGGTACCAACAATATGCACCTACAGACTTCCAGTCACTCAATGTGGGAGCAGAACTGAAGAATTTCTTCCTTCGGTCACAATTATTTTTCTCTCTCTGCCTATCTCTAGCTTTCTCTGTAAGGCAAGTGATATTTGCTGTCATAGCTTCAGCCTCACTATGTAAGTTAAAAACATGCCCTGTCTCCATTACATGATTACAGGCAGACTTTCAACTCTGATAGTCTATGAGCTAAAGTCAAGGAACGTGCGCCAGTTGTTACAAAACAGTTTTCCTGGAAAATAGCCACCAGACCAGCAGTCAAACTAGGACATTCTACATACAAGGAAGAATAAAATAAAAAAACAGCACAGCAGTACAACACATGATTTTAATAAAGTCAGGAATGCCATGAAATGTCCAGAAGAAAACATGTCTATACTAACCACTAAATTTGATGATCCATGAACATTCACTGCAAGGAGAGTACTGTGGCACCAAAACACTCACCCCAGCATCTTCACTTTCCGTTGAAATCTGTTACAGAAATTCAGGTGTCCTTCTGCCCTGTCGAAACACAGATAACTTGCTCATCTGAGTATCTGAGGACATCACATTATGTGATGTGTCTCACATCCATCACATGTTCTTTGTTCTCTCATCATCTCCCCATGGAGGAGGAGTATGTGGCGCCAGGCCTCTTGTTTTCCTAGGGTTTGGGTTTGGGGTTTTTTTTCTGTTTTTGTCTGCACATGTTGCTGCATACTGGATAAAGCAAGGTCACAAAGCATGTCTCACACTTGGAGTGGAAGACTGTGAGGCTTGTGATGGTCCTTAGCTTCTTAGGCTTTAGTTTTATTTGATGGACAGCCTTCCTAAGGCTGTGTTTCTTTCACACACAAGCTTTACCCAAATGGAAGAGTGCTCACTCGAGCCAGAAGAGCAAAACTACCAGTGTGCACCACCAGAATGCCATTTAGGTAGCTTTCTACAAACTTCAGTGGGTAAATCCTAAGTGTCCCCTAGAGAATTCAAGTGAGGAGTTGTGGCTTGGGCCCATTTCTGATCAGAAATTACTAAGCCTAATGATCCTCATACTATGAGCCATGACAACAAGAGAAAATATAGGTACTGTAGCTTTATTTAACACCTGACACAACCTCTGCAACAAATGTTCACAGCATTTAACTTCAGGAGAGCGCTTTGGTGACTAAGTTAAGACTGAATTCCCATGTGTTCAGAGGTTGGGGGTTCAGAGCTAGGAGCCTACTCATCCTCCCAGATGCCCAGGCTCTTATGCCAGTTCCCTCGTGTCAGCACGAGCACAAATCGCACCAACACTAAACACAGACCTACTCACAAATAAGAATGAACTTAAGGACTCAGCTTCCTCCAGACCATAATGTTACGTGAAATCCAGGAGGAGCAGCCGCACGATGTAACACCGCGTGGCCATGATTGCTGGCATAGATCATGAAAGGAAGGAGGATGTTTAGTCAGCTTGTCCCGGATGTATTGAGAGCTGTTGGCAGCCAGGAAGGAGAGTTTTGGGCAGTCGTCAGGGAAACTGCAGATGGATTAAACATTTTGGAGGGTCCGGGTATCTCTGTTGCAGGAGAATGAACAGCTGGGAGGAGAAGGAGACTGTGAGCACTCTCATTGCGGCTGGGAGGTGCTTCTCTGGGATTGTCTCCGGTTGACCCTGCGCATTTTTGATGGCAAAGCAAAGCCATTCTGTCATGCAGAACTGACGATGCAGAAGCCAGGGTGCACAGGAGGGCATTGCTACTTGTTTGGGTTTAGCATTTTGGCTATTCTGTTGCAAATTACCCAAAGGAACTGCTGTTCCTGGTGGCTGAAGTTCACAGTGTGGGACTGAAAACCTAACTTAAAGAAAAGGGAGGGAGAGCAGGAGAGAGGGTAAATATGCAGATTAGCTATCCTGAAGATTCAAAACAGAATTAATCGTTCTAGAAGCAAGAAAGCTTACATTTAAGATAATGAAAACAATGTCAGGTCACCAAGAAAAAACAGAGAATCACACGTTTAGCATATGCATATCAAGGTTTTTAATGTTATCAGAAGGGAAGTTCTTTCAAGAAATGCAAAGTATCCTGATTTGGCTTGAACACAAGTATTCCCTTAGAAATGCTAATCAGTTAGGTAAAATTCTACAGAAGAATATTTTGTACAGATCTTTTGTCCTACATATGGGTGAAACAGGAATAATTGCATGATGAGATATCTACTATGTTCCCCACACAGGGCTCAGTATGGTATCAGTTCTAGCTCTACCTTCATCCACAAAAGCACCCCTCGTAATTTTTTTCATTAGTACAGGCATGAGCATTTTACTGTACATTGCAAGCATCTTTTCAAGACATCACGTTCATGTTGTGCTTCTAAACATGCACAGATGTGTTTGGACAGGGCAATATGGGTTAATTGTAACTTTACCAGTTATATATTGCAAACAAAACACTGACAATAAAACAAGAGACAGAAAATCAATATGGTGTCAGACAAATTAATTATCAATAGTATATGGAGTTAAAAATAATGGAATGAGATCATCCACTTAGTTATTTTCAACGGTCTGCCTCTCTGTGATCCTCTTTTGAGTCTAGAAAATTCTCCATAGGTCTGCAAAAGCAGAATAATTACCTGTTCAGTCAAGCTCCTTTCTACACCTGCTTCTGCAATGGAAACTCAAACCCATGTCACCAGCCGCCACTCATAGCCCTTTGCCTCAGATCATACCACTTCCCACCTTGCTGGGACCTCCTGGTGCTCTTATGCTTTATTATCCTGACTGGGAAACGAGCAGTTCCAATTTCCAAATGTTTTCCCCTTCTCCCACTTCCTGCTCAGGCGCCCAGCACTGAAACCTGCCTAACCACTCTGCTGACCCTTACCTCCCACAAAGGAGGTACCTGCTCTTTCTCACTGCCTTCCCATTTCCCTGGCCTGGATTTCGTTCCCATGCATTCCTCATTCTCTCCCTGCTTCTTTTGGTCTAACCCCTGTTTTGCATCTTTCACATCAACCAGGCTTTCTGAACCTTTTCTTCAAACCTGGTTGAAGGGCTTTCATAGCTCCATCCCACCTGCAGCTCCTATAATCTCCTGTGCTTGATGCCTTTAGGCCAGGTTTCCAATTTGAATGACACAGTTACAGACTGTCCCTTTCCAAGACAAAAGAAAATGTCTTTGGGCCAAATCCTGAGCTGATATGCATCAGCTTGGCTCTCCTGATTCCAGGGGAAGGGTGCAGGCTCAGAGCAGCTGAGCAGTTCATATGCAGCTTTGCCCTAGGAGATAACTGGAGCACATCACACAGAGTTGAGAAGTTCTCATTACCCCAGTAATGGCTACGGCTAGTCCTGCCTAAAAGCCAAAGACGGGAGCGGGTATATTGGGTTTTTATAGTGGTGGGTCATTCACAGTTCTGTCAGATACATAATAGTCACAGCAGACTTTGTTTGGCTGTTTTCAAAAACTTGGAATTGCTTGGGGGGAAAGGGGTGAAAAGCAACAAAAGGACTTAATTAAAGCGTATTCACTGAGGTCACCAAGTTATGACACATACATTTGGTTAAACAATTACATTTTTGTTCATTGTCGCAAAAACTGGCAGTTCAGATTTACAAGGCCAGTTCCTGTCTGCTAACTCTGCTGGTCTGTCTGGAGTCTCCCCTAGTGTCAGCGTGTGAAAGCAGCGGCCTCCGATAACCAGCGTTTACATAGGACAAAACGTGATTTTTCGGGTCCTCCTCCTTCCTGGAGTACCAAGCTCTAATTAACAGGACTCGGAGGTCAGAAACTCAGCCTTTCGGCATTATGAGATCCTTTCATCAACAAATTATGGCTCAGATCATGCCTCCAGGCGCAGCCCCGGGACAGCAGTAGGTGATGATGGCGAGTCAGCCCCGGAGCAGCCCTGGGAGGCCGAGCAGCTCAGAGACAACCCCGGCAGAAAGCACTCTCTATCCCCAGCCTCTTCCAGCAGCAGCCTATAACCCTCCCCATGACAGCTCAGCCGTCCCTCCCATCCACTGCCCGCACACCTGCCCGTGGGAGAGGGAAGCGGCGGAGGAGCTCCACCCGCAGCACCCAACACCTGGGCACAGGCAGGTTCACAACATCCCTACTCCTCTGCACGGACACATAAATCTGCCCCAACAGGTTTCTCTCCCCAGCTGCAAAATGACTTATATATTCCGCAGTTGATAGGTCTCTGAGCAAGATAAATGAATTAACAGCAAGGGCCAAACCCTCAGCTGGGGAGATTTAGAGCCGCACAGATTTGGTGCAATACGGAGATTTAGTCTTTGGGGGTTTTTTCCCCTATATTTCCCTGCAAACCAAAGCTGTTGTCCAGCAGATTCTTCTTGCAGTACACTTTGACTGGAGATTATTCTATTGCTTTGACCATCCTTCTTTTTCATCCCTTTCCTTTTTTTGCACATTTTAACCTGATAGCTTTTAAATAAAAAATTTCAGTGCTTACATAACTTCCAGCGCACCACCCTGACTGATGAAAGCCAGCGAATCTCAGAGTAAAACCCACCTCAATAATGGTGCTACAAATGAAGAAATAGAAGACGCTTAGAAGAAAGTTGCCAAGAGAGGCTGCGAGATGCCAGATACAAGCCAGGGATGTGTCTGAGGAAACAAGGCAACTGCAAGAGATAAGGCGGCAAATGTAGAGATTTAAGCTTAAGAAATAAAGCAGATTTTTGTAAATCAGGACAATGATACAAAGATGAGAGAGGAAACCAGGAAGAACAATATTGAATTTATCAAGACAACACTGAACAAACAAAACAAAACTTGAAAGTACAGCAGTAGGAAGGAAACACAAGAGAGGGAAATACCACTTTATTGCAGTGCTGGGAAAGAGACAGAACTCTTTAAGTGACAGGGCACAAATCATTAAAAGGACTGGAGTATTCTACAGAGACTTAGAGTCCTGCGTTTAGAGCAACTAGCCGAGAAAAGAGTTTTTGCCTTCAAAAAGCACCTCTGAAATCGCAAATGAATGAAATGCGTGGCCTGACCAAAGCATACAGTAGGTCAAGGCACTGGCAGGCAGTTGCCTTTGATAATCCATGGAACAGCCTGTCAGACAGCAGTGTGCCCTTTCTGATGTCTGTTTGGTGTCCTGTATAAAAAGAGCTGTTGGTTCCCATTGCAGGAGATGTTTGTCTCTGTCACAAAAAACACCAGGGCAGTTGGCACAACTGATTCTCTGAGCAGAGATGCTGAAAGCTGACTGGACATAGAGGAATATTTTTTTATATATATAATATGGGCCACAGAAACAGAGATATTCTGAATGAAGAAATACAGCATCACAGCTGCAAACATACAAGATGGTGCCAAGTACTAGGACCTTTGAAGATTGCTTCAGAAAATTTTAGAAAGGTACCTTGAAGGGCATACACCAGCCTATAACACTAGCCCTGCCGATTTGACCGTTGGCCCCTGAGTATGACCATAGCAGCAGTATGGGATCAGAACAAAGTTCTGCATCATTCCCCAACTGTTCCCCAACAGATGCATATGAAGCATCTAAGGTCAAGGCAACATTAACAATATTCCTCCAGTCTTCTATTTTCCAGCCATGTGCAGCTCAGCAACTTCCCATTCCTGTATATTCAGGAATTCTCAGGGGGTTTCTCTTCCGTAAACTTGCAAAGTCTCCCCTTAAAGGCATATGAACTGTTAGAAACATGCAGCAAGGAGTTCTGCACACAGGGTGAAAAAACACTTCTGACCTTCCCCAGCTAGCATCATCTCACCCATCCCAATCCACCCACATGATTTTACAGACCTCAGATATCTCTTTCACAGTCTGAAGAGACCTTTTCTTAATTGCCCTCTTTCCACATCTTGGATCTTCCCTGTGGACCTTCTCTGAATAAGAACCATGCTAAACTACTTGAAAAAGAAAGCACCACCAATGGTCTTTGCAACTGATCTGTGGATCAATGGAAGGCACTTTGTTATCAGGATTAATGGGGTGGTTTTTAAGGACAGAAGGGGGCAGAGAAAACATGGTTTTTTTAAGAAAAAGAAGGCAGGAGAGTTGAGAGTACATTGAAATTAAGTTATTTTGGCCCAACAGGCATGCAGATATGCAAAGTGGGCTTAAGAGCATTTCTGTGATAGAAGTGGCCTGTACAACCAGAAGGGCAGAAGAGCCCTCCACCCGCGAAGCCACATGGCTCTGGAGCAGCCCAGCAGAATAGGCAGAAGGCGTCAGATCTCAGACCAGCCCATCTTCCCTACTGTCTTACCACGCTGGTCTGGGCTGCCACCGCGCCAAAAGCCGAAGCCCCTTGAGGACGGCAGCAAAATATGCCTTCCTCCTAATGAGCAGGAATGCATTTCTGAGCTACCTGTGAAGCTTCTTTCCACCCCTTACTCTAACCCTAAATTATTCTCAAAGGAGGTGATTTTGTACTGCCCTTCTCTTAACCTCCATTAAACCATCTTTAACGCTACAGTGCCCCTTAATTTCAGTGAGATCAACCACAGAGTAAGACACTATTCAGTGCGGGAGTGATCCCACCCTCCATTTTTGCCTCTGAGAATCAAAGCCTGGGAAAATATTTCACAGCTGATGTCTGTTCCCCCCCACCCCCGATATTTAAGAGGCCAGTCTATTTGTTTATAGTATTCGTTTGTCCCAGCCTAAGCAATCAAGTACTATCCTGCCTGGGGAGGACAACAACACTGGCAGAGCAGTAATGGACAAACATGTAGAGAGGAAAACGAGGGAAAACCAAGACAAAATGCTTGCAAATCTTTACATCTTCTTTAACATCACCTACAACCTTCTCTGGCAAATGCCACGTTAATTGCCAACGCTGTGGGTATGGTCTCCAATTAGGCAATCTGCAGAGGGTAAACACTTGGGCCAGATCTTGGAGCTTCTGCTGGTTTTTAGCAGCTACAGATCTGGCCTGGGATCTGCCGTTTACCCAAGACAAAGGCAAGAAAGAGTATGTCTTATACGTCATGTTAGCATTCGAGCAAACATCGTGTTTAATATTAGAAGCCGGTATGCATGTGGTTGCTTAGGAATGAGAAACATCCCTTCGATATGCCCTCCGATACGCACCGGGTTGCTGTGGGATGTTTTTGTGCATTCTACTTGAGCAGCTACCAGGGTCTGGAGTCCACGGGAACATGACATTGTAATCTTGGTCATGTTTTATTTATGGGGAGTAGTGCAGCAGATAGGGTGTGTTAACAAACAAAGATGATTGCTTCAGGGGCACTCTCTCGTCCTGAGGTAATTAAGACAAAGTAGTTTCACTGGTTGGGGGATTCATACTGCAGACAACCTTTCCCTTGCTAAAATGATCTGCAGCAACCAGGCCAAAAAGGCTAAATCAGAAGCAACATGGGTAGTGTTTTATCTTTGGTTAAAGGTGCATCATTAAATGGCACTGGCATAAATTATACTTCTTAAAAATCCATATAACATTAAAAACTACTGAGAAGAAAATGTCAGGCTCAGAGATGTGCAGATTTTCAGCTGGAAAAATATCCAAAGAATTGCTGCTGCAGCCCAGCATCTCTTTCATGGCCTGAACTGAAAACAGTGACTGTCACCAAGGCCACCCTAACCACAAACCCTGAGAGATGCTGGCCTGACAAAACATGTAAACTCGGAGTCAGGCTCAGCTGTCAAAGAATCTCAGCATCACGAGGGAAATCTATTCCACCACCAAAGGTCACAACTCAGAGACTTATGGCTGCTCACATTTGTTGGTTATTTGCAAACTGTACGGCTGTGATCACAGCCCTGCAGTACTCACTCCAGAGGAACTCACAGAAATACACACAAGGCACAGCGCAGGTTTAGCCAGGAAACACTGAGACCCTCCTCCTCGCCCATCACCTCTTCTCCCTTCTTTTGTCTCTGGCCCTATCCCTTCCACTGCAGCAAGTCCAGTAGGAAAACTCCCCCCAGCTCCTTCTCGCTTTCCATGGCAGGTCAGGCTCTTCCAGTGCTGGGCAGGTGTGTTGGCTGGCTGAGATCAGGCTGATCCCTTGTGGCCCAACACAGTCATGCTGTGCTCCCCCTGAAAGCAGAGGATAGCTTTGCCCCTTGCGGTTTTCAGCTGACCCATTGAAACCAATGGGAGATTTTTCACTGACTTGGACAAGCTCTGGGTGAAGCTTGTATGGAAAAACATCTTTTCTTATACCTTCAGATGTCGCTTGCCATAACAACACATCTACCCAAAGGATGGTTGTTCCTTTAGGACTGAGGAACCAGATCAAAACCCACCAGAATTGGACTCAGGAGATCTCTAAAAAACTTCTAGTTACTTCACGGAGTTTTTTGTATGACCTTGAACAAGTAACTTAACCTTTCTGTGCTTTAGATCCCCATTCATAAAGCTACTATAATAACGATTTTTTCTCTTACTGTTTTTACGTAAGCTCCAGCTTTGCTTTTCTGAGACAGTCGTAGTATATGGGGTATTTCAGAGGCATCAACAATAAAGTATTTCATTTTCAGGATTCCCCGTCTTTCACTAATAGGCTACATTTGCTGTGTAGGGTGCTTACAGCAGCGCTGCTGTCTTCTGTCACCATTAACCCAGAAGAGTGGTCTGCTCAAATGAGAGACAATTTGAAAGGAAAGAATAAATACACTTAATGAAACCTGACAGGTACCTTTCACACCTTTCCAGGGAAAGACATTAATTGCCCCCTTTGCTTTTAACTGTCCTACGTTGATATTTTAAAATAGATCAATATAGTATAAAACCAGTATCTTGATTGCTTGAACTGTATGTTTAATTAGGCTAATTTGCATTTTTCTCTGAGTTAAATTAAGGGCTAAATTCAGGTCTGGTGGAAGGAGGAGGAACTCTTTCCAAGGTTATGTTGCACTAGCTTACACCAGGTCTGAATCTGGTCCACAGGTCTCTACTTACGTTTGATAAATCCTGGGTGAAGGCAAGTGTTGCCATTGAACTCCCTTGTTTAGTAAACATTTTAAAAAATCTTTGCTCTTTTAAGATGCCAGTCAGGGGAGCCATGACCACCGATTTGTAGGGAAAGGAAATGTTTGCCAAGGAAAGGATTTGAGAGGTGCATAAGGTGAAATTCCTTGTGAAGGTACAGTGGATATGTTTCTTCTTCCAGGTA
Organism: Astur gentilis; assembly: GCF_929443795.1. NCBI lineage: Eukaryota > Metazoa > Chordata > Aves > Accipitriformes > Accipitridae > Astur > Astur gentilis. The sequence continues at coordinate 9,044,717 of NC_064904.1, forward strand.
CCGTGGAGGTGTATGAAACTATGGAGGGGGAGAACATCTTTACAACATATTTTTCCCTACTTGAGAGGAGTTGTCTCCCTCCTTCATTTTGCCTCCTTCTTCTGCTCTTTTTTGGATAAACAATCCAAATGACTTCAATATTTCCTCATCAAACATACATTGTAGCCTTCTGATCATTTCCTTTGCTCCCTTCAGGACAACCCTCCAACTGGCCTACATTTTTCTTGAATTTTAACCCACAACTGGATGTCCAAAGTGCTCACTATGCTGGACAGAGTGGGCAGCGTACACCATGTCATTTGCAGGCTACTCTCTTGTTGATACATTCCATGGTGATGTCTGCCTTTTTTTTGCAACAAAATGTTGTTGCCTCCCCATCACTTGTGAACCTTCATACCTCTTTTTCTGACCAATGGCTGCTTAGTGAACTTAGTGAGATATTAAAATCACTTTGAACACCACCACCAACCTTCAACACACTTTTGATCTCTCCCAACTTGGTTTGGTGTGCAAATATAATGTGTTGTCTCCAGACCAACTTCTAAGGTTTTAATGAAACATTGCACAGAACTGCTCCCAGTACTGACCCCTTAAAACCTGCTCCATTTTGAGAGTGGCTCTGTGTCTCTTTCTCTCCCTGAACAGAAAAGGTACCCTGAAGAGAAATTCAAGAGCACATAGGAATTCAAACAAACTGAAATATGATGTGTGTCTGGTAGACACAGAGGCAAGCCAAACAACACTTTACTTGTAAGTATGCAGCTTGTTCTAGTGTCCTTTGTGCTCAGAGGATCTGAATTCATTTTTGCTTAAGCTCCTATTTTGCTTAAGCAGCTGTCGTGTGGGAGAACTGCGGAAGCTGATCACCAGTCCTCTGGGCCAGGAGTGTTTCACAGGGACCAAGAAACTTCCCTTGAGCTACAATTACCTGTACAAATTAGTTCACATTAACAGTTTAGGGAGAAGTCAATGCCCAGTTTTGCGTGGCCAGAGGAAGAATGACCAAAACCTCATGTGTGGGAAAACAGCATGGTGAAGAGAAAACTATGGGTTTTACATTGAGGAATCACTCATCACCAGGATTAAAGTGGTAACATGAAATCACGTCTGAATAACAGCTAACAAAAGAAACAGTCTCCAAGTATGGAAAATCATGTGAACTATGTGGCCAGAGTTTCTGCATATCAAGACAAGTACGTACTTCTGGGAAAAATCGCTTGAGAGATGACATCAGACTGAAATGACAAAAAAGCTACTTAATCCTGCTGGCTGATCATTCACATACATCACAGAAGTTCCTACTGACATGCACAGTCTACCTAATTTACCAAGAGCTACAGGTTCCTGCTACTCTTTTTGAGGATTGACTTACTGGGGAAGTCACACTCAGTACCACAACGCCATCAGGGTAATTTGGTTTAAAACACTTCTTGCTTTAAAAAATCTGAAGAACATCGTAGTCTTTTTGAAAAATAATATTTGAAAATATATCAGATATTAAAACTATTTACCAACCTGGAGTGGATAGCACAAATTTGAAAATAATTCCCAAGTTATTTATTATTCATCATCTCAGATAAGTAAGTAAGCCTAGTTGCCTTGGCACAACAGAGCAATACTAATTTACACCAGGCAATGTCCCATTTTGGTTTGCTTCCCCACAAAGCAGAATTAGAAAAGGTGTTTCTCTAACTTGCTACTAAAAAAGAAAATTTTTTAAAAAATCTGCTTCTGCTTTCAGATCCACATCTGGGAAGAGAATCCATCTTCATAGGCATATCCTCATCGTCATAGATGGACAAGACATTCTACAGTCATGGTCAAACATCTGTTGCAGAACAAGATGTACCAACTGAAGCTCTACACCTGAGGTCCTCTCCTCTTCTCAGACTAGATTGATCTGCCAGCAGAGAACTGGCTAATCTACCCGACTTTGCATTAGAGTAGGTGAGGAGCACCCATGCAACTCTTCTACAGAAAGGATAAACTATGGCAGAGGAGTAAACTGCAAATACTTCACATATCAAACTTCAAAACTAGCACATACATAGAAACATTTTCATCATTGAACATTTTTCATAGAGAGAGACATGACTTCTGACTCAAAATGTGTTTTTCTCAACCAGAAAGTTCATGTTGTTAGTCACTGGTAGTTTGGACATTTTAAATAGCTACAATTTCATACCTTTACCTCAAGAGTCTTTGCAATGAGCCAAATTAGAGATCTAAATTTGAACCTCCTGCAGGTAGTGAGGTTTCCACCAGGGTCTCATTCTGAGAGTTTCTCCATGGGACTACTGGAACACTTATGAGACTTATGATCTGGAAATAACTCTGCAGTCTTTCATATCTAGTGAAATGGTTAGACCACTGTCCTGGCCATGTGCTGTTTAGCTTGAATTTGTGCTATCTGTTGGGTACAGTGATGGGTTTCTAGACCTGAAATATGGGGAGTTAGGACTTCTGTCTCTCTTTAGTAAAGATGAAGCTAAGCCACAAACTGAGAGAGGGAGTCTGGCATTCCAATTTCTCTATGTTCAAAAATGTTCAGACATTAAAAGTAATAATTTAAGCCATTGGAATATAAGCAGAATAATATCTATGACAGGAGACTGTTTTTCTAAAATACCTTTAGACCACTGCCTTATTTTCAAAAGCCATTTGGAAATGCAAGGCTTGTTAAAAATCGTTAGATCTTAGAACTCAAGTTACCTCTAAAATAGGATTTAAACTCCCATTTCACTTAGGTATTTTGAAATGTCTAACAGGCTTGATTCATCAATGATCCTCCAACACATTACTTTTTTCTGAACATTATTACCATGTGAAACATTATTTTCTCCCTTGTTTATATCTCTTAACATCTCCTTCCCTCTCCTCTTCTAATTTTGTAATTGCATCAATTCGTTCTGTCAGTCATTTGGGGGTATTTTGCAGGAATAGTGCTTTTCTCAGTGAAGCTGCATTATGTTACATCATTGCTAAGAAGTCAAAGTATTCTGTGATAAGTGCCTGGTTTCCAATTAGATTGCTGCAGCCGCATCCTGAATAGAAACTACTATTGTTATCAATATCAATTTTCCCTGGTTTTGCTGATGGTTCACATTGGGAATATATCATATGGAGACTTTACTCCTTTGGCCTCCTGCTTCACTCCAAAAATTATTCTCACTGTCACATCATGGAGAGTTAAATGAGGAGAGTTTGTTCTGGAGTGTTTCCATATCTGCTCAGCTTTTATGACTTATCTTGGTTTCTCTCATCTCACCCCATCTCACACCAGTGGGAAGACCCATGCACTATGATGAGTGAAGCCCAACATCCCTCAAACACACAGGTAGTTATATCCATCTTTTCGTATAAATTAATAAATATAGTGAGAAAAAGGATTATAAACATACCTCCCAGTGGTGCTTTGGTACTGTGGAAACTTCACATGCCCCAGATTAGTCTGGCTAGTCACTGAACTTTGCTTTATGATCTATTGGTTTCTAGTAAAAACCAGCATATTAAGGATTTTAATAGTGTCTAGTAAAATGTTATATATATGGACATTGCCCGCACGCAATGGCTGCTCCAGTTGTGATTTCTAGAGGGAAGGCAAGGGGTCTTCATTTATCACTGTAATATCCATTTCAAATCAGCTTTGCTAAAGTAACTGGCAATCTTAAGGATATAGTGCTGTGGACTAAAATTAGCTCAGTTACACTTGCCTGTTAATTAGGAGAAATTTGAATGAAATCAATATTATGCTTTAGCTTTCTAGACGTACACTTGAAATTTGAATCTAAGTTACGTACACAGAGATGTATACATAGTTTTTGCATGCTCACGCATATAACTTGTTAGTCATTGGACATCCGTTCTTTATGCTTAAAACATTTTTGAAGAGCAATGTGTTATTTTTGCATTACTGTAATTCCTAGCCAGTTCATAGGAATCATTAAAACATGATTGTTTCCCTTCACATTTTCATTAGCTTTGATGCTTTCTGATGATACCTATGTCTTCTACCATAATCAGCACTGGCACTTGCCAAATCTACATGAAAATACGTAAGTGGTCTTCACTTGCACAGGAGGTATTTCACAGGTATCCTGAGAGAATAAGAAATAAATGAAAAGATACACATAAAAGGAAACCTACATCTAACTTCTGTGCAGAAAAAGTAATCTGTAAATCAGTACATTGTCTGTATAATGCAATGGTCTCCTGATTAGTAATGGGAAATAGAAGAATTAGGATATCTTTTGGAACTAGCCTCACTCTCAAACTACAGTCCAACAAAGCCCTGAAGCACGTGTCCATTCTCAAAAAACGTAGTGCCATATCGTTATATCCTTTGATTAAACCCACAGGGTAATGGACAGTGACAAAACTGGCTGAAGAATCTTTTCTTACCAGGCAATTTTTTTTTTTCAATGGGTAGGTATAAAATTATATTTGATTCTGTTCTGCATAATGTCCTGTTTAGAAAAAGTACCGAAAGAAATAATCTTGCGTTGGTAGTGGATGGGCAAAAGGAGTTAATAGGTCTTTTCCAGCTCTAACATGTGTGATCCCAGAGAACAGTCTGTCATCTGTCAGACAGCGAAATGCATGTTGTCATTGAGTAGCTAAAGGTCAGCGTTTAGCTGAGCTAGGAGAATAATTCAGAGCAAATCAACTATTAGGCAAATGTTGCCTCTTTTTTGCTTACAAGTTGTCTGCAAATAGATCACAATTTTCTCAAATATATTCATTATTCAGAATTATTTCCTGAATGATTTTGGTGTATAATTATTGGTCTGTTCACAAGCCTTTCATTTTGAGTTTTCAGGCTGTTTTAATTGGATGTACAGTTCACATGGTATCTTTCTGTCCTTTGATAGGGTAAATGTAACTCTTTGACTCCACTTTCTCGTGGAAACATCTCAATTATGGAGTTAGAGTTAGATGGCCGCTGCTGTTCTGTTCTATGTTCTAATCATTTAAGTAAATTTTTTGTATATAAAACCACTAAGCCAGATTCAATCCCATGCCATACTTATGTGTAAATCAGGAGTAAATCTATTGAATCATAAGAAGCAATATGGTGTAGAATCAGTGTGAGGAATAAGGCCTTTGAGAAATTAAATCACCTTTATAACAGGTTTCTTCATTATAATAACTACAACGCTGACTTAAAGTACCTCTCCTTTCATACCAAAGTTTGAACTCCATTGGTTTCATTTGGATTTCACGAAGATTTTTCTAAACCTTTTTCCTTTCTTGATTATAACAGAGTTCTTCTTGGGTTACACAAGCATGTGTGATACAGGAACATCCAACCCGAGGATGCTGCAGAGAGACTCATTCGGATTTAGTTGTTTGCAGCCTTGTTTGTGTGATTTCTCGCATCTCCTCTGTCAAAAGGGCGTAATCCAGCTTTTTCCCTCATGCCAACATGTGAGTAATCGGGGGTCTGACAGACAAGCTCTAGCAGATCCAACAGTAATGAGTTAAGGCATCACTACTTCTAGGACGTCCATGCTTCTCCTTGCCGGGCAGATAGCACCTCCCCGAGCAGAGGCAGTGGACGGAAAGTCCCCTCGCACCTTCAAACCCTCCTGGCCACAGGCCAGGGTGCACAGCAGCGGCTGCTGCCGCTCCGTCTTCAAACATCGCATCAACATCTGCAAGGCCTGCAATGCCTTTAAAGCTGACAAAATGACACAGCAGTGTAAAGCTCCACTAGAGTGAAGTCATGTTTATGGGGTGTCAAAAACACCCCATTCAAATGCAAACTGTACAAAATTTAGAAGTAAAATGTAACAGCCTTTACAGCTCACTGCAGAAGGCATTCAAAATGAACATGGCATTTTGGGAATTACAGCGTGAACTATTGCCCAATATAATTGTCAGCGTCGGGTTCTGATTTCATTTTCACTGGTTTTTCATGAGTGCAACTTTTCAAAGCCTGTAACTTTTATATCACTCTGCAGCCTTGATCCAGCAAAGCACTTACACACATACCTAAATTTAGATTGTAGATTCAGGGAGCCTGAGATCAGGAAGGGACCATCTGTAGGAGCTCTTCTGTAGCACAAACCACTTAGCTTCCCCTCCTGACTTCTGAGTTGAGCCAAATACTTTAAAGTCCAGGAGCAGTTCCTTTGAAATGAATTTCAATTACCCACCTGCTTTGAATCACAAGCCTGTTACATGGTTTGTTGGACCAGGGCCTCCAGGAAATCAGAATCTGGTCTCCGACACTCCAAATCTTTACTGAGCTTTCCAATAATGGTTTGAATAACAATTCTCTCATTTAAGATTTCCATGCATTTGCTAACAGGTTGGCTTGATAAAGAGTATCAGGACAGCGAACTGCCTGTAGCTGTCAGCTCTTATCCTCAAACTGCAAATTGTGCAAAATTCTGCCTTTAACTGTGCATGCCTTCATCCCTAGCTGAGGAGGAGGAGCAGATGTGTAGCCGCAGTTACGTTTTGGTGCTTCTCACATGGTAATACGCAGTCTGTGGCCCAAATTCAGCTCCTGCTTAAATTGGTAAGCCTTCTCCCTATTTGCATTGGCATGCAAGAAGCAAAACACGTTAACGAACTTAGGTGCATACAGCACATAGTTAAGTTTATGGGGTTGGAAAGGAACACAAGAGCAAAGCACATCTCACCATCTTCAGAAAACTGTGCTAATTGCCCAAACGTAACATAATTTCCTATGAGAAAGTTGACCGTTTCTAGCATTAGTCTACCACTTTCTCTCAATACCCCTACGCAGGAAATACTTGACATTATATTTAAGTTCAAGAGATGTAAGCAGGACTTGAGCATCTGCTTAGCATCATGCAGGTGCTCACGTGTCCTCCCCAAACAAGAATTCTCTCCTGATCGACTCCCACGAGAATCGACAGAAAATACAGCACAAGCTCTATCATCTGTACTGAAGCTTCAACTTCTCACTCCCTTCTTTTTACCCTTTCCCACCCCTCAATTTCAAAAAAACAGGAAAGACAAGATTTGGAGATCAAGTCAAATGTCCAATTTATTTTTATAACTTGAAACTGGAACAAACGTTGTTTTGAACGAGCGTACAAATGAAATGGTAGACACATGCTGAACTCAACATTGTGACAATAAGGGAAAAAAAAGAGGCCAAAAATCTTGTACAGAGAATAAAAGGAACAATAAATATTTCACTAAGCCATATTGAAATGACCTCCAGCCATCTCAACATTTTATCCATAATAAAAAAAAAAGTGCTCGTTTTTTAAACAGAGCACAAATACCAAGCAATAATAAATAGTTCCAAACTTGTAGTAAAAGACAAAACCTCCAAGTAAACAACAAAAGCTCATACAATAAGTAATAGAAAAAGGTAATAAAAATATTTTGCCTTGCCGGTACAAATGCAAACAACTTAAATCAACGTTACTTTGCTTTGCAGTTCTAAAATACAAAGAGCACCATAAAAATGAGTTTGCCTGTGATAAACAAAACCTTGGACTGTCTTTTACATAGGACTGGGATGAAATGCTGATTTTTTGACCCTTTCCTTAAAAATCAGTATTTTTCTTTCTAAAACCAGGTTCTTGGACCTGTCCTGTTGCCAAGGGATTTGACTGGAGTTTTGCTCTGGACTTCAAAGGCAGCAGGACTAGACACAATAAAAGTAATAAATTCAACCTTAAAATAATAATAAAAAAAAAACCTATTTAAATTGTGAAAAGAACTATGGCAGCATTCTAGCTATTTTATGTCTATGTTATATTGTGCTTATGGCCTAGTAAACTACAGTTCTTCTAAGCAAGAAGAAAAGGAGGGCCATTTCATTATCACTACAGTCTGCAGAAACACAACCCTTGTGCTTTTGGGTGACTTGTTTCAGTGATCTAAGTCACAAAATTAGACAACTGCTGGTGTTAGCTATCCTGGATAATTAAGAACAACAGGGAGACTGGAGCTCCTGAACAACTTACACTAAAATGAAAGGTGAATTTCTTTCTTAAATCAACAAATTGTGGACTGAAAATATGCCGTTAACTTCTGATCTTCATTACACTGATGCATGTCCAAGGGATTCTGCTGAGTTCTGTGACATGACTCTGGATTTATACTAACGCCAGGGACCTGAATTTTCACCAAAAAGTGAAAATGTGCCTTTAAGGGACCAAATTCCAGCCTCAGCTACACTGGAGTAATCCAGGACTAAGAGTGATGAATAATTCTTGATTTATATCAGTTTAATTGAGATCCAGAATTTGTCCAGAAGTCTTAAGGGTACGTTGTTCAAGCCAGGAAGACATATATCTATCTGTTAGGTAGCTGGACCAAATTCTCCCTGCTGTCACACCCATGCCTCTCCAATTGCTCCAGCAGTTCTGCACCGATGAAAGCAGCAGAAGAATTTGGCATGGCAATAGGTTTTGTTGTTGTTGTTTTTGTTTTACGTTTTACCGTCACTTCCTGCAAGAGCGGTGAGCATTTTCTCCTTCTCCCCTTCACTAGAGCTTCAGTGCCTCTTCTGCCACCTGTCTTCCCCTCGACCCAAAAGGGAGAGAGCGTGAGAGAGAGAGAGAGAAAGAAAAGCAAAGAAGAGAGAAATCAAAAGGCACAGGATTTCATCCCAGTCCCTCAAACATTCAGAAATTTATGGAATGTACAATTAGGAGTGAACAGCAGCAAAGCAGCTAAAAACATGGACTGGCAAGACCTGTACACGGAGTAGGTCCTGTTCTGACAGGGAAGAGGAGGGCTGTGCCTGGACCAATTTTACTTCAACCTGGTTACAGCTGTACCAACAGCAGACCATTTTACCATTTTGCGTCGAAGTGGAAGCAACAGCTCTCACTTTTTGCTATGAAACGACTTTCTTCCAGAGGACGGTGGCAGGGTGTGGGGGGCAGTGAGGTGGGGGGTGGCCAGGACAGGGAAGATGTGTCGGACATCTTCGTGTTTAGAAGGGGTGGAAAAAAATCTCCTCTCTCTCTCTCAAATCTGCGGGGAAGCTGTGGGATGTCACCCCAGACACCTTTACGGGAACAGAATTTCATTTCACATGAATAGGCAATAACCATCCAGCCTGGTTCAACCATACCTGGTAAAACCTTGATGCAAGGGGTCCAGGCAACTTTGAAGTTATTTAGAGCCCTGTGGGAACAGCACTTTTTTGTAGGCCATTTCTGACAAAAAAAAATATATATACAACTAAAATTATCTGTGAACAACAACAACAAAAAAATTAAAAATAAAAAAGCACTTAATTATTTTGTTTTGTTTCTTTTACTCAAAGGTCGTCTAACAACCCCCTTTTTTCCTGTACAATAAGGACTTCACATACAAATTTTTTTTTATTTTTGCAATATTTTATCCTGCCAAATTAAAAAAATATATTATGGCAGCCTGTTTGTTTGTTTTTATTTTTATTTCCAAATTCACTAACAAAAAGGTACATTAAATCCCTTTAAAAGGACAAGCGTACAGTTAAAAAATTACAAGCTTCAGTAAAAATACAGCAAGTGCCTACATCATATGAATCAACCAATATCAATATCCATTCCAGAAGGGGAAGGGAAGGGGGGAAAGGGAGAAAAAAAGAGAAAAATAGGTACAGGTCAGAAACGTGATTTTTTTTTTCTGCAAAGCAATAACAATATTAAGCACTTTTTTCTACATACTTTTTCTACATGGTGTAGCAATCACCTTTTAATCCCCAAATACAAGATTCTATACATTTTTTGAAATAAAAATTCAACACCCAAGGCAGAAAAAAATTTACTAAAACTCAAGACTTTACAGTTACAGTGACAAGAACAAATTTATAGACCCACCATTTAAATTTTACTGCAACATTTTCAAGGAAAAAAGAAAAGGGATTTTTTTTTTTTTTCTTTCTGGTTTTGTAAAATGCCCAGGCATTCTCCATTATTACAAATACTGGTCCACTTTTACAGTAATCAAGAAATTTTAATATATATAATATATACTAAAACCCCGTCACCAAAAGAAAACAATATACACATGGCCATTATGGCATTTTTTTTTAATAACCTATTAAGCAAACTTTGAAAAAAAAAAGATTGCTCAAACACACATACACACAATTTCTTTTTTACCCTTGTATGTATTCAATACTGTAAACGTATTTTAAGACAGAGTGCACTAAATTTAACTTTAAAAAAAAAATTAGCCGTTGTTCCTGAATTGTTTTTTCTCATTCAATGATAACAACTTGTAATTTGTGTCATTTGAGTTTTAATTCAGCAGTAAATCATTTCCATTCCATTTCCTAAGCAGCGTTGTCCTGAAAAAAAAAAAAGGCTGAGAATAATTCAGCTAATGGATGTCCGAAGTTGTGCTGGGTATACATCTTCATTTGATTGGGTCTTATGGCATTTTCATGTCCACTATCTTCAACCAGTAATTTTTTTTTTTTTAAGTAAATGTGGCTCTTTTTTTCTAAAGAATGTACTTTTCTTGTTTTACTTTTTTTTTTTTAAAAGTCTTTTCATTTCACAAAAACGTTTTGCATTTGTCTCAAGAGACTCAAATAGGAAGATCAGTTTTCAAGGCACTCACGTCAAATTGAATGGCAGTAGAAAAACTGTCCAATAAATTATTTTTATTTATTTTTCTTTATAGTGCCAGTATTGTGAATGCCATGCTTAGCAACACTGACACTTAATCTCAGCTGTTCCCTTACAGTTTAACCCACCTTTGGGCCAAGTAGAAGAATATGATGTAATTTCTTGTTGAGAAGCCATTTTTCTCTTAACCACAAACAAAAGCTTTAAAGTGCGGGTCAACATAATTAAAATCTCTAACCATAATTCTCCACTGTTTGCTAATATTAGTCATAAAAGGCTTTAAAAAATTTGGAATTTGAAAGTAGAGCAGGTGCATTTTTCTTTTCTTTACTTTTTTCTGTCGTAATGCTTTTATCTGAATACAATCCCATTCTGTTCCTAATTAAGCCAAGGGGAAAACTCTTACCAACTTCAGTAGGAGCAGAATCTTGCCCAGACAGGTAAATAAACTAGAATTTGTTTTTCCCTTCCTTATAATAACATCATTGTACATCATATAAGATAGTTCTAATGTTTCTATTCATAAACCAAATGCCTATGAGTTGAGGCTTTTCATTGAGAAATTCACACTTTCCCATCCTCTAGTAATTATTTTGACTACAACAACTCTGGACTAAAGTAGATGTCCTGACCTCAAATCTATGATTTTGCAGTTTAAAAAGAAAAAAAGATGGCATTTGGCTCCTCCAAGGTTCGAAAAGAATATTACAATACTCACGATGTACTTTCAATGTCTCTGGGAAGAGTGGCAGGAGGCGAAGAGGGTGGGAAAGACACCCCAAAAAGTGACAAAATGGCACCATTATGTTGCCATAGCTTTTAACAACAGGAAGGAACTGTTTAAGAATGTTTCTGGTTTTGGAATGTAGCTGCCTTCTACACCTATGTCTTTTTTGTTGTCATAACTTTAGTGATGAAATCCATCTAGAAAAGGTCTCTATCGTCAGCAACATTGTCAGTGCTACATGTTTGATCCAATTGCAAAAGAAAGTGCTAATTTTAAAGATTGTTATCCGCTGTATAATTTTGTTTTCCCTAATCTTCAAGGTTATTTAAGAAGAGGAAAGGGAAGAAAAAAAGAAAGAATTAAAAAAAAAAAGGAAGATTTCTGTTCAAATGCTGGCTTCTTCACAAGAAATTACACACACTTAGCTTAAATTTCAACAAAGCAGCGGCCCAAAAATTATAATTTTAAAAGATATGTTTCTCCCCTACAATGCAAGTAATCTCAGGCTACGACTGGGTAAAATTAAACAGGGATACCCAACAAAATTTTAAAAGAAATTTAAACAGAAAGAATAAAAAAAAGTACCTGCACATGCCAAAAAATTACAAAAACCCAATAAATACAGAAATTATTGCACAGTTAAAAGGCTCCACAATTTTTACTGCCTTAATCAACCCTCGGGTTTAATAGAACTTTGTAGACACAGGTTATATTTAAGTGCCAAAGTCTGGCACCTACCATAGTTATGCTAAGTTATGTTTACGGAGGCAAGTTAGGTCATCTTTTCTCAGTTGGCAATAGTTAAACTGTACAAATAAAATGTTACCTAGACCCCTGAAATTTAACCTAGCGGGGGCGTGGGGGGAGGGGGGAGGGGGGGGGGGGGCCTTAGCTTCTTTCTGCCTGCTCAATTTTGACGTCATTTGTCAGCAAATGTTCTCCATGCCACTTTTTCATGTGTTTCTCCAGGGTGCTGTAAACACTGAAGGGCATCTGGCAAATGTCGCAGCGGTAGACCTCCTTCCCTATCTGGCCATGCGTTTTCATATGGCGCGTCAGCTTACTGCTCTGGGCACATGCATAGTTGCAGAGCTCGCATTTGTAAGGCCGCTCTCCAGTGTGGCTCCGACGGTGCACCGTCAAATTGCTGCAGTTCTTAAAGACCTTGCCACAGTACTCACATGTATCGCTCCTGCGCCCTTCCTTCGAACTGGGTCGCCCGGGGCCGGGGCCACTGATGTGGGGGGTGCTGCCTCCGCTCGCCGTGCCGCTGCGCCCTGAGAGCCCCCCGTCCAGCATGTCCCCTGGCGGGGTGGAGAAACGCAGGCTCCCGTTCTCCGACGAGTGCTCGGAAGAGGTCGCGAAGGGGGATTGTCGGGAGTCTGTGAATCCGAGGAACGGATCCTTCATGAAGTGCCGCGATGCTGCATACCCTACCAGCCACTGGGAGTAAACGTTTTCGGAAGGTATTATCGTTGCTGGTGGCAAGTCCAAATCTTTCTCTACCTTTATTCTTTTAGAGGAATTGTTTAAACTGGGGCTCGTGATAGGCGTCGGCTTGCGGGGGAACAAGTTTGGGAAGGGTTCACCCGGGCCAAAGTTTCTTCCGTTGACCGTCCCTTCCTCAGTGCGGTCCAGCTCTCCCACCACTGAGTCCTCGTCGCCTGGATCTCTCTGACAGAGGTCTCGGGGACACAAGTCTCGCTGGTCAGAAGACCTTTTCATGAAGCTACTCCTCTTCTGTTTTTCAGCTAGCATGTCGTTATATTGCTGGATGGCACCTAGACTTACATTCTCGATGACTTTTCCCAGGACGAGGGATTTCTCATCCGGCAGCGACTTGGAGCCGTTTTCTCGGTTACGACTCAGCTCTGAGTCCATACTGAAGCTCGACTCTGGCCGGCTCTCATTTTCGAGCTCCTCTTCCTCCTCCTCCTCCTCTTCCTCTTCTTCATTGTCATGGCCCAGGGAAGGATCGCTCTCGTTCCTGAAATCTGCCTCACTGGATTTCAGTCCCTCTCCAGTGAGCTCGCTTGTGCCCGGCTCTGGGGAGCTAGTGGTGGATAGTCCATCGTCTGACCTGCCCGTCATGGAGCCAGCTTTATGCATATGCGTTTTCATGTGGCGTTTTAGCTTGCTGGCCTGGGAGCAAGCGTGGTCACAGAGCTGACACTTGTAGGGCTTTTCTCCCGTGTGACTGCGCCGGTGCACGATAAGGTTACTCTGGAACTTGAATGTTTTCCCACAAAATTCACAGGACTTGCTCTTGGCCTGAGGCTGGGGAGGCGTAGTGCTGCTGGGGGGCATGGGGGGCAGTGGTGGGGTGCTCAAAAAAGGTGATTTCGGACTCGGCTGGAAAGGATTCAACAGGCGATGCATAGGGTTGGTGCGACTGGGTGAGACTGGCGGAGGGGTGGAACTGTTTCCTGCCAGCTCTCGAAGCCTTCTGGAGAAATCCATCGCTGGGGACTCAATTGCCATGGGGTTTAAACGCATAACTCTGTCAAAGGCACTGGGATGCTGGGCAACTAACCCCATTTCTTCGGCACTAAGGCGATGTGGATCCAGATGATGACGAGGCGGTGGGCTGAACAGGGGAGGCGTGTTTGGGAGCCGACCCTCACCAAAGCCAGGGTGTTCGCGCAAGATGGGTCCTGTCATCCGCAAAAGATTGAAAGGGTTGTTGTCTCCAAGGAAATTCATCAGCGGGGACTGTGCAACAGTCTCCGGTCCCAGAGGAGGAGGGATGGTGATGCGTGGAGTAAGGGAACTGTTTGAAGGGCTTGTTTCCAGGTAGATGCGGAATCCATGTGTGTTCTGGGCATGCTGAAGCAAGAACCAAGCACTATTAAAAGGCTGCTTGCATGTTGTGCAAATATAGCTTGAAGGCTCATCTTTACCTATAAAAGAAAAACAGAAAGAACACTCAAAAAATAATACAGCGGAGAACATTTAAATACAGTTGGCATGCACTTTATTTTGCTAGCACATTTCCTCCTTGGCATTTCTGAAAGAAGGACTTAATTGCAATGTATTGACTGATATAAATTGTTGAACAGCACATTTACTTACCACGCTTATTCACTTAACATGTATGACAAATATCACACATACGCATTGGTGCTATATAAGTTTATATCCTCTAACTTGCAAATAAAACCTTCCTTTATGATGCATAAGGATCCAAATCCTTTCACGTGTTTATTCCACAAAAAGGAACTTGTTTCAAGGGATTTATGACTACAGACAAAAAACAAAGAAAATGCAGTGTGGTAGGTTTTACAAGGCACCTGCAAGAAGCTTCAGTGTCATTCTCACTCTTTCATTTTATATTTTTGTATACTTCATGCAGCAGTCCCCTGAGATCTTGCTGAATTTAATTTATACATGCTTCAGTCATGCCAGCACTTCCATTTTTAAAATACTATGTAGGTATTTAGCTGCACAAGTCCTATTCAAGTCAACAGGAGCTTGGAAAGCGTACCCTTGCATAAACCACTTTGACTTTCTTTTTGCCAAAACACCAAGAAGCCACTCAAATGAAACATCCGGTAATCAAAGCCGACAGCACAGTTGCAATTAACAGTAACAAACGTTGGGCCGTGCTTGAACTGGGTCCCAAGAATTTCTGAGCCTGAGCCTGCCCTCCAATGCAGAAATGCTCACCAGAGCCAAAAACATTGTTCTGTTTGCCTTTCTAGCCTCTTTGAACGACTGCATAAAGGTGGAAAGCATTCCTTTAACCTTGATTCAGCTTTACATAAAGTACAGGTGTGGACAAGTCTGCACTACAGTCATAATTTTGCTAGCTAGAAAATTCCAGTCCTGGGCACGATATAAACTTTGTGCTATCTTCAAAAAGCACTTCCCCCCGCCCCCCCTAGCCACCCTTCTTTTTTCAATGCCTCTGCAAGACTCTGATAAATTCATAAATACGTGTCAGCTTGAAAATCACAATCCAGGATTTGTTTTGTTGTTGTTTTTTTTAAATGAGGGGGAGGTTTCCTGAAAAAACAACTACCCATTTTGGAAAATCTAAAATTAATTTCTTGCTTGTTTGTTTGTTTATGAAAGCACGTATTTTGGCTAGCAGTGGCCCTGCTGCACCTAAAGGCACTAAACTTCCTGAAAGTTCAAAGCCTGAACCAAGCTTCCCGCCTGACCCGTATCTGCAGAACAACCCAAAGGAGGCCCAATCCCAGCCCCTCCACAGGAGCTCAGGTCCAAAGCTGAACTACACGACCCCTTTCTAGATTGAGGAGACTGCAATTCATAAAAGCCTATTGCTTGAGCTTGAAAATGAAAATGTATAAGGTGAACAGAACCGTATTATTGAAACTACCATTGTAAAGAGGAAGACTGACTCATAGCAGTCAAAAAAATAAAAGAAGAAAAAAATTGAACTCAGGCACACCGGGCAAAGCAGGATTGCTGCTGACTGAATTCCCCTCTTCTGGCTGTTGCAGGAATGGCCGCTGCTAACAAAACCTACAAAACCTTAGACAAGGAGGCTAGAAGATTATGTGCCTACCTAACAGCCTGTCAGTCTATCTAATCTTATCACCCAATGAACATCCATAAAAGCGTAAAGGAAAAAGCATCTATCAGATTGAGACTTATTTACAAAGGTAGGTGATAAATGTGGTGCAGCTCCTCACGCTCCTATTGATTTAGTAGGGCTATTGCTGTGGATAGCATCTTCAGACCCCGATTTCGGAGAAGGCGGCTCTTCACAGCCAAGAAAAAACATACACAACACAGCGGGCATTTCTGCCTGGCTGACATGGCCCCTGTGCCCCGGCCCTGCACGCTGCGTCGTACGGGACAGACTCAGTTGCTTTGATTAATCTCTAACAACCGCTATTAGAAAAAACACAAGTTTGGGAACTGTACTCCGCTTGGAAAAAGTGCCCGTAAGTGCTATTGACAGTAATGAAAGCCACATACAATCACAGAAAGGAACTGATACATTATCCCTTAAAAATCTACTCAGCACTGAGGCATAGGGAATTTTATGTCAGCTCCGCAGCCAAAGCAACAGTAAATGCTCCCATTATTACTTCAAATATTTAAATTTCTGTTTCTTAGAGAAATATGATGAAAATGTCTAGACCTTTAACTTTTCTTGCACAGCAACATGTGTAGTATAAAAAGTGACAGAAATCACTGAAGCAGACTAAAGTATATAACATACTCTGTCAAAAGCTTTTTTTAACAATATGTTTTACCTCAGCTCACCCTAGAATAGATTTTAATAAAGCCCCTTCCAAAGTGTGATCTAATAGCAAATGAAGTGCAGCATCTTACAAGGTCGTATATCTTCAAATTAAAGACTGCTCTGCACCCTTCACCTTCATTTTATCCACTCTAATTAATCGATTTATTACCCACAGCTGTTCGATTCTTTCATTTTTAAAGTCACAGCATGCATTCTTCTTTGTTGTGGGGTTTTTTTCTCTAAAAAAATAAAAGTGTGTGAGTGTGTGTGCGTGCATTCTCCTTGCTTAGCTCAAGAGCTGACAGGAGGAAGAAAACAGCTGTGTATTAGAGAACGACGACGACAACAGCAACACGTTTACTTCAGCAAAGGCACATACGTAAGGAGAAAAATTCCTGAGCAGTCTGAGGATCAAGGCCAATCTAAAACTGAAATGGCTGATTAAAAAAATTACCCTCAAAATGGCAGCTGGCTGGATGCTTGCTACTACATGTTACATGGAACTGAGATGTTTTGTTTTGTTTTGTTCTCCAAAACTTCACCTCCGTGAAATTCAACTGAGGAAAGTAAATCCCCCTCCTTTTTAGTTTTCTTTCATACAGAGCAAATTAGTGCTATTAGTGATCTAAGATTTACAAGCTAGCAGTCATAAAAGAGTCTTCTCTTCCTTTTTGTTTTGTTTAGCTTTTACGCTCCTTAACACTCCTCTTCAGGAGACCCCAACACGGCGGCAAAATTGACTGCAGGCTACCTGGCTACCGATCTCTGACTGCTTCAGGAGTGTTCATGTGTGCATGCCTGTGTATATATATGTTTTAACTTTCACAACCCTGAAAGACTCTCCTCAGACTCCCCGTTTAAAAAAAATGAAAAAAATAAATTAAAATGTTCATTTCCATATTATCACTTCATGGTTATCTTGCCTAGAAGTAGCCCTGAGCAGTGTAGATGCTCACTTTTAAGAACAGAACAATGTCAAAAAGTCTTTGAAGATCCACTCCAAATATTTTTATATTCAAAAACTTGCTAAATATTTTAAACATGCCCAGAAACAGCCATGTATTGCTCAAGAATGATCCTTATATTTAATAATGCAGTGCACCTACACTATAAAACTCTTTGTTATAAGGCTACTTTTGATATATGGCTATCTTAATCCCTTGCCACCTGCACTGAAGTCTGTCTAAATACCCGCTTTATGACAACTAGCTGTATAGGCTTTGCCATATGCAGTCTTTATCACTTTAGCATGTGCTTGACTTTGAGCATGTGAGTAATCAACATCAGTGAAACTTAAGCATAGGCTGAAGTGCTCTGTTGGATAGTGATGAAATTATTCATGTGCTCAGAGTTAAGCACAAGCCACGACTTTATTAATACTGTTAAATGAACTGCACATGGATTCAACCCTACAGTCTGTAACTAGGCACGATTTTCAGGGCTGATGGCTCAACTACAATCTTTTATCTTTACATTAGTTGGTAGATAGGGTGTATGTACTGAGATGAGACATCCAGGCCACAAGCCCCAAGCAGTCAATAGTAGCTCCAAGGTTGCACTAAAGCCAAACAAATACTGCTGCTGAAGTTCAGACATGAGACAGGTTTGTAGGGCTGGATCCTACTGAGACACGGGTCTATAGGTTCAGAAACGTTGATTTGAAGGCTAGGAAGGACTGTGAATTGAAAGAATGAAAGGACTGGGATAAACCTTAAGGGTTGCCCTTGTCCAATTCCTGACCCAAAGGATCTCCATATCTATGCATCTATTCGTACCTACGGCAGATGCTCCATTTATCCCACTTCAAAGGCCACCTGGATGGAGAGTCTACAACCTTCCCAAAGTCTACCTCATTCCTTCTCTCCTTTACCATCATGAAGGTTCCCCAAATGCCTAATCTAATTTTTTTCTTCTTGAAATTTAAGATCATAATATTTTTTCCTACATACATGTACATGAAAAACATAGGAAACAGTTTAGTCTGTACCTCACATACAGATATCATCCAGCCCAGCAATTTGCAGTTGAACCACTTCGTGTCTTTTAGCACCCCCTTCTCCCAACTTGATTTGGAAATGCCAAGTGAGAGAGAGTTCACTATGCATCGGAGTAGTCTGTGGCAATGGTTGACTACCTTCAGTATTAAAAAAACTGTCTTCTTTTCGACTCAAATTGCTGAGTTGAACTGCCAGCCGTTAGATCTTGTTATGTTTTTATCTGGTAGATTAAAAATCTCTCCAGTATCTTCTCTCTAAGCAGGTGATTATAAACTATGAACTTACTGAATATTCTTGCCTTTTCTGCGTATTATGGCAAACGATGGTCTTTTCCAGAAATATTAAAACGTGTTCCCTCCATTATTGCATGACAGATTATGTTCCATTCAAAATGTCAAAGCAATAATGAGCTTTTTTGTCTTTCATGAACAGTACAAAACAAAGGTAAATTCAGATCCTGCCTCCCAAATTCTGCCCTTACAGGGGGCAGTGAGAAAAGACAGTTCAGTTTTCCCAGCCCAGAAGAAGAATAGCCTGGGTCTGTGGACATTCATCCCGCTGCACCAGGCAGCCTGAATCCCCTGACTTATCTGTCCTCTGCAGTCTTACTTGTATCATTTAGTGATACGCAGATCTTCCTTGCCCAGTTGGTACATTACTTTCTATATACCCTGAATGCTGAGCGCCTTTGCCCTGGAGATAAATTTCCCTCAAAATATCCTCAGTTATTTTGGATACCATCAAACAATAATCAGTGTGAGATAAGAACTGTTGAGAATTCATTATTTTTCTGCTGGGCTACAGTGACATCCAGTGCCTTACGAATCCTCCCCTCAGCATGCCTGAATAATGCCATTAGCTGTAACAGAGAACAAACTTCCCCACCGCCACCCTTTTTAATCACCCACCCATAACCCCTGCCAAGACTGCGGTGAGGACCTGCAGTCAGGTCCACATAACCACTGCCATTCTTTACCTCTAGCAATACTTTCCAGATAATGTTTCTGGTTCCCTTTACAAAGTTACAACAGCAGCAATAAAAATGTTAAGGAATTTTAATGCTGCTTTACTGCACCTTTAGAAGTTCAGGAAAAGTAGAAACTTGCAAGCTTTAAAGAAAGGACACCTTTTACTGTAGCACTCAGGAACAGACATGTGTCAGGTTCCTACAGTCTTTCCGCCAATGTTACTCTCTTCTCCACCACTCGATTTTTAATGAGCATTTAAATAATTACTCCTTGTTATTATGATGGTTACTCTAATAATACCAATAAAGGTAGCATGGATGCTCCATAAAAAACACACCTTTAATTGAATTATTATTAAATTAAAATGCCATAATTGAGAACACTAGTTTAACAAGTCTCCTTGTAAGACCAGCTGACATTAAAGTGCATTAAATACTGAAAAGATTTAGTGTTTCATAGTGAAGAAAATACATGGTTATACGCAGTTTGACAGGTCACCTAGATAAGGGCCAAATACTTTCCAGGTGTCTGCAGTGTGCATCTGCAGTGTGAACTATATCGGTTCATACCCGATGCTTGACTGGGTATGCAAAAATATCTCTACTATAGGTATTTCTGCTGAAGAGGTTTTATAAGCCATATTGCCACTCTAAATTATCCAAGTTAGCAAGAAGATTGACTTACATATGTTTATGATTAAACAAACATATGCTGAGCACCCCCAATATCGAGAGTTTTACCCTCCCTGCACTCCCTGGGGTGTTTGGCAGTGCTGCTACCTCCATTTCAGAGGGACTGACAGTCTCAAAAAAAAAAAAAAGTCAGAAGTGTGAAGTACGGTCCAAGCCTGGGTGAGGATCACCACTGCCAGTCCAATGCCAGTCACTAGTTTTAAACACCAAATGCAAAGGAACCATTTCTCTTTATACCTCTCTTCATTTTCATTTTGTTTAGATCGCAACACAAGCTGAAGATGTAGAACAAGCACAACTCCTCTATCTATCCCCAGAGCTAACACAGTGCATCCATCTCTACGCTGCCTTGTCTAAAGAAAGGGCTCAAGAGAGTCTTGCAGCCCATCCAGCTGAGGCTGATGGGGACTATCACCAACAATTCATAAAGTAAGCATCGACTAGCAACTAAAGTTGGTGTTTTGTGGCTTAGCAAGACGCCTGCAGTCTCACAGCCTAAGCACCTCCAATTCTCCACTCAGATAAACAGCCACTCTCTCTTGTAAAGCTCAGCCGACCTGAAGCGCATCTCAGTCAAGAAGAGGAGATGGAGGTTTAGGTTCAAGAGCCCAAGCATGAGGGGCCACAGAGCCTGTCATCATCTGGAAATGGGGAATCTCAGGATGAGGTTGGTGAAGGGAAAGAATGTGACAGGGAAACAAAAATGAAATGTTTTTAAGAGGTGGATGGAAAAATAAGGGTGTATGAAGAAAGGAGGAGAAGTAACCAAGAAGTGTTACTTCTCAGTAACAAAATCTTGTTTCCTCCCATACTAGGTCCTGTTCTCTTTTTCTGCCTTGCCTCTTGAATAGCCTGTCTCCTCCAGTGCCATCTTCTAGCAGAAGAATCATGACTTCATGCAATATTCTTCTCCCACACGCTGCCTGCGTGTTTTACAGCTTTCTCCATCCTGTTTCCACCTTGACCAGTGAGACTGCAAGTTCTCTACAGACATTACACAAGAAGCTTTATGCCAAGAGAACCTACAAACCCCACAAGACCCTCTCATTCCAAGCACTGATTTTAATTAGCGATGCGAATATTCTCGAGAGCATTTTCTACCTGTTGAAAAAGATCTACAAGAGCGCTGGTTGACACCAATATTAAAATATATTAACATTACACTACTATTAGTAAGTTACTGTTAATTCTTTCTATGCTAAAGCCAACTACCAAACTTGGCCTTTGGTGGACTAAATGCTGCCCCACTTTTGGGAGCCTATTTTATTTTCTGAAGCCATTTGTGCTTTTCAGCCATGTTCCTTTTCTATTAGGCAGGACTGCAAATTGTCTGTTTATCATTCTTGTAATAATAAATATCTTTTTTGTGAAATGAACTATTTTACCATACAAGTGGAAAACCAAACAGATTAATTACCAATCACATAGTCAAAAAGTCAGACTGTCATGCTGTCTGTCTACAGCCTATCCTTTCATAATTCCAAGAACAAAGAGCATGAATCCCTGAAGACCTGGAGATATCAACATGATACCTTAAAATCATACTCTTAGCCAAATGCTGATTTGAATTACCCTGCTATGGATTCAAAGCAGCTCTGATGGCCACCATTGCAGACTTCAATTTTTTCCAGATAAGCTACACCAGGTTATCACAAACTAGGATCTTAACTAGGCTTATATGAATATACCAAGTTGTGATTTTTTTTTTTCATTAAACTTTCCCCAGAAGCATTTTATATGTCCTCTCTAGCATTTATACTTACAAAAAAGAAGGAGACTGCAGGCAGACTACAGTCATGCATAACACAAACAGATGCTTCCTGCTTCTTAATGGACACAGGCGACCTTTGGCTGAAGATGCAGCTTGTGTTCAATAGTACCATTTTCTGTGAGACTTAATCATACCTCAGATCTGTACTGCCAGATTCACATAAATGAGCCAAATGCACGGCTCAGTTTAATTTCTAGTGCATTACAAAATGGCAATATTATATTTTTAGGTATAAAATGTCAATAGTCATTTTGGGCAACTTCCTTCTGGATGTCCAATTTCTCGTTCCTTAAAAGAGCTTGTGGCTTACTGGAAGTTAATGTTCACCCTACAGAAGTATAAGAAGTGCTTTTACTTAGTGCAGAGAAAGCAAGAAAAACGCATAGCAAAAATTGGAACTCACGACACAGGGATTTTGACCCAGGAGCACTATTAAAATGGAAGATAAAAAACATGTTTGTCATCTCTGAACACCTTCTTCTAATTGGTGTTAAATTCTAAAATACAAAGGCAATTTATAAAGCAGAGAAAGGGAGAAGTGTGAAAAGTAAGGAGCGAGCAGGAAAATCAATATTAAAAGATCAATAGTGAATGAGTTAACTTTTAAATTAGCCCTTTGTGATACAACAGTTTCAATTGACTCCACCTTTAGCATCTAAACAGCTTTGTGTCTTTTAGTTGGTTTGTCTGAACCTAAGACATCAGCTAGCAGACTGAAAGGATGCTTTACAAAGCTGCTGCATAAAATAGTGAAAACTATCAGTGAAAATGGCGAAGGCAATATGTGGGGGGAAATGTACCCATTCATGAGACAAAAAGACCATAGGACTACCCATGGCTGGTGGTTTAATATATAGGATCCCATTTACAGCATTAATGAAAAACCCTTGTACTGCTCAAGGACACTTTTAGGCCTTTTCTTTGCATAAGGTATTCAAATGCATTTGAAATAATGTCAGTCTTTTCTACAACATATGACATATGCCAGCAGCTTCCCTTTAAATCGGTTTCCTGTAAGTAGTTTTGTTTGAAAACTGGCAAGTGCTGGGATTTTTTTTTTCCCACAGACTTTTCTAAGGTGCCATTTTCTCATCTTACAAGCAAGAATTCTCAGTAATCTGAATAGGAACTTAAAGGAGGATACATAAAGGAAATTGTCCATGTCATATAATGGAAAAATAAAGAGTAAATTAGGAAACAATAAAAAAAGCCAAAGGGTGAAAACAAATTTTCCTGGGTTTTTTCCCCAGGAGTACTTCAGTCTGTTTTACTATAACTATTTCTTAAGGGTATTAGGTGCCTATTCATAGTTAGTAAATGAAATAGCATTTTTGTTTTAATTCATTGCTTCTTTAACAAATGCTAACTCCCATCTCTGCTTCTTTAAATCCACAAAATCTCCACGTTCAATCCTAAGAAGTATTATAAAGGCCGTAAATCTTGTTTTAATGGAATGTACATTTAGCTATGAGGAGATAATTGACGTTATGGAGGGCCTAGATGCTGAATTATATAGGTTATCTAATACAAAGGGGACTCATTACTGAAGCACTACAAACAAGTAGTAATATATGTATATTGTTCTGAGTGGCGTTATAGCAAAAGTGTTCGGGTCTGCAGGGATTTATAAAACACAAGAAAACAGCAGACATGCACTTGTAAATTTGTCTCATTTGTCTCTGAAGTTAAAGGTTATTCCCTTGATCTGAATTTGTAATAAAAACATGCTAGACTAAGGTTTGTAGAGAATGTTTGAATATGTAAATTGTGTATAATGATAGGCAATTATAGGGTAAAAACTGGACCTTATGAATGTTACAGAATTGCATGGAGCATCAAAGTATTTTCCTTCAGATGAAATATTTATTTTTTATGCATGTTATAAGCACTTTTTCAAAGGTATTCAGCAACCTATTTGAGTGGAGAGTTGACAAAAATCAAACCATTACAACTGACTAAGACTGTGGGCTTATGCACAGGAGAAGCCACAGCTTTTTACAGAATATGCATAATAAATCTCTTGAACTAATGGTTCCGGAGATGGATCCTCAAGGACAAGTTCCACTGATTTTCACTCCCTTAGATGAAAGCTGGTCAGATGTTTCTGGCTTTTTTTTAAGAAGATGTGGGGGTAGAAGTGTGGGGAGGGAGACTGGGGAGAATAACTAGGTAAGAACATGAATTTTCTCGGACTGATTCAGTGAAGCCCCATTTTCCCTTCAGCTCGTTGGCTGCTGTGCTCAGGGAATAACATTAAAAAAAAAAATTAAAAAAAAAAGGATGCTGCACTGAGATAGAAAGGAGTAAAGCCGGGAGATGATACTGTAGTTTATGCTACCGAAGATAAGGTTTTCTCCTTCTCTGAGCACGACAGTCTGTTCAGGTTAACCAACTGCAGTGTTAGAATAACTCCAGCCGACTTGTCACAGAGTACAAAAGTCATCAGCAACTGAATGTTCTTTTCTGCACCGCAATTAAGACGAATCAATACGACGTGCCACAAATGGTATTTTACTCTCAATAAGAACTCGGGCTGAGTTTATTCAGAATATTTTAGCGCTTCCCCAGGGGATTTTGGTCCGACGCAGATGGCAAATAAAGTACTCAGCCTAGGGCTAGAGCACATTATGCTAATTCTAATGTCAGATGTACTTTAATATACAGCTCTATTTAATCACCCCATTATTTCACATTTCCATATGAAAAACCTGCGGCACTTCTGCAGAGCTTTCACTCTGCGACAATGCCAGCTTCCTTCAACTAGCTCACTGCGAAAGAGAAAAGAAGACTGGTCATTCTCACCAGTCAAAATGTTACAGTTTCAAAGTTTCAGTATTCCTGAATTTAAAGTGGGTCTTCCAGTGCAATTAGCAAATCGGTCGGCTAGAATGCTGATATGTACAAAATGCTAAGGAGGTGTGACTGAAAAAAAATAAAAAATAAAAGCCCTCCCCTCTCTACCTCATCCATTCGTGCACACATATCTCAAATCCACTTGCAGAACAGTAATAATAAAAATAAGGAAAATATTTTCATAGTGCAATTCAACCAATATTCTCAACGCTTGTCACCAAAACACTGCTATTCCCGGCTGCACGGCTTCCGTTACTTAGAAGAACAGACATGGCTGGCACAGCTGCCAACCTACAGATGTCTCCAAATAAAACCTTCCTTGTGTATCAATAATTTTTGCCTGCAACAAACTACACCTCTAATTAGGTTTAGAAGCCACACACCTTCAGCATGGGCCACTATCCAAATTATCTGCAAATTTACCTTGATGCCTCATCTCTGGTGACCACAGAATTTGAACCTATGGACCTGAAGGTAAAATGGTTCAAAACTGGATTTACATTGAAAGAAATGAAGGAAAAAACTTTGCTCTGGAGCTATTTTTCAAGCCATGTAGGCTCTTGATGTGCAGACAGGGAAAGCAGAAGCAGTCCTTGTAGCACCTCTTCAGCATCCAAGCTTTCCCTTCAGAGTAATTCTCTGAAGGAACCTTAATTCAGCATTTGTGTACAGTCACCAGTGAAATGAGTTTCATGGTCTCAACAAAATCTTCCCCCAGTTTGGCATAATTGGGGCTCCATGACAACTGGTACTGCACATCAGGGGGAGCCAGGTCAGGACCGGATTATATCGAGCTGCTATTAGCGGAATGTATGAAGCTTAAGTCAATCGTTGTTTTAATCATTGCATTAAACCTGCAATGTATTTCACAAAAAAAGATCTATTTAGAAAAAGACCTACTTTTTCCTCCTCCAGCCACCCAATCTGCATCCTTTAAAAATTGTTCAGCAATGCATGCAGGAGCCAGCACCTGGGGCCAGATCTCACCTGGTTTCACTGTTATGCATGAACATTTAAAGATACAGAACTGCGCTGCTGTGCCTTGACACGGCATATGCCACAACTTCCATGTCCTAATTTGAACACAGCGGATGATATCCCTCACATTCAAGGCAGAAATGCTTACATTTTCAAGCACTCTTTTATTTTTATATATATACATATATATGTGCGTGTGTGTATATACATGATTTGCTCTCTGTAAGACCGGCAATGAATACAGCACTATGCACAAAGGAGAAAGGGGGCTGAGTACAGGGCAGAGGTCCATCTTTCCCCAGCTATTCCAACTAGACCTTCAAAAACATAATCTTATTTTGGGAGACCCATATGCAACGGTTTCACTCTACTGGAAGTTTTGCACAAGTTAATTCAGTAAATTAGGGCAACTTTAAGATTTGTTTAAAGTAAAGACTATCTCACCCTAAAAATGAGTAGTTAAATTCAAAAAAAAGAAGAGGAAATGAATGTTTAATATCCCAATACAAAGTCAATATGAATCTTTCCACTAGCTTCAATGGGTTCTGGATGAGGGTCTTCTTCCACATTGGGATTTGTTAGTCCCAAAACACTGTCTTCAATGTAGGGATAAATCTGGTTTGTGGTGGTGTAGTTAAAAGAAGAGAACTGAGTTCACAGCAGCTATAAGCCTAAAGAACTCAGCTGTAAATATTTTAGAGGAATAAATGGAGACGTATCTAGTAAAGTATCTTTTGTATCTTTAGTTAAAAGAAAAACAGTTGAAATAGGAGAAATATATAAACTGAAATTAATCCTTGACAATTCTGTTGCTTTTTCTTATGCTGATATTATGTTGGGTTTTGGAAGTATAAAAGGATAATAATTCTCTGTAGATCTATCCTATTTCTTTAGCTCACTTTAGATAAACTGACTGCATTCTTAAACTCCATTATTAAGAATTCTTTGAAAACAATTGTAGCTGAGACTAGCAAAACAATTTTTTTAATAACATATTTATTCTTGGCAATAAACAAATTTGTGGAATCCTATTCAATTTCCATCATTATGGAAATTTTTTGAATGCCAGAATGTCTGCAGACACATCTTACACTAAAGGGTTCCTACAGGACTCAAAGGTCCTGTAAAGGGAAATCCCAGACTGGGTGAACAAAGAAGCAAGATGAGCAAAAGCTTTAAAAGGCTAAATGGGGGGGGGGGGGGGGGGGTGTGTGCAAAAGGGGAACAAGGGAAGGAGGAAGGTATAAAATACTTCAGATGAAAAATAAAACCCATCAGTTACAGAAGCAGGGATCTTGGGGGTTGCTCTAGATTAAGCAGTTAAATTGCAATCTATGACTATGAAGTTGTGAAAGGTGAACCTCCAATCATACTTCCTGAAGTGCAAAGATAAAAACACGGTTTTTGCTCCTTAAATAGGTGGTGGTTTATGCCACTACAACACTGCAGAAAATAATGCCAATGTTGGCTTGACAGAAGATCCTAAAAACTTCCTATTTTATTTCTATACAATCCAGATTGATCACCTAAGAGAAGCATAATTAAACAATGCTAAGCATCCCAACCCCTTTGAGAATGTGCCGCTGAAAAATATTTTTAGAACAATCACTGTAGTAATTCTTCTTAGTTGTAGAAACACTCCAAATCAGAAAGTCAATTTTTCCTCTATTTGCAGAAGTGTGCTGGTTTTCACTGGAAAGGCGCCTGTGTTTTGTTTGGCTGCTGTTCATATACTGCCTTGGCAGGATTTCCTTGGATTGCTTACAGTGAACATTGCTCTTGCATACAGTAGCACTCCCATTTTAACCGTCCCAGCCACACGTTTTCTAATAACACACGGAGAGCTGCAAAATCCCTATAAGCACAGCTCTTTAAAGCAGCAACAGAAGGGGGTGGGGGCGGAGGACTGGAGGGGGGAGGCTCTGACCGTTCAAAATCCAGCGCTGCAAACAGAGGATGGTCCTTTTAAAAACAACCAATGTGAATTATGTTTAAGGAGCAGCTTTCCAGGAAAAGAAAAAAACATCTCTGAGAAGAGGGCCTGATTCAGCTGATTCACCAAATCTGATCTGCACTGGCTAGGCTCCGGGCGTCACTGAATTGGGTCCTAAGTACTGTTTATTTTCTTTTTTATTATTATTTTTTTTATTTTTTTCCTGCCCTTCTGAGGGGTGTGCAGATAACTTAATAGTTCCCAGCATTACCTTGCATGTTTGAGACCCCACACCTGAGCCTGTGTTCCTCATGCATCCAAATTTTCCGCTCCGTCGGGGGAGGCTGGGGTACACGGGGAACACAAGGCTCCACTGTGGGAATCAAACGGGCAGGCGAGATGAAAGAGGAGGACATCTATCTCGCTGAAATAGTCACAGGAAACAAATGCAGCATTTCTACCTACGGCTGAGAGAGAGAGAAAGCCAATAACAAAACCGTTATTCAGCTCCGTGCCCTTTACAAATAGGACTGACTTGTTAGTGGACAGCTGCGGCTCAGCCCCCCTCCACGCCATTCCAACTTGCTGCCTTTGCCACCCTGCTTTTGGAGATCGACAGCAATTTGCATCTCCATGCATCTCATTTCTCGTTAAGTAAGTTGATTAATTTGGGCGAGGGAAGTTGTCATTCAAAAAAACCAGAAATTTCCACTGGCATTATTTCCGCCTTTCAAAATTCGCAGACCTCCCCCCCACCGGTCCAGCCCCCACTTCACACCTCTCTTTCTCCCTGTCCCTTTCTCCCCCCATTCCCGCTCCCTCCCTCCCTCCCTCTCTTTCTCCCTGTTGTTTACAAAGGTTTCATTATGTTTTCAACTAATCAGAAAGGCCTACTAATACACAATTAACATGTGACTATAAAAAAATAGCTTCCAGAAGAAGGAAAAGTAATTAAGTAGAGAATGCTCTTCAGTAAGTGCTCGCTTTAACCCATCGTCAGAGAAAAGAGTCTAGGTTAGTCCACAATGGATGGAACAGATGCCAAGGGCGAAATGTTAAAAGCAAATAAAAAAGGACATTATTTTCTTTGGGAATAATAACTATCAACCCCACAAAAAACGAACATCAGACTGCAGTTGTTTTTATCTGACCTCCTCCTCTTTCCTCCACTTTTCCAAAGTGCCTTTTCTGTGTGTTTCATTAAAATAAATACAAAAACAAAGGTATCGTTTATCCCATCTTTCCTTCTGAGGTGACAGGAAAACAAGTGTCCTGGTTTCAGCTGGGATAGAGTTAATTTTCTCCCTAGTAGCTGCTGTAGTGCTGTGTTTTGGATTTAGGATGAGAATAATGTTGATAACACACTGATGGTTTTAGTTGTTGCTGAGCAGTACTTACACTAAGTCAAGCACTTTTCAGCTTCTCATACTGGCCTGCCAGCGAGCAGGCTGGGGGTGCACAAGAAGCTGTGAGGGGACACAGCTGGGACAGCTGACCCCAACTGACCACAGGGATAGTCCAGACCATATAACATCATGCTCAGCATATAAACTAGGTGGAAAGCTGGCCAGGGGGCTGCTGCTCGGGAACAGGCTGGGCATTCATCAGTTGGTGGTGAGCAATTGTTTTTCATTTGCATCACTTGTTTTTCTTGGGGTTTAGTTCTCTCTCTTTTTGTTATTTTCCTTTGCATTACAATTTATTGTTGTTGTTATTTTATTTTATTTATTTTAATTCAGTTATTAAACTGTTCTTATCTCAATGCACAAGTTTTCTTACTTTCACCCTTCCAATTCTCTCCCTCATCCCACCAGTGTGGGGGAGTGAGCGAGCGACCGTGTGGTGCTCAGTTGCCCGCTGGGATTAAACTGCGACACCAAGTAATCAGCATCACCATCAAAATGGTGCAACGCTGTAGGTTATTAAAAAGATTTTACTTTAAAATATTTTAGGCCTGAATGTACACATAAACTAAGCTCCCAGAAGAGTCAGCAGGAATTCTGCCCAAGCACTGACAAGGGGTGTTGAATCCTCTGCAAGTTGTGCTGTGTTATCACAACATATAGGAACTATAGGAGACAGTTTTAAAGGCTGTCGTGTTTGCAGCACTTCAGCTATTAACTTTGGACCTATTTGCTGACACTGTCCTCAGCCTGAGAGCTGCCACACAGGTTGGTAGACTGAGGACACTAGCATATATATAACATACACCATATATATGTGTGTTTATATTGGGGAGGGTATAAATTAAAATGTTATCTAACAGATTCAGTCCTTTTTTTTTTTTTTTTTTTTTTTTTTTTTTCATCCAGGGATTGTCAAAATATGTCCAAATGTTCCCTGTGTTCTTGATGCATTCAGGCAACCTCCACAGCAAAAATGGTTCTCCTTTGGAAAAACATATTCCTCTAAATATCTGTCCTTGGAGTGGAGTGTTTGGGATATTTTTTATTTCTGTTCCCCTCCCTCAAATGAATTCTAAAACAAACAGACACTTAGTTGTGTATTTTGAAAACTAAATTCTGCAAGGACCTCAGTGTTTTCATCAAGATGCTGAACATCACTTTGGTCCCACTGAAATCAAGGGGGAGCTGAGGGCTGTTGGGAGGAACAGGTCCTCCAAAGTCACAAAGAACCACATGCAGTAACAGCTGCCTTTCCTTACATTCCCCTCCCGCCCCCCCGCCGAATTTATATTCCAAACTATGTATCACATACAGAATATTTTTTACTATCCAAAATCCCATTAGTTTCATTGGCACTTTAGGTAATAAGATTTGCATGGTAAAAATTCCATTTCTATTAGATTGGGTCCATAGGACTCACCAGCCTGATATGATTGTCAGAGGAAAGGGAGGATGTGTGGGTTTGTTACAATGTGAGGATTTGTCCACACAGAATTTGGCACCAGTTTAATCAAAAGGACTCACTTTAACCAGTGCAAACCCCAGTGTAGCTTCTATTTCTGTCAGCTTAAAACCAGCTATATCAGGAAATTTCTCACTGTAAATTTATATAGGTACACTAAAACAGGTCAGCTAAACTGGGGTGGCAATCAGTTAAAACAATCTACCCTGAAGTATTCTGGATTGTCAGTGAGAAAGACCCCTTTATTTAAACTAGTGGAAGAGGGTGTTCAGGCCAGACCCAAAAGCTGCGTTGGCTTCACACAGGAAGCCTGTTAAGAGAAATGATGGCATCCTGGGCTGGAACCTCCAGGTCTCTTTCAGGACAGAGTGAAATAGTGAGATCCCATCAGCCAGACACTACTCTCTTGCTCATATAAGAACATAAAACCCCTGGGTCATGCCCACAGGCAGGACCCCATTTTCAACCATGGCCACCAGCAGAAGCTTAGAGAAAGAAGAGCATGTGAATCAAGGCAGAAAAAAGTTCACAACTGGACCCTCTTCCAGGCCTCCCAGCTCCTAGCAATCAATGATTTAGTCTGTCAGTGCCAGGAGTTGATCCACAGCAGATTAGCATGTTTATTAACCACCCACCACATCTTCCTGATTTTGCCTAGTCCTTTTCTGAACGCATTTGTTACTTTTAACCCCTGCGACATCCTGCAGCTATGAGTTCCACACCTCTGTTTGGTGTGAGCGAAAAACTGCGTCGGCTTTAGGTCTGCTGCCTGACTCACAGGGCATCTAACAGGGACACTAGCACTGCCAAGTGCAACCCGAGTGTGTCACGGCAGCAGACCATCACAAAATACTCCCTAGTGACACAGACAGCAAAATCACACTCTCTGCTTTTACACAATTCTTACTTCAGCCACATCCTTACCGATTCCACAGGAGACTGACCTCTAACTAACAGCAGATGGAAAACTTCAGGACTGGGCACAAGTCAGATGTGGCAGCTCCTTCCCAAACCATCTTTCCTTTAGTTTGTTTGCTCTTGACTTCCGATCAACTGAATAGTTTCTTGTTCTGTTCCTAGTCTAGGTTTAACATCTAATCTAGGTTTAAATGCCTCAAACAAAGGAGGCATATTCACCAAAAGCTAGGACATGGTTTTATAAGTACTTCCTGAAACTTGGCATTTTTCCACCTCTTAAGAAGACTCTACAACCTGAAAATCAGTCATGGTCTGGAAGTTTTTCCTAATGCTCATTTCACACGTAGTTCAGTTTACCTATTATTCATGGCTGTAGCTCTCGTTCTGAAAATGCACCTGGTGCGTAGCATCAAGCTGACACTGAAGCCCCATTGGCTTCACAGACTTCATAACCTCACTCCAAACCTTCTGGAAATGGGGTCTGGAGGGGGTGTCACACCCCCGATATTCCTACTTACTTACATCATATTCCCTCTACCTGCTCCTTATTTCACTTGCTCCTATATTTTTAGTTCTTTTCATCTTTCCCTATGAAACAGTCCTGCCAACATTTTAATCACTTTTGTTGTTCTTCTCTGAATTACCTCCAATTTGACAACACTCTCCAATTAGCAAGGTGCACAAAATTATACCCAGTCTTGGGTCATTCTTCTGTGAAAAATAGTTTCCCATTTAGTCTTGCTGTGGATCAGACACCAACTTCAAGAACGCCCTGGGATGGTGAAACTGCGGACTGAATTTGGCCCATCTGCATAACAAAGGCTGACTGAAGTGTACAGATTGAGAAGTAAGGGTATTCTCCACAGCTTGGTGTCATTGTCCCTGGATCAAACAGTGATCAAGAGTCTTCCCTCTTCTATGAACCCCCGAGACCGGCGAACAGAGCTGGGTGATAGAGTGATTAACTGACAATGTTTGGCCTGGACTGTTTGGCCTTTATCAATCTCAGGCAGATGCTTAACTCTACAGAGAAGTTATTTTCTAACCAAAACATCATGGCAATACAGATTTACAAAAAAATGCCATTGAGGGATATGGGATGCAAAGCAGCAAGAAGGGCCCTGGACATGTACAGAGCAGACAGCTATCAGGCTGACTTATAGCCAGAGTTTGGCGGGAGGCTCCAGATGAGCATCCAGGAGTGTCTGACAGGGGACAGATAGTGAGGATGCCAAGGAATTGTTTGGGGAATCCCACTGGGGTATAACAAGAAG
The DNA here is from genome assembly GCF_929443795.1 of Astur gentilis. Taxonomy (NCBI): domain Eukaryota; kingdom Metazoa; phylum Chordata; class Aves; order Accipitriformes; family Accipitridae; genus Astur; species Astur gentilis. The sequence continues at coordinate 9,077,476 of NC_064904.1, forward strand.
TAATGGGATTTAATTGGGCCAGTGACAGTGTAGGCCGTTTATCAGGAAAAACGTTTCCTAGCTCTGAGGTCGGTAAACCCTTAAGAGAAGCCCCAAGCTGATGGTGCCTCAGACGAGGAGGAGCACTTGAGAGTACACAACAAAAATAATGTCATGTTGCCAGAGTCAGAGCAGCATTATGAAATAGGCATTTTCTGCTTTCTAAATTTACAGCCATGATTCACAAAAATGAATGGGGTTGCTCCAAGTACCCCATTTAGAAACACCGGACTCAGCATGAGCTGCACACACCCCCTCCAACCTCAACGGAGGCTGTGCCGTATGGGAGCCTTGGTGCGCTCTAGAAATGAGTGTTATCAATATCAGTCACCAAGAGATCAGGTCAAAACAGTTAATATCTCATCAGTCATGCGAACTGCATCTCTTTCCCAACACACACCTACGGATTTATTATTAGGGTACTTCAGCTCTTTTGTATTTTTAAATCAAGCTCATTCACATACTTTAATGTTCATTATACAATTAAAAATATGTGATGGTAAAAGGTTTTTTTCCTAACTCATTAGGAAATACATATGATATATATTTATAAATCACATATTATAATCTTTTTAGACCTAATGGTGTGTGCTGTCTCAGGCAAAATGACCTGTTACTCAGACTAATTGATTCCGTTTCATATCTACAAGCACAAGGTATTTTTATCTAAGCTTGGTCATTTGGCTCTATCCATAAAACATGTTCTTTGGGTTTTGCTGGGAGGGGGGATGGGAGGAAAACAAGACTGAACACTTGAGTCAATATTTATCCCTTTGTCAAGATGGATGAGGAATGGATAAATCTGGCGTATATGCTTTGTCTACTGAACTTGGCAACATGGACTCTGCTCAGCAGACCCATCAATGTCAACAAATACTCTCCCAATTAACTAACAGTGAACGCTAGGTACCAGACAAACAGAGAAGTCCTGTCTGCTTCAGTGAATAACATGAACTTTCACTATGACAAAATGAGCAGCCCTATCCACTCCCCCAAGAGGTGAGGTAAACACTCAAGGTCATTGAAGTATTGGGAGAAATAATAAAATAATTTTTGATCCATTCAAAATCTGCCCATTTCTAAAGCCACTTTCTCCACCTAGGAAGGTCCCTACATTTAGTGGTCTTCAATTTTTCCAAGCCCCAATGCACGCACAATTGTTCTCAACTGTACTCTTGTGTTTGAAAAAAGAAATTGGAGTAATGCGTAAACCTTGCCTTCCTGAAGACTAAAATGGGACAGAGGCATGAAAGCTCCCCTAATTCTCTGGCCCTCAGAGCATGAAAAGGGACTTGCATCTTTTTATTCTTCAAATCAAAGAGGACTTAAATCAAAGTGGTCACTCCTGCTTCAGCCTACGGGCCTGACCTTCCTCAGAGATTCAGAGCGATTTGTCACATCTCCTGCGCAGTGTGGGGTGCTCTGAAAACACAAAGCAGCTACCAGAGAAGGCTGGAGCCGTATTTCACACGGCTCTGCACTGCCAGTTCTCCCTCCCCTGGGTACGCCAATGTGTTTGTGTTAGGTTTTGGAGTTGGAAGCTGACCAAACACAGACCAAGTTCCTCTGCACCTCAGCCACACACTGTACCCCTCACAGACATCGCCAGCTCTGCAAGGAGGAAAGGCCGCGACTATGGCACGCACAATTTCAGCAGGACGGGGCAGGGCTGGGAAACAACATGGAAACCATGAAAGGTAACCAGAGGTACTGCCTGCAACAAAGCCACTGGGCTCTGACAAGGGAATGCAAGTGGCAGCGAGGGCGACATCTGAAAGCTTCCCACAGAAAAGGACCAGGAAGCCCCACTGAAGCTACAGGGAACTAGAGATCTGAATTCCTCCCTTCAAATCTCACTCTGTGATATGTACACTCCATTCCTATCTTTTCCTCTTACCCTCCTTTGCCAACTTCCCCTTTGTTTTTCCTGCTATCACCAAGCTCTGTTCTGGTGGCTTCTGTTTAATTTTTCCACTGCTGAGGTACCAGTCAGAAACTAAGCAGACCAAATTTTGCCCTATTGTAAATCTACCAGAGCCTTTTACCAGAGATAAATGTAGCCTTTGCAGACACAATAGGGTGCAACGGAGTGGCATACGGAGAGATCTGATTTTCATTACTATAAGGACACAGACAATGCAGTTATGTGGTGATTATTACATAACCCACACCTCTATAATGGACAAACAGGAGTCAAACTTGTGCACTTAAGTAATGAAAGGTTTACAAATGGGCCTCTTCTATTAATGTAAATCGTCTTCTCTATTTTATTAAGATCCATCTACTGTACGGTGTACTGAGCTAACAAGCAATCTTCAGTTGCCACCTCGCGTGTCTGCATTGCATAGTACAATTCCTCCTAGATAAATATCTCGAGAGAAGCAGGAAAACAATTAAAACTAGAAGGTAATAAATGATGAAGAAGCCTATGAACAGCATGCTGGCCCTTTTCCCAGTCTTCATTCATGCATCAAAAAATCCCATAGCTCTGAGTCTTTGAGAGGGCAGCTGGGCAGTAGGGATGTCCACAGTAATATAAATGAGAATTAGATATGATCGAAAGTGCTCATTGCATTTTCAACAGCACATGTAATCTTCTCCCCCTTCCCTCCAGTTCCCCCACCTCTCACCCTGCTACCAGAATAGATGACAAATGATCCTGTAACCAAGCAACTGGGCAACTGAAGAGTTTCAAAGTTCCAGTACATGAGAGTTTAGCTATGATCATTTGGGTGATCAAGCTCCGAGTGGAGATGCCATCCCTGAGTTAAATACCTTTGCTCGCTCCAAATAGTTTTACCCTGGCAAGGATTTGCAAGGGTTGGCGGAGGTAGAATTTTGTCCTCAGAGCTTAGTCGCTCTGTCCATCACTTCTGCTCCTCCCTGACACACGCAAGAGGATGATGACCACAGAGGAAATGAAGATGCATCTACTTGACAGTCACCTGCAGCAATGGAGCCAGCCCAGTTAATACAGCCTTGGTGATACTCCATCAGTGATACCCCAATAAGATTTCATCCCCAGCTAGTGAGTGCTCATACAGAGTCCATCAGTAGGTACACTTAGCACAGTTTAATCCACCACCATTATTCTATTTCTTTGCATAATGGAAAAACATTATTTATAAGAATTAAGTCACTGAAAACATTTTAAAATATCTAAATCTTTTTCATGGGTCTATTCTAACTGCAGTAGCCCTTTCCACTGGGGGATGGATTGTGAGATAATTGATTTTGATGCCACCACGTGCGCCCTTGCTTTAGACTCAGGACACATAACTCACGTGGAGGTCAATTATCTCATAGTACAGTCCCCAGTGGCAGAGTCTATGGCTTAAAAATATCCTACGCTAGAAAAAGTATACCATTATCATAGACTGGCATTTATTTCCAAACAAAAATTTAATGGTAGAATTGTCTATTGCCTACCCACATATACGTGCAGATACATATGTGTGTATAACATATATATTGAATATAAAAGGAATATGTTGGATGCATATCTATTTGTACAGGTATGTCTGTAACTCTCACCACTACAGTATCTTTGTTGTAGATGTAGAAAAATGTACAGCAAGGATTTTTAACTCTTTCATTGCAAAAAGAATGTCTGTAGTAAGGACGTTCAGTTCTAGTCATTTGAATAAACAAGGCAAATAAATGCCTTTAAAAGAAACGCAGCCCAGAATCTGCTAATTGTTTTTAAACTCTGAGCTGTATTAAGCCTTCTCAAATCCTTGAGTATCCTGGCAATACTGAGTCAGCATTCACATATCATCCGTAATTGTTAACTAGCCATCGCAGATGAAAACTATTAGTAATAAAACTCGACCCTATTAGGTTGACCCAAGATTAGGTTTTCTAGCTGATCACTGAATGGGAGTGGTCAGACATGCATTTGTACATCTCCATTTAGCAACAGGGGCCCAGAAGAACGTGGCACTATTCTAAAGGAAACCAGTCATAGGTAACTAAACCCCCCACAAAAGACTTGGCAAGCCACCCTGAGATCACACTGCCAAATTCCAAAGAGGGGGTGAGAGCTTTCCAGTCCCCAGCAACCATTCCGGTTAGACTCTTCAGTGAGGTAGAGGTTAAATTAGTATTAGGTAGAGAAAATCGGTGTAAACAATGGCATCTCTACCAAGCTGGGATTCGAGGCTGCACAGTAAGAGGTAGCTTGCAGGTAAGGGAATATGGCAGGAAAATCAGTCAACTGGTAAATATCACACACCCTTTCTTCAGCCCAGGTCTGTGATGCCTCTCCATAAGCACACTCTTCCAATCTCAGTTTCTAAGTTATGTCAAATTTCTGACCCCAGGTGAATGTTGAGAGTATTCACGCCTTACCACTTACAACTCCATTTGTTTTTTACCACCTTAAGCCTACAGAATATAGCCTCAGCCATTTGAATACCAAGCCTCAAGTTGATGTCAGTCACAGTGAGAGATTTGCCAGAGGGACGGAGATGTGCCTTAAAGTGAAGACAGTGAAAGAAATTAGGAAAACTATCTCGGGAATGTGTATCACTGGGACACTTTAAAGCTAATAGAGACCTATGTTCCTTTTCAAAGTCAGGCTGAAAATCAAAGAGCTTCAAGTAAGAAAACACACGCTTTGGGAAATTAAGAGGTTAGTGCAGCTGGAGTTTTTCATCACTGCTGCTTAGTGTAAGTTTATTGGCCACTTTTAAGTAGAGAAAAGAATGCCTAGCAAAGATCATCTCCAGCATGCAGAGCTTCAAACCTGGAACTACTAGCATCCTCTTCAGGGTGAATAATTACACTCAGTAAATTCACTCTCTTCATCCATGTTAGAATCACTACGGCCATGGATAGAGCAGATATGCTGGAGGGATTTGGGGAGTAACCCTCCTCACTGCACTGCTCTCACTGAACTTACATCTCATTTTATTGGGCAGTAATTAATAAAAACAAAAAGACTAAACAAAAAAAAAAAACCAAAACAAAACACAAAACCAAAAGAAAAACCCCTCCAGATCTTGTGAACTATGGGAGTGCATGAGGCCAGGTCCCTGTAGAGTCTGGCTGGTTTAATAACACTAGTAAGAAAACAAGAGTGGTAAAAAGAACGATCAGAGTGTTCAAGAGCAGCGAACAGAATATCAATCACAGCGCAACTGCCAAAACGCTGCCCGTTCTCCTCCTTGCTGAGACACTAACTCCAAACAATTTGCTGCAGCAAAGAAGCAGATTTAATGAAACAACATGGCTGGAAGGGTTGCGGTGGCAGGGCGCCTGGCAGACCGAGCTACGTGGCGCACAGGCACCAGTGCAGGGCTGCACGTGGGCTCCCACCTCCTCGCAGGGTGCTGATCCCCTCCCCTGCTCCCCAGCGAGACGGCAGTCCCAGAGGAGCCATGCAAGAGGCAGAGCTACAAATCCACCCACTCCTGCTCTCCCTCCACCCCTTCTCCTCTGGAGCAAACGCCGGGGATGCGGCTCGTGTGCTCCAGAGCTAGGCTGGCGTTGGAAATGCCAGTGTGAGCTGAGGCAGGAGAGGAATGGAGGACGCTTTGCTGCTCGCACAGTGGTGTTGGGAGAGGCCTCGCTCTCGCCTTACAAAAACCATTCAGAAGCCTCCACAGATGCTGACCTTGTTCCCCTAAACAGCTCACTGATGGTCAGGAAGACCTATTCCCAAAGAAACCGTCCCTTCACAGGAGCCAGGGTAAAAGGACTCGAGCCCAGAAAGCCCAGCACAAGTCACTGGAAAATTTTTTAATACCTCAGCTTTTGTCCCAAAATGTGTCGTCCTAAGTTTTTAACACAGGTGACCAGCATGTCCTACATCTACAATTACGAGTCCTGCTTGATTTACAAACTGCTCGCTCTCCCGGAGCGTGCCCCACAGTCCTGCATCCTGCATGCAGATCACTGTGGGCCCCTCAATTCAGCGTGACACGAATTCTCACAGTGGAGTGATGTTTTGCACCGGGCTATTGTCCACAAACCATTATTTGTCGAAAAACAAACAAAAGGAGAACATTGGAGATACTTTTACATGATACTTTTCTGGTTCCTGAAAATGTGAGATAATGAATAAAAATGTTCATTACAGAATTATTCACTTTTCTCCATGATTCACGTCCCAGTAATTACCGTGACCAGCCTAATAAAAACTGCTACAAAACGAAGGTCAACTAGCAGTTAGAAGTGTTCATTTTCATTTCAATGTATTCATCTCTGGCTCCTAATGGCCTCATTTTCTCCTATGCTCTTTAATAAATACCACTGAATTACAGGTTAAATAGCTAAATTAAATTATTGCAATTACAGCGTGCGGAGCACTGAAACTGGTTTACCTTTCCCAGTTCAATTAGAGGGGAAGTTTCAACAGCCTGAGACTCCTGATTGCTGTCAATATTCTGAATCACTAGGAATCTGCACTAAAGGCCAGGTTATTTGGTTACAGACTGGGTAATTTCTACACCCCTCTTCCCTCCTGTATAAAGAGGAATGACTTGAGTGCTCTCAGCTAAAACAAAATGAAGCAATCAAAGTATTTTGGGGGAAAGCAACCACAATGCATAATTTGACTGAAGAGAAGGAAGCCTTGAAGTGGTTCAGGCTGAGGGAGAGTATAGGAAACGACAACCTTCTTCCTCTAAAGGAGAGGCAAGTACATTTTAATAAATAGGAATGCTTAACCTGCCATCGGCCCACAATTATTTTACATGTACAAATTAAAGATGTTCCTCATTATTTAAATATATTCCAGCATTTGTTGATGTTGCCCCTTCCACAGGCTTAATTATTTAACATCCCTTTATAAGAATGAATATCTTAATAATAAGGACTGTTAGAAGATAAATTTTTTAAAGAAAAAAGGTTTGTTTCCAAAAGATCCCAGTGCATTCAGCAATATTTGTTGTGGAAGAGCTCCCCCTTACTTCTTCACGCTCATGTTTGCAAAAAGCACCAAAAAAAGCTATCGAGGATGGGGGATTCTTTCCTGCATTGATAACAGGACCATGAAACACAGACACACTCAAGTACAGTCAGAACCAGAGACAGAAATATTTTGACTGCTCAGTGCTATTGCTATTTCTAGCATCAAGGGGAGAGGGAATCTGTTTGTCTTCCACCAAAATCCACATCTTCAAAGCCACATGTTCTGTACTACATTTAAACTGCACTGTGAGAAAAGTGAGGTGGACCATGCAGCTAAATCACTCACAGGCTTGGATTATTTCTTCTTAGGACACCTAAGGGAAGTAGCAAGAAAGGGAGTTACTTTGTGCCAAGTTGAGGAGCCACATTAAAACGTCTCTACAGCCAAAGTAAAAATATATATACTCATTAAGGTAATTGGGAGTGTACACAAAATCCTGTTCTTTTATTATCTCATCTTTAATACGTTTTGCCACTACATGTATTTAATTCCTGGTAATCAACTGGGTGTAAGCAAGAACTGAATATAGCCAACACACCGAAACAGAGTTGGGATTAATATGAACGTTCAAGAAGGGGACACTGACAGGGACACAACTGTGAATTAAAAATGCCACTGAGTCCTTGCACATGCCGCATCAAGGCTGTGGAACACAAATATAATTTTACGTACTGGATTTTGGGTCGGGGTTTTTTTGGATGTGGATCCTGCTGCAAACAGGCTTAACCAGGCACAGTATTGCAATACTGTTTGTTCTCAGTAGTTTGAGCAGAACTGTACCCCTATTGTATTTTCTACAAATTATAAACCACACTTCTCATGAACTTGGGTAGAGAGCCAGATTCCACATATGAATTTCCAAGAGATCAAACCTGCAATGAGGTAACCTACAGTGCGGGGAAGATCCTGAATGTACTCTATAACAATGCAAGAGCTAATTAGTGGCAGCACCTAGAGCCCCAAAGGAGAGGAAAGCACTGTATAGCACTTTGGTTGACTCAGCAGAGAAAGCCAGAAATGCAGAGAGAAAGTATTACCGGGATCACTATGAAGTCCTGAGTAAAGACTACTAAAGGGCTCAGTGCACACATGAGTAGAGGAAGAGGATGAGGAGTTGTGAAGGTGTGAATTTCTCAGACTCATCCCTCTAAGCAAACTTGAAAGGTTTGATTCTCCACCCACCCTTCCTCAACCTGAGAGCAAGGTTCAGTTCACATACAACCTTGTGAACTAAACCCTCCAGGGCTTGAACGGTTCTAGCCAAAACTGTAGCAATGGAAATGAAATGAGTGTTTTGTGATAGCTGACAAATTGGGTTACATCTCTCCAACTGTGAAGTGCATCCTCTCTACAAGGTGTGTTTCCACTGCTTTCCTCCCAGGTCTAAGAGGGCATCCATAACACCCCAGGGCTGAGTGACCCATGTCTGGACTTTCAGATCCTATTTGGAATCTAGCTGGGATATGCAAGGCATGGAAGAGACAATTGGAAGGCTTTTCTTATGTCTATCACATTAAAAAAGCTCTTGTAGCATAACTGTACCAGCCAAGCTATGCCATCAATGTATAAAGCCCATTCCTTTTCACAGGACACCACAGATCCTATCTTATAGATTTCACTTACGTGGTTGAAGTTAAAACAAGTTTGAAGACGGTGGACTAGAGCTGCTCAGAACACTTCTACCAAAGATTCCTGACAGCTAAGATGACCTGTGTTAAGAGCTGAGTTTCAGTGAAGTTTCATCAGAAAGACTGTGCAAGAGATAGAGTTGCCTAGTAGTCAGGGACCTGCCCTAGTAGTCATGAGACCCATATTCAATTCCTTTTGTCAGACTGCAAATTATTTGGGAGAAAGATGCTGAAGCAATATTGATACTGACCCAGAAACCATGGGGTTTGAACCAAAATATCATGGTTTTGCCTAAAAAACTGAAAACAAAATTCTATTTCTCAGAAATCTTTAAGTTTGGGTTTCATTCCAGTAGGAAGAAAAACACAATTTAAAACTTTAATAATTGATGCAAAGTGAACATTTGTTACACTTCTGGATTCTTGGGATGCAAATTCTTATGAGAAGCCTGACAGAAGTCACCATGAAGTTTCTAGTGAGTTGAACAGACCACAGTTTCACACCTAGATCATGTGGGGGTTTTTCAGAACACCAGCACTAGCACCTGAAAGAGTGAGGGAAGTTGAATTTTTCTGGGCAATTTCAAGCTTTTATATCACTATGAAGTTCGCGTTTCCTCAGCTAGAAGCCAAGTAGGAAGGAATGCTAGTGCGTTAGTAACAGACGATAAAAGGAAACGTAAAATGTACTTCTACAATTCCTTGAATTATAGAAACCAATCAAAGCTCAGACAACTTGGAAACACAAGCCAACACCAACTTCTTTTTTACTCTTTTTGTTTTACTCTGTGAAGCATAGTTTGTACCCTCTAGGGCGACACCTTTGTTATACTCCCTAGGGAAGAAACACGGCCTTGCTGAAGTCACTCGTTCTCTTATGGCTGAATTCCCACTCACTTCTTCAAGGTGAAGAGAAAGGGCAATATCACCATAATGCACTATCGAGATCTCAACAATTTCAAGAGACTCCAAACCAGCTTCTCAGGGCTGGTGGCAAACTGCATTGCCTGAGGGAGGGTAGCGATAAAGTCTAGAGACTTCTCCAGGGCTGACAACTATATCACTGCAGTCAGATGCAATTATGGGCTGGAGCAGCTAGCAGGAAAGGGGATTGACAGTGACCAAGAGAGTGGAAAGGCCTGAGAGAAAGCAGACCAAACATTAATAATGCAAAGTCAATGCCTAGATTGCTAAATCTATGCGTTACACAAAGGACCTCCTTTGGCAACCGCTACTCAAGATGACTAACGTTTGCTCCTGCTGACTTCAACAAAAATTAAGTGCCTGAGAAACTGCTACCTAGGGTGAGGAAGGGTATGTCTACATGGTATCTGGCAGGCTGACAAAGGCTCACCCTGCCTGCACTCCAACCTGGCCAGATGCAAGCCAGCACCAATGCAGAGGACATGTAGCTGTGGTTAGTACAGCCCCAAACCCGAGCTAACAAGCCCTGCAGAGAGACGGGGCTGGGGCTCAAAATCCTCATGCACACAGCTGTACGGCTTCCTGCGCAGGGCTGGCACGCGTCCAGTTGGCTTGAAGCATAGGCAGAACAAGCTCGTGTCTGCTTGCAAACTAGCGTGCACACCTACCTTCACACAGCGCTGACTTTCACCCAAGAGGTGGAAGAAATGAAGAAATCCCACAAAAAGCAGCCATTCGGGATTCTCGGCTTCTTCAAAACCCAGAGATTCACACTGTAGAGCCAACCCTGGTTTGCTTTCCTGGCAGGCTCCAGGTATCAAGTACTTAATCTCAATAAAATAAAATTAGTTGTATTTCAATCTTTCAGGTCCCCCCTTGTTTTAATTTATGTTGCATGTTGTCAGTTACAGTAAAAGTTAAAAGCCAAGCAGATCCCATGATTTGATCAGAAATGCTCCAGTACCTCCATGCCTAAGTTTTAGCCCTCCTAAGTATGAATTTTAGACATACTTTTGTCACGCATTTCAATTCTGACTACCTTGGGCCAAAATACTCTTATCTTCTGCGAGATAATTTGATAACTGCTGACCTGGATTATGGGCCTAATCCAAACCCAGAGCAAATCACTTTCAACTGTACATTCATTTTATGCCTGTTATTCATGTAGCGACGTGACCAGACCAGATTTCTAGAGGCCGGGAACTTACTAACCAAGTCAGTGCCTAAGCCCTTTTTTTTTTCCTGCCTGTAAAATGGTCATACTCACCCGTGAGGGCTGATTAGGAGAAACCACAAAGATGAACTATGCCACACAATCCCAGGCAAGTTGCAGCATTTTTAAGGATTATCACTCCATTTCTAAACCACCAAAAGACTACACTTCAGAGAGCAGAGGAGTTAAGAAACACTACACTCTCTGACCCCTACACAGTTTACATTCATAGGAATCTACATGTCAACATGATGGCCACTATTCATAAGTAACAAATCTGGACACTGTACCCTGGTGCTTTCCAGTCAAACCAGATCGCTACACCCATTGCCAAAAATAATGACTAATGAAATGACTAAGAGGGATGGGTAACTGAAAAGCAGAGGCTGTAGGAGTGACACAATACTGTGAAGTATTAATTCTGTCAGGGAGCCTGGCACTGTTTGAGTATTTTATATCCTTTTCTCTTTGGGAACACTATGCCAACCCAGTCTGGTCATTTTATTACATAGGAGCGGGGAATTCCTCCTTGCAGCAGGAACCTCATTGCTGCAAAGGAAAAAGTAAAGTCATCCAGTGGAACAACAAAATGTTAAAACAAGCCTGCGTATTAGAGCTTAAAGTGGGACTCAGAAAGACAGCAAATAACAACTGAACCGGAATCTTCTCTTGCTACTTATGGTACACAGACATAAGAAGAGAGAAGTAAGACAGGAACATGGCAATGGCAAAAATGAGTGGACTGTGCCAAACTTTCTCTTACTACCCTTGCCAAAATGCCCTGTTGTCTCCTGAAATACAACTTAATGGCAGTCAGGGAACAAGAAGCCTGATCTAATGCTCACAGAATCAATAGCAATTGATTTTTCTGATAACTCCCACGGACTTCATCTATGTCCTGCCCTGAAAGAGTTCATTTGTTCCCTCGCTATTTGATCGTATTTCTTCCTAGAGTGGATCTCCAAGGGTTGAATTTCTCTCAATGTACAAGTCTATTCACAATAATACTGTTTAGGTTCTTGCACTGCTTACTTTATCAACATACCTGTTTGCCTGAGATTAAGCCTCACACATCCCCACTACAGAGACACACTGGGGAGAAAGGGAGTTGGCCAGGTTCGCAGAGGGACTGTGTGGTGGGGGCAGCAGCAAGAAACCCCAATTTCCCTTGGCTTCCCAGTTCTGCATTTGAGCGGCAAAACTATACTTGCTGTAATGACTCGAATTTTATTGTTTGCTCATTCTTCAAATTAGAAGTGCTCTGGGCTCCTCGGGATGAAAGGATCTAGCTAAGTACATACTATTGTTGTTGTTGTTATCATTGAGATTATTCACAAATAGAAGTGTCAAGGTATATTCAGAACCAGTTCTGCTGAGGCTCATATATCTTCCAGGCATCTATCCGTGCTGTTATATAGTATTGAGGTGTGAACGGGGAAAACCATGTACCCAGTCAGCACTGTGTTTAAGTGGCCTGCCAATTCCAGCTAATCACCAAGTTATTTACTTCCAGTTTATTAGGCCGAAACTGCCACTAGCTGTTGGCAGCCTCTAATATTTACACCTTACTTTCCTGGGGTCTCTTCAAGCACTGCTGTAATAAAAAAGCCATTTCTTCCAGGTTTAGATGCAAGAATTAACACACAGAGCACCACACAAGACCAAGCCAAATTCTGATCTCAGTTACAAATGTGCAACCCCATTGATTTCCAATGGCTTAATTTGCAATGGTCTCGAGCTGCTGTACCTGAGAGCACAATTTGATCCACCGTTTTCACAGAGAGGAGTAACAGCAGTACCTCTTGTACACTTGTGAGTATTTTAAACACAGCAACAGTTGGACAAACATCAATCACCATCAATGGCCCTCAGTCTCATTTTCATCATATCCAATAAAACCCAGGACAAGCAATTCCTCAAAAATTAGCCTAAATTATTCACATTCGTTTTATATACCTCTGTAGCTTTTTATTATTTTAGTGTTTGAACACCTCAGAAACTCCCACATCTTTATCCTCATAATAGTCCCATCAGAGAATGAAGAATTGGAATTCCTTACTGAATTGGTGGGGTACTTTCCATGGAGAAATTAAGGGACTTTTGCAAGATCACAGGCAAAATTCAACAGAGGCTTGGACTTAGATTTCCCAAACTGTAGGGAATAGGACACGCAATACAAGAATGTCTTCCTCCTATCAACACTTTTCACCGGATAGCAATAAAAGCGAACAACAAATTCTCAAATCCACTCACAATATTTTTCAACCTGGATTTTCCTTTTTTAGCCAGATACAGGGTCCTTTCATTGGGGACCCCTGGACAGGAATGCTTTATTTTCTCCCATCTGTAAAGACACCCTGTTGTTGGTCTCCTAAAGCTGCCTTCTCCAAGGAACGTTCCCTGTGCGGTGTTCTCCTCTGATTTTAGACACCCGATTAAAACTTACAGCCATGCCCTCAGTTGTGTAAGGCCAACAGAGTATCTGCCCGTGCAGAGCAAACATGGGATTTCTGATGCTGAGCCTGTGATGTACGTTGAGCTATGTGCCCCACGTGAAGTTCCCAACCCTTTTACACCTTCCTGCTGCCAACACAAGGGAGTTCCACAATTTGCTCAGGGCCAGGCACACCTTTATTCATAGGAAAACCTGCTAAGAAGCAGCCAGAGTGAACCAATACTGACTCATAGCACATGTGTACTTGCTCAAGTGACCACTTCCAGAAATGATAAAACACTGCCGACAAGCCCTGTCCTGCAAAAAATTACACATTCGCAGCTCATTCGGCAGGCTGAGTTCATTGCAATGAGGAAAGCCACCATGTTACAAAGGATAGCTTTCTTTACACGTTGTCTCAAGGATGTTTTCTCCTACCCCACGTAAGGATGTAGGAACAACCTGTCAGGAGACTACACCAAGAGAAATCAAAACATATTTTGCTGACTGCACTGTAAGCTGTGCCCCATCTCTTGACTTCAGTCCCGGCTCCCCTCCACAGAAGTGAAGTTTACCATGCACTACAGACTGACCAGTAATGATATCAGCCACGTGAGTATTTCACCAGCTTAGTTTAGGATAGTCACATTTGCATCAATTACTTTTCTTCCCTATAGGACAAGAAAGGTAAGAAAAGAGTGGAGAAAGAGTGGTAAAGGAAGACAAAAAGCATGTTTTGTTTTCTAATAACTTGAAAGTATGACCTGATAGGGAGAGAGCTACCATTTATTTTATTTTGGTCCACTTTCAGATTTCCAGTCACTTTGTGAGGTGTATCATTTGGGAACTGTTGACATTATAGCACAGTCAGGTAGATACAAGTCAGGAGAAATAATCAGAAATAATCTAAAAGGCCAGGTTTTACCCCGGTAAAGTGTAGTTACTTTAATTGAAAAAGTCTTGCTGCTCAGTTCAGTACCATTTATGAAAAAAAAACCCCAATGATTTTAAGAAAAAATTGTATTTGAAATTAATGTCATTACGGTTACATCCCAAATGGAAAAGCTGGCTAAATGTAAAACCAGTCTCTCCTCTGTTCTCACCTGCCTGCTCTATGTAGAGTCCTATTCAGGTACCAGAGGAAAGAAAGGTCCCACTGGAAGTACTCTTCTTTGCTGTAATTTTGACATGACTACAGTACAGAAGCTGATGTAGCTGGAGCTCTGGGATGCCAGTACCTATCCTTCTCCATGACTCCAAGTCCTTTCTCTGTCCCTTTTATCCTCCACCTTCCCTCCTCTCTCTCTTTCCCTCTCTCTCCTGCCATATACACATCCCAAGTCAGCCTGATTTATAGACAGCAAGGAAGATTTGTGTTGGTCTTTACATCTCCATCTGTCCATCTATGAAATAGTTTTCTAGTCATAGAAATTATCTGAATAGTGATTTAACAAAAAATAAAGTTGCAAAGGCTATTTCACCAAAAAAAATCAAAGTTACTAAGTCTGTTAAGCTAACTACTTTTTCTCTTTTCTTCACAGTAATGCTGTGAACATTGTAAAAGTACAGGAAAGATTTTTAGAAGAGGCTTTAAAATGCAAGTGCTCTCTGTTTTTTGGAAACACTGACAATCCTACTGCCATTATCAGAAATGCCTGCCCTTAGCCAAAATTTCTCCTCCTCCACTCTGACACACACTGGCTGCTAACCTGCTGTTACACACTGGCTGGGAAGGCATATTCCAACGGCCAAGAGAGCACCACTTGTGAAAGGACTGTAAAGCATCATGCATTACTAAACTGGAGAGCCCACGTGAAAAGATCCTGTTTGTACCTGCTTTTATCTAAAAAGCTGTTGCGCTTATTGTGTGCAGGTGTACGTCAAAGTTGGCTGGACGCTACAAAACCTGATCTCGTGGCCAGGCAATTCGGTCTTTTGCTCCTTTTACTGTCTGCTCTCCACAGATCTGCATGAACTCAAGCTAGTGAACTCTGAAAAGCATTTGGCCTGGCTTGCCAGAAATGCTTGAGCACCTAACCAGTCCTCAAATAGAAAAGAGAACAGTATCAGCTTTTTTTTTTTTTTTTTTTTTTTTTAATGGGCTGGATTAACTTCAGAATCAGCACTGCACATGCAATAGCACTGAAAACTGAACTTACCTGCCCTCGGACAACATACCAACACTACTCCCCTGCATAAAAACTGAGAGACGAAGTCCTGGTTGTAATAAATTCACAGTGCGTTCTCCTGAACTGGAGTTTGTCAAGTACTTCTGACAATTTGAGGATAATGCTGTCTTGTGTATAGATATTTCACAAGCAGAGAAAAAAACTACCTGGGATACATTATTTGTTAACTGTTCACTCAGCTCATGATAGGTGTGTGACTCTGAACTGTATTTGGCATCTAACATCTCTCTTTTGATAGATAGCGATATCTCAGCAGCCTGCTCTCTGAGTCAGTTCAGACAAGGAATGGGCAGCACACGTTCATCAAACTAACATCTGCTTTCAATTCTCATTTATAGATGTGGAATCCTTTCAACTGGACATTAATCATTCTCTACAGCAGCAATTAGATACTTGAGACAGATCAGAACAAATCAAATTAGCCTTATTTATTAAACAAAAAAATCCTAAGGAGTAAATAAAAAAGACACCAGACCATCCTGTGAGCAGCAACATAAAAAGAAAATTAAAATACTGACACACAGGAGTCTAAAAGCTTTCAGGTGCTATTTTCAAAGCCTCAACTGTAACCAAATAGCAGAGGGCTCTACTGCAGAATGCCTCATGGATTATTTTAGCAATAAGGTATAATTGAAAGGATTATCGTGAATGTAATGTTTCCCTTCCAAAAATTCCAGGAATGCAAAAATG
Organism: Astur gentilis; assembly: GCF_929443795.1. NCBI lineage: Eukaryota > Metazoa > Chordata > Aves > Accipitriformes > Accipitridae > Astur > Astur gentilis. The sequence continues at coordinate 9,093,509 of NC_064904.1, forward strand.
ACTCTCATCTGCACTGCGTGACTCATGTTTTTAATGCTGGAACTTCATTTTCACTCATGAGGAATTCAAGCTCAGGGAAACGTTACCACAGAAATCCTGATTCAATCGACAAAGGAAAATCTCTCTCTCTCTTTTGCTGCAGTTAAACAAAGCCTAAGAATCATGTCTTTGGAGAGTCTGGCTTGGTTCAGCTTCAGGCAGTGGACATCCTGCACACCAAGGAGGGACACTGCTCTCCCCGAGGGCTCAAGCAGATCACCCCGAGGAGCTCAAATTCTCCAGACTATCTTGAATCGAGCAGAGCACCTTTCTCTTGCTGCGCTTCCCTGGCTTAACAAGGCAGGCAGCTTTCAGCAAGCAAGGTGGAGGACACTGCCACATTTGCGTGGAAATTAGTAGCAAAACACCTGTAGATCACAAGACAAATGCGGACTGATCTAGGGGAAGGTGCACAGCTATTCACCAAACACCTGATTCTCTATCTTTCCTTCAACTGCTTTTTCGAAAAATTGCTTTTATTTTTTAATGAGGAAACAAGGTAACATGTTTGTTAGAGAAAACTGGCGATGCCTAAGCGAAGAGCTCTGACCATCTAGATTACATGTATCAGCAGCATTTCAGGGTTTTTTTATAAAGGGGGCTAAATGTTAAGCAGATGAGAAGTTTCATGAAAGAATATGTCCAAGAATGGCAAGCAGGGTTTGGGTGTCCACACACAAAACGATCCTCGTCTGCCTGTGCCATAGATCATGAAGCCAATCATCTGCTCCCGTTCAGAAAGCCCCATCCCATGCCGGGCTGCCTTTGCTGCTGGAAAGCGCCAGGGTGGGATGAGCAGATCCAGAGGAAACGTGGTTCTGCTGCATGCCCTGAAAAACTGTGCTGCTTTATCGCCTCTCCTCTCAGCACCTATTCAGGGCGTCCATGGGTGGGATGGAGGCTTGCATGGGAAGGAGGAAGACCCTTCTTCCAGTGAACTCGTCAGGCCTCTCCTCCTCCTCCTCCTCCAATATCCACAGCCTCCCATGCTGATCCTTCCCTTTCCCTTCCCCAGCTCTGCATACACCTGACTGTAATAACAGCAGAGATACCATCTGGGGTTAGCTCATTACATGTTTATTACTCCTTTGTTTATTTCTTCATAAATATAAACTGTTGTTACTTGTGCGAGCCTGTGCATCTAGCCCAGTTCTGGTGAGCCGTAAAAGCCCCAAATTGAAAATAGCCTAAAGATGTGAAGAATCACGGCCGGCATCGCAGCCCAAAAGGCAGCCAGTTAGCCGAGGTATGGAGAGAGAACCATTGCAACATGCAGCGCATAGGGATGGTTTTATATTTAAGATTTCCTGGCTCGGAGGTACTGTGTTAGCTAGTTAGATGTGGTTATAAATAGAAGCGCCTGCTGACATTAATCACAATAATTTGGCGATGTGGCTACCAATGTGAAATTACGAAAGGGACAGGTACCTTGCAAACCTAAACCCAGTTTATCGTTGGCCAGATCGTTTATCAGCCAGGGAAAATAACCTTTCCTCCATGTTCTGTGATCTCATGCAAACGGGAATCTGAGCGAGAGAGGGAGAAAGGGGCCTTGGTTTTTTATTTGATTTGATTTTTCATTTGGTTCAATGTAACTTTAAGAAATATTAATCTGCTCCTTCGTTTAATTTCATCTGTACCACTGGCCAAGAGAAACGCACTAATTTATAAGTTGAAGCAAGCCTTGAGATAATGTCACCCACCATTCATCCAAATTTGTCACTAGCATCCCATTAAAGCCGTAATTATTTTTTAATTAAAACTAAGGAAGCTGGCATGCGTGTGCCTACTTTATACATCTGTTATGGGTTAAAATAGCTTTTAAAAAATGTTTTTTTAGACCGCAGTCTTTTGTGGCCATGGCCTATGCCAAAGAAAACGCAAACTTGCTTATTTTCTCCATGGGGCGCAACACTGCCTATGTGTGCCTGAACAGATTCGACTGGCCGTGAAAAGAATTCTAAATAAAACACAAACATGGAATTTGGCAACACCACAGAAGCAAGCTTAAGACTAATTCCAGCATGCGGACGGCTCTCACACAGCAAGTCTGGCTCCACTATAAATGAAACCAGGCTCTGTAAAATCGCCAGTAAAGTTTGAGTTAGGATTTAAAGAGACAGCACTCTTATTCCAAGGTCTAAGGGGGAAAAAACCACACGCGCACGCACACATGCATACCCCAGCTTATTAAGGAAATTCATGCTGGCCCAATAAGTCTGTACGTTGCAAGCTGTGTTTACTTTCAGCAGTCATTTCCATTTAAAAAAATGTGAAGTTAAAAAAAAACACAAAACCCAGCAAATTCACTTTGGACTTGAGTTTTAGAAAAAAATGCTGTAATTATTACTGTAGGGACCACTGGCAGTGACAGCAATGAATGAAGGACCTACCTGATGGCAAAGTTGAAACTATATATTAAAAAAAGAAATTTGTATGAAAGTTTGGGGAAGAGCAGGGGAAGGGAATGGTGCAAATAGGGAAAAGCTCCATAGCCAGAGTGGCCACGGACAGAGCAGCCTGTTCCCATCAGACAGCCCAGCAAGCAGGATGGTGACTCACTGGGACTTGCTGGGAGGGAGCTATATGCAACACAGCCCCATGCTGCCATGCAGCGGGGCAAATCTTACCCTGGGGCAATAAAATCCCTGGGTAATACCTCCCTGGCAGTCACAGCCGGCCCCAGAGAGCAAAGACATCTGTGAAGAAAGAGTGAGGAGAAAGTGAGAAACAGCATTCACTCATCTTTACCTATTAAGGAGAAAACAAATTTAAGAAATCTCAGCTTATAATCACAAGACACGGGCTGGCAAACTTAGCAGGAAAGGGCAAGGAGCAAATTATTTAAGGCACTGGCAGTACTGTCTCCCACACACTCATACTCTGCCTTACAGCTTTGGATGATACCAGGCCACAGAATTAAAATTATACCTCAAGTGCCCACCTCAAACCCTGACCACTGTGTTCTTCACCAGAAAGAAGAGAACAGAAGGGAAGATTTGCTGGCTAGAGGGCTCTAAATATGGGAAAAGCTCAGACATTTATGAGTGTGCTCAACTGCACTAATGAACGTTGACAGTGGTGGTGGAGGCAGGGGCTAGCACCACGGCAGCTTTCACACTGCTCCTCGTGGAAAACGTGCAGAGAAAGTATCAAGGAAATTGGGAGGGAGTTTACAGCAATTTCACAGGATTTTTTTTTTTAAGATTCTACCTCAAATTTACAATGAAGGTATTACAGTTCGGTTTAAGGAACAACCAGAAAAAATAGAGGAAGAACGTCTTTTTTTAATTATTATTCTATTTTATAAGGTTTTGCAGAAAGGTAGAGTTACTCACTAATCTCGTCCTCACTGTAGGCAAAACCACAATGATCCTATTCCCAGTTTAATCAACAGTTCACACATTTTTTATAAAGGATTTGGATTAATCAATCCATAAACACTCAGACCTAATTTTTGGACAGACTTTGTATTATAAGCCTGTCTGTGCCATAATAAATGAACTTACTCTCTCCCTGTTCAACCAGAGGAGAGGAGAAAATAACCCAAATCTCTGTTAGAAGATGCAAACCCAAAAAATAGTTCCCCTGCAGGCAAAGGGCGCTGGTGCTATGCTGAGGTCTTAGAAGGTTCCATGAATTTTTTTTTACCTTGATCGCCATGGACAGTTTTAAATGGTACGTATTTCCCAACAATACTCTGATTCTCATTTGAATCTCTGTACATCCCTGAATTCCACAGACCATGTTCACAGCTGGCATAACAGCACAACACCACCAAAGTCAGAAAACACCTCCTAGAAAGATGCTCAGCTAAGCATCCCTAGGCGGTCCCTAACCCATCCCTCAATGGACTGCTGGCATGGTACAGCATGTCCTGGAAGCACGCGCTTGTCACGCAGCCATGGAAGAGACGTAAGGGATCAGGTTTAGATTTGCGTCTCACGTGAAGTAATCTAGGTCAATACAGGACATGTAAGGAGACAGTCTGACACACAGAAAGGATAGGATGCTCCCCTTGCATGGCCAGGGGATGTACTGAAAATAAGACATTTACTGTTGGCTCCAAATAGCCAATGATGTTTAAACAAGCATAAAAGCTGCAGGTATGTTGTGCAAACTGGCCTCTCTCTAACCACAGACTCTTTATTCTAATAGCAAAGACAATAATTTAGAAAGCACCGTTTCATGGTGTGATTCCAGTGCCTGCGTCTTCCTACTGCCTTACTTAGTGACTGCATTAACCTCATTCCAGAAGTCCCAGGACCTCTGACTCTTACAGCTGAATTCATAAAAAATGTAAACCTTCGCTATGTGGGATTTTTGCCTGCTTCCTTCCAAGTGCGTGCTTTATTGACTCATTGAACCTGGCTTCCCCAGCTTGTGCTATGGCAGGTTGCATTAGCTGGAACAGGGACCCATAGAAATTGTCTGATTAGACAGAAACAAGAGGGAAATAAAGATAGCAAAGGCACGTACCATACTCTAGCCTACCAGATTTCTGTACGTACTGCAAAAATGCTTGGAAATAGCCTGTCCAAAAGAAAGCAAACAGCATAAAAACTTCCGTTGCTAACAGTTGCTCAGCTGTTTACTGCTCAGCAGAAAGAAGGCAACATGCAGCACACAGGAGCCCAGTGGGGCACACGCAAGGTGGATCAGCGTGGCTTCTTTGACTCAAATCCCTTTCTGAACATAAAGCATCCCATCTGAGCACAGAACTCTTCCTTTCATCTATTTTTATGAAGCACTCAGAAAAGAAAAAAGAACCTGGGTCCTCTGAATTAGGCAGCTCTGGAGGGACATGGGGTAATTTTTTTGCAGTTCTCTGGCCTAAACCTGAGCCACCCCAGGAATATGGGATCCAATTCCTCTAAAAAAAAAATTAAAAAAATTTAAAAAAAATAAAGCTATGTCACTACAAAATGTATAATGCTTCACTGTTGCTTCCACCTTTCCCACTCTGACTCGTGAACTAAAGAGCGGTTCTCATCACAACTACCTACACCATGCACCATGGCTCACCCTACTTCCTTTGATACTGAGCATTATATTTGTGTGCAAGAGATTTATCTCTGTTCTCATAAACTGAACAGCCCAATTCACTTCCTGGCTCAGAGACACAAACACATCCGCATGTATCTAACAGAAAGTGAGAAGAAAAGTGATGACAAAAGCTACTGCTGAAGGGGCAGGAGAAAACTCCATCCTGAATATGCCAGGTGAGGCTGTACAAGTGAACTGTTTAGCATATGCTATGTACAAATGAATGGCAATTTACTGAGAGAAGGAAAGAATAATTGCAAACATTTATGCCTCGTGCATGTGTATTAAAAAAAAAAATTTAAAAAAATCAGCTCTTAGAAAGCTGGTGCGTTGCCCAACCAAAAAGGCAAGGCACCTGACAAACACTACCCCTAATTTTGTCTCTTTGTAGGTGATTGCTTCCTTCCTTCTCTTCCTGCAGTTCATTTCTTCTCTTTTTAGGAAGTGTTCACCAAGAGGCATTCAACTCTCTGAAAAGGGTGGGAAGGAGGTGGCAGCAAGGAGAGGCTGGTCCTATCCTGCAAACCATCCCTGGTGGTTTACTCTGCTGCAGAAAGATGAAAGCCATTCCTGTCCCTTTGCTGAATACGAACACGCACCATGCTACTACTTCAAAAACAGGTCTGCCCCTCCTTCAGACAACTGAGGTGTTTCTGGACGTAGCGGCTGCTGAAAGCTACGGCAGTGCCCAAACCTTGCCTACCGCACCCCATTAAAGCAGTCTTTATTTATGCTGGTGTCTTCTGGAAAGTGCTGCACCAATGCCAAGAAAATAGAAGACCCTGTGATTTGTTTGGGTCTTCTGTCAGAGCAGCAGGCACCTTGCCATCAGTGGTGCCTCTTTGTAACCAAGTTACTCTCTCCCTTTCAAACTACTGATACTCCCAAATATTTAATGAATCAAGGGGAAAAAAATCGGGGTTATTCCTAATGGGAACAACAAGGCACAAGAAAGGAGCCCTGTAAAATAAAACCTGCTCAATGAGATAAAAGAGAAATGTCTTTCCCTTGCTCTCCCATAAGCTCCCCTTTTGCCTCATCTCCCACCTGATACCACCAAAGCCTGTTCGTGCTTTAACAAAGATGGATCAGTTCTGTGCGGTCCCCTGGTGCTTACCTATACTCTGAAGTCACCTACTCCTAACCCAGCCATCACTCAGTAAACTCTAAAAGGAAATAAATTTGTTCATTCCAATAAGCAAATTATAAAATCACCTTCATCCATCTTGTTCCTATATTTTTAAATTTGATTGTGGCCAGAGAATTGCTGGCTGGGAATTACCCTTCCCCCACTTGCACATACACCCTTTAAAAATGCAAAATCTAGCCCTCTATTTCAATATTTCTGATGTCAGTGACCGGTGTCGGCTCTCCCCATACAGTAACTGCTTTAAAGCGCTGCATACAGCACTGCATTAAAAATTAATTACACATGCTATTTTATTGATAGTGCATAATGTAATGAGCACCAGCTGTGCTAAACATCCAAACTCCTTTTTAAGACAGCTATAAAAAAAGAAAGAAACTGCACTTCCAAATGCTTCTCCTGTCAGAGGAGAAAAACAGCAACATCTTGGATGGATTTGAAACAGGATTCTTTGATTTAGCTCTCCATTTGGAGCGTTTGAAGAGTTCAGACTCTCGGGCTCAGCATAGTGGTATGCGATCGAGTTAACTCTCTCAATGTTGGAGCCATTGTCCTTACTGCAGGCAACGTTGCCTTGAACCCTTTTGTCCCGAGACTACCAGATTCAGTTCCACCCGTTAATATTGCAATTAAGGGCTTTTCTTTTTTCCTGGGATGTCTGGAAATGGCAAGCGTCCACTTTAAAGCACCTTTAAATATCGCTATTGCTCCTGCTGGTTCTTAACTTGACATAATTAGGACTTACAAAGTTATAGTGATCAGGCATCTGTCTAGAACAAAGCCTCAGCCACGCTCAAATTGCCAGCGCTGCTGCCCCATGCAGCACCCTAATTTTAGTCGCCTCTTTGCCATCTTAAGGTCTCTTCGCTGCCTTTTGACAAACATGCCATTCAGTCAAAAAATCAGCTTGTGATTAGATCCATCTATTTTGAGTTTGGATCTGATTTTAATATCTGGTGAGACAGCTGCATAGACAGACAGGTCACATATGATTTTAATACTTGGATAGATGGATGAACACATAGATTGATAGATAGATGAAAAGATGGATGCATACACTCAGACTGATGCATTACTGGTTTTAGTATATATATCTCTCACACATCCCTGCACTCTGTAAGTACTGTCCACAAAGTCAATTCTACTATAGCATGCATTAAATATTTCACTAAAATAAATAAATACATGTAACCATGACTAATAGGGACATCTCTCCTGAATGTTAGCCAGTACTTTATGCAAACCTCTTCTTTATGCAGCAAAATGAAAAGATACATTTACAAAGGGTCTCAGTGAAACTATAGGTCTTTGTCTGCCCTCAGACATGTATACCCAATTCTTTTTTCTCCTCCCGAAAAAGCACCCAGTGCTGATCAGAAAACAAGTTTTAGTGGACTTTTTTTTTTGAGATGCCATTCAACAAAAATGAAGAGTAAAATGTAAGTTATCATCCTGGGACTTGATGATTTAGTAGGTTTTTGCTGGATGAGTTTGCATTCTCCGCTCTGATTACTGTTTTGTTTTCCATTGATCCTCCTGTGTTAATAAAACCCAGTCTGCAGTGAACAAAAGCTTGCTTCTTGTTCTAGTAAGAAATGTGCCGAGTGCATACCATATCATTAACATAAAAGTTTTTGAAATAATACTGCTTTCTAGACAGACTGTATTAATTGTATCAAGCTTTTTACAGCGGGGTGGTCTAAGCTAACTCTTCTTATTGGCTGACTCCAGTTATAAAACCAACACAAAATTATTTTGGTGATATAACTGAAGGAGGGAAAAGCATTCTTTTAAAATCTATTATTTACTTACAGGTACTTCTTTTATCTTTACTGTCACCTTAACCTTTGCCAAGAAAACACCAGACTAGTTAAATGATGCAGTAAGTAGAATTTCAGTAGCCAAGTAAATTGATGTTAACTTTACAAGATGACTGTGTGATTTTCAGAATGTCCTAATGACTAATATAGCTGATTCCTTGAATTAACAGGAGCTTGTTCCTCTTTTCTGAGCTATGGCCCCATGCCTTCCTCTATTTTAGACCTTAAACTTCACAGCCCTGTCCATTAATCACTGCTGTCCATGCCCACTTGCTGTTTTTATATATGCAACTAAGTATCATAATTGCTTTCCACCTCCTTCCATCAGCCTACATGTGGGAAGGAAGCAGTTTCACTGGTTAGCTGAATATATGTGTATTGGACAGATTTAATTATCTTTACGGAGGTATATAAAACCCTCACTCGCGGGCCCAGGTCCAAAGATTTTGGATCACGTATATATGTGAATGCAGGCGTAGGGGATAAATTATTATCTGTGCCATTACAATCCCCTTTGTCTTATGCCGATTATAATTCCATTCCTGGGCCTTTTGCACTGTAGGATCTTCAGGGCAGGGACTTTTTTCTTTGGAGAGCGCACTGTAAAATGCTATGCACTTCTGCACTGAGATTTTCAAAGCTCATTTCTCGTTAACTTTAATGGGAAATGGGCATCCAAATCTCTTAGGCAGCTTTGACAATTTAAGCCTTAATGTACAATATTAATAAATCAGCATCATAAAAAGAGCCTTATAAAGACGTATTGTGAAAAAATAGCCCCACAAAAAGCATTGCAGTGTATGTGTGCACGCATACGGGCATATACTTTTCTTTACATAATTAAGTCTCTCAACAATCATTTGCATGTCTCTGTTATGCAAAAAAAACTGTGTATGTTTTACAGTTACCCTGAGCAGTTGCAATTCATTGAAATGAAATAAAAAGCAGGCTCAAAAAAGTACCCTAATCTGGCAAGGGGTAAAGCAAAACGAATGCTTTGCCCATTCATATTTTAGATCCAAGCTACACAACCCTGTGAATTTCATGACTCTATTCCAACTTCTAATTAAATAGGCACTAAAAACATTTAAATGGGAGAACCCAATTCAACAGACAGAAGCCTCTGAGGCAAAAAATAAATAAATAAATAGACTGAGAGAGAGATTGTTCTAATGGTGGGTACTTTTTTTAAATCACATGGAAAAACATAGACCTTCACTCACAAATTCCTCATCCTGTGGTGGCAAGACCACAAAGAATTGAACAAAGACCGAGGGGACCACAACCAGCACCGGCCGAGCGACAGTCGGCACCCAAGCGGACTTTGCAGCATCATTCACTGTGATTGAAACTACTATCAGCAGCACGTTTTCTAAAGATCGAAAACAGCTCTGGATGAGGCAGCATAACTTCCCTTGTGCATGACTGAACGTTACTCAGCATTCCAGGCAATAGCTCTTATCTAGGTCGGAGATTTCCAAATGCAGTTTTCACACATGCATACCCCAAATCCCACCAGCATCCAAAAGTTTAGGTTCTCCAGCACAAAACTGCTGGGACTATTGAGGGCCCGATTTGTGAATGGCCAGCAGAGATTTGGGAGAACCTGCAAATTCAAGCCTTCAGAGTTGCAGCCTGCTTGAGAACTGCATGGAAAAAATCCAGCTCCTGAATGCTGAAAAACAGGAAAGGTAAGAAATGATGAAGGAGGAGGAGAGGCGGGAACTGTTGATGGCTTTTGTTCAAAGAAGGAAACAATTCCTCAGAAGCAAGAACAGGGCTGACAGAATAAAAGGCTAATCAAGTCAGAGAGACAAGCAGATCTCTAAAGCTGGAGCAAGTGACTGTTGTAAATGTCTACATTAAAAAAAGAGGGCACAATGCAGGGACCGTCACCAGATTATTAGTCGACACAAAGAACTCACTTTTCTTTCATTTCCACAAAACATTTTGGGGGCTAGAAAAATCCCGTAACCCTTGCCACAGGGTTTAAACCATGCCCAGGCTCACATACAGTGAATACTATGGGAGCTAAGAAAGGGTTAAGTAGACATAATCTCCTTTTTCAAGGGAAGCAAATGTTTCTTTCAAGCAGACCTTGACCAACTACTGTCATAAACATGTAGCATGCACTTTGATATAACCTATTCTCTAAGTGCTGCAGACTGCAGCAGTAATTACAGGAAGCCATGATAACAGGTCTCTCTCTCCACAGAGCTGGCATCGCTCTCCCAGCAAACAGGCAATTCTGAAAACTCACAGCGCACAACTCCAAAGTGAGAACTCAAAGTACTCAAAGTACAAAAGCCTTGCCTTCCCACGTTCTTTAATAAGTTATTCCTTCCTTCCTTTTCTATTTTTAGTTGTACTTGCTTCCCTCCCCACTAGCTGCTGGCATCAGAAGCAACAGGGAAGCAGGGCATCCAGTTCACTGTTACAACTACCCGCTTACCAAAGGCACCTGCGTGCGTACCGCAGCAGTGAGGACAGAGACAGCAAACCATGAGATCAGTTCCAGTTTGGCTTACTGGTTACAGGGAGGAGGGAAGGGATGAGGCAGGGCAGCTATCTGACTTTCTGATCCAGCGCTCACCGTTCGGAAGAGTCCACCTCTACACCCTTCTCAGGCCAGTTGGTCAATCTGCTGAGGCTGATGAAGGAGAGCCTGATTAAAAGAGCATCCCCCCCCCGCCACTGCATGCGGCAGCTCGGATAGGAAATCTGAGCAAATCCTCTGGACTGCACCGTGCCACACAGGTCATTGCTGCAAGCCCAGTGCCTGCGCCCAGTGCAAGCGGCCAGGTGCAGGCTGAGCCTCTCCCAGGCAGCCCGGGAGCCTTCCTCACGCGCCCTCAGCTTCACCCAGGGTCGAAATAGGACCCTGCGGAGAGCTCTCAGCCTCCTCCCGAGAATACTTTATCTTTCAAGATCAAGGGCTTCCAAGATGCAAATTTAAATTTCTTGCAAAACTTTTTGTCTCGCTTTATTACAACAATGAGAGATGTACAGGGACATTCCCATGAGATACAGCGTACTGCAGCCAGGTGGTACCACTGCTCATGGAAGGAAAAAGCTGAGAGCAGCAAAGTTTTGCCGGCTTCAGGAGGACATGAGGAACCATTTCCCAAAGGCTTTACTCCTGACAGTCATTGCTGTCTCTCTAAATCCTCTGGTCCTCACGCATTACTCATCCAGCATCATTCTGGGAACTTCCTATTAAAACTCCACGCACGTTAGCATGAATGAGGGCTGCAGGGCTTGGCCCACCACAGTGAGACTCCATAAACACTTGCGGATTTTGCCACAGCTGTATTTTCTTTTAAATCCTCCCCATTTTCACCTCTCCAGCCCGCAGTTCACCATAGACCCAATCTTGCAACTGAGCCACGCTCAGAAACACCCACTGATTTCAAAGAGATCGCTGGGTCTGACATGATGGGGTCTGGCGACAATATGTCCGTGTCCTCTTTGGCTAGCTCGGTGCACCCTCATTTCCACATCACTTTCCCCTCCTCGCGGTGACAAAAGTCAGGCATCCGAAAGGAATAAAGGAAAAGAAAAGCTGACGGGGGAGAGGCGAGGGATGTGTGGCAAGTTACCAAGGAGCATTTTCTCAAAGCGAGGGAGATAAACGGCATGGAGCACATACATCCTGCGTGCACATGGATGCGGAGGAGAGCCTTTAATACAAATGACTGGGGAGGGAGAAAAAAAAAAGGGGGGGGGGGGGCGGAATACCTCAGATGTTAAATGTTATCCAATTAAGCTTAAAATAAACAGCCCAGAGAGAAGAAATCTTGATACTGGGGTATCACATTCAGTGAGGAGTCTCAGACATTTGTTCACAACGTGGCACGACCGGCCCGGCAGTGGCCCGCTGGTGACAGCTGAAGGTGGGCAGGTGGGGGGAGGGATGGGGAAATGGAGGGAGTCGCTCACCCTTTCCCGCTCCCCATCCTCCGCCAGGGTGGAGGGGGAAGGAGGAAGGGGAGGGGGGTGGTTTGGGCCATCGTCTCTGCCTTCCCCACGTGAACCCAGCAAAGGCAGCTCTCCCACAGCAAAGACGACATCACTTGGCAGCACTACTGACCTTCAGATAGCAACAAAAAAAAAAAAAAAAAAAAAAAAATGTTTCTATTACCTGACAACTGACAATGACATCCAAATGTGCCTGACGTCTCAGTCTGAATCTCAGTCTGAGTCCCGCCAACTGAGACTGCACGTGCACCACAGCAGGGCAGGCTAAGGCAGGGCGGGAGGGAGGCCAGTGCGCGGAGAGGTGACGTGATCACGGATGTGTGAGGGTGGGAGGAGGCAGCTATGGGAGCCCCCGGCAGGTTTGCAGGCCTGGACGGCCCTGGAGAAAAAACAATAGAAAAAACTGTCAGTCGGATCTAAGTTTGAAGGGACAGAGGAGGCATCATCAGGGGAAACAAGCGAGGCGGGGGCTGGCTGCCTAACGCGCGACACGCTTGGTCTGACCCCCTCTCTGGGTCCGGCCGAGTCTGGTGGGCTCACGCTGGGCAGGGAAAGAGCAAGAAGAGACCTGGGGGACCCGCAAACCAGGGCTGGGGGCCCGCAGGGGGCACGGAGAGGGGCGAAGTCGGGGGGAACGGCCGGCCCTGGCATGGAGCAGAGCCGGAGGCGGCAGACGTCGCCACTGGCGCTTGCTCAGGGACCGAATCAAAAGGGGGATTATTGTTTTACGGCTGTGTTAATGCATTGAGACGACACAAAACTGGGCAGGCTTTCTGCCGAGCCGCCGCTGAAGCGGGCTCCGCACACCAGCCCGGACAAAGTGTGGTGACTTAGAGCTCAAATGGCTTCAGTGAGGTGCCAGGAGCCGAGCTCCCAGAAGGAAGCATTGGCGGATGCTGTGCTGCCTTCCCGCTTGAGCTGTGGCCAGTTGTGCATTTTGCATGCCCCGATTATGCAGGCTGCTTCCCTATCGAGCCTGTGAAGAAGGGAGCAACCTTTTTTCCTGGTAGCTAAAAGACGGTATTGTAACCTCCAACCGTATTATTTATTTTTAACCCCTCTAGGAATCACCTGCCATTTAAAAGCTGTATTTTTAAGAGTTTTCTCCTGCTCCACTGGAAACGCTCGCTCGTCCTGGCACTAGTCCAAACTGAGCTCCACGGCTTTGAAAAACTAAGACACAAGTCTTAAATACCGATATACACCTGCACAAATACGCACGAGCATACACACATGCAGAATCAGGTAGGAGTCGCATTTTTGGTTGGCACGAATTAGCAGAGCTTAAAGGGAAGTTGAGCGAACAGCACTATCCACTGAGAATCCCACCCCCTTCATTTAAAACTATGCCTGCCACTTAATTATTAAATAAAGGGTAGCTACTAATCAAGGGCAGTTTCTAAATGAAGATATGTGGTGGAGTGGTCGCCATTAAAAAGCTGGCATTTGCCAACAGTTACCGCACAGTGGTAGATCAGAAACCACAGTTTCCCCCTGTATTTAGATCAGGAAATATGTGTGTTAATTGTGGGGTATCTTCTGGCAAATACTCTCTTTTTTTAATGGTGGCAATTCTGGCTGTGCATGCGTGTGCCCCTTGCAGATATATACAAACACTGTGGCAGCAAGGAGAAATATTTATCTGTGCTCCCTCCAACCCTAGAAAAAACATTTTCTGAAGGAGCCTACACCGTGGCAGCAAGGAGAAATATTTATCCATGCTCCCTCCAACCCTAAAAAAGCAACACTTTCAAAGGGAGCCTCTCCACCTCGAGAGTCCTGATTCGGAAACTAGGCCTGCATGTTGATCTGACAGCTACACATGTGAGGCAAACGGGGATACTTCATCCCTGGCACAGCATCCAGCACTCCAGTCCGCAAGGACTGCATTTGATTTTGTCGTTTATCTTAAATGGCTAAGAGACCACCAGTGCAAAACATTTGTGTGAAGCTTTTGCCAAAACCACAAGTGAAGAGTCTAAATTCCCTGTGTAAATACTTGAGCTTCAAGCATCAAGGATAAAATTTGTGCTCTTTTGTGAGGACTGGTTTTAAATAGAAGCCATCTCTGTGGCTTGTGGGACAAGGAAGGATTTTTTTTTATTTTGGGGGCTCAGTTGCTTTTGTAACTGTTTGATCTCCCTGGAAGTATTACACAAGCAGGTAATGGTAACTACTATCCAGATCGTACCTACGTTGCATTTTGGGCAGGACTGTGCACTAGACATGATCAAACTGATTGAGTCAGACACGGATTTCTCTGTGTGTATGAACTACTCTACTGCCACTGTAACATAAACGAATAACAAGTTTGGTTTTTTCATGGAACAAGCAGAAAGTAACAAAGATTCCCTCCAATGACTTAACAATTGTATCTTATATTCCTAACATTATAAAAATAACTAGGCTAGCATAGGCTATGTTGAGCTGCCCTGATTTCCCTGGCTGGGAAAGTTGTGAGCTTGAAATCAGGATATGGAGTAGGACCACAGGGCAGCTACATCTCAGGTTACACCTAGACAGACACGTCTGTGGCCCCACCATGGCTAAGGGCACAGGTCCTGCAATCACTTGGCCCTCTGCATACTGTGGTGCCATAGTACGGGTTTTGAAGGAGCTCATCACACAGAGGAGCTATATGAAGTGCGCCAGGTGCACCATCAACCGCAACGGCATGGGGTTTTAATGTGGAGGTGCATGGGTCCTAGCATGCAACACTACCCTGAAAGCAACGGCTTCTCCTCTAGCGATGGTGGGTCCCACCTGTTCATTGGCAATGAATTTGATACAATCTGCACAGCCCTGAGGCATCCGAGAAGTTGCTAAGAGCTCATCAAGTGGGTACAGGGAGGGCCTCCCTGCTCTTGTCCAATACATCTCCTCTAGTGTGAAAAAGGAATTAAGGTTTCAAATAGGAGGTTTCTAACCTTCTCAGCAAAGGTATCTTGTAAGAGCCTTCCAACAGAGGTACTAGGGACAAGCCAGCAATCCGCTTTAACAAGGCACCTAGCAAATTTACGGGAAGGACTATATGAACCAGTTGCCAGTGAATGGACGGAACAGAACGTGTCACTCTGAAGGTCTTCTCTGTCCTTTGATGTATACATGAGGAAATCTAAAAGGTGCTAACTTAGTGTCAGAAGGAAAGGGCTGGTAACGGAGAAGAAGAGTAGACAAAGAGAGACTCTGGCAGATGCTCAGGGAGTCGCACCACCACTCCCGAGTCCAGCGCTAAGAGACAAAGATGGTGGGCCTGCCAGACCAGGAGGCTGAGTCTGCCCCTACAAGAGAAGTCAAGTCAGGTGGTCCCTCCTCCTCTTTGCTATCACTTCAGGGTTTGCTTCTTTGTCACAAATCAGGACAGTCTTATAGAACCAGCTCAAGTGGCAAATCATGAAGAGGGAAATCGTATCCGCTGGCCTCAAGGAAAGGCATGGGGAAAAGGAGACCTCCACCATTAGGTACATGATACCTCTTCATGGCTCTAGAAAGAATACTCTAGAAAGAATAAGAGCAGTGCTCAGAAACACAAAGCTTACGTTTGCTAGGAACATGCCCATGTTTCTTTCACCTCTCCAGCTCCCCTCCTGTGGGATTTTTTCCCCATAAAGGCTCTATTTAAAACTGAAAATTAAGATGGGGACTCTACCGTTCTTCAACTTAACTGCTACAGGTGATGGACAAACACAAAACGAACAAACAGATAAAAAGATAAACAGATATAGGTAGACAGACAGACAGTATCCTAAGGCGGTGCTGGGAGTTTTCTGCTCAACCCACGCAGCACCAGGCAAGGGAGGGCAGCCAGTCTCTGGAATTCTACAGCCGATTGACCACATCATGTTGCACACAGGTTTCAAAAAGAAAACACTCCTGCGAGCCCCTGGCTGCCATAAAGGACGCAGCCACAACTGGCACTAAGGGAAAGCAGACCGCAAGAACTGTGCTGCAGTCTTAGAGGAAAATATCTGATCCGACTGGGGTGAGCGGGCACACACACGCAGCTCCGTGTCGCTCGGACATTGCTGACATGATGTGTGAGGCTCGGTTTTCTTCTTGGGTCAGCACTGGGAAATCACTCACCTGCACTGCAGATCTCAATTATATATTCTGCATTCATTCTGCATGGATGCGAAGGGGAGTTTTGCACGTAGCATGAGTGTGAAACATGCACTGGGACTGTCACTATGTAAATAAAAGATCTGCATTGCTGATGGTAAGGGAGAATTTTGTCCTCATGCTTTAAACAGGCTCGGCATATACTCAGTGCATGGCAGTAGCTCACTGGTTATGTTGACTCCCAGGCACGGCTAAGAGTAAATTTTTTGCTCTCTGCTATTTTTAAACTTGCGAAGAAGAAAATAAGGTAAATTGGACATGACCCCAGAAGATGGAAATGAGCATAAAAGCCTAGATGAACATGACAAAAGCCACAATCAAGGCATAAATTGCATCCTTTTGTCGTCCCTCTCCCTGAACCTAGGCATGACTGGCCATATGATAGGGTATACAGTAGAACACGACACTCCTCTGGCACATCTGCAGAAAAGTCCCCGAGCAAAGCACAGAGACGGAGCCACAAGCAGTGTTCACAATGTCCCACCTCAGCTTCCGAGGACATTCACAGCGGTGCAGAGTGTGGTTCAGAGCAGGGGACGGGATCTCAATTTAAGAGACCTTGCTTTACAGTTCGTGTTGCTTGTAAATGCAGCCACATGTAGCGGGTGTGTCCCTGGGGGTGTTGTGTGCTTGCCTGGGTGGGTGCCTGGGTGGGTGTCTGTGCACAGGCAGACAGGCGGCTGCACAGGCAGACGTGTAAACCACTTAACAGGGCACGAACCAAGTTTTTCTCTGTGTGTCTCTGTGCCTGTCTGGTGATGGAAAATCAATCAATAGCTGGTTAGAGACTAAAGCTCAGTTCCATTATTAAAAAACTCTCTTTCAATAAAAAGAAAAACATCTGTTCAAACAGTGTATGGCTACAAATTCATAGTGCAGGCTGCAGCCTCAACCCTGCCCTGTGCCCGTCATGTTCAGGGAGAGTACTGCAGATGTTTTGAGATGGGTTTTACATGAACCATTGCAGCAGCCTTGAACAGACACATCCAAAAGTGAAAAGACAGATCTATTCACTAATCTTTCCAACAGATTTTTTTCTAAGCTTTTCCTAAAACAAGTTGTCTCATCTGTATTACACCCTCTCATACGGACTGTTCCCAGCTGACACTATTATCTTTCCACCATGTCTCTTTACACAGACACCGACAGGGTCGATGAAGCAAACTTGCACAAGCACACATGTGTACAGACACAGAGCGTACAGAGACACAGAGGCACAACCAGTTCCAACGGCAACTATCAGAGCAAGGCATGGACACCCTGCAAGTGGTGGACACCCACAGCATCCGCCAGGAAGGGCTGAAAGACTCAGTGGTACAGGCGGACACGCTATTATACACACTCAGGCACAGAGTCCAGCACTCAGCCAGACACACCTGCACACCAGCCTTTACCTCTTCCCCCAGCACGCGTGTAGCCGTTTTGGAGCAGTTCCCCTACACTGACTTATGATGCTGAGACGAAAACTTCGCTCAAGCTGGAAATGGAAAGGCGGCACTGGGGAAAGAAGAAGGAGGGCAGGGCAGGGATTTCTTGTTATATTTTGCTCAGGGATTTTTTTTTTTTGGCAGACAAGGATTCCCTTTGAATTGATACATTTCTTTCTCCCAAGAATTTCAAATGATAATGCATAAATGAGTCATAGATCAAGAACAGCGACGTGGTGAGCAAGAAGGAGAAAGAGTGTAAGTGAGGGGCACTGGCACAGAAATTTGACAGTACCCCAATCCCCCCCTTCCTCCCCCCATGCCAAGACATTAATTCTCACAAGTCGGAGAAAATTACTATGCATGAATGCAAAAAGCATGATCAGGAGTAATTAACATGGCTTCATATGCAAATTTTATTAATGCAGAAGTACAAAGTCATTATGCAAATGAAACTTACGTCAACTCTCTTGACAAATATTCATCTCTAAAGCTCAAGTTTCTCCCTTCTAATTTTTTTGTATTTTATTTTTTGGTGTAAAACCAAAAAAAAAAAAAGTGACGAGGACTGTTTGACAAGTTTGCAAAGTTGTTTTTCAACTGGAGAAATTTATTCTTGCATTGTTGATATTTTTTTTGTTGTTGTTGTTGGCAGGTACACGACAGCTCATGGAAGAGAGCGGGAGGATGGGGGACGCAGGCTACCAGCAGCAGGCAGCCAATCAAAACGCCAGCGGCTGTAATGAGCGCGATTGATGACTGTTTGGCTTTACTGCAGGGTAATGAACTAGAATCCAGTCTGAGGAGGAAAAAAATATGAATATTCATGAAGCTGTGCTCCTGCCTTTGATGATTAAAGAAATTTTTAATATTCAAATAAGCGCTTGCCAAGTGATTAACAAAGAACAAGCACGCAGGAATATGGAAATGGAGCTGTGGAAGATTTGGGAGTCACAGTCTGTGCAGAAAAGACAGCACAAAATTTCATAAACAAGATAGGCAGATAACCCAATTCAAATCTGAGCAAATAAAGGGGGGAAAAAATCCCCCTCTTTTTAATCAGTTTGGATATTGTATCAGTCACTTTGTTTTAGAGTGCAAAGGAGAATAAAAGCAACCGATGCAATAAGACAGGGGGAAAAATCCAAACCCTGAGAAACCCAACCCAGCAATTACAAAGTAAGAATCCTGGGTGAGAAACCAATAGGAAAATGATGGCTAAGTCCACTGTCTGCTGTGGGCTATTGCTTTTCAAAAGCAGGAGCTTGCCTGATGCTGAGAGCCTACCGGCTACTGAGAACCGCCAACTTGTTGTATACAGGCAGGAGTCGAAAGTATCCCAAAATAACTGAGACCGGTCCCTGCCGTTAAATCCCTTTCCTTGGCTAGAGGGTGCGTCGCGGGGTTTGACCACTGTCTGGGAAAGGAGGGAGGGAGTGCAACAGAAAGAAGAAATATTATTGCCAGGGAAAAGAAAGTGCAAAAGGAGGGTGCAAGGAGGTCTCCGCTGCCCACTCTAGTAATCAGTTGGTAAGAAATGTGTTTTCCATGTCTGAGGCAGAAAGGTCCTCCACTCCCCACAGGTTTCTGAAGAAGGATAAAAAAATCCAGCCACATTACAAAATGTCTGATAAGTTCAGGCTCTCACAGTTTAATAGCTTCACTAAGGATTCACACTGAAGCACATAATAACAATATTAGCTGCTAAAATTACTTTGCAGTTAAAATACATCTAATTAGCAGCCAGCAACAGCCTTTCCCCACCCCCCCCCAGTCTTTTTTTGGAAAAACAGTTAACTTCACGGCTACCTTATACCACAATGAAATGTGGTTGAATGCTTTCTGTTACTCAGAAGCCAGAGTAAGGATGTCTTCAAACTCTTAGGGCACTGGAAAACCGACTCACCTTCTTTGTTATTAAATCCTGGGGTTTCACAGGCCTATTTGGCTTTTCTGCACATATTTAAAACCTCTGGCTAATTATTTCCTATTTTAAAATCTAAAGAAAGCATAGGCTAGGTACCATTTAATAATTAGCTGGTGTCTTCAGAATGCAACATTTCAAGTCTACTTACAAAAGAAAAAAAATAATAACAGCATGAGGACAATGCAACAAAATGTACAAAATGGCCATGACCGGAACCTTCAGAGCTGCCGTGAAAACACATCATGGAGCTAATGGGATTTTTTCCCCTATATCTGCTCCATTTTTGGAGATACAAAAATACCTACTATTGATGTACCATGGGAAAGAAAAAAGGAAGGGAAGGGAAGGGAAGGGAAGGGAAGGGAAGGGAAGGGAAGGGAAGGGAAGGGAAGGGAAGGGAAGGGAAGGGAAGGGAAGGGAAGGGAAGGGAAGGGAAGGGAAGGGAAGGGAAGGGAAGGGAAGAAGGAGGAAAAAAAAAAAAAAAAAAAAAGAAATGCCTAAACATAAGTAAAGATAAGGTTAAACACCAGGCAGGGGTATTGCTGGGAGTCTTTCCTCTGAATAATGCCAAGACCTTTCAAAGATGCCTGTTGTCTCTAGGTGTGTGTGGGTGGGTGAAGTGTGATATTACATAACACACACGCGGCAGCGGCTGTGCGGCTGTGCACAACCGTACTGATTAAAATGCTTGACTGTGAAACTCAGCTCTCCATTTCCTGGGCTGTTAGTAGCTCGTGTCAGACCCTTGAACACCATAAATGTTACCCTTTGTCTATGAGATTCCTTGGCTTTATTTTAATCAATGCATTTTCTTTTTTAATGACAGAGAAGCAACTACCAGCTCATACAGTTGGTTGCTTTGAAGCCCTTCTTAAATGGCAGTTGAGTTCTACCATATAAATGTGAATACTTAATATTTATGCCACATTTTCTTCCTTTCTTTAAAAGCACCCCATTTACATATTTCTGGAGAATAATGATACTTCAGCAGGGCAGGTGAACACACATTTCGGCATATGGAGTCAATGGGAAAAAGTATTAAGAGTCAATATTGTAAAAATCAGCCCCTAAATTTAAGTGGCTTGAATTGAGCGTGCAGCTGTGGTTGCCTGTCAGTAGTTAGATGCTGTAATAATAATAATAACAACAACAACAACAATAATAACAATAATAATACTAATACGCCTTTCATTTCTCTAGTGCCTTCCACGCAAAGATCTGGAAGCACTTTACAAAGATAAATAAACTGAGCTTGGAACACCCCGCGTGGTTAATAAATATCCTAATAAATACCCTGTTTTGCGCATGTAACTCTTCTCACTGCATAAAAATCCACATTTTAGGTTGTCCACATTTTTGCGCGTGGCATTTTGGAGGTTCAGACATCAAGGGCAGGCTGTAGAGATTTCTACTTATCTAAGAGACCATGTGGATTCCCAGAAGTAGCCCACACTATGCCTGCAAGATTGCTTATGCAGTGCCAAAACCTGTCTTTTAGGAAATGGGGGGGGGGTTGTCACTGGACCTGCTCGGGGGCCTGGGTGGGAGGCCCACGGGGGCATCCAGGTGCCACACGGCAGCACAGCACTGGCAGCATCCCTATGAGCCGGGTCCCCGTGGGGGCTCCTGCAGGACCACCTGTCCCCCCTCCCACCTGACGCTCATCCAAACCTGCTCCCAGATCCTTTGCCTTTGTGCTCTGAACACGAAGCTAAGTGAAAAAGTGAAATATCGTGGCTCACCCCGATTAAACACACAAGAAAAATGACTCTCGCCCACCCCAAGGCTGCCTTCATCGCTTCCTCCTGCTGTGCCCTCTGCCCACCCCACCGATGCAAGGCTTTGCCCCCAGAGGACCGTATCCCTCCGCTATGAGAGCAACCAGGAGCGAGAGCAGGGGAAACAAGGGCAGGATTGGGCCTAAAACATCCTAAGGCAGAAGTAAAAACAGCGTATCAACAGCCGCGATATAAATGTAACATAGGAAACCAGGGCGTTTTCTCATCTCAGGAGGGTGGTCTTGCAGACAGGGCTCTGGGCTGGCAGGGGGGCCAAGGCACACCCCAGGGCACGAGCCACCCAGGCTATGGCACGTCTCCTCCCGGAGCTTGGCTCTCCCCTTCCCACCCTTCGCCTGTCTGGTCTGTTCAGCCCCAAAACGCTTCCAAGCAGAGCCTGGCTCTTGCTCCAGGGGTGCAGAGTGCCTAACACAATGGTGCCCTGATCTGAGCTTCAATGTCCAGAAGCTACCACAATAAACTAACAAATAACAATAATCACCCTGATTTGTGGATTTTGTTTTCCAAAAGGCATAAAGGGCTGACAATAAACAGTTCATCAATTTTCCCAAGTTTGTTCCCCAACTCTTGTAATTAAGTCCTGGGGAGTTTCAATGGTTGTAAAAATCCTTATGGGGATTAAAATTTTTAGTCCTGATTATACCGTGAATATTTCTACATACCAACAAATATTCCTGATGTAATTGAAACATATAACCGCCCTAATAGACGATTGCAGCAATTTAACAGGCCCTGGAATTAATAAAGGAACTCACTGGATGGAAAGAGCTGTTTCCAAAGGGCAAAATAGTACATACAGGCAGCTACAGAGAGAAATACCACTACAAATAACCAGAGGGCTTGACCACAAGAACGTGGTCAAGAGGCTAAAACGAAGTGGCCAGGGAAGAGCCTCAGATAGGCAGGAATCAGTAACACTGGTGGATTTCTCCTCTGCCTTGGCCATTCAGGACTGCACCCTGCAAACATGTATCCTCGGGCAGAATATGGCCTCTGGAAAAGAGAACAGCAGGATTTGCTGCTCCACTAGGTATCTCTTCCTTGCTCTGAAGTTTGCCTTCTACTAGTATTTTTGAATTTTTTCCCTGTCCCACACTAAAATTGGAAGAAAAAAAAAAAGTGTGGTGAAATTAGGCAGGATGAGGCTTTAGCAGCTGTTTGGTAGCAAAAACAATTCCTGGAAGGGGAGGGAACTTGAGGAAAGAGAGGCAGATGAAGTCACTCTGCCCCTCTGTGCCTCAGTCTCCCCATCTGTGAAAATCAGCTAATGACATCCACCTGATTTAGTTAAATGTCCTGGAAACTAAGAGGACTCTGTAACAGCAATATATTAAGCAGCAGCACTGTTAACTGCTTCACTGCTGGAAATGCGAAGGAGGACTATCAGGTGATGCTGATGTCCTTGCAAAGCACAGATGGACAAACTTAATATACAGACACAATTAGCTTTGGGAGAGAATCACAGCTCCTTGTTTTTTGGCTCACCCCTTGCCAAAAGCAGTGTAAGTGTAGGCACTTTATAAGTGCTGAATTTCAATGTGAAAAATAGTCTACCTACCTAGTGTGAATGCATACATTACACTTCAAGCAATATAACAGTGTTTGGGGGGGTCCCGTTAATGTGCGCGTTTATAATTTTCAAGTTTTCCCTTGTGCACAGAGCATGTTCACACTTAGCAGAGCGTTTCACTAAGATCAAGAAAACTTAAACAAGCAAAGCAGAGCAAGCGATCGTAACGGGGTAAAAAGCAACAGAGATTTTTAAAATGAGGATTCCCTTTGAGTTTTGGATCTCTTGGGGGGAAAACCAATCCAGCTGCGTGAGTACAAGCAGGCCCAAGTCTGATACCTGAATCTGTCAAATTAAATGAGCAGAGCAATCAACTGGAGATGGTAAAACAATCCACTAAACATGGGGAACTCGGAGGATCTAAAGCTTCAGTCCTCAATTTACTGGACACTGGCACAACTGAGTAAATAATGCTCTCTGAATAGAAAAGAGGCCAGAAAATTAACTAGCTTTTAAATAATGAAAGAAAGCAGACAAATAAACCAGCAACCAGGAATCTAGTTCAGACTACAATGTAAGTTAAAAAAGGGAAATAAAAAACCGACATTTCATTAGCACAAGGAAGCATGTTGCAAACCTGCGCCCAATCCTGCTGCTACATAGCACAATTAAAGTTTCACCCAAAGACCTGGATGCAAGCAGAATTTGGCCAGTCACAATTCTAATTAGACAGGATAACTGAACTCTGCACCAGGAGAGGTAAAACACAAGTACGACACAAAACTAATAACAAAGCCAACTACAAGAATCCAAGAACCATTCTGCATATGGGACATTTTTTCTAAGGTATATTTTTTCTGGACCAGATTTTCCCATAACTCCCAATTCACCAATTTATTTGTACAGAATAGCATCTTTCTTAATAAGATAAAAGTATAAGACACAAAAAGGCTGTTCATTATCAGGTCTGCTTGAAATGGAAGCTGAAGTTGATTACACAGGAAAGTGTATTTAAAAAAAAAATAATAATAACAAAACAGAGATACTATACAAACCAAGGTGAAGCAAAAGAATTCCTTCAAACATCCATGGTCAGGATGAGGAAGCAATGTTAAATTCATACCTATCACCCCAGTAAAATAAAAGCTAGTGGGGTTTTGTTTTGTTTCTGATGAAAATGTCAATATACTCAAATGGCAGCTTATTGCTGTATATCACAGTCTAACCAAATCTTTCTATAACCTCTTGCATTACAAGCAAAATCTCTAAAATGTCACCAACTAAAAAACTGAACTAGCCTGTAATTAGTTTCAACAAAGTAGTCCTTTTAACCCTAATTTTCTAGATGTAGATGGCATTTCTACAGTAAGTATGAACCTTCCTTAAGGACAAGCAGAATCAAACTGTAAAATCATAAGCAGCGATCTAGTAGTTCTTCCTCTAAGCAAGCCTTTTATTTCCCTGTAATAAATTCAAATCCAGTCCTCATTCTCTTAATAGGTGATCAGAGAAAATATGCATGCACACCTAAACCACTACAACAAACCTTATTTTTTAAATAACACTTCAATCACTAATATAATAAAGACTGTTGTAACACGTTAGCACTGGTATCATTATTCCTTATGATTCAATATTCTAATGACTGGCTGTAACAGAGGTTTATGTTCTGCCGAGGTTTATACCACTATTTAATGTAATTAAGCAAACTGGCAGCCAATGCCTCTATGGAAATATCATTTCTATCGCAGAGTATTCCCACCAGAAATTCAGAGGAATCATAACATACAAACTTTGATTCTGTTTATTTTTTCCCCTGTTCTGAAACTGATCTGGCATTTCTTGGACTTAGTAGAAGAAGGAATTAATTTGGCTTCTGTAGACATGTTATTATTGACAATACTAATAATCTATGACAAATGGGCCAACCCCACTCCTCTGTTTCAGCGGGCATTGCAGCCTGCGACATCGCTTTGCAAAACCCCAGAGCTGGACTCTTCTTGTGCCGGGAGCCCTGTGAGTGTACCAGCAATGGGGTTTTAAGTAAGCCATTAAAATGCTAATATTCAGCACGGGCCAGATCCGTGTTACCACTGAAAGCAGAACTAAAGCTCCTCTGGAGACAGGATAAGGCCCTTCCAATGTGATCAAAGAGTAAATACATGCAAAGCTCTGATGGGAAAAGGGATCTTTTTTCTAATTTTAAAACCAAACAGGGAAAGTCCACCAGGCTCATAATCCATGTTACAGTCACATCTGGGATCACTGACATCTGGGATAACAATGGGAAGGAGTCCAGGCTAAAAAGTTGCCACCTGAGGTCAAAGAGGAGGGCTTAATAACCAGGATTGCATCAAAACAGAGGTAGTTACCTTTTGGGCTACACTCCCCTCCACTCAACACAGTTCTGCTGATGACAGCAGATGTGACACATATACACATATATATATACACACACACGCACATAGAGCTGTGCACAGCTTTGTCACGTCTGCGTTTACCCCACATTACAAAGGGAGCTCAGCCCCGTCGGCAGCCCTCACTCAAGCAAGAGGTTTATGGAGCTGCCCAGGAGCACGCTGTTGGGAGCAGAATTCTGCCCCAAAACCAGAGCTCACCCACTGCCTGCAAACAGCAGAGCTCACAAGCTGACTTGGTTAAAATAAAGGCTTAGTTACCTCTCACTCCCAGCTGTAAAGTGCTCTGCGGAGGGGGGGGGGGGGGGGGAAACAATGCTGAAACAAAACCCACACCCATTTGTGGGGAGAATGGGACAAGGAATGATAACGAGAAAGGGAAAATGTCTGGTTCCTATTATTGCTACCTGCAGCACCTTACCTGCACAAACAGCTTCTGGAACAGAAGTTCAACTTTCCTTAATCTGGACTCTTAAACTGCCAGGATCTGGTTACATTTTCTCCTTCTCCACATTTTTATACTTTTATTTTATATTCCAATATGGGGGGGGGGGGGGGGGAAGGGGGGGAGAATCTCAGTGTCACTGTAAGAAAGAAGTCACCGGGTTTTGCGATCCAGCAGCTTCCTTGGCAGAGGCAACTGCTGGTTGGCATAATCCACTCATTTGACAAAACTACTATTTCTGGGCACGGGCTCAAAAACAGGTAGGAAGCAAATGCTGAGAAATAAGGAAGTAAAAACAGCCAACAGATTTTTCACTACCAAGAACGCCAAGAGTAAACATGATTTATTTAGCTGTGTTTAACATGTCTCTTCTGCACTAGACTGCAGAAATCTGCTTGCATTTAGAGCAGGAGGAGGAGGACGCGGGGGGGAGGGGATGAAAAGGGAATCCATTACGGCGCTCCGCTGGTACTTTCTGAATTGTTCAGTCACACAGTTTTATTGAGTACAAGTATTTTCTAGCCCAAAATATATTCATGTGTCAGAAGAAAGCAGCACTAATCTGCTGTTAATTAACAAGCTGCTGCTAACAAAAGATGAAGGACCCAATTCATACAAACAATATTTACGTGGGTGTCGCACGATTTTGTCACAGATCTTTTCTTTTCTACCCCCCCCCCCCCCCGCCCCTTTCCCCCCTGCCGCCTCCTCTTCTTCAGCACCCAGTTGCACGGATGCAGAGCAGAGGAGTCCCAGCTCCTCTTGGGACCAACACCCACAGCAGTGGCAACGACACCCATCCTTGTCCCGATCCAGCCAAACTCGGACAGGATCTCACCCAAGGCACCCAGCTCCGTGGCTCCCATCTCCCCACGCGGGGAATGGCCCTATCGCATGCTCGCAAGTGAAATTTCCTTAGATCCTTATTCAATTACACGGCAGAAGCCATCTCCTGGCGCCGTGCCCATGGTGGCAATGCCGCCGAGGCTCCGGGAAGTGGCACGAAGCCTCCCATCCTCCACATCCATCCTCACCAGCAGCGCACGGGCTGCGAGAGGGCACGGCCGAGATCGCCGCCCTCCCCGGTGCCCTGTCTGCGATTTCACATTTGTTTAATCCAACCGTTTTGCCAAGGACTCTGGGAAGGGGGGAAACTTCCTAACAGCACAGAGACCCAGAGGGATTTGGGCTTGTTCAAAAATATCAGCACACGTACCAAAGGGTAGGGCTGTGAGTGGTGAACCAGAGGGCAGGCTCTCCAGGCCATAGCTCCGCTGCCGTCACCCGCTCCCTGCTGTCATTTTGGACGGTAGCGCTTGCAGCCTCATCCAGACGGGTGCTGAGTGTGGCAGACCGCCCCGAGACCCTGCCGGACACAGCCGGGCACTTTGGAAAAATCAAGCCATTCACATCTTTTCTGCCTCATCTGAGAAACGAGAGCGCCTATCTGCATATCTCCTGTGGGTGGTTTAAAGCTGGCGCTGGCAAAGAGATGGGAGGTTTTAAACCGACAACAACGAGCACTAAAAATTCCTGGACTTGCTCCACTGCCGGGAACAAAGGTGGGATTGCAGGGTTGGAGAAAGGGCTGATGGTCTCCTGCGCTTTACCCATCAAACCATGCAGACCTGCCCTAGAGAAGGGTTACGGGGCATAGGGTTTAGGCTCTGCTCAGCACTGCCATCACCCAGCCAGGGCTGGGAGAAGCGTAGGGACAGGAGGGTGGGAAACAGAAGTATTCAAGCGTGGTTTTAGATGTTCCAGGGTTCTCCCGTAATGGCACACTGGGGTGGTATTTCTGCTAGCACGGTGCTCTGCACACCCCAGTTAGTGCCTCGCCCTGAAGGCCACAGTTTCCTCAGCAAGAAACAAACTCCACTGGAGCATACGCGCATCTGCCCTTCCAGGTTTTCTTTCTGTAGCCTTACCCTGTTCCCCAAAACATGGGGTTTTCACTGCAAAAGTCACAGCCGCCCGCCCAGCACACCCCCCGGGCACCCAGCACCCAGCCCCACTTGCTGGCCCCAGCTCTCCCCCTGCCGCTGGCTCCCCCCCCCAGCACCTGCTCTGGGCTCTGCCCTGACTGTAAACCAGCACCGACTCTTCTGCACATCTGCCCCTCTTTGTGCACGTCCCGAGTCACCTTTGCCATTTCTTGACCAGCATTTTAACAAAGTCCTGGCCTGGGCTTTTCTTAAATAATTTTTTTTTTCTTAACAGCGATACCTGAAACACTGACATTTACCATTTGAAAAGCAAAGCGAACACATTTAAACAAGCATCTTAAAAGTGCTAATGAAAGAGAAACAGATCCATCTGTATTGTATTCTCCACCCTCTATCGCTCAAAAAAATAAACCTTTCCAGACAGCAGGGAAGTCTCCCAACAGCGAAGACAATAGGAGTTCCCAAGCTTCCCACTGAGGGAGTGAGGACAACCAGTGCATCACCCCACCTAGGTAACGCCTGCTGCAATCTGCCGGTCGCCCGGCACAAACCCTAGCCTGAGCAGCTCCAGGGCTCCAGTGCCAACAGAGACCTCATCAATCCAGCTCGTCAGTCCTTCCAAAACAAGCAGGTGCCTTTGTTAGGGGTCTCTGACAGACACCGCTACATCCATAACCTCCTCCTGCTTAAATATTTCTAATGAACGTTAATTGTCAGAGAGGGAGCATTGAGGATTGACGGTGTTTCTCCTCACCCACAGAGCAGTCGTGGTAAGGATGAGGCCAGTCCAAAAGAACGCACTGTCAAAAGCCCCCTGACCTGAGGGATGGGTGCTTCTGGGGGCCAGCAAAGGTGTCCTTTGCTCCTGCGTACTAGTGCTGCTAACAGAAAACTACCCTGTGCATCCCCTTCAAGAAACAGCTCTGACCGGGTATCCTCAATCAGCTTCAAGAAAAATAAAGCGCATCATCTTAAATGATGAACTTTGCACAATGAGGATAGCATCCTTCAGTGGGGGTTGGAGTGGGGGCTCAGGGGGGAGTTTTAGGGGGTTTGGGGGGGTACTGTTCTAATGTCTTTCTGCAAAAAGGCCCTGTACCATAAACGTTAATCAAACACTATATTCTGCCTTTTAGTCTTGAACAATTATGAGTACAGTTTTGTGATCTTTAGCCATATTTACTGATACTCAAAGGCAGATTCTATCTTGTTAGATTGTTATAAATGGGACCCCAGGGAATCGGCACACAGGCAGAGGCAGATGTGAAAGAGCCTTCTCGGAGCTCGGGTATACTTCAGCTTTCTACTGCTGAAATTATGAAGGTTTTGGAGAAAAAAACAACTTTAGATTCCTGTGCCAGATCATTACAAAGAGCTGTCGGTAGACTAAAAAAAAAAGTTCCATTTTGCTGAACTTAAGACTTTTTAAGGTTAACTGTTAAATTTCAAAGTGTGGCTTACATGTGCTGGCCACTTGTATGCACAAAAGTTTCACAGACAGACACAGAAAAGGTCTCTGGTTATAAACCATTAAAGAAAGAAACCCACAAATTCTATCTCATTCTCTCTTAAGTGTATTGGTTTTGCTCCAGACCTGTTTCATAATACGATAAAATAGAGGCATGTTTCCGACACTAGATTTGAGAAGCCGTCACATTAAAGGTAAACTTTTAATCTGCTATAGACAAACAGCACACATTTTTATTTCCTGAGTAACAGCTCTGGAGAAATGTTTAAACAAGAGTTTAAGAGCTTTGTGGTAAAGCCACATATAGGGGTCTCAGACAGCTACTGGGTTTGAGCTTCTTTTTGTTGGTGTTGTCCTTTTTTAATTCTTTAAATAAGCTACTCAAAGGTAGACTTCTAGGAGCGGAGTAACCAAGATGCACAGTAAAGTGAACCTCTAGGCTTGCTTTTATTTCTAGTTAATAAAAAAGAAATGTTTAACCTGAAACACAGGACCAAATTTCTAGCTGTTCATCCCCATCTTTTTATTTTCTTGGGACTCACAATCGAATACTTTTAAGAAGTTAATTGTGTCACAATTAGTAACACATTAGTCCTCTGATATTTTTAATAGCAACCCAGGTTTTTCCCCAAGGCACTTAAAAATGGCAGGCTCGGCTATACTATCCTTTTTTTAAAACTCCCATGCACTTTCTTCTTTAAAAACCTCCCACATGCATTTCACTCGGTCTGAAAATACCACCACAGATCTTAATCCTGCCAACGCTTACAGCCGTGCTTAACTTTCTGCACATCAGTAATCCTGCTGACTGCAAGAGGACCGTTGGCGTACCTACGGCTCGGTGCAAGCTAAGGATGAAATCCTGCCTTCGCTAAAGCCAATGGCAAAACCCCCACTGATGTCAATAAGGTTATGCTTTGACATCCAGTTTGTTGCAGGATTGGGACCATCCTCATTTCAAGGTACTTTCCCAAAGTCTTTTTTGTTGTTTTTTTTTCTTCCTTTTTTCTTCCTGCTGTTTCTCCCCCTCACCTCCCACACTCACTCTTGTGGGGCCCCATATTGAGACCACTTGAAAACTTCTGCCTTTCAAATCCCTCCGCAAGGGAAACCCCCTCGCTGAGACGGGAAACATCCTTTGCAGGTAAAGCTGAAAGAAACTATTTTGCCCCGCTGCGTGCGTTTGAGTAAACTAATTAAAACCTGGGAACTTGGGTTCCAAACGATGCCAAGAAGCAATCGTTAGTATGAGCTGAAGTGAAATGGAAGCTCCAGACGTTTAAAATTAGCTGTAGGGAAAAGAAGAAAAAAAAAAGGGGGGGGGGGGGGGGAGCAGAGGGAAAGGCTTTTTTGTAATTTTACCGTCAAGCTGACATGGTGCAGCTTGGACTGCATGGAGTTAAAATGAACTGGGGGGGCTTGCTCTACAGTGAAGGGGGAAAGCGCTGCTGAAAAGCAGTGGAGGGGGAAGCAGCGGCAGCCGGCTCGGAAGCGCTGCAGTGCTGTGAAGAGCAGGCAGAAGTGAGCAAACCAGCTGAACCGCTTGCAGAATTAATAAGTAACAAAGAGGCTGGAGCTGTTGGCGGGCTTCAGCCCTTGAACCTGGACTCTGCTCTATAAATTTCAACTTGGAATGGCTCTCTACTTGTTGAAAGACAGGTTGGCTCCAGGCCAAGCCATAGGGGGAAAAAAAAAAAAAAAGAAGGGAAAAAAAAAATTCCTTCTTGCTCAGGAAACTTCCCTTCAGTTTCTAACTCTTTTTATGAGCTAGTAATAGGGCACTCCAGAAGACGGGAAACGAAAAGCCGGTATTGAAAGGAAAAAATGAGCCGGGAGTTGGTTTAATAAAGAAAATAAAACAAGTAGGTGCTAAATTCAAATCTGGATTTTGCCTGTGCCCAAGTACATCAGCTATAATAGAAGACTTCAGAGCACCTCACCAATAATTCAAAGGAGACTTTTACAGTTACATTAGCTGGCTACAGGTTTGACGCTGAAAATAATAAATGTCTTAAAAGAAGAGGGCTGTTTAATCCCTGTCTGCAGTCTCGTCATGTTCTCTCCTCCCCCACCACTCCACCTTGTTTAAATGACCATTACGAAAGCAGCGTGGTATAAAAAACATGTAGAACCATCATTTATTCAGCAGTATGTCTTTCCTTTCTTGTTTTTCCCCTCTTCAAACAGGGGTGTGCGGGAGAACCGACACTCTCCTCGGGCTCTGCTCATTGCCAAGGCAATTCCAGCCCCAAATACCCAGCCGCCGCGCTGCTTTCCCAGCGTGAGCAGACAAGGAGTGGGCTGGGGCAGAGCGAGGGGCTGGAGTGCGGAGGGGGGGAGCTGTCAAAGTGGGAAGAAAGAAGGCAAACATCTATTCAGAGGCCAGACGCGCGGAGCAAGGTCAGCCACAGAGACACAGCCCCTCGCAGCAGCTATGCAATTACGGCCAAAGTCTGCCCAGCACCGGCAGTCCCACAGCCCGCATGCAAGGGCTGGACCGGAGGATCTAGGGCAGCTGGAAGAAGGTGTATAATGGTTTTAATTGCTCTTCCGAGGTGCTGAAGGGTAGATGAGATGCTCTTTAGCTAGAGCGGGGGGGCTGACGCTCTATACCACTTGCAAGAATATATGCAGATAAAATACCCTAATGGGAGAGTGGAGAGAGAAAGACGGTAAGAGCCAGCCGTGACCAAAAGGTGAAATAAAATATCAAAATAAAATGCAGCCTAATCAGAGCATGGAGGACAGGCACAGACAGTCTCTTCACCAAAAGTGGCTGTTAAGGTAAATTAGATTAATCACTCCCATCTCCCTTCCTCCCCAAACTCCCTTGTTTTTAATGAAGGGGCTTACTCCTGTAAGGCTGAACGCCGTCCAAGGCTGCTGGACACTTAAAGCTATATACGTAACACGCCTGCAACAGACACACATCCTGTACTTCCACTTTCCAAGAAAACTGGGATCTGCCACTTGGTAGGTCTTTTCCATCTGCAGCTTTTATGACCCTGCCGAGGGACCGGCGAGCAGTGTCCCCCTTTTCTCACTCAAGAAATACGCTACCAAATGCCAGAAGAAAGCGAATTTAAGAGCTGTTGGGCTTAACGGTAGTTTGTGCTGATCGCGCTCGAATCTTCCTGCAAAAGGCATACATGCAAAGAGGAAAAAACAACCGCTAAGTAACCACTTCACATCTGCCATTAAGATTATTAAACTCCTTACAAGCGGTATCTACCCCAGCTTCCCCACTACACACAAACATACACACACCCCCAAGCTCTGCAACATGGCAACTGGGAGCCAAGACGGCTCTCCTTTCCCCGCTGCAGCAACCACATTCATTCCTGTTAAGGGGTTAACGATTCGTTTCCACTACTTCTCTCGAGAAAACCTACAATGAAAACATTGGCTCACGAAAGCGTTCTCACTGCCAGAATGCCACAGCGCGAGTGAAAAGTCCGTTTTGTTTTCATTACATCTCTGGGATTTCCGGCTTAACTCCTGAGCTTAGACACCAAATCCCTAGATACCCCACCCACCCACTTTTTTTTTTTTTTTTTTTTGTTAATAACATTTCTACTGAACGGCCCACCAATTACCATTTGGAGGGTAGGAGGGAACAGGGAGAAGGAACCATGCTGAAAAGGATGCTCTCGTCGGAGTGAGTGCAAGCATCTCCCAAGCCGAGAGCTACCCAGTTTCTCTGGGCTTCCAGAGTTGTCCACTGAGACACACAGTTTTATTTCTATACCTGGCTTCTCTCCTCTATTTCTCACCCTCCAGGCTCCCATCTTCCCACTCGGTCACCGAAGCCAGCGCTGAAACTCAGCCCCAAATCTATGCCCTTTGAAGTTATGTGACATGACATAGAAATCCAAGCCTTTCTTGTACAAAAAAGTATGATTACTTCACAGGGTGTTTTTTTTCTCCAGTTAGATAGAAAAATGTTCCAATCTCCAAAAAACCCCAGAAAGGTTCAACCTTTATGTCACAGCCGATTTGGTCACTGTGTGTATAGGCAGCGCAGTTCAAACACGGGCTGAGAAAGAAAAACAATCTATGGAAAAGACATGAAGGGAGGCAGCCTAACGCTATAGCAGCACTTCTGTCCTGCTGAAGCAAAGGAACCATTTCTGTGCCTTTATCTATTTATTCGCCGTCAGAGGGGAACAGCAACTTTTGCTATCTGTATGGGAGTTTTTCTGTTTTATAGTACTTCCACGCAACCGGCTTTCCTTCGGCTACATTGCAGTGCAAAACTCCCCTGTGAACACAGAAAAACTGCTTTCTTGCAGTCAATACTCCACTGAGCACAAACCTATTGCTATTAGTCACATCCACACAAATGCCAAAGCAGTCCATGGGATGGTTGGGCACTACTTTTACTTTGCTCTTAACAGTTGCTCACAAAGTTGTCAAGAAAAATGAGTAACAACTGGCTGACCAGTGCCTTTTCATCATTTACCATTACTGTTGTCTAAAAAATCTGCCAATCTAATCTTCCATGCTAATAATAATCAGACATATACACAGTTTCTGGTCTCCCACACATGGCCCAAGTAATTTCACAAGAGGGCCCAAATAAAGGCAAAAAACCACTTTGTTGGGTGACATTTTGACTGGGCTCTACCTCTAAGTAAGTCCAGAGTCCTTCCACTGAATTAAAGGAGGGTAACGGCAGTGCCAAGACGGTTCAAAAAAAGCAAGTTTTGCTCTTAATATGCTCCTGATATGCATCCACCCCAGAGCGAGAAGACTCTGGCCACGTGTACTGAATGACCTTCTTAAATCCCCTCTCATCAGCCTGCAAAATGGCATTTCTGTCGAAAAGGTTTTACCTAGCGTTGTCACACGTAAAACCAAAGATGACTCTAACTAAGAGAGATTGGAGAGAGAGAAAATAACAGCAGCAAGCTCCCGTGTCGCAGTTCGGCACCCCGTGCGTTCCGGGGCAGGTCCCTGCTTGCACCACCCGATCAATCTGGCATGGCACCGCCGGTTTCAGGGGAGTTACCCCAGGTGAAACCGGGGTGGAGTGGGGCAAACTGGACCCCCCACCAGTCCTCCAGCACCAGCACCTGCTGTCCCAGCCTTGTGGGAGTCCAGCTAACCGCACACAGGGCGCAGAAAATAACTTTGAAAAACAGGATGGTGAGAGGAACAAAACAAAAAGCTAAAAACCGGCAGGGAGAATCGAGGGCATAATACTCCTCAGCGGTTTTTTTCAGTCTGCTTTAAAACTCGGTGTGATTAATTTCACACTTGACTCCTGGGGGTGCAGGGAAAGCCTTTGTGCCCAGTGGGGCCAGACCCCCAGGGAAGGACATGGCTGGGGCGAGCCGAGATGGCGGCAGGGAGAGGGCGGCCGGTGGCCCCCGGGCCGGGGCTGATCAGAGGGTGCTGGAGCCACACCACATGGGTGCGGTGGAGTTCAAGCAAGGGGAAGAAAGAGTTTCGTAATCGGCAGGTTTCTCACCTTTAACTCTTGCCGGGATTCGCAGGGTGCTTACCCCCGCCTTGGCGGGAGATGCCGTGCAGCGCCAAGCAGCCGCGGCCCTGCCGTTCCTCACTGCCAGCTAGGTGGGCATGCTGACGACGGGGGGCTGCCAGGCCGCCACAGGCCGCCCTCCACACCAGCCCCCCTAAGGATCCTCCAAAGGGGGATCGCAGCAGCTGGAGAGCCTCCACCTGGCCTCACCAGCAGCCTTAAAACTTGAAGCCATCAGCGTTTCAGCTGCCTCTCGTCATGCTTGAAGCTGCAACGAGCCAGGGAAGGGCAGCCGCCACCACGGCCCCCTGCCCCCCCGCCACAGGCTGGGGGTGCCCTGTCCCCAGAGGAGAGCCAGGCTCCCCCAACGTGCCCCCCACCCTGCCCCGGGTGCAAGCAGGGCCCTGGGTCACCCAGCTTGTTTTTCTCCCCGCAACCCAAGTCAAGACCTCAGCGGAGGTCCCCGGGGGCAGGAGGCTTGCTCGTTAACACCGCTCTCGGGGGAGCCGTGGTTGACACCTTCCGTGTGTCGCTACCCCCCCCCCCCGCCCCCTACTGCTTAGCAACACCAATTAGCAAAACACGTTGCTAAATACCTGGTGAAGCTGCAGAGGAGGAGGAGGAGGCCAGGTAACTCCTCTGTGCTCAGGGAAAGCCTGGCAAACGTGAGGTTAGAAACAAGCCTGGAAAAGCCTCCCAAAAAGGATTGCAGCTACAACCCGAGTTTCTCAGGCACTGTTGCCACACACTTCTGGAAGCCTGTTCTTCACCTAGTGCTTTTCCTGGCCTGGCTGTGACAAGTCACTCCTGCAAGACCCACCACCCTGGGGAGGTGCTGGCAGCAGGACCCGGTGCCGCGGCAGCCTCGGGAAGGCGATGGCCCCCAAGCCCCGTGGTGGCTCGGCGCTGCCTAGGACACCTCTTCCCAACCTGCCCGACATCGCCGCCTCCAGCCTCAGGTTGCTTCAGCTCGCGTTTTCCTCCGCTCACGTGTGAAGGCATCATGATGGCTGTCTGAGTCCTACAGTTAATATGGGTGCGCGGGTCCATAATGGTACATTGTAAGTGAATGTCTCAGGGTAGACAGCAATAATAATTAGCTGTCATGATTTGAAAAAAGGATAATCCATGCCATTGAGTTAACAATCACTCACACAACACACATGGATTTAACTAATCTTAATTTGGAGAAAAATAACAATTCTAAATATATCAAATAGCCTATTTCATGGCAACCTGCGGCGGTGTTTATCTCTGGCTTCCAGCACATGCGAGTTATTTAGTTTCTCTCACTGGCAGTTTTACCATTCAAAAGCCTGAAATGAACATTCATGGAGCAGGGGTTGCAGTTAAATCCTGCCTCTGACAGGGAGCCTTTTTTCACGATGCACATCTAGTTCAAGTACATAATGTATAGAGCCTAGCACTGGTGGCCGGGACTGGATGAACGAGGAATTCCAATCAACCCCCTCCCCTTTCCTAGCACCATCTTTGCAGAAATTAACTATGCTGTCTTAATGAACCTCTGTTGCTGGTGTGTTATGGGTCCACGAGGGTATGCTGTCCCAAACGTGTGGACCAGCCAGTGAAGCCGGAGAAGGTCTGGTCCAAGTGGTGCCTGCCCCAGGGAGGCTCCCTCCTCTCTGCCGGGGTTCTCTGCAACCATCCAGCATTAAAAACAAGTGGGCCGGTACTTTTTCTTTAATCTGGATGGCTTCAGAGAGCCCTGCTAACAATCAGCCTGGTGGCCTGTGAGCCCAGCAGGGCCATGAGGAGGACAGGAGATACCATCAGTCAAAGGACAGCGGGAGCCACCTCCCCGGGGCCTTCTTCAGCCAGGACAGGTCACCTGGTTATGCCCAAGTTCTAATAAATACAAAAGATAAAAAGAGGTATAAAATACAACGGTGGACTAATTTTTTCCAAAATACCTGCCAGCAGTGAAGTGAAAGAAGCAGTGACTGATAACTCCTAGCCAACTCATTGGCCTGGCTGTGTTTTGCTGTGCAACAATCTGGTACATCTGTTCGATCCTATCACACCGTCTGTACGAGAGCAGAACTGATTTTCAAACAGGTCAGCCGATTTAAAAAAAACAAACAACTTTACAGGATAGACTGCTCCTAAGCAAGTCACGTCCTCCCAGTGCCAGCTAACGTGCTACCACACACCTTACGGACAGTGGTAACTAAATGAAAGTGCCTTGAAAAGCTTGGATTTGCAAGTTACAAGTCAGGAAAAGATGACAGACTTCATTTTCAGAAGGTCTTTAAAAGCTGATTGTGGAGATAAAGTTGCCTTTGTCTCTACAGTTATCTAGAAATATCAGTTGGAGATTTGCGTTGCATGCATGTAAATTCTTGCAGACTCCTGAGCTCTACCTGCCTCCCTCAAAGCAGCACAAGGTCTGTTTTGTGGTCAAGAGGCGTTCAGTGACCAAAGCAAGCAGAGTTACCAGGAAAGAAAGAAAGGCAAAAAAAAAAAAAAAAAAAAAAAAAAAAGAGGGGAGGAAAGACCTCAGGACTCAGGAGCACCCTTCGCCAGGGTGAACGCTCGGTGGGTGCTGCATCCCAGCATCCTCGTGCCCAGAGGGAGGAGAGGTGCTATGGCAGAGCCAAGCTCAGCGCTTGATGTACCCTCGCTGCACTCAGCCATGGGAAGCTGTAAGGTTTGGGGGCTTAGTCACACCGCAGAAGGCCACACAAATCATTTCGACCAAATAAAAAGGTCTACAAAAATAACACAAGATCAAGGAGAGGAGCTGAAACCTATTTGAGGGCAGCAGCGGTGGCAGCATATTTCAGGGAGCCAGAGTGGCGAGTGGGTGATTTCTGGTTTCCCTCTTCAAATATAAAGACTCAATTATCTTTGAACAGCTTGCTTTACACATGAATTGACACATTTATTTTACAATAAATAACTGAAAGTTATCTATGTTTCCTTTACTGTTAATCTACACAAAGAAATAATAAACAGAGCTTGTCTACAAAAATGCAACTACTGCAGTCCTCAGAATTCAATTAAGCTAAAATAATTAATGCTTCCACCATATTAAATTACTTTATACATTTGAGCCACTGAAGTTTTTTTATTCTTTAATCTTTTTTTTCCTTTTTATTTAATAAAAAAAAAGTTAGTTTCAAAGTGGGGGGGGGGGCTGGCTTGGAGGGGGAAAAAGAGCATGATTTGCTGTTAAAATGTAATGGTCTCCTTTAGCTGACACAGCATGTAGAGTGTTTTGTGCCTTTGATTAAAATAACATTTTAAATGCTTTGAACAAACATATCTCCCCATACTTCTAAGGGATTATTTTACATATTTCTTGGTGGAATAAAGAAATTCATTCTTCCTGTCGCAGTACAGAAAGGCTAAGAATATCTTTCGTCACATATAAAGTAAAAATACTGTAGGCTGTTGCATTATTACCAAAAAAATAAAAAAATAAAGGGAGGGGGTGGCGGGGTGGGAGAAAGCTGCCTTAGAGATTAAGTTTCCCTTTTATGAAATCGTATTTAGTCTCTTTTTTTAACAAATCTAACAACAATGCTCTACAGCCGCTCACTGGGAAATACCTTTAATGTTAAATGCAGATTCTGATTTTCTTGGCTAATGCAGAAAGCCTTTCTATTGAAATATAAATAAGGGGTTTGGTATATCCCACTAAAGCCTTTCCAGTGAATGACTTCTGTGGGTTTTTCATGGCTACCCTCCATGGCTGTAATGTGAGGCTTTTATCCTACTATTGAAAACTATCCGCTGCTATTAAAAAAAAATATGGAAGGACACTGCACCTTTTTATCTCGGAGCTGGGCTCCTAATTGAGAAAGCATTATTACTGCACTATTTAGTGGATGTCCCTATCTCCATGCACTGCTGAGAAAATGCCAATCAAATGATAAACCCTTTTATTTTTCTCAATTCAAAATCTTTCCTACATATTTTCATTTGATATTCAGTTTAGTCTGAAAGAGATTAGGTGCTCCAGATTGGCTTTTAAAAAAATTTTTTTATGCCTTTTCCACATGTGAACATCCCCTTCATCCCCTCCCCCAGCAGACTTTCTGCACAGCAAAAGCGTGACTTATATTGATGCTGACCCCCAGAAGCTGGGATGGGACAGCGCTCTCTCCGCTGGGCATAGCCATTGAGGTATTTTGCTATGGACTGAACTTGGGCACAGATTAGTAAGAGGTGAGGTCTGCACTGCAACTACAGCACAGGTCTCCTGGACCGACCTTACTAAGCACTAGGCACCCTCTGCAAGGGGCTGAGTGTCATCAGCTCGCACAGAGATCAACAGCTATTGAGAGTGCTCAGCACCATCCAGGAGGCCTTCAGCAGAGTGGAAGAAAAGGTCCTGAATACTTCTCTTCTGCTCCCACCCAACGGGAAGGAAATCTAGCCCTCAAAGCTGCTATTACCATGAGGTAGTCATCTCAGCCAAGAAATGCATTCACAACTGCAAAAGGATGGGGAAAGCTGAAAAAGGATGAGGAAAGGACAGGGTCAGGTCTTACAGTAGGGTTGCTTACAATGCTACAGCACAGGCTGCCACTGCTGATGTCCCCAAAGCTACCAGCTGCCCTGTGCCAAGATGGTGACTGCACCCAAAAAAGATTCCTGGAAGTCAACAGGGTCATCAATGGATGGCTTATGCCCTCTCCTAAGGGGCAGATCATCTGGAGATCTGAACACTGCAGCAGTTCGAAGTCCACATCCTCATTTTTGCAATGGCCAAGCCCATCAGAGATGCTGGGGAGTGACTCGGAGACCTCCAGTGCTAAAAGCGGGAATCTCTTAAGCTTCAATTGTAAAGATAGGAGCCTCTCACAAGTCTTCTGGGGATCCCCTCGAGGGAACATCTCTACTACAGGCAGGATCCTGGACTGTCAGATCTAATCCCATAGGGCAACTCCTAGAGAAACTGGGATAGTGGCAGCAAAGACAAAATTACCACTGGTCTTCTGTATGGGATACAGTCGGTTTGAACAAAAAAGG
The DNA here is from genome assembly GCF_929443795.1 of Astur gentilis. Classification (NCBI taxonomy): domain Eukaryota; kingdom Metazoa; phylum Chordata; class Aves; order Accipitriformes; family Accipitridae; genus Astur; species Astur gentilis. The sequence goes on from NC_064904.1 coordinate 9,133,080, forward strand.
CCCATTTGAGGGGAGATCCTGCTGTGTAAGATAAAACCCCCACTCACTAGCAGGGAACAGAGCCTTCCTTTCACCGCTGCAGCGGGGAGGAACGCCCTGCACGACGGAAGCGGCCCCACGCCGGGCGCTCTGCAGGAACCGCGGCACAGCAGCTCGCCCAGGTGGATACCATCACCGCCTGCCCACCTCTGAGCCGGGCAGGCCCGCTGAGTAAACGTCAACTGCGCCACGTAGGAGAGTTTAAGGAAGAGGAATGCCTGCAATTTGCTCACCCAGGCCAGCCTGTGCTCTCACAACCACATTCCAAAGCGCCATTTGGGGAGTGCATGTGAATGGAAGTGTCGCCCACCCAGCTCCAGCCACGCGCAGAGACCCGGGACAGGCGGCGCAGGCAGCAGTGCAGCCCAGGAAGCTGACATCTACCCCCGCGGAAGGACCAAGCAAGGACCTAATGAACCCCTGCTTTAGTCCTTAAAACCACATCTTCTTCCCGCTGCAGTCAGCGGGAAGAGGATTTTTCCACTGAATTCAGTGGGGTTGGGATTCGCTCCTTCCCAGTGGGTCTGCATGTGACAAAGGGTATCTGAACTGGACTGAACTGAGCATCTCACCAAAGGCCCCTACCCCTCCGCCACTGCTACCTGCTTAAGGATGCTCCTGAAGTGGTTTCTGACCCCAACCTTCCGCTTTTTCTTACATGTACAGGCTGTCCCTTGGCTCTCCCAGGGGATTGAGAAGCCCCTCTCTCTGGGAGCTGCCCCCCTCTCTGGGAGCTGGCCCTGCGCAGATAGCTACACTGAATTAAACATGGGGTGGAGAGCCCTGCTGAGCCCTGCTGAGCCGTGAGGATCCTCCAGACCGATGGCTCCTATAAAGACCTGTTACTGAAGCCTCTGTTTCATGGCGCTTTCTAGAGGGCTCTCGTTAAAAGATTACCTAGGCAGTTGATTGAGTGTAAAACATGCTGTACCTGCAATGTTCTCCTGCTTGGGGCAAATTCCTTTTGTAGGCGTGAGAAGACGGTCTTCTTCATCGGGTGTGACTTGGATCCCGATTTCCACTGGCTCTGACACTTTCCTGAGCTCGGCGCGTGAGGAGGGGGGAGGGCTGCTCTTATCCATGCTCTTTTCATAGCAGGCACCACCAGTGCCATTGCACTGTTTTCTCTTGTGCTCTATAAAAACCAAGATGTCTCCCAGCGGGAAGTTCATCTGACACTGTCCACAGGTTAACAAGTCGGGGTCTGTCCCGCCTGCGGTGATGCTGATGCCGCCCGGCTCTGCTATTGCCAGGCTCTCATCCTCGTCGGCGAGTGCCGGTTCCACATGGTCAGCCTCTGCTTTACATGGACAAGGAGAAAGAGGGAGGAAAGGGATGAGGGGAGAAGAGAAAGAGATTGCTTTGAATGTTCACAGACTCTGAAGGATGCATCACGAGAGGCCCAGCCTCCCCCCACCCCCCCAAAGAAGCCAAGCCTGATGAGATCTTTCTTTTATTTTTCAGCTTTTCTGCTCTCCCAGAATGATTTCAATATATTTTGCAACGAAGCCTGCCTGAAACAAAATGGAAAGGCTGACCTGGCATAGCTTTCCTGACAGCTCCTTCCCACTGCTGCCAGCTCTGCAAGGATATCAGCAAAGAGCCATTTTGCGAACATTCGAACCCCGAGTCACTTTCTGAAATAGTTCCTCTCTTTTTATCCCACCTTCTCATTCCCACCGCGTCTCCCAGCCATCTGGCCAAGGCCCCATCCAGCAAAGCTTATGCACCCAAACCTCTCCTCCTATTTCAGAGAGAGGGGGAAAGCTTGTGTGCTCCAAACAAGCAGGATCAGGCTCCCTGTGGCATACAAAATTAGCACCACCTTGTCCCATTACAAAGATACTGGCAAGGTTAAGTGACCAGCCATTACCAAGAACTACAGCAAACTATTTGCAAGGGTATGGGACGCAGGATACAGTCTCATGAGAAGTTAAGGGGTTTCAAAATCGTGTACAGTGGGAAAGAGAATGAGGCACTTATTTAACATACTGGAATATTGGCCGAGTCTGAAATCTTCCACTCTATTTTCCTGATGTCAAATAACCCTGCAGTTGCTATATAGGTTAATAAAAGTTTTTTGTTTAAGTCTTGCCCGTGGACCTGGTGGATTTCATACCATTACCCCCAAAGACTGGGAAAGCATTTCTGAGTGACCTGCATCAGTTTTTAAGAAGGAAGTAACTTCTCATTTCACAATTAATAAAACACAGTGCATTTTTAATGGGTATTTAGAAGATAATTCTTACATTATAAAATAATTATGGATCACCATCCATTTCTGGGGCAAAACGTGGGTTTTAGTTTGTTTTCTCTTGTTCTGCTGTGTAACTGCCAAATCATACAAACCTTGGTCTTTACTCAGGCAAAATTTCCACTGACTTTTGCCTAAGGCTGTTTTGCCTCTGCAAGGACTATAGGATTTGGGCTGAGCAAAACAGAGGAACTAACAGTATGTAAATCAGTGAGTGAGACCTCTAATCGAATCAGGATTAAAGGAATAGGAGGAAAAATGTTCTCTATTAGCCCAAGCAGTTTGCTTATGGATTTCCTGGGGAAAGCAAGTCACCCAAATATCTCAAAGAAGTAAGACTGAGATAAACAGATGTTATAATCCAGATCTGGATTCTCCTCCTAGCCGAAAACAAAAGGTGTTTTGTCCCACTCTTCAGCAAATTGCAAAAAAAACCCACATAGGAAAGGGACAAGAGGTAGAAGGTGAAATGTATTACCTGGCAACAAAAATGGTTGAGCCTTGAAAAAGGCAGTTTAGAAAAAGAATCGCCCCCATTTTTGCCTTCCAGAATAAATACTTGATCGGTGTATCTACCAGCTGTATTACATCAAAGCTCACTAACAGCAGAGAGGAGAGCAGCAGCAGCACCAGCAGGAAAAAGACGGGGACCCCAGAGAAGTGCCCAAGCAGGGACCATCCTGCTGGAGCAAACGATGGGCACAGAAAGGCTTCGGTTTCCTAACTCACACCAAGCTTACCAGATACACAGCACAGTACTCATTCTGAAAACCATTAATTAACTTTTCCCCCTTAATCTAAGTTTAAAAGGAGTTTGAAGACAATACTACGTAATTAATTCACCAATTTATATCATGAAAAGATGCCTCCTTGCCTTAGTGAAAACGTAACCATAACCTTTCGCTGAACAGGGACTGCTGGGAAGGGAGCGGGTGCCTGCAAACAGTGTGTCACGATGCAAAAGGTAATTATTTAGTGCTGCGGTTCCCTTTAATGATCTAACATTGAGCAATATTGTTTATATTGAAGGGGAGCTTGCACCTTTAATTACCAATTACATATACATCATTTTAGAGCCAAAAGAAAAGGACAGTGAAAAGGGTCCTTTAGAAATGTGCGCACTATTTCTAGGAAGAATTCCTATTAAGGGGGAGCAGTGCGTCAAAATATTAAAAAAACCCACAAACCATACAGAGGGGCACACACAGGCACGCAGATACACACGCGGGAGATGGGACAAAGAGCTGGAAAAGACAATACGAAAACAGGAACTGAACCAAGGGTCGTAAGGAAAAAAGGTGGCAGAGGGGGAAAATGCTTGTTACTAGCTTCACCTAACATTCCTGTAAAGCCTTCAGATTAAAGTCTGTCTCTTAAATTACAAACACTGAATTTTTGCATTTATATACATATAACAAATAAAAAGAAAAGCACAGATCTCAACTTGATTATCTTTTTGATGTGAGAATTATTTTTTTTTTGCCTGTGATTTACATTGTGCTCTTCAGAAAATGTAGCAAAACTGCTGCATTTGATAAGGGTCCTGACCAGGCATCTGTGGAAACATGAAGGAGGTTTGAACAGCTAAACTGTTGCAAATTCTTTCTTTTCAGTTCTACACTTCATTTGAATATTAGTTAAATCCACATATGCCTATTTGCTTACACTCGCTCACTCTCTCTTTCCAAGGACTCTGCAATGGCATTTTTTTTAAAATAACATCTGGTATTCCTTCATATTTTGGCAGTCATCACATTACCAAAAATCAGCTTTTCGTTTTCTTGGTACACCGAGCCCTCGTGATCAGTAGTAATTGGGTTTCAAACTATCAAAAGATTTTTTTACTCAACTCTATTTCTGATTTAAGCTTAATAAATCACCAAGCATGATGAGACAATCCGTACACCCAATAATGCAGAAGCTATATTACATCCCCTTATTCGGGACATGGAAAACAGATACAAAAGAATGAAAAACAAAATACTGAATAGATCTGCAGATACATTTTATCCATGGCAATTTGGATTATTTTTTTTTTTTTTAACTCGGAATGAAAAAAAAAAAAAAAAAAAGGCTTCCTATTGACAACTCAATTAAGCCATTAAAAACCTACATTCAAGTAACATTACAGCAGAGATTTAAAACCCACAAAGGAAAAGAGAAAAAAGCCTGCAAGTCCAGCCCATAACGCATCGGGTCATGCCTGGTTAATACAACAGCCAAGATCTTAGGCTATTTAAGGAGTCCTTTAATACCAATGGGGCAATTTGGGCCAGTCTCAATCTAAAGTTCTGACTCCGCTTGTGTCTGTGGGTTTCAAATGAGTCGCTTCACATTATTTGAATTTAACTTTGTGGTTTTATTGCTGTTTGTTGGTAGCTGGGTTTGGGGGGAGGAGGGTGTTTCCTCACGAGTATTTATTCAAAATTAATTTATTTTTTTTTTAAGAAGGAGAAATCAAGGCACACAAAAAAGGAGAATGAAAAACATCTCATCTCCCTTACGTGGGAAAAGGAAAAAAAAAAATGCAAACGAGCTATTTCCATCCAGGACTCATGCCCTGGTTCTTCCAGGTGTGTTAAGGTGTGCCTGGCATTTTTCTTGCACCCAGCGATTCCTCCGAAGAGGACTGCCTTGGCGTTGCCTGCCTAAGGAGCACAGCGAGTTGGGACGGGCAATCTATGGGGACGTGAGTGACACTTGTTATCCAATGGCTTCATGAAATTAATGCAACCGGAGAATCTAAACCATTTGCTCTCCTCTGAAAAGCATTACACTTGCTGGCTGGACTCTAAGCAGCCATCTCCAAGCTCTCTGGCTGCCTCCCATGGCAAAATACAGTGGACAAACCCCTCAATTCCATAAAGGCACTGTCACAAAACCACCAGCGCTCCTGCTTCAGCATGGTGACATCATTAGAGCATATGCGCCCCATGCAAACAATACTCTCATGCCCAGTATTAAAGCGAATGCACATGCTAACTACTTTCTGCCTGTCAGATGTCTCAAATTCATACCCATTAACAGTGAAAAAGACTCTGTTACTAAAAATCATTTCCAAGGCCTCAAAGGACGGAACCGTGGATGCTTGTTCACAGTGTTTGGGTGAGGCTGGGTCGAGGCAGCAGTCTTTTTTTTTTTTTTTTTTTTGCCTTTTTATTGTACTGCAGAACCAAGGTAAGAAGGGATCTTAAAGTTGCCAACTTATTCTCTTCTTATTCTTCCCGATCTGCAGTATCAGGAGGAGGCAGAGAAAGGGGGAAGAGGGAACGTTTTGGTGCCGGGCCAAAGCATTGCGTGTGAAACCTCCCCTCCGTGGTTGGTTTCTGCACAGATCGATAACGGGACGGTTAAGGCGAGCGCTGCCAGCGCCTTCGCCGCAGAGGTGCTGCTGGGTGCCCTGCCTGCCCCGGCACCCCGCTGCAGACACCGCCCGCCCTCGTGCCCACCTGGGGGGGCGAAGCTGGGGGCTGTCCCAGGGCCACCCATCTCTGGGACCAGCTGGGGCTGCCCAGGGTCCGCCACGGGGGCACAGCTCCCGGCGCCCAGGCAGGGGAAGCTGCCCGCCGGCGTGCCGCGGTGCGCCGAGCACGCCGTTCCCCGCACGCAGCCGCTGCTGTCTCGAAGGCACATCCAGAAAGAGCTCAGCCCAGTCGGGGAGCGAGCACAAAGAAGTGACTCGCTCTTCAGGGTGTTGGCCCAAAGCAGGCCTGAAAATGATGTCCCCTCAATCAACACCCACATGTCACATTTACTGTAACATCAACGTGCTTAACGGAAATGGCGCGGGTCACATGCTCTCTAGCTGGGTTATCGCCGAGATCGGTGTCAGGATCCTCGCTGCACAAAGACTAACGCTGCGCAAAGCGGGCGACGCGGCTCCTCGCCGTCGAAGTTTATCAATAACCTGTTTTCAGAGCCTCCCCGCAGCTGCAAGGTGCAGAGTCGAGCTTCTGCCTACGTATTGCATCAGCATCACGCTCAGCGGTACTAGGCACCGCTTATCTGCCATCAATTTTTAATTTTTCTGAGGGCTGACAAACAATCGTTCAGAGTACGTTACATTTTTTCTAAACAGAAGTCTGAGGCCGACTCGGCCAAAAGAGGCGACTCGATGGGGAAGCCCCAGAAACACGGGGGCCCCGCAGCTCTGCCGCACTTTCCGAGCGACGACTCCCACACACAAAGGCGGCCGGAGCGGCGGCGAACCTCTGCCGCGCCGCCCAAGCCTGCCCCCGGGGCCGCCGCCGAGCCGCCGCCGTCCGGTCCGGTCCGGTTTGGTCCGGTCCGGTCCGGTCCGCCGCTGCGCGCCAGCCCGCCCTCTCCGCGTGCCGGACGGCAGCACGGCCCGGGCCGGGCCGCCACAGCGGGTGGCGGTGGTCGTGGCGGGCTGGCCACCGGCACCTGCCCGCAGCCGGCGGGATGGAGCCCGCCGAGCCCCGTCCGTCCCCGTCCCGTCCCCCCCCCCCCTCCCCAGCCACGTCTGGGTACCGACAGCGAGGGGACCGGGACCCAGCGGTGCAGGGATGGGGCGGCGGGGGGGGGGGGACGGTGACAGCCGGTTTCACTCCAACGCCTGAGCAAGCCCCCCGCCCAGCCGCCAGCCAGAGGACTCCCCTGCACCGCTGGCATGTCAGACAGCTTTTGCAGAAGTATCCCGAATCTGTGGGAAGAGCAGTTTAACCCTCCGTACACACCTGAGACGGAGCGAGCCCAAGCACCGCCACAAAGAGCCGGGCAACGCAGCGGGGTTTGGGGAAAAGACGAAGGAAAACGACACAATAACCACGCCGGACCCAAAACGGAACAAAAGCCAAGAATAGCCAAGGAGCCGCGCGAATCTCCAACACTTGTCAGATGTTATTTCATCAGAAACTATGCCCAGTGTTAAGGAAGGGAGTGGCGTGTCTCCGCTTAAGTAAACTATACGTTCATAAAAAAATATTTACTGCTTTTGAGAGCGGAAAATGCATAGGCTCTTCTATAGACTGCAGAAGCTGTAAATCTCTGCAGATAAAATGGGATGTGATGATGTGATATAAAAGCATTCTTTGTTCCCCAGTGAATACATTTGTTTTATTTAAAACTAAACGACAACCAAGGAGAGAAAGGAGCGCTCGGTGCCACAAAAGGAGAAGGAGCAGTATTTGGGTACAGGCTTTTAACTGGCGTGGAAAAGGATACTGGAAGCACAGAGTCTTACCCCAGGATTTAAAAGGCAGGAGCAAAATTAAGTAATTAGTTTTGAGCATGTATTAAACACACAACAATTTTGTTCTCTTCTTAAATATCATGCTCAAAAGAGACTGTTTCTCAATTGTGTATGGCGCACTGTTGCTCATACACAATTTTCTTAAGCTTTTTTTTTTTTTTTTTTTTACTTTCATTGAAGCATATTCATTATAACATTCAGCGAATTTATGGCTTCTTCCAGTGGCTTAGTAAAAGGGGTCATAAAAAAGTTAAGTAAACCAGTGTGTTTTTTTCCTCTCCCTTAACTTTGGATTCCTTTTTTATACTGTGCTGTCTAGTGCTTAGTCTTTGGAAAGTACCTTGGGCATATCCAGCACACACACAAATTATCAGCTGCTCCAGGAAAAAAAAAAAAAAAGGAATTTCTTGCACTGAGGCAACTACACAAAAGACTTGCATATGTCAAAAATACAGAACTAAGTCCCTGTGAATGCTGCACCATTAATCAAATCCCCGATCTGGTGTCACTTTTGCCAGTAAAATGATGATATTCTTCTAACCCCCTTCTACTGGCGCGTGCCTGCAACGCATGAAGTGTGTCCCTCTGCTTTAATTTGTTTTCGAATAGTCTGCTTTAGGCATTTTTTATATATCCTTTGGAAAAAAGAAAAAAAAAAAAGAAAAAAAAAAGAAGCTACTACTTAAAGCTCCAGCAAGGGTCTACAGTACCGAGCAAGCAACAGCTTTTCGGGAGGGAGGGCAGACAGTGAGCAAATTTAACTGATGTTCAGGAGCTGAACACACAACTGCCTCTGAGGCTGTAACCGTGGGTGCCAAGGAACGGTGTGCAGTCTGCCCAGATACATTTTAAGAAAGAAAATAAACACGAAAGAGGAAGGTGCTGTAGTAAGAGCAGCTGAATGAATCATACATTTATCAATGCACGCAGTTATTGATGCCTTTTCCCTCCCTCGTTAAAAAGATACATATATATAAATCCATCTACAGCCAATGCTGATGCTTCACCAAGCACTTTTATGGTATTGCTAACTTTAAAGCAGGCGGTAACCCCCAGCCCCCGTTTTTTTTTCTGCGTGCTTTCTCTGGAGGCTACCAAGGGGAGACCAAATTCAACCGACAACTGCAACGCAACCCTGGAGAAACCGAACTGCAACCCAAAAGAAGGAAGTGCAAGGAGGCAGAGAGCCATTTTGGGGTAGCAGGTCTCCACGGGGAGGACTTTTCCGCTGGGCTTCGACCTGGGGGAGTGAGACGGGTGGGAGGCAGAGGACGGAGCGGGAGGAAGGGGAGCGTGGGTGTGCGTGCGCTGGGTGGGCAGAGGCAAGGGGAAGGAGGAGAGAGGGATCGTTGTTTCTCTTGGTAAAAGTTAACAGTCGTGGAATGGAAGGAAAGCCACAGTCGGCGAAGTCTGAGGTTTCGGGAGGGGAGAAGGGAAGGTTTTCCCCATGGCTGGGAAACACTAGCATCAGCAGCAGCCTGGGCACTGTGCTCTTCAGCTTAGCGGTCTGTCAAACGAGCTGGCTGCTGTCTATATGCTTCCAAGCAGCTCAATTCAAACATTAAATGAAGTAGAGAAATCATCAGATAAATTGCTGGCCCTCTCTACCCAAGAGTGAAGGGTTTTTGTACAGTTGATGACAGCCCTGGTCTTTTGTCTGACCTAATTTACTTCTCTTTCAGGTTAGAATAAAGCACGCTTTCCTGTCACGGGATAACCTCCATCCACATACTGCACCCTAAAAATGAGAAGACACTTGTGCTATGGTAACAATACCATAACTTGCTGAATTTATCGGGTTGGGTGAAATAAATGTCCACGGATCAAAGCTTCCCGTGTGTATGCCACGAATTATCTGTTTGGGCAAGAAAGCGTCCCGCTAAAGTCCGACGCGCAAGCTGACTGCGGCAGAGAACAGCACAAGCCCGGTGAAGCAGCCTGTGAGCTGCTCAGCAGCAACTTCTACATGACAGATGTGATTTTGTGTTTATTTCTCTAGGAAAAAAAAATGCTTGTTTTCATTTGCAGGACCCGCAGATTTTTTGCTCTAAGGACCCGAGGATCAAAGCACGGTAAACTATCTAATAACAAATCCTCTCGGCAGGGCTACATGTGGCTTTCTGACATGTAATCAACGCCAAATTATGTACGTGTATGTCTGCCTTGTTGCTGTGCCCACCTTCTCCTAGAACTCCAGCTTCCTCGCTCAGTGTTTCTACGTCCACTGGAACAAACAATCGGATCTCCGTGGAATTTCCCCCCACGCCCCCCGAGACGCTTTCTCGTGCAGGTACCATTACCCCGATCGCTATCTGCCGACAAGAAGTTGAGAATTTAAACGCTGTATGTTGACAATAAAAGGCACCGTTAGAAACTAATTTTAATTAGAAACTCCTGTCCGCCCGAGCCAATTAATCAGCGGCGATCCAGCTGAAAACAGATTCGCCTCGCTCGCAGCCCCTCTCGCTAGCGCTCTGCAGCTCTTCGCACGCCGATCAATGCGACAACTTTGCCCTGAAAACATTCTGCGGCCCCGCGAGTGGGCTGCGCGGCGGCCTCGGGTTCCCGGGGCAGAGCATCCCGCGCCGCAGGGCCGGAGCCAGCCCTGCCATCATACAGGCTATGAGCTCCCCCTAGTCGTCAACACCCGCCACTGGCAGCCGGGGGCACAAGGCGGGCGGGCGAGCGACTCAAAAAAGCCAGCAAAGTTTATTTTGGAAAGTATTTTCCACCAACGGACGACCCAGAGCGCAAAGCCGTGCAGGTAGGCAAGGTGGAAGGGGAGCGAGCATCTTGCGAGAGGCTTTTTTGAAGCGAAGAGGCGCGCCGGCAGCAAGCGCAGCCCAGGGAAGAGCCGCTGAAGAGGTGTCGACCGAAGTCGGTAACTGGCATCAGTAATTTGCACTACTTCTACGAGCGCACACTCCACTAAGTCATAATTATTGTCAAATATGCCACAAGACAACCCTTTGTTCTGCAGAGAAACATACGTTTTGCGCAAGACAAGGGCTCCAACCATTCCTATTGAAGGCAGCCAGGTTGTAAAATCTTGAAGACTTTTCTTTCTCGATATTTAAATAAGCCTGACAAAATATGCTCTGCATCTGCCGACCAGCAAAAAAATGCAAAATGGTTTCTCGCCCGCTGTACATCTATTTAAGCCACTGAGCACATCAACCGAAAAGGACGGAACAATCTAGATCCACAATCTAGTTACTCCGCACCAGTTTTTAAAAAATATTTTAAAAGACCAGAAACTATGAAAATGTGCCAGTATATTATATATATTTTTTTTTTACCTTGTAAGTCCGATACAAATATATTCAAATGAGAGGCAACCTGGAAGTCGACAGCACACAACCTTTTTTTTTGTCCTGTCCTATTTAAAGCCAACACATGTAACGTCTTTTAAAAGCACATTAAGCTTTTCGGTGCACAGCTATGCGGGTATTACGAAAAAGTCAGCCATCTCCAAAATAATAATAATTTCCTCTCTAATTCTTCAGTCACAGCTTACCATCCTCTTTGTACTAGAGTTGATTGCCTTGGTGGGGGTTTTTTTCTGCAGGAAGAGTGCATTAATTGCACTAAATCTAAATGCATTTTAAGAGAAGCTCCTTGAAGCCATTTGCAAAACTTTGATATGCAAAAAATCGTAGGGGTTTTTTATTATTATTTTTAATGACTATGTACAAATACAAAGTGATAAAGGAAATTATTACTTTTCCTAGGGAACCTGTTGACCAGGTACTGAAGAGCCTCCTTGGGAAACCTGGTTCTCTACCTAGAATTGTATGATTTTACTGTGCCTTTCCCTCCCAATCTTTGCTGCTGCTCTACAGAAATGTTCTTGCTTTGCCGCCTTCTGCAAAACTGCTACCAGCGAGCTTTTCACATGCTCTCGCCTTTCACATTTCCTTCGGATGCAAAATGCAGGGCTAGTTTGAAAACAGATTTCTCAAGTTAAAAAAAGAAGATCTTAAGCTGGAAAATCAGCAATTTGAATCAAACTAAAATAACATTTCTTTGCACAGAGCAGCTCAACAGCTCAGCCTCCTCTGCTACATAATCGTCTCTTTTACTTTGTCCACCCATTTAAGTGAGCTCAGCTACCAAGTTTGTTCTGTCCACCACCACTGAAGAAAGGTCCAGAGCTGCTCCTTTCTCCCCATGTATTTCCCCTCTTTTTTGTCCTGCACACGCATCCATTACAAGGCTGCCTGGGTGAGCCTGGCAAGGACAAACAGGCCACTCCAGTTTTCAGTCTTAAAGACCACTGTGCTAATGAGACCCTGCAACTCTGGAGCACAACTACATTGCAGCTTCTCTGCTTTTTATGTTTGTTTGTTTGTTTGTTTGTCTTACACTCAGGATCTAAACGTTTCTCTGAACACCAGGAGCATGAAGCCCAATAAACTCCAGCTGAGCAGTGTCAGAAAACCCTTCTCTCTCTTTCCCCCAATCTCTCTCCCAATCTCTTTCCTTCCCTGGCACAGACCTCCAATCCATCCTGAAATGCAACTCTCCTGACAGATGCCAAAAAGGGAGGGGGGGGGGGGGGGGAAGCCCAAGCTAAACATGACATAAATGCAAGATTTCTGAAAACAGTATCAATTCATCCGGCTTGGGGGGCTTGGCTTGGGGTTGGCTTTATTTTGTTGGAAGTGCTTTGGTTTCCCGTTCCCTTGCCCGCTACTTTCCAAACTCCCCCTCACAGAGGACGGTCTCCCTGGCTGCTTTTCCCCCACGAATGACACCTTCCCGAGGAGTGCGGGGATTGCGAAACCCCCTCCTGCAAGCCTGCAGCTGAGGCTCAGCGCCTGTGCGCCGAACTGCCTGCGCCTCCTGCTCCCCCCAGCCCCAACCCCAGCCCCAGCCCCAGCCGCAGCTCCCCCCCCCCCCCGGCTCCCACCCCCTCCTCCCCTGGATACCTTCATTTTTTTCTGCCACTGTTCAGTATGCAGCCTGATTTCTTCGCCAGCTTCCTCAGGATGGAGAGAGAGATAAATACAAGAGGGGAGGGAGGGAAGCTGCGTACCGCTCTGCTCTCCATTCCTCCCCAGCCTCCCCGCTAAACCCATTGTACACGCAGCTCCTCGGCACCTTTTAATGCTCTCCTGCCTCATTATTTACTTTCAAGTAAAGCGATCAGAAAAGGAGATCAAATTGGAAGAACAAACCTACCTGGCTCTCTTCTCCACCCCACCCCCCCCCCCCCCCCCCCAGCAGTAACAGCAGCGAGAAAAGAAATGTTTCACCCCTTTAAACAAATTCAGACGTGCGCAACAAACCAGATTTTCCGCACAACCCCTTTCGACACCCCACATCTCCTCGCAACTGAGACAGAAAAGTGGGAGAAATTGCACAAGGCGATTTAGAGGGGTTAGGTGGTTGATGCTTTTTCTTAAAAAAAAAAAAAAAAAAAAAAGAAAAAAAAAAAAAAAAAGAAGCCACCAACAAAAAAGGGAGACGCATTTTCCAAACCGGATGGTTAAAAACAAAAATGCAATTAACGAGTTGAGGAGGGGGGGAATCCACCTTTTATGGTGATGCAAATCTGACTCCAAATAACAATGAATTAAAAACAAACACCCCAGAAAGAGCTGAATACCAGATGCATCTTCATTTGTGTTCCACCAGCTGATGGGCTGGAGGGGGGGGGGAGGAGGAACGGGTTAAAAAATAAAGGCCCACACCAAAAAAAAAAAAAAAAAAGACACAGCAGAAGAAAATGAAATTTCGGGACCCAAACCGTCCCCCCACAACCCTCCGCTACGAAAAGAAAAAAATCTCACTGGAGGTGGAAAAATTGTATACACATATATAATCTCGATTCCCAAGGAAATCTTACAAACAGAAATTTATCACCGGTAACAAAGAAAGAGAGGAGCTCGCAAGCACCAAATGCTCCTGGCAGATGGCTCCTATTCTTGGCTTTCAGGGGAGGGGAGAGAAGCCGGGGGAATATTTTATTTATTTATTTATTTAAATTCTTTAAAATCTCAACATAAATATTCGGATCCGCCGCGGCTCAGGCTCAGCCCCGGGCTGGCTCCGTGCGCGCCGCCGCCCCCCGCAGCACAGCAACTTGCGGACTCGTTTTTTTTTTGGGGGGGGGGGGGGTGGGGGGTGTCCGGCCGGCCTTCCCGGCGGGGTGCGGGGGCCCCATCCCGGCCTCCGCCCCCCCCAAACCTCGCCACGGCCCGCCGGGCATTTTCTCCCACCCCCCTCAAACGGGTCCGATGCTATAGGAGGGAAATGGGGGGACACCCCCCCCCTCCCCGTGCCCCGGTGGCGGCGGAGCAGCGGGGAGCGCTGGGGGCCCCGCGCCCCGGGAGGCGCCCCCTTCCCAACATGCCCCCCCCACCCCCTCCCGCGGCACAAGCCCCGCGGGGACGAGAGCGGCGGAGCGGCGGAGCGGGGCGCCCGGCGCGGAGACCTGCCCCCGACTCTGCCTGCAGGCGCTCGCCCCTCTCCCGGGGCTTTAGGGGTGGGAACGGGGAGGAGGGGGGATGCTGGAGCTGGAGGCGGGGGGGGGGGGGGGGGCGCCTCCTTCCCTCCCCCCGCTTTATCTTTTCCTTTCCTTTTTTTTTTTTTTTTTGGGGGGGGGGGAGCGGGTATGTGCGTGTTTTCATTTCACAATGGGAGCTTCGGCAAAGTGCAGCCTCCGCTCCTGCCCCGGCACCCGAGCCGCTGCCCGGCCCGCATTCCGTGCCCTCCAGCCCCGTCCCCTGCCTCGGCTCTCCCCGCGCCCCCCGCCACCGACAGACACCCCCGCCCGCCCCCGGCCCCTCTACAGCCCCTGCCCTGCCTCTAGCCCCAGCCGAGCCGATCCTGCCTTCTCCCCCCCCACCCCCCCAATCCCGCTTCGGAGGAGAGTTATCTCCCCCCGCCGGCGATGCACCTGGGGCGGGCAGGGTGCAGCCTGCCCATCTACCTGCCCCGCGTCCCCGCGCGGGGGGGACCCGGCGCCCGCCGCTGCCGGCCCGCGCTCCCCCGGCCGGCCCACCGCCTCCATGCGCTTCCCGTTAAGTTCCCCCCCCCCCCCCACCCCCGGCCGCTCCGCTTCTCCCCCCCGTCGCTGCCCACCTTGATCCGCCCCCCCCCCCCCCCCCCCGCCGCCCCGGCCCGGCTGTCACGCCGAGGCAAGGCGCTCGGCCAACTTTTCCCACCGCTCCGCGCTGTCCCCGGAGCAGGGAACGAGGAGCGGGGCCGGGGGCGAGCGGCGGAACCCCGGCGGGGTGGCCCGGCCCGGTCCGGAGCGGGGCGCCCCGCTCCGCCGCCCCCCGCACACGCACCCGCTCCCCGGGGGAGCCCCGCGCCGCCCCACGCCGCCCCACGCCGCGCTCTCCCCGCCGGCAGCGCCTTCCCCGCTCCACGCCGCCTGCCTGCCCGCCTCACCTCCGCACCGCTGCAAAAACGCACAGCAAACTTCGGGCTTCTCCCCCCCTCCACCCCCAGCCCATCCCCCCTAGCCACACACCCCCCTCCCCTCTTTAATTCCCTTCTCCTCTCCCTCTCTCTGAAGTCATTTACCAGCTTTGGTTGCTCCTGGAGTCTCTCCCCCCCCCCCCCCCCCCAACCGCTTCCCTCCCCTTCCCTAATTTCGCTCCTCGATTTCGGCTCGGTCTGGTTCCAAGTTTAAACTTACGTGTGATAATCTCTCTTTGTGACAAGTGCTGCGGGTTTCCCTGCTTGCGACGGGACATTGCCCTGGCATTTACACTGGCATCGCCTGGAGAGCTGCACTGGTTTGGGGGGATGTGTTGGGGGGGCGATCCTCCTCCTCTTTTTTTTTTTGTCCTCTTTCTTCTTCTTCTTCTCTATCGAGTTCTTCTTTCAAAAAAAAAAAAATTAAAAAGAAAAAAAAAAGCCTCCTTTTTGTTGCTGCTGTGGTGCACTGGATGGGATCCCCTCTCAATTAAAAATCATCATCATCATCATCATCATCAGGAAAAGCTCTTTCTCGCTCTTTTTTTTTCTCTCTCTTTCACACACTCTGTCTTTTCTCCACAGCTTCTGCCACTTGGACTTCCAGATCTCTTCTTGAACTTGGGAGGATATGCACCGCCAGTGACACTTTTCTCTCTCCCTCTTTCCAGAGTGCTTGGCAAATTGGCAAGTGTGCTTTTCCACCAGGAGGGTAAAAAAAAAGGAAAAAAAAAAATCGAAAAAGCAAAAAAACCGCAGGAATATCAAAAAAAGTACTAGAATTGGGATTGCCCCCACACGCAAAAAATTGCCAAAAAAAAAAAAAAAATGTTTTTCAGAGATTGACCCTTGCTGGGTAGATATATAGAGAGAATTTTTTTGAAAAGGGGTAGCCAAAACTGTGTCTCCTCTCTCCCAGTTCAAGTGGCACTCGCTTTGCCCTGGTGCTTTTGGATTGCCAGTGCTCCTGCACCACTTTGCACTCTTCCCCCCTCGCCTGGCACTGGGACTGGAAGGAAGGAAGCCCCCAGTGCAGCTGGGCTGGTGCTGGCTATTACTATTATATATTGCAATGTGAAGATGGCGGAGTCCTGGTTCTCTGGGAGCGCTCTGTCTCTCTATGGCTGGGGCTGCCTCTGTACAATGGGATAAAATTCAAGTTCAAGTGCGGACGTGACGTTTAATCTGCACTAGAGACAAAAAGACCCAGAGAGTAGGAGCACTGGGGGCGACTAGCGGTGGCTTTTTAACATTGTACCCTGCAAGAGAACAAGAAACGCCACTCGCACACACCGCACACACCCGCGCACACACACACGCACGCACACGCGCGCACACACACACACTCGCACACAAACTCGAGCCCGTGCAGGGCTCGGGAGCCGCTCCGGGCTTTGTGCCGCGCCGCCTGCTCGGCTCCGCGGAGCGCCGGCACCGGAGGAAAGCGCGGGGGGTGGGGGGTGGGGGGGTGAGGAGGGACGAAGCCGCATCCTCACGCACGGCCAAACTTCCCCGAGCCCGGCGCCGGCCGTAGCGGGGGGCGGCCGGGGCGGGGGGGCGGCGGGGGCGGGCTGCCCGGGGCCGCGGCGGGCTCGGCGGCCGAGGGAGGCGCGGGCGGGCGGCTGCGGCGCGCTGCCCGCCGGTGCCGCCGCCTTCGCCGTTACTCATTGCGGCGGCGGCCGGTCTCCGCCGTCCGGGCCCGGCGCCGGGTCGCGCTCCCCGCCGTCCGTGCCCGGGAGCGGCAGCTGCCGCGGGGTCTGGGGCTGCTCTTCCCTCCAGGCGCCGCCGCAGCTCCTCGGCGGCGAGCGCGTCCCCCCTGCATTTCTTTCGAACAGTTTTACAACAACACAAATATCTGTGTGGGTTGGGGAGAGGATTTTTTTTTTTTTTCCCTCCCTCCCTCCCTCCCTCCTCTCTCCCTACCCGAAGTGTGATGGTAGCGGGACACGCGCGCACACCCGATCCGCACACGCACACGCGCTCCGACCTTCTTCTCCCACCCCCCTACCCCCCTTCCCTTAAAATCCTGGCAGAGAGGATTTTTCCTTGGAGGAATTAAGTCTCAGCCACGAATCGAGAGACGCCGAGTTCCCAGGGACCGCATCTCGGTGCACTTGTCCTCCTTTTTCACACGCAGGTAAATGCCCACAACTGCGTGCGCTTCTAACTTGGGAGAATCTTGGAAACCAACTTTTTCCCCTCTACCTCCGCTCTCCGAGCCCAACTCCTGCGATTATTTTTCTCTCCCCCCCCCCCCGCCCCCTCCCCCAGACAAGGAAATTGTTCGGTGCAAACAGCTTTTCAGCACCAGGTCTGGACAGGGCGAGGGGAATTGGGGAGAGGGGGAGGGAGGGCTGGGGGCTCGAAGGCAGATGGAGCAGAAACCCAAGAAAGCCAGCCTCCACCCGGAGCACGCTAGGAGAGCCGCTCTGCACTCGTGTCATTTACTTTCCACGTTAAATTAATATCTTCTTTTTGTATTAAATCGCATGAGAGCCTTGGGGGGGGAGGTGGGGGGGGGGGGACGACGACCAGAATTCAGCTCGGTGCCCTTAATCAGCTTTGAGTAGAATTTGGCTAAACAGCATCGCTCTCGCCTCCTCCAGCAAATCTGCGTTTTCCTCCCCACACCCGTCCGCCCGCTCACAGCTCGCATTTCGGCGCTGCCAGCCCCCGGCCCCCCGGAGCCCGGCCCGACGGCACGCCGAGGGCAGCCGCTTCCCCCCCCCCCCCCCCCCCCAAAAATGCTCCCAGGCCGGGCGGTGGGCGCCGGGCCAGCCTTGCGGTGCCCTTCTCTGCCCCGGCTCAGCCCTCCGCCTCTATTAAGGCACGGCAAACACGTAAAAGACATTTAACGGCGCTTAAGCTGTTTAGATTCTTCGCCGCGAGTGTTTCGGTTTGTTTGGCAGGGTCCTGCAAAGAAAAATGTGCGCGGTGATGGCAGGGGCTCCGCGCCGCCGGGCAGGGAAGGGACGGGAGCCGCGCCCCCCGCCCCGGCCCGCGGGGGTGCCCCCGGGGTCGGCCCGGCGGGACAACGTTGTCCGAGCCTGCGGGGGCCGGGGGTCGGGATGCGGCACCCTCGCGGGGTGGGGGGGGGGGGGGCGGAGGGCAGGGTCTCCCCTCCGCTGGCCTCCGCAGCCGCGGGGAAGGGGGCCCCGGCAGGTCAGCGGGGCTGGGGGCTGCCCTCGCCCCTCTCCCCGCTTTGATGCCTCCTCTCCTCCCGGCCGGCGAGGCCGAGAGGCTTTGTGTGCCTGTGCCTGCCGGGCGAAGCGCGGCCCGGCCCCGGGGCCGCTTCGCGGGGCTGCGGCCGCGGTCACGGAAGGGGGTGGTGGTGGGGGTGGGTGTGTGTGTGGGGGGTGTCACTTTCCACCCCCGGGGGTGCAAAGTCCGGCTCGCAGCGGCTGCGGCCGTTTCTCAGCGAGCTGCAGGAAGCTGCACCCCTTCGGAGCGCAGCTTATCGGGAAGTTACTGGGCATCATCTGTTGATTAACCAGTGTCTTCCAGTGGGCACTGAGAGCGGGAGATAAGGGCCGGCAATGATTCACCAGGCGGGCGCCCCGTCTGCCCGGGGCGGCGGGGCCGCCGGAGCCCCCTCTCGCCCGCACGGCCTCGCCGGCTGCCGGCTGGGCTGCGGGGGGTGAGCCCCCGGCCTGCCTCCTCCTCCTCCTCCTCCTCCTCCTCCTCCTCCGAAAATACATCCCAATAGGGGGAAAAAAAAAAAATAAAATTCCAAAGTGATTTCTCAGTCTCCTCTTTCCTCCCCTGTCTGGCACTTGTGATCATTAGCACTGAAAGCTGTTAATGTCTTGTCTCACAGCTCCCCCTTTAGTCTCTCTGCTCTCCCTGTCTCGCGTTCAAAGCCAGATCAATAGCAAGCTCTTTCTAACCTTGACCTATCCCTCGACCCGCCTCCATCTGCAGCTGGCCCCGCGCTTGTGTCCGTGTCCCCCCGTCCCCCCCCCCCACCGCCGCAGCCGGTGGCAGCAGCCCCGCAAGAAGGGCCGGCTGCCCGCGGGGGGCTGCCCCGGGCGGCGGCGGCGGCCCCCGACATCGCCCCGCTTTGTCCCGGGGTGCGCGGCCGTGCTGAGCGCCCGCAGCCGGGAAAGGGGGGGGGGCTGTGCCCCCCGGCTGCCCCGCTCCTCCGGCCGGGGGGCTACGGCATAGCGCCGGCCGCCCGCCAGCCTCCTGCAAACCTGGGGCCGCAGCCCCCCAAAACAACAACAACGAAAAATAACCGACAGCGACAAAAAAAAAACCCAAATGCCCAGGAGAAAGACGAAAACAGGCCAACGGGGAGCACGACCTGCAAGAAGAGGACGAGCTTTTCGCTGGCGTTAAAGGTGCTTCAGTGCCTTGTCTTAAATTAGGGGGGCAAAGCACTCTCTTGCACAAAATAACTTGTATTAAGGCAATAATCTTTTCTGTCTTCATATATACTGGGGATTCGAAGAGTTCTCATCTAGGAACACTGTCCTTATCATAGGGGAAAACAAGCTAATACGATGTTAAATATTCCATTTTATCCTATATACAGCAAGGCATGCTGAGTCAAGAACTCTCTGCACACACATGTTCAGCTTCTGGGTTTCTCTTTCTTTCTTTCTTCCTTTTTTTTTTTTTTAAATCGTGCAATGTCTTTAGCTAAAATTTGGCACGGATATAGATACATAAATAACAGTGGCTTCAGTGTAAAGAGGAAGTCCCAATATCCTCACGGAGGATAAGCTTGATGTGTCACTTGGACACATTTCGAATGCATTTCCACTTTCTCCCCATTTGCTCAAATAACTTTTCAGTCGAAGAAAAATTGGAGCTGCAGATTCTGTGTGATGTGATTTTAGTTTCTTCCCAGTCTCTACTGAGAAAGCTCATGCTAAGTTAGAAGTAAATTGTTTTTGATACAGATCTGGGAGTTGGGGGGGGGGGGGGAGAAGAGAGGGAAGGAAGGAAGGAAGGAAGGAAGGAAGGAAGGAAGGAAGGAGGTTTGAGACAATCTTGACATAAATGAGGCGGCTGTCCTCATTCTCTTTGAATCTTTAAATGTTGCTGCTTGGGAAGAAAAAAAAAATAAATACAAAAAAATAAACACAGGGTGTTGATCTGATCGGCTCAGTTAGCCGCTCCACCTTGTGAAAAGACACAGAAGCACAGGATCTAACCAGATCATATTTACATACATATTAATAAAGCTCCCGAGGTGGCAGTTCAGCCTTCACATACAGTGCAAGGATCTCTGCGAGTTCTCATTTTAGACCCATAAAAAAAGATAAAAAGAGGTCTTTTGGGCTTCCCTGAATATTTTTCTGCAGTGGTTTTATATCATTTCTGAAAATTACATAGTTAAGTGGCATCAAATTTCTGGGTGATATAATAACTCAAAATGTGTAATTTTTTTGTATCAAATCACTTTGCAGCCATAAACAGAGCTTCAGAACCTCAATCAGAGGAATGATTTGGTGGGGTTTTTCATTTATGGCAAACAGTAAAATTGTTCTTGTTATCTATTCAAATATATATAAATTGCAACATTTATTCACTTGATTTTCTTTTCCATGACACTGGTATATTTGAGGGTGCAGTGAAATGAAGGCTTAAGCAGATAGTGTGTTATCCCCCTGCCCCATTCCCAAGACTTTTTGGAGAGAGGCAAAAGTGATGCAGATTTTGCTGTGTTTTTGAGACATTTGGTGTCCCCTTATTCTTGGTGGCTGTCACTTGCTGATGTTTCGAGGAGTGAATTTAGAAAATGAGATTTTCTCAACATTTACATTCTAACCCTTCCCTGGAGTCCCCTGCTAGGTCAATGGTCTGTGGGGTTTGGTGTTTTTTTGTGGGGGTTTTTATCCTGCAGAGTCCCTCATTTTTCCAACTCTTTCCAAGTGTTAAACATACTAGGTAACAGTCCAAATGCTGGGGCCCAGTTTTCTCCCACACCTTTTTTCAATTAAAATAAACAAAATCAAAACAATACCTCTTCCCCCACCCCAAAAACTAATCATGGAACCAGCAAGCCAGAGCAGAAGCAAAACACTGATTTTTTTAATTTTTTTTTAAAAATCAGATAAAGTGCAGGATTGGGCCCTGTTCTCCTTCAGTTTAAAAGGTGCATTCCTAAAGGCAGAATTTGGTCTGTTTAAGCTTCAGACTTTTCGACAGTAGCGATTCCATTGCGGTCCCACTGAAATCACTTGCAGGACTCTCGGGGACTGCGGTGAGAGCAAGATGTGGCCCTACATTTGTAACTTGAGGGCCTCTCTAAAAGTCAGGTAACATTTCTCTCCAGCACTGTCTCTCATCCTACAAAGGACTACCTGCATCTGCGTACACACGCCAACAGGCAAAGGTAGAGGGGAACCAGCTTTACAAGCATCCAAAGTGAATTAGAGTCAAGCATCACATCTGCTATGTATGCTCCATCCCACTACAAATACCATTTGGGCATCCACATAACACCTGGGTTAGGACCGTTATTTACCAAAAAAAAAAAAATTGAAGGAAGATGGGCAAAATCCGCTGTTGCTGGGGAGGCTTTTTTTAAAACAGCTGGCACATATTCCTTAACAAATTCAGTCCAAGGATTGTTTGTGTCTTTGGAAAACGAATGCCATCATTGCATGGTGGAATAAGCTGAGTTTTGTGAACCAGCACTAGTTTTGCTGTAAAAAAAAAAAAAAAAAAAAAAAAAGTCCCTGAAAAACTCCTAGAAATTGAGGGAAATCTTCATCTAAAGAGGTGCTTTTAAAACTTCCTCCGTTATGGAAATGCATAACATTGTCTCTCTCTAGAGATTCATGTGCAACTGCGTTTGCATGTGGAGGGGACAAAGAACCCCTCCTTCATAGGTACTCCTCAGAACTTATACATCCTGAAATTTGGGATCCGTACAGCTCTCCACTGCTTTCAAGTGCAAGTTTCAACCGATTTCTTCCCTTTCCCTTCTCAGATGATTTTAAGAGGATTTGAAATCTTTCGATTGTTTAAAATAACAAAGGCCTCTAAGCTCTGAACGTGGCAATGAAATCTTCAGCTTGAACTCATGACAGAAACGTTCCAGCCTGTCTCTTGTGAATCATGAAAATCCGAATCTGAACATCAGAAGAGAACGGCACCTCATTCATTCTTGTTCTTTACCTCTCTATGTTCTTCCTACTTTATTATTTTATTTAAATAGGGTATATCCATAGTGAAGTATTATTATTATTATTATTATTATTATTATTATTATTATTATTATTATTATTATTTTAACTTGGGCAACAACTCAAACAGGGAAATTCATCAGTTTCTAGGTTCAGTACCAGCCTCTGCAGTTTCATTATTCCTGTCGACAATTATGGATCGGAGAAGTGCGGATGCCTGGCCTGGGAGTGCTTGTGTATTGCACCCAAATTACACATTCCTGTTCATAAAGAGTGGAGCAAAGTATGAATGTGAACGTCATTGCTCGTGTCTCAGGCAACTACTCACATCTTAATTGAAAATGATCAAATAACAGCATTCCCTTCGACAAACAAATGACAACGTATCACCGGGCTCATTGAAGGTAGTTGAGCTGAAAAGCCAGGGGCAACAGACGGTATCGGCCGTAACCCCCTGCGAGCACACGCGTGTGCGCGCACACACGCACGCCCCGGGCCTGGATTGCGTTTCCTTGCACCACGGTTCCTTCAAGGATGCCGCTCCTGACTCCAGGATCACGCTTGCGGCTTTCCCGGTTTGTTTTCGCCTTCTCCCCAGGCGCCTTGCTTTTGCTTCTGCGCGTGAGCCACGATGATAGATCGGTTGTTCCTCTCACCTCCGCTGACGCTTTGAAATGTAATTTAGGATGATCAGGCCACCTCGGCACTGGGTGGACCAGAGGTTCGATAGCACCCTAGTCAGAGGCCAGCGAGATGCGAAGCATTTACGGAGCAGCAAATGAAGTCTTTTCTGAGCCAACTGTTCCACCTGGACCCCACTACAAATTATTGTTTTCAATTACCACCTGTGTACTCCTTCCCATGCAACTTATTGATGTAAAATTACAACAACACTGGTATAAATAAGTTATGCTGCGGTTGTAAAATGGAAGAAATTTTGTTGTAGCAATTATGTTCAGCAAGATGACAAAATAAATTTCCAGTGCTGTGCTTGCAGTAACCTGGGGAATTTAAGCCTCATAATTTCCATTCATTTCAGATAATTTGGAGTAATTTCTATATGTAATAACTTTGTAATGAAAAACACAGCGGTACTGAAGTGATTTCAACTCTTTTTTTTTTTCCTATGGTATACATGGCACAAAATAAATAATAAAAATAATATTTCCTTTTTGTATGTGTTCGGTAATTCTTTCAGCAAAATCATAAACTAATACCAGGACTAAATCTCTGTCCATGAAATGAAAAATAAATTGAGTTAAAGAAAGTGAAAAAGTATGAAAGGCCTTGGATGTTTTATTGTGACTTTATTAAATTGTATCATCTCTATGCTCTATGGTGTCCCCAGGGGTTACTGTTCTGGGGAAGGGCAGAGAGCTAGATAGGTACATGTCCCTAGATCAAAAGCAGAGATGGTTGGAAGAAATTCATACGAAAGTGTTTAATTCAACCCTTTAATTTTTAAAATGGAAACTGGAAGTAATAATAAAAAAATAAAAAATGAGAGAGGTGTGGGATAGTACAGGACAAAAGGCACAAGTCGCTCTGGGGCACTGATTTTCATTAGTGTATTTGATGGTAAGTTACTTAGAGACTGTAAACATGTGTAATCACAGAGTATGTTCCAATACAAGGGAATAGCATTTAATTAAAGATAAGAAGGAGTACTGTACATCACTGAAAAGCTGTATCTGTGTCCTACTTACCATCACAACAAGGCTATTACTACACAATAAACAAGAAATCATGTGCTCTGCTCTGTGGAAAACAGCGATTTCCTTGGGAAAAATAATAATACAATACCAATAATATTATTTTTGCATTTATGTCTCACTTGCATCTCCAGGTGATTCATAAAGGTGGGTAACGGTTGGGATATGTCTCCTAGTAATGAGCAAAAGGAGGCATAAAAAGTGTTCCCATAACCTTGAAAGGTTACTCAGGCAAGCTGTGGGACAGAAGCAAAAATGCAAGATTGCAAAGGCTAAGAGCCAGTTCTCCTGACTACTAAAAATCCCTCTCTGAATAGCATCTCTACCTCTCTTCTTCAACAATAGCAATATTAAAATGTCATGTTGTTCCTCAGTATTAGGCTACTGAGCTGTACAAGAAGAGGGTCAGTTTGAGTAAGTTCCCCCAACATCATATGAGGATAGTACTCAAGGTTTGCGCCTGTCCCTGCACACCCTTGAATTTGCAGATGCCCGGTGACTGCAGGATCTCACTCCCTTGCTCGCTTCTCCATGGCCCATGCAGTAACCCAGGCTGCCTGAAGAGAACATGAAATGCAAGAGGGCTGAAGATTTATGACAGACAGCCCACTGGAAATGTTGTCCGGAGATCATGCAACAGCACCGCAGGGATAACCAAAACCACCGGCTGCTCAGAGGGAAGGAAAGAAAAAGGCAGTCTAGAAAAGACTCTGATTTTGAAGGGGACACATCAAGCCACAATAAAAATAATGCACGGATTCTCAATTTGCAGCTTACTTGCTGCCGAACTCAGTGGTTGTTAAGTGCCTAAATAATTCCTGAGGCTCTGTTGCCAATTTGATCGAGTCAGGAATTGCCGTACAACAGTTTATGTCCCAGGTCACCAGGATTATGTGGGTCCAGAGGCCATACTCTAGCAGACACTTCGGACAATTCAGATCTAGAAACACAAGAGGAAATGTAAGAGAGGTAAAAGTCAGCCACAATACAACAGCACACAGCAGTTGGCACCAAGGTTTTAAAAATACAGATTCCCATCCCCAACCTTCACACTAAAGAAATGGAAACGGAAACAAAGTTCTGAAAGCTAGAAGCAGGTAGAGGTCAACAGCAACATGTAATGGCAGGGAGCTGAAAAACTCTGATCCCTTCATCAAAAGCAGCCTCAAAAGCAAGGACCAAAATAGAACCCACTTGTGGTCATGAAGTTGAGGGGCTACATTTGAATAGCGGCTCCTGTGTCTCTGTATCTTTGTGTAATGATGTTGCAGTTACGGAGAAGAGGGAGCTGTCTGCTGCTGCTCGGAGCCTCTACACCAAAGCCCAGGAATGTTTTTTGAAATCTATTTTTTAAACATATATATGTATGTGTGTGTGTGTGTGGGGGGGGGGGTGTATATATATATATATATATATATATATGCTTATCCTACCTTTTGTCGATTTTCTGACCCCCTTTCAGAATTACAGGTAGTTTTACTGCCTTCCACTAAATTGCCCCAAAATTCAGTAGATGCTTTCCCAAATATAATTTTTTGAGAGAGCAAGTTAATGTCTGTAAGCAAAGCAAACGATCATCTACCAAAGTACATAAGTAATTTCTTCTGAGTCAGGTTTAGACAAATCTTTCCAAATGGCAATACCCTTGTGTATCAACTGCCATCCGAAGCCTGACCCTTCCTAGTCCTTCCTGCTAGAGAAGGTGTCTTATATTGAATCTTCGCCGGGACAGGGCACAAGTGGATTTTATTTGTTTTGCTGAATATATGTAGATGAGGTCAGCCTCTAAATTGAGATTTAAAAAAAAAAAAATCACTATCTTTTCTGTATTCAAATTTTGAGATACTGAGCTCAAATTAGCTATCCAGAAGCAAAAGTATAGTGGGAGTGGGAAGGAGAGAGAGAAGAAGACAAAAGCAGGTGTCATTTTAAGTATATTACTAAGTGCTCTTGCTTTTTAGATTATTCATGTGTTTGCAGAATCAGGGTCTTAGACTAAAGCGCACCAAGGCCACGTTTGCCTATATGCACAGCGATGAGCACACTACCAGCGCTTGCCATGCAAAGGAGCACATCGAATAAGAATAAAACAATGCCAACAAAATCCCCCTCACCCCATGCGCAAATTAAATTCATGATGAGCAGGCCTGAGGGAGGGAAGCAGCAGTGGAGGCCTGGCATGCCATGTTAAACTGAATCTCCCTTCTGCCTACTCCTCCACCTCTTTCTTTTCCTCCTCCTCGCCATGTGGCATCCTACTCTCCTGCTGCTTGCCTGCTACGCCTCTGCATCCCCTCCGTGAAGCACCGTACGGTAGCGGTAGCAGTAGCAGCAGCAGGAGCACGCTGCCAGTCCCTGCCTAATCATCCCCCACCGTGCCGTCCAGGAGGGCCCGCTCACCCCCTCAGCCTCCTGTCCCACCGACCATCACGCAACTAATTGGGGGAAGTCAGGCGGCAGCACCGCAGCCAGGACGCTCGGGCACCTTCTGGACTCGCCGCGGTTGAGGACGCAAGCGTTAGGCAGCTGACAGATATTCTGCCCCACCAAAGACCCCACCAAAGCTGCAGTGGCTGCCACACTTGCAATTTATCGGGCAATATGGAAGGAGATCTCAAACAGCCTCCATGAGGCACTTGGACCTACTATCCCCTGTCCTCTGCGGCAGCTCGCTGGGATATTGGACTGTTCGGTGCCCTTTTTCGGGATGAAGCCTCACAGACTCACTCTTTGGGGGGATTTCACTGTGGTTGACCCGGTGCCACCGGTCACTCATGGTGATAGCTGTTGCCTTATCACTCTGTCACGGCTGTGCTGCTCAGGCAGTTCCGGTGGTGGTGGGTGAACTTTGCTGAACTTCTCCACGCTTCCTTCCCTTTGGCTGCGGGGAAAGTCAGAGGAGGAGCCGTGCAACTAGCAGGGGGGGAGGTGGGGTGCTCTGGACCGCAGCTGCGGGCCAGCAGCACCGGTGATAGTACTTTTACTACTGACAAACCAAGAGACGCCTTATCTCTGAACTAAGTACAGCATATCTCTTTGCTCCAGGCTGGACGTTGTTCTGAGATGACCAACCCATGCAAATCAATTTGCAGTTTCAGCGTGATACATTCTGCTGATATTATAAAGGACATGAAATAGGAATGCAGTAAAACCATCCTGCCTAAAAGCCTCTGTGTACATCAAAACCTGTAAATACTCTCACCCCTGTATACACCCCTTCCTTCTGTTTGCAGAAGGGCATTCGAATGCACTGAGGAGGGCCAGGCGTGCCTGTGGGCTCTGCGCAGGCAGCTTCTGCCTGTAGGCAGCCGTGGTGGACAAGCACCGCTCTTCCCAGTGCAGGGCTGGACTGTGCGGCTGGAGACGCAGGGCTTACCGACTCAGCCACAGACCCTTCCAGACCCAAACTGCCGAGTCGTGAGACCTTACAAACTCAACTTTGCAGTGGGTTGGGGATCTCTTCATTGTATGATGCCAACCTGCCCTAGAAGCTGTAGCCACAGCCTTGCTACTGTTTCGTTGCTGCCACCTTCAGATTTTATTAAGATTTGGGCATTTTTTTGTGTGAAAAAAATGTTCACAGTTAAAAAAAGAGCTTTTCCTAACTGCAGAGGGGGAAAAAAAAAAAAGTGCCAAAGCCCAAACGGTGCCAACCAAAAGGCTCAGCATTCCAGGGAAAAAAAAGGACACTTTACTAAACACAATAAAAGAAACTAAACCAGCAAATGCTTCTTCAGTCACATGCACAGCGCTCAGGCTTACCTCGTGAATCCCGAGTGCCTGCGGTTACCATCTTGCTCTTCTATATCAGCTCAGGCTTCGTGTGCTTTCGAGAGTATGAGCCCTGAAACCATTCCCCAGCTGGCCAGCATCCATCAAGACAGAAACCTGCAGAGTTGGGGGGCTTTGGCTGACCAGCGACCATCTTCTGGGGCACAGCAATTAAGAGCACAGTAACGAAGCTGCAGTAAAAGCCTGATGGGTCATGTGAGAGGTCAAACTTCAGCTGTGCTCTTCTCACCTAGCAGAGTTCAGCGGGTGAGCTTTGGTGCGGGAAAGCAGATGGGAGGCCCAAGGCTGGGCTGGCACAGTGCGGCTTTGACCTGGTTTTGGCTTCTCCAGCCACTTGCATTGCGCGGTGCTGTGCAGAAGTGTCTGCTGCTCCCCGACACAGCATACATGTGCTTGTACGCTGCTGTGTACCTCTTGGATTTAATTGTACGTCACCACCACCACTCCCGTATGCTTGAGGTCTTAATTTTTCTGAGGAATACGGTGAAATGTTTGGATTCCCCAGGGAGGCTTATTTTTTGGCCATTTGGGACATTTGGTATTCAAGTTGCATGTCTCTGGGGCATGTGCAATTCAAACCTTTCAACTTTCCGAGATCTGCCCATTGCTCTTGAGGACTTGGATTAGTTGGTTTGAAGGCTAGAGGCCACTTGTATAATGCAGGCAGCAGACCCTCACCCAGGCTTTCAAGCAACCAAACACACAGCTCCCACTTGAATTGTAGAAATCCACCCAGTCTTGACTTCAGGACAACTCCACAACAACCTTAAGTGAATTACAATGTGTTGCATCCCCTATTAAAAAGCCAATGCACCTTATTGCCATCCTGAATTTGTCTAGCTTCAGCTTCCAACTGACTGATCTCACTGATTTGTGCTAGGACAGAGCACTGAATCCCTTTCCCGATACTGGTCATTCCCAATTTCTGGTCATGAAATTTCTGAACTTTCTCACCAATAAATCACTTGTGGTCGCTCAATAAAAGGTGCAGAATCCAGAATCCAAATCACTTCCTTACCTCTTTTCTAAACTTTTTCCAGCACTCACAAAATTACACAAGACTTCCTTTACAGTGCTAAAAAGAAACAAAACTGGTGTTCTCACCTCGTTTGCAGGGCTGAAGAAATCAGTCATCAGGAACCAAAACAGATTTATTGTGCATAACAGACCTAG
Source organism: Astur gentilis (assembly GCF_929443795.1). Classification (NCBI taxonomy): domain Eukaryota; kingdom Metazoa; phylum Chordata; class Aves; order Accipitriformes; family Accipitridae; genus Astur; species Astur gentilis. The sequence continues at coordinate 9,161,832 of NC_064904.1, forward strand.
AGAGCTTGTTGTATTTATTTAAATGGACCATTGAAGGAAGGGTATTTAAATGGACCATTGAAGGAAGGGCATTCAAAACCCATTTTAGAACCAGAGCTGTGCTATAACCAGTCTGCATCAAAGGCAAATTTACTGAGGAGGATAAAAAAGCTCAACCCTCGTCCTCCCTAATTAGCTCTAATCAGTGAGAGATATTCCTGCCACAGGCTAAGGGAATTGCCACATCACTGCAGAGCCCTCATATCCTTATCACTGCTGTCTCACATCCTGGTGGTTTCGCTGTATTTACCCTTGTCTTCCCTCTCCTTTGGTTATTATCTCCACTTCACTCCAAACCAGAGGATGCCCAGTATTTTTCTGTTTCTTTCTATTGAAATAGATACCAACCAGGAGCTTCTGCCATTTGAAGACTCCACTGAGGTATTAATTACATTTTTAATGGACACATATACCTTTCAAAATCCTGCTGGACAGAGCATGAGGTTGAGACTCATGAGAGGCAGGTGCACTTAGTAACAACCACTATCAGCATCAGCATCCAGCTTAACAAACTTCTCTTTTTTTTTCCCCTTAGATTCTAGCTTAAATATTACTTAGAGCAGAATGAAGCGTCTGTCCTCAGTACACAAGAAACTGATTTGTGCTGTATAAGCACTTTCTGCAAGGGATTGTCTTCTTGGATCTTGCTTGTACCTTGCCAGCACAAAAAATCCGCAATTCCCCAGTGAAGAATATTGTGAAGCATAATTTTTCAAAGAGAATTAAATACTGTATTTTTATCTACTGTTGTTGCACAGATGTCTTATCTCAAGTTGTGCTTCAAAAATTGTATTTACAAAAGAAATATGCGTTTAAATATATGTTTTATGCTTTACCTAGTATGTATTGGACTAAAAAAGCAGATGTTCAACAAGGCTGTGTTTTAAAGCTAGGTCATCTGTGCTGTCTTATATCTATTGGAGAGAATGTCCAGCTTAAAATCTCTGCCTATTCCCCTCCTTTTATTTCTCAACGATTCTTACACAGTTTTTAACACAGGTCAGCTGAGCTATTTTGGTAGTGAGAGACAAACTTCACATAGGTAAGGTTTTGTTACTCATTGTCATTAAAAGAAGGGCAGGGCCGATTCCTCTGAAATTTCAGCTGTCAGGAAGCGATGATTATTGTGTAAGTTATCTTTCTTTTATTGATAATTCTAGCAGGTCAGTCACTTGAAATATATGGATACCTGCATAGGAAGCGTCAGATGTTGATACATCCTGATGCCAAACAAAGGGGCAGTTGGTCCCATTGTGATTGCACTTGAGCTTGTGTAGATGGAGTTGCTTCAGCTGTAGGATGGCACCACTGGTTTTAGAATTCGACCTAGCGGTCTGCAAGGAGATGTGTGAAAGCATGTGGCCACGTGCCAGGCTCTTGGCACAGTAGGCAAACCACAAATTCAGCCATCTTTTAAAAATACAAGTTGAAGAAATAATTTTTGATAATTATATAAATTAGTAGTGTAAGATCTATTGTAAAGTATATAACACACTTTCTGAAACAGGAACATATAATGCTCTGGACCTGATCCACCTCTGTCTGGTACCTTGTGTAGGCATTCAGACATGTCCAAAAATGAGTGCCCAAAGCTACCAGGTCAGGACAGAATATTTTATCCCCCTTTTACCCTTTACACACGGTGCACAGGGACATACAGTCAGGAGGTCTCTCATCACAGTGCAGACAGTGTCTGGGCCAGATTCTCTGGGCGATGTTATCTTTTCTGACGTGGCACAGGGAACAGAGCCGTGCCCTTTAGTCCTGTTCAAATCCTGCATGTGGCCCACAGAGACTGTCTGTCCCTTCATGCAACTGGAGGGTACTGAGGGTTTGAACTGTGACCAGAGAAGGGCTGTGCACTGCCCCAGTGCTCTGCCCTGGGTGGTAATCTTGAATGTCAACTGTTATAAACTCTGAGCAATAACATCTCGTTTCATGGATTTATTATCAACAGCCTGCATTGCCCATTGACCTCAAGGTGGTTTTATTGTACATCACCATGATGTGGTCACATTTCTCCAGGTTAGAATTGCTGCTTATCTCTTCTTTCAACAACATCGTGGCTTCATGACCCAGCTGGCTCTGTAATGAAATGTGAGAGCAGATGTTGGTCCTGAAGGCTGGTGGCCACACTCTGCTGTGTATGTGGACACCCAAGGTCCCTCCTGCTGCTGAAGCTACGCTGCAGGTATCTGAAAGGCATTCTGCTTTTTAACTCCCTAGGGAGTTGCAGGATTGAGGCAAACATTTTGTTTCTCCACCTCTCTTGCATCTTTGCCCTTGCCAGGCATTTTTCTTTCAGCCTTTCTTGTTGTTTTGCTACAGAGCTCCCACCCTGGCCTCTGCTGCCTGCATTATTGGTAGGCTGTTCCCTCCCGCTCGCTGCCTTCCTTTGCTGTATTGGTTTGACCTTTTCCTGGGATAGCTAGCTGTTCCCTTGCTATCTGGAGGTGTTTCTCTAGGGCTAGATCTCTTTTTATACTTTTCTGTAAGAGGGACGCATGTGTCCTACAGATGATCTTGGCTCTATTTAGGGAGTGTTTAACATCTCCAGAGCTATAGATTTTGCAGCTCTGCAAGGCGGGTGTCTATCTATCTCAGCTCCTGCTTCTTGGGGTGGGGTAAAAGATACAATATTTCTCCAGAGTCTCATTCTGTCTGCAGGGTCATGATTCTAATCAAACACCTTTATCAGCTCCTCCAGTGTTTCAGGCATTATTCCTGGCAGCAGCATCTCACTTGCTTCTTGTCCTTTAATTCCCAGTGAGACAGTAAAAATCTTTACCTTCATTTTCTCATCTTTATCTCTTATGGTCAGCTCTGCATACAGACTTGGTTCTGGCTTCCCTGCTACTATATGGGGGGTTTTTTTTGTCTCCCTTCATGTTACTTGTTTGCTCTCTTTGTAGCTGCTGCTCTATAAACTTGTTCTTCCTTGCTTGCTAGGGGTTCACTGCCCAGGTTCATGTACCACATGCTGTGTGATCCCATGAGACGACTGTAATACTTCTAGGTGTGGCTCTCTATTAAGACAATTTCTTTGTTTATGCTGATCGGCCACAGACACTGGCTACCCGGTGCTGATAAACTCTTCTGCCCTGCAACTCATGTCTCCCTGTCCTGTTCCCAGGAGGCAGCTGGAAGTGTCCAGCAAAGCATCGTCAGTCACAGGACCCTGAATTGCTGCCAGAGTGGTGGGGTTGGACATGCAGGGACAGTGACTCCTTTGCACTTTCATTCTCTGCCTGAACACAATAACGGGTCAAGATCTTTACCTGATGGCAGGATAAAACTGGCCAGACGTGATAGGACTGCCCAGATGCAACGGACAGGACTCGTAGGGTCGCGCGCACACACATTTGCAGGGCTTGAACTCTATCATACCTGGAGAGAAACAGGCACTTTACAGTGCAATTCATCTCAGCCTAAAAAGCATCCAAAGAATGACTTCCAAAAAAATGCTTGTTTCCCTCCTTCCTTCATCAAAGGAGCAGAATATCTCCAGAATGGAGATAGCGTAAGGTGAGGGTATTTGGGAAAGAAGGAAGCTTAGAGAAATGACCCTAGGAAGAATATTGATTTTGCTCTGTTTTGCTGGGAGAAGAAGGATAATAAATCCTTGTTCTTTTGTGCTTAAAAAAGGTGAAAACTCTTTCTGCTGTTTGCTGCAAATATTCAGGGTCCAACTCTTCCCTGCTGCAGCCTTTGATGTAGCTGCTACTTCCCTTTACTCAGTGCAGCTATCCCAGTGTAAGACCAGCCACAGAATAGACAACCAGGCCACGTATTTTTTAAAAAATAGATGAAAAAAATAGATGAATGAAAAGCCCTGCTCTCCTGGTGGTAATGGAAGGCTTCTTTGTATTTAATACTGTGGAGAAAATTTGTCCAAGAGCAATTCAACCAAATGTAAATATTGCCCCCTACTAGTACTGCCAAGATCAATGAGAAGCTGGATTATCTGCCTCATAAGTGCTACCATTTATGTTAGATCAATGCTGGGCCTGGTTACATGTATGCACCTGATATTCCAGTACTTTTCTTGTTGTTTTTTTTTTTTTTTTTGTAATTTCCTCTCGGTGTATGCAATGCTGATGAAAGCTCTTGGGTTAAGATCTCTGGAAACTGAAGTCATCTGGTTATCAGCAGAGCAGCCTCAGGTGTGGCACCAGCCTGTCCCTGGGGTGTTTCCAGGAGACGCCTCCCAGGTAGCTCCGGTTTGATGCCCTCTGGTCTATTGGTCAGTCTGATAAAGACACTTACATGAGTGCAAACTGCAGGACATGTCCGTACCCCGTGGTTTCCTCACTCAGGTCAATAGGCTGCAGAGCTCATTCCTCACTGTTCATGTAAGCTTAGGTCCTTATTGCTACGTTGCATTGTTTGGTGAACACGATAAAGAAGTCGAAATTCATTTTCATTGCATACTCACAGATTTTTATTCATTTTCCACAAACATAGAGGAAATGTTTTTGTTTCCTCCTTCCAAGAGCATTCCCAGAAAATGAAAGTCTTGCAGTATCTACCAAGAAAGTTGCACCCCGATCCAGCAAAGCAATTAAGCATGTGCTTAAAATTATAAACTACCCACTGACTGAAGCACTCTGCCAGAACCAGGACATCTTTCTCCAGTCCTGATTTTTCACTTTGTAATTATAAATTATCAAAGTAACGGAAGACAAGGCAGTGACAGAGGGTAGGCTTACACCACAAGCGCACAAGCGTCATCCCACACAACCAACCTCCGAAGCAGCTAGACAAGGCCTGGTAAGCACATTTGTGCTTTACATCACTTCCAGATCCAAACTCTCGTGTCCACTTAGCAGTGTGCCCTCCAGCCTCTGCCCAGTGAGCTTTGCCCAAGCACCCCTGCACAGCACAGAACCCGTGCACGTGCCCACAAGCTCCCTGCAACACCAAGAGTTTCCCTGGGGGGGGGGGGGGGTGTCCTACACATAGACCAGAGGGAGATCAGCACCGATTCTTTGGCAAAATTCCCATGAGACGGGGTCCCTACAGCTTCGGCACGGCCACAGCAACATTTTTGAGCAGCTCGGGATGGAGGCGACAGTGCCAAAGCTTTATAGGAAATCTGCACTACGTGGAGCAAAAATGGTTCAGGACACCCTGAGGAGCCTTAAAGCAATATGACATTTTGTCAAATTTAATCCAATTCCACATATTTTGCCAGTGCTTTCCAAACTTCGTTGTCCTATGAATTTGGCAACTCTTCCGTGTCTACCCTTACAAAACAGGATCAGCTTTCAAAGAGAAATGTGCCCAAGCAAAATCTGCATCTTCCTTGCCAGCAATTATGGGAACATTTTCCATCTCCTTTGCCTTTCTCTAAGAGCCTTCTACCTCCCGTTTGGAATAGCCTTCATAGGACATTCAGTCCTTCACCCTGATCTCCTCCAGAAGGACTTAACTAGCTAAGGAATTTCCTGAGCTTTCCCATTTGGAAGCTGAATCTCCTTCAAGAAAATAAACAGTTTGGAAAATGAGTTTTCACTCATTGCTAAGACAAAATATCCATCTTCCATAACAGTGATGAAAAGGTGGTATCTCTGATGAGGGTAAGAGAACCAAATAAGCCTCATACAGTCCAATAATAACTGAAAGAGCAGTGGGCTATATGCATGCTCTCTCACAGGTGCATTCATACCTTGCCATCTGCTGAACAGAACCTGAACTGCCAAGTTGTGTTGCCTAAAAGTTCTAAGAATTAAAGGAAATTTTCCTTTGGCTTATGTTGTCTGAGTGTTTTTCCTGAGAATTGGAGAACCAGGACCACTGTTGTCACAGTATAGCAGCAACTATAAAGATTCAGTGAGCCAATACTCTTGCAATAGTTTGTATTTTTAGTGCTTTTCCTTGCAGAGTTTTTTTTTCAAATTCCATCGGTGAAGGGATTAGGTGGGGTGAGGGGAGAGATAACTATCCAAGAAAGTAAGAATATACATCTGTGAGTCATCACTTGTCTTAACAGACCAGTCCTGAGAGCAAAGAGTGCTATAGAAATGTCTATTTTAGTCCAATAGGAAAAAAAAAAAAAAAGTTTGGAGAAGTGAACATTTCTGCACAGATTGTCACTACTTTGTGAATACTCACTGAAAAAGCCATGAATCTGGTACAGCTCCACAGCAGACAACTTTGGAGGAAAGCTTATTCTCCGGCCGTGAATTATGCACAGATAATTATACTGTTCTTTTTTGGCAGCCCACTCTGTGGTTCCCATCTTGGCACATCATCTTCTGTTCCAAGTCATACACCCATTAGCTCAAGCCTGAGAGCCCTTCCCCAGGTCACACGCACAACACCCTCTGAAGGAGTGGAACCATGATGACAATTTGTCAGATATGATAACTAACAAATTAGTGCCTCACGTCGCCGTCAACGTTTGGGGTTTCTGATACAGTGCATGTAGAGCTATTCATTAGGCATGTTTGACAGAGGGTGGGAGTGGAGAGGTTGTTTTGTCTTCCTTCACTTTTAATTCTGACAATTGCAAATACGCTGCAGGCTTCTCAGCTCAAACGCTCATTGCACTATCCTGGCTAAATCCTAGTGAGGAGAAGAAATGAGCTCTCTTGGGTGACCACTCCAGTGTGTAGGAGTGAAGCATCCTTTTCATATTCTGTCAGCGCTACAGTAAAAGCAAAAATCTTTCAAAACATCCTTCATGTATATATTCAGATTCCTCATACTTTTATTCCACTTTAGGAACATAAGATCATTGGAGACGTCCTAGTTCTAACAAGTATTGTGGAAATACATTGTCAAAGCCTTTTAAAATGTTCCCTTAGATACCTCATCTTAAGAGGCAGCCGAGCTTTCAGCAGCTGTGAGGTACTGTAGTTAGCTACAACTGCTACAATTTGTTGCAGCTCAGCCTCCTGGAATAATTCCTGTCAATGAATCATTATGGATTAGGCCATACTTAAAAGGTTAATTTATATACAACTGCTGGAGCTTGTATTGACCCTTCTTACACTGGTCTAAGGCGCTGAATGTTTTATTGCCTCTCTGTATAAACAAAAGTTCCAGATAACTGCGTATCCTTGACAAGATGTTCTTAACTCTTTCAACGATGGGCAGCCTTTTTGAGACAGCTCTGCCCGTGAGGACGCCAGGAACAGCGTGTTCAGGGACATATCGACACCTCCTGTTTGGGATTCCCACTGTGCTTGCAAAGGCTGTCCCATTACACCATGGCAGTGCCAAACTGGATTTTGTAGGTTTGCATCCCTGGTAAAAATATGAGAAAGGAAACCTGTGCAGGGAGAGCTAAAATCTTCCATTAGAGGAAATGATGTGATTTAAGGGATACGCTTATTGTTTGTTGCTCTTGCTTCTGCCTGGAGGAAGTTGTGTGCCTGGGAGGTTGTCCATTTCTTTCCAAGTCTTTCACATTTCTAATAAAAATATGACTCATCCTTACAAACCTCATGTCACCTGATGCATGGTTAGCCACAGCACAGGTAGGTGTTAGAACCTTAAGTGTTATTCGTGAATAAAGCTGACCATAAGTCCTGGACATTTCTCCACACTGTAGGCACAAGGCAACAGGTAGTGTTCAGGTATCCAAGGTACGCTTTAATCCCCAAACATCCACAGTGCTAGTACGGCTTGGGAAAACAGTAAGAACACACTGCAATAAAAGCTCAACAGTGGTTTAAATGTCTGCAGTTGCTCTGCGCAGTAGAGTTTGTGTTTGCAATCCTTCATGGCCCAACCATATGTTATGGGAACACAGGCTGATCTCAGCCATCTTCTCTGTGCATCGGCTGCTGCAGCGCTGCAGCCTGATCCTCCCCACAGAAACGCCTGTCGGTACTGCGGCCAGGACCTCCGCCATCCTGAAACGATTGCGGTGGAAAAATCAGAGGAGAGACTCCCTGGGTTGCGTTCACCATGGGCATTTCAGGTTTCCAGATGCTACTGGAACCTGCAGCCACATCCCAGCTGGAGTAGCCCTTGTTGTAGCATCTGTCCCACAGCTCTTTATGCTACACAGATTGGGATTCTTCAGCACACCTTAGACATCAGGTGCCTCACACGACACCTGATTCCGTTGTATGTATGGCGCCCATCCACCATGTACGCTCTCAGCCGTCCGTTACTCAGGCTTCCACTACCCACACGTGAAAGCGTCCTCCTTGCTGCCACTCCTCTCCCCAAGGTTTGAGAGGCAAAGACATGGGATGCATGTCTTTGTCAAGTTTTCCCTAGATGGAGAGACCTAGCCCTTCCGAAGCCATTTCAGTCCATGTTTGCCAGAGATGTTTCCATCATCTTTTCCTTCTGACATGGGCCAGGATCACAACTACGATCTACAGTTTTTTCACAGCTTAGGATGTTTTTGGTCGGAAAAGGCCATCACCTTCTCTTCCCAAAGGAATACCAGCCATCACAGTGGTGGGGGACAGTGAGTACTGTTCCTGCCATGCTTGTGTGGCTATAGCTGGGTGCTGAGGTCCCCGAACTCCTGTGAGACAGATGTTTCAGGGCTAGTCCAAAGAGCTTGTAAGCCAGCCCGTATCCATCTCTGCATATCTGGGCAGTACTGCCACAAGCAGCTCAGTTTCCTGGGCTGGCAGGAAATCTGCGTAGCCATCTGCAGACATACTAATCGGAGCTAAAACCGAAATAGTCTTAACATACAACACGTTGGGCTACTCAAGTTAAACTGAGCTACCTTATCAGTACTCATAAACCCTACCCTCACATATCTAACAGCAGTCCTCCCTTCTGCCAGGACAGTAGAGCATTGTTCTCCTCTAGGTACGAAGGATAAAAGCAAGATCTCTGTCTCCCCTTCCCATGTACCCAGAAAGCACAAGCATACAAGGCTCTGCCGTAAAATATAAACACCATCCCTCACGCAGAGCCTGTCCTCTTCTCCCCACAAACATCCTGAAGATACAGAAAAAGTTTTTTGTCTCTCCCAAAGAAACATTTTTCCCAAGACCCATGCTAAGAAGTTTCCTTCCTTCATCTATGAGATTACCAGAGAGCTAAGGGGGCTTTTCTGCAAAAGCCATGTGTTGGTCCCACGCAGCGGAAGGCCTCTGTTAAGCCCAGCACCAAACCTTCCCAGGCAGGTTATCAGTACCTCTTTGCTGCTGTTTGCCCCGTATCTCTCCTCTGTGTAGAGATTCTGTGTTTCCCCCAAGCTCAAATCAGGCTCCAGCCCAGTGCTGGGCTTCCTGGGGATACTCACCCATGCGAACAGAGAATTTAAGAAACCAAAGTGACCTCCCGAGGTCCTCAGATGTAAGGATGTGGCACACCACTTTATACCGAAATGTATGTTTAATATCAACTGTTCACTTAGATCAGATAAAAACTGCCAGCCTGGCTTAAAAATAAATGCAATACCAATCTGGACAACAACAAAAAACAACTCAATGTGCCCAGGGTGCCCTGTTGTGGCACCTTGCTGCTGTCAGAACCCTAGCAGGGCTGGATAGGCTGGTGGTTGGGACAAGCGTTTGAGATGTTTTGTCATGGGAGTGTGACTGAGCAAGTGCAGAAGTGCCTCTTCATGCTGCTCCTATTCCTGCATCTCCCGCCCTGGGCAGTGGGGACATGAGATGCCTGTTGGGGTCAGTTTTGCTTAGGGAGGGTTCACTCACTGCTTGTTGCCACGTCCATGCCCAGCTCTTGGCTGCCAGAAGTGATTTGTGATGTGACAGGTTATTTTTGCTGAAAACAGAGGTATTTCTGCTAGGAAGAAAAAATGGTTCTAAAACCTGCCCCACAGATACATTTCTGTTTGAAATTGGGGGCTGCTTTAGAAGCCTAAAGCAGGTCAGCCTTTTCTCATAAAAACTCTGTAGAGAGAAGAAAAAAAGTCTCCTCCCATATCCCCTGGATAGAGATGCAACACAGAAGGGGAGGCTTGCTTTCCTCTTACCATCCTGCCTGAGCTCAAGGCCAGGTTTCCCCCGAGAAGAGGCCCAATCCACCATACACTGTTTTCAGCAGCAAGACATCTCTTGCGGAAGCCCTTCCACTTGTTGTAGATAATAAAATATTTATTTGCCCAGAGATTTAGACCTCTCTTCCTTATTTCACATTAGTGCGCTAATCTCTGGCAGCAAAATCTTTCTCCCCCTCACACGTGCGCAAGTGCTCTCCTCCTCCAGTTCAATGGATATTTATTTTTCCTGTAAAGTAGACTAACTGGAAGACCAGAGTACCTGATTACCTGGGGGCAGTGCATGATGCTGAGATGACGTGCAGCAAGCAGGCAAAGAGTTTAAAAGGTGGTCTCTACTTCCCATTTTAAATGGTGTGGTTGCCATGGGGTAAAATGGGAAACTTGTCTTAGCAGTCTTCTTGCGCCCAAATACTGTGGGCATCTAAATAGTTTCAAATGTAACTCTGCTCCTCTGAAAGGACTTCCTCTAATGTAAAGTTTACTCCTCTGATGGGATTGAAGTCACATTTGGCTAATATCCAACTTTTTTCTTTAAAACTGGCATGGAGCTTAGGGATGATGAAAACCTAAAGCCACAACTACCTCCTTATTTCTCTTGGCTTAGACGATACGTCTCTTCAAAACAGAAAAATTTCTAGCACATTTTTCGTTCCGACACAGACCTCTTTCTGGCGAATTGCAGGTTTTTTGTCTGAGAATTTCTGCCATTGAATTCTTGATACCAAGACTGGCAAAAAAAAAAAAAAAGAAGAAGTTCTCAAAGACCTTTCTGAAATTGCTCTGCGTTTGTGAACTTGAAAATAAGCAGAAATCTCAACTGTATCATGAATGCTGTGTTCTTCTTCATACTCAATAACGTTAGAAGGTCTCATGGGACCACTTACACAAGTGGACAATTACAAATGCAAGCAAGGAGACCACAGTTCGTCTCCTAGAAAATCTTTCAAACTTTGACAGAGGGCATGTCTTACCCCTTATCACTCTACCCCCCCAAAATCAGTCATTGTGACTACCTTGAAAGTTGGCTGTACCTAGAATGCTACTGAGAGTATTTTTCCAACACTGCAAAAAAAAATTGTCATGACAACATATTATTAATAACTAAACCTGCTGCTGTTCTTCCTCTGTGGCACCAAAATGCTGGAAACTACTTAAAGCAGGAAAGATAATAATCTGTTTAATAACCATGTTTTATTGTGGAAGACAGTGCTTCTAAAGCTTTTCTAGTTGAAGAATCACCTGATCTGTATTAAAAACAAAGGACAACAGGGGAACTCTAAGAACTTTTGGAAATCAAGCTCATTTATTTTTGTCAAACTCTTTAGTTTGAAGATTTGTGAATGGAGAAAGCACATATTCAAGAATTTATGTATATTTTTGCAGTATGCCTCCAGTATGCCTCTGACCAGGGTGGACCAGAGTGTTGGGTGCTGGGCTGGATAGTGAAGATTATGTGTCTTGGGCGACAGGATGCTTTGGTGATGAGAATTCCTGATGCTTTTTGCCTCAGTTACTTGTTCCAATGCAGCCCTGGTTTGTAACTGCCCACCTCTGATGGCTGCTCTCAGTAAACTGATTGCCATCTCAGACATGACCAACACTAAGACTGGCTTAGTTAAAGCTCCACAAACCAGTATGGCTGTAAGGCGCTTCTCTTCAGTGTAGAGCAGCAAAGCCACGCCTACTGTTAATGACTGACCACCTATGCAAATCTCACCTAATCTTGGTCTCTGCACCAGGAAGTGTGCTGATGGCCACCTGCACCTGCAACCTCTAATGTACACAGGACATGAGGGCACTACCTCCTGCATAAGCATCCCTGTCGCTAACCCTAGTAGCTGCAGCAGTCAGGCTGGAGCTTACACAGAGTGGGGCTCTTCTCCCCACACCAGGAACCCTTTCTGAATAGGGCTGAAGCAGGCTGGCAGGGTGTGAGACAGCGGTTTGTGCAGTTATCGTTCAACCTGCACCTATGTTGTGACTGAATATATGCCCTCGGGTCTACAGAGAGCAATACACAGCCTTTCTTTAAAAAATATGTTATATTGGAAAGCATTTAGTGTACTACAAAGCCAGTAACTGGGTGTGTCTGTTGAAACTCTGAGTCATTTCTGAAGTCCACTCCAAAGCCAAGTCATTTGAGTCCTAACAGGCAAAGGAGCAGTTAAGCAATTACTGCAGCACTGCAGTCCACACTGCTGGTAAGAAGACAAGGGCTCAGGTTGTTGTCAAAGCTCAGAGTAATGGCCATCCCCATTTTGATACTAATCAACAGGGCTAAGGTTTTAATTCACACCTTTGTCAATTTTGTTACAATAGGGTGTAAAATAAAATTGGATACAGGTTCATTTCAATTGGATACAGGTTCATTTCGGTCAACCCAAGTTATAATGATTGGTCAAAAGTCACAATGCCAGACACATTTATTGTTAGTTATCTCAGTAATCTTTAACCTTCCATGGCAAAAGATCTCCAAAGAGAAGTAGAAAACAAACAAGGGTTGGGCATTAAAACATAATGACTCAACTGAACCTGGGCTAGCTTAAGGCACTATTTTCTCTTCTTTTGTTTTAAATGTCTCTCCAAGCCTGTAAAGCAAGCTTGACATCTGTATCAGGACACACGAGGTGTTAGCTTAATAGTGATCTTGTTCATGGAGCATCTGTGAAAGTGTTAGGTTCTCTGAAATTCATGTGTCTGGTCAATCAAAAACAAAAGCATCCCCTACTGCTGTGTGATAACTTCACACATTGCTTAAAAGTCTGGTTTGAACTGAAGATGTTCATTAAGTCTGTGCGTAAGTTCCAGCCTCTTTGTTAGGTACTGAAAGGGTAGATACTTCAGATACCGTGCAAAAAGCTCCGAAAAAAGTGCATATCCCTGTGCTGAATTCATATGCCACTTGGTATTATGTGCACCAGAGCACATAAGGTATGTCCAGAGAGAGATCACTCACCTATTCTTTAAATATGCAAACTGAATCATGAAATGTCATTGGCACAAACAGAACTAGACAGCACTTCTGCCAGCAAGGCAGATGAGCTTGAAATTAAAGCTCTAAGGAGACCTGGGTTCAAACCTTAGCACTGACTTTCTATTTGACCACGTGTCAATTAATTACTCGGATAATCTTTGCCAAGTGATGTGAGATCTTTGAGTGAGGAATGGTGTAAGAGCAAGATGATACAAACTTCTGTTGATCCATGGTGTCTCTAAACACAATACTGAAAAAAAGAGCTGTGTGAAACTCTGATTTCGTTTCACAGGGATTCCTCTCACTTTGGTCTGCAAAGGAATTGCACACCCATGGTTTGTTTTGACTTTTGGGGTTCAAAAAATCCAGCTTTTGCCCTAACACTATGACAGTCAGTAGGATTACTGAGACACTTTCAAAGAAGATGTTCAAGCCCTTGATGAACTGAGTCTGTGGCTCACAAATTTGCAGGAATTGAGAGAATGTTATTGGCTGTTGATTTTTTTTTCCCTTGGAATGAATCACCTACTTTCACCTGGTTTTGTATTGACACCATGAGAGACTACTTTTGGCAGGTTTTTTAATCCAAACCTGTGAGTCCTCCTAGCTCCTAAACACTGTGGAAATACTTTTAGAAATTCAGGCAGCTTAGAGAGAGGAAGAGAGAAAAGGAGCATGCAAGGGAAAGAAAGAGAGAAATTTCTCAAAGGGCTAGCAAATCTCAGTAACCTTTTGACAAACGTGGCCTGAGTTCCAAGTTTGCAATGCAACCTGAAGCCAAGCAAGTTTCTTGTGATTTGGGGCTCTGCTATGAACGTTTTGCACAGCCCTAGCTAAAAGGATCTGTCCTGCTGTGCTGCACTCTGTGCCCTGTGTGCAGTGCATTTGTCACTGTGCAGAACAGAGGAGGGGAGTACAGATCAAAGGCGGCAGAGAAAGATGGGCTCAGCAGCATCCAAGGATCAAGGTGCCCCTTAAAGTTTTTGTGTTTTTCTATTTGTTGTTAAATATTTTTATTTGGGGGTGGATGGGGGTGTGTGTGTGTGTGTGATGCGGAGAGGAATCTGCAGCCCTCTAGTTCTATGTTTTGCTGATCATTTCTGTCCTTTGCACACTGAGACTTCCCATCAATTAATGCCCTAGCTCCCATATAGAAGTACATTTGTGATCTTCACATATTGAAAATCAATCTGATTCCTTTCTGGATAAACCCTTGTCTCCCAGAGCAGGCCAGCTCTTGAAGCCCATTTCCAAAACAGTGTTTGTGTTGGTGCAAAGGAAAGATTTGGATTAATTTCTGTTGCCCTGCTTATGTGCAGGGATCTTCAGACAATCAGAAACATCACCTGCAAATCTTCCTGACAGTACAATTTTGCCTGTAGCTATGAGGTTCAGTCATACACAACACATCTTCCTTCTAGTCTCATCGCTCTCAGAACAGTGCTGGGCACATTTTCTGTTTGCATTATGCTTAATTCATAGACTCAGCATTTGGCATTGTTTGTAAGTCTATCATTATCTTTGTTCATATTGACATCAAAAGCTTCCCTTCATGTGTGTGTCTATGAGCTCGGTGGAGCCTCTCTATCAATCAATCAAGCAAGCAGGCAATCAATCAACGTACAAGTATCTGAAGCTGCTAAATACAAGAAGAGAGCATGTCAGGCAGATACCTGGCTTCTAATTAGGACTAGGTATTATTCTAATTTCTCTGACTTGTTCTGTACTTCATAGGACCTGGGGAAGTACTTTGTCATTAACATGTCAATAAAGCAATACAAATGAGGCTGGAGGGAAATATCAGCTCCCAGCACCACAATGTCAGCCCTGGTCTCTGATGCATTCTTTTGCTGGGGGGCGGGAGGGGAGAATGCACTTTCAGACGTAGTTGATCAAAGAAATATCATATACAATAGATTTTCTTTTCTTCACTCTAGTGGCTGGGTGGCCCATTGCGATTGATTGAATTTTATGAATTAAGTGAATAAGTGAACACACAATGACAAGGAGGTTGCGTTACAAAAGCTGGGATGCCAGATTCTGCATCCCTTAAGCCAGTGTCAGTTGGGAATAATTCCACTGACAGCAATGGAGTTACAGTAGATTTCTTCTGAGGCAGCTTGGATCTGGCCTGCCTTGGTTTCTGATGGCTGTAATTTAGTTTAATTATTTATGCTAACCCTTTATGCCATACTTTAAATGTACTATAATATATTTTCTCATATCATAGGTAAGGAAAATTTAGTAATATACATCATTAATGAAACATTAACACTACTAAATCTTTGGAGAGAAGAGATCCCATTGCTGATGGTGTGAAAATGATGAGGTATGTATATTAGCATAGAGTAAGATAAAAACATTCAACTGTAAAAGCAGGGAAAAAAAACCAAACAAATCTTTTACCAGCTCATGTTATTTGGAAATATCAAAACCATTATTTCTTTTTTTTTTCCTTATGTGATATTTGTAAAATAGAACAAAAATGAGGAAGAAAGTTTAGGGATGCTGAAAACATATGTCTGGAATTAAAAGCATCCATCTAAAAACTCTTCCCATGACAATGTACTTTTCCCTGCCCCACCCCCACCCGCCCAAATTTCTCCACTGCACTCATGACAACAACAACAACAACAAAAAGTAAAAGAATATGATAAATGATAACTTTGATGACTGTAGAACCTGGGTAAGCAAAATGATTTTGCTTAGTAAATTATAAATCTTTACTCTTAGGTGGTTGCATAACAAAAATAACTTTAAGGAAGAGCTGTTCTGTTCATGAGATTTAGGGATTGTTTAATGCATGAATGAACTGCTGCCATCTTCTGACTTTTCTGAGTTCTGCAAATTAAAAAGACAATTTTCTACTGTAATCAAGTGCCCTGGGGAAAATACTTGTACTGTTAGAACTTGGAGGCACCAACGGCTTTTTTAATCATTTTTAAAGATGATGAAGTTCTTCGAGTCTATTATACAAGTACATAAAGAAAGACTAAAATCGGGGTATGGATACATTGGTGGGGTACCATGAATAGAAGCAGATGAGAACATTTTCATCAGTGCCTGAAAAATGTTCCTTATCAGAAAGCTAGACCCCAGTTTCCTCCTCTAGAGCCATATGGACAACTCTACTAAAACACTGGGCGATGCCCATGTGTAAATGGGGTGAAAACATGACTTAATGAGCTGGGGGTGATACTGAGATTAGGATGCCATTTGACAATGCAAGCTCTAAGGGAAGGCTCACACCTTAACCTTTGAAAAAAAGGAGCAAATGAAACGTCTGGCTGAGAAAAGCCTTGAATTTAAGCAATTCAGTTTCAAATTTTTCATGTGACTCTTCAGGTTTACAAGAGGTTGTATTGGGTTTGTGTGGCAAGGTTTTGGTAGCAGGGGGGCTACAGGAGTGGCTTCTGTGAGAAGGTGCTAGAAGCTTCCCCTGTGTCTGACAGAGCCAAGGCCAGACGGCTCCGAGATGGACCCACCACTGGCCAAGGCCGAGCCCATCAGTGACGGTGGTAGCACCTCTGGGATAACAGAGTTAAGAAGGGAAACAAAAAGTTGCTGTGGAACAGAAACTGCAGCAGAGAGAGGAGTAAGAACATGTGAGAGCAACAACCCTGCAGACCCCCAGGTCAGTGAAGAAGGAGGGGGAGGAGGTGCTCCAGGCGCCGGAGCAGAGATTCCCCTGCAGCCCATGGGGAAGACCCTGGTGAGGCAGGCTGTCCCCCTGCAGCCCAGGGAGGTCCACGGGGGAGCAGATCTCCACCTGCAGCCCGGGGAGGACCCCATGCCGGAGCAGAAGGAGGCTGTGACCCCATGGTCACGCTGGAGCAGGCTCCTGGCAGGACCTGCGGCCCCATGGAGAGAGGAGCCCACTCTGGAGCAGGTTTTCTGGCAGGACTTGTGACCTCGTGGGGGACCCACGCTGGAGCAGTCTGTGCCTGAAGGACTGCAGCCCGTGGAAAGGACCCACGCTGGAGCAGTTCGTGAAGAACTGCAGCCCATGGGAAGGACTCACATTGGAGAAGTTTGTGGAGGACTGTCTCCCGTGGGAGGGACCCCACGCTGGAGCAGGGGAAGAGTGTGAGGAGTCGTCCCCCTGAGGAGGAAGGATCGGCAGAGACAACGTGTGATGAACTGACCCCAACCCCCATTCCCTGTCCCCCTGCGCTGCTGGGAGGAGGAGGTAGAGAAAATCTGGAGTGAAGCTATGCCCGGGAAGAAAGGAGGGTGGGGGGAAGGTGTCTTAAGATTTGGTTTTATTTCTCATTATCCTACTCTGATTTGATTGGTTGTAAATTAAACTAATTTCCCCAAGTCAAGTCAGTTTTGCCTGTGACAGTAATTGCTGAGTGATCCCCCTATCCTTATGTTGACCCACGAGCCTTTCATTTTATTTTCTGTCCACTGTCCAGCTGAGGAGGGGAGTGATAGAACGGCTTTGGTGGGCACCAGGCATCCAGCCAGGGTCAACCCACCACAGAGACCCAGCTGAAATCTCAGTTCTGAGTATCCACAGCCTTGGGGGCATTTGAAATGAGGAGCCAAATTCTGCAGTTTGAGCCCTTTTGAATATCAGGTGCTTTTTTGTTGTTGTTGCTTTTTTTATGCAGTGTTTGCTCATAGAGGCTGGATATAAAAACCTACTCATTTATCTATCAGCCTCTCATCTAACATCAGGGAAATTCAGGGCTCTGTTAAATTTAATAGTTATTGGTGAGAATTAAAGACACTATGGGCTATTTAACTGAACTGTGGCTCCTGCCTGGCATATTAACTGGTTTTGGATTGCCTTGTCCTTTGGTGTGGACCCTACTCAGGTAGAATTGCTTGAACAAAGTCTCTGCGCTGAGTCCGAAAACTGGCTATTCACATGGTTCAGGAGGAGATGTGAGAATGTGCTCGGGGAGAAAAAAGGTTTTGGGGAAGAAACTTCAGGTCCAATGGTGGGACATTTTTGGCTGCCACTTCTCAGTTGTGGTCAGCATCGGCTGTTCCCAATGTTTACAGCTGATTTTGAAGAGGTCTCTGTACTCAGTCCATAGGTCTGGATATCTGAACACTGACTTTGGTACCTAATGCGGCTGAGCCCCACCAGGCAGCCCCTGCTATCACACTCTGCCAGTGGAGGCACCTGGCCAAGGTGAGAACATCCTGCAAGATGTCATCCTGCTTTGGGAAACAGCTGTTTAAAGGAAGTTCCCCTGGGGCTCAATATGTGTCCAAAAGGGAACTGCTTTGGATAATTTAATAAACCCAGAAATTCAATGGCACATAGTCATAAGGAGCAAATTACATGTCAAGAATCATAGATACAAACATTACGTGGTCAGAGAGCCTTCCTTTCCTTCCCTAAGAGACGTACCTCTGCCCTCTTTAATTTTTTTGCCTCTGTGGAAGAGGAACAAGTTGACAAAGTGAGTTCTGATCTGCAAACCTATAAGGAAGAGTCAAAGGACATAACATAGCTCTTTCCCACGTGCTCTTTTCCTCTCTAGCAGCTGTCCAAATCATAGAGAGATGATGTGGCTTTCAATGGGACTCTCATACCCACCCCGGTGCATATTCCCAAGTGAGATGAGGTGGAAATGGAAGGTTCCCTTTGCGATGTGAATAGGTATGTAGACCAGGCACCAGAGCAGGTACAGGACAGCAGGTACTCACAGGTACTTCTGTCAGGGCAGGGAAAAACCCCAGGCCAGACAGTGCCTCTGAGTGTGGAAGCTTTTCATGGGCACAACCGCAGGCAGCTCCTTGCTCTGGTGACGTAGCAAAGCCCCACAGCCTCCTGAGATGCATCTCCACTCCCGGCAGCATCTGTCCCTGTCAGGCCAAACCTGATTCAACATCTCAGTTACCCACCCTACCCTTTGCCCGTCTCTTCAGTTAAAAAAGAGCAAAGCACTCTTCATCATGCCTTCCTGCGGGTGGATAGGAGCCCCTCAAGGCATGGTGACCCGCTCTCACCCTGGCAGCTTGCACCATCATGCCTACACAGTATTTACAGCTCTCCTGTGCCAGCCCCACTGCCAGCTGTGAGAGTGCCAACATACTTCCTTTCTATTGCCTGTGGAGAGCCACGAGACGAGAAGGCTTCTGCCTGTGTGCTGAACCGGTGTTGGCTTATGAAGCATATTTAACATCCAAAGGCCAGCTGTGCTCCATTCCATCCCTGAAATCTCGAGCCGGTGAATAAAATGAATGAAATGTAAGCGCTGCTTTATTAGCTTCTTTTATGTAGTCACCTCGGGCTGCACAGGTGTGCTAGGAGCTGTTGGGATGTTAGATGTATGCGCTCGGTACGTGGTTAAATGATGTGGAGTCATTTCATCTCGGAAACACATGACAAGGGAGAGAAGAGCTCCCCAGTCCATTTGCCTTTTCAGAGAGACTGTTGACCTGGGCCTTTAGGAGGTATAAGGCTGAAATACTGACCGCATGTGGCTGTCAAAAATATTCTCTCCTTAGCCCTGGCTAAATTCCAGAGTGGGTAAATATATTTTATAAATTCACATTCTTTCTGTATGTTCCAAAAGAATATAGTATCTTCTTCTTCTTCCTGTCTTAAACTACTGGCAGTTCTGCCTGAAACACCTGTACCCTCCCATTCCAGGGATGCCTGCAGCTTTTCTGTGCAGCTTCACTATTTGGAAAGACTTTCCAAATACCTTAGCAGGTTTCCACATTATCCTTGGTTAGGAAGGGTGTTTCTGCCATGTTATAAATCCTAACCCCAAGAATCCTTGAGAAGAACTTTGTGTTATTAGATGATACTGCTAAGGGATGAAAGTGACAGTTTTTCCATACGCTGTTCCTGCCCCCCCCCCCCCCCCCATCTTGTGTCATTAAACTTTAGATCCAACTTTTTGTCATTCTCCCCAGGAACATGCACAGTTGCAGTTCAGAAAGTGCCTTCTTGCTTGATGAGGAAAGCTCAGATTCCCTAAGACATCCTTGACAATTTGTCTTCACTTGCCCAAGAAATTTATCTTTTGTGATACCTCCTGCATTTATTGACTATGAAAGAAATGAAACCAAGATTTCAGAAACAAAGTATGTTAAAAGTTGGTGGTTTTTTCCCAGCCTCATGAGTGTTTACTGCAAAATATTTTGAATTATGCCCATTGCATTAATGTATTGAGCCTTCATCAAGAAATCTGGCAAGACCTTCTGGTGATTCACAGCCCTCATTTGTAGATGTGCAAACTCTGGCCTGTAAGACTAAGGAATAGCTGTATAACCTCACGTGTTAGAGCTTCCACACTTACAGCCTCCACCAGTGACTGAGCTTGATGCAACGTCTGATGAATGTAGTCATATGAAGCCGGTGTGGCGCAGAGACCCAGGAGCCCAGAGTGGGACACAGGTCTCAGCTGGGCCAGTTCAGAAGCGAATGCTGCCTAGGAGAGTGCAGAGACCTGTCTAATTACAAGTCCCAGCTTTGCTTTCCTTGTTCTCATCTCCAAGAGTAATTCTGATACCAGGACAAATTCCTTCCCCCAGTGAAGAAAACAGAATTTAAATGGCTCTCAAGTTCATCCGTTGTGCCTTCCTACCAAACTCCTATTGCTGTTCACCCGGGGCGGGGGGGGGGAAATAATTCTACTTTCTCTACTAAGACTGGAAAACGGTTGGTCTTTAATCCACCCCAAAGGCAGCTGCTTTCCAAACACAGTCGAGTCACTGTCACATCTATTTGCAAACTGTCCTGAACTTCAGTGCTCAGGGTGCTTTGGGTGCTCAGGATCCTGTCGTTGAGGAGCAGGAGTGAGAACTGTGACAAAGCTGCTCCATTGCACAAACTCTCCGTCCCAGCTCCGGACTGACATAATTTTCATCGGGAGAAAGGTCTTTGCCCCAGTGTGTTTGCAAATAGGGGTGGGAGGTAACATGGACAGAGTTTCATTTGCATAGACTTTCAGTGCAGAATTCATCTGGTGACACTTTAGGAATTGCTATGAATAAATGCTAATTCAGAATTGTCGAAGTAGCAGAACTGGAAAATGAGGAGACATTGCATAGTGCAGCAGGAAATCTTTTTAAGTGTTCAATTGCTTATTCTGTTCCTTGAGAAAGTCTTTTACTGAAAGGGAGGTTAACTTACATATGATTGAATAATCCCGGGTGATATATATATCTATCTGTGTATATACTATAAATAAACACCTGAAAGATTAATATGTGTTTCTTTTTCCAGAAGATATTCCACAGTTGATGTCGCTTTTCACAGATCCCACCTACACCATAGTGTCACTCACTTATTTACCTCCATTTGGAATGAATGTATCTCTGGAATATCTTCAAACATAACTTATATAGAAGGTTGTCCAGCGGAGACAGACTGAATGTTAATTGTAATAATTTGAGTTTGATGACTACAACTCAATTAGTATGTTAAATGCTGTGGAAGGTGGAAAGGAATTCCACACTCCCAAGCACAAAGTACTTGACTAGAATTGGCTTTAACCTACGTGCCACAGTGTTGGCGTTAGAAGTGTGTTGAGTCAAATTTAATTCTCATCTTTGAAATCCAGAGAAATTCAGGCTTTACTCACTCTTACTTTCCATGGAAGTAAGCAGAAGTGCATTAAGGTTCTGACTAACATCTCTCATGGGCAGTTTGTTCTAGAATAAATTGAGTCTGCTGGACTGCTTTTTAACTCAAGGATCTCTTCCTCTGTAACGCTGGTAAGAGGACAGCAAAGAGGTGCAGAGTGCCCTGGCAGCAGAGGACCATCTTGGTTTTGGTGGTCTCGGCTCTGTCTTCCACGGCTGAGCAAGGCCTCAGCCCCTCCTCAGTCCAGTTCCAGTCTTACAACAGCAAAAGCTAAGGAGCCCAAGGCTCAGAGTTGCCAGCCAGTCTTTATCTAGGAGGTTGAAACAATAGTCTGGACTTTTGGGGGAGCAGTGATTTGAGAAAATAGCTAAGGCTTGACATTTCCCTTCATGTTTATCCAGTAGAAAGCCAAAGATCATGGAGGACTTGATGATAATCTGTGCATTGCTGTAGTGTTTCATACGACCTTCGTTGTCTTGACTGGGCTTTTAACTAGACTCAAGCTGCATATTATAAATTGATTTGTCAAAGGACATGGGGGAGACTGCAAACATCAGCAGTGGTAACCTTGGCCCAGCAAACATACATGCAGTTCTCTAGCTTTGCCTGGAGTTTCACAGTCCTCTGGGTGGGCAAAGTGATCGGCTTACCAGTGACCCCAAACAGATTGTGAAAAGAAACAATAGGACTGAAATGCTTTATGCACACGGGAAATAATTAAGACATTTAAAAATTGTTCTCTGCATGTTATGTGAGAATGTTTCCTCCCCCTCACTTTCCAGTGCACTGGGGAGACAGTAGCTGTAAGAGAAAGCCAATTTTTTCTTGTTGTTGTTTGTGTTTGCTTTCAAATTGCAGCCTGAAATGTCTTTTTAATTAAATCCAAAGGAAAGAAGTTGCATTATTGATTTCCCCAGGGATGTTTCGGGTTGATACAAAGGCGGTACAAGCCTTCTGACCTCTTCAGAGGCTAACTTCAGGCACCTTCTCTGTGTCATCTTCTTATACTGCTGGACACAGATGTAAGCTATGAAGTAGATATCAGAAAGTTGTGGAGCTCTAAGTGTTCTAGCAAATCACAACATGAACCGCTAGCTAAAACGCATCTTAAATCCAAGCAAATGTACCAGTGCAGTACTGAAACTTTTAGCACTTTCCTTCCTGCCCCATCTTCTGCCACCTGCTTTGTCTGTCCCTGAGGGCATCACCACCCCTTGCCTGGCATTCTGTAACTGTCTTTTAATTACTGTGTTTTGAATCTCTCTCCTGATCCTGACCAGTACTGGAGGGGCAGAGTTATAAACCGAATGAGTCTCAGTGCTGGAAAAACCACCTGAGAAATGACTGTTCTTACAGGGCTTCTGACAGGATAAAAAGCAGAAAAAGTAGATATTTTCAGATTAATTTTGCAGTTCCTGTTGTTGCAGGCCAAAGCTACTTGGACAGCCCACATAGCCATCTGCATTTCAGAGTGCTTACCTGAACTGAACTGTCTTTTTTTTTTATTTTATTTTATTTCAGGCTTATCATTAGCTTTGAACAGAACTTTTTCAGGTCTAGGCAGGGAAGGCAAGGACATAGCTGTTGGTTGAGTCTGTCTCCCGCCACCTTCAACAGAAGGGATGAACCTGTCAGGGGCTGGTTTGCCTCAAGGTATCCTGTGGCTGTTATTTGTTAGTCCTGTTACCATTGACCCACTGACAGTGACTCTGGCTCCTGGTTATGGCCATACAGAAACTATAATAGGCATTGGGAATCTAGAGACAATGATTATTTTGCAAAGAGCCAGCTCTCCGAGTATGTGTTTGCAGACACACTTGCGATTTTGCAGTGAAGGCTTTCTCTGCCCATCATTCCTACAGATGATAAACCCCAGTTGTCAATGACTCTCTCAAAGATCTGAAACTAATCTTTCAGAGACCTGCTCGGGAGCCTTCTGTATTAGAGGAGAATTTACAAAGGTATACGTTAGAAGATCTTACAGCCAGCAATGACGTGCAAGGAATCATGCTTTAAAAGCAAAACTATTGTTTAATGGTGCCAAAATTCATTCATTCTTGCAAAGCCTCAGATTTTCGTGCTGCAGCACATTCATTCTTAAATGTCAGACTCCATGCACGCAGCCCAATTTGGTATTTATATGATGAACGCTGCAAACCAATGCTCCTTAATATAGTTGCAGCCTTGTGATGGGATTATTTCCCTTGTGAAAAAGCAGGATATTAAGTCCATTAGAAGATATGTGCGGTATGGCAGGTGCACAGCAATTTTGCAAGACTGAGGGAAAAAATGATACCTTGATATGCTGAGTTGAGGCCTTTTCTAATTTTTGACAGTTTACATTTCCGAGCTATCTGGTAAAAATCCTCTTTGGTTAGCACCACTGGAGCAAATTCAACTCTCAGCAATGTGGGTGTAGATCTGGAGTAATTCCATTCTGAACAACAGAGCTACTTCAAACATACTCTAGACCCGCTGTTACACAGGTGACACGATGGAAAAAGACTAAGAGAGGAATCCAGCTCATGAAATGATTATTACCAATGGCTTGAGCATTGCTTGTGTTTATCCCCGGAGGAATTACAACCGGTGAGGCGAAGGACCCATCCTCTGAGAGAAAAGAGCGTTATTTCCAACTTGTTTTGTAAGAAATCATCTGAAACAGAGACCTTGCTCAGAGCCATACAACTCTGCATCTAATGAGGGTTTGTGTCACTGGTCCCGCTCTGCCTGGTGGGGAACTGAGGCACAGAGACAGAAATTGCTCCAGGGCACTGGGAAGCCACAAGCAGAGGGAGGACCAGAGTCTGCTTTGGAGGGTGAGGCAGGTGCATTGACTGTATTGGAAGGAAGCACTGAGGTAAAGGTAGGTGTGTACAAAACAACTGGCTGGGCTTTTGCATATGGTTGGGCAAACTCTTTGCAGGACAGGAAGAGTGTACGTGTGTGGGTATCAAGAAACGATTGTTTCATGCCAAGTTTCAGGCTGCCATTCAGCCAAGTTTCCATTCTTCTTCCACCCCCTTCCCAAAACAGTCAGATTAACAACAGGGTGATGCATCTTCCCACTCGCCAGGGCCAGATTCCGCAAGCCCGTCCGTCGAGGCAGCCACTGGCTGCCACAGGGGGCCATAGAGGCAGCGTGAGTGTGTTTTAGGGAGGGCAAGAGAGATGCTCATCTGGAAGGGAGCCATGGCCAGCCACCTGACGAGAGGTATCCCCTCCAGCCCGCCTTCCCCATTCCTTCCCTTCCCTTGCTGTGGAGCTGCTTGTCAGTCAAGCTGTGATTTTGCCTTCACAGGCAGGACTGGAAGGGGATGTTGCTGTATGCCCTCTCCGGCTCGTGGTAGCTGCCTCTCATTATTGCCATGTTGCTAAGGCTTTCATGACTCTTGTCCAAGCCTAGCAGTTGGATTTTGGCAGCCTTCCAGGCACTTCCACTAATGTAACTCAAAGTTACCGCAGGTTTTTCTCAGGAGGTTTAGGATGCTGCCCCACTCTTAGGGATGCTCACTTTTCTTGGCTGCCCTTCTCCAAGGCTTTAGCTTTAATTCTGGGTAGTTTACATCTCTGGAGTCGTTAGAAGTGGGACCCATGTGCTTCTCCCTGATTATGTATCACACCAACATTTCATCAGAGCAAGGCACAGCTCTAGTGATGTATGACACTAGCACATCATCAGTCAGCCATCGCAATAATGATGCATTAGCGTAATATGCCTTCAGGATGGAGTTGTACTGATGATGTATTTTCAAAAAGATGGAGTCCCAGAGAAAAGAAACAGTCTGGAGCTAATTCAGTATGAACATGGCCACCGAGAGCACACGGTGTGCAGCTGATTGGGATAAAAAGAATGACTTTACATTACCCACTCTGACCCTGACCCTTTCTTTTTCCCTTTTAACCTTTCCTTCTTCTTTCCACCTTCCTTGCTTCTTTTGTCCTCCACTAGTACTTTTCCTTCTTACTCTTTGTTCCTCTTCCTCTTCTTCTTTTTTTTTTTCACACTGGTGACTCTCATGGCCACTGGCTTTATTCATATATTCTTGTCTCTCACAGTCTGACCTTGTGTCATGCTGTATAACTTAATATTATCCCACTAGAAACTTTTTCCCCCCTCTGAGTGAGATAATATTAAGGTGACCTGTAAGTGCAATAGATAAAAATCTCCAGGCCATCTAGGCAGTGACATTAAAAATCATCACAACCCTTAAGTGATGGAGGGGGGGAAATCTTATGGGATCTTTTCTTGGCAAAGGCAGCAAATGTGGGCTGAGGAGTGGCTACCCCTGGGATTTCTCATAGCCTTCAGCTTCTGGAAGATGAGAAGTGTGTTAACCCATTCACACAGCTAACAATATTAAAACAACAAACAGTGCTCAATCAAACCCAGATTGTCATCTTTCATTGGATAAAAAGTAACCTTTCTAATAAACATTTCAACTAATAAAGACTACAAAAGTAATTATACTATTAGCTCGCTAGCCCCTGACACCCAGACATTCATTTCAAAGTAACTTTCCTGCAGTGTTTAGACCGAGAAAATTGAATGAAGGAAAGATATTATACCAAGACAAAACATAAATAAAATTGGCTTCAGTCTCGTCTGGAATTCAGGCTATACATGGAACTCAGATAATGCCCTCAGTCTAGTACTAACATGTTGTTAGCATCCACCTCAAGAATAGATGAATTCTAGGAATTTGATCTTTCAACACTTTCAAATGTATATTCTGTGAAATAAAGTATTTCGCAATACCAAAACATTTTGGAATAAATATTCACCACGGAAAATGCAAAAGACCTTTTGTGACATTTAAGTTATTTTCAATTTTTGTTTTTACTTTACCTCTTGATTTATTAGTACTGTTATTTATTCAAATTACATTAATACTCAGAGATTCCAGTCAGGACATGGCAACCTATTGTGAAAGGACCAGGGGACACACACACACAGACACACTTAAAAAGGCTGTTCTTGCTTGGGCACTTAATCACTACATCCTACACAGTGCAGGATTTCTCTTTTTGTTTAGAGCGAGTTAAAAATCTTCTGAAAAATGCAGGGGCTTGTAGCCCTGGTGGCTGAAATCATCTGTTTATTCATGTATAACTCAGGCACATCAGTGTATCTCAGCACTGAGCTGAACTGACACAACAAGTGTTGATTTTCCATGTCTAGCTTGTGGCCTCTCTGCTATAAAAGCTACTAAGCCGGTCAGCTGTGGAGGCATGCAGAAAATGGACTGTAGCCCCCTCTGCTCATTTTCCATAGTCTACCACGCTCACTGCAGTCAGGACCGGGAAGCAGTGACCTGCAAGCTTGATGCAGTTCTGCTCTTGTTGCTCCAAATTCATTTCCAGTCAAATTGTTCAGGTAGGAAACTGTAGTATCACTGGAACGGATGTCTTGCTTTTCATTTACTTCCAGCATGAGCTAATTCATCCTCAGCTCATCCAGATGGAAAACCAGGTAGTTTTATTTCCCTTTTACAGGTAGTGAAATTGAAGCAAATTTAATTGATATACTCCAAGCCATAAAAAGAAGGAAGAGCATGGAGTCCTTAGAAGTAAGAGTCTGCTATTCTAAAGCACTAATTCTGCTTCAGCCCCAGAAAGCCAATTCTGCGTTTAGCTTTTACTCCTTCTGAAATACAACTTCTAAATATCTATTCATTAAGTATCAGCATGAATAATCTTGCGATTCTTTGATGTTCTTTTCCCATAAACTGTCATGAGTTCCTCTACCAGTATTAGGTCATAAAGGTTTGGCTTGCACAATAAATGCTGCCATATATAGCCAAGAGATGATCTCTGTTGCTCTCTAGCACCAAAGCTCTAATTGGCTTGTGAGATTGATTAGCATGTGAAGCAAAGCTAAGGTCTTTAATCAATCTTAGAAGTCATTTATTGAGAGTATATGACAAAGCCATAAAGGTTATTGCAAATGACATATTTTAATATTAAAACCAGAACCTTCTGCCTTTGTAGAGGTTTGAATATGCTTTTTCCCCCTGTTTATAATAAATTAAGATTAAAATTAAACAGATACAAAATAAAAGGATGAGTTCAGGAATGTAAGCCTCTTTATCATTAGTAAGTAATATCCAGAGCACTGAAATTCCTTGCCCCAGAATGCCTCAGAGCCCAGCCCAAGGTTCATTCACCCCAGCTAACACCTACTATCACTCCAAAGCGGTTACTTATCATCATGTCTGATCTTGATGAGAAATTGGAAAGCACTATGCACACTATTCTCATTTCTCTCTTTGTAGAAGTAAGGTTGAATAAAGTATAGGTGGTTACATGAAATGTCGGTCTCAGTGTATAAAGAAGTCATATGCTGAGGGATGATCCTCTGCTCTGCAAGGCAGAAGGGAGCATTTATCCTGTATAGATATCAGGTTCAGAATGGATCCTCAGGGAAGGTTGGGGGTTGTAAAGATAAACCTGTTCCTAAATCTGAAAGCTCAGCCCGAGACTACACCTCTATGTAAGGAGGGGCTGTGCCAAGAAATTGCATAAGCATCTGACAGCTTGCTAGCTGAATGAAACAGAGAGAGACACCTCTTGGGTGATCTAACATATAGATAGTTATAATTATGTTTTTCTATTTCTATCCACCTGTCTTGAAATTGAGTAACTATGCTGTTAAGTTTGGAGTGCAATAAAAACAGTCTTCTTTGCATTTACCTTAACATTTGCCTTATGTTAAGAGTGACGTTAGAGTAACTGGAAGTCATCCCAATGTAAGGACTTGACAAGCCTTAAAGTCAGAGTCCTGGACCGACACCTAGAATTATCTCATAGGTATTGCTGCACGGGACCGCTTAGTGACTTGTAGTTCAGGCCCTCAAAGACACTCAAAGAAGGTGTCCATTGCTCCTCTTGGCCCAGGAGCTTCTCCAAAGGACCAGTGCAGAAAGCAACAGCCAGGATAAGAAATTACTGGGAGTTACTTTTTTTCCAAATATCACATTTCAAGTCTTCCTCTGACTACAGATTTCTTACCACATAGTTTTTTGCTTGTTCAGCTGCTCTTCAGCTCCTTTTCACTCACCTCATGTGAAATGAAAGGCCAGTCACATTCAAGATCAAGCAAATCTGTTCTAACGAGGATTTCCAGGATGGTTCAGAATAAGCCTGAATTCATCCCCTAATGCAGATACCATGAAACAAGGACCAACCAAGTGTGATTTTCACATATCTTGCAAAGAAGAAGAAATTTAATTCCACAAAATTTGCAACCTAGTTTGTCAGATGAGGAAACTGAGGCACAGAGAGATCTACATTTTTTTTCCCTGTGACCACATGAAATAGCAAAGGAAATCCAAATGTCTGAAATGCAATTCCAAAATCCTGACCATGAGACCAACCTCCTTCTTATTTTCTGACAATTGCCAGTCATTGACATGTAGAAGAAGCAACTCTAAATGTATGTCCTTAGCATTGAAGCCATGTGCATAAGAAATGAGGATTTCCATGGGCATTTGAGTGATCTGGCACAAAAAGACTTAAGTGAAAGACCCCACTATTGACTGCCAGAAAGCCAGTGCTTGACCTAAGTAGAGTAAAACCTGTATCTTTGGTGCCTCTGACCAATGTAAAAGTCTCCTAAAAAAGGAAAAGGCTCGCAAGAGATAAGAAGGGAGATGTGCAATTTTGTTTCTAATGATGAAGTCTGTACGACCCTTAATGACCTCCTCCCATCTTTGGGCTCTCAGTGCCCTGAAGAGCAACAGATGCATAGCTGGTAAGGCTAAATCAGGGCCAACAGCACAGCAAGATGGCTAGGGGAAAAGAGAACATTTTTTCAGATGCTAAGCCTGATCCTCCGCCTTTTATTGTGCAGAAGTGTTGTAATGAGGGAAGTGTGCATATAGAAATTAGAGGTAGGAAAGGCTATCAGGTCATCTTGTCCATCATCCTTACAATGAGAGAGGTTCTGAAAGAAATATAGTATTAATGTGGGGCCAAAAACCAGAAGAAAAGGCAGGAATTAAGTGAAATAAGTTCCAAAAGCATTAGTGGCTGTTATAGGTAATACAAGTTAATAAGTAACATTAAGGCAGATGTGGACATTAATTGGCCATTTAGATTTGTGTGTGTGTGTGTGTGTGTGTGAAGTTATTAATGACAGAGAAGCTCTAATATATCCTGTCCGTGTCCACAGTAAAGGACAGAACAGGTCCTCATTCAATAAGATAATGAGGCAGTTAATGCATGATCCAGCTATTTGATCTGTATTTTTAGTGCATTTAAATAGAATAACTATAGTACGGCAACTAGAGCTAATATCCAGCAAGTGAAGAGAGAGAGAAAGAGGAAGATGACATTTCTTTGCAGGGAAAAGAGCTGGAAGCATTACTTCAAAGTTCACACTATGCTCAAGAGTGGCAAGAAACATGGAGGAGATGATCTATCACATGAAATACTGCACTCTGGAAATCTCTATCATGGCACAACCCTGGTTGCGAATGTCACCAGGGAAGAATCATGCCCTGATCTAGGCCATTTTACCAGAGTTCACTGCAAGCCAAAGCTATCTGTCGTGGAACAGGGGCTTGCTGGTTGCTGTAGTTTAGATGAGTCGGGGACTCTATGCCTGAAACACTCTCAAACCTGCATCACAGTGGTTGTATCACAAGCGGAGAACGATTCCTGACAGCTGAGGAGCATCCTACAGATCTGTCCAGCTCTTACCAGCTCTCAAATACATCCTCAATACAAAGAACAAAATATAAACCCAAAACTTGGTCAAAGCATTGCCTCTGTAACTGTCTGTGACTGTAGGTGACACAGCCTATAGTCTTTGTAAACACAGAAGCTAACAGCACTCCTGATGCTTGATGGTCTTTGAAATTCTGGGGGGGGTCCTTTGCAGAGATGATGCTATCACTGCCCGAGTAGCAGATCGCAAGTAACTCCACAGTCCCAAAGTGCTCTGTCCCAGCAGCCATCCCCGACCATGTTCTCCAAGGAGATGGCCCGACCTCCTTCACATGCACCAAGATATTCTGAGCTCAGTGGGGCAGGATCAACTCCCCTGGCACAACTGGGCTTGTGAGACAGGAAGGCAAATCTCAAGGTGTGTGAACACATCCTATGCTCATTGGAAGCAAATAGCATCGGTATAAAATGCAGCCAGACTTCTTGTATGACTGGAGCCAGTAAAATGCACACAGGGAAGAGAGATGGACATTGTCAGCCTCTAGGAGAGGCACAAAATAGTTCTGTAATGAAAAAAAAATTGGCCCTACAGCTTAAGTAGACTGTTCAGTCCTTTTTGGATTCAGCCTACTGGATGATGAGTGTTTCTCATACCATTGTTTCGAAATGGTTTGGGGGAAAGGAGGTGCTTTAACCTCATGACTGACCTTTACAAAGTATTTACATACATAAATATTAAAATGTGTGTAGCACCCCTCGTGTTCACCAATTTGTCTGGCTCAGTAAGCCCCTCCCGAAGAGCGGTTGCACCTGCATCAGTCCTGATCCCTCCCCGTCTCCGCTGGCCTGCCAGTGGGACCTGGGTGTCTTCCCGGGACGCTGACTCGCCGGGCGATGGGGCTGCATCACTGCACGGGGCAATGCCAGCGCTGGGGTGTCTGAAGAGGGAGGTCGGCGCAGCCCAAGCACCGGGTCTCATTCTGAGGCACCAGCCTCAGCTTCTGAACGAGGGGATGGGAATCTCTCAAAGATGTTAGGTAAGGTAAATCCCAGGTAAATCCCAAGATGCCCATATCTATGCATCTGGAGAGACGGCCCGCAGAACAGATATTAAACCTGTGGGTTTTAAGGAGGCAATTAGTGTGACGTGACTTCCTCGTGGGGTGTTTCGCTCTCCCAGAGGTTGTAGGTGAGGGACTGAAAAGCAGTATTCCCAACCTTTTTTTCCCAGAGAGCGGAGCTATCGTATTTCCCACCCTCCCGCACGGGTTAACGAGAAACCTTTTCCGTGCCCCTGACTTTGCCTTCCCCCCTTCTATAGTCTTGCTTCCCTCGCCGAATCCATTTGCAAATGATATCGCTCGTCTGCATATTGTCACTCGCTGCCTGCCCACCCATTTATCAAGTGTCTGCAGCTCGGCGCAGGCTTGCCCTGTCCTCCCTGCTCCATTGTTCCTCTTGACCCAGGGGAAGGTGTGCGTGTGAGCCGGGGAGGGAAGATGGGTCTCTCCCACAGCACCGTGAGCCGGGGCCCAGGCAGCGCGGGCAGCGGCACGCAGGCAGTGCAGCTGGGAAGACACAATTACGCGAGGAGACTGACAGCTCCCCCTCCCTGTCTGGCATTGACAGATGACCTTGCAGGGACAGCAGCCCTGGGCCTCCCCACAGACATTAGCTGATATAATGGGCTAGACTGGACATGCCGTACTGAGAACGTAGGAGGTAGGTAAATCATCCCAGCTCGGTGGAAATAAACTCCGCCATTTACTTTCACAATAGGTTTCCCCTCAAACTCATAAACTTGTCTCTCAGTAACCCTAAAGCAAAATGATCATGGAATTTGAACACAACATTTACCAAGTCCTAATGAATAACATAATTATCACTTTATGCAAATCAAAGCTCATTTGCATCTGTGAATATTTAACTATTAAAAACAACGCTTTGATCTTGAATAAAAATATGTATATCACATAATCATAGCCTTATGGAACATGAAAACTACCTTTTTTTCTTTCTTTTTTTTTAACTGTACAGTTTTGCTGCACTTGGGTTTGCTGTTTGAACCTTCTCGGCGGGGACTCCATCTATGGAGCTTCTTCCCCGAGGGTGTCCATTGGGGTCTCTTGGTGGCTGTCATCCCAGCTGGGCACATCAGGCCTTTCTCTTCAGGTCGCTTCGTCGTTGAGCGCGACAGCCTTCCTTCAGCTTGCTTTTTTCTCCCCTGGTACTGTCCATTTTGGTGGCAGGAACGAACTCCAGCCCGAAGCCCAGGTGGGCTGAGTCCTAGCGTGTTACACTCTACGCCCGAGATATTGCCAAGAGATGGGTACTTTATACATTAATTACAAAGTAAGGGAAGAAGTCAAACTCTGCTTGCATATTTAAATCAAGCCACAGTGATGCAGATTTTTCTCTTAGGGAAAGATTACCAGGGATGACAGAGGAAGCATCAGTCTTTCACTGGACATTTCCCCACTGAAAGCTCTGAACCTGGTTCAAAGGATAGCCCGGTCACTTTGGGCCAAGGATCTAGAAGTATCCAGGTGCCCAACACCTACTGATATCATCTTAAAATTGCTAAGATGCAGCTCTTTGTGCCAGTCTGGAAGTTCAAGCCATGCACCATGAGATGTTAAATGATAAAGCTCCTGTTTTCATCTACTTGAGCTATTATCACTAGTTGTTGTCATGGGTTATGCTTCATTCACAATAAAAATTAGATTTAAAGAAACCCTCCACTTTACCAAATAACTCCTTGTGTGGAAAGATCTTCATAGGTTGCTAAACCAAATGAACTAATAATGTGTAACTGGCAATCCCAAATTCCCCCAAAGGCTGCCATTGATTATGGCCCCTGATCAACGAGGTTATCTAGTAAGTGGCCTCAAATGTGCCTACCAAATTGGGGTGGATAAAGAATATGAGAGCATTAATTGCCCCTTTCTTCTGTCTGGTGGCTTTAATGTGCCTTGCCCAGGATGTGAAAGATCAGCCCCTCCTGTGCTGATGGAGATATATCCCTTTTCTGCTCCCCCACCCCATCGTCCCCTCCCAACTCCAGGCTATCAGTTACTACCCTGCCCTGCCTGCAGTAATCCCCTACATGAACAGAGCCAGTCAGGGGCAAAATGCATGTGCTTGACACTAACTTAGCGAGGATTTAGGTGTTCACCTAGGAAAAAACCTCACTGGTTCCAGCTCTTAGCTCCAACCCCTGCTCAAGTATTTTGCCCCAAGGAAGTTTTTCCTGGGGCAAGGATTAATACCCATGTCTCCTTTTTCTAGGTAATCTTGCCTGGGATAAAAAAAAAATCATGCTCAAATTCCTTTCTGGTTTTTTTTTTTGTTTTTTTGTTTTTTTAATCTAGCATCTGATGATTATTCTAAAAACCAGTGTAAATGCTTTTCACAGGACTGACTGTAGGAGTCCTTTCTGAGGATACCCTGAGAGTCTGTGGGCTCAAATGCTTTTCCATCTCTCCGGAAACTGAACTTGGGTCATCCCCATCCTGGCGGAGCACGCTAACCGCTGAGCTGTTGCAAAAACTGGGAGTGGTGAGGAAGGAAACAGGTGGTAGCACTTGCACCTCTTCTGATATTTTGTAAGCAAAGGCTGGTGTAGAAATTTAACTCCAGGACTGCTTGTAGTGCCGTGATTCCCAGTTGGACTTCAGTGACTTTAAAGTCTGCGCTGTTTAGAATTTGAGTGTTGGTTTGAACTTTGCAGTTTGGGCTTCAGTCTAGCAAGTGCATATTTTAAACAAAGAAAACATTTGGCAAATAGTTGATTCTGCATGCAGGCAATGTCCCTCTGCTCCACACAATTTATTTTTACAAGGGTCGAAGGGAGACACATTTCTCTAAAAATAAAAGGCATCCGCACAAGGCTGAATTATTCCCTCCCAAACACAAACTGATCTTTTGCTTGTTTCCAAGCACTCTATCAAATTATAACAACAAAGCAGCATTGTACTCCTTAAGTTAATGAGTCTATGACTGCACCTTTCAATCTTACCCTTTCCAGCCCCAAGACACACGTGTTGCTCCTCTGCTTTTGTCCATCAGAATTGATATCATGACCCCTGACCTTTGAAACTTTACAAGTTATTGATGGCACTTCCTACACGCTATGTAACATGGTAAAGTCAGCAGCTGATGCAAAAGCAAATGATTGGGGAAGAGTAAAATACTAAGAATTTTAATTCTTTTTTTAACTATGGATCTTCTCTTCCCAACAAGCACAGGAAGATGATTTCTTCAAATCACTCAAGGCCTCTTAATGTGCATAGCTTACAGTTTTAGTGATGTGTAAGAGACAAACTCTTGTAGATCTGTGAAAGGGACTAGAGAAAACAGAACTCAGATACCAGCACTAATTTGGTATTTTTAATAGAGTGCCAAAAACCTTCCAGCATGTGGTGGTTTGACCCTGGCTGGATGCCTGGTGCCCACCAAAGCCGTTCTATCACTCCCCTCCTCAGCTGGACAGTGGACAAAATAAAATGAAAGGCTCGTGGGTCAACATAAGGATAGGGGGATCACTCAGCAATTACTGTCACAGGCAAAACAGACTTGACTTGGGGAAATTAGTTTAATTTACAACCAATCAAATCAGAGTAGGATAATGAGAAATAAAACCAAATCTTAAGACACCTTCCCCCCACCCTCCTTTCTTCCCGGGCATAGCTTCACTCCAGATTTTCTCTACCTCCTCCTCCCAGCAGCGCAGGGGGACAGGGAATGGGGGTTGGGGTCAGTTCATCACACGTTGTCTCTGCCGATCCTTCCTCCTCAGGGGGACGACTCCTCACACTCTTCCCCTGCTCCAGCGTGGGGTCCCTCCCACGGGAGACAGTCCTCCACAAACTTCTCCAATGTGAGTCCTTCCCATGGGCTGCAGTTCTTCACGAACTGCTCCAGCGTGGGTCCTTTCCACGGGCTGCAGTCCTTCAGGCACAGACTGCTCCAGCGTGGGTCCCCCACGAGGTCACAAGTGCTGCCAGAAAACCTGCTCCAGAGTGGGCTCCTCTCTCCACGGGACCGCAGGTCCTGCCAGGAGCCTGCTCCAGCGTGACCATGGGGTCACAGCCTCCTTCTGCTCCGGCATGGGGTCCTCCCCGGGCTGCAGGTGGAGATCTGCTCCCCCGTGGACCTCCCTGGGCTGCAGGGGGACAGCCTGCCTCACCAGGGTCTTCCCCATGGGCTGCAGGGGAATCTCTGCTCCGGCGCCTGGAGCACCTCCTCCCCCTCCTTCTTCACTGACCTGGGGGTCTGCAGGGTTGTTGCTCTCACATGTTCTTACTCCTCTCTCTGCTGCAGTTTCTGTTCCACAGCAACTTTTTGTTTCCCTTCTTAACTCTGTTATCCCAGAGGTGCTACCACCGTCACTGATGGGCTCAGCCTTGGCCAGTGGTGGGTCCATCTCGGAGCCGTCTGGCCTTGGCTCTGTCAGACACAGGGGAAGCTTCTAGCACCTTCTCACAGAAGCCACCCCTGTAGCCCCTCTGCTACCAAAACCTTGCCATGCAAACGCAATACACAGCATGTTTTGAATAAGTGACTCTTCTGTTTACCTGCCCAACACAAAGCAGCACCCCAGTGCTGTGTGTACAAAATCACTCTGCTGTGTTATCTCCCTCCTTCACTCTGAGGGCTGCCCCTCAGGAGGGCATCCAGAAATTTACGCTTGAGCATCTTGATTCAAAACATGTAGAAAACCAGGTGAAAGAGAATGTGAATGCAAAGTGTGTTTGTCATTGCCCCTGTTTTTTCCAAGGTATAGAACAATGAGGCCCAGATGTTATGATTGCAGGAATGCTAAAAATTTCATAAGTTATTCTGCAGGCAAGAAAAGCCACAGAAGGTCAGACCAAACTGGCTTAGGGTTTGCGCAGGGCAGGATCTGTTCAGAATGAATCTTTTTAGTGTGCAGTATCCATTACCAACTGATGTGAGAGACCCTCTTATAGATGGATCATATAATGCTTTTTCTTAGAAGGCAGAAAAATATCTATGGCAAAGTTTCAACACACGTATTTGAAGGGAAAGTTGGAGTTATGGAGACAGAACTTTTGTTTTACCAGCTAAGAATGGCAAGTTCAAGTTTTATCCTGCTGTCTTTCATTCCCATGGTAGGATGATTACCACTAAAAAAAAAAAAAAAAAAAAAAAAAAAAAAAAAAAAAGTTGGAAACTTCTATGCTGTGTAAGAAAAATCTTCTGGAGCTCTCTATTTCTGGATGATAAGTGAACCAACCCTGCTTTCATCTAGTAGCCTGCTGTCAAGCAAGCAGGTTTGAACAGGCTTGAGTTTATTAGTACATAAAGTACAGCATGTGTTGGTCTGTGTTTCTAGGACAGAACCCCAGTTTAAGTAAAGTTCAAGGTTATACCCAAGGCAGAACCATGTGGATAGTTTGCAAAGAACCACTAGCCTCCAGCAGCTCTGAAAAACTGCTGGGTTGGCTCAAAATGATAGCCAAACTATGGGCATACTGCTGTCTCCTGGCTCAAGCAGGAGCTGTGGCTTCTTTGCCAGGATGTTTCCCATATCACAGGGGTTTCCCACATTAATGTACGTACATGCCAGCGTCTGCAGCGGTGGCTGCAGAAGCTCCTACTGCTCCAGGCCACATCTGAATCAGAACCCCACCTATGCCCTCTGCTTTAAACCCTCGTGGCCTCCCCAGAAAAGTTTTTTGTGTCCCTTTTCCCTGACATTCAGAGCAGTTGTGGAAAAACACCAAGCAGGCGTGATGGTCTGAGATAAAGATGCAAAGATCAGCATGACAGGCCTCCAGCAGTGGGAACCTGGACCCACCCCAGGACTTTGGTGGCTCTCCTGCAGCACCCACCAGCCACCTCTGCCTCAGCCATCCCGCTCACAATGTGGCTATTGGCAGCACATCAGCCCCCCATCCCCAAGGGCAGAAGGACCCCAGGAATTTCCCCAGTGTCCTTCCCTTCAGTGCCAGCACACCTGCAGATGTCCCTTCCTCCAAGCATTGTTTCCCCATTCAGAGCTCCCATTTGCAGCCCATCCCACCCTGCTCATCTGTCCCAGGGTTGCCCTCCCACCCATATCTCACACTCTCAACTACCCACTCTCAGAAGAAACTACAGACATACAGAAGATTAACCAAAGACAAAGAGCCAGCTAATGTCTTGCTTCCATTCCAAACAAAACAGAGTGCAGGAGCAGAGGGCTTTTGTCTTGGCTAACCAGGGTCACACAATCAGCATTTGCCCCATTTGCAACCAGCCCTATCTCATTACCTTTCTTACAGCACCTCTGCAGCAAGGGTTGGAAACAGGCTGTTCTCTGCACCAGCAAAGCCAGACTAAGTGGAGAAAGGTGAAGTTTCCCCAGTGCAAACACCTTCGCCTGGCTTCTATATAAGCATGTAGCTCTTGCTATTGATGAGCCTTTCCTGGCCAAAACCTTTGGTAGGACCAAAATCAGGGTTTCATTTACTCATATTTCCCAGGATTTCTCTTTAGTTTGTCCATAATTTCATATAGGCATTAAGCTTTTTTGCTATATATATATCTCTCAAGTAGAAATCCGTTCAACCAGAATTCCCTTAATAGAGGTTAAAAGATTTTCAGTGAAGAAATGTCAAAATACACTAGCTTATAATTGCCCTCAAATATGCAGTTTTATATATTTACTTCATGGAGAGGAACTTTGGCATATATTTAATTAAAGAAATGGAGCCTGCAGGAGGTCTTGGAATGGAGCTCATTGTATTTTGGTTTGGGGTGAATTTCACAATCTACTCTATAGTTTTATTAATCTCCCCAAGCATGAACAAACTCCAGCTATTTCTGTAGAAAATGGGAAGCAAATAAAACTTAGAAGCCTTTGGAAGTGGTTTTAAACATAGCAGGAGAAATTACAGTATTTAATGTCAGAATCTAACAATTATTACAGAATAAATGGCTGCGTGCAAGAGAAATAAACTTTGAACCAAGACTGCTAATTGATACTTCAACAAAGGAGACATTTTTATGAAATAGAAATTCTGAAGCAGACTTCTAGCATTTTTGTCAATTAACCAACAATAAGGGTTACAATCGGCACTGGGAAAGTCTACAATACAATTCCTGTTGACATCTTTTTTGATTAAAGCTAGAAAGGCTAACCTGAAGACCTGCAGAACAGGCACCCAAGAAGTGAAGCTCTGGTGAGCTTCCTAACACCAGCTACTGGATTCAGGAAAGCGTGCAGAAATATGTCACTTAAAAGATTAGTTGGTCGATGATACGCAGCCTTAGCTCGGCACCGCAGAAAATGGTGCCACGCCAGTTGGGAGGTGACAAGACTTGTGGATCACCTTTGGCAAGAGATAGAGAACCTGATCTTGTGATGCAAGTGAAAATGGGAAACACACACATGTGATGCTATGTATGCCAGGACTGGGGACATCAGCATGTGGGGAACACCACTGTGAACTTTGAAGCTGAAGACCTGTCACATCGTCAGTGAAAATTACCCTCCCTCCTTCTGGAGGGTGAGAGTTTTAGGACCTCAGTGGGGCCAGCAAGGGACTGGCCTGGGGTATTTATGGGAGAATCTGTGACAGGAACATGCTGCTATAACCTTTGACTTGGCTAAGGGAAAATGGGGAGTCTGTCCTGAAACAAAGACTAACATTTTCTTCCTCCTCTTTCTTCTTCCTGAAATGCCAGGGCTAGAGGAAGAGTGACCAGAGTGGTGAAAACAGTAAAATAAAATGTTACAAAATGTGACTAATTCTATTTGTC
Organism: Astur gentilis; assembly: GCF_929443795.1. Classification (NCBI taxonomy): domain Eukaryota; kingdom Metazoa; phylum Chordata; class Aves; order Accipitriformes; family Accipitridae; genus Astur; species Astur gentilis. Next base: position 9,200,793 of record NC_064904.1, read on the forward strand.
AAGTAGGCTCAGGTGTCAGTGAGTTGCAGGTCTAAATACCAAGCCAACCCTGTTATTTTTCACTGCTTTACTCCTCCTCACTTCTACTTTTTCTCATAGGAAAGATAGTGGAGGTTAAAATGTGTGGGAATGGGGGTATTTTCCACCGAAGTAAATGTAATTTAAGTGTAAGAAGAGAGGATATAAATTTCCATGGCAAAGCAAAGAATTTGAGAAACATCCCATACAAACCCAACTTGTTCATTAAGAAGAAAAAAACTTCAAGAAATACATTTATCTTTCCCTGGCTGGTAACTGAAAAACTTTTTGATCTATAAAACCAGAGTCATGTACCAGTAGGAGTACAAGCATTATATCTCACCAGCTCCCTTCAGGTCCCATAAACATGGCAGAAAGTATAAAGTAGGCTGAATTTAACAGCACAGAGACCTTAAGCATATAATTTTAGCCAATGGGAACTCCTTACAGAAGCTCTGAGACAAAGAGCTCTGTGTCATAGGATCACAAGGCTTGATTAATTGTGTGCATGCTTCAGCCACAAGTACTGCTTTCCTCACTGTTCCACATGCTCACAGTTGAGGTAAAAGGAGATTTCACACCAAAAGAGGAAAACCACGTTGTTGTAATACCTAACTTCCACCTACACCAGTCCATACTGGAATCCTCAACCCTGGGTTAGAGACACAGGCATCCCAGGGTGCCAGGTCTGGCACAGGGGAGAGAGTAAATCTGATACCTCAGGATGGGATTAGAGAAGCTGGAGAGGAGAAGAAGCTGCCCAAGCTGACGGATAAGAAATGTCTACAAGAGGCCTTGTGGTGTGAAGTATTTAGCCGTGAGGCAATTAAGCAGAGGCAGTTGCATAGCTACCACTGGGAGAGAAAGCGGCACCTATGTCCTTTGGGAGTTCTGGCTGTAAATCCTTTCCTGGAGATAAGAAAAAATACTAAAAAACAACTAACAGTCATCTCCCCCATATTTTTCTCTTAGCCACATAAGAGGTAGGAAATTTGCTTTCAAGTCTTCCTCCTCTCTCCTCACCCACACACCTGATTAGAAAACAGAGATTCGAACCTTGGTCTTCCATTGAAGAGAGTGGCCTCACCACCACCCTCTCAGGTATTTGGGAACAGGACTTTCTTAATACCTTCTGCTGAATCTGATCTACTTTGCTGTAGCTAATTAAATACCTGCATTCAATTATAAACCAAACCTGACTCTCCCACCTTTCTCTGTAAGGCCCAAGGATGAGTATATTCCCCCAGGATGTGAGACTCAAGTTTAAACCACTGCTCCTGAGGAGATGGACTCAGACGGCTATGAGTTTTGAAAGCACTGGTTCACAGAAGACCTTAAGGCATTTCCCACTCCACTAAGCATGTTCAGACTGTGCCGGGAGGTGATCCCGTGTGCTCTCCTGCACCGCTGTAGTATCAGCTATACATGGAGCATCCTCACAGGTGCTCATGTCACTAGTTCTTAAAATCTCTGGGCATACAGTCTCCATGACCTCCTCAAGCAATCCACTCCAGTGCTCCCCTTGGGGCAGCATTGTGCAAGGCGATCTCAGTGGGACCTGAACCCTGGGCATAATACCCTTTGTACAACTAAATCCTGGCTCAGCCGAAGGTACCCCGTTTTCAGAGGTGACTGTTACCTATTGATGCTCCCAGTGGATGTCTGATGGGTCACATACCTGCCCAGGAAATCAAGCTGGAGCATTGCTCCTCCCCCTGGATCACTGCAACAGTGAGGGTGCTTTGCGCTCATTGCTCCACAATAAGTAACAGTGCTGGAGAAACATTTTGCCAAGGATAGGAAAGACTGGCTGTTCCTCCACCTACTTTCAGTAGCAAGGGGAAGTATTAGAGTCCTCTTAAAGAGGAGAAAATGCATGGACATGAAAATAGGGTGGGAGGATGAAACCTGTCTGCATCAGGCATCCTCCTCCCTCCGGTACTACAGATGCCCTATCAAGAGGAAAAGGTTACGTAATGAAAGAAGTCTGCCTACAAAGCCTGCTGCTACAAGAGTTTGCCAAGAAAAGAGACTGGAGAGAGAGTGCCTTACAACAGCCTTAAAGCAAGACATTGCAAGCTAGAACCACAAAGGAGGATCTCTGACTAGTAACCTAGAAGGGATTAAAAGGATAGAAAGACCACTGAATCAACCAAAAAAGCACATAACAGGGCATCTCTGGAGATTCTCACTTATTAATGTTACTGCTATTGCAAATAATCATACTGTTTATTTCCAGTTACCGTAGAGTGTGGAGGCCTGAGTGACTGGGGCTGGTTCTATCTGGAATTCAACAAGCAAGGAGACAATTTGAATCTAACAGGATGATGGAGAAATTATCACACCAAACTTCTCCGGTGTTCAGTGCCATCTCCTTAGGCCCATCTAACGATGAATATTATGTGACTCGTATGACTGATATGACCATGACTCATGTAATAAATATGATTGATATGACCAATGAACAAAGAGAAATAGTGTTGCTGCCCACTACCTCCATGTTTTCCAGGTAGTTTTGTCTTGCTCTGTTTTTGTTTCAATTCTGTTATTCTTGCAGCCAGGACCTGGATATGCATTGGCACGAACAAAGGAAAATGTAAGTAAGTGTTTAAATACTTAGCTGCCCATAAAGTAAACCATGAAATAAAATACTCAGTCCTGGTTTGATTCAAATTTTGGTTAACAGTTGAGATTGCTAGAGGCAGATACCAGTGAGACTATTAGTGTTCCCAAAAAGTGGCCAACTTCTGATACTTCACTGGTACTTCTGGAACCGTTCATCGCTGGTACATACATCTATTAAGTATACATTGTTCTCTTCCCTTAAGCGTTGTGATTCACACGCTGATGGTATCAAGAGATCCCCAGGGAGATGAGAGCCCATGTGGATTAGGGGGCACTGGTGAACTTGTTCTGTCTGTCTGAAGGAAAAGCTAGGAGCTAGGGAGCCCTGTACCCCCTTTTTACGCACAGAGAGCTGAGGTACAAGCAAACAGACTTACTCAAGATGCCACAGGCAATCTATGGTGGGGCTGGGAACCAAATCCAGATTTCCTGAATCCTATCCAGTGTCTTAACCTCAAAAGCGTCCTTTCTCACTAATCAGGTATATCAGACGAGTCATCAGACACCTATATGTATATCTGCTTACCCTCAGATTTGTATACCTCTATGGTCCTGAAAACTAGTTTGTTCTCTCCTGCCTCGCCCACAGAGGTTTGATAAGGTGGTAAAACCAGCTTAAAGACTTCCTTTGTTCTGATGACAGGCGCTGCAAATAGCAACTCTGCCCAAGCCTCTGACCTTGGTTGTGAGGTCCTGAGAGACAAAACAGCTGTCTAATGGGCTAAATCCATATAGAAACTTCCTCCGTGTTTGTGCCGTGTTAGATGTCTGTTGGAGTATCAGTGGCTGGACATGTCATCCTAATGAAGGCAGTGTAGGCAAACTGCTGAAAGAGGCTCATCAGCAGTTCTCCAAAACCACCTTACCTGTAGACAGAAGGTAGGAAGGACATGGTCTGCTAGATAGAAAGTGCATGGGTCTCAAAGGGAAGTCAAATAGTCTGGAAGCTGCCAGAAATCACTGCCAACATCTGCAGCTGAAGATCCTGTTACCTTACCCTCAGTAAATCCTGCCAGATTAGAGAAGCACAGTCTCAAGAGGTATACAAAAACTCCAGGTGAATTCATTAGCCATGGCTCCATTACTTAGTCAATCTTCATGAGCAGAAGATCTGTCTTTCCATTTCCTTCAAGAGCAGGTGCTGCCGACCTTCTCTCTAGGCACAATCGAAGTCTGCTATGTTGAAAAGAAAGTTGACAGAGGTAGCAATAGGCATGACAGGAGCATATGAGACTCCTTAAGCTAATCATTAAAGCCCAGGATCAAGAAAGCAAGTGCTTACATGTGCCTCGGACAGTCTTGTTAAGCCAAGAGTAAAAGAGGAGATGGAGGATGAACTCCTGAAAAAGTAACAGCTGAAAAGTGAGGCTGGTGTGATAAGATGGCAATTCCCAAAAAAAGGTGATTCAGGCAGTAATATTTGCTGGTATTAGCTAAAAACATGAAAAGTCCATAAGGAAAATGTTGTGAAACTGGCAAACATTATGGAATTTAAGAAGAAAGCAACAGTTTTGAGAGGTTAGCCTATTATCACCAGAAAAACACTTTTACTCTGACTGGAAAAATAAGCAGGGGATAAAGTTTCAGAACTGCTGTAGCTGGTGGCAAAACTTCTACAGATCTCAGTGGCATCAAGACTTCATCCCAGGAGCCTTCTCGTAGGAAAAGAAAACACTATTTTGACCAACTGAAGGTCTTGACTGGGGAGAGCCGGAGCTTTTCAGCTTTTCCACTGTTCCCAATGCCCATGGATTTTCTGAGCTCGCCATAATACCAGCATCATTCCCAAAGAGTAGTATAGCACGTGGATACATCTGCACTGCCCATTATAGTGCTAAGTGAGTTAGCTCTAAAAGAACTAGCTTGAGGACGAGAAGCAATCCAGACTTATTAGCATGGTGCTCTACCCATGCTAATTTACTGTACTAATGCAGCTATACCACTTCTAGGTATCCCTGAACAACACAGTGTTGTGAGTTCCGGATCTGCCAAGAACACAGATGTGTCAGTAGGTTGAATGAGGAAGGTCTGAGACTAACAGGTTCCTTGGTAATGTGAGGTACACCGAAGGAGGCTATTACTTTGTGCTGCTTTAATGCCTTCTAATTTTTTTAATTAAAGCTCGGTTACAACATCCCGTAGGGAAAAATCCCTTGCTGGCAAAAAGAGTAGGCCAAGAAACCTCACAAGCTCTTTTCTGGCATTAATGTCTATTACTCTAAGTAGCAGTCCAGCCCAAACTTGTAGGAGAATAAAGCTACCACACTCCTACCACAAAGACTGTTTTTCTTTGCCAGTAATTGCTGTTTTTCCATATACAAGGACCAGATCATCTACTTTCATTCAAAATGCCTTCTTCTAGATTAAGGGAAAACAGCAGCGAGAAGAGGGGAGGTGAGGGGAATTAAAATAAAATGCAAGGTCTCCAAGAGAGATCAGCATGCGTTCACTTCCGTGACAGGCTGGAGCAGGCAAGAGGAAAATGGCTGCTACCCCTGCACACATGCAGAATTTCTTTGAAATTCCATGTGTTGCTGGCAGGCTTAAATGTTTGCTTTATTACATCGGCCTTTCAGGGCTCCCAGTCATTTGGCTGCGCTGATATCAAGCCTCGCAAATGGCTGAAGTCCAGTAAGGTAGCAATCGGATGCATCTTTGTACTAGGGATCAAGACAGGCGCCTGGCTGCGTAAAGGTCTGGCTCCAGAAGACCAGCAGTGCTGATTCCTCCAGTGCTATCTCCACGAGCACCCTCTGATACAGTTAGGGCTAAACTTCCCTGACCGTGTCCATGCGCTATCTCATGTTGCACACTGAGAGAGTAAATCATGTAGGGAAGAAAAGAAGCATCTTGTTAATTCTGTGTTTGTACCGTCTCAGCGGTGGCCTACGGCCAGACCCTATCGGTGTTACTGTAATGCAGCACTAATAACAACAAACCAGAGAAATACTGCAACCGTGGTAAAACTTTTGCTGGACTTGGTCCGTAAGGAAGCTGGCCCCGGTGAAGGCAGCGGGGCAGGGCTGCTGGCAGCTGCCTGCTCGCCTCGCCGGAGGGGGACTGCAGCGCTGCGAGAAAGCGATTGATCTGCGGGGCTCGACAGGAGAGCGACAACCTGATTTATGGTCATGTAGCTGCATTAGATAAAGGAGCTGTGGCCTTTTCCTTTCAGCATAGGTGTGGTCATCACTTAATTACCCCCGAGAAGGTGGAAGGCATTAAAACCTCAGGAAACGCTTGTGTCTGTGAGTGTGAGAGTAAGAGTGTAAGTGTTAGGCAGCTAAAATTACCTGCTAAGAATTAATTTTACTTTCTCTGAGGCTCTGCTCTTGTTTCCACCCCATACGCACGTACGCTCCGGCACGCACAGACAAATACATGCACGCAAATACTAAACAAATACATTCACCTTGAGAGCATTATTGACTATTCGATATGGTCGGATTGCTTAAATTAAAAACTCTCCAAAGAAAAGAGTTTGCAGATTTCTGTCAGCCAGAGATCTATTACTCATGCTCAACCATCTGGTATTTAATGAGAATATGACAAGCTGATTGTTATTTTTTTTTCACATGGCAAATTGAAAAATGCGACTTTTTGATCTGTATTTTAATTACACCCCCTCTGATCTCTCTCCCTTGCACTTTCTTAGTAATATGAATTTGGAGAGTAAGTACACTCTGACTTTCCCTGTTAGCCCTGTCTCTCGAATAGCTAAAAAAAATTTCATTTCTTTACATTTCTCTGATTCACCTGTGATCTGTGGAGGTTTAAAGAAAACTCTTTTCCTCCCAGCTGAAGAGCCAGGGAAGGGCTTCCAATGACAGGTGAGACTGCTCGGCTCTGCAACCACCCTTGGTCCACCGCAGCTCCCTGGCACCCTGCATTTTCCTTGTCACTGCAGCTGTCATGGAAAGGGAGTTATTTGATGTTACATTTCATGTTACAGGCATTGGTGTTATCGAATAGGCTCATAGTTTTGCTCGAATGCTGGAAATATAATTTTAAAAACCCCAACAAAACACTTTTGCCACAACAAGAGGGGAAGATGCTACAAGCCCCAGAAATTGGGATTTTTGTCAGACTGACCCTGCTCAGTTCACGACAGGTTGCTGCCTGCTTAGTCGGGCCTCACGCCTATAGCAGCAGCTAAATCAGACGATATATGAAAGCATGACTTTAAAGGGACCGGACCCAATCACATGACACATTTTTGTCCAAGTTCCACTATCATGTGACAATCTACAGTAGATTTATGAAATTAAGCACAGATGGCTACTTTGTTTTTGTTCTTTGAACTGACAGCTGCTGGTGTAAAAATAAATTAAATTAAATTTCATATAAGTCAGACTTTGAGACTTTTTTTTTTTTTGGTTAAATAATCTTTAAGGTCCCCCCCCCCGGCACACACTCACATACATTTTAATGTTTTACTGGTTCTCGCCTCTCACCCCACACTCCTGGCATATCCCCAGGATCCTTCCCCAGACACCCTAGCAGTGACCTCCCTCTTCATTTGGGCACACACCTCCCAAGGGACACCGGACATTCAGCCTCCGTCCCCAAACAGATACCAAGCGACGGTGGGGACAACCTGTGCCAAGCCTGGCCAGTGGGCATAGCTGAAGCAGGGCCATTTAAAGCCACTTTCCATCAGGAAACCCAGCTAAAAGAAGGGAAAACCCCATGAATTCTCCACCCTGCAAGCCTGCGGGTGAGTATTCCTAAGCCCTTAGGAACGGTCAGCTCTGAAAGGCTGCATATGCCAACAGAAGTGGGAGTATTGTTATTAACTGAGCTAATAATCTGATATATAGGGAAAAAAAGAAGGAGGTGACTTCTAGGTAAGGAAAGTAATGGCAGGTGCATAAAAGAGAATGAGATGATTTTTTTAAGAAAACCATGTTTCAGGATTAGCCAAAGGGTTCTCCTGTATTCACAAATCTCCATGGAGCACTTTAAAGTCTTCTGTGTTTGTATCACTTAAAGTGCTGCTATTTTAGGTCAGTGTAAATAAGTCATGTGTGCCATCAGCCTTGTACAAGTGCTTTCTGCTGCTTAATAATACATGTGCTTGTCCATTATAGGGGCTACATGGGTATGTGTTGGGATCTAGAGGCAGTCATGCAAAGATCCTGTCTTTGGCACGGCTGCTTAATGCTTTGAGTGAGGGCATAGGGTATATACTCATGATGACCTAGAGCAGGGCAGAGGCTAAACCTAGCTCTGATCACAGCACCCAGTAAATAATTCATAAGAAACCTTACCATGGTATCACTGCTTTCCTCCCCAGATATGCCAACAATCCAGCACTATTACCTTTCATTTTATTTATACACAGATATCAGGGTTTGAGGTAGCAGGGAGTTGTTTGACCACAGCACAATTCTGTTATTTCAGTTGCATTTCCGCAGTTTGGTAGATGTTTGGGAATTATAATGTCTCAGGTTCCCTCACAAAGGTGCTTGGCAGAAATGATGCTGTTCAGATGCAGCACCCTATAGGCCATAGCAAGCAGAGCATCTTGGGCCTGACGTTCCCTTTGAATACACATGGATGCTGAGCTCCAGTCTCAGCTGTGGTTTGGGCATCCAATAGACTCCCACCCCCTGTGAAAACTATTCAGATGATTGGCCTCAAGTGGGAGCAGGACATTCTGAAGCTGAGATCCCCACTGACTCGATATTTGCAGCTCCTGTATTGTTCACTCCCTTTTGTGTCCCCGTTCTCTCTGGGTCTCTTTTTCCATTTATATAATGGATTCATCAGTATGGGGACTCTCATTACGTGCTTATCCAGAAATTAGCACAACGGGGTCCTGTTCTCAGTAGCCCTCTAGGCAGGACAGCAGCAAACACAATTAGTTTCACCAAGGATTTAAATTGCACAATAGTGTCGTACAATAGCCTGAATACAGGACAGAGAGTGTGAACTTTCTAGATCTCAATCATTTGATCATTTTGCAAAGTTACAGTGAAATGTAGAATTGATGGTGGAAAAGTAGGCCTGTCCATGTTGCATAATTACTGAGTTAGTGCTGAAAAAGGACTCAGGTATTGGGAACCATGAAGTCCTGTTAGGAAGCCGCTGTGCCACATTTTCTTCAATCCACCTGCATGTTGGTGCATCCAGCCAGGTAGCCATCACCATGAATTAGATGTGGGTTCTCATATTCTGAGCCAGTTGCTTTACCTTGGAGTTTCTGGGGAGAAAATGGGTTGAAATCCCCATTTTTCTGATGGGCATCTGCAAGAGTTAATCAGCAGATATTTGTAAAGGATTTTGCCTTGTACTCCTGTGATTTTGCTCCCTGAGAAGTCAATTCAGATTTGCCATTCCTCTAACAGAAGGAAAATTCAACGAATAAAAGAGCAAAGTATCATACTGGAAAAGCCAAATCTCTAAGTCTGACTTGCTGGGAGGAAGATGCCAAAATACCTTTACAAATCTGCACCTCAGTACCAGTGTCAGTTTTGTGAGGTACAAATGCTGTGCTTTGAGAAAAAATGAATAGGATTTTGCTAGCAAAAGGCTTGCCCAATCACACCTCAACAGACCTCCACAGGCTACTGAAGCTGAGCACAGTGTCTGTGAAATTAATAGCTGAAGAGTAATTTGGTAAAAGAAAATGGTGAAAAGAAAAAAATAAATTTAGTTTAAAATGGTACTTTTCTTTCCCTTTCAAGTGTTACAGATCTGATTTCTCTGACAGAAAAATAAGTATGTGCGTGCATCTATATGGCGAGGTTTAAGGCGAGGTTTAGAAACAAGATTTTTAATAGAAAACAAAGGCACGTCAGTTAATAAGCATGCATTAATGTTGAAAAAGCCCTGCAATAGTGTTTCTTGTGCATATGTGGGAATGAGGGACTGTAAGAACAAGTGGTGGCTGGTTGCCTGGGTTTATCAAAGCCCAGTAGGGCAGGATCACCTCTTTGTCTTTGCTGTGCTCAGAGTCATCAATCCCTCCTGTTCCTTCCGGAGCTGTGAAAATGTCAAGAGAGAAACTCCTCCCCCTCTAACAAAACCCAAGTGCCGTGAAAGCCCCAGCTCCAGGCAAACACCCACCCTGCCGGGCGGCTCGGCAGGGCCTGGGGGAGCCCAGCCAGCCGGGTCCCACCGGCTCTGTGGGGCAGAGGGGATGGGCACATCTCCTGGCTGGTGGGACCCCACAGCCCGGTGGCTGTGCTCCTCCAGGCCTGCGCTCCTCCACGCCGCCGGCTGTGCTCCTCCAGGCCCGTGCTCCTCCAGGGCGGCTGTGCTCCTCTAGGCCTGCGCTCCTCCAGGGCTCTCAGCCCTCTGCGAAGCAAGTAGGGGCAGGCCTGGCCCGGGCTCCATGGGAAGAAGAGGGACTCTGTGTTACCCCTGAGCAGGGGCTGGCCACATTTCCATGCCCTGACAGGGCACTGCTGGAGGCAGTTTTGCTTTATGGTTGAGCTCGCACCTGAAACCGCAGCTCCCAAACAGCCTCAAGCCTCCAGCGCGCCCTGCTCCTCAGGGCTCCCGCCCCTTGCTCCCCTTCCCACCGCCTCATCCACTCAGTCTCGGGCCCCAAAGCCTCCCCCTTTTTAGCAAGGCATCCCCCGACCTGCCTCCGCTACCTCCCCAACCCCCACATGAAACCCTGCTGGGGGCACGCACGCGCTGCCGCACTCCAGCTCCCTGGGCCTGCTCCAGCACTCGACGAGCCCCCGGGGGCTTAGGAGCCGCCTCAAATACAGCAGGAGGGAAACGGGCCTTGCTGCCCGCTGGGAACCAGTGCCCCGTGGAGAGCTGTAGGTAACTGCCCCGGTCCGTCCGGAGAAAGGCACGGCCTGTTAGGTGCTGTGGTTGGAGGCAAACGGGGCAGACAGAGAGGAATGCAGACAGGGGAGCGGGGATGGCTGGAGGGGCGGAGAGGCAGCCGCAGGGTGGCCGAGGGTGGGAGGGGAGAGGAAAGGCTGGAGGACAGGGAGGAGGGTGGAGAGGGCGATGGGGTGCGGGGTGATGTGGGAGATGTAATCTAAGGCAGAGCTGTCCAGAGCCTCCAGGCTGGGAACCAGGTGACTGAACACGATCTGGGGGAAGCAGATGCCTTCACAGCACCTGCGGCGGCGCAGCCCCCACCCAGAGGTAACAGAGCTCGTTCGCTTGCTGCCGAAGCTCTCTGAATCGATGCGACCCACGTGTGAAAGGCTAAACACCGAAGGAAGAAGTTTGCACAAGTGCTGCTCTGTACAGTAGCGCTGACAAGCTGGAATCAGAGACTTTCTCTTCTTCCTCACCTGGTGCGATGCTGGGACAGCAGGGGCCGCGGGGCGAGGATTATCCAGCTGGTTTCCCCAGCAGGACCAGAGGCCTGAGCCGGTGCCTGGGGGGATGCTAGTCCCTTGCCGCAGTATGAATGAGTGATGGTTTGCAAAGGCAACTGTGCAGCTCTGTGGCCTTCTTCCCACGTTTAGGTAGGGGCTGTGGGCAGAACAGTATTTTCCCAAGCATGCTCAGCCCGAGAGTCAAATATTTTTCTGCTCTCCATCATTTTATTGCAAAATGGTTCTAACAAAAGTATCCAGCCCAGGAAGTGATTTCATGAGGAAAGAGCTAAAGACGAGAACCTGAACCAGCTAAAACCCCAGATCAGTAGTACAGAATTAAGCACAGGATTTGCCCCAGCTTGTAATTAAAAGTCTCTTTTCTTCTGATTGCAAAGATAACCTTCTAAGTGTTGCCAACCATAACCCAAATCAGTCTCATATACTCAAGCCTGTGTATATCCTGGATAAACAAATACCTCTGAGAAATAGATACCATCCTATTGCCGTCAACAAAGTGTCATTGCTAGTGGCAAAAATTCACTGTTTAAGTGTTCAGCTCATGTTTTTTCTTTGCTGCTGCTCAACATCATGGCAGACACTGGTGGTAACCTTTTCAGTGTGGTGCTGGTTTTGCCAGGAGAGCTCATGGTCTTCAAATATTTTAGATCATGTGAGATTGTGTGTGAGGGACAGAGAAGAAAGGAGATTCCTCCTTCTCTGTAAATTCTACTTCTTAAAATTTCAAAAAGTGACATTACGTCCTACATCACCTACACTGCCCAGATCCCGCCTAGATTGCCTCCTTTCCATCCAAAGCGACCAATAGCCCATAGCACCTCCCTCTTTGTCACTACGAGTATTGACAGCAGAGCTTAGGAAGAAACAGAGAGTATTTACACAGTAAAAGATAAAATTTCTACAATGGCAAGTGAGGAACCAGGTGGGTTAAATGAATCTCTTGAGGTGCACCACACACTAAAGTGTACCCTACAGAGGCCGTGTCACTCTTTCTTCCCAAGGGACGCTGTTAGATACTGGACCTGCTATGTTCAACATGGCCCATCAGTCCTAAGGATCTCATATTTGGGAAAAAGAGCCGTATCACCATATTGCCTTCAGCATTTCCAGGGACAGCTGACAGGGAGCCACTCTGAGGGGCAGGTCAATAACTGCCTCACTACACAAGCAGAGATAGGGGAGATAACCTTGGTGGGAGACTCAACAACAGCCAAAACTGGCCCACATCCCTTCTCACTGCCCCTGTGCATGGTCTTGGCTGCCTCTGTCAGCCCGTTTCCTCCTCTTCTGCCAATCACATCTAAGCAGGCAGGGGAATAGGTCAACCCAGTTTCCTAGAACAGAGACATATACTTGTCCTTCTGCACCATGACTAGCTGCTGCTGCCTTTGGGAGTTGTTCTTCTCCCTGCACAGGAAAAATACAGTGAAGGGAAGAGGCTCCTGTCCCACACAGGTTTAGGAAAGAGCCATCTTCTAGTCCAGGGGAGCAGATTGTGAGCCCCACTGTCTCCAATGGCAACCCCAGCTCAAGAAAGCAAAACCCGTAACGCTACCACAGATTTCATTGCCTTCAACAGCTACTGATAAGCCATTAAAAGCTACTTCAAATAAATCAAACTAAAAAAATAGCCCTAGTTTGGCTCATGGCTTCAATACACATTAAGAATTTATGCCTGCCAGCCCAAAGTTTGTAGTAAGAGATGTTTCTTTGTGACCTGGGAGTAGGTATGTAAATAGTGAATTAGCAAAATGTCGGGATGACACAGAATTTTTTAGGTTACTCAAGACTGTGGGGAGCTATGACGTGTTCCAGAAAGACTTGACCAGACAGCATGATGGAAGATGAAATTCAGCGTAGACATGTGCGAGCTAATGCACACTGCAAGAAATAATTTAAGCTTTCATACATGCCAAGGGACTGTGAATTAGTGATGAGAGGCATTATGGTGGACACACAATGCCTTCAGTGAAGCTGGCTGCTCAAAGTATAGCCCAGGTCAGAAAACAAATGAGGGAAAATTCAGATATCTAAAGGTGAGTGGGCTCGTACTTACATTAGAGAAACCTTCTGGGTCAGGCTGGAACATAATTTAAAGCTACCTGGGAATGAGGCAGCTCTGGAATCAATTCTCTCTCTTTGGCTCAGCCAGGTCTTCCAGGGCTCACGTTTTACACATTGAGAAGGTCAGAATTAGTTGTCAAGCCTTGCAAAAGATCTGGACCTCACTGAATTCTTTATCCATCCATGAAGTCCTTGAAAAGTGATAGATATCCTGACAATGATTCAAACTTGGCAATTAAATTCCCATGAGCTGGAATTAGAAAAGGTGTCCCACTTACATGAATAGATTGCAGAAATCGTATTTGGAGATAGTTTCAACAAGGGTTCCTTGGGTTTTGCTGTGAATGAGCTAAATGCTCCTTCAACATAAGGCACTACTGCAGTATCACCAAGATCAAATCCCCTTTACAGTGTGGAGTGGGAAATAGAAGACCTTTTTTTCCCCCCGCCTTTAAGACAAGGGGCATAAAACAATGACTGAGAATGAAAGCCCTGTAAATTAATTTGTATTACAATTTCTGCAACGCCTTTGTATACAAATGGAAGTTATGTACATAATTTATGGAGGATGGTATATGTGAATTGGAGTCTCAAACTCCCTCAAAGACACTCACTCAAGCATGATGCGTAGAACACTAACACTCTCAGACAGTGTGCAGATTGCAATAGTAAAAAAAAAATATCACTCTAATACTCTGCGTTACAATAATAAATGCAGGAATTAGAGGTTTTTACCTCTTTGTAAATAAATTATGCATATGTAGTTTTAAATTAACCAAATTAAATGATTAAAGACACTCCACTCCTTCATAAACTTGTCTCGGGAGTAAGGAATGCAGCATACAAGCAGAGGTCTCTGGTTCCTCTGAGCCTCGCTGTTTCATTTGAAGCAATCTTAGATGCACTTCCCTTTCTCCCAGCTTTGCAAGGATAGAAGGCGTTTTATTTTCCCTTCAGCTAATTATTTTCAGATAAATGCCAGTGTTGAGATTAGAAACACCACTTTTGTTTGCATCCCCTCAGTGGGGTGTTGCTGGTGCTGGAGAAGTACCGCATGGCTCCTCAGAAGTCAGCCTGCCCCCAGCCACTGGTCCCAACATTTCTGCCTCTGGATTTAACCGAGGGAGCCAAACAGGCACAGTTATTCAGGACTGGGCTGGCACTGTAAGTGGATGACAATCCTGAAATGCAGGTCCATAGTGCCTTCTCTGCACGAAGTACCATTGTGCTATTTTGTCAGTGATGACATGATTTGTCGTGGCACATGGCACCATGGTACGTGGTACCATGATTCACACTTGGCTACAAACATTGTTGCCCATTTTAATGTGGGAGGGAGTTTAGGCCATAGCTCAACAGACTCATTTCTTACTCATTTCATGAAATGGCACTGTAGCCTTAAGCCTAAACTCAGCAGTCACAAGGAGAAGAAACTGCAGAGATTTGAAGAATGTTTCTTTCCCAGTATTACCAGTGCTGTCCTACCTCTATATTACCAAAGAGGGCTTGACTCCACTCCATCCTAGATACCAAATTAGCTCAGTTCTTCTGGGGAATCTCTGGACAGTATCTGTTACTCTCAAAGCACTTAGCTCAAAATGTCTTTTTATAGGTGTAGAAGCAGGCACAGAAAAACAGATCATCTTTCTCAAGATCACAGGGTTGGGCAGTGGAAGAGCAGGGGCAGCTGACTCTCAATGTGCATCCTACTCCTGGGCAGCACCATTTCCACACACTGTGGTCATTTCATCAGCTGAGCCACCACAAGATGTTGTTTAAACTTTGCTTAACAACCCCGATTAACTTACTTTCTGGATAGCTCAAGCATTTACAGACGTTAAAACTTCCCAAGGCTGTATTACCAGAAGAGTCTACTGAAATCTTTACGTTAAAAAAAAAAATAAATCAGGAATGTCCACATAGTATAGCTTTCAACTGGTTTTTACACATCTTTGCTAGGGAAGAGTACACAAGCTTCTCACTCTGTGTAAAAATGTGTATCTTAGTGCAACTCTCTCCACACAAGCCAGCTCAACTGCTGATGCTCAAAGCAGTCTGAAAGCAGTGAAGGCAGGGCAGGTATGTCACAGTTCACAGAGCTTGCTGGTATTCATTCTTTAAGTGCACCTGTAAGTATAGTGTGCTGACATAGGCTTTCATTCACTGCATTTTGACCGTGTTTTCCGTTCTTGCTATGAAACCAGCCTCAGGCTTAACGAGTTGCATGTAAGACAGCAATATCTCTCAAACCATTCTTGGTGTTTTGGAGAAGAACCCCGTTTTCCACAGCAGAAGAAAGTGACTCTTCACATCCATATCAACGGAGCTTCAGGAAGCAAATCCTATGTACAGGCCGTGGGATCAAGAAACATAACTGGTTTTAAATTGTAACTTTATGAGTTTGTGAATGGAATTATAGATAAATATGAAAACCAGTGGCTTCAGGGAACCAGACTTAATAAAACTGAGGTTTCTGCCCATCCTTGGTACAGTAAGCATGCCACCCATCTGGGGAATCAGGGTAGCTGTTCCAAGGTAACTAAATATTAAGAATTCTATGATTCAGACACAAGGTAGTTACAATGGACTCAAGTAAAAATTAAGTTATTTTTAACTTAAAAACAACAAAAAAAGTATTTATTCCTTTGGTTTAAGCTTTGGAGGAAAGTAGGGAGCAATTTTCATCTCAGAGTGCCCATAATGATTCTGCTTGATCCTGTGCAAACAAGGCTCAAACTTCTTCCAAGATATTTTTTTTAAATGCTGTGTAAATCTGTCATGGAGATCTTTACAGCAAGTTTCTGAGTACAAATACAGCTTCATGGTGAAATGAAGATTATTAGCTCATTTTGTTCATAGCATGAACCAGGGGGGGTTGGATAATAATGGGGCATATACACTGGAAAGAGTTGTGACCTTTCATTTAGAAATCTTCTCTTCCGGAGCTTTACACCTTTCACTAGCTGACTTGTCATTAAGATTTGGAACAGTGGAATGTAACGTTCACACAAAACAACGACAGGCCATTAGGCTACGAGCTCTTTGGAATTTGTTTCTAGTGTGATGGGTCAGCAGTCTGCCCCTGGCCTCCAGCATCAGTACAGTACAAATAATTAGTGTTACATTTTACTTTTCCCAGCGGTTTGCAAAACTTATTAGTACGCATTTCCAACATCACAAGAAGCTGCTACAACCTGACATCCATGTGTGCACACCAAAATGTGAATCACATGGCTGTAAAAAACAGGAAATACTTCACCCTTTTAAATCACCTAGGTTCTTGGTTTTGTGTTTGGATTCCATGTGGTATGTGTGTGACGGACGTGTGTAAGGGACGTATATGGAGGACAAAGACTACAGCATCTGTAATGGCAGGTACACAGTGGAGTGGCTGGAAGAAAACACAGGAGGAATTGAGAAAAAATTGTCTGAACAACAAAGGATGTGAAAAGCATGGCTCAGGATGGAGAAGGGTGGCAGGGCTGCACCTCTGCTCCACACATTTGGTTTAGCGGTATCATCCCACTCAGACCAGATCTCACTCTTGCACAACTTCAGGTCACTCGTGACCATGGTCTTTTCTGCATGTGAGCTTCAATACAGCAACTCAGGCAATCACACAGGGGTTGTCCACTGGAGTTAAGGAGGAACTGAGCTTAACACTCACCTTCAGTGGGAGGCGAATGGGGCCTAATCCCACTTTTTGTGTCACTTCACAATGTGTTAGGAAGTATTGGAAATTGATAGCTGAAGGAAGATAGATAATAATCCAGGCCAAGCTACTTTCAGCAAACACATACAAGAAAACATTTATTTAAAATGAATCTAAATATTCAATAATGTTGACAGAAAACAGAGAATTTTAAGATTTTCCTCACTCATCAGAGCTTTCCCATTCTCCTTTGCCTGGTCTCTGCCCATTTCCTGCTCTCCCATGGAGTGCTTCTGCAGTGCAAATTCAGCCCTTTACCTCCAGCAACTGCTTTAGGTGAGCAGATCCTACTGCCCTTGCAGAAGTTCCCAGTTGTTAAAATGAGTTCTCACTCAGCCTTCCTCTGTCACCCAAGGCCTGCCACCCATCAATCCTTCATATGAGCATGTTTAAAACCTGCATAAATTTTGAGATTTGTAAGTCAATTTGAAGGTGCAATTTGCCTTTGAGAGTCCAATCGCTCTTCTCCATTGTGAAGGCTTGCACGGTCCCTGGCAAGAAACCACACAGCTCTAACACAGTTTGCGAACGTCTCTGCCCTGACACAGCCTGACTGAGCAGAGGCATTTCTTTCAGACCATTTCTAGGAGATGCCTGCCTCAAGAATTGCCTAGTGCAGGTGATCCATGTTCTTCCTTATTGAATGACTATACAAACTGCTGAGCATGAACATATTTAACAAGAGCCATAAACACCCATGCTGTACAGTCCTCATCCACAGTAAAAGGTGAAGGTACCTGGAGAGACAAGTTTTGATTCAACCCACTATTGGGAAAACTGAATTTGGAGCCGAACTTCACAAATTTTGCAAGCAGTTCTGTACTGTTGTTTTTCTAAAATTATGACTAAATGTGAAAAGTATGGAGTTTAGCAATCTCTGTTCCAAAAAAATGTACTGGAGAACATATCCCTATTTTTATCTATGTAAGTAAAAATATTCCAGAAGACATTAAATTTGACTATAGAGCTTCTTGTCAGAACATGGCATGCAGCACACGAACTTAGGAAGATTTAAAAAAAACCCCAACACTGGACTTATAGAAATAAGAAAATTCACCTGAAAAAAGAATTGAAGAAGACATAACAATTTCAGGCACAATAAGTGAAGATAATCATGAAGCTCTTACGTTCTGGTCCAATGTCTTGCTAAAATAGCATCATGAAACTTTTTATTGCACCTGAATTCAAAGCCAGATATCTACAAATCATAATACAGGCTCTACCTGTGAACTGTGGAAACTGTATCATCGATAGTAGTGATTCAAACGATGAGCACAGAACTCAAAAGGAGCTTCAAAGAAGCACTAAGACAAAGAGGACTACTGAAACACTTTGATATTTGACCAGGAAAAATAGTGATTAAAAACATAAACACCACTATAAACAGCCTTGATGCTACAAATACCAACATATATTCCAGTGGAGGAATCTTTGAAGAGTGCTGAAAAATTAGAGGAGCACAGAGGGGACACCCCAAAATGACTCTAAGGCTGGAGGAAACAGCTTACAATGGGAGGCTTTCTTTGCCTATCTCATCAAAAGAAGCAGCCTGGGAGGTAAACTTGATTATTCCATACAAGTATATTCACAGAGGGAAATTTCCAGGGACTGGAGAGAGAGCTTTTGCATCCAGCAAAACAAAGCAGTACAAAATCTACCATTAGGACCTGAAGCAATAGGAAAATATTTGGTTTTAAAGTGAGAGTGATCAAACGTTGAAACAAGCTGCCAAGAATAGCAATGGAATCACCATCTTTTTCTATCTTTGTATCAACATTGGATGCCTTTATCTTAGCCAAATGCACATTATGGACATGTACCAGGTAACTGGGTGCAATTGAGGAGGTCAGGTTCAGTGGTCTAGTGGACCCGTCTAGCCTCAAGGTGTAAATCTAGAGTTGGAGTGGTTACTCCTAGTGCGTTCTGGAAAAGATATAATAGCTTCTGCTTGTTCTTCAGGGCATTCATCAATCTCTTTAAAGGATCAGAATAAGGATCTTCATGGAAGCGGTTTCCCAAATCTGCAGGTTCCTGAGCTACTTGTTCTACATTTCCATTAAGCATCAGCAGTGTAGATCCTGCCTCCTCGTGCTTCATCTGTCTTTTTCATGGTCTTTTTGGCTACCTGGACCATGGCTCTTCAGACATGTCCCTAGCTGATAGCAGCTTACTGGGTTATGTCTGCAAGACTTCTCATTCTTACAAAATTATCCAAGATTCACAAAGTTCAGCTTGTTTCTAGATGTGTTCCTCTGCAGGCCAGGGTTAGCTAATGAACACTTCGATTACAGCATTTGTGGGAGATGATTTACATTTTTTTCATTAAAAATGTCACTGGAAGTCCAGTCTTCCCATGCTATAATATTTGAAGCCACTGCCAATGGCATACATGGCTGATATTAATTAAAGTAGAAGATGACAGCACTTGGAAAATGAACACTTTTCTTTGCTCAGATAAATGACCTTTAACGAGTGCTTGTTCTTTAGTTAGACTAGGTCATTACTAAAGATTACTGAGCATTTTCAGTAAAACTGGAATCTCTGACTCATCTTCAGCTTTAAATCTGAATGCTGAAAAGTAATGGAGACTCTTCTCTGTGTGGTACACAGCGTTGTCTACCACTGTCACTAGCCGGCCCCACCACAACAGACAGCTAGTAATCTCCGAGTATCATTTTGCTCTGAGTAGCGGCAGAAGGGAGGTGATGAGCTTCATTTTCTCCCTCACAAGTAGAGCTTTTCCTTTGTTGCACAGAATCGGGCTTGGGAAGATTGAAGACAACTATCCCCTGACAGAGTTCCTTTTATCATCGATGCACAGGTTATGGAAAATGGAAGAAAAGTAAGCTTGCAGTCTGTGTTGTTACAGGTTGCAGCCATGTCGAAATTACAGGCAGAGTAAACTTTAAATAGCTGTACTGCTGCACCTAATCCCTGAGTAGTACCTTATCTTCACCATGGCTTCACTCCGGGGCAGTGAAACTGCAGTTGGTTGTGATCTGACCTTCTGATGCCATGGTTCTTCCTAATTTCTTCTAGGGTGCCATCATCCTTACGACACTGGAGTTTCAGAGCGCACTGCTGGAAGAAGTCCATTTAGAGAGGCTCTGCTTGTGTCTCAGTTGCACACAAGATCTCGTGGAACTGAAGACAAAGCTGCAAGCATGATATGTGCCATGCAGAAGAAAGAGCAGTCACTCTCTTCCAGTACTTCTGGACAAGATGGGGCGAGGGAAGCAAAAATCTCCCACCCAATCTCTTTGTATAGAGAGGAGGGCTTCCCACCACGCTCCATAGCTAGTGGGCTCTGTCAAATCCTGTAACTTGCTCCTTTCTGTGTGAGACATTAAATGGAGGTGCTGAGAAATTATGCTGCAGTTTAAGACAGTCAGAACAGAGGGCCTGCTTAGGAAGCAGTTTGAAATTATTGAGAGCAGCACTTCACATTTCCACCGCAGAAGCCTTTATAGGCTGGAAGTCTCAAACCTTGATCACTTCCAATTGAACCACTTACAAAAAATGTGCACTGCTGGAATATTTTAAATGACTGTGTGCAGTGTGTACTGACTGAACATTAGGGGCTTCAATTAAATAACAGTTCAGAACATAATGAACTGAAAAATTTCACACTCTCTAAAGTGAGATAAGTATAAAGTGAAGGAGAGAGAATTAAGAAATAGTGCTCTGAATGTGGCACCATCCACTGCCTGGTGAGATTCAGCCAGAAACACAACAGAACAGCTTGTGAATTAGGGTTTTTTTTCCAGACCCCTCAGAGGGCACAGGAAACAGGTCTTTTTTTAAAAAAAAAGGGTAACGCTACTTGTGCTGAAATCAGGGATGCACCTACCCTGTGATCTTGGCTCAGTCACGTCTGAAGTTAGGCACTTCTGGATGCACACTTAGAGTCAGCCGTTCCCCGCTGTGGGCTGAGTGGATAATCTGTAGTCCATTCCTAAGGTTCTGGCCTGGGACTCAGCTAACACCCAGTCCTTCTGCAGTTCTTACATTTACTAATGAAATAATCTTCTCTTATGACCCACCTGAACCAGACAGTAGTAGTACAACATCTGAAGCTCTGCTCACAGGTATGGAGGATGATGCAACGAAGACTGTCGATGCTGTTGTTTTCTCTGCATGTCAATGAAAATAGACAGAGGGGCAGCAAAGGTAGAGATCCTGCACCACAGCATGAGGCACTTGCTGCAGAATACTGCAGCATGCTTTACAAAGGAAAAAACTGGCACTTGGAATGCCAAGATACTGCATTTTGGTAACCACTGACTTCAAACAAGGGCTATTCTCCCTTTGTTCCATGGCTGGTTTGCAAGCTTTGGAGGTAAATCCCTTTACAAACTTCCAGTGATCTGTAAAGCACGCTTACTTGGTTTTAAATGGAACAAAATGAGATCTCAGACCAGTAAGTACCATTTTTATCCCTTTACCAGAGAGGGCACGGGTGTCTTTAGAGATCTTGCAAATACAAAAGATGTTAAAAAAAAACCCTAACAAACCTAAACAAACAGGAAAATTGACACTCTTCAGACTTCTAGGCTTATTAGGTTTAACATTTATGTGTTTGAGGTTACCTTTTCAACTGACTCATTACTATTGCTCTATCTGTATTATTTCATCCCAGCCTTTTCAGCCACCTCAGCGGCACCTGTTCTATACATGTTCTCCTCCTTCATATTGGTAACTGCTGAGGTCCTATAGCCAAATGCCAGCTGACCAAAGCAGCTGTACTCTCTAGGAGCCTGTGAAGGCTGAAGATGATGGACAGCCATATCAACTTCTACTGAGGTTGCTACACCACTTACATGCTCCATTTGACTTGCAAATAGGCCAAAAAGGTCAGAAAGCTGAAAAGCATGTGGACCTTATTTAGTGGCTATTTCAAGTGGTAGAGAGTTAACTCAATTTGCCAGCAAGTGTTCATGGGGATATCGAGAATCAGGTGGGAGTCAGGAGTCTGCATTTATTCCAGTTTACCTGATATAAACCCAGCATATGAAAAAACTGAACCAGACTACAAAAGCCATTTATAAGCATATGTGGTAAGTTTAATGATTTAGGAGTTCTATAAAAATTGTAAGTATGCTCTGATCTTCAAAAAAAGGTTGTCAAATAAAATAAAATAGGAGGGAAACTTATGCACACTTCCTCAAGCTCCATATTGCCAAACTGATGAGTGTGTTATCAAAGACTCTGTCTGACTGGTCTTTCGAGGAATGTAGGAAATCCAGGTCAGACCACTGAACTTCCATTCTGTCATGCATAGAAAAAGCATCAAAAGCAATGCAAAAACCTTGCTCCTTAGACAACTACGTAATTACCTGCCCATGGGATAAGTTTCTATCTACCCCCCTCAATCTGAATCTGCTTGTAATCTTAGGGCTGAGGGCTAATTATCTTCCTAATTTTGTCTATTTCCTTTAACAGAAATCTGAAGCATTAAGACCAATCCTTTATCTTTTCAGACTCCTCCCGAGTGGTGGTTTTCTTGCTTTGTTTGCTATAGCAGGAAGTGTCAGTGGTCAGCTATGTTTTATTGGGTTAATTTGAGGTTCTCTGCCTTTCAGACTGCCCCCTGTCCTCCTGCATAGAGCAGGATGAATGGGACTGGGGCTGGACCAAAACCCAACTTTCCAATTCAATTCCAAGTTTGTTCTTCAATTTGCAGCAAAATTAATTCTTGACCATTTGCACCAGAGGACAAAAAGCTATTAAGACCTTGATCGCTTTGAACCTTTTACTTCAACATTTCAAAGAAATGAGTTGAAGTCTTTAAATCATACTAGCTTACAATCGTAAATAAAAGGTCATTTCACACCCAAATCAGAGGTTTTTAAGTTTAAGTTACTTTTGCGAACAGCAAGGCATGGTTTTCTTCTGGCTCTCATGGTTGACCACAAACTGTGATTAGGGCTGTCTCCACGTGGATTTTTCTGCAGGCTAACAACATCTGAGCTTTTGAAGCAGGTCTGTCCCTGAAACAGGGCACTACACTACCTGGCTGGTGATTTTCATGGGACTCAGCAGTCTTTGAACTTTCCATAATTTTATCAAATTTGAACATGACCAACAAATTCTTAACACTTGAGACTTAAGTAACTTAAGAAATACTTAAGTAACATGTAGGGAAATGCAAAGAGATCATGTCACTGCCCAGGTTTTGTCTCTTGAACAACTCAGCCTTGAAACATCAAAATAGGATGCTTTGACAGATCCAATGTTTTCAGAAGTTCTCTGCATGAGGAAGACATGCTAAATCTCACCCTTTCCTGCAGATTTGTGCTGTTTAGACCAACACATTCCTGAAAGAACATTTTTGTCACTGTATCAACCAGCTAAGCCTTTCCCTACAGCACCTTTCATTACTTCGTATATCTGTATCACAACTATTCTTTACCTCAAAGAGTCTTTGGAGGCTCTCTCATAGAGAAGCTCCACCTTGACTTTCTTGTCTGTATTTGACTCTTTATATCTTCTTGGAAATGGGATGATCAGACCATATCATTATGTGTTCTTCAGTGTTTTCCAAACTAACACTTCATTTGTATTTGCCACCACCAAACCCAGAGAAGAAATCAGATCAGAACAGGTACAATTACACCCATGAATGCCAGCCTGTCCTTGGGGAGGCTTACCACTGCTGTTACAGCATTACTTTCTTCCCCCAGTCCGTGGCTAGGCAGAAAAAAACCCCAATACTTAGTGATCTTCTATTCCTAAAGATAAGCTTCTTATTTTAGTAAACATTTGTTCTAAACAAGTAGCAGGCACTTCTTTTTTTCTCTTTCTAGAAACAATCTTGTAGTTTGTTCACAAAACTATTTCACGTGATCCTGAAAACATTTAACAAAACCGTCTCTCGTGACCAGAACCAGATTCAGGCTCTGCCACCCTATTGTAGCCCCTTCTTCATGTCAGAAAACATAATAATGCTTCTTCATCTCAGAAAAGTACTGCAAAAATTCAGCTTTGAGAGAGCTGCAAGGCATTTGGAAACCATTGGGAGAAAACGTGCCATGAAAGTGAATGTCTTCGCTGCGTGATGCAAATATATGTTAAGCAATAAAATTCTAGTTCCTAAATAGGCTTGTCTTGTTTTGATATTCAAGGATATGAAGAGACATACATACTTCTCGTTTAATCCTGCCAAGATATAAAACTTGCCTATTTTTATACAGTTGCCCAATATGGACAACAAAAATAGCTTTCTTAATAAAGAGAAAGAAGAGGAAGAGGCTAGCTAATTTCTTGTGATGCAAAATCATAAGGTCCACCTCAGGACTGCACATAATTTTTAGGCTGAAGTTCTAGCTGTTGAACCTCATTTCACTAAGGAAAAATGCTGCTGCTTCTTGAAACTCAGCTTAAGATGACTGAACTGTTCTGTCAGAGAATAGTACTACTCCCAAAAGTAAAATCTGAAGAAAAGATTAATATACTTTGCTGAGAGCAAGCTTGATAACTATCATTGTGCTGTGTATTTGCTTCTTGTGGCAGATGATATTTGATCATTTGAAATGATTACTTAGCTTTAGCTGAAAATCTTTTGAATCAAGTGGCTATAAATCATCCGTCCCGCAAGTATCACTACTAACTAGTGAGCATTTAGACAGCATTAGCACAGGCTAATAACTTCTCTCAAAGGGAGAAGGGGCAGAGAGTGCGTGCGTGTGTGTGTGCATGTGTGTAAAAAACTCTGAGGACAATGCGAGAGTTTTTAAAGCAATAGCTAGACCTCTCCTGTGGAAAACAAGCCACGTGAGTTCCAAACTGTCCAAACTGTATTGCAGTATTTGAAACTCAAAGCCACATTTTTTTTCCAGGGGGGAAATAATTTCATCTAATCTTGAGTGATGATATTAAAATATGAATGTTGTGCAGTTACATTGGTGCACATGTTAATAGTGCTGGATACTTCAAACCCCTGTACTTGAAGTAAGCCTGTTCAGAAGCCCAAAGCTGCAGCTTCCACAAAACAGGATTGAGGATTTGTGACAATGATACCTACATTTCTAAGGTTTGGGTAATAGTACTTGTACTACTTCATGAAAAAATTATACAGGAAAAACTATTATTTTCAATCCACAGTTTCTTATTATTTGAAATATTTCTGTGTCATTCCTGCATTGAAGCGTTCAGCATCAACCTATAAAATTGCTGCAGTAATACTCCAGAAGGACTTACAATCTTAGTCGATACCTAAAAACTATGCCAAAATGTATGTGAAAAATAGGTTCCCAAAAATCACTCAGCCCTGACATAATGCAATGGTGCGATGACATAATACATAAAGGTGCAATGATTTTATTAACATAGAAAATAACTACTTCTGATTCATCTGCAAACACTTCTTCAATGGATGATGCAATTTAAAATGAATAAATATGCTTTTTGATGGATACTTTTCAGAAGTTTTGAAAATGACAACATACTTCAGTTCTAATTTTTAAGTGAGAGCTTAAGAGACCCAACATTCCAATGTATCCTTTAGGAATTGATGCCACTACACAGAACCAAGGGTTTATTTTTATCTAATCTTGTGGCTCATTGAAATCCAGGTATTATTAAAATGCAGTATAACTAGGCTTTGGTCATCTGAAAACACCACCACCATTTCCTTATTCATTTTGCTTGTTTATGCCTTTCAGTTGTGGTTAGATGCTGCTTTAGTGCCATGGGAAAAATCACATGTATATGTGAAAAAAATTAAAGGGATAAATTATGGATTTGCATAATTAGAAGCTAAGGTAGAGTAAGTTAACAGGAATGTTAGTGGAAATGATTTTAAACAGCTTACTGTAATCTACACTTTTCTATTTCATTTTCCTGTAGTCTGTTTTACTTCAAATCCATAGCAGTTCTGGTCCTTTTGTTAACTAACCATTCAATAGTATCTTGACAGCAGAACTACATCTTCGTTCTCATTTAATAACTATTTATCATTCTGTATCTGCCCATTTTCAAGAAGGAATAAAGTTAAGTGTTCCAGAAATTGGAAAAATTGAAACTTGACCTTTATTAAGTGGGTTAATTGTCACAATCTCAGCATGTATGAAATTAATGACCAAAAAGTGGAACTTCAGAGCTTCAGAAGACTA
Source organism: Astur gentilis (assembly GCF_929443795.1). Classification (NCBI taxonomy): domain Eukaryota; kingdom Metazoa; phylum Chordata; class Aves; order Accipitriformes; family Accipitridae; genus Astur; species Astur gentilis. The sequence continues at coordinate 9,226,637 of NC_064904.1, forward strand.
GGTTAATGTCCAAAAAAGTCTAAACTCTGACCTTCTTGACATATGCCAAAAGAAACAGCCACCCTAATAAATTACTACCTGTGTGCAATTATAATAAACCATTCCTAGCATCCAATCACTTGAATTAATTGCTGCAGGCAGTGGGGCTTTCTTACGGATATTCAAGTTAATCGAAAAATTCCTTTGCAGTTCATAGGAGGCTGTTTGTGCATGCCTGTTTCAGTATGGAGATTCAGTTTTAAGGCACATTATTCATACCTTTAGACCACAAATCTGTATACAACCCCACTTATTAGCGCTGAAATTAGGAGCCTTGGCTGAGTTACTAACAGCACTGAAAGTGGTGAACCAGCATGGAATAAAGCAAAGGGAAATGAATTTGCCTTAACCCATACCATAAAGCAATTGCTAGATGCAGAACACCTACATAGTTCCCAAATTTCAGTCTTACAGATGAGAAACAGACAAGTTTTGTAAATATGACAACAAACTACGGAATATTTAAATCAAACAGCATTCGCCAGAAGAAAGTAAAAAAAAAAAACCAAAACCAAAAAACCCCATACTCCATTTGCACAGATCCAAGTCAGCAGCCCAGTGCAAAATCTACCGAATTCCACACCACTGCGTCAAACATGGATTAATCGGCCAGGATGACATCCAATATTTCTCCTATGGATAGCAAGTGCATCTAGGGAACACGTAGGTGGCCCCAGCCTGACACAAAACAAGAGGCTACCTGGCCAGTAACATCTGTAAGCGAAACAAGGCAGCATGCTAGAATGAAGCTAATCTTAGTCTTGCCACCTGTGGGATGCTACAGAGAAACTTGCTTTTTGCCCCTGTTGATTCTATTCAAAGGACAAATGACTTGTATGTTCAGGGCAGTCAAATTGGCCCATTTTTCAAGAACAATATATGCTTAATACTAAATACAATGTTAAGTGTTTAAGTTCAATTATCTCATTTTGCTGGTGTCTGAATCTGTGCATAAGTAATAGTGATTCAGCTGGGAAATCAACATTACTCACACACGCAAGATTTTATTCCCTATCCTCATGCAGATTTTAAACACCTTTCTGAAGAAGCAAAGTCAAGTCTCAAAGGGCTACAGATCTGTTTCACTCCAGTTCATGTTAAGCTGCTCAAAGGCACAAGTTGTGGTGGTCAGCATTACCTATTTTGCCATGTTTGAACTGGATTTAATTGGAAAAAGATTGTCTAGTTTCTCCAAACTAGGAAGTTAAAAAAAAATTCTGCATGAACATACCCAAAAATCTTTAAATCCAAAAAACAGAAATAAAAGGAGTTCAGAGCACAGTCAACAAAAAGAATCGCCTGGAGGATAGAATAGTCAGGTTCAAAAGCCTCTTCTACGTTTGATCAGCTTTATATAATAAAATAGTCCTATACACAAAAATATTATGTGGACAAAGGTCCCTAAGTCTAGACACATTACATTTCAGGTGAATGTCCTGAATACACCACTATCTTCTATTTTCATATTGCTCTCTGTGGCTTTGTCCAATCCTTCCATGCTGGATTTGCAAAGCCTTTCCTTAGCCCCTCCGTGTTGAGTAGCTCTCTCACAATGCCAAAAGAGCAAGTGAATGGACAACAGTGACTTCAACCCAGCCTGCACTCAGGTTGCCCTCAGCACTGCACTGACAGCAAGGTAAGCAGCTTATATCTGTTCTTCTCTGCCAGTTTAACACATTACAACAGTTTGTAATTCATATGTTTTCACCTGTTCCTAGGGAAAGCGAAGCCCTTGTCTAATTGTGAAATTAGAAATACACAGTAATTACAGTACTAATTGGAGATGCTCTTTTTCTGAACACTCACTGAAATAATTCCTAAACTTCTTGTTCTTCAGGAGAGCAACACTTGCCTCTGAGACAAGCTAGTGGGTGTTCAGTTGTCCAGCTTTTATTTTCCACTTGAGAAAGGACATCACCTTGTTTTCCACCCCTACCTAGCTTTATCTTTCATGATGAAAAATGGCACCAGCTCCAGCTGTTAAGGCTTCCTAGCATGAGAGACAAAGGCAGAAGTTAAATGCTTTCTGGTTTCCAATCACTCCAGTACTGACTGTGCAACACTTTCTGGACAATGCAAACACTGATGACCAACTTGCTTGCTTTTGTAATCTGCCAGGTCCAGTTCATGCTGCTACCAATGTAAAAAAAAATAAAAATTAATTAATTTGTAAGTGAAATTTCACATCTACATACACTGAAAATAAAGATATTTGTTAAAGACTGAAGACAGCATACAAGGCAAAAATCACATTTTGTTAAAAGTACATGAGTACCATATACCACCCAATGTATGCCGCTACACCAAACAGCTTATTGAAGCACATTTCAAAGCCTATTACTGATAATCCAGGAGTATAAGTACTAGAGCACTCCATATCCAGCAAAGGGCTACTGGGTTTCGGTGTTTTGCAAAGGGTGTTTTGGTTTCTGCTTGGTACCATAGGTTAGGGGCTTTGGCATTTGGCAAAATTTCAATTTGTGTTTTTCACTAAACAAATTATCATAGATTTCATTTGTATTGCTAAAGCTCAAGTTTATGTCATTTACACTAGCTTTATGGCAGTCATTCATTTAGTTTTGAAATATGCTGAATACACCAGAGAACCTAAGGAGACACAAAACCCAAAAGAATCCAGGACCATTTGTGGCTTTTTTTCTTAAGTATAGATTGAGATTTATTTATTTTAACTGAAAAATACCCCACATGGTTTCCAAACTTGTGGCATTCATTAGGAAATAGCTGTAAAAACCAAGAAATGCTAAGGAAGCTCTTCTGACCGTGAGTCACCAGTTTACGTGCTGCACTTTGTACAGCAAGCAATGCACTCAAAGAAGGAAGTGTGTTAGAAACTATTAAATATAGATGGTAATTATGTGAAAATCATGTGATCATATCTGGCTTTAACAAGGATCAGTGAAAAATCTTCTAGAGAAAAAGGATGCTTCATCAGACATATTTCATAGAGCAATGTTTTGCCTAAACACTCCTGTTTGGCACAGAGTACAAGAAATAGCAAGGACTGGCTTTCAGTCCATAAAATCAGAAAAAAAAAAAAAAAGCAGTGGATTTTAGGAGCATCTTTAGTGTGTCAGACTGAAATACTCCAAATTATGTTTCATTATTACTTCATGTGCCTTTCTCTATAAAAGAAAAAAAAGGGTGATAGAAGTGGCAGCAGCAGATATTAAATACTGTTTCTAAACATGTGAACTAGAGAAGAACAGTTTGTGTAACCTAAATCTTCCAGTGTACCTTTAAAACATGCTAGCTTCATGACTTCATTATGATCATTCCTCTATAAAGGCAGATTAGCCTCAAGATGTAGCTACTGTTGAGTTGCATAGATTTTCTGTACATACCGCCTTTTAACGATGTCCAAAGAAAGGAATACTTATTTCAGCCAAGATGCTAAAACACAACTTGTTTTAGCCAAGATCCTAAACCATCTTACCTCCACAGCCAGAAGGTTCTCAGCTCTCAGCTCTCATTTACTCATGACAGCACTTAAGCTAAGGTTGCATTTACATACTTTACAAGCATTTTTTCAGAGAGGAGGTTGTTGCTCGATTTTGTATAATCGACTTTATCAGCAGGGCTATATGGACATCATCTTGCAGTATAGAGCCAAAATAGTTACAGGTTGTTAGGGAAATGATTCATCAGTAGGTAGGTTCATGTAAAATTCAAAAGTTCTGGGGTTTTTTTCCATGTTTTGTTTTTGGAGAACAGTCCGAGAAATCCAAGTGATGTCTTTCTTGCAGGAATACTTCAGAGAGCTAGCTAAACAGAAGCAAGATTTGGCATTTAGCCTGGGATTAGTGTGAACAGCCTCTTACCCAAACATTATGAAGAAAGTTAACTTTAAAATGCTTTGAAAGGTCTGTTTTCATGACAGATGGTAATAAGGGCTCATCAGTGCCAATTTTTTTGTTTCCACCTCAGTTTTCAAAAGCTTAAGTTTTAGGTTAGTGCTTCTGAGAAACCATTACATGCATAGAGGAAAAATGCAAATTACAAAATTAGATTACTCACTATTTTTATTGTATGCAACATATTTTTCTAAATAACACTAACAGATGAAGAGTAAGAATTTGACCATGCGCTTAATAGACCACTTTCCCTTTCTGTTTACTAGAATCCCTTTTTTTTTTTTTAAACCAGTTATTTCTCCTTTAATCTTTAATTGTACACCTGGACAGTTATTCCTCTCCCCACAGACCCCAAAAGTTACAGCAGGTAGCAGGTAGAGGTTTTGTTTGTATAATACACTCACTAGGGAAGACATGGTAGAATTATATTTTATTCAAGAAAAACCCACATATTCTGTCCTGTGGCGACCACAGGCTTTGCTAAGCCATAGATATCAGCAAATACTGGAACAAAATACAGTGTATCAGATCAAATCAAAGCATTTAAATTCTGAATTACAGTTATAATTTTCAGGGAAGGCTAGTTTCAGAATTGCATCATAATATCTAGTACAAGGTTCTGCAATGTAAGTGGCAGGAACAGAAACGTAATATTGGTCCTAATAAAAACTGAAATGTAATGACTTTTGTATGACATTTAAACTGTCAAGACAACAATTCATAACATTCTACCGAAGGCAGCATATAGTTACAAAAATACTGGTCCAGCATCTTGTTAGTAGTGAAGCAATATCCAAGGTGCAATGGCAACGTGCCATTCTTAGTGAAATATTTTTTAAAAAACTATTTTTTCTATTTTCTCCACACTGATACTAGCTGAACACCAAAACTGCTATGACAACCTGAAAGTCACTACTTATCATGTGTATTGCACCAAAGATTTATGCAAAAACACATTTTCCAAGTTGCAGTATAAAAGAAGCAAAATCTAATAAAACTATGAGTATGCCAAAAGACATTTTACTGCAGCTGATCTTGGATGAGCAGGTTGCAACATCTATTGAGCTTTAAACAATTGTCCAAGCTTCTCCATTCTATCCATTACCTTGATGTTAAGGATACAAAGGTAAAGACAAAGTCCTTAATATTGAGAACAAAATTAAATCACTTGATACTCCTCTCCATTCACCCACAAAATAAAAGTATTCCACCCTCCTCTTTTCCCAATACCAAGCCTTGGAATTACCCTTGTTCTGATATTGCACTGTGCTAGGATTGTATTGTTTCCACCTAGAAGTTAAAACATAAGAGTGTGAGGGTGACCAAAACTGCTGGAGACAGTAGACCTGCTTAACTTGTGGAGGTATCCCAAGAAATGTGCATCAGACGGAGACACAATCTAAATGGCAAAGTGTACTGCAGACTTGGCTGTGCTCTGGACTTGGGCCAAAAAATACATTAGCCTGCCTGCCATTTCCTTCAAGAAAACAGCATCAATTAATATGTTAACCAAAAGACGCAGTTGAATAAGATCGGCTAACCATGTCACATTCGATGTTACATCCAACAACACAGAAATGAAGGAGTAGCAGACAGGAATATTAATCATATTTTCCTTTTAATAATGGTTTAGTCAAAAGTGTAGCTTTGAAAATCTCTAGCTATTTGTGAAAACCTGAACAAGCTGGGAAGCAACCTCACTTTGAACAGTCAATTTAAAGCTGTGGCTTGGCCTATCTGCTTTCAAACTCTCCAGTAGCACTGCCAACCTTGTAAATAAAAGGTACCACCTGGAAATAAAAAGAAGTCAGCCTTTAAAAGTTGGTGAATGTTGTATTGTAGCAGCCTAACTCTGACTGAAGAAGAACGATGAGATATTTTTATACAGCAAACAAAAGACAAAGTAAACTGAAATCTTCAGAGATCACTTTAAGTGAATACAATTTGGATTCTCATCAACATTTAAAACTACCAATCATAAGGTTGCCACCTTACCTTTTTCTGGACTGGCATACCTGATTTTAAACAGGTTTTCCTCCAGTCTCCCAAGTTTCTGATCCTCTTATCCAGTTTTCTGCTGTACTGCTCTCCCACCTTCATGCTGAATACCGAGTCAGTCCTGCCTTCTGCTTTTCTTGGCAGGAGGCAGAGCAAGCTTTTAATTTCGGTAGTCAGAGTGACAGAACAACAAAAGCACAGCAGATAGAAGAGCTTAATTCTTCCCCAGGAAGAAAATACATTTGGTTCAACAAAGGGCTGCAAAATCTTCCAAAGGCACCTCTTTCCCCAGTTTTTGCCTGAAAGCAAGATGGCAATCTTAATTGAAAAGGGATGCTAAATCTTTTAAATAACTTAAAAATTCATTTTTATATAAAGCAGCAAAAACATTTTTCTCTGCAGAAAGAGAAACGTTAACAAAGAAACACACCAACATAAATGCACTGTTCATAAACTTCAGCTAATTTAATTTCACAAGAAAGTAAAATTTTGGGACTATTCTTTAACCTCATCAGTACTTTCTGAAGAAGATTCTTTGGCATCTTCAGTCTCTCTGTTGCTTTTATCTTTATTTAGATTTTCACTTTCTGATTTGATCCCATTAAATAGAGAGTTTTCACCGTTTACAAACCCATTCTCTGTGACTTCAGTATCAATAGCTTCATCAATCTTTAAGTCCCCTTGCTCTTCCACATCTTCTAAATTTCTCAAGACAATAGGGAGTCTAGAGTCTGCCACACTGTTCTCCAACAAAGCAATATTGCTCTCTTCATATTTAGGAAGCGGAGCTCCATCTGCCATTTGTTTGGTATAATACTCTCGGCTAGCAGCTGCACTCTTTACTGCTTTCTCCAAGATCTCTTTTTCACCTAAGCGCAATTTAATAGCCATTATTGCATGTGAAGTAAGGTCATGGGTCTCCAGGAAGGACTTATCATCCTGTTAGAAAAGAAAAAGCAAGTTTGTCAGTAACAACAAACACACACACAAAAAAATCCCTCAATTTTTCTCTCTATGCATTAACAGTAAGTGACACTAGGTTCTTCAGGCTGAGCCAAATGGATGTATATGAATGAGGGGGTCTGCACGGAGTCCCAGTGAAGTATGTCAATTCATAAAGGAGCCAAAAACTTCTCCACATCGAGCAGTGCGTAACAAGCAAAGTCAGGAGACTTCACAAATACATGAAACATGTAGGTTCACTTATACACTTGCAATAGTAGTATATTTCTTTGCAGTGTGGAGAACGCAACTGATAGACAATGAGTTGAAACTGATTCTGCATTTTACTTGCAGAGAAAAAGCAGGTAGCCTCTATTTGGAGAATCAAAGAAAAAATACATTAAGACAATTTTCTTTTTTGCAATATTATTTGATTTTCCTTAGATAATGCAAATCTGCTTCTACACTTGAAAAAGTACAGAATGAATTATGTACTAACATTCAGATTAAAGTTTGTAAAGACAAGATGGGGACAAAATATTTTTTCCTACAATAATAACACAGAACATTTCAGACATTTAAATTACATATAATGATAAGTTTACCTCCACAGTTGTTTTATAGGTTTTCAAAAGGAGGGATGCTCTGGCTTCTAGGAATGTCCAAAGTTTAACTTCATTGTCCCAGCTAATGGGAAACTCAGAGTTCCCCAGAGTGAAGATTTTGTCAATGGCACGCTCGCCTATCAAGTGCTCCTTCAGCTCTTCTGCAATAAGTATAAAACCAATCTGTTAAAAAACAATCTCACCATTCACTTTGTCAGTTGAAAAACTGCAGAAAGATTTATTTTCAATAGTATAGCTTTGAGCAGCTAACAAAAAACCCTCTCCCCAAGTAAGAATTATCAGATATGTTGGTTATTTCTAGGATTCTCCTCAAAGAGGCAACTGGAAATCTTAACAGAAAATGGACCTTTTGCTCCACTCGGAAGTAAAGATAATTTATATATCATAGCCTCTCATACACAGTGTAACTCTGTGACAGTGAGATGGAATGTTTTGTATAATAGTTGATAAACAAAAGGGAGTAATTCTTTAAAGAGTTCAGCAAACCTTTTGATAATAAAAGGAACAGGCCAGAGAGTGTGCTAATAGCAATGGAATCATTCTTCCTATTGTTTTGGTAATCTTTTTCAGTAGCAGAAATTCCCTACAGTTGGTCAGAAAAGACATCCATCAAACAAGCCTCACACAGAGCAGAAAATGTTTAATCAGCTCCTTGACATTACACAAATTCCATTAATCTTTTAATGACCAAATTTCACTCCTGCAAAGCAGCTATCACAAACTTCACAAAACACTTGATTGTAGTTTCTCAATGAACAGTTTTCTTATACAGTATTTAAGACATATGAATAATCTGAGCACAATCATGTTTCAGAGAAATGCAGTTAAAATGTCCACTAGCTATATTTTCTTCTCTGAGCCAAAATTCACCCCCTCATCAGCATCTTAACATTTTCTTTACTTGGATTTGCTTCCCTGAAGTGGTCAGGCAGTTGGACTAGATGACTGTTGTACATCCCTTCCAACTGAACTATTCCATTCCAATTTCTTAATAAGTTCTAAAAGATGGATGACAGGATGCAGCGAAGGCACAACACTAAATAAGATAGGTTGCTTTTATTAAAGAAAGCAAATAGAGCACATGCAAAAGCTTAACAACTTCAGTATTCCTACCGGTATTAAAATCCCCATCATCTGCACAGCATCCCTAACTGCTAGGGAATTCACTCACTGTCATGAAAAACTGTCACATGTATAACCTCCAAAACCGCATCTAACCAGCAAGCAGCTATTACAAACATCTAATAGCCGTTTCACATGCAAAAATTAGGTGAATATTTATTAACTGTACACATATTTCCCCCCACAAAGCCCCTAACATAAGAGAAACAGTACAAAGACAGTTTGCAAATACGTAAGTTGGTTTTAGATTATGAATTACCAAAATACTGAAAATACTCAACTTTGAAAGGTCTCTTCCATATTTCTCCTACAGTACAGGATACTCCAGTTCCATACCTAAATGATTCTAGCAGTGATGGCTAATATGCTATGATTTTCAGCATGTAAGCCCCTAGGTCTCACATGATCTTGTTCTGTGAACCATTTTTAAACCTAAGAACTGAAGTTCATGCTCCAAAGCTCGCTCATTCACAAAAGCTTGGGAGATTAAACAAAATTAAAAAATTGCATCACCTCATGCTTTAGGAGTTCCAGAAAAGCCTATGTTACCGAAATATTCCCTCAGACATGGCCAAAGACTGGGTTTCTCACTAGCTTATAGATCCCTTTTTAACCTTGACTCTTCAACTTTTCCAATCTTCTAGCTTAATGTTTTATATAAATGTCTATCACATTCTGGCACTAAAACAAACAAACAAAAAAACCCACCCCAAAATAAACATAGATTAGGTTATCTTTATAAAACATCTTACCTTCACTCATACAAAACACTCGAAGGAAAGCCAAAAGCTGGGCAGAGATTGGAGGCTCAGTGGAGTGCAAGGCAAAAACACTAGAACTAATAAAAGAAACAATCAAACAACAACAGTAAATGCAATTTCTAGTGTCATACTTCTGAACTTATTTCAACATAAGAAACCTTAAAGTATAAAACAAATGCACTGTTACAAAAGTAACTTTTAAAAAGATTAGGTAATACTAGTTCAAACTGAAGAAAAGTTTCCCTAAACCTGTATCTGAAAAGAACAATTATCTCTACAATTTTACACTTACAATTATTTTTATACGGCTTTCATAATAAATTCATGAAAATGCAATGTTTCACGTCTGCTGCTCCTAACAGTACCCTCTGGACTGAAAAGACTAAAGGAAAATGCTGTGGTTCACATACTGAGCATCGTAGTATGTCTGCAAGGGATAGGAAAGAAAGAAAAACCACAGATTGCTGCAAATTAATCCTCACTCTGTTTTTGTTCAAATGATTATTAAAGCAAAGGCTTTTTCCTTATATATGGTCCAAGTCAGATAATATAGCTCATAGAACTTCTGTAAATATTATTACAATAACTTTAATTTCCTATACAAACAGAAGAAATATTACACCTAAGAAAACTATCATAACACAGCTTTATACATGCCCTACTGGACACTATATACTTTGGAAATGTTTTAAAAACCCCATGGCATTGTGTTTTACTTACGTTGGGATACCAGCACGAGCTAAGACCTCTGCCTTCATAGCATACAGCCTGTCACTTTTACTCACGCCAAGCTTTATTTTCACTCTGTCATGTGAATTATTATCAAAGAAAAAACCACTGTGGATCACAAATTCAGCGTTTGACCGAGTGCCATAAAAAATGTAAATCTAGAAGGATGAAAAGAGAAGTGAAGGGACAGGAAAATAGCTTAAGATCAGCTCACGAAACTGACATAATTTGAAAGTTATTTCCTGAAAGAGTTACTATTCTGAGTACAAGGTATATTTGGTTATATATAGAAACATGCTTTGTTTTCTGGTATTGATTCAAATGCTGTATATAATGTGGCAATATACTTTAGAGGTAGATGTAAACATATCCATGTAACAGAGACTTTGAAAGGAGAGAAGAGGTTCTTATTCTATACTTTAAAATGAAAATGCTTTGTTTTCTCACACTGTCACAAAATACCAGTATATGGAAATAAGCTTTCAAAGATCCTGTGCCTTTTAAAGGCTAAAAAAATTCTGAGACAAGGAGAGCCCATTAGAAGAAATGCTGGTTCTGGGTTCATTTTCCCCCCATATGTCCACCCAAAAGAGTAACCTACACTGCTGATGGATCAGCTTTGGTTTTGTTTTAATGTTACCTTAAGGCATGGATATACCAAAGTATATCATAGAGATCTGATCTGTGTTCAGCCAGTATTTATTTTTGTGCTACAATCTGAACTCTTTATCTAAAGCATATAGGTTACTTTAATTCACATTAAAAAAGAAGTTCCTAAATATAACCTGCAAAACGTATTTAATTCAGGGCTAGGCTGTATGAAGTACATGGGACAAAAGGTCAGAGTAGCAATTGTCTTCTCCTGCATCAAGAGGATATTTTCCCCTTTTGTTTGATAATGGAATTGTCCATCAGAAAAAAAAAGTTTCAACAGTTACAGAACTCTCTTCTTCACCTTAAGGCTACAGTAATGCTCTGGATACCTGTAAGCTTCTACTCCACTCTAGCTGACAGGGAAAGGCACAGTGTTCTCTTAAGGGCTCAACAACAGTAATAATGCCATTTATTTTCTTTGTTTTCAGTTTTAGATTAGAATCATTTATCCTAAGTTCTCCTAAGAACTAAATGCTTAAGTGTGATATTAAATTATAGTAAACATTATACGGTAACATACTTGTATAAAGAATAACTGACCTGCCTAGGTATGTTAAGGCAGAGTTTGAGAGAGTTGCCAACCCTCTCCAGTTTTAAAACTACCGTGATACATCTCATATTAAACTAAAAGTCACATATCATGTGTAGTTTATACAGTATGCTCTTACACTCTAAGACTGTTTTACAAAAAAGGCAATTAAACAGAATGAGAAAGTTGCTTTATTCAAGGCCAGTGTTTGATAGATTCTGTGGACTTCTGTTGCCTCACATATTTTAGTAGTAAAAGCTGGGATCATACACTCTTCCTGCTGAAACTGTAAGAAATAACATCTGCACAGTATATTAAAAGACTGAAGCATTAAAGTGCTTTAATGATGTCAATAACAGTTAAAGTTTGCACAGAAATTTTAAAAAAATCTGACAAATAGCAGACAAAGTGAAACTACTAAAATAAAATCAAAATAGAGGAAGCCTCTATAATTGAAATGGAGAGAGCAGCCAGAACAGCTATATGACACTTCCATTGCCAGCTGTGGAAAATTATAAATTGGATCACTTCTGGAAAAACTGTGGACCCCTTTTAACTCATCATACCAGTATTGGAAAAAACAGCAAATATTTGACTACCATAACAAATTCTAAAAGCAACACAAAAAATATACAATCACTGTAAACCCCAGCATAGCAATGAGGATAAATATACCTCTGGAAAGACATACTTAAAAAAATTTTTCAGACACATCTTTGTTAAAAAAGAAGGTAACAATACATGAGAAAAATGAAAATCAAAATATTATAAAGTGTAAGACTGGCAAAATAATACACTCAAGGTAATAACTCAGAGACTGAGTTACAAAACATTTCAGGATGTTTCATAGACAAAGTCTTTTTCTGGCCATGCTGACTGCTGTTGCACAAGCAGTAGCAAAAACGGAGTGCTACTACTACACTTGAGGACTTAGGCTGGCTGCTGACACAGCACAGGAACCCTCCTACCGGAGATTTCCTACATTCCTGGAAGCACCGTCTTCAATGCCTCACTAGTTTTCACATTCATTTTTGTTTCTTAGCAGTTTTGAACAAAATACTGGATTCTGAACTGTTCTATGCATCTTTGCGAGACTCTCCCTTGGTACTTTCTGTTTCAGGGTGAAGGGGTGTGTACATGCCTGTGTGCCTGTGTGAAGGGAAGGAGTATATTTTTAGGTCCTTTCTCATTTTCACTAAGCATAGGAATGACAACATGGTAAAATGACTGGCAACTATACTGCATTTAACCTCTTGTTAAATGAAGACTAACAAGAACGTAAACCAACAACATTGTTAAGAAAGACTACAATCTGCTATTGCAAAGTGATGCCCCAAATCTAAAATATATTTACCTTTGGTCCTTTGGATATGGCCTTTTATTAATGTCATCCAGAACACCAAACTCAGTATCTGTGTATACGCATTTACCAGTGATTGAATATTTCAACTAGTTCTTTAAAATATGAGGAATCAAAATTCTCCTAAAGTTGGGGTCTACCAAGTGATAGAAAATATTTTATTCTGAAAAATATGCACTTATTTAGCTTGGTAGTATTTTCACACGAAATTAGCTCAGCATAATAAAATTCAAATGTAGCAGGGCTTAATCCACACCACTCTGCTATTAAAATTTTGTAGGGAGTTACCAAGTGTCCACAAAACTTAATTAAAGAACAATTATGTAGATAACTGTTCACACTACCTGTTCTCCAGCCTTGAAATCTTGAAGTGCTACACATTCACACCGGTCATCTTCTAAATTGTAGCCTGTAGTGATCTAGCCAAGGAAAGAGTAACAAAAGCATTTTATACTTATCTCTCCCACCATTGACAAAACATTGTCCTATTGGAAATAGATATTAGCAATAGCAATTGCATACATTTCTTTCTCTGCACAATATAATATAGCTGGTAGTGATTGTTTAACTACTCCTGAGCAATCTCTTTCTAAAAAAATCTCTGCATTAAAGAAATCCAATAGAGGAAACAACCTCTGAGGAAAGTAACTGCCATAGACCACAGACAATCCCATGCTAAAGCCGGCAGCTTCTTATAAAGTTCTGGAGCTTGCAGTCACTCCCATGAGGCCCAAGGAAGTGAGCCCAAGCGACAGCTCTATATGCTATGCTTTATCCTTCAACTGCCAGCACATTTTTGATCTCTCAATGAAAAAGGATTAGATAACTGTGGATCTTTAAGGGATACCATCTTCAGAGAATTGTAATTTACTTGCAAATAATCCCTTTATCTAAAAGTTAAGTAATACTCTTAAAACACTAAAAGGATTTTTTTTTATGGTAGCAGGCAATGGAAGAGGATAAACTCTCTTAACAAACCTGTACTTCTCCAAAAAAGATTACAAAACTGTAAAGGGGGTCACACTAACAAGTAAAGCTATCCTAAAAATGTAATACTTCTATAAAGTGACAAACAGCATGTTATTGAACAGTATTACCAAAGATGCCAGCACAGATACAGCCACAGGATGGAACATAAGCTGCTGAACAATCAGGAAGCAACTTTTATGGTAGGTATTCTGAATTTGGTACTGACAGAGCTAACTTATGGAAAAGTATGCTCTGGGCCTGGGGAAAAACCTAGGAGAAGCCAAAGATTCTCTCTCAGCCTTTGTAAATGAAAACATACTTTTTTGTAAGCTGACATGTGAGTTGTGGCGTACCCTGATTCCCATCTTGGATGTAGTTTGTCCAAGACAGAACTCAATGGATTATTTTGAAAGCTTGGTTTATGGTTTACATGTTAATAGTTTTACACTGCTTGCATCATCAAGCGTGCATTTGTCAGTCAAAACATCGCTTTCAAAGTGACCACGGGGAACTTGTCTCTGATGCAGCAGACCCAAAATGGCAGCCCCAAGCAGGGGCAGCCTGGCCCTGCGGAGGCTTGCAGAACTGCTCTGCATGCGGATGCCACCACTTCAGGTCCATTAATGGGTTTGTGGTATGCTGAGATCAGAAGCGAACATGAAAGTCATGCAATACAGCCTACTGCGAAACACAGGCTGTAGTACTTGAACACAGAAATTCCTGTACGTTTACTATACTGGACTGAGCAATTTTTAATAAAGATCTCTCATTCAGAACGTTATCTAACCCTGAATTACAGGTTACAGGTACTGGAGAATTTACCTTTGCTATGACAAATTACCTTCCAAGTTCAAATACAGTCATCTTCTGAAAAACTGTAACATCCATTCAAAAAAGGGAACTCTTGACCTGTCCTGAAATTTTATTAGTATGTAAACTCAGTGAAATATTTCTGAATGTGAAAAGTCCATGCCAGTCTCTTGAAATAAATACCTGTGGAACAGGAGGCTTTCAAGGACTGTGGAAATTCCAGTATGTTACGAGAAGGATTCTATCAGTTTAAGCATGCTCCAGTAGAGTACTGCTCATTTTTTTGATTGTTTTTTATTTTTGCCATTAAAAAAACCACAAACAACAAACAACAAAAAAACCCAAAACAGCAGAGCTTCTGAAGGGCTTTTCTATAAAGCGTAACAGAGCACTAGACTCTTATTTCCTCTTTCTTTTAATAGCACTCATGTAAGAGAATTAACAGGGTGTTTACTTCTCTTCCCACGTGATAGCTGACAAATTGCATCCCTTCAGTTTTATTTCTGAAGCAGACTGATACATGAATTTCAAGTTGTGTATAAAGCATGCAATAGTCTGCTTGGTCAGTGATTAAGGATGGACCCAGACCAACAGGCAGAATGTAGCTTATTCAAAGCTCTGTCAGAACTGGTAATCAACCTCTGACTGTCAAAATACAATCCCACTAAAGAATAACAATGAGAAATGCATGAAGACAACCATTTTGATATAGTTCTTAGAGGCAGGTTGATCTAATTAATAGTGTCAGAAGCAAGAAAAAGCTGGATGGACCTAGCTCCAGTTAAAACCCAAAGAACATTTTATTATCTAGTTCATGGAAAGGGGCCCTGTGGAATAAAGCAAGAACAGGGATATATAGTAGTTGATTGACTCAAGAAGTATTTCAGCACTATGTTTGGAATAGATTAGACAGGGACGCATACAACGCCATCTTTTGTTTCTTACTTTCCTGCAATGAAGAACAATTCCCTTCATGTATTTTAAAGGGATGTGCTATGATTAGAGCTGAACCCACCCTCATCTCGCTCTACAATAATACAAACTATGATACAGACAGCTTACAGTTATCTTAGCAGTTTTTTCCCCCCTATTTCTAATAGTACAAGGAAACTAACACACAACAAAAACAGTTTTAGTAGCTTTTCTTAGCCCATTATCAATATTACAGTTGCATATCCTTCCTAAATCTATAACCATTTAAACTGTTTTCTGTAGAAATATGGAACAAATGAGTGAAGTCTGTATATACATACAAAACATTTAAATTCAGCACCCCCCCCCACACCCTTTAGGATACACTTCAGCATAAAAAAATGCTTCCAACCCTGATATACTACTGCATTAGCAGGTTTGGCTCCAGAGGCTGGCTCCATATCAAACCCATTGTTAAAGAGCATAATAAAAATAAAAATTACTTTATCAATTTAAATAGAACTTTGAATGATTAAAACAACATAACTAGCTGCTCTTTTAATATAGGCTACTTAATTTTTTTCCTCCCAGAACCTTAATTCTCTTCCTCTTTCCTCTAATCCCAACTTTGAAGGCATTCATTAAGAGTTGTCTAATGAATACAGACAAGTCTCTGCAAAAGCATCTGAAAGAGATGCCCAGCAGGAAAAGGGTACAGGAAGTACTGATGCTTGCAGCTAAGAATTATATTACAGAAATATACATTTCTGAATTTTAAGCAATTTTCTTTATATTGGAGACTCTCATACAAGCTTTATTGCTAAATCAAAGTTGTGAGTTTGCATAACCGTGAAAGGCAAGAATCACTGTTAAAGAACAACATGTTCTTTATAGTAAGGAAAAATAAATAAATAAATACACCACCCCCCCCCCCCCCCCCCCCAAACACTTCCACTTTGTAGCCTAGCCTACCGTGATGTATTTGGTGCAGTCATAGTAACAATGAATTAGCTAAATGTCAAGTGAAAAACAACTTGCTTTACAATTTGTTAATTTAAACTAGGCTTTTCTTATACCAACAATACAAACACATGCTGCTGTCCTAACAATCAGGTCATCTCTCCCACAAAAGAACCAGATTACTTAAATAGTATGGTCATATTCACTGCTTACAATAAATAATACTATCTACTAGAAATGCAATTAGAGGGTATGAATTTTGAAGCGTACATGAGACTGGCTAAACAACATTGATAAACCATCCTCTTATGGATTTCCATTTCCTCACTTGAACATTATCAAGCCTGTTAATGAAATCAAGACCTCATCCTCTGAACTAGCTCACGTAAGCCAAAATGTCAGCAGGTCTGACTTTCTATATACATGTGTCACCTTTTAAATGTTTAATATGCCCTAAAGTAGTATTTTTGCATGTTATTTCTTTGATGTAGTAACAGATGTACTGTTTTTGTTGAACTAGGCTTTGTTCTTGTTGTTGCTGTCTCCATAACAAGGCTCTTCGGGCATGGTTAGGAGAGCAGGCAGTATTTCTTAGTTGCAAATTTCTAACCACTTTCCCTAGTGGTAGCTACAAGAGGCATCCTCCATCATTGTCTGCTTTCCTATTCTCAGAACAAATCTGTCCAGTATTTTGAATCTTTTTCAGCCTGTCAGAAACAAAACTCCGTGTCAAAAGAATATTCAAACTTGGCTGGAAAAAAAGGTATCATGTAACTGAAAACTTTTAAAGGTACATTATATGTATATGAGACACAACTGCATGCAAGTATCTGATCACTTCTAAAGTTTTGTCTAGATGAAGAAAGTTCTCCCTGGAAAGCTATGGTAAGACATTTAAGGAACTGACAAATCTTTCTTTCAGATATTAGTTTTTTTAGGGTCACTTGGGAAGATAAAATACCTGTGTTAAGAAGCGTAATGGAAAGTATTATTAAACTGTTCTCAAGCAGTTGAAAGGCTTAATACTTAAGCCCTAAAGCCTTTCAGCAACACTGAAGAAATCCTTACCAGTCCATTAGTATGATTACACATGTCCCATAAAGGTATTAGAGCCAATGTAACTCTGGAACCATCTTCTGTTGGAATCTGGTTCTGCCGTGTCATAACAGAGGAAACCGCCCATCTACAAAAATTAAAAACATTAGATGGTCAATGTTCAAAGCATCCGTATATGACTGGCTGTAGTCCAACCTGAAGCAATCATTTAGGCTAGGAGTTTCCAAACTTAGTTTTCTTAAAGATCACACTGACTGTAGTAACAGTAGAAGGTAACACCACTTGCAGGAGGAGCAGCAGCTCCTAGGTTTCCAAGACATGTACATAGACCAATTCCCAAATCAGGATTGCAGTCCCACTCCTCTTCTGCACTCTTTGCAGCAGAACCTTCATACCCTCCAGTACCTCAACCAGGACCCACTCCCATGTCACCTTCTGCTTCCCCAACCCTTCACTGCACACATACCTCTCCCCACACATCCCAAACCCAGGGTCAGCTATTTCTGCAGGCTTCAGAGTAGTTCACAGCTACTGCTTGGCAGCAGTAGCTCTCATCTATGTGCAGACTCTTGTAAGAGCCAGGAGGTATTCTTCCCCTCACTCCTGAAAAAGCTTATGTACTGCATGAACTGGAAACCAGTGTCATCACCTGACACATGCATATTTTGGTAAGCACTTCTTTTCAGTTTGAGAACTTTTGACTTAGAACAGTATTGCTAAATTTTCTGCTTAACAGGATAAAGAGGAAAAAAAGCCCCAATACTCCAAACAGATACCCAGGTAAAAAGAATGAAGAAAGCATAACATAGTTTATCACACAGACATCATTTAAAACCCTTCTAAGTCAGGTTAAGCAAATGAAATGCTAGCTACCTATTCAAACATAAGAATATTCAGAAAAGCTTAACATTTCAGTATTTTCTAAAATTTCGTTTTTATTTCAGACAAAAATTAATATTAAATATCAGAGGGAAAAACTAATCTTAGTTTCACTATGTTCTGACCTTAATACATGTATTTGTTGTGGAGGGTTTTTTGGGGGCGGGGGAGGGAAAGGGACTACCACCAGGAGAAAGTCAAAATAATTTTAACTCCCACAGCCTCCACTACTAACAAGTATTTAATCTACAGAATTAGACTTTCAGAAGGATTTTTTCAGAAGGACTACAGATTGCTTAGAAAGATACCATCAAATTGAAATCTACTTCATTTCTAAAAAGCAAGTTAAAGTTGTGGATAATTTTGATACACACGCTGTTTGAAACATAATAGCAATATGTTTCTTTTTAATTGTTGTAATTTATCTGCAAAAATTTTAGACCACTTCACATGTAAGTTGGCATGTTCCGCAGTGACCCTAAAAGTGAAGGAGGCATGCTTTGGAAATCCCACTTTCATAGACTTACCCAGAAGTATGACTAGGCTAAAAAAATCCCTGTAAGATGTCATGAACGCCTTTTATTCATGCCATTTTAATCACTTAACAGAATTAAAGCTCTCATTACCTTAATTATTCTTATTTTTATCTTGATTTTGTCACCCCCTATAGCACCTCCAAGTGACAGTCATGCTTCATGTGTACAACTTAAGTTCTCCAGCTCTCCTGGTGGCTGGAGTGGCTGGTTCAACAGCCACTGTAAATATTAGTTTTTACTACTACGTGCTGGTAAAGCCTTTTATAAAAAAAGAAATAATAATAATAATAAAAATACCCAAACCAAAGCCTCCTGCAATGTGAACTGAATTATTTGCTTAAGAAACAATGAACTGCCTTACTAATCTCAAACTATGTGTGCCAGTTGGCTAAATTAACTGCTCATAATGACTATTCCTTTGTAACAATTAAAATCTACATATTTGTTTTACTTTCTTCTTCATTAAGAAAGTGTATTAGTATCAAATCCTACATTTAACATTTCAATAACAATTAGGGCTTTCCCATCAATGAAGCATTTCCAGTGGCCCACAGCTCACTACAGAGATATATATATGTATATTAAAAAAAAAAAAAAAAAAAAAAAAAGAAAGAAAGAATTAAAAGACAGACCAACCTGTAGTCGTCATAAGTGAAAGAATCCTTTAAGGGCAGTTTGCTGGCATTAGGATGGGTCTGGGAAATGCAAGTTTCAGAAAAAGGTGAAAAGAGAAAGAAAAGAGAAATCAGAAATCAGTCAGCAGAATTTCATTATTTAGCTGCCTAACAGATCCTAACAAGAGCCAAATGAAGCAGGAGGCGTCCAGCCGCGCTACAGAGGGATCATCATGCTATTATGCTCTCATACATCACTGTCAACTTAATTTGTTGTGCCCAGCAGCCGCCATAAATCTGTTTCTTCATATTTCAAGACTGGAACCCACAGACATCATACAAAAATAAAAAATTTAAGGTGGACTGAGTATGTGAAGGTAAAACAAAATCCAGCCCTTGATGCAGGGTGGGGGAAAGAATTCAGGCAATAAGGATACATCAGGTTTCACCAACTTCCACATTTTCCTCTTCTCTGGGATATCAGTAAGGTATTTCACAAATGCAAGAAAAATTATACAAGATTGTCAATTCTTCCTCGATACCTGTAAAGGTGTTATTCGGTAAGAGTTGCACTACACCTCTGAAACAAAACAGATTAAAATATTTAAATAGTTTTGGTGACAAACACTGATCAGACAGTATCTACATTAACCCATCTACACATGCTCCCATCTAAAAGTAGAGCAATGTCATTTAAGAATGCATACTGTAGTTATCATTAACAAGCAAAATATTTAGATACTTAAAAAGGCTTTAAGAAGCTGTAATACCTGTTACTTTTCTGATCAATTAACTTCTTAAAAGTTTCAAAAATGCAGGTAGCTTTAAGCCCACACTCACACACTTTCTTTAGAACTTTGTTCCAATTCACAAATGGAAAGCCATAATAGCATAAATTTTAATTTTCAGGTTCAATTAGGTCTCAGAGACGACTTGAAGTAAATGATCAAACGGTTATTTCAGAAGATACAAATGATTTTTTGCATAGCTCTATCTTTGCGACACTCTTAATGCATGAAGCTCCATGTAGTAGGCAGGTTTTTTTACTCTTGATGCATTAGCATCACAAGTGCATGGTAATTTATCATTTCTCACTGTAATGTACTTGCTGGCACCGTGTGCAGGACAGTAGGGGATGAGGTAAAAGTGGCTCAAACCGTAAATCAATTAGAAAACAAAAGCTTGTGCTCAGCGCGCAATTTTAGGCAAATTATATATTACAAAAGACTGCCAATTGGGTGTTAGGTCCCAGGTGTCTGTTCTCCCTCAGCCCCTCCAGTTAACCCTTTGGACGGGCTTTCTCTGAAACGTGACAGAAGTTAACAGTTCCAGCGAGGCCTGTGCCTTCCCTCACTTTTTTTTTTTTTTTTTTTAAAATTTTTTTTTTCCCCTCCTCTTTTTAAAGCACTCTACATCTCCGTATGATTTGCATTCACATCGATGATATGGTCATTGCATAACAAATTCCCTCGAGTTTAATTGTAGCAACACATCTTGCAGAGTTATTTCTTCTGGCAGAAACATTCGGTGCAAAACCAGAACTGAAATCCAAACCAATAAATTTCAGGGGGCATCTTCGCTGTAGTAGGCCAGTCCAGACTCGACTCCAGAAATGAACGTAGAAACTTAGCCTTCAGCTGGAGATAACAGGTCTTAAAAACAAACACTACCCCATATTACTCCTTTCTGACAATTTAATTTCAACTTCCACTGCCAGCATTACTCATCTATGTTACAGCAGCTTGATCAACTAAGCCGGGTAAGCCAGTCACCACCAGCCGTGGGACATAAGCGCCCCGTTCCGTTGGTGCCGGCTGTGAGGAGCCGGGATCGCCTTCTGCACCCGCGGTGCTGACGAAGGCGTTTCGCCCGACGCGAGGAGTTCGGATCCCGCGAAGAGCCGGTGCCGTCCCCGGTCCGGTTCTTTGCAGACCACGGGCTCATTAACTCGCGTGAAGAGGCTTTAGTCCCGCTGCTCCCACACCCGCGGCTCCCGGCGCGTTCCCCGCCCGCGGGCCAAGACCCCGCGCGGGCGGCGCCTGGACCGGGGCCGGGGCCGGGGCCGGGGCCGGTTCCGCGGCCGGAGCCCGGGCCGGGGCCGCCCCCCCCTTGCCGCCCGCACGGTCCGGCACTGCCACCTGCCGGCGCCGCCGCCCAAGCCCGGCACCAGCGGAGCGGTGCCACCCACCCGCACCTCCCCGAGCCGTCGCGCCCTTCTCCCCCGGCTTGGAGGGGCGGGAAACCCCGAAGTAAACCGACCCCCCCCCCGCCGCGGCGGCCCTCGGATACCATTCCGACATTGCGCACCCCGAGCTTGGGATGATAGTAACTCGGCTTCGGCGCGAAGGGAGGCTGCCTCGGTTCAAACCGAGGGCCTGACGGGCTTATGGCGGGAGAGAGACCCCCGGTACGCGAACAGGTAACCCCTGCCTTTCCTCTCTGCCCGTTTCTGCTCTCCTCCCCCGACCCAGACAGCAGCTTTCAGCCGAGTAAAGTGTTTTTCAGATGGCAAGCATTACTGTGGTCGTGATGCACTAAAAGTAAAAAAGCATTACGAAGGGCTTAACGGCACAAAAGTGATTTTTGCAGACTAAACACGTTACCTGCGCGCAGTTCCTACTCGCACTCTACACGGGGAGTGCCAGCCAACATGCTTAACCCTAACATGAGCAAATACCTACAGGAAGCAAGATATACACATTGCCATTGTCTTCTCCGGGAGAAAAAAATCTGTATTAAATCAGCAGATTGCAGTGAGGTTAAGTGTTCATTTGACATAGGTAGTCCCTCTATAACGAGTCAACTTGAACATGGCAACCCATGGGCAAAGATTCTGGATGCCACCAAATGCTGTTAACCCTCCCCATCTGTAATTCTGTGCAACTTAGGGACTGCCCCTATATGGAGGCCATCCAGACATAATTCACATGAAACCACTAGTAAATTATAATAAAGGACACAATATATGGTCTTAAAAAGACACGAGGCAGAATAAAATCCCAGTGTACATAATTACCATATTTATAACATTCCGTGGTACAATATTCTAGTAGCTATTTTAAAGTTAAGATATGTCAGCATATTTGATCGTGTTAGATTTCTGACATGGACTATTTTCCTACGTAACTTAAAAACCCTATAGATTACAAGAATGTGAAGACACACAAAAAAGAACAATATTCTGATTAAAAAATTGATTTAGTATGCAGCTTCTCTTTATAGTCCCTTGGTAAAAATGAAATCTCCCTAACAAACACTTAATAAAACCTGTCAATATATCTAGAAAGAAAAATGACACAAATGCATTAAGTATTAAATACCCTTGAAAAAAGTCACATATTCCATGAATTTTTGATGTACTATCTTGACATTAATGTAAAACCTTGATATTTATAATTGACAGATATTTAATAAAGTATAGAAGATGACTGCTGCATAGCATGCAAATTGCCTGGGCTGATCAAAAAAGATACAGACATATTTAAACTAAACAAACACTTAATACGTAAAAAAAATCAGATCTAGCTTTTATAGGTTCACCCAGCTAGGTCTCTACAGATTAGCTTTGAAATGTGACATTATCCACTACATGAACCCTAATTTTAACTTACCAAGTCTGTATGAAGTAGTTTCAGAAAGTTGGGAGGGGAAGCTTTAAATAAAAAATGGGAACATGAAAATGTGAATATATTCATTTAGATGCAGGTCCTGACATTCTACTGAAAGAATTATTATAAAGAACAAATACCATCTATTTCGTTACCCTTTCTGGGAAAATATTGTCAGAGCTGGCAATCAGGGTGATGACCACTGCAAAAACAAATAGTGGCATGCTGAATTTAATTTTCCTCCTGATGCTGCTATTCTTAAAAAAAAAAAAAAAAAAAAAAAAATTTAAAAAATGCTTCTTCCCCTTCAGTGTTCCAAGCCTTCTTTAAGACATTTGGAGGATATCTCAAAATAACCAGAAATATTAAAAAGTAACAGTGATTGCTGCCAGATTGTCTGCAGCCACTGCGGAAAGAGACAGACTGTTATTCTAGTCACCTAAAACACTATCAGACTAGAAGCCAGTTACTCAGTATGGCAACCAGAGAAGGGGGGGGGGGGGGGGGGAGAGAGAAAAAGACACTTTCAGACATTTTTCTTTTTCTGGGAAGCAGTAATACCCAGGGGTTCATGCCTCATGTTTAATGTCTCACAAGAAAGCATAACTCCTGATGCTCCATAGAGGCCTTTGCACTAATAATTTCTCCATCATATTTTTGGATGGACATCACAAGCTAATGATTCTCAAGTCTTATAAACTAGATGCTAGAGGACTCCTCCAGTTTTAAGAAGGCTTGTTTTTATTTGGACAGCATGAAGGCTTCAATGTAGAAAAGGTGGGTGCCTTTCCAGCCGAGAAGCCATCATAACCTTCACTTCTGCTATCCAGCCTACAAGGGCATTAACCTCCTGTAAAAGAGTGGCCAGACTATTAGAGGCAGTAATCCCTTACCCCATTCAATCACAAAATGCCAAAGCTCATTTATCAGCGCTCCTAATCTTGACAAGGCATTTCCATTAAAATTAGCTTAATATTTGCTTGTTTATCAAGTGATGCAAAGTACAAGTCTTATTACAGTAACATTCAATAAAAACTTTTGAGTAAAAGTTGAAATCAGAGTACACATTTACATAGTGTTAAATTTGTTTTATAGTGTTAAATAGTTTTTCAACTAGATGAGTTGAAAAGAATTGATGTATTTTGGTGTGAAGTCGTATTGGCTGGTATATTCCTTTGCACCATTAGCCCTTGTATATTCCGAATAAGAAAAATTAAGTGAATTGCTGGATGTCATCAAAGTTAGTGTTTTGTTTTTTGGTTTTTTTTTTTTTTAAAAGATACCACCTTTCAGCTGAGATAAGCTGACCAACAGAGTCATCTATTACTCCACTGTAATACATAACTAAAAAAAAATAAAATAAAAAAGCCTTGTTTTTATTGGTTTCTGAGTTTGTAGACACAGAGATGGTTGGATTTCTGTGAAGAATATTTCAAGTACTCACAAGTCCCAGACAAAGTTCTGGGGAATCACTGCATCAATATTACTAAATCAGATTTCAATATTCTCAAAAAATTATTGTGTACAGTTGAAGTAGAGACAGCTCCATTTCTATCCCAGGAAAGCATCGTACCAAGTGTTGAGATTATACTGAGGCCATCACTCCACCCCCTTCCCAGCCCCCAAAACACTAAGAGTGCGTGAAACAGTTAAAGCCAAAACCAGTTTAAGCTTCCACCTTGTTAACTTTCATTCCTTTGAACATAAAGCCCAAGGGTTCCTTCCTTTTGACCAAACAATTTTTTCTTCCTCTTCTTTGCAGATTCTCCCCTCTTTCCAATGTACTCATTAACATGGGGAGATTTTGTTATGAGCCTTGTTGGATGCTACTTGATGGTTTCAGGCCAATGTGTAGGTGTACAAAAAACACAAACACACACCACACGCACACACTTTCAGGGCCAGAAGCAGGAAGATCTGTCAGTATTTGCTGGTTACTGTCCCTTTCCCAGCTCTGGAAATCCTTTGAAGCAGCAGCCTTGAAGAGAAACTCATCTCTGTGGAGCTGCTGAGGCTCTAAGTGCCCTAAAGCTAAGTAAAATAAAGAATTCAGAATGGAGGATCCTAGCGATCTACGGGGAAACAAGAATTCGCTTTTTCCATTGGACATATGCTGCCTAACCTAACGAGGGAAAGCCAGTTCGCTGTACAGGACATGAGACGAAGGCAAAGATTATTTTACTTTGTAATATCAGTTTATAACTCCAGAGGCATGCTCTAGAATTTTCAAACAGCCCAACTCATGAAGCACTAGGAATTATGTCCACAAACCTGTACTGTTGTATGACTTTTCTAATGGAAGAAAGATCATCCTACTTTGCAAAACCTAATAGAATGAATCTTAAAATTAAAAAGGTACCACCGGATTGAAACTTATTAAATCGAAATAACATTCCTGCTTATTCTTTATGTCAGCAATTTTTATTTACTTTCTGCCAATATACACAAGAAAGCACTGTTCCAGACTATTAGGGGATTCATGCAGCAGAAGCAGAGTGGAATGACTCCTTCTGGTGCAATGGAATTTAACTGCACAGTCCCTTTTTCTGTACCTTCTACCTGCAAAAATTGTTCTTAGCTAATGAGACAGCAGTGGCATAACAGACAGCTCAAACGATGACATCAGCTACTGACTCAAGGGTCTGAAGGACTGAGAACCCACTTCACGTGCAAAGTGGAGGTTACCATTTGGCTGAGAGAGTACACAGAAATAATTCTGAACTGACTGCAAACGAGTACCCTGCCTACAATCCTGTGTCGTGTCCTTTATTAAACAGAAGCAAGACAGTGATGGACTTTTTAACATCTACTTCTCGATCACTCCATTTACAGAATACTTCTCGACATACAGAATTCTAAAATACTAATCTTTCCCAGAAAAGAAGGCACTCAGATATGACACTTGAAAATTAGAGACCAAGTTTTCTACACCTTTTCCTGTCCTTTCACAAAATCACTTAGAGCTGAATGCAGCCCCACTAAGGGCTGAAAGGATGAAGTGGGAGAGCAAGCTGGCCTGAGACTGGACATGTTTTGCAATGAGACAGCCTCGCCAGTCCGTCCCATCCCTGTTCATGTAACAGAAAGACACACTAGGTCCGTTATCTCCTGTGGTAAATCTCCTCTTGAAATATGAGCTTAGCGTTCATGTTGAGCCTTAGATTAATAGGTTCAGTCTGCAGTACTTCATTCCCACAGGTACAGTAAGATAGCTACAGTATATAGTTTCCTTGCAAAGGTCTATGACTGCATACCACAAAGTATCATTTACTCTTTAGGCTCCTCCTGAGCTACAAGGTTCACCTTGTTCATTTTGTTTAGTGCAACACATGCACTATGTTCACACACAAATTCATCACACAGCTCTACTGTTAATTCAGTGAATCACAAGCCACAAATAAAATGCTGTGATGGAAAGGCTGAAGTGAACTTCTTTAAAAGGACAGGGACAATATTTCCTATTCACAACCACTCCACATGCAAAGAGTTTCCTAACAAGTATTAATATTAAGCAGTATGGCCAAAGTTTTGTTACCTGTGAATTGACTACTTGAGTTTACAGATAAATCATACCAGGAGCCACTTAGGTGGAAGCTTGGATCATGATCATCTTGCAACCAAGGTACCGTGCTGTTGCACAACCAGCATGGCGCAAGGGGCATGGTAAGTCCTGGAACGAGATGTACTGGGACTATAGTGCACACACATCCAAAACTAATAACTTAACCACTTCCTCTTGAACTCGCCTTCAAACCATAGTACAAGAAAATAAACTTTGGTTTACTTAGCAACATATCAATCTCCTACTGTGTGGAGTATTAGCATTGGGTCTGACTGAAGAGGATAATCCACTTTGTAATTTAGTTAAATTACTAATTTTAACAAAGATAAGTCCCCTGTATAATTTTGCAGTGCTTAAAGAATACATCCTTTGAGTATTCCATTCTAAGAAACATCAGCTTGTTATCATATTTTAAATTTATGGAACATTTGTAACTGCTGTTATATCAGGAAAAATATTAAATCTGCACAATAAGTACAAACTTTATATGAGAAAGTATACTTGTAAGTGCATGATGATCTCCTGATGTCTGCTGAGGCACTTTCTTCCACAAAAGACACAGACAACATCTCTGGGGATAAACTCAACTGCCCCAGAAAGTGCAACTCAGTTAAAAAAAAAAAAAATAAAAGCAACTAACAGAAAAGCAAACAGAAAACCCTCTCCACTCTATTGGCTGTAAAAATGGATGCTTATCTGCATTCTCAACCAGGAGAGTGGTTGAGAACCCCATCTTCCAAAAAAATGCCTTAAAAGCCCATAATACTAACAAGAGAACACATTATTCCTCCCAAATGTGGTTTAAACTGTGCAGAAACAAATTTTGTTTAGCACTAGCATATATGCTTTGAAGTACATCTCTGCTTCTCTAGAGGAAAGATGGGGTTTAGGCTAGTATAACAGAATCCAAACCATTCAGAACATAAAATAAATTAAAACCTACTGATTAGGAGATCTTAACAATGGATGTCCAGAGAAAGATAACATCTATATCCAAAATGAAAGATATGTTTTCTTCTGTCTGTCCTCCAAATTTAAAACATTTTGACTGTAAGAAATAGCAGACACCAAGTATGACGTGCCTGTATTTCGATCTAGGCCAGCACGGTCCAACAGCGCCCATCAGCTGAATCTGGACCACAGGATGCCTCCATATGGCCTGCCACCTTTTCCTTGGAGGAGATAGGGAACAGCTGTTTGAGGAGCAAATGCTGCCCGAACAGCCAAACACCTCCTCCTGTGTCCGGCTGGCTCAAAGCCCAGAGCTGTCGCAGTGTTCCTGTGGAAGGCAAGGAAGGAACGGGGGAAAAAGGCAGCAGACCTCCTACCCACGCAAGGACTTGAGCTCTTCATTTGTCTGAGACGGACAGACGCAACCCAGTGAAGCCTGTAGCTGCTTCTGCGATGGAGAGGGGCAGCCACAGGAATAGCCCAATGAAGCCCCAGGATCTGCCGTTATTGTCATCATAGCTGGGGGTAGGATATACCAAAAGCAACACAAAAAATCAGGAATTTGGTGCATGTTTGCAAAGTCTAAACCACCTTACAATAGATACACTAAGCAGTACAGTACAAGCATACAGTCAATCTTCAGTTTGCTGCCAGCAAAACAGATTAATACAATATTTTGGCCTTCACAGAGAGGAAAAACACAGAAAGGCATAAATATATTCCATTATTAACTGCCTATTGATTTACTCTTGACCAAGTAGAACAACTCAGGCGTTGAAATTCAGACAAAGCAAATTAAATAGCAACACTATTTTACTTTTGTAACTGCCCACTCAATGGAATTTTAAATCTCTCCTTAAGGTGACAGGTATAGCAAATAAGTAAAAAAAAAAAAGGAAAGATTTTATAGGGTTTACAACTGTGCCATGTTTCTTCCACCCATTTTTTACAGTGCCACTGCCATCGCTTCTGAAAAAAGCTATTTGATTAGCATGCCAATGAGTATAGCATCAAGTAGGGAGGAAAACTGAGAGCCCTAAGAACCTACCTGGTACATGATCAGAACTGTATTCTGCTTCCAAACATATTTGCTTTTGACTGCATATTGGTTGAACTCTTTATAAGCATTAAAATATTATCTATTACATCAACTTAAAATTAATAAAAAACTTCCAAACGTTTGAATAGTTTAGAATGTATGAAAAGGCAGTAGACTTGTCTGCATTCAACTCAAACATTATTTAGCACATGAAAGTTAATTGGTGGTATCTTAAAGCCAAGTACAGAGAGACACCAGACGTTCTACTTCATGCTGACCTGGAAAATCATATGCTTATTAGAATAGGATAGATTAGAAACAGTACAGAAAAATAACATGAGAGGCATAAGTCATATTGAAAGTATCATCACGACTTCAAAAATTGGTGTCAAAATTAAGCTAGAGATGTGAAATCTCACCTAATATACCCAATATTGAAGAGTCAAATGTGATACCAGATTTTAAAGACGCTATAATATTATTTTGAGATCTAGAACTTAATGTGTTAAAATGTCCTATCTAAAATTATATTCCAGTGCCCAACAGCTAATAACTGGATTTTAGAATTTCATTCACGCTAAATCAATTAGTCAAATTTTATATGAATAATAAATCAAATTTAGTATCTGATCAAAAGGGATTACAGCCTCCAGGAAATTAAGTTTTCTGTCCAATAGTGCACACAAACAGATCAAAACATCTTTGGATAGATTACTGCAACGATTGTATTCACAATAGGACTACAGTAACACTTTCACAAGCACCGTCCAGATGTCAATACACACTGGTCAGAAAACTGGTATGAGGGTGTTCCTGAGGAACGCTGGATACAAAACAGAATACAGATACTATCTAAAAGTATTAATGACTTCTACTAAATAGATTCTATTACAAGAAAAAAAAGGTGCGATTCATGGGGCAGCTCTGACTTCTCGAGTAACAGTAGCTTGGCAGAAGGCAAAGAAAGCATTTGCAAGTATTTGCTCATTAACTTAGCAAAGAAACATAAAACGGAGTCAAAGAAAATTAAATTTACTTGCTAAAATGTTACTTAAAGAGGTGACTTTGCTTTCTCCATTTGGTTTAATTCTAAAAGTCTTACTTACTCTTGTACTGGGGAGCCCAGCACTGGACACAGGACTCTGGGTGTGGCCTCACCAGTGCTGAGTAGAGGGGAAGGAGAACTTCCCTTCAACCTGCTGGCAACACTCCTAATGCCACCCAGGATGCCATTAGCCCTTTTTTGCTACAAGGGTACATTGCTGGCTCATGTTCAGCTTGGCCCCCAACATATTCATGGGATTATTCCACCCTAGTTGCAGGACTTTGCACTTCTTGTTGAGCTTCATCAACTATCAACCCATTTCTCCAGCCTGTCAAGGTCCCAGTGGATGGCACCTTCCCAGGGATTGAAGTGAGGCTGACAGCCTTGTAGTTCCCCGAGTCCTCCTTCCTGCCCTTCCTGAGGATAGGAGTGGCATTTGCTTTCCTCCAGTAACTCAGGCACCTCTCCCAATCGTCATGATCCTCTATTGCTTGGGTCAGTAAGTTGTCATCGATGCTCTCCACAAACCTCCTGGATTGCTTACACCCTGCTGTGTTGTCCCTTTAACAGATATCAGGATGGTTGAAGTCCCCCATGAGGACCAGGGCCTGCAAATGTGAAGCTATTTCTAGCTGTCTCTAGAAGGCCTCATCCACTCCTTCCTTCCTCCTGATCAGGCAGCCTATAGCAGATGCCTACTACAATGTCACCCATGTTGGGTTTTTTCTTTTACAAACAGCTAGCTTGCTGGCGCCCTTCAGAAAAATCTGCAGTCCCCCAGTGGTCCAGAGACTACAGGCTAAAAACACGGTCTAAATCAGGGCCAAACTGCCATCCTGGACAGTCCTGCAAAACCGATCCTTTTTCTAGCACATGAGAGGCAGCTACATACAGATACTACTTACACATAGAGTGCCACTGAATGCATACAGCTGGCTACCATGGCAAAAGTTATGGCTAGCTGACAGGCTCTGCTGGTTTCAGACTTACCACTTGAAAGATTTTAAAAGTTAACTAAAATTATCACAAAATTGTCTTTTAGTAAGGCAGGTAATAACAGCCTGGGGAAGAGATACAACACTGCTTCAGATCCACAGTGTCCAAAATGTAAATAGACTTTGGGCACTTCCACCTTCTCTAAGAGCACTCTTTGTAAATCAAAACAAGATATCAAGACAAGAACTTCTCTGTAGTAGACTACAAACTGGCACGCAGATGCAAACTGAAAATCAAACACAAAGACCACTGCATATTCTTTTAAAAAAGGTTCAAACTTGGTTGTATTACTTTAGGAATATAATCTTACTCTGAATGTCTGTAAACTATATGGCTCCCTCTTGTGCCTATTATACCACATTTCAGTATACAAAAAAAAATTTAATATTAAGCCATAAGTATTTGGGATCTGTTCACCCCTCAGTAGGCATGCAATGCCCATAAATGTTAATGGAAGTCACGCACATACTTTCCAGGGCAAGTTTGCAGTTTACAAAATTTCTCTTTGGAACAAACTACAAAAACATCTTGCAACCTATAAGTCTGCTGTGAAGAAAGTAGTCTTTTGACCATTTGCTGTATTTTGATAGCAATGCAGAGGTCAAATACGCCTCTAAAGTACATCTGTAAGAACTTTTATTTTTTAGTTATCAAATTACATATGTTTAGAAAGGTGTCAGTGGGGTTTATAGAGCCTGGCTAACATGCTCAAGGGTTTATTTTTGTCTACTTAACATCCCACCTGTTTCTGCTTATCAAGCCAGACTATAGTTAAGCTTGCAACAGCTGTGAAATTCATAAATCTGCCCATTCTTCATGTGTATCCAGACTAAGCACTTGGAGAAAGGGTTAGAACTGCAGTGTTCTGTGAAAGCCACCCTTATGGAGAAGCTAGGGAAATAAAACAGACCAGGACTTGTCAAACAATGTTTAAAGCTGCACACCTATCAGAAGCCAAATTATTTTAATAACAGTCTAGCAATCCTATCTGGAAAGAAAATGAAGCATTTGAAGAAATTATTTGTTAACTCTTTTATTCCCCTGGCCATTAGAAACATTTTGCAGACTAAAAATGCTGCAAAGGAATTAAATACTTTGCCTGCACAAAATATTCCCTTTTTCAGTGTCTTCAAATAACAACAAACCACTTTTTATTTCAAGATGCTACTAGTTTTACTTTCTGCAGTAGAATAGCTATCAAAAAAGTAAATATAGTTATAAGATTTTTGTATTACAGAAAGTTTATTTATAAATTTAAAAAAATATTAGTCTGCATATCTGAAGCAGTACCAAAATCCTGGTCACACAGGACAGCTTTCATGAAAACACTTACGCTAAAGCAGGAGTAGTACTGAATGAAATGACGGTATAGAAAAATCTAACATTGACTCTCATAAAACTTGCAGAGTATACTGCCTTTAACAGGAAAGTGGTTTTAGTTTCTTTTTTTTCTTTATATGACAGATTTTTCTCTCCCCACCTCTTCTTCCCGTTCCCATATGCTCATGAATTATCCTTAGCACTAGTATTTTGTGGGTCAACTTTGTTCATAAAATGATATGAGTGCATGCAAGATGATACTAAAATTAATTTCAGCATTTCTGAATAATGAAAAATGGTACTTCATTTTAGGGAAGAAAGGCTTTTTTTTTCACTACGAACTTTTTTTCTCCAGCATTTCATAAGTTACAGGTTATTTTTGACAGCAGAAACAGAAATCAAAAAGTTTTAAAACTTTTCCATGAGTTTTCACCAAAAGCATTAGTAATAGGTACCCAGTACATTTGACTTGGCACTCCTGGAGCCAGCTGAAATTATCTATCTTCCTAATGTGACATTTACTGCATAGTAGTAAAGAAACCTTCAGCTGAAATTGTGGTTACATTGCAGTGCTGAAGCATGGCACCAGACAACCAGAACACACCTAAAATGTACCTAGTATTTGTTCCCACTCATTCTCCAAAGAACGAGTAAATAAAGCAAATGATTCCTACCTGATCTCCCTTCATGCTCACATTCAACATGAAACAACAGCTATATTATACAAAAACATAAAATTCTGGTCTAGATTTCTGACCACAAGTGACCAGAACCTACATTTTAACAGTTCATACAAAAGGCAACAGTATAGTTCTAAACATTTTCTTGGATATACTAATATAAAGCTCAAATTGAAGATAGCCATTTATTTAAACACTATTTCCACAAAGGTTTCCCATTGCTGCAGATCAATCTGAACTGAATCAGTCTCAACAGTATCAGACTCAGAAGTCTTCCTCCATGAGCTGCCACATCAGCTTCCATAGAATTGCAAACGTAAACCAGAAAATACAACAGTGCAGAGTATTAAAGACTTGTTACCATGTACAGCAAGAACATCACCACCACTAGGGTTCTAAAGACAGTCTCCCCCTAAAGTGATCTCTTGTACATTATTTTCTTTGCTCAAACTGTAGCTTTTCTTACTCTCAACAGTCAACAGCATGGACTTTAATGCAGAATATATAGTGAGACATTACTTTTTTTAGTAACTTTTTAGTGAGACATTACTTTGACCAAATTAGCTTAAATGCTATAACAAATGATCTTTGATTAGCTGTAAGGCACAAGAGAAATAGCATGTATTTGCCATGCTTAAGCAGATTATGTGCCACATGAAAAACTTTCATAAACAAAAAATGTTTTGTCAAACATTTAAGCAGCTTTCCACATAATAGATATCTCATGCTTCAACTGATGTTATACCCCTGCATTTTATATACATTCTTCAGCTGTGCTTGCATCACTTTGATATCAGTCTACAGGTATTCATCAATCACTGAGAAGCTGTTCTGAAATACTGGACACATGGCAGTCAAAATCCAGGGTTTCATTTGAGATCTCATTTCTCTGTAAAACTGTATTTCAGGTTTTTTTTAATTAATGTTGTGACCACATAACCGCTCGCATTATACTACTAGTGCAGTATTAGTCCATGAAAATGATGAAACTAGTCACAGTGATAGTTTAGCTATCTAAGTACTTCAAGAGCATGAATAGCAGCTGGGAGAATTGGATCATGTTACACAATATTCTGCTAATAACTCTTTAAAAACAGTAGAATAAATTAGGCGTAAAAAGATATTCTAAAGAAATATAATGTAGGAGTTTTGTTTGCTCAGGCAGTATACATTGAGAAAAAAGTTTAAAGCTGGAAGGTCAAGTGTGGACTGGCAGCCTAGAACAGTACCTGGCAAGAAAAGAGTTGGCTAAACTATCATTTCCTGAAGGAAGAATTTTGCTCCTTCCTGATATTAAAGCCATTGTTCCTACCCTACTCCTTGTCCCAAAATTAAGTGCATCTTATTTGGTTTTCACCCACTATTTTCAATTACTCTGGTTTTCAAAATGTATCCCTCCAATCCTTATACTTGGTAAATTGACACTATGTTTGAAACACATGAAGTTCTTCAAACATCAAACAGCTACACAAAGTAGTTTAACTTTTGTTGACTTAAAACAGTCAATAGAAAAGCTTTGGAACTCTGATAATGTTAAGGAGAATAGAATTTCTTTATGTCTTCTGACCTCTCCTACTGCCAAAAAAATGTCTCTAGATCACACAACTGTGGAAATTCAGTACACAGTCACATGCTTTTTACACAGATTATGCCACAAAAAGCTTTGGATGTTTGGACATTGAGCAGTACCTTGACAACAACGTATCACCATTCACTTACAACATCAATTATGTCTAGACATCAGTCAGAGTAACAGTTCTATCTTAGAAACTTAGAAATTTAAATCATTACTTCAGAACATGATGAAAAGTTCATCCATCTCAAGCCTCCCCATACTCAAACTGTTACCAGATCAGTTTATCTTTGTATTTGAAAGCAATCAAAATAATTATGTTAGATAGAATAGAAAACAACAGCTAATCCATGGTCATTGGAAGTACAACATATGCAATGGTTTTATTCTATGTCAGTTAACAATTATGATTTTACTTTGTTTACTGCAAACTACAGATTTTTCACATAGAGGCATAGGTTGTAGATCTCTGCAGGTCACCTAGCCCAACTTCCCAGAGGCAAACTTCTGGAGTCTGGTACCAGTAGCAAGTTGAAAGCAATAATTGGATCATCCCTTATCTCCTTTTCCCCAAATAAACAAATCCAGCTCCCTCAGTCTCTCCTTGTATGGATAAAGGGCTGAAGCAAAAGACATCTTAATAGCCCTCCTCTGATCTCATTCCAGTTTGTCAACATGCCTCTTGTACTGGTGGGCCCAAAATTGTGCAGTATTCCAGATGAACCCTCACCCAATGCCAAAAAAAGGGCAGTAATCACTCCTCTCAACAAACTAAATACATTCATATATATTCATAAGCCTACTGAGCTGCAAATTTTAACTGCAGTTCAAAAAACAGCAGGAAATTCCTTTAATGATTCAAACCTTTAAGAGCAATACACTTGCTCTATTATTTAGCATCACAGTTTTCACACCTTTCTCAATAATCATAATGAGACCAACATATACTATATACTACATTTAAGATGCTTACCTGAATAACTTTGTAGAAATAGGCATACTGTCGAGCTGTATTTTTATATTGGCTAAAAACGTCATGTATGGCCTGAGTTGACTGAAGATACTGCACTTCATCTTCTTCAAAATAGAGAGGAGTGTCATATTCACTGGGGAGGGTCTGGATGTAGGGCAGCCAGAAAGAGTTGGGGTTGGCTCGCTCACAAAGAAGATGGAATGCCAATGTTATATTGCCCATGGCTTGAAGAATTCGATCTTGAGAATACAGGGATCCTGAATTAACCCAGAAAGGTGAGGCACAAAATTAATTGTCCATGGAAAATATCATCCCAGATTTACTTTAAATGAACATGATGAGACAATGTGTAAGAATTTTAAAAAAAAAAAAAAAAAAAAAAAAAAAAGCACTTTTTAGGTTTCTAAAATATGTAGCTGCCCACATTGTATTATGCAGCAAGTTATTTGACACAGTAAACACCTCATGTACAATTGCATGACAGAAGACATGAAGAAACTGGAATACTCTCAGTACCTCAGAATATTTTATTTCCAAGTGTTATAAAAGCTACATGATATGTGTTCAAATTAACACACACTTCTGGAAGTTATCTAGTGTGCTCAGCCAGAAACAAAGAGGAAAATTAAATTCTTTCTACTGACACTTCAAGCTTGTAGGTATTCCAAACCTGATGGTCAGCATGACAAGCAAGTCCTGTAATAAAGGTGATCAGCTAATAAAAAGAAAGTCTCCTACTGAATGATCCCATACATATCAACTTCTTGCTTAAAAACTTACTTAAACTCTTACCTAATACTGAATTTTTAGCTGACTCAACTGTCATCAACAGTTTTCTAGGAACCCACAGAAACAACTCTTCAGCCTGCAAAAAAGGAAAAAATGCAGAGGGTCAGTTAGCATTTATATATGCCAAGTGTCTCAAATATACATCGTCTTTAAATTACAGGTTGTTTTCATTTTTTTTTATTTAACTCAAAATTATTCTGAATCAAAATCCTTCCTTTTCTTCCACTGCAAATTAAACAAACATGCTATGTTTCATATTGTGGTAACCAAATGTTCCAATCTGCATTACACAAAGCTTAAAAGAAAGACACTTAGATTACAAAATAAAGTGCTTCAGTTTGGAACTGCTGACGTGAAAATTGCCCACACAGCCTCAAAGCTACCAGATACATTATATTGCTAATAATTACGTGATCAAACATTTTCTCCTAGTAGAGGTTTTTTCACATTGCCCATTCTTATTTTAGAAGAACTGTTCAGGATTTTTATCAACCAGTAGTGCTAGTCTTATTAAGTATGTGCTACTGAAACTCTAAAATGAATACAATATGCTCATTTTCTAATATTCTTTCTACAACAGCTGATTGTTCTTCAAAGCTGTTTCCCATCTGTTAAATGGGAATGGAAAAAGCTAAGCATTTAAAATTGCCTCTTAAACAGTTAGATAACTGTGTGTCTATATTCCTTACCTGATGATCAAAATATATTCTTTACAATTATCAGGTAATCTTGTTTTTTTCATTTTCACTGAAAAAGTATTGCAAATACCTCTTTCTGAGGCAAAAAGACCCGCGCTTTAAAAGAAGGGACATGAAAGAAGAGACCAAGTAGTTAGAAAACATGGAAGAGAGGGATACGTCAGTGGGGTAGAGTACTCTGGTGATTAGGTAAACAGTATAGGCAACATAGAGAAAAAATATGACCAATTAAAAATTCATAGTACTACCCAATAGTCATAAAAAATAATACTCAATTTTATCAATAATTTTATTTCTCAAGTATGCAGAGTTGAGAGCATTTCAGAACAGCAGTTTCATAAGCAGTCAAAAGGGGGAAGGGAAGGTGGTGAGCGTTCCAGAGCTCTGCAGCTACATTCCAAACATGATTTTCTCACCTAAGTCAAATGTTCACATGCTCACCTTTATCTCTCTTGTTGCTTTCAAACCAAACCCCTCCTCTTCAAAGTTAGCTATTTCAAAACCCTCTGTGGATGCTCCATTTTCAGTTGCCCACTTTATCAATTCAGGGAAATAGTCATCTCTTTTTCCATCAAAGACAACAGACAAACCTATATATAGAATTTATTAAAAAACAAATGCCGAAGTAAGAGGAACTAGAAAGATAAAGAAGTTCAATATAAAATCACATGTAAAAAGCTATCTGCTATCCCACAGCAGTTCTGCTTTGAAGTAGCTGAGTCATAACTGGTCTTTGTTAAGTGTTACTCAATAGTATACAAATGTCATACCCAATTTTCATCAACTTAAATATTCTGCCAAATTGGCTTACCAGTCATCTTAAAAACGTTACCACCTAAACTGAACTGTGATGAAATATGAAGCTTCCCTCCTCTTTCCCTTTTAAATAAGCTCAGCAAAAATGTTTCCCAGCTTAATATTGATGATAAATGCAATCACCACAACATATTAATACAGACACAAAGAGGAATTTGAGAGGCAAGCTGCAGTTTCATTAGTTCAGCACTGGAAATGATGATAAGCAGATCTCAAGCTCCTTCTCTCACATACAAGGCAGTTAGGTTTTTCCTGTAGCATACGGATCTACTAAAATAACTAAGGACTGATCATCTTCCTCACACCACAGAGCTCGTCCAAATTTTTACACTTTTCTTCACCAACAGGCATGTGGTCCTCCAGTGAAATCGCAAACATCATTCATTTTCTCAGCTTCTCCCTTTACCGTCATCTGATTTGAACATATCCATTATAGCTCCCAGCTATACTCAAGCCAGCTCCTTTTGTACCTCTTTGCCTCTGTGTTCTCTTCAACCCAAACTCTAGTGTCAGATCATGTTAGAAGTGTCCAAAACCCCCTGAAATGCTCAGGCCATTTTATGAATGACAACATGTCATCAGCAAGTTGCTTACATCCAAAGGTATTTTGGTTAAGCGCGGGTGATAAATAGATCTTTAGATTAAAAGGATTTTAGGAAAGTAGTATTAGGGTATTTGAAATATTCCCTCCCACAGCAAATCATGCATTTCAAGCCCCAGAACCAAACAAATCTAGAGCTAACATAAGTGCCAGTATCATCTGAAGCTGTAGTCTTTGATGATACAATATAAAACCTCGATATCGATAAAGTATTTTTTTAATGCAATGAGAATGTGGTGTACAGTGTTTTGCCTTTTTTTTTTTTTTAAACTGGCATTTTCCTTTATTTCATACTCCCTTCAGTATGCTACTTTCTGCAGAATATTTTCAGAACTAAGGCCTCACAAATCTAGTAAGACGAGTTGCATAGCTTCTACAAAACTTGATAAGTGTTTATACTGTCCAGGACTTCGCTCTTTTGATTTCCAGCACTGACTACTGTATAAGGCTACTGGAAGCTTTTAACATCCAGCTTGCATTTGGAACCATTCTGTAAACATCTCTGAAATTCTACCTCTGTTCCCCATATATGATGTGGTCCAATACTTCCCACATTTTTCCAAATCAAAGAGAAGAGCAACTCCTTTAAATTACAAGCACTACTGGGGAACAATTTATTTCTATACTGAACAAAACATAGCTATACTGATGAAAACCTATATTGACAAATTAGCTTTATTTAAAATTTTACTAGTGAGTCAAACAAGAAAAAGTTTTAGAAAGTAAAAATACTCAGTTTTCAAATTAAGAGTTTTCTATAATCAAGATCATTTTAGTTCACATTCTGCAACCCAGTGTTCTAATCAAGTAAAGCACAAAGTATGACACTTTAGGCAATACATATTCATTTGTACATCTTAGAGTTCCCAAGAGCAATTTATACTTCCTTTGCTAATTGTTTAAAGCCTTTATTAAGCTAGAAAACTGTGTAGTATAAATTATCATGTTCCATTAAAAAAGTTTTGAAAGACACCATAACATTCATACTCCCTATGTATGTAAAAATGTTACATTAAAAGCCATTTGTATGTCAACAGTGCTGTAGTTAGTAGGTTTTGCATCTTTCAAGGAAAAAAAAAAGTCCTATTAACATAATACTGTTATACTAATTCTACCACAGCAGCCATTTCCCCCCATGAATGTTTCAATCTTTCTGGTGCAGAAGAAAGATAGTGAACAGCCCAACCCCAACACTTACTCTGTTCTTGTTAACCTGAATTATGTTTTACCATAACACACATATTACATTATAAAAAACAGAACATGTACCATACACTTATAGAAGTCACAGGACAGCAAAACAATGAATCAAGTTCACCTCTACAGAGCTACAGGATGCAGTCACTAAAACAGTATCATTTATTCTTCTATATGCCCTCTGCCAAAAACTGATGTTCAGAGGTTTAAAAGTCCTTTCATGAAGTAAGATTCTCATGCATCAGTCAAAATTATTAAAAACAGGTGCAAAATGGACATTTCAAGCCTCTAAGTACAGTCTTCTGCTTTTTCAAGTACATGAACCAGTCAAGCTCAATGTTAAATGCAGTCTGGCTTTTTTGCTGTCACCGTATAAATATCAGAGAGGAAAGAATTGTTTCAGGACTTTTTCAGCCCAAATCTATTCATTCCAATGTTAAAAAGTTATTTCTTTGCAACTAAAATACAACAGTCATAAAAGAGGTTAATTTTACTAAAATTACAAGCACTTTTTAGAGCATACCTCGAAATAAAAACAAAACGAATATGAAAATAAAGTATCAACAATGGTGAGTTGTTGCAGAACATATTGGAAGAAAACTGTTCTAATCTGAAAAATAAGCATACCTTAAACTTAGGAAAATTACCATTAAAACTCCATATTAACTGTGGTACCATAAGCATTTCTTTAATTATATTCTTGATTAATAGCAGATAGTTTTATTAGCTGATGTATTTATTTTGTGATTTTATACATCTTTATCATAATTTAATGTCACGATAGTGAATTGCTGAAACTGTTTCCATGTTCAGTAAAATGTTCAGGTTAAAATAAAAATAGTTATAAAATCAAATTTGAAATGTTCAGATTTATAGAGGTA
Organism: Astur gentilis; assembly: GCF_929443795.1. Lineage (NCBI taxonomy): Eukaryota > Metazoa > Chordata > Aves > Accipitriformes > Accipitridae > Astur > Astur gentilis. The sequence continues at coordinate 9,266,734 of NC_064904.1, forward strand.
GAGGGACAGACTATGCAATCAGGAATCAAAAAGACCTATCATTCTCAAAGGATTTTTACTTCTAGGTCTTCCAATTATGATGACAATCTCACGCTCTTTTTTCTACTTATCGGACAGAATTATCACAGGATCACTTGTCTGTGATATTCACTCAGAATTATAAGTATTAAAATGGTTAATGCCAGTGGCTATGCCCACCAGAATATTCCAGAAACACTTGCAAGTGTAAAAAGCAACTGCATGCCAGAGAATTAAGATTTTTGTCCCAAAATAATAGGACTGCATAATATTTACACAATAACAACAACAACAACAACAAAAATATTTCTTTTAGCTGTCAACAGACAATTCTTTAGGCAAATCAATACTCTGAGCCACCCTTATCTTACAGTCTTTCACATTTACCTTTTTGCTTTTTGCGAATTTTCTCAACAAGTGAACGGATCTGTACATATTCTTCCCACTCCTTACCAGGACCTGGGGTAGGGCTGCTGCATTCTAGAAATAAAAAAGCCAAATGAAAATTTTTTAAAAATAAATTTTATTTATATGTGTTTTTTTTTAACATCAGAGAAAAGGTCACAGTTTAACAGTAACTTTAACTGAACCTTAGTACTACTTGTCCTTCAAACATGTTTACATGGTGAACACTGTAAACTCTACTGTTATAAACATCCCATTCTTTGACATATAATTAGTAGAGACTTTTGAAATTTTTACATCATAACTTACCTCAGTTTATTTTTTTTAATATTCTTTCAGATATAAGAAATATCAAATGTTTAAAAAGCTAGGAAGAAAAAAAAAGGTAAACAACCAGACTGTTAAGTAGATAGTGTCTCACATAAGACAAAAAAAAGAAGTCTGTTTTCCATAATCCAAGCAAAGCACTCTGTTTACATTAGCCTGCTTGCCATCATTCTTGCTGTAATGAAAGCAGATATTATAGTGCAGGGCTTACCTTAAGTAATTGAGAAATTTGCTGGTACATACATTTGACCTGCCTAGTCAATAGTGTTTTCATAGACACATGCATACTGGAAGGACAAGCAAAAGAACACTTCGCCAAGCTTTAGATTATATCCACAGTGTCTCTGACAATATTCTAAATGCCAGTGTGTGGATTTCTTGATCTAAGCCGCATAAACCCAAGTGGACAGCTGAAGATTACTTTGCTCAACCGATTTGAAAAATCTTTGTGTTGAATAAAATATGGAAGCCTGACAAAAAGAACAGCTGATACTTGTCTTTGCTTAGAAAATTAGATCTACATTTTATTTTTGGTAGCAAAGCAGAGGCCAATTGTAGCATACGCATCAAATTGGTCTGCCAACTCCTTGTCTCCTCTTTGCAAGCAATGCTAAAGAAAAATTCTACTTTTTCTGAGGCAACATTTGGATGTGTCCAGGACATGAAAATCTGGACTTGGGTTTCAAGTGTAGCACAGTTACTAATGACAGTAGCAATAGTGAAGAGTATTTTAGCACTATCATATGAAATCATGCTCTGCTTTTCATATTTACTAGAAATAATGGACAAGTTCAAAGTTCCTCAACAAGTGAAACAATCTCTGGTCTGTATATAAGAACTAAGCACTACAAAAAAGTTTCCAAACAACAACAAAAACAACCACATTTTTATTGGAAAGACAAAAATATCAGTGCAGTTAACTAAGTTGTATCGCTGCTTTCCACAGTTAATTCCTCTACTCTGATATCAGTTCAAAGTACTACTTTAATGTTAAACAGAAACAGTGTAATTCTTGAGGTTTACAAGGAAAACATTTTTGACAAAGCTGCAATGTCACATTACCTAGAGCACACCAGTATTTATATTTGTGTTGAGATGTAAAGCCAAAAGCTGCCAGAAATACAGTATTTCCAATATATACACATATAAATAAGCCAATAATGGTATATACTAACAGATACATACTCTGAGACACATACTACTATCTTAAGCAAGCTGAAATAGCAAGCTTGGCTTACAGGAAGTTAATAGAATTCACTGGCTTTACTAAGAGAACAAGAGAATGTTTTTGAGTGGTCTCCACACCATCCCTTTTCTCAGAGAGGCATAAAACTGAAACTTACTTTGCAATAACTCACTAATTAGGTTCAACATTTCCTTTGGAGATACTGTTGCTGTGGCTCCTGTACCTGACTTCTGAGTTTTTACTCGGCTCTTCTTCCCCATCTTCCAACTAAAACAGATTAAGAAGCAAACTGTCACCAATTACTAAGAAACAAAATACAATAATGATGAGTGGACAAGATCTTATCTTATTAGTCACTTGGGAAACAAAAAAAAAAAAAAAGAGGATGAGGAGTTGTTTCTGGCACATATATATGTGTAAGTATTATTTGCACAGACTGAACACAAGGCAACCATACAGTGCAATCTGAAGCAGTATTTCATGTAGTTACTCATTAATTACCTTAGGGTAATTAGAATCTAGAAATTATATAGAGAAAAAGAAATAAATAATTTAGATCACTAGCAAATTCATTAGTTGTGAACAAATATTATGGATACCAATGTATCCATGTTATACAAAACTAGGTTACTTTACCTCATCAGCTGCACTGTGGACATCAGCTGAATTAGTATTTGTGACTGCACTAAAGTGGTAATTCAAAATTAATTGAAAGTTAAATATTCTATTTCAAAATAAAATCAAAATATCATATGTATATCTTTGCAGGAGCTTCTTGTGGTTCAAGACAACCAGTTAAGGAAAACGTATTTTCAGTTACCACAAAAACCAGATCATCCTAGGCTGGCTTTCCAATATTCAGAGCCCCTTGTTCTCATGGAGGACTTAAATCACACAACATCTACTGCAAGGGCAGCATAGCAGGGTGTGAAATAGCCAGGGACATTCTAGCATGCACTGGGAGCAAATTTTGATGCTGGCACTGAACAGGCTTGTGCAGGATCTGGTTCTCATGAATACGGAAGAACCGCTCATATATATGACAGCCAACAGCAGCCTTGGATGCGGTAATCATGAAATGGTAGTGTGAGATCTTGAAGCAGGAAAGGAAAAAAAGAAGCAGACCTAAAGACCCTGGACTCACATCAGTAGAGCTGGGGCTTGCTTAGGGAATGGTAAGCAGATTGCCCTAGGAAGCTGCAAAGGAGCCCACAACAGCCAGTCATCTTCCTGAACTCTCTTCTCAGAGCACAAAAACGAGGCTTCCCAACGTGCAAGAAAATCAGCGGGCACAGCAGGAGGCCACCTGACTGTACATGGGACTCCTCACTGAATGAGCTCAAACAAAACAGAAACATATGTAAAGTGGAAGCGGAGACAGGCAACCAGAAGAGAAGACAGATGCACTGTCTGGGCAAGCAGAGACTGAACCAGGGAGGCCAAAGCTTGTCTGGAGTTGAAATTGAACACGGTTGTGAAAGGCAAGAAGAAACGCTTCTACAGGTACACCATCAGCAAAAGACAGACTGGAGAAAGTGTAATTCAGCTGTGGAATCAGGAAGCAACCTAGTGATGAAAGGTACAGAAAAAGTTGAGGTACCCAACACCTTGGGCATGGTCTTTTACCAGCAAGCTGTGCTATCAGGCTTCCCAGGTTTCTGCATCTAGTAGCAAAGCTTGAGGGAGGGGAGAATCAAGTTAAAGCCTATTTAGGTAAGCTGGACCTACACAAGTATGCAGGACCAGATGGGAAACATCCAAGGTACTGAAGAAAGCTAGCTGATGTCACTGGAAGGCTGCTGCCTATCATCTTTGAAAAGCCATGGTGATTGCCTATGACAGGAAACAGGTAACTTACAAATAAACCAAACCCACCAGAAAAGGAAAGTGGGGGCAGGAGGGGATAAAGGATCCAGGGAACTAGGTAATGGTCCATCTCACCTCATGCGCTGTACAAAACATAGAGCAAATCCTAAAGAGAAGCTATTTCCAGGCACAATGGACATGAATGTGACTGGGATCAGACAAGAGAGACTCCTAAAGGCAAACCGTGTACAACTGAACTGACTGCCTTCTGAAGAAATAAGCAGTTTTGTGGACCAGGGAGAATCAGTGGTTGCCAGTTGCTTTGACTTAATCAAGGCTTTTAATACTGTCTTCCATAGCATCCTGGGTGTCAAACTGAGGAGATATAGACTGAGTGGGTGGACAAAAAAACTCCCTGCGCCATGAGGTTCAAAGAGTTGTGGTCAATAATTTTAAGCCTAACTGCCAGCTGGTTAAAAGCAGTATTCCACAGTGGTCAATACTGGTTAATGTCTTCATCAGATTTGGATGCTAGGACAGAAAGCATCCTCAGCAAATTTATAGATGATACAAAATGGGGAAAGCAGCCAACATGTTGGAGGGCAGGGCCACCATTCAGTCAGACCTCAACAAACTGGAAGAATTGGCCAACAGGAACTTTACAAAGTTAAACAGAGACAAATGTAAAGCGTCCTGCATTTGGGAAGGAAAAAAATCCCTATACAGCATTACAGCTGCAGACTGGACAGGCAGCAGCTCTGCAGAAAAGGCATTGGAGATGCTAGCAGACAGCAAGTTGAACATAAGCCAGCATGCACCCTTAAAGCAATGAAAACTAACTGTAGTTTGAGCTGCATAAGCAAGAGCATAAACAGCAGGTCAAGGGAAATAATTATTCCCTTCTGCTTGGCACTGGTGAGGCCACATTTAGAGTGCTGTACAGTTTTGGACCATGCAGCACAGAAGGTACTGGCAAACTGGAGCATGTCCAGAAGGCAGTCATTAAAATAGTGAAAAGGCTGACACATGAGATGAAAGACATGATGAGGGAGTTGGGTTTGTTCAGCCTGGAGAAGAAAAGCAGGCCAGTACTGCCTTCACCTATGCAATGGGGAGTTATACAAAGGGTGGAGGCAGATTCTTCTCAGGCAAGCACAGCAAAAGGTCAACAGGCAACAGTTACAAAACGCTGCAAAGGAAATTCCAAATAGATATAAGGAAACTCCTCACCATGAGGGTGGTTGAGTGCTGGAACAGAATGGAGATTTAACAGCGTCTCCAAGCAACCTTGGAGAATTAAAAAATTTGACTCGGCAGGGCCCTGAGCAACCTGATTTAACTTTGAAAAAGCAAAAAATTGAGGCTCTCGATCTCCAAAGGTCCCTTCCAATCTACATTTTTCTACGACTCTACATGTTACTGCAACTGATATTTTCACTTCTATATGGGCAGCCTATGTAGTCTATATGGTATACAATATCTTCCTGTACAGTATAGAAGATTCTATGTCCAGTTACTTCACAGTGAGAGGGGAGTCAGACACATTCAGGTAACTTTGGACATCTGAAAGATTTCAACTGCCCGAGTCATCAAGATCACCTCAGCCATAGCAGCCTTTAGTTATCACACACTACATAGTAAAATCCATAAATATGTTAAAAATCACTGTACAGAAGTAGTACTTTGGATTCCAGATGTTCTGAGCACTCTGTATATATAAAAGGGATCCTTTTATCCTTGGTCAGTGTAGCTAGCTTACCCAAAATGAAATGTTTCCTCTCATACTCTATCAAAAAGTTTTGTTCTTTGGCAGCTGGTATTAATACTGGAAAGTATCGATCAGCAGCTGAAAAGCTGCTTCTCCACACTGACCAAGGCTGAAACAATTGCAATCCGTATGTTAAGTAACTGTATACGGCAGATTGTTTAAATACAAATGCTATAGGTTAAAAAAACATCTAGTGGGAAAGGTACATAATCTGTCTGCTTTCACTTTCCTTTAAGATTAGAGCAAACAAGAAACTGCCAAGCCAAAGGCTTATTTTAAATAGTAACTTTGAATTATCAGGAAGCAAGTTAAGGTTAACATTGTTAACTTACTAAGTCAAAATTAAAGGAGCTCAAAACTGACTGAAAAGACACCACCTCGTAACAAAAGGGGCAAAAAAAAAATCTATGGCAAAACTATAAGGTGTTTTCAAAAAGGAAGGTAAACAAACCAAATTCTTTCATCTTCCGACACTAAACACAGTGCAAGGAACAAGACTGTCCCTAAGTATATGGAGACTGTAAAGTCCTGGGGCATATATTCCCTCCCCCTGCTCCCAATTTTAGCTCTCTCTAATGGATATCTGAGGCTCAAACAAAGCATCTGCACTGCTTAATTTCATCAGTCCCTCTTGAGTTGCATAACTTACTTCCCCAATACAGTTTCTACCATTAAAAGCCCTGATGTGCAGGCTGGTAAGGAGAGAACCCACAGATTCAGTGTGGGAATCACACTGTCTGGTCACATCCCTTGAAGTTTGTAAATTAACATTGGACATCCTCTTGAAAGATATTGCTCTACCACAAGCAATTACATTTGAGACAAGTTTTTATAACATTTTTCAGCTCATATGAAGCAGTGAGTAACGCTCATTACGAGATCCATGTTGAATTTATAATAGTACAAATTGGAAATAGGATCAATATAAATGGCCAACCTGCCATAATACAGTGTAAGACAAAGACATAGAAGAACAATACCAACAAAAAAATAACTTAGAAAGGTTTTTTTTCATGGTCTTCCCATTATAACTTTTTCCTTTTTTTTCTTTTTCCTACTAATTTTCTCATACCTGTAAAAAGATAAACAGAGCTCTTGGTACAGGAGGCCACCTTCACAAAGACTTTTTCTACACATCACCTATTCACTTGAGTGTTACCCTCCCCCAAATGCCATCCAGTTACATTTATTTTAGACCCTTCTCTCTTAAGAGAAATCAAGTTAGATGGGTCTAATTGATCCAACAGCAGGTTAGGGGACAGAGTCCAAAATCTTCAGGGCAAGAACAATGCAGTTCTGTGTTGATTCATGTGAATGGTTTTCTACATTCCCTCTAAGCACGATCCCCTGCATCTTTAGAATCATCAGAAAATTAAAGCACTCGCATAGCATATTCCATGTTACAAGTTATAACTTATGATGACATATAGTTTATATCAATCAAGATGCTCATATATATTAGGATAAATAAGTTGAAAAACTGAAATTATTTTGAAGGATTTTGATTTCTCATTTCTAAGAACAAAGTAGGTTTATTGACCAATAAATTGAGGAAAAGCAGTCTAAGTAAATGTTCTGTATACACAACTACCAAAATACTGCAGGCTTTTTTTTTTTTCTTCTTCTTTTTTTTTCCTTTTTTAAGTTGTATTTAGAGAAAGGATCTGCTTCGGATATAAACATTCATTGGTAGATTTTATGAGAAGAAAAAACCCAAAGAGAACTATGCACATATTCTATATGGAGACACGAAAAGTGCCACCATGCAATCAGAACAATGATACACCAATACATGAGGCTGTACGAATATGGTACACAGCACTAAATTTTGAATTTTTGCCCATATGAAACATGTTAGTAGTGAGAACCTATTTCTTGCAGTGAAAGCATTGCCAAGAGTTATGTCTAAAGATAAAGCTGATTTTAGAGTATGTGAACTTCAGCTTCCCAAATATGATGAAAAGAATAATTTCAACAAAGCTTAGTATTTGCATTACTATCATAGGTGAATATTGTTTTAGAGAAAAAAACCCACCCTCTAGCTGAAATCTGTTCTACACAAGTGAGAAGTTCAAGGCTAATACAAGATCTGCCTCATCTCCTACTGCTCAGATAGCATGCAGCAAACATACCATAGGAAAAAACATGTTCAGTGAACACAACTCATTAGACTGATGGCACTGTGATCAGAAATGCATTTTTTTCAGTAGGATGCTACCAGTATAGGAACATGAAATAAGCTCTGTAATTATCTTCACTCTCTCCTTTGATGCATGTATCTTGTTTAAACTATTGCTTCTTAGTCATCAGAATTTCTATAGAGAAAATATGCTGCATGCATGATTAAATCAGCAAGTGTCTCTCACACAAAAAAGCAAAACTAACGGACGGGTATGTTGAGATACTTTGTTATGGAAGTATTTCCTTTTAAGGAATCATCTATCTTGATCAAAACTGTACTTTTTTATCTAATTCCCAATCAGAAAAATAGGTTTCTACTTCCTTCATATCTCCATTCACTGCTCAGTTACATGAAACAGATATAACTATTTAAAAACTAATGCGTCTGACAGCTGTATTGTTTAGTAAAAGCCGTAATTTGAAAGGAATTGCTGTTATACATAGCTTTCTAGAAAACATTTTCTAAACACCAACCCAGTGGAGCTGTGTAGCATAAAAAAATCACATATTATCTATAATATAAAAATAGATAATGAAACTTTTTTCAAAATTTCTGAAAACCAACACACACATATAATATGATTTCACACTTGGCAAAAAACAGTTTAGTTGAGCAATGCTCTCTGCCATATTTAACCAGCAAATGATGAGTTATACTGATAACGAGGCACAATACAGAGAAAATAAGTGTGGTTCCTTTACAAAACTACTCTTTGTAATTAAAATTACATTAATAAAATTACAGTTCATGAAATAGATTTTAGAGTTAGATTTCAATTCTACTGAAATACCTGAAATTCCAAAAAGGTTTGTAATGTCAGAAAAAACAGCATTTTAAAAATTTGAAATAAAATTTCAGATATTAAGCACCTTTTTTTGCAAGTGACTAAAACTATTGTATGAGCCTGCTTCTCAACACAGCAATGAAAGGACAGGCTGTTTGCCAGTACATGCATGACAACAGAAGAAACAAAATAAAATATAGCTGCACATGCAGAGAAAAACAAAACAAAAAAATCCTTCAGGACTGAGATGAACTGCAGACTTCATAAATATGTGAAGAAGCAGCAATACACGTTTCAGTGGAAAAATGGTTTGGGCTTTTTTTTTTTTTTTTGTGAGTTTGCTTTTCTGGTTGTCTTCTGGTGAATATTTTTTAAGTACTATGCCATGTTTCCTTTCAAGTGAATGTTGTTGAAAATTCCTGAAAGCATTCTGCAAAGAGAGAGTACGCTGACAGCAATGATGAATAAGCTTGGTAACACACAACACAGCCACATTTCCAAATATAGTGTGTCAGCTGGCTTGGCAAAAAGAATCATGCCAAAAGTGGCAGTGAGGGGTGTAAATGATCCATCTCCCTCCTCTAATACTGCTATCAAAGAGCAGTTGTGTTGTCAGACTTTGAACCTGTTTCAGCATCACACACAAATAATATTTTAATGAGCTGTAAAATATTCCCACCTTGACTTACAGCTTTAAAAAGTGAGCATGTTCATCTAACAGCTTTAGCAGGTAACCACAAGAAGTCTGTACAAAAATCCCAAAAGTAGTAAAGAATTGCCACCAAGTGCGTGTGTGGGTTTCATTGTTTGTTTTGTTGGGTTTTTTTTTGAAAAATAAGAAATGACTGCTTAAACATTTTAAGAAAGTTAATACTTATGGTATTAGAGAATTTGACCACATCACAGGACCACATTTCCTTATAGAAGCAACGCCAAGCTGGGATGATAAAATACGGATCTTCCCAAAAAATAGTTCAGAAAAAATGAATCCATTTAATCATTAAAAAAAACACCAAAACACCCAGCTTTTCACATTCACATAACCACCAAGAAGTTCATTGCAGCACTACCTAGAGCTGCAGTTAAGTTTGATAGAAAAAAAATATATAAGGCACTATAAAGATACTTGCTTCTCACTCATTAAATAAAAACACAAGCTTGCAACCTTTGTTACAAAACTGTGAATATAATCATTGTGCTAAGCAAACAGCATATTAAGTATTTAACGGTGTTAATTTTAAAGAATTTATCCTACATCCTGCAAAATATATGAAGTCTGATTTCTTCCGGATGTGCATCTCCCTTTCTTATACATGCCTTTTCCAATGGTCTCAGAATCCCTGCAGTGCTCTCAATTACCCGCCTCAACTATTCTGGGACTCCACGTTGCTTTCGGTTCCCCTTCCCACATGACCTTACTAGCCAGGCAGCATCTTCTTTTGCAGGTTTCGATATAACTGTGCATGTTGGGCAAAAACATTAGCACACATGTTGACTAACAAACAGGCCAAGCAGATAAACTATTCTCAACATGGCTTTTCCTCTAGCAAGCAGACCAACTTACGTTTGAGTTCTCCTACTGTCAAAATTGATTAAAAACGTCCAATAAGTTGATAGGTGAAGTGGGAAGAACTGACCAGCAGACAGAACTGACATGCTCCTATAAGCCTTATTTGCTTCAGCTATTACTTTTTATTTTACAGAGTAGTAAACTAGCTACTCAAAAATTTGCTGAGCTTTAACAATAACCACAGAGTTAGGAATTCCCAGAGCAAGTTATCTATTCAAGTGTAACTTTGCTTCAAGGACTCAGTATATTTCCAATGCAGTATCATAACATTGTATCTTCTTTAATTCAGAGCCTTGTAGATGCTAATTACATTATGTTCTCATTACATAATAGTTCCCACCCCACGCATCTTCTTAGCATATACTAGTACAGAAGGTGAGGGGTGCAGATCTAGAATCAGTATTAGAAGGACAGATACGGGTCGACAAGGGCAGACAAGGAGAAGACGAGGGAATTCTCAAGCCATGCAAAGAGCACGGAGAGGTGAGTATAGTAGGTGGTTGTGGGATATGTTCCCTAGCTGCATCGAGAAGGAGGACAGATGAGTAGGATGTACACAAACCAGGCTTGCAATTTTTTTTTTCTAGTTTGATTGCCTAGACTAAGTAATTTTCCCTTCTACTTCAGAGGGAAGTGTATCATCTCTTGTATCAACATATGTTGAGCAGCCAGGGTCTTAAGGGACAAGTTTAATGCTTATAGGCAATTGACAGGAGTTCTCCAATCTGTTTGTAGAAGAACACAATTTTACACTTGCTATGACCAGGTTTACAGGGAATGTGATCTTTTGCTTCCACTGATCAAGTTGTTGTTTTGTTTTTTTTTTTCTCCTAAACTTGAATCTTATGACTGCGGGTAAAAAGATAAATACATTTTATAGCAAATAGAAAGCATGAAATCAAGAAGTGTAAGAACAGTGTGGGTGGAGGAAGAGATCTGCGATCTTTAAGAAAAATTCAGCTTATACGTTTACAATGAACACTATGTTTGCTTGTGAAAACCACCTACATCATGTCACTTGGAGACCACATTAACACTCTCATCACTCCTAAGGTATTAATCTAGATGTTTGTACTAAATAAATGACTAGTTACTGATTCCATCCCCTCCCCCTCAGCTCTCAATTTCTCACCTTTGCTGTACTCCACCTCTTCTCTTCTTGCTATTAATCCTCCTCTCCCACCACTGCCCTTTCCTTTTTCTTCCATTTCTTCATTTCCTCTATAAACTTGCCCCAAAAGCTCTATTAAATACAATGCCATTGCAGTTCACTGTGCTTGTGTACTTTCTTTCTCCAGGATATTTCTGTTCTTCAATTAAAGTTGTAAGCTCTTTTGGAAGTGGGACCTCCTGTGATAATAAAGTGCTTATAACAAGGCAGCCTTTTTTTTTTTAACAGACTCTGAAGTATTGCCATAACACTGATGACAATGCTGACAAAAATAACCTACAGAAAACACTAATAAGATTAATAATAGAAAAGACCCTACTGTTTCCACTTAGGATTGCGTTCCACTTAAAATACAATGTAAATTTATGTTTCCCAAGAACTCCCCTTAGCCATAACCCACACTATTTCCTTCTTTAAGAGCTAGCTTTGATACACTTGCTTCATGTGGCAAGATGTACTCTGAAACAGTCCAATGCAGAGCCCAGCAAATACAGAGTGCCCTAGGTTCTCGAGCTCTCCCAAAACAAGTTGAACCGCTCAAATGCAGTTCCTTCCTGCTAGTTAAGAAACTGTAAACTCTCTCCTATATAAAATATAACAACTGCCATGCTTAGATTTTTCATCTGATCATCAAGTCAAGAATGCTATCTCCATTATGCAGGAAGAGGGAGATCCTGGCAGACTGGTTACAGACTGCAATTTTCTTCCAGTTCCATCTTCCAAGATTCTGCTTACCATTCCTCCCTCCTTTTCTAGTCTCTGCTCCCCAGATTCAAGACCTCATAAAGTCACAGGGTTTCTTCTTGATTAAAACACACTTACCACATCCCCCAGTATCTTCCCATCTCTAAACAGCAGCACTGAGCACCATCCACTATCTCCTGGAGGATTAGTGAGAACAGAAGTTGCTCTGCTCTGTTTCTTTTTAAAGTCTACAGTTTTCATCCTCATCTTAGTCTTCTTCATTTGTCTTCTCCCTCCACCCTGTCTTTTACCAGAGAAAAAGTAACAGTGACAGCAACCAAGAGCAGTTACTTAGAGAGAGCCACAGGAAAAGCACGACAGAGGGATTTTTCTCCACTATGTTCACCCAGCTTCTTGTGGCCCAAGCTGCAATGTAGCAAGCTCCCCTTCTTCATGAGGTTGTTAAGTTACCCAGGTCAGCTTCCTTCATGGAGAATTTCAGTTGTATTTTCCTTTCAAAGACCTGATTTAGCCACATGACCCATTTGTAATGGGACTCCACACATTTCCTCTCTCAGGTAAACAAATGAAATAGGTTGTCCCTGTCACTTAACAGGAACAGTCTTCCTGAGATAAGCTCTCTGCAAGCCTCATGTTTTTTGAGTCAAGTATTCGTCCCCACACCTTTTCTCTTCTTTCACATTTAGCTAGCAGACAGATTTTATCCTGTCCAGGAGGTAGGTACCTTTTACCTCTGTTTCTATTCTCTGGACTACTTGTTTCTCCCAAACATCTATTTTCTTCAAGAACTCTACCAAGCCAGTGGTTGTAAGCTTCGCTGTTCCTTAAAGTAGGCACAGTATCATATCAAAAGTACAATCATCTAAAATTAACTGATTAAGAATAAATTTTTAAACACTGAATGAGCAAAAACAACCAGATAAAAAAAGACCGATACTGAAAAGGTTTCTCAAGTTTTCACTAATGAAAAGAACTTACTGGCAAAAAAACCCAACAACCAACCACATTAGAAATATATGCCTATATTCTTAATGCTTCCAAATGAATGCTTTATTTCTTTTCCTACAGGATGGGTTAGAGTTACAGAATATGCATTTGTCACTACTTTAAAACAGTTAATGTCAACTAAGTACATCAAAAACCATTGTGAGATAACATTTTTGCTTTTGTACTTATACAGAAAAATCCAGTTCACGCAAAGCATTTGTTTTTCAATGAGATCCTGCTTCTACTTACTCCTACAGCTGGGCTGTTTACTAAGGCATAAGACAGTCGCATGATTGACTTGTGTTTCAATAAAACCAGATGTAAAATACATTTTGATTGTTTGAGAGAACACTACTTACATGTTTTATCCTGGAAGAGCTATTTGTTATGACTGCGTAATCCCAAAAGCAACCCCCCTCAACATATACAACAAAGTTTAAAAAGGTTTGGTCCACAGAAGGAATGAGATTAGTTGTTGTCAAGAGCTACCCTCCCAATGCTTACATAAGCAAATTTCCCAAAACTGTAAAACCATAAATACAGAAATGCTAATACTGCCTCAAATCTTTATTAGCCAGTATGTCATACTATGCAAGACTTACAGTTACTTTGGTTTTACCTATTATCCTGTACACATACATCAGGAAATAACATACTATACAATGTTTAATTTCAAACGTTCTTATGCTAAGACATGAACTAGTAACTACATGCTACCTTTGCCTGTACTTAAACTGATTTGTAAAGCTCTACAAATTCCATACATTTGCAAAATAGCCCCTGTGACGGCTCAACACAACCTGTTCTCCTTCCCATTGCAATGTGCCAACAATGCTCAAAATCACTTCACAGCGCATCATTTCAGACACTGACTTCTTGAACCACGCTAGCATGCTCACAGTGTACTTACTTCACAGGGTAAAGACAGGACAGTCACTAAAACTACTTTATGTAAACCTTCATATCAATGATGACTTATGTGATCAAGAACTAGGACCTTTTATCACCATTTCCTGTATTTTGCTTAGAGACAGACTAAGTGACAAGAGTAAGAAAATCAGTCACTGCTGATGACTATCAAGGCATGAGGAAGAGTGAAAATTCAGCAATACTATTTTAATAGAGGTGCAACAAAACAGTATAGCACTCATTACATTGCTGCAAAGTGAACAACTAAGAACAGAAGTTCAGTCCCCATTCAAGACAGCTGACGTGCTTTGAAATTTTGACAAATCCTTGCATGCAATTAAAAACTTCAGGATGATGGTATCTAAGCACACATAATTTCTATGGGAATTGTTTTTTTAACCCAAAATGTACATTTCACATGGGTCAGCCCTTACTGCAACTGCTTTTCAGTCACTGAGAATCATAATAATTTTAACTACCAGAAAAGAGGCAGCAGCTCTTCAAAGGGGTAGAAGAACTTCTAACGAGAAGTTAATCCATTCTTCCATGTGCTACTGAAAAAAAAAGCGAGTCTAGCATCAGATACATATTTTGTATGTAAATTCTCTAGGGTGCACAGAAGACATTGGATGCATACTGGGTATGTATTACTGCATCTCCTTCACATAACAGCTAGAGCAGAAGAAATTGAGCCTGGCTGAACAGCACAAAAAAATATGTTGGGTATCACTGCATAGTTTTTTTTCATTTAAGTCCTTTTTTAATTGCATTATAGTCAATGGCATAAATAATACAAAACTAGGCAATAACATATATTCCAATTAACTGGACTGTCTCCAAGGAAGAGATTTAAAGCTGAAGATGCTTAATGCCAAGGACTACTGTTTAATTGCAACAATAATTCCACCTAAGTGGAATGCCCTCAAGCAACCTAGTAGCAATTGGGCTCACGATTATTTCTATGCACTGAAAAATTCTCCTATCAGTTCTGTTTATTTTCTGTCTTAACACCTTTGCCTACCCTCTGCTTTCTACACATACTGCAACTCCAATATGATTTACTATTGCCTGCTAGGCTGCTCCTTTCCAATCGGGTAGTTATGTAGGGCCATCATACTGACAACCCACATCTCCAATCACGGCACAGGCAGCTGATCCTATAAAAGTGATCGCCACAGACCCTGGGCCCTTCTAATGTAGCTAATCCACATGTTGAAGTTTTTCCTTCAAGCAGCTAGATAATACAGATGTAACCGTACATCAGATACACCACGTCCCTCTCATTCAAAAGTACTTTCTACCCACACAGTCCTTGCAATACTTAGATGAAGTGACAATAAAAAATCTTGCAAATCTCTCTAACGAAAAGGAGGAAGGAAAGATGATATCCAAGCAGAAAATGAGTTTCTACAAGCTTTAAGACCTGTTCTATGCTATGTAGCAGCATATGTGATTCTTGCCCTCAAAATGAGTTTCATTATACATTCATGTCTTGTAACAACTTAAATTAGCTGAATGTTTCAATACCACTGCTGGAACCAAAAAAATGCTTAAGGACCTATATTTGGACATTGAATTGACACAATTAAATTGTGCTTGAAGTTATAAATATCTGAATTCATCTACAGTTTTGTGTTGTTTCCTGGAATACCCTGTCCTTACAGAAGAGAATCTAAGCAGTTTTAAAATAACTGCTGTATTTTTCTCTAGCTAAGAGTGAAAAACAGCTGTTCCATCAAGCTTCTGCCCACAGCATATTAACTCCCTGAAGGTGTGCTCAGAGATGGTACTGCTGGCACTTCACCCCAACCAGCAGTGCTTAGGATCACTATCAGACCAGAACAACAAAACACATCCAAATGGTACAGAAGTGTCTATTCAACGCATAATCAATGCCGAGGACTTCCAGGCTGCAGCCAGGAACCTCAGTACAAACTAGTGTGAACAAGGAAAAGATAACAGTATGGAGAATTCCACTGGGTATTTTGTGTGCCTTTTCTTAACCTTTCTAGAACACGTGGGAATACCTATGCCAGTTAATGCACTTGCTGTTAAATGATGTTGTGTGCCTTGTACAATTCTGAAAGACGTGGGACAGCTCATGTTGAAAGAGGATTGAGTTCATGGTAGTAGGGAAGAAAAAAGAAGTTTGGAGTTGCACTCTACCCCCATGGGAGTGTGCTGTACTTTTTCACACCCAGAGAGTACACCTGCCTACGTTCCTGCTGTGGGTATAGAGTGACATCAGCTAGCTGTATATTAAAAAAAAAAAAAAAAAAAAAAAAAAAAAATAACTGGTCATTCTTGGAAGTAATTAATCAGCATTACTATCATTCATTCCATATGTACCCATGTGAAGTTTGAGGAAAATTGAGCTCTCTGTTATGTGGTAAGGTCATGCAATGGTTGCCAACGTATAAATTGTAGCAGTGCACAGATTTACTGCACTGCAAGTGATAAAAAGAACAGCACCCCCAGAGAATTCCTTAATAGCTCAAAGGAAAAACTTCCCCAATAAAATTATTACAGACCTGCCCTGTGGCAGGTGCTAATGATTAGGGGCTTTTTTAGCTGGGGAACCCTTACTGAAGAGATCACAGCCCCCAAGCCCAGTTACGATTACACTTCGAGATAATGTAATTTTAGTGTCCTTGGAAAACACCCATGTCAGACCAAGCACTCAGCATTTCTAAATCCCAAGAGAGTACTACTTTGACAGTCTGGAGAGGAACTTCTGACAACATTTAAGTGCTATACACATTGTAAAAAAAAGAATTTAAGAAGCTTCTGCTACGAATACCTGATAAGTGATGTAATTGAGGGCTTAATAACATTTGGAAACCCTTCCAAACTCACTTGCCTTAAGCCCACTCCCTATCTAGTGGTTAAAATGGTGACTATTCTAGAAAGTATGACTAGAAGTTTCAGGCAAAATACTGGCAGTTTTCTGATGTTTTTATTCTAGACCTTGAAAATGAAGGAGCAGGTTCCTTCAAGCTCCTTTTTATCTTCTGGCATTCATACTTGGCAACTTGAGCCCTTAAGAGTCTCCTCCATGTTTACTCAAACTAGTGATACTGGTTTGAAATAAGAAAGCTTTTAATGTAGGCATTTACTGGGCTGTCAGGAACAAGAAAGATGCAGCAAGATTAAGTATTACTTGGCTTCATTTCATGCCTGAGCTTTCAGATGTTTGATAAAGTAATAACCAAAATGTATACAGACCACAGGGCACTGTAAACTGCCATCAGCTTCTCAGAATTGTAATCCTCACAATTCAGAGGAACTATAGTAGAACTGCTTGGTAGCACTTTTTTTTTTTTTTTTTGTATGTTTGCAGGTGACAAAACAGACCAAAGCAGAAATATTTTGAACATTTATTTTAGTACACACATTAGAGTAAATGTATTGCCCCCTCCAGTCTCAGAATACATCCAGGAAGGCCACACCACTTTCTGAACAAAGCCCTCTTCTCTGTATTAAGGGAGAACAATTGAACAGCATCTTTTCACAAGACAACTGCCTCAAGTATGCTAATGCACTGCTAACATGCCTGCTGAAAATCAGCTTTCCTACCCTGCCTTATTTTGATGCAAACCACTATCCAGGTCACCAACCTATCCCTCTGATCCCTAGGCAGGCCATGCACCAAAACAGAGTAGGGCTGCCCAGATCCTACAAGTGATATTCCAAAGTGTTCAGATAAGGAGCTGCAACCATTTCTATAGTCCCCTATGAGCCCCTAGGAAGCCTGGATATCTCTTGCCTCTGACCCCTCCAAACTGAGACTTCAATGTTCTTATTTCTAACTACCTGCATTCCTATTTTCTGTGGGCTACCTCAGTGCTGCACAGCCAGCATAGATAACCTAATTTCCTGAGATAACAACAGTCCCAGGCATCTGGAGATCCAGCACTTTTCAGCCTCATCTTAGACCTGCATGTCTTCCTTTGCCGCAGTAAGAAGCCACAGCTCAAGAGGCAGCTAGAGCCCTGCCTCCTTCACCAGGAATACCGCTGTTTCTTCTTCTTCGGTAAAGGACCATGAACTGGAAATTATATTAATAAGCAAGCCACATCTGAAACACTTACAAGATGATATTTATATCCATCAGCCCAGTGAAAATTTGTTCCTACCCAATTAATCTCAAGAACAAGAGAAAAAGCAGTAAAATGACTCCTGACAAGAGTGACTGGTACTGTTAATATTCTGCTTCCCAGTTCTTGTAGCCGAGTTTCCTGCTTCCACAAATAGAACCACTATCTACTAGTCTGGCAAGTTTCTAGATAGAGAGAGATGACTTCCACTCTGACCAGGTCTCCCTTACAGAACACAAAGGACAGAACTGAATATGAACACCATGACTATTATCATAAAGAAGCCACTCCTGACATCTTGCTGCAGGTGATATTGGTAAATCTCTATCCACCAGAGAAAAATGCATTCTGGGAACAGCAGTACTTTCTAAAACTAGACTGCTCATGTCTCATGCCTTAGGCCAACGTGTTGCATACTGTCAGGGTAGAATTCTGCAGAAATGTGCTCAAACCAGTTTTTTTGTTATTAACCTGATCTGGCATTTCTGAAAGTTTTCAAGAAAACAAAAGTTGTATCTTTACAGAAGGTAAAATTTTGCTCAAAGTTGCACAGAATTTTGCTTTCTTCAAGTACAACAGTAAAAGCCCAGTAAAACAAATTAAAAGCTGCATCACTACACTAACTTCCCACCTTCAAAGGGTGGTACCTTTAAGACCTTTGTTTACTAGAGTTTGCAAGTTTTTGGCTGTTCATATCATTATATGAAACTTTGCACTATACCTCCAAAACACTTGCAGATACCAACTACAAGACACCACAAAATTAAGCAAGCAGTTATTGCATTAGTCTATTGTTTCATTTTAGTCTTCTAAATGCCCAAACTCAAAATGCAACAGGGCAGTTTTTTACATTCAGGCATCAATTCAAAGATATAATAAGCCAGAGAAACAGGCTGTACAAGCCAGGCATCCTACAGTGACAGAAGGAAATCACTTTATCTGTCATTGTCTTGAAAGCGGGAATTCTATTTTTTAATAGAGCATTAGGAAATGCAAAAATTGTAATTTCA
Source organism: Astur gentilis (assembly GCF_929443795.1). Classification (NCBI taxonomy): domain Eukaryota; kingdom Metazoa; phylum Chordata; class Aves; order Accipitriformes; family Accipitridae; genus Astur; species Astur gentilis. Next base: position 9,285,659 of record NC_064904.1, read on the forward strand.
TGAACCCTTATAGAGCTCACTATTATTCCCAAGCATCAGCTGGGAACAAAGTGAGAAATAACTGCTTGAATGCTGACTTTTAGAAGAAGGGGCAGAGAACAGATACCAATCTGAATCTGACAACCACATGAAAACCCAACAGTCATTTTCTGCAACTCTAAGCTTTACAGTTATATCAGCTTCTTCACTGTATCAGCACACAAAGCCTCTCAAATTGGTCTGACAACATCCATTTTACTTGCTCCTGAGTGACAGAATCAGGTGCAGCATACTCCAGAGGGAATGGATGCTTCTCTATTTTAAGGAGAGTTAATATATTAATATGCTATCAATGCAACTCTGCTTCAAAGTGGAAGATTAAACGCTGTTGTTGCTGGTCATCCAAAGTAGACGGCCATTTTTCCTTCTTCATTAGCCAACCCTTGCTACTTTCTACAAGTCTGAAATACTATTCCAGCAATCAAGTTCCTCAAGGAAAGAAATTCATCCACACAGTGCAGCTTTCTGCTGAGACCCACTTTATTTGAAGGCAGTTTACAAAGAAAAGATTATCCAGTTGCAAGATCATAGGTACATATACAACAGCCTCCAAACATTAAGCTATACCAGGAATATCCAAACCCAGGCAGTATTACCCTCCACAGTAAACAGCAGTAGTTATAGAAGCGCTGCTGGCTCAGAGAGGTTAGCAATGGAGTACCACAAAAAGACTGTTGAAATGTATTAGTCTCATCAAGTTCCTGAATCCTAGCAGCTCTAGCCATGCCACCTGGAAGCTCACAGACAACCCAGATGCCACAGTGTGTGCAAGGCAATGAAGCATGAACTCAGAATGTTGTGAGCCTATTTTGAAAAGTCAGTTTTGTTTTATGTAAAAAAAAAACCAAACTAAAAATTGGACAAATGGGTCACAGGCTTTTAGATACACACCAGTAACTATTTCTTAGTAAGACAGAATCATAAAATGGTTTGGGTTGGAAGGGACCTTAAAGATCATCTAGATCCAACCCCCATTCCATGGGCAGGGACACCTTCCACTAGACTAGGTTGCTGAAAGCCCTTTCTTCTGTTGGGATTCCCAGAGCTGAACACAGTACTCCAGGTCAGGTCTCACCAGAGCAGAGTCGGGGGGAGAATCACCTCCTTCAACCTGCTGGCCAGGCTTCTTCTGATGCAGCCCAGAATACAGTTGGCTTTCTGGGCTGCAAGCGCACATTGCTGCCTCATATTCAATTTTTCATCCACCTATACCCCTAAGTCCTCCTCTGCAGGGCTGTTCTCAATCCACTCATTGCCCCGCCTGTATTTGTGCTTGGGATTGCCCTGACCCATGTGCAGGACCTTGCACTTGGCCTTGTTGAACTTCATGAGGTTCACACAGGCCCACCTCTCAAGCCTGAAAAGGTCCCTCTGGATGGCATCCCTTCCCTCCAGTGTGTCAACAGCACCACACAGCTTGGTGTAGTCAGCAAACTTGCTGAGGGTGCACTCGATCCCACTGTCTGTGTCACCAACAAAGACATTAAACATCACCGGTCCCAATACCGACCCCTGAGGAATGCCACTCATCACTTGGACATTGAGCCATTGACTCTGAGTGCAACCATCCAGCCAATTCCTTATCCACTGAGTGGTCCATCCATCAAATCCATGTCTCTCCAATTTAGAGACAAAGATGTGGTGCAGAACAGTGTCAAATGCTTTGCACACGTCTAGGTAGATGATATCTGTTGCTCTAGTTGACTGTCACCAATTACCTCCTTATTTTCCATGTGCCTTAGCATAGTTTCCAGTAGGATCTGCTCCATGATCTTGCCAGGCACACAGGTGAGACTGACTAGCCTGCAGTTCCCCAGGACTTCCTTTTTTCCCCTTTTTAAAAATGGGGGTTGTGTTTCTCCTTTTCCAGTCAGTGGGAACTCCCATGGACTGCCACAACTTCTCAAATATGATGGAATAGTGGGCTAGCCACTTCATCCACTAGTTCCTTCAGGTCCCACAGATGCACCTCATCAGGTCCCATGGACTTGTGCACCTTCAGGTTCTTTAGATGGTCTTGAACCTGATCATCTTTGTTCAACAAAAAACCTATGCAGATGCATTAAAGAAATGCTTTTGTATCAAGGGTTCAATTGGTAGAACTTAATTTATTAACCTGTGAATAGGTGCAGAGCATCAGCAAAGACTGGAAGATCTGAGTGTTTTATCGCGGGTTTTGAAGAATTAAGAAGCCCAACTTTGTGAACTTTGATATCAGCCTCTATTCCATTCCATCAATACTCAATGGAAGAGGATATTGATAACAATTCACTACATCCCAGTGAAAGTGTGGAAAACCAATTTTAAAAAGAGAATAAGGTATAGTGTCTATCAAAGCAGTAAAACAGAACCATTTTGACAAACCCTGAAACACTGCCTACACAAGCATTAAAAATGTAACAAAAATTATCCATATGCTTAAAGAGAACACTTTTACCTTTAGATGAAAGTTTCCAAAATGATAAATCATAGTCTGTTGTATTTATATTAAAAAAAAGTAGCATCAACTGCTCCAACAAGTCTTATACAGCTTCCCAGAACCAGAAATTTGATACAAGAGGATAACTTGTATTTGGTAACTTGGGCATCTGTTCTTGGTTTCACAAAATATGCTCTAGTGGCCTACTACATTCACCTCTTCTAAGAGCATGCAATTGAAAACTGAAGGATGGAAAGAAAGCTATTGTGCTACTACTCCATCATTTTTAAGATCTGTAGAGAAGCGATACTTTTAATGATCACTTCCTCCAAGCTCAGGAATGGTCCATCCCTGCGTGCAGGATGTTAAGCAAAGGTAGCAGGATGCCTGCATGAATGAACAAGATGCTCCTGACAAAACACAAACAAAGAAACAGAAGAGGTGGAAGCAGGGCCAGGTGACTCAGGAGGAAGCAAGACACTGTTTGAGCATGCAGGGATGGGGTTAGGAAAGCCAAAGCCCACTTGGAGTTTAATCTGGCAAGGGACGTGAGTACAACAAGACAGTAAGAATGGCTTCTACAGGTGCCTCAGGAGCTAAAGGAAGGTAAGACTAGGCAAGGTGTGAGCCTGCTGCTGAATGGGGCAGGGGACATGGTGACAAAGACACAGAAAAAAAGACTTTGGTATTCTATGCCTTCTTCACTGATAAGGCCTGCCTTCAGGAATCCCAGGCCCTGAGACCTGGTGTAAAGAACATTTATCCTCAGTGAAAGAGGATCAGGAAAAGAAACTTCTAGACAAACTTCAAAAAAAATATCTCACATAATCTCACATTGGAAGGGACCACTGGAGGTTGACTTGTCCAACCCCGCTGCTCAAGCAGGGCTACCTAGAACCAGCTGCCCAGGACCACGTCCAGACTGCTTTTGAATATCTCAAAGTATGGAGACTCAGTCACCAGACAGTGCTCAGTCACCTTCACAGCAAAATAGTGTTTCCTCATGTTCAGAGGGAACCTCCTCTGTTTCAGTTTGTGCCCATTGCTTCTTGTCCTGTCACTGGGCACCACTGAGAAGAACTTGGCTCTGCCTTCTTTGCACCCTCCCTTCAGGTATTTATGCACACTGAGGAGATCCTGCTGAGCCTTCTTTCTTTTCTCTAGGCTGAACAGTCCCAGTTCTCTCAGCCTTTCTTCATATGAAGAAAGTCCCTTAATCATCTTAGTCACCCTCCTCTAGACTCTCTCCAATAGCTCCATCTCTTTGGTACTGGGGAGCCCACAACTGGATGCAGTACTCCAGGTGTGGCCTCAGCAGTGCTGAGTGGAGGGAAGCTGTTGAAACAAGTAAACTTGGAAGCCATTCCCAAACATAGGAAGGGCAACGTGATTGGGAGTAGTCAGCATGGATTTATGAAAGGGAAGTCATGCCTGACTAACCTTGTAACCTTGATGGGAGAGCAGTGGATGCTGTTCACCTCTACTTTAGTAAGTTTTTTGACACTACCATCACATCCTCATAGACAAGCTGATGAAGTACCAACTAAATAAGTAGACAGTGATGTGGACTGAAAACTGGCTGCACTGCGGGGTTCAAGAGGTTGTTATGAATGGCACAAAGTCCAGCTGGAGGCCAGTCACAGTGGTGTACCCCAGGGATTAATACTGGAACCAACACTGTTTACCATCTTCACTGATGACTTGGACAATAGGACAGAGTATATATACATATTCGCAAATTATATAATTGCAGACACTAAGACACTGTTCACTTGAACTACCTAGAAACAAATCTGCAAAGCTAGATCTTTCAGTAGTCCTTGTCAGAAATATCTCAACACAAAAGTTCTTAAACCCAAAAGCTCCTTCTCTCAGTACTTGAAGTTATTATGTGGCTATATCTATAAACTTTGTCATCAAGTAAAGATGACGAAATGGCTCCAAGAGTGGCCACAAAGACAATTAATCCAACCCCCTAGAAGGCCTGGCAGGGGCAGGAAACAGCCTGCACCTCATGCTTGGTTGCTGCTATCCCTTCACCGCAAAGTAACTCATATTCCCTTAAATTATCATCAATATGGGCACACTGAGCAAGACCCAGCATATGGGAGGTACTGGACCATCAACGCAGGTTCCATGGAAGTGGAAACCCACACATTATGTCCTCTTCCCACTCCACTAAAACAATACCATGTGAAAACTTTGAGTGCTAGTGCTATAAAGCATTAAAGACAAAGGAAGATTCTGCTATTTCTCTTAACTACTTGCTAAGAAGTACAGGCAGTATTTGTAATGCAAAAGACTTAGCTTTATTAAGTTGCATAATTCCATCACTGTATATCACATCCTAAAATATATACAAATATATAAAAAGCAAAACCTGGAAATTGATCCACATGTAAGAGGCTAGAATCAAACTGCTAACACATGAGCACCACAGACGGACTCCCTTCCTTTCAGTGCAGGTTGATCACACTTAACAGAAACAACTGAAAAGCGACTGATTAGAACTGATATAGTTTATAGTCCATCCTCAGCCACAAAGACAATTTTGGCCTACTTTAACACCCTGGCTGAAAACCATGGTGGTTCAAACGCTGCTGTTCAGGCACTTCCAGGACAGGTCAGCCAATTCTACAAGATATTGGGAAGATACCCAGTAATAAAACAGGAAGTAGATACTAATCTGTCATCTCCTAGTATATAACATAACAGCCTTTAACTTTGGGCTCAAAAAAATCCTTCTGAAAAGTAAAAGAAATCTCTCAAATTAGAAGTTGTATTCTGTTTTGATTCTTAATAGGATATTAGCAGCTACAGTCTCAGAAACAAGCCTTTTGCTTTATGTCTATCTTATGTATTACTTAGACATGACCAGCTTCAGAGCATGTAAACACCTGTTCACATGTACTCACTGCAGATAAAACTGATCTCAAGCACAGTCATTCACATCTTGGCATGCTTCAGCCCAGACTAGAAAGACAGGTGGAATCCTCCCTGCAGCTGACAGGTCTGCTGCTCTAGCCTGGTAACAGATCCCAGAATTGAAACAGAAGACTTTGGTGCCAATTCTTCCTTACTTCAAAGAAGAAAAAAAAAAAGCATTATCAGACTTGCTGAACAGTATGGGAAATGGTAAAGGACAGACAGGGATAGATGCAGCAACTGGAAGAGATGCAGGCAAGAGCCAATATAGGGCAGAGTAGCTAAAAACAGAAAAAGGGAGCAAAGAAGGTTACAGCAGAGGAAGGGCAAGAGCAAGAATGCAAAGCAATGTTAAAACACTCTTGGGCACTGAACCTGCCTTTTAATTACTACAAGCACAAGCCTTTTCAAAATCTAGCTCCAAATACAGAAGACTAAAGCCAGACAACACTAATGGGGCATTTTTTACAGTACAATGAAGAACTCCTAGTGTACTTTATTTAGATTTGAGAGGTCCTTTCTCATATTTTCCACTTAGTAGTCTTGGTTAAAACATTATTAAACATCTAAAACCAGGCCTAGGAAGCTGAAGTGTCACTAATATGTTAGCTGGCAAAGGATGGCCAGAACTCAATTAATAATCCCGTTTGCTATAAAAAGCTGTACCATCACAGGTTTGCCAACATCAGCACCAGTCTAAAGCATCTGGAAAAGAGGGAAGATTGAACCACTGCTGTATACACTGCATCCACCTACCCTGCAAAAACCAAACTTTATTAATCCCATTTTGGTTTCAGGTTAAGGAAAGAATGATAGTATATAAATATTACTGTGATACTGGGAAGAAGCCACTATGCAAAATAATATCAAAAGAAGTTACTAAAATCAGCTAAATGTTTATTTGATGCACTTACAAAAAACACTAACTCCAACAAATTTAGCTAATTGTTGGGAAGCAAATTCCAAAAGACATTTAGTCTTATAATTACAATCAAATAGATCAAATACATCTTGACAATATTCTGAATTGGGACATTCAACATACTCCTAATCTACTAAAAAAAATAAATTACTGTCAGGTTGACATTTTCCTCCACCCCTGCCCTGCAGTTAAGCCTAGTTAGATACTTAATACAGGACTGCCTCATAAGTTAAATAAAAACTTCTGGTAAGAAATTATTAATTTGAAGGTAACAGAGAATGCTAAAGGGCAAAGAAAAATGGCTACATCCAAGACAACATCCAAAAGAAAAGTATGTATTTCATAATTACTATCACTTTTATCAGCTTGCTAAGTCTGAACTGTTACATTAATAAGTATAGGATTGTCCCTATGCCTGTCCACCTTCCATTAAAGCTTTCTTAGGCACAAGGAGTGCTTCTTACTATAAACACCTCGCTGATCTTCTAGGGAAGATAGCTTACTAACTATCCCACAGGAAACAACTCAAGCTCTTAATGATTAATAACCCCCTTGCCTCTCTTTTGAACCAGCTCCTCAGACAACTATTTGACCAGAAAAGAAAAAATATTTACTCTTTGCAAAAAAGAAGCCATAAACTGACTGTTAAACTCTACCACTCTGCCAACCTACTTTTGTCATTTCATTTCTTTGCTTGAGTTTAGCTCCTACTGAAGACTCCCACAGACTTTTTGTTCCCAATTCCTTTTGAGCAGAATTAATTAAAAACCCTAACATACTGTTTTTATTTGCATGTTTCTAAATATGTTCTTAATTTAGAAAATATTAACCTCACTTTATAAAAATATAACTCCTAATTGAGAATGAAGCAAGTCACTGACTTCAGTCATCAGCATGGACAGACCTAAGAGAACAGCCCAGGCCTCCAAAAACACTCGATGCTTAAGCCATGGGCATTGTGATGCATCCTTTAGCAAGCACTGAACACTATGACAGTCTGGTAGTAAAGATACAGATCCCCCGAGATCTCCAATACCCTTAAACTGCCTCTTTCATTCAAAGAGCAAGCACTAGAACACTCATTTGCTGAAAACTACCCAATACATCAGTTTAACTGTATAATCAGTACCACTATGATAAAGTATGTAATACCTTAGATACAGTAGATGTGTCTAAGTTCATTATATCTATTACAATAAAAAAAATCATCAGGATGTACACTTTTCCATGCAGACAGGCATAATATGGCTTCTTTTTAAATTACGTATAGTAATCAGGCCATCTCTAACTGGGAACAGTAACATACAGATTACAAATGATTTCAGGGTTTGCAGCATTTCTTCCCCCAACACCCTAAATCTATTTGTAGGCACACCATGCCAAGGATGTATTTTCAACTGTACTTCAACATATACTTCAATCCAGCTTGCTAAACATAACTGAAAGCTCTATTAAAGCGCAAGCTGGCATGCTTGAATCTCTACCATATTAAATTACTTAACTGAGCAAAAATATCGGGAAACACCCCCGCATTTGCGGCCATCATGCCATTCCCCCCAACGGCTTGTACACTGGCTTACTATTTTATACCAGGAACCAGACACAGGACATGCAGAATGCTAGAGCCCTTTACTCACCTACAAAATACTATGTTTCACTTTATAGTTACAAGCCTACACCAACCGCAAGCAGAAAACACTTGTGAGACATGAAGCTAATACTCATAGCACTTTTCGCAGAACAAAGCTGTCAGCTGAAGAGACAGGTGCTTACCTTACATGCTCTTGGAAGGGACAAAGGCAATTCGCTTTCAAGTTTATCTCATGAGCAAGCTTAGGTCCCAAGGACAAGTCCATCCAAAAGAGCAGATACCAAGCTTGGGCGAAGAGCAGCCTTGAACTAAGCTGTGAGAGTCAACTTCCAAAAGGAAGAACCAAGCTCGTCCTGACAGCCAAGCGTTGCCTTTGGGTAAAAACCCAAATGCCACTTTAGTTCAAAATTCAGGAAGTTGCTAAGAATTAAAGACAAATGCAAAGCGCAGCCCCAGCTTAAGCAACTCTAAGCAAGTGTTGCTGGCTAAGAAGGAAGATGAGGAAGGGTTCACGACAAGTTCCGTCTCAGCAGCTGCTGTAGTAACAGGGGGAGGCTCAAACACCGAGGCTGTTTCAGGAGTAGCATCCTCATATGTAAACAGTTTAAATGACAGTTGTCTTAAGAGTCAAGGATTTATTCGAACTTTAGAACCCACCTTTTTTCCTCTAAATAGGTTTAATCCCTTTATTTAAGCAGGTCGAAGACTGGCTGAGAAAAGGAAAGAAACCAGAGCACTCTCTTCCCGCCAGAGGAGGACTCTGAGGAGCCACACACCAGCAGAAAGGCTCCCGAGCCAGACCCCTGGAGGTACGGGAAGCCCTGCAAAGCTGAAGAAGTAGGAGTAGGGAGTATTCAAAACGTGTCACACGCACACACAAAAAGGAATCACATCGCGGAGAAGGCAGTTTTAAGCCGTTTGTTGTACTCCGGTTTCTGACCAGCCTCTCGGGGGGGGGGACGGACGGGACACACAAGGGAAAGGAGCGGGAAGACGCGAATGTCACCGCCTCGCTCACTTTAGACCTGGCTTGAAACGAGACCGACCCACCCACGGCGGAGCAGGAGAGCGAGCCGGCCGTGGGCCGCGCAGCGCACGCCGGCCGCCCTCGGCGAGGCGAAGGGAGAGAGAAACGCCACAGCGAGTGGGCAGCCGGAGCGCCGGCCCCCCGCTCCCCCCGCCAGCGGGACGGGGGCTGCAGCTCCCCGGGGCGGCGCGGGGCGGGCGCAGCCCCGCACGCGGAGGGGCGTGGCGCGTGGGCGCCCCGCGCGTGGGGTAACGGCCGCCGGGGGAAGGGAGGAGGCCGGGGCCCGGCGCGGCCGCGGAGGGGAGGTTGGGGGGCGGCGGGGGAGGAGGGGGCGGCGAGGCCCGGGGCCGCGGAGCGTGCCCCGGGGCGGTGGGGGAGGGGGCGTCCGGAAAGAGCGGCGCCTCCCGCGGGAAGGGAAGCGGCGGGGCCGGCCGCGGCGGGGCGAGGCCGCCGGGAGGGCTGCGGGGAAGGGCCCGGGCCCGGGCCCCGGCGGGGCGGGGTGGGGGGTGTCTCGCCAAGGGGCGACCGGCCCAGGCAGGGGAGGGGGCCGCGGGCGAGGCCCCGCCTTACCTCCCGCGCGGCGGCAGCTCCTGCCTCGCCTGCTGGGAGCGGCGCAGAGCCGGAGCCCGAGCCCCTCGCCCCTCGCGCCGGACGCCGCTGCCCGCGGGTGGGGGGGGCGGGGGAGGCGGCGGCCGAGCTCGCCCCAGCCCCGCACTCCCGGCCCGGCTCCGCCCGCCGGCCCCGCCCCCTCCGTCGCCCCGCCGACCACCATTGGCCGAGGCGCGTCCGGCCGGAAGGCCCCGCCCCGTCCGGGACCCACGGCGGCCAATCCCCAGCAACCACCCCTTCTTCTCTTAAAAAGGGCAGGCAGCTCCCCCGTTGGCTGAGCCCTAACCCACGCCTTCAGATTTCTATTGGCTTTCGAGACTTGCAATCTTCTCCTTCCGGCTTTCTGATTGGCCTGCTCCATGACTACGGGAGCACGTCGCCCGCCTGCTTCTCGCGCTTAGCAGCCGCTGAAGGAGCCGGGATTGGCCGGGCCGGGGCGGGGGAGTTGCCGCTTCTCATTGGCCGTTAGGCAGCAGGGGCCTCGTCCTCGCGCGCTATGCCCTCGTGACGCCGACGTGATGACGCACGAGCGGCCTGGCCTGGTTCCCAAGATGGCGGCGCGCAGGGCGCGGAGGCTGCGCTGTCGTTAGAGGCTTCCGCGCTCCGCTGGGCTTTCCTCTCCCACGCGAGGCCTGTGAGTGCGTCGCGCTTGCCCGGGGCTGCGGGGCGTCGGCGGCCGGGGCCGCCCGCCCTCCCTCCCGGGCCGCCCGCCGGCCAGAGCCGGGGCCTGGGGAAGAGGGGAAGGGAGCGGGGAGGCCGGGGCGGGGAGCGAGCGCCTCCCCGGGCACCGCACGCCGCGTCTGCGGCGGGCGGGCGGGCCGGCCGGGGCTGGGAGGAGCTGCACACACCCCCTCGCCGGTTCGGGGGCTGCAGGGGACGGAGCTGGGCTCTCGGTCGGATGGTTCGTCTGAGGTAGGATGTAAAAGAGCCGGGATCGAGCTCCTGAAGTCTTCCCTGTATTAATGGGGTGCGTAAGAAAGCAGAAGAAAAACTTCTTCTTTTTGGTCGCTACGGTTTGGATCGGGATGCTTGAGGTGGTTCGTTGAGGATGTTGTCGCGTCGGTGGGTTTTATTCCTGTTTTTGTAATCAGAAATGCTTTCGCTGCTCGGAGAAGCGGGTCTCGTCGCTTCGGGCGATTTTGGTGTTAAGAGGGTTTTAAACCGTTCAGAGAGTTAGGAAGCAAAATAACTTGTAAGGAAGAAGAACCGTAACAGTTGTAAAAAAATAGCGCATTCTTGGTAAATGTGATGCGAGTGTGTGGTCGTGGCACGGTGCTCTTTTGTTGGGTCTGGAGATAGTTTTAAGTAGCCATTCACGTATTTGTGACAGAGTTTGGATTGGTCTGTGATCGGTACCATTAGTTGTGAAGGATCTTCCAAAAACAACATGGAGCAAGGACGGTTTTCTTTATTCTGAAAAAGAGAAATTTTTTGAATTTGAGCAAGATGCTGATTGCAGGCATCATTTTTCTGGCACTTGACGTGATCTTTCTTCTGTTTTCAGAAGGGAAACATCTGGAAAACTTAACAGTTTAATTTTAGGTGTTTTAAGTTTGGGTCTTCCTCTGACTGTTTTGCTTAGAGCAAATATATTGCATCATATTTTAATCACTCTTTGTAATGCGAACATTTGCAGGTGACTGCAGTAATTTGTGTGTATTATCTGTAGTTTATGGAATTACAGTAAGAGTAGTTTTGTGCTTGAAAGAAATAAAGGCAGCAAGATAGTCTTCATTCTTTACATTGAGGCATGGCTGAACATCAGTTATAACTCAAAACACCAGAAAGTTGCCTGCAGAGCTTTGTGATGTAAATATACCTACCTGAAGTGCTGGTAAACACAGGAGAGTAGCACGCTCTTTGACTGTAATCAACTGCCTTGGTTTTCGACAACGTTAGATACCACCTTACTTTACAGACTCACATCAATTGTCTTGCTATATGAAAGAACGCTACCATTGTTACCTTTTTTCTTCAAGTAATACAAGTACAGACCACTTTACAAAGCTTTTTGCTAAGTGGTCGCTGCTATCTTACCCACCAGGGATATTTTCAGGAGACCAAGTATTTAAATTGCTATTCAGACTGACTTAATGAATGTGTTTCGTAGTTATGAACAGCGAGTTGATCCCATTCCCCCCCCCCCCCCCCCCCCTCCAACTTGCTGCTACCATCACTGAATTGCTTTTCCCTATTTTGTGGACAAAGTAGGTGAAACTTGTTCTACTAAGAAGTAGCAGATATTGTTGATAATGCATTCTTGAAGTTTCTTTATTAAACAGATAATAGCAAAGATAACCTGTGTCTATTTCTTTGAATTGATTTTGCAGTATATGGGGAGTATTAAGGGCAAGGTTAAACATTACTTGTCTTTGAGCGTAGAAAAAGTCCCTTCCAACGGGTAAGACTAAACACTATTCATCTTTACTCATCTTTGAGCAGGGAGGGGGAAGTCCCCTCCATTTTTAAAGAAATTGTTTTGTCTTTTCTTAAAGGTTCTGAAGCGACTATCTGAAGACTTCATTTTTGAAAACTTAAAAAGCAAGAACATTTCTGTTTTAATAAATGAAGGAGAATAAAGAAAATTCCAGCCCTTCTGTAAACTTGGCAAACCTGGACCATACAAAGCCATGTTGGTACTGGGATAAGAAAGATTTGGCACATACACCGTCACAGCTAGAAGGGCTTGATCCAGCCACTGAGGCACGTTACCGCCGGGAGGGGGCCAGATTCATATTCGATGTGGGGACACGTTTAGGGCTGTATCCTTTAAACTCATGTTGGTATGAAATGTCTTTATGAATGGGAGTTTTCAGAATAAAATGTACAAGAAATGTCATGTGTTTAGTTAGCTGTTCAAATGTTTCTTAATCATTAATCAAAAATCTTTTTGAGTTTACTTGCCTTTTGATGTATTGTGTTCCTACACAGTTTTTATCCATTCATTGGATAAACAAGGTTTCAACGGAACTGTTTTAGCAATAGAGAAGTAAGGTGATACAGACTTGCCAATTAAGGATAACTTTTGGTATTTAGGGAAGGCAATCTCTTACTACATGAATCTACGTAACTTCTCAAATTTTGCATTTTGCATTCATTTGCCTACCTATTTTGAGGTATATATCTGAGGCTTCTAACCTCTGGGTTTTTTTTTTTCAGTTCAGGTTGGGATTTACAACTCTGTATATATTAGTAAGTTCTCCTCACTGTCCCACTCTCTCACAGACTGCCATTTAAACTTTTTGCTTCCTATATTCCTATGCTTCTTTTAGTCTTCTCAGTTCTTTGTTTAATAAAACCTGTTGAAGATAAAATTTTACTCTTCTCCTTAAAGAGAAGAGTAGGGAGCATGTTCAGATTTTATTTGTATTTGTAGGTGTGAATAGTTAGTAACTTTCCTCCACACCAACGCTTTAACGTGAAGTGATAATTGTTCTGTTCCTTCAAAATACCTGCTGCTGGTTTTGACATTCTCTGAAGCAGGTATGCTTTAACACGAGGATGACATTGTGTGGATCCTGGTATAAACATGATTGGGACTTCACACGATTCCGATAAATGCTTTAGATATCAACTTCATCTGGGTTGAATCATAGTATTTACACAGTCTTGAGGGGTTTTGTGGCTTTTTTTTCTGAAGCTCCTGTTTTACTTGCCGTTTTTCCTAACTGGTCATTGAACAGACAGTTAGTTACTTGAGGTACTCAAGACAGCAGAATGTATCTTTTCCTTTGTGCATGTTTGGTTTTAAATTTGGTTTGTGCCCTGTTTGAAAGTCCTTATTCTGCACCACAGACATTATGATACTCTAGCAACCGGAATAATTTATTTCCATCGGTTTTATATGTTTCATTCCTTTAAACAATTCCCAAGATATGTAAGTATTTACAGTATTGATGTCTTAATACAATGATTGCACTAGGCATGGACTATTTGAAATGGTGATAAGTCACTTGGGTACTACTGCTGGCCACCACTCTGAATGATGAAAAATCAGCATTTATCTTTTGATCATTACAGTTTAAAATACACTGTTCTTGCTTGTTTACACATTTCTGTTTATGCTTAGAAGCATATTTATATTGACTTTACAGTTATGTCTTGCTGATACCGTTCTTTAGAAAGAGTAACAGCTATAGTTCTGGTGCTCTTGTATTGGCTAAAAGAAAAAAAAGCAGTGTAATACCATCTTAAAACTGCTTGACAGTCTATGCTGAACCAGGACAAATTCTTTGGGTTTCTGACCTTGAAGTAATGTTGTATAAAATGGATGGTCCTCCAAATTTTGTATTTTTGCTTTGAGAAAGTAAGAGCTTAAATTAACACTAAAATAAAATCAGAAATTAATATGCTCATTAAGTATTTTCTGGGAAACTTCTACAGAACTGTTAATGGAAACTGACAGTGCTTTTACAGTGCTATACTGTATTGCACATCTACATACAGACAACTTTTTGAAAGCACTTTCTTTTTTAGGTGACAGGAGCCTGCTGTCTCTTCCTGGCAGGAAAAGTTGAAGAAACACCTAAGAAATGTAAAGATATAATTAAAACAGCTCGTAGCTTGCTAAATGATGTACAGTTTGGACAGTTTGGAGATGACCCAAAGGTAAAAATACTCATGTTGAAATTTATTTCATCTTATTGTACTCCAGCAAAGTGGCATGCATTCATTAGAGCACTAGCTGATTTTCAGTTGTTCTAAATAAAATTATATGTTCAGCATGCATTTATGGCTCTTTTGGGTAATGTGATAGGTAACTAAGAAAATAATTCTTTCTAATACAAGTAGCTATGGGAGCCTACTGGGATAATCATTTGCATTAAAAGCTTACATTTTATTTCAAGTGAATTCTGGTGTTATTTTGGAAATTAAAGTAAATTCAAGTAATTCTGGTCAAAGCTGGGAATGTCATCAAGACATAAATCATATTTGACAGTCTTAATGTTGTTTTAGGAAGCAATTAATAGCAAATTTTAAGTCACGTAATAGAACTACATCTCAAAAGTATTGAGAAACTTCCTGTTTAGAGTATTTGACTTAGCAAAACTATGGTTCTCTCAAAATTTTCATATTATAAATAGCAGAAGGATCTGAAACTTGGGAGAGAAATGTGGTGAGAGCTTACCTTTTTGTTGTGATTTTGTATGTTTGGTACTTTGGTGCTGTGTCTGGTTCAGTTCTTTCCTCCATGGAACAGAAGGAATTTTAGACACCACATCCCCTCTCCTGACAAACTGAAGAAAAAGTATCTGGGTTTAAAATAATCTTTTAAGTTGGAGAGATTTCTGTTCTTGGAAACAAACCCTAATCAAGCAGAAGCAAAGATGTTTGCCTGGAGATGCTATGCAGTCATGCTTTATACCAGCATAAAATATTTGTAAGTATAAGAAGGAATAATATTGTGGTTACCTTGTAACATTCTCTAGGAAGAAGTGATGGTTCTTGAAAGAATCTTACTACAAACAATAAAGTTTGATTTGCAAGTGGAACATCCGTACCAATTTCTTCTCAAATATGCCAAACAACTCAAAGGTAAAACATTACAGGGTGAGCAAGTAATGCCTGTTATTAATTTTCAGAAATTAATGTATATTAACAGTTCAAGAATATTCTGTTTCAAACTGTTTGTCCTTCCTAATTTTATTTCTTACAACTTTCCTGGTTGTTTTTCAGGAGACAAAAATAAAATTCAAAAACTGGTTCAAATGGCATGGACGTTTGTCAATGACAGGTAAGATACTTCTAGGAAACCTTTTGAAAGTGAAATACTTACTGTTGCTTACTTTATTCTGGGATTAGATATTTCTTTGACAAATGTTTATGTTTTCTGCTTGTTATATGTTTTCTTTCTTTCAGTTTTTCTTTGCATCATTGCCATGATAGTTCCATTGAGCAGGGAATCTAGGATTAGTATAGAAGGAGACCATTGAGACCTTTGCAATTTTGTGGTAATGATTTAGTGCTGCGTTAAAAAAAAGCTGCTGTTTGAAAGGGCCAAACCAAATTATAGATCTCTGGGATAGAAGCTGGCTTCTTGCCCAATCTGAGATATATGTGGCACATTCTGAGACAGGAAGGTAACTTCGCAATTCCATCATGTTCGTCAATGTTTTTTTGTTTTTTTTTTTTTTTAAAGCGATGTTTTGGTAATAGTAAACTAGCCATTAAATTCAGTGACGAATACAGGTTTTAGCACTAGCTTTACAATTTCTTGAATAATGGATTTGCAATACAAGGATCGCTTCAATTAATAGGAGTGTGTGTAGAAGCACTTTTCATGTATTGGAAAAAAACAAAACAAAATGACTCGGTACACTTTAGTCTTGATAAGGAGGATTCTACAGAGCTAGGCAAGTTAAGTCACCAAGGACGGTTAAATGTAATTTTTAATTTCCATAGCAAACCCTTAAGGAAACATGTAAGTGGCCTGACTATTCAGAAATGCTAAATACATTGCTTTCAGTCATACCTACAGCAGTAGAACACCATTAAAAAAGAGGTGCATTTTTATTCATATGCCTTATTTGAAGTAGCCCCATGTGTGTCCAAATTCTGTAGATAGCACCTAAATTCTCCAAATTAATTTGAGCAAAAGGTTGCTTAGTGAGATGTTTACTTCAGCTGCTGTCAGTCTTGCAGGTGATGGTTCGACAGGTGGAACAAAAATGTGGCTTGACTGTCACTGTTAAGTTTGTCAGGGAAAACTTATGTTATTTATCCATCAAACTTTGGACTGTACTTGGAATTAGATGGTGTTTAATAATTGAAGAAATTTAATAATTAAAAAAGCTGCACTTCAGGAAAACATTAGTATGAAGTTGGAGTGATTGTTTCAAATAATACTTATGTCTGTTTTTGAGAGGCTGTCTTGTACTTACTTAATAGGCACCATATTAGAAGTGTACTTGTTTTCTAGGATCCTGGGAAAAAAGTTCTGTACTTTGCAGTACAGGCCTTTAGAATAGGGGGTTCTGTGCTTACGAGCTGCAGTACACCCCCCAAGTAAATGTCATGAAATTAATAATAAGAAATCAGTGTTTTAAGAGCTAGGTTTTTTGTCTTTTACTGTTTACTGCTGACCTGATTCTGCCAGTGTTTAAGTATACCACTGGCCTTCAGTTACATGTAGCCCACTGGAGAGAAAATGGATTTAAACCACTGCCTAGGGTACTATTTTGATGCATTTAAAGACATAATAATGAATTCATCAGTCAATTTGCAGAAACTTAACTGGTGAGCTGGATCTAAAATTCTTTAAGCAGATCCTATGTTACAGAATCTATGGAGGAAAAAGAAAGAAAAAAGGGAAAACCAAATTTTGTCATTTAAAATTAATATCAGGAAACAGTAACTGATTATGACAGGAACTTAGTCAGTCAATATCAATAATACCAATAATATCAGTTATTTTAGCATTAGCTTTAACAAAGGCTATTCAAGAGAACCTTTTACAGTTTTTGCAGCTTGATCTCAAACTTGCGTTGTGCTTGGCAAGTTGCTTTACAAGTTCATGTTGGCTGTTCTGGGGGGGGCGGTATTTAGTACTTTTTTACATTTTATTGAAAAACCTTTGGACACTCTTAAAATGTAGATGTGGGCATCATTCCCTAACCAGTGTAATGCAGTGGCAGCATACTTGTGTAGTAGCAAACGTGAATGCTGTATTTAGTTAACCCTACAGGTGGAACTACAGTGGAATGTAGCTGCTCAAACCTGGAATATAATGCTGTCTTTTCCCTCTTCTTCCACACCCTTATAGTCTTAGGTTTTCTATTTTTAAACTCCAAACTTGATGTTCCTATGTGGTGTATTGCTTCTGTAGGTGTATGCCCTCTGTATTATCTGTGTAAAATTACCTTGTTTTATGATAGCAATAGTGCAGAAACAGTTTAGATTTGTAAACTCTTTTGCTTAACAAGGCTCTTAACATCTCAGACAATTTTAATTAATGTGTGGTGGGATTTTTTACCCTGTTAATTATAGCTGTTGTGCATTGAAGTGTTGTCCTTTGACAATCAGAATTGTCTTCAGGGTTGTGTTTTGGTTTTTTTTATATTCCAGTCTCTGCACTACACTGTCACTACAGTGGGAACCTGAGATCATAGCTGTTGCAGTTATGTACTTAGCAGGCCGTTTGTGTAAGTTTGAAATACAGGAATGGACGTCAAAACCAATGTACAGACGATGGTGGGAGCAATTTGTCCAAGATGTTCCTGTTGATGTACTGGAAGGTATAAAAAACATTTGCCGTAAACAGAGAGGAGTATTTCCTTTAACTGTGTGACCTAGGTCATAAGTAAATGCAAATTGCTTTCTATTTAGGTTTTAGTAAAAATAATCATGTGTAGAGTATGTAACTTGGATCATATGTGCTATGCCTTAACTGGGTTTTAAATTAAACTTATTAGACTGGCTTAGTCTGGAAGCTTACTTAGTTATCATGATTAGTCTTGTAGTCAGTATTTGCTTTATGACTTGTTTAGTTTATAACACCTATAATTAGCTGCTAAGTTGTCATGGTGTGCGTTTTCTATTTTTTTAATGATTCCCTTCTCCCCATTTTAAATAAGCAGCTCTACAAACACTGGTACTAATGGAGCCTGGTTTCCAGTAGTATTCTCATTGATGATTGACCTCTTTAACCAAATTATGCTAGGTTATTAGGGTTTTTTTACGGTGTACCACGACTGAGGAACAGATCGTGGGGATGAATTCTGGTGTGTGTGTGTGAATTCTGGTAGGGGATGAATCATGGATCTTTTTCATCAATACAGATATCTTAGTACTATTCCTTTTGTGTGTATATATTGGTCATATTTACCTGTTGCTTGCCCTCTTGAGGGAATGAAGCCCAGGAAATTAATAAAATAAAGCAGGACCTTTCTTGACTCTTAAGTAAATTGTGGTTATGTGGCCACTAATTTGTCTTCATTAAAATTTTTACTGACTTACCTGGTACAAATGTCAGGCTAAGCATACTTCTAGTTCCGTAAATTGCTTTAGAAACCTTTAAAAATTGATGCTTGTCACAATCTGGCATTGGGTTCTATGGAATTTTTAAGTGAAACAGTATGTGTTGCTGTTCAGGTGGTTTAGCCTTTGTTACTCTTAGAACTTTCAGGTGAATACCCTACAGTTCTGATGATTTCTTAAATGGTTACCTGTTCTGTTTGTATTACAGTTTTTTTCAGAGTCCCTTCAGCTTCTGATAGATCCGCTGCTGAATCCTTGTCAAAGAGGGTTGTAAAATGGGAATCTCTCTCCAGTTTCTGCTATTGCATTAGTGAATGTTCATGGAAAAAACTCAGTTAACTTTTCTAGAAAGGTTTTCTTTTCCTTGAGTGCTGCTCTTGCACCTGGTTATCAGTTGGTCCTACACATTTTCCTACAGACTTTTAGCTCCTAATATGTTGGAAAAATAATTTAGTACTAGTCCTTTACTTAGTTTCCTGAAACTTTTTTGACTGGCCTAACTAGACATGTATGTTTTAACATACAATCTTTCACCCACTTTCTTACTATGTTACTGTCCTGTCGTTACATGGTTACCTGGCTCTCCAAGCACACAATAATGACATAGAGTCTATTAATACCAAGACACCTTGTTCTTCTTCTGGAAGAAGTGCTATAGAATCATAAATCTTTTGGGTTGGAAAAGACCTTTAAGATCATCAAGTCCAACTGTTAACCTTAACAGTGCCAAGTCCACCACTAAACCATGTCCCTAAGCACCACATCTACATGTCTTTTAAACACCGCCAGGGATGGTGACTCAACCACTTTCCTTGGCAGCCTGTTACAACACTTGATGACCCTTTCAGTGAAGAAATTTTTCCTAATACCCAATCTAAATCTCTCCTGGCACAACCTGAGGCCATTTCCTCTCATCCTATGGCTTGTTACTTGGTAGAAGAGACCAACACCCACCTCGCTACAACCTCCTTTCAGGTAGTTGTAAAGAGCGACAAGATCTCCCCTAAGCCTCCTTTTCTCCAGGCTAAACAACCCCAGTTTCCTCAGCCGCTCCTCATAAGCCTTGTGCTCTAGACCCTTCACCAGCTTCATTGCTCTTCTTTGGACATGCTCCAGCACCTCAATGTGTTTCTTGTAGTGAGAGGCCCAAAACTGAACACAGTACTCGAGGTGTGGCCTCGCCAGTGCCAAGTACAGGGGGATGATCGCTTTCCTGCTCCTGCTGGCCACGCTATTTCTGATACAGGCCAGGGTGCTGTTGGCCGCCGTGGCCACCTGGGCACACTGCTGGCTCATATTCAGCCAGCTGTCGACCAAAACCCCCAGGCCTTTTTCCACCGGGCAGCTTTCCAGCCATGCTTCCCCAAGCCTGTAGTGTTCCATGGGGTTGTTGTGACCCAGGCACAGGACCTAACATTTAGCCTTGCTGAACCTCATACAGTTGGCCCGTCGATCCAGCCTGTCTAGATCCCTATACGTCTATATATTGTTCGGCATAGGCAGAAGAAACTCAGAAATGCAAGTATAAATTGAAAAATAGTCTGTTTTAAAAAAGTCAAGTAATATTTGCAATTAATTCTTCTGAAGTTGATGCCCAGTAAAAAGCTTAGTTGATAATTGTGTATTAAATATACACTTGCATGTTAATGGGGGTATAATCTTTTGGATTTTTTTTTTTTTTTAAGACATCTGTCATCAGATCCTGGATCTGTACTCACAGGGAAAGCAGCAAATGCCTCATCATACTCCTCACCAGTTGCAGCAGCCACCATCTCTTCAATCTACACCCCAGGCACCTACAGTACAGCAATCGCAGCAGTCCCAGAGTTCAGAGCAATCGCAGACTCAGCAGCAAAAAGAGTCACAACAGTCAGCACAACAACAGCAGCAGCAGCAGCAGCAAACACAAGCACAGCAATCTAAAAAGCCCTCTCCCCAGTCAAGTCCTCCTAGACAGATTAAAAGACCAGCAGTAAGTTTAACTTTGAACTTTAACTTGTGTTTTATTTTCAAGCTGATCTGATGTCCAGTTGATTTAAAGGCTGCAGTGTGCAGCAGACTGCGGTTAGCTTTAAGCATGAGCCTGGTAATTAATTTTGTTTGGTAGACTTCCATTGGTTATATGGCAGGTATGTTAGTGTAGAACAGCCTTTCCAGTTTTGGCATACCGCATTCTTACTGCACTTGAGGCAAAACCAGTGGAGAGACTTTTAAGTCAGCATGAGCTATTAGGGTTCTAATTGTTTGTGGTTCTGTGCTATCAAATTTTCTTTTTGCTATTAAGCAGGCTTGTTTTAGGGAAGGCCTCTTGTGCCATACATGAATGTAGAGATGGGCACAGTGATGATGAAGACATTATTTGACTCTCTGGTCTTTGATTACAAATGTAAGAGAATGGTGACTTCTAAAAGTATGTCAAAATTCTTAGAAAAAGTCTTTCAAAATGATCAAATAACAGTGGAAGCCTATAAATGCCTCATACATTAAAGTCTCACTTTGTATTATCACCTCATCATTGACAATAAGAAGGTACACTGGCAGTTGGATAATATCACAAGTACTCTGAGTGCTTTTCCACAGTCATCAAGTTCGAATGAAGCTTTCAGACTTTAATTTACACTTTTTGTGGTTTTTTTTCTCACTTGCAAGTTATCAAAAAAAAAAAAGTGTTAAAGTGTTACCCAAATCTTCTTGCATGTACTTAGTAAGAAGAGTGCCTTCAGAAATAAAATCTTTGCAACAAGTCCATTTAGGAAGTAAATTTTGTACAGCTTTTGCTCTAATTTGTAATTAATGCATGCCCAAACCAGAGAACAGACATCAAGAGGAAAAAAAACCCACAACCAAAACCAAAAAGCCAGGAAAAAGCAACAAATGATAGAATGAAATGGAATTGGAAGAGTGCGGCATCTTCATAATAGCAGCCTCCCAAAAAAGAGAAAAAATGAACTCTGTAAAACATTGGTCTTGTAATTGCAAAATATAGCCTACTACCAGAGGAGAAAAATCTGCACTGAAATATGTAGTTCTTGCACTGAACTTTAGAGTTATTCAGCATAGAAAGCTGATAAAATGTGTTAATTAGCTTGAAAATTGGGAGAGCTCTTTATAGGTAATGCATATTTCTTTTCATACTTTTTCTGCCATCAGCACAAATTCTGCTTGGGTTGTCAGATCTGTAGGGCAGGGAACTCTTTTCTTATTTTTCTTCAGCAAAAATATCTGGGGCAGTTTGGCATATCAGAAACTGTAAATAACGATTTTGATTTTTCTGTGTGTGTCCATCTGACTGTAAGTTGTTATGAATACTTGTTCATTCATATGAAGGCTCTACCTCTACAGTACTACCGATTTCACCTCATCCCGTGTGTTAATGAGCTACCTCATGGAAAAAAGTGATGCTTTTTGCATGAATAGTATCTGTTGTTCTCTAACGAATGCCTCTGGTCAAGCCCTCAGAGCAACTTGCCTTTTATTGAAATTAAGTTTGAGGTTCATCACTTAATAATTAAGGAAGTGAATAGGACAGATAAAAAGGTAAGTCCTGATGCCCTGTAGGCATCCAGAAAAAATAAAAAGCAGAGCATGACTCAGTAGGGTTTTTGTAGGAGAACAGCACAAACAGCATGAATTTGAGAAAAGCAAATGATCTGAAATCTTTTTTCTCCAGAAAGCAGTCTAGGAGAACAAGATGTATAGTGATTGAAAGATTTACTTGGTGCTTCTAAAATGTTCTTCAGTTAGATGTACCATAAACCTTACTTAAAATGTTTGCCCCATTCTATAAATAGGCCTTTGCATGACTTGTTCTTTGGTTTGTACAGAATATAAATGCACTTTGTTCCTGGAGGCTAGATTTTCTATTTACATGAACTCTTATAACTCCATTACCTTCTACTGAGCCAAGATACTTTCAAGCAGCTGAGGCATTGGCCCATGACTTACAGACCCATACCAGATGTCTAAAGCATCTGCAGATCCTCTACATCTCTGGTGATGAAGAGCACTTGAACATTCAGTTGACTTCACTAAAAATATACTGGTGAATCATTAGATGTAAATAATATATTTAGTTTGATTAAGCTAGAAATTGTTAGTGGGAACAATTTTAATGCACATAGAAACAGTACTAAAAGAATAGTTCTGTTGTGGTATGGATTGAGCTTATTATGAAAGTACTAAATAACAATCAGCATGCTAATAAATAATGTTGACCCTTGGATGTCATGGCCGGAGCAATACAAACTACAGTGCAGTAGAAGGACCAAAAGAAAGCTCATCTCTATTTTAGCAGCTGCTATTATTAGAGAAGTGATTTAAACTTTTATAGGCTTTGATTTTGTTGCTTCTTGATACATATTTTTTTCCTTCAGCATAAATACAGCTTAAACTGATGTTTGGTTTTCTGTCTGCTTGTTCCATTCTAATGTTGTACCTCAGTGACGTTATTTTCTGAACATTGCTCCACGTTAACAAATGCGCAATAATTTAATTGCTTGCCACTTGAAGTGATCAACTGACTTTGCAGAATGAGTGATTTTTTGGAAATGTTACAATACATAGTGGAGACTTGCTTCTATTTGAAAGTGCAGGGAGATCTGATGTTTGCATGCAGTTTTACAGACAAGGAATTTAGTGCTAGAAAATCGAGAAAGGACCACCCAAGTAAAATGAAGGCAGCAGATGAGTCTGTGAGAGTCACCAAGAAAAGTATATATGTTTGGAATGGGAAGGTTGTCCTTAAAAAGCAGGAAGGCAGCCAGAAGGTAACT
This sequence comes from Astur gentilis, assembly GCF_929443795.1. Classification (NCBI taxonomy): domain Eukaryota; kingdom Metazoa; phylum Chordata; class Aves; order Accipitriformes; family Accipitridae; genus Astur; species Astur gentilis. The sequence continues at coordinate 9,308,939 of NC_064904.1, forward strand.
GGAGATGCATTGAAATGACTAACAAAGCAGTATAAGAACCAGGTGGCCTCAGGCAGGCCTTGGCCAAGTCAAGCAAAAATCTTGAGAATACTCATCAGAATTAAGGAAAATTCATTGTTCATGTTGGAGTGAAATATATGTCTGTTCTTGCTGTGGAAATTAAAGTGATAGGAACTGAGCAACAGTTTGTGAAGGTAAAGCCCCTAGAGGTAAATAGTCCCTTAAAAACCCCCTTCCATTCAAAAGTTATGTACTCCCTTCTGACTTTTATCATTAATTTTAAATACATTTGTAACTAAGCTTATTGTATTTAAAATTTCAGTTAGGTTTTCTGCTTTTTTTCAAAGACCATCAGCTAGCCATCTTAGTTGGACTAAGTAAGCTGGAAAGATTTTTCTTACTCCCTTGTCTGTGATTCTTTAAAACACCACAACAAAACGGCAAAAACAAAACCCCAACCAAAAACTTGCGATTGGAAGGATGATGTGAGGTTTTGGGGGTTTTGCTCAGTGTGCATAAATTTTTCTTCTGGCGTAACATTTGGCTTTTATACAACGCTTTCCATCTGAAGGCTTCTGAAATGTTTTACACCAAGCAACACTTTCACTGCCCTCCTGTCCTGGTAAATAAAGCATAAAGGCCTGAAGTGATTTTGGCAAAGGTTGAATGACAGGTCAAAGCAGAATTGGGAACAGAGGCCAAGTCTCTTGCTTTCAGCTCAGTGAGCAGTGTACAGACCCTGACGTATGTGCAGTGGATAATAAATAAATTAAATGAGATGTAATACTCAACAGTGAGAACAGCAGGAAATGCTGTATCTAAAATAGCTGCTATTTTTTCAGTCTTTTCATTCTGCCAGTTAAGCTGGGCTTTCCCAGTGTGATTTGCCTTTGTTCAGTGTTTGTGTTGCATCTGTCTAAAGAGACTGGAAGTTATTAACCTCTTAATAAAAATATAGGAACAAATAAAGGGTTTGTCCTGCTTCCTTTTATGGGAGGGAGGAGGAAACTGGTTCTGAGTTGGAAACCGGTTCTGGTTTAGTCAGATCTGTACAAAAGCTCTTCAGCAGGCTGTAAATTGTTTCTGTTGTGCTCGCTTGTTACCATTTTAAAATGCCTTGTATTTTGCAATGGTCTTTTTTTTTTCTTTTTTTTTTAAACAGGCTGTATCTCCAAAAGAAGAAACAAAGACATCAGGTAAATGTTAATACTCTATTCATATTGCTTTCATTTTACTATTTTAACCAGAATAAGTCATTTGCTGACATGTGCTTAGTTTGTTTGCTTACAGGCTTGGCAGTTCTAAACTATTTTGATCCTAATAATGTGTCTTTAAATATATACTGTAACTATTTTTAAAATGTTCCTAGCTGCAAAACTTGAAAAAATGGAGTATAACTGTGCCCCAAGAGTCCCTTGATACAGTCTGTACAGTAGAAGTCTTGCTAAACTACTCGACTCTTAATTTATAACTCCATGCATCATTTAGAGTAGTTCTTCAGCAAGCTGTGGGACCTTGAAGTGACTGAAAGTACCATGTCATTAAATAGCTGCACTAATAAGTCGTCTGTTGGTAATCGGTGACATTTGTAATTGGTTGTTGGCATGGCTGCCAGTAAAAGGCATTTTGTATCAATATATAGTCTAGCTTAAGAAATGCTTCACTACATAGCTTGAACTTGTAGGCATGTGTTCCTTTGGAAGACTTGTACGTGATACTTGATGCCACTTCATTTATACAAAGGTCTTGATTTTAGTTTTCTTTATTAAACATACCTAGTATATAGGATTTCCACTGTACTTTTGTATATGATATGGTAATCATTAGCATGAGACTAGAGTTGGAATTTGGAAAATATTGCAGAGCAATAGCCAATTAGGAACTTCCAAATGTTTTTTAGAACCACCACCACCATCTAAAATTCCTAAAATTGAAACTTCACATCCACCAATACCTCCTGCACATCCACCTCCAGGTAAGCTTTTATTTTCTTAAACACATTTACTCTTGCCATTAATTGCCTTGCTTTTCATTCAGATGGTGGTAATGGTGTGGGGGCAGGGGTTGTAGCCTTAATTAATCAGCTGGGCAAGTAAAAGCATTTCCAGACAGAAGCAAAAAAGTTATGATGGAAACAAGACTATACTAGGTGGACAAAGGCAAAACAAAGCTGTGACTGTTAAAGGCCTAGAAGACTAAAACTAATTGTCACTAGCAGGCAAAAAGGGACTTATAATATGGCATCTGCCATCCTTTTGAGAACATATTACTAGAGGAGCTTCCAACTGTCCTGTAGAAGTCCTCCATGTTACATCTTTAGTATAGAAATTCTGCAGGTGTGTAACTTCTAAACAGTAAGGGGGATACTTTCTTTGCTGTGTCGCAAAAGAGGACTTTCATCTGCCAGAGAACTTTAACGCTGCACACATGCCTTATGTTTGCAAAATAAACTGTACTGTAGTAAAAATGTGCTTCCAGCACCTTGATGCATTAGCTGTCCTTCCAGTGACCCTTAAATATGACATAAATATTTTATAGACCATGGTCCATAATGTAACTGTAAGATGACAGCTTCTAACAGGGAACTACAAGAGAGAAAAAACAGTCCTCTGAAATATAGTAGGACCATTTTTCCTGCTTGTTAAAATCTGATTAAGAAGGGAGGGGTTCTTCTAAATATCATGTTCATTATTCCTTCAGTTGTTAAATCTTGAATGCATATCTTGCATCCAGAATGATTCTGAAAATGAGCAAATGGGGAAATTATTGCCTGCTATAATTTAGGAGCTGGAAGTTATTGAAATTGTAGGTACCACAGCCAGCTTACCCACCTTGCATGATACAATTATGTAGCTGTCCTAGGGGACAATTTTGCTGTTAAAATTATAACTGCTTAGATAAGGTAAATCCTATTTAGGCAGGTAATGAATTTGTTTCCCTTGTTATCTAAAAATCTTCCTCTTAGATTTTCTTTATACAAGCAAATCATTGTATAAGCACTGAAAGATTTTTAAGAACAGTCTTTAGAGGCCAGCTCTGGTCTTTTGGGGCTCTGAGGAAGAATCAGGTGAAAACTAATGTTTATTGATCAAATGAACAGAAGTACTAGAAGGAGGATTTATCTCAAATTCCGTTTAGCATTGTCACTCTAGTTGTTGCATGTCACTGGAAATGACTCTCCTGTATCTGCTTCTGAATAGCTTTTCTTAGTGAACAGTTTTAGATGTTTATATATACAAGCAAGGTGGATGTCAAGATGGCCCAAACTCTTTTGTTGGGCATTTTAATACTGACTGTATGACCATACAGAGATGTTGCCGTTAGGTCAGTCTTCTTATTGTGGTATTCCTTGCTTCATAATGTCTGCATTAAGAGGAGAAACAAACAAACAAAAATATTAAGATTCTTATTTAAAGACATGACAGCTTAAAGCATGTTCTTCCCAGAAATAGCCAAGTATAATTCTGTAAAATTCTGACCTTTTTATGAACTTCCCCAGACTGTTGGGTACTGACTTCCCTGAAACTAATCAGTGGAACAAAGCTGATCAGATTTCATGTCCCAAGCAATCTATTGCACTGTCTTACCCTCCAGTTTTCTTTTTTCTTTCTTTTGGTAAACAGGTTTAGAACTGAGTGTTAAAGACTTGAGACTTTGGCCTGTATTCTCAAATAATATTTCCCAACATGGGAGGCAAGTGAAGTGCAGAGGGTTATCCACCTCCTGGAGTATAAAAGAGGTAGAAAGGAGGCCTGGACTAAAGAAGATGGGAGCACTGATCAAAAGATTTTTGGTATCTTGGGTCCCACAACTTTTTAAATCTGCTAGTTGCGATTCTGTCCATCCAGTCTGCTAATTTCTGCTGATTGTAGAACAATATTTAAATTATAAGAAAATAGTAATAAGAAAAGATGTATTTAACTCTTCAAATGGGAAAAGCTAACCTTGGAGCTTTGTTAGGCAGCTTAGTTATTTTCTAGTGCCATAAGAAGGTCTGACTGGATACCATATGGCATTCAGAGACTTAGAGAATTGAGTCCTCTCTTGATATGTTAACTGGAAGAAAAATGTAAAGTATTCAGAAGCTGTTATTGCCACTATTCTTCAAAAAAATAAATTAAATTTTCTTTTCCAGAGCGCAAGCCTCCTTTGACAACTGCAGTTTCAATGGGAGAAGCAGAGCAATCTACTACTGTGGACTCAGTAGATATGCCAAAGGTCCAGATTCCTCCCCCTGCTCATCCTGCCCCAGTACATCAACCTCCCCCCCTGCCACATCGTCCCCCGCCCCCACCCCCTACCAGTTACATTACAGGGATGTCTACTACAAATTCTTATATGTCAGGGGAGGGCTATCAAAGTCTTCAGTCAATGATGAAAACAGAAGGACCAACTTACGGAGCTTTACCACCAGCCTATGGACCACCAACTCATCTACCGTATCATCCGCATGTCTATCCTCCCAACCCTCCACCACCAGTTCCACCTCCACCCCCTGCTTCATTCCCCCCACCCAATATTCCACCTCCTACTCCTGGATATCCTCCTCCACCTACATACAACCCTAACTTTCCACCTCCAAGACTGCCTCCAACTCATGCAGTACCACCTCATCCACCTCCAGGGCTGGGAATGCCACCAGCTAGTTACCCCCCGCCTACTGTTCCCCCAGGTGGACAGCCACCTGTACCACCTCCAATTCCACCACCTGGTATGCCACCTGTAGCAGGACTTGGACGTGCTACATGGATGAGATAGCATGAGGTAATTTGCTCGATATCCCTTTATGTTGACTAGGCAGGAGTAGCTAGCCAGAACCTACTTTGTAAAGATGAAGAGGAGGGTAATTTGTATAATTTAGATGAAAAAACGAGGAGGTGAAATGAAAATTCAGCTGATCTGTTTGCAGCATTGTTTATGGTGAGTTATATAGGCTTCTAGATTTTAATCAGCTTTGCAGTATCTATTCTAACTTTATACATTTGACTTAAGTTTAAATTGTCTTGAGTTACTCCAGCACTGGATTACTTTGTACTAGCAAAACCAGCCATATTGGCTCAATTATATCAGTAAGAAGAAAATTTCCTTCTAGAAATCAGTGCCTATTTTTGAGTATCAAAATAGCCAGATAACATGAAATTTGATCTATAATAAGAAACTTCATTTTTAGTAATAATTAAAACAACACGATGTCAAGCATAAAAGCTACTTTATTTAAGAGAGATTCTGAATGCTACCTGACTGGAATAATTTTTGAGGTGTTTGCCTTGCTGATATTTTTGTTTGGAATGTACTGGTATCTTAAAGTATTGTATGTTTACACCTATTTGCAAATTCCTGTACATAATATATATATTTTCTAAGTGTGAAAGTCTGAATGTAACAACCTACTGTGATGTACATCCTGGTTATAAATGGGACTACTTCGTTCACATCTACCCAAATAAAATTGATTCTGAATTTAGTGGATTTCCAGTTTTTTCAATTAGTTCAGAATTCATAACTATGGTACTTACTGCAAGATATTTCAGGGGTGGTCTCCCAAATCTTATTCATCAGTTTATTTAAAAAGAATGTATTTTATTTTATTCAACTAGAAGTATACACTATCACAATCAATCTCTTACTTCATTTTTACTAAAATATTTCAAATGAATGTTTTACACACATTATCAAAAAAATCTGTACTATTACTTTCCCTCCCCAAAAAAGCCAGAGTGGTTCAATAATAGGTAAAAACGCGTGCTAAGGTCTAAAGAATTTTGCTATATACACAACAGCAGGTGCTAACTTTTCCAGTTCTTTGTAAATCATATACAGAAAATATAGCAGGGCTGTAAGATCACAGGTTTAACAGAAATCAAACTTTAAACTGATTTCTAAAGCAGCACAAATAGACTTTCCCCACATTATGAAAAATATACAATTTTATCACTTTACAGTCATGCACTTTGAAAAAGATCAGTAGTACTCTTCCCCCACAGTTTCTAAAAAGATAAAAGGTCACTTTAACACTGATTTCTTTTAATATCTAATATTTGGATAAAAATGTGCCATTCTCAAACAAGGTTGTGCTCAGCAGTCTTAATCAAGGTGCAAAGAGCCAACTGAAGCTGGTTATACTGCAGCATTTCAGACACTGTTACAGAAACGCCGCTTACTTCAGTCACTCCAACAAAAGTCAAGGATGTGATTTTACTTTCTTTAAGCAAGCAAAGTCCATCTGTAAACAGTGGATGCTTTCTTTGCCAGAGGATTGCAGAACCGAGGGCTTCAATCTTGAGGAAATTAACTTGGACTATTGCCCCAAATATATCAATTTAATGGCTGCTATTTCAAGGGATGCTTCCCCTCCAACTTAATGTACAAAGCTCCTTGGGTAGTTTTCACTGAAGACTTAGCGCATAAGTAAGTGAATTTAAATATGCATATAAAACATCTTTTTAGACAACTGAAAATTCAGCACCCAAGTCATCCTGTAAAGTCATTGAGCGTCATTTTACTCCAGGAAGACACTTTATAGCTCAAATGGAGCTAGGTATGAAGAGTAGCAAGCCTAAAAACTCCCAAACAATAACACCCCAATGTACAGCACTGTCATGTTCTTCTGCAAAGTCAGTGATGCACGTCTTGCACTGAAGATTTATGCTGCCAAACAGAGTCTTAAAAAACCCAGGATGTACCCTAAGAGTATAAAGATTGTTCAGCTGAACTATTGGCTACCCTGTAAACTGGCTCTTGAGGATTTGCAGTGCTAATGGACCTCAATTGCAGCACTATTTCCCTCGTAGGCGAGATCTGCAGGTGGAACAAAATGAGCTTTGCTCGAAGTTATTGAATAGATCTTGAGAGAGCTTTGATAGCAGGGAATAACTGAATGAGAATTACATAGCTGGTGAGACTGGTAATCTGATTAGCATAGCTCTTGTCTTGTTGAGAAGAGCTTCTAGTCCAATATATTCCTAAAATAGCAAGCACGTCATCAACACAATTAACTCTTTACAAGTGCTGGCAACATTTGCATTGCTTTAGTTAAAATTCACTGATGTAAATTAACCTTGTTCCCAATATGCTTAAATTCTCTGCTTAATCCACCAATTAGATGCCACCAAAATTAAAATGGGCTTTCAAGCAGATAGATTAAAGTAACCCTCTGTTTGACATTAGATGTTAACGAAGAATGATGCCTCTGCTTTACATCACCTTTTCTGGTACAAAATCTCAAGGTATAAATTGTAAGGGAGGAAGACAAGTAATCAATGGTGACTAGAAACAGGAGGTCAAAACAAAAAACAAAGAGGAGGAAATCCAGAATCCTCTAAAGATGCTGTATTTTACAGGAGACAGTCAGACTCTGGAATTAATTTTTCCAGACTCCGTGGGATGTCTATATTACTAGACCTAGAGTTAGCTAGCTCAGCGTTCGCTGACTGAGCAGTAGTAAGAAATAAACTGGTGAGTGTGTGAGTGAGAGTGTGCATGTGTGTTTTGGGGGTGGTTCTTTTTTTTTTTTTTTTTTTTTTAAATAACCTACTCCTCTTGACCATTACATTTTTATTTCTGCAATGAATAATGAAGTGATGCTTACTCTTATTGGTTACCACATATTTTGGTTGTATTCCTTCTCCATTTTTTTACTGGTTACAGATTTTGGCTCTGACACTGAAAATTCTTCACCCAGGCAGCTAGATTATTGTATACCATGCGACCAATTAATTAACTTCCATAACTTGCAGCATGGGCTCCTTAGTATTGTGTCAGTGCTCCATGTTAATACACTACCACAAGTCAAGAACTCAACTGGTAGGACAAATTCATTTAAGAGGAAGAATCTGTCCAGCTAATTCAGCTGTCTGTAGCTGTGACTGATTCTTACGGAGAATAAAAATAAAGTGATGATGTTTGCGGTCATTAAATCTTTGAACTAATCACTAAAATCGATGCAACTTTTGAAGAGGAGGCTTTGATCTTTTCACATGCCTGTCTTTAAAATCATTTTACACCAATCATTTTAATAACGAAGCCCCACTTCCTTGGACTATTGGGAAAGAGCATCTAATAAAATACAGGGACAGCTGCTGTGACAACTTGGAAAACAGGGTCAAATTCTTACAACTATACAAGCAGCTACTCCACAATAGCAAAATATAAGTCCCATTGTTTTATATACAACCATTAGAAGAAGGAAAAACCCACTTGTTTTGGTTCGTTAAGAAAAATAAAGCTTGAATGGCAGGAAGTAGTCTCACCCAACAGCCCGTGTTTATGGAGTTTTTATTCAGCTCTGCAAGGTTGTTGTTTGGTTACCTTACACAGGAACCAGTATAGGTGAGGGATCCAGCAAGAACATTAAAAAAAAAAAAATACCCAAATCTTCCTTATGTGACAGATGAGCTGCTCTTGAAGATCCTGTGAAAGCCATAAGCACTGTTAGGATGGCAGCTTCTGCTGAATTATTTTGTAGTAAAAGCTTTACAGGAAAAGTGTTGCCATATTTGTAGGGAATACTGGTGTGTGGCTAAGTGACTTCAGTTCATTCACATTACAACTGCAGAAATCTCGTGTCATTTGTTCATGAAAAATAGTTCATTAACAGCTGATACAGAGTCTCAAGCCTTTCTGTATGCTTGTGTGATGAGTACCAGCGTACAATGTACAGAGTGGTACCGGTGTTTATAGCTCACCACTCAATATTGTACACAGTGCCTTGTGAAAACAGTTGCATGTCATTCTTCACAATAAGGACCTCCAAAAAAAAGTGTTAGCAGGTCAAGAGCTTGGCAGGCAGTAAGCCAACGAATTCAAATTGCTCTTTTCTTGGAAGGTGCTGCCTGGAGCCACTAACCCAGCTATGAATCATTGACAAGCAGGTGGACTGGAGCAATACAAACTGTGACTTCTATGCAGGTGAAGGGTTCTTCTTTTTCCTCTTAGAAATTCTCTCGCGTTAGTTAATTCTACAAACAGACCATTACAACAAAGCAGGTTTGAACTACAATACAAATGATGCAAGTCTGGCATTATTGGATGGTTACCCACTGAACAGTAGTTCCAGAGCACCACAGCCTGGAAATCAGGCCTTTAGCTGCCATATTTACACTATTGTTACAAAAAAAGTCAAAAAGAAAAGAAAAAAGGAAACCCTGAAAAAAATTCAACCCCAACTCCCAGAAAACAGGCAGCCAGAAATGCTGAGCTCTGCCTCTTTAGTCTTCACAGAATCAATCACTTCCAACCTCCGAGATGGTGTTCCTACAAGGGACCCTTGAACTGGTTTCCCGAAAGATGTTGCCTGATGGAGGGTTTGGAGCTTGCAGCATCACCCAGCTTTCGCCAGACAACCTGTCAGAAAAAATAAAGGGGTCGGGGAGAGAAATACACGAATTAAAAAAAAACCCAAAGCCTCTGATGAGTTGCAGTATTTTCATAATTTCAGTCTGAAAGTCAAAAAAAGCCGTTTCCTAGCACTGGGCTGTAATTCTTAGCAGAGCCACTGGATGGCATCTGTGCACCAGTTTCCAAGGAAAAAAACATTGATGCATTTTTCTAATTAGTCTCTCTTGAAATTAGAACCATTTTTGCCTGGGGTAATAGTATAAAACAAATACACTAGGTTCAGAAGTTAAGTTCAATGGTAGGTCAACCGTGCCATGCTTACAAAAATGACGTTACCATGAACAGAAAAGATAATGAAAAAGATAATGATTAAAATTATATATATATATATATATATGACTTTCTAAAAAACCCCATACATTTTATCACTTTACGGCCACTGGGGTAAGGGAGGCTATTTTTTAAAAAATAAGAAACTGCAAAGCACTTCATAGCTGCCTTGAGTCTGCATAAAATGAATATTTACAGAAAAAACGGCTGATGATACACAAACAGAAATGAGTCCATTTGGGAAGATGAAGTGATGGCATTTTACCTTTCCCCCTGCATAGCTAAAGGCAATGTGGCATTAAGCGGACAAAATATCCTAAAAAGCAGACCCTTGTTTACTCTCATCTTGGCTTTGCTTATAAGGATCCAGCAACCAAAATGAAGTGCCTCAGCCCTTGCCAAGGATGCTTGCAGTGATTTAGCTCTGCAAGATGCACTTGTGTTCTTTACACCCTCTTTTTATGGTTGAAGTGGTTTTCAGAATTTAAACAGAGGGTTACGCTCCTCTGCTGCTGTGAGGCACTAAACCATGCCCCTTGGGCTGACCTCCAACGTGGACTTCTAAAAGAGAAGGCTCCGTAAGGATCCTCCTCCCTGCTGTGGGCACTGCTGGTACTGTCGAACAGCACATCCCCGACTGCAGGCGACATGCAGCTTGAGCCATGTTCTAGCAGAAATCCCAAACTCTTTGTTCAAAGCCAAAGCGTGGCCAAGGAGCTTTGAAGCTGGAGGCAGCGCCACAGCGGCGGACGCCGCAGAGCAGCGGTTTGGTACGAACGCTCACCGTACAGGATGGGGCAAGCTCAGTTAAGAGTGCGGTTGCCCCATATGTTGGCAGCGCTAAAAGCACGCCACACACCATGATGCTGTTCAGTGGCTTCAGACATGAATATTCTCCCTCTGATGTTATCTTATGGTTTAGGCTCAAACCCGTTCAAGCTACACAGCTTTAAAGATAGCAACCAGTTGCTGCTCAGCCAACACGGCATCCCTAAGGACACAGTTGGAGTCAACTGCTAAGGGGACTCTCCAAGCCAGGGAGAGTCCTTTGCACAGCTCTCGGTCAGCCAGACTAGCTACTCTGCACCCTTGAAGGCAGCAGAGGGGGAAGTATCTGCTGAGCGAGGGCTGCTCCGTACAGTGAATGAGGCATTCAGGTCACTGATACCCAAAGCGGTGGTCAGCAAAGCCTCCGCTTTTCCCTTGTGCCTGTGGATCTCGCATCAAACAGGGCTTGTGCGCAGCAGAGCCCTGCTCCTCTGTACTTCTAACAACAGACCATGAAAGAAACCCCTAGAGCTGCTGAGAGGAGTTATTACATTGCACATTTCACGAACAATCGCCTTCTCCTTTTCACTCAGGTCTTCTTCATAGTTGTCTTGCATTTGCCTGTCCAAATTTTCATGGACCTCAAGGACCTACAAAAAACAATATTACAAAAGCATTATGCTCCTCAAGTCGTTAACTGTCCCTAACAGCCTCATTAACCAGTATTTAAATTGGCAGGATTCACAAAGCCTTGGGAGTCAGAGCACTGCAAAGACGAGCACGACACCAAGTCGGGTGCCTCCATCCTCTCCCTTCCCTGGTGACGGCATGTCTCCATCCCACCACCCGCATGGTGTGGCTGCCACCGCGGTCCCGGGGACCAGGTGATAATTGGCAGCGAGTTGCCTGTGCCCACAAACACATCCCTCCCAGGAAGGCTGCTGGTGGCCCCGCTTCCAGGCAGCTCCCCCAAGGCAATCCCCCAGCAACTCGTGCTCCCTCCGTTCCCCTCTTTCGCGGGAGTGGAGCTTCTCTGCTCCCTTCTACCAAGCCGAGTCGTGGGGCAACTGTGGTCAGCCCAGGCCAGCAGCTTTTAGGGCTAACAGGTTTTCAGCCATCAGGTAAAGAGGCAAACAGAGGTTCGTACCACTGAAAAGCAGAGTATTACCCACTGTGCAGCTTAAGTGTGCGGTCTCCAATCAGCCATGAACTTTCATATCTTAAACAGACACAGCCAATTTCACTCACCTTTTGGCTGAAAATTGTTTTCAACCCATTTACTTTCCCAAGGGAACCCCTCGGAGGCCCACAATGACAGTGAGAAAGAGATGGGCTGTTAGCACAGACCCCTGGGACTCGGAGGTCCCGATTTGATTCCTGGCTCTTACCCACTCCCTCTTGGAGCTGGATGCAGCCAGGCTGCGAAGGGGTTGGGAACGGGGCAAGGGAAAAACCAGTATTGTCTCCCAGGTCCCTGCATGCTGACTGCAGTCCTGCGAAGGTGCCGTCCCCAGCGAGTGCCGAGTGCCATGGTGAAACTGGGTCACCCTCTCCTTGTGCCACAGACGCCCTCTGAAGATGGAGATAATCACCTCGACTCCCCGAGCTTTACTTTAATCTCCGTCAGCACTGTTTCCACCCACAGCACATGCCCCATAAAGGTAAGGGAATAGGTGACCCTCGGCCAGGGCTGGCACACACGCGGCATCCCCTGCACAAGCCCCCCCAGAACTGCAGCCACGGCTACAGGCTACATTTACCAGTGCTCAAATGAGTTCAGCTGGTACAAACGCTGATGAATACAGGCCGTACCCACAAAGTGTTGGTGCCAGGACTGTCTCGTCCTCCACAAGCAGCTCCGTTTTGCTGCCTTTCCTTGCCTGCCTGGCTACAGGCAGCAGGACCAGGTACATGCCTACGGCACCCTGCCCGCAGGAGCCTCTGGGGGAGTGAGGCATCGCCTTGCCTTTCTCTTCCTGCTCATCACTGCGGGGCTTTTCCCATGATACTAACAGGAGGAAAGCACTGCAAAAAATGGAGACATGGCTGCAAAAGCACAGGAATATCCTGAAAGGGAGGGAGGAAAGGATTTAGGAGTCTCCAAGGAGGCTCTGCTCTGTGGCTCGGAGGGCATCTCCAGCAGGTGCTCATGGATCTGGGAAGAACCAGGTTTCCTTGCAGAGACAGAGAGGTTACGGCTCCAGCACTGACACCCCAGACCTGACACAACCAGTGCTCGTGTTCATGGGACCCCTGGACGCCACTCAGCCTGGTGGCTGGGCCACACTTGCAGATTTGCCGTGGGAAGACAAGTAAACGCACTGTGAAAGCAGCTCAGGACGCTGCAAAAAATAGTGGAAACATCCTGCCTGTGACTTACTTTCTTAGATTTCAGGTTGACAATGTTTGAAAATGGAAAAAGCCTCATTTTTAACCTTTCTTTTAAACAGCACTTGGAGACGCGTTCCCCAAGTGCTGATCCCCAGGCCACACGTGGCTGGTGAGACGCAGCCCGTCTATGTGGTTGCTGTGTCCCACCACGTGCTGCCCACTCCCTGCACCTCTGGGAGCCAGCCCCGACCCGCCACGTCCCGTCTGGGACACACACCGTCCCGGCCACCCCCGCAGAGCACCACCAGGGAGGCAATGCCTGGCCACGGCCAGGTAGTCCCTCCATCACAGAGATGAGGCTGCCTGGGGATAAAGGCAGCCTTCCCTTCCCACTGGAAACACAGTGACCCACAGAATACCCCCCTCCAACACAGCCACATGCATTCAGATTGCTCCTCCAGATGTTGCACAAGTCGGGCATATCACAGCGCGGGACTGCCTCGAGATTTTGCTGCTGCATCTGTGCTCACCTACGTACCTCAGCCACGCACCTCACCCAGGGCTTTGCCACGGATGAGCACATGGTCAGCTCAGTCTGCAGGGTCACAGCTCCTGGAATCACCCAACACCATCAAATAGTGCATAGTCTTACTCACCGTGATACATCCCCAGACATACCAAGCCGTACAGCAGGTGTATTTGTGCGCGTAAGTGTTCCTACACCTCCTAGGGAAGTACTAGAAGAGCTAGATGCAGTGTGAGGATGGGTTTCACCCTTTGCTGAGGCATACAGCACCAGCTGCTCCATGAAAGGGGACACCAGGGTAGATTATCCCCCAGTCTGCCTCGGCACAGCAATCCTGCTGTACTTGAACTGCGTTACGAACAAAAATAGGTCATTCTCCTAGGGCCCTTAACCTACTTCTAAAATGCACCAGCTAGTTTAACCAACATAGCCGCGACCAATCTTTGCACAAGTAAGAATTATCCACATCCTTTCTAAGGGGAGAGGAAGGGCAAGAGGGATGCAAAAAGCATGTACATGCTGACAAAGAGAGCATCTATTTTTTCCTAAAGAGGAGGGAATTAATTATTGATCCAGCTGGACTCGCACATCGAACTCGCTCGTCTGGAGTCAGTGTGCCTCTGACGCTCGGCTGCAAAGGCAGCAGCCTGCAGGATCACATCCCCGTGCGGAGCGCCAGGGCTGCCTGGCTGGCAGCTAAGCTCCGGCTGTGTCCACAGGGCAAGTGTCAAGGACGACCATGGTTTAGATGAGTTAAAGATCACATCAGCTCCAGCCTCTGCTTCCACCAGCCATCAATCTTGCAGGCACAAGAGTCTCGGCTGACAAAAATAAAGTTTTTCGATGGCTCGTGCTTAAACTAAAACAACATTCCCTAGTCCAGGAGGTGTGGAAGGGTGGCAGAGCCCATTTCTTCCAGTGGAAATGTCTTTTAATGGTGTAAACGAGGCAGAGTTGGAGCTGAAAGCTGATCAGACAGAAGTTATGGTTGTATTTCATTTGTGAATGACTCGGGACCCATTTGCCCAGGAAACCACCCTGCTCCCCAGGCCCACCCCACATGTGGGTAGGCACTTTGTAAAGATATATTAGCATCTTGGATATGGGAAAAAGGGATTCAGGGGGGTAAAAACTCAGCAGCCTACCCTGGAAAGGCATGCTAGAGAAAAACACACTCTGAAGAGTGAAATCACCTCCTGAAGAAAGACAGGAAGGCCTCTTGGTGCTGACCCAGCCCCAGCCATTCTCAGATCTTGCCAGGCGCTGCCTCAGCTGTTTAGAAGGACCAGGTTAATGTTCCTCCAATTACACCGCTGGGGATTATGGACGTGCCTTCATGTAAAATTGTCTATGGCTCAGCTGAAGTTCAAGGACCGTGCATTCAGCGTGGCTCTAAGAAACTGGGGTATATCCTCCCGTGATTTCTGCCACATCCCAACCCAGGAGCCTACAGAAAACAGGCAAGTGTTTTGCTCGAAGCAGCTCATGCCGTCCCCTCCTTTTTGCTCTTCATCAAGCTGCCCTGACAGCACTTGGCCCTTTGCAGACGCACGGGCGCCGTGTGACCTCCCTGGGTAAAACGCCAGGCGGCGAGGGCAGCCTGCTCCGCTCGGGCACGGGGCGATTCTCCGTGCAGGGGGATGGGGATGGACCAGGTAAGGGTGCTCTTTTGCCTGGGGACGCCACCGCCTGAAGACAACCCCGCACCTCACTCTCGATGAGCACACTGGCTCGCCTGGCTTTCTTCCTGCTGATACGTAAACTGTGAGGAACACCTCAGGTATATTTAGTTCTCCTTCGCAACTGCACTGACGTCTGTGACCAAGGCAGTGTCACCTCAGTCACCTGGGTCCGTCACATCCCCCTCCCTGCTGACTTGCTGTACTGGCCCTGCATGACCATGCAATGCATATTTAAAAACCAAACAAATAAAAAAAACCACCAAAGAGTCAGGATGACTGCAGTAAAGCTTTGGAAGGGGTGCTGAAAGTTGAGGGGAGTGTTTCTGCACCAGGAAGCACTCTGAGATTGAAGGATGCTTTCTGAAGAGTGCAAGCCTCCCTGATTTTATTGATTTATAAGTCAACTGGACAAAGCACGGGGGAACACAGCATCCCGCTTCGGCAAGGGAACAGTCTGTATGCCCCGCTAGGACTTCCCTTGGTTTCAGCAGGGCCAAATCCTGCCTTACCCAACATCAGTGGGAGGGATTGATCACCGGCTCGATGGTTCTGCACACATGGCAGAGGTCCAGGTGGTGCTGCAGGGGGGAGTTGGGTTATAGGCTAAATGTCATTCTCATACATTTGTCTCCTCCTCACCTCCCCATGTCTTTAGCAGGTTTGCTCAATTCCTAAGAAAAGTGCTTTGATGTTCAGCAAGACGCTGAGCTGTAGCATATGTACCTTTTATTCTTGTTAGCAAAAACAGCTGTTAGGAGTGCCAACCTGTCATCTTGCTCCTTATTTAGTAGGTGCAAATAAACAAAAACTATTTCAGAAGGAAAAATAAAGAAAATCCCTAAACGTGCTCAAGGAAGAACTTACTTATGCTAAATGGCAGGCAATGTTTCAGCCACACAGCTAGCGTTCAGCTGCCAGAAAAAGCCAAGGAAAAAGCCTAGGGGACATTACATAGATGGGTGCAGATGGAGGCAATCCAGAAGCCCTGCAGATCTGTGCAGAGTGCACAGCCCCTCAGTGACCTTTGCTTGGGCACAGAGCCGCATGCTTGCAGCCACACTGCTTCTGGACAGCCTTCCATGCAAGCATCCCACAAGACAAGCGAAGCCAACTTCCATCTCTCCTTGCCTCTCCTTATGGTAAGGAGCTAGCCCACTACATCCATTTGGACTTCTTTACACAACCAAGAAGGGATTTTTCTAATATCTGACGAGGTACAGCCAAAGCGCAAAGTCTCGTTTGTAGTAGGCTACTCTCTTCTCCTCAAGGGAAGGTCATGAGCTGTATCACAGGCAGTGAGGGTCTAAGCCGGTAGCTGCATCCAGTTTCCCACACGCAGGGGCTGGCACTGGAAAAGCTGCCCAGTTCTGCAGGGTGCAAATAAGACCCACTCCATATACTACAGCATGCCGTGGCCATATAACGTTATCTTCTAGCCAGTTTAAGATCCACGGCTAGAGACCAACAGCAAAAGTTTCACTGTGCCACAAGAAGGGAGGAGGAGAGATTGAGACCATGACCAGTTTCCTCAGACTTCTCAATTCCCAGCTGATCCTTGGAAATGGGCCACAGGATGGAAAAATGAACAGCTTCTCATCCCTCCCTGCCATGCTGACCTACAGGAGAATTTCCTCCTCGCTTCAGATGTGAGAATATTTTCAATCCTAAGTGTGTGAGCAAGACACATCATGTGAGATCATTTATGCCCCGTAAGATGTGACTGCTATGCCACCTGCTCTCTGACTCCAGCCATGGCACTTTCCGGGGTTTTGAAGACAGACAAACATACCCCACCGGCCAAATGATGAAACTGCAGAGGAGGTTTTCTTCCAGCCCTTCCTAGTGATCAACAAAGCCCTGAAGTAGAGGATTAATAATGATGATGATGATAATAGTAATTGCAAACAACTAGTCATCCGACTTCCTTTCAACTCCTTTATATGCCTCATTGCGCCAGACCTCCCAAATTTAATTTCCAGTTTCCAAGAATCTTCGTCATTCATTTTCCAATCCTTTCCATAAGCTTGTCAAACCGCATCTTAAAGCCATTTATATTTCTTGCCCTTACTAAGAAATTCAGTCCCGTAACCCCTAAAGCAAATAGGAACCTAATTTCCCTCCAGAATGTGTTCATAATCAATTTATAACTATTTGATCTTGTAACTTAAAAACACTATCAACTCTGCTTAATATCGTCCTCACCACCACCTCACCAAAAGCAATGAAGAGCAGGAGCGGAAAGGTACGAACCCCACAGCTGGGTAAGAAAAAGCCAACAGCAGTAGTCTGGAGTGCATGAGGGCTTGGATGATTAAATGCAAGCAAAAGTGGATTAGGACAAGTGTCAGAAAAACCAAGGTATCACATAAGTCTGCAGTGTTCTGCAAGGCATCAGTTTAGCAGATCCATATGCACATACACAGAGGAGAAATGTCACCCAGAAGCACAATGCAGCACAGTACAGGATGGAGTACAGCAACTTGCTGATAGCACAACACAATTCAGAGCAAGCAAAGAAGAATCTTGTCTGGAAAACACAGGATAAATATATGTAGGCAAGTGAACTGCCACTTGTGTGGCCAGGGCTTCTTTGGGAACTAGCAAAAACTGTACTAAAGTTATTTTTTAATCCTTGATGGTGCTGGGCACCCTTCTCTTAAGATCCAATGAGAGTTATACAATCCGGGTGTAAAAAAGCCTCAAATAAGCTGAAAAATCAAGATTTTCAGGTTGACGGATCTTTTATAATACAAATTCAAATTTGATCCAAACCAAACCAAACTTGCCTTTCCTTTCATAATTCCTCACACACCATAAATGCATAGAAGATGAACTAGTTGAGCAATATCCTCCTGGGATCTTCCAAGTGCCCAGTGGAACCAACGTCCTTCCCAGCTGCACTACTGCTTCTCCTGACACTTGTTGATTTTACCACCACCACCTGCCACATCTGTCCTGGAGCCGAGAGACCCTGGACAGGCAGAAAAAAGTGAGCTGAAAACACTAAAAACTAGAAAATTTAGAAAGCTTGTGGATCAAAGCTATGAGCAACATCTGTGACATTTATTTAGCTGTCAGACGTGGAAAGGTATAAAACAAAGAGCTTTGTAAGCACCACTCTCCAGGTCTATAGGACAGTCTAAGCTAGTGCTGATGCCACTGCTGGACCTTTTTTCCAGCTATGACCATGGGGATTTGAGCTTCAGAGTAGCCATCCAGGAATTCTCCTTTGATTTGAAGAAAGCTTTTTAACCCTGTACAAAATTCTTCAGCTTCAACAAATCCAAATCTATAAATCAGTATGTTCCAACCTGAACCTAACTTAGTTAGAGACTTTCCAGCCATCTCTATGGCACCTTGGAAAGGATTTGTGCTTCTGTGTCCCTTAGCTACTCAGAAGTAACTTGCTTAACCAGTTAAATATGTAAAACCAGGGTATTACATTTTTCCTGCTAATGGATGGTCACTAGGACTTGAGAACTGCTGTGAAATCATGGTGCAAGTTTTCTCCTTCAACTGAGCTAGCATCGTCCCATGGTTTTTATTGCGGACAGTCCTGACTTTAGTCCCCACTGATGATGCACATATCTACGTGGGTATGATGCCATGGTTTGCTGTGTATTTACATAAAATAAACTCTTTCTCCTTTGAAGACTGCTGCAGGATTTTCAATAACAAAACATATGTAGGAACCGCAGGTTTTGTGTCCCTTTTAAAAACAGCATTTTGGTCATGCTGTCACTCCAGAGAGCCAGTTTACGCAGGACTGATGAACAGAAAGGGTAACCGACACCCTCAGCATCAGCAGCTTTTGTTGGACCCCAAAAAATAAGTTACGCATGATCTTGCTTAACTCCGCAACTATTTGAAGCAATGATCACTCATTATGATACAGGTGCTGGTTACCGATAATCTGCCCGAGTACTAACTTTCCATTTCTAGTTGTTGTGTTTCCATGAGAAGAGCAAACGTCCAGTTCTGCCACTGTGGTGTTTGTTCCACCACAGCGCACTGTACTGCACCGCGCTGCACTGCTCTGTGGGGATCTGCAGCATCCTTACCTTCATAGCATGCACAACAGCCTCTGGTTTCTGACCAACAGGGACATATCCTGCTGCAGGAGAAGATGCAAGATCAGACGTCATGCGAGCTGGTCCCTGTTGAAATAAGGGAAGATATGCTTTAATTCCCTTTGGGTGATTTAAGCAAGAAGGAAGAAAATATCCAGAAAATTTGAGCACTAGCTTTTCTCAAATTCAGTCCCCTTCAGCCACCTGCAAAGACAAAAGACACCACGACCCTGTCCTCAGAAGTCACTTGATTTAATGCCATTTAAGCTTACCATCATTCAGTCTAGATGTACTCAGGCAGGAGACCACCCTGGTTTAAAGCTAAATTTATTTATGAAGCATTATTTGCTCACTTAGGATAACTTTGTACAAGGACAAGATCAAATGGTTCTCATCCTTCTAGCCAAGGGAGCAATGCAAACAAGATGATTTTCCAGCATAAAGCGGTCATCTCAAAGAAGCTGCATTCATGAACGAAACAGTTGGCATAACTTCATTGCTTTTCTGGCAACATTTTCACATAGACATCAAGTACCAATCTTCAGCTACAGAGAAAATTGTGAAAGCAACCTTAAAACAAGCAGATGTCCAAACCTAATGTTGGCTGGGTCTGTTTCCAAAATGAGGGCCAGTCCTCCTGCATGAAGGATCCCATTGGGAAAGATGCCGAAATTACATTTTACAAAAGATTTCTACTGTCCAAACAGCCTTGTAAGCACTTTTCATAGGGTTTTCCTCTTTTAAAGGCATCCAACTTGGATTATGAGAGATACAATATCTTTATTCAGTGAGATGCACCCTGCCTGTCCCTAATATTTTTGCATTGCTTTGTAGCAGTGGGAGAAATCAACAATGAAACCATTGACCAAACTCGTATTTAGTCTTCACATCCTTTAGGAAACACAAAGAATGATTATACTGGGGGCCTCTGAAAGCAAATTAGGATGGCAGAGCGGCATGTAGCACCATCACAGGAATGCTTTCACATACAACACACGAGGCACTCCGTTCTCATCTTTTCCACATTTAAAAACACAGCATGTTTTATGCTTCGTCTCATCGCTTTGCCTTCTAAGCCAAGGCGAGCAAGCTAGTCGTGCCAGAAAGAAGGACCAACAGAGGGGCACTTCACCACCTCTTAGTCTTCCAAAGGTTTTAAGTTATGGGGGCCTTTCTACTAATAAAAGTGTTCATGTGCATACATTAAAGAAAAAGATGGGCCAATCCATTAGGCTACAGACAAAAATAGCATGAAAGGCATGGAGCCTTTCATGCCTAGGCCACTGATCTGTGCTTAACCAATATCATAACCAACAGCCATTTCCTCATAATAGCGACCTTCGTGAACTGAGTTGCTGGGGATACAAAAACTTCCTTCTGAGAGGCAAGCATCTCAGAAAAAGGAAAATTAGACTTAATAACTCCACAATAATTCTCCAAGGAGATTTAACAGACTGCCAAAGCACAGAGACCAAGAGACACTCGCAGGCTGGGCATGGTTCTGGACCTGCTGGAAGAGGGTTACAGCTTGCTGGAGCTGTGGCCACCTGGGGGCATGTCCTCAGCCATCCCGTCCAGAACATCACACAGAAAAGGCAGAGGATGGGGAGGGAGCACCAGGCACTGGGTCCAGCCAGCCTACAGCTGCGACTTAAGACTGCAAAATGGGTTACAAATTTATCACAGGACTGGAAAACACAAGAGAGTCCTTCCAGAATCAGCCTCCCACAGAGGTCAAAGACACCAATACATGCATAATTCCTCTGGCTTCAGCATGAAAGCTTCCTTCTTTCCATAAATGACCAATATCATGACAACTGAAAGCAGAATATTCAGGAGTTTTGTGGCCATGAACCATACTTGAGATGGATCTTCCCCCGCAGCCTTCTTTAAAAGTAACACAAGAAATACCAAGCAAAGGTCTAACATGCAATATTTCTTCAGAGTTGAGAGTAATCTGACAAAGTATAAGGAATTCTGCTGGATCCTGCTGCTGACAACATTTTAAATACAGTTTTCTGACCAAACTAGAGTAGATCACGAGGTCTCCCATACGACAGGCAGCACAGCAGCAACTTCTCCTCACAGAACTGAAATCACTAATGAGCTACAAAGCCTTTCCATGATCGTAATCACTCTCAAAATTATTACGGAATACAAAAGAAACCAGAATGGTTAGAGAGAAACGTTTTCTAAAGAGCTTGATCATGCTTAACTGATCACCATACTACGATAAACGCGCAATCATCAGCAATGGCGAGCGCACCAGACCCCCATGCCGATGGCCCGCTATGCCCCAAGCCACAGAGACTTCCCCACCACATGAGACTGTTACTACAAAAGGCCAAACATGCACCTCAATAAAGTGGGGGAGCAAGCAAGGATCTCACCAACACCCCCGCTCTTTGCAGCCGTAGGATGCAACAAGTAAAAATACCCACACTGCTAAGGGTGGCTTAATATTTGTCATTACATTTAGTGCTTTTCGTGCAGTTGCACCCTTAGAAAAGGCTCTTTACAGATACACAAAGAGTCAGAGTTTTATAAAGGGGGGTAGGTGCTTCATTCCCACTGATTTCGGTGTGGTTCTCAAAAAGAAAAAAAAAGCTTCAGCCAGACTCCTATCAGCTTCCTGCACGGAGGCATACATAAAGGAGGCCAGAAAAGAGGGGACTGTAGTCAGCAAGGAAAGAAATGACAACATATCCAGGAGGATGCGTGGCCAGCCTTTGGAGGATGGAGGAAAGGAAAATGGGCAGAGTTCACCAATAGTGTTAGCTGAAGGGGAGGAAATGGAAGGAATTGGAGATAAGGTCAAGGTTGCTGGACTGGAAAACTGCCAACAGCGGGAGAGAAGGGAGGGAATGGGAAGAAAGAGGAGGATGTGCATTTTACCCAGCAGGAAACCAGTTGAGATGAAATGTAGGGGAGGGGGAACAGAGATAGGAGACTGGAAGAAGGACAGGAGGGAGGGGGAAATCTCGGGAAGTCAGCGTTAAGGTAGTAGCTGAAATCACATAGATGGAGGAGATTCCTCATGCCTAAAATAGATGCATTTGGAAACTGTGGGTAAGAATTACCACAGAGCTGCACCCCAGCACTCTAACTCAGCAGCTACTCTGAAGACCTCTGTCACTACAGAAGCCCATGCCCTTCCCGCTCCCTATCGCTGACATTTTCACAGCCATGGGAACACAATTGATTCAGCAACCTGACAGACAATAATAGCGAGGTTAATCTGGTTACACCCTAAGAAGCAGAAATTGTCCATATAGGCAAAAAACAATACGGTGTGTTTTGGGGCACACATCACCCTCAATTTCCTCTCCCTGCCTGGTGTTGTCAAACATGCATGCTCTGTATTAGATGGACATCTGGCTTTTCCACTTGTTAGGATTTCATAGCGTTTGGTAGCTCAGAGATGGTTCACTCTTCATCCTCAGACATGTGGCTGAGGTGTCACATGATTATATAAATGAATGGTGCTAAAAGACAGCTCAGAAGTCACCCCAAAGGATGCCATTATATTTATAATAAAGCTGTTGAGAAATACCATCTTGGTAATTTTTCTAGTTTACTTCTGCTGAGGCTGAACGTCAGCAGAATGAGAAGCTGAGTCATTTCAAAATGTGAAGTTTCTTACTCTCTTTGGCCCCAACTAGCTTTAGAGTTGCTCCAGATTTACAGCAGCAGAGATGAGACTGGAAGTTAGCTTGTTTAACTCATCACTTATACAAGGAATTTGTAATTCAAAAAGAAAACAACTGTAGATCTATGTTGTGGTGTCAAATGGTCACCAGGGTAGAATTACATCGCACGCCACTTTCTGTTTCATCCACAGCCACGGTTACACTGCCAAAAGAGCTGCCCAGCGATGAGATTACCAGCCTAATTAAGAGTGGAAGGCTCTAAGTTACGTATCTGATGCACTGGAGTTCCCGAGTGCTTGGAGGAAGCACTTTGTCTTCCCTACGCACCGGGTTTGTTGATCACTGCACCTCTGAGACCCAGAGATAGTTGTCCAAGATATGTCTTTAAGAAGAAAAAGTCCCAGAACCAAAGGCTGTGAAGGCGTGTGTGACCCAGCCGATGCTTCCTAGGTAAGTTGGTGCTTTTGCTGCTCTGCAAACCACTGTGGGAGTTCAGAGCATTTGAGACCACTGTAGTGTGGATCTCTGATGAGTTCAGCCCTGGAAAGAACAGCCCTATCTCTGCTGCCGGGATGGCTCTGGGACTGTAATGTCCCGAGAGGCTCCTGGTGAGGCTCTTCGCATCCCTCATGGGAGGCAAGTGTCAATCACCCACGTACGCAGCCACTCTCCCAGTGGGGAAACCACGACAAGAGCTATTCCTCTGCCGCCTCTG
The DNA here is from genome assembly GCF_929443795.1 of Astur gentilis. Classification (NCBI taxonomy): domain Eukaryota; kingdom Metazoa; phylum Chordata; class Aves; order Accipitriformes; family Accipitridae; genus Astur; species Astur gentilis. The sequence continues at coordinate 9,332,347 of NC_064904.1, forward strand.
GGCAGACAGCAGACCGAAGCACCTCTGAACACATTTCCCTTTCAGCCTTCACCAGCTCCTCCATTTCAAGCAGATCAGCACTGGATATTTGCTGGTGTCTGTGATGGGACCAACGCACTTCTCAGAGCTTACTGTTCCCATGTAGCATCAGCCCCCTTTCCATCCCACCGAGCCCCACATCGTGCATGCCCAAACCACAAATCCACCAGAGAAGCCCAATTCTGTTCAAGACCCTCACAGAAACCTCTCACTGGAGCCTGCAGGGCTTGCGGTTCAATCTCCAAGTCTGTAAGGAGATTCACAGTCCAGCTGTATCATGAATAGACTAAGAAAAGAGAGAGGAACTCTGCAGTCGCTCATGCCAGAGCATCCTTGAAGCAATATGCTACACATAGGGGATAAATCCCCCAGTTGCCTATTGCTAAGAATGACGCTTGACCCGGTGACAGCCTCAAATCCACAGCAAAACACAAACCAAATCAAACTAGTCCCATGCATTGCCCCAGCCCAGAACCCGAAGGTGATGAGCAAAGAATCAGCGCTGATGTGAGAAAGGAAATCCGAAGACCACAAATACTGCCAAGGATCCTTTTTAATCTGACACCAAAAAATGAAGAGCAGAGGCCTCAACTGGCAGCTGCTGGAGGACATCTGCTCCTCTGTATCAAGCCACGACGGCATTGCCAGTGTCTAAGACCAAGTCACCTAATGAGTCCTTGCTGGCTCTGTCTGGTTGCATGGGAGGTGGTCCAGCACAGATGCTGGCAAGCACTGCCATTGATACTCCTGCTACATGTTTGGAGGAACAAAATTAATAGGACTCTCTGTAATAGGGCACGCTGGGAACTCTTGATAATGACACACCTCCACAGAGACAAAGTAAGGCTTAAAATATGAACATTTCTTAATAACAGTGGGAATGCGTTGGAACCCAAGAAGAAAAGAGCCTAACTGGGGATGACAGGTGTCTGCTCTTTTAGAGGTTTTGGGTTGGAAATCTCCAAAAGGAACAAAAGAAATTGCGATAAACAATTTCTCCTTGATTCCTCCAGGGATCTGAAAAGACATGAGACCTTGGTCCTGCCATCAGTTTTCAATCTCTTTCTGCTCAATTATATTCAGTCTTTTAATGACATCCTTTCCTACCTCAGCTCTGAGAGCTATTCCTGATCCGCACGCAGAAAGACTGCAAAGGACTAAGTTTCAAAACCCAGAGGAGAACGTCATGCTGATTTTACTTCAGTCACAGTCCAGGCAGTGAGGGTGCTTCAGGCCAACATGGAGCGCATGAGCAAGCGTTAATGCTTCTGAACCACATATCTTCTCCTTGCCTTCTATTAATTTTTGTCTACCATTTCAAAAAACAAGCAGACATTCAGGATTCAAACCCAATTAAATAAACCACGCTTTTCTAATGGCATACCTCAGACAACATTAAAGCTAAATGGAGTCATATCAGACACTCTGAAGTTTTTATTGCCAAGACAGAACAAGGAAAATTACATTATAGGCAGGCACTGCCAGACAACTCACAATAAAATTCCCAGGCACGACTATTTATCTCACAGTGGTTTTGCTTGCAGCCTGCTTACCCAGGTTTGAATTATACTTGGGGCCTTCCTTAGCACCCATCACCATCCAGGTGTTTTACATAAATAGAGGTGCCGACACTGCTCTGTAAATTAGGAACTGTTAAGGGACACGCAGGAGGCAGTAACGTGCCCACAGCCACAGGGAAAGTGGGTGGCAGAGCCAAAGGTGCAGTGTCTGACTGCAAACCCCAGCCCTGGTGTGCTGGCAGAACGGGAGGCCCAGCATATTTGGGTTTTGTGAATGGCGCTTGTGGCTACAAAGTTTAGAAAGTGGCTGGAGCGGCTTCAGCCAGAGGCAGTGCTGGGGGGGGCAGATGGAGAAAACCCGCAGCAAAACCAAGGACCGAGAGCACGGGGCCACTTCGGCATGGGAGAAGCATTCCCAGACCCTCGTAGGGACTGCGCCGAAGCCCCGAAGCACGGTGCTGCCATCAGAAACGTAGCATCGGCAGCACTGAGGGCAAGCACCAGGCTCATGCAGACAGACAGTCAGCCCATTCAGAAAGAGAAATCTCCCTTCACACAGAGACGAGTCGCATCCCCAGGAGATCACACATGCAAAAAAATCTCCCATTACCACCAGCCTTAGAAATTTCCTGGGCCCCACAAGGGCAGATCAGGCCCCCTCATCGTTTTGCAGCCTGGGCCACGTTTCCCGTCCTCCGCTGCCTTCCCGCTGCAGAGGGGTTAATGGCTGAAACAAAGCGAGGGTGCCGCACGGCGCTGAAGCGTGACATGACTCCGGGCTGACATTTCTCCCTCCCTTCCTTCGAAGCCCCTTCCCTCCCTGCTGCACCTTCTCATGCCCGTGGCAGCTCTGCCACTGCCACCACGCGTGGTGCTCCGGAAGGGGTCCGGCTCCTCTCGTGGCCCCGCAGGGACAAGGCTACCTGAAGGCACCCTGGCAGCAGCCTCCTCCCCGGCTGCAAGAGGGAGATTTCCCAGAGGCACGGAGAAGCAACCGGTGCCGGCTCCTCCGCAAACCGCGCTGTGAAAGCGCAGCCTTTTTGCCGCTCTGCCGCGGGCGATGCCAGACCTCTCGTCCCTGGGCGCGGGACACCCTCGCCAGAGCCAGGGAGCACCCAGGTCCCTTATGTGTCCAGCCTGCCTGGCAGATGATCCGAAGCGATGATGACACTCGGCTATTGTTATTCCGTGCCTACTGTGCAGAAAGCCTGCCAGCATCCAGCTCAAAACAAACCACCCGCTCCCCCCTCGTGCGCTTAAATGGCTGCACGGCCCTACGTTCCCGAAGTCACAGCGGGCTGCCTCGCAGCTGCGAGCACTTGACTCCCTGCCACCAGGCAGAGGAGAAGGAAGACGTGGGAGAGCCCGCGGGCAGACACCGCGCTCCCCAGCACCACACGGGTCCCGGCCACCGGCGGGAGTGAGTGCAGGAGCCATCAGTGCCCCGTATTAGCATCCTCCCTATCAAATCAAGGGACTTTATTGCAGATGCTAATCTCCTTTGCCATTACTTAATTTGCTGCCTTTAATCATAGAGAGCAGCTGGTCATGTAAACATTCAAATCCATGAATTAACCAGTGGGTCCACACAGGAGCCAGGCAGAGCCCGTCTGTACGGCTCACCCACCGCCTCCTGCACCCTCACCGCCTCCGCCGCCCTCACAGATATCTACTTAAGTAACAAAAAGGGCTTACGCAGCCCTTTTGATTAATAAAGAGACAATTTAACTGTTTCACTGCTTTCCGAGCATAAACATCAAGGACAACTGACAAAAGATGAGCTCTTGACCCCAGCAGGCACGACACAGCGCTGGCTGGACGGGCCGTGCTGGGGCACCAAAGGAAAGGGAGGATTTCAGGGACTGCCCCAGACAGGACAAAGTCAGGACACGGTTTGCAACTGGATCTCATCTACAAACAGGAAGGGTGTCTTTTCTCAGCACCGTGCTAACGGCGGATCGCAGCTCCAGCCTTGGAAAACTCCTCGGCGCGTGCAAAGCCGGTGAGCCAGCTTCCTCCGGCAGCGGAAGGGGAGAGGAAGAGGAGAGCGCTCCGCGTTGGTAACACCACTGCACAGCTGGAACGGGTGCATGCTGTTAAAAAGCCCCACCGACAGCTTTAGCCCCACCTCGGACTGTGGAATTATTACCAACATGACACACTCGGAGCAGTTTCAGCCTGTAACTACCTGATACGAGCAAACAAGAAGTCTGACGGCTACGGACAGAGCGAGCCCATGCTGTACCCACGGACCAAGTGCACTAACTCCAACTGACTCAGAGGGGCACTGTCAGCGTAAGTATTTTGAGAGGTGCTAGTTCTTTTAATAAAGGAACGTCGAGCTCATTTGATTTCAGATGGATTATTTCAGTGGGTATTTTTAAGACTTTCCTCATTTTGAAGCAAAACCGATTCGGGGATGGCCCAGGCGAAAGCCGCTGGGTGGGTGGAGGATGCATGCAGACACGGGAGGATACCTGTTCACATCTGTATTGCCCCTCCTGGTCTCCATTTCAGGCTGGCTGCCCTGGCCGTGGCTGGCAAAGCAGCCTCTGCCTAGGTCTGGGGCAGAGCGAGGGTCTGCCGTGCCTGTATCTCTCCCCCAACCCACTGCCATCCCCACACAAACGCATGCGATAAATGAGCACGAGAACCTACAGCAGATCCTCAAAGCAGATGAATTTTTCTCGCCTCTTGCGGTTAGCTGTAAGGGCGGATTATGGATACTGTCAGTGCCTCTTTTGCTCATCAAGTCCCCAAACTTTCTCATTGCCAAACTTTGTGTCGGTTGGCTGCCGTGGGGAAAAAAGCCACCCGCTGCTCAGAGACGCTGCAATAACTGCTGATGAAGGGCAGCTGCCTTCAAAAATGGATCAGCTTGTTCTCAGCTGCTGGTAATACACTCTGAAGCTTCACAATAGCGCTCCCCGGGCTGCAAATCCCGACAAACCTTTCATTTTACTTTCCCTTCCACAGCCGCTGTTGCCGCAGCAGCAAAACGGCTGCCTTGAATTTCTCTCTTTGTCTGCTCAATAGCATCCTGGTGGTATCGATGCTGCCGGCGGGAAGAAGCTGCCTTCTGCCGTGCTCCTTGATCATTTTTCCTCCCTGCCTAAAAAGGGACTGCGGCCGTCTCCGCTGCTGGAAGAAGGCAAGAAACAGGCCTCGGGTTGTCCTCCGACACACGCTGGCGGCGCTCGGCTCAATTGACAGCCTCAGTGATGGGGCACACGGATGGGAGAAAGGAGGGGACCATCGGAGGGCTGCACAGGATGGGCTTGGTGGAGCGACAGAAGGGGCCGAAGGCATTCTGAGAGGCTGCAACACGACGCTGAAGCTGCAAAGAGCAGTCCCGGGGATGCCAGAGGCACCGGGCAGCCAAGGGATCCCCGCGCCCAGGGGCTTCGTGCAGCGCAGCGAGAGGCTGGGGGCTCCGTGCTGGTGGTGGCAGGATTTCTGTGCTGTGCAGGGACATCTCGGGGCCACGCTAAGGTCCCCGGTGCTCCAGGTGACTCTGCAGGGGCCCAGAGGGTTCCCCTGGCTCTTCTGGGAGCGTCTCCCGGGCACCACAATGGGAACAGTGGTCTCTGGCAGTTTCAAACCTGATTTTAAAAGTCAGGTTACCTTTAAGAAGCCGATCCAGTTCTTCTCCCTGAGAGGAACAGATTTACTCCCACGCAGGCTGAGGAAGGGACTAGCAGACTTGCTCTGGGTCCCCCAGTGAGACCCGAGATGAAGCTTGGGCCACAGCCACGTCTCCCTGCCTGCGCCCGGCTGGCGCAGGGGCCAGCTTGGTCCTTCCCCTGCAGGGAGCTGAGAGAGACACCGAGTCACCTTCTCACTTTTCTTCTGCCCTTGTATCGAAGAGCATGGAGACCACCATCTTTCCAGCCAGAAGGAAGAGACAGGACTGTCACTGAGGCTGGGGTTTAGCTACTACGTGCCCTTGTATCACATCCCCCCGCCACCGCTTTCGCAGGCTCAGGAGACAGCCAGCGCGTCAGCTAAGGATTCTCTTATCATCCCTTCCCACCCCATCTAACGGCTTCTCTTTACACCTACAGACCACAAACATTTGGGTTTGTTTTTATAATAGCACGCATGCCATCTGGCAGAACGAAATACGCTTCTCGCAAGTGTGCCTACAAGGCAGAGCTACGAAACGCAGCTGGTTGTGACAGCATGGTGGGAATCAAGGGAAGGAGCCGAAGAAGCCAGTGCTGCAGCCGGGCAGCCAGAGCCATCTCTCAGTCTTTGCATCCTGCATGGAACAGGCACTGGACAAAAATGCAATGAGAGACAGTGCTGGGAAGCCAGGGACTCGGTGGTCCTCTCAGTCGAGTGCTCTCTGCTACATAACCACGCTTGCCCTGCTTCTTTGCACTTTCCTGTGGACTTTGCTGGCTTTGGAGTAGATTCAGGGAGGAAAACGGTGTTGTCTCTTCCCAGCCTGGCCTGTAGTCTATAACCAGACTGCTGAGAGATGCAGCTTTGAATACGCTAATGGAAATCTCACTTTTTTCCAGAGATACTTATTGTAGTCCCTAGGGATGTATATAAAGGCTGGGCAATGGCACTGTCATCACTGCCTTCTCAAAAGAGGGAGCTTTGCTCAGCCCTCGCAGAACGTATCTGCAGGTGCTTTCCCCGGGGACTCCCAGCTCCAGACCCCAGGTGAGCACAGGTCCCTTCCTTCAGCCGCCACCTACAGCACCCACAGACACGTCTTCCCGCACTCAGCCAGGGCACCGCTGGGAGCTCCCGCTCCTCAGCACGGGGTTACACAGAAAACTACAGCAGTACAAACTTAGTACAAAAACTTAAGGAAGGGGAAGGTGATATTTATTTTAACCTAAAACTGATTTTTCTAACGTGTCACGCACACCTGCAGACCTACAAACTCACACTCATGCGTTCACCAACAGGTAGATGTCCATGTGGCATGGTCAGCGTCACTGTGTGCAACACCGAGGACAAGGGACACCCACTAGCAAGTCCTAACGACAGCTCTGGCATCCCTACTCCTTGACCGCAAAGAACTGGGTTCTGGACACATTTTTCACATGCTTTAGGAGTCAATGGTTATTACAGGCTGATCTTTAACTCAGCATCTTGCTTACCCCTCATAAAACCTAGGAAAGCTGCTGTCTGTTGGCTCCTTTCCCTCATCTTGTGCACCTTATCCAAGTCCTCCTCTTGGAGCCAGGAAGCGCAATGGCACATCACAGTGTAACCTTGCTCCTGTTATCAGGGAACAGGTCTTCTAGTGATGAGCCATCTGTGCTGTGGCCTTATCACAGCACAGACTTCCTGGTCCTCATGCAAAACACACATCCTGCAGTGTTTACCCATTTGTTTGCTGTCGGTTGTGTCTTTGGCCATCAGCACAGGCCATCCCCGCAACCCCTGCTCTAGCGTTCCTGCTGGTGTTTTCACACACACTTTTCCATTCACACTACATCCACATTAACCGTAACATTTCCATTAAAAACCTCAATATTTCCATTACAAACCCAACAGTTACTTCCATCAAAGGCAGGATTCCTATTATAAATCACATGAACACTGCTAGTAAATTTTAAGTGTAAGCCAGCCAGGCTAGCTCCGACTGCTAGTAACAGGCCGGTTCACATTTAATGGCATTTTACGCCAATGTAGATAAGTGGCTCCTCCAGCCAGCTGGCTTATGAGCTTCTCAAGGTGAAGGTACCTCCAACCATAGGAACATGAGCAGCCCTGAGGCCACCTTCCCATGCCTGGGCACTGAGATGTGCCTGGGGCACAGTCACAGGGCAGCGGGCAGGAACGTGAAGGTCTGCAGGGACCGTGTGTCCACGTGGGCAGCCAGAGCACCCAAGAAGAGGCCAAAGGGAGCACAGAAGAGACAGAGGTGCAAGCTCTGGGCCATGCCTCAGCCACCACATTCATCCTTGGCTGTGCTACAGGGGCATCGAATGCTCCAGAAGTCAGCAGCTGAGAGTTCAGCTCTTAGAAAATGAATTGCTGAAACATGACTATTAGTAACAAAATAAGAGCTTTATCGCTGTGGATGGGGAATTTCCTTTTCCACCATACATTTTCCCCGCGTCAGAAACTTAACTCAGCAATCACTAGATGCGACCAAAGGTTAAGCACTGTGTAGGGTGGCTTTATGGAGAGTGAGAGACTGGAGAGCTGACACTGAGTGTGGACAACTCCGGCTCCCAGTCTTCACTTATCACTCGGTTAATGCTGGGGAAAGCCCAGGAGAGAAACAAGTGAACTCTCCAGCAATGCTATACTGTTCCAAGAGTTAAACACCTTTTAGTGTCCACTCGTGGAGGATCCTGAAGCACTTAGTGCTATTTAGCTTAGCAATAAATAACTGCCTGAAAACCATGCTATGGAATGGGTGATTTCCCACCCAATTCCTTCAAGGGAAATACTGAGGCACAGAGAGGTGAAAAGAAGGTACGTATGTTTGTGGGAGAAGAATCCCTCCACAGTGGCAAGCACGGCTCCCAGTCCTGATTCACAGCACTGAGCTGACAGGGCTCCTCCTCTCCCTGCAATGGCATTTACCCAAAACCACCGTTATTCTCCTAAAACTCTCAGTGTTACTGAAATGTAATTTCCACCTCACTAACTAGAGGTGAGACCATATGACCGGGCAATCCAGACTCCTTGGACAATGCCAACAAACAAAACTGAAAGTCGGTAACACCCACCTGGTACTGTTAAAATCCAGAAAAGCTCTGAGCTGGAAGAGTTTCCAGGACAGACTGAGCATCACCTTCTCTATGCGCTCCAGCCGCACACCTGAGACTCCCCAATATTACTCCTCCAACAGCTTCCTGCAGTAAATCGGGGGGCTGCTAATCTGAGTGCAATAACTCATCCCAAGTGCTGCAGCACTGACATCATGGAGGAGCCACGAAGGGAACACATGCAGTGTAGGTAAGACATGAATGCAACATGGGTGAAAAAATCTGTTCTAACTACCACAGAGAACCAAAGTACTGAAGACACACCAACAACCCAGGCTACAAATGCAAGCCCAAGACCTCCAAGGATGCTTTGGGATCATTTCCATCACTGACACCCAGACACCAGGCTGGCCGCTGGGTCCTCAGCAGTGCACTGCTTACAGGTACCTCAAAGTCAGCTCCCACGCCTGGGACATCATCTGACTCAAGCCTGAGCAGGTCTGGAGGCTGTCGGCGATGGGAAAGATCAAGCCCGCCCAACCAGCTTGCCCTGGAGCCTGCCCCTCTCATCCCAGGGGAACGGCAGGTCCCACAGGGAGCTGCTTGTTGCCACCTCCTCTCACGCCTCACTCAGAGTCCAAGCCCGAGGGAATCGCCCTCACCTCCCAAAGGACACGGGGAGCCTCTGGTACACCATGAGATGACTTTAGTTTGCAGTTCCCAGGGCTGGGGAGTTTGACCGGCCTGCTACCACTTCAAGCTAACATACATGTCACACCTTCCCTTGCAATAGCCAGGGGCTTGTAGGTCAGAACTAACCCCTTGGGACTGCTTTCCCTGAGTATTTGGTAACCGCTGCAGACCACAGAGCAAACCTGTAATTCACTATCTGCATGATGCACCACAGACTAAATAGTGCACAGATTGCAATTATGAGTGTCTTGCAATTCTGCATCTTGAGTGTGCGCCAGTGTCCACGATCCAGGATCCATTAGAAACACCAAACTGTTTCATCAACTGAGGTACGTCAGGGCCATGGAGAGCTGGAGTGATGCCTACGTGCAAACTGTGTGACAGTGAGGGATGTGCTGAGGAACTTCTCCAAAGAGTTGCACAGGCAGTGACGACGATGAAACCCTGAATGGATGTGACAGCTTTGGAGCCGACACCAATTGTCCATCACTCACCCACATGAAGCCTGTGCAGGCATAAAGAGGAACGATTTCTCACAAACTCATGCCTGCTGTCAAAAAAAAAGGCTGCAGAGAAAGTCAGGTACGTCTAACTGTCCACTTTCTGGGAGGTGCCTGAGACATTCAAAGACATGCACATGAATTTGTGATTGTTATCCTTTGTCACAAAAACAATATATCACGTCAAGCCACAAACCAAAGGGATTTTCATAGGAATAAGTAAATAAATGGCTATGTAAGTATTGCAGACGGTATGGATTTGGTTTTGTTTCTTCTCTATCATCTTCCCACAAAGAAGGCAGAACACAGCCAGGGTGACAGATGAAGGTGAGTGTCACGCAGCCCCTGGGCCTCTCCATAAATGCCAGGTGCCACCTCTTCCTTAAGGAAGGAAGGAAGGAAGGAAGGAAGGAAGGAAAGCAGGGACAAGTGGCCGGGAAGGGCTCCAGCAGGCAGCACCGTCTGCCGCCAGCCCTCACACAGCCCCGGTGAGCTGTGGGGGCCAATGCTTAGGCAGAGGAGTCTCCTGCCAGCTCCCAGCCCAGGCACAGCTCCTCTGCAGAAAGCTGCTGACCATATCCTGGCCTGACTCACAAGATAAAACATAAAATTGTGTGTAGCGGCACTCCTTGGGGTAACCAGCACAGGCCAACTGAGCATCCCCCACCTGGAACCAAGCTGGGGATCAAAAACCCGAGCACGAGGGAAGCAAAGCAAAATCCCCCAAACCATAATGCACCGGCACAGCCAGACAAACATCTCCAGGCTTCATTATAAAGGGAGATTATATTATTATCTCTCTGCCCTCATTATAAAGTCTCCTGACTTTATATATGGGACACAAATTTAGAAAAGTGGATATTCAGCTGCAGTTTTCCATTTCATATGCATGGTTTTATTCCTTTTTTTGGCTGGCGGGTCTCCATCCATCCTGCTGTTCAGCAGGGATAGAAAGGGGCTCTGCTTTCAAGCTGGAGTTTTATTTATGCAAACGTTCTTAAATTATTATTACCCCCTTTTTTTACAGCTCTAAGAGGCGCGTTAAATGCATAGAACGACTTTTACCCAAGCAGGCAGCCAGCATGCAACTGGTCCTACAGTACCCGCAGCTCTGCTGACCGGTGCCCTGGACACGGAGCAGAAGACGAGACGCGGGGAGGTCCCCCAGCTGTGCTCCCACCAGGCTTCTGCTCGCGTTCACGACGCCCGCAGCCCACTCAGCAGGACTCCCTGACTGCATCTATTCTTTTCCTGCAATCTGGAAAACAATGTCTCCAAGCAAGTGTAGTGTCTCAGGCAGCCAGATGAACATCTGGAAGACAATCATCTGGCAGAGCTTGGCCTCCTCAGCCATGCCTGGCACACCAGCGCAGGAGGAGCCCTAGCACCGCAGCACAGCATCTATCTTTCCCAAGAGACTTTAATCAAGATTATTCTGTTGTTTGAGAAGAAGCAACACAGGCAAATCTTAGGAAACGTAAAACTCATTTGTGATACAGAAAAATCTGCAATGAAAGTCCTAAGAACTTAACTGCTAAAGCAACCCTGACCACGCACTGCCAGACACTTGGCAAACCATCTTTCACCTCACCTACGACCAGCTTTTTGATAGCAGGCATACAAGGCATTTACAAAGAAGGAGCTGCAGGTATAACAAGACTCACCCTTGCTTTAAAAGATGCACAACAGTGACTGTCAGTTAACCGAAAAACCTATGCGGGGAAGCTGATGATCCAAACTCAGGTAAAGACCGAAGTTTCCAGGGCTCCCCACCCTCCCAACAGCTGCACGTTTGCACCATGGGTTTCAGGGTGAATTCTCAGCTGGGAGAGCTCCCCCATAATCTTCACATGCCCCCCTCCTGCCATGCCCGCTTTCGGGGAAACCCGCGTTTCTGTCTGTATAGGTAAGGAAACGTCTCTTACATTCTGCAGGGCATCCTGATACTGCGGCAGTGACGAGAGCTGTGACTCGGAGTGGTACGGGGACAACCCTTTCCTCAGAGTCCTCAGGTCCCCCGTGCTGGACTGCTGCAAAGACAACGACAGAAAACAGGACAGTCCATATTAATGAGAAGAAGGAAAGCTGTGCCCCTCCTGCTGTATTGGCTTCTGCCATGATCGCTTCTGCCCCGTGACCTATTCCCATTACTTCTCCCTGCAACAGCAGTGAGGGAACATTTTAATAAAATGCTTTTCCATGCCCACACCTGGAGGAAACATCTGCAAGCAGCTGGAGGTGAACCTTGGAAGGTCTACTCCATTAAGTGATACAGCAAGAACGTATTTTTATTTTACCCAAGTTCCTACATGTTCGTTAAAAACATTTGTTAAGAGGCAAATTAAAAAAACATTTTTAAGGCTTCAGACTAAATCAAAACCAGCAAAAGAAATCCACCAGGAGACATTTTCTGTATTTTTCTTTTTAAAAACAGCACAGGCTATTCCAACCACCTGCATGTGGAAAGCAACGAGAGTTTGTAAACAGTGCTACTGTGATTCACCTAAGCTTACAAAATGTGTGTGACAGGCACACCTTATTTGGTTATAAATTTGCATGCATCCACAGGTCTTAAACAAAATCAGATAAATAAAGGTAGTCTATATGACCCTAGAAACCAGATAAATGCAATCAGTAGTCTGCGCTCAAAGGGAGAAGCAGCACTGGGTGTCAAGAGCACTGAATAATCTCCCTGGGACAAAGTTTCTGCCTCATGTTATTAGTTCTCTCTCTCTGTGATTCTGAAATGGGACAGTCCTAGAATGAGAAGTTTCTCATTTATAAAAGTACACCCATAAAAAGCCAATACACAAGTACCCAAAACCAAAGGTCTGGGAGAAGATAGTATCTTTTTATAACCGATAAACACCCTCATTAAGTTTTCATATTTTGAAGAGTATCAAGCAGTGCACTGTCCTCTATTTTAAAGCTACAAAATCATGACCTTTTAGATTTTTATGCTCCATTAAGAGTTTTGACTTGCACTTGCTACAGAAATGATGTTTTTCTACTTCAAAAGAACCAAAGAAAAGCCACTGGTGCAATAAAATTTAACGGGAAATCTCATAAATCAGCTCAACTGTATATAAAAACCCCTCAGTAACCCCAAGGCCTGACCATAACCGAGACTTTGGGGACTGTGGCCGTGCACAGATCTCTGGAAATACGGGAAGTTCATTTCCATCTCTTGCTCTCATTCAGCAGAGAAGAACTGGTGCATTCAGAGTGGACACATCATTTTCTATCAGTGTCAGAAACATCTTCTTGTAGCTACATGGCCTGTTTTAGGACATGTTCAGCTTTGGTTGTATTTCAAAATGTTATTTTCCTAGGTTAAAACATCTAGTGCTTTCACAACCGTTCTGGTGCACTCACCCTATCAACTTTCCTTTTACAAGCTGTGAAGAGAAGGGCAGTTTTCAAGAAAGCCATCATGAGAAATGGATGTTAGTCGTCTATCACCCAGCCTGCTGGGAACTGTTGTGCCTCACATGGAGTCAAGTGATACAGAACGGCTTCAGCATACTGGATGTCTGGGGTTCCCTTGAATTTACAAGGTGGCATCAGAGAAGATCGTGGCCTGTATTTCTTTTGCATTTCACAAGAGAGAGTCAGAGACAGAAAGATCTGAAGGAGATAATCCCTTCTGAAGCTAAAAAGTGACTGCTGCGAAACTGAGTTTCCTCCACCGTGCCTGGGAGGTAAGTACTGTCAGAGGAAGGTTAGCAGGTCACCAAGGAAGCCGACGAGAAGACTCTTAGTTTACTGGCATTGTCCCAGGCACGTGATGTGTAGGGGCCTCTTGGTGGTTATCCTGAAAGGGCTTTACCCTGCGTGGTAACGCTTCCACTGCCCTGCTGCGTGCAAACTCTTCTTCACGATCGCACGTGCACGGGGGGAGAGCAACCTCCTGGAGAAGTCCCGACACTCTGCTACTCGCTCCTTTAGTTTGTCAGCCCAGGGGCTCTCGCACCCGTCCCTGACATCTGTGATGAATGGGCACTTGCACGGGCACGGGAAAAGCAGAATAAAACGGCAGAGCGAAAAAGTGAGGTTGTAGCCTCGTGCTGGAGACCCCAGAGGTCGCAGATCTCCTCGGAGGCTCTGCTCCACCCAGGACGTGCACTGCCTCGCCGGTGTTTAGAGGCCCGGGACTGCTCAGACTTTTGCAAACCGCACCGAGACTTGCAAAATGCCACGTGCTTATGGGTCACCAGGAGGGTGGAAACAGGCCTGGTGGACATTTGTTTGCCTCCCAGAAACTTGTTCTCTTGCCCCCAAATCTGAATGGGTTGGTCTACATTAGCTGTAGCCTGTGTTTCACCACACTACAGCCTGTCCCCACAGAAAGTCAAAACCTCTCGCTCACCAGAGGGAGTAAGGCACCCAGACCTAAGTCTAGTCAACACACAATATCATATTGCTGTGGCTTAAAATACACTAGTTTAAATTGATTTAATTTAACTGCCCTATGCTCCTGCCTGGAGCAAGAATCTGCATTAATTTCAATTTGACTTAAATTGGTTGAAATTGTGTTGGTAAATATACAGATACAGTCAAAACTCTGCTCTAACAAGTGTTTATAATGGATTAGTTCTATTGCTTTTTTTAAGCAAATCCCATTTAAGACAGCGCACTTGTGTGTGACAAAACTATTGTTAAGTTGTTTCAGTCACTGCTGATTATGAATCTGACCTAATGCATTTGATTTGATGGAAAGATTCCCACTGAGTTCAGTGAACATCAAAACAAGCTCTTAATTAAAGAAAAGAAAGGAAAAAGGAAAAAAAATAAAAGGAGAAGAAAAAGAAAAGATAAGACATCTAAGAAACAAAAATGCTGAACAGAGATCTATCCAGAAGAGGAATGAGGTATTTGGTGCATGAGATGGGTTTGGCAGGGCAAGAAGAATCCTCATCTGCCATTATTTATAATGCATTCATGCTGGAGATGGCCAAAGAACCACTTTTTCCTACCGCTGTCAGCTGGTAAAGCCAGTCCCTTTCATAAGCACTCCACTCAATGCAATTTTCCTTCTATATTTTCTAGAATTTGTTTCAAAATGTATCTTACTCTAATTATTTTTTACAACAGCCTACCAATCACAGTACTGCACTATTTATTTTCTTTGCACTAAAAACAAATGTGTACTTCTTCATCATAGAAGGAAAACTGCTTTTTCTTCCTTTTTTTAAATTAAAATGGTGCAGTGGCATGTATTCATCAGACCTCCCTAAACATTTACACATTCATTGGGCTTTGCTATCAGTGTTAGAGCTAACCAGGAAAAGAAAGTGAATCCCTCATTAAAAAGCAATATGACTAATGATGCATCAGAATGAGTAGCCATTACTCCACTTAAACCTAAATTAAAAATCCTGGTATTTGCATTGTCAATTCACTCACAAAATGAAATCTCTTATTACCTTACCCAATTTTCATTACTGAGATGTAAGTGGATCCCAAATTGCTTTTCTAGTCAGAATGGCATTTTAAAAGTGCAAACCCTGATCATCTCTGTTCATCATCATTGTTGGAGATTATCTCAATTGATGGGTAACATGTCTATAATAAATTACCCTTCAGGTAAAATCACTTCGCATTTCTGGAGTTTCAAGGAATTTATCAGCAAAATAATTTTCATCAGAACTAAAAGTCCATGGGAGAGTGCCATTGCGACTGAACTTCTATTGGGAATGTTTTCCAACCTGAGGAGCGGAGAGAAGGGGAGGAACACAGAAAAGGAGACCAAGAGAGAGCTGAGGAGACTCATAGTCAGTCTTTACTTAACCTGATCAAATTTACAACTTGCATGACTTGAAATACACCTGTCCCCAGCAAATGCCAACAGCTGGCCATTGACTACTTTGGAGTAGGTCTTGCTCTTTTACTCTGAATTTTTTTCAAGCACTATTTTCATCCAAATGTTAAAAAAAAAAGGAAAAGGAAAGGAAATAGAGAAAAATAAAGCATCTGCTGACTTTCACAGTGGTACGAAAGTGCAAGACCTCGCCAAGGTCTAACTCGGCATCGCTCTATATGGTGTTGCCTCCCTTTACCGGCCGATGAGCATCGGGACAAGCCTGCAGACCCAACACCTTCGCCTTCAGCGCAAACCTGTGCTACACACTGCCAATGCTGACAGCTCCGCGCTGGACCCTCAGACACAATAACTCTTCATTATCTGGAAATAACGACATGACATTTATTGCTAAATTTTTCAACTAGGCAGAACTTGAAGTGACCCCGGAAGATACTGTTCTTGGACCAAAGCCCAAGATCTTTGTCAGCCCTGTTACAAAAGAAATGGACCTAGACATGCCCCTCCTGGCAGGGAAGGGAGTTTTGCCTACTCATATCAGAAAAGAATAGAACCAGCAAATCAGGTTTTTAGTAAAAATGGACTGCAAACCCAACTTTTTCTCTGTCTAGAAAACAGAAGCAATTTGATCATTAACATGGGTGGAAAGTGGTAAGTATTTTCCATAAAAAATAAGTTACTGTTTTAAATCCTATAGATAGAAATTAAAGTCTTGGTGTTTACCAAAGCCTAAAATTACATCAAAAAAAAAAGAATCAACAAACACTTGTTCCTATCAAAGCTTTCTGTCCTGCTAGTAGGGAGGAGAAATGGTGGCCTCTGACTTTTTGACCTGATGTGCTGAGTGATTCAATTTGAAAATAACACAAATAACACAAGAAGATGGATGGTGTTTGTGGTATTTTAAGGTCAAAGTACTATGAAGAAACATTCATTTTCCTTCCCGTTTTTGTCCAGTAAAGTCAGATCAGCGCTGTGGCCATGTTGAACCAACTGTGAAGATAAAGTGTTGAAAACTTATAGACAAGTTAGACAAATTATCTTTTCTGTTAACCTTCGGTGTTACTTCTGCTGGAAGGGAGAAAAAAGAAGACAAGGATTTAATTCTGAAGCACTTTGATGTAACAAAATGGACCATTCTTAACAGAAATTAAATACAGAAAGACAGAAATTTACTTGACAGATATTTCTCAGCATTTATGAAAGAGATTAGCAAAAAACCCAGAACGATTTCAATTAGAATTATGTGCTGAAGTGACCGAGGAAAATTAAAAAGCGACACTGTCAGCTTCCAGTAATTCATGAATTAGCATTCAAAACAGAGTTGTTACATAAGTAGCCTTTAATTGAAAACACTATTTTCTCATTTTGTATAAGCTGTAACAGCCAAAAGCTGAACAGAGGTTAAAAAAAAAAATTAATCATAAATGATCAGTTTGACCCTGTGCCCTGCAGAAATATTAAAGCCTTTACAAAGGGTCACAGCTTCCCTTCTCCCCACGGTCTGCGGGGTCACCTTGGAGCAATTCGGGTGTCTACACGTGGCATCCAGTGCCTGCAAGTATCCAAGGCACCTGCGGGGCCTTGGCAGAGGTGATGAAGAGCTGCTAGAGACCTCCATCCTCTGCTGCGCAGTGGGAGCCAGGAGGGACAGCCCTGGTGGCACCTGAGGACTATGTCTGAGTACCTGTGATGCTGCTGTCTTCTTCACCTCTTTGTAACTCATTTGTAACCTCCTGCATTGTGAAAGCTTGCTCTCCTGGTCCCCATGCCATTTAAAAAAAAAAACCCAACCAAAAAAACCCAAACACACCAATTCGAAGGCCAGGAGTCCTACAAAGCCCCTTTTTGTTTACCTCTGGGGAGTCCCTTTATAAAGGGATGGAAAAATGTGTCCAGAATGAAGAGGAGAATCAAGCATACATGAGTCACCGATTCCCAGAGGACTGTCATTTTGGAGGCTTTATAGTAATCAGCTTCATTTTCCTAGAACGCAGACCCACTGGCACTAAGCTCAAGAGACAGCAGATTACACTCCGCACCACTTAAATGTATTAATATTAGATCTGCTATTCAACATAACTTTAGAAGAAATTATGTATCTTAACATGAAATGCAACTAGATGGAAAGGAATACTGTAAGGAACTCGATATTGGCAATAGAAGACACTCTTATTATAAGACACCAGTTCAGAAGATTTTCTTTGCACAAATGAATATGCCACACCATCACCCAGCCCTCAGAGAGACAAGCAATTTCCATTTTTTAGAGGTTACTCCACTGTTTTACGAAGTACAGGATTTCCTTTAGCTGTCATTTAAATATCAGGGTGAACCTGATCCTTAGCAATAGGGCAAAGGCATCCCATCCTGATCATGCAAGCCCATAAGGATTTGGGCTTGTGATTTGGGTAATTCTCTATATGAAAAAGTCTATATGAAAAAATGTCATTCTTACTTCATATTCTAGTTTTACCCCATAAATCTTGGATGTTAGATGGAAAACTGCTGAGACCTTGGCTTTTGATTATATATATTTGTGAAGAAAAAAAGAAGGAAGGTTTTATTTCAGTCCACTGGGTCAGGCTGCCCTAATCTTTATGGACTCTTGTACTGCCCATTACCTGAATTACTTGCCTGTCACTGTATATATAAATTCTTAAACCTACCGGCAACAACTTTCTAAACCATAATTGTTCCAGTAATTGAAATTGCCTCAATTTTGACACTCAACAACCCATTGTTTGCAACTGGGTAATTAAACGGAAGGTTTAGCTCAAAATCTTTTCCTGTTATTTCCTGCAGCAATTTAGCTAAAAGTACCAACTTCTCTTCAGGGAGGTACATGGCTTTGATTTCAAGTTGGTCAAAACTCAGATATTACTAACCAATGTCTTTTGCACAAGTACAGGAGGGAAATAAAAAATAACTAGGGGCATATTTAATACATTCAGACGATTAAAAAATGGAAATCGCCAACATTAGCATGTGAAAGAACAAGCAATCAGAGCCCCAAACAACCAGCAGCAATATTAAAAGGCAGCCCCCAGATCCAAGAAGCTGTTTGTGGATGCATTAGCTCTCTCTACCTTACTGAAATTTCGTGGCAAGCTGTTGCAGTCAGCCAGCTAGAAGGGAACAGAAGAACGTTACACATTTGGAAACTTAACAGGAAAAAGTTATTTTATCATTTTGGAAAAAAATCTTTCTTTACCACAGATGACCAAAATAAGCTGGTCTTACATGCAGCACTTGACAAGATAATATTATTACTTGAACTCCAACCCCTTTTCCCATATTAATGAATAAAGCCTGGCAGAACCCATTATTATCTCCACAAACGTTAACATCTTACTTATGCTGATTTAGAGCATGGTGACCCCACAAACAGCTGATAAAGCTTGATCACCTTAGTCTTCTTCACAACTGCAGATATTTTACCATACCCACAGAGATCAATGGCACTATCAGAACACAGCACTCTGTAAGAACAACCAGGCCCGGTATATCCTTCCTAAATCCAGCAGAGCAGCGATATTTTGCCAAGGTAAAGCAAAGCACAAACACATCTCAAATAATGTGAATGAGGTGCTGCAAAGCCCCTGCCTTGTGCAGCTCTCACACAGGCACCAGGGCAACGGCCCCAGTTTCTTGTGACCCCAAGCACCACACGTGAGTGGCCCTTTCAGGCGGCCTTGTGCCCCAGCAAACATCCCCTACCACACGACCTTGCACAGAGATTTCCTCCTTATCTCATTAATCCGTGTTTTAGGGACTCATGCACCAGGAAGTTAAGGGCTGGGCAATTTCACTGTGTGAAGCTAGCAAATAATTGAATTAAGGTTCAGTAATTGCAGTTATCACTACAAGACATATTCAAGCAAAAATAAGCTCAGCAAAGCACATATCTGACTTTAAGTATACGTGAAGAGTCCCATTAGCTTCAACAGCTTTTATCAGGCAAGCTGGAAATTACACACATGAGAGTGCAATAAAAAAATCAACGTATTTGATTTTGAAAGAACTCTGCAAATAAGAAAAAAAAATTAAGGGATGAGATTAAAACTATTTAACATCTTCCATGTCATGTAATAATATGAGCTTTCTGTAACAGGAGAGATTAAATTCCTTTACACTGGTTCATATCCCTGTCGTACATGCGGCATATCCAGGGATCATTCCTCAGACTGGTGACAAAGGCTTTAGAGGATGACGGTCTGCTAAGACACCTACTCTGCCAATTCCCTCTCCAGTATTCAGCCAGCAGGTCACAAGTGCAACCTCAGCCAGTTTCGTCAGTAAGGCCATTTTCAGTTGCTCATGTGGAATTGGAAATGGTACGACACTGAGAACAAGGTGCACAGCCCTTGTACAGCAGCACAAAAGGGAGCTGTAAGGATGTATTTGGACGTTGTGCCATGGCTGGATCTCAGCCATTCGAAAAACACAACGCAGGAACGAACAACCCCACTTTTGCCTATGCTCTGACTTCCCCCTCACATCACGAGCTGCATTCATACAAGCTGGAGGGGCAAAGCAGCACATTTCATCTGGTTGCAATGGTGACAACTGGAATTTTCTATTGTCAGGGGAGCTAACACTTTGGGACAGGCTTAATAAATAGCAGGAGACAGTCAGTAAGAGGCTTAGCAGATTTTGCCATGTAAAACCACTCTTGGAAAAATATTTTTATTAATATCTCAGTGGGGCACAGGCAATAAAAGCAGTGCAAGTTTCAAACCCCTCCATTCTCTGTAGCAACTGAGGTAGGGAACTTTAGTACATTGTTAATATTCAAGACTGTATGCATTTTCTTCCTCTTGTTTTAGATCAGCAGAGAAAGATCAACCCCATAACTCATGGGAGACTCAGATAATCAGCTCAAACCAAATTGCAGTATATAATTATAATCACACAACTGGCAGGCTTTACTCAAGAGAGAATATGAGCTGGCACAGCTGAGATTCAAGCATCACAGCCTATAACCCAAACAGAAATGCAGCTCAATAGTTAACAAAGCCAAATGGAGCTATAAGCACTGACATTTGGTGCAGCCCCAGTCTGGTCTGTGTCTCCTATGCAATAAGTTTAGGAGTCTCAGACTAATGGAGCCCATCCATGGCTCATCAGCACCAAAATCAGTCTCTTCATTAGGGACATGAATGGAGAAGCTAAGGAATGCTGCCCCAGTTCCACCAGGCAAGCAGATGTAGATGTAGTATTACGCACACGACTAAACTCACTGGACCATCCCCTGAAGTCACCTTTCATTTTCTTCTGTCAACTGGACTCCAGGCAACAAGGCCAAAGGGAACCACCGCACCTAATCCCAAAAACGAGGGAGCTGGGAATGAGGAAGGCAAAGACCTGAATCCCCTTCCCATAAATCAGAACGGGTCCCTTGCAGGCTTTAACTAACGCTGGGACCAAGCTGGCCGAGGGCTCTGCTGGCCTCCTCTCTCTTCTTTTGAACAGTGCTCAGGGCAGGATGGACGCCCAAGCCCCTCTCTCCTGGAAGACGACTCAGATGTTCAAAGCTCTCTGCTGAAACAGGATTCGAATAGTCGGGAAGAATCAGTTACAACCAGTCTTAATTTTTATGAGATAGTCTGAATATTCTTTAAAAGCCTCCTATAAAGATTCAGATTTGCATTTTTGGCCTCATGAAAAGCAAAACAAAACTGAACATTTTGTCACAAAGCTACAGTTTTGGTTCAAAAGCAATGAATGATTAACATCCTTCCCATAGTTCCCCAAGCTGTTTTCAGATATCAGACACTGAATTTTTCTTGAGCTGGTCTTGAATTTGGCATCGAACTTATTGCAAAAATCTGGTTTTAAGCCTCTGCAGCTATTGCTTAGTTTCCCCTCAAAACATTTTTCAGTCCTTCTCAGATGGACTGATCACTGAGAATCTGCTTCATCATAGCCTGATCTAACTGCAATTAAGAGCTTTTTCCCTGACCCTGTCCTCATATACAGAAAAAAGTGGAATCTAGTGAAATTATTACAAAGCCAGTTAAGCACAGGATATGACTAAACCCACATTTCACAGCTGGAGGTTAAACTGAGCCTCATTAAACCCAATGTTCTTGCTTACCCGCAGCAGAAACAAATGGGGCATGGCAGAGATTTGTGTGTGCGCCTTTCTGACACTCACACTCTTAGATAGAAATTCAGCTCCAGTCCTTCAAAAATTTTGAGTTAAGTTGCAAGAAATTATATGATCGTCTCAAATTCCTATGATTCAATAAACACTGTTTTTCTGTCTATCTGCTATTAGACTTCTGGTTTCAGAACTTCTTGAATTATACTTCCTAGGTTTTTGGGGAACTCTATTTGTATGTTCCAGGTGGCATTCTCGTAAACTCCCTTGATTCCACAGGTGACAATGCCCATAACACACAGTTCACCATCCAGCTTTCATTACAAGTTGCAAAAGCTCCTTTCTGTCATTGATCCTGCTTTTTAGACATGCTCCTACCTATGAATGAGAGGTGAATACCAAGAGGATATTTATTTTGGTAGGTAGCAGCCCAAGACCCTTATGTCCCAAGTCAACAGAAGGAATTCCATTGTCTTAAAGGGCTTGACAGTATTTTGGATGCAAGTCTGAGACCTCTTTGCACTGCTCTTAGAAAACTGTACATGTCTTATTTGCAGATAAAAAACCATTTTATTTAATAAGTACATATTGTTTACTTAAATGTCAGGTCCACTTATTTGATAGAAAATTGGTCAGATCAGTCGTGTCATTGTAATTCATAAAAGAATGAGGTGAAATGAAACACACTTGGACATAGATTGGTTTTGCATGCTATGTTTTCTTGAAGCTTCTGCTGTCACAGCTAAGGAAGCTGCATTTGGGGGATTCTGTTAACATTTTTTGCATTTACGCAGGTAAGCAATGCAATGCAATTACAGGCCTAAGTCAAAGTTTGGAGAGTGGTCTCAGGAATGGTCTCATGAAAGGTCTCCTCAGAGGAGGTCTCATAAAAATCTGGTTCTGCATGAGCTGTACTGCAAAATACATGGAGTCCTGTAGAGAGTCTCACCATTGACTTGAAAGAAATATTTGGATGAGGCCCCAAATACGCATCTCCTTTTTGATTAGTTAAAATTAATATGCAGCTAAACATTTAAACAGCACATAAAAATGGTAATATAGTAACCTAGGGCATGTCCCCTTCAGTATTCTGAATTTAAATGGAGACCAAATGCACTGGAAAGCTTTCATGTCTGAATTGCTCTCTATTACAAAAAAATCCAATTTCCCTTGTGAGACCTTAAATTAAAGCAATTGCACCTATCCCCTTCACACACAAACAGTAGGTAGACTTTGGGGAAAAAAGACAGGTTTGTAATTTTGTTCCACTCGTGGTGAGCATGGGCAATGCTCCTGGTGCAAGCCATGGCCTCACAAGAGAACTCTGGAGCCACAATACAAGGAGAGACCCAAACATTAAGACCCTAGAGCAACTCTGAGAGTTGAGGGGCAACTCCACAAGCATGTTAATGGCACACTTGGCACAAAAGTGACTGATAATAAAACAAGAGGAAATTGCACTCGACTCTCCTGGACCCAGCCAGCACATTGTGGGCAATTTCTTTTTTTCCTCCACACTCTGCTCTTCAGGAAGAGATCAAGATCTCCACTGAACGGCATTTACATCTTTGTTCTTTACAGTACTAACAACTCTCAGGCTCTCTTCAATCCTGGGATTCAGTTTCTTCTCCCCTCATTTTCAGAACAATATGCTAGAAACTGCCTGCTGAGTGTATGTTTGTGCCAAGTTCACATTTGGCTAAGAAGAATTGAGGCAGCCTGTAGATGTCCCTACCATGGAATCTCCTAGCTCAAAAACCTCAGCTCTGTTTTAATAGCAGTGTTTACAGGCATTATTCACTATCATTTTACTATCTGTACAGCTACAGCCTTCTTTTAATTCAGGCCAAGCATGCAATTTCTTAAAAATAACACTAAGCACAGTTTTCAAGATCTTCCAGGGATGCTCTAAAGATCTTCCAAGGATATTCTAAATCCCAATCAGCTAGCTGGCAGATACTGAAATGCTATGAAGTGCTGGTAATACTGAAGTCTACTGGCGATTTTAATTAAATAGTCTGATGTTCTTCATAAATCCCAAGGGTTGTCCCCTCCCTAGAGAAGAATTTTTTATATTTCTGCTCTGCACCATGGGACCTGACATTTTCCCTGAAAGATGCACCAGGACCTCACTGTCAAACATCCAGTTACTCAAAGACTCACCTGCCCAACACATCTGCTCTGCTCAAAGCTGGGCTTTTTGAAACAAAGGTGTGCAACGTGCCCTGGGCATCTTTGTGTAGGAAAATGCCTCTGGCATTCCTGTTCTGAAGGGAAAAGCCAGACACAGCTCAGCAGAGACTATAAGCCAGAACTCCTGACAGCCAGCCTATGGTGCACAGGACTTAGTTATGAGGAGAACAGGGTGATGAGCCCACAAAGCCTATAAAACTCAGTTTTAGTTAAATGTGCCCAATCCCTGCCATTGTACAGAATGAGCTGGAAAATGCAAAATAATGTGAAAGAATGGCCAGAAGTTTGTCACTGTTATTATCTCTAAAATGTACGCATTAGTTACTAAACTAACCAGAATTGACCTTTGGAGCTCCTGAAGATCATAAACATGGGTTTCTGTAATCTTGAAGGGAAAGGGTGTAATTAAAATTAAGTTTTAGTCTAAGGGGCAGTGTGAGGTGGCTTTAGGGGTCTATTTTCTGCTTGGATGCTTTCAGCTCAGAGGAACGGAAAGCAAATATGGTCTCCCATCTCAGGGGTTATACCTTAGTAATATGGAAGGTACCCTCATCTAGTCAACCAGGCACCACAAAAGAGAGGTTAACACCAGCTCTCCTGGGCACTCCCCACAATGGCACAGAGGAAAAACAGGACTTCTCCCACGTGATGTCGCATAGATTAATTGCACGCACACAGCAGAACTTAGTGCACTTCTTCCCTAGAGAATTTGAGACTACCAAAGTGATGCCTGTGAAGCTCTCCAAAGCCAACAATCAACATTCCTCAGAGCTTATGTTCATCTTTACACCTCGACTAAAACTTCCAGAAACCAGCTACGCTTGTGAGAAAGGCTGACACCATCAACCCCAGGACACTGAGGTCCCCACCTGCTCTGCAGGGACTTTGCCACTGTGGTTACACCACAGACGCCTACCAGCACCGGTGAGCAGGCATCGAGGGGCCTTTTCTGGTAGTGGCGTTCGCTACAGCATCTCCCCTACCAATATAAACCAGAGCAACAAAAGCTGTGTGTTGTCAGAATTGCTGCCAGGGATTTTGCGAGCACAGCGATGCCATCCAAGAGCATGACTTTCTAGTTAACAAGGCCATGCCAGCAAAACATTACAGTGTAAACCTGAGTCAAAGAAAGGTATAAAACTGGAGCCGTTTCTCCTCAGAGAAGGGAGAATGGGAAGAGCAATGATTACTAATGGGTTAGCAATGTCAGAAGCAGCTCATTTCCCAACTGGAAATACCTATCACCTTCCCTAGAAAGCAAAAGAAGTCAAAACAAAAAAATCCATATACATCTATCATAAATTACATCCACTTCTCCACTTACTTTCCTCCCACTGCAAAGTGTGGCTCGTGAGATGGTACTTCTTGAAAAAGCTCTCTCCATTAATCTGTTCAAATGAGTCACCAGAAGAAGAGACAGAAGTGTGAATCCCAGCACGCCTGCGCTGCAGGTAACACGTGCAGTGCAGAGCGGCCGCCTCGGCACAGGCTGGGGAGCTCTCGCCTCTCCCACTGAGATTTTCTTCCAAAGTGCTTATGGAGAAAGATGTCGGGAAGCAGGAGAAAACGTGCAGGCTGGGGACACCTGCACCAACTTAATTGCATGCCTGAAGGTGGTACAAAGACATCACCTCTCAGCACAGCTTCACACCCCAGACGTCGAAGAAGATAAAGCAACAAATCTTGCTCAGGATGCACCAGCTAGCAAAGGGGCATTGTGTCACCGGCCACTGTAATATAAATCCTCCCGTAAAGCTTGCAATATCATTTGCAGCACCGGCCTTCTCGGGTTTCTCTGGTTGAAGCACTATTTCAGCTCTATGTTTAGCACTTGGAGAGAAGCCAGGAAGACTTCCATAACCGCCACTGATTTGTTAATCCTTTAATGCACAGGCACTGTTTGTTACTTAGGACGTCAGGTTTCATCGCTCCTCGGCACGTCGGTGATAGAACTTCTTGACACCAGACTGCAAATATTATTGCAATGTCAATACTCCCAGGGAGAAAGCCAAGCCAAGTTAAAATGTGACTTTGGTGTTGACAAGCCAGTTTGGCATTGCAGAGTTCAAATGGCCAGGATCACCTGGCAACTTTAAAAACAGTAGAAAGTTTGCCAGGATCCTTTTTGACTAGAGTCTTATCCCAAGATCCGCATGGTAACAGCTAAACGCTTTCCAATCAGATGAAGCGAGTAAGAATACAGTAAGTGGATTACAGTTTTCTGGAAAGTCCTGGGAGCAACGTGTACATATGCATGCGAGTTTGCACCTATACAGATTTTCCTCATCTTTCTCATTGAGAGAGAAAAAAATCCAAATCTAGGTTTGTAGCGTGACAGATTTGGAGGTGATGCGGCTCGGTATTGCCAGGGAGTCGGCCCAGACCATGGCAGCTTCAGCACTTCTCCTGTTGCCCTAAGGAGAGCTGTCTCCCTGCTTAAGGAGAAAAAGAGGCATCTCCTGAGCGTGATCTAAAATAGGTCGGATCCCGATCTTTTTGGAGGGCCATTAAGACATCACACAGGGGCTGCACAGAACGTCACAGCCAGGCTGGCATCGGTGCCTGCTGCTGCCGGGGAGGCGGCTGGCCCTCTCCAGAGCACAGAGCTGTTTTAAGATTATTTCCCTCCCTCCTGGATTCAAACACTTGTAGTGACACAGCCTGAAAGGTGAGGACACCTGAGGACAGTTGTGCGCGTGAAGAAAAAAGGCACAGCCTTCCCACCCAGGACGGCACGACGCTGAAGGGCTGATGCGTGGGGCTGCTTCAGCCTCACACGCCCCAACACTAACGGGGCTTCACCCTCCCCACGCAATAAGCCCAGGCAGCTATTCAGCCCCTATTAATTCACCACCCATTAATTACCAACCACTCTTTTTTGACCTCGTAAGGCAGATCCGATGGAGTAACGTACTCGGCTGTGGCAGGACAAAGCTGGGCCAAGGGCACATTGAGCCTGTCCCCGAATCCATGCGCATCCCAACTGCCCACGCACAGCCCATCTGCTTATCAATAGCTCCAATTAAATAGTCTCGGGGTTTCGACCGCCACCAGCTCACTCACGGGTTGGGAGAAAGACGGAGTTAAAATTAAATTAGCAATTGATTAATACATGAAGCCACTCAGTAGCTGTTAGGTTGAGCACTCTTTGGGGGTTTTAACCCTTCGATTCCCTGTGAGTTTTGTTTCATGGCTAGCAATGCCAATGAGTACACTGGAAATTTGGAGTAATCTGCAAAAAAAGCTCACCATCAGGACGAAATGTGTATTTCAGCAAAAAAAAGAACTGACGAAATTATTTTATTGAAATTTCAGTAAGCATAGAGCCTTTTCTCTCTTTTTTTTTTTTTTTTTTTTTTTAACAGGGATGTTTTAGTCACATGTGGTCCTGGAGCAGCCTATTTTCAGACTTGGTGAAATGCAAAGAACAGCACAACATAAACTGGCAAAAAAGGTATTTTAAAAAAAGAAATAATTAGGAGGGTGTTTTTATTTCCAGTCCTTATAATTGGAAAGAATCTGGAACAAAATGACTATGAAACTCAGTGCTTGAAGTAAGAAGCAAAGTATAGGAAAAAACCTTTAAAATGCCAGGGAGGTAGAACATACAACAGTGAAAAAGGATGCAAAGAACAAGAGAAAAAGGGTAACTCTTCCGATGGTTTAAATAGACAGCGTTTCACTGAATTCAGCAAAGCTGCCCCTGTTTACACCAAGTGCTGCATTTTACAGGGGATCCAGGGGACATATCAGACAGAATGACTGTTTTCTTCCTGCTGCTTGACATTGCTATATACAGATAGGTAAGCACCAGGAGTGATCAAAAGCTCAGTGGCACGTGGAGTAGACTTTGAAGGGCAGATGCAAGCAAAAAGTGCCAGTTTAGAGAAGTCTGTTCGGTTTTAAGCAAGATCTCAAATAAAAGCTGGGAGCCAGCACTGCACAAAACTATTCCCAAGGCTGTCCTTTGACTACAGCCTCCTCTTTCAACAAGATAAAAGTCAGTGTAAACGGGCAAGCAAGACAAAATCCTACAGCAAGGGCACAGGCAGTGCCGGATCCTCGCAGCATCCCCGAGAGCAGCGGTGGATCAAGGTGTTCTGCAGGGAGGTGTTAATGCATTTCTGAAACACACACAGACACTAACAAAGGATTTACTTTTCTTTTTTTTTTTAACAAAAGGAAACCAAATTCTATCAGTGGGGGTTGATATAAAAAGACCATTATGCTCTTCCCTGGTAGGATGTCCACCAAAAGCCCTTGTGCATTCAAGTGGGCAGTCAGACACAACCATACGGAAACAGGAGAACCAAGCCACATTAATATCTATTAGGCAATAAAAAACCTACCTGGGAAAGAAGCTTGTTGTCATCCTCCAGCAGTTTCACTTTTGTTTCAAGTTGCCTGATATAGTTGGAAGATGAATCTTTAGGAAAAGAGAAAAAATATGTTTAAGCTTCTTGTGTTACAGACAAGTACCGTCAGACAGCAATATGTTTTCCCACTCTGTGGAAGGCAAGCTTGGGAAAGACCTAATGAATAAAACCCCAAGTGTACAGGGTAAGGAGGGGATTCTGCCAAAACCTTTTTTCACTAAAAAGCTGAGATTCAGCAACAGCAGTATCTTCAGTGAACCCATACCAGTGCTACCAGGTCAGGGGGTGGGGGGTACAGCAGGAAAGTGAAGTTGAAATATTGTGTTTCATAATTTTATAAAAGTAATTTCCTAGCTTTAAAATAATTTCTCATTCACCTAAAATTCACCAAAACACTCAACAACAGAGCAAGATGTTTCCTTTTAGGGTTGAATAAACAAACCCTCCACACACATGCCTCTTTATTTCAAAAACAATCAAAAACCTCACAAAAATAAGCTGCTGGCACAGCTCTACAAAGAGGTCACTGCCACAGCTCCCAGTGCTGTAAAAGGGGAAGAAGTGTATTACAGCAAGACCAGAGAGCTGCAGTACTCACAGAGCCTGACATATAGACTACAAGTGTCTACCCAGGACATCTGTTTTTTCTAGTGGAAGCACCCGACACTAAACAGAAAAAATACCAGGACAATAAAATACAGAATAACCTCACATAAAATGCTAATATTCAACCTGCAGGAATGTAATGGCCAGTCTACCACTGCAGTGAGACAGCAATACCAGATAGGGTGACCTGGCATAGAAGATAACTTGCTGGAGAGCTCTGTGGGTGGCTTACTGCTCTCCAAAACATCTGGTTTTTGTTTTGAAACATGCTTTGAAGCAACACATTTGCAAATTTCACAGGGAAGAAAACGAAGGAACCTGGGAAAACCTTTTCTCCATTTTCATTGTAGCTTAGCAGTTTGCAAGAGTTCCTTCCATCCACCTGGATGTTTGCAAAATTTCTCCTCCACTAGTAATTTTGGTAGCAGAGGCTGCGAGTTGTTACAGCGGGAGGAAACGTTTTGCAGCTTAAGCATATGAAAAAAAGCCAAACATTTTCTGCACTGCTAAAAGGGCTCTGCAAAATGGAATTATCTTTTACCTCATTTCATGTATTACGGCACGACTGCAAAGGCCACTATTCAACCACAGGACTTCTCGCCGAGCGTGACTCGGCGAGGAACCGGGTGTTCATGCAACCCTGCTGATGCCGCTGCACCTTGCCGATGGCCAGCACCTTTCAGGATCAGCCCCACCATTGTTAGCAGGCTCCTCTGGCTGCATCTCTGCACACACAAACACACGCCCACGCATACGTGTAAGGTTTAGGCTGGTTCTGCACTAAACGGCTTATCTTTGCCTTTGCCAGTAGCTGCCGAATGCACTCGGCACAAGCCTGGATGCTGTTTTTTGGCCACTCTGGGGGCAGTTTAGCAGAAGAGCTAGCATGCAAGCTACAGCTAATCGCTGAGAGTGCTTTGACCATTCAAGAGAAAAATTGGAATATGCTTGAAAAAGTGCTGCCATAGACAAGTGCCAAACTGCACATAAAGGAACAGCAGGACGGATCGGAGTCAAGTGCCCATCTAAAGCACAAACACTCTCAGAGGAAACAGGCTCACTTTTTTGTTTGGATTGTGCTCTGTCCAAACCCAGGAAATCCAAACAAGTCCTCATGAAAAAGGTTAAGACACCGTAGGAAGCTATGTAAGTTCAGTGAACAGTTTAAGTGGTGGTAAGGTTCACAGCAATATCACCTTCAGCTGCAGGGACCACAAACTCTCTGAGCCCAAAACCAACCCCAACATGGGAGGAGTCTCCAGGTCAGAGGAGAAGGGGGCAAACCGAGTAGGTTATAGGATCAATCCATAGCACCTTTCCCGAGAAGGCCTCGTGACGACAGTATTTTGAATTTAGTCATGCATATCAAAAGGTGGCGAGTATAAAGCTGCAGAAGATCGGTGCTTAAGTCAGCAAGATTTCAGCATCAGCTTGAAGAACTTGCTGAATTAGTAATGAACCTGTCCTCCAGCGGGGTGAGAGGGGAGTTCAAGATTCTTAAGTACAAAGCCAGGAGGACCATGGACCCTTTGGGCTGACCTCCTCTGTGCCCCAGGCCATCACACTTTGTTAACTTACCCCTAAATTCAGCCCAGTAATACTCATTTGGCTAGACAGTTCCCAGGACAGTCTCCAGCTCTGTCTGAAGACAACTAGAGATTCCACCATGTCCACTCCTGTGCTGGATACAACAACCTCCATCGGTATTGAGATAAGGCGTCCTTCCCTGCCTGCCCTCCAGCCTGCCTGCCCTCCAGCTCCAGCGGTACCACCATGCTGCCAGGGTGGCAGCAGAGCCGAGTGTCTCTACACAATGAATGCAGTGATCCTGGTACAGCAGTTCCTGATTTTTATCTCAAAGTATCAGGGCATTCAAAGCAGTGTCAAGGAAGGATTCAAAGCGGGGTCAAAGGAGAGGCTCAATCCACGCCTGCCTGGGAATCAGGGATATGCCTCTGGACCCAGCACAGTCTCTGCATGCATAAATTGCGCAGACAGCAACGCTTGCATAAACAACTGTAAAAGTGATAATGCTCAAGAAGGTCTCGACGTGATGCCGGTAACAGACACAGGCTCCACAAGAACCACAGCATTGACTAAGCCTGTTGCCCACTAGCAGTCCAAGCGGCAGGGAGCCTGCTCTATGCAGTACCCCCCCTCACCTTTGTACTCTTATCACTACTAAGTGTTTTTATTGTGGGCCACTACACCATGTCTGTGCAAAGAACAACAACCAGAAAAAAAGCTTATGGGGACTATTTCTGATGCAAACAAGCCCTTTCTCACACTTCTGTGCCCATGGAGGGTAGAGAAAGTGCAGGAGGTCCTCTCCAGCAGCTCTTCGTTCAAACACAGCGGGAAGTTACCCAAGGTGGAGGCTGGCAACATGAACCTCATGAGCAACCTCTTCAACATGTGCTTGTGGTGGGTTCCTGCACTGCTAACAACTACAGGAAACTGAGCTTAAGTGGATGAATGGTGACACAGAAGCTGCTGTGTTCAGGCCCTGAATGCTACAAGGACTGACTAGCTGGTTGATGGACAGAACAGGGCATGGCTGCCAAAGGAAATGGAGAATTATTTTCTCACTTTGGTTTCGTATCCCTTGCCAAAAAAAGGGTACTCCTTGGGAAGGCAAGCCCTGCATCCCCAGGAGCCAGTGCACACCACAGCTCCCCCCAGTCTTGAAAGCCTGCTCTGAGATTTGCTAGAATTCTTCAAACACTGTTCAACCCCAAACC
Organism: Astur gentilis; assembly: GCF_929443795.1. NCBI lineage: Eukaryota > Metazoa > Chordata > Aves > Accipitriformes > Accipitridae > Astur > Astur gentilis. The sequence goes on from NC_064904.1 coordinate 9,363,628, forward strand.
ATGTCTGATGTCTGACCTCAGCCAGGAAACACCCCACAGCAACATAATATACATGGAGGAAAAAAAAAGCAAAATGAAAATCCCCTGTTTTGTCAACAGAAGATGCTCCATCTCAGGCAAAGGCTGAGAAACAGTGCTCAGAGCCATCCCTATTCTCGCTGTGCCCTCTGAGATGAATTGCCTCCATCTTCAGGACCTGCCTGTGCTGAGGTAGGTGCCAGATGAGCCATTTTCATCTTGCTCTCAGGTTTAAAAAATCCCATAACTCTCACAACAGCAGGCAGTAACACTGCTGGGCTGAGCAGCGAAACCCCAGGCTGGGTCTCTCCCACGTTAGATCAAGAAACACATTCCCAGCATTTTTCTGCCTCTGACCTTCCTCTTATCAGTGAGCTTCCCTCCTCTCCCGCCTCCGCCAGAGCCATGGGGCAAGGACGGCCCCGCTGACCCACTCAGGAGAGGCAGCAGAGCTGGATCACTGACGGCTCGGACCCCCCCATCCCCTTCATTAGAAATTAAACAAATGGTCCTCATTGCCTTGCCGAAGCCTGCCGCCAGCTGTGAGGAATGCTCCACGCTAACCAGCCCAAACGCACTCTCCCCATTGGCACGAGCAGCTCCCACACCCGGGTGCTGGGGCGGGCGTACGTACTCCCAGCACACCCATCTGGCTACCACCTCGTGGCACCGACTCTGAGTCCACCCACGCCTGCTGGTGCCTTGCCACCAGGTGACCTGACACCTCGTGCTGCCCTGGCCGGCCATCCACGCCGGTTGGCTCTACAGAAGTGCGGCACGGCCAAGGGGAGGTACAGTACCAGGGAAGCAGACAAGGGTGGTGGCCAAGGACACATAGCCAAGGATAAGCTTTCTGGGAGGATGCTCTGGGACTCGCTGCCGCCTGGGATGCCAGTGGGGCCAACGTCCTCCCCCAGTTACTCCTCAGGTCCGTGAGCACCAGCTACATGAGCAATGGGTGCCTTAGTGGACCAGATGGCACCAGAGGGAAGGAGTTACCCATCAGAACATCTCACCTCCCATCCAACACCCTCCCTGATGCAGAGCCATCACACTTGGTGCAGAAGAGGAGGTCGAGGAGAGAGCCAGCGTTGTGCCCTGCCAGGCTGCTACCCGCAACAGCAAACCGGTTGAAAGCCATCATCACCGTCAGCCATCGCTCACTTGTACGATGTAAATGCTTCAAGCTAAATTGTTCACAGAGATGTAAAACCTGAAGTCCCGTTTCTTTACAAAGCCTTTGAAAAACTAATTGGATGTAGCTCTGCACATTATCTCCACAAGAGGTAGAAGAGTCACATTCCAGCCCAGGAAGGAGTACTACTGTTATTATCCACCCTCCTCAAGATTTACTGTCTTAAAAAATATACTCCATCTGGAATGGGGTGTAATTCAACTTGGATGTAATCTAGCTGAGTAACTTTTCTCCACATAGATAAACCACTTAACACTCATTACGGTTAAATGGAAGCAAGACAAATCACTCTACCTTGTTTTAACTCAATGGCCTCTGAGAGAGCACGGAACTGCCTGGCTCCTAAGGCTTTTTTAAAACATAAATTAGAAACTGTTTTAACAATCAAAACAATCTTTCACCCTGCAGAGCACAGAACAGTGTCATTTTAAGACACCTGGAGACACTGGAGCATTTCCGATTCTCATCTGAGATTTTAGAGGAATCTGTCAGAGGGGCAAGTATGATAAATTATACATTTATTTTGACAGTAGTAAAAGAAATGGTTTTATTTCCTTGTATGTCGTTTCTCCAAACCACAAGCACACAGAGCTGAGGTTTGCATGGTAGCTACATGGTTGGGATCGAAACACTTTTATTTAAGACCTTTTCATAATGAGGCCTTAGCGCTTAAATGAATACAAGAAAAAAATGCAACCCCTTTAGTTAGGGCGGTTCACAGCAGAGATGCAAGACAATGTTAAGGTAGGTGTCCATGAGATGAGGAAGCCGTCAAGAGCCCTCCGATGGCACTCGCTCACAGCGGGACAGTCCCTACACCCAGCCTGGGCAATAGGAAACAATCCGGCATGAGCAGATTTGAGCCAACAGAGTTGCCTTAGTCCTCTTCCACGGCATTCCACTGAGGTTTGATTTGTCTTTTCGATGTCTGCTACAAAGAGGTGGGTTACGCAGTGTCTGGCTGGGGTGCTGGCTGGCAGGTCAGGACCACGGTGCCCCTCTCCAGCACCGTCCCTGCGTCCACCACGGAGGTGCCCACACCCCCATCAGCAAGACTGGACACCCGCTGCCTCCCGCTTAATTTTCTCCCCAGGAGCTACTTTCACTAAGCATGATTTAAGACAGTAAAGCACAGCTATCTTTTGTCAATGTCCTGCAAACAAGGCTCTTCCTCCCATAAAAAGCAGCATCCTTAAAGGAATTCTCCCATATCCAAACCCAAGGAGGAAAGACACAGGAAGGAGTGATGCTCTGCCAGGTTTGCACCTTGTGGCCAGCTGCCGCCGCCTTCTTCGTGTGATGGGATGCTGACACTTTGGCTTCCTTCCCTCCCATCAAAGATCGTCTCATAAAAAGGCCTTCCCCTGTGCTCAATAAAACATTTTGCTGTTTGTCGGCAGTTTCGTTATCACACCTCTGCTCTTCAGCACTGTATTTCAGATTCATATTGCTCTTCTGGTTTTGCTTCTTGACACAGACAATTGGGCTGAAAAATGGGCCAGCGGTTACATCTTGTAAAGAAGTTGATTTATTAAGGTAACAGCACTCTTTCAGAGCAGCTGGGAAGCAGATGAAACCCACATCTCTTTATATATTGCCATTAAATGAAATTACTGAGAGGTGGACAAACCCATCACCCTTGATTTTTCCTAGGCAGCCCCCATCTTTCTGCTCCTACCAGCAAACCCCATTCCCAATGTCCTGTTTTGGACTGGTGCGCGAGGCAAGTTTTCATGTCAGGCTTAACTCAGCGGATGGCTCAAATGTGAGCAGGGACACCGCAAAGCCACTGCTGAGTTCCTTTAGTTTTGCAGGTGCTGCCCTCTGCTACGGCATCACCAGGGCTTTCGGGCTATGCTCCTCAGTTCGCCTTGGCATGCTCAGCTCTGCAGTGATTCTCACCCTGCCTCAGGGAGAAGCCACTTCTTCCAGCACCTGGAGGGTGCTCCCGCTGCCCGAGGGACTTGGCCCCTGTCCCCACGTTAGCCCTTGTCCCCACTGAACAAAGGCAGCTCTCCAGCCCACTAGCCAGGCTCCAACCCAGCTACTCCCTGCTGAAAATACCACTAAAAGCAGCTGTGAAATCATGTAGATGGGAGGGCAGGTCTGCAGATAAAAGGCAGGTAAAAGCCAAATGAAGTATTCCAGCAGTGAGGTGAAGAAGCTCACTGACCTAAACCTTCCTTCTCTTAGGTCCAAAATACCATACTTTGCTAACCCCAAACCCCATGCCTCTCCAGCAGGAGCTCGGGCAAAATTTGGGCTCTCTCTTGGAACACGCTAAGAGAATATGCAATGACAAGGTCTATGGCAGACAGAGGCTCCCAGCCTTTTGTAGCTTTGCAAGATATTCTGCAAGCAAACCATACCAACCTGCTCTACCTCTTGTCCCACCACCTCATTCACCATGGGCTGTGTAGGGAACAGTTTCCTCTGCACTCTGCCAGGCAGCACTAAAGAGGTGGCAGGAGGGCACTTACAGGAACAGAACTAAGGCCAAATCTTGATTATTTCCATAGCTGAGGTGCTGCAGCACACTTTTACTGAATAGAAACTGCTTTAGACTACGCTAAATAAATAAAAAAACCATATGTAGCATCCAAAGCCACCCATGATAACATCTGTCTGAGTAAGACTGGTAGGATCAGGCCTCATTTTCAAGGTGGAGGTGATAACTCAGGTATAGAACAGGTATTCAAACACTAGTCAAAACAACAGAGAGGTGTGTTGTCAGTCCAATCACAAATAACAAAGAAATCTGGTCTCAGGCTAATACACCTTTTTTTCTAACTCTCACAAGCCGGTGGTTGCGCACTGGCAACAGGGCTGTGCTGCTGCAAAGTGCTGCTCCGGCAGGATGAAACATATGCCGCTGCAGCTATTTAATTAACATTTCATAGCAAGCCTGTAACTACGAGCTCTGAAGTTCTTCAAGACCGCACATTCCCGACTCAGTTCCAGTCCATTAGGCCTGTCTGGGAGCTTAGTGGCCTCAAGTCGGTCTGTAAGAGTCTGATAAGGTCTCTCCCGACTTCAGCTTTTACAGCTCACTACTGCAACTTCCAGCCATGATATCATCTCCGCGCACAGCAAAACATCTGCCCGCGATGACTGTCAACAGGAGCTCAAGAGCTCCCGATATCTTATCGGGATTTCATTAGGAGGCAGCTGATAGGGAAAGAGGAGCGTGTGTGCGCCCGTCTACAGCAGCGCAGCCGGGAGAGAGCTGTCTCGTCCCATCGGAAAGCGGCCACCGGTTTCTCCTTCCTCGCCTGGGTGACCTTTACATTACAATCTTCGTGGGGGCCGTCCTTCTATCACACAGCAGAGCAGGAACCATTGGAGATAGCTTGCGTCTGAGGATGTGTGACCCACCCGACCCGTAAAACCTGCTTAACGGGAAGGTGGTAAAACACCTCCCAGTCTCCTAGTCCGACACCACACTTCTCCTCTCCTGAGGGGGACAACTGGTAGCTGCTCTTCTGCTGCTGGGAGTGGGCAAGGACAGACAGTGCTGCGGCAGCATTCCAGGGCTTTCCACAGCTCTCCGCGTGAGCCTGCTTGCGGAGGATGGCACCTTCACCAGGCTGCTCAGACGCGCTCCCCACATGACGTGCTGCCGGCAGGACAGCCTGGCTCAGCCCTGATTATTAGTCACTACTGTTTGTCCAGGTTTCCTGGGGAAACCTTTCCTTATATCCCCCAGAGATTTTGAAAGTAAACAACCAAGGAAAAGACCGCATTTGTTTTACAAGTTGTCTTTTAACACCTGACTGGGCATCGCTCCGAGAACAATCCGTGTGGGTTTTTTGAGGTTCAGCCACAGGCTGAGCTTGCAAGCAAGAGGGGACAGACTGTAATCAGATGCAATAAGCAAACACAGTGATAGAAATATTAATGTCCAAGACACGCACAGCCAGACAGTCTTGACTGGTGTACGTGTAACAGAAAAGCTGATTTTAAATCCGCTGCAGCGCTCTTGCCCCCCCCCGGCACCCAAAAGCCTGCACTGTCCGAGGGAGTAGGTGCTCTCTGGATCAATTCCAGGTGCTGCAATACCTGCAACACCCACCACAGCTCAGTGACACCAGGCAGAATCCAGGTTTTCCTTGGCCTCTTTAAGAAGCCGTTTGCTGTCCAACCACGTAGATGTACTCAGTGAAGGACTGCCTGAATGCAAAAAGGACAATTCTAGAGAAAGTAGGACAACATTCAAATTGCAGGTAGATCAGAGCGATCCTCCCTTCCAGACACTGTGGTATCAGCATTTCTCTATCAGTGCTTACGAGCTGATAGGAAGGGAGACAACAGAAGATGCAGAAGCTGGCGGAAGGTCAGGGGAAGACCAGACTGACTACTGGATGTGAGGCTGCGCTCATGAAAACTTGCAAGAGAGGAAAAGATGAGTAACACCAACACCGGAGGCTCTTTGAGCGCCTTGTGCCTTAGTCAACGTAGCTCCATCCAAAAAGCTTTGCTTCCCACATCAGAGCTGCGCTGCAGCGGTGCAGGATCTTCCGCTGTCGCCAAACCCAGCAGAGTAAAGCCATAGCCCGTTGACCAGTGCCAAAGCAGTGAATTAGGAGATCATCATAATCTTCCTTATCCTGTACCTCTCTACTATTGCCACAGATGGGCCAGGGCTGATCTACCACAGTATGGCCTAAGCAGGACCTTCCATGAGAGTCTAATTTTAGATACAGAGAGATAAATCCTCCGCTTTTGATAGACCCCCATGGATTGCTTCTCGTTGGTGCGATGGACTCGCTGATGCATGGGAAGGAATGGCAGGACCCTCTCATTGACGTTCAGGCGCTACCAGCCAGTTGTGCCAGACTGTCCCTTGGGGGAAGGTGGAGGTGAACGAAAAGTTGTGTCACCAGCACTCATTTCAGGGAGCAGAGCTGCAAGTCACTGCTAATGGGATTCTGCAGCTTTAATGATTACGAAAAGGTTAAAATGACCTGCCAGGCACCCTCAGCTGTTTAAGCCTCTTTTCCTTCCTCGTGCTGCTTTAATCTTGGTAGTGCGGTCACGTGACCCGGTCAAAAAAAGCCCCGAAGCCGATTAGTGGCTTTCCACCAGCTACAAATGACTCAAAACATTTGGGATGGCGTGGATGCTTTGGAAAGAGTAGCCCACTTTGCTCCACATCCTCCTTTTGGGGGCACCTCAACGAACGGTGCAGCCCCTAGAAGTCGCCAAGAGGGTACTGTCCCAGGGGAAAATCCCTGAAACCAAGGGGACAGGCTGTACTCATTTCCACCTCTATCAATCCAGTTACTTCATTCCTCCCTCCCACATCCAAAACCCAACCCTTCCCACCTGACTTACTTTGGCTATTGCTACGGTAAGTAGCTGCTGTCCCTGTCTCTACAACAGCAACCAAAGGCTAAGCCCATCCCATTGCCAGCCTGCTACGCTCAAAGCCTCTGCTGAGGTCGACCTAAACTTTTGTGGCAGCATCCTTCGGTTCCTCATACACGGCAGTTCTGTGAAAAAGGATCTTGGGGGCTATTGCAGTTCATAAACTGGGCACGAATCAGTGTCACACTGGGGCAAAAGCAGTATGTGGGATCATATCGTGATGCAGAAACAAGAGCCCTGTATGTAAACAAAGGAAATAATCCTCCTTCATTGGTGCTATTAAAGATCTTGAATAGGGATCTGCATCCAGTTTTAGGCATCACGCTTCAAGACTCATGCGGACTAGCTGGAAGGAATTCAGGAGAGAAATAAGGAGGATCAGAGTGTGGAAAGCATAATCTAGCAGGAGAGCTTGAAGGAATCCAGATTGTTTAGCCTGGAGAAGAAAAGACCTAACATAGATGTAGTAACAGATTCAAATATGTAAATGATTCTCAATAAAAGATGACGTGAATAAATTGTTGTTCGTGTCCACCCAGGAAGAGCAAGCTCTCTAATAATAGGGATATTTAGGGGCTAGAAAAGATTGCCTTGGGAGGTGGTGGAATTGCCATTGATGATGGCTTTCATGAGCAGGTTAGACAAACATCTGTCAGGAGTAGTTTAGGTAGAGCTGAATCTGCCTTGGGGCAAAGGGATGGGTTAGATGACCCTGAGAGCCCATCAGTTCTGTTTTCCATGCCTACCCTGTACAAATATCACATGAGAAAATCTGTAGCTATTTCACTTAAATTCCAGAAAGCAAGCACCACTATTATTTGAAGGCAAAAAAGAAATCACTAAACAGCCTTTGATTGGCATGTCAGACTCAGTAATCTGAAACCATCCACGCATTTTGGTTTTCCATCACCTGCAGAAAGTCTCACCTAACTGCATGGCAGCTAGCAAAGAAGAAAGCAGAGCCGGCAGGAGTCTGTGGAGAGGAACAAGTGCTGGGGTAGGACCCTCCGATACTAACGGGATGTTTGCAATAAAAAGGTTCTTTGGGAATAGTTGGCTGTTTTAAAATACAGCCAGGGATTTCAAGAGTTAGTACCCCCCAAAAAAATGAGAGCTCTTACCTTTAAGAATTATCATTTCCAGCTTTTCCACAGAAATGCATGGTCCTAAATCACAGAAGGCCAACATGCACAAGGCTCGGTATGACTATAGTAACAACATACGGTCTCTAACCAAGACCTTAAAAAAGAGGAGCTCGGTGAATGCAGACAAGCTGGTGAATGCCAGGAAAAGATGTGGGTTAGGAAACAGCCCCAGCAGCACTGACAGTCCAACGGCAGTCAAGGCTCATAGGCACCATGACAGAGGAAGGGACAGGAGAAGGCTACAGAGACAACCGTGTCCATGTCTGAGTCTGAGGGCAGCACAAGAGAAAGATGCTAATTTGAAAACTGAGTATGTGAGGAACGGAGGCCAGGTTGTCACTAAGCTATTTTAATAATCCAGAAACTCCCATAATAAGCTGCTACCTTCCCCAAAACAACCACATGGTCTTTCAAGATAGGAAGGTAGCTATCAGAAGCCCAAAGACTCTTGAGTTTGCACTAGTGAAACCAAAAAGAGCTGCAAATGAAAGTCAACTTGGGTTCAGAGCCCTTTGTTACCCCGTCACAGCCAGAAAGCTCTGGAAAACAGGCTGATCTGAAACGTTTGCACGTCTAACTGCCCTGTTAGTTACCTCTTGCAAATCCACTGAAATGAGTGCAAGTGTATCTGAGAATCTGCTCCCTGGTTTCCATTTTGCACTGTTGCCACTCCACCACTCTGCAAGAAGAAACCGTGAGCATCCACAACTGGTATTTTTCTCTTTGAACTCATCACGCTGACCAAAGCTGCGCAAGACATTTGCCCCCAGATCTGAACCCACTCAAACACATGCAGATTTGATTCCACCTTTGAAAGACTTGGGGGGGTTGTTGCAGTTGCAAAAACTTCACCATATTTGACAAGACCTTCGCTGAAGTTTTTCCGTTTTTATGGCAAACTTCTAACCATCAATGGTTCAAAAGCCTGTGGGAAAGACATCAGGTTAATCCAAAGCCTTGTGAAACAGAACAGTTGTGAGTGAATTTTGCTTGGAAACTTTAGATTTGTTTGAGTCCTTCAACATTTTCTCCTGGATAGATTAACATTACCTCCTAGGTAAGAATGCACTGCCAAGCTTCAGATGGCTATAAATCTTACGTTCGACACTGTACATACAAATGGGCTGGTAGATTTTATGCAGAAATTCCCATTGCCTTCGAAGGAATCCTGCTTAGAAACTGATAGCACAAAGCAGTCCAGCTGCAGAAGGGCTCTCTTTGAGTTTACAAAACTACTTCCTAAGCAACCTGTGGGGGGAAAGGCAGATTACCAGATTAATTGATGGGCAGTTTTTTGTTACAAGGGTAAATAAGATCCTAAATATTTGCAAAAGTCTCTCTTTGCAAACATCGAGTTGAAACTTTTGCAGGCTCTGAAAGTGCATTTCAGATTGTAAATCTGCTCCCCCCTTTTGCTTGGGAAGATTCTTCTGGACAATAAACGCAGCGAGCCCGGGAGAGGGCTGCATAATTATCCACTCCACACAATGGAAACCAGCCTTTCCAATGCAGTCCTCAACCGTCAGGAATCCAAGCTGCGTGATAATTAAATCTCAAAACTCCTCTTCCATCCAGAGAGAAATTAAACTTTAATTTCCACTCCTCAAATACCCCCACCATGTTCAGGAAGGCCCCTATTAAAAAAAAAAAAAATAAATCTCATAGATGGAAACGATGCCCTTCTGAGTACCAACAGGAAAAATTTAATTGGCAGCAAGAAAAAAATAATGATTAGGTTAATGAAAAATAGGCTTTATTGACTCGGGCCACTCGACCATTCCTGATGAGGGTAAACAGCCCCCCCCTCCTTCTTCCCGCTCCCCTCGCCTTTGTCTGCCGCGCACGGCAAGGCTGAGAGCAGGAACGCATTCAAAAGCGATGCCTCAGTGGGAAAAGGCTGGAGTCAGATCAAAGTCCTTCCACTCAGGGGCCCACCGGAGCCCAACGCTCGCTGAACGGCCTCCGTGTGCCCAGGAATTCGTTATCCCCCCCGCCCCGCTCCAGGCTGCCCCACACCCCATCCTTAGCCCCAGCGGTGGCTGCTCATATCTCTCCCCCTGAGCCTAAAAAAGTGCAAGGTAGCAAAGGTGTTAAAAATGGGTGATCTTTTTCCAGCGAAAAGCGTTTATCCATTTATGGCTGGCATTTACGTACAGGGCAGGATGGTAACAAACTTCAGTTCCGCACCCAGGGCTGGCACGGGAGGGCTCTTGCCCACGTGGCGAGCAAGATGCATGATTTCATGGTGTCACCCGCTCTTGCCACGCTACTTGGGATGAGGGCTGGTAGGAGTTTTTAGGTAAAGCAGTTTTTCATAGGAAAATGCTGATTTATCAAGAGAGCATTTTTAACACAGGCATCCCATTTCATGCAATTTTTAGCTTAGGATAAAATTTCTGGTCAGACCCTCAGAGGGAGAAAGGGAGAAAGCCTAAAATAGCTGCAAGCCCGTGGCTTAAGGCAATCGCCAGGGAATGTCTAAATCCCTGCACGCTAAGCTCTTCTGGAGTCGGGGATTGTATGCGTCTGTGTCAAAGACACAAATTTCTATGGCCGAGGATATGGAGCCTTGCTAAACTGCAGGCAGAAACCCCACACCCAGCCCTATTTGCCAAAAATAACTGCAGTTGTAGAGCCAGTGGCTCCTACTGGCTAGGATGGGCACCTGCGCAGGTCCCAGCATTCACCCATCGTTCAGTCCTGGATCTATGTGTATTTTGCAGTTAGCTGGTTTAATGTGCTGGTCTCTCCCAGCGAGCCAGTGTTTTGGGAAGCGGAGCTCTGCTGCAGTCCAGAGCACCGAGGGGACCCCGTTCCCTGCCACCTGGTCCCCTCTGATTTGGGGTATTTTCTGAGGTGGTTCTTCTCTTTTCCCCTGCCCGGTTCCTCCTTCCCACCCGGCAGCAGAAAACCACTCAGCCTTGCACTCTCCTGCTGCAGACCCTAGTTAAACATTACGTGCTGCAATTGCCTAGTAATTTAACTCACTTTAGATAAACGCATTCCAACAGCAGCATGACCGTAGGAGGAAGGTGTGCTTCTTCCCAAACACCTTTAAGGACTCTGTACAGGCAGGAATGACAGCCATGCATAAAAACGATAAAGTATGTTCAGTTAATTCACTGTACTTCAGTGTCAAGCTGGAAGATGGCACGAATCCAACCCATGCCAGCTTTCACCTGAGATAAAATTCAACCAAAAAAACCCAAAACTGGGTCACAGAGGAGCCCCTTCGTGCCATCGAATTACACAAATGGAGCAGAGACTGTTGCCTGTGTTCTCACGCGAGGGTGGAGGGAAATCCTCGTTTTGGAAGCAGCGATGCTCCACCTTTACCTGCAGCCCTCTCCTGCCTGGACCCGCTGCCCTGCCGCAGGAGTTAGCGAAAGGAAATTAAATAGGAGAAGGGCTGTCGAGTGTAACCTGTTGGCTATGCCAAACCAGCACGGGCTTTGTCGGGGCCAGCTGGGAACACCAGTAGGCTAGCCAAAAATATGCTATAACCCAAAACTGAGCAGAGCAGAACAGGGACTCCAGATACCTAAGTAAGCGACACGTGCTATGGCTTAAGAATCTGAATACAGTAAACGTGTAATTAATGCCTGGAAAGAAAGGCTAGACAATACCTAAGCATTCCCTAACTGCACAATGTCTAAAGGGAGTAGAAACAAGATGGAGGAGCAGATTACAATGTATCACTGGGCTGGATTGAAATAATGAGACATGAGGAAACAAAACCTGTTTTAAAATAAGTTAATAGTACAACGCTACTACAATAAAAATAGGAGAAATAATTTAGAAATAGCAAGTCAATCCTCAGATAAATCTCCCCGATAACTGTGACTCGCTCTCATCCACGCTACCACCCTCAGCCGGGAGTTTTAGGAAGCGCTCGACAAAGCCGGTCCTGGCCCAGGGGATGCTGAGCAACCCCCGCTGCGAGGGAAGGTGGCTGGGGAGCATCCCACAGGACAAGTCCCCTGGCGATTAGAGCAAAGCAAGGAACTGCGCCGTCACCTTGCCTGGGGCAGCCAAGGAGAGCCCAGGCATTCGGCCACTGGGGATAATAAAACCAATCCCACAACGACCCAGAGAGCAGGCGATCCGAGGAGACTTTCCAATTCTACAAGCCGAACGAGCGCTCGCTACGGCTTTGCAAAAGGGCTATGCAAACCTTTACCATGTTTCCCTGAGGTTACATTCAGAAATTAAAACTATGCAACGCAGCCAGCTTTCCCTGTTAATAAATAACAGTTTTATTACCTCCCACTCAAGCCCTTTGGACTGGCGGCTGACCGCTCCCCACACGGCGGGTTAACACATGCTGCTCTGGGTCTCCAAAGCGGCCCCCACGGCTCGCTCTCGGCCTCGCCGCTCCAGCAGCACGCAGGTGTCCACAGGATCCACCTCTGCACATTGGCCTTCAAACACCTATTATTCTGTATTTCAGCCTTAAAGAGCGGGCTCTCAGCAGCAGGGACCCCTGCGCGCTCCGTAGCATCACGTTCGTAAGTCAGTTCTGGTTACACAAACCATGGCAGAGCTGGGGCAAAAGGAAGGGATACGGAAAGGGACCCGGACATGAGCGTCTTCCTTCCCAATCACGAGTTGCTCCAGGCATCTCCTGTCTGCTCACTGCAGAGGGTCACCTGGGGCTCCTCTACGTCCACATTTCAGGACTCTCTGAGAACTAGCAGAGGGCAAGGTGATCTTCTTATTTCCACAGGACAGCTCTTTGTTACACGCATAAAAAAACCCGAACACTAAGCACAGGCCCCCTGAAGTCACTGATATCCCCCATCTCCTCCCCAAATAACCTGGTGGGCTTATTTTCTAGGCGTGCACGTTGCATAGAGATGGGAAACGAATAATTACACCCAAAGATAAAGGGGGTTGCTTTGGTTCAGGCACAAAGATGGGGAAGGAAAATACATGGACATTCTAGGTAACACTATTCATAAAAGCATAGAGATGTTTCAGGTCATCTAGCACAGAGGTTCCCAAACTATTTAGTTTGCCAATTACTCCCACACTTGAGAGATATGTCCTATGCCCTCCTTCTTACAAGCCAGGCAGTGTGTAGAAAGAGTATTTTGAGAGACCAACAAATTCGGGGAGTGCTGTTTCAGGGTCTGCCAGAACACCAGCACAAGTCCCTGCTGCCAGCTTACTGGTAATGTCTTGCTTTGATAGACAGCAGCCCCCAGCTCCTCTGAGTTCACACCTCAGCTGAAGGCCCTGCCCTGCAGAGAGGCAAAGGTCCCACTCACAGCCCCCTCCATCTCTCCCAGAACAGCACTGTTCCTGGGGAGGGGGGCTCATGTCTCCCTGGAGCCCCCTGAAGCCACTGATAGCACCCATCTCCTCCCGAAAGCCAGATTTTTCTCATATTCTCATTTTAACACAACCCAAGTAAGTAAGCGCCCATCGCTTCCCTTGAGAAACTGTGCCGCAGCCTAATAGCTTTCACCTTGAGGAAACAGTTCCTGACGACTTTCTCCTTCATCTAATTTCATCCCATTAATCCTGGTTATACATGCTGGGTCCACCCCGCACCCCGCCTTCCCCACCCTGCAGACACAGGGGCTTGGTGAGCGCATCCCTGCCGAGGCCGCTTGCCTTCACTGCCAGAAAAGTGGGAATCTGACCCTCACACTCGTTCGTCGCAGGCTCAGCCTCCACAGGCACGTGAGAAATGCCTGGAAAGTCACTTGCATGGAGGGATTTGTCCTTCCCCCACCTGCAAATGTCCCCTGAATGTGGTTTAAATGACAGGTTGTCCCTGCCTTTCTCTAGGAAGTGCTTTGCAATGCCAATTTCCATCCCACGAACGCACAGCCTGTGCAGCACTATTTGTGTTGACCAACAGGAATTTAATCAACCAACAATAATAAACTGGGTAATACTCAATTGTATGAAGCTGCCAGTCAGATGAAAGGATTTACAAAGGCTGGATTGATCTCCGAGCCCTGGCAGCTTTCCCACGGTCCCCCTCTAATCTGCAGAGCCAGAGCGAATACGTGAAAACTCCAAAATCCGGGTTTTCCTGCGGGGTGTGTTAAGTTCAAATAAGTCTCTCGACTACAGATGTGTATTTTTTTTCACGTCCCCCTGCTCCACGGCTGGCCCTTACCTAACCCTAAAGGAGCATCATGCCAGGACAAAGCCCCCTCGGAGACAGCCAGCTTATGTAACCGCTAATGCCATAAGCACTACAATGTCTTTAGTGACAAAAAGGCTCAATGCAGGCTCAGACCAACAGCAGCCAATTCACTGCTGAGAATTAAAGACAAGAAACTGATGTTACTTCAGGAAATCAATCAGCATGGCCACCATTGCTTTGGCAGATAGCATCCTTCCAGCAGGTATGGGAACATCTTCTGACATTGCAAAGCGTTGGCAGGACGGTGTTTGCTTACTTGGGGGAAGGAAAGCAAAACAACGCTCCAGGCCACCTTACAGCTACAAACGCCCTCGGGGAACAGCAAACCCGACGGTGTTCCTGAGGGTGGCTGCTCACAGAGCCGCGGAAGGACCTTACCAAGGTATCTGCACGTGCCCCCTCTGGCTCTGCGCCCTCGCCTTCCTTCTGCAGAACCTGCCCGCATTTCCAGCTGGGAGCCCTGCTGGCCAGGGCCAGAGGAGGGTGACTGGGGGCTGGTCACTGTGGTGGGAGCGGACCCATTTGGGGTGAGAGTGCTCACTGCTGCGGGAGCCAACATGAGAGGGGTACGAGAGGCTAATTCAGGCACGTGCCCCCCGCCGCACACGTGGGGCTCCACCAGTGCCATGGGTCTCCTCTTCCAGCACCTCAGCGGCTCCCCTGCAACACGCAGCCACTGTCACACGGCTGAGCAATCCCATCCCACGCGGCTCAGAGCACTGGGTGGCTTTGGAAATGGCCTATTGCTCACATTATCCAGGCAGTCACAGTATTGCTGGTTTTAGAGCCATCTCCCTGCAAACCAGGCGAGTATCTGGGTTCAGGGCCTGAGCTGCAGGAATTGGAAGCAGCCGTGATGCCGCCGATGGTGGCTGCACAGGGACCACCAAACCAGAAGGTAACACTTGGGAAGTCCTCGAGCTGCAAATCGCTGGTGGCTGGGCAAGTATTGTAGGGAGACACGTCATCGTATGTGATCGTCACATTGCCCTAGTTTTAATTCCCCTGGGCACTGCTGGAGACAGGACATCAGGCCAGGGGCATCTTCGGTCCGACCCCAAGCAGCTGCTGTCACAGTTTGAAGGCTGTTGTCACCTCTGCTCATCACATGGCTCCAAAGTGCCGAACTGGAGGAGAGGACCAGAGCAGCAGCGCATCCATTGCTCTGCCCCGCATCTAGTCGGCTCGTAACCACGCTGACTGGCGCATCAGGGAGATGGGGGCAGAATTAAAAGGAAAAGAAAAAATAAACAAAAACAAAGAAGTACTCAAGCAAGGAGGGCAACACAGCAAAAAAGCCCAGCACCAACCAGCAGTACAAGCAGGCTGGCAGTAGCTGCTTTCCAAGGGTCAGCTGCAATACCTGATTCATCCACAACCCAGCCACATCCCTGTCAACTGTCATAGCATAGCACCTAATGAAAGACACCTCAAAAGCCCAGCAGAGTAATAATTTTACTAGGAGTGGTTACTCAATCAACTGATGAAGAACGAGATGGTCTGGGAGGGCCCTGCAAGCAGGGATGCCTCCCTTGGCTAGGACGCAGCCGCATGAGCAAGTTGAGAGCCCACAATACGGGCATCGGCTCTGCTTTATGGGCAGCCGTGGTTTGTGGTAGGAAGAAAACAGGCACACAGATTTCCTGTAGTGGGAGGAGGTTTGGGCAGAGGTTTGGCAGCTTTCACCCCCCAAGCCGAGGTCGCTGTTTGGGAGATCACAGTCCTCTGTCCACAGAGGTATTCACCACCAAAAGAAGCTTCTCTAACGCAGTTGTGAGCGATCCCCTCTCCATCCGCTGCTTCTTCAGGCCTGGGGAGAGACCGAGACGGCAACCTGGGAGTCAGACCTCCATCCCACCCCGGCCAGCTCACACCACCACCACCGGCTGGCTTAAGTGGATAAACACACACATATCTACAGCACCTCACAGCATGGCAGGGCCCTCCCTCCCCTCCAATCTGCACTAATCTCCTCCAGCGTCTGTGCTGCAGAAGATAATTTAGAGGCAATGGCATGCTCCCGAACACATTGCCTCTCTCACGCAGCAATTAAATGTACATCATTGTCTGGCTGTCCTGTATCCTTGGGGCAGGAGGGATTGTCATCATCTTAAAGTCATGATTTACAGAGGTAATAATCATGGCACCAGCCTCATTACATGCCAACTTTCGGGAAATTAGGTGATAGATATTATTCATTAAGTTGCCACACGATACCCATATCCATCCATCTGTTACAGCTGAGTTAACATTTTGGTTCGGAGCATGCCAACCAACGGCTTCTTTAGGAAGGAAGCAGGCACTGTCCTGAAAGGCGATGGGGAGAAAAGAGTAAGATTGCAATTGAGTAAATAATTTTCCAGAAAAAAAAAAAAATTAAATTAAACAGAGACCTTTCAGACCTTGGAGGCTTCGTGAGTACCCAGCAGCAGGACACTCAGGCCAAAGCAGAGCAATACACAAATCACAACGTGGTGCTCAAAAATGGCACGTGTGAAGCAAAAGCATCGTTCCTGGTGAGCTCAGCCCAACCAGCTCCACATGCCACAGAGTGGATTAATTTTGGGGTGCTCCGTCAGGCTGCTCCATCATACTGAGCCACTTGGGACCCTCCAAAGAGCTATTCAGACTTTGCCCAGCACAGGGTGTCTGGGCTGTGGGTTGCTGCTCCCCTTGCAGCGACCGGGATGGGACTGCATGGGGGTATGTTTGCAAAAGCCCAGCTGCCCTTCACACTGAGAGCCCAGGGATCCTCCAGCCATCCTCAGCTGCTACCAGAAGCCAAGACCGACTTTTCACAGTCCCAGAATCATGGAGATACGTGTCCCTTGTCCCTACGCCTTGTCCCTCCACTGAGCGTAACCCTCCTGCCCACACCACACATAAGGGAGTGAAGGAGGAAGATGCTGGAGATCTGGCTGTCACCGAGTGATGGGACAAAACCCCCCCAAAAGCACAAAAGAGTGCATGTCCCAGAAGAGACAAGGGCCTCTAGCACTTCTCTGTTTCTCCCAAAATACTTATCACCCAGTTTTGCCTCAACAAACACTGACATTGGCATTTTTAGAGAACTCATTTTCAGGGTGATTCACTCTCAAAAAGGGGGAGTGAAAAAGATTCCTGCAAAATATTTTTCATTTTTATCTTTTTAGGGAAGGCTGTGTTCTTAGGCACACAGAACAGAGGGTAAGTGCTGGGACCTCAGACAGCCACAATACTACATTGCACAGATATCCACTCTCAAGTATTATTCATCATTAGTTAAATAATACAAACGGTTTCCCAGCAAATTTTTTGCCAGAAGGAGGAGAAAAGCGAGCGCTGATGGTGCTCTGGTAGCTGGTGCCAGCCTTTGATATGATGGCTTTGCAAGTCTCTGACAGAGGCAGAGACAGAAAGAACTTCATGCCCATCAAGCTACAGCACGCCCAGAGGCCCAAATTTATCTTCTCTAACCCTACTCAACCCTTTTAACAAACGCTTCCTCAAGCAAAATGCATTAAGAGGTATCACAAAAATGAAAGGGCTACTCCCTCAATGCATAGAAGTGCTGTTTTCAGCCACAGAAGATAGCAGAGCTGGCTAGGGATCTCAGATCTGGGAAATCCTGTCACAGAGATTGCAGGAGGGCAAGGACTGCAGTTTGGGGGAGGCAGGGAGCCAAAGCCTGGGAGCTGGGAAATCTACGTTATACTTAACGCTGGGCGAGACCTAGGCTTTTGTGCCCACCCAACTGCAAGCAACTGCCGAAAGGGGCGATGCTACCCCACGGCATCCCACGACGACGCGGTGACGCAGAGCATCCCCAGCTGTGGCCGGCACGAGGCAGGAGGGGACGTGCAGCTGGGCATGGGGAGCCGGCACCGGCCCTTGGCAGCCGCCCAACGCGAGGTCAGTGGAAGCCGCTCGGGAAACCACATGCCCAGCGCTTCATCTCCGAACCGGAGCTAATAGCTCC
Source organism: Astur gentilis (assembly GCF_929443795.1). Lineage (NCBI taxonomy): Eukaryota > Metazoa > Chordata > Aves > Accipitriformes > Accipitridae > Astur > Astur gentilis. The sequence continues at coordinate 9,381,474 of NC_064904.1, forward strand.
CCGCTGGTTTTCCCCCTCCGTAGCGCAGGATACTCGGCGAAGCGGAATGAAAAGCGCAATGTGTTGTTACACAGCAGCAGTTCAGTCCAGGTAGCATCTCAGCCACGCTGGGCAGCAACCCTGTTGTCTCTGCAGCATTAACAAATCTGGTACTGCCAGTACCCTACATAGTACCTACAGAACTTCCCACACAACCTGATAAAGTTTGGGTACCAGGCTGGCACTGCCGGGCTCCAGTGGTGACGTACAACCCCCACCTCGCCACGAGCTCTGCCCTGGGCCTCCCCGTCGAGAGGAAAACTGTGAATAAACTACATATCAATAAAGCTAAGCAAAGCTTCCCGCAGGGGTAAGGAAGTGTTATACCCTGGCTGAACAGCTCAGTAACCTGAGGAACGATAAAAAAAACAGCACCTGGAGTCAGTCATACATCCATACGCTTTGCTAGCTCAGAGCTGTGTGTCACAAGCCTTCAGCACAGCCACAAGCAAAGTCCTCCTCGCCTACCCCCAAGCCCCACGCTTCAGGCAGCGGGTTGTCTTCTCCCCGCCATTCCCCACGTGGCTGGCACGGCCAACAGGGCAGGGACATGTCCGCAGGCGAGGTGGAGGACGCACATCCCCAGCAAGACCCCACGCGCTCCTCAGCACCGATGTTCATCTTCGCTCAAAACAGCTCGGGGGGGCACCCCAGGTAAAAATGCTGAGCAGAGAGCTGCAAGGCACAGCAGCATGGTGCACGCCAGAGGAGTTACACGACCCTTTTTGCGAGCCAAGACTGCCTCAGATACGTTTCTCTGTACATTTAACAATCAACTAGGAATTTTAAGGTGCCTTTGACCATGCTCCTATAGGTCTTCTTCCAGCATACTGCACTAGCACAGGTTCCCAGGTGGGAGCTGAAGGGTTAAGAGTCATTTTGCAGGGTTGCCTATGACATCGGTAGCGTATATCATGAGATTAGATATTGTTATTAGGACGAAAGGGTCGTAATGATACCAGAACTCAGGATTCACACCAACAGATTTGTGTTCCTCCAGGAGTCAGCAGCATTTGCCTTGGGCAACAAGATGGCAAGGAAAGCAAAATGGTCAGCAGCTGAAAGGGATGAAAATATGAACATAAGACTAGATTTGAAGATGTTTAGGCGAGAAATTAGGAAAAGGAGGCATGATAGTCAGGAACGGCATTGCAATACAAGCAGCAGGGGCAAAAATTTCAGAAGGCGGGCAGCGTCAAGTGGGAGCACTCACTATGGCACAAGACCACATTCACCAACCCCAAAGGTCCCTTCTGATCTTGTGTGCCCTTTAATACTGGTGCATTTTGCATGCACACATGCATACACACACACATACACCATCACCACATCACACACAACATCAATGTAACATTAGGCTAAGGATCTAAGGGGATGGCCATACTCACTGTGCTTGTTTTGGATACTAGAGCATTCCTCCCTTGTGATAGTAAATCTGGTATAATTAAGTAAGGCATAATCAAAAGTAGATTCCACCCAAATTAATTTGCAAACATAAAGATTCAGGAGCAAATTCAGTCCTGGTTTACTTCTACTGAAGTCACTGAAATGACCTCAGGGATGAATTTGGCCAACTTGAATACCCATGTCTCATTACTACCAGATGAGCTGTGCGCCTACAAAGGGGTAGTGGGTGTTTCGGACAAATGCATTCACATGCAGAGATGGGCACGTCCAGGATGGAGGCAATGGATAAAAGTGCCTCTTGGCTTAGGATCCTCTAGCACTTCAACTGCTGGTTTCACTGATGTTTTTGGTTAGGTAAAAAATTTAGTTTCAGCTTTTCTACAAAAATAACATAAGTAACACACTTTTCTTCAGGTCACTGCCACAGTATAGCAAGCGCTAGGTGGCCCTTGGGAATGTGAGCTTTCAGACAGATTAATACAGCTTGACTGAAGAAGGGAAGATGACAGACACTACTTAACAGACTCCAAGTTGGGCTTATCCTTGAGCTGAATTTTCTTCACAGTCTCACAAGCCCTCAATCGGAAAAGTCAGTCAGTCCCTAAATAATGAAGTGCATTTGCTCTTGGTAATTTCTTTTAATTCAGACAGTGGACAAAGGGTAAAGATGCATTCTTTGGGGTTTTTTGCTTTTACTGTCATTGTCTTCATTTTTTAAGAGGATCTCAAATATTCAGATGCCAGAACCACAGTTTCAGTGACAATAACTGAAAAAACACCACATCAAAGTATTTTACAAATATTCTGATGTTTCCATGTAACGACTGGCAGCTTGTTACGGTACTATACGCTTACCCAATGGATTCGCAATCACCAGAAGAGCCATGGGGCCTTCATTACACAGCGTCCTTGGAAAGTTTATCCTAGGGAGTTTACCACAGTTACTGGGTCACCCTTGACTTTTTAAACCCTTTTGTGAATCATAATTAATAATATTAAAGCGATGCACACATATTACGCTTGTCTGTGGTTTTGCCCATAAAGGACACCATCAAGGGCAAGAAAGCAGATACAAAACAGAAAACGTAACTCTTCGTCCTCTTCCCTCTCTGCCCCCAGATCGCCCGTCAGTCCGTCGCACGAGAGCACAAGCTGCTTTATTTCCTTCAGACCATCGGTGCGGCGGGTGCCGCCGAGGCAGCGGAGCCAGGGCCGCGGGGCGAGGCAGCTGCCTGGCCGCGCTCTGCCGGCAGCGCCGCGGCGGGGACCCGGCGGCCCCACGGCGACGCACGTGCCGCCGTCGGCGTTCGTGGACCCACAACCCCGCCGCTCTAATTTCAGCACTAACAGCCTTGCTAGCATCTGGGGAAGACGTCTGGCGTGCAGACGCAGGCAGCCGGCAGCCAGTGGCAGAGCCCCAACAACAGCAACAGCAAACCCCTGGTGAGATCCGCGGAGGGCAACGGCACGAGGACGCAGCCAGGAGCCGCGTCTCTGCCGACGGGCGCGTGGAGAACATCGGCGAGAGGAGAGCAACGCTGGCCCAGAAGCGCAGGCAGGCTCGCAGCTGGAGGGAGGGGGCAGCCAGCACCCAGGTCACCCCCGCGTCCCACCCCAGGTGCATGCAGAGCCCACCCCTCCCCGCTCTTTCCCCTGGAGAACAGGGAACTGCTCAAAACCCTGCTCAAAAATGATGCACTCCCAAAACCTCGTCTGATTCACCCACCGCCTGTTCCCCGAAGAGCACAGCTCCAGCCGCACCCTGAGGAAGGGACGTTACATTGTGCACCAAGCTATTGGAGAAAATCCCACTTTTATCTTAGCAAAACAACTTTCCCTTTCTACCGCCGGAAGAAAAAAGACCGACCCCACCTATCTGCATTGCATAATCCAGCTGCAGCATCTAAAGCAATGTTTACCCGGGAAAAACATACTGGGCAAACGCTTCATGCCTGGTTCCCAGACTGCAATGGGATGCAGCACTCAGAAACCGAGAAAACAACAACAGTGGCAGGTATCAGCCAGATCCAGGGATCACCAGTTTGGAGAAGCAGCCACCTGGGAAGACTATGCGCATTAGAGGGCCAGTCCGACACGAGTGCTGGGAAGACAGGCAGGACAACCCAGTCGGGCTTTTCTATCGCTGGTAGGTATGATCCCGCAGCAAGGTTTCTCCCCTGCCGTCACAGCCCCTGAGAGACACCAAACCTGCCCTCGCAGCACCCATTTGCACATCAGCACCGTGCCCTGCACACCCCAGCCCTGCTGCCCTCCGCTCGCCCCTGGGGCAGCTCCTTACAGCCTCCTGCATGGTCACCGAGGCTTTCATCTGCTCGGCATCGAGAAGTCAGTTCAAAGACATCGATATGAAAATCCCGGGAGCAATGAGCCCCAACAGGATGAATCCACCAGTCCTTGCTCAGGCAACGTGCCCACGCAACAACGGGAAAGTTCATGCTTTATGTTCCTAAGAGAAGGTATCTTAGCTAATATTGATGTTCATTAAAAAAAAAGAAAAACAACACACACTCAACCAAACCCAAAACTCTTTGCAAAGCTATGAGAAAAAATGAAGTCTTGCTGTCTTGGGAAATGTCTTTCCCACTGGCTTCTCCTTAAGGATTTAGTTTAGGCTTGTGGGAACTTAACACATTAGAAACTCGCCCATAATTTGCATGCCCCAAACAGCAGGGAGATATCATGAGATCTGGTATTACTGAGATTTCTTTCCTTTGGCAAAACATATTCCAGAAGATTTACTTGGAGAAAAGTTCACACATCATTACAACTAAACTGTATGCGCCTAGTGAGTGAAGAAAGGGCACAAGATGACACATTACCCTGTGGTTTTATTATATTGGCTTTCCTTCCTTACCTCATTTGCAAAATTAGGGTTGGTCATAATCCTTCCATCAGTCTTTCCTGAAAATTAGGAAGGGACCTAACCAGATTTTCCAATTAAAAAAATCTTCCCACAGTTTCAGAGATGTGAAAATGCCAAGTATTACACCTGAAGGAGCTTTCTGAAGTACCAGCTCAGCATCTGAATGCTGAAATTTCTTTGCAAGTGATTTGGGAGATGCTCTGGAGAATATTCCCCAGGAACACACACAGCTGAAGTGATGCCCTCACACTTTGCCCATTCCTCTGCAAGGGAACGAGAGGGAAGGTGGGCCAGAGGGTAGACAAAGTTAAAAATCTTGAAATATGTGCTTTAACAACAGCATTATTTGAGAATTACTCTTATTTTCCTGGAAATGCTCAGTGGTGACAAATAGGTGCAAATTGGAGCGAGGACACAGAAGGCTGCAAACCCCTCCGAGACGGGGACCACGATGCAGTCACCTCCAGCGCCTCCTACCAGCCCCTTTTCCCCCGGAGCTCGGCAAACCAGCCCAAAGAGGTCCTCCAAGCGAGATGCTGAAACCCCCTCCAGGCAGGTCTGAGCCACCCATTGCCATGCAGGACCCTAAACAGAATAAGCAGGTGCTTCTGCTTCTGCGGGGAGGAGAGAGGCTCTGCAAACCCAAAATGCAAACAACAAAGCTGCTGAGAGGTAAGCGAGCAGGGTCTCCTTCCACGGGACCAGGGAAGGAGGGAGGTCCCCTGTACCACACCGAGTGCAGGGGACCAGACACTCGGCACCTTAGCCCACTCAAAGTCACCGGTGGGTGGCAAGCTTTAGGAAATGTGTCCTCCTGGCTCCTAAGGCAGCAATAAGTCTTTATTTCCAAAGCAGTGGTGTACCTGAGCATGTTGGCCTTGAGGCTGGGTGTGACGCCAGCACCGGGACAACCCACAGCAGAGTCTGAAGCCCCATTTTGCAATGCCCATTTTGGAAAGCCGCCGCTGCCCAAAGAGCCTACGGCTCAGTTGGACGCGGCGAATGGAAGAAGCCTTGCTGTCCCAACGGGAACCGAGATACAGAGAAGCTAGGTGACTTGCCTAAGGTCACACAAGAAGTCTGCGGCCAATCCCAGTCCCACGCGGCCCAATCCAGTGTCTTAAACACACACCGGCTCCTCTCTTTCATGTGGTGACCGGTCTGAAGCTTAAGAGCTACTGACGTTTTGCAAGGCAAAGCCACATCCTCGAGCCCTTCCTTGGCAAGAACCCCGCCGCAGCCAGCAACGTTGAGAGCAGCGGTCAAGTCTCATGCAGCGACTGGAGCTCGTGGCCCGTATTCCCCCCCGCCGTGAAAATCCATCCCCTCAGCCCCAGCCCTTTCCCTGGCCAGCGCCGAGCTCTCCACCACCTCCTCTCCCTCACCTGCAGGCTGCACACTCAGAGCCAGCTGTTGCCATAACAGACTGCGTTGCCAAGGAAATACAACAACACGTTTATCAATAAAAAGTGTTGGGTGTGCACAGACAAACCAGTTACATTCGCCGGGGCTGGAGCCACTCCGGTTCTCCAGCTCTCCTAACCCACCTGCGACCTTCTCCGCGGCTTTCGACATCACTGTGCGCAAAAGCAGAGACACAGAAAGACTTACTGCCCTGCAGAGCTTCCTCATTCCTTCAGTCCCGCATTGCAACAGGCTGCCCAGAGAGGCTGCGGGGTCTCCAGCCTTCGAGGTTTTCCAGACCCGACAGAACAACGCTCTGAGGAACCTCCTCTGATCTCCTGGCCCACCCTGCTTTGAGCAGCAGGTTGGGGTAGAGATTTCCTGAGGCCCCTTCCAGCCCGAATGACCCTCTCACCGTTCCTGGCCATCGCTCCGACTCCCATTGCTCCTTCACTGCCACAAAATGCTCACCCCTGGCAGGCAGCAGCACTGGTGGGACGTGAGCACCTCAGTCCTCATTTGGCCACCCCCATGGGGAGCAGCCCCTTCCGTCGCTGCAGCTCCACACACACGTGGATGTCACTAAGAGAAATAAGCCTGAGTCATTCATAGACGCGGAGCTGGGTGCAACTGGCCCAGACTCGGGGAACGAAGGCCAGAACCTCAATCTTAATACTGGAGTTAACCAAATCAGGCTCCTTGCGATCCACCATCCTAGAATTCCCAAACAGCAAACAAAGAGTATTCCCAAATCCACAGCAAATAGGAAATTAAAATATTGACTTGAAAAACTGAATTCAAATGTTTGAAGAAAAATTTTTAAAAGATCTAAATACATGATATAATTGGGCCAGTAAAAATTTAAGGGCAGTGTTACAACTTAAAGAAAAAAATGCAAATAATTATTTGTAAAGCTCCTTTCCTGCTGTAGATACTCTCCGACACACTCTTATTCTCCAGTATTTGCCTGGAGCAGTGGGCAGCAAAGACTCCCACCAGCGGTGCCTACCATACACTGACTTCCCCACCTATCTTTTCTTTTAAGGCTTGGATGTTTCTTTCGAGAGACCTTACAGGAGACCTAGGGTTTTCCCCCATATTTTTGTTAAGCAAAATTTTAAAACCAAGCTACCCGAGTGCTCACATTCTTCCAAACAAGTTCACACACACCTTCAAAATCAGGAAGAGGAAATAACCTAACTTGTGAAACAGGCTGAGATTTACTTTATTTTAATTATTAAAAATGACAGTGTTAATTTCAGGGCCTTCAATAATTCAGCTTAATTACCCAGGAGACAAAACTGTCAGACCGAACCCTGTAAAATATATATAAACAAAACGTATCAGTAGCAGGCAGCGTGACTGAATCTATTACCCCGTCCCCAAATAAAACACCACGCTGCCAAGCGCTGGCACGGCTGCAGGTGATAAAAGTGACGCTGAACGTTTTGGGAGGGAACAATGCTCCTGCGCGCAGTTAGAAGGAGGTGACAGCATCCTTTCTTCCATTCAGTTGGGGGTTTTTAAAGCCGTAGCCCCTCAGCCCCTCCGAATCCTTTTGTTCGGCAAACAAGGCGCCCTGCACAGATGGCACTGACTTGTGAGACAAACCGCTCTGATAATTGTTCGTCCTGGCCGCGAGCAGCAGGAGAGCGCGCGGAGCCAGGGACCGTGCGGCCCCAAACCACCCTGCGATGGGCATCTGCGCCTTCCCCCGCCTCGCAGGTCTACGTACAGAGTGCGCAGGGGCGAGGAAAGGCTGCAAAAAAAAAAAGAAGCATGCCCTGAAAAAAAGCTTATGTACCAAAAAGAGTTGAATTAGTCTCGACAGCAACACACCCGGCATCTTCGCTCTGCCTTACATGGGAAACCTCTCAAGCACAAAGGAGTGCATCCTGCTATTTATACAAACCACCGCCTCCCTCGGCGCCAATCAGAGCCCCGCGCTCGCCCGCGTTTCCCGGCATGCTTCTCTTGTTGCCAGTGAAAATGGACCCCTCCATTTCATCTAATTAATTTATTTCTTCTCCCAAGCACATTCGGGGGGAGGGGAAAGAGGTAGGAGTGCCCAGGGACAGGACCCCAAAGAAATCTGCGTCAGCTTCTTGTCACCGGACCATTCCCCAGAAAAACAAATGCCAAGTTAAATTCCGTAAGCCACTGTAACCACCATAAATGCAGATTCCCGCAAACAGAAATACCATCAAAAAAAGGTCACGTCAGTAGCAAGGGTGACCTGTGCTCGGAGCCGGGCAGAGCCCTGCCCTCCCGCTTTGCTGCTTCTGCTCCCACATCTGGGGGAGATGGACATCCGATGCCGCACCTCCATTTAGAAAGAAACTGGGAAATCGATCCTTTTTCTTGAAGGTGGTGTTATGGAATTTGGTAAACGGATAACATGCTCAGTATCTACTAGCACGACTATAAACACAAAAAAGGAAAGGAAAAGCCTGCGGCAAGACTAATATTAATACCCAGCCATGTCACTCTCAATTAAGTTCATATCTAATGAGCACATTTTCTCCTTGCACTGTCCACTGATGCTGTAAGCAATGTCCAATGAAAAGCATAAAACGCTGCTTCTGGAAAGCAATGATCTGTACTGGTGAATTTTGAACCAACCAATTATGAACATTATTTTTAATGGAACAAGCAGGGTTTCTACTGACTATAGTCCCCAGTGCCAGAAAATGTCTGTGTCCACAAAATGTCCAGACACGCTTCTCTCAGACTGCAACCACTATTGCTATTACTTCATTTGCTATTACTATTACCTCTGTAAATATATATATATATATATAAAAAAAAACATAAATAAATCTCCTGCGCACCCTGACAACCGCTCTCACTCAGTATTGCATTTGTATTGGGATCACCTGTTTTCCCATGAACATCAACTGTTTTTCCAGATTGCACAAGATCTGAAACTAAGTGGTCGAATCTATCTGAGCAGCACGCTTTATTATTAGGTAGGATGTAATTTCGCTTTGTTGCCCTAAAATCAGCGCTTTAGCATTCAAACATGGAAAAACTTACATCATCCCCCAAAAGCGCTTATCTGCTCCCTGCAGAAGGTGTGGCAGGGAGAACCAAGAGCAATGCCGGGCAGATCTCAAGCGAGTAGAGCAGGATAGCGCTGCGGCCAAGCGAACAAGTCCTGACGCACAACTTTCCCCGGAGGAGGTTATGTTACGCCCGGATCCACCGCTACAGCCTTCATTCCCACAGGCATCCATCCGTCCCTGGGTTGCGCTCCTTGACAAGGTACAGGCACACCCTCCAAATCATTTTAATGGAAACTAGTTGTAGGGTTGTAGGAAGAAAGTTGACCCGCCTCCCCAGCCCAGTTTGCTTTGTAGTCTTCATAAAACTAAGATTTGGATTGACTCTATTAATGTAATCCATGTTAGTCTGCATGGCTGGAGGCTCCTGGAGGCAACGTGGAGGGAGCTCTGAAGCCCAGTGAAGGACAGCTGCTTTGCTCCCAAGGGGAAGAGTCACCTCTCCTCTCCATGATGCCCTGATACGTTCCTCTCCCTCCTTCCTTTTTTTCCAGGAAGAGATCACTTAATCCCAAGGATGTTACCGCATGTGGCTGGCTGGTTCTCGTACCCTCCCAGGGAGCTCTGGAGCATACAACCACGTCCAACAAGCTTTCTACATCTCTTCTGCTTTGAGGTGACCCAGGAATAAACAGGACCAGCTTCCCACCATCATACGGATGTGGTGCCAGCCTACCCTTCTCAGCCGGGGAAAGCACACTAATAATGGGTCGTTAAACCCAAAATACATAACAAAAGCCATCCTAGCCAGTGACAGACCTACTCAGACAGGAGCAGCAACAACCTGAATGCGAGTTTTGAAGCCAGGTACAGGCCTGTCCTTTCCGGATACATCAACGGTTGTGCATACGCTGCTGGCCGGGCTTGCTCCACAGCTTTGGTCTGCCTCCATCCAGCACTTCACCAATAACATCCCATCTTCTGTCCAAAATCAACAAACAAACAATCATAGGCCAAAGCATTAATCCCAGCGGGGTGTTGGAGAAAGTAGGAAGATCAGGTTGATCTTCCATCCTCCTTTCCTCCTACTGCCCAGCATTTTCCTACCGCTTTTTCCCTGGTTTAGGTACCAGGTGTTTCAAGGTGGGACAGTGAAGGAGCTGAGAAAGAAACATGCACTAAGGTACAGACCATTTCTCAAGTATTTTAACACACAGGCTGAACTCCCCATAAGGATTCCCCCAAAACATTTAATAAGGAAAAAGAATTCTTTTTCTCAGGCTGGACCTGTACTTGCAACAAAATAAAATCTATCCCTCGGTGTCGGAGAAAGGGGAGAAGAAATACTCCGAGTCAGTTCAAGCTCAAAGAAATAATGCTGTTGTTCTAAAATTACCCATCCTTCTGAAGTCAGCCAGTCAGAAGTGATCCCTTCCAAACCTATCTGCTTTGTTTTTCCTCACTGCTTTAGCAAGCTTTTAAAGGAGAGGGAGGATGGAAAAGGAAAGTGAATATTTTTTAGGAGGTATCTGAGCGCCACCTGACCCCCCCACACACCCCCACATCCACACACTGCATTCCGATACAATCATTTTATTACAGCTTCAGCTCTGCTAAACCCAATTTATCCACCAGGCCATAAATCTTGCCACGTATTGGAGCAGAGCCTGGGTTTCAAGCTCCAAGAGATGCTTCACCCAAGTAATGAATGTCCCGGCTCGGTTATTGTTTAACCCGCGGTGCGGCAGGGGGAAACGAGCGGTGCAAACGGCAGAGTTAGCTTGTCGGCGTGTGCAGCTCAAAACGGCAAGTCAGCAGATGATCGAGACCCAAATGTTTAGCAAATACCAAGGAAGTAAAAAAAAACATTTGTATTCAACAGCTCCACCGAGTCTGTACAAACACTCCGAGGTCGAATCCACACGTGGACTGTTCAACGATCAGTCATGTGTTATGAAATTCTCCCTCCAAAACCCTCAAGTTTCAAGACTACCTGGCAGAGGCAAAAGACCTGGTAGGAAATCAGATCTATTTCACAGGGTAATTATCTTCCAGCCTTTAAAACTGTTGCCAGTACTGAAGAAACGGGAAATGAGGATGATCGCCTCAAAACGCTGCAAGAAGGGCCCTGTGTCCTCTTGTGACATCCCTGCGCCTGGCAGCCCCGCCATGCCGAGCGCTTGCACAACTCCCGGGGCTGGCGCGTGGCCCACCGGTTCGGGGCGGGGGGGGGGGGGGGAGAGAGCACGGAAGCGGCATCCGTCAGCAAGCAGAGAGAAAAATGCACAGGGGCGTGATCCTGAGTTCTGGGAAAAAGGCCGGAGGGCTCCTTCAGTCATTCCTTTGCCACAGGTAATGCCAGCTGGGACACGGGCTTGATGCCCGGCTTTGGGCAAGCGGCTTGGCTGAGAGCTACCTGTTGGCCGTGTTTTGGGAGCCTGCTTTGCTGAGGTGCCTCTACCGTACGTGTGACTGTAGGAGGTGGCCTGACTTTGATGCTGGAATTCCTGGTCATCGCAGAGGAGGACAAGATAACTTACGGCAGATTGGTGGCGAGGAAGGAGAGGCTGGTGAGCAACCAGTTCTTCTGCTGAAGAAAACATGCTGGGTAGCTGGCCCCTCCCGTGCACCCGCTTTCCGTGAGATCTATTTTGAGCCCAAGTGTAAACTGTGATTTCAAGGCAGAGGAGGTTCCTCAACCTGTGTCACTCTAGGACAATGAGGATGGTGCCTTGGTTTGGTTTCATTGCACAAGGTCCCCCCCACACCACACTCCAACAGTCTCTTATGAAATCTGCTGAAACACTAGGAGTAAAGAAAAAAAAATTAATTCCTAAAGCAATGGCGACCTGCCAAGTTTTTGAAGAGGCAAAGCTTGAGAGGCTCTCTGGAAACTCAGGTAACTCGCTGCATGAGCCAAGGGGAGAAATTAAGTACTCCGTTCCCTTCCCTCAGCCTCCTCTTCTACATGTATTTCTGCTTGACAGAAAAGATAAAGGGAAGTCAGGACCACAAAAGGAAGGACCTGCTCACAGATACTTATGGGACCCTGTCGCCCTGTCAACAAACTCAGACCAGGCTGCAAACTCCACTAGAGCTCCGACAACCCGCTCGGACACGCGGGAACCTCCGAGGCACCAGCCCATGCACTGAGGAGGTTTCTCCTTCTCTGAGGCCAGGCCATGAAGCACGTGCACCAGTTATGGTGCCTTGCTGAAGGAGCTTGCTATTCGCTGTAGAGACCGACACGCTGAGCTCCTGGTGACCAGCAGACGGCCTGTGCTAACTCCTCCCTCTCTGCTTAGCATCGCTCTCGCACAGCCAGCTGGTTTGGGGCATAACACTTCAAAAAAAGGAAGCAGATTGATTTGACAGTCCACTGGGGAACAAGACTTCTCTGCAGCCTAGAAAACATGACCTACAAAGAATGACTGAAGGAACTAGGTTGTTTAGTCTAGTGAAGACTGACGATAGACACGATAACTATCTCTAAAATACATGGCAAGTAGCTGGAAAGAATAACCTGTTCTCCTTCCCCATAGCAAATCGGACAAGGTGAAACTAGACTTAAATTGCAATGATGAAGATTTAGGTTAGAGGTTAGGAAAAGCCTTCCAGTTGGGAATGACAGTGCCACACTGGAAGCCATTGCCTGGTGAGGTTATGGAATTGCCATCTGCAGAGGTTTTCAAGACCAGGCTATAGAAACATCTATTTAGATATGAGCTGGTCTTGCCTTAGGGCAGAGAGCTGGGCTAGATGGCCCCTGGAAGACTCATGTCCTATTGCCACTTACTCAATTAGTAACAGTTTTTCACAAGTCAATATCACAATTTTCAAAACAATGGGTTGCTTTGAGGCCTGTTCTTGACATCCGCAATTCCAAGCTAAGCCCAGTTCTCCCAGGACTACTGCTCTGTAGGAGGGTGGGCCCAAATCCCTGCCAACAAAACAGGAGACCACAAGAGCATATCTGCTTTGCACATTGGCTGCCACGTAGCAGAGGAGGCCCAGCGCAGCCAGACTTATTCACAAGAACAAGATTTCCAAATTATGGCAGAGCTGGGAGAGAATCACACAAAACTCTGTGGTGCAACCCTTGTTCTCCTGAACTGGGGTCCCTTGGTCAGCTTGTCACCAATACAGCCCCAACCTTGTACGCATAAATGGAGGGAAAATCTCCATGAACATTTTTGTTGCCAGCCACCTAAGTCTGCAAGCCAACTGCTCTAATCACAAGGGGTGTATTCTGTCTCCTCGTATATGCGTACACTGCACAGATATCTAAGACACAAAACATGACAGTTAACCATCAGGGGAAAAAAACCAGCGTCTAAGCAGACATCAAGAACTTATCAAACTTTTGAACCCAACTCTCTTGAGACATGCATCTGCCTTAGACTAACCTCCGAGTAGACAGTTTCCAGTTTAACTGATGCACAAGAGGAGACTCAAGCCTCCTCCACCTCCCCATGCTAAAGACCAGGAACAAACATGGAAGGTCCAACCAGGCTCCTGGTCAAAGACAACAGAGGTGGGCTAGGCTTTGCTTCCCATCACAGTGCAGGCGAGCCCCCAGTCAGCATTTCAGCTGAAATGTTGGCTTCTCTTCCAGCTCCCTCTCCCTGAGGGCATCATTTCTTCCTTCCAAGGCATGGCAATGGCCAGCTCACACTGGAGAATACACATTTCTGGATCTAAGGTGCCCACCAAGCTGAACAACCTCCTCCTTAAAGCTCCCATTCAGAACCTCCATCGCAGCCCCAAACACATGACCATCGCGATGGCACAGAAACAAGTGTAAACAAGCCATTGGCTAAAATACACCATCAGAAATCAGGTACTGTGTAAACTAATAAAGGTCTGGCTTTAACAAAGGGGCATAAGGTGACATATTTAGCATCTTATTTTAATTCTTCTAAATTGTAAGCGGTTTTTCAGTTATATTAATTCTCTGAAGCGAGCGGTTCTCCCCTAATCATCCTGGTTTATATTTACATGATGAGGTGTAATGATGCATCTCAGGAATGTTATGGTATTAGTTAAATTAACTAAGACAACTCTGGCTGCAAACTGATGAATTTTAATGTGTCAACATCGAATACAAAAATGCAGTTGTGTGGGTCTCCGGATTCGCATGACCATATGGTTCGGAATTCTAATTAATGCCTTTGGATTTCATTTTACATAACTTACAGCTACATTAACTCAATCCCCCCCTCCCCCGCCCCTAGAATTTTGGAGAAACATGTATTTTGCCAAGCTGTAGGGTTTCAGAATAAGTGGGAGAAAAACCTTTTATTTCCCTTTTTCCTCACAACCTCATCTTACCTCCAGGTGGGCTGGCAGTCTTTCCAAACCAGCGGTCAGCTGGAGCTGATCCTCTGCCCCAATCAGTCTATAAAGACCCACTTTGCAAGAGCCATAAAGGTTTAGCACTAAAAACAAACTCGTTTTCAAATCGTTATGTGCTGTGAGCAATCAGACAAACTCTCCAGGAGGAAACGTAATCCAGCCTCCTGAAACACAGTGGTTGTGACATGTAGGGATAGCACAGACCCCGAAGCCAGGCACTGCTATCAGCACTGCGGATCATCACAATCATATGAGCATTGACAGAAGATTTCCAGCTCCGTGGGGCGTTGCAGAGTGCATGGGCTTGCAAGTTCCAGTCTGGGGACAGTGGTATTTCTTCTTCATCTGACCCCATTTCTTAATGATCCACATTCAAGATCTCCCTCTAGGCAGCAAACAACATTTACTTGTGCTTCTCATTAGTTAAACCAAATCTAAATAAAATGAAAGCACAACCCACATTCATTCCAGAACTCAAAGCAGATCTGGTCGGACATACGTGCCATCCACTGTTATTTTAGAAATAATATTTCAGCACAGAAACTAATAATCCTCAAGAACTACATGGTGTGAATGGAGCAACTACAGCATCACTCTGTGGCTCTCTGAAACACGTGCAATGCTTCCAAAAGCCAGGTACATTAATAACAGCCCCCAGCAGCCTTGAAAGACCCCCACAAGTGACCATGGCAGGCACTGGTTCATGCCCAGTATGAGAGGGCTTCTTATCTGTAAGCACATCTTGGCATGGATACATTCACGCAGGATTTCTTCTGCTATTAAGAGTTACATACTTCTCACAGCAAGGCAGGGAAAGGATGGCCTTGAGAGGTTTAAAGATTTAAGATGTTTCTCTTATTTTCCTTCACAAGAGCTACATATAACTACAGGCACTATCAATTTAGGAGCTCAGCTCTGCAAGAACTAAACATGCTCAGCTACCCGTCCACAGTGCCCTGCGGGGCAAGGTTTTAAAGCGTCAGACAATGTTTGTTCCATTTTTGAAAGGGTCAAGAGGATCCAAGATTGGGATTGCCAGATCTGCAGTTTCCTGCATCCCTTGCTTCAGAGAATTGGTAGGGAAAGACTGATCGCAAAAAAACCAATGCAAGTGCAGAATTACTGGTTGCACTCCACAAAGTGGTATTACAGAAACACAGGTAAGGGCCAGGCAGTATAACACGTAGTGATGATGTGTTGTCTTCAATCTCTAAATGGAAATGCTCTGGAGCCGGCACAATGTTTTTGCTGCCACAATGGTCAGTCCGTGCTTTACGCTGAGACTCTGGACATTACTCGACTAATATAGCAAAATAGCGCTGTTTAATAGCGCTAAAACACCGAAGCAATGGACCTCATTCTTGAAGAGCATTTAGGTACTCAACTCAATGTTCCTTCAATGGGTATGAGGCACTTACTTAGACATCACTGACAATTTGGGCTACAGACCTACTCTCCTGAAACCAGGTTATTTCCACATTCACGCAAGAGGGGGTAAGAAAACATCAGACAGCAGCAGGGCAAAGGGCTACTGCAGCTAGAGCGGAGACACAACCAGAGTCCGGCAACTGTTGCTTTTCCCCTTCTCTCAAAGGGACTAAAACTGCACCAACACAAGTCACCAGCCTCCCCACTCCTCTCTCCAAGTGGGAGACACTCACCTCTGCCTGGCCTGGACCAAATCGTTAGCACCAGCTCCCCTTGGCCACCCTCTTCGGCAAAAGAAGGGGACAAGAGAAGAGAAGAGAGCCTTGTCCCACAGGGACCCAGCGCCTGCGGCTGGGGGACATGGCCAGGGGCTGGGAACACCGCCTGGTCCTTAGGCTCCTTCCTAGCCCCCTCCTCAAATCCAGTTCCAGATCTGACACCTTGCTTCTAGAGGGAGGCAGGTAGTCTGACTTCAGCAAAGTAAACAAACAGATCTGCTGAATTTAAAAGGTTCAAACTCCCTCTTTCCACCCCAAAGTGTAGGAAACGACCTGGATGGTCACAAGCAAGGGCCAGCTTTTGGGCTATTCTAATGCTCCAAATCACATTAAATGCCAGTCTCAGAGGGATAGAACAATGGTGGGAAACAAAATACCCAGGAGTACTGAATAGAACATTTCTGAAGTGAAACAGCTGCACAGTTTCATCTCACAAACCTCTATAAAAAGATGTTATTAATGCACAAGAATCCATCTCCATAAATGCTGTGTGACAAGCAGTCAGGTAGAGCCGATGAGCATTTACTTAACAACAAGACTCCAGGAAACCCTGAAAAAAACCCCAGATTGCAATCCTAATCCTGCTACCAATCTTTTCCTTAAATATTATTATTATTAAGTTGTTATTTGCATTATAAGCCTAGTCACAGACAACAAGCCTCGTCTGAGCTGCTGTTCAGACACAGAAATAAAGACAAGTTTTTCATCCCCAAGTGACTGGAGACATCACAGCTAAAGCAGGGACACACAAGGAACTGTGGGAGCCTTACAAGGGCTGCCTCCCCATTTCTGCTCAGAGATTAATTGTGCCAAGCACAAGAGATCCTGCACTGATACCCACTGTGGTAAAGCATCCCCATCTCAGGCTGTGATTAACCATCCCACCTTCCCCACATACACACCAGGGATCTGCCTACATTCTCCTCGATTGGTGCATAACACCTCATTGCTATTTCTCCTGTGGAAGCACCTAAAGACTCCTAAAGGGTTTACAGCCCCATTACCCCAGGCACTGTAAAAGCAGCGAGCCTAAGGTCAGTTCCCACCCACAGAGACAGGTGGGATCGCATACATTAACCATGGTGGTCTCCAAAGCCTCAGGTGGCCCCAGCAAACCTTTAACTCAGCCTGAGCACAGCGGCCGACAACTGACCCTGTGCAAGAGAGGTTGGTTTCTGCTGAAGCAAAAATAAAATAATTTCTTTTTAAAAAAAAAAAGGGGGGGGGGGGGGGGGGGGTTGAAAGAAGGAAAAAAGTGATTCCCAGATCAAATTAAACCTTGTTCTAAATGGCTGTTAAGAAGGAAGGGTTTGCTTTGTGTTCCACAATTGTGTGAAAGCAATATAGTTTTATTACAAGAGATTTCTTTTTTAAGGCCCTGGGGCTTTTGTACTGGAGCTTCTCACCCCATGGCAGGACAGCAGCACCGAAGCAGAACGTCACAGACAAATAAGGATGTGATACGCTGCAACACTGCCCTCAGATGAGGGAGTTGGACAATCTTCAGTTCTAACAATTAAATATGTTTATTAACATATGGAGAGCTGTTTCCTAAAAAATATAAACTTTATTCAAATCCCAGAGCAATTCATAAGCCTGATGCTAGCAGCCACCCTCATATAAATCACTGACTACGTTTTGAGAGCAATTTCATTAGCTATTGTATAAAGACTTCATGTACATATTGATGAGCGCTGCGGATCACTCCCTACCATCCCACATCTTTTCGAATAGGTGGAATATGCAAAAACAAATCTTCCGTAGCCTTTGAAAAGACCAAGACACTTCAGAAAAGGCTTCTCATCACCATTTTTCTCAAATGTGGGCCAAAAAAAAAATAATATCCACTGAAGCCTCTACTCTTTAACTGAAGAGACGGCAGCTGTATTGCTGCTCTCTTTTCTAGTAGTCATCAAGCAGTTCTTTCTCAGACAAAATCCCTGCTGCTGCAAGGGGAGTTAGGAGGCCAGACCCTGCTCTGGGAAACCATCCGCTCCTTCCAAGGCAGACAGATCCTGCAGTGCATCCTCAGGCAGGCCTGCTGCAACTGCCTCTGAGAGAGGGTCTGCACACCTGCGCTCAAGGGGAGCTGTGTCTGACCATGCCTTTGCCTTGCACTTAGTTTCTTTGATCCCGTCTACATTGTCCTATCTTCTACACCCGTTTGCTGATGTTGTTCCTCCTCCACGTCTTCATTGCTCACTGTTTCTCTGCCTTCTTTTGCTGCTGTTTTATGCTTTACTTTCACTTTGAATATATAGAATTAAACAAGCAAAATCACAATATACCCATTCCTCCCCTTACACCAAAATACAGACTCTTGCCCCAGCAGTTTGACTGCTTGGCCCTGGTCAAGTCAGGCAAACAGTTCATTCAGGCAAGCTGGGAACACGGCTGGTTCTGCTTAGTTAGGGACCTGCTCCATCAGTCGAGCCACTAACCAGCAAGGGCTGGTCCCACCCTGCCAAGAACCACAACTTCTCCCACCAGGCCAGCCAGCTCCAAAAATGCCACTTTTCTGCCCAAAGCTTTGTCTGAACACGCATAAGGAAATGGCCTCAAGTTGTGCCAGGGGAGGTTTAGATTGGGTATCAGGAAAAACTTCTTCACCAAAAGGGTTGTCAAGCATTGGAACAGGCTGCCCAGGGAAGTGGCTGAGTCACCATCCCTACAGGTATTTAAGACATGTAGATGTGGTGCTTAGGGACGTGGTTTAGTGGTGGACTTGGCAGGGCTAGGTTAAGGGTTGGACTTGATGATCTTAAAGGTCTTTTCCAACCTAAATGAATCGGTGATTCTAAGTCACATCACCGTAACAACACCAGCGCAGCCAAGGAAGAAACAGCCCCTTCCCTCTTTGCTCCGACGCCGTCGTGCCAGCGTACACGTGCGCTCACCACCACCACGCTCTTCCCACCGAGAACAAGCTACAGTGACGCGTGGCATGTTCCTGCAGCTAAAGCTACACCTGAGCCAGGAGTAACTACGGCGGTTACGGCAAACAAACACGAGAGGCAGGCACCAAACCCAGGGAGCTGGGTACGTTCGTACGGCTGCCCCGACACACCTTGGGAGGCTCCCCTTCCTCCGCCTCCCAGCCCTGGCGAGCATGTGAGAACAGAGCAGGTCTAGCACCCCGCGCTCCTCCTCCTTCCCAG
Organism: Astur gentilis; assembly: GCF_929443795.1. Lineage (NCBI taxonomy): Eukaryota > Metazoa > Chordata > Aves > Accipitriformes > Accipitridae > Astur > Astur gentilis. Next base: position 9,400,429 of record NC_064904.1, read on the forward strand.
TGCCGCACTCATTCCCAGCTCTCCTTTCAGAAAGGAACCCTTATAATGAGCCGCAGGGACGTGCCGCAAGAAGAAACCCAAAGGCATGAAATGAGCCACAGCTAAAGGCTGAGGACTGGGGTCTTTCTTTGGGTCCAACCCTTTTGAGGAAATAATGACTTATTTTTAATTTAAAATAAATAAATAAATGCGCCCAATTTTGAATGAACCGGGTCAGCTCTGCACCCTGAGTTACATCTGTTTCAGCAGCGTGACCGGGCACTTAAAACCACTGCTGGTAAGGGCCCCATTTCCCACCAGCAGCAGCAGATGATGCACTATTACAATGTGTCCAGACATTAAGCAGATTAGCAGCAGCAGCCTGTTTGAACCCGTTTGCTGGCTTGGCTCTGGGGGAAGGCTCGGGCTGCAAGAGCAGCTCCAGTTTGGCCCCGCAGGCACAACTTCAGAGCCCGGCAGGTGCTAAAGTCCACCCGTCCATCCATCCTGGAGCAGGTCACGGGCACATTTTGGCAGCTCTGTGGGGTGATCAGCTCGCAATCCCAGCTCATGGGCTGGAAATTCAGAGCTTGACGGCCACCCGATACACACCAACCTCTGCACAATGCAAACAGGACCATGTCCTAAATGCTAAATAAAATAAATGCTAAATATTTCAATGCAGCCATTGGAAACCCAACTGCAGATAACCCCCAGGGCTGACTTGCTACCTCCAAGCAAGGACCATTTAAACACCTGCATCTGCTCAATGGGGAACCCCTGTTATTTATTGCTGCCAGTGGGATCAGTCCTGCACAAAACCTGGAGGAAGACAGAGCACCCGACTCAAGCAGCTAACAAGCGTACCGCTGTCTGAAACGGTGGCTTTGTACTTTTATGAAATACTTACGGCCTCCTGGAAAGCATGAGGAGGAATGGAGAAAATAAAAACATTCCTTATCACTCAGGATGCTTTAGCACAGATTAGATAAAAGTCAGAGGCGTTTCAAAGCAGGAACCGGAGCTGGCAGGGGAATCTGCCAGAGCATCTCTGACAAGCTTGGAGGTTACGGACAGTCCGGGGGGTCATCCTTCATTTCTTTCATTACAAGGTAGAAAAGTCTTGAATATTTTTTCTTCTATTGTCATGCAGGGCCAAGCTATAGGAAGGGATTAGAAACACTGGCTGAAATTCTGCTTTCCTGCTGAGCAGCCCAGGATGGAACCTTTGACTCAAATATCTGTTTTTCCAGCTTTGGTGTCTGCCTTGCAAGACCCTCGGTGCAACAGAATTAAGGCTTTTTATTGCTCAAAGCAGAGATTGCCTAATCAAAGCACAGGCTAACTCTCCCCAAAGCCACATTGCTCAAGACAGCTCCAGAAGCAGCCCTAAACCCAGCAATAAAATAATCAGAGGCCTCTTTCCAGGTCCCAGCACCGAGCATCAGAGGAGGCAGAGGGCCAAGTGGGGGGGGAGGACAGCCAGGTCCGTGTGGCAGTCTCCCCCAAACCAGTTTGTTTTGGGGAGAAGTTCTGCTCCAAAACAAGGGCCCCAGTCCCCTTATTCCTGTCAGCCTTCCTCCAACGCCACGAACAGGGTCACAGCTTCGTTCATTGAATGGTGGGTGTGCTGGGCACACTTTAAACCCCAGGCAAAGTCCTCCACGTGCTGCCATTCCTCGCCCGCTCTCCTTTGCCCTGTCCCGGTCTTTTCCACAAAAACTGAAATCAGAAAGGGCTCCACTGTGGTGAAGAGGTGTAAATGGATACAAAAAGTTTTGAAGGAGAGGCCAAAATTTGGATAGTTTTTCCCTGTAGCATGCCTGGATGCAGAGCATCATTTCCAGCTTCCAACTCTGACAGCGCTTATTCAGTCCCTGCACCTCCAGCTCATCCAGCACAGCTTCAACAGCCCAGCCACGGAGGACACGCAAAGCTCAAAGACTCAGGCAAGAGTCAACTCAGCTCAGCCTGAAGCAATGAGGGGGTTTGTAGGTCTAACTGCTGCAGATCCAACTCCCTGGCTCGCTCTACAAATCAACCTTTCTGTGTGGGACAGGCTTTGTAGCAGAGTGAGCTTGCTTCTCCTTCAGGTGCTTGCACAGTCCCATGAGCAAGCTTATGAGATGGAGATGGCTGCTCTGGGAGAAGTATAGCTCCAGGAGCGTTTTCATGAACCAGCCATCTCATCGGCAGCAGCTGCAAGAAGCCTTAAAGCGCAACTGGAAAGCAGCATACTGGCACTTGCCTTGTGGCTTCCTAGAAGAGCTTCCCTCTCCACCTCCTTTGCTGCAGGAAAACCTCATTTTCCACCCCTCAGAATAACAAAAGCTGTGACTGAGGTATTCCTGAACAAAGAAAAACCAACACCCATTCCAGAAAAATAGCTTCAAGGATTGGTTATGCAAGAACTTTTCCAAGCATCCTCACTAAGGACTTTTCTGAGCATCCCCAACAAGGACTTTTCCAAACATCCTCACTGAGGACTCCTCCAAGTGTCCCCACCAGTGGTGAGGGGCTAGAGCAGTTTGGGCCACCAGGCAGCCTGCCCTGTCTGCTCTGCCCTTTGCAAGATCCAACAACCCAGCAGCTGAAGGCCCGTGTCCAGGCAACAAAAGTTCAAGCCAATACAGCCCTCGCAGGGTTGAAACTGCTGCCACTTATTTCCATGTAAGGGCTATTTAAATGCAAAGGCTGGTAACCATTTCTGTGCTGATCATTTTGCAATAGGATAATACACTGGTGAATACAAAGGGAAAGCGAACAGAAGGGCCATTTTTAAAGCGGCATATCTGGACTCAAGGCTCTTCACCTGGGAAGGACACCCACGCAGCAATGGTTTTGCCGCAGACCGTACAAACAAGGAAATTCGGAATGAAAAGCAAAAAATCTGCCCTAACCTACAAACTCCAGCACTCAGGAAGGCCCCGTAGCGCCATGTGAACGCTTCAGAGCACTTCTCTCTCCTTTGAACACCATGCAGCAAGAAACTGCCTGCAATCAAGAATTTCTTCTAACTCTTGATGGCAAACAAACAATGCACGCACTATTTTTAGTTATGACCTCGGATACTTCACGACTTCAAAACATACACTTAATTCACACATATGCAAGCAAGAAAAATTACTCACAGGCAATGAATAAGAAGTGTTCGACATTTAAATGTGACTTATTTGTAAGAGTAGTTAACATTTGTATTAATTAAGGCACACTCGATGCAAGATTGTTCAGCACCGTTCATCCTAATATATATGAAGACTGTTGTCTGTCTCAGAAAAAAAACGTGAAAATTATGTGTAATTACCTGCCTGCACTTTCCACCTGGGTATCATTAAAGACAGCAGAATGCCATTGAATTTTAATTTAATATTCTTGCTGAAAACCTCATGGAAATATCAAGTCCTGGATGTCATCAGGATCATGGGGCTTGGTGCACAGAAGCAAAATATATCTACAAATCCTCTGGTGTCAATGGATCGACAGCGCTCTACCTCTTTGAAAAACATTTATCAGCTTATCACATTTTCAGGAATGCCTGTGCATTTAAGCCCAGATCTAACTGGATAGCACAGATATCTGGATTGGTCCTTTGACCTGCCTGGAGCAGAAACAGCGGGAGTAAGGCTGGGGCATAAATGGCAGAGGGTGTGCTTCAACCTGGGGTCTGTACCAGAGAAAGCAAATTAAACGAACCAATACTCCCACACCAGGCAAGAGCATTTAGCGCTTAGGGACATGGTTTAGTGGAGGACTTGGCACTGTGAAGTTTACAGTTGGACTTGATGATCTTAAGGGTCTTTTCCAACCTAAATGATTTTATGATTCTACGACAATTAATTGTAGTTTAACAACATTAGTTTTGGTTTTGTAGCTGCAAGATTATTACTGGAGCGAGCCCACCAAAGAAGATGGGACTGAGGCCCTCAGAGAGCGAGCAACGCCGTAAGTTATTCTTCAGAAAGGCAACCACGCTTCTCCAACACCCCTTTCAGAAACATAAACTTTCCTAAAGAAAAGAGCTTCTCCCAGCATAAGTAAATAAATAAAGTTGTGCCTGCAACCGCCCCAGCTTTTAATTAAACGGCAACTGAATAAACAGCTTGGAAGCTGCCGCACCAGGATGGCCGTAACCCCGCTCCTGCCGCTGCCCTTTGGCTTTGCGCTCCCGGGGTCAGATTCTCGGCATAGCCTTCCCTGCAGCCCTGCCTGTTGTTTGAAGCAGCACAAGCTCTAGTTTTGTTGGGGTTTTGGGGTTTTTTTTTTTAACGTAAGGGCAAGCAGCACGCCGGCCACGCACCAGGCTGCTGGCGGGGATTTCCTTACCCTCCCTGGGACCGGAGAGGTGTTCGGTAGAAACAGCTTCCAGGAGCTCAGAAAAAAGGCAGAAAGCTTCAAAAAGATACTACATTAATCTCAAGAGTTGCTTCCTACCATCACTCATCACCTTCTAGGCGAGACCTTGTATTTATAACATCTATAAAAGCATCTGTGGCCAGGTAGCGTGCATTCATCACAGGTGCAATTCCACCAGCAACGCGTTTGTGCCCCCCCTCCCGGCTCCGACTTTGTCGTGACCAAACGCAGCTCTTGCCTCGAGGAAAGAAAAACCCACAAAGAAAAGCACCACACCTTTGTAGCCCTATCTTTTAATGCAACACAGTATGTTGGTTTATATTAACAGCTCAAGTTATCAAGGTTTTCCACCCTGGACTGCATTATCAGATCTCCCTCATCCCAGTACTGAGAAAAAAAAAAAAAAAACAAAACCAGCGCTATTGAAATGCAAGTACTTTAGAGTGAATTTGCATTGTTCCAAGGAGAACAGGGATAGCTTTAAAAAAAAAACAACCAAAAAACCAACAACCCTAAGATACCAGGCATCATTTTCACTTCTTTATTAAGCCAAGGATCTGTTAAAGTGCAGATTTCCCCCCTGCGCCAATAACACCTGGCAGTACATAAGAAACTAAGCATTTTTACTGTGATGACATTTCCATTGAAACACACGCAGGCATTTGACTACATTTCCAGAGAGGTCGAATATTATTCAGTGAGGGAACACAGATACGCTGGGAGGTGAGAAGGGGTAGAGGGAAAATTGCAGGCAATTAGTATTTTCTTGACATAACTGTAATTTGTGAATTTGCAAAAATCCTCTTCTAAAATGTTGGTTAATTTGATCCAAGAATAATTCAAACGTGTCTGTCGCATTCCTGCCCCCACAAACACAGACCAGCACACCCACATGAGTCAAACCCCGAAGAAAAACGCCAGCCCCCTCTGCCCCGCGCATCCATCCCTGCGGTGGGCAACCCCCTCCCACGCCGCCTGGGGAACCGCGGGCTCCCCGCAATCTGATTGAGGGCTGATGCACTCCGCAAAGGAACAAGGGAGGAGACTTCAAGCGAGTAACAACGGTCTTCAAAGAGAAAAAATGTTTTCCCATGGTTTAAAATTACCACCTGAACTTTAGTAGAAAAGCGATAGCGGTGCCGTAGCCAGAGGTACCGGATAGCATTACCTGGTCCCCCGCCGTACCGGAACGTATACTGCGGCCCCATCACAGGTAATCCGCGTTCTCAAAATATACTGCTGACCTACGTGCCCAGGTGCCCCATCACATAGGTGGTCTGCTTCTTTACAAGAATGCGACTGGGATTTCTTTGCTTTCATGTCTTCCCCGCTTGAGAGGCTTTGGGAGGGGATCCCACCGCTTGTGTGAAATGGGGAGAGAGGGGCTGGGGCTCAGGGCGGGGGGGTTCAGGTGAAGCCTGAAGAAGGGGTAAGACGTTTCTTTGACAAGATAAACAGTGATCGCTTCCTAATACTTAGACGCAGGATACCACTTCTCATGCGAATGTATTTACACTTAAATAATACATCTCTATGACTAAAGGCAAGGAGTAATCAAAAGCTGACATTTCAGCTGTGCACTGCAAAAGTAAACCTCCCTCAAAAGTGGAATGCCAAAGGGAGGAAAGTGAGATACGCACTTTGATTTATAGGTTACTTTTAAAATTAGCGGTGGGGGAGTTCTCCCGGTAGCCCTCGAGAAGGTCTCTGTTTATTTGAGGAGCTCACAGGAGCACAGCCACAGCACAGCCTCCTGTTCAGCCCCATAGCCCAGATGGAGCCCAATCTACTCGATCAGTATTTATTTACATTTAAATACAAAAGGAAGGCTATCCAAACGAAAGTTGAGAGTGTCCAGCAGATAATTAAGTACGCTAATGCACAAATCTATTCAGACAGGAACGAGTGAATTGGTACAATCGAAAGGCAGGTCACAGTTTATAGTCCATTCCCGGTATAAACAAGCTCCAGCAGTGCCCCTCACGCCAAAATTGTATTTGGGGGGTACACCCTCTCCCTGCGAAATCCTGACAAGTGCGGGATTTTTGCCGTGCATCCGCAAGGACATTGCATTCGGGCTGCTGGATGCATGTGTTTGCCAACTCCCGGGCTTTGGCCCACTCCCGGTCGTGTCCTCCCGAGCGCCCCAAGCCCCAGCCACCCATCCTCATCCTCACAGAGCTGCTGCTGCTGCTAGCACCACGCAGGAGGGCACCAGCAGGCATCACAGAGCCCAAGCAACATTTTGCTGTAGGGGCTGGCTGACCTGCCTTAATGACATCACAGCTTATCTATTTTTGTTGTTCTCTGTATACCTGCTCTGTTTTCCTGTACATAAATTATTCTTCACTTCCTTCCTAAAAGAGCTATTATTTAACAGCATAGCCGGCATTAACTATTGTATCACATCCTCCAGAGGTCCATTAGACCGCTGACAGAGTGCAACACCTACACAAAAACACATGCACAAGCACTCCCTGAACTAAACCCTTGCAACGTAGCCCTTTTGAACGGAAGAGGCAATATAAATAGAAGAGATCATCAGCCTAAGTCAGGACATGGTGCAGAGTGTGGACAGATTACTTCTTCCAGTTTACAAAATTAAAATACACGGGCTGTAATCATGGTTCTGCTTGTTTGGGACGTATCTAACCCTGAATGGTCAACGAGGGATGTTGCTGGGATTTCTTCACAGATATTGAGGGGTCAGGCAGGGCTTGCTTTGGATTCCCTCTCCCTCTTGAAAGCTGTCTTTATTTAATCTTAATTCAATAAATCATTTGAAGCAGCCCTCTCACCTAACCCAAAGAAATAACACTGGACTTGGGCTTGAAAACTGTCCTCCCTAGTATTTTAAGGCAGAGACATCTCTTCAGCTATGGACGTGTTTACACAGTTCTCTTGCTGATGTTGCACAGAAAGTCAACTAAAAGAGTAATTCCACACCCTGGCCGATCTGAAGTAATACACCAGCTTTATAACACATTTTAAATAGTTGTTTTATTTTACAGACATCTTTTTGTGGATTCTGATCTCATTTCAGCCTCTGTCCCCAAAGCAGCTTTCAGTGGATGATTCCTCCACCCCAAGAAAGTTACACCGACTTCCAGTAATACCCACACAAAACCACTGGTCTCTAATTAGGAATTCAACTGAATTAGTATTATAATGAGCCCCAGAAAGCCGCCTATAGGCATGGATTTATTTAACTAAGGCCACACTGTCTGGAGATTAGCGAACAAAGTATTTCCCCCGGCCCCGCGGCCGCCCCAGGAGCCCCGGTCGCCGCGGGTGGGTCGGGGTCTGCGCCGCAGAGGACGGCAACGCTGCCGGCTCGGAGAAAGGAGATGCCGGCGGGCGGTGAAGAGCACGCTGCTCAGCAAGCCTCCTCCCCAGACACGTACGCTCTCTCACAAGGCGAATACCAGTTCTCTCCAGTACCTATTGCTGGTGCTGTCCTTACCGCCAAGGAAGGGGGTGGGAAGCCACACCACCGCCTTCCAAGACAACAGAGCAAACAAGCTGTTCCCCTCTTCTGCTGCAGAAGGCTTTAGGCTTCTCTTTAAGGCTTTAAGTCCAGTTCTATTCTAATTAGCTCCAGCGGAACTGTATGGCATAGGAGGTGTCTACTTCAGCAGTAACATTGCTCTGGAGCAAAGCATGCTCTGGCCGCATCAGGTGCAAGCAGAAAACGAAACTATCAGATGTGCAAAGCCAAAATCTGCATCAGTCCAGGAAACCTTCACACGCACCGTCTACCGCAGACAAGCAACGGAGGTGGGGGCAGAGCCAGCTCTCCCCACTTCAGCTCCTGCTTGCCCTCCTCCAAGCACCCCCAGAACCAAGTTTAATCCTACCCTGAAGGAAGGTGACACATGGAACACAAGGTTGGTAGAATAATACTCATTTTACACCTGCAGGGAAGATGCCTCAATGGCTTTGGACATGCTACCTGGCACCAGACGTGCAGTTTGTATCATTGCTTGCTGTCCACAGATGTTGACCTCAACAACCCAGGCCCAGGCCCAGACTTCTTCAAAGCAACAGAATCTTCTTCTTCAGATTCACACCTTTGTAGCCAGAGCAGGGGACTAGTTAATGCAGAGCTTCCTTGAACAGAAAGGGAAGTTAGTGGCTCCTCTCCAAATCTCTGGAGGCAAAAGACAGACAGACAACAAGCCCCGGCTGGGTGATAAAAGGGAAAACAATGCAAAGCTGCAGGGAAGCTGATACAGTAACCCAACAGGGTGCTCTCCCAGGGACAGGGGCCCTGACCTGGGACCTACCGAAGTCTCACCTACAACTCGAGCTTGGCCAGGTCACCCCCCACTTCTGAACCGGGAGAATCAGAGAATTTAAGGTCTCCAAATTACCTCTTAACAAACTTGACAATTTAACATCACAAAGACAAGGTTTTGTTTTCTCCTAGGAAATTTCTGTTGCCTGCCACCTCTTGGGGGTAAATGTTATCCTAAAGATACTTCTTCTCTTAGAGCAAATGAAGCTTCTCACCCCTTTTCACCCTCAAATACAGAGCCAGGTGTTCCAAAATACAAGTCACAACACAGTTACGGAGGGCTAAGAGAAAACTAGAGAAGCAGGAATCCCAAATGGGTTTTGCCTGGAGGCAAGGGGCAAGGGCAGTGAGATGCAGTAACTTTAACAACATCATTTTACAAGATTTAAAAAAAAAAAAAAAAAAGGTCACCTTGTCACTACAGAGATCGGGTGGGATTAGTTTAATACCAGTTTGTCCAAATAAAGGTCAAAAAGAGCTCCTCTGATAGACAAAGTTAAGAGGGTACGGTTATTAGCAAGGTGGTTTCTTAGATCGTATTTGTGTGGTGGTCTAGGTGGGTCTGACAACAAGGCAGATGCCACACAAGAGAGTCCAGGATAAGGAAGTCTGCAGTGGCTTTCAGAGGCAGATTTCCAAGCCATGGATTTAAAAGTTCGGGTTGCATGGGCTTGTCTGGATTTGCAGCGTGAATCTGCCAAACATTTCAATGCATATATTTGTAACGCAGACCAAGATTTGTACACAATCCAGCTGGAGGCTCCCACGTTATGTTTAAAGGATGGCACCAAGCAGCAGGTCTCTGCAGCATGCTGTGAGGCCAAAGCTCCTCAAAGAGCAATCCTTGGAGGAAATCCAATAACAGAGCATACCACAGCATCATACTTGCTGTGCTGTCTTAACCCTTGGCCTATGGTGATTCATCTTTGCTTGCAACCTCTAACATTTTCCACCACCATTCACGCAGACACATTACTAGGATTCAGCCACAGCCTAAAACATCCAGCATGGATCAATCACCATGGGCCAAACCCACCTAAGCCTTTACCCTGTGCCAAAGGAAAGGGAACTCTGTCCAAAAGAAGATGAAAAGAACTCAGAATAGCTCCAGAGCACCCAGGAACAGCCTCAGATGGAAAAATGGAAATAGGGAAGAGTTTGTTTACCCCTTAAATGCTCCACCTGACAAGCTGCTTTGGGCTGTAGCATTCACCTTATTTTTGTCGGGAAGGACCAGTCCTTGCTCACTGCGAATACTCTTCTGATCAGCCATCACAGAAGTTAAGCCAGGTTTGAAGAAAACGATTGTATGACTCTCCCCAATTCCACACTTTCGGTGCCTGCCTCCCTGTCCCAGCACCCCCACAGCAAAGGCTGATCAGAATCTGCCCTGGACCCAGGTTATCCAGAAACTCCCTATCACATTGTCTGCAGTCGCTCCGGCTCACCGAGACTGAATGGGCGCTGGGTCTGCATCAGCATCCCTGGCTTCAATGCCTGGAATTAGGCTCTGCAGATTAGGCAATGTGCTGAGGCTTATCTCTGTGTCTAATCACTAATAAAGTTGCAACCTGGTGCATTTGTACCACATTAGGTCTTGCTCAACAACACGGGCTTTAAAGGTCATCTGCCTCCTCCAATCACTGCCAGGTTTATTGCGGCGGACATGCCTGCCCCGGCAGGTCCCACTCCCACCGGCTGGCCATCGCCAGCAGAAATCCAATTACGGCCACAATGGTCCCAGCCCGCCAAGGCTCCCGGGCCCCTCCACGCTCCCGCCCCAGCGCCCCTCCACAATGGCTGCTTTTGTCTCAGCCTCCCTATTGTTTGGGATTCTCTCGCATCCCTGGACACGGGATAAAGGGCCGTGTTTGGAGAGATGTTTATGAATGAGGTCTCAGAGCACAAGGGTGCAGCAACACAGGGCTTGACTGTGGACAAAAAAGGTCACGGTTTCTAAAAGCCACGTCGAAATGAAATCATTGAAGATGTAATACGCGCTAGCCAGGAACAAAAAGTTACAGGCAAACGGAAAGTAAGTAGTGAAATCCTAGACCCTCCAAAGCCAAGAGAAGTTTTGCCACAGACCTCGGTGCACCCAAAATATCTATACTAAGTAAAATACCTAGCAGATCCCATTGCTTTAAGCCACTGTTTTGCAAAGGTTTTACATCATATTGATTTCCAAAGGGGAAAAGAAACTATTTTAGTTTACTGAGAATCTTTTCTGATTAAAAATGTAGCAGATAGCAGCAGTAAATAGTAGAATCTGCACGAAAGAAACTAGGTGAAAAATACCAGCTAATAAAAATCTAAATCATTCTCCTAGTGTTAGAGAAAACACTCTATTCTGATCTTCAGCTGGTGTAATGAATACATTACACTAAATTCATCAAGAGAAAAGCCCACCCATCCTCTAAGACCTGTAGGAGTTATGAGGATCTTCCCAACTAACAGCCTGTAAGACCAGGTCAGTTCTGCAGTGCAGAACTCTGTCAGAGCTCAGGCAGCTGGCAAAATTAAGCTCCACTTCTAAAACACCTTCAGCATAACAGTACTACGAATCTTGCTAACAGCCAAAACCCAGCTTCCTTCACACAACCAGGCCTACCTGGGACAAAGCCACCTGCAAACACCATCCGTCACATTGGAAAGTGCCTTTTTGTGAGGCTCTGCCGAGCAGAAGAAGGTAGTAATACTGTGAAAGCTTTCTAGACTTTAAAGAGTAGAGGCAGCCATATAATTGCATTCAATGAAACATCATATGATAATAAGCAGCAATGGAATAGCCAAGTATAAATCTCCCATTCAGTCGTGTCACATGTATAAATCTATTTATCAAGGATTACTCTGTGGCCCCTACCATAATAAATCATCAGGAAAATGCCTTGTGCACCGCTAGCAGAGCAGGGATTCAGAAAAGCAGGCAGGCTATTCTTCATAAGGAGGCATTGATAACTAGCCAACCCGAAAGTTTGTTACAAATATGATATTAATTGCTCTCTGCTTATTTGGTATGCTTGCGTGGGTGCTCGGTGGGGCTGACGTTGATTTTTTTTTTTCTTTTTTAAACTAAGATTTTCCTCTTTGGCACAAGAACACTGATGATAGACAGAGACTGTAGTACTAAGACAAAGTCCAGGAGTCCGAAAAGTCCACTAAGCCAAAGTCCAGGGTCCAAAGTCCATTCACTGAAGGAAATACAAAGGCTCTTTTGACTTCAAAAGACTTTGGATCAGGTCACAATTCATCATCACCATTTACAAAAGAATGGTATTCTGGCCTAGTTTCTGCTCAATGTAAATGTTTTATGTAGGCTAATCCCAGATAAATAACTGTTTTCTTGCATTATCTAGATCTTTTACTACACATTATGGGCTGTATTAGAAAGATTAAGCATTGCAGTCAACTAAGAGCCTCCTATAGGATGCTCCAGCTCCTGGCTCTGCAAGGATGCCACGTCACACACTGAAATACCCTGTGTATCTGCATGACTTGCCAAAACCTCTTTGTTATTTACAGCCATAAGCAAACAGCATTTCAGAAAAGCTTTTGTTCTGTGCTGCGCTAAGGCTAGGTTGCATTCCAGAAGTAGCCAGATAAGGAAAAAGGTCACATGCCAATATAGTATTTAATACACCAGAATCAGACTAAAAACACAGCCCAGTCACATGGAGCAGCCAATGCTTTAATGCCAGTTAATTCAGTGAGACGCACATCTGAAGTGCAGCAATAATACACTGAACACAATATCAGCACCAGAATGCATGGTGTAGTACAGCTCTCATAACTCTGGGTCTGTGGATGTCATGATGGAAGGGAATACTGATGTCCCAGAGGCTGTCTTCTCGAAATCATTCCGGCAATGTATATTACCACACACTTCAAATCTTGCCTTCCTTCTGCTTATGACCCCAGCTGCCTTTTATATGTTTAGCATCAATTTGCTAGAAACCAAACAACCCTCTTCATGTTCACATGGTCACAACCCACACAGCAGAAGACCACAAGCCAAATTCACCCTTCGTATAACTCAGCTAACTGGATGTAAAAAGCCTCAAAAAATGGTTGTCTTCAGTGAGGTAACATCACAAAATCTGAGATGAGTCCGATCTACATGTGGAAAGACAGAGAGTAAACAAAGCAGATGCCTCTGAAAAAAAGAAAATCTGTACCTTTTTTCAAGTGCCAACTAGCTTATTATTGCAGTTTCCATTGTGCCAACAAAATAATAATCAACCACATGTAAATCTTCCTAGGAAACTCCCCAAGTCTTTTCTAATAAAACTACTGTAGAAAACACAGGTATGTTCTCCTGTTTCCAATCCTCACCACCGAAATTCCACTACAGTCACCATCCCACCCAACTTGGAGCTCAAAAAACAGCTTCAGCAACCCCTTAGTCTCCTGGCTTGACTACCTTGGGCCAAGAGGGAATATTTGTGGATGAAGAGCTGGACATGAGCCAGCAATGTGCACTCGCAGCCCAGAAGGCCAACCGTATCCTGGGCTGCATCAAAAGAAGCATGGCCAGCAGGTCGAGGGAGGCGATTCTGACCCTCTACTCCGCTCTGGTGAGACCCCACCTGGAGTTCTGCGTTCACCTCTGGAGTCCTCAGCACAGGAAAGACATGGACCTGCTGCAGCAGGTCCAGAGGAGGGACACGAAAATGATCAGAGGGATGGAACACCTCCCCTATGAGGAAAGGCTGAGAGAGTTGGGGTTGTTCAGCCTGGAGAAGAGAAGGCTCCGGGGAGACCTTATTGCAGCCTTCCAGTACCTAAAGGGAGCTTATAAGAAAGATGGGGACAGACTTTTTAGCAGGGTCTGTTGCGATAGGACAAGGGGTAATGGTTTTAAACTAAACGAGGGTAGATTTAGACTAGATATAAGGAAGAATTTTTTTATGATGAGGATGGTGAAACACTGGCACAGGTTGCCCAGAGAGGTGGTAGATGCCCCATCCCTGGAAACATTCAAGGTCAGGTTGGACGGGGCTCTGAGCAACCTGATCTAGTTGAAGATGTCCCTGCTCATTGCAGGGGGGTTGGACTAGATGACCTTTAAAGGTCCCTTCCAACTCAAACTATTCTATGATACTATGAACTGAGACCACAAATGCTGCTCATTCTAACAACCCAGTCTGCTAGCAAATGCATGGCCACATCACGAAGATCACCACCTCCACATCTAGAACTTTACAGACTCCTTGCTGGCATCCTTACTGGTCTCCGGTCCATGAAAAAGCACTGAGGTCTGGAAGCAGCTTTTCAAGTTAGGAATGTGAAAGCAGTATGCGGAATATCTGCTTGCATATGCTTATCCAACAGCTAAAAAGGGACCTCTCCCTCTAGAACTGTCTTCCTGGCAGTTGTCACCAAACACTGAATTCACACACAAAATATTTATAAAATTTATCTACAATGCACACAATGCTCATGTTGCAGAACATCCCACTACGTAAATCTGTACGAATAACTAAGACATTCGGGGATGAACAACTGAAGAAGCTGCTAGAGAAAAATCTGTGTGTGCCCATTGCAGTGCCTGATCCCACCTACTTTGCAAGGCATTTTTCACAGGCATCACTCTCACTGCCCTTTGACACAGGTAATTATCTGCTCCCAATCCCAGCTGACCTCACATTCCTTACCCACCTGCAACTCCCATGTAAAGATAACAGGAGTTTTCATTCACATTAGCTTAGCCTCTTTGTCCTGGGCAAGGAAACAATATATTCATAATGCCCAAACTGATTTCACTCCAGTTGAGGATTAGCTTCAATCTCTGTTGCTGTAGAACAAAAAGGCGAGCAAGAAATTACCGTCAAATAATTACAATGCTTTTTGCTTTACAAAGGATACCCAGAGGTTTGCAAAAACCAACCCTTTTGCTGGATTGAATCTGCAGTAAATTTCTGAGCATGCCCCAGACACACTTAGAAAGCCTACCGAGTCCTGCAGATAAGGCCCAGGACTAAGGATTGAAAGATGAAAGCTCTGTTCTCTGCTCTTTGCATACTTAGGCTAGTCAACATCCAAACCATAAAAAAGGGGAATAATACTACTTCTCAGGCTTATAAATATGCTATGAGGCCAAACTCATTAGTGTTTACAAAGCACTCCTAGACTCCTTGTCTGGAAGGAGTTATACAACCATAAAGTATTATTCATGCTGTTCTAAGGCAGAAAAGTACGTATTACTGCAAATCCAGCAGTAGCTTTTCATGCACCATTAAGGTTTACTACACTGTCTTAATCTAATCATAAGCACTTCAGAACCCAGATCTGTCATTCGAAACATACACATCCGACTTCATCATTGAATAACCAACTGGGTCAACGACATACAGCACAGGACACACATGCACTTTTTTCCCTCACTTATCCCACCCATCTACAACTGAACCATTTGCATTTTCAAAACTCCATCATTATTGGGTTTCCTGCCATCTTGCACTCTGTCTACTCAGGATTTCAACAGGTTCAAAACCCAGGTACTAGATCTGCTTGCACATTTTTAAAAGCTGAGATGGGAAGGAGTGCAAAGTTCAGGTCTACACCTCCTCCAGCATTTATTGAGGAAACTGGTTCCTTCCGGCAACTTTTTCTGCCCATTATTATTCTGGGATCTCCTTTGCTTGCAATTCTGAAAATGTATTCATAACTAGTGGTAGACTTGCTTTTGACTTGCTGATCAAAATACAATCTTTATAGCTCCAGGCACCATCATCAATGCTGTGCTGAAGGGAGTTCAATCCAGTTCAATGAAATCGGCAGTTAAAAATAACAGCTAGCTCCCAAACCACATCTTTGGACTCATTTACTCCATCTCCTCCTTCGGGCTGCTGCCACACCGTTTTGCAGTGGTCTCCAACTCCACCCTGAGCCAGGCAGGCAACTCTTGCTGCCCACCCTCACCCACCGTGAGGACATCTCCCCCCCCAGCTCAGCACAGGGGCTGCTTGAGAGCTTCATCTGAGCTCGACAGAACTTCTCCCCTCAACTGCTCTCTTACTCTCTACCCTCCTGCAGCAGGTCCAGGGGGTCGGCACCTCCACAGCCCCCCAGGCCAGGCCAGGCACTCCATACCGCCCAGCCCTTCCCTCCAGCTCTACAGATGTTGGTTTTGACAGAACAACCCCGTCCCTTTGTGTTTGATACGGGTTTGGTTTAAATCCAGATATGAAATCTCTCATTTAAAAATAAAAGGTCAAATTCAAATATCGCCATCCTTAAACATAACAGAGTCAGGGAGTTTTACCCTTTAGGTAACATTCCTTTTACAAGGCCAGTTCCAAGCCTTTCCCAAAAATATTGCATTTGCTTCACTTTGAACTGCCAAATAAAAAAAATTTAAAAAGGACAGCCCTCTAATTTTTATCCAAATAAGGCAGAATGAAAGGACAGGGCAGCCGATTTTCCATCGGAAACCTTCCCTGTCCAACCTGGCCAAGAAGCTATAACGGGCTGAAAGGAAAAACAGAGGCCTTTCCAACAACTGCATCAGCTGCTGTTTACGTGATCCGTTCCTCATCTTGCAGGACTCCGAGCAGACTTGTCTGCACAGCTGTGGGATCAGAAAGCTTGTTGGACCTATGCTGTCACAGACGGAGGGCATTTACAGCTCTGCAGTGACGCTTGCTCAAGTACACAGCCCCATGGCCAAGAAAATTAGCTAGTCCCCTCAGATACTGCCAAGAGCAAAGTCTGAATCATGTTCAGAATACTTAATACCCTGAAAATGCTGAGCACCTGTCCTTTGAACAGAAGATGCTGTTCAGGTATCTCAGGTGGATCCCCAACAGCGGAGATGCTC
Organism: Astur gentilis; assembly: GCF_929443795.1. Lineage (NCBI taxonomy): Eukaryota > Metazoa > Chordata > Aves > Accipitriformes > Accipitridae > Astur > Astur gentilis. The sequence continues at coordinate 9,416,877 of NC_064904.1, forward strand.
CAGATCACTTGCTGTTGTGCAAACTCTTGACCTCCCACCGCAGAGCCAAAGCAGGACTGACTGTGACCTGCACATGCCATCTCTACGTACTCACCCACCCTCAGGTCTCACTTGCATTAGGCAGCAGATGCTATTACATTACAAAATGCGCCCTTTACTTTTTTTTACAGGAAAAAAAAAAAACAACAAAACACACAGAAGTGGATAAACACATAGCTTTACATTTAAGCATGGATTAAACAACATTGCTGTTTAGAGGAATGTGTTTTTAAAGAACAAATTTCCAGAGGAACTTAATTACGCTCCTAGGCTTTACAAAAGGATTTGCGTGATCCAGTTTCTCTTCCTTACTACAATGCAAGTGATGGATGTGGCTGAATACGACAATCCACTTAACCCCACAGGATCTACACCCATCATTTTAAATAATTAAATAGCATTCATTTGGGGTAACCCTTTCTCTCTCCCACCCCACTGCTTAGCTTTACATATAGAAAACATTTAGCGTACAAGGCAAACAACAAACAGGAATATAATTAGTCCTTTCAAACCAAGATGTTGTTTAACTTAACTAACTGAAAAGAGAGAAAGCAAAAGCTCACACTGCGTGGCTAGCGGCGAAGTCATAAAATGTCACTTTTCTGAGGTTCATACTCCAGTAATTATCTTTTATACAAAGAACAGTGACTCATAAATCTGCTTTTTCATAAAAATCCTGAGCAAAAGAATCTGCAATAAAAGCCCCCCCCCCCCCCTTTTCTTGGTCAACTTGAGGTTGAAACAAGGTTTTTATGAGCTGTGGGAGTGGAAAGTCATTAGGGTTTCAATTCCAAATGAAAATTAAGGCTTTTAACTTCCCATGCTACTCATACTGACAACCCTTCATACATAATTGCCTAGGAAGAGTTACTATGGTCTTGTCATACTCCTAACAATTCAGCGATACGCTGACAAATAGATCCTCCATACAAATTCCACTACACATATGGGAATAAAAACCAAAGATGCTTAAGAAACATTGGGTTCACACCCAAGAGTGACTTTGATGACTTTTCAGCCAGGGTTTGTTAGGAGTTACCAAATTACCAGCACCAGAAATAGAGCTATCAAGTGATGAGGTAAGAATTTAATTGGAAAGAAGAAAGGTGTCTTCAGCAATTATGGCAAAGACACCACTGCTTTGCAGTGACACAGGGAGCAACATGACAACAAGGACCTCTCCGCTTCACAGTTGTGGTTCTTCACCTCAGCTGAAACTGCACTAGATTGCCAGATAAACAGAATTTTAAATACACATCTATAATATGATACTCATCTGGGCAGTGCAGATGGGATGAGCTGAAATAACAACAAATGCTGTCCCTACTCTCTGAAAGATATCAAGGTAACCTGTTGCTGTGACAGCAGCAGCATCTTTCTGCACTTGTCTCTGGCTGTGGAGAGATAAACACTGCTCTTTATCTTACTTTGCTTCTTCTCATCTGGGAGAAGAATTATTATTATTTGACAAATTTCTGGTTTTGACAGTTGGCTGGAGACTGTCCATACTTCATCATCCTGTGGTCCTGAGAAGTATACACAATACAGAAAGAAGCACCCCAACACGTAAAGTGCTTTTATCCCAGGAAAGTTGAAACAGGATTTGAAGCAACTCCAAAACTGGGAATTAGAAATGTCTGGAGTTACTATAAAGGCTGCTCCTTCTTTGCTAGCTAATTATAACTCAAAACCTGTGTTGTTTGTTATCACTGGTATCATAGCAATGGTTAGAGGCCCCATCGGAGGTAAGGGTCTAATTGTGTTGAGCACTGTATGAGCATGTTATAAGATGACCCAATGAACCACAAAAAACTTTGAGAAAATGAAGGAAAACTATTATCCTGGTTGTATAAAAGGAGAACCACAGATCACATCACTTACCTAAGACTACATCAGAAAGTCATGTCACAGTGAGAAAGCCACCAAATCTGCGTCCCCATCCAGTGCTTTAAGTTGCAAAACCATCCATCCTTCGTTATTTTAAAGCTTACACCTAAAACAATAGTCTTAAAGAGGACCATATTTTTACAAGAGGCCAGGAGACAAGCATGGGAGACTTCCAAATAAACTGCTCAGAATCCAGAAAGCAAATAGCTACACCAAAACCTCAAAAAGAACAACTTTCAGAAGATGATTGAATACAGTCACACAGGTGCAGCTACATCAGCACAGCCTGGAGGACTCTGAGAGCTGCAGAAATCATCATTTTTCCTGAGATGGAACCTGCAGCCACTCCAGAAGAGAAGATCTCCACAAACAAGGTGTACATTATCGTGTTTCAGGACATCAAAGAGGAATAAATGCACAGGCTTTAAAAACTGATACCCATCTTTTAAGAGGTCTAACAAGCAGTTAAGAAGATGAAAAGGGAAAACACCGCAAGTGTTATCAGAATTGGAAGACAGAAAGCCTGCTGCACTGGCTGAAGTACTCAACGGGTTTGTAGCTTCAAAAATAAACATCACAAAGAAATGAATGAATAACTGAAATAAAGCAAGCGAGTACATAGGTATATGTAACAGCAAAGGACAGGTGTATCAGCAGTCTGCACAGGAGCGAACGACTGACTTAGTCCCATGCTGGGTTTGAGTTGCAATCAGGAAAACGAACAAGGGGACATTTTATCAGAGTTTTTCACAATATGCCATCTTTGTGCAATGCATGAGCCGCTGGTGAAGATCATATAACCTATAACTACGTATCACATTCAACAGCAAACAAGCTTTTAACTCAGTGGAAAGGGATTAAAAGCTCCGCAGATCCAAAGCATAGATCAAAGTCATATTCAGCTGCTGGGAAATATATAAATATGAGACTGCAAATGCCAGTAAGGGAGATAAGAAAATGAAACCAGGAAGACAAAAGAATACTGTACATCACAAAAGAGCTTTAAGATTGTACATAAAAATAAGATATTTTTTTAACACCTTTGTTAGGAGCTGAAAAAGATTCGTCATCAACCAAAATGAGTTATTTTTTATTACTGATACTTTGCTAGCATCTGACAATGCTACTCTGGCATAAAGCAGTGGACTTTCATGTAGGTTGTCTTGGAGCCATTTCTAGTAGATCCTACTATAAACAAAAAATGGGGGGAAACCAGTGAAAACATCAACATGACAATGGTAAATAGCTGCACATATATAATCAGGGATAGTCCTCTGGCTACACAAAAATCAAGTGGACTATTACCTAAATAAACCAGATTATGTCCATTGCTGGAGATTAAAGACATTATGGATTTTCTCTGAATGAAAGACTAAAGCAAGTGTAAAGAGTCCAAGTCTTAACTCCATTCAAGTCCGTGCTGGTTTTGTCTGGGAATAGAGTTAATTTTCTTCACAGTAGCTACAATGGGGCTATGTTTTGGATTCTGCTGAAAACAGCGTTGATAATTCAGGGATGTTTTAGTTATTGCTGAGCAGTGCTTACACAGAGTCAGGGCCTCCTCACCCCACCCCACCAGGGAGCAGGCTGGGGGTGCACAAGAAGTTGGGAGGGGACACAGCCAGGACAGCTGACCCCAACTGACCCAAGGGATATTTCAGACCATATGGCGTCATGCTCAGCACATAAAGCTGGGGAAGAAGGAGGAACAGTGTCCCCACTGTAACTTCACTGGGCACTGAGATGTACCACACCACTGAATGGTCCACGGCCTGATACAAAGTCACAGCCATCCTTCAAGGAGCATGGTGTCACAGGAGTGGCATTTATAGGACAAGGCATTATCAGTGTCAGAGAGTGAATGAAATGTACCTTAGCAAGTAAAAAACTGCAGATGGAAGATGGATGCCAACCCTCCAGAGACTGCTTAGCACTTAATGGAGAGTCGGAAACCACGAATGCAGGTTTTAACCTTGCATTTGTGATATGCAGCAAACCTGTCTTCAGATGATCCAGGATGGAAGATGTGGGGAAGGACAAACATTTTTTAAATCTAGTCAACCCCGCTAGATCAGAGACTGACAGCAAGCCTCCTGCTGCTTTGGTTTCCATAGAAATATTAAGCTTTGGGGACTGGAAATGCTGTAAGGCTTACTTTTTCTTCTTTTCTGAAATAATGGTTTGGTTTTACTGCTCTACTTTGAGTGGTCCTTTTGCCCGCTCCTTTCCTCTCCATGGGTCTTCTGCAGCGAGAGGACAGAGCAGCACCCTCTCCTCACCAAAGCGGGGCTCTCAGCACCACGTGCCCTCATTCCGTTGTCCCAGGAAGGCACGGGCAGGTCAGACACAGCCGCCAAACCCCAGGCACGGGCAGCCCTGAAGCATCCTACCGCCTGGGAGACAGTTTGAACAGCAGCAAAGTATCCCTTCTTGCGTCCCAGTCTGAGCCCTGCTCCATCCATTTGCGTTACACGCTCCATCCTCCATCTCCCACAAACATTTAAATGCCGCTGACTCCCTGGCCTGCAAATGAAACCCCAGGAGCAGAGGAGTTGGGGGATGAAACGGGGGAAAAGCAGCAGCATGCAGCGCTGAGCGTCACTGCACGGAGCTGGCAGACGGCGCAACGTCTGAAGGGCTTTTCAGAGCGCTCCAGCTTTGATTGAACTAATTCTGCCAGCAAGCCGGGGTTGACACAACCACACAAGACAGCTAGCGTGTCACCCTGCGACTGCGGTTTACAGCTGGCCAAAGCCCTGATGCCATAAGCCCGGCACTCGCCGCCAGTGCTCCCTCCGCTACAGACACCACAGCCCTCTCCCACCACATCCACCCCAGGCAAACAGGAGACATCCTGCCCTACAAGCCTGCAGGAGAAGCCCACGCGGATGACGAGATAATTCACATCGGATTTAGGACCGCTTCAATCTCACCACAAGATCCCTGAAGTGGAGGGTCTACAGCCACTTGCTAAGCCAGGCGACACGGCCCCAATACTGACAGCGCTTAGCACAGTGCTTTGGAGTCCCCCAGTCTCAAATCTAACCGATAAATAACCTGTCATCTATTTCACAAGGACTATCTTTCAGGAAGAACCTTTGTAGGAGAGTCCCTGAGCAAGGTGAACAATTGGCAGCACCACTGCTTGGAGATGTAAGAAGTCAGTACAAGCAGTGAGCTTCCCGAGAGGGCCAAATACCAAGGCAAAAAGCAATTTAAGGGAAGGAAGAGTATACATATGCCTGCATGCATGGGGACCAAAGCAACCTGGCATAAACGGTCTCGGCCCAGACATGAGTCACGAGAAAAGTGTTCAAAATAACCTGTACAGCAGCGTTCAACTGCCATGGTGATAAATGTTTCCCAATGCCTAAGAGCAGCTGAGTCCTGAACTCCACACACCTCATTCGCTAACAAAAGCAGTCATTATATTGAGAAAAAAAAAAAATCACAAATGAATTGTGGCCATTTTAAGCCCTCCTCAGATCAAGGGCTGATTTACACACTCTCATTTCAATGGGGAGTATGGTGCTCACATTGCTGCTAATTCAGAAAATGGAGCTGGCTTGCTCTTTGCTTCACAATTCAGTAGGCAAGGGGAAGACAGATTCTCTGAGACAGTGTTACTTTTTCTGCCAGGAGTTATCTATTTGCAGAAGTGGGTCAACTTTCTCTTGGTGGACATGTTAGTGTGCGAGTGCCTAGCAGCGCTGCCTGCAAATTTCTGCCCGCTCCGCGTGTGGAGGAACCTCTGCACATAACTATTTATGGCAGCCAAGTGTTTCATGAATTGCAGCAAGTTAACCACAAGGGGATGATGACATTTGGCGACAGGGCAGGATGAATTCTGGCTGGCAGACAAAAAGTCAGGTTAAAAATACAGAATGCAAAAGCAAACCCAGCCAGTCGCTGCTAATTCGCAGGAAAACTGGAAGTGCGGCCCCCAAACCTTCCCTGTTCCAGGCAAGCAACATCGTGTGTTTTGCAGTGGGATGCATTAAGGCCTGAGTAAGAGCATGAAAAGAACTTCAGCCTTCCTGGGGTCAAGCGTTTTCAGCGTATTTTAAATGGGCTTACAAATTTTTCCATTTGCCTCGCTCCATACTTTCTAATGCAGTATACCAGACGTTTAAGCACCTCACCTCCATCTCTCCTCCCAGTGAGATCAGCCATTGCCCATCCCAGAGTTTCCAAAGGGCAGCCCCAGTACAGAAGGATGCCACAAGGGCAGCCCGAGGGGACAACATCAGCAGACCCTGCCATGGATAAGTCTGTGTGAGATGCAAGCAAAGCCACAGCCATTCCGGGGCAAATAAAAGCCCAGTGCCTCCCAGGTTGGGCCTCCAGTATCACCCAGGTTGCATGGATGTGCTCAGCCTTGTCCCCACAAAAGCATTAACCCTCGAGCTTTCAGATGTAACACTTCTGTTAGTGTTAGTGTTCATGTCCCTCATCTCCGCACACACCCACCGAGTGTAACACCTGCCAAGGCTGCATTTTGGGTTCCCATGCCTGCCACTTAATTAGATCACCACTTAATTTGATCCTCAGCTTTATTTGATGAAATGCCTCCAGAGGACCAAATCATTTACATGTAACCAACACAGTTTATTCCCCTTATTTTGATTGCTTTTGACAAGTGTAAGTGGATAATTCCATCAAAGGCCCATAGAAAATTGTCTTTTAATCAATACAAGTTTTTTCCTTCAACGGGACAGCTGAGAACAAGCTACCTCTCTAGAAAATTGAAAGTGGAAAACAAAATTAGAAGACACTACTATGGAGAATATATTTCTAGATATGGCCCAATTTTAGCACCTAGTTTAAGCATCTTGAGCCTTGTTTTCAGGGACACCAGCTACCCTGAAGTTTGGGAGCATAGCAGCTAGCACACAGGCTGTGCCCCAGCACGAAGCCAGGAGCGCGCAATGACAAAGATGCCTCAAGTCCACTGAAGCCCCTTGGACAAGTGGTCAACAACTACTGGCTACAAGAAACTCAAGCCATACCCTTAGTGTCTGAGACCTCAGCATTGATAAACCTATTAGCAGAACTCATTGACTTACAGAAGAGATGGAAACAGGTTTTTCTACAGGGGTCTTACATATAGTGTACCAGCCCAGGGCAGGTTTCCTGGCTTAATCACAAGGAACCTGTACATCGCAGCCTAGAGCACCAAAAATACTGACAGGTTAAATATGGCAGTATCAAAAAAAGAAAAGTTAAAGCAATGTTCAGAGAATGCAAAGTGCCCTTGATACAAGAAAGATATTAATTGGTCAAGTACCCAAACCTCTGCTTAAGCACAGCAGGGACCACTGAGCTCTGACAGGTCTCCATCGCAGAGAAGAGGGCTTTCTCTGAGCCAGGCTGCTGTGCCCAGGCAGCGTGGGAACTACCAGGGGTGACATCTGACTGGTACCGAGAAAGGCGATTTCCTCTCTTTCACCAGGGCTACTAGCACAGCTGCACTGGAAGAGTGGACAGTGGTCACCATAACACCTCAAATAGGACTGATCTCACCTGACTTTAGATGGTTGCATATAAACTAGCCATCCAGGCTACCTTCCCATCAGCAGAAAGAGCACAATTAGCGTACAACTCTTCTCCCTCCAAAGCAGACATAGCTGACATAAATCATGACACCGAAGTGCCTTTCTCCACATGGCCAATAAAGGAAGCCCAAGGGGATGCAGACGTTAAAGTCTATATTGGAGATATCTCAGATTAAATGGGATGAACCTCACCCTTTGCTTCTGCCCCTGCATCTTCTCATCTCAAAGGCCTCATTAATACGTCACAGTAAATAATACATATATTGATTACAAATAAGCTAATAAAAACAAAGGACTTTGGCCTAGAGGGTGTGTGAAGAAGATGAGAAATAAGTACAGGGTAGCTGCATGTCCGATCAATACCAACCCACAGGGAACAGCCATTTCTCTTTGCCACCATTTTAACTGTAATATATCGTACCCTCTAGGTAAATATGTGGACATTTACAAGTGGGAATCAATAGAAGCAGAGATCTTCCCACCCCCTCACCCGGCGAGACCATTCTTCTTCCACTGGAACAGACAACAGCAAGAGGCCACGGATTAATGTCTCTGCTACTACAGGCTATCTGCCATATCCACGTCTTTCTTCTGGGCCTCTCTGACCACTTTTTAAGTGTTGACTTAAGTGTTTTAAAAATTAAAAAAACAACAACAACAAAACAAAACAACTGTTCACATTGATAAAGAAAATGCATTAACATTTTACCCAACTGGAATAAAGCAAATGCCCATTTTGGGAACCCAGAGCAAACAGCTTCAGTGGAAGGTGAAGGAGAAGTTCTAACAACATTCAGTTGCTGGGGCGGGGGGGGGGGGGTTGGAAATTAAAGCCTGAAAGCTTTGCCTGCATGCACAGGATTTTGTCCCAGGCACATCACCAGCTAGTGAGTCTGTATGCCTCCAGGCTTGCAGATGGATAAACAGTTGTCCCAGTCAGATCCAGATAAGGCTAAAACCAGTGGAAGCTGTTGCCCTGGCCTCAGGGAGCTTCAAGTCACTCCTCCCAATGTTCCCACATACCTCCCAGTCCAGGGACATATCCTATGGTACCTGAAGGCTTTTTCCTTCCCCCTGGTCCTGTTAATATCACCCAGTGTGGCTGTCTTTTTTTTTTAATTCAGTTTTTGGGGGAAATTTTATTCTGGCAGGAACCAGGCAGTAGCAATAGCCATCGCCCCAATGGGGCTGCCTAAAGCTGGACAGGCAGAAAGACCACCTATGCACACAGAGAATCCTGCCGTGCACACAAAAGGAAGCCAAAGCACTCACAAGCACAACACAATGACTGTGCCTGGATTTCAGCCCTGGATCTGTGGGTAGATTTATGGGAACTGCGGCATGTCACTCAACATGGATGCAAGTGGCCAGTTCCCGTCACATAGCTTGGAGATGCCCCTGTCCTGCAGCCGAGGTCCCAGCTCACACATGGAGACTGGAAACACCATTTACTTTCAGACTGAGCAGACTTCCTCTTGGCTCTCAGCAGAACATCCAGAGCTGTGTAAGATTACATGTGTGATCTAATATTAGCCATTTTCACATTATCAGCTGTATTTCTTACCTTATCTTCCACAAGCAGATAATTAATCATCAGGTTCCAGGTTATCAACTTCCAAAAAGCCAGTTTATAAAAGTAAACAGACTTCAGAGAAGTGAAGCGAAGGTGGATAGCAGGTTGGTTTGGTTTTTCGTTTTTTAAACTCATACCATTTATACTTAATTCATGTTACAAAACTAGAGTTCATGACCTCACATTGTGTGGGTCACTGGGGCCAATAAATCAAGCCCTGGTTTACCAACTCACTTCCAAAGGATTGCTTAAGAGACAATGAGAAATACTTAATCCACCTTTGCTTGCTAAGATTTCATTAAAAAGCTACCTCCCTAGAAGCATCTAACAGTCGCCATACTCTTGACTCCTTTAGAAAAGCACTAAACAAGTGAAGCAGTCCTGCTTAATACCTAGAAAAGCAGAGCACCACACAAAGCCCTGCTGATACCACTAGCAGGGGCAGCACATTTCAGGACTTTTCAGCTTTTCCATATGCAAAAGTGCTCTAGCAAACAGCTCACCGTGCCTTGCCTCCACCAGTTGTCCAAGGCTTCTGCTGTGTTCTTACCATAGATGCTAAATTCTGCCCTGCATGCATTTGAGATCCCGCTCCACCCTCTGTAAGAAAGTACATGAGGGCTGTTTATTGCCGTATTAGTTGAGCCGGCCGGCAGTTTCTGCTTTACCTACCGTTTAGTTACCCAGTGTTTTAAAGACATAGACAACAGCAAACCAGACGGAAGTTTGCAACATAAAAATGAAAGGCCACACTTTCTCCTCTTCCTCCCTTCCGTTTTATGCCGGGGGGTGGGGGGGAATCATCAGGAAAAGAGTACAAAAAGGCTGAGATCCAAGCTGCGTGCACGGAAGGCAGAGATGGCACCAGGAGCCCTGGAAGGATGCTCGCTGCCAGGGCAGCTCCCTGACAGCTCCACTGCCACCTGACTCTGCGTTCTCCTGGGTTTGTTTCTCCCGTTCACCTGCCCTGCTCTTCCACATTGTCACAGCCTTAACAGAATTGCTGCTTGGTCCCAGGCAAGCCTCCTCCCAGACTTGTTGCTGTCAGTCAAAAAAGGGGCCTGATAAGCTTTGTATTTGCATATGTATTGAGAGGCATTTCCAAAGGCACAGGCAGGGAAATGGCCTTGCTGAATACCGATGCTATCTGAGAATGACAGCTATTCAAGTCATTTTACGGCTTCACTACCTAAGTGGGGAGATCAGGCTTGTTTGCACCTTTACAAGGGTTATTAGCTTTAAAAGTGCTCATCATATCTGTCCCACCCTCAGAACTGAAGCCAGGCAGGTTCCCAGCAAAGAGCTAGCTTCAGTGCTTCCCACAGAGACCATCTTCCACAGGCACCCCAAAAGCAGCAGTCACTAAAACCTAAGGTCACATCTGAAATGCTTGAGCCCATACTCCTCCTTTCTATACAGGAGGAGGGGAAAGGGTGCAGAGGCAGCATGGAAACACAGACAATGTGCAGATGCTTTATCACCCCTCCCTACACTTACCCTACACAGGGCAGGACATGAGACTCGGCTCTCGGTCCCCTCGGAATGATGGTGCTGTGCACCGTCCCACACACAGTGTTTGAGGATGGCAGTGAGGACTGAGCTCTGCAAGCAGACTTCCCTCTTCACGCAGACAGGGGTGACTTGAATCCCATGTGAAGAATCCCACGGTGCCTCACACGGGATTTAAGGGACAGTTCTGAGGCCGTGGTGGTGTCCCATTTGCACAAGAGCCCTGGCTTAACAGGAATGAATTCAACTGGCTTTGTCCTAGTCAGCTATAGATACCTAAAAGGCACTGGTCTAAGGTTCACAAATCAGAACTGCAAACCCCTTCTGTCCCAAAACAGCAACGGCACATTCAATATCTGCCAAGTGCTCTCCGGGCCTCTGTGCAGAGCAATCAATGCTTTATGAAAACAAAGTCAAGTCACATCAGGAGCAGAAGCTATGTGCAGATTTACAAACCAGATACTTCTGAGTTACGCAGCACTAGGGGAGAGAGAGAGAGAAAAAAAACAACAAACATTTAAAGATGCTAGCTGTACCCTGCAACACCTGGGGACTGGATCACCCTTGAAACCAGCAATCCCTGTCTACTGGGTGAGGTGGCCCAAACACCTCCAGCTGTGAGTGGAGACACACAGCTGCAACAACAGGACCGCGCATGGCAAATTCATGAACTTGAGAACTGGGCTGATCGGTGCTGCATGCCCTCAGATCTCTTGGGGCATAAGGACTTGCCACAAACCACCAGAAAAAGGACCAGCGCTCCCTGGTCCCACCAGGGCCACCAAAGCTCAGGGAGCTGAAGGCACGGTTGTCTGGTAAACACATCCACTGCTGACAGCAGTCAGAGCCAACCTCTGGGGCTCCAGCCCCATCTCTGTGCTTGCAGGAGGGGAAGGGGTACCCCCACCGGAAAATAGTCCTCTCTGGGTGGAAAACAGGATTAAGAACGTTAAAAGGACTCTCACATACAACAACTAATTAGATCCGTGCCTGGTTTGATTCCTGTTGAACGCTCTTGGCCAAACCACTCCTTCTAGAAGTCAAGTATTTGGTCCTTTTGGTTTCAAAAGAGAAAAAAAATCTCCATCTTAAAGATATTCCAATATTACTGTTTCAATGCCTGATCACTATTAGACAACAGGAGAAACTTTGCTTGAATACAAACTGTCAGAGGAAGCTTGGCACGATTTCACAGTGGAGCTTGTTTCTAACTTTAATGACTAGGCTGAACAAAATTGTGAGTACAGCGTCTCTTTGAGAGCAATCTCTTCTCTACAAACAAACCTTCAGTTTCTGAAGTGGAGCGGGGGAATGATGGGGAAGACGAGTTGCACCTCTCCTAGACTGCTGAGCGTGCCAGAGCCAGCCTGCCCTGAGAGCCCATGGAGCTAACAGGTGATGCTCTGTGGGGCAGACCTGCACCTTCATCGGATGCTTCCCCGGTCTCATCCAGGCTCTTTATCAATCTTAGCAAACAAGCAAGCCAAAGGTAAATCAAAGTATTTGAAGGGGGAGAGAGAGGGAGGAGGAGGAGATGGGAAAACCAGTGTTCGTTTAACCCTCAAGACTCCGGCTGGTTTTTGTCAACAAAAAAAAAAAAAAAAACCCCAACCAAAACAAACCAAACCAACCAACCAAAAGCTCAACCCTCCAGATAAAAAAGGCTCCAGCCCTCGGCCCCAGACGTCGCTACCACAGTCCAGGATCACCACCGCCCCCGGCCCCGCCCCCGGGTGCCCTCCCCGGTCCCCGGGGCTGCTCTCCCGAAGGGGCCACCGAGGACGGGTGGCCAGGTCTCCCGTCCCCTGGCATCCCTCACCCCGCAGCCAAGGGGCACCGGACGGGCCAAGGGGAGGCGGCACAGGGCAAGGCCGGCGGAGGGGGGAGAGGCTCACCGTTGAGGCCGTTGGGGATGCTCCGGTGGTGCAGGGGCGCGGACAGGTCGTCCATAGACCTCCGCATGGCCCCGGCCTTGCTGTCGCCGGCCTTGTGGTGGTGGAGGTGGTGGTGATGGTGGTCGGGGCTGCCCGCGCTGCCCGTGCTGGAGGTGCTGCTCCCGTCCCCCACGTCCCTGGTGGCCGAGCCGCCGTTGAGGTTGGTCAGGCTGGCCTGGCTGTCGATGGAGCTCCGCGAGCCGGCCCCGCTCCGCTCCTCGTCCAGCATGAGCACCATCTCCTTCAGCTCCACGTTCTCCCGCAGGAGGGTCTCCTGCCTGGCCTCCAGGTCCTTCAGCTTCTGCTGGTACATGCCCACCTCCTTCCACATCACGCTGGCCGTGTGCCTCCCGAAGCGCTGCCATTCCCTCGACAGCTTCTTGCCTTTCTGCCGGTCGTCGTCCAAGAAGCAGCAGAGCTCCCTCAGCTCCTGGTTGTCGTCCTGCAACTTCTGGTTCACCTCCTTCAGCCCGCGGATCTCGTGCAGGTGGAGCTGCAGCCGCCGGTTCACGTCCTTCATTAAGTTGCCGTGTTCCACCATTAAGTTCATCTTTTCATTCTCCACTTTCCTCAGTCTTTTCACCAGCTCTTCCTTGCTCCACCTCAGCATCTCCTCTTCCGAAATTTTGCTCAGGTCTTCTTTAGACCCCTCCAGGGAATTTTTTGCCATCATCTGTGCCTAGGCAGCGTTTGCTCTCACACGGTAACAAACGGTTCGGGTTACTCGGGTTATTTTGTTCGCCTGATTTCCTGGGACTAAAATTCACTGCAGCATCTCGGCGAAGAAATATTATAGCTCTCCGCAGAGCGTTGGACGACGACGAAGAGCAACGCTGGACTGGAAGATCTGCTCCCCCAAAGACCCCATAATAATAATAAAAAATAAAAAAAAAAAAAAAAAAAAAAAACAAAACCGGGGGATGGGGGGGGGAAGCGGGGTGGGGGAGAAGGCGCCCCCCCAAGGGGGCTGGGGCCGGCAGGGAGCCGGGAGCCAAGCTCTGCCCCCCCCCCAGGCGAAGCCTCCGCAGGGGATCGGCCAACTTACCCCGGGCAAAAGAACTACGCGGCGGCCGGCCACCCCCCGCCCCGTTCCCGGGCGCTCCGTCCACTTGTCCGCCCGCCGCCCGCCGCTCCCCGCCGCGGGAGACCGGGCGCCGCGCACCCGCCGCCGCGGCCGCTGCCCCGCTCCGCCGCAGCTCGCCCGCAGCTCCGCGGCGACGTTGGGGCCGAGCCCGGCGCGGCGGCGGCCGATGCCGGTGCGGCGCTGCCGAGGAGCGGTGGGGGAGCCGGCGCCTTCCCGGAATGGCTCAGCCCTCGGGAGGGAGGGAGGGTCGGAGGGACGGAGGAGGCGGGCGGCAGCGCCGGGGCTGGTCCCACCTCCTGCCGAGCAGGGAGGCGCGGCCCTGCCCCAGCCGAGCCGAGCGGCGGAGAAGGAGAGCCGGCTGCTGGCGGCGGAGCGGAGGGGCGCCGCGCCGAGCCGAGCCGAGCCGAGCCCAGCCCAGCCCAGCCCAGCCCAGCGCCGCCCCCCCCGGGTGGCTGCCGGGCTAGGCGCTGGCCGGGCCCCGGTGCGCCGCGCCGCGCCGCGCCCCGCCGCCGGCTCGGGTTACCGGAGCCGCGGCCGCCGCAGCCAATGCGGGGCCGCCTGGCGCCTTCAAACGGCAGGTACAAAGGGACGGGGCCGCTCCCCCCCTCCCTCCGCCCGCCCGCCCGCCGCAGCCGGGGCCGGCTCACCGCTGCCCCCCCCCCCCCCCCGGGTCCTCCACCCCCCCTTTTTGCCTTTTTTGTTGTTGTTGTTGTTGGTTTTTTCCTTTTTTTAAAGAAAAACTACCGGAGGGAGCACCAGCCCGGGGAAGGGTGGGGTTGGACAGGCAGGAAAACGCGCCCGCCGGGCAGGCGGCCGGGGGAAGCGGCGCCGGAGCGGCCCCGGCCCCGCTCTCGCCAGGCGCCGGGGAGGGGGACCCGGAGCCGCGGGCGGCCGGCTCGGGCCGGGAGCGGAGCGGGATCTCCCCGGGCAGCTCCGCTGCTGACCCCCTCCCGCCGCGGGCTTTGTCCCCGGGGCCCGGCGCCGCTCCGCTCTGCCCGGCTGCCCGGGCGCCCTCCCCCTGGGGCCGCCGCCTTTGTCCCCGGGGCCCTCCTGCCTCGGCCAGAGCCTGCAGGTTGAAGGAGCCGGCTCCAGCATCCCGCCGCCTCTCTGCTCCCGGGGCCGGCATGTTCCTTCACACCTCAGAGGTGCGGGAGGAAGCTGCCCTGAAGGTGCAGATACCGCTTATTTATTCCTCGGTAAAATCTGCCCAGGTCCTTCCCGTCGGGAGCAGGCGTGCCAGCATCACTTATGCACTCGTCGGACAGAACCCAGTCAAGGGTACGGAAAGTTCATAAAGTGGATTTCCTAGGCAACATGTAGGCAGATTTCCTATATCCTTGCCTCATATCCCCTGACTTTTCGGCTAACACGCTTTTCCTCGGGCTATGCTATCTCTCTGTAGGCTGCTTTTGGCCAGTATCGCGTTGTAAAAATGAAAGATGCACCAGGACAGAGCAGCGCTGCCAGCTATTTTCCGCATAAGTATCCTTGGAAAGCCCCAGGGAATCGCCATTTTTGTGTTCCTGAGGAACCTCGGTAAATGATTTGACTCCAGGGTTAACCCAGAGCAACCTCAGGTTTCTGACCACACTGGAAAGGTGGTCAAGACACCTTCTAGCTATAAAGAAACATCAAATCTGGTGCCAGAGCGAGGGATGCAGAGCAGAGGGCATATGCATGGAGGGAACATCAGAATGGAGAGGGATGGAGGATTGCAACTTCTGCCTTTTGGTGTTATCTTCCTAAGTCTCAGTCAGTAAAGCTGCAGTTTCTTGGATGTTTTTCTGCATGAGCCTGTGCTCCTGGGTTTCTGAGCCCCGATACACCTTTGACAAACTAAGACAACTGCTTGTTCCCTGCTGAGGCGGAACACCAGGACTTCCCTGCTCCTGGGGGAGTTCATCCCCTCTGTGGGTGCTGTTGGCCCTTCTCTTCTCCCAAAGTAGCTTTTATCCCTTTATTATCAAGAGGGTAAGAGGAGCTTTGGACAGAGCATGGACACTAGTTCACTTCATGTGGGATTTGCAGCTGATGGATCCCTGGTAACATGCCCTACAGACATGAAGATGTGAAGAGGACAATTCTTCCCTAGCACATATCCACCCCAGCGCGGTTCCCTAAAGAGGGGGGAATCACGTAGCACAAGCCAGCGGTGAGGCCTGTTTATTCCCTTCAGGGGGGATCGCTCCGAGGAGGTAAAGAAGGGGCTACCCGGGACCAGCTGTGCTGTGACCTGGGTGCCCACCTTGGTGGCAGCTCTCCAGAAGGTGCAGTCCCGGCCATGGCCGGTCAGCCCCTCCTGAGGTTGCCAGCTCAGCAGCAGAGCCAGCCCTTCGGCCGGGGAAACCAGCAGGTGTCTGTGCCGAGAGGTCACTGCCTCTGGGGTCTGCGACCCCCTCTGACGGGCCACGGCCAGCGTGGGGTGTGATCAGGCTGTGCCCCGTCTCCTGCTTCTCGCCACCCTGAGCCAGGCCACCAGAAGGTAGCACCCTCTGTAATGGGGCACGCTGCCGCTGCTCGTGGCTGCAACGTGTCTTGAAGGCACCCAGGCGTTTTCTGAGCCAAGCCTTTTATTTACAAGGCTTTAATCACATCCTTCCCCGCAGGAAGCGGAAAGTGCTTCTCCCAGACCCTCCCAAGCGCTGATCTGACTAGCAGATCCCCGGCCGGTGGCTGGGGGAAGGAGGAGCAGAGCAGGGGGACCCTGCAGAGCAGTCGTTCATCGCTGGCAGAAGTCAACAGGGGAGGAGAAGCCTCCGGCGGCTGCACCACAGACACAGGTGCAGCTACGCCGTGGCAGTGCCTGGCCCAGGCAGTGTATTGCTGGGCCTGCCTGATGTTTGCTTCATCCTTTTCCCAAGAAAAGCTGTTTTTTCTAGGTGAAACCTTTCAAAGTTTGAGCCTTATTGATGCTTCTGCAGAGACTGCGCCCAGCAAATGGGGGGGCTCCTCAGAGGAAGCGAGGAGATTATTAATATCCACAGAGGAAGGCCCTGTGATGATTAAGACTTGCTTTCAGTACTCGGTGGGCATGTCTGTGCTTTCAGAAGTGTTAAGGGCACAGATCCACCCTGCCACTATCCGCAAGGGGTTTGCTGTCATTCTGGTGCCCAGGTGGCCGTTGAAGCATGGTGACCTGCTGTGCTTGGGCATCCGGAGGGCTGTATGCTCTGGAGGTGGCATTGAAGCTGCCGGGTGTCCAGATGGTGTCTGGTCCTGATGAGTACCTGGTGAAAGACTCCTCCATTAGCAACAGCGAGAGCAGGACAGGGTCAGTGGGTTTGAGTGAGCAAGACCTGAATCGAGTGGACACCATGCACCGTTGCCTGTTCTGCTCCCTCGTCTTCCCTTCAAGGCGGACCTTGCGTTGCAGTAGAGGAAAATCCCTTCATCTTGGAAAGGCAAGGCAGCAATGCTAGAGCAGAGGGGCGAGGCTTGGAGGTGCCAGAAAGTGACTGTGGCCCAGATGGTCTATGGACACAGTGGAACCAAGGGCTGGGATGAAGTAGATTTTTAAGTGCTTTGATACCTTGGAGGGAAAGGACTAGGTCAGCGCACAGTTTTATGATCAATAGCAAACCCAGTGTTGCAAGCAGATTTTTAATCAACACAAATAATACATAACATCGGAGTATTTTTGATGGGTTTGTGATTTTAGTGTTAGTGAACAAACCCCATTTCCCGGTGGTGTTCAGAAGGCGTTATGATTTCCCCATGCCGATTTAAGATGAAGCGTAGGAGAAGTTGGTAAACAACACGCTACAGATTCCCTTTTGCTACATCTGGCCATGGGGCCTTCTGCAAGCTGCCAGTGAAAAGCACTTTTAATATGCATGTCATCTTAAGCTTTTGATGCCCATGTAAGGCAGCATCAAAGCCAATCCCTTGCATTGAATCAAATGGACACTTCCACCCTCTTCAGTCAGGGATGAAATTTTAAAGCGAATTATAGCATGATAAGAATTTTAGAAAAAAAAAAAACACAACCTACTGGGTAAAATTGCTCTTGATGTTAACTCCTGAACTCGGCAGGTGACACAAAGAATGAATTTGGTCCCTGATACAACACAGCGATACACAGCCTCATTGAAGTCTTACCAAAGCATTCCCTCTACAGGGCTACATTAGTATTACAGAAGATGCCACCACCACTCGGGTCTATGCTACTGCTTCCCCCCGACACACACACCAAGGGGAGTGGCTCTCCCAAAGGCCACTCATCAGGTGTGGGAGTGGGCAGAGGGGCAGGAGGAATCCCCGTGGGATTCTCCCAGGACCTTGGTTTTTCAAGGCAGCCTAGAAAGTACACACCGCTGAGTGTGCATCAAGGCCATGCTTCAGTTTACACGTGCTGAGGACCCATCTTGTAAAATATGTACGCCATGAATCATTTACATGGGTTATAAATCCTCTGTGGCATTGGTATTTTCTCATAAATCAGCACCAAGGACTAATCCTTGATTAATGTTTTGAAATACAGCATCCAGATTGCAACAGTGGGAGCTCCGGTTTGCGCAACAAAGCTGTGCGATAACAAAAAATGTGCAATGCTCCTAATCTCGGCTATCAAGATAGGTACCTCTCTTCTAGCCTGATTAAGCAGTATTTTCAGCCAGAACATTCTTCCAGGTAGCAGCTACCTGAAGAACTGCTATGTGTCATTCTTCCTTCTTTTCCCAGATCAGCTGAACCTTCCTGTGAAAAGCCTTCATCCCTTCATTTCCCCATCTGGCTGAGCTATGAGGAAAAAGCAGTTTCTTAGATTATGCAGCACTCCTTAATGCTGGCTTCTGGCAATACAACTGGGCCATCCAGTTCATTCACTCTCCTTATGAAAGTAGGATGTTTTAGTGGATGGTTTCATCTTGCGTCCACAAAGCCTTTCTATTTTGTGCCCTGAAACTGCTAGTAAAATTCTAAAATGCACCAACTTGTTTGAAAGCCTTCAGGATATTCAGAGAAGAATTATGGTTGTCACCAGCAAACTCTTTGCCATGCCAGAAAAACAGGTCCTCCAAAAGGCATAAGCAGTAGCCTCTAAACACTGCTACAAAAAAAAAAAGCATCCAAACTGGACACCAGGGGAGGTGGAAAGCTGGTCATTGAAGGAAGGCATGGGACATGTGTGTGCTCAAGGTGTGCCTTAAACTATAACTATTTTCCAGTCCCATTTCAAAGTGTCCTGCATTCACGCAAGAGCTCCACATTGACGTGTTGGGTCCAGATCTGCTCCATGCAAGCACCCTTACAGGGCTGTTGGAGCACTACCAAGTCGGATCTTTTGTCTTCGTGGCAGCTACAGGGTAGGCATACGTGGCATGTTTGAGTCAAGTAGAAAAAAACCATAAAAATCCCCTCACCCACAGCGTTCACCAAAACTTCATTTACACAGAAGTTTCTAACCATTTCTTACAACACAGTGGAGTAGTTTTCCCTCATCCCTAATCTGTGTGTTGGTAAAGGACTGGAAGCTAAATCCTAAGAAGCAATAGGCATATGCTGCTCCTAGCTGGGAGCTGCAGGTGATTGACACTTCCCAAACTCATACATAATAGCTAGAGCAAAAATTTCACTGCTAGTTTAGTGTGTGATGGGGATCCAACTTCATTGTGCAGTCAGAAGGCTGCGTACAATATCAGAGCGATTTTTTTCAAGTAATAAGAAAAATCCCTGAACTCCTCTTCCAATGTTTGAATCACCAGGATCGCTACGTGCCTATGAGCTGAGGCCACGTGCTGGTGAGCTGAGTGACCTCCTCCACTATCACCTACCCAAAGAGGAGTGCCACTGAGACCCTGAATCCAAGTGTGTGTCAAGAAATAAAAAATTGACGAAGCTTCTTCTGAATAGGCAAGAAATCAGCCAGTAGCAGGAATAGGGAGGCAGGCAGATTGGATCAGAGCACTGGCCCCTGTATTGTCTCTGCCAGTGGCAAATACCAGATGCTTATGAGAATACTGTGAAAAACCTGCCCATAGGGTGAGTTTCCTCCTCTCTGCCATCTGGTACCACTTGGCTTCTTCCCAGAAGCATTAAGGTTTACATCCCTTCCAAAAATATTTACCATCCTATCTAACATGGGAAGAAGGCCAGAGGTAGCTTGATACATCTTTGCCGTTTGCAAATACTCCGTTGTAAACACAGGTGATCCAACAAATGGGTGGGAGAAATGGAAGGTAAAGTTTTACGTCTGTCTTGGCATCACTAACCTGCACCCTTCAGTTACCCTGACATCGGAGTACATCACTGAGGACAAATTCTGCCCTGAGTTACATGGAGTCCTCACAGGAGGGAGCTCTATGTATCTGGGGACAGAACTTGGTTTCCACAGCCTGGAGGTACTTGCAGGAGGTTGTTCCACAAGACGAAAACACTCCCAGGTTTTAGTTTCGTCTTTCCTGGGTGTGCAGCACCCAGCAGCTGCACAAGGCCCAGGAAGTTCCAGGGATTTAGACCTGCAGCATTTAAGCCACTGGTGATTTAAGCACTGGCTTTGCCAGGAGTATATTCATATTACATGCGTAGTTTTTTTCTCTTGCTGCCTCTATTTGTGTTTTCCTTAAGACTCTAACAACCCCTCGCAGATGTTTTGGGTGAGGCAGAGTGAGTGCTGTTCCATCTGTGACAGTGAATTTAGACCAGTTTCAACTGAATTCTTTGTCATCACTGGTTGAAAAACAGAAGAAAAATCAACACAAAGATGGAAAAATATTAGTGCTGCTCCCAGGGAGCGTTCAGTTTCATGGCGAGCGGTTGCAGCCTGATCAACCTCCAAGCTTGGCAGGTTGCCTCCGAGCAGCCCGTGCCCTGGGGGATGCAGCAGCCCCCCGGGCTCTTCGGGGCTCCCCTGCTGCCGCTCCACTCCACGTACATCCTCCTTTTCCCTGGCACAGCTCTGTGCTTGGGCTTGGCACTGGTGGCTACAGAACAGACACCTTGCTATTCAAGCAGACGAGGCCATTGGTATTAGCAGCATGAGGCTGATGAATCCTGAGCAGTTCTGCAATAGAGAAAATAGACGATGTTACACTATCCCCTGTCCTCGTTACACTCTTCTTTCTCATTTCCAAATGAACAAATGAGCTCTTAAATGTATTGATGCACCAGGGACATACAGGTTTTATACTATAAGCTAGACCAGTTGGTACCCTTCACTCAGTAGTAAAGCATATTTTCTGCTTGCAAAACAGCAATGCTGCTGAGGACCTGATTTTGCCTTTTATAGCTCACTGAAGCCACTGGGATTTTATAGCACATGAGAAAGGAGAGTCATGCCCTAAAATGCTGACACCACTTCTATATATCATAGAGATATCTGAATAATTCATAGTGTCAAGCAGCGCAAGTTAAAGGAACAGTGGCATAAGTGACAACATCCACTTTTAGTACATCCAACACAAAAATAAAAACTCCACAAATTTATTTCTTATGCAAAAAACCATCATCAGTCTTTCCAAGGAAGAACCACAATAGTGTTACAAGATGTGGGGTGATACACCAAACACAGGGATTTCCTTGCGATCGGGCACATCACCTTTAACCTTTGCGTTGTGTAGGATTTGAAACAAAATGAAATTGGACCCAGACTGGAAAAAGGGACAACGTGTCCTTCCCCAGCACTCATTCTAACACAGAGAGGTTGCAGAAGACCCCGGGTTGCTGTCGCAGGTCTTCAGGCTACGGCTCACTTTCTGTTCTGATAATGACTGCCTTTCAAAATAATTAAGTCCAAAGCAAAGGCTGGACATAAGCTGTTTACGGTGCTGGTGCATCAGAGATCCCTGGATTCTGAGGATGTTTTGGATCGAAGCCAGACTCACGTTCTTCCAAAGGGCCCTCACCGTCACACCGAACTGAGAGGGAAAGCCCTCCGGGAAATCATGCTTGCAATTCGGGTATAAATGTAGCCCTTCCAGCTCATCTCTTCTTGCACATGTGAAAATAAGAAATCCCCTGGAGTTTGCAGATCTGTTTTCTACTCTACGCTTCCCACTCCTTAGTTCGGACCAGTGACCCTCGCTAGCTCTGATAGTTCAGGCTGGGTGCTGGGGAAGGGACGCCTTGTGAACGCTGACACCTTGCCAGCTGTGCGGCATGGGGCTGGGGACTGTGTGATGCCCATCTGCAAACTAGAACCGAGCGGGAAGGTGGTGCCATTTTAGACCTCCTAACCAGCGCTCCTCTCGGTCGATGCACCAGCTGGCTCGGCTGAAATCCCCTCCCTGGCCTGGGTGACCACAGCAGGTCCTGGCAGCAGGTGACTGCCGCCCCTCTGCATTCTGCCACGTCCGCCGCCGCTGCCGGACAGGGACCCGTTACCGACGGGGATGCCGTCTGAATACAAAGCGGAGGCAGGACACCACGGTCTCCCCGCCGGAGCCCAGGGGAAGCCTGGGTGGCAAAGGGGTAATCGGATTGCCGTGGCAAGGCTCGGCGCCTTCCCCAGCATGGCACTGCCTGTCATTAAATTTCCCGCGCCCCTGTCACCAGCGTGATGCCGCTTGGCATTGCCTTCCCCCCCAGCTCGGTGGGTCACAGCAGCGCTGGCCTGGCTTGGGCTTTTCTCTCCAGTTAACAGGTTGCCGTGCCTTCGTATTCGCCACTCATTCTCTGCCGGGAGGTTGTTTACCTCCGCTCTGAACCCTCCCTTCTCACTGACCCACATTATTGTCCGTGGCAATCCTCATTGCCGCAGAAGTAAAACTCTGAAAGTGAGGAATTAATTGCCTTAGGGCTTTGATCGTTTTTAACAGTGCGGAGATAATCTGTCAGATCCAGGAACCACTCTAGTGCCGACAAGCCGGAGCAGCAAAAATGCCCATCTTTATGATCTTATTTTTAGTCTCTTCCCTTCATTTCCAGAGCAGGCAAACTTGAGGATTCACATTTTGGGTACAACTCGAGTTTCGCTCTGCAGATACTACTTTAAACCATGATGTACATAGATTTTGATAGCATGCAGAATGTACCAGGCTTAATTGATCAGTTCTGCTTGCACATTTGAGCTTATTTGCCATACTCCCTGCTTTGCCTTCATTAGAAGTGAATGTAACGCTCGGGAAAGTTTCCAGAATTAACAACTCCGGAAACCAAAGTTCCAGCTGAACAGAGCGAATCAAAGCAAATTTATTATGCCCATGTGCTCCCTGAGGTTTAACCCCATGTCCTTTAGGTCAGCCTTACTGCTGGGATCACCACCAGCACTGCCCATGAGGACCAGCCCTACAGGTCAGGTTGCTCTGGTCTGGTCACCTGCCCGTTAAAATGTGCAGTGGCTTGAATAGCCCTCCTGGTGCTTCCAGCCGGGCCCTGTGGACTTCTGCTCTCTCCTGACTGATGTAACTGGTCTGCTACTGAGCTGGGCTGGCTTTCAACCGGTGGCTCAGGAATAGAAAATGTGGCAGGATGGTGGCAAATGCTGCAGTGCCAACAAGGGAGTAGCATGCATTGCCACCAGCAAGATTGGATCCAGTTTGTCCATAAAGCTTTCAAAACTTTATCTTAACAGTGTTTATTTTAATAAGTCTAGCTTTGGATATTTGATTACAGAAACAGGCCCAAACAATTAATTTCCCTGTGTCAAAAAAAACAGTAATTACCGCTGTACATGGTACTTCTGTTTTGTTTGCAGCTGAGGCACCTGCAGAGGACAGTGAAGGAGAGAGGCTGTGGCAAAGGGAGTTTTCATGCTACCTGGACTGGGAGGCACATTTTCATGCAAACCCTGTGTAAGCAATGAAAAGAGAGAGGGATGGGGGGAAAAAAAGAGGGGTAAGTTCACCCAGCAGGCAGTTTAGGGGAGGGGTCTAGGTTAGGTCTAACGCCATCACAGGGAGCCAGGAAAATATCCCCCAGGAGCCAGCCCAGTGCCTGGGGAGCAAAGAGAAGCGATCAGAGCCTCTCCTGATCCTCCTGTGCATGGGACAGCCCCTTCAGCCACTTGCCGTTTGCTCATCCCCTTGAGCCTGGCTGCTGCTGGCTGCTCCCAGAACCACGTCTGTGTGATATCTGTGATGGCACAAGAGCTGCACACCCCTTTCCTACCCCCTTGATGACTGCGCACATCGATGTCTTGCACAGTTTACTGTACAGAAGGATTGCTGTTGCTGCTCTTGCGCAGATAATCAAGAGCAAATAGTTCCTAGATGCAAACCTGGGTGTCCTTGAGAGAACTGCTGATCAGGGGAGGAACCTTTTCTGCAGTCAATGCTGTTACCCTGCATGGGCTGGAGTCTCCAACTGGGGACCACAGAAGCGACTGTCATACAAATTGTAATAACAATAATAATAATATGGAAAAGCTTTCAGAGACATGCCAACTCCTCTTCTCACTTACACCTCATCACTGACATCAGCAGCATTTCCTTAGATTTAACCCCTGAGCAAAGGTCTCTCCTTACTGCTGGGTGCCAAGGCAAAGGCAAGGTGGGCTGCGGGAGTCTCAGGTCACTGCTGCCGCCCTTCCCCTTCCCACACACAGTCGTGCTTTTGTTCTGTGCTTCAGTTACCTGACCTGACAGACTGGAAATGCTGCCGTGGGGCCTGGGAGGGGATCCTGCCCGCCATGAAGCACCAGCCCTGCTGGAAGCAGCATCCCTGCCAGGGCAGGAGCTGTTCCTTTCCATAGGCAGAGCTCGGCATCGCCAGGTTGAAAGCTGGGGGAAGGGAGAGAGGAAGCTGCAAGGGCTATTTTTACATGTAATTTCTTCAAGTAATGGTTTATTGCCATTTCTATCCCAGGAGAAGGTTGTTTTGGGCCTTGTAAATACAGCCCAGCTAGTGCTTGCTGCTGAATACTAGCTGGATCAGACTCCTGATAAATTGAAGCCAAAACCAAAGTGCGTTCGGCTGCTGCTGTTTTCATGTATCTTCTTAGAGGCAGGTTATTTTGCAGTCCTTGTACTTATCAGATATGTTAGACAGGTAAGCCTGTCATTTTAGTTTCACCAAGTAAGCTGAATCCTCTCTCAGGATAAGTGGGAGCAGCTGGGCTAACTTGAATGGGCTTTAGACTTCCCTATGATTTGGTCCCCCTGCCTCTGTCCCCCAGCTATTTTAAAAGGCCACACATAGTGGTCTTAATAAGACTATAATAAAGACTTAAAGCCCCTGTCCCGTTTGGAAGTACACTGGGTACTGGGATGCAAAGGGATGTGGGAGCACAGGAGCCCGCGCAGGGGATAGAGCCTGCAGTACGTCCCTGTCACCCTGCACTCTGCCCCAGCACTTTTTGGGTGCAGGACAGTGCTTTTAGGTGCTGGATAGATGTGTCTTTACAAACTTCTTCCAGTGCAGGTTTTCAGACACATGATTACCTCTTTTTGACACTAATGCAATAGACATCTGCTGCGAGAGAATCGGGTGGCTCGAGGGACCGGCAATAATGAGATAGGAGCCCTTTGTCTCTGGGTTACTGGTTCAAACCCAGGCGAGACAGGCAGTGACTGGGAGTCAACTGCCCGACAGCTGCTAAATAGCTGGTGTCAATTGGGTCGGTGTCCTTGGTCAACTTTCTCATTAACAGGTGTCCGCATCTCAACACCACAAAGAGAACCCAATTATCAGTCTCATCCCTGACAGTGATTTAGTAGATAGAGGGAGACATGAATTACTTAGTCACCAGGATGAGCTTGGAAGTATGGTCCGTGCCAGGATTGGGGTGCGCTGATGGACGAAAAATGGTTTATGCTAAACTGTCCCTTCCCTTCGCTACCCCTGGGATAAACAGAAGGGTTAAGCCTGTGGAGGTACCAAGCCTACACTTTTCAACAACTTCACACACTTGTTATTGCTCCTGCTCTTTACTGTGATAGTGCTAAAAGACTCTAAAAGTCAAATGTTTTAATCTCAGGGAAACTGTCCCTGCCCACCAAGAGTCTTCTGTGTAAGGCAAGAGATAGCAGATCTGTATCTACAGCAGCCAGACAAAGAGAACACAAACTAAGGAGACTTTTTTTGATCAATCATTAAAGTGCTTTAAATATAGGCTAATAGTTGTTTTGGTTTTTTTAAAAAAGCTAGAGGTTTAAAAATCTCAGAACTGCAAAGGTTTAAAAAAATCTCAGAACTGCAACTTTTATGTACTTGCATTTGACAACTGAAATGCAAGAAATGCAATTTAGGCTTAAGCGCACTGCAAATATTCCTTTGCACAAGTAAGAATAGGACTTGCTTTCACTCACAGCATGATCAGTATTAAATGAATCTTAAATTCATAGGTGGGAAAAGGTGAAATTAGTTTGCAGTTGATAAATGAGATAAGATCTTTTCAACGAAAAACTTTATGTTCACCGGTTACATCATCTTATAATACTAAAATTATGATGAGAGGGCAACCTGGTGCCTAAGAGAGCTTAATATTTCCCCTTCTCAGACCCTGTCTTTCAATCCTGCATAACTTTGACTATGAACCCGACACGTAGCAGTTACTGCAGGAAAAAACTGGACAACTAATGAAAGCTGTTGCCTATCCACATGTTACTTCCTTAGCAGAATTCATCAAATGAGATCCAGGCTTCAGATCAGTCATCGTCTTTCACCTACCACGCATGAGTGGTCAAACTTTGCTGAAGAATTGCAGGAAAGTGTCTCACTGGCAACAGGCATGGTTGATGGGTGATATTTAAAAGCCCACTGCCCCTGAGCTGGGCAAAAGCAGTCCATCATATAGGGGCAGCCTAGGTGGACTGGATGATTGTTGTAGGTCCCTTCCAAATGAAATATTCTGTTCTATCACATTTTGCGCATACCTGTAGCAGAGGTAGCTTGTGTCCAATGCAGGAATAATGTTGAATGGCTCAAAAGCACTTTTAAAATAAACTTTTTCTAGAAAACTAGGGGAAACGTTATTTCTGTTACAGAAAAAATAAGGAGTGAAAGTAGAATGACCATTTGTATGTAATTTGTACAGCCCCCTTTTTTTTTTGTCTTGTTAGTGGGAGCTAAGGGCAGTACTCTTGTTTTTAAGTTGTTTAATCACTGAATCACTGCTAAGGAGGGCGACTTCCCCATAACTGGCATGGCCAAAGGAAAGCTGAATTCTCTGTGAAAATGTGGGCGAAAAGGAAAATAGAGCAGGATGAGAGGAGAGGCTCTGTGTTACCCGAGGCATCAGGAGAAGAGGCACACTGAAGCTCACTTTGCAAAACAGGCTCCGAAAAAAAATAATCCTAAAGAACAGGCCAGCATGTGGTGCTGGCAGCACGAGGCCCCTGCGTCACCATCCCCCTCATCCTCGTTCTCCTCCTCACCAGCCCGGCTGCACCCGCAGCCAGGTTTGGGGAACAAGACCCTCACCTGCAACTGGGGACTAATGGGGAAGTTTCCAGTTTGGATTTCTTTCTTTTACACACTACTGAGGTATTACTTCAAGCAAATTGTCATTTTCTGCAGCCTTGGCAACACTGTATTTAGAGTGACCATAATACGATTATTACTGTATGAGAACAGGAAATCAGCCATGAACCTGATGAGGTTGTTATCAGTGTCCAAGCTGATTACGTTATAACAACGGCACAGATAGGGAAAAATATACTTGGCTTTTTTCAAAGTGATTTATTTGGTACGATTTAAATTCTCTTTTTTGTAGTCTTAAAAGAAAGGCAAGATTTTTGTAGCTACAATTTTTGTCTTCAGTAGTGCATAAAATAATCCCTAATAAATTCCTTGTTCTTCACAACCCCCCCATACTGCTAATTGGATGATCAGATAAAATCCTTACTCACCTACACCAAAACAACTATAAAGGCAATTTATTTACAACTGCAATGATATTAAAGTTAAACTCAAGCGTGAGAGCTGCTTCTTTCTGAAGGTCTCTAAATGTCCTTCAAGTTTATAAGTAATAAGTTCTCATGGGACACATGAATTCATGCCCTTAATCCATTCTGACTTTAAAAGTCCAGCTTCTTTTATGGAATGTCTCATTATACAAGCTCTTGCTTCAGCAAATGCACTTCCATCACTTTTCTCTGAAGTCTGTTTAATATAACATCTTCTGAATTATTTAATGAGCAAACATATGGATTAAATAAAGCAAACACATCTACCAGAGCTTCTATATGCCTAACAAACTTTTGACCAAAACTTTCCATACATTCTACAGCTCACATACAAAATCCCTAAGCCTCAGACCTGGGCAGCGTTATGGTCTCTGCGCCAGGGCACAACCCTCCCTAAAGCTGTGGTGACAGGTCCCTAGTGATCCCGTCCCACTCCTGCAAGAGGGGCAAATTCCAGAAAAGGACCGAGTCAGGGGTCAGACTGAGGGAAACTGTCCTGAGGCTAACGATGGCATCAATTAGAGCAGCTTTCAGATTGCCCCACTGTGTGATACAGATTGGCCGAGTACACTCGGAGTTCATGTCCACCCGTTTTCCCTGCCTCATTGCTCCCCAGTAGCCGCTGTCTGGTTTTCACCTTCAATCACAGCTTTTTTTCACTGGTTTACATTTTGTTCACCACTCTGAAATTCGGTTCTAGGTTATATTATTTCCGCGTTTGGGAGTGATATATAGCCCACGGTGAATATTTACTCATGTAAGCGTAAGCCAGTCTAGAGTCTGTCTCTGATTAATTTGAATTTAAATCTGCATTTCATTTCTCCTGACCTTTGAAATCTCCCTCATGACTACTCATCAGAAAACCTTGATATGATAAATTAGAAATTCTTTTAGATCTTGGATCAGATTGGAATAATAATCACCCTGCTTCCCAAATACCCATCTGAGGCTTTGTTAGTTTGTTTCCAGGAACTGTGGATAGTCTAAGTGACGAGAGTTGCAGAAATTAAACTGGGAACATTTCTACATGTGAAATTAAGTGTTTAAGTGTTGCAAAAATTAGCCTCCCCCTCCCATGGCTCTCTCAGACTTTAAAATCCAGACATTCCGACCAGTTTTAGATTATTAGTGACCCTTTTCTGAACTGTTCTGACACCGTGGCTTCTTTACATGCTTTGATTAGTTTTATTCGTAGCTGAAACTGTGAAGTAAATGCAGCAGCTGGATGCGTCTGTTGAAGCTGAGAAATTGAACCGATGTTTTATTATTCATAGCAATTTAGGTGCAAACCAACCAAACTCAAATAAAAAACATCCCCAAAGTAATTGCTGTCTGAGCCAATTATCAGATTTATTTGTTGGTGTTGAGAAGAAAAAACTAGCTCAAAGTTTGACAAGGTATAAACTAAAACCAGGCTCCAGCCAGAAGGTGTTGGAGTCTGAGCAAGGTGGGCACAAAGCGGCCAAGAGGCTTGGGAACCTCTGGCAGCAGAACAGCTGATATTTATCCTAAGGTTGAGGGGGGCGGACAGGTATCTAGGAGGCACATGAGCGGTATATGCCTTTTAAATGACGTCTTTTCCTAGTAATGGGATGCACTGGTTAGGAAGTAGTCTTAGAGCCTGTAGCCGATTACCACTAGCCATGTTGTTAATGCTAGGTTGTGGAATGGACAGGGATACCAGGAAAAAAAAAAAAAATTGCACAACTTTAAGGTCTCATTAACTCCATTAACTGGAATAATTTGGATTCCCATTCATAAATAGCCCGTTAACGACAGAAGCATCTCAGTGTCGGAAACCTGGGGAGCTATAATCTCATCGGTGACACTCCCCCCAGGTGCCAGCCCCTCCCAGCATCTTTGGCCTGCAGACTCGCGAAGGAGAGGTCAGGCTGCCTGCTGGCACCAGCAGCACATCAGTGCTCTGCTCGACGTCCTCTGCAGCCAGATCTTCAGCGTTCGGGCTCGTGCGGGGCTGGGATACCACGGAAAAGGGAGAAAGATGAGTAACGCAGCGCTGCCGAGCACAGCGCAGATCCCTGTTGAAGCAAGCCTGCCTCTGGCCTAGCTAAAGCGAGCAAATGTAGCCAGACCTGAGCCTGAGATACCCAAAGTCTCCAGCACCACGGTCCCAGCAAAGTGCAAGGGGCCAGCTGCACCCCAGCTGGCAGAACCAGTGCCCGGAGGAGCCTGGGGCTGCGGGCTGAGCCTCTCTGCCCCCTTCGGCACCCATGGGATGGCGGCGGCCGAGGAGGGATGTGCCAGGCAGTCATGCAGGACCTGCATCTCGACCCTGTTTGTTGAATTAATGCTTTTTCCTCTGTTCGTGCTGATTACTTTTAAAAAGCCATTATCTTCCTCGGCGCTCCCTTCTGCAAACTGCGCCTTGAACGCTCTGGGAAGGGTTATTTCCCGCTCCTCCCAGTGCCTGCTGACCCGGGGACAAGCAAGAATACTTCTGAATCCCATCTCTGATAGCTGAATCAGCAGAGCTGCTGGTCAGGGCCAGGAGGCAGCTCTGGGCTTGCTTGCACCACCAACCTGCAGCACCTACAGCATTTTCTCCCGAGCCCATGGGCCCCACACCTGCGTGAACTGCCGGTGTTCCCTGTAATGCTTTCTAGGGGTATATCAGCCCTACCGTTCGTTTCATTTAAATGCTGCTTATCGCTGCACATACATTGTAAAAACTCTTCCTAAACCCCAGTTTATGCCTGCTTTAATATTCTCTTTCATAACCTCCTTCCTGTCCGCCACAATTAGGTTTAATATTTGGAGGCATTGCAGTAGCATCTGGGATCCATCCCTGGGAACTGGGACCAGCTGTGCTGGGTGCGGAACAAGCACCCAACAAAAGGCTTTCGGTCCCAAGGAGCACACCGAGCAAATGACTGTGCTGTGTTTTGGAGATAGGAGCTTTGGCTTATGAGCTGTCTGTAGTATACAGCTGTACAGTCCATTTGAGTGATGCACCCTGGCTGCATTATCCATGGCCTTTTCTTAGTGTGTTATTTTAAACTTTCTCACTTGCAAGCTCAGAGGACAAAATATCCTGGCTGAAATTCTGGCCCTAATGAAGTTGGAGCTGTGCTGCCATTGACTTACATGGGTGAAGATTGTGTCTCCATGATCAACAGAAAACGGGTCTGAGTTCTCACTGTATTTATTTTGGATTTCTTTTCTTGTTCGGTGTCAAAATAATGGAATTATACCTGTGTTAAACAAGATGTTGGCAGTCCTTCATGTGGGCATACAGGAGACAGAAAATCATTTTCCCTCTAGGCGCCATGAAACAAATTTTCATAAATATATTTCACGAGGCACTCGGTTTAGTCTCAGCAAGTGTTCATGGACCACTTTGCTAATGAACTGTGCTATACAATTAAATTTTATCATGTAGAAGACCAGGTCAGCTCCAAAATTTCACCTGTTAATATTAAGTACACACAATGAGCTCCTTAGAAATTCAGCATTCTTTGCCTGATTTGCCAACTAACTTTGCAGCTCTACAAAGGCGACTGACGAGTCCAACATCCTGGAATAATGCAAATAATAAGAACAATTTAATTTGGAAGCTATTAAAAAAGTAACTTCAGTTGATTTGCATCTGTGCTTGCAGCTAAGACATTTCCCATTGCTTTTGCAGCAGATGGTTGCTCCTTTCTCACACACCATTTAATATTTTACTTTAACGTTTTAACAGTCATTTATTTGACTTGGGCAATTCCAGTCCCACAAAATACAGTGAAAAGGCAGGTTTGAAAGCCACATTTGCATCTTTGAGCTCAGTAGGAGTTTTGCAATAAATGTCATGGATTGGCGGTGGAGCCTTCAAGGAAAGACAGTATAACAATGTATTGTATTTACACTGCAAAATTAGCCAATTACTCAAAAAGGTAACTTCAAGCATTTTAATATATTTTTTTTATTTTTTTCTATTTTCTATTCTATTCTACCCTATCCTATTCTATCCTGTCCTAAGCATTTTTTATCTTTCAGTGATACAGTGGATTCCTGTACCTTGTTAAGATCTAGTCTCCTGGACGTGACAAATTTTTGACCAGGGTCGAGCAGATTGGGAGCCTGACTTGCATTTTATGCCAAGGTCCTAGTCCTGGAGATTTCTGGTCAGCAATTATAAATGTTATAGAAATATTATGGAATTACTGACTGCATCAAAATTGCATCCACCACATGGTTTAAATTCAATCCATGGGGTTACAAAGTCCTTGAAATGGCCCTAGGTGATCTAAAAGCTTGACTCTGCCAAGGTGGCAGAGCTCGTGTGACCCAGTTTCAAAGGCTTGGTGCTGTGACAGGGAGGGAGGAGGCTGGCGGAGCCTCCTTTCACCCAAGCCCAGAAGAATTCCATTTGCACGGGAGGAGTTTCTCACATATAAAGGATGGCTCAGACATATAAGCAAGAAGGATGTGAAATTAACAGGGGGAAATAGGATGACAGGAAGGGAGCGTGTGTTCATGTGCATGCATGCCCACGCGCAGGAAGGAGCGTGCTGGCTTTATCTGCAATTTTGAAGCATTGCTCTAATAGCAACAGACAAATAATCCAAGCATATATTACTGCTCCTCTGCTGTGTTGCTCATTGCGCAGACAATGTGGTGATAAGCACGGAAAAATGCCCAGGGAGAGAAATGCAGCAAAAACCCAGTGTCCTTTCCTACATTCACATCTATTCGGCAGTATTAGCCAAAGCAGACAGATGCCCAGACATCATCCTGTATCAGCCCATCCAGTGATCTCAGAGCAGCGCTAACAACACAAGAGTAATTGTAAGGCACGAGGATGTTTTGTTTTGCATGGAGCGTATCTCCACTTGATAGTAACCATTTTAAAGTCTGGAAGAATTTTGCACTCACTAAGCCGATTTTACAAGCAAAGAGAAGTGCTTGTCAGCAAAGGTTAATGTAGCTGTCCCTGCAGGAGAGCCCTGTGGGTAGAAAGAGTCTCATCTGGCTGTTTTTTAAAGGGCAAGAGTCATCACTGTGAAGGAGGAATTTTTCCGTTTCTAGGAGATTTTCACATCATTGTAGTGAACTGCTGCATAAGTTACCACTTCTCCATAGCTTCTCTGTTTTCATGATTATCAATATTTGTTTCTATTACTTGTATTTTAAAGTCTTATAAGATGTTCTTGTCCAAAATGAATAAAATCTTTATTTGAAAAGATGAAAAGAGAACTTCTGGGTGTTTTTATGGCTTGCACTGGTACAATATTAGAGTGCTGTGAAGTAGGGAAGGACCGTCTCCCCTTTTTACAGGTGGGAACAGGGGCAAGGAGAGACTATGTACTCCAAGTTCCTGCCTTGCATGTCACAAGCACCTTCAATACATGGTGGTCTCATTGTGAGGGAGTTGAATCCGAATCTTCATCATCCAGGCTACCTCTTCACCACTGACCAGACTCAACCTTCCTTAAAGCATCAAAGGTGAGATCTATGCAGGTATGGGGTAGATACCCCTAACTGGTGTACAGCTGTTGTAACAGAGAGAGGTTTGGCCACGTCGAGAGGTTTGGCCACGTCAGGCTGGCCTGACCAGGGGAGGGTCTCGCGCTGGAGGCATCCAAGCCCTGTGGTGAGCTCCCATTTACATCCCTAGGATGTCACCAGCACGGCCAGGGGACACACGCTCCATGTAACAGGAAAAGCCCAAGTGTGATCCTGAGACTCCCAAATAGCAGCTGGCTTTATTTACCCCTGGTTGCCAGGAGATGGAGTCATGCAACATGAAGTATAGAAGCAGACAACATTTTGCTTCATAGACAGGCTCTTTAGTTGAGATATTCAGGAAATCTTCTCTCAGAGCTTCCAGAGAAGAAAGCTGGTGATGGTGCACACTTGGATGGAAGGGAGTAGGCTAACCATGGGCTCTCTCTCTCTCTAGTGAGGACCGTGCTGTGGACAAGCCAGTTTCCCATCTGCAGCCAGCTAGAATAAAGGCTAATAAAGATACCGTTGGATACAGCTCACATGGCAGCTCTTTGTATGGTAACAGCTCTTGGGTGTTACTGAACTAGATTTGAGGCAAAGACTCCAAGGTGAAACCTGGATTTTGATCCGCCAGAGACCAAAGCACTGTACACATGTTGCATAAAGGACAGAAAAAAAGCACTAATACTTGACCCAGATCCATCCCTTTAGCTCTGCCACATCAGATACAGAAAATATTCGTATGGTAGCAGGCTATGCGTTTTTGGGCATCTCCACAACCTGCCTGAGACTCTGCTGACAGAGGGGGCTGTATGCTGATGGAGCTTCATGCATGAAAGCTCAGCATGGCTACAAGATTTGCATTATCCCAACAGGTCAACCATGTCCTCTAGCGGCGTCCGTAGACAACCCATCTTGGAGCACCTCAAGGCCTGCCTTGGGCTTGAAGTGACCCTGCAAGGCCACTCTCTCTGCTCCTCAACAAGAGCATTTAGGAGCAGTAAAGAACTGAGGGCCCCTGAGAAGCTGTTCTCAGTCAAGGGATAAATAGTGGCTGTTTCATGGACCATTGCCTGGGTTGCATAAAACAGGGTCAGCGTTTAGAAATGGCACTGGATCCTCCGCAGCTGATGAATAGCCAAAGCACCAGGAGCAGAGATGCTTTTTTCACTGCTGATGCTTGCTCAGAGGGGATTTCCTGCTGCTCCTGACCCAGATGTTGGTACAGTGAACTAGGCTCTGCTCAATGTAGCTTGGATTACTGCAGCGTGCCCCAAGGGCATCCAGAAATAGCAATGCTGTGTGATCTCTAGTGACCTCCCAGTTATCTCTGTGTGTAATTCAGGCTGTTAATTTTGACATATATTAGCAGTAGTTAGTTCAAGACCTCCTTACCCGACCTCCCCCTTGCTTGGCTGTTGGGGCTGTGGGAGGCGACCAGACCATCAGTTCCCAGCTATGACCTGTTCAGGGCTTGTGGCAGGTCGCTGCTGGGGAAAATCCCTTCGCTCCTGAGCTTTGCTCCTTCCTGCCTGCAACGGCCAAAGCTGCCAACTCCTGACGGTACCCGTCAGGCCCCCGCTGAAAATGCTGCAGCCAAGGGGAGGCCAGGGAAGACCCAAGGGTAGGATCTACCTTAAACACACATACTGCTACAGCAACAGATACTCTTGCTTATGAATTACATAGCAAATAAATATAGTTCTTATTTTTTAGTTATTTCTAAGAGGTCTTGGAAAACTCTGCAAAAATAAAAATTCTGTACAACACCTAGAGTTTGCACCTGAGCCTTGGACTGTTGTAGTCATGCCTTTTTGGCTTTCCCTGCTATGTTGTTGCATTGCTCGTAAGTGCCGCATCTCTTTTAGCATTTTGAGCTACATCAGGTTGACTCATAAATCGTAACTGATATACAGAATATGAGACTTTTTGATTATGGTAAAATAACTTTAATTGTCTAAAAATGCCATTTTAAAAAAACTTAGGGTTTAATCCTATGATTTAAGTCAATAAGAATTTAGAGCTGGATTTGCAAAAGTCTGAAGGCACGTACGGCCAGTAGGAACGCCAAAGATGCTGAAGCACGTCAAACACTGAGCCCGCATGGAGACCAATGGAAGGCAGGCACCTAACCCACTTGAGACTCTTCATAAGAGGCTTTTAGTGAGGAACTTGTACCAGAGTTAGGCTACGAGAGAATTTAATGGTCTACAGTACTGTTGCAGCCCCTTCTGCAGGGCAGAGCAGCCAACAAAAAGGGAAGCAATCTAAACCTGGTCAGGACTTCCCTCGAGTTGCCATTTATTGCACCTAGAGCAGGTTTTGTGTGAGGCTACGAGCGCCTCTGAAGCCAGTCAGCCCAGCTCTGCAATGTCCCCAGACCACTGTGGTACTTGCTGCTACCAGGATTGATGCTTGATGATACCCTATGGTGGCAGACAGCAGGTGTGGGGTCAAAGCCCTCCTCAGCTTTGGGGAGGGAAATGATCACACGTATTTCTTCCTGAATTTGCCCAGAGAATGTGAAAGAAAAGGCACCAAATCAGTGCATGGAGGAGCGTGATCCCCTTGGCCTTCTTTAAATGCCAAACTTCTCTAAATAAACAGAAAATTTGCACATTCTTTTAGCAGAAAATGTCGTTCCTCGCATATTTCATGAAGACACTGGATTTGATTGGCAGCCAGTGCAGTGTGGTTACCAGCTGCCTGCTAGTACTGGGACAGTTATGTGAGGGACAGAACTACCCCAGAGCTGCCACTTTGGGTCAGGAATCTCCGGGGGTCCTACGCTATGCGTAGTCTGCACTTCCATGGTCCCTGTCCCTCCAGAAGAGAGCCCGCTAGGTTGTCCACATGGACTTGCGTAACTTCTGCTTCTTTCCTTCCTCATTTGTCCTTCCTGAAAGATTGGTTGGTCCTCGGATATGTCTTTTATGAAACACATGTCTGAGGGCGTGGTAGAGCTGACAACGTTATGCACCTCACTGCTCAGTC
Organism: Astur gentilis; assembly: GCF_929443795.1. Lineage (NCBI taxonomy): Eukaryota > Metazoa > Chordata > Aves > Accipitriformes > Accipitridae > Astur > Astur gentilis. The sequence goes on from NC_064904.1 coordinate 9,452,684, forward strand.
GGAAAGATTTCAGAAATACTAAATTTGCAATCTCTGTTTCTAGACCAGCATCTGTTCTCTTTCGCTGCAAGAACTGATTACTTTGGGGAAGAATTTTTCAAGTTACAGCTTGCTTTTATTGGCTATAACTTCTGTTTTCAGCTATTAGAAGAAATCCGAACAACCTGTTTATTAGCTCCTTGTCCTTCGATAGGGGTGGAGTAATGACAGCATTGGCTGCTGCTAGCTTTGTTCCATAAAAGCGACATTTTTGTGGTTGTTAATCAAAAAAACCCCTTATTCTCTCCAAACCAGAGATGGGACTGAATGATCCTGGGACAAAGGCATGGATCCAAACTGGATTTTTCCTTTACAGTATGAGCTCAATCTACCGTTAATCACCTTTTCTTTCAGTGGAATATACTTGCTTCTGTAAGTGAGCTTTTTCACCTCTCAGAGGGAACTAAAAAAGCAGGGTATTTTATTATGCCTTGAATCACTGATGAGGAAAGGCTCATTTGTACAACTCAGTGAGCAAGCCTTTTGGTCTATTTCTTGTTACAGACAAATTATATGGTTATATGTAATCTACAACAGAAAGCATTCAGATGTTACATAAAATCAATACAACACTTTCTGAAAAGGAACATACATTTTAATGCCTTTATTATTTCTTTTGTGACCAAAAAGAGGAAAAGATCCATGAGCTGTAAAATAGACAGAAGCCATTCAAGGGTTGTTACTTATTGTTCTATTGCTGTTACTGCAGGGAAAATAGTTGTAATTTTAAAAAATCATTTCTGCATGATCCGCTGTTGTGTGAGCTGATAAGAAAATATGTTCTTTCTGTATGTGTGACACATAAGGAATGTTTACTGCCCATATGGTCTCTTTAAGGGCCCTTGCGATAGAATTTCTAGGGTAGCAAGTTATGAAGCAAAAGAAGTGAGGGAGTTATCTGATTGTAGTAAAACTGTGACGTTTACATCCTGCCTGTGTATAAAATGAGCATAAGAAGGACAGGAAAAGCATTTAGCAGCGTGCCACCTATATGGGAATCCTGGATATCATATGCTACGGTTGAGTTCTGCTGATTTACACTGTCTGCGGGCTGCCCCAGTGTTTTGTACAAACATTTGCTGTGACATATGACACAAAGCCCAGGAATGTGCACGAGAGGGTATTGCTAAAGCAGGAGGAGGTGCTTCATCACAACAGGATTAAAGGATATGAGGGACTCGTGTGGTTCCATTACGCGGAGAAATTAGGGCTTCAGTGCTGCAGTGGTACGTTTCATTCCACATCTGAGTCATCCCAGCATGTCCAGAGGCAGCGGGATTTCCGCTTATCAAATCCTCTGACAGCATTCTCGATTTAGCACGTGATATCGTCTGCACTGGGCTGGCTCCTTGCGTTTCTTGCATTAAATGCTTCTTCCATATCAAAATGTGTTGGTAGGCCTATCGCAGCCAGCATGACTTCAGCTACTGCTCAGCACATACTTTTGTTCCTTCACAAATCACCTCAAATGAGAAGATGTCCCTTTGGTTTTGAGTATGCTACAAAACTATTCTTCTTGCATCTTTCCAAAGGCTTAATATATTGTTTTCTATCGTTCTTGTAGAATACTAAAAGCTGTGTGAATGAGCATTCTCCATGCCAGCGGATCACTTCCACACTGCCTAGCATGGATTCTGTTCTCTGAAAGGCAGGCATTACCTTGCTCACATCTGTGGGTTTGTGTGTATGTGCTGTGTACATGCTCACACACATCTTCTTTCTTTTGTCTGTTCTCAGCATCTCCGCCAGTAAGGAAAATAAAAAAACTTAGAAGACAAATGGGGAACAGAAGGGTTTTACGATCAGATGCATAATGAGAAAGCAAAGCCTAATTTCCTCTACCAAGAGTTATAGCTCTGTATTTAATTCCTGACTGTTACGTTTTTAGGGATGATGTTCACAGTTGGCTTGGGTAGGAGCAGTACGTCCTTTGGCTACTAAAACTTAGAGCATTACACTCCTCGCTGTTGACCCAATCTGTACTTGAGGATGGAGTTCCAGATACTGGGCCAAATGTTGGTCTCTCGAACAAATGCAATTTGATCACAGTCCTAAGCAATGTGCCCACATTCCCTCTGTCCCACGAATGCTAACAAATTCTAATGTATGCAGGAAGAGTGAAAAAATCTGGATGTTGTGCATTCAAGGAGCTCATCTTGAGGGATATAAGACTGTCTTTTTGAGCTGCAGAGTATCTACAAATATCAGTTGCTTTAATTGTCTTAAGAATTTCAGGTTTGGTACCCCAAATCAACTGACATTTTTTAAATGTCAGCTTCTTCTGCCTTAATGTTGTGTTGTTTGCAAGCAAATACTGCATTTTCACACCTGGCTTATTCAATTTCATCCATAGTTAACTGGTAAAATTCCTATGGACTTTGGCGGGAACAGGAGCAACCCAAGATCTTAACAAAAAAAAACCCAAAACCAAAACCAAAAAGACATGTTTCAATAGCTGATATACAGCACAAAATAATCAACTGATTGATTCAGGTTATTAAGCACAAGGACGAGTGTTCAAATTATCCATATTAAAAATGGGTCATTTTAACACAAAACCTCCTGTGTGGCAAATTCTCAAACTACCATGTGATCTTGGTGAACACTGCCTACTTCAAACCCCATCCCCATTCTCTAACGGCTCCACAGATGCATGTTATTGCCCTCAGGTAGCAACAAGAGCAACTTTAAATTTAGCACTTCAGGCCGAGGGCAACCGTTCCCCTCCTAAGCTTAGCCTCTAGCGATGGCTTGGCAGAGAACTCATAAAGAATAACAAAACAGTGATAAAAAATACCGATAAACCATACCTTGAAAGATTGCCGTGGGGTGGGTGAACATGGACTATTTTCATTTTAGAAATGGGAGGATACAGGCAGAGAGATAGGAACTTGGGAATGATCCCGCAGCAAGTCTCCAGGCAGGACTGGAAAGAAAAGCCAGAGCTGTGTGCTCCTATCCACCGCAGCACAGATCCCTCACACACGGCCCATGAGCTCCTACCTGTGGCCTGGGAAGCCTGGAAATACAGCTCACAACGAGATGTAAAAATACGCCATCCTTGACAGAACTAGCTCGTTATTGGGGCCGACGCAGCTACCGTCTCTGTTTCAGCACTGTCTGGCCCATTAATTGCTGTGCAGTCCTCAGCCTGAGGGGTAACCAAAAAATTGCACTGCCTGAATGAACAAAACACTGGGAGTTCTGGCATGGGGGCACGTACTGTAAATGCACACGGAGGACTTCCCAGAGGGATTTTTATGCCATTTTGCAGCGACGAGCAGATCGAATCTATAGTTCCTGTTCTACAACTCAGTGCTAAATATGCGGAGCATTTAATTTTCCTTTCATTTCTGAAATGTTGCATGGATGCCAAACTAATCAGGAGCTGTAATAGCAAATCAAGAGGCTATAGGATAAATCCCATTATCACAGAATATGTTTGGTTCCTGCGATCCATTCTTTGTATATTAAGCATTGTTGCGATGTTAATTAACAATGGCTAAAAATCATTACAAAAGCTGAGACAACAGCCAGTGTTAACCATGGGAATAAAAGATTAACTGAGGTGAAGAGGGAGATGCCTTTACATCAGTTGTTTTTACACAAATATGGGATTGCATAACTGCGTACTCATTTTTTTGCATGGCACGCAAAGTTTTCAGGGGCAGCGGCTAGATCATGTGCTTTCCAACACGCTTATGAAGGTCATCCATGAAAAAGTGGTTTTAAATGACCAAAAGTAAAAGGGCAGAGAATTCTCAAGTGAGATCATCAGGTATTTTGGTTGCCTGCACATATGCAAAGTTTTTAGTGACCTTAACAGCAGTTACATAAGCATACGGAGAGAAAAACAAACTCGTATTAAATGCTGTAACCCATATGGTCTCCTGACAGGGTATTCCAAGCCATGCACTGATTTTACAGTCCACATGCACTGTGCAGCAGTTCTTCGGTCTCAAAGCAGGAGTCAAAAATAGCGTATCGCCATGAACTCCACATTCTTTGTCTTTTATGGGCAGTCTCTGCGTTAATATCGAAATACCTAATACACTGTGGCTAGCTGCGTTCAACAGCAAAAAAATGCCATCTACACGGGACTTGGATCTTAGCAGCTGACAAGGTCACGTACATGATGTGAGATACGATATGCAAAAAACCAGCATTTGGAGTAGGTATTCTTCCGGGGTATGCCATGAAGCACTCTGAGGTAAGGAAAGTATCGTCAGCAGTTTTGTTTTGTTTGGGCAGGGAGTGCCTGGCCAGCCCGGAGGGAGCACCATTCTCAACGGGAGAAGCATCTTCCTGCAGGGGAAAGTGGAGTCCCCACGCGCCCTCTCCCTTCCAGCCTCAAAGCTGAATCTAATCGGAATCTCAGCCCGGGATGGGGCTGCCAAAGGATGGCCAAAGGACGTAGAAGCACAAGCGGTACCGACGCTGAGTTTTCTCGTTTGGAAATACGCCCGTCAGCCGTAGAAGCTCAGGGCGCTGTTCTCGCCCGTGTTCTGCCCCTAGCAAAGACTGACCGGCAGAGCCGAGCCCAGCGGCCGGCACCCGAGGAGCCGGTCCAAGGGGCCTGTCTCCCAGCACGACACCTTCTGCCCTTCACACCCTCCGCTGGGACCCACCCCCGCTGCCGCTGGCGCAGCCAGGGGCCCGCCAGCCGGCGGCCCGGGTGGAAGGGAGCCCGCACCGCCTGCCCACCTCCACCACCGGGCCGCGACCGCGCTTGTTGTGACCGACGCGGCGTCCCCCGCGGCCCGGCGCTGACCTCGGGGCGGGCGCGGCGGGGCGGCCGCTCTCCGCGCCCCTTCTGCCGCGGGGCGCCGGGGCCGGCCGAGCCTCCGCGCAGCCGGGCCGCCCGGCAGCCCCCCGCCCCCGCCGCCGCTGCCGCCGCCGCCGGCTCGCCCGGGGAGCAGCGCCGCGCCGCGCCGCCGCCCCCCTCCGCGCCCGCGGAGCGGCCATGGGGGCGCTGCGCGGGGCGCGGGCGGCGCTGGCGCTGCTGCTGGCGGCGGCGCTGGGCCCGGGGCCGGCGCGGCCGCACCCGCAGTGCCTGGACTTCAAGCCGCCGTTCCGGCCGCCGCGGGGCCTGGCCTTCTGCCGCCGCTACGCCGACTTCGGCTGCTGCGACCCGCGCCGCGACCGCGCCCTGCTCCAGCGCTTCTACCGCCTCAGCGCCCGCCTCGACGGGCCCACCTACGCCGCCTGCGCCGGCCACCTGCAGGACCTGCTCTGCCAGGTGAGGCGGCGCGGCGCGGCACGGTATGGCACGGCACGGCGCGGCGCGGCACGGCCCGCCTACCGCACGGGGCTGCCGCTGCACCGGGGGCTCCCGCCGCACAGCGCGGGGGGGGGGGGGATTCAGCCCCTGCGCCGTGCTTTGGTCACGCAGGGTGCTCTGGCCCAGGCGTGGGCGCTTCAGCCCCCTCACGGCGCTTTGGCCCAGGCGCGGGTGCATCCAGCCATGCAGGGCTGCATCAAGCCCAGGTGTGGGTGCCGCGGCCCAGGCACGGGTGCGTTGGTCCGGGGGGGTGCACCGGTCCAGGCACAGGTACTTTGGACCTCACAGGGCTGCGTGAGCCAGGACGTGGGCACGCCAGCCCGGGAACGCCTGCATCCACCCGTGCAGGGCCGCATCAGCACAGGCACGGGTGCTTTGCGCAACCCAGGGGTGCGCGAGCCGTGGCAGCAGTGCCCTGCCCAGACGGGGGTACGGGGACCACCCCACGGGTGCACCAGCCGTGGCCTTAGTGCTTGCTGTGACCCAGGCACGGGTGCTGTGGCCCACGCACGGCTGCACCAGGGATGAGTGCCGCAGCCTAGGCAAGTGCTCCCAGGCTCCGCCAGGAGCGACTGTCCGTCATCAGGTGCCCCAGTGGACTTCTTGTCCTTCGGCAGGTGTCTGAAAGAGAAGCAGGGATGTTGCTCTGCTTTAATTTATGAGATGGGTATGCGGGCAGTTAAAATTTGCAGACTGCCCTCGTCTTCCCAGGGTTAGATCGCTGGACCTGGTGAAGACCCCCAGGAGGGGACCTGCCTGCACAAAACATGCTCCTTGTTATGCCCAGCTCCTGGGATCAGGTGTTTCTCTGCACTGGGTTACAGAATCCCGAGATGCTTTTAGCGTGTGCCAGGTGCTAACAGTCCTGATGACGGGTGCCGAGTAACGCCCGAGGATGTGGCCTAGAAACCTCCGTGGTGGCCATCCTGCACAGGGGGAAACTTCCACTCGGGGTTGATGTTCTGTGGCCAGATATGATAACAGGATGATCACAGTCTGTGCAGAGCAAAGCATCTGACCCTATCATCAGCGGTGGCCTCGTATGTATGAAAATGCCCCTGAGACACAGCAGTGGCAGCTCTGTGCTGTGCAAGTGTAAATCTTAAATTAATTCAGACAGTGGAGTCTCGTCTGCTGTGCTCAGATGGGATCAAGGTGGCTTTTCAGAAATCCTGCTCTTAGCATTTTGCAGGGTGCCTCTTGTGTTCCTGAAAGCGTGAAGAGAAACACAACCCTTTTCCACATCAGCTTCTAGAGATTTGACTTTTATTTCCTCTCACATTGTACTGGAAGCAAAAAACCTTTGAATATATTCCTGAAACAAGTGGTGTCCAAAAGTCCATTTGCAGATAGGAAACCAGTTAGCAGCGCCTGCTAAGCCCTTCTTCTGCTTCTGGAAGTGACTAAGTAAGTCTCCTGTGTACATCAGAAACCCAACCGTTGAAAATGTGTTCAGAAGCAGTGAAATATTTCAATGTGGGAAAAATGATTCACTGAAATGTTCTGATGAGCTCAGTGCATCACCAGCCCAGATGCGGCTACAAACCACCACCTCTGGCCTCACAAGCACGAAATGGAAGTTCAGGCTTTGCAAACACTCCAGAACACTCTGCTTCCATTCGTTCACTTCATATACAATTTATATCTTAGACCTGAATTAATTAGTGGGTTTCCGTGACTTATTCAGCACACTTCTGTCTCTTTCTGCTCACAATTTGTGATTTCTCTCAAATGTGATCAAATTATTTTGACAAGTGTCTCAACTTGTACTTGCGGTGAGGATCCCTACCTTCTCTTAAATTGTGATTTGCTACGTGGTGCTGTTTCTGTTCCTTGTGGAAGGGCAAGTGGAAGAGCAGAAACATCCTCCCCTCAGTGCTGCCCATGATCCCCCAGCTCCAAAACAGGGTCTCCCCCTACCCAGAAGCAGGCTGAGAGGACGCCTGTGGCCGTGGGGGAGAGGAGGGCTCTGGTGGGACATCGCCCTGCCTGCCCCACAGCCTCAACACCCAGGGGGAATTTGGCGGGGGCAGGAGATCTCAGGGGACGTGTGTGGGTGTGGATTATTGTGCGGTGGGATACAGGACTCAGACTGCGGGAGAGCAGATGCCTCGTTCTGCTTCTCGGGGAACAGCTTGCTTAAAGGCTTGAGTTTCCAGATGGCGGTGGACAGGGAATGTCAGGGATTATGTGAAAGTTAGATGGTTTCCTGAAGAATCCTGTTGCTTCCTCCTGATAGCAGCAGTAAATAAGCCGTTGTTTGATGTGGGTGTTCGTCCACATTCAGACTGTTGCAATTCCTCGGATAAGTAGCTGCCACTGAATTCCTGGAACAGATGGGATAGATTTGGCTAACTTAATGTTACTTGTTTTATTTTCTGATGGTTTTTTTTCACGGTGCGTGCTTGTTCCAGCCCTACTGAAGTCACTGATCGCCTGCCCGTTAGTTTCCTTGGTCTTGGGACCACAACACAGTTTAAAATGAAGGAACAGACCATGTCATTTGGAAATGAGAATTTAGATCGGTTAGTGACACTGGGCTGTAACCAAGTGTCGAGTTTCTTGGCGTTTTGACTTAGTGAATGTGAAAAGACAATGCAAATGGTGAAGGACCACAGCATTTCATTCAGAAGCAGGTAAATTCAGGATCAAGCATCAGGCTCCATCTCTTGTGGAGTAAAAGTTGGAAAATATTCCACATGTGTCTGGAAAATACCCTCGACACATGCTCGGGTACTGTCTGGCTAGTGCTAGATCTCTGCCAATGTAATGCCATCTGTGAGTGACGGGGCCATCCACAGCTGCTGTTCAAACACACCTGAGGCCGGGGTGAACAGCCCGCAGCGGCAAAGGGACAGGGAAACCATACCTCTGTGCTATTTTTAATTCCGATGCTGAAGCCAGGACGTTGCTTTATAATGCATAAGATCACTGCTTGCTTTGAAAGAGGCTTTCAGAGAAGCAGACCCAGCCTGGTACTCAGGTGGTGGGCCTCCTCTCTTTGAATGTGGAACCTCCGTAGGCAGCGACAGACTGAGCTCCCATCCAGCCCTGCCTTCAAATTCCCTTTCTGTCTCATTTCAATTTGTCTTCTAAGGCCAAATTTTCAGTCGTAACAACTGCATCGGCCAACGCTCTGGCTCTTGCTGTCCCTGGCACACCTCGTGTAACCGAGTGCCTTACCCAGTCTGCCCGTGTAATTTCAGTGTTTTGTGTCACGCGCAATCTCCTTTTTACCACATTAATTGCTACTCATTTGAAGGCATAATAACCTTCATTTTGCAATGAATGGCTTGACATTCCAGGAGGAAAGCTTATTGTACGCTAATGATCTGTTATATGGCCTCTCAGTTTATTATGGTATGTAATGGAAAATAAAATAAAAATTAAATATTGTGTGTACTTATCAGCTAATTTAAAAACTTCAGTATCTCAGATGTTATATCTTTTCAGCTATTGAATACTACTGTAATCTGCATTAAGAAATAGCTCCCTATAGACTTAGAAACAGCTCCCTGTATTTTTTTTTTAACTAACCTGGTTTTGCTTGGAAGAAATGCCATCTAGGAATTAAAAAATGCAGAATTTATTCAAGAAGGATAGTTTCTCTTTCTGCCTTTCTTGCCTCAGTTATTTATCTGCCCTGTGAAAATAACTGAGCCTCCACTGACTCACGTTACGTTATTTGGAGAGCGCTTTTGAGATGCTTGTTGGAAAGATGCATTACAACTGGAAAATATTTTGTGTTTATTTCAAGGAAAAGCCATGGCAAAGCAGAACTGAGCCACTTTGGTCAGTTTGTAATTTACAGACAGTTTTACTGGATTGCAGTGGCTTTTTACATAAGGAAAATGTGCCTGTCAGAGTTCTCGTAGTGCAGAATACAATGAACTATGTGAACTTGATTCAGTCTTTAGGTAGATTTCCGAGGCTGCACCTTCCAGAAACGAGGGTTGTGCTACAGCCACTCCCAGTGGACCTTGCCTGGATTATGGCCATTTGGTCCTCACCGTCTGAAATCCTGCAGTCAGAGCATCCTCCGCAGAACTTGGTGACCAGTGTCATGATCATGAGATACATTTCACCACTTCTAGTCAGGTATATAAACTGTCTGTAGGCAAAGATCCACCAGCAAAGGCAACTGGACTGGAGCGAAGATGGTGTATGCAGCGATAGCATCCCAGGGCTGGGTGCACTGTGCGGTACTGAGGATGGGTGTCCTCCTCCTTTCCTCCTACACTTTCTCATCCTGCTCCTTCCAACCTGTAAATCACATCGGTGTTTGAGGTGCATGTTTGGATTATCAGATAATGAGGTATGAAAATTGCAGGCTTTGGCCCTGATGACCTTTCCCATTCCCTCCTCAGCCTGGAGATGCAGGACCTCAATCTTCTCAGCTAACTCTTTGGGTTTGCTTCTGTCCTGTGATGAGTCTGCTCATTATTTCATAGATAAAGTCAGAGCATCCAAGACAGAAAAGTCTCTTTTTCCCCAGTACAGTCTACTAGGGTGATGTAGCAAGATACATGTCATTGCTGGTTTCCTTGAGTTAGTGCTATGGTTGGAATAAATGAATAACAGCATGAGGAAGCCAGCTTTCACCAGGAGCATTGAAGATCATTTCCGTGAATGCTGAGATAAACCAACTTTCTAAAATCTTTTCCTCTGTTAATATATCTTCAGAATAAACCACAACTTAGGTTACAATTAAGGTGAAGCTTCTCCAGTTAATATTGCTGCTCAGCTGTTTCAAATCTGATCCAAGAAATGGTTTGAGGCTTCTTCTCTCTCCCTCTAGGAATGCTCTCCATACGCAGCTCACTTGTACGACGCCGAGGATCCCTCCACCCCCGTGCGGACGATACCAGGACTTTGCCAAGACTATTGCCTGCAAGTGTGGCAAAAATGCCGCTCCATTTTTCGCTATCTGTCTGAAGACCAGGAGTTAATTGCACTGGAGAACAACATGGCAAAATTCTGCCACTACCTGTCCTTGGAGGACACGGACTACTGCTTTCCACACCTGCTGGCTAACCAGAACCTTAACCAAAACCTGGGGTTAGTGACCGCTGACGCGGAGGGCTGTCTCCAGCTCTGCCTCGTGGAGGTCGCCAACGGGCTGCGCAATCCCGTTGCGATGGTGCACGCCAACGATGGCACCCACAGGTTCTTCATTGCGGAGCAGGTTGGCCTGGTGTGGACCTACCTCCCCGATCGATCCAGGCTCGAAAAGCCGTTTCTGAACATCAGCGAAGCCGTGCTTACCTCACCTTGGGAAGGAGATGAGAGAGGGTTTCTAGGTATTGTCTTCCATCCTAATTTCAAATTTAACGGTAAAGTGTATGTCTACTATTCAATTGAAGTTCGTTATGAAGAGAGAATCCGAATCAGTGAGTTCAGAATTTCTCCTGCTGACATGAATGCTTTGGACCATGGTTCTGAAAGGTATTGTACACACGTTTCTCTGGCAAATGTATTTACGATCTCCGAGCGTAGCTTGTGCATTTTTAAAGGCTATTAATGAATGAGACCTATTTAGCTTAATATTCTTCTTGCATGCCAGTGTGCTAGCATGTTAGTGCAAGTCCATGTCTAGCATATTGAGATAGGCAACACGCGTGACCTTCGTGGATGAACTGCAAGTGCTCAGGGATAAAACATTTACATTTCTCAGTTCTGGTATGTCAGAAGATTTAACTGAATGTTGATTGAACATTATTTACAGTTAATATTTCGGGGCGGGGGGGGGTGTGTGTGGTTCGGTTCTTTTTTTGTATTGTAATAATTACCGTTTAAAATAGACTTCTGCAAAGCATGAGTGAAATTCATTCCAAAGCCAAAGGTTTCCAAAATCAGTATAAACAAACTCAGTGATACTGAACCAAAGATGGATTTGGTCCCACATTTCTTTATCTGAATGAGAGCTCAACCCTGTGATATTACAAATTTAATAACAAATTAAATAAAATGCAAACCACTGTGCTATTACTGAGTGCATTTTGACTGGAAATTTCATTTGTTTGAGTCTGATCCTGCAGTTGATCCACATTAATATGCACAGATAATTAGAGGTTTGTTTGTGGAGACAGTCTATAGAGTTATAACCTGGTGCAGAACCATGTAATAGAACCACTGGTTTAAGAAACCCTTGAATATTATTAATTTTAAGATTTTTGCTTTGTTACATGAGTTATATTAGGGCTTTGCAAATACTCAGCAGTGGATGATTTTAGCTCAAAAATGCACATAGCGTCATGATAGAAGAGGGATGCTGGTTTACAAAGCAACGACAGCGATTCAGTGTAAGCAGCACTGTAGATGACAGGTGGTCCTCCGGAAAGCAAGTCAGGAGCTTAAACCTGCAGATGTCAAGGCCCACCAGCTCTCTCATTTAAAAATCCTCAGGCTCTATGCTTGTAACATTTTCTGTGCTTATTTAGCTGATGGTTCGTACGGCCAAAGCTTAAGAAAACAAAGTTGTGGTCCTGTTGTGCTTGTGTAGGCACGGCTCCCACTGACTTCATCCCGAGATGCTGCCCAAGAGACAACTTCAGCCAGCACGTGGTGTGCATTGCCTTAGCAGGAGGGCGTATGTCCGATTGCCTGCAGATTTTTGCTCAGTGTGTTTTGTTTTCTTCCATCTTCTTTGGGAGGTTGAGGAGGATTCACCTTTGGGTCTGTACAGGATCCTCCCTCGCTCCTTCTGGCGCCTGGAGTCTGTGCGTCGGTGCAGTTACCCTGTGTCGGAGGTGGTGACATTTAGCAGCAGGTGACAGAATAATTACGTAGTTGTGTTCCTTCCCACAATTTACAGTCTGATCACAAACTATCGGTGCTTTCAGAAGGGAAAATAACTTGCTAAAAATGAGGTGGTATAAGTGATTATTTATAATTTAGTTTTGCAGCTGTTAAGAGGCACTGTCAGCATGAAATCTGGACTTTTTTAGAAGCTGGATTAAAATAAACTTCAATTATTATACCTGGGAACCTCCACTGCATATATTTGTGGCTTTACCTTTCTATAAAGTTATACTTTTATATATTTCACCCTTTCCTTACTATGAAAGGGATGCCAGGTGCCTACAATAAATAGATAAAAGAGAGACTTAGGTTTTCAAATTAAGGTAGAGGTTGTTGGTACTGCTTTGAATAACCTTTGTCAAAATGTTAATTTGTTGGTGGGGCTGCTTTTAATCACTCTTTAAGCTTGTAAAGTCCTGTCTATGTAATTATCATTTAAGGATTCTTCTCTCTTTAAGAATTTAACTATTACTTAATGTTTGAAAAGTTTTAGGTTCGCCTTGAAAGTGCCTGTCAGAATTGTGCCAAATGCTGTACAGATGCACAGATGGACTGGAGTCCTTTCTCTTGCAGTTTACAATTGGATTTAAGCTGAGATGCCTTTTTCTTAAAAAAAAAAAAAAAAAAGAAAAAAGAAAGAAAAAAGAAGTTTAGCAAGGAGGAAGGAACAATCAGGGGAAAAGTACAATTAATTAAAAGTATATTCTGTTATCTGGTTTCCCAGATTTTCCTTTTTACACAATTTGGCATTTCTGTAATCTGGAAAAGGTGTTGGAATTATTTAAAGTTAGAAAATCAGCTATGCCCAAGTAAAATTCAGTGACGTGGATATGGAGAAATTTGCATCAAACCTGTTCTGTTGCCATTTCCATGTGTCAAGGGCAACATTGGTGTGACGTTGCTCTGCCTTTGCTTAGGGCTTGTGCAGCAGGTAATGCCCCCTCCCTGTTTTTCCTTAGGGTGATCCTGGAAATAGAAGAACCCGCTTCCAACCATAACGGAGGAGAGCTGCTCTTTGGAGATGATGGGTATCTCTATATATTTACTGGAGATGGAGGCATGGCTGGGGATCCTTTTGGGACCTTTGGAAATGCCCAGAACAAGTAAGAGCGAACCCTTCCCTACGGCAGCTCCAAGCCACCAGCATGTGTCCGCGGGGCAGCGGGCTATGGGAAGTCGGTGCCACCTGAAGGCTGTTCGGTGGCCCAAGGCAAATGAAATCAGCCTGAAATGGTTGTTTTTTCAGAGATATTGAAAGACTTGTCTTTTCCAAAACAGAAAGAATGAAACCCTAGACTTTTTCAAAAACCCTGTCTCTGAGGTTTAACCAAGGTCTAGTTTTATTTCTTTTTTTTTTTTTCTTCTTTCCTTTCTTTTCCCAATACAGATCAACCCTGCTGGGCAAAGTGCTGCGGATCGATGTGAACAACAACGACCGCGGGCCTCTGTACCGAATCCCTCCCGACAACCCTTTTCTTAAGGACCCTAAGGCTCGCCCTGAAATCTATGCGTACGGAGTGAGAAATATGTGGCGCTGCTCTTTCGATAGGGGCGAACCTCACACCAAGGAAGGGAAAGGGCGGCTCTTCTGCGGAGACGTGGGGCAGAATAAATACGAAGAAATCGACATCGTCGAGAAAGGGAAAAATTACGGCTGGAGGGCAAGGGAAGGGTTCAGCTGTTACGATAAAAAACTTTGCGCCAATTCTTCAATGGGTAAATAGATGTGCTCTCTAAATTGCCTGCGTCTCCCACTGTGCAGTTTTCTGCACCATCATTTTTAATTCCTGCCTTCAAAGCTTGGCTGCCTGGTGGAAAACATACATTTTTGAGATGGAAATCTATACTGTTTTAGTCTAGAAGAGAACTGACTTGGGAATAAATATTGAAAGTCCAAATGGTACCATTTTTGAGTTAGGAGCAAAATGAAACATGCTAGCTGTTGTTTTTCTAGGCAATCTGTGTTGTTTTTCAAATTGCTTGGTGATTCTGTGATTTAGGGAGACAATTTCATCTCTTTCACATAAAATAAGCTTTCCTGCAGAAGAAAGAAAAATTTGGAGCAATTGTATTTTTCTCCATAACTCACAAGTAGTGTCCTTATTTTAAAAAAAAGAAAGAGACATATTGTATAAGCTGGTCACCCAGTATGCACACTGCCTGCTTTGCAGGTAACTGGATGTACAGAGTATTTTTGTTTCTTTTAGCTATGCCAAAAAGGAAAACCTTAATTTTTTTAATTATTTTTTTTTTCAAACCTGGATTCAGGGTATTTGCTGGCTGGCTAAATTTCAGTGCACATGCGAAATCGGAGTGTATTGTGTTGCAAGGTCTGATGTGGACCACATCTTATGCTGGAGCATCTCCCCAGACATCCAGGGGGGCAGTGGGCTGACACTGATTTGCACTAGCTGAGATTCTGATTTTTTTCTCTTCTACATGCTATGTGGTGTTGTTTAACTTCCTTCCTTTTATTAACTTAGCTACAAGTACAGTGGTAGTGATTAAGTGTTTTTTATAAAAATTTCAAGAGCAGGGAGCAGATTTTTTGCACTCCCTTTGCTGAAGCAGTTGTCAGAGAGCCCGTTTAGTGCTCTCCTGTGTGACAGCGCCTGCACGACTGTTCATGGCAGGCACTTTACTGAGGTCCCCAGGGATTCAGAACAATTTCTGATGCCTTTAGAGACCCTTTTGTTAGAACAGTAAAATGTCACAGCCCCTTTAAAATTATAAGTGCAGCTGGAGCGTAGAAAAAGCCTGCTTTAGATGAAATGACCCTGGTGCAAGTTCCTCACTGGCAGAGCTGCCGGGTTTGCTACTTGAGGCATCTGCTACATGGGCAGGGAGAAAGGCTGTGAGGATGATGAGGGGTGGTTACCCCAAGAAGATACCTGTGACCCAGGAGTTTCAAAAGAAAGGGGAGGAAGTGTCTAGTGGAGACCCTCAAAATCAGGGCATCTCCCTCTGTCTTGCCTCTCTCTTGTGTTTTAACTTATATTTTACAATGAATATGCCAGTACTACATCTTGCCTGTGCCACACCATAAATATTTGATGGCCCTTTCAGGTTAAGCTCCCCTGTCTCAGAGAAACAGAAGCTATTCGTGCTGACATCTGACATATCTTTTCATCAGTGCCTGCAGTCTGGAGTTACCTGTCTCTTTTTTCCCTTTCACCGCTGAAACAAAGCTACATTGGACAAACATCTCCTGCATGGGTGCAGTGACTCTAAGAGGAACCTGCGAATTCACATCAAAACCAGCCAGGCTATGTGGAAACGGGCCAGAATTGGCTCTAACAAAGCTGGGTTGTGGCAGGAGGAGAAGGGCTCCAGAGGATGGTGAGGTGTCTGGGTGATAGAGAGCACTCAGGCTTATCAGGGATTCAGCTTATATTGCAAGGGAAACACTGACCGGTCTCGCTGAGCTAGCTTGTCTTTGGTTTAAACAGCCAGCTAGGCAGGGCTATCAAACATGGTTCTGAAAAGGTGAAAATCAAACTAAATTACTCCATTGGCACTTCATTTGATTAGAAGATGCTCAAGTGAACCTGATTGTATCCTGCTAGTCTCAGAACTATCTAGCTAAACAGCTATTCTGCATCATGTGTAAAACAAGGCAAGTCACAGATCTTTTCTCCCCTACAGATGATGTGCTTCCAATTTACGCGTATCCGCACCAAATGGGGAAATCTGTTACGGGAGGCTATGTCTATCGGGGTTGTGAGTCTCCAAACTTGAATGGCCTGTACATATTTGGTGATTTTATGAGTGGGTAAGTAAATACTTCAGATAGATACGCATTAAGCTGTACCCCCAGCCAAAGTCCTCCAGCGATTCTATACCTGCCTGCAAATGCTGATGCAGTCTAACAACTGAGGACATGCTGCTCCTTGCTGGTTGCAAGTACTGGGCAAAGCCTGACTGCTCATTACAGAGAGCTCACGTGGCATGTTTTATATAACCTTTATTCCATGGTGCTGTGCAGGAATGCAATGTTTGCATTCCAGCAGCCCTTGATGTTGCTGATTCATATTGTGCCAGTACAAACAAAGGGGCTATGAGATGATGTTCATTTAAAGTCCTGGAAGTGGTGTAAAAAAGCATTTGAATACATCCTAAAAAAACCCCAATGCTCTGATGCAGTGTTTCCAGACACTGAGGATATTGAAAGAAAAAAAACATTGTCCAGCAGTGAGTCTGCTTCAAACCTGCGGTGAGGCAGGCATGAGACTGCTTTGTTCTCCCCCCACCTCCTCTGCCTTTGCTGCGTCTGCATCTCCCAGGCCTCTCGCGCGCAGCCCCTGCGCCGCCTGCCCCAGCTGATGCACTGGTCCTGGCTGCAGGAGAGAGGCCACAGAGCTGCAGTGAAGCCAGGTGCTCTGCGTCTCTGGCAGGGTCCCCCCGCAAATAGTCTGATATCCCTTAAACCCTCCACTATTGTTTTTTCATGTGCTTGTGTTGCCCTTGAAAGACAAGGTGTTGCGGGGGCATATATTTGTTTAATATGAACAATCCGTCATTTTTCAGAGGCACTGCGGTCCTATTGCAGCTAGTGTGGGTAGGAAGCATTAAACATCTTTTCAGGTGTCCTCATTAATGTTCATAAATTGTCTCCTTGGTTGTGTTGTCCAAGTGTTCTTTTGCCTTGCAGACGCCTGATGTCTCTGAAGGAGGATCATGCTACTGGAGAGTGGCAGTACAGTGAAATCTGCATGGGGACAGGACAGACGTGCATGTTCCCTGGGCTTATCAATAACTATTACCAATACATCATCTCCTTTGCTGAAGATGAAGCAGGTAATCTTTTAACTTTCTGTCACACTGAATGGCATGCTTGTGGTTTCTCTTCGGAGTAAAACACCAGAGAAAGGGTTAGAGAGGGCTCCTGGGAGGCAGCAAGTGGTGGGGAGACAGAGCGTGATGTCTTTAAAATGCCGGTGGGTGAGATTCCCAGCATCTCCCAAATATCAAGCCAAAGTTACAATCCTAATTTTGAGGCCAGCGTGCCACACAGTGCCTGCAGGGGTGATTGGAGAGGCAGTTCCCTGCAGGACTGAGTCTGGGTGTGCTGCTGCCCGCACACCTACTTTCCAGAGGGATGGGGAGCAGCAGGGGGCAAATACAGTAAAGCACAGCTTAGAAAACAAACCTCATTCTTCGCGATGCCATGCCGTGGGGAATGCAGGCCCTGAGAAGCTGAGAAGGTGATACCCAAGTGAGAGCAAGTCTATGCTCTTGGCTAGCCAAGAAGGCTTTGGGCGTTATTAATGGATACAGGGAAGCAGATGTAATGAACAGTATTTATGAACCTGCTCACCCTGGCCTGGAGTATTTGTACCTCTTGAGGTGAAGCAGAATGAAAGCCCTACATTATGTCTTGAGTGAGGCATTGGCAAAAGGCTGCTTAAGACCATATTTTATTAGTGCCAGCTGGGATTTTGCCTTGCGTGGAACTGAAGGATGTAGTCTCAGTGGAGCTTTGCATAGCTGTGTTTCAAAATTGGAGACATTTTGCGTTCTAGAAGGGAGCTGCTGCAATTTGAAAAGGAGGAGATAAAGAGTCCTGGGGTGAAAGCCGGTGGTTGCGCCTTTTGTTCATACAAGGGTATGGTTAATTGCCCAGCCCTGCAGCAGGGCAGGCAGAGCATGCAGCCCCTGGCTGGGGACAGGGAGCGGGTGAGCCCTGCGATGTTTAGCCCCATTGTTAATTAGCCTCATGTGCGACTCAGCAATGCAGGAGTTTGTGTTCTGCCCCCTTGCAGGGAGGTTCTGGCTCGTGGTCACAAGCACCCACTTCTAGAATGCACAGTTTTTAAACATCTGTTTTTCCTGCAGATTATGGCAGGTGTGGATGTTGCACAAATGCAGCATCCATTGCGTATCATATAAATGCAGATTTTATCATGTACATGCAAATCATCCAAATTAAGTATTAGCTCGAAAGTTTGACTTTGGAATTTTATCTTTTTTTGAGTTAAAATCCATTTTGTTTAATGGTTAATGTTCATGGGAGGTAGAGCTGTTTTGCAGTGCTGTGGCGAGAAGGATATCTTACCCTAAAATCACAATAACTTAATTTCAATCAGCTTTATGCCAATTCAGAGGGCTGCCAAATGCAGTATTGAGCTGTTAATTGCAGCCCTTGCTCATGCCCGTGGGGAGCTGGGGAGCGGGTGTCTCCCTCCTCCTGTGCCTGTGGGCAGAGTCCGTGGGAAGAGGGGGTGAAACGCTGCCACTCTTCTGTCCTGCACTTTTCACGCATACTTTGCATAAGTATAATAGAGCTGGGTGGAAATTTGGGCTGGAGTCTGTTCTCAGGTACTTATTTGCCTTGTGTTTGCTTTATTACAATGGAAATAAATCTGTTTGTAACAGTGTAGTGAGGTTGCTTTATCTGCAGTGAACAGTCTTCTCTTGCACCTTTCTGGTGTGCTGGGAATCAGGTTTTTTACAAGTTTATCACACAGTTTATTTTAACAAGCTTTTCTTCACAGAAGCATTTGGTTTTTTGGGGTTGTTGCTCTGATGAATGTTAATTTTGCTGGTGCAGTGGATGTGTTCATGCAGTGGGGACACCTATATTTTTGGCTCATTGCACAGCCATTATAAAGCCAGCAGGCCCATGCCCTGGCAGCTGAACGTGTCGGGAACATCCCAGGCCCTGCGCTATGTCTGTGGGGTGCACACGTGATAGCCTGCGTGCTTCATGGCCTGAACATCCATAATTCTACCTGATAATTTCCAGGAAAGAGGGGTGGGATGTAAAGCACACATCACTGCACTGCAAAACACAGTGTCAGGTGTTTCCCATCCCTGTTTGGACCAAGGCTGCCTCTGGCCTGTGGTTAATGGAGCCCATCAGAAAAAGAAAGAAACCAGCCAGGGGTGGCCAGAGGTGTCTGCCCTGGGAGAATCCGGAGGAGCTTGGCCTGCAGCAGCGCAGGAGAGCAGGGAGGAGGAGGGAGGCTCAGCAGCCAGCAGAAGCTGCCAGACCAACTGCCTGCACCTTCCTTTGCCCACTCTGACTCCCTCCACCCCTTCCCTTCCCCTCTTCCCCTTGGGGTACCCATAGGATGCCCAAAGAAATCTGCCTTACTTATTAAAAAGATCTCCATTGTCTCTTTTTCTTCCTTTTTTTTTCCTTTTTGAAATACTGCAAGTTTATTTTTCCATCCAGATCAGCTCTCTGATCCTTTTCATTGCACCACTCAAGCATTTGAGCTGGCAAAAGAGAAAGGAGAGGGCTGGACAGACTGCTTATCCTGGCCTCCCCTGCACAACAGGAGGAGGATGGAAATGCAGTTAAGAGAAAATACGTCAAATACATGGTGATGGAAGTTGCCTGGCTGAAGGTCGAGCCCTTTCCTATGTGGCCTGACAGAGAATCCCAATGCCTTTCTCACTCACTTTGTGAGTGTGCTAGAGAAAGCAAAAGCAAAATCTTGTTCTGTAATTCACTCCAGATGAGTGCTTCATCCAAAAGAGCAAAAGATGGTGTGAACAGTCTTAATTTCCTTTCATTTTGTTTCAGGGTTTGACTGTTTTGCATTAGTCAAGTTAAAGGACACAGATCAGACTGAGATGACAGCTAAAGTCTGGGCAGCTGAACATGCAGTGGAAATTTGTCAAGAGTATTTCATGACGATATGTAAAAGCTCCCACTCACTAAGAGTATTTTATGCCATTGGACTGCAGATGAATGCTCCTTACAAACCCAAACACAAACCTGCATTTTTTCCTCCCATAACCAGATCTCTGGGTTTCCTGATGCTCTCTGACCTGTGATGCAGAGTTAATGCCCTTGTGCTGTACAGGACAGGAGCTCCACGGAGAGTTTTCATGGCTGTGTTTTGGGTTTTTTTCCCAGGGGAACTTTACTTCATGTCTACCGGTGTACCAAGTGCCACGGCTCCCCATGGAGTGGTGTACAAAGTGGTGGACACCTCGAGGTATGAGATGTTCCTGTTGCAAAGCCTAAGTGTGGTGCACTGTGTCCGGGTGCGGATGTGAAGAATGATGCTGACTGACTAACTAGCTCTTCTCCCACGCTGGGCCCTTCTGTGGAGCTTGATCAAGGGAAGCCCGGAGCAACCCGTTGTGGGTCTGCTTTTCTCCAGCAGTCATCGGAGTCTACGCTGCCTGGTGATAACCAATTTGTTTGTTATGGGACCTGTTGGTGTTATGTGGCTTGGGAGATTTGTTCCAGAAAGCTAAAGGAGGATTTTATGGGTGGCTTGTCTTTCTTGAACAAAGTTTCTCTAGATTCCTGCCCAGAAGGAGGCACTTTTTCTCAAGGTGTTTATCCTCAGTTCCTCTCCATCCCTTGTAGCTGGCTGCATCTCCTGTAAGAGCCCTGTGCCCAGGCAGCTGCAGCCGAAGCTTACCCAGCGTGACCTGCAGTGCTTCCTCGGGCAAACCAGAAATTAATGTCAAAAAGTACGGGTTTTTTTCTGTTTTAAAGAGGAAAATGGCTTGGACAAGGAAATAAGACCATTATTACACCTTCTGGATCCCACGTGCGTGTATCTGAGACTGGGCAAGGCAGGGAATAGCTGTGTTTTATACGAAGACTTATAGCTGGTTTTTTCATCTTCCTGTTTTTTAAGCATTACTGCTGTTGGCTAAATGCCAGACTACTTTCAGCCAGACATGTAGAGTGAGGCTTTTGTAGCTTTTATTTTTTTTTTAAACGGATTAAATTTACAGCTTTAGCTATCTGAGCATTTTGAACCAGACCACTTGT
Organism: Astur gentilis; assembly: GCF_929443795.1. Taxonomy (NCBI): domain Eukaryota; kingdom Metazoa; phylum Chordata; class Aves; order Accipitriformes; family Accipitridae; genus Astur; species Astur gentilis. The sequence goes on from NC_064904.1 coordinate 9,473,548, forward strand.
CTGGTTTTATGTTGGAACCGGACCCAAAAGTTAAACAGCCCCCAGAGCTGCCACGTGTTTTCCTCCGGTTCTCCTCTGTCAGGAGCATTTTCCATTATCTAACACAGTGGAAGAGTTCCTGTACACTGTGTATTAAGAGGCTGGTATTACGCAACCTTTGCAAAAATAAAGAAAGCAGAAGTCAAAAGCAAGTCTTAGGTTTAAGTTTAAAAAGAAGTTTCATGTGTAGAGTACAGAAGAAACTCACAGGAAAATTCATAACAGTAGGGAACATCCCCGTGTCTGTAGTTGGGAGATAAGTTCTTTGCCTTCCACAGAAATGCAAATGCAGACAATCCTAATTACAAAGGAGTTATACCCTCCAAATGCAAACATCATGCATTTTTTAATCAGTTTGAAAATCTCTGAAGAAGTTTGCAGATTAACAAGACAGGCGTCACAGGAAAAAGTGATGATGAAATGGATGTAACTTCTCAGAAGTGAGATATACCTCCATGGCAAACAAATTTGTGTCAAATTAATGTGCCATACTAAGAGGGAGCCTCTGCAGGAGACACTTAGAGCTCTTGTTTGAAACTAATGCATTTTTGGTACTACTTTTGCAGTAGTTAGTCTTTTGTTTCGGCTTTATGTATGAATAACAGTGCTTTACTTTGCCTCTCTGAAGACAGCCTGAAAACTTACATACACATAACCTTTATGTCAGATGTTCAACATATACTGTCTAGTTTTGTAATTTTTATTTTCAGTTTGATTAATCTCTTTCTGTAATGCTTGAACCTGCCAATGTTTTATTTCCTTAATGGATTCAGCAATGGCAAATGAAAACACAGCCAGAGGACTCCACTGCCTCGTGAATGTTTAGGCTTTGATCAACGGAGATATGTTTGTTTAATTATGTTTTCTACTGTAAGAGATTACTTGGATCATTTAAACAGACATATTTTTTTTTTCTAATGAGCATTACATTCATAGAAAAACAATGGGAAGCAAAGGCTCACGATGCCAGGGTAAAGGAATTAATTGTGCACTGTATGTGTCCCTTTTTTTCGCAGGAGAGCACCACCAGGAAAATGCAGAGTTGAGCCGTCGCCAGTGAAAGTAAAAAGCAAGCGCATCCAGTTTGTGCCAAAGGAGAGTAAGTGTCACTGTTGCTGTTTATTATTGGTGCATGTTATTTGGCAGTAAATACAAACTCCAGGCTCACACTATCTCGGTATGTGTGGAGACCACCCAGAACTTCACTCTTCAGAGTATCCTCAAAATTAATTCTTACCAGCTGTTCTGGATCTGAAGAGTTGGTTCAAATAAAGCATAAGATATTTCCCCTCTCCTGGCCGTGTGAAATCTTCTCTGTAGTTTCTGCCCTCGTACATTTTCTCTTTTCCGTGCTACATCGTACCTGTTTCATTACCACCAACTTGGTTTCCCCATAACTGTTTCTGTACTGAGATTCTGTGCTCAGTGGAGCTTTTCAGTGATAAGTGATTTTTTGCAGTGCCTTCAGGTAGTGAGGAGCACTTCAGGAGCTGAACAATGTGCCGGCTAAAGGGTTGGGAAATAGCTCATTGAAGAAGATGAGGGCTGAGTCATTGTTAGTTTTAAGTGAGAGAATGGGGGATGAGAAAACACTCCCAAAAGAATCGGTGTGATCAGCCATTCAGGTGACCTTTTGGCTTATCCAAACCCTTCAGGGCTTTTTGATTGCTTCATACTGAATGAAGTATTGTATTGCTAAAGCTGGAGTAGTCAACGATATAGCTCAATCTGCAGCAAGCCAAGTACTACTTACCTTAAGTGCAAAAATCTAAATACTCTATTAGGATCTCAAAATTAGATTAGGCAGCATCACCTTTCTTTTCCTCTGTGCATTTCGCTTACACGTGTCAGTACCTAAGCAGTACTCTACCAACTTTTTCATGAGGTTAATATTACTGACTAATGTCAGAATACTTTCATTTAATTTTTCATTACATTAATCATGTTACACTGCATTTGAGTCATTGACAGTTCCTACAGCTTTGACTTCAGGGAGGAATGAGGGCACTCAGCACCTTGCAAGATTGAGTCTTTAACGTGGAACAAGATCTAAGGCTAATTATTAACTGTTGACATGCCTTAGCATTCAGCAGGTCTTCAGAAACAGTCTCCTTTGCAAGCTGTGCACGCACTTTCCAAACATTGGTAACTTGGTTCGTGTTCAACCAGTTTTGTCTCTGTTCCTGCTTATGCATTTTTCTCCATGCAAGTCCGAAGTTCTGATTTTTCAACTATACATATAACTAAATCTTTGGGTTTGTTTACAAGGTAGTTTTCATCATAAATTAAAACTTAGAAATGGTGGGAGAGATTCTGCTAAGTGTCTCGAGAACTAAATTCACTTTTAGGTAAAACCAGACATGAAAATTTCGATTCAGAAGCATGCAAACAAGGACGTGTAGCTGTAAATGTTTTGCTGGTTTTGGTTAGTGTTTACTGTGAATGTAACAGAAGTGTCAACGCATGCGGCTTGCATTAGCTGGATGCATGCATTTGTTGGAAGTGTATTTAACAAATAGCTTGACAAAGAGTAACATATAATAACAACTTGATTCAGTGAGGTGAAAAGCACTCCCAGGTGACTACTGGCTTTCATGCAGTCCTACATATGAATTCCAGGATTTTTAAGTGCTGTGCCAGGTCAGGCTCTAGCAACTGAGGTATGCACAGGTAAAGCTTTCGCATCTATTTCTCGCCTTCAGAACCTCAGCTTCCAAAGAAGGGAAGTATTTTCATGCCATAAATACAATTCCTTTCCAAAAAGCGTTATTTGCAGGAACTGGACCGCTGCAAGGGTTTGTCTTTTGGGGACAGTAGATACTAAGTATACATAAGACAGTCATATTTTAGCTCATCTCCATACTACAAAGCAAATGATGAATGGGAATGGATAAATCTAGGATATAATTCAAAAAGTTCTGATGTCTTTGCAAACGTCTGTGACACTGTCCCAGCTCAGTTGATTGTTACCATGAGCAATTCTGAATTGCTTCTTTCTGACAAGCTAAAACTTATTTTTAAGCTAAAAATAGAGCACATGTGAATAAGGAAGTCCAGTAATGCCTGGAAACTGTGACGGCAAGGAATTTTCAGCTCTTCAGAATTCAAGGCTCTTTTATTTTTTTCTCATAAGGAAGAAAAAACCCAACCCCAAATCCTGCTTTATGTGTTGTCCTGGCAACTCTGTTCCTTTTGCACATTCCAGTTGCCAGAGAGAATTGATTTTGAATGTTCCTGATTTCAGCTCCTCGGAATAAAGCATCTGGCCCAGTGGGGAGGCCGGCGCTCGGGCTCTGGTAACAATCCAATCATTAGTAATGAAGAGAAGAGCAGAAATAGTGCCTGTCTTTAAAATGCTTTCAGCGGGGGAGAAGGGTATGGTGGGGAACTCCTCTCCTGACCGTTCAACACCAGCGCCCACCCTTTAATGGCCAGGCTGAAGTGTTGCCAATAAACTGCTTGGAGTTTCCTTCTTGGGAGAGGCTTACTTGTTGGCATTAAGCCCCGGAGTCCTCTCTGCTGACTAAAAGCAGCCGACATTTTTTGCTGGGGAAGTGTCGGCTCACCGGGAGCGTTGTCGCTTCTCAGCAGAACCAAGTAAGCGAATTCCAACAAAGGAATGGAGCAGTCGGAACTCAGCGCTGGTATCATATAGTTTGTGTCTCCAAATATCGCCCGCAGAATGACGGACTCATGTTTTCCCGGGATTTTCCCCCAACAGAGCTTATTGTGAAAACCCCAACGCCGCAGCCACGGCCGAAGGCCACGGCCGCGGCCCCCCGGGGAGGCCGGCCAGACCCCGAAAGCCCCGGCCTCGGCCCGCCGCCGAGGAACCGAAGCGGGACGCCCGCCACGCCAGCGCCGAGGGGCAGGACCCCCAAGCCCAGGAAGGGAGGAGAGAGGAGAGGGCAGCGCAGGAAGAAGAAACCCGCCGCCACGGCCGCGCCGCCGCGGAACGGCGCCGTGCGGCTGATGGAGCAGCGGGGCCGCGGCCGGGGCCGGGGCCGGGTGGAGGTTTACGTCGACGGCGAGTGGGGCACGGTGTGCGACGACGGCTGGAGCTCGGCCGCCGCCGCCGTGGTGTGCCGCCAGCTGGGCTTCCCCTACGCGGTGCGGGCCAGTAAGAAGGCAGAATTCGGGGAAGGGACTTCCCTCCGCATTCTCCTGGACGACGTCCAGTGCTCCGGGCAGGAGAAGACGCTGCTGGAGTGCGCCCACGCCGACGTCGGCACGCACAACTGCTCCCACGAGGAGGACGCCGGCGTGGTGTGCAGCCGGGAGGAGGCGGCAGGCGGGTGACGGAGGAGCCGGGGAGGGCGGCTGGGGGGCTCGGAGCACAGCCCTTTCTTGCCCGACCCTCTAAACCGGCATCAGTGCTGGGGAGGGTGCGCTCTGCCTTGAGGATGCTGCATCTCTTCGAAGTAATCGTGCGGTTTTCTTCGCGTTCGTCCCCACGCATCTGCCTTGGAGGGAAAGAAAAAGTAACACGAAGCGGTGACTTGAGCGTGTCGTGGGCGGGGACTGCGTTTGTACAGGGGGGTTTTAATAAGAAGAAAACGCCAGACATCAGCCATTATAGATCAGAAAAGAGACGCACCCTGTTGCCCTTTCCCCCTTTGAAATACAGCATTCCCCAGCTGTGCTTCACAATGCTTTGCTGAAAAATAAATTCCCAAATGACCATGTTTTGCTCTTACGGAAGTGCTTTGCGTTGTTTGGCTTGCTTTGCCACCTGCAGCTCTGAGTGGTCCTTTCTAAGTATGCGTAAATCTGTGCCTTTCTTTGCAGAATACGAAGCAGAATTTTGGTGGTTTTTTTTTTTTACTTTCCATCCACTAGTTTAAAAGAAAATTATTCTTCTGTAACGCTTTTATTGGTATAAGCCTATTGGTTATCAAAGATAACTGTGTCTAAGCAAAATCAGGTAAATTAGAAAAAGCCTTAGCATACTGCCTGGAAAATATTTCTGCAGTTTACACTAGCCTAAGTGAAAAGAAAATCCGGCCTTTTTTACAGGAACCGGATCCTTATCCAGCTTAACCCTGAAGATACTTTGTACACGCTTCTCTGCTTTCCCAAACCTTGTGAAGCCACGTTTCTGCATTCAGTTTTCCCAGTTGTGAGTGACTAGACAAGAGGTAACGTACTGGGGTAATAATCCTGTAATATTTACCCCTTTTTAAAGGATATTTAAAAAAAGGCAAAACTCATTTTGTCTGAAATGTGTTTTTCACCTGAGTGGTGATAGGAGACACATGTTCTTGCCTTTCGTTGTCTCTCTGCACTTGAGAGCATTTTGCCCGGTTATTTTTTTCCCTGACGTAATCAGGATAGGTTTTATCTTGCTGCTCAAAAAACAACATGAGAAAGACAAAATGATACAAACACAAAATGACTAGTGCATCCAGAAAAGTTCACAAGCAAAACCTTGTATCTAAAGCTCTTACTGTGGATATTTATTTTAATTCCCCCATTTCAAGTTGACAGTGTCCTCTTAAGCCTAAACCATTGATGTATATGGTAAATAAATTAGTTTTAAATATTTTTCCTGAACTTTCTGATATACCCATTAAATACTTTTTGATATTAAAGAACACCTTCACTATGCAAAAACAGACAATCAGAAAAATGGCACTATCTCCCTACTTCTTATTAAGTATAAAGGGGAGAACAGATGTATAAAATGCCTTTGGCAAAAATACTACTTTCATTTCATTGGAAAACCTACAAATACCATCAGGCACCAGACTGTCATTAGGCTTTTCCCAGTGCAGTGAAGGTGCAAACACATTTGTTTAAACTGCAGAAATTCATTTCAGGCACATCAAAACGTTCAGGGAACAAGGGATTCCTTTGTAAATTCTTCTGTTAAAAGACTTGGCACCTGTTGAGCTGATGGGACTAGTGGCCTGGAAGAAAACAGTAAGTGGAGATACAATCTTTCTTCTTCCAAATTCCTCTTCCGCTTCTTTTGGCTCCTTAGCCAAATTTCAGCTAGCTCTAGCTGTGAGATTTTAAGGAGAATCCTGGTTGTAGTTATGCTTAAAAACTTCTGGGTAGAAAAAAGACCTGCACAACAGAAGTTAGTCTGAAGGAATTGAGATGATTCTAGGATGTCTGCCATAGACCAATTGGACAGGCATTTCACCATCATCTTCCAAGGTACTTGGGTATTCTTTTTCTAATTTAACTATTGGTTACCCTACACCTGCTCTAGCCCATTTGAACTTCCTGAGGATAAGCGGAGGCTGCCTAAATCTTGCATATTGCTGGTGGTGACTGCCACCAACCCCCGGCTGGCAGTCACGCAGCGGCACGCAGTCTCTGGTGACAGCTAAAGGCATATGGAAACCAGCCCACGAGGAGCAGCCGTCGGTAAGAGCGAGCTGTGCCGTGGCTCAGCTGACGGCAAACACAGAGCCGTACACCCCCGGTGTTTGCTGACGGTGTTAACGTGGGTACCGCCAGCTTCACAGGGGAAATATTTGTCGGCAGAGGAAGAGACAAGACTTGCAAATAAGTTTTTTCCTCCCTTATCCTTTCTCCCAGTCTACACTGAGTGGGGAAAGCATTCAAGTAGGTGCGTGCCAGCTCAGTATGTGTGGATGTGTGTGCACGTCTGTGCCTGCCAGCTCAGTGCGTTGTTATGATGCTGGGAAGATATTTCTGACCATTGTGGTCCCTTCCAAGCTTAAAACATATCTGTTCTAAATCCTGGTATTTGTCAGTCTAGTTCCCTGGTATTTTAATAATGAGCCTGTACTATTCAAAGCACAGAAGTACATGGGCATTTAAATACCTGATACATCATCTGCTGTTTAATAGGATTCCCACTGATAGCTTTTTTCTTCATTTTAAAATGCACTTATATACCAGGAAGGATGTCACACAAATTAAGCTTTAGATAAACAAATAAACCCTGCTGCTACATTTGAACATGCCAGTATACCGCCCGGATGCTGATTCAGGATAAAGGTCTTAAAATAGCCTTAAAATAGGTCTTAAAATGCTGGTTACCACAGTGCAGCTGCTCTTCTGCATGTGTTATGTGGCAGTCCCAGACTTTTGTCTAGTAGTAATATGGCTTATTGCCTTCTCTCCTGATTCACCTCTGTGACTGAGACTGGAGCATCTGCATTTTTCCTTACACGTTTTTCCTTTTCTTATGTTAGCATAGCTGCATCTCATGGAGGACCAGCGTATCTCTAAGGGAACAGTGTAGACCCAGCCTTGCTACTTCTTTTTCTCTACCTCCAAGGCAGAGTAGCTCTGTGCAGAGCTCAGGGTTTGGGGTTTTTTTTCATTTACATTGGTTCTGGTACCCAGCAGCCAGCCCGAGCAACATCACGGTGTGTTGCAGTCTGCGGTATAGACGTTATCTTCAGGCCAAAATCATTTGAACTTCCCATATTCTTTCCAAGGTATCCGATAGACAAATCCTCCCATGAGTATCTGGGAAAAAAACTTTAGAGCTTGCTGCCAAAGCAACGGAGAGATAGCGAAATAGGGTGTTGCAGTGGGGATGCTCACTCAAATGCTGGCAAAACCCTTCTGGGTGCTGAGCCCTGGATGGAGCGTGCCGTGACGACATCCCCCACGTGAGGGGAGCTTGGGCTCTGCCCAGCTTCTCTGTGTCAGGTTGCAGAGTATGAATAGCACGAGGCACATATATCACATTACTAAGCACGGCAGCCTGTAATTAAATAACGCCGAAGCCATGACTCAAGTTCAGAAAGCTCAGCGGTGGCACTGTGAGCGACGCTGGCACCGGGTGCAGAGATGAGCCTGGGGGCCCAGCTTCACATGCTGCTGTGGCGTTTCTCCTGCTTTCGTCTCCCCTACCAGCCTCTCCCCCACCTCTCACCGCTTGTTCCTTCATGTTGGGCCTCACTCAGCATGGCCAAGGCAGAACAGCAGCTCGTGTACCACTGCCCCGCAGCCCAAACCCAGCAAAACACTCCCAGGAGTGCACCAAGCAGAGCCTGCCTCTTCTGTAACCTGTTAGTGTCGATACGGTTTTAGGGGGGGGGGGTGGTCCCCAGTACAAATCTGTCCTGCTGTGCCTGAGCTGAGCCTGGAACTGTTTGGTTATGATCAACATAGAAATTCGGAAGTGGAGCGGAGAAAACCAGTCACAACATAGCAATATCCAAGCCTGCTTTTTCTCTCGGAAGGATGCCAATGGGCCTCTTCTTTAAAAGGCCAGCTTGGCATGTGAGATGCATTGGCCCCCTTAGATACTTTCAGACATAAACACTCATTTTCCTGTATGAAAAGAGATGTAAGCGTCATGTGATAACTAATAACTGCATTCCAAATTTAAGTTTTAAGAATTCATAGTTTTTCCTCTGTAAAGAAACAAGATCTCAAACCCATTTGATGTGCGTCCATACCTTGCTGCCTTCTACATGACTTTCCCATGTCGGGAAGGGCATGAGCTGTGCGGTTAAATCTCCAGAGCAGCCCCCAGCATGCCTGTGGCCCATGCTGACCTGCAGCCTCCCAGATCACTCTGGGCTAGGTCAGGAGTCACTACCAGTTGGCCTTATCACCAAGGAATAACCTTATTTCATTTGCTAGTGTAGACAAAGCCTTTGTGAAATCTAAACCCAAGGTGGCTGGTTTTTCTAAAGGACTGAGCTTCCCATTGCAAGACCACGTAGGTCTTTTGATAATTTGGTTTTCTGGATGATGATGCAGAAATAAAAATCTCTTTGGAGCTGATCAAAAGTAGAGGGAGACAAAATGATGGTTTTATTTCAGGGGTTTTTTCACCTGCTTTTGAAACACAGGGAGTATATCACTAGTATCTGCACCGCTCACTTCCTCCCCCCCCCCACCCCCTTACTTTTACCATGTGTGGTGTATTGTGGTTTTAGGGACATGCCAGATGAGTTGCCGACCGCAATGTATTTCATTCCTATGCATGTAGCAATTCTTTAAACCAAGATTTTAGACCATTTGTGCTGTGCCCACCTTTCCAGTATGACACTTAAAAGACACCTTAGAGAGAAAAGGAGCTTCTGGAGGAAGCAGCATGAGCTGTTTTGGGAGCCGTGATCCCAGAGGCTTGTGCCACGCACAGGTTGACGGGGAAAGTCCTGAACTGCGAAGGTTTTCAAGGGCATCTGCAGTTCTGTATAGGCAGGTTGAAAAGATCTTTCATCACCCAAGGTTTTACTTTGTAAGAGCGGTGGGAAAGGAAATTATCCTTTAAACTTTATCATGGAAGAAAGATCTCACTTCAATTTTTCATTTGCCTTTTCCTGCATGCCGTAGCTTGTGACATGCCACAGCATGCTGTCATGCAGTCTCATCTCACACAGTCCCCTTGGCTGGAGATGTCCTCCAGCCTGGCCCAGCCACAGCCCTTGCACCCCAGCAACCACTGCTGGGTCAGCGGTGAAGGTGCGCTGGTCTGTCCCAGCAGGTTTTGTGGCTTGGGACTCTGCGCTCAGGGAGCTGATTTTCCCAGCACCCGACAGAAGGTCAAGTGTTTGTTATTAACTTGAGGCCACTTTTCCATTTCCTGTTCCTTGATAATTAGATTAAAATAATGGGTCATTTTCCGTTGCCAAAAAAACATTACAACTGCCCTCGCTAGCTTTGGCTTGGCTGGATTTAATTATTATTTACACTGATACAAATAACAGCAAAATTGGCCTACTGCTTTATATTTTATATCCATATATATATGGTTACATATGCTGAGGGAAGTTTTGTACTTACTTTTGAACAGAAGTAACATTTTTCTTTTATTTATTAATAACTGGATTTAAAAGAGGGTCACATTGAATTGTGCTGGTAACACAATTTAAGTCCCTATTTTGTAGAATTAGTTATAATATCGCAATTTGTTTTATATAAGAAAAATAACCAAATGTTTACATTAAAGTATGATTTTTTTTTTCCCCTTTAAGCTGGTGTATGAATGAATGCAACCATAAGTACACAGCAGCAAATATCTCCCCATACCTTGCAAATTACTAGTAGCAGAGAAGCAATCACGGACTGTTTAAGGGGAGGGAGGTTAAGGTTAAATGTCTCTCCTATATTTGGTAAAAAATTCTGTATGGTCTTTCTTTAAGTAGGTTCTTGCTACTAAATCTGCTGCTAAATCTGCCTTGCTACTTTTCACATTGGCTGTCATAATGATAGTAAAAACCCAGAGAGATCAGATATTATTACCTGGCCATCAGAAGAACAAGGTAGGTTTTGGAGGTGTACTTCAATGAATATTTTGAAATCTGGTTACATTCCTCTGCTGGTGTTGCTCTGAGCCGGGTAACAGTCTGCTGGCATCCCAGCACTCGTATCCTGGGTTCAAAGATACGCAAAATATGAATTTGTCTGAACTCTCAGGCTATGGTAGATTCAATGGTAAGCTGAGCGGCAGTCATGCAGCAAGAAAGCTTGAAAATACATTTTCTGTCCTGAACTTTCCAATCCTTGGAGCAGAGAAATTTATCTTTTGCACTATTAAAAGGAAATGATTATTTGCCACAATATAGCGATTACATGAGATGATCAAACGGAGGAAGGTGAAGGCACGCTGCCTACAGCCACAGTGAACGCGTGGGGGACAGTGCTTCGGGTGGAATTGCCCACATGTGGCAGAGCTGCCAGAGCCAGCAGAAGGACCGAAATCCCTGAACAGCAGCCAGTGCTTGCATTCCACCTGGACAGTGTTTCTGCCTAGGAAAGGAGGAGATGCCTAGTAAAACCAGTCCTGAAGTCTGCATTTCTGCTGGAGATGAAGCGCAGTGCTCGTGCTAGTCCCAGACCCCCACTAGTTCCATATGGACCTTTAGGCAGGGGGTGAGGTTTTAGACTGTAAATTCTCCAGGAGAAGTACTAATTTAATCACCAGCTGCACTTAACCAGTAGCACACAACAGATGGAGACATTTGACAACAAAATTAAAAGCCCTTTATTTAGAAATGTATTTTATTGGTGAGTTCAGACTGCCCCAGGACACCCAGCCCTCTGGCTAACTGCGTGCTGCAGAGGGCATTTCCCAGCACAGGAGATGCCTATGCTGTGCCTTCTCGTTGCTGTCCTCACCTACAGCCTATACCATGCTGGACCGCTTGAGAGAGAGCAGTAAATATTTTCAAATCTAAATAGCTATGAAAAGACAAGCAAAAGAAAGCAGGAGTTTGGACTAACCCTATGTCCCATCAATTTTTCAAATTCACCTTGTAACTTCACACCAGTCAATGCTTCCCAGCTCTCTGCTCTTCTGTTCAGTTCCCGAGTCTCTCTTGCTCTTTGCGTTTATGGGAATGCGCAAGTTGGCAAAATGTCCACGCGATGGCAGTTCAGTCCCCAGCAGAAAGATGACAGACGGGGAAGTTCAGCGTGTCCAAGCCTGCACTCCTTCCCTCTTAGTGCAGCGTGTGCTCCCAGGCAGATCATAACCGGAACAGTGCGGTCCCTTGCTAGCATGTCCTTCACTCAGGGGCACAGAAACACGTTAGAACATAAACTAAAGTTGTTATTAGAGCTCGTTAGAATGCAAACAAAAAGTTTTATTAAAGCTTATCTTTAAAGCCTGAAATAGAAGGTAATTTATGCAATCTACCCAGGCTGATTACGTAGGCAAGGGGAGTTACATCTGCATGAGATTTATTCTGAGAGCTTGCCCGTTCTAGACAGGGATCAGAACTAATTACATGGCCTCTCTATCCCATCAAAATGTATAAAATGCCAAATATTTTATCGCCTTCCTTTGAGCTGCTCACAAACAAGGTACAAGCAGGAATTTTCCACAGGAATTATTCTGAGAGTGATTTCAAATGAAAGAACACCTTACAGATAGTTACAATCTATTCTTGAAGTATGCTGAAAAAAACATTGATGAAACTCAGAAAATCAATGTTTCATCAGAAATTTCACCGAGTGGCTTTAAAGATGGGGTTTCGTTAGCTAGCTTTAGTTTTTAAGCACCTTCTCAGGGTGATGCTATTCTTGTGATTAGCTGTAGCTTTCCTATTGATGGGTATTCATATAATAAGATCATGATATATACTGCCTGACCAAATGGGAAGGAATGTTAGCTTTTTTCTGAAAACAAGAGGTTATAAAACCCTAGCCGTAACAGGCCCCCCCCCCCCCAAAAATAATAATAAAAAAATAATATATAGTTTCAGTTAAGATAAACAGAAGTTAGAAGGGAAAATCATTCCAGGGTTGTTGCAATTATTTCGAACTAAAGAAGGAACTACCGGCTCAAGAAAAATCAATGTTAAGATTAAATGTGACAGAAATCCAAACAATATTTTAAAATATACACCTAGCTTTTGCTCCATTCTATACTGACAAATGGTTTCTAACATTTTGTACCATTTGACCATTATCATGAGTCAGTGTTTCTCTGAGGTTGTAATGTGCCATTACCACCAAACTCCTGTGCTATGCAATGTGAAGCCAGAAAAGTGATGCTGGCCACCAAGTATGCCCAGCAGAGCAGCCCTGCCCACCCCCGGGCTGGAAGTCCATGGATGAAATGATCGGGTGTATTTGTTCTCATAGGGAGCATCAAATGTCCTTCCTCTCCTCTGCCGAGCATGGTAGCCACCTAAAAGTAAAAGCCCAGGAGCTCCTAACAGGCTTCCACAGCTTGATGACAAGTCTCTGGTCCTTCTGCCTCCCCGGGGACTCGCTGGGCTGACGGCACCCAAACCCTGCCCTGCTCAGACCGAGAAACCCAAACGTGGGCAGGCTTTGGCCATGCCTGCCGGGAGAGCTGCCGGTTCCTGGTGACTTCAAAACAAAATCCCTGTCGTCCTCTAAGGTCTGCAATACCAAATCTTTCTTTAGCCTAGCTCACATTGTAAAGCCAGTGCAACTTCCTTCATCTGCCTGGTTTTCGAGGATTTTGTGATCTGCGTTTCCATGGCAAGTTTAGTTGAAGGTGGTCAGGAGGTGTTAGCCACTAAGTTGCTAGTGAGGGGTATGTGGACACGCATCCACACAGGAAAGCAGCGTAAGACGCACTCGCGGCTGCTACAGGTGCTCTTCAAACTCCCCTTCACCACTGACTGCATGCTGCCTCTCTGTCATTAACAGCCCATTCAAAATTATTTACAGTTTGAAACAAAAATGCGATAGAGATAAAAATCCCTCACCTTATACCAGCATGTGCTGTTGTTGCTCTGATAGCATTCTCTGCTCTCTCTGATCTGCTAGGCTCAGACGCAAGCATAAATGACAGAAGAAAACCAAGGAAAACCTGCAGATTTTGGCCTTTTAGCACAGTCATTGCTTCCATTTGGAAACTGAAGTGAGCTGACCCTTGGAGGTGCCTGGCAGATGGTTGCTGCATCAGATGGACAAAACCAGGGGGTGCCATGAGTTACATCCTCTCCCTCCTGCTGCGGAGAGGCACGGCCATATGGGAGCTGCCATAGGAGGGGAGCAGGGGAAAGGCACCCCATTGGAAACGGCAGGGATGAAAAGTCCTGCAGCAGCCTCATATGGTGCTGAGAAATGTCACAGACCCACAGGCAGCAAAACTGACATGATAAAAATCCGGGTAGTTTAGTATCCCGTCTCCAGCCGGTTGAGTAAAGCTTGTATGGAGAAAGAGTGCATGAATGGAGTTGTCTTGTGAAAGCCTGACAGGCAGGTGGTATGCTGCTTTTCTTTAAAGGGCAGCAGGGTGCCATGCTTCTCCTTCCCTTGCCGCAGTCAGAGCCACGGGGTCGGCGCAGAGGAGCTTCTGCTGCCCTGCGTGCAAGGTGGGTAACCTTCAAAGGGATGGAGTGGGCACAGGATCCAGCAGACAGGGGCTGCAGCATGGGGAAGGGGCCTCCATCACTTTCCTGGCTCCTTGTGAGCCAATTTATTCATTTAGCCTCCACAAGAGCCTGTTGCAATTAGTTCCTCCGTTTAACAATTTGTTGTGAAAAATCTATTCCTCTTCTAGACCTGCGGCCAGATCAATTCAGTGGGTGCCTCCTTGTTCTTGAGGGACTTACACAAAGTAATGATTAGTTTGTCCCTGTTCATCTCCAAACCACCGATGGTTTTCCAGACCCCTGTCATAACCTCCCTCAGTCATGCTTTTTCCAGTTTGGAGGCCTAATCTCTTCCGTCTCTCCTTCTACAGCTCTGCTGAGCTGGGAGGAAGAGCACACGCGGTATGTGCCCACAGTGGGTGTGCTCTCGATCATAGAGTCTTCTATACACTAACACAGTCAGGCATCTTGTTTTGCTCACTCTCCCATTTCTGATCACTGCCTATGCTCCGCTTGCTTCCTTGGTCTCTACTGAGCATTAAGCCGACGTTTCCTAACAGGTGCCACCACTGAATATAACAATAACTGAATAATAACTGGGTGGGATGTATATACATAGTTTATCTTTGCCCATGCATTCCTCTTCATTTACCAGCAATGCACTTTCACCATTTTATGGCTTGGTCCCTTGCGCCCTGCGATCCTTACGCAATTTGTGGCAGTCGGCTTTAGATCGCCTGTTTTGAATAAAACCGTATCCTCTCTCATTCCCACGTCTGGATGACGAATGAGTACGCCGTGTAACACAGGCCCCAAAGCAGACTGCTGAAAATCTTCACCTACGGATTCCTATGGGCATCAACAGTATGGTCCCTTTGCATCATGGATTGTAAACCCTCAAGAGTCAACACAGAGCCTCCGCCTTCCTTGTCTTGTGACAGCTTACTTTGTCTAAGAGCATTTAAAGCACGTCTGTAAACAAACACGACAAGGAGCAAAACCCTTCCCGGCCTCCTCACGCACTCGTGCAAAGCGCCACCTCCACCCAGGAAAGCATGCATGCATATACACATAAACACACACAAACATATATATATATATATATACACACACACACACATAGTCCTGCCAGGCAGTTACCCCCTGTGGGCGTATTCGGACCTGCAGCGGGTCTCTCCCCCGCAATTCCTCCCCCCCCCCCCCCCCCCCCCGCTGCCGCCGGGCTCTTTAATGGGGCGGGCCCTCCCCGCAGCCGGGGCCTCTCCCGCCCCGCCCCGCCGCGGCCGCCGCCGCTGCCCGGGGAGGGGCCGCTGGCAGCCGCCCGCCCGCCCGCCCGCCCGGGGACGATGGAGGCGGTGGGGGCCGCGGGGGTGCTCCTGGCGGCGCTCGCCCTCCTGGCCTTCGGCCTGTACTGCTGCTACGTGAAATACATCCACGCGAAGCACGACCACATCCCCGGCGCCCCGCGGGAGAGGTGAGGGGCGGGCCGGGCGGGGTCGGCGGGGGGCGGGGGGGACGCGGCCCGGGGCCGTCAGGCGGCCGCAGAGCGATTCCGTTCCCGTGGCCGGGCGGAGCGGCTCCCGCTGCCGGGCCGGAGCCCCGAGAAAACGCCGGAGCGGAAAACGAAGCGCTCCAGGCCGCGTCTCTGCGGGGCGACCTGCCGGCACGGGCCGGGACCTGGCCGGCGTGGGCGAAGGCGAGGGCGACGGCGAGGAGGTGCCGCCGGCTTGGAAGGGCGCCCGCTTCCCGGGAAGGGCTGCCGCCTCCGGGCACGGCCGGGGGTGCCGCCGCCCGGCTCTGCAAGCGCCGCCGGGCTGGCTTGGGCCGCCGGGGTGGGATGCGCTGACCGGCGTCGCCCCGGCCGGTCGCTGCGGGCGGCCGCGGCAGCGTGGAAGGAGCGAGCGGTTCGGAGTTGCCCGTCTGGGCCGCGCGTTGGCTTAGGATGGCACGGAGGGACCCGACAAGGCAGCGGCGGCCGTGCAGGAGGGGGGTCTCTGCTCGGGACCCGCACGGTCTCTGCTCGGGACCCGCACAGCTCCAGCGGGCGCGCTGACACTAACTCCACCGGGCTCCTTCCCTGCTCTCCCTCATGAGCTAGGTGGTTGGTTTCCGCCAAAAAAAAAAAGGTCACAGGTGGTAAAGGGCAGTGGGAAAGCCGCCAGCGAGGCAGTGGCAGCGCTGTCACAAGGAGACACGGTTCTCGCAGGAGCGTGCGGGCTTCCCATTCAAGCTCACCTCTGGGTGCGCGTGCCCTCCGTAACGCGCCTCGGGAAGAGACCCCACACCGGCACTCTCTTACACGGGCAGTTCTGCAGGGACACTAAGCTTGGCTGCCTAACTCCAAGTCTCAGCCTGCTTCTGTAATCGGGGCCAGATGCTAAGCTGAGAGAGAGGATGGATCTTGTCATACCTGAACTTGTCCTTAGGTTCCTTTCTAGGTGTGAAGTAACACCCTAGAGTAATGGCAGCTTGAGGAACCCTGTGGCTGCTTTTCTGTCCCTTCTTCAGGGTTTGAGGCTTGATGTTGACTGATCATCAGCCTAGGATCCCGCCCAGGAAGGTTTCTAGTACTGGTATGTCTAGGTGGAGGCTTGTACGTCATGCGAGCCCACGGCACTTGATACCTTTGCAAAAGTGTAAATCGCCAGGGACAGTCCAAAACCCCCATTTCGGTACCTGTTGCGCAAACACTTCCACTCCTAAATGTCCAAGGTAAGGAAAATCAAAGACTTCCAGCTCTGAAAAGTCATTTACTTAAAAAAAAAAAAAAAAAAAAAAGGTAAAGCTGGGTGCTGTGGGTGGTGGTGGCCTCCCCAGTACAAGAAGGACATTGACACATGGGGTCAGCCAGGATGCCCAGGAGGCTGAGAGCTGGGCTTGCTTTGGGAGGAAAAGCGTCTGCTGAAGGGTGGAGGGGATCCACTGGCTGTTTTCAGCTCCCTAATGGGTGGTTGTGAGAAGACGGGGCCAGACTCTCCCTGGAGTTGCAAAATGAAGGACAAAGGGCAATGGGCACGAGTTGCCTAAGGGGAAATCCCAGTTAGGTATAAGGCAAAACACCTTCAGCATGAGGGTACTCAAATGCTGGCACAGGGACTGGGTGAAGCCCTGAGCCACGTACTGTAGCTCTGACGTTGACTGGCCTGGAGCAGGGGACTGGACCGGTGGCCTCCAGAGGTCCTTGCCAACCCAAATTACCCTGAAATGGGTTTCATCCAAATCCAAACGCTTCTCAGCTGAGACTGTATCTGGTAAACTGAAGAAGAGCGGCACCAGAAGCAAAGCATGGTTTGTGGCCAGCTTGCTGCCTACTGGGACCAGCCCTCAGGTTGTGGTCACCAGATCTGCTCCCCAGCCTGCCAGTCCACAGCCTGTATCTTTTCCAGGTGTTATTCTGTCCCAGATGCACGACTTTCCCTTTGCCCTTGGCTCTTTCCCTTTGAGAAAAGCTTAAGAAAGCCTTAGTTTGGGATGAAGTACAACAGGATCTTATAAAAACCTCAAGCTTTGTCTAAGGTCTTATGGCCACATGATGACAGGGTTACATTAACGACCTTGATTTCCTGGATTGCTTTATTTTATCAGAACTAACGCAGCACCTCTCTAAAGGAGACTTGTGCAGGACAGGCTGAAAAGTGAGTCCTGGTGGCTTTGTGTCATTTTTACTGCGTGAATGGCTCACCTGTGACAGGAGGAGGTCACCTCTTCAAAGGTTAGCTTCATATTAAAGATCTAATAGCAAGAAACGGGCAAAAGGGATTTCTTTGCAAATACATGTTTTCAGATGATAGTGTCACATAGTTATATATCCCCAAACAAGCCCTTGCTACTTTTATCTTTCCTTACAAGGAGGAAAACATGAGCAACACTTGTGTTGCGTCACTGAGCCACAGGGATTGTGATCCATACAAAACTCTATATTGGCATCCTCTCGACACTCTTAACCTTCATTTTCTGCAGCTTTTTATTTGGACATCTGCCAATCTTGTGGAGAATGATGAGGAAACAGGAGTTTATTCATGATCTCTTCCTGCAGTGGTAAGTTGAGACACATCAATAACATTGAATGGGGTAGCCCTGTAGCACAAATTGGGAAATCAAGGCACAGAGGCCCTGAATTACATATTTAGCATCATTCAGAAGGTCGGTAGAAGAGCTAAAGAGAGAGCATTGATCTTTCTCTTAATGCCTTTATTTGCTGAAGACTGCAGTAGTTCCCAGTACATGCTGCTTTGGTCCTTTGAGGTTATTAGGTCTGAACTGTTACATGTTGGTGGTTTGTACCCTAATTCTCCTGTTTGGGTTTGTTTGTTTTTCCCTTCTCTTCTTGTAGGGCAGAGAAATATGGACCTATTGTACGGGTGAATGCCTTTCACAGAGTCTCAGTAATGATTCTGAGTCCTGAAGGAGTGAAGGTACTGCAAAGTAAAGCCATATCGATAGTGGGGATTGGCCCATCCCTCCAGAAAGAGAGAGGTGGTGCCTGGTGTTCAGGGCAGCACGGTGCAGCCAGCCTGTGCCTGCGGAGAGGGCGGCTCTGGCTGGCTTAGGATGGTGAGGTGCTCTGCTCTCCAGACTGTCCTGATTTATTTTCTTCCTTGATCAGTTGATTTACTTGGTTACCATTATTTAAACAGCAGATAGAGCGAGCATCCACCATTTCTGAAAAGTAGACTCTCTGCAAGAGCTTAATATCTCAAATAAGCGAGGCGCAAGGGACTGAATTTCTTCCTCTAAGTCTTTGCAATAACCACAGAGTGAGATTTTGGGTCATTGGACAAAAAGTGCTGGAGGCGTGCAAAACAAGCTAGCAGCACGGGAACTGGGGAATCGGGGCACACCAAATAATTCATCTAGTCTTCAGAATATTGCTACAGGAGGAAAAGAGCAAATGTATGAGTGGCTTTTTATGTTTTGTCTGGGAAATAGATTGCACTCACTATTCACTGACCTGAGCTTTGATTTTAGGAGTTCTTGATGTCACCACAGTACCCAAAGGATCGGCTGGTATATGGTCGTATGTTCAACATATTTGGTGAGAGGTAGGCAAAACCCGTCTGAAGCCATTGTGATCTGAAAATAAGTGAAAGATTAATAACATCACAGGCATGACGCTCGCTTCGACTCGGACCATTTACCTTAGTGTGGGGTTTAATGACTAATTCCAGACATATATAAGCAGCATGTACCTGTTAAATTATGTGTCAAGTCAATCTCCTCCCTGACTGGGAAGACATTTATGTTGGATATTTTTCTACCTTGATTGTTCCCCCCCCACCCTGCCCGTGGATGTTCAGTTAGTCTCAGAATAGTTTGGTCAAGACCATCATGAAACTTCTTACTTAGATTTTAGAGCACCGAATTTTTCCTTAATGCACGGGCATTTCCAGCTCCTAAATTCAATAACAAAAAAGGTTTTTTTTTCTTCTGTTAACCTGAAGCTTTTAAAAATATAATAGTCCAGTTATGATATTAATTATTTGCATAACAGCTGTTTTGGACCAGCATCTTATTGGACTCAGCAGTCCACACCTACCAGGCAGGCAAAACATCTGCAGTGCAGTTGTTGTCCAAAGTGATGCAACAACAGTGTACTCAAAGCAGCACAGTGCTCCCTACATGTGGGAAAAATACAAGAAAGTAGATGTGGAAGAGTTATCTTTGTGACTACATGGAGTTTGGCTGGCTCCCTTGCTGAAAACTGTTCCTTTCGTTGTTTTCCTAAATGCTAGGTGTCTAGGAAATGGCTTGGTAACGGTTTGCAACCATGAACATTGGCACAAGCAGCGGAAGATAATGGATCCAGCTTTCAGCCGAACGTAAGGCAAATATCTCTGGAGTGATCTGGCTGTTATTTCTACTGTATTTGCACGATTCTTCCTGTCATTGATCCATTACTTGATATTTAGAAAGAGAAAAAAATCATTTAGTGCCGAAATCGCTTTTTACTTGGAGTCCAATGCACCATTTCCATGACAAGTACACTTTGACCGGACTTCCCATGGGGCAGTGACACGCGTATGAGCTCAGCGATGGCAGAAGGGTCCCAGGGTTGCGTATCCAGGAGTGTGGTGATGGCTGCCTTATCCTGCCAGAAAACAGACCTTGGGGATTTGATGTGGGCAAGCCTCATCATTCACCCGAGTGATTCCCTATGGGTGTGATTGTTAAGCAGGGGGTTGGTCTGGTTTGCTCGGGTGTGCCTTGACGCATTTTATTTAGGGTCTGAAGATAAAGTCCATTTGCTTTGGCATGCACAGGTCAAAGTCCTTTGCCATGACAGCCGTTGTTTACATGGCAGGATGGAGCAGGGCTGCTAGAAGAATTTAGCCATTATATCTGTTCACTTTTTAAAGTATTAAAGCAAATTTATTATAAACAAAACAAAAAAATCTTTACAATTTTCTGTGGAAAATAATGAAGGTAATTTTGCCTGAGCAAATATGTCCTCTCCAGAGCCCCCATCACTCGTTTTTATTGATTGTTCAGCTACCTGATGGGTCTGATGGAAACTTTTAATGAAAAAGCAGAGGAGCTGATGGAGAAGCTAGAGGAAAAGGCAGATGGAAAAAAAGAGTTTAGCATGCTGTCGATGATGAACCGGGTGACTATGGATATCATCGCAAAGGTACCAGCTGTCCTCTTGCTTGTTTCCTCTGCAACTGGCAGGAAGGAATGGAAGTAACGGGTATTGGCAGCAGGATGGGATCAGGAGCTGGAGCCGGGGAGCAAGACCTTTGCCCAGCAGTGCCGGAAGAGCTGAAGGACTCGTTGTGCCACTGCCATTTGGGCTGAGCCATAGGAAGGGGCAGTTAGGGAAGGGTCTGCACAGCACAGGTGTAGCCTGGAGGATGGGCACCCTTTGCAAAAACCATTACAGCCTCATACCTCCCACCCCTCCACGGCTGAAGGGGCACACCAGTGCTCGTTCATGTGTGGATGTTGTATTATTACCATTACGTGTCAGCGTGAAGTCTGCCTTCTGCTGGCTTTTCCTTTCTCTGTGCAAAACAGGTTGGGATGAATGGAGAGTAATAGTAAATTATTAATCCCCCCAATAAGGAGGAAGCATAATGTAGATATTGCCCTTCCCTGGCAGCCTCCTGCAAGGCAGGATCTAGCTTGAGGTATTTTTAGGGGAAAAGGTGGTGGTGTGAGGCTGTTC
Organism: Astur gentilis; assembly: GCF_929443795.1. Taxonomy (NCBI): domain Eukaryota; kingdom Metazoa; phylum Chordata; class Aves; order Accipitriformes; family Accipitridae; genus Astur; species Astur gentilis. Next base: position 9,494,494 of record NC_064904.1, read on the forward strand.
TGCTCTTTCACCCCAGCCCCAGGGAGCCAGGAGGACGCAGCGAGTTGCCTTTTTCTTTCCTGCTCCTCAGGTAGCCTTTGGCTTGGAATTAAATGCACTGAGCGATGACCAGACACCTTTCCCACGCGCTGTGACTGTGGTTTTGGAGGGGATGACCAAGAAGCGCATCCCCCTCATGCAGGTCTGTATGCTCCTCACTTCAGTCCTTTCCTCCTCTCTGACTGGAGCCTCTGCTCCTCCATGAGTTAGGGGGCTGGAGCTGTGTAAGGCCAATATACAAAGGGGAAAGCCAGCAGCAGCTCTTTCCATCCAACGTGCATTAAGATAAAATTCATTAGTACTTTAAAACACGTGCAAAATTAACATTAATATCTAATGCTTCCATTATGTCTTTCTGCCTTCTCTTCCCCCCTGCATGTGTTTTACACTTTCACACCTATCACAGCAAAAATTGAGATTTTTGCTATTTGTCCAAGAAGTTTGGCAGCCTTCACTCAAGATAGAAGAAATTTGAACTTTTATTGACCCAAATTCATATACTAGGAAATTATAGATGTAATATGAAATATTAAAGTTAAAAATCATTCCACAGTTTCTCATGAAAGCTGTAGTTCAGGTTTTTAGAGCTCCTGTTTCCCTTTTTGGGCCCAGACATGAGATTCTGTATTGCATGCTGGAGTTTCTTTCTGTGGAGAGGTGATGAATTTTGCTCACGGTGCCCAAAACATCAGCTCTGACAAGGCAGAACATCAGCATGCACAGATTGAAATGTTTCTCATTTCAGCCCAAACCCTCACCTTTAAGGATCTTCACTTTGTTCCATGGAGAGCAGATGTTTTTGTGACAAATGTCATTTAGCAGAAAACAAGGTGCTCGCTTGAAAAATAACACTGGCAATATTTTTTACCAGCAAAAGGAATAAAATGACTGAAGAAATTCTATGTTCAGTACGTGCCAGGGAAACAGAAGCTGGTAAAGGAGGTCAAGGAGAGTGTGAGGCTGCTGCGGCGTGTGGGGAAGGAATGCATTGACCAGAGGAGAGAGGCCATTCAGAATGGGAAGGAAGCCACACTGGATATTCTCACGCAGATACTGAAGGGAGACGGTAGGGGACACATTGCTGTTTGAGTGAATTTCTCTGTGACATGTTTTGCCATGAGATTTGGGGAGGATTGTTTTGGGGATCTGAACTTTGATCCTCTTTTAATGTCTTTTTCACACTGAAGATAGTGAGAGTTGCTTTGAAAATTCCATGTTTCTTTGTGTTGGATCAAATACTGGTTGCAAGTCACCGCTGAGTTGCCCACTCAGCATCCCCTCCCGATGCCGCCTCAGACAAAATGTTCAAAACAGGGCAGAGCATTCTGGCTGTTCCAGCTGGGGCCTGAGAGTGTTTTCTAATCTCGTTTCCTTTTCTCTCTTGACAGCTCTGGAGGAAACCAGAGATGATGAAAACATTCTGGATAACTTTATCACTTTCTTTGTTGCAGGTTGGTAGCTATTTTAATGCTTGGATATGTCATGTGGGAAGCTGTACTCATTCTTGGGCTGTCTACAGGGTCGTGATTAATGTCCTTGCTCACTCTGTGTGGTGCTGCTGTAACCAGGAGTCACTTGGAAGACAGCAGTATTACGCTGGCCTAGGACCAGCTGGGCAAGGTCTGAAGAGAACTCTTAGTTTTCTCATAGGCAAATGATACGTTATCCTCCTTCAGTCAATCAACACAGCAAATCATGCCAGGCCAGTGGTTTCCAGCCTGCGGTGCAGAGGGCAGCGCTGCCTGCTGGGGTGCAAGGCTATTCCTCCTGGGGTTCTGGCCCTTCCTCCCAGATCCTGCTAAACCCCACTGAAGGCATCTTTAACATATTCCACGTGTCTTCCCGTGACCTCACCCACATGAGCAAATGCCATTCTTGCTGTAAGAGCTTGGCAGGAGAGGGCACTGGCAAGCGTATGAGATAAAGCAGGGGCTGACATGGTATGTGAGGTAAACAACGTAGAAAGATAATCTTGCAAGTCAGTAGGATTTAGGTTCCTAAGAAGGAGAGGTTAAAACACACTTCTTTCGCAACAAAGACGTTGCAACAAATACCTCTTTGCAGAGGTCTTGTTTTCTGTAAGCCTTTAAAATAATACGTATGCTTAGCCATGAAAAAAATAAAACTATCCACATAAAGCAGTTATTTCAAAGAAGGGCAGCTAGAAGCCCTGTTTTCCCTCAAAACCAGTAAATCCTCACTTCTCGGCAGAACCGTGTCCCCTATAATATGACAAGGCAAATACTGAACCTCACTGGTCCTTCTGTTAGGGAGCTCATGACCACTAGGTGCCATACGCAGCCACTGCAGCTTTGAGTTGAGCAAGGTGGCTCATATCTTTACCAGCTATGTCTTGTTCTTGTCATTCTTGAAAGCTCCTTACGTAGAATTTACATCCCTTTTAGTGTTTCCTTTAATTTCTAGCATACTTGAAATAAAATATTTGGGCCCTGATGTTTAAAGTTTCCTGTTCACAATCACACTAGTAGACTGTCTTTGTATCATGTTGTTATTTCATCCTAACCTTTAAACCAATTTTTTGTGTTGTTAGGGCATGAAACCACTGCCAATCAGTTGTCATTTACAGTAATGGCACTGGGTCAGCATCCTGAAATACTGGAAAGGTACGTGCACTCCAATTTGCAAACCCAGCTTGCTGTTAATTTCAATGTGAACTTAATTATAAGGATTATTAAAAAGCTAGGATCAATTTGCAATAAATTCTAGCCCCCCTTCCGCAATGAATAGTTTCATAGTCCCAATATATCTAAAATTTAAAACAACCTTAAGATGAATTATTTCAATTCCATCTAGATGATTTTTTTCAAAGCCCTTATACATACTGGTCCCGAATCCTACTTGATTCGGCTGCACTGTAAGCACGTTGCTCCATCCTGATACGAGGCACAAGTTCAGGCAGGCTGGCTGGGAATCAGTAGGCATTTTGCCTTGGGATGGGAGTCAAAGTCCAACTCAGTGTCTGGAAAGTAAAAAATGTAATTTGTCAACTTGCCTAGCAAGAAATGGGCGTCTGCAGCTAACATTTTTTAATTTAACTGCAGGGTTCAGGCTGAAGTGGATGAAGTTCTTGGTGCCAAGAGAGACATCGACTATGAGGATCTTGGCAAACTCACCTACTTATCGCAGGTACTGTAGAGTGAGGTAAAATACCAGTCAGAGCTGTTTGGTAGCACCTCTGCCATGTTGTGGAGGAGCCTCACGCTTTTAAAATTTTAAGACCAATGCTAGTATTTGATCCTGATGGTGTTTGTCCCCAGAAAGTCAGCAAGCAGGTACCGTGAGCCATTTGCAGCAGCCCATCCTTGTTGGGAAGAATGCTCCTCAAATTTCTTTCCAAAATCCCACATGATTCCTTCACTGCTTTGCTTAATTATTACCAAGCTGGGAGCTAGAGAGGAGTTGCTTAATCCCTACCTGTTTAAGCTGAAACCATAGCCACATTTTAAGGAGGGTTTGCAACTTCGAGCCCAACCTGTGTGTGAATCCCACGCACTTCCCAAACGCACAGGTCTATTTTTGTTGGATTATTGTTAAAGCATTTCCAGCTATGATCTCACCATGTGCCATAAATTCAGTGGGATTAGAAGGCATTCAAAAATAGTTTTTTTGTAATTTCAATTTTTTATTATTCAGCCTTGAAACCCTCTTCAGTCACCTGGGGGGGGCAGCGTAGGGAAGGAGTTTGGTCCTGTGTATAGAAATGCCAGTTGGTGATGAACTGCAAAGCCAGGGCTTGGCTACTCACCAGTGTTTGTGTGCGTACCCTTTTTTACACGATGGGGGACACCAGTAGCCCTCAGAAGAGACTGAATCACAGTCCTGGCACTTATTCTCCTGCTTAAATTTCCCTGTGTTTTTAGTAGTCTGCCACAATCGCTTTTCTCTTAAACTACCCTGCTGAGGTTCGTGTTGGTATTTTACTGTTTGCCATATCCCATCCCACAAATCGCTGTGCTTTGACAGCGGATAGATTTCAAAGCTGTATTTCTCACAAGGAAAAGGCGTCTCTGTGTGATTACAGAAATCAGCGGGTTTCCTTAGCCTTCTGCAAACACCATCACAATTATACCACTCCAATTAGGATAAGGTATCTAAGCCTTTCAGTTTTAAGACAGATCACATGAGAGCCTCTCAAAGCAAACCGTTTATTTAACAGAACAAGCTTGGATCTGTGCAACCAAAATCACAGTCACCCTTGGTCAGAGCCAGTCCATCACTGGAGTATCAGAGACCACGGGACTCCTCTCCTGTCACTTGGGCAATTCTGAATCCTTTTGTCCATGCTTCTTTTTCATTAATCCACTCGTGCATACATGCTGCTAATTGCACTTGCAGTGCAATGCTAACGTGCACTGTTAATTAGGTTTCACTTTGATGAAATAAGCCATTCTTACAGCTCACTGCCACCAAAAGAAATGGTCTCATTCCATTTTTTCTCACCGTTCCCTATTCATTTTCCCTTGCCAGGTTGTTTTTTGTCATTTTGGTGCTCTGACCTGGCTCAGCTCCCTGAGCAGCAGAAGCAGGACAAAGGCAGGAGTGGGAGCGCAGTGCTGAGAGTGGGAATGAGGTGGGAGCAACCATCCATCCTCATGGCAGCTGGTGCCAAGAACAGCATATTGGGAGCATGAGATTTCACCCTTGGATATTCCCTTTGAATTTGCTTCCCAGTAATTTTGCACTTAGTTGTTGACCTGACTTGAGGTGTTAGATCTGTTCAACACATAGGATCTCTTGTGGTTTTTGCTTCTTTTTCTCTGTATTTTACCAGTTGTAAGAAAGAACCAGGCCTGAAGGAGCTGACTTAGCCATGTATTTTGCCCACAGGAGTCCAAGGCAGATACACCAGCATCTGTTCCGCAAGTCAAAAGCTCCCATTTAGCCGAAGTGAAAGGCCAGAGGGAGGTAATTAATTTTATTTCTGCTTCCTACGCTATATTAACTAACTGACCTTTTGTGCTTTTCGCTGACGCAGGTTTTGAAGGAATCGCTGCGGCTGTACCCGCCTGTCCCAGGGACGGTACGCCGGATGGAGGAGGAGCACATCATCAGTGGCATCAGAATTCCTGCAAACACGACGCTCGTTGTGAGTCCCATCCACCATCAGCAGCTTTTAGCTGTTGCAGTCGATCCAAACGTAATGGATCTGTGTATCAGAGAGCCAAAATCCTCCCTGAGCACTTTTCTACTGGCCTGTCTGAAATTTTGGCCAAAACTGGGGTATGAATTGGGACTCTGGATTGTTTTTGCCTGGGGGAAGGCAGTTATGGTTTTGTACCTGTGACAGCAAAGAGGCGTTTTCAGTGTGCTGCTCCTGACTAATGCAAATAAACTCTCTCTTGACAGTTCAGCACTTATATAATGGGAAGGATGGAAAGGTATTTCAAGGATCCACTCACTTTCAATCCAGACCGATTTAGCAAAGATGCACCTAAGTGAGTTTCTTTGTACTCCCAGGTTATTAAATATGTAATAAGGAACCATTACAGGAAGATTTCAAGGGGAAAAAAAGTAGACTGAAACTATTTTTCCATTCAAGTATGAGTAACGCTAAATCCTTATCCAAATGCAAATAGAGAGCAATAATGTGCACCTGTTGTTCAGAAGTTCTTTAGTCCCCATGATACCTTATAAAAAAGACCAGTAGTAATGTTGTTTAATGTTTATATTGAGGTCAAAGCTTTGGGCCAAAACCAGGCTGAATATTTGCCTTAGTGCAATCTAAACCTTTAATGCGTGGCAGCCCTGGCCCCAGGATGCTTGAAGTGTCTTCACATTAGAGAGGGGACAAGGGGCCGAGGGACAGAAGATGCTGTTCAGCCACGTGGGCAGGCAGCCTAAGTCTAATCAGTAGGTAGGAGTGCAACAGGAGGGACCAGTGACCCAAACAGTTGGTGCTGATCCCTACATCTAACTACTTCATGAGTCAGGGGTTTTCCTTCAGCCTAGAGTTTGTCTGGTCTCCTGAACCAGACGCCCCCTCATTCACATGATTTGGAGCTGCCCAAAGGAGCAATAATTGGGTGGATCGTTAAGTCTTCATGACAGGCTGGAGAGCATTTAGAGTACACTTGACATTCAGCTTGGAAATAAGGTTTGCATGCATCAAAACAGCTCTGTCAGCTGAGCCATATAGTAAGTGGAGATGATGAGGAAACTTGCTGCAGAGCTGTGTTGCTGCTGTGGAGCAAGAAAATGTTAATTTGGAGATTGTCTTAACAAGTCAGCTAGGTGAGGTCGTGGTTAGACCATTTTCTTGCTGCCATGAAGAAGTACTTGCTTGTTTCTTTACAACCAAGCTGTCAGAGTGACAGTTTTGAACATTTCTCTTTGCAGGCCGTATTACTGCTATTTTCCATTCTCTCTGGGACCCCGGTCCTGCATCGGGCAGGTGTTTGCACAGGTAAGCAGAGGCCTGGAAGGACACTTCATTAGCGAGCACTGCCCCAGCTCAGGGTGTGCTGGCCATGGCTGGTGGTGAGGGACCAAAGGCCATGCTGATGGTGCACTGACCCTCTTCCCTCTAGAGGGAAGATCCCCACCATGCCCACGGCAGGGCATGCCTCTCAAATGCTATCGCGTGAGCGGACATACATGTACCAAACTGGTCCCATGTCACCCCTGCACACGTGCAGCCAAGGTGCCTGCAGGGGAGAGGGCAGCAGGCTGTTCTCCCTCTGAACCGTCCTGGGTCACCCTGCTTGAATGCAAACCCCTTGGTGGGAATCGCGGTCAACATCCCTTTGCCAGCCGAGGTCAGACACACAGGGGTGTGCAGGGGCCCTTAGGGACGATCCCGTGGCTGCAGCTGGCAGAGTCAAGGCAAGGAAAAGATCAGCTGGCAGAAGGGCACAAGCCAGGACTGGCACTGAGAAGGTGAGGAGGGGGCTGCATGGATGGGAGAAACAATTTAATAAAGTATACAAGCATGGCAGAGAGCGTTTCAGAAGGACAGTAGGAGGCCAGCTCTTTGGGTCTATGCTGCAAGTTCATCTAAGCACCAGTGCTCAAAATCTTCGGATTAAAGTGCTTAGTTGTACACTCTGATTTCCAAAATGGGGTTAATGCATAAACACAAGGACCGATCTTAGTGCCTGTCAGTTGTCTTCAAATCCAGGGAGCCCCAGGCAACTCCGTTCTTCCTGCCCAAACTCAGTCAGCTGCATTAACAGTAACATTTAACTTTTAAATCTCTATATTGACAAAGCAGCATGACATAATACTCTGACTTTAAGTAGCTGCAGTCCAAGCTGTGTTTGCTGTCACTGACGATGAGTTTGCTTCTTAACAGATGGAGGCAAAAGTGGTGATGGCAAAACTGCTGCAGAGGTTTGAATTCCAGCTGGTACCAGGGCAGAGTTTTAAACTCTTGGATGCTGTAACCTTTAGGCCACTAGATGGAGTAATGTGTAAATTAAAGCCAAGGAGCCCTGCAAGAGGCTGCCAGGCATGACTCGTGACTACTCAGGAAAGGAGCATGACACAGTAGTAGTGCTAGCATTTCTTCTGACTGTGAAGATCTGCACACTAATCGAAGGCTAGATTTTGCAGGCCCCTGTAGAGGATTACTAGACTGAAATTCTTCCTAGTCTTCCTCATCATTTACTGAAGAAAACCTTAGGAGAGTCTCTCTAGACATGTTTGAGCATCTTCGATCTGGAAGCGTACCTGGAATTGCAAAGCCTGTTATTTTCCTGGGGGATTATTTGGTTCTGACCAGACTTGGAAAAGAACATCCTTTCACTGGAGTGTCCCTGGAGCTGCACGCAAACCTGAACCCAATTCCCAGCTGATAGTTTCCACTAACTTGATTTACAACACAATGTGGGCTAAGTAAGCCCTTGTTCAGAGAATTTCATAGTAGAGCTCAAGATTTGGGCTGAACTTGGGAAGAGAGGTTTAGAGCTATTCTCTTGGTCAAAGCAATTTTCCCATCCTTCCTCTAAATGAGAAGAATAATTGATAGGAGCAATCTGAAACAAAAATCCGAGACTATGGCCACTACTTTTCCCTGTTGCTTCTGCCTCATTTTTCTTCAGTCTCTCCTACTTCCAATATTTTTCAGAGTGTAGATTCCCAATTCATGCTGTGGAAAGGGGCTTTCCTGCTTCCTCCTACCACTCCCCATAGCCCGTGCTCATTCTCCTGAGATGCTCTTCTTTTGGGGAGGGTCTTGCTGGGTTCATTTTAATGTGGTTCATTTTCCCCCATCTGGCTCATCACAAAGCTACATGAACGCTTGGACCAGATGGTCTAGTAGGTACAACAGGGTTGGAAGTAAGTGCCTGGAACCAAATGCTGCTTAAAATTATATTGCTGCTGAAGAAACACCTGTGCAACTTGAGCCAGAGGCGGGAGAAGGTCCTTCATCCCCTTTTTCTGCAGCTGTGCCAAAATTCCTTGCTGCATGCAGGCTTGCAGCCTGGCTGCACTAGGGAAAAAATGATCATGTGAAAATGCCACCTTCTAGAAATAGGTGGATATTTAATATGAGTTTGGGCCCTGAAATACAGGGAATTCAAGACATTTGGTGCTGCTACTGTTATTTCTTACCTTTTTGAATTAAAATGGCAAGAACCTGGTCTGTACGTGGACAAGTTCCCGTGGTAGTTTCCACGCCAGGAGAGTAATGCCCCAGAGCTTTCCCTGGTTCTGCTACTGTTGTGCATCACCTCCCTCAGTGCAGCAGTGGGATAACAGGCTGATAAGGTTGATGTGGCTTTTGATAACATAAGCAATGTCATACAGTGTATTAATATGACTTGTAGCCAATATTTGTATTGCTAGGGAAGGTTTAGTCTATCTGTTGGTAGACCAGCTCTTCGATGCCTTGTGCTGGAGATCTGCTTATATCCTCCTAGACATTAATAAAATCTGATTGAGAAAACTGAGGACTGTCCAGCTGGTCATGTGTTCCTGAAAGCTGATGTGGTTGGGAGCACGATGCTCGATGCCAGTTGAGCTAGATGTGCTGGTGGCATAACAAAAGGCTGAAGCCTGAGAATATGCCAAAGGGAGGGAACTATCTCAGCAGTGCAGGGAGTGGTGGGGGAAGCTGTGAACAGCATACAGACAGCTTGACAGACGTGCTGGCAAACCCTGCTGTGGAGATGCGAGACACCACCATGTCAAGTCTCTGCTCTGCTCTACTAATGAATAAGTCAAGATGCATTAATTGCACAAACACTTATTCCCTTCTGCTACCTCTGTGATGGGGATGGGCACCTCCAGGGAGGGCTCAAGGGAAGTGGTAGCGCATTAAAACCCTGCAGTGAATTTTGTCATACCTCATCTGCTCGAGATTGGTGCTTCTTTCCCTCAGAGGATGCTCTTCCTGCTCTCTCTGCAAGCCCAAATGCCATCCAGCTCTCCAGGGACTGCTGACACAGGCCCTTCTTCTGTTCCTACCTACACCCAAGAGCTCTTGCCAGACTGTTGCCTGTCAGTGCTGATTGCTTTCCAGCAGATGGCAAGCTCTCCTTGTCCATCCACCCAACAGGAGCAGCTTTCCTGAGCCTTGACAGCTCCTTCTCCTAGGAGACGAGCTGTCCTGGCTCCTTCAGGGCATCATACCACAGGAGTAGATGATGCCCTGTGATGTTGTGTAAACATCCTGCAGTGTTCTCGCTGTTTCATCTTGCACCCCCAGCCAGGGGGTGATCCCTTGTCCACCAAAAAAAGGAGCAGGTTCAGGAAACCCTGTATGCCAAGCAGGTGCCAGCACAGGCTCTGCCAAACCCTATTGAGAAACTTCAGGCCAGAAGTGCCTAGGGAGACATAGCTGTACCTGCCATGAGCTATGAAGAGACCTGGGGGCTGCAGCTTTCTTGGACACCACAGAAAAGGACAGTTTCTCCTTATTCTATGGAAGAGAAACATGTTATTTCGCTTCTGGGGCAAGCAGTCATTATCTGCCCCAAGCACTCTGCTAGGGATTGTGGCTGGTAAGGCAAAAAAGCAGAGCAAGGTCTGTCTCCCAAGTGCTCTTCCCAGCTGCTTGTAGGAAAGTATGATACATGCAGCTAATTTTCTTCTTATCCTTTTCCTGGCTCTTGGGCAAAGCAAAGCAAAATCTGGAAATGGCTGGTGGGGTGATTTTTCCCTGGGTGCCACCCAGGCGGGGCCCAGCACAGCCCTGTGTGGCATGCCTGGGGGCTGGATGCAAAAAGGTTTCCCTAGGTGAGATGGAACTGCAAAGCCAGGCTGCTCAGTACGGCTCCTGCCCTGCACCCTGCAGGTATGAGCCTGCCCTCCAGCAGCTCCTCTTGCTTTCACCCTGCCCCAGATGTGCACACTTGCAGACAGAGAGAAACTGTCTGGAGGCAGCCAGAAGCTCAGCTGGCAGGAGGGAAGGTAAGAAAGCAGCTGCCCCCAAAGGTGAGGGCACCGACGGTGACACTCATTCCCGAGAGTCCTTATTAGAGGTGTCTAAGTCTTCCTCCTGTTCTGACTGATGGCTGCTGCAGGTTTCTTTAATAGCCCTCCTAGACCTATAAACTCTTTGCCTCCCTCTTCTGGATTGATGCCCAGGTCTTTCATGTATGTGCTCAGAGTCAGGAGTTCCCCCCTGCCGGATTTCTCCCCAGGTTTTTTATGCTAACCCAAGAGCTTGATCTTACCCATTTTAGATCAGCGTCATAGACAAGAAACAGGGAAAACGCTGCTGCGCTTTTGGGTCAGGAGAGAACCACTTGGTGGAAATACACCCAGAGGAGCCTCTGACTTTCAGAGGAAGGCAAATTCCTTCACCGCTGGCGTGGGAGAAGGGGATGCTTTCTCACCCCAGCTAGTCTGGAGCACAGGAGACTCCCAATTTTGCATCTACACCTCATGTACAGACTCACCTACATTTCCAAGGAGGAACCCAGCTAGCAGTGCCAGCAGGGAAGTGGGAAAAATAATCATAATTTTGCATGAGAGAAATCTCCTCCTAGCCCTTGCAGGAAGCCAGGAGAAGCTCAGAAGCACAGGATTCAATCGCAGTCATTGCAATTACAGCACAGCCTGATAACTTCTGAACAGTGGACAGCCTTCAGCTCCATCTATAGCCTCTAGGAGAATGAATGTAGGTAAGAAAGCATAAGATACTGTCCTGTATTGCTGGAGCCAAGTATGCAGAGCAGGAACTGGGATATTTCATTCCCTTTCAGGCTCATCTGTCTAGCCATGGCCAGCTCCTAGTTGCTTTCTTTAACCACAGCAGCTTTAGAGTGCTGTGCTAGGGGTGTGCAGTACATCTAATCACCGTATCTTCAGAAAACCTGGTGCTCCTAGGACATGGTGGGCCTAGTGCAAGCACACAGGTTAACCATAGATGCATTTGCACTCAATCTGGTTATACGATGAGAGCTGCAACAGGAGACCTTCCCTGAATGTAACAACATCTGCTATTGAGACAAGACAATCACAAAGCAGGTGTCCAGAACACATACCCAACGCATCTCCTCCACACAGCGCTCACATGCCAGCAAAGGCAATAAAGTCAGGCGGAAACTTCCTTCTGCTGCGTGACAAGGGAGGGATGGCATGGGTTGCGATGGGATGGGATGGGTCTGGCACGGCTGTTGTGTCTCCTGTCAATTTCCCCCCCAAATTACAACATCTTTTGTGTTCTCCTGGACTTAAGGATAAAAGAAGCACTTTCAGAGGAGGAATAACATTTCCTCACTGAGGCAGTGTGCCTGCTCTTCTTCATTCCTTCAGTGGTATCGGAGACAAGGGAGGCACCGGTGGGGAGGGGGAACTGCCTCCGTGGGACACTACAATCCTGCCAGCATCTCAGTAGGATCAGTTTAAAGTTTCTCCATCTTCTTGCCCATGCCAATACTTTGGTCTGCTCTGCAGGAGTCCTGATGACATTATTTGTAATTAATCACTGCCTGTCTGTTTTGTGATAAGGTTTCGAGGCTGCACCTGGGTGACACTGAAGTCGAAGGGGGGGCCTTTACTCTGTTTTACTCCCTGTGAGCTCTGTTTCTTGCTGTAGACTCAGCTGCAGGTACTGCGAGTCAGGGAGGTTCCAAAAGTGGAAAATAAAATGAAGTAAAGAGGTCAAAGCTAGCAAGCTCAGCAAAGTTTTTACAATGCCTTCCCTTCTCATGTAAGACCTCCATGTGAAATGTTTGGTGGCAAGCACTGCCCTGCTCACCATGCCCACGTGTGCCCGTGCACAGGTCCATGCGAGGTAGCGAGTGAATCAGTAGTGATGGGTGTTTAATGAAACGGGAAGTGCTGACTCGGGTATTTCCCATTCAAGACCTGAAGTGTCTCCCGGCCTTGTCTAGCTCCACTATCTCAGCAGGCTCCAGAGTGGACATGGTCAAAGCTATCATCCGCCTTCCACTGCGGTGAGCACCTAGATTTCTGCCCGATGGGAGTTTGCTCTCTCTACATTTGGCACTTCTTTGCTCGCTCCCAGGGCCTCCAACACACACGAGCTCTGCTCTGAACTTCTCCAATGGTTTTGCACCCTCAGAACAAAGCATCTTTTGATCCTCCTTCTGGTTCAGCCAGCACAGGCCCCCAGTGCTCCTAGGAGCAAGAGAGCACTCGAGAGCAGGACCTCTCCCTCTTCTCAAGGACTGGTACTGTTTCCCCTTCTCACTTCAAAACACTTAGGTGACATCTATATTAATGAAGGAAATATGCCCCAGACCTTTCCCTGGCACTGAGGTGGACTGGTACAGAACAGCCGTGTCTATTGAGTTCTCTCATCCTTCAAAATGTGGTGATCATGTGCAACCTGCGTATCAGGAACGGTCTCCGGCACGTCTTGACTCCCAGATCGTACCAGGAATAGTCAGGAGAGTGCTAGTGCCAGGGGCTGCTCTAATGGGGGCGATGAAGTGCCAGTGCCTAGGAACATAGCTGGCATCTCAACTTTTCCAGCCTGTACTAGTCTGAAGACTGTCTGTCTTTAGACCCAGTCTGTACTGGTGGGCTTGCCCTGCTAGCAGGCTGTTTTGCTCTAATACTGAACTTCTGCCTATCCTCCTTCCTCTTTAGCTCCATGCCCTCCTTCTCTCAGCAATGCTGCTTTCCACACATCCCCTCTCTTCCGCTCTGGATACATCGCCACACTGATGTCCGCGCTCCATCTGTCCTTCTCCTCTTTGATCCATCTATAGGATTCGCTTCCTATCTATAGTGCCCCCACGCTGAGATCCCAGCTGAGGGTCTTGGACTCTTTACCTCATGCCAGTGTCCTCACTGGACTGGTGCAGGAAAATTTCTTCCTCCAGTACAGACCCGTTGTAAAAATACTAAAGAACTGCTTCCTTCTTTTCAAATGGACTTTATTTAATTAAGCCTCACTCTCGCCCTGTTTCCTCAGAAGATCACAGCACTGTAAGCTACAAGCAGACACTGGAGCATCTCCAGTGCCTGAGGCACCAGCGGCATCCAGTGAGAGATGATGCTGGATCCACCCTGAGGATCCTAGCAGGGGATACTGGTGCCAAGGACCAGGGAAGACTCCAGTTCTGTGTGGTCTTTTCAGCTTTTCTGGCAAGGGTTGATCCTTGTCTCCCTCACCCTCACCTTCCATCTCTTCCCCCGTCACCTCCTCTCCCCTCTCTTGTTTGCACAAACCCTCCAAGGAACTAAAGGACACCCAAATGACCAGGTACTCCTCTGCTACATCCTTGCAGCAGCACTTTGCTGTGTTTCCCATTCAAGGTGTCAGCTCTACCAGGCGAGGCCACCTCTTGCGCCTTGGTCTGCAAGAAGCCTTGCACAGCAGAGCCGTGGTCTTGGCAGGAATCCTTAAGTGCTACTATAAAGCAAATAATCAATCATTATTATTTTTATGTATCTGTGAGTCTTCTCTAATAGGTTTTGATATTATTATGGTGCTGAGGACAGGCTGAAATTAGATAATACTACACTCAGCTGGCATCTATTCCCTCAGAAACACAGGTAAAAACGCATTTAATAGCTCTCCAGTGACGATGAATATTCATTAATATGACACAGATGTAGACTTGGTTTGAAAATAAGGCCAGTAATTAAAGAGCTATTAAGGTTAAAAAGCAACAAAGGAAATTCAGCTACTGAAAGAGCTGTTCTGGGATCAGCCTGTAACCTATACGTCCACGGTCTCTCGGGCTGGCTATGCCATCGAAGATACTACGGCAGAAACCGAAGCAAACCAGGCGGAGAGGCAGACCGTTGCTTTAACCTCTAACCCCGTAGCGTAAAGGTAAATAGAAAAGTTGAATCAACCCGTTGGGCTGGTGTTTCAGGCCACTGGGTGAGGAGAGTTAACTGTGTGTGGCCTAAATGCGAAGCGGATAATCCGCATCTGCCTTTGCCCTAAGCCAACCCGCCGGACTTTCTGCACGGCAGCGCCCGGTGCCGACACGGGCAGGAGGCGGGCGAGAGGGCCGAGGCCGGCACCCCGGCGGCGCCTTCCCCTGCTGGGCCGGTACGCGTGTGGCAGAAAGCAGCCCTGAGCTGGCCGTGGGTCACCAGGCTGATGGATTCCCTCTCCGATAAAGTTGCGTTCGCTGCCCGGACGGGCCGGTTTTGGTGGAGGAGGGTTTTGGTGAGGTTTTTGTCCGGAAACAATTACAATTCCGTGCTTTAGCCAGTGTATCGCTCTTTCGACCTAATAGCCTTCTAGCAAGAGAGACTGCCAGCGTTTGCTCTTCTGAGCGAGCTAACCTGAGACTTTTCGAAGGCACGGCAACGCGGCATCCCGCTTCTCGCCAATTCCAATCCCCCGGCTGCGTTCCGCAGCGACTTCGGCAGGGCCGACGAAGCTGCCGCCCGTGAAATCGGCGTGTTTTGCGATAAACGGCCTCCGTCGGAGGGGGGTGCGTGGGGCGCGCGTCTGCGGGGCTGCACCGCTCGCTGCCGGCGGCTCCGATTCCCGCCCGGGGCCCCCTCCCGCAGAGCCGCTTCGGCTCCGCCGCCGCCACCTCCGCTCCCCGGGCGCTCGGCGGTGCCGCCGCCGCCCCGTGCTCCCGCGGCCCCCCCCTCGGGAAGCGGCAGCCCCGCGGGGCCGGGCCGGGCCGGGCCGGACCGGGGGGCCGGCGGGGGTGGGGGCTCCCGGCGCCGGGGCGGCCGCCCGCCCGCCCGCCCCGCCCCCTCGGCGGCGCTCGCCTTCCCCGCCGCGGCGGAGCGCGGGCGGCAGAGCGGCCGGAGCCCGCGGCGGCGCAGCCCCGCTCCCCATGGCGGCGGCCGCGGCGGCGGCGGCGGCGGCGGGGCGGGCGCGGCGGGGCGCCCGGCTGAGCGCGGCGGCGCTGCTGCTGGCGCTGCCGGCCCTGGCGCTGCTGGCGCTGCCGGCCGGCCGCGGCGGCGGCGGCGGCGGCAACGACGAGGGGCAGCCGGGCTCGCCGCCGCCGCCGCCGCCGTCGTTCGCGCTGCCGCCGGGCTTGCGGGAGGAGCTGCGGCAGAGGCGGCGCGACCTGCGGCGCCTGGCGGCGGCGGGCGGCGGGGAGGCGGCGGCGGCGGGCGGGCTGGGCTGCGGCGACCTGAGCCTGGCGACGGGCGTCAGCGTGCTGGGCTGGGGCTTCACCAAGGTGGTGGCGCGGGCGGCGCTGGCGGGCGGCGGCGCCGTCGCCCTCAAGTCGGTGCACGGGGCGGGCCGGGAGGTGCGGCAGTGCGTGCTGCGGTACGGGGCGCCGGCCGGCTGCCGCCGCCTGGCCGCCTACAAGCTGCTGAAGGAGGTGACGCTGCTGCAGCGCCTGCGGCATCCCGGCATCGTCCAGGTACGGCGCGGGGTGGGGGGGGGGCTGCGCGATGTGCTCCCTCGGCACGGAACCTTGGGGGTTGGCGGGGGGGGGTGGGGGGGGGGGAGCTCGGCGCCGGGGCTGAGGCGATCGGCCCGTGTTGCCCGCCCGGAGCCGCGGGCGCTGGCAGCGGCGTCGCTCTGAGAATCGCTCCTTCCCCCCCGGCAGCTGCACGGTCAATGCTACGATAATAGCGGAGATCCTGAAATACGGGTCACGGCTATGCTGGAGCTGGGATCCCCGCTGGAGATGATTCAGCTTCTGCAGACCCCCTGGGAGGAGAGATTTAAAGTAAGGAAACGAAACAAAGGGAGTTTCGCCGGTCGCTTTTAGACCGCAAACTGGGTCAATGCGAAGAGCCCCTGGTGGCTGCTGGGCCAAACGGGATTGTCGTGCTGGCTGACACCCCGTTTGCTCCCGCAAGTTGTCCTTAAAGCGTTTTGCTTTCGCTCCTTCTAAATCACGTTAAAATAGCCCCAGCCTGGCGTCTCGCAGCTCTACTCCTTCTCTCTAGAGCGACGTTAAAAGAGCTGCATCTGGGAGGAAACGGACACAAAACCTTGCTCAGGGCTGGGCTGGCGTTGAATACCCAGCGTTACACTGTGCTGCCGGTTTTCCTTCTATAGTCCTCCACTCCACCGAGGGGCTTTTGTAGCGAGGCCCCTCAGCAGGCTGGGACTGGCTCGGGAAAGCCACCTCGCCGCGCTGCGAGCCTCTCCTTTTCTGCGTATTACCTGTTCTAGGCAGCAAGCTGAGCAGCCTGTCTGTCACCACGTGTTTGTATGGTGTTTCCGATCTTAGCCCTTTAGGTGTTACTGTAGCACAAACACGACTAAATTGCTTTCCTCCTGCTGTAGGTGCTAGAATCACATCCCTGTTAGCGAGATCTGCCTTGTCTCCTAAGCATCCCCCATAGGGACTCTTAAGCTCCCCAGGAACATAAATGACTTGCGACACACGGCACTTATTTTGGTTATAGCTTGTATTAGTTTGCCTCGAGGTCTCAGCTGGGGGTTCGCTACTACTTGTTTGGTTCCCAGGAGGAAAGAGAGCATCAAGTAGAAGCATGGGTGCCTTAATGTCAATGAGAAATGCTTTGGGAAAAGTAAAAACACAACAGCAGTCCCAAAATAAAATCCCTGCCTGCATGCGGTCCTTACTGTTAAAGAGGAGCCTTGCCATCCGAGCCAGAGGGGGAGTGTGGCAACTGTGCTTGCTCAGCTGTGGGACGTGAAGCTGGGATTCTTACGATTGCTTCACTAATCAAGTTAAAATAGCATCAGAGCTTCCAGAGTAATTTTTCTTGGCCTGTGGGGTTCCACTTCTGCTTAGAGACTATTTCATACGGGCTTCCACGTGGCTTTCCCAGCACCTCGTCCTCTCAAATGTGCCAAAGCCTCCTGTAGAGCTAGAAACGCATGATGCTGGATTAGCTGGTGGTAAGGTCTGGTGTGGTGGCATTAAGGTTTTAATAATCTTTTGACAGATGAAGACACTAATTCAGAATTTACACTGGTACTGTCTGGTCCTGTTTCCTAATTAGGGCGTCTAAACGGATGGGATTCCCCTCTGATGAGCCACATCAGATACCAGCGATTCTGCGAGCTGTTCCAAGTGAACAAACCCTCGTGCCTGCACAGATCGCTATCGGAGGCAGCGAGGGGTGGTGCGGGTCTGCCTGGCACACCTAGCTGATGATACAGTTTGGTGCCAGGGCTCCTGATAGCGAATGAAAGCTGCTGCAAAAAGCTACCTGAAAAAAGTGCTGGCACAGCATAAATGCACTCTTCTGGCTCTAGTTTGTTCAAAAAATTGTTTACCGAGCTTTCTGCTGGATCAGGTATTGTCTGACCTTTCCCTGCTGCCAGAAAGTTGACATAAAAGCAGAAAAGCTGGCAATAAATACATTGCATGCTTCGGCTAAGTCTTCAGAAGCACGATTGTGTGCCCAAATTCATACTGCTGAGTGATGCAGCAAGGCATGGATCTGGTATTAATGACCATGGAGCCTCAGTCTGTGTGGAGCAGCACGGGGGAAGGGAGGGGAATGTATTAACTCTATGCCAGAGTGGGGAAAAAAAACCCTTCTGATTTCAGCTAGCAAATCAATATAGCTCCTGAAACATGAAGGCTGCTATTGTTTTCCTCACAGCTTTCTCATCTAGTTCCTCTAACTGCAAATGTCTCTTTTTGTATATGCACGTTTTAAAAAAAAATGTTGCTAAACTACTTACCAGTCAAATCCTGTGGCAACGTTGATAATAAATTTTGTAGCGTACATGTAATTACCTTTTAAGTACTATATGCTTTTTTTTCCTTTAATTTCATTGAATGCCCTCTCCTTTGTTCTACTTCCAATTTAATAGCTGTTTTTCATCTGTTTTTCCCATGCATATTCATCTTCTCTTTCTCAGATTTGCCTGAGTCTTGTGAAACTGCTGTTTTACTTGGCACATTCCCCTCTGGGTTCAATAGTCCTCTTGGATTTCCAGCCGAGGCAGTTTGTTATGGTGGATGGAAACCTAAAAGTGACAGACATGGATGATGCCAGCACTGAGGAACTGTCATGCAAGGAAGATAAAGACTGCACACTCGACTTCCCTACAAAAAGCTTCCCTCTCAAATGCTCTGCGGTTGGGAAATGTGAAGGAATAAATGAAAAGAAGAATCTTTTCAATGCATATCGGTATGTCCAGTGAGACTGGGGGGAGAATCTGGGGTGGCTGAGCTCACACACTGCCACGTAGCCTCTAGCATCTTGCGTTTCTTCCATGCAGTGATTCCTCCTCACCTCTGTCAAAGGGTAGTTAAGGATCGCTTTGACGCAAGTTTATTTTCCTTCTAAGGCAGGAAAGTAGCGTATTTGTTGTCTGGTGAGAATGAAGGCATCTTTCTTCTGCTGCTCCCGTTCCCCAACGCCCTCTAGAAACTCGCCCCAAAGGTTGCACCTGTGAATTTACTGTTTGCCAAACAAGCCCTGGCGCTTGACATCCATGCGCTGCGTTTGCTGAGGGCAGTGGCCGCGCGGGCTACCTGCCAAAGCCCACCAGCTTTGAGCCCCTGTTGTTGGGAAGAGGCTGGCTAACTCTGCCCTTGAACTCCGAGTCTCCCTATTGAGACTATGGGCACCTATGGAAGAGCGGTGACACAGGTAACGGGCAAGGGACCGAGACTGCTGCAGCACTTTGTGTAGGCCACCAGCTGAAAGCACGATGGCTTCCACTCACCGTTGATGCTTAGCAGGTCGTGTACAGGTGGAAGTCTTGGCAGCTGGCCGTTTACGCAGAAGGACTTAGTAAGGGAGCCTGAATTTGCAGGACTCGGTGTGAAAGGGCAAATCCCTGCATAGATTATTGCAGCCTTGCAGTAACGCACTTGTCTCTTGTAGAACAGGAATATTCTAGAAGGTTCAGGGAATGAGTAGTCCTGCCTTTCCAGGGCTAATAAGAATGCCAAACTTTTTCAGGGCAAGGGAAAAGTCTTGCACGAGCCTTCTTTTATATAGGTCTTTTTTTGATGGGAAATGCATTGCTCAGTGCACAAAAATGGCCCTGGGGAATGAGGGAAAGCTCCGCTGCGTGAAGCCTTTGCAAGGTAGATTTCACGCAGCACTTGGCAGCGTGCTGTACTGCAAGGACGAAGCTTTCAGCCCAACTCACAGGAGCAGTCTGTGAGATGCCAATGAAGTGCTCAAATGTAACTTAATAACCAAAGCAGACTTACTAGTTCATATGGATAATCAAGTCACGGGAAAATGTGGACAACTTAAATCACTAGGGAAATTAAGCAATTGTATTCTAATCAGTCTGTGGGATTTTTTGCAGGTATTTTTTCACCTATCTTTTGCCACACTCTGCACCACCAGCTTTGCGGCCCTTTTTGGGCGATATTCTGAATGCAACAGGTACCAGCTAATAGTCATAAACTTCATTAGAAGTCTCTAAATGGTATTTCATGGAATTACTTACCTTTGTCACCTTTTCCTTTAAATGTAGGTGATTTACGATATGGAATAAATGAAACCCTGAAAGCTTTTGAAAAGGTTTTACATCTGTACAAGTCTGGGCTCTATCTGCAGAAAAGACCTCTTCTCTTAAAAGGTATGTGATTTTGAATGCTTTAAGTAACTCCTGAGGGAGCGAGGAACTTGGTAACTGGTCAAATTCTGATTTCCCATATGTTCAGGCAGTGTATAGTCACTAGGAAAAGCACCAGAAGTATCTTTTTTTTGAGCAGCCTTTTGTTTTTTCATGGGAGCGATGCATGATTGCATTGTTTTGCAAAGTAAATGCAGTGCAGGCAATCTGGCCTACATATGGACATATGTTTGCACTGCTTCTAAATACTCTCCTCATAATGTGCATCAGTGTTTTCAGTGAATATATTTGGGATAGCTTAAGCCACTAGACCAGAGCAGCAAACTGAGTGTCTCCTATCTCTCTTCGGGGTCATCTTATCCTAGGGACCAATAGGTCACTTTCCTGGGCTGATATTGAACCTTCCCATTTCACTTGGTGGCTTCTGACTGTTGAGCACAGGTTATTATGGGAACGTACAGTGGGGAGGTGACAACACCAAAATGAGTGTGGCAGAGTAGCTGGGGCCTTGGTGCCCTCTAAATTTATTTTTCCTGAAGACCATCCTATTGGACCTCTGGGTGGATAAATGAGCCTTTATAAGGTGCATTCCTCTGAAAAGGACCCATTTGCTGGTAGAGGTGAGGCTAATCAAAAGGCAGCTTCAAAAGTCCAGTGGTTACTGAAGTTTATATTTTCCTGAGCGTTCACTTGAGATGGTGGGGTGGTGACGGTGGCTTGCGGAAGGAAATCTCTTTACATGTGAAAGAACTGGAATTTGCACCGTTATAAGCAAAGATATCCAGTCATTTGCACTGAAAGTCCAGCAGCTTTAATAGGAATTACTAGTATTTTCCAACAACACCTGCCCGTTGGCTTTGCAGCTGGCCCAGCAGCAATGTGCCAAAATGATCACCATACTAGAGGTGTGGGAAGGTGGGGAGAGACTCTTTGCAGTCAGTGAACAATAGCCTGAACATCGCCTGCTCAGGCTTGTCAGGTCTTTTGTATCCCACTGGAGGAGGATCTGGCCTCCCTTTCCCCCACTGGGGTTCCTGAATCTCCTGTACCTGTGGGTGACACCATGATGGCTGGGTCGGCGCCTGCCACGCGTAGCTCGGTGCTGGATCTGTGATGAGCTCCTTCTGCTGTTGGGGCTGAGGTGTAGGAGAGGCTGTTGTGAGGTTGGCTTCTCTGGAGAAGAAGTGGAAGGTCTGTGGGTCGGTACAGCAGTCTGTCCTTGTCGCCCATCCCTGTGGTCGCTCTCCTGTCCCTTCACCCTTGAGAACTCTGCCCCCTCTCTTATATCCTTGGGGGAATTGCTGTCCAGGGCTCCATAACGGAACCAAAAGTCACAATTTGGGTTTCTTATAACTTGGCAGCTCCACCCACTCCATCTAAGCAGGTCAGTTCCATCTACCACTATCGCATTTCCTTTAAGAGTTTCACTGAAGTGCAACATACTAAGTGTGTAGTGTAACCGGTCTCTGAAAGCGCACTTAAAAAGTTTCCCTAAACACCCTCCTTCTGTTCCCAGACTACATCTCCCTAAAGGGCTTCCGAACGGTGGAAGGCGAAGACTACAAGTGCTGGCCCTCCTACAGCCACTTGGGATGCCTGCTCTCTGTGCACAGCGCCGAGGAAGCCGCCGCAATTTGTAACTCCCAGTCGCAGTGTCAGAGTTTTATCGTCACCCAGCGGAGGACGTGGACAGGTGAGCTTGGGCAGCTGTGACAGGACACTGCCGTGTGGTGCCCCTGCTTCCTCAGGCATGAGTGGGGACGATGCTGCTGCCCTCCTCCGTAGTGCCTTGAGTCTACGGGTGCGTGTAAGAGCTGCTTTCCTTAGTCAAGATCGGGTGGCTGCCATGGTGGGCATCCAAGGATCCCCTGAGTATTTGTAAAGAGACACAAGAGAAATTATATTCTCCTGTGCCTTCTTTCCTCTACAAATTTTGTACTGGACTGCTAGGTATTATTAAACAGCTTCTTGTTTCACGCAGAGATGGCTTCACTTTGGTGTGAGGCTAAACAATTCCTCTGGTATATATAGCTTTTAAAAAGCTGTGGGGTTTTCAGAGATGAAAGAAGCTATGTAAAAGAAGGTGGTTACTATTGTTATAATTAAAAGAATCATAGCTTACAAGTTGTTATCCCCTTTATCAAAACTAAAGCCCCAAACCAATGGATTTCCAAAATGTCCCTGTAATTAGCTCTGATTATAGCCTCTTACAGTTAGCATGTTTTCAGAATTACTATAAATTACCTCATTTAGCTGACACTTCAATCGTGGGCTAAATTGTTCCTTATAAAGTGAAACACCAAATGAGGTAAATGAGTGTTTTCAGCAGTGGTGCTGAAGAATCACATCTTGTCGGCTCATGTGACATTTAAAAAAAACCAAAAAACCAACCCCAAACTACCAAACGCACAGCTTTTCCATGGATTCGTGTGCAATTGGCATATGGCTAACTAGTGACATAAGAGCGCTTACACGGATGCAACATAAATCTCTTTGAGCCGGTTTCACACCAACAGTGGATTGTGTGAGTTGTGCCTAACGCATCACATCTGGCTTCCTTACGGGACGGCCGTTAGTTGCTGAGTTTCGTGCCTGCTGGAAGGAACCCCGCTTAAAACAGCGGTGGGGATGCAGAAGCACACGGGACAGAAGACCTTTTCTGCAGCACCTAGCTCAGATGCTGATCCCTGCCATCCTGCACCATGCCTGCAGTCTGTTAAGGTTTCCCTTCCTGACATTTTTCTTCCTCAAATTTTTACAGGTTGTCTTTGCAGCCAAAGTTGCCAAAAGCGTGTGGCTGAAATGCCGAGTGCCTAACTTTGCCAGCTGGATGGATGAGAACTGTGTGAACATGCTAGTCCCTTTTAGGGCAGCTCTGTATAGCAAAGCAAGACGTAAAAGCCTCTGGGGCTCGATTGTGCATTCCTTGTGCACACTCAGTGAGCATCTGGAGTTTACTGGGAGTGTACAACACTTCTATGGCAGGGTGGAGTGACCCTCTGCTGAGCAAGCAGTGTATTCCTGTGTCTTTTGCAATAAATAGCATGGGTCAAGGTGAACTTATCTCCTCTATTAAACTTGCATTTTTATTTTCTTTCCAGGACGCCCCCTCGCCTCGTTTCAGAGTAGCCTGACTGATTTAATACCAGATGCTAACGCTGTAGTCTATATTAAACGATCGACTTCCTCAGGGGAAAGACTTTAAAGACAATGAGATCACATACAATGATCCTGGGAGGAACAAACCACTGGGGAGAATTTCATCTGCTGAAAAGAATGGCATACTTTATTTTGCTTTGGGATGGGATCTTCCTGCCAGCTCAGATAGAGTCAAATGCTGCTGTCTCCTTGATCAAAGCTCAGATTTGTCACTGCAACCCCGCTAGCTTCTTTATCTGTTTCCGCACTGCTGTTCCGCATAAATGCTCCCAGTTTTAGTTAAATGGTGCTAGACTGTGCAATACCTAGCCTTGCTGCTTTGGTAAACTGCTTGTCAGCCAAGAAATAGAAATAGCTGCAAGGGATCCGGCTTGGGTAGGCTTAGTTCAGTCACTTCGAAAAACCTATGGATAACACACCTTGGAGAAGGCAATGGCTCCTTCTGCAGCTGCTGACCAGGATTTCATACCGCTGCAAATGTAAAGGACTGGATTTCAGCTATGGGGCCGAAGTTGCAGGACTGGGATCCGTAACCCGAGGTTGATGATGGGGGTGGTCTGCCAAGGAGGGTCCTGATTCAGTTCCTTCAAGGGTAGGGGAGGGAGGTGGTGTATAGGTCAACTCTGGAACCAAATGTCTGCATGTTTGGATGCAGGATTTGGCTTTGACCCTATGTGATTTGTAATGTCAGCTCCCATGTATCAACCTTGAAGGTTTTTCTCTGTTACTTTCCGTGAAAGAGCGAGACATTCAAATTATTTATGTGTAAGGCGTGACTCTGTATGATAAAGAATGACTATGTTTATTCTAAGCATGCTGTGAAAACTTTTTAATTGTCTAAGTCTTTACTGCAACCAAATGAACAAATGGAAGTGTTTTCCCACCTTCAGCTCACCTAGCATCATTACCTGCTCCTGAGGACAACCTGTGAGTGGTATAAGCAGTGTATGAATGTGCTCGAGCCCCTTGGACCCTTAGGTCTTTGTTGTGGTTTAACCCCAGCCAGCAAGGAAGCACCATGCAGCTGCTCACTCACTCCCCCTCCCCCCCCTCCCAGTGGGATGGGGGAGAGAATAATAATAAAAAAAAAAAAAAGTAAAACTCATGGGATGAGATAGCAGTTTAATAGGACAGAAAGGAAGAAAATAATAATAATGACAATAATAATAAAAAATAATAATAAAAGAATTAGAATATACAAAACAGGTGATCACAATGCAATTGCTCACCACTTGCTGACCAACACCCAGTTAGTCCCTGAGCAGCAATCTGCCCCCCACCCCAGCCAACTTCCCCCAGTTTATATACTGGGCATGACATCATACAGTACGGAATACCCCTTTGGCCAGTTTGGGTCAGCTGTCCTGGCTGTGTCCCCTCCCAACTTGTTGTGCCCCTCCAGCCTTCTTGCTGAAAGGAAGCTGAAAAATCCTTGACTTTAGACTAAACACTACATAGCAACAACTGAAAACATCAGTGTGTTATCAACATTCTTCTCATACTGAACCCAAAACACAACACTATACCAGCTACTTGAAAGAAGTAACTATCCCAGCGGAAATCAGGACAGTTTCCTAGCGCAGGATCTCACCTTTCAGCTCCTTAGTACTCTGTTAACCCACAGCAATGCCATTGCAGGGAGGCTTTCTCATGCAGTATAACCCCTGCTGCTTACACTGAGGCTCGGGGACTCTGATAGTGATATCAATTAATGAGAATTCCTAGTTAGCACAACAAGAAGGCTCTTCTTAGCGATGGCCACACTGCTGCAGGCTTTGTGAAGGCAAGGCTTTTTAAATGGACAGCCACAGACCGCTCTCTCCATTACAGTGGGTCCTGTGGCAGGGGTCCGCTATTGTTTTACATCAACCCTACTGAGCAGGGCTTCAGGCATCTGCTGTGTGGTGCTTTACATTAGCAAGAGGTAATGAGAGTTTATTCCATAGCTCTCAGCCTCCTGAGATACAAACCAGAAGTACATTCCCCAAAGCAAGGGCAAGGTCCAGCCTGGGGTCGTTTCAGAGAGGAAGAAACGGAATGCAAACATTGAAGTGATTCCAGTTTGTGTTAGAAAGATCTTCCCATCTTAAAAATCTCTCCCGGTAAAAAAACATTGTGTATTTTAGTCATGTGATGGTCCTTTCACACTGCAGGTTTTTCCATCAAGTTTTTATTGTATGATTGCCTGCCAGGCAGTCAGGTCCAGCCCCTCGGCAGATGGTGCAGGGTATGGCAGTGTTGCTTGTGTAAATGTAGGTTCCAGCATCAAACCTGCAGTTAGAGCCTGGGAGCAGAGACCGTATCATCGTGCCTTGAAAGTTTCGAGCAGATGGTGCTTAACTGATAATAACAAAAATAATACAATAAAAAGGGAAGCCAGGCTTCAAAGAATCCCAGTGCTCAATCTGCTGTTGCCACAGCAAGTGGCTTGTGTAGGACATTTAGACCACCCCCTGCAAACGAGCAGGTACATTCTTAGAGCCTGGACCCCCGTGAGCACATTCATCAAGCTGGCACAGACAAATAGCTAGGGCATAGGCATACATTTACGTCCAATTCTGTTCATGTGCTAGAGACTTAAAAGACGCCACAAATATGCTGGTAAACGTGTATGCACTGATTCTCCTCATTCCTCTGTGCAGCTCCCCATGGCACATAACACCTGGTGGGCATGCTGGCTTCAGTCTGATTTGGGGTGACAGCCCACGGCAGCCCAGTGGTGCCTAGCAAATGCTGGGTGAGGGAAAATGTTTTATCAGCCTGCTGCATCTAGAGTTAAGTCTGACATGTGTCTGAGGAAACACAGTCACTGGAAAAAGTGGTTCCCACCCTGCTTTTTCCCAGCTTCTTGCTGTTATCGTCTGCTAAGAAACCTTTTCCAATGGCCATGCCAGTTTAAAAGCATGTAGAATTAATTGCCTACTAGCCTACAGTGAGCAGCTTGCGACTCCTAAGCTTCAGGCAGCTCGTGAGTGGCTCAGGTGCAGCTTCTGTGCCGGGTCTGTGTGGAGCACCCAGGCTGCTCACAGCCTGAAGGGGAGGCTACGGGAGCAAGCATCTTCTCCACAGCTTTTGGGCCTGTGTGGCTGTTTTGTAGTGCACTATCTTCATGTCCCATCTCAGTCAGTCAGTCTTTATTCATTCTATCCTTTTATTAAATTATAACTGCCTCAAGCAACTCTAGACTTTCAATGCCAGTGAAAAATCTCAGTGCACGCCTGAAAACTGTATTTCAGTAACTACGGTACGTACAAAACTTGAATATAAACATTTGCTGCCCTTAAAGCTCCCAGTTGCTGGAGTCAATTTGTCTTTGCTATCGCTGATCAGTATTTCAGCCACCATTGTGGAATATGTAACAGAGGAAAGTGCTTGGAAGGAAACAGCAGGGGATCAATTGCAATGGAAACCATGTGTGCTGGAGGAATAATATTTACCTAAATGTGTCTATCACATCTTCCCAAAGGATGCTGCCATTAGGAGAGAATGGATATGAAAATGTTGTCTCCATAGATAAAAGTTAGGAATACCATTTTTTTAAACACAAACTTTAATATTCGTAATTAATTCCATATTGTAGTAACAGAGATAAAGCCACATCCATGAAGGATAATACCATGTACTCCAAAGATATAAACCACAGTTTAATAAATAGCAACAGATGCTGCATGACTCATGTTCAGTATGTTTGCGCAGGCATTTACATGACTGGTGACTTCATGGCCGATTGAGGAGCAGAGCGAGGGGGACAGAGCCCAGTAAAGAAAAAACAATTCCTGGTGCATCAGACAAGGTTCAAATCACAATGAAAGTCACTCCTGTATTCTTACATGACATATTCTACAAACTTCAGTGATGCTCTAAGCAGCACTCAGATAGATAGATGAACTTTCAGGTTAGTTTTGGGAAAAAGCAGGAATTTATTACAGGCAGCTCTAGGCCCAAATCACACATCTGGGTTAACATTAATTTCTGTAAGTTCTCCTGTAAACTCATGTACCAAGCACTGATCTTTGTGGCTAGAAGTCAAAGCACTTTGGTCCTACTGGGCTGAAAAAGCTGGTTTGGGTTCCAGTTTGAGGAATTAGTGAAGTATAACTCCAGTATCCAGAATAGACCATCATGATGGCTTGGTAGGACTTCAGAGTGAATCTTCCCCCCTAACTATAGCACTTGCAGCCATCTTTCTCCTTGGTTCCATGGTCCCAGTGTACCAAAGTGCCACCAACAGCAGTGTGGAGATGGTGGTGCTGAAGGAAAATTCACAGAAGAGACTTTTATACGAGAGGTAACCACCAGCCCCTCATCCTCCTCGGTAGCATGTACTGAGTCCAGGATGGTGGTTTTGCCCTGAGTAATAGCTCTTGGCTAAAGGGAAAATGTATCCGATTACATCAAACAGGTCTGGGTGCACCAAGAAGGGGTGATAGCTGGAGGGAATTGCTGCCAGACACCTCTGCTGGAAATTCAGCTCCTGGCTCTCTGTGAGAGCTCCAGGCAAGGGCTTGTGCTTTGGAGCCTTCGGACCCTCAGCCCTCCTGGCTGGCCAACCCAGACGGCAAAAGCACTGGGTTTACTGGTAGGAGACACTTCTTGATGTAGCTTTGGAGGAGATGGAGATGCCGACGGCTTTTTAAGAAATGTACGCTTGGCCTTTCTGGCCACCAAGTTACATCCCTGCACTGTACCCGCTACAACTGCCTTAACCTTACCCACTCCTAAGTACCATAACCGCTGTTCTTCCCCACCCCCAAATCTATAGCTGATGGCTGCACCCTCAGGTCTCTCCCTCCTGTCATTTACTCCCCAACCCCCCCCCCCCCCCCATGTGCCAGCCCAGCCCAGCTACTTGTTAACCCCTGGTAGACCCACACCCTCAATATTCACACATGGCCCCACAGCCTCATACCCTCATAGCCAACACATAGGTGGTGGTATGGCTGGGGAGCCCTTATTTCGATACTGTCAGAGGTGAAATAGTCCTGCGTGTAGCAGGAGGCCACATCTGAAAGGTGTAACCACAAGATCAGCCTGCTTTTGATTTGTAACCTCTCTTTTCATTTACCATCCATAATTTCTAGATTAGCAAGTGCTAAATACAATGTAGTAATAGCCTCCTGCGAACAAGCGGTGTTAAAGCTGTGCATTAAAACCACAGTGCCTTAACTACGTTGTGTTATTCACATAGTGCATCACACCTTCCAAATCCAAGTCTATACAAGGCTTAAGAAAATGCAAATTCCTACATTATGTGACGTTTATCAGTATTTATCCTCAAACCCCATCAAAATCAATGCAAGTCTCTCATGGGCTTTTTGGCTGAAATCTGTTGCCATACTTACAGTACTGGGAATGTAAGATCCAGCCTCAAAATGAAGTAAAACATCAGCAACCCCCAAAGCTATAAAACAAACACCCAAATCTCCAAATTCTTGTATCTGTAAGTTGTATCTCCCACATAATGTCTTTAGCAAGTGAATTGTTTTTCTTTGCTGGGAAAAACCCTGCTGCAAATTCCCTCACTACTTCAGATGACAGATCAGAGAGTTCAGGCTTAGATTAAAAGCTTGATAATGAAACCTGGGGATACAAGTTAATCATCACATTGAGTAGCCAGAGAGGCGGTTTATGAATGTCTTGGGGACACCAGGGTGCAAAGGAAATTCTCTCAGACCTCAGATGGAAAATGCCAAGAAACATTTCAGCATTGGTGCTGTGTTTTGTCCAGTGCTGTTCCTCATTCACTTGGAGAGGGAGTTGTGAACTCTCACTCCTAATTAATCTCGCCCTTGTTTGTTTCTTCTGATTCTTTAAATACACAAGAAACAATTCACGGTCCCTCCCAGTGAAGTTAATGCCCTGGTTTGCATTTTTCAAGGCTTGACTATTTCACTTTGTCTAGCAAAACTATTGTTATATGACTATGATCATTAACATTACCTCTGAAACAAAGCAGCTGCACCAGCCTAAATTCACTTGTACTCCAGAGCAGCGTCAAACCCCAAAGCTTTACTGGCACCACTAAAAGCCAGTTCAAGACCTACTCTGAAAATTGCCTAATCATTGCAATTGGCTTGTTTGTTCATTGGCTGTATGGTAACAACAATTAAAGCCTCTACAGACACCCTTATAAATCAGCAAAATATTCTTTGCTTCACCCAGGGAATGCTAGGTAGAAGCTGTTTCCAGCACAGAATAACTAACTTTTCCTTTAAAAAAGAGTAATAGTGTTTAAGAACTGCATCTCATTAAATAGTCTTTATTTTATTTTAACCGAGCGCTTCACGTTTGAAAGAAATCAGTGACGTGTTATTTTAACAGTGCTTCCTCCATCTTACAAAGATAACACGGGAGCATAAGGATTAGTCTCATCCCCACCTTCTCTGTTTCCCTGCTGATAGCAGCTGTCATTCAGCGCTAATGGAAAAGCCCACGTGCCCATGCCAGGCGATGCTGCCAGGGAAAGAGAGGAGGGTCTGCAAAGCCTCACTGTGAAAGACCCTGCAGGATGTCACCAAGGCTGTCAAGGGAGCTGCCAGCCACAGGCAGGGGAGATGGACACGGCATCCCCCTTGTCACAGCCCCTCGCAGCATCGCCCTGACACTGCCCCACCAGGAGATGGGGTGGTGGCTGGGGCAGTGGCCAGTGGCTGGTGGCCGGCGGCCAGTGCAGGGCTGTGCAGCAGGCTGGCAGCGCTCAGGCGCTGCCAGGCTGCATCTGCTCACGGGAGTAGGTTGGAGGCACTGCACGGAGCACCCGTCGCTGTCTCCGGCAGCGTGTGCGGAGGCAGAGCTCCAGCACCCGCAGACCCAGACTGGGACCAGCTCTCCACGTTTTGACATCTTTCAGCCCATGGTCTGAAGCATCGCCGTCCTCAGGCTGGGCCTGAAGGTGATTTGCTAAGAAGTGCAATGGCCAACGTGTACTGTAGCTTCTGTTTTAAACACAGGTATCAAGAATTCTTTGTTTGGAGCCATTGTTTAGCAAAGGAGCTTCAGTCCTGCCAGTCTGTAGAGGAGCTGTCTTGGGAAAGGGGAATGGTTTCCATGCCAGGAACTAAATCAAAGTTATACCTTCATCCTTAGAAGTGCAGGTTTACCTTGCCTGACCCTACCATCCTCCAGAGGACCCTGAACTTGAGAGGATGGGCTTTGCACGTTCATGCACAGGAAAAGAATAGGGAGAATAAACAAAACACCCCACCCTCTTCCACTTATGTAAGATCAGAAAGAGAGTGTAGGCTAAGCCCAGAGGACTGGATTTATGGATTCAGAAGAACCTAGTTATTAAAATGTTATGAAAGTTTTCCTCTCCTTTAAATGCATAAATATGCAGATGAAAGGAGCCATGTGATCTGGCCACTGGCCATGCTGCTGCAGGCTCAGCCTAATTATCAGCTGCCAGCTCCGTTGCTTTTTAAGTGGCGAACATGATTAAAGATGCACAGACAATTGAAGAAAGTTAGATCAGTTCTTACAAGGCCTGCTTCTATTTTATAACCACATGGCAGCTTGGCCTTGAGACTGAATCTGCCCTTACAAGCTGAGGGAGAAAAGTTCTGCTGATCAGACAGTTTCTTTTCAACCACAGGCTCCACGTGCTTTTGAATTCATCATTTTCATAGCAAGCTATTTGCCAAGGCAAACTGCTTTCCTTACCCCCTCTGAGAAAAAGGGGGCTCTGAAGGCGGGGGAGGAGGCAGGTAGGACCAGGTGAGGTGGGGGGTGTCAAACACTGCAGAAGCTTGGCCCAAACATTCAGACTCTCCCAACCAAAGAGGTGCTAACTTGTTTCAAATGCATTGTGAAAACAGCGTTTTCCAGGCCTTGTCCTTTCTCTTGGGACGGGAGATACTGTCAAGAAACCCAGACCGCCTCATGCGTTTGGGGGAGAGCCACAGTCCTGCAGGCAGGACAAAGAACCGGGACTCCTCTTCCAGAGCTGCCCGGTTTCGAGCCGAGCCGCATTGCTGTTGCAGCGACAACAAGGCCAAACAGTCTGGCAGCATCTATCCTTTTGTCATCTGTATTTGCCGGGGGACGGAGCCTGGCTCCGCGAAGTGACAGACCCGTCAAGTCTCACACGCTGGGTGTGAACCTCACACCATGGGTTTTTGCCTCAATGCCTCCCGCAGCTACAGCTGGGTCTTGTGCCTTCCCCGAGCCTTTCCCCCGTCCCAGGGCTCGGCGCCGTGGAGGTGACTGCTTGGCTCTGCCTGGGAGCCACTGTCGAGCTGCATCATGCCCAGGGGCTTGAAAAGTGGCAGGCTTCTGAGGAACTTGTTTTACTGTTGGTGTATGGTTTTCCAGAAAGACATGTTTTTCCAAAAGACAAAGTTTTGGCTGGTTTTTAACACCACCGTGTAGTGTGTCACACAGCTACGCCATACGGTCCTGGGAGAGAGTCGGTGTCTGCACAGCCACCGCTGGAGCCACTGCACGCCTGCACATCCCTGGGATGAGCACAGCAGCTCCGCATCGACCCGCCGGGGCTGTGCATGGCAGATCGGTGCCCGCACATTCGTCATCTCCAGAGGAGGCTGTTTCTTAAGCTGGCCAGGTAGCAATCTGTGCTGGAAGGGTGCACCCTCCTGCAACCTAGTCAAGAAATCTTGTTTCACGCATGTTCTCCTATTGCTTCAGCGGAGCCCCAGTTTCAGCTGGGATTTCAAGACGCCTTGGCTATGCGGCGACTACCTGTGCTCCCAGACAGCAGGTTCCCTGAAGAAACACCCTGCCCCAAGGCACCGCATGCGCTCCAGCTCCCAAGCAGCCACCGTGGTGCTCCCAGGAGCTTGCTCGGCAAGGGGCATTCGCTCGGGTGCCACCGCGCTGTGCCCCGGGGCGCTGCCACCTCTGCGGTGGAACTGCGGTTCCCCACAGCCACGCGGCCACAGCCCCGTGCCGCGGCAGCGCCAAGCCGCCGGGCACGCGGGACGCTGCGCCCAGCCACCTCTGCCAGAGGGGTGAGGTCTCATCCAGCCTTTCCCGGGTGGCTGCAACCGAGGCAGCAGCCTCAGCTCTCTTTGTAATCAACAGAGAGAAACAGGCCCTTTCTGGGGCAACGCATTTGACCTCTGTTAGATATATCTACTCCTGCACGGGAGGAATTAGGTCCTCAGAGCACCTGTTGATTATAGAAGCAGCCCAGGGTGACCAGTTCAGACACAGACATGTGAAATGAATCCTACTCAAGGAGCCTGGTGCCGATACTCAGCTGTGTAAGCTAAGAGATAGGGCTGGTGCGCTCCGTGTGCTGCTGGAAATGTGACTCTATCCTTCTGCTGAGCTGAGGTCTTCACGTCAGAGGCTAGGGAGAGGGGAGCCAGGCTGTCTCCTCGCCCCCCTGATTTACGAGCTAGATACTCACAGAGTCACTTCACCCTTTGAAAAGGAGCAGCGCACAAATGAATGTAGCTCTATCTTTCCAAGATTAGGGCCTCCTCCAGTTTCTTGCTGATTTAACCATCTTCCGACGGATAAATCGATGGGAGACAAAGCTGGAAGATAAACCTGATTATTATGTCTCATACCTGGGCAGCCCCCGTGGCCCCCTGCCCTACTGTGCTGGCTTTGGTTTTTTAGCCTTCTTATGTCATATTATATTTGTCAAGACATAAACCAGTTAAAGAAATGTAGCTCCTCTGTGCCAAAGTTATGCCTTAGGAAGCCCCACTGTAATTTTGTGTTCCCCTTAAATGTTTCCTCTTTCACTGGCAAGACTGCAGCACTGCTGTTGTGCCCGCATAACCACGGATCCCTAAAGACCCAGTTGATGATTATAGATTTGCTAAGGTGGAGATTTGCATTTTCCCTCTTATGTTTGCCATGCACTTCTTACCAGATCACGTTCTCTCTTTTAAGAATAAAGCAGTCTTGGGCACTAACTGCTCATTAAAAGCTATTACAAAACATAATCTCTTTCACTGTTTGACAAAATAAACATGCCTCATCCTGGAGATTATTCTATTGCAAAAGATAAGTAAAATGGGCCAGTTATCAGTGCTAATTATCCTATAAAGGCCACTCCATACTGATCCAATATATATAGTCAGGCCATGGAAGTCTGGGGTTTTTTTTAAAGCATTAATAATGCATAAGCATGCTGCTCTTTCTAGTCTCAGCCAGATGCCTCTGTATTATAAACCCACTCTCACTAATATATTCTCTGGTAGAGGAAAAGAGGATTAATCACATGCAGGGAACGGCAGGAATATATATATTTTAATAATTCTCTGTTTTCTGTTCCTGGCATTTGTTTGCATTTAAACATGAGGACAGGGATGGGAAGGAGCTGCCTGTCAGCCTGCTGGCTCTTCTCTCTGCTCCTCCAGGGTTGGTCCTGAGGTACCGTACAGCCGACTGTTAGGACTTCTGAGAGCCTCTTCCCCACAGCCGGCTCCCCTGAAGTCAAATGTTATCTGTAGATTTGCATCTCAACCCTGATATCAACTCACTATTTATCCACACTCCAGCCATATAATAGCGTTCCTTTTGGGCTAGTGAGCTGCTAAATGGATTGGTTCGGGTGACTGGGAAAAAAAAAAAAAGTGATTACATTTACAAGCCCAGTTCACATACCCTTTTAAAACCCTCCAATTTTTATCAGTAAAGTGCAGGAAAGAAGGCAAATAATTAAATCAGAGAGTGAGAACAAACAGGAGCATCTGACTCTGGCTCTGCTAAGCCAAAGCAGTGTCTCACCACTGCCAAAATGGGCTCACAATCTCCTTGCCTGCCCCTGCCTCTGTGCTTCTGCCAGGTACCTTGAGCTCCTGCTACCTGGAAAAACCAACCTCACCCACTAAAATGGCAGAAAACTTTCCGAGCAAAGAAGTGAAAATACGTACGTGAGGTTAGTGAGAAAAAGCTGGCTGGGTAAGTGCCAGAGGAGGGGGGAGGTTGCTGAGGAGTTGGCATATAACAGCAAGGAAAGGCTGGAGAAGGGGCAGGAGGATGTGGAAAGGACAGGAGGAAGGGCAGAGCTGTGGCAGGGGTGGCTCAGGGCACCATGGTACAGCACCATTGCCTGTGTGGTTTCATGCTCCGCTAAAGCCAATGCAAATATGTGTTTCTGGAAAAGCTTTCCCACTTCCCTTGCACCATCCCCTACAGCGGGGCTGCTTCACAGCCAGCCAGAGCAACAGGCATTAGAGAGCCAGAAACTGACCTGAAAAATCTATTAGTGTTAAGGCAGGGGAGCTCCCTGATGTGGAGCATGTGGTTGCATGAGTGTGGTCAGGAGGCCAGGGAGGCAGTGAGAACATGGCTGAGAACCAGGGAGCTCCACAAAACCCGCTTTTCCATCAATCACCAGTGCAGACTGAGGCTGACTCACGTTAATTAAGAAACTGCACTCTGGCTCTCCACCCCGGCGGCTGGGGCCTTCCACCCTGAGGCTCCTACGCTTACAGCTGCTTCTGAACTATATTTAATGGGACTTTAGCACAGAATTACAGAATGGTTGAGGTTGGACAGGAGTTCTGGAGGTCATCTTGTCCAACCTTCCTGCTCAAGCAGGGCCACCTGCAGCCAGTCACACAGGACTATGTCTAGATGACTTTTTTAATATCTCTAAGGAGAGAGACTCCACAACCTCTCCAGACAACCTATTTGTGAACACAGTGTGAACAACACAAGTGCACACGCAAGCTCTCTTCTACAAGGGATTTCAGGGAAGGCCTCAGATTTTAACATGTGGGATGCTCCTTTTTATCACGATGCCTGGACTCCTGTGTCTAGTTGTCCCTTTGTACGACAGAGCAACAGAACCTGCTCTGACACATCATTTCAGAATTACTTTGGTCAGCACTAGCCTGGTCCCCCTCTCCCCAAATGAAGACACGTCCTCCACGCCCTGAGGGGCACTCCCCAACTCCTGACCCTGCAATGAGCCAGCACAAGAGCTTACCTAGCAGAAAGCAATTCTCTTTTTTTGCCAGGTCAGTTTTCTGCCAGTTTAGTTTCCTGAGCTGACTTACCCCATGGTCAGATAAGCATCAGTGCCAGCAACCAAGCACACAGGAGGGACTGGGAAAGCACACCAGATGAAACACCCGGTTAGGGATGTTTAACTATTGTGTAACTACAGCTTGCATATTCAGGTGACTACTAGTAAAGCTCTCAGCCTCAGAAAACCCCAAACCACTAGATATAATACTGCACAAAGGGATTCCGCAGACCCACTAGCCTGTACTGTGAAAGCATGGGGAGGAAGGCCAGGATGATGGAAGTGCTAAATATTTTGCATGACCCCAGCTACAGGAGGTTGCGTGCATCTTTTCTGTATTGACTCATGGCCTGGTTACCGATGGCAGCATTCTGCTCTCTCACAACAGCAGCAAAGGCAGCCATGCTCTTCCTCAGCTTCCCCAGATGTGCAGGGGCTCTGCCAGGCTGAGGTGATGGCTGTTGGGGACGGGGCTGTCACGTGCTGTCCTCGGTGAGGCCCCAGAGGAGGTTCAATGTGCCTTCGGATGCTTCATACACTGGCTATTGTATCGCTCCGTGTTGCTGAGAGCTTTCTTCTGAGGAAGGGCTGTGTTCTCCACAAGTCCTTGTACTTGGTGGAAAGAGCCAGGCATACGGCTTCCAGAATCATAAGCGTCCTTTTGACTTGTTCCACCCCTTGGTCACCTCTGCTGGTGGCGGCTGGTGGGCAGCTTTGTCACCGTGAGGCTTCTTCTGAAAGCTGGTCCCAGGGCTGAAGGCGGCTAAGGCTCCCCAGAGAACTGGTGTGCTCAAAGTCACTCACAATGGGTTTCATTTCTTCACAAGACATTTACAATTTGGGCCTGTGTGACACACAGTAAATCTTAAAGGGATAAAAGCATGACAGGTATAAATCATTTTGATTACCCAGCTTTCTACCAGAGATGAATTCTTCCCCTCATCTGAGTCAGTAGAAGAGAATCCACAGCCATGACTCAAGCCCACAGCTAAAAATTGTGAGGGAAATATTCAGCAGTTTAAACAGGCAGAACTCCAGGTCCTTCTAGTATTTTCTGGGGGAAAAAAAAAAAAAAAAAAAGGAAGACTAGATCACAGGGTGGTGCCAGGACAGCTTTGAACTAATGCTGGTGGACCAGCTAAGACCTGGCTGGTAAGCGAATAGCACCTCAAAAAAGTTGTAAAACTGAAGATAACACTCTGTGCAAATGAGAGAAATGGGTGTTGGCAATGAATATATGGCAAAAAGGCACTGGGATTTAGGAAGAACTTGCCTTGCGTGCCCTGTTTTATAGCCCGTCTTGCAGTAATGGCACCAGGCTTCCTTTCAGTGACGATGAAAAATGTTAATGTTTCCTTCATGTTAACAAAGGACACCTTTTAGAACAACTTCCAAGAAGACTTGCTGGAATTTCCAAGCTTTCCTTCTGGCACCGCTGGCGGAGGCGATGACCCCGAGCTGCATCGCTGTGGGCTCCCCTCCTCGCCCGCCTGGTTCAGCCCCACCTCGGTGGAGCTGGATGGAGCTATGCTGGCTCCGTGCTCTGCTGTTGTCTACACAAGGAAAATAGTGCCTGCTATGAACTGATTTTAAGCTGATTTAATTAAACTGATACCAATCTCGCTAATGTAAACACAAAACAAGAAAAAAATTTATCCCTGCTTTAGATCCTGTGTAATGTAGCAAATGGATGGTAAACAGAAGGTCGAAAGAAGGGTTAGCTGGCTTGTGCATGTTTAAATTTGGAGGCTGCATTTAAGTGTTTGATTGAAAGGCAGGCAATGTAAACTGCCGCCTAGTGTTGCCAGAAGGTAGGACAGCAAAAAGGCAAATTTTGCGACAGTGAAACCATTCTTATTATTCCTGCTGAAACTGGCAAAAATTAAATTCTCGATGGATTTTAGCGTGAACTTAGAAAGTTACCTGGAAAAGGTGGGAGAAGAAAAGAAGATGGTGCCCGTGCTGATTTAACTGCATTTATCCTCAACCTGAGGAGCACAGGCAGGGCAGCGTAGGAGGAAGCCTGCGGAGGAAGAGCTGCCGTGGACCAAGAGCTGGGGCTGGGAAGCGGCAGGAGAGGCAGGGACAGGGCAGCGCTGGCGATGCTTTGGGGAGAGGCTGGGCTGCCTGAGCTCGGGAGGTGGCGTATTGCCGGTGGGAAGGATGTGGCAGGAATTGCTGTTGTAGATCCATCCTGGAGGTGGTCAGACTCTCGGAAATGCTACTCATCTTGGCCTCAGGTGCTGGGCTGGGTGAATATTTCAGGTACGTGAGGTCCCTCTCTGCAGCTTCCCTGAGATCACGGAGACTCTGGTAAAAAGTGCGTACGCAGAAGTGGAAAGCAGACACGCGCAGACTTTCTGCTGTACTGTCTGGGATGAGGTATTGTGGGAAGCAACCACATCTTGTTCCTCAAAGACCATCTGCTGTGCTCTCCAGACAGTCTCTTCATGCCAAACGCACCATATGGAAGTTTGATTCATCGACCAGACGTGCTGGGGAGCGGGAGAGGCCACAGGACAGGCTTCCCTGCGAGTGCTGGGAAAGACAGATTATTACGTGGGCCGTGCCACTGGTGTAGAAGTTGGAGGAGCATGCGGGATGGGTTGAGCCTGTTTGGTCAACAGATTTCCTTGCTGTTCATCACATTGAACTAATTCATCGCACTCATTACTTCAGGTACTGAAGCTATGCCGATGTTGGGTTTGCCGGCTCCTGCATGCCACGTCTCCGGTGGAGCTCTGGAGGAGGAAAAGTATGCTCCAAGGGGGCTGCACTGTGGGCTCCCAGCACTCAGCAGCTCCTTCCTTCTGCTGCCGAGGGCAGTGCCAGCACGGTCCATTGCCTGGCCACCTTACTAAGGCCTAAGGCGGAACTACAATGTGTATCTCTCACCAAGATATGCCTCACCTGATTCAGTGGACAAAGCGGTGCTTCCTATCCTTATTTTCAAGTCAGATTTGGCAGGTACAGCTGCCACATTGCTATCAGCTCATGACGTACCTGTATGAAAATCCAGAATCAGAAATGAGCTGCTGCATAGTCCAACCAAGGAGAAAAGGGGGGAGTTTGGGGCACTTTCTTTAATCGCTATAGTGAGTTAAATACTATGAGCTGAAAATTTACTTGTTCAGATGATCCTAACTGGTCTAGCCAGGCACAAAAGCTGAGGCAGCCACCTACCATCACTGACCGAATTCGTAGCAGAGCTAGATATAAAACACTAAGTGCCTGAAGGTATTTTTGCTGGTGTTTCCCAGGCTGACTATGAAAAGGGTTTATTAACTTCAGCACAGAGCGGTGCTGGCAGTGGCTGCTCAGCTCCTGACACGGAGCCACCTTGTATCCACACAGCTTGGGTATATCCCCTGTGGCACAGACAAAACAAATCCGTCTACAAAAGATTGGACAGATACGACAGATTTCTGGTCTTGCACCTTATCTGTTAATTTAGGTTTTATCCCCATTGCAGGTGGGGTATTCAGAAGTCCCTGATATTGTCAGTAAACTAACACTTGAACACGTACTATCGTAACTGGTTATGCTAGAGCAGAATCATACCTTATCCTGCAATAAAATATGAAGACAGTATACACGCTGGGGAAGTCATATGCTTACTTAAAGTTCTAAGCAGTAGCACATCACGGGAGTTGTACAACTAAAAGATTTCACTCTTTCCACCTTCCATTTAGCAATCAATGAAAGTTCTCCCTCCAGGGAAAAGCTAGATGAGGGGGGAGCGCTCAGCCCCATTGTTTTGCCTGGAGTGCCAAAAAGAAATACATCATAATTTATATGTTAATGAGTAATTCTCGTTAGGCAATGCATTCTGCAAGGTGTTGCAATGGGGGACTGGGAGGTTGATACATCAGAGGAAATTAATTCATCATCAAAGCAAGACAGGGAGCTCCCTGGTGAGAGCTGTAAATAGGGCGCTGGGAGAGTGACAGAGTGCTGGGTGGCATGTCCCCCCTTAGCGCTCCCATTGACAGTCCCGCCACCGCCCGCTCTCAGGCTCCAGCTCATGCACGTTATTTATAGAGCATTTCACATTCCTGGTCGGTATCCAGTCGATGTTGGTTTCAATTAGAATAAGTGCTTATTGATTGAGAGGAGATGGGCTGGCTGATTAGCTCCTTGGGAAACAGAGCGCGCTTGGCAGAGGGCAGGCTGGGCTCCTCGCAGAGGCAGGAGTGCGTGGGGCTCTGAAAATCTGTCACGGAGGAGAAGTCTTCCAGATTAAATCAATTCATTGAAGAGTCTATCTAATAAAGATAAATGGCTAACTTCATTAGGGAATTAATGATAGGCCTGATTAAAAACCCCAGTGGGAGTCCCCTTGACTTCAGTAAGCTTCAGATCCAGCCCAATATTTGCCCTGAAGCAGTGGTTCCCAACCTTTGTTTAGGCTACCGAAAGATAACGTGCCTACCACCAGGCAGTAATCAGAGCAGACACGCTGTGCTTGAGCTGTGGATGGAATACTGTGGAGGGGAACCAAGCATCTAGAAATGCCTACCAAAAAAAAGACAAACACCTTTCTTCACGTTAACGAGGAAAGATATTTTTAGATACTACAGGGAAGAGTCTTAGCCAGGTAAATGCTCCAGCAGCATGAAACCACGGCGCGTTTCCCGCTCCCCAGTCACGAGCACAGCAAGATCTAGACGCCGCGATTGACTTTGCTGCGTGTTCGGGCATCTGAACCACATTTAACTGGCTAATGGCCTCGTGCTACGTGCGACACACGCGGCTGATCTGATCACACACGCTTCTCTTGCTCGGAATAATAGTGGCGGGTCGCCTGCATTTATTCAAATCAATTACACGGGATTAAGCTATTAGGATCTTTACCGAAGTGCTCTCGGGGATCTGGGGGTCCGCACCCGGCCAGCTCCGGCCGGCGGGGAGGGGGGGGGCGGCCCCGGCCCCGGCCCCGGCCCCGGTCCCCTCCGCCCTTCCCGGGGGCGGCGGCGGGTCCGTGGGGGGCGCAGCCGCCGCCTCCAGCCGCGCCCCCACGGCGGCGCCTTAAGGGCCTGCGGGGACCGTCTCCGCGTTCCGCACGGAGCGGCCGGGGAAAGCGCCTGCTGCGTGCTGCGGCGGTCCCCTCCTGTGGCCGGCATCGGCCGGTGCAGGCGGAGCTGCCCGCGCAGGGGCCGCGGCAGCGGCTGCCAGCGGGACAGGCAGGGCAGGGCAGGGCGGCTCCGAGCCGGGCAGGGCAGGGCAGAGCAAGCGGGGAGCACGGGCAGAGCAGGCGGGGGGTGGCTGGGGGTAGCGGAGGAGGCCGGTCTGGGACCCAGGGCGGTCCAGCGGCTGGATGTGAAAGAAGGCTGAGGAGGAGCTGGGGGGTCCTGCGGGGCCCCGGCGGTTGTGTCCTGCCCCGGGGGCGGAGAAGAGGGTGCGGGACGGAGGGAGGAAGGGAGAGGAGGTGCTGGGAGGGCTGTGGAGGGGAGTGCGCTGAGGAGACAGAGCACTGAGAGGTGACGGGTGGAGGGACGGTTCCATTTTTAAACAGGAGTTTTCTTTTTTGGACCGTCACTTCCACATTTCCTTCTGTTATTTGAAGAGTGCACGTCCCTTTGGGTTCACGGCCAGTCTGTACTCGGACCAATGCTGTGATCTGCAAGCTAAGGCAGGGATGCCGAAGCGGCTGGGCTGCGGGCTGCGAAACCTCCTCCTTCTCCCTGATGAGACTTTCCCCATCCTAGGGACGCTGTGACCTTGCCGAGCACAAAGAGCGAGTGCTCAGTGGGATCAAAAGAGAACGACTTCGGCATGAGTCTCTAATACCAATGAATCCACAGGAACAGCAATTCTGTAAATGATTAATGAGGCCCTGCATTATTCATGCCTTCGTCAGGTGCTGCCAGGGAAAGTCCCACTGCAATCTGCCATTGCCTGCGTGCTGCCTTGCCGGAGCTGCTGCCGCCACATGTGCAGGCGCTCGTGGGATGCGGTGTCTGTGCGGTTTCGCTTTGCCAAATGCCAGATGAAACGTCAGCGGACAAAAGTGCTACTGAGACACCACTGCCTTTTTATGGGTCTTTTTTGCCATGGGCCATTGGTGGATACATTTCAAGGTTTAAGACAGTCAGGCACAGCGGCTTGTGTTATAGGCCATGCAGCGTGTTAGGCAGACGGTAGACTGAAGGATGATAATGATGTTTTCTAGTGGGTAAAATCTAACAAAGGCCTCATCTACCATTCTGTCTGTGGCCAGCAGTAAGGAAGGAAATTCCCTTGGAGTCCACACACAGAAGAGAAGGTGTCAAATCACTTGAGCTGGACTTTCCCTCAATCCCAGGGTTTTCACATCTGGCTTAAGCCTCTGGAGATGAGGCTGGGATGCTCTGCCCAGGAGGCAGGCTCACAACTGACCTCCGTGGCTCTCGTACCCTGCAGCCAGAGCTCTAATTACCCACATCATTATCTCAGCCTGCCCTGCTGGAAATGTTATCAAGGAGTACGGGGATTCGCTAGGAACACTCCTTCCGATGTAGGACGATGTAATTATTACTGCCATCAGAGAAGGGAATGACTAATAAGGACCTTCAGAGAGTGTTTCATTCATCCTTTGCTCTGTGGCTTCAAAGACAACTTTAAAAGGCATAATTAAGTAGCTCAAGTGCTAAAACTGCCTTGGCTCTTTTAGTTAATTTCTTTCCAATATCAAGACATAAAGTGGACAATAATTTCCCAGCAGGGCAACATCTCCACTCTTAATGAGCTAAAGGAGCTTACATCTGCCTGCTCTCCTATTTTGCTCTTGCTGTGCGTTTCTACCTGTTGTTCACTTTTCCCCGCACTGATTCCAGGGTTATTGCCCAGAAGAGGCAACTGCCCCATTTCCATCTCACTCCAGTGTCTCTTTGCGGAGTAGCTTCTCACACCCACCCATGTTTTTTGATGACCATTTGCATCCGCATGAAAGATTAGCCTGATTTGGCAAGTGACTTGAATGAGCCAGCGTGTTTATCACTCAGCACTGGCTTTTTCACTAGTTTGGTAGACCATGGGATGCTTTTCAGTCTTTCTGTGCCTGCAGAGGAAAAAGCTGGACATCAGTATGGGTGACTATGGCAATTGCTCCCCCGTTACCTCGACCAACCATCTCTGATGTGACCCCATGAGCTGACACTGTTACACAGGCTCCTTTGCTTAAAATAGTCTACATATAACATTTCCACACAGTTGAGAGTTGGTTTTTGTTTTTGTTTTTGGCTTTTTTTTTTTTTTTTTTCTGTGAGGATGACTAAAACAGGGAGAAGTCCTATGTAACGCATCTATCAGGCTCTCGGAGCATGACCATGGCAGCCTGCCCCCTTCCCAACTCACCGGTGTTCACACCATCAGCTGACACCAAGTGGCTTTCCCGGCACAGCCACTGTGTGGGTGGAAGCAAGGAAAGGGCTGCATCTGTTCTCCCATCCCACGGGTAGCAGCATCCCTGCCTCTGTGCCTCTTTTAACAGGGAATGAATGATTGCAGCTCATCCCTGCTTCTTCTAGTGAATTTGTCCTTGTGGTAGTCCCTGTAGTATCAATGCCAATTTTTTAAAAGCATGCATAAACCTAAGACACAGCCAGGCCTGTAATTCTCATTGAATTAAGTGCATATTCTCAAAAATGATGCTTTTTTCTGTTAAAGCAAATCCATCTGCTTTAGGTTCTTTCTTCAGTAAAATGCCTTAAAATGAGTTACTGTGAAATAATTTTGAAAGGTTAAAAAAAAATAAATATTTAAATAAACCCACAGATGCTTTTCTGACCTTTCTAGAGTGAAGTCAGCTTCTAAAAATAGCAAAGCAGGTGTCTGGAATTCCTTTATACCTGCGTGTGTCAAGGGAGGCTGTTAAAATTAATGGAGTAATACCAACATAAAGGAGGGATAATGAATTTGATTAGTTTTATTACTTCCCCCAGTGCTACTGAGAGATGCCAACCTGTTGGCAGGAAATGTTGCGACACACTTTCAGGCGTATAAAGACCTCAGCAAATGCAATACTGGATATGGGGCAAACCTAATGAGCTTCCTAAATGACTAACTACACATCCTCTTTCCCACACTGGAGACTAATTAGTGACGGCAGACATTTTCACAGGGTAGTCAAAACCGGGCCAGACGTTTTGATCTGAGGGGTAAACCCGATCTTTCCGCCGCATGGCTGTGGGTAGGTGAGCTGTGCTGCTGTAAGATGTTACAGCCCTGCTTTTGCCTTGTTCCTCCATCACACGATACCAGTCCTGTTTTAAAGTGGGTGGCTGTTATGTCTGTTCCTTGACGCTGTAACGCCCAGCCCAGCAGCATCGGTCACTGGTGAGGGGGACGCTGAGCCTCCAGCCAGCCCCTGCCTTTGTGCAGCCCAGGCAGCCACTTCAGTGAGGATGGAGCTTTGTGCTATGGGTTGCCTTTGAAATCTGCCTTGGCAAACAGAAATTTTCAGATGGGAGCTTTCCGAGTTGCCCAGGAGTAAAGCTCACCTCCACACGAAATGATAATGCTTAGTAAAAACAGTAAGAAATTTGCTGCTCTTGGTGATCTCTGACTACCTGGCTGTAAGGAACTCTTTAAAAATGAATTTAGACAGAAACCAATACACTTTTCTCCACTCAATTAACATTTATAAAAACATTATTTTTTTTTTTTTTTTAGTTAAAACCCCTGTATTAATTACTTAGTTCTTTACAGACAGCCAAATTCTATTTATTCTTTGTAATGAAACTCCTAAAAAACCAGGTGGTAACTTTCAGAAGCACAAGAAAGCTAGGTGAATCCTTCATTTAAACTCAGTACAGTCATTGCTATGACATTGTCCAGGTGAGAGAGGGAATGTACCTTAGAGATGGGTGTACCTGCATCGGTTACTAAAATGCTTTTCAGTAAATCTAGTGAGATGATAATATTGGTAGCTGAAAAAAGAGCAGGTACGTTTATGAACTACTGCATGAAGAGGTAAATCAATTATAACCACGCACTTAGAACTGCAGAAAATTTAGGTATACGTGCCTTTGGTGGTTCCTATATACGTATGCCTGCTTATGTAATATACATAGCATTTAGATTATAGTTATGTGTTATATACATAGTATATAGATTATATATGGGTGTTACATACATACGATATACATGATGTAACTCTAAACCAGCAAAAAGTGTAATTTCCTTAGGTCTAACGTTCAGCTGGTTGGAAGAATGCACTAGCAACTCCACCATCTTCCAGGAGAGGGCAGTCATATATGTCCACAAGGTTTACAAGGCGTTTATAAACTCAGAGCGTACATAGAGAAACAGGTCATCTAAAAACCGTGAACATTTATTTCTGCTTTCAGGGCCTTACTGATTGCAGTGCTGCTCTCAGACTAAAACACGTTCCTGAGCTTTCTGAA
The DNA here is from genome assembly GCF_929443795.1 of Astur gentilis. Classification (NCBI taxonomy): domain Eukaryota; kingdom Metazoa; phylum Chordata; class Aves; order Accipitriformes; family Accipitridae; genus Astur; species Astur gentilis. The sequence goes on from NC_064904.1 coordinate 9,538,880, forward strand.
CCACCAGCCTGGGGTCAAAAATACTTTCCCCAATGCTACAGCCAAAGTTTTCACAGACCTCCTGAACAAAGTCTCATTAAGCAACTGACAGATATTAAAGCACGGTATAAAGCTCAATATAAATACCGCAGACAGGTGGTCAGGGGACACGTCCCCTTAGCCGTGCTTCTTTGGGAAGCCTCGTGCTTCTGGAAGAAGGACCCTGTTGCACCTTCGCTGCAGCCCAAGCATCCCGGCAGCAAGTCGGTAATAGTCAAACAGCAGCTACATCACTGGGAATCATCTGAAAGGTGTTATTAGTCTCTTTTGTTATGCTAATGCCAGGTGGAAGTCAACACAAGTATTAATTGCAAACCTGTTCAGTCGAAGTGCTTTGAGCCAAGCAGGCATCCTAATACAGCTGAGAAGCTTTGTGTTTTATTTTAATTAACTCAACAAGAAAGGCAATTGAAGTGAAATGTTTTCCGTTGTGTTCTTCAGTGCTAATCAGCAGCTCATTATCTTTAATCGCACCGGCACTGCTGTTCTTTTCCAGTGCCGTGGTAGAGGGATGGAGCACCGGCAGGCTGCAGGTGGGGTGAGCGCAGCAAGGAGGGGGGGAGAGGGGAGAGGAGCCCCGTCCCCATGTGGAAAGAGCCGAGCCCTGTCACCAGATCCACGGGCACCGTCGCTGGCACCCCCAGACGAGCAGATCCAGCTGTTGTCCTGCCATTTCGGCAGCCTGTGCTGCAGCCGTGTTGGGCTGAACGGTGAGCGTGCTCCAGCGGGTCGTGCGGGGCCGTGCTGCCACCAAGAAGGGGGGTCCTGGCCCTCCCTCTCCCACTTCACCCTCACAAGGCTTTCGCGACTTTACGGGTGACATTGCACTCACAGAGATGCTCAGATCCTAATGCATGGTTGCAAAACGATAACTCACCTTTCTAAGGGTCGGCCAAGGCAAAAGGACCTGGTTTGGCTGCGTCTCCTTTCCAGGTCCCTCCAGGCCTGCAGCGTGCAGCGTGCTTCAGGGCATCGGCACCTCCGGCCTGCCCAGGAGCAGACCCCGTGCCTAAATCACTCAACGGTGCCAACCCTGGGGAGGCGATGGCAGCTCCGGGGCTCTCTCAAGGCTCGAGCCCAGTCCAAGGGGCCTCTTTCCCTCTGTGCACCGTGCAAGGGACCTCCCTGCCTCTCCAGCTGCAAGGCCAGCATCCCTCGGCCGACCAGAGCCAGCACCCACTTATCTATAAAAACGGGAGACTTTGAATTCTTAAGAAAATATTTATAGCTTGCGACTGCCTCCTGTTCATTATTTTCCTTCATCTTCCTTTCTCACCAGCATAAGGTGGATAACTGGGAGAATGACAGCTCTGGTAGTTCTTTCGGTTTTTGGGTACCAAGCCTAAATGGCCTTTTCTGTCTTGAAATCATGGGTTTCTGTTGCCTTGCTTCTCTGTCCTCAAAGAGCCCCAAGTCCGATACTGATGTGTCTGTCTCCTTTACGTTTTCTTCATCACTGATTTTAATAACCTGTGCCACCTCACCATAGAGTTGATTAGTGCCCATGTTTTGGGAGTAATTTTGGAAACATCAGGTACCTATATGAATCTCAGAATTTCAAGGTTTGATTGTTTCTCTCATTCTTGTGTATTGCCAATCTTGCAACATTTACTACAGATAAATTCAATGACGCTACTCATAAAAGGACTATTTGTAGGGCTATAGATATAAGCACGAAGAGTATTTTGCAGTATTATATTATATAGCAAGAGAGATGTAGGTAGTGGATAACAAGCTGTAGATAAATTACCCAAAAGAATGAAATCCTTGTTTGGAAGATCCAAAAGACAAATTAAACTCAGATGCAATCTAGAAACAGAGCCAGACAAAAAGGCAAGTTTTGGCTATGGTTTTATAAAACCTCATCCAATAGATTGAGTTTGCAGAGCCATCCCACCTCTGTGATAAGAAGAGCTAGCAGTGTTAGCTGTTGCCAGATTCCAGAAATAGTTCACTATAGAACGAATACAGATGATCAGCAGGGTAAACCTTTGAGCCAGAACACAAAATTCTACTTTTGGGTATTAAAAGTGCTCAGGGGCATGTACAAAGTCTATAACCAAGCCGTAAGTATTACAAACTATTGGGTATTGGCCCGGTACCCTGAGAGCTGATGGCAAAGCTCCCACTGACTTGGGTGCTGCCGAAGCAGGTGCTGTGCGGCTGCCCGGCCCCTGGACGCGCAGGAGCAGAGTCTGTGCAAACTGGCTGTGCCGAGCCTGGAAACAGTCCCTGCCACGACGGCACGTGTCCCTGCGGAGAGCTGCTGGGTAACCCTGCGGTGCCGCGTCTCCCCTCAAACAGCGAAAACGGGCTCAGCAGCTTCAGCTTTTAGATGCTACAAAGCCCAAGGAATAAGCGAAACCAAAATTCTTCCCTGCTCATAGCCTAAGATCTGTAACTCAGTGTCCGAAACCCTTTGGGATCCTATGGTTCGTACCACCTCGGTTCTTCCCAGAGTTAATGTCTGTACATCTCCATCTTGCTGCAAGCTGATTTGCTTTGTGATGGATTCAGTACACATTGTATGAGCATGTGCTACATCGGGCTGATCTTGCATAAAGGTTACCGCTTTTTTTTCCCCTTTTTCTCTTTTTTTTGTTCCCATTTGAACTGGTTAGAAAAAATATAGCTCATCCAATATTTAATAGGTACATAAACCCAACTGCTTTATTGTTCCTCATATTTTCAGAGAGCCATAGAGATGAAGGTAAATGACCACCATCGTTATGAAAAGGGTGGAGATAAATGATCACCAGGAATATTTATCGGGGATGACAAGGGCTCAAGACCTAACAACAAGGTACATGCGTTAGAGCACCAGCCACAGACAGAACACCCGTGTTTGGATGCATGTGATGTATTTCAGGCTTCCTGGCCGTACTGTTAGATGCCGTGTAACTCAGTGGGTCAAGTTCACTCCTGGCCTAAGTTCAGTGAAATCAAATCATCTGCCTTTGGGTTACTGGTGCTGCACCAGGGACTCACTTGGCCCATGGTGTTTAATTTTGATCATATTCAGTTTGAATTAGCATTGGTTATTTCACACAGCAGGCAGGCTTTACAAACAGGAGTTTTTTCTTTACCTCCTGCTGTGTGTGTCCCAGTGCGTCTTCTTCCATCTTTGAAAAATTATTCTCTTTAGACCCATTGTATCTAAGGGAAGTATTCATCAATGGAGAGAGAAACGTGGATTAGCCCCACATCTGCTCGGCTCTCTGCTAAGGAGTGGGGCAAAGCTGAGGAGGACTTTTGCCAAGGGAAACAGTAGCAGCGAGCACTGTTGATGTAGACAGAAGTAAAGAGTCTGCCCTGAGGACAACTTGTCAAAAGAAGCCTCCTGTGCCATTAATTACAGTTCCAAGGTGCAGATGAAATATGTATGTGATAGAAGAGGTTTGCTTTTTAATGTATTGTTCGAGCGACTTTTTAAAGAGACAGCATCAAGACAAGTCTTCGGCTCATACATAGTGGGTTTTCTTTCCTTGTTACTCATAGACTCTTGTCATTTCATTCCCAAAACACAGGTGGTAGCTCTGGTTACATCTCCAAAGGCTGACTTTTTCCTGGGGAATCTATGAGAAGGACCCTAAGACTGACAGACTGTCTGTGGCCACATCAGCTCTCACATCAATATTTAGAATTGTGAGACCAATCCCAGAGTAATTTTATTTGTCAGGCAGTTACAATTTGAATGGAGCTGCATACAAAATAGAAAAGCATAATGTGAAGAATTATAATTCAGCTCTAGTTAGTATTTTTGTATTTCATACCAAAAGTGTAACAAGACCTTTAATGAAAACATAACACAAATGTGCTAATTATAGAAGTACACCAACATCTTGGCCAGGGCAGGAGCTCCAGTGATAGGCACAGCGTAAACAAGCAGTATAAACCAGCTCCTGCCCCAGACAGGTTACAAGGGGAAACTTTGCTATCTACAGAGGGAAACTGAGGCAGGGAGAAATTTAATCTTTGATTAGTGTTACAGAGGCAATCCCTGGCAGAGCCAAAAACTAAACTTAGCCTGCCGAGTCCTGGCGGCAGCAGCCCTTTCCCCGGGACAGGCTGCATTCCTCCCCTGAATATCGCCGAGTAATAAATAGCAGCGAGCGGGGGAAATGGAAAGGAGAGCTGGGGGCTCTTGCTCTCCGCTGAGGTTGGTGGTGACCTGGCAAAGCAGTGAAATGGCCAGGGAGAATTTGCAGCTGGGAAAGCTGTACCTCTCGCCCTGAGCGCTGCCGGGGTGTGGACGGTGGAGGCAGGAAGGTCAGGGAGGAAGGTGAAGGTGATGAAGGTGACTTCCAGAAACAGAGATGTGTTTTCGGTTTCCTCCTGAAAGGGCTGAGCCCTACGGGGATGGGTTTGAGGCTGAGCGCAGCCCTGCTGGGTGCAGGGAGTCGGTGGGCAGCGCGTCCTGGGCAGGCTGCCTGCCGGGATGGGAACAGCCCCTGCACCCCTGGAGTGCTAACGAATGCTGGCTTGCTATGAATTTTTTGTCCTCTCTATTTTTCTAGCTGCAGTGACACCTGTTTTTTTCCCCCCAGGTTATCTGTAGCATCCCAACCACATCACAGCATTCTCCCACCACCGCTCCAGCAGCCTCTGCTGCGGGTCTACCTGACAGCCCCGCCACCCCTTTCAGGTCCCCACCTTCCTCCTATGTCCCCGTAACCCTGCCCGTGCCGCTGGCAGGGATGGAGGTGGCACATGCGGCAGCCTTAAACTAGTCCGATCTCTCCCCTTTAACAGAGTTCCAGATGTTTTCTGGAAACTGCAGGAACTTCAACGCCTTTCGGACCTCATCGTTGCTTGGGACTAGCTGGTGGGTTGAGGATTTATTACTGAAGGGACTGTGCAAATCTTGTTTCTTGAGGAAACAGCGATGAAAAGGAACATTAAATTGGCAAGAAAGCACCGGCCCAGACTCTGCCTGTAGATGGGTGGATGCGAGGCTTGGTTATTTCAGTGCCAGCAGCATGTGCCTTTCCAAGGGCTTACTTTAATCCAAGGAGCCTCACAGAAGAAGGAGAAGGGAGACCTTAGGAAGGAGGGACTGTTGGCCAGGCTGTGCCCACGGGGAGGAGCAGGGAAGGGAGCCACAAACTTTTAAAAACGAGCAGCCAGCTTTCTGAACGCCTGTGTGCTGAAAGGAAAAGCATACTTTGCTTTCTCTCCCTACCCTTCCCCCACCGAAAAACTTGGCTCAAAGGAAAAAACTTCTCTCCAAATGGAAATACGATTGCCACATTGCCCTTTGCAAAAGAAACAACTTGACATTTGACCATACGTGGAATTTCCTTAGATGTGGGCTCTGCTGCGAGACACATTTCTTTTAGGCTTCTGCTGCTTTCTAAATTAAGAGAAAAAAAAATATCAATGGTGGTTTAATTTTCAGTTCTGCAGCCTTTGGGCTTCTCTGGTCTGTTCCATTCAAGTTTAACATCTCATTATTAATAAGGTTTTGTAACCTTTACGTATAATTTTGTGATAAAATGTAACTAACTATACACTGATACCGTACCTCAAGAATGCCGGGATCCCTGATTAGTCCACATCAGCTGCTGCAGTGATGGCCGGGGGATAGCACTTCAGCACATCTGACTCTGCTCTGCACAACATAACGATGATTTTATGTGCAGGCCTGTTGGTTAGCTGTACCCCAGGGTTTCAGAGGCAAGCGTTCACCTGCTACTACTACTTCATGTTATTTCTGTGGAATAACACAGGGATAGGTAAGGAATGGGTCCAGGATATAGCGGGAATACTGACTTGGGTTGGTGCCGAAGGGGAGTGAAGGCACGGTGCGGACAAGGCATCACTGAGAGCTGCAAGAGGGGCCCCGGGGGATCTGGAGGGGCCGCAGCAACCCTGGCTCTGCCCTGAGATGGGAGCTCTTGGGTTTGTTTAACTGCATGTGAAAATGCTGGGATTCTCCTAACTGCTCCTCTCCAGGAAGGGTAAGATGCCTGCGTGCAGAAATGGCAGCAGCAGAAATTCAATCCCCAGATTAGCCCTGGATGAGAACTGGAGAGTGAGAGGGAAGAAGCAGCTCCATGCATCAAATTAGGAAATTGCAAGAAAGCTTATCCCTACAATTTTAAAGCATAAAACGTTCGGTCTGTGCTTCCTGAATGCCTCCAGCTCCCAGGGCAGGCTGGGACATTTGCTCATATATTGAAGGAAGCACTTGCTGCTGGACTCTTGAGTATCTTGAGAATGGGTGTAAGATATTTCGGTCGCAGAACTGACTGCAGCTTACCAGAGAGCTGCCCCAGCTAGGTGGACACAAAGCAAGTCACAAAGCTGCCCCAGCTCTGTGGCAAAGCAGCCAGCTGCAGCCGGGCTGGTGAGTGTACAGGGGGGTCTCCTGGACTAGTTGCATCACTTCAGTACACTGAGGCAGGGGTTTTGGTCAAGTGAAGGGATGTCACATACTTAAAGCCACTTTTCTAGCAGTCCTGCAGCAGCTATTCTTAACCCAAACCCCAAGAGATCAGTGCACCATCAGTCTGGCACACAGAAATATTTTTAGATTCATTGAGACTTTTAATAAGAAAGAAAAAGGATTCTCATGTTTTTCATGAGCATTGAATGGAAATACAGATTTTTTTTCTCTTCCTTCTTTTAGATAACAATAAGCAAATTAGCGTTATTGAGACTTTCCTGTTTCCACGCGGCACTCCAATTTGACAGACTGATTTAGTGAATTCTCCTGTTTGCCCCTTGCCCACCGTGAAGCAAGGGCGAGGCTTCCCTGCCACCATGCCACGGCCTTGCAGGGTCACCCTGTTAAAGTCACTTCACCCCCTTCCAGGATTTCTTCCTCTCCATGCTGGCGGGGGGGGGGGGGGGGAGCATCGATTCCCCCGAGGGTCTGAGTGCCTGTCACCCTGCACTGCCTGGCTCAGCACCGAGGCACTGCACCCCCGCTGTGCGCCTTAGCCCAGGCTTCCCAGCACTGGAGCTGAGAGTCTAACCACACCAAGGCAGTCTTGAATTTCTCCTTGAGGCGGCTGGAGTTGCATGGAGTGAAAAACATCAATATCAGAGAACCTAAGACAAATCCAATCCTGTTTTCAGAGAAAACTTCCTGGAAATACTACTTATGTGCTATTAAAGTAGTCACAAGCGAGCTTTCCTTTTGCTCCAGAAACGTGCCTCACCCCTGATGTGACTTACAGAGGTCACTTACGTGGTAATAACCTGCTTTATTCACTGTTCCCAAGGAGTCTTGTCCTCTTTGCAGAAATTGCCAACAAGGTCACCGCTTCCGTTAATTGTGACTGTGTTTATTGTAAGACGGAGGAGGCTCCAAATGACTAAGAATGAAAACTCCTCCCGTACCATTCCTGCTGTCAAACACCAGTGACAAACATTTGCAACGAAGCAAATGAAAGTGAGTTGTAAAGTACACCACATTACAAGTTTGATAGATATCCTAATGAATAATTTCCCCCGCTGTTCAACTCTGTTTCCATTAGCAATTCCTTAATTAATTTTGTCTCCTAGCACGGCAGACTTTTGCTTAGTGTTGTGGAGGCAGCAGTTGCTTTGGTAGAGAAGATCAGCTGGACAGATGATCAGCTGGAGGATTATCAGATCTCTCTGGTGCTCTCTTTCTGCTGCCAGTCATTTCCAAAAGCATAGTTTGCTCCTGTTGCAAGTTTGGGATGAAACTCTGATCTTTTGGTTACCTGTTGTGGCTAACCTTGGCCAGTGACAATTTTAATGATGTCTTTTCAGATTGGTGAAAGCATCTTGCTATCCTTGACATAGCACTGAGCAGGGAGAAAGTCTTGGAGATGAGAACAGGAATGAGATGTCAGTTATTTGAAGGCAGGACTGTGTTTGGCCGTTGTAAACATTCTGCATTGGTAATGTGCTGTCTGGGCCTGGTTTTAATAAAGGCTGAAGGTAGGTGAACGTGTGGTCTCTCTCTGGCCTGTGGTGGAAGGAGGAGGCTTTCAGTTCGTCAAAACACATTTCAGTGTTCACAGGATGAGCCGATAATTCAGAGGGTCTGACACCTCACCTTCCTTTATCACCAAACCGATATCCTTGATCACGGACGGCTGCAATTAGTCCCCAGAGCACTGATAGTACATGATGAACGCTGTGGCTTTTGCCTTCCGAAAGGACAATACTGTGCCTCCATAATTCCTCTTGGGATTTCCCAGCTTTGAAGCCTTTGTCAGCTAACCTTAGATATACAAGCTGTCTAGGGAAGTTATTGATTCCTCTCGTCTCCACCTCCCTGTCTCTCTTCTCAGTTAGGCTGATTTATAGGAATTTTGGTAGGAACCACTAAAAACCTGGCAGAGCTTATTAATTTGTGAATCCTTTGAAGACTTCCCTCTTTGCAGAGACCATCTGTTTGCCTGAGCGTTATTTTTGCAACTACCAAATCAGGTTTGCAAGACTCTCACCTTCTCCTCAAACCCAACACTTGATACGGTAATATTTACATTCAGGGCTCGACACTCTTTTTTCCACCAGATATGTACAGAGCAAATGCAGCTACACTCAGCTGTGCAAGACTCAGTCTTAATCCCACTGAAATAAACAGCAATAATGCCATTAAAACCAGAAGCAGCAAGATCAGATTGAATTGTATAACTTTTCTTGGCTTTTTATTTTCACCAGGAGACTACTCAGTAACGCCTAGAACATTTGCAGAGGGGACTCCCATTAACACTAATTGCAGCTGTGCATGAAAATCTGCCATATATCGATGGGAGAACGGCTTCAGCCTCAGTTCCCCTGCGCTGGGTGACTCCTGCAGAGCCCGCCAGCGAAGAACCACTTGTGTTTATCAGCAGATGCCGAAAGCTGGGCTCACGCTGCCGTGCTCACCTTCTCTCCATCCTTGTGTAAATGCATTTCACTTGAGTGCTAGGGCAGGCTCGTTTTGATACCTGGTGTGTCAGGAGGCATTGCCAGCAACAACTGCGACAGCTCAGAAGCCAGTTTTGTCTTTCGGATGTAGTTTTTCTGTTTCCTCATATAATTTCAATGGCCTTTCATAACTCCTCCCCAGAGAATGCAACTGCTTACAAATTAGATGAGACTAAAATGCCACTGAGATTCAGACTATCCACTCATTTCTTCTTTAAGATAAATCCTCTTCCAAGTCTTTGATCTTCTTATTTTATTTACTGTATATCTGCACGTTCGCATAAAATGTTTGCTCTGAGAGCCAGCAATTATCACTGGTAAGGTTCACATTTCTTGGAGATAGCTGGAATTTCTCCCCCATTTTCTCTTTGAATGTGCAAAATTACTTTCCTTGCTGCTGGATTGGTGTCACCTGACATAGTTAATCTTCTAATCTTCTCTCTGGGGTGACATCAGAGGAGATGATGGAGACGTTTCCTTTCTTGAATACAAAGCTCAGATTCAACTGTGACTAGTGAAAATCCTGTTAATAAAATAATAAAAAAACCCAGATTAGTGCAAAATTATGATATACCTCGTTATTTTGGGGGGCTGCTATTACTTTTGTGTTTGTTGTTTCCTGGAGGACTGTTTTAGATGTCAGCTGTATCTTGCCTTTTTTCACTTGCTTTCCCTTCACTGGAGGCACCCTCATGAGATCCTATCAGTGCATCAGCTTCTCTGGTGATTGCATTATTACACTCCTCATCCATCAAGTTGAAATGTGAACAGAATGTGTCAGAAAACAATAATGAAATAAAATCCCGATTATTGGGACTTGCTGGGTGCTTGACTTCCAGTCTGAGCCTGGTTGCTTTCCTCAGGGCAGGCTTCTGCTGATCGCCATGCAGAGGTTCAGGCCCATCTGACCAGCAGCTCTGGAGTCATTTCTCTGCTGCACGTGCACGTGGTACAGCATCCCACAGACCCTGGATGTGGCCCGCTGGTCCCATAGGTACGGCCGGGAACACACCGAGGCCCCGCCGGTGACTCAGAAGATGTGGGGCTGGCAGTGGGGCGGGTGGTGGCTGGCCAGCGTGGTCCCCTCTTGCTTCTCTGCTCTTTATCTGGGTGCAATTCAACCGCTGTGGTTAATTTTACCCCTTACACTAGAGGACAGAAAAGCCTGTGCTATCCCCACCAGCCACAGGGCTTTTCGAGGGGGGAAAACCAGTCTTTTTGCTAACAAATTCCTAACCATGACTCCTAAAGGAAAACAGCAGTAGGAGCAAAAGACTTAAAGCATGTGCTGAATTTACTCAGCTCGTCTGTCTGTGCTGGGGGGAAAGTTTAGCTCGTCTGAGTGTGGGTCATGCTCCAGAACCGTCCCAGTGCCCGGGGACCGTCCCCGCCTGCAGGACTGTGTTTTGGGCTCTTCAGTGCTCTGAGAGAAGGTCACCCACGTCCTGATGCCAACCTGCTTATATCAGCACGCAGTTTCTTTTCTAGCCCTATCCCTCCCCTCCCCCTGCCCAGGCTGGGAATCCTCCCGTACCCAACAGGCAGAAATCTCTTCACACGGCAGGAAAAAACCCAAGGGAATTTGCATAAATTAGAAGGGAGAAGCGCATTTCAGCCATTCTCTATTTAAACTGCATGGAAATCACACTGATGTGAGATATAAATGCCTGCCGAAGCGGGCAATAAGGCGCTTGCTTCAATCTCATGGAAAATTGCAGATTTAATAATCAGATCTGACTTGGTTAGCTAAAGAAATTGTTCTCGCTTCTCGTGATTTCTCTCTGCCAGGAGAGAGAAAGGCAGAGGGAAGGAGAACAATTCATCCGTGCTCCTACAGCGGTGACAAGCTTAGCAAAGCCCTTCCACCAGTAATGTTTGCAGGAGGCCGGCGTCTGGCAGGGCCTGACATCCCACAGTGAGAAGTGCAGCTCCCTACTTTTCCTATGACGTTTGAGTGAGACTGGCTCCATCCGTGGCTGAGAGGTGAGTCAGCCATAACAAAAGCCCTGGTGCAGCTGGGAGGTTTTGGGTAGATCTGGCCTTAGGCATGGTCAGATGCCTGAGCCCATCAGGTTGTGGGGAAAATTATGACCCCCCATGGGATTTAAAATCTTAAAGTCCAGATTTTCCAAAGCATTTAGGCAATTAGATCAGGAGCATAATAGGACGTGTAAACATCTAGGTTAGAAACTAAGCCCTGCTACCTGTCTTACTCATGTAGGTGACAGTATTTGGGCACTAAGGTGACTGTGTACTTGTACTGTTGTAGGTGCCCTGCACCCAGGTTTCCTCACATATGTCCTCTTTCCCCAAGCATATCAGCTCAGCTCCAGGTTCTTGGTATCTCAAAAGCCCTTTGCACAGTCCAGGCTGTGGGTTATCCGCAGGATTTGTGGCATAAACAGCAAACAAGGCATTTATATTTCTTCCTGGAAAGCTCCAGAGAGAGGTATGGCCACTCTAGCAAGAGCTTAAGTATTTCAAGATGCATAAGGACGATGCAACTGTCTTCTGGAAACAGGAGACCAAATGAGTCCAGCCAAACCTTCTTTAGGAAATACTGCAGTGACTTCCTTTCATACATTACATTTACCATCCCACTCATGGTATTTGTCATGGATTTTATGCAGAGGACTATCTGTCGGGTAGTAGTATGAAGCAGACAGATTCATGACCAGTTCTCACTGTGTGCTGAGGGATAAGCATCCTTCGGGTCCCTCGGAAAGCCCAAGTGAGAGCAGTTATTGACAGACATTTAGCACATTTCTCACATTAGTTTAATGCCTCCTAAAATAATACGTGCTTTACTTCTCACCTTTTATTGTTTAGTTCAATTTTTGGCTTTTGTATTTTTTGCCATGACAGACACCAGGTTTATTCATAAATTCCCCAAACTTTCTCCTTTCAGACTTAAATTTTCCAGGCGTGGCCTTTCTCCAGGAGTAAGCATGGCTCTTTTCAGGCTGAGAAACAGGGCAAGTTAAAAGAAACGCTCAGTTTTACTCCAGAAAAAAGTCTTATAACCTCCCCCAAGCCAACATTATAACTAAAGTATCCAGGGATCAAAGCTAATTTTGTAAGTAAGTGGAGTAGTCCTCATCAAAGGAAGGTGTTCGTGAGTATCATTGTAAGAATTAGGTCTGGTTTGTTCAACTTTTGACCCCATGGATAACTTCATGCTTTAGTGTTTCACTGAAGAGCTCTCCCAAGGCCAAATCCTAATAATGGCTCTGGCAGTCCAGCTCTTGCCAACTTTACTCTAATAGTTTAAGATGTATTTGTCGTCCCCCCTCAATCTTCTCTGCTGGCTTCTTTGCCCCTCTTCTGGAAGATGTTGACCCCCTGTAGCAGACCTGGCCAAGGATGACGTAACAGGGGTGACTGAGGCAAAGGTTTCTTAAATTGCTCTTGAGGACGAGTTAGAGCGAAGACACCAGTCTGTGATTTGGCATGCCTTCACTGCAGGCACTTGTCCAGCTCTGCTGGAGGGCTCGAGCCTTCAGCGGAGGAGCACCAGCACACAGCTGTGAGAGGTACCTTCAAAATCAGCTGCAGCTGTTTGCTCCGTGAATACAAGTAAGAATGGTGAGCCCTTGATCCTGCAAATACTTAGGCATGTGTTTAACTTTGTAACTGTGAGTAGTTCCAGGAACGTCAGTGGGGCTTGAAGTTAAATTGGCACGTAAATGCTTGCAGAACTGGGAGCCTGCGATTGCAGGGTTGAGCTAAGAAAGCTTTGATTCACACATGTTGGAGCAATATGTTTCTGCAGCGAAATTGCACTGGAAGAAAAGTCCTCCGGTCTGGTTTAGGCCTTCTTCCCTTCCCAGATGCGTACTGAGATTAAGACCAGACATCTCCACGTCTCCCTAACTTCCAGAATAGCTAGAGACCCCTCCTTGAGTCTGTGGGCGGCAGCAGGATGGAGAGACTGAGCATGGTGCCCTGCACTTCTCCTTGTACAGCCTCTTTGGCGAAGAGCACAGCCTGAGGCTCTCTTTCTCCCCGGATCCACCGTCCAGGTGAGCCTTACACCAGTGAATATCCCTGTGCTGTTCCACGAGCAGACCTAGGAGCAGCCACTGACAAGGGCTGTCCCTGACAGGATGATGCCAACAGATCTTCGTGCCGGCAAACCCCAGTAGCCACGGGACGCCCCCGGCCCCGCTCACCCGACCCCGTGCAGGCAACCCAAGGGATGGTTTTGGGAACATGTAACTGCCTACATTTGCAGCTATTTTAGCTTCTTAGTCACCAGCCTGACATCCTGAATTGAATCCATGGCTAGCTATGCTGCTGAGTAACCAGCAGAGTATTAAAAGGCTTCTCTTCAGAGAGAAAGCAGGTAGAGCCAGCAGTGTCAGCCTTTGGGTGCTTAGACTGAAGCCTCTAAGTAAAGCCAGCCCAAATTTTTCAGAGGTGCTGAGCACGCTGAGCTCCTAGTATACTTCATGTAAATTAAGCCTTTTTTTCTTCAAGGCATTTTGAAGAAAGGTGTCCCCTGGGGCTCCGATGGCTCATTTCTCCAAGGGGCTGTGTCTGGCCACAGGGTCTGGAAGCGCTTCCCAGAGCCCCTTCATAGACTCCCCCCCCTCCCCCCCCCCTTGCCTCTTTGTCCTGCCAGCACTCACGCTGGTTCTGGGTCTGAAACCCCAACATTTGTAAAGGGCTTAGACACTACAAGTCTGTGTCTGGTAAAGCCCAGGCTGTCCCTGACTGTTCCTGGGGAGAAAAAGTGGCAGCCAACCACCCCCCCTGGGTGCCGAGGGCACCCACCAGGTCCCGAACATCTCTCTGCCAAGCCTACCATGGCTCTAACGCTGCCAGAGCCTTCGCCTGCACTTCATTAAGGTACCTAATGAACACACCAGTGTGCAGGGGTACCCTCTACTGACTGCACTCGTCTGGAAATCTCATACCAAGCAAATCCCACATAAACATTTCCAAAGATTAAAAAAATGAGTTGTAGGAGCAGCCACAAAATGTTCCACTAAGGCAGCGTTAAAGCGGCATATTTTAAGCAAGCAAAAGTCATGAGGTTACAGAGAAATCTGCACTCACAATAGTATCATACCACGAAGCAGCCTTTAGTAACAGTGTCGCAAAAACTATTTCTCACATATTACAGTATAAACAGAAGGTCATTTTTTTCTGTCGCCCTTAAACAGATACACCCTGGCTCCTGCCCCCCCTTCAGCAGCAAGTATTTCTGCTTGGACCCTTATTTAACCTGCAGACCGAGAAGGTACAGAACAAGATGTCAGAGCATATCCTCCAGCTCACCACCCCCACGCAGCCCCCCCCGGGAAGCAGGAGTGCCCCAGCAGTGCGGCTCCCACCACCAACCCCACCGCACAGCAATTAGCCTGGTTCTCCAGCACAGATTTGCAGCTTAGCTCTTAAAAGCCGTTTCATAAATATTCGATGGCCTTTCCGACAGGGTAATGTGCCTCTGTGACATTAAAGAGGAAACTCTGCGAAGGGGAGGGATGACAACAAATTTATCCACCAATAGCACACTCTTTTGGCACAAAAGCACATTCTTATCTTTACATCCCATAATGAGAAGGCAGGGACGGGACTGTTGCTACAGCTCTCTGGGTGGGTAGATGTACAGTGCAAGAGAAGGGTGGCTGTAAATTGTTAGGTATTTCCCCCCCCCCCCCCCCCGCCTTTGCAAGCAGAAGGACCCGTGCTTGTGCTCCTGCTGTGGTTTTCCTAAGCCCCCGGTGAGGAGGACTTCTCGCACGATGTCAGACTGCGAGGGACTGCCTGTGGGTAAGCGCCAGATTTATATTTACCCCGGTGTCCTGCCGACTAGTTCACATTCTCAGATTGCAAAGTCACACGCGAAGCCGCTTGCTTTTGAAGGGAGCCGGAGCCGCGGCAGGGAGAGGAGAAACTCCCCGCAACCACTGCAGATCCTGGTGTGGTTCCTTACGAGTCCGTGGCGGAGGGCTGGCGTGGGTGGTAGTGCCTGGTTTTTCTCTAAAGGCGCAGGGGCTGGATAGGACGAAGGGTTCGGTAATTCAGGCAGATGGTCCGAAGGGTCTGTGTCCGGAGAGACGACGGTATCGATGTGCGTTATCGAGCTCGTGAAGGAGAGTTTCTGCAGATGGGTCCTGCAGGACCAAGTGCGCCATGTATGTGTCCTGTTCATGCCTTGATAAACCTTCCCGGATGGTAACGGACGCAGCAAGGGCAGATAAATGTAATGCAAAGGGTTTATTTGCTGAAAGGAAACAGAAATGTACCTTATTTTCAAAACAAGTGCCTTACCTGTTTTGCCTATGTCTGGGAAGGCGTCCTTTACTAGCACTTATGGCTGTATATGTCAAACTTCGCTGAGCAGGAGAGCACGTCAGCAAGAAGCATGTTTCTCAGCTGTTTTTTTTAAACTTCTATAGGAATTGTAAATACTCTCTAGATAGTCTGCACAAAAGGAAACTCTTGTCAAAATGCTAGAGTAATTCTCTGCCAAGGCATTTTACTAATAAAGAGATGGACCATTGAAAACATCTTTTTTTTCTTTTTTCCTTTTGCCATGGCAAGCATTTCTCTTTTCACATATGTATATACACATATATACGTACACATACTGTGTAGCACTCATGCTTCACTGGCCTGTGAAGGCTGTGTGTCAGAGATGAGGATCTGGGCTAAAAAGTGGGGCTGGAGAAGGAGAAGGCTGCTGCAGTGCTTTTTTTTCCTCCTCTCTCTGCTTCCATTTTACAAAAGCAATGCCCAAGTCCAAAACGCGCACTCAAAACCAGAGTGGAAAAATATAAATTATGTATACAGTGCAGAGTGAACGCACCATGCGCAATTCCCTGTGCCATTGCTATCGTTGCCTGAAGAGAGGAGAGATGAAGACGAATATTTCCTGCTTACTTTCTCAAAGGGCTGATCTGTTAACCAGAAAAGCTTCCCTTCTTCAGGCTTTGATTTTAAGGGCCTGACCTCAGTTTGCTTGTTAAGCACTCTGAGTTGAGGGTGGGATATTTCAGGGCGACAGTGACAGTATTTAGCTGGCATCTGATATTAATGATGAAACTGATATTGAGCATGCATGGCATGTTGTGTGCAGAACTTACTGATATCTCAATTACCTTTGCTGCTGAAAGGACCTAGGAGGTTTCCTCCAGAAAAGCATTTGTAGATGTAGGATTTGAGGGAAGGAAGCAGTTTGTTACGGGCAGGAATGACAAGTAAAGATAAAGTGATGTTCAGATGCGGACGTGGATCAGAAATGTGCCAGCATACGCAGAGGAAATGTTCGTTTCTCTCTGTTCCCCCAATAATCCTCCCCCGTCCCCCAGCCGGAGCCGGCCCTGCCTCCAGCCGCTCTGCCCGGCACCAGGCACAGATAACCGGTCACGAACGAGCGGGCACCCGCTGCGCGGACCTTGCGTAATTTGCTGGTTCATGTTTGGGTAGAAGTGCGTGTGCTTACATAAATATACACAGAACCAGCACTGGAGGTAGAAATGGTGGCCCTCCTGTGCAGTTATTAAGCAATTTTAGTGAATTAGTTGCTGACAGCTTGCTTTTCATGTCAAGATATTTTGAAATCAAGTCATTCTCTTTGTGGTTATTGCTCTTTTACTAGCTAGTTCGGATTTTAAAACTTTAGCAGTAAAAAAAACATAAAAAGGGTTGCAAAAAATCAGCATCAAACTTTCTAAAAGAATGATTAGTGTCCACTAGTGCAGAAATACCACTTTGCCGGATCCAGTGAGCATAGCAAGGCTGGCATTGTACTTTTAAAATCCTTGGTTTTGAATGCAGCCACATAATATAGCTGCAAAAAAGTTGTTGCAGTGACAGCTATCATTAGCACCGCAATGTGGCTAGGATCCAGAGCCCTGCTTATAACACAAACTGTACAGACGTATACATGCGTCCGTGTATACACATGCACACAGCTATAAATAAGTTTAGCCAAAGCACAATATTAGTGTCAAGTGTAT
Organism: Astur gentilis; assembly: GCF_929443795.1. Taxonomy (NCBI): domain Eukaryota; kingdom Metazoa; phylum Chordata; class Aves; order Accipitriformes; family Accipitridae; genus Astur; species Astur gentilis. Next base: position 9,555,787 of record NC_064904.1, read on the forward strand.
GTATTGCTTCACCATCCTCTTTGCAAAGGGTATGCCTTATGAACAACCTGGAGAACTGCAGTTTGTAGTTACAGTAAATTAATGCCAGAATTTTTAGACTGCTTTCAGCCTACACAAGAATGTCGCATGAACAGCTGTGTAATTGTTCCCTCAGACAAGCAACTCAGAGGGAACTGCTGAATACAATCTTTGAATTAAATAACTGGATATGAATGGGTCGATATACCAATAATTTTTCAACAAGAAGCTTTATTCAGTAACAGTATCTTACTTCTATGCTGGAAATGGTTATGCAATTTTTCAGGATGAAAGCATTGGGTGCTTTTAAATCTCTGTTTTACGTTCAATTCCAGCATGGCTGCGCCCTTTTGCTGATGTGGAATGGAAAATTAAACATGTGATGCAAACAAAGTTTTATTTTGTTGTTTGAATATAGCACAGAAGACATAAAAAAAGGATCCTAGATGTCAGACTGCAGATTATGTAAGCAAGCGTGCAGTTATTTTGGACTGTATTCATACCAAAAAAGGCACTTGAAAGCATCGCTATCAAAATGATCTATTAGTGAACAGAATTATAAAATTTACACTATTAATTTCCCATTGTAACACGGGGAGATAAAGAAAGAAAGATCAGTCACTTCAGGACAAATGCACTCCTATTTCTTTCTCATTAGCAATTATTGACATACTGATGCTATCCATTAGTGCCAGCTACATAGATTTCCTGTCATTCCTACATGCAGATAAAAGAAAACCACATCAATTATTTAAGTGCTTCCTCCTGTGTGTATTATTTTTCTCTTGTAAGGAGACATAGTTCAGCCTCCGTACGACTGAACAGCTTTTCACACACCCAGCATTTTGATTAGGAATATATGAGTCATGATGGTTCTGGTTCTTAACACAATCCTTTTGACTTCAGAAAAACCTCTGAAGTCATGCAAAGGTTCTTAAAGTGGCTCTTTCCTTATTTTCTTATTTCTTAATTCAGCCATAGACTGAGTTTGAATGACATGGGTAACTTTTTCTGGATAATACCACTGCTGCAATAACACAAGGTACTCAGCCATGATAGATGAAGATTATATTTCTGAAGAAGGAGTAGCTATTCAGATGCCGGGAGTCTCATATGTACATACTTTCTCTGTTATTTACTACAACAGGATAAAGAAGAGAAGATACAGAATTGATGTAGCTTGTTCTGCAGCAGGTGGCATGCGAATCTAACTGAATTTCCTTAAAATTCCTCCCAAACTTTTATTGGCCTCATTTCAATAGAGGAGGAAACAAGACCTTTCATCTGAAATATGTTCCTGACTCTTTAGCTAAATACTTCCTTTCAAAGCTAAAATTACACACTTCAAACATGTCTTTAAGACAGAGTGGAGCCAATTTGCTAAAATTGGTGTTTTCAGAATCAGGATATCCCAGAAACCTACAGGAATTTTGATTTCCTGAAATTCAGCACAGATTCTGCACTGTCATCGGGAGTCCATTTAGCTCAGCCAGAGAGGCTGCTAGTGAGCGAGACCTCCATCTCCCACGCTGGGCTGTCTCTAAACAGCAGCTGGGAATAAAATACAGCACAAATATATTTTTGTAACAAAAAAATCATTAGCAATGACTCAGCAGATGCATGAGCAGTACTCCTGTCAAATAAAATTGCCCCACTTTCACATACTCATATCAGAATAGGAGTATGCTTTAAATTAATCTTTCATCAGATTTGGTAAAAAAATGTCTAGCTTTTTGCAGATAACTCCGTGTCCCCCTTAGGGCTTGAGCACCAGTTCTGCTTTGCAGTCTAGACCTTAGATAAAAGGTCTCGACTCAGACACTAATGTTGCTATGTGAGTGGTCCCACTGAATACCACTGTTTGCAGGGTGAGACCCTAAGTAAAAGGCAACACACTGAAATCATCTTGCAGGATTGCTGTACAGACTGCACTTAGTGCTCTGGGACAAGCAGGGAAGTGGCAAGGTTTTTTCAGCATATCAACCCAGCTACCTGCTGCAGGTTAGGAGGGTAATGGCATGTCTTAAGCATCTCAAGAGAGTGGTCTGCAGCATGAAGGACAGCTCCTGACCCCACAAAAATCACCAGCACTGGCTTGTATGCTTGGAACTCCCCAGGAGCATCCCCCAGCCAGGGGAAGGCGACGCCAGGGTGCTGGGGCTCCCATGCCTGCAGATCTAGCTTTGCACAGTGAGACACAAGCAATCTTGCAGTCAGTACTCTTAGAAACAATGAAAAAAGGCATATAAAGCTTTTGGCTTCGGGAAAGAAAGGTGTGAAGCCCGAACGAAGAGTGACTGTGAGTGACTGCCGCTACAGTGCCATCAATGAAGCTGTGCAGCCTTGCTCTGGTTGCTGGAGTTAGGTGCCACTGCACGTTGCCTGAAGTCTGTCTAGGGATTTCATCTGGAGGTCTACGAGTCCAGCCTTGCTCTTGGCTAACTTGCTAAATGCCACCGCAAAGTAATTTAAAGATGCTCTGCAGCTGCAATGGACATGGCTGAGTCAAACGTCTTAGAGAGGGAAAGCAAAAATGTCTGACGGTCAGTATAAATCCTCAAGAAAGAAGCCTTTCCAAATGCCAGCATTTACCCCATTTAGAATCATAGAATCGTTTATGTTGGAAAGACATTTAAGATCATCAAGTCCAACCGTTAATCTCACACTGCCAAGTCCACCACTAAACCATGTCCCTAAGCACCACATCTACATGTCTTTTGAATACCTCCAGGGATGGTGACTCAACCACTTCCCTGGGCAGCCTGCTCGACAACCCTTTTGGTGAAGAAATTTTTCCTAATACCGGGTTGTGCTCTTGCTTCAGCCACCGATTGATCCAGGCTCACTGGGGAAGACACCGACTCTCTGCATGCAACTTTCCATAGGAGAGCCTCCTATCCATGAAGCAGTTTCGTCTGGTTTAGCTGAAATCCCAGGGGATTTGCTGCAGCCCACATGGCTCCCTCCTGTTCTCCCCTCTTTTTCCCAAGAGCTCTGTGCCGTGCTCACCCAGGCCGGCAGCCCTCCTCCGCCTGCTCAGGTGTGGGGTAAGCCCTGTCCCAGGGAGGGACACGGACAAAATCCCCACTGCCTCCTGGCTCTCTGGCTACTCCAGATCTATATAGAATCATAGAATCATTTAGGTTGGAAAAGAGCTTTAAGATCATGGAGTCCAACCGTAAACCTCACACTGCCAAGTCCACCGCTAAACCATGTCCCTAAGTGCCACATCTACACGTCTTTTAAATACCCCCAGGGATGGTGACTCGACCACTTCCCTGCTTTTTCTCCTCCAAGGCTTTGCTTAGGAGTAAGCACAGACCTAGGAGCCCCGGTCTGGCCCGCTGGCTCGGCAGCCCGGCTGGCCGCTCCTGCCCCAGCTGCCCATGCTGGCTGCAGTGGCACGGCAGCGAGGGACGACAAGCGATTTGGGTGGGTTGGGATGGGTGACACTGAGTGGTGTGTGTCCTGTGAGAGTCCATAGGCTGCATTTCGGACGTTTATTGCAGCAGCGGGACACGGGTGTCCTGTCCCTGGGGCTTGGCGGTTGTTAGGTGGGAGCTGACTATGTTCCAGGAGTGTCCTGAGCAAAGGCACAGGGTTAGGCTGCATCTTCAGGGTCTGCGTTTGAAGTGTAGCAGGTGAGACGTCCTTCTGTGGATTAGGCTAAATATTTGGCTGCCAGGCAGGCGGGGGCTGCGCCTGCTTACTTGCGTTTCTAAAGCAAAATGGGAGTATGTGTGCTATGCGCTACTGGGGCTCCAAGTGGGAGGTATTTGAGCTAGCAGAGACATAAACACACATTTTCAGAAGTCTAAGTTTGCAGAAATGTACTGAAATCATATCTGGGAGTATAGGAGAGGATCTTTTCTTTTCGGGGAGTGCTGAAGAAGGAAAGCTCTTTCAAGCAGTCATTACAGACAGCTGAAGTTAGCATGAAAGTTTGCAGCTGGGATGCTGGTTGGGGAAATACAGAAGATGCCACATAGTTCCCAAGTGCTCCTCCTCTCCGCCCCCACCACCAACAGGAGGATTTTGCTTATCTGTAGAAATACTTGGAAGCTGTAGTTTGGCCCAGGGTCTCTGAGCAAGAGCACTTGCACAGGCTGTACAGCACATTTCTGAAGAGTCTTATTCCATGATGTTTACAGTAACTTAAGGCATACAAAAAGCAACTGATGTGTTTTTTCTCCTCCTCTCCTCCATGGCTCGCAACATCTGCAGCATTTCCAACATAGTCTGTGTTAAGCCATCGGCATTTAGAAGCCATAATTGCATTTGCTTCTTGCTGTCGGGAGCCCTCTCTTGCTGCAGACCTGTTTTACAGGCAGTAATTTAGAGGGTGGGGCACCCTTCCCTTATTTTGCCATTCAGACTTCAAATCAAATGCCCATTTTGCCCTCCCACCAACCTGGTGAGTGCCCAGTCTCTCATCTACATATTCAGTTGCTTCTCTGTCCCTGTCATTTCTTTCCTTATGGTCTGCGATCAACTCCCTCACCACACACTAATGGTTTCCACAGTTCAATTTGTAGCATTCAGGATTCCCTTAGATCTCAAACGTCCTCTAAAACTCACCTAAAAGACTGGCAAGATCACCAAAATGCTTTCTTCCTTGTGGGAAAGAAACTCTGGGGCACAGGAATGGGATCCTGACAAACGCCAGGTGCTGGGTATGGGCCAGTTGACAGTGCCCAGGATCAGTTCCCCAAAGGAGTCCTGGGTTTCATGGAGCAGCTGAAGTCACCGTTGATTCACTGGGGCACGTGGGGACTGGTCAGAGCTGCTCTTTGGTTCTGCACACGTTCTGTCAATCACAGAAATTGCTTCTGGAGGAAAAGCCTGGCTCTGCAAGCGCTTGCTCAAATGACTCCAAACTGGGCTCAATAAATTGGCTGTGGCTTTTGACGAGTCACAACAAATTCCAAGAAGATTTAGGAAAGCACAGTGCTGTCCCCATCACAGATAACAGGGAGCATTTCACAGAGGTGCCAACGGCTCGTTCATCTCAGACAGCTCCTCCTGACCGCCGCAGCAGGACCGTCCCAGAGCCCCGTCACCGCTCTCAGTACCGTTTGCGTGGCTCATGTTTCCATCACTTCAGAGCTCCTTGGGAGAGCAAAGGCTTTCACCCACATCAGCTAGTGTGAGGGCATGAAATGAAGAGTTTGGAGAGATATTTGACAGGTTTAGGTCCAAAATCCCCTCATAGTTCCATAGACACTACTTGCCAAACTTGGCATTTCACATAGTTCTCATCTATTTTGCAGATAACTACATTTACTTGCTGCATGCGCAGCACTTGTGCACACTTACCCTTTGTGATGTGCTCTTTGTGGAGCTGCAGGATATGCTGTGGCTTTGCCAGTATCCCTCAATTTCACAGCACACTCAGAACACTTCCCAGTAACTAATAAAACTACCGTGAAAATGGTAAAATCCTTGCTGCTGCAACCAGCCGTGGGAGAGGACCCCCAGGGCCATTGGCTGGGGCATATTTGTGCGAGTAGCAGCTCTGCTTGTTCACTCAGATGGGTACGATTGTTCCTGCTTCTCCCCAGAAGCTCTGATGAGAGAATGACCCCGCACTTCAGCAGCTCCATGTGTCGTAAAACCATGTCAAACCCCAGCAGGCAGGCAGCTCCCCAGGCAAGGGGTCTCCAGTCTGAAGCCAGGGTGGGGTGAAAACTCCTGTAGCTCAACAAGTTGACTGAAGAGGCCTTGCTGACACAACAAAGGAGTAAAAGCACACAAAAAAGACCCATGTGCGACATCTGAACACCTCAGTGTTATCCACAGATACTCAAAAATCTACAAAGGTGACAGCAAGCTGAAGGTCTCAGGTTGTGCTTGATCATATCACAGGAATTAAGAAGGACCTAGCTTCAGGTTAAACTTAAAACTTGTGCATCTGCTGTTTCCCCCCACAGGGGGAAGGAAGAGCTTTAGAAGCCTGATCCAGACCCCTTGGAGCCAGGAGATTCATAGAATCACAGAATGGTTTGCATTGGAAGAGACCTTAAAGATCGTCTAGTTGCAACCCCCCTGCCATGGGCAGGGACACCTTCCACTAGACCAGGTTGCTCAGAGCCCCATCCAACCCGGCCTTGAACACTTCCAGGGAGGGGGCATCCACAGTCTCTCTGGGCAACCTGTTCCAGTGCCTCACCACCCTTACAGTAGAGTTTTTTTCTTAATATCTGATCTAAATCTACCCTCTTTCAGTTTGAAACCATTACCCCTTGTCCTATCACTACACTCCTCGTTAAAGAGTCCCTCCCATCTTTTCTGAAGGATCCCTTTAAGTACTGGAAGGCTGCTGTAAGGTCTCCCCAGAGCCTTCTCTTCTCCAGGCTGAACAACCCCATCTCTCTCAGTCTGTCCTCATAGGGGAGGTGCTCCAGCCCCCTGATCCTCTTTGTGGCCCTCCTCTGGACCCACTCAAGCAGGTCCATGTCTTTCTTCTGTTGGGGCCCCAGAGCTGAACGCAGTACTCCAGGTCAGGTGTCACCAGAGCAGAGGGGGAGAATCACCTCCCTCAACCTGCTGGTCATGCTTGTTTTGATGCAGCCCAGAATGCGACTGGCTTTCAATTTTTTTTTTCAATTTTTCATCCACCAATACCCCTAAGTCCTTCTCCACAGGGCTGCTCTCAATCCACTCATCGCCCCACCTGTATTTGTGCTTGGGATTGCCCTGACCCATGTGCAGGACCTTGCACTTGGCCTTGTTGAACTTCATGAGGTTCACACAGGCCCACCTCTCAAGCCTGAAAAGGTCCCTCTGGATGGCATCCCTTCCCTCCAGTGTGTCAACAGCACCACACAGCTTGGTGCCGTCAGCAAACTTGCTGAGGGTGCACTCGATCCCACTGTCTGTGTCACCAACAAAGATGTTAAACAGCGCCGGTCCCAATACCGACCCCTGAGGAACGCCACTCAGCACCGCTCTCCACACCGACATCGAGCCATTGACCGCAACTCTTCTGAGTGCGACCATCCAGCCAATTCCCTATCCACCGAGTGGTCCATCCATCAAATCTATGTCTCTCTAATTTAGAGACAAGGATGAGGCGCGGGACAGTGTCAAATGCTCTGCACACGTCCAGGTAGATGACATCCGTTGCTCTTCCCTTATCTACCAATGCTGCAACCCCACTGTAGAAGGCCACCAGATTTGTCAGGCATGATTTGCCCGTAGTGAAGCCACGTTGGCTGTCATCAATTACCTCCTTATTTATCATGTGCCTTAGCATAGTTTCCAGGAGGATCTGCTCCATGATCTTGCCAGGCACAGAGGTGAGACTGACTGGCCTGTCGTTCCCCGGGTCTTCCTTTTTTCCCTTTTTCCCTTTTTAAAATTGGGGGTTATGTTTCCCTTTTTCCAGTCAGTGGGAACGTCGCTGGACTGCCACAACTTCTCAGATATGATGGATAGTGGGTTAGCCACTTCATCTGCCAGTTCCCTCAGGACCCACAGATGCATCTCATCAGGTCCCATGGACTTGTGCACCTTCAGGATCCTTAGATGGTCTCAAACATGATCTTCTCCTACAGTGGGAAGTTTTTTATTCCCCAAGTCCCTGCCTTTGCCTTTGCCATCTGCCTTTGCATTCACTCCAGCGAATTTGGATCACGACTCTCTTAAAATCTCAGAAATAATCTTTATCCACCTGACCCACAGATACAGACTGTGGCTTGGTCTGCTCGGTTCTTCTTCTTAAGACAGACAGCCTGAGCCCTGTGCTGTGTGGCTGGTGAGGTTTGCTGGGTGAGACCTCACCAGCAAGCACCCTCTTGGTGCATGGGAAGCACCGTGCATTAGTCATTCTTTCTCCCAGCGTGAATATTCAGAGAAACGTTTTTATATTTGCACCTAATTAAAACTCAGTGACTCTTTTGTATTTCCCCTACTGAAACATTGCTAGATAGGACTTAGCAGTACGTCACAGCCACGTGTGTGGTATTACTCAGAGTTCATATATGAGGGACTGAGGCACAACAAGATTAAGCCAAGAACAGTTCCCACTCATACGAGTGCCTAATCCAAGATGCTGAGGAGCTCTTCTTTCAGAGCACCCAGCACAGCACCGTATTTCATATTTTCAAACTTCATTTGCAGATATGAGTGTTGGGCATGTCTGTAAATCAGGTCCGCGGTCTCTGGTCTGGCACAAGGAGATGAGGAACATGCCATCAGTGACCATTTGTGAAAAGCTTTGTTTCCACAGTTGCTCTGTGGAGCAACTCTTCTCTTTTCGAGAGCTGGTCTGCAGCTGAGGCACAGATGCAATCCAGTTCTCAGCAATACTTTTCAAGCTGACTTAGCCTGAAATCATCCTTGATCTTCCTGGAATTGCATTCCTTACCATGTTCAATATCTCTAACACGTGAAGCTGTGATGTTATGATGAACAGCTTATTGAAACCACTTATGGCATAAAATACAAAATAATCTGACACCTCATAACTAGATCTCTAGCAATAAGTATACTTGTAATAATAACTTGATACTTTACCAATTGTTTGGAGATGCTCTACGGTGTTGATAGCCTCACACACAAGCACCTCTGATACCTGTCCACCCCAGGACACTAAGTCTGTCATTTTCTACAGCTCTTCTATCGCAGAGCAGAGGCTGCCAGGTTCATCCTGTTGCTACAACAGTCAGCTGGCCTTCTCACACCCATCTGACTTAGGCATGAGATTGCAACCCGTTTGTGCTGCAGGCATATGGACCGCATGTGGAAAGGATTTTGAGAAGGAAACTATTATTTCCTGCATCTATCATAAATTCCAAATGGTATATTCAGGCATAACTGTTTGAAAACAGACAGTACACTGATGAAATGGAAGCAATTTCTCTGGGAAATTTCACCTAGATTGTTTGATTCATCTCGGTGCTGCCAACTCTTTGATGTTTAGCATGAGCCTCATAAGATTTGTTTTAATTTTTTTTCTAAAGCCAGGTTTCTGGGGTCATGAGTTTTTGGGGGTTGTCACGATGTCTATGCACCGTCTGTTTTCACACAGTTAGCAACATATGAGGAGTCTTATGCCACTGGAGAATGAGGATTTTTTTTTCAAAGGTGTTTTGGTCAGGTATTTAATCATCTACGGCATAGGGAGAAGCATCATGTGGGAAAGTGTGAGTGAGTGTGTCGTATCTGGAACAGATATGGAAGGCTGAGGCATACAATGCTCACATGTGTAGGCTGGAGAATAATATTTCTCTAACAAAAACTGTCTTTTTAAACACCAACCACATTTTTGCATGTTTTCATTTTGAGTCATTTAATGAAAAAATTGGAAAACTCCAGGGAAAGCATTCAATCTGCTCACAGTTTTTCACAGGAGGAGTGTTTGTTTTCTCAGCAAACTCCTCTCCTACAATTATTTGGTTTCTTCAGACCTTTGGGGAACCTCCCCGCACATAAAGTAGCTGAAGAGTCTTTTTGCTGTCCTTTACTACTCCCTTCCTACTCTGACGTCCTATAAAGCAGGGGGAGTAAGAAGACAGCTTTGCAGTCTTCTCCCACTACACTGGAAGGAGACTACCACTGAAAAGTGACCAGATGACACATTTTTGTTGAGGCATGATGAGTTTCCCTTCCCTACTGTAGGTGCTTCACTGCTCAGATCGATCAAAACATAACCGACACCAGTGAGGCTTCAGCACTGTTTTAGGCTCTGGAGATGCAGAAGGACCATCAGACCCTGAGCATAAGCATCTGCCTGTCCCATGTGGCCATCGGGACCTCACTGGGACAGAGCCAGTTCCCGGAGCAGCACATGTGCCATGTCCCTCGCTCCTAAGGTCAGGTGTCCCTGCAGGGGAGAGGAGGTAGAGGAGCACCCCAAGGTGCACGAGAAAACTCACTACTCTATGGCTATGAGACACAATGGTAGCCAGGAGCTGAACGTCTCCATTTTGTCCAAGGAGATACAGGATTAGAAAACACTCAGTTTTCCTAAATTGGTTTTACTTTCTCCCGCAGAAACGTGCCTCAAAGTTGACTGCACGTCTAGCGTTTGTTTCCTTTTCCTGATGAAGTTCAGCAGCTGGGTTATCCTAGATAATGGTGCCAAATCTTTAAAGATTTCCTTGTTCCGAGGCGATTGCTCTATTGACAGTCTGCCTCGTTAATTAAGCTGCCTTCAGGGACAGAGGAGAACTGGAGGCAACTGGACGCTTTAATGAGTTCACGTGAAGGGCAAGACGAGGCTGTAGCGTGAGTCCATCCCAGCACGGCCCCGAGCCCGCCCAAACAGCTGTGTCTTTGCCACTCAGAGCGCCTGCGTTCTCGGGAACGAGCTCGAACGGAGCTGTTTGGAGCGAGGAGCCGGCACAGGGAGATCAAATTTACTTTCCACTACTCGATGCACTGCCTTGCCGCAGGCCAGGCTGTTTACAAGTTGGCTGCCTGGAGAACGCCGTGGAGTGAAGGCAGCTGGGCAGGCGTCCTCTAGTACAACTTCTCCAGGCTTGGTCTTGTTTCTCTGTGTGAAATCATTACTTGCAACGAGTCCCAGACCTCTCCTCTCAGCAGTTAATAGCATCTGATGAAACCAGGTACTCAAATTTCTGTGTGTTGATCTGGTGTCAAACATCTACAAAAGGTGTGAAAAATCAGCAGGAATGCTAATTCTTCACTGAGCTTGGTCTACAGTCAGAGAGAGCCCTAGGTTTCTGCCCAGAGCTGGGAGTTAACTTTAGTTCACTAAAAGGTTATTAGATCCTTGTTTCTGCTTCCATTATTTCCCAAAAGCCACTTAGCAGAACTAAGTTACCTTCCTTGTCTAAATTCTCTGGCTACTGATGGTGCTTGGCTGCCTTCTCTGTATTTTCAAGGCCTTATGCTAAATTTAGGCAAGGAGGAGAAATTTCTCCTCTGGACCTTCATTTTGTGGGTTACCCATTGACTGCTGTGGGCACAATGGGATCTAAAAATTCCATTTACTGAACAGCCACGTAGGTTTTGGGCTAGGAAGACTGATTTCTTCTTTCTATCGACTGGAGCTCCACATGCCCTTCATGTGAATGGCACATGCCCTGTGCCCTGAAGGACGCCCATGCAGGTTTCCAAAGACTTTGGACCACCCCTTCCCTTCTTATATATTACCTTAGGCAAGTGCTTCTTAAAAATGGTCTCTCTTCAACTGCATATGTGGTTCTCAACAGATCCTAAATAAGTGATATCTTTGCTGCAGTGTGGCGCTCCCCGGAGACACCCAGTCTGAGACCTCTGCAGCCCTTCCTTGGTTATTCCAGTCCTGCCCATCTGCTGCTGCCTTCCTTCCTCTGTCCAGCAGCAAGTCCTGGGAAAATACCTTGATTTTATCCAGAGGTGGAATAGGAAGCGTCAAAATACCAATCATAAGAGTTTATGTGAGTAAAGTTTTTGCATCTGAATACTCATGAAGTAGAAAGGCAAAAGTAATTTTCTGCTTGGAGTGAAGATCAGGAGAAATTTCTTTGCGCTTCTTAGAGGCAAGCATCTTCTACTATTTTCGCATCTTTAATAAAGGCAGCTGTCTCCAATTCTTATGTGATAAAGGTGCAATTCGATAAGTATCCGATGATGACCCAAACCACAATAGTGAAATATGAGCCACTTGCTCATGTCACTGAAATCTCAGAAGGGAATTACAGCCTTTAGCAGGGTTCATTTGAGGTATACTACTTAAGGTAATAGGGCTGGACAATCTCATTAAGATTTATTTCCACCTCATTTAAACATGGGTTCAAAAGTACAGCTGGAGCTGTACTGGCTTTATCTTTGGCTTATGAAAGAGATTGGAAAAAGAAGTAAACAGAAAACACAGTCAATCGCTCAATTGGCTGGGCCAGGAGACTGCAGGATACAGCAAACACTGACTTGTGCCCAGCAGGCTTTGGGAGGTTGAGGAAATCAGAACAAACTTTTATCCTTGTTATATTGCAGAGGCTTTTATTTTTCCCCTCCCACTGAATTTAAGAGATATTGCATCATTCCAGGAAGGAGGGGGTAACACAAAACAATTGCCTGTGTTCTTCCTTAGTCGTAGTTCATCATGCTCACTGGACTTGTTCCAGACCCAAATTTGTCCATACTCATTTGGGAAATGCATGGTTTATGAAAAATACATTTTCAAACGTTTCAGCTTGTGTTGCAGCTTCCCTAAGTAGTCTGAGATGTTTACAAAGCTTCCAGCTCATCGGGCTTGGCCTCCCCCAGATAACGATATGTGGCAACAGTAATCCTTCTATCACTCTCTAAGCGCTTGTTCTTGCTTCTGTTGAAGTCATCCATATTGTGGGTTATTTGGAAGCATTCGTTTTCTCTGCTTCTTCAGTACAAAAGAAGCAGAGGATCTTCCCACTTGGGAGAGGAGAATTTGCTAGATAGCAAATGCAGAAGCCCACAAAATTTGCTGCAGTGTCTTTCTGGTAGGTGGGAATAGATACACTCAGACGCTTCAAATGCTAGAGAGAGGCTGCACCTACCAGAAGAGACTCGTGGTGATCGTGGTCTGAAGCCCAGGGGCTTTGGGGATCAGACTCCCTGTGATCCGCAGGCCAAGCTCCGGCTGCCAGCACCATCCCACTCCTCTTGCAGCAGGCGGCGAGGGGCGCATCCTTGGGCTCACCCTCACGGGAGGGCGGACTGCAGGGCTGCAGGGCTGGCACCGAGGGGGGCTTCAGCAGGCGGATGATGCGAACAGCAGAGGACGTGACCTCAAGCACGTCCTTGGTGTTGCTTCCACAAGGCAACATACCCGAGCCCTTCAGTCTGTGAACGGATTTTCTTGTTTGGGCACAATCCATTGCACTCTCACCTTTCTCAGATTTGGCCCATCCTTTGTGGTTTACCAAACCCCAGGGTAAATGAACACATCCAGAGCCCCCTGGAGATACCAAGGCAGAGAAATGCATTTGGCCCCCTCCCTCACTTTCTGAGAGGCTCAGCTGGGAAGTAGATCCAGCATCACTATTTTCTAAGTATGATTTCCTTGGCACTTTGATGCATAAAAATGCACAATCGACACTGCCATGTAGGTCAGGACTAAGATCTGCATGTTTGGAAGAAAACTAAGGGATTGAAGAGAAAGAAAAATGGAGTCGGCAGTTCTAAGGACCCATCACCATAGTATCAAACCACTATTTACAAAACTTCTTTGTGAAGAAGTTTCCACAGGCTCTTTCCTTCAGTTTCAGTTAAACTCAACATAGTCACTGCTCTGGATTTAAACTCAGCTCTGAAAGGCCTGTAATCTAAACATGGAAACATTTAAGTCATGCGCTAAAACAAGAAAATGAAGCTGCTCGGTGCGATGCAGGGCCGTGTGAGGACCCCCAGGCTGGTCCTGGTGGAGCTGCAACAGCCCCATTGCACAGAGCAACACCCAGGGAAAACCCTCCTGCAAGCCCCAGCGCTGCTGTGCTGGGGGGCAAACCCCCTCTGCAAGCCCCAGAGCTGCTGTGCCGGGGGGGAAACCCTCCTGCAAGCCCCAGAGCTGCCGTCCTGGGAGCCCGAGGCTGGGCCAAAGCTAACAAGAGCTGCCCGGGCAGCTGGGCGAGCCAGGCCATCACACGGCCCCTCTGCATCTCCGCAGCCGCGTTTCCAACGCTGCCTGGGGCATCCATGCACTACGATCTCTCGTATGATGTAGGTGTGCTCCAGCCTGAAAGCATCGGAGTAAAAACCCATCTGTTTTCAGTGGCTGAGTTGTGTGAAACAGTTCAGACTCTGGTACAAAGAGGGAAAAAATTAATTGGGTATTCAAACTTCATTCTGTTTTAATCTGGAATTATTAAGGACATTTATATTTTTAAACACAATGTTTAACCTGACAGCATCCCATTAAAATGCTTTATATAAGCTCATTAGAAGCTTCTGTGCAGTATCATATTTATTGCAATTAGCAAATATCAGTGGCTCAGCTGAACTGCAAGATATTTTTTTCTGTCCTGCTCCTCTTTTGTTCCTCCATCTCCTGCCTGTCATAACCTAAGCATAGCCTAGATTAGATCCTTTCACACATCAGCCTTTCTGTCTGACAAGTCTTAAAGAAGGAGAAATAAAAAAAGGAAAAGGAATAGAAAATTAACCATTAGGAACCTCTGAGAAATCAAAAGAGACTCTTAGATTAAGTCCCTCACCAGTGTCAGGGCTAGCAGCAGTGCCAGTGGCATTAGTGGCACTAAGTCACTTAATTCCAATATGATTCAGAATCATTTGTAGATATCAGCTTATTCAGAATAAATCCTCTTCCTCCCAGGTCTTTTGTTTGCCGTCTCTTTACAAGCTACGTTGCATATAAATGAACTTGTAAGATATGTGAAGGAGGGTTATATTTTCATTTGTACTGAAGTTTCATGCATGCAAATGCTACTGTAGAAATACTAGCAATGAATAGTATTAATAGTTAATGAATCCAATCCTTATTTTGGTTTTGTTTTGAATTTTCTGAGCCCTTACTCAGATAGGAAATATGTAAAATGAAAGGGAGGTTTCCCTGAATAAGGACAGAGGCCCATTTTTAGAGATACTCAGACCTGGCTCCAGTTAGTGGCAAAGGGTGGCCCAGCTGGCCTGTGTCCCAACCTGGATCTCACGGGATGGCTGGAATTTAGCCTCTGAGGTCTTTCATGGTTTGTGAGTGAATCACAGGCTGCTAAGCCGCTTCAAGCCCACAGGGAACTCAGGTTCCCGGGAAGGAGCAAAGGTGTGGGTACCCGAGTCTCAGATCCTATCGTGAGCGCTGGAGCTCCAACATAAATGCCAGTTCAGACCTTTCAGCCCAACTTGCCACTTCTGTGTGTACCCACAAATGCTGGAGTCCTGACACTGCTGAGCAGATAAGCACTGCTGCTTATCCGACAGCTTCTTGAGAGGATTCAAATCCTCTAGCAGAGGGCATCCTAACTAACTGGGCTGCGACGTTGTGACCAGACTGCGTGGAGAAGCATTTAGGAAGCGGTGTAGAAATCAGTAGTAGCCCCTCCGTGGCAGACCTCGACCCTTTCCTGAGCAGTGCCCTGGGGCTGCGCAGGGGAAGGGCTGACGGCTGGTCCTCTGCCAGGCTCCAGCCCCGCTTGGTTTGTCGGCGATGCTTGACGTTAATGCTCCTGCTGCCCTGTGTGCTAGCCTGCACTGCCTGTGCTTGATGATAGCTGGAAAAAAGTCCGATTTTTTACGAGGCTGTTAGAGGTTGGTTGGTTTTTTTTTTTTCTGGAAAGGGGTGGAATAAAGGTGCCCATGAAGCTTACTTATTCACTTAACATTTATATAAAAATGCATCTAATCATTATCTTCTTTATTTGCAAAGAACTTACTGCAACAATGTCACGTGTGGAGCAGCAATCAGAAAAATTATTTTTCATTTACTGTAAACATCACAACTGTCACATGAGGTTCAGAGATTAGAGTTTAGACAGTTCATTTTGGGGACTTGGGCAATGAAGGTCCATGTTTAAAGGAGACCCATTCTGCAGCTATTAATAGTCTAGCTTTAAGGGCCTAATTCACAGATGTTTTCTAGTTCTGTTCTTTTCTATTGGAGTTGCTTGGGTCTCTGTTTCTTTTCCCAGCTGATGTCCTTTCCTCCTAATGCCCTCCAGTGGGACAGCCTGTTGCTCCACCACTTGGAAATCAATCCCAGAGTATCTCTTGCAGGAGAGGTACTGCACGTGCTCACCACCGAATAAGCACAAACCCCCGAAGGCCACTGAATGGGGCTACGTGTCATTGCCACAAGCAGAAATTATCAGTTGCAAGATGCCTGGATGTATACGCACCCTGAGCCTGTCTCATTCCTCTTTTAAATCTTTTTATTGATTGCAGGGAGCTTAGCTTGGTCTTACTCGGTTAGGACGGAACTTAGGTCCCTAAAATCTCAAGATCTCATCTATTATTTTTCTTTTAAATCGTTTTATCCAAACATGCATCAACTGACAAGTGTATCTTTGTTCTGGCGTGTCTTGCACAAATGTAATCTTTATGGCGTGTACCGGTTGAACTGAAAAATATAATTAATACCTACTTCCATCGCCTTTCCAGGAATGGATTTAGGACACAGTCTAGAGATTAATGCCTTGGCTGATAGTGAAGCATTAAGAGTGGGACTAAGATAGGGTCAGATTACATAAAAAGAGAAACACTAGCTGAAAAATCCACTACTATGCAGAAGAGAGCAGAATATCTCACGGATGAATTTATCAGTATTTCAGAGGTGGTCCGTCAGGGATGAAGCCAGCTACAGCACTACAAACTAGAGTCTGTGTTCCAGTTATGTTAGCTGTGATCTTGCACTAGTTGGTTCACAGAAAATTTGAAAAAGGAGGGAAAATATTGTCTATAACCCCCGTTGCCAAAGAAAATGTAAGCAGTATTATTTTCAGCTGCTTACTCATGCAGAGGGAGCCACAGCACATGAGTCTTGCTGTGCTTTTTGGCTGCTGGGAGCCAGCAGCTTTCCTCTTCGAGTGTGGAATTGTGCATGCCTGGCTCTTGAGGGAAAACAGGGATAAATCACAAGTTTGCCGATGTTGCCTTGCTAACGTGATGTATGTAGTCTAAGCATGTGCAGTACGGATCATGAACGAGCTGTTGGAAGGGAAAGTGTTTGGGGAAACTTTTACAAATGGGAAGACAAATATGCTGGTATGTCTTGTTGTGCTCAAATAAGGACACGTAATATTATGTGCAGACTGCCTAAAGAAATCACTACCTTCATCAGTGGTAATGACATTTCCTAACAAAGACAGATTGTGTCTACAGAGAAAAATAAGAAAGGGGACTGCCAAATAATATCAGTGAAGGTATCAAGAAAATACTATTTTTTTACCAAAAAAAATAATGACAATAAAATCTGGTTACGTGGCTTGTCTAAACTGAGGAGACTAAATATTCAGTCACTAAGTATCGCTACACAAAGGATTTATTTATTATTCCCCAGTTATCCTACTGCAACTTAAATACCTCACGAAATGACTCTTAGCAGCAAAAATTAAAACCAGCTATATTTTATTAGTTATCAGCAAGTCCCTGCATCAAAAGATAAAAGATGTCAAACATGAGACCCCATTAGAAGAAAAAGAGAAAGGAAGAAATTTTAAAAGAAGGCAAGAGCCATTAATCACAGCATCCCAGATTCGTTCCCTCTGGAGCCGGTGTTCATGGGCACACCGCGTAGCGCGTGACGGTTTCAATCCTGGGAAAGTCCTGACTCGGCCACGTGCAGCTGAAGGGGTGCTCTGGAGGAAAAGCAGGTTTTGGGTCCTCTGTGTTTGGGACTCATGTCAGTAACATCACTATACACCTGTTGCCCTGCTCTCTCACCTAAACCACATCTGATTTACCTGCCCTTCGCACTGGAGCAGACATAAAGAAACCCGTAGTGCAACTGAAGAAGCATTTTGTTCCCTCATTCTTCCTAGGGATTGTGATGAGTAGAGCTTGCTTACAAAGAACCATGGGATAGTTCCAGAAATATAGTGATATTGTAACAGATACTAAAAAAATCCAACAGCTCCAAACAGACCCTGTTTCAAGTTCAGAACACCTATCAATAAGCTCAGTTATACACTCATAAACAGTCACTTGCACTACAAGGACATCACCAAAGGGCCCAATTTCATTTTCTCCCAATCCATGGCAATTTACAGGACAGTGATTTAAATCCTGGTCATCACCCTGACTGTGTATGTTTGGGGGATGGGGAGTTAAATCACACAAAGCTTTCTTTCTCACACGAAGCCTTCTTCAGCTGTACCTCAAGAAGTCATTCAGCGCAATTATTTATTACTTGCATAAATCAGAGCAATGCAAAGAGGTCTGCCACTGAAGTTTAACAGCATATTCCTGTTTCTGTTATTTTTCCAACATACCTAACCTGAGAAAGGGATGATTCCTTGGGTTTGTTTGTTGTTGTTTTTTGTTTGGTTTGGTTTTTTGTAATGCTATATGCTCCCAGGGAAATAATAGACAGTGATTTATTTATGAAATTCCTAGAGCGGGAGGAAGTCATGCTTGGGTCTTGCTGCCATGGAGGGAGATAAATAGACTGTCCTACTATATTTAGCTAAAGAAGATATAACCCATAGGAAAACAGACTGAGCAAGACTGGAGAGACATATACAAGCTGGCACAGGAGATACTGAGCCAGAGAACAGACTGTTTAGATAGAGGCACTTATGGGTACTCCCCATCAACAAATGAATCATCAAGGACATAACTGGCTATTTTTAGCAGCAGTGCCTACATTTCTTTTGCCTTTTACCTCAAGCAAACTGTGAAGCACTACATAGGAGCCACTAAAAATCCATATGGAGCAATGCTGGGCTTCCTTGTGTGGATGGGCAGGGCTGAGTACCCTTGGCTTGGCTGTGCAGCAGGGCCCACAGACATATATATATGTGTGTGTGTGTGCGCGCGCGCGCGCATCCACGCAGTGGTTCATTCTCCCAGTGTGCGTTCTCATGTGGTGGATAGAATGGGGGGGTTCAGACACCCTTTGTGCTGCCACCCCCCTGCTCCCATGCTTCCCCTCAGCTCCCCTGTGGGGATCAAGGAGATCGCGTCTTCTGATATCCTAGTCATTGCTCTGGGCAAAATCCTTTGACTTCAGCTCTGGGGATCATGATTTAATCCAATAATTTAGCCCAATAATGGAAACCGGTGGGTAACACAATATTTGTTTTTATCATTATATTCACCATTTGGAAGTAACGGGCTGCAAACCCCTTATGATTTGTGGCAGGGCATTCCATTAACGCATCTATAAAAAAAGCAAAGATATCTCCATTGACAGCACTTAACAATTTTCTCTATTACTTTGATGGCTATTCACTTTGAATGGAAAGTGCTTTTCCGCACCATTGAAGCATAGCTAGTATATAACCTTCGAGCACTCAGAAATGCTGAGATGCTACAAGAAGGAACACTTAAGAGAGCACAGCCGCTCTTTGGCATGTGCTGCCTGGCTTCAGAGCCCGTCCAGCTCACTGCCTGCAGTGCTCCTGTATCACGCACAGGTCGGGACAAAATGTGCCCCGTGGCATTGAGAGTGGAGCAGAGCTATTTCATCTGCCTTCCGGTTTTTCATGATTACCAAGTGGATTTTACATTCAGTTCCTTGTATGAAATTGGTGGTAAAATCTACGCGGGTCTAAGCTTGTTTCATAAGCTTTTATAGGATAGCAGAAACAGTGTGTACTCGTCTGGCAGTGGGGAATATAGAGGCTCTAAGTTGAGAGGTTGATGTTCAAATCCACCAGATCAGCATAAAGCCCTCAGGATATTATTCTTGCTGCAATTATGAGTAACAGCTATCAGGAAAAGAAAGGGTAGGAGATTGCCATGTAGTGAATAGAAATGTTTCTCTTCAGTTGTTTGTATGAACACTGCAGACAAGGATAAATTGTTGTTACTGTAAAGCTCTCAGTGACAAATTGATCCCCATCTGTGTCTCTAGCTGCCTCTAGCTTTTCCTTATGGGAGGCAGTGGTGGGTCATCAGTGTGGTCATTTTAAGCTTGGTACAACAAAAAAGATCCTGATTTCAGAGTCTCCTTGTGTGACCTTTACTTATATTCACAAGTGTTTCTCACACAAACAAGCCCCAGTGATGTTCATGCTAATAGGTAGATGGTAGAGACAATTTCACTGTGACTGTTAGAGACTGGAGACGAGGAACAAAAGATCCTTTCTGAGAGCTGCCCATCCATCTCGAATGCTCTGACTCACTTTACCTCGTGTGGGACTCACTGCTTAGAACAACCAACACTGCCATCTTTTTACCGTGTTTACAGGATCACAGCCTTAGGATACACAAAGCATTACTCACTTCAGCTGATTCCATTAATGCTGAAGACACAGGCTTGCACTTAGTCTGTACGAGCTGTAGAAAAGGCTTCTGTATGAGAGGATTATGGCTACAGTTCAGATGCTCAACATTTGTTAGCAGAAATATTTCACAGTGAAGCAATAGCATCATAAGAGCTTGCAATGCATCAGCAGCTGCTTTGTTTCTTCTGTTAGAGTCTCCCTAATTTTTTTTTTTTTGTAAGACAATGAAGAAAATAAAAACTAATTGCTGCTGTTCTTGATTTTTACAAAACTAGTTACTTAGGAAATAGAGAAAAAAAATCTCAGGCTCAGTTGTACAACATAATCAAACTATTAGTGCAAAACAGCAATGCAATGCCATGTCAGTGCAAGTGGTAAACTGAGCAGATTTCTGATCGCCTGACATGTGCCTATCTGAGCATGCTTCTATGCAAACACAAACTCAGTCTGGCCTAAATCATACGAACTATGTTTTCTTGCATCAAAATATTTCCCAGTTCTGTGTGTTTCCAAATGTATCTATTTTATGCATTTCTGAGTATATAATGTGTGTTGCTCACAGTTGAAGCAGGTGTACCAGCTCTTCTCCTGTTTAAATCGGAGATGCTGTCAGATGTTTCAATGGATAGAAAAAGTACTTCTCCAGGTGGTGCAGGTTTGAAAAACAAGCCCACACAAGGCATCCCACACAAGCCCTCCAAACTACAAATTCTTTTATTGCAGGATGTGTACTCTCCCTTTCCAGTGACCTTGCCATCCTAAGCGGGTTCTTATGACATCACCTTAATGCTGTGGCTTAAAAACAGCTTAATTAATTTAGTGTCTATGCATTGCTGTCTGCTGCCATTGTAACCTTCACATAAATAAAAAGAAGATAAGGCACCCAGCTGCCTCTCATGCAGAACCCTTTGAGTCCTGGACATAACCCACCAGCTGCTTCGGGGGCATCGCTGAGGAACATGAAGTCCATCCCTGAGGAACCGGCCCAGGCAGACCACAGTGGAGCACCAGAGTTCTGTGCAGGTCACTTGTTTCTTCCATTACTTAATTCCACATTGCCGTTGGCATGAGGATTACCTTGTATTTTATAGCAGCTGGGATTTTAACTCCATCTATAAAGTAATTAATTTTCCTTAAGTGTAATGGTGGCTTGGTGTTAAGTAGTAAGTAGACGGGTTTACTGCAATGATGTTTTCCGTGGTCTGGATATGATGCTGTATGATAGCATTTGTTTCTGTATTGTCTGATTTTAAATACCACACTACAGCAAGAAAAAACGTTCTGACTCAGTGCTGAGCTCTGAAGACCTCATAGACTTGTTTCTTTTTAAGTATTACCTGTTCATGGTCAGTGTTTTAGTTTGAGTTTAGAACAGAAAATAGTTTTCCTTTTCCTTGAGTACAGTCTGGAAAGTAGACAGGTGGCAGTAAAAAAAGGACTACAAATCTAAAGCAAGCTATAATGCCATTAATGGTTTAAGTTACTTTAATAAGAAAGGATTTGTTGCTTACCGTCTTGAGATTATACATTACTGTAGTTTCAGTCAGCAAGGAAAAAACCAAGATAAGCAAACAATATACCTGGTTTTAAATGTATTTCATTTTCCTAAGTAGTAGACTTGTAGAGCTTTTTATGTTACTCATTAGCTAACAAAACTAACCCCCATCCTGAGATCCAGCCAAGAAAATCCAGGATTGGAGTTCATACAGAGACTAATCTATGTAGATTAAATAGCTGTATTGTCTTTCTCCCTGCATTGTACAGTTTGGCAGCATACCCCAAAACCAGATTTAAAAGAGAAGAACGTGTTGCGTTTCTACCCAGCCCCAGAAACACCAGCTCTCCCGTACCAGGGGACAGGGACCGCTGTTTGCACATGGCAGCGACTCTGTGGTCTGCAGGTGTCATCCTGGGAGGTGCCATAGGCGACTGCTGTACACTGCCGATGTCCCCAGCAGTCCTTCCCTTCACAGCGCTTGATCCCACAAAGCTGCCCGAGTCCAGCAATTGGCATCACAGCAGCAGACGGTATTATCTGAATTATGCATGTATCCAACCTGGGCTCTGCACAGCGAGAACAGGTTCAAAAATCCTTCTGACAGCCCCATCGCTGTACTATATAGCACGTGACTCATTAACTGTGAGCAGCTGAGACAGCCCAGGTAGAAAGATGCTTTTGGAGCTGGCTGCTTTGTTCAGAGAGAGCTTTACAAAAATGTTAAGCTCGCTCTTGTGGAATAGGCTCACGCGCAGTGAAGACGGAGAAGATCTGTTAAGGAGCCAAGGCACTTCATCCTGGCACAAACCAAGATTAGGGCTGTGTCAGACATGCAGGAGCTATTGAAAGACAGAAGTACAGTGAGATCTCTGAAGCTATTTGAACTACCCAGCTGGGAGGTTGAATGCCAGGGTTTGTGGAAGACCAGATATTTTTCCGTTCTATCAAAAATCTTTGAGCAGATCCTGGGTCATGTATTGCCTGTAGTCTACAATAGATTGAATGAGGAATCCATCTTCATGGGTTCTTCTTTGTTCAAAATAAAGAGCTAAGATAGAGAGATGTGGATAAATGATACTACTTTTAATCATACTGTTGGAGTCCACATTGCCCAGCATGTGCAGGAAGGGAACCCCCAGCATGCCAGGCACCTGGGGGAGGTGGGGACGGTGGCTTTTGGAGGGTACCATGAAGCTGTACAGGGAACAGTCATACTGGGTTGCCTCCTGCACATCTTCTGCTATCGACACTGAACCATGCGTGCACCCAGGCACTTCTCTGGCTTTTACTGCACACTGATCTTCTCCCCCCAGACATGTCATCCTCAAGATGTTTTTCCATCTCCTTTAATCAGATTAACCAGCTGCTCCTGCTCTTAGGACGCTGACTCTGTGGGATGTACTTCAGAACTTGGTCTGTCTCGCCTTCATATTTACCCCCTCGACAGTTGTGTTCTCAAAGCAAGGGGATTGTGTCCAGCTTGACTTGCTGGGGCACCTATATTCTGTTTTCTGTGAGAGGGGCTCTTTTCATCCCCTTGGACATGCTGCACTGCACCTGTGTTCTCTCAGAAATGGGGCTCGAGGTGGTACCTTCCCTAGGGAGATGGCAGGGGCAGACCTGTCCCATCTGCTTTGGACTGGTACCATCTTCCAAAACATTTTAAGGGATGCTTGCTGGTAGAAATTAGTTCTTTACATCCCTCAGGGTGACATTAGGCACTGTGGGATGGTAGCAAGTGATTGAGTTGGTACCTCTGAAGAGGGCAAGCTGCCACCACAGTTGAAGCTCCTGCTTCTTAGCAAGGACATGGTGAGGAGCTAATTTGTTGTAAATAGGAAGCAAAATGGGTATGTGAAAATGACCATGAAGATTTCGCATACATAAATGGAGTCTGTTCTCTTACTCTGATTTTTAAGATGACATATCTCTGGTGATGTAAGCCAAATTTGTCATTTGTGTCCACAATCCACATATAGCACTAAATGTGTATGCAAGCCAATGAATGAATGTTTCCATTATTGTGTTTGCAGTCTGGAAAAAAAGAACCCAGTAAACCTCTGAATAGCATCAAATATATCTAAACTAGAACATTAAAGGCTTTTCCATAAATACATGCATTTTGGGATGCCTGCTACTCTGTTCTTAAAACAGAACCAGAGCTAATTGCCAATGAAATCAGCAGTCGCTGTACCAATCAGATGATCAGCAAACAGCTAACGCAGTGTTTACAGGACAAAGTCTGGGCTTTGTTGTGCTCCACAGCACCTAGAAGCAGTTGCCATCCCTACTTTTCTTACTGTTACTCTCCAAGATCTTCCAGCTTTACTGCAGCTGGGCTTGTGAAGCAGTAATTACTATGAATATGCATGTATCTTCCCTCATAAATTATTTCTGACACATGTGTTTTAAGTAGGGCAACAAAAATATATGAACTAGACAGGCTATAATTGTTTGTGTGGAGTTATTTTTTGTGAAGTAACTTGGATTTGAATGTCAAGTATTTTTACTGTGGTATTCACTTCAGCACTAAAGTATTGATTTTGTCCCCCTGGACACTAAATACCATTTTTAATAGAGTTTTTTTTGCATGGAGCTAATACCTGTGATGCTGTGTTGGTTGCTATATTGTTTCTACAACAAACAGTAGCTGCGGAAGATGAGATAAGGTACCTGTACCCAGTTCCTACCCTGGCCATACCAGCGCTGAAAGCATGAACTGGTTTACATTTACTGCACTAGTTTTGCATAGCTTTGGCACAGTTTTACATTTACTGTTTGGTTTTACATAGCCTTGCGCTTGCAGCACTGTGCTGCCGGTATATTTGCACGTTAGAAGGGCTGCATAAATGGTGATGCGGTCACTACCCATTTGCCCTAATTACTAATGATAAAGCTGGTCTATTTTTTAAAAGGAAAAGTAGTATTAAGCTAGCTAGCCTACTGAAATACAACTGTCTATATTCAAGATTTTCTTTTTGCCTAGAAATTATGAAGTTCAATATAAAGCTACTTATGAAGAAAGTACATTTTTATCATTTCTTCCTCTAATAATCACCGAATATGGTTGTCAGAAACAAACAGTGAGACAGAAATGTTTTCATTTTATAGACTGAAAGGCCTTCTGGAAACATAGACTTGTGTTGGAGCATTTCTCAGAATATTTCTTTAGATCCATCTGTCAAAGGAAGATATTAAACCCAACGTTCTTTTATCTTTTTATATATTATGGGCCTAATTTGACAGCTTTTTCTCAAGCATATTTCCTGTTGTTTTCATTGCCCTTCTGAAACATAGACGATACCGTGTAGGAACTCTCCCTGCTACATTTATTTACTGTTTTTGGCTGATAAAATTTTCCACATCACAATTTCTAGGCTTATGAGCATTGGTATTTAGAGGTACTGACTCCTAAGTGTATTTGTGCTGACATACTATCGGCACCAGCTCAGAAACATTTCCACCTCACTCCATCTTCTATACTCAAGTCGCCCTGCCAAAATTCAAGTTTCTTTCGTATTCTGATTTGTTTACTCCATGTCTCTTTTTAGCATGCTTTGTTCCCAGATGGTGGGGCAGTGTGTCATTACGTTCCTAAAAAGTGCTCAGTCGACTGGGGTGGGAATGAAGCTGGAAAGCCCTGGCAGCTTCTCTACCGCAGTACAAGGGAGCATCATGACGTCCTCCCTGCTCAATGGAGCCATACTATCAGCCTGAGCACATCACCTCATTTGAACTCTTACATTACATAGAATGAGGAAAGAGGTTTTAATTTATCCAAGAACATCCCCATGAAAGGAGTTTTAAGTCATTTCACCGATTATGAAATCTCAGCCATGAAACTCTTATTCAGGCAGAACTACTGATGGGAAGATCCCTATTACAGCTAGAATATTTTTTCTCCTAATAACAATGAAAAACCTGCTACATATTATTACGTTTTGAATGAGGGCTTCTATGCAGTAGAGTTTTAATGATCTCACTGTTGCCAAGTTTTGCTTTCAAAATCCCAATGGAACATTTTTACCAGGCCTATTAGGTAATGCACACAACTTTTGGGCACAAATTCACTATCTCCTATTCAATGTCCTCGCGCTAGACCTTGCCAATGACACAAATGTTCTTTTTCCATAAATTCCATCAACCATGGTCTGGAAGCCATAGTTTTTGCTGTTCTGTTCATCTCTGCTTTGTATGCATTTGTTATAGCTGGTCATTACCCTTTAACAAAAAACTTTCTGTCTAATTTAGCATCTCTTTAAAATAAAATTTCTGAGGCAAAGATCATTCTCTGCTGTGGGCCAGTTTTGACCCTTTTGTAAGTATTAGGAACATCTTCGGTATTTAAGATGGGAAATTTTGTATTGTCCTAACCAGTGAATAAGGAAATATTTTTTCCAAATCTCAGAACATGCCAGTTATACAGACTTTGCATTACTTCCTTCTTATAGCCTTATTTTCAATGGGATAGTTTACATTTTGTCAGGCCAAAAGTAGAAGTTTTAAAATTTATGAATCTTTCAAGTGCTACTTTTCATAGTGCCTATGAAGCCTTTTGTATTTTCCAAAGGTTTGAAGATCCCAGGGCCGTAATAAATACGTTTGACTCCAAACCAGTTTCATGGAAGTCTTGCCCTAAGAAAAGACGTAAACCTAATCAGTGACTGAAGTCTGGGCTGACTCTCCAATCCTGAAATAAATGATTGCCATAGAGCGTCTCAGTTGGGATGGGAGCCTGAGGGCACGTCAGGGCTGCTGTCACTGTTTAAGACTCCTGCTGCGAATCCTCTGCCAGGGAATGGCCTATTCATCTGTTTTAGTGGATCCTTTGGTCATTCCTGTTCTATTGCCTTTCTTTCAGTATCGCTTAAGAAACACTCCTGTACTAACCAGAAGATTAATGACATCACCTAATTGGTTTTGCTATCCTTAGAGATGATGGGCCAAATTAATCCCTGTTAGAGCTCCATTAATCTTTATGGATTTACACCCAAGATTAATTTGTCCCCATGATACTAATCACTTGCTGTGTGGTCTGTGGAAAATCACTTAACTTTGCATGTTGGTTTTCCATCCCAGCTGGAAAATGGCGCAATAACTCTGAGTTCAGTGAAGACAAATGCTCCAAACACTCTAGGATTGGTTAAAATGGAAGACGCTTTTTAATAAAATGCACATTTTATTTCTGAATGTCAGTTTCAGTTTGTACTTGTTTTCTTGCTTCATAGCGAATCTTGGGTAGACACATTTCCCTACAGGGGTATGGATGTGCCTGGGATTTATACTGAGTAAAGTCTTGGTACTGCAGAGTTTGGTGGGAATTTATGTGCTGATTATCCCAGGCCCGGGGTGTCACGCTTCAGGTTTTACAGAAGTCACACACACACACCCAGAGACGGAATTTGGCCTTTCTCATTTCTGCTTCATTTAGGCCAATTTCTACAGCTGTTCCCCAGTGCGAATCTCACTGAAGATAGCAGGATTTTTGCTTAAGTAAGGATTACAGGATTAAGCCCTCTATCTCCACTCATGTTTATTTTGGCAGTCATTTAGATCGGCGATCTCCAGAGCTCCCTAGCTCAGGTTGTCTCCATTCTGCTCACAGATACGCATCTAAACGCGCCTCTCATGGATTAAAGTAGCAATTGCATTTACCAAGAGTCTTCTATATTTGCAGAAAAATGTTCTGGTAATGCCACCAATTAGATAAAACTGGGACTTCATGCATATAATAGAAAAGAATCTCCTGATAAGGATTGCAGCAATTTATTTTAGCTGGGACCCATGCTAGAGGTGAATAACAAGCAATCCATCAGTTAGATGACAAAAAGTACACTTGAGTTTTACAACTCATTCCCTTTTAATAACCCCAGGCACTATTACTCAATCAGAAAATATGTGTGTTGAAATCTGTTCTTCTCTATTTATGCATATTTAATGTGTTCAATTGCCTTTATTAGCAAATACATGTATAATAAAGAAGTTAAAGAATCGGTCATTGTAGTCTTTTCTAGTAGGAAACTATACAATAAGATTTAATGATCTTTGCAAAAAAGAAGGTGCAGTGTGTTCAGTAAAGAAATAATTGTAGGGTTTTGGCATTTATTTGGTACAGCTTCTTTGAGCGATTTACAAATTGCTATGTAAGAGCAAGTATTTTTCAGCTATACATTTTATTTTACAGCCAGTATTAGTTATTTCTTCTTGATTCTAGAAATATAAGAACTGTTTTACCTACTTCCTGGAACTCCAACAGACATGCTAAATATACACTGAAATCATTGTCAATTATTTATTTGAGTTGGCAAAGAAAAATATTTTTAAAGTTTAATGAAGCCAGCAGTGATACACAGTTTCATGTTGCTGAGCAACAATAGTGTTGGCCAGCATTTTTAAGGTAAAAGAATACAGTATAATCATGTTGATGCCTCAGGGCTCTGTTGTACCTCCCACAGTAAAACTCAGGGGAGCAGGATCAAAGGGCCAGTGGACTGCTTCAACTCACTGAATTTCTCATGAAGAAGCATCAACTTGCAGGTCAGGAGGGGAAGCTTGGGGACAGCCCCCAAACTCCACAGGTCCCAGAAAACCACGAGGAAAGAAGCTCTTGCTCCTGCAGGGCAGGAATGATTGAAGGATTTCAGTAAATTGAAGGGGAAGCTTGAGAGGGATGTAGGAAAAAATTGAATGCTATAGAGAGTGTGCTTAATCTGGTGCTTCTCAGAGTTCAGGGATAAAAAGACATTAAGCGAAGTAAAAGGCAGAACATAAATTTGATTAAAAGAAAGGCTTTTGCACAATGCATAATTGATCTGTGGGACTCGCTACGTCAGAGTGCTACTGAGGCCAAAAGCATAAAGGATTCAGAGAATGACTAGCACTAATACAGACCATGCAATCATCATTAGCTATATGAGGTAGATTTTTTTTAAAAAAAAGGAAAAAAAAAAAAAATATAAGATTCTACTGAGGACAAGCTATTTTATAAATGCCTGTTGTGTGGCAAGCTGAAGCCTTTCTGGTACTGGGCCAGCCAGAACACAGATGTGTGTTAGCCTGGTAGATCTTGCTCATGTGATGCTCTGTAGAGATGTCTCCCCATGGGGTGACTTTTGCCTTGGGCTACTTCCTTTTTATTCAGGACAAATCCCAGTTTGGTGGCACCAGGGTCAATGAGACGGGAGACTTCATACAGGGGGTCCCACGAGCCTCTGTGGCTTCGCAAGTGGAAGGAGAAGCCTTCCCACTAGGAAAGGCCACAGAAGTCACACACGGACTCGACTGAGTCTGTCCAAACACGTCCGTTACCGATAAACACAGTTCCAGCCACATGGCAGTCCCGTGGG
The DNA here is from genome assembly GCF_929443795.1 of Astur gentilis. Lineage (NCBI taxonomy): Eukaryota > Metazoa > Chordata > Aves > Accipitriformes > Accipitridae > Astur > Astur gentilis. Next base: position 9,584,478 of record NC_064904.1, read on the forward strand.
GAAAGGTGCAGGGCTGGAAGGAGCAGAGCAGACTGCCGTTGTTTCCTTCACCGCCAGCTTCTGTTTCCCCCTGATAATAAAGGGGCTGAAAATATGCAGCACTATGGCTCGTTATTTATTAACCACGTTCCCCAATAAACATATCGGTGCAGAGCAGTACCAGATTATTATGCTTGATTTGTGCATATTTTTGAAAAGTGTACTCTGAGCCTACTGGGAGTTATGTTTTTGAATGTTCCTTTTTCTGTACTCTCTGAGTCATATTCCCATCATTCCTATACCTCACAATATTTTCCCATTGCCATAGTGACTGCCTGTGAGGGAGGCGCAGCCGAGTAACTTCAGGTTTTTACTGAGCCCGAATTGCCTACCAGACTGGACCTGTGCTTGAGTTTGTCTTACACCAGTCAGGCGGTATGAACTAACTAGTGCTTTTTATTTTTAAGAGAATCATTTTCTGACACAGAGATGATATTGTCACCTGTCTGATCTAAACGTCCTCCCACCAAATCATCCCAGCTGGTCTGATCCTAAATCTTCCGAGTAGGTCCGACTCTGTAAGTAGGCAGTGACACCACGCCTGAATTCTCACAGAGCAGCTCGATGAATTGAATTGCAATAGTAGAGTACGTGTTGCTCACTTGCACATGTGTGTCCGCCCCCCACCCTCCCCACCCCCCCGCCCCGCTTCTGTTGAATTCCTTAAACTTAGAAAGAGTTTGGACCAAATCCGTGTTTCTGAACACCTCCCTCTGTTGGACACAGATCCAAATGTCACAGCTTTCTCTAATGTCACACCATGACACCTAAGCAGAATGGCAAACCTGAGTTTCGTAAGCGCGAAGATATCATTTTAAACTTTGTGGTTTAGATTCTGGAATATATAAAAGATTAATATATTTTATGGATTTAAATGTGTATCTTAGGTAATGTAAAAGTCAAATTTATCTTGTAGAAGCTACTTTTGTTAGCACTGTGAAGGGCAAGTCCGGAAAATAGATAGTCTAGCCTTCAAGGTTAATGATCATTTTCAATGCCTGTTTAGGAGGCTGTGCCACTGAGAAATAAATCATATTAGATTATCACTCTTTTATGGGGGAAATGGAGGACAGTTTGTACAGAATGCAGTTACATAAAATCATAGAATTGTTTAGGTTGTAAAAGACCTTTAAGATCGAGTCCATGAGTACATGTGGGTGTCTGTGAATGCAGAGAAAAGAGAGGCATAAATGCCTTTCATCTCATTCAAGGGAATAAGATAAACAGACCCAAACATTCGATTCTTTCCCTATCAGTACTTTGTGATATGAAGACAAATACAGGCTGAGCTCACTTTATAATATTTTCAGATGTGCTGATTACAGATGCTCAGGAGCATCAAACCCAGAGAGAGCTCTCCTTTCCGTAGGTGTACGTGTTTGCCTGCTAAACAGCAATTAGACACTTTTAACTGAAAGCAAATACTGCAGTCAGTGTGAATAGCCTTTTTACTTCATCAGCCTGTCCATATGAACATCATAGGAGTGGATCCAAAAAAGGGAACAGAGTAGAATAATGAAATCCCAGACATCCCACATACTGTTTTGGAAGCGGACAGTGAGGACACCTCAGTCTTAATGCCTACTCAGGCTTTTAGCATTTCACTATTGCAACTGTGATTGATAGTGATTTTTTGCCAAGTTTTGACTCTGCTTTGTACCTTCTCATGAGAGGGAAAGGGGCATTAGCTCATTTTATAACGAGCGCTAGTGGACTGTGATTGCTTCATGTTGACCTGACTTGACACACACCAGTGACCGTGAGAAGAAAGGCTGATTCTCCACCACTAGTCCCCAGAATAGTAGCACCATACACATGAGTGCTCAGAAAAGTGACTCAATTTTTTTGGTGTATCAACAACTTTATTTTCTGGTATGACATCAACTAAACTGTTTTCTTCATCAGCTGCTCTTGGGGGTGGTAGGAATATATTGCCAATGTCTTAAATGGGGGCAAGATTTGATCTCCTCAGAAGAGAAAAATGGATCAGTGTCCTAATTTATATTACTCCAGCTTGATAGCAACCGAGAGAGATTTTGTAAGCAAAGCGGGATTATTTGAGGCATTCCAGCTAATTACTTGTGAACCTCATGTGAAAAGAACAACAGCAAAATGCCCATGGAAGTGGCCCTGCAGCTACTGTTCCCCAGAAAGCTTGATGGGTTGGACAATAACTTGGTGAGGTGGCTCTCAGGAAACCTAGGCTGAAAAAAACTTTGAGAGTTCACCTAGTCAATCTGACCCAAGGCAGGTCCAGCTATATCACATCAAACAGGACATATATTTGTCTAAAATGATCTTAGAGATGTTCCATGGATGCTCTGTAACTTCCCCAGGCAACTTATCCCAGTGCTTTACTGCCCTTAGAGATGGAAAGATTTTTTATTCTAATGTCTAACCTGAATGAGAATCTTTCCCAATACAACTTAAACTGGGCTTAAATGCTCCAACTGAGGCATTATCAATGTGAATAGGGTGGAAGGATTTCTTCATACATTTTCAGGATTATTTGTCCATTGCAGTACAATGCTTGCCTTTTCCACTCTGCGTAACATAGCTCACTCAATGTGTGGTTTGTGGTCCACCCTTGGTCAAGTTATTTCCTAACCAGTTATTACCCACCTTCCAGCAGATAATTCCTGTCTAAATGTGGTCCCTTGTACTGGTCCTTAGTACATTTTATCTTGCTTTTATGGATAGTTCCTTCAAGCTGCCAAGATCTTTTTTTAGATTTTAATCTGCCTATTGACTAGCATACTTGCAGAGCTCCCAAGCTGTGACCTGCACATTTACTAAGTATGTCTTCTGCTCTCTTTTTCAGTCACTAATGAAAATGTGGACTATAATGGGGCTAAGGACAAAACTGTGCAGAATCGTATTTCATACATCCTTCCATATTGTGTCACTTTTTAGGTATAATTACCTGAACAGTCTTACACCTGTTAGAACAGGTATAGCAGGGTCAGCAAGGCTGCTTTTCCTTATTTGCTTGTGAGAGTGCCATGAGTGTGCGAACTTCAACCTTACTGAAGTTGAGTTATATGGCACCCACTGCCTTTCCCCTGTCCACAGCACAATACAGTCACAGAAGGAACTAGACTGGTTTGAGAGACTTTGTTCTTACAACTAAAGCTGAATGCTACCCACTTCCCCTTTATCTTCTAGGGACTTACAAATTGTTTAAAAAATCCTAGAATTTGGGGCAGGAGTTGAATTTAACCAGATTGACCAATAATCTCCTAGCTCCTTCTTTTTTCCCCAATTTAAAGACAGGCACCATGCTTTCCTATTTCTGATCCTCTGACACCCTCTACATCTAGTCACTCAGAGACAGTAACTACCCATCCTGGGATCAGTCTGCCTTTTAAACATCATAGGATGAAGTTAACAAGTCTAGCTAATTTGAAAAAAAATTATTTGAATACAGTGCAGCCATGAGATGAATCAAACCGCAGAACTCACTGATCCTAGTAACAAACATCTATTTGCTAGGTTAATTCTCATCTGGATCAGTTCCCCCATCCAGATCCCCGCATGCCCTTACAAATCGCTCTGGCAGCAGGATGCAGGAGGGAGCAAGGAGGTGGGAACAGAGTGGAGCAGGGAGAGGGTAACTGCATTTTTCAGCAACAGCACTGGCTTAACACATTTGTTGAAATACAGCTTTAATGAAGACGGATAGAAAAAAGTCATTAACCATTTGTACCTTCCCCGTGTCATCTGTTGATAGTTGTCTTGCACCTCTGAGTAGTGGACCAGCACTCTTCTGGCCTTCTTCATATGCATTTGTAGAATGACATCTTGTTCCCTCACTGTCCCTGCCTGTATCTTATTTTGTGCTTATTTTACCTCAACATACTTTTCCCATTCATCTATACTTATCCTGAAGAGTTCAATCCCTTTCCATATACTTTCTTCTGTTCAGGTCAGAAAGGGGCTTGTGGTGAAGCCAGAGACTTCATTACTACATTTCCTCTCCTTCCTCTACACTGGGGTAACTTGAGTTTCTGAGCTCCAAGGGAAAACAAGCAGGGATGGAAAAATCCTGGGTTTCAGTCTTCGTATGCCATATTTCCTAATTTCACATGGAAGGAAATGGTGAATGAATGACAGAGCAAACACTCTTCATCAGGCCAATGGAAAAAGTACAAAATGCTAAATCGTATCAAGACTCTCCCCTAATTTTATTGGTTGAAAATCATCTAACTCCAAATAGGACATAGCCCATGGAGGACACTGGCAAGAGAAAAGGACATTTTTTCTGCAGTCCTCTGGCAGTTCCCATCTGCTCGGCAGAGCTGAATGCAAACAGATATTTTGCTCTGCTTCTGGTCTCCAATTGCATCATTTTCCACAAGTTCACATGTATGACAGCTGAAAATCATGAGTCATATGTATTCTTCTCCAGCACAAAGTATTATTTACTCCTTATTCTTGGATGGTCACCAAATGACATTTAAAAGAGTGAAGTTGGCAAATGTCCTTTTACACAGTCTTATAAAGGTTTTCTTTGAAACATCTTACTGGTATGAAATGAATGCCATCAACTTCTTTGAAATGCATTTTTTTCTTAATTGGTTGTATGACACTAAATTGCATCAGTATTGCTAAGCTTTTTCTCCTTGCTGCAATGATTGCTGAATAAGAAAATAGCTGCTGATGTCTTGAAATAAAAGATGTCATGAAGGAATGGGGAGATATTCTAGATGTGTAAATCTGAGAAATCTGGATCTAGATTTTTGACTTCGCCAAAAAAGTGTTTAGTTGAATGAAGTCTCTGATGAGCATTAAGCAGCTAGCTAGGTTGTTTGTAATTATTTCTGTATATAGCACCATAAAGCTATATAACACTTTTTCTAACAAATAAAAAGTAATGAATTCAAGACTTCAGCTGAAGCTGATAGTGCTGTGCAAAGTTACAGCAGATTAAGACTTGGCCCTCGGCCTATTCTACCCATCCCTTAGTCGATGGGGATTCATTCACCTTCATGTGGGAATATCTGTCTGAAGGGATGGTTTGGGGAAAAGATGCAGAATTCTTCATCACAAGATTTCTCAGACATCTGTAAAATATACCACAAGCTGGTTATGGCCAAAATGTTCATTAAACGGCTACTGATATGTAAAAGAGCTGTTTAAGAGGAAGAATGCAAAGGAAAAGGCAGCAAGCCCCTGCATGACAGGGCTGCAGGCTGATGTTTAGAGCAAGACCCTAGCTTGGACTGCATGGTGGTCACGCAGTGTCCCTTGGCAACCTCCAGCCCTTCATCAGCCAGTGCACACTGCAGGGGTTTTATGTTCTTAATTCTTTCGTTCATGGCTGCATCTGCCTGTATAATTTATGGCACACAATACATATTTTTCTTTTGAGATTCATTCTGTTCTTTATTCCAGCATTTATTCTATTGGAAAGTGGTGGGACAAGAAGGGGTTATCGGGCATCAAAAAGTTGAAAAGAGCTTGTCTTCTTGCCTTTTTTTTGCTTGAATTATGACTGCACTAATGACAAAATCCTTTTAGTTTCCCTCCTTTCCCTTATCTGTAGCTCTGGTTTTCTCTTGCTTCTTGGAAAGCTTGAGAGAGAAACGTCAGGTGGTGAAATACTTAAGAATTAAAGGGCTGCATCAGGAAGCATTTTTGAAATTAGGTGACTCGGTATCCAAAACAAATGCACGATTGTTCTTCATGCTTGGATGGCTGGCAGCCAGGCAGCAGGGCCTGGGCTATTTCTCAGGGCTTCATTCAGAGACTGTCATTATTGCCCCTATTACTTTTTCCTCCGTCCAGGACTCTCTTGAATGCCACCACCAAACAGAAGAATGCCACGCATGGCTTCCCCTGAGGAGGATTAGTAATCCTACACCTTGCACTGCCTGGCAGAGGTGTTTTAAGAACAACCGGCATTCTCTCCCCAAAAGCCAAATGTTTTATTACTGTATGGACCTGATCCTGCAATTTAAACCCCGATGTCTATTCATGTTCCTGGGCAATTCACTGAGGGCTTCTTTGGTTCAACCACTTACTTTGTTGCATTTTATTTCTTAAATTTTATATGTCAAAAGGAGATGAAAAGTGGAATTTATCTAAATTTCTGGATATGCTTGCCATGAATCTGTAGAAAGAAATAACTCTGAAAAAACCACGTAACACAAAATTGCTTTGATCACAATGTGGGCCTTGGGTGATTGCACAGACCAGAACAAAAAAGTTTCTTCCAAGCCAAATTCTGTTCCAAAGTAAATAAAAAAGTTTAATTCAAAACAAAACTGTAGCTACCCACAAAAATAAAAGCTGCAGTCCGTGCTGGAAATTAGTGAAAAGTAATGTTGAAAACTGTAGGAAAGGATTGTTCCCTATTGCTTTTTTCTTGAGCCAGCCAAGTTTAGATTAGTTGATGATTTAACTGTTTTCTTCCATCCCCAGGTTGTGTCTTGGGATCTTGTACTGGGAAAGCAGAAATGGGCTGAGGCAGCAAACTCAGTGGAGGGATGAAGGTCTCAATGTAGGTGGTCTCAGGCTCTGGCAGATATCAAAGGAATCTGCCAGTGTAGTGGGCTGAATTTCCTGCCTGTCCCTTGTAGGTCATCCTGCCTTCCACCCTCTCGCTCTTCCACCCGCTCTGGAAAAGCTCATGGAAATTCAATGAGTTTGAACCAGTGGAATTTCTATTGTCCCCTGCAGAAATAACTCACACCGTACAGATGGAATATTGTCTTCTTTCTTCCCCTACCTCTTTTGGTATAATTAATGTTGTATTTGATGAAAGACACGGGAGGTGGATAAGCAAAACATGAAGCTAGGTTAGTTGAGGTGGTAAATGGGCATATATGATAGCAGGAGTTAAGATTACAGGTAAACTCTCTATGACTTTTTAGTAGTGCAAACTAACTTTTCCAATAAGCCCCTAACTAAAAGCAAGCATAACATATGAAATCACTAAAAGAAATGCAGTGCTTTTCCCAACTACCTCTCAGAAGACGTTTGCCATAATTCATTTTCCATATCTGGGCAAATCTCCAGTAACATAAATTACCAATTTTAGCTCTTATTGCAAATGTAGGAAGTAACATTAATGAGATTGGCTAGCCCCTTCTAACATTAATATATTGAACGGATGTGGTGCTTCATCTTACACATACATTTTTATGTGTGCTTTATTATTTACATGGCTGACAGTAAATTTTCCTAGTATGCACCGGTTCCCATGAGAGGCCCTTAATTGTGCTGGATCCTGAAAACAGTGAAACACTGACATGGGAAGGTGGGAAATTATGAATATCAGTTCTGATAAGGCACAAGCTTAAACCACCATCCTACGGACCAGGGAACATAAGAAATAGTGCTGAGATACCTCCCTCTGTCCATGGCCACTGTGGGTATCTGTTTGCAGAGGAGAGAGACTGAGAGACTCTCACAGTGTAGCTGACATATATCCTTTGGACATATATCCTGTTTTCTACTTCTGAGGTTTACGCATTCTTGTAAATTGTTACAGTCAAATTAAAATGGTCATTCTAAAAATTGAACAGAATGACTATTTTAGTACCACTTTGTTAAAAAATGGCAATTTTTGTGTATACCTTAAATGATCAATTTGCTATGCTGTTATTTAAGTACTATTTAAAAAAAATATATCTACATTATAGTTTGCTCTGCTCTTATTCTTCTGTAATATAATTCAGAAGGCATAGATTTATATTGCTGTGGCTTTGTATAAACCAGATATTAAATTGTAATAAATATGACAAATATATGCATAAAATAGACCTCTGGAATATTTATTGTCACAGTAACATGTTTATAATCATAACATAAAAATTAAAACAAAATCAGTGATTTCAGCCATGTGCAGGAGGAGCGTTGATGTGGTGCTAGCCACTCAAAAGCATGTCTTTTTCATACTTGCTGAAAGCATTTCTCAATACCTACATGCCTGGGGCTCCCCAAGGTTTCAGTGGGTGCCGGAAAGCTCCTTCTACTGGGATGGAATTCCCCGTGGGGAGTGATACAGACCTGTAGGGGTGACCCTCCTGTGCCTTGGCTGGTGAACTGGTGAGCCTGTGCCAAAGCTATTGTACCTGAAACCAGAGAAGGCACTCTCGCAGGAGGTAGGATTCCTGCCCCTGAACACAAAGATCTCAAAAAGCTCTGCTGTAGTGGAAGCTTTCAGCCTCTGTTGAGGGCTGAAGCCACCAAAAATACGGTTGCAGAGCTGAGCTAGAATTGAAAACTTTTAAGGAGTAATTTTGAAGAGTGGACGGATCATTTCCTTGGGTGATGCCATCCATCACTGCACCTCTTCACATCAATCTCTCAGTATTAATATCTCAGAAATGTGTTTCCCACCCACACAGATTGCACAGAAGGTGGAAAAGGAGTTGCATTCCTGTGTATCTGTAGTGTATTTTGCCTCCCATCAGTTTAGTGTCATTATGTTATATCTATGGATGTAACAAGTCTGCAGTTGGCCATTACGTACACTGAAGTGCATTGAACGCAACTTGTTAGGGGACCTTACAAAAATAAGAGTATTTCTACTGCAGGCACTATGCCTGAAAGGATTTAATAATAAACTGTACAATACCTTTAGACTTTGCAGGCAGGGTAGTCTAACGGTTAGGGCACTCAACTGGTAGTTATTCTGGTTTGATTCTGCCACTGCCTTCCCAGCATGACTGGCTGTCTCATGTTTTCCCTCTCATTTTCCAAATATGTAAAATAAAGACAACATTTAGTTCAAAAAGGTGATGCAAGTCTGAAAGCACCACTGTTTGCTGAGCAGCCTCCTATCTTTGAATGGGAAGAGTCATAGATGTGCAAAGCATTATTCTTTTCATCTTCAAAGCCTTCTCTTTGTATTTACAAATTAATCAATCTGCAAAGCAGTATTTTTTTTCCTGGGCAGTATGATTAAGAATATTCTTATTAATTATAGGGAAAATTCCACAATTCCAATATAAGTAATTCGAAACAACATGATGTATATAGACATATTGCAACATATTTTCATTTGGATTGTAAAACATGCATACCTTTGATGGTTTCATCCCACATTTGTTATATTGTATTTTTAATGTGCTCAGACTGTGCTGGCATAATGGTGATCCTCCCCTTATACCCCATCTTTCCCACATGCATGGAGCGTGCTTTTGTAGTGACATTCATGAAGACCCCTGCTGTGGCTGAAATGCTGGAGTCCTGCTATTTAGAATGAACGATTATTCCAGCGGTTGAAGTGTTTTCACAAAGGAGACTGGGCAGCAAGGCACTTCGTCCTTTCCTACCCCACAGTAGGAGAGGAAATCCTTATTTGAGCCTATGATAGGACTGTGACAGAGAATCCCACCTGGAGATAGTCTAGTGGTGAGGAAAAGCCACTTCTGAAGAACAAAGACAATTTATTCACCGCATGAAATTATCTTAAAAACCCCAAACAATCTCTGCTGCTGCTCACTGAAGAGAAAGGGCAAACAAACAAAAATATAAAAAATCTGTCTAAATCAGGATTTCAGCAGACTTGAGGCCGCTAAATCCAAAACTTAACCCCAGAGGCCCCTCTGCTAAATGCCGATCTCATCCTGCAGTGCCTAAAACCCTGTCGCTGGCTCTTCCTTCCCTGGGGCTCCTGCCGTGCGTAGCCTGCCGCTGCTTCTGGGCATCACGGCTGCCCCGTGCTGGCCCCCCGGCTCCTGCCGAAGCACCGTGTCCTCCAAGGTTGAGGTAGAGCACCTCGCTAGTGAAACAAGGTCTGTGCTCCGACGCCAGCTTTCAGGCCACCTAACTCCCAGTGCTGGTGGTGAACGGCTGCAAGAGGTGCCCATTTCTTCTGTTTTGAACGAGTGATAGATGATTCAGGGAGAAGCGCCCGCGTGGTACCTTGTGTTTTGGATTGTAGGCTGAGGCCAGGCACCAAGTGTTGCAGTGCTTCAGTTTTTCAATAGATAAAACCTCTGACTCAGAGGAAAAGCAAAACTTGAACAAACATGCAATTTAAAACCTTCCAGGCTCGAGCAGGGACTGACTGCTGCATTAAGACAGACTGTAAATGCTGAAATGGACTCTTATGTCTTAAATGGAAACACAGTGAGCTACAGAACTGGGCTCAGCTCCCTTTGATCACGCTGCAGTAAACGTGACCTACCAAACGATTGCTAAAGAGCTTGAGGGGCTCTTCAAAAGTTAGTCACAGTAAAACAGATGTTATAATTATATCCACTGATAAATTTTAGCAAAACCAGCACATTGGCTGATGGCGCTAGATGCTTTGCCCGATGAAGATTTCTCTAGTTACAAAATAGGTTCAGTGTGCGCAACAGCCGCCCAAGCTTTCCCGATCTGTTCAGCAGACACGCGCTGCGCTGACCTGAAAGAAGAACCTTCCAGCCTCTGTGGTGAACCGAGCCTTCCCCTCCTGCAAACTCTGCAAAGAAGGGCCCGCTATACCTGTGCCATTAGCAGGTCTGCACGGCAGGCTTTGCCACCGACATCCAAATCCCAACGTCCTTCCCTTACCAAGCGCCATCACCTCTTTCCCCAGACAGGCCTGCTGAAGGCAGTGGCATTCAGCACAGACCCAGGCTGTCCAAACTCTCACCAAAGGGCAGAGTGTCCAAACTCTCACCAAAATGTGAGAACGGCCTGACACTGTCAGATGACAGAGCCACAGAAGTGAACCAGAAGGGAAACTCCCTCTTCAAAAGCCTTTCTCCACCAGCCAGGCAAAACGTGCTCGTATCGGGCTGTTTCTCTCAACATTATCGTTAAATGTAAACAGTACAGGGATAAGATTTATATAATCAGTGTCTGCTATTTTAGTGGATTTTCAGAGGATACTGTAACTAACTCAGATTTCTTTGTTTTATATTGACACGGTGACTGGGACAGCTCGCTCTTGACTTGAGAGTATTGTCAGCTATAACATTATATTATAATACTATACAAATCTATACTGTTGAGAGTTATGAACCACAATATTTCTGATATGAACCTGCTGCAGGGTATTTTTTGTATTTATTAGTAATGCAGAACAAATAGAAATAAAAAAAGGAACAGGAATACATAAAACATCAAAATTATCTTTTATAGCCTATTAACAGGAAGTGAAAGCAAGGCTTCTTTGTCCTAAAATTGGAGTATTAACTCCTGAAAATTCAGCTAGGGATGGGTAAAAGCTCTTTTGTTCTCACTTAGCAAACAGTCACTCGTATTACACCACGCAATACAAATGAAACTTAAATCATTAGTTACAAAATACAGCTTTCAAAAATGTAACATCACACAGTTTCTGACACTGCCAACAGTAAGCGTGCACAAACATACGGCAACAAATCCCCTACAGTTATATCAGTCCCTATATTGCTCAGGGTGCCACATTCCCATCTCTATGATTTCCCATTTTCCGATGCACTAGCTCCGATCTGTACAAATGATTAAACCTATACTTTACTGAAAAATGGACAATAAAAAGAAGCATTTTCATCATTTCACCATACCAGCAGACTTCCCAGAGACACATTAATGCATCCTTCTGATCCATTGTCCCATTGTTCCCACAGCTAGACAGAATTTTTCATTTTGTGCCTTGTGATGCAGTTTAGCGTAATAAGATTGTAACAGGTCTCAAAATCATTGCAATTAAATTATGAAACTGTTTTCCTTTTCTGACCCTTGCCCTCAGAATATAATGGCATCATAACAGCATCTAGAGACTGGAGCCGAGCTCATTTTCTGTCACATCACCCAGCTGATTTGCAGTGCGGTGAGACGATAGGCTTCACTGACACCTTTACAACTAATTTTGGTGGGCAATCTATTCTAAGGTTTTAGATGTTGTATCTTCCTTTAACAATGCTGCGTTCAGATCAGGTTTAGATTTGAGTTTCGAAGTGACTTTTAATTTCCGCTCTCTGAAATGGAGCTGCATTGCCCCTTTTTGTCCTTTCTTCTGCTTTGGCAGATGTCGTAAAAGTTATTGGGCACTTACTTCTCTTACCTTTGTAGCATTCTCACTGACAACACATTTTTTACTACAGACATAATACTTTCAGATAGCATAGATTTCATAGATTTATTTGCCAAAACTTGCACATCTGAAGGAGGTATAGGTTAAGCCAACATCGACATCTTACGGCAAGCATGCTACTTGTGCTGAAACTGTCTCAAGCTGGTGGGAAATCAGCACATTAAAACACTTCTCAACCTCAAAAATAATAACCTAATCACGGCAATAACGTTTTTAAATGAAGGAAATTCTTGATTAAAATTTGTATTAAAAATGAGCTTCATTTTTCTATTATTGTAACTTGTCTGCCAAAAATCCCATGCATGTGCGTGTTTCTGTGTGTACAACTTTTTAGAACAATATGGTATCTTCAAAAAGTTTGATGGCTTATGAATGAAAAGGTCATGAGAAAACCTAAGGGCTCTGCATTAATTTTAAAGATGAGAAAGAATAATTGCTCATTTAATAGATTAAGAAAATCTATTGTCTTTAGTATTTTTTAAGTCATTTTCTCTTCCATGGTTTTTGTTTTGTTTTAATATAATTAAACTACCACAAATCTCTGTTATTTTATATCCCACAGCTATAAAAAGCAGTTGTTCTTGTCAGATACAAGTTAAGCACCATCAGGCTGTGTAAGTACTTGTGTTGGAGATGACTTCAACACGACCGATATTGGCAGTGGCAATTCAGGAGGGAGCACTTTTCACTCCGCTTTAATATGGAACCGATATCTCTGCCTAATTTTATAGCGTATTTCTGTGTTAGCACTACCATGGTTTAGTGGTTGGTGAAAAGACTCATATATACCGAACCCATGCCTGTAAATGGATCCACATGATGGAACTGCCCTGCAAAAAGCTCCTGAAAGGACCGAGACCCGAAGATGTGCTTTGTTAAGTGCTTTGGCATTTTTCAAGATGAAAGGTGCTACAGATACGGAATGCGCTATTTTTCTTGTGTCCCTTGAGGAGCTTGAAATAAAAATGCCTTTCAGTCACTTGACACTTCAACATCCCAAGCACAGAAATCGAAGCCCGTAAGGTATAAAACAATTTTCCAGTATTACCAGCCACCAGTTTTGTACCACTACCCTCATCTCACCACGAATGGACGTTATGAACATACCTAGCTAAAAATATTAAAAGCAGTTGGAATTGTTTCAGTGTTCTATATTGGAAAAGTGTGTAATATTCTTCCAACTAGGTAGTCAAAACTGCATAAAATGCCCTGGCAAATTACACTACGCATCTTCCCCCCCCATTGTAAGAGAGCGTCAGTATTATCCTGACAACTCTATCCTGTAGCCAGCTGAATCGCCACTGAAATCCGTGGAGGGCGTAAGGTGCAACTACACGCAGTCTGTTGCTTCAGTGGAAGAAGCGAGGAGCGTCAGCTAAGCCCGCGATAAGCAGAGCGTCGCTGCGGTACGGAGGGACGGATGCCGAGGCTGTAGGTTGCCCCGCGCTCTCCAGCCGACAGCCTGCCCCGGCACTTGCCGCGAAACTTCTGCCTTCAACTCGGAGACGGTCGCTGCGCGGCCGTGCCGCTGGCTCACCCCCGCAGCCGCTCGGCGGGCATTTCCCCCCGCAGGGGCGGGCGGTGCCGCCGCTCCACCTCGCCCCGATCAGGGCACCCCGTCTCGCTGCGTCCCGCCGTCGGGCGGGAGGCACGGCCCCTCGCCGCCGCACGGGGGACCGGCGCTCGCCCCTCTTTCACACGGGGGCCGGGTTTCGGCGGCGCGGGGGCTCGGCGGGGCCGCCGAGGGCAAATGGCCGCGCCGGCCCAGCGCCTAGCCGAAGGACGCGGCTCCCCGCTGGCCCTGCCGCCCCGCCGTGTGTCCCCGTCCCCGTCCCTCCCCCGCCTCCGCCTCTCCCCGCTCGAGCTAGCGGTGCCCCGGGCCCCGCCGCGGCGCTCGCCCGGCCCTCCCGCCGCCCGCGCCCGCCCAGCGGCTCCCTTCCCGCGAGATCCCGCCGGCCGCGCTCCGACGGGGCTGCTCCGCCGCCGCGGCGCCGGGATCTCCCCTCCGCCTGCCAGCCGCCGGGCGGAGGCTGCGCCGCCCGCCGGGGAGCCGCGGAGGCGAGCCGCCGCCGAGCGCGGGAGCAGCCCCGCGGCCGCTGAGGGGAGCAGCCCCGCCGCCGCCGCCCCCCCCGCCGCCGCGCCGTGACGCCGCCCCGCCCCGCCCCGCCCCGCGGGTCTCCCCCCCTCGCCTCAGCGGCGGAGCGGAGCGGAGCGGCCGCCGCCCCAGCCCCAGCCGCGGCGGAGTGAATGGGTTGCCATGGCAACTGAGTGAGGCAGGCAGCAGGCCGCCGCGGCCCCAGCCGCCTCCGCTCCTCAGCTGTGTGGGCGAGGAGGCAGCGGGCGGCCGCCGGGACAGCCGAGGGGAGGCCGGGAGCGCAGCGGCAGGATGGAGGACGGCTTCTCCAGCTACAGCAGCCTCTACGACACCTCCTCGCTGCTCCAGTTCTGCAACGGTAAGGGCGGGGGCCGCCTCCCGCGGCCGCCCCCGGCGAGCAGCGGGGTCCCGGCGCCCCGGCGGGGCGGAGGCGGAGGCCGGCGCGGGGAAGGCAGCGCCGGGAGCGGGCCTGCCTGAGGCTGCCGGCGGCGTCTCCGCCGCCCAGGGCCGCCCGTCTCCGCAGCGTAACTCGGGGACAGGAGGAGGAGGGAGGAAACTTCACCCCCCTCAGCCTCCCCCGTTATCCAGCGGGAAACCTGCCGGCCCTCGGCGCCGGGGTGCCTCTGCGAGGAACTTCTCCTGCACCTCCTTCACGGGAATATGTATAGACATGCGTGCGTACGCGTATACACTGCGGATACGTGTGCGTGTCTGCCTCAAAGGCAGGTCTGGTAGCCCAAGCCATCACCCGCCGCTGCGCGTGTGCCAGCGTACATATATATATATGCATATATGTATGTATGCGTGTGTGTACGCATGTACCCGACGGAGCTGTGGGCGCACGTATGTTACCCTGAGGCGCGCAGTGGCACGCAGCGGCGGCGGGAGCCGTCCCGGCGGCGCGCGGTGCGGTGCGGTGCGGCGCGGACGGGGCAGGTGTCCTTCCGCCCCCCTGCCCGCGCCCCGCTCCGCTGCCTGCCCGGAGAGCCCACCCGGCGGCTCCCCACGGGGGCGAAGGACGGTTTCTAGGTGTCACATGCCTGCGTGGAGTTAAGGTAGTTGGGCCGCAGTTCCTGATTTTTCTTTCTGGTGTTTTTTTTAAGGTAGGGGTTATTGGGGTGGCGGCGTGAGAGGGGAGCTGCTGGGCTGCGGTGACAGGTCGTAAAAAGGGAAGGCGGAGGTGAGGAACTGCCGGTATCCTCAGAGGAGGTATTTGGAGATTGGCCTGCATAGTATTTGGGATTATTCAACTCGCTGGTGTTTACTGTTATTTGCGGGGAAATAAATATCTGATGTCCTAAATGTTGCAAAGAGTTCTTCACGGTAAACTTTAAGCTCAAAATACCTTACTGTGATTCTAGTTATTGCTTTCTAGCAGCAAAATTGCGAGCATTCATAGTCTCGTATTTCATCCAAAACTCATTTGTGGATCTCTTATTCCTCCAGATTTTAGTAGCGGTCTGGCTTTCTACTGCTGTCTGAACAGCTGGAGTCAGGTTCATATTAAATTGCCTCATGACAGCAACTGCATCAAACATAGCTGCCTCTTCTCTTGGAAGAAATGAAGATGATAAATTTTACGTGATTTTCTTTGTGGTGTGGTGCAGGAGAAGGACAGGTTAGCAGAAAACTAATATGTGTGGACCTTGAGATTGTGGGAGCAGTTTTTCAGGGCATGACGAGTTGCGCGTGTGGGCTGTGCATTGTGTGGTGACGCTGTATTTCTCAGAGCTCTTCAGGAGAGAAAACTATGACTATGTACGGGGGTTGTACGCTAATAGCAGATGCCTGTTTTGCCTAAACTTAATAAATATTTCATTGTAAGTATTTTTAAAAAGAAAACATACAGCAATGTATTTCAAAGTTTATACTCTTAACACATTTATAAGCAAGCTGTCTTCCTACCAAAATCCCTGGGTTTTGCTTTTACAGTGTACATGATACTAGCATGCATGTGGGAGCAGTAGGAGTAGCAGCACTTTCTGAAGAGGTTGAATAAGCAGAGTAGCTTATTTCTGAGAACTGTCACTCATGTTGATTTTGTAGCTCCAAGCACCTATTATACATGATGGAAATAAGCCATATGTATTTATGCTGTACATAGGTTTTAAAATCTTAGTTAATCCTTAAGTATTATGTTCTAGAAGGTGTTATTGATGAGATCGCTTGCCTAGCTGTCATCTCATTGTAGATAGTGAGCTCAAGGGCTGTTGTAAACTTGTATTATTTTGTGTTTATAAAAGAAAGTGGTTGAATTGAGAGGCCTTTCCTTCTATGAGTTAGCCTTCAGTGAGACTGTATTAGATGAGATGAGGAAGAACAAGAGAATCAGGCCTTTGAGTACTGCCTTGAGGTGATCAGATATTTCACATGGACACACATGACCCATGAGGAAAAAAAATAGAGATGGGGGATGCCAGTGAGGGTTTTGAGGTTGAAAGAGGAAAAGAAAATTGCTTTACAGGGAAGTGGAAAGCTCTTGCAAGTGTAATAGGTAGTATGAAAGGCAATGTGAAGTTGGGAGTGGGACAGGCATAAAGAAGAGCAAAACAGAGCAAGCAAGTGGTGGAGATGTGAAGGAAAATTCGATTTTGATATAGGGTAAAGTGAATACAGAAGTGGCTGGTAAGCACTCGATGTGATCGTCACTGTATGCTGTAAAGTTTTCTGTTCTGAGCATAGAAGAAAGGATTAATTTAGTTTTACAAGTAAAGTCATGATGGAATTTTCTGATGGTCTCAAACTGAAGAAATGATAAAGAGACTGCCTGTATGTGCTGTGTTTGGAAAGATAGGGACACAAAGCCTGCGCTCCTGTAAAAATAACTGTGGATCACCTGTAGGGTAGCAACTGAGCTCTAGTCTGGGCCCAAGGATGGCTGGAGCTTCTCCCACTTCCTGGTCCCTTCTCCCTGCTCGGAGCAGGTGGTGGCTGCAGAGGGGATGGGGGAGCCATGGTGGGCAGGAGGTTGTGATGGGGATGAGGGAGCAGGACCTTGGCTGTTGGCAGACCTGGTCAGAGAGGAAAGGAGTAATAGGAGGGCAAATTTACCCCAAGCCTTCCTTTCTCTCTAGAAGGGGCTCTGGGTTCAGGAGAAGAATTTGGGTCTTTTTTTTTTTTTTTTTTTTCCCCCCCTCTCCCTTCTTTACTCATATGCAGATCTAGTCTGCATGATTGTTTAGTAATGTATTTTTGTGGCTTGCAATGCGTAAAAAATATGGTAAATGGAGAAGGAAAAGGAAGGGAGAGAAGAAAGGGGTGAGGAAAATATGTTTGCTTTGAGCTGCATGTCTAAAATCTAGGGCAAATATTTAGCACAGCTAGTTCAAAGACACCTAGTTTCTTCAACTCTTTTACAGAACAGTAAGGGTAGGGTTGGCATTTGAGAAACATGTTAATGAACGCAAGTGTCAGTCTGAGATTGCAAGTTAGTATTTCTTGCTTTGATGCTATGTGATTTTAGGCAAGTTATTTCCTTCTTGTTGCCCTTGTTTCCTTAGTGGTAAACTCAGAGGAAAGTACATACCTACTTTGGAGGAGTTCATCGCATTTGTCTGAAATCTCCCTCTTGATTTTCAGAGGACAGTCTCTTCAGAGGCACAAAAAGTGTATTTTCCTCTGAGTTTACAGCTCGGTATTTATATAACTTTTAGGTAGTTCTTGGGTAGAAAGCCATGATGTTTATCTACAGTCTATCAGGGTGTTGGTAATATGTTATTTAAGCTGAAGGTAAAAGTGGCAGAATATTGATAAGGCAAGATAGCATTGAGATTTTTAGCGTCTGCTTAAAAACTGATGGAGAGAACTGTGCTGGACATGAAACTCTACAGAACAAGGCACAGCCTGAAATTGCAGACAGTGCTCATCTCGCCTCCAGCTGATTTACTGAGCTGCAAGAGTGGTCAGTAGTGATTATAGACAGGCTGGGGGAGACACGTAGGGTGTGGGCAGGGCTTTGTGGGTCTTCTGACCACAATTCCCTAACCATTTTTAGCCGTAACGATGACCTAATAAACATGGCCTTCACCACGCTAATGGCTGTGGGCAGGATTATTAGGCATGTAGAATTTAAAGGGTGAAATCTGTGATTCCTGCACTCTGCAAAATGCCTGTGTGGACCTAGAGAAGGAAGTGAGAATTTATCCTTGATTCATTTACAACTTGAGGCATCTCTTTAATATCCTTCACTTGGCTAGTGGGAAAACTGTAGCTGTCAAATGGCCATTTCTGCAACCTTGTTTGACAGAAACTTCAAATTTAGAGTATCTAGGTAAAGCAGTAAAAAAAGTGTAAAACAAATTCTTTCTTAGTGGAATTGATTTATTTGGCAAGGGATTCCATAATATTAATTACAGTTCTGTTTAACTGATTACCTGAAGTGTACTTGCTAGTAGAAAAATTTAGAGTTTGAGAAAATTTTGAAGTAATACCAACTGTATTAGCTTTTATTAAAAAAAAAGAAAAGCAGAATAATAAAAAAACCTCTTAAAAAGTAACAGATCCTTTTTGCTCCCTCCCTTTCCCCCTAAATCACTAAGTTATATTATTAAGATTTTTGACAGGTAGTAGTTTTGATAACTGTCAGTCACTATTTCTTTTAAGTCATGAAAAGTAAATTGTGTGAATCAGTTCATATACTAGTTTTGGCCAGTTTATTTCCAGTTTGACTCTTCTGCTTCTGTAATTATCCACCACAAAATAAATCGAATATATATATCTTTTCTCTCAGACTCATGTATCTACAAGTGGAGTGATGCTGTTGGTGAGGAAGTGAATGCCACAAACAGGAAACCTTTATGGACAAGTATTATTCTGGCAGTTAGCTCTTCGTTCCCATTTGACTGTCACACTTCCTCTCCCTAACCTTCTGAAATACAGCCAGTTACCCTCTTCCTACAGCTGGACCAAAATGACACAATATAATATGGATTAGGGAAGGAACAATGGTAAGCTGAGCTTTCAGGTCACTAGTTCAAATCTGTCAAGGGTTGGAAGAGACTGTAATTTGTTTTACTGTGATCACTTCTAGGAACAATGCAAACCGAGATTTGATTTAATTTGGTTCTCACTGGGCAGATTCATGCACTGTGTGTATGAAAAGATGTTGCAAGCGTGTTCAAAAAGATGTTGCAAACATGTTAATAGCATTACTCATGTTTGTTGTTTTTCTCAAAAGCCTAGAACAACAGAGACATACAAACCAGGCTTTCTCATGTTTCATCTCTAGACCTGTTCTGTCCAGGACAGCAGCATGTTTTGAACTCGGGAGTGGAGGAGATACCCTACATGAAACTTCTGTCAGTTTTGTAGGATAATAGAAAATTTTATTGCTCAGAATTGCTTGGACAGCATTTCCTTATTTGTTTCATTGAGATTTGTTCTGGCTCTTATAAACTCTTTAAAGTAATGCTGGATTGGACTCTACATTAAGTGTCTGTTTTGCACATTTTGGAGCGATCTAGAATACAAGTTGATTTTTTTGATCAGCTTGCTTCTAGAACTTATTTCCTTCTATCCTGGAATAAAGGGGATGGGTGGCATACAGAAACACATTTTTTTGTATGTGCAGTAATTGAATGCAGAATAAATCAGTACACTATGAAATAAAAATAACTTGCTGTAATGGACACTTTCACAATATATATTGTTAGCCTATTAAAGCTCAAACTATTATTTTTAATAAGACACTATATAAGTAAAATGAATTTGTTGCCCTTTAATTAGCTATGTATTTCCCAATCATGAATTATTAAAGCTCGTTTTAGTTATGGATAGTGTTAGTTGTAGTTACTGGAATTTAATTTTTTTCTTTTTTTTTGTTTTTTTAAACTAAGCTTTTAAAAACAAACAAAAATGTAGACCAGTCATGAGAGAATCCTTCAGTGCCAGTCAAACCTCAATAGAGAATCTGTGTCAGTGTTAGCAGTATGGAAAGAAACTACAAGTATCAAGTATTTTATCATGAATAAAACAACATACAGAATTGCAAATTAAAGCATTGGGCTCTCAGCAAAAAAACATGCTTTATCTGATCTTCAAGGAGTTTTTTAAAAATTTAATGGTACTTTACAGAGCTGATAAAATATGTGTTTTAAGTTCTAATTCAGTATAGCAAAACTCAGATTATTTTATTGATGCTTAAACCATGTGCAAACAATTCAAATAAGGATTAAAATTATATTAGAAGTACATCATTAAAAAGTGAATATGTGAGGAGGCAGTGAGGGAGTATGCCAGTCAGCGACATACATTTTAATAGGTTTTATCCTGACTTCCCTCCTGTTTCTCCTTTCATTAGAAATTTAAGATGAAGATTTTAAAGTTGATGCTGCAGCTCTTTTGTGAAGAGAAATTTTGCAAAGCTCTAATGAAGAACCTGTCTTTTGGTCATTAAAATCTCAAGGAATATGTGAGAGAATAAGTAGGAAGTTTGCGTGAAATGGTATAATGACTACATTTTTTGTGGGGTGCTTGCTGTTCACAAATGACACTAATTGGGCAACCATAAGGAATTGTGAAAGCTTAGAGGGAGTGCAGAAGGAACTATGGGTGATGCTCTTCTTCCATGAAACACAATTTAAAATGTTCGTCCATTACATAATTAAAATGTGGAAGTAGCTCCCTGAGGTTTTTTAGGGAGATGGGGTGGGGATAATGATATGTTAACATGATTTCACTAAATTAATTCTTTGGAAAGTAATTAAGTGAGATTGTCCACACTCCATTACTTCCAAAGAGTAAAATCTGACATGGTCCATCATTTTCTTGTCTTGCTTTGAAATGACTGATTATTGAATAAATATAATATACTCATTTTAAAAGTAATATTGGAGGTCTCTAGCAGTGTTTTTAGATATTGTGGAATGGAGTAACTAATTGCCTTTTTGGATTTAAAATCTCAATTAAACACCTCATTGTGATGAAAGCAGTTTACATTTCTTAATAGCATAGACCCTGTATTTGATTGGAAACTTAGGTAAGTTTCCTGCAAACAGGAAAGAAGAAATATTTTCTGGTTTTAAGTATAACTTCTATAATCTGTTGCAGGTCAATATATGAAACATTGCTACTGGGTTGTAGTCATCTGAGAATAGTGTGTGAACAGGAGTCTAAGCTAAGCTTTAAAATGTGAGGTTCCTAAGAAAATAGATGAGTACATTTCAATATGTAAGTAGAAAAGATGGAGAATCAGTCATTGTTTCAAGCTAGTAAAGGCAAATATTTTTTAATGAAAACTTTGTAAAGAACCTTGTATTTCATGAAAACTAGATATTTCTTTTTCTTACAACTGTGGTGGAAAACACAACAAACAGAAACAGCTTTTGAGATTTCCAGCTGCAGCTCCTGTATACCCAAGTGGGGATGGCTGGACAGTGGTTTTTAGAAATTCCCTGAGACTGTGGAATGTTTTTGTACCCTGAAGTCAGCAGCATTCGGAGCAGCTTTTTTATATATTTTTCCCCTTGGGGAAAAAAAAAAATCATCCTGAAACCTGAGAAAGATGCCGACAGTCAGTTTCATATTTATGTTTACTAAAACCAATTACCACTCTGTTGCTTCCTTTCCCCTTCCCTGTCCAGCATTTCCCAAACTGTTTTACCCAGACGTATTGCTGCCTAGAAAGCATCCTTCCATCTCCTAAATGGAGATGCTGCTTTATACAACTTGCAGGGTCCAGCAGGTGGGTCCTTCTCCTGACCCTGAAGTAAGCACATCAGGATTAATGAGTTACATCACGTGGTCCTACCGCTCAGTGTCTGATGAATTGCACGCTGGCAGAGGATGGCTTCTTGGAGGTGAGCGAGGTCTGTGGCTAGATGGGTGGTCTGGTGAGGCTGGCTGGGCTGCAGGGGGGCAATGGGGTCTTTATCTAAACTGATAAAAACCTGAGAGGCATTAGCATATCCTGAGACTCAGGCCAGTCTTTATTTGAACCAGTGTCTGCACTTCTGCCTTTTGGCTTTACATCTTCCAAATATAGGCCGAAATAATAGGGCAGTGACAGCCAGGACTGTGCTCAAGTGATATGAAAAATCAGGCCATCTTTTTTAGGTTCCTAACTGTGAACCTAAAAATTGAATTTTGAATTGAATTTTAAAACTGAGTTTGAGGAGTTCACATCCATGGATTATATAAGGCATGGATATAAAGCATATTTAAAATAGATCAGTGTAACACAGTAAACAATTACTGATATGACCTGGGGTAAGAGCTGAAATTGTGATGCAGTGCAGCTCATAGGAGTTTCGCTGTGGACTTCAGTACGACTGTGATTTCAAACTCTGAAAATGCTTGTGGCAAACTGCAGTTGAGTCTAAGAAAATGAGGATTCTTAGTAATTTTGGCTCTCATGGTAAAAAGTATACACCACTGTAATTTAGCTAACTCTGTGTAATACCATGCACAGAGGGAGGTGTGAGGGTAGGTTTTTTCTTTTTCTCCCTTTTATGCTAGACAGTGTGTGTGTGAGATCCCTGTGGTGGCTGTATTTCAGTTTGGAAATAAGTAATTTCCTCTGTGTTCAGATGTTTTAATGAACTAATTAGGGATCCTTTGGGACAAAAGATTTTATACATAAAATTTTTAAGTTAAGCATTTATATGTTTTGCAAGGCTTGAGGCCTTTCTCTACTGAGAAGTGAGAAAAGCTCCATTTTTAAAATTTGGGGTTTTGCTGTGTGGTCTGGCAGATGTGTAGGCTGGGGTCAGCTACCGGTGGCATACAGATAAACCTTTTCTCGAATGGTGTGCTGCAGGATCTACAGCTGAAGGGTGGAATACTTTAAAAAAGGTATATCTAAGATGCAGTAGCTACGAGATGCTGTATTTTAGTGGTATGTCTACATTAGCAGGGAATGTGGGACAAGAGGAAGAAATCTGTAAAGCAAAACAGTTTGTGGTGAGGACTCGGGTGTCCGTATGCCTCTGCATTTACCATGGACTGGTTCTAGTCTGATGCCATGCACTAAACACACTTCATTAGTACTCAAGCGCTCCTGGTGCACTGCTGGAGTGCACTTCCGAGACTTGGCCACGATATGCACCAAAGAGGGGTGAGTGGTGATGATCACTGCATGAGCACCCTCAGGGTCCAAGCTAAAATATGTATTGGGAGCCAGTGGTTATCAAAGTTGGTGGGTAGTGCTGCTGTGGCAGCTAGAGCTGGGGCAGTTGTGCTGTTGTCGTCTTTGAGTGATGTTGTCTCCCAATCTTTAGTCTCTTACCATCATTCTTTCTAATTTGGGAAGAAGTATGGTCAGTACACTACTCCTGCAAAGTTGTTTACTCGTTGTTACACTCTGTTTTTCTTGCGAAGAGATTCTTAATATTGTGAACAAGGGACCATAGGACTTGTTTTGGGCTTGGGCGCTTCTGTAGGTCTGAAGATTTATTAAGGGTTTGTTTATCAAAAAGCTCATTATGGACACTGACAGTGTTCAGAACTGAAACCTAGAAACTCTTGACTTCTTTTGAGCGAAGTTTAATGGATCGGACAGAGCTAAAATCAAGGCTTTACATTTACAAGAGTTCTGCTTTACTGGAGGATTTAAAACCAGTCATTTTAAAGGGGAGGGGCAAGGGGTGGGGTGGGTGGGTTACCTGGCCTTTAGAGGTGTTTCCACCTCTGTTTTTAAAGGTTAATAAACAGGATACAAATAGTAAGGTTTCTGGTTATGGGATTCCCCACCCCAGTATGATTGATTACTGTATGGTGGGTTTTGCTTAGATTGTTTTTGCTACATTTGACAGTCTGTTATCTGAAAGACTTAGAATAAGCATGTTATTTGTACAAGTTTGAAAAAAATGTTTCTATCACACCAGTAGTCTTTCAGAACAAATTTATAGCTGAATTAAATCATTAGTTACATGAACTGTATTTCAGCTTTCTTTTATGACTTGGTGCTTTGTTTTGGCTTTTGGAAACAGTTTAAGAAATGGAGTCATGGCAGTGAATGTTCGGCTATGGAACTGAAAAGTGTTTGCTGTTAAGTGAATGCTTCATAACTAAAACTCATGGAAGCTGGAAAATGTATTTGTTGATACGGTGTCCCAAGACCAACATATTTGTATCTACTCATTTTTTTATGGAGTTCACAGTTGCAAGGCATTGAGGTGAAACTTTACAGCAGTTAAGAGTGTGGTTTATTCCAGCATTGTCTCATGTGTAAGTTATTTGAGAGATTCCATTCTGTAGCTGTCATTCCTAGTTAGGATACTCTTGCTGGGA
This sequence comes from Astur gentilis, assembly GCF_929443795.1. Classification (NCBI taxonomy): domain Eukaryota; kingdom Metazoa; phylum Chordata; class Aves; order Accipitriformes; family Accipitridae; genus Astur; species Astur gentilis. The sequence goes on from NC_064904.1 coordinate 9,608,861, forward strand.
CCCTAACCTCTTATGTGAAGACATACCCTTGGGTGTTGATATGCTTACTTCTAAAATTTGTTTAAACAGGGGGAGTCAATACCAGGGCAACCTACCACTTTTTTTTTTTTTCTTCTTTTTTTCCCCCAGGGCACAGCTATATTGAAAGAAGGCTTTCTCCTTTTATCTGCTTCTTTTCATAAAATTTACCTTGTTTCTGATGCATATTGATGTAATAAAATCGCTCTAACTACTAACTTTGAAGATGAGTAACACTATGTGATAATGTTTCAATTTCTTCAATTAAATGAAAGAATGTAATGTAACATAGTTGGGGGAGACTGAATAAGGGATGTTAAAGATGACAAGGTTGGTCCTTCAGATGTTAAGCGGTAAGAGGGTGTATAGGGTTGCTTAGGAGTAAAGGTTAACAAACCAGAGAGCTGTGGGAGCTGGAAGATAGCAGTATAAAATTCCGGAGACTGAGGTTAAGTGGATTCTGGTCTTGGGGGCAAACCTGATGTCCCCCCCCCTGCTGCCATCCAATCCTGTTTTCAGGCTACAGTAGCTCGAGCAGATAAGCTAACATACACCGTGCGGCTGCTCAGGAGGAAGATCTCGCTTCCCCTTCCCTCTCTTGCTCTCTGTGGTTTTATGCACTCAACACTTGACAGACTAATTTGTCAGAGTTAATTTAACATGCTAACCCAACAAAAAAAAAAAATCTATGCAGTGTTTGTGTGTGGTACTTTGGTTTTGCTTTTGCTGGGTTAGTTTTCTGCCAGGTTGGAGAATTAAATCAACTTCCAGAGGCAGCAGAAGATAAATTATAGGAGTAGCGGGTGCTGCAGGCAGACTGGGGTCTTCTAGATTGGCCATTGTGTCTTGTGGATCTGGACCCCTGCTTTTGTCATTGCAGCTGCTTCTGGCATCATGTGTTGCATGGCATCAATAAATTAATCCAAGTTAGAAGTGATACCCATCTGTTTTGTATTGTAGCAGGTAGAAGTGATCCCCTTTTTTCTGTATTGTGCCAGGCATAGTGGTGGTAGGCAAAGTTTTAAAACAATGTGTAAAGCAATACAGGCGAGAGGCAGGCAGCTGCCAGAAGACTCTAATAAAGAGGAAAAGTACTTTCTGACTGCTACAAATATGATTTATAATTGAATTAAAAGTTCATAGAGGTGGAAAATTACACATGCATCATAAATTTCATTTTCAATCCAGTTACCCATTCAAAGCAGAGTGTACTAACATAAATTTTTTTACCATTGAGAGTCCTGCGTTTCTTTGGTGAATGGTTAGCTTTTGTGGTTGCTTTCATGTGTGTCTGTGTGTGTTTTGTTGTTGTTTTTTCTCCCTGGAAGCTATGAATCTCAATATTTTTTGTAATTCTTCTTATGTTCTTTGCAGAATATGACATCATATTTGAATCAAAAAAATTTCATAGGTAGCCCCAGGCACACAGGTGTACTCACAATATTTTTATACACAGAAATTTTAATTTCTAATTGCATATCATCCACTTTTTTTCTTGCACTTTAAAACGTTGTAACTATGCATTTCTTCAAAATTTTACTTCTCTCTCAGAAGTACAAAAGAAAATTCTGTCAAAAGAACAATGATTTCTTCTTTGTTACATTGTCTATCTTGGGAACATACTGGTTTCAGGGGCATGTTGATGAGATTATTCCACAACTTTGCAGGAAAAGGCATACCCTAAACCCAGAATTAATCAGTAACAAACGTTATCAGTGTGATGCTGCTGCACTGTTCTCAGAATCAAGTTTGGCTGACTGCAGCTGAAGCATTTCTTTGATTACAGCAGACTCGTTGCAAGAGGAAGAGGAAGATCCACAAGACCTCTGTGCATTGAGGAATTTAAACAAAAATACTCTTGCAGGAGCTAGCAGTCATCTTCAGTGGTCCTGTGTATGTAGGGCTGGATTACGAGCCTTGCACAGGAGAAAGCAGCTGTGTGTCCTGTTTGTTCTTTGCTTTCAAAAAGTTGAAGTAAGCCTAAAGCAGCTCCAGTGATTCCTGCAAGGCTCTGTAGGATTTTGTGAAGCCCAGAAACCATTTGGTTGGTTTATTAACCCTGGTTGCTGTGACTCAGAAGGTTACAAGAGATTTGTGTGCATGTTGTTCCAGGAGGGTGTAACTTAAGGGTTTTTCCTCCTTTCTAGTTTTTATTTTTGAGTTTTTAATTTAAAAAAATATTTAGCCTCGGGGAGCCCTCTAAATCTAAGCCTTTTACTGTCTCCTGAATTTGGCAGTTGCTTCTCTTGGTTTAAGTCTCTAGGCATGTGTGATGTGAAGCTTTGAAGTAGCTGCTGCCTGGCTGATACCTCTCTGGGGGCAGGGAGAAGGATAATAAAGTTCATGCTTTTGCCATTTTCTTTCTTTCCAGCATGTAGATATTTTAACACAAGAATAAGTGAAACTGCTGATTTTTTAGCAAAGACCCTAAAATTACAGAATTGCAGAGACTGTGTATCTTTTGTGGTTTGGTTTTATTTTGGAACAGTCGCTAAAATCAATGGTGGGGAAAACCACATATATTTTTGTCAGAGTTTTAATATCTAGCATTAAGAACCGGTTAATCCATTTAAGAAGTGGAACATGAGATTCAAGGGGGAGATATTTTGTTATAGCCCAGTTTTCTTAGATGATGCCCCATGGACCACTGACAAGTACTAGAGAAGGTGAGGAAAGATATTTGGGAAAGCAACACAGGCTTTTGGATCTTTGTAATCTGGTTCTACGTAGTGTCTGTCAGTCCCCTACTTGGCTCAGCAAGCAAACATTTGCCAAGTCCATGGCCGTCTATATCCCAAACAGCAAGCATGGGATAAACCTCTCTGCTTTCACCTTTCCTAGCAAGGCTCTTCAGATGCTACCTCAGCACTGCTCAGGTACTTCCCCCAAGAATACAATACATATAGGCTACCTTCTCCTGGCTATTCTGAACTTCTTCCAGTCTGGCTCCCTTAAAAAGAAGTGTCTTGAGGGACTGGATTAGAAGTAGGACAAATACATCAGGGAGAAAAAAAAGCTATTTCAAACATCTTGACTGTGGCAGGATGAAGGTCTTTCTGTTTGGGGGTTCCCAGCTGTGGCATAGAGCACTTCCTGCATTGCACAGGTTAGAATTAAGTAAGGTTACTAGATTTACGCACCCATTACTCAGTTTACCAGGCTCTCTGGGCTCATCTGCTGCGGAGACCTGAGCAGCATGGGGTGCCATTTCAGCTGTAGTCAAGGGCACAAACTCTGGGCAACAAGGGGAGCATGCACCATGGTGCTCTGTGGAGTCACCAGTGTTGTTCACACTTAGTTTGTTTAATTAATTTGAACCATTTGCTTCCGGGTTGAGCAAGGCAGCTTGTTGGGGTTCTGGATCAAAGTTGTTTAATCGGTCCTTACTGATCCCTGATGTTCAACAGGGTAAAACCTCATTTTATAAGCAAGTAAAAATAACCGTCTTTGCTGTTATGACTTCTGTGCACTGTGGAAGTGTTATCATTACTGTAAATGTAGTAGTAAGTTTTTTAGTGGAAACTTCATTTATCTTAAACAGTAGTGTAAATGATCTGTTTTTACTTGCAGTTTATTGTAGTACCTTTTGCTCTGCTGCATAGATATTTATTCAGTTTCTCTTTGTACATATCCCTTTGTTGTACTAAAATTAAATGTTAGACCTGTATAAAAATTTAAAATCATTCTGTGCTGGAAACAGTAATTCTGTGACTCCCTTGACAAGTCAGCAACTTGCATGGTTGTGAAATCTTTCCTCTTCTTTCCAGTTATGGCCTGGAAGAATTGACATGTTGTTGATCTTATGAGTCCTTTTTACCTGTCCTTTAGTGAGCTATGGTTAAGAGTTGCATACTAAACCTCAGTTATTGTATGTTGTAATCTGCATGAGCTGAATGCCCACTTCCACGGCTGTGGGAGTGGAAACATGAAGCAGTAAAATAAGCTCAGTCCTTCAAGGCTCCTCCCAAGGTGGCTGGTGCAGAGTGCAGTGAAGTCTAAGGGGTTCTTTTGACCTTTTCTAGGCACAAACCTTGGGAAACAAATGAGCATTGTTAAAGTGACTATGTCTTTCAGAGTTTTTCATCCTTTTTTTTTTCTTATGATAAAAGTAGCAGCTTAAAAAAAAAAAAAGCTTTTGACACTTTTGACAGGCTTCCACATGATAATTAGATAGTAAAAAGAAGGTGTGAGTTGGCAAGGCATTAAATATGAATGATATGCAAGTTTGTATGCATTTTTCTTTAAGCAACCTTGCACTGAAGATGAAGCCCTCTGAACAGTTGTGTAAAGCACACGTTTTAAAGTGAAAATGGGTTGTATCCATTTGAAATAATCCAGGAGAAGCTGGAGAAACCTACTGGCACTCTCATTTCTGAATCACTCCTTTGTTTAGGTAAGAAGTTCTTAATACACCATGTTATGCATATGATCTTGGAACTGTGTGCATTAGCTTCCAGTTACACCCAGTGTCTTGTTCACTTTCAAATTAACTTTCTGGAATAATAACCTTTTTCTTGCACTGTATATTCTGAGCGCTACCCTTTCTGCCTTTGCATCCTGTTAGGGGTGCAGGAAGGAACGGTTGAAGGAGAAGATGGGTTCTGTAGTTTGTGTCAAGGAAGAGGAGGAATGGACGGGGGGGGGGAAGGTGAAGCAAGGCCTTGACACAGCTATAGTGTATGAATTTTATAATTAGTCTGCAGGAAGATGGATTATGAGGAGATATGCATGAGACAGAAACAATACGTGGCATTTAATATTCCAGTGGGATTTTGGGACATCCAACGTAACTTGGCAGGGTATGAGCAGCAGGTCAAAGGTAGTGGTGGCAGCAGAATTGGGATCAAGGAGCGGCAACTGCCCATTTTCCTTGTGCTGTGTGTAACTGCATGCTTTGGATATTGTGCATATTCTGGGTACTGTGCCTGCTGGGACCCTAGTTCCATACTTTCCACCTGCGTACCAGATCCCAGCTCCTTCCTGTGACAAACAGGGACCCACTCCTACCTGCTGAAGCTCCCTGAGCTCCCGGCCTGGCAGTGCTGCCAGCTCTCTGCAGTAACTACTGGTGGGAGGCACTCGCCCCGCGCCCTGGAACTGCGACTCCCCAGTGCAGCTCACAGAGGTGACTGCATCCCGGCGTGTGCTGACTTGAGATGTGGGGCAAGCTCTTCCACAAAATTAGTAGCAGTGACAGCTGCCTGCATTGCAGGGACTTGTCCGTGGGCAGTGGGGAGGCAGTTGAGGGTCGGGTAGCAACTCGCTGCTGGCACCGTGTACAGGCTGTGTACGGGCGACATCTGAGCCCCTGGGCTTTGTGCATGGGTCCTGCACGCAGATGTGTTCCTCGGAGTCTGTTTCATAGGCAGTTTCAAACTGCCCAGCCCTTTCTCAAAACAACGGTGAGGGGAAAACGGTCCATGCTGCCAGCTTTTAGATACTGCAAATTTTTAGCGCCGCTTTGGTTTCTTGAGAGGTCAGGCTGAGTTCTGGAGGACTGGGCACGTCAGGGTACCTTTTTCCCACCACACCACTGCTCTGTCCCATTTGCCAGGCTGCAAGTCTTTCAGGAATGATACTTTGCAGCAGAGATGTGAGCTGCCAGAATAGCAGATGATAATTCCGCTCCGTGTGCTGTAGTGTATGATAGCACCAGTGTTAATCAGGCTTCATGTATGGGTCTTGGGAGCACAACTGGATGTCCTCCAGCCCTTGCCCCACCTACCCTGCAGAACAGCTAAAGAGACCGTGAGTGAGGGCTGCAGGGGTAGGGCTGGGTATATTTTACCTGTGATGGGTGCAGGGGATGTATCTTCTGCTCTGCCCTGGCCCCTCTGCAGCTCATGGGCTGTGTGAAGGAAGCAGGAGGAGCAGAAGCTGGAGGGGGGACCTGGGGTAGGCTCTGGCAAGCTGGGATGAGGGAATGTCAGAGCAGGTTGGTGGGGAGGCTGAGGTTGGGTGGGGAGCAGGCTGGCGTGTCTGGTGAGGGATGCTGGGAACCGGGAAAAGGAGGAACAGGGCAAATGGAGGTGAGGGGGGGCAGGCAGAAAGGGACTGGACTGTGAACAGGTTCAATCACAAAATGGTTTGGGTTGGAAAGAACCTTTAAAGATCATCTAGTCCAACCCCTCTGCTGTGGGCAGGGACACCTTCCACTAGACCAGGTTGCTCAAAGCCCCATCCAACCTGGCCTCGGACACTTCCAGGGATGGGGCATCCACAACTTCCCTGGGCAACCCGTTCCAGTGTCGTAACAGACGTGGAAAAGGTTGAAGAGCAGAAGCCTCCAGAACCAACACTGTGAGAGCATAGTCCTTGCTGAGTTTGTAAGGAAATGCAGATTTCTTGGGTTTTTTCTTTACTTTGCTGTAGGCAGTTATCTGTTAAACAAAGTATTTTGTTATCTTCTGGTATGGATCCACAGATACTAACGCACTCTCCTTGCTGTTGGTTATTTCTGTGGATGAAGTAGCAAGCAGACAGAAACTTCTAGCACCTCTGGAAAAATTAGGAAAATTATTAAGCTTTCCTTTTTAAGCTCTGGGAAGTTAGAAAATGTTAAAACTAAGGCTGCATAATGAAGCTTAAAACACAACTGTTTTATTCACATTTTACAAGATTTTTTAATTACTTCATCACCCCCTATAATTTTTGTTGGAATTCTGCCTCATTCATTTCACAAGATAGACTTTCCCTGAGTCCAATAAATCTAGTAAATGCATTTAATGTAAATTTGAAATCCAGTAAATATAAAGCCAGTAAATTTGATGGCCAGTTGAAAAGCATGTCTTTTTCCAGGAAGGAGAGCTAGAAAGGCATTGATGTACTTGCAATACAGTAAAAGATATATATAAAAATTAATGATATTTTTCTAAGTTTTTTTTTTTTAATTAACTGGGGAGTAGCAACTATCACACTGAGAATGACTGCTCAGAATGTGTTTTTCAGTAAAATACTTGGGTTGGGGCTTTTTTGTGGGGTTGGGATTTTTTTTACTTGATAGTGTGCTTATGAAGCTGTCTTTTTTCCATTAAAAAAAAAAAAGAAAAAAAAAAGGGAGGTGTGGATAGAAGGTAGTTGCTCGAGTGTGTGACTCCTTTGCCTTAGTGGCATTACTGCTATAGAGGTTGTTTGTTAGCTTGAGCATAATGGGGGATGCCTGATCAACCACATTATTTTTTTATTTCTCTTTACCTTTTGACTTTACAAATATGAAATGCTGTGTTTGGTGAAAAATCAACTTTTGGAAACTTTGACAAATAAGACCATTGAGCATGAAGAGTTGGGTCACTGGCACAGGGAAGCTGTAGCCCTGGGTGTGAGACTTCTCTGCCATGGAGAAGGACTCACGTCTGGGGGTTTTCCTAAATGATCGTGTTAAATATTGGGAATATGACCTTCTGCTCTGTGTATCTTACCATGAGATTGGTTATTATGTTTGTGTCTTTTACATAACTAAGTATTCACATGCTGAAGCATTTCTGTACTAGACTTTACTTTTGTCTTCTGCTAAACTGAAAGGTATTTTGAAACAGGTGTACCCTGCTTGCCTTGTTTGGTTTACAAAATTGATGTGCTGTAAACAGATACTGTTTCTGAACTATCTCTTCAGTGCAGTAGGGAGAAATGTTTTCCAGTCAGTTTCAGCATTTTTCCTACCTCGTAAATCCAGTGATTTCCAGGTTCAGTATGTTGCTTGGCTCACTGCCCATGGAAATCACTGGTCTGTGATGTGTTGAGGAAGTTTACTATGCCTGGGTGTCATTTTGGGCAAATAAATCTTATCACTGAAATAATCTTTACATACTTGAAGACCACTAATCTGTGTTCAGGACTGCTTTTAAAAATGTACCTGTTTGAATCGTAAATAAAGACTGTAATGTTAAATGGTGTCCTGGCATGTTTTGAATTTGACTTCTGAAGTTGTAGCCTAGGGAAAAAAAAAAAAAGGATCAAAGAGGGGAAGATAAGTAAATAAATAAATTCCAGGTTCACAAGTGAGAACCCTGAAAAGATTAAATTAATTTAGTTCAAGTGGCTATACTTGCCCTACCTTGTGTCTATACACTTGGGTACAGAGGTCTGACTTATGTGAGGTCCACCCACATCCAGAGCTAAGACAGCATAAGCAAACTTTTGCCCTAAAGCTGTATGGCCATATTAGCCTTAAGGGTTTGTCTTTGCTGGTAGACTCCACCTTATCACGAAGATTTAAGCTCAGATGCTTGGTAATCACAGGGCTACAAGAGCTTTATCAGCCAGGCTTTCTGCAGGGTCTGTTCGCACTAGTACTTCAGCTCAGTGCCAGTAGGAGACGGCTTTTGGAAAAGGGTTTGCACCGCACAGCCTTCACCCATCTAATCTCTCAGGTGAAACTCATACGGGAGAAGTACTGACTGCCGCCAGAAGGAAATCAGTCGCAGAAAGTCCTTGAGGGAGAGGAACGGTCATGAGCCAGGCTCTGCTTGGACCTTGGCCCAGGGCTTGTTCCCAGCCAAGGGCGGATCAGGCATCTGCTGGCTCTCTCCCTTTTACTGAGGACTCTCTGCGTAGCCTTGACGAGATACAATACTACATTAGTTGATCAAAGCATATTTGTAAACTTTTTTTGACAAACATGAAAGCTATAAAACATTATCTCTGTCTCCTCCTTCCTCTCCTCCTCCATGAACACTTGAATTTCTTTTAAAAATAGGCAGCATGCATGTCGTTGTAGCATTGCCAAATGCTGTGGAGTCTGGAGCAAGCCTTGGAGTACAACTCCTTTGCCCTCACAGGGCAGCAGCACCACACTTGCATAGTGTGCTGGGAATGGCATCACAGCTGGGTGAAGTTAGTGACAATGCTGTGCACCCCACTCTCGTAAAAATAAGAATATCATCTCATGCTAGGGAATCCAGTTAAATATAAAAAGAATGCAGATTGTCTTCCATTAGAGGAGTAGCATTTTAAACCAAATAATTTTTCAGATTATATGTGTTTCTCTGTTTCCTGAAACAAACCTGAAATATTCCTTTTCTTTTTAAGGATAGGGAATAAAGGTATTTTCTTCCTTCTCCGTATCCTAAAAAGCCCTAAAGCAGTCGCCTTCCTGGTTATTATCAGGACATCTAACACTCTATTAAATACAGTGTCTCTGGCTGTATTTGAGTCCTGGCAAGGGCAGTTTGTTCTTTCTGCATTCATGTCAGTAAAGATTTTTTGCTGGAAAGTGGGAATGTGTGATGTGAAGATTTTAGAATAAAAAATTATATTACTATTAATTAGATTATTATATTATATCTGTCAGAATTAAATGAAAGGAAGACTTAGCCCTAATGGAAGACAAAGATGGACCACATAGGAAAAATTTCAGTCTGTTGTGGGCATCCTGTGTGCTTTTTTTCCTCTTCCATCCAAGCAAGGCTGTCACTAGTTAATTCAAGTACTTCTCACTAGCACTAGATTAACTGGCAATAGTGAAAAAAGTTGTACATTACTGTGAAAGACAGTATCGAACAAGACAGGTTTTAAAAGAAGACTTAAAATAGTTTTCTAAATTTGAAATAATTTTTCCTTTAAATATTTAGATTGTGATATGTCTTTGTGACAACCTGTAATGAAACCTAATGTTATACTGTATTAATTTCAGAAACTAAAATATTCATGAGGTACAGAGTTCTGAAGAAAAGTCAGACTACTGCTGGAAGTGAAGCCATTAGCTGAGAACAAGTAACCAAAGTTTGCAAAAGTGATAAATCTGCTTTTGACATCAATAACCCCTTGTGCAGGTGCAGGAGGAATGTTTTGTTCTTTTTGTATTCTGTCGCTAGAGTTTGAGTCTACAGAAAACAATTTAAAAAGCTGATAAGCCTTTAAGAAATGTAAATGCAGGATGTTTGCAGTTTTTTATCTTATAAATAAATGTTATTGATTAGAGGCTGAGATTTTCCAATTCTTAATTCTCAAAGGATGCATTTTTTTGAAATAAGACAAAACACAAACTATTTCAAATTGATAGCTATGGATTACTTGCTACTGATGTAGTCTCAGTTCTTGTAAATTTTTAATTTCTTAAATGGAAAAAGTGTTTTATTTGCTTATGTGTTTCTGAAGTTTAAAAGTGTTTTCAATTTGTTTTTTAAACCCTTATGCATATGTGATTCTAATTTTCACTAAAATGCAGATTATAAGAAATTATAGGTAAAAAGTTTAATGGTCCAGGTAAATTTGAGTGTCAGTTGCCATTCTAATATCAAATATGGAAGTTAGGAAAGTGAAGAAATGTATGCTAACATAAGTAGTTTTAAGTGTTTATACAGTGCTATCTCTAATGTAACATAAAGGCTGCATTTAATTGCAGGTTAACTAGTGGCTGATAACGTCTTAGTGGTTTGTTGCTAGGGTGAGTCAACTTTTCTCTAGTAAAATAAGAAGTACACAACAAACAAGACAAAATAAAATTGGTTTGTAATGCATTATCACAGGCTAAGATCAGTAACTTTTTTAAAAGATGTTTTAAATCAGTTTTCTTGCCTTTTACATCTGTCCTGACTGCAAGTAAAAGTACATCTTTCTGCTTTACCTGCATATGGCATAGTTGAAGAATCCAGTGGAGACATCCAGTTTTTTTAAAGTCGGTGAAAATATTTTGAACTAAGTACTAATAAAACGTTTTGTGTGTACCAATGTGTGGTGTTTATTTGCATGTGGTTTAAAACACATTTAAGAGAAGCAAATCTTGCATCTAAGTTGGTTCTTTTTGTCTAACAGGGCTTAACAAAAGCTGAAGTCTTACTGGCGTACATCATGTGATGAATTTGAATTCATCCCTTGCTGGCTTTTGTAGATGACTTGGACACTGAGCAGTAGCTGTGACGTGGAGATGAGTTGTCGTAAATGTTCTTCAATGTTCCACAATCTGCTTTTCTTCTCTTGTTCCTAAAGGTGTGATACAGGCACATCCCCAGCACATCACTGAGAAGATAAGACAGTAAAACACAGCCTAACTCTTCTGCCCTCAGATACCTCTATTAATTACGCTACCGGTTCCTTTCTTTACAGGTTTGTGTTAGGCTGTATCTTCAGCTTCTTAACTCAAGGCAGATCCCATGGTGTCACTTTTTTCAAACTACTATCCTTGCATTAATATTATGCTACAGAAGGTTGTCTTTACTCTCTTGGCTTTTCTTCACAATGTTATTGCTCCAGCGTAATGTGGAGGAATGATAATTTGTTAAAACTTTTTCTATTGATTTCTATGCTCAACAGAGCCAACACAGTAACTCTGAACTGTAAAGCATTTACATTGATAGACCTCTTCTGGGGAAAATTCCTCTATTTTATTGATGTGTCAGAAGTTTCTTCCATCTTCCCTTAAGCACTGTTGGGAAAGATCATTTTTAACTGGTTGATTTCCAAGTAGAAGCTCATCTACCATCTGCTGGGGAAAAAATAGTAAGCTGCTGGTTATAGCTTGACAGCTACAGGCAGGTCAAGGGCACATGCTTATAATTTTGCTACAGTGATTGCTGACTAATTAGCCACAAGGAACTTTCTGAGAATTTTCTGTTAAGATCATTTTCTTCTCTCCCATTTTGTTAATGAATACAGTGCACCCAGCTGTGAGGCTCTGAGTGATGATTGCTATTATGGATTTATCCTTTCAAATTCTGCTTCTAATTTTAGGAAGTTATATTCCTTTTCTTTAAGTTTCCAGTGGTAAAACTGTAAAAGGACAAGTTATTCCTCAGCAAATGTTGGGAAATACATTAGCAAGGTTTTATAAATGCTGGACTACAATAGCTAGCTGTATTAGAGGAGGGAAGATACTGTTCACAAAAATAACCATCTGTAGTCCACATATAGTAGAGGAACAAATGTTCGGATTACAGTTTTTTTGTTAGTGTGGTTTAGAAGTGGTCTGTTCTCCCAAGATGATGCTTTACATTACTGTTACTGTGGTCTGTTTTAGATTACCTATCTGTTAGGTTCCCAGTGCAGTCCAGAGTATGGCATTAGGTAGATGTGTGGGATAGACTTGTCTTCTTCCCGTTTCCTCCTACACATACATACCTTGTGAGGACATGGAAAAACTAATCTGGTCTGTTCAGATTACTTACTGTGAGATGTACCTGATTGTACCAAACTAGGGCATCTCCTTGCAATGCTAATCACTCTTAAGTACACCTATTAGAATAGGGATTGAACTGAAAAGTTGTCCTACCTGTTCAGAGACTGTATGCATATGTAGGTATATAAGCTTATAGATAGGCATGGTATCCTATTGTTCCTGTGGCTATGGGGTTTAAAGATTAGATGTGATTTCTTGTTCCTCACAAGCAAAGCTTTCCAGCTAGAAAAGCATATGTGGTGCTTGCACTTTTATCCTATTATATAAACTTTTATAACAAAATGCAATTAGAGGATTTGACATAATAAAGGCCATTCCTTGAGTGTTCAGTTGGCAACCAGTTTTAATTTCCAACACTTCAGGTAGAGCAACATCTTTTACAGTTTTAGCTGTTTTAACTGTAGTTAAAAATTTCTGTCTGTTTTTTCCCTAACTGCACAAAATAACAAGATTAAATGGGATAACATTATTTTGGGCTTTAAATCCACTTGCTTCTCGCAGTGGAAAGCTCTAATCTGGTCAAATCAGGGTCTAGCAGACCAGTCCAGTATGTACCAGACTTTATGATAAGCTGTTGCCCATATGCGTTGTCATTGTCCCCAGGAGACAAGACTGGAAAGCTGCTGCTGTGTTTCAGGTATGGTACAATGTTTTGCATTAGAAAAGTGGATGGAGGAAAGATATTTAGTCTGTGAAATACTGTCGACACTAATCTTTTAAACAAAGGAGCTTGGCGTGGTGTTGTCAAAGGAAACTAAACCTGCTGTTTTATTTTGCCATTGTTCTCTTGCACAGAGAGTCTTTTGGTCTGCAAATGACCGCTGACATTATGCCACAGAAATTGCTAATAGGAGAATACTTGGTACTTTCCAGATCTTGCATCTAAGCCTGGCAACGATGATGTCGTGGCTCCATTCCGCTGTTTATGTGCCACAGTGAATTGCTTGTGTTCATTTTGCTAGATGTTTTCATTTTAAACCTTCGATGGTTGTCTCTCTTCCTAATTCTCCTTTTTCTCTCTGTTGTTGTCAGTTCAGACAGACCGTATCTATCAAATAGGTTGTCTGGCTGACTTCTGTGCCCCAGACTCAAAGATGCATGAAATGAACCAAAAAGGGAGGACAGGATTTTGAAGACGTAGGAGATGCCTGCCACAGAGGGATGTTTTTCTGCACTGTTAGAGTTTCAAGCTAAACAGATGGCATTGAGAGAGGTGAAGCGGAGAGGTCATATGAAAGTTAGTGGTAGTATGACTTCCAGGGAGCTTGAAGAAAATAGTTTAAGTAACTCAATTACTTGCATGAGATCTCAGTGATGATGTGGGCAGGAGAAGGGGAGGTTCCAAATATGTACCAAGTGACATGTGCTACATCTGACAGTTTTGCAGAGTTAGTGGAGTCTGAAAAATGTGGCCTTTTACGGTGGAAAAACGTTTCTGGAAGTGTAGCATCATCAGTGTTCTTAACCTGCTTTCTAATATGCTGGGTCAAATCCAGTCTATAGTTCTCCCTATCTAAATTCAGCTGCGGGATTGTGCTTTTTGGTTTGCTTATTTTAAATAAATGTTACTCTTAACTTTCTCTCCTTTGGTGTCATGGGCTTTCTCAAGCAGCTACCGTGTTCTGCCATACAGATCATTGCATGCTGGGGACGGAGAATTCCTTTCTGTCCGTGTGCATGTTTCATAAGGCTCTAGTAGCAGTCCTGAAGTTCATAGTGATTTCCAAGGAATGTGAATAGTTGTACCAATTAATTTCAGAAGTGCAGAGCATGATGTACTTACCGATATCCCTCAATGATGGAAAATATTCCTACCAGTTGAGCTCAATTCGGGCTTGTTGGCACAATCTATATCTTTATGCTAGAAGGAGGGCATTTCTGTGTGCAGGTGATGCTGCCTTTTCACTGCCATCCTTTGCCGTATTTTCCATCATGTGAGTTATTTTTAATTTTTGCCAGAGACCACTGCTGGAATTTGCTATCCCCAGAGGGCTTAGATTTTCTTTTCTGATATCTTGCAGTGTCTAAATTTAAGGACAACTCTGGCAAAGACTTTAAGATGCTGCTTTTAAAGTGTATTGTAATAGTGTCTAGCAACAACACCCCCATTGTGCTAGGTAGTTTACAAATATATAATGCACAGAATATATCCTGAAAAGTTTTGGAAGTACTTTGTATACAATTTGGTCCTGTTAATTGGCGCTCCAAAGAGACCAGGTAGATAGAATAAACTCAAATTTGTTTGCCAGTCTTTTGAGTATCAGTACCTAATGTTTCCACTACTTAATCAGCTACCATGGTCTGAGCTGGACAAGATTAGCCTCCAAATTAATGTCTGCATAAGGCAAAGGTGGAATATGTTTAATGAAGTAGTTCTTCTGGGGGGGGGGGAACACCAAGTCTCTTTTAATTGTAATTATTTCCTACACCATTAACGTACAGTTCAGATTTAGGTTTTCCGGCAGGTAAAATCTATAGAAAATAGTATGCATTTTAATATGCTACCTTCTAACTAATAGTGTAAGTATGTAATTTTGCTTTAGCCTACATACAATGAAATAATATTGAAATCATTCTTGTAAACAGCATACACATCCTGTTGTTGGCTTTGCTTCAGATGTTTCTTCACATTTGGCTAAGTTCAAGTAATAAATTGCTGAAAAACTGGAAGACGCTCTGGAAGCAGATTAATCATCTGACTCAGTATTGTCTTTTAGTTTGCCACAAGAAATCTTTCCAATCTATGAGATCATGGATTAACTGGTTGGAAAATTTAGAGAGAGGCATGAAGAACATTCCCTTTTTTTGCTGCCTTCTCTTTGAAACCTGCAGAGTCTCAGCAAAGCATAAATGGCAAATGACTCTTCTTTCCAAGCTTTACCACAAATATGTATTATGATGAAAAATCAGGCATCTGAATTGATACCTCCTCGTTTTATCTAATTTTGGACATTGTAGGTGGCATTTATCTCATGAGATGTAGATTTACATGTTTGAGACAGTGATTTAGACTTGCATTATAATCCATGAAAAGAAATGAACACTTGTAGAAAGTGATTAATTTCAGATTTCTAAAAACAGGTTGCATAAATTTCAGCTTAAAAGTCCTTTCTCTTCCCATTGATGAAAAAGAGGCAGTGATTAATTCTGACATGCTATTGATACTACCCATGTAGGTGATGTCTGTTCTGTCTGTTCACAGGCAAAAGCAGTGGTAGTGACTGATAAGTAGATCTAACACTTCAAGGCAAATTGTTTGGATTTGTAGTTTCCTTCAAAAGCCTTTCAAGATGGTGAACGTTTGTGGGGTTTATGACTGCTAGATTGCAAAGAGGTCACCAAATCTAAGTATATTGACACTGTTAGAGAGTCACAAAAAGTAACATATATTGACATAATGGTATCCTTATTATATTGTAAAACTGCAGTAAGGTTTGCATATTATTACCACAAATTTCTATCTATGTGGATTTCTTTTAAAGGCATGCTTTTTATTTCCTTGGATTCACCTGAAGTGTTTTGAGGATCTTGACATCATTACTATAAAGCGCTTCTCTCTCAGTTATTGTAACTGTACAGCCAAAGCACACTTGTAACCCAGCTGCTGTGTGAGTGCATGTGTGGACCCTGTGAGGGAAAATTTAGCCCCAGACTGGACCACCCCAAGGCACAGAAGTTGGTGGCCTCTTGGCACCCCCCCAGCCGCCTTCCTCCAAATCCCTGTGGTCCCCTCTCAGCCCACGCTGTGCAAGTTCCTTAAGGCTGTGCTTTATCCATGAGAAAACGTGGAACTAGGTGCTATAAAATGTATAGTCACTTTAATATTGGCTTGGGAACAATAATAATAAGATGGCTCTAATCTGAGTCTAAATTGTATTACAAATGTGTGCTAAAAATTTCCTTGCATATGTTCTTTGCTGTGAGGATGAACTGTATACTGCAGAGGCAGATCACAGTTAGGCTAGCAATATAGCTTTTGCTTTTGTTGGCAGAGTAGATGACATCTGTTGTGACTTTTTTTGTTGTGATTTGGTTAGTTTATATAATTAATTTTTTTTTCTTTTCTGATACCATACCCCTTTGCTTATTTGACTGCATTGAAGCTGCAATTTTATTGCTCAACTTGCTCAGATGCAATAGTCTCAACAGCAAGAACATTCCATCCTCTACTTGCATAACAAACAGGTTATGCTTATTTTATAATTGAACTTTGCATTCTTCAGAAAACATAGTTTTATTATATTCTGTGTCTTTTCTAGCTTACTTGTATATGCTTGCAAAGGGGAGGCAAAGTGAAGTGTGACTGGACTCTAAGGAATCTTGTTTTCAGTAGCAATCTTACTGAAAGTTATTACAAATTTTATTCTTTTCTACATCCTTGGAAGGGAACTGCATTCAGCAAGGTAACCACCATAAAAAAACAAATTGTAGGTTGCAGCAAGGATGAGGGTTACGTTCCCAAGGACCAGAAAGAATGGTGATGGTGGAAGGCGCAGACACGCTGTGTCCAGAGGAAGGGTTTACTGGTGCCCATTGGTCAGCAAGGATGCAAGGGGAAGACTCACAGTGGCAGCTGGGAGAAGGAGGAAGAAGAAAGAGAGATGTACATCTTAATAGTTGTTAGTGGGAGTGTTTTCTTATGGGACTGTAAATAAACCAGTGCCATTGATTTACTACTTGAAGATTTATGTTTGGGCAAAATTACTGTTTCTACACACTTAAAAATTAGTGAAATTGATACTTTAATGAGGATGTTTTCTTTGGTAACGAGGGCTAGATCATTTTAAGACCAACCAATTTCTCCCTGGGTTTCCTTCTCCGCCCTGAATTTTGGAATTGGCTATTTCTTGTTGACTGAATTCAGAAGAAAACTATGCCCTGTCGTATTGAATTTGGCTGAATGGCTGAAGTTTGAATTTGGCTTGTATTGGTTAAATCAACCTTTTGATTTGGTTGTCTATTGTCCAGTATGCTAATCCATGTTATTTCCAGCTGAGTTAAAGTGTAAAGTCATTAGAGCAGCGTGGGCCTTTTGTTTGTACAAGGAAAGGTTAAATTCTGCAGGCAGCTCATACTGCTGCCAGCATGGCTGCTAATCTGAGTTTGGGGATTAATTACCTGTAACAGCTGCAGGACAGAGTCCTGTGCTGAGCAATGTCTGATTAGGCCAAAGTTTGGAAAGCTTTGTCATGGAGAAAGTTTTTCAGCATTTTTCAGGAACTTGAGTTCTGATTTAGTTTGTTCAGGACCAGATACTTACATTACCACTATGTTCAGCCTAATAATATCCTAATGTTGATATTTTAAATATGCTCTGAAAAGCCTATAACAAAATTAACAAGCAACTGAAACTATATTAGCCTGTTGCTATTTATGGAGGTCAATATCATCATAGTCTTTGTTTCTGAGTTGTTTCCAATTCAGCTTTTGGTAAGCACAAATAGCAGTTGGGGGTGTGAGGGGTAAGGAAGCCAAAACACAGTTTATGAACAGATTTCAAAAACAATTTGTACTGGGGCAGTTTGGAGATTTATTTTTTTTTAATTTTTTTTAATTTTAAATGCAGTTTTTCCCCAGACCCTTCTGATTGAGAGTTTGTGTGTATTAACATTTTTGGACATGCTTTTAAATGCATTGAGAAGCTGTTTGTTTCCCAGTTTGAAACACTTACTTTGTTTTAAAATTCAACACTAGTTATTATTATGCATAAGCCATTTAACTTACCTTTTATGCCCCTGTACAAAAGAAGTGGAAAACTCTGGTTTGGAATGGAGGAGAATTATGTACACAAGAAATGAAAACAAATACTAGCTTCTTCACATAGAGAGATTGGCTTTAACAGGAGAAATATGTGCTGTGGACTTGTGTTAAGAGTGAGGGAGAAGTCAATTATGATTCTAGATAGTAGCATTAATATCCATTTTTGCTAAAGTATAACTTATTAATTCTTGAAATGAAAGCTATAATCCAGTCATCATCATCACTTGACTAACATTACTTAAAATGATCCAGTGAGTTAATACCCAACTTTTTTTTAGGTTTCAAGTCCACTTAGTTAAATAAACCCTTGCATTTCTCTTTAAAAACCGCACAATTTTTTTCCCTAAGAGATACTGACTTTGACAACTTTGGCTTTGCTTTTGTCTTCCTTTCTTCTTCTTTTTCCTAACTTAATACTGTAAGAAATTACAGTGTTTCTATGTGATAGGAACTGCAGTGGAATTAAAGTGCTCATTTAGGAAAAAAATTCTTATTACTGGTTTTGGCTGGAAAGAATGTCTAGTCCTCCTCAGGGAGTTGCAGGCTTTAAGCTTCTGTGGGTTATTTCCAAATAATGGGTGAATTGTATGCAAAGTAATGACCCTTTTAAGAATTTGCAGGCTAAGAGTACAATTACTGAGTAATTTTGAATTTATTTAATGTTTCTATTTCAGTCTGAGGGAATGTTCTCATAAAGCTGCTGGTATAAATTAGGAGTTAGCAGATGGGCTTAGTATCTATTCTCCAGTCTGTGGACAATAACTTGAAAAAGTGTAAGCCTATCTGTTGCTTATCTGTGTCTAATGTATATTTTCTATCACATGTGTGAGAAAGAAAAATCTGGAAGGGTGTGTAGCATATGAGAAAGTATAGCTCTTTACCTGAATGCCTGTTCGTGCTGGAATGTTGTGTTGAGCAGAACAGTAAAGGGTGATGGTTGATCACTCTGGTTCAGACATGTAGATAATCGATAGTGGGCCCCAATTAACAATAAGTAGCCCTGAAGCCAACTTCATAATGACATCTTACTTAAGTACTAATCTTTTTTTTATTTACTTATTTATTTTTATTTCCATCTCTTCCTTTTGGTCACTTAAAAACTTTCTTCCTCAAGAGGTCATTAGGTCTGAGAAAAACCTGTTTTTACCTGCAGCCAGATATATAAGGTATTCCCTGATGGTTATACATTGTTGATAATGCATCTTTTTCTGCTGTTTTACTTAGATGACAGTGCCTCTGCTGCAAGCAGTATGGAGGTAACAGATCGTATTGCCTCTCTGGAGCAACGTGTCCAGATGCAGGAAGATGACATCCAGCTGCTCAAATCTGCCCTTGCAGATGTGGTTCGACGCTTGAATATTACAGAGGAACAGCAGGCCATGCAGAACAAGAAAGGACCTACCAAAGGTTTGCATTTCAGATATATGTAAAATAAGTAGTGCAATTCAATGAGTGTTTTATATGTATAAAGTATGTTTTTCTTTAGATCTTTGAAATATGCAAAATCAACAAATCCAACTCAAAATACATTTGCAGTTTAACCTGTTAAAGACAACACATAAAAATCCAAGTGGGTAAATCTGTGAGCCTTTGACAGTTCCCATGAACCAGCAAAGCATTTGCATATTCTTAGTGCTTAATCCACTCTCTACATTTAACCATGGCTACCACTTCCTGACTTTTGATCAAGATTAGTTTATAAACTGTTTAGGGAATGCATTGTCTTTTGTGGGTGAAACTCCTAATAGGCTTAGGGTTTTTTTAATCCAAAAAATGAATTAAATATAAGTAAAATGTAATTTTAATTTAATTAAAAATGTTCTAAGTGTCTTTGGATGGTGCAGACATAACCAAAGACAGAGCTATGAGGTAGCACAGAGGTGAAATGACAGAGGAGATGGTGCAACAACAGCTGCTCAGCTACAAAGGAAAGGTAGAGCTGCGGTTGGTACTTGACCCTGTTCCAGTGCAGCAGATCCAGAGCCAGCGAGGTGGCAGATGTGGCAGACGTTGCTACTCAGTGATATGCTGCACCCATGTGCTGCAGCGTGCTTTCTCTTGGTTCCTGCTCTGCAAGATTGGCTTTGTCTGTACACAAATCAGAAAAGCTGAACATCCAGTGCTTCACAGTAGTAAAGGTTTATTAGAACCCAACTGGTGTGATTTACTGTAGTCTGTGAGGCTGCAAAAGCCTGGGTGACTGCCTATCTGCAGTTTAGCAGAAATGCACAAGGTATTTTTAAGTAGTCTTAGGAGTAAGAGTGGTGGCAACCTCGATGTGGAATGAAAGTATGGCTGACTTCACAGGCTCTCTGTTATCTAAATTAAGAAATTGTTTCTTTTGGGGTCCTGCTAGGTATTAATATAAATTAAAAACTTAATTCACATCGGAAGTATGATGTGTAATTATGGATTCATAATTTTCTCAGCTGGGAATTAGGACTTCCTTTCATCTTGGTTATATATTTGTGACTTTGCAATAGATACTTACTTCTAGGCATTGATTTAACAGAATAGGTATGAAACTACTTAATTTGCTGAACTGAGATGTCGTATTTGTTATAATGTTTTGTGTCTGGAGATGAGGAAAGGAGAAAGGGACAAAATTACAGAGCCAGATCAGTTGATATCTGGCCTGATTAGCCAGATATCATACTATCTGTTGGACAGAATATGCAGTAAATGTCTGTGAGCTGGTTTTCCTGTTCTCTTCCCTTTCTGTTGTATTCTCCTCATTTTATCTTTGACTGAAAAAAAAAATAAAAATCAAATAAGTTAAATGTTACTAAAGATAGCCTCCACTGTGATAAAATGTTCCACCAGATCTGGTTGTACAAGGGATTAAGAGGCTTTATGTTGCCTGTAAAATAGATATTATCTGATGCATGGGGGAAATAGAGTCTGGTAATTACTACTGAGTTGTAACCAAATCAGTTCTTCTTGCCTGCTGGCTTTACTTAGGAAAATACAGACCAGATATTCATGGATTCTGTGAGCAGAGTTGAACTAAATCAGGAGATGCTTTCTGGGTTGTGGCAGATTGTTAAAGCCATAGTTCAATGTACAATGAAGAAAAGCTGCTGTAAGCCTATCCCTCTGCCTTCTGTGGCTGGGTTGGTTTTTTTGTGTGTGTGTTTTGTTTTGTTTTGGGGTTTTTTTTTGTTTTTTTCTGAAATGTATATATGGCATGGATACTTCTTTGTGTGTGTGTGTGAAATGACAGTGTAAGAAGTTTTACTTTGTGATAATGCAAATGGAGGACTACAGATGTCAATTGCTCTTTCACTACAAATTACTGAAATGAGTCCTGATAATTGCCAACTAAATCCACCTAATGTCTGGAAGTAGTTGCTACTGTAACAATTTATGTAAAGAACTTTAATTTTACTCTATGTTAGTCATATCATTAGTGTATGATCAGCCTTATTAAACATCCTTTATAGAATCTGAAGTATCCTGATCATTTGTTTCTTCTAGCTGCTTTGTCAAGTGTGATACATTTCACATGATGGCCTATTTTTCCTATAGTAGGCACAACTACTTTATAACGAATTGCACACAATTACTTGGCACAAGACTAAGCTCAATTTCAGTGTTTTAACTTGGAATAGCATTACAGAGGCTCCTGATGGAGACTGTTAGGAGAGGGGTTTGCTTAGATGAGTGAAACTGGTGTGCTGGCTTCTAGTGTTTTAACCCCTTGGGCTGTATGGACTCAATCTGTTTTCTTTCCATTTATCATTTAATGACTAATTCCACATTTAGAATTGTAAAAAGTGGAATTTGATCTCACAGTGTCACAAAAATCTTGTCCATGCAAACTGGGGTTTGAAGTCTATTGTATGCTGCTGCTTTCATTTGATCTATAGATGAAGTAGATCAGGATTAAAAGTGTGTGTATGTCAGGGGAGGTTGTGACTTTGGAAAACAGGATCCCCAATGTACCATTTAAAGTCTGGAACAAGAAGTTTCATGGGACCAAAGACTACATTTTTTCTGAGTACTTCAGATGTAAAATTGATTTAAAGATTTCAAGTTTCAGGCTTTCAAACCTATAATGGAAAAAAGCTTGAGCTTGTTTTCAGTCTTTGTGTTCTTATTTTAGACTTGAGCTAGGCAGCTTAAAAGCAGCATATATCACAGAAAGTGAGCTGCTTATCTTGGCCATTTGTGGAGCTCCTTCACTAAAAGTGTTTTGGGTTTTTGTTTGGGTGGGTTTTTTCCCCCTTCCTTATGTAATTCAACTACTTGGCGGAGTTCAGTATGGCTTCCTGCCTTTGTTTTTACTTGTGTTTGTTGTTCTTTCCTTTTGCAATTATTGGTTTGTTTGTAAACTTAACAGCCCTATTAATCCATAGATCAGAGTATGATTAAAAAAGCTGCTGCTGAGGCTGATAAACATGTCAGTCCTGCTACCACAGGTAAGACCTCCAAGCAACAGAACTTCCAAAATAAACGTTACTGACAAAGCAATAATACCAACTTGTTTGAGTTACTGACTTCTAACAGCAATGACATGTGTGGGGTTGGTTGACTGTTATGTCAGTTACCACTGGTGTGAACTAGCTGTTGTAAATAAAACTAAATAGCTCCAGAGTAAATAGTGGATTAACTGAAAAATGTTTAGTTTTTCTGTGTGCTGTGTAAGAGGTTCATGAAGTTGCTTTCTACACTAGCTAGATTTTGAAATCTCTAGTTGCAGAAGCGTGAGTTCTGGGTTGGTGCTGGATTTGAACCAAAACCTCTGTTAAAGGTTGCACGATTTATTCCTGGGTGCTGCTAGTTTCGATTTAATAAAGTTAGGAGAGTAAACAGACTCCAACTAGTTCACTCCAGCTACTTTTTAATAGGCATTGTTTAATATAGCTTTAAAGAAAGAAAATATTTTAATAATTTGTTATTTAGCTTTAATTATGGTTCTAATTTGTGATCTCAACACCTCATTGAAGTTTTGTGAGCTACAGAAATCTTGTCAGGAAACAAGTCCACAACTGCTCAACTGTAGCTATCTGTGATTCTGTAGTAAGCAACAGAATCAGTTTTATACATACAGATTAATTACAGCATTGCAGCAATTAGTCAGAAAACAAGCAGCAGAGCATCCAACATGAAACTGTAGAAACAATTTAATTTGGAAGAATGAAAACTGTAGGATCATGATATCTGAATCCCTTAATTAAAAAAAAAATAAATAGAAAAATAGAGGCATGAGAAGCCAAAGTACAGTAGATTTTAGGTGTTCTGTATAAGCTCTAAAGACAGCATTAGTCTGTTAAAATACATCATGGAAGCCAGGACTGGAAGGCCCCATGAATTAATTTAAGTCTTGTTTAGCCTTTCCTTAAAGCTTCCCATAAAATCAGAGAGCCCTTTTTCTTCCTGTCCTCGGTAAGAATGATGCTGTCTCACCCTATCAATCTTCTGTGGTTATAAGATCTCAGATCCTTAGTGAGCATGGAGAAAATTTTCTTTTTTTTCCTTTGTTTACTTGTTCTCATGTCATCCTTCAGTCTTCTAAGCCAAATAAGCCTCGTTTCTTCAGTATTTCCTTATAGGTTTTTTCTAAATTTCTCTCCTCTGAACAAATGAGTGATGAATACATAACAAGTAAGTGTATGTTCTAATGAAGTTTCAAGGCACAGTTTGTCTTGAAAGTTGCATTCCCAAGTAGACCATAATATTTACTGACCTAATCTTCTCATGGCACAGGCTTTCACATCTATCTTCTTTTGTTCAATATATGAAAACTTCAGGTGAACAAGTGAATAAATGCTTGCCGTCAGTGCTACAATAAGAAGTTATCGTAATATAACCTAGAACTGTATACAGTTGTTAATATTTTGGTTTAGCTTTTTAGATTATTTATTCTCAGCAGGCTTTTTTCGAAGAACATTTCATAGGTATTCTCTCTGCCATCCTTTCCCAAGTTCAGTGAAATTTTATCTTGTGTTCCTTAAGTGAGATGTGACTGCTGCCTTCTCTCAGGTGTTGTTTCTCTGAACCCAGAGACTTTTGGCATCTTTACAAAGCTGGCTTGTGATAAAGTTCTGTCAAATTCCAAGTGATTCAAGCTTTCTTCCCTGCTGCAGAGAGAGCACTAGTCATGTTTGCATCTGTGTTTTTAGGCTATGGTCCACTGTAGTTTTCCATGTACTTATTGCTTGCAGTTTTAACCACTGTTTTTGCAACTAATTTCTAACGTACTTGAATGGGACTTTTCTGTTATTCTTATGTTAATTATAGATATGACATGTATATCCTTTTTTGAGCCAACATTTGATCAGGAGAACGTAGGTAGATAATGTTAACTCATTAAGTTCACTCTTCTGCTGATTTCAATTGCTTTTTCTGACTGAAGGGTAAAATTCCTTTCTGTCAAACATAAGCCCACATTCTTTGAAAGAAGACCTTTTGGGGCAGTAGGGATTTCTTAATAGATCATTTGCTTGTGGAAGACCTGCAAGAATGTTGAGGGGTGAAGAGCAGGAGTTTCTGAGATGGCAACCTGCTTTCATTTCTAGCACTCCTCTGAATGCTATCCAGGTAGGCAAGAGACTGATGCTCCTGTAAGAGAGCAGGATTGTTTTCGGTGGCAACGACTACCTTTCCACTTACCAGTAAGCTCCTTGAGCTAAGACAGAGTTTTACAGATGCGAGAGGTTGTAGAATTGTGTGCTTAAGCCATATGCAGATGATTTGCTTGATACTATTATTATATAATTATATTATAATATAATAATAATAATGAAAAAAATCTTCCTTGTTAAAACCCTCATCTATGGTGAGTTTGGCAATAGTGAAACAAAAATGGCATACTGCACAGATACTTTTAAATATTCTAATGTTTGCTGGGGAAAAAAACCCGAAAAGCAAATGAAAACAATGATTTAATCTTATACTTGTTTTACAGCAAGACCGCTGGTACAAACCCTGCCTTTAAGGACTACTGTTAATAATGGAACTGTGTTACCAAAGAAACCAAGTGGCTCTTTACCTTCCCCATCAGGAACCAGAAAGGAAACTGTATCACCAGCAGCAAAAAGGTATGCATCTATTAGAAACCTTATAATTGCAAAATTGAAAACATGGTATATCTCCTCTTTGAAGGTTCTAGACATGTAGCTTTTCTTACTTGCAAAGCAACAGTCTAAATATTTAGTTTGGAAGGAAAAGGAGAGATGGATTTCATTCTAAGAGGCTTTAAACTTATTTGTCCTAATTAGAATTAAGGTAATTACCATGAATATTGGAAGAATGCACAATGCTTGATCTACTGGTTTGTGTTATTTTCTTGCTACTATGGTCTAGCATATAGAGAATAAAGCATTTCTACTGTGCTGTTGCACAGCATGACATGAAAAGTAGTGCAAGAATTCTTTTAGTAGCTAGTAGAAAAATATGTAGTCTGTAGAGAAAGTGTGCTATTATTACAAATCGGTATGTTACCTTTGGTGGTTTTCTCTCACTAAAAATTATCATAGAAACTGCATGTGCAATGTCAGAAGCATCTCAGGGAGGGGGAAAATTCTATGCCTAGCACATATTTATGCAAATGAAAACATCCGTCTTAAGACATCTTACCATTAGCATGTATTTAAGTCCTTTTAAAAATTACTGCTCTCTCAATTTGCTCTGTGTGTGTTTAGTTGTTTTAAGTGGGCTACATGTTTTATATATCTAGTTTATAAGGAACGCAATGGATCGGGTGCGTCAAGTTCAAGTTACATGTGACAGTTATTGTGGTGCTAACCTGTGGTATGGTTTGCCTATAAAAGATAACAGCTTGGGTTTGTTTTTGGGGGGTTTTTTTTTGGTTGGTGGTTTTGGGTTTTTTTTTTTTTACATTTCTTTTGTTGTGTGTCATCCTCAGCTTTTTGTAGTGATGATGCTGACAACTCTGAGGAGGGCAAGTTGTGGAGATGAGAGCATTAACCTGCTAAGATCTGAGGTCTCTTTTGTAAAGACAATTTTTCCTTAAAGGGGAGATGATTACTAAGGATACGCCACTCTGTTTATTGTGTTGAAGGGGACTGATTTTCCAGGAAACTTGAGGTTTTGTTCTTGTAGAGAAGAGAGAAGCTATACGGTGCACAATTAAAATTGGAAAATGCCATATTTGTTTGTGTTGCACAAATTAACTCCTATGAACTGCAGCTCACTGCAGCTGTAGGTTTTGGCAGGTTGGCCTGAATAAGCCCTTAAGATAAGAGGAGGAAGGCAAATACTGTATAAACTGTTCCATTATCAGAATTTTGAAAATGGGTGAAAGAACTTGCCTTTTAAAAAAGAATATTTATTAGTGTTTAATAAGGAGTACTATTTTGTACGTGCTGGATTTTTAAAGAAATTTGTTCTTTACAAATTATTTTTTCTTAATAATTCTCATAATTTCATTCTCACTAATAAAGTTTCAAGTGGTAATTATAAAACACGAGAGTACAAGCATTGGCAGACTTAACTTGTGTACAGAGGGTGTGATTCTTGAGTCTCTACACTCCATCTCTAAGGTTCAGCGTAGGACTTTCTGTCCCAGAGTAGGGTGGATGAAATGCAGGTCAAGGTCATACCTATGCTTTCTCTGTTCTGAGAGTCCTTTGCATAATTCAGGTGGTCCATGAGGTATTGCCTGCAGCTTGTAGACATTATCGTAGCTCAGGATCCCTGTAGATAAGTGAGACCCTGCAGCCTTTCCACCTGACCCATCTGCAGTCTGGATACCTGGAGTGCCAGTGGGGAAGTCCCTGAGGAGCATCCTTAGAAAGCATTTTTGGACTGTCTTCATTCCTGTATGAGAATATCTTCCACAGGATAAGGATTTAATGTCCTTTTATTATGCTTTATCCCTTCTCTTTGCTGAAGAGGCTAGACTGAAGGTGCTTTAAATAAGCAGTATGAAAATATTTATTCAGTTTTGGAAAAAAAATACAAATGGGCAGTTTTGCTGAAATAGATGGACATTTACTAAGAGTGCTTAGGAGAGCAGGCTTATTCCATGTCCTTTGAAAAGCTGTTATAAATCCAGGTGCTGTGGAATTCGTGTTCCCTTCAAATGCTCTAATATTCTGTATTGATTATCCTTAATATGGAAATTTTGTTCTTTAATTTTATTTTTTATTAAATTATATTAAAGTATATTTCTGTGCCTTGCCTATAAATATACT
Organism: Astur gentilis; assembly: GCF_929443795.1. Lineage (NCBI taxonomy): Eukaryota > Metazoa > Chordata > Aves > Accipitriformes > Accipitridae > Astur > Astur gentilis. Next base: position 9,635,912 of record NC_064904.1, read on the forward strand.
TCAAGAGGAAGAGAGTGGAATGGTAAGGACCTCACCAATATGGTACGACCCTTTTTTCTTTTTTGGTAAATTATTCTCTACTCTTATCATTTGATAATGAACCTTAAAATAACTGATGGGATTTCATGTTTTTATAGTAAATCGTGCTCCGAATATTCAGTATTCAAAGATGATGTATTAAGTGTTCCAAATAGCTTTCTTGCAAATAGTCAAGTGGATTAATTCGTTTTGCATTCATTAAGATGAATTCATTCATGCTTTGTATTTAGACTGGACCCTTTTACCTTCAGGAACTGTATGTGTGTATGCATAAAACAGTAATGGAAATACATCAGCAAGATGAAATAGCTTCCTTTTTTTTTAAGGGGTAGGACTTGTTTATTTGTGTTAAAAACTTCATTTGGTGTTGAACAGTTTATAGATGGTGTGTAATTTTAAATAATTTTTTTAGTTCTGATTTCTGCTAAGCAGTCATGTTTTTATAGTGCTCCTTTCATATAAACTGATTCCAAAACTACTGCTACTTTGTAGCGTAGGTATTCTTTAGTCCAAAATATGGTAATGTGGCATAACAGCTCTAAATAGTTTTAAATGTTTATAGATTTTTGAAAACTTAATTTCTGCTTGGATACTTTTAATAGTTTTCCTATACAACATAGGTGCAGAATTGAAAAATTTGACATTTTTCAAAATATGAAAAAGGTAACATTTGAAAAGAAAAGTTTAAAAAAGTAAGAAAGAAAAAAATTTTATTTTTTTCTGAGTTATCTTCTAAACCTTGGTCTGCTGTTGGGAATTACAAAGATCTGCTGGGATTACTATAGCAGAAAGTATCATCTTCAATTTTTTTCTTACCTGCAACTGTATTTTCAAGAGAGGCAAACATCCAGGTGAATGGGGTCCTTCCCAAATGTTTTACTGAACAGCCTTATGAAAAGGGGCATTACAAACAAATAACTTCTGATTCCTCCATTCTCTGATACTTTCACCATTTAGGTTAGGAAGTGTATGATGCCCAATTGAAATGACATTAGTCTGTCCCCTGAAAGAGCATGTCGTGCATATTTGTATAAATTCATGCAAATAATCTCCATGGGGACCAAGTGTACATCCATACATTCCACTGCTTAGAAATAGATGTGCTTACTGATACGTCTGCACACACAATCTCATTTCATACAATAGCTGTATTTAAATGTGTTGGTTAATTCATTTGAACCCACAGGTTGGTATACTGCTTATCTGCCTTGCTGGATTACCAAGGAGATGCGGTTCAGAGTTCACTACATTTTCTGATTTCCCATTTAATATTTGAAATGGAAATGACTTCTTCTGGCAGGAATATAAAATTGGAGGTAATAAAAAAGGCTTGAGGCTGAAAGGGTGGAACTAGCAGGCTTTTATTTGAGTTCTGCCACATATTCTCTCAATGACCTTATGCAAATCATTTAACCTCTATGCATATTGGTTTTCCATATGTAAAATGTGTGTCTCTGGATATCAGTAGGTTGTTATAGGGCCTAATGTGATAATTAGATCCAGATCTTGCAAAGTGTTGAGTAACCTCAACTGACTCTGGCTTCAGTTAGAACGGAGGGCACCAAACCCCCGTTCAGCATTCAGATCTCATATAGTCAACACCCAATTATCCAAGGTAAGGAAGGAATGAAATAACCTGAATAGAGCAAAAGCACAAATCCAAAACGTAGGTCAATTGGTTTATAAAAGTATATAGTGGTAATACAATGCAAGACAGAAAGCCTGGTGATGCTGGTGATACTGGGACCAAAAATTCTGGTCCAGCACCAACAGGCGCTGCTGCACTCAGGTGATGGGGTGCCATGTGAACACAGCTGGATGGCTTCCAGCTGCAAGCCAGCTAATGCAGAGCTGAAGTGATTTTGCAATGAGCTGGATAATCACCTGACATAAATAATCAAGAATTGCCTGCCTTTGTAAAGTGTTTCCAAGTCATCTTTGCAAAAGCCTTTGCCCAGAGGATTTGATTTAAAATTTAATGTTGTATTTACTACTTTTATACTGTAGAAGTGTATAAGCTGTTTTGAGTACCACCTTTTTGAATGCTGCCATATTTTTATTCTGAACTTTGTGCTTAGAATAATTATTTGAAATTTTCATTCAGAATAAGACGAGTTTAGTGTATCATGAGCAGAACTTTTCCTTCTCCCTGCACTCTTCCTTTCTCATGTAATGTGGCTTGAAGTTCACTGCTTAACACTAAATTTGTCTTTGGAATTTGGCCAGTGCACAGTAGTAGTGTTTTGTGTTCACTATTAAAATCTAGGGGTTTGTGACTCCTCTAGGATAGCTTTGTTTCCGCTATTTGAGGGGGAAAAAGAAAAACAAAAAAGTAAGGGAGGAGAATGCAGACAGTACCTTTCCCAGTAGGGATGCTGCTGCAGGCTGCAGGCTAGCACATACTTTGCCTTTCAAAAGGAGACAATCAGTCATTCTTTCTCCCCCAGCAGATTGCAACGTATTACAATGGTGCAAAACTCTGACAATGGAGATCAAAAGGAAGAAGCTGGAACAAAGAAAACATAAAGAGCTTTGTTTGTAGGGAGAATAAAATACTTTAATATGATAAATTCCTGTTCTTCTAAACTAAACGCATGGCCCCTAGGAAATTGTTCAGTCGCCTGGAATTAATGTTCTGTGTTCTGTTCTGGGGGCAGCGATGGTTTGTAACTGGCACACACACAAACTCTGTATCGAACCTTCAATTAAGTCTTCTATTTAACACTTGAAAGAAAATGGTTTAAAATAAACAGAATATAAATTCAAAAAGAAATCCCTCTCCATTGAACTTTGAGTGGCAAAACTATTATGCCACCTCACTATATCTCTAACAATTAAAGTTATTAGTGCATTTTGCTCAAAGGCATAATGAAATTAAAGTCATATGTTATTCTTGAATTTATTCTAATTGATTTAAATGAGGGTCAGAAATAGTGCTAGACAAGTTTCAAAATATTATTAATATCATCAGTTAGTGTCTTAAGAGCATTGTGTGCTATTTTAAAATTTATTTTATTAAAATCTTTTATATTTACCCCCCAAATTTTGGTAATTAAATATATGGTCTTTTTAATCTTTGCGAGGTTTGTTCACCACAATTCAGTAATGCAACCATCTGAAACATACATGCTATGCAGTGGTATATGTATGTATATATGAGGATTTATTTTCTTGCCTTTATTGTTGCTTTTTTAATAGTCTTTGTCTTCTAGCTGGATCATCTGTCTTGTTTCTTCAGATTGCCTCTTATTTTAATTTTTTTTTTTTTTGAGTCGCTTTACAAATGGTCAGTGTATTGGAGCATTGCTGAGGTTTTGTCATTCAAAGATACATTGGTGTTCCTAAATGTATGGTTTGAAATGATCAAACATCTAACTGAGTCAATAAGCACTGTGTTGTTAACTCTTGCACGTGACTTCATATCTTGAAAGCATGCAATTATGTCTTTTGATGTAAGTTTGTTTTAAATGTCTTGTTTCCACATTTTATTGTTGCATTCACTTTTTATTCTGCTTTGTTTATGCACCTCTCAATCTGGATTAAGCAGGTCTGTGAATCTTCTCAATGCATGCAAACTGAAAAAGCCTGCTCTAAGGTGAGGGATCCTTAATAGCTTTGTAGTGTTGAAGCTCAGTTGTTTTTCCTTTCTGTTTCGGTTCAACATATAGAAAGTGTCTGTTTTAGTACAAGCATTAACATGGTAGAACTGTAATTATTATTCCCATTTTTAACATTTTCAGAAGTACATGTTTAAAACTTTCTCATCATTGATAAATGCATTGCAAAACTAGATAATAATTTCAGTTGTGGTATCTGCATTATCTCATGCTAACATAATTTTTATTATAGGATGTTTCATTAGACCACATTGCTGTCTTAAGTTAAAAATTGTGTTATCAAATGTTACCTTTTTAAATAACTGAAAAGCTCTCTTTTTATATCACTAATGTGGAAGCCAAATTCTGGAATCCAGTTATACTCTTACAAACCTGTAAGTTAAATGAATATTTTCTGTTTTAAATCCCTCTTCAGGTGACAGTGTATCTACTGTAGCCATGGATATAAACACTGGTGTTTAACGCTATAGCTACCAAAATGTGTGTATGCCAAAACTGAGTTAATATATAATGGAGTTATAATCCTCTTTTCCAACCACCTGCTAATACTTCTTACTGGGCTTTTGTTGTTGTTGAAAGTTTAAAATAAAATTTGTCAGAAGATACCATTGCTAATTAGTTTAAGCAGTAATGGACATAAACCAAAAGAGTTTAAAAGAATTTTGTTCTTGTGGTAAAAGTAGTTTTTATACTGATATGAGACTTCATTATTCAGAAAGAAGATAGCATTACACTTTTAAGGTTTAGTCCCACCCATTCGTTTTTTTATCCATGAGTTCATCTTTTGAGTGTTGATAGCTATAAAAATAAAACCCCAAGCAATATTAAAATTAAATTAAAATTGCTTCTGTAACTTACATTAGTATCATTTGGTGCTTTCCTTAATTTCATTTCCATGTAGGCTGATATAGCCTCTTCTTTTCCTTAACCGGGAAAAGATGCCAAAGTAAAGGTTTGATACTGCAAAATCACAGAGAGGATTTTTATGCAAGTACTGTATATAAGGTAGTGGAAGGACTCATGCTAATAAGGCTATGTTATGTGGAGTAAACATTTTCAGTATCAAGGCTTTATTTTTTGACTGGAGTAATATTAAATCAGATGATGTCATGAGGTGCAGGGAGAACAGTTAAATGTTAACAGTATATTATTTAATTTACAAGAAGAGGTTTTTTTCATGCATTTGACATTGAGATGACTTGGATAGTGTTAGGCTAGTATGGGAGACACTTATTTCTGAAATGAAGACAGAATTAAATTCTTTTTACTGCCTTTTCCCTTCTCCTATGACTGTATTTGTTCTGTGCCTGTGTGTAACTTCGCATTCTGCTTGCTCTCTCCACAGAAACAGTATTTTAAATTTTTTTTTTAATTTCAGCTTAATCATTTGAATTGTGCTTGGTTTTAATACAAAAACGCAGCACTGAACATCTATCCTACCATCACGTGTTCCAGAAAGTTTTTTGTCAAGCTACCTGAGATGCATCTTAACATGCATCTGCTCTGCAGAGCTCCCCCTGGGTGGGGTCTTCCTTCCTTTCAGAAGGGCGACTGCTTTGAGAAAGTCTCCGGTTCGGTTGTTCCCGTTGTTTCTGTAACTGAGCCTCAGCTGAGGTGCTGAAACATTCCCCTCCTCGCTGGTAAAAAGACATGAGGGAGCAGGAATATATTTTTTTTTTTTTTTTGTATCAATGGTGGTGTACAGTTGATAAGCTGAATATTTTTTGACCAGACCAGACAGAAGAGTCTACCTCTAACTCTTTAGTTATGAAGAGCCAATGCCTCTCTTTCTTACACCACACAGAAAGTGGGACAGAGCCTGAGGAGCTGACTGAATTAACAGGGTAGGGATAGTTGTTAGGGTCTGAGGGGGAGGTTTGGAATAGTCCTCAAGGATGCTTGAGATGAGCGTTACGATAAGCAGAGCATCCCTGGGGGTTTACGGACGTCAAGGGCAGCTGGCTGGCGGTGGTAAAAAAGGTGGCTGGGATGAGACTGAGCCTTGAAGGAGCAAGAACAAAAAGAACTGTTTTCACAAAGGGAGGGAGCTTGTGGTTGGGATTTGGGTAGAGGGGTGTGAGCTTGAAAGCGATCGTTATGTCCATGGCTTCTGGGGTGAGAGAGCTGCTGAACGTGGTCATGTAGTTATTGGGGATGTTAGGGGTAAAGGGGATGTCCGTTCTGCTCTTTGGAGGGGAGAAAACAGCACAGGACTGGGGTGGGGGGAAATAAGACCCTGACACCGAGTCCTGTCATTCAGGTGCTGCTATGGGGGTGATTCCTGCCTTGGTCGGGGTAATGCTGCCTGCACCTCTCTGCTGCACAGGGAGTGCAGCAAAGTAAAAATCATCACCCAGCTCAGGGCCTCACCCTTAGCTGCTCCCTCTCCTCGCTGGAAACACTGCTCTAGGGAGAGGTGCTTTGGACTAACAAATAACCGCAGTAATTTGTCTCCTATTAGGTGTAAGCTTTGAGTGGGCTTCTCTTAACTTACTAAGCAATACTGCTTGTGTTTTGGCTCATGTTTTTCCATCAGAGAGAGCTGGATGTCTAAGGGGTGCCATAAAGTCATACAAGAGCTCCCTGATAGCTATCTTGGCAGGAGGGATGGTTGAAGAGTGAGAGAGTAAGTCAAGCTTTAAGCCTTTGAGAAACCCCTTGTCAGGAGATGTGGGGAAACTAATCTATTCATACATGTAAGTAGGAGGCATACATTTTTGACAAGCTAATGAAAAAATGCAGGCTAGCTCACCGTTAATTGCACTTTGGGGTATGTTAAAACTAGCTTTGAACCACAGAATAATTGATACTGAATGAAGACAAAAAGTTGGCTTGCACGTGCTCAAATTTTGACCTACTTTTGCATTCTCTGTAGTCTGGCTGGAGCTGTCAGGTAATATGCCTTCTCTTTAAATCTTTCACTTCTTATTAAGAGAATCTAAAAGTTGAGAAGTGTGGAGTGGTAGTCGGAGATTTGAAATGTGACCTGGAAAATAGATACTACATCTTACTCTATGATACTGCTTTAGCCCATCTTCTTAATTTTATGATTAAGGAAAAAGCAGTATGTTTGTCTCTGTTGCAGCAGGTACTCAGCAAAACTCCTATGTAGGTTCTTTAACAAATGAAGTTATGACTGAAAACAAAGTTGTAGTTATTTTTAGGGTCAGCATTCTACTTGATAAGTTTCTCAAAAATACTTGTTGTAGAGATATGTGCTTTTACAAGTGCCGCTGTAAAACTTGCTCCTCTTTTTATTAGCACTGTTAAGAGAACCAGTTCAGCTGAGCGTGTGTCCCCAGGCGGTCGGAGGGAAAGCTATGGAGATTCCAAAGGAAGTCGCAACCGCACTGGATCCACCAGCAGTTCATCTAGTGGTAAAAAGAACAGTGAAAGGTAATGTTATCGAAATATCGTCTCCTTTCTCCGCCTACTGCCCTAATAATTAAATTAGTTTATGTCGTGAAATTAGTTTCACTGGTTTAGCAAACAATGGGAGCTGCTTTTTTTTTAAAGCTCCAACAGTTGGACAAAAATATATTTTAAAACATTTCAAATAAAACAGGTTTTCAAATTTAGATGAAATTTATTTGCCTTATTTCCAAACCATAAACAATGTGAGAACCTTGAGTTGCCTGGAAAAGTTTGTCATTATTAAACATGCCTTTTCCATTATCTTAGTGGTTTCCCTTGGTCTTCAAGCTCCTGAAATGTACTTATTCAAGTTCCTGGTTGTGGTGCATTGACCCCAGCTGGCAGCTAAGCGCCACACAGCCACTCAGTCCCTCTCCCCCAGTGGGACCGGGGAAGAGAATAGGAAGAGCAAAAGTGAAAAATCTCATAGGTCAAGATAAAGGCAGTATTAATAAGTGAAGGAAAGAGGAAAAGAAAAGAAAACAAGTGATGGAAGGCAATTACTCACCACCTCCCACATGTAGACAGATGCCCAGCCAGTCTCTGAGCAATGACTGCCTCAGTCCGAGGGTCAGATTAATGAGAAGTGGAGGCAGAGGCTTATGTGCAAGTGCTATCCAAAGAAGTGGAATAAAGTGATGCCTATCGCTGTGTATCTCTGATGATGCTTCTCTGTACTGCTGACAGTCCAAAGAAAAGAGAATGTCTTGTCCAAGGGTTTCAGACTTAGGATGGTCTTGAATGAATAGCTGATTTATTGAGGTTTGTCACTATTGTCAGTATTGGTCAACTGGTTCCTTCCTGTATTTCCTAGACAGATTTTAGTCTTAGCCATTTCACTTGACCAGTCCTATTCCAGTTTCCTATGCAAAACGTGGTGTTGATAGTACTGTTTCACTATCTCACAGATGATGTGACCATAGAAACACAATGTTAATAAAGGATCACATAATAACCTAATTTACCTGTTCTGTCTGGGCATCAGTGCCATCACAGGAGTCACTGGGCTGCTCATGAGCTGATGGTATGGCACAAAACATCCCTTCCTTTTCATCCCTTCAGTATTTTTGCTTGATGTAAGGAGTGACTGAGGTTGTTGTGTACTAATGGACAGCCTAAATATGGGTGATTACATTATTAATAGTTTGTTTTCTGGCTTACTTTTTCAGCTATGAAGCAAGACAAGCAAGTGTGCAAAGTTTATGAAACTAGTGAGAGGCTTAGAAAATTGTGGGAATAGTGAAAAAATTAAGAAAGCAGTGTGCTTTCTCGGTGTATTTTATCTTGTAAAATAAATTTCATTAGAACAAGTCCTCCAAAGGTGAATTCTGTTTGTGTTGTTCTGTGGGAGATATATCTGTCAAAATCTAAATACAGTGCTTTGCAAAGTCTGTGTTTTGAAAATATCCCTGAGTTCCTGCTATCTGCATAAGGTGATAATTATCTGAAATTATTTATATGTTAAAGCAACTAAAGAAATAAAGTGACAATATTAATTAGGTTGTCCATTTGAATTAAGGAAATACATGACTTCTAGTAGCTACATAGAGGTACTGTACACTTGAAAAATGGATTCCAAAATAGCTGAGAAATAAAAACATTACGACATAATTATCTGCAAAATTGTTTCTGCTCTAAAGTTGATCATGGTACTTGAGATGCATTTTTTATTTTTCCATACTATTCTAACAGAAACCCAATGGTTATGTTACTCTGCAGTTGTTAGGCCACAAAGGGTTGAGCAACAGCATTGATCAGAAATCACTTACTTTGGACTCAAGGAGGAGGTCCAGCACACAACTAATGCAATGCTTAAATAATGTGCAAGTATCTCAAGGAACTGATCGAGAGCACATGTTAGATTGCCTTAGCTGGAGCTAGTGATGTTGGTGCCGCTATGAGAGCAACCGTTGTATGGTTAGAGAGTTTTCCCTGATTCCTGTCACATGCAGCCTGAGGGTGTTCACCACCACAGCTCTCATCTCCTTGATGAGTGTCCTTATCCTGTGGAAGAGGCTGGCTAAAGACTTGCCTCGTGTTTCTTCTTGAAGCTGGGCCACCAGGCAAAATATAAAGGAAGAGTCATGGGACTAGAAGCAGAATTAGCGTGATTCTGTATGCTGGGGGCTAAGGCTGTCCTTCTAGAGCTAACTGTATGTGTGAAAAGTGAGGAAGAGGGTGTTACTTAACCATCTACTCACAGCCTTATTATTTATATCATTGATAATTATGGGTCCCTACCAACTTAAGATGTTCTGTGGTACTATGTGATTCTGTGTCAGGTCTGTAGATGAAGCTTAAAGCAGAAGGCATGCCAGGAATCCAAGAAGACAATTGTAAAATTATTGTTTTTCAAAGTATATAGAGTTGTAGGCTGTCAAGCAAAACCATAGTGCTATTGAAAGCCATTTTAAGAAGCTTTAAGCATAAGGAGTATGGAGATGACCATGATCTCCTGTGCTACTATGGGCTGTCCCAACTCCTGATGGCTAAGAGCTAGGGGTAAGCCTTCCTAAGGGTTAGATAAGTAGGAAGTGACTCAAGTTCACAAAAAAGAAAAAGGGTAGCCAGACTTCTGAGCTGTGTGTGGTTAGGGTTTGTATAATTAGAAAGTACACATAATTTGCTTTATAACTGTCATGAATCGGCCTTTCACATTAGCTTGATCAGCTTGAGTAAGTCAGCATGGTCTGTTCAGAGCTAGGGACTCTTTTGTCTCTAATATGGCAGCATTTCTCACTAGTGCTCCATCCCATAAAGTTTTTATTTTCTAAGAATATCTTCATTCATAAGAAAAAATGTTAATATTGGTGTTAACAATGGCAACACATCATTCTATTTATATGGATGAGATTGGCCTTGTATGCCAGCTTGAAGCATGAATTTTGATGCATGATTAATACCAAGGCTGATATTATGAAAAGTTGCTAAATAAATGGGCAGGATCAATAGAATTCTTTTTGGTTTGGTTTGGTTTTATCATTAAGTAAATGTATTATTCTTAATATAACTGTCAAATCAAGGCAAAAGGAAAAACGCTGTAAAATTATTTGCTACAACTTCTGTTGTAGAAAGAGAATCTTTTATGCTTAGAAAAATATTGCTTGCAAAAATCCAACCCAGTTTCGTTTCTCTTTTTGGTTTCTCTTTATCAGCCAACTGCAGTCTAGGAATGGATGTGGGGATGGCATCACAGCTCTAGGGACACTTCATGCTTCAGTATTTCTCCATCAGAATGACAGGGCTTTCAACCCTTTTTGGATCACCCTAAGAAACATAGAACAGTAATCTGATATTTCAGAAGTCTTACTAGATAGAAAGAACACGGAACTGGGAGGAAAAATAACTGTGTAATATAACTTTGTGTCCCTTTCATGTTTCATCAGAAACAACACCCTCAAGCCTGATTATACAGGGGCAAAGGACAAAGAAAACAAATGACTGGCTTTTTGTGAAAAAGATTGCTTCCTTCTGGCCAGGGTAGTCCAATCCAGAGAGCCCCGCAGCTTTTCTGCCTCTTACTTCTCCACACACTTCCATGTATTTTCCCCTCAAGTTTTGCCAAATATTTTCTCAAGACAAAAAGACAAATTAATTTCAGGTTGTCTTCCAGGCAGCAGTGCAGTGAGAAAAAGACTCTTTAATCATGATGGATATGTGCTTTCTGGGTTTTACCTAGTACTGTCATTCACTGAGAAGCAATTGGGCAGTTCCATGTTTTATGTGAACTCTTTGTAAAAGCAGGATTCAAACTTTGGTTTGCTCCTTAAATCCAGAGAGAACAAAGCCATGAAGTAAGTGAACATCCATACATGCACTGATATGCATGTAGCCCCCCCTGTTCCACATATGCAGAGAGGTGTAGTTAAGAATATATTCCTAACTTTTTATTATAGTTGTAGACTGCTTTAGAGTAACAAATCTCACTGACTGGAAACCAAAACTGATGCAGTTGCTCATAACTGGACTAATTTTGCAGAAGAAGAGGATTTTGTAGTTAGTGGAGGAAAATCTATAGTTTTGAGAATGTAAGGAGAATTGAATGTAAAAGTTTTAACATCTGCCATCAAGAAGCCACAATGTATACTGGTTTTAACTGTGTCTGTCTGGGGATTTACCTTGTAAATAATTGAATTGAAAAAGTATTTTTATTTATATGTACACACAAAAAAATATAAAATATCTTTTATTTTTTTAATTTTATATTATATTGATACCTTTATATGTGCAGACTGTATGTGCATGCTATTCAAAATAGAAATTTCTTCATTATTTTCACAGCAAACCCAAGGAACCGATGTTCAGTGCAGGTAGGAACTTTTAAAATTTTTAAGCAAATAACAACTGTGATAACACAATAGATTATTCCCCTCCACCCCACCCCCCGTGGATGCCTAGAAACTGGTATGGGAATCTGAACATGATACAGGCTGCTGCTGACATATTTTTAAAAAGTTGATCAGTTTGCTCGAGTTTTTATTGGTCCAATAGGTTTTATTTTACACTTAGAATTCTTCGTAAGAAGGCAAAGAAAAAGGCTGTATCTTCTTACCCCAAGTATGTCTTCCCTTTCAAAGCACTATTAAGGTTTTGTTAATTAAAGCATATGCCAAGTTCCAGCTATGATGCTGTCATGTTAATTTAGTCATAAAAGGGAGCCCTCAACTACTGTTAAAGAATGCCACATCTGTCCCAATGCCTTGTAATAAAATTTGTCAAATGACAAATAAAAAGGTGTTTTGTTACTACAGTTTTGGAAGTCTATCTTTAATTTGAAAATCACTTAAATTTTTTCCTGCTTATGTATTATCCCTACAAAAAGATTTTGAAAGTGAAATTGTAGGTATAAGTGAAAGCAGAGTTTGTCCTTGTCATTAGACAGTTACAAACTTTTGAACAGTCTTGATAAAGGTATGAAGCTGAATAGTATATAAAACATTTATTTTTGTTCTGAAAAACCAAGGACACTAAAATAAAATCTTTCTTTTAAAACAATAAGGAAGGAAAAAGCCCTGTTGATTTATCAGATGTATCATATTATTTTTGGGTATAGTTCTGTGACAGTAATCATACATTAAGCTGAAAAAGTAGAAAATCTTTTGTTTACTGCGCTGATTGATCCAACAAAGCTCATAAGCTATACTTCAAAGTTCAGTGTAATTGATTTTGAACTGAATAATGTATAAAACTAAGTATGTACTTAAGTCTCTTGTGATAATACAATCACAGTTCATGTTCCTTTCATGAAAACTGTTGGTTTAGAAAAAGAAAATTTCTGATTCACACAGAATATATTTTTCTTGTGTAACATTTCTCCTTCCTTTGCACCATGTAAGCAAAGGTATTTGGAATAATTTTTCATCTGACACTTTCCCTGTAGATAAAGATCAGTAATTAAACAGATGTGACACTACTTCTACCCTTCTCACCTGGACAAAATTCCTGCTGAAATTAATGTTTTTTTTCTAAGAAAGTTATACTTGGTATTTTACTTACTTTAAGCATGTAGTTGCATAATAGAGCTTAAGCTAGTATTTTAATGATAGAAGAACTAAACAGAACCCCTAGCTGGAGGAAGAGGATTTTGACTGTCATTACTCAACGTATGGCATGGAGTATGGCTCAGTGTTTTGTTAAGCACCAGGTTAGCCTCCAGCAGAATACTACTGGACATTCGGTAGAGCAGGTATTTAGTGAGTTTATTGTATTCAAACACATCTTTATCTAGCCCTTCTGTCTCTGTCTCTGTAATCACAAGGGAAGCGCCGTGTGACACACTGCAAAGGTAGGTTTCACTTCCAAAACCTCATAGCTCTCGAAGCAAAATGGTACTGGTGGGATAAAAGCTCAAAGTATAAACAGCTATTTTCTAATGTGCGCGCATTTTTGCAATGTTAAAACTTTCCTAGTTCCTTTGAATGAAACAAGAAATATTATACCATCTATTATACAGTCTATTGAATTATAACCCTCAGGTGTACTTTAATAATAATAATAATGGGTTATAATTTAGATTCCTGTGGACTTTTTCAGAAGAATTTGAATTAGAAAAATATGTTGAGAGAGCTATATGGCAACACATGGATGTTCACTGTGTTTGAAATGGTGTTCTGCACTTCTACTGAAACTTGTATAGAATCTGCCCCTTTGTTGGCTGTTTTGCTGTTAGCCTAACATGATTATAGAAGCCTTGGTTTTTCCCTTGCTTTTTCTTACTGAGTAGACTGTAGATTTTTCTGTTGAATAAACAGACCTAGGCCTCCAACTAATTTCTCAGTGCTTTTCGGTCAATGTCATAAAGCAGAGTTACATTTGGTAAACATACCATATTGTTTTCTAAAGCTTTAGTTAAACTGTAGTGTAAATATGCACATTTTTGATGCATGTTTATATCTGTGATATAATCACAGATTTGTCTTGCTTTTTAGACATTGCTAAATCCTAACAGTTTTTCCACTAATCAGCATCTTTCAGCTTTGCAACAAATCTAAAATTGAACAAAGCAAAGAATGTTTGTTCTCAAGGCAAAGTCTTTTAGAGAGTCTCTGCCTCTGTGTATTCCTTGTACAATTTTATGCCTGCAATCAGTAGTGGTCTCCTTTGCAGATCCTACTAGCATTCACATGCCTTCTTATTTCAGTTCAGTAACTTAATTTTTGCAGTTACTTTCAGTGACAATTTCAAATTTACAAAATTGCAGATGTAAAAGATACATTTGTCTAGAAGTCTCACCACTGGTCTGTCTTTGTAGTTTGATGATTGTCTGTCTTTACATCTATATCTTCACATTTAGAACTTTGCTGTCTTAAAAACTTAGTTAAGAAAAGTACGAAGAAAGGGGTGTAGATTGATTATGTAGATAATACGTTTGGATTACTGACAAAAATGACTACAGATGGAATTAATATTACCAAAAGTTAGAAATAAATACACAGTATGTATTTCTGTGCCTGACCTGGTGAGCCTAAGTTCCTCTTTATAGTTAGTAGAGAGAGAGAGAGGCATTCCGAAGGCACAATTTATACACTTGCTATATTATACTTGGTATAATTTACTATATTTGCTTTTGGACATCTGCTTTAAAACGTGATTAATTTGTCCAAAAGTACCTGTTTCTCCCTATTTACCCTAAAAAGGAGTTTCGAGTGATTAGGTCAAATACTTGCACTGTAGATGGCTAAATGCAAGTTCTGTGAGTCCCATAAGTTTCAGGTGAGACTAGCGGTTCAATGAATTAAACTTTTGTTCATTCTCAGCCTCTGATAAGCACAGTCTGTGGTTGTCGCTGCTGAAAATCTATTGGCTTCCAGTGCACCAGTATCAATAGTATTGGCATGTGGTTCAAGCTCATTAAATAGACGCTGCATGTGCATACAAATAGTGCTGTATTGCTCTGCTATTTAATGCTCTACCCTTATATTTTATTTTCCAGTACAGATCTATTGGAGTAGATTTTTAAAAACAATTCCAGTATTCTAGCACTTTAACAGGCATCTTAAGCTCCAACCATCTGTCACCATTATTTCAGCATTATTATTGCTTCTTTTTAGCATTCAGTTTTCTGTTGTTTTCATTATATGTATGATTTCTGTAAATGAAGCTAGAGAGCCCTAGCTGTAACTTTACTGCGACAGATCAGGTAGATCTCTTTCCCAAATGAATTAGTCTAAAGGCAAAATACACATATATTTAGGTAATACAGCATAGCTATGATGTTTATTTGTTCAACCAATAATTTTTATTCATTTAGTCAGGATTTGTAGCATATGCATATTTCCAATTAAAATAAAGCCTTAGTTTTCAAATTAAAAAAATAATGCTATAGTTGTATTGATACTTAACAATTCATAGCATAATTTTAACAGTCCTAAATTGTATAATTTTTTTTCATTTACATGATTTTGTTACTTCTGCCCTTCCATTTCCTCTGTGCCCACGATTATTCTGTCTAGTAACTCTACAGATGTCACTGACTCCAAAACTGCTTGATTCGCATGAGAACAAGGCTGAACCCCTTGATCTGCCGATGGAGCAGCAAGAGCCAGCACGTTCTGAATCTGGACAAACTTCACCAGAAGTTCACAGGACACCCACTTTGGCCTTGCCAGTTCCCAAAAGTCCTAGTCAGACCTTCATGGCATTTCCCAGATCTCCTAGTTTTATAAGCCCCATGAAGTCCCCAAGTCAGTACTTCCAGATCTGTTATTAATCCCTGCTTCTCTCCCCCAAAAATATTTCTTACCAGTTCAACACATTTAGTATTTCTTCTAGAAATGTTTACTTCTGTCAGCCAATTCAGTTTTTGTAGCTTCTCTCCTGTATGTCATTTTCCTTTCTTTTAATGTGCTGTCAATGTTGTCATTCCTTTTTCAATGTTTAGTAATTCTTAAAGCACATATCTTTTCTGCATGTACATCAGCATGATTCCTTTTACTAATTGTTTGTGTTCCTTATTTCGAATGTATCTCTAACACTGTATCAAGTGTAAAGCATATCTTTACACTGAGATGCAAAGAATGCGACTGAGTGTTGGAAAATACTTTAGATGCTGATGCTCAACTGTAAATATTGATTAAAAAATAAAATTAATTTTAAGTGGCATTTCTGCGTTAATTGTAATCTTTGATGTTTTCCCCTTCATTTTTAACATTTAAAAAACGTAATATTGTAACGTTATTTTTCACAGAAAAAGGTTTCTATTTCAGTCCTTTCAGTTTTGTAGTTCTTCATGACATTGTTTAGTTCTAATTCTGCTGCTCAAAATATTTAGAGGAAAAAGGGACTTTGTATGTTAAAAAAAAATTCTGCTTAGTGATTCTGATTTAGGAAAAAAACCAAAACCCTGCTTAATTTCTAAGTTTGAGATTGCATGTCGTTCTTTAACCGTAATGCACCAAACTGTTAAGTGGGAAGGGATGGAGGAACACTGGAGTTCTCCACTGATGGGTTTTTTTGTGTAACATGAAACATTTCTGACCTTTTGTAGAGGAAGGATACGTAAAAATGTTTCTTCGTGGACGTCCTGTTACCATGTACATGCCCAAAGAGCAAGTGGAATCTTACAATTTGGAAGCAAAAGTAGAACTACCAGCCAAGAGGCTTAAACTGGAATGGGTGTATCCTTTCTGCGCTAGAGCACTACTGGAAATTAATAATTTCTTAATTATTTGTTTTAAATAATTTTTTGAGCTAAAGTATAGCAGAATTAAGATCATAAGGTTAATTTCATTAGTGAAACGACATTCCATTGAAAATAGGTGTTAATTTCTTGAGGCTGCTGTTCTGTACCTTGTGAAGTACAGGGTGGCAGCTTAAAGAAAGATGTTGCTTAAATGTTGCCTGAAGGTTAAGTCTGAAGCATGCTAATGAGCTAAAGATTAAACTAGGCATATTGTAAGAATGTAGTGAGCTGTGATTATTAATTACAGTATGCATAAAACAAGCTCAGGGTTTTTTTGCTCATTCTCAGCAGTAATTTATCATTTTAAACTGTGTTTTATAAAATGTGTACTATTGTCCTTTAGAGGATGCTATCATCAACTTCAGTACTTGAATAAGCCCGGAATTGAATAGCACTTTGCAACTGATAGGTGCTTAGCAATAAAATTCACAAGATATCATATATAAAATAATGTTTGAATTTAGATTTTAACTGTGTTTAAGCACCATAAAGAGTGAACAACCAGAATTTTCCACTGACTTCTGTGAGTGGACATAATTACAGAATTCTAACTTGAAAGAAATCAGTGTTTCATTACATACAGAAATTTTCACATTTCATGTTTAAATATAATGAGAAAATATATTCTTTATTGAAAAAAAGAAATGACATTTCATTTTTGTATAATCTTAGTATATGTAATAGATGATTTAAGATAAAATATAAACACAACAAGATCTGAATCTACTTGTAATATCCGCTATCTTTACAGAGATGAAGTCTTCATAAGGTTTTCTATTTTAAGAAAAAGACTTTTTTGGGGTCCCAAACAGTGCAAATAGGAAGTTGCTTTGTCTTCATAAAAAAGACGACAGGCTTCATATAGTCTTTTTCGAAGTTGTATAAATAGAACTGCATGTGGTTTCAGAATACACACAGAGAGTTTCCAAAAGTCCCATTGTATTCACAAGAGATTAATGACAGATTTAGTAACCATTCTTATTATTCCTGTTGCAGCTGAGCTTGTGGGTTCTACCCCACTCTGCTGGAACTGCATAGATAATGCATACAGAAATAACTGAAGATGAGTTAAACCCCCCCCAAATCCACAAAGTTAATAAAAGACCTGAAATTAGAGTGCTAAATACTGCTTGCAGCATTTTACAATCTGTTGTACAGGCTCTCACCATATATCACAATAGAATTGAATGACTTCTTTTTATACTTGTAAGGTGCCCCTTGCTTAGGGGGCCTAAGGATGATATGGGAGAAGGTATTAGGATGCTTGCTGAAACAACAAAAAACCCAACCACAAAAACCAGATTGTCATTAGCAGTGTGTAGGTGGAAGGCGAAGTTAATATTTCAGACTATTATAAGAAATTATAATTAGAGTAGGTCATGATTTCGCTCTCCTTAGTTTCTCACTTAAGCTTACTTAAATGACTGAATGTTTGCCAGATGGAGTATTATTTTTAGTTCGAGTATTCATATGTCCTTCCAGGTGTGTGTTTGTATACCCAGCAGAATCCTATATATAAAGGTTGTCTGTGAATAAAAAAAGGTATGAATTAATAAAGTGATCTAACTAACCCTAAATGGTTACTGAGGAGGATGCATATTTTTCCAAAACTACTGTGCTAGCTTTTTCAGATTTTAATTTCTTTGCTGTTAAACCCAGTCATGATATCCATGCTTAAAAGTTACACCAATGACTAGGTATATGAAAGACTTTAAAAAAAAAAAAAAAAAAAAAAAAAAAAAAAAGAGCTGATTATGCCCAATATACAGACTATAATGATGAGAAGAAAAGCTGGGAGCAGGAGCTTAAAGTAATTTAAGGAGAAAGACAAAGACAGCAGAAAACCACCCAGTGTTGCAGGCATTCATTCCTGTTAAGTTGGAGAAGCTGAGCTGTTTGATTGGAGGGTAACAGAGCTGGAGTAGGAGAAAGCATCTTTGGAGCGGAGAGATCAGCCTGGCTGTGGGATTACAGCCAGAAATGCTTTCTTGTGTAAGAATGGCGGTAGAGAAACAAGATATTGCAGGTGAGGTGGATAAATGGAAAGGGCAGAGCAGACTATGATGAGAAACAGAAAGAAGAAAATCTAATGTATGTAGATTTCAGGGCATACCTGAACCATAAAGGGGTTTTACAGTTGTGTTAGCAGGTGGCTGGGTAAGCTGAAAAAGGTTCAGACCACATCAGATATATTCAGACATGAAGAAACAAAAATGCTGAGTGATGAAGCCTGAGGGAGGGCTGGAGCAGAGGTGGTAAAACCCGAGTGAGAAATCGGCACTGGGGACATCAGGGAGGGAGCGGTGGTCTGCACAGATCTGTTTGAGACCAGCTCGCTTGGCAAGCAGGAGGTTTGAAACAAAAGCTGCAGGCCAAGTGGAAAAAAAAAAAAAGGTCAAGATAACATTCCCTGAAGTGCCAACTCTCCAAATCCAAGTTGAAGCCACTGAATCTGAGTGTGGGAAACAGTGAGGAGAAGGAGAGATCAACCCCAGGAGTTTACATCTGAGAAAATAGGCTGACACAAAGAAACTGAGTGTTTGACAACAGCAATCATGTGAACGGTTGAATGCAGCATTGTTCCCCACAGGAAGAATCATAAAGAAAGGAGATTTTCCCTAAAGAATGTAATCTTTCCCACTTAATAGCTATTTTTATGCACAGAGATTTGTTCCTTATGAATGTCTGTATAATGCTTTTACTTCACTTTTTAAAAAAAGTTAAATTCCTTACACTAACTTCAACTGCTAGTTCATTATAAACTTGATTATACATTGTTGAACTAGGGAAATTCTATGTTGGCTTCAGTTGGTAACGGTATCTGGCCTCATAGAGAAAAATAAATATAAACAAATAAAGCATTGTCCAGCAATCTGTAGTGGTTACTCTAATCTTTACAGACAGATTCAAAATTGATAGTAAATGCTTTGTAATTTGAAGATACTGGTTGTTTTCCTGTCTTCAAATTTTAATGTCTGAAACTTGAAGGAACTTTGGATGAAATATTTCAGTTCGGGAGTCCAAAAGCTGTGTTTTTGAATGGACATTTTGATGGTTGTATATGCAGCACTACTTCTATTGCATTTATTAGGAAAAATCAGCAAGCTGTTACTTAAATTCCTATTTTAGAAGATGACTATTGACCTTACTTCTTGGATGATGTTAACTGGAGTATTTTAGTTTGACTGGGTTATCATTGACCGTAGACAATAGTGCACAAGTATCTTTTTAATATTATATAATAGGGCTTTCAGTACCTCCCCATATATTTATCACAGCCAGTTTCTCCATATTGACTGAATTAGAATACACTTCTGTTTTGCCAAGATTCTTCTAATGCTGTTTCTTTCTGTTCCCATAAAAAATGAAAGCCAAAATAGTTGTAGTCCCTAATGACTCTTCAGAAGAATAAAACTACATAATTTGGCTGAATTAACATTCAGTCTAAATGAGATTATTTCTGGATTAATTCCAGTTATTTCATTAGATTGATTTTAGATTAGTGTTGATATGACTAGCATCAGAATTTGGGCCACTGCCTTTTAAATACTACAAAAATAAATGGGAACAGATGATGTAACCCTTTTAAGGTTTCATATCCATCTGGCTGGTAATGCCCAGAATAATGAAATCAATCAACCTGCACACAGGATAATGGAATCAGTCCTAACGTAATGCAGGGAGATGTACTGAATGACTTACTAGTGTTTCCATAAAGTCTAAATTTTTAGTTTAATTAGTCAAGCAGTGTAAATAGTAAATACACTTGGGACAAAATTAATACCGCCTTAGTCTGGTATTTAGCAGATTCCAGAGGATACTAAAGGGATAGTATGTCTACAAACTCCCATCTTCTTTACCATGTATTTTCTGTAGGATATGTAGGTTTTCAGTAACTCAGAGTGTGTGAAACGCTTTAGCTGTCTACTGTAGTAAGGGAGGGAGTTCTGAAGGCTGTCAAGTGATAAAGCTGTGCTCAAGGCAAGAGATGCCAACTTAAGGAAATAGAGGGGCAGAAAATCCAGTTCATTTTTCCTTATTTTTAACATTCTTAATTGGTAGATAATGTTATTGTAGCTTGACCAACATGCTAGCTATGGTTATAGGGGTCGGGACTGTCGCAGTAATCTCTATCTTCTTCCAACGGGTGAAACCGTGTATTTCATCGCATCTGTAGTTGTGTTATTCAATGTTGAAGAGCAACTTCAGAGACATTACACTGGTCATAATGATGATGTGAAGTGGTAAGTCATCTAATAACCCTTCTTTTTTCTTCATCAAACAATATTTGGGAGGTAATGTTGTGTTCTTTTAAAGTAGTTTTGAAAATTCAACTCATGAAAATTCTAAGCCGTGCATAGGTTGGGTCCTTATGCCTGACAGTGCCTTTGCACAATCAAATGAAGGTCTGACTGTAGTCATGATAAGGATGTCAAATGTCTGTTGTAGCTCTATCCAGTCAGCACATGAAGCAACTGCTGTCAGGGTGTGATGGCACAGACCTGAGGATATCCAAACGTGTCCCTAACAGAGCCTGGGTTTGCTTGTGAAACCTGCCTTGAAGTCTGGGCTGCTGTATGTGCTGTGCTACCTAGTTTGGATGTGCCTATATGCAGTTGCTGTATTGATGTTCTTCAAGATTCTGCTTTTTTCTCTCAGTTGCTAACATTTTCTCCTTGTATTTAGTTGAGAAAATTTATTTTCCATAACAAATATACTTTTTACATTGAGAATACAGAAAAGTAGAAATATGACATAATCTATAGATCTACTCATTTTCATTACTCTGTTTTTAGGATGGTTTAACATTAACAACTTCTTTAGACTCTTTGCCTTCCCCTTTTTGAATAGGATTGAATTACTCATCTTTACCTGGGTCTGGGTGCCAGATACAGGTCCCTTAGGTTCAGTCTAACCAACAAAACAGTTTTAATGTCATTTGTGGTCTTCACACATGTCATGGTAGATACCCTGTGAACTAGCCCTGAGCAGCCTGGTTAGTCTGCTGCCATGCAGGCATGCCAGCTTGGGCTTCAAAGTGATTCAGCTGTGTTGAAGATTAGAGGATACTAGGTATCAGGAAATATCAGTATTGTTAAATAGAAATCTAAATAAACATATGGTTTATCTTGATGATATCTGTCTGTTTGCAGAGTGTAGCTGAAAAAGAGAACCTGGATTATCTGAAGTGCCCTAATGTATGAAACGAGTTTGGCATCCCTTCTTTAGATTAAGCATTATGAATCACCTGTTGTCCCTCAAAGCCAAAACCAGACCTGATTACAAAATCTGGTTGCATTGTGAGCATGCTTCATAAAATTGAATTATTTGTATAATCTAGTTGTTTTACAAGGAGATTTTAACTTGGATCTGTTCCATTTCATTTCTTTCTTTCAAATTTTCTGACTAGATATTTCAAAGCTTTCAGGTTCATTGGAAAGAAGATACCTTTCGGCATTACAAAGCTGGATGAATTATCGCCACTGTTCATTTTGCAGGGCACTTGGCCTGTAGAACTGTATGCAAAGCAGCTGCAGTGAAAAAAGAATTGAGAGGATATAGGGCAAAAATAGGCTGTCCTCCAGGCTTGAATACAAATTTTAGGTTGCTTTTTCTTAGAGACATCAGTTAACATTGATCACAGTTTTTTAAATCTCAGTTTTAATTTTAGAATCAAACCTCCTAATTTCTGTATCCTGTTCTTACTTACTAAAGGCCTTTTTTTACCTTTTGAAAAGTATTAGAGAGAAGTTGGTATCTCCCTATAAAAGTCACTGAATATCTGGTCAGTATAGTCTGAAGAGCAATATTTGAGTAGATACATATGTTGCTCTGGAGGGTTGTCACTAGACAGCGTTGACTATACTGAGCAGATCTCTGCAACCTCTTATTAGAGATAACTGAAGTTAAGTAACTTGCGCAAATCATAAACTCCTTATACACTGCAATCATTTAAATCTAGGTGAGATGAATCCCAACATGAGTGAGACTGGTGCTCGTTTGATATATGCTAAAGTAGGGCTATGTATTACAAGGTCATATAAAAGTTTGATGAAATAGATAATAAATGGCTTTACGTTTGACCTCCCTTTCTTTTCTTTTTTTTTTTTTTAGCCTGGCCGTCCATCCTGATAGGATCACTATAGCAACAGGTCAAGTTGCAGGGACATCCAAGGATGGAAAAGTGAGTGACCCCTTTGCTGACGTATAGTTGCTTCTGTTTCGTAAGAATATGTTACTAAGAAGATACATGCTACATTCTTTTCACATTGCAGTTAAATTGGTCTTACATTTTAGGGCTGAAGGCAAGCAAAACTTAATTTGAGAGTGCCTATTGCGCACTATCAAAATTACCCAGTTCCATTATCAAGAGTGGTGAGTGGTTTCTGGTTCCATTATTTACACAGACTGAAGGTAAATTTGGAGCTGGTCTCCAAAAGAGATGCGGAAGGATGAGGCTACAGAGGAGACCTGAGAGGGCAGATGGATGCAAGGAAAAGGCAGAGAAGCAGCAGAGATTAAATTGTGCAGTGTACAACTTCCTTTCTGACCACAGCTACCAAAACCAAAGGACAAATAAGAATGGCTTTGGGTTGTTTGCTGAAAAAAAATTGCTTACTCTTGCCATCATCTAGGCAAGAATATTTTTCTCTCTATTATTACCTGTATTATCGTAAAGCTTAGCTGTAGGCTAGGAATTTGTTTAAATGCAGTACGATGAACATTGCTCCAAAGAGCTAAGACAAGTGAGAAGAAATGGGTACAAGCAGAGGCAGGAAGAGCATGAGGAAAAAGTTACTCATCAGAGTATGCAGCTGATGTCACAGCCAAAGTATTGCAAAGTTTTTGGTAGATGTCAAAGAAGAATTTTAGGATAAAAAGGGATTATCTATATGCTAACTACTTTAAATGAGGAAAACAAAATCCCATTTATGCAATATAACGTTTATGTAAAGATAACTTGGTTGAGTAACATAAACTATTAATTTTTATTGTGTGTTGGAGAAATGTCTGGTATTTATTTTTTAACTTCATAAATACAATTTCCATTGTATTTGTGAAATAAAATCTAAAGGTTTGATGTCTATGCTTGAGGGGAATGTGATATATAGGTAAGCTTATATAAAAGCCATTTACATAACACGTACTGGGATGGCCTTGATTTTTTTTTTTATATATTTAAAGGGCAGTTTCACTACGTATGAGCAAGAAAGACTGATGGCTCTTGCTTTTTTTTCTGATATTGCAATAAAACATGTTCTTTTAATTTGAAAGGACAGGGAAGAAAGGGGAAATAAAACATGGCCCTTGTTTTCCTGCAAAGGTTGATGCTGCTGTGTTAAACTGTTAAACCCCTACCTATTTTTAAAACAAACCTTGATCAGCAAGTACTTCCTGGGATTGCCCTCTAGTGGCCTTGAGAAGCAGTTCTGTCTGCACTGTGCTGGGGGGAGCTCTCTGCGATGCAGCAATCCAAGGCAGAGGGGGGGGACGGGGAACCACGTAGCTTTCAAAGGGAGTTGATCTTGGGCCATTATGTATACCTTCAGTTTTATATACAAAAAGCAATCTAGTTCCGCTTACAGTTGTGAAAAAGAGTCTGAAGATACAGTTCTTTTCCACGGCCGTTTTCATGACATTGAAATTCATTACATTTTAGAAATTCTTAAGCTTCTTTTTGCACTTGCTGTTTGACATTGACCAGAATTATCTCGGTTGCTAGAGTTCAAACTGATGATCCTGGACCTACCTGTAAGTCCCAGGTTGCAAGGTCATCAACAATTTTCACTTAATGAAGAATGACTCAAGTGCCCATTAACTTCAGTGAACTAACTGAGATCAGTGAGACCTGCCGTGCTGTATGCTCTGGATAGCCAGTTCCAGATATTGGTCCTAGGCACAGTAATCAGCAAATCATTTGTATTGTATTTGTGCTTACATGGGTGACTCTAGAGAAGTTCTGGTAATTTTCACACCTTAAATTGTGATAAAATGGGTTTTTTTGGATGCATTCTCATTTTTTTTAAATCCTGGTGGTTTTTGCCACCACTGTCTCAGCTGTTTTTTCTGTGTCTATTTTATAGCAATTGCCACCACACGTGCGTGTCTGGGATTCTGTAACTCTGAATACACTGCATGTCATCGGAATGGGTTTTTTTGACCGAGCTGTCACTTGCATTGCTTTTTCTAAATCTGTAAGTAAAGTAAATGAATAGTCATTTTAAGAATGTTCTCTGAACAGGTCTTTGAAGTCTTTCAAATTTAGCTTCCTTGACCAAAATAAACTTCCAAGCTGTCTTTTCTCTCAGCTTCCTCTTTAGAGGAGGAATGCTTACAAACCAATTGTTTCCAACAGTTTATGTTGCTATTAAAGTTACCAATGTCTCAGCAGTCTCAGAGGTCTATTGTATGTTTACCATAAAATGCAATTAATTTCTTCAGGGACAAGCAGTTGCAGAAGTACTTGTGTTCTTGAAATTTCAGTGTCCTTACTTCTTCTCTTTAGTCATCCCATTGTGTTTCTCCCTACATAAGACAGTTAGTCTCTCCGCATCTTTTAACCCCCTCACTGTGCCTAAGAATGACTGATGAAAGACCTTTACAATGGCCTGTACCACTGATTTTAGATTTAAAAAATTGGAGCTCCCATAGGAGAAGCAAAATCTTTGGCTTGAAAGCAGCAAAGGCATCTGCATAAAGGATGGTAAAGAATTAGAATCCTGTTGTTAGCCTCTTGGCACCATCCTTTGAACTCTAGGCTATCAGGGAGGTAAAAAAAAAAAAAGATGACATAGGCAGTGTTCAAGTACCATATAAAAACATGAGTCTGTAACCTGACACGCACAAGTCTAAAAACTCTGTGTAGAACAGAATCTGTAAGCCGTGTATGTGGTGGTGTCTGATTGTCTTGACAGCATTTTTAAAAAGGAGAGGACTAAATGGTGTATTCCCTAGGCAAATTGTACTTCAGTTTCCACAAACATTTGAAATCTATTGATGACATATTTTACAGAAAGCAGAGAAGAGAGGAGTGAATTGGGGGAGCTGGTTGAGAATACAAAGGTAAAAGCCAACACAGTTCAAGATCAGCTTTTGAAGGATAATTAAAAAGGAATAGCAAGCAAATACTCTGTAAATATCTCCCTGGAGGAAAAAATAGGTACTTAATAAAGGAGTATCGCTGGAGAAAGCAAGTGTTTAATAAGTTTGCTTTATGCTGTGATTTCAGGCATGGCTTAGCCTCGTCCTAAGCAGCACTTCCCATCCCATAGCAGTACTGCTTACCTTATTTTGGAAAGCCCTCTCTTCAGGCTGGCCACACAGTCCTGTCTCTGTCCCACCTCTTGAGTTGCCTGGGTACAGGTTTTTTTGTAGCTGTGTCCGAGATGAGTGTTAGGGGCCTGTTGCATCAGGAAAACAACCAAGCAACCTCATATATAAGCAAAATGAAGGAGAGTTTGCTTGGGTCTTCTCCCCCCCCCAAATTGATCTGTTCCCCAAAGAGGCTCACTCTGTGATAGCCCAAACTTTTGCAGAGTCTCGGCTCAAGAGACAGCAACAAGTGGCCGTGCTATGGGTGGCAGAGGAAGGACTGTTTGTGTCAGCGTTGCTGCTGAAGGAGTGAGTGCTTGTGTAACCACAGCCTCAGTCTGTTCCAGCAAGCTCATCTGCAGTCAAAGCTAACGTAGCTCATGCCAGGAGCGACAGGATACAAAAATCGTATTTGAACGCGTTGGAAAGCAGTTGGACATTACTTGAGGGTTTGTTCCACTGTAGACATGCAGCTAGGAATGAAGACCAAAGAAATTGGGAAAAATGGTCCAAAAAGTACCTTCCAGATAGCTACTGTTTAGAAAAAGATCTGACGATTGTACAGCAGTTCCCGTCACTAGTGAGACCGATGTTGGTCAGCTCCCTTCAGTTCAGGTAGAGTCTCAGTTGGAGCTCCTCATCCAGTATTTGGATTCCCACATCAGAAAAATGGGTAGCACCTGGAGAAGGTCTAGGAAATATGATGCATGAAGAAGGACTACGGGAATTAGGGCCACTAAGACTAGAAAGACTGATAGAAGACATAACTATAAAGAAGACACCTGTCAGGAATAAGTTGTTTTCTAATTTCTTACTACGTTCCCTGGTTTGAATCCATTACTCCTATATGAAGAGGAAAATTGTTCCCCATGTCTATAGCAGATCTGAGAAGAAGTAATTGGTTTAAATTGCAAAGAAAGAAATTCAATGTAATTATCAGGAAAAGCTTTCTTAATAGAATAGGTAATGACGTGTAGTTTGCCTTTGGAATTTCCATTACTGAGTGTTTGAAAAGAGATACCTACCTCATTCCTGACATAGTCTGTTTGTCTACAGTTTGCAAGGGTTCCTCTTCTAGATCCCTTTTCAACCCTATTTTTCAATGACCCTTTAAATTATTACATTTCATCGAGATCTATGGGATAACTAAAGTATAACAAAGTGTAAATATGTATAAATATTTTCACCTACACATAAGTATTTAATTATTTTGAATATGTATTTATATGTTTCTCATGTTGGTTGGGCAATGCATTAATATTTTCCATGTTTTGCCTCAGAATGGAGGAAGTAGCCTGTGCTCCGTGGATGACTCAAATGACCACGTGCTTTCTGTGTGGGACTGGCAGAAAGAAGAAAAGCTGGCAGACGTCAAGGTGTTGCAATAAGATGTTTTGTACTACTTGCTTGTATATAGATCTGGATTTCTTGTCATAAAATGTCTTTCTATATATAACTTCTTGTGCCTTTTTAACACTTTCACTTTATAAAAGGCAAAGAACATGAAGAAAGGGAATATTTTCTCTCTGTTGAGATTATCCCAGTAGTTTGGTTTTTTTTAAAATTTTCCTATTGTTGTCATTCTAGAATTGATTAGAAAAGTCTAGGCAGCAATGATAGGAGCATGTGCAGAAATGAAATGTCTTAAACTAATCTTTTATGTGTAGAACTTCTCATTATGTGGCATGGTTTTGAAGGATAACTTTTGATGCTAACTTATAAAAACATAAAATCTTTCGACTTCAAAGTTTTATACCGAAAGTATTCCAGACTACATTAATAAATGAATAGCTCAGAATTTTTCTTGTATTAGGAGTATCAGTTTATCTAACTAGAGAACAATTTCAAACTGTTTTGTTTTCTTTGAATTTTAAATTTTGATACAATGTTTTTCTTTTTCCTTCCAAGTGCTCTAATGAGGCTGTATTTGCTGCAGATTTTCACCCTACTGATACAAATATAATAGTTACTTGTGGAAAATCACACCTTTATTTTTGGACACTAGAAGGGAACTCCCTTATTAAAAAGCAAGGATTATTTGAGGTAAAATAAAATATTTCCTTAATTTTATGTTTATAGTAATGGTACAGTCATACAGAAATAAGGGTTAATAAGGTTTGAGTAAATCAAAACAACCGATCATTATTAAACTTGAATTTTTGCAGAAACTCGGGTAGCATTCATGGTATGGCACAGAGAACTTTTCCAGGGGTAAACCTTCCACAATGAATTTTGAAATGCAATTACCATTTTGTTCCTTGCAGAGTGTTTTGTTCCTTCCTAGAGTGATTCGTGCTGGGTTTTAGTTTGTCAGAGTAGAGACTTGCAAAACCCCGTAAATTACGTGAATATGAATATTCTTCCCTTTTCCTCTGTTCTGCTCTGATACGTACACATATGTAATTCAAATACAGATTGAGCTGGCCACTATTTGGTAAATAGCATTTTCATTTCACGGTCTTGATTTGGTTTTGTTCTTAAATATAGACTAAGCTCTACAGCAGCTGCCTGCACAAATGAGGGATGGTGGTGACTGCAGATAACTCTAATAAGGCCTAGTTAACTGCTTGTGGAGTCATGGCTCACAAGTATAGTCAAAACAACTACTTTGCAATGCCAATTAATATACTTCATGTGAAATCAGGAGGAGATACTGAGATAATGCATTTAATTTTTGTTACGTTTTATTTTTCATTCATTTTTAAAATCTAAGCTACTTGGGCAGATTTCTGCCTATGTCATGGCTCTGTTATTGTCGATGCTTGTTCCAGATAGAGAAGTGTGGTGCCCCTAGTTGAGAACAGTTCTTAGTTTGAGGGAGAAAGAGGCCGTACACACTGGTAGACAACAAACATTGTAAATAGTGTCCTTAGAAGCTACTAGCTAGTGAATGTTTTTTCTCCCATTACACTGTTTTCTTGCTGTCAGTATCTCAAATGCAGGGTCTCAAAGCAACGTTTCCACTACTGAACCTTAGGATTCTTTCAAGAGATGATTTCTTAATTCTTACACTACAGCCAAACTCTCTAATTTTGGAGTTAAAAATTACAGTAAAGCTTGTTTATATCTTCAGCCATTCCTAAATACTTAAAGCCTTTAGGATTATGTGGGAGTTGGGCGATTTGGTTTATCTCAGAGCATTGCTGGTCTTGTGTTAAAAGTTGGCAGGCGTTCTCACTCGCTCTGTCCACAACTTGTAATTAAAGGGTGCAGGATTGGGCCACCAACGTCAGCTGATACATCTTTTGCCCTTGCACAGATTAACTGTTTAGACTGTAGGAACATGTTTAACACCTGTGTGGAAATTTAAGTAATAATAGAGCTGTACAAGACTAAACTAATTTACTCAAATGCAGACAGTTAAAATGAATGGGTTGTGTGTTGCTGTGAGTGTATATTTTTCATAACCATACAGAAACAAGAGAAGCCAAAGTTTGTCCTGTGTGTGACCTTTTCTGAAAATGGTGATACTATTACAGGAGACTCAAGCGGAAACATTTTGGTTTGGGGGAAAGGTAAGACAAGATTGAAGTTAATAGTGAAATTTTAATATAAAAGACTGAATTTTTATATGAGTGTAGCCTCACTTTAAGAATAAAAGATTTTTTTTATCTTGAGTTCTTTCCCAAGACCAATCCAGCAGATTATGTCTGGATTCTCCTCTATGAGCACCTAAAGGACATGCTGCTAGAGCACAAAATTCTATAGAATGTGTTCCCTATGGTCAAATGTTGAATCATACAGCTATGCCAGCATGTATGGCTTTTACTGACGTAAGAAAAGGCAGGAAAAGTTCTTTTCCTTAATCATTGTGTGATAGTAAGAAACACTGTTAATGTAATTCATGATCTCGGGTCTCCTGTACTGTCACTCTGTAATGTTTGCAAAAATTATGCCTATTGACATACACTTTTAAAAAGACAACAAATAGCTTTATTTATTTTCCTAGGAAGCAAAGCTAAAATATATGCAGATCTAATTGAATTCCTCAGCTTTATTTCAAAAGAACAGATGGATAGGACAAACTTCTTAAAAAACATTTTCTAGTAGGAAAAGACTTTTTTTTTTTTTTTAAGGCAGCAGAAGGCAATGCCTGCCGGAAGGCAAACAGCAGCAACATCCTAAACGTTTACTTAGTGCGTGAGATGCCATGCATAGGAATAAGGACAATCCCCTAAAGGAGGCCTTATTAGTAAAGGAAGAAGGGATATAGATGACAGCTGCTTCTTATTTACTCAGTGCCTTCTCCCAAGATACTCCAAAGGATATAAGACCTGGGAAGCAACATGGTGAATCAGTTACACAGCTGAGCCTTACTGAGCTATTTTTTGTAGACTTTTTTTCATCCAAGTACTATCAGGCAGTTATCTCCTTGTGATTTTGACCAATACGCTACTGTTGAAGAAAGGAGTGGAGATGGTGCTTGTAACTCACTTCCTCTTTTATTTCCCTTTTATTTTTCCTATGATAGTTTAAAGCAAGGCACTTGAACACTTTTCCTTCCAAATGGAGTTTAGAAATTGCAGAGTCCCATCTCCTCCCCGTCCTTGGTTGTTATTTTGGACTGCCAACAGACAAGGGAGGCAGTGGCAGCTGCTGGCATGGTAGGGTCAGTGCACTGCTCAGGAGCCCATTCGCCTTCATGCCGGTAGACTAATTTCTGCCTTGACTGTAAGCAGCCTCTTCTGCACTTTCTCCCAGAATGAAAGGGAATTCTTTGTGTGCAGCAAGATCTCCTCACCTCTGCCAGTTCTTTTGGGTTGGACAAAAATGTTGTTCTTGTTTTTCTATATGTCTTCACTACTTTTGACTCAGAGCTCTATGTTGAAGCCAGGGCTCCTTCCACCAGGTCAGAGTACCCTTAGCAAAAGGACAATTATAAAGGAAAAAGCAGTTGTTTCTTCCTAACTTGCATCAGCCCCTTGCTTGAGCTAAACATGAAGTTAGCCAAGCTTTGATCCACATTTCAGTCATAGAATTACTAGTAATCATTTCTTTATACTTCATAATAGTAACAGTTCATCAAACTAGAGATACTTAAACTAATGTAGCTAGATTTGAAGGTGTGTGGCGCCTAAGAAGGTACTTGAACAAGCCAAATTAATCAGTAAAGAAGTACAGGCTCTTTGGGAGGGTGATTCAGCACCTTCTGCCAGACATACAAAGACCTCTAGCTTACTTGGGTTTTGGTGCAAGTTTGGTGTCTGGAGGCTGTGGAATATCCTTGAAGGATAACAAGCGACTGCGTTGTGGTTTCTTTGTTGATAAGGTGCGTAGTGCTACTGCAGGTCAAATGTAATGTCAAACGGTTTAGCTTAAAACCCCATGAAAGTTTAAATGAACTTATTTTACTTTGTGTTTGAACTAGGCTGAGCGAGTAGGTATACTTGTCATTTTTGAGATGGGGAAATATGTTCTTAAGATGTACTAATTCAGTCTCTTCTGTGAGTCTGTGCATTTTGGTGCAACACTCCATGCCGCCCATTACCATTGTTTAGGTATAATCCTTGGCAGGTAGTAGAGAAATGGAGAAAAAAACTGGGGAAAAAGGAGCTATTAAGTTGAGTATTTCAGTAGTAATGTCTTTTCTCCTTCTGTCCAGGTACCAACAGAATAAGCCACGCAGTTCAAGGGGCACATGAGGGTGGAATTTTTGCGCTGTGTATGCTGCGAGATGGCACATTAGTATCAGGAGGAGGAAAAGACCGAAAGCTGATATCTTGGAATGGAAACTACCAAAAACTTCACAAAACTGAGGTGATATCACCTACCTTGAAATTACTCTGCTACTCAAAATGAAATTTTAGCTCTCTTCTGAACAGAGCTTTTTAAATCAATTTTTTTCTTATGGATGTGTATTTTGTGGGAAAGCAAATCAATGGTAAAATGCAGTATCATTTGAGTCATCAGGTCATTCCTATGATAGCCTATTCATTAACATAGCATTTCCTTTTTAAGATCTATGGTAACTGGAAAACAAATCTTGTATTCATACTTTTTCATATCATTTCTTCCTTTCTTTGCAATTAATAATGTGAGATAATTTTTCACTTCGGAGTATTACAATATTAAAAAGTTTCTGTACTTTCCTCTTTTTCAGAATGATGTGAGGGCTTCTGGGGGTTTTTAGTACTTACATTTTTCATGAATTTCTTGGTTAGTGTTCTTTATTTAAAAAAGCAATTCTGAAAATGAATTCAGTTGCTATGTAGGAACTTGAAAGATTAAAGCAGAATTTGTTTGGACAGAACTACATGACTGTTTACTTACTGAATGTAAGAGAGCATTCAAAACTCTGAGGAAGGGTTTCAACTCTACTATATATTATTAAATGTTGCAAATATATATGGAACTGGAATGGCACGCCTGTCCTGGTAATTCAGTTTTTAACACAGCACAAGGTACAAGCTTATGCTGTTTCTAACCATGGTGTCCTCCTTTTTCTCTTATTTGTTCATATAGTGGTATTCCTTGTTGTTTTAAATTTCACATCTTCCCTTGAACTTTATATTGGAGATTTGCACTGACTCTTTCAGAACCTAGGCTGCAATTAAAGAAACATTCCTTGCAAGAAAGTACTATAAAGCTTGACACTATCTCTGAGTAGAAATGCTTAGTCTGATACCATAGCTGCAGTTAAAATATGATCAAGTTAGCACAGCATGACGGAACTTTTTCTGTTTGTTGAAATACTTGGTTTATCTGTACAGAGTATTCTGCAGATAAGGATGTCTTTTCTTGTAGTGTTATAAAGACAGTTACTGAGCTGATCCAAGTTGTTATAAACTTTTCAAAGTCAGACATATATATTCATCCATTTCATTTCTTCTCTCTGTGCAACACTTATTAAAATGCATTTGCTATGCCATATGTCTTTAAAAATAGCAATGCTTGAAAAATTGTCTGACTTATCTCTTTGTCTGTTATGACCACAGATTCCAGAGCAGTTTGGTCCAATAAGAACAGTAGCAGAGGGAAAAGGGGACGTTGTATTAATAGGAACCACTAGAAACTTTGTCCTACAGGGCACGCTATCAGGAGATTTTTTCCCAATTACCCAGGTAAGCTGTTGCCTTACCAGAACATTTCTAAGTGTGTAATAGTAGTAAAGGTATTGCTTAAAGTTAAGTTTCAGAAATATGCATCTATTTGATTTATTATTACAGTACTTTTGGCAGTAAATAACATTATAAATATGCATCTATCTAAGCCAATATATTTTTGTAATGCTTTAATATATAGTTTGGTCATTTTAATCCTGTTCAAACATGTTTAGTTTTGATGGTACTGTCCTTCTTGTCAAGAAATGTTTCTGCTTGTGTAGGGTCACACTGATGAGCTTTGGGGTCTTGCAGTCCATTCCTCTAAACCTCAGTTCTTCACTTGTGGACACGACAAACACATTACCCTCTGGGATGCTACCACACATCGTCCTATCTGGAACAAGATTATAGAGGTATAAATTTATTAAACACAACTCCACTCATCTTACAGAATTTCTCAAGTAATTTGATTTTTTCATGAGATTATTGATTAAAAATATCTTAAAGTATTAACTTGAGGAAAAAAATTAGAATCATAAAATTTGTCTTTCTGAAAATGGATGTAAAATTCTTAAAAACAAGAATTTTAAATCCTTAACCCAGTTATATGGACCTATATGCTGTATCATATAGAAGTGTACAGTGCTGCTGATGTTTTTATTTTTTTAATAGGAAGAGAACCACAAATATAAAGCTAGGAAATGTTTATCATTTAGAAGTAGTTGTGATGAGGATTACTACCATCCTGAGCATGATAGAATTCAGAAGGAAAAAGATTTTTTTGGTGACATTTTTGGCCTTCTTAATTTATTTTTTATAATTTATTAGTATTTTTATACATCCTGTTCACAAATAAACAAATGTGGTTTTTGGATTTCACTTCATATCTCTGGTATGAAACTTGGTGTTTAGGTACTGAAGGAATACTGAGTGGAGTTTCAGTTTTATACTGTGTTTAAGCATTCAGTTGTGTATCTGCAGACTCCTAATAGCTTTGTGGTAACATGTGGTCTTGATTGCTACCTGTATCACTAGGAACTGATTTTTTAGCATACATTTTTTGACACTTGATCACTTTTCTAAATTTTTACCCATAAAAAGACATTGGCTTATCTCCTAGAGACAGTGGTCTTGCTTTTATATCTCTATTTTGAGATGCTACTATCACTTTTTTTTTTTCAGTCTTCTCTCTACGTGTTTTTTTAATAGGTGTGAGAGTATGCTTTTTTTGAGATACATGTACTGATCACAATGAACAAGTTACTTGTTAGTCTTTCTTATCTGCCCTCTGTACAGTGGAAAAGTTCAAAAATTACTTCAGGAAAAAGAAAACAGTACCTGGTGTAGATATGTATCCCAATACACAGGTTTGCAGATCAAATTGTAGCCAGTAACTTATAGATGACCCTCAAGTTGCTGACAGAAGTGCTTTCCGTGTGATATAGTAAATAATCCTTTATTAGTTTACATGAAGTTTTGAAAAATCTTAATTATGCAACTTCTTTTCATGAAAAGATTGTTCATTTTCAGGCCTACATAACACTTTAAGTTAAAGCTAGTAGTGGTAACACTTAGTGAATACAATGCATCTGCAATAAGTATATGCTGTGGCATCAGGTTGATGCAGACTTAACAGAATAGTGTTTGCCAAACTGTCTCATAGTATCCTGCTCCAGTTGTATGCACTTGTTAAATCAGGCTTGCTTGGTGAATGTGGAAATTGGAATTTATTCTGTCTAACCAAGGTCACACGTTCTAAGATCCATATTTTTGTTGACATGGGGAGCTTCTAAATTGACTGGAGAGACCAAATCACTAGTTACTGCCCCAGAGATGGAGCCATATGTTCACAGTTCAGTGCCTGGGCTATAAAGACAGATTGGCCTGTAGTATAAGGACTTAAAAGAAAGGAAAACAAAAGTAGTTTTTTTAATGTAAAAAAATGGAAATCAATAATACTGAGACTTTGGCCTGAGAGGCAGGCAGATAATTGCATTTTTCCTACCTCTTGAACATTTTAGGCTTTAAGATATGTTAATCTGATTTGGTTTTAAAAATAAGCTCTCTCCCCACTGTAGCTGGGCCTTAGGGGAATGGTCTATCTTGAGATGCACCAAAATCTTAACGTGCTTGCAAAACTCTTGAACTGTTACCAAGATGCCAAATGCAAGCTAAAATAAATACCAGCGCACTTGGGCTATGAACTTCAGTGACAAAACGTATTTTTAAAAATCAGTGAGCAGTTATAAACCAGATTTTCCAGGATCTGTCTTGGTAGACTCTCAAAACCAAAGATCGACCTGGTGCCTTTTTTTGTTTTGAAATACAGCAGTAGCGGTGTACTATATTGTACTGTATGGAATATGAACACATTTGATTGCAGCAACTCCTTCACATGCAATTCAGAGTGACAAACAGTGAGACGACTGGAAACTTTAACATAGGCCTTTATCGTAGTCTTTCTGTGGAGATTTAGTTTGATTATTTAGAAATGTTGCATGACTGGTTTTGTGCAAGTCTTATTTATAAATATCCCGAAGTGGAAAGTAAAATTATGGGTACCATTTTTTATGCTTTCTTAATAAATTTCTTTTTTGTTGGAAAAAAATCATCGTGTAATTCAGTTGCAGGTACTGATGTGATCCTTTACTCTGCTCACTGTAAAGGTGTATGTTTTTGTATACTTGCATACACTTTCAAAAAAGCTGGGAGAATAAGAAGTTAGTACTTCTGATATATTTCTCATTACAGGAGGAGGGCCTGTAGTGATGGAGAGAAGTGCATAATTTGGCCCTTGGCTCCTTTGCAGTCTAAAGAAAAGAGCATTTAGAAGTCCAAGTTGATAGTGAAACATCATTAGTGGAGATAAATACAATATGGGGAACAGGAACAAATCTATTAATCAGATAAGGTGCTATCTCAGTAATAAAGTTACTTAAGTAGTCATCAACTCAAAAAAGGACATCATTTCCACTGTTTTATCCTTGTCCTCTGAAAAACAGACCTGGAGTTCAGCTGATTGACTTACAGTGAGCTTCAATTAATATTTAGCTGTGGTTTTGCAAATATAAGGCACTCTCTAAGAAAGTGTTGTTATTGAAACTTTTAAGAAACTGCTTTATTTACCTTGATGCTTTTGAAAAGGTTGATGGCAACAGCAGTAGGACTATTAAACTACATGTAGGTTTATTTCTTTTCCACTCCCAAGTACATAACTTAATTAAGATAAGATTTCTATTATCAAGCTTGACAATAATCTCCTTATTAATGACTTGAAATGTCTGAGATTGTTTCATGAATCAGTGACTGATTATCTAGAGTAAATAAATCATTTCATGTTAAACTATTTTTGTCATAGAGATCTATGTAAAAGTTTTTTAATGTAGTTATGAGTACAAGTTACTGCTCATTAAATTCACAGTTTGAACCTCTGGTTTATTCAAGAGAATATTTTAGAACTTACTATGAAATTATACTTTAAAAAAAATAGCAAATTTTCCTCTCTGGACTACTGTAGTGGTTTAGAACGTGTATAGAAATCCTGGTCTCAACAATTCTCTGAAGTTTCTTTAGAGTTAGTAATGTCTTTGAAATTAGTCACTAGTTTAAAATTAATGAGAGTATCCCTTACACCTAGCCTCTAGGGCTAGTAATTACAACTTGCAAAAAATGTGAACAGGTTTACTAAAATGGCTACAATGTGATACTATTTTAGAAAATAGAAAATCAAGGCCATAAGTTTTTCTGTGTGATATGTTACTGGAATTTTTTTTTTTTGCTTACATTTCTAAATTATTTTTGGCAGGTATCAGAAAAAATAAGCTATTTATTTTGGGACTTTCTGCTATAACCCGAAAAGTTCTGGAGCTCATTCTTTGTAACTGAACAAGTATTAGAAAGAAAATGCTTACCTTGTTTTTTAGGCATATGTTTAAATTGCAAGAAGAACACTGCAATTCTACCTGTCTCCATAATAATATACCATACAAAGTAAAATGTTTTAAAATTGCATATCAAAATAAGAAACCCAGTTTACGCCCTTAATCTCCCACTAAGCTGCAACAGGCAGGTGCTGAAAAAGGTGGTGGTATGCACAGAAGTTAGGCTTTAACCCTCCATGCAAAGTGATACCTACCTTTGTTGAAGAAGGTACTTGCTTGTCCTTTAGACAGTAGGTAAACTGCAGCTTTGATACTTAATTCTTAGGTCAGCTCTAATTTAATAAGTTATTTTTATCTCTTACTTGTTTGTGATTTGTTGAGAAGCTGCCTTTGCCAATGTTATGTTATGAAATCACTTGCCAAGTTATTTTTAGATAGTGAAGAAAAGAAAACAGTGGCCTTATATAGAGGGAAAAAATCTATTGGGTAATATTTCAATCAGTTAATTTTTTTTTTCCCCTCAAGTTTGTATTTAAAAAAACAAACCCAAAACCCCCCAAAATCTACAAGAGAGACTTACTCTGTTCCTGAGACAGATAGTTGAACAGTGTTTTTGTGATCACTTGGACTGGTAAAAAAGTGTGCTTCCTTCTGAAACATTTTAGGATCCTGCACAGTCTTCAGGTTTTCATCCTTCAGCACCTGTTGTGGCAGTAGGGACGCTGACCGGCAGGTAAGATGCGCAGAGCTACAGCTTGGGCACCAACAAACGCTACATGATTTTTCCAGCTCGTGTCCAAGTTCATGTTCTTGTTTTGCAGATGTATGCATGACGTATATTCATCCCCTATCGATTTCTATGGAATTTCAGAGTGAAATTTGTTTGTATTGCCTTAGTGCCTAGAAACCCCAGTCTTGGACCAGTACCCCATGTTTGCCAAGTGTTGCATGAAGACAGAACGAAGAGATGGTTTCTGCCCTGGGAGAGCGGCAGTCTAAGATCAGTGCCAGGAGATGGATTTGGACAGGGCAGGAAGCCTAGGTTAGCAGTGAGACCTTGCGTGGGAGGTGCTGTCACCGTACCAGTGACTTAAATGTTAAATCCTTGTGTCCATTGTGGCAAAGGAGAGGCTAAGAGGAGTCTCAGATAATGAATTAACTTTGCAGATGTGCACAGAGATCTTCTCTGAGGCCTGTAGGGCAGCATAGAGGAAATCACATAGAAAAAAGTTGCTCATTGGAAAATTTAGCAAGTGGTTTATTATCTCTAATGCAGTGACAACCAGAGGTCTTAACAAAAATGTGGCAGGTATTCCACTGTGCTAGACATAGTGTAAGAAAGCATATTAAGAGACTTGTTCTGCCTGAAAAGGCATAATCAAGACAGGCAAAACAGAGGTGAAAGACAGTATCTCCTTTTTACAGGGCAGATTGAGCCTTTGGTCACACAGTGAGTCAACGGCAGACCCTGGGTTTAACCTTGGTTGTCTGTCATAGGAGGAAGGAGTACCTTCACTGTAACTTCGTCCTCTCCTTTAATGTCACTTGAGGGCAGACTTTGCTGGTAATATTGAAAACAGTTCCACTTAACTGAGAACATATAGGATGCTCACAGGTTATGAGCCAAGATTATTTGGGATTGCATATCAATCCTAAATAAATAAAGGATTTACTTTACTTACAAAATTTACTTTATTTACTAAATAAAGTAAATCAAAAGGAGAAGCTTTGAGAGGAATCTACTTTGTCTTTAAGAATTTGATGCAAGTATTGAAATGCAAATTTTATCTTTGTCCTCTCTACACATTCCCACAAATAAAATTTTGGTTCATTAAAATTAATTAATTAAAAATTAATAAATTAATTAACTTTAAAATAAATGAATAAATAAAGCTAATCCTTCTATCAAAAGAGAATGGTCCTGATTCTTGCTTGTGATTTCCTTTGCTCTGGGGTTTAATGTGGGCATCAGTTTAAACATCAGCATAGCATAGAGGAGGGTCATTAAAGGAGAAAGGCCATTGTATGTAATGCTTACTTTATTTTAATGCATGACACATAGTAAAATGACTAAAATCTGAAGATTGATATCAGGGTCAATGTCTGACCATTTTTCTGGTTAAAAAACATGGGAAAGAAACTATCCTTGTGTTAAAGTAAAAATAAACCAAACCAAGTAGCAGTTGCTGTTTTTCTTTTCTTGGTGTAAAACTTATGCTATTTTGACAGAAGAAAAGTTGGTCAAGATTACAGTAGATTTAAATTCCTTATGGAACGATTTATTGGCCTCTTTCTGTATTTACAACAGGTGGTTTGTGTTTGACACAGAAACAAAAGACTTGGTCACTGTACACACAGATGGAAACGAACAGCTGTCTGTAATGCGTTACTCACCAGGTTTGAGAGTGTTTATTTACTGGTTTAAAAAAAGCATTGAATTTTTCTATTAAATTTGGGGTTGGTTTGTTTTAAAATAACTCCCCACTTGCCATACTGAAGTTGAAAATAAAAATGCCATGAAACATGGGCAACACTGAATGGGTGGTGTCTTCAGCTCTAGTTTTCTTTTCCCTCCCTTTCCTCCTCCCTCTCCCACATGTTCAATATGGTTTCACTGGGAAGAAAAAAACAAATATGACTTAACTGTGCAGGTTGTTGCAGTCAGGTTAGCCCTAAATGGACTGTAGCTGCTTCCAGAAGTGTCATGTGTTTTTTACAGTAATAGTAAACTTGCTGTTTTGTAATCCTGAAACATGCATCAATATGCAACTGAAAAAGAAAAAGCAGAATTTTATTTTTTCATTTGTCTGTATCAAGGCCTTTAAGAACAGTTCCTCTTGTCTGTGACACACTAACTTTTCAAAATTAGCCTAAGTTCTTTCTTACAGGAATAATTATAGTTCATTTTTGTGTTTATAGATGGAAACTTCTTGGCAATAGGTTCCCATGACAACTGTATTTATATATATGGCGTAAGTGAAAATGGAAGAAAGTACACTAGAATTGGCAAATGTTCGGTAAGTAACCTTCTTTCCTCCTGGTTCAATATTAACAACTTAAGTATGTTTTGTAGCATTGTATTAATACTGACACAGAGAGATACTGTTAGTGCAGTTAATACAATATTTTTCTCTTTGTAGGGTCATTCCAGCTTCATTACTCATCTGGATTGGTCTGTTAATTCACAGTATCTTGTGTCTAATTCGGGAGACTATGAAATCTTATACTGTGAGTAAGAATTATATTTAGTCCTTTTGTGCAAAGTTCAGGCAGTCTAATACAGATTTAAAATTTAAATGAGACCATATAACTGCCAAGATAAACCATATGTTTTAATTCATCTGGTGCAATAAAAAAATTATACAATTTGAGAATTAAAAATGTTAATATGTGGTTGTTCTTTTTCTTTTGTAGGGATCCCCTCTGCCTGTAAACAAGTTGTGAGTGTTGAAACAACTAGAGATATAGAATGGGCCACTTACACCTGTACTTTGGGATTCCACGTGTTTGGTAAGCATCGTTACTCTGACAAGTTCTTACCATTCTTGTTATTAACAAACACTTGGATTGCCAACTTTTTCTTATGAAACATGACTATTCATATTTCAGGGAAAAATACAGCACTTCTGTTATGCCATTTTTATTACAATCTGTCCTCTTATTTCAATCCAGAAAGACTCCGATTTAATATTCTTGCTTCAAGTACAAAAATCAAATTACAACATAAGCGGGAGACAAGGAAGAAATCACATACTGCCCTTTCTGTCACACTAGAGCTGCTTCTCATCATTTTTAGCTGCTACTGGGCCAAATCCCCTTACCAGGACCAGTTTCTTTTGCACTAGTTACTGTGCAAACACAAAATGGGTGACAGTCTCTGTCATTAAGTACTTATAATGTATTTTGATACAATATATTGCAGTTAAATTAGGTGAAAGGAATGCAAGAAGAAAGAAGAAAAATGCAACAAAATCAGGATAGTTTGTTTTCGTGGGACTTCTGCCAGTTTTGAAGGAGCTGCTTTCCCCAGTGTACTCTGAAGCTTTGTACTCATTCCACAGTGCATGCAGCACGAGACAGATCGTTATAAAAGCTGAGTATGGGAAGCTTCAAATTTCTTGAGTCCTCACGGTAAAACAGGAAGCCATGGTAGAAGTTCAGAGAAGAGTCTGGTTTAGTATAAGCAATAAGCAAGGAAGATTTTCACCCATGTTTCAAGTGGAATAGATGCAGTGATGTGTTTGAAGGCAGCCAGAAAGGACATGTTGTTAGAGCCTAAAGATGGGATGGCAGTAGCAATATGCTGGGAAGACACATTCAAATTTTGTATAATTAACTGACAAGAAGTGCTTGGGTATCACTACAACATGCAGATTTAGTAAAAGGAGGAAATCCTGGAAGACTGGCTGCATGTTGACGTACTGTGTTTCTCGTATGAGGGATGAAGGCCCTTATAGAACTATTGACATATTCCTGGGGTTTGAGTATACCTGACACACAGTTACAGAGCTGCAAAGTCTTTGCATTTAGCATCACAGGTTTAGATATTCTGAGATACTAAATACTTTAAGTGAGTATTCCTGATGTTATAATTTGGATTCATGCAAAACATCATGCTATTAGAATATGGGGCTGTTTTTGGTGCATAGAGAGTCATAGGAAAGGAGTGTCACACCTGAGAGGGTTTTTTCCCCCGCCTTGCAACAGACCAGCTTTTGGAGCCAGACTGTGGAACAAAATGATCTGCTGGGCTAATGGGGAATTTGTGGAAACTGCGTATATGTTTTTATACTTACAGTCCTCCATGCTGAACTGACTTATTGTAAGGTAAAGCAACAAGGATGAGGAACAAATAAAAGTAGCTGCTAGTTTTAATAATTATCACAATTACCAATTTAGTAATGTCATAGAGATTGTGAGGATGTTCATCGAATGGAATTTGAAAGTAAAAGATTGTAACTTAGAAAGGATATGCAATGCACAAGGACAGAACATGGTGCCATATATGCTGAGGATTCATAGCTCTACAGTTAGGTTCAGACTGGGAAGTTACAAAGATAATGCTTAATAATTATAGATGCAAAAAAGATATTAATGGTAGCAGGGTTATGCTGTTGCCCATTCTTCCAGAAAGATCAAATTAATGGAATTTTTTTAATAGCTAGCAGAATCAGTCAAATCACAGGGATTGCTGAGGATGTGAGATTTTAACTATTCCAGTGTCTCTTGGGAAAGGAATTGTAGTACAGTGGCTAACCATCAAATTCTCAAAATTCTTCTGATACAGGAAATAGATAAGCACCTAGAGGGGAGTTTCTTCCAGATTTGATTCTGGGGAGTTGGAAAGAATTTGCTGGAATGTGAATGCATCTTGTGTAGGAATGACTGTGGAATTAGGGAGGTGTGGTCCTTAGTATAGGAAGGAAAAAGAGCAATGAAATAAAAATAATGGACTTCAGGGAGGCAAACTGTGAAAATCCAAAGCCCTGTTAGGGAAGATCTGAACCTGGAGAAAAGGTGAGATCTGGTAGTTCCTTCGATAGTATGAAGCGCACAAACTCTGCCAGCCCAGAGGACAGATAGGAGTGGGAGCAAGACACAAATTTGATTAAACTGTTGTTGACCTCTCCTACAAGGAATAAGAATGTAGAAAGTAGAAGCTGTCAGAGGACCAAGGAGACACATAAACAAAGCCTAAACATAAATGCATACTTGTGACAAGTACAGAAATAATGGAAGGGCCAACAGCAATATTGGTCTGCTATGCAGAGAGGAGAGATGACACCGCTAAGGCTGAAAGTGTTAAAAAACCTGACACTTTTTTTTTCTTTTTTAATGTGTCTTTATTAGAAGACTTACTACAATCTGATGGCTAACCCAGTTAGTACCAGTAATGAAAGGATAAGACCTCTGCTTTCAGTAGAGAAGGAGTACATTGGAAAGTAGTTAGAAGTCAGATATCTTCAAAATATCTGAGTGTAATGAACCTTGTTGTATCTGTAAAAACAACTGGCTAGCATAATCTTGAGACCCTTAGTGCTTATTTTCAGGACTTCACAGATAACAGGAAAAGTTCTGGACAAATGGAGAAGAATGAATGAAGTATCTGCAGAATCATATGTTTACCTTTAGAGGATAAAGTACAAAGTTAGTGGCTAGAATAATACATTGAAGAAGCTCATAAATTATAAATTGGAAACCAGTCTGGTAATGTTGGAAGTCACTCTACTTTTCAGTACTTTGAGGCCTCAGAGCAGCCGGTATGAACAGTCTTGAAATGCTCGCCGGGATTGCCCCACTGGACATAGAAGAAGCAATCACATCATCAAGGCCATAGGGCTTCTACTATATTGATTTTTCAGCAGCTACTGGCTGACTGAAACTAGGGATATTTTCTGACTCTGGTAGAATCACATAACAATCACAAATAGTATGCATAGCACTTGCAGATCAACATAACCAATGCGGGGGGAAATTGAACATTGATCTGTTGAACACCTGTCTTCAAGCATGGGAACAGATTAGCCAGCCTGGAAATGTTTAGAGGTGATTCAACTGAAAATCAGCAGCATGTAAAGAAGCGTGTTCAAGGGAG
Source organism: Astur gentilis (assembly GCF_929443795.1). NCBI lineage: Eukaryota > Metazoa > Chordata > Aves > Accipitriformes > Accipitridae > Astur > Astur gentilis. Next base: position 9,678,994 of record NC_064904.1, read on the forward strand.
GATATTTTAGTGATACAAACACATGTAAATATGAAGAACTAAAGACTTTAAAACACTTACTGATCTGTATGCTCTTGCAAGAGCCATATGCTCTGTATACATAACAAAGGCATCGGTACATATCACATGCCCAGTTTTGGAAAAATCAGTGTTTGAGGTGAAGGACAGGAACAGAAGAAATCTTAAGATTCTGTGCAAAGCCTAACAACATTGCAAGCTAAGTAGAGCTCAGACTGGTTGAGTTCAAAACTGACTAGAAGACTGTACGCTGAATATTACGTTTGTTTGAATGTATTTATTAATAGCATGGATGATAAAACAGTGTGTATAATTTGTAGGTGGCATGAAGCTGCAGGATTATCAAGTTGTCTTGAGAAATAGAGGAATGGTATGAAAAAAGGAGGCAATTCAATGGAGACAAATAAGAGGTTACACACTTGAACAGCAGAACCCAGTTGTACAAATACAGAATGGAGAAGAGCAGGAAAGAGAGCAGATCTGCACAGAAAGATCAGATTACTCTTGCACGCAAACTGAACGTGATTCAGCAGCGTTATGCTGTTGTAAGAAAGGCAGATGCATTAGTGGGATGTATAATGAAAAGGATGCCATGCAAAATGTGAAGTAATCATCCATTTATCAGTATCTGCTTCAGTCACAGCTGGAATAGCTGCTTCTGGGTTTTGCATGTTGGACCAACAGATACTGTGCTGACTAGCAAGAACAATTATCCATCTAAATCTTGTTCTGGGAGAAGAGATGTAATGAATGAATGAATTTTAGAGGGGGAGAAAAAAAGCATGACATCAATCTTCAAATGAGAGAAAGGAAACAGTCTCTTTCCATGTCTGTAGAGGATGCAAAAAAAATGGACAAATTTTTCAGCAAAGGGGATTCAGTTTACATATTCGGAAAAACTGACAGTGAGGGACTAGAGTAAATTTTGAAAGAGTACGTTCTCAAAGAAAAACCCTGATATGATCCTTTACCCGTTTCAAAATGGCTCTCTTGTTTCTTAAACTGTTTCCTTTAGGGGTTATCTCCAGCTTGTCATAGTGATGTCTTGAGAAGACTCTGCCTCTTTTCAGCTAGCATTTGATGTTCATACAGCCTCCTTTTTGTCACAGCAGTTATTTAAAACAGCTTTTTTGTGTCTCTTCATTCTACATGTTCATAATTCCACTAGTAGTAATTACTGTGTTTCTTCTTTGCACCTTCCTTTTCTTTAAGCCTCTTTTTTACTGTCACTGATCTAGCTAAGAGGAGTTTCCACACACATCAGGAGAGTTAGGGGCAGTCCACAAATCAGTTCTTTGTGTTTCATTTTATTTACAACAATTTGTACTTCCTTATAAAGACACGGAATCGCTTCCTCTTAGTGCTTTTGAATTGCCGTGCAATGATGCAAAGACTGTATTTGGGAAGAATTACATGAAGATCGAAGGCTAGCTGTTTCCACAGTGCAGGGCAGATGCCCACTTGGGTGTTCTCAGTAGCCCAAAGAAGGGAAGCTGGAGTGTGCCTGCCCTCCCCGCAGGCATAGGCATCTTTCCAGGAGTTGGGAGAGCAAGCAGGGGGAGTAGCAGCTCTCTCATCCTGACCTGTAGGAACAACGAAGGAAGAGCCTGCACTCAAGTGGTAGGACTTCAGGGGGACACTGCAGAGAATGTATGACATAGGGACAGCCATTGAAAATCGTAACGCCAAGACGAGGCGGGGGTTTTGCCACATCATAACGGCAGAACACACGTTATAACTGACTATGTCTGTGGTGTCTGAAAGTTAGGTATCACTTAGGTTGAGTAGGGATTAGTCAAAATCTGAATTATGAAAATCATAACAAAACCCTCACAGTACTGCATACAAAAAATTGAAATTTCCATAAGTGGTTGGATTTTATTACAATTACAATTTATTATAGGCAAGTATTCAGAGGCTTTAAAAAAGTGGTGCTGTCACGGTTTAACCCCAACCAGCAACCAAGCACCACGCAGCCACTCGCTCACTCCTGCCACCACCCAGTGGGATGGGGGAGAGAACTGAAAAAAAAGTTGGCATAAAGACAGTTTAGTAGGACAGAAAAGGAAGAAAATAATAATAATAATAATAATAAAATGACAATAATAATAATAAAAGAATTGAAATATACAAAGCACAATGCAATTGCGTTCACCACTTGCCAACCGATGCCCAGTTAGTTCCTGAGCAGCAGTCCGCTTCCCTGGCCAACTCCTCCCAGTTTATATACTGGACATGACATCCCATGGTATGGAATACCCCTTTGGCCAGTTTGGGTCAGCTGTCCTGGCTGTGTCCCCTCCCAACTTCTTGTGCCCCTCCAGCCTTCTTGCTGGCTGGGCATGAGAAGCTGGAAAATCCTTGACTTGGTATAAACACTACTTAGCAACAACTGAAAAGATCAGTGTGTTATCAACATTCTTCTCATACTGAAGCCAAGACACAACACTGTACCAGCTACTAGGAAGACAATTAACTCTATCCCAGCCGAAACCAGGACAGGTGCATAGATTTGGTCCTTGCATTGAAGAACCTACAGTTTCATTTTGGAACACCACTTTGTGCAAGAAAAGCAACGAGTAGAGTACGTGAGGAAGGAGGAGAGTTAGTAAAACAAAAGCATTTTAAAAATTTATAGTAGGTTCAGTTTCTTTTTGAGGGATCTATTAATTACTAAATAACATTTTAAACTAATCTCTTGTTTCATAGGTTTTAGACTTTAGTAATATGAAGAAAGTATGTTGAATCATACATAGGTAGTTTTTTAGACTACAGTAGTATGAAGAAACTATGTTAGCTCATACATAAGCAGAGGGGAAAATAAAAGCAGTAACTGTTATTTTTCTACATAACCATACGAAAACTCTTTTAGGCTCAGACACGTGACTGTACTTCAGCAGGATTCTTTTTTTCAGAGTAAAAAGCACTTTGCTGACTAGAGGAAATAAAGTATTTGTTTATGTGCTTGATTTCCTATTCGATCGGGTCTTTTGCTGGTGCTGAAGTACACATACTGACTCAGCTGCAGTTATTTTTATAGTTTTATCTTTTTTCTTTTCTTTAAACAAGTAATGCTTTCTTAATATTTTAACAGAAACTTAAGCTGTCACTTTTATTTCCATTATAAAAACCTTTAATTAGTTGCTCTGTGTTTCAGGTGTATGGCCTGAAGGTTCAGATGGAACAGATATCAACGCTGTCTGTCGATCACATGGGAGAAAACTGCTATCAACAGGGGATGATTTTGGCAAAGTACATCTCTTCTCATATCCATGTTCACAGTTTAGGGTAAGGTATTTCAAATACATTTACTCTTGTAACTTGCACAAATGCCTTAAATGTTGTTTTCTTGTGTACAAAAAAAAAAAAAAAGGAAGAATAGGAATATGCATATGCCTAAGGGATTTACTTAGAGTTGATGCAGACTACAGTTACATTTAAAATTTAATTTAATGTTAAAATACTTTAAGAGAATGATGTGATGCCTTAGTTTCATTGTTGCATGAATTTTATAACAATATGTTTTTATGACAGTTTATATTCTCACTAATATGGTGTTTTCTAGGCTCCAAGCCATGTGTACGGTGGACATAGTAGTCATGTAACTAATGTAGATTTTCTCTGTGAAGACACCCATCTCATCTCCACAGGCGGAAAAGATACAAGTATTATGCAGTGGCGAGTCATTTAAAGGAAACATCAGTGTGAACATACACAGTTGAGTCGACCATGCACAGAACTTATGTATAAACTGTATATTTAAAACTTAACAGTATGTTTGCAGTTTAGCCTGGTCACTGTGATTTTTGTTTAAAAAATTCTTACAAACCTCAGGAAAATTAAGCCCTGTGCTGGTTACCTTACTCAGTCTAGTGATTTTTTTTTTTTTTTTTTTTCATTGTGTCACACCTTAAGAATGATCGTTTTCTCTTCTGTTGTACGATATACAATGCAGTACAAGTTTAATATAAGAAATGTGGCTTGACAGTTTGCAATACAGTGGTATCAGCGGAATGTGACTATCTTAAATGTTTTCTATAAACACTGCTAAAATGGTCACAAAAATGCCTTTCAAAGACTGTATATATGTGCTTACTTGTTTCACTATCTACACTTTGTACTGTATATCTACTTATTTAGAAAAATCTATGACAGTGTCGAGGTACCGAATTGTTTCTGATGGAGGATGATGAATAGGTACAAAAAGTATAAACCGAGATGTAAGATGCAAAAACTAGTGTTCTAGACCTGAAAATGTGAATGCTGGTAAATTTGCATTCTCTTGGGAATAGCATGCCTTGGGTATCACCTGTGAGGAGTTGTGTTCCCGTTCAAGTGAATCAGCAGGTTATGCCCCAGTTCGACCTGAGTATCTCAGCAGGGTTTACAGATGTCTATGTGGTTCAGGTATTCCATATGAGTTTAAATTAAAAATCTTTTTATTTGTATATGAACAATTTCTTTTTGAAAACAAAACAAAAAAAACTTGGCCACATCCCCATTATTGATTGATATATTTAACTAATATGTATATTAATCAGCATGATGCTATATTGTACATGTATAAGATTTTAGCAGTTCATAACAAATGGTAAGGCAATCTAGCTTTACTTTTTTATGCTTATGGATATTGTATATTTGTATTTTAAGACCAAGTAGACCAAGTCTAAAGATATCTTTTTAAGTGTACCATAAACCTGCAGAGGGTAAAGGAAGTCTTGGAAGCCTACATGAGATATTAATGTGTAACTTCTGGCCCCTGTGTTTTGTGCATGGATGGATATTTATAGTATGAAATAAGATTGTGTTTTGCAATGAAGTAATAGTGGAGGTGGTATAAAATGGTTAAGAAGGCCTTATCAATGTTGATTGTGACACAGATTGAAATGTATTGTTTACTTTGAGGAATGTATCCGAAGAATTTTAAGGAGAGGACTTTTAAGCCGACTTGAAAAAGGTAATATTAAAATTTTGCTTGTAATGGACAGTAAACGTTAATTCTCTGAACTCTAAAGCACTGGTTGTTTAGAGTGATTTAAATGAAATGGAATCAATAAATTTTGAAACTTTTTTATTACATCTCCAACCTCCTACACTGAAAGTGCAGGACACCAATAAACATGTATTAAAGTGAATTTTCAATGTATTCTTCCTGTTTAGTAAAATACCTTTGTTTCAGTGTGAAATGCCTGTAGAAGAGACAGACTTTTACTTAACGACACACATTTGTGATTTCTCGATTACAGCTGCACTTGAAAATATTTGGGAATAAAATACTGATTTGGGGGTACATAATTTCATGCATGAGCATGACCCTGGAAATGTGATCCCTAATGCACACCTAGAGAGTGAAACTCCAGCTTCACGGCAGGGAAGAAGGACACGCCACATGCTTTCATCTACAGACTGCCTTGGTTCTGGCTCCTAGTACACATCACTTATTTCTGAGCTCTCGGCTGGTGGAGGAGTGTCATTCTACTGCGCAGGGTTGTGCTCGTGGCAGGAGCTCCTGACAAGTTCTCTGTTAGGAACTTGTCCTCAGGCAAGACTTTTGAAGGCCAGGGTTTCAGGGTCACATTAAGCTGACGTTATCTAGCACTGTCACTGAAGGAAGAGGTCTTGCCCCCAGCTCTTGTTCCCATCCCGTGCAGCAGCACAAGAGTTATTGTGGCCACAGGGAGAACCCAGCTGGGGGATGGACCCAGGTTAAAATCAATTCAGGGAAGAGGGAGAAAAAAAAAAAAAGGCCAAGCAAGCAAACAACAACTACTACAAAACAGAAAACCCGTTTCCTCATCCGATTTAGCTGTGCAGCTGTATGAGTGCTTTTACTGAGCTTGTACAGAGGAAGGAGCAACGTGGAGAAGAAAATAAATGAACAGAGGAGCACTGGAACAACTTCTTTTGATAGTGATGTCAACTTCCCTGTGCTTGAAGTGTGTGAAACTAAGGCATAATATCCCTACCCTTTCTAGGGTTCATCCAATCCTAAGAGGTCATAATACACAAGTGACAGGTTCTCATCTTGTCTGGATACTTGATTATGCCACGATACCTTCTGTTTATTAATATTTTTTTTTTCCTTTTGCAGATGGGGTGCTTTTAGGTTTTCTGCTTTCAGAATTGTAGGTGATTTGTCATTACTTGCAACAGAGAAAACAGGAGCTGCAAATTGGGTTGGCTCATTCCCTTTTCATCCTTCTCCCATGGTGCTGCTGTTGGGATGTAATAATGTATTTGTGATCCCTTTCTTCATTTTAAACTATTATCCCTTACAAGAAATAGATGAGGAATCCTGCAAGTTCATCCCTAGGGATACTGATCAAAGGGGATTTTCAACAATCCCATCCCATCTGTGCCTCTGCTGCTCCTCCGTTTCTAACTTTTGCTGTTAAATGTGTCTTTGTTCCTCTATGAAATCCTGATAAGCGTATTAGCTGAATTGGCAAATGGTGGCTAATGTCTTGAGCCAAATATCCATTTGACGACTGTTAAAGTGATTCTTCTTTCTTTATCCAGGAAATTCTACACAATTTTGCCATTGTTATATATAATCTTCAGCTCTCCCCACTTCCACCCTTGTTTCTTGGTTCTTGCATTTATTTTTTTTCTCAGGAGTGTCCTCTTTTTTGCTTTAAAAGAAAAAAAAAAAAGGGGGGGGGCGGGGAAGGAAAGAAAGAGTTATTCCTGAACTTTGCGTATTTCGTTCCCTCAGCAGCACCTGGGACTCTTGCACCCAATTCCCACACCTAATACTCTCTCTGCAGTTGTCTTTTCCTGCCCTTCCATGTAGCGTAAGGCTGGTTCTCAAGGCCGTGGCTGGAGATAGGGCCAGGCTTCTGCTCCTGCTCCTTCCCTCCCCTTGGCTGCAGCAGGTGTAGTGTTGCTCAAAGAAGAGACTCATCTTTTCGTGGTTCTTGTGTATTGCTGTTGTCTACCAAGTATTCAGCTATTCCCATTCAACTTTCTTCAGTTTTAATTCCTGTTTCTTCCTTTTCCTCCCTTTGTTTTTAGCGTTGCTCTTCTGTGACTTCAGCTTCCAGGACCGCATCAATCTTAGCCCTTACTGGCACATGTTGCTGCCCTTAACTGCTTATAGAAGTGGTGGCGCTGACTACCTCTCTGATCGTTTTGGGGCCGAGTTCCTGGTTTCTTACTGTATCTGTATCCACGCTCCTCCTTTGACTTGCACTTGTCAGTATCGGTGGCTGCATCTGCTTTTAGCCCCTTCCTCCCTGCCCTGCCCTCCCGCCTGCCTTGTCTGAGCGCAGCGAGGTGAGCAGCGCTCTCTCGTCGTTTCTCGGTTGTCCTCCGTTTGTCTGTGGGCAGCCCTGTAGTCTATATCACATACTTAGATTTTAAAATATTTTTAGGGTAGAGATTTTTTTCTCCATTGTCGTATGGCATTTAGCAATGGGATTTTGAGATCCTACACTCACTACAACAGTATGGCTGTCATATTTGCCCAAAATGATGAGCATGTATATATTGAGGTGACATTTCTGTGTCAGGATATTTAAAGTGATTAGCTACTGAAGTAGATAATATCTATTCCCTAAGTCTTAAATTATTCAGAAACAATACCTATGCTTTCAAAAGGCTTCTTCCTCCTTCTGTACACTTATAAAACAAACACAGACTCAATCTGGTTTTTAGGATCATCAGCCCATTTTCACGAAGAGGCTTTTCATTATTTTGTTTACCTCTCCTGTGTGTTTTCATATAGAGGACACGGATTCATATTATATGAAACCTACAGCTTTTTCAACTTAATTCTCTATGTACTGTTTGAGTTACTACCTGAAAGATGATTATTACATAGATACTTTTCCTAGTGCTTGGTTTGGACAGGTTTTTGAAACGTGACAGGTATTAACAATTTCCAGCAGATGAGCTTCACAAAAATCAGTCACTGTATTAAAAAAAAAAAAACAAAACGGCAAAGAAAGGAGATAAGTGTAAGAGAAAGTAAATAGTTTTTCAATGCTAGTGAATTAAAAAAACCCACCATTTTAAAGGATTAAAAAAAATCCTCTCATGAAGCAAATCAATTTTGTTAAAATGGATTTTTTACTATTATAATTAATACAAGGTTAATTAATACAGGGTCATATTTCCTCTGTGAAATGTTTGGATGAAATTTATCCTTCAAAAGAATTAATATTAGAGGATATTATTTCCCTTCAAAAATACTCATGTGACAGGAGCTTGCAAGGGCAAACAGACCCTTTTTTGCAAGGGTTGGTATTTTTCATTTCTTCAGGTTCTGATCGGAGAAGCAGGCAGTCTTTTTGTTGTGTTTTCTCCTCTGTCCCTGGAACTAGGGCTGTTGACAGATCACTGGAATGCATCCTCAAAAATCCTACAGATGGCAGGGAAAATGTCACTTTAATTACTAGTGAAAAAACAGACTTACGAGAAGCCTAAACAGAAATCTTTTTCTTCCATTACTGGCTGGGATTCATAGCCTTGCTGGAGCGGTCCGATCGCTGCCGTGCCGCTCTGGCTGCAGCGGGCTGCCCTTCAGAAGAAGAGACGCCCCAAGCCAGAGCATCTCCTAGCCCAAAAGGTGGGAGATGAGGAACCGACTCCTGAGGGGAAGGACAGAATCGCGCCCAGATCTGTCTGCGCCTGGCCAGAGGCTGCTGGCTGCCGGACGAGTGAGTACATCAGTGGTTCACGCTCTCGCTGGGAGAGATTTATGTTTCTCCTTAGTCATGCGCTTCTGCAGCAATTTCATTTTTCTTAATGGAACAACTTTGGCCCCTGAGTTCATTCAATAGTTGTAGAAGTCTAAGTGGCAGTTTACGTGGAGGTATTGATGACAGTTTGGCCAAAGCTGCCGTCGAGCACTAAGGTCGGTAGGCCTTGTTTGTGTCGGTGGCGATACTGACGGGCTCATCGGTGGAAGCCAGTCAGGGTACCTTTGTCAGTCAGGATGTTTCACAGCGTTGTGGGTTCCCCTTGGTCTCGTGCTAAAGGTGGAAGTACGGGAAGGTGCCTCCCTTCGACAGAGCCGCTACGCTGTTGGTGTCACCAGACCCTGCAGGCGCTTCCTTGGACCTTGCTTTTTGTCCGTGTTGGTAGGAACGCTTGAGGTCTTGGACTCCGTGAAAAGTGGTTCCTCCCCACCACCTCCACAGTCCCAGCTTAGCGCAGGTTTGTTTCTACCATCTTTTGGCTACCTACAAACTACATTAATTTAGACATTTCCATTCATCTGTAGCGGACATATTTGTACCTTAAAGGCTGCCTGTTTGGGTCTAGTCTGAGGTGCTGAGGTTATAACTGCTAGAATGGTGACCTGTTTTCTGGGTCTCCGTGCAAGTGAACGGGTTTTTAGCACAAGCTTGTAAGAGATGAACGTTTTTAAAATATGACCCGTGGAATTGCCTAGAATAAACATGTAGCCAGAGGGAAGCAAATTCAGCTGCTCTGTGGAGTCTGGCTATCAGCACTATGCGAGCTACGTTTGCTCCAGATTCCAGGTTGTAGGCTAAAGAAGTCTCCTTCAGGCTGTTCGGTCATTGTGGTTAGAAAGCAAAAATTAAAAAGGCTGGATGAGTTCTGCAGCCATGTTAGATTCTCGTAATTTGTCATTGCCTTGCATTGCCCTTGCACCGCAGAGACGTGCTGAAGAGGGAACTGTCTGCTTGAGGCAGCCAGAAGAGAACGCCTCTCTCTACAGAATCGGTTGCCTTGGCTGTTCATTCTGGATTCAGTTTCTCATTAAGATAAATGTCAACATTTTAGGGCTCCTTCCTTCCTGCCCAGCTTCTTCTTTTCAGCAACTTTGATTGACATCATGATTCCCAATTTATGACATCAGTGTATAACCACAGGGGAGGTTATTACGCCAGAGGTCCAAGTGTTTTGGCCTCCTTACAGCACCTAAAAAGAGCAGAAGCTGAGCTCTGAGAGTTTCTGTCTACGGCTCGAGCAGTTGGAGACCAAGCTGACAGGAGGCTCAGTTTAAGTGAAAAGCCCTCTGGCATTTCCCGTATGCACAGCTCCTGTTCGGCAGAAAATCTGGCCACACACAGTGTAGCAGCCTTGGAGAGTCCTGACTATCTCTGACTTCATGAGCACAGCATTGCTTCTGTGCAGAGATCTTTTGGACTAGTTTTGGGTGAGAACACCGCTGCTTTTGTTACCCCGCCATGACAAGCCTGGCCTCTTTCTTTAGAAGTTCAAGCCCAAACAATCTTGACCTTGCAAGAGCGGGACCAAGGGGATTTTAATAATGATAAAACAAACAAAACGAAGCGGCTCCTTGCCTGGCTCCGTACAGCCTTCTCTGCAAGAGACAGCAAAGATACATACTGTCCTCCAAGGGCACTACATTATGCCCTGACGTGGAATATGCCGTATCAAAACACGGGCTTTGGCAGTGCTCGGATGGGGCTGAAGCATAAGCTGAGGCAGTATTTCTTCAAAGAAGCCAAAGTTATTTGTTAAAAGGAAAACCGGAATTGTCAGGCATGTTTATATTTCCCATTCCTGCCCTTCTGCCCTCACCCTAGCCGAAAATGCATCTCTGGGGATGCTGCTGGGGAGGTTTGACCACTGTTATCTCTGAGGACCACAGAAGGGTGCGTGGTCTTCGGAAACACCCTTACTGGTTTGGCTTTTGCACACTGGGTGCGTACGCACTTGCGATTTACTGGTGTCTTTTTTTTTATTTGAAGTTGCGTGTCAAAGTTGTTAAGGAAGAATCACCGATGGCTTTGAACAGATAAGACCGTAACAGGTCTGCAGGGCCTCTCTGCACAGATCTCCTCCCGGCTGCCTGGCAGGCTGCGCCTTCCTGCTTCAGCCTTCGTAGTGACTGGAAACCCTGGTCTGCTGAGGTGTAATAGGAAAAATAAAAGTGCCAGTGGGCTCCTCCCTTTCCGAGAGATGGTACTAACTATCACCCGCCGCTGTCCTCAGAGCGCAATTGGACCCTTCCTTTCCTTGGCTCCCATCTTCACTTGAGGAAGTGTAAGAAAACATAGAATTAAAGTATTTTGTCAATGGTATTTTTTTTTTCCTATTTAGTCTCTGCTTTTTCCTATAGCACGCCCACCCTCCTGTCTTCTTTCTGTTCTTCATTCTTTCCTCTCCTACTTTTTGCCCTTTTCATCTAATTTCCTTTTCTCTCCTTGTTAAAAAAATCCCAAACCTCTGTATTTCTCTCATTTTTCTCTAGTCTCCATTCTGTTACTCCCTTTAGCTCCTGCCAGACCCTTCTGCCACTTGATCCTTTGTTCCAGCCTCTTCTCGTTCTTTCCTCCTCACCCCAAGACTGGATGAAGTGTTGCTAAAGAAATCCAGGGTTTTGGGACTCTCCGGTTGCAGCCCTGCCGCAGCTTCTTTCTCTCGGTCTCCCTGCAGCGTGGACCACACGGGCTGCCCGGGCGGGCGGTGGGTGATGTGCGCTCCTTCACCGCCAGTGCCTCACCTTGGCTGTCTTTTGGGCTGCCATAACAAATCAGAAGTGGGATGTAGACCTTTGCCAAACGGCACCGAAGATCGCAGGGAATGTGTAAGTGGCCAAGCACACGAGCATGGTGATGGGTGAAAACCAAACATCCAGGACTGAGCCCCTCTGAGTTTTGCGAATCTTTCAATCTTGCTTTGCACCTGAATTTGGTAATAGTGTTCTGTGCGCCCCAGCAAGGTGTCCATGAAATTGTACAACTGAAACCCAACTACAGCTTTGGCAAAGCTATGAGTCACATTGCCGTCTGCAGAACAATTTTTTAGAAATAAATGTGTATGTGTATACCGGACATAATATAATGAATTCCTCTCAAGGGTGACTTTCACAAGGCTAAATCACCCCACGCTTAGGAAAAGCCATCCAAAAAAAAGTGTGTAAACCAAGCTATTGTGGACATTTGTTTTCCTTGACAAGAGCCAGGTATTTTTGTGGACAAGCCCACAGGAAAGCCTGCGAGTATCAAGAGAAAGCTCTGAGCAGGACAAATTCAGTGGGAAAAAAATCACCACGAGACTCTTGCTGCAGCGGCATGTAGCTCTGGACATGGCATTGACTCACTGAGAAAAACAACTGGATGACCTTGAGCTCCTGATACGAGAATATTTACAGAGGATGTTGCCCCAGGCTGTGTGACTGTTTTAAGGAAGGCATTCTCTTCCTCCTTCTAACATGAAATCTCTGAAGTGACAAGAAGAGCAGACCTCCGGGCAGTTGTTGCAGCAGGACCCGGAGGGGACAGATCCATCAGGATTTGCCACTCAGCAGGTCTCAGCCAGGAAAGACACGACCCTAGGGACAGCAGTTTTCTTGTGTAGGTCTTCGTCGGGCCATGCAGGAGGCTTTGCAATTAGGGAGAGGTGCATGGGGGAGCGGGAAGGCCAACGGGGCCAGCAGGATGGAGATACGCCCTGGCAGGTCAGGATTTGCCCCTGGGCAAAGAGCAGGTGAACTGACAAGACTAGAGTCTGAGATGATGTATGCGCTCATACAAATGAACAGCTTTAAGTCTCTTAAAAGACATATAGTTCTGATAGCAACGTAGTGTAAGGTTTGTCCCAGCAAAACAATTATTACATGGTTCAGTCATGTCTTTCAGTCAACACAGTGACCTGGTGGACACTTGAGCCCATGAATGTTGATGAAGAAGCCTCCTGGATTCTGATACAACAAAGATTTTTAACACTGCTCTCCTCTGTGCCGTTAGTGGCCAGCGAGATTGGCATCTCTAACAGTACGTAAAATTTCTTCTCCTTTTCTCTCTTGTTTCCTTGTTTCTTTATATAAGAATAAATAAAGCGGCCAATGTAATTGACCAGTAACCTCACATACTCTGCATTTCTGCATCGGTTCTCAAACCACCTCATGTGCAATTAAGCCTCCCAACGCTTTGCAAGGGTAGACGTTACACAAGTTTAGAGCCAGTGCGGTGTTGCAACTTGCCCAAGGACGGTACCTCTGCTCAGGAGGCAGCGCAGGTACGGAGCCGCAAGTGGTGGAAACCACCCCCGTGCCCTACCCGGTTGTTTGCAGTCCTTTCTGGGCAGCTGCCGGGGGCTGGATGTGTCAGTGCTGGGGCATGCCGTGGTTGTAGTTTCAGCTCTTTGTTACGACTGGTGAGTCTCCCTTCAACATCAGGTGCCCCTTTATGCTGTGCAGCCTACATTCCCAGACAAAAGTCTTTGCAGAAGACTTTTTGCTTACTCTAGTTTTTATATCTTAGCCATGGCGTGATTTACATACGTTTCTTTGCCTGTTTGATCTGTGCCTGCTATAAACCTAGCTTAAGGAAATTACATTTTAAAAAACCCAGATCATCAGTGAACTCACGTATGGATTTGCTCTTTTAATCATGTTTTAAGTTCCGGTACAGTTACCATGAAACTTTCTAGTTTAATAAGCATCCTCCTTGCCTTATGCTATCTCCCATATGTTGCATGCGCTGGCCAGTGACCCACACGCTAAAGGATTAGTCAGATGATTGTAATAAGCAAATAGGTTTTATTTTTGCTCATTATTTCTTCATAAGCTTGCTACCTTCAGCAACCCCATCACAAATTATGTGGATGAGTTTCTCCAAGCCACTGTCACTCGGGGGAGACTGCATGTCAGATCTATGGTCTGACACAGTTGTTTCTTTATACAAACAAGATATATTGTGCCTTCTAGGAAATTTAGGATAATTGCTTACAAGAAAGGAGTATAAGCTTTGGTTTCAAACAAATGAGGAGGCCCCTTAGTAATAGGAGGAGCTCCTTTAGGAGACACCTTCTCTGTCTGACGTGAGCTTAGATTAATTAACGGAGTGATTTGGGAAGAGGATGGCACAGACCTGCTATGGGGCAGGGAAGGCACGAGCTGGGCTCTGTGCTAGTGAAGCACGGAAGGGGTGGAGGTTCCCTCCCCCAGCCCTTCAGTAACTCTGTCCCTAATTATTTTTTTAACATCTTGATGATCATTGAAAACAGCAATTATCAGACATGCATTAGCTACCAAGAAACAAGCATGGCCTTGATTAAAAGGCATACATGTTATTACTAGCATGGGTTTTGTTGCTGTCGTGTTATTGTTGTTGTTATTGTTGTAGTATATTTTTATTTGGTACGGAGCTGCAGTAGGCAGCAGCAAGGCTTGACAAGCCGATGGTGAAATTGGTCTCTAGGGTATCAAATCTATGGGCTTGATTGTCGCAACATTCATTCTAGTGGCATAGGCTACTATTGCGGTAAAAATAAGTGGTGTATTGGCTTGAATATACGGAAACCTAAACTTTTCAGAGAAACAGAAAGGAAAATGTAAAGTATTTCTATTAAAAATGGCCTCCACTGCTTTGCTCCATACCTCCTGCACAGGCTGTGCCATGCCCGATCGTCTCCGGCACGGTCCCGCAGTCTGCTTGCTCTGCACCACGGACACGTTTCCCCCGAGACCTCGCACGGCTTCCCAGCCGTACGCACCGCCCCGCAGCCCACCTTCCCCCAGCCACCCTGCCTGCACCTTCCCAAAACCGCCTCTGCACCCAGGGAGAGGGGCTACAGCTTCCTTACCCTTCACGGCATGTGCGGATGGAGGAGGGTCTCGGGGAGTGATTGGAGCGGTGTTAACTGGGACACGGACATATGGAGGGAGGGCCAGAAACCATTTCTGTTCCAGACACAACGTGCACACGCGTGCTAGCTGCCTGGAAACCCACTGCTTGCTGTGGGAGTACGTGGTTGCTGGGGGGTTTTGGGGGTCCAAATTGGATGATGCAGGACTGGGAGGGATCCGTGGGAGATGGACCCGCAGACTGTGAGTTTGAAGAGCCTGTACTCTTGAGAAGTGCCAGTGAAGTTACGATGACCTACATATGGAAGACCTGAGCAGTAACTGCGGTATTTGGTCCCTTGTCGTCCCAGATCCTTGCGGATAGCCAAGTGATACCACTTTGGATACCATCTTTTCCTAGCGGGTGGTGCACGGGAAGAGGCAAAGAGATGTGGAGAGGGGCAGCTCCAGGCTCTGGACCTGCAAAGCAGCTGTTCCCACTGGTGGGGATCACCACCGTGCGGTTCGGGCTGCGCGCGAGAGCTGGCGGGAGGTGACTGGAAGGAGAAGAGCGGGGGGCCAGGGACGGGACTGGGATGTGGGGTGGGGAGGGCAGGTGGCTGGGCAGAAGCAGCAGGGCTGGGAGGCAGCCCGGGGCCCCCCGGGGGCGTGGGGAAGGTGGGCGCGGGGGATGCGGGATGCGAGAGCTCGCAGGGAAACTCGTCTGGGGCGAGGGGCGAAGGAGCAGAAAACGCAGCTTCCCTGCAGCGTTAGCTGGAAATAAGAGTTTCTGCCCTTGCTTCCACCCACAAAAGCACCGATTTTTAACGCCGGTAGACGGGGCCCCCCCCGGCACTCGGGCAGAGGAGGGGTCTGCAGCCGCAGCACTGGCGCTGCTCCAGCCGGGAGCGGTTCGGGGACGCGGCGCGGCCAGTTCGCCGGGCCCCGGCCCAGGAGCCCGGAGGAGCCCGGTGCCGCCGGCCGGTGCCGCGCAGGGTGCGCGGCCGCTTCCCCCCCCCCGCCCCCGCCCCCGCCCCCGCCCCCGCCTCACCTGCGCTGCCCGCGGGGGGACACCGGGCACCGGGCACCGGGCAGGGCGGGCTGCGCCACCCCCCCCCCCCCCCGGCGGAGGCTGCGCGGGGCGGGGCGGCCCCGCCGCGCGTGGGAGCGGAGCCGAGCGGAGCCGAGCGGAGCGGATCGGGGCGGGCGGCAGCGGCGCTTTGTCCTGCCCACACACACACACCCACACACACACACGCACGCACACGCACACAGAGGCACAGACACGCAGCGCAGCCGGGCGGGAGCCGGCAACATGGCCGGGCCGGCGGAGGGGCTGCCCGCCGCCGCGCTGCCCGGCTAACGCCGCGGGGCCCGGCGCTGCGAGTGGGGCGGCGCCGCCGCCGGAGCCGCCCGCACCCCGGACCCCGGACCCGGTGCCGGTGCCGGTGTCGGCCGCCGCCGCGCCCCGCCGGGAAGATGAGGTGAGTGCGGGCGGGCCGGGGATGCGCAGCGCCGAGCGCCGCGGGCAGGGAGCCCCGCCGAGCCTGCCCGCCGGCCCGGGGACGGGGACGGGGACGGGGACGGGGGGGTCCGCGGTTCCCCCCGCGGTGGTGTCACGCCGTGGGGGGTGGGGATTTCCTCCGCGGGTGGAAGGCGGAGGAGAGGTTAAGCAATGCGGCGCTTCCTAGTCCTTCACCGGATGGATAATACGAGTGGGTGGTGACATTTTTGGCATGTTTGACTGTCAGTGCCTAAATCCGTATGACAGATTATCTCGGCGGTTACAAAAGGCTGTAAGCGCTTTCAAAATAGTGCTGCCATGGACAGCCGGGGATCCTGCTTAGTGCTGCCGTGCCTTACAGCCCGGAGGGAACGGGAGGCGAGCCGCGGACGAAGTGAGGGCAACGCGCGGGGCTGGGGAGAGGAGTTCCTGAGGGCAGGAGAGGGCCGGTCTCTGCCGGGCGTCCAGCGTAGGTCGTGCCCGATCTCCCGGAGTCTCTCCCTCGTCAGGCACCGAGTGCTCCAACTCGTAGTTTTCCCGAGGTCAGTTTGTCCATTGTGAATGTGAAAAGCAAAAAACCAACCCAATCCCCAGATTTCCTGCAGCCGGATAAGTGCCTGGTGGAAGGGTGGAAGGGAGGAAGGAAGGAAGGAAGGGAGGGAGGGAGGAAGGAAGGAAGGAAGGAAGGAAGGAAAGAAGGAGCGAAGGAAGGAAGGTGTTATTTGCTTTGGTTCGTACTCTTCCAAACCTCTCTCTTTCCTCATTTATTCAAGAGTTCACTTGAGCTGTCACTATCTCAGAGCAACCCAGCCTCTGATTCATCTTCTAACACTAGTGATTCTTTCCACTTAATTATTATCTTTAGCAAAGCAAAACCGCTTTGGGAAACCTTAAAAATAGAAGTAACAGTTTGAAGACAGATACCTTTCTGTGGTGCCTGATCCCTGAATTGCAAGGTTGGCGTTGCTCCTAGAAGTACAGTGGAAGTCTAAAAACCTTCGTCTGCATTTACAGCTACATGTACGCCTGGCACTGTCATGTGCGTCAAAGGCTTGGAGCTGCATCGGTTTATTTAGTCATTTATGCTGCCATTAGTTTTCTTCATTTGCTTAAAATTAAGTCCTTGGGGGGGGGGGGCCAAAAGCACACAAGCCTGCAGTGTCACGCGACCGGTGGCCTAGACCCCTCTGGTCTCCTCACAAAAAGTGCATCTGCATCAGTCTCACCCAGTCTGATCACGACGCTGCTCAGAGACCTCCAGAGATAAGTCATCAGCCACAACAGACGGCAGTGAAGGTTTCCCTTGCTCCCTCCCGTTCAGTTAGTAGCCCAGTTGGTAGAGCCCTTCCCCATGAAGAGGGGTTGGTAGAGCTCTTCCCCCATGGAGAAGGAAAGCTGACTCTGACTCATAAGCACATCTTTCCCCCCCCCCCGAGGAGGCACCACGGGCTAGTTGGAAGGCCGCAACAATTTTGAGTTTCTCCCACTGAAGGAACCCTGCTCCATACGAACATCTGCAGTTGGTGGTTGTGCTTTTGCTCGGAAGAGGCGGCAGGAAAGGGGGAGACCCGTGAAAACAGCCTATGAATTAGGGTAGCGTAATGCATCCAAAGGAATCCCCATCGTGAGAGCTAGGGCACTCTCAGAGGACGGGTGAGCTAGCTACAGGGCATTTTGGAAAGAAAAAGCAGCTTCACTCCAGGAGGGGCTTCAGGGCTTCCCCATATCCTCACTTTTGATGATGATGGGTGGGATGCCTCTCCAGGTTGGACGCCTAATGCCAGACTGCGCCTGGTCTCGGTGGGGGGGCCAGCACCCAAAGTTAGTCCCTGTGTGCTGCTGGGCGCTTCTTTGTACAGCTGCCCTTTCCCATTTTCCCCATATGACGCTTGGCATCTGCAGGTGTATCACACTTAAAATAGTCTTTTCTTATTAAAGCCACTTTTATACTTTAATGTACGTGCTTGTTTGGGGTTTTTTTTGAATGAATTCCTGTTTTTAAAGGTTTCCATTACTGATTTTTTTTTTTCCCCCTGCATATACAGACATTACTGAATAGGTTGTACTTGTCAGTAAATAAGTCTGCAAATCACCTAAAACCTTTTTCGGTAACAATTCTTGTTTAATAAATATGGGCTATATAGCTCCAAAAGACCCTGCCAGGCTATACAATCATTTAATAAAAACCTTCTTAAAACATTTGCTTAGCCATGTGTGTCTTATTTATATTGCTTTTTGTGGTGAATAGATTACAGTGCTATTCTTTGCACAGTTGCATTTATGTGATGGTTTCCATTTTTTGATAATTTCTTTGTGTCTTCACTTCAAAGGTATAAAGTGTGTGTACAGTGGGTATACCACAGGTCTTAGTAATAAAACAGGTTATAATAGATGTTCTGTCTCAAAAGTGGATTAGGATTCCTGGGTGGAAAATGCTCAAGTGCAGAGGTGTTATTACTTCTTAGTATATAAAAATACTGCTTTAGTACAACAAATGTTGAGGTTATTCTACAGCAGATACTTATTCATTCTTGGAAGTAACAGAATTAGCTCATATTTGGGAAACTGTCTATGAATATTGCTGTAGATGAAAATAAGATTTTTACATTCTGTCAACAGAGGTGTAACCTCACATTTCTTAGTCATACATGTAGTTTATAAAGCATCTGTGTTTCAGTGGTTTCTGTTCTTAAAAATAAAAACCAGCTATAGTGTTTTGGGTGTATCCCTGAAAAAATCTTCACTGTCTCTCTCTTTGCCATGACTGTGGTGAGTGTAAGTTGGCTCTCTGTGCTGCGGTCCTGAGGCAGTGATGTGGGGGAAAACCTCCCACTTTAAGCACTTGGTTTTTCCAAAACAGAACATACAGTGAATATCCAGAGCTGGAAACAACCTTTAAACAAGATTATTCAGATTAAAACTGTACCTCCTTACTCTTTTGTCGTAACATGCTTCAATCCAACCCAAAGTAATGAGTGCAGTACAGAAGTTTCTGGGGAAAATGGTGTCCCTTAGCACCTTAACATTTATAGAGTTCTCTAGCTAAAGTCAGCCTTTTTGTTCTGACATTTCTGTATAGCTGCCAACTGGAAATCCTAAAAAGCTCTTGTGTTTAGCCCTAATTTAAGGGGATGGAGCAACACCCTGAGAAAAAGAGAACTGACTATTCATACTATAAACCTGTTTTAATAACAGGAAGCGTCTATACATCCTTCTTCTTAAACCTTTTGTTTTCAGACATAAGCAAGTAAGGTCTTTAAATTTGTTCCAAGAAACACAATGTATCGAGCATTTCATTGTCTTCCACATTTTACATTCATTAAGCAGTTCATGAGATAACTCAAGAGTTTTGCCAATGCTTTTAGTTTGCTTGGAGGGTAACCAGCAGAGCTGTATGTACGCAGTGTTATTTTCTAAGTTTTCTTTTTCTTTACTGTTTCTTTCTGTTTGCATCTGTAACAAATTAGAGAGAATGTGTTGGTTTTGCTTATGATGTCATCAGAATTGGGGTTACCGACCTCACTGGACTAGTGGCCTGTGTTGCCCAGTGTACTGTCTCCTGCAGGAGAGTAGTAGTGTCCCCTGAGATGGATAATAGAATCAAGTTGTCTATAAAGTTTCATTTAACCTTGTCACTTAGTAATTGGTTTCTGAGCTGGAGCAATATGCTTGTAACTTAGCTAATTTTTGTTTAATTTGAAAACTTTGTCTTGCCATGTTCTGACTCCCGCCGGGTGCCTTGGCGTTGCGGCGTGCATGGCTGTGGGTTCCTGGGGGCGGTTGGGAGTTGGCACACCACCTTCTGCAGTCACGCCTTTGGGTATGTTTAGGTTTGCAGCCTTTCAAGCCAAATCTGTGCTACACAGTTCTGCCAGTGTCACTCGATGAGAAAACACCCAGCCCTTTGGCTGTCATGGTTTCGTCAGCAAAATCCCAAGTGTGGATACTATGCTGCTGACAGAAAATTGCTTTTGTTAGCTCAGCTTAGATCTTTAGAGGGGTAGTTTAGCTCTAGCTGCAGACAAACTCCTTTGTCAGCAAATTTTGGACCTCCGCTGAAGGTTGCACCATGCTGGCTACGGCCATGCAAAGGCAGTGGCCGGGGCTCGTTGGGAACCGAGCGATGCTGGATTTCCTTCAACATACCCTACTGTCAGGACATGTGAACAGGCAGGCCAGTTGTTCTTTTATACTAATTGTTGTTCTGTATACTTAAAAAATAAACTTATTTTCCCCTCTCTAAAATAAAACATAAACTCTGGATGGGTTTTTTTGTGCATTCCCTCTTTTTCGGAGTATTTTGTCTTGTATTCCTGTAGTGGTATAATCAAGGCTGAAGGTAATCTTTCAAGTGTGTGCAGGTCTTTTTAACTCAATATTGTGGTTTTGTGTGGCATTTCACTTTGCCGGATCACTCAGACTGTATTAAACAACAGACACCCTAATGCAGAACAGCTTCGTTAGAAGTGTGTTGCGATTAAAGGTGCCTGCATAGTCTTGCTTTGTACTTGGCTAGGTGCTTCCTTTGGACAGTACAATACTTCCCTCTTTGTAAGTATTTAAGTATTTCTTGTAAGAAATCATCAAAATCTTTCCAAAAGTGCAAACACAGTTCAGGCTCAAATGATCTCCTGTGTCTTGCAAGTTAGCAATTTTGTGATTTCTTTCCTTTATTTCTGGCTATCTGTCGTAGTTTCTCCCAGTTCTGGGCACTGTGTAAGGAGCAGTATTGAACCTCTTTAGAAAAGATTTCTAAAGCTGCTGCCAAAATAAAATGAATCCTGACTAATGTTCAATCCTAATAATTACAGAATTAAAATAAGTTGAATGAACTATAGCTTTTCTTTATCTGAGAAGGTCACTACAGATATTTCAAGTTTCTTTGCTGAATCTGACTTTTAGTATCATCTTATCTGCTTTCTATTTATGTTTTACAAAAAATACTAGCTGATGTTTCAGTATTGTCCTTCATTGCAATAGATAAACAGTAAAAACCACGCCAGTGTACATTGATATTCCTCCTACAAGAGAATGGGGAGTTTCAGGATATGTTTTCTGTTTTCTTCACAGCCATTGCAAACCACTAGGGATCCACAGTGCTTCCCCCGCTTTTTCTTTTCCTAGGTTCAGTTTCTCAGAAGCAGGGAGGAGAGGTGGAGTAGCTGTGCCACCGTTTCTTCATCTCACCCTGTTGTTCGCCCTTAGGCAGATTTCATCCGCAGTCACCTACCCAAGACTTCCATTTCATCTGCTTTTTGATCTAATGCGCCATAACGAGGGGGAGCGACCGAAAGCCGTCCTGCTACAGCTCAGAGCTTCCACCAAGACGCGTGTGAGCCGCGCGCCAGAAAAGCCCCCATCCCTGCAGGAGTACGGCCGTAATGCAGCCCAGGGAGAAGACACCAGACCTCCAGCCAGGCTGCCCCCAGGCCCCCAGGGTGTTAGTCATGGCAGCGCACAGCCTTGCTTGGGTTAATCTACCTTGTTCCTGGCTAATTAGCCCACGGGGAGCTTTGCAGTGTAAGGATAGGCTGTTTCCCAGTACTCGGGCTAGCGGAGGCGTTTCTAGCCTGCACTGGAAGAAGCAGAGTAACCTGATGGTTCATCCGGCACGTTCTCCCGGTGATGGTTCTGTGTTCATGGGTGTGCACGCATGTCACCCAGTAACACTCAAAGTGTGCTTCGGTCTGGGTTGTGACCGTGCAAAATTGAAAACAGTTTAAATTTGGTCTTTTTTTTTTTTTTTTTTTTTCTTTTTCATTTCTGGGGTATTTAGCACTGCAGAATGTTTCTTCCCGTGAGACTTCGCGTTTTTGCATTGAGCAAACACTCCGAATGGTATTGACAGTCTTTCCAAGACTATTCTTCATTTGAAAGTTATAAAAGCATTAAGAATATCTGTTTTTGTTAATCACAGGAGACAGACTGGGCAAGTCCTTACCAAAAATTTGAGCCAGGAAACCTCCTTCACATTTCTGACTATCCAAAGTGCCATTCTGTAACATCACAACAACTAGTGAAGCATTACATTTCACTGGATATTTCACAGTCCTGGAGTGGGAGAGACATGTGGGGGCCAGAAACTTTTGATTTTCCTTCTTGATGTAGGCATTCAAGCCTTACATTTGTTTCAAGTTCAGTGTTAGTTTATACGTTTTTTTTCTGAGTTCTCGTTCCTGCTCCCCTCAGCTGTGCCAATTTAGCCATTTGTGGTTTGGTAGGGTGAACCAGATCATGAAGTCTTTACACACAAAGGCAGAATAAAAGAAAATTCACACTTTCCATACACAAAGGGTGTATATATAGGGTGGGAGCAAGCAGGAGGTTGAAAGATTGAGACAGTGCTCCCTGGCACCACCAGTAATGCTCAGGAAACTGTTTCTCCAGGGAATGCTATTACTATGAATTAAAATTTAGCTTTTACTGAGATGCTACTCCTGCTCTTCCTCTTACCCACGGCAGACCCTCCAACTCAGGCTTCCCAGTGGCTGGACTACAAACTGTGTAGCCTAGCTGGTAGTATGGATGAACATTTTTTAACTACTACCCATGATGCCTGTCCAGAAAAAGGTATTTTTCACCTGAGTTCATGATGGAGGTGTTTTTCCCCCCTGAGTTATATATACTGTTGACCAGGAATTCAACACCTTTCTTCTCATCGCTAAACCCCCCTTCCTGCCTGAATTTCCTGTGGGCTTTCGTGCAATCACCCTGATAGCACTGAGGCCGGGCGTCTTTCATAGAATCACAGAGTCACAGAATGGTTTGGGTCAGAAGGGACCTTTAAAGATCATCTAATCCAACCCCGCTGCCATGGGCAGGGACACCTTTCACTAGACCAGGTTGCTCAAAGCCCCATCCAGGGTTGGGTCATCCACAACTTCTCTGGCCAACCTGTTCCAGTCTCTCGACACTCTCATCATAAAAAATTTCTTCCTTATGTCTAATGTGAACCTACCCTTTTTCAGTTTAAACCCGTTGCCCCTTGTTCTGTCACTACAGGTCCTGGTAAAAAAGTCTCCATCTTTCTTATAAGCCCCCTTTAAGTACTGAAAGGTTGCACTAAGGTCTCCCTGGAGCCTTTTATTCTCCAGGCCAGTCCCTCAGCCTTTCTTCACAGGGGAGGTGCTCCAGCCCTCTGACCATCTTTGTGGCCCTCCTCTGGACTCGCTCCGACAGGTCCATGTCCTTCTTATGTTGGGAGCCCTGGAGCTGCATGCAGCGCTCCAGGTGGGCTCTCAAGAGAGCAGAGTAGAGGGGGAGAATCACCTCCCTCGACCTGCTGGCCACGCTTCTTTTGATCCAGCCCAGGGTACAGTTGGCTTTCTGGGCTGCGAGTGCACATTGCCAGCTCGTGTCCGTGTGGTGCTTTATTCTCTGGAAACCCCTCGCCATTGAGTGCAGATCTCGTTTAGGTGAGCAATTCATCTCTCAGGCAGTAGGTGTCATTCCTGTAACTTGAGCTCTCATAGTTTTCTTGTCTTTCTTCAGCTTCACATAGGTACCAGGATGGATAGACATGTTTGTCCTGGTTTCAGCTGGGATAGAGTTAATTGTCTTCCTAGTAGCTGCTATAGTCTTGGATTCAGTATGAGAAGAATGTTGATAACACACTGATGTTTTCAGCTCTTGCTAAGTAATGTTTAGACTAAGTCAAGGATTTTTCAGCTTCTCACGCCCAGCCAGCAAGAAGGCTGGAGGGGCACAAGAAGTTGGGAGGGGACACAGCCAGGGCAGCTGACCCAAACTGGCCAAAGGGGTATTCCATACCATGGGATGTCATGTCCAGTGTATAAACTGGGGGTGTTGGCCTGGGGGGATGGCTGTTTGGGAACTAACTGGGCATCGGTCAGCGAGGGGTGAGCAATTGCATTGTGCATCGCTTGTTTTGTATGTTCCAATATTACTATTGTAATTTTATTCTTGTTGTTATTATCATGATTAGTTTCGTCCTTTCTGTTCTGTTAACCTGTTCTTACCTCAACCCATGAGTTTTACTTGTTTTTTCATGATTCTATCCCCCATCCCACTGGGGCTGGGGCCGGGCGGAGGGGGAGTGAGCGGTGGCGTGGTGCTTAGTTACCAGCTGGGGTTAAACCACGACAATGTTTTTCTGTGATTTACTGGGGGGAGGTGGGGGGGGGGAAGCAAGCTGTGTAGAGAAACTTGGCTTAATGTAGTACTGTAGCTTGCCACAGGTGCAGGCACGGGTGGATGCTCCAGCAAGGAGGACATGGCAGTTTGGGTCCGGCTTTGCAGCGAGTCTGTTCAGGCCTGGTCCTTGTCGTTGTGGTGAGCTCCACGGTGCAGATATGCCGTGCTTCCTCGTGTGGTCTGCGCCTGCTAAATCTCTTAACCTTTTTGGCTTCATTTCTTTATCTGCTGGAGGATGACAGTACTTACCTGAGAGGGAATTAAGATGATTAAATAGCTAGGTCTCAGTCTAGCATAGGATTTAAGGATATGCTTAACTTTGGTCCTGTTGAAGTCCTTGCTTTGCTAGAATGGAATCTCCTGTTCAAAAAGCATTTCTGAGGATGACAAGCATATTTATACTAAGTGCTAAGCATTATAGTAAAGTTCCTTGTATATTGCCGACCTTCATTCCTTCCTCTTCTTTCTTCTTTTCCCTTTCCCATCATTCGCTGCTGCTTAGCCAGCATGTGCATTGCTTCCTCCTTGTGCTTCCTGCCTTTATCCCTCATCAGTAAGCCACTCCCTCAGTAACGAGGAGATCTAGAAAATACACTGAAATGGTATTAGCAAAAAGTAGGGCCGTGGTCACCGTAATCCCTTTAATTGCATGCTGTATCCTTTTTTTTTTTTCTGTAGCTGTACACAGATGAGGAGGTTGGCTGCAGTGATGTTGTATGCGTGTATGTTTGCATGCAGCGGGAACAGCTAAACACAACCAGGGCTGTTGAATGCTCATGATTCAAATGAAAAAGCTGTAATCGGAAACAAGTCTGTTACACGTGTGCTGGATGAGTAGGAATATATCTTCAGCACTGAATAGACCAGCACTGCCTAATTTGTGGTTTGTGGTCCAGAGGACATCAAAAGAGAGTTCAAAAATGCCTACAAAAACCTTCAAAAATCAGAAACAAGGAAGTTAAAATCATCCACATATGCACATATTTTCATGCAGTTTGTATGTATGTACCCATGCCCATTAGCTCCTTACTGTTCTTATTACCTAGTTAAAATGTTTTTTATACTAAACTTACCATTTTATTAAATGACTGTGTTTTGTCTGTCACTCTCGTTCCCACCTGCCAAACAGTACTGGGATTTGAGATAATCTGTGAATTCCTTTTTGAAAAGGATTTGTGAATTAAAATGAGAGAAATACTGGACTAGCATATTTTGACAGAATGAGGTAACTTTAATATTCTGACTTTGTCATGCATTAGTGTTGAGCGCTGCAATACATTTGCATGCTAATCTTTCTATTAAATAACTAAATACATCACCTAGGTGAATCTAAGTCAATTTTTGATCCCACAGCTGTTATGTTGAGAAGTAAGGGTCTGAATCACCCAAATAAAGCAGCCTTGCTATTCTCAGGCAATTCGTTTCTTTGACTAGACAGATAAGTGGAAGAGAGACAACATGGACTTATATATTCATTTTATCCGTATGCTTAATAAAATGTCCTATATCTGTCCCTGTTTGTTGTTTGCAACTCACAACACCGTTTTACGACTCCGCCGGTAGCCCAGCGATGGATCCTCCCTATACTCCACTGGTAGCCTGGCGTTGTGATGGATCCTCCCAGAGCCTGACCTGCTGACTCTTGGCATTGTATCTATTTGTTTTAATTGGCGTTGAGCTGTCAAACGCTAGTTCACAGCGTATGAATCACACACAACTGCCACCGAGATTGCCGTGGTGAGTGGTGATCCCCGGGGCAGTCTAGCTCATCGCACACCCAGGAGCAGACCAGAGCAGTGCCTTGCTCTACCTGCAAGTCAGCCTGGAGACGGCCATCCCCCTCCATCCTCGGGGATTTCAGCTGCCCACCTCTAATGCGGGAGGCAGGACGAAAGCCGGCTGATGCTATAGCATTAAGGTCCTAATCTTGAAAAGCCTTGTACACATTCTTGACCTTATTACTGGGAACAGCATCCTTGATGTTTGTGAACCTAATGACCGTTGTGATAAGACCACTGACCGTAATAAATTTAAGTACATGTGCAAGTATTGACAGGATTGGGGTCTGATGGAGCGATGAAGGCTTGCTTCTTCATGTGAAGGCTGAGCTCAGCAGGGGAAATTTTGTAGCTTTTAGGAAGGGAGCCAAAAGCTACCCTACTCCTCTCCTCTGTGTGGAAGTCCTCACTTTTAACATACACAAACAGGAACGTAATCATCTCTTGTTTAAAATACTCCTCCCCCAAATGAACAATTGTTAATGGGAAATCTGGCAGTAAGTCAAAAACAACCCCTGCCCTCAGAGGAGCGGAGGAGGCAGGCGGGTGGTACAAGGAGTAGGTTTGCTGAGAAGCGGTGGGGAACGCTGGGGCTGGTGGAGCCGTCCTGGTGAGGCAGGTGAGGTGGGTCCTTCCCTTTTGGGGATTCATGAGCAAAAATGGAAATAAGCGAACAGAAAGATGGGCAGTGTTTAGCATAACTGAGGAGTGTGTGTGTGTGTGGGGGGGTGTCCCACTGGGCCTGTCGTGTTGACCCCAGGGAACGCCCCTTCGTTTTGTGGTCCTCAAGATGTTGCCCAAGGATGAGCTGCAAGGGCCTGCTTGTCTCTTCTGTCCTGTGTTGCTAAACAAAAATAGTGCCAGAACTGCGTGACTGCAACTCTTCGCAGGATCTCAAAAACCCTGAGCCAGCATACTATTTTAAAATTTCATGGTATTAAATATGAGAGTGTTACAGAAATAGCAGAGGGGAGACTGAGCCAGGCAGCAAGCTAGGGAAGATGGAAATGAGTTTGGAAGAGCAATAAATGCACGCAAGGACATGTCTCAAGCTATGCAGCTTGTTTGGAGGTGTGTGGGGTAAATGCCTTGCATCGTGCATTTAGCTGTCCTGAGTGTGGCGGGGGCTCTGGCGTCGGTACTGGTGCGGGTCCGGTTTAGTCAGTGCTCCCAGTCTGAAAGCAAAGCAGCATTGTTTTCGGCTGGCTCCATCCCCTGAACCGGTTCACCATGGAGCTGTGTAAATGTCTGTCAGCATCGCAGCGGCAGCGGTGCGGGGAGCGGCAGGGAAGGCTGTGGCGGGGCCAGGGCGCATCGGGGCAGCCCAAGTGGAAATGGTGCTCCAAGTCCGACCCTCCTCTCAGTGGTGACTTCGTGCTTCTGGGAGCTCAAATTTAAATCACTGCACGGTCTGATTAACCCAGTGGTTTGCTAAGGATTTCCCTGCTAAATTGCTAAAACAATAGTCCTTCTTCCTTACTCAGGAATGCTTTCTATGGCCTCTTATTCTTGACGCTGGTCTCCAGTCTTTGATCTCTTTGGTCAGTCTGTCACTGCAGACTTAGTTGCACCCTGATACCAGCTGTCATCTGTTATTGCCATCATGGTCTGTTCATCATCCTTTTGCTTTGGAGGTTTGGACACCTTTTGTGACCCTTAAAAGATGATAATCCTGAGTGGACACCGCAAAACAAACAACCCAGCTAAAGGTTCCCTGAGCAAACATTTTAGAGGTATCCTTGGGTATTAGAGGCTATGGTTAAGCCTGACCTTGCTGGAGTCCTCACCTTCTATTTGAATGCAGTGGGATTATAATCTAATATCAATTTCCATCTCTGATTCCCCAACACCCATGTCAATATGATAGGCCTGAACTGCAGTTCAGCTTCACAGATGGTACCTGCATCGCAGAAAATATCAGATGACTAGTGCCCTAAATACGACAGAGTGCATTTGTCTACATATCTGTATATACAGAAAAATCTCTTTAATGGTAAAAAGCATAGTCATGTAAAAGGAATGTGAATGGAGTATGCTAGAAGACTCAGTGGTGACTTTTTAAAGTGTTGGAGCAGGGTAAGCAAAATTAGAATATGACCTTAAAACTGTGAAATAAACGTGACAAGTGACTTTAACACATCTGCCTGAAGAAGTGGGCTTTTATGATTTTTGTTGTTTTATTAAAAACAACTTTGATAGCTGCTGTGTTTTCCTAATAGTACAAAACACATCAAATATTTTAGTGGCCTGCTATTTAAAAAATAACCGCATCAAATGCCTCAGTTTCCTTCAGGACATGCATTTCTCATGGTTCGTCAACATCTGTTCAGATATTGCAGGAGGATGGAGAGGTGAAGACTTGCAGGGTCTGATTCTCTCTCTCCAGCCCCTGGGCTCCAGAGGAACTATAGTAAAGATGGAGAGACAGGGGAGAGCAGTCATGGAGACTGAGCATGCAGCAGCCCTGCCAACCTGTCCTCAGCAGGATACACAACTTCTAGTACCCCTTTCCTGGGGAATGAATTCACTGACAGCTCAAAACTGTTGATTTTGGGCGGAGTTCTCCAGCATCTCTTCTGCTGTCTCTCTCTATTCTAAAGCTGTCTGCACAAGGATGTGAAGGAAAACTAATCCAAATCACCAAAAATGTGAATGTAAAGTAAATTAGGTAAACTAAATTAAACCATTATATATGTTCTCTGATTCAGCATTCAAGTGACCTTAATTTGATTAAGCTTAATTCACATCAAAGTAAATTATACTAAATACGAAATAGGGTTGATTTAATTAATAATGAGTGTGTCTGCAGGGATCTAATGTGGTTTGATTCATTACAGAAATGTTAATTCAGATTACCCTTCTAGAGTTTTCTCATGTAGATAAACCCTACAGGACAGTTTATTAGTTATGCCTAAACTGGTGTAACTGTGTGTTTATTCCCCCTGGCTCGAGAAGGACCTTCCCACCGCTCTCCTTGTGTGGGACTTCATGAGCATTTTGTTGTGGGATGTCTTGTTAATTTGTTAATCCAGCTAAAGCAAATTCATCAGTTTTCTGTTGGATTAGCCGGCTTTTGACCTGGTTTGTGGCTGCACGGTGCTCCACAGGCTAAAGGCAGGAGTGTGAATGTGTGATCAAGGCGGAGAGGGTGGGGACTCGTTTCACCTCTGGTCAACCCTTTTTTGTTTGATTTGCTCAGTGTTTAGGTACAACTGTCATGTATTACTTGGCTGTGGCTTGTACTGTTTTCGTTTAGCTTTTTGTCTCCTTTGTGCCTACCTATGTAGGACTACAGCATGTACCTTCTGAATAGCCATCACCTAAGTAGCTTGTGCTTTCAATATACACAAGCTCTACTGACCCACTTTCTTACTGCTTTTCTTCCTCTTCTGTCCATGGCTTTAAAGTTCTGTGAGCGTATTTTTTGCCATATGGTTATTATAGGAACGGATACATTATAATTGCAAAGACCGGATAACTGGAATGGCTGCAAGTTTTTGCATAGGGTGTTTTTTAAGGACTTGTTTTGTTTTCAAAGGATTGTGAAAAAAAAAAAAAATCCTATTTCATAGTGCCGTGCTTCAAGTGTAAAATAAGTAGCAGAACTGAAGCACCTAATAATTTTCAACAATTTGCCAAGTTGAAAGTATTGGAGAGGCTTCAGGAGAAGAAGAGATAATAAATACAAACTAGATATAGCAAAGTTTATCTAATTCCGCAGCTTTTTTTTCCTTTCTTTCTCTGAAGCTGAGTAAACTGGTATTTGAAAAATAGAGAGATGACCTGAAACCTGGCCTGAACTTTAACATGAACCCTAACTTTGATGCAAAACTGTCTGAACTTTGGGAGGCTGGAAGGAATATGATATTGTGCTTCAAAATTTGCTTGAAATCTATCCCCAGTGTACTAGGAAATGCTGGCTGTCCCTGTTAGCATCTTCACACCTAGTTTCAGCCTGCACAAGGAATCACTCCAAAATAGTGGCCAAAGGGGTGCTGTCAGCCTCTAGAAGCTTCCTGTGATTATTTGGTTCATTCTGTCTGGAAACCAGGCTTTGAAACCACCGAGCTGTGCCCATCTCATCCTGTTTTAATATCAGCACACCCAGACACATAAACAATGTGCTTCTTCATGAGGCGATGAAAATCAATGAGGCTTTGAAAAGACATGCTCTTTAAAGTCATGGCCTTATTTGGGAAGTTGCAAGAAGCTTGGCTGTCACAAGAGAATATTTTGGCTCCGTGACAGTTTCCTTTATACGGTTCTTCAGCGAGGAATCTCCTGTGTTTGTGCAGCGATAACTTGCAAGTGTTGCGTGCCTTTTTTCCCCTCCCCAGGAATATTTGCTGGAGGAGAACTCGGTATGTTGGTCAAAAGAGGCCAAAGACCCCTTTGGACCTCTGTCTGGTCCAAAGTATGTAGAGAAAGCAGGTTTTCAAAAGTAAAATGAAAAATTCCTGGTATTTCCGTATTCCTGAGCAAATTCACATATGTTTTTATTATAACTATGTCTCTATACCCTTTTTTTTTTTAACTACTCATTTGTTGAGTGCTACCTTCCGTTTATGTAAGCGTGGGATTGTTTAGGAATAATCTAGTCTGCTATCACCCTTTTGTTCCTTACAGTCCTTGGGAACATTTCCTTTATGTTCCTGATGCCTTGGAACTGTGGTGGATTAAAAGAGCCAGCATGATAAAGTTAAATAATAAACTGAAGGGAAGGCGTCAGAGACAGAAGCATTTTAGACTTGGAGTTGTATGGGGAGAATGAGAGCGGAGAGAGAAGATTATCACAGCAGCATTTTGAAATGGTTTCAGAAGAAGTAGCTGAAAGAGAAAGAGGGCTTAGAGAAGAAAGTTGTGATTATAAGCTAAAAATCACTGTGGATGTTGCTGAATCCCCTGTCCGTATGATAAACCAGTGGAATATAAAAATATAGCAGAGACTTAAGCTGCACAATTTAGTGAAGTCCTGAGGGAAGAGGAACTCCAGGCCACACTGATGTTGGAGAGCTGGGGCACAACGATGAGCAGTGCCGTATGGATCTGTCATGACACTGATACCAGAAAGGACACCCTCGAGCATCAACAATACTGTTAAATAATAATAGTTTTTGGAGAGGTTGAGAAGTCAAGGGACAGAAGGTGAGGTCAGCACACTCTGGTTGTGGGAGTAATATCTATCCTTCAGATTTTATGTCCCACGAAGGGTACAAAATATCCTTCTCCCCAGGATATTGGATCCTCTCCTCCACTGTCTTTACCTTTGACCTGTTCTTGCCGTTCCTGTGCTCGTACTGACCCAACATAACATTGCAGCTCTTTTCTGCTTTGCCCAGAACCTTTCTGTTTATGAGGAGGGGAGGAGGCAGCTGTACAGGCTGATCTCTGTCCCCAACCCTGCACCACTACAGTGCCAAAGGTAATATCCAGCTAGTGCTGGCATGTCTTTGGAGAAAGGGCAGGTGGAGTGGGTGGTGAGCCTGGAGCAGAGGCAGCCCAAGGGTCCAGCATTGCTTGTATTTTCCAGCCATCAACACTCTCTGATAATACTCATGTCACTTAACGTTGCGCTCATCTAATAGCAGCCTGAGGTATCAAAGAGTGGTAGTGCCCCTGGGAGCGGATGGGAAAGCAAGATACTTGTGACTTAAGAGAGCTTGAGCTATTTGCAGCTGATACGGGGAATGCAACTAGGAATGTGAGGCTGGAAGGAGCAGGCGTCAGGTTAGGTGGATCTGCAGTGCTCTGAGATAGAAATGTGAGTTCAAAATGTGGAAGAATAGTGATGCCTGTCTACGGCTGGAAACTTATTAGGAATTTTGTGAGCAAGGGGAATAAATTTTGGATAGTATTTGAGGTTTTGTGATGATGTCTCACTTTATGAGTCTCGGGAATTCATTTGCAGAGCCTTGCTACTTCTGTATTCCCTTTCAAGGTCACTGGCATGCACTGTTTGCTCTGTAGCTTCATTCATTAGAAATTAGCTAAGCCAGGATTTGACTGGGATGTTTATCTGTGATGACCTGACTATTTCTTTCAGGAAGTCATTCATACTTGGAAAGACAAATGTATCTCATGTTAGAGGACAGGTGATTCTCACCTCTCTTTGCCTCCAAAGATGAGGGAAGTAGGATTTGCCTCAGGAATAAATACTTAATATTCAAAGATACAAGTCAGTTGTTAAATCTGAATTGGTGCCCAGTTCCATTTCAAATGATCTGGAGTACCCAAGTGATGGATGTGTGGCTGATGGCCATGACCTGTGGGATGCCAGAGCCCAGCTGGATGCCAGACACTGTACGTGTGCTTGGACACTTGGGTTTAGGCAACTGGTTTGAACCCCAAGCAATGCCAGGCACGACGGCAGCAAAACTATGCAATGTTTCAGCGGTGAGCACTGTTGGGAGGAAAAAAGTTTCATTTGCTGCAGTTTGCTCTTGGGTTTGGTGTACAAATATCAGTCAGTGGCTCTAGAGCCAAGACCGATCTGATTGCAAAACTCGCTCCTGATTTCCCCTTCTGTCCCTTCCTGGTCCTGTACACCTACTTTGTGCAGCTTTGGGGCGGACAACAGTGTATCTCATTGTTTTTCCCAAGGTTGTGACCCGGTTGTGAGACAGACTGGGTGTGTTCTGCATGGTTGACCTGCTAGTCTAGCCTGAGTGATGAAAAGGACCCAGTCAGCATAGGTAGGGAGGCAATAGGTGTTGTACGAAGCTTGATTCATGCTACTAGCTCAACTGTAGGTAGTTAATCACGGTTGTATAGCGTAAGTAGGTGTTTCTTAAAGATAGACTGAGAAAATGGGATCATTCAGTTGAGAAATGGTAAGCCATGCAATTATGGCTGGGCAGGTAGCTTGAATGCGTGACCTCCTACTCTGCTTTCCCTCCCGAGCTCTCCTGGTTTCCTCTGGCTGCAAGAAACATTGCTGGGTCTTGAAGAGTAGTGTTGGATAGCCAGGGCTTGGGGGCCGCTGGGGCGGGTTGCAATAATGGTTTGATTTGTCAAAGACCTCTCTAGTTCGGCCTGTGCATTGAGCAGAGGTCTGGGAGTTGGCAGAGACAAAATGAGAATTCAGACTTTATCATTGACTTTACTACGCAGCTGTGAAGCAAGCAGCGTGACTTCCCTCACTCTTCCATTCCCCACCTCAGAAATCTGGATCTTATTAGATAAGTCACAGAAAAATTAGGAGAGGTATGGAAAATTCTGGCCAAACACGGGGTCTGTGTTACTGTTTTGCTGCTTTATGAATGTTAGTGCTTGGCCTTTTGTTAGGAAACTGAATCTCATCCCCACTACTGTTGGGAATGGAGAACTGATGATGTTCAGATGATGTGGGGCCCTGAAAGCTGCCCAGTTTAAAGGCTTTTGCTCTGATGCCGTTTTTGTGATTTACATGCATTTGACTCTAAAGTGTAACATGCAGCTTATGTAAAAAAGATATTTTTGTGTTCATTTTGACTGAAGAAACCAGTAGACCCTCTCCAAGGAGTCTTGCAGGAAAAGTCTTGCAAAAAGCAGGAGTTGCGATGTTTCTCAGGTTCTTAAAAAAAAAAGAATCAGTTTTTCAATCTTCAATCTTTCTTTATGTGAGGAACAAATAAGGGATACAAACATGATATTCAGAACAATACTTTGCAACCTAAACTCCCTGCTGTGGTTTTGATTTGCCATAGAATGTTATAAAACATATGTCCTTGCTATATCTGGCTGAAAAACGTTGGGTCTTGCTGATGCTCTGGGAAGAAATTGGAAAAGCTGGCAGAAACCCACACCTTTGCTGCACTGACCCTTTGTAGAGTGCAGTGTGGCCAAGCCACATGCATTTCAGAAAAAGGCATGCCTGAGTTGTCCCCTGTGTTGTAGAACATACTCATGGTCACCCATAACTTTCCTCCAGCCTTATAGGAAGAAGGCAGCATGAAGTCTTGAAGTTGTAGTCTAAATGCATCGATGGTTCTTGTTAAAGATTATGTATAATCTTCCTCCACTATGTGTACTTTACTTAGGGAGCATGCATTGCCAATGAGTAAATTCCACGTGAGGCGAGTTATCACAAAGGGAAGAGGTTGTGGGAATGACGTGATGTTTCTTGTGCAGCAGCTGCTGTAGCAGCCAGGCACACTTTGGGAGCAAGCTGTGCTATGCCCAAGGGATGGGAAGGTCCTGCTCACAGAATCACACAGAGTTGTGGAGGTTGGCAGGGACATCTGGAGATCATTGAGTCCAATCCCCTGCTCAGGACCTTGTCCAGTTGAGTTTTGAATATCTCCCAAGATGGTGATACCACAGCCCCTCTGGGCAACCTGTGCCAGAGTTTGACCACCCTCATGGTAGAAAAGTTTCTTCTTATGCTTGAATTGGATTTCCTGTATTTCAAAATTCGTGCCCATTGCCTCTTGTCCTGTCACCTCTGAGGAGAGTCTGACTATCTTCTTTACTCCCTCATCACGTATTTTTACACATTGATGAATGTGTCTGTAAGGATGTGATGGGAGACACTGTCAAAAGCCTTACTGGAGTCAAGACATGTCAGTACACAGTAGGCCAGAACATGACCAGTGTGATGATGGTGTCACCTTTCTCTGGGTAGAAGCATAGCTCCCGTGGCATCACACCACTAGCGTGTCCCTCCTGCCAGCAAAGTCGTATGGGTTAGTGTGTAAAACTGCTAATGGGTGCTGGGCTGTCCTGAAGCCTTGGAGGAATCAAAACTTTTGTATGTTCTCATGGGAGGGAGCAAATGGTGTTTTGAAATTGCCACAGCTTATATGTCTGGTGCTGCTGGCAGAAGCTGTTTCTGAACAAAGAATTCCACAGTCTATAATGAATAATTCCTTCACACGTTTATTCTAACAACTTTTGCATCAGTTGCAAGGGAAAGAAAAATTTGTTCTATTTTGTTGGAAGCAGGGGCAGTACACATCTTAATGTGACAGCAATGCAGCTAAGTTTTGGCAAATTCTCTACCATCAGTGCCTTACACTGGATAATCCTTACATGTCCCTGGTGAAATTCTAGGCCATGATCCTATCCGAGCTTTGACATTATGTCTATGTAAAATCCCCGTAAGCTAATAGCTCCTAAGACCTTGGTGCTGTGATCGTGTGCTGCAGAGAGCTTGCTCAACAGATACGTGGTACCCATGGAGTTTTATCGACTGCAGTGAGGTTACTTGTGGCAGATGATAGAAGCAAAAGTATAAAATTTAGCCTTGATTTTTCTCCTGTCTATGTCCTACCATTTAACTAGAGAGTGCAGAGGTATAAGAAGACTCAGTTGTTACCAGGATTACTCTTCCAATGTTTACCAGAGAAGATGTCAAGTAGATGCTGATATTTTCCACGCAGAGTAACTTCTGGCCTGCCCATATACTTGATAAGGAGTCCCCATTTCAGTAGGCATTAATGTGCTCATCTGTGTGTGGGAAGTTGCTTGGTTCCTGTTGGCTGCTACTTTTGACTGCAAACATGCCACTGTACAATTTAAATGCTTATAAGATCTAGGCCATTGGCTTCCTTGAAAACGGCAAGAAGTCAGGGTACTTGTGATGGTATCTGAATACCTTTATTTGTACTCATGTCTAAAGTACACGGGTTTGTGTTTGTTGATACATGACGTATACACCCTACATAAATGTCCGAATGTTTTATTGTCAATGTGTGCTTTAGTGGATGACCATGGTTTTTTCAGATACTGTTTTCATATCCATTGACATTTCATTTGATAGTGGTGATAATGCAAACCTAGTTTTAGCCTCCCGCTTTTTTCCCCACTTAATCCGTCACAACTTGGAAAAAGTCAAATTGACTAGTTACGGCTAGTTGAAGGAAGTTTCCAGATGGAAGCCTACAGTTCCTTTTATTTTCTCTGAAAGAGTCCTCTATGCCTTCTGCTCTGTGCTTGATCTGTACAGACTAAGATACTAACCAGCAAAGAAGTAGAAGGTATAAGATGCTGTGGCTGTCAGGTGAATATTGAGGCAGAGTAATTCGTAATTGCTAAGGGGATTCCTGTGTGCAGTTTGATTCAAATTAATTTGGGCTGGTTTGAAAAAGCTATGGTTGGTAATTGTTTATCTAGGAATAAATAATACATTACTGCCTTCCACTTCAAATTTGTATAGCCCCGTACCTGTCCTTGGAAAGGATTTTGTATAGCTTTAAATAATTTTTCATAAGCAGGCAGGAATACCCAAGTCTTGGTCATGTCAACTAACATTTGCAACGTATACAGACTGAATCTTAGTTTTTGGATGTTCGGTTGTTTGACCATATGTCTTCTTTTACTAATTTGACATTCATCTCAAATATCCTTGTTGGTTGCTGGCTGTTATGTCTTGTCTATGTAAACTGCTAGGGACCTTTTCCATTTTCAGCTGTAAAAGGCAATCAGCACCATGCAGTCCTAAACTTGACTGGTGGATATTTAAGGCACTGTTGCAGTGAGTGATAATTTAATAATCTGTATGGAGCTTTCAGTTTTAGTTCTGACTGGCTCAGTTCTGTTGGACCGCAAGTTGTGACTTGGTGCTAACCCTAAGGGCTGATTAGAAAATCACTAAGAATCCCATTCTTTCTAGTTCACTCCAGTGCATCTTCCCTTAAGCAGTATAATAAGGCAGATGGGGATGTATTTGGAAAACCATCCCATTTCAGCCCTGCAAGATGCTGTATGCTCATGCACCTGGTACAGAGTATGTATTAATGTAAATGCTATGTGCTACTCCCAGTATGATAAGAGTAAAGCTGTGGGAGAAAAACATGGGGAAGACCTCACATCAGCCATCCTGTGCTCAGGCCAAGACTTGAGATTTGCAAGGCATGAGGCATATTCGGACTAAATCTGGGAGGGAGAAAAGTGATTTTTGCTGTGCAAATATTCTTGTGCTGTAATAATGTCAAGCTATATAAATGAGGAGTGAAATGAGGAGGATTTTTTTGGTGAAGGTTAACGTCACAAAATTAAATTTTAGTGGTCAAACTGAAGACCAGAGAGTGAAAGGAGCAGTCAAAAATGTGGATCAGACTGTTCTGGTGCATCAAAATTCACATAGTATTTTCAGGCAACATATATAGAAATCCCATTGATGAAGAGAAGAAGAAAAAAATGTTCATTTCTGCCGCACCCACCTTTTCCTTTAACAGCTGAAAGTTTGAGTCAGTACTCCAATATTGAATATACCACTGTTCAGTAAACTTTAGGGCACTACGATTATTTCCACAAATTTCCCAGAACCTGAACAAACTAAGGCAGCCATTTCTTCTTCTATTTCAATAATCCTTTTAAATCTCATTTTTTTAAGCCCAAGAAAGACTTTTGAACTCGGAGACAATCCTATTGAAAGGAGATTTTTCAACATATTCTGGGATGCTGCCTGTGATCGCCACAACCTCCACTGTGCAGAAATGTTAGATCTGTGGTGGATGTATGCTGATTATATATGCTCTTGTTGGCTCATTTCCCTTCTCCTTTCTGTTTTCTTCCTCTTGAATTGAAGTGAATGCTGGATTTTTCAATGCAGTTGTGTTTTTTTTAGAGCGGTCTGAGTATCACTTCAGCATAATGATAATACAGGCTTAATGACAGAAGTCCGCTGTGTTAGCTGCTTTTTCCTCGCTTCAGCAAGGGAATAAATAGTTACCCCATTAAAATATCTCTGTCTGCTCGTGATTGGATAATGTCACCTAGCATCTGGCCAAGGCTTTGGTGGAACCTCACGTCAAGAGAACCGATACTGATACACTGATATACTGAATACCAATAATGCAAGATGTTATTCTTGGGGAAACTAGGTTCTTACGCAGAGTATCAACACAAGGCCCTTGTATGCCACTTAAATACTAGCTAAAGCCAGAAGTTTCACCATTAGCCTCTCCCTTGTTCTGGTTTGTTGTATTTCCAGGCTTTTTTTGCATCCTTTGCTTCTTTGACAAGCTTTCATCAAGGATAACCACTTCTGTCACAGTCTTACTTGTTTGTTAGAGCCTGGAATTAAAACTGCAAATTGTTTTCCAAAAGCCACTGATCTTCTTCTTCAGTGGGAGGGAGTCCTCATTGTCACATCTATCTGGCCTTGGATCAGAAGGTGGGACCTGGGTCCCACAGTTCCCATTACATTAATTGTCCCACCCAATGTTTAGCGTCATTTTTCTTTTCCGTGACGTGATTTGATTTTGTGGTGAAGTGTGGGATGTTTTTCATCAAAGGTCTGGACTGGTTATACAGCCAGCCGAGGAATGAACAACTCCTTCTTGTAAAAAATCTTGTTGCTGGTTGTGATCTCTGACGTACCTTCTGTCTGCTTCTCGAGACCTTCGGTCTGGCAGGGCACGAGAAGTTGCCTTTGCTAAAAAGTCATCAGGAGGTATTATAATCCTGCATTTATTTAGGTATTTGGCCATTGCATGTGTTCATGTGACTTTCTGAAGCCCCGGTGTGTTCTGTTAGATAATTGCACGCTGAGCCTCATTCATGTCGACAATATGACATGATGGTCTCAAATCTTACTGTCTAATATGGGAATCCTAGTAATTAATTAACCAGACATGACAGTAGCGGTTATTGCACAGGATAGGAGCCCTGCTCTTGCTGTCTGTAATGCTATGAGCTGTTGTGAAAGTGCTGGCTAAAAAAAATTAAGTTAAAAAAAGTTATCCTACTGAAACCTTTCAGCAGCTGGCCTCCACCGAATATGAAAGCTTTCTGGAGGATGTTTGCCTTTCGAGTCCTTCACAGTGAACTCATTGATGACAG
Source organism: Astur gentilis (assembly GCF_929443795.1). NCBI lineage: Eukaryota > Metazoa > Chordata > Aves > Accipitriformes > Accipitridae > Astur > Astur gentilis. The sequence goes on from NC_064904.1 coordinate 9,717,722, forward strand.
AAGCCTTGACTTGAACAGTTGACTATTTATTTGCATAGTGGCTCTTAAGAAATTGCAGAAATTGGAAGACCAGACAGTGATTTTGTCAACTCTGTTTCAAGAAGAATGAGTACTTAGGGAAAACAGTACACTACGTTTGCTGTTAGCTCTGTAGAAGGGCTTTTATTTTAGCTAACATGAAAAATAAACACGTTTCAAGTGAAAAACAGCCCTCTTCCACTTGAATTCAAGTCAGAGGGAGATTGGGGTGAACAAGAAAACAGAAGTTCAGACTTTCCTCATTCACCCATGAGGGATCTTGGCTAGCTCCGACTTTGAAGGTAAAAACCTGTTTCCTACAAAGTCAGTAGGGCTTGCAACACTTGCTTGCAAGGGGCTACCTCACCCGTGCCCAGCTGCTTGGGTACCGTATACAGTAAGCATACTTGAAGTGAAGCTCAGCCTAAATCTGGAAGATGACTTTTCTTAACGGTTGTATTGTTCTTCTCTCTGCTAGTTTTAATCTTTTATTAGGCTGTAGGCAGAACCACCTAGCTCGCCGTCCTTCTCCTTCTGGACGCTAATGGAATAATTAATTTCTGTCAGATGGTATGACTGCTTGTGTTTTGGTGTTCCTACAGCATGCCTTTGTTGTCACTTAACACTATCACATTCATCTGAAAGGAAATAAAACAAAACCCGAGGTCACTACTACATTAAAAACACCCTGTCGGAAATAAATGTGGATTTTCTTTGTTTCCAGTGCTCGCTTTTTTTTTTTTTTTTTTTTTTTTTTGCCCTGAGTGCCTTTCCCTTTCACTCCAGCCCTTCCTGCCTATATTTTTCAGAGCCGTGGGATCAGATGCCGCTGTTACGGCAGCCTGTCGCAGATGCAGCGTCCAGGAGACGTGCCTGTCTGTACTTCGGCTGCTTTTCCAGTCTCCGAATCCCGCAGCTCGGTGGGGCAGCCGCTGCCCTAGAGCAGGGTGAACCTCAGGGGCTGTAGTTGGGTCTGGATGTTTCAGACGCCAGCCAAAATCCTTCACGCGAGAAACTGTTTCCTTTGACCGGAAACCAGCCCTAGCAGTAAAAGAAAGCGCCAAGTCAAGGCGGCGAGCAGCCCCAGGTGTGACTTTGAACTGGCTGCCGCCTCCTGACCTTCCCAGGCAGCCTGTTCTCCCGCTGCCCCGTAACCTCTGCTCCCAGGTGAGGGGGTCGATTTCCCCGGATGTGAGTCCCCACCGCTTCCAGCAATCCTCTGCCTTAATCGGCTCTCTAGTCAGCAGCCGAGTGGCAGAGCCTGTTCCCCTTCGGCCCGGCCTATGCCGGCATCCTCGGGCGGCCGCACGCGGTTGTGGCAGAGACGCTGAGGCCGATGCGGTGTGCGCGCAACCGTCGCACGGCAGAACCTCCTCCCGTCCCTCCCGAGCACGCCGCCGAGTTCAGCTGGGGCTGTCGGGAGCCTTGGCAAAGCCCACGAAGAAGCCCTTCTCCCACGAAGACGGCCCGCGCGAACCCTAAGCGAACGGGCGACGGCGGTCGTCCAGCCTGTGTTCCTTGCGCGTCCAGAACTTGCCCGGGCCTTTTCTGCGGGGATGACGAGCTCTGGCTCCTGGCCTTTCGGGGTCTGCTCCCCTGCGCCGTGAGCCGCGTTCGTTCAACCGGGGCGCGCAACCGCTGCTGGGCCCCGTCCCTTCGGAGGAGCGGGCGCCTCGCCCGTGGCTGAGCCGCTCCCCGCTCCGCTCCAGCGGGACGGCCCCGCGCGGAGCCGCTGCGACCTCCAGCCCTGCGCCCCAGGGCGCCGTGGCGCCCCCGCGTCTCCCCACGGGCCGCCGGCACCGGGGCAGGTCCCGCCGGAGCGGGGCGGCCGCGGCAGGGGTGCCGCGGCCGGGCCGGGGGAGGTCGGCCCCGGTTTGCCCCCCGCCCCGGCAGCGGGGCTGCTCCGAGCCCGGCGCTCGCTGCGCTGTTGCCGTGGAGATTGCGTGCGCTGTTGCTAGGCGGCTGAAGCATCTCCGCTTCCCCGCCGCAATGCCACGGAATTCTCAACTTTCCCCGTCCCTGTCTCCCTTCTTGGATTTCGCAGCTCTGGCTCCTTTGGCTCTTATCCCGCTTCGTTCAGTTGCAGTGCTGCGGTTTCTCGGTGTTAACCCTATAGACCCTAAAAAGCCCGCGTGGCACTGCAAGTAGGATTTATGGCGACGAACTCAGGGCCGAAGGAGTTAAAGTGGTTGGGGATAGACTACAGAGGAAATGATTTCTAGCAGATAAACTACTTAAAACGTTCTGGCATTCATGGAAAGGGAGGCTTGTGGCTGCAGTCTTTTGTTCCATCACTGATGGTTCATGTGACTAAAAACACAGACTAAAATATCACTGCAAGGTAAGAAAATCAGCTCGAATGGGCCTAATTAATCTCTTCGGTTACGAGCCATACTTAGTCTTTTAGTGTCCTCCGCTTGCGCTTACTGATTTTGATGTAGCATGTGAATGATGATTTAGCCGTGGAGCCTGCCGTGTACAGTATTTGACTTATTTGGCTTGAATAATAAAGATATCAGCCTGTATTCTTGGAGTATACTGCATTAATCAGACTTGCAGGAATGATCACATGGTACTCTATCGCCTTTCCCTGTTAGCTGCTGCTTGTCAGCAGCTGGCTGAGCTGTAGGCTGCAGGCCAGTATCTGCATACCCTTTCTCTTCAGAATATTTCAAATATACTGTCTCGTCATTATGCATTTTGCTGCAGTTTGACAAACTAAATGGTCCTCCTGCACCTTAAGAAGATTATTTTAAATTTCAGAGCATTTGTGTAGTTACTAGGCCATGTATGCATTTGAAGAATTCAGGTAGGCTCTCTGTTTTATGCATCAGTGTGGTTGGTTTTTGTTCTCACAAGGTTTTTGCTGTGTAATGTCAGTCAGCTCTACAGTTAGTTCTTCGATGTGCAAATATTTCTCGCGTTTTAAAATCTCTACCTTATGCATGGGGAGAAGTGCTTGAAGGGTGAGACGCAGGTAACGGTAGCTAACCGCATGATGAAGTGCAAAGCTGGGTAATTGATTATATCTTGCACAAATTTCATTGCCGTGCAGCCAGAAGCAGCGAGTACGGTGTAGTTATAAATATAAGCCAGAAACTGTTCTGTTTAAAAGGGTCTTTGCTATTTTTGGTTCCGGAGAATCTGACAGATGCTTCTTCGAGATAGAATACTGATTGTGATAGAGAAGAGAAAATTGATGCTTGGATTGCATATAGGATTAGATTTTATGCTGCTGCAGAGTATACATGTCTTTTTCATAATCTGGTAGCTGCAGAATTCCATATGAATAACATTTAAAATAACAATATGGTTAAGTTTGTCGGGGTTGGTTTGTTGTTTGCAAACATTTGAGCAACTGTGATTGTTAGAATATAAAATTAGCACCTTTTATTTGATATTGGTTCTGCTCAGTATTGCCTCTGCCCCCTCTCCTCCTCCATCCCCACCCCCAATATAACTCCATCCTTATGCAAGTATTGAGGTCTCTTAAAACCACAACAGATTTTTGAAGACATGAAACAGAATTTCTGCCCTCGCTGACAGAGTTGATTATTTTATCCGCAATAAAACAGTACTGAACTTGAAAAATTCTGGTCAGTAGTTGTGGGGAAGGGGGTGTCTCACTTTTTTAAAAAATTTGTTTTGCTTAGTGTGTTCAGTTCTTAGAACTCGTGTTATAAAATTGTCCAGATAAAATGGTGACAATGTCGTAACAGCATTAGGGATCACCTCATGAGATGTTTGCCTGTACATCATTATTATAATGTATCTTAAAAATACCCTTTCCTTTTTGATGCAAAAAAGGAGATTGTTTGATCAAGTAAGTAACTAGAGGAGAGGATGGATTGTCTTTGTATACACAATGAGCATTCTGTACCAAATATTTTCAAATTAAACTTTCTAACCTCAGACGAAATATTACTAACATTATTTCTGCCTTTTATTGAAGCATGTAATGGATTGGGAATTTCTCTTATTTCATGTTTTGCTGATCGGTTCTATGTGGAAGTGAGTGGTGTCAAAAGTAGTAAAAGCAGCTACAGGACAGCCTCCACCTCCCCAAATATCCTTGATTCCAGACATAAAGGCTGAGGAGATACAGGCTGACTGGGTATACTTCTCCTGTTGTGAAATGCAGTATGATGCTGTCTGAGGGAGAAGATTTTACTGGAAGACCAGATAATGCTGTGTAACTGCAGTTGTCATAGGGCTCTCAGGAGATGCTTGAAATCTTGACATTGCTGATTGTTGGCAGTAAATTAAGCTGCGAATGGGCCCCAAACTTACTATGCCACTTACTATGCCCAGAGAGCTATTTGTATTTCACCCAGTCGGTTGAATCCTATTCTTAGTAGAGTGACACTCTCCATCAATCTACATGAGAAGAAAAAAGGTGTTTTAAAACCTCTGTTTTAAAAGCCTTAGCTGTCTTTCAGTGGGTTTCCTAGACATCTTGGGCCAGGAAGACACCTACTTTATGGCAAGAATGTCAGATGCCGATTACACACCCATTAGACTTATTAAATTACTTGTCGTCCTCTCTTAGACTTGCTTTGAAAATAGTATTAACATTTGATGTGCAGACTGCTAGATCTTTTCTTTTACATCTTCTACACTGGTAGGGCTGTGGTTTCTGTATAGCAGCATTTAAATGGCATTTATTTTATTAGGCTTTTCAGTGGTGGTTTGTTAAGGTTGTATCTGCATGATGATGGTTTTTTTTATAGTATGATTATTCTCATGCCTGTGGCTATATTACATTTTGATGGGATCAAAACATATCTTGCAAGATAAACTAAAAAAAAAAGGGTCTAGCTGAGCAGCAGGGTGGAAGTCTCAGTCCCATGGGCTCCTGGAAGCAAAGTTGATGTAGCAGTAGATGGCACTCTTCTCTGGACTAATGGCCCCTGGTCCTTGGCGGCCCTATGCTCTTTACAGGTGCCATTTTCCATGTGCCTAAAACTTAAGTTTGCACTCATCTGTCATCTTAACTTTGACCTGCAAGCAGATGCTCACATGCACGTTGCAGAAGCATGGCCGTTTCCATCTTTCAGTGCACCTACACGGCTTGAATACCCAAGTATATAGGGGAAGTGGTAACCCCACTGGTGCCTGCTCATGCAAACCCATGCATGTCATTTCTTTATGTGGTACTCTGCATTTTCTTCCTGCCTCCAGGCTGGGCCTTAAACACCCGCAGGACTCCCCAGGCAGGCGGTGGGGGCTGTGGCACCCCCCTCCTCGGCCCAATGCCAAGAGGCATCACTGCAGTCCGGCTGCCTGAGTTCCCCCGGCAGTTTCGGTTTGATGCAGCCTTCTTCGCTTCCCTGGCGAAACAGTGCTGGTGTATTTTTGTGAAGCGTTAAGCAGCTGCTGGACCTCTTTGCAGGAGTATCTCACTTAAGGGCTGGTGTGCTGTTTGTGAAACACTTACTTGTAAAGCCCTTTGGGATGAAATATTACCCTTGTGGTTACTGGCTGGATGAACAGAGACTTAAGCTTCAGAAAAAATAGGGGCTAAATCCACTGAATAATCTCATAGTTCCTTGTGTTGGCCAAGCTTGGTTTATCTTCCTCTTGGGAAGAACCTAATATCCCCTGAAAAACTTCGATTGCTTTTAAAGCAAGGGTTAAAGGAGCTAAGCCCCTTCTCAGTTTATATAGGCTGCTGATTTCTATGTGATACCAGTTGGGTCCATTTTCTTACTGATTTTCTGCACCGTCTTCATAAAACCCCAAAGCTCACATACTTTTTGTTTATAATTGGAGATAAGATTGTTCGTCAGCCACTTTTTTACGATCTCCTGCTGACCGCACTGTTGTAAGATGACTTTGCACCTGAAGCCAACAGGAGGATGGTACACTTGGCCACGAGCAGTACTCCTCATTTTGTATCTTCAGTCCAGATTTAGCTCTCTTGCAGCAGAACAAAAATGCATTTATTTTTTTTCTTCTTTTGTTGCCATGCCTTTATCTTTCTGGGATATTACTTGGTATTCTTTGCAGTGAGCTAGCGTCTGTCTATTTCTGATACACCGCCCACCATGGCATCGCAGTATTTTTAACTGCATCTTCTATTCCTCTATCCACTGAGCAAAACCGAGAATGCTACAAGAGGGAAGATGAGTCTCTCAAAGAGCTGGCTATGAACAGAGGAAACAAGACCCACCGATGAATGGAAAGCAAATTTCAAAATGAACGTAAAGCATTTGGGTACCATGGTGCATGTGGAACCTCTCACCTCCTGATCCCCAAAGCAGCAGCAGCGGTCGGGTGGTGCCTCCTGGGACTAGGTGATCCCCTTTGTCTTTGAGCAAGTGCAGGCATTGAATTTACCTTACCTAGAAGCATCTAATGATTGCGTTTAGCTGCAGAACTGGAACCGAACCCAGGAATTCTGATTCCTAAGCCTCTCCTTTTACTACTGCCAAATGAAAAACTGAATACCCCAAATTAGCGAAGAATTCTGGTTTTCATACGATTCTGCAAAAATTAATTCCGGCAGCAGATGCCCATCAAACGCCTGCTCTGACTTTGGCTGCAGCATTCACTGCATTACGGCCAACATTTCAAATACCTCCAGGGTGGGTGGCACATTTATTAAAGAACAGTATAAAGGGCAAGCACAATCATTTTGTAAAGGTGGACATGATATTAAAACTTGAAGGCAGGTGGCTTTTCCTTCCCTCTCCCCCAAAGAAATAGCAAGATGGTTTATGGAGGGAGCAAAAGGCTAGTGCTCCAAAGGGATGCAGGCCTGTCTCCTGTGGTTTCTGCTGCTGAAATTTCCTAAGGAGGAAGCCTTTTAAATAATCCCAATTTTCAGAAGTTCAACTGCAGTCTGAATAGTCAAGCAACTTCAGGAAGCTGTAGGTGAGGCACTTGAAGGGATTTGCTTGTATCATGAATTGCTCTTTAAAAACAACAAAAAAAGATCTGCTGTTCTTTTCTACAAGAAATATGATCATACTGATGAGCAAGAAGCATCAGGAGAGCTGCCAAAAGACTACTTCTGTTGCTACAAGAGCGTAGCTTTTGTGGAGAGGGGTAATGGGGTTGCAGCGCTATGGAGAAGTGGAACAAATTGTTGTTCCAAGTTGGTGACTCTGACCTCCCAGGTTAGATGGAGCAGCTAGTGAAAAACACACCAAACAGTGCAGTTAGTCTTTTCTGACAAGAGGGAAAAAGAATCAGGGAGTTATTGTTGCTGAAGTCAAAAGGTGTTAAAATGAAAGGGAGCAAACAAGTTTAAAATGGAGAAAACCCAAGGATGGTATTTTGGCAGACCATAATTGGTTGCAGTATCTCAGCCCCTTCTAACCTGTGTTGCTGAACTCACCGATTGCATTGTCATGTTCAAACTATCCTATAGGTGCTTAATAAATAACCATAAATGTGTGAACCTAGAAGCCAGCTCAGCTTCAGCCGACAAGTGATGCTGCAGGCCTGCGGGGTCTCTCTTGCTCAACGCTTGCTCCTCCTTGGACTGCATCCACCAGTGAACCAGCTTGTTATGTTCCTCTCTTTTGTCCTTATGTGGATACGGGGAATTTGAATGCAAAACTTGATAAAAATACATTGTTGAGAGGGAAGCTTTTGATTACAAACAGCAATTGGCAAGTCTAGGCATTCACGTTGCAAATGTGAATATTCCATATGATGCATCTCATCAGAGAAAATGCGTGTGCTCAGGGGGGGCAAGTTAGGGCTCCTGTAAGGTCCATAATACCTTTCGCATCATTCTTCACTTAAGAGTTCACCCTTCAGTTTGTGACCGAGAGGCTAAATTTTATGGGTTTGTTCTGAAACAAACTTGCACTAAATTAAAAAAGGAGAAAAAGGAACTAGTTTGGGTTGGGGTTTTTTTTGCTGAAGGCAGTTGCCTGAAATGTGCCCTTTGATATTTGAAATTGATTTTAGATACTTGATTTTTGGACAGTTGGTATTTATCCACACAAGACATACACCCTGAGGAAATGTTGCTTCCTTAAACAGCAGATTGAATCAAATATTTTTGCTGACATATTTTTCCCTGTGACAACTGACACTGCAGTTGCCACATATTTCAGTGGTTTAGCACAGAGGCATTTGAAGAGAAGGAGAGGAATACTTCTAAGGCAGTAATATGAGAATACCATTGCTGGGAATGAAGATAAGCACGTACTATTCTCATAGTGGCTATGTTGTAATATTTCTACTGAAGGGGAAAATAGCGAGAGACTCTTTGTTAGAGATGGTGGGGTTAGGTTTGGCCCGATTTTAAGAAGAAAATATTGTGGTGCCTGGGAGTATAATCTTATCCCAGATATAAATATGAAAGGAGATTTATCCCAGGATGTTTATTGGACTAGAGGAGCTCTGGCGTGTATGTTAGGAGGTAAATCCCAGTCACATTAAAATCAATGTAAATTGTGTGAGGGTGTGTATTTAGTGCCTGAAACGTGGGGCTGTCTGTGGAAGTACGCAGTGCTCCCATCTTTGCCTGGGTGCAACTGTACACCCTATAAAGCAACTGTCTCATTGGTGTCTCAAAGGTATAGAAAGGGTACCTGAGATCAGCTGCAGTGTAATTCGTTTGCAAAACCAAGAAATTTCGTCTGTGTTCCCTTTGCCTTCTAGGCGTGGTAACCTGGTTTTGCATTCTTCTGTTGTCTCTCTCATCTCCTCTACATGTTTATGCCCCCCTCTCTTCTTTCAACCATCCTTGTAGTAATATTCACAAACAAGAAGTGGCTTCTGTTGTTTAATGAGGATCCAGACACACTTTTCAGAACTGAAGCTAGTTATCAAGACACATGGAAATTTATGTCAATCTTTAAAATGAAAACAAACACATGAGTACAGATGGCTTCTTTAAAGAACAGAATTTATGATAAATTTTAAATCCACCTGTGGGCATCCATTAGAGCAAGTCGTTGCAGTCCTGCCTGCCTCTTTTAAGCCTGAGCGTAAAGCCTATAAAGATTTGAAGCGCTTTAGTTGAACTTTCCTGGAAAACCGCTGCTGCCCACTGCTTCTTACCTGCAGTGCCAGCTTCGTAGGGACGGCTGCTTGATTTTGCTATCCTGGTGTCTTCTGGAGACACCGATTATCCGTGTCCCTGCCCTTAACTTCAGATACATGACAGCATGGATGTCTGACTTCCCTCTTGCCTTTTCTTGTGCAGCAAGGCCAAACAGATCAAATTGCTGCTGTTGCCATTTCTGCTATTCATAAGGTAGATACAGGATATGGGGGCTTCTTCCTATGATAGATTTTAGTCCTTAAAGGTCATCATTGCCTTTGAAGGGGAAAAGTTTTTTTCTACTTATTGTAGCAAGAGCTGGGCTGTAATCCTGACCTTGTTCTCCTGGGAACTGGTATGATTCCTGCAGGAATCAGGAGCACAGAGCTGGATGGAGTGACCTGTGCCTCTCTGATTTTTCACAGGAGGAACGGTAGGACCTCACAACATCACCTGCAAGGAGAGGCTGACTACACATAGCATCAGCTCAAACCCTATCCAAATAAGCTTTGTGCTCATCAGCTAATAGTGGAGAAGGTATGGTGCTTATGGGGAAAAAACACTGGCAAGAAAGGTGATGCTTCATTACTAGAAGCACTTTTCATCTGAGGACCTCAGTGTGCTTTTAAGGAATGAGCCTTTCACTCTCCCATTGAGATTTTGTGTGAGAACAGGCAGAAACTAGGGAAAGTTGCTCCCCACCATTCCTACAAACGATCCTGTGCCCAGAGCTGTATCTCAAACCCTCGTTTAGCTGTAAAATTTTTCCAAGCCTGCTGCCTTGCATCCTTGGAGAGTTTCTGGGTAAGGTGTGTCCATTCACTTATCTCAGCTTGGGATCACACAACCTTGCGTGATTTAGATCAGCTGCCCATAAAATGAGGTTGAAAACTCCATGATTTAAGTGGCTCATACAAAGCTTCATGAAGGTTTGTAAAAAACACACACATGAAAAAAAAAAAAAAGGAGCTGACAGGACAGCTGAAAAATCAAAGTTCAAAAGAAATGTTGAAGTTTCTTCGTACTAATATGCTGGTGTGTTGGCTCACGAGATTACACAGAATTAAAATCAAATGTGTAGAGTTTCTTCCCTTTAAAGTGATATCTATAGTTGCAGATGACTAGCTGACCAGCAGCTGGAGAGCTTCTTCATGCCACCCAGGGGGAACATGGATTTAGTTTCATGCTTTGGACTGCACAACACATCTGGGTCTACCTCCTCTAGAAACCATTGCCACCTCCTGCTAGGGACTAACGGGGCTCAGGTAAGGTTATGAGAAGAAAAATTTGTCCATTGGGTGTTTGCAGTATTACCTTTCAAAAGCAGTTAGAGAAAGCCGACACTTGGTTTTTCTTCATTGCAGCTAGTGTAGAGCAGGGGAAGGTGAGGAGAGTGAAAAGTCTGTGAAATAGCCCATTTCTTTCCATCTAGGTGTAATGAAAGAAAAGCTGAGCTCCGAAGAAGAAAGGAAGTGACCTGGGTAAGAGGAGCGTAGAGGAAAACTTTCCCAGGCAAAAGATGCGTGTTGCAGGTGGAGTTGATATTGCAAAGTGGCATGAAGTTTGAGCAATAACGGTCCAGCAAAGATGATTGCTAGGCTGGGCTCAAGGATGATGGCTTTGTTTCACAGATGTAGAGTTCAGGGTTTGAATGTGAAACTGAAAGAGAATAAAACTTTTCCAGCTCTGGTGAAAATACACACTTTGATACTCTCCATTGTAGTACTATTGTTTTGGTGGGGATTGGTCAGGCAGTGTGGTGTCCCTGTGTTGGTTCAGGATATGAAGACTGAAATTAGAATTCTGCTTTGCCTGATTCTGGATGATTTGGGATGAAAAACTGTTCACACAGAGTTGGTTTTAAGTCTGGATTATCCACATCCTAGGCAAGTGCCATAGGCATTTAACTACAGAGCATGAGAGATTGTGCTGTCTTTATGGAAACCAATGTATTTCCATACAATATGCTATTGTAGTGCTGTTGTAGTGGTCATGGTCTAGGGATATAAATGAGGACGTGTTCGAAGGGAAAGGGAATATCTTTTATTAAACCAACTTCTAAGATTGTCAAAAACAGGCAAGCTTATGATTACACAGGCCCTGTACAGAGCTGAAACAGAAGTTTCAAACAAAGAAATTAAGAAAATATCAAAGCCACCCAGAGGAAGGATAATCCTCTGAAGTAAAACTTCTGCTTTTCTTTTCATTAAAGAAAATTTAAAGAAATTTAAAGAAAATTGCTAGCGATGTTGTGAAGCCTCAGACTAATTTCCCATTAAATTTGTCTGTGGGAGAGAAGGATAGAGGGTGAAAAAACCAAGCTTGAAGGGAATAAAGGGAGAAAAAAGACTGAAAAAAATATAGGGAAAGAGATAACTGGACCTTTTGTTTCAGACTGAAGGTGGGGTTTGTATCAAAAAGCTTGTCCTTTCTTCTGACTGTAAGAAATAGTCTAATAAAAGAACTATACCTGCAAACCTTGCCTCCACAGATCATCTTTGCTCGATGAGACAGCACTTTTTGATGTTATTTCATGCTAACTGCATTTCATGTAGTTAACTCTGTTCTGCCCGTCTAGTGCAACTTTGCTGCTGTTTGGCAAGGGGCTGTTTTTTTGTAAAGTTGGGTTAAAATGGAAGTAACAGATAAGACTTTTTTTGACATCCATTACAAATTATTTGAGATCAAAGTCACATTCTTCTTTTAAATGGGGAATGGAAATCTAAGAACCGTATTTGAAAAATCAAGAAAAATTCATTTTACATGGATCGGATTTTCACAAAAGCATGTATCTGCTCTGATTGTTCCAGGGAGGACGACCAGCTGGATGCTATTTACGTAGAACATTGGCCTTTGTCTTTAAAGGCTCACATAGATGTGGAATATTTGAATTATTTGAAAATTTATGTTTGTTTTCCAGTGCTTAACAATGTGGAAAATGTGATTCTAAACTTGTCTGTGTGTATTGCAGAACAGAGGGAGCAGGCATTACGACCCTAACATTGTAGAAGCTGCTATTTTCTTAAATCTGTGATTTTTTGGTGCTTCACATTGTAGGAAAATAAGACAGATAGATGAAGACTTCTTCGACAGGAACACACTAAAACTGGCAAGCTACAACATCCCGTGTGATTTTTATATCATCTGTAAGATGTATCAGTAAATGTTTGCAATTGATGGAGCAGTATAGGTAGGCAATGATGGTCAAAGCCTTTTCAGAAGCACATACAAGAGGGACAAAGTGAAGAAAAAATTCACTTGTAACCCAGAAGGATGCTGTTAGAGCAAATGAAATGCATTTTGCTTGGGACCTTGTCATCAGAGAAAGAGGTTCTTGCCTAGAGCGTGTGCCTTAGGTCACATGCAGTTACCGCACCGCTTGGGCATAAATAAATGCATGTCCCAGTTAAGCCAGATAATTGCACCATCACTGTATGTCCTCTGAAAATACGGAGTACAGCCCAAGCTTCACCATGCTTTAAAGCAAGTAAGGCAGTCCGTTGAGTCAAATGGAGGCGTGCTGTATGGTGCAACTGGATTCATCCTGGTAGGGTATTGGGACATTTCTGTTGCAAGAGAAACAGCAAATGATTTAGGAATCCTAAGTACGAGTAATACACAGGGTGGGGAAAACCCCACCACCACCTTTGGAAAAGGGTCACCCTCAAAGCTTGAGGATGACACTTCAAAGACTGTACTGGCTTGTTAGACAAGATTATTGGTGCTAATAATAGGTAACTCATTCATGTCCATAGCTCCCCTATAGTCATTTTTAGCTACTCCATATAACTAATGGTATTTTCCAAACTCACTCAGACAGCACAAGCTCATTGAACAAAGAGAGGCATTTATTTAAAGTATTTATAAAGTGCAGTGTGAAAGGAGGAGAAAGAAAACATCCTATTACAGAAGAGGGTGAAAATGAGGTACCCTCAGGGTACAGCACATGTAAGGTATCTATCTAGGTAATTTTACATGAAAAAGATGTCTGATTTGTTCTGGAAAATCCTGACATTGCAGACAAAGATGTAACAATATCCTAGTTTTGAAGGTTGAAGTAAGAGAAAATCAATCCTGAAATACGATGTGATTTCTTAGCACTGAGACTTAGGAAACGGAGGGGCTTTTCAGAGGGGGACACTGTGCACTCGACATCACCTCAGCTCCGTGGCAGTTGTGCTCCTTTCAGGTACCGTTTTCTCCCCCCAGAAAGGATCACCTCTATGCCTGCGAGTGCACAAGCTTCGGGTGTGGGCGTGAGCTTCCCACGTCCCTTCTGAGCTCCGGCCACGCTTGCGTGACTCTGGGTCTACATCAGGGTAACCTAGATTGCCAAATACTGGGGATTTCAGCTGGCTGCCGTTGCGTGCGTGGGTGAGGGGAGAGCAAGGGGTCAGATACGGACCGGTTTTCCCTGTAGATGCACGATTTGGCTTCTGAGGTCTGGAATGTGTTTTGCTTTGCCTTTCTGGTTTATTCCGTCTGAAGTATCTGGGGTCGGTCTGGCTGGCCAGGCCGTGCCGAGGATGGCAGCCCCAGCTCAGGGGCGCAGGCGGGAGCTGGGCAGCTGCTGCCTTGCTGCTGTGCACAGGGATTGCCACGTTTGGGGTCCCACCAAGGTCAGAGAGCCTGCTAAAGTTTTATTTCTTGGGGTTTTCCCCCCATCGGTTTCCCCAGTATGCGTTGTGATCCCAGTAGAGCACTCAGCTAGTCAGGCTTCACCAAATTAAAGTTTCTTGTGCTTTCTCAGGGCCTCTGAGGTTTTAAAATCTTTATCTGAAACCTGCATGTATGTAACTTACATGTATGTAAATTAAAGCTACTAATCTATGAACTCAGTCAGCTTTTTTAGTTATTTCTCAGTACTTTAAAAGTATGATACGGGGCCTTTTGGTGGGTACCCTGAATAGAAACTTGAATTTTAAGAATGCATTTTGAGACATACATCCTGTTTTATACTTTACTGAGTCCCTTTGGTAGAGGAGCTGTTGAGAAAATCCAATGCAAGGGAAGCAAAACCCTGCCATTGCGTTGCTACAGTGGGAAAATACACACTGTACTGCAGCTTTGCACTTGTGGTTTAAGATGATGACGAGCAGAAAGCATATTTCCAGGGTTTTCTGTGTTGAGCAGATTACTTAAACTCAGATTCCTTCAGATGTCTGAGCTCAGCCATGGAAGCATTAAGTAGAAAAGTCAGAAACTTGACTAAGACTGCTCACTGAAACCATTATTAAACCTTAAAGGAGGCAATGAAGCAAGGATTAGATGTAGCTGGGTGTGGAAAATAGATGTGGAAACAGGTGTTGCTTGTCACTTTGAGTTTTACTTCGATGTTCAAGCAAGCTGAGGCAAGCAGGGACAGAGCTGGTGGGCCAGTGAGGAGGTGCAGGTGCACTGGCTTTGCTGGAATTGCAGCCTCTCACACTGGTGCTTGCTGTCACCCCCAGAAATGTGCGTCACAGGAAGCCATTCATCCAGAAACATGGGCCGGAGGAGTCATCTGGTTTTTCATAGTTAGTCTTTAGTGTGCAGACTCTAGTCTTCAGTCCAAAGTCTCTGTAACCTCAAGAGGGGATCAAATCTGACAGTGACAGTTGCGCCAGAGAACTGAGGATTTGTCTCTAATGCTGAGATTTAGTGCAGATGCTACCAGTAATGGTACATGTGTGCCTGCGGACACGGGGCACTGTGCTTCAGACGGCGAGCACCGCAGCGTGGTACCTGCCAGCAGCTCTGCCTGCTCCTCGCTGAGAACAGCCCTGCGCGAGGGCTGGAAGCTCTCACCGGGCGGGGGGGGGGGGGGTGTGTCTTCGTTTAAACAAAAAGGGGCAGCAGAGCAGTGATGTGATCACAGCTTTGTGGGGACAGGGGGAAATTCGTGTCTCATGGCTGGTGAATAACTGGGCTGAAACCGGTCTCTGTTGCTGTCAGCAGGTTGCTTTCACTGCAGCGCGTATCCTTCATGCCATGAGAGTGGCTGCAATAGTCCGCCTCAGCACTCGCGCTCCTCCAAAAGTTTTCCTCACTGTCTCCTTCCTTCAACGTGGCAATGTACGGCCAGCAGCCCGCCTCGATGGGGTGCCCTGGGGTTTCTGCAAGCCGCAGGAACTCCCTCTCTTTGCTCTGTGCAAGGTGCTGGGGCATGTGCAGGATCAGTCCCAGGGCTTTTCCCAGTGACAGGTTCTATGTGGCAATAATTAAAGGGAGTAGAGGTGTTTTCACCCCTAAATGTCAAAGAAAAGGAAGGTTACTTACCCGTGTGTTGAAGCCAGGGAAGTGGAGGTACAAAGTGTCCTAAATCCTGAGAGTGGCACTGAGGAGTGAGATCCGGGCTCCAGCGGCCCTGCTGTCATGGGGCTCTCTGGTCCAAGGATGCCTTCCCTCTGAAACATGGCTGTATGTGTGTATATATGCATGTACGTACTTACATGTCTATATATTTTTGCGTGTGTGTTTCTACATTGTGGTGTAAATGGAAGCCGATTTCAGATTAAAATAGAAGCGTTTGTATTATGTGAGCACTTTCCTTGAGCTTTCCTTGCTGGGGTTGTGAGAATAGAGGATGGAGACAATGACACTTTGTTTTGATTTCTAGGCCAAGTTACTGTGTACAGCGATTCAAGTGTGGCTTCTAGACAGGAATTATTCATATTTGTCCGTTAGATTTGGCAAAAGGCTGCAGATTTGTTTACATTAGCAAAATTCAAATCTATTTGTCTGCTAAACTTAATGGCAGAATGTGTGGGCTTTTATATATATCTATATATCTATTTTTATATAGTTGTATTTAGGCAGAAAGCAAAGAATGTTTTTTTCATTAGTATATTATTTTAATAGGCAACAAAAAAGGGAACATGGTGGTAAACTTGCAAAGTGTCAGATCAGAAGATACAAATCCAAGAGAAATAGGCATGTGAACACCACTGAGAAGGACTATCAAAAAAAAACCCCCAAAACATGCAAATTAATTTAGCTGTTTTAAAGGTAAATATCAGATAAATGCTGTCTTTGTAATGATAATCATGGTAGTGTTCATATAATAGTTAATAGTATCTCTATTTTGATGAGGGGCAGTGGAATCCCAGAACACTTTAAAGATGCTCGTCAGTTAAGACTCAGCATTCTTGCAGAGTTGTTATAATTATCCATACTTTGCAGTTAGCAGGAAGAATGAGGTTAAATGACATGCCAAAGGTCAGATCCCAGATTAGATGTAGCGCTGGGAATTGGGATCATGACTCAGACTCACTCAACCCATAATCTTAATTCAAATGTTTGAAACAGAAAGACCTTGCCTTGTTGGGAATTCAGATTCGAGATCACTCTTCAGAAAGCTGGTTGTCTTCTTCTGACTTTTTTCTGCAGTGGAAATTAGCCCCCCTTTCAGCCATGGGAGGATAAGCAGTGCTGTGGATGCAGTTGTGCAGATGTCTGAGATGGGCTTCATTTCCCCTCACTCTGAATGTCTACATCCGACCTGGTCCCTGTAGGCTCCTTGTGTAATCAATGGAGAGAAAAAGCTGCTGCTACTGTGATTCATCTGACCTGTTTTAGCCGCCTACTGTAGGAGCAGATGAAGCATGCTCTAGAAACACGTTTATTCTCCTGATTTTAAGGGAGTCCAAATGAAGAATTGAAACTTAGAGGTTGTCTGGACTGGGTGAGGTGAAGCAGAACTCAGGACGGTGTAAGCAGCTGTAATACGTCATCTGGCCCAAACTGTGGCTTACAGCAGTTTACCTTTTTTATAGTGGGGTTTTGCATGTGGCACTTTCATTTTCTTATCGTCTTTACTCCAGCTTCTGGCCCCTGTGTTTTACTGACCATTAGATTCTAATGGGTATAGATGTCTACAGTTTTAGAGTACAAACATGGGAATGACCCAGGTACTGTCTCATTAACCTGGGTGAGATCACAGTTTTGAATTTGGTTTATTGCTTGAACGCAACTTTTTATTTCAGGAAACGGAGTAAATAAGCTCCCTTGGAAAAGGTGGTGTTAGTCAAGACAGAACTTGGCTTGTGATTGGGGTACAAGCAGAAGAATGGCTTCAGTGTTACTTGGGATGTTTCACACAGTTCTAGTTGCACCTCTTCAAACAAGATCATCTAGTGCCCTCTTGGAGTAAACATTTAGCAGTTCTGTTCGTTGTTTCTCTGATGCTTACTGCATACCCTGGGCTGTTCTTGTTCTGTATGCTAAGTTGTATGATGTGCCTTGTAGTTTGCCAGCTTTTTTTGTGCTTTGGCTCTATTTTGGACGTGCAATACACCTAAACCACTGAAATGTCTGTACTGCGGTGTCACGAAGCTTTCCAAGGGAACAATGTATTTAAAAGTTGAAAGAGCTACCTATGCCTGGGTAGTAAAACCTATCCGAATGAGGGAGACACTGAGAATAGCTTCCTTCGTGATCTACCTACCTGCCCAGTGGGATGCTGGAGAAGTCGTGGAGAGAATTGCAGGGGATTTAAGAAGGTTCCTGGTGTAGTAAACAACTGAAACATAAAAGTGGATATGTCAAGGTGTATGCTGAGCTTCTCCTGGTCTGTGAGTTACATTGGCAATCTGTGACTCTTGTCATCTCAGTTGGGTGTTATTGTCTTTGTCCTTTGAATCAATTCATTAATGAAGCTGGGTTAGCTGACATTTGCCTGAAACCACTTGTTTTTCTGAAGTGTTTTGTTTTAAATGTCATCCTAGACCAGCCTAGTTTCACTGGTGCAGTAATTCCCAAACACTAAAAAGGAAGTTCCCTTCAATAAAATAATCCCTGTGCTCCTGTTGACATCATCTTGTCAAAGTCTCAGATTGTTGAGTTTTGTGTAGAGTAGCTGGGGATCTTCTCCATGCAGTACTACTTTATTCCTGTACTGGGTCCAGCTTATAATTCATTAACCAGTGAAATAACAGAGAATAATGAATGCAAAGGGCTTAAGCATGGAGCTTGAGCCTGGTTCATGCTTTCTGAACACTTGGGCAGTTGGGCCCATTACAGCCAGTTTACATTTTAAATCCCTTCTCACAAGGATAACTGGTAACTTTTTGTTTTAAAAGTTGAGCTCCAGGAGAAGAAATCCTATATCCCTTCTTATACCTGACTAAGCTTTTGCATCTCACTACTCTGAGAGATGCTGCCATGCTTTGAAAAGTGCACATGAATATCCTAAGCCAATAGTTACACCAACTGAGCCTATGTTGAACTGAACGCTACAATTACCTGTGTGTTCCAGGAGCTAATCTCTTCTTCCCCTATTCCTGCCAGTTGCAGAGTGACTGAACTTGGCTGTTTACTGGGGCGTGCTTCCAACTGTCTTATCAAATATTAGGCAGATGAATATGTAAACAATTTTCAATGTTACTGTGTTAACATCTTTATCGCAGTTACAAGGCACTAGTTGCTGTCACTTTAGTAAGAGTGGTTTGGGTTTTGGTATTTTGTTTGATTTGGAAATGAATTGATAGTTCTCTTCTTGCCAAATACAGCATGGGAGAGAATGAACTCCACAGTGAAATTTGGCTATAATAAAACACATAAACTTTGTTTGACTTAGTTTTAAAGAAGGCAGTTGTTTAAAGCAGCTGGTTAAGTACACAGATGTTCTGGTTGAGGGCAATCCCATATTAAAATGGCATAATGTAGCAACAAATTCTCATTTTAAAATGAATGGCTGACAAAAGAAATATTTAGTTAAGCACCCTACTCTTAATTATAGTGGCAGATATTCTTCTTCTAGAAGCATGTGTTCAAAAGGTGCTGAACAAATGAGCTTGCTTTCTAGCAGAAAATGCTGTGTTGCACTTCCTTAAGAAAGAAAAGATAGATTCACTGACTTGCTGGACTGAATTCTCCGGTGCGAGATTGCTGCCTAAGTCTGCAAGTGAAATGACGCTTCTATGTGTCATGGCTATGCAAAGAGGTTTTATTAATCTACAGACATAAGAAGAGATGTGAAGTCACGTAAGAAGAGAAAGCCAAGGTAACGTCCTTGTGTCAGTGTCCTGCTCCTCTACAGGGCCCAGTAGAGCTGAATTCTTAAGCTGGGATGGAGACCAGCAGCCTCAGTGAGTTTCCTTGTGAAGACTGGCATTTTGATTATAATATTTTACTCATCTTCATGAATGCCTGCCCAGTGAAGCATGGAAGTGTTGGGCTTTCTCTCCCCACTGCAGAAGAGAAGGTCAACTTATGCAATTTCCTTGCACTTCATTTCTTCAAACTTGCACAGCTGCCCTCTGAAGACTGCAAAGTCCCTGGCCCTCGGGCCTGCCAGTTTTGGAAGCTTCTAAATGTCAAGCCTAATCTCAGTTTCCATTTTTAAAAATACAAGTTCCTTGACTTTTTGCTTGCAGAGAAAATGGAATTATTACCAGTAAGTGAAATGTTGGTGCCATTAAGTTTCTGGGTGTAAGGTGGGAGAGAGAATGAAATGTAACTATTTCATGTTCTCTAACAATAAAAAGAGGCATGATGTCTCCGATTAGCCAATTAAACCAGTTAAATACTAACTGTCCTTCTTCTTATCACAGTGCCCCTGCTCTGTACAGGCCTGTTTTCTTCTGCAGCCTCCAGCAGCAGGAGCTCTTTATAGCCTGCCCTGACAGTTCAAAGACCAGGGCAGCTCTGTATTGCCTTGTTCCTGAGGTGAGAGCTCCTCACAGAAGGCACCCAAGAGCCTGTGGGAGAAGGGAGGACTAGGGGCACCACAGCAGTTGAACAACCTGTGGGAGTATGGTACAAAGACCAGTTACGGGTATTTTCCCATTCCCTTTTCTGGCTGCCCCATTTGAAGCTGTTAACGGACTAAAGACCTAGGAGTCTAGCCAGAAATAGATGGTAGGTAGGTAAAGGGCGTGAAGAGTTTAGTCTAGGACTTCTAAATCCTTTTGAAAGTAGGAAAACACTCCACCTTCTTCCATGGCCTCCCCTCTCTCAGCCTCCAAGGCTTCCTCCCATGGTGCAGATCATTTTTTACCCCTCCCTGAGCCCCGCCAGCTGACAGTTCATCACTGTTAGCCCTGGGCCTGTAATTTTTGCCTACCTTCCCTGCCCATCAGCTATCTATTATTGACTTCAAAAGTGCTGGTAAGACCTTCTGCAGCTGCCAGTGGGCATGTTGTGGCCTATGTATTGGTAGACTGTTGTCTGATGCTCCCCGGCAGCGTGGGGTTGTGCAGAGGCTATAAAACTCATCTGGGTGGATAGCAGTCAACTAAGCTGAACTTGGTGTCTGCATTGGCGTGATCACAGTGTCGGGATAAACTTTGAGTTGTGTGCGCAGAACTTGAAGTCACACTTGTTTACAGGAGAGGCACTATTTGTCTTTCTGCCATCCTTGTCTGTGAAACAATTTGTCTTTCCTACACTGATGTGCGTCACCCAGTGTTGTTTTGATTAACTTGTCAAATTATCTACAACGTATCATCACAGGGAGCCCCCCCCCCCCCCCCCGTGCATTTCATATTATTGTAATCTTGCTGCCTGCTTGCATGGTCTGGGAGACACTGATAGAAGAGCCTTGTTCGAGCAGTGTTGTGTCTCGGCCCAGCCTTTGGAGGGCATGAGGCATGTATGGCATGTAGGACCTCTTCCCTGAGTTTGAAGAACTAAGGTTGAAAGTACTGATCTCAGCAACTTCAGCATTTTAGTGCAGAACATTGTCAGATTTATTCTGATTCCCACCCCTGTTATAGAGACCTAGAGTCAGGATGGGTTTCAGAAAGGAAATGGTGGGATGTGGTGAGTGGGTTGGGAATAGGGCCTGGGGAGGGCTGGAGTTTCTTCTTAGGTTTGTGCTAGCACTGGGGCGACTTTGGGCAAAACGGATTAATTGTCTGCAAAATGGGGATAGTCAGACTCCTGGGGTGTAAACCTACTAAGACTGAGACACTCTTCTTTAGGAAAGAGCTTCTACTTAGGCGTTTTTCTTTTGGATTGTCCCTCCTGGACAAAGTTGCTTGTATATTTACATGCCACACTGGTTTATAATGTGACTTTCCAGCAAAGCCCACCTGTGGCAGGAGGTGAGGATATATAGGCTTTAACACATTCACTCAGATTTAACTACCTTTCCAGGAAAATATTTAAAAGTACTTTCTCCAGATAAGAGGTTTTCTATTGCTAGATGTCTTGAAAATGAATGTGCTACCTCAGGGCAAATGCAGTATCTTCTTATTTCTCATAACACGGTTACTTTAAATCTTCTGCCTTTATTGAGAAAATTATTATCCTTGTTGAGGATTCCTCCATTAGTCTATCAGGGAGGCTGTTAGTTAGAGAAGTAGATGAGTCATGTGAAGCCTTGTGTCTCTTAGTGCATGTTTGCAAACCTAATTTTAGTCAGTCTACTCCATTCTGCTCTGCCAAAATTAGATAACATTGTTACAGCTACGCAAGTGTTTAAATCAAAAAGATTCTCCAGATAAATATAATTAGGAAAACCAGTTCCCTTTAGCTGTATTCAGTCATGGATCACAAATACATCCATCATAATTTTTTTTTTTTTTTTTTAAAGGTACCTAAACTTGGGTTTCAGGCCCATTAGCTTCAGCAGGCTTTGTAGCAAGTCCTTAACTGTACACACATCTAAATGAGAGTCTAACATTTCCTGTGCGTCTTCCTGCTTAAAAGTAATTGTTACTACTGCTACTGTGTTCTGCCTGCAAATGTCCTCATGAGGCACAGCAGCAGTTTAAAGATTTCTTGACTTCCCAGCAAATTGTCCTGTTTGCTGTTAATTTTTGAGATTTCACACTGCCTCCATTAGATTTGTACCTGAGCGCCTCTTGCACTAATGAATTTAACCCCTTTGTCCTTGGGAAGTAGGGGATCTGATCCTTATTTTGCAAATCCTGCTAGTCTTGGTGTTCAGCTGATCCGTTGGCCTCCATGAACTCAGTGCTAGGTGAGAAGAGTTGGATTCAAATCAGGACATGGACCCCAGCTTTACAGAGAACTTGAGTGCATACTTCAGTTCAAAGCATGTGCTTCAAGGCTTTGTGATAGCTTAGGGCTTAAACATGTCTTCAAACTGAATTTAGCTAATGTACAAAGTTACTCTTCTGTTGGACAGTTTTGTTAACTGGGGGTCCTGCTCCATGAATCCAGTCTGAAGGTTATGCAGTCCCGAAGACTGGTTGGTGAAGCTCACTGTCATGATGAGGTTAGGTGATAGAGGTTGGGTAAGCACACTTGCCTATCCAGACACTTAGTGGTATTTTGTATTTACTTTCAGAGATGTGCATCTGCCACAGTCCAACACTGTGAGTAAAGAAATACCCTGGGCATTTTGTGGCTGTGGTAGGTGAAAGAAAAGGGGGAATGGGAGACAGACGGAGGCATCCGCATAGTCACAAACTGAAGTGAATATGGACTGGGACAGGAGCAGGGCCTGATGTGAAACATCAACTAAACACATCCAAAAAGGGAGAAAGAAACTGATAGCCTTTGCAAATTGACTATTAAATGCTACATCCGATGCCACTGCAAGTGGCTTTTTGCAGTATCAGTTACTTCTGATTAGATTTGTGAGATGCACTAGATGACAACAGTCTATTTAAACATCTATTCATATTCGTGCTCTAACGTGTTTTAGAGTCCTGTGTGGATTGTATCTGGTGTTGTGAGGACACACTCACACAGCCGCTGGTCCCTCTTCCTGGAACTCTTGTTCTGATTTGCCAGCCATGGCACCTTGCTCCCAGGATGTCCTTGGCTTTTTGTCTAAAAAGGACCAGGCTTGGAGTCTCTGGACGTGTGTTTCTCTCCAAATGCTCATGTTGGAGGAATGAACTAAACTCACAACATCTTCTTTGCAAGATGAGACTTGTTGCTCCTTTCCTTTCCTCCCAAACACATCATCTGCCCGCCAGCATGGGTTATCTCAGAGCAAGGTGGACTGCCTAAGTGTGGAAGAGGCAGCTAGCTCCAAACAGCAGTGAGTGAATGCAATGGTTAAAGAGAAGAAACAAGACTGGCCTGTCTCCCTAGTGTGCAGCCTGCACGGGGAACGTGTGACTCATGCTTTGGACGCCCATTTCACACCCCCCTGCAGCTGTGCCGCATCTCACATGCCTACAGAGCCGTGTTGCAGGGCTCCTCGCAGCTTGGGGTCCCACAGTTGCAGCTGGTCTGTGACCAGCCATCCAGCATGGCTGGAGTGCGGGGCCATGGAGCAGGAGAAATGCTGGGGTGTGGTTCAGAAGGAGACTCCTGCACTGGAAAACCTCCTAAAAATGTATCACTTAGCACCATCTTACTGCCAAAGAGCATCATCTTCTCTCACAGCCAAGAGTGAATGTGGGATCTCATCCTCTGGGATAGCAAGGAGCTGGGGAAGGGAGGTTGAAGTCTCTCCCCCTTGTCGGTCTTGATCCTTCAGACCCGCCTTCTCTGGATTTTCTCCCACTCCTTCTGCTGCTAGCGCCTGCTACGTGCCGAGGGAGAGAAGCGCCCTTGCTTTCATTGCACCTGCTGTCTGGGTAAACAGAGATTCGCCGCTGTTGACATCGGTCCACAAGCCCTACAGTCTGTTGAAAGTTTCATTTAGATAAACAAAGCATATTTTTAGTTGTACGCAATGTTTGGCCGTGGTAGCAGAGAGCTCTAGCAGGTGTCTTTAAGGCCCCTAGAAATGAAACAGCAATCCCCAAGCAGAATATGCAGTGGGCCGGCTGCTTAGCTAATGGAAGTTGGCCAGCCTCCACTGGATTTGACCCAGGACAACTAGATTAACAGAAAACCAAAAAAACCCCACTTGTTTTCTTTCTAACAAGCAGTGTCCCCTTCCTTCTGTCTCTCAGCAGTCTGTCCTGCCCCCTCTTGCTGCATCTTTCCCCATCTCCCTTCCCCTGATCTTCTCTCTCCTTCCTCCCTGCTGCAGGGAGCAGACCTACAAACATACCAGTCCTTGGCTGGAGTTACTCAAGAACAGTTGTGCCTTCGTGCCACGCAGATATCCCAGGAAGCAAATGCTGCCTTTGGTTTTGCAAAAGGCCGGCGGAAATCTTGCAAGAGGCAGGGGAACTTCAGTGGCACATGCGTCCAGCAGCTCAGCGCTGGGGCCAGCAAGTTGCATAGAAGTGTTGGGATGGCACTGCAGGACTGATCCTGTGAAGCTGGACTGCGCGTGAAGTTAGGAAGACCTTGAGAAGCACAAGACCCTGGAGCAGCCCTGGGGCAGGTCTCGTACCAGCACTGCATGCGCCGCCTGGGCACTTGCCTTCCGGTGGTGAGAGTGAAACTCCATCTACAAGTCCCAGTGAAGACTTGTTAGAGCTCTTCCAGGCCCTAGTTGCAGCTGGACCATCTTGCACGTCCATCAGGTGTCTTGCTGCAAGATGGGTGTCTCGTGAGCCAGTAGAGAAGGCTTAGATGGGAGGGTATGGCCAGTCTTGTGTTGGCTGAGTTAAGAAATAAAAAGCAAAATGCTTTATTCTCAGGAATTTCTTTTAACTGGATAAAAAAATGAACAGGCAGTTAAAGAAGACAGTTAAATGTGAAACAAATAGAGAAGGTAATGGAATTAACTGGGGATTAAAATTAATCTTGAATAGTGTGTTTATAATTATTTGTATTTAACCTGGTGTCTCTGTTAGTGGGACTTTATTAATGGCATACTCAGCAGGCTTGGTTAAAATGAGGACTTTAAGCAAACAGCATTGTCTTTATTTAAAAAGAGCTTTGAAATATCAAACACAGCAGGAGAAACAGGTGTTGGAAGAATTGTAGGCCAAGAAAGCCATTATTAGATTATTTTCTACCTTCAGTGGCTCTGATTACCTGATCATTATTCTGAACACTGGAAAAGGTGGGAGATACAAGAGATGCACTTTTTCCTTGAAGTCTTGCTATGGATGTTGAAATACTTCTATAGCTACATGTCAATGCATGGCCAAGCAGCTTCAGAGGCTGGGAGAAGGTTCTTTACTTGATACCTGGTTAGAAGCAGCATCAGGTGAAAATCATGGATTAAATAGGGAATCAGTACCTTTGTAAATGTTAATTATGGAAATGACATTTATAGGTCTCATTTTGAAACGAGATAAAGCTTTTATTGAACATGTGCTATTATTAAAACGAAGTAATATGGAAATTCACCTGGGATGGAAAACCAGTACAAGAAGGCAGCCTAGTAGAAGGATTTAGGGCTTGGGTTTTACCTTTGGTAAGCCACAAATACATAAAATATATAATTAAAATATAAACTCTATTTTATATTTTTTAGTCTGAGAGCCTTTGTCAGTGTGTCCCACAGCTCATTGCTTGGCTGGATGAACATTTTTGTTTGCTTGTTTTATGTCTTCAAAAAAGAATTGTTAAAATCTACCTTCACTTAAGAATACTTTAGTCAGTGCTCCACGCTGGTTCTTGAAGTTAAAAGAATGTCTACTTACAGAAAAGGTGGAAGTCTGAAAGTAGTTTGTATTTAAGTGTTAAACCACCGTTGCCTCTTCCTGCAGAAGTGTGGAGAGAGCTGCATTCATTCCTGTTAGTTCACCTCCACTAGTTGAATAATGTGAAATCAAAATTTGGAAACTGAATAGAATAAACATAAAGTTTTGGGTTTTTTTCTCCTGGTGTTCTAATTATGAATAAAAATGTAATCAAGGAGATCTGCTAGCTCTAAAGCTGAGGAGGAGACCAAGCTTAAAGTCTGTCAGTTCAGCGTGATGGCAGATGATATTTTATCTTTATTTTGTAATATTTTTAAAGTTAATTTTTAGATAGCACTTAGGGAGTTATGTAAGCTTATTTTTGTATGCTGTGAATTAAAATTCAATTTTCCATCACTACACAGTGTGGCAAATCAAAAGCAGAAAAAAAAATTGTATGAAATGCAAAATGTACATAATTCACTTTTACGTAAGTTAATGTAAAAATTAAAACTCTGAATAAAGGTATGTTTAATCTGTGTAACTGCTTATTGTGTTTAGATACTGAGTAATGTATTTTCCTGATGACCTAAGAAAGCACCAAGTCTCTTCTAACCAATAAGAGTTCCTTTGGGAAAATAGCTTAAAAAAGCGCAAATGCAAACCAAAATGGAGATAGCACAGGAAACCCTGTTTTAATTAATCTTACTGATTTAAATCATAATTAATATCAGTGATACAAATCAACCCACGTGCTTATTGCTTTTGCAAGAACAACCTGTGGGCCCACATGAAGATGAACGTGGGCTCGGAAGGAGCCTGGGCAGTGGGGGGGGAGGTGGTACCCCAGGCTGCAACACCCACCCCAGCTCACTGCATCTCTGCAAGAATTTCCCACTGCCAGGGAAGAGAGTTGGCCAGGACACAGATCTGCGGTGCAGACCCAAGGCAGTTTCCGCAGTGGTTGTGAAATCATGCTCTTAAGGCCCCTTGTGAAATTAGCCTTTACTTTTACCAGAAAAGTTTTAAAGTATCCCAAATTGGAAAGTAACACTTAGTTTTTAGTTTAATTTGAAATAAAAGGTTTGCTATAGCCAAAAATGATGGTTTTGATTTGGTTCATCCATAATAGTTCAATTTTTCTGTTTTCTGTAAGAGAAATAAATCACTATTATACACTGATTTCTTCTTATGGTTGGTTATTATAGTGTTATGGTTTGTTCTGCTTTCAAGTGTCATTAATCCCCAAGAAATAAATCAGAGTTTCTGAACAAGCTTTTCTTTGTCAGTTTTGACTGGTGTTTAATCCTCAGCATTGTTAAAAAGGCTTTTCTTTTTACGGAGGTGCCTTGTTAGGAAGTACAGCATGCGGATGGTGAAAATTTAGAGATTGTAGTTGTCTCCTGTTGCTACTGTTATTTCTCTTTTCCCTTCTCCTTCTGCCATATGTAGCTGTCTAAGGCTTGGGGTGAGGTTTCCTATAAGAACAGTGGTTTGTTTGAAAAGGGTGAGCAGAGGAGGAACTGTGCTGCCATCTGGTCTGGAGCTCCTGGGTCTGGTTCTGGCTTTGCCACTCACCTGCACGGTGGCTTTGGGTGAGTTTTCTGGCATCACCAAGTGGAAATAACTGCACATAGCATTTAGTCTTGGGTGGTGTAGTCTGATATCTCTGTGCAATGGAAAGTTTGGGCTTTCTGTGCAGGAAGACTTGCTTCAGAGCTGAAAGCCAGACAGCAGAGACTCATTAAAACAAAAAAACCCAAACCCAGCCCCAGTAAAACCAACATGCTAAGAACTACCACAAACCACATAAGTTTCCTTCCATGCTTCTTTACCTGCTCTTCCCAAGCAAAGACTGTAGCACATCAGCCAAGAGGCAAATAATTAAAAGCACTCCCATAATGTGTCCCTGAGAGGTGTCAACAGGGAGGAGTCCTGCTTGATGGACAGTGGTGCCTTTGGGAGAGGGGGAAGGATTCTCTTCTCTGTTCCCTTCCCTGTTTCTGGAAAATGCTATGGGAGTGTTGTGGTGATGGTCCCCATTTAATTTAAACAAAATTGAAAAACTGGGGCTGTGTGGCGTGGAAGTAGTTTGTTCTCACTCTAGTCAGCGCCAAAGGAAAAGCTCCAGAAGACCATCAGGCACTTGAAAAGGTTTCATATCTACAAAGAGATTCCTGGTGGTAGAGTCCCTGCTCCGTCGGGGTGCTCTGATGGTATTCAAGGCAGCAGTAAACCTGTACACAGCGTGGCAGAGGAGCCCATACAGGGAGGACAGCATATGTGGAAAGACTAAGATTTCACAGGAAGAACTGTTTTTTTGTACTGTTACGTAAGCTTTACTTTCTCCTTTGTGAAAAGGACTCGTAACCTCTCCAACAACAGCTTTTATCAGTTTAAGGCTAGTCTGCACACCTCACAATGATGCTGCACTGCCGTGTTTTTCTCTCTGGGCTTTTTATTTGTCACTTTATATCTAAAATTTCTACTTAAACAAATTTAGCTTGATGGAAATTATCAATATCCCTTGGCTTGGGGCAGAGGGAGAGCCTTTCTGTTGACTGTAATGTGGCTGAGGTGCGGGTTCAGACACTGGATTTGGAGTGGATGTGTGATGTGGCTGCAAAATGAATGTATAAGATGGGCAAAAGGACCTCTGAGGAGAAGAGGCGGCTATAGAAAAGGCATAGATGGGGATATTTTGCAAAATCGTCAGAAATGCCTCCAATGCAGAAGGGATGTCTTTGTTGCTGGCAAGAGTTTGCCATCAGATTTAAAGAATGGTTATTCACTTTTTCTTTGAGACCACTGCAAGGGATCAAAAAATTACATATCTGCTTCATCCTGCCCTGAAATTCACCCTTCAATCTGCAAAAATAAAACAAGAACTGGTGACTTTTCAATATATATTGAATCTTTTATTATAATATCTACTGTGCCTAGAACAACCTTGCTACAAAACTCCAGAAAATGTAAATGATGTGCTATGAATAGGTAAATGATTCCTAAGCAATAATGTGTGCTGAATAACCTTTGTACCTTAGCAAACTGCCAAATCTGCAGTGAAATCTGGTAGCTGAATAATGTATTGGGTTTGATGCTGCACCTGGCTCTGGACATGGAAAGCAAGATCCTCCAGCCCTGGCAGTGGGACTGCTCGGTGGAGGATGACACTGGTGGAGGTTCAACCACAGCATCTGGATGACACTGGAGGGCAGATTTTCACTACAAAGCAGTGCTCAGGACAAGCCAATTTGGCCTTCTCTAGTGCCTTCATATTCCTTTTTAAAAGCAAAGCAGCTGCTCGGGACCATTTGTTGAAAGTAGAATGGACCACTACTGCTAGGCTTGGGGGAAAAGGCAAAATATCCTCTTAGGATGGGAAGCACACTGCAGCAGTGTCTAGATGAAAGAACACAGACATAACTATTATGGGCTTCTGAGTGTTTTTTTCCTGTTTGTTTCTAATTTAAGAATTGCAGTAAATCCTTATAGGATGAATGTATCTTAAGAAGTAACTCATGTTCTAATAGGGATGTCTATGTAAATCACACAATATTGTAAATGCCACTTACTATCACTCTGTATGTCATCAGAGCTGTTTCAGAACATATTTTCAGCTGTATCAGCCACAGTGGATATTTTTAAAAAATGGTTTCCTATTATGCCATTCTGCTACTGACTCATAGAAGGAAAATGGCAAGGCCAGCTTTCAAACTGATGCATACTCTGTCTGCTTCAATGAAATCAATATGTTAGTCTCCACCTACTCTGGCCTGGGGTTATCTTTGTGAACTATGTATCAGAAGAACATTTTGTCGTTACAAGCATTTGAAAATTATTCTCTAAAATCAATATTCTATTTTCTCTTAAACTTGCGTTTAGTAAAATATTCTCAACATTTCTTTCCCCTAAAAAAGTTAGAGAAATACATCTGAAAATATATTCCCCAGTGACACGGCTTCATCTGTACTATGGCCGCATAATTCTGTTCTTACAACAATGACTTTCCAGAGGTTACACCCAAGATAAATTTATCTTGATGTATGCTAGGCTATTTATCCATGGAAATATAGGGGGGAGAGCAAAATCTGGCTGTGGCTGTGCACATGCTAGAAAATCTGCTGGCAGCAAACGTGGCACATGGCAAAAAGTTAGTTGCCCTGATTCTGTCTTTTCCAGAAAGTCAGAGTGACGAAGGCGGCCCTGAATCCCCTGAACCGGCAGTGCCAACCGCGAGGCACGTGGGTGTGCTCTGCTTGCTCGTGCAGCTGGATGCACCATTCCCTGCACAGTACCAGCCATCACTCTCCATAATGTCAGCATCTCACAGAACCGATTTTGCACTGAGCTGAACAGTATTTCAGTGGAATTGCAACTCTTCAAAATATACCTTTGATGCTACGCTAAAGGTCATCTCCACTATCGTTCTTCTCCCTTTATGTGGCCCAGCGCTGTAAAAAACAGCTGCACTGATTTCGTGACCAGGCAGACGGAGAACCACACTGTGTAGCTGTAGGCACAGAAACGTACGTGTGTCCCGCTAATACCCATGTGTTAACTTCAGAGCTGCTCAAGGGACATATCTTCATCCAGTGAACTGACAAAAATTGCCATCCTCTTTCTCTGCTTCCCTCAGCAATTGCACATTGTGGATTTTTTATTTCTTTCTCCAGCAACGGTCTGCAACCTTGAATTGTGCTAATAACACACATCAGATTGATGGTCATGCCGCATGGGGTGGGTAGCAGGGGTGCCTTAGTGCAGCCACCATCCTCCTCGTGGAGATTACAGCCATCAATTTCCATCTGCTGTGAGCATCTACGTGATTCCTGGGTATAAGAATGTCAGTTGGTTCCCAAGGCTGAGCGGGTTTCCATTTGGCAACCATCTCTCCACCCCCAGCATCAGTACTATAAAGACATCATCAGCAGGTAATTTGCTTTGGCTCCATAATGTATGAGCCTGCAATTACCTATTTTCCTCTCCCGCATTAGATTGGTACCCAGATTGGTACCTTCTGAGACTTTACGGATGCCTTATAGCTTTCAGTCCAATAGCACAGCCATCTCTTTTGCTGGCTAATCAGGAGTGTTATTATTCTATACTGGGGGTTTGGAAAAAAAAGAACGCTTCAAACACCAATTAAACGTGGTGTGAGCCAAGCCTAGAATTTCAGGAGGACAATGGGAGAAGCAGATCCATTTGCAGGGCAGTAGGCTCACAGCCTCAGCAGCTGTGAAGCAACTTCCCTTCTTGGCATGGCAGGCTCAGCACACGCAAAACTCATTGCCCGACTTCGGAGACCTCTTGGAAACCTGGCCCGCATGTTGCTGTCACCCCGCACCCCGTCCGGCAGCCCCGGTCCCTCCTCCTCAGCCCCGTTTGCTGGTGGGTCTGCTCGGGCAGACGCCGAACTCTGATAGCGGGTTGTGAGCATGTAATTCTGCCACAATAATGGCTTCCTGGTGTGGGTTCTTGTAGCATCCTTTACACAGTCCTCTCCGTCGCTTATGAACACTGGAGGTTAAGAGAGCTCACAGATTTCCCAGTGGAAATCCCGATAGCTGCGAACACTACGGCTTCATGTAAGTGACCGGTGTTAGGGGGAAGCTGTGGTCTGGTCCAGCTCCTCTGGACAAAAATTTGGATCTGAAACCCTGAAAGTTGTTTCTTCCTCTGCATTCCCCCCACTCCCCTCCCACTCAGCTGCAGGTGCAGGGTCTCCATTCATATGTGGTCCCCACTTCATCGCTGATCTGGTCTGAAAGCATGTATGGTAGGAGTTGCTGGCCTGATACACTAATCTGAATTTTAACATTGATTTCTGTCAAGTAAGCCCTATCGCTAGGGTAGGGAGATAGGCTGGGGAACCTGGCAGGGAAGGGGACACCCTGGATGGAGCAGCTGAGGACTGTGGGGTTGAGACCGATCCCTCCGTGAAGCATCAGACTCCGCAGGCTGCAGGTGCAAAAATGTAACTCTTATTTACTCAGCATCTCTGGTGCAGCCAAAAAACCCCTATGCTCAGCAGCTTCAGGGTGAACCTTGTGAGGGCTTTTCAAGACGTTTCTAAACAGTGTCTGTGATTACTCCAGAAACCACGACTACAACACTTGGAGGAAGAAGAAAGGCTTAATAAAACCAAACGTGTTTGTTAACAGTAATTCACAGCAGGCTCTGTGGCTGAGCCTGCCAGCTGCCATAGTCTGCAACGGTTGCATTTAGCCAAGCTTAAAAGCAGGAGCAGTACTGGCTTGGGAGGAACCTACTGCTCCCTCCTATTGTCTGGACAAATAAATTGCTTTATAGTAGTGCCTGGAAATCATGTGCCAGCTACATGCTGAACAGATAAAGAGGAGACAGAATACAAATCTGAGTCATGAATTTGCAAAACTTTCTCACTGAGATACGGGTCTTTTGGGTCTCCTATTAATAAGGGGCTTGATTCCTCCCTGTTTTCCTCCCTGTTTTCTTCCAGCAGGTGGTTTGTCCCTGCAGGGACGATGTAAAGCACTGTCACGTCAGATGCTGTTTTATAACACTTGGCTTGTGCAAGTGCTAACAGCAATACTGGAAAATAGCATTTATTCCTTTTTATCATGGTATGTTCTAGATCTATCAGGAGTTGCAAATGTTCTAGGATAAATATAGCTTGTTCCTTTGCTAGCTCTGAGCCCACTGTGGCAAAGCTTTCTTCCTGGAAACAGGAGGATGTGGTGGAAAGGAAGAGGCATCCCCCGTGCTATGACAAATCTGACTGGTGACGTGTGGGAGGTGGGTCTGGGACTTTGAATGACAACGTAACATGGTCTAAATGCCCTTAACTGATGGCGTTACATGGGCCGATTCTGTCCTCTCACAGGCTGCTCCCTGGAAATGATCAGGGAAGGTGTTTACACCATCCTTAGTTTCTCTATTGCGGTGTTCATCTGCAGTCTTCCACCAAAATCTTCCCCCTGTTGGAGCCAAACCGAGTGTTGCTTTTGGCCCCTTCTCCAAAGACAGGGTCTCAGCTTAGTTCTTTGGAAGACCTTTCTTTGCAAGCAGGAGATGAGTGACTCCAGGCACAGCAGCAGGAGCTTTCCATTTCTGAACTCATCCTTCTTGGGTCACTTCTTACATGGGGCAGCATCTCCCTTTTAATGCCAAGGTACCTGCCATACCACCCGCCTCGGCTCCCGTCTCTTGCCCAGTACTAACTGCAAACCATCTGCTGTGGCCTCGTGTCTTGTGTATGTCTTGCTGTTGTCATGTGTATGTCTGCCCTTTCCTCTTGTGTTTGTTGTATCTGCCTCTAGTGCCCCAGTTTATGCTTAAATGGTCTAATTTTTGCAGCAGGGAATTTCAGGGAATGGAAGGATAAGCCCTTGCAAATGAGAAAAAAACCCTAGAAGATCAATGGATTTCTGTCAGCATAAAACGAATTTGAGGGAGAACAATCTCCTTCCTTCCTCTGCATTTCTCCGTCTTTTTCCCCAAGGTATTGTAAACAGCAAAACTGCTTCTGGAAAGCACCATCCTGGCAGTGGAAATGACTTTCTGCGGCTACTTACAATTATGGTGGAGATCAATAGGGAATAGCAGCACTTGTGCAGCAAAGAGTGCATGACATGAACTTAAGTTTCCCTCTCCTGCTGTGATGTATAGTGTACTGTGGCCCTGCTTCCTTATCTTCTTTATACATGAGTGTCATTTCAGGCTTGATTTTTCATGATTATCAACAAACAAGGTACAGATTTTACTGCACTGAAGCAACCCAAAACTTTGCTGCCGTTCAGAGGGGGTGTCTCCTTGTAATCTACCTTCCAAGCATTTTTGCAGGCTCATAGATCCCTTCACCATAATGTGTTTTAAGATCATCTCATTACCTGTCATATATATATGTCCATGTGCTGTGTTTGGAGCTGTATGGGGAAGACAGATGAGCTTCATGTGCCTTCCCTTACAGCAATGCTGGCCACATAGGATGCCATGCAAAGGAAAGTGGAACAGTCTTAAAAAGTTAGGGGAAAAATTAAAAGGAATGGGAGGCGTGTGGTGCAATCGACATATAAACAAAATACATACCATTGTAAAGTTCTTTTTTTTTTTTAATTTCTTTAAGCTTGGACAGCATGGTTCCTACCAGCTTAAACTGTTTCCTTCAGAATTCATTGATGGTAGCAATCACACCGCAGTGGTTTTGAAGGCTGGACTGATCGGTGGGATAAATAGGAGTTACATTTTTGCTTTGTGCATTATCATACTGCTTTAATTCAGCTTAATGATTCAATTATCCTCTTACAGAAATTAATTACAAAACAGGCCCTAAAAGTGTCCAGGATGGGTTGTATCGAGCCAGCAGCGTGTTGTGGGATGTGATGAGTGATGCTGTGCCTCTCTCCACCTCTGCGCCTGTAGGAGACTTCTTTCCTTGGGATGCAGGAGGTGGGAATGGAGAGCTTCGGTCTTGGACTGCAGTACAAAACCTCCTGTCAGTCTGTTGTACTTAACGTTCAGGTTCGCCTCGGGTAAAAGTGGGCTTGAGAACATCACATGTTGGGGGAAAAAATCTGAGTGAGGGTTGGAGCTAATTGAGCCGCAGCATTAAGGGCTCTCCATCATTCCAGGGTACTTGGGCACTGCACAGAGAGGATTTACTGCAGGGGTTTTGATCTGTAAAACGTGAAGTGCCCGTCTGCAGCAATGGTGCGGCTCTTATCAAAAGAATATGATGCAATAGGTCAGAGCAGAGTTAAATTAAAACTCACTTCATGTATTTATAAATGAGAAGAGGTATCTCTTTTGATGCTTAGGTAAACTTGGCACATAAGAATGTATGAACCACAGTCTCTGGTGGTTGTTATTTTAATATTAAGTGAAGACCCCAGAGAGTATAAATTGCTCGCGTTTCTTCATGGCAAAACTGGATTACATACAATCTGGAAGGAAATACTATACTCGGCAGAATAAAACTGATTCATTTATTGCTTGTTAATCTTTCAGCATTAACACTTAACTGAAGTTGGGATTCTTTTGGGGTTGGGGTTTTTTTGCTGATTTGGAGGTTGTTTCTTGTTATCAGTAAAAGAAGTTAAGCAGTGAATTGATTATTTGAATATTTAAAGGCTGCATCGTGCATCACCATGAATGCTGTGATCTTTAAAGGCACTGACAGTTTTCCCTCTGGCTATTAACATGTCTGCTTTATACAACACAAATGTCAACATCACTACTCCTCTAATTAGAGCAGTAGGTCAAACAGTGTCTTTGTCTGTAGAGGAACCTGTGCCATTAGCCAAGTTGAGAAGAAGCCCCTTTGTTAAGCTTGATTTATTTTTTTAAGGTTTGTTTTATCCTGTGTCAACCTACAAATGCTGTTTTCAGGGGGGCATTTTTGCTTACTGCAGAAAGGGAAATACATAGAAGAGATTCTCCCTCAACCTGTTCAGCTCTCCGCCTGAGCAGCGAAGCAAACCTTCCCCCGAAATCCCAGCTCGCTGCAGGTCTGACCTTCGTGAGGGGGTGCATTGATTTGGTTTTGTTCAAACACAAGAAATGTATGTTCCCAGAGACAGTTTAAATGATAATAGTACTGTAAGCTGTAGAAGCTTATGAAGGTAGAGAAATATAGTGCTATCCCTTAAAACTGTTTTCTGTTAACTGATGCAAAGCAAAATTGCCATGATCGTCCTAGTTTGGGTACTCTACTGGAGACACCAGTTTGGTTTTGCCTTTTCTGATTTGTTTCTAAGTAGAATTTAGCATCATTTCCATAATGATAAATCTTCCAGTTAACGCCAAGAAACCAGTGCTGCCCATCTTGAATATCTGAAAGATGTGGTTGCTATTTACAGTTTATCGCATTTGTTTTTCTGACAATGTCTTTGATTGCTTCTCTTTCAATGCACTACACATCTTGCTAACTGAAATTGCCTGTAGCATTATGGAAGTAGATTGAAAAGTATATTAAACTAGACGTTGGGTTTAGCATTTTTTTTATTTTTAAATAATTTTTAAAAATATTTTAAAATATATTTAAATATATTTAAAAATATTTTTAAAAATAATATTTTTTTGTTTCTGTGATCTTGGTTTTGGTGGTTAAGTAGTTGGTGAGTCCGCAGTGGAAATTCTCAGATTTCAGAACTGCAGGATTTTTCCTTAGAGTAAGTAATTGTCAAATGAGCTAAGACAGGCATGAGCTCCTGTATACACTTTAATCCAGCTAGTTGTTTCTCTGGAAGGAAGGTGCCAGCAGCAGACAGAAGGTCACAACCATCTTTCCTCCTTAAAGAAAAGGCGGCTGGAGAACAGTGCCTAGGACAGATGAACAATGGATGGTTTGGGTCCGGTTTCTCTATGTTCTCGTTAGCATTTGGCGCAACCCCTCATGCTTCCTTTCTCCTGCCCGTTTCCCCTTCCCTACGATGACGTGTGCCCCGCCACGGATCAGGGTGGGTGCGGGTAGCTCCTTACAGATGATATGCTTATATGCCTGTATCCTCCAGCAAACCTGAAGCACATGGAGAGCCCAAAGGATAGTAATCCATCATCCCTCCTCTAACCTGTCCTGGGCCACACAGCGTGCCCAAAGCCTTGTGGCACGGGTGGGCACCTCTTGCTTCCCTGGGGCTGCCTTCTCCTAGGAGTTGCCTGGAAATGGTCCCTGCGCTGCAGGCTTGGGGTGTGCTGGCATGAGGATGGTGTGGAGGGGTCTCCCTGCTGCCTTCCCGCTGCTGCCTGCCAAAAGCACTGCTCAAGGGCTTTGCCTCTCCCAGGGTTATGTGGGAAAGGCAACCAGCTCCTAAACATCCCAGCAAGATGCTGAAACATGCTTATACTAGTGGAGGGGAAGCTCATCACAGATTGAATTGGTCAGTGAGAACCTGAAATGGCTGAAATGGCTTTCAGTCTCACAATGTGAAAAGTCTCTTCTCCCTTTCTGCTGTGCCCCCCCAGCAGCGTGCTGGCACGCTGCCTCAGGGGGGCCGAAGCTCCTGCAGAGGGGAGGTTTTCTGTTTGTTGAAGGAGCTGTGTTTTATTTACTACCTTGGGTCTTTGGGGTTTGTTTTGTTTCATTTTATTTTTTTACAGTTGCTCAGCGATTGTCATTCTACAGAAAATTAAAGCGGTTCATTCCCCCAGACAGAAGCTGTGTTTGCAGATTCGTGTGGCCCTTCTCTGAAGAGGCAGTGCTCCTTTTGCCAAATTAGCTGCAGCAGATCTATGACCTGGAGGCTGCTCTTCAGTAGGCTGGAATTACACCATCCAACACGCTTCCAACATAAACACTGCTCCTATAAAGAAGCTCAGACAGCGAATACCAAGGTGCCAAGTCTGCCTTGGATTTCAGACTGGTACCTAATGTATCTTTAGAAATCCCAGTCTTATCACTAAAAAACCAAATAGAACTGGAATAACTAAATTGGGCTTAATTTGTTTTCATTACTGCAGGAAAGACTTATCAATTGATGTCTTTCAGTTAGGTTTTCCACTTCTTATTGAATATAAGTTGAAGGACTAAGGGATACTGTTTCCTCTTTTTTTTTTTTTTTTTTTTTTTCCCTGGAATAAGAATGTCCTTATACAGGCACCAAAATACTATAAATGAAAAGGATGAAATAATTTTGGCTGGTGTTTGTGTGTAAAACAAGTCTTACATGGAGATCATGCATAAGTATAACCAGTTTCTTAGTTTGCATAAATAGTTTGGCTCATATTGGCTTGGCACAAGTGCGGGCTGTGGGCTCTTCTAGCTCTTAGTCAAGTGATGCTCTCTGCACCCCTGAACGAAGGAGACACAGAGAGGGTCACAGATGGCTACCAAGTTGGCCGGTACGTTTAGGAGTGAGCTGCTGTTGTGGAAACATGAGTCGCCACAGCTCACACTGAAGATACCGTGTTACCCACACTGGCTCTACCCTCCCTCTTTGCTGGTAACCCTGCTCAGCAGGAGGCATTTCATCCTCTCCCTCGCCCAGCAGTGCTGGCTCTCACACTGTTCCGTGCAGTGTATCTGAAGGCACACTTCATTGCACACTGTGTTACGCTTTATTATAATGAGCTGGGTGCTCATTAGAGCTTCACAGTTATAAACAGAGCCACAATTTTGCTTGAGGCACATGGTAGTATTAGTTTGGTACCTGGAAACTAACCTTATCTCGACCTGGGTTATGTCAAAATGTAAGTGATGGTACTTACTTGTCACATCTGAAGTGGATGATATAACTGCAAACGTTTATAAGATGTACAGATGAAAAAGTGAAGGAAAATGTAAGTCTACAAACCCCCTTATTCTCTCCTACCATTCAGCCAGCCCTCTGCTTGCTGGCTCTCTGGCGTCGTGGCCCGTACAGAGGGACTGTGCCCTCATACCTTGGTGCCAGAGAGCTCCCATCCTGGCAGAGCACGCTCACTTCCCAGAGATCCCCAAGGGTTTTCATCGTACCCCTTTTTCTTTTGTAAGTTTATGCATGCAACAGTTTGTGCGACCAACTAAATCAAGAGGTCGCTGTTAATTCCTTCTGATAAACCCATGGTCTGCCTCCCCTCTTTGGAGATGCGAGTGTTGCCGTGGCGGAGCAGGTAGTGCCGCGGTTCCAGCCGGCCTGCGAAGAGCTCTGCGGTTCGGCTCTGCCTCCGAGTCCTGCTGCTCAGGGCAGGGGACCTCCCTCCGCTGCATTGCATCTCGTGTAGTGCCTGTGATCTGAGGAGCGCAGACGCACGTAAAGCGTGAGTCTTGTTTCTGCCACGTGACTGAGATTGCCCCTGGGGTGATGCTAGGTTTGAAGAGACTGATGCTCAAAACCTGTCTTGAAGGGATACTGGTAGAACCAGTAAACTGGAATTTGGAACAAACCCCTCTCTTTTCTGAACCTTATGCTCATCTGAGGGTTTTTCAGTTCACC
Organism: Astur gentilis; assembly: GCF_929443795.1. Taxonomy (NCBI): domain Eukaryota; kingdom Metazoa; phylum Chordata; class Aves; order Accipitriformes; family Accipitridae; genus Astur; species Astur gentilis. The sequence goes on from NC_064904.1 coordinate 9,756,016, forward strand.
CAGCACCAGCCAGCAAAGCAAGTGTGGTGCTTTCATAGCAGGGAATGGTAGATCCCACAGGTGCCACAGCCAGCTCGCTGGGTGTGAATGTACATGCTGCTGAGCGAGCAGTATTCTCCCTGTTTTCTGGGTAGTTTCTATTAAATCCTGCAATGCCTTGAGACTGCAAAGTCAGAGCTGGGCAGTGAGCTTGGCAGCAGTGAGCATGGCAGCATGTATGGCCAGGGCTGGTGGTACCTGCCTCGGGCATGTCACAGACCAAGAGAGCCTGCATAGAAACCAAGACATAGAAAACCTCGTGTATCAGCAGGTTTTATTCTCATTTTAAAAACAGTGTGAACCTAACTCTAAGTGGCAGTGGAAGTGAGAGACTGTGAGCGATGAGGCATACGGCACACCAATCGATAGCTGTTGCTTTATTCTGTTTTCCCTTTTCCCTTGTTCTGGGGCAGGCGAGAGGACTCCTGAAGAGCAAAATGCCTCTGTCCAGAAAAGATATGGAGGAGGGTTGGAAAACCAGACAAACGGTAAAGAGTCCACTAGCTGTGTAAGACCAAGCTGGAAGCTGGAAACCATTCCCTGTGCAGGCTGCCATAACCTTCGGAGTGAGGCAGGGAAGTTTTGTTTTCACACATCACGTATTTCAGAGGAGCGTTTCCCAAATCCACGGTCTGATTTCCAGCTGTGGTTGTATTATTAAGTAAATAAGGACCATTGTCTGGGTGTTAGAAGCCAGTCAGCCTAAGCAGAAAGAGACGAGACAGGCAAGGAAGGCAGAAATATTGAAGAGAAAAGGCTCATGGCAAAAAATGCAGACAGTACTTTGGAAAATGGTTCCTTGAAACTAATGCTCCTAACCCAGTTCCAGCGCCCATCACGGGAACGCAAGCGGGATTTGAATAGGGGTCTCGGAGGTCAGTGGTTTATCCATTAAGCTGTAACTGCCTAAACTGAGTGTGCAGCCCAAGAGACAATTCAGAGCTTTGCCTGATTTGTATTCTGTTTGCACTTCAGGGAGTTGGTTTCAGCAGACCAAATAATGCTGTAACGTTGCTCAGCTGGTAACACACCAATTATAAAGTTCACTGTGAGAGATCCTGCTGTGAACCGACTGAAGGTTTCTGCATCGATTTGATTTTGGTAAGCTCTTCAGGCTGTGGAGAGAGGCCACATTGATGTAGGAGAAGAGCTTGGAGGTTGTGGCAATTTATTAAATATTTCAAAAGTCTTGTGGGCTTTTTTTTAATTAACAACTTAATCATAATACAGCTGTGGATGCTGATTTCCATATTCTTGCTGGGGCTGAGAAATAATCGTTGCCACACCTGAAAGAGGAATTTGCCTTTTGATCCCACCTGGCTGTGGCTATTAGCATTACTGTAGAGGCTGGGCAGCCTTAACACTGGCCAAGTGGAAAAAGATGTATTGCAGGTGGTATGTTTCTCCATCTTAGAAATCCTCCACCACCTCATCTCAGTCCTCCTGAATTTGTTATCTTGGGAGACAGTGGAGCTTTAGGAAGTTGAGAAAGGCCTTAGCAGGAAAGGAGAGTTGAATTACTTTTGAAACTTTCCCTATTCCCTGTATCCACTCTCCTTTCTGTAATTTCTTGACTTGTAAGTGATTTTTGGTTCTCTTTTTATTTTTATTTTCCAAAACATTTTATCAGTTATGCAAAAGAACAGTTCTAATATTTCAGTGCTGTTATGAGAAAACCAGGGTACTATTATGAAAAGCACGTCTTGACATATAGGCTGTTGAACACTCCCAGTCTGTATAATGGCTCAGGGGCTAAATATTATGTTAAGCTTTGGGTGGGAGGGTTATCTTCTGACAAGTCTGTCTGAAGTTCTGACAAAAAACCTACATGTTTTAGGCAGTAAAAAAATGCCAGAGAACTAGAAAGTTATACTCTTGGAAAAAGTCTGTAATTCCCAATATGAAGGAGAGGACAAGACGGGGAATATAGGAACTATAAAGAACTTCCACCCTTATGAGGTGTAACTGTGTTCACTACTACTTACCAAATGTAAGTTTGAAGTCAAAGGAATTTATATGGTCTTTTTTTACGGCTCAGCACCACAGAATAACTGAGTCTTCCATTTCTCATGGTTATTCAAAGGTCATTTGGTTCTTTATTCTTCTTAATCAACATTAACTTGAGGAAAACTCATTTCATCCTCCTCCTTTTAAATTGGTATAGCTTTCCAGATTGGCAGAAGGACTTTAAATTACTAGTATACAGTTTTGGAAATTTTACTGAAAATTGCTTTGCCTTAGATTTTTATTTTTTTTCCTTAGCAATTTTCCAGTCATGATACATTTTGCTCTGCTGGACATTGTGGCTCGGTAGAAATAAAGGATGTGGCTTCACAAAATCTTGACATTTTACTAGACCTGCTTCCTTTTGGGGCTCAGACAAGGGTCTGTATTATTTGGCATCTTCTTGTGCAATGGTCTCCAAAGTGAGGTGTGTGTGTGATACAATCCACTGGGGTATGGGAAGAAGATACTAAAACTTCAGTAGTACATGTATATAATTTATAAATATATATTGGGTATATAATTTATAAATATATATTGGGGTGCATGAAGTTTTTTCTGAGGGGGTATGCAGTCAAACAAGTTTGGAGACTATTGTTCTAGTGACTTTTTAGCTCCTCTGCGAAATATGTGGAAGAATCTTTGTCAACTCTGACTTGTGAAAATTGTCACAAACCATAAGAATGTCTTCTCCATGTTGTGGACACACGTAATTTCATGATAACTCCAAAACCTGCGACATGGCCTGTGACATTGATGATGATCATTCTTCATACTGGTCCCAATGCATCCTTTATGATTGCTTTCCAGCCTTTTTGTACCTTCAGGTTTTGGTGTTACAGGCGATTGCTTTCATAAGATTTAACGAAATCAGCAACAGGCTACGTGAAGCCAAGATGCCTAAATTTACTGCCTGAAGTGTTTTTAGTAGAAGTTTAGTCCTGGATACTATTACATATAAACATCAGCGGCGCAATGATATTGTATCGGGCAATAGCCTGAAGCTGATGTTAAAAGGGACAGCGCATGCCATTGCAGAGGCTTTGGCGGTCGTTGGCTGCAGATGGAGGAGCTGGTGAGGGTACTGGTGGAGGTGAGCAGTGGTTCTTTGGGAGGCTCTCACCACCAACCTCTCCTCAGTTTGCTTTACTAAGGAAATAAGGCTTAGGCAGTTGCTTCACCTTTCTGTCTGCCCCATCCTTTTCCTTCTCTCTGCCACCTTCCCAGTAGATGAGCAGCAGGCTCGGAAGTGTCAGCCTAGTTTGACAGAGGAATAAAAGTCACTGGTTTGTGAGACTCAGCAAGTGGATGGAGAGGAGGGTGATTCAGAGCGGAGCCCTTCCCAAGATAAAGGCCGCATGTGGTCTGGCTGACCAGCCGCTTGCCACCAACATGCCCGTGTTGTGTAGCTGGCCATTTAGTAGACATTTAACTCCTGAGAAGTGGTGCTGTGTGGTGTCTCTGCATGGTGGGAACGTCACAGGGGACATATCAAAGTCAAGAACATCATTTTGTAAGAGGTGAGAAAGGTTGCTAAGGGAAAAAGGGTACAAATCATGGGAAAGCAAAAGTACTTCTGCCTTTATTTGAAATGATCTTTCCTTTTGTCTTTGGTGTCTTGTGCATTGCAAATAACGTGCAGCTTTGATTTAGAAAAATACATAGTCATCTCGCAAAATCCCAAACATTGCACGCAAACAAGTCTGGTGCACAAATGTGCTCAGGGATCCTGTTTCAATTTTGGCACTCATTGAATATTTTTATCTGCCAGCCAATGGGGACAAATCTTTGCCAAGAAATAATGGAAGGAGGGAAGGAGGGGGAAAGCAAGGGGCTGCCAGGATAATTTTTGTTTTGTTAAGTACTGTCAGTAGTTTTGGACAACGGATTTGATTACTGCACATCTCTATTCACTAGCTCTCCTTGTGTTTATTTTTACTAAAATAATCTGAAAATTATTGTTCTTGTGAAATTTAGGGGGCACCCCCCCACACACACACTGCTTACTGATTTTTGAGTACAGTTTGTTTACATTTGGTGCTCTTTTATGTCCACCGTGAAGAGGGCTGTACTTTTTCCATGATGGAAAGCTACAAATGATCAGACCTGCAATGTTCACTTTTTATCAGAATGAAGATACTTAATCTAAATACATACTATGACTCAGTTGTACAGACTGTTGTTTGTGCCCAGGCGTAATTTGTTATTCTTCCTAGCTGAAGCATATCTGCAAATATCGAGGCCACATTCATTGCCCGTTGTCATCAGTGCAGACACTGGATTTAAGATGAGGCTCCAATAGCCCAGTATCATTTACCTTGTTTTACTGCCTGACCGATGACAGAGACAATATAAAAGATAAGTTTCTGCTGCAGCTGAAATTACTAATGGGAGTTTAGCAACTTCAGCAAGGATGGAGTAAGTATCGAGTCATGCAAAACTAGCTGAGCATCCTGTTAAATGTTGTAAGGGATTATTGTAAAAGCTGCTACTTACCTACTGTAGGACATGTAAAAAGTGGCAGGAGTAGGGATGCTCTACTGCTGTTACAGGATAGATCTTCCCTGTGTGTCCGCTCCACAGTGTGTTACATGGTAATGAAAGATGCGGTGAGTTGACGTGACAAACTGCTGACCATACCCATTCTGCCTTCAGTGGTCCTTCTGCAAGCTGAAGTTTCCCTGTGTCCGTAAGGCAACTATTATTTCCAACCTGTCCTATTCCGAGAAGCGCAAATATCAGAAACAAGTGTAGAAACAAGGCCAGGCATTCTTCATCTCGGTGTTAACCTAGTCCTCTTATAACCTCAACAAATGCCATCCTAGTGCATCTTTCTTCCCTCAGCAGTAGAGCTCACCAGCTTTCGCAGCCATCCTGCGCAGCACAGCCTTCACTTTACTATTGTGCTTTGGGCCCTGACTTTTAATGGATGGTGGTGCTGTCTTGAAAAGCGCTTTCCCGATGAATAGCAAATGTCAGTCTGGCAACCTGAACATCAGGCAGGCACATGCCTGTAATAAAAATGCAGTTAAATGTAATTTCTGATCATTTTTTGTCAGCTTCTTCCCCTCCAATCTCTTAAGCTGTTTTTAGATGCCTTCCTTTCACTCTAGCATCCCTTAATGTCAGGAAACCTTTCCTTATCTTCACACCTGCTAGGCTGTACCTCACTCATGCATTTGCCTTTAAAAGGCTTATGATAAAAACAATTCCACACCATTATGGTGCCCACAACATGCTATAGAGGTGTCTCATGATGAAAGTATCTTATCTGCTCAGTAAAACATGATGTTTGAATTACATTACTTCGTGGTGGAGAGCATTAAATAACAACGGTTAGTACTAGAAATGAGCAAGCGCTAGTTTTTGAGCAAGAAGCTCCTAATGTCCCCTTGAGACTATGAAAAAGTTGGTATTTCTTGTTTCAAATTGAAACCCCAGAAATTTGTATGGCCTCCCCATAAATTAGGAGCTATGAAAAATAATGTATGCAGTTCAAATGCCCCCTGCCTACAGCTGCTGTAACCACTTGTGATAATCTGTTTACTGAAGTCTAAGGAAAAACGCAAGCTGAAAGTGAAAAGACATCTGCTGTGGAGCAATGTTGGGGGATAGCATATGCTTGGTGACATAAATATGAGAATGTTTTTCAGCTGGTACCCCAAGTGAGTTTATATTGATGCTTAGACCATTGCTAAAAGCTCTTAGATCAAGGTCATTGATTTGCTTTACGATTACAAAAGTTATGTGGGAAAGCTAAGTACACCTCTTAAAATCTGCAGTACAGAAGAGGATTTGAAAGTCTATACTTTTTAATTCTCAGCCTCTGGAGAAGACAGGAGATGACCACCCTTGTGTGAGGCTACTCATGGGAGCAGTAACTTAACTGCTGCTGGAGCAGGTGTGGGTGCTGCCCCTGCTTCTGTGAGCATGGAGGTACCTTCTGCCTGCAGCAGGGAGATGCCCATGCTGGTGGCTGGAGTGAGGCTGCTGAGAAGATACGGTCTTTTGCACCGCTGGCTGCCATGAAACAGCATGGAAATGTTTGTTCAATAAGGACTGTAAAATGTCCCAGGCACTCAGGACTCTTAAGTACTTGCGTACTTTCAGGGGAACTTTTTCTGGCAAACTTTGATCATATTAAATAAATTTCCCATGATATCATAACGCTCCATTTGTTATAAATGTGCTGATTTGCGGATGTGCAATTAGCTGACTCAAGCAAAAAAGCATTATAGATATCCTGTGTATGAAGTGGCAGTTTATTTCTCTCCATATGGTCTATAGCTTGTTCCGTGCTGCTTAACGTGGGGTCTGGGCTTACTGCCCATTGCTCATCATAGTTTATAGAGAGGAAAATTGAAGGCAGCCACAGAGTTAATTCTTTGCAATATTGTTATTTCCTTAATGCAATACCTAAGCTGTTTGCATCAGACAAAATAGACGGTCCTCTTGAAAGCAGGTGAGTCCTGACTGTTCCCTCTGCAGAGTGAGGGGGTGGAGATGAAATCATCTTCAGAAAGAGCACTGAATGAATTGAGAGTCAGGGGCTTCCCAGCAGGAAAAAATAAGGCTCCCCAAATCTTGCATATCTCACCTCCTTTAAAAGATTTGGTGGGTTTTTTCCGTGCCACATTCTTATTTATCACGACTTGAATGGCCCTATACCAAGTGTTAAGTCTTGTCTTTTTTAAGTCCGTGGCAAAACTTCCTTGGACCTCAGCAGTGATGGGATTGCATCCTAAATTAATATTCTCAAGAAGATTCTGATTTATAAAATATGCTCAGGACAGGAACAATTGTTTTGCTGTTAAAGTGGCAATTAGCACCTTAGCTCATTGCACATTTCTAACTCTTGTAATACTAAAATATATTCTACTCTCCAGTATCTCTCCTGCTCCCTTAAAATGAGGGAAAAGCATGAAAAAAAGTGATTCGTGAGAGCAATAGCATATATTAACGTACAGGGTTAAACTTTCTGAGGGCAAGGAATTTTTTTTGTCTCATCAGCATGTTTAGCAGTTGCAAATCTCAGTGTATGAGGAAATGTCTTATGTTCAAAGACTATTAACAGCTGTGAAATTAGTTTTGCAAATCTGAATATATAACTGCATATTTTATATGCTGTTATGTAGCATTTGTGCATATATTCATAACATTATCTTGTGGCTTATGAAATTTGAGTTATACTGTTTCAGTGTGAACTTTCAGATTTCTTAATCATGAGGTCATTAAACGAAAGACATTGCCATATGCAAATTTTGAATTTTGTGCAGTATAATAATATGCCTTTGGGGAGCAACACGGAATTAAAACCAGCAGACATACATGTATAAAAAGTTATTTGGAAGGTGTGAAATACGTGCTTATTAAGAAAAAAATGTTTTAATCAGGTCTGCCTTCAAATAGCTCTTAGGTGGTTACAGTTTTATTTTTGTATTATGATTGTGATAGTCTTGGAGTATACACAACACATTCTACAGTGCACCATTTCATTCTTAAAAATTAACTGGGTTTTGTATTTGCAGATGAGTCATTTTGAGGCAGGGACGCTCATCTTTCTGCATTCAGTCTGCAGCTCTAAAGGTTGAAAACATATAACATTATTGTCTTATACAAATCATGTTTCATCTGGTCACGAAACGCTCCAAAAGAAAGCAAGTACAGTACTTGGACATCTTTGGAACATGAAAGCCTGGTACACGGCCAGCAGACGTGGTGCTCGGAAACCTATGGGAATATTCACGAAACTGCAACTAAAGCCTTGCTTCTGTGTTCAGGAATCCTGATCTCACACAGATCTCAACACATGACTGAAATAATCTGTTTATCCAGCATATGTTCCTTTGTGAGGACTGGATAGAAATCAGTTACTGGGTCTCATTTGTCTTTTGTCTCAGAGTGCTGTTTCCTTCTAAGTGCTCCCTTTCTAGTCCAGGGCCATGGAGGCATTTTAGCAATGCAGAGGGGTGATTAGAGGCACTTCTGCTGGAATGTATGCTGCTGTGCTTAATGAAATTAATTTGGCTTATGACGGGGGCACTGCGAGGCAGTGCTGGGCTTTGTCCCACTCACTGTCACTGTTCCCAGCGTGGCACTGGATGTGTCAGTAGTGACCTGCTCTTTGCTGTGCTTTGGGCATGCACAGTGCTAGCAGGAGCTGGGGGGAGGCTGGGAGTTTTCAAGTGTCTTCAAAGGTATTTGTCCAGGAGAATCAAATCTTTAAAACCAGATTGTTCTAGCTGATACAATTGTAGCTGATATTTGTGTGCAAGGAGAATCATATCTGCTTGGTTTAGCAGGAAGACTATTCTGACAACTAAGTGCTGTCTCCTTCCCCCATAATCAGTGACCGTAGCTATCCCAGACACATGAAATCAGAGAAAAAAAAAGGCTGCTCAGATCTTTCCTTAGTCCATCTTCCCAAATGTCTCTGCCTAGAACAGTGGAGCCAGTGTGGCTGATCTGAGCAGTTAGTGATTTGAGTCCATAGCTATTTGGAGATGCATTTTTCAGGTTATGTCTTTCTTTTCTAATACGTGCAGTAAAGTACTGTTTACACAGACAAACTCTACAATAATAGTCTAAGCAGTGTATGAGCTATACAGAGGAAGAGCCAAAAGTCAAGTTTTAAATTCATGAAAAGCAGGATTTTTGGAATGAAACAAGGTAGTGCCCAAAATCCACCCAGATCTCAAAGCAGAAAGGTGTAGTATGAGGAAAATGCAGCCAAATTGAAATCCCAGAAAAGTGATAATGAAAGGTTCCATTAAACAGAAAAAAAAAGACATTAAAAAAACACAACATGAAAAGCTTTGCTTAAATGTCAGTGGGAACTTCATTTCTCGTTGAGTTTTAAACTTCCCCCATCAGCTGAAAACCGAAACCCTTTAGTCATACAGAGATGTTCTGCAAAGCAATCAGAAGCTGCAGCTGAATGGGCAATGCACTAGCAACCGTGGATAAACCAGATTTTGACGCCCATGTTTTTACAAGGTGCCATTTCACCAATAGTTTCTTCTGGTCTTTCAGTTGGACCATAAAAGTAATTTTTTATAACAGGAAAAACAGTGAGCGTGAAAAGCACTCTGCTAATCTGCTCGGGTGGAGCGGCATTTGTAGCTCTTGCTCCCCGACAGAAACTTGCACTAAAGAGTTTTTGTAGCTGGTGTGCCTTGCCAAACTCAGCCTATTTCTTACACTTCTCTCTTCTTGCTATATTAAACACGGGGCTAAGGTTATTCACATGTATGCTGCACTCTGAAACCACTGCAAGGACGTGAGGGATTGCGTGATCTCCTCAGGGCTCTGCAGGTTTCACGCTCGTTGATGGAGACTTCAGAGCCTCTGGTGCTGCCTCCCAGAGAAAGCCCACGTGCATGCAATGCGACATGCTGCCTCGTGGTAAAATCACAGGTCCTTGCTGTGTTTCCAGCAGGTCTTCAAGAGCTGAGCAGCTCTGCCATTTGTGGGGTGCTTTGGGAGGCTGCCTGGGCACCACGGCTGCTCCACTCACGTTCAGGCAGATGGGCAAAAGGGATCAAAGCACATGAGAACGATAAGGTTTTGTGCAATGGTTTACAGGAGGGAGGTAGTTCATTTTCATTGCACTTTAGGGAACCGGGTTCCGATTAGGTAACGCGTCTGTTCCTGGTTTGTGTAATGCCTGGGTGGGCACAACATGGCTCAGCAAAATGCTGAGTGACACACACAGTGACATACGAGTGGGTGCAAACTTTCCTATCCCCTTCCACACGCTGATCCTGCGCTACCTTTCTGGGAACACATCATGGGGTGGCTCAAGTAATGTCATGGGAGGAGTATTTCCTTAAGCAATGTGTGTTAAAAAGTGATATTACGGTAAAGGACGTAAAGAGGGAGTGCTGGTGATGGCCAGAGGTAGGGAGAGGCAGTTGGGATCTCTGAACATCCAGTGGGTTTGTTCTGCAGTTGTTTGCGTTTTGTATTTGCACTGTCTGTGTTTGTGCAATCACAGATAACAGGTGACGTATTTAGACATGTTAAGAGAACTTGTGAGCACACTGACAAAAAACCACCAAAGATATTTTCATGCGAAAACGGGATGAAAACCCCAGCTTTCTCTACTTGCAGCCAGACCACAGCAGGGTCCATCCAGTTCTCCCCGTCATGTTTTCTCTCTGCTGTTAATCTGCTCATGCCATAATGCACCCATAGCCTGAGAAAAGCTGGGAAGACTAGACAGTGTTTGCAGGTATTTACATCCGTGTGTACAAATTTGTCAAACCAAGGGATGGAGACAAAAGAAGAATGATCTGTCTCAAGGGCCTCTGAGAGGGAGCTCATCAAAACCGCTGCAGTTTTACCCCAGGAAAGTTAGCACCAAAGTATTAATCTGCTGTCCTGGTCTCCAAGACCTCCAGTCTTTTTGCTGCAATATTTTCAATTATTTTTTCTAAAATTGCAAAGTTTCCATTTGTATTACTAGGCCATCTTGCTGCCACAGCCAAATGGCAATGCCCAGTTAAAGAAGCAGCAGAGCAGGCAAATGAGAGCCTGCAGAGACAGGAAGGGAGGTGGAAGCGTTACTGCAGGGAAAAAACCACCTGCCTGTTAACAGGAACGTGGATGCATGCAAACACGTATGTAGGCAGCCCATGGCAGGGTGGGAATGAAGGCTTGTAGTCTTCCAGGGGTCTCTTGCAGGCACAGCACGGTCAAGGAGGCTTAGTTTTGCAAGGAACCTTAATTAAAAAAAGAGATAGGATGGTACACAGAACTAATTGCCTGAAAGGCAATAGCAGATGGCACGTCTTCTACGGCAGAAGCCGTGAGATAAGGTATCCTCCTCCTTATGGCTATGATCTCTGTAGCAGTAACTTCAAGCCACGTCCCGCGTGCCGTTTGTGGGAGGCTTAGCACGGGGCAGGCAGGCACGCAGGGAGAGGGGATGAAGTCCCATCTTTGCTGTCTCCAGGTACCAGCTGGCTGGGGGCCTGCCCGCTGCTGAGCCAAACGGGGGCTCTCCCGGCTGCTGGTGATGGAGGGAGGGCGTGCGCTGCTTACACACCCCTTGGAGCAAATTTTGTCTTGTTTTTTTAAGTGTTGGAGATTTCTCCCATGTCCTATAAGCTACCTGATCGCTTACCTCCTACTGTGAAGATGTGTTTCTTAGTTTATGTATTTATGGTGATGCCCCAAGTAAGATGACAGGGTTGGAGAGCAACCAAAAAAAAGCTTTTGCTCTGGTGGACCCCGAGTTAGCCAGGTGTAAGGCAGCTCCCGTCCAAAAGCTGTATTGCCATGGGAGGTGCGAGTCAGTGTGCAGTATCTTGGCACTGTGCCGCTCCAATTCGAGTTTGGGGCTGGAGCTGGCCCCCAGCCAAGGGGCAGGCAACGCCAGGTCAGCGGCGAGGCGGGACGGGGGCCCTGGGTAGCGCCGGGGCCCCTGGGTTTGGTTCTGTACCATGCAAACACCCATGCAATAAATGAATAATAGCAATTTTTTCCTGGGTCTGAGGTTTGTTTGCTTTTGCTTTTTCTTGGACAGTGAACCCGTGCCTTGAGAAAATAAGCGAAATGGTTTTAATATCCATGCCACCAGTGAGGCAAAGGCAGCGCATCTAATCTTAATCTATATTGTTTGGACTTTTGTTCGGTAAATCAGCTGTAAGAAAGAATACATTTCTTCTTTGAAGTCCGTTCCCCGCCCCTGTGTACAAGTGTTACTTCCTGCCCTTCTACTCTCCCGGTAGCGCTTCCCTTTCCTGTTTTGGTTATAAGCCTTCACAGAGGCTCCTGGTTTGTGTCCCTGCCAAATTTGTCTTCTGCTCTGTAATCAGGTGAAATAGCCTATTTGGCTTTAAGCACACGTGCTGGATTTGAGCGTAGACTCCTGCAGGATTACCTGAGCAGGTCTTCCTTGATGGCAGGCACGTAAGTATCTGGGGACTGGGCAGGATGGCAGGGAATTTGTTGACCAGGGTTAATGTGACTGGATGGGACGGAGAGCATGTATTGTCATAAACGCGGAAGGTCTGGGGTTTGGTTGTAGCCTCACAGGATAGTTGATAATTGTATAAAATGGTAATTAAGCTGTTGCAGCAACGCTGCATTAATGTGCATCCCCTGGCAGTGAGGGAGAAGCTGACTTGATGGAGCGAGCCTTCTTCATTCCTGGTCTGCCTCCATCGGCTCCAGGGGAATTGTCACAGGTTTATTTGCATTTCTTTTGGGATTGAAGGGAAACCAAGGCAAAGCAACGCCAGCTTTAATGAAGGATCTTTATGTTGATTTCCTGTATTCACATATGAGTCTGCCTCTCCTGATTATTAGTTATGATTATGATCTTTCAAAGCCGTTGTTTAAGGTATTGTTCTCCTGAAATGCGGATATGGCTGGCCCGTGAGTGAGAGCCCTCAGTCATGTATTTTCACTTGACAGTTCAGTTTGGGGTTTTGCATAATGAGTATTTTACAAGCTTAGTTACTTCTTGTTTTTATTTCTGTAATTTAAGGGTGAAGGGAAATAGTTTATATTAATAGGAACCTGATCTAGTCAAGCTGCTTTTTTACAGTTTTTGACTAATTGGGTTCATAGTGTTTCCCCAGGCCATTTACTTGATTTAGTTTTAGGAACTTCTAAACATTTACTTGACATTTATTTTTAGGAACTCCCAAAGTATATCTTCAAGGTGGCATGCAAAATCTGCAAGTGAACCACACTTCACTGCAGAAAGAAGTGTTGCACGAATTAAAGCGTTAACGGAGCAGTGGAGTTTCTCCATTAGGAGACAGCAGTGACTGGACCGTGTTGGAGCAGGTGGAAGCTGAAGGGAAAGTTTCCTGGAGCACAACATGGCTCTGGGAGTCCAGCTGCCTGGCAGCGATGGCACTTCTCTGAATCACTACACTTCCTCTGTGAAGTGCCGCTTGCAAAGCACTTCTCTTAAAGCATTTTTGTAAGATGTTGAGTTGAGATACTGATGACTGGAGTTCCCCTTAGAATCATTTGAATTCTTACGCTTCAGTTTGCAAAACATACCAGAATAGTGATGGGTTAAAATTAATTCTGCCACATAGTTTCAAAATCTCAGCAATGTAAACTAAGCAGATGTGCCAGCTTAGAAGGGCATCAATCTGCGGTCACTCAGCTGGCCCTAAATCTCCACTGGTTGGCGGATGTGCTATTTAAGTGCTGCGGTGGACACCGAAAGGTCAGGGCGCTCTCCTGACTTTCACTGGCGGTGCTGAGGACTGAGCTGTTCAGGACCGACAGTCAGGCCCAGGTGGACCATCTCTTCCACTGCATTATTGCTTTGCATACTTTATTTTTTATATTTCTACTCACTTCTCCCATGCTCAAGAGCACTGAGGGGTGACAGAAGGTTATGCAAGTTTCTCTGGTCATGCCAGGATTGCATGCATGTTCCCAAATTCAGCAACTCATCTCCCAAAGTCCTGGCTTAGTGTGAGACCTGGGTGCTTCATGAACTGTGTCTTTTTTTGGTTTCCAGCTGAAGTGTCTGCAATGGATGTCTGCAACGGATGTCTGCAACAAATACTGGGCATGGCAATTCCCACTGGGTATGCCAATGCAGTAAGGGAGAATTCAAAATGAATGTCTCATTGCTAGCAGTAAGACTAACTCTTAAATACTCTTTCTTGTGGAGGTGAACTGGTGTTCACCTTACTCTTGTTAATCCTGTAGGTACCAGTATTTCCATTTCCTGCTCTGTAAAATATGTATTTATCTTGCAGGTGTGTCATGACTTTATTTAACACCATCAGTCTTTTTGAGAGCTGCTTATGAAGGAGGCCTTGTATTTCTACTATTCTCTTGTAATTACTTAACATTAAACTGTTCAGATGCTGGACTTCAACAGTGGAGAAAGGTGATGGCCAGGCACCCGCAGCAGATGCTCATTGCAGAAGGCTCATCTCCTGCTGGTGATGCAGCCAAAGCCCAGCACCAAAGGCAGGTCTTCAATGTGTACATGCAAGCTGAGCAGGAAACCAAAAAATAGCAGCTCCCCTGGGAGCTGGGTTTCACTTCAGGCTGACTGTGGCAAGGGCAGCACTGTTGTGGAGGTCTCTCTGCAGAGGCAGGCGATCAGGAGTGAGTGCAAATTGAGGCCTTCTGACCACTGGGTCCATGGGTTGGTTTCTCAAGGGGTCCCAGGAAATGGGACTCAGAAAAGCAAATGGAGATAGTGGTTGTGGCATCTCCATATTATGTGTGAATCTGTGACTGGTATTTTCCTAAATGTCTGCTAGAAAATATTCAGGCATCTGCACGTCACCGAGGATTGAAAGCACCTAGCGGGATGTAAAGTCCCCATGGGTCTCCACTGTCCTTTAGTTTGATCAGTGGCTAAATGCTGTTGTTTCACTGTCAGGTTTTGCTGCGTTGCTGAGGAAATAAGTTCTTCAGTGGTCTGGGACAGAGGTGGGGTGAACGAAGGTGACGCCAACTGTCCCGTGCGTTTGGTTGCAGAGGGAAGTAGACTTTGAAGAAGGAGGTCCCAGAAGGAGTCACAAGCATGACTGATGTTGTGTTGGAGAAATGAGGCTCCTAACAAGAAAAGGGGTCATGAGCAAAGCTGGCAGTGAATCTCTGCTGGGAGGGCTGGAGAGCCACTGCCCTCCAGCAAGTTTTATCTGTAATGAGCACAGATCTCAGATATGGTCTGTATGAGCCCAGATGACCTGACTGACTTGTGGTCAGAGGGTCTCCCAGGTTTTTGTTTCTGTAAATCCAGTTGTCAGACAGAAATGTCCACTTTTTCCCGTAAAGATAGCTACTGCAACACTTCCCTGCATCCCAGTCATTATTATATTTGTTGTAGTGAAACCAATTAAATTGTTTAGCAAATTAGTCTGTTAGGGTTTGCAATACGCTTTAAATGCTGCAGGAACATGACTTGTAGCTTATTAATTTTGAGGTTAACACAGATATGTACCGCACAGACAACACATCTCCATATACAGTATTTTGTATTTACATTAGCTGTTTAAGCTGACATTGAGAGAATTCTGTTGGCTTCATCAATCAGCATCAGCATCTATTTCTTGTATGTCAGGTTTAACCGCACGACTGTGACTTTCTGCAGGCAGACTCAGAGGACAAGTAGAGTGAGAAGCGTTAATTGGCTTGTGAGTTATCTCTCATGTTCTGTGTGCTGAGGGTTTGTTCCCAGGTAGGACAAGCCTTGGGCAAAGTAGTATTAACAATTTCTGACACCAGTAAGGATGTTAGGTCAGTCCAAAATAATTTTTAATTATTAATCATATATAGTGTGTGTGTGGAAAATGGATGGGAAATAGAAAATAAAAATAAAGTAAATGTTTGTGAAAGTAGCTGTTTTGCATTTCGTAAGAATACCAGAAGGCAGCTTGTTTGAAGGTGAGAGAATCATGAGCAGCTTGAAACAAGGTAGATCTGTAATAGGTTCAAAACGTGATAGCTTGATTTCTGTCAGGGGAGCTTTCACAGTTTATGCTAAGTGAATTTCTGTCCCAAGGAAACAGTTGTGTCTGTAAATAGAAAGGATAGTGGAAGTCTCCTGGTCCAGCTGGCTTTCTGGAGTAGAGCCCACAGAATTAGGTGTTTAACCCTGAAGTTGGTTGGTTGCGGTCTTTTGTCACACTTCCATGAGCATGATTTGGTGACCCTCCAAAAGCTGTATTACATTGTTGTGGCTCTAGGAGGAAGTTTTTTAAATACTTTCTTACTTAATGTAATACTTAAATACCAGCCCACCCTGGAGGGGTGACCTCTGGGTGGACTGGCGGTGGGCAGCGAGTCTGGGGTAAGGCTGGGATAACCCTGCACCACGGCAGGCTCTGCACGGGGCCGCTGGTCATAGGTGGGCTCAGTGACTCAGTACCACGTTCTGCAAAAGTTCTATTCATAAGAAGATACCTTGTAAGCAGAAGAAACAGGTCAATGAAGGAGCAGTGCAGCTTGGCCTCTTGTCTTTTTCTCAGTCTGGGACAGGAGAGAAAAGCCTTGGAGACCCTCCAGAGCCTCTCTACCAAGGACTTGCTTCCAACCATTATGGTTTACTCCCTTTTTCCTCTCAATTCTCTATGCCAAGTCTTTTGTGGTTCAGGTTTGAGCTTTTTGCTCAAATCCATGTGGATAACCCACTGGGCTAGGCAGAGTGAAGCAGGAGGACTTTTCCCCAATCTGTGGGTTCTGTCATATAGTTCCCCCCTGTGTTTCCTCCTCCTTTTTAATTACTTGCACTCAGCCATGTAATGTCAAGCAGCCCCATTAAGTCTTGTGATAATTCACAGAAACTACAGATTTTTTCCCTAAGACTCTCCGTGTTATCTTTTCCACACTCCTTTGTGGCTCTTTTTCAGCTATGAGTCCTTGGTAATCATAAATTTACTAAAAGCCAGGAAGAAAGGACCGCATTTTTTAAGTTCTGCACAGACAGAAGAGGAGAGACGTTTCTGGATGAGGCCACCTTCATTGCAGCACTGTCTCGAAGTGCAGCCTCAATGCTACCCCCAGATGCTTTCCCGAATTCAGTAGTCTCTGTACCTTAACTGGTACCTTTAAGCTTGACGTGACTCGTTTGAGGCTGGAAGTGCTGCTGACACCGTAGCTAGCAAAGCACGGAGGGTACAGCAAACCTGTGTGGCCAGCCCAAGCATGCCACACAGCCCAGGTGCTGTGCTTGGCTGCCCACTCTCACTGGGGCTGGGCAAGAAGGGTCAAAGCTGACCCTTTCAAGAAGGGTTAACTCCAAATTAGCTAATCTGCTAATTTGTGAAGACAAATCCTAAACAGAAGAGATGGAAGACAGTGGGTCAAAATGGGTTGCACAAACCAAAGCAACCAGTATCATCTGCAAACATTTTTTTTTTAATTTATAGTTTTGTAATACTGAAACAATATTCTATAAATCTCAGCAATGAATGCTGGATTTTAGTTACAAGCTGTGAACGAAGGATTTTCCAGTGCAGTCTGCTTCTATCAGATGTGAAGTTAAGCAGATTTGCTTAACTTCAGGCAGACAAGTGGTCCTGGTGCAGAGGTTTGCCATCCCACAGTTGTAAAGCACTGAGAAGAAAATGCTTTCAGAATAGTTAGGGGTGGATATTAGGATGGCTCTAAAGGATTCCCTAGGAAGAGCTTCTTCCCCTCCACATATAAATAAGATGTCTTAAATCGGCCCTAGAGCAAAGTGTAGAGATTGGAGTAGATGTTATGCACAAACCTGAACAATGTTGTAATTAAGACCCCTCCATGATGCTGGTTTTGTCTTTTTTACGCATAATTGCCTATGATGGAAACCCAGGTGGATGAGTCTGACTGCTTGCATGTTGATGTAATGTAAAAATCAATCGGGCAATTAGTAATATTTGGAAATGTATGTGAAACTTGATGAATGTTCTCCAACACATATCCATTTTTCAGTAACTTTTGTGTATCCCTAGGAATATAAGGCAAGTTATAGAAGCTACATTCATGACTTTGTGTATAAATACTGATATCTGACAGACTCTTCTCACGGAGAAGGAATGTGACTATGCACAATAGTGCAACTAAAACCCATATTTATTACCTGTTATGTGTAGCTGACATACATAAGTATCAATGGTGTATGGTCCCAAAAATAACAGAAAATTTTGCTGGAGCTTTGTGAAACCAATGTTGCTTGATTTACGTTTAAAATAATGGACTCCAGTGAGAGTAATAGAGAGGTTCTCACTGACCTTTATAAGAGGAACATTTTCTGGACTGTTTTCAGGGAAACCCCTTAAAACAGCAGCAGGAGAGTTGTGCTTTTTGTGGGTAGGACAAGTAGAGAGTCTTCAGGCGTAAAGAGTTACACCTCCATTTAGGGTGAGACAGCAAGCTAGCAATGGGTCCCTGGGGGCATTTTAGGTTTTGAAAGATTGATGAAGTGCTTTGCAGGAAAGGATTCCCCTCGTGCTGTACTTGTTTTATGTTCCCTTCTGTTATTTCACTGGAGGCCAGATAACAGGCTTAATCCTGTTTCCATTTAAATGAGTGATGAAAAACTTCCATTGACTGCAGGGAGAGCAGGGATTGAGCTTGATGCGTTGCTTTATGTTACAGTAACAATTGGTTGTCATGCATTAAATATTGCTCCTGGGGTCTACGTCTATATTTCAATCATGGGGTTGTAGAGGGGTTCTTAGCCGCAGTTTTTACTGTCATCATAGTCTGAAGGCAAAGTTGCTGTATCGACTGGAATCTGGATGCGGTATTACAAATAACGCCACTGTAGGGCCCTCGTGTGTATGGTTAAGTGTGTTCTCTTTGTTGTAAGTAAGGCTAATTTAATTAATTTTGACTCATTAAGGAGCCCATGGCAATTGTGGGTTCCAAAACTCATCTGAAATGGGGACAATATTTGGTCCCAGACTTGCTCAGATGAAACCACAGTACAGTGAGTCTTGCAGCGACCGGCAAGCCCTGAGGAGAAGGACCCAGGTTCACGCTGGCTGAGTGTGACCCTCCCGGGGACCGTGTTTTCTGGGAGCCCGCAGGCTCCCTGGGCAGTGGGTTCCTGTGGCCCCAGGCAGCTGATGCTCCCCCCACCGCTGGAGCTGGAGGTGGCACGAGACGCCGGGTAGCACAGGCAGGCGGGCACCCTCCAGCCACAGGACCGCACCAGAGAGTGTTTGTAGGCATTCCACTTCCACACGGCAAAACTATTCCAGTGTACTTGCTTTTTTGCTGGTGCGTTTCTCTCCCATCCTCCCCGTCCGTGAATCCGAGTGAGCAGAGCGAGCGTCCCTGGGCAGGTGTGAGGGATGCAGGCAACGCCGCTGCCGCCGCCAGTCTGCAGCTCTTGCACCAGTTGGAGGATTAGGCAGGCTGGAGCGAGCTCAAATCCCTCAGCTGCTAGTGTCAGACACGGAAAAGCTGCCACGAGACATTAGCTTACCTTAAAAAAAAGGGATGGAGAGGTATTTTCTGGGTAAGTACATCAGCAAAGGCGCAGCTGTTCTCCAGGTATCTCACATAACAAAGCAACAGCAACTGGTGGATGAGCTTGGTTTTATAAATTCTGAAGAATATAAATAAAATAATGTTTAATCTTTCTGTTCTGAATATATTGCTCCAGTAACAGCCTCTAGCTGTTTCCATGCTATGTAATGAAAATACACTTTATTCTGAATTTTCTTGCCTTGTTCTTTATGGAGATGTTTGCCAACGTCGCTGCTCCCTCTATAAACACCGTGAAGTGTTTTCAGGGTCTTACCCACAGCCTGGAGGAGGTCTGTGGGCTACCTGGAGGCTGTGCAAAGTGACTGACTGATAAAACAAGCCAGCGTCAGTAGGCTTTAGCGTACAATGGGGGATGCATCTACCTTGGAAATCTTTTTGAGACCCACAGATCAGAAAAGATTGAAAATTGCTGCTGTAATCTACCCAGATCCTCTTAATACTTACAGTAACGTGCTCCCTTTCATTGAGATGATGACAGTGAGAGGGTTGGGTGGGTTTGGGTTTGCAACAGTTGGTATAATTTACAAGTGGTGTAATTTGGTGCTGTGGCAGTGCAGGGATATGGTTTAGTACCACCCAGGAGCTTCTCATGTATTTGTGTGCAAGTAAGGTGTTACTGAGGCAAAATCAAAACAAAGAGGTATATGCAAGAGAGGGAAAAAAGGGATTTGTGTGCAAAGCAGATTACTACTTGATATTGCATTGCCAAAAATTATTTAATACAGCTTGGGCTAGGGAAGGGAGGTATATATAAATATATATAGGTCTAAAGTTAATAGGACGGTAATGGACTTAAGATCTTTACAGGACATAAATTCTAACAGTTTTATGTAGGCCTGATGTGCACTATTTGCTTGTTGGATATCCCTGTTACATTTGAAGATCTCACATCTCCAAAATTTGGAGAATTCTTTTTTTTCTTCATATAAGAAACTCTGATTTCCTTTGGTATAAGAAAAGTGGCTGGGAAGTCAGGAGAGCGGAGATTGAAATCCTGATCCATATTGACATGTCACCTCAACAGTATTTTTCAGTAGCATTTCTTGCACATGAAAGGAGTGTTTTAGCATGAATCTAGTATATGTATATTAGTCACGAATATGCAGGCAAGACGTAAAGAACTGATGAATTTCCGTGAATCTACAGAACAAAAATAGTTCTACATTAATGCTATACAAAAAAATGGCTATTTAACACTGAAATGCAGACATTCATGGATTCCCCTTTCCCACTTTCTTTGCGACTAGGATGAAGGAAAAAAGAGTTCCTGTGTGCTTTGCACCATGTATTCTGGGACTTCTAAGTGCGTCAGTGGGTCTGGGTATTAGGCGTCAGCTGGATTAACGTAATTGATTTCTTCAGTTTACCTAACGTGGCTTTTGGTTCAAGGTCTGCTTGCTTCCAGTTTTAAATGTGTAACTCAGCTGTGGATGTCACGTTTATTTTGTCAGTAAGCTGTAAAATATTGGTAAGTTTTCATGTAAATGTGAAAGGCTTCATTTGCCAGCAGGTACATAAAATAAATGGAGCATTCATACTGTTGGACAGTTTTCACAACATTTGTGTGAAACAAGTTATTCCTCAGGGCCTAATATTTTTATATAAAATAGATTATCAGTTCAGAACAGCAGCATACTGGAGTTTTTTAAGTCCATGAACACATATATGCCAGCTTTAATTTAACAGGCAGATTGCATTCAAAGGATTAGCAGATCTCTTACAAAACATATGTTGCAAGTAGTTCTGATAATTTCTGTTAGGTTTTTTTTCCTTTAGATATTTTCAGTAGTATGCAGCAAATTCACTGGTCTTTTCTCTGATTTTGTTGTTTTTGCTCTCCAGTGAACAGAGTATTTGCCAAGCCCGGGCTTCAGTTATGGTCTATGACGATACCAGTAAGAAATGGGTGCCAATCAAACCTGGACAGCAGGGATTCAGCAGAATCAACATATACCACAACACGGCCACTAACACCTTCAGGGTAGTTGGAGTTAAACTGCAAGATCAACAAGTGAGTAACTGTATCGAGTTTCCTGTAAATTAACCTTTGATCTCGTTTGATACCATCGGTTCTATACTTAATGTAGTCTAGCAGCATTTCCTGCTCCCTGCAAGGTGCCTATGAGTCTGTTTACTCCAGTCATTCAGATTTTGTATAATTTTTTGCACACAGAATGTATCATAATTTATTACTGCTTATTTGCAAACAAAACTTTTGGTAGATGCCAGAGAGATTTTAATGTTATTTTCCCCCCCTCCATTTTTCCTTGTGCAATGAGTCTTCATTCATTCTGTAGGTTTTGCTCTCAGCTCCCCCAAACTTACTTTTTGCTCATTTTTAGTACTACATTAAAAAAAAAAAAAAAGAAGAAATCAATCATTCTGCACTGCCATCTTACAAAGCGTGATTGTTATATTGCTGTGAGAAGTTAATTAGTTCCTCGTAATGCATTTTAAAATCCTAGGTGCACACTGTGATCTGATTTACGGCAGCCTAAGTCTGCAGGACCTCCCTGGGTATTAAAGGAGTTATATGGGATTTAGATAATCGGAACTGGGATCGGACCCCCCTCGGCCACCAAAGCACGGTGCTCAACCTGGGGCTGCCGTGGCGTGGCTCTGGGCAGCCCGGCTCACGAGTGTGCCAGGCAGTGCGTGCCATCAGAAGCTCCATAACCAAATATCATGTTTAGACCCCCAAGTACAAAAATTGACTGGGGTGGAGTGGCGGTGCTATACCATAGTGCCATCTGCATTTTAGAGCAGAGATTTCAGAGCGGGGGACTCCCTCTGCGCGTTGCCGTGAGGCCGGTACGGCGGTGGCAGCCCAGCCTGCCCAGGCTGCCTGCCTCTCGTGCTCACCTGGAGCCGTCCACCTGGCAGGAGAATCAGAGAAAAGCGGGCGATGGATTCCCTGTTGGTTCACAGAGCAGCGTTGCCTGCTGGGAAGGATGAGCACCGCTGCCAGTGTGGGATGGGCAGGGGCAGGGCAAGGCAAGGCAAGGCAAGGCAAGCCAAGGCAAGCCAAGCTGGAGAGCAGGGGCCAGGGCACCACCACCTCTCAGTTGCCACAGATGTTGGATTGACCGATCTGCTCATGGAAATGCAGATGATGTCCCTCAGCTGTCAGCTGTAATGATGCTTGGCCCAACTGGAAAAGTTAGTCAGGTTGCTTACGGGAAGTGTTAGTGACTTTGCTACACTGTCCATGTACACAGTCATCATTTTGAAAAAGGAAAAGCAGAATAGAAATAGGTGGGGGGTTTAAACACATTGGTTTTCAGGTCCTTGCAGTGCACTTTTGAAACATCTGCAATATCTTTTGCCGTTGCTTTTATCCTTCTCAGTAGAGCAAAGGCAATACATTAATGTAGTTACATTTCAAAAATAGGAAATATTTTAAAAAATAAATGAAATCCAGTGCCGCCTTAGTTGTGAAAGGCAGTACGGCTTTGTAACAGGCTATGCTAGCTGTTTATTTTACACAGTCAGCAGGTGAATGTAAATTATTTTCATGTGACTACAATCTAAGATGGGTCTGAATAGCTGGTGTAAATCAAGCAAAAGTCATAAAATCTACATATATGCGTAAGGGAGGCTATGTACTAGAGGTCTGTCTTAATAAAGTCAAATCTTGATCTGTACTTTAAACATGTTTTGCATTAACTGTAACATTCTATTTGCTTGCAAATGTTCCTACTTATGAAGAGGCTGCATGCCATCTAAAAATCATCTCCATTCAGAAGGAAACGTATAGAAGAATATATTTTTCTGGAGTTTAAAGACTAAAAATCCTCCCTCAAACAAAAAAGTACAGGTTACCTTCGTCACTTAAAACTATCTAAAAGAAAGTATTCACCTTAAATATGGTTACAAAAATCAGTATTAATGATAAAGTAAATTCAAGACAGCATAGCATAGTAGTATGAAAAGGAACATTCTGAAAGTCTCAAGATTCAGAATTTAATATATTTTATATGAGTCTCACTTGGAGTCATAAGCTTGCTAGGCTTGCTAAGTATTTGCATTTAACGAGAACAAAAATGAATTTCAGTTAAAATAATTCTCTGTACAAGCCATTTCGTGCTTGCTCTCAGGTTCTGCTAAATCACACTGAAAGCGAGGTTTTAGTAAAAGCTGTTGCTTTGCCAGGAAGGCCATATTTTTATGAAAAGGACCGATCTTCAGCTAATATGTGATTTGACATATAGTGAAGCTAATGAAGCTACACAGATTTCCAAGAGTTGAGAAACTAGTTTAAAATACATAACATAACAATAGCACAGCGGAACAATTTTAAGTTTTATTACACACTGTTTGGCAAGGCACAGACTAGAGTAATCTTCATGACTTCATCCCTGCCTGCATTTAATGCTTCCCTTTTAATTTTTGTTGTTTTGTATTACACCTCTAATAATCTCTCTCTTTAATTTTCATCCTTTTTTTTCCCCATGTATCTTCTTCTGTAGACTCCTTTTGTTGTCTCGTTTTCTAACACTTTTTTGGTGCATGTTGTAGCGTTTATGATACTGTCTTCTCATTCTGCTTACCTTATCTGTGTTTATCTGCTTCTCTAGCTGACGGTGTCTAGAACGTTCACTGCAAAGAAATATGGTTTTTAGAGTGGCAGAACTTGAGCATCAATCTCGCCACAGGGAAGTGGTTACCCGACTTCTTGTTGTCCTTATGTGTCTGGGTGACGTGCTCATTGTGTGCTCGCGTGCCACAGCAACACCAAGTTGCAGACCAGCGGTACATGAATTCCACTTTCTGCTCTGCACAGACGTGCACATTTGCATAGACTCATGCTGGCCGGAGCAGTAATCTTCAGAAAACCAGAAGTAGACTTTTGAAGCTTTGAAGTAGCCACAGAGGCCAGAACTGGTTTGAAGCTAAGGCCAGATCAGTGTTACAATCATTTGGCGTCATGAGCTTTGATGTTTCCTTGCAGCCTTCGTTTTCTTGAAGCCCAACAGTCACAAGCAAACAGTTTACTGTCATGTTGCAACTTGCTAGCTGTTGTAATGTAGCCTGTTGTAAAGGTGAAGTGTGTTGGCTTCAGTCACCATGGAAGAAGTTAACAAAGTTAAAAACATACAAGCGGTCCATCTTTATGGCTTAGCTGACAAGCAGTAGCTCCCCAGTTCGGAGACCTGATCAACTAAGGGTTTAAAATTACGGTTTTATATCAAGTGATTTCAGCTCAGCATGATCTCATCACCGAAAGGCATGTGCTGAACAAATAGGCGGGGAGGAGGGTGCAAGTCTAAAGTGAATCATACCTCCTGAGGGTTTGGTGTACTGATGCGGCTGAGAAGTGGATGTAAAAACAGGGCCTTGGGGAAGGTGGGACGTTTTACATTTGCGCCTAAGCCAAAACTGAAAGGGGGACAGCATTCTTGGGATATAAACTAAACCACATTTTTTGAAAAATAAAGAACCGATTAATCACCGCTGTAACTTATTAGAAGTTGGTCAGGTTTGGGCCTGCTTACAGAAATAAAGAATCTGGCCTCAGCTGTAGCAGTTTTTAGCTGCTACGCCGTATCCTTCCTGGTTTAGTAATCATATGACGGCTCCCTGTGAGAGGAGTCTGAGTGCTGGCGGTGCAGCAGACCCCAAGCTAATAATAAACTTCTGAGCCATTTCATACCCTGGAGAAACAAGCAAATGTCTTGTTCTGGTTCCATAAGAAAGAGTATGGATCATAAGACTTGCGTGGGAGCTCTTCACATGATCGTGGTTGTGGTTACACCTCAGCTGTGGTCCTGAGGCCCGCTCAATCCCTTCTAGGCCCGTTCTTGTGAGTCCTGTCAACCACCACCATCATCACTGCTGACAACTTATAACTCAGCAGCCTACAGACTGCAGTCAAAGGGAAGGGCTTCCCGTTTTTGAGCTTTTTAACATCCCCAAATTCCCTGCCTGCCCCAGAGAGCCCACACTTGAACCTCGGATAAAAGGGTGGCGAGTTGTACTAGGTAGAAGTGGAGCAAATCTTTTTTTGACATTATAGAGATGGGAATATTGAAAGGTGTCAACATAGTAATACTACGCACATCTGGTCTGTGAAAGTCCTTGCCATACAAGATCACTGAAATCCAGAATTTAACAGGGTTCAAAACAATACAGACATTTATATCAGTAACAAGGCCACTTTGTTTCAGGATAGAAAATACTAAATGGGATTGGAAAAGAAAAAATAAGCACATTAAATGTCATGTTTCAGCTTTTCAGACAAACTCTGGGTGAAGAGTTATAGGAAGATCTGTTTGTTATGGACAAATCCATTACTTATTTCTGGAAGATTTCCAGTAAGTTTCTGCAACTGACCTATTATAGACTACAGCTGAAGATTAAAAGATGAACTGTTGGTCTGCTCAGCATGGCAGATGCTATCGTACTGACATACGAAGATTTAAAGATCCCTTAGAAACACCTGTAAAAAAAATCCCTATGCTCCAAACAGGAGGACCTTCTTTATTTTAATTACTGCTCTGAAGCACTTACTTATCATCATGTGTCTTGCAGAGCCTCAGCGCCATCTGTACTGGATACCTGTGTGCACCCATTCTTAACAACAGCAGGAGAACCGCCCTCTTTTTTCTGTTTTCTAGAAACATTAGCCAAAGGAGATAAAATGAAACTCTGGCTATTTTATGTTTCATTTCCCAGTTTTAAACTCTCTGTTTTCAGTTTGAAGACAAAGTATTACATACGTGGGCATCCTGATGGTTAATGAAGATTAACATTCAAATTCTGTCTTTATTCCACTGAAGGGATCAAACCCTCAGAATACAGCGGATTCTCTGAGTTCCTTGAGTCAATGTTCTGGGAAAGCAAATTTTGAACTGTTCACCTGACTTCTATTAAACAATTTTTGGCATAGGTTTTTACAGTTCCTGTCTTTCATTATACAACTGCACTACACCCTCTAGTGCTGTTTGGACTTTAATAGTGCTGTCCTTTGAAACAGAAGATACTTTTAGTAGATGAGAAATACTCACTTTGTAAAGCCTGGAAGAAGATCACAGTCTTTCTAAACATTTCCTTGAAGATACTAGCTGTGCCCTCCCTTGGTTAAGCTACTCAGAAGTGGTTGGAAAACTTAAAGATTGGTACATGTTAAAACTGTTGGGTTAGTAATCCAGGCATGAGTCTACTTGATGCTCCAGAGACCCCTTGAGTGTGAGCAACATTGGTACAGGCTCTCCCAATGCTCAGAAGTAGAATGAGGGTAGTGTCACCATTTTTCAAGAGAAAAGGGCTATCTGAGCTGTCAGCTAGAAGAGTGAGTTCATGGCTTTGCTGTGACCAGCACGACGTGGTTTCCATGTCATTCTGGTTGGTGTGGGTGCCTTCCTGCGCAGTATGCTGGTGAAGCAGTTCCCATTTTCAGGGGACCAATTCTTGGGATCTGTGTACCAAATGCAGGCTGTCCTGCATCTCCCTTTGGATCACAGGTCAGGAGTCTCTCTATAAAATGTGGCAAAAAAAGCAGCGTAGATCTGATTGCTGCCCAGTGCATTTACATGGTAACTTAATAATGATATTGGTTTGAGAGCAAAAGTCGGACCAGATACTGGATGTTCAATAACCATCAGGATAATTTATGCCTAAAGCGAGACCAAGTATTCAAAGACAATATCTGCTACATCACTGTTTAATGCTGGCTCAGGTAAGTAACTGCATTATAGAAATAGGGTATATCTGTAATTATCTACTGGTGTAATGGCTTCTTTGCTTGTTTCCATCATTTTTTATATATTAATATATTATAGTTATCAGACATCTGTTAACTAGCTATATCAATGAGACAATGCCATCCTTCAAAAATAGGAATGTGTGAAAAACAATTTGCTCCTTATATATTAGGTGCTCGTCTAATCTTTTTCTGCCAATTTAAATTGGCAATCCACTGAAAAGTCAAAACTCAGAGCTAGGAGTCATTCATTTTTGAAATTAGTTTTAAAACTCTGCTTTTATAATTGAGAAGAATTGTCAGTCATCTAGCAAAAATATTGTTAATCTAATTAAACATTTTGGAGTTTTTTAGATGCAATAGTACTAACAGAAAACTTTCCAAAGTACTGGTCAATCAGACTATGAAAAATATGTATCAGTAGGTTTTCTGGTGTGTGGGATCCACCTGTAACAGTAAATACTGTGTACAGCATTTATTCATTACTGGCTGTTTGTTCCCTTGCCTTCAGTTGTTGCTCCCTTTGTACCAAGTCCAAGATGGTAAGACTTGCGCTAAGAGTGAGCTCCCAGACAACGTGCACCAAAATCCCTCTTCCTACTCCTGTATACCAGTGTCCAGCCCGCCTAATTTACAGATGAGCCATACAAACTAGTTTGCTGGAGGATTTCCATTGATTTGCTTTCAATGAGGACCAGAAATTGTGGGATTGTTCTGGCTCTTCATAAAACTCCAGCCAAAATAACTCCATTTGTAGTGACAGTCTCAAATATTCAAAACCAGATTTGCTATATTTGAATAATGAACTTCAGACTTTCCCTGCTCATAATTTTAAGTTTCTCCGTCCCTGGTTCCCTTCTGCCCCCAGCATGTGTGGGCTGATGAAGAGGGAGCCTCCATTTCCTACTCCTTCCCTGTTTTCGGATGCACTCTGCCTGTTT
Organism: Astur gentilis; assembly: GCF_929443795.1. NCBI lineage: Eukaryota > Metazoa > Chordata > Aves > Accipitriformes > Accipitridae > Astur > Astur gentilis. The sequence goes on from NC_064904.1 coordinate 9,783,679, forward strand.
GTGAGAATAATTATGATTCCTTCTGCTGGCATTTTGTTTCTTAAATTTGCATCATAACAGTTGCCACTCCATAGCTGGGTATCTCAGGGGTGCTGTCTCTGCCATGGGTCCTTCTGGCTTATTAGTGGTGCAGCAGACACTCCTGCCTCTCCACTCTCAGCTAGAGCAGCTTACACTTTTAGCACTAGAGGTTTCTGGTTGGATCCCAGGTGTACTGGGTGTCCCACATGCCCCGCCCAAGGATAAACAGGGCATTGTATTCAGCAAATTAAATCAAAACATACAGAAACATCCTTCTGCCGCAGTCACCCCTTACCTGGAAATTATAGCGTGTACAGCAAGGGAGGAGGTAGGAGAGGAGATATTTGGTTGCCTGTTTTTGTCTTTGCCTATCTGATTCTAGAGAAAAAACTCTCTCAACATGAGAAACTGGTGGTGATCAGGTGCATGGGAGGAGAAAAGCAGAGATGGTAAAATGAGTCAAACATTTATCTGCTGAAGGGCAGGGTTAGTGCCAAGAGCGCTGTCTGGCTCTTTTTCTGACAATTGTGCGTGATCGTCCCCCAAAAGATGGCAGCAGCTGCTGGCACTGGCTCCTGACATCTGTCTGCAGTATCTGCACAGCTGTATCCAGCGGAGGTGCTGTAGAAAACACGAGCAGGTAATAGATTTTGCAAGACTAGCTTACAGCTCCCTGAGGCTGAATTGAACTGTTGTAAATCTCACCCCCAGATGTGGGTCTTCTGTCATCAAAACACACACTGCCTTACTGTACAGCCATGTAGGAGCTGCCATATGAATTGCCTCTACCAATTTAATTAACCTTTACCACAGGGTTGGGGGTTTTCCCCACTGAAAACAGAACTATTCTTAATCTTCACCCCTCTCTTTCAAATCACAGGTAGTGATTAATTACTCAATTGTGAAAGGACTGAAGTACAATCAAGCAACACCTACCTTTCATCAATGGCGCGATGCACGGCAGGTCTATGGCTTGAATTTTGCAAGCAAAGAAGAGGCTACCACGTTCTCCAATGCAATGCTGTTTGCTCTGAATATCATGAACTCACAAGATGGAGGTAAATTAGCAGCCACTACACTCTGTGGCATTTTACAGCTTACATTTTAAATTTCAAGCACCTACTACAGTTGTATTGGATAGTATGCCATTATAAAACACGTTATAATAAAAAAAGTTGGTCTCTGATAGACAGCCTTTAGATCAGCATTTGCTGTGGTATGAATTGTGCATGTTTTCAGGTTTTATTCGCCTTCCTTGTAATTTTTCATGGTGCCTTAATTCACGATGGGAAATCAGTGGTTGTTTGGGAATGCCTCAGCAGGCAGGTAGCCCCACTGGTTTATGTGGGTCTGTGTATGTCTTGTGTTACGTGTAAGATGGCAGAATATAACTTTAAATAAACAGACGCCAGAGTAAAATTAGCGACATTTTATAAGGTAGAACTCCGAGCTGGCATTTCCAGTGTGTTGGGTGTCAGCTGCAGCTGTTGGCTCTTGTGGGCCAGCTTTCAAAAAGGAGTGTGTGGTGTCTCGGTTATTTCATAAGGTAAAATGCAAAGGCTTGTACTCTGGATGTTGATTGATGTTGTTCCTAAGTACTATATTGGCTGCAGTTGAAGTTTATGGTGAAGTTTACTGTTCTGTGAAATTGTCATTGCGCTAGCTTGATGAGGGCCCAAAATAAAGTCCTGGTTTCTCAATGGAAACCAGTTTCTGGTCTGCAGTATCTGGATGAAGTATTGCCCTCAGTTACATGCCTATGACCTCTCTGCAGCTCCTGGGCTGGGAACAGAAAGCAGTTCTTGTGTGGTGTCTTTTTTCCACAGCCCTATTTTCCTTTTGAAAACACAGTGAGTCAAGGTTTACATCACTTGCTGTTGTCCGGGTTTCACTGCAGTGTTCATTGGCGATGGACAGCAGCCCTCTAGAGAGAGTTTGTCTCCTGACAACCTTCAATACACAAATATGTGTTACTGAAAGGTTTATTTGTAATATAAAAGTTCTTATTTTTTCTTTTGCTATTTCCATTCATCCTATTAAGCTGACAAATGCAAAAGTCATCACAAATCAAGAAATGTCTTAAATTCTGAGCTATATTTAGAAGTACTGAGGGCTGAATTCTGCCTTCTTCAGCTTGAACTTTTTCAGCTCTAGTTGTGCCACAGCAGGAGACTTCAGGAGGAAAACTGGCCAACAGTCACCAGTCCTAAATTCATGCAAGTCTGAAGAGTACAGAGCTCTTTGGCTGCTCATAATGTGCTCAACCCTTTTAGACCACCAGATGAGACTCCAAAATTTGGATACTTTGATTATGATCTTGATGTACTCATTGGTTTAATTTCTATGATGGGTCTGCCTTTCTTCTGAAAGCCCTTAAGTTTGGGGGTTTTTTTCCATCTGTCTCTTCCTGTCAAAGGGAGTGGGGTTTTTGCAGGATTTTTAGGTTATGCCAGGGAGGTGCCTTGTGGAAACATGACTTTCAAGATGAGAATTTATTGCTCTTAGGCTAAAATGAAAGAAATCATCTTAAAGACGATACTTTAATTATGTTAGCTACTCCTAGCAAGGAACAACAGGTATTTTTAAGAAAGTATTTTTGAGTACTTGAAAAGCCTGTTAGACTCCTGAGAAGTTTATGAATATATAGCAAATACTAATTTGCATTTTGGGGGGTATTCTTTTATTCATTTACTTAGCACACCAAAGTGTGTTAGATGCTTTACAGACATAAGATCCAGCCCATGCTGAAAAGCTTGCATTTAAAGTTTGTAGTTGTCGCACAGACGGGCATGAATTGGGTCATAGATGAAAAAATTTCCTACTTTCTTTTTTAGAAAAAAAAAATGGTCTGGTAAACATTCAGTCTTCAACAACCCCTTTTCTTTCATACATACATGTTAGAAGTTTCAAAGATTGCCAGTTGTCCCATTCTTTACAGCTGAGCTTGTCAAAAACTGAAATTTGGTTTAAAGGGAATTTCAGCATTTGTGGCTTTTTATAAAAACTCTGATTCTGTGAAACAAATTCCCAAAATATTGTTTTTTATCAAAATTATTTTTAATTACAAAATATATTTCTATAAATATTTATCTGTAAATTTATTAGCTACAAATAGATAATAGATTATATTGAGGACTTTTATATCACCGTAAGTTTCCCAGTTATTGCAATGATCTCAGCATGCGAGTTGACAGCAAAAGTACATCATGAATATAAGGTATAAAATGTTTTTTCAGATCTGCTCTTCTAGGCTCATATAGCGCATAAGCTTTTGTGGGCATGAATTAGTGCAAATAGGAATTCACACAAACACACATATCCATATATCTTTTCAGGCACAGTCACTGCCTGCATATCCATCCATTCTGCTGCCTGCGTGCTGCATTAGGGTTTGCTTTTTCATGTGGAAGAATCATTAGGAAAAAAATGTATTTATTATATCTACGCATCCATGTATTTAAGTTGCTCATGTGCTTATGCAGACAGATGACAGCTTTAAGGAGTGCATTTGTACGCACAGAATTGCTGACACACTAATAAAATCCTCAGCCAAAACCAAAGAGTTGAACAGAGGTTCCCTCTGGCACATTCATAGTACAGAATACCCTATCTATCTGCTAGCTCTACAGTTTGGGATATGCTATGTGCACTACTTGAGATGTGCTATTTCTAATGTTTTCTTGTTTTGTATATTCCCTGCTGAGACTTTACTGTGTTTAGGTACTGCTAATCTTCCCGTAGTTGGATACAGATTCTGGCTTCCATGATTGCTTCTCCCTTCACTCTACCGCCTACTTGCGTAGACTAAAATTAATCATGGTAGACTACAGCAGAAAATCAGAGACTGCATCATATCTTCAGCAGACGTGGAGTCAGGGTACTGTAACGTTTGGGAAAATAACCAGTCTTAGTCGCAAAGCAATGGTGTGGGTTTTTGAATGGTGCATTAAGCTGAATTAGTTTAAAAAAATGATAGCAGTCTGTGTTTTGGGGAGTTGGAAATAATTTTTAGGCAGTGCTGACTTTCAAATGCATGAGTCACTTCAAATGAATATACAGTGATGAACTAGTGTTGAGAATTACGGTACTGTCCCACTTCTTCACAAACGAGGCTACGATACCCGAGATCATTCACCACAGGCACTGATATCTGTGTGCTGATTACATGGGGCACTAGTGAAAACTAAACTGAGTGCTTCGTTAAATGCCTAAGGTTAAATGGGCTAAATCAGATCCTACATCCAGCCTGTGGTAACCTGGGTTGTGTGTCAAGATCATCCCTGGACAGGGATTCTTCCAGGGAGTCTGATGTCCCAAAGTTTGGGAAAGCTGGGAGAAGCAATAACTAAACTTGCTGTCTAGTTGTATTTCTGCAGCGGATGAACTCTTACTCTTGCCCACCAGGGGGGCTGGCCATCTTACGTGTGGCCAAATTCTCAGTGCTGTGATGGGAGCCTCTCCCAGTGCACGTCCTCAGGGTGGGGTAAAGCAAGCCTTGCAGTGCAGGAGCTGAACACGTACTCAGCTCAGTCTTGTGCTTTGTAAGGATGCTAATGATCATGTTAGGAGTAATCTGAAATGAGATAAAATAGGACTAAAAAGAAAATAATAATACAAATGTGTGCCGTCCTTCCTTTAGAGGTTGACAGTTGCCTCACTGAATCACAATTGTTTACCTGCCAGCTTGTTTATATGCCTAATTACTTTGATTTCCTTATACGTCTCTTTAATCTGTTCTCCTTTACAATAAAAAATGAAGAGTTGGTCCTGAGCCAGCCTGCAAAATGAGAGCAAATGATAACATTGACTTGCTCATTACCAATCTCTTGCTTATGGTTCTTTAATGGTGTCATTTAGTAAGACCATTAGTATGACAAATGACTTCCCATTAAATTGTTTTTCTTTCATGGGTGTCCACTTTGTGACACCAGGCCTTTTACTAGCATAAGCTACCTGATGCAAGGAGCATCACCAAGGAATGTCATCAGCTTACCTTGTCACCTGCAGCCAGGTTTCACTGGGGACAGAGCATCACCCCTTCTTGCCCAGGGATACTGTGGGAAAAGCATTTTGCATGGATCCTGCCCGCAGGCTGTTTGACATTTGGTAAGCAGACAAGGTTCATGTTATTCAGGGCTTACATCCTCTTAGATTTAACAAATGCAATGACCAGTGGCAGCACGTCACTGTTATTGGAGCAGGACGTAAGGTGAGGATATCAGTAAGCTAAAATGGGCAAGTTCCTGGCATAATTTTGCAGGAAAGCCAGTGGTGCCCGTGATGAAGGTAACTTTCTGCAGGGCTTAACGGAGCCTGTACACTCAGCGCTTCTCCCAGTGAGTGGTTACACTTCCCTGAGAGAGGGAGTGAGACTCTTTTCTCTCCTTTCTTGCTCCCCAAATCACTAGGGACAGGCAAAGGAATAGCTTCATTTCTTTCCTTCCTTATTTGCTCACTTCAGACACCGTCCTTGCTTCCCTGCTGGTCCCTGACAGCACCTGCATGTTTCCATGCTGCAGGAGGAGACAGTGGCTCGGCTTTGTGGCTTGGCGTGACCAACTGAAAGGGCATCTTGGGCTTCTGCGGCTTAAAGATTTGGTACCTCTTGGAGAAGAATTGAGAGTCTGGTCTATGTATGCAGCTGACTGGTAAATGCTGCCTATGACATGATTAATGTAACACGTTATAGACTTTTGCTTTTCTTCTGATGTCTTTGCCCTGGGGACTTGGATAGTTATTGTTGGCTTACAATGCAAGAAAATCATATTTCTAAATGTAAACACACCACGTGCTGGCAAGCCTTATGCAGAAGGCTATGTTGCAGAGTTAGTCATAGTTTAAAGAGGTCAGCTGCCTTATCTGACTAAGAAGGGAGAAGTAGGAGGAAAGCATGAAATAGTAGGGAGAGGATTGAAGAAAATGAATAGTGTTTTTTTTTATTATTTTTTTTTTTTTGCTTGTAAGAAAGCCATTTTCTTGTTCTAAGTGGCTTACAGACCACACGATACAGACTTGTGGGTCACAGAGGGTGCAGAGTTCAGCCCTGTGCCTTCAGACACAGAGCTTCACAGACCCAGCTTTAACTCTGCAGAGAGGTCATTTTGGCAGTCAGGATTGCTCCTTACTCCTCTTGTTCTGATTAGCACATCTGCTGGCTTTTCTTTTCCACTATTGCAGATTATTTGACATGTATTTCTCTAGCCCCCTTTCCCATAAGTTGGATTTGATGAAGTTCTTTTGGAGTTTGAGATCTTTTTCCATTCCTTCGGTCATTCTGCTCTTATCCTTGTCCAGAAGTGACTGCATTTCCATATTGCTGGAAGGAGGTTCCTTGGAAAGCACTTTGAGTCCTCCAAAATAAGGGGAGAAATAGAAGAATAAAGCATTGATTCATCAAACAGCAGATAAACTGGCAGTATGTAGTATACATTCTCTCTCCTAGTTAGATGCCCTAAGTATTTGCAAGGTTTCTGTCAGTGCAGGATATGTGTGAAAATTATGGTGCACTGGATTTCAGATGAAAGTCTACACAATTTTTTTTAATATAATTTTGTAATGTTATATTCAGTTAATTTTCACATTAGAATTTTTCCAACTAGTCCCGCGTCTGCTGATATTTCAGTGGCACTGAAGTGTTACTGCTGGGAAAGTCAGTCAGCTGCATTCATCTTCTACAATGCAGTGACTGTTTCATTTGATAATATTGCCCCAAGACTTCTTAGCACCACAGAGGACACAGTGTGGGAAGACAAAAGGCTGCATCTTCATTACAGTACTGCATAATACATAAAATAACTCATCAATAATGGAAGAGACCTACCACAGAACACAATGCCCACTTGAAGCCAGCTGGTTCCAAAACGGTGCTGGTGTAAAGAGATCTATGCCCCATGTGAGGCGCTTCACATACTGCGCTGTGAACTCATTTCCCACACTATCAGGTGTGTTAGCGCAGATTATAAACCACTAAGATGGTATATTCTGTGCACGTTGTACTTTTAAGCGTGCTAATAACATTTAAAGACTCGTGTAACCTCGTGTTGTATAGGCATTGCAGGACTGTAAGCATGCCATTCTGCTGCAGGTCTTTTAACCAAATCATTCCAGAAGTTGTTCTTATTTATAATGTAGGCATAGAGAACTTGTAAATAGCACACTTTTAAACTTACTAGTGTAAATATGGTCCATGTGGTCAGACACATAGTGCTAACCAGAATAGCAACCCACAGGCAATGGTTAATTGGGTGCATGTTAAAAATACAAAAAGCTTTTGCTTCTTTAACAAACAAAGTTTTCCCAGGGGAATAAATCTTTCCCGAGTGACATATTCCAAAAGCACCAGAGAAAGGTTTTGAGAAATAAACTTCACAATTTTTCCAGCCTCATGCCTACTCCAGTTTCAATATAAACTTTAGTCTCTCAGAAATGCTCTGCAGATAGGGCAGTTTCTGATCTAGCTTGCTGTGCTTTGTAAGTCAATGAAGAGGGAGGGAAAATTCAAGTAAGATGATGAGCTTTTTCCTTGCATCTGCTGCATTGCTTTATCACTGGAACTGTTCCAGAAAAACCCACCTGACTTACAGATAATCTTTTAGTGTATTGCTCGGTATAGGAATAAATTCCTTCCTTTGCAAACTGGACAGAGATGAGCTGTTACCCAGCAAACTGGGTATGAATTTAGTTTCTTGAGCAACCCGTGAAGGGTACTCCCCAGCCAGTGCCCCCCGACACGTTCAGCAGGTCCCATCCCTGCCCGACCCTTTCAAGACAAGAGTCCCTTGTGACCCCAGCTGAAACACGTCAGCTCAGGCCGTAGTAGCACTCGTTGGGTCTTGCTCCCAAGGCTATTTCTTACTGTGCTGATCAGGATGACAGTCCTCATACATGTCCACTGCCCATGTTTCTCAAACAACCAACACTTCTCCTGGAATTATGGGCCCTTTCCTTGCAAGCTTCCCCTGCCTGCAAAACTTCTCAAGTTCCCTCTTCTCAGGTTGACCTTGGCTTCCTGAGGTGGATATATGACATTTCTAAGAACCTCTGCACACTCTTTAAGTTGAGTTCACGTTAAGAGAAACATGTTTAAAACCAGAACTGGAAGAAGTTGGCCCAGCCAGAAGAAGTAGTGAGTAAAACTGGTTAATCTTCCAAATTAGTTTGGCTCCAGCTGACTGGAGCACAGGAGGTGCATTGCTTCACTCGTGAATAGATAAACTGGAATTGCAGACTCCTTTCAGTGTTAGAACTGTAAACATCATTGCTATTATTCATCTGTCAGGAAGTATCAAACCATTATTTAATTATTCTGCTCTATAGAAGTAGTCATTGGGTTTTTTTCAATTCAGTTTTTCAGTCCCCCAGGTGGTAAGGATCCACGGCAGAAAGTTTTCCAGGGCAGTGAAGTGCTCTCCCAGTGTTATGCAAATAAAAACCCATGGCATGTTGCTTGTATGTGTCTTAGCCACTTTTCTGCAGGACTCTGTTATATCCCTGCTTAGAGCAGCAGCAGCACTGGAGCTGCTGTTGCATGTCTAGAACAACAAAAGGTGCCTCTGTTCTTTGAAGAGCATAACAAATCTAACGGCTCTTGAGTCTCTCGCTGATGTTTTTTGCTGTGCTGAATTCTTCTGCACTAAATGAAAACCACTTCAGGAAGGAAACTGTGTGGGGAGAAAATTGTTGAGAGATTTAAGAGAGACTCGTACACGTTGAGAGTGAAGACTTCTGCTAGCGAAATTCCCTAGCACCATTGCCCTCAAACCCTTGTTTTTCTGAAACTGTTGCAAACTGGCAAAGTTCCCGGAGCAAAGTGGTAGGAGATGCAATGTGGCTTTTTCACTAGAGTACAATAAGTGGTAGAAGAATATATTAGCTTAGAAAAAAAAGTAATTATCAAAATGTAAGAAGTCCAGTAATTTATGTGCAAGCAGCGTAGGCCAGATTTTGGCCAGTATTCATTTGGAGACCATTTATTTGGTGTTTGCTTGCTGAATATACCTCTTCATCCAGTGAGGTCTCCTTTTTGGGGGTTAGTCTGGACTATATGCCCTGCATCAAGCCAGGGCTGTGAGTGGAGCTCAGCCTGGAGCCACAGAAGTGCGACAGCTGCCTTGCCCCAGGAGATGCCGGGACTCAGAAGCAGCTCCGTGTCCCTCTCCTCTCCTCTCCTCTCCTCTCCTCTCCTCTCCTCTCCTCTCCTCTCCTCTCCCCTTCCCGGGAAGGTGGCAGGAGAAGGAATACCTGCTGCCAGCCCACGCCAGCAGCGTGCTGCCAGCACCCTCCGTGCGCAGCTCCTCGGGTGGGCAGTGGTGGGCTCTGCCCTGACTCTGCCCCTCCGCTCTGCGCAGGCAATGAGCAAAGGTGGGGGTTTACAGCCCTGTCTGCTGCCTTACCTCCTGCAGAAGCCCGTAGTCTGTGCTTGGAGTCCACAGCTCTTTGGAAATCTGAAGCATATGAAGAGCAAATGGCTTTTTGTGATGAGAACAGTGTTTTTTCTCTTTACCTTTTCCAATGCTGTACTTTGGCATGTTGACTCTCAGTGCATTTTGTTTTGCTCAGAAGTAATAGTCTATGGGACATTTATTTATTGATTGGGCATATGATTTCTTTCAGTGAAGGAGGAATTGCTCCTTGGAAGAGATCTGTTTTTATAACAAACCTTCTTTCAGTTTTGTGCTCATTTTCTGTCATTCTTAAAGTGCGTTGATATTTGGTGTCCTGGGGTAGTCTCTAAAATAACATGACTTCATTTGTGTTGGAACAAGAATAGCTTTTTTAAGGCAGTTTGTCTTCCTTTTCAGATCCTGCATGAGTTAGAGGTGCTGTAGTTCCACACAGAACAATGCTCTGTTTACCTCTGTACATACACTGACATCTCACCCCACTCTATGGATTGAGTCACACTATTTTTAAAGCCAAATATTGATATAGTTCATAATATATAATGTCATAGAATAAGTTGAAAAGAACATTCTGTGAAATTTTTCTCACTAGAAGAAAAGTGAGAGAAGAAAAGAGGAGAAAGAATATTGAAAATAAATAAACTATTTTAAATACTGTAAGGGATGCCCTCATTCTTAAAAGAAAAAAAGACCAGGCAGTGTGCTGTGATGGTAGTTACACAGATCCAGATTTGCAAAGAGTGATTAACTACTGATAGGAACTCCTAACCTGAATCAGCCAAACCAGATTGATTTTTACGATGGTGCTGTCCTCCTCCAAATGCTATTTATTTTTGGAAAAGTAAATTACCGAAAATTCCAAAAGATTGTATGGAAAGTGACATAGTGACATCTCCAGCTTTCTACAGCATTAATAAGTATCTGAATATACTTAACACAGAAATACATGTTGTATTAATTTTGAATCATCTTGCAGAAATGATGCCTTCTGATAATGATGATGTTGTTTAATTCTAGTCTTAGCCCCACCCCTGCCCCCCTGCAATTACTTATCTTATACTATTCATGGGTACCCTATGTTAATTGTTGGGTACTAGCTAATTTATATCAGTGATTAACCTGAGATACACAAATGTGTAGGGATTAAGATAGGTTTGGGTTATTAGTTGCGGAGCTGGCAAGAAACTTGGCTCTTTTTTTTATTTAGTAGACTTTCTGAGTTTGCAGCTAAGAGCCAGACCTTATAATAACTTTTCTGTACACAATAATTCATACACTCCCCTAGTTGCAATCCCATTCAAAACGCGTAATAATTGTGTGACCACAATCCTCCTGTTAAAGGGAGTAGAAATGTAGGCATCTGTAGTACAGGGTTTTGTACCTGAGCTATGTGGTCAAGGAACAGTAACAGATGCTCCTGAGACAAGTCGGTTATGTGTTTTAGGTGTCTCTACCAGGCACCTCCAGGAAAAATTCAGCGTACTTCACTTCACTTTCACTGACTGTAAAGGATTGCTGCTAAGAGCCCTTCTCTGGTTCATGACAATTTTGCTATTATCCTCTCCCAAACCTTCTAATTAATAGATAAATTGTTTCTAATTATGCTATAATTAATTAGTAACTACAATAATAATTAAATCTCTAGTTTAATAATAATAAATGAGGGTCCTGGAAACTAATGCACATAAGCTGTATTTTTAGTGATGCTCCATGGATTTCCCTGGGACGGTTAGCGAGAACTCACAGGAATACACGTGTGTTGCCTGCATCCGTATGTGTGTGTTCACATGAGCAATGCACATCAGATTATCACTTCCCCGACTGCCTGAGCTCTGCAAACAGATGGTCTTTGTACATGCAAATTTTTTGATTTTTATACCAGAAGTGAACTTGGGAAGAAATTCACACATATATAGATAGAAGTCAGGAGTAAGTTTCTGGGCTGAGAGGGGTTTTCACATGAAATCAAAATAAAATTGACAGTGGTTTGAATTTTGTTTTTAAACTCTGCTTTCATTATGTGCCATAGTTCACTGCATGAACAACAGTCACTAAAAACATGTTCCTGGTCAAAACACACAGCGTTTAGGACCAGAGAGCTGAGTGGGGACAGTCAGTGCAGCCCTCTCTGGCAGGAGGCTCAGCTGAGGAGAAAGTCCGCCGCTTAATTCCAACCACCGAGTGAATCACCATATGCTGCCACCGGAAAAGCATGTAGAGCAGCTTCTGCTGCTGGCTGGTAATCCCCCCAGAGCTCCCACAAAGTCTATTAATTGCCTTCGTAGATGACTCCGTGTGGTCATCCAGCATCTTATTTTTCACCACGTCAGGGACCTGAACGCTCTAGGTTGTGTGGCATTCTGCAAGCAAAATCTCAGACCCAATTGCAAATGACTGTTGTAATTTCTCCAGTTAATCCCAGAGAAGCAATGCAGCTGAACACGCGATTCATTTAACTGAAATTCAGCCACATAAATGCTAGGCATGTAGTCTACAGTAGTTGTGTAGTTTCCACTCCACAGAGAGAGGACAGCTCACCTAAAGGTGATGAGTGTGGATGTAGTCCCGTGCTGCTGGCTGCTGGCTCGACAAGCTGCACAGTCCCTGCAACACAGCGGGGAGCAAACTGCCACTGTGATAAAGTGGAACGATCTCTGGTCCTCCTGCAGTTCAGGAAGGAAGTAATCTGCTAATAGGTGATTTTAGTTCACAAAGCGCCTAGCCTTTGCACTTGTACGTGCTCAGCTGCACAGCTGAGAAGGCAGCGGGATTCGGGTCTTGAAGGTGGATTTAAAAATCAGCTCCAATTCTACCGATAAAAAAGCCAAACCCTGCATAGCAATTACGGTCAATCTGATTTGCATGGATTGCTTTATCTGTTGGTCTTGATTAGTATTCCTGAGTGCTCTATAGAAAACATCAATATTAATTCCATTTCCTCCGCTGCTGGTTTCCAGGAACTCCCTCTGGTGGTTAGTGCAGCGCCTGAAAAACCATGTGTGCATCTTGCTCTGTGCAATACAGCGTGGTATTAGAGGTAGATACTGTGGGCATAGCAGCATAAGGGAGAAATGTAAGCCTATCACATTCCCTGAATGGAAGGAAAATAACAGTAGTTAGTTACTGTACTGGTTTTGCTCTGTTTTGATGCCAGCCTATTCTCTATGCTAAGGGAGAGAATCAAGTGCTTAAATGAGCCCAGTTTTCCAATGTTGACCAAATCGTACTTAAGAGACCCACCCTGTGCTCTTCTTAATCTCCTCAGAATCTCACTGAGGTGCCAGTTTGGTGCCCAAGAAATCCAGGACTCGTCCCTAGCGCTGAGTTCTGGCTGGTGGGATCCAAGAGTTGCGGGGTGGATGATGGCCTTCCAGCAGCGTTGCCTTTGCTGGCAGAAGTACATGCTCCACACCTGCTGGTTTACCCTGGCTTAGATGTGTGAAGAAGTGTCCTCTGTGTGCCTGCAAAACAGTGCTTCATTTCTTCACTTGCCTCTGAAGCAGTGAACACCCTAAGTGTATCATCTGCTGCAGGTTATCTGTGTGGTTTAACCAAACGCTTCTGAATCCTCTGAGAAAGCACCTGTGACTGCCAGACTAGAATTTGGCCAGAAGCTAGTCCTTATACATGGGCCAGAGAGCTGATATCTTGTAGTCAGTGGGACGGACACCCCAGTTCGTTGTGCGGAGTTTCCTTTAACTGCAGGCTCAGCCTCTTGCCGTGCTACTCAGTGCTTTCTCCTGATCCACCACTGCTCCTAATCTGAAGGTCCAGTAAGTGAGGGGAATATGCACTGACAGAGGCATCCATGAAGGAACTATTTCTATACTAATGGCATCCTATCCCAGCAATATAATTAACCAAATGTTGTACTTTGCAAAAACAGGTACCCAGCTTATGGGAAGGTAAGTTCTGTTTCAACTCTGGGTAGGAAGATTGTGAATTTGAGGCCAATGAATTCAGAGGCCTGATGTACCACAACCATCCAGGCAACAGATACGTAGAGGATTATATTTTATTATATAATCAGTGGAGCTATCACTCTTTTACACTGGAGACATGACTTTATTTTACTCTAAGACCATACATAATTCAATGTATGGAAGTCCTTTTTATTCTGATCTTGTGGAAGACTTGGAGGACATGAGAAGGAGCCAAGGGAATTACAAATTAAATTCTTCTCAGTTTTTAGTGGTGTTCTGCAAATTGGCAGAATACTGCCATTCTGTGGGGAAGTTGAGAGGCAGCTGGCTTAGAGGTGCTTTCCAAAAACATGTCCCCACTACCAACTGCAAGAGTTAAACAGAAGGCACAGCTGTAAAACTGTGTGGCACATAGAGGCTGTGGGCTTCTAAAGTACTGCCCAGGAGACAATGCAAGACAGACAATCCCAATGTGTTTGTAAGGCAGAAATTTTAGAATCAGTTATTTGTAGTAGGTGACAATGAGCTATGACTTGTCAACTACAAGACTTCTCTTGTATAATATTGTCTAAGCAAATTAGTGTAAATGTTGTAAATGGCTTTCTGGAAGGAATACAGTGTATTATTGTGAATAAAAATGTTGTTAGGAATAAATCTGCTGTTGTGTTAGTATTTGAAGTGACAATATGTGCATTGACCATGCTGAGAAACTTGCCATCTAAAGGTTTGACAGCTAGAGACATACACTGGGAGAACTGGGAGAAGAGCAGGACCTTTTGATCTGACATTCAAATCTTGTTTCTCTTGAAAGAGTGTGAAGGATAGGAATGGATGAGGTGAGAGGGAGCCAGCTATATAGACATTAGAGAGTATTGTTGGTATTTTCAGAAGTGCCCAGATCCCCACAGCTAGCTATGGTAAGCTAATGTTTCCAAATGCCTGTTCCTCGCCAATGCAGGCAAAGATCTTGCTTCAGGTTTGCTCAAACTTTTGTCTTCTGTGGTCATAGACTTCAGATGGTAAGTTCAGACTCTCGATACTGAGCTAAAACTTACAAGAGGTGGAACCTGGTAGAAAACTTCCCAGGGTACAATGCCCAGAGCTGTCATTCTGGGAAGGAGCAGGCTGAAACACACACATAGCTGGCTGTGTGGCTTCTCTCGGTGCCGTCGGTGTAGCCGTTGCAACGCAGAAGTGCCATTGCAACACAGAAGTCAACACATGGTATGACAATGTCTGCAACAGGTGATAGATGTAAGTTGGTGGTGTTTGTACATATTTCTAATGATGCTACTTGGCTGTTCACTAGGAGGAAGAACATTAGTCAGCATTGGCTGAGGAGTACCTTAGATTTTTTCACACCTTTAAAAATGAACACATTCACAAGTCATTGAGATTATCACCTCTTTGACTGCTTGAACTCACTAAATGTGAATTGCTCCTTCTTGTGAAGAAATGGTGTGTTTCCTGCAGAGCAAGGAGCAGGACTGCAGGTACCCGCATGCCACTCTGGTGCTTTGTGGACAGGAGCAGGAGGATGTTCAGAAGGTTGGATATTGTCAGAAATCCATTTGAATATGGATTGTCCTGAAATTCAACAGATGTTCAGTTCTAAGACATTTTAGTTTACAACGTGTTTGGTTTTATTTTTTCGGCATACCATAGGCAACCGGTATTGGCATCCACAATAGAAGCGACTCTGCACATTTGGATCTGGGTGCTTAGGTTCCCCTGCATCATTTACAAATACATACATTTGAATTTCACTTCTCAGGATGCTTTGCCAGCAAATATTACGGGATCCTTGCTAAATGCAAAAGGAAACACTTTGAATCAGCAAAACAGCAAGGCTAACTGAACTTGGACGAAAAGAAACGAGCCTTTCGATGTCCTCCAGAGCCTGCCAAATCACTAAGTGCTGCTGATGACTAACAAGGGTGGCACATCTGATGCAAAGGCTGGCAAGAGTTAGCATGCACAATGCCGCAGGAGGGGCACCCTTGAGTGGGGATGGAGGGGTGGATGGAGGGAGGGAGCCAAAGGGCAGTGGCAGCGCGCGAGCTGCTCTCTCCAGTGCTCTGGAGGCACGTGGCTGAAGTGTGTGGACAGGTTTCTTGATCTGCAGTGGAGGCAGGAGGCACCAGGAGAAAGCTTGGTCCCTATAGAGTCAGCAGCAAAACTCCCGACTGTGAGATAAATGAGGAATTTACCCCTAGTTTGTAAAAGGAAGAAGGGTTTGAAAAGTGTCACAAAGGTGAGGATCCAAAGGGAAGCATGCCTCATGCTTTCTGTTCATTATTTCATTCCTCATCTCTCTGACGTTTCTGATCACTCTAAATTTGATATTTAGACTTCCGGGCTAAAGCTTGAACAATAAACATAGATATATCTATTTTTAGGCAAGCTGGCATTTGATTCCTTTTTTTTTTTTTTTTGCTGTCTGCTGTAACATTCCTGTAAGCCCAGAGTAGCTGCATTTTTTTGACTGTTATTGCAATGATCTTCTTACAGATGAGATTGCTTCTGGGTGGCTTTTCATTATCTCATCAGCCTGAGAGTGCACCCCTCAACTGCCTTCTTTTTGCTTGTCAGAGTTTACTGGCATGTCCAGAAATTGCCCAACTAGGGTCATGCTCTCTATATTTCTTGTCTTAGATGACATTATTTTGTGGCTAGATCTTTCAACACTGCCATATTTTTAAATAATGTTTTCCCTGACGCTGCAAATGGTGCAGAAAGTTGTAGGCAGATGGCTGCTGAATTGAGCTGTTAGAGTTGGGGGCAGGGGGTTTGGTCAGCAAGCCTTAATACACAAGGAGACTATTTTTACACTGATACATTGAGAAACCATTGCAAAAACCTCAACAGCGCAGAGATATGTCCTTGGTCACGCTGTAAAGGTCACCGTCGGCGTGCTGGGTGCATCAGCAGGGGCTGAGTATGCAAGCGCTGCTCCGAAGGCTGTTTTATAGACAGGTTTTGTCACGCATTTCACTGCCATGGCTTATATTCATTCTAGTTTCTCTTCGGCTTCTGCAGTTAAATTACAGATATAGCAACAAACAAACTATTTCTTCGGGAGCATTCTTGAGGCACATCAAGGTTGGGGAACTCACCAAGAGTTCTACAACAGGCATGAGGTGGGTGCTTAAGTCACCATTTCATCAATGCTGGGAAAAATGTTTTCAAGGTTCTTTTAACAGAAACCAAAACTTTTTCCAAGAAACACATCACATCTGATTTTACTTCTTATTTTACTAACATCAGAATGGAACTTTTGACCTTCCTGAGAATCTAAATTTTGTATTTTTCATTCTGAAATGACATTTTGTTTCACTTTTTTTTCAAATGCACATAATGTAAAATACCATATTTTGTTATCTTGAAGGCAATAACAAAACACAGCTTTCCGATTCAAAATAAAGAGAAATTCAAGCTAAACATTCTTTTGTGTTTCGAATCCCAGGTCAATTACAAAAATGTAAAAAGACCTGCTTTGTTTGAAAAGCTGAAATGAAACATTGTGATATTTTTAAAGAAAAGTAATATCTTTTATTCAGAATCAAAACCCCATACACTTCTGTGCAAATTCACAAATTGTCTTTAAATTAAATTTTTAAATCAAACCCCCAAATTTTACCCTAAAATTCTTTTTTCACTGCTGCGCTAGAAACAGTAATGCAGTAATGATTCCTGGTCAGCAGTATCCTGAATTACTGGATTTCATATTATTTTTATTACAGGTTATTTTTAGCATTAAGATTCATTTACGGCTAACGTGAGAACAGTAGCTATTTAAACAAAACTGCAAAACATATTATCAACTTTCACGCTACATAAATTAAATGAGTACTTTCTCATATTACATGAGAAGGAGATACAGTAGGGTATTTGGGTTTTTTATCATATAAAATGATTAAGAAAGTGTCCTTTTTTTTTCATTGATGGTTTTGAGGAGAAACTTGCAATGTTTGCTAGTGTAAAATTAAGCAAATATATACATAAAATCTGGAGGAATGTGGATATAAAGAGCAGAAAGCTGTATAAGCCAGTAGTCCTTGCCCTTGCCTCCTGGCTGTGCCCGCATATGACTGCCCAGGGCTGTCCCTGCTTCTGGCTTCCCTATTTCTGGGTGCAGCAGGGAGGCAAGCGCATCATTTTTAGGCATTATTTCTGGGCCTACTTGCATTGTTTTCCCCTGTGTTCCTTATAAGCGATTGTGCTAATCAGCTGGTTTATGGGTTTCATTTTCCTTGTTCTGCAGCACTATGAAAGGGTTGATGATGTCTCTGTTTTCTGTTCATGTGTACTTTAAAATTAGGTGGTTTGGGGGTTTTTTTTCCACTTTAACCTTGGTTAGAGATTTTGAAATGTTTTTTTCCTGGGCTTTCCTCACCACATTTCAGTCTTCTCACTGAGCTCAGTGCATACAGAAGTTACAGTTAAATCTTAGTTTCTTTCATTTTTTTCAGCTGGAGCATGTTTTTCCCCTCATGCAAGTTCCTGTTAATATGAGAGCATTTAAGGATGAACTGTAGTCTCTGGGGTTTCTGCCATCATGACCCAAGCTCTTCAGGGTTTGTCCTCTGCGATGGGTTTGTTGACAGGAGTGGTTGGCCCGAGCAAATTTAAATCAATCTTTTTCTCCCTGTCAGTGCTAGAAAGGTCTTCCAGTGCTTTTACCTAAGTGTTCTGTTCGTGTTAACAATTACTTTCTAAAAAAAAAAAGAGCAAACCCAAAATTTGACCTGTTGATAGGGTGAAGCATAGTGCCTGAGCTGGCTTCTTTACGCACAGCATAAAAAAATGCAACTCTGGTGTTTTGGGGTGGTGTTTTTTCACAGCATATACAGTTCCCATAAGACAGAATGCTTCAGGAACCACTAGGAATTGGGTGGTGCATTTTTATAAGGCTTAGCATACACAGCTTGTAGTATGTGGGAAAAGAATGAAATCCCCAAAACGATAGTCATATAGCCAATCTAATAGCCAGGAGTCCTCGGTATGAAACTGTCTCTAAAAGAGGGCTAACAGCTGCACCTTGTGGGCTTGAAATGCCTTGCAGAGATTAAGGAAAGAAGCCCTTTGTCATGAGACTGTCTTTCATTAACTGACTTTCAGAAATTATTGGCAGGGCTTTGTCTTGTCAGAATAGATCTTTATTTTGGGGTACTAAAGACGAGGGCACGTTTACAGTGATGACTATGTAGAGAGAGTATTATTTAAGGATTTATATTCATTTGCATGTCAGATTAAGGTCCTATGCCATTCCCTGTGTGAATTAAGCACGGATAGCAGTTATGAGAGTTATGAGCTTTTCTGATGGATTTCTATGTTGAATTGCAGTGAAATCTTATATTATCAGATATCCCATACATTAATATCCTTTTGTATTTGGAATGGATATAAAAATAGATATCACATTGTATATGCATTTGCACCGTATTGACACAGATTCCTATTTCAAAGAAATTAAAGGTCATTCTAACTCAATGAGGAGTAAAGTTTACAATTTGTAAGACAAAGCAGGGATGCATATCTTTAATGTTACCAGTCTCCTTGGAGAGTGGTGCTTCATCTCCTATGACTCAGGCAGCAGTCGGTGTGGATCCAGATTCCCATGCCGCACCCCACCACCCCAATTTTGGCGTGCAAACTGTGTGACAGTGCCTTGGCAGAGCTGTCTCTCTCGCAGTGGAGGCTTATGAGACTTGATGAAAGAACAGGGAGCCACCAGAGCAGTCATCCCAACTCTGGTGAGAGCAGGTCTGGGGTGGTGTGAGCCAGCTGGGCTGTCCTCCCTGCCACCCGGCTGGACTGCAGCAGCAAGGTGGACCTGGACATTTGGAGCAAGTTCTTGCCCCCGACGGCCTGCCCAGCCCTCTGCAAAGTGTGATCACCCATGTCAGGAGTGTGCAGAACGTTGGTGAATTTGTTCCTGAAAATCTGCAGTACACCAACCCAGTATATCAACGTAGACCAATTTTAATCATAGAATCATTGTATGGTTTGGGCAGAACGGGACCTTTGAAGATCATCTAGTCCAACCCCCCTACCCTAGGCAGGGACATGAAGCACTGGAGGGAGCTGCCCAGGGAAGTGGTTGAGTCACCACCCCTGGAGGTACTTAAAAGACGTGTAGATGTGGTGCTTAGGGACGTGGTTTAGTGGTAGGCTGGGCAGTGTGAGGTTAATGGTTGGACTCGATGATCTTAAGGGTCGTTTCCAACCTAAATGATTCTATGATCTTTCACTTGCTCAGGTTGCTCAAAGCCCCATCCAACCCCACCTTGAACGCTTCCAATGGTGGGCCAGCCAGAACTACTCCGTGTGGCCGGTTCCAGTAGACTGACTGGACTGAGCTGCAAAGTGCCAGGTGCAAGTGCTGCTTTGTAGGCATCAGACCTCTTGCCCGGGCATAGGATGGAGCTGTTGCCCAAATCCTGCTTCGTCAGTCAGAGCCCATGGGCTCGTTTCCTCAGTCCCAGGGCCTGGCTCTTGCTCCCAGCCACCGTCCATCCCCATCCCGTGCCCAGTCCCTGCAGCAGGGCTGGGGGGAGCACCCCTCGCTCTTCCACACCTGCCCATGTCGGTCCCTCTCCTGCTCTGTGCCCTCCCTGCTCCACTTCAGCCCCGTTTCCTGCAGGAGATTTTCTGGAGGGCAACCGCTGTCTTGTGCAATACTTCGGTAAGGAAAGGAAATTTCTGTGAAGGAAGTGGATTTTCAGCTGTTTGACTTCATATCGAGAAGAATGATTAAAATGTGAAAATAATGTCCAGCCAGAGGGTAATGGGGTGTGCTGATGGTATGAGATAGGCTTCATGGTATTTCAGTGAAAGGTTAGCTCTCGCCAGTAAAATGGGCTAGTTAGATAAGGAAATAAAATGTTCCTGCATCCCCAGATGTGAGTGACCGTAGGGTTTATAAACGCGGTCAGGGCTTTTTTGGTTCTGACTGATGATAGTAAGAGACTGTTGTGACCCTGCTACTTTGCAAGATCTGGATTTAAAGTGTCAATGTATCACTTTTTCATAATATTGTGACTGTTCCCCAAAACTTCCTTGAGGTGTTCTTCATGGCTGCTTTGGCAATTTTTTGTATCAGCTAAGATGATTGATTAAAAATAGAACAACTGTCTTAAAGCTATCCCATGGCTCACTTCTTCTGCTGAATTGGTCCTGCCTGGTCTCCTGTCCTTGCTATATAAATTATCCTGGGAGGAGGTGTGCTTGCGAGAGGCGTGTGGCAAGGGACCCTTCACCAGATATTGAGGAAAATTAATGCTGAGCTGATAAGCCCAAACATACAGAGCAGAAACCTCATAATAATTATTCTCTTCCAGTGTAGCACAGCACGTATCTGAAATCATATTAATAAAAAGATTTTACAGAATTGTTCATGCCCAGATTGAAAAAGATTATTCATTTTTAATATTTCTTTTGGGTGACAGCCTTCAAAAGCAAACAAGTTTTGACAAAAACTGTTCAGCAGATGTCTTTGTATTTATATATTGGAATATGGTGAAAATTGCAAACTAATTATTAAATACAAAGTAGTCCTTGTCTCTAATAATATGTTTTAAAAATAAATCATGTTATTACAGAAGACGTGAATATTTGGTGGCCCCGATGTCCCTGGGTTTGCAATTGTTTAATACTACATGTTATGATTTCCTCTCTATTTGTGATGGGAACATTTTATTACTTTGGCCTAAATGGTAAAAAGTAAATACATCCCCAGCTGGTGTTGGTTGCTAGGAAGTGAAAACCGGCAGCCCAGCCTGCCATTCACAAACATCTTCACGCTTAGACCTCAGAACTGCTTTGCTAAAACAGGTTAAGAGTGAATAAACCCTTCGCATCTCACCAGCTAAGTATTGCTGCAGAGGACATCTGACCTGAGTGAGAGGTTCAAAAGAGCTTCTGTCTTCTGGTTTTGGCGTGGTACTGCTCCTATGCCATACCCGTATGCTCACTCGCCATCTGGGATGGGCACTTTCTTAACTTTCAAGAGGTACTACCCCTTGCAGAGTAGTATTTAACATTGAAACTGAGAAGTTTTATGCATCCTGTTGATATTTCAAGTTCTGCTTAGCAAATCTTTGATTGCAGACAGCTGTGATTCACACCGCTGTGCCAGGCTGTGGGCAAGGGGTAGAGCCATCTCCTGGTGCAGGCTCTTCGTGGTCTGCCTGGTCCTGGGCGCTTGTGCTCTAGGGGGGCTTGTGTACATTTTTTCTGTTACCGCTTCTGTGAGCAGAGATGCAAACCAGCCTCAGGAGTCCTGAAGTTTTGTGATAGATTTGAGATGATGTCCCACTCTTTCCCCGGGGAGTTCCTCCTCCCACGGGGTGTCCCTGGTCGCACTGGAGTTCGCTGGGTCCGTGTTTAGGTGCCGGCTTTTCCCAACATCTCATTTGGACACTGTGTCTGATTGCATAAGTCAATCCACAGGGCTGGTCAATGTCTCTGTTCATGTTGCCACTTGGAAAGGTTTTTTTTTAAATACCAGTCTGGCCGGCTCAGCAGGGTCACCTGGAAGAGGTGAGTTGGGCTGTCATCAGCCCAAGTACTCATTGGAAGTGAAACCGTCTGTGAATAATGGTGCTTACAAGGCACTCGGCGCTACCCCTGTCCTGCCTTGGATGGCTGGTCTGGGTTTTTCAGTATCACCTCTTCAAAATAAAAAATAACTGGATGTAGCCCTCCACCATTTATATTTTTAAACTATTGTTATTTAAAAAATAGTAAAGTTTCCTATCAATTAGACAGCTATGTGGTTGGTAAAGCAGATGTCAGTATTTTCCCTGGGAGGACTGCAGGAGGGGATTAAAATATTTGTACATCCAGAAGAGGTTTAATATTAATTCTGAGTTGTTGCACTATAGGCAGAAATAAAATTGCAATTTTTTTTGTGTGTGCACCTCAGTTGCTGTATATTGTAAATCCTGCAAGTCTGCTTCTTTCACATGGCATTTGTACAACGCACTGCCTTCATGCATAACATCAGTAACTTCTGATTTACATGTTTGTGGAAGCCAAATCTGTTGAGATTAACAGATTTATAAAATGCTACCTATTCCTATTGGAGAGCGATACATGAAATCATCATAGCATGCATGGGTTTTTCTGAATGGCCTGTTTTAATGCTGCTTGCATGAGAGGCTTTCTCTCCTTGCTAACTCAGCTGACCTCTCTGGTCACCTCCACCTTTCTCTTGCAGTTGAGCTTTGTGAAGAGACTCACAGAGCCATTATAAAATGAATTTCAGTGTAACAGAAGGCAGATATGTAATTACAGCTATATTTTATTTTCCAGCTGTAAAGTGTGGTGGGTTTGCTTTTTTTTTTTTTTTCTGAGGAGATCCAAACACAAGGGATGGCGTATTTTGGCAATGAGATTTGGTGGTGATTTGTTATGCCAGCTGAGAACAAGTGCGTACTGCAAGTTTAACAGGACAAGTTGAGTTTAATTATTGGTTTATTGGAATATTCTGATATTTTTGTAGCAAGCAGGCAGCAGGCCTGCTGTGGGCTCCGACAGCACTTTCTCTCCGCGTGCTTTCTTGAGAACTGAGGAAGGATGTCTTTGGTCTGTGATACCATTTAAAGCAAGCTTGGTCATGTACGTGTAGTGTATTGGTTACGTGTGTGTAATGTCTTACAGGATGGAGCAACTAGCTGCTGAGGGGACTAGGAGGAGGATGGGGCACTTCTCGTGGTTTTTTTTCTTCCTTTGTTCCCTTGTTCAAATTTCAGTTGAAACAGAAGTTGAGTCCAGGAGTGAGCAAGCGACTGCTGTGCAGCTATTTGAGAAGTCCTGAGCAGCTCAGTGCTTTGTGCTGCCTCTGGGAGTTAAAAACGCTCCATATCTTTCAAAAGCAAACCCTGTCTGCCTTTTTGAGACACTGCAAGTACTGGCTCTTTGTCTCGTTCTGGCTGGTCCAGAGTGTATATCCATAAACCTGTCTCTGTTGGTCTCAGAAGAGAAGCTGAAGTGCCTGCCTTGTGGATCACCCTGGTTTCTCATTGTTGTAGAGGATTTCTTTTTTTTTTTTTTTTAAATTTTTATGGAAAACATGAGTATAGCACATCAGCTAGTCAGGAAGCAGAAATGTATGCAACCTCTCCAAATCAAACCTTTTCAATGAGAAAAGGATAGGCTTTGGTATTCAAGCTTTCAGTTCAATTGTCCTAAAAGCACTAGATGTTTTGGAAAAAAAAAAAAAAATTAAATAGATTTATTATTCTACCAAGATTTATTTGAATTAAAATTTCCAATTTGGGGGGGAAAGTGCATGATTTCATTTTCTAAATGATATTGAAAGATTCCTTGTGACCTGAAAAGAGACCAAGAAATAAAAAAACATTTTCCTGTCTTTCATTTGGTCCTTTTTTAGGACACTAAGAGATGGCAGGTGGAGAAAGTCTGATAAAACACCTTGTGCATTGGCACAGAAACAACATAAAGTCTTTCAGACATCCATATTCTGAAAATGAATTATTTTCAACTGTTAAAGTGGAAACACAATATAATGACGCTTCCGGGTCTGCTGTTAAAATGCATCACTTCTATTTATCCACTCCAGCCCAGGTTCAGGATTGCAGCTGAGTGTGTGCTTTGCAGTAACCACTTTAGTCGTCAAATGCGACAGCTCAGAGATTTATGTTCAGGCACGTTCTCGCGTGCTTGTTGTGGTAGGATCCCAAGTGGCATTGTAGTTTCACAGTGCAGAAGAGCAAAGTGTTGGCATCAGGAGGTTTGAGAGGACTCACTGTGCTGCCAACTTCTTTCCCAAGTTTCCTAAACCCCTGAGGCAGGAAGGAGATGGGCCAGGAGACCTCTTCTCCAGCAAGTCCGTACAGCGCGCTCTCGCCAGCAGCTGTGCCGTTCAGGGCACGGGTGTGTTATCACAGGTAAGAAGTAGTTTATAGAAGTGTTTCGTTGAGAGTGAAATTGTAGCCTCAGCAGTTGTGCGGCATTACCGAGGAGAGTGCGATCTCTGGCAGAGAGAGACCTTTATCATCCGGCGAACTTTTGATTCTGCGTTTCCTTGTCATTCGTTATTTCTTGTTGTTCCCATCTTCAGTCAAACGTACCTTTGTTTGTTGTCCAAGACGTCATGCACCAGCATGACAGCTGTGCACAGTGTGTTTAGCCGTCAGGAAGAAAGACGTGAGGAAGGATGCCCTTGAGAGAGAGCCATTTTGAGATCCCTCTCCCCGAGTGCAGCCGCAGTTCCCATCTGCAGTGCCCAGGCGGTCTGTCCGGTGCAATCCCTCTCCCATGCTGTTGTCTCTCTCTGTTAACAGCCCTGGCAGCTGAGAGCCCTGACCCATGCACCGTTTTGCCCCTTACTTTCCCTCTGGGCATAGACCTGAGAATAACATCCTTTTGTTGCCTTTTCATCCTTTCAGAGCACGTCCGGATGTATTGACTCTTTCTTCTTATGCTGTCCCTAGGTCAGTCTTTCGCACGCACCCTCTGTGCAGCTATTTCAGGGCTGCTCGGGGTGTTCACGGCTGAGATGCCTGGACTCCAGCACTCCCAGCTGCACATCCAGGCGGGCTCTCCAGGCAACCCAAATCAGTGGAGCATCACCTGCCAGTCACAGTGGTGGATGCCTGCTCCCTTGGCTGTCACTGTTCTTGACCCCGGAGCTTGGTTCCCCTCCATGAGCTGGCAGAGGCTGTCCTGGTCCTCAGTGCATCTTCACACAGGCAGCAGTGTTGCCCACAGTCAGCTGGTGAGGACACGCAGGGGGAGAGGTGCAGGACAGGAACGTCCCTCTGCCATTTCAGCTTTGCAGCTTCTCCCCAGCTTCCCTTACCTGTCCTCCCCTTCCCTGATTTTGGAAATTGAAAAGGAGCGTAACACACACTGGTGTGTTCCCACCACTGTTTTAGACACCAATCCAAAACACAGCACCCTATGGGCCGCTATGAAGAAAATTAACTCCACCCCAGCCAGAGTGTTTGTGCGGGGATGCTGGCAGCTGGTCACATCTGGGCCCCAGCCTGCTGCGAGGCTGTCCGTGGGCAAGGCTGGGCACACTGGGCACCCAGGCAGGTAGAAAGCACTAACAGCTGATTTTCCAACACCAGGTCGCAGGTGCAGCGAGCAGTGCTGGGTCCTGGAGACAGTGGTGCAGTACGAAGGTGTACAGGAGCTGCTGTACGTTACCGTGAGCTAGGATGCCATGCAAAGAGGTAGCAAGGGTAGGAAGAGCAGCCCTGTGTTGTATTCAGTCACATCCCTTACAGGAAGGAGGTTTGCTATGCAGTACTCCCCCATCACATACACTTTTTTCAGTAGGCAGAGGGGAGGTATAGAGCAACCAGCTGCTCCCAGACTGTAAACCCCTGCGCATGTGGAGGGTGGGCACTCACCACAGGTCGTGAGCTGACCCCTGTGAATAATCTCTCACCAATGCGGACAAGAGATTTGCTCGTTTGTACCTGATCCTATATTTTTAGCTGGGAGTTTA
This sequence comes from Astur gentilis, assembly GCF_929443795.1. Taxonomy (NCBI): domain Eukaryota; kingdom Metazoa; phylum Chordata; class Aves; order Accipitriformes; family Accipitridae; genus Astur; species Astur gentilis. Next base: position 9,809,511 of record NC_064904.1, read on the forward strand.
AACTGGGAAAAAGCTACAGGGTTTTTCTGAGGTATGACTGTATGTAAATTGCCATGGTAACCGCCACATTTCATCTGCTCAGGGCGTTTTCCTAAATTCTGCAAGAAGCTGTAGCTGTGTTTATTTATGCAGCTCAAAGTCAAGTTTCATTAAGCCGCTAGCTGTTTTGGTTTTTTCAGCATCTCTTTTCCTTTCCTTACCACTATCCCTTTTAGCTCTGCATTTTTCTTTTCCTTTCCAAATATGAGTGTTGTTCTGCAGCACAGGCCCTTATCTGTACCAGACCCCCCTTTTAATTACAAGAGCAATCATAACCTAGAACAACTCTTCCTTGACACAGAAAGAGCAGAGTAGCACTGAAGGAGTTGTCATCATTTAGCTCACTTAACCTCGTTTGGGAATTTTGAAGTCTGTGGAGTTCCAGGTCAAAGATCCTGAGTTCTCACAGTCTCGTGAAATTATTTATTATTAAGTGAACATAAATCGTTTGGCTTGGACTACTTTGCTGTAGCGTATAGAGTAGCATTGTGTCTTTCAGGGGCTTGGTGCTGCTATGGATTTTAATACTGTCAGGATTCTTCTACTTTTTGGTCCCTTGCCTCATATGAGGTCATCTGTAACAGCAGAGCTCAAATTCAAATTCAGAAAAGCATTTAGGAGAATGTTAAGTATACTTGGGTATTAAATGCTGAATTATCTTTGAAGTAACTACCTTAATTCAGATCTAGAAGCTGCTTAGTGGACCCCAGGGCATCAGCAGATAACTCATTTTGCAATAAAAACCATGGTTAGATGAAGTTCCTTTATTTGCTCTCCATATGCTGTGGAGTCTAGTGATACTTGCTTCCTTAATTTCTCCAGTGTCTTCAGACAGAGTTATTTAGGGACCTGTGGAGATCATCTAGTCCAGGCATCTGCATAAAGCAAGGCTAAACTCAAAATTGGATCGGGATGCTCAAGGCCTTGTCCCAGTGAGTTTCAAGCATCGCCAAGGATGGAGACTTCTCCACATGGGCAGGCCCGTGTTCCAGGGCTGGGCCTTTCCCATCATGAGCCAGTTGGGCATTGGCACGAGCAGTGACATTGGTCCTCAGCCTTGCATTCTCTGAGGCAAACAAGACAACTCCCCTGGCCCTCCCTCATGTGCCATTTGCAGCCCCCAGCCATCTTCATCACCTTCCACTGGGTCACGGCACTATGTCAATGGTTCTCTTGTACAAGGGTCCAGAGCTGGACCCAGTGTTACAGGTGCAGGGTTGACTCAAGGCCGGTCAGATACAGAGGAGTTATATTGCCTTTCATCTCAGCTGTCTTCCTTCCAGGGTAGTGTTTAAAATGTCTTGTCAGGGTGAGACGAGCAAAACACTAATGTTTCTACATTTTGCTGTCTTTTAAAACACGGGGGGAGTCAGCATCTCCCTGGCTCAGTGCAGATGTCAGCGGGGGAAGCAAAGCATGCCCCGAGGGATAGCGTCCTTATCCTGCACCTAGCTAGCTCGCGTGGGCTGCCGTGCCATCTTGGCATGGCCCTGCTGTGTTGGGTAGGCATGCCCTAAGGAGGTGAAACAAATGGCATTACTGCTCCATGAGCAAGAAGTATTTATTTTAATTTAGGCTGTGTACTATAGCTTCAAATCACAGCTGTGCTTTCAGAGAGTATGGAGTGTGAAGGGTAAAAACTCTGGTATCTTGATCGAAGAACAGCTGTGACACTGGGAAAACTGCATATTTCCTAAAGAACCTGGGAAGCAAAGAGCCTTCTAGTTTTCCTGCTCACTGTCAAAAAGTGTTGATAATTATGTGTTGAAAGTAATGAACTTCACAGTATTGCAGGGACCATGTATTACATGCAATTGCAAACATAATATTTTAATGACAACAGTCCTAGGTGTTGTCTAGTTTCTCCTTAAGTCAGAAGGATTTCCACTGACTTCCTGTGAAAGTTTTGTATTATGAGTGTCTGCTGTTAGTGTATTGAGTTGACGGTTATTTTTTATGTGGTATTTTTTATGGAGTTTTAGCTAAGAAATGCCAGATTCCTTTATTTCTTTCCATCAGTGACATTTGATGTCCATTAATGACACATCTAAACTAGAGAAATAGAAATGAGAGCAAATTGTATTGTTAAACAAAAGTTGGTTTAGCTATCAGGAGTATGCAGACATGTCTGCAAAACTCCACTGAAATTCAACAAGTAATTAAGCTTATCTCCTCAAACATAGGACACTATTATTAGCAAAGCATTTAATTAGCTGTCCATTGTAATGGAGCTGAAAGCCAAATACCTCATCTGGCATTTCCCAAGTAGCCTGTCTGTAGTTCATAGAGTAACACTTCAAGATTGCGTGCCACGTAGAGACTGAATAAGATTTTGTTGCAGAAAGCCGCATCATAAACTTAATTGTATTATTATTACTAGCCAAAAAAAAAGCACCTTTTTTGAAAAGATCGTAAGACAAAATTAAACTGATCTGACTTCAGCCACGGACAGAAGGGTTTAACAAATGCCCCAAGAAGGTGCAAAAGTAATGTAAACCTTCAGGACGCTTTAAATTGGCCAATACCAATGTTCCTGCTTCTACAGCTGATGAATGAAAGAGGGGCTTAAGAAAAGGCTTCTGTGCCACATCCTCCAGATATTAGAACAATTCCAGACAGGATTAAGATGAATGGCAAGGAGGACTTGTGGAAGGATTGATATGGTAGGGTGCTGACTTCAACGCATCTCAGGAACGTGCTCTTGACTCCTTGTAATGCCAGGAGAGACAGGGTGCTGGCTCCTCTTAACGCAGAGCTCAACACTTTGCAGAATTGGCTCTTCACCTACCGCTTCAAGCCTATTGTCCTGAATCAGGCAAGCACATGACTATGAAATAAGATGTCTTCACCATTGCCTTCTTCCATGAGGTCAAAACAAGGATACCGATAGAGACAGGAGTTCTCCTGCGGTTGCAAAAGCAGCACAGCCACCCCCAGTGGGAAGACTCCTGTCCTTTGGGTTTCACCGAGCCATCCTCAGTGTATTTTGTGTGTGTGTCTGTCTTGCAGATCAAGGCTGAGGACACCGCAAGGCTCAGAGCTTGGCAGTGCTCCTCCCCATCTGGCTGCTGGGAGATCTCAGCTAATGCGACTACGACTGCAGGGCGTCTCTGCCTTGCAAATGGGAATCCCTTTATTAGAAGATTGAGACTTACTTGCCTAGATTATGGTCTGTCCAGGACAGGGAGTAACTCCATGCATGTATTTGTCAGCACCTAGCAAACAGCATCTAATAATAAAACCAAGGCATCTCTGACAGTAGCCCACAAGTAAAAGATTTATTAATATGGATAAAAATGTTTATTTTCATAGTATTTTCTCATAAATTAGCCAAAATAACTGGCTTAATATAAATTCTCCATATATATTAATAATCTGCTTTTATTCAGTAGCATGATAACACTATTTATAGGAGAAAATATGAAAACTGAAATTCATTAGGGAAATACTTTGCACTACAGTTAGATCTGATGCTGTTCAATGTGGGGTTTCAATTTGTTTAATTCATGTTGATGTGTAGGCAAAACTGCAAAACAAGAAAAATACAAGCATACATTTAATATTAGTTACATTGCTTGTTCATGCATACTTTAGCTAAAATCTTTGTACCATATGATTTCAGATTCTTTTCGTGTGTCCCTAATCAAATATTCATGGTTATATTCTCACTTACAGTATGTTCTCTCTGCCGATGGAAGGGTTCTGAAGCCTACCTTGAAGTAAACACAGAGAATAAGGCATATGTTCAGCCCAGACCTTGGTCTTGCTTATGCACATATGGACTCTGTAGCAACTACAACCAGCTACATACATGAAATTCAAAGGACAGATGCTGCTTAGGCACAACATTAGCAATGTGAAGCTATTGGACTTTCCAGGACTGACACACATCACATTAAGAACATGTGCAGTCCTCATTTCTCATTTCAGCTAGCAAATGAGAAAATGCTATTTACCCAAGAGGACAGATCAGCACAGAAAACACCATAGTCTAGATCCAATTTAGCAGGAAATTATGTCCATTGGGTTCAAAGGAGTAGCTCTGAGTTTCAGCCGAGGGGAGGTCTTCAATAAAATATTATGTTCAGCTTTCATTCTTCTTTTCTTGTTGGGGAAGAAGCACAAAAGCAAGTACCTTAGGATGTAGTCCAAACATTTAATTCTGTTTGTTTCATTATTAAGGGGTAATAAATATCATTAATATTGCCTTTCGCAGTAATAAAACTGTAAAAATTTACTAATATGTGATTAGATTTCTTTGTCAATGTAATAGAAAAATATAATTTGGTGTACATCAAAGCAACTTCAGAAAGTATCACTGTGTTTGAACATGAGTCAAAAAAGAATTCATAACATCTGACAAAATTATCTAGCTCCCCAACTTTGCCCGTGTTGGGCACTTAACTCTTACTCGTACAATCAGTTTACTGTTTCATACTCATGTTCCTATATAGGTTGCTACTGTAAAAAAGAAGTAAATTTGTTAGTGCGGTTCATTATTTATTCAGCGCCCTAGGTAGAAAGAAAGAAAACTGACAAGATCCAACCTCACCTTCACTTTAATTCCTAGGAAAGGACATTTCATTATTTTTCCCCCTTTTGAAGTGCCAGGTCTCTGAAATCTCTTTTTAGTGATACAGATGAAAAATAAATACGTAGAGGGAGGAGTGAGCGTGCAGAATTCGAAGAGCACAAGACGTTTTGAGGCCGTGCCGTGCAGGGGGCTGGGAGCAGCATCTCGGCGTTGGAGGGCGTGCGTGCCGGGTCCCCGCGCCGCCGGCACTGGCTCTGGTTCAGCAGCCAGGCAGGAGTTTCTCTCGTCGTCAATGAACCAGCTGTTACGGCAGATGATCGTGCTGAATTTCAGGTCATTTGATAACTAGGGCAGGCAGCCGTGTTCTGCAGTTCAGCTTGGGTGACATGTAGATTAAGAACTTCATCAGCAAGATGCGGAATTGCTCACGTTTCTCGGCTGTTTGGGTGGGTTTGTGCTGGGGTGGGGAGGGGGCGTTCAGCCAGGTCCCGTCCTTGGCAGCCGGAGAGCAAGCGCTGTCTCCTGCTTGCCACTTCTGCTTGTGAGAAAAGTGCGGGACACTGCTAGTTTTTTTGGCTTTATTATGAATGACATTCAGAGTGGTTCTTATTTAGGCTATCACTTAAATCTGCAAGCTGTTTGCAGGCCTGGTAGGCTCTGCTCGGTAGTGTCAGCTGCTTCTTCAATGTGAATTGTGGTGCTGGCTTCCAGACTTGCAAAGAAATGCTTATACCCATGTCAGGGAATGGCAAAGAAAGCTTCCCAGTTCCTTCAGTGGCTTGGCAATACCTGAGAGGGGACACATAGGGGAGGGGGGAGCCCATAAAGAGCTGTAGAGAGGAGCAGCCCAACCATGCTCCTTGCTCAAGCTGCTCAAACAAAAGTGGCAAGGCTTGTTCGGGGCTGGGGGAAGGATTAATGGAAAATTCTGGGGAAAGCAGCTGGAAATATCACGGTAATTTTCTCAGCTTGGCAGGCTTTTAAGCTTTAATGGATTCCCAGAAGAGTCAAGCAGATCTTTGGTGTAAAGAAAGTGATAACCGATGATGCTAGATTCCTAGATTTTCAGAAGAAATCATTAAAGCCATCTACTCTAACCTCAGTTATTCAAACCTACGGTGTTGTGCCTGCAAATTCTTTACCAAGTACACAATGCCCTGTTTGTTCTAGAAAGGCATAGTTTAGAAAGCACAGTTGTGATTTAATAACTGCATGTGATAAAGAATCTACCACTTCCTCAGTTAAGTTTTCCCAACTGGCTCATTACCATCACCAGTAAATATACCGGGTCTGAAAGGATCCACCTTGCCTCTGAGAGCACCGAGCTCTGGCACCTGCCTTCCTGATGCTGATACATGGTTTCCAAACTGGACTGTGTGGCCATCTCAGCACTGGCAGGATGCGGCCAGCCTGCCCTCCGCCTGGGTGGATAGGCACAGAGTGGGACTAAAAGAGTTTCATCTGGGGAGCTGAAACAACGCTGGTGTAAGAAATGTGGGAAGAAAGGCAGGGCTGCAATAGATTTCAAGAAAAAACCTTGAAGAGCCTTTTTGGTGTGAATAAGGCCGGTTTTAATGCAATTTAGAAGGCTGTATCTGCCTGCTGTCCCCCCAAGCTTCCCTGAATGTGGTGAAAAGCTTCTACAGTTTGAAGTGGTAAAAATTTAAGGAGAATACAGAAGAGCAGGGCAGTAGGTATTTTGACAGAGAGCAGGCTACTAAAGATGCCTGTCATATTAGAGGTGGCAGCTAAGACTTGTTTTCCATGTTTCAAAGTGAATACGCCCTTTAAGGCAAACCAGCTATTTTTAACTCTCATTCTGGGAAGTCATTTTTCCCTGCGCTGGGAGGGAAGATATGTGCCCTGTGTCACAGCTGTCTCACAACCGCTTACCTTGCCAGCCTCCTTTCAGTAAGGAAAGCCAGACAATAGGACAGAAAGTTGGTCACCCAAGCTCAGTGTTTAATAAACCTCCGCTCCTCATTCCGTGGGGAAGGTATGGTAAGACAGAGCCAAACAGGTATTTATTACTCGCTACAAGGAGCATTTGCACCCATGCCCCCCTCACCCCCCCGCAAGGCTCGCTCTGGCACACCCACCAGTGAGTCACCAGCGGTGAGCAGGATGGTGAGCCACGATGCAGAGTGACATTCTGTTTTCTAAACCCTCCCTGAATCTGTGGGTATTTTGGCAGAGCTTATTAGACTCATCCCAGCTATATTTACAGGACTAAAAGTCTGGTGTGAAGTCTCACCCTGGCTCCTCCTATAACCAGTGGGGAGACACACCACCAGGGAGGATTCATCCCTCTTTCAGATTGGCACTGATAGCTGAGGAGGTTTTGGGAGACTCGTGATGTAACCAGAAGCTTGCAAAGCTGAAGTATTTTTGAATTGTGCTTGCTAGCCTCTTTACAGGAGTTTGGGGCTTTTTCGTGGTTCTTAGGCTTTCTGCATCATATGAAATGTACATCCCAGTCTCCCCCAAAATGCCTGTTCTTACTCTCAGGGAACAGAAGGCACTTTCTGAACATTTTCAAGTGAATCATAATCAATTTGCAAGTTTAAATTAATGAAAGTTGAGCCCTCTGAAAAGTATCGAATCCATGCCAGCACTTCCTTTATACCGAATGATCTTAATAGCAGTGTAGCATAGACTTCAAAATTCCCCATCAGTTAAATTAATTGAGATTTTTTGTAAAAGACAATTTAGAATATATTGTATTACAATATATTACAATATATTGTAATACAGGTATCTTACTAGTGACTATTTAATTGTTACCTTACTACGGGCTACTGACAGGCAGCAGCTTAAATAACTTGCAAGTGGGGCAACTGTTGTCAGAAATGACCTACCAGCCTTCATCTTTCCCGTACAGCTATTTTGCCCCTAGCAGTACCCTGCAAAGAAAAGATATGTAAAGTGCAAGCATGTCTTTTAAAAATAGTTTAATTTAGTACCACTAACACTGGCATGATTTAATCATAGCATATTATTAGAGAATGGCATCAGTACAAGACGCTCCAGCGCAGATAAATTTCTGGTAGCTGTAATTGTTAACTTGAGTCAATCGGGGTTTTCTGGGCTTAGTCTGTGAGACTCGCATCTGGCTGGAATGCTTCTTGCTCTGTATTTCTTGGCAGAAACTTTCAGTCTTGCATCCTTTTTAAATTTTTTTGTAACTGGAAATATATATTAGGGTCTAGTTCTGAAATAGATGCTGTGCCAGGTGGGTCTTCTCACTCCTATGGGCGAGTCTTGGTTCATGCACCTGAACCTGGGCTATCCCAATAAGAAATGAAGGTTACGTGCTGTATTCCTAGGTTGGTCTTGCTCCCTTGTGGCGGTGTTGCAGATGCTGAAATCTGGGAGAGGATCCATCAACTTGGAGTCCCAGCTCAGTTTGGGCTCAGCCAAGGTCTCCGTGCAGGGAGCAGCTCCAAGAGAGACAAAGCGTGGAGATGAGCGGGGTGCTTTCTCCCAGGTCTTAGCTCTGCTCCATACAATCTTACTCAAACCAAATTGCTAGGGTATGTGAATGTGGTGCCTGCAGACTAACAGCCATCCCGCAAGCATCATGTACTGGTGGGAAACACTTCAGCTCTCCTTGGCACAGTACCCAGGAGTCCTTTGGAAGTGATGATGGAAATGGAAGTTGAGAGCAGAGAAAGGCAATATAAAAAGTTAAGCCTGGTTCAGAGTAAGCGGCTTCTACAGGTGGAACAAAACATCTGATAAGGATCCTTAGTAAAAGAAACCAGTTTCCATGTTCAGGACTACAATGATCTGGGCAATGGCATGACAATGGCTTTTTTAGTATATTTTGTGCAACTGAGGAACTTAAAAGTTCATTGTTCTCCTTCTTGAGTGTTTTCCAGAGCTCTTTGGAGTACAGACCTTCTCAGAGTGCCAGTGGATAAAGACACTACTAAAATCATGGAACCAAGCACTCAGTTCACTTCATAGTGTTATTTCAGTTTTGGCACAGCCTTTGGCTTCTTAGCTGTCCAATGCACTGTTAAGTGCCTCCCCAAGCATGGATAGTAGATATTAGGATAAAAAAGGAAAGCAATCTTTTCAATTAAGGGCAAAATGTACAGAAAGTAAAATGACACAAGTTGTATCAGCTGCATATTGGCTCCTGTGCACACAGTCTCCACATATAATCAGTAGGTTCTCAAACAGATAATTACAGTCTTCCTGAAAAAGGCTTCATGTAGGAGAGCCACCTGCCTGCTACCACTTGCAGGATCAGAGCTGTCCTTTATTTTTACTGCTGCGAATTGTGGAATTACAGTTTTCCAACTTCTGTTAAAAAAAGAAGCATTTTTCTAGCACATCTCCTTTCAGAGGACTGCTGCACCCGGTAAGCGCTGGGCATCAAGAGTGATTTGTCAGCTTTTGTTACAGACTCAGGAGTGATTTATATTTGTCAAAATGCAATTTGCACAATTGATTTCCTGTTGCAAGGATTACAGGTGCAGTTAGTTGAGGGAGTGTTTGCCTTCTAGCCAGCTGGTATTGGTTCATGCTCAAAATAGGGTCAAGGTTGTTTTTTATACAGGAGTAAGACATGGTCAATTCAATTGTTACTTTAAGTCTCTTTAGGTGCACAACATCTGCAAGTGCTCCTCATTCAGGAATGATCTGTCCTGCCACAGGCAAGCTGGCATGTAACCTTTGTGAAGGCAAGAGTCAAATAATGACAGTAGGAAATTATGAGGTTTCTCGGGGAGTGTATGCCCGGTACCACGTGCTGCATGGCAAAGTATCACTTGTAAGTGACTTGCATACAGCTGGTGGCACGTGTACCACAGTTTAGGAATCCCAATACAGGTCTTATAAAAACATTTGGTCACAACGTTTTTGGCCACACCTGATTATTATTTTTTTTTCCCAATTTAGACCAAGGCTGATAGTGTCCAGCAAGTCATAACTTTGTTTGTCCAAAGTAGGAGGCAGAGGTGGTGGCTCACGTCACACCCTCTGGGGCAGCTGCTTTCTCAGGTTCTTTAATTATTTTTCCTGCAGGCCATACTGCAATTTCCGACTTCTGAGGGGTCACTTTCTTGCTGATGTGATTGTGGATCCGGAGCTTCATTTCAGAGTTAGAAGTGATGGTGGAGTCCCTGAGGGAACCTGTTCCCGGTCCATATGTGCTCTCCTTGCAGATCGTCTAAAGCCATGCTGTGCCACTTAGTCACATGGTGGCACTGGCTCTGCTGCCCCACTTTGTGTTTGAATGAGCTATTTAAAAATATTGTGTTAATTCTAGGGTTAGGCGGAGGGAGAAGTAAGCATACCCACTCGCTCGTTGCATGGCAGACTTTGTTGGCAGGGTGTTTTCTGGGCAGGTGGTAAGTCGGTATAAGGATCTGCAGGAATTTGTTAATCTCTATTAGATCAGCCTGAGATTTGCACTTTAGCCTTGAAGGATATTTTTCAGCTTTTTATTAGTCATGAGCATATTTAACCCCTTAGACACCAAAATCTTAGTATGTAAGAGGTAAGTGTTTAAGACAATAATAAAGAAAACACAGGGTAACATATAGTCTTGGCCAAGTAAGGCATTGAAAGAGCTAGATATATTCTTCTGACAGAATGAAGTTGTACATCTCTGGGTTTACAAATTCCCTCATTAGTTTGGTATATTGTTTTTAATCGCCTTTTGAAAGAACAGGTGGTTCCAATGGTGGTGCAGGATAAGTCAGCGCTTCAGAGGTCAGAGCTGATATTTTACACCAGCCAGATGCTTCCCTTCATTGTGAGATATGGGAAGAAAGCACAGGAGAACAAAAGGGATTTGGAGTGTCCTCAAAACTGAAAATGCAATGGTTTTATCATACCTTTTTCTCTCAAAAAAACTGGAGTCCTGATGATAAAACGTAATCTACAGTTTTATCATTATAATGCCAATTCTGTTCATTTAAACATACTTCTGGATTTCCTGAAACCCTCAGAAAGTAATTACATAAGACCAATGGCATTTATGTCTATGGGACCCTGAATTTACACTCAGGTTTGAGTGTAATATTCCTGTTTGCTGATGTGCCTCTAATGACTTTATAAGCCAGCAAGCAGAAAACAATGAGCATATGCAGGTAGAATTTAGACCATCTGGGTGCCATAGTGAAAAAATAGTTTGATATCAACAGTTTTTGCTGCCTCAAATATTAATTAGTTAATACTTGGTTTGCTGCATCTGATAGTGGAGCATACCTGAGAGGTATTGATATTGTAGACTTAAAATGGGACATAAATAATTCATAGCAACAAGCGTTAGAAAACACATGATAAGCAGCTGTGCTATTAGAATATCTACTTATCACTCAAACACTCAGAGTATGTTGTAGGAGGCGGGTACAGTGAGCAACCAACTACTTAGTTATGCTGAATATGTACTGTTTGAGAAGGATAGGAGTGGCTCTGATATATTGCCAGGTAGTTATGAACCTGTCTCCACTTGGGGTTCCACCTGCTCTAACCACAGGAAGAGCCTTATAGTTTTCGTTCAGCATACTCTAGAATTTAGGTATTAGATAAAAGACTTACCTGCGGAGTTCAGTGGGTCAAAACATTAATCAATCTAAATCAGAGTAGTGTCACTGAAGCTATATGCCCTAAACCAGCTATGAATTTGCTTGAGGAGCTGATTGGGCTGTGTGAAGTCACCAGCAGATGGAATAATGCAGAGGCAAGGAGAAGGGAAAGAAACAGATCAAAGGACTGGCGATAAGGCAAAGATGTCAGGGAATAAATATTCTGTTTAGCCTCCTCATACAAACTGTCCGTTAACTTCAACTGGATTGCCTTTGGGAGACCTGCCGTCCTTAAATATAGAAGAGGAAAGTGGTTAGACAAAGTAGAAAAGGGAGAAAAGTGTTGGGATCAGAGGAGATCAGGAATGATGGGATGATGGAAAGAACTGAAAGACAGTAGACGGGGATTTTAAACCATACATATGTATTTCTGAATCCAGCATGTTCATACTTGAATTTTAAGAGTAGTGCTCAAGATTCACCACTGGTGTAACCCCTTTGACTTCAGCAGCTACACTGCCAGTGACCTTGATCCTGCATGTTCATTTGCAGTCTTTTTTTCCCCAGTTCAAACTAACTTTCTGCTTATTCACACTTTGCATTTATTCTAAGTACTTGCATGTAGGTGAACATATGGTGGTCTGATTGGGGCAGGAGGCAGAAAATGCAATTTCTTTCTGACCTTCATGGTTATTACGTGAAAGTCCAGACAATGAAGTCGGGCTTCAGACACCCCGAAGCATTGTGATAGGCGAGGAAGATGGTCCGATTAAATATTTAAGTGGCTGGGCCCACTTTGCTGCTGCAGCGGTGGATAGATTACACCTGGTGAAACCTGGTCTGCAGCGGGGTGGCCGGTAAGTGCTGGGCATGAGGAAGGTGCAGAGAGGAGTGCGCTGAGGAGGCTGCTGCCATACTATGGTCAGCAGGGAATGGATCTGGCACTGCTTCTGCCTCTGCCACTGTGACTGCATCATCCTGTGCCGAATGTCTTGTAGGTGATGGAAACCTCCCCGCTGCCTTGCATGCCCCATCCCTTGCATGCCATGCTCCAGCGGCAGCCATCCCGGGAAGGGGGAAGGGATGCTTGCTCCAGGGCGGTTTTGCGTGGAAATGTTCTGTGCCGCCATCCAGTTGTGCTGGGAAATCGCTTGCAGTTGTAGCTCATTGATGGATTGTTTGTCTTTCGCTTGCTTTTAATTCCAGCAGGCGGGCAGCAGGATGCCGAGATAATATTTGAAAGAAATGACCCATTAGGTTCAAATGACGCCAGCATTAGTCAGGGCTGTTAAATCAGGAGAAGTCATTACAGTGAGAATATGGGACAATGCCTTCTGAATCAACGTGTTGGATTGCTTCTGTCTTTACTTGCTAATGAATAGCATCTGTACTCACAGAATAGATACCAGTTTAAAAAAATAGATATGAACAAGGGCAGCATTTTATACCTGCTATAGTTATCTGGATATTTACCTATTGTTTTTCTCTGTAATGACCTGCCTGTGACTGTCAATTCCTGGCAGCTTTTCTGGAAATGAGGATTTGCAGGGTTGTGTAGGGTTGGGCTATTAGGCTGAGGAGGATGGGTGGATTTGCTATGGACTTTCCGAGTCAGTGGGACTTTTGCTTCCCTTAAGCAGAGAGCTTGGCTTTTGGTGTAGTGTGAATGGAATCAGGTGCTGTATTTGAATTTTTTTTTGTTTATCATCTGTTGAATTTATTAGACTTGTGGGTTTATTATCAAGGAGTACTACCCATTTCTAATGATGTTTTTTCATGTTTTTTTCATAAATCCCCAAATATATTGCCATGTAGTCATGTTTTGTAGAAAAGCCCTCTGCCTTCCAGCACTCTGTCCAGGCACAGGTGCCCATCCTAGTTGTCTTACAGCAGTCTTGAGATTTAAATCTTGATAAAATGGATCTTGTCTGGATCTTAACTATTAACTAGATGCAAACTGTGTGTTTATAATGTGGTGTTTTCTATGTGTACATGTTGCTCCAATGCACATATGGGGCCCTGCTGTTCTCCACATTGAGGAGAAGACTGCCCTGAAGAGTTTACTGTCTCACCAGACAGAGAAAAAGGAGACACTTAAAAACTGAGAGTCTTGCCTTGCAAGGTTATAGTGGAGTTGGGCCAAGAATAGACCGTGGTGCTCTAGGCGTCTTGGGTGCTGCACCAGGCTACACTATGTATATATATTTTTCTGATCTAATGTGTCATAAGTCTTACTGTTAAACAAAACTAGAGATGATGTTTGACCAGCTAAGTGTGTAAATATCAGCTGATTGAACTCTTCTACATGCCAGTGGCTGGGTTCTTTCTCCCTGTGACTTCAGAGATTTTCAGAGATTCAATTTGTCCCCAAAAAGGATTGAATTCCTGCTTTTTATTTGATGTAAGGAATTGCAAGTATGAAGTGGCTATAAACAGGTATATGCATGTACTCATGTGCAAATACACGCATGGTCACATGTAACTAAAGGAAGATACTCAGTTTATATTTCACAGAACAGAGACATGGGGCTTGGAACGTCAGTGGGAAAGCGCTTTCTGAGCTCAGCGATGCTCTGACTGCAGAGAACAAGGCCAGCGTTGCCACTGCTCCCTCCTCTGTTGGGACAGCGCCTGGCAAACTGTCACCAGAGCAAAACAATTCATGTCCTCATTAAAACCAAATTCAGGAAAATATCTTTGCAATATAAGCCATATGTTTAGGTGGTGTGTATTGATTTACACCCTCGGCTTCTTTGGAGCATCTGCTGCCTGGGCTCTGGCGTTAACCAGACCCCAGTGCAGTGGCAGGGAGGGGACAGCTTCTCAGTATGGCCAATGCTCTCAATTTTAACAAGAGTCTGATGATATCTGGTGTTTTTCTTAAAGTACCATTACCACCTGGAGGCACAAGATAATGAGCTAATCTTAACCTTTATTGACAGCTTTCAAACCTGGATGTGCAGGAAAGTAGGCTTGGCACACATTCTAAAAAAAACAAACAAAAAAAAGGAGGAAAAAACCCAAAAGAACTGAAGTGTTTGTGGGCTTGGTTTTATTTAATACCTTTTTTTAGCTACTCTCATGGTCCTGAGTTTTACGGATTGCTTTTTCACTTACGGCACTGATTGGCATCTTGTCCCATCATCTTCCCTGTACTTGTTCATAAAGCCAACAACATTGGAATCACACCCTTAGAAATTCAGCGACACCTTTTATTCCCCGCCCCCCCCCCCCCCCAAAAAAAAAAAGAACTATTTCCATAGCTTTCTGTGCACACACCGTTTTTCACAGAGTCAGTGGCAGTTCCCATAACAAAAGCAATCAGTCATCAACTAAGTAGGATGCTTACTTATCATGAAACTGCCTGCGGAAACAAGGCTGTTTCTCTAAATGCAGCAAAGCCCCTACATCAGCCCCTGCAAAGGAGGAAGGTGCTGACGGTCCCCCCGCTCGGTGCTGTGTGGCAGGTGGCTGCCTTGTCTGCCTCTATTTCATTAGTGCATAACTGAGCGGTCGCTGAATTAGTTCTTCCTTGCTCAGAGCTCAGCGCAGCAAACAGAATCCCCCCAGGATGCTCCAATTCCACTTTTCCCGGCCCTGCGCGGGGGTTCCCTGCGCTCGTCTTGCTGGCCGTACTCTCTGTTTCTTGGACAGCCGGCGCTGCACGGGGTCGGGTCCTGTCCCGACACCTTCAGTGGGCTCCGCAGTGCTGGGGCCTGATGCAGTTAGCTGTGGAGGCATCGCCTTTCGCTTTGCTGCCATCCTGAAGGTGTGGTGCTTGAAACACTTCCCTGGGAAGTGGGGAACCAAGGTTCAGCCACCTCCCCTGCCAGGGAGAACTGCAGCTTTCATTTCCCACCTCCCCACACCCCGACGAGCTCGTGCTATTCTAGATCAGTGTGCATTTTTTTTCTTCCTGTTAGAGCTGAGCTGCTGAGAGGAAAGTAATTCCCAGTTCTTATGCAATTCTTTCTTACATTTTACATTAATCATTCACCAGTTAAAATACAGGGAGACCCAGACCAGACACGTGGACGTCCCACCCCTGTTCCATGCCCTAACCGTGCAGATGCAGTCCCACCACCCCAGGCTGCATTCTGCGGGAGATGCTCACCCCGATAGCCCTGGAGCCACCTCATTGTGGAAGGCCTCCTGTTTGCACAGTGTATTTTTAAATTTCTTTTAAAGCTGGTTGTGCTGTCTTTTATGTGAGAGGTAACCCAAGCTGTGCTCCTGAGCTGAGGCACTGACACTGAGATAAATGCACCTGAGCCATGTCCTTCACATATTAAATATGAACCCTGCTGTCAGAGTGCAGTTGCTTACTGCAGGAGCTACTTTAGCACCATCTCATCTTTATTGCATTCAGAATGAAAAAAAATAAGTTTTTCTCCTCCAGCTCAACGGAGACACCAGCATGAAAAATTATCAAATGCTGTGCCAGTGCCATGACAGATAAGCAGCTAGAATCAAATAATTGCCATCATATTTTATGCAAAATAACTGAATTAACAGCTTTAGCAGTAGAGTCAAAGGCTCACTGGTTTCATGTTGACGTGTTCAGTAGCACTTCTGGTGAATTGAAGATGATTTCTTTCTAATCATCTTGCAGCACTGGATCTTTACATGGCCTTTCTATTTGGTAACTCCTTTCTGGATCTCGTGTCTTCCATCCTGCTTAGTGCACATGCGCGGCCGTGTGGTTGTGCATGTAGGCACCCCTGCAATTGCATTTGTTGGTTTTCCTAAAAAAAAAAAAAAAGAAAAAGAAAAAAAAGGGCTGTGCACAGTGCACACACCTGTACATATGTACTTGCAGGAGGTGTGAACTAATGATAGGGTGGGGCACTCCCATGTTAAATACCAGGCTTGTTTTTCCAGCTCTGTCACTGTCCTTAAGTCTTATCTACATCAGAAAGTTTCAGCAGTGAATGTTAAATCCGTTTTTAGTTTAAATGAACAAACTGCATACAGGCCCTCTGTGCTCACACCCTTATTTCAGTTTAAGGAGGGCCTGTTTCATGTTAGATTAAAGTAATCTTACAGGTAAAAGGTAAAAGATAAAAGTAAAGCAATAGCAATCTTGGGAATGGCACTTTTAAAAGCTTCTAAGTTGGAAGTTTCTATAATTTAGCTGAGAGTTGGTACCCGGATACACACTGCTCCTCATCCAGTGTAGTATAAGGTAAAATGAGGTTGTGTGAAATGTTGCTGGGAATGGTTTTAAGAGGCTGTGTTTTACTTTGCACTGCCACAGACTTGCAGCACTGTTGGTCACCAAGGGACAAGGGAGGGAGGTAGAGAAGTTTTCTGGCACAGACCTGGAAATGCTCATTTCACTGCACTCTTCTTGCCGTATGTCAGACCAAAACTAATTTGGTCTGCATCACAATAAGAGTGCCTTAGGTGACCTTTTGCATAGGTTTAACTGTGTTGGTAGCAAATCTCACCTGTAGGTAAATTGATGCAAACAAATTTTACTTGTGCAGACAGGGTCTGGGTGTAATCAAGTCACTTAACTTCTGCCTCACAGCATTGGTGAAGCTTAATTAAGGCTGATAAAGTTCTTTGCAGTCTCAGAGGAAAGGTTTGGCCCATGTGTAAATGATGTTATAGAAGGTATTTAATGTAGTCTGTTAAAAATGCGGTGGAGGCACCCAGCCTGTGAATAACACTCTCTGAAACTTTCTATTTCAAGTTAATGTTTAATAGGAATGAGGCAAGCACTGCGTGAAAGGAGGCTTTGTGGCACTGTACCCAAACCCTCCCTCCGGTGGGTGTGCTCCCTCTCTTTCCCAGGGTGGTTTTGCTTGCTGTGATTCAAATGATCCAACAGGATCCTGTACGGAGCTGTCGGCGTTCTGTCACATAGTTAACAACGCACTAAAACCCTAATGGCATCAAAATTTTTCAAACTGAGCCACTAGTGACCCATGGACAAAACTGCCCCATTCGTCCGTCTGTCCGTGCTTTGCCTCAGCCCCTGCATCCCCGTCAGACAGACGCTCCCTCCCCACAGCACGCGTAGCGCCTGAGCTGTTGCACATCAAACGAGGCAGGACGTGCAGAGTCCCAAATCCCCTGGTGTGAAACCCTGTGCCAGCGTGGTAGCACGCGTGGGGGGCCCGTGGCTCTGCTGTGACGGGGCACGGCGAGTGGGGTGATCCCTCTTCCCAGTCCTTTAACTCGCCATGGAAATTTAGGTCCGCGTGACCTGCCCTGTCATCCAACTCTGGTTGTACTAGCTTGGGCCCCAGAAGTAGTGTAGGCACCCTGCTTTATCTATGTGCTTTATCTAGGCTAATTAGATCGGCGCTTTGTCCAAGGTAATTGTCTCTACTAATGAGTTTGAGCGCGGTGTCACTAGCGAAGGGACGTTGCTCCCTCCCTTGGTGGGCGCTGCCTGGTGGCACGTGGCCATGGCGGGACGCCTGCCCAACACGCCGTCCCCGCCAGGACAGGCCGACGGGGCCGAGAGCAGGTGGAGGTCCTCAGGGTAAAGGCAGATGTTCCAAGTACTGACAGAGTCTCGGCGGCGGCGTGATTGCCCAACGGCAGCAAGAGAGCTAAAATTACAGCCAGGCTGTGAACGGGGGCAAGAGGTGGTGTGAGGAGACACAGATAACTTCCCCCCTCCAGCCGGAGCGGGGCCGGGGCCCACTGGGTTTCACACCCACGGCGCAAGGCTGATCGGCCTGTGGGGCACGCGAGGTGGGGGGGATCGGGCATCAGCAGGGCCGGGAGCGAGGAACCCCCCCAGCTGTGCGGGGGTGAAGAGGAGAGGTGATGGTGAAGACGGTAAAATGCACCGTCCAGCCGAGTCCCGGCGTGGGTTTGCAGGGTGGCCCCAGGAGCTGGCAGCAGCTCGGCCGGGGCTCCCTCCCCGCAGCCCCGGCCCAGGCCGTACCTGACTGGGGACACTGGGATTAGCGTTGGTCAGAAGTGCTTTTGGCGACTGACGGGCTTTTTTCTTTCAGAAAATGCCAAATGACTTAAAAGATACTTCTGTGGGAAAGAAAAGCTTTGCAGGAACTTGTAATCTGGAATGATTTTTTTCTGTTTTGGTCAGGATAAACAAGTGTTTATGTCACATTCCCAGGATATAAGTGATGGTGGGTCAGACCTGGTGCCTGAACCTGAGTCTTCTGAAATCCAAGTATGTGCTGAAACCATCAATCAATGAGGGAGAGCTGTCTGTCTGTTTCTCACCTCTTTTCCTCCCGTAGACTGCTGTGGGTTTTTCCACTCAAAATCATCACATTCTGTTCATATGCAGAACAAAAATTTTCAATTTCATAAGTGTAAAGCCCAGATATATTTCTTATTCAGCTCTGACTCTGGACCCTTTCCTTAGCCCACCACATTCATCACACCGGTCGGTCCATAAGCAGCATGGAGGCTATAGGGGTTGCAGAAACCCCACCTGGGAGCTGATTTCAGTGTGTATAATGAATAAAAGATCTGTAAGCGGGTTAGACTAGACCTTCTGTATTGAAGAAGCACAAAATCCTGGTTGCTCAGGGAAATGGGCCTAGTTTTGCCGCTTTCTTGAATGCATGCAGTCAGTGGTGTTTGCAGTTGTAGCGTAAGTAAAAGAGGAAAAACAAACCCTGCTTGGAGCTGCCCAAGCAGGAGAGAAATGATGACATTGCTCCTGCTTGCTCATGCCTTCCCACCAGCTATGCCAGAGTAGAAGCTGGAGCATAGGTTTTCCTTTAGTGACAGCTTTGGCCCTGTTCTGTGGCTGGCTGTGTGTCCAGATGCGGACATCTCCGAGCAGTAGCAGGGTGCAGTGGTGCAGGAGCGGCCGCCGGCATATGGAGACCATCGCACCCACTGCAAAGCAGCGCCCTATGCCAGGAGTTCCCCATCGCCGTCTTTAGGGACAGCTGGGGATGGGCAGAGTGGGTGCTGGGGTGGCTGAGTGGGAGGAGAAAAAGCAAACATGGAAAACATCCGTGCGCTCCCAAAATCTGCCTTGAGCTGAATCACAAGATGCTTATACAAAAAAGGCAGTTAATTATTACAAAGCAACGAAGCGAGGAAACACAGACATTCACAGCATATCTCCTGCATTAAGTAGTTGCTAAAAATGTAGATCGCAACAGCTGTGAAGCTGCAAACGGGTCAGTAGCAAAACTATCTCTCCTGGTTAGTGTGCTAAGCACTCTTCTCTGTGAGGCTGTTCTCAAAGCTGCCAGGGTTGGAAGCAGCTCACACAGCAACTCCAGAAGCATGTTTAAATGAGGATGCCATGACCGAAAGCACTTACCGTTCATGTCTGCTCAGGTCTGAGAAATACCTAAAAATGTGGAGAGGAGATAAACCTAGCAATCCGCTTGAATTTAAAAAACCCTCAGTCAAACCGGAGTCTGCTGTATGTGCACTGCAGAGCATACACATACAGAACCAAGTGTAAAAATAATCCCTGCCTGGATTATTAAATCTGGACTGGGGTGGGGGGGAGATCTAGCAGAATTTATGTTTCTGGCAATGAACCGACCTGAAAGCTTGGGTTGGAGTTTTAAGTGTATTGGCCACCTTCAGGCAAAATCTTGGTTGCCAAAGCAGGGTGCATCTAACCTTTTTCTTTATAAAGGGTTTGTAAATTAAGGTTTCATATTACTATAGAAAAATGATTGGTTTGAATAAGATCACAAGCAGGATGCCAGAAAGAATTATTTCTTATGGTTGCGAGTAACTCAAGCAAAACAACAACCAGTGCCAAATAGAACCAGTGTGTTTCCCCACTGTGGCAAGAAGAGCTGTAATCCCTGGCAGCAAAAGGTGTGACTGTCCTGAACACCCTGTTATCTCAGGGCAACTCCACATACAACTTTCCTCAAACTCTTTTCCAACAACTTCAATCAATACAAGCCTCTGCAGGAACACAAAACAGGTATCCCTGTTCCCACAGGCTGTGATTGACCTCTGCAGCTGATCTAGGCTTTTCCTCAGGTAGCATTATCTTACCAACTTTTACTCCACTGCTTCTTGTTTTACTCAGGAGAGAGGACAAGCTACCTATTATCGCTTCATCCTCCTCTTCTGTTATTGCTTGCTTTTTTTTGTCTCCCAACTTTTTTAGGGTACTTCACTTTTAAAGCACTTTGAGAAGAAAATTGTGATAAACAAAACTAATGTGCAGAAGAGGACATTAAAAATATCTTAAGATTCAGTATGAAGGGAAGACAGTTCATTTCTTTAATGTCTCACTGCTGGTCACTAGTAAAACAGAACAAAAATGAGTTTGGAAAAGATTTGAATAAATGAATGATGTTTTGCTGCAGTGTGTTGGTTTAAGTAAGAAATCTAAACCTGCAAAAGAGGCGAATTAGTCATTACACAGAAAACACTAATTGTTTCACCTCTCAAGATATCAGAGAGAATTAAGGTATTTGGGGGGCCATGCAGTCATGTAGCCTGTGCATGAAAAGTTGTTTTGCTTTTTATATTAATGTGCAAATAAAAATATCTGAAAACTTGTGACCACTTAACACAAAGAGTTTTTGAATGTTGATTATTTACTGAGTCAGGTCTGAAGTAGCTTCTTTCCTTCTGATCTTTTTTCTCTTGTTTGCCAAAAGAGGAGGGCATTTCTATAGAAACTATGAAGAAATTGGCAATTTCAAAACATAATTAGGAGCTTTATATGCTTCATTGTAAGGACATTTCACACTATGGCCAAATAATAAGAACAAAATCCTGCCAACTGAAACAATCAGCTGGGATTCTTAATGTAAAAAAAAAAAAAAAAAAAAAAAAAAGGAACTGTTAATACATGGAGCACCTCTCTGAATAAGGGAGTGAAATTAAGTTATTTCATTGAAGTGGGGGAAAAATTTTCCAGTAGCATTGTCTGAATTGACTTGTGGTCTGCCCTGGGAATATATCAGGTATTCGCTGTACCACAGACAAATTTTTTAAAGCCAGTGTTCATTTTGCAACCACATTTTGCAACCACATTTTGCAACCACGTATTGCAACCAAAAGCTGTGCATTTAGTTTCAAGTGTGGTCTTAATCCTGCAAGCATACACATACATACCAGAAAACATAAGTAAACTCATTGAATTTACTAGGACTGAAAATTGAGATGGACTTTGCAAATTCATATGCTCTTTCATTTACCTGACTGCTATGCAAGATCAGCTTGAGAAAGCTCCAGGTGATAAAAAGCAACAACCCCAACTTCCAGATGTGCTTTGTAACATTGCCTTAAAAGGATTTCTTCAGGCCGCTTTCCAAACTGATTTGGTTGGATTTGTTTGGTTTTAAACCTATATAGCCGGTTCATAACAGTGCCCACAGGAAAAAGGAGTTGGATTTTTTTGTGGTGTTGATAGTCTGGTCTTTGATTCCTTCTGCATGTCTCGTATTAGTCAAGCTGGCCACACTGCCTCATTTTTCTGGGCATTTGGCCCCAAGGGAAGATTCACGCCAAAGTACCAGATTAAGATGGCATCATTAGAGCCTCCTATATACTTTGACACGATTTATTGCCAGGGAAGAACTGTTGTTTCTGCTGCCTCATCCTCTGGCCTTTCTTGCTCGCTTTGGCACCTCCTTTTAGTCCTCTTTCCAAGCAGAGTGCTGGCTTCTGTATGATGCTCTGAGGCTTTATACAAGGGAAGTTTTCTCGTGATGAAATCATAGGCAGTGATGAGCATGGCTAAGGCTTGTCATGGTGGAATTCGTTACCTGGTGAGGAAGGCGTAACTGACTTCAGCCTTGAAAGTCTTTCACCCAGAAGTCTGCTTACTGAAGTATCTCACAGGGATGTGTATGTGCACGGGAGAACGTGGGTTTTACCTGCACACACCAGAGCCAGGGTCCAAACAGCTGGCACTGGTAACTGAGGGGAGTCTGGTCCAATTCCAGAGGTTGGGGATGGGACCTTACCTGTCTTCCTACTGTGTTCAGAAGAAGTTTAAATTCACTCTGTAACTGCTGCTCAGGGGTAGCTCTGGCCTTCTTTCATTCAGTGGTGAAGATGCACAGTACAAGCAAGCATTCACACAGGAGCACGGCATCCTTGTTACACCTTACACTCCTTACATGTGAGCCTCCTGCTCTGTGCTTCCCAAATACCTGCAAAGTTTTTTCCTGAGGCTTGCTTCCAAAACCCCACCCCCACCCCACCCCACCCCCACCCCACCCCACCCCCCACCCCCCCCCCCCCCGCATTGTCTCACGTGATCCTTACAAAATGTGGCATTTCTGTCTAAATAGTTTGCCAAAGGCCTGTGACAAACAATATTATCAGTCATGAGACATTAAAGAAGTGAACTGTGTTCTTACCCAGTCCTAAGATATTTTTAAATGTCAGAGCTTTTGACTCAGTGGTTGTCACTGGCTCCATTTTTGGGATACCCAAAACTGGAATACATGGGCCTGATTTTCAGAAAGTGCTCTGTTCCCCTTCTGCAAATGTTAGTCCTTAAGAACATTTCAAAAATAGGCACAATTTCATCAGGATCAGTCAACACACCAGAATTTCTGACTGTGATGCATTTCTGCCATCTCTTCTGTTTTCATGCAGTCATACTTTCTAAATTCATTTTCAGATGACATTCTGCCTGGCAGAAACATATAAAGAAAACTGAGAGAAATATCCTTAATGATTTGTGAGTGACTTACTTGGGTTTGTAAGTGTTTAATTCTGATTTTCTCTTGTTGGATAACTTTTAAAAGGATGAAATTTTGCATTTGAAAATGAAAAAAATAAGGTAGGCATAATAATTTCCTGCATATAACGGATCTATTTCTCAGTGCTGATTATCAGGAAAATTGCTGTTGCATTTAATAGAACTCTTATCTGTTTAGTCCCAGTTGAAACCCACCTTGTCAAATCAATGGAACAATTCTCCTTCCACCAAATGCAAGACCACTGTAGCTTATGTTACCAACAATGATTTTTTATTTTCAGAATAATTATTTCTTTCTGAAAATGGCATGTAGTGTCAGTGTGCTTGATTAAATGTCCAAAACCAGAGATTAAATGATCAGAGTCAAGAGAGGAGGTAACGTGTAGTTTGGTTTTGTTGGTGAATGCCAGTGAAAGCTCAGCTTGATGTGAATCCTGCAGAAGCAGAAGACCAGTACCATTGTAAAAAGAAAAGCCACCTTTGTATAAGGCTTGTTTGATTTTGCATCTCCTTGCACCTTCCATCAGGTAGCTTCTTGATGCCAGCTCAGCATCAGAGCAGCACTAGCTAGCAAGTATGCTCACAAACTCAGCACTGTGGTTGAATTACTGTGCAAGCACAGAATAATCCAGGGAGGCTAGATCTGAACTCTGTAGAAGCTAGAAATGCATCCCAGTGCAATGGACTGTCCTTCCACAGGACATCGTTTGCAACACTATGGGTCTTCACCGTTGCCAAGGGATTAGTATGTAGTCTACAGCTACCACGATGCCAAGTTTCTGGACAAATTGCTCACACATTTAGCCATTGGGTTCTCCCAGTGGGACTAAAAATTTACAGGAGGCAATGATTTGTCTAATAGAAAAAAATGAATAAAAAAAGAAATAAAGCAAAGAGAGGACAATAATGCTTGAGGTTTTTTCTCTCGTGGTAAAATGGAGAAGCAATTCATCTGAGTGGCACTTTTTTTTTTTAAAGTTAGCCATATTTGCTTTCCTAATAGCATTCTCTCATTTTTTCTGTAGGTCCAGCTGCCCAGCGCCAGGTCCAGAATGGGCCATCTCCAGATGAGATGGAGGCACAGAGAAGGTGAGTTAATGAGTTATGGTAGAGTTCTAGTTTGTAACTTGGATGAACATACAGTCCTTGCTCACCAATAAGCACTGTTCTTTTTACTTGCACCTGTTTTAAACTGATTCTGAGTTTTCTGTAATTATTGCTAATGATTCTGTAATGACTTTTAAAGGGTGAACTGAAGCTCTAGGTAAACTCGTTGCTCAGAGGCAAGTGATGTTCAGAGTTAAAGACAAAATGTGTTTAAAAGCGTTTTGTGGAGCGTGTGTTTCTCAAGCACATTAAGAAAGCCTAACCTTATCCCGTTCTGGATCACCTGCTGGCAGCTGACAGTCATATTGCCCAGGGAGCATCTGACGGACCATGTACACTCTCAGTAACAGCTCAGGCTCATTTTGTGTGTGGCTACTTCCTATATCGTATGCTGTTCCTTTTACGGGTGTTTTGCTCTGAACTGGGATAATAAATGAAAGTGTGAAGTCATACCCTTCACCTTTACAGGTATGTCAGACTTAGTGCCCTATTACACACGGCCTTTTCTCTAGCTGCTAGGAGTGCTCTCCCTGACGCCAAATGGCAGGTGGGCAGGAGTGTCTGTCTTCATATGCCTGTCTTCATATAAGGAGGCCCATCTCCTTTCCGCTTTGCTGATTCAGCCCAGATTCCTGTAGCAGCAGTATCTTCAGCTTCCTTTGCCAAGACAAACCTATCCCATTCTGGACGAAGTCTTCTAGCGTGACCAGTAGTCCGTGCTGTCAGAAGTGTGATCTGTCTGCCCGGCATCAGTGGCGTCCACGCCAGCAGCGCTGCTTAGCCAGGCTTGTGTTTCCCTGTTGAAGTATAGGCTTGTGCACACAAAAAAAAAGCATCTTTGTTGCCCATATTCCTGCTCAACTGCAAACATGTTTCTGCTACTGTATGAGAAACACCAGAGAATATTCTGCTGTAACATGTAAGCTAGTGAGCCTCACTTCATCAGGAGTGTGCTGGAGTACAGAAATCAGCAGAACCTGTCACTGCTCCAAGTTTGGTGCCTGGCATTGCTTAAATGAGGTGTCTGCCTTTGCTTCCGTAATGAGGGAAGGCTCAGCAAGTACAGCTAGTCCTCCAGAGGACTTGGCCCAATTTTTGGTTCAGATAATAAATAGCTTTGCAAGGATTTTACTGGAACCACGCTGTGGGGGCAGTTCATCCCCAAAGATGTCAGATGTCGGTCTGATATGACAGGCACTCAGTGGGCTCTGCCTTCGTTTGTAGGTGCAACCTGTAAGCAGGCAAGGTCCCCCCTTGCAGGGTCCAGGAACTGCCCTGGCCCTATGGGTTGTGTAGTTTAATATCACACAGTCCTGGAGCAGCAGAGATGAAGTGATGCAATATATCATTTGCAATGATGTTCCACGGCTACTGCTCTGACTGGTTCCTACACAAAACCATGTATAGGTTATTTAAGGCACGCCCCTTACACAGGCTGTGGTAGGTACTTACGATTCTCTCTTTCCCCCTCTAAAAACTGTAAGGGAAGTACAGGGAAACTAGTCTCCTGTGCCTTTACAAATATCTCTGAACGGCCTGAGATTTAGTGGGGATTTACACATGACTATTAAATGGGTCAGCGGGTAATGATATTTCACTCGAGATATGTAAGATTTACTTTGGGATAGCAGAGCTATCATAAAGGTCAGAGGAGAGCTCCCGCTCATCCAGAGAAGGGGGGATGCCTCCTGTCCCCACCGCCTGGCTGAAAGGCCTGATCCAGCTCTTCATTCAACCAGCGGATATCACTGATTCTTCAGACCATATGTAACTCAGACCTCAAATTTAGGTGTCTACTCTGTACATTTAAAGTGTGAGCAGGTTAACTACATTAGAAAAAAAATAATTATTATTTTCAACAAAAGAAATTTCCATTTTGAGACAGTAAAAGCCTTTTGGGTAGGTATTATTTGACTGCTACAGGGCACATGGTTCTGGGAAAGCTTCTTTTGCTCCACTGGACTGGAATAAGCTATGCCAGTAGATGCACTTAGATATTACTGCATCTGCACTAGAGGATTTTCAGCTTTAATTATGCTGATGCATTCTTTAAGCATATAGCAGACCTAATTTAGGCCTACCTTTTTTTGAACATCTTATAAGGAGGCAAGGAAATGAAGTTATGGTAACTGCTCTGCAAATTTGTCTGTTTAAAAGGTTTTTTAGAGACCTTTACACGAATGTTCAAAGAATATATTTTTAAGTCAGAGTGTAATTTGTCCCCTCTTGTACTTTACTCCTTGCATATTCCTTAAGCAGCCTTGTGCTAAATCTCAGGCATTATTTAGTTCCGCTGGAATAAATTTGACTTCCTAAGCGTGTAAGAACTTCTCCTTTTAGCATGTGTGGAACAGTGTATTTGGCACGTATAAACTGCTTCTGCCTAAGGGCAGACAGGGCTGACATAAATGACTTCCATGACTTCAAATGCCAGTGACTGACCCTTGTTTTGGGGAGCACCCTGCACCTGTATCTGCTCTGCAGCAGCTCTTAATGACTTGGGGACGCCTTAACCATATTTCTTCCTGGTCTGTCAGGCTGGATTTTTCCAAATCTGTCCTCTAGATAAACCTAGAATTTCCCCCAGGTTAAATGAGGAAAATGTTGTCAAGTTGTTCTTCATCATCAAATTTTGCTAATAAATGCCAAGCTAGGGTAGGGGACGGTATGCTTAGGAAATTCTTAGTGTATGTGCTTACAGTTGAAGATTTAGCAGTGCAATTGATGCTGTTGCAGATGGGTTCAGTCCATAACTATCAAGCAAGAGCCAGGTTTTGTATTGAAGTAAAGATTTCTATTTATTTGGTTTAAAGAGTCATAGCTTAAATGAAACCAGTTGAATCAGCCAACCAAGACTGTTCCTCAAAACTGTTTTCTCTTTGCACATGTAATAATTTTCTCAGATGCCTATAATAGTTTTCCAGAAATTGCCTGTGTTTGATGGATTGACTGTCCTGAACACACAACCAGTTTAGGATTGATCCTTCCACAGCAAAATTGTGGATTTTCCTTTTCCATCTATTGAATTCGAATTGAAATATGGGAAATTTGTTTTGCAAATTAAGACATTCTTTTTTTCCCCCCTACATAATGGAACTTTATTCTTCTGGACTTTTTTTTTTTTCATAAAAAAAGCTGGTATGCAAATAAGATAGAATTATTTAAAATTGCAGTCTCAGGAAAGTACGAATACAAATGTAACGGGGAGGTCTCTCTCAAATATTACGTAAGGAGTCAAAATAGAAGTGTTGCTTAGACTTAAGCCTGCCTTACTGTACAGCCCACGAAGTCAAGCTGTTGCAGAAACAAGGAATGCCAGGGTGGGTTTGGGGCAGGTGGCGGAGCGCTGGCTCTGTCTGCAGAGGAGTTACAGCGTGCGAGAGCAGACCTCTGCTGATGGACCCTGGGAACTGCACAGCTCTGCAAAGCACAGCCCGGGAAGGGGCTCGGCAGGGCATTTCCCCATGGGACACCAGGCCTGGGGAGCAGGGGAGCTAGCAGCTCCTGGGGGGAAAGGTGCCCAAAAAAGCTGTGCGAGGCGGCGCAATGCTGTGACCCGCACGCGTGGAGGAAACGCGGCGGTCGTGGTCCCCGTGGCCGCTGTGCTGGGGCACGAGGCGGCAGGCTGCCCGCCAGGCTGTCCAGTGCCAGCAAAGGGCTCGGGCTTGTACAGTCGGCACCTAAACGCAGATCAAGCTTCGTTATGTTTTCATTCCAACTGCGAGTCCTTTGGGCTCCTGATCCATAAAAGACCAGGACCGTGTCATTTTACGCAAGACGCTCATGCACTTCAGGTTAACGACAGGCGTGGCTGCTCTGCTCTCCTGGGCCTTGGGCGCCGACTATGCGTCGTGCAGAGCCCGCTGAGGAGCTACGTTAAATAAATCAACCACCCCCTGCAGTGTCCAGCAGGTGCAGGGCAATGTCCCGGTTACACTGCCCCGACGCGTGCAATGGCACCGCAGTGGCCAGGGCAAGTGAAATCAATCACCTCCATCTCACGGGAACGGCATTTTTGTGAGGGACTGGCTCACACCGCCGGAGACATACAGCTTGAGTGCTTCTCAGTGGATAAAGCTTTTACTCAAAATAATATAAAATACATAATGACCAAGGGTTTTTTCATTGCTGTTTTAGACAAGTGATGGAGCAACAGCAACAGCGCCAGGAATCTCTGGAAAGAAGAACCTCTACCACAGGCACGTATCAAACCAAGCAGATATAGTCTCGCCCTGCTTGTCTCCTCTAGCTGTAGTTGGGGTTTGCGTGGTGCTATACAAAGTGGTTGTAGTTATGATGAGGTTTTAAAGCATTTTCAGCTAGGGACTTAGACGCATTCGGGCATGGTTGTATTGTTTCACAGAGGCTCAGGTCTGGGGTGTGCAGGTGGACGTAGGCAGGTTTTGCCCTTGGCAAAACTTGTACAGCTGGGGGGGGGGCTGTAGGCGTACCAAGGGGGCCTGGCCATGCTTCTTCCACACCCATGAGGAGAGCAGCCGCCACAAGAGTGACGCCACGTTTCCAGGGGATGTCAGCGTGAAGGGGTTGATGTGCTGGATGTGCCACATCAGGCGCTCCCCATCATTCCACAGCACAAAGCGAGCTACAGTGCGGAGGAAAACACAGCTCTAGATTCTCATCGGTGGGGATTTCGTGGTCATGAAGTGAGGAGTCTTCTGTAAGCTTAATGGAAAAAATATATATATTTAATGAGCTTAGGAAAATCTTCTATAGCATATTAAGTTGCACTAAGCTGAGAAGAGATGACAGGAATAGCTTATAACTACAAAGTATGGCTTTGCCTCTCTGAAAGAAGGCAGAGCAAGCAAGCCAAGATGGCCATCTTGTGTCTGGGCTTTTGTTTTGGGGAAGTTTTTTCAGTTAATCTGGCCACATAAGTGAAATGTTTTTCCTCAGCTGTTAACAACTTTTTAGTTTTTGACTGGAAACCAGCTCAGACATACACACATACCTTAGTCAGAAATTGTGGGATGCTGTTTCGGCAGAGGTTACTGTGTGCTATTCTGCATAGGGAACATAGCCAAAATCCTGCCTTGCCATCCACAAGGAGCAGTACATGGCTCCCGGGGGCTTCTGGCTGTCCCCTCCCTGGCTACGAGGTGGCCACTGCAGTGTTCAGCGTGTCCTTTGCAGCTGCCCCTGGTGCAAGGGTGATGCTCGTGATCCTGACTCAGATTCACAGGGGGCTTGGAGGAGCCTCACTGGCACCGGAGCACACAGCCCTGCCTGCACGGCCAGGGTCCTGCTCCGCACAGCCCTGGGGGGAGCGTGCAGCCCATCTCGTGCTGCCAGGGTCTTGCTCTGCACAGCCCTCCGGTTCTGCTGAGGGCTGGAAAGCCCCAAGCCGGTGCCTGCACCATCTCCTCTTTGCTTTGTTTGAGCTTCTGTTGCATTTACTTCGCGGTTCCTTTTTCTCCGTTCCGCTTTGCCTCGGTTTCATTCCTTGCCGCGTACCCATCTTATTCTTTTCATTTGTCTTTTCTGTTCTTTTAGTTTCCACCCTTCAGATAAGCGTGTGCTCTCACCCCTCTCAGCCCCAGTCTCCTCCTCCCACCTGCAGTAACTGCAGTGCTCCTGCCACTGGTGCTGTTCCCCCGCCACCACCTCACGCCAGCGCTGTCTCTTCGGCACCCGCTGTCCCCAAGCTGGCTAGTCAATCCTCTTTCAGATCCCTGCGGAGAGCCAGAGAGTCCCCGCAGCTCCTGCACAGGCACTCGGCCTCTGAGCTGCCAACGGCCCCGGGTTCCTCCCCTCCAGCCTGCCCAAACCGCAGGACCGCAACGCCAGGCATCAGGCGAACCTCACTGTCTCCACCACCTCCCCATCCTCCCCACTTTCCCTTCGCCTCTCGCCAGCCTCTCAGGCGCTCTTCTCTTTCGTGCTCTCCTCGGTCTTCCGCTTCCTCCGCCACAAATTCACCACCTCTGCAGAGGGGTGACATCCTGCAGCTGCGTGGTCCCACCATCCTGCCTGTGATTCCTGTCCCGCCTGACAGGGTCAAGGGACCCACAGGTAAAGCAGGCCAGGAGACCTCAGCAAACACACCTCTGAATGGCCATACTGAAGGACAAATTGCTTTAGGCCCCTGCGGGACCCAGGTGAAAAGCGTGGACGGGTCCTTCCTTCCACACCTAGGAGCTGCACCCTTCACCCCGCTGCCCACCGTCACCAGCCCCCCCAGCTCCTTTGGCCAGGCTCTCTCCCCCTCCTCCCATCCACCATCTCGTCCTCCACAGCAGTGGCATCAGCCCATGTCATACTGTCTTCCATTGCCTCCCCCTTACGCTGCTGTGTCTGAGGTGACTATGCCCAGGAGGACCCCTCCTTACATGACTTCATCAGCCATTGCCCACTTGAGTAAGTACTGATTTTGAATGAGTTGCGACCTGTGTAAAGCCTTAGCTTTCAGCTCTTTAAAAAGCCCCGTTGGCACTGCCTGTGACCACCAGAAAAAGGGCTGAGAGACCCAAGGCTACTCCTGCTGTACGTGGTTTCTGAAACCAAGGTGGAAAAGTATCAAAATCACTTGGGACCAGTCCAGGGACCTTCTGAGCTAAAAGCAAGGTGAAAAGCAAGAATTACAGGACCAGGGCCCTGTAGCTGCATTGTTGCAATGCATATTCTTACTGTATTAGCCCAGAAGGAGACTTTTATCATTCAGCAGAGCCAAATTGCATTTGGCAGCAAGCTTCGTACAAAACCTATTTTCAGCTGGTCCAAACGTAGCAGATGGGCTCTTCTGAAGCTGGAGGCCAGGTCTGCGGTAGACTTGTTGTCTGTGTAGCAATACTGGTAGAGGCTGTGATTTTTATTCTTTTTCTTAAGTGGTATTTCTGTTACCAGCAAAAGATATAACGTGGATTTTGTTATAGTTACCCAGAATCCCCTGTGCTTGTGTAATTTATTTCATTCTAGAAACTGTCTTCCTGGCCTAAACTGCATGTATAGTTGAGGGCTTGTCACTATAACTATTCCAGCAAACTTTTTTCACTGCAGACAGATCAAGAGCTTGGGTCTGCCACTTTGCATATGGTCTTGATTTCTAGGGCTCATCTAAAGCCTGCGGAGTTAGAACAGTTACGAGTAATGCCTATTTGCAATTCAGATCATACGTTTTGTGACTTGGATCCATTCCTGTTTATAACCACATATAATGCTTAAATGACGTGCCTAGATTTCCTTTCACTTTCTGCTAAAAATATTACTGCATCCACTGGAGGCTCAGTCCTTCAGCTGATTTAAGTCCTTGAAATCCACTTAGTTCAATAAAGTTATTTTAAACTCACATCAGTCCATTATTTTGACTCGGTTCAATTTTTGCCTCAGGCTGGCCTCTAATTAGGTGGGTGTAGTTTTGCAATTACAATTAACTGTACCCACAATGAATTACTAGCTATTATGTTCGTGAACCAAAGAGGGCTTGAAACGTTTAAAGTATTTCTAATAGCAGTTATGGTTCATTTCAAGAATGGAGTTGGGAGTGTGAAATAATGGCAGCAGTAACCACAGAAATAAGGCAGTATTGTAAGAAAACCTAGATAAGCAGAAAACCAGGCTGCTAATGTTAAATACAGTTTCCAAATATTCCTCAGTCAAAACTCGCCTGTCTTTCAAAATAACACTTACTTAACAACTGAACCTGTAATTATGTATCAGGAGCAGCCTGTTCCGAGAGAGCGTAATGTGGGGAAATAGCCTCAGGAGGTGTATTTGTTCAGCTGACCCGTTACAGACAGGCAAAAACACTGTAACGGAGTTACCCACCATCAACCCCTCCAACAGGCTGCTGCTTTGAGGAGCTTTGGTGAACCTTGGGGTGCTTGGAGCTGGACTCTCCCCCTGCTATTTTGCAAGACCAACTGAGGCCACACACTTTCTTTTCAGCAGAAAGGAGGATGTGTCGCTGTAGCCCACGATTGTGGTGAAAGTCCACAGAGTCGGCTGATGCAGTTTATTATCTCCATGTAGAAAGCTATGAGAGAAGCAGAAGAAGGTGCCACTTATGAATTGGGAAGCAATGTCTGTGTTTTGTCTTCAGCATGGACTAAAACACTAGCCCAGCCAGGGAGAAGCGGAGGGAGAAGGCTAGTTTATCAGTGACGGGGGCCCGCAGGAGGACACAGCTGTAGCTGGTTGACCATTGGTGCAACCACCGTTTCCCGTTCTTCTGCGTGCTTCGTGCTTCCTTGAATTGCTCGCTCGTCATGCACTCAGGTCGTGGCCTTGGGAGCGGGAACGTGACCTTGTGCACGGGCTGGAGGGGATTGTGCTTCACGTCTAATTCGTATTCTCTGCATTTCAGGCCCAGCACTTCCACCTGGTCATCCCAGTGGTGCTGCTGTGATCCCTGCTTCATCTGGGGGTCCCCCACCTCCGCCACCCCCGCCAGTCCCTCCGCCGCCCATGGGAGCTGCACCCCCCCCACCGCCCCCACTGCCGGCAGGCGCCGGCCAAGGGGCTGGCACTGAAGATGGGTCAGTGTCAGGGCTCGCAGCGGCTCTGGCTGGTGCCAAACTAAGGAGAGTTCAACGGGTAAGGAGGTGGCACTGGGACTCCCCAGTGGGCTCTTCTCTGCTGCGGGAAAGCCTGGCATGGCTTGGTGTAATGGTCTGGAAATCCAGCGTGAAACATGGTGAAACACGCTTCAGCTGACCATTAGGTGGACTTTTAAATGTGAGTTTGTAGTGCAAATACAGCTGAGCAGGAAAGGTTCGGTAGAATTTCTGCTCTTCAGAAAATGTTAATTAGCAAATGGCTGCAAATTCTCATGTTGCTAGGATTTCATTACTTCTGCAAAGTCCACGATTGTACTATCTGTTAGTGTTTTCCGTCATTGTAAGTGGTTAAAACAGCACCATGCTTACAAATACCAGTGTAGACTGTTGAAGGCTCACGTCAATAGGTGTCCGCTTAGGTAAGGGTTGCATAACCATGCATAAACATAATCATGAACAAACAGTACTGTGGGTTTTTTCATCATTTGCCCATATATTTGCCTCACCCAGACTGGTCCTGGTTTTAGTAAAGACCGTGTGGGTCTTCTTCCCAAGACAGAACACATCCTGTCTCTGGTTTTGGGCTGTGATTGTGATCGCTGTTCCTAATAATTAGGAAAACTAATCATTACAGGTGTGGTTGTAAATGAAACTTTTCATTAATTCCAATGGTGATTTCTGTCTTAAGCCAGAAGATGGTTCAGGAGGGTCCAGCCCCAGTGGGGTCTCTAAGAGCGATGCCAATCGAACAAGTAGTGGAGGAGGCGGAGGAGGACTAATGGAAGAAATGAATAAGTTACTGGCAAAAAGGTTTGTACTTAGACTTCAAGTAAGCACTAGCATGAGCTCTGCAGCAAATTGTGGAACAAGGTGCTGTCATTTTTGGTTAGCAATGGGTCACTTTGGTGCTTCTTTGCAATTTGACAGGTCCTGCATAGATGTTACTTGCCAACATTGCCTGGCCTTTAATATGAAAGGGTAGGTGTTGCAGCAATGATACCTGGCAGAGTTTAGCTGCTGTAGCAAATCCTGCAGTGTGGCAGCCTTCAAAGATGGTGATAAATATATCCTCTGGGCTTTTGCCATTTTACCAGATCTATTTCAAAGTTACCATTTTCGGAAAGAGTAAACTATGAAAGGAACTTAGAGAAATCATTCTTTATGCAGCACTTTCAGGATGTTGGGCCCAAAAATATAAACAGAAGTGCAATAAAAGGACAACATCTTGGCAGGTAAATTATTATCGGTGTTTCAGGCAGGCTAGCCAAGTTATTCTCCACTAAAGTGAGTTGTGATGTATCAAGCTACCAGCTGTTAAAAGGCACTCAATTATTCCAATTATTTTTGCTTTCTCTTTTCCCACTGAGTTCTGTCAGACTGTAACTCCCAAGTTCCTAGTGTTAAATGTTTTGGGTTTAGCTCTAAAGATTTTTTAACTTATCAATAGTGAAAGAAACAAATGAGTAAAATAATGAAGAGTAGGTACAATTGTATAGTGCTCAGAGATGGAGGTTGTAAGTAATGTTGTCTAGGATAAAAACAGTTCCCAGTTTAGAGAGTCTGATTCCAACTTTTCTCCATGTCCTGGTCATTTCAGAAGGAAATCTGAACATGGACTGTGGATGCAATCCTTTGGAAAGTGTTAAATAAATACACAACATTTTAACAAGTTATCAGCAGTGTAAAATACCAAATAGATAATTTTCTCTCTTTTCAGAATTAAAATAGTTTAATATCTCTAAATAGTTATTTCCTGGTTCACCTTCTGATCTATTTTGTGCTGCTGTATCAAGACTGACCTTACTGAACTGGAAGATGTCTGTAATCAGAGTAAGGTTCGGTGACTTGATGCTGGGGTAACTAGCTCTGTTCAAGCAAGCAAGCTAAATGGACATCTTGTATGGTTGGATATAGAAATCCGAGAAATCTCTGTGATTCCAGTCTAAAATATACTCCAGTATGGCTTTTGGCGGTAGGATCTGGTGTCTTCAGGTACTCTGGGTCGAATACCCTCGCTGTCTTAACAAAAGCACCTGTACTGCCACGAGCACCGTACTGCCTCTGCTCTGAAAAATAACTGAGCTGCAAATCCTTTCCCAGGGAGTTGACAGCAACAGAATTGTCTCCTAAATTTTGCTTCACAAAGCTGTGGAAGTCATTGGAAATACACCAGTGTCAGTCTAGAGTGCAGTCTGGGCACATGCTGTTAAACTGAGACTGAGAGGACTTCTTTTGGCTGCAAAACCCTTTTTATGTGCGATGCCATAGAGCAAGGAAAGAACCTGGCACTGTGTTTCAGGTTGCTTTTACCCAGCTGGCAGCCAGGAGGTAAAAAAGATGGTTTATAAACTGAGCATGTTCAATACAGAAATCACTGAGTGATGAGCATGGGATCTCAGGGGCCCTTTTCTGAGCAGAAAACCACATGTGTCTAATGCTGGGTAAGTTACAGAGGAAGATGCTTCTGAGAGCTCAGGTGGTATAAAATATGGCTCTCTAGATTTAGTGGCCCCTATTGAAGTGCAAGCAGAATAATGAACTATCTCACAAACTGCTATCATTTCTAGCCCAGTTAAGTTTGTTGCAGGACATAAATCTAACAATGGTCTCTCACCCTGGCAAATATTTCCCTCGCTCAGATTTATAATCTTTATAACCTTTTTTCCTCAGAATAATCAAGTAAATATTCGAGAAAGACTATAAAAATTATTATTGATCTAATAAAATTATTAATGCAGTTGAATATCTGGAAATCATTCCCACGGAGCACTGTGCCCTACAAATGCATGTGTTTTACTCCTCTGGTTTTTTGTCAAATTTACATTAAATCCTCCAATTTGTGTATCCAGTGAGGCTTTTCTTTTGCCAGGGATAAGAAAAGAAAAATCCTTTGACAAACTTGTAGCAGTGTTTTGAAACTCAGAAGCCTTTCTAAGTGCCACCTGCATATTTTTTTTTCTGTGAGATTAATTTTGTCCACTTCAGAAGCAAGACTAAATGAAAAACCTGTTATATTGGTTTTTATAAAAAACATCTGCTAGGAGTAGTGTTCACAGGTGGATAAGGATCATCACAACCAAAGTCCATGTAGAGACTAGAGCTGCAGTTCCCCTAATTGTCTAAAATGGGAAATTGGATGTCTAGAGAATCAGTACCTGGCACACTTGAGTACTGGTTAGACCCTAGATAGGGCTTGAAAATGAAGAATTTGGTTTTCTTTTCTTCAGCCAGTGTGGCTAACACCCAAGAAGTTTTACCATGTGTTCTTCAAAGATAAACAACCAACATTTTTGTTACTCTCATGGCCAATTGCTCCGGTGGATGGATTGTAGCTCTCTGCCACTTGCTTCTCAGAGAGTGTTGCCCCTCCTTGGAAAGCAGGACAGAGTGAGGGTCTCAGGTCCTCACTCAACTTCTGTAGGCACCACCAACACTGCCAGTCCTAGGACTACAGGACTCAGGACCAATGCTTCCTTTGAATTGCATTTGAGACAGCAATAATCTCCTGTCACCCACCAAAAGCACTTGAAAACCCAGGCTGGTGCAGTCGTTTCCTGACTTACGGTCTCCAGCCAGAGCTTTTCCACCCTGGAGGGAGCAGGGCATCTTGGATGAGCAGAAATGGTGCCCAGTCTTTCCCGGTGAGGATGGACCTGGGTTGAAGGGCTTTTCTGGTTGTCTTCCCATCACATGGGAGCACTGCCACAGCCCTTTCTCTGGGTGGGAACAGGGACAGGGGGGATGGGATATAGGACAGGTAGCAAAATAATATTGGAGCTGGCTGAGCACAGTGTCATCACTGCAATACCCACCTGAGCCACCTGGGGGGTTGGGTTGGTCCTTAGAAACCCCTGTGGGAGTTTGGGTTGTTCCTCCTGTGTAGGACACAGGAGCCAGCGCTTCCTGAGCCACAGAGAGAAGCCATCCCTTTCTCACCCAGTTTCATACCCAGCTGCCCTTCCTTCCTCCGCTTTGACAGATTTCCTTAAGCTCTGCACCCTGCATTCCTCTGTTAAACACAACCTCATAATATTGCCCCTCTCTGCGAGTCGTATCACCAAGGTCTGGATTCCTCACCTGCACCCCAGTCCTACGCAACCAAATACATCCAGCCTTTATCGTATTCCCTAGAATGAACTAAGTAAATAATAACTCCCACCAGAGCTCGAATCAGCCTTCCCACGTGGAGGATGTGTTTCTAGAGGTTGACTGTGTGTCCTCTCTCATGTTCCTTTGCAAAGGAGGAAAGCAGCGTCGCAGTCAGACAAGCCAGCTGACAAAAAGGAAGAGGAAAGCCAAAACGTAAGTGAAAGACTCCTCACTGTTGTGCTCTTGCAAATATGTTGATGTGCTGCCTTGTAAGCCAAAGTCCTGTGTTCATTCACTGCGTGTGGCAGGCAATGACAAGCAGTGCTGATCCAGGAACAGGTTTGCGCATTCAATCAAAAGCCAAATGTAACTGCTTCCACCTGTCCTGGGAGCAGCACCCTCTAAACAAGAATTTCTACCTTATTGATAGGTGAGGTATCGTCCAAACCAGATTAATAGGCGCTTTCTTGTAGTCTGATCTGAGTGTGGTAGGGTACGGTAGATTCTTGCACCTTAAGAAGATGTATTGAACCTTCTGGCAAGTTAATTTGAGATCAATTTCACGTTTCTTATTTTAAATTTCAAGCTTCAGCTAAGCTGAAGTGGATCATCAACCATGTGGTGTGACTTTGGATTGCCAATCTCCATGCAAAGCAAGAATCAGTTTACTTCAGACCCCAGAGTGCACATAAAACACGTCTCTGGGGGGGGTGGAGGGGAAACAGCGTATTAACCATTAGACCATTCAAAAGTTAAGACGTGTTCATGATACTTACACTAAAATGAGATAGAATTTGGACAACTTTGGGGAATTTTGATTCATTTCTCTTTTAACTGTTCTGTCTGTATGTTATCCACAAAGCAATTAAACAAGAATTTTGATTTGACTCAGTCTTCACGCTGAACTTGATGCAGCAATTCTGAGTTCAACATGCAGATTAAAACACTTTTTTACCCCCTGAACTGATGAAGAATGGGAGATCTTTCCAGTTCCAAAAGAGGCCAGGATTTATGCTGTGTCCCTTCTCATGTGGTGCTTTTCTGGGCTGCTGCTCATACAGCATTCCTGTTGCTAGCCAGTACCCTCATGAAGGCTCTCTGCCATGGCTGCAAGGTCATAAAGCATCATGTGTGCCTCATATCACCTCTACAGAGGTATTCCCTCCAAAGACAAAGTAACAGCTGCTCAGTAGAAGATTCGTTCAGAAAATGTAGGTCTCACCCCAGTCTGAAAGCTTTGTAGCAAGAACAGGAATAAACCCTTTGGACTGTTTAAGGAGAAAAGCAGCTAATTTTTGCATGTTCCTCAAGGGGTGCTTCAAGCATGGAATTTGCCTACTGAACCCGCTATGCAACCGTTGCTCTTAATCTTGCCCCAAAGCTGGTTTTGAACCATTCAGAGATGAAAGGCACCATTTAGCTTCTAACTATTCAGCCTCTGCTGTCTTTCTGCCCCTTCTCTCTCCTTGAAGCTCTGCACTAGTCTATATCCCAAATCAAACTTTTTGATAGCACCAAACTGTTTGGAAAGGTGGTTTAGAGAACATCTGTTTAATGAGTATCTTGAGTACACTCTGTGGTGGGGGTATCTTCCGTCAAACTGCATGCAATTCCATTTTACAATGCACAGTTAACGTTTTGCCTGAGTGTGTTTTGAGGGCTGCTAAATAAAATATTGACATGTCAAATATATGGGTGAATATTTATGATCTGTCACACATAAATCCCAGAAAAAAGAGTCCAAATCTGTGATGTAGTATTTAGTCTTCTACTTAGGAGGAGTACTGATTGACTTAGTTACATTCTGTTAGCACCTGGACTACTCTCACTGACACCAGTGGCTGTCCTGGGCTAAAAGGCTGGGATCTGACCTACTGTTCCTTCAGATGGCTCAGTTTCCATATCACAGAGAGTTCCTAAATTTGGGAAGTGGATGGTTTGTATTTAGACAACAGCAACCAGCACTTTAGAGTGGTAATTCAGCCTGGTTTGGCATACAGGGATGAGGGTGATTCAGTGGGATCATGAAAAGGTGTCCATATTAGCAAAAAATAGAAAGGATGTATTTTGCTATGCTAAAGGGAGAGAAAGGTTAAAGTTTAAATAGACTTGAGCCCATACATTGGCAGCAGTACCTGTTGGACATGCTTGGAGGAAACTTGCTTTTGTACCACCTGTGCTGCAGCTGGTCTCCAGAGTAGGAGAGGACTCTGTGCTTCATCTCCAGAATTCAGTAATGTCCTGTTTTTCTCTTTGTAGGATGATGCTAGCACCTCTCCTTCACCCAGTACACGAGGTCCCGCCCAGCAGCAGCAAAATTCGTCAGGTATTAAATTGAACTACTAGTGTTGTAGTTGTCTTCTTAAGCTAGTCTTCTTCGCCACCTGTAGGCTCTAGGATCATCATTCTACTGCTGAGTGCAGCAGCAGTAACTAACAAAAAAAATCCCAAATACCTATTGTTTTAAAAACTGTACTCGGCATGAAATCGTGGTTTTATATGCTTCACAGCCAAGAGAATGACAATACAACCAGTTTAATTAATGGAGTCCAGTCATATAGCTGAGGATTTGTGTCTTCAACATTGTGCACCTAAATCTTCTAAAAGAAAAAAGATACATTATTTTACTTTTGGTGGTATAGCTGTCCTGGTTTATACAGTTGGGGTTTGGGTCTCAGACTGTTATCCTTTCTTAACATAGTAACTTGCTGCAGTAAGCCTGATCCTGAGAGTTACTATGTGAAATTAAGGAGCCCCGAAAATATGTTTTTCCTATGGTGAGCTCAAATAACTGTAACTGAGTAGATAAGCTGCAAGCCAGTCAGATTCATCTTTGAGTCAGCCTTGGCTTTCATACATGCGAAAAGAAATCTCTCCCAAGGGAATGAGTATTTAACCACTCCAGCTTCCCTTTGGAACAAAGCCATGATTTACGTGCTTTGCAAGGGAAGGGGAAGAAGCCAGGGGAAAGGTGCGCATAAATGAGGAATGAGATCTAGAGATTTCCTGGGAGTGCTCCTAGTTCTTTTAAAGAGCTTTTTAGGACCTCACAGAGGAGCAAACCCTTGTGTATAAAGTTGTGTGCTATTCAAGTCTCTGAAACAGTCCACTTTATTTTAGACTATTTGCATAGGAGGAAATTGGGACAATAGTAAGCGTTCTCGGTAACAAGGGTTATGTGGTGCAGCTTTTGGGAATGTCCTGTGAGTTAGAAATGTAGACAACATTAAATAAATTCTCTGTGGAGATTTGCATAGTGGGGGTCTCACTGCCTTTTTTTAGATACACCCACGTTTCCTGCCAACTATGCAGACAAAAAACCTAAGACTTTTTAACTTAAAATATAAATAAGTATTGTACTGAATAAACTAAGCCTTGCAGCAATTAGCCTGTATTTCTTAATAGAAGTGATTTATGCTTTTGCTCCTATTGTTCCAGTTCCATGTCTTTTTAGTATTATTTAACTCTCCAGTCCCTAATTAAAGGGATCACTAAGCAGATTTCTGCCAATGCTATAATGTAGGCAACTGCACTCATTCAGCAATCCTGCTTTCCTGGATCTTTTCTAAGTCACTCATCCTCACTGAATGAAAGCAGCTGCATAAGACAAACAACTTAAGGATTTTTTTTATCATTAGAGAAAAAAATAATAAACTGTAAATTTTCCTTTTTGTTTTCCAGACTCTGGGAAGAAGCCATGGGAAAGGAGCAATTCTGTTGAAAAGCCTGTATCTTCATTACTTTCTAGGTGAGCTGCACGGGGTGTCCCTGTGGCTGGCTAGCAGTGGGGATGGTCATGCTGTCCCTGTGGCACGTGCACAACTCATGTCTTGTTTCATTCCATTGCTGTAGAAATCCATCAGTGGTGAAGAGCTGTGAAGCTAAGAGCCCCACACAATCCCACGTGTCTTCTAGGTACTGGCTAACGGCCCGGCTTCTTAACCATCTTGGCTTGTCCTTTGGCTAATCCCATCATTCAGCACTAATGTTCGTCTTCGGTCACATCTTTTACTCATTCTCTTACAATCTGCTTTGTCTGTCGCTGCACAAAGTGTGAAGGTAGAGTGTGTCGTGTCAAAGGCCTGTTCCATGGAAACAGCCCCCTGCCCAGGTTGGCACAGGCATCACAGACATCACACCATTAAGCAAGTGCTTAAAGCATCCGTGCTTGTGAATCAGAGACATGGGCTTGGCAGTGCGCTGTGCCACGTGGAAGGCAGGGTTTGGAGCATCAGGATGACCCTGCCAATAAGGAGAAGTTTTCATTGTCCAGCCTCTGCAGAAATTCAAAAGCAAAGGCAGAAATTATCTGAAGAGCCTGCAATTGGGAGAAGGGAACTTACTCCTCCATCTGTGCAACTCCAGTGAGTGCATGAGAAAGGAGAGCAAAGCTTGGTGCAAAAAGTTAGTAACATTGAGCTGTAAAAAGGCCCAGCCACAGAGAGGGCATTCAGAAATATGGGGTACAAAAGCTGGCAGGTGTCAAAAGCCAGGAAGCCTAAAGTAGGATTCCAGAATTCCTGTTGGTCAGAACAGCCAAGCTGCAGTATCACCACCCATGTTCTTACCCACAGAGACTGAGATAAAGTTTGATGTTGGACAGCTAAAGAGAGACTTCCTTCCAGTGCTGCTCCAGGACCACGCAGTGTTACTGCAGTACTGGACACTGAGATGGATGGATAAGCTGAATAAGGAGGTAGAACACAGGCTTACATATGTTTAGCATTTACTGCAAAGAGTTGTCCCTTATTGTACGCTGTTACGTATACGACAGTGCTGATAGTCTGCAGAGAGAAAGTTGCCAATGGCAACGATCTGCATGTACTTGCTGTGGTGTTAAAGATGCAGAACGTGCCCTGCCCAAACATTCAGAGGGATGCACCAGTGTTACTAAAGCAAGATATAGTCCCTCCAGCTCTCCTAAAATCAATGGGACACATTGGTTCTAGGAAATACATGAGAGTTTCCAGTAGATAGAGAAAGACCATTCCTTCTCCTTGCAAATGGGAAGGAAATGTGAGCTATTTAAAGCAGCCATCAAGTTTTCACCAGCTGTCTTCTATAATGCCATTCCATCCTAGGAGAAGGAGGAGTTCAGTGGGAAAAAAATCCTTTCCTAGTTTAACACCTTAGTGCTCAGTCTTTGCTTGCTCGAATGACTTCTGCGGGGGAAGCAGGGCAGGTTTCAAAAGCTCTCAGTCGTGATCTGTTTCCGTTAGTTGGCATTTGGATCTGTCTTAACTCCCAATTTAGCTGTGAGATGGTAGGAGACATGTTAAGATTTTCCTGAGAAAGGGTTGCAAGACCAAGTGTACCCTCAGGAGCAGCAGAATCTCTGCCAGCCCCCAGTTTGGGCCCAAAGATGATGGCAAAGTTATTTGAAGCCTTTTCTATGAATTATATAGCATGGTTAATTTTTGAAATGTTTTAGAGCTACTGATTAAAAGAGAAAGCCAAGCAGCTTCTGCTTCCTTAATTTATTTTATCAGCCGTCATCAGAGTTCAGCCCACTGACGAATACCGTCCTGGAAGAATGATAACACTCACGTGTACTACCCATTAAGGCCAGATTGATTTTGTTTATGGGCCAAGAAAAAGTGCCTGTGCTACACAGTGCTATCAACAAGCTCCACCTGACTCAGTCAGGCCTTCCAAGGAAAGGTTTACTGGGTTATTATTTTCCCTATAGTATTTTTCTAACCTGTATTCTACTCTTACTTTAGCACCTGGTTAAAGTCTAGGTGGCCAAGACAGAGTTGCTGTACAGAAAACAGACTGTGAGAGAAAACCAGATATCTAGCTTGCAAATTGCAAATGCTGTAATAAAATACATTGTTAAACAGGCTTTATCCCCTGAAGACATCTCAGCATTTTCTAGTCTGAAATCACCAAGACTCCCGACACTAAAAAAAAAAAAAAAAAAAAAAAAAAAAAAAAAAAGAGTAAATTAAGTTTCAGCGCAGTCTTTGTGCTCCCTCCAATATGTCTGCAATAAAAGAAAGCAGCATCTTTGAGGGTCAGGCTGTGCAAACGGGAGCAGTGCTGCTGCTCTCCTGCTGCTGAACACTCCTGAGCAGCACAGGAGGGAGACTCCAGCCCAGCACAGGAGCAGGGGTGCTCCTGCTCTAGGGGGGGATTTCATCCACACCATCAGGTGGGTGTAGCTTAGCGTGTGTTGCAAGGAACTGACTGGCTTCTTTATGCTCTTCTTCCATTTCTCAAGGATGAAGCCAGTGAGCAGCAGCAATGATGTGGCTATGGATGCCTTAGATTTTGATCGAATGAAACAGGTGAGTGAAAAGGTCTTTCACACTTAAGAGATTTGGTGAGCTACCCATTTTCCCCCATGCATGCGCTGTACAAGCAAAACAGCTGTTCAGTCTTCTGATTTCCTCTATAACTAGGTGCTTAGAGAAGGGCTAGCTGGTGAGCAGCAAGAGAGCAAAATCTCACTGCTATTTGATCAAGATGTCTGTACAGAAATGTGCAAATAAATGTGCCAGCACCTTCTGCATCCTT
The DNA here is from genome assembly GCF_929443795.1 of Astur gentilis. Classification (NCBI taxonomy): domain Eukaryota; kingdom Metazoa; phylum Chordata; class Aves; order Accipitriformes; family Accipitridae; genus Astur; species Astur gentilis. The sequence goes on from NC_064904.1 coordinate 9,852,504, forward strand.
GGCCTGGGAGTGCAGACGTAGCTGTTAGTAGTGCTAGGCTCTGATTGTCAGCGGAGGCGGGGGACAGGCACAACCGTGTTAAACTTGCATTTTCTTCCACCGGTTAGAAGGAAATTCTGAGCAGCTGACTTGTGTTTTGTCTCATCAGGAAATATTGGAGGAAGTTGTAAGAGAGTTACACAAAGTGAAAGAGGAGATAATTGATGGTAAGAAAGAGAAAAATTATTATTTTTCTCATCTTTATGACTAATTTCCCGTAGATAAGACGATAGGAACTGCAGAGAGTTCCCTGGTGTTTTCAGACTTCTCTGAGCAGCTCTGATGTATATACACATTTGAAGAACAAGCGTCTACCTTATCTGAGCTCTGATCATGACATTGTGTTTACATCCATTATTTTTATGCTGTTGACGAGCATTTTCACCCCCAACCTGTGAGAAATTCACTGCCCAGTGATTCTCACAGGTGGGAGGGTGAGAAAGGGCCTGCCCGTAGCCTGTGGCTTATCAATTTATCACAATCAGGGAGCGTGAAATCGCTTGTAACTAGCTGGCCACACAGGTCCAGGATGAGGAGGGGACAAAGGTACCAAACTGAAAATCCTTCCCGAGCATCTTCTGTAGGCTTCCTATGCTTGAAGAGCTATTTCAGACCTTCACTCGATTACAGCTTTCCACATAGCCACATATTTTTATAATTCATTGAAAAGTACAACAGCGGTACTAAATGTATCAGTACTTTTTTTATAAATTGCTCAGCAATATATGACTAAATGTATTTTTCAGGGCCATTATTGAAACACACAGCAAATACCTATTTGAAGCCCGCATTAGGGCATAGAAGATGCATGTCCACACCCTGCACTCCCCATCTTAGATTCACACAGAAGGGGAAAAAGAGGAGACTGTAAAACAGCTAAAAATCCATTCCCTATCCCCTTGCCCCAGACCCGTGTGCTCACAAAACCTCGGGGCAGTTTGCAGTTGAGCAGACCCTCGTCCATATGCTACCGTCCCAGCAGCTTGGCCCTCAGAGCCTCCCTAGTTCATTCCAGTGCAAAATAAGACATTCACATAAACCACGGATGCAACTTCTTAAACCAGTACTGCAGTTTGCAAGCAAACAGCTGACTGCTTACCCTTACTCATCCTTTTACCCTCCACTCATCCTTTTACCAGCGTGTACTTTCTGCAACCTCTATACTTAGCATTTTCCGTCACACTGGGTATAACATTATGCATTAACTTTTTGGTTTGGTTTTCTAGCCATACGGCAGGAGTTGAGTAGAATCAGTACAACATAATGATTGCAAAGCATTTGGACGGTACTAAGAATGCTAGGAAGATCGGATCATTTCTAAGTGTACCAAGGTCATGCAAGATGGTGAGAGAGGACACCGGCACAGTCTTTGTTCTTATACCCTTTTTATTAGCAGACTCAGCACACTTTGAAGCTTGCTGCTGCCTTGGATTCGCTTCATTTTAAAAGTCTTAATCTAAAGAATATTAAATTTTAAATTTCTGGATTTTTTAGATTTCATCTGACACTGCACATTGGATTTGTCAGCCTTTTTTGTATTTTGTATTTGCTTATTTAAATGTATTACCTTTCTTTTTAGTAGTAGATAAGAACACACGTGAACCATTTGCTTTTGATAGATGACTTCAAAGTAATTTTACTAGTAGTCTGCAATGTAAATGAAGATCCGTTGCCAACAGAAATGTATTGTGGCATCACCAGAAGAAACGGAGACATGTTAGTTGTCAGCCAACAAGTTCTTTGTCTCAGAGTTATCACAATATAAAAAAATGGTACGTCAGTGCATCACAGTATCTGTGTTCATATTGGTAATAAACTGTTTATTGTCCACATGGCCCTGCCTTTCTTTGTTTCATTCATCCCTTGAGCTCCCGCGCTTTTACGTCACTTGGGTCGATGACGAGAGGAACGTGACCGAGACTCCCCGTGGGGTGCCAGCTCTGCCTGGCCAGCGCCGCAGAGCACAGGGGGAGAGCCGGAGCGTGTTCCTGCTGGTGCAGCGGCCACAGCCCTGCCTTCTCTTACTGGGAGACGGGGCTCTCCCCTGCCCGGCCCTCCTCGCATCGCTGGCTGAGCACCAGCTCCTGCAGTCAGGCTGCGGCGGCCTCAGCAACTTTTTGCCAAAGTCAGTGAAGGACAATGGATTATGGCTCTTCTCAGGCTACCACGAACTGTCCCACTGCATCTCCTGCCATCACTGAAAAAAACCCAGGTCCCGTCACCTGCACTCGTAAGGGCTTCCTGTAAATAAAAGGGAGGTATTTATGCAGAACAAGGCTACCGAAGGTATTGGGAGGATGCAGGCTGAAATCATTGGCACAGCACTGCTGAACTAAAGGCTTAAGGGGAGTCATTTGTTAGTATCTCACATGTTTCATTTATTAATGTTGTGCAGGTCCTCAGCTTTATTTCACGGAAAGTGAAGTCAAAGGTAGGAGTGCGGGACACCGAACACTTAACAGCGCACACCCACCCATATCTTTCAGGCCATAAATTTTTTTTTCTTTAGAGCCATTCTTTCCACCAGCGCAATCTTGGAAATTTCTGCTTGACTTAGTTTGGCGCAAGCTTTGCATGGCAGTAGTCTTGATACCATCTTGTTGATAACTTTGTGCAAAAGGATTGGAGGTTGGAGTTCAGCTATTGAAATCTGTCAAATATTTTCCAAGCCCCCTGCTTTGCTTCGGGCCTTCCTGAAGATTTTGTTTTAAAAGCCAGGCTCCAGGAATGGTTTTGGGAGCAGAGCCTGGTGCAGCAGCCCCGGAGAGTCTGTGGCTGTCCCCTTGCCCGTGTCCCCCAGACCGCACGGAGCACGGCAGCAGGCAGGAGGGACTGCCGGCCAGCAACAGGAGACCCAGGAGAGGAGGCAGGGTGGGGTGTGCTTTGCAGTTAGTTGTAAAATGGGACGTGCTTTGGCTTGGGGAGAGTGGCGTTGTCCTTCAGCACTCTTCAAAGCAACCCAGTCTGCCTTTTAGAAGTCTTTTTTCCAATGTAGTTATACTGTAGATTACATATGGGAGGAATGGAAAAAAATTGAATTTAACGCAACAGTGAGCTCCAGGCTGAGCCTGATGTCTGTTAGTTGTTTAATGCCAGTGGAAAGGCAAGAGACAGGTTAAACAGTGGGGTAAGACTTCCACACGTGAACTAAAGCGGCAGACATTGATGTGCAACACAATATGACCACCCCAGGATGAGGAGAAGGAGCCTTCCCAGTAGGAAGAACTCAGACAAGCATCAGTAACAGCAAAGATTATAATGCTCTCTTGCATAAATTTCATACAGTAACTCACGCGTTTCTTAATTATAAACCCATTCAATGGCATACCTGATGATGGCAAGTACTTTTCAAAACTGCTGCCTCTCAGATGATCATAACCATTCTGTGAAACTCTCCCATAATCTTAGTTAAGCTTCAGGAAGTTGGGGCCTGGCATGGTTCACATTTTCCCTTGGAATGTGGCATTACGCCTAAGGTCAGTAATAACCACGTTGTAATTCGGGCCGAGTGTACGGCCTGGATACGGTGTGCTGCTCTGTTAACATCAGCCACCTGCTGTAAATGAGTTTTTCTTAACTTTCTTCTTCTACCTTTGCAGGCCTTGTATAATATCAACGTAATAAGCTGAAATTTGCACCGGGCCATTTGATAGCTGTGGGAGCAAGGTGCACGGGGGTGGAAGGGGAAGGCTGGCTGATAGGGGCAGGGGAGCAATCCTGGCATCGGTAGCGCTTCGCTGGTTCCCAGCTTACAGCTCCAGTGACAGGGACGCGCCTGGTGGTTTATTTCCAGTAGTGGCACTGCTGGAGGATTTCCCCCTCCCAGACGCTAATTCGGTTTGTTTGTTGCCTTGGTAGAGAAGGGTGTCCCTTCATGCTGGGCTTGTTGAGCTGCTGCAACAGGGCAGGTCACAGGCATCTTACATAGCAGAAATCAAAGGGGTCATTAACCCTCACTCTGACCTATCATACAGCTACTTGTTCCTCCTATCTCCTCTTGTCACATGGTAAAGGAGATCTCGATCAATTTTTAAGCGAAGGGAGTAAAACTATATATAGCCCTAATGTACTTTTAACCCAGACCCATATGCCCCATGGTTACGAAAAAAAACCCTTCTGCCAACATTACTGGTAGTGGCAAGGACAAGCGCCCATGGAAAGGACAGGATCACAGCCTTCTCCAGCAGCACCCACACGCGCTGAAACTCAGCGTGCACCGCACACCTGCAGGCACCGGGCTTCCAGCCCCTCCAAATGCCCGCTGAGATGAAGAGTGCAGAGCAGGAGGGCTGCGGGGCAGGGCTGGCCGGGCAAAGCAAGCTGAGACCGTGATGGAAATACTGATGGGAGGCAGGATAAGAAGCGGTTGCCAATTTTGGTTACCCTCTGTTTACACCACAGCCTCTGCGTCAGGCTAGGCTAGTAATCTATAGACCACATAGGTAACTGCATCATGGAACAGCTGAGTAAGGGAACTATAGAAAGGTCACCCACCATAGAGGAGAAGGACAATAGTCAGATTGAGGAAGGCAGCATAATCTTTATTATGGTTTTGATATTAACTTGCTAAGTTGGCCAGGAGAGTTGAGGAACAGCTTGCTAAGGACACGGGAAGTTGAGTATGAGATTGTGGAGTGCCAGCAGCACTGAAGTAAATTATCAAAAAAATGAAGCTCGCTGACATGAGCACTGATAGAAGGAAGTTAATGGAGTTTCCCACACCAAAGCTCTTCCTTTGGGAGACCTTAAGTATGTTCTTCACTGAAGAACCAGCGAAGTCTGAAATGTCAGAATAATTCTCATTCCTCTTCTTTTCCAGAAGCACAACCCACATACCGAAATAGTATCTGTGAATAAACTGGTATTCAGCCCCTGCATCACAAAGGATCTCGCATTGCTGAGCAAACCTGGGTATTTACACAACTGCCAAAATCAGATGAGAAAAATGGAGGAAGGGGAAATGGAGGAGGAGGAACCCAAGTTGCAGCAGGCTAGCTCAGCTACCTGGTGTGCCAGGCTAGCAAATGGACAGACTGACTGACTGGTTCCAGTGCTGTAGGAAGAAGGAATGAAACTGTGTTTGTTGAGGAAATCAGGCTTCCAAGGTCTAATAACACATTGGAGGGACCAGTGAAAATGTGCAATAATCCTTTTCTTTGTTACAGACATGGATTTCCAGAAGAAAACAAAAAAGTTGAACTGTCAGAGGGTTAGAGTATAACAGGACCTTTATAGATCTCTCTATTAACCACTTAGTAAGGACAGATGTAAGTTGTCAGCTTTCCAGGGTGCAGGGAAGTTATTAGATGGCATCTGAACTCCTGACTCCCAAAATACCGTTCTGCTTGGAGAAAGGCATGGTGATGAAGTTTTTTGATGATACAGAATTATTGAGGATAGCCAGAAGTTTATAGGTGGAGAGGACAGGCAGGAAGATTTAACTGTTCCAGCGGGTAGAAATGACAGATGAAAGTTAATGTCAATAGCACAAAGTAAGACACATAGGGAGTGAAGCAACCCCAGATCCATGTTCCAGGTATATCCCCTTAATGCCATCAGTGGCAACTTCTATATAGCTGGAGTATCATGTGCTTCCCAAATGTCAAGTTGGTGCCCCTTGAATGACAGAGGAAAAAAGTTACAATTTTTCTGAAAGTGGTTAGGAACAAATATCACTATAAGGTCTCCATGTCTTCACTGACGCATACTCCCAACTCCTATTCACAGAAAGGGGTATAATATAGAGAAGACCAAGAAAAGTGATCAGGAATATTAACAACCTTGGCAAGCAGCAATTAAAATTCTGTAATTTTAATGTAATTCCCTGAAGAACTTACAGTGAGGAAAAGGATGAGAAACATGAATACTGTTGAAAAGGTGAGTGAGAAAGGACCTCCCAGTTCCTCCAGGAGCACATCCACGCTGCCGATCAGGCAGCGAGCAGAAGACTAAAGGAAGGGTTTCTCCATGCCACAGTTCAGCTCTGCCAGTTAGCTACACTGAGTATTAGATCCTAAGAATAGAAATGCATTCAGAAAAGGTTTAGACGAAGCCCTTGAATAAAGGTCAAACAGCAGCTGCTAAAACAATGATACAAATGTACAAAAATATACACATATTCTGTTGCATATATAAAACCTCTGCTACCGGCAATTATCAGAAGGTATTAGATAAGACATTGAGCTAAAGGCACCCTTGTTGTGTTCTCCAGAAAGTATCATTTACTACTGCGTGCCAGTCCTCCCTGCTTCTACAGTCCTGTGCACGCGGAGCATCTACACCTAATCTGGCATGAAGAGAAACCAGTCCTGAACTACACACATGCATGCTCACACATACACGCACCAAGCATTCTCCGTTGCAGACGTAGGCACACGTGGCCCAGGAAGTTAATTCTAAGCCTAGACCAAAGGTTCATATAATCATAGCTCGCTCTAATCTAGTTTCTCAGGGTTACATACACAAATATCCTTTATTAAAAAGTATCAATAGTCTAAAATAGTGCATCCAATTGCTTCATTTTCACATTCATCCTCTTGGTCTAAGGAGCATGCACCAACGCTAATTCAGCACACACAAACATCCTTCTACTTCTGCAGAAAACTCCAGTCGTTCAAATGAACAAACAAAACATCAATGCAGCAGGCGGAGCTAGTCCGTTAGCTTTCTTTTGCCAGCTTGCATAGTCTCTTAACCCTTGAATAAGGACCAATAGCGTCATCAAACACAAAGTCCCACAGAACTCGAATCCAGGACTGGTGATGTGGGAGGTTATCGTAATATTCTGCTGCAATCTTTTTCACCTGGAAGAAGAAGAGAGAGAACGAGCTGTTTAGCTGCACAGAGTCAGGTGTGTTTCAGTCTTCACATTCAGATCTGATAGCACAGCCATAACCTGAAGTTACTTGTTATTGCTTGTGAGCTTCTGAAGTTCAGCCAAATGAGATGTACTTAAATACGTTTAGATACTTCTTAGCAGATTTCTGATGTAAGTTTTGCCTCACAATGTCAGAATTTGAAAAACGATGGATCGCTGCCTTCAGTCAGAACTATTTTCTCTCATTTCAGAGGTGGGGGGATCTCCACAATGAGATGACTAATCCACCTTATACATTGCCAAGACTCCAACACGCTGTATTTAAAGCCCTGTTTGCTACTCGTAATACTCATCTGCTGAGGGTTCCGTGTAGGAGAGAAATACCAATTGAGAAAATGCCAGACACAGCCTTGCCTACACTTCGTTTTCTTTCCTCCATTCTGCTACTGTGATACAAATCTGCGAGACGGCTTCCTCCAGCAGGCAGAGGAAATTGCAGGGGTGGCCCGTTCTCCTCAGTCTGCTGTTAAAAATGCTGCAAGATTCATTATTAGATCACAAGTCTAATAAAATTTCATCCCTGTTACAGATCCCCAAGTCTTAAGACTGTTGCCATCAGAGAAGCATTGTGCATCATTGCGGGTAGTGCTTGTAGTGGGAGTAAGGCCAGAACCAGAGGACAAAGAGGTTTCAGATCTGGCAGGTTCAGGGGACTATGGGGATTCCCAGGATTCCCAGGTTATCAGTAGTCCCTGCTCCAGCTAGATGCTCTGCTTTTTGAACACACCTATGAAGCAGCAGAGTCTGTTAACTATTGTTCCGTTGCACATAAACTGCTTGGGCATGGTTTTATTACAGCCCCACCTCCTAGACAAACAAAGCTCTATTCTAGAGTAGGTTGTCTTGCTGGACAGCGTGACTTCTCTCTTTAAAATCCCTGCAGAATTTTAAAGCCAGCCATGCTGAGCACAGCACGGACTTCCAGTGAAGAGCAAAAGGGTTACACAGAAATTGCCATCTGGGAGGAGGATCTCATCAGCATCCAAGGTGTAATGGTGGAAACTTAACACAGCATTTTGACTGTGAAAAGGTAAGAATCCCAGCAAAAGTTACATTATAAACCAGTACAGCTCCCTGCTAGTTTCCTTGTGAATTCAGCTTCCTTACAGATACTTCCCTGTGAGGTAAGTTGGGTAATGTACAAGTTTCATTAAGATCTTTTACCTCTGTACCTCAGCCCCTACGCGTTCTTTGTGCTCATGGCATGGTAGTGCTGCGTTGGAGGTGGAAGATTCAGTTCAGGTCTGATTGTATTCTGCCTTTCACTGAATACCTCTGACTTCCTAATAATTCCCTATATCCTGCTTTGAAGTGTTGGTCTGTACTTCAAATGTTGTTCATTTTCAATGGGATTCAGACAATATCAGCATTTCCCCTTAGAGGTATTTGTTAACGACTGGAAGAAGAGTGATTTCCAGGCACGGGGTAAGATCTCTGGAGAAGCAAATTTAGTTCACTGTGCTCCTTCTGTAACCACCACAGTCAGAAATAATCTAATCTGGGTTTTGTATCCTCCCTTTTCCCAGCTGGGTGAACTGAAATAGCCAGAGGATGAGAGGGAGGACTATTTAGATAGTAAGCTCCTTTGACTCCCTTGAATGAAAGCCACTAATGAGGCCTTATGCAAACACAAAGAAGGTCTCAGATAGCCAGCCCCAAAAGCTTCACTCCAGCTCCGATTTGGTCATTCCCTAGCACAGTGCTGCTTACAGACCTTCCTTCCTACCTCCGTTTTAGAAGTTCTGCCTGAATTTTGACTTGGAACAGTAATTCAGTCCTCATCTATACTAGCAAAGTTCATACAGCAAGCCTACCATTCCCCTCTTCTCCAGAACCCCCATATATTTCTTGCCCATAGAAACAATGGACTGAACCAGACATGTTTTCTCAGCTAGTCACATTATTCTGCAGAGCTCTTGATCATGTTAGATTCTGACCACTGAGGGCTTCAGAAAGTCTTTCTGTATTGCCCCTTGCACATGGAAGTAGAGGGCTGGAGATGCACAGAAACCAATTCAGCTCCTAGGAACGTCTCAGGCAGCGGCTGTGCCCTCTGGCACCAAAGGCTAACTAAAAAGGACCCCAGTGATGAAGTAGGAAAAAATGGTCTAGAGAAGAGGCCAATAAACAGTCTGTCTACGTTCAACCCGATAGTTTCCGCACTTTCAGCAAACAAGAGCAGCAATGTAACCTGGGCATAGTGCTGAAGAGCTCAGGTGGACAGAACATACAGGTCTGGAAACTTGCACTTAAATATATTCCATACGCATATTCTGTGGTTGTATTACAGATCTAAAATAGGCACCCAGAATACAAGTATTATTTGATAATTAAGATGATTTCTCAAAATAGCCAGCAGTGAATTCTGAAGAAGATCATACACACCATATTCTGGAAGCAGGCAGCCCAGTCATGGCTGGCAAGCTGCTGGCCAGCATCAGGTGGTGGAGGAGTTGCTTGTTCACCAAGCGTATCCATCTAGCACGTTCCTGCAGATTACGGTGGCAGCTCACTCTGAATGAGAAGGTCGGTATGGAAACCACAAGAGATGACAAGGGGCTCGCACTGGAGTGTGTTACCCTAGATCAGCTGCAGGACAGTGACTCACACCTACACAGAGCAGGTCTTTGCTCTGCTTGGCTTTGAGCCCAGCAGCACCTCGCGCAGGAAGGCAGGCAGCACTTGTCCCACTGGCAAGTTCCCCGTGCTCGGGGCAGGACAACTGTATGAGATGTAGAGAAACAACGGGGAGGAGAAGGTGAACTGCAATAAAATATTTGTGACAAAGGAATGGGGAAAAGGGAAAATTCAATGAATGCAGTTAGAGGGAGGGCTTCCGAACAGTTTTCTTATGGAAAAGACAAGGAGGTTTCTTAGGTGCATGTTCCCATTTTGCTATCACATGGCAGGCAAGAATATGAAAAGTGTCTTCTCTTTTACAATGGATCTACGCAAAAGATTCCCCAACAAAACCAGCTCATCTATTGTAATTTCTTTCAGCCTGTCCATATGTAAAACAAAATTATCTCCTCCTACCAGAAAATCGGGGCGGGGAAGGGAGGGCAGAAAGTAATGGGGGTTTAATGCAGATTCCCTTTTAAATGCAACATTAAACTACATGTTAAGTATGTTTGAGGCTGGAAGAGTCATCCTCCATGTTGCATGCTGGGTGCAGTACAAAACCTGCGGATGGCAGTTCCCAGGTAGCAAGTTTTGCAGCCAGATCATAGATCGTCTCAAAGAGGATGGCGCTGTGATGAAGTATTCCTAAATCCTGTGCCCGATTTCCCCCTCAAGCTCTCCATATTGCATTGGAGATTGTCCATTTGCTTCAATTTCTCCCTCCCTTCCTCCTTACAGACCTCAAGTGTCTTATCTCATTGCTAGTTTGTGAATAGAAGTTATCATGGAAAGATAACAAGAGATTGCAAAGTCTGCAAGAAGCTTATTAGGCACTTGGCACCTGGTATATTGAGGCTTTTCTTCAAGTACCTCAAGGTGGTAGGTAAGAAATCACATCTTTTAGACTGAAACTTTGCTTCTGGTTTTGTGCTTGTAGAGCACAGCAACAGGACCCCAATCCTACTCCACTGTATTTGATAGGCACAAGAGTAAAATGCAACCTAATATTTCACCATGGCTGTTTTAGACCCTTTGTCCTAGGGCTATACAGAAGCTAGAGATCCTTATGATAAGAAGCTGGAAAATTATGTTTAGAATGCTGGAAGGCATATTATGGAAGTTCCCTCCATAGTCCTTGACTGGGGGGAGCACTCAAGCTAGTCCTCCTAGCCATCACAGGGTTAATGAAATCTGCAATTCAACACCAGCACATCTACCATGTTTTCCAGTCTTGTCTGTCTAATAAATCTGGTTTCATACCATGTCTTTTCCTTTTCCCACAAGCTTAATGAGTAACTAGTTTGCCTCTGGTAATGCTGCAGTTCTTATTGCAGTTTGTAGGAAGAGTACTGGGTTCCTCCTCCCGTCCCCTCTCTCCATAAGTATATTCAATCCTTCAGATAATGAAGGATGGATCTTTTTACTCATTTGGGAAACAATTTTATAGTTCTAAGGCTTCATGCAAAGACAAATCTAGTCCTAAGTCTATAGGGGTTTTTTTTAGAGCAGGTCCTTCATTATGATGTTAAATTTCATGGTCTCTTGTGTAATCTCTCATTATACTAGTGGGACAAATTCTTACTGCACACTCATGTCACTCATCTGTAGTACCTATAAGCTTACAGCACAGCCTGATTCTTCCTCTTTCAAATCTGTCACACTTCTAGGGTAAAGGTCTTTCCAGTGGCAAACACATTACTCGGAACATTCTGAATGACACACCTGTAACAAAGGACAAAGCTGAATTCACTTTTCTGATAAGCAAGTGGAAGAGCCAGCTACTTTTCAAGATTAAGATCCAGTTATTCTCTGATCCTATTTCTCCCCTGCTCTCCCCTGCTCTCAATCATGCAGAAACCAAAAAAGATCTATATTCCACTTTCTACTTGCCAATAATTAAAAATAAAAATAGCTATACCGAGAGGGCATCCATATTACACAATTCAACTATTAAAAGTTCAAGTGCCCGAGAGACTAGATCTGAAAAACCTAGACCTTTGCCAAGTGAAGAATTTGCTGGGAGGTTAAGCAGAGGAGAGTGAGGGGAGGTTTCTATCGCTACCTGTCATGAAGTTCAATCTTTAAAGCCATCCAGAGAGGATCTGTCCCTTTATCTCCTTCCGCCAAAGAGGCAGAGAATTTTTCTTCTCAATTTGCAGAAAAGAATAACCAACTTGTTTTAATGGACAAGGGATTTTCTACAGTAATGGTTTTGCCAAAGGATTTTCACTTCCTAATAGATTTTCACTTGTAATTGATCACTCGTCAAAGACTCAAAGTTTTCCATAGAGTTCTGTCAGGCAACAACAATTGACAAGCCTCGTATCTCCTCCACCAGCAGTGCAAGTCTCAGTTACCCAAGAGCTAGAAACACATGAACACAAGCCCATGAAATTCAACTAATAACTCTATCCTCTTTACACAGGAGGGCAGACACTTCCAGCTGCTGCGCTGCCTCGAGGAATTAGGCTGAACTATTTGTGGTGTGGGTGGGGAAGAGCTTTTCAGGTCTCAATCAGGTCTGGAGCAACAGTCCCAGCAAGTTCAATTAGTCACTCACCTCCCTTGTGTAAGATACAGAGCTAACCTCCTTCTCTTCTTCTATTTACATTTCAGTAATCTAAGTATCTAAGCCTATCTAACAAGTTTGAACATTTGAAACTAAAACTAAACTCATGCACTTCCCAGCTGAGCTATCGGGTGTATCGGCAATGGGAGTGCCTGACAGGAGAACTTCACCTGCGAACGTGGGCTGCTCTACCAGCGGCTCTGAGCCCACCAGGAGCGGCCAGCTTCTCCAGGACAGAACTTCAGCAGTAAAGGAGGTGCGTTAAAACACAGCTGCAGGCTAGGTAGAGGCTCTCCACGCTCTTCTACACCGCAAGAAACTCTCCTCTCGTTTTGAGCCTCCTCTCAGACAGCGTTTCTGTGATGAACATTAACTCATAAAGCAGGCTTTGCCTGGATGTACCACTGTAAGAGTTGTGCGTGTTATGCAGTAGTGGGGAGGTCACAGCTCCTGAACCTCAGATTCCTCAGCTCTACCTCCGCCTCATGAGGATGTTGCAGTAGTAGCCACCAACTTTGCATCAGACCAGAGACAGAAGATGTTTCCTTCCTACTACGCCAGAGGATTTGTATGTAAGAGTAAGTACTCCGAAGTCACGTACCCCTAACGCTGTGAGCACCTGCTGAGGAACCCTTGTATTAAAACCCAGGAGAGCAGCTACATACCTGGAGGGAAATTGAAAACCATTCCTAGACACCTGGGCTTTGCAAATTTGATTCCCACAACTGATAAAACGTAAACAAAAAGGAGCTTGACTTTCAAAAGAGGAAAGCCACAGCACTTTCCCAATGACAGATCAGGTATCCTCAGTTTCTGTGGGTGGGGCAGCAGAGCTAAAACAAGTCATGTAGAGTGGGGCTTTATTTTCCAGTGCTATTTGTGTCAGGCTGGAACATGCCCCAATACTTAAGTCACCTCAAAAATAGAAAGACTTTTGTTTGATGTTAATCAAGCAATATAGTTAGCAGATTGATCATTAAACAAATTCCAAGTAGTAACTGCCACCTGCCTCACTTTAGATGGGCCTTTAAACTTTCAAAGAGACAAAACCTGGTGGCTGAGGGAAGGAAACGGAGAAATTTAGAGCATTGTTGGAGGATTTTATCATGCAAAAAAGTATTCCTCAAGGCCTCTGAGGATCAGATGTTCTTGTTTCCATCAAATAAACTAAATATTACAGCAGCTTGGCAGCCATTTCTCTCAATCTTCTGCTTAAAATGAAAGAATTCAAAACAAATCCAAAAAGCTTTCTTTTTTTTTTTTTTTTCTTTTTAAAATTGATCCATTGCTATGATTTGGAGTGATTTCTTTGAGACAGTTTAGCAGCTTTTATAAAAATGCAATTCACTCATGCTCATGCCATACTTACCATTGGCAATCTGCATCCAGGAATGCTGGGGAAGTCGTGATGCTCCATGTGGTAGCCTACATTAAAGGTGAGCCAGTTCAGAGGTCCATAATAAGAGTATGTCTCATACCCTTTTAAGAACATGTAGTGTTCTGCTATGAAGTGCCCAGAAATGGGATGTACACCCATGCAAAGAATCGTACCTGCTATTAAGTAAATAATAGGTTTGAGCCCCCAAAGGTAGTAAATTATAAGGTCTATAGAAAACTGGACGAGAGCATTAAAAATTTCCATCCGTGTAATTGCTTTGGGGTTCACATACAGTGGTCTCAGACTATAGAACAGCGGTTGGAGGAAAAGCCAAAGCAGTTTCCGAAGTGGTGTACAGAAAAACCAACCCTCAAAGTCTGTGGGAATGTCCACATCCAGGCTATCCCCACCAAGGTACCGATGATGGTCAATGTGGTATTTCTTGAAGGAGGCAGAATAAGGGATGCCAATCGGCAAGTTGGCAAAGACTGCAAACCATCGGTTCCACTTGGCCTGCTTATTCCCAAAGGCGACGTTGTGTGAAATATCATGGATGGCTAGGGTCAGTGAATGGTTGATGCAACCCCCAAAACCATAAGCCCAGAAGAAAATCCATTTCCAAGATAAGTCTTTCACCAGGTAGCATGCTAGAAACTGCATGAAAACCATTCCAGATACAATCCACTTTAAATGTGGATCTGGTCCCATCAGAGTCTTGATCTCTGGATATTTTGCTAAAGAGAAAAATGCAGAGAAAAATCTCATTAGATCACAGTTAAGTAAACATAATCACCACTGGGACTCTATTTTTATCACCCTATGTTTGAGGCCCTACTTTTAGAAAATGGCAATTCCAAAGTATAGTTGCCACTACAGTAAGAGCTTTACTAATGTACAGGTTCCATTCTCACTTCCAGCAACATGTCCAATTGTGATTGACATAGAGAGAGATATATAGACATATAAAAAAAAAAATTACCCTGATGGTCAATATGTGGCATCATGTGCCTTCACAACGATGAGTACTGCTTCACAATGATGAGCATTAGTATGCCAAAACCCACCAGATGTAAGCTCTAAGAAGCACCTTCTCTTGAGTTTTTAATTTCCGTTTTTATTTTGCTGAGTCCAGATGCTATTTTCCACGAAAGGGATGCAGCTGCCTTCTTTGTAGCCCTTTTCACACTATTGCTTCAGACATACTAGCAGAGGAAAGAGGGCTGAGCAACAGGCTTGCCAGGTTTTGCTCTGTGGTTAGATGACAAATGTAGCATTAAAAAAAATTCCTAAGTATTTCAGTGTTCACCAGTGCTTACAACATGTACAACTCTTTGCACATGGTAACATTACAAGAAAGTCAGCAATATTATCAGGAATTTGTAAGTCACAGAAACTTTTTCTCTATTCCCATTAATTAGCCTGTTTCCAAGTCACATACCAAAACCAGGCATGAAAGTCACATAGATAATCACACAACAGCTTCATGCAGCCTCACAAATACCGCAATACAGCATCAGAGAAACATGGGCTAAGCTTGCCAAGTCTGACTTTTGTTAGGCCAGGACCAGCTTGCTGATCTTTGGTTCTACTGGCCATTCATTTGTCCTTTTAAGAAAAAGAAAATACACAGAAGTACAGCTTATCTTCTAGGTGCTGTTCATTGCTTCAGGTCTCTTCTTTACAAACTCACACTCGTCACTTCCAGTATTAACTTGCACATGAATTTTTTCACTGTTTTATGGCTTTTACCCACCTACTGGCCTCCCTCCTTTAACTCATACTCTGCATTTCTCAATAATTACAGCTTACACAGATAAGACTGTAGGACAAGTCACTCATACTGAACCCTGAGGTTACACAGCATGTCCCTGTAAGTTTAATAGGCCCATTTTATGAATATAAAAGTAAATATCATCTGACTGTCACAGTATAATACCAATGCAATAAAATCAGATTATAATGGTTTGCAATCGTGCAGCTGTATATACTATAAACAAATGCTGGAGACAATACACGTAACTTCATGTGACCTTGCAAGCAGTGGCAGGTACTGAGTGCAGGACGCAGAGAAGGTTTTTATAGAAGTGAACCCTGAGAAGTTTGCAGAAGCTTAGAGAGATGAAGCACTACTTAAAGAAGCAGGTTGATGTGGTCATGCCCTGCAACCCTTCCAACAATTTTTGAGCCTGTTGGCCGACTTCAGCCCAGCTTGAGAGAGGTTAGACAATAAAGATTAGACAAGTGCTGTGAAAGATGACGAGAAAAGAGATATTCTCAATTCTTCCTCTTGTGAGGACGAAGGGGCAAAAATCACCACGAGGAGATGTTGTGGTTTAACCCCAGCTGGCAACTAAGCACCACACAGCTGCTCACTCACTCCCCCCCACCCAGTAGGATGGGGGAGAGAAGGGGGGGGGGGGGGGGGAGGTAGTAAAATTCATGGGTTGACATAAAGACAGTTTGATAGGACAGAAAAAGAAGGGAAAATACTACTACTACTAGAATATACAAAACAAGTGACGCACAATACAATTGCTCACCACTTGCTGATGGATGCCCAGCCAATCCCTGAGCTGCAGTGCTCCCCCAGCCAACTCCCCCCAGTTTATATACTGGGCATGACATCCCATGGTATGGAATACCCCTTTGGCCAGTTTGGGTCAGCTGTCCTTGCTGCATTCCCTCCCAGTTTCTTGTGCACTCCCAGCCTCTGCTGGCAGGGCAGTTTGAAACACTGAAAAGTCCTTGACTTAGTATAAACAGTGCTTAGCAACAACTAAAACACCACTGTGTTATCAACATTATTCGCATCCTAAATCCAAAACACAGCACTATATCAGCTACTAAGAAGAAAATTAGCTTTATTCCAGCTGAAACCAGGACAGGAGTATTCAGACAACTGAGAGATTTTCGAAGTGGTGGGGAAGTTCTAGTAAAAGCTTGCGTCTTTCTGAAGTCAGCCAAACTTTTTGATAAAGAACTCTGGAAAGCCTAGGGGGGGCTGTTCTGCTGTTTTGGTTTTGTCCTTGTTTTCACAGGTTTTGAAATTATGGTTTTCACACTAGAAATGCTAACGTGCTCGAAATCGTTCTCTGGTACCTAGACAGGTACCAAAATTTTTTTACACAAAGCGCTGGGATATCCACTCTAAAGAATAACTTGATATAATGACCTGGTCAGAAAATCTGTTACAGAAATACAATTTTATGTAGCTTAATGTCCTGCTTAGGGGCATCTGTCCAAAACCCAGAAAACCCTTTAATAAATCAAGCCACTTCACTTCAAATTTTCAGTCATGCAGTTGGTAGAGATAAGTTACTGCAGTCAACAGAAGAGATGAAGAAATGTAAAACAACCAAATCTGTTCCTCAGTCTGGTCAAATTGAGGCCACTTTGACAAAAAAAAAAAAAAGTTTTAATGGGATGGGAAAATGACTAAGAGATGCTTTATATTGCAGTTTGAGAACAATGAAAGTTTTCAACCTATTTCTTTTTGTGGCAGCTAACAAGGATTGCAGATTACATTTGAGAGGTTTCAGAGTAGTAACTGCCAACTGGCAGCAACAGTGTCTGCAAGCAGCAATGCAGGTAGATGGCATTTGTTGCAGGTGACGGCCATTAAGTAACTTGCTAGGGTTTAATATTAAATGCAACACATGATTAACTCCTCTCCACCAGGAAATCTTTGCATACTAGTTAAACCGCAATACTGTGTCTGTTTATCATTAATACTGATAAACCCTTCCCATTTCCATGGCATGTAGAAACCTCGGGGAGGCTGGCAGGTGGGACTGCTAGGCTCACTGGACGCCAAAAGCCTCGCTGGCACAGTAGCCTGTCAGAGACCATTTGGTTCAGGAGCGCTTCCCATGCAAAAGGTTGAATGCTGACCCTTTCAAAACTTGAGGCCAAGCACTTTTCAGTGAGACACACTTAATCTCAGATTAAGCGATCCTGATGACAGAAGTTTATATATAACGTGCTGATGCAAAGATGGAACAACATAAACATGTATCTCATTTTTCCCTCGTGTTCATGCCTTGCAGTTAGCTGAAGGAATACTAGTAAGGCAAGATAGAGCACTTACAGCTGAAAAACCTGGACAACCCTGTAAGGCTGCTGTGACAAGTGTCCGTAGGCGCTGCGCAAACCAGACATCAGCCATCTGCACGTCCCAAAGGCAACAGAGAATCAGAGACAGGGCTACTGTGCAGTGCTGAACCAGGAGCCATAAAGGACTATCAGACCTGTGGCAACCACACAATAAAGACACCTACTCTCTACTCTTGAGACTGCTAGAGTTTCACACTATGAGGCATCTGAGAGGAGATTTTCATCATGCTGGTCTTTCTTGATTTGCTTCCATTTTGGTCTTCCTGAGCACTTTTCCATTATAAAAATGATGAGCTTCTATATGGCCAGAGTCCACTGCTTCCCAACAAGCACTGGGTCAGGGCTAATACATGGCAATGGGCATAAAATGTAATCTATACTGAGCTCTTTGTTATGCACAATCATGGCATGGAGGGGGCACAGGAACAGAAGAAAAAAAACCCAAACCATCATTCAGCCCTTCTAGATAATGTCTTGTCCACCCCTCCCTTATGTGACCACATGGGACCAGGATTTGCCCTTTAGAGTACAACGGGACCAGGATGGTTCCAGCTACTCTGATGTCTCCACAGCACATTCTCCAGCCTCCAGGTTATTGAGAAAGTCTGTTAGCTCAGCCCAGCAGACAGCTTATCCACATGCACTGCTTCTAGTTGTCCAGACTGAGCCAATGTACTGGCGTTTGGAGTGTGGGGATACTGGTGTAGATGTACAGCAGTCCAGAGGCATGACTTTTCTGTCTCCAAGGTCAGCACACTGCAAAAGCAGTGCAGGCACTTTAGTACAGTTGGTAGATGTAGTTAATAATTCTGCCCAGCCAGCTCCATGGTCTCTATACCACTACCTCAGAGCAGCTGAAATCTGTACCACGACGATGAAAGACAGCATTTCCCACTTGTACAACAGTGTGGATGAAAGAACAGCAGTCAAGAGAGAACAAATGCTGCAAAGTATATTTTCTGAAGCGTTCACGATTCTGAAACAACTCATTTACGGAATTAATGTTTCACGGAGATCACTCCACTGGTGTGTGCAAGCATCAGTCACCTTTCTAGAGGCATGCCTCACTCTGAAACGCTACTGGCAAAGTACTCTGACTACACTTTTTTTGCCCTGATGTTCTTCTCTGGAGATCCAGGAGCACTCTCCATAGCCCTACAGTGATCCTCAGTTAGGGTTGGAGTAATTGTCCCTGGAGAAGCCGTCAGGCGCTAGGTCCTGGTATTCCTCCTCCTCAGGAGACAGCAAATATCTTGTTCTAAACCCTCATTCATCCTCTATTCCCACTGACAATGTTCCTGAGATGACTCAGGAGAGACCCAGTTAGACCTCAGTGATGGCACCAGACGCAATTTCTCATTGATGTGACACCACATACTTAGCACTTGGACATTTTGACAGACATGGGATTTGGATGCGGGCAAGAGCAGGAGCTGTCCACAAACACAGAGGTGATAGAGGTTTGAAGGAGCAGCAGCCCTGCCCACATCCATGAGAAGCTAGTAGTAACAAAAGAAGAAATTTAATTTCTTCATCTTCTTTTATTTTGACCACAAGTGCAGCATACAGGTATAGTCAAGGTGGAGATAATATCAGTATAAGACTTTCAGAAGGCCTGTTAAAGAGAAAGGGGGGGGGGGGGGGGGGGGGCGGGAAATCTCTGGGATGCTGCTGTCCTGGACTATGTTCTATCAACTATGAGTCCCTGCCAGAACAAATAAGAGACACCAGGCACAGGATGTTAGCTTCAGTACCCCGTGCCCTATGCTGGAGCTGTATTTGTACTAAAAAAAATTAAAAAAAAAAAAACACAAAAGAAGTCTGTTTGCTGACATGATAGTGTTTTGCCTTTTAGCAGCTCAGCTCATGAACATGCTCATAAACAGCACAGCGCACTTGAGCCCTCAGCACAGGAAAGACACGGACCTGCTGCAGCAGGTCCAGAGGAGGGACTCAAAAATGATCAGAGGGATGGAACACCTCTCCTATGAGGAAAGGCTGAGAGAGTTGGGGTTGTTCAGCCTGGAGAAGAGAAGGCTCCAGGGACACCATATTGTGGCCTTTCAGTACTTAAAGGGAGCTTATAAGAAAGATGGGAACAGACTTTTTAGTAGGGTCTGTTGCGATAGGACAAGGGGTAATGCTTTTAAACTAAAAGAGGGTAGGTTCAGGCTAGATATAAGGAATAAATATAAGGGTGGTGAAACACTGGCACAGGTCACCTGGAGAGGTGGTAGATGCCCCATCCCTGGAAACATTCAAGGTCAGGTTGGACGGGGTCTGAGCAACCTGATCTAGTTGAAGATGTCCCTGCTCATTGCAGGGGGGTTGGACTAGATGACCTTTAAAGGTCCCTTCCAACCCAAACCATTCTGTGATTAATTCAAACCATACATGAGCCAGGACACAAGTAGGACACACACAGAGGGCAACATACATGACAAAAGCTTCTGGCTTTGCACAGCCTCCTGCCCCCTCCAGTATGCAAACTAATAAGAAGCCTTTATGGCCCAACTAACTACACTGAAGTTTTATGTATCCATTGTGCAAAGACAAGGGTCTTAATGTTGTGTTTGCCACCCACAAGCTCCTAAATTGGTTTGTGCTAGCTGGTCCAAGGGAGCCGGGTCACCCAGAAGCGGCCACCAGAGGCAAAGCACCACAGTAGTGGCACATTGCCGGTGTGGACAGACATGGATGATGTCAGCACATCACTACGACAGCAGCTATGACCTGTTTATTTATGCTTGTTTATTAGCTGGTTCAGAGGAAAGGGATGTAGGAATGCTAGAAAGAGGGCTGCCGACTCCCTCTGAAAAAAACCTGCAACATGGAGTAAACTGAAGCCTTCAGCTGCACTTAATACATTTTCAGCACAAGTTCCTAAACCAGTGACTTTCTGCTCATGTGATTTATTTTATAGGTGATCCCCACAGGGAATTGGCGTGAGCACTGAGATCGCAGCTATTCTGAATGCGCTCATCAGAGAACATGCACATCAGTGGCAGCACTGTGCCCACGTACCGCAGCATAAAGGGGAAACAAACTCATAGCTTCTTTGCCAGAAGCATGTGTAATTCAGAGCTTTGATTTAAGCTAAGGAGATACACATCTTGCACATTTCAGCAAGTACAATTTATCAGAATT
Source organism: Astur gentilis (assembly GCF_929443795.1). Taxonomy (NCBI): domain Eukaryota; kingdom Metazoa; phylum Chordata; class Aves; order Accipitriformes; family Accipitridae; genus Astur; species Astur gentilis. The sequence goes on from NC_064904.1 coordinate 9,873,249, forward strand.
TTCATAAATGTGAGGTTTAAATAGGCAACAGAAGAGTCAGCTGGAAGAAATAGCAGACTAATCTCTAAATAAGCGAGCAGAGCTGGAAGCTATTATACTCAAATAGGCTAAATGCTAAAATAAAATGGATTTTGGCTTTTTTATTTTGTTCTACCTTCACCCTGCCCCCGCCCCCTCCCTCCCCCCCAGGCTAACGTCTCAGTCTTTCTATAGGATAAACACTTGCACCATCTCCACTCCAAAATAACTTGCCAAAGAACCAACTATATTATTATTAATTATTCTTGGATGTTAGATCATATTCAGACACTCCTAGCCTACCCTGAGCAACACTGATTCAGCCCTCATCTTCAGCAGCAAACAAGTGCTTCCCTAAGGATCCTGTGAGCCAAGATGTTTTCTCACAAACCTACTGTAATTTTACAAAGTTAGATCCGACCCACAGCACAAATAAGATCTCATTCTTTCCATCCCACAACAAATTTCTCATTACTTGCGTTTGGAAAACTGTTTGCAGGTGAAATGACCATTCGTTGTGTGCTTACGGTGTTACCAGCAATTGAGCAATGATTTTTTCATTTTCTCTCAAGAATGAAAAAACCACCAACACTTCCCACTGTGCAAGACCATAGCTCTCCAAGGGTTTCAATCCAATAGACCCTTACTGCCACTGAAGTAGAAATCTTATTTCTACTAGAAGTAGATATCCCCTTTACATTACACCCTACATTATTTCTCCCTCTAATAGCATTTGTATAACTATACAGCAAGGCTAAGCAGATCCAGATGAAAAAACTGTCCCATCAGGCTAGTTTTTAGCCAGGTCTTTCCCTAACACAGCTCACTGCAGCATTACACAAATCTCAGTCCTGACATGAGGCAGTAACAAGCTTTTCATAAACAAGAGGGTGAGAGAACAGCAATGAAACAATTCAATTTCATAAACCGAAGGGCGTGAATAACGTGTTCAGGAACACAAATAATGTGATCAGGGTCGAAGTGCCAGCTTGGCTTAGAAGCAGTTGGCACCTAGGCAGTACCAAGCACAAGCTACATTTTAATACCTGGAGTCTGAGAGCAAGATACTACAAAGAAGTAAGAGAGAAAGTATCATCCCTCCCTTGCACAAAATGTCGATCTATTTGCTGGTATAATTATAGCCATTAGGAATCACATCCCTAGTAGGTTCATCTAGTGCAACAGTGTCCTGCCATAAGCCAGCTTCCAGTCAGCCCAGTTGATACACGCAGCTCATAGCTCTGCTGCTCAACTGGAACGGGTTGCCCAGAGAAGTTGTGGGTGCCCCATCCCTGGAAGTGTTCAAGGTCAGGTTAGACAGGGCTTTGAGCAACCTGAGCTAGTGAAATAGGTCCCTGCTCATGGTAGGGGGATTGGACTCACAGAGTTATCATTCAGACATATTGTCACTGACTACAAAAGTCTTATAGACACCTGGGCTACTAACCCTCAAGTCAGGACATACAACTTTGTGACAGTTGCTCTATAGGAACATATTGGGGCAACAGCCCAGGAAACACCATTTACGTAGAAAGAAACTGCTTATGTGCTTGACAGTTTGCCCATTTTTTTTTTTTCCTAATGGATAATTTCAATTTGCACTTAAATCCAAGTAGTCGTGCCTGAGAGAGACCAACATTTCAAAAAGCTGCAGCCTAAGCAGAAAACAATCAAGTTCCAGTGCTTAGCAACTAAATCATTAACCTATTGGGAGGAAAACGCTCCCTTTACCAGTATGGAATGCTGTCCCCAAGGCGTTGCTATATACAAAAATGTAAAATACATGGATATTTACAGATATTTCTTCAAACCTATGTGAGATTCTTACAGTGCACTCCAGCTCAATAGACACTAGACACTTTGGTAAGTACATACTCTAGATACCAGGGGTTTGCTGACCCTCAGGCTTTGAATAATACAGTGGTGATCATTATAATAATATCATCTGGGATACCATGATAGTTTCAATAACTCCTGGTAATATTTTGGTATTCATGACACTAGTTTCGTGATCCGTTCTGCCTTGTCAGACACGGACACAGATTGTTGTGCCCACATCTTCCATGTCTCCCTTTCCATGTTGTATTTCTCTATGCCCTTCCTTCTGCTCCCACAGCTGGGGCAGGGCGAGCTGCGAGGAAGGAGATGGACCTTGATTCCAATTGCTTGTTCTGAACCCAAAGAGAGTGGGGGCAAAACCTCTGCAAGTATGAAGCTGAAAGGTCCTAAAAAGAGTTCGCTGCAGCAAGGGTAAGGCAGTCCAGCCACTCCAGTACCTCCTTAGAATACAACTTCCATCATGGTTTGCAGTCCCCACTCTACAGCAAGGTCAGGAAAGCAAGAGATTAGCAAGAGGAGAGACCCACCATACACACTCCCACCCGTAGCTCACCAAAACATAGTCCCCTTGACTGAAAGGGTGAGTAGTAGCATGACACTAAGAAGCATCATTTTATATAATGACATCATTTGACTCTCTATCATGATTACATAGCAAAATAATTATTATTTTCCTGGATATAATTCAGACCCGGACCAGGATATTCCACCACCACAGCTATACCAGAAATGTTTTTGTAATTTAGATTCATCCTGGATTAATCTGTTAGTTTGTGGAGGAGTTAAGAAACTACGCCCCAATATCAGAGACCCCGTGCAGCACCTCAGCCACAAGCTCCAGCGCCTTCCTTCATAAAAGACCTTTAACAACTTTATCCTACTCATTAGAGGGAAGAAAAAAACGCAACCGAACAACCCAAAGAAAAACAGAAAAAAGAAAAAAAAGAAATCTTCTTTATTAATAAACTGTTGAAAATATACTCTCAGGAGATACGCAACAATATTCCGCAACGACTCTGAATTTTTAAGTTCTTCTCGGAAACTGCCTTCAGAAAAACCCAACCCCCCAAACCAAAAGCAAAAACCTCCCAACCCAAGACACTCGTGCACGCAGGTAAACGCCGGCTGTACAGTACGAGACCGTACCCGGTCCCTGACAAGCAGCGGGGACTTTCTGTGGTTCTCTCGCAAACCCTCACCCGCATCCGCATTTATTTTACTGCACTACCGAGACGCTGGGAAAACGTGCCTGCAGGCGGACTCCCAGCCACCCCCCGCGCCGTGCAGACCCGGGAGCGCGGCCGCCCCCCGCCCGTCCCGCCCGGTCGCCCCCCGCCGCTGCCGCCAGCCCGGGGCGCGGGGCGGGGCGGACGTTGGACGCTGCCCCGGCCGCCGGTGCGGTGGATCGGCCCGCAATGTCACCTCGCCTGGGACCCAGCTGGGTTGCAGCAGGGCTCCGTTCGGCGGCCGGCGGCCCCGCCGAGCCTCTCCGCTGCCTCCGAGAAGGCTGAGCCTGCGCCGGGAGGCTCGGGGGGGGGGGGGGGGAGCGGCAACCCCCCGGGGAAGACACCCCGCCGAGCCCGCCGGGCCGCAGCCCCCGCTCTCCGCGGCCCGGCCGGTGCCCCGAGCCGCTCTCGGCACCGACATCGGCGGACCCGGCGCGGAAGCCCCGCTCCGCCCGCCCCTCCCCGTGCAGGCGAGCGCTCCAAGCCCGGCCGCCCGCCCGCCCCGACGGCGGCCGCTTCTTTCCGAGCGCCTCGACGTACCCAGGATCTCCTTCCTGCGCTGCGTGTGGGGCTGCTCCGTGTAGACCCACTCGAAGTCCTCGCGGGTGACACGGTTCCCCATGGCTCCCGCCGCGCTCCGCGCCCCGCGCTCCGCGCTGCCCTTATAGCTCCGCGCCCGGCGGAGGGGCGGCCCCGCCCGCCTCCTGCCTCCGCCCGCCTCTCGCCGCCGGCGGGCACCGGCGCTGCGCCCCGGCGGGGCGGCCGCGGGGGGAGCCTCGGGTGTGCGTGGGACGGGGGCAGCTGCGCGGCTGCGCTCGGGCGTGCGGGGAGCTGGGGGAGCTGCGCGGCCCCTCTGGGGTGCGCCAGGAGGGGCCGGGGGAGAGGGGGGGCCCGGGGGCAGGAGACCGAGGGCCGCCTTGCTGTAGGGGTCCCGAAGGCAGCCTGGCGAGGGGCGCGGGGCGGGCCGCGGTTCGCAGGGCAGCAGGACCGCCGTCGAGCTGCTGCCAGCACCCTGGGGCCCGCTGGGGCTCAGCGCAGCCACTACCGCCATCCATCCCCCTCCTGGGACGGCCTCAGAGCGCAGGGGGGTCACCGGCGCTGCTGGCTGGTTCCCGGGCGCTTCCAGACAGGGCTTTTGGAAAGCAAGGGTAGTCCGAACGCCGTAAGTCCAGCGCCACAGCCCTAAGCAGAATGTGACTTAGGGCAAAGCCCAGTGACGTGAGCTCTTCCCAGGGGTGGAAGACCTGGGACGGCAGTGAAGGTGACCAACGCCTGACGCACGTTTCCTTGGCGCTCCGACAAACCTGTGTGAGCTGGCCCGGTAGCATCCCGCCCCTGGCTGGGTCACGCTTCACTCCTGAGATTCGGCGGAACCATTTCCCAGGTCCGGTACCGTCTCCGCTGAAGTAGCAGGAAATCACGCTGCTCCCTCGGTAACAAAGCCAGGCCAAGGACTTGCTAACCTTAAAACTAAGGTAACCTTGCTAACCTCTCTGATTCACAGGGAGAGGAGTTACACATGCTACACAGTGATGTTTCTCCACACACACAACCCAAAATTAAAGTGCTGCTCTTGTTCCCACTGTGCTCTTTTGCAAGCCCGTACCTGACCCACTGTCTGTCCTCAGTGTTCACTATCCCTATCATTAGTCCTTCCGCTGACAATATCCCATTTGGGTCAGCTCCACAGTTGGAAGACAATTTTGTTTCATTCTGTTTCAATAGGAATCTCTCTAGCTCCCTCCACACTCTCTTACCCTTAAAAACGCCTAGCACAGTTGGAAGTTAAAAGGGGCAAAAAAGCAGCCTTGGAAATGTGAATTGTAAATATTTTTCAGCACTAATTTTTGCCTCCAAACCGTGGCAATACTATCACCTCTTACTTCAGTCTAGTTTAACTATTTAAGATTTCTTGGTAGCACAAGAGTGAATGATTTGATGTGAAATGATACAAATGATATGAATTATATGAAATGATACAAGTTAAAAACCACCAACCCTCAAAACCCAAACCCTGCCATTTGCCTGCTAGAAAGCTCTAGGAGGCTTCTTTGATTTTTTTTTTTTTTTTTTTTTCCCCCTGAAGTGGTCGAAAAGTAAACCCTTGAATGCTTAAAGGTCCAAAGCAGGTTGAGTGGGAAGAATATGGTATAAAGGTAAGCAGCTTTCCCCAGAGCAGGAGTTTAACGACTTTTTGCTTTTATAGGTCAGCTCTCTGCGAGTACAAGGGTTTCTTCACCATTGCTCCAGCACGAGGTTGGTGTTGTCCCATAAAGTTGCAGGGCCCAACCCAGTTAATGGACTGTTAATCCAAGTTAAGGTTATTACATATTTGTAAAAGGAATGAATTGTTCAGAGAGCAGATGCATCAGTATCTCAGCCTAAACCTTTAATTGGCTCAAACGTTTTGGCTTGTTGACAGTATCGGTGGAGAAGCCGAAGACGACATGAACATGGTGACACCCTTCTGTCACTTCCTGCTCAGGTGTGCTCAAGGTGACTAAAAAAGCAAATTAGTCGGGCAGTCCATGCAGTTGCAAAGAAAACAAATATGACTTCATCCCCAAAAGTTTATCCAATAGGCTAGTACTATTGCATGTGGTAAATTAGGCATGGAAAGTTAAGTATCTCCTTTGCAGGCAATGGCATTGTCTTCACGTAGCCTAATACTGTAAGTTCAACCCGACCACATGAGAAGAACAAAACGCTTTTCTGTCTCCAGTGAGTTGGCACCTCTTTTTGAGGATAGAATTTCATGCTTTATATTTCTGTAATAAGCCAAACAAATTATACTAATTTAAGAGTAATTGTGGATGCCAGACAAACAAGAAACACCAGCTTTAGACCATTTTACAGAATTGGCAGAAGTATTATCCAGTTCTGACCATTTGACACCCTTGGTTTTACAGCACCCCAGTAAAGCGCAAGCAGGCTTACAATCATTCACAAAGGAAAAGGAGGGAGGGGTTTAACGTCACCTGGCAATAATAGCCCTTTTAATGAATACTATAATGACTGTGAACTCTACAGATTCACATACTCACTACACTTTATGGCAAGTCAGACATGCTTCATACGGTCAGGTTCTCTCAGCTGTAGCCTTCCTTTCTTCAGCAATTTCCTATACTTGTTCAGGATTTCTAACTATTGAGAAGCCTAGTTGAGAGAAATTCCTAACACGCTCAACAGGAAGAGCACAATTGCTGACTCTGTGCAGGGCGCTGTCAAATATCTCATTTACATAGTTTTAAGTACACACCACACTCACCTCCAGCATCCCAGCTGGCAATTTCCAGGGTAAAAAAAGACAAAAATCCTTTGCTCCGCTGAGGACACGACCTACAATATGCAGCTTTAAAACAAGATATACTGCTCCTCTCTTCCACATGACCAGGCAGACTCACATTTCCCCACCCAGAGATACCTTTCCACCAGCTGGCTTCCTAGCACGGACGTATTTCTGCTACACAACCTGGCTACTTCCTCCTTCCACTTATTAAAACAAGAGGTGACACAGTAAATGCGGCAGGAACACCCGCACAAGTTTCCCAGTGGCTATTGCCAGCCTGAAGAGCACCCTTGGTGTTTGAGGTATCTTAATTCTGCCCTGGTGTGCAGGCCTTAACTCCTCTTCTTCTGGTTTCCAGAGACTAATCCTTGTTAAAGTTGATGTTCTGGAAGTAAAATAAAGTTGTCTGGCGATTTTATCGCTAAATAAGGTGATTTCTCCCCTGAATAAAGAGTTCCCCGTCCCATGACAGATTTGTATTTTCTACTTTCTTCTCTGTCTGTATAAATTGGGCTTTCCTTCACAGTTATTTTGATTACCTGAAGGAAACAAAGCTCTATATTCACTTGTTTAGAAAATATTTTGCAGCCGTTTTGAACGGGGTGTCATGCTCTGACTTGGCGTAACTAGTGACAAGGTTTGCACTGTGACGTACTCTATTGAACAAGGTCAAATTTTCATAGGTAGCATAGATCGTAGACGAGCCATGTCATGAACACCCCCCCCACCCCCACCCCCCCCGGAGTTAGCTCAGGGGAAACAGTTTGCCAACAAGCCCCAATTTCTGTTTTCCCCTCTTGTCTGTGCTGACCCTTCCCTGGTTCGTTCTGGCTTTCTCCTTCCACTGGGTTAACTCTACGCCAGGGCTGCGAGTTGAATTGACCGAGAAAGGGTGCTGAGGAGCTGGTGCGACACGATCTGCCGGGGAGCTCCCGAACCGAAAAGTGAGGTTCAGAGAAACGAAGAGCTCCCTAGGGGGTCAGCTCACTTCAGCCCAAGCTGGTCGCTCCTCACCTGCCGTCAGCTTTCCCACTAGCCCGGCTCCGCGCCGGGGGGGCGCATGGGTGCCCGCCTTCCGCAGCCCGCCCTGCCGGGGACCGCTCAGCGCGGTGCCCCTCACGGCCGGGCGAATAACCCCTTCTCGGGCCAGGAGCGGGGGAGAAGCAGCACAATCCGGCACCGGCATCTCACGCGGTTTGGGCACCCGCGCTCGCCGCCCGTGCGGACGCCGGGGACGCGGCTGAAGGGCTCCACGGCAGAACGCCGTCGTAGCCAGCTCTCGGATAACCCTCCTCCTCCTCCGGCAGCGCACCTCCCGGGGGAGCGGGGCCAGACCCGACCCCCCCCCCACCCCCCACCCCCCGCAGCCGCCGGCGGTGCCCAACGCGGCGGCTCCAGCGGCCCCGCGCCCCGCTCCCGCCGCCGCCGCGAGCGCAGGCCGCCCCCTGCCGGCGCCGCGCCCACACCGCAGCGCCCCCGCGGGAACCCGCCGCCGCGGGGGGAACCCCGAGGAGCGGCCCGCCCCCCCCCCCCCCCCCCCGCTCCCCTCTCCCGCAGCTGGCCGAAGAGCGTTTTTCACGCTTCCCGTGAGCGTAGCAGCGCCCCGCGATCGCTCCGCGGCGCTGCGCGGGCGGAGCTCTTGGGGTAAAACGTTGCGAGAGCCGCGGCGACTGCCCGTGGGCTCTGCCTTTCCCAGAAACGGCTTTAGGGCCGCGACCGGTAACTCTGCGCTGCTTTCGCCTCATCCAGGTGCGCGTTTTCTGTTCCTGCAGCAAGTCTAGCTGTCCCACGGGTCTAACGGAACTCGACAAGTGGAAGACTCTGACTTAGGAAGGGGTAACTTCACGGGAGAGACAGACTTGATTTGGCAGCACCCAAATGTTCTCGCCTCCTTTAGAAATACGCGCTTGAGGATCTGTAAAATGCTTCGATCTGCTCATTAGCTAGAAGCTTAACAAACGCAGGCCTACTGTAATTAATGACACTGCTCTGGGATCAAGTACAGAATGTATTCAGAAAGACTGCTTCTGCAGAATTCCAACGAAAACAATTTCCTCTTCTACATAAATATTTCTTTTCATGTTACATTTTCACCCTTCTGCTTCTTAGTTTTTTCAAAGAATCACAATTTGCCGGGAAAGTAATTTATTCCACACGGTGGTTTATATTGTTCAGAGGATTTGCAATCGCTTTCTGTCATGAGACGTATTTGCTGTTACACACCGTAAGTACATATCCCATGAACAGCTTGTGCTACCCTCCCGGCAATCTTGGCATTTCAGGAACGGTTTTACTAGCATCCTGGTACAAATACCTGAAAGGAGCGTATTAACTAGCCTTCCCTTGCACAGCAAAAATGTTATATAGGCAAAAAGTAGCAACATTTGTAATCGCTTATCCAAATGTGAGAACCTAAGGGGTTCCCTTTTGACAAAGAGCGTCAGGATTACGAGAGAATGTGGGTCCTGTGAAGAAAGGCATGGGATTAAACTGGGATTTCTCTCCTCCCCCTCTAAGCATGGATGTATCTTTTCTCTAAAGCCCTACCCTACTGCACATCACTGGTATGGCAATGCTTTCTAGACCACAGCTAACCCCAGCAGATCTGCTCTTTCAAACCTATTTCCCGATACTCAGGTTTCAACCCGATATACTTAAAACCCGCTTTGTTTCAGTGCCGCTGCGCTCACTTCCGACAACAGGAGTGACACAGGCTTACGAGGGGTACTTTGTTCAGCCCCTTGAAGTCAGAGACTGAGCTTTGAGTAGAGGGAGAAAAAAAAGCCACTTGAAAATGGCTAACTGTGTATATGTGTATGTATGTGTGGAGTGCCTGCAGGAAGAATTAACGCTGCAGGGAACAGTTGGAGAACAACTTTGAGAACAAACTATGCTAAATTCCGAAGATTATGTCATACAGTCTCTGGTTTTGCTTTGCAGAAATAGTTTTAGTCAGTATACATACTGTAGCAACATACACAGTCCCTCCAAAATGGCCTAGGATTTGACAATAAAACCACAAAGTAAAATTACAGTCTTTCCTCCAGTGAGTTTGAGTTACAAATCCTTCTAATATAAGCACACCAGAAAAAGTATTGATCAGCTTTACTTATGCCTAAGGAGTATGAGTATTCACACTCATATTTTAGCAAACTGTCAGAGAAAATCAACTCACAATACCTATTGCCCTGTAGAAACCCAGCTAAGTAGGTTTAAGAAGAAAATAGCTGCCCTTGGGCTTTCATTGAGACCGCAGCAATTTATACATCTTATTTATTTTTAATTAATTAGCCTCATTAATTTCAATCTGAGATTTTATTTTTTTTTTCTCTTTTAAAATGTAATATTAATTCTAGGGGTACTTCTTTCTTAGTGCTACTGGGATCTATCAATACCTGGTGACTGTAATGGAAGCGGAGAGCTCAGCACTTTCCAGCATCGGGTCTGGCGTCTGTAACCCAAGCAAACGCATATGCAGGCGGAGGCCTAACAAGTCCTGCTATTTGTAAGACAATAGGCATGAGCAGGAGCTGCAGGTTTGCTTCCCGGTCCCAGGGTGCAGTATGAGCAGTTAAGACACATTCACATATACTGCCTGTGCTGGCGGGTGTGAAATCATTGCATGCTGGCTCAACTAATACGTTATTATTTCCCAGAAGTTTCTGTTCCTTGTGTTGTCTATAATTTGCAAGATACGGCCTATTCAGATGTCTACACACATCCTATGTTGATAGGTTTAATATGACTGCTTTGTAAAGGCTGAGGATTTTTGGAAGGATAGTTTCATACCCTCAGCCATGAAATCAAGGATAGAGGAGAAAACCTTTATTTTTGATCATCAGCTTTACAACTCAATAATAATTATTTCTATTTTCCATGCACAATTAAAGGGTTAAATGTTTCTCAAGCAAGGATTAGGCCCCCTGATTCACATATCCTTTCATACAGTAAGAAAAAACAAATTATATGATCTTGTCCTTACAACAAAGCCTGTTTAATGAGACTGGGATGATTAGTGACCATAACATAGAAATTAGCTTGGAATGGTGGCGGTGCAAACTCTGTCTCCCTCCCTCTGCAAGATAATAGCTGAGAGAAAATCCTTCCTTGCTGTGGTCAGTCTCAAAGACATAAGCAGATGACAAATGGAGGAGAGCACTATAAATCTCAGCAAATTAATTGGTGTAGCTTTGTTAGCTGCTTGGTTTGTTTTTAAGAGGGGAATCCGAAGTAGGATGCAGTATAGCAAAGAAAACAATAATTATTTTAAAAGTACCAGAAAAAGAAACAGAGAAAAGAGGTGCACACAGAGTTCATTGCTTGTTCCCAGTCACAGTCAGCAAGCAGAACCTTATGCTCATAATGAACCTTTAAATGTGTTTTGTAGGAGTCCATACACAAATGGGGATCAGGGATTTCCCTCATGTTTAATTAGCAATAGGAGGAGAGAGGACAACATTTGTAGCAGAAGCTACTGGGCCATAAAACCCAGACATAGCGGTAGCCGTATTAGATCAGCTGGAGGTAAGGAGGCTAAATTATGAAGGACTATAAAGGTAAAGTTAAAACCACATTTCCAGCAGAGCTGCAAAGAGCTAGGACAAGGATTCTGGGAAAGGATGGCACAGCTAATTAGCATTTTTCTTAGTGAATTACTTTAATGGCATTGTAAATCCCAGTTTAGATTTCTTCCTGAGGTTTTTTTTTTTTCCTTCAAGACGTCTTCTGTTTTAATTGATTAATAAGCCATTCTAGATGAATATAGCAAGGAAAACCTGATATCTTGAATTGGCCTTATTCATTAGTGTTAAATAAGTCTTTAACAGGTATTAACAAAAGAACCTTGTATTATCAACTACTGATTTTCTTCTCCTCCAGTAAATGACTCTATATCTGGTCTTGTTTATACAAGAGCAATAATATCTTAAAAGGTGTTCATGTCACATATTGAACTAGATATGTAAGTATTACCAGTTTAGTGATGGGTGTTGATTTACAATGGGAGAGTTAATCTTCTCAAACATTAGATAAATAGTTTGTGTGAGAATGAGTTAAAAATAGGATATCAGAAGTTTCCAAATCAGTGAATTTGAAAGGCTGGGTGAAACAAACTGGGGAAAGGGTGTGTTGACCCCACTAGAGGCAAGAGAGAAGGCTGTAGATGATGGCTGTGAAAAGCTCATGTTTCACAAGTTTGACACTTCAAATTTCTTCCTCTTTATCTCACTTAAATGTAAGCTGAAGGGGGCAGGAATAGGGTTAAAAGGAAAAAAACAAGATTTAGAAAACAAGTGTTGATCTTTTTGTTCATTCTTTCTTTGTGAAAGATTAATTTATTTTGTGTGACCTTCCTTTTCTTAAAATATAACAGACTTTTGTATTGACCACGTAATTCTTGTTTAAAAGAACAGTTACCTAGTTTTCGCTTGATGCAGCTGAGATAAGGGCCAGAACAATTAGTTGTATAGTATGAAATGAGAAACAGCTCTTTATATAAATATCATGCAACTGGATATTATACACAAAGTTGGATTGGTACAGCAATGACAACTATGGTTTCTGGAAGCTGTGAACTACTAGTTCACCACAAGAAAACAAAAAACACGTGAGAGGAAAAAGCATAATATTGATTGAGTGGCTAATGATGTTGAGTGCTGACCATCATCTGCTGATGGTATACTGAGCACACCTGAGAGACGGACTGCAAGAGTTCTCCCAAACCAGGGTCCTGCAATGCCTCAAGCATCCCATATCTTCTTGTACTATAAGCAGCACTGCTGATTTCACTGCAGGTAGTCTGCATTTAACAAAGGCTTTAAGTCTAATCAGAACACTGAGCATCCCAGGAATAGAAAAAAAAAAAAAAAAAAAAAAATGGAGCCATACTCTTCTAGTAGCACCCAGTGAAAGAACACAAGGCAATAGGCACAAATTGCAATCCAGGAAATTTTACTTAAACACAAGGAAAGAAATTCTTTACTCTGAGGGTGGTCAAACATGGGAACAGGTTGCCAAGAGAGGCTGTGGAGTCGCCATCCTTGGAGATATTCAAAGCCCAACTGAACACGGCCCTGAGCAACCTGCTCTATTTGACCCCACTTTTGAGCAGGGATTTGGACTAGACAATCTCTAGAGATCCCTTATAGCCTCAGGTCTTCCATGATCCTCTGAAATGGAAAAGATCAATTACTCTTGTTAGTTAAAGCCTAAGCTTAAGTATCCTTTGGGGTAAATTGAAACAAAATGTGATTTTTCAAATTACTCATGTTATGTCATCTATGCATACTAAATGGCGGCAGTAACCTGTCTTCAGAATACTTAATGCTGATGAAACTCTTTGCCCTAAAACAAGAACCCAGCATATACAAACGACATATACAAAATCTAAAAGCTGAAGGAGGTTCAGAGGAGTAAGAAATATCTTTCAGAGCATGCATCTTGTCTTTTCCTTTCCCTCCCTCCCTCTCTCTTTCCTTTCTTTTCCTTGTTTCTATCTGTCTGTCTTTGTCTTTCTTGTGCATGTTACCGGTAGCTCAGGTATATGTGGATGGCACTATTTGTTTATGAGACTCTATACCAAAATTAAAAGAGGTCAGCTCTCCGTAACCCATAGCTTTCTAACTTCTCCAAAGAACCACTGTACAGAGCAACTAATACTGTTTTGTGCTGGCTTTGTAGCTGTCATTTCTTTGAATCTTGAGGTTTTCCCCTGCCCACCCAGCTGCTAAAGAAAGGCAAACACGTGAGCCAGTTAAGCCCAAAAGAAAGAAAGGCTACGAGGATGGTAGAAGCTGGGTTTCTCAAGAGAAAACACATGCAGTTTTGCTCTTTCAGTTAGATATGCTCAGGACTTGAAACGACTACCAGGATTTTTGCAGTGCCAAGAAAGGAGAGTGAAGAAAAAACAATGCTGAGGGGTGTGTGTGTGTGTGTGTGTGTGTGTGTGAAAAGTTAAAAACTGGTTTCTGCAGACTGAAGGTGGACTACAATTTACTACAGAAGATTTTAAGGAAGGAAAAAAACACCCCACAAACCCAAACCAGCTAAATCTGAGGCATCTAGAGCTAGTAAGGCTTGTAAAGAATATATATTCTTAAAAACTTATTTGTTATGGAAGCTCAAAAATAACTTTTCTTTCCAATGAAAGGTTTTACATTTTTTAAAATTAAGGTTTTCTTCCCCCCTCACTGTTTAAATGAGGCTAAGAAACAAGCTGGAATTCTGAGGATGGGGAGCAAAATGGGGTGCGTAGGGCAGGAAGGTAAGAGATTATCAAGCGAGCAACTTCTGCTGCTATTTGGACAGAGGACAAAGTTTTCTTTTAAACACCTTTTCACTGGGCAGCTTTCACATCTTTATTTTTGCTTGTTGCTGTATTTTTTTCTCATCAAGCATTTGGAAAAATTATGTATGTCTAATCCTTGCAGTTAATAACAAATAATCATATGCTAGTTAAGCAAATCATTTTGTTCAGGATGAAGAGAACTGTATAATGGATAAAACACAGAGCTGGTGAAGAATATTTGTATCATGTAACGTTTTCTCACTGAAAAATAATGAAATGTGAATGTTGCAGTGAAACAACATTTGCTTTAAGCCAAAGTATGGGAAAAAGTAGAAAACACTTGCAATATTCAAAATAAGGTGGTTCTGATGCTTACAAACTTAGAAGTGCCTTTTCTGTCCAAACTTATATACTTGTTCAGAGTAAAAACACAAAAATGATGTTGTACAGAATTGTTAAACTATTATCATTGACCTGGACCAAAAAATTTATCCTGATAAAAAAGAGAGACTTGTGACTTTGTTCCTATATTTGACAAAGCTCATTTACACAAACACAAAAAACCCCTTGACCCAAAATAATCAGTTCAGGGCCCAATCCCACTTTCTCTGAAGTTAATGTCAGCTCTGGTGGGAATTCAAGAGCAGGACTAAGTGCATGCCTAACATGTAGGTGACATTAATATTTTGTCTACGCAAGCTTAGAGTAAAAAGTATACGTGCGTTGTGCATCTTTCCTAAAAAAAGAAATGAATGAACTCCACAATGACTCACCATTTTTTATTACATTTAACTTTTACTGTGGGACAAGGAAGAGTTCATCCTACTTTTGAAATAGTCTTATTTTTCAAAGTTACAGGCACTATTTTTCCCATACTGTTACATTTGCCCTTCCAACTATAGACAGAGGGGCAGAATTTATATGTAACAGTCTGGAAATCTCTCTCCAGGATCTAAAAATAGCCTTTCAGTTTATGAGAATTTTGCAATGATGAACTACATCTTGTAGTTTGTTAAAATGGGAGTGCTGAGTGTGACTGGAGGGAAGGAATTCCCAGATCTCCACACATTAAGTAAATTTGTTGCTATTTCTGATACTTAATAGGAAATTATTTCCTAATCTCATCATTAGCCCAAAGCTCAGCATTGCTGTCTTGAGACCTGGACTAGACTAACTTCAAGAACACTTCAGCTGAGGCAGAAGAAGAAAGTATTTCTTAGCAGGAATCTTTTATCAGTTTTTATATCACAGCAATTTGAGATATGAGCAACCAAAGCAGTGGTGTAGTGAGAAATGAAGGTGAAAATAGAATGTATACTTGCAGCAGCCTCGGAAATACTTAAGAGACACATCTGTACTTGTAGTTAATAGCAGCTTAACATATAAAGGAAAGGAAAGGTGCTGTTAACTGCATTAAAAAGAAGGAATGAGGAACAGTAGATGATCTTGTCACGAATACAGAAGGCATACAAGGTTTTAACTTGTTTTAAAACCCTCACATTCAGTAGCATTTAATTTATTTCATATAAACCAAACACCTTTTTTTTTTTTTTTTTAGATTTAAATACTCGCAGAGCTACCAGTACATTAATCTTAGACTGAAGATAACATACAGTCCTTTTGAAGGACTGTTCATCACTACCTTTCGAGAACATTTTACAATAAGATCTTAGGAAACCCAGTCCACGGCCCTCTATCTCCTTCTTGTAAACACTTTCACATCTGCGTCTTCATATCAAGATAGACAGCTGTTTCTTTGCAAATACTGGTCCTGATTTAAATGCACACAGGCCTAACCCCTGACAAAGTTAATAATCAAACCAGTGCAAAATACAAACGAGTGGTATTTCCCCCCCAGCACGGGGCAGTTCCTTGGCGGGGTGAGGAAGGGATGTCCTGTGGCAGAAGGGGAAGTAAGCAGAGTGTGACTGGAGCACAAAGCAAAGCACATGTAGTGTTTTGCTGTTGTTTGAGGGGTTTTGGTGAGTTCAGGGATGGATACATGTGTTAATAATTAAGGCAAATGAGTACACTTGATAATTATAGTTTAAGTGAGGGGATCACTTCAGGTACTGGAATTTTGTGCAGTGATTGAATTACAATGTATCGCTTATTTTAAACTCTGCTTCTGGGTAACCGAGTTCATGAACTTGGCTACTGATCTCCGCCACCGGCTGTGAATTCAGACCGCGTTCCCGCTGTCAGCCATGTGGGAACGGCAGCCAGCGCTCCTACAAGCCAACAACTTGCCTGCGCGCAATTTTGAGCTAAAGTCTGCGGGAAAGCGCTGTGCTATACACAATGCTGACGCCCCCGCCCCCAAAGAACCCCCAAACAAACCAAAGCCAAAAATAAAACCCTAAAAACACCGAGGGAGGAGAGAGAAAAGATCCCGGTTCTGCTGTAGTACGCAAACAAGCCGTTCCTGCCGGACGGCCTCCCGAGGCTTCTCCGGCGACCTCGCTGGCCGAGACCGACGCTCCGCCGGGGCCCGGCGCCCGCCCGTCCCGCAGCGGGTACCCGCCGACCGCCCTCCGCCGCAGGGCAGGGCAGGGCTGGGCCCCGGGCCGGCTGCTCAGCCAGCCGCCGCGGGGCGAGCTCACCCGGCCGCCCGGGAAACGCCCGGGACGCGGCCGGAGCTCCCGGTCGATGTTTTAGGCGCGGAGCCCCCTCCGCCTCCGGCCCAGCCGCTCCGTGCGGGGGACCCGCCACGGGCAGGGTCCAGCGCGGCGCCCCTCTCCCCCCCCCACCCCCCGCCCCCTCACCGGGAGACGGCCCGCGCCCCGCTCGAGCTGGCGGCCGGTCCGCCCGCGCCGACCGTTAACGGCCGGGCCGCTCGCGCGCCACCTGCCGGCGCCTCGTGGAGCGAACCCGTCCGCCCGCCGGCGGCAGCGGCGCGCGGCGAGGGCAGGGCCTGCCCCCGGCGGAGGGGAGGACGGGGCAGCGGGGCCGGGGCGGTGCTTGAGCGCGGGGAAGGACGAAGAGGGAGGGGAAGGGCGGGCGGCGGCGGGGGGGGGGGGGGGGGGGTGACACCGCGGCGGAGCGATTGGCTGCTCCGCGCCGGGAGGAGCTGCTCCGCGTTCGCAGCGCTCTTTGATAGGCCGGCGGTGGTAAATGGAGGCGGTCCGCTGCGGCACGGCGCGCCCCCGTAGGCTACTCCGCTCGCCTGGGTGAGCTGTGGGCGCGGCGGGCGGTGCGATTGGCCGCCTGGCGGCGGGGGGGCGGGTCCCGGCGGCAGCGGCCTCCCGGGGCTGGGGTCCGTCTCGGCGGCAGCAGCGGAAGTCTCGCGAGGGAGCGTAGCCGGGATTTGGCGGCTGGCTGCCTCCCTCTCGCTGGCTGCGAGGAGCTGGTGTTTGTGTGGAAGGGGGAGGAGGAGGAGGAGAAGAAGGAGGGGAAGCGAGAGGAGCCCGAGCCCCACCATCCGCCGAGGGGAGCGGACCGGAGCCCCCTCGCCGCCCGCGGAGCTCTCTTTCCCCCCCCCCCCCTCGCCCCGCCATGGCCTCGGGAGACACCCTGTACATCGCCACGGATGGCTCGGAGATGCCGGCCGAGATCGTGGAGCTGCACGAGATCGAGGTGGAGACCATCCCGGTGGAGACCATCGAGACCACCGTGGTGGGCGGCGAGGAGGACGAGGAGGAGGAGGAGGAGGACGAGTGCTGCGAGGAGTGCGGCCCGCACCACCCGCCCCATCACTACCACCACCACCAGCCCATGATCGCGCTGCAGCCGCTGGTCTCGGACGGGGACCCCAGCGGGGCGGGCGGCGGCGCGGCCGGCGGCGGCGGGGGACAGCTCCACCTGCACCACCACCACCAGGAGGTGATCCTGGTGCAGACTCGCGAGGAGGTGGTAGGGGGAGACGACTCGGACGGACTGCGGGCCGACGACGGCTTCGAGGACCAGATCCTCATCCCGGTGCCGGCCCCCGCCGGGGAGGACGAGTACATCGAGCAGACCCTGGTCACCGTGGCCGCCGCCGGCAGCAAGAGCGGAGGCGGCGGCTCCTCCTCGGCCGGCGGAGGGGGCCGCGTTAAGAAGGGCGGCAGCGGCAAGAAGAGCAGCAAGAAGAGTTACCTGAGCGGGGGAGGCGGCGGCGGGGCCGAGGGCGGCGGCGGCAGGAAATGGGAGCAGAAGCAGGTGCAGATCAAGACCCTGGAGGGGGAGTTCTCGGTCACCATGTGGGCCTCGGGTAAGTGCGCGCCGGACCCCTCCCTCCCCGGGCCCCGGGCCCCGCCGGCGGCTGCCCGGTTCGCCTCGGACAGTTTTGTTTTGAAGGGAGGCCATGTTTTGATGTGTGTGATGGGCGCCGCCATGTTCATCGCCAGGGCAAGTATGGCGGCTCCCCCGAAAAGATGGCGGGGTCTGCGCTGCTGCCGCCGCTGCTCCTGCCCGGCTCCGGCGGGGGGAAGGAAAGATGGCGGCGGCCGTCCAAGATGGCGGCGGCTGAGGGGGGGTGCGAGAGGGAGGGAGGCAGCGCGCCGCTGGCTCCAGGACTAGGCCGCAATGGCGTAGTTTCTGCAGCAGGGGGAGGCGGGGTGTGCGGGCGGGCACAGGGTGCGGGGCGAACCCAGCCTCCTCGCTTCTCCCCCCCCGTCCCCGCCCCGCCGCTGCCGCCGCCGCCGCCGCTCCCCGCGGCGCCCCGCCGCTCGCTCCACGCCTGCCCCTCGCCCTTCCCTCCCGCGGCCGCCGCCCCCCGCGCCTCCCGGCGCCCTCTGTCCTCCTTCTCCCCCCGTTTCCCGGCCCGCCGCCGGCCCGCCTCGCCTCCCCTCCCCTCCCCGGCCGCCGCTGCCGCCTTGCCGGCTCCCCGCCTGCCGCTCCTCTCCCTCCCGCCCTGCGCTGCCGCCGCCGCGCACCCGCGGCCCCATTGGGCCGCATTTTAATGCCGAGCGCGGGCGGCGGCCCCGGATGAGGCGTCTGCTGCGGGCCGTGACCGTTATGTGGGGAGGGGAGGAGAACCGCCCGCCCCAGCGCCGCCCGCCCCGCCGGCTCTCCCCGGCCCGGGGACGGCGATCTGCCCGAAATACCGTTTTACTGCTCGCCCGGCGGGGGTGGGCCTGGGGGCCGCCCGGTACCGGCCCGCTGCGGTAGCCGGGCGGGGTGTGGGTGGGGCCTCCCCGGCCGAAGGCAGCGGTGCCGGCGAGGGGGAAGCACCTCTTGGCCCCCGCGGGGGCCGCCCGCGCCGCTCGCCGGCTTCGGAGGGGGCGGCCACGAACAACCGGCCCTTCAGAAATCCCCTTGTCAGGAGCCAGGGGCTGACAGCCGGGAGGGGTGGCTCCGCGCTCCGGAGGCAGACCCCCGTCCCTGGGAGCCGCGGGGAGGAAAGCACCAATTTCTGGTTGAGGCTCGGAGACCGCTCAGTTTTTTCCTCGGCGAGGTCTAAAGCTTTAAATAGGCTTTTTACATAGGCGCAGGGAGTCCGTCTTGTGTGAGGTTGCCTATGTTTTTTGGAGGACTTGTTTTTTTTTTTTGTGGGAGTGTCTCTTAAAGGGAATAAAATCTTGTGAAGGTGTTCAGTATCTGTGGGGCTTGGAATAAGCCTGACACGCGCCTGCCCTGCTCGCTTCTTTTACCTGCCACGATTTTCTGATCCCTTCCTTTAAAATATGGGTGGGGGGAGGGGGAGAGTCCTTTTAGTCAGCAGAAAAGTGTTACTAGTGGCTAATTGGGTTTGGGTTTTTTTGTTTGTTTGTTTGTTTTACAGAAAATGTATTGCTGGCAGCTAGGCTCTGTAGTGAAAGGTCTGTGCTAAAGTTATGTAAATGTGAAAAAAGCGGTCAAATAGTATCAGTTCATGTAATGTATTTTAAATGAATTTGAATAGTAGGTTGGTAATTATTTTGCATGTCATATTTTTTTGTCCTCTTTTGAATTTTTCAAGAGTCTAGTAAGATAGAGATAACTCTTTATGCTTCTGATGTAGCCCAAAATGTTTGCTCTGTGATGCTTGTGAATGACCAGTAGTTGTTAGAGGGCAATGTTGAAGGAAAAGTGTATTATTGGATGGCTGAATTGTCTAAAGAGATGAAAAGCATGGTGATTCTGATTTTTACTCCCTTTTTAAATGTAGGGGATTACTTAGCAAGTATATTCTGGTATATAGTTAGTTGACAGCCCAGTGTTCCCTGCTTCTTGATGAAAAGAAAAGAACTTTCATTTAAGAGTTCCCCAAATACTGTTTAGTAGAATGGGTTCTGTATGCTTCTGTCTATCATTGTATGAAACCTGAATAACTCCATTTGCTGGGGTTTATTTCTTAGAATTGACCGCCCAATAAAGAAAAAAGATAATAGAAACTAATACAGTCTTCTGGTTTGTGGAAGCTACCTAAGATAGCTGAATGCGAGTGGATGTATGACTCATGAGCTGGCAGGATACAGGACCTCACTGAGATCAATTGACAATTTCTAGCATGCATTTGCACTCTGAAATTCGTAGTGCCTGATAGGATGCTTCCTTAGAGCTTCTGCATGCTGATTATTACTTGACTGAAGTGAACCGTGTGTATGATCAATACACTTGATTCTCCTCCCGCGTACACAACTATTACATCAGGGTAGCCCTATTGATTTCTGTGGTTTTGTTCTTTATGAGCATGACCATGCAAGCTCAGTGGGAATGATACCCGCTTGTAATTTAGTGGAGATTGAATTGCATTGCTACATTCAACTCAGTTATATCCATGATGCAGAAGGATGCAGAATACCTATTCTCGCTTGACTTCTAATGCCAAAAAAGCCCCCCAAAGGCAAAATCACAAAATACATAGGGGAAATAAAAGTATTAAGTTTGACCTCCCCTCCTTGTGTGCATACACCCCCAGCTTCAAACAACCTTTGGCAATAACCTGCTCAGTTAAGAGTGTTGTGGAGTTTTACTGAGCCTATTGGATAGGCTTTTATGCCTCCTACACAGCTTACTGAATGTTATAGAAGTGGTCAAATGCTGAGGTTTGTCTGTTCTCTGAAATTTTAGAGGGGAATGAATGGTTGCCAGAAAAATTCCAAAAGAAGCAAAACTGGGGGGGGGAAGACCCAGAACAAACTACTGGCTTGCAAAAGGGTAGCTATACTGAAGTTTCCCTGCAGAATCAGGCATACTTTATTTTGAACAAGGTTAGTAGTTTTGCCTCTGTATTTTGACATAATTAAAGACTTGCTTGCACACTGATGTAATTGACTGGTTTAAATGCTTAGAAAAAATTTATCAAAAGATGAATAGTAAATAAGCCCATGCATCAAGATAAAACAATGAGCCCTATATTGCTGTTCTTGGGTATTTGAATTGGGGACAAGGGCACTTTGCTCACCAGAGTGTGGGAAGACAATGTGAATTAATAACTTGTTACTGTTTTCTAGTGCTGCTATATTAGCTTGTACATGTACCAAATTTAGCCAATCATAAATCTTTGTCCATAAATGAGCATAACGTGTCTGGTGGCATCTCTTGAAATGTATAGAAATAAGCTGTGAAATATACAGGAGTGTGATTAAAGGGGACTACTCAATCCTTGTCTTGTTACATGGTTACCTGGAAGTTGCAGTACTGTTGTTGGCAACGGTTTATACTTAACCATAACTTCTCTTATCACCTTGGTATCTATGGTGATATCAAACTTGTGACCCATGATTACTTTAATTAAAGTGTTGAGCTTGAAACAGGAATGCTTTGTTCTAGTTCAGATTAGCTTTCCAGATCTTCAGAAGGGAATTATTTGTCTTTTTTTCACATGTGAAAATAGGAACTGAACAAAGGCGTTCTATTTTCTGAAAGGGTTGAAGAGGTGTGTATGGTAGATACATTAATGTTCCTTTAATGTGTTTTCTCTATACTGTCTAATACCCACCCTCATTACTTTCTTTGGGGTATGTTGTAATGGATTTAGAAAATTGTACATAGTTAATGGGACTCTCTAAGTGAGACACCCCAATTTGTACTAGGAAAATTTGTTTTTATGAAGTGGAATTTATTTGTGCCTTTGCTAGATTCAACTTGAATCATCCTCTTTAGTGACTGTCTCCAGGTTGGGTACACAATAGTGGTGGGGGAGGGGAAAGATCATTAGAAATTGTTTTGTCAGATTGTGCTTGCAAAAATCATTCTTAGATGCAGGAGCATTTGGGAAGGGGATGCTGAAATGTAGGCTCCACCAAATGCTGGCATTTCAAGCAGCTGGAGCTTAATTTTGAGGGGGGGGAATCTATTGCTGTAACTACATCTGCTTGTAGGTATTGACTTTTGACTCTGTCAAGCTTTCAAACCTGAAATAGGTGTTGGCTTAAATTATTATTGTTAGCATAGCTAGCCTGCAAGCTTAGGGCTGAAATACCACAACCAAACTTAACATTGCCCGCAGATGTTAAACTGCTCAAGTACCCTATTCCTTGATGGGAAAGACAAAGACGCAGAAGTTATGTGTATGGTTTGGAAATGATTCTTGATAATCCAGGAAGCCTATGCTGTGCACCCATATTTGGAAACTTGAGGGGTTCATGTTGGGTTTCTAGAAGGTTCTTCAAAACCTTTTAAATTATAATGCCTTAAAAAAAAAAAAGGAAGCATTTTCATTTGACTTTATCAGATTGCAGGGGTGAGAAAAATAATCACCTGCTTTCTCACCAGTTGTCTTGCATAGTATAAATGATAGACAAGTCATTAGGTTTGGTTGTGGGCCTGTATCAAGGATGGCCAAAATTCTTTGTGATGACAGGTAAAGAGCTTATTACATGAAAATTTTTCATAGTGGAGGCAGAAAGTGATTGTCTGGTTCCTTTAAAATATTAAGATGATAATCTATTTTTGACTCTGATTAAGACAACAGTATTGGGTTTTGGTATCCATAAGCATTGAGTCTGCCCTGATGTTTTTACGAGTGAACCTTAGAGGATAAGGTAGATATTTTCCTGCAGCTGTTTTAAATATCTTTTCGGCTTTGAAAGTCAAATACATGAATGTGGTTCATCACTTAGAATGTCTAAGTTAAGTTGCCTCTTAGCCCACCTTCAAACTAGAATCCTCTAACTTGCTATTGGATCCTTCCCTGAAAGGTCAACGTCACTTGTATGCTGGTGATTCAGAAGGTCATAGTGCTTTGGCACAGTGTCTCACAAATGTTGAAGTCAGATGATGACTATTGATATATGCAGTGTTCTTGTCAGTCCGTGTCTCAGTGTGAAATAAAGAGATGGGTGGCATGGGGAAAGAAGAACCTGTTCTCCATCTGTGTGCAAGGCACATCAGAGGGAAAGTAACCTAGCAGCTGATTAGTTTAAAAAATTACATACTGTGCAAAATGGAATTTAACATTCAGAAGTGTCTGCTTAATAACTGTATTATTTAACAAGCTAATTATGGTTCTTTGCTTCCAAACATGACCAATGAACTAACTCGCCTGAGGAGATTGCAATGTGGTAGCAATAACGAAGCTGTTATTACAGTGCCTCGGTGTGCTGCACAGTTGTGGATACATCCTTTATCATGTAATTGCATTTCAACTGTTCCTAAAGACAAATATGTTTAACCGATCATAAAAAGAAAATTAAGCTTAAATGTTGTTCATCCTTTTAGTTGGTAAGCAGAATGTGTTTTAACTTGGTACCTTGGGGAGGAGACTGTAGGATTAGGTCTCATTGCTTTGCTACCAAGTGTACCTTCTGAGTTCCCTTTTGCACTCCTTGTTTTACACAGGGGAATACTGTTTGAATAACAATGTGTTCTCCCTGCTCTGTAATAGAGGATGAGGGTGGCTTAGAGAATTAGGCATCTAGAATTGGAGTACAATGGCTAAAATCAAGAATAACTGAGGCAGAAATACTGTCAACACTTCTTGGGTTGAGAGTTAAGGGGGTCATCTTATAAAGCTTGGGAGTTCCAAAGATGTCAGCTGGAGCTAGCTACTGTTCTAGAAATGCATGCAATAATGTGGTTCAGAGGTGGATGGATTTTTCTGTGCAACAGAAGGGCTGCAGAGATGGAGAGACTGTGGTAATAAGAGCAAAAGGTAATCAATAAAGTCTTGGGAAACAGATTCTTCCATGATTTGTCATTGATCTGTTACTTGGAGTCTGCGGTTACTAGTTTTATCCCAGTAATCTGGCTTCTTCCTACATCAGTTGGTACTTGGGCTTGGTACTCTTAAAACTTCTGGTTTATTTCACCAGTACAAATGTGTTTTAAGTGGTAGTCAAAAGATATGGGTGGCTAAAATGCTGAACTTTCACTGATCTTAGTAAAAGAAAAAGGTTGTTTGACATACTTGCTTTGAAGTGCATGAGTGAATCCAGTTCAAGATGTGTATTGCCCCTATATAGGGTGTGAGAGAAGTGCAGATGGAAGGACACTGAACGTCGAGATTTGTTTGGGCATGTCCTAAACAGGTACATAGAACAACCCAATTTAGACTAAGTATCTATCCTAATGTAATTGGGCATAGTAGGATGTTGGGAGGTATCTGTGGTATCTCTAACAAATCAGTACTTTACAGCTTTATAAGATAGATTAATACTGGACATAGCTATTGCAGTGACTGGTAGTGCATGTTTTTGTGAAGATGAAGCGATTAATAGATTGACCTGCATTCAGATCTTCAATACCTTTCAGAAGACAGGACTAAAATCCTATTCCAAGTTCCTTACAGAAAGCTGCATTAGATCTGTAAGAATAGTGCTAAATACACACGTAAGCAAAATGCCTTATATTTGAGTCTGCTGTACTCTCAGGTGGTTTTAAAGGACAAACCAAAGCAGATTAGATAGCATATAGCAGTTAATTTCCTGACTGGCTCCATGGTTCTGCCTGTGTTTAGCTTGTACGGGTGGCATCACATGAGTTTGACGTGGGCATAAACTGCATGGAGTTACTATGCCTTATTTGTACTGTACTTCTCCAGAGGTGTCACTACAATTTCAGGGTTGCGTCTCTGTGTTTTGCTTTGCTTTGGATATAGTATATTTGATCCTCTGATGCTTCATGAGAGGAAAAGGGGGAAGTAATTTGGATGTAGTGGGCATCAGGACTTGCTTGAAGGCAGAAAACATCAAGCAGTCAACTTGCCCTGTTTGCAATGAGGATACTGGTTAACTTATCAGCCTTAGTTAAAAGTTTGCTTGGACTTTAGCCTCCAAACTTTGAGCTGTCTAGTCGAGGTTGGTAGGGGATACCAAATAAACTTGTGATAAATTTGGGCATAGAGAACACCAGTAAAGTTCTTCCAAACATCTTCTGAAGAAGTGTGTGGGAGTTTTGTGTGGTGTTTTTGTTTTGTTTTTCCAATGAGTTAATAATGTCATAGGAAGGTCTGTAACTAGGATGATCTGGATACTAAAGAGTTACTGAAGTCTGCTGCTACTTTTGAAAAAGTATGTGACTTTTGGTGTGAACCAGGTATTCTGTCTTGAAGGACGTTAGCCTGACATAACACTTTAAGGTAACTGTTTTGTATGTTGTTCTGGTTTAAATTAGCTTTTTAAACTGCAGGTTTGTGCTGCTGTAGAGATACTTTTTTTTTTTTTTTTTTTGGTATAGGAAGATTTGATTGCTTTTTATTTTCACATAATTGCCAATATATTAAGTGATACTTTCTCTTTTTTTGTACTGTATCAAAGCAACATGTTCATAGTTTTTCATGTTTTACTCCAATAGCCTGTGGAATTGAATAGCTGTGGAATCGATTTCTGTTGGTGGGCTTTTGGGAAGTAAAGGCACTGAAGGCTGACTTTCTTTCAGTTTGGCCCTCAAATGGCAAGAAAGCATTGTATAATAGCAAGCCTTTATGCTAGGGAAGGAAAGATGATCTTAAGGAATGTATACAAAATTTCCCTGTTGACTCATGCATCTGATCTGAGGCAGGAAATGAAAACTTACTTCTGTTATGAATGTCATCAAACAGTCAAAGTGGAAGTTCTGGGTAGCTGTTGAAATTGCTACATTGAAGGCAGCTGATCTCATTCTAGTCTACAGCATGGAGAAGGTGTCACTTTTAGCTTCCCAGAAGTTTTGTGCTCTTCTGAGCTTCATAATGTCTTTTCTGCCTGTGTAGGCATTGCGAAATACCTTTTCTCAAGCTTCTGTTTTTAAGAACAAATTGTTGCCACATTGGAGATTTATTGACTGGAATTTGTAACTCCTGCAGGTGCTGTGAAACTTAACATATAATCCTTGCTTAAGGAAGATCTAGTTGCTTTCTTTAAAGCACTGGTAAAGACTGAAAGGTACTGTGGTGAGTGGAAAACTAGATTAGAATACAAAAAAATTGTCACAATAGTCAATTTTGTAGTTTATTTCCAATTTAATGCTGCAGATAGTATTTTCTTATTAACACTTTTGTCTTTGCGGCTTTGGAGTCTATTTTCCTCTTTCACCATGGAACATATACATGAACTGCTATTTGATCTGGTAGATCAGATTAAACCCCAAACTAGCAGTAACATTTCTAGAAATAGCTCAGTGGCAAACATTAAAAGCAGGCATTACAAATTGAATAGAAATTTGTCCTTAGTATATTTCTTTTATTTGCAGATGTCTTGTCCTCTCCTTCCTAACCAAAGTTACTGAGTAATGAATAATGTTATTTCCTATGTTTCTATTTAGGAAAAAAAGAAAAAAACGTTGCTTCATTTGTTTTGTGCCTTATGTTTTCCTTTTTTTTTTTTTTTTTTTTTAAATTGTGGGAATACTATTTCTGTCCTACCATCTTATATTTCCATTCCTTAAACACTACCTGTAAAATAAAACTTCCTGTTGTTTTTGTAAAGCCTCTTGTGTATAAAGTGATCTGCAGAATCTGCTCCCCATACACAGAGTAGGAGAAGTAGTGCGGTGGCAAGTTTATTAACGTTTAGCTGAGTAGTTAACAACCATATACACATCTGTTGTTCTAGGTGTATTTGAGGGTGGAAAACAGGAGAGGTGCTGTGTCTTTCTTCCTGCTGGCGTGAGCACTGCATTGAGGAACATAGGTGGATGTTAACATTCTCTGTCTTTGTGCATCTCTGGTTTCTGTTGTAAAATAGCAAGAGGAGAGAAAACGTTATGTCTTGGCATGTTCCAAGGTCTGGATGTGAGTAGACAGCAACAGGAGGTCTTCCACCTGATTTCAGTGCAGTCCTTGAGCCCAAATGCATAGGAGGAGCTCTAGAGCAGATAAAATAGCAGTATCTTAACTGGTGTGCAGATCAAAGCTCTGAATGATCCCTATCTGCTGTTCTAGAGTGGGAAAGAGCTTATGCTGGCCTCTGACACGGAAGGAAGAAGGCCCCTTGGGAGGCAGACATGCTATTTAGGTTTTTGCTTTCTTTCAGTCCTGTCTGCAAGTGTTGAAAACCATTAATTTTATGGGCAAGTGCTGAAGCCCACTAGCAGTTATTTTTAAATTTCTTGTCCCTCCGTGACACTTCTGTTGGAGGTCAAGGGAGTCTGAAGACTGAAGTAAAGATCAGTAGTCTTAACGTCTTAGGGTAAGTATCTGCCCCTCCTCTGATGGCCTGGCTTTTTTACTGACTGCTGTTGAGATCCAAAGTGGGTATGGTGAAGGTTAGTCTTGGAGAGGTTAAGGGAATTAAATTTAGGCATTGTTTCAGGAAGAGAGCATTATCTTTCAAATGCAGCCAACATTCATAGGATTGTTCTACTTGTTTCCTTATTTGTTTGTGTTTAAGTAGATATGTGACTTCTGTGCTTTTTTTGTCACCCCTTGTGTTCTTTCTGTGTTCTTCATGATGTAACTGTATGGGTGTCTTTTTGCTCTATACAATTAGGGTGGAAAACTGGAAGTATTCTTCTAAGTATGCAGCAATAGCGAATTTGTATTGAGATGCAGCCTAATAACTTACATGTTGTTTTGATCTTTAGTATGTATTGAATTCAGTATTTTGTGTATTTCAGATGATAAAAAAGATATTGACCATGAAACAGTGGTGGAAGAGCAGATCATTGGAGAGAATTCTCCTCCAGATTACTCAGAGTACATGACAGGGAAGAAACTTCCTCCTGGTGGAATACCTGGCATTGACCTCTCAGACCCCAAACAACTGGCTGAATTTGCTAGGTAAGTAGGAAGAAATTATTTTAAAACTAAAATGGTTTTATTTTCACTGGTTTAATTATGAAACTGTTAGGCAAAATAAATAGTAGTTTTAGTTTGGCTTATTACTGCATTTAATCATCTTCTAAAACAAGGGACTTAGAGCAGAGTAGCTGATGCTGTGTTAAAATAACTCGGTTTTATATTCAGCAGTGACTTCTTAAATGATTTCTGGTCTTTGTTCTGTTGGGTAAGACAGTACCTAAATACATTGATAGACTGCATCTTTAACATGACAGAATGTGTCTTTCATGTGAGTAGCCTTTGATTCTTCAGCACCAAAAGGATCTGATAAGTGGAATGCTGCATTTGGGTTGTTCAATAAAAGAAGGCTAGACTACAGCATTTAGTTTGCCACTACTGTTCTTTTTCACCTGCTTCTGAAGCTCTAGGTTTTAAACTTCTTTTTACTGAGTCACATGTGTCTTGCACTTTCAAGTGCCACTGGTAATTCCAGTTTCACAATTGGTAACTACTGCTTGGATTTCCTCTAGTGAATCAGAATTGTCCTCGTTTACGTGTCAATAGATTGACCTGAGTTACAAGGTGACTTTTACTTTCAAATAGAGGTGAAGTGAGGGAAGCTCTGTTCTACGGCGGAGTACCGAAAGTGTCATGTGTCTCTTCCCCGCCCCCCTCCAATCCCCGAGCCCCTGGCTCTGGTACCTAGTGCTTAGGGCAGCCGGTGGCCACCAGAGGGCAACCGTGAGGTCACCGGAGAAGTCTGCTTTGGCACAGGGAAGCTGCGACGTTAGGGTCGCCTTTGCAGCGTTGACTTGGTCCCCTGCTTTGTCTGCTTGTAATGACCAAAGGCGTACTCCTCCAGCCAGTGCATGGGCAGCGTTCATGCTGCTGTGTCCAAATAATGAGCACAACTGTTAGCTTCCTGCAGCTGCTGTTAGGAGTTTTTGCATTTTGAAAGCAAAACGTATGCATGAAGCTACGCTCGTGTTCATTTTGTTACCAGCTGGCTATTCTTCAGAGCTCTGTTGCACAATTCTGAAACTTAGAGCAGGTGGATGGTCAGATGCTGTTACTCTTACTTCCTGGGTCAACTAGTAGAGGAAGAAGTGTGCGTGCTTTTTTTTTTTTTTTTTTTTTTTTACCACTGGGTTTTTCAGCTAGTTGCTAGAGAGCAGGGACTGTTGAGAGAAGTTCTGGTCTGGTTTCTTGGTTAAGTGGATCTTGGTGTCCAGTGGGTGCATCTGCTCTTGTTCCACCTCTTGGATCCTGCTGCTTTTTACAAGCTTGTTCTGTTACTCTTCAGTGTGTTTGTGCCAGAGTATTGCCAGCACAGCCTTTTCCCACAATTAGTTTCAGCAGAGCCATAGAACTATGGATTTTGAAGGCTCCTAGTAAGATAGTTTTGCAGGGCTTGCTCCCTGCTTCAGGCTATCTGATCTGAAAATGTATAAAAACACATCACAAACAACTGAACACAGGGGTTTATCTAAAGTGGTGGGTGGTTCTAGCTATTGATACTGTGATTACTTGTTTTACTATTGTTGATCAAAGTGGTTATGTGTTCCTCTGAGACCTGCTGAAACATTAATACAATTTTTTGTGAAAGAAATGTTTAAGTGATACTCTGAGTGTACATAGTGTTCTAATTCTAAAATGTTACTTACGCATTTCTGCTCATCATGTGCTTAGAATGGTATTCCCAGTTATTTCAAAATATACTGAAACCTTTGGTTCTATTAAACATTTAGGTATTGAATAGCTATCTTCTGTTAGGAAGATTAAATAGTTTCTCATAGGGTATTCTCCATGCAAATACTGATTATTTTTCTCCAGATTGGTTTGAATACTTGAAATGGTTGCCAGGATTTGGGCTTTTTGAAATAACCAGATTGTTTCTATTGGATCTGTTTTATATTTCTTAATACTGTAAAATGTACTGCATCTTTGGGTTTTAGTTAAGTTTTCTGTTGAGAAATTAGTGGCAGCTGGCACTAATTTAAAATTGCCACTTTTTTTAATTCATGGTAGAATGTTCTAGGGAGTTCTAGAGCTAGAATTTGTAGCAGATGATGGAAAGATTGAGTTCTATGTCTACAGTCACTTTTCTGTTAATATATTTCTGTACAGCAGATAAAATGTAATCTATGTCAGTCATAAGACAAATGTATGTTGGTAGAGTAAGCAGCTTGGGGGGACATGACCTTTAGCAATATCCCCAAGTTGCTCAAAACCTATGAAGAATTGTTCTGATAGCTTAA
Organism: Astur gentilis; assembly: GCF_929443795.1. NCBI lineage: Eukaryota > Metazoa > Chordata > Aves > Accipitriformes > Accipitridae > Astur > Astur gentilis. Next base: position 9,903,208 of record NC_064904.1, read on the forward strand.
TTGTAGATACGTGAAAACTTCAAGCATCTTTTAAGAAAGGTTTTTTGATTTCTTGGTCAGAATTGATGACTGTCAAACTTTTGCTCTTGCCTTAAAAAAAAAAAAGGAAAATGAAAAAGAAAACTGTGTTAGTTTTATGTTAGATCTTAAATGATTGTGTATAGCTGAGGCTGAAGAAGATGGGTGTATTGGAATTTGAGTATTGCTTGTTAAGGTTTTGGTCCTCTTGCAGTGAAGCGTATTGAAGGGACTCCTTTTAGCTAATAACATGAATTCAAGCACTGATATCTATAAGCCTATTTTTATACTGATCATTTGCCTTGTTGATCTAGATTGCTGTGTTTGCAATATTGTTAGAAACCTTGCCTGGCAAACTGGAAGAAAAAACTGGGTTTACATGTACTGGAATTGGGTTTAGAGGTCCTAGGAATGCAGTTGTTCGTGCTAAAAGAATGTGTTTATTTAGTGTAAAGTTCTCTCTGAAAGTTTCAAGCATTGCTGGTTGCTTTACAATCCAGAATTTTGAAATTCTCAGTAGCTGTATTCTGAAAACTTTGAGCAGCATGTGAAGTTGAAATTGTTACTTTTAAGCTTAGTAAGTAGCTTCATGTGCTGTAAGTAAGGTTTAGAGTAACAAATTCGTATTTTGATGACTTTGAAAAAGAATTGTGCACAGTCCACATTTAAGGAGACGTGAACTGGCTAGTAAAATTGTATGCTGAGTGTATTTTGTGCATTTGAGAGCAAATTATTTTGGGTTGCTTTCCTGTTTTCATTAAGGCAGTTGGAAGAATCTCACTACACATCTGTAGGAATCAGCTACTCAAAACCAGGCTAGATTCACTGTTTATAACCATGCAGCTTACTTTGATCAAGGGTAAATTGACTGAGGAGTTTGCATCGATTCTTAGGAACAAAGTTCTGAGGTTAAGTTTAAGCGGGCAAAGCGTGAATTTGAGTGGTAACAGATTTCAGGCAAGGTTTTGGAGTTGTGATCACGGTCTGGTTAGTGAGAGGTAAGGCAGGAGTGGACTTGATGCTTGCAAGTCCTCTGTAGCTCTGCAGCCCTCTAATTGTTTGTGGTTTTGTTTTGTTTTTTTTTTAAACTGCAGTATCTGCAAGGGATACCACTGCTGCTCAGCAGCTAGGTGGCACTAGCAGCGTGAGCAGTTACAGTCTCTTGTGATACAATTGTCTTTCGCTGCTTTTTTTAGTGCATTTGTCATTGAGTCATGTAGCAGGAATCCGGATCCTTTAACGGGAACTCTTATATTTTTTCCTGGAAAGGCTTTTGTACATTCTAAAACTACTGAAAACACTGTGAACAAACAAGCTGTGTCAGAACATTAAGATGTGTTCAGTTACACATGAGAAATGACCATAAAATATACCTGGTTAGGCAATTTATCACCTTTTACAAATTATTTGGTTCTATTGTAGGACTCATGCATTTTCTCTAGTATGCTTTAAAAGTGAAATTAAAAAAAATTGTGGATTTCTTTTAGGCAGTCATATCAGAATGTGAAATACTAGGTGTGAATGATCTGCTCAGAAAGAAATAAAACCTAGTAAATTACCATTTTACGATTTTTATACCTTTGACGGGCACACTGGAAGTCCCTTGAAGTGAAAGAAATGTTTCATCCAAGTCTAAATTGATTACAAGTAATTCTGTAGTTAGCTGTGAAGAAGTCATAACTGCTTGGCAATAAAAGCTTGGGGAAGTAGCAGACATTCTAGTTGGTGCATATGGCAACCTCCCTCAAACAAAGCCGCTAAAAAGGATATCCCTGATAATTTCTCCCTCCCTCTTACCCTCCAGACAGATACATGACTGAACTGGCTAAAGCAAGCAGAATAGAGGCATCAGTAAAACTAAGAAATAAGAGGGGGGTATGCTATAGCTAGGAAATTGGCACAGTAATGGGTCCTAGTGGTAAAAACTTTACTCTCCATGGCTTTATCTTCTGTTCTTAGTACCTTTTCTGAAGGAGAGCCACTGTGAGGACTGCCCTTCCTTTCTATCCACTTTCCAAAATGGACAGAAAACAAAGAAGAGGAAGCTGCATGAGAGTTTGAAATTTGACACCTTTCTTAAAAGTGACAAAGCGTTATAGTCACCTAGATTTATGATTTAGGCCTCTTTATAAGATGTATGCTTTTCTACTAGTTTTGCTCTTGTTACAGAGAAGCTTAAAGTGCAGTAAATTGACAATTGCTTTACACAAAGTGTTCTTCTAGGGGAGGGGAAGTCTCTTGCTCTGTACCACACTGCAAAGGTCACTCTCTCTGTTTACACATGTAATATTCTTCATAACTGGGACAACACTAGTAATTATTTTTGCCAGAATCTTGGACTGGAAGAGAACTTTTTCCTTTTAAGACATTTTCCTACCTAACTGTGACCAAAGCATGGTAAGACACTGGCTGTGGGCTCTTTGGTTGCAGATAGTTCCTAGGACGCCTTGTGCCACTCCCCTTTTGTCCATTTATCCAAAAGCCAGTCTAGCCAGTTTCAGGAGTTCTTCAGCACAAATGAATTCTTGCAGCAGCATAGGGCCATGACGCTCATGTTGTTTGCCTCAGCAGGGCAGTATTAGGGAAATGGCAGAGTGAGGGAGCAGATCAGAAGTGGCAGTGATGCTGATGATACAGACTAATTTTCTCCTAACTGTTCTTAACGATGCACTCATCGGCACAGGTGAATACCACTGCTGGTCATCAGAGACCTCTAGAATATGTCGAAGGAGTTGTCTGAGAGAGGGTAATGAATGCTTTTTAGGTCAGATTTATGTATAGAGGGAGAAGAAAGGATGTGAGAGCACAAAAATTTAAGAGGCAAAAAAAGTGAGATGATGGAACAAAGGGGAAGTTCTATGCTGTTATTTGTTTTTTGACTTATGGATTTTCTTTATTCCTAGCCCTAACACTGTTTCTGTGGCTAACTTTTAAAACTGGATCTATCTACAAGACAACAGGTTGTGGAGATTGACAGAAGTTTGGGGTGGGGATTGGTTCTCTCAAGGTACCATTCTTTCAGTTCAGCTGGGCAGATGAAAGGAGGTAGTTAGCTGTTACTTCCTGATATTGCACAGTTACAGAGTTGGTTGCTTTATTTTGAGGTACTGAGTGGTTTAATACCTGGTATTTCACTCAATCTTTATGCATGGATAAGAGTGTGCTTTTATGGAGCTCATTCTGTGAAGCTATTGGGTTGCACACCTTCCTGCTGCAGTCCCCTATTCCGTCCCTTCATGCCCCCACCCCCCAATACAAGTTAAAAGACTTGGACTTTAATCACAGTGTCTCACTGCCTTGATCCAAAAGGTACACTTGCTGGTTTTTCACAGTTAGCTAGTCTGCAGTTGCTACTACTGGGCATGGCCCATATGAACTCACTGCAGAAATGAAAATTCTGGTCTTGTCATGTAAATTGACTTTCTGCAAAGGCAGCTGTTGCAAAAGTTCCACCCAGGTATTAATGTATGTGTCTATAGTTGTTTTAAATAGTGGTATGTGTTAGAGTTCTGTTTTTGGTTAATGTTTCAGGCTAAGAAAACTTGGACGGAGCTGTAGAGATGCTCTACTGGGTGGGAGCCAAAAGTCTATAACCACCAGCAAGAGCTACCTTCAACAGTGTAATTTAAGATCAACAGCCCAGGTTCTAGTCTGGTCTCCTTTTGCAGAAAGTTAATTTTAAAGTAAGACCAAAATCTTTTTTCTAATACATTTGAATATGTAAGTCTTTAAATTCTTCTTTGAGTGATTGTTTATATGGATTCCACAGCCTTGTGAGCAACATGACATTTTTGACAAAATGATCTGTTATAGCTGTGCCTGTGGTGTACGTGCCCTCATGCCTTCAATCCAAGTGTATGAAAGGCCCAGCAGCTTCTTGCTGCCTGTGGCACTGAGATACAACCTGGACACTGTTTGCCACCTCTTCCTGTTGAAGTGTCTGCTTCTGTTTTGTTCAATAGCCTGGTTGCCTGTGAACCCTGTGCTTCTACACAGTCTTCTTCCTCATTTTAAGCTTAAGTTGCCCACTTTCCATACTTCCAGGAGAAATGAAAAGATTTAAGATCTGCCCCTTTATCAGCTAAACTTTATTGTCATTTTGTAGTCAATAGGGACTAAATGTTTGTACGTTGAAGTACACTGCTGGGCTGATAACTCCTCCCTTTAGAAACAAAGCTTGAAAATGAAAAAGTCAGCTTATTCCAGAATGGACACTCATAATGTTACATGCCTGCTCAGACACTGAACTGAAAAACGTACGGCTTATGTCCAAGCTCCAGTCTGTCCCATGTCTAACCATCCAGTTCAGCTGTGATTAGTTCCTCAAACTTCCCGACTACACTGATGTAGAAGTTTTCTGACTACACTGGCCCGGATGTTTACCTTCTCACTCTACTTCAGCAGCCTGTCACAGATGACACTGTTGTAGCATTTCTTTCTTAAAGATTGACTTAATACCAGAGGCAAGACACAAGAGTTACAAATAGGATTTAACACAGTGATCAGTGGGATCTTATGCCAAGTGTAAAAAATGCAGGCGCTGCCCACTAAAGCTATTTACCACATCTCTTGTGTCTAGTCTCTCCCTTTACAGGTGGTCAGTTAAGACTTCAGAGCAATAGTGATTTTACTCATTCTGATGATGTCACTGACACAGATCTTGAGCCTAGGAGTTTTTTGCTCTGTGTATTTTTTTTGCTGGGGGAATGACTCAGCCAACATTTAACAAGTTGATAGAGTTAGAAGTAAAGGAGGTGTTTTTTGGCACCAGCTTTGTCCCCTAAGGGTGTTGATCTCTAATGGCATTAAACCGTGGCACTATGTTCTCTCATGTCCCGTCTTGTCAGAGCATTCTTCTCTGTGTGTCCATTTTGGCATAACAGTCACTCATCTCTGTGCCTTTTCCTTTTGTAAAAATTGTAGAGACTAGTAAGGAGAATCCCATGCAAAGGCTAGTTGAATGCTTTCTGTAGGGGTACTGTGAGAAAGTTTTTGTGTGTGTGTTTTCCTATAGCCTCAGTACCTGTAGGACTATCAGTCCAGAACCCCACTGAGAGTGTAGTTGGTTAATCCCAAACACTTGTTTGGATTTAGGTATTTAATACTTTACTCAAAGAGGCTGTGTAAACTAAACAGCACAACCATTCTGTATTCCAATTGGATTATATAAATTAAATCTAATCAATAAGGTCATCTAAATTGGTCTGTAATCGTGAAAAAAGAAAAGTTATCAGGAAGATTAAGATAATAAAGAGGCTGGTCTACAGGAACAGATAGAGTTCAGGATGTTTCTGCCTTTAAATTGATGAAATGTTTAGGTATGCTGCTGGTGATGGTGCAAGAGGAGCTTTGTCTACACAAATACCTCACACCTGTCCTCTAGGAGCTGTTAGTATCTGTAAATGAGGAGATTGTTGGATATGATACTTTCCAGCTTCCATATTTTTTGTCACATCTGTATTTTTAACCCTGCAGGAGACTGCAGTGTTCTTCAGTTAGCACTGTACATATTCAGTGTAGTCTGGAGATGCTGAGCCAGAAGGAGTTTCCTAAGTGTCCATTTAGAGAAAAGAGCAAACGCAGCCTCTAAATCCTTGGGGTTTAATGTTGTGTCTGTGAAGTGGCTAACTGTCAAGTGCTTTAGTCCGTATGTGATCACTTGAACTGTGCTATGTCTGCAATACTGAGAGGAGTCAGATTGTTCAAGGGACAAATGATAGCCCACAGAGCCAAAGGAGACTTCTCCATCACATAAGATTCCACTGGCAGTTATAAGGAGATTTTCCTGGATCCAGTCCTCAGGACCTCTCTGAGAGGTTTTTTACTGCTCTTGCCTTAATTCAGCCTCACAAGGCCTTCTGTTGCTGTCCTCTCTCACCTGTCCACATGAAGGAGGCAGGTGAAACAGCAGATTTCAGCCATATGCATAGGAATGTGACAGTACTAAAGAAGACTGGACCCTGCCTGCAAAGACACAAACGCTTATGCAGTCAAATTGGAAGAATTTTAGCTTATTTTCCCTACAGTTCTTGGGAATTGTTTTGAATGTTTCGAAGTTGCTGTTTAGCCAGTCTCAGATCAATTATTAAAAATGCATGTAAAAAACCCCAAAACATGTGTGCACTACTTGGAAATCTCTTGCCCCGGCCCTGTTCTTCCATATCTGTTTCCAGGAACTGAACTCACGGGGATTAAAACTGTCTTGGATAGCAACAGATTCCTCTGCTTCTTAATGTTAAGAATAATGATCCTGAAATTCTAATTCTTTTGTTAAATTCAAGCCACTCATCTCTGTTTAATTAAGATAGAGAGTACATCAGAAAACCTTCCATTTTTAACTTGCAGATATGATACATAGCTATCTTGTCATACAGACCTATCTTGTACTGTATTACCAGGAAAGTTGTTGAGGAAGTCACATAAACAGACTAGCTCCCCTTCTACAGCAAGGTTTTGGCATGCGCAAAATCTCATCACTTATTTAAGTGAATTCTCAGTGGTATGAGGTGCATTTATTTACAGGTACCTACCTCCACCATGAGGTGGAGATAAGCTTTTTTTTTAATTTTATTTTTTAGAAGACAGCACTACAGGTTTGAGAAATAAATGTAGGTGGAAGTGCAGTGCACTTCGCTGGAATAGTGTCCACACAGCTGACTCTTCTCTGACATTCAGACAGGTGGTTGTTACAGCAGGACTGTTCTAACATTATTTTCTACAGGGAGTCTCACTGTATTTGAAACACCTAACGCATGCAAGTAATAGTTTGCTGGGCTCCTTATGTAGTCAATGGAGACTAATGGCGCCTATAATGTAGTGATGAAGATCCCTGTCAGTGACCAAGAGTAAATAGATGATTGCTTGTCAGTTGCCAAGAGTGGAATCCATGTGTACAGTAGCTTAAAGTAAGAATAATTGCAGTTTCTGTTGTTCTAACAGATGTCTACATTGTCTACTTAGATTCTACAACTTGCCTGCCTTCCCTGCATCTGTAGGGTTTTCTTCTGAAGTCTTGTGTGGTGAAAATGATTGAGGCTACTCTGTCATTCATGTCCTGGTGCAGGGATAGAGAGGAAGTGAAGATAAATAGGCCACATGGGTACTGGCACAACAAAAATTGAGTTTTCAGACAAAACCTCCTAATTATAATTAGTGTAAGTCAGGAAAAAACCTTCTATTTCCACATACTCAAAGGACTAGGAAGGTAGTATTAAATGTCTTATTCTGTATTTGAGAGGTCCTTCTGGAAAAGCTGAAATTTCCAAATGCCAAATTACACTGTTAATGTTATGAAGGTTTTGAAAATATTAAACTGAGTGCTATTGATGCACGTAATACTATTGAATAAATGTGTGCATTATGTAGGCAGTTACAGGAAGAGAGCTATCCACCAATGTTTTTCTACTAATTTTTTTTGTTTTTTATCTTTAAGAATGAAACCAAGAAAAATTAAAGAAGATGATGCTCCACGAACGATAGCTTGTCCTCACAAAGTAAGTGAAGTGCTCAGCTTCTGAGTAGGTAGTAATTTGTAGACCAGAATTTTGTATTGATGTTTTCTCTTGAGAATGAATAACTAAAGTATCTTACTGTTAATAGACTACGCTCAGTTAACTGTATTTTAGTTATTATTCTTTAGAGGCTTCCTTAAAAACCTTTCACTGAATAATATATTATTCCCATTCCTTGTCTTAAGGTTAGTGCATCCCTAATCTTCTGGTAACCATGATGCACAGTCCCTAACATGCTGGTTTTACTGTTGTGATTTCCTGCCACCCAAGAATACATACTTGAAAGAATGTTCTGAAAGCTGTTCAAAGTACGTTCCTAAGATCTATATATCCTTGCTTGGAAACTATGACAGATTTGGAGTCTAGATCAGGAATCAGCAATTTATGGTGCAGATGCCAAAGTCAGCATTGTTGGAAGACTTTGAATTACATTCCACAGAGCTGGAAGGTGCATTGTCTTGGAAAAAGAGAGAGAGGCATCTTGGAGATGTGATTCTGACCCACTGGGAGTGGGGAGGCCTCTGTCTTGAATAAATGTTGCCAGTCACCTAGATTGGTAGCATCTAGCTTTACTGCATTATCCAGCTTTTGTAGAGCTTCTGTTAGCTGACTTAGTCTGTAACAAAAAAAGACAAATACAATCTTGCTGACTTCTGGTCTAGATAAGTGTGAGCCTAGCAAATAATCAGGGCAGATAGCTAATAGTACACATTAGAGAGCATGAATAGAAGCCTTCTTTCTGACAGGCATAGTCTAAGGAATTTGCTGGATTCCTCTTTGTGCTTATATTGATTTCCAATTCTTCACATTCTACAAGTGTCATGTTTTTATTGTAGTGTAGTATAGTATGTGGAGATACAGGAACAGTTACTTCTTATAATACTGAGGAATGCTGCCTTCATTTCTTTGATTTACTTTCTCATAGCTTCAACTTCATCTGAACAAGGGAAAAAAAAAGAATATTCTGTCCTTCCATTTTCTCTCTTCTAGTGTTTCTAGGCTTTGTTCATTTATTACTTCAGTTTAAAGAAGAAAAAATATTGTAGAATATGTAACTGCTCCTCTCAGAGGCAAGCAGGGACTTTGAAATAAATGCAAAAAAAATTGATAGTATGTTTATTTTGGTGCTGCTTTGCCCCACCCAGTTCTGTTATGTGCAATGAATGATGGCACAACAGTTATTAAATTAGCCAAAGAAATTCTAGTGCCTGGAGAGAACTCTTCCTGAAAGTGGCATTTCCCCCCTTTTTTAAGAAATAAGGCATATTTAAATATGGTTATTAGTTTTGAAAAAAATAATTTCCAAAGAGGAAGCCTGCAGAACTTAAGATTAGCAGTTTAATGTTCTGTTGTTGAATTTTATAGCTCATAACATAGTGATGTTGGTAGACTAGTTTAATGTAAGTTTAAACAGCATCATTTGGGAGTACAGATAGAATTTATGGTTGTTAACAGGATTTTATGAGGGATTTTGAGCCTTGAGGAAGACATTTATAAAACATACGATAGATGTCTATTGATTGTCACTAAAAGGTGAAAAAAAGGTATAGAAAGATAAGGGAAAGAGAGCCCCGGGTCACTTCTGGCTTAAGTGTACTCTGGAATCAAAAGTAGTAATTCTGTGTCGATGCAGCATGAACCCCAGATTAAGACTTCCAATGGCTGTACCTGAGTTAATGTGAGTATCTTTTGCTTTTAGGTTGAGTTGGCACTAACTCAGAGATTCTCTTATCTTGTTCAGTTGCCCACTATCACTTTGTAGGTTTAAACTGTAGAAGCAGTGGCAACCTCCTTATATCTCAAGGTAGTAGTGATCAATCTGCTGCTGCCAGTTTGGACAAGGTAGTTTCTGTAAGCTGTTATGTGCTGGAAACCCTCTTGCTCCATTTCTTCTCAGGAATGAGAAGGGCAGAGAAGGAAGAGGACAGAATGTTGGGAGATGGAGTGGTGCACATACAAATTGGTACTAGAGAATAATCTGTGGTATATTAGAGACTATATTGCATATTGTAGTACTCAGAATATAGCACATTCAAGTGTATATACCATAGGTATCCATGAACTATCATTCTGTCTTTTGTTTGTTTTGTCTCTTTTTTTCCCTGAAACTGTAAGTGCTTTTGTTTGGTTTATTCATTTGCTTCTTTCAGAGCTGCATCTTCTCCATGAGACTGTCCTATTATTCATTTGACTGTACATGGTTAATAATACTAAGTGAAGAGAGGGGTTTGGGGTTTTTTTTGTTTGGGATTGTGGGTTTTTTTGGTCAGCTTTTCAAATGATTAGTTTTCTTGGTATTGCTTTTTTAAAATAAATGTAAGGGGTCTCCTTTTCAGGGCCAACTTTTAAGAAAGTATTCAGGATATAAAAGCATTTTCAAAAGCCTGTACTTTAGCAGATAAAACCTTTTTTTATCAGAACTAGCTTATCTACTAATTGAGTTTCACTGTTCTTTTTAAGGGCTGCACAAAGATGTTCAGGGACAACTCTGCCATGAGGAAGCATCTGCACACTCATGGCCCTCGAGTACACGTATGTGCAGAATGTGGCAAGGCCTTTGTGGAGAGCTCAAAACTAAAGCGACATCAGCTAGTTCATACCGGAGAGAAACCCTTTCAGGTACTGTTAACCTCCAGTCTTAAGTACCACAATTTATTTGGTGAAAATGTGTAAACTGTAACTGTAACCTAGCTTCCATATGATTTTGGGAATACTATGTTTTTTCTAAAATCAGACGAGGCACTGAACCATCACCTTAAAAATGGGAAGTGCCCTTAAGCTAATTAGGCTATCGTTTAACTATTTCCCTGGGCTTTTGTTAGAAATTACCAAATTGTATGTACATGGGACATACCTTCCAAAATATGATGTAAAGTTACCCACTTTAAAAATGAAGTCTGCAGTTACTACTGATTAAGGAAAATGTCTCTTTCTCCTCATCATCTTTTCAACTTAGCACTTGTGGGTAACTGAGACTTGCAGCTGTTTGCTCAGTTGACTCATGACGCTAATTTTCAGTAGCGGGTATTAATCAATTTTAAGCAAAATGATGGTAGTCACTGAATCTCTTTCCATTCATATCAAGTCACATGAGCTTCTGCCACCAGAGGTCCCCTGCCTACTTCATATGATACTGGCTTATAAATCTTCTTTACAGGTATTCATAGTTAAGATACGTTAGTTTTTGTTGATTTTATTTACTTATTTATGGTTAAGTAAGTTATTTCAGAAACTTGATTTGCAGTCCTTAGGCGTTCACTTAGATGTGTGTGCTGGGTCTGCCGTGTGGTAAATATTACCGCTAAACATGTATTCCAAGCCCATCTTAAAAGTAAAGCTGGTAAAATGAGCAAATCGTTGCAGTTGTCACTGAAAGGGGGAAATTCTGATGTGAAACACTGTTTCTGTTTTCTACTAGGGTATAGCAAAATACTGTTTCAGATGCAGAGAAGGTGGTTTTAGTGAAAGCATTCGAAAATAGATAGACTGCTGTGGTAAAACACTGTGAAGTATTAATTTTAATTTTTAATGCAGTTTACAAGTGATGCCCACAGCTTCACCTATAATAATCTTCAGCATCTAGCTTCATGTTTGTGCAGTCTAGTGATTTAAAGAGGAATATGGTTCTAGTCAATGACTGAAATGAGTACTGTTTTGTTAACTAATGAAGTATGTCTTTTCCTTTCAACAGTGTACGTTTGAAGGATGTGGAAAGCGTTTTTCACTGGACTTCAATTTACGCACACATGTGCGAATTCATACTGGCGACAGGCCCTATGTTTGCCCATTTGATGGCTGCAATAAGAAGTTTGCGCAATCAACTAACCTGAAATCTCACATCTTAACACATGCTAAGGCCAAAAACAACCAGTGAAAGTTGGAGGAGAAAGTTCTTGAACTCAAAGCATCTTACAGGAGTATGAATTGGAAATAAATATGCCTCCCCTTTGTATATTGTTTCTAGGAAAGAATTTTAAAAAAAGAACCCTACAAACCTAAAGGACGTGTTTTGATAAGTAGTAAATAAAAAGCAAAAAAAAACCCCACAAAAAAAAAACTTTAAGGTGACATTGCTAAGATGCTCTACCTTGCTCTGTAATCCCGTTTCAAGAACACGGTGTTTTGTAAAGTGGCCTCAACCGGAGGGGTCAGTTCATGGACTTGCATCAAAAAAGACAATTCTTTATACAACAGTGCTAAAATTGGACTTCTTTTCACGTTCTTATAAATATGAAGCTCACCTGTTGCTTACAATTTTTTTAATTTTGTATTTTCCAAGTGTGCATATTGTACACTTTTTGGGGATATGCGTAGTAATGCTATGTGTGATTTTTCTGGAGGTTGATAACTTTGCTTGCGGTAGATTTTCTTTAAAAGAATGGGCAGTTACATGCATACTTCAAAAGTATTTTCCTGTAAAGAAAAAAAGTTATATAGGTTTTGTTTGCTATCTTAATTTTGGTTGTATTCTTTGATGTTAACACATTTTGTATAATTGTATCGTATAGCTGTAATGAAATCATGTAGTATCAAATATTAGATGTGATTTAATAGTGTTAATCAATTTAAACCCATTTTAGTCACTTTTTTTGGAGAAATACTGCCAGATGCTGATGTTCAGTGTAATTTCTTTGCCTGTTCAGTTACGGAAAGTGGTGCTCAGTTGTAGAATGTATTGTACAGGCACTGACCTTTTATTAACACCTGATAATATGTACATCCCATGTAATAGAAAGGGCAACAATAAAACAGTGGTCCTAAAGAAAGAATATGGCAGAAAATGATCTGTAAGCACAGTCTATTTTCTTTTGTTGTCCAGAGCAGTCCTAGTTCCTCTTGACCTCCCAGAAATTGGAAGCTAAATAAACTCAAGTTTCCTTTACTTTGCATTCAGTTACAACGATTTGTGATGAAATTACATAATGCCACATCAGGTGGTATACCTAAACAGAATTGCTGATTGTAATTCTGTTTTTTTCAGTGACCTAGACTTCCAATAACTGGAGTGGTGGATTTGGAGACCTGGCAGTGTAGTGCGGAGTTTTCAGTGTGCCTGGACAGCAACTAGGTAAAACAGTACAGTAAATAACTAAATGGGCACCTTTGTTTAGTCAAGGTAAGGAATCTTGGAGGTTTAAATGCAATAACAATAGAAAGTGGGGGAACAGTAGGGTTTGAGTGATCGTACCAGAAAAAAAGAAAATTGTCTTTTTCTTTTGGCTAACTTGTTTGACCGAGTATAATGATGACAATTCTTGGAACCTCGTTGGACACTTTTTACTTCAAAACAGGAACTCGGAGTTCTCAGAGAACTTCATGGAATTTTGATGGTCTAACTAAAAGTGGTTACTACTCATTTGTTCAAGTGTTCAAATTAAGAAATTTGCAGATACTATAGTAAAATGTGACAGATTAATAAACATAAGAATATGCACAGAAATGCATAAGTATTATTTTTTAGAACGATGTGACATTTTAATATAGTAAAAACTGTTGTTAATCTTTTTCTGAATTCTGTTCTTGCAAGGTTCGTCAAATTTTTCATTGCTAATACCATGAAACTTACTTTTGAGTCCAGTTTTGGTGGTAGTGGAAAAAACATGGGTAATAATGAAACTACACTTAAGACCAAGGGAATTTTCATCCGTACATAAGTTAATCTGAACACTGTAGCTCTAGTCTGAGGTTATTAGGCGTAGAAAGAAAGATGGAACATTTAATTGTAAAGTATGCATTAGAATTTTGGCAGTATTTTTTTTTTTTTTAATATAGGCAGTTCTTGAACAGGACAATATAATGAAACTTGTATAGTTATAGTTAAATTAAATTCTGTATACAGTTGAATTAGTGTCTATTCTTTTTGGAAGGAAATAAAATCAGTTCAGTCTAGTTCTAATTGACCTTACATTTTTTCTTAAACAGTATATATGATGGTGTTAGGCTTGCGCAGAAGTTTGCTTTCCTGTGTCATAAAGTGGTACCTATCTTATTGAATTGCAAGGTAAAGAGATTCCTTGATGGTGTCAGTACTTCATCTTTGAACAACATTTGAGACTAAACTATTTTTATTAAATATTGATTAGAGGATTAACTGGTAACTGAAACTTGTATTGCCCCTAGTTATATTGCATCTGATTACAGAGAGATATCTGAAAAATTTTCATCTAGGCCTCAAATCAGTAGCATTCAATACACACCTGAGTGTAAGTAGCAACGCTTAGCAGCGTGAAAGATCTTGCTTTGTAACTAGTTAATTCCATATTGCATGTGAATAAATAATTGCATTGAGCAGCTTCTGTAAGTTATTTAAGCTTTGGAAGTATAATTGGTACATCTTGTTCTTAAAACATCATGCTTAGTTGATTCCACAGTTCTCCTTATGGATTTTCAGTGAAGAAATTACAGGCTTTGAGAATAGCAACAGATTTGACTTTGAAAACCACCATTGCCAGCCTACTATCGACAAGTTCCTGCGTTATACCACCAGTTTGTGAGCAAGTTCAGGTAAGGGGAGGAGAGTGGCGGGGGTAAATGTAGCCAGTGGTTTTAAAGCTGGCAAAAGATTTAAGTGCTTACTTGTCATGCCTGTTCTACTGCTCATTTGATCTTACATTTCATATTACCATATCTGGTTCTCCTGCTGTCGAAATGGAAGGGGACAAATTCTGTAGCTGTGTATCTGTTGGACTCAGACCATTTTTTAAAAGGTAGCACTGACTATAGACTTTTCTAGCTGTGTCTATTTGTGGTCTGCTGGTAGCAGTAGGTCCTGCTTTAAATACAAGACAAACTGAACTTAAATACCTTTTACTTCTGGAGGTTGTTTTTCTTGAAAAGTTTGGAAGAGGAGCCCAGGTACAGATTTGACATGTGGAGTGAATAAATTCTTAGTGAAATGGAATGCCAGGACTTCAGCTGAACTTGTACTTGATTTTAGTTACCTTCTTTTTGAAGAGGTTCACTGTTTAATTGAGGTAGTGCAATTTGACATTCCAACCCCCAGTGGCCACAAATTGTCAATCAGCAAAGCCAAATGCTAAACACATCCTAACAACATAGCTTGTCAGCAGTAATGTCATTTTAATGGCAGACGGAGATCCTTTCCCTCTGCTAATTCCACAGTAAGAAAAAAGCAAAAGAAGCAATAGTTAACAGAAATGGCAAAATTATTGAGGCTTTAAAATGTTTAAAGAAAGCTAATCCTTTCAAAGTGCTTGATGAAGAGGAACAGCAGTGGTGGCAAAAGGTGTTTCTACTTGGCCATCACCTGCCTTAAGGTGCTCACAGGGTATTTTATTAGTGCACGCCTTGGAAGAACTGGGACTGATTAGTCTTTGTACTCAGATAAGATGGACAAACTTGAGGACAGTGTGTGCTGAATCGCGTTCTTCAAAACACGGTTCCTTAATGCCTTGAAGAAATGGAGAAAAGTCAGAATTTTTGTCAAGGCTGCTAGATAAATTGGTCTAGGAAGTCTAATCAGTCAAGTGGTAGCTGTTACTGGCATTGATTGATCCAGTTGTTCTATAATGATGGCACTTTGGAATAGTAAGTTTTGCATCTGTATGGCACCTTTAAGTCTGTGTTATGCTGGCTTGAGAAAAGCTGACACAAACACTGTTTAGTCGTCTCCATTAAGCTTTGACTTCTTAGTAACTGCACTAATGTTCCTGTATTGCTTAAAGCTGTGGAGAAATCAAAGGTCCTTCAAAAGCTTAAGAACTTGGGGTGGATTTCAAAACTGAATGTCAGGTGTTAATTTTACAGGCAGGAATAAAAATCAAAGTTGCACTTCGGACCAGTGCGCTAATTCATAGCTGTGTAAATGGAATAGTTCAAAAGTAGCCCTTCTCTTGGGAAGAGTGAAAAGGTTTCTTACATCAGCCTGATTTGGCAGTCCCAGGGCAAAAGAATGGGAGAGTGACATGAGGAAGAGGGTTTGAGACCGCACCGTAGAACAGAACAAGCAGAAACATCTACATAGTGATCCATAAAGGTACAAACAAATTAGAGAAGGAATGTATGTGCTTGTATTATCATGAGACTCAGTATTCATTTTGATCATATGAATTGATCCAGTACCAAGTTGCAAAAGGCAAACAGTATGAAGATGGCTTTACAGCAATGCTTAAATGCCACCTGGATGGTTACCAGCTTCATTTTGTAAGGTAATTTAATCAGAGGTCCTTTACTCAATTTCATCCTCTCTGCCTAAAATAAACCAGCTTAGGCAAGTTTATGTGTACTCACAATCATCCTATATTATTAAGGCAGTTTTGCTTAGAATTTTTTTCAGTCACTTTGTTTTTGTTTCTCTGGAAGTAATCTGGAGAATATTGAATTTCCTTTTGGAGAAAGCACATCAGACTCAGTATAAGAGTTCATGTGAATTTTTCAGGTGCTGGCTTCCCCTAAGTAGCAGAAAAACAGTGTTTTGCTGCAGGCAAATGAGTAAGATGTCTAAAAAAAGTTGCTATAAGCTAACTGTGGTTTCAGGGTTTTCTTAAGTCTTCTGTTATTTTTTTCTAACAGAAAAGCTTTAAGATTGGATGCTAATTGGATATTATTCCTCCTATTTTGTGTTACGGTGTGGACATAATAGCCCTCTCATGAACTGCTGTTCTCATGAGATTTCTGTGTAAACTGGAAGCTCGCTTCAGGCGCAAGCCTGAAGTTCTCTAGAAATGTTGGTTAATTTTGGGAGGCAAGGAAAGGGATGGAGAGTCTGTGGGTTCCTTGCAGGACTTTTGGATGCTGCTTTTGCCACCACTTTTATATTAAGTGCTCTTGTAGTTTTAAATGTGATTTCTCTCTAATCAGGCTGATTTTAGGTCCCATCTGTGTCAATGCTTTATTTCAGTCTGTACGGATACTCTTGAATAGTAGTTTGCCAGGAGATGGCAGTGAATTACCAGTTTGTACAGTGTGACCAGCAGACAGAATAGCTAAGTGTCAGGGTGCCCCTATGAGGTCAAGTGTCTGTAGGGTGTCCTGTGGTGTTTAGTAGACCTTGACAGACTTGGAACGTGCCAGTGTCAAAGAGCAAGTTTCCCACACACTAGTGCAGAAGAATAAGCAGCACAACTCTGTGCCGATTTCTGAGAGTCCCAAGTGTACTTACGCATTCGCAAAAAGCACCAGCAAGGCAATGAAAATAAAGACTTTAAAAAAAAAAAAACACAACAAAACAACTGTTGAGTGTGACATGGATCATATAGTTTTAGTCACCCATCCAATTTTAATAGAAAATATCTTTAAAGGGAAATATGAAAATCTAATGACATGTAGTGTTAATGAATGTGCTTTCAACATGGCTATTTTGGTTAGCTGATAGATGTGTAAAGCACCAATGCTTCATTCTAACAGTGGCTTCCTAAAAAGTCTAAGCTCACCTGAGGCAGTTAGGGCCTCGCCATTTGACTTTACTTCAGTGTGTTGCTGCTTGTAATGTTTGCAAGGCCACTGCAGAGACTGCAGGACAGATGTTGCATCGGAGAGTCCTTCAATGCTGCTTTTTAGGGAATCAAAGATCTCAAATAAACTGGTTCTCTCTCTGGAGCAGGCCCACAGTAAAGGTGTATTTCAGAAGAATGTTGTTTCTGGATAACAGGTATATTTTTGAGGTAAATTATAGAGCAGATAAAGACTGACGCATAAGATGGACTCCTTGTTAAATAGAGGAAAATCCATCCACAAAAAAGATTGGTGACTGGGTATGTCTTAATGTACTTAAGCTGAAGCTCATCATCAATCAGCTGCAAGACAAATCTGTAGAAAACTCTTACTAGTTACTGTTTTGATTTAAGGGCTCATAAAGTCAGGTGTCCTTCAGAGCTGCAGGATGTTTGCCAAGGACCTCAATAATGTTGCCAGTTGTGAATTTGGCTTGCAAACTTTTTGACTGCCTCACATGTGGGGCATCATGCAGCATAGGTTTTGACTTATTTTTCAATGCATTTCTTTTCTCTCAGCAAAACAGAAGATCTGGCCTTTGGAGACAGAATCCTTCAGTCTTCAGTCTTAACTGGTGCTTTGACTGAACCGCCAATGGATTTGTATGAATCCAATGACTCCCATAGCTTGAAAGGGCATACAAATGTTCATGGTTTGGAAATGGATTGTAAGGAATAGTACTGTGGCTGGTGTTCAGGTTTTCCTCTTACGTGGGTGTTTGTTTTTATTCTTTCCTCTTGCATAGGTTAGAGATAGGGGATTTCATCTCAATTTTTCCCAGAGTGTAAAATGAAAGTGTACAGTCTCTCAGTTATGAACTGAGAGGGAAGCAGGTATCTGCCTGGGGGAAGTTAAGGGCAAGAGAGTTATTTTTACTTTTACCTCCTTTAATTGTAGTTAAAAAGCTTGAACTTTTTTACTAGCCTGTTTGAAAATTACCTGTTGTAGATTCTTCCTTAAGTGAAAATACATCAGTGCACAAGGAAGAACATCTGTGGCCTGGTTGGTTGCAACACTTGAGTATATCTGATTGAGGATAAATCTCTGCTGAAGACAACTAGATTAGGTCCTAGAAAACGAATACTAATTTTCTTTCATACTAACTTTAGTCTAGTGAAGTCAAATTACTCTAGCAACAATTCTTCCTATTTTGATATATTTAGAAAACAGTGCAGACCATGAGGTCAAATTTCATTATGATTTTAGTATTTTATTGATAGACACATGGATGTGGTTGAAGTGGTAGAACTCTATTTTACTGTTAATAAAAAACATGGAGGGTTTCTTTCAGTAAGAAAAAGCAGTCATAATAAAGTATAACAGTGAATGATACCAAGAAGCAATTTAACTGTGTTAGATGTAAAGTTTTATAGACCTGAAGAATGTTTTGTGAACGTTAAGAACTTGCCTTTCTTCCATATATATCAATGTATAGGGTATTATTTTTCACTGCAGAGCTTGCCTTGCTTGCTTTCAATTTATTTATTGACGAAACTGTATAGCTTGAAATCGCATTCTAGGTCAAATCAGTTAAAGCTGATAATAAACTATAAGTAGACACGGTTTTACTGTATATCATATGTATTATTGTGCATATTATGTCACTTTTTTTCTGTTAGTGATAACCATTTTTGTAATTAGTGAGGACAACACTACTACAAAAATTGCAAAACAGTTGCATTGGGAGGATGAAAATGGCTTATTTTCCTCTGCTTTCCTCCCCCACTGCCCATAAATTCCTGCACATTGAAAGAAGCAGTTTTCTTCCTCATGACTTGAAAGCCTATCTCCAACTAGGTTTGGCCCAGCAAGTTCTCTGCTTCCCTACTCTGTTGCTGTGCCTACTGGAGTCATACAGTCCCTTAGATCCTTCATCTGTCTCCATGGCTGTGGTGTTTGATATGGCATGCTGCCCTGGGCAAGCTGCTATTTTCTCTGGCTGTTTTTCTGGCAGAAGAGGGGTTTAATAGCACCTTCTGCTAATCTAATGGTGTTTGACATACTTCTAGGCTTTAAGTTGTTCTTTAACTATTCACAGATCAAAAGTCTGGCTAATAACAGGTGTTAACATGTGTTTTCCAGCATAATAGTGAATATATTTAACTTCAAAGAACACACACATCTCTTCTCTGCAAGGTCGACTTTTTATACTTGCATCTTCGTAACTTTCCCGGTAGGCTACCTGTCCTGCACCTGCCATGTACTGGTTTTCATTCCTTGAATGTATTGCTGCTTTTTCATGTGAACTGTAAAAAAGCTATATGCAGAGGAAGGCAAGGAAGAGAGAACAAAGAAAAAAAAATTTGAATACTGTCATGTTATGGTTGCAGACATGATACATGAACTGAATTTCTCCCCAGTAGTTTTACTATAATAACTTCTTTAAAACCTGGAAGGGTTGTACCTGGGTGCTTTTTTTCCTAATCGAGCATATTTGTGGCTGTGACTTGTAACACTGGTATGACCCATCCACTAGCAGCGTGGGTCAGAAGAAAGTAGAGCACGGGCACTTGGTAGTAGGTGACAGTCAGTTTTACCCCAACAACTGAAGGGAATAAGAAGGTATTAAGAGTATCTCCTACCCAGGATCATGATGCTTGTGGGAAGGAGAGTCTGCAGAGGCACAGTACAGTTCTGTTTGACTTGGCTAAATTGGCTGACATTTGAAAAAATCTAGCAGGAAGGAACTGAATCGTGTTTGAAAAGGCTGAGGCTATTGTCTAGCTTGATTTATTAGTTAGGAGTCACACAGATTTCAAGCAACTGACATCGGACTAGGTTGAAAGCTGACTTTTACCCTCCTCTTAGGCTTGTTGAGTAACCTCCAGTGTCTGCTACTGATTATTTAAGTTCAGATGGATGACTTTCTGGAGAGAATGTTTTAGGTAAATACAAGTAAAACATTGTGTAGCCCTTTCTGTTTTAATGATGTTCCTGTCTTTTAGGGAGACACTATTTGTTTATTCCAAGTATTTGTTTCTGTGCCGTAGTTCAACATCGTTGCTCCTGCTGAGAGAACACAAGGTACTTGAGTGCAACTGCTCCTGGTCACAGTTAGTTGGCCTTTCCCTTTTCTGATCTAGCAAGCTTGACAGGGTCTCTTTAGGTCATGTATATCTACCCTTTAAGAACACAAATTAGCAGAGCCAGTACCTGAAATAACCTCTCATCAGCAATGAGAGGTCTTTTTCATAGGTCATAACACACATCATCCCGCTTTTCCTGCATGGCTTTATATTTGGAATACTGGTGTTCTTTGTGGGCTAGTTGTACTGTCTAAAAACAAAACTACAACCTACAAAGCTTTTTGCTAAGCTTGTGCATCTTAGAGCCAAGCATTCTTCTGATTCAGGTATGAACAGTGTTGCTGGCAGACCTGGTACTTGATTCTGATGTGACTCTGCAAGGACTCTAGACTTGTCTTCTGCAGTTGTGCAGCCTTGGTGCAGATCAGCATTGCTTAAACCAAATAAATGCAGAATATGAAGGGTCCAACCATGCTGCCAGCTCTTTGCCTCTAAAAGCAGGATTGTTCTCTTAGTAGCTATAATATCTTCAAGTCAGTTTGAAGAAGCAAGCTCAGGCAGCTTCCTTTCTTTGCTTTAATGAGCTGATACACTCTAAGCCAGAGCAAGGCACTGCCCTTCCTGGTGGCACATGGAAGGCAGATGGGGAACAAGTTTCTTCAGGCAAAAGCCAGAAACCCCACCCTCTTGCAAGGTAGGTTTAACACAAGCATCTAAGTAAAACATAAGAAACTTTAAAGAACCAAAGACAAAATTTTTAAAAAATTTATTCCCTCCATTTTTATATACAATAATTAGACTACTGTACAAAGGTGTAAATGGTCTCTGCTGTGAGTTGTGCATATGCAGCTTAGTAGATTTAACATTCAATTTGAATCTCAGTGCGAGTAGGCACTAAAACATCCAACATACCTCCAAGGTATAAAAAGACATACCAGTTTTACAGGTTTCTCCAGCATATTTTGTTACAGTGCAAAATGCTATGAAATAAGGTTTCTTTAGCAAATTCATATAAATTAAACACATATTGCACTTGTCCCAACCAAAAGTGTAACAAGTTGTACTTAGTGAACTAGTCTGATACATTTTAGAACATTCTTCATACACATGTACTCCTTCCTCCTAGCTATTGGTGCCAAATATGTGTAGTTCTTACTCCAAATCTTAAATAACTGTTTATAGCTCTTTGACTAATGCAGTCCCTCTTGAACAGACTGCTAAAAAAAAAAAAAAAAAAAAATCACAGTGGATTAACGTAACAAGAAAATTCTCCAAAACCCTTTTCAGTCTTCTTTCCAGTAGCACTGTAACTAAATACATAAAAATCAGTATTGTTTAAATTCATAATGCAAGTGTATTGAACACCAACTGTTTCAGACACACCCCTATTTTCTGGAAAGGTATGAAACCTCCAGTTCTAAACATGTACGTATTTCTACAGTACTTTAAGCTGCTAAGCTAACATTGCACCCACAAACATTTTGTGCAATACCACAAGTAGGACTTTGACTTCTGTACATCACTGGCTGCTATGGGGCACACTGGGAGAAGTGGCGCAAAGTTGCAGTAATTTCAGAGAACAAAAGTCTGTTTGGTCTGAATGTAGTCAATACAATCTGTGCACCCACCAAATGAGAAGTAGAGTTGAAGGCAAATAACATCAATCTTACTAAATTTGAGTTTCCCTAAATCCTTACAAGCGTTGAGATTTAAAGGAACAAGTGCGTTTGAGTGCAGATGGTAACTTTGTGCTTAAGATATTTATTCAAAGCTGAAAGGTGAGGGAGTAGTTTAGGAACAAATCTTTCTTCCTTTTTTTTTTTTTTTGCAAACCAGTATGAACAAAGTTGCTACTAAAACCACAGATGTATAAAAGCAGAGGAAAAGTAAAACGCATGGCTAGCTGAATGCTAGTCCATGTCTTAAAACAGTTCAGGGTTACCTGCAGAATGCTTCCAACATTTAATTTCATCCCCCTACTTCACCTCAGAGGACTATACTTACTGCTGTTACATACAAAAAGAGCATTTCTTTTCTGAAGACGCTTCTGCATTCAACTCGGCTCAGTCTTTCAGAAAATGAGTGGAAGAAAACCTGATTTCTGGTACTATGACATTCTCCAGGTCCTCTTCTGGAGCTGCAGCAGTAACTGTACAGTACTTTCTAAAGGCAGGTCCCCATCTTACTTGGATACTACTAGATATGAAGTCCTTAATAAGGCAATATGCTGTTTATACAAGTAATGAGATGAAATCCTAATTTGACACATTAAAGAATTCTTTACACAGATAGCATATGTTTACACCACTTGTGCGGGTCAAGTGTTTACATTTTTTAAAAAAAAAAAACAAAAACAAAAAACAAACAAACCCAACCAGCCGGGCTTTGGATTAGGAGAACAAACAGGTAAGGTTCACAAACTGGAAGGCTGCTGGATTACTGGACCTGGTTCACATTCACGAAGGTTGTCTTCTGACCTCATATACATTAGGAACACAGTGACAGTAGCAAAGGTTGCTGCGTTGACAGGAAAAGCACGGAGAAGCGTGGAAGTAAGACCTCTTGTGAACACCCTCCAGCCTTCTTCGTGGTAACTCTTTCTGACGCAGTCTAAAATGCCATTGTATTGTGTAATGCCTCCGACTCCATCAGCCTGAAGCCGGGATTTGATCACATCCACGGGATAGGTTGAGAGCCAGGACACGATTCCTGACATCCCACCAGAAAACAGCAGCTTGGGAATAACGTAACTGTCTTCAGCTTCACAGCCTAAATACCTGGTCATGCAGTCATAGGTCAGGAAGTAAAAGCCAAAGCTTGGGGTCTCTCTTATGAATGTAGAGACCATGCCCCTGTTGATACCCCTCAGCCCTTCCTTTCGATAGATTTTGATCAAACAATCCAGAGAATTTTTGTAGTTCTTCATTTTTAGTTTGTATTCACCTGTTCCTTGAAGCTGCATTCTTGTCTTTGCCAGCTCCATGGGACAGCAGATGATGCACTGGATAGCCCCTGCCGCTGACCCTGCAAGGAACTGGTTTAGAGGAGTGTCTTTTCCAAGAGCACGAAGTGTGTTTCCTTGTACACCGAACACGAGTGCGTTAATGAAGGTAAGTCCCATCATTGGTGACCCAATACCTTTATAGAGTCCAAAAGCCTAGTGGAAGAAGGAGGGAAAAACCCTTTTTAAACAGTGGTGTTGATAACCTCCTGAAACTATGCAGAACCTGGCCTTTCTGGCTCTCCCATGTGCCCCTAACTTTCTAACAGTGGCCAGAAGATTGGTATCATCTTGCTTTGTAGTAATAATTTCATCACTGCCTAGGACATAAACATCTAAACATTTTTAGCAGTACAAATACATAGTTGAACACATCCAGAAAATAATCTTAGTCCATCCAGAGAAAAGTTTTCTGCTAAATTTTATGCTTTATTTTTTATGTAGCTAATATGCTTTATTTTTTTATGTAGCTAAAAGCCTAAAGCCACCCTTTTAGTTATGGTCGCCACCCTTTTAGTTATGGTCTTGAAGCTTCAGCAGAAAAAAAAGCTCACCAATTTCTTCATTCATTGCTTGAATTCTCAGAAAATTAGCTATTCAAATACTCATTATCTTACTTAAAAAGTTAACTTTAAAATATCAACTTCCAACTTAGTGATCATGAAGTTTCTGGCAAACTTCTGACTACGCTATCTGCCCTATGGTCAGGTGATGTTCAGAGTATGCTTTTCTCTTGATCTTCAATATTTGCAGTGTTTTTGTACAGCTTTCCCACCCTTCTGATACAAAATAGGCAAAGCATTAATTTTGTACTTACAGATTCTTGCTTTATGATGGTCTGAAAGCAATGGAAGGTCCCACGGTAGAGAGGTTTCTCTACATTTTGAACTTGTAGACGAACCTATAAAAAGTTGTGAGATACTGATCTGTATGTCAAGAGCAGCCTAATTGGTAAACTACTGTCTTGTACATATATGGAGATTTGCTATAGCAATGTTTATACACTGAAATGCCATATGTGGCAAAATAATTTAAAAATATTCTGTGTTTTGAATTAATTTGGGGGGTGAAAACATGAAAGCAGGAGGATTATTAACTGCTTGTAAATATTAGAAAAACAGTATGTGAAAATACAACAGGGTACACTTATCTAGAATTTCAGATTGGTGTTTTCTAGTACATGCTACAATAAGTACTTTCTTTAACTGCCAAGAATACGTCTGTTCACATTAAGGACTATCTGTACAAACCTGATAGAATTTCATAAAAATGTATTTACAAGTCAAGCATAAAATAAGGATAATTGTAAAAGCGCGGAAACTCTCAACACCCCCCTCCCCCAGTGTTTTTGGCTACCAGACCTGGGACCCTTCACTGACATCTGATTTTTTTCAGAGGGTACCTAGGAAGAGACTCTTAAGATGTCTTTCTTTGCATAAGGAGAGAATAAAAAGCCACTTGTCCTTTTAAATTTCAGTCTGTTTTTTTTTTTTTTCTTTTAAGCTTGCTAAATGCAAACAGTTTGTGAGGGTGTGGCTGTTTCAAACCTTTAATGTTGGTAATCAGTTGCCATTTCAGTTTTGGAAAAGTTATGTTCTGCTGGACAGATAGAAGCTACTGCAACTGGTGACATTAGGAGACAGGCCAATTACCCAGATTTTTTTAACATTTAATGGAAAAGTCCAATTCAGTTTTTCCTGCTAATTTGTCCTCAACACATTTCAAACAAAACAAAAAAGCCTCAAAGCTACCTTGTTTGTGCAAGACCCTACACTGCAATAAACTCAATAAATTGGTTTCACTGGATTGGGGAAGTTAGAAATCTGTCTTTGTTCTCTAGCATGGAAGGCTGCAATGTTCCTCAGAAAAGATTTTTTTCAACCATTTAATGCTGCTGCAACTCTATCTAGGGCAGAAAATTTCAAGACTCTTACTCTGAACAAAAGAAAAGATTATCAGGTCTACATGAAAGATTCCCAACTGTAAAATCTTTTTATCCCTGTTTGCCTAAAGTAGTAGTAAACACCCCCACAACAATGAAAGACCCGTAAGATGATGTGGGTCTAGAAAAGGGTTTGGGGACATGGTTTGTCAAAATTCTGTGTTCAGATTAGCTTTCTCTGAGGCAAAAAATAATTATTTACAATTTCAGTATTTTTTTTTATATTCTTACAACATGTCACTGTTTTGTAAATCAAAGCTTTAGTTTTCAGTGTCCTTTTAGTATACATGTTAGTGTGTGCTAGCCAGACTGGGAGGCTGAGATCACCTCAGGTCTTCCAAGATAGAACAGGGTTTTAAAACTTCTTAGAGCTAAAAGTAGGCTTATAGCAGGATTCATTGAAAATAAATCCTTCGTCACTCAAAGTGACATTTGGGGAGGCAGGCAGATTGTTAAAACTGCTCAAGAAGCAGACCCACAAGCAAAGTCATAAGTCTTAACAAGCTGTCAGAATTGCACAAAACAAAGGTTTTACTCCATTAATAACTTACTGCTATTGTTTCAAACCCTGTCTGTGAAGTCAGGGGACTTCCACATGTATGGGCTTTGGGAGAATTGCATGCAGCTTAGGAACCTTCTTACTTTAACTTTTCTATACACTTGTCTTTAGTAGTTCAGAATTAGTCATATTCTGTATATAGGTTGAATTTCCTAGTGGCATACAGCTCCCACTATTTTTGTCTAAATAATTTGTGAAATATTGACCTATTAAGCATTGTTGTAGGATAAAATATTTAGAGAGCACTGATGCTCCACATCTAAGAATGAAAACCAGCTCTTCCATTTGAGCACGGCGATGACAACACAGGGATACCCGCATTAGCAAACTGCCAGGTAAGGCAATGAATGCATATGAAACTTTATTTCATCAGTATTAATGCCATATTCAACAAGGTCTTTAGTGTGCACAACTATAGGAAGGATGAATCATGTGCAAATTTTAACCCTCTGTTCTCTTCATTGTCCAATATTCTTGCTTTCTTGTTATTTGAAACCACTGTTAGTAAGGTTTTAGGTCTAATACTAACATGCTAATTTCACATCACTAAAGACTTGCATAAAGGTACTCAAAACTAAGAAAAAAACCCAAACAACCCAAACCCCACCACACCCCAAAACAGTCCAAACATTTAATAATGTGCCAAATAAGTGATTTAGAAGTGTTTGAGCAATGAAAATGTCTTCTAAGGATATGTAGTGGATAAGACCTCAACAACAGTGTGCCTGAGATTCAATTTTAGAACCATTGTGTGTGCAAGTATATATAGCCAGAAATGCATACCAGAAAGAAGGTTCAGAATAAGACTTTACATAAAAAAAAAAAGGGATATTTAAACCCCACTCCCTCCATGCCATAGCTGTAGAAGAGGGACACATCAGTTTAAAACTAAAAAGGGAAAAAGCTTCATAAGTCTTTTAGATCTTTATTTGAACTAATACATTTGGGAATAAATTAAGACTGAGAGAAACAGAAGTGTTCACCTGGGCTATACTTACTAGGTAACTCTCCCGTGATGAGGCTTATCTGTCATCTACAACAAAGTAACACTTTTGCTGTTAATGAAGACAGCCCCTAGCTCAGAAAGTAAAGGCAGTTAAAAGCAAAAAAGCAATTTTATACATTACATCAACAA
Source organism: Astur gentilis (assembly GCF_929443795.1). Lineage (NCBI taxonomy): Eukaryota > Metazoa > Chordata > Aves > Accipitriformes > Accipitridae > Astur > Astur gentilis. The sequence goes on from NC_064904.1 coordinate 9,929,853, forward strand.
ACCAGGGATAAGGAGTTTGCCAGTTCTGAGATCAGCTCAGTTGTGGGTTTTGCAGGGTGACTTCACCGGCTTAATCTCTCCCTGTGTGTCCCACCATCCCCCTCCCCGCTTTGGGAAACATGATCACCGGTCAAAAAAGGAGTTTAAAAGCCAAGACAGAAGTAAAATTCTGGCTTATCTAAGCAGCTTTCCCATTGTTCAGTTATATTAAAAACTTACAGTCTAAGGTGACTACCAGCTAGCCCTTTAAACACTGCAGAACTATAAAAAGGGTTAATTCTTAACACATATACATACACAACAAGTTATGCAATGTCTTGTTTTTTTAGAGACTGGTTATAGTGTTAGTTTTCCCACATACAGTGGTGACTATGCCAGCTAATAACACAAACATTAGTATTTTCTCTGAAAAATAAAGGAAATGCTTATAATACCTTCTAATGGGCATGAAAATACAGTGTGCCATACTGGATTTCATAGAACAGTTGAAGTCATCCAGAAACAAACTATTTGCTCTATTGTAAAGCAAGATGCTTTTTCTAAAGCCAACACATCTATTTTGCAATAATACATCTGCTGGAACTAGCATGGGAGCCCCAGTTTTGCAGACACTTAAATGTTTAGTTTCATGCACTAGAAGCTGTTCCACTTTAAAAAACAAAAAACCCCATACATGCTTAACCTTAGCCTGAGCATAGAATTTTAGCAGTTTTGCTGGCTTCAGTGAAATGACCCATCACCTTAAGTTAAGCATGTAAAACTTGGCAGGGTGGGAGGGAGAGAAAAAGACAGCCGGCCCTGTACCACTGTAAAAAAAAAAAAGTGCAAGTCTGGATAACACCATTCCTGAAAATATATACTAGAATTCAACCCAATTACTTAACAGTCAAATTTACCCTACTCTGAGAAACACACATACAGTTTTTACTATTTGAGCAGCTTGCACTTGACTGGCAAGGACTAATATCCAATAGCTAGGAAAATCTGTGTTGAATTAACCATGTGCTAGAATACAGAATATGGTGATGACCTCGTTAACTGTCAGCCTTTTGCATATCTAAATACAGCAAGGTAGAGGTATTCCAAATATAGATCTAGCGGGTGGCATGCTCTCTGCTGCAGTCAAGTGATCTGGTATATTAATTTAGCAGGGAATATATTTGCACCCCTTCTTCTATTCTTCCAGTGCAATACTTTGGACAAGGCTGCTGAAGAGTGACTTAAGTTGTCATCCCATTCTGAAAAATGGGCTTGGACCCTGGGAGTCCTGGCTGAAGGGCCCTCCAGGAGATTTAAAATCTTATCTTTGAACAGGTCTTAGCTACCCTGAGTATGCATAATACATACAGCTAACAGACCATCAGAAAAATCAATCTTAACTTGGAAAGTTATAAAAATATATAGTCATACTTAAAGGGAGGAAAAAGCCCCCAGGCAAGCTTCATGCTGTGGATTTTTATCCACTTACACCCTGTGGCTAGTGTAACAAATTCATGCTTGAGGAGAAAGTAGCAGAGCTTGAAGGGGAAACAACAGAGATTTCAACCTAGTAACGAAGTAGGTTTGAGTTACAAACGCAGGGAGAGGCAGTTTGAGCAGTTAGTGATGAACAGCTGCAGAGAAGCAAGCTTAGAACAAAATTAAGTTAAAGGTAAGATTGTATTTTCAAATACAATATTGTTACTGCACTGATGAACTTGTAGTTCAGGCCAATGTTTGTGGTGTTACTGGGTTGAATGACACATACAAAGAATTTTTTCACTTCTGAAGAGCTGGAGACTGCAAATCTATAACGAGTGGTTGAGGAGGCTCGCTCCAAGCTTTCCAGCACAGATTTACGCTCCTACAGTGCCTGGGGATTTTTTTCCTCCCCCACTTCTTGGAAAAACTTTCAAGTTCTCTACGTAGAGACAAAGGTATTTCATAATCAACCCACCTTAACAGTGTCAAATGGGTGTCCTACCAGCACTCCGGCAGCACCTGAAAGAAAACAACCACCACGGTTACGCCTCCAGTTTTCTTCCTGGGTCTGGGGCTCCAGTAGCCCAAGCATGACCACCAGCCTGAGGTGTAAGTGCACAGTGTTATCGGCAGGCCAGGTAAAGAGCATCCTATCAAGTCAGAAGATGAGAGATCTACAGTTCAGTCCTTCAGGCCTGTACTAGATGCCTATACGCTCCCATCAAGCTTCTGAGCCGCAGTCCGGGTTTAAGTGTGTGACTACAGAGCCTGCCACACATGGGGTGCTCAGTGGTGACTCCTGGCCGCAGCCTAAGGCGAGTCCAGTGGGCAGAAATGGCAGATTTCCTCCAAAGCACAATATTTCATGCATGTGCCACTGTGTGGAAGCCTAGAAAACCATGAAGCTTCTCTAGAAGAAGCAGAAAACTCCTGCTCTCTGCCCACAGCCTTTCCAGATGTGATGGTACCACCTGCAGAAGGACCATGCATTACCAAAAAGCTTTGCTTTATTCTAGCATCAAAGGACTTTTTAGAAGTTACATGCAGGCCTATGAGTTAATACTGCCTAATCCGAATACATGCATTTTGCACTGAAAAACTGGGCTGAAGGAAGGGATCCTCTAGCTCCCTAATTCTGTGAACCAAAACTGGAAGTTCAATTCACTTATGACCTTCTCACATTTGCAGAAAGATAACATCCCTCCCTCTTCCTGAGAGGATGCGGCAGAAATACAAAGCCTGCTGTAGGATGGAGTAATCCAGGTTGGTCAAGGCCAGCACAGTGCCAACATAGTCCAAGTCACAAAAAAAGCAGTGTGTGCTGTGTTTGCCATGAAAAGACCACACAGGATCCCTGGCAAGGCAAGGATCACTAGGATGAAGTCAGAGGGAAGCTGTAAAAAAAAAAAATATTTTTAAAAAAAATCTCTTTGCCAGATTGGCAAGGAGAACAGCAAACGCAAATAACTGAAAAGCCAGACTAAATCTCCTGAACACGGTGTAACAACCGCTAAAAATGGAAGAAGGAAGGCCATAAGCAGATGCAGAGGGAAGAGCAAGATGAGCATACGCCTTCTCTCCTCCTCTTCGTGTTCAAGCTCCCCGCTATAAATATTTTCAGGTCAGAGGGGTCCCCGAGCCTGCTGCTGCTGCCCGTTCGCTAACCCCGGGAGAGCTCCCTCCCCACCACCACCCTTTCCAACCCCTTTCGGGCAAACCCCGGCGCTGCGGCACCGCCACGGGGAGGGACAGCCCGCTCCCCCCCCGCCGCCACTTCAGGAAATCCCCGAGACCTCCCTCCCTCCCTCCCTCCCGCCGCACCGGCGCTGCCCGCTGCATCTCCCGCCGCCCTCGGCCCCCACCTGCAGCGGGGCGGCCCGGTGCCCGACGCAATTCTCCGCTGACAAAATAAAAGCGCCGCGCCCAGCCCTCCCCTCCACACCCCCCCCTTCTCGAAAAAAAAAAAAAATCTTCTGTTTTTCCTCCCTTGTCCCCTCCGCTCCCCCCCCCCCCCCCCCGCCTTCCCTTCTTCGCCCCCCCCCCCGGCCCTCACCGCCGACGCATCCCGCGAGGAAATCCAGAGCCATGCTGGCACCCTCGGTCCCCGGCGGGGCCCGGCCCTTGCGCGATACCGCTCCGCGCACTGCCGCCGCCCGCCCCGCCGCCCGCCTTTCTACCGCCCGCCCCCGCCGGAGCGGGGCCGAGCCGCGCCCCCTCAGGGGCGGGCAGCGGGACAACTCCCCCCCGTCCCCCGCAGCCACTGGCGGCTGCGCCGGGGCGGCTCCGGGCAAAGGGCGGGACAGGGATGGGACTACCGGGGGGGGAGGCGGGCTGGGCCGGGCCGGAGCCTTCCCCCTTCTTCTTTACAGCTGCAGCTGGAGAATTAACCAGAAAGGCAGAAAGAAACCTCGGAGGCTGGGGGGGGGGGGGGGGGGGGGGGGGGGGGGGGGGGGGCAGAGCAACCCTCCCGCGGAGCATCGGCCGCCGCAGAGCTGTTTTGGGTGGTGCGGGGAGGCTGCCCGGGGGGTGCCGGCTTTCCGGGTGAGGCGTTCCGAGGCGCTGGTGGTCGGAAAGGCTGCGGAGCTGGTCCGTGAGGACTTTGGAGGGGTTGCCTCCTTCTCACAGGGGTGAAAGGCCTGTAACGCCTCTTCTGTGAAGAAAGGCAGAGAGAGTTGGGGTTGTTCAGCCTGGAGAAGAGAAGGCTCCGGGGAGACCTTGTTGTGGCCTTCCAGTACTTAAAGGGGGCTTATAAAGATGGAGAGAGACTTGTTACCAGGGCCTGTAGCGACAGAACAGGGGCTGACCATTTAAACTAGAAGGTGGTAGGTTTAGATTTCCATAATAATAAGGAAGAAACTCTTCACAATCTGCAGCGGCGAGATGCTGGAACAGGTTGGCCAGAGAAGTTGTGGATGCCCCATCCCTGGAAGTGTTCAAAGCTGGGTTGGACAAGAGCTTTGGGTGACCTGGTCTAGTGGAAGGTGTCCCTGCCCAGGGCAGGGGGGTTGGACTAGACGATCTTTGAAGGTCCCTTCCAACCCAAACCATTCTGTGATTCTATAACCAGATTCCCCCACCCAATGTTGTTCCGGAGAGGGGAGAAAGGGTTGCACCAGCAGACGTGGGCTCTGTGCTAACTGCTGCCCCCATGGCACAACTGAAAGTGCGGGGATGAGACCCTACCTCTGATGGCCAAGGACACAAATCGGTAGCCTGCTGTCTGTGGGACTGAGCAGAGCCCTGGATCTCAGTCCTCCATATTGCTGCAGTGCCTCGCCCTGCAGAAGAGGCTTCTCCCTTCCCTGCAGGCTCTTGTTTTGTATTGAACTCTGCTTTCCTACTAACATTACCTGGCCTCAAGGTGCTCTGATGCCAGAACCTTTAAATGGGAAACTCAAGCTGTTGACAGCTTCAAAAGGGAGCCCTGTTTAAGCTGCTTATTTCTGTGGGCAGTGTCTGAGCAAGGGGAATACCAGTGGCATAGAACAGTAAGTACCCTATTCAAGCTTTGCTTAGAGTAACACAATCTTCTTCTGGGCCTGCAAAGTCAGCTTTTAGAGAGTAAGTTCCAGAAGCAGAATGGAAAAGCAGCTGGATTTTTTCTCTTTTTTTTTTCTTTTTGGTTTTCTTTTCCTTTCTTTCCCTCTTTTTTTTTTTTTTTTTTTAATTGCTTTCCATGGCATGGCAGTCCTTTTCTAGGTGTAGCAGCTCAATACAAAGCCGATTAAATCTTGCAGTGGTATAGCATACTAAAAATCAAGCCAGCTTTTACCTTCTGTGCAAAGAAAACACACAAACAAATGAATAAAGACAGAGATGCTTCCAAGGGGGTCTGAAGCTACTACTACAGAACAAAACCTGAGAACCTGTTCCAGATTTAGCAGCACTTGGACCATCAATAAGCAGATAAGATGGAAATGCAAAGCACCCAATGAATCCCTGACCTTCCACCTATCTTCTTCCAACCCAACACTCATTTGGGTTCCTTCTCATCTCTGAACACTCAAATCAAATCAAGAAGTCGGGCATCTCCAGGATGCTTTTGATTCCCTGATGCACATACCTGTCCTACCTGGGGACAACCAGTTGGTATCAGAGAGCAGGTTAGGTGGGCTGGCCCTGCCCTTTGCTGCAGCACCGATAGCTTTGGGAGCTGCCCGCTCCTGCTGTACCACACACCGTCCTACCTCCTAACGGGGACCTTGCCAAACCCATACACCTGCAGCCAGTACTTGAAATCAGAGAGAAAGCCCCGATCAGTCCTTTTTCCCTAAACACTTTCTCCAAGTAGAGGTCGAATTGACTTTCTGGGAATCTTGCATCCACGAGAGGAATTGCAATCATGCGCACAGCTCTGCAGGTGAAAGTCCGGATGTTATATGCATCTGCCTTGTACCACAAGCCCTGGAAAGATCATCTTGGCCTAAAACATTCCTGGCCAGAGAGTTTTAATCTGTTATTCAAATCCTCTGATCTCCCAAGCGGTCTGCCTCAGAGAAATTACCTTCTCCACCAGAGGTGTTTTGTAATTTTAATGTTGGCCCACAATGGATGGGGAAAATACTTCCTCTCTCTTTGCAGGCACTTCTTAGGTTATCTGAAGACAATTTCAATCTTAGTCTTTTCTTCTCTGAATTATATTGATTTTTATCTTTGACCTTTGATTCTTCTTACCCCCTGCTTCCTTTGGTTGATCTGGAGTTCCTTGAACTGACCCCTGAGGCCTTGCTGAGTGAGTAATGGGAGATTACCTTGGGTATTTGCAGACAACACTCTTGTTCATATATCTGAATATGAGAGCAGCTATTTGCAAGAGTTTTCTCATAACATAACAACATAGCCTAACATAACATAACATAACATAGCATAACATAACATAACATTGTTCATTCATGGGCAGCCTGTGACACATGATGTGCCCCAGACGCTTTTTAGTACATCAGTGTCATGCCAGCATGTTCCCTACCTTGTACTTGCCGTTTCTTTCTACATAGTCATTCCTAGCTGTCCGTACTAAATTGCTTTTTCCAGATTGTTTTTCCAGTTTGTCAAGAACACTTGAATTCTAATCATGCTGTCGATGTTTGTGCAGCCCCTCCCAGGTTGCTGCAATCTCTGAAGGCCTGTCTTGTTCCTGCATGCTTGAGCTGTTCCTAATAAGCTTTATTCCATGCTACTGAATGTTTTATTCAATGCTACTGAACCCCACTGGAGCAGGCATGTACTTCAAAGGGGGCGTGGGGGGTGCTTTATAAATTAGTACAGAGAACATCAAGGGCTCATTGGTGTAAAGTTTGGCATGTCAAGGGTTGGTTCACTAAGAATGAGCATGGCTTTAGTCCCACTGGGGAGTTTCCCTTTTGTTCATTTTTTCTTGGTTGGGGTTTTGTTTTGTTTTCGGTTCGAGTTACACTTGTGAGGCAATGTTGTATGAATGTAGAGGAGTTTATTAAGCTTGTATGGGGTGGGGGACAGTGAGTCAGTATAGGTGCTTATATTTGTGTGTGGCTTCCATACGAGCTTTGCCGTAAAGGGAAGGAAGTCGTATAGCTCTTGCAATTTGTTAGTATGACTTAGGCCAGATGTTTTGCCTATTGATCCAGGGCCTTACGTGTGCAGGACAGATACAGCTTTGTAGAGGAGAGCTAACCTAACACTCAAGGAAACCCAGATTTATATGGTTCTCCTCAGTCAGGCTGTTATTCTAGATAGTTCCAAAGCTATGTCTGATCTTGTGTCGGCTTTGTTGATGTGTGATGCCTCCAGCTCAGAGCGTGACTCAGACATCCATTGGGAGCTCTTGTGCCCTTCAGGCTCCATAGATTCGGCTCAGCTGTGACTGCCTTTTCTTTTTATTCTGCTAAGGCAGATTCAAACATAACTTACAACTCGCTGGGATGCATCCCCTAGAGAGCTGGAGTGAGGGGTTGTGCTTTCCCTGCTTTCTTCTTCTTTGGGAGCATTTGGCTTCCCTGCTGGATGGTGAAATGTGGGCTCATCAAATAGAGAAAGCAGAAAAGAAAGATCTAATGGTGGCTTGGGAAACATATAGAGTCTACTAGCACGTACAGCAGCTGTGCTGCCACATGTCTGAGAGAAAAGGTTAAAGCTGTAATTTAATGTTATCCTTTAAAGATCTTCTTCCCTTTGTCTCATTGCCTTTTAGGTCGGAATGGTGGCAATTCAGGTGGAAGAGGCTTTGCAGGTGGTGCTGGAGGGGTGAGATAGCAGAGAAGGTTTCCCTTCATTCTTGTGCCAAGAAGTGACCCTGTCAACTGCCTGCTGCCTTTGATGGCATCCAGGGGAGATCTGGGAGAAGGTGAGCCTGGACAGAAACCTGGGAAAACGAATTGGGAGAGTAGGGAGGGGAACAGAATAAGGTGGAGAGTAGAGTTAGCAGAGCAGAATTAACACTGCAGGTAAATGAAACACGAAGAGAAAGGGCAAAAGCAGAGTGAAGTAGGATAGGAACAGAATTGTCGAGTTGTGATAAACTTGTACAAATTCTGGTGGCAATGGCATGCAATAAAATACATATTGTTGACTCAGGTGTTTCAAAATCTTTCTGTTTGCTTGTGAATTTGGCATCAACAATTGGCCCTGTCCCAGTAGACATGTCCCACAGGAATGTAGAGGGTGATGGACAGGGGGGTCTCCCCTTTGCTCCTCAGAGCTTCACTGGGGCTTGGCCAGCTCTGGCACTACCTGGCAGGAGAATTTCCTTTCATATAGCCTTCTGCCTCAGCCTTTGCCTTATCTTCTAAGGTAATGCACTGCTGCATCTTCGCGATTTAAGTACTTATCACGTTACCCAGAAAAATACATCAGTTTCTCTTTTTATTTTGAGCTGGGACTGGATTTCGAGCTGCTTCTTCCTAGCGCCTACTTGGGCTTCCTGAATCACTCTTCAAAGACTCTTCGGGGCAGCAGCTCTCTCTCTGTGCCCTGATTATGATGTGAACCTAAGTGGCATTTAGACCGTTTGTGAATGTTGCATTTACACTAGCAAACCGCTTGCAAGGAAAACCTTGCGTTTTCCAGAGACTGCAGTCCAGCACAACTGGGCTTGAAGATCAGCTAATGCTTCACCAAACAGCTGACCATCTAATGCAGCAACAAATAAATGCAAATGGTGAAATGAGAGAAATATTGGGACACAATGTTAAGTATATAAGAAAAACTTAGAAGCTGGGCTGCTCTGTGGAAACACTCAGTGTCTGAAAAAGAATCTTCTCCAGGTGAATTCACCGAGTACCTTTATGTGGTTTCGAGTCCATTTTCTTTGTTTTCCTAAACACTGTTGTATTCATTGCCTCACTTGTACTCATTGCCCCACTCAATGTTATGTTGTGGGTCAGGTCATTAGGATACTCCAGATCCTCAGGATCCAGCTGTCTTTGAAGACAGAGCAGCTAAGGCATTATTCGTAGGGTACTAGATGCCTCTATTATCCATTAACTTTATGACCTTGGGTGGCTTTAGGGTATTCTCTGTTGTTATTATCCCAGTGGCTTCAAAGGTACTGTATATCAAATGTTGAAACTTCCCAGCCTGATAAAATCCTTTGATAAGACTGGTGTTTCAAAGCATGAGATGTAACTGATGCATTTGTACAAGAGTCAAGTGCCACTGAAACAGAGCTGCCTTGCTTAGAGATCTGCTGATGGGTAGGAGCTTTGTGATCCCCCAAAGTGTCCTGGTCAGGATCGCAGCATGTGAGACCCCTTCTGTTCCAAAGGAAATCACGGCAGGTGAACAACTGTCTAAGCTAATATCTGAGGTCTGAGCTTGCAAGAGGCAGAGACTGAGAAGTGCTGCAGGAATGGAGTGGCTTAGTATGCTCTAAATTGTAAAGCACCCTGAAAAGTTTGGTGTAGCTCTAATTTTCCATGCTTTATCCCTGTGAAATGGAAACATTTTTATTACTGGGCACAGATATCTTCTGGAAATCCCGACTGTTGCCATTTTAAGCAGAAGTGGCCAAGTTCTGACATGCACCTTCTGTTTGCCTCAGCCTCTGCTCCATGTGATACTGTGTATGTGGAGGAGCATTTTAGTTTGGGTTACTGGCTTTAAATATACTGGTCTGTGGGAGAAGGCAAGAGGAAGAAGCATAACATGCCCTTAAAACAGTCAACAACATTTATGATCACTCTGAGGAAGAATCCATCCCTGTTCATAGTCAGTTGTCTTGTGCTTTGTTTGAAATAAAAATCGGTAGCCAACTCCTGGGTGCTTCCCTGGAAGCAGATGAGAAATGAACAGACCAAAAAATCAGAAAAAGCTGCTTACAGGCATCAGACCGAAGTCCTTTCCTTGGCATTATCTTTGATTTCAAAGATACTTTGAGTTCTGGTAACTAAACTGCTGAGCCTTTTCCTCTTCTGGTATGTTTCTTTCAAGCAGCTAGCAAGTAGGCTAGAGAGGGCAGACCTATGCAATCACACCCCCGTGCTGGGTCTTTTCTTCTCTCTTCATGGGTCCCATCTTTATTCTCTGGCTTGTGCTGGCACTATGATGGCTAAGACACGGTGATTATTGTTTTCATGTATATTTGGGGAAGAACCTGAGTCCAAAGTACCTGAAATATTATGAGGACTATATCCTTTTATGTTTGCTGCAGGTGGAGCGAGTTTCTTCGCTGCTGGCCTTCCCTGGAGAAGACCAGAAGACTTTGCATGCACATGCAGTCCTCGATACGGAGAGGAGGTCTCCAGCAGAACCATATGCTAAACTATTTAGCAGCACAATTTTAAGATGGCAGAGACCACAAAGAGGCATGCTGAGATAAGAAGGTGGGCAGTGACTCCAGTTACCTGAATTAGTAACTATCTATCGGCCTAGCAGCTTTACCCATCTCTCCCTCTGCACATTACTCAGTCACTCAACAAATATACTTGTGACTGGTGACAGTGAGCAAAAACTTCTTGGAAATCGTTCAGAAAAGGAAGATAAAAACTCAGTAGCTGGCATCTTTATAGCATTTTTCCAGTCTGGATTTGCAGACAATATAACGTAAGCCTCAGGCTGTTTTTGTGAAGTAAAAATGTGCACTTATGCCCATTTTCTAGATAAGGAAGCTGGTAAAACTGATTTGTCCTAAGGGAACAGGAGACAGAGCTAGGTGGACGGCCTCCTCTGCCTGCCCCCTGTCTTTTTTTTTAAGCCACCCTGTTCTTACAGGAACATTTCTGTGAGGCAAATGGTTTTTCATTGCCAACAGCTATACAAACATACTTTCAACACCCCGTACTTGAAATCCTCTGGCACAGTTTGTATCCACATGCAAAGTCAATGACTGGGAGACCAGGTCTCCAGCTGAATCTAAATGCTAAGTTATTCAACATTCTAGACACACAGTAACAACACCAGTCAGTAATGAATGAGGAGAGATAGCCAAAAAAAGTGGGAATATGGTGTAAGGCAGTGCCACTAAGCTTTATATACAGACATATTTTTAATATCTTGGCCTGTCTTCAAGGCAGCTTCCTGCTGAGTTGTGTGTGGGCTTCCAGCTGTCATGTGGAATATGTTTGTTGCATTAGTCATGCAGAGGAGGCACCTATTTCTTAGAAACTGAACGAACAGGCTTAGCAGAATGACTAATCTGCCTTTGCAGAAACTTCCCAAATACTCTGTGAGATGGGCACCCATGCGGCTCTTGAACTAACGCCAGGGAAAGGACAAGAGTGATAAGTGAGGCTGTGAACTTCATATGATATTCAGAGACCGGTACTGTTAGTACCGGTGTCTGGGTATTCTTTGCTAATGCTGGGGGTGCTCCTGAAAAACCTACAGAAACTTCGGGCTTAGACCTCAATTTTTCTCCAGCTTGAGGCAATGGAAAATGTCAGGTTAGTGTTGGAGGCACAGAGTTGAACACCTGCTGATGAAATGGGTCTATATTTCCACTAGGACAGTGCACACTGCTTACAAAGTTTTATGCCAGAGATCCCTGAATTAGTATTCATCAAGGTAGCATGGGTATCAGTAGCTCTTTGCCCCCCAGCAATATGGGGGTCTTCTCTGGCATTAAACTTGCTTTGTAGCAGAATTTTTAAGGTAGATGCTTTGGTTTTGCTTGAATGCATTAATTAATTCAGTGTAATTTCACTTGTTTTCCACTTCTGCAAAACAAAAAGTCTTAAAATCTTTTGTATATATCCCCTCTTAACATAAGCTCATAGTAATGCTGGTATTTAGAAAAAGTTCTCTTTTCTGAATTCATTGGTGCCAGGTTTGCCAGTTAAGTATATTCATAACAATCTTTCCCACATGATTTAAGCAGCTGATAGCAAAGTCCTAAATAACAATAATAATGCTTTATAGTGCTAGAGCTGGGTTTTCCTCCAGATTTGCAAGTAGCTCTGAGGTTGTTAAATCACTTCAAATCAGATAGTTCCAAAGGGAAGAAAGACTGTCAGCTAGTCAAAGTAATGTAGCATCTCATATTTTTCACTGGTATACAGCAGAGATCTGAGGGATGCATCGTTTGAGAATATTGGAGAAAAAGAGAGAGAGAGACATAGACTCTGGAGTCATCACTGATACTGCAACAGCATCATCAATGGATTTGGGGCTTGTCACTGTTCCTACCATGACAGCTGTGTTTTACTGCCTAATGCCTGAACTATCCTGCTGAAAAGGTTGAGCGTTGCACATGAATATCATCATGACAAATGAAGAGTACATTATCTCTTGGTGGGGAAGAGGAGGCTGGGAAGGTGAGTGCCTTCCTCCGCTCCTGGCTCTCCAAGCCTGCTGCCAAGTCACTGACTACATCTTCTGTTCATTAAAGTGCAGAAAATATGCAAGAGGCTGCAAAGAGGCTCAAAGTGCAATTGGAAAGTCAATAACAGTCCTGACATCCTCTCCCTCCATCAGTCAGGAGTCCTTCCAAAGTGCTAGCAATGTCGGCTGGCATAAAATCTTTTCCCAGAGCTGACTGCGGTGGTGCACCGTTACATTTCCTCTTTCTTTTGTAAAGATCAGTATTTGGGTGCAAGATTCACATAACACTTTAAAAGAACGGTGAGAGCAATGCCATTTTTAATATAGACATATTTTCACATGGGTGTTTTTGTAGGATAGGTGCTAATGTTGTTATTTCCACCTTTTCCCATGATTTACTTCTGAACACAGACTTGTGGCTTTCTGAGAAGAGCCTGAATCCTTGCAGTGACTTCTTGGCAGTGGACATACAGCACACCGATTGTGCTGAAGAGAAGATTATGTATAGGGAGATTGAGTGACTTCCCCAAAGCCAGAAAATCTGTGTCACTTCTTAAATTACTGCAATCATCTTCAGTCCTCTTGGAAATGTGTTATTTTCCCTTCCCTTGGAAATTCGTGTAGAAGCAGTACAACCTTATATCAGCTTTCCAGAGGTGAAATCACCGATCACTTATATCAGGCTAAAAGTGATGCACTTGCCAATGGTCAGAGTGGTTTCCTTACCAGTTTTGTTTGTTTTGCTGTGAAATTCCTGCTGCGAATGTTTGTGTCCTTGGAATTATTGGTTTTTCTTTACTACCTGAGATAAAGGACAATGAGACACTTTGATTTGAAAATCCATAACACAGCTGGAGCCAGGAGGTTCCACCCCCCTTTCCACCCACCGCCACGCAAGCCAAGCACCAGGCTCTGCCAGCTCAGCAGAGCTGGTGTCACTCTTTCCAGTTCCGCAATGTGCAAACAGCCTGGTGACGTAGCGGGGTAACGCTGTTTGAACAGTCTCTTCAGTCAAGGATTTTTCCAAAATAAATTGGACAGGAATTAATGGATATGCATGTGAGTGTGATATCACATAGCATGAGGGGAATAGAAAATGCAGCATGTTTTGGCAGGAAATGAGGCAGGAACATTTTCTCCACAAATCTGGCTTGACGAGCTAGCAGGTGGTTGCAGAGGCAAAAGAGGACAGGCTTCTCTTTCACTTTGCAGGATGGATGGAGCTGGTCCTGTCCTGGGAGTGAGCTGTGGAAGGAGAGGGGTAAAGGGATGCCCCTGCTTTTTTGCCTCACCTAAAAGATGTTATTTAACATTTATTACCTACTTAAAGTCTCCCTCTCCACCTTTCCTTTTGCTCCATACACTTGTACGAGTCCTCTAACCCTGCTGCTGCCTTAGCCGTGAAGCAGTTCTCTCTGCCTGGGTGGGCAGACAGCTGCCTCCTCCTGTGAAGCAAATGGAGTGTTTCATCCATCCGGCACTGTGCAAAATTAAGGCCTTCCTCGCTTTTCTGCCACTTAGTTTCATAATTTCCTGCAGATTGCTTCATGTCGTCAGATCTGTCTCTTCATCTGACAGCACCTTCCGTGCCCTGCTTTTTCAAAATCCCCTGTGAAATTCACCCATTTTAAACAAATCGCTCTTAAACAGTTTGATACCGGAGGAAAGGACGTGTGAGTTATTTCTAGTAGAGTACTATCCCTTGTGGAGGCTCAAAGTGTGCGTTTCGTGTGTCATTTCCTAGGGCAGGCTTTGAGAAGACCACCTGGGTTGTGGCCAGGCCCTTTCACTCATCCCTGCATAGATGTGGACCATGGTGTTTCTTTGCAAGCTGGACTAGCAGTGATCTCTGACAGTCCTTGGACATTGTGTCAAAGGGTGACAGGAATGACTCGTAGGTGATCTTGAAGATCTTCCTATTAATTCAAGGTTTCTTTGGGCTGTCTCTGTTGACCTGGGCCATTGGGGGGCTGGATTCTGGTAAGTCTTTCTAATGAGGCTGGTATATGAGAGCTAGTGTATCTCTGAAACCTGGGGAAGAAGGGATGAAGGAGGAAGCTTCTTCAGCAAGGTGTGAAAGACTGTGAGATCTCAAGGACTCTACATCTCTAGGAGGATTCCTGGTAAGGGAGGCTGAATCGCTGCCTTGACGATAACTCTCTTTAGCAGGGAGTTGGTCTGTACTGTTTGGGGTGTGCCAGCAAGTAACAGCAAACACAGTAAGACAGGTTTCATTTCTCCGATGGGGTTTCCTTCACACTGAATTACACCTTCCTACATACTTGCTCGTGTGTGAATACTTCAACACTCGTGTAGGGCTTCTCTTCCAGAGGGCTCTGCCCTCGCTGCCTTCGCGTGGTGGCTGGGCTGAGCGGGTCACACAGAGCTGACGAGCATGGCAGTGGATGCTATTTGCCTTTAAGTCCTGGCCGGACACTGGGAGCAAAGGACTGGAGACTACAGTAGCAGTGACTGTGTTTGCCTGGGGCTCATGCTAAGCCCCTGTCGAGGCAAACGTCCCCAAAGTAGCTGTGTGCATGCATTCCTCTGGAGCCGGCTGCCCCCAGTGACATCTTCACGGGACAAGGTGAAATGTCTCAAGTCCCAAACTACTCTTCTTTCTGATGGCCACCTTCTGAATGGTCTCTGTTTGCAGAGCCATTCCAGTCAAATGGAAAATGTGACTTCTCCCAGTATACCTCACCAAAGTGACTGAAACCCTTATCAGAAGGTTATCAAAATGCTTGAATCTGGAGTCAGCTTTGTGCTATATAAAGCAAACTAACATTTTGATAGAAGTGTTGGTGGGAATGAGGGTTAAGATAATTTTAAAAGAGTTAATTTTCTGTTGCAAAGGGAAGGTTTGGGGGTTGGTTGGGTTATTTTTTACAATCTCAGAAAGTTTCAGGAGGAAGATTCTCTTTGAGCTGTTCAGCTCAGGTAGAAAAAGTAGAAATTTTGCTTGGTCTTGTGACATTTCATGGGAAATACTTATTAGCTCTGACAATTTTGTCAGTGTGACATGCCAGCCAGTCTCTATTTTCTTGCCAATACTGCACCAATCACTGCAATACGTAGAAAAATGCCCCCCCCCCCCCCCCATGACACCCCTAACCATGTGATGGGAGGGAACGCATGGCAACACTGTCATATAGGGAATATAATGAATTTCTTCACTTTGCCTGGAAGCAGCTCCCAGAAAAGCAATATTAAACAGTGATGTCTAAGGAGTGACCCCAAAGGTGGCGGTGACTGCTGCGGCGCAGGCTGGAGCGGCTCGGCAGGTTGCCTGATCTCCGCAGGAACCAGGAGGCTCCCGGGCTGCCCCACAACAGGGGACCGTGTCCTTGTACCCGTGTGTCACCGACACAGCAGGTCCCACACCGGGTCCCGCTGCTGGAGGGGGCCCACAATGACAGCAACTGGGAATGGCTGGTAGGAGAAGTGGAAACAGCACCTTTCCCCCCACTTGGCACGTACAGATTGTTGATGAACCGTTAATAACTCCTGTATGGTCACCAGGTGTAAAAGGAAGGGCTACTGAATAACCCAGTGTGTTTTAGCGGCTACACTGATATCTCTCTAGATAATATTTTACTTCTTGTTTTAAGCTTTTGCTGTCCTTGCATGATGTTTTACTGGAATAAACTGTTCTCTCCAGCGCAGAAAGTGTTCAGGGAAGGACACATAAGAAATTATGGGAAGCGAGTTACTAAAAATTCTTTAATTTTCACTTCCCAGAAACCCTGAGCCCTCACACTGACCTGTGCTATATGTCACTGATGCGTCAGCCCATCCAAAATATGCACTTCAGACAGAAGTAGGTTCTTGTGAAATGTGTGTGAGACATCACTGAGGACTGAAGTCCTCAGCTCCTCTGTGAAGCCAACCCAGGGGGGGCAGCAGCCGTGAAATTTTCTTTTCCCTTTGCTGCCAATGTGCCTTGGCTCTGACCCAGAGAAACCTCTTCAAAAGGAGTACAATTCAGGTCATGACTTGGCAAGCCCTTCACTGCATCAGGACTTTGGTTTCCAGTTTTACTCTGGGCAAAACTTAACCTTTCTGTGTAGATGTGCAGCCCCCCTGTACAGGGTTGTTGGGCAAAAATAGGCAATATGGCATTTTCTTGAAATCTTGGTTCCCCTTGATGAGCAGATCTCTCTCTCTGGTTTTCTCTTTCCCCTGCTGAGATCATCACCCTGTGCTGGTTGTAAATTAGGAAGAAAAAATTAGGTGCTGGACCAGTCTCCTGGCAAAATCCATCTCCCATCTCCCCTGCAGGACAAAATGCTGGAGTTTGGGCAGCAGCAATAGTGATTCCTGCTCCGCCACTGAACTCAGCAAGAAGCTGACATTGGAAAGGGGTTTGGGAGACTGAGCAAGGCGTGAAGGAACAGAGCTCCTCCAGGGGCTGGGGAAACTACCCTGCGGTCTGAAAGAGTAGCAAACGCTTTGCATGTGGTTGGAGTAATTTCTGGCCTTCACCACAGGTATACACTATGAGCAGGTAATAATCTATGGGGATCTGGGTAGAGGTTTAGGGTGAGCTGTGTCGGCTGGGAAAGCCAAGGAAAATTCCTTGGGAAGGGCACAAGGAATTTTCCTTGATGGGAAAGGGGTCTGCTTCACCAGATGGAGGAAGGGTACGCTGGGCTGGGGGGAGGAGGCAGCTCATACACAGCCACCTCTGCCCCTTCTCCATGGCGCAGGGCAAGAGCGTCCTCTGGCAAACAAGCGTGCAAGGCTGTCTTCTGGGGTTAATAAGTACAACGGGGAATGGCCCCTTCACAGCCAGCGTTACCCTGCAAGGCACCACCCCTTCTGGTTCTCCAAGCACAAAGGCACTGGGAACAGCGGCTCTGGCGCAGCGTTGCAGGGCTTCGCGGGATTACTTATTCACTGTGTTCCTGGAACAGCTCCAGGCTTCCCGTCTCTGCCTCCAGTGTACAAATTCATCAAGTATTCACAAGGCTCACAATCCCCAGAGGCAAGAGGAGACAGTAGGAAGGTGATTCGTATTGCAAATCACACTGTCTTCGAAGGACCTGCGGGGCTCTGGAAAGACCAAAACGATATCCTCCCTTCTTCTACCTCCCTAACGTTTAATCAGGGTAATTGAGGCAGCAGACCAGTCTGGATGGATTTCGTTGCCGGGGCCATTGGAGGTAAATACACAAACTAGTGCTTGTTGATGAAAGCAGATTGCTGTGTTTCCTTCTTGTTCAGCTAACGGGCAGGTCTCAATGGTAAAGCTGAGAGTCTTTCAATGGGGGCTGCTTGTTAAAAGTGCATTCATCTTTATTAAGTGGAAAATGTCATCAGAGCAGGCTCACAGAGTTACTGGAGAGGCAGCACTGCAATTTGGTCAGCTGAGGTCATTGCCCTGCAATCTCCTCCAGTCTAATTG
The DNA here is from genome assembly GCF_929443795.1 of Astur gentilis. Classification (NCBI taxonomy): domain Eukaryota; kingdom Metazoa; phylum Chordata; class Aves; order Accipitriformes; family Accipitridae; genus Astur; species Astur gentilis. The sequence continues at coordinate 9,947,452 of NC_064904.1, forward strand.
CAGTGCGACAGGGCAAAACTCTGATAGGAAGAGACAAAGTGGAATACGTTGTGTGCAGATACAAACCGGCGAGTAATGCCCGGAGAGCAAAACCTCACAGGTCTGGTGCCTGGGAGTCCCGGCAGGCTATCGGGGTCGTGGCTCTTGGGGGGTTGAGGATGCGGTTTGTGAGACGGGAGGCTGGAGGCATGGCTCTTCACAGTGAAGAAGCTCTGAATGAATGACCTTTGCATTATCTTAGGTTAATATGTACTTGCAGTTGTGACGGTAATTTCAGTGCAGGCGTGCTACGTAGCGGATTTTGATCTGGGAGAAAGTAGGTTAGCCATATATAAAAAAAGTAAAAGGAGAAAAGTGTGATTCCATTCTAGGTAATTTTAGAGCATGTACTGCTCAAATCCAGCTTTGTTTTAAACAACAAAATGTAGCCACCGGTCTTGTTTCTTTTCTGAAATCTTGCCAGGTTTAGTGGAATGTCAAATACCAAGAGAGAGCCTTGGGGTCACAGCTGCCAGAAAAGCCAGGTAAATCTGTCAGATGGCTGAGACGCCCCTCCCAAGCCTGCATGTCAGATCTCACTTTGAGATCTGCCGAAATTTGGCAGTTTCCCTCACCAGGAGCAGCCTGTGGTCCCAGTGCAGGTGTGCATTTCTTGGGAAGGACCATGATGAGTTTTACCCTGCAGCCCTTTATTGCTCATCATCCAAAATGTGCAAATGGGGCAAGGTTTGGCATCTCAACAGCACCCAGCCCCGGAGGTGCCTGTTGCTTGGGTTGTTGGCCTTCCCCAGGGTGCTGGAGGACCCTGCTCAGGAAGGACCCTTCATGGGAGAGGGGGATATAACCAACCCCTCCATGACAGCTTGCCTTTATCCTCTTCTTTCCTTGCCAAAGTTAAAGTACTCAGCTACTTCGGTGGCTGTGCTGAGGCTGGCAACAGGATGCTCATCCCAGAAGGATTCACCAAGCCCCCCGAGACGTCCCATAAATGACTGGGCTCAGCTCAGCAGGGCAGCGATGGTTGCATTCACTGCTTGGACTCCTTTGCTTTTGTTGGCACAGTTGTGGTTGAGCCACTTAAGGATAAACTTCTTTTGCAAGGGAATGTGGATAGCTGAAAACACTAGTTTCAAAGTGGCCATTCACCTCGGCATTCTGCCACCGCTCCTGTGTGAGGCCGTGATTTGTGTGAAGCCTCCCTGTCCGGGCACCAGCATCACGTGCTGCCCGGCCATGCAGCCAGCACCTCCCATGGGTGCCCTGGAAATGGGCTCAGCCTGGGGGGATGCAGGCCGGGGAGCTCCAGCTGGCATCAGAAATGTCTTTGCTTGTTTTAACGCACTTCACTGACCCCAGGATGTCAGAGAGCAAGATTTTCCGTTTTGTCACCTGTGTCCAGCTTGGGGCTTTTCTAAGAGGGATAATACACTGTTTACTGGCGGACAGGAGTGTCTTCTGGCATGCTGTTCCCTGCTGCGAGCTTGCACAGACATGGGCGAGGTACCTGGGCTGGGCTTCAGGGCCACGCTCCCTACCCCGACATGGAACAGCTTCCGGGGATGGGACAGCATTCCTGCAAGAACTGGGATGGTTTTGGTGCTGAACTTATTTCATGGCTTGTGTTTGTTAGGGCTGAAGCAGTTTTCCTATTCGCATGGAGGCTACAAACCCAGCTGAAGTGTATCAAACAACTCAAAAGACAACACAGATAATAACAGAGTTTTTGTTTAGGGAATTACATTCTTGTGACCTTGATCTGTTTTCAGAGTGTTTTGGAGAAAGAATGGCTTAAGCACCTTTGGAAAACAGCAGAGGTGCTGCCCTTTTGAATCCCATGTAACGATCCAGCCTGGCTCAGGCACCTGCACAAATATTGTGCATCTCCTCTGAGCTATTGCTTCTGCGGCCATGGGACAGGCTCAGCATCTTCAGCCCAGAAAACAGTGACCTGCTGTGACTCCAGACAGAAAGAATGTGAGAGAAACATGCTTAGTGACTGTGGAGACTTTCAATAACCACCAAATGGGGCTGAGAGTTGGAGAAAGCTGCTCATCTGTAAGGATGTCCTTCCTGGCCAATAAAGCTGAGCAGGAGGTTGGACTAGAGAGCTCCCAGGGTCCCCTCCAACTTGAATTTTCCTGTGATCCCATATGTGTTTTCTAGCCCTGCTACAGCAGCAGCCTGGGCCATGGCAGGGGATGGGTGTTGATGATCAGGGCTATCGATGACTAGGAGATGACTTGATTCTTATGCCAGGCATAAAGATTTGGGAAGGGGGAGTTGAGGTTCACCCAACAGTGGTAGAGCAGCAGGGTCTGTAGCATGCCCGGGCTTCTCCACATCTTGCTACAAGGTCACACACCAGTCACATGCGGTCCAAGGGTAGATAAAATAGTCCTCCTACGGAGGGAACATGCTGTCTCCTCGTCCTTACAGCTAAAGCAGCTCTTGCTGGTCACTGCCAGGGTCGTGTTACTGGATGGAGTTCAGCTTGTTTAGGGTACGGGGCACTTCTTATGTTCCCAACTCTTCACAAAACAAAGGTCTTTCTTTGGAAGCTGCTGTCTACCCATGCAGCGTAAGGACCATGATGCCTGCTTCTCCCTGGGTTTCTTAGCCAGGGGGTTGCCAACAGCTCAGAGCTGTTGCAGCCTGGTGGGCTCCGTAGGGCTGCTGCTTGCTCTCTGCTGATAGCTGTTGTGGTGGCCACCCTGCCAGGATCCCTCCTCATTTGAATTGCCTGGTCGAAGTGGCCTGACTCATGAAGAGACTGTGCGTAACCCAGTTTTGTCCCTGCGCGATATGTGTGTGGGATGCTGCAACCTCTGAACAATACCTGAGAACATCGCAGATAAAGTAGGCATAAAAAAATGGCTCACTAAACCCAGCAAAGACTATTCACCTGATTTTGCTATTTGTTTTTGTCACAGCTGCTACAGTGTTACTGGGAGGGAGTCCCACATGAACCAACTCCCGTATGCATGCTATGCATTGCTGGCCTTGTTCAATTCTGCTGTGCAAACAGGGCATGTGTGGGTCATGCTATCTTTGTCCCAGGCTATTTATATCGCATGACATTCTGCAAAGCCCTTCTTCCTCAGCCTTCGATAGACTTGGCTGAGCTCTTCAGCTCTGACAACTTAACTGCTCGGAGTGATTTGGCTTTTAAGGAGCGCAGTTCATGGCAGGCTGTGATTGTTTGGAGATTTGGGGGGCTCACATCTCCACTTTGGTGGGAGCAGTGAAAAATTTTCCTTTATGGTCTCCTCCCAAATGGAGATGTTCGGTCCTTGCTGGAACCAGGCTGAGTGGGGAGCCCTTGGGACTGAGAAGCAATGAGAAACAGGCTGGTTTGGGGAAAACCTGCTTTATTTTGTTTATGTTGCTGCTGTCTCTGCATCTTAATGTGTGAACAGGACAATTTCTCCAGAAGGGAGGACACTTCTTGTCAAGCACTGACCCAAATCAGCCTTGGTCCCTGATGTGCATGAGCCAAGGCTCCTACCTTCCTGAGCTGGTGGAGCAAGCCAGGGCTTAGCTGTGCAAGGCACACGGTGCCCCTGCATCGCTGGCGTCTGGCCAGCCCATGGCTGCTTAATCTAAGGTTCAGGAAGTCTGAACCCATGCGATGCCAAATCCTCCCGCCTGGAGCAGGGGTGCTTGGGCCAGGGGACTGCACCTCTGAGGTCAGCAGTGTCGTGCCGACACCGAGTTATGTGCTGCTCTTCCCTGGCTGGCGGGGTTCGTGTTTGCAGTCTGCCTCTGGCCAGCGGTCGGGAATCTGCCACAGCGTAGGTGGCCCCGGGTGACTCTGTGCGTTGTCACTCTGCTCGGACCAGAGGCGTTGCTCCTTCAAGCCATATTACTCTGGTTGTGTTTTCCCCCTCGCTGTCTCACTTCCAGCCTGATCTCATTTTGGTTTCGAAATACAGAAGGTGGTTTCTTGGCCCATTTTTCGTTTTCATTGCTAGTTATCTGGTGGCAGATTTGATAGAGATTTTTGAAGAACAAACCTCATTTTTCTGCAAGCAAGATGCTGTTGGTTGTTTTCTTCAGAGTAAGGCACTTCGGGATTGTCTCCTGGTGACTCACGCCAGCAGCTGCTGCTTTTTTCCAAAACGCCGTAGAGCTTTCCAGAGCTCCCAAGCAGATGTGTAATCACAGGTGAACATGCCTAGTGAAATACCTGCAGCAACTAATACATTTTTAAGTATCTTGGGTTTTATTTTTTTTAAAGAAGGACTCAATGAGAGGCCGTTTCCAACCTGTGAGCCACCAGACATGCACTGTATCTATGACTGCCTGACCCCCTGAAGGGCTCATACAGCACTTTTCTGAACTTGATTTCTATCTAAATAACTCACATGGCTACAGCTCCATCGTCCCCCAGCCTGGTTTCCTCTCAGATGACTTGGCAGTTGATGTACTGGGAGGGAGTTAGCTGGTCAGCGTTGTATCTGCCAACAGATGCATTTAGATCAGAGCTGAGAAATGCAGCGAGGTAAAAGGGCAGGGATGGTGGGTGATCTGTTTGTTACTGCCACCGGGAGAAGTCCATGTTGGAGCTCTTTTGCTCTCCTTATCTGCCACTAAGGCAGTAACTTTGTGTCGTGGCCAAAACATAGCACCGTACCAGCTACTAGGAAGACAGTTAACGCTATCCCAGCTGAAACCAGGACACTTTGTCTCGCAGGATTACGGCATTTCTAACTCCAGTGGCTATTTGAAGGTCTCAAAATGAGCCCGGGTGTCGATAGAGGATTGACAAGCTCCCCAGCAGGCTGGGCGTGCCGTCACTCCCGCAGGCAGGGAGTCGCGGTGAGCCGGTGCGTGGGGTCTGCGGCTGAGCACGCCGCCTTGGCGCACGCCCGGCACTGATCCCTCGCTGCCCCTGAATCCTGCCGAGCCCCGAGCGGCGGAGGGCGGGTGGTCCCACCGCAGAGCAGCGTGCCGGTTGTGCTGCGCCCCGGCGTCGCACCGGCCTGCCGGGGCTCCAGGCAACCTTTGGTTTTGCTTCTGGCTCTGCTTTTGCAGCAGTGTTCGGTGCATGTAGGAGATGCGCTTCAGAGGCTGAGTCCAGCATGGTGCCACGGACCCTAATGCGCAACAAATTCCTCACCCAGGGCGTTAGATGTGCTCTGTAAGGTGCAGCACGTGTCCAGTCCCTGGTGTGCAGGAGGCGGCAGCAGGACCTCTCCTGCCTTCAAGAAGGAAGACAGACTGCTGAGGACCACCCCTCTTTTATAGACATCTTCATGACTGCTGCTTTTTTTCCTTAATATCTCCAAGAGTGGAGAACCAAAATTGCTCCAGAGACCCCCTCGTGTGAGTGGGGATGCTTTGCACTTCATGCGAGGGTGCTTGGTCATAGTCCAAAGACGCTTTACCGTCTAAGGTGAGAGGGGGAACAGAAACAGTCCAATATCATACAAGTCATCTCTCCAACCTTCCTGCAGCAGTGCTTTCTGTGTTTCCCCCAGTCTCGGTTTGCACTGTGGTGTTATTCCTCCTGATGAGCTTCCTGTGATGCTCAGATTCCTCTTCTGAGCGTGCCTTGGTCACACAGAGAAGTCTGTGCGTTTTGCTCTGTTATTCTTGGCTCAAACTTTCTCTCTGGAGCTCAAGAGAGGTCTGGTGCCAAGCACAGCAGTGCTCTGAAGCTGCATTTTTCTGCCTTCCTGCCATGGGGGAAAATGGTCTGTTGTGACGTGCATTGTTAACCATCTCCAATACACTCTCTGTTTCAGGTGGTCTAAGCACAGCAGTGGGTTATCCGCTGGAGACAGTGAAGGTACCTACCTGTTGGACCTTTATTTCTTGACTACAGGCTGAAAACAAACAGGCCCTTTTGCTTTCCTCCTCCCTTTTAGAAAACTAGTCCCATGGCAATGCTTTCAGCTTTGTTACATCAACATATTTCACTTTATTTGGCTGTGTTGTTTTTCTCTATTTTTTTTAAAAAAAGTAAATTGTTTGGTGATGCTATTTAATGGCTAATTATCTGGTTTGCTGCTATGGCATTTGTTGATTTTTAAAATTTTTTTAAAAATCTGATATCTGCATTTCAAAGTTGCCCCTGTATTCCTAGGTGAGAATTCAGACTGAGAGGCATTACAGTGGGATTTGGCACTGCATTCAGGAAACATACAGGACAGAAAAAGTAAGTACCTCTCATCAGAATTGCTGATACCAGGTACGGATGACTTGTTTCAGAGAAGCAGAGCTTCCTCTGCCAGTTTGGGGAGGACAGGCAGCAGTTACGTACAACCATTTGTTGGGAGAAGGGTCAGGATGAAATTTAGCTTTGCCGATGAGCTGTAAGATGGGAGTAAGTTTTGGCTCAGCAATGTATGGCCAGGGTTTTTGGGCAGATGCTTTCGCATGCCATTCTCTCTTAAAAGTGTTCTTTTTCCTGTTTCCGACTAGGTTTGGGGATTTTACAAAGGTGTGTCTGCATCGGCTCTCACAGTATCGGTGATTTCTTCTGTTTCATTTGGCACGTACAAAAACTTCCTTTGTACGATCTGCAAGCTGCGATATGGGGCTGCAGATGCGAAGCCGTCCAAGCTGGATGTTTCTCTTGCCGGAGGTGCTGCCGGTGCTGTCCGGGTAGGTAAACAGCCGAAAGGGAAAGCAAAACAAGAGATCTTGTTCACAAACTTAGGAGGCTGGAAAAGCAGTGAATGTTTTCTGTCCGGGAGGCCACAGGGGAGCCTGCAACGAGCCCGGTGGGTTTGTTTTTCGCAGGGGGTCACGCTCTGCCCACGCTGGCCCCTCGCTGGCTGGCCCCGTGCTGTGGCCGAGTCCTGCTGGGCAGCTCATGCCGGATTTGGTTTAGAGTGCCAAAACACTTAAGAACACGCTATTAAGAATGACATGGACCTTGGCAGCAAACGCAGAAAAAGGAAGAAAAACACCCTGGGCAGCAAACTTTCCAAGTGACTCTGATGGTATGTTTATGTAAGAAAGATGTAACTCAGCATGTTAAAGCACAGGCCGGTGTTTTGACAGTGGCTGCACAAGCCCGGCACAGTATCGCTGTAAAAACGGGCAGGAGACTGCTGCATTGCCTTGTCAGGATGCAAAACTCAATGGGGCATCAATGAGAAGTGATGCTGCCTGGCAAACATGCATGATCCCAGGGCAGGGAGGCGAGGCTGAATCCAGGAGCAGCTTCCCACAAACAGATGGATTTCTGCGAGCGTCTGCAGGAGCTGTGAACACGGCGGAGCTCACCCCGGCACCCCGATGGCGTGCTGGGCAGAAATGCATGCCGGGTCACAGGAAATCCTCTTACAGAGCAGTCCAGATGGTCGGGTTTCTAGGTGTTCCCTCGCAGGCAACGACTCTACTTAACACAGGCTAATTTTTTTAAAGTGTTTATGGCCTTGGTTCCAAATACAGATACACACAAGAGCCCTGATGTATGCTACCCTATAGCTGAGGACATCCCCCTTTCATGCCCGTCTGGTTTATCAGGTTGTTACAGCTGTTTCATATCCTCTGATTTCTGCCTCAACTTCCACTCTGCACAGCGCAGCCTGCACGCGTGTCCTGCTGCTGCTGGGCGGGATTTAGCACAGACAGAGGGGAGGAGGCTGGAACTTGCTGGTTTCAGATAATATTGTTGCCTGAAGAGGTGGGAGACAAGGAATTTGCGGGAGAGGGATCAAAACACTGTTTAAATATGAAGGGTTAAAATACCATCCTCTGATGTTACAGGTCGTGTTGATGACCCCTAGCGAAGTGGCTAAGGTTCGCATGCAGACTCAGAGGAACCCACATCCTTCCGTCGCATCTCCCCAGCCTGTTTCCAAGCCAAAGTACCGAGGGTCTCTGCACTGTCTGAAGGTGATCGCCAAGGCAGAAGGTTTTGGGGGTCTCTACAAGGGCTGCTCTGCATTACTTTGCAGAGATTGCTCTTCTTCTGCAATTTATTTCCTTACCTATTCTGCTCTGTGTGACTGGCTCACACCAGCCGGGCAAAATAAACCAGGTAGGTATCGGAAAGCATCTGACATTACCTGCAAAACCAGCTTATTTAGTGACACGCTAAGAGGGGAATCAGGCTCTCAGCAAACATCGCCCAGTACCTATAAAACCTCACCCAGATTCAGTCCTCGCGTGGGGTTGCTGTTCGTTTCCTTCCTGGCACCACGGGGCCATTTGTGCCTTCCCGGCGCGGGTGCCAACAGCCTGTGTGCGAGGGCTTCGGCAGCACGACCTTGTCTTGTCCCTCAGCAGCTACTCCTCTCCCTGTGCGAGGGGCATTTACGGCACGCTCCGGTGCCTACTGTGTGGGTATGAACTCCTCTTCATGCAGAAGTAGGTTGTGTAGCTAGAAATGGAACATGGACAAACCTCCCAGGAGCCATCATGGAGCACAGATCAGGGTCAGTCCGGAGCTTTGAAAATGAAGTCCAGGTGCAGAATGTAAAGACCCCGAAGTTTCCTGGTTATGATTTGGCTCCCAAAACCGAGTATTCACTTCGAGAAAAGATCAAAGAGATGACATTCAGCAAAGAGCATCTTCCTGAGAATTGCAAAGATAAGTAGGGTATGAGTGCTCTCAGGATGCATCACATCTAGTTTGTGCGGTGTTAAAATAGAGGCTGTCCCTCCACGAGCCAGTCTCATGTATTCAAAAATTGAGTATGCTGTGAAACTGAGAGGCCACACAGTTTGTGCGAGATCACTGGAAACATACAACTGCAAGAGCTGGACAAAATAACTGCTGAAAAAACACGGAAGATAACAACGTTAGCTGAGAAATCGGAGATGCTTGTGGCTGTATGAGTGCAAGGCTCAGGTTAACTGCTCCTCCCTTCACTCTCTCCGGCAGGTTTCCTCGTTGTGCTGCTTTCTGGTGGTTTCGCTGGAGTCCTGGCCTGGGGATTAGCTACTCCCATGGATGTCATCAAATCACGGATGCAAACAGATGAATCAGACCAGCGCAAGTACAAAGGCCTTGTCCACTGTGCTAGGGAAAGTGTGAGAAAGGAGGGTGCAAAAGTGCTTTTCAAAGGACTGGGTTTAAACTGCATTCGTGCCTTTCCTGTGAACATGGTTGTGTTTGTAACGTATGAAGCTGTACTGAGATTTACAGATCATTATACAAACAAAAAATAGCTTGTGCCATTCTATTCAGAGGCATATTTTGTTTCATTTGGTTTTTTTTGTAACACCACATCCACAAACAACTGCTGAACACTCCTTTGCTGGACAGAGTAAGAAGCATGGACATTTCAGCACAAAGCTGGATGACTGACAGCTTTGTTTTATTCTTATAGGATTACAAACTCATCAGGGAGTCTTGGACTTACATACAACTCCCTTTTATCTTGTTAATGTATTTAGACTGTAGCCACTGCTTAGGCCCTTGAAACATTTGCAAATAATTATGTTCTAAAAAGCTGGTAGTCTGATCGGAGATTTTGGTAAAGGATTCATTTTGTTTTCTACTGGCATAGAAAGCGATCTTCACAATGAAGGCAAGAGCTTGGGGGGGAGTTTGTGTAAGATCTAACACTATCCAGTGCGTGCTCTTTACATGTAACGCTCGTATTGCATTCACTGAGTAACTTACATATTTGTGCTTCAGGCTGCAACTTTTCCTTCCCTGCTGTCATTTTCCCCAAGTAGTCTACAATTACATCCCTTTGGTAGCAGCTTTTCCTGTCCTTACTTAATAAGTGGCAGACATGGTCTGTTTATATAATCGTGCTAATGGCCCCATTGAAAGTGAAACCAGGCAGAGGTTCCTGTAAACCATGTGATTTTCTCCCTGTGCAGCTCTGAGCATTACAGCATCAGTCCCTTGCTGGAGGCTGACAGCACCGCGGCTCTCCGGAGCTTGGCACAGCTTTGCAGGCAATCTGTTCTCATCCTGGAATGAGGGTAGAAATAGATGCAAACCCTCTTTGCTTCTCAAATGAAAGGCTGCCATAAAATCTGTGCACTGGCAGGGGGGGGGTGGGGGTGGGGGACGCGGATCCGGCAAGTTAAAGGAGCATTGCAGACTTGTAGAGTATAATAAAGAATTACAGCTTTTTAAAAGCGTATACTCTTCTCCCTTTAAACTACGCTGTTAGGAGCAGCTAAATGTTTTATTGTCAAAGGTACCTTCTGAAAGAATTTCTGACTTTCCTAACAATTATTTCTTTTTCACAATGGTAAAGTTTCATCAACACGTCGGTTGAAAAAAACCAACACCCACACTATTGCTTCTGAAGGAAAACCCCTAAGCCCAGAAATACTTTAATTTGCTCATCCCACTTCAGGAGCGGTGTTATTTGTCTTCTGTCTCTGTTTTAACCCCTGGATGATGACATCTGGAGCAGACTGCATCCAACACGTCAGATTCTGCTGAAAGTGCATTTTTGGAGGGAAAGAGGAAGACTCCATTTTTTCAAGTAGGGTTATGCCCTTCTGGTCCACAGCCAATTTTAGCAGTTGATAGCATGGCTTTGACTACACTGACAGTAATTTTGCAGCAGACAGGACTTGTCAGCTACCCTGGACATAGAAAAAAGGATCTTGTACTAGAATGACAAGTTAAAAAATTTCAGGTGCTACTAGAAAAGAATAAAGGGGACTTCTTCCACTCCAGACAGAGACCAGTAAAAAGCTCCAGAACTGTCCTCTGGAAATCTAAGCCTTCAACTGTTTTTTTTTTTTAAACATGTTCACAGCCATGCTATCAAACAAAAATCATAATTCTTCTCTCAAGAGTCTAAGCAGCTCTTGCAGCTGATGCAAGGGCTGGGTTAAAAGACCAGGCAGGTGCAGAGTATGTCACCTTAGAGGGGAGCGAAATGAAAGACCCAACACTGAACCGGATTCTCACCCAAAGCGCTTATGGCCTCAGCAACCTACCACCCCCAGTTACATCTTGGGCCATCAGCACCAAACTTCCTTTAGTCAGAAAGTCCTTACAACAGAAGATTTAATTAATTTAATTCCAAGATTTGGAATTCCTCTTAAGATGGCTCTTAAGAGTCTACTACCCTCACCTCTTTCTACAAGGGATGCATTTAACTGAGTGCTGTCCCAGCCCAGTAGTGATTTATCCCAGCTCTGCCTGCATGTTTTCTGGAATCAAACTCCTTCATGCTGTATTGTTCTCAGCTGACCTTGTTCTTGGGCATTACCTCCTCTGAACAGAGACAGTAAGAAACTGCCCGCAAATCAGACTAAACAACCAACCGTTTATTGTTAGGCAGTGTTGATACCATCCATGGTCAGCCCAAGGTTTGAAAATAAAGTAGCTCAGCTTTCCTAATAGGCCTATGCGTTCAGATGACTACAACTGTCTCCTCCTGTGGATGTAACTGAAATACAGCTGGTTTCAAGAAACAGGAATTACAGATGAATTGTAAAAATGAGTGGGACAACTGTGGAAGCCAGTGTGAGGGGCTGAAAACTGTAAGCCTCAGGGTGTTAAGCATCATATAAAAGCAGGTTCTCATGTGACCTGAACAAATGCTACACAAGAGACCAAGTTGCATCTTCAGGCAGCTTATTTCAGGAAGGTAACTGCTTTGCAATCCATCCTGTTCACAGGCCTTTACTGGAAAAAAATATAGACAGCGTATGACAACCTGCCTTAGAGCAAGAACTCGCAGCTAATTTGCACTGATGCAAACTACCAACAGGAACAGGAATTGACTGTGTTAAACACAGGCACATAAATATGAACCAGTTTTTGTTTAATGACATGATACATCGTACATATCATGTACTTCACTACATATACACCAAACTGAGTGTTTGGCTTCAGGATTTTAGAACTTGACTGCTTTATTTTCTGATTTCTTTATATTACCTTGACCTTCAGCTACTCGCAGAACTACTTAATCTGATAAATCAGCTAGCAGAAGGCCAACTATTTAATTTGATAAATTAGCTAACAGAATGAAGACACCACATTTGCTGTACTGATATTGGGTTTATGCTGCTACAGGGACTGCAGCTTGTTGTACAGATGACTTCTTTCAGTAACAAAGTTGGTGGCCTTGAAAAAAAGAAAATTTTCTTTGGAAGGCACATTCTGCTTCATGTTTTCACGTTGCTGATAATACTGTTTTTCTCTGACAATGTTTATGAATATCCAATTAGGTTTCAGCATGCCATTTCATGGTGACTTGACAAGAGTCACTTGGTGACTGTGGAAGAGCTATGCGAAGCTATTCAGAATCTGTGCTTTTCAGACAGCAGCAATTGTGGAGTATCATGTTTCCACTTAAGTACCAGTCTTTACGACAAACCTACTGAAGCGTTATTGTAAATGGGTCACATCGACCTTTCCCTCTTTCTGAGCTGGCTGCTGTACATAGGGAAATGCAATATCCAGTCTTGCTTGTGACCAGTTAATCTTTGGACAACTGACCCTTATTAGCTTTCTCTGGGAGCAATCTGAAGTCCACGTGGTAGGACTGGATAGAGGGGGTTATAAGGCAGCCTATTTCACTAGTTGAAAGGCACTGGACATCAAAACAAGGACCAGATCCATCAGATGACTAAATCAACACCTAAAAGGGTAGGAAGAGACGTCAAAAACAGAGTAAGTATAAATTAAGCCTTTTAAAAATTAAAAAAAAAAAAAAAAAAAAGGAAAGAGTAAAAGCAAAGAAGTTTGATACGGACTTTTATCTACATTTTTATTACAGTGAGATGAACAAAAATACGAGCAAATTGAGGAAAATGTAATGAACATTGCCTGATAACATTCTTAGACAATTCATGCATGCTTTTGAAGACTGCCTTGTCTTGACTTTTAAATACCTCTGGGACATGAATTGTAATTACAACAGTTTTAGGAATTTGCCAAGACTCCTCTGAGAAACTGTGTCATTTGAGAAACATGTTTGTAAGAATTCATCAGAGTACTTGAACAAGGTGCTTGCTCAGTAAACAAATACTAAATAATTTTGCTATCACTTTCCTTTCTAGAACTTTCAAAACAGATTTTAATTATTGTGTTATAAAATTAATCCATATGCTTAGTTAGAATAGAACACACTACTATTTCTCCTACAGCATATTTCCCTTTCCTGAATAATAAATTAATCCTTAATGAAACAAATCTTGCAGGACAAATCTGCATATAATATTTTAAAGAAGAAATGTGCATTATGAGTTTGTAAAAGCTCTTTAAAAGTCAATTTAAGTCTTATATTTTATGTATAGCTTAAAGATGACAAAGAGTAGACTGCAAAAATAGGAAGGTCATCATTAAAATCTAAAGTAACCAAGAATTAGTATCTTTAGTACTGGATATAAGAAGCTATTTTTTTTCCTAAGAATTGCTCCACCACTTAAAAAAAAAAAAAAAAGCTTTTCTACTGATTGTTAAACGCTTGTTAGCACTGAGATACTACGTCTGTGGGTTATAAAGAGACAGTTGCTGGTAAACATTTACTTTAATACATTAAAGTCAATGGCATTAGATAAGTGATGCCAGCTCACATAAACTGTAAAGAAAAAGACAAAAGCTTAGCATTGCTATTTTCAGCACAAGTTTGAAACGCATGCAATAGGACTAAACTTGCCTTGCATTCCAGTCTTTCCTTGGTACCTTGCACAAACACAAACGAACAGGGGCCCTTCATATACAACTTGGCACACTGGCATTTCCATCTCAGAAATGCAAGGTCATTGCTGGAGAGGACATGTATGCTGTCACAGAACCACTACTGGTGGGAAGACAGCGGCACCAGCTTCAGGCAGCACAAATAGCCCAGAACATTCTCATCTACTAACAGGCTAATCCAAGGTTGACTGAAGTCAGTGAGGAGTCTCACCCTTGAAACTTCTCCCTCAACCCAAGTGTAATCAGCTGACTTCAAAGGTTTACAGTCAAATTAAAAGTATGCTTTTTTGGTTTTTTATTCTAGTTTTTTTTTCTTTTTTAAAAAAGAATGCTACAGTTGATATATGTCCACTAGGCCCCACAGTACAGAAACTGTTAAAGTTTAAATCTTTCACACCTCATTCAAGTGCCTGCCTTATAATTTTAAATGATTTGCAAATACCACACTTCAATACCCACCTGTGTTATCAAAGGTATTTTTATTTGATTTAGATAAGACTATGTCTGGGCTAGTAACTTTCTATTCTATATAAATACAAGGCAGATCTAACAGTTTGGATTCAGCACTGTACATATTAAAACAAATTAGCTAATAATTTGAATTTTTCTTCCATAAATCATAGCAAAGACATTGAAGTTCTTTTTAAAAAAGGAGATAATTAAATATTACATGAGGTATTTTAACAAAGTATATTTTCTCACTGGAATACATCTTAAAATAAGTACCCCTAGTTCGAATGACTTGGCGCAGTAAAACAGAACAGACAGTACTACAAATATCCCTGTGACCAGCAGCAACTTCATTTTCACAGCATGATTTAACACTTGGTATTTTTTTATAACTAGAAACTAAAATTTGCATTCCATACTATCTTCCACCTGAGCATATGAAGGAACTTTATAACCTTGTGATAACCTCCTCCCTCCAGACACAGTCAGACCAGTTAAATAGCTGCAGAAACAAAAGTACAGCGAGTTTTCTGTGATTTGCCCCAGGTCAAGGAGGAAGACAGTAGCAAAACCAGCCTGATATTCTTTTTCCTGTGTTCGTCACAGATCTTCATTTTTTCTGTACTGATCCCAGGCCTAAGTTACTGTGTAATCTACTTTGTAACATTCACTATCTTTTTGTGTGCAGCGTGTTCCCAGTAGCCCAAAAGGGCATGCAGTCTAGTAAACCAAGATATACAGGACAAAAGAAAATGGAGCTACTAGTTATTAGTTTGAGATATGACCTCTTATCAACATATCTAAAACAATTTACAAGTTAGGCTTTATCATCAAAATGGAAGTTTTATTTATATTTTCAACATGAAATACAACCAAATAGTGTTGTGCTGACAGACATGCTTTTCTGCAAGATTGGGCAATTCTGTCTTGCATATTCTCATTTTAAATAGATGCGAGTCCTGTTTTAAACTTTTCCTGTACTCTGATGTTCATTGGAATTAACTCATTAAAAGCTGTATTTATAAAGCACTGATTCTGATTGCAGGCTGTATATAACCAGGGAGTGATGACATATGACAGAAGACAACTATTACTCAGTTTTGGTTTATCCAGTAATAAGTTACATAGGCATTTCTTCAAAATTCAAAAGCTAGCTTCCGTGGAGTCATGAACTGCTTCACCATTTCATCTGTGACCTGCTTCCGTCTCTCTTGATGAGCTGCTATCAAGGGCTGCAATGTTTCAATAAGAACCTTCTTCAGCTCCCCCGTGAGCAATTCCCCGCTTGTGTATGCCTGTCAAGAAAATGTTGATTGCTAAAAACAGTGCTATATGGAAAAAGACTCAGTGACATATATTTCTTTAAAAGCCTGGCCCTAGCAAATACAGATTTGGATGTCTTAAAAATAAGCACATGACTTAGAAGATCATGTGGTACCACTCTGAAAATGTAACTTGCAAAATTGCTTGTTGCCTTTTAAAAGATTAAGGCAGCTGGGCAATTTCATATGTGACAAGTTATATGGACTGAATAAGATACATTCTCAAGAATTTAACTAAGAAATCCTGTAATTATTTGCAGGAAACTTCATATTTTTCTCCCCAGAATCCCAGTTCAAATAAACAGTCACCCTAAGCTGTTTTTTTGCAGTAAGAAGTACAAATTCTCATATCTTTCTCTCATTGCATTTGTGTAAGAGATTAGATGTGATTAAAGTATCGTTTTTATAGCAAGGACAGTCAGAATCTATGTTCACACTAGTAGTCATATTCACAGTTGGTAATTTGTTCGATTGCTCCGATACTGAAAATGCTTTAGCTAGAAGCACAGGCTAACAGCTGACTTGTTCAACCCTGGTTAGAAACCATAGGTGGGGCCATTCAACTATGATTTGAAATAGCAATAAACATGATAATCTTACCTCCCCTTGTCATCAAGTCATTCATAACACCAATTCAAGGTGCAACTGTTACTGATTGAAATAGCAATAAATGTGATAATCTTACCTCCCCTTGTCATCAAGTCATTCATAACACCAATTCATGGTGCAACTGTTACTGATGCTCACTCAGCAACAGCAAAACATGCTAACAAGAATAAACTGAATTGTTGTAATTTCAGTGGTGTTTTTTGGGGGATAATTTTGTTTGTTTGTTTATTATAAAAACAATGATAATGCTTTCTCTTGAGTATCAACTTCTAAAAGTTTCTCCTTCTGGCACCATAACTGAAACAGCTCCACTAATGCCGCTATAAGCAGCGACTTCATGTTCTCTAATCTGGTTCTGAGGCAGCACTGCACCAAGCTGCTGGCTGTGGTCTACGATTTGAGCTCTGTAGCAGAGTTATGCTGGTGTTGTTGGAGTGGTTGGAGACTAATGGAAAACTGCTCAATACGTCAAATGTGCTCCAGATTTCTGTAAAGAATTTACAACAGTTTGCATGGGAATTAGTAGCTATTGAACTCTGCTCTTGTGTGGGAAAGAGTAGAGGGTTGGAGAAAAAACTGCAGCCCTTGATGTTCTCGCAGCTGTTCCCAGCAGGAGAAAGCTGATAAATCGATGTGACATCGGTACTATCAACCGCAGATACTGCCTTCCAGAGAACGCTTACTGCTTAGTATTGATAATGATCATAGAGCTGAAGGAAGCAAAATGTCTTGGTACTGCCCCAGGGACAGAAGTCAGCCAGACAGGTTTAAGGAAAATGCAACTTGCATGAAGCAGTTTTTGCTTGTCATCAGTGAATCAATTCCTCATAGCTATGACATTTCTTGTAAGAAACCACAAAAAACCAGCAAGCTTTAGACATGAGTCTTTGTAATTTTGCAGAGTATTTAGGTACCTTACACATTATGAACAGGCAGAGTGTACTACACAGTTAAAACAACATTAACACTAAGGTGGCCTCATTTGAAGGGTAGGGGAGATACTGTCCTACTTGGTGTCGGAGATCCTTATGAAAATACTAAGGATTTTTTTTTTTTTTTTTTAAAAGAAGAGCTAGATTGACCTGGGAGAAAGAAGAATATTGCAAACAAATAGAGAGATCTTAATATTGAAACTTGCAAGGGATGGAGAGTGCACACAATTAGCTTCCTGGAGAAGGTTCATTGGAGGACTTAGTTACAGCTTTGTCTTCACAATAAGGAATTAATAGTATTATCTTCAACTTGGCTACTTACCTGCTTCAGTTGTTCAAGTCTGTCATCATCTTCTAGGAAGAAAGTCAGGTACATAAAAGATACATCAACATCACAGTTACCCCCGTACTTCCTGTGTTCTTCAATAGTATCTCTGCCTCCCGAGAAGGCATGCTTGTTGATCTGAAACAGCATAATGATTTTATGATATAATTTCTACTAAATTCTGGATTACTATATTGTAAACAGAGGTGTATCATGATCCTCCAAATTCTATACTAAGGACTAGCTGACGGGTGAGTGGGGCAAGTTAATGTAGAGCCTCAGGACTGAAGCTGGGAGGCAAAAGGAGTTCATCAGAAGCTAGCAGGGAAAAATGGCTATAAACATACAACCCAGACAGAATAATCGGACCAAAAATAAAGCAAAAATGAAAAGTAATACACCCAAGATTCAGTCAAATAGGTTTTACGTCCCTTTTGCTGAAGCAGTTGCCTGTTGGCTAGAATTTGTGCTTACAGGAAATGTACTTTATGTAAGAAAAAATAAGATATTCACTTCAACAAGAAATTAATTTTGAAGGAGATGAATCATAGAATCATTTAGGTTGGAAAAGACCTTCAAGATCCTCGAGTCCAACCATCAACCATGCCCACTAAACCATGTTCTGAAGTGCCTTGTCTATATGCTTTTTGAATACCTCCAGGGATGGTGACTCAACGACTTCCCTGGGCAGCCTGTTCCAATGTCTGACAACCCTTTCAGGAAAGAAATTTTTCCTAATATCCAACCTAAACCTCTCTTGCCGCAACTTGAGGCCATTTCCTCTCGTCCTATCTCCAGCCACCCGACAGGAGAGACCAACACCCACCTCACTACAACCCCCTTTCAAGCAGTTGTAGAGAGCGATAAGATCTCCCCCCAGCCTCCTTTTCTGCAGACTAAACAGCCCCAGCTCAGTCAGCTGCTCCTCACAAGACTTGTGCTCCAGGCCCTTCACCAGCTTCATTGCCCTTCTCTGGACACGCTCCAGCACCTCAACGTCTTTCTTGTAGTGAGGGGCCCAACACCGAACACAGGACTCAAGGTGCGGCCTCACCAGTGCCCAGTATAGGGGGACGATCACCTCCCTGCTCCTGCTGGCCACACTATTTCTGATACAGACCAGGGTGCCGTTGGCCTTCTTGGCCACCTGGGCACACTGCTGGCTCATATTCAGCCGGCTGTCAACCAGCACCCCCAGGTCCTTTTCTGTCAGGCAGCTTTCCAGCCACTCTTCCCCAAGCCTGTAGCGCTGCGTGGGGCTGTTGGGACCCAAGTGCAGGACCTGGCACTTGGCCTTGTTGAACCTCATACCATTGTCCTCAGCCCATCGATCCAGCCTGTCCTTTGTAGAACCTTCCTACCCTCGAGCAGATCAATGCTCCCACCCAACTTGTTGTTGTCTGAAAACTTGGTGAGGGTGCACTCCATACACTCATCCAGATCATTGATGAAGGTATTAAACAGAACCAGCCCCAATACTGAGCCCTGGGGAACACCACTTGTGACCCGCTGCCAACTGGATTTAACTCCATTCACTACAACCCTTTGGGCTCACCCATGCAGCCAGTTTTTCACCCAGCATGAAGAAAGCATGGAGAATTTTTGAAGAAATCCTAGAGAGAACCTAGTCTCCTCATTTTCTCAGGGAAAAGGAAAACAAGAGAAAGCAAAGATAAAGATTACAAATGCCTGGCTAGAATGGCTAAAATTAGACAAATGCCCTGTTGTTCAGTCTAAAAATGGAATACTTGCTGACTGTCCCCCTCTCTTCTTAAGCGTAGCTTCCTATGGGGAGATGAACTCCACTGTTGAATAGATCTATCTGCTAATCCCATTCCCTGTAAATTCAGAAACCACTGGCCAATTTGAAAAAATTTATACATGTGTAGAACTCTCAGAGGATGCTAATCTTCCTACAAATTAAAAGAAAATAAATTGCCAGGAAGAAAAAAGCATTTCTCAACCATAAGCTGAGCTTTCATTTGGCTCTTGTATCTTTTCAGATATCATCATCAACCAGCCAAGAGACACACATGCATATGAAGTAGATATTTTTTTATTTTAGTTCTGGTACCTAGGAACTGATATACATTTACAATTTTGGAACATTTTTATCACCTGTATGACTGTCTACTGCTTTTTTGAATCTTTCTAACCACCACATTACAGATGATGTCTTGTGACAACGAATTACATACAAAAATGATGCACTGATAAATATCTAAAGAAAATAAACTGCCATCTGTCACATTACATCTATTCTTATATTGTAGGACAGCCTGAATAGTTTTACAGATACTGAGGCAGCTACGTTTTTACATATTGTTTTGCACTTCTCCTAACCTGTCTCCTTACTAGATTTTGAAAGTCTTTGTACGAAATTTTTTCTATGTCCCTCCTCTCTACAGTCTGCCTTCTTACTAAGAGAGGGATTAAATACAATATGCCAGGTGAAAACACATTACTGTTTTACACAAAATGTTGCCTATATTAATCTCAAGTTCACTTTTTACATATTCTGGCACCTGTTCATTGACTGAGGGTTTCAATGATTTATCTATAGTGATGCACTGATCTTTTCCCTGAATTAGAATCTCAATAACAGTTTCTAGGAAAACAAGCAAATAATTGAGCTGTAATTTGGTGCTGATAGGTGAAATAAGACTAGTTTATTGTAATGCTGCCATTTACCTCCTTAGATTTCCGAGATGCTTCTCAGCCTTTCCCAATATCTAGTATTTTTTCATCTTCTATTACCTGTAAGTTTTGAACCTCATTACTTAGCAACATACTAGCAATCTGAAAAATGCTGTAAGCAGTAATTTTTTTTTTGTGCAGCAGTGGCACTCTCTTTTTAACATCCATCCATCACCAGAAGACGCCTTTACTACTCTAATTTTTTATTTATTGGCCATAACAATATTTGGTCTTTCACTCAAGTTCTAGTTCCATAAAGACTTCTTTCTGATGGGCTTCAGAAGCTGAAATAAACCTCAGTTTGCCCTCCATTACTTAGTACTTTATATTATGTTCAGAATTTTCTCTTTATAGCTTTTATATTCCAAGTAGCTATAATTATTTTGTTATTTTTCCAACTAGTTTAAGGATAGCAGAAACAGGACTTACTAACTGCACATAAGGCATCTTGGATTTCTTTGCAGGTTACTAACTACTTGCCAGGAAAAAATGGAAGAATATTACCAGCATTACCACTAAACATATATCCTCTATTCTGAAATTATAGGCGTTTTTAAAAAACAACTGTGTAACTGTGCATATAAACTGGAATTATTATAATCCAAACACATGAAGAATTCCAATTCTTCAAAACAGTACTGTTTAATCAGTTTCTACAGAAGATAATGAATCATTATGAGGTTACTGCAGAAAAACCTGACCTGTACATGGGTTTGTTAACCATTAGAGAATTAATGAAGCCCACCCAGCAGAAATAACATATACATCTTTTTTTCTTGTTTTGATGGATAGTTATTTCATGTCTGGTTATCATACCTATAAATCTTTTTCCAAAGACTGATTTTTATTTATTTTTTTAAAATACCACAACACAAGTCAACTTTTGCTAAACTAAAATAATCTCAAACTGGATAAGAGGGATTCTCCTCTGAGCTAGAAGGGGCACTAGGAATATAGTCAGATAGGAGAAAAAGACCCTTCTAAAACTTAGGTGAAATTCAACATAATGTTTAATTGTGATTTGGAGGGAGGAGTGTATGGCAGCAGCAGATCCCCAAGCAGCAGGAAAAGTCTGACCTGTGTTGTAACTGTCATTGTGCAATACTTGGTGCTCCCAGCAAGGAGAGGCAGGCAAGAGAAAGAGCTATTTGGTTTACATCATGAACTGTCAGATTTCAAAACTATGGCAACATAATATTTATTTTTTAGAGTATGAGCCTCCACAGCTCTTATTCTTACACCGCTGCTCTGCAGATATCAGATAAACAAACATGACATTTTGTACATTATTCTAACTAGTATTTGTACTGTTAGACTTGTTGGCAAGGCAAAAGATTATATTTGACAGTCTAGGTAAATTTGCATAACTTGGTCAATTCCTGAAGATGCTTTGCAATGAAGCGTATGGGAAAAGAGATGCAGATATGTTCAAAGAAAACACTAAAAAATTGCCATTGTAAATGTGAGGGCCACCACTTCTCTTTGTTAAAAAGTTCTGCGCTCTCAAGTTTTGCAGGTCCTTACCTTTGTCTTTATTTGTTTGGGTGTATCAGTGAGGAAGATGGAGGAGTTTGGGTCACTAGCGCTCATTTTTGTCTGTGCTCCTTGCAAAGCTGGGAAGAAGACTGAGTGCATTAAGGCTGGTTTAGGCTGTCCAATTCTAGGTGCTACATCTCGGGTCATTCTAAAATAAGGATCCTAGAACAACCATCAATAAAAGCAAAGAATAAGTTGAAAAATGTGATTTAAAAGCTGATTAATGCTGACTCGTTCATCCCTTAACAGGTGGTCTCAAAAAAACCCCAAACCCCACAAAACATTCTAGAACCTACTTCCAATCCAGTTCATCCAGAAGAACAAACAAAATTCCTTTTTTTCATTTCCATAGTTTTGCTGTACACTCCAATTCCCTCAATTAATAGGCATATTTACAAAGATGTACATTAATTCAAATAACTGTGAAAACTATGCTTAGTACACCTGGAGGTGGATGTAGACTAAGATGCAAGCTTCCTCTCAAAGCATTTAACCACCAGCACAGAATTTGAATTAAAACTGTGATCAAGCTGGCAGTGCTGTGCTGATGATATGACTTAAATCAACTGCAATAATATTACTACATAATATTGTGGCTGATGAATGTAAGTACATCATCCTCCGGTGACTGTCCCTGTGACTAAAATAGCTAAAGATTCAGACAGTACAGGATTTGATTCCTAGAAACAATACTTAGTCAAAGTAATGACGCTACCACTGTCATTTGTAGCTGATGCCCTTCCATCCTCCCTATAGATCTGAATTGTTAAGGTTCTGCAACATTTCTGGCAAACTATTTCAATGCTTCTTTATTCTTACCGATAGAAGGTTTTTTCCCTATGGTTCAACATAAATCTCTTGTGCTGCAAGTTAAGGTCATTACATCTTGACCTAGTTACCATGGAGATGGCCAAAAGTTTCTTCCTACCCCCATGTCAGTATAATTTTGCGTAGATTTTACTGTCTTTGCTTTCATAGATGTCAGCTCACTGTGAACTGGGTTGAGATCAAGACAGATCCAAAACTGGCAAGAATGAGTAATGCATGAATACATGATTGTTGGGTTAAGCCTTCATCTTTGTCAGGACACAGCACAAAATCCCTTTCTCTCTTCGAGCTTATGCCCCAGAGAGGTGCTTGCAGGAATGTTTTACAGATGTTTCGATATACCGCCACGAAGCTTGAATGGTACATTACAAAACCATATCCATGAAAACCAAATTAAGTAATATGATTTTCTTACCTGATCGATAGCACATGGGATAAGACACTGAATGTTCTCCTTGCCATTGAAGATCTGTGGAAATGATGAACTGAAGGATGGAGCAGCTTGAATTGCAGGAAAGCTGATCTTTCCTAGAAAACAACATGTTTGGAAAAGCTGAGAAGCCAATATAAGCAATGATAAATAGAACTTTTTGAAATATGTAAAATGCACAAGTGAATCATTCAGATACTCATTTGAAGACCAACATCTATCTTTAACAAGCAGTGTTGCCTTATCTGAGGAAACTTTTTCATCTTTACCTTCTATGATGTCAACAAACCTCCAACTAACATAGAAACTAATGAAAAAAGGCAGGCTGTGATCACAAAGGTTCCAGAAAAGGTTCATCAGTGCATACTCCCTTCATCATTGAACTATCTACCCTTCTCAGAAATGCAATTGTTTATATCCTCACTCTGAGCTGCTCATTTTTTTCTCTTTGTGAGGGAATGAGTATAGAGCTACTAATCAGGCAAGTTCCCCTCTAAGACCTTAGAATCATTGCCATATGCATGCTGTACTCGTGAAGCATCTCAGATGTGCCTAGCTTTCTTTTTTATAAAGTGCTTAATCACAGAGCGACCAACCTGCTTCCCTGACAAAATCCTCTCAGAACAGAAAGCAAATAGCAGATTTTTCCAAACAGTAATGACGTAATTATCATAATACCAACTTTTATTAGAGCACTGTTCAGACAGAAGTAGGAATCTGTTCCTTGGCTACACTGAAGGCTGAAAAGCTGTCACTGGCCCAATTACTGGTCAAATAATTATGTTAGTGCTCAGGAACACCAAGGTTTTAATGCCATTTTTGACACAGAATCTTTTTTTGGCCAATGTGACAGAAACCTGCAATCACACTGAAGCAAATGGAAGGTAGAGTTAACCAACACCTTGATAATTAGGCTTTTGAGCGCTCCTTAACTTTTTTCATATATGTTTATGTGTGTGTGTTTGTATTAATGTAACCTTTTCTGAAGCGAAAAGCTTCTATATAAATTTGGTATAGAAATTTCTAGGAGGCGTAATTGGCTATAGCTTAAAAAAAAAAAAAAAAAAAAAGAAAAAGAAAAAAAAAGGAATAGTTCTCTATCCTGGGCACTTCAACGTTGGTGTTTTGTACTTTGATGTTACTAAGGCCAAATAGGTAGATATCATGCTAGAAATTTCACTGTACAGTGTTTTCTGTACTGAAGGAACCACAATAACACCCTTTTAGAATCAGCCTAGAAACATGCATCTTCTTGCTTTTTCTATCGTTTCCTGAGTGGCAGATACTAATCTCTTTAAATTATTACTTAAACAGTGCCATAGAGTGAAAGCAAGCATCACTTCTAGTAACTCATATTACTTCCTACCAATGCAATCACTGTCTGTAAAGCCAAAGATTCCTTTCACTTGGTTAAATGTAACATGCTTCTGAACTTTGACGATGTTTTTGTAGAATCCGGTACTTGTCCTGTGAGAAAGAAAGCGGAAAAATAAAACAAGAAGTAAGAGCAGAAAACTGTAGGTAGAAACTTTCACTCCAAAAGCTGAGAATGTCAAAAAACCTGCAGGATTAAATCTCACTGTTTTGGACTTTTTGTGGCCCACTGAGATGATAATTAGAGAATTATTTACAAACAATAATTTTATGCCTTGAAAGTTTAATTTATTCTTCCCTCCTCCCAACATTTACTGTAAATTTTTTTTGGTCACAATTAACTGTCTAAACCCAGAAATATTTTGATTTGGAAATGGTGTCAAAATGTCTCATGGAGCCTGAAGTTTACTTATCCTTATGCCTCCCTGTGAACTCAGGCAACCTGAATAGATCATGTCTTCTCTGCTGCTTGGTATCCCCAGTGTATCCCATACAGGACACAGCAGTTCACCAAAGGAATAGTAGCTCAAATCCTCCAAAGTGTGATCTTCTACAGCTAAGTTCCCCGGTTGGACTTTCTTTGTCACCAAATACAGCAGCAACATTTCCAAATAAAAAATAGGTTAGCAATTTCTTCCTTTTTTATTTCTGGTGGGGAGCTGAAGCAAAAGAAAGTGCAGTTCTGACCTGCCCTCATTCAGCCAGAGGGCAGATCTGTGTTAACACAACTTTTCTAAGGCAAGAAAGTCAGGAGAGTGAAAGGAAAAACTGCTTTGCAGGCTCTACGTTCTGGGGGCTGTACGTTATACAGTTTGTCTCTAAAACATATATTCTTTCATCCAAATCTTTAAGGAATCTCATCACCCCACATGGAAGAAAAAAGCCAACAGCTTCAGTCCTGAACTCTGCCATAAAATTTCTTCCTTCTGAGAAGGCAGTTCCAGCAGCAGTTTCTTTTTCTTTAATCTTCTTTAAACTTTATTCGAAGTTCAAATAATAATCTTTCATGTTGCATTATTAAATTAACTGACCACAACAAGTTGCTGAAATGCCTTTTGTTAGCACAGATGAAGTGCAAACACATCTCAAAGATTTTGATACCATCTTAAACAAATACATCTGGAGGTTTCTTGGTGGTTTAGGTATTTTTAAAATTTAGCTGGTTTAATATATTTTTCATAATATAACTTTAAGTATTATTTCATATGTTATACAGGACAATGACAATAATATATATAAAATGTTAGAGAGCAGAAAAATTAATATGTTTCTATTTTAAGTGATGTAAATTGAAGCTTTCAAATTTAGATACATTTATTAAAACATTGCTGGCTGTCAAAGTTGGACAGAAAATACAGACACATTTTTTCATTACAATGCCCTAAAGAAATTTTTACTTACCCCAAGTAGTCTAAATCAGAAAATATAAAGGTTTTATTGATGTCAAAACCACATGCAATGATGTCTTTTGCATTTTCTCTAGCATACTCATATGCCTTCTCAGTTGTCAGGTCCTTCCAAAGGTATTTCTCATCATCGGTTAACTGTATAACTAAGGGAACATCAAATACTTCTTGCAGCCACCTAATAAAAGCAGAAAGATTTTATTGCTAAGTTAAAATGAAGATGTAAGTCATGCAGTTAAAGTATTTTTATACATTTAAACAAAAGTATAAAAAGAGGTCTGCTTCTCTTTTCTTTGTATGCATATGCAGTTATGTTTATGTGTGTGAACATAATAAGCATTTTATACAGATTATAATGACAATTTAAATGGAAAAAACCTCACACTTATTGTTTCCTGTACATATGATAGTCACCATTTGCAATAGAAACAGAATTCAAAGAGACTTCTAACAATTTGAGTCCAATGTTTCTCTGTCCTGTTGCCACAGGCACTGCATTATGGAGTAATGTTACTGAGTCTCATCACAAACTCATTTTTAAGAACAACAAAAATTTTAAGGAGTGCCACAGGGCTAAGGGTGCAAGGAAGAGGGGTTTATGGTGATGCAGGGATTATGATAATTTTAGTGAAAAGGTAAGATTGCATTGTTTAGGTTCATTAATATTCACTTCACTTAAACACAACTCCTTGCAATGTATCATTTTGGCACTTCCATAAACCACCTTCAACACTTCCTTAGAAAAAAATGTTTTGATTAATACAAATGGTAGAAATAACTTACTTTGTGAATATGAATGGGATAAGATGACCAACATGCATTGCCTGAGAGGACGGCCCTCTGCCTGTATAAAGGTAAAAGGACTTCTTATTTTCATAAGCATCGAGGATTTGGTCCATATCTCTAAAAAAAAAACCAACAGAGAAAACATGATGCAACTCTTTAGGAAGAAGCATCCACAGCAAAAAGCTTCTATTCAAAATCATAGTGCTTTTAAAGCCAAATGTATTGATAAATAAAATATAGTATGTTAAGTGTCCTAGAAATGAAAATGTTTTGTTTGTTCATTTTTTTAATTTAAGAAAAGTATTGTCTCCTTCAGCCTCCATGAAAACAAAAACCTCAAAGAAAAATAATTAAAATTTTTTAAAAGTGCAACTTTTAAAATTACTTAATTGGATAATAATTTCTAAGACCTAGTGAAACAGAGCTGGGAATCATTTCCTAAATAGGTTCAAACAACCAGTTTGGAATGCTCTCTGGTGGAGGTTATGCCCTGAATCATGCTCAGACACTTATGTGAAACGTGCTAGCTGCCATAGGCCAAACGCCCATGCATGCTAACAGTTAAACAATGTAGACTGGCAGGCTTGTGCTTAAGATTATTCCCTGAGCCTTTTTTTATGTAATACGGATGCATAGGTCCACAGGCCATGTGAACCCTTGTTGTAATCAGCAGTGACACCATATAAGCCCTGGAGTTCTTTGCTAGGCCAATACCTTTGTCTGGCTGCTAACAGAGAGTCAAAATGGAATCTGTACAAAGCAAAGATTCTGTGCACATTTCTTCAATTTGGGATTAGTGGGGACATACCAGAAACTGATGCAACCAAGGGTTTCAAATCTTGCCAGGGGAAATCTGCAGTAGCTGCTAATTTCAAATGACACGGTTGGTTTACCTTGTTATAGAAGAACATGGTCGTTTGCTAGTCATAGGTTTCTCCCAATAATGTTCACAGAAAGTCTACTTAATTTAATAGGATCTTTTTGAATTTTAAACCAAGAAAAACTCACCTGTGAGAAAAAAAGATTCCTCTACGTAGAAAGCGGTGAGGTTTTTGCCCAGTAGCTCTTTCTATTCGATTGATCAGATCTGTGTCAATTTTACTGCTGCCAAACCGAACTATAATAATAAAATGTAAAAAAAAAAAGAAAAAAGCATAGCATAGCTAGAACCAGATTTTGGATTACCAAGAACATACCAATGTGGCCTAGATCAAAAAGGACATCTCCTCCTTCAAGTCTCAGGTAAAATGGCTAGATTTTCCTGATTCTTGCCTGAAGTCCTAGCAGTCATCTCCAGTACTAACTCTACACTAGGAGGCCAAGACTAACATGTAGTATTGGTCCATCCAAGACTGATTATAATTGCAGTCTCCTTATAGCAGAAATATTGATATTCAGAACAAAAAACATTCCAAAGAAACATATTTAGGTCAATAAATTGGCCTCTGTAAGACTAGGATAAAAAAAGGCCCTGAGGCTCTTAATGTTCCTCTCTTGATGTCTAAATTTCTGCCCCCATATCACATGGTTTTTTACTTTCCAATCCCAATACTCTTATGCAAACTGAATTCCTCCTTTATATGGATATGATTACAGACACTGCTCCCCTCAAGAGGCTTGAAAAGGTAATGCATAATAGTCTTCATGGCAATCAAGTAGGACTTACTACTTGGCGGTTTAGGAAATCAGCTTATTAATAAACAACATTTTCAGATGTAGTCATTTCATTCAAAAAAAGGTTTTGACAGAGTGAAATAGCAGTGTTTTTCCCTATTCCCCCCAAAACTGGACTGGGGAAGTTTTATTTCTTCAATAAAGCTTCCTATACTCCAGCCCCAATTCTTGGACCCTAATGAGCAGGTCAATGCTCTGTGATTTGGACTTGATTGAAAAAATCCAGACAAGAATCTATTCTTTGCTACTATTCTGCTCTGTTCAACATTAGAACAACTTGCACTATTAATTATTGGAAATGCCAAAGTATTCAAGAGAACAAAACAGAGATTCTGGATGTAAAGATACATTTTATATGTACAAAATATCTAGATCCATCTATTCCAACTGTCTTATTAAAGAGAGACTACACTGGCAAATTCCACGGTTATAAGACACATGTCCACATGGGAGAAGCACTTTGGCTCTTCCTAGCTGTTACGAGAAATAATTATTCCACAGGAACATATCACCGACACTTGATAAATTTCAGATGTCTTGACAGTTTCCTAAAGAAACTAGAAACAAAGAAATTAATTCTAAACCATTCATTATGCAGCTAGTAAACTATGACTTACATGACTACTATACTTCTGCCCTGTGGAAAACACAACAATCACTTTGAATGCCCCACATAAAATCAGGTTTACTTTGAATTCCCTCCTTAAGCATGTTCCTGCTTCCAAATTTTCTTTTTTAAGACAAAAGCAAGTAATATTAAAAGTCTTCCTGCAGGAATATTGTAATTAACCAAAATGTCCTTCCAAAGACTACAACTTTCCACCAGAGCAGGTAGGCTTCTAAAGTTACATCCTAGCACATGGTAACCATCCTTATCTGGACAGCGTTAACAGTTTACACCACTGGACAACAGAGAGACTGATTCCAGCTGGAGGCAGAGCTCTCTATCTGTGCTGGTTACCCACTGTACTACCTTGGGTATGCAACTCATTTACAAAGAAAATTAATATTCTTTGCTGCCTCTGCAGATTAAGCACACAATATTTGACAAGTCAAATATTCAGACACTCTGGGCTTATTATACTAGACTAGACTAATGTCTTCCCCAGAAAAGGGAAAGAGGTCTTCCATCCCTTTACAGCACAGGTTCTCAAAGCACAGCATGGAGGCTATTTTTAGTCCATCAAGGCTTTGCATACATCTCAAAAAAGACTATTTAAAACCATGGCCATCCTAATCATTGAGACTGCAGTGCTCTCAAGGGATTTACAAGGGGTGGGACAGAAGAGTCAGACCAACGTGTACCCTGGAGCACCAGAATGCTGAGAAGTTCTGACTGAGTACAAGGAATTCCTCTCCTACACACTGACTGAAAATGGGGATGTGTGTTTAAGTTTGTTATGTGAACTGATTTTTCACTTTGTTATATGAACGATTCACTGAACAGCCTCTCACAAACAAAAATCAGGAACCCCCACTGAAAGAAAGACTCAATCTTGACAGGAACAAAGAGTGGTAACGTACCCAATTTGAGCATCAACTTGGAGGTAAGCATTTCTGCTGTTCCAGACCCTGTATGCCCATTTCATTTTGTTCTAGAATTACTAGTATGCACAGCATTACTACAAGGCTTTGTATATAGTCATTAAACTTGAAGTTAGTAGGAATTAATTACTAAATGGGAGGGAAAACTAGGCATATTATCATAGAATGGTTTGGGTTGTAAGGGACCTTTAAAGGTCATCTAGTCCAGCCCCCCTGCAATAAGCAGGGACATCTTCAACTAGATCAGGTTGCTCAGAGCCCCGTCCAACCTGACCTTGAATGTTTCCAGGGATGGGGCATCTACCACCTCTCTGGGCAACCTGTGCCAGTGTTTCACCATCCTCATCATAAAAAAATTCTTCCTTGTATCTAGTCTAAATCTACCCTCGTTTAGTTTAAAACCATTACCCCTTGTCCTATCGCAACAGACCCTGCTAAAAAGTCTGTCCGCATCTTTCTTATAAGCTCCCTTTAAGTACTGGGAGGCTGCAATAAGGTCTCCCTGGAGCCTTCTCTTCTCCAGGCTGAACAACCCCAACTCTCTCAGCCTTTCCTCATAGGAAAGGTGTTCCATCCCTCTGATCATTTTCGTGTCCCTCCTCTGGACCTGCTGCAGCAGGTCCATGTCTTTCCTGTGCTGAGGACTCCAGAGGTGAACGCAGAACTCCAGGTGGGGTCTCACCAGAGCGGAGTAGAGGGGCAGAATCGCATCCCTCGACCTGCTGGCCATGCTTCTTTTTGATGCAGCCCAGGATACCGTTGGCCTTCTGGGCTGTGAGTGCACATTGCTGGCTCACGTCCAGCTTTTCATGCACCAGCACCCCCAAGTCCTCCGCAAGGTTGCTCTCAATCCCTTCATCCCACAGCCAGTATTGATTCCAGGGGTTGCCCTGACCCAGGTGCAGAACCTTGCACTTGGCCTTGTTGAACCTCATGAGGTTCACATGAGCCCATTTCTTGAGCTTGTCCAGGTCCATCTGAATGGTATCCCATGCCTCAGGCATGTCAACTGCAGCACTCAGCTTGGTGTCTACACCATTATCCAATGGGAAACAAGTTCCTGCTTACAATTGTTCATTTACTCCAGGTGAATCAAGCAATACATCATACAAGGGAAGCACTGGGCCCATCCACTGACCTATTAAAATAAATGTCACTGAAAAAGACAAATGCTGGTACATGATTCAGCAACCACCACTTTAATCCATATGTTTTCCGAGTGTTCTCTCATCTGCTTGTCCCAAGCTAACCTTAATTACTGAATGAATTTCCTCCTAGCAAATAAAATGCCTTACAAAATGGCAAAGTAATTATAATCTGGATGAATGCTAAAAAGAGACCAAATGAACATGAAAATGTTTGATTCAGCAGAACAACAGCAACTGGTAAGAGGTTAATCTTACAGAAACAGAAAACATGAGAATGCCCCAGATTAATTGGGGCTAGCCACCCTAGAAATATTTTTATACTGTCACAGCAAGTGATTAAAAGCTCTCTGATACATAGAACACTTCACTGGAAATGCCTAAATATCTTTATTAAACATTCACAGACTGCACAGCTCCCTTTTCTTTGCCCATCTTCGTCTTTCCTGTTAAAAAAATTGGATAAATTTTTCCATACCTATTTCCTCTTATTCTTCTTATGAGGACATTCAAAACATTTTAGAATCTGTCCACAAAGAATCTGTCTTCCTAAACAGCTTCTGACAAGGACACAGTCTCCACTCTTTAACAAGCTTTTAAAAAATTCGTACCGTGCTTTTGATGTCTAGCGTTCTAGCTTTTACCAAGACAGCTTTCAACTCGCTGTACATAAGAAGTCCTGAGAGCTGCCATTTGCAAAAGCATATCTGCACTTGCTGAAAATTTGTTGTGTACTTTTCCTCTTTGCCATTGCCATGTTGTATTGCATACCGAAAATGTAGGGATTGGCGCTCGGAAGATCTCGCGATGTACGGAAAGAGAAGGGTTAAGGGAGGCGGGATGACCGACAGGCAGTATATAAGGGCGTGACGCAGTTGAATAAACGCCATTTGCAGCATCCTCATATTGGTGTCAGTGCTCTGTGGCCCAGGGTATGGTGGACCCTGTGCCGAGTCCCACGGGGTGATCAGACGAATGTCTACAGAAAACTAATAACCTACTATTAGTTATACAGTAACTTGACTGACCAGGCCAGTTTCAATGATCCGTGAACAGTCATGGCAACTGGGAGAAGTTCCTTGGGGCTGGAAGAAAGCCAATGACACTCCTACCTTGAAGAAAGGCAAGAAGGAGGAACTGTGGAACTACAGGCTGGCCAGCCTCACCTCAATCTCTGGACATCTCTGGATGGAGCAAATAATCCTGGAAACCATTCCCAAACATTACTAAAGACATGAAGGTGACTGGGAGTAGTCAGGATGGATCTATGAATAGGAAATCATGCCAGACCAACTCAATAGCCTTCTATGATGATACGACTAGCCTAGTAGATGAGGCAAGAACAGTGGATGTTCTTTTTCTCAGCTTTAGTAAGGCTTTTGACACCATCTCCCATCTCATTCTCATAGATAACTGATGAAGTCTGGACTAGATAAGTGGACAGTAAGGTGAACTGAAGGACAGTAAGGTGAACTGAAAACTGGCTGAACTGCCAAGCTCAAAGGGTTGTGAGCAGCAGCACAAAGTCCAGCTAAACATTATTTGTGTAACCCCAGGAGGTTGATACTAGGGCCAATACTGTTTAACATCTTCATTAATGATGTGGATGATGGGACAGAGGACGCTGTCAGCAAGTTCGCAGATGAAACAATACTGGGAGGGGTAGCTGATAAAACAAGTGGTTGTGTTGCCATTCAGAGGCAGAGGGACTTCAGCAGGCTGGAGAAATGGGCTGAGAAGACTCTCATGAAGTTCAACAGAAGGGAATGCAAAGTCCTGAATCTGGGGAGGAATAACTCCGTACACTGGTACAGGCAGGGGCTGACTGGCTGGACAGCTGCTTGGCAGAGAAGGACCTTGGGGTCCTAGGGTCCTGGTAGACAAGGAATTGAACATAAGCCAGCAATGTGCTTCCGTGGCATTGGGAGGTCAAAGGCCTCATGGGGTGCGTTAGGAACAGTGCTGCCAGAATGTCAAGGGAGGTGATCCTTCCCCTCTACTCAGCACTGATGAGACACATCTGGAGCATTGGGTCCAGTTCTGGGCTCCAGCACAGGAAGGACACAGACATACTAAAGTGAATCCAACAAAGGGCCATGAAGATGAAGGGCTTAGGGCATCTGTCATATGATAAGAGTTGAGAGCTGGGATTGCTGAGCCTGGGGAAGAGAAGGCTCAGGAGGGATCTTATCAATGTGCATAAATATGTGCTTAGGGGAGGTGGGGGGGGGGGAGTAAAGAAGACAGCATCAGCCTTTTCTCAGTGATGCCCAGTGAAAGGACAAGAAGCAACAGGCACAATCTGAAATAAAGGAAATTCCACTTACACATATGAAAAACTTTCATATTGTGCATATGGTCAAATATTGGAACAGGTTGCCCAGGAAAGTCATGGGGTCTCCATCCTTGGAGATAAAAAAAATCCTACTGGACAAGGTCCTGAGCAACCTGGTCTAGTTGACTCTGCTTTGAGGACAGGAGTTGACTAGATGACCTGCAAAAATTCCCACCAACTTCAACCATTTTGTATCATTTGCAATATTCAGCTCACTGAATTATCAGCACGGTTAGCATAAAAAGCTCTTACTCATCCCTCTGCTCTTTGCTCATGCTCAAACAAACAAACAAAAATTTTCTAGGAATGTTCATGTCTAGTACATGGCTAACAGAACCTTTCTTCCCAGAATATCTTTAGGCTGTTTTGTTGTGCAACCATACACTTAACGTGCATGTCTAGAACAACCATTTGAGAAGAACATCCCTTTAGATTACATAGTGCTTTTAGCACTTTCATTTCTTCTGAGTAAACACAAACACAGTGGCAACTTTCTCTGGTACCACTAGTAAATAAAGAGATTACAAGTGGCACAAAAAATTTCCTTTATAGTAAGAGATATCAGATGGCAAGTTCTTGGACAATACTTTTTGTTATTATTTTTAAGAGGGAGGAAGAGGAGGAAGTTTATCAATAACAAGCAGTAACTGTTTCACTTCCTGAAGTGGCTAGGCTAGCATTTGTCTCTGAAAAATTTCCAACACATTACTTAGAACAAGCAAAATGACTCATCCGCCAAATTCCCCAATCTGCTAGTAGTGTAAGTAAGTAAAAATCCTTTAGGCTAACCCACCACTCTAGGGTAGATCAAAAGGTCATACATACACAAGCAGTAGCTGGAAAAAAGGGCATTGCTGTCAGGCTTTAACACGGCTTTAGAGAATTGATTTACAGTGAAGTCACGCAAGTCATTCTCAGAAAGACCTTGAGATTGTGCCAACACAAGTATTCTACTCTTACCACTCTTCTGCAAGAGTTAGAACCCCTCCCAAGAAAATATAAGAACCTACCTTCTCCATACCTCCTACACAAGTAACAAGATGAGAGATCTTGTCCACTTTTAGATTCTAACAATTATCTTTTTTCCTTCTCCCCCACCAAGATATATTTTTCTTGGCACACTTCTCCCTTTCCAACTGTTTCTTTCTCCTATTACCTTCTGCAGACTAAGCCAATATGTACATACATTTGACATGATCTTACAATAACATCACACAGAGTTAAAAGAATGCTGACACTAGCAACTGAGGTCCCCAAAGCAAATATATGGTTACTGCCACACAAGGGTATATGCTCTATTGTGAGAAAAAAGCTACTGAGCAGACACCAGCAATGTACAACTGACGTACTAAATAGGAATTGAAGATAGACAATAATGAGAAAAACCCCAAACCCAAAGATAGCAAAAATTAATGAATAGTTCTCTCACTGGTTTCTATGCTAGACTCAGACAAGATATTAAAATAGTGGACTGTAAAACAAATAAAGAAATTAACTAAACCCCTGTTTCCTAAATTAAAAAACTTTGCGGGTGTTGTAACACCCCTGTCTAAAATGTTTTCCATTACATACATGTTTTTTGAGTGAGCTGCATCTTCTTCATCCCAGCCAGCACTTGGCTGCTTGATAATGTGTCTTCTGAAGAAGTCATTACACTTACAGATTTTTGCATTAGTTTTGGATCATCCCTGCCCTACCTGATTTGGAAGTCCAGGCAGATATGGAAAGATGGTAGGAAGTATCCTATAGCCTGGCCAGAATGCTCTAGGCTCTAGCTGTTCTGCATCACAGTCGCTAAAGATGCAGATATTCAGTCACAGTACCCTCATTAACACAACTTCTAATAACAGTCCTTGTGCTGAAAAACAAACTGCGAGTAAAAGTTTTATTTTTAACTGAAAAGTTCTTTGAAAATATTTAAGTCTTCCATAGCAAATCTCTGCCTGGGACATTTTCAGCACCTACAGCAGGTT
Source organism: Astur gentilis (assembly GCF_929443795.1). Classification (NCBI taxonomy): domain Eukaryota; kingdom Metazoa; phylum Chordata; class Aves; order Accipitriformes; family Accipitridae; genus Astur; species Astur gentilis. The sequence continues at coordinate 9,982,410 of NC_064904.1, forward strand.
CTTTAGACATGTAAATGCTAAGATTAGATGTAAATTAAGCGTTACCTATGACGGTTTTGATCAGGATTTGTTATGATTTCTTGCTGGTTTTGTAGTCATTAGGATCATTTTACATAAATTCCTTAGTAGCAGTGAAGAAAGAGTTATACCTATGAGTTTGTCATAATCCACGCCTTTAGCATTTGATGTCTGCACAGTCCAGGGGTCCACAAAATCCTCATCCTCTTCTTTAGTTGTACCATTGTTTATTGACATAAGATCTCTTGGAGGCAAGCCTGCCTGATAATCTTGTCCTGTTGTTGTTTTATATGACAGTTTTAATGATAATAGCATTCTCACTGCTGCATCAATTTCATCCTGAATAAAGGAAAAAAACCTGTTTGACTTAACATACTTAAGATAGACAATTACATTAATGTCCTAACCTTTCAAAATTCTGCATCCATGCTTTGACTTGAGTTGCATTATTCATAAACTCTGAGCCTTTATTTATATGTTTGCAGCATCACTGCCAAAGGTAAAAGAAAAGCAAATAGCAGGTAACCATCTCCTAACTGGCAGAATTTAGAGCATCACCATTGCCAAGGTATTTGAAGCATCTGTCTTACTTTTCAATTTCTGTCTGAGGGAAAAAAAAATGCTTGCTTGCTTTTCAGAGGTAAACAAACTTAACATTTTAAGCACAAATTTCTATATATATATAAAATATAAATTATCTAATTTACTTTACAATGCTTTTAGTGGCTCACCTTAATTTATTCATTACAATTCATTGACAGACTTGAAGACAAACTAGAACAAAAAGTTCTTTACAATTTTCATGGTTGTGACCTTTTTAATACAAAGCTATTGTAACATCTCATGCAAGGAACAAATAGATTATCACTTTATTCAACTCCCAGTTTTCAAGGCTTACTCCTACAGGCAATACACTAAGAGAGCCCATATTAAAACCGAGCTCTCTTTGCTGACATAGTGATGCCAGAATAGGGAACCTGAAACTAATGGCAAATTACTGAATTAAGGGACATTAAGCAGGGACTGTCAGTACAGTTACAGGAAGACATATTTGCTAATGTGTACAACAATGCATGGAGAAAAAGAGAAACCAGGGAAGAACGCAAGTGATATAAATTTTACTTGAAACCCAAATACCTTGGATCCTGTCACATAGCATGGCAAGTGGCTGAAGCAGACTTCTAAGCCTATGACTCTCTGTTCTTACTTCAGGTGTAAAATCTTTGCTCTTGCTAGTGACTATCTTGTTCCAGGTACATTCACAGTTCACAAAATGGACATAAATATTTTTTAACAAGATTTTTTTCTTATTGCAATACAAAATAGATCTCAGAACAATCATATTCTCTAGCACTTAAAGACAGACCTAACTTGAAAAAGCATGGGTTCAAAACATGAAATTGAAATACCTTTGGTGCTTTTCCTGCTTTCAGTGCTCTGACTTTCTCTCCTTGTTCAGTTACTCTTTCAAACAGCTGAAGCGGACTCAGAGATTCCAAATCACAGTTCGGACTATCAGCCATTTTGCCAGACTGCAAAAGATCTGTTTATTTACAATTCAACTAAATTTAACGTCTCTAATTTTTTGGCTTGTAGATTCAAAACAGCAGCAACAATAAGAAGAACTGTAGGGCAAAAAATAGTGGTTTATTCTTTCATTTACATCTTGAAGGTTAGATGAACAGAATAAGAATATAAAAACTACTGACCCCATACCTAATTCTATTCATATCAGATTGATAAATGTGGATACATTAACACAATGAGCTTCAGTTTCATACAGAAATGGACTGAGACTGACAAGAGTACCAAATAAACTTAGAGATCACTTTTAATGTTGTTTGTCTACATATTTAACACCAGAACACCTTTTCAAAGTCAAACTCCTGACAAAAGTAAAAATAATGAAATATACGTATGATTCAGAGCATCTCGGAAGAGTTGGTAGAGGTTATCCAATTCCTGATTAGTTAATGTTTTTGCACTACTTGATACCCTGTCAAATTCTGAATGATAATGAGATTTTTATAACGATGATATGGAACTTTGTCTTAATATATGTGATATAGTACTTCAGCCCAAAGAAAGATATAAAAAAGAAAAGGTTAGTCATCTTCTTTACTGCTTTCCTCCAGAGGTTATAAAATACACTGATGATTAGTGAGAAATGCTGCTTTCTAAAGAACAATCAATCTTTGAGTAAGCAATAGGCTGTGAATTAAAATGTACTGTTTCTCAGCAGTACATACAAAAAATAACCCGATGAGATGGCTGAGAATAACATTGCAGTCTTCCTATGTCCAACATGTACCTTGATCACTGGAACTTCCTAGCACAGAGTATGCTCATGCTTCCACAAATGGGCTTCTCTCTCAGGCTAACATCTATTATGTTGTATACACTAACAATAACATCATCTGAAACTTTCTTAGCAGTATATTAATTAACAGCAACTGAGACTTTGGAAAACTACAACTGCATAGTTTACAGTACATTAACACAGAAAGTACAGAAAGTTAAATAATGCTGTTAAAATGTTAAGTAAGCATATAGTTTATGTTATCAAATGCATTAAAATAATTTTCACTCCACATCAGAAATATCTTGATCTTTGTCCCATCAGTTATAGTCTAAAATGTTATAAATAAGCTCTGCTGTACTTAATTTTAATGAATACACCAAACACCTTTTAGTAATTTCCAAGACAGGAGACCCTTATAACATGGATTGCATTGAATTAACTCATACTTTACTACATATGCCTCCCATAAAGGAGGCACAGCAATTCATGGTATTCCAGCAATTTCTCCCTCTAATTTTTCTAAAATTACCTGATAAATTGTCTTAAGATAATCTCTAACTGAAAAATGGAGTTTTATTTATGTCTAAGAAATCTGGTGAATCTGTTACCAATCTGCCATGAGTGAAAACTCATTTTAACTGCAAAGGCAGAATTTCTTATTTTAAGAAATTCTTATTTTAAAAAATTATTCATGCTCAGCAGCTCTCTGTACAAAATGATGAGATCTTTAGAAGTACATATGCTCTGAATAATTTTTTTGGTAAAAATTCAAGCATCATGCTGTTTAAATATTCAGAACAGAGGATAAACAAGCATTAACTTGATATGGGAAGAGAGTTTTAAAAGCATTATGGTTCTGATTATAGTGAGCTTGCCATATTTACATAGAATAAGTGCTAAAAATGGGAAAGGAGGACACCATCTGTCAGAAAAACAATATTGTAAGTGAAACTGCAACTACCTCAAATGAATGCATTTGGGATGAACATACCATAATAACAAGGTACACAGCATACAGAGAATTATTTATAAAAGAATTTCAGAAAATCCAAGGCTGTTAAAATGAGATAACAGAGCAGATCCTAATGACAAAAGTGAACTGAAGGAAAAGTAAATTTTCCATGAAAACTACCATTGCAACTTGGCCAGGGTTGTGAATTGCTGCCTCACAATCCAATGTGGTCAATTTATGCAATCACCCAAGCTATTGTATAGCTTTTTTACTTGAGGAAAGTGATGTCATCTTAATTCATAAGCTGATGCTTATTTTACATGCACTGTATTCAGATGTGACAGTGACAAATGCAATGCAAATTCATTTACAAATGAATGTAAATTAACTTCATGCTGAGGTGCAAATGGTGGTCTGTTGGAAACAGAGCATTTGCCCTAAGGATCCTCTGTCATGCCGTGCCCATGCCCATGAAGGAAGAACTCTGTGCCCATGTCAAGTCCTACTGACTTGTAAAGGATTATGCCTCTTTGGAGAGATTTCCTAGCATATTATTGATCCATTGCTATGCATGAGGCATGAATACATATAGTTTACAAGATACATGTGTAACTGAAGTGAATCATAAAAGCTGTTAATAAAAATACATGTTCATTTGGCTTCCTCTTCCCAGAATTAAAAAAGAAGAAACAAAAGCATATAATATTTGCATTAGCTGTTCAGCAGTATTTCAAAGCCTTCCTTCTACAAAATAATCAGCCTAATCACAACCTTGGTTATATTTACACCGTATATATTTAAACTGCCACTGTAAAAAGCCTTCACCTGCCTAGAAAACCTAAGAATGTTGATTTGGTAACTTGCTGGTTACCAAAACATATCTATCATTAAGGCTTTGTTTGTCAGACAGCTGCCATATTCCCAGATTTCAGCTTCAGCTGAATACCTTGAGAAAGCTGAGACGTATATACATCCACCTGCTAATTTAATTTGCTTAGTCTATTAACAGATACCATACTTAGATTATATAATTGACTAAAATATGACTGACTAATGTGTTATCAGTAATACTTAAGTTTTTAACCTAATCTCGAACCCTGCAAGCTTGATTATTTGCAGTTTGACAGTGTTTTTTAAAGAGGTAATTTAAAGCATATCAAAGAATTCTCTGATGTATTCCTATAATTTAATTACATTATTTTATTTGGATACTCGTGTTTTCCTCTTTTTCATGGTGGCATGGTTTCAGCTGGAATAGAGTTAATTTTCTTTCTGGTAGCTGGTATAGTGTTATGTCTTGGATGCAGCATGAGAACAACGTTGATAACACACTGAAGTTTTCAGCCATTGCTAAGTAGTGTTTATACCAAGTCAAGGATTTTTCAGCTTCTCATGCCCAGCCAGCAAGAAGGCTGGAGGGGCACAAGAGTTGGGAGCCAGGACAGCTGACCCAAACTGGCCAAAGGGGTACTCCATACCATGTGATGTCATGTCCAGTATATAAACTGGGGGGGGCTGACCAGGGGGGATGGCTGCTGGGGAAGTAACTGGGCATCAGTTGGCAACTGATGAGCAACTGCATTGTGCATCACTTGTTTTGTATATTCCAATCCTTTTAATTATTATTTTTATATTACTATTAATATTTTATTTTTATTATTGTTATTATTATCATTATTAATTTCTTCCTTTCTGTTCTATTAAACTGTTCTTATCTCAACCCATGAGTTTTACTTGTTTTTTTTCCAATTCTCTCCCCCTCGGTGGGTGGGAAGTAAGCAGTTGTGTGGTGCTTAGTTACCAGCTGGGGTTAAACCAAGACACAGGGGCACAAGATATTTCACTGGAAAAGAAAGTATGCAGAGTAAATTCACATTAGAAAATGTTTATGAAGGTTAACACACACTCTTTCTGTAGGAATATACCAGTTATATTTACTGGCTTCAAATTCTACAAAATAGAAAAAGGTAAACAATAATTATTCCTTGGTGTAGAAAAACTTTTGACTTGGTGTTTTCACTTGATTCCTGAATGTACATTATTACTGATAGATTGCCTCGATTCATAAAGGCTGAAATGTCACAGCTGGGGCTGAGCACACATTCTGGAGAGCAGTGAAAGACTCTTTAAAAAGTTTGTAATATTATGGATTTAAGCCAAGCATAGAATCCCAAATGAAGGTGCACTTTCATTAAGAAGTAGCAACAGTAGCCTAGTCACTGCAACAAGAGATGAGAATATTACAATTATAGAACACAAAAGATATTGACTGCTACCTAAAACTTATCTCTATTTACCTCAGTACTGTCCTAATTTGCTGGTGGAATTCAAGCTAGGAATTCAGCAATATGGAACATAGGTCTTTATCTTTCGAAATTCATAAATGCAATTATGAACTGTTTGAAAGAAACATCTAGATATTCTACATTTTATCATGACTTTTTTTTTCTTGCTTTCTTATTGATATTATGAAAACTAACAGTCCCACGCACATTAGATACTGTACGCAAACAGATTTGGAGGAAAAAAATGATACGTGGGAACTTGAGAATGGACTACCAGGATATTTAGGACCAGAGTCTAAGATGAACTTAAAAGCCTGTTTCACAGTGTGAACCTGAAAGCCAAGAACTGTGTATGTTTTCTATCTATGCAATGCATGGTAACTTTTAATGGGTACTGTGCTTGTCACTGTTTCAGAATATTGAATCGTCATGAGACAAGGCTCAAAAATAATCCTTGGCATTGGTATCAGAAAACTATTGTATTCTCCTCTCTATCCAACTGGATGACAGTCACAGATCTATGATCACTTTCCCTGGTTTGCTATCTGATTTGGTAAGTTAGAGACCTGAGGATCAAAGAACGGGGTTTCACATTACGTTAAGAAGAGACCTTTCATGACAAACATTGCATGAAGGTATATCAAGACTTTCAAAGACAACGGCAATACAAAATTCCTGAAAAAATTTTCATGAACGAATGAAAGAATGCGAGTGTAAGTTTGACAGCACTGATGTTCCTGAAAACTGTTTTGCCTCCTGGAAATAAACCAAAAAATGACCAGTGAAATTAAAGCAGGCAATACGCACTCAGATGCTGTGTTAAACATGCCTTGAGAGGTGCTCCAACATAGGCTCCAACATAGTTGACCTACCTTCCCAGTCACAGTAATCATCAATTTTTGTATGAAAATACAATAGAAGTATGCAAGATGATTCCCGGAGATAATATATGACCACCCAACCACTCTCATCTGAAGAAAGTCCAATATGACTCTTCACTATACTACAGCCGTTAAGAGCTAAACTCTTGTGCGGGAACGGCCACGCATAAAATTAACCAGCAAACTAATGTTTCTAGCCCTGCAACGCTTCCCCACCGCACGCCTGCCCGGGCAAGGCAAAGGCACTCACCACCTTTGCCCTCCCGGGGCTGGGCCGCATCTTCCAGCGACCAGGACGGCCCCCCCCTTCCCAGGGAAAAGGACTTTTTCTGTTGACGCGTTGGCGACGGAGCCACGGGGGCTGCGGCCCCGCAGGGAGTGGAGGAAAAAGCCCTCAAGCGCCCCGTCTCACAGAGGGAGAGGGAGGGAACGCGCCCAGCAGAGACCCCCACCCCACCTCCCAGCGCCGGCCACGAGGGCCACAACAATCGCCCAGCAAGCCCCTCTCCCACCCGCCGGGGTCTCTTCACCGAGGCCGGATCCCCGGCCCGGCCGTGACCGACCTACCCGGCCCGGCTCGGCTCTCCCTACCGCTCCTCAGTCACTGCCATTGCATCACCTTCCAACCGGCACGTCACTCACGACTCCCGGCTGGGAAACGCAAACCCCCGGAACCACTGCTTCCCACTGTCCTCCCGCCCCATACAGTCACCAGCCCAACCAACCGCCCTCCGCATCGCCCGCAGCGGCGGGAGAAGGGCTCGTACGCGTCCAGCGAGCCGCGGCCTGACCCCTGCCCTTCCCAACACGCCGCCCCTGCTGAAGGGCGGTGATACGCGGAACGGCTTGAGCGGGTCACCTTGTTTCCACCCGGCGCGCTTTTAAAACCGGAGCTGCCGCGGGTCGGCGAGTGAGTTCCGGGCCGCGCTGCAGTCGGCGGCTGTGGGGCGCAGGTACCGGCGGTGCGGGGCGGGCTCCGGGGCCGGGGGGGAGGAGATGGACACGGCGACGGCCTGGGTGCTCCGGCGGCGGGTTGGGGGTCGTTCTTCCCCCCCCCCTCCCCGGGGCTGCTGGGCGTTAGGAGCGAGGAAGCGGCCCTGGGGAGGCGGCTGCGCCTCTCGTCCGACGGCGGCCGGGTCCGGGCCCCCAGCGGCCGGCAGCGCTGGTCTCGGCTTCCACGTCGTACCTCGGTGGGCGTTTGCGGTCCCTTAGCGGGCCTGGGGCCTTGTGCGTGCCGACCCGAAGGCTCTTCGGTTTAGTGCGTTCGGATAAATCGGTCGTGTGAAAATGAAAAGAAACCCCAAAACTCTATGAGCTTCCCTCTTAGCTCAGTACGTTGTAAGTCATGCTGTTAATAAATTCACAGTCTAGTTGCAGTATGCTTCCGATGAGGGACGTTGTGGTTTTTCCCCCGCGTTTTTCTTTAGTTAGGTCAGCATAAGAAACTTCGGGGTGCTGTTTCTTTAAAAACAGCAGTGGAATGGAAAGTCTTAAGGCGAGTGAGATGCTTTGCTTTTACAAAAATACTAACACTTACGGGTGGTGTGTGTGATGGGTTGGATTTATGGTGACCAAATGTAATGGGACAGTTTCTTTCCAACATCCCACAGGAAGCTTTTTTAACCTGGTGTGTGCAAGCTACCATGTTGCACTTACCTCTGAATCTCAGCCTAAATTTTTTTGTGTTAAAATAGAGTAACTTTGAAGGTCTGTCCCAATCCACTTGTGTATCTTCTTTTATAGCTTTCAGCTAGAGGTCAGCTTCGTACTGTATTTGTTCTTTGAACATGATGCATTTTGGGTGGGTCCTGTTTTCAGCCCTGCAAATACAAACACTAACCACTTGTTGCAATTATTGAAGTGCAGTTCTTCAAAGTTACTATTTGTTTGATAAGAGGTTTCAATTTACAGCTAAAACCTTCAATTTACTGTTTTTGAATTGAATTGTTAGTTAAGTTTTCCTGAAACACTACTTGATTTTTTTCCTTGACACCGTTTATGCTGTTTTAATAAATGAGGCTGTATTATTAAGAAGAACTTTTTCTTGCTCTCGGTTGCTGTCACTTACAGCTGTCATAAACTTCAGATAAAGACAAAATGTCCTCTAGAGGGAGATCTTGATGCTTTTATGTGCCAAAATGTTGGTCACCTTGTTCCAGTTGGACATCTTGATCACTTTTCTTGGAAAGGATCTATGATGATGAATGTATATGTCTTAATAGGAACCTGTCTTCTGGATCTGTGTTTGGAAATTTCGTTACAGACTACAGACTGTAGCCTGTAATGTAACACTTCTGTAGGTTAAAGGAAACATGCTTGTTTTAATTCAAATAGATCTACTTCTGAAGTTAAATGAGTAATCTTTACAAGTTCCAGAGTACTGCTCCTGCAGTACTATTTGTAGGACCTACATTTCTGGCATCAATTCTGCAAAGGTTTGGGTAGATACTGAGTTCTGTACAGCTTTCTCATTTTAATCAAGATGCTTTTGAGAGCGGTTTACTCACTGACCTAAACCAAGAATTTCAGCAGCTGATCTGAAAGTGTTGTGGGTTAAATCACTTTAGCATAATGAGTGCTAACAGCTGGACAAGGAAACAAAAAAAAAAAGTCCCATTTAATCAATCTTAGCAATTGAAGGGTAGCAGTACTTTTCTACTATAAACAGCAGAGGTTGAAAGATTATTTTTGCAGACACATCAGTTGTTTGAATGTAAACCCTATACTCCACATGCTCCATCCAAATTGTTGGAAGAAGCTTGGTGGGATTGTTATGGTGATGAGTTATTCAGCATGTTACATATGCAGTCTCAGTGTGAGATTTCTTTCTCACAGACACTTTGAAAAAGTTTATTCCACAGCAAACAAGGCATCTGTGCTTTTATTTTTCTGTAAGTAAGTGCAAATAATGAATTCAGTATAGCTTCTGGCCTAAGTCTGTTCTGCAGAACTAAAGGCTGCACGGAACTTGCTCTGTGGATATAGTTGGAAGATTTCCTCATACTGCAAGACTGCTGAATGGGTCAAAAATGCATTTACTTTTTTAGTTGCCAGTTGAACCCCTTCATACTTCTTTCAAGTCATCTGTACTGTTAAGAAATAGATACTGTTAGACTGACTCCAAAATAGTTGGTTTTGTATTCTTATAAATGTACGTACCAAACCGCTACATAATTAATTACCCTCGGGGGGGGGGGGGGGGGGGGGGAAGTGCTACTGCAAGTAAGGTTAAAGTAATTTGCAGTACTTATGTTGCAAGTTTGTTTTCCTTTTCATACTCATTTTCATTGTTTTCTGGTATGCAAATGCATCTCTGCAGTACATTAAAAATGTATGCGAAGTGCTTGGAGGCAAATGGTGTTGCGTAATTGAATGTACAGATGTGTTATAATAGAGGAATAAGTTCCATTAATAAACAGGAATAAAAGTTACGGGTTTTTTGTTAAGAATAGCTTATTTATATCCTTAAGTTACTCAAATTGTAGATTCTGTAATAAATTGTGCTCTGAATAATCAATTCTTTATTCTAGATCATAATTTTGGAGGATTCCAGCACTGAGATTTCTGGAGTCTGCTGTGTCTAGCCTTAATGAGTTCGTCACTGGTTGCTTATGATGATTCAGACTCTGAGACAGAAACTGAAAAGGCTGAAGTTCCCAATACTTCTAGCAGACAAACAAACCGTCCAAGTTCATCTGTGAATCATGTTCAGTACTCTGCACCTGGTAGTTTGGGTACAAAATCTACATATGAAATGCAGCCCACTGAGAACACTGACAGTTCTGGCACAAGCACTGTTTGTGAAGATCCCCCTAAGCACTATGCACAGAATAATAACCCTGATTCGATATCTCCTCATTGTAGGAGAGCATACTCTGGCCATACTGCATTATGTATGTCCTACAAAAACTATGAACAGACATCAAGCTCTTCAACAAACTCTGGAAATGGCATTTCCCAGAAGAGAATACATAAAGACAGTACTACTGCCATAAAAGGAATTAGACCATATATCCCTAAAAGATTGCGTCAAGAAAATTCCAGTATGCCTGAAAAAAAAGAATCTGATCAGAGAGATAGCTCAGATTGTGATGTTAAGCTGGGCACATCAGGAGAGCAGACTTCGAGAAAGGTCTCTGAATTAATTAAGCCATATTTGGGATCCAAATATAAATTAACTGAAGTCCCCAAAAGCTTAGTATTTTACATGTTTAAACACAGTGGCCCTGTTAATGAAATCCAGTGGTGTCCTGTACGAGAACAAAGTCACATGCTTCTCTCGGCTTCTATGGATAAAACAGTAAAGGTAATGTAAAACAAGATGTTTTGCAGACCAGTCATCAAACTTAAAAATACTGTATTAAATAATGATCTTCTGGGAATAACATCCTTGCTTGTGTGTGTTTAATGGTTCCAGTGTATTCAGAATTCGAGGAGATGCTTTGCAGTACAAGACCCTATTATGGACTTGCAGCCTAAGCCTTCACTAGACCTATAGTCAGTTCTGTTATTTTGGAATGTTGTTTTGGTGGTTTTGTTTTTTTTTTTTTTTTTTTTTTTTATATTGGACATTGCAGTGTTTTAGATCTTAAGAAGTTAGATTTCTAGTAGGTAATTTCTTGTAATCTGTATTAATGTTAGGTTTTCTTTATGGCCATTGTGACATTAAAAAGTAGGAAATAAGCACTATGGTCTGGGTACAGATTCTGCCTTAAGTCATTAAGCAACTGACTGCCAACTGGAATAATATTTTCATGAACTTTACCTTTCTGATAGGCCTAAGTGACTACTGGTGGAGGAGGTATGTCAGGTCAGATTGATTTTTCATCTGAACTAATGTGGCAGGTCTTGTATCCCTGAAAGGTGTCCTGTCGTGATCTAAGGAGTCTTTCCACTTCAATTTGGTTTCAAGGGTTATTTGCTCAATATTTAAAGTGTATTTTCCTTCTAGCTTTAGTGAATTTGGCTTCAGTTCTTTGTTTGTTATTTTAGTCAGTCCGATGAGTCATGCTTTTATTTTATCAATGGTTAATAAAAATATTTTATGTGTATGCTTTTCCAGATGTAGGGCTAATGCTCCCTGTGGGTTCAAATAATAGTCTTCCAAAGTGGATTTACACAGGAACATAGTTTTGATAAGAGAGCATAGAAAGTGTCCTTTTTGGTGGAAAGCATGCTTTATTGTATCTAACATGTATTTAACATAGTAGGTACAATTATTTTAAAACTTGTTCTAAAATTTAGGGTTTTTAAGTAAATCGTAGCAAGTAGAGAGGCATCCGCATCTGTATCAGCATACTTCTAAAACCAAAGGAGAGGAGGGAACTTTAAAAATGAATTTGTGTTTTGATTTCATGTAGGAAAAAATAATCTTAAATGCTCTTATTAAAATTAGTTGGTTTTGTTTTTTTTCTCTTGCTGTTTTAATTTGTAGTGGAGAACTGAGTTTCATTTAGTTTGGCTTTTGTATGATTTTTCTTATCTTAGAATTTCTTTTTTTCTTTTCTTTCCTCTTTCCCCATTTTTGCCATAGGGTCCTGTGAAATATGTGCTGTCTTTGTGTCTTTGAAGCAGTGATGTTCTTGAATCTTGGACAGAGTTTCTGCTTTTTTCTCTTTTATGTCTGTTAAAGCACTGGTGCTCACAGAAGAGAAAACCTCAGATCTATAGCATAAATAAAATTTACTCCTCTCAATTGCTTATCTTTTATTCTCTTAAGTTATAATAACTTCACTGGTTCTGTAGTCAACATAACCTATCACACCATCAAAATCTGAATACTTTGAACTGTGAGTGATTCCTCCTTTATTTTCTTTCCCATGCTTTTTTTACATCTTTGTCTTAAAGATTAAATGGAGGAAAAAAGTACCTTGGTTTTTCTTTGCAAGTGTCCTTTAATATATTTAATAAGTTAAATCTTGGCTGCTACTTGAAGAACAGACTTAGAAGGAAAAGACTAAAATAGCCAAAAAATGCTGGTGGATCTCTGTGGTAAGCAGCAATTTAAATTTGGATTGTACAAAACTATATGCACCTCTGACTTCAGTGTGTCTGAATTTGACTTTTTGTCTTAAGCTGTCATACCATATGCTTAATGTTTGTTTACTATCCCAGAGCCTCATTTTACTGATAAGTGAAATTATGTATGTGTTAAATTTGGTAAAACAATCTAAAATCAAAGTTGTCATTGCAATGTAAAATTATTAAAAAGTGGAAATAATACCCTGTCTGTTTTGTCTTCTAAGCAGAAAGGAAGATTACTGTATTTTTCTAAGGTAGTGTTACCACTCCTGATTGGAAGCAGTCTTTAACAGTAAAGCTGGTTTTTTAATACATCTAATTGCTTTAGGTGCCCCAAACCATGGAAATTCATATAGAGTATGTTAAAGTTGGCAACACTTCAGAGCATGCAAGTCTATAACACTAATAAAGTAATAATGTGACTGTTACAAAGTGTATTAAAACACACTTCTGTATTTTGGAAGGTAGCCTGTAGAGAAAAACCTATGAATGCTTCTTGCTGTTATTTCTTAATGGATTTGAAGACTAACGGTATGAACAGCAGCATCTTTAAAGTTTGCACCTTTACAGAAGTACCCTTCAGGCCAGTAGAGGGCACAGTTAGATTAAGTATTGACTTGATGTTATAAACTAATTTCACTAACTTTCTAGGGTCATGAGCCCATAAATCTCTAATGACTATCACAGCAGTAGTTTATCTTCTGGGGATTTTTTGGCTGTCTACCATTGCTTGAAGTTCTCCATTTTCTGGTAGAAATATAAAACAACTGATTGAAAATGCAGATGCAGTTGTAGATGTACTATTTTTTTCCTATCCTGTACCTTCGCACAGCTTACCTTTTTTGTTGTTTTCTTTCAAAAACAGCTGCTTGGAATTGCTAGTTTAAATCCGAGCAGTGGAAGTGTGTCCTCTCTCCCTTTAATGGGAATATGCAGACACTCAGGATATTTGCAGTATTTATTTTCAACATCCGATTCAGATAAAACTCAAAGCACAGTTAGAAGCCTAAAATCCTTGTATGATCAGAGAGAGTAGGCAATCCAGAGCTTCAAAACTCTGTAATTTCAGTTAGTCATTTGAATAACTGTGACTGAATATTTTTATGTGTAAATATCTTGGATTCAGTCCTTGCATTCAGCCTGTGCATTAAGACATTTATCTTTTGAAGAGTCCAATATTAGGGGAGATAGAGTAAGAGTTCTGTATACGCAGATTTAACTGATTGTGGTAGTTTGTTGTGCTTAAATCAAAAGATCTATAGTTGTATGCAATTTTTGTACCATTTAGCCAAACAGTTTTGCATCTTTTATCTGTTCTTATGTGCTTAAATATTTTTCTCTTAAATTTTTCATGAGAAACTAAGAATTTTCCTTTCTGGGAAACTTTTTGCATGGAGAAGGAAGAAATACTTGGTTTAGTTATCTTAATTTAGTGATCTTAATTTCTTTATTGCCATCTAAATTACTATGACCAAATCATCCATATCACACAGGGATATATCTAAAATATATATATATATATATAAAACTGATTATGTAGTTTCTTACTCTTTAAGTGTGCATATGTATCCTGTTTAAATCAGGGGAAAAGAACAGTCTTCCATAAGTTCTCCCAGATTAACCAATGTGCACTTTACCATTTCCTTTATGAATCAGTGTAAGTCATACTAAAGTGTTTGCAATCAATGAGTTGATGTTTTCAGTTTGTGTTGACTGAAGAATAGCCTAGTGTCAGGAAAGATCATCTGAAGCAGTTTGTATAAATATCTTGCGTATTAAGGAAGGAATGCACTGTTTTAGAGGATATTATGTTTTTCATTAAAAGTATTTGCTATTAATTTTTTGTGTATGGCTGCATTTGAAAAAACCAAACAAACCCCAAACAGTTGTCAAGTGGTACAGTTGAAAAAAATCAGATATCGGCTCAGGGGTGTAATTCTCTAGAGTAACACTTCTACCAGCAGATGGGGCTCCTCAGCATCTTCGAAAGGAATGGTAACTAAACTGTGGCTGCGAAGACTGGAAGACTGTAATGTTTGCCTCCATGTTGTACGTTGAAAGACCAAAATTAAAAGTTTATGCATATGTTGCAAAATGTATAAGAAAACTTCAGAGAGACCTGGAAGTAAGATAGAACTTCATATGGGAAGTGATACGTTTTGCAGATTAATTACCCGCAGTTCTTCAAATCTGGAGCATTACTCGAAGAATATTTCATGCTAAATTTTAAATTGTGAGGACTGGGGGGCAGGGGGGAAGCTTAGATTTAGGCTTTGGCAAGTCTTTTGCCCTCTATTTTCTTAGAATTTTGAGCTTCCCCTTCGGAAGGGGAAACTGATAGTACTTCCAGCCTAGGTAGCTGGAAAAAGGGGCAGGAAACCTGATTCAAGTTAGGGAAAGTACTGGTGGGAGCTCTTACTGTGGCAGTGCTCTTCTTCACTACACATTCTACCTGTATTATCAGTGGCTTGTGTTTCTAGTTTAAGTATGTATTTTAAGGATTGTGAAACATGATTGAATTGATTAAATTTGTTTTCTTTGGATACACTTCTTCTCTACCTTCTCTTTGAATAGCTGCTGTAAATGAAATTTAGGCTACTACTGCCATTTTGGTTTTGCCTACTTAAACACTGAAATAGTGTTTGTGATTTTTAATATCTTGTCTAGTGGTTTTTGCAACATTTTGCGACTCAACACTGTTATTAAAGGTGCCTAGTTTCCATAGTATGGATATTCACCACTTTCTGAACATCAGACCTTGTTTAGGTATTTCTGGTTTAGAACCTCAAATACAGAATCCAAAATCACAGGTTACCACTGCATACAGCTGTTTGCCTTGGGTAGCAGGGTAGAAAAAATGTCTCTTGAAAGACATGTTTACCAACTGCAGAAACCACTATACTGCATTCGCTTTGTTAGTCTCTTTTGTTTGGAGGACCTTGTAATTACATAGATCAGAGATGTAAACATTTTCACTAGTTACTGATGCTGGACTTAGCTTTGTAACAATTGTTCATAACTTCAGGCCTCCCATACCATTATTCTGTATTTCCTGTTTTGTCTTAAAATTAACTCAAGGTAACATCTTTATATAATCATCTGTAAACTTTTAATTCTCTGTTCCTGGTTTTCTATTTAGAGCATCACAGCAGGTATTCCATTTGTTGCAAAGTATTTCTTCATTTTCAGCACTTTCACCCTCCATTGATGGAACAGGATCAAGGAAAGAAAGTGCTGTGATTCTTCGGTATGCAAGAAATATATTTATAGCACTTTGATGGGATGACTTGTAACACGTTGTTGGAAGTTTTTCTTACGCATTTTGTTCTCTACTTGCCTAGTTGAACTGTATATCCATGTAGTCGCAGCTGAATCTACACGAGGAAAGTAAAAGTTTTTAAAATTAGTTTAATAATGTCAGCCCATTGAACAGAGACGTTGCCTACTTCTCATGATTAAGAACACAAAAACAGCCTTACTTGTTCAGACCAAGGCTCTGTCTAGCCCAGTGGTCAGTCTCTAGTAGGGTTCGTAAGTAAATGCCTAGAGAAAAAGAACAAGTCAGAAGTTTATGGTGCCTTTTATGACCTCTTCTGGTCTCTGCTTGTTTTCAAGTCGGGATTTCTGAGCTCCAAAGTAGTTCATCTTTGTAACTTGCTACCTCAAGAGATCTCCTCCAGATACTTCTCTAGTCTTAGGAGATTGTCTTGTGATCATTAGATCTAGAGTGGTATATTACTCATACTGGTCAAATTTAATGTAAGGATTTTGCTTCCTGGAGTGTTTCAAGTACTACAAGAAATACCATTTTTGTTCATATTTTCAAAACCTTTAATTCTTTTGTAGTTGTGTGTTAGGAGAAAGATAGCATAGTAGTATATTCCAGAAATTTGTTATTCTTGATCCTGTTGTATTGGACTGAAAGTGCTGGAACATTATAGCCTCCATTCATCCATATAATGTGTGTAGCACTGATGGTAGCAATACAGATGTCCTAGATACTGCCGTTACCCTGCCTCAGAGTAACAAACTCTAACGTTTCTGTTTTCAACCATTCTGCACAAAATTCACTTGAGCTAGGCAGTGTTTCTTGTTCTGTCACATGCATGCCTGTTTATGAAGGAATGAATTTAAGCTGCCAGCATATTTCCTATAAACTCACATGTAGCTGTCAGATGGCTATAGCCCTGTCACTGCTGAGCTAGATTCAAATTGTTCACTAAGCGGTATTGGGTATCGTGCTGCTAGGACCCCAAGTACTGCAATTCTTAGATTCATTTTAAAAATCTAATTGTGGCAATGCTCCTTTAACTGTAGCTGATGCGCAAGATGAAAATTTGGGGAATCGTCCTATTTCAAACATATATTCCAGTTTAACTGAAATGTTTTAAAAAAGATATCTCTGATGTTTGTACACTTTTAATACTGTGTTTTAAAAATAAGAAGTTCTCCCCATTACCTTGGAAGTGGCAAGGAAATGCTCATATTCTGGAGATTGTGTGCTGCTTACCTAGCTGTGTGAAAACATTGTCATTTTCTTGTTGGAGAGGCTACTAAATAGGCTATTCTGAAATGCTGAAGCTGACTTTTCTTTATGATGCCTTGTTCTGACCTTCTTCCTTTATCTGTTTAGAACTATGTATATTTTTTCCAAGGACTTTAAGCTTGCTGATTATTAAGATGGAAGTACACTTATTTGACAGATATATGCATAGTAATGCCACTTTCCTGAGTGCTGAAAGGGCTTCTTTATAAACCTTGATCTTTTTCTAACAAAATTATTTCATACACTTCAATGAGAAGTATTCTCCATAATGCTTATTTTGTAAGAAAAGGAACATCATGCAGGAAGGAATGTGTTTGACCATCAATGAAAGCTTCTGACTGTGCTTATGCCTAGATGATAATACAGGTCAGGATCTAATAGCTCTCTCTCACACAATTGTTCTGCAAAAGCTGTTAACACAAGTCAGCAAAGAAGAGTTCATGAATGCAGTCGATTTTGGTCTCTTCATCCCAAAGGTATGTGTGGGTAAGGGTTGTTCCACATTTGGTATGTTAATACCTAGCACTGTTACATAGAGATGTATTTTTTTAATTATTTTCTTGTTTCCAGCAATGCTGTTGTCAAGGAAACAGAAATCCTTGTAATGCCTTTGTTCACATTCTCAAATCCGCAGCTGGAGATGGCTTGTATAGTTTTTATTATGTTCTTAGTAGTTGACACACTCTTGTGCCTCAAAGGGTTTTTTCAAAGAAGTATGTTTCTTTGAGTATAAATAGCACCATCCTGATGTCTACGCTGTTTGATAGGCCATTGTTTTCTTTGCTTCCTCACTAACAAGAACTAAATTCAGTGCTGCTTTGGATTAGAATTTATCTTAACACTTGTGTGAAAACTGACATTTTAAAAAAAGGGGGCAAAAATGCAGTGAACCTCTTGGCTTCTGGGTTCGGTTTTCAGCTCTGTAGGGGCATTAGTTTTTCTTTACACTTGGAAATGTCTCCTGAATTAGGATCTCCTTAAATAATACTAGAGTAGTACCCCACGTGGTCTTGCAAAGCATTTTTGACTGCGTTATGGCCATGTTAGAGGATGTGGCAATGGGGGAGAAGAGCAGGAGAAGATGGGTATTTTGTGCATGGCACAGCTAATATGCCTGTGTTTCCCCCCAGAATGGGCAATTAGTTAAAGAAAAATACAGAAAATAAAGTTCTTCCAAGAGCAGTAGCGTTAATGCAGCCTGGCTGTGTCTTGAGACTAGCTGGCTGTAGATCCTTTTCAACTTCTCTTTCCTTTGGGGCTTCTGCAGTGTCTTTCCCTTTTATTCAGCTGCTTAGATTGATTGAGTCTTGAGGGGAAAATACTGAGACCTCTGTGAAATTTGGTTGATGTTGACCAGTAGGTGCAAAGTGGCCACGGGCGAGATGCACGGGGGACATGGCTGTTGTGGCAGTGTTATTTCACAAACCTTTCTGCAGAAATCCAAAAGGATGGATGGTGACTTTTGGATGTCCTTAACAATGATGTGGAAGAAAGGATTCTGTTTTTTCATGTTACCTAAAAAAAGTTTTGGTTACTTGTGTCATTACTTAGAGAAATATCAAGAATATTAAGTGTTTATCTGACTTTTTTCATAAAAACCCATCTGTCCTAAATGGCTCAGTTCTGCACTTCCTTTATACTGAGAACTCTTCAGCTGTTTGCTAAGTGCCTCTGAAGTAGCCTGTAGTAGAGAAATAAGCAACCTTGTCCTCCTGCAAGCACAGCCAGCCTACTAGGGAAGAAAAAGTCAGGGCTAGGGATGTCAATGAAGTAGTGTCTCTAATGAAGCTTAACTGATAATATCATAAATTAAGCCCTCCAATTATGAGTAGGATCTGTGTGGGCAGCTGCTGTGCAGTCTAATGTCAGAATATCACCTGAGGTGGGAGAAATGTATGGTGGTGTCATCCCCCTTCTGGATGCTTCAGTAAGATTGCTGGTGAAAAAGTCAAGATTTTGGTGCTTGAAAAAAATTGAGCTAGAGTAGTTTTAAGTTCTTAAATGACTGTAATATGTTATGGGAGTATCTCATTTTTTTTTAACAGTTGAGAAATTCTGAATATTTTTGCTGTTTAAACATATAAATAACACCAGTCTAACTTTGCTTCTTCTCTAGAAATCTAGCTTTATAGATGCATCTCGCATACTGCTATATATTTTTTTAAAAAAGAAATCTGCTAACAAAGCTACAAGGCATCGATTGTGACTTCGATTCTTTACCTCTCTTGGTCTGTTGATGTTGTCAAGGAAACAAATTTTTGAGAAACTTTGCTCTACTTTTTCAGGTTCTATAGAGAGGTTACTTGTGTAGGACTTATCCAGCATCAGGAGTAGAAACAATTTGCCTGAAGTTTCTATTCTTTTCAGTATGTTCATGTCCTTGCTTTTTTAAAGCAGATTTTATTTTTAACATGGGTGAAATAGCTGCGTCTTTAAGGTCATAATATCAGTGAATGTGTTGACACTTGATCTTTAGATAAGTCTGATAGAAAGAACATCAATGACATTTTGCTATATATTTATGCTATAAAGACAACTGTTAGTTATAGATTCCTTTTAAATTAAAGGGCAAGGAAACATGAAAAAAACCCTTGTTCTTTAGAGAAGTTGCTTCACTGCTATGGAACTAATGACTTACTCTCCTGTATCATACATATCATGTTTCATTGCAGTAAACATCCCTCTTCAAATAAAAAAGTATTTTGTGGCTAGTCTGGAATGGTTTGATTTGTCTTCCAGTATGTACCTGCTGGCTGACTGGCTGGTGAGGATATTAAGACTGAGCTTTACCTTCAATGTGCTTGTGGAGGCTTTTTATTTATTTATTTAATTTAAATTAAACCTGCTGATTTTCTTCTAGGGCACATCTAAAAATGTAGTTACAGAAACTTCAACCTTTCTCAAATGTTTCAGTTGGTTAATGGATTAAAGATATTGTGCATGACAGATAGTAAAGACTGCATGTGCTTGTATGTTGTGCATGTGCCAGCTGTGTAACACCTTGCTTTCTGAAGTCAGATTTTGGAATTTGTCCTGTTCTCTAGTCTTCTTGTCTTTTTCCAGATTATACTTTACTCATTAAAAGAATTTTTCTCATTCTGAACATTGTGACTAGTGGCTGGAATTGTATATTGTTATATAATGAGGAAGAGACACAGCTGGTTCTCTATGGAAAGGATGGCTGTTAGGGATGCAGGTGGTTAGGGATGACATAGTCATTACAAACATGTTAAAGCTTGGCAAATATGTTAAAGCTAGCACTATGTTAATGCAGAAGAAATGAAAATTAATTAGATAGTTCAATCTTACTCTGCTTGCTAGTATTGAAAAAGCAGTAGTTATGAATGTCCTCATTACCAGCAAAACACATAGCTGCTTGACATAATAGTTTATTTTCATAATTAAATACTTAGTTCTGCTCATCTTTAAGACTGGGTTATATCACTGACATCAGTGGGTTTAAGATTGCATCTATATTTTCCATAGCCTAGGGTTTTTCATCTTTTGGGGTTATTTTGCAGTTATGAACATTCTCAATAGCCTTGGGAATAATAAACAATTTATTTTTTAGTTGAAAGAATGAAGGATTGTGAAGAAAATGTTACTCAGCCAGGCTTACTGATAAATGAATGCAAGATTCATTAAAGCTCAGCTTTTCAGATAGCTGTTCTGAATCACTAACTGTATACTGCCCCTTAAGTTAGATATTATTTCAAATCAGTGTGGGCAATAAGGCTGCAATAACTACTTCTTAAAATAAGAAAGCCACCTGGTCATTGTTGGGAATGGGACAGAATTTGCTCATAAATTTGGATTAGGTTATTTCTTACAGATAGAAATTTGTCCTGAAGTCCAACTGTTTACCATTATTTTTAGAACTGTGGTAGCAATGTGTTACTCTGTGCTAATGCACAAATACTGCACAAATACTGCCAATCCTGCACCTGCTTACAGTGTATCTGGCTGTGTTGTGTTGTAGAACAGCTGCTGCTCATCTGATGGTGGGGTTGGCAGAGGTTGTCCATAGCTGTTGTCCCTCCTGTGTCAAGTTCTCCCAGTGGATAATGTGCAAGAATGGGACAGCTTAAATTGCTCCTCTTAATTTCTTGTGTTTGTACTTATTTGTTTTATTGACCGTATTAATAGAAGAGATGGTTATCTGATTTTATATATGTACATATATCAACATAAAGCTGTAGAGCATGAATGGCCTTAGCTGATTAACGATTTTATGTTAAAAAAGTATTGTAATATTGAAGTACAGTATGAATAGATATGTTCTGAATTTTGATAGCCACTGTTTAACTGAAGCTTAAGGGAAAAAAACCCAAACATGTTAAAAGATTTGGTCGGTGTTTGTTTTCTCCCTCCTGCTTTCAGAAATAAGTCATAGGTCAACAGCAAATAGATATACAGTGTTTCAGAAGCTGGGGAGTACAGTTGCTAAGACTGTACTTATGTTCTGAATAGAACAGTGTTTCTTACTGTAGTAGTGGATGTTCAAAATCTGTAGGATGCAAATATCTGTGGGATACGTTTTCGTGAACATATCTATCCAGTCCTCAGTTACCTGTAGGAATTGAGGACAATTAAGACAATTTGCCTTCGAAGTGCTATAAGTCTGAAATTGAGGTGTTTAACACTTATGAGGAATCCCCACTTTTAATACAGCATAAATATACGTGACTTGGAGAAATTATTGTTGCAAATGAGTATGATACATGTAGGTGAAGGGAAAATCAGATTATTCAATAAATGGCTGTAGAAATTTAGCTAATTATCTACTGGGGATTTGTAATACATTTGAAGTTCTTCTCCTTTGCCTGCTGGTAAAATATTGATTGCTTAACTGTTTTTTGGGCACAAATAGTAACTACTAGTAACCACTAATGTGATTGTGCTTTTAGGTGTTCTGAACACATTTATATCATTCTTAACACACTACTGTTACACTGCGAATTTGATGAGAAACTGCCAAATTTATGTCATGTTATTCTACTCCCATATAGGTTCAGCAATAGAAAATTTAGTGGTTTTAAAGTAATTCCATCATTATATGTTGGTTTCTCTGGAATTACTTGAATACGTGCATCAGACTTCTCTGTTTTAACCATGTCATCCCAAATATGCCTAATACAGTGTATGAAGTAGATAATCTATCTGAAGTAAATTTTTGTGTATTCTTAAGCCAAAATTTTAGTATATGTAGTATACAACTGGGGTGGGGATTTAAGTATCTTTGCCATATTTGGCTTCACCTTCTGCTAAAGTAATTCTGGTTTTTCATATTGCATAACAAACCATAGCTTAAATCACTAACTGATTTATAATTATATCATAACTTCTTTTCATTTCTTCATTTTCCAGGAGCTTACCATTTGAGGTACATCCACAGCCATATTAGCTGTATTACAATGATTAGTCACAAAACACTTAAAGGTTAACTGCAAAATAGCTGGGAATTCTTCCCTTTATTTTGGTGTGTGTGGGAAGTTACTTCTCCTGCACTATCTGCCCAGCATGAATGTACAATTGTTATTTTGTAGGTTCAGAAAAACTAGTCATGCTCCTAACTTTTAGCTGGCTGAAAATGTGATCTGTGTGAGCATCTTCCTTAGAGTCAGTGGTTTATGGAGAATTTGTGATTTGCTTCAGGTGTGATTATCTCAGAATCCTTTTGTAAAGTAAAGAACATACTACATTGAAAGATGGCAATTGATGACAGAAACACTTTGCTATTGAGAAGAATAGAGTTACTGGTTCGCAATGATTTTAAGTATCCTTTACTATATATATATACACACACACTTACAAATTGCCTTTTTTGTGAACTTTACTTGTAATGTAAGGGTTGCCTGTCTTCAGAGTGAAAAATAATTTTTTTTTATTTATAGGTGGTTCTCTTATTTTTTTTCTTTCTTTCCCCCCCCCTTTTTTAATTCCTTTGGCAGCTTGCCTTATTATTCAGTGTTTGGAAAGCATACCTCTTTTGCAAATAGTGGGAATTGGCTAAAAAAAAGATTGATTGGTACAGATGACTAAAATATCAGATGAAGTCTCTGATAGTATGAATCTTACTGTTTGGTCTGCTTTGCCTCAACTATTCTTGTAAGTCTGATATTTTGGCTGAGAGTTTCTGATGTTTCATTTGGATTGCCTAATACATAGGGTGTTAAATTGTAGGTTCCTTTAGTACAAATCTCTGCAGTAATTCAGAGAATACTTTGGATTTTAAAATGGTTCGAGAAAGTAGCATGCATAATCTACATGTTGGGTTATGATGTATATGGTCTAATACCATCTATCTCTGTAGAGCAGATGAATTCAGTTGAAAAACATGTTTTAAATTGTTGCTTCCCTCTTAATTTGCTGTAAATTCAGTGATGAGCATCAGAAACATACACATTTATTCCCCTGAAGTATCAAAAGGCATTATTTTGTCATACTTCCACAGAAATAGGAGAACAATCCTAACAACATAGTTTTGCTTCTTATTAATTCCTTCTATTCCCTGGTTGTACTGTTCTAAAAGGGGTGTGTGTGTGTGTGGTAAAATCTGTAGTAGCTTTGAGGGCACATGGACCATAGCAGTTGGTCTTCAATTAATGCCTGTTTGGCAACGTGGCTTGCTTTAGGGTTAACCTTTTAAATTCGATAATGTTAGTGTAATGTAACTGCCGGTTTTATTCTGCTGACCATTTAATATGGGAACAGAAGTAGTTCTCATGAAACTTTCCAAAAGTGACCATTATTGAATTTTGACTGTAAGAAAGCATTTCAACAGTATTTTTGGTGTTCTTACACAGAATAGAGGGACAAGAAAGATCTATATACTAAGTTTTACTCCTACACTGTATTTCTTTTTTTGGATAAGCCTGAGTAGGTTGTGTTTTTCTGAAACGTGCCTTGAGCACTTGTTGGAGAACTACAGTTGTGATTTTATTGACTAGTTTGGTTGAAGATCACTTTTATATGAACTTATGTCTTTCATAGGAGTGCAGGAACATGGTCTTAATTCTCACTGTTGTTCATCTCCAGAGTTTTTAAACATTTTTTTTCTTGCTTTCTCAGTCCATTTAGAGCTTAAGAAAACAGATATTGGGGAAGGTGGGTAACATGTAGATCTCTCGAGGAAGTTCTTCCCAAATCTGGAATTGGGAGTCTTAGATGTATGCGCTGTTTGGGGTCAGGTATTGTCCTTTCAGTGATGAGAAAAGGATCAATGCTTTCTTGGAGGATGACATCCTCCTGAGCAAAGTCCAGCTAGGTGCTGTTATAAGCAGGGTACAGACTCGGGGGTTAATGACCTGCAGCGTGGAGTGTCTCATACCCTTCTCTGGGCGGCCGGTGTTGCCAGTGCTTGCAACGCACCTTTGAAGCAGAACACTAAATGTGCACTTAGGCAGCTAGGCAGCAGCAGGAACTGTCTTTTAGACAAGGTCAGGAGTTTCTTGGCACTATGCAATTTCAGAACATTTGATTTTCCTTTTTTTAGAAATATTTCACCTTGTTTTTCTCTCCAACCATAATTCTTGACAAAACTTTTCATCAGGAGAGACTTTTCAGGTATAGAATAAAACTGCTAGTCAAACCGGGTAGAGAGATACACACCAGTAGGACATCCTTATAGCATATAATTATTCACATTGTTATTTTGACTGATTAAAAATCCTCTGTGTCAAATAATTGGAAAGCAATGGAGTAAACTTAATCTGTTGTACTTTAGAATGCTGCCTAAATGTTCTTCTCCATCTTGGAGCACATTATTCATTAATCTCTTTTCTAGTGGAAAGAAGCTTTCTTTACTCTTAAAAGAATAAAGCATAAAATACCAAGGCATGACTGTTTTGACACCCTGTTCTTGGGATCAGTTTTCTCCTATTTCAGGGTTTATTTCTGCAAGTCTTGATCAAGACCAGGATCAGTGTTGATGATCAAAACCTTTTTCCTTCTCTGAAGTCAGTAGTGGTTATAACTTCCCCCAACAGAATCATGTCAACACATTTTCTGATTTTTCACATTTTTACATGATACATTGTATTTCAGCCCTGTAATTTGGTTGAATTTTTCTTTTTGTAATGAACTTGACTCAGCTGTAAACAAGATGGAAGAAAGTATACAACCTAATGTGGATAGTATCCTTAGTATGCACAGTAGTGGTACCCATGGCTTGGTGATGAATACTTTCAAACAAATATCCCTCATGTTGGTCTTGTGATCTTGAGTTCAGTTAAGGAAGTTCAGTCATTTTTGTTTTTTGTTTACATCTGATGGTGTGAGGAATTTATTTTTAACTGTCTCTTCTGAGAAAACAATCAGAATTAGTGGGGGTTTTTTTCTCAGCTTTTGCCTGAAGGAGAGTTTCTTAACAAAAGCCGTGTACTTGGATTTGAACTCATATCCCTATATTAGCAGGTAAGCAAAGGTACCCAATTTTCCTGAGCAACAAAATACTTGATTACAGGTCTAATGATAGTTTAAGAGGTGTTTTCAGATGTGCTGAAATCAAGGACTTGAAGCAGATGAACTTAATTATCTTTGTGAATATTCACAATCACATTATGTGCTTTAAATGTCACATTTGGAAGTAGTGCCTCATTGCTAGTTAATTAACAATAATTACTCAAGGTAGTACTTATGTTTCTGGAATTTCTTACCCACTGTGAAAAATGTACTTTGCTTCTAAAGGTTTAGCAGTATAAAAACCAGATTTTACTTAACTCATTCTTAAAGTGTAACTGTTGCTTAGACCCTCTGTACATTTTATCTCTACCTGTGCTGCATGGAGAATCAGTTACTCCATTCCATTTGCTCTGCTATATCTGGGCAGTGTTTTTAACATCTGAACCATGCTGTGTATGATATTTTTTTTTTCTTTTTAAAGAAAGCAAGCAGTTGATTTTTATTTTTTTTTAAGCAGAATACGAAGAGACAAGCAGTAGCAAATTAGGCTGGCAGTCTAGATCTATCATGAGGTGTTACGAAGGTGTGTTGACATCTTCAGCTAAAGAAATATGGCTTATGATAATACCAGAAGGGTTTTTTCTGTCATAGCACCTATGCTCAGTATGTTTTTCTTTCTGTAAGGATGGGTTTTCTTGGCAAAGAGCATTATACAACCTAAGATAGCTTACAGTGCAACCAAAAAAACCCTCATATATCCTAGAAGATCCTCCCTGTGTTCTAGTTTCCAGCTTCCGTCTTCCATCTTTCTTCTCTGCCTTTCATGTAGAAACTTAATTGAAATTTCAAAGGATTCTTTTCAAGTTTTTTCCCTTAACAAATAAATCTTTCTTCAACAATGATAGTCTCCTTGTTTGCAGCAGCACACTTTACATGTGCTTGTGTGTGTATGTATATTAAAATACATATATTTATATAGAGAGAGCTTTTATATATAAAGAGCTTTAAATTAACAGAAAACCTCTATTGTCAATTACTCATACTTAAAAAATGGATACTCTCTTTGCCTGCACACTTCATTCACCTGTGTGAATGAGGTGTCCACTGAAATCCTGGTAATAGTATATAACTTATATTTCGTAATAATCTTTTTCTGTGAAGTATAAATGCTTTACAACAAAGTTTTTGTGACAGCGCTTACAACATGCTAAACAAGTTTGAATTCTCAGACATCAATTTAAAGCTAATTCAGAGAACAGCAAGAAAAGCTACTGAATTTTAGAAATAGTCATGAAGATTAATTAAACTAATGATCTGTGCTTTGTGCAGTGAGAGTGGAGATAACTGCAGGTACATGAAGGCATAACCAAGCAAGTGATGAATACCGTTTGGAGTGGTAAAAGTATTTTACTGATGGCAACATAAATGGGGAAGAAGCTGAATGATAGGAAGCTGAAATAACATGAATCTGACTGTGGAAGGGTCTTCAAAGTGTTATGTGAAAATCACATTGGATGTGGTAAGCACTTCATTGAGGAAACTTCCCAATAATAATTTTTCAGTTGTAGAATGACTTGGAGAAAACAAGCTTTTCACAACTAACAGGTTTTGATTTTAATTATTTGGAGAAGATCATAGACCCATTCTAACTGAATGGTAATGTTCTGAATGTCAAAAAACTTTCACCCATATGTCTGCTATGTCAAATGGGTTGCAAAAAAAATAACACTTACTGCTTTATTTTTTTTCTGCCATTACACATGAAGGACTCTCTTCTTTGTAAGGACTGATGAGAAATCTGCTTTTGGGTGTCTTGGTATAGAGCCTGGTTTATCAAAAAACTTGATATACAACTGTTGACATTATGATTGTTTATTTTAGAAATTGTTCAGTTTTATGTGCTTTTATAGGAATTAAATACTCCTGAAAAATATGTTCAAAACTGGTCACTAATCTCCTTAAATTTTTTCTAATATACAGAAGCCTGTAGCGCTACTAGAATTTTCAAGTAACCCAAACCCAAAATATTTACATTAACTTTTAATTTTTAAATTATTCATTCTGTAGTTCTATAGTGATAGTGAAGTAAATGCAATGAAGTACTTCTAGTAGTGAAGTAACACTTTCTCTAGGCATGTCATACTGCAGTGAGAAATGCTGAACCATTCTACCTGACCTGTGGTTGTATTGCTTAAATGTTTATGTTGTGGGAGTGACAAGGAGTCGAGCAGTCTGGGACCTATGGTGGAAGTTACTTTGGGTTTATGTGCATGTTTCAGTGCTGCACTGCATAGAGCAGTGAAGCCAGCTTGGGTGCTAGAAGCTGCAGGGGGGGGGGTTGGTGTGATGCCCTCCCAAGCTAGGTAGGTGTTCCTCTGGGATGAGTTAACAGTGGGATGTCTCATGGTACCACTGCACTGATGTGATGATGGAGTAGGTTTGCACTATGTGAATGGAACCAGAGGCATCCCCTAATGATAGAACAGAATAATTATGCATTAATGCTTGCTAAAATGAAATGTTTTTATCAAACTTTAGGAAAAAAAGTGTGTGGGAGGGGCAGTGCTGTGTAATTTTACAAATATCTAAACATTACATTTGCTTATACAGTTAAAAATAATTAATTGGGTCCTATGTAAGTGCCAGGCAATGTTTGTAAGGGTCAGTATGTTCATATCTGCTCCTTGATAATTCTACGTTGTCATTGATTCATGGTTTCATGTCAACATCCAAATAGGAGAAAGCTAGTTTTTAACCTGGTTCTAGATTTTTAGCATGGAGTATTGTTATTTTCATTTCCAGCTTCAAAGCTATGCTTTTATAACAGCTGTAACATGAAAGTTAGTAATACTGTCTCCCTAATATGACAAACCCACAATAATTATGCAAGCTTTTTACTTAATTTCTAAACTATTACTATAGAGTAAAATAGTAGATACTTTTTAACTTGTGCAATTCTGAATATTTATAGATGCTTTCAGCCACACTTCTCACTTGAGCTGTACTACTAGTTTAAATTAAAAAAATTAGTTACTGCTGGCAAATAGCTTTGAAACATTTGAACTTCAGTAATAATAATCCCTCTTTAAGGCACAACTTAT
The DNA here is from genome assembly GCF_929443795.1 of Astur gentilis. NCBI lineage: Eukaryota > Metazoa > Chordata > Aves > Accipitriformes > Accipitridae > Astur > Astur gentilis. Next base: position 10,010,919 of record NC_064904.1, read on the forward strand.
TGTATCTTAAATTGCTGTCATTTTTCTCACCATGTGATAGCCAGATAAAGTAAATACACAGTTTTTAGATGCTTATCAGCTTTAAGAAAAAAAAAAATGTTTCTTAAAAATGAATATTGAAGCTCTGTTTAATGTTGTTGAATCTATTATTAAAGTAAACAGCCCCCTGATATATTAATAAAGAAAAGGCTATTTACCAAAGGAGTATGTTAAAGAAATAGCTAGCTGTTCTTTCAAGGTTATTTTTCAAATCTTATAATTTGATGCGAACTGTTCTGCTTTGTATTGATGAAATATATAATCAAAGATCTGTTGTTCAACTTCAGCTGTATGATTGTACTACATTATAGGAATGTAAACAAACATAGAAAACCCTCTCTGTTGACTAGATGTACATTAGGTTTGCAAATTACCTACCAACGCCCTTTGGGATAAAGGCCTTCATGAAATCATTGTCAATAACTTACTGTTGGGTTGACTTATGTTATAGGTTGTTCTTCAAGATTTCGCAAGAGAGAGATTAAATGTTATAAAGCACAAAGTACAGAAGCTCCATAGGGCAATCTAAATGATGTTATAGGAACTGAACTATATTACAAAGAGGAATATTAAACATATTTGTAATGTTCTGTTGTCATATGAGTGCCAGGCCCCTTTCTGTCTAATGGATTGCATAGATATGCAAAGGAGTAATAATAAAAGCTAATCAGTTTTGTTTTATGTAAAGCTGTTAATATGTAGATACTTGAGTTCCCTCAAAAAAAAAAAAAAAAATCTGAGTATTCTAATGAGGCATGTTGACGTTGTGTAAATTGCTTGGAGAAGAGGAGCTGCTGTAATCACTTCACTTGAAAAGTGAATATACTTAAAAAGAAAATAGGATGACACAGCCGATGTTGTACATCTGTGCTAAAATTACTGTGAATTAGACCAGTCTCAGTTAACCTGAGACACTTGATGTAATGCTGGTGGGGGCTTTACCAACTGGGGAAACAAACCAAAACTGTACCCCTCTCTTTAGTGTAGAGGCACATGGATGTGAAGAGTGGGAATCAGTGCGATGGCCCCAGCGTGCTGGAGATAAATGTGGAAGTGAAATATTTTTGTCTGTAACATGGGGGAAGCTGGAAGGGAAGGTGACACTTCTGTTGGTCACAGTAATTTCCTGGCATGCTTACCAGCCCTGCAGCTGTGCAGTGGCCCACCAGCGGGCCAAGGAATAGTTATGGTGACGGCTGCACCGAGTGAAGAAAACTGAGTTGTGGTGTGTGTTTGGAGGGAAACTGCAAAAAAAATCTAAAAAGTGGGCAAGTTGTAAAGCAACTGGCTTCTTTCCTAGATAGCTACTGCAGAGCAGGATTGTCTCCACTACACTTAAACGTCAGGAATATGCTGAGGGAATACCTTTTGTGTGCACTGCTGCACACATTAAAGAAAACCTGGGCTCTGTGGAAGACAGCCCTCCCCATCTGCGGTGCAGACTATTTTCTTTGAGTCAGCAGGTCTTATAGGAAGCACTGAATATCCTGGGAGCCAAATGTGAACAGCTGAAAAATCCCAAGGTCTTTGGGTCATCTGCCTCCTACGCTTCCAAATACTGGAGACACTCCCCGTTAGTGGCCAGGAAATGCAAACATCCATAATGTAATAATCACTTTTACCTCACCATGTTATTCATTCTGTGATGCTCTTCAGCTTCCAGGATTTAACCTGGAAGTATTTTTCCAGTATTTTCCAGTATTTTTCACAGACTTCATTCTGGATAAAATCTGCCTTCAGCCATCCAGTGGAGACCCACCTGAGCATGAGTTCCTGTGTCAGAGAGATTTGGACCTTGTGCTGATCTCCCTAAGAGGAATCGTAAGTGAGGATTATGGAAGGCAGCTTTGTGCTTGGAGTTGTTGTCTGGAGGCTCTTTAATTTACGTAGGAATTACACACTTCCAGTTCACATGCAGCAATTCAATATGTGTGTTAGAAGGCATAATATTCACAACATACGTAGCAGCTTGTTCTAGGGGAAGAAGGAGACTAAACCTTGTTCCCAGAGACCCTTGTCACTTGGACCATAAACTTCCTGTATGTTTTTCCCCATTACTTTCCCCAGTTCTTAGAGACATGTAAAAATCATAATAGCTTAGTAATGGTACAAACGGTTGTTATAAAGCACGATGTTTTCCACAAGAAAAACAGGAAAGATTCTCAGTCTGGGTGACCTTGGTAGAACTTGAGCAAGTGGAGGCTCCTATATTGTACATCCATCCTGCTGAATAACATCTTATGGGGAAAAATCTTGAAAAGACCTTAACCAAAGTTTATCCCTGTAGCCTTCAGGCTAGGTGAATTCCTCAGAGCACTTAAAAAATATCCAGTATAATTTTAAATAAACTATAAAAATAAATTACCTTCTTCAGTGCTCTCTTGTTGTCCTGGCTAAACTGATTGTAGTTCAAAGTTATCTCTGCTACAACTAAAGTTTAGTCTTATCCTCAGTGTCACTTAAATAATCAAACTGCTCATTGTATTTCTCAAACTGTATTCCACTCTGGGAAATGCAAAAAAATCTGCTCTTGCTTCAAGACCTTTACTGCAAGAACTTAATCAAACAGTGGGCTTGCATCCATCTTTTCACCCCTGTTTCTGAACTCCTGCAGGATGAGGCTATTTGTGTGGAAATGAATCAAGCTGTTAAAGTTGCTCAGCTGCCAGAGGTGACTCTGATACTTCTTCCTCTGAAGGTAAAGATCACTCCAGCTTGTTTCTAATTGTGTAATACAGCTTCAGTAAAATGCTACTATAAGCTGTGGTAGACAGTCCTGAATTAATTATTCATCTGGATATTAAAAAACGTAGGCAAAATCAAATATCTTCAAATCCATGATAACATGGATCCTACACCTTAATATACGTTTAATTTTTTGCAGTTCCCAGCATGTCTAGATTAGTATAGTTTTCAGAGATTGCAGCTTCACTGCCTTTTGGAGAGACGAGCAAGTGCTGTGTGTAACGTGACTGATACTTGCCTTCGCTTGACGTCTTGGTACTGCAGAGTTTATGCTGAAACCAGCAGTGGAGGGAGCTACGTAGTACAGAGGATGCTGAACTGGTCTGAGGAGCTGGCATCTCTGTCCAAGGGTATTTGCTGCCAGCTGTTGCACTGCTGTCCCACAAGTGCCTTGCTGGCCTTTAAAGGGCTCTTAGCCAACAGGGCTGTGTTTGGAGTGGTCTGATATCAATGAAAAGCAAAGTATTTTCCCAAATCTTGGGAAAGGGGAAAGAATGCTGCTCTTACCTCTGTTGCATCTCCATTCTTTTGGAATATCTCCTTTTTAAGAACAAAGAACTGGGGAAACTCTAGCTGTCTGCCAAAATAAAAGTCAAAAGAAGAATCACTGTATTTGGAGATCTTGATCTCATTACCTGAAGAATTTATGCTGCAAATGGCTGCCGTCTTCTAGTGTCTTTTAAAATGATACATGCGATAGAAAACATTTTAACAACAAATACGTGCTTCTGCAGAAGGAATCAATGTGTTTTGAAAGTCTATCAGTGTAATTTCCCTGAAGTTTTTAAATGAGCAGGCAAGATAAAATGGTTTCAGGAGAATTTTGTTAATAGCGATGTTTTGGTTTCAAGGAAAGAAACTAGAACTGTGAAGATTTCACTTGCCAATGTAGAAAAAATACATAAAAGTAACAAAAATAAACATGTCAGTTTTCTCTCAATTTTAATGCTGTAAAGAAATATAACCAATAAAAAATGGCAGCAACTGTACAATGATTGTGTTTTGAACAGATTTATACCACAGGTTCTAACCAACGTATGAGTTAAAGCTCTAATACATATTACAAGAAACTAAGCTGCTTTTTCACGCCACACTGTGCACCTGCCCGCCTTGATTATAGTTTAAATAGATTATAAGATTTGATAGTTCTCTGGCTGTTCAACATGTATCCTCAATTTTTAGTTTATTTCCCCACCCTGCCTTGGATAGCAGTCATTCCTGTAGAGAAATTCAGATGATGTCTAAGGAACACTGAATTGTGTTAGTGCTTCTCTTCATTGCCCACTTCCCTGGAAGTATTTTTAAACAGCAAGATCATCTTACTGACCTTGGTTTAATATTTTTTTATTTTAGTGGGGGTGGAACATGTGCTGCTAGTACTGTTCAATAAACAAGTAAGATATATAGCTCCTACTGTATTTAATTTGTTGAAACTGATTTTGTCACTTTTTAAATGTGCCTTGTATTCCACTGTGATACTAAAAATAAATGCGTATTTGAAACCTGTAGCCCTCAGCCCTGTTTAAAAAACAAACTTCTCTGCCACACACACTGTACATGAAACTTTGTGCCCCTAAAACTCAAAGCTTGGTGCCATATCTTAACTAGATGTTCACTGAAAATGCTACAAAACAATGAACTGAGGTCAGATGGTCTATGATTGTGTTATGAAACCCATTTTAAAAAAACAAAACACCCCAAACCCCCTCAAACAAGGAATTGTAGATTGGTTTTAATTTCAAGTGAATATAAGAGTACTCCAGCATTTAAAAATGCTCTGAAGTTTCATTTTAGAAACATGGCTTCAAAAAGACTACTTCAAATTTAAAAGCCTTTTGTTTAAATAATGATCAAAGATGTTAAAATTAAAGCAGATATTGATTCTTAAAAGTATTATGACACTTAAAAAATAAAATGCTGCTTTATCTTGCCCTTTAATGTGGTATTTAACATGAGACATGTGCAACACTTTATGGGATACTCCTTTATTTGTAGAATCTAGATCTGTCTATGCTATTTTAGAATACTGTTGTCACTATTCAAACTCATAATTGATTTTAAGTGCCTAAGTGGTTCTAGTTATTCCAGGTATTGTTTAAACAGTGTGTATATATAGATGTTTAGTACTTTGACTCTGAAACATGTATTTTGGGTTGGCTGGGGAAAAAAATTTTACTTCTAAATGGTGTGGAATAATTTATTTATTCCTCAAGGAAGATGCACTGGTTCTAAGTCGTCCACCCCCCCCCCACTCCCCACCCCCCCCCCCCCCCGCCTTCAGCCTGTAATTATCAGAGTTGAAAAATCAACTACTGTTGAACTTAATAAATTTTCATTTATTTTGGGTGAAAAGTTCAAAGCTGAAGTGCCTTTATAACAAATGATAGACCAAAGCTTGCACAGTAGCGATCGTACTTCGATAATGTAATGATACTCTAAAAATATCGTTTAATAGGTAGTAGTAATGTCTTGGGTCTGTGATTACTGGATCCTTGGGAACACAGATTACTTCTAAGGGATCCATAAAAAATGATTAAGAAAAGTGTGTTACTTGACAGTCGGTTTAAGGGAGCTGCATAGCCTGTGTTCCCACTGGGGGTTTCTTTCAGTTCTGGAAGCTGAAGCAGATTGAATATTCTGAATTCTTCAGTATTGCTTTTTTTTGGCGATGCTGTTGATTATCACCACTTAATAGCACGTTCTCTAACAGTACCCTTTTAAGACTGTATCTGGTAACAGCGTGTCTGGTTATTGTTCCCCTGAACCCCTCTCCGGAGCGGTGCCTGTGTCTGATCCTGCCCTGCTCAGCCGCAGCAGGACGTGCCCGGCCGCATTCAGCAGCAAGTCGCCTGTGCTGTGATGTGGCCGTGCTGGTGCACGGAGGGAGGATGCCGCGCGGTAAGCGCTGCGTGTGTTGCGGTGTCACAACACGCTGAGGCCCAGACAGCTCACCGACGTGTCTCCTGTCTTTGAAACTATTAATCAGTCACTTCACTGTGGCAGAGCCACGTCAGAATGACTGCTAGATTAGCCTTGTAAGTGCGTCTGAAATAACCCAAACTTTCTGCAGGGATGAGTTATTCTGATTTTGAGGGAAGTGATCTTTCTGGTGGAAAGTGAAGCAAAGATTAGAGAATCTCTAGACTGAAGAAGGAAGCTAGCTTCACTGCCTAAAAGTGAAGAATCACTATGTATTTAATGAATGTAAAAGTAATTTTGCAATATTTTTTCAGACCCAGATGCTTATCAGGTGGTCATAAATATATTGTCTAATTGTTCTTAACTGCATAGTTATGCAGTGTATGTATGAAACTGCTAATTTCTTAACCAGAAATTAATAGCCGTGTTAATGTTCTCTCAGCTAGGAGGGTAAATTATAGTAGATGATACAACATTGAGAGATTAAAATCCAAATTTTCAAACTCAATCTAAAGCTTAAAGTTTATTAAGCCCCCACCCTCAACTTCCATTGGCATTAACGACTCTTGTAAGTACCAACACATATGGAGATTGGACTACTTGGATCTTAATTCTTACATAAGCAAGCAGAAGGTTAACAAACTTTAAAATTGCAAATGAAAGAGCCAAAATGAGGATGAAGTAGTTATTGTGAATTAGAATACCTCTTTCTGGTGAGAACTGCCTTCCTCTCTAAAATGATGGCATGACTTGTAATGAAGTAGCTTTACTGTTGAAGTTAAACATTATAATGGTTTTTTAATGGCACCTTAATGGCCTCTCTGAGGACTTGCACTGAAATAATTTTACCTTCTCATAATTGCACTTCATAATGGACTATAGCAGCACAATTTAAGGTCTCAGTAATTTTTTCATTGGTTTGTTAAGTATAAAAAACCCTCTAAGTTACCCTCTATTTGTCAAATACAAAAAGTATTAGATTTTTTTTTTTTTTTGATTGTTGTATTGGGTATGTCTTCCACACCTAAATGTTTTGTCTGTCTCAGCAATAAGGTAGTAATTGATTTTAATAAAATTTTATCTGCATTGTGTAATAACAATAATGTGTATATTGAATTGATTTGCCATCCAAGAGGAGAATTTCTTATGATACACTATTTCACGTGTATGTGTGACTCAAGCTAGATGTCATGAAGTAGATTTTTACATATCCAATGCTTACATTATTCTGTGCAAATAGCCTGAAAGAAAGTGCCTGTTCAGCTTTGTTATTTTTGTGAAGCCCAGGTGTTGAATGGAAATAGTTCACTATAAATCTGGCATGACTTCAGCTCAACAGGCACAGCTACAGATATGCCATAATAAAAAGAAACTTTTACAATGAGTTGCTGTGTCATGAAAGCACTTACATGTAACTGCTACTGAATAACTTTGAAACTTTTAACTGTGTTTTTATGTAAATGACCTGGCAGGCCAAGATTTCACCCTGAGCTTGTTCATACTTTCACAGTTTATTTCAGTTCTCATCACAGAGATGTTAATTGTAGGTAAACATCCTTTATAAACAAACTAATTCTAATCTTCAGTTTATAAAGGCAGTAGGGCCTATTTCTGAATAATTACGTAATACTGTAGCATTTATATACTTTAATCGAGCATTTAAATATGTTATTAGTATTCTGATATTTCATGTTGCAACATTCATGCATGTATTACTTGTCAATGTTTAGCAACATTTCATCTGGGGTAAAACTTTAGCTTTTGATACAATGGCAATATATAATTTACAAATTCTCTAATAGAAATGTCTATGAAATGTTTATATCAGTCTTGCTCAGTCTCTTATCATTACCTTTTTTTAAATAATTTACATCTTTCTTAAGAGTTCTGTTTGCCAGTTTTGACTTGACAGGCTCTCATGGAGGCTACACTATTTATTTATACTAGCAAAAACCCAGCCAATATGTATATTTCAAAATTATTTATGTTTTCAGTTTTGATTGGCTGATTAGATTTTCCTTGTGCTACAAGTTAGCTTTTGAAATATGGAATCGTTAGGTGGATGTCCAAGAGTAGATGGCCATCAAGCAAGCTTACATTGAATGTAGTAGCTCTCATTATTAATGCTTTACCAAGAACATTCCCTTATTGTATATAGTTGGATAGATAGCTCTTGACATAGTGGTGTGGGGGTTTTGTTTTCTTTTACAGAATTCTGTTTTACTTCTCTTGTCTTTCCCTTTGCCAGCTGAAAATGTCAATGTTTTATCTTAGTCTACTAGCGTTTCCTTAAAATAATTTTGTAGGATGCTGTCAGCAAAAAGTACACTTTTGATTAGGTTGTTATTTTCCTGTTAATGGCAAAACCACCCGATTGAAGCTTCACAATTAACAGTTATGGAGCCTTCCTTGGGGAAAGGGCTGCTGAGTTCCTGTGGGAGGGAAGATTAAAATAAAACACACCAAGTAATTGGAAATGTATTTCATAGGCATGCTTAGTATGTTAGTGCTGCCTCCTGAAGCTAAATGTAGTGCTTGTACTTAACACAGCCTTTGCTGGATTCACCATGTTTAAAGCTTGTTGGCATGTTTGCAAATCCGTTTTCATACCACCAACTAGTTTCTAGTAGTACTGATAACTTGGTTAGCAGTGCACTACTAGAATAACTTAAAATGCCTCTGCCTGGATAAAGCCTCCTACAAAATAAGAGCTACCTTAAGATCTAATGCACTGTTGGGTTTTTTTTGGGTTTTTTTTTTGTAAAAGAGAAGATTTTCCACCTCATTTGTTTGATAAATGTACTTGAAACATTTTAATATTAACATTTTTTTGGGGAAAAAAAAATAATGAAGTGATACCTTATGCTGTCTGTCTCAGCTAATTGAATTTATTGTATTTTGCTACTTTCCTTTTTTGTTGTTTCTCCAGTAGTGAGAGTAGTCTAGTAATAAACTATCCAAATACAAACTCTTATTCAGATATTAAAGCAATAATAAAGTTGGCTCTTTTTTACCATTCATAGTCCTGTGCTTTGGACTAGTAAGATAATCATGTTTTGAGTTATGTCTGCTTGCAAGAAGAAAGCTAGTGGAAATCTGTGTTTGCTCAAATGACAGCATTGATATATACTTCTTACACCGCATCTAGATTAGGAAGATGGATGTCGTTTAAAATATGTTCCCTAGCACACTTCAAAACATTTCTGGAGCAAGTGATCAACACATCTGAAAATGTGTTAGCTTTATCTAGCTTTACAGAATCCTGCTGAAAAACTCGTTTTTGGGGCACTTGGTTTACAAATTAAGTTGGTATGCCCAAAATGTCATCAATCGTAGTCTATATGGCAATCTGAACATCTATTTATGTCCTTCATAATTGTATGAAAATAAGTTTATTAACACTTAAACAGGTTGTACACTGAGCTAGACCTTAGCTCAGTTTTTCCTGGACCTTAGCTCTTAGTTTTTACATAGTTTAAGTATATATTTAGGCAAAAGAGTGCAAAGACAGTGATCCGTTTTGTAATTTTCCTTTCAACAAATTTTACCTTCTCCTAAAATGATAATATTTAGCTCATTATTTTAAGAAGACAGGAATTGAAACAGCAATGAAACATTCTAAATCTTCCTGTAGTTACTCTAGGAATTTATACATATTACATTACATGCTGATTCAAGATCATATTTTTTTCAATCACGCAGAGGCTGGAAAGGCTTAGGCATACCTGCCAATTGTAATGCTTGGCTATTTATTGCTTTTCAGCTATTTGTTGCTTTTTCCCGGCTTTCTCTTGCCTCAGTTCTATGAACAGCAGAATGTACCTGTTTATGTGAATGACTTCTTATCTTTACTGCTGTTGGTTAGAAATACCCAAGGAGCACTTTTAACTCTTGCAATCCTGCCCAAAGCTGCACTTCATCCAAGTGAGGAATCTGAAGAGGCAACAGCAGCAGCAAATACTTTTTTGTAATTTTTCCATGGGACTACTCTTGCGCTCTGGTCCATTGACTTTCGAAGAACCTTTTAAACTACAGTTCTGAGCCTGCTTTGCAAACTAGATAAGACATGATTTTCTGTAGATAGTGTGGGACTTTCTTCTTTACAGTATTTACAGAAATTACAGTATTTAGATATTGATGAGATCAGAAAAGCAGTATAGTTCAGGGAGTACCATTCTCTAGAATCTATGCCTGTTAGCAGATACGATGTTCAAGTTTCAGTCACTAATTCAGCTTTCCAGTCAAAAAGAAAGAAAAAAAATAATCAGTTTTTTCTCCTTGAGACACACCAGGGAGCAATGTTATTCCAAAAAGGGAATGGAGAGGGTCACGGGCCTTCAGCTTCACAAGTCTGTAGAGCAACCTGAGCATGCATTGGAAGGGAGCAGCATATGTTCTAGTCAAAGCATAGTAATTCTTCATGCTTCCTGTAACTCAGTACTATCCCACATCATCCTTGAACATGGCTGTTTCTCAAATGCCTTCTTTGTGTTTAGATTAATTGAGAAATTGGAAACAACTTCTTGCTGTCATTTATGTAGTAGGAGACATTGACAGAGGAAGTTGGTAGTTACAGAAGAATGGCACAGCTTGGTTAAATTAAGGGGGAAGAGTTCTGTTATTTTAGTATGGATGTTACGTTGAAATTAACCTGAATTGATCAGTTAAAAAAGTTTTTAATTTTGTTATGTATGCTCCAGAAATAAATTTCTTGTTTAGTATTCTTGATTGGCTTTGCTGTAGTTCCTTTATGCATGGAAATTCAAAATGCGTACAACTTAATTCCCAATACTTGCTTCCAACCTCTAATTTATCACAATTGAGTCATTGTTCTTGGGTTCACTGTGCAATTAGTGACTGCCAGTTTGAATAGATGCACCTTTCTCTTTCTAAAAGTAAGGCTGCTGTGTTTTCTTTTCTGCAATCTAATTGGCTTGGAGGCAAGCGCGTTGTAGGTAATCATAGAATGACAATGGAAGAGACATGCTCAGTTCCTAATTTATCAGTCTTCATCTGCTTGATGAGTTCTCACATTACTTTGGTTACTCTGCTTATGTTGCTGTGACTTTTTTTTTCTAGCAATGAATGCCTAGTTTGGATGGTCAGTAAGAGAAAAGCCTTTATTTTGTGTCCTATGAGCTGGTTGATAGTATAGCAGACCCCTGAACATTCTTCTGGGGCTGCTACTTACTTGAATATCAAGTGCTGGCCCTCTCCTGCTTTCTTTTGTGACTTACCAAGAGAATTTTTATTATCTGCAACCCAAAGTACTTTATTTTCAGGGGCTGTTTTCCTGAAACCTTTCAGTCAGAAAATAGGATCTGGAAACGTATAATCTGTAATAAATGTCATCCGTTATATTGTTTAGTTGCTTACGTGATTTTTAAACTTTTGATCTTGAGGCTAAGGAGGTCTGGTTGTGTTACCTAAAATGCTGGCTGCAGTATTTTCACAATGTTCCTAAGCTCTACAGGAAAGCAAGCAACTTCTAAAGCCTTTATTTCCAAATATTACGAAGAATGTGAAAGAGCAATTGAATTACAACATGCCTCAGAGAAAGTGAAAAGAAAATTGCTTTTGTAAAGAAATCTCTACTATAATTTTGTCACTTGGCTGTTTGTACCTGCCATTTTGGCTCCATATATTAATCCTAGCAGATAACTATGTAATCACCATACTTGCTGTAATATGAGAGGAAATGAAATGAAAGTGGTTGATGGAAAAGAAATGGAAAGGCAATGTTATAAATAATGAAGTACAGAAGAGTAAGAACTAGTAGTGAAATATGAACTAGCTTGATACATTAAAGCCAATTTTAATAAAATTGGAAAAAATGCAATTAAAGTGTTCATGGTATCTTAATGCCAGAAAGGCACTGGAGAAAATCTTTGAAAATAACTAGCTAATTTCAAAGCTTCAAGTCTTGGCTGTTTATTTCTTTCAAATATTGGAGAATGCATTAGTTTATAATTGTAGATTTAGGGGAGGTAATACAGTAATATGTGCCTTTTTCGTAATAACATTTGCATATTTCATTGTTTTGGGGATTCTTTGTAAGGGGAAAAGATGGACTGGTTATTGTTTATAATATAAAACTGCTTGAATGTGTGGCAATAAGCAGTATTTTCAGAGTAGCAGGCTGAAATGTATGCTTTTAACTTTTTAGCTCAGCAATTAAAATCACATCTGACATCATAAGATAAAAGAACAATGTCAGGTTTAATAAGAATTTAGTATTTAATCTAGAAATAATACTGAGTTTCTGTAAGAGCTGAGTTTTGAAGTCAAGCAACAACACTTGAAACAGTTGATCTCTTGGTAAAAATAATTGAATATAAATCTTTCTTCCTTTGACAGATGCATGATAGCATTTAGTCCTATACTACTTGATACACATGTTTAAATGCCGATGAAGGAAGATATATATTTCAGCCTGTGTATTTTTTAATGAACTGTTCCCTCTGCCTGAGTAATTTGTTATGTACTAAATATGTAAGCCTTTATTCCATGTAAATCTATGAGTTTATTTTATAAACTTTTATTTTAAAGGTATTCATTACCAGGTATGACTAAAGTTCAGCAGCCTTTGGTATTTAAAATACGACTTTCTAAATAGTTCTAAGACACTTAATTTCCTAAAAACACTTTGAAATTAAAGCTGTAGTTGTTACAACCATGACTTTTTAAATTACAGTGTTGCGGCCTTTGCCTTCAGCCTTAGACTGTTCTTGGATACCTATCCTTTTTCTGACCTCATATGTAGATGCCACTCAGAAGAATGAGTTTGGGATCCTTTTCTGGTAAAGAGTCTGTAATTCGTGTTCCTTTCTGGCAGAGAAGGCATGATCAACAACTTCACTCATTTGAAATTGGAAGTTTTTTATGGCCCTAATTCCTAGGGGACTTTCTTATCCCCTGTTTTGTACCAGGCCCTGAAAAAACTTTCTTTTGATACTGAAGTCCAGTGGCTATATTGTAACCTGGTTCTATATTTCTTGCAGAATTGCCTGTTCTAAACCAGTTGATTAGTGTCTGTTTGTTTATTACTTCCCTTGGTAGTTTAGAGAACACGTTTCTGGGTTCAGGCATCATGTTGGATGCTCTTTGGGGATGTGGGTCATTTCAACCTTGCTGGTTACGCCCATGCAGTCTTTCAGGCTTATTGTTCCATCCTGGTTTCAGCCAGCGTATCCAGCATATGGAAAAAGTGAAGAAAGACGGACTAGAAAAAAGTGGCTTCCACACAAGTTATTGTTGAAGCACTTGACTATCTCAGTTGAAAGAAAAACCCTGAAATGCCTTTCATCCTGTAGAATCTGTTAATCTGACATCTGAGTGTTTGGCAGAGAGGCAAACTCACATGCAAAGGACTCAGCCCTTTGCAGCTTCTCTCCTTTTTTTAATGGCTGGCTGCCTGTAGAGAGTAAGCACCAGCTACTGAGTAGACATTCATCTCAAGCTTTGGATAGAGTATGTTGGAACTCTCCCTCTAGCTACTTTTCCCTTATTATGATTAAGCAGTAGAAATACACAGGAATAGGGAACTACTTAAGAGACTCTCTAAGAAAATGCAGACTTGATGGTGGCTTTGCGATGATCCTCTGATGGGATTTGAAGCATCTTTCCCTGATATCAATTTATAGTAGATTCTCCATTTGTGGGCATAACACGGTTAACATCTCTGTCAATTCTAGGTATACAGAATGGTGTTTGTAATCTGGGGTCGACACATTGTTACAGGTGAGCATTCACAGCTCCCACCTTTTTGTAATTTCATATTTGTATAGAAGGTGCATAGCTTGTCCTTTAATTGCCTTGTTTTCAGTTCTGCACACCCATTTTTGTTTCTTGATATGCAATGGCTCACCTTTATATGACTTTCTGTGGGCATGCGCGCATCTTTTAAGTGATTGCTGATAACTGTAAATATCAAATACCACTTCCTGCAACTAGCAAGTAGAGCTTCCCTTTTCCTCTGGAAGATGAATATTGAAAGTTAAAACTCTGAAATTGTTCTTCTGGGGATGCACTGCACAGTATCCTCCTTGCCGTAGGGCACACACAAATGTATCAAAGTTACACTGAGCTAAATTCACCAGATATGAGGCTTGAAGGAAAATCCCAGGCAGGTCATACAGAACCATACCTAGGATCGAATGCACCCAGACGAAGCTTGCAGAGCATTGCCACTGCACAGCAGGACAGGGTCTGCCATCCTCTTCTGCCTTCTCTTTCCATTAAGCTGTGAAGCCACAGCAGATGTGGCACCTCTCAGCATTATTTGAAAGCACACTTGCGGGCTCCGGTGAATTTGCATCAGACCGTATCTTGAAGGAAGTCTGTCCTAACTCTTCTGTCTGAACTGACGGCTCGTATTGGGCATTAACTGTGTGGGGGGTTTGGTAGCAGGGGCTGCAGGGCTGGCCTGTGTGGGAGGAGGTCATGAACTGCCCTGTGCTGCTACAGCTGGTTCCAGCTTGCTCTGAAATGGATGAAAACAGCTCGCTGTGGGCCAGAACTTCAGAGGAGCATGTGGTGCCTCCGTTCACACGTACTGAAGAAAAGGGGCAGCCACAAGGACACATGTGAGGAAACCTGAGGACGCACATGAGGACACACAGAAGGTGGTGGGAGGAGACGAGGAAGAGATGTGCGTTTGGAGAGAGGGAGCAGAGGAGCAGCAAGAAGCAAAGAGCAGGGAGTGAAAAGAGTAAGGTGCAAGGAGAGGCAGCAAGAAACCTCTAGGCCCTGACTCCAGCCTCCTGCGATGGCCGCTGTCTCACTGAAGGGAGTGGAAGGGACTGAGTGAAAACGGGTGGAGCTGGGCGAGGAGTAGGGGGGAGAAGCGCCGGACTGAAATGGGGCCTGGGAAGGGAAGGTGCTCCACTCAGTGCTCGTTTAACTCTTGGTCTTTTTTCCTCAATACCTCAATCTGCAATTAAAAGTTTACGTTACTTGTCAAGAAATGAAGTGAATTTCCTCAGTCGAGGCTGCCTTGTCCGAGCGGCTCTAATTCCAGAAGGCATTGCAACACTGCCATTACCTGAGCAGAAAGAGCTGATGGAAAGCGTAACAGTGAAGAGAAATGTGGTATTCAGTAACTTGTCCCTTGTGTGTGGTCGGTGGTCTCATCCACGAGAGTGGATCGTTTGTTCGGCTTCACGTAATGGAGAGAAATGCGCAGCTTTAGGGGTGCACTTTTTCCATTTATACAGCTTTTTTTTTTAATCAAGCGGGAACTCAGAAGTGCTGTTGAACTTGCTTTACTTCATCCTTCTTGTGAAAATTGAATTTTCATACTTAATCACTAAAACAGGACAGAAAAATATCTGAAGCATGTACCACCTGTTTTTCCTTTCATCTTGATTCATTCGTTAGCTTCCTCATATTAAAAGCCCTCCAAGATACAATTAACCCTTTTTTAATACTGTGACGCTTGAAATGATCATTAAAGCTCATTAAAGCAGAGAAACTTACTTTCAAAAGCAGTTTAATATGAAAATTATCCTGATTTCTTTTCTTGTGGGTAGGGTGGAATACTTAGAGTATGGCCATCACGGTTTCTGTCTTAACTGACTATTCAAGTAATTAATGATAATTGGTTGCTTTGCATTGCAGAACTGCACTCCGTGGTAGAAGATACTTTGATGAAATAATTTTCTATAATGGAATGTTGTCTTCTGAGTATGGACTATATAATAATGATATTGTCAGCGAGTTCTTTTTGTCCAGTAAGAAGAAAACATAATTGAAGATAAAAATACATTACCAAAAGTCTTGGTTTTTTCTTCCCCTTTACATTCTTCTGTGTTGTGAATTGTGATGTTGCCACAAGAAAGCAAACCTCTACTTACGTTTGCTGATTTACCAAATTGTTTTTGTTTTTAACGTCCTTTAAAATGCACAAACATGCAGCCGATTTTATTTTGGTACTAACTTCAGTGCTCCTACATCGACGTACATGAAGGTTGAATTTCATCTCACTTTAAAAAAAGTCATTTTTTTTGTATTCTGTTAATTGCCAAGTCTGTTCCCTGCATTACGTAAACAATCTTAGAATTGAGAAATTGATTAGAATAGACAAAATTCAGAATAACCTTCTAAACTCGTAGGCAGTATTGTTTTCATCCTGCAAGTTTTTTAAGGATGAAGATGACTAATTGCAAAGAGAAGTACCATGAAGTAAAATGGTGACTTTAAAGCAATAAGCTGCCTTGGGTTTACTGAAACTGCAATAAAACTATCATGAAGCGTTCTCAAAGTGTTGATTTATTGGTACTACTAATATTAGAATTAATAAAATGTAGGATTTAGTGGTATGGTTATAGCATTTGTTATCCATTTTATTAGACAACTCAACAGGTATTGTACTGTACAATCATAAGATATTTTATAATCTAGCTTTTACTGAAGCAGAATATTCATAGGGAAAATAGTTTTGATATTTAGCCTTCTTTCACAGAAGTGAGGATACTGCATCTTTATATGGGTCATTTGTTGCTAAACTTTTAATTTTATCTTAAAACTATGACAAAAAGAGCACCATGAAAAGGTTGTGGTTTTGATTATTGTGAACTAGATTTGGTAACTGAAATTGTAATTCAGACTAATTCTATTTTCTAAAATATTTGGAAACAATTGTCTTTCTCTTTAAAAATTATTTTAAAAATATGAGCAGGATTGTTTATGTTCTGAAAATATTGGTTGTTATATACTTAGAAAAAATTGGATAACTAGTGGAATAGGATTTCAGAAGTGCTCAGCATCAACCTAATTCTGTCCAGAAGAGACTGAAAAATACAAGGACTTAGACCAGTCCTTAGAAATCTCCATGTAGCACATGATGATACTCTTATCTGCCCTCTCAGTGAAGTTAAGGTAAAATTCTACTTAAAATTACAAACTGATAATAGCCTATCTATAGGCAGATGTGAAATCTGTAATCTGCTAGGATTCTTCTTACTTGATGGAAAGCAAGATATGATAGAGACAAAAATTCGGAAGAAAAATTATTTAAAGGGAAAATGTATTTGGATACATGCCTGCATAGAGGTAGGGCAGCGTTAGGAATGGGAAAGTATAACATGAATTGCCATTGAGAGCATAGTAGACATTTCAAGAAATAATACAAGTCATAAAAATGTATTACTGATTTGTGTCTTGTTAATAAAATGCTCTAATTCTAATCAACTGTGCAATTATTTCAAACAGACTTTTACAGCTTAGCAGATATGACTTCAGAATGCAAAGCCTTCTCAGCCATGACGATTTGCTGTAGCTACTTATCAGTAACGTTGAAAAAAATACTGTGATTCTTTATAAAGTTGTCCTTATCCTTCTTTTTAAGGTATGGGATGCTGTAGATACAGGCTGGTGTTTAAAAACATACTCCTGTCATTCCTGTGCTGTTCGAGCTGCTCGGTGGTCATCTTGTGGAAGAAGGATCCTCAGTGGGGGCTTTGATTCCATGCTGCATTTAACAGATGTAGAAACAGGTAAAAGTCACATAAGGGTGCATTATAGCCCTATCTTTATTGAGTACAGATAACTTTGGATCTTCTTAGCCTTATTCGTTCTTCTAAAAAAATAGATAAAATCTATAGATCAAAGTTAGAATTTTTGAAACGTGTCCCACAAAAAAAATAATCTCTCAGCAATTAAGGGTAGTTGGAGATATTTAAACACTGAAACGTCATGATCTTAACGTCTATCTTTAACGTCATGATCACATGTAATTTCAGTTGTCAGATACTGCACAGATGAATAGAATGAAACGTGTGGTTTTTTTAATGCTCTGTCATGAACATTAGTTAAAGTGTTTGAAGAGCCTCTTAAGGCTGACTTCAGTAACATTTATACATATAGTTAATTTAAACATAGGCTTGTACCTCATTCTCAATTGGGCTGGTTTTAAGTTTGTGCTTAAAGTTAATTAGGTGATTTTTTTTTTTTTCTTCCCCTGAATTGGACCTTAATTAGGAGCATAGAAACTTAAATTCTGGCAGGAAACTTTGAGACTGAATGTCACAGAAGCACTAGGCTGACAGCGATATGTTTCAAAAGTCGATTTTCTTTAATGATATCAAAATGCAACAGTCAAATTGAACAGGAATGTTATGTGGTATTGAGATATAAATACCAGATTGAACAGGAATATTAGGTTGTAAACACTGCGACAAACACAGTTTATGTACAGGTTCCGGATGTCAGCTGGGAACTATCGCTACATGAACCGTAACCAAGTCTAAGCTTAGAATGATGAGGTCAAATGCGCATATTGCTCACCGATAAGGCGAGGCACTCCATCCCAGGAAGTTTCCTTAGATGGCGTCCCAACCTAAGAGGAGAGTCCCTGCCTGCAGACCCGCTGCTCTGAGGAAGACTGGCTCAAAGGGGTCGTGGTCGTATCTGGTCGGAGGTCCAAAAACTTCTCTTAACGGTGGTGTTCTGTTGGATGGGGCGTTTCTGGTGGGCTCAGGTAGCTGAGGTATGTGACTTGGAGCACTCTGTGTACGTGACTCCCATCACCACACGGGCCAGGTAGCTCAACCCCCAAACCATTGGCTTCTAGTTTTAACTCTTCTCTCAGCAGTCAAGAAGTTTTGGTCTTTATTGGGGTGGGTGCACCTGCCACGCAGAACCTGGATTGCTTTGATGCAGTTGTGAATTTGATCTGGGATTTGATTGTTGTGACCTTAACAACTAATTTCCTGGATGCTGCCTCTCGTCATGTCTCCTTCACAAACTAAAGCACTTCTATCAGCTATATTTCTTCTCTCCTTTATGTATGTTATCAGTATTCATACAGCATCATTCATTGGAGCTGTACATAATGGGACACCTCTGTGTATGTGTAAATGAAAGATTAGGCCTAAAATAGTACCTGAAGAGATGCAATTTTATTTTTTCCACTTAATTTATTTTAAATGTTTAACTCCTGCAAAGGTGCAGTATTTTTTTGTAAGACTGCAAAAGAAATCCCTACAAAAATTAGAAGCAGTTCTTGTCTAGGAGGGTTTTCTCTTATGTAAAAGTAAGAAGCCCATTATATGTGTATATCTGAAGAGCAGAAGTCCTATTCAGATGAACTGGGAAAGTGGCCAAGGAAATTTGCGAATATTGTTCACATGAAAAGAAGATTCTTTTCCATGCTCTAATAATTTATTTTTCTCAACATTTGTCATACCAAAACTATTTAAATTCAATGATGGCAGGAAAGGAGCTGTTGTAGTTTGGGAATGTAAAACATGTGACACAATTACGGAATATTGATGTTTTGAGAATATTCAGGTTTTGTAATGAGGAAAAGCTCTTAATATATCTGATGTAGTAGTAGTAGTACATGAGGTTAATAAACTAAGCCATTAATTTGCCAGACTTGTCTTTTTTTTATTTTCAGTTTCATTGCAGCAACCTCATTTCTAGTCTCATATATAACTGAATTTACTAATCCAAGTGGATTTAATTTTGACTTTTGTGCTTACAAATTCTAAACAGAATGGCTACCTTCTTAATAGGGTTTAAAGCAGTAGAATAGATTTTATTTGTCTGAGTCATTTGAAGGGACTACTGTGGGAAAAATATAATTTTGTAAAATCATAGAACAAATTCCAAAGACACATGATTTTAATCATATACTTTAATTTCTAATGTCTCTTTGAGTTAACTATCCAGTAATGGGATAGTAGTCTGGATTAAGTTGATTGTATTTGGTACCTTTGAAAGAAGGTATTTCTAGTGTTTTAGGCAATGACAACAATAATGAATTATATTTACCAAGTTTCAAAACAGATAAGCTTATAAATGGTTCTTTCCTTACTGACTTGTAAGTTATGTAGTATTTCAAACTACTTTAATAAACTGTATGTGTAAAGGCAAAATGAATGCTTATAGTCCTTGAAAATACCAGATATTCATTATTGCCTTATTTCGAAGACACGGGATTCCTTGTAGCTCCTTTGAACTGCAGTTGTAATGTTGATGTCTGGACCTGACTTTCAGTGATACACACCTCATTTGGAAAAGTATGATATGAGTGATTGGAATTTTATTCTGATTTCATACATGTGCAGGCCAGTTTCTGATTTCCTTCCCTGTTGCAAAGTTACTCTTTTTTTTTCATACATTTCAGTCAATTATTTTCAGAGAAACAGGGCAAGCAGTTTGCCTCTGGAATCCAAATCAATTTGATATAAAAAGCCTCATTTCCATTTGAAAAACACTAAGGCAGCTATAAGATTTTGATTTACATTAGTTCACTGAATCATTCATTCCTCCTCGCTCTTCATCAGTGCTGAGATGATTTCTTCTTTGATTAACTTCAGATAGATGTTAGAACTGTTCCTTCACAGAGGACTTCTAGATACTTTTTTGGACTGGGGTCTTAATTGTTTTCCATTGCTAGGCTGAACTAACTACCACTGTGTTTAAATGCAGTAAATGCATGCCAGTGGGATTTTATAAATAATAATGCTGTCTTTAAGGCTTTATGCTCTTGTCTCTTGTGTATGTTGTTCTCGTTCAGCATTTTTCTAGTCATGTTTGCTAATGTCTAATCTTTCTTGTCTTTGTTTTCAGTATAGATTTTATATATTACATCTGTGTTATAAAAACTTCTATGTCCTTCACCAAAAGAAACCTAACAGTCTGAAGACAATTACTTCTAAAAGTTTAGGAAAGGTTGCTTTGTACATGCGTGGCATTGAGCTGCTCAGTTGGTTTTTTTTTTTTGTCATTTTGTGTTGTTTTTCTGATAGGAACATAGTTTCTGCCCTGTTAAATCAAAATTGTAGTCTAGCTAATTGTTTGTTCTGGGTCTGATGACTGCTAGTTAAAAGATTCTTCAAAGGAATGTGCCAGCATTGTTGTAACAAACAGTGCTAGGATAAATTCTCCAGGAAACTTTGTTTCTAAGCTTGGACTTAAGTTTGCATATCCCTTGACCTAAGATATTGCATTTTCTGGAGTTATTTCCTTTTTTTTAAATCTTTGTGATATAAATAACATCAGAATAGAAGCAAACACTGGAATCTCATTAATCACAAAGCAGAATTTTTGTTGTTGGCATAGAAATCCTGATGCAAGGATAGAAGACACATCCATGAAATCTTATCCTGCAGTTTTACGCCATCAAACATCTTCCCCTTGTCAAGTGTATTTAATGGAAGTTCTTATATATAAGAAGATCTAAAATGCTGCAAGCAGGAAAAATGGACTGATAGGAACCTCATGAAGTTCAGCAAGGACAAATGCAAAGTCCTGCATCTAGAATGGAGTAATCCTGTGCAACAGAACAGGCTGGTGCTAAATTGGGTAGAAAGCAGCTTTGCAGAAAAATACCTGGGGGTTCTGGTGCTGAGTATTAATCAGCAGCGTTCTCTTGCAGCAAAGAAGGTCAACTTCATCCTGGGCCAGATTAGCAAGTGTTTACCTAGTACATAGAGAAGATGATGCCAGGCTCTTCTCGGCTCTTCTCGGAGATGTGCAGTGAAAGGATGGGAGGCAAAGGACAAATGTAGGAACACAGGAAACTTTTTGGCTCAACTCAGGGGTCATGACACACTAAACCAGAATGTCCAGATAGCCTGTAGAGTCTCTATACTTAGAGATACTCAGAACTTCAGTGGGCAGACCCCAAAGTAACCTGCTGCAGGTGGACCTGCTTTGAGCCGGGGTTTGGACTAGCTGAGCCCTGGAGGTCCAACCTACATGCTTTGTTGATGCTATGATGAAAAACAGGGAAGGAGAAGAATTCAAATCATTGAGGTACAAGGAGTTCACTTGTCCTGGTTTGGTGAAAATAAATGCTGTTGTCCAAGTCTTCTTTTTCTAAATTCTTTTTTATAGATCATCATTTATTATCTTAAATGGTCATCCATTGTCCTAACACCAGGATGTCAAGCTAAGACTCTCCACAAGTTTTCTTGAAAACTGTTGTATGTATTCAGAGTATGGATCTGATCCAAAATAGGCATAAAACGTTTAAGGAACTCAAGGTTATACATGCATCATTTGCGTGAGCAGTTCTGTGGCTACAGTTTGCGTGAGGCAAATTCAGTACTGCAATATGGGGTTTCATCAATGTTAGTAGATCCAAAGCCTGTAGCTGAGCTGCCTGTAAAGATTACTGGTTAATTTTTTTTAATTGTCCTATTTTATTTACATTATTTCTTTATAAAAATAAAGCTTTTTGAAAGGTTTCACAAATGTGATAATAATGCAGCACTCTGAACCAGTGAGACTCCCTGGTTTTGTTCATCTCTGCTAACACCACACTCGTGGTCATTTTCTACTAGTGATAGTTCAGACACTTTGTTATTTACAGAGTAGTAAGTAGTGCTATATTCAGAGAGCACTGAAAAAAAATTGCTTTGAAAACAATTCTGGGTCAAGTACATTTGGCATTTAACTTCTGTTATGTCCAGATGTAATGGAGATGCTCTACCAACTTTAGAAAGGTAATAGTGTTTTTAAAAATTTATTTATAACTATTTTATTTTTGGAATATATGTTTTATTCATCAGTAGATTTTTCATTAGTCACAAATGAATTGGTACAATAGCATAGGCAGAACATTGGCTCGGTTGATACTATTTGCATATTGTAGATACTTTTCATTTCTTTAATATTATGACAGAGGAAATGTTCCAAGAAATTTTGGCACAATTCCTATGTTGCCAAATGCTGCAGTTGTATTTTAGTTCATGGACTGAGCTTAATTTCAAATATAACTTCCTCAGAGTTATAGTGGGTAATTTAAACTCCCCATTATTTTGAAAGTTTTCACATTACCGTGGCCAGGATACTGAAATTAACCTGTTGGTTTTGAAAGAAAGTTCAAATTATAGATAAAGTGGTCACTTAAATCTGGTTTGTGGGTTTTTTTAACTTGTTTTATTTTACATTATTTTGAGAGTTTCTTAATGGAACATTTTGTACCTCCAAGAGGATAGTCCAAATTTGCTTTTCTATATTTTCTTTTATATTCTAATTTGGTAGTCCTATAGATGTAACATTATTATTGTTAATGCAATTGTCTTTGTTCACATAGGAGTTTTAGTGCTCATACATAAATGTCACCTCAGGAGAGCTGTGACTTTCTTCTCCTATTCCTCCCTTTCTCTCCCAGTACTATGTAGATAGTATGTTGTTTTAACATGCATGAAGGTTTTATATGACACCTCAGAAAAAAGCTCAGTTGATTTATTTTTCTTTTTTTTTCTCTTTTTTTTTTTTTTCTTTTGAATGCATACAGACATTTATGATGTGAGGTCAAAAGTTCCCCCTCAAATTCAGCAGTTTTAAGTTGTACGTTGAACACAGTTTAGTGGTCACTCTCCAGCTAGGAGGTAACAGCACTTTACTTTTATACTCAATAATGTAACGTCTTTGCAATAAGAAGAAAGAAAAATGTTGATTTGGGGGACACTTTCAAAGGTAAAAGATAAAATTATTTAATATTTCAAGCACCTTTGCATGCCAGAAACTTGTGACTGTAGGGGAAAAAATCAGGAGAAACATATAGTCAGTATAACTAGCTCTTGGAAAAATAATAAGGCCATCTGTAAGCATGCCTAGGTACAATGGATTTGTTAAGAACAAATTATGTCTGATCAATCTATCGTTCTGCTCACAATTGTGCATGAGAGAGATTGTGACTGTAATGAGATTTTTTTTTAATATATTGTCTCATGTCTTTTTGTAAACACAGTAGGGAAATCCGTTCTGTATAGCAAGATTACTCTCATGTCCTTGTAAGTCTTGGGTTTCACTTTTCTTTACAGATTAGTGTAAGGAGGTGAATGTTTTTGGATTATGCAGGTAGGGGTGTGAACCTGAGGACCCCTAAACACAGTTACAGAAGCATCCTGTGCTCAATAACTGTGTTGATGTTCTGTGAAAAATTCACAATGTTAAATAGCCTTTAAAATATCTGATTTCATAGTTGAGCAGGTTCACAGTAGGCTGCGGCATAAGGGAGCAGAAACATATGTTCAAGATCTTTTTAAAGTTTTTTTTCATACTGTGTATGTTACTGGTGAGCCTTTAATGAATGAAGAATTGAATTAAAGCACTTCAAGAATATAAATCACACTGCAAAGATGTAGTAGATATTGTTACCAAAATTGTGAAAATTAAAGATTGAGAGAAACATTTGCTTTCTGCTTTGGAATAACAGCCTCTCATATGGGGAAATGATATGTGGTATGGATTTTCCCTCAATTAGCCAAATAGATTTTCAGAAGATGTAATTTTCTACAGTCTATAAGTTGCTTGAATCTTTGTTATGCTGCCTTTAGGGACTAAAATGCAATAAATATATACACAATACAGGTTTATACAAGCTTGCTGAATTACACCTGTTGTGTTCTATTATGGATAAAGGAGTCTTCTGCTCAAAGGACATCTTTTGCAATATATAAAATAAGGCCCTAAAAAGTTGAATGTTTAATGTTTAATTCAGTTTATTAACTGAATATTGTAGTGAAAAACATGCATAACTGCAAATACCAACTTCCACAAAAGGTGGAGCAAGGTTTCCAGCAAACACTGAAGCTGGATTTCCCAAGCTATGGGGCTAGGTTCCATCATAGCATGGTTACAGCCTGCAAAGCAGCAAATTCTGCTTGTAGTAGTAAAAAACACTAAATAAAGTTTGTACAGAAATGGGCTAAGAGTTGAAGTCATTGTTTTAAAATACTGAATTGCATGAGCTATTCTGCCACATATCATCTTCCGCAGTGATCTGTTTCATCTCTCAGATGGATATTTTCCCTAAATTTCTGAGGTTCTGAAAGATTTATAGTGATAGAGGTTTCATAACTGTTTAGAGAATGTGCCTCAGCAAAGGGTTTAAGGGATGTATTAATATAAATGTTAGGAAAGTTCATTTTGCTGGGGTCGGGCATATTTGTATGACAAGCAGTCCAACTTAGATTCTGTCTGTTGTGCATAAATTTCAGTTCTAGCAATAGGAGAGTTTCCTTTCTGTAATGTTGTAGTCCTGTTATCTGCTACTGCTGCTTTGGTCTTCTGCGCTCCAGCTTTTTTCTCATGTTATGTGACATGGCAGTAGAATGAAATTCATGTATACGTCTAACTATGCCAAACTCTTCAGAACACTGTTTACTGAATTTCCAGAAAGAGATGTTTGATTGAATTTTACTTTGTGGGGGTGAGAGAATGAGAAAGAGTTGTATTTCAAAGTATTAATTGGAGAGCCTGAGCTTTTAAGATTCATGTATTGTGACTGCTCCTCAGACCAGTCAAAAAGCTAGTATGGTTAATATCTACATCAAACAGTAAGGTAACAGTTTAAAATAGGAAAAAGAAGGATGTTAAAGAGTATGGAGGTGAATAAGATGCTTGGTTTGTTTGTGTTTATTTATTATGCTGTAATGTAGAATTCATAGCACTGAGATCATTACAGTGTAATGTCTGTCACTGAGAGCTTTTGAATAAATAACAGCCTCTAGAAGACAAGAAAAGAGCAAAACCAGTGCCTGCTTCTCCTTAGAACAGGGGGAGATGGAGTAGGGTAATAGACAATTCTAGTTTCTGGAGAAAATATTGAGCAAATGGTTGAATTATTTGGAAGTAGTTAGGGATGAGATTGAAAAATGGACTAATTAATAACAAATCACGTTAAATCAGTCTTTCTGTGGAAAAGGTAACAGATCTTGTAGTTAGTAGATGAAATGCATCTTGAATTTAGTGCACATCTTTTTTGGTTGTGTTTTACCTGACTTTCTCATGTCTTAGGCTAAAGAGCACAATGGCAAGAAAAACGTATGCATTATAGAAGAAGCAGTTTTCAGAAGTCTTGTGGTGGTAAAAACCTAAAAAACCCCTACCTTTAGTAAAACCAGTTAAACAATTAATGTTTGTCAGAAGTTTAGGTGATGAGTTCCACTTGATCAATTATGTATATGTCTAATGCCATTTGGACAACACACTTTATGAATAATGGTGACCTCTTGATGCATCCTTTATAAATCTGTTTGACAGGATTAGTACAGGTAGGCTGCACTTTTGCTAATTTCTGGCTGCAGTACCATTGAAAACTTGTTGATCATACTCCCAGAGTGTTTATTAAAATAGGTGCTAGTAGGAACCAAATTCCTTTGGGAGCGAAGTGCTTTTAAACTGACAAGTGAGCCTCCATGGGGAAATACAGTATCTTCTCAAGTGCTGTAGATAAGAGTAAGGTGCATGTGTATGTGGCTTTTCTAAAGCCCGCAGATGATGATGGTCATGGCATACATGAAAGCAATATCTTGTTGCTCCTATAACTGATGATTTTAATAATTTTTTTCCTTCCCTGTGGAGTCTTTTTTTTTCCTTCTGTAGCTGCTGGATTACTGAAAGCTCCCATGGTGAGAGATGGTCAGTGTTGCATATGACAGTAGAGGGAACCTCTGCTGCCCTTATGACTTTTTTCTCTTTTGGGGGAAGGAACTTAGGGACTAAATTAAGTCCTTCACTCAGTAGTGACAGAGAGACCCTTTAGATCTTGTGTGGGTAATCAGTGGAGAATCTTTTTAAAAAGAACACCCCCCCCCCCGCCCAAAACCCAGTGTTCACATAGAATAACACTCACTCCTCCCTTAATGGTCCCTGCAATCTATTTTCCCTGCCCCTGCTAGCTTGAAGAGCACGTGTGATGAAGTAATATCTCTCTCTTCTCTTCTTTAAAACGAATAAATAAATAATTTGACAAGTCTAAGCCTCTTGACTGTGTAAGTTGACTTCAGCAGATGGGGAAAATGGAACTGATGACAAAATCAAAGAAATTGGCTCCAAATCATGAAATAAGCATTAAAAAAAAATATATATATCTATATGAATGATTTTCAGTATTGTTCACCTAACACCTTCCCTAATATTTTTAGCTTGAAGTGTTTTCAGTTATTTAAGAAAGCCTGTCTTAAGGCAACTCTCACTTGCTGAAAATGTAGATTAATGAATATTTTAAGAAGCTTTTGTCATAGTATTTAAGGGTTGTGTTGTTTTTTTTTACTTCTGCAGTACCTCCTTCACTGGGACTTAAAGCAGTAACTTTATTTAATGTGGATATGTAGAATATAAAGCACAGTTGAAATTGTGAAACTGAGCAAATGTATTTATCTTGGTCCATGCTGCTGTTCCAAAAATTATATTTCAGTGAATATACATTAATATAATGAATTTGTTAGGATGAAAGGAAGCAGTGGACTGTGGAAAACTGCTATAAATTAACCTAGCAGAATTCTGTTGCCTTTAAAAGCGTCAACAATCCAATTGATAGTAACCACAGGATCCTGCAGAGATTAGTGTACGCAATTAAATGTTGGGAACAGTGTATCCATGGGAACAGCTATTGCCTTCATATGATGGTATGCAAATTATTTCCTACTTTCAAGATGAAGTTTCACTCCTACCTTCATAGAAATATAAGTAAACAACTAGAGAGTTGTAGTATAGTTTGGGATGTGGTATTTCTGTACAGTCAGTATTTGGTTCTAGTTATTTTATACCACTGAAAGAAATACTGTGGCTTCTCTGTAGGAAACATTTAACTATTAGATTTGTAGATTTAGTCCTGCATCTCGACTGAACCGGGACCTCGATGGAGCTCCTCTCCTTAGTGTGGGAAAGAACTTGTTCTCCCCTTTCAGTAGGAAGCAGTCAGTGGTTCAGAGGCCCACGAGCAGGAGAAATTTCATGTGGATAGAAATTAGTGAGTTCAGTCTCATAGTTTCAGTAAATCAGAGTAGCCTCAGATACTTGAAATGTGTTAATATAAACATGCTCACCTTTGACAACCTTGATATTTTTGAAACTAGGTTGGAATGAATAATATATTTCATTTTCTGCTCAAATTTTAGTCTCCACTTCTCACTTTATTTTAGGGAAACAGATATTTAGCAGCAAAAATGAATTTAGGATCAGCGCACTGAAGTTCCACCCTACAGAGTCAAATATTTTCATTTGTGGAGGGTTCAGCCCAGAAGTTAAAGCTTGGGATATAAGGACTTCTAAGGTAATGGAAATCTTTCTTCTCTTTCTCTTTTAAAATGTTTCCGAGGTTGGATGTGCTGTGCATTACTAAGCTGATAGATGTACTAGTCTTTTAATGAAGCGTTACTCTGAAGTATTTTGCGTTTGTCATTAATTGTGTTGCCATTTGTTGATATGAACCTCTGTAATGTTTTTGAAACATGAAGAGGAACATTGTACACAAAAAATAGGATTATTTTTTTTTTACTTATGTAAATAGGAGTAACATATAGTTGAATTAAATAAAGCCAGTAGCTCACTTCAGGATTCTGAAAAGCAGTTGTGTAGTAGGAGGCAGTACAGCTAAATTGCTCTTCAAGCTGTTACATGTGGGTCAGGATGTGTGTGCCTGTACCTTTTGTGTAGAAGCCTGGAGTAATTTTTACATTCGTGAAAGGCCACAGAAAGGCATGTACAGCCTCTGCCTTTACCTCATCATGAACCATGAAGAACAGCGTGCTCCCAGCTGGCATTCAGAGCTCAGGTAAGACTAGAGCTGTACTTGGCCAGTGGAAGCATAAGGCAAGCTGACATCCTCATGCACAGAACAGCTCAAAGAGCAGCAGTGACTGTCAAGTGAGTAGTTCTTTGTTTTCCTTTGAATTTCTATGTGGGTAGATCCTACTCATCATAGTTAGCCATCTGTTTGCTCCTGAGGGTGGCAGAAGGGACCTGAAAAAGGTAAGATAGCTTATCCAAACTTTGTCTCTGACTTTGTACTAAGAATAATGGGTGAGAGAGGTGGGGAGATGCATTAGGTGTGAGGGCTCTAACAGTAGAGCTCTGAAATAGTTACAAGAGTTGCTCTATTGAGGAAACACAGTATTCTTGTGCAATTAACAATCTAGTTCCTGTGCTGCAGTTGTTCCTTTGGATTTCTCACTGATGTTTGAGAAAATAATTTAATTGTGTAGGATCTATACCATAGGCTTCCCTCACATGAATAAGTTCTTAAAAGAAAAACATTAGTAAGTATATATTGAGACTGCCAAGTCTGAGGCTACTCTGAAAATGAATTTACTGTTGTTTTCAGAGTTACAGTGTCAGCATGAAAACCTTTGTAAAAAGTGTGATGGAATTTATTCCATCCATCAAGCTTGTATGATGGTTAGTTTTCCTTGATAAGGAAAACAAGACATACTCAAAGCACAGTTCTATGAAGGAAGGTGATTCTAGTTTTAGATTGCAAAAATTGTAAATACTTATGATAAAGGATACCTATGTAACTTTTTTAAAAGTTGTGAGATTTTCCATAGTAACTCTTCCCTCCCTCCCCCTGCATTGCACTGGTATACAGTATTCTCGTGTTGTCAATGAGGGATTTTGGTATACTGTCTTTAGTGTAGCCAACTCACATAACATGAAAATATGTATCACAGAAATGGGAAACCAGTACCAGTTCAAAGGGCACAGGTCCCCCTGTAAATTTACTGTAGAACAAAACCATTATTTTTTGGAAGGGTACTGAAGAAGAAAGACTAATAGAAGTCTTCTCTCCTGAACTGCAGGGTCAGTGGTTTCACAGCATGCAAATGGAGTAGGGAATACAATTGTTCTTTCTTGAGATTCTCATAAAAGTAGACCTTAATTGTGGGGAGGAGGTGCAGTCTGTAATTGTATACTAAGCTGTCCTTTTTAACATAGAGAAGCCATTGTGTGTCATGGTAGGCTGAACTTCCTTTAAAAAGTACTTCAGGAACTAAATGGGCAACATCTTTTTAAGGCTTAAAGACTGCTGACCACAGTGACAAATTTGAGATATTTGATCCTAGTCAAGGAGAAGGTGGCACGTGTACGTGACAAAACATTCTTTCTGAGATTTTCTAACTTGGTGCAGTAATCTTTCCTATAAATGGTATTGTAGTTATACACAAAGTCAAATGATAGTCTAGCTATGTACAAAGGCAGAGACATTCTTTCACCCGCTGTAGTTTATTTATGATGGATTTTACACCTGTGTATATCTTTGAGTGACTATCTCCAAGAATCCTGTAAAGATGACTTTTCTCTAGATTTGAAATCAACTGTGATTAATGAGCATGTTCATGCCAAAAATGGCAATACTTCCAGCTTGCATGTGTCTATAAGGTGCCCAGTGTCTACAGATGGAAGATGATAACTGATTCTGTTCTATGGTAACAAATGACCAAAATGGCATGTTGCAAAAATATGCCTGTCTGGATGGTAGCTCATGTTGAATATGGTTATGGAAGAATACGGTTAGAAATCTTTCACAGATAGTAGGAGACAATCTCAAATTTTGATAATGGAGAAGGCACTTCCATTTCAAGGAAGTAGAAGATTAATTTACAATGAATATTTGCAGTTCAAGGGTTATGCTTGAGTAAGATTCCTTTTTGAGCCATTCTGATACCAGAGAATGTGATGACAAGACCTGAGGACAATGCAAAATTGGCATCGACTCAGGTAGAGCTAAGAGGCTAAATAACAGATGTTAATGCTTGTGCTAGATAAGTTAGTTCTGAGTCATCTCCTGAGTCTGATGCTCTCCTCCTGTCAGTATCTCTGCCACATCTTGAGATGATGTTCTGATATAGTAACTTTTGTGTAAACTAGTCAGGCAAAATTGCAGAGGAAAACTGCAGTTTTCAGTACTTTACCACTGCACAGTTATAAGAAACAATAGTTATGCTTGGCATCACCTTTATGTAGGTTTCAGGGGATGACATACAAGCTGTGTGTGTTTGGATGCTGAGCCAGTGGTGAATGCTTTAGGTGACAACATCTGTGATTCATTTCCAGAGGACTAATAGACACTGTAAAAACCATTTATATCTATGTAGAAGAGGAACATGAATACTTAACATTTTATTAATTTGACTATACATTCAGTCTAAACCAGCACTCATGTTTTCTACTAA
Source organism: Astur gentilis (assembly GCF_929443795.1). Lineage (NCBI taxonomy): Eukaryota > Metazoa > Chordata > Aves > Accipitriformes > Accipitridae > Astur > Astur gentilis. The sequence continues at coordinate 10,041,542 of NC_064904.1, forward strand.
TTAGGGAGTATATTTATGAGATTCAAACAGTATTTTATTGTATCTTTATGCTTTACTGCCCAACTGTGTTTTTTTGCCTCCTTGCTTACTGATCTGGGTATGGTGCCTTTTTCAAATGGGTACAATGGGGTATTTGTCTTTCCATGGGCCATCCCCTCTCCACTTTCAATACCGTTGCCGAAGCAGACGGTACTCATGATTATTATGTTATGAATTTTTTCTTTTTGATTGAGAGTATTGCTGCTCTGTGCCATATGTCACAACTTTGCATGCTGTGACATCCTTTTACTCCATCTTATGACATGATTTCTCAAAAGGCAGTGTGTTCTGTGGCCAGGATGCTATATACAGCAAAAATGAGACTAGCAGAAAAATGCATTTTTATCTCAATGACTAACCATACGCTCATTTTTGCAGTGCTGAAGCTCCAGCCTCAGAACATGCCTTAAAGAGCTGTTGATCACTGAGTAATGCACACAGTAGCTGTCTCTGTACGTGCAAGACACTCCAATGCTTAGAAAGATTGTGTGTAACTCTATTTCTGTAAGCTGATGCTAATGAAGAGTTAAGGGAAACATCCCACTGTATTACAAGGAAATAATTTACTTTCCAAGAAAATAAATAAGTGAATGAATGTGTATTCTGTCAGGTAAAATAGGAAAGGTTTTAGGCTTTGTAAAACAAAAAAACCAGCCTGTTTCTTTTGTACAGATCCTGTACTGGGTTCTCTCTGAAAGTTTCTAGGAGCTGTTACCTGCTTTGTTCATTAGGAAACAATTATATTCATGTAGAACTTCACTAGCTGGAAAACTAGCCAATTAAGTAGTGCATGAGGAATATTAATTTTAATAATGAGCAGTGTTGGAAAGTGGAAGGCTTGTGTTTACCCTGGTAACAGATATTGATTCTTTTCATTGTTTGTATGTTTCATGTATTTGCTCGTTTGAATACCATAATTTTGTAGGTACTGTGATTGTCTAAAGCAGCAGTGTGGTTTACTCTTTTACTCTGAAACGTTTCTAAAAGGGGGAGAGTGCTTCTATTATCCTTTGATCCCCCCCCAGGTAGCTATAGACACCTACATTTGTATTGATTTTAAAATTTGAAGAACTAAGTGTGTGTACTGAGCGAATGTGGAAGGCGATAGCTGAGTGGAGAAAAGGGGAAAAATATCAAACTCTGATTTGATTGCTTATGGCTTCATCTTGCAGAATGTTGAGTATCACCTATGCATTGTTACTGCAAAATAACGTACTTACATTTCAAACTCTCAGACATAGAACAACATACTGTTGGTTAGGCATGAATCATCAATATCAGTATCTCATGTCTGCTTCTTCCTAGTTTGGGGGATTTCAATGGATTCTTCAGGTATTCCTGCTTTCAGCTTATATTGTTGTCTTTATTCACAAGATAAAAACAGCATGCTTTCTACCTTTTCCATCTTACACATTTTTGATCACATTCAAGACTGGATAAAGTATCCTGGCCAATATTTTGAAATTTATCCTGTTTTAACAAGTGCCATTTGCTCTTAACTGAAATAGATGTCTGAGACCTCTTGCTACTTCATTTCAGTTTTGATGCAAACAACCTTAATATCTTTCAAATGCTTTCATCCTAATTCATTACAAGATTTTCCTGTTTTGCCTGTTCAAGTGTGTTAACCTGTCATTCAGCTTGGAACGATGTGTGGGTGAACTAATGATTCTTTTTGTTCCCATCATCATACTCCTGATAGCCTTTTCAGGCTTTGCAGCATATTTTGTCAATAGAGTGAGCACCCTAAATCAAGAGCTTGAATCTTGTTACTTACTGCACATTGAAAACTCAATTTCAACATTTGCTGGTAATTCAGTTTCTGAGGTCATTCTTTAGGATGTACTCCTGTGTTTTACAGGCTATTCACTTGCACATCTTGAATTTAACCATGTGAGGCAAAATGATAATTGTATATCAGGAAATGAGGGAATTTTTGGTGGAAATTCAGAGCAAAGTATTAAGCATCACAGAGAGAGAGAGAATGACTAATAACAAAAATATTGTCCAATTACACATATATGCCGTGGTTGAAATGGTCTGCTTCATGCCAGTGTGCCACATTGGTGCTTTCTGCTGATGGAAAATGACATAGAATAGCTAATAGTGGTATTTTCCAAATTAGTACTTCTGAAATCTCACTTTGATTTTGATGGGCAACTAATTTTTAACAGGAGTGTAAATTTATGAGCATAAATTACTAATATTTATTCATGTATTGAATGTGGTATAAAAATTGGATTTCTAAGTTCCAGAGAAAATGTATGAAGATAGGTTTGAGGCAGCCTTTCAGCTCCTAAAACATTGAGAAATGTACAGTAGGCTATAAATCAGAAAGGCAGATACCAAAAAAAAAAATAAAGAGGAATATTGAAAGACATTTATTGCTATCCCTGTTCTATTGAGCAAATAGGCAAAATTATTTCAAATGTAGCATTGGGTATTGAGTGAGATAAAGAATGAAAGAACAATAAGGAAGTTAAAATCGTCAAGATAAAGCTAGGCAATATACTTCAGAGAAATGAATGGATGGAACAGCTTGTTAACTGCTCAGTGAAATGTAAAGTATAGGGGTATCTCAAAATCACAGAGACAAGTAATCAAAGCCTGAAAAAAAAAAAAAAAAAGAATAAAAGAGGCAGTTGAATAGCATGGAGAGATTTATTATAGTGGTATTTCTTTCTGTTTGTGTTAAACCAGTTTTGTCTCTCTGGTGAAAATATTCTGGAGATCTTATATTGCTGTATAACAGATTGATTAAATTTATTAAACATTTGGAGAATGTTTATAGACACTTTATGAAAAGACCAGAAAACTTGGAAGTGAGCTGCTATGTTTAAAAAAAAAAAAAAAAAATCTGCAGTGTTGATCAAAGAGGAAAGCATCATATTAAACAGCCCCCATGGGATCTTTGGACCTTAGTGCTGAACCTAGAAAAACCATGTAAAGTGCCCTGTAAAAAGAATTGTGCAATAACATGGAGACTTTAAAGTAGTTATGTATTTTAGAAGTATTTCCTTTCTCTGAGCTGTGGAAGAATTTCTTAAGATGTTCAGCACAAGCCAGCTGAATTACACAGTCACTCTCTGTTTTGGCTGTTCTACATTAGCTTTTCAGACAGGAAACAATATATATTCCAACCACTTATTCTACCTGAAATTTTAATATTCCTTGAAATACCAAAGAGAACAAAGGGTTGACACTTGTATCCTTTAGCTCAACCATAAGGATTTTATTGTGTTCACAGAAGAAAATGTGACTACAGATAATTTTTTTCTTTTTAATTTGGGTTTTTAAGCTTACACAGATGTAATATCAGAACAAAAGTACAAGTGTAACTGTCTTGTACTGATAATACTTTCAAAGGAGCTAAAGTTCTTTGTATCATGAGTGAATCATCAAAATCAATTGAAAAGATATATTTACACATGTCAGCCAGCTTTGCATAGTGTAAAGTAGGGATGCTAGTAGCTCTGTTGAAAGGACATACAGCACTCAAGAACTTGCATCTGAATGTCTGAATTTAGATTTTCTAAATGTATCCATGTAATTATATTTTAGTTTTGCATATTTTACCTTTTATTTACATTCTGCTTTGATTGATGAAACTCTTAATGTTTTGTAAGCATTCAGGAACTCATTCTTTATCATGTGCATACAGAAATGCAAAGAGCTCTAAAGATACGGAGATCACTAACATTTTTTTTTACTCTGTTAAAAATAGAGGAATAATTTATTCAGCTGTTGAATGTACTCTGTTTTTGATCTTGTCCGTTGATGTTCGTGTGTTCCGTCTCATAAATCACTGAGGCCTGTTGGAGCTTTGGCAAGAGCTATCTGCTATAGCTGTCAGAACAGCAAGTCCTGATGAAGCACCATGCAGTAATCTGGAGAGAGAATAAGTGGAAGGCGACAGGGCTGTGGCTCTCATCTTTAAGCAATAATTGAAGCTCTTAGACCTCCAAAAATGCAAATCCACTGCTTATGTTAAACAAGAAGGGAAAGGGAGGAAGGGCACCAGGAGGTATAGATACAGTAGTATGGCCTGACACAGCCACAGAACAGACTTTGAAGGAAAGATTAGTTACAGATATAGGAATAAATGAAATTATAAAAAAGTAAATTATAGGAGTTAAGCAAAGGTTGATTTTGTGAGGCTTACTTGATGTCGCTCTACAATTTTGGACTTTGATAGAGCAAGTAGAGAAGCTGGAGAAGGCAGGGACTAACCTAACTACTGTAAAATGAGAAAACTAGCTAAAGGGGAGATCTCAAGAAAGGAAACTGACTGGGAGGAATTTAGTAAAGTGCTTCAGGCAGGGCTCCAAATGGAGACGACATTTATTATTTTATTTCTGAAAACTGTTTGTTACAGAAAGTGTCATGCTAGCACAACCAGTAAAAAAAAAGGAATAAAATATCATGCAGGAAAAATAGCAATGACTTATTAGAAATGGGAAGAGTACAAATGAATACAAATGTCCAGCCTTTTGGGATTAATAACAAAATTTTGTCAGGACATAAGGAAGGTTTCAAAAAAAGATGAATACAAAGTCAATCTGTTGGAGTGATAGGCAAATTTAAGGAAAACTTAGATTTGAAGATTTAGACAAAATTTCCATTTTTGAAATTGAGGTCTTATAAGCTACAGAAAAAATAAACTAGAAAAATGGTGGAAGCAGTTATTTTGAGGTTTTAAAATTAGTCTAGAAATGCGCTGCAGAATTGTTATTATTAACAGAGGCCAAGGCAGAATAACAACAGGGTTTTTTTCCCCCATCTTGGTTTATTACTCCGGATTGAACATTGTTTAGCTACAAAATTACAACTATCTTCTACAGCTTTACGCTTAAGAGGAAAAAAATGAAAGGGATGCACTTTATGTTGTTAAGCTATTTTTCCATACTTGAGTTTATAAAGAAATAAGCCTAAGTCATTAAAGCACAGTTTAAAAAAATTAATAAATTTAGAGTGCAAGTGCAGTGCATTTGTTTCCTTGGAAACATTCTATTGCAATTTCTTTCGGATGAAATGCAGTCATTTTAAGTAGCTTGTATTTAGGAGACCTAATGAATTTGTCTCTGGATAGCATATAAATATGAAAAAAGGCTGTAGAAATTGGTGGAGCTACTTGCACTTCTGGTTTCTATGGAAACAGCCAATACATTGTCATGTGCTGGTAGTGTTAGGAAGAACAATGTAATTAAAATAAGATGACTTATTCAGTGCTGTAGAAAACTAAAGTTATTCTTCTCACAGTCAGAGAAATCTTTACTGAATCTATGGATAAAAGGTTCAAAGAAATATGGTGGGGGTACATTTGTACTTGTGTAGTGGCATTTGTTTTTAAATGTTAACATTCCCGGGTCCTTTCTGAGTGTGAAGGCACATTTTACATGGCTGTATCACATACATGAGAAGTCCTGCTGGGTTTCTTTGGAAACCTCATACGACGGTATCACAGATGAGAATCGTAGACCTGTCTGTGCATACAATCTCTCCTGGAGCAACTGCTCCTGGAGGGACTGAAATGGGCCAGGAACAAAACATGCCTTCCTCTGGAGCATGGGTGTTTGAGTGAGAAGCTGTTGGGCAATAGCCGTTACAGTTTCAGCCCATTTCTAGACAAATTTTACACCCCAGCAGTGACCAGTGTGCTTTTAAAAAACAAGAATATGAAAGCACAGCAAACTTCTTTATCACAATTCTCAGCAATGGTTACCCAGGCCTTCCTAACTTACGGTTTGGGGACTTCCAGCACCACAGGTAGTGTCTTTGTCTTTCATGGCTCTCTTCGAGTTTTCACACTGTGGAATTGGTTGTTCTTGATTTTTTTTAATGTCTGCAACATCCTGTAGCAAGGAATTAAACTTAAACACGTATTGTGTGAAGAAGCATCTCATTCTGTGTGTTTTGAAGCTGACTTCTGCTAGTTTGGAGTCTAAATTCTTTTAATGGAAGAAACCATTCACCTTCTCCATGCCACTCAGACTTTATTTCCGATTCTTTCAAATTCCTCTCAATCATCTCATTTCTGTACTGAAAAGTCCTTGATTATTGCTCCTCATAGAAAAGCCATTCTATATCTCACTTGTTCCTTGTCTGTTTCCTATATACAGATTTCACCTCTTATCCTATTTGAGATGGGGACATAATTTAAAAAAAAAAAATCTGATGGGAAAATATGTTTTTTTTCTGATAAATGGTTGACACTTTGCATCACAAGGTTTTTGTGCCTTCTGAAGCAATCCGAAAGTGACTCTTAAAAAAAGTGTACATTGTTCATACCTAAAGTCTTATAGATCAATACAAGATTAAGCTCAACCACTTTTTCATTTTAATCAGTCTCCCTTTCCTTTTAATTATTCTCAAGACCCCTTGATAATCTTGAGCTGAAAAGAGAGAAGTTACAAACAGGAAAAAACTTAAATAGAAAAGCAAAATAATTTTTTTTTTCAATTACATAAACAGAAATACAGCAGTCTTATGTTAAAAGACTTTAAAAGAACATAAGACTGTAGCATGCTTTATTGTCTTGTCTGATAGTCATGTGTTTTGATTAAAATTGCCATTATAGTTTTCACATGGAGATCAGAGACATAAAATGGATTTGTCTTGTGCTTCTGGTTTTGTTGTGAACATGTAGCTAAAATGCAAATAGTAGTCATCTGCCTCAACACCTTACTCTCTAGAATAGATCAACACAAATCACTCGCACTGCAGTAGATAAAAAAGCTTCTATTTTGTGGAAAATAAGATTTCTTTTAACTTAAAAATGCACTTTTTATTACTAGTAATGGTGTAGTACTGTTTCACAGAGGAAACTTGAATCAGTCACCCATTGCATTAATTACCCAACATGCCTGTAGGAAGAGGCAGTTCCATGCCAAAGCAGTCAATCTAAAAAGGTAGAACAAGAAGTGGAAGAAAAAGTATGGCCACTTTTACAGGTTGGAAGCCATGGCTGTGAATAATTAAGGGTTTTTTCCATGACTGTCCAGATTGCCTGTAGTCCTATTAGATTTGTTTTGAGACCTTGTCTCCTGATGCTCAGGGCAATGACTATAAAACCACATTTCTTTCTCATCGCTTGAATAAAGCTTGAGGGGATTTTAGGAAAGTGCAGTGCACATAGGTTACAGGTGACCAGCACAGTGCTGGGGCGAGCAGCAGCTTCTGAATCGCTTGTGTGGAGACTTTGAGCTTTCTTGACAAACAAAAAACCAGGCATTGCATGTGCTTTATGAAGAGAAGTATTATAGAACACCCACTGGAATTACATACCTTGAATTCAGCATCATGGCATGCTTTTCAAATCATCAGAACCATAAGAATCTGTTTGATTTAATTTGTTTAAATTACCTTTCTTGTTGAATGCCTGCAGCCATGAACTCTTGCTGTAGTGAAGAAGCTTTATTATTATATTGGATTGTGTCGACACCAGAAACTATTAGGCCTTCCTTTGAAATTATTTCTTTTATGTCCAGAAAATGTAGATTGAAGAAGTTGACTGTGGTTTTCCAGTGCTTATGGCTGATAAATCTGCAAATAGAAAAAGAGCAAAAGCTGTTATTAACAAACTAAAGCCAGCAGGATAGGGAAACTGGTGCTTTCCCCAAGCAAGTTCCTCAGGCATGTCATGAATTAATTGTCTAAGGTAGAACAAAGCAGGTTTAATTATGAGTACTTTTCTGAGCAGTGGTGTTGCAATTAGTTATTTTTTGAAGCTATCTTTATGGGGGAATTTAAATACTAGGTATATCAAGTTTCCAGCTGCTATTCAAAGTGTTAATTTATTCTTCTCTGAGTCAGTTCTTACTATGTGGTTCGAAGATTAAAGAGCATAGTTTTTCTGAGGTATGTATCAAACATATAGAGGAAGATGGTCTCTTGTACTAATTTTTATAAAGACAGTTTCCTGTTGCAGAGCTAAGATACACGGGTAGTTTGGTTAGATATCCTATCAAATAATAGACAAGCAAATATATTTAATGATTAGCAGTGAAAATATTTAAATTGATAGTGGCAGTTTATGTAAGAGCCCAGCAGGATTTCAGCCAAAATTAAAAGTATGTGCACATTACCAACTTCACAATCCTCTACTTTTTCCTTACTGAGAGATGTCTGTTGCTCAAAAAACTGTTAAAAACAAGTTCCAAACCTAAACCTTAACCTCTTAACAGTGCTGGACACAATATATGTATGAATACGTACCTACATATATTTCACAAGGGGTTTTTTTAGAAGACAAAACCCCAAACAGTATGTTTGAGTTTTTCATCTTTAAAATAAGAAAATATTAAAGAATCACTATTGTGAATCACCGTTTGGGACTTTATTTATTGCTCTATATTGTTCTTCTCCATTTCCCAGCACCATTTGGCCTTTGTTTCTGCCTCTGTCCCTGTTGCTACACATTTGTGCTGCTCCATCCTCTGATCTTGCTGCTCTCTGGCACTTTTCTCTCTTGTCACTTCTGTGAAGGTACCTGCTGCTAAGTAGCTGCCTCCTTCAGTCTGTCAGGGTAGTACAGCCTTTTGTGTCCCCTCCTCTCAGTTTAACTTTATTTCAGTTCTCCTGCAGTTCCTACAGCTGTCAGGTTTCTGTATGGTTTTCCATTTCTCATCCCAGGCAGCAATTATATTTTGTGGTAGTTTTTTCAGGGTTTTTTTCTTACTATTATTTTTGCTCCTACAAAATAGCTTAATTTTCTACTTTACTAATGAACTATGGACTTCCTTTTATAAGTCTGAAGAAATAGCTATGCATGGTGATTTCTCCATACAGAAAGTGGAGGTTATAAATATGCAAATATCACTTTTGGCTTTACAAAGTTTAATTGCTTTGTATATTATGCAGAATCCTAGGCTGAAAAATCTGACAAGAGCAAGTAACACATTTGTATATTCACTATCTTAAAAATGCAGGCAGATTATTGAAAAGTGTGCCGTTTTCTTGAGGCTGCAGGTTTACATCTTGTTGATGTTATTACAGGGTGTGTAGGGTGGTTGCATGACTGAGGTTCTTCACTGAATGCAAACATCGCGTTTCTAAACTGTACATTTTGCAGAGCCTGTGAAAAGCAATTGGAGCAGCTGCTGCTGCCATCCCTCTACATGCCAAGATCACAGGAAGCAGAGCTCAAGGGACCTCTGGAGACCATCTAGTATGTTGCTACCCTAAAGCAGGATCAGCTAGTTCTGAACATTTCCAAACAGTCATAGATTTTTGAGCTTGAGGCAAGAAATCAAGAAGTTCTCATGTTGTGTTTGATATCTGAAATGTTTTTTCTTTTATTGGCTAAAGTATAAAACAGAGGTATAATCCAGGATATTTCACTGTGACACCTGAAAATTATTTTTTAAAAAAATGTATGCTCTTAAAGTATCTGCAAAAGGTCCAGGCCCTGAAGTCAGTAGTCACATATTACGTTAGGGGTATAAGGTAGGCACTGAAATGGTCACAAAGTTGGGAACTGTTTCAGTATAATACTTCAAGCACTCTCTCTGCTCTGTTGGTTTTTTTCTAGTGATGTTAGAAGGACTAACCTCTGAACACCCTGTTGGAAGTGCAGGCTGCTATGTTTTAACTATCTTGGAGAGAGAGAGAGATTTAGATATTAATAACTAGGAGTCTTCCAGTGTCCTAGTTTTATCCCCATATTCAGAGAGATGGATTGCTTTGATCTGGCCACTTGCCTTGAAGTTTCTCTTCACTGGAGGCAAATCAGAGAAAAAGAAAGCCAAAGTATTGATTTGCAAAATTCAAAGTAGACAACACAGATGCAGAAGAAAGGTGGAAAGAGAGGAAATTAAATTTGTTCATATATTCCTTAGAATAGTTCAAAATCTCTCTTACTTTTTAAGATCCAACTCACAGGCTGTTAAAATATTCAGAATCTTGTGGCTGAGGACCCATTTCTGCATGGATCCAAGACACTTTGGTGTAAGCCCTGAAAGAAGATCTAGATTTGGGAGCTCTGTTTTTTTTTATTTGGGAAGAAGTTTTGGTAACTTCAGTATTTTCTTTTACGTCACAAACTTCTTTACAGATTGTTCATAAGCATTAATTACGTGACAGGAACTAGTGGACGAGCCACATCATTTGCTCTTGAGCCAAGACGTGGTTTGAAGTATTGATGACTCCCTGCTGCCCTGCAGTTTTAGCAGAGTGACAGAAAAAGCCTTTGCTTCAGCAGAAGCAGCAGAGACTGCCTCTTGCCAGGACAGTTGATAGGCAGATGAGGTGGGAGGTGTGCGATTGAATCCCTGTAGACCAAGGCAGGATCTCGGCTGAGTCCTTAAAGCACAGAACTGTTTGACAGCAGTGCTCCCATCACCTCCATCCCTCCCTCTCTGGCAGCACTTTAAAAGAGCAAACTCTGCTTGGGTTTCTTTCTTCAGGAGAGGGTGTCAGACCGAGTCCTTAATAGGATTGATGTACCTTCTGCAGGATGAATGGTGTACCCTTCTGCTAAGCATGTCCACATTAGCCTCATAGGCAGTTTCTGACTGAACATGCAAGCTTTGCTCCCTTGCCGTACGGTCCTGACACTGGGGTCTCACCACCTGAAAGTTAAGCAATGACACACAGCAGTATGGGACTGGGAGAACCTTGAATCATCAAGTTTACTCATCCCCAGTCATAAACAGTGATTTATAATTAACTCTGGAATGATCAACAAGAATATTTACTTCCTGCAGTGTTCTTTGTATTGAGTTTGTGTGGCCGGGTTTTAGTAGCAGGGGATGGGGCTACAGGGGTGGCTCCTGTAAGAAGCTGCTAGAAGCTTCCCCAGCTCCAAGGTGGACCCGCCTCTGGCCAAGGCCGAGCACATCAGCGACAGTGGTAGCACCTCTGGGAGAACATAGTTAAGAAGGGAAACCTGCAGCAGAGAGTGGAATGTGAGAGAAACAGCTATGCAGACACCCAGGTCAGTAGAGAAGGTGGGGGGGGAGGGGTGCTCCGGAGGAGGTGTTTCCCCTGCAGCCTGTGGTGAGACAGCAGGCTGTCCCCCTGCAGCCCATGGAGGACCCCACGCTGGAGCAGGTGGGTGCCCCAGAAAATGGCCATGACTCTGTGGGAAGGCCCACGCTGGAGCAGCCTGTGCCTGAAGGACTGCAGCCCGTGGAAGGGATCCACGCTCGCGCAGTTCGTGAAGAACTGCAGCCTGTGGGAAAGATTTGCATTGGAGAAGTTTGTGGAGGACTGTCTGCCATGGGAGGGACCCCAGGCTGGAGCAGGGGAAGAGTGTGAGGAGTCGTCCCCCTGAGGAGGAAGGATCGGCAGAGACAACGTGTGACAAACTGACCCCAACCCCCATTCCCTGTCCCCCTGAGCTGCTGGAGGGGAGAAGGTAGAGAAAACCAGGAGTGGAGTTGAGCCCGGGAAGGAGGGAGGGGTGGGGGGAAGGTGTTCTAAGATTTGGTTTTACTTCTCATTATCCTGTTTTGATTTCATTGGTAACAAATTAAATTGATTTTGTGTTTTTTCCCAATTCGAGTCTGTTTTTTTCTTTTCGCTAGCTCCTTTATCCTCGATGGGAGCTTCCCACAGAATCCTTCCCAAATGAGCTCTGAGCGAGCTGAAGTTTGCTCTTCTGAAATCTAAAATATTTGGCTTAGTACTAACCTTCAGTGTGCTCAGCAGGATCCCAAACTCCACAATATTGTGATCACTACAGCCAAGGCTATCGCTAACTGAGATATTACAACACAGGTTTTCTTGATTTGTGAGTAGCAAGTCCAGCAATGCCTCAGCCCTAGTTGGCACGTCTAACATTTGTGTGAAGAAGCAGTTCTTTACGCATTCCAGGAACTTGAGGGATGACATGTGAGCTGCTGTATTGTTCTTCCAACAGATGCGTGGGTAGTTGAAGTCACCTGTAAGAACCAAGCTCTGTTGACCCGAGCCTTATTTAAGTGACCTAAATATTGCTTTGTTTGCCTTATCTGGTCTTGGTTTGGAGGCCGGTAGCAGATGCCTACTGTAAGATCCCCCTGGGAGATGACTGCTCTGATATTGACCCAGAGGCATTCAATAGGGCTTCCGTAATCGCTGTAGTTGTCTTCTATACGTTCAAGGTTCTCCTTAACATAGAGCGCGACTCCTCCTCCTCTTCTTCTCTGCGTGTCTCTGTGAAACAGCCTGTAGCCATCCATTGCGATCTTCCAGACATGTGAGTTGTCCCACCATGTTTCAGTTATTCCTATGTTATAACTTTCTGACTGGGCGCAGAGCTCCAGTTCCTCCTGTTTGTTCCTCAGGCTGTGTGCGTTGGTATACATACGCTTGAGGTGGTTGGTCTTCTGGTTCTCATCTTGGGAAGCAGCTAATGCATTTATCACTGCTTTGGTCGGCGTGGCTTATCCCCCAGTTGGTTGCAATGGCGTAGTGTTGCCACTTTGGACCCTACCCCCTGAGTCCTTCAGTTTAAAGCCGGCCTCACTAAGTTGGCCAGCCTGCTGCCAAAGATTCCCTTGCCTCTTCTAGAGAAAATAGAAGAGTTCATAAAATAGAAGGGAGTTTGTGTAGACCCAGCTCCGCAACACTGTTGTCTAAAGCTCTTTCTGGGTCTAACTCTAACTCCTTGGGAATTTATAACAGGATCTATGTATATATATAAATACAATATATAAATTGTACAAATTGGTGCTTTCTTTTATCTCATTTAATTTTCCTGTGTGTGGACTCTTTACATACATTAACAAGCTATCTAATACACTAGTACTTCAACATTTAAAAATCAGTTACTTTTTCCCATTTTATAATAATATATAGTTTGTTGGAGATAGTTATTAATACAAAGAGAGAAAACATAGGTTATCATGTTCTTCTAATCTGTCAAAATATAATAAACTTTTTTATCCACTAGGTGTTAAGAGTGTACAAAGCTGCAGTACAACAGACATTGGATATACTCTTTCTCCCTGAAGGAAGAGAATTTCTTACAAGCACAGACGCAGTAAGCCGGGACTCAGCTGATCGCACCATTATTGCATGGGACTTCCAAAGTTCTGCAAAAATCTCCAATCAGATTTTTCATGTAAGTTTAACAACTAGTATTTTTTGGGTCATGATTTAGCGTTTCACGTCTGTCAGTGTTGTAAAAACAAGGCTTTTGATTTTCTGTAAGATCATTGTGTGATGTATAAAATGCTCTTAATGTAAGTTGAGGGCTTGCTTTATATTTTAAAAACACTTACTTATTCTTAAAAAATGACCTTGAAGACTGATAGGTCTCCTTGTGTTAAAAATATTTGCATTTCAGTGCTTATTCACTGACATCTAAGCTATATTTAGGCAAGGCCACTGCAGTGTCATTCTAGCTTGCCAATGGTGCATGGCAGCAGTTGCTATAGTGCCACATTTCTGTTCCTACACTTTTTCATACATTTTTCATCAGCTGCAATGAGGGCTATTGACAAATTGAGTTTAATATTTGCATAGAAATAGCAACAGCAACCTGATACCTGCATATAGATAGCTAGTACGGCATAATCACAGAGGCAAAATTTACTTTTATCAGTGCAGGTGCAGTATTTCTCTCAGTAATCTATCCAGGCAATATGTTTAATGGACTAAATGGTCTAGAAAGGCTGACAGCTTCAATGGAGATTCCCAAGGAAGTTAATAGATACTTCCAACTCCCTGGGTCTTTTTTGAAAACCTAAGTCTAATATCTTATGTAATATAATATGATTGTTGGGTCTTTTTTGAAAACCTAAGTCTAATATCTTATGTAATATAATATGATTGGATTGTATGTAGATGCTTTTTGGCTGAAATGAAAAGTTCTCTACTAACAAGGACATGTAGTTGATACTCTAGTGAGTATCATGTTTAGTTTCCACAGTTATGTCTTTGTCCAATATTGGATCTACGAGCATCTTGGATAGGCAATAGGGAAAAAAAAGAAGCTGTGAATATATAAAGTCAGGTTCAGTTTCAAGAAGTAAAAACCAAACAACTTTTTTCTCCTTATCCCCTGCCAAACAAACAAACAAACCCCCACAGCTTACCTTCTCTTGACTGCAGCATCTCTGAAATGGACTGTTTTCCCCCTTTTCTGCACTGTGAATACACAAAACTTGGTGGTAATTTTGGAAACTCTGCTTCACTTTTCTGAATTTCACCTTTGAACCCTTCAAGGTGGGAGGTAACCTCTGAGCTCTCCAAATAGATTAGATCCCAACAGGGCTTGATCTATTGCTTGTCTGCATTAACAAATGAATAGTTCAGAGCTCTAAAATAACCCATTACTACAGTATACCTAGCATAACAGCACAGTGCTCCTGCAGATTGCATTACACTTTCTGATGCCTTTCTGTTAGACCCAGTTTCTCCCCAGAAGCATGCAGTGCTCTGCCACGGAGCACACTGCTAAACAGGCACGCTGCCTAACCCTGTTTTGGTTTCTGTGCGCAGTACCTTACAAAACTCAGAACTTCTGTTTCAGTTCATCACTTCTAAACCAAACAACAAAACCAGTCTGATGTTCTTCCCACTCTGCCACATAGCCCAGGGTGTCCAGTGGTAACTGTCAGCCTGGTGTCCTTCACATGCAGATGCATCCTACAACCAGCGCTCTCTTAATTGGTATTCATGGCATCAAAATTCAGCACTGTGTCTTTAGGTTAGGCTGAAACTAGAAAAGGTTTGGACCTGGTGGAAACCTTGCAAAAGCAGCTGATTTCTGATGTAGTCACCATGCGGAGTTTTGAAAGTAATCTTAATTAAGTCTTAAATAGGAATACTAGGGTAAAGCCACGTGTTATTCATTTTTGCAGATATTTATGAATTTACAGCCAGCAGCAGTCTACATCGCAAATCACTGTCATAAGGAACTTCTGACTTTAGTAGGCTAATAATGATCCCTATTTTTTTTTTTTTTCTGTTTTCTTTTTTAGAAGAGTGGGGTGGGGTAAGGTGTCTCTTTAAATGGGCTGATTTCTGTTCCTGTCAGTGTAGCGAGAGCAGAGAGGATGGAGGATTTGAGAACCATACGAAGTAGCATGTAAGGCACAGTATGGCTATGGAGGAAGGGGTATGGGAGAAAAGGATTCAAACTTTCACATTCAAACTTCAGTTTTCCTTGGGCAGGAAGAGGATGATTGTGTACTGTCAGGTTGGAGTTACCTTTCTGCAGCTGTTCTGCAGTGTAATTATGGTGGAGAGATGGGGTTTTGCTCAGTATCTAGGGAATTGGGATAGAGATTTGATTTAATATTTGTCTTGGTGTAAGACTTTCAGTGGATTCTAATAAGTATCTTTATATAATGTATACTACAGAGGTGACATATGTATGCCTTACCTTTTATGGTCTTTCAAATATGTCAAAAGATAACCTGAATCATTTGAACAAATCTTTTGTTTCATACAACAAAACTTTCTTTAAAATTATTTTCAGGAGCGTTATACTTGCCCAAGTCTAACTCTGCACCCAAAGGAGTCTATGTTTGTTGCTCAGACGAATGGGAACTACATGGCTTTGTTTTCTGCCCAGCGACCTTACCGAATCAACAAAAAGAAAAGATATGAAGGACATAAGGTATCCTTCTTCATCGGGAACTTAGTATCCAAGTCTGGAAGGAAGATAGATAGCAAAGTACCTGTGCTTTTTAATGTGTCTGCTAATCGTGTTTGATTATAAATCAGTGATAGAAATTAATTGGCTTCATTTGCTTTCCTGTGTGCCAGTCTATTTTGAATCATATGCACTCTGAAGAAAATAGTTGTTAGAAGACTTTATGAATACTTAATGGCTTGCTTAAATAAGTTTGTGTTATAGCTGTGTCTTAAACACCTGGAGAAGTCCTTAGTGTATATCTATTTAAAGATACATATTTTTTTTGTACTATATTCTTTTTCAGTATATCACAATGAACTTTTCTAATCAGCATCAGGAGTTACACTGTTATTGATTTTCACAGGTGGAAGGATTTGCAGTGGGCTGTGAATTTTCTCCAGATGGAACGCTTTTGGTGACAGGAAGTTCAGATGGCAAAGTGTTTTTCTACAACTATCATACTGCTAGGATTATTCGCACTTTGTCTGCACATAAAGAAGCTTGTGTGAGTGCAATATTTCACCCAGTCTTGCCATCGCTACTTGCAACATGTGATTGGACTGGAGAAATCAAGATCTGGCAATAACAAGCAGAGTTACTTTTCAGGATGTCTCCTGTTAGTCTGTCAAAGGTGTAGGAAATAAACCATGGTATGCAATGTGAAATTTTGTTGTGATGTGTTGTAGGCAGGAGAGACTGTTGTCTGTTCTTCTATGACCTCTAAGTGTATGCTTTCATAATGCAGTTAAGACGGTCTTATCACTAGCTGCTGAGCAAAGAAGTTGTCTTACTCTCTCCCTTGGACCTGGTGACAAATTTCAGCCCCTTTTGTGTCAATCTTCTGGTGCTCATCTAGCCCTACCCTGATTTGAGTAGCTAAACTTGAGAAAATTACTGCTCTTTTAATGTAGTTTTTCAATGCAGCTTTCCTAAACCAGGTTTTGTCATAGAATCATTTAGATTGGAAAAGACCTTTAAGATCATCAAGTCCGACCATTAACCTAGCACTGCCAAGTCCACCACTAAACCATGTCCCTAAGTACCACATCTACACGTCTTTTAAATACCTCCAGGGATGGTGACTCAACCACTTCCCTGAGCAGCCAGGCCCAGTGCGTGACAACTCTTTTGGTGAAGAAATTTTTCCTAATATTCAATCTAAACCTCCCCTGGTGCAACTTAAGGCCATTTCCTCTTGGCCTCACCAAAAGTTGGTGAGGACATATTATTTAATAGAAGATAGTGTTCAGATCAATTAATGCCTATTTGATTGTCCTGGGATTTTTTTTTTTTTCCAATAGTTTAGCTCTGTGACCTGGTCACTGAAGAGTTAGACAAGCAATAGTGTAGTTCAAGGCTAAACAGCGTCAGCACAAGAAGGGGCCAGATCGTAGGGTATATGGGACTGCTTCTTTTGGTAATGGATAGCTGTTACCAGCTCAACCTATTGTAAAATGCCTTCTGAGAGTTCCAGGGAAAGGAGTGCCAGATAAGGTGAAATTAATTTTGAAGTCAATAAATTTGGGTTCTTGAAATCCCAATGTTTAAACTTGAGTTTTAAACTTACATTTATGAGTCTACATAAATAAAGCAAAACTATGTGTAAATATTTTTAATGAAAAAATAAACTTTTTTTATTGATGGTGTCTGTATTTCACTATTTTACTCCTTTTACTCTTGGCAAGTTAGTACTCGAGATTATCATGGAATTGATACTTGGGAGGGGAAACAATTAATATGCTACCCTGATTTATTGCGAACACACATGCATTTCTCCATACTCTGATGTCACTTAGAAACAGAAAATTGTCATGATGCTATTCAGTGCAGGGGTTGTTCTCTGACATTCAGACAGGAGCTGGGCTATTCTGCAGCGAATAGAAAATTCATTAGGCCATAACTGTATTTACATACATATAGATTTCTTGTAAATGTACTTTAAATTTGCATTCCCTGCACTTGTATTGCTTGGTTCTAGAATTATTATCCATTTTATACATATGTGTGTGTGTGTGTATATATATATGTATCACTGAAAAAATATGTCTATGCATCACATAAACAATATGTATTCCCAACCTTCACTGTATATAAATACGTGCTACCTTGCAGTGAGTGCTATAAGCTTGGCTTTTGTTTGGTCTGATTAGTCTATTGAGGTATTTTAACATACACTGGATAATTGTATTGAGTAAATTGTCTCTGTCATGGAATCCAGAAGTCATGTCTAATAGCAACTTTTCCTCTCTAGCATCTTTTTATTCTTCTGATTTTTTTTTTTTTCTTATTGGCACAAATACAAGGGTTTTTTATCCATTTTTCACATACTCATTTAAAACAGCTTTTTCAGAGAAAAATTTTTAGAACACTCTTGCAAATGGCAGATTTTAATTAAGTAATGGGCAAAATGTACTCCATTGGTTTGTAGTTTGTGTTCCTTATAGCTTGTAGCAAGAAATAAGCCTGTACCAAAACTGTGGTTCCACAGTTATATTATTTGAAATCTGGACCAAGATATTGTGGCTGTGTGGTTTTAATCATTTTATCAACAGTTACAACAGGTTTTAACACAGGGAATTAAATTTTAGTGAACCAGGCAACATAGCGCAAGTTCTTAATTTCTTATTTCCTTGTTAGGCAATTAGCTGTTCGACAGGAGCCTGAATTTTGCACTTCTCTTGACTGTGCCTCTAGCATACAAGCCAGCTGGACCCTTTAAATGACAAGTGATTGAGTGATTTGATGAGTTACTCCTAATTCAAGCTGTGAGATCTTCGTAAGTGTCAGAAAGAGTTTAGTTGAAAGTGAAGTAGTAGTTGGTTGCTTATCACTGGGCAGGCTGAATCACAACTGCATGGCATTTTCTAAGAGGGTGGCTCTGGGTCCTTCCCTGCAGGTATTTTAGTTCAAAATGTGCTATTGCCGCTTTAAAACTTCTTGCAACCAGTTGTGTCTGTATAAAGGACGGGCAGCACTGTAGTTTTGCAGTGCATCCTGTTATCTCCACAAGAGATTATCTGTCTGTTATTTTATCAAATACAGTGTTGAGAAAGGCCTCTGAAATAAGTGTGAGCTCCTGGTAGAAGTGCCTTACTGGATGGAGGCCCCAGCTTACGTGATGACTGCTCTATATTTGAATGAGCTCTCAGCACATTCAGCCTCAGCTAAGAGCACCTCTGGATAGAGTGAAAGAGAAAGCAGTCTTTGGGAATCATTGCACGTACTGCGTAGAAAAGTAACTGCATTTCGTAATATTACTCACGTTGTTGCTTCAGTTTAACTGATGTCCTGAGGCATGATTCTGCTGTCTGGCATTTATCCCTCCTGAAATTATCTTGCAAGTATAAATTGTAGACTATTTATGGGGGTGGGAAGCTTAGATTTGATTAATGGTAGTAGAGAAAAATAAAAGAAGCTTGAAGCTGTATAATCTTAAAGAATATTAAAATCAGAATTGCATTTGTGTCAGATTTCCAAGATGGCTGGAGTTTTAATTACTTATGAGATCCAGCCAAAGGTTTTATAATGCAATGAAGTTATGTTCGTAGCATTATCTTGTTTAAATCTCTTTCTAATATAAAACTGATTAAGAGACAGACTGAAATTTAATCATTGGAAATATTTTAGAATAGTGGTGTCAATTAAGTTTTCATTATGATTCAAAGACAAATTCTTCCTTGTAATCTTATGCAATAAACTGTAATCAAAAAATATCCACATTGCTCCATCATTCTGCAATTACCAAATACTGTTTGGGCTGCAAACAAGGATTATTATGGTCAGATGAAGCTTTTAGAATGTAATGAATTGTTGGTTAATTAATTTTATTCATAAAACGGTAATCTAGCAATTTTTGAATCTTGCTTTAGGAGCAGTTCTTCTAGCTTTATGCAGAGCTCTCTAGGGCATCATATATTAGAGCCAAGGCAGAGATCTTTAGCATTTTGAAATGGTCTAGGCTCTGTAGATAAACAAGCCAGATTCATTTTAATCTATTTTGTACTGTACCAAAAAGTAATAATGCCAGTCTCTACCACTTTATTATTTGCTACTGGAGCGTTATTAATTTGGGGTGTTAAAGGATGCAAGCTATTCAACTGTCTTTATCTCAAAAACCTGCTAATTAGCAGACAGTTATTAGAATCATTGTGTTCACTCAGCTGAAATACTGTTGGTGAGTCACTCTATATTTCAACTATAGCAATAATCATGAAAATAAGGTATGGCATTACAATGGTATGACTTTCTCCACAGGGGACAGGCAAATGTAAAGTTACAAGACTATGGCAGAACAGAACAAAACGGGAAGATCAAAAAATCATGGGATCTCAAATTTCCCATTTTCCTGATACATGGGTTTGGACTGCATTCAACTGAAAATATTTGGTCTGCTCAATCCCAGCTCCTCCTAGCTACTGCTCGCATCCTCACCATTTAATTTTCAGTTTTTCTGTCCTTGTTTCAGCAGCTTGTCTTCTGCATTTAAGTGTATAGTAGTCTATATGCTTCCACTACATTCATCTTCTCTTCAGTAAATTTCATTTTGCTGTGCTCTGACTAGTGGCTTTCAGGCTTTCATTCCAGCTGTCATTAGAAAGGTAGCCAGAAATCCCAGGGCACTTTGCACTCCATTCTTGCCTTTCTGTTTTCCAGTTTTAATGAGGCTTATTACTTTTGGAGATTCTACCCTCTTTCTTACTTGTCTTTCTACCTTTGATTACTGCTTTACTGTCTTGCAGATCCTTTCTATTATAGCTGCTCCTAAAAGGTGTACCTACATCAATGTTGTAGTTTGTCAGGAGTGCACTTTTTGGGAAAAAATTATAATAACAACAAAAAAATCTCCCAATTATTGCCACTTACAATGCTTAGGTTCACAGAGTGTACAAACTGCACTTCTTTCAAATGAGCCTAAATGAGGAGATTTGCTCCAAGACCATATTTAACATGTCCCAGCTAGTGAGACTAGACTGGAGATAGTTCAGAGCATCCCCTACCCACCCAAATGCATGGAGGTTAGATGCTGCATTTTCAGAAGTGAGACAAACTCTACTAATTTACTCTTGTTGGGCCATACTACTTGGTAATGTAAACAGATCCTCAGGAGTTTCAAAGAGCCTTTGGCACTTTCCCCTTTCTTGATAAATCACTCATCTATCTCTTCATGACTTACCACTGTGCTGAGAGGTCTGATGTTTCCACACTTAAAAGAGTGGAAATGCAGGAAACTAAATTAATTTATGAAGGGAAAAGAAAGCGATTTTGGAAGTACTTGATCTCCAGTGGTAGTAAGACAAGGTGGCCCCTGCCCAGAGCTTGATGAATTCTGCCACGTGTGTGGAACAACTCAGTTGGGACAGAGCAGCCTAGTCTATAATGGGAACGGTGGGTCTCTAGGTGAGAGTAGGGCTCCCTTTGCTGACTTTAGGTGGAGGTGTAAAGGAATTAAGCTTATTCACCTCCCTCTCCCAGTCCCTGGAGATCCTTCTACACAATCTTATTTAGAAGCCTACCAGAAAGTACCTAGGTACTGCACAGAAGTGATAAAGCCTCATCCAAATGTAATTCTCACTACGTTTTCACCAGTTTGGGTAAGTGCCTCTTAAAATCAATCTAAAAACTTGCAGGAACTCTTTGGAGAGGGTTGAAGTTCACCAAGGTTGAAAATGCCTGAAGTTACAGTCTAGACAGCTTCAGCTAGATCCATTTGTCTCCAGTTTCCATCCGCAGGGCCGCAAAACTCGGGTATCATTCCTAGTTCTAAGTGAGTTTTATACTAACAAATTGTTTGAAGTGTGTCCTTAGAAGAGCGATTTATATAACAACTTATGCATAAGTGTACCATCCTTGGTACAGACCTGGTTACCTTGAGAAAGCAATTTTCTTGTGTTCAGATTGTTACCACTCTCTTATAAGCAAGTAGCAAAGAACTGCCTCAGAATATCATTTAGATATATCTTCACCCATGAACTATGTTATTTTTCATGTTTTACCGCATAACCACTTCCTTTGTTACCCTCCCATTAAGTGATCAAGTAAATTCCAGAGCCTCCAGATCAAGTAAATTCCACCTCACAGTGCATAGGAAATAATTTCAGCTGAATATTAGGTAAAGAATGTCATACCTTATAAAGCAAATGAGTTTTTTTGATTCCTTCCCTTTCCTTGCTTTGTTTATCTTTGCTAAGCCAAGCTCTTTTTTCCAAAGAGAATTTCTTAGAAGCAGAGGTAAAAGATCCATTAACCCCAGCCAGTCTGGATGGTTAATTTGCACATCTTTGCTATTTGTTTTAATAATTACAATTACTTGAAATGCAGAAACCATTTCAAATCAAGTACTGCTTTTAGTAAAAAACCGAAAATGCTTAGTATGCCATTAATATGAAACATGCAATCTGTGAACTGTAAACATGACATGGACTAATTTTTATTTGTTAAAGCCTCAAACAGAGAGTATTTTGACCAGATAGGTGTCTTCTGAATCTGGGCAAAAGCAGTGAAGTGAAATCTTGAGCCTATCCAAAAACTCATCTACAGATCTTTACTTTTCTCAAACATCAAACATGAGAGATTTAAAAAAAAAAATAAAAAAATTCCTAGGAGATTGTAATACTCCTGAGGGAAAAAGACATGGGGTTCCTTCTACAAATACAAAGGAAGTAACATGTCTCTTCAGTTCACTGGTAGTAATCTCAAACTCTCTTCAGTTTAGGTTCTCTCCTAATTTTTAACACCTATGAAACTAAACGGCTGTTGGTGAGTACTCAGGTGAATCACACCCTAATGTTAAAAGATATCTGAGTCATTGCATACTCTCCATAGGGTATCTGGTGTGCACAGACCTGAACATATACAGAAATTCCTCTTTTTTTTTTTAATCAGGCACCATTTGTTTAAGACGGTATTTTAAATGGTATTAATGGTATTTACACTGTATTACAAAAATTTACGGATAAATATAAATGTTCTGGAGGACTTACGCCCTCAGTAGAAGAATGGTGCTCGCTATGATTCTCACCTGTTCCTAAAGGTAAGATGGCAACTGAGGGCTCTGAGCACACCAGCTTGTGCCTCACCTCCTCCAGTGCACCAAGGACCCAGCCGACGGTGCTGTCCCTTCCGCACACCAGCACTCAGCAGGAGGGGATTTTAGAGAACGTGTGAAACCTCCATTGAGAAACAAAGCAAAGGGGAAAAGAAATGTTACAATGTAGTACAGGAAAAGCGAAGCCTCTTAATATGCTATTTAAGATAACACATTATTATTGGATTCCGCTGCCCGCCCCCCCCCCCCCCCCCCCCAATCAGTTTCAGGATCAACTTCAACAGTGAATGGCAAAATAGGAACTTCTAGATAAAGATGTTTAAAACGAGTGAAAACCACATTCTTCATAAACCACAGATCATAAAACACAGACTAATACCAAGCCCCCAAAATCCCGCGGTCCAAGACTCGATTCTGCAATCCTTTTTTGTAGCACTTCTGCACCTGCTCAAGGTGAGACGCACACCTGGAATGGGAGGCAAGGGTGGCAGCGCCCCGTAAGAAGTGCAATCTGGGAAAGCTTCCTAGAATAGTTGAAGGAAAAGGGCGAATGTGCTCGGACGATAAGCAGCAATGTCGGCTGAAAAACAGCAGAAGAGAAGATGAGAGAAAGGCGAGATGAGAGCAGAGGAGAATGGATGTGGCTAACCACAGGCCATGAGAAGGCGATGGGGAGAGCTCAGCGCTATTCACAGACGTGTACACAGCACAGCTGGATCAGGGAAAGGAACGGGCCCCGGCGGGAAAGCGCGGGCAAATACGAGACATGAATAAGAGAAGCGGGAGGATCTAGTTCTGGGAAGGCCTTTAGATTTCAGAAGCAGCGCCTGCTAGTGAACGGCCTGTCATGCCCTTGGCCAAGAGGGTGGCTGTTGGGAAAGCTCGGGCCGGCTGGAGCTGTGCCGGCTGAAGTCCGCTCGGAGCGCGGAGCAGCCTGAGCAGAGCCTCCAGTCTTGTCCGAATCTCAAGCTACTACAGCTAGGGGCAACTCCACGGTCCTCGTCAGATGGACAAACCTTGCTGCGCTCGTCCTGGGACCCTGCTAGGGCTGCGGGGCTGCAGTAGACTGGTGACGGCCTCGTGCTAATGAATCTGCCTCTGGGCTTGTGTTGCTTGCCCAGGCTGCATTGCCATGCTAGCCAGAGCCGAGAGCTTTTCTTTGGCCCATACTGCACCTCTCTATAAAAGACAACATACGTTTGCCCTGAGTTTGTGGCTGGGCTTGCAGGACAGCTCTGCAGCACTTTAATTTTCTGTTAGCAAACTCTGGCACTGCTACAGCAGTCTGGTCACGGCTACTTCAATGTCAGGTGAATTTTGCAATTCACCTGAGAAGCTGTGTACTTCCTTGGGTAATTGGCATTTTGAGAGCTTTACAGAGAAGGCAGTGGAGGCACTGTATCATTATTAAAATAAAGACAATGCTTTTGGGATTCCAGCATCTGGTATAATTTACATTTGGACCTCTGGTCTTTACTTCAGAAGTGCAATTTTTAATAATCTTTTTTATTAATCATGTATAGAATGTTTTCCTTGTTTTTCAACATACTAGCTGAACTACCACATTAATTATGCACCGTTAGGGATTTTTGCTGTTTGGTGCATTTTGAATGCCCTTCAGAGAGAGGGAAGTTTGCAAGTGCGAAGTCTGACAAGGTTTCTTTGAAGGAATCAGCAAATCCCCCTCTTACTTTTACAATTGCTTATATTAAGTTGAATGCTCTCTTTGGTGCAAATGAACTAAATGCCACTGGAATAACAGAAAATTAGTCCTTTTTTACAAAATAAAAATGTTACTAGGACCTGGGCAAAACACAATCCTTGCCTTAAATGTTTGCATTTTAGCCAATACTAATGGGTCTTTAATACAAATATGCCACGTTCAAAATTGGATGTGCTTATACAAACACTCGACATGCAAAGTGGCCTTAGGAACTGGTGTTCCACCAAATGAAAACTCCTACCTTCCTGTTGCAGTATGACCATTTGGTGGGTCTGGGCCTTGGCACTGGAGAGATTGCTCTTCTGGTCACATTATGTTGGTGCAGGAACAAATAAAAGGTAGCCCTGAGCTTACTCCCCCCCCCCCCCCCCAACCCCTTTTCTCTCCCCCCTCATTTTCCATGCATTTTAAAGGCTGCTGAAACATTCATTCCCTTGGGGACTGCAGTCCTAAAAAAAAAAAAAAAAAGAGGATATTGACCTTTTCAGTGTGTTTTAAACTGCCATTTACTTAGGTGTCTGTCAAGGGAGACCTTTGAGAGAAATCATATTCTTCACAATCTGCACCAAGATCTGATGGTAGCATTTTTATTCAAGTTAGGAAGCCTATCTCTACTTAACTTTCACCAAACTCCTCTAGTTTAATAAATTCCCATTAGTTTTGCATTAATTATTCCTGAACCTGAGATCTTCTTGGGAGGTGGCAATGGTATGAGGGAATACAAAATAGTTTTGTAAGAGAACTTGTCAGAGGAAAAATTTGGCAGTAATTTGAGTAAATTATGGCAAAAATATCAATGGACTCTTCAAATATTTTCCAGAGGGATGTTATTTTTCTTCATAACATAAGGGCTCATCATTTGCTCCTGGAATTAATAGCTCTGTTTTTATTTTTAGCGTTCATAATTAGGGATTAATTTGCTCTCTTAATGCTTACATTTCAAATTCTGCAATCATTCTCTTTTGAGCAAGTACTACTCTAAATCTCTGTGAGAAAAAATCATGACAATTAAGTACATTTGAAGTGTTACTACATTATCTGGGTGATTTATTTTTATGTTCACGCTGGGCACAGTCCCATCCATGCTGAAGTCGCTGTCAGACATAGATGACACAACAGGAATTCCAATAAAGGCTTCCATGCAACGTCACTGTGGAGGTCTAACCCTCACAAGCTCCTACACAAAACTCTTCTTTCTGTTTTCAAATATAACTTCTGCCACATATCTCAAGAATTGTTCTAAATTGCCCCGTGATTTCTTATTATTGTTTCTCTCTGCTTCTATTATTTCTCTGCTTGTTGGTCCTTAAGGGCTCCTCAGGACAAGGACTACTGCATCGTTAAATGCCTGTAACGCACCCTTCCCATCATGGGCACAACCACGAAGAAACCTCATGCTGGAAGACTTTCAGCCATCAGTATTATCTAGCCTGTAAAGAACATGCTAAAGCGTAGTGGTAGTAGCTGTAGCTGGGAAGTTAGTGCATATCAACACAACAGCGGCATCGTTGATCTCTATTTTGAATGCCATCTTTCATCAACCAAATAATATGATGATTTGTGAAAAAGGCATACATGAAACAAATTCTTTTCTGTTCATCTAGGTGTGGTGCCTAGTTTTCCGGAAACTAGCCTTCAGAACAGCTTGTCATCCAGTCAGCTGTCTAGGAACATTTTCTAGTGTTACGGTGTGTCCAACCAGTGACGTGATAAAGCTTGGTTTCTCTTTAATACCTCTTTGACCTATTGATGCATCTAGGACATAGATTATGGTCTTGAGCCACTTCTGCTTTCTCCCTGTAAAGGTAAAAATCATATGTTCTTTTTATGAGATTGGTTATAGAACAGGAGGTCCTGAAGACTTGCTTGCAGAGGACCAATTCACAGGAGAAGACATCAGGGCGAGAAATGCATAATGCACTTGCCACTTCTGTCTGTGATTTCCTAGGAAAGCCCCAGCTCTCTCAGGTCCCTTGTGCTGGAAGGCTGGGTACCGGAGCGGTGTCCTCTTAACAGCAGAGACCCAGCTCTGCCTGAGCAATGTGTCATCCCTGGAACAGGCAGGTCTTGCACGTCTCCTCGCCATCGAGCAGAGCCCTGCGGGGGGAAGGGGGAACCAGGGGAGGCTGGGAGGTGCAGTGGACATGATTTTTGCTCCAGAAAGGCTGACACCTTTGAGTGCTCAGCACTCCCCTGCATCCTCAGGCAGCTGAAACACGCTTGTGGCTGCTACAGGGGAGACAGCCTGCACTGGGGCTGGTTGAAGGTGTTCAATAACTGAAAGTCTCTGCCGTATTTATACAGGATTTCTCAAGCTGTACTTTGGAAATTGCTCTTACAGGTTTTTGGAGGATTTGGTAGCAGACATTTTCAAAGGATGTGCAGGCCCTGGACTAAACATTCCGCACATATTCATGTGCAATTTCGGAGAGAAGTCTTGCTGGCATTGGTAATCCCCACTAGACGTGTGGTCTACAGGGTCCCAAAGCATAGGCCTGCAGAGAGGTATTTACTTACACCACCTTTAACCGAGAGGCTGATCTTTGGCCCGTCTAAGCCTGTGATAAAACTGTCCCTTTGCAGAAATGCTGGGAAACAGAAGAAACCTAGTGTTTGGGGAAGGAAAGCAAACTGCTATGCGCTTTTTGTATTGTAGTACCGTTTTCAGGAAGTGTTTTGAACACTCTAGTGCAATAAATTAAAGAAGTAGAACTAATAGGTTGCCTTGCACCTTTATTATGAAGAGGGAAATAATCAGTAGATCCCATACTCCAGGAAGCTGAACACACCAGATATCCGCCTGACATAATGAAATCTCTGCTGTGGACTGCACAAGAACCACTCCGTGACTGCCAGCCGTCTCAGGTAGGAGTGCCTTCTGCAAGGAGAGCGTTTCCGGGGAACGAGTTCCTCATCTTTCAAGGAATTACACTGTGTAACCGATGCATTTGTTCCTCACCATAATATTATTGTACAGTTTTCCATACTGGTTATTTTCTGTCTTTAAATTAGGCTTTTATTTGTATGTTAGTGGCCTGCATTTAATGTCTTTTCTGTGGCTGGGTAAGAAATGTACTTCTACCTTTCCTAATGCAGCCAATTTGCTTCTCGGGTTTCAGATCAAATGCTCTCGCTGTAGGGCTGAAACTCATCTAAATTATTAATAGAAAGTTTTTACAGTAAGGAAATTGTCATAATTTAAGTATCGGGAATAATACGTGTAAATTTGCAAGCTTTATGGTAGAAAATATCTTCCTCATAATCAGGATGTGGGTATACATGCAAAGATAAGTGAGTGGCCCAGCAAAAATCTGTGCTATTTTTCTAGGCAAACAATACAATACAGCAGTCAAACGGAAATTCATTTGTTAAATAGAATTCAGAGCAGGTTGCTTTAGCTGCTAGGGGGGTTATGCTGACAAGGATCAAGATGGGTAGTTTATCTGCAGTTTGTACTCTAATTTGTCTAAATTCCTGAATAATTCTAATGTGATTCAGACGTGTAAGGCAATTAAATGTGAAGTTCCACAGCCAGATAGCACAGTCTGTGTATCATCAATAGGTTTAAAATGAGCCCTAAAGCCTTTGTAAGATTTGGGTTTTGGAATGTCCCTAGGATGGCTAGAGGCAGGAATTGAATTTACTGTAAATAAACTGTGGCATGAAAACTTCCACTAGTGCCCAGAGAGGACAGAAAATGCTGATGAATGTCGACGTGATAACATTTGAATGCAGTGGGTAACTCCTGCCTGACATGCATAGGGATGGAGCAGAGAAAAATTGATTAATTCAGCCAGCACAGTGAGGGAGAAGCCTGACTGACACCACCATTAATTAGGAAAAATTTTGAGAGGTAAGTCAAGTTATGCTATATGTTTTTTTCATCTTTGTTCTACGTTTCCAAGGAGCTGCTGCCCTGGTGCCTGCTCTGCAAATGTGGGGCTGTGACATGAGGAGACATGATGATTTTCTCAGGTCTGCCCTGTGAGCCTGTGGGAAAACTCAGAACTGATCCTCTCCTGATTTCCAGGCTCTATTGCCTGGACAACAGGCACCAGGCTCAGCAATAATAATGGTAAACCTAACCGTAGCCTGGATCCTGAGGGTCTGGAAGGTCCCCAGGTTTGGTTGCTGTTTTCTCCCTCGTTCTCTGCTATGTCTCACTTCATTCTGTTGTTTGTCGCTGTACAATTCTAGGCTAGGATTGTATACCCCAAGACACGAAATGTAAACATGCCTCTTTCTCTCTTTGCTCTTGCCTTCCCCCCCCCACCCCCCAAGTATTCACAGCTGTGCAGTCCCTTGCAGGATGCATACCACAAATCTCAAAACCTGCCCGCACAGCCCATGGTACCCTTATCACTGATGTAATGAGGAAATGTTGCTGTGTGGAGTACAACAAACGCTACAGCATCTGTATGGCAACCGAGACCCTTAAAGGAATCATCCTACGTTTGTGCTGGTGTAAATGTGATCAAAATCTGACTGTCACCAGCCTCTGAAAGAGCTACTGAAAAAGAGACTTTGCTTGTTGCCATCTGTCAGCAATATTACACTAATGAGGCTTCTTCTAGGCTCTTGCTAGTTAGCCACCTGCTGAAGAGAGTAAGCGTGCTCTGCAGTGAAGTGGGTGCCTCTGGAAAGTCTTTCTCAGATGGTCGGTACTTCCTTGTTGCCTCCTGTCGTGGTTTAACTCCAACCAGCAATCAAGCGCCACGCAGCTGCTCGCTCACTTCTCCCACACCCAGTTAGCTCCAGAGCAGCGATCCCCCTAGGCCAGCTCCCCCCAGTTTATATCCCGGACATGACGTCCCATGGTATGGAATAGCCTTTTGGCCAGTTTGGGTCAGCTGTCCTGGCTGTGTCCTGTGCCAACTTCTTGTGCCCCTCCAGCCTTCTTGCTGGCTGGGCATGAGAGGCTGAAAAATCCTTGACTTAGTCTAAACGCTACTTAGCAACAGCTAAAAACATCAATGTGTTATCAACTTTATTCTCATACTAAATCCGGAACACAACATTATACCAGCTACCAGAAAGAAAATTAACTCTATCCCAGCCAAAACCAGGGCATCTGGTTAATAGCTGTACCAGTCCAAAGAACTCTGAGCAGTACTGCCTCTTTGAAGCCTTCCCTTTTTTTCCCCCCAGGAAGAGCTATTTCTTTCAACAGTTGTGTGAAGCATTATCCACTCAGCAGGAGATTAGGAAAAGATTCAAAGCAATCCCTAAGTATCAAAGTCTAGCTAGTGTGGATGGCACAAACGGAAGATGGTGCAGATATGTCAAGGTATTTTGTGGCAAGGGTGGTGCCTTTTTTTAAATGTTTTGCGTGGATTGGTAAATAGCTTTGGCTTGCAAGCAAGTATAAATATAAACTGAAGAGTGTTAAGAAACGTGATACATGCGATGTCAGTGCCTGTAGAAACATGAGGTGGAGCCCAACTGCTCAGTAGTAGTTTCTGAGTACTGTACGCTGAGACATTTGCTCTGTTTCAGTTTAAGAGAGCTTTGTAAGGAGAAAGGACTGGCAAGAGAAAGGGAGGGCCCGCACCAATGGACTTTCTGCTAATACTGGGGGACAGTCTAAAGTGAATGCCAGATCCCCTGGCTCTGAGGAGCTCTGGCTTTCATCTTCAGCTAAGCCTGGAGGACTGGAAGGATGACGGTTGGGATCACAGGGGCTGGAGAGGTTTCCACAAAGGCTCTCTAGAGGCAGGGAAGTTTCCTGGGGACACTGGAGTGAAGTATAGGCAGCCACATGCATGTCAAAAGAAATCATTCTAACTGAGGTGGGGCACCAAGAGAGGTGAACACACATGTAGCTGAATAACTGCCGTTTTCAGACTTAAACAACGTACTTGGCCTCGGAAAGCTGAAAGCCCACCGTAGTCATTCTTCATTGTAGAGAAATGAAGGGGGCTATTTGAACTTCATCCAACGTGTAAGGTATGCGTAGCTGTGCCATGAGGTATTGTAGCCCAGGGACTGGCCTATGAATAGGAAATTTTAGATTTCACATCCAAAGGGAAAAAAAGCTAAGGATAGGAAAACATGATATTTGGTAAAGCTGGGCAGGTAATGCAATATGCATGGCCTATGCAATTATAATCAAGAGACTATTATATCAAGTACTGTATAATCAAGTAATAAGAGACAATCTATCCTTCATAAGCTTATAGGATAAAAAAGTAGAAGAATCATCCTAACTTTTCATAAGGATAAAATACAAATGTTGGACAAATGAACTGTTTGGCAGGGCTTGGGATCTGTGTGTGTATTTTCATGAATTGCAAGTTAGGTTGTTTGAGTGGAAGCAACGCTTTCTCTCTAAACAAAACACAAATTTAAAACTCAAAAGAGAATAGTCTCAGAAGTGAGAGACAAGTGAAGTTACGAGGAGCTCAAACAAGAAATCAAGTTTAATTGGTGCTGTCTAGAGTGCCAAAAAGTGCATTTCATCTTCATCATCAACAGAGAATGAAAGAAAAGTAAAAGGCAGCCTAAACCTATTTTAAATAAAATACTTGTTCGGGGTCTTTGCGAAGCGTGACTTCACTGGATTTGTTGTGTTTCCACACCTTGGCTTTCTGGGCTCTGAGATCTCAGTAATGAGCTGTTTACTGACATTCTTTTCAATTAGACCATTTCTTCTTGAGTAACAAACGTTCTTCTGTTAAACTGATGTAGTCTCAGGATTGTTTTTCCCTACTGACACAAGTCAGGTCATTGTAGGCAGGACTGACAGCTATAGCAAAAAAACCCATTTCACTGTAGCTTGCAAAACATGATTTTTTTTCTCTTTAAAATGGCGGGGGGGGGGGGGGGGGGGGGGGAGCCAACATGAGAATAAAAGAAAATAGTCTGTGTTGCTAAAAGCCTTTCCCTGGGATTTTTTCATAATGTGCCCTAAAGATCAGGGGAGCACAGTAAATGTTGTGACTACAATGTTTTACTGCATTTTGTGCTGACACAGCCATCATCCTTGCTCTGTCTCCATTCCCTTATCTATCCTGCAGCTGGTCAGGAAAATTCAAGCTGGTCCAAAATAGCAAGATGCAAGTTCTCAGCTCAGTTACATATTTTCTCTGGGCAGCTCTGCTGTGTATATTCTTTGGGCAAAATATGAAAAAAAAAATCTGTTTTATTGTACATGAACAGTAAAGTCTTAGAAATGATTTGGCATTTTAATAGTTTTGATGTACAGATTAATTTTTGAATTTTCTTTCTTCCAGTTTCAAGTCTTCACTTCCTCACCTTCAGGCCATTGTGGATTCTGAAAGAACAGGTAAGTGGGGATGAATCAGAAAATGATGATGATTCAGTTCCTGTGCAAAGACTGGGCTTGAGAACTCAAGCTTTCATTCTTTATCTATTTCTCAAGTTATACATAAACACGAGGCTAAAATCCTTAAAATCTGCTAAAACTAAAATATCTAACTCCTCACTACCTCGCTGGGATTAGGCATCTTATCTTAGTGTAACTCTCTGGGCTTTGGGGATAAGAGCATTTCCCTCACCTGTGGAGGATAAAGACTGTGAGGTGCTGAAGGCCATTGAAATAAATTGTCAAATTACAGTCAAGTGAATCATAAACCTTGATTTATCTCCCTGCCAAAAAATAATCGCACAGAGTCAACACATAATTTCTCAGTTAGAAGTGCTGCTACTGTTGGCCCTACCTCCTCCGGTCGGTGGCAGAGTAGCTTCCTTGAGGTGAGAGGTTGCACGCTGTCTGGAGATTCCTCCTCATACCACCCTAGACAAATGGTGTCCAGACTAAGAGGCTTTCTACTGTAAGAAAAAAGCTAAATGAGGGCTTGACTGGGAGCCCGCTGAAATTCATAACCTTTATGTGCTGACAATACTTTTTACTCCTTGTGATCTGTTTTACGATGTCACGTGAAGAACTGGAATTGGAAAGTATGCTGACTGACATTGACATTACAAATTTAATTAATCTGGGACTTGCTGTTTCTCTTCTTCTAAATCATAGAGCTGTCACTGCGCAGCTAGGTATAGTAAATATTGCTGTGGCTCTGCAGCTCATACGTGTGCCTGCTCCGATTCATAAATTACAAAGAAAAAGTCTAGATGGGTGGATAAATTTAAATATGAATTCATTAGAGCTGACTTCAAAAATAAGAACCTTTGTCTGAATAATCATAGTTAGAGTATTAATGTATACATGTCAGTGATGGGCATGCTGCTGAGAAGGCATTTAACTCTCATCAGGGATCTTTTCCGATGGTTGCATCTTGTATCAATCACAGTTTTGGCCCTGCAGATAAAGACATTCTCTCTACTCTGGGATGTAGTAACTGTCGGCGGGGATGATCCTTGCCCCAGCAAAGGAGGAGAGGGGGTGGGAGGGACCCGGTCACTTGCCGTAGGTGTAAGATGTGGGGCCATCGGCAGCCCTGAGGAGCTGCCACCTGGCAGAAAGCAGAGTGCACTTCTCTGCGGCATGGGTGCTGCAGAAGCCTGGAGAAGAGAAAGCTCAGGGGGCTCTGAACAGCAGCCTTCCGAAACCTGCCAGGGGGTTATCAGGAGGACAGGGCTAAGGTCTTCATGAGTGGTGCCTTAAACAGCAAGCTGGTGTCTAAGCAGATCTGGTGGGGTAAAAAGCTGTCTGGGGACCACTGATGGATGGTCACCAGCTAAGACTTCTGCCCACCTCTGTTGCAGATGGACACTTCTGGATCTCTCTGGGACTCTGACCTGTACAGCTAGCTGCAATTTATGTCACACTTTTCAAGACTTTAGGAAACTTTGACCTAGTGTTATAGGGCAGTAAAGATGACATTAGGATTCTGTTTCCCTTGCGATTCCTAGAAAGGGTGGAATTCTTATCTGCTCTGTCCTACTAATCAGAAGTTTGTGGGGATTTGCCTTTGTGATTATTTGGAGATGTTTCGTAAGATGAGTTACTTTAGAAGGTAAGACTTTATAAGGTAAAATTTTAATAAATTTGTTTGCACTTGGAAATCTAAATCGAAGACCTGTTTGTTAAAATTGCTTTAGTGTGGGGAAATGTCATTTAACTCTTTTGAGGCAGTTAAGAGGTTATGGGCTTTTGTAGTTAAAGCTCAACATCAGCGTAGCTTGGCATGAAAATGGTCAGTAGCTAATAATTAGACAGAATATATATACATTTAACTACTGTTGTAAAGGATTAGAGTATATTGCTCATACTTAGGCAAATTCTCATGGCACAGAGTCTATCCATAGATAATGGTAGATCCTCTCCAGTCACATCGAATAGGACTTCGTTCAGCAGAGCACTTAAGTACACACTCCTGAGGTCAAGTTTCTCCTCAAGCACTTATTACTTCATTTAGAAAGCACGTATGGAGGAATTAAGATAGACTGAGAAGTGATAATTGTGGTTTTGTAAGGAAGACAGCCCTTGGATCCGAGTGTTGTAAAAGATCCTGCACTGGAAGTGGCAAAGAATTGCAATAGAAGCTTTAGGCACGATTTGCTTTAGGCACGATTTGCCCTTAGTGAAGCCATGTTGGCTGTCACCAATCCCCTCCTTATTTTCCATGTGCCCTAGCATAGTTTCCAGTAGGATCTGCTCCATGATCTTGCCAGGCACACAGGTGAGACTGACTGGCCTGCAGTTTCCCAGGTGTCCTGGTTTCAACTTGGATAGAGTTAATTGTCTTCCTGGTAGCTGGTATAGTGCTGCATTTTGGATTTGTTATGAGAAGAATGTTGATAACACACTGATGTTTTCAGCCATTGCTAAGTAGCGTTTATACCAAGTCAAGGATTTTTCAGCTTCCCATGCCCAGCCAGCAAGAAGGCTGGAGGGGCACAAGAAGTTGGGAGGGGACACAGCCAGGGCAGCTGACCCAAACGGGCCAAAGGGGTATTCCATACCATGGGATGTCATGTCCAGTGTATAAACTGGGGGTGTTGGCCTGGGGGGAATCACCGCTCAGGAACAAACTGGGCATCGGTCGGCGGGTAGTGAGTAATTGCATTGTGCATCACTTGTATGTTCCAGTCCTTTTATTATTATTATTGTAATTTTATTATTGTTGTTATTATCATTATTAGTTTCTTCCTTTCTGTTCTATTAAACTGTTTCTATCTCAACCCACGAGTTTTACTTTTTTTCCCGATTCTCTCCCCCATGCCACTGGGTGTGGGGGGTGAGTGAGCACTTTCACGGTGCTTAGCTGCTGGCTGGGATTAACCACGACACCAGGCCTTCCTTTTTTCCCTTTTTAAAAGTGGGGGTTATGTTTCCCCTTTTCCACTCAGTGGGAACTGACTCCCCTTTCCCTGAGTCCCCTCTTTCCTTCTACTGCTTTTTTGCACAGTGGGTTTGAACAACTTAGTGTTCATATTAAAATATTCTGGTGTTCAGCAGTAGAAAGTTGAGGAAGGCGTTCCTTGAAAAGAATTAGAAACTGCTAGAGTCCTGAAGGGAGTGTCTTCCAAGGAAAAACTGAGACGAGTACATCTGTACAATTTAAGCAATATTTAAAGAGAGATATCATAATAGTCTGTAAGGATTACAAGGTTGTAAACATGAATGGGGGATAAGAATTTTATAGGAAAGTCCAAAGGATGTCAATTAGTATTTTAAAGTTAAACAAGGGGAAATTAATCTAAGTGGCTGTATAATCATGGTTTGTGATGGATGTCGGAGTGGAAATTCTTTTTAATTAAAAGCGCTGGAAGGGGAAAGGATTAGTCTGATAAATTTTCTAGGTTGGGAGAAGAAACTAGAAACTGTTGAATTGAAAACTACCTATTTTGTGGCTTGCCATGATTTAAACTTAGAAATTTTATCTATTTCTAGACTTTATAAAAAGCTTAAAAGAAAGTGATATGTGTTATTCAAAATTATTGAGACTTTGCACTTTTTTTTAGGCTTAATTTGGAATGAGAAAACTATTTTCACATGTCAAAAAATGCATTTGCTTTTCATGATTTCATAATACTTAAGCACTGTTGTTCCTAGTGAATTGTGTCCTGTTTCCCTGGTACCTTTTTTCTATTCTTAACTGTTTTAATATGTGATTTGATATGCCTCACTCTGATCTCTTTTAGCCCCCTTTGTTTTTCCCTGATCAGTGTTCTGTGTCATGTACATTTTACTTTCAGTTTTCATTCATTAAAATGACATTTCTCATCTTCTGCTTCACTGCACTGTTGAGGACTTGTCACTTCTTTTTCTCACTCTTTCTGTTCTTACTCATGGCAAATGAAATCACTAATCAAAGCAAAAATCCTGCTATAGGTACCTACAAACTCTGCATACAGAATTTGACTACTGCAGATGTCACTTGGAAAAGTGAGGGTTTCTGGCAACATGGAGACACCTTGGCATTTTTATCATGCTTAAGAGAAAATTGGTTGTTTATGTCCTTGGGAAAAGCTATTTCGAGGCAAATTCTCAGCCACTGGAGTGGAGGGGTCTGCGGCTCTTCTCTTTGGCTGAAGATCTGTTGTTTTGCATTTCTGGAGTCACTTGTCATTAAATGAACTTAAAGAGTACAGTCAAGTTCATCAAACCGCACCTGCTTGAATGAAAAATGGAAGCTAGCTGTTATGAGGACAATGTTTTAGATGCTGCTTTCCAACACAAATGTCCTACAGAAGGTAAGTGCTCTGAGGAGCACTGCAGTAGACAGGTCTACCACAACTTTCACCTGGATCAAAGCCTATCTTCTCCTTCTGAACAAGATATTATTAGTTTGCTCTCGTACCCTCTACTACTTTGTTTATTTTTAACCAGGTTCAATCTCCTAAAAACTCAGTGACTATTAAATCTGTACTTGGGCCAAACAGGTTGTCTGGTGGCACAACAGAGCCCTCCTAAAGTCACAGCACACCACAGTGAGCCTGGAGAGACCAAGTGAAGAAAAGTGGGTAGCTGGTTTTAAATATCTCTGACGACGTACTCCAAAAATCTTCTCCATGATTTTCTCCCAGTGTGAAAACTGAAGGTAAGCAAAAAATTAAGACACCACCACAAAGAAAATTTAAATCTGCTGTGAAAATAGCTAGTATCTTTCTAGTCTGATGCCTCGGGTCCCTGTCTGCGGTTGTCTCAAGAAATCTAACTGAATGCAGCACACACAACCCCCACCCCCCCACACACCCCCCCAAAAAAAAAGGGAGGAAAGCCATTATTGTAATCTTTAACAGTTCTTTTTGTTTGGAAAAAGTAAACCAAACCCATAAATCTAAGAAAATTTAGGTGAATTATTTAAACTTTTTTTCTCATGTTCACAGAATATTTGCAAACTTACTGTTGTTTTTCTGATTAAGGAGAAATTAAAAGCAACACATTAAAGCTGAAGAACTTTTCTAGCCATTTTGATTGATTCAGTTGAAATGTGTTAGAGTTACATATTGTTCCGTAACAGAATTTGTTAGAGAAAAATGTTACAAGTTTATAGGCTATTTTACCAGGAAAAGCCAGTACTAATTGGCTGAAAAGACTGGTTTCAATCTACATATTAGTGCACATAAACTGGGAAAAAGAATCAAGTGAAGCACAGAAGCAGACTTTGAAACTGCAGTAGTATGAAAGAATATAATAGAACAGGATATTAAATAATCAGATATATAATATCTAGCAGAAACTTAATTTTGTGTAATTGCCAAAATAGCAGTTTAGTGTCAAATAATGAACAATATTATAAAAAGATTAGTCTGATACTGTGTTCCAGTTCATAAATGTCACGATTTGTTGTTTCATAGCTTACATATTTTCTTAGGTGACATAGATAACAGTTAATTTTCACCTCTTGCATACAAATCCTTGTATCCATTGACCAGAGAAATGAATGTCTTGCCTTAGAGGCTAAGTTTTATATGCCTGAATGAGTTAACAGTGTGGTTTTTTCACATTTGTTTTCTATCTTAGTATTTCAAAGGGCAAATAACAGCTTTTCTTGATCTTCAAGTCTATTTACTGCAGGTCAGATTCTGCCATGAGAAGCAGTTGGCCTTTGGAAACTTATTCTATGCGGTTTTTATAGACTTCGTGGAATTATCTGTGGCATGACCTGCCACTCACACTCACTGTGAGCAAGTATGGGAGTGTAAAAGCACAAGGTGTGTTACAGCTTTTTTACTGAAATAAGCCTCACTTTAAAGTTATGTTGTGCCTTAACTGTGTGATATTATTAGCTACCATTGTTCTCCACAGTGCTGTTACAGATCTCAGAGGAACTGTAGGGACTTGATGCCAGATCTTCCAAACAGCACAGCAAGTACTTGCACACATCAATAATGGTCAAATTTTTATATTATCCATGAAGAATATGGAGAGCAGTGGGAATTGTCGATGCCAAATCCATTGAATCTGTGGCTTCATGACTTAAGATACTTATGTAGGAAATGAGCAGTTCTGTAGTCCTGGTTCATGGTTACCTGCCAGGTGTCTGCTTTCAGAGAATCAGCAGAAAATATGTATTTTCGTAATAGGTATCAAATCGTAGGTCATTATTTTAGCTTTATAAGAAACTAGTTTAGATTTCCACAGTGATCTCACTGATTACTACTGCATATGGCACTAAGTAAGGTCTTTTCCCATACGTGAGCTGGTAAGAGTCAGTATTTCAAGTATAGGATATGTGTTCCATGAATAGGACTTAAAAGAATTCTCAAATATTTATTGTTGTATTCTGCCTCTTACCAAGCAGCAATACTGAAGCCAGGAAGGAAATCTACAGGATTTCCCTTTCTCCCTTTTTTTTTTTTTCTCCTCTTCTCCTTTTGCTTTTTCCCTTCTGCTGCTGTCCAAGTTGCACACTCATTAACGGTGAAATGGTGAGAAACAGAAAACTTGATGGAGGAAATGCAAAAAGTACAGGTAAAACTAGGCTTTCTCACAGCCAGGGGTGAAATTCCCATAGGCTACAGAAGGCTAGACTTTTAGAAAAATCTCTTTGTTAGAAATATCAAGCTAGACACGAAAAAAGGCAACTGTGGAAGGTAACAGTCCTGAAGACCTAAAAGATTGTGGCAAGTATGTGTATAATGAAGGAGGAGCTCAAGTCACAAGTTTTCAAGTGGTTTTCAATTTTCTTTTCAGTGTGCAGAGCCTCACCTCGTGAAATCAAGCCTGTTGATACACAGTTTGTTTTCCTTGTTTACTTTTCACAGACTGATGGGAAGCTGTCCTTCCACACCCAGGGGTCGGAGACCGAGAACCAGTGCTCTGGAGCTTACAGAGAGACTCCTTTAGAAAGCAATCTAAACCAGGAGCTTTACTCATTAACTGCTGGACTGATGTCACCCAGAGCAATCCCATGTTCTATTGTCTGGGGTATGTTTTAATGAAGGAAAAACCCACCACCCCAAAATATCTCCACTGGTGTCTTTTATTAAGTAATGCAAAATACAGTATTAATTATGACACTGCATGCATTTTAGACAATATAAATGCAAGCCTACAGAAAATGTGACAAAGAAACCCTCAATTACTTTTGAGGTAGTATACAAGGAAAAATAGGAAAGCAGAAACACAGTGGATTAAAAGAACAAAATATTAGTATCACTTTGTGCATACATTAGTCACTCATAAATACATTTGTATGAAACAACTTAAGATACAATTCCATTCTTGTTAAAAAATATACTTCTTCAAATTCACCATTCTTGTTTGCTTTGTTTTCACATGACATTTTATGGTATTTTATCAGGTGGATTTATTTTTTATCACTGCCATCATGATTTTACCCTTTTCCTCCAAGAGTTTAGGCACAGATGGCCTCATGCACAAAAATAAATAAGAAACCTGCTTGAAGGGAAAAGAATTCTGCTCAAATAGCTTAGGATAGTCTAATAAATACCATTTTGTTTATAAAAATATTTCAGGTTTATAAAAGAGGGGAGGGGACGGTCTCCCACGTGGAAAGGATGTTAAGTGAAAAGTGCTGTATAACATTTTTGAAGAGATTTTGTTTTAAACATATAGTACCATTATGAATATATATTTTATAATAATCCTGTTTCTTAGAACCTTACTGTTCACTAGAAGTATCAAATGCTGTTTGCTTCCTTTCGTTTGTTGTCTTATTGCCGTTTTGGAAGATGCCTAGTTCAGAAGGGTTCCGTATAATTGTGCTTTTGTAAGGCTGTCCTTCCGACTCAAACCAGTGCTCCCAGTCCGTTGAAACTGCTGCTGTTTGCTGTGAATACCCGAATGGCTTCCTTGCTCCATGGAAGACTGGTGGATTTCTGAAGCCTCCATTGAACTCTGATTGAGGGACTCCGCTGAGCTGTTGGGGCTCACGTCCACGTATTCTCTTTTCAATACTGGGCTGTTTTCGATGTTTTTGCTACTGCATAACTGGACGGTGATCCTTTCATTTTTTTGGTCTCTTGATTCTTTTGTTTTGTAAGAAGCGGGCAATTTGTCCTGTTTACAGCTAGTGCTGATGTCAATATTCAGGCCACTGTCTGTTCTCAGGAAGCAAGAATCCACGAGCCTGCTTTGGCAGATATCGTCTCCCTCTGAGCAGCTGTCTGCTTTGTAACTAGCATAGATGGGGCTTGTTCGACTGTCTCCCTTCTTAATAGGGCTGCTGTAGTACTGCTCTGAAAAACTACAGGGCGACAGCCTGCCAGCGTTCCTGTAAGAGTACGCACCAATGTCCTCCACGCTCAATTGCCTCCATCGCCCAGGCAAGTCTTCTTCTGAAAGGTGGGTGCTCCTGCACTCGTTCCTCATTTTCTGATTCGCTAAAGCCTGCTGTGGTGTTATGGCTGAGAAATGAAAAGGTTCGTTTGCATACGGAGGCAGAGTCCTAGTAAAACTGGGGGAGTTCTCGTTGTCATCGGCAAGCTCCATGTGCTGCGCAGGTTTGGACTTGGCAAACCTAGGACTTCCCTGATGCTCGTAACCTGCAGGTGACTTTCTTTCAAACAGTTCGTCTCGGTTGCTCATGTAGATCGCTTGCTGAGAGGCTGTCAGAGTGTTGGCTTGGGCGTTCTCCTTCTCCTCGGATGTGACGCTGAAGCTGGAGTAGGAGCTGGAGGTCGGCAGGGAGGTAATGTACTCTGGGAAGGCTTCGTGAGAGAAGCTGGAATGGAAACCGTCTTCTTCGACGGTGCTGTCTGTGGAGTTCTGGGAGCGCAGGAACCCCACGTCTTTCACTTGCGTGTCCACACTCTGCCGCCTCTCCCTCTGCCTCTCCTCAGGGCAGTAAAGGGCAGTGTCGCTGCAGTAGATGTCCGACTTGTACTGGGGCCTTTGCCCAAGTTTTCCGGCAGAGTCCTGGAAATTGAGATCCCTTGTAGACGGGCTTGACAAGTGTGAAGACAAGCTGTTGGGATCTGGTTTTTCCAGTACTTTGGCAATGACACAAGTGGGTATGGTATCAGCATAAGATGTGTGGCACAAGGGGACAGAAAGGCTGCACCCGTGCTTTTCCAGGTGGATGCTGACTCTTTCCTGAAAGTCAGATGGCAACTGTAACATAAAGAGATGGCAAAGGGGAAAGGAGAAAAGGGTACACGTCAGTACTGGTGTCTGCTTGGGCTTATACAGCATGGATAGATGAGTGCTGTTTATGACATTACATAGCTCACTATATGCGGTTCTTTGACCAATGTGATGGCCACGATCTTTGTGCATTTCTGAAAACAAACATAATCAAATGACTTTCATTTATTTACTTAACGTCTGGAAATCTTCATCTGCTTCCCCTCATGGAAAACACTGTGAAACCGAGAGGCTTCCTTCTAAGTTAATCCAGCTTGGAGAGGAATGATGTAAAGAATGTAGTGAACAACAATCTTAAAAAGGCAGGTAGGGAATTACAGCCTACAGCAACACTTCCAGACTGCGTGCATGGGTGCCATTTGCAGTTGGAGTGTGGGGGTGCGGAGGTCTCTGCTGGGGTGAGGAAAGAGGAGGAAGAGATCAGATCTATTCTGTTCTTTTGCCTTTCTTTGAGCTCCCCTTGCCTCCAAGCCGGTGCCAAATTGCCTACG
This sequence comes from Astur gentilis, assembly GCF_929443795.1. Classification (NCBI taxonomy): domain Eukaryota; kingdom Metazoa; phylum Chordata; class Aves; order Accipitriformes; family Accipitridae; genus Astur; species Astur gentilis. The sequence continues at coordinate 10,082,888 of NC_064904.1, forward strand.
CAGGTACCTCCAAGCATGCTCGCCAGCCAAATTTTCTCTGCCTTGCTCATTTCAGACCTCTATCAATGATCACACAGCAATATGAGAGAGAGCTGCATGATGGCTGTCTCTTAGTATTTCTTGCTGGACATCACAAGAACTCATGTTCGGACTAAGTTTTGAGTTTGATATCCATGTTGATTTATGCCACTTAGGAATTTAGCCCTTAAATGCTTGGCTGAACTCTTATTTACTCAGCACTCTCTTTTTATAACTAGAAATCAAGTTCCTCTTTACCAAATAATCAGTGGTTACCCTTATAGCCCTAAAAATCTCACTCTCTCCTTAACTTTGTCTCTCTAGAGGAGAAAACCCTACAAATGCTGAAGTGGTGTCCCCCTCCTCTATTTTAGGCAAGAGAAATTTCAAGTGCCTGTTCCTTCTTATGATCTCACATCACATAAGATATAAAGCTCCTCTTTTAGCTTCACTGGGAAGGTTTTAAAGTTGGCTTAATCCCCCAAACTCAATGTATTCAAAATATGGCATGTTGTGAAATGACATTCTTGTTAATGTGGAGTAGGATGAGTGTTTTTTCAACCAACAGACCTTCCAGGATATTTTGGATTAATCATTATGTTGTTAATTAGCTCATATGTCTTCCATTGGAAATAAAGAGTACGATATTGCCAATCTGCTGGCAGACAGCAGTATTAGTCATAGCAAGTACGGATACAACAAAGATTGAATAAAAAGGTTGTAAAACAGGGCTGCTGTAAATTGCCACAGAAATGAGGAAAAGAAATACAGTTCATTTAATGTGAAACTGCTGTATGGGGTAGCTATAATTTTAGTATCCTGTTACACCACTGTTTGATCTATTTTATATACATTATTTAGATTATGAAATGCATTAAGTAAAAGAACATTATTTTCTGGGCATTGCCCTGGAAACTGGAATTACTAAAATGATATTGCTATATTGTACCATAGTTCAGGATTCTGGATAACATACAATACCTTGTCAGGCAATATTTGCATTTGTAAGGAAACTATTGGCTGTGACAGCACATTCACACTTGCTAAATTAATAAATACTTGGATTTATGAGTGGAGACTTTGCCTATTTAATTGAGTGTATGACAGTCTGGGAAATGGTGGGGAGATCCCACATTTGTGATAGTTTTCTGCAGGTGAACCACTAACTACGTTTAAGGCCTAATTCTTGCTAACAGGTAGGGTGCTTTCAAGTGCGAGCAGTGTCATGACAATTCCTGGATATGAATTGCTCAGGGAAGTCAGTTACTAGGAAAAAATAACACGACCAAGATAATGGTTAATTTGGAATTTCTATCTCCATTCCAGAAAACCATCACCCATTTGACAGAAAAGTCTTGCTCTGTCTTTATTTACCAGGGTTGTTTAGTGCTCTGAAGCTGTCTACTGGCTTAGAAGCGGTGTATACATTCCACATTCAATTTTGCATTATTCTGTTGCAGAATTGCACAAGAGAGACCATCCGGGGGGACATTAACCTGATGGGACTGATGGAGGGAAGGCTTTTCTCCGTGACCTTCACCTAAGCAATATACATGAGGAAGGTGCTGTTGCTTTGTGTGGGGCCTGCATCACTAAAGACAGTCCTGTTCACTAAGATAATATTTACCTCCCCTTTAAGGCGTCTGTTTCTCAAGCCTAGTTTCCCTGGAGGCGAGGATTATTAATTAAAGTTTACACCTTGGAAATCAATCATTCAGTGCTCTGGTTGCTTTAGAAAAAGATATTTGTTCTGTCAGTCCATTTTAAAATTCAAGTTTAGAAATTAGCTGGACTGGAAAATAGCTTCAGGAGGAGAATTGATTATATCAGAATCTCTGATGCCTGCAGCTTGTCATTTCCCTGCTCTCACCCTCCCCTCTTCCCCGTCCCTGCCCCCTCTCCCCCCCCAGCATTTTGCAGTCTCGGGTTCTCAGCACTTTGGTTTTGCTAAAACCTTTATTTTTCATGGGATCAGTGCAGGCCCATTCTACTGGATAGCAGAGGTTTTGGGGAAGAGAGTACCTCCAAGTTCCATCACCGGCTGTGATTTTGTCAGCAACTCCCTCAGCTGCACAGAATACCAGCAGGTGCACAAGCCCTTGTGTTGCTTAAAGGGGAGGGGGGGGGAACCAAAGCCTTAAGGGCAGACAAGTTCTGGAATTGATACATGTAAAATAACCTGTTTTCCATAAAATATTTATTTCTTTGAATATTCACCAAGTTTGGTCACATTACCTCCGAAAGCTTATGTGCCCTGTCGTAATTCTTGCTGCACTGGAGCAACTGAGCAGCTAAATTGCAGTCCTTCCTATAGAGCTCCTAGAAAAACAAAAAATAGCTTGTTTTTTAAAGTTTGTAAATAGCTTGTGGCTTTCAGCCTTTCTCCCATGCCTGAGCAATCTTTTAAAAATTGACTTTGGGGAAATTTGGAGCATACTTTAACTTTCCAATACATTAAGATTCCGTGTTTCTTGCACGGTCGTGAGATGTTTGCCCCTTTGCTCTGTGAGGGCTGACGAAACTACTAAAAAGAAAATTTTGACAACTGTTACTACAGAAGAGTACTCTGCATTTTAAAAGATGAATACTTACCATTAGGAACTGGACTTTATACTGTTAACATGCATGGCTCTATGAAGGCTAAAATAGACGTGATCTTTTAAGCAAAAAGAAAATTTAAGAACAGACATTTTTACGGACTATTATCCAGATCAGTACTAAGATACTACTTTAGAAAATGCTTACATAATCTTATGAGGCTGTGGGAGAAATTCATTGCAGAAATATACATTGTATTGTTTTTTAAAAGAAGGCCTTTGTCTCCTTATGAAACTTTCTTGCTGCTTCCTGGCTCCTTTCATATCCTGCAGAATGCAGCTATACAAATATATTAAATCTCACTGCAAATATTTGGTGCTGCGGAACAGGGTATTTTTACTGGGTAAGAAGTTACCATGAGATTTCCACACAGGGAAAAAGAGAATTTAAACAAGCCACTTATACTATTTTTGTATTGAATGGCTCCCACAGCCTATTTAATGGGAAAATTCAGTACATAGATTTGCCCTTTGTCTAAATTTAATTTAGCACACATGACCGTAACTGTATCCTTCAGCCAGTATCTCTGGGTCCCTGGAGGTAAGTGTTGTATGTTGCTTTAACTCATCTAGGTGCCATTAAAAACAAAGTTGGCTTCAGAAGTTGACTTTATAGGTGGGCATAGATGAGATAGACAAAGCATATAGGTACTATGGACACTAGGCTGTGTTACTCTGTAAAAATCAGAAAATGTTTATAGAGAAAAGGTGTTGAATATTGAAATGTTTTTACTTTTCTCTAGTGTTAATGTTATAATTTTATTGCATGCAGATTTTTACTGTTCCACTTGTTCTTTTAAAGCTGATAATGAAATTTTCTATGAAAAGGAAAGGTGGAAATTCCCTCTGTTTTGAAAAAACATTTAAAAATTATTCTATAATAAGTACAACAAGATGTTCCTGGGAGTCTGTGAGGCACGGGGGTAGTAAATGTAGTTTTCCTATGATCATTAGCTCATTATATCTTCATATTCAAGGGCCTTTAGATACTCTTGGTTTGTGGGGTTTTTGTGTGTCTGTATGAGGTTTTGGAGATGCCACTTCTGCTTTAAATGTACTGGGGAGATACGGTCATTTATGTACATCTTAAATTTTATATCAGTACACACTATTTTTATTCCTGAAAACAGATGCAAACAGTAGGAATGCAAGAATTCAATTTAGAAGCAAAATCTGTTGCATGTGCATGTGATTCTGACATGTTACATGCACATTAAACACATAATATATTGCTGCACAAAGTATAGAACAGACAAGTACTCCAAGTCCCATATGGCATCACTAAGCACACAAAAATGAAATCACTCCAAAATCCCATCCTTTTTTCAAAAGCTCCGTGCCTCTGTTTCTGTGAAGCGGTTGTCATGGAGAGCACAAAAAGTGTTTCTGACACTTTATTTTTAGCAGCTTTAAAAATTACTACAGAAAAATTACATGTGAGTTAAATGTGCCACGTGTACTTTGTTCTCAACATGCTGAGATATGGCATGTGACCGGAGTGACTTTCTGTCCTTTAATGTTTCTCTGAATGGAAACTAGCCACATCTGTAGCAACTAGAACAATAATTGGCAATCAATACCAAAAGTGTTTCCCATTCTGTAAAACATGTTTTTGCATCAAAAGCATCATTTTACATATCTGTCAGAAGAATAAGGGGAAATATAATTGAAGGACGAAATGCTGGCAAGGGAAAAGTATGTTCTCCCTGTGTCGGATTCTTCAGTTTAACACTGTCTCTACTTATTAGGCATAACATTAATGGTTTGTTTCATATTTCTCTATTTAAAATTTGGAATTTAACCTTTACTTTCATTAGTGATGCTACATAAATAAGGGCAGAATTTTGTCTGTGAATTGACCTCAAGTATGAAGAAGTGGTACTGTTATTTGAGGCTTCTGGACCATACTCTAATGTTCAGAGTAGTTCAGAATAATTCTTGGAAGAAGAGTACTCTGAACTCCAGTCCAGTCTAAGCTGCCTTTTAGAAACTATGAATATTGAAAACAGTTCTTCAAACCTGGGCTCAAACCTGACTCCATGAAGTAGTGTAAATGCATGCATACTTGCTAGGAGAGTTTTATAATTTTTCCCCCTCTATTTTAAATCTGAAATAACTCCACTGATTTCAGCTGAATTAGTCTGGATGTATACCTGTGCTTCTAAAACCTAAATGTAGCCCATTGCATTTACCACACTCAGTTAGTTACAGCTATTAGAGTTATGAAGTAACTGTTGTTTCAACACAATTTCTATAAAAGTAAAGGGGCAGATTGTGAACTCTTTGTTTCCGTTGGAAAGCTGTTAATAGCATAGGTACAATTCACATTAACAGGCATATTAATGGGATCAAATGCTCCCTCCTATGATTAAGAGTTCATATGAAGTATGGGAAGATTGAATGTAAGATGCTGAAAAATAAGTGCTAACAGAAACATGTCTTCTGTAGATGAATTTTTTATTAAGTGTTTAAGGAATGGCACAATAATGAACTAAATGCCTGCAATCTTCCTTTTTTTGCTGTCTTTTTAGGTTTGTCCCTGGAAGGATTTCATGAGCTGATTGCCAGCTGCAGTGAACATGCCAGTTTTCAGCAGTGTTTAATGAGATGCAGGGTGACAATCACCAGAGATGTTCCCTGTTCCCTTCCACACAGAGATAGGTAAATTGTTCCACATGAACCACAGCTGGGGAAAATGTGACTCCCACTCCCTGCAATAATCTGAGCGACCAGGTTGGGTCAATACTAACTTCTGCTGGTAGACCTCACTTGTGCTGGGCATCCCATTTCAGTGAGCAAAGACTGAAAGATCAGAGGAACTGCAGGAAATGTAGGGCTCTGCACTGCCTAAAATCCTTATGATGAATCCTCACTCCATACGTGTGTCCACGCAATAGCTCTGAGCGTGTGCTTCCACCAGTGCACTGTACTAGACCGAAACTGATGGCAAAATCAGTGTGGGAATACTGCCATTTCTTAGAATATTTTTTCAGCAGTTTTAGGTTAGACATAAGGAAAAAAATGTCAATGAAAAGTCTCACCCCAACCCCACAGCATAAGGAGAGCTGAATTCACAAAATGATGGGAACAATCAAACATGAATTTTAACTGTCTTGGTGACAAGTTACATTTTACGTAAATAATAAGAAATTATTCTATAATTTCATGGCAAGTGCATGGCCTAACTTATTTTTGAATATAATCTCAACATGTATCCATAATTAAATACTTACATTGTCTTCTGACAACTTATCTATTGTCACCTTGGCCTCTATTAAGTGATTATTGAGTGCAATTATTTCATGGCTCAAAGCCCGTTTTTCCTCTTCATAATGTTGACCCTGTGTAGAAAATGGAGTAGTCAGTATTTTTTCTACTGTCAGAATAGATCAGAAAAAGGCCCAAAGGTTGATGTCATTCTCAAATCCAGGGAAAAGCACAACAGACCAGGGTTGGTTTTTTTTTTTTCTTTTTCTATTTTTTGCTATTTTCACTCAGCAGATGAAGCAAAGTACTTTGAAAATATGGAAGTCAAACTGAGCTCACATCAGGAACCTTCACAAAAGGCTCTAGCTAGCCTGTGCAAAAGCATTCGATTGAGCATCAGCTGTTCCTTCTTCATCACAAGACAGTGTTTCTAACCTGGAAGGGACTTGGGCAGCTTTTGGCTTTTGCTACGAGAATGTTTCCCTTATGCCATTAGCTCCCATTCTCATCAGGGAGGAAGAACAATATTTAAAAAGGAAAGTAGCTGTGTTTGAGCCAATTTCTTTTTAGCCGTTGACTGTGCTGGCTGCTTTAAAAGCCCTGAATGAGGTTGTTCATTTCTCAAGATGAATGTTTGTCTGATTGTGGGGTTAACACCCATTAGCAGAATGTGATCCACTGTGGGATAACAGGAAAATAGTCTGATTCAAACTTCTTGCTGCCCACTAATTTAAGCTTGTTACCAGTAGCCTGTAACTCTATTATAAATGCAAAGAAATCAGTGGGAAAAATAAAGTGCCACTGGCCCTTCCGATACAGTGTCCCATTTTCATATTGCAGTGTTTATTGCACTGCCTTATATATAAAAAATAATTTTGTAACAATCATTTATAACCCTGCCTCTGGCCTTACGTTAGTATTTAAAAATATGGTAGCTTCTGAATGCTCTAGCTGAGATCAAGGCATCTTCCTTGTGCTCAGAGCTGTACAAGACCAGATAACAAGAGGGTTTGCCAAATATCTGGATGGATCTTTTAGAAAGCAGTGTTGCAGTAAGAACAGAAAGTAGGGTAAACTTTAATGTACATCTGTGTTGTTTAGCGAACTCAATCCAGCGACAAATTTGCAATCTCACTTCCCATTCTAAAATTGTTGGAGTGATTTGTGAAGGACTTTCTCCCGCTGGATGATTGTATTAGCTACTGAAATTTCCTGAATGCCATATTGCCAGGGTCACACAAAAACCTTCCATCAACACACACTCGACATTGTCAGCTAATTGACAGCAACGGGAGTTGTGTGTTTTGAAGTCTGACTGAATATCAAGGTTAATTATCCGGCTGCAAAGCACCAGGCTATATCAAAGAAGGGTGATTAAATTGGAAGTGGCAACTCTCATCCTAAGCTGCTATTTAAAGAATAACACGTTCTCAAACGGTCTAAGCAAACCCACGGCTTGCTTTAAACAGTGTAGATATGATTGAAGTGTCTTTGTGAAGGTCTGGCCTGGCCTGTTTTAGTGTCAGCTTTTCTATGGGCTGTCTGTTCCCTGCTGTTGCAAGACCTCTGTCCTTACAGCCCAGCCGTGCCTGGAGGCTGGTTCAGGCTTGACACCTCTCCCATCCTCGTTCCCATTGATCAGGTGCTCCTGCTGGGTGCCTGAGGACTGTATCATGGAAAGCCAAAGTGTAGCTTTGAGAGCTTGCAAGAGCTTCAACCTTACTGATTTCAACATGACACATGATCTTAGGGGCTATGTTCTTTAATTAGGCAGATCGACATGGTTTTACGTGGGGCCCTTAACTCTCATTGATTTTATTGTGAACCAAACAACTAGGCACTTCGCAAACCTCTTGGACATCTGTGCACCTCTAGAAATCTGTCTCCTTTTAGAGTATGATTGAAGATTACATTTCCAAAGGTATTTAGCTGTGTAATGAGGTAGACAAGTGACTAAAGTACCTGGGGAAAATGTGTCCCCTCAATTTTCCAAGTAATTTCATGCTTCTGAAGGATTCAGGTCCACTGAGTACAGACTTAATCTTCCAGATAACCATTTGTATTGAAGATTTTATCAGTCCTTGTATGACAAGTTTTCACTGCCAGGGCAGCTGATTTGTAGGACCCCCTTTTGCTCTAAGTCTCTCTGATTTCAGTAAGTGTTGCCCTTGCCTAACCAAATTGAACTTGACTCAATATATTTTACAGTTCAGGAAGGATCATCTGATCAAGGATTTATAGTCTTCAGCAGAGAGAAAGTCATATAAGGGCAGCACATTCAGGCTTTGGAAGCAGTACTTTTCGTTGCCTTGAGTAATGCTGAATCTGACTGAATAAAAGTTTCATTTTATTTCAGTTATGATAACTTTTGGGCTGATGTTTTCCAGACTTTGTGTCTGACTATGTGTGACTTCTTTAAAAAATATTTTATATTTGTTGAACTGTAAAATTTGCCTCAGTCCAAATTTATAGTATACAGGTCAGCACATAGACACCAAAGTAATAAACATCTCAACAGTCCTGTGGAGGAGGGGGACTGAGAAAGAAAGATCAGTCCCAGCCTTCTCCACCAGTGTACATTCATATCTTTCTCTTGAACCCAGTGTTGTTGATGTGAGCAAAGATCCTGTCTCACTGTGGCAAAATGAGCCACCCCAAGGGTGACAGGACCCTGAAAGGCTTTGGCATATTGACTACATACAGTGTGTCCATCTTTGAAAGTTCAGGGTTTCAGCCAGATGTTATTGTGGTCCAGTGGTGGCAACAAGAGGACAGGGGCTTAATCCTGACACTACCTTGGGGAAAATGGTGCAGCTGGAAGAGATGGTATGGTAGTGATGGGTCACTGTATTACAAGGATTGCTGGTTACTGGGGACTACAACTTTGAGCTCTCCAGCTGCAGTTGGACAATCATATTTTCAGCATCAGGTATAGATGTCAGAGCGGAATGAAAGGAGGATGGGAATCGTAATATCAATGTTATGGTTGTGAGTTACAAATAGAAATGCTTATTTTACTTATAACCACTTTCGGCAGATCCCTCTATTTCTGGTAGCTTTTACGTGCTTTGTCCTCCTGCTCTTCCATAAGGCTGGTGACCTCTCCTCTTTCCTTTTGGCACCACTTTCTGCTTGGCAGATGCTAACAACCTACCTCTCAAAACTCAGTAACAGATTAAGTTAATGGTGTTATTGATATGCCAATAGCCTGTAGCTGGGCTGAGGGTTCCTGAAGTCCACTCTAAAATCCCATAGCTATAGGCTGCAATGGGCTGCGCTTCTGGTGTACCTTTGTTCAGAAATATTTGTGGAGTCAGCTCAGTGCATCTTGCCCCTGCCTCCTTCCCCGGCACTGAGCCAGCATAAAAGAATACAGCTCCATAGTGTCTGACTAACACAAGAGAACAGCAATCATGTGCCCGTGTCTGAGTCAGATCAAATTCCTACTGCTGGGTGACTCCAGCGGTGCGCAGGCTGATATTGATGCTGGGGGAACCAAGTGCTCGGAGCCCTTGCTCCTAGCCTGGATTTAGCATGAGCCTCACTGCTTCCTTCTCAGATCTGATGAAGGAATTGGGTATCTGCTTTTCACAAAGGGATCAAATGATATAATAAAAGATATCATCTCTGTCTGGAACCTTGTTTTTCTCATAATTTGTATCTATCACCGTGACAACACCCCTCAGATATTTGCAGATCCGTAAAAATATAAGGTGTCACTTTCAAAAGTGTTTGATATCATCTAGCTCCTGCACCTGTTATCTGTGGTATAAGTGGGGTGAAAAGAGTTTCGGTAGGTTGATACAGCATGAAATAATTAATAGGTAAGTGTATTTTGGAAAGTAACAAAAGCTGGATGAAAAGATCTGCTTTTCTTGCGTATTAGTGGATCCACAAAGGTTCCTAGTCTAGTCCTTCAGCAGAAATGGAGCAGCCTAAAAGTTGGCTGTCTCTCTGGTAATGTTTCAGTCTCCCTTCAATGCTTTCCAGGAGCTGGAGAGTGTCTTGCCATAAAGCAGTGTCAGCCTATTAGTCAAGACTAGGCTGCTTACTGTCGTCTCTGCTGTCCTGTGGGAGCTTTGAGATGTGTATAGACCTTTTGAAATCAGTCTCAATTTCGCAAATGAGCAGTGCTGGTCTGTGGAAATGTCAGCCTTTTCAAACATGGCAAAGTAAATCTGTTCTTGATGTTCCTGTACAGAACATTTAAATGGATAGCATTTCAATACTACCGTGAGAATAATATAAAGGTAGTAGTGACCATCAGGGTATTAGTGGCCAGTAGCATTCCATTGGAAATACCTCTTAGTAAGTATGAAGAATGACTGACAGAATGAGAGAGACAGACAGAAAGAGAGAGAGACTTGTTCTGTTACAAATACCACAAAAGTGGCACCGGTATCCCATCCTGAATGCCTGAGCAGAGGTTTACTGCAATGTTTTTGGGTGTGGAATACAGGCAGAACTTTGTTCCCTTTTTTCTTTACTACTGTGCTTGCCCAGGAGGAAGATAGCACTTCACAGGAGAAACTCCCCACCTTTTTGGATCAGTGTAACACTGTTAACTCAGTACTTTTCTCACAGAGCACCAGTTATGATCTTTGCATTGCAGATATTAATAGGTGCTGTAAGGTGTCTGCAATGTATTTATTGTTGCCCTGTGGATCATAGCTGGCGAACAAGTGCTTGTGGGGCTATGCTTTCAAAACAAGGTCTGCGTATTTTAAGGCAAGATTTTATAATCTCATTGAAATCATCTTATGAAGGATAAAACAGAGCAGTTGCAGATGACATAAATCTGGGAGGAGTGGCTGGGTTGTGCTGCAATCCAGAGGGACCTCAGCAGGCTGGAAAAATGGGCTGATAGGAGCCTTATGAAGTTCAACTAGGGGAAATGCAAAGCCTGGCACCTGGGGAGGAAAAACCGCATGCACCAATGTATGCTGGGGGCCACCCAGCTGGAAAGCAGCTTTGCAGAAAAGAACCTGGAGGTCCTGGTGGTCATCAAGTTGAACATGAGCCAGCAACATGTGCCCTTGCTGTGAAAATGGCCAAAGGTAACCAGGGCTCCATTAGGAGAAGTGTTGCCAGCAAGTGGAGGGAGGTGCCCCTTCCCCTCTACTCAGCACTGGTGTGGCCACACCTGGAGCACTGTGTCCAGTTCAGGCTCCTTGGTACAAGATGGATATGGGCATACTGGAGAGAAAGTCCAAGAAATGGCCAGGAATATGATTAAGGGACTGGAGCACCTCTCTTATGAGGAAAGGCTGAGAGAGCTGGGACTGTTTAGCCTGGAGAAGACAAAGCTCAGGTGGGCTCTCACCAATGTGGATAAAAGGGAGGGTGCAAAGAAGACAGAGCTAGGCTCTTTTCAGTGGTGCCCAGTGACAGGACAACAGGCAATGGGCACAAACTGAAACACAAGTGGTGTCGTCTGAAGATCAGGAAACACTTTTACTGTAAAAGTGACCGAGCACTGGAAAAGGTTGCCCAGACATGTTGGGCAGTTTCCATCCTTGGAGCTATTCAAAAGCCATCTGGACACGGTCCTGGGAAACCTGCTTTAGGTGCTCGAGCAGGGGGGTTGGACCTGATGACCTCCAGAGGTCCCTTCAAAAGTCAACCATTCTGTGATTCTGTGAGTTCTGTAGCAAATTATGGCTACCATACCTCACCTGACTGCTGTGGTAACAGGTATGCAGCATCTGGGGTTGCTATGATATACCATATTTTAAAATCCTGTTATTGGCAAATATTGACATCTGCCATAGAAGTAAATGCTTCTATTGTCTCTAGGTCGTAATAAAATAGGGAACAAGTATGCATTGAATGTGGTGTAAGTTCACTTATGTTCCTCCCTGGTCTTCCATCAAGACTTCAAACAGAACTCAGGTTAGACTTGGTGCATGTGAATGCATGTCTTCTGGAGCCAGTGAAGCAGTATCTAATTATTACTGGTAATTACACTAATTATGGAGGATGAGAGTGTGTTATCTATCACAAAGAAAGGGCACCCAGATGCTCCATGCATTCTCAGTGATCGTTCAGTGACAGTACTTCAATGATGAATGAGGATGAATTTGGTTTATAGCACCTGCCAGTGCATATCTCATATCCTGGTGAGAAATAAGTAAAAATTGTCATCCCTTGTGGAACTGAAGGTTGGGAGAGTTTGCAATAGTCTCTCCCATCAGGTGTGGAAACTTTTCACTGTTGAAGAGGATAATAATGTTGCTTAGTTCAAGCTTATGTGCACTATTACTCCCATCCAGGTGTGTTATGGTCTCTGCTGAGGAAGGCACAGTTTTGAAACCATGGTGGTGTGGGGGATGACTAGGCCAGGGGCATATCTGACTATGTAAAGAAAACAAGAATAAGAAAACTCGTGGTGGAAATAAAACCTTTTTTCTATTGTAACAAACTTAACAGCTGTTCTATTTACAGTACTTCCTCATAGACCATATGCATAACATATGTTTTATCAGTTGGCTCATAAAAAAGCAAAATATGGTTTATATTTGCAGATATTACTGGGTATTCTCTGCAGTAATTCATGATTTTAAGTATTACTGCATGTTAGTTTCTGCTCTGCAGATCTTTACGTTATTATGACAGAATATGTGTTTGTGTGCGTGCATGTTTATGGATGCTTTGGAGCTATGTGAGGAGTTTATCTGCCAGTTAAGAGCCTAGCTATGGATATCCCCTACTCACACTGACTTTTACACATGGGCAGAAACTGTAATAAAAACAGTGAACTGGCAAGATGAAAACAGCAAGTAAGAATAATGAAAGACATTTCAATAAATAATGAAACTGTATCAACAGATACCAGTTCATGTAATTATCCCCAGGGTACAGAATTTGGTGCTGATCATTGCTTGAAAGCACCATTTAATACGTATTGCATTTTTCATTTTACTTCTTTGTATAACAATCTTATTTTGGTTTAACAGTAAAATGAGTATCCAAAGGAGTTATTCATTTATAGACTCGCTGAATCCACGAGTCTAGGAATGTGCATCTTTACAAACACCTAGAGTAAAAGAGCCAAACATTCAGCTAATTTATAAGGTAATTCTTTGTCAAGTTACAAACAAAACTGCAGGTATGTGTAGGGATGTATGCAGAGGCTGTGGCAGCATCCTGATTGCACTTCATGACGTACCACTGTCTCACCTTTGCTTCCCACAGCAGTAATCCCCAGGACAACCATCCTTGTCTCAACACCTCTCCATAATGCTAGTAGCGCCTGGCTTTCAGGAATGCCATTACTTTACGGTAAGGAGTAATGACTAATTCATCGTATTTTTTCAATGGCATGTTAGAGATTTATTTAAAGTGATTTTCTGTTTCCAAGCTGCCAAGAGTGCAAGCAAGGCTGCATTCTTTAGAGACAAATGTATGGCATTAAGGATTTTAAAATGCTCATTTTTCTGGGAGGGTCAGAGAAGATACGTTGTTGATGTGTCTTGTGCCTGAGGCCTTACCTAGTACAAAAATGTATGTCATGTTGGAGTGCTTCCATGTCAAGAAGATAGTGGCAAGAACATTATTCCAATGCGACAGGCCTGTCTTATGATGAACACATGGGATAAAAGGAAGTGACAGCTGTATGACCCTTGGGCTGGCTCAGGAAGAGGCTAGATTGCCTGCTCTTGCCATAGCTTAGGGGGGGTTTTTATTTTGTAATTTTACCTAGGAGTGCATCAGAATAACTAAAAAGAATTATATGGTCACAGTGAAATGAAAGGAATAGAGGCTTCAGTTGAGCTACTGGTAAGGACTGAAATATTTTGCAAGAAGAAGAAAGAAGTTATGTGAATGGGGAGAAAAGGAGAAGTACCATTACTGCAGGCCACACAAGGTAGGCTCGCCAAGCTTGCAGCTTGAAGCTGTCACTCTAATGACTGATTGTTTGATGCTCAAGCTTTCTAGCCACACAGGTTCATCTGTGGAAGTGGAGAAATTACTGGAGACAGGATATTGCTTAGACTCTACTTAAATGGACTGGGAAGAAAAAGTTGCATTAATTTCTCTGAGTAAAGAAGTAAAATGGCCTAGGGAGGAAAATGTGGAATTCTGAACTTTGGAACCTTGTATTAATTCATATTAATTGCAGATCATTTTAATATGCAAGTGAATTCTAATTAGAGTTGACTACCTAAGCAAGGGCAATTTCCCAACCAAATAACAAAACTAAGGCTAGACTATTTACAGTACTTTGCTGTTTAATATTTTGTTCTGCTCTGGGAATTTTTAAATTCACATTTCCTGTCACCTTTTGACATTTTTTCTTAATAATTAGTTGGGTAGAAGAAAAATTAAGCTCCCCTCCCCTTCCCCTTGTAATAGCTGTCTTAAAATAACTGTTTAGCTAAATGCTCTCCCTTGGGAATTAAGATACTTTTCTCTCAGAAAAGTTTGGTCTGATTTATCACACTCCTGTGGCAAGGCTGACTTTTCCTCTCTAGGTTTATACTTGCACTCGAGTACATAAGATCCATTCTTGCAGTGAAGAATTGTGCTGAGCCAGATTTGTGTCCAAGCCCTGCTTGGTGGTGCCTGGCCAGCTCAGAGCCAGTCCCAGCAGGTCTTCTCTCCCTACAGCGCTTGTCACGATAGTAATCCTGGTATTATAGTAATCCTGGTATTACTGTTATCCTGTAGGCTTCTGTCTCCTGACTACCCCAGTTCACGACTAGGTCTATTCCTCTTATTGAATTTGATCCTTATATACATGTCCACATCCAATGCATGTATGCCTTTATGTTCTGCTCTTCTCAGCCCTTAAATCTATTTAATATACATTGAAACATCAGCTGGGATATTGATTGGAAAGATTTGGTAAGCTAGCTGGAAAATTGCAAGTGTAGTAGAGGCAATAAGCATAATGCACTTGTGTCTTTTCTGTGTGAACTAGTCTCTCCTTTTTTATTAAAAAATATCTCTTCTATTTACTTTGTAAAATCTCATGTTAGGTAAAGCTATTTAAGGTTTGGTGGGGTTTTTTTTCCCCCTAATCAACCCCAGCTCCTTGAGAACATTGTAAGAAAATCCCTATAAGCTCTTTTCAAGGCAGAGCAGGGGAAATTCAATAAGTGAAATGCTCTGTTCAAATATCTAGCCCCTCAGACCCTGCTAAATAGTATCTTTTTGGCAGCATCCCAATTCAAAGTGCCATAACCGTGTATAATGACTATATTAAATAACTGGTGTGAAAAAAGGCTAAAAAAGAGGAGACATTATGTAAATTGCTTGAACAAAGACAAGTTTGCTTCCAGTCCTGCTAATATGTTACTCAAGTCTCGTCTGCCTCCTAATGCAGTTTTCTGCAGAGCTGTTTTGGTGGTGGTTGTTGTAGTGCTTTTTTATACAGGTTTAACCGTGGCTCTTTGGAATTGCTGAGAAACTCTGGGTGGAGGGACAGGCACAGTGTGCTAGAGAGCTGGAATGATGTTTGCTGCGTGGTTGCGGTTACATAAGGCTTTGCTAGATACAGTCACATTTGATCCTCATATCAGGGCCGCTACTTCTGCTGACTAGTGTTTGAGGAGTAAACTCTCCTGGTATAAGGAAAGGCTGCAGAATGGATCTCTCGATGTACTGATTAAGCTTTACTATAAAGGAAGTGCAACACTTCCTCCCCATCTGACTGCTGGGATCAAATCCAAAGAAAATAAAACACAGATATATTTTTAAGAAAGGATTTGCTCCTACAGGCAGATAGGAAACTCACTGTTGTATGTTCCTTATGTTTCTCTTCAGGGTGGTCACTTGAACCATTGCTTTCAGAGTTTGTGTAAATGAGAGAGACTCTACCTTTTGGTCAAGAGAAATGTCATAACATTCTTCCATGTTGTAAGATCGACTGTCTTACCTGAATCAGTTCTCCTCTCCCCTGTGCCATTTCAGAGCTATGCTGGAATTTCGTTTGCCTCCTTAACTATTCTGCATTATAGTGTAACTCCACAGTCCTTTTTTTCAGTCATGAATCTGGTTTAAAAGGCCTTTGCTGCCTGCCACAAAGCAGTTCATGGCCCCATCAGCTGTGCTGGCACAACTTTGTTGCCATCCTGAAAGCCAGGCTGGTAAAAAATAACCCTTTAAAATAGAAAAACCCCTTTTTAGGGGAAAGAGGTCTTTTAAGCTATCTTTGCCATGAAGGAAAGTGTACATGGATTCAAAACCCTCAGTATTTCTTCATGGCATTCAGAGATCTGGCTCACAGGCTGAATACTGACCTGTACTCTCAAGATTCAGTTTTCTTTCATGCTAGAGCTTTGCAAAAATTTGTACACTGTGATTTCCTGACACCGTTTATCGCAGCTATTCATATATTTCCTAATAATATTAAGTCTCTAAGGTATTATTTTCACAGCAGCTTATAAATATTAATATCCTGAATATCCTCTGCTGAAGCAGAGACTATGGCAGACCTTCCCTTATTTATATGTCTAGAGTGTCGTTGTCCAAGCCTAAGCCAGTCACCTTCCTGCCTTCCTTCAATCAGCATAGAGATTTCTTCAAAGCATGAAATTCCTCATTTTACAGGGGCTTTTTAAAGAATTGTCAGAGGAACAGCTCTCCAATGGTGCCTGCTTCTCTTCACTGGCTGACAGAGGTGCTGAGCATAAAAAAGCTTCAGACATTTACATGCTAAATAGACATTTAGCTTTTAGATATCTAAAACTAGGTAAAATAAAGCTTACTTTAAGTAACTAGCTCAGTGGCATACAAATCATGTTTGGCAGAGGCAAGGACTGAATCCATATCTCCCAAGACATAAATCTTGTAATTCATGGGAAGCTTGCTTTTCTGGGTCTGTAACTGTCCCCAGGGAAGAGCAGCATCAAGGGATTTTGCAACTAATGTGAATCTAGCTGAGGCAGGCTTTCAGTAAGTTGATTGGAAATGACCTGTTGCCAGTTTTGATGGGAAAACATCAAGAAATGGAGAATATGCTACTTCCCTGGGTAACAGGAGCTCTATGCCTCTGCATTTGCACTTTCCCTCATTTGAACAGGTCTGGATCCTGAGTGTAGTCGTTGTTCTTGGTTTGTCTGATTAAAAAGGTGTCTGATATTTAGCATTTTCTCCCTGTGAAGACTTTTATACTAGTCAGTTGTCTTTCTTCGCTACCCTAAACAAGTGAGCTCCTTGAGTCTTTTGCTGAGGCAACTTCTTTACTTCTCAGTCTTATTTTTCAGTTGTCAGGAAGCTTGAGTGATTTTCCACACCCTTTTAAAAAAAATTAAATATCAGAACTTCAGCCACTGTCTTCAAACTGGATTTTTGCTTGTCTGAAACTGTGGCACAATCATCATTCTACTCTATTCACTTTTTCCGTGGTTATACAAATACTACTTTTGTCTTGGCATGCTGCTGGGAGCTTATGCTGAATTGTTCAGCCAGCTTGACTTTCAGAGTCACTGACCTTTCCTGAGTTTCTGCTTTCCAGAGTATGACTCCCTCCCTCCACTACCCCCCTCCCATTTTTTTCAATACGGTCTGCAAAGCACCTTCATAGGTTTTATGCTTCTAGGTGTCCATGGGAAAGCATATTTTGACTGAATGGGCACAGCTTATGAAAGCCACTGGTCATTCTGAATGATTTACTTATCAACATTTAACAATGTTGCTAATCTTTTTTATCTCATTTTATCAGCAATAATTTTATATTTATTTTTAGGACACTGTTGGAAACATTGATTAGTGCTGAGAACTGTATGAATCACTGGGCTTTCCTGATCCAGTCCTCTGAAAAGACTCTTTTATAATGGAAATACCCCAGTACCTGCCACTTTTTGAGGTGGCTTTTAGTAATTTTGCAACCCATCTACTAACTGCTTTTGATACTGTAATTTTGTAATCACAATCCTATGAAGTGGTACTCATCATGTCTTACTATCCAAATATATCTACTCTGTTACCTTTGCTAAAGGAATAGTGGTTTATTTAACAATTTTTCATGAAAATATATCGACTTCCATTATTTATACTCCTGTGATTTAGTTTTCCAGTAGCTGAATATCATAAACAATCACTTTGTGTTTTGTACAACCTCTATTTACCCCATTCTATGCTTGACCTCTTGGATGTTGGTACAGACAAGCATTTTTTTCAGCCTCTCAGAATTGTACCAACATTCAGACACATTTAAAGTAAACATCAGCTTAACACATTAATATGTATTTTTAATTTAGCTTGGAGTAGGAAGCTGGAATCTGCTCAGACACTTCTTTAGGACTCTTAGGTGGAAGCTTGTGTGGGCTGCTGTTTTAAAGAAAAATAGTTTTGCGAGTGTTCCCTAAGACATATTGCTCAACATTCTCTATAGTTTCCATTGAATTTGGGAATTGGATTGAAATCAGTAGCAAAAAAAACATTTTGGCTTAAAGCAGAGTGGGGCCCAAGAGCTCTGCCTCCTGCTAAGAGGGGCTAAGTGAAGAGGGAATGATGCTTATCTGGTTTCTGGCCCATATGGCAAGGCAAGGACTTGAAGTGGCATGAAATGCCCCAGTTAGGTCAGAGGGAGACATTTTCCAGCCCAGGCAGCCTGCCATAGTGGCTTTGCAAAGCTGGTGTAAGAAGCACATGACGGTTACAGTATAGTCAGGAAGGAGCTGCTTCACACTTGGACAACACAGGGCCACAGAGACAAGATGGGGAGACTTTGCCCAGTATTATTGTCCCTGAGTTTTGAGGTACACCAGCAGCAGAAGCATTTACCATACCTCTGGGTGCTACACCTAGTGATTTTGAAAAATTCTTCTGCAAAGCATGAGATGGAAACTCTCTCTGTAATGAGCTTTTCAGCCTAACCTCAACACACTCGATTTCTTTTTTTAACTGTGGTGCTTGTGGAGTGACATTGCTCTGAAAGTTAATTACTGCTTATAACTAATTAATTTACTTGCAGACATAACTCTCTGGGAAAAAAAACCCCAACACCAAAACAAACCACAAAACTTCCTAGCACACAATGTTAAAATTATTTATTTTGATTTGCTCTTTTGGTAATTTGTTTTTTTTCCCTTCTCTAAGGGATGGTCCTTCAGTCACGGGTGCTGAAATCACTTGACAGCTACTTCCTTCCTGCCAAGGGAATATGAAAAGCCCTGGGAGCCTGGTAGGTAAACTATTCTCTGGCATTTAGAAAATGAGGTTTAGATGCCACAACCAAATCATCTCTGACTGTGATGAGTAAGACTTTCTTGGCTTATGGGAAATGTAAGTATTGGGCAGGATGTTAGGCCCCCAAACCTGTCAAAAAAGGAAGGAAAAAGAATAGACGTGTGCTTGAGAACAGTGCTGGTTGAGGCTTATGGCTTTGATCTTAGGAAGGAACTTTAGGGGGACTCTTTTTAATCATAAAGTTTAGGAAGAAAGGGGCAATATTTGTCAGAGAATACCCCCACAAAATTAAAGGTTGGAGGCCAGAACCAAAGTCTCTGCTCTAGAAAAGTCTGTATCCTTCTCCTCCTGTTGCTTGCCTTCTGATTCCTTCCACCCTCCATCTCACTGTTGTTCAATAGTATTTATAGAAACATAGTCTTAAATTCAGAGAAACTTTTCATCTAATTAGCGTGACTTTGTCCTCAACTTTTGGTTTATGACTCCTGTTTATGTTTTGGTTTATCTGCTTTTGTTTTCTTTGTATTTCCACATTGTTCTGTTTGAATGTATCCTCAACACAATGTAGTACATTGCATGTACTAGTTGTCTTCAGAATTGACATCTAATTTGCCGGTCCTTTTCTAAGTCTTCCTGTCATAACATTTTATACTTTAAGAGTAGAGATTTAATTCAATTTTCAGCTACCGAGGTCTGTTTATTGAGAGAAACGTGCTAATGTGGAAGGACACTGAAGAGCTGTGTTGACTCTCATTAGCAGTAAGAAATTTGTGTCAAGGCTTAGGCAAAAGCTCTGATTGTTAAAAGGGTTCTTTTATCCTAATTTTTAGCTCTAGCTTTGAATCCTTACAAACATTCTTTCTGTTCTGCCACTCCAAAATAAGAGAATGAATACTGTCCCCTTGCCTGAATATATTTGAGGCGAGTAAGGGGCTAAACTTCAGGCAACCTGACAGCTAGAAAGTAATGTTGGATGCCTCTGCACTAGTCTCAAGTTTCAGCAGAAGTCATAGGAGTTGTTCTTAGAGGCAAGGAGGTCAAGTAGATTCTGAATCAAAACATTTTAAAATCCCCTTCTGCAGCCTGCTGTGGTAGAAAAAAGTCTTGGTATGCTCCAGAATCTAGCTCCAATAAATGGCTTAAAGTCATCAGCAAAACTACAACTTGGTTCCCTCTCAATTTACCTGTTACAGCTGTAGGAAAAAATAACCTAATATAGATAATTTTAAATATGTTAAAGTGTAATTTAATACAGGTAAGTAGGAGGAAAAAAATACTTTCATTGCAGACAATGGGAGATCTATACTATTTAAACCTCATCACAGCCTGTGCTAACTGCTTGTGGAGATAAAAATAGGCATTATTGGAAGGTACAGAAACACTTCCTACCACTCTGGCATGATTTCAAAGTCCATATTTACCAGCAGATTAGATACAGGAGGCTGATTCTAAGCAATGTCCTAACTGCTATTTGATAGCTAATAAAAATGCAACTTAAGAGCTGGCATGAGGTACCATGTCAGGTTTTAGGTTCTCTGTGTGTCTTGTGTGAAAATCCAGGCATTCATAAGTAATTTAGACAACGCAGTCCAAACAACATGTTTTTTTTAATAGGTTTTCTATGCCAGCAAGAAGACCACTGTGATCAACTCATCCGATCCGTCTAGCGCATGCCATACACATTTCAATCACCAACTCCTGTGTTTGAAGAATCCGTATATTTTTCTATTGGTGAGTAACTGCCTGCAGATCCTGCAGAAAGCTGGCTAGCATTTCATGAGATGCTCGTTGCCTAGTTGAAGAAGGCTGAGTCCGTACATGTCCCCTGCCTGTTCTGGTTCAGTGAGAACCACCCTAGAGGTATCTCACTGCTCCACGTAGCTGAAGGTCATTACCACAGCAGCCTGTCTGCTCCTTGGGTTTGGCATTTTGTGAAAGCTTTATGCTGTGGTGGGCTGCTCTGAATGGCCATATGAGTCTGTCCAGTCTTCACTGGGAAAGCCGTGGTGGGAGTCACCCCACGTCAGCCTCAGTGAGAAGAAAGGCTGCCATTGAATGGGGCCTAGAGTCAGGTCATTGACATGAGGGTGAATGGGAGTGTGAGGACTGTAGGAGAAATGGAAATGAAAAATGAAAGTCAAACAGTGAGATCTTTAAACTGCACAACATGTTAATTGTCACTATTTATCACTGTCAAGTGACCATGGATCTGTTAGAAGTTTAGAATTGAAAACCTTAATGTATTCTTTATGGGAACAAAAGCTCCTGAATTATGCAGCAGCCCAAAATGTTTCTACTACAGGTGACTCAGCTTCTCTATGCATTATTTAGAGTCCTACGATATCAGTCTGCTGCTATGTAACTGCAATCTATACTACCCTTTTTCACTGGTGTGTTTTGGTAAATCCCTAATTCTAATTGCAATCATTGGAAACAGTCCTACTAATGGACTTCTGCAGTATGCATTAATCTTCATCTAGCTTTGTGGCTGTCTCCAGCAGTATTTTAAATATATAGTAGAACCGATGGTGACTCCTTTCTAATTTTGGAGAATGAAAGCTGGAATCATATTTAAATTTCTAGTCTAAGAAAAGACATTTCAAGAACTTCTTAGCTCCACGCTGGGGGATTGTCTGGAAGATGTGGAGCAGCATCAGAACAGCAGGTTAAGATGCTCAAGAGCTCTGTGAATAGGAAGGAAGAGGTGGAAGCAGTACTTTGCAAGTGTTTAAACTATCTGCCAAGACAGAGGCCTATACCCTGATTCAGGCTGGTGTTTTAGCGTTAATGTGATACAGAAAAAAAGCTTGAGTTATGGCTTGTCTTCAAGCTTCAATCAGAAAATCACTGACCAGAAACCACACATCTCGTACCACTTCAACGACTTCTACACGTCTGAAAGATGTGTATTTCTTTTGTTGTTGTTGTAGCATTGCTTGAATTAAGTGGCCTGAACATTTAAAAATATGAAGGGATTCCCTCTAAAATTAATTTTCCATTTTTCATGTGTTGCTAAAAAATTTTCTTCGAATTATCACTGTACAAACTCTCTTCTGTATTTCAAAACACAACAGACAAAACAGAGCTTTAAAATACAATTTGCTTTCCAGGCTTAAAACTGAAAAGCATTATTCTGTGCTTGTAACATGAATGAGATGCACAACATTTCTTTTAGAAGAGGATTAAAATCCAATAATCTCATTGGGAAATGTTATGGTGTCAAAACAGTTGATAAGAGAACCATTTTATTATCATACCACTTGTTGTGAGGATGAACAGGAATTTCCAAATTAAAAAGCCAAGTGTGTATGTGTGTGTGTGTGAGTAAAATCTGTCCAGCCTGACATTTTCATAACACTGATGTTAATTTCTCTCCTTTCCCAAATCTCATTTTTAAAGGCACTTTTCAATTCTCCTGTAAGTGGGGGAAAAAATATGATTGGCTGTTTCTATTGCCATTGCAGAGGCTGCCACCTCCTGACTACTGGGAAGAACTGCTGGTTAAGACTCAACTGAAAATTGAGCCAGAATAGAAAGTGTTCATTTTTCAGGTTCTCAACTACGTGCAACAGTACTTCTCCATGGCATTTACTATCAGGACCCATTCTCAAAGTTACTCTGAGTTACTCTGTATATTAACCTGTGCAGGACTCTGAAAGCCCTGCTGTTCTGGCGTTTCCAACTATGAAAAAACCAAGGGATAACAAGTACTGAATATGCTCCTGCTCCCTCAGGTTGGGCACAAAGGAACTTTAGTGATTAATATGGAAAATGAATGTCCTGAGAGTGCTGAGGAGCTACTTAATGCTCCTACCTTCTCAAATGTCTGCTGAGATCAGGACAAGTAAAATGTATTTTGCCCTTTAGGAAAAAATTAAAAATAATGCCAATTATGACACTAATACTGGAACTAAAAATGCAGGTGCCATATGGTGTTATGGCATATACAAGCACTGCAAGGATGATCGCACTCTGAAATGAATAGAAATTTACTGCTGAGATGTTATTGCATTCCCTAGTATTGCAGTAGTGCCTGGGAGCCTTATTCAGGGACCAGGACCCCATCAAGAAGAAAATGCCATGCAGAGAAGAAAAATGAAGAGATCCCAGCATCAGCGGGGATCATTGTAGGCCTCAGCCACCTAAACATGCTTGAGCCAAATCCTGTGTTCTTGTACAAAGGATCCTGGTTTTGTTTGTTAAGAGAACCCTTTAGGACTCATGCTGTTATATCTGTATCATCCATTTGGATACATCCTTAAAAGGTGACTCTTGCCAAAGACACACAAATCTCAGATCTTTCCAGCTGGTGGAAAATCTGGTGGATTTCTATTATGTCACCTAAGATATACACATTTTCTATAATCAATGCTCAAAGAGCGATGGGTGGGGACTGCTGCCTTGCACAGGAGACGCTGTCACGGAGATGGTGATGCTTACCTAAAAATGTGGTTACATGGTGGTATTCAGAAGAGGAGAAACCATCCTTTATGCTCTATTTTAGGCACTGTTTCTATGTCTTTGTTTAGGTATAATAATTCTGTATCAGAACTGAGTATGTTGGTAACTCACGGTATGTCCTCTTAGCCTTTTGCTTTCTCTCCCCCACACTACCTCCTTTTTGCAAACAACCAGCCTGTGTCGGTTTTGCCTTAGCCAGACTCAGCCTGCAGCCAGCTGGCTTTCAGCTGGCTCCCTGACTTCAGTGAAATATCAAGGAAACAAGGACCTCTTTCCTCTCGCTTAGATTATTTTCATTGTAAGCCCTCTGTATGCCTTTATTTTCATTTCTGGCACAGAACACAGTCCCTGAAAAAGTGTATGATAAGAAAGAAAAGTCATCATCTGCTGAAGAGTCAACACCCTCAGGTAGGTGTATCCAAGGAGAGTACCCTATGACTGCAGACCACTTCTAAAAATTTGGCCTTTGTCTCTGTGAGGCACGAAGGTGTTTGAAAATCTGGCACTACACGTATAAATGCATTGAATACCGACCAATGCTGAGAAAATGCTCAGTTCACAAAGAGAAATGCTTGAGGCCAAAGGTGCATTGGACTAGAAAGGGCCCTGTGAGTTAATGAGTCCCACTCCTTGCTATTGCAGGCAGCTGTGCTGTAAATCCTAACCATAAACTGATCACACTTCAGCATCAATGTAACTAAGCGGTGGAGCTGCCCCTAATAAAAGTTGTTCTAGTCCTCTGGGGGTTTGCAACCTTTGTCTAATGTTCAGGCTAAATTTATTAACGGCTAGTGTCTATCCATTTGTTATTGTAGCAGCAGTGTCTTTTAGTTTAAATAGCTCTTAGCCTCTGCTAAGTTTATAGAAACTTAGACTGATGAGTTTATAGAAAGCAGTCAGAATCCCCACAGCCTTTATTCTCCTAGGCTAAACAAGCCAGCATCTTTTAATCTCATTTCAGAAGATAAATTCTTCATTTCCTTGATTATTATAGTCCTGTTACAGACTGAATTAATCTTCCTTGCATCTGGGTGCTCGGGACTGCATATTGTATTCCAGATGGCCTCATCATGGCCTTGTTCTCCAAAAATGCCTCACAGGGGACATCTGAAACCAAATGACTTTTCCAGCTATGATTGACTAATCAAGCCAGAATTTTCTTCACTTCTGGCACCTCCAGTGGGTGATCCCTAATTTAGAACAGATTTTTTTCATTAGTTCGAGGGCATAGCTTTGTCCTGCCTATGGGTAGGTACATATCCAAGAGAAATGTTGAAGCACGGGGCCCTTGCTGCTCATGCAGCCAGTCAAGTAACACATTGAGTTGCTCCACAAGACTGATTCATGTTCCAACTGATGTTGGAAGTGCCCATCGTTCCTTGTTGACTATAGAAGGAACATGGGAATTTCATGTCCCTAAATTGGGTTACTTGGTTAGGTGTGCCAAAGCCTGGCCAAAGATGTGCAGCACGCACCTTGTAGTGTGTGCTGCAAAATTTCATCTTGTTCCTATGACTTGGGCATCTTGCATGCTTCCAGTTCCCACCGTGGCAGCACAACTGCTGGAATTGATGTAGGACAAGTGATCACTGATTGTCGAAAGGCCTTATATGGGTTTTCTCTGCCCATAAAACGGCATCCTTGGTTCCCCAGAATGTTGATGGTTCAGCTGCCTTTTCTTTTAGCATGATTGTGTCCTGCTTCCACATGGTAATTTTCTATTTTGTATCTTCATTTGTACAAGCGATTCTTTTTGCTTTGTTCCACATGAGTGTCTGCTTCACTTCTTTTTGGGCTATCCTGAACACCAAGTTCTCCACTCTCCTTTTAGATGGCTTCTTTTTTTCTTGTCCTACTATTTACACAAACAAAGTTCCTTTTGCTACGTTTTACTTTCCCTTATGAAGTCTAGCTCACCTTGAGTTTTGGCAATTTTAACTTTATTTCTATGCTTTATGACATACAGCTTTCTCCTTCCAAGCCTTTCAGATGCTCTGTTTATTCAAAACATTACCCACGAGGCCGTTCCTCATTCAGTTAATCCCAGAACTGCTCTATAAAATTTCCCACCCTAATTTGCAGTGCATAATCCTGTATCTTTGATTTCAAGAGCTTTCAGGCCTTTTCCACATTCCAAGTTCTTGAATTCTTTAGTCCAGTTAAAGTCCTCTTAATTCCTCTGAATTCTGTCAGTCCAGATAAATGTTCCTCCTAATTTCTCTGAATTGTGCTGTAAAATCCAAAGTCAGAGCTGCACATATAACTGTGACGTTACATTGACTCTAATACATCTCTAAACAGAGTGGTTTTTGAAACATTAATTTCATTCTTTAATGACAACCATTTGAGGGTTTCTGCAAATTGAGCTTCTACTAGTTGTACTAGTTGAGCTTCTCAAACTACTTTTCCTTAGCGTGGATCGTATCACATTTACAAGTGCGTGAACTTTTCCATGCACTGATCTCATGGTGCTGTTGTAGTGATAAAGCAATTTCCTTTAATTGCACTCCATGCTCTGTGCGGAAAGCATCTTCAATAGATATTCTGATAAAAATCGTAACAAATAAGGAAGAAAAGAAATAAACTTGTGGTCTGTTACACTTCTAACTGCAGCTGTAGCTGTTCCCGTGGCAATCAGTGAACTTGTTCCAACCTTACCAGCACCCTGGTTTAGTAACACCTATTTACTGGACTTTTTTTTTTTTTTTTTTAATTTTATTGGGAGAATTATGGAAGACAACACTTATATCATGGGAATTGTTCTTCCAGGCAATTCACATCACTATGGGATGAACAATTTCTCAGCTCTTCCTCTAAGTTTACAAATACAGTTCAGACAAAGTTATACCTTTTGGCTTGTTGGGCAGGGAATGAAATAAAAAATAAGTACCGTTTACCCAGATCTGTTATCTGACTAGGCAACTTTCAACTAGATTAAACTAATTGCATTGAAATTATGAGGTGTGTAACAGCAAAAGAACTTAGAAAGTTTATGGATTTTCTTATTAGGTTTACAGTGCTATCCACAGCAAACGACTATCCCAGCTCTACTTTTTCTTACCATTTCTTACCTAGTTAGGCCCATTCCTTAGGCACACATGTCTGTCCTAATACACCAGAGACTGAGCAGAGGATCTTTAAAACTTGAGACTTGACCTAAAAATCCTCCTGTACAAGTAAGGCCTGGAGCAGACTGGTGACATACAGCACATAATGACCACTGGGTATTAAGTGCTCATTTAAAATAAAACACGGGTTACGAACTTTGGTTGACAGCTTATTTGGTTGACAGTTTAATTGCTCTGGTGTGCTCACTTGCGTGTTCTTTGTCTCTCTCCTTCTCTTCTCCCTCCTTCCCCTCCTCCTTTCCACCAGCATTAAAGCTAGCACCTTGGAGATCCATATTTGATCACCCAGCCAAATTTCAGTGAGATGTGCTTGATTTTTTTCACAGTTTTTATCTTGGGATGTTTGGCTGAAGGTAATTTTAGCTCCTTGAACTGTGTTAAAGCAGGGCTGGGATTTCAGCTATCCTTGTAGGAGCTAATTAATAGGTCATAAACATGTCACTGGAAGCAAATGTTTACCCTTAATTTTGAAAAGATGGTAAATTTCGAGATTCCATCCTCATAGGAGCAAAAAAAATCTGCTACAGCACCAGTTCTATGTACCTTTTAATTAGGTTATTTAATCAAGATGCTTTTGATCTGAACATTATTGTTCTGTATTGCAGTCCAGAGGGACTGATCAGTCTGAGATTCAACTTCCCGTGGATAACCAGCAGCACTTGGCAGCAAAGCAGGATGTTCTCTTAAACTACATGGGAAATTCTCTTAAGAGCTGCCTCAGAACATGAGGGTTAATCTTGACTGTGTATTTGAGCTCCATTTAAATTCTTTAACTGTTTGCTCACTGGAAAAGAAAATAAAACTTTACTGCCATTCTGAAGGGCTTTGATGCAGGCATCTGTGCATTTCAAGCACATCATAGAAACTTATGTAGAGTACAAGCTGGTGATTTAAATTGGGTTGTGGGAATAGCACTGGGAAAGGCTGAACAAATAAAATGGAACTAGTTCATTCATCATTTTAATAGCGTTTAGCTTGCCTCATAAAGAAAGTGGCAGCTTTTATTGCTCATACAAGGACTTATGCCACTATTAAGGAACAATGCTTCAGCTACTTTTGCTCTAATCTGCAGAGTGTGACAAACCCCAGTGGACTGAATTCTGTTTACTACTTAGCAGATTCAAATCTGTTGACTTTTATGACTTCATGTCGCATTAAAACAGCAAGGTGTAATAGGATTAAAGCCTGATCGAAACACGGCTTCTGCTCTAAAAACCTTAGGTGATGCAACTCTCCGTCACTGTGGAGAAATCTTGCTAGATACACTCCTAACTCTTCCTAGGCCTGCCACTGATTTTCACCCAATCTCTGCATCCAAAGTTTTAAAGAAAAGCCTATCAACACTGACAAATCATTTAGGCTCCCAGAGACTCAGGACTTAAGCTGCAAAAATGAAGGATGAGGGAGAGAGCTGAACTCCCTGGTTTTGGCCAAAAGTGTCATGTCAGAAGTGCTACCTCCAGAGAACTGCAGTGTAGATAGCTCCTGCATGCTTCTGCTTTGTGAAATGGGAATCCTGGGCTGCTGCTGTATTCTGTAGTCTGTTTTTGCTCTGAATCACTGCTGTACCTCATGGGAACTGTTGTTCGTTCAGGGCAGATGGTGCAGAGAAGTCAGCAAGACAAGGACCCAAATGACAAATCCCTGAGACGCTTTGGTGCCATTTCTGACACAGAGTGTTCAGTTGAGTTTGCAGTTACAAACCGAATACCTTTCAATTACTTTCTAAATGAAAAGCTGAAGTTTGCTCTTAAAAATCTGACACTGTCTGAGAAAAAAATCCAGCATCATCATTTTGGAGATCAAGCATCAGACTGGGTAATTTTCCACTGAAAAGGAGTTAAAACAAAACTTTTCTACCAGTCTTATAGAAGGCCTTCTAGGCGTTTATTCTCTGTTTCTGCTAAGTTAAGGTTATCTACTCCTGCAGAAAGCAATGTGGCTGTCTGTCTGTCTTGGATGTTTCTAAATCATATCCGAACTCTGATTAATCTTTACTGATACTTTTACTCACATTTCCCCCTCGCAAATACGTTGGGATAGCTCCTAACTGACTGCTGAGCTCCTCAGTATAAATGGAATAGCAATTTGCTAATGGGCTATGCAGAAAAGGATGGAGCAGGAAAAGCTGTGGGAGGTGGATATAAAAATATCCTGGTAAGGTATCTAACCACGAAGGAATGAAATACAAGTTGTTCCTCTCTCAGATTTATTTTCTTTTCATGGTTTATCCTTCTGGCCTATAGGTTGCATCAGCTTACATTTTCCAAACTAAATATTTTACTGAAACCAATAGAAGGTCTAAAGAACAGAAGAACTCTACTAGTCCGGCCAGAGGTGCATCTAGCTTACTACCTATTTGAGTGCAGAAGTGCCCCGAGTGCTGCACAAGAACAGAGAAAGCACAGTCATAATTTCCCAGAATATCCTCCCAGCCTCTGGTAATTTGCAATTTAAGGACTTCCTTACTTATAGGTGATATTATACCAAAATAGTATCTTCTTATCACTTTCTTAATCCAGATGTGATTTTAGCATCCATAATATCCTGTGGCAGGAAGATCTTTAACTAGGTGCTGTGTGGGTAAGTGCCTCCCCTGTTTTGTTTTGAGTCTGTCACTTGCTCCTGTCATTTGATGCCCTCTGGTTCTTTTATTGGCTGGAACAAGAAATCATTCCTGTTTACTTCTTCCTTGCTTTCCCATGGCTTTTCAGATGTCTTTCCTGGGATCCTCTTCTCTCCGCCATTTCTTTTACAAGCTGAAGAGTCTTGTTTGTGTATTTGCACTTTGCATGGACCATGCTCCATAGTTTTCTCATCCTGTAGCTCTTTGCTGTATTTTTTCTATGTCTCCTATATCTTGTTTGAGATAGAGAAGCCTAAGCTGCATACAAGAGTCAGTTTATGGATGCACCATTGACTTTTACTATGGCATAATGATGTTCCTATTCTGTTCTTCTTGGGAGTACTGGTGGATGAAGAGCTGGACATGAGCCAGCAATGTGCACTCGCAGCCCAGAAGGCCAACCGTATCCTGGGCTGCATCAAAAGAAGCATGGCCAGCAGGTCGAGGGAGGCGATTCTGCCCCTCTACTCCGCTCTGGTGAGACCCCACCTGGAGTTCTGCGTTCACCTCTGGAGTCCTCAGCACAGGAAAGACATGGACCTGCTGCAGCAGGTCCAGAGGAGGGACACGAAAATGATCAGAGGGATGGAACACCTCCCCTATGAGGAAAGGCTGAGAGAGTTGGGGTTGTTCAGCCTGGAGAAGAGAAGGCTCCGGGGAGACCTTATTTCAGTGCTTAAAGGGGGCTTATAAGAAAGATGGGGACAAACATTTTAGTAGGGCCTGTTGCAACAGGACAAGGGGTAGTGGTTTTAAACTAAAAGAGGGTAGATTTAGACTAGATATAAGGAAGAATTTTTTTATGATGAGGATGGTGAAACACTGGCACAGGTTGCCCAGAGAGGTGGTAGATGCCCCATCCCTGGAAACATTCAAGGTCAGGTTGGACGGGGCTCTGAGCAACCTGATCTAGTTGAAGATGTTCCTGCTCATTGCAAGGAGGGTTGGACTAGATGACCTTTAAAGGTCCCTTACAACCCAAACCAGTCTATGATTCTAATACAGAATAGTTGTAAGTTGGTGCTTTATTAGAAGTATCTGTTTTAACTCAAAACCCTGAGTGGTAATAGCTAGTTCCGAATCTCTCAGGGCATGTGTGAGGTTGCAGCTGGGTTTTTGACATGCTGTCAGTCACTGCTCAGAAATCCTTTTGCAGATTGTTGCAATCTCCTTTTACCCCCATGGCCCTGCGTAGCTCACTGCTGTCAGGAAATGCTCTTATTGCACTGGTCATCTGCCTTTTACAGGTCATCTCCAAACACGCACAGGCCTGAGGTCAGATCTGCCCTTCATTTTTCTTCACTGGCAAAATGGACCACTTACATTTCATTTCCTGCCTTTTAACATCTCTTAACAAGAGTAAAATACTAATTTATAACAAGCATTATCAGTTATACCATAATTTAAATTTAACCACTGTCTTCTATACCTTTTCTATGTGGAACATATATTTAAGGTACAGCAAGTTTATAACAATGACAACTTCAATACCTTTGTTCTGCTGCTAGAAAGCACTACAAGAGACATACCGTGACTTCCACATCATGTGTTTCTGGTGCAGACAATTAGAAATAATGAGTATGAAGATATTAATCTGGAGTTAGCCAGTTTGTTTAGACATATAATTGTGTCGTGTCTGTCCACGTGTCATGTCTGTGTCACCCTACCCTACCCCCACCTCCCGTTTTTGGTTTGTTTTTTTTTTTATTTTGGGGGAATTTTTGTCTTTAGCTGGTGAAGACAACTTGCAAAGCAAAGGCTATGACATTGCTCCTGGATCCACCAGTCATCTGCTTGGTATCCCATTTTGATTAAGTACGTGCACTGCCAACTTGGACGCTTTAATTTTCATGTTTTGCTCAGTGTTTGGTGGGAGAAGAAGTAGGAATAATTGGCTATAATAATGGACTGTTCATGCCTACAAAGTAAAATGAACACATTCACGGGCTCACTTCCTTCTGCTGTTGGTGCAGACTGCTTTATTCAAGCTGATTTGCAGTGGAAGCTTATCTCTAGGTTCTGGCTGTGAGACGAAAAGTAAATAAGCCTAAGCAATTAGAGGAATGTTCATGCAGGTGCAAAGCGCCTGCACAAAGCTCTGTTTACTCTTGCCTTCAAGCCCCTTTAATCATCATTGCAGAGCTTAAGTTGTACATGAGGCATTTGTGTGCTGTATATCCCACACAGAGTATTTGAGTGCTTCTATTTCACTATAGAAATCCTCAGCCCTAGAGACATATCTGGTACCAAAATAGCTCTGAGCATCTTCTCGTCCTTGATGGAATGAGCCACTTCAGTAATGAGTGGACAAGCTGCAAAGTCTCCAAGGTCATCAAAGGTTTATAGTACTGCTTAGTAGCACTGTAAAAAATAATAATAATTCTGATCTGTGTAATTCTACAAACAACAGATGAAGGTGGCAAATGTAAAATGATGGGAATCAAAGGCTTCTGAAAGACATCCGCACTACCTTGGTTATTATCTATACATCTAATGAAATGTAACCCCCTATGGAAATCTGTATACCACTGGGATTGTCTTTTCTGTAATTTAATATTTTTTTTAATTCTTTTTTTTTTCTCTGGAATTGCCTTTTGTTTGCTTGCCCTGCTGCTACTTCAAAATTGAGCAGTTAAAACTGTGTTGCAAGGATTTCCCAAAAAAGCTTTATTCATGTTACGGAAATTCACAATAACTGCTTATTTCTTTCTCTCATGGTGCATCCTAAAAAGTAAGCGATTTATCTATTATGTTTACATTAGTGGTGGCCTGAGGGGATAATTTCAGGCAGAAATTGTGTAATATTTTCTGCAGCAAAGCTCTTCCTTTAAGAGCAGAAAAATCACAAGGCTGTTGAACTGATGCTTCTGTTCTCTGGTAAACTACAACAAAAGAACAATTTTAGCCCATTTATTAAGAAAAGCTTTAAGTATAAGCAAATATTTGAAAAATGTGTACTTTATTTTTGGATGAAGGATATGTAAAATTGACTCAGTCATAGATTTTGGGGTTTAAAGATAATGTTAAATCAGCTAATATAATCTCATCTATAAATTGGTTCATTGAATTCCAGTATTGCACTAAGAGAGATAATATGTGTTGGCTGAGGAACATCTATAATGTATGCAAATTTTGTTGTACCTCCTGTGAAAATAATCCTTGAGTTCTTGTTTGTGTTTTGTCTGGGTTTTTGGTTGGTTGGTTGGTTGTTTTTTGTTGTTGTTGTTGTTGTTTGAGTCCCCCCGTCCCCCCCCGTCCCCGTCCCCGTCACCCCCCATGCATGGTTGATCTCAGACAGAACTTAAAGGTAGCTGAAATTTTGGGACATTTGTCTTCATCCCTGGTCAGTTATCAAACTTTGCCCCCATCTGCTATCACAACTCTCATCTGTTTTATTTTCCTGAGAAAGTCTCTGCATATCAGTTTTTCTGTTGGTGTCTTCTCCTCCCAGGCTGACAGGATAACACATTTTTTTCTCCCAGCCAGGATATTACAGGGAGAAGAGAGGAATATACTGTTAAAAAGGAAGCTGGAGAAATAAGAAAGAAAAGCCATCATCACCAGTCTTTTTATTCACCCTTTCCCTTTGGGAATGGGAGGCCAGCCTCCTATCTGAGTGGCAAAACTGGCCCAAGCATCTCACTGAGGTAGGTTGTATTGGGATTTTGGAAGAACTGTAGATGATGGATTAGAAACAGGCAAGGAGGTTTTCAGGGGGGATCCACACAAGAGTCGCAGGCTGCTACCCTCTTTCCCCCATTCCTCGAGTACCTGACAATCCCTACCATTTCCCACAAGAACCACCTCCCTCTCCTCCCTTCCTTTCCCAACTCCTGGGAGAGGATAAGGAAGATGGAGGAGGTGAAGGCCAGGGCGTACCGTCAGTGGAAAGAGATAAAGGCCAGGAAGGGGAGGAGGAAGGAAGCTGTGGAGAGCGCTGGTGAGTGAGGCTTTCTCATCCTGGTACTACAAGGAGTAGCAGGGACATATGGCTACTTGAGAGGTGCATTGACTACTGTCCCATGTCCTCCTGAGGCCATACTATAAATGTATGCCCTACACGTCGTCTTCTGTTTCCTGTGCTTGTGCCCCCCTCCTAAGCCAGCAAACGTCAAACCTTTTCTAGACAGAAAGAATTCAGGTTTGCTAATTTTGCAGTCAGTGATACTAATTTCCAGGAATGATGACCGAACCCTATGCAAATAGTCATTTTGATGATTCATTTTTACTATGTCCATTTTCCTTTTCCTTCTTATTTCAGTAGTACGTATATGTAACTTCCTTCTGTTCCCTGTGCAGAACATATTTGGCACCTTCTCTTTAAGTCAGTTTTAACTTAAATTCTTTGTCTGTCATGCAATCATTTTTTTTTCCAATGACTTTTGTGTCTACCCTTCCAAGTCTATCCAATTCCAAACCTGCCCAAATCTATCCTATTCTGAATCTGAATTCCCCACAAACCCATTCTGTCCACCTTTCCATGGGGAAATGGTGTGCCTGAAATCATATGCCTGAAAGCCATGTGTATCTCAGACACATTTCCGTTGTAATTCTTGCTGTTCTTCACTGAATTAATTGTTATACTTTTCTGCAAATTCACTAATTCTGCTTCTATGGGTAGAGATACTCAGCATTGTCTGGGTTGCTATACGTACATGATAGCAGAATAAAATATATACTTGTGTGTATAGCTGACTGTAACAGGACCAAGGTATAAGGAACACTGGTAGCTGTTTCTACATTCAGGCCATGAGTAATAACTGAAACATTCGATACTTGCTTGAAGAGATACAGAAGGCAACTGCTACCAGAAGTGAAAGATATTAACTACTGGCCTAAGTCAGAAGCCTTTTTGGTAGAGCACTAGTTGGTCTGTACTCAATGTGTTCATGTATTTTCCCAGTTACGTGTTCATATTAACCTGACAACTGAAATATAAGATTTGCCTGCCCTTTATTTTGGCTTTTGTACAAATACGTTTAAATTATCCTCTTTTTCGTAGTGCAAATGTAAGGTGTTTTTTCAATTTTCATGAAGTAATTAATCTTGTAGACACCTGGCTGCTTACTCTTTTGAATTATTTGACTTCTACACTCGTTTGTTAAAAAATCAAAAATTATGTATTAAATCCATCAGCTGTATTTTGAGGGGAGATGTAGTTAAAAAACAAATTTAAGAGTTGGGGGGTTTGCAAATGCAAGAAACTGTCCTTTTCCACCTTGGGCATTTTTCATTCTTCATTATGGCAAAGCAGGTGTCTGAGTTTCAGCCCTAAACCTAGATGATTGCTGCAGACATACAGCCAGTCACTTATGACCAACCACTATTATGCTTAAGGAAAAGGTGCAGGTTTTGTATATAACATATTTAAGAGAGGCTTAAGTACAGCCCTGTGTAGTTGAAAAGTACTGAGTAAATTGTAATTTTTCTTTGTGAGCATACAGCAGCTGGAGAGGTCTGCTCTGGGAAGGAAATCTGATGGACACGGGGGAAGGTGGAAGATGCCTGAGAGAAAAAAGCCTGGCGTCCATGGAGGCAACAGGACAACCACTCATGGGAGCTGGTGAGTGAGGCTGTGGTTCTTCCAATCTAGTTAAGCACTTTGCCATTCAACACCCACACTTTCAAATATCAGGAAGTGCTTTGAAAATTAGCATCCCTATAAGACATATCCCTTCTCTGGAATGCATTCTTTAGCCTTTATTGATAGGAAAAGTGCTGCTGAAGTCACACACAGGATAGCAGACTGGATTTAAGTGAAATAACGCTAAAACCCCCATGAAGAGCAAATTAATTGGAAAGAGTTTAATTGGGATCACCAGTTTATTGGGATATCTCCCAGGGAACTGATTTAGTCTAATGAGAACGGATGGCGGTATCTGCTGATTAATTGGAAGAGTGTTAGTGTATGTTGAGCTGAATGGGGAGGGCTCTGGCAAGTTTAAAAGTGTGTTCAGGGTTTTTCCTAGCTCAGAAGGGTAAGGTCTACTTTTGTGTTACTATTGTCAGAAGAGTTTTTATTTGGGAATGAATCTCATCCAGACTGTTTTGCATACAAAGTCTTCCTTCCACCAACAGATTCCCCAACTGTGATATAATAAGGGAAGTACATATTTTTTGAAAAGTCAGACCATCTGTCTTTGTGCAACAAATATAATTAGAGATGGCTATAAGGTACCTTAGCAGAGAGAGGAAAAGCATTCTGCTGTTGATGGACACAGCAGACAAGACAGGATTGACAGATGCTTGTGGTATTTTAACAGCTATGTTCCTAGGCTTTCTACTCTGTCTGCCTCAGCTGGGTGCTAAAAAATTATTCCTACTCTGATCACTTTGGGGACTTATTATTATATGCTTAGCTTTATAGGATTGTTGAAAACCCAGCTAGATCATGTATAAAAGTTTGCCTTCAACGTTCCTTTAAGTGCCATGTCCAAGCTTGTACTGACATTTCTTACCCTTTCCCTGTGAAACAATCTGTGTTGCTCTAAAATTCTTGGCATCCTAATTTAATATAATTCAGAATCTTTTATGCAGTGTATGCTGTAATAAGCTATGCCTTAATATTTATTGATGTTGCCCTTTGGTTATCCTTAATTGCTTGTATAAAGTCACTTAGGTTAAGAGCTTTTACTTTGAGTTTAAAAACTCTCTCCTGGTACAACAATGTCCTGCTGAGGAGGTTTTGTTTCAAGACCTCCCTCTGTTTAACTTGGCTCATGCTTAAATATTTGTACTGCTGAATTTTAATTCTTTGTACTGTACCCAGGGACTCAGGGCAGAAAAGTTTGAGTGCCACAGTAATACAAATGATTGATACAGTCTCTATCAAAGTTGCCAAACTTGCTAATCTCTATATCTGGAATGTTAATGTTTTCTATAAAATTGTCAGTTAACTTGTCTATTATGGTATTTAATAACCCTGGCTGCCAGACCCAAGCTGTGCAGAACTCAGCTACACAGTTATTAAACACATCAAAATAGAAGATATCAACAAAGAGCATTTTCCCTTCCTCCTGGCACCTTTCATTTGGTGCAGGTGTTTGATTGTATTTCAGGAGTTCTAGTAGAAAATTCATGAAAACAGGTTATTCTCCAGGGTTCCGTTTTACTATAAAGACAGCAGTTTATATCACCATTCTGTTCCTTCTTCATTTCTGCTGTCAATTCCTGTTACTTCTTTCCACTTCACAATCTATTGCGCTCTTCCAGTGTGAGACCAGACCTCCCACTGACAAACTGTGGTCATGAAGAAACGCTTCCTCTTTTCTGTCTAGCCATCATTTTCCAACCACCAGCCTGCTCCCATTAAGGCTGTCAATCATCTGAAGACTTCTTGGATTCAACCCCCCGTGCCTGGACTTAAAGCTTTCTTCCCCATCAGTGATATCCTACTCTCTCCTCAGCCCACTGGAAGCGTGGTTTCTTTATGTTTGTACTCATACCGTCCTCTCTAGGACAGTAGCTTGTCCTGTTCTGTAACAGGGCACCTACAGAGGCCACTTTTCTTGTGCACCTCATGCTCTAGCTTCAGCTTTCTTCTACACAGGTGACTCTTTATGTGTTACCAGGACAAGTATACAGCATACATTTCTAATTTAGGGGGAATGTGAAAATACAGTGTTTCATACTCCATAAGAAGTGATGTAACTTTATAAGGATTTACAGAATTTTTGAGCCTATGGAAACAAACTGTGTTGTGTGTCCCCCCCCCCCCCGGCAAAAAGCAACAACCCCCTGCCAAGAGCCCTCCAACCTACTATTTCCTGCAGCACCTATATGCCAATAAACTCGTTTCGTACTCCAGAATGAGAGGTGTGGGGTGGAGCTTTGTGTTTTGAGTAGAAAATCATGGATCTCATTAAAAGGAAGTATTCATCCAATTACTGAGTCATTTTCAACATGAAAAAGTTGCAGCTAAGAGTTGACTTTGGTACCTATATCTGTCCCCCAGAGTTTTGCTATTGAAATCTATGGATGCAAGGTTATGCTTAAAAATAACTGTTGCATTTATACTATGAAACCTACATTGACACTATTAAACCTGATCTTGTCACTCTTCCTCTCCAGGCGAATACTTGCTTGAAACTCACTTGATAGTGTAATGGCACAAATAGAAAGTTCTGAGACAGTCAGTCATTTAGAAGACAGTCAGGAATCTCGGTCTCTCCTAATTGTGTTAGCAGATTTTGACATCATGAGCATGAACTTCCGATGCGGCAGTATTGGAAATCTCTGCAGAATTACTCTAGGGCATCTGTTGTTGATGCAGGAGGAGGGAACACAGTCTGAGTAGGATGGGGAAAGATGTGTGGACACACTGCGATCTCATCACACAGCATAGGACTACAGCAACTCTCTTCAAAACCCAGTACGCTGCTACAAAGCCGAGCTGGCTTCTGTGTGTTTGGCA
The DNA here is from genome assembly GCF_929443795.1 of Astur gentilis. Lineage (NCBI taxonomy): Eukaryota > Metazoa > Chordata > Aves > Accipitriformes > Accipitridae > Astur > Astur gentilis. The sequence continues at coordinate 10,120,475 of NC_064904.1, forward strand.
GAAGGAAGATTGCAAGCAAAGATGATAGCAGGTGGAGAGGCTCAGAAAATTTGTAGGAGGATCTTTGTAGAAATGGCCTTCCTCCGAGGCTTACTCCAAAAATTGAGACCTTAGAAGAGGATGATCTAAGCCCTAAGAGCTCATCAGATTTTGATTTAAAACCCCACAGACTTTAAGCTACAGACACACCCTTCAGGTTGTGCAAAGCCTTTGTTCACTTCAGGTTAAATCTGCTCTCCTCTTTTTAATGAATCAAAGCTTTTATAACCCTCAGGCCTTGGTAGAGGAACTGTTTTGTTTAAAAAAAGTACTGTTGGAACAACAGTAACAGCTAAGCCAGGAAAGAGCAAAATACGGAATTTTGTACCCTGCTAAACATAGAATGGTATTTAGGGATCCTACTTGTACAGTCATTTATACAAGACCATATCCTCTCACCCCTGCATACTACCAAACAGTTATGGACGTTGAACTTAGAGAATCATACCTGGAATATGAGCATAATGTTTAGATAATGTATGTAAAAAGAAAAGCACCTGAAAGTCTCATCATTAATGCCTAGCACTGGGTAGCTATCTGCTAATTCTGCAGTGCGCTCGGCTTAACAGAGCACTGTAAATATGAAAACCATATTTAGAAAAGGAAGTATGCTTCAGGCCCTTGAGGAAAGCTCTGCATACTTAAGTAATGATTCTTGACTTGGTTTTAATAGTTGTTTTGCTGTTCTTGCCAGTTTGATACATTGTTTTCAAGAAAATCAAATTTCATGGCACAACTTTTTAATAAACAGGACTATCATTTTTCCTGCTCTACTTAAATTTTTGAAGTCTTCAGTCTTTTTTTTCTCCTTAAGAAGGATCATTTTAAGTGTATTTCTCTTTTAGGACACAAAAGAAGAAACACGGATACCCAGGGTGAACATAGGAAGGGATTAATAGCTTTGAATGACAGAGTATTATTGCAGTCACAGGAGCCTGGTATTCATCTCTCATAACTTCACCTCACCTCACCATCTACAAGTAAAGCACTGGATAAAGCTGCTTGTCTAGTCTCTAGTCAGTGGAAGAGATGTGCCCAAAGGGGTTTTATGCCCATGTGCTTGGACACCTGTTTCAAGATGACAGTCACATTGTGGAGATGTTTCTTCCTCTTATTCGACTAGAGAGAAGCCCGGGGACTAGCTGAGCCCTTAGACTTAATTAATAAGCTAGAAGTAGGTGACATGCAGCACACGTTTTGCCTTAAGCTCTGATTAGTGCTTCCCTGTATTAACTTTGTTGAAAATCTAGTAGGTGGCTGAGAGTGAAGCTCTTAGGAAAAAAATTCATAAGACCTCTAGTTCACTGCTCATTGTATTTCCATTTTTTGTATAACGGCATATTAGTTTTCTTTCAATCTTCTAGAAATTCTCCATGGTTCTCAGTTTTCTTACTAATACATGTTAAAACCTCAAATTTATGTTTGATACGGTCATTTCAAAACCTGAAACTGTGTTTATAAAGAGTTGCAAAGTTAAAACCATCCATTTTTAGTTATCTGTGTTTCAGATCTGTGTCAAAATACAAAATATTTTGCCATCTCATGATATAAAAAATCTTATTTTCCTGCACACAAAAAGCTCATTGACCCCTCCATTACAGGACTAAAGCCAATGCACACTCCACCATGCCTAATAGGTAAAATACCAAAGTCATTGTTTACATTTCTTCTAGTTAGATGACCTTCAGCTGCCTTATGATACCTAGTATCTTACAAGTTCTTTTCCTGTATCTTTTTGCTTCCTTTATCTATTGTTTATATTTCAGAGCTTGTAATTGGTATTGACTGCTAACAGTTCTTCTTTCTTGCTACTTGTACAGTTTCCATTTTATATAGCAATTTTTACTGCTTTTCTTAAAGTTTTTTAATCATAGCTTTCTTCTCTTTTATTCCTAAATGTGAGTTCTGTTTTTAGCAAAACAATGTGAATGGTGATTGGTAAGTGTGTAAAATCTTTTCTCCCGGATGGTTTGGCTCAAAATAATTATCAGTTTTGCAAGATTCACTCTTTTTTGCATCAAATACATATATCACTGGTTTGGATTTTATTCTGTGTACAGATATCAAATGTAATAAATTCATGATCTCTTACCCTTAAGCTACAACTCATTTTAGTTCAAAGATGAGTCCCTGTATTTATCATAATGAAGGCTAAGAGAGAATTCTTTCATGTTAATGCAGCATTTTCATAATCAGGAAATTGTTACTATAATTTTTTTTACCCACTACTAAAGAACTCTGTACTGGTTATAAATGACCATCAGCATAGGTCATTAAAGGTAAAGATGACAGAATCCTTTTCACCTGTGTGCTAAAAATAGCTGTTTATAGAGATATTCCACAACTCGTTGCTGTGCTATGGTCTGTAGCAGGCACAGACTAGCATGTGATCTGCCTCTGCCTTCTATTAATAATTGAGGAATATTCAAGACTACTATTTTAGAGTCACCAGGCACAGTTCAGAGTGCCATGCCCAAGCTCTGCAATCCACTTGATCTATCCCAAACAAGCTAATTTTAACATTCTAGTCACACAAGTCTTTTCCATGAGCTTCAGTCATAGTTCAGCACCAATGCACACACATTGCTTCTAATTCTTCTAGTTTATTACTAGATTCTTAGTGCTGGCATATAGGCAGCTAGAGAGTCTCTTTTCATACCCCTTGATGACTGGATTGGTTTTATCCTTGACACCTTGATTTTACAGCAAATGAAAACACTTTTTTTTTCCTTTCAATCCCCTTTTTTTTGTTATTTAGGTTGATAGCCTGACTTGTATACCTCACCAGTTCCACAGCCTGTACTTTCCTATTTGCTTTACCAGAGTACAGCTAAACCAAACAGCTTCTTTTCCTCATAGCAAATGGATCAGGATTCCACAGAGCCCAGATTTGCCACCTAAAGCCACATGCCTAGTTAGCAGCTCTTTTCCTGGGCATCCTGATTTCTATCCTATTTTCCTTGTAGGACAGGGAGGCTCTCTGACCAGGAATTATATTGATGGCTCCTGACTTTCAGCTGTCTGCTGGGAACTCTTCCTTGGAGACAATGAAGCTAGCTGGCATTAGCCCTTGTGCAGAAATTGCCATTAAAATCCCTCATTCTAATCTCTGAGCCTTTAGAATTGTGATAATCAGCTTAAGGAAGAGTATATGTAGTTAAAATACTGGAAGAAGCAGGCAGATCCATGCTCCTTTAGCATTCTCTTCCAAAAGGGCTTCTGGCCTGTATTTCTTCTTCCTCATGGAATGTATTCCCACTCTCACTCTATTTTTCACCTCTGGCTATTTACCCAGAAGAAAAATTCTTGGAAGTTGAGCAATGGAAAGTTGGGCAAGACCATGTAGCGCGGGTTTATCAAAATCTCATTGCAGCAGATAAAGCCAATTACATGTGTCACTGTGGAGTAAAATAAGCCTTGTTCAAATGAATTTTCTCCCCATGATGTTATATTTACTGAGCTCCTGCGTCACTGTAACTGGGAACCCTGAGATGTGGAGACATTAATATAACAGTATGAAAATTCACAGAGGAGCAGAGCAGGTACTGGGGAGGCATCTAACAGGGAGATAATTCTCCAGTCACCCTGGGAAGGGAAGAGGAGACAGCTGCTTTCCTTGGCGCAGAGCTTCGCGCAGGGCTGTTGGCATGTCTCCTGCCTACAGACTATTTCTCTCCCCAGTGCACTCTAGGAAGAAATATATAACTGGAAAAAAAAGAAAAAGAAAAAAAAAAAAAAAAAAAAAAGGAGTGATTAAGCAGGAACATTCAGCCTGAGGCAAAAAAGTTCTATTTTCTGCAACCTGCTGGCAGTACCCAGTGCAGGACTCTCTCCTGTTCTTGGGGTGGGCTTGTCCCAGGACTCCAGCCAAGGGCAGAGGGGTACTGCCACTCCTGGGGTGGCTCCAGGGGAGGGGTTTGCTCACTCAGCTTCCTCCTCATGTCAACCCCATAAAGTCGGATGGCTTGAGCTTTACACGTGGGAAATCATAGCGCAGCAGGTTGACACGGCCATGTTTTGCACTCCTTATGTTTTCTTACTAGGCTGTTTTTGGAGATCTAACAAAACTGAATTCCTCATTGAGACACCTCTCATTAGCATCTTGAGTTGGGTATTGAAAGGCTGCACCCTATTAGAAGGAATTAAATCTATCTTGATAAGATTGATTTAATAATTGCTAACTTAGACAACTCTGCCTTTAATCTGCCTTCCTGGCATCTTGTATAGAAATTAAAGTTTTACTGTATTTGATGTCCTTTGTCTATGTATGCACTGCATTCTTTGATATCTCTCTGTATCCACACTAGAAACCTGAAGGAAAAATTGCTAAAATATTTAAACAGGAAAGTTTAGAAGTTTTGATAGAAACCTGAAAGTATCAGGCAATTTGAGACAAAAACATCCCAATGTATTGTACTGTGCTGTCTTCAATTAGTCCCGCAACACAGAAAACTACATTTTGTGACAAAACAGAATCCATTACTACTTAAACATCACCCAACATTGAAACAAACTTCATTGAGCGTACTACAGCTGATGCATAAAGATTCAGTCAGTAAACTATGCTTTAAAAAAATGCATTGAGAGACTTGGGCTAATTTTATTAGAGGTTTTAATTCTGATTCTCTGTCTAGTAGTTGGCTAACTGCAGAAGAACTATTTATTAATTTAAAGCTCATACAGCTGATTGATGTATGCTAATGTATTTTAGATTTAATAATCACATCTTCCTGAATTGTATTTGCTCAGACAGAGCATATAATTAAATCAAGTCTTTTCTAATCCTTCTCATGCCAGATTATTCTATGGTACATTGGGGAAGAATAGTCAAAAGTATGACTTTACTTAAATTAAGCTCATTGAAAAATTCCATAGTCAGATTGTGAATGTTTGGGATATTCATAATTTTCCAAAATACAGAGATGTATTTTTCCATACATATCTTCTGCAATAATTAAGAAGTGTATAGAGGCAGCAGGACTGAAAATATGTCTAGGAAGGAAACAGTTTTAAGAAAATCCAGCAAATTGATACAGCAGATAGTGAAATCCACATACCACATGACCAGCAAGATACTTCAGGCAATTGCTCTCAAATGCCTTTAGAGATATCAGTGAGAAGAGACAGAAAACAATGCCAAGACATAGCTAAGAAATCACAGAAGAGTGGGAAAAATACTTTACTGAGACATTCTGATGTGCTTGTGTATACCTGGTCAGTTGTTTCCAAGATCCAAGTCCAGGACCAAGGCTATTCCGAGACATAAAGGATTAAAAAAAACTGGCTTGAATGAGGGGGAAAAGTCATCTAGAGTTGGGGATGGATTTCAGGAAGACATACCAAGGGAAAGACTAAGCAAGAAAGGTTTTTGTCAGGAAAGATATTTATTTGTCAGCTGAAATTGTTATAATCTACTTTGCCCCTCTACTAAAAGAGTTGCAAGAGGAGGAGGATAGAGTTTAGGCATAGAGAAATTTACTTTTTTAACCCTTTCTCTGATTCCTGTGGACCTTTTGATAGAAGAAAAATAGAGGCATATGATTCATAGTGGGATGTTCAAGCTTGGCATTTTCTTCTTTTTATGGTAGATCAGAGGAACTTGGTATATAGATGTGCTACCAATGCATCTTCTGTGTCCATAACGCTTTAAAAGATTTATTCTGCAAAACAGAGCTATGAAAATAAGCAGCATTTTTTTCTTTGAGAAATGATGTGTAGCCTCAGGTCTAAATTACTGACCTGATCTAATTTGTCCATCAGAGTTAAATTATAGAATTTATCCTTTATAATAAACAACACTGGTTCCTGATCAAGAAATGACCTGCAGCAGAATCTGATTTCTCTTCCTGATTTCCAAACAGTATAATGTTATTAAAGATAACATTGTGGGGTGGTAGCATTTTGTCTGAGGATTTTGATCTCATGCTCTATGGCATTTCACTTGAAGAATGATTTGCTCTTAAACTCATATTCAACCTTGTACTAGCAAAGGTCTTTTAAAGATTTGTTTCCTTGACTACCCCATGTCACAGGCTTGAAATGTAATTCCATACCAGTAAAAGAAAAAAAAAAAAGTGACACTGGTGTATAATTAATAACGTATCACAGAAAGAAATCTGGGTAGTGAAGTGCTGTCAAGGTGCTGCTTGTGAAGTAAAGGCATGCTTTTCTTTGCAAGTGATTTGTAAAACATATGCAGGATGGTTATTTTTCTTCCCAGTACAAAAGTGTACTAGTGCTGGTCTTTAATGTTTCTTCATGGGGGCAAGCATGCATTGATTGAGGTCAGTAGGAATATTGCCTTTCTGAGTAGGGTATGTCAGTTCATACAACTTAACACTGACGGCTGTAGAGGTTTGCTCCTTATTTGAAATAAGGCCAATCTACACAGCATACACTGAGTTAAAGGACATTGTAATAAAGACTGCTTACATCTGCACCTCCTGCTAAAGGTCTTCTTGTTGCAGTGTCATCTGGAAATATTCTGGAGGTTTTCAGTTCAACAAATACCCTGTGTCTAACATGAGCTGAGGGTAAAGGCACATGTTGCCTTTTATCTAGCTCTTTTGGAATGGAAATCTGAGCAGCAAATTTAAGTTATAAACAGGGATACTTTATCTAAATTCAATTAGTGCAAACAAACCTGGCCTTAGGCTGGGGAAGGGTCCTGTCATTCCTAGTCTGGGTTCTGCTTAGATACACTCTTTGATATAAAATATGGATGAGCAGAGTATCATTGCACATGCTGGTTGCTCCTCTAAGCACGAATTAGCTGGCTGCTCATCTTTTTCAAGTGCTCAGGACTTTACTCCAGGCACTAGATATCTTCTGTGACAAAAAGTTTCTTCCCAGTTTATAACTGTTTTATCCTGCTGACTTGGGACCAGTTCTTTAAGAAACCAGCAGCACTGAGGATCTGCTGTTTATAAATGAGCATAATCAGTTCTTTCCTAACCCCACTGACAGCAGGACCAACTTGTCGGAAGCCAGAGGCATGGTTTTACTTACTTGCCATCACATTCCTTGGTCTCCTCCAGCACTGCAATTATGCTTGAAAAAAATATCTTACCTATCAGCTTATTAAAAGCTTTTCTAAGCCAGCTAGTTAGCTTCACAGCCTATGCTCTTTCTACTAGCAGTTGAGATAAAGTTGACAAAATGTGCTTATAGTCTTTCTGTGTACCTATTGTCTCCTACATTTCACATCAGTGGTATGCCTTGCCAGGGTAGATAATTTTATTATCCTGCTGGATAATAAAAATGCTAAATAAATTATAGCTGGAGGGAATAGAGATGGTGTTGATTGATACTAATTCCCTGAAGTCAATGTAACAGTATCTTCTGAGGCTGTGTTAGTGACAGTGGATTGAAAGAAGAAATGTTTGTTTCTGGAGGAAAAAAGAAAGAGGAAAAGAAAAAAGTACAAGATTACATATTACACTTCTAGTGAGCAAAAAGTACTCTGCTGGAGGTACAGGCCACTTGTGATAATAAAATTGACCCAAGATCTTATGATGTTGATGATCCTACCCAACTGTAGTACTGTTGTGTGAGCATAAGGGATGCAATTAGAACAAAGCAATATACAAATCAGTCTTTCTCCATCCCTCTTTTCATTTTCTCTCCACAAAAGTAATTGTTTTGTTATGTCAATTAATTCCACATTCCCTCCTGTACAGACAGAATGACATGGGTTTGAGTTCTGTAGCTGCTATACTATTTCCAAGAAGTAATTTTCTTTATTTAGAAATAAAAAAGATTATAGAAACAGATGACGGAAACCCCCTATAAGGACCTAGACTAAATGGACAAATACTCTTCTTCTATATGCTTTTTTTTCCCCTTTCTTCTATGATAAACCCTGTCTTTGTCATTTCCTATTTATTTTGTAAACATGAGATAAGTAATTGGCATTGTAAATTTGTTCTAAGAGAAACTAGAAAGTCTTTTGATCTTTTTTGTAGGCAGTGGATTTGGATAGAGAAGGCCTAGAAGTTACATGGAAATTTGCTCCTTGCCTCTTGATGACCTTGGCTAAGACGCTTCCCTCTTCTGTGCCTTGTTTTCGACATTCATAGATGACACGAGTTTTGTGAAGGACTTTGAGATGTGAAGTGCCTGCTACAGACCACCTTTTCAGGCTTATTCTTACTTCTTCTTGCTTTCCCTTTCTTTGTGGTGAATTGGCAGATAATCACAAAGGACCAAGGCACTTACAAGAAATGCAAAGGTCAGAGATACCCATGTCCCAGAAATATTTCTATTATTTTCAGCTACTTTGAAAACAACAGATTTTTTCTGTTTCCAGATGGTCAAGATGGTAGCCCTTGGAGAGACAGAGACCAGCCCATGGAGATCAGGATGAAGAAAATGATCGAAAACCTCAGGTATCAGAAATGCATACTGGGGGCCAAGAGATAAGACACATGTTGAGAAGGAAAGAGTTCTGTCATCATGCAGCAGAGACGATGTTGGAAGTGAGAAGTGTCCATTGTTTTTGGATGGAAGCTGCTGTTACAGTTTCCTTAGGCTTCTCGTACTTGTGGAAGATTTCCTACAAAGAGGGAGAGACACAGCAGAATAGTCTCATGGCTTTGGAAAAAACGGAAAGTAGTTTCCAGAACAGTCTCTCATGATGTTGTATTCATCTACAGCAATTAGGAAGAGGCTGGACTGCCTTACGAGTCCCTTGGGAAGAAGGATCACCCTGCCAGCTGCATAACAATGGGATAACAATGGGAACTGAATCTCTATTGAGAGAGAGAGAAAGGACCGAAGATGTCTGAAAGCCTGCTGCTCTTGCAAGGCAGAGTCATGTTCCCAATTTACCCAGGAGGATTCATTTATTTGACTGCAAAACTAATGGATCTACTTAGTCTGAGCCTGTGTAGTTGCTACAGGTGTTAATGTGTGTAGGTTTAAAAGGGTGGTCCTAGCACCTATTTAGCAATATTTTTTTTACCTGGAAAATGAGTTTGGAAAGAGTTAGTGAGAGATGGAGATCTTTAGCACAAAATGCCTGTAAGCATAAAAAGATGAAACCTGAAGACCTCTTAGAAATGCATTTTTTCAACTGCTATTTTTATAAATGACTAGTTTCTGTGGCATTTACGGTCATTTCCTTCCTTAGAAATGTTATTTTCCAGTTGTTTTAGTCCACAAAGCACGGACTTTCTCTGGCTTCTGCCTTAACTAACCAACCAGTATAAATTTCTCTTGAAACTCACAGCTGTCTTCACTGAATGTGAGCAAATGAGCCTGTCAGGTTGAGCTGACTCTAAACTTTTCTTGTCTTTGGGATGCAAATCCTTTTAAGTATATTTAGGTCATCTCTATTTGATTTTCATGGGACATACAGTGGGGGGTGGGGGGGAGGAGAAACTTAATCTTCATAAAGGAAAGAAAATGAAAAAGATGTGCTTTAAATCACTCCATTCAAAGTCACTGTCAAAGTCGTCATGTTCCATGCAAGAACATAAACACGTTGGGCTCCTGCTTTCCTTAGGTTTGTGTCAGAAATAGGCTTTTTCTCCGTTGCCTTCATCTTTCACTTATGATTTAAACCATATTATGGGGTGATTGGTAGCTGTTATGGGAGACTCAGGTGCAATCTAGTGACTGGTTTAAATTCCAAAGCCAAAGCACTGGGCTGGCCTCGGTAGTTAGACGCTTTTAATGCCTGACTGAAATTGTTCATCAAATTCCTCACTACTTTCCATATTCTTTACCTTCCTGGCCTGGGCACCCAGCAAGCTGCTTCCTTTAAAATAACGTTCCCCTGACACAAAGTCTCAGAGCACCACTTAAAATTGCCCAGCTCATATTTAATTCATCTTTGGATTTCCCCAGCTGGAGATGCTTAGGTGTATATTGTGGCCAGCGACTGGAAAGCCCCAGATATTTGAGTTGGATAAACAACTCTTAATTAAATACTCTTAAAGTATTTGCTGTCCCTGTTAGTCCTCCTCCAGCCCATAGGCAGAGGAAGAAGCAGGATAAAAATCAGTGCAGTGCTCAGACAGTGCAGCATTTCAGACCTGATCTTCCTTAACACAAATCCCTCTTTAGTGCTGGTTTATATAATAATTTCTTCCAAATTTATGGCTGAGCCACACCCCCCAGCCTGCCTTAATGTAAGTGAAAAGTCAGGCATTATTGTGATGTAACAGTTTTTACCTTGATAGACGATAAAAGGTACGATGCACTGTGTGCAGAGGGAGGATGCTGGCTTTGCGGAGGTGAGAACCGAAGCCCCAGTGGCTGGGGCTGCGCCGGGGAGCCTGGCAGGGCTGGCGGAGCTGGTGCCCAGCGCCTCCTCCACCGCGGAGTGTTGGAGTCCAGACACCTCTGGACTGACAGCAGTCTGAACTGATGTCTGACAGCATTCGGTATTGTCTATGCTACTGAAAGGTCCTGAACTGGCACTGAGGCAGAAGCAAGAAATTTCCTTCCTTATCAACAGGAACCAAACCCAACAGGACTGGGGATGACACTGTGAAGAACTGGAGCTTTTGGTTTGGCAGCAGGCCCTCAAGGAGATGGGCTGGCAGACCAAGGGGTATGTGTGAGTAAGGTTTTACAAAGCGGGTGCATTGATTCATCTGCTGGTTCCCCTCAGGAAACTCAGAATTCTAAGTGTAAGGGAAAGTGAAGACTACTGGTGACAACTGGAACTAGATATTATAAAATGTTCTTTAACTGAACACTCCTGTGGTGGAATCACCGTGCAAAATTTGAGGACTATGCTTAGTCTTTTCCCACATCTTAATGGAATAAAAGAGTTATAAATCTTAATTATTTAAGAAGACAGCCTGTATATTCCCCTGCTTAACCAGTGGTTGCAAGACCAAACAAATCTCCAGTTAAAGACCCCGACTGTGGTAAGAACAGGAGTTTTATGAGTAGTGACAGCAGAATTTTCGTTCTGTGCTACATCTGCCTCTACTGTGCCATGTGTTTAGTCTCCTCCAGTTTAATACAGCAAAGTCTCCCCTGATTTCAGGATTGCATTTTTTAGCGCTTAGCCAACATAGACACTGTGGTTTATATTTTACATTTTTATTTCCAGTTCTGATGTGACAGAGGTTTCAGTTGGATACCATTTGCTGTGATCAGAAGTGTGCTTTCAAATATTTTTAAATATTTTATAGATTAGCACTCAAAAGGAAGCAGAGCCTAGAAGAAAAATAACTGCTACTTCAGCTTCTTTTCTGTGACTGCTGATGAATTAATGATTATTTTTTACATCCCTTATACCAATAGAAGGCATGAAAGTCTTTAAAATTCAGTATACCAAAAAACATTAGAAAAGGGAGGCCAAGGTGGAGTCCTAGATGAATTATGAGCTGGGGCCAGCCACTGGAGAGGGGGAGTTGTGGGTCACCTGTAAGGGCAGGGAGAAAGTGGTCTCCTGGGAGCATCCCAGGTCACCTGCAGGCAGGGGGAGTGAGGGACCACTGCGCCGGGAGTCTTCTTTTCCCTACTTGTTGCATTTGGACACATTATATGGTCAAAACTTGCGCAAGAATCTGAGTGTATATATATATAGGTGTGTGTATACATAAATACGTGTGTATATAGAGGGATGGGGTAGGAGACAGAGGGAGAAAGTAAACCGATGGTTTATATATTTGGATTTGTATAAAGGTAGAGAAATCAAAGGCTTTTGATTTTGGAATGGCAAACTGACTAAATTAGACAAAAAAATAAACACAGCTGTTCCTCCTAAGCAGGAAAGGGAGAGAAAGGTATCCAAGAGCCCAGTCTACCATAAGCTGTTGATTAACCAGACCAGCTGTTATTTAATCCAACTTTCTCTGAAGTATTGAAGGTTTTTGGAGTGCCCTGAAAATCAAATGGTTTGGCTGATCTAAATCAAATATGGTACTATTTTCCTCATCTTTTTGCTTTTAATAGAGTTTTCATTTGACATTTGTTTTGGTTTATGTCTTCAGTTTCAATGTTTCAGAAGGCAAAGCAGTCTGGAGTTAGGTGGTGTACAGAGCCTGGCTGATCTTCTTCAAGGCTCTAAAGCTACCTTCAATGACTTTCATATTAGTGGGAGAAAGAAAGGTACGGTGCTCCATAGAACCAGTCCTCCTTCTTTATGTGCTGTTCTCTGAAATAATTTCTCAGGGTTTTAAGTGGATGCCGAAATGCAGTTTTAAAATTCTTTGCTTTGATCTGCAATACCTGATAAAAAAGCATGGATTTTCTGGAGTCCTTCCTTCTATGTTTCTAATCTTTTTATTTCATTTACCAGTCAGAACGCCTCTACTTTATTTATCTTTTGTAGTGCATATGTAATAACTGCTAGGCCACAGATGAAGACAAAATCCCTAAGTGATTTGGGTAAAAGGAAAAAGAATATAACAGGGGAAGAGTGGAGAAAAAAACCAATAACATGAGATCAAATGTTATTTATGCTTGTTCAGTGTTTATACATATACTTATGAACAAATATCAGCTATAACCCAGCTGTAACTCTGCCCTGTTGTTAGCCAGTTACAAAGCATCAGTACTCTATTCATTGTCAGCTATTTAAACAGACGCCTGAGATAAGAACGATGACATTTTCAAAGATTTGTTTCCTCTTTCTGAGTAAAGGCTGGTGTCTCTCCAGTATGTTGCCGTAGTCCCTATTTACTCTCAAAGCACAGTAATCTGTTCCCCTCATTTCAAGCTGCCCACCCATGCAAATGTTACATAGGAGACTTGTGTAAAAGGTGGGCTTATCCTAGCGTCCTTATAGCTGTACGTCAGGACCTATAAACCATGTATTTGTGTGTGTGCACTGTGCTTGCTGGGGCGATGCCGGGTACGGGGCTGGGCAGAAGGGGAGGAGGGAACAACTGATCGTACTGACCCCGGGGAGGAGGAAGCAGCTCAGGCTGTGCTCACCACCTAAAGATCTTTGGAAGCGCAAAACTGTCATTCCTTTCTTCTTTAAACATTACCCTCACATTTCTCTGTAAATTTTCTCCTAACAGTGAGTATGATGTCCCAGCAGCATTAGCAATGAGCCAGGGTGCTAAAGGCATTGCCATTTTTTTTAACATCTTCAAACTATTTTGAATGAGTGGTGCTGTGTCTTGCAATATTAGTCTTAGATGTGGAGCCCATAAATGGTGCAGTGATTTCCTTGCTCAGTTATTAATTGGCCTATGACAGAGACACTGACATTGTAGTTGCAGACACATGCAGATCGGAAATTAATACACTGAGATTGATAGTTATGACAGCATATAAAATTCAGACCATCCAAGCTCTATTAAATCACTTAATAAAAGCTGAGTGAAAGTATCTAAGAAGCATGAGAAAACCTTAGATTACCTTATTTAAATCTGTTACTTAATGAAAACATAAATATTTAAAACCCATGAAGTTATTAACTAAATTAACCAGAATTATTTTAAAGGTACAATTTACTCAGCCAGATCATCAGCCAATGCAATCTCCATTTAAATTGATGGAGCTATGCCATCGTACACAGCTTGAGCTCTAGATCACGATACTGGTAAAGTCATATACCTTTTTTAAGCATACTGCATTTGGAGCGTGAAGGGATTTTTTGTGACAGCTACATATATGTTTGTCCTATGTCTTAAGAACCATAAAACCACATTTAATATAAAAAAAAAAAAAAGTTCACTTATGATAACTTACCATTCTGTAAAGTTTATCCTCCAGATCCTGATTAATTCTTTGTAAGGCTAGGTAATTGTTTTGTATCCTAAAACAAAGATGATATCATGTAATTGAATGCATTGGTTTTCGTGTAGTTTCTTTACCTGTAATTTTCACATCAGTACAAAACATTGGCTTGCGCTACTTGAAATCTATTTTCTTATCACTCCTGTTCCCAGTCAGTGGTTGTCTTTGAAATGCATTTACCACCTACTTCCTAAGCAAACTTCTTTGTCATGTTTGCTTACTATATTTAGCAGCAAATTCCACCAGGAAGTGAAAATATGTTTGCCATTCTGCACTTGTGTGCAGACATGCATTGCAGCATGGGAACTTGCACAAAGAGATTGTAGCTTTACATCAGGCTCAGGAATAACATGCTAGACAGGAAGCTTGAGCTGAATGCTTAGACAGTACAGGAAAAGATTTATGGAGCTCTTAATAAGGAGAATTGCAGCAGAAATCTAATGACTGTAGCAAAAGCGACATGCGGGCATCGCCACATGACTTAGAAGAGACTATTCCTCCTTTTGACAGAAGCTCAAGGAATTGCCTGTTCTCAGGAGCTAAATACATCCTCTTTCCTCAGGAAATACATTTAGATAGCTTAACCTGGAAAAAGGTGGGTATTTATTTTTATCAGCACTGAGGGATTGAATGGACTCACAAAATGAGACTTCCCTGCTTATTCCAGAGCGATACACCAAAGAAAAGTTTAGGTCTGTACATCTTTAGTTTGCTTAGATGGTAACCTCGGTATTGTAATGAACAAGCCGTGCAGCCTGTAGGAAAATATTGCTGTTTTGGTAGTAGCTGTGCCTTTCTCTTCACAGAAGGCAAGGAGGGTAGCTCCTTGTTCTTGTTTGTACATATCACCTCAGCAGGATCTGAGGTGAAAAATCTAAAGCAAATGTTAGAAGTTCTGCTGCGAAGAGTTTGTCTGAATATATCTATATGTCTGTACTGGGAATCAACCTAACTTAGGTCAATAGGTCGAAGTACTTTCAGCAGTGAGTTGATTTTAGGTAATGGGCAAGTGCGTTCACTGTAAGAGTGAACTCAGATGTAATACACAGTCATTCAGCAGAAAGCCACTTTCTCTGAGAAGCCTGGATCTGGACGTAATTTCCATGATGATCAGGAAGGGACTGGGATTAAAGAAGTTGCTTTAGTTTATTGTATGGTTAGGACTGACTGCTGAAATCAGAACAAAGACCTGCATTTGAACCATGCCATGGCTGCGAATCAAGGGGTCCAGCCCAGCCCCTCCTGACAGTGAAGTGTCTCTCCCTGCTTTTGTTGCCATGGAGATTTTCTTTCCAGTTAAATGATTAAACTTCTCCATTCGGGAGCAGGCCAGCATCTTGCGGTGCCCCTCATGAGGCATGCAGAGCTCCTGCTGGGGCTCCCAGTAATACCGTAACATCTGCTGCACAGACCTGGGAGGAGAGGTCTGTGCTGAGGACAGCTGCTCTGTGGGCAGAAATAATGACATCCCCACGGGCGAAACTCCCTGGGGTACCGAGGGTCAGCCCAGACTCAGGGCAGCTGTTTCAAACATGCATTGCGAGTCTGAGGGAAGCTGCAGTGTCGTGTACATTTTACAGAGCCGCTGAGAAGAGATTTCCTCCCTGTAAGGCAGATCTGTGGTAAAGAGTGTTTGCTAAGTTGGTGACTCAAATGGGCTGAAAATCTGCGAGACTTGTACTAACCTGCGGCTTGGTCATTTCTCACCAGTTCTCACAGTGCCATTGTGTAAATGCCCAGGTGACTTAAAGGATTGTCTGAAGCTTACAGATCTCTGCATTGTCCATGCTCCTATTAGATGCAGCATTTGCTCCTAAGCCTCTGTATAGACGATTATTTGTGCAGCTCTAGGTATACTTGGGACTTTCACAGTTATCTAACCAGAGTCCACACAACAGAAAGAAGTCTTAGGGTACCCTGTACCCAGCTTTTCATGGCAAAGGAGAAGGCAGAGATGATCTTGGTAAACCAGTGGAAGCAAGGAGGCTTAAACTGGCTTTGCCTGCAAACACCTACTCAGCACTAACATAGTTATGTTTTGCTGGTAAGGCTGCATGCCGTGGTGCAGGGAACAAGGATTTAGAAAAATAAGATAGGGCCTGCTGGCTGAGACCAGAGGTGCCCCAGTACCTTGTCTGTCATGGTCTGTTGTTTTTCTCTAGTAAGACAAAATAGAATAGGTTAAACATGCTTTGCACCTAGGCAGCTTGCAGCTCAACTAGACATGGTGTAAAACCAATACAAACTTTTAGCACCTGCAACCTCCTAAAAGTTTGCATGGGTTCAAAAGCATCTGCATAAATTCCTGGAAAAAAAAAGCGGAAAAAAATTATTAGTTCAGGACTTTTCTAGCTAAGGCCTCTCTGTACCTTAGCCTCTTCTGCAGTATAGACCTATGTGGAGAGCTCAAGGGAGACATTGAAGGTTCCCTTTCCCTATCTTTAAGATCATGAATTACCAACAGTACCTGTTATTTGGATATCTGGCTTATGACTGTGGCAACACATCA
This sequence comes from Astur gentilis, assembly GCF_929443795.1. Taxonomy (NCBI): domain Eukaryota; kingdom Metazoa; phylum Chordata; class Aves; order Accipitriformes; family Accipitridae; genus Astur; species Astur gentilis. The sequence goes on from NC_064904.1 coordinate 10,136,736, forward strand.
CTGGGTTTGCTCCTCAGCTTCTGTTGACACTGTTTTTCTCTTGATATGGATGACTGAAAGACTGGTTACCATTAATGTAATTATTCTTGGCTGGCAACACTTCCATCCATAGATGATAGAGGGGTTTTGCACTAGCTTATTACAATCTGCTTCTCTGCTTGTAACTTTTTTTGTCTTCGCCCAGCAAATTTTCCTCTGTTGTATGTTTAGGTGAAAGTAACCCACAAACCCTAGTTCTCTAACACATTCATTTTGCACTGAAAAAACTGACTTTTTCCCAGTAAAAGAAAATCCAATCTAAACAAAAAAATCTATAGTAAGTAGGAAGCTGAGCTTCAAAAAGTGTTTCTATTGAGAACATTATGAAAAGATAGTCAAAATAAGCACAAACACGTGCACACATACACAAGCACATACACATGCACATATATGCATAAAACCCAAATTGGAAATCCACTGTGCCAAAAGAAGTGTCAGCAAATGTGGGTGGCAAGGAGAGAAACGGACCCAGAAATATAGGGAAGAAAGTGTTAAAGGGATAAAAGAGGAACAGGGTAATCAAATCAATCTTTGGGCAACACTAAATAAAGGAGGAGTAGGGAAAATTATTCCAATTTGAAAATGATCAGATGAGCAAATGGTAACCCTCAAAGAGGGTTACTCTTTGAGGAAAAAATACACCTGAACCTTGTGAAGTATGAAACTTTTTAATGTTGTAAATCTGACTTCTTTGTAAATAAAGTGAAGAATAGGTCAGCTTCACTACCCTGTGAAACTGTTTTAAGAATAAACTCCTGTGAATCAATAACTTATCATTTTTGAAAGCTTTTTGTGTTGTTCATATTATTAGGTGATGCCCATGTGCCTCCAGTGTACATATGTGCATGCATTAAGTGCGTGTTTAGGTTCTCACCTAAATTAGGGCCTGATGGAAAGTATTCTGATCAAACTGAATATTGCATATCGGTGCTTTTAACCCAGCAAGCAACACACTCCTCTCTAAGACTGCAGATCACCACTGAAGAGGAAGTTCGCAAAAGCCTCTGTTTCTTTGCTTCCACTCAGTCTCAAGACCTCTTAAGGCCATGAAATATATCTGAAGTAAAACACAAGCTTGGGCTGACTTTCTCTAAAGAAGAGACTTTCACCCAGAGTGCAGTTTAGCTTTGAAGGGTGACTGTTAAAACAGTAACTTCTTGTTCAAAAGACCTTTTCCCTCTCTGTTATCACAAGTTACACTGACTTCCTTATGAAAACAAGAGAGTTTCCCCCCATTTATTCCAAAGCTAATACAGCTACAGGATTCCTGATCAGAACACCCCTTCAGTCCATGAAATGTCTTGCTTTTGGTGAAACAACTATGTGTGTGGGCTAATCTCAGTGCTATATATATGCTTGTATGGGTTTATTTCTTGTCTCTTAACATAACTCTACTCTCTGGTAAAAGCTGAGATGGGGACCTCTCCATGTTGTTACCTGGGGTAGGGTCTAAAGCAGGAAATGCAGCATGACCTTTGGAGATCAGTTTTGGTTCCAAGACTGGTATTTGAAGATTTTTAAAATTTTACTTAAAAGACCTATGCTGATCATGTCAGATAGGGGATCACTGTGAGGTATAATCTCTTTTCAGTCACTTTTCAAAGCTGAACCTAAGCTTTACAGTTAATATTTTCAAACTCACTCAGTACTGCCCTGATCTTGCTCCCACTGGGCCAAAAGAAAAAGACCACCTCTAACTGTTTGGAGAGAGGTCAAAAACTTGACCATCAAGTCACGTAAATGACCTCCCTGCTTGGGTAAGAGAGGGAAGGCGTAGCAGCAACACAGGTAAGTCTGGATAAATTGACGATAAAGGCTTTCAGAAAGGAGTAGAAAAGGATGGCCATTCAGCCTCTTGGAAAAATTCTGCACTTTAACAGTAATGGAAGTTTAATGACAGAAATAGTCTCTAGTACACAAGTGGGATCTTGTTACACAGAGCTTATTTATTAGGGGGGCTGAATTTCTCTCCCTGTGCAGTGAATAAAGCAAAAGACACATTATTGAAACTAATTCTAGTTCCTTGTTTTTCTCACACCGATGTTCCTCTGTGACATGTTGCTGACATGCTTTTGGATGACAGTTTTGTTTCAGATGTTTTCCTTCTCCAGGTTGAGAAACCTGGTTGTTCAACTTGCAGTATGCCTTGCTATTCTCAATAGAAACATTTTTAAAGCTCACCTCATAAAATATTTTGGGCTTCCAATATGATATGTCTTCAGGGGGAGTAATCACTTGTCTGAAACATAATTTTGAATATAAGTTTTCTTCATAATATGTTACAACATTCCATTAGAATATTGGAAAGTCAGTTTTACTAATCTGATATTTGGTATGAGTGCTAGGCTTTGCCATGAGCAAAAAAAAGACTTTCTGGCCTGAGTTTTGAAAGGTGCTTAACTTATTAGTGCCCAGTGAAGTTGATAAGAGGCTTCCCACTGACTAGGAAGACCCTTTAACAGAAGTGGGATGGTCAGCCCCTCTGCTAAATATAATGCAGGATTTATGGCAGCTGTGCCTGAAATAATGTTTCAGGAGAAAAGAGTACACCAATGTTTGCTGTCCTTATAGCTGAAATATATTGGAACAAAATTATGTCAAGACTGAAGCTAGTTTCAATAGCTCTGCTCCAAGTGAAGTGATAGGAAAAATACTGTTAGCAAGAAAAAAATATGGAGAACCTTCAGACTGCTCTTGATAGATGTGGCTTAGTTTTGGTATGGTTTTTGCCTTCTGCAAAGAACTAAAAATATTTCTTTGGGTATAGCCCTGGAATGATTCATTCTGAATTTTGTTTTGACTCATCTAACAAACTAAATCAAACAGTTCAATTATCTACATCAGTTTAGGAAAGTCCTCACAAGAAACGCAAATACATTCCTGCCTAAAGAGATGTATCGGGTTTGCATGGCAAGGTTTTGGTAGCAGGGAGCCTACAGGGGTGGCTTCTGTGAGAAGGTGCTAGAAGCTTCCCCTGTGTCCGACAGAGCCAAGGCCAGCCGGCTCCGAGATGGACCTGCCACTGGCCAAAGCTGAACCCATCAGTGATGGTGGTAGAGCGTCTGGAATAACAGATTTAAGAAGGGAAAAAAAAGTTGCTGTGGCACAGAAACGGCAGCCGGAGAGAGGAGTGAGAACATGTGAGAGCAACAACCCTGCAGACCCCCAGGTCAATGAAGAAGGAGGGGGAGGAGGTGCTCCAGGCGCCGGAGCAGAGATTCCCCTGCAGCCCACGGGGAAGACCCTGGTGAGGCAGGCTGTCCCCCTGCAGCCCAGGGAGGTCCACGGGGGAGCAGACATCCACCTGCAGCCCCTGGAGGATCCTACGCTGGAGCAGGGAGATGTCCAAAGAAGACTGTGACCCTGTGGGAAACCCGCACTGGAGCAAGCTCCTGGCAGGACCTGTGGCCCCATGGAGAGAGGAGCCCACGCTGGAGCAGGTTTTCTGGCAGGACTTGCGACCCCGCGGGGGACCCACACTGGAGCAGTTTGTGCCTGAAGGACTGCAGCCCGCGGAAAGGACCCACGCTGGAGAAACTCATGGAGACCTGTCTCCCATGGGAGGGACCCCACACTGGAGCAGGAGAAGAGTGTGAGGAGTCCTGCCCCTGAGGAGGAAGGAGCAGCAGAGACAACGTCTGATGAACTGACTGTAACGCCCATTCCCCGTCCCCCTGCACTACTCAGGGGGAGTAATTAGAGAAAATCAGGAGTAAAGTTGTGCCTGAGAAGGAGGGAGGGGTGGGAGGAAAGTGTTTTAAGTTTTGGTTTTATTTCTCATTATCCTACTCTGATTTGATTGGTAATAAATTAAATAATTTCCCCAAGTTGAGTCTGTTTTGCTCGTGACGGTAATTGATTGAGTGATCTCTCCCTGTCCTGATGTCAACCCACGAGCTTTTTGTTATATTTTCTCTCCGCTGCCCAGCTGAGGAGGAGGAGTGATAGAGGGTCTTTGGTGGGCACCTGGTGTCCAGCCAGGGTCAACCCACCACAATGGGTCATTGTAGGTTCAGAAGTTTTGCAAACAAATGAAAAAATGGAGAATAAGAATCACTGATAAATTTAAAGCTAGCTTACAGACCAGTTTAATCAGTGCCATGAATGTCTGGAGTGCATGCTTATTCTAATTTGTCATTAACATTAACTAGGCCCCTGATTTGCAATTGCACCATACCACAGATTCAACATTTTTATATCATAGGTTTTCAGTATCATTCCATTCTGCCTGGGACTTAAAAGTGAATGATTTCCTATACTATAATGTGAAATGTCATAATATTATTTGAATTGAACATAGTCTCTGTTTTGAGTGATGGAGGGCCAAATTCTATTCTCTTCTGTCAGTGCAATGGAGACTAACAACAGAAAATATGCAGCCAAAGTCATTCTAAAACATTTATCTGTCCATATACAGTATAAGTATATATATATGTAGCGTGTTTATAACCTTTGTATGTGTTACACAATGTGGCACTAACCCACATGTATGTTTACACATAAACAATGTAATATATGCACCTGTATAGTTATATTTCTATTTACATATTTACTTTCAGTACAGAGACATCTTACATGTCACATGTAAATAACTTCATGTGGTATGTAATATATATTCAGATAAGTGAAACATATATTCAATGTGAAAACACACTGTGTAATCAATAAATAATAAATGAAGTATGTTTGAGACTATATGTTCATATTTTTACTTACATATGTTTTTAACACAGTCACTTGTAAATTCCTAATACCTCTGTTTATTTCAAAAAGTTAGTTACTAACCTTCTCAGTTTTTCAGTTACTTTTTCAAGTTCCTCCTGAGCACGTCTCAATTCTATTTCAAGATACTGACGTGTAGAATCAAATTCCGTTTCAAGCATTTCCAGCTTATGGGTAGTGTACGATAGACGCTTTCGTAATTCCCCCTTCTGTTCTTGCAAAGTACTAGAAAAACAAAGACCACAGCTGTAGAATTTAGCTGCTCCCAAAAAGCTTTTCATGATCCACTCTTTGACCAATTCCCTAGAGTATAGGTTGGCATTAAGCCAGAGAAGTGTGCTTAATAATTTGTTTACTGCACTTTGAAAATCTTCTGATTTAGATAGTTGACTATCTTCCCATCTGTCCTTTCCAGCACATTCGTTGCTAATATCTCATTAGCCATAATGGAATATTTTGTGAAAGAATCCTGATTAAAATACAAAATACAGTCTAGAGTTTGGTTTCACACAGTACCTCTCATTTAGAGTTATCTTAACATACTATGACTGAAATAGCAGATATCTATAGAGCAGCAACTCTAAATAAACTGTGCAAAAATATTTCCTTGCCAATAATTCAAGTTATAATACATCTATCTTGTGGAGAATGAAAATTTTGTCTTATTTGATTCAATTTCCACCTCATTTCCTGGCCATAGAGCTGCTAGAGATGTTATTGTTCATCATTTTGTCTGGAGAACGGTAATCAATTAATATTACAGTTACTTTAAAGTTATGTCTCTTTCCCCATTTTCCCACTTGTTTGGGAGCAAAGACTTCCCAGACTCAGGTGTGATCCCTAATTTTTCACAGTTCTTTCCCTAACAAAGAACTTATGCCCTGCTTGTAAGCTGGCTTCTGTTACACTCTGACAGAAGAGTGCTGGGCACAGAATTTGGAGAGAGGAGGTTTTTCACTTTTTTGTTTTCTCTTTATTTTAGAGATGACATAAGATAGCATAAAGCCAGGAGATCCAAGCAAAATTTTTATCATGAAGGCCAAAGTGCCATCTGCACCCAAATAGTCCCTCTGGATTTGCAGCGATGAACTGGGCATCCTTCCCTTGCTTTACTGGAGCTCAACTGCGCGACTTCAGGTGAGCCAGTCTGCACTTGTCTCAGTTCTTATCTGCACAATGGAGATCTTTTATCCTCGTCTATTTAGCCTGTTAAGCTCCTCAGTCTTCTAGCACGTTTGCCAGTTGCACAGCAGGATGGGGTCCCAGTCAGAGCTGCTGTCTCTGGAGGTCACTGTAGCTTGATTCAGATACTGCAACCTCAGTATTGAGCTGATGTCTTGGCTTCAGGTGGGACCTCTGAGGCACGCCAGAACTGGAGTCTGCCATCACCTGGAGACAAAAGTGCTACCACGTGATGCACTGTGAATTGCCTTGCTTGTTTTTAATCATACAATAAAAATAATTCTTCATAGAAGAATGGCAAATCTTGATACCCTTTGATGTCAGGTGAGTACTGCCATCAGCTTCAGTAGGATAATGTTTTGGGTCTTTAATTAGACAAGACAGTTGGGAACAACATGCCATTCTTCAAGAAACACTTATTTAAGCAGGCTTCAGTGTGACTGTCTTCTCCTCTACAGTCTGCGACAGGAGTTTCAGTAAGTTAATGCAAAAGCTTTACAATCTCTTCTTACTGGATCCATGCAGCTTAGATCTAGGAAACAGTCTAATGTTTTGCCAACACAGTGCTCTATTTCAATTACACACATTGCGTGGTTACAGTTATACTTAGATTACCACTTGTAGTTATAGTCTCTTAAAATAATATATTCTAATTCAGACATTTAATGCAGTTCCAGTTAATGCAACCATTTAGTTTTTATATTTCAATTGGTGAATAAAAGCCCCGAATTATCTAGGGAAATGACAATCTGCGCCCATGCTACTCATTTCTGCATGTCCTCATTCATAATGTTACCACATCATACCGCCTTTCACTGGCTTTGCTGGTGGCCTGTTGTTCTTGCTACTCATCTGCTCATCCTGGGAAAGAAGAGTGGTCAGTTTTCCTTCCTGTAGCCTGGCAACTTGGATTTTCTTCTGTGAAGTGGGAGTTACAGTGTCAAAACTGTTTAGAGTGAAAAGAGATTTGATCTCAAGTCTTCTGCTGCTTTAAAAAAACCTAACCACTAGGATTTCTACAAAAAGTAGACAGTAGCTCCTCCAGCTATGCTTTTTGATAAAAATGCCCAAGCTGCTGCTCTATGCTGGGCAAGTGCAGTTAATGCAAGTTGTGCCAGATCAAGAGAGCTTGTGACATCCTGCTGCACTCCAGAGTTTTGGCCACTGGCAGAGTTTGACCCCTGGGAGGAAGGGGGGCTGTAAGGGTACAAATATAATGGGAATGCCAGGGGTGTTTAAGTCCATAGTAGCTGGAGACTGCTTAACAAAAGAGGAAAAAGAGGAAAGTTAATGGCCTCCAATAACTTTGTCTTCTGCTTCCTCATGTAGGTATGTTGCTTTGGGTCTCAGTTGTGTGAAGATTAGGTAGGAGCAAAGCACCTGACTCCTCAAATGAAGTTGCTTCTGCATATACCTGTGTGCCTAGACCTCTCTATGTGGGGAAATTTGGGATTCAAAATGCGAGTTCTGGGTAAATCTTGATCCTCAGGTGGAAGGCAGTGCTGGTCTGACCTGCCAAAGTGTGCTTTGGGATTCAGGTCTGGACAGCTTGGCAGGTTTTGGCAGCCTGAATCTTGTGCTAGGGCCCCAGCTGAGCAAAATTTTGAAGGATAAACTTAACTTCAAGCTCAGCCTTTTTTCCCCTTGAAGTTCACTTTGAATTGTTTGTATTCTTGAATTCTTTGCTTTCAGAATAGGATTATTCATGTCATTAAAATCAAGCCTATTCTAATGAGCTTTACTGAAACAGTCTACATACATGCAGTCTTTCGCAAACTCTTTGGGTAGTAAAGCATGGCTGTAACTTTGTAAAAAAAAATAAGAAAAAAAAAAGATGATTAAGGCATAAGTTAGGCAACTTCAAAGATCAAAGTTATTCTCATTCAGCAAACCATGATTCTGAAAAAGCTCTACTCATTTCCATCCAAGCTGAAAGATCCTGAAACTCTCCCAAATGTAATAGAACTCCTGCCCAGTGTGTACTTTGATTCATCTGATACACACAAAACCAGCTGGTCATTTTTAAGAAGACTTATTGTTTTTTGACAGGAACATAACACCTGGTTTATGATGGAATTATTTAAGATGTAGTTTTAGGTACGTAATAGTGAATCATTATTAAAATACAAGATATTAGGCAGAAAAGTAAAGATTTTAGAAACATAGAAATCATGTTCCAACAAGAATATGCTGAATGGCAGAAAACTTATAGCCACTTTTATGGGAGAAAAAAAAAAAGACAAGACTCCAACTGGGAAAGTGTTTAACTGTCTATCTGCTTTAATGTCCTTATTGAGCCAAGGAAGTTCTGAAAAGATAGCTAACTTTAAGCAATGACACAATGAAAATTATGCTTATCATTGGCACAAACAGGGAAATTTTCCTGAATCTGGGACTGAAACCATTGAATGGGTACTAATAGCTGTAACCCTGAGAGCAGTTTTCCCAGGATTCCCAGGATGGTTTCAGTTTCTGCATGATTTGAGCCTTATCTAGATATATTAGTGGTTTACGGTAAAGCCTGTTGTTTTCTCTTTCTTAGTTTTATATGAGCAAACACCTGAAAAGCAAAGGCAAGGCAAGTGAGAAAAACTGTAGAAAGAAGAACACACAATGTGTCAAATCCAGTATCTCTAATAGCAGGGTCAGAAGCTCAATTTTTTTTTAAATACAAATCTAAGGTATTTCATGAGTTGGTTTTTTTTTGCATTTCTCATGAAACAGATATTCTTCCTCTGAAAATCTTCCCCTTACTGTTAGCTTCTAGTGGTATCACATAATGCCATGCCTGAATTCTCTTTCCGTATGCTGTGTTGTGTACTTTCTTGTTCAAGAAGTCTGGGCTTTTCATAAGGATTGCTTAATTTTGTTGTCTATCCCTGTAAACTTGGTAATGGTAATTTAGACAGGGTTGAAAAGAGGGAAAAAATAAGAAGTCAAATTATGGAGACATGAAGTCAAGCATTTAGCATTTTCCCTTTTCTCTAAAATAAGCGACTCCACAAACTAGCAGCATTTTTTTTCTGCTTGTCACATGCCAGTTAATTAAAAAATTTCAGTGCAGAATCTTTTTAATGTTGGTAAATCAATGTATTTAATTTCATAATTTATTTTCTATTGCTAGTTGGCTCTCATGGTTCTTTATTATTTATATAATAAAGAATATACATATTCAGCAAATACATTTTTATATATATATTTATATAGGTTGTTTAGTTAAAAACTAAGAAAATAATTCAATGGAAAAAAGTCCAGCCAGGAGAAAGGAGATGACTTATTTGCGAATAAAAAGTAGTCTTGGGAAGTCTGGTAGTATTATGTCTTAGCAAACTAATCCTATACTCCATGGATTTCCTGAATCTCTGACAGCTGGGGAGAATTACAGGACAGGATCCAAAATCCTGTAGAGTAGGACTTTTTGGGTAAGTGGTTCTCTATTTCTTCTAATGATCTCCAAAGTCCTGCTCCTGTGACAACCAGTGGTTTGCAAGTCATTACCCATTTTGCTTCATTAAAGCATTTCTCTAAAAACAAGGACAGTAAGTACAATATTAAATATTTAGACTGGTGAAAAAAAACCCTCTCAAGGGAAGCCACTTTAAAGGTTATTAAAAACAGGTCTTCAGACTTTCCAAAGTATTATATTCACCAATTAGCTCTGTTTATACTCACTGAAAATATAAAATAGATATGAAAACATATATTGGCACAGAATTTTTTGCCCAGAAACATTGTCATGCTGCCAGTAATTGCCAGGTTTGAATTCTGGAGTTGCTCCTTACTGGGGAACTTGAAGCCCTCTTCCCTCCGGCAGTGCTTCTACAGAGAGATGCCAAGCCTCACTATTGAATCCTGGTGCTGGAATTGATCCTCAGGAACAATTCAGAGGCTGTTCAGGGGAGATATTACCAGGTGGGAGTTAGCACTACCCAGGCTCTACATTTAGTGAAGGGGTCTGTTTTACAGGAGAAAGATGAGAAGGCTATGCAGGCAAATTCAAGTACCACCAAATACTCCTGGTACTTTCTTGGCGTTAAAATTTTGCTATCCCAGCTTGCACAAGAGGTAAAGCAAAGAGATGTTTGCATTTCTAGTGTCACCTCTCTCTCTCCAATAGACTTCTGTCCACAAAGGGTGGCGAGTGGTCAAAATGGGTATTTTTTTTTGCCTCGGCGTTCTTGACAGCCTGTACATTAAGCTGAACATCGGTGGTACTCTGCACACCTTCAGCCCCAGGGAAGGGTGCGCAGGTCGATGAGCAGAATGGAGACAGGCAACGCGTGCCCATCTCAGCCTGCAGCCGTCAGTCAGGATTCATCTGTAGCACTGGCTGCAGAAGCTCCAGGTGAACATATTTCCACTGGAGCATTTCAGGCAAAACTGAGATGCCATGTGGCAATGGCCTATTCTGAGGAAGGTGTGCTGGAAAACCAGCAGGTTTTCATTGTACCTGTCTGACCTTCTGCCAGCTCATCTGCCTGGCAGATGGCAGGATGACAGAGGAGAGCTGGTGTGGAAAGTTGGGGCTGTTCGGCTGCCTGGAGGCCAGAGGATTTCTAGAGCTTGTTACCCTCAGAGAGCCCACAACGAGGGTACTCTGAGAATCAACATCTGTGGGGCTGCCCCATCGGTGGAACATCCTGGAAACCCCACGTCTCCACCTCACTGGTCAATCTGCTTTGGCAGCACTTCTACATCTGCCTGCCACCCCAGGGCTTTGCTTTGTAGATGGTTCTGCCGTGTCATTTAAAACCAGAGCAATCCTGGTTTTTTAACTGTTGAAATTCTCCCTGAACAGGCTGATTACTCTCCTTCACACAGCTCTAGGAATGAGTAAAACAAAATATGATTAATGGTATTAGGAGGGAAATTAGCAGCGAAAGGAATGCAAAACGAGGGCAAGATAGATGCCCATGTCAAATATACTGAAAAAACATATCAAAGGTTCTCATTTCTGGGTAGTGAAAGAAGTTTTAATGCAGCTGTGAAATCCTAAGTCAAACTAATTGTAGTTTGTGGGTAAACATCGTGCTTTGGGAGAAGGAATGTGTAAGTAGGAACTAACCTGGACTAGGGTTTAGGGCTCTGAGTCTTGTACCTGGCTTTGCCAAACGTGCCTAGTGTTATACCAGTCAAATGAGTTAAGGCGAGACTGACCCGACCAGAAGCAAATGTCAATACTGCTGGTCAGCTCTGGCTCCTATTCTTAGCTGGTCCTGACGAGCAGGCACTATCAGGATGAGATTAATCTGACCTGTTTTAGAAGCCTACTTTAAGATGAGGTGACGCAAACCTGAAAGTACCCATTTCCACTAATTACAAAGAGAATCTAGTCAAGTGGCTTAGACATAGACAGCCACATCTCGTCAGGTAACTCCCCCTCTCCCTGACTCAGTACGGTGTGTATCAGATGAGGTAATAGTATTCCCTTTCTTCTTTGCTTAGATTGCATGGAGGCCCACAAAAAAGAACCACTAAATGCTTTTAAAGTGTTTATCACATAGTGTCTGCGATGGGTCACGTTCAGAAAAGGGCTTCACAGGATCAGGAATTTGGGAGCGCTGAGGGAAATTTAAAAAATATATTCTGGAACAGAATTTCAAAAAGCATCTTTGATTCTTCTGCCCTGTGGGTTTTTATTTAGGGAAAAGTTAAAACAGTCAGCCCTGCACAGGTGCTTACTGTGAAGAGTCTAAAGAGTAGGAGAGGGTCTCTGGGAAGGGCCAAGGGACCGTCTGTGAGCCCAGCCATCGCTGATGACAGCCAGGAGCAGCGATGTGGTGGGCAGCCAGAGAGCCTGGGGCCAGGTTTGTGCATTTTGTTTTCTGGAAGCACTTTCCTAACAGTCTGAGGCTGCTGTGGACCTCTGCAAAGAGATGGCCTGTTTGGCTGAAGGAGAGCAAATAGCCACATCCCTGGTTTTGTTCCTGATCTTTGAATGGAGCCTATCCTCATAGAGATGAGGGCAGTCAGCCAGGCAGATGGCGAGGCCCTGGGGGACCTCTTCCTGATACGTACCTCACATCCCAGGGAGCAGCAAGCTGGGGACAGAGAGCTCTGTGGAAGTTTGCAGCTAGCAGAGATGCCGACAGGTCCTCAGTGCCACTGCGTTGCTATTCAATGGAGCTGGACGGCATTGTCACCTTAACCTTGGGATCACCAGGGAATTTTGGCTTCAGCAGGTCCTGCTGATCCGTGGCTGGTGGTCTGGATTACCCAGGACCTTTTATTCCAGCACAGCTCTGCTGCTGGTCACAGGGCATGGCTCTGGCATGGGTCACGCCAGATCCGCATGCTGCCCAGGGTGGGCACGCTGCAAGAAAGGCACCCCAACCTTGGCTTAGGAGGAATAGCTTTGAGACAATAGTTGTGTCATTGAATCTGACCCCTCGACAATGTTTTTTAGATTTGTAGTTGTTGGGAAATGAAGTCCAAGCATTTTGCAAGTGTTTTCTAGATTAATGAAAGATCTATAATGAAGCAGTAATTGGATTTCTATGTTAATCAAGTTTTGATTATGTGTTACATGCTCAGGGTCACTGTTTCAAAAGGGTAATACCAAAACTATCTTCCTTGTCTGCAGTTTTTGTAGCTAACCTTGTGCTTGCTCCATCTCGTTAGAAGGGGGATGGGATCAAATTACAAAGTCTAGATCCAGATTCTGAGAATCCAACTACAGACTTGAAATTAGTTTTGTTGGGGAAATAGATTACATTGTTGCAGCTCAGACCCAGAGCCCAGTCCACAAATCCCAGTGCTCTTGTGGCTCTTTATTCAGCAGCTTCATTTGTACCCAAACAAATGCCTCAGCAACCGTGTATCCAAGTTCTACAATAGGCAGTTTCCTATAAATTCAGGCTCACACATATTTTATTCAGCTCACCTGTTTTTTTGCAAATTTTCACCGAGGTCTGTCAGGTTTTTTTTTCACTACAGAACATCCACCAAATTTCTCCATTATTTTCAAAGAAGTTTGTTACATATTTGAAACTTTGGAGTATAAACAGTTTGCCTGTCAAATTGCATGCAGACCTTTCCTTCCTATAGATATATATACACACAGATACACACACATACATAGGTAGATAGCTTTGGGAGGTGGGTTTTTTTTGCAAGTATTAAACTGTTTCAATTTTCTTTCCAGTACTCATTTTCAAAATAAACAACCTGAAGCTGAGTATGGATTGTTAGAGGGAAGGCCTGTACATATGTTTCAGAGCAAATGTGTGGGTGATCCAAATCTGGAGCTCAGATAGATAGTTTCCAGATGACTGATGGACACATAAGACAAGTAACAGAGTCCTTTTCTTAGGTTCCAGTCTTTCTGGAAGAATTTAAACCAGAGAAGAGGAATGCTTTATCAGAAATATTAGAGAGTGTCATTTGGAAGGGACATGGGGGAAAAAAAAGAGATGTTAACCAGTTGAAGTCCAAAGTTCTGTGGGACAGATCCTTAACATGAGAGCCTATTTCATTGTATGAGGTTCAACAAGGCCAAGTGCCGGGTCCTGCACTTGGGTCCCAACAGCCCCACGCGGCGCTACAGGCTTGGGGAAGAGTGGCTGGAAAGCTGCCCGGCAGAAAAGGACCTGGGGGTGCTGGTTGACAGCCGGCTGAATATGAGCCAGCAGTGTGCCCAGGTGGCCAAGAAGGCCAACGGCATCCTGGCCTGTATCAGAAATAGTGTGGCCAGCAGGAGCAGGGAGGTGATCGTCCCCCTATACTGGGCACTGGTGAGGCCGCACCTTGAGTCCTGTGTTCGGTGTTGGGCCCCTCACTACAAGAAAGACATTGAGGTGCTGGAGCGTGTCCAGAGAAGGGCAATGAAGCTGGTGAAGGGCCTGGAGCACAAGTCTTGTGAGGAGCAGCTGACTGAGCTGGGGCTGTTTAGTCTGCAGAAAAGGAGGCTGGGGGGAGATCTTATCGCTCTCTACAACTGCTTGAAAGGGGGTTGTAGTGAGGTGGGTGTTGGTCTCTCCTGTCGGGTGGCTGGAGATAGGACGAGAGGAAATGGCCTCAAGTTGCAGCAAGAGAGGTTTAGGTTGGATATTAGGACAAATTTCTTTCCTGAAAGGGTGGTCAGGCTGCCCAGGGAAGTGGCGGTGTCATCACCCCTGGAGGTATTAAAAAAGCGCGTAGACATGACTCATCAGGACATGGTTTAGTGGGCATGGTGGTGGTGGGTCGATGGTTGGACTTGATGATCTCAAAGGTCTTTTCCAACCTAAACGATTCTATGATTCTATGATTCTACAGCACCTGGAGAGCTGATATATGTACCTTAAAACAGGAGTATTGCTGGACTTTGCAAGGTAGATTTTCTTCACTTACGATGTGAGTACCCGACTCTTGCATAAGTTGCACAATTAAAAATGCAGACCTGGCAAGAGATATTATATGGTAAATGTGTCTAAACTGTGTTGGGTTTATTCATAAGAGGTAGAAAAGAGAGATCTCTCTCAAAAATAAAACTAAATTATGTTTTGGTTATATTGACCTGAGAGTCTTTCATTGCAGAAGGGGTGACTTCTAGAACAAGTATCAGAAGCCCACAGACACAACTATCCAACAAGAGCATTCATTATTAACCGTAATATGAGGTGATTAAGATATGAAAATTCATTTACATGTTGACATGCAAAAAACCCTTAGAGGACCAGCTGTCAGCACTGAGTTGTCTTAAGTGAATGCCATTATTGTCAGTGGAACGTGGTAAGATTTTTGAAATGTGCCTATAATAAAGACATACAAATTGTCCTTTATTTAAAGGTACTATCCATAACCTAAGGCTCTGAATGGATTGAATAGAAATACCATGAATAAAATTACAGCTTTCAGAAATAGACACTAAAGGTGTTTTGATTATTTTAAATGAAGTTTCTTCAGCAGGCAGTTGTGAATCCCCCAGTGTGCTGAAAACTGCAAAGGGAAAATGAAAATGAACAATGAGAATCCAGACCTGCATCTAGGGAGCATGTTATTGTGCAGAGCACTAAGAAATCAAGGATGCAGAGCAGCTCATGGAGAGGGAAGAATGTGGACTTACAAACCGGGATGTACACTGTCTACCACGAGCCCGTGAGCTGGGTAGCCCAGCACTATGCTTGGTACAGGGCTGCACGGAGACTGAAAAGCTGAGCCAGCTCCCTGAGGACTGATTTAATACTTCTTCTCACTTGATTTGGATCTGGAGTCTTCAAAATATGTTTCTGTTTCCTATTAACGAGATGACCACTTTTGCTTACAAGACACTTTTGACGTTAAATACCTGAGTGTAGTCAGGTTGGCTGTATGTGAGAAATGAATGCAGTGCACAGTGAAAAAGCAGGAGCCTTGTGCCCAAATTCGAAAGTGGCTAAAGCAGAGTGAAACAGTGGAAGCAGCAGAAGCTGTTACAATCTCTGATTTCTTCCAAGCTGCCTCCTAGCCTTTGTTAGGCTCTCCCTAAAGTCTGTGGGGACTGACTAATTTCAGCTCTGGCAAGTAGGCTCTTAAGCGTCAGTGGCTTAAATGCCAACCCTTAGGTTCAATAAATGATCTTACAGAAGTTTGAATAAAGACTGTCCCTCTTCAAGATTTTCCTCTGTGTTGCTAGAAAAGGAAGAGATGAACAGGTGGAAAATAAAGTTGCAAGAGAAGAAAAAAAGCATGCAATTCAAAGAGGAATACAGGTTTTCTGACTCGTCCTCTAGAGGTAGGAAGAGTATGTTTATTTTCTCATTATAACGGAGGACTCTGCTCATGTTCATGCCCTACTCCAAACTGTCTGCTTCGTCCAAATGTTGCTTAGTGCTCTGGACCACATCTGAAATGAGTGAGCTGGAGAAGCTGGGAGAGAAGGCAGTTAAATTCTGGCATGGCAAACTTCAGCCAGCGTTTGTCCAAGAAAGCAGAGACATAATGACCCTGACCATTCCCAAGGATGAAGGGATCTTCACACTGCTTGCTGCCCAGACTCTGCTCTTGACATGACACTGGAAGAAGGTTCATCTCTGTAAGACCTGCTATTTTCTGGCTTTCCAGAGGCTGATATGTTTGCATAAAACACTGGGCTAGAAGAAATGGTGAGTTGCAATGTAAAGTTGCAGGGTATGAATAGATAAGGAAAACAGCAGAAAAGGCTGACTGCAACAAATACTTGCTGTAACAAAGGCTGTTGGGGGGGCTGCCTCACACAGAAAGTGATTTGAAGTTGTTGAACAGATGTTGCCTGCTTTTTAATGTCTGGCAGAGTCCTAGCAGTCTTTACTGCATCTCACTAGGGAATCTAGAATACTAAGCAGTGATGAGAAAGAATAGAAAAAAACACCCCAAAACCAGTGAGGTATTGAGAAATTGAGGTAGCAAAATTAGAGGTAGACTTCAATTTATGATTTGGAAGCCAAAGAGAGGTCTCCAGGCAATTGAGCAAGCTGCCTTCGGTTCCAGCAGCTCTCCTTACAGCTTCAAGTAGCCAGCTTCTAGATTGCTTTGGTTTGTAGTCACGGATAAGCACTCCCTATGGAAATTACTGAAAGCAGCCTGCCACATCAGCTCACAAGCTTATAAAGTTATATTTTAATTGTGTTATTAAACCTTTCTCACTTCTGCTTTTGTCTGTTTACCTTCCTGATTCATCTGGATCAAGCTGTGCTGGAACAGGAATGTGGTTCTTCCTGAATGGTGCTGTTTATTTGTAATAGGACATGTAATGAGAATGGGTGAAACCCACTGCCCAGAAGTAAGCTGAAATTTAACTTACTCTTTCTATTAAAGGACTGAGGTTGGAGGTGCGGTAGGGGAGTACTATAGAAATGTGCTTTAATAGTAGGGAAAGAAATTTGTTCCTGTTTCATTTGGTATAAAGCATCCAGACATAAGTTAATGGACAGATGTTATCATCTCTGGTCTCACCTTAGCTATTTCCCTCCTTTCCCTATCCTTTTCTCTTTCCTCTGATTTGAAATTCATCTTTGTCTGACTCAAGGGACTCATTTTGGTGGGCTGGCTTAGCACTTCCCATCACAAACATTATGCTAAGTGCTTGAAAAAATTAAATATACTCTTATGGCTCCAGGACCAGTCAGACAGAATTACTACTGGGACCGGGACTGGGGGGAGAAGGAACTGCAAATGCCACTGTTTTTTACTTTTATAAGCAGTGTTTATTACCTTTCTTGAGTAAATTACTGAATTTTATTTTTAATTTTATCTGGTCACAGTTGCATTCTGATCCTCTTTTGTGACAGAAGTCCTACAAGACAGAAGCTCCTGTTGTATCTCTAGCTTGAATCTATAGGTGCTTGCCTTTAAAAAAAGCCAATGCTTGCCAGATATGATTATTAAAGACTATAGGAGATAATACTGCTGTTGCTTAGAGTGAGACACAGGACTGACCCCTCAGTCACTTTCAGTAGCCATCAGTGCAGTCAGTTCTACTGCAGTCTCTGTTCTTTATCATTTAGTTCCCCCATCACACACAGCTGTATGACATTACTAAAGCAACATGCCATAGAGGTGAGCTCTAGGGATTTTTTGGAAGGTTTTCTGGCAGGAGAATAGATCACTGGTTTGTTAACACAAGCAAACAATTAAATTAAATAAATTAATAAATTGATTAAATAATACTCCTTAGCCTGGAAACACCCAAATTCTCAGCTGTGTGCATGCAATTCAGATTCTGAGAAAAACTATCACTACACACAGGCTTATGTATAAGGTATTGAACAGGAACAATGAGAGCTACTGGCTGTTATCTGAATGAACTTATTTTGCCTGAATATTTCAAGATATTTTTAGTTTTTCTACAATAACAAATGATCCTCAGCTCTTTGATCAACTTGGTATTACAGCAAAAGAAGAGAAGGAAAAAAAGAGAAAGGAATTGCCATCTGTCATCTTTGGCTAATTATTTCAAGCCCTACCTTGTTTTATACACTGCAGCACACTATTTGGGGACTTGTTAACTGAGAAGTCTTCTACTCTGCAAGAGTATAAATGAGTTCACCTCTAGCAAGTTCCCACCACTCAGCATGTTGTGCTGTCATTTCATACAACCTTCCTCCCAACCTAATGCCATGATTTATTAGTTCAGTCGAGTCTATTTTATCCTGCTCCCTCAGCTGAACTGGCTTTTTAGTGTAAGACTGTTTTGTCGCCTTTTTTGTGGGTGTATGGAGAAGGAGAGGGAACAGGACTGCATTCCTCCAGCACCTTGGCATTAGGTCTTCTGTCATTTTTGGAGTGAGCCAGTAAATGAAGGAGCTCTCTGCAAGTGTGGAGGGACTAAATCAGGCAGCAGGTATTCATCTGTAAAGATGCTCGCACTATTCATGTAAAAAGCAATACACAATGTGCTTCTTCAGAGGGGACCCAGGAGCCCTCTGCTCCCACCTACCCTGCAGACGTAGCACCCCAAAGAACCATGCAGAGTGAGGAAGCAGCTTCTTTACTACAGACTTGCCCCAAAATTCCTCTTGTGCCCTGAGATGTGGATTATCTAAACACAGGTCACTTTTATTTTTTTTGCCTTATAACTGAACTAATTCAGTATTCTGGGTGAATTCAGACTTGGTTTTTTAAACTCTCTTCCTGAAATTTTTTGTTGCTTTCTCATTAGTTTTTTAAAAGTGAAGGTGCATCGGGCTGGATAAAATAGAATCTATCCTCATTTTGTAAGTGCTGACAGTTGTCGCATTCACTATCTTTCATTTTCACAAACAAATGTTGAGATTTTTTTAGTTCCTTCAGCAAGCTGATGTTTTTCAATATAATTGGAAAGCAAGTTTCCAGATAAACTTTTAAAGTCTAGATATGTTGAAACAGTGTGATTAAGATTTGAGTTAATCAACAGGAAAGAAACAAGCAAGCTTTCAGGAAATACTAAAATCTATCTAAAAGTTTAGATCCCTGTGAACTTTTTAAAAACCAGGGAAGGAAATGAAAATTATCTTTCAATGGCTGTTTATTTTTTTTTATGAAATGGCTAAATAGCCTGAGGTCAAATCCCAGATTTGTGCATTTTAAGCTTTGGTATACTTGGAGATAAACTGTGGTATTGTCCTCCATAATGTAAGCTTATTTTATTTTGAAACTAAGAACTACAAGTGGTCAGTGATGGTAAGAAAAGAGATTTGTGGGGTTTTTTTTAGCGACCCCTACAGAAATGCTACTAAATGTCATCCCAAGACTGAACTTCCCCACGGGCATCCATTTAAAAACACCACATAAGATCAAACTCAGTGATGACACTGTGGCTGTGTGAATTTGTTCCGATTTTAAAAGACTTCCAAATATTCAAACAAATTGGAATCAGGGTCAAACATTTTGAAAAACAGTTTTATATGCCCTGATTGTATTTCACTTCACTCATCATCTCCTGATTTTAACAAGGACAAGTAGCAGAGCAAAGCTCTTTTTGCATCAAGCTCATCTAAACCCAGGTACACCACCCATGTGCAGAGCCCCATGGGACTGAAAAGTAGGAATTCAAACCACTTACTTTTCCAAGACTGTTGGTTTTTTCACTCCACAGAGTGTAGACTGTGCCAAAAAAATACCAAAAAATCTCACTTATGTCTTTGCTACACTAACAGCACTCTTAAGATGAAAATTCACACACATCATTCAAAGAAAATCAATAGACTACAAGAAGGCAATCTAAAGCTTAGCCTGTCTTTATTTTTTTATCTAATTAATTTCTTACTTTGATATATATTTCAATATTTCATATGTCATTGAAAACTATAGGATCAGTGTATGACATTTCTTCTACATACCTGCCACTTGAAATAAAGTTAAGCAACAAAGTACAAAGAATATATTCAGGAGAAAAGTAGAAGAGAATCTAAGCAAAATATGGAAAAACGAGTCATTACATAAACTTATAGCATGTGCTGCATAGGAATGTAAACTAGAATCAGTCATAACTCCTCCATCCTTTCAACATCTCTGTACCTATAGCATTGGAAAATTCCTTATTTCAGGAGACCGAAGATTAAAGTAAACCTGATAAAGGAGAGAGAATATATACATACCAGCAATTAAGAAAGGTGGGTGAACTGCCCAGATAACTGTGGCATCAACAATGACATGCAGTGCATCTGTATTATAAGAACTACTCCATCATAAAAAAATATTAACTGGTAGTAGGCAGCTGTGGATTTTGCAGCTTCTTAAACAACTTTCAGTTTTTATACATGTTACTAACAATTATTACAGGCTTGGCTGAGGCAAGCATCTAGACTACTATAATAAACAGATCCGCTGTTATTCCCCTCGTTCAGAAAACATAGCGCAACTGAACAATGAGAGACTACAGACTGATGTGAAGAAATGAAACATTTTTATGGACATCAGAAAATTAGAAAGAAAGCATAACTTCACAAAACAGCACTTATTAGTTACCTGTCCCAGAGAGTAGGTGAAGATTTTGCGAGCCTGCCCTGGAGAATTCTAGGTTGCCATAGGCAGGTTGGCACCCAGGAATTTCGTACCCTGCAGCATGAATAGAGGATAAACCATGGCTAGGTATGGCTCATAAGACATACGAGTGATAACCTAGCTAGATTTGCTGCATATTAGAAGGCTCTGGCATAATTTGGTGCTAATTATTATTCAGGATATCTTACTTTAAAGCAGTATTAAAACTATAAAACAAGGTAATGTTACAGCACACACATTTAGTGATTTTCTTGTATGACTATTGTAGGTCAGAATAAGCATTTATAATTGACCTTATGATGGCTGTAAATGGGTGCTACTCCATCTATTTTACTGGAGAAGCATTTGGTCTTCAGATTTGTGAATCAAGCCCTTGTATTTTTGCATTGTAAAAACATCAGATTAAACAAATTTATGCTTCATTGAAAGAGGGTCAGCAAAATTCCTTCTGAGCACCATAGTGAGAACATGTTTAACAGTGTTAATTAAATCTGGGCTGAGGTTCAAGTTCCACATACCAGGTTCCATGCACATCTACCAGCAGCAGAACAATAGCTGCAAAATATTTACTGGAAATGAAAAGCACAAAGAGAACCAATGTGAGCTAGCAATATAAGCTATGAATAACACACAGCAAAAGCAGATCCAGAGCCCAGGAGAAGACCAACGAGGCAGGCAAATTAGCAATGAGAACTGTTGCCCAACATTAGCATCAAGCAATGCTGGTAAGATTCAAAACACTCTGTTCAGTCCTTAGTCAAGCAAATTCTCACTCAAGTCAAAGGTGGTTTTTCCTGAGTAAAATCTGAGTAAGGACTACAGTATTTGGCCACGCAGAATACCTCATACAGTATTGCTGTGTTCCTTTGCAATATCAGAAATGCAACATAACATGCCTTGAAGGATAAACTCAATAAAAGATCAGGTTTTCCTCACTCAAGCTTATTCATATTTATGAACCAGAATTTTTGCATAAGCTTTCCCTGTGGTCAGTGATTACTACACATACAGAAAATCCTACCTTCCAGTATGCACCATCAATTACTAGTGGGTACTGCAAAGTAGGGACCTTCTGGACTGTGAACACATCCTTATATACAGGACACATTTCAGGAGAAATAACTGTGCTACAGGCAGCAGCAGAGAATCTCAGTGTTTACAGGAAAGGAGAACTCTGCTGAGTCTCCTGTTACTGCTGTAAGTCCACCCTGGGATTGGCTTCATGTCAAGAACTACTGGCAGCAAGATGATGCTCTTTAAGGCACTCTGAGGAAAAGCACTAAGTGAATTCCAGCACGTTACTCTAGTTGTACCACTGAGTTGTTAATTGAATAAGGAAGGAATATTTAAGTATCATCTTTTAACTTTTTCTGTACCAGACTTGGATTAAGTATGTGAAAACACTCAGGGATGACAGAAAAAATGAGATGGCCTGAGGTTTAGGTGTTGTCATCACATGGATTTACAGCATTATTCACTTTAAAATCAAAGTGGGGGTGAGAATAAATCTCTGCAATCTGTAATACCTTGGTATTGTCGGTTCTTCAGTGAACTGTCAGTATTACTTTGGATTATGCATCTCTCTCAGCTTTTCTGACGTTCTCAAGCTGAAAATCTCATAATCAATAGGTGTGTGCTTATTTAATACATACCAATTCTGCAGTACTTCACTATGTATTTTCATTCTTAACTATGGGTGTCAGCAAAGCAGTCCATTGTAGGAATACAGATTTGAAAATGGTCTTTACCTGGCTCTCTGTTTTGTATCTGCATATTTTTAGGCACAAAATTGTAAACTGCTCCTAAAAATCATGTTCTTGAAATCTTAATTTTGAAAAAAATCAGTGAATTCAGCCACAGGTTTTTCCAGAACCAGTGGAGATTTTTCAAACCAGCGCATTTTGCATACTTCTCCGCACTTCACTGAGAAACCCTCCATAGCAGTTTTCTAATGAGATAACAAAACTTGCAAATTCTGTGATGGATGAAATGAAAATATTGGGCTTTTCAAGGCCACAAATTAATTAAATTAGGGCTTTGGGGGCACAGAAGCCATTTGAGCAAGGAGAAATCTCTGCTGTCTTCAGATCCATTACCAGCTCTCTTCCATGTAGTCTTAATCTAACCTATCTCATACCTTTTACTGATATGTAGCAAATAGCTTTGCTATAGATAATTTTAGGGCTGTGAGGTTGTGAGATGTTTTGACAGAGAGGGGAGGGGTATGAATTCTACTTTAGCTGTTTGCTCAGTGTTTTTCCTGACATATTTCAGTAGTAAGTCCCATGTAATTGCTCCATAAATGAGCTAATGCAGAGAACAGCTCTCTGCTCTAAATGTGGTGGGTCTTTCAAAAGCTTCCCAAAAGGATTTAATAACATCCTGTCTCAGATAATCAGTGTCAGTTGTAGTCAGTCTAATCACATTCTCATGTGCAAGGTTGAAAAATAATTAGTAACTGCAAGTTTTATTTATTTGCCTGATATACAAACACAAAAATTAATTTGTTAGCTTCTGCAATTTACATGGGATATTGTTTTATCATTGGCAAATCAGAAATCAGCAAAACACACATACATTTTTGTCTAAAGCAACTGTAAATTTTAAAGGAAATAAATGGAAAAAGCTCCCAGTCCTGTTACTGTTCCTTTCTGAAACAACGGTTGTAAGAAACTTGTAAGTATTGAAAATAATAAACAAGCCTATTTAAAAAGAATCTTGTATAGTCACCATATACAAATAGTAGTTTACTACAGGAAAAATGTCAGTCCCAAAAACCTGATGATAAAGTATTTCAGATTATCAGATTTTAAAATGACTTTTTATTATGCTGTAGCATGATAAAGTAACTCATTTTCCTCTTCTTTCTACAGAGCTTCCTTATCCCTCACTGATGTGATTGAGAGCGACTCCAGTGTCAAATGAGGTTCAAATTTGGGCATACTGTTGTAATAGTCTGTGTTTCCTTGTTTTATCCTGGAATATGCAGTATCTTACTTCATATATTGTCTGTGGCTCATCTGACAATAATCACAGAGGATATTTACAGACCTATAGCCAATTGGAAAAAAAAAAAAAAAAGGTGAATTTCTCAGTGAAACACGATCAACACTTTATTTCACTGTCTAGAGAAGAACAACTAACAATTACTCAGTTTTGGTGGCAGATGGTGATTAATTGGCTGTTGCTGGAGCAGAGTCACACAGACCGCTTTGTCTGTTTAAGAAATACTCTTATGAAAAAATAAACACAATGCCCCTTATGGTCCCCTCTCCATATATCATAGGTGAGTAAAATTTATAGCGTCTGATATGTATAAAGATCCCTGGTTCATGTACTACTCAGAAACACTGCTCTTTATATGGTAGGTGTATTGGGTTTGCATGGCAAGGTTTTGGTAGTGGGGGGGGCTACAGGGGTGGCTTCTGTGAGAAGCTGCTAGAAGCTTCCCCTGTGTCTGACAGAGCCAAGGCCAGACGGCTCCGAGATGGACCCACCGCTGGCCAAGGCCGAGCCCATCAGTGACGGTGGTAGTACCTCTGGATTTAAGAAGGGAAAAACCCCTTGTGCAACAGAAACGGCAGCCAGAGAGAGGAGTGAGAACATGTGAGAGCAACAACCCTGCAGACCCCCAGGTCAGTGAAGAAGGAGGGGGAGGAGGTGCTCCAGGCGCCGGAGCAGAGATTCCCCTGCAGCCCATAGGGAAGACCCTGGTGAGGCAGGCTGTCCCCCTGCAGCCCAGGGAGGTCCACGGGGGAGCAGATCTCCACCTGCAGCCCCTGGAGGACCCCACACCAGAGCAGGTGGGTGCCCGAAGGAGGCTGTGACCCTGTGGGAAGCTCGTGTTGGAGCAGGCTCCTGGCAGGACCTGTGGCCCCATGGAGAGAGGAGCCCACGCTGGAGCAGGTTTTCTGGCAGGACTTGTGATCCCGTGGGGGACCCACGCTGGAGCAGTCTGTGCCTGAAGGACTGCAGCCCGTGGAAGGGATCCGCACTGGAGCAGTTCATGAGGAACTGCAGCCTGTGGGAAGGACCCATATTGGAGAAGCTTATGGAGGACTGTCTCCCATGGGAGGGACCCCACGCTGGAGCAGGGGAAGAGTGAGGAGTCCTACCCCGAGGAGGAAGGAGCAGCAGAGACAACGTGTGATGAACTGACCACAACCCCCATTCCCTGTCCCCCTGCACTGCTGTGGGGGAGGAGGCAGAGAAAATCAGGATTGAAATTGTGCCTGAGAAGAAGGAAGGGGTGGGGGGAAGGTGTTTTAAGTTTTGGGTTTATTTCTCATTATCCTACTCTGATTTGATTGGTAACAAATTAAATAATTTCCCCAAGTTGAGTCTGTTTTGCCCGTGATGGTAATTGATGATTGATCTCCCTGCACTTATCTCAACACAAGAGCATTTCATTGTATTTTCTCTCCCCTGCCCAGCTGAGGAGGGGGAGTGATAGATATGGCTTTGGTGGGCACCTGGCATCCAGCCAGGGTCAACCCACCACAGTAGGACACACATGGTTATTTTACAAATGCCAATGCAAATCTGAATGATTTTTGTGAAATAATGTCTTTTTCAGAAGTTGGGAAATTTAATGGTTCCTCCACTTGCGAGTGGAGGACTTAGTGAATAGACTTTAACAGTCTCTAAGCACAAGCCACCCCAAATCTTGCACCTGTTAAAGAGAGAAGGATTTTCTGTAGAGCAGGAAAGAATGTGTCCTGGTTTGATTTTACCTTAAACTCAGTGCTCTTTAAGACCTGAAGGGGATCTGAAACTCACCCTTAAACTGGGTTGTGCTATTATGGTTTCTATACTTCCCCGATTTAGCCCTATTTTACCCCAGTATGAAGAAGTTAAGCACAAGAACTGCTATTTTTGCCTCTATTAACACCATGCAGCTATTTTAAGGGCATGCTTTTATAAACACTAATAACCCCTCATGAAACATTGACAGAGCAAGCTGCAAGAACCGCAGGGATGCCTTGGAACATACTGTCACGACTCTACCTCCACATCCCGTCCTCACTGAAGAGGCACGTGGCAGTGATGCTGATTTAACATCACAGACTTGCAAGATGCTGTCAGCTGTGCTTGCTACCTACTTTCCTACCAGTCATGCCGATGTAGGTAACTGGCTGTCATCTCCACGGAACAAAGGCTGGAGCTAATAAAAATGTCAAACAATCCATTTTCTGTGAGGGGGTGGCGGTTCTATTCCTGGAGTTACCCAGAACTATCTATGACCACAGGATTAAATAATGTAAAACTGCTGCAAGGACTGCAACAATATATCTTAATAAATATTTTATATATATAATTCCCTAATTGAAAAACAGGGTCCTATGGAACCATGCATCCCCCCCAGATTAGAGTAATCTGTGGGGACTGGACCAGTAGCTTCACAGTGCGGACACAAATGCTAACAGAGTACCTGGGAATATAAGAAGGCTGGGAATGTCCATTGAGCAGAAAAGGGGGGAAGATGAGGACACCCATTATCAGTGAAGTTAATACCCATTTTCTGATAGTATAGAAATACAGAGATGTTGCTCTGTGAACTCAGTTTAACACATTTTAGGAGAGTGTGTTGCACTGGCAAAAGGCCTGCTGGCTTGGGCACCTCTTAGTATCTTTGTGATGATGCACAAAAATCCATCCTTCTTCCTCATCCTATTTCTTGTCTTTTTTTGCCCTACTCTTCTAACGAGGTCCTGCCATGGCTTCTCTTCATCTCCAGCTTTGCCCATCTGTACAATTCCCATCTAATATGTTTCTGATTTGGCCACTGGCTCCTCTTGGTGCATCAGCTTGCTGCAATGTTGAAGGTGAAAGACCACTTCCATGTCACCCCTTGGTGACACTTCCAGGCACTACAGCAAGCTTCATCTGCCTGGAAGAATTAGGAAGGAAGTGTTACTCAGTCCTGAAACTCTGGGATCAAGAACATTAACTGATATTGAACCTATGTGAGATTTAGTTGCCAAACTAATATGTCTCTGTTAAACAGCTACGGTCCTTTCTTTTTTCAGATGCTTTTGAAGTGTGCAACTTTGAATGTTTATAAGAATCATAGAATCATAGAGTGGTTTGGGTTGGAACACCCCTTTAAAGGTCATCTAGTTCCAACCCCCCTGCCAAGGGCAGGGACACCTTCCACTAGATCAGGTTGCTCTAAGCCCCATCCAACCTGGCCTTGGACACTTCCAGGGATGGGGTATCCACAACTTCTCTGGGAAACCTGTTCCAGTGACTCACCACCCTCACAGTGAAGAACTTCTTCCTTACTTCTAATCTAAATCTATCCTCTTTCAGTTTAAAGCCATTACCCCTTGTCCTATCACTACACGTCCTTGTAAAAAGTCCCTCTCCAGCTTTCTTGTAAGCCCCCTTCAGGTACTGGAAGGCTGCTGTAAGGTCTCCCTGCAGCCTTCTCTTCTCCAGGCTGAACAACCCCAACTCTGTCAGCCTTTCTTCACAGGAGAGGTGCTCCAGCCATCTGATGGTCTTTGTGGCCCTCCTCTGGACTGGCTCCAACAGATCCATGTCCTTTAGATGTTGGGGGTCCCAGAGCTACACACAGTACTCCAGGTGGGGTTTTACCAGAGCACAGTAGAGGGGGAGAATCACCTCCCTTGACCTTCTGGTCATGATTCTTTTGATGCAGCCCAGGATACAGTTGGCTTTCTGGGCTACAAGTGCGCATTGCTGGGTCACGTTGAGCTTCTCATCAACCAACGCCCCCAAGTCATTCACCGCAGGGCTGCTCTCAATCCATTCATCACCCAGCCTGTATTTGTACTTGGGACTGCCCCGACCCTTGTGCAGAACCTTGCACTTGGCCTTGTTCAATTCATGAGGTTCGCACAGACCCACCTCTCAAGCCTGTCAAGGTCCCTCTGGATGGCATCCCTTCCCTCCAGTGTGTCAACTGCACCACACAGCTTGGGGTTGTTGGCAAACTTGCCGAGGGTTTGCTCGATCCCACTGTTCATGACGCTGACAAAGATGTTAAACAGCGCTGGTCCCAGTACTGACCCCTGAGGAATGCCACTTGCCACTGCTCTCCACTGGGACATCAAGCCATTGACTGCATCTTTTTTGGGTGTGACCATCCAGCCAATTCCTTATCCACAAAGTGGTCCATCCATCAAATCCATGTCTCTCCAATTTAGAGAAAAGGCTGTGGTGCGGGACAGTGTCAAATGATGTCCATTGCAATTCTCTTATCCACCAGTGCTGTAACCCCATCGTAGAAGGCCACCAGATTTGTCAGGCATGATTTGCCCTTAGTGAAGCCACATTGGCTGTCACTAATCACCTCTTTATTTTCCATGTGCCTTAGCATATTTCCGCGAGGATCTGTTCCATGGTCTTGCTGGGCACACAGGTGAGACTGACTGGCCTGCAGTTCCCATGGCCTTCCTTTTCCCCCCTTTTTAAAAATGGGGGTTATGTTTCCCCTTTTCCAGTTAGTGGGAACTTTACTGGACTGCCATGACTTCTCAAATATGATGGATAGTGGCTTAGCCACTTTAATTGCTAGTTCCCTCAGGACCCACAGATGCATCTCATCAGGTGCCACGGACTTGTGCACCTTCAGGTTCCTTAGATGGTCTCTAACCTGATTTCCTATGGTGGGCAGTTCTTCATTCTCCCAGTCCCTGCCTTTGCCATCTGTGACTCGGGCAGTATGGCTGGAGCACATGTTGGTGAAGACTGAGGCAAAAAAGTCATTGAGTACCTCAGCCTTCTCCATATCCTGGGTAACCAGGTCTCCCATTTCCTTCCAGAGAGGGCCCATATTTTCCCTAGTCTTCCTTTTATCACTGACTTACCTATAGTAGCTTTTCTTGTTGTCCTTGACATCCCTGGCCAGATGTAATTCTATCACAGCTTTAGCTTTCCTAAGTGATCCCTGGCTGCTTGGACGATTTCTCTTTATATTCCTCCCAGGATACCTGTCCTTGCTTCCACCCTCTGTAGGCTTCCTTTTTGTGTCTGAGTTTGTTGGGATGCATTGCTCCTGAGCTTGGAGGAGGTGATCCTTGAATATTAACTGGCTTTTCTGGTTCTCTCTTCCCTCCAGGGCTGTATCCCATGGTACTCTACCAAGTAAATCCCTGAAGAGGCCAAAGTCTGCTCTCCTGAAGTCCAGGTTAGTGAGCTTGCTGTGTGCCCTCCTCACTGCCCTAAGGATCTTGAACTCCACCATTTCATGGTCACTGTAGCCAAGGCTGCCCTTGAGCTTCGCATTCCCCACCAGCCCCTCCTTGCTGGTGAGAACAAGGTCCAGCATAGCGCCTCTCCTCCTTGGCTCCTCCATCACTTGGAGAAGGAAGTTATCGTCAATGGATTCCAGGAACCTCCTGGATTGCTTATACCCTGCTGTGTTGTCCCTCCAACAGATACCAGGGTGGTTGTTAAGTGCCCCCTGAGGATGACCAGGGCTTGTGAAGGTGAGGCTGCTCCTATCTGTCTATAGAGGGCCTCATCAGACCCCTCTTGCTGGTCAGGTGACCTGTAGCAGACCCCCACTATAGTGTCACCTGTCCTTGCCCTCCCTTTAATCCTGACCCATAGGCTCTTGGTCAGCTCCTCATCCATCCCCAGGCAGAGCTCCATGCACTCCAGCTGGTCCCTGACACAGAGGTCGCCAGCCCCTCCTCGTCCCCCCTGCCTGTCCTTCCTAAAGAGCCTGGGTCCTTCCACTCCAACACTCCAGTCGTAGCAGCCATCCCACCATGCCAATACGATTATAGCCCTACAGGCATGTGCATGTCTCTAATTCCTCTTGTTTATTCCCCATGCTACGTGCATCTGCATAGAGGCATTTAAGTTGGGCTCCCGATGAAGCTGACTTACTGGCTGGAGTGGCTAGAATTCCTTTGTGCTGCTCTTCAGGTGCTCTCCTGCTGACCTGTGATCCCTCTCCAGGCTCTGGGCATCTATTGCTGCACTGGCATCGAACTGGTAGGATTGGGATGGATTGGGGTTCCCCTCCACCAGCAACTTTAATTCAAAACCCTCTTTACCAGCTTGGCATTAGAGCACAGATTCTTGACACTCTGGAAGGCTCCTTGGAGTATGTTAGGTCCCAGCTCCAAAGCAGGCAGGTTGAGGGCTTCTTAACAACAACAAAAAATCATTGGCTATGTTTTTGCTATGAGTAACCCCACATTTTTTTCCTTAGTTCTATTTTCAGAAATGTCTAAGGCATTTTAACATAAAAATATGGCATGCAATATTCCAGTTGATATAGTTAAAATTTTGCAAAACATTAAGCAGTCTGACAGTGATTTTGGGTGATCTCAGCAACCAGTAGTGCTACTGGGTTATCATATCTACCTTACCTAGCTGTTTATCTGTCTATATTTATCAAACCATGTGGGCAGCCTTTTGTGGAGTAAACGTGTATGTATATGCACACACACATATATATGTATGTATATACTTTAAATTCACTATTTTCAGAAAATGTATGTGGTAAATAGTATATAAACTCTTCAGAGTTAAACTTCCATGCTCAGAATATAAATATGTGAATGAATAATTATCCCTGTATTAGGCATGTTGACAGAGCAGTTGTGGTAGGATGGAGCTACTTGCAATGTTTGATTTTATTTGTTGATGCCTTCAAATACTTGTGTAGCCAAAACACAAATTACATTTCATTCAGACACAAGGCAGTTGGTTCAATACAGGTGTATCAACAAAACATAAGGATTTATGACTAAATGAATTGACGAACTTTCTGTTCTCAAGATCCTAAGACGCCATAGCCTTTGTGAATAATGGCACAGGAGACAACATGAGTTAATCAGTTTTACATAAATTTCTAATAATTAACAACTGGTTTAAGCTCTCAAAAGGTTTTGTGGAAACAGACCACATTTTTCCAAACTTTTGCTAGCTTTATTGCATTAAGTGGGTGCTCTAGTTTGCATATGAATATCCACCATTGGCTTCAATCTAGTTAGGTATTACAACAAAATCCAAGACTGTGAGAAGCTTTGCAATCTCCTCTCGGTATCACTGTGGCATTTTATTGTGGGTATATGACTTCATATTTTGTCAGTCTTAAATGCATGAAATATACTAACTGATCTGAAATTTAACAGCTGGCTGAGTACAATTTTACTGATTATTAGATTTGGGGGAAGAGAAACAGGTGCAGAAACACTCCCTCCTGCAACTACAGAAAAATATGATAGGAATTAGTCATTCAGTATCTGCATGGAAATAATCACAAATTGTTAATAATATTTCATTTTGAGTCTCCTACTTGGGAAGCTGATCATCTGCATATTGTGAAAAGCATTAGCTAGCTTTACTGTCTTGTAGCTTATAAACTGTTTCTATAGAATAAAACCAGTCACTGTTTTCAGGGTTATAAATCATCTTTGCAATATAATTCAATGACAGCTAATAGTGTGTATACTGCTTAAATGCATTTTGTTATTTCCTGTGGGAAGCAATAGCCATAAATGCCAAAATATACCTGTTGTCTGTAGGCATTTCCCATTGGAACTATACTTGCTTATATGTTTTATATGTCTCATGAACTTTCAGTACTAGTAATGGGTCTCCAATGCTGTCAGTGATAACATCCAACAGCTTATCTTAGGCATTTATTTTGATGATGAGTTTTTGTATAATGGCAAGGCTCAGTTTTCATGCGAATGGTTTTCCACACGCAAGAAAACAAATATCAGACTGACCTAAGGGCTGTCCTTTCCTCCATTTCCCTTGGGTTCTTTTCTTCAACTAGCTGAATAAGTGTTGTTTCTAATGTAATTAGGCCATCGTGAATCATTTCTCCCTACTTTGTCGCTATCATAAATGCTTTGCTCCAGTGTCCCAGCAGCAGATCCATTTTTTGCCCTTTTTTATGGTTTGACTTCAGGCAATCTTTACAAAGCTCCACCTGCCCCCTCTGAGTGCACATAACAAAGCTTTGTTTCAGCATGAACATTATATGGTAGCTGTATCCGGCCAAGAAGACTTCTGTGTCTAGAAGTGAATTTTTATCAATCTTAATGAGACAAATTTGGAAAGATGTTTTGTTTTCCTAATATGGAATATTAGGATGCTTAAGGTATCAGGTGCATAATTTAGTAATACTACGAAAGCTACCTTCTAAATCCTTTATTGCCAGTGTAATTCTCCATTTTTCCCACAGTCTTCCTTGGACTGTCTAAGTTTGGGAGCTTTGGATAATCACTGACTCAGTTTGTCGTTTAGGAATGGACTACGTAAAAGGACTTTTTTAAATATATGGACATATTTACTGCAGACATCAACTGTGCTTG
Organism: Astur gentilis; assembly: GCF_929443795.1. NCBI lineage: Eukaryota > Metazoa > Chordata > Aves > Accipitriformes > Accipitridae > Astur > Astur gentilis. The sequence goes on from NC_064904.1 coordinate 10,168,409, forward strand.
TATTTATATTTCATACCTTTTCCAAAATCTGCTATGACATTTTTAAATAGGCATGTGAATGTGTGAATAAAATCGTACTGAATATAGAGTAGGATTAACTTTACAGAGAATAGCAGCTCTTTTGTGCAAAGACTGGTCTGTGCTTGCACGGTTCCAGCAATCCATGCCTGGTGCCTCCGGAGAATCTGAAAGAACTAATCATTACAAGACATCCCTTTAAAATGGCACGTTTTACATGGTAAGTATAATAAAGCTAACACTTAAGACTGAAATGTACTCCTTTCACACCAAAGAGATATCCTATATTATATCTGATAGCTCGATAACTTTCATTTACTCACTGAATACATAGGCTAAAGATCTGTTTTCTAAGCAGCTCCAGTAAACTACTGTGTGAGGTGTTTCAGCAAGAGAGGGAAGTGCTGGTGTGCCGCGGAAAGGGCAGTGATGTCTTTCTGGGAACGCTATGCAGAATCCCAGTCACCCATTTTCAAGAGAGGGATTCAGTCCTGAAGAGATGCACAGAAAAGGCTTTTTCTGAGACTTAAGAGGCATCTTAGAAAACAAACTCAAAAGCAAAGCTGTTAGAAGATGGAGTATCTGGTTGCCTGTAACTGCAGAGAACTGTTCCAAAATGTCCAGGTTCCTAAATGTCTTTTTTTCCTAAACTGCTTTTTCACAAAAAGGCTATTGTCCATTGATTTGTTCTAACAATGGATTTCAGTGCTTCCAAATCCTACTCCCTTCAGTGTTCAGTGACATTCAAGTAAATTGGTACATGTGGGAGAACAGAACCAGGCACCAGCTCAGTACTGCCAATGATGGGAGTGAGAAATTGAAGAAGTCTCATTGAGAAAGCCAGTTTTACCTTTCAGAAATTGATGCAGCTAATGAATTTGATCTCTGCTAGCAATGCATTTATCAGTCCAACTCTTTCACATGTTTATAATACAAATGCACTGCAACAGAGCAGTTGTATTTTCAATTAAGAATACTATGATTACAGAGGTGATATCTAGAGCAACATTCCCAGGAGATGCTTCCAGGCGGCTTAAAATCAATAGAAATTATGAGTATTTTACATCTCTTCAGATTTGCTTTTGGTTTGTTTATATAACCCTTATCTTGTACCCCTGAAGAGCATGGGTGCTTTCACTGTGGATAGATTTCTACGTTCCTTTTGCTGAGAAAATTAAGCATTGATCTGCTTCAGAAATCTGCTCAGTGGAGAATTGGTAAATATGTGTGTAAATAACTGCCCTAGAGTATAAACTGAGCTATTTTCATGTTGTAGTTTTGTAGGTTAGAAGAAGAAATTAATTAAAAAAAAAGAGAGACTAGATTTCAGGTCAGAAATTGTTTTTCTGTCTGCTCAGAAACCCAGTTGAGTCCTCCTCTCCTGCCTGTCACTCTAGATTTAGATTATTTTTGCTAAATTCTGCTCTTAGTGAAGAAGTTATTCATCACTGACTGTACCTCTGATGAAATAATTCAGTGGAATTGCCTGGGCTGGTTGGCATGGAGTTTATCTCTTGTATATCCATACAGGTTCTCTCAGTCCATCTTGCACTCTGTAGGGCTATTTGAAATTGATTCTTTCTGGTTTTATGTGTCTTCCATTATAAAGAACAGATTTTCTGTTGTCTTAGGGTATACTACATTCATTTTGAAGACACTTATCTATGCCAGGCACTGTTACATTGGACTCTTGGGTATGTCAGATAAACAATATGGCTCCCAATGTACAGAAAATCAGCTCACTTCTCTGTCACTTGACTTGCTCTCCTACCCTTTTCCCTCCTCATCCATTTAAAGTATGAGTTCATTGAGGGAGAGGAAATCTCTTAGGATTTTGGGAGAACAGCTTGCAGTATAATGAATCTTTATTGCAGGATGGGACTTCGAGCAATGTAGTAAATAGAAAATGAGAGGCGGATTCTTGTGGGATCACTTGAGTGGAGGGTCTTTTGAGAAATCAAGAAAAAGGCTAGAAAGAACAATATCTGTGGGATGGCATTCCTTGAGATTTATTAAAAACATCCCAATACTCTCAGACTTGTTTGAGGTTAAATTTCAGATTAGCTAATGGGAAGATTTGAAAATTATTTCATTACTCTAAATACCATTTTAAACCAGACAAGTATCAATGAAAAGGTTGAATCCAGAATAATGCAGGAACCAGAGCAGGCTCAGAGGTAAAGAAAACACAGAATTTCACCACCCTGTGGATGAGCGCTGCCAGGGGATAGGGCAGCGCTGGGATGAAGGAGCAGGCATGGTGCTCCTGCTTGTGCAGGAGCAAGGAGCCATGACTGCTGCTTCTTCAAGTGGGATGAGCAAGAGTTTTTAGCTTACTCACACCATCCTTCCCTTTGGCCGTAGCAGTGGCAGGTCTCTGGCAGAGGCAAAGCAGGCAGCTGCCCCAGCAACTGCAGACTTTGTCTATGTCTAGAGCTGGCTCTGCAAATCCCAGTCCATTTGTTTCAGGGCTTGAATCATATACTATACCTGGCGCAAGGCCCATTCTATGCTTTGAAAGTGCTTTGGGGAAAAAAAAAAAAGTGCTGCAAAACAAAATTGCCAGGTGTGAGCAATCAGAGCACAATTAAATCTATTATGAATGGAATGAATTATCTCCTTAAAAAAAATATTAGCTGTTGTGGAACATGTCTCATTTAGCAATTAAAAAATGCATATGTTCAGGTGAGTCTTATTACTGCTTGGCTAACTCCTGTCATGTGCTTCTTCATATTTTCTTTTGCCAGAACTGGCTGTGTTGCAGAAAACAGTCTTCATCCAGATGTACAGGCACGAGACTGCTTTATTCAGTATAGACAATGTCTAACTATGATAACAGCAAACTAATGGATACTTTTAAAACTAGAGAGATATAAATGCAGAATGTATAATGGTGAGAATTCAATGACATGAAATACACCTCTCAAAGGGAGGGCATTGAGGATTAAAGGTGAGACAGGCTCTGAAGTAGTACTTGGCTGAAGTCCAGATCCTGTTTTCAGGACATGAATACAGAAAGGTTATTCTGTCTAACCAGTCTCACAGACACCTACATTTGGGATTCTGGAGTGCCCTGGGAGGTTGGACAGACACTGAGTTGCCTGGGGCTGAGCGGCTGGGCTCCCCAGCACTGCTGTGATTCCTCTGCCAGGCAAGAGGTACAGGACCATGGGGGATCCTGACCCATGCACCTAACCCACAGGGACAGGCAGTACAGAGTTAGCACAGAGCCCAGCAGCTGTGATCTCTTTTTTTAAGAACCCAGTGGTGACAGTATATATCCCACACTTTTGGTGATTTGAGCACCAAATAAAAATAAAAAAAAAATGGCTCTGTATCTCTTGTTTCCTTGACTGTATGGTATTTCTTCAGCTGTTTAAGGACTCAGGGCTCCTTATTGAGGTGGTCTGAAAGTCCCCTCTGGACCCAGGGATCTCTTCTTGAGGCAATGCAGTGCCTGTTGTATTTTATGCCTGGAATATGCTTTGACTGAGATACCAGAAGTGCAAGCGTGACTTTAGGTGCAGTACACTAATGCTAACTAGGCTGTGCAAATAATTGACATTCCTTTGGATTTGACTGCCAAGTGTAACCGCTGGCTAATTGGGCCTGAGGTTTGTAACACTGTTAACTTGTTACAGTACAAACATGGAAGCCAGAAGGTCTGATCTGGTAGCTGATCCCCCAAACAAAATCAAAACATGTGCCGGAAGCCAGGGAGGCAGAATTTCCAGTATGATAGTGGGGCCAAGACACATGGAAATCTGGTTCCTACTTGTGCAAGCTTTATTGGCCATAAACAATTAGAATCAAATTCCCATCTCAGCCAAAGGATAGCACTGTAATACCTCCCTAATGTATACTGAGGCTCTGGGCCAGTCCTGGAGGAGTTGGAAGAGTATCATGTGGCCCATATAGCCAAATCTTTTAGGGATGCAGAGGTCAAGTGAGCCTAATAGCAGACTGTACTCCCTTCACTCTCATGTAATTCTAGATCCTCTAACTTTCCCACGGTTCCTGCTAGAAGGTATCATCTCCTTTGCCAGAATGTGCTACTGCTTAGTAGCAGAGCAATGGGGTTTGTCTCTTTGCAAAATATCAGCTTCAGGCTCCTGCCAGTTCCAGACCAGAGCTGCAGTCTCTTGGCTCCTACAAGCATAGAAGGTACTGTATTAAACCAGGGTAGATTAAAGGGTTGTCTCTAGGTAAAATAACTACTTTGCTTGACTTTTGAACTGGGGAAAGCATCATGCCTGATAAACAGACACCACAACTCAGCTAATGAAAATGACAGGGATTGAGTAGCACTTGATCAGCAGGTAAGCAGTCCTCCCTGACCCGGATCAAGCTGGGTGGTATTTGCAGAAGTTGGCGACTACTTAATAATGTTATAGTCTGCAAGGGACCCCTGGGAATGCGAGATGAGAGAGGAAGTGTTTGTGGGAGAAAGAAGCACTAAATAAGTTGAATGACTCTAGGGCCATGTTTAAGGTAGCTCAAGTGTGAAAACAGTAAGTCCTCAATTATTAGATAGTTGATTCACAACAGTTTCGGTTTTCTTTTTGCTGTGACATGTTCTCTTTGCTTTATAGAAAGAAAATTTGGGGAGCTGAAGGGCTACATCCCCTCAGCTTCATTGGTCTTGCTTGTACATTGCTCATTCCTAACCTCCCCGTGATTTCCTCTGCATAATAATAACTGAGAGTATAAAATTAAGAGAGGTTTAACTTTCTCATGTCCTTGTATTGCATAGGTACAGCAGAAGATCACAGAAAGAACTGAAATTTCTGTTCTGTCTGAACAGTAGCTATTCTGCAGGAAGGGTGACAACCTTGACTATCACCAGAGGCTGCTGCTCTGACCCACCGCTCACCACTGCACCATTGTACTGGTGAACATCCGAGCTGTTGGTATTAGAATTCAGAATTTTTTTACAACATATTTGTCTCTATTTTTCTTTCTCTGAGCATAGCTCAACAGTGCAACTTGTTAGTTATTTCAGCAGCTACTAGTCACTCTATCCATCCTCTTTTGGAAAGAAGCTGCACTCTTCCACTGTTGCTGGAAGGCTTAGTCTTGATCCTGGCAGCTGTTTTACACCTTTAGATGAGCAATCTTCTTGAATACTCACAGGAGTATCCAGATAAGGTCTTTATAGCTTGTTCTGACAGAATTTTTTCTTCCTGACTCCCTCCTTTGCAAAGTGTATTTCAGCATCACCTCTGAACTTCCTACTGGCAACTACTTCTTTGCTGAGAAGTGACATCCTTTCACGGTCTAACGCCCAGTATCATCTTGTTCCTGTCTTGTTTTCATGTAATCTACTTCTAACAGCTCCAGACATCTTGGCAGGAGGGCCGAAGCATACTCACTATCTGTATTTCTTGGCCTTTTTCTGATAAGACTTTGAGTTCCCCTGCTCCCTATGGACCCTTGAATGAACAGTGAAGGGGAATGCAAAATCCTACTCTCTCCCTTGCTGTGTTCAAGTGCAACAGGAATGGCAGTTCCTGCACTCCTGGGAATACAGACATGCTAAACTGCATAGCAAGAGGGTGGAAGGGTATGGGCCCAGCCCTGTCGTCTGTTGGCATCACTGGCCAACATCTGGGCCAGTGTACATTGTACATTGCTCATTCCTAACATCCACGGGAGTCTAGCAATGAAGCTCCACAATTTCTTTTTCTTAGGATGTGTCTTAAAGACACATTTTGATACTTTAGGATGAATTCCTGCCCTGGCACATTTAATGTTGAAAAAACAGTGGGAATTTGGGGTTGAGTTCCTTTGATTTCTTGTGAGTTCTCTGGCCAGACCTGTGGCCAAAGTTAACGCTTGTATCTCATGATATGACAAGAGCTTTATACTCTTAGGTGATTGTCTACTGATAGATTATGTATTTATACCCTGGCAGAGCCATGAACTGCTACTTTCTGACTCCTGAAGACTAATCCAGGTAGATGAACAGCTCTATCACCTCATAGTAATCAGACCTGAGTTAGCAAAAAGCCCCACATATTGGAATGTTCTGATATTTGGCCCCTTTTCATTTCTTTCTTTCTCAACGTATTTCAGAAACATTTCAACCAAATCATTTGTCTTGGACAATTACACTGAGATAAAGCTACACAAATGGGAAACTGAGGGAGAAAAAGGGAAACTTTAACATTAGCTAGTGATGTGTTCAGTTAGCTGTGCACTTTTCTGGTTTATAGCATGATTGAAAAGAATTAATACATTGACTATCGGTAGTAAGTGTGCGAATAGCTCACTAAAACAAGTGTGGATTTTACACACCTTGTAGAAAGTTGTGTGACCATTTCAACCTTTGCTAAATACTTCATTAAGCGTTATGGAAAATAAAAATTGTATTTTCATTTGTAAGGTTTTTATGTCCTGGTGTTAAAAGGCCTTTCATTTCAGACAAGTCTTGCTCTCTGATTAAATCCTATGGGTCAGGTAAAAGTATTAAAAGATTTTTCTGTCGTCACCTCACTGATATTCAATCTCAGGTTCTTTACAACTCTGCACTTTTTTAGAGGACAGTAACTTGCTGAAGGAATTCTTAGCAAGTTGATTTCAATCTGATTACAATTAACAATATGTTCCATTTCAGTTTCCCTCCTTTAAATGAGGTTGAATGATGGCAGTACAAGTCAGAAAAAGGATGTAAAATAAGCTGAGGTCTCTCTAGATTTCTGTAAACACAAGGTTCATTCATTTATGGTAGGCAGCATTTTTTTTATGTATCCCAACACTTTTCTGTTCATTTGGACCTGACAAGGTAAATGAGTAATAAAAATGAAACAGGAAAGGTAGATGCAAATAAAATGCAGTTGTCTAGATTTATTGAGCCCACTTGATAGTGTTGAAATTATTTTTTCTTATTTTTATAGCCATTCATTCTGTTCTGCTAGTATATGCCAAACACCACATAAATGAATAAAGAAACAAACCTTTCTTATGTGTTAATGGAAATGATGCACTCTAAAATCAGTGTATCTACTGCAACACAGAAAAATAGATACTGATCAACTTGTTATCTTCTCTGTAAATTGCATTTAAATATAAATATGAAATATAACAGCTTTTGGTTAAAATGGACAGTCCCACTAATTCAGAAAGTAGAAACACATGGGTAGCCCCACTAAAGACAAAGAAGGAGCAGGCAGGAGAACCACCACAAATGCTGGGGAGGTAGAGCACAGGCCAAGCCTGCTGGGGTATGCTCCCAGCAGCACACATGGCCACCAAATCTTCAGACTCTGGTGGTAGCAATGGGCCATAGGAGTGCTTTTCTGGGAGGCTTTGTCTTGCAGGTTACCTGGTGCAGGTGGGCTGTGGGGACTGACCCCAAGGAAAGAAGGCTGACTCTCAGCACTGGTTCCCTTTAGCATCTGCTGAGGACTGTCTGAAAAGTTCTTGAGAGTTACCACTAGGATTTGAGAAGGCTGCAGAAAGAGGTGCCTGACACACAGCTCATGAGAGGGCTGTTGCCAGCCTACATCTGTGCTGCTCTGGATGAACTGTGATGGGGAAAGGTCTGAGAAATCCCCATTTGGAGAGCCTGGACTGAAGCAGAAAGGTTAAAGGATGGAAGACAAGATACAGAGACATAAAAGAACATACACTCCTTTCTCCAACAATTTGCTAGGTATTTGTGCCTCCTCATGCACCACAGCTGAGGTGTTTCTTGCCTGGAGCAGCTGTAGCCTCACCTGCCCTCTGTAACCTGGGAAAGGAGAAGTGAGTGAGCTCCATCAGTCACTCCATCCCCCTTAAAGCTGAGATTTCTACCCTTGCGGAGCCTGACACAACCAGCAAAATCTAAAGCCAAGGTCTCCTGCAGAGAAACTTTTGGCTGAACCCTCAACTTGCAGGACCGACATTATTGAACCTACAGTAACTTGTACCAGGTAAGCTTTTGGCTAATGATATTTCATGCTGTCTTAAAAGTAAGGATTATGGTGTGGCTTTAGGTTTTGTTCCTCATCCCATTTATTTAGTGTGACTGGGAGTACTGAGAAAAATCCAAGGTAGAGATATTTTAAGTGTTTTAAGTATTGCAGCCTCGGAACAATAACTCTACAGTGAAACATCATTGGTGTGAAATACTCTGATATGTTAATTTAGATGTAAAGTTGTGTTAGAATTTGGGTGCTTAAGGTTAGGATGATGTGCAGAACCTTGGGTAAAATCTATGCTTTTGATACTGAAGTGTTGATGGCAGATTGAAAATATTTCTCTTGTGGTAAATGTCAGTCAGACACAAAGGTTTTAATCATGTAATGTACTTTGGACCTCCCCTGCCCCCCCCCCATTTATGTGCTTTTTTTCACTCTTTATGGAATCTACGTTTGTGTCATAGAGTTGGCAAGGAAACCTCTGTATTTAACAAGATAGACGCAGCGTTGGTGTTTCTGTCCTGTGGCCCTGAAACACTTTGGGTGTGTGCAAATGCTAAATGAGCTACATGAAACACTTTCAGATATTCATTGTAGTGAACAGGCTGCAACCATGGTCTTTGGGCCAAATTAGCACTGGTGTGTTGGCCCGTGAATGAGTACATTGCTGCTATTAAAAATGAATGCAGTATGGTGTGTTTACCTATTTTTCAACCATAAGAGTATTTTATAAGCACTAAGGGGGAAATTATGGTCATTTCTGTATGATAGTATAGCAGAGTATGCCTCGTTCTTGTACTTCACAAACGAGATACAATATCACAGGCAGTATTTGGAGAATGCAAGAGGGGTGCTTTGTTTTTCCAATCCCCACCATCTTGGTGAACAAAAGGCTTTGAAATTCCAGCACTAATGCAAGGAAGGTAAATATTAGGACCCTAAATTATGAGCACCTTCTGACCTGTTATTTTACAGGAATGAGGTACAGCAATAAATGTGTAATGGACACTCAACAGTGAATTACTTGGGTACTGCTGCCAATGCTGAAGGTAAATGGTTTACGGCCCTAATCTTCCTCCCCCTTATTGTTCAGGGGTAAAGAAAGATCATGCTTGAAGGAATATCAGATCTGCCTTTTATCATGTAGTGTGAATAGACTGTGGGCTATACAGTTTATCTCCCTCTATGCTAGATTATCTGCCCTCCAATGCTGTTTGGCCACTGCACTTTATATCCCTTTTTCTCTTCCTTCAGCTTCTCACCTAATCAAATCTCACAGACAATCTAAACAGAAAACAAGGCACAAAGAATCAGTTAAAGAAGGTACCACAAATTTTACGGTAATGCAAGACTGAAATAGGTACTTTAAGCCATAGGGATGTGCTCCCTACTGTCATGGTCTACAATCCATTTAATCAACTGATCAGGATTTCACTTCAGATTCATTTTAGTTTTAGTCTTTACCACCATTTTTATGGTTACAAATAGTCTTTCAATTGCAAGACTTAATGTATACTTGGTCAGTTCACGCTAATCTGTTTTTATACCTGTGCTGCCCTGTAGCTTAAAGCATTTATCTCCCTCTCTGCTTGTTCATATCTTTTGTCTACTTATAAAGAACAAGGTGGGGGCAGGGGGGAGACAGCCAGAAAAGTTACTTGGGAATGTGAGGTTTAACAAGGAATCTCCAGATACTTGAGGTGTTTGGTGAATTTGGAGAGTGACCTTTTTTTCTCCTTTGTCATCTTGCTAGTGTTGCCTTAAGTCAGTTATATCCACTGATTTGTGAGATTTGGCTCTGTGAAAAAGGAATCGTAGAAATCCAACTGAGGGAAATGTAAGGACAACCTGCAAGAGCAGCCGAACACCTCATGTGGTGAGCTCAGAGGGGACCAAGCAGGTCGGGACGGAGTGCTGGGATGAAGGGGCTGACCAAGGGTTGTGTGAGGTGAAGAGCACTTTTGCTCTGTTTCTAGCTTGAAGACTGATCTCTTCTATTTGAACTCTGGATGTTTGCTGTTGTCACTAAAGCAGTTTCATAATTTCAATAAAGATTGGATAGTTATTTTGGTAGTTTTTTAAGGAGGGCTTGCTGACTGCTGCTGTTGGTACACTCCTCCCCATGTTCTCCAGATGAATGGTGTAAAAGTTTGTTTACTGCTCCCGACTTCAGAGTGCCCCTATCACCACAGTAACAATGCAATGAGATTTTTAAATGCATCATCTCTCCCGGTAAAGATGACAGCAGTGAGCCAAAGAAACCCGGGCTGAAAGCCCGGTGTCAGAGCAAGGGTGGGAGCCAAGATCTTCCTGCCCCTGAATTCTGTGTGCAACACCGATGTGCTCCCTTCCCCAGGTGTCTCTGGTTTTGCCGTGCTTTGCAGGCAGGCCTGGGGATGTGGCAGTGAAATGAAAAAGCTTCATCAGAAATCCTTCCTCTTAAACAGTAACATGCTCCCTGTATAACAAGGCTGCCTGCTCCCCCAGAAGAGAAGAATCCATCCCTTGTCTTACGCTAAGGCACTTCCAAAGAAGAAGCCTGGTCTATGGCAGAAATGCATGTCTTGTAAATGTCAAATCACTGGAAGATTTGTATTTTGCTGTGTCGTTTGTAGCACAGGCAACAACTATTTTTCGTTCAAGTAATACATCTCAGCTGGGGAGCTGATAAGGAGATGAGATTAATTTTTTATTTTTTTTCTACCTTGCAGATTCTTTTTGTGTGATTTAATCCCTTCCAGTCCTAAGGAAAAGCTTTGATCTTCTCATGTATTCTCATGAGCTGCACAAAATAATCTCAAATAAATTTTTGGTGTTGCGACCTTCTTTGTTAGTGTTGAGTTCTCTGCCTTTGCTGGTCAAGTCCTCCGGGGCAGGTTCAAAATTCTGGCAGTGAATGGTTGTACTTGTTTGCTCTGAGTGGTCTCATTGACTGCTGGACTCAGGGACACAACCTCCTTTCCATTGGTGCCTGTGATCTTATGGCTGCTCTCTGATCTTCATTATGGCTTATTTTTAATAGCACGCTTGGTCCTCTTGCAGGTGTTTTTATAGTGCTACAATCAAGTAACCTTCTTACCTCTTGTAGGCTGAATCCAGTACTGAGGTGTTAACAGATGAAAATGTTGTTCAACTTCGCATGCTGGGGAAATAGCATTTTTGTGAAATCACAGAGTGAACAGGAATCTTCATTAAACAAAATTCAAACTAAAACTTGCCTCCTCTAGAGCAGCTTGAAATATGCTGGCTGGGGTTATGGGATCTTGATCAGGGATATTTAAGATTTCCTCTCAATACTAAATCAATATGGGTCACTGTAAGGTCTTTTTAGGAAGAGGTTGAAGCCTCTGGCTTTCCAAATAGATGCTTCTTATAAACTGAAATTCATATGAAAAACTTACAGCGAGAAGAGTGTAAAAAGGCACAGTGATGGACAGTGATTACACTATACTGGAAGACCTATTGATTGGGCAGTGCATCCAGTTCAGTATGTTTAATCATTTTCCACTTTGTGCAGGCTGCTTTATAGCCCTGAGTTGGCATGGTTCTTGCCTGCGCATGTGGGTAATGGAATAAAAGCAAAGGGCTCTGAGGGATTCTTGAAGAAAGATTGTGTACCACAAGTAATAATGTGTGCTGGGTAGGTGTGTACAGCTTGGTAGCGGGTCTTTTTTATCGTTATTTTATTTTTGCAGCATCAGGCACTTAAAAACTGTGCCTGGAACCACACAATTCACATCCCTGTTGTAAAACACGACTGTCATCTGTCTATTAGTACTAATGGCAGTGCCTTAGCAGATCTGCCTCCTGGATTAAGGAGGAGGCATATCTGGAGTGTGCAGTAGATGATCCAGTTTTGTTCTTGTGCTTTAGTATCATCACTGGTGTGACTGCAGGAATGGTCAAGACGACTGTATTTCTCCCAGTTGTGTGCTTTTTAGCCAACTCTTCCCAGTGCAGCTGCAGCATTTATTCATTCTCATTCCAACCTTGTCTCCTTCAATATCTTTTTAATTGGATGCACGACACCTTCTCTGCTAGGGCAAAATGCCACAAGCAGACAAGGTGCTTACTTGTGAGGAAAAGCAGCCTGATCTGCAAATCACTTTCTTCAACCCCACATAGATTTTTTTTTTTTTTTTTTTTTTTTTTTTTCCTTCATTCTCTCAGTTGGAAAGATAAGGCTTACTGCTAGCATTACAGAGCGCAAGCAGCTCTGGCTTAGCATTATTTTTAGGAAGAACTTTTAAAAGTGTATTTTAGAAAGACTCCAGTGGCAGTTAGAAATGGATGTGTGTATAAGCACTTGTACATATTTACGATGTACCCAAGCCTGATGCTTGAATAGATGCAGAGCTGGGACGGTTTCCTTCTTGGAAACCACAAGAAGCTAAGGGTGGCTGTCTGGGAGCCACAGATAAGGAAGGAAAGCGAGTGCCTTAGAAAGCAGAGCTGAAAGCCACACCTACAGAAAGGAGATGTGGAGTGTAGTGTTCCCATCGCTGAACCCTGGGGCCAGATGCTCTCATGGGCTGCCCGATGGCTATGAGCTTGGAACTGTCACCCGTAAGCTCTTAGATGCTGGGCTAGGGGAGCTGCAGTTGCTGAGCTTATTCATGTAAGTGCTGAATGTTTTGTTTTAAATTACATGCTTAAAATGTCCATTTGTTCCCATTTGAATATACTCCATTCAAACTTGCCAAGATTTATATTCTAAAACGGGAACTCGTGTCCCATTCTTTACAATCACTGTATTAGCACTCAAATAGTCTTGCTACCCAGCTGGAGAGTCCTTTGAACAATCAGAGCACCTAAATATGGGAGATCCATATCAAGAATGCTGTTTATAATGCGGAACTTAAAGTCTAAACAGTGCTTCTGAGAATGGGAGCAAAAGATACAAAGATAAAAAAATAAAATGCACTGCTTCTCTCTATGTCAAAGCAAGCATGTAATTTCAAATGTGAAGAACTACACAAAGAACTGCAATACTGTGTTTATCTAATGAAGACTGAAGTAACTCATGAGCTTTTAATGGTGTAGCATCAAATAGCAAATATTAACTCATTATGCAATGACTCTTCTGCAGATCTGAATCTTCCTCTGGTGTAGTACTAATCAAGAAACTCCCATGTCCTACCTGCACCTGCTATATTTGAATTAGATAACCACTTTATGGAGGTGCCTCATAGTTTTCTATATGCTTAATTCATGTTGTCCTTTTAGGCTGGGAAAGAGTTCTCCATCATCCCCATTTTACAGATGAAAACTGAGGCCTGAAAAAGTTAAATGTCAGATCCATACAGTCATTCGAATCTTGAATCCCCTCTGAGATGTTTGCAGTATCTATTTGTGTTTTGGTTGTCTCTGAGAGGTAAAGTAAATTTCTTAAACTTGTCTGTTTCAAGAATTTTCCTGTAAAGATGTTTCCAGCTTGGGTACAAAGCTGCCTCCTCTTGGTTTCTTTAATCTTTGCCTTTCGGCCGGGTGAGGAGGAGTCTGTGTGGTGTACCCTATGGCATCAGCAGCTTTCTGCCAGCAGCCACTGCTGTCCTCCTCCTCCTCCTGCCTGGGTGCAGCCTGTGTTACCGTCAGTGACTGGGCAGCAAAAATGGCTCAGGCTTTCCCACGTGGAAGAAGACTCTTTGCTTTGTTACATCCCTCTAAATGCCTCCTCTAGTGGTCCATGCAAGAAGAAAAGGATCTGAAAGTCTCTTTGATTGATATCTCAATCTGTCTTTTGATTTCTCCTGCTGCCTGTTTCACCTAGCTTCTGTCACTGATAATTTGCTTTTAAATGTAACGGATAAGCTTCTGAACCATCCATCTCCTCCTTTAACCACAACTTCTTTCAGTGCATTAATGACTGAAAAGTTACATTTTCATTTAATGTAAATTTGCAAAGAAACCTTTAGATAATAGGCAGCTCTAATATTCTGACATCGCTGAAGCTATTAGAAGAATAAATCAAAAGGAAATTCTCCTGCTGCTGCCTGCACAAAACGGGGAGAAGGATAGAGCAGAGGTCCCAATACTGTGATGCTACGCAACAGCAATTACCACAAGCTGAAAAGGGCATAGAAATGGTAGTTAGAGTTGGGCTTCTCTCTCTGAAGCTGAGAGATGTCAGGAAGAGAGGGGGGAAAACCCACTATTGAAACTGAAGTCATGTTAATTGCCTTCATCTCGCACAATGTTTTTTTTATTCCTTATTGGCTGACCTTTTTTAATACACAGGAAAACATGAGAATAAATCAATGATATTACCTGTAGAAACTGCAGTAACTGTTTTGGTCTGAATGCAGTTGAGTCCACTCACGCTGGTGGTGGATTTAGCTCTTAAAGCTACTGCTACTTTGCTTGCAAGAGCGTATGCAGTGATGCTTGTCCAGTATCCCTAAGTGCTATTAAGAGCCTGTATCTGGGCAATGAGTTGCACTGATTTTGTGGGGATTATTTATACTTGGGGACAAGTTAAGGACAAGTCTGTGTATCTGGATCCTTCTTCATGAGGGGTCTATGCGACCATGCTGTGGAGAGGCAATAGTGATGGGAGAAAAACAGTCACAAATGAGTTTTGAAGTCATTTGTGAAACAGGGAAGAAGCAAGAAGCACCATGAGTATTTTGATTTGGCCAAGTGATGTTCTGCTTTGGAACGTGTCCCTGCTTCTTGGCTGAATTAAACTACTCATTTCAGAAATGTTTTTTCTGCTCCTGGAGCAAGAACTTCATTCTCTTGCTCTATGTTTCTCTGTCCTCTTTATCTTAAGGCAAATAACTTGCATGTACTCTGTTGGCTTTGACAGAAGCCCCTCAAAGAACTTGGAGAAGTCACTTAACCATTCTTGGCCTTGCCTTTAAGAAGGGAGTAATCTTGCAGGAGCCACAGAGGGTTTCTGAGACACGGCTGACATCTAGAAGTGCAAATGTTCCTTTGTTGGCCAAACAAACCTACACAGTGCAGAGGCAGAAAGTAATGATTTCAGATTTTTCTCTCTGCTATGCTTCTGCACTTTGTTCAAGGAAGGGTAGGCAAAAAAAAAGCATGCTTTATATTTCCTTTACGTTACAACTCCAATACAACATTTACAGTTTTAATGCTGATCTAGTGGTTTTTTTATGTGTGTGATATTCAAGTACTTTAATGATTACTCGCATCACTCATTATGCAGGTAAGAAATGTGACTACCTTCACAGCACAGATAATGCTGTACAGCTGACAAGGCTCCAGAATCATTAGTAACATGACCTTCCTGTCTGATTTGTACTTATGAATCTAATAATAAATAATCACATGTGGAACAGTCAATAGAGAAATAATGTAACACACTTCTTTCAGTACCCTAATTCAGCAGAATAAACTATGAGAAGCATTTCAGTAATTTACTATAGTAAGTGCTCTCAGCAGCTTCTGTATTTCAGCTGTTTGGTGCTCCAGCATGAAGATAATTATCTTGGTAATTAGTTATATTGTTATTTAATAGACCCTAGACAATATTCTATTTTTTGAAGGAACAGGCCTTTCCTTCTATATCTTCCTCCCCCATTACAAAAACTGTTTATCTATAAATCTTTCCCCTTGCCAAATCTTTTTTTCTTCTGTCTACTACTTTCTCCAAAAGGATCCCAGTTATTGAAAGACAGCTTCTGCTTAGCAGCTGCATTGATGGAGCTGCAGGAGACTCCCTGTTCTTCTGTCTGCCTGAGAAAGCCACAGGAACCTCTCCTGAACAAGCAGGGCTGGCAAGGGAATGCAGCTGAGGGGAGAGGACTGAGACCACAGAACTGTCCTCTAAAACCTGGGCTTCTCGGGGAAATAGCTAAAGTGAAAAGGTTGGTGAAATGGTCTCGCATTAAGGAGAATAGTGCACCTTGGTCTCTGAAGTTTGATGAAAATTAATCTTTGTTACAGTTGCATGACCTTAGACAGGGATTTTTCAACTTTTCCTGGAGTGGTGAAAAACAACAGTCTGAGGGTAGAACCCAGGATGAGAAAGAATGAACTACTTCCTGGGAGGAGTTGAGCTTTGGTAGTTTAAATAAGCAATTAAACTCCCAAAAGTTGCTGGAGAGGAAACTGTCTGAGGTCTGCAGAATGTCAGCTCAGCTCACCATTTGGGGAGGGGAAGGGGTGAAGCTGTTGATGGAGCATGAGGAGAATCCCTTCAGAAGATGAAGGGGTGGCAAATCCTGAGAAAAAAGACATAAGGCTAGGGAGAAGTGGGGAAAGAGCCTGGGGACTTCTGAATTTGAGTGTAGGTGGCTATGACCTCAATAAAAAGACACTTCCCCCAGCGTCACCCTTGCTCTCAAAGTGATTTTGATTCTTCCTGTTTAAGAGGAACAGACTGTCGTCTCTCTTTTTCTTCTGTCTCGCATCACTCCCTCTGTGGTATTATTTCTTACAGCCTTAGCAGGAACCAGCTTGTTTGCATATACCTCTTGTAACAAACATTAGCTTCTGGTTTATTTAATGCCTCCAGATTTTGTGCTTTCTGGGTACTGGCCTTGTTGTAGTTGTCCTTTCAAACAACGCTGGTTCTAAGATGCCAGGCTTTTCTCTAACTCCTTGACTGTACAGAAGATGGTCTTTTTTTTTTTTTTTTCTTTTTTCTTTTTTTTTTTTTTTTTTTTTTTTTAAATTCACTTAGTGACTCAAACTCCACAAAGTACCATTCCTACTTCTCACCAGCTGGTGGTCCATATGCTGCTGCATCTCTGCTCTTGTAAATACAAGTTTGAAGTCATGCTCACAGATCAGAGTTTTGGTGGTTAATATGGCAATATGTTAAAATGTCAAATGATGCAGAATGAGTGAGTCGGGGCGGGGCGTGGGGGGAAGGCAGTATTCTGCACATTTATAAAACTTTCCTTCTAAGGGGCTCCCAGTGGTTAGCAGACATCAGGGGATTTCTGCAAGACTGATAGGGTCAGCACAGGGCTGGGATTTGGCATCCAGAGCATCTTGAGAGAAGCAGCTGTGAGAGGCAGTGGCTCCCAGTGTTGTCTACCAACATGTTTAAGCTCTAAATTAGGAACAAAAAATACAGTCTGGCACATTGCCCATGAAAGATTGCCAGCTTCTAGCTGAAACCCTTCACTACTCTAGAAAGGGTGGTAAGTGTTCCCCTGAGGAGATGGAAGTTTGTGACTTTGACAGTACTTCAGAGAATCCTAATGGCTGTGGTTGTAACCCATGTCTGGAGAGCAAGACTATCAGATCCTTCAAAGCTTTAGCCCTCAGTCCATGTTTTCAACTCAGTAATGGCAGCACCTTCACCACCTGCATTTCAAGCAGATGTACAATCTCTGACCTGTTATACTTCTGCTTTCCATTGCATAATTGCCCTTAATTTTGGCAATTGGGGAGTGACTCTGTAAGTCAATCACCTAATTTCTAGTGCTGAAGAAAATAGGGTAAGAATAGAAAATACAACTAATAGCTTTCTGCAAAAGAGCTGCCACTAGTAAAGGGATAACAGGTTTTGGTGATTTTACTGATTCTACTGTTAATAAGAATGCCTTCTGCTGTTGTGAAAATTGTAGTTAATGAGTCTCCAGTTCAGTGGCTCAAAGCAAACAAGTTTGAAGTGGATTTGGAAAACCTTAAATAACTCAGTAGCTTTGTCCCATGAATCCATGCTGCAGGTGTATGCCAGCTATGGTTCCAATTAATGCGGATTTGTAGCAGGCAACACTCTAAATATGAGTGACAGGAGTATCATGCGAGTGGTTTGTTTTTCACATGAATGTAAAAAAGTATAAATAACATAGCCTTTTAGATAAAAGAATATGTTGTTTTCTCAAGTCTCTTTCTGATTCCATTAATCTCTCTGCAAAACTGTAGTTAACTGCTTTCAGCTCCTGTGTGGTCTGTGCAAACCAATATGTAATGTAACTAATCTATGTGTAATGAGGTAGATAACACTCAAAAAAGACTTGTAGTTCTGGGAAAAATTGGAGTCCTCTAAGGACGCAGTAATGGATTCATTCAGCTACTTAGAATTCAGCATGCAACCATACCTATGCTTATTGATATCTTAAGATGCCTTCCCAATGTTGTGTATATAAAGGTGATGAATAAGGAGATGGGATGGTCTGCAAATCCAGGCTAGCAATTTAGTAAGAACTGTGTGCTCTGCGTGCCATGACAATTAGTAGTTCAGTGCTATAGGAACCTTAAGATGAAAATCCTGGTAAACTTTGTTTATACTGTACTGTAGGATTTGGACAATTCTTCAGTGGATGGAGATGAGAACGCGAAGTAACTGTAAAGCTGCAGTACAGTCCACATTGTATTACCACCAAAGAATTCATTAGAATTTTACTGCCAAAACTGTAACTGAAACCTTACACGTCCCCTGAAACCAAGTGACATGTAGCTGTTGTCGTTTATTTGCTACATGTTCCTAGGTTATAAGAAAAGTTGTTTTCCACAGTGGGCCATGGGAGGGTTAACACTGCATTAAAAAAAATGCTTTTCAATGAGAATAAATGTTCCTCAAATCAATATTAAGTGAAACTGGCTAGATTGGCATTATTTTTCTCAAATGGATCCAAGTGCACTGTGTGCTGGAATTAATAGGACATCTCTCTCAAATGTTTTTTCTTTTACATTTAGATGATATTCAGTCCTGGTTTGTAAAGAAAACCCTCCAGAAGTTCACAGTATGTGAAACCCATCAGTTCTAGTAACTGAGCCTGCTGAGGCTTTGTCAATTAGAAAGCATAACACAGTTAAAGGAAAGCGAGTCGAAGTCTACAGTTACTGTAAAAATCAGCATTAGCAGCTTTGTCAAGGTGGAGAAAAAAGACCTGTTCCTGTTGTGGGAAGTTACCTGTCATCTAGAACTTTTTGCATCATATGCAATAGACAAGACAGCTTTACTCCTCTAAAGTGACATTTGTTAGCAGACTAGTTGTTTAGTGCTATAATTTCATGTACTTTTTAATTTCTCAGAAGAAAAAAATTCATGACTCTTAGGTTGTGATTTCTCTTGTAGATTGAGAAGGAGGGAAGGGGAAAGGGGGCGGGGGGGGGGGGGGGGGGAAGTTGCTTTGTTACCAAACAGTATAGGTCAGCTAAATTTGGCCCAAAGAAACTCATGTCACTGTTCTCTATCTATGACTCATTTCTTCCTTTTCCTGCCCATATGCTCTGTTGCCAGAGCTACCCTTTGAGTTATACAAAGGGCTAATTAACTTTCTTCATGGAAAAGTCAAGACTCTTGAATTTGGTCTTCCCTTCACATGGGACTGGTGAGGACTGTGTATCTCCTAGAGCCTTCCTGCTCTTTGTTCCTCTAGTAGTGAAAGAGTTTAATAAAGAACATTTGATATGAAGACAAGACACAAACCGGTGGCATCTTGTGAAAAAATAAAACAGAACCAAAGAAACATGAAAGCATGCTTCAGGAGACTCCACAAATGGGAATGTCATTTTAGCAAGTGGTCTCCTGCACCTACCACAGCAGTTCCAGCTGCAGGGCAAGAGTACTGTTTTGCCTTCCACAAGTGGGAAAATGGAAGCAAAGTGAATGATGGGACTTTCTATCAGCCCTCTTCCCCTGCTCCATGCCCCCTGCTCCAGCTTGCCAGATATCTAGGGGCTCCAGAGCAAAGACTGTCATTAACTGGGCTATCCTAGACTACATTTCAAAGTGTGGGCTGGAAATCTACTCAGAAGCCTGCTTCTCATGCCCATTTCACTTGGTACAGTAAGGACAGGGATAAGCCAGGAAGATTTTGCTCTTCCTAAAGGCTTGTGAGGGGTCAGAAATGAAGTGGAACTGCTGAGGCTCAGATTTGGCAGGGTTACGCTGCTGATGTGGGTTGAGAAACCAGACGCCTCCCTGCGTGGCTCTGCCTGGCACTGTGCAAGGCTGCAAGAAGATGGCAGAGAGGGGGTACTAGGGCCAGCTACTGTGCATATTTGGGTAAAAATAAGCCAGGCCAGTAATGCACCCCTTTTAGCAAGAGCCTATCTATGAATTCAGCACTGGAAAGATGTAGGACTGAAGGCCCATTTGGACTTGTGTAAAAACTTCTTGCTCTGTTTTTTTGACTAGGACAATCAAATTTTCCTGTGTATTGAGCTATGCTGCTTTCCAAGTGATTTACTTAAATATCATTCCTGCTCTGTCTTTCACCACTCTACTTGCATTGCTTTGGGCTAGTTTGCTGGGTTTCTCATTTTTATCCAGCCTTCAGAGTATTTGACTCACTTGATCTTTCACTATTTAATTGTTGGTGTCTCATCAATCTAAATCAGAATGCAAATACAAATAAAAGCATCATTGCTATTCACAAGCTGAGAGTCAAAACTAAGCATACAATTTATTTTGAATTCAAATAGAACTGTTTCAGTGCTATAGATTGTTTGTATGCAGTTTAAAAATCTTTATTTCTTTATAGAAAGCAGCACTTTCCCCATCATGAAGGATGTGCCCCTGTCCATGAATGTACTGTTACTAGTTCCCCACTGAGTTGTTAAGAATATTGGGTAGAGCTGCAAAACATTTATTTTTCAGCCGCTCATGGATCTGCATCAAGTCTTGGAACATATTTGGTACATCAGTCTGGACTGTTTCTGATTAACTCCCTGGAAATACTACTACTTTGTTACAGGACAGAGATAGGATTCATACCGTGAGGAAATAATATCTCAAAGGGCAAGTGACCCAGCAGTTACAAATTTAAACATGCCTGTGTAAAGTCATTTGCCTGCATTTAGTGCTACTTAAATGTCATTTCAAGCACCTACACCTGTAGGACTTCTTGGCAGTAAGACCAGTTATACAGATATATAGACAATTTCTTTCTCTGCCCGTAGACTACTCTGTACAGGTGAAGCATTGAGAACGGTGTTAATTTGTGCAGTACCTTGGTTAAGCCAGCATCCCCAAGTTAAATAGCAGCACAAAGATTTAAGGCTTTTTAAACAGAAACACGCAGAAAAGAGGAGTGCTGATTGTTTATCTCTTCAAATTGCCTACTGCAAGAATTAGCTCTTGGGGGGTGGCCAGGGAAAAGATTAAGTTGCCATTCATTGCTGGGAATTCCAGTATAGCTCTTGGAAGGTCTTAAAAATAGAGCAGCTCCTTAAACTGATCCTCTTGTCTAAATGGCAGTTACAGCTAAGAGAAAAATAAAATTAGCTCATTTGTTTGACCTGATTTGTACTGAAACGTCAAAGTTAAAGCCCTTTGCTCTAACATGGATATGAAATTTGGTCTTGTTGAACAGAGGGCAGCAATTTGGGGCTGTTGTCACGAGAGTTTCTTGTGAACATGAGGGTCTTTGTAGCACAGCAGGGAGTCTCTGAAGAGCTCAGTGCCTTCCAGAAAAAGTTTGAAGCACCTCTTTTCTTCTAGGACACCCTCCTCCTCTTCCTCCTCCTCCTTTTAAAGATGGGCAAAATCAAGGTGAGGTGGTCAAAATTTGCATTTTGCTCCGAGTAGCTGAAATGGCATTTGTGTAGTCGTGATGTCCTGGTATGACACGTAAGTCAGTTAACTACTGCTTTACCCACAATATTCCTCTCAAATACCATTTGCCCTCCTAGGCAACTCTGCTGCATGAGGTGTATGTATGTTCTCTTGCACACAGCTTTTCAGTTATGATTTTGCTGACATGGTGGCAGTTGGACAAGTTCAGGATGAAAGCTAGATTTCTCAATGTTTTACAGAGCTTTGCAAATGCATATATGAAGAAAGTCACGCTCTAAGAGGCAATGTTACTGCATGAGATATGGAGGCCCTTTTTACCCTAGGATAAACATTACTACAAACGAAGCAATGAGCAGTGACTCTGTGCACTGTTCAATGAGGTGGATCTTGTTACTCCTGGAAGAGTTGAATAATAAGAGTTGTGCAGTTCATGTGAGCGGTAGAATGGTCACGCACATAAGAGAAATCCAACAAGGAGCTACACGCACTTATAATCTTGCTATCCCGCTCGAGGGCTTTGTAAATTATACAACCCTCATATTCATGAATTCCAAAAAACCTGATTATAGCTCACTATCTAGTGCCTATTTTTCAGCACATTGTACTTCATGCTAAGCTGGCTCTAGGTCATCACTAAATATTAAGACAATTCAGCCCCTTCAATTTTTTTAATGTGAAAAGCTTAATAATTTTGATATATTTCAGATGCTTTTGATTTTTAAAGAACATTGAATCAAATGTGGTGATAGAGAGTTTTTATTTGAATGCATTCTAAAGTCACTTGTGTGTAAATCAAGAATTGATTGGTAAATTAAATTGCCTAAGCCATGCCAGCAGCAGCGGAGCTGGCAATTGCAAATGCCTGTAATAGTGTTGCAGACAAGTTATCTCCTTCCTTTCATCAGTCTGTGTGCTGTAGCAGCAGCAAGCGTTCAAATTGTACTTGATTTTACCACAGAGCACAGCCAAGTGTGGTTCACAAACTATACTGCCCCTGAACCATCTGGGGTTTGCAGCTTGGAACCTCTTATGTTCTTCAGCTTATAAGATTGTTTTGTTACTGCTGCAGTCGTTGCCACTGCCTGCTTTGTGTCGCTGCTTTCACTCTTCTGCACATATCCCTCAACAGCTTTGGTCAAAGCACTTACATAAACTGAAGCCTAGTCACTATTACCAATAAAGGGGATGCACAGAGCATCCAATTTTCCCACCTTTGAATTTTCTTACCATCAAGGGTCACTGCATCTTTTGGCAGGGGGGAACCCAACAATAAAAAAAAGAAACTGTCCTGGAAGCTCTACTCCCTATGCTACAAAGTTTTGAACTAATCGCAAACACTATAAGAAAAGGACCTTGGTTTTTTTCTGAAATATTTGTCAAAAATCCCCCCTCCTTTTTTTTCCTGAGCAGTGTATAGTATTGCTTAGTGATGCACTTTGCCTTGCAAGAAAGGGGTAGGCAGAGCATTATTTGCAAGCTTGGTATCACCTAGGTCCAGCCTCTTCCCTGTGACTCACTGCAGCTCCCGGTTGATGGCATGGCTCATCTCCTCCTACCTACTTCCCTGGTCTCTTCAGATGTTTGCTCAGCTCCCACTTGTCCCTGCAGGCCACTTTACACAGTTATACCTAGTTTCATTCAACTCGAATTGTTTCTGCTCCCTGTTTCTGTCATGTTTCTTGTTTGCTGGACGCTTTTACTCCACTCAGTTTTTATCTAGAACTAAAAAGATACTATAACGCAGCACCTGTTACAGCAGGTGACCGGAGGTGATTCGTTCTATACTGGTATCATTGGCTTTTAGATCATTTTTCCAAGCAGCAGACAGCAGTTCAGGGCATAGGGTTGTAGGACAACATAACAGTAACACTCCTGCCTCAGCTGATGTAGTGCTGACTTGACTGACTAGCACAGGTAACAGTAAGAGTGGAAATGAAGTGTGATGGACTTTAGTATGAGCTACACAAGCATACTGTGCCCCTGACAGCATTAATAAAAATTCTCAGAGGTGGTAGTATAGGTAGATCAGCATGTCTCTGCACCCCAAACGATCCCAGTTCCAGGGTTGAAGTTCCCCTGGGGTCTGTGAATATATCCTTATGTGTCCATTGCTCCCATTGCTATGGTTGACAACGACCAAACTTAAAGTTGAGTGTAGTCTCGGGGGGAGAGACATGTGTGGTTTACCTGTGCTACAGTCATACCTTGGATGGCAGCATGAACTAACCAGATGTGCTGATAACAGCACCGCAGGGCTGTCACTGCTGCTGGGAGATTAAAACAACTTGCGAAGCAGAGAAAAATGAAAACCTGCTTTACCTGTTTGAATCTAAGTTAGGCAGC
Organism: Astur gentilis; assembly: GCF_929443795.1. Lineage (NCBI taxonomy): Eukaryota > Metazoa > Chordata > Aves > Accipitriformes > Accipitridae > Astur > Astur gentilis. The sequence continues at coordinate 10,192,124 of NC_064904.1, forward strand.
TCTCTTTTCCTTTTCGTTTTCTTCCTCCCTCTTTCAAAATGGACCCAAAGTTCACCCAGCGAGGTGACTTTTCTACCATAACGTCTATGACCCCAAACTCACGGCCCTTTCATGCCAGCATTTCCCTATGCTCTATTTCTTCCGAGCTTGCCCTGTGCCAGCTCTTTGCCTGTGTCCTCAGCTGAGGTTTCAAGTCCCAGCATCAGCTAGAGCCTGCAGACACTGCTGAGCACATGCTGGAGCTGCTGCTTGCACAGCCCTGCTGCTGTCCTGTGGCACTGCGCCTCTGTACAAGGCAGTGGCTCCCAGCATATCAGCTATGGATGTGAAGACAAGACCGAGGGTAAAGTAAACCATGTTTGTTGGTTAACTTTCTGGACAGAAAAAATCCTCTCCTTGTGTTCAAGTAACTATGGTAAAATTAATGTCGATGCAGGCTGAGAGAAGGAACAAGGACAAGGTGGGGATGGCAGGAAATTGCAGTGTGTTCATTAGCATATGAAGAGGGCTATATTTATAGCAACTGCAAGGAATGCAGCATGGTCTCGTGGGCATTTAGGAAGGTATTCACATTTTCACTAAACTACTGCAGAAGCTTTTCCCTAGGACTGCACGTGCCTCTTATCTTCCTTTTGAAGAAACTGATATTCCTTCCTTACCACAGATGAACTCAAACATGCTTGAGAAAAGTCCAAGTCTGAAAATTCAAGAGACTTGGATCGAGCTGCTGACTTACTACCAGCTGTGTGTGCAAAACAAATCACTTCACTTTCATATGTTCTGAAACAAGGACTACAATGAAACGAAGATGTTGCCTCACAGGTTCCTTGAGACACGGATCACTTTTATCAGAGATCCTTGGGTTGATTAGTAAAGTGCCGAAACTAATGCTACCAAAATAAAGTAATCCTCAGCTGGGGAATACCATGGTTACGTTGCAAAGTAGAAAGCCTCCTTACAGATACTAATTATGTGAGCCTGGCAGTTGATGGTGGTGATGATGTGTCCTGTTCTACGTACTTTTAGGTACACAGTTCAGCCTATTGTGGATCTTGAAAGCTTAGAACTAAGAATATTGATTTATAGAGTTTCTGAATTGTCACTGAAATTTTAGGAGTGTGTTTGAAAAAAGAAAAAGATTTTATTGAACGATATCTTTCACCTTAACTGACATTTTCTGTGGAGTGAGGTACCCTTCAGCATGAGAAATGCTAATAATCTGGTCAATATTTGTGTACAAAAATATAGCTGGGGGTCTTTTATGCCAAACCTTACGACATTATCACTTGAAAGATTAAATGTTATAACCTGTATTTCAAGCAGGATTTAAATGAAAGCAAAGAAAAAACCAAACTCCTGGTAGCATAGGAACTTGTCTTTCATTTGCACATCTACCCATGCTATAGATTCAATCTGACTTAAAGGAGCAGTTTCCAGAGTACTCGCAGTTTTGTGTGCCAGCCACCACAGATCTGCGAGGCCTTAGACTTGGAAGGCACATGCTCCTCTTGAATATATGCACCAAAGATAGCACACTGCTAAGAGTCAAAACAGGATACAATAGGTGTATGTGAAATTTACTTTAACTTAAAGATTTTCAGTCCTTGTTTATAGACATGAAAAAGAATCGGATCAAAAAACCTGTATTTAAAAGGTTGTAGTCAGAAGTAATTAATGTTTAAAGTGACTGTATAACCATACACAGTCAACCTACATAAATGCAGATCCTCAAGAGGTTTGTGATTAGTAGTTAGTCTTACTTGCTGCCTAATGTATTGGTACCTTGAGATGTTATAAACACTGTGTACTGCTAGGAATTGTTCACAGTGTGAAGAATTCATTGCAGTAACTGATTTTTCTAGCCAAAGTTTTAGCACAAAATCGCATGTTTCCCTTTCTAGAGGAAGTCATCCCTCTGTCAGGCTGAATACTGATAACCTCCCACCTCTGATTCCTACTGCTCCTTCCACCTGTGACGCTGTCATGGCAAGCCCCTGCTGAAAAGGACAGGGTGGGACATCCAGGTCACAGCAGCTCCTTGGTCTGCAAGGGGAATTATTACTCCATTACGTGAGATGAATTGCATCTTTCCAGCTAGATTCTGAGTGAAGGAATGTAACGCTAAGAGGTGTATTAGTTCACTGCACCACTGCTTGGGCTGCCCTGGCTCAGCGAATTTGGGGTTGAATAATGCACGGGTCATCAGGGGATCAGTTTTGCAGGCTCCTGCATTTGCCCCTCTGAGCGGGCCTGGACACCCCAGTCCTTGGGGGTGTGCCAGATGCACTGGGCTGGAGAATGCGCAAAGCTCACTCCAAGACTTCCAGAGCTGCCGTCTTAAAACGCTTGGCCCTGTGGGCTCCCAAGGACTGTCAGTGTGGAGCAGCTTCTCTGAAAAGTGCGATTCCCTGCACCTGTTCTTCATATTTAAAAGGCGTTCTTATGTTGAAGCGCACTGTGGAATGCAAACCTGGATTTCTCTAACCCTGAGGGTTTCAGCCTGGATGTGTAGGTTGTCCTGCTCTTCTCTCTCTCCGACAAGGCTTTGGTTTGTTTCCTTTTTGCTAATTCCAGACCCCCTTCTCCTCCCTCTTTTGCAGGACCCTCGTACTCTTTGTGCGCCCTAGCCCCGCAGCTGGTGCGGGCTCACCCTCTAGTCCTTGGGCCGAGACCACCCCGGCTCGTGCGGGATGGCAGACCCTCAGCTGGCCACAAAAAGAGAGCGGGGAAGGAGCTGGGCCCGGGGACAGGGCAGAACAAATTCAAGTATCACAAGGGAATGACTTTTCCTAAGCTGTTACGCTGGTTTCTACATGTAACAAAAAATACCTCTTTCTTTCTGGCCTGCACTTTTCCCTCTTGTTCCTTTCCTCCTTCCCCTGGCTTCAGGCTATCTTTCTTCATGGCCTCTCTGGAGCCACCGTGCTTAAAAAACAAGGTAATTTGTTTTTCACCCGTGTGCCAGACTTGGATAGCTTTAGGAAAAACCTAATTCTCTTAGGTCTGTGGGTTCACCGGCTATTTAAAATAATGACTCCAGATTTGATTGCTCTTTCCTTAAACTACTGAGGGTTCTGTCAGTTTGCATCCAAGACGACTATGGGCAGGGACCCTGGAAAAGTTGGGAAGGAGCAGTGCAGCTTCTTCTCGGGGTCCTGCCTGAGCTCCCCCAGCCCGGCTCGCTGCTCCACTTGGAGCACGGGGAGCCCTTGCACTGCCCTTGTATTGGCTTGGCTGATGGGGACCAATGTCCGTCAGAAGCAACTTCTATGCACGAGAATTGTAAGCAGAAAACTTCATTAACAGACTCCCGACACAGCCTGACCCTTCTCTTGTTGGAGTTAATAACTAAACTCTCATTTCCTTCAGTGGGGCAGTATGGGCTTTTTCATCTATATAGTGCTCAAGGAGTACTGAGGTAAGGACTGCTGCACGCCTGACAGCTGCAAAACTAGGGTGCTAGGAAAATAGAGCTTTATGGTTGTTTACTCTTGTCATAGCAAATTCTTTCTTTTTCAGTACATTCCTGAGCTCATCCTCCTGGGCTCTGCAGCCCGTTATTGCAAATGTGGCAAGAGCCTGCATACTAAAAGCAGAGGCCAAGGCATGCTCAGTAGAGTATTACAAGTATCATATTGCATTTGTGCACACATGCTTATCAAGCAAACATGTAAATGTATATTTGTTTGCATCTTCTAAGAGAGTAATTAATGACATGAGTGTGGATATACCATAGGTGATCTCGTCTGGATTTTTTACTAAAGGCAGGACCACATACTGAGGTCCTTTCTCAGTCATTACTCAGGAAAAACAGCTTTAACATTATAGTGCTTACATATATGCAAAACCATAATACATTGCACAGAGTTTTTCTTTCAGCTCAAAAGTTATAATACTTTCATTGTCATGAGACACTACAAAAAATGTACAACTGAAGCACTTCATAAATAAATTCTATTAGAAACTTTCAGACATGCATCTTCAAGTCCACTGTAAGAGACTTAAGCTCCTCATTCTCAAATGAAAAAGAGGATTTTGTTTCCAGCCCAGAACTCATTAAACACTTTGTCAAATCTCTGTTCTTTCACATTTGCTACTTCTTCTTCCCCAGTTATTTCAAGCATTTTAGAACTTTTCTGCATTTCTAATAACTCAAGATCGCCATTACAAACTCAAGGAATCTACAAAGTTGTGCTTGGACAACAGTTGTCACTAACCAAACTGAGTCACTAGGTTCAGAGAAGGAATTTTGGCTTGTCCAATAAAACCATATAAGACCAGGGCCAGTGTTTTGGGTTGTTAAAATAAGATCCATAAAGTATTTAAAGGATAGTAAAAAGTTCAGCTTTTATCTAACACTTTGATAATACCTGGGGACTTTATTAATAGACAGGATTTGATTTTTTTTTAATTATTGTTATTTTTTTAAAAATGGGCTAGAATGCTTTCTTCTTTCTTTTTCTTTCTTAACAACATACACAAAAGCAATATCCCCCAAAGCAGACTTGCACTCGGACATGAGATGGAAAACTTATGTTTATAAAAGCCATCTCCTTTTGCTTAAAGCAGAGAGATGTGCTGAGAAACTGGTACAGTATGACAACATTTTAAACACAGAGGAGACAAGATTTATCTGGCTGGTATACAATATAAAACAAAAATCGAACACCAATGTTACAGCATTATATTGAAACAAACCACAGTAATTAGATGCTTTGAAGTCAAGCCTATATTTTCTTCAGCTCTTTCATGAATTATTGATCCACTTTCCTCATTAAATGGAATGGCAGGCTCTTGCAGTAAATGGACAAGTGACTACAACATTTATATAATCAAATATCCTCTGCAACTGGCAATAAAACATGTTTGTGTGTAAAACATCTTTTCTGAATTGACATCCCTGCAAAACAGATTTACTAGAATAACCACATTCCTTTTCTTTTGTCTCTAAAACACAGCTTCCCTCACATCATCATGCAATCCAGTATTTTACACTGATCGTATTAAGCAGAATATTTTCCAAGAGCCTGTATCGTCCATTGTGCAACAGAGCATTTCTTCCCTATAACGAGATGTAAATAAACTGTCTCACTTACCTTATTTTCTCCATCTCTGCCGCAGAGGCCTACAAGAAATCAAATAATAGGAGCAAGTGAATGAAAGACAACATTCACTCTGCAGATTTATGCATAGTTAAGGCTTTCCAAATGGTTTTCGACAAGTGTCTACAAAGCGACGGTAAGCGAACCCCACATCTGCATTAGCCAAAAATAACATTGACAGATGAACTGGGGAATAATGCAGCGCGCTGCAGGAGCACTGTATACCCACGAGCCATGGGCAACAGAATGACTCAGTTGTAGCGCTGAGGCAGAAAATGGGGAGGGAAAAAAAAAAGAAAAGCAAGCAGCAGCAAGTAACAGGTTACTGTGCCTCCTGGGTTTCAGAGGAAAAGTTGAAATGCGGTGCTACTCTCCGCTCGGTGGGCATGGCAGCAGTGCTCTGCTGGCTGGGGAATGACAGTGACTTCATCACACGTGAATTTTGAGTTCAATTCGTCATCTTTCACAGAGCCCGGCAGATGGAAGGGACACAAGCTCGTCTCCTTAGTGGGAGTTTCGAGTAATCAAATTACTTTCCTCAAGTAATACACTATCTTGACAATTAGCATCTGAATACATGGAGGCTTTTCGTTAACCCTTTCACTGCTGCTCACCCGGGCTGTAGCTCGCAACTCCGGTAACTCCTCCGGTCCCTCTGCCTGCCGCTGCAGCCAGGCTCCCGTCAACCCTTCGCCTGCGGCTCGGCACCCCTATAGCCCCGAATCCTGACATCCCGGCAGAGCCGTAGGTGGTCGTTTCATTAACCTGCCTGGTTTCTTTTTACCATATAGGTGCTGTAAATCCCTACTTATCTAGAGCACGGAGAGTCATTAATCTCTCTGACATTACTTATATCAAAATCGTAGTCTCGTTAACTCTTTGGTTTCTTTTTCAGCATTATCTCACGCAGATCCTTAATAGCTGCTTCCATTTCATTTTATCACACCGCTGGCACAGAATCTCATCAATCCCCCTGGTCTCGCTTTACTGTAACTAAGGAATGAGCACTCGGAGCAATCCTGCAATCTCTAGAGCCAGATAAATCGCAGCATCACAGAATCTCTTATTTATACTGAAGGCATTGCCCATTAATCATGAACACTTTAAACCTTATTGATTAATGGCTAACAATCATATTTGAGTATGAAATAAATTAAAGATTAAAAATAGGGAAATGTAAATTTAATCAGCTAACCAGAAGGAAATTTGTCAAACTGCCTAATAAAATATTCCAAATGACAAATTGTTGGTTCTTCATTGGGTCACTCATCTTCCCTTCTTCTCATTTACTTTTGATTTGTCCATTAGATAAGTTGTCAGTCAGGCTAGTGTTCCTGTGTTCGTGTGATACTTTCTGATGATTTACATTAAGGATTTGGGGCATTTGCCGTAACTTGGTACACAAGAAGACAGCTGCAGGAAAAGCCCTCCTCAGCTTCCCTGTAACAGATATAATACACGTCTTATGTGGTCCCTGCATGTCTGTTGGAAGCACAGGGATGCCCACGACAAATCCCAGATTTTGAGATTAAAAATCTAACCTAGGGACCCATAATTGCTTTCTCTGATTTGCATCTATCCATTGAATCCATGTGTATTCTGCAGTATGCAGGAAATAGTTTAAACATTGCTGACCAGAAAATGAGCCGCAGGGGCTTTCTCCCTGGGCGTGGGAAGCTACTGGCAGCCCTGTGGTCTTGCCGGTTTGGTTTTGTGGAGAAGAACTCTCAAAAACTGCCCTAATCATCATGTTCCTGTCATTCTGGGGAGACTGGACATGGTTTTCTCCGGGGCCGCTCACTATTGCTTTGCCTTGAACTGTGGGAGTCACCCATGAAGACAGAGTACTTGGAATATGTGACTTCAGTCCTTCAGTTATGGCAGTATCTACAGTCATAAAGGGAGGCTGCCTGGCCTTGCTTTTGCCTAGTACTTTGAATATTTCTGTACTCACGGGGTCGGGGTGGGGGTTGTTTTGTGTGATTAAAGCGCAGGATGGAGAAGCGGAGCTGTAGGCTGGCTTTCTGGCTATACTCATCTGTGAATGCAGGTGAGTCACTGGCTGCCAATCCCGACAGGAAATTAGTGGGGAAAAAAAGCACGGCAAATGCCTGACACCAAAACAAACCAGAAAACTAAACCAAGCTGCAATTACTTCCATATGAGCTATTCACCACCACCTTTTTACGGTAGGGCTTTTTTTTTTTTACCTCCTCACAGTAAAAGCTGCTCGTTTTGTCTAACATGGCCAATTTTCCTTTGGACCATTGGGGATGTTCTCCTCTGCCTTTCCCTGGCAGCCTGTGCAGAGAAGAGAGGGCTCCTCTCTGATGTGGGAGCAATGGGTTCAGCTCAATCCTCCTTGAGGAGGATGCTCTGACCGAGGTCAGAGCCCTTTCTGGGCTGCAACACTGCAACGCTCTGTTACTTCTTTTGATGGGGATCCGCTTCTAGTAAATAAATACGAGCACACGAAAGGACTAGACCCTGCATGTTTTTCAAGGGAATGCCCTAGCTTTCAGGCTAGAGAGTCAAACGAGCATATAGGAACTTGAGATGGTGAAAACAAAGATAGGAGCATCTGTAGAAATGTAGCTTTCATCTCAAGCAGTTTATTTTTTCAGATAATTGTGTTCTTTAGGAAAGTCCTTTTTTCATCCTTTTTCCTCTCTTCTTTTTTATTTTTTCTTCATTTCTTTTTTCCCTTAAAAAAGCCTTAGCAACTCAAAATTATTTTAAAAGTCTGTGGTCTTCTGAAACAGCTCTGTTTTCACAAGGTGACATTTTTACTAAGGCAAAGTTGCTGTTTCCTAGCCCGATCCCTGCCATTGATATAGCCTGTGGAAGTTTAGAGGTTACATCGTCCTCCCACTGCTCTCTATGAAGGCTCCTATCTGAAATATCCTACTGAATTGATTTTGAAATATATTCTAAGCAGCTCTGAATTGGCCATTTTTCGGAGCAATCTTGTCCTGAAAGTCTTCTGGGACCTATTTCAAGCAGAAAGGCTGAAGTAAAGGTTGGTATAAGAATGTCCTTATGGTATGTCATTCATTAGTTGCTGCTTGCTAGTGGGTTGATTCATTCCAAGTGCTTCTTGATGCCTGAACTGAGCAGTGTGATTGAAGCTGTGGGATTTTTTTTTTAAATAAAATATTTTTAATTAAGATTGGTAATTACCTTTAATTACAGAAATATCAGATGTGATTGAAATACCTGGGGTTTTTTTAAACAATATCAATGCAGTGTGACTAAAGAATTTATTTAATCAGCCTAAAAATAACAATTTTTGTTTTTAACAAAAAAGTTGGCCTCAGTAACTTCCATATTACTTCCATATTCCACATCCCACAATTCCATATACAGTCTCCTACTTAAAATACTGAGAGTGATTTGAAGATATTCCTTTTTATAGAAGTACTTGGGGTGGCAACTTTGCCTGGAAGCACTTTCAGGCAATGCCTAAGAGTACTGGTAGAAACTTGACTTGTTTCTGAGTATTTGAAGAAAGCAAGTGTAAAACACAGAACAACTGTCAAGACTCTCTTTTCTGGAAGTGCTGAGCATTTAAAAGTCCATTTTGGAGCAGATATTCAAAAGGCAAATCAGTTGTCTTTTTTTTTTAAATCCCCTCCTGCTTATTCTAGATTGCAACTTGATATTCTTTGATATTCTTTGAGAACAAAGTCATTTGCTGGCTTGAATGAAAGCAGGGATGCTGTTAATGGAAACCCCAGGAAATTTTACTGTGGCTTTTTTTCCCTTTAGAATATGGTTGCTATTTTTCAGACAGCATGACAACCTCTGAGTTGTTTTCAAGTCAGCAGAGTGAATGAAAAATACTGTGATGCCCTAACTTTTTATCTCCCCATGTTTGTTTAATGAGTCAAACAACCTCAAGACAATGGCAGAACATTCTTAGTCATTGACATACATAAAACTTAATATAGTGATCCAATTCTTTGATTTTTTGTTATATGATTGGTGTCTATAGTGTTGATTATTGAACCAAAACCTTTTTAAATAAAATAAAAAGTCATGCTGATAGTCTATCTATCATTCTGTTCAATTCACATGGTGACTGTATTGGTAAAATACTGTGTTTATGTTTTATTTCCTTTATTGTATTATTACTTTCTGAAGGACAAGTAATCATGAGATTTCAGATCTTCCAGCTGTCTAATAAAATTTCCTTCATCTAAGATCTTGAGGTCAATTTTCATCCTTCTGCATCTTCCCAATGTATGTGTGAAAAAGGTGGAATAGCCTGGATGTGACATCTTTTTTTTAATTATTATTATTTGTTTTCTTGGAAAGAGACATTTCATTTTAGAGGGAGGTACAGGACCCAGAGGCTGGCTCAGTGCTTACTAGTCTTCCCATTGAGTTCAGTGGACTTTGGATTGGCATGTTGGCTAGCTGCTATCAAATGTATGAGAAAAGAAAAAATAGTAGGAAGTTACTGCAGCTCATTTAGTCTGCCTGTTATTACTCTGACTTGTTTAGTATTGTGAGACTTGCTTTTACTTCTGTGGTGAGGAAAGCTGTAAATGAGAGTTCACTCACAACTAAATTCATCTAGACTTCTGGTACATTTGTAAACTGTCACATGTTTTCCATCACAGCTATTTCACTTCAGCGTTTCTTTTGTGCTCACAGTTGTACTAAAGTTTTATTGGTAGGAACCACTGTGGCCATCTTCCCTTTTTTCCCCCTATAGAGTACAAAAGTAAAAGATTTGATTTAATAAAATTTACAGACTACATAATTTGATAGGATCAATCTTTAAATAGACTCTTAATCAATTTTTAGAGATTTCTTTGTATAGGCTTTAAAGTACCACTGAAGTGACACCTGAAGAAAGACTAAAATTTAATCTATAGAAACTTTAATAGAGCTGGAGGAAGTGTCTGGCTGCATTTGATTTGGCTTCATGTTTTGAGTGTATCTAATAGATGTTTATGAGAGAAGAAGAATCTTTCTGTAAAACTCTTGCCTGAAATTGTCATGGAGATACAAAGAAAATTGAGTCCAGTTCTCCACGGTTGCCACTGTAATAGACATTTTGTTCAGAAAGCACGTCCTCCAAGCATACCTCCACACCGCAGGCCATAAAACACCTCCACTATTCTCAGACCATCTGAAGACAGTTAGTATATAGAAGGTGAAGAAGCTTAACGCTGAGGGAAGAAGGCAGAAGAGGACAAGACTAACATCCTATATCCCTGAAATACTAAGGAACTTGTTGGGACCATTGGCCATTTTCCCCTGGAAAGAGGAACATCACACATACTAGAAAAAATGGGAGGGTTTCATCAAGCTGTGGGGTTTTTGCATGTCTGGCCTGAGGAAAAGCACCTGTCAACCAGTTTAGACATAAGTAACCATGAGTAAGATATACCAAATCTCTCAACGCCACCAAAAGTAGCATTGCACTTTCCCAGCATTTACTCCTCATCTGGGACCAAATTCTCATGTTTCTTAGGGTGAAAGAAGAAATCCTCCACAGCAAAATTAGTTGGCAAATGGAAGCTCAGATGTTTGGGACTAACTGCATACAAAATGGACCCAACTCAGTAAAGAAATAGATAAATTGTCTTTTTAATTCTTAGAGCAGATGACTAAGTTCAACACCCAAAATTTTCACACCACACCTGAATGTGCATCTCCACAACACCACTAATCTGTCATGTAATGTCTGTAAGGTGGCTGGGCTCCATCTTGAAAGAGTCAGATTATTTTTTTTCCCCCCTGTGTGGTCTTGAACATTACTAAACTGATTGAAATCAGAGGGTGATTCTAACCATGTTAAATTTTGTATGACCAGTTTATCTCTGTTTGATCTTGTACCAATTTTATGTTTAAAGCTTATTACTCCCACCCTGTTTTTAAATTCCCATATGCATTTATGAAGAGATGTCTTATTTGAGAGGGAAAACAGGACATGATTCTTTGACTGCTGTCATAAGATTATACTCCTTTCCCTCAGTAATTTCAGTATCCCTTCTCTGGATCTATTCCAAATTAACTTAAATCTGATTTGAAAGTGGGTGATCAGAGCTGTATACCATGTACAAAACACCTTGGTACTACCTTGTAGAATAATATGAATGCTTCAGTGACTCTAAAGAAAATATATCTGCTGTGCATCTTAGGCTTGTCTCAGATTTCCTGTGGTTCTGTCACACTTGGAGGCTCATAGCTGTTTTACAGTCTAACAGTACACCTAGATATCTGTTTCTCTGCTGCCTCCAAATGACGAGCTCCATACATGAAGCCTTTATGTGGATGGCTTTGTGTTAAGTTTCATCCTGTTTCCATTACTCTTCTTGTAAATAAAACAGTTCATATATGAGCTTCCTAATTGTTGTCAATACCCACAAACACCGTTCTCATTTAGGCAAACCTGTTTATTGACTCAAAGTCACTAATAAATATTTGTAACAAGATGTGTCCAAAAATTTCTTCCAGAGTTCCAATAACCTCTTCCCAACCTGACAGACTTCCTTTTTAACATGTTACCTTTTTTTTTAAGAAATACAATTTTCATTCAGGGTAATAATCTTGAATTACTCTCCATTATATCAGTTTTAGACAGTAATTCTCAGCTGAGCAGTTTATGAACTACTTCATGCAAATCTAGATTGATCAGGACACGTTCCTTGAGTATGAAATCCATTCTCTTAACAAAAAGTTACTTTTGCTAAAATTGTTGCATGTTATGCCACTTCCCTGCATCTTTGATTGCTCAGCTTGTTTGACCATGAAGCCTTCGCTCCACTTCATGTTATATTTTCTTTTTACCAGATAGAATATAACTTTTGAACCAATGTAAACAGTGAAAAGCTTTGCTTCTGAGCTTGCTGCTTCATGTGTCGATCGATCTGGATTTTGGGTTGGGGATTACCACAGGATGCCTGAAATCACCAGGGTGAATAGGCTCAGTTTGAAACTGCCTTAATTGTGGTTGTTTCTGTTAAACCTTCCTCATTCTTAATGAGATATCCTACAGTTATTCCCATGTTCACTATCATTCTTACTGAAAGATGAGGCAAAATATCCCTTTAATGACTAGACCACATCTAAGTTATCCTGAACTTCTGTCTGACCTTCAGAATACACTACGTCTTCTTTCTTTTTTTCTTTTTCTGTCTTTATGGTTGAAGACCTTTTCAGCATTAGTCTTTTAAGAATCCTTAGCAAGGTCCAACCTCACTGAAATTTCGGCTGAAAGAGACTGGGAAATAACAGCAACAGAAATAAGATAAAAAGAAATCTCGGGCATTTTTCTCACAATAGGCCTTTAAGTCATTTGTGGCACATACTGCATGCGTGAACATGTATCAAATAACCACAAATTAAATTGAAACTATGACCTACAGGCTTCTCTTTCACATGCTTGGGAAAACATAGCATTCTCAAGCTGTTTTATTTCCTAATATTTTAGGATATTTGTTTTGCTTCCTTAGTTTCATTTTCACTCTGTAGAGCCTCAGAGCCAGATTCCCAACAGCGGTAAATTAGCAGAGCTCCAGTGAAGTCAAGCCTTGCTGATTTATACCACTAGAGGGTCTGCTCTTAAATGGCTGTTTCGGTGAGTCAAGCTGATTTCTGTCATACCCAATACTCTCAGCTAGCATGAAATGCCATAGTTCCTCTCAAAAGACAGTCCCAAAAGAATGTGCACCTCTTCTCTATGTCGCTTGGCAAACCATCCAGTGAAACCTGAACAAAGACTGTCAAAAACAGGAGGCTTCCTGCCTTAAAATGACAGTTCAGACTCCACGTGAATTGTTCAGTATGCTTTTTCTCAATCAGATAGTTTGAACCTGTGCATGTAATTAATGTGATTAAAGTGCTTATTTGTATTAAAATAGTCCTTCTAGCCATCAGGAGATGTGAAGATCTGTGGGGCTAGGAGTTGTACAAACTTCTCATCTGAAGAGGAAAGCCTTTCCTGGACAATCTGACCAGCTAAAACAGATACATGCAGTATTTTTGTTTCCTTTGTGATGCAGAGACACAGCAGCACTTTCGTCTTCTGAGAATGGATTGAAGAACTACGTTTTCTTTACAGGTGTTCAACATCGTATGATGCCACAGACTTACAAAAGGTTAAAACAGTTGAAGTCACACTGCTTGTCCAGCTGACACTCTGTACACTTCACTATCAGCTAGCTTGACTCCAGTGTGACCCCAACAGGCACAGCATAACTGTAAATATTGTAAGTGAGTGGAGACTGAGAAGCCGGAGGAAAATGCAATCTAATTGACTAACTGGAGCCTGTGTCTCTTAAACTAATACATGGCACACTGACTGCACGTTGCCAGTATACTTATGTGGGTGTCTATATTACAGACATTGGTAACTGTAATTACAGACATTACATTTAAGTATTTAGCCACAGCAGTTGCCATTTAAAAAGCTCCTGTTTGTCAGTAGATAATGTAAGGTGGTATTTGAGACAGTCAGGTGTAACTGCAATATCCTGGTGCACTGACTTCTGACTTGTTAAGGACAGCAGTGGGACCAAAGCTTGGGTCATCATGACCCAGGATGGTATATGAATTCTAACATAGCTGATCCTATGCATTTCTGTTTGCATCTTTATATCTCTACATATGTCTCTACATACTGGAGATGTTTTGTTCGTGAATGTTGGCAACGGGAAGTGGGAGAGAGATGAGAGGGCGAGCAGAACTGCAAAATTCCTACATCCTACACTTGTAGAACTCCGTTTGTTACAAAACATGCATTTTCTGCTCTAACTACATCTACATCTATCTAGTTGATAAGAGTAATCACCTGTGGTCCTGTTAAATAAAGCTTCACCTTTTATTTTTCTTATTGTGGTCACTAGCTTTGTGCCCTGTTTTCAGCACCACCCCTAAAGGAAGGGTTCAGAGGAAGGCAACCAGAATGCTAAGACAGCTAGAAAACCCTTCCTAGCAAAACCAAGACCGAAATGACTAAAGGTAATTGTTTTCAAGCAGGGAAAAGATGGCTGTAAAGAGAAAGGAAATCAACCATTTTCCGTATTCATTGTGGACTGAATAGGAAATAATGGGCTCAAAGTGAAGCCAAAAGGTTTAGAGAAAATGTTAGGGGGACTATTTTAGTCACAGAGGTAGTTATGTACTGAGCAGATTGCCCGTAATAGCTGTGGGATGTCCCATAAAGTTTGGATGGATTTACACATGACTTTCCTGTCTTGGGCGGGAGGACAGACTAGATACCTTTCATGGTCCTTTCTGACTCTTCTGACTGTGATTGCCTCCCCACAAAGAAAGGACAACATAAACCCGTGTAAACATTTCTTCCAACAAGCAGAATTTGCTCTCTGCTTTACTGCCTTCAACATGAGTCAGTTCCTAAGGCATGATTGCTTCCGTGGGACCCATGCACTGGGGAGTTGAGTGAGTCTCCTAAAAATAGCACATTTGCGTTCATGTCTTTTGTCACTTATGAACTTGTCTGTGGACAGGGAAGAGTAAAATAAACAAGGTGCAGCGATATATCCAGACAACATCACGGATATTTCCTTGAAAAGAAAGCCAAAACTTCAAAGCTTTCACTTCTCCTGTCACACACCACTGGTGGAAAACAATATCTGTTTATTGATTCACCTGATTTTTTATCCCATTTCCAACCAACGTGTGTGGTGCTTCAAAGTTATACCAGTGGGGCTGTATCTATTTCTGGAACAACGGTTATTCCAGTGAATAATATCCATGGCCTATGATAGATCATTTGGGTTTGTGCCTGTAATTGTTTAAGAGAACTTTACTTAAGCAATAAAAGAATGAGGCCAGAGAATAATATTAAGGAGATCTTTGATCTTCCTCCTTCAAACCAGTCTCTCTCTTCGCCAAAGGTATAGGATCTTCCTGATAATATTATGGGTGAGATAAATAAAAAATCTCCCCAAACCCACAGCTGACTAGAAGGGAGTTAGGATGATACTTGAATCAAAGGAACTGGTTCTAGTCACCACTTTGGCTTATGGGCCAGGAAAATCTAAGTATGGGGAAGAAAAGAGGAGATCATATTCCTAGAAGCGCTGTTGGTTGATGCTGGTTTTCTTTTTCCCACAAGCCGCCAGTGCAAAACCTACTCTGTACATTTGAGCCCTCAGTGGTGTTAGGGTACATACAAAATATGCATCTGTAAAGCAGGCTTAAAAAGTCGCATGCCTCAGTTCTTCCTTGTTAAAGTTATAAAGTGTCTTCTGCTATCTACCTGGAGGTCAAGAGGTGACAAGGGACCATTATATATTCATAATACATATCTATGTAACATGTAGATGTATTTATATGAATAACTCACTGAGAGCCTCAAGATGTTGAAAATTAATTACCATCAAATTAATCTGTGTGATAAAAGAGGGATTAGAGAGGTACCTATTTTACAGAGAGCTTGAGTTCCTTAAGGGAGTCCCAAGGTCAGACAGTGATGTTAAAAGGTAGAAGAGACTTGAATCTTATTCTCCCAAGTCTTCAGCTAATTGGCTTACTTAATCTATCTCTTTCTTCACCTCTGTTTAGGCAGGGTATGAAAGTAAGAAAAGCTCCTTTTGACTGCTACTCTGCACTCCTGCAGAAGAGCCAGCCAGATTCTCACTCCAATATTGTCTAGTAAATAAGGTAAAATATTTCCTAAGCTGCAGTGATTTTGGTTTCTGCAAAGCCAATGTTACTGGTCTCTGTCAGCACTGCTGAGTCCAGTTGTGTCATTGTAATAATTTTAAGTATAAGGTCATTTCTACGCTGGACTTGGGTGGTGTCTTAATTGCTACAGGGTTATAAGAGGTCTTTTCTTTTTATATTCACCGCACTGTGCATTAGCATTCTTCTCAGGGGCTCTTTTCTGCGAGTTTAAAGAAGTCTGTTCTTACTCCTACACAAAACGTGGAATTGTTAGGCTTTACTGTGGAGACATTAAATCAGACTCTGGAGATTCCTTTGTCGAAAAGGAAGCTGTATTGTTAAAATTACATCTGGCTTTTGCACGTGTCACATTTCACAGGAGCATTGAGCCTGTATTATCTAGTGGCTTTGCTTGCAGTCTTTCTTCACACGGTGCTATTTTTAGATTTTCATCCTGTTGGAATTCAATAGTCTAGTTGTCAAGGCAAGCAAGAGAAGATAGCTAAGGTTGAATTTGTCAATGATTCAGCCATGTTAGTTGTTACTATTACTATATAATCTCACCATAGTGGGGGACAAATACCACATTCAGGATATATAATTGCATGGAACTGTCGGGTTTTAGATTGAAATTATTAAGTGCTTAAATATAATTACAAATCAGGTTTGAATCATTACAGAATAAGTAGAAGGTTATCAGAAGACTCTGGGGGAAGCTGTAGTTTTCCTGAAAGGAATGACAGTCTCCCACATTTACTTCAGCTATGATTTTTGCCCTTTTTCCCTCTCCCCTGCTCTTTGTCTCCCCACAGGCATTTTCTTTCATATACCTTTACTGTTACATGAAGGAGAAAAGAGTTTGGCTGTGTTGTTAGATGAGGGCAGTGAAGGATCAGATCAGAACTTTGTCCTATCCTAGTGCATGATAAGAAATGAGGGCATTTGCAGTTAAACAGAATCAGGGTCAAAATCCATGAAAAAGCTGACTCCAGTGGGCTAACAATTTGGAGTTTAATATTGTGTCATTACACTGAGCAACTGAAAAGCCATGAATGAGAAAATAGACATAATTCTTCATAGGTGAATACCTTTGTGACGTATACCTATTTAAAGAGTACTAAAATCAATGATCCAGCAAAGCACAAAACCCATATGCAGTTCTGATCACAAGTGTTATTTCACTGAAAATAGTGTGTTCTTGTGCTTAGCATAGCTCCTGGGTCATAAAGAATACAGAATTTTAAAGATCACCAAATTAGAGCCCTCAGTGATTTCCAAGATTCTTACTGTGCCCTCTCAGACACTGTAACAAAACCACTCTGATTTAGAAGATATGGGATATTTCCTTCAATTAAGTTAAAATTAGGAAATGCAGTCAATGTGGCACAAACCCCACAATGGCACCCCTGTCACTGAGTGTATGTATCCTGAGATGTTTAGGTACTGGGAAGACAAATGCACTTGCTGTTGCTGTAGCTGTAAGCTGGGAGGCCCCAAAGGTGCAGAGAACTGCAGGTGCTAAAGGTGCTGGTTTGAGGCTGCTCCGGGTGCAGGTCGTGTGCATGTATAGGAATGGAAATGGCAGGCCTGGGGATGGCAAAACTAGGAACTGGCTTAAATGAGCTCAGCACTTTCTAAGCTGGCTGAAACCTCCCAGCGCGCTGAAACCAAGTTTCTAGATATCAGACACCCAAAGTATTATTGATTAAAAAAGGATTTAAAGTTGGCATATTATAGATACAAGATAAAATGCCCACTCGGAGAAATCCAACAACTCTTAAATTTTCGTGTTCTACAAGTTTAAGGTTAAATCACAATTTTTAAACAATAAACCATAAACTTCAGTTGTTTGAATGCTGTCTGGCAGGAAAACCTGATTATTGCCAGTTTGCTCTTTGCAGTGTGGAAGATTTGCAGGACTGAAGTACCAGTCTCCTAGCAACCACAGATCCTCTAAGAATCTTCTCTTTGATAGTCCCTAAAATATGTTAATGCCACTAGATATTGCAAAATAAAACACTGTGACCCACACCTAATGAAATAACGAATTTTGATTTATATCTTCAGTCCAGAATAACAATGCACTAGTCTGAAACTGTAGCACAGTTCCAACAGTGACTCAATCCAGTTTGGGTTGCTAACCATTTTTGTTTTGTTTAATTGGATTCTCATTACTAAATCCCAATAGTGCAAATGCTTATACACATAACTGTGTACATGAGTAGTCCTAGTGAACTTCATGTGACTATTTATGTGTTTAATTACTTGCTGGACTAAAGACTTACTGTCTGAATTTTAGCAGACAATATTTTAAAGGACTGCTCTTCTCTTTTCCTCTCATTATCTACATGCATCTTATTAGGAGATTTTTCTCTGACAATCTGTTATACATATGCTGAGAAATAGAGAATTTAAATCTTGAAAGCAAAGTTCAAAGCTCACATTCTCATGGGAGATTTTGATTCACCAATTATGTTGTCCTTAGAGCATCCATAGAGTGCCTCACCCCTCCAAAGTGCAGTAAATCTTTCAGGGTGCAGCCTTGAGAGCAGGAGGGAAATAAAAAAGAAGCAAGCGTGTTAATCAGTTCAAATGCCTACTATGAGGGACAGCTGCTGGTGTGCCAAGAGACATCAAAAGGGCTACACAGATGTAAGCCAGACCAGGATGCAAGACTCTGCATTTAATGTAGAATCCCAAAGGATATATTCATGCTGCTGCATTGCTATTTTTAATGAATGAAGCAGGAAGGACCATAGTACCAGGCAGAACTTGTTGGAAGGGACTGAAATTCCAGACTTCTGAAAAATAAGGAGGAGAGTTCACAAACGTTTTTTTTAAAGGATATCCCCCCCCCCCCCCCCCACAACGAAGCCTTTCTGAAGAGACAAAAGAATTCAAGGAAGAACAAACTGTATGAAATAGGTTCTCAGGAATCTTGGAATTAGCAAAAATGGATCTTCCCATACGGAGCTGTGCTATAAAGAACACATGTATGCTAAGTCTCTGTAGGGCAGTTGTGATAATTACACAAAGGATAGCATTTCTCATCCATTTCTACTGATTATTGTTTAAGTGCCTTAGAATCTCATTAGATCAGTCTTTATTACATTCATTATAGAGGCTTCACCAAGAAGAAAAAGGCTTCCCTTTCTTGCTTTTATAGGCAAAGGACAACTGACCATTTGCAGTCAGAATATCTGTTGGCTTATTTCAGACTGAAAAAAGAGATGATAGAACAGAAGTGAAGTGTATGAGAGGCAGTGTCGTGTCTGTCTCCTCCAGAGCAGCCCTGCCTGAGCTCTTGAGTGCAAGAAGGAAGGGAACTTTCCTTCTATTTAAAGCACTTCTATTTGTAGCGTATTGAAAAGAGCTGCCACTAATTACTATGCATGTAATCAGTTAGCAAAGCTACAGTAAAGTGGAGGGGGATCTTCCAGGTAATGAAGTCCTCTGTAATTGAGGACTATGGCCTTTTTGGAGTAATTATAAATGGGTACTTCTAGATCGTCTAGATTTCTGAAACTCCTATGAAATATTGCAGACATCTGATTGTATGGTTGTATGGAGCTCTGACGTTCAGTATCTTTTTAGAAGTTACTGCAAAGGCAAGGAAAGTTCTTTCCGTGAGTTCTCTGGTGTGTGCTGTCAGTAGATGCAGCCAGTCAGATGATTGCTGCAATGGTCCAAAAGGAAAGCTTTTTACAAACTTTATTTATTTATAATTGTGATTATAAGTGAAAAACCAAGATCATAAACAGCCCTAAGATGTTTCTCTATTTTTATCCTACCGCTTAACTAGCAAAAATTATGATGGAATGTCATGACTGTAAAGAAAAATCTTTTTTTCTCTATTCAACAAGGTTATTTCTTTCTTAATGCCTGCATCATTATTTAGCACAACAGTAAAACTTGTCCCCTTGTCAGGGAAGTTTTTCAACTTCTTGTTATATGGCAGACACATTACACAGCCTGTCCTCCTTTGTGATCTCAAATGATTTCTGAGCCACAGCCCATATGTGAAGCAGTGCTATTGACCAAGGTCAGTCAGTCTTCTGTTCACATCCCAGGTGGCTGCCACTGAGACAAGAAAAAGGAACTGAAACATTAGGAGAGCCTACCGAAAGGCTATAGAGAGGAGAAGAATGGGGAGGTATCAAATAATGACAGCCTATACCTGCAAACATGTCATGTTGCACTGATGAAACTTGTAAGAGAGGTATTATTGCCTTAATAATGTGTCTTCCAGTGCTTTGTTAGGCTAATGGATTTCTGATGAATACCTGGCAAAGATAGGTGAGGGAACGGAGAGGTTCTGGCCTTTCCTGAGCTGCAGAGACATTACAGAACTGCTCCCTTTCACCAGAGGTCAACAGAAAGTCACTGGACTCTGAGGGCTTGTAGAAGAAATGCTTTTAATGTGGGCCAGGCGAGGTGCTCCCTTGTCAAGTGGCAATGAAAGAGACTGAGCAGGCCACATCAAAGTGAATTCAGCCAGAGTGTCCATATTAATTATACCAAAAGAGCTTCTGGGGAGATACAAATGGAAAGAGAGTGAGAGTCAAGGGGAATTTCCTTCACTGCCACAAGAACTGCTGTTTTGAGGGTGGGGTTTTTTAGTTCTTATTTCTAAGGGGCTGGGCATCTTTTGAACTGTGTTATGTCCATCACTACTAGGAAAACAGCAGGTTTGGGCATCAGGAAGACAAATGCATAGAGGTGAACAAGGACAGTCACCTGCAGAGACTTGAGGATATTGCACAGGTTTGGAGAAACAAGGATCGTCTGAGTGGGACCCTAATAAATTAATGAGCAGTGCTTTATAAATAGTGTCACCACATGCTGGCTTTCCAGTCAAGGTTAAATGAAGACATAGTGACTTTCTTTTAAGAAGCCAGCTAAAAAGGGAGCTAGTGTTTCAAACAGCAAAAGGGATGTTAGCAAGCTTGGTTCAATTACTTCATCTACTTTGCATTTCCTTTTCAGAAAGCCTTTTGAACTACTACTATTGCAAAAACAATTAATTGTACTCACATGTGGAGTTTTAAGGTCTAAACCTCCACCTACCCTATAACTTAGAGTGTACCTGAACTAGAAATGTCACTGTTTCTTCCTGTATATTTATGTAGCAATTCATACAATGACAATTGCAATCCTACTTCTATTTCAGTTAGGAGAGCTATATTATTACTGCACTGATTTGATGAAAAAGGCAAGGAAAATACAACTAATAAAGATTCAACTTGTTAAGCTCTGTAAATGAAGATATATTAAGTATCTGTTAAAGGTTTTGTTTTCCATTTAAATTAAATTTTGGTATCAAAGATGGAAGATGTTGCTGTGGTTCAAGACTTCATTTCATCTAGCTTCCCAAATCCTGCTTTTCAACTCATTCTTTGTGTGACAATGGGACTAGTCTGGAGATGGATTTGGGTCTTAGTGTCTCTGTATTGATACCTGTAAAACAAAATTTGTAAACAGCGTTTCCCAGTATCACAAATATGCAGAGAGAAGAAAAGAACCAGGGACTGTGAAATCTTCAGAGGCAAAAGGAGCTGGGCTCAGTAAAAAAATCACAGGCAGTGTCATATCTGTAAAACACTTATGCCTGAATAGGGCAAGGAAATGGGGCATTAAATTAGGTATATATTAAACTGAAGGCACATTTATATTGTTAGTAGTCTTTGGTGTGACAATACAGTTGTGAATATCAAGCAGTAAAATAATTGCTCTTGTGCAGAAATAAACAAAAGGAGGCTACACATTTGCCAAATGCTTTGAAGCAAAGTAGATGGGATAGTAGTCCTGAAAATCTGCTCAAGAAATTAATCAGCCTGATAAAATGGGGACAGGCAGACCAATAAACAGTAAAGCATATAAGCAGCTACATAGTATGTAAGGGTTTTTTTCTTAAAATAGCTTTCTGGATGTCCAAAAAAGAAAGAGTCACAGTGAGAGTCTGAACCTCAGGGTAGAGTATTATCACCTCATACAGTTGTACATTTCTTCTTTGAACAGTGTAAACATGAGGAACTGAGGGAAGAGTACCAGGGAAAGAAGCATTGTCACCAGTGTGGCAGAATAAAGAATCCATTAAACCAAAAAAATCATACAAACCATAAAATAAAAAGGAGTGAGAAAAATAACTAAAATAGGGAAAGGGTTAAAAAGGACCTATCTAGAAAATCTAGGAGTAAATGGGAAATAAAAGGCTCAGCAGTCAAAATAGAAATTTTTGTATGTACTATTAATATAACTACATAATTAAAAACAACATGCCAGGAGCCTTTTTTCACATACACTGCAGGAAAATGCCAGAGCCAGTCAGAGAAATCCCATCCTCTGATGTCCTTTTCAACTGGGAGAGGTTCTAAATTTATAGACTGAAATTCTGGCTCTATTGATCTCTGCGTGATTTTTGCTATTCGATTCGACTGTTTCTGGAGTTTCATCCAACAGGTATATTCCTCTGGGGTAGAGAATTCACTTTAACTTCCAGTTTGATATTAGTATTTATCAGGGAGAGGATGACATCACCCTTCTCTCTCTTAAACGAAAGAAGATAGCAAGGATTTGCCTGTAAGACTGTACTTCAAACATCACTAGAAAAGGCTATCAGGATCGTCTCCTCTTTAGGCTGCAGTGAGGTCAGTCTAGCAGCCTGGCTATGACTACGGAGCCAAATGAACCCTCAGAAAGAAGTACTTCATGTGGTCAAGTCATTCCTTCAAAAAGCAAAGCTGTTTTTTTTCTTTTTAGAGCAATAACTGGCACATATGAAAAGAGCTAGTCAAGTTTTATAGGGAGAATTAAGACATTTTATTACATCAGTTGGTACATTCTGAGAAGCAAATAGAAAAGCCATGATGTTCCTGAAACTTTATTTGGAAGAAACAAAGGTTTAAACACATAAAGAGGCTTTGTTGTTGTTGTTTTCTTTCCCCAGCTGTATCACTTAGCCCAATAGAAGTTCTCTTGCCCTTCAAACATTGCCTGTTTATATCCTTACATTTTCAAATCTAGAATAGCACTGCGAAAATGTATGGTATGGATGTTGCATGTTCTTCCATATTTGGCTACCACTGTATATGGTTGTCTTCAGCTTGCTGATGACCTAAACACTCCCCTCGTTTCTAATCTTCCATATCAATGGTCTCCAGAGGTGCATTTTGGAGTTTATGGCTCCTTGTATCATAGCATCTAAACTAAAGGTCTTATCCCTAATGTTTCACAAGAAAATGTGTGAAATGACATAGTGAGTGATTATGGAATAACCCATAAGTAAGAACTAACTTGCTAACTCCTGTCAGGTAGAATTGGATTATACCTTGCTGCCTGATTTATATACCTTCAGATAAATGTCTAACTTTACTCTGATTCCCATTGATCTTTCAGACCTTCAGATTGTTTTGTGACAATGAGCTCTATATGAAACTTACTCTGTTTAAAAATCACTTCTTTTGATCAGTTTTGAATTTATTGCCTTTCTGTGTCATTTGAGTTTTTCATTCTTGCATTATGAAGGTAGAAACTAGAGCGCCTGACAATCATTTTTCTACCCATGGTTTTGTATATGTTTCTCTTAAACTTAATCCATTCTTTTTCTGTCTCTTCCTAAAGAAGTCTTTTAACTACTTTTTGTTCCTTTTTCTTTAAAAACTTTCTGTTTCTGCCTGGTGTTGTCAAGATGAAGACCAGAAATTTTTTCAGTACTCTAGACCGGAGTGACATGGTCACAAAAATTAATTTATTTTTTTTCTACCTACTTTTTTGACCATAGCAGTGTTCAGCAAATCTTCCTACTGAGTTTTCCATGAGGATTTTTTGTTCTGTTCCTGTCTTTTCCCTCACAATAAATTTAGACTTCTTGCCATCAAGCACACTTGGATTTGTCAGTATTGAATTTTGCCTTCCCTTGTGCTATATCTTTATCCAGCTCTGCTTGTTCTCCTTGAAATCTATCCTTTCTTCATTTTCCTGAAGAAGATTGTGCCATCTTTAAGGCTTTTTTCCTTCACTCTTCATCTAAATTATGACTCACTAGTCACTGTCTTAACCTATTATTAACCTTTAACTTTTATTAACCTTATGGATGATTTAATCTTACAGTTTCTTTGTCTTAGCTTGTTTTGATTGACAACAAAACTTTACTTCTCTCTCACTCCTTTCTGACTTCTTGCTTCAGCTAATAGGAGTTCATTTTCTCTACAGAGCTCCCTAGGACCTGGGAAATGTAGCATATGCAATCTTCTGGAATGACTTGGAGAACATGAACTTTAAGAAACCTTTGAGAGGGAAGTGTTGAGCAATTACACATCAGTCAACCTTGCCTCTGTGCCTGGAATGACCATGGAGCATACCCTTTTTGAAGCCATTTCCATGCACAGGAACTCCTGGTGCAGCATAATTTTTGGGTCTCTCTTCAATGTCACCCTTGAATTTTTTGTCAGTGTCTGGAACACTGGTCTTGTCTATTCTGTGTGCAGAAATGAAGATACCTCTTTAACATTCCTATCCCTCTAGTTTCAAATCCAAGGTTATGTTAGCTTCTTTTCAGCTACATAGTCAGAAATCCTTGACCCTGAACAGAGCCTATTTTACAGTCTCCTAGTCTAAAATTATGACCTTTCCTTCTTACACCTGGATGTATAATTTTGGCATTGACTATATTAATGTTCTTTCAAAAAATCAAAAGTGAGATCACTTTGCTCTGATGTCATCATTATTTAGCACACTGTGAATGTTTGCGTTATCCATGAATTAATCATAATTGTAAAAGTTTTCCTTGCAATCGCCAATGAAAAGGCTTAATATTGTGTAGGCCTGATTTCTGAAATCCTTGTAAGGTGATTTCTTTTGAAACAACCCCCTAGAGAGCTGTTAGTCAGTTCTGTATTCACTGAAAAATTGTTTTATTGTTATTGTATAGCTCCATACATTTTTTAAAGGAAAGCATCATGTCATGATGTTTTACAGAACTTTGAAAAAACCAGTTTAATTCCTTCCTTCCAACCTGCTGTGATTATGCAAGACTCAGACAGAGAAATTGGTTGTTACAATTATTTAGCAGCATAAATTGAGACTCAGGCTCTGTGAGGACTATGCAACCACTCCTTTTGGGTGTGTCCTTTGGTCCTGGCCCCTCTCTGTTCAGGTACGGGATCTGGCTGAAGCTGGGTAGCCGGGTTTTCCTCCTATAAAGAGCACGACAGGACAGCAGTAGGAGAGAGAGTGCAATCCAGAATCTCACCTGATATAGAATCAGGATTACTGGGGACTTGTATGTGAGCATAGAAGCATGGAAAATTGCCTGAAATTAACATCAGGCAAAAAAAGACATAAATTCTTCTACTTAATATGTGGCTAATTCAGAAGGAAAAGCAGGCTGGGGGAGGAAATGCAAAAATAAAGAATGGAAATGTGTTGTCAGATAAACAGCCTGAAGGCAAAGCACCATTAAGGAAGAACTACTGAATTTCCTATTCAGAAATCTTTAAAAAGTTATGCCAACTTAAAATAAAAAGGTATTTTAAAAGTATAAACAAGGTAAAGCAAAGCCTGTTCATAAAAGAAAGAGAACTTTTTCCAAAGGAACCAAAAGGAATGGAAGCATGACTTGTTTAAAAGAAAGAAAAAAAGAAAAGATACAGCAAGATATTTTTTTTTTTTTGGAACATTTTTTAAACCAGCTATACCAAAAGATTACAAGTCACTTCTAATTAATAGCTTATGTAGATAGAGTTTTAAACAAGCTGTTGCTTTGAAGACATTCTTACCTCTATACTAAGTAGTTTAGTTAAATAAATGATCAAATATAAGGCCGAGAATTTCTGAATATTTATCAAAATGTTTCAGATCAATGCTGGGTAAACTATTAATAACCAAAGTCATAGGAGCAAGCTATTTTTAACCAAAGGGAATTCTTAACATTCTTTATCATCAGAAATTAAAGCATTTAATTATTGGTGAAATTATGCAAATCATGTTGTCTACAAAGGTTGTTAGTAGTGCCAGGTTTTCTCCCATGGCTCCAGAATGGAAAAGCTACATCATCCTTTTTCATTAAGAATTAAAGGCTCAGATAAATGGGGCCTCCACAGCATGTGCCCTGCTCCCTGATTCCTATATAAACTTTCTCCATGTCCACAACAAGAGCTGTAACTGCACAGTTTTCAAGGCATTTCAGGACTGAGAAACTCAAGTGCAGCATCCATGCTGCTGAGATGACCAGGAGGGTGTCTGGCAGCAGGGGTCTGGGGTGATCTGAATCTTTCTCCATGGGAGAGACAAGCTTGTGGGGGATGCTACAAGCTTACCAGGCTGACAAGCTCCTGTGATGAGATCCCATGGAAACCACCACCATTTACCTCCTGGGAATTGGTCCCATAGCTACTCCCCTCTTACCTCCAAGCAATACCTGTCATGTGCATCTCATCCAGTTTTGGTGTACAACCCCAAGAATAAGGAAGAGTGGTGACTCCAAGAACATGCAAAAACTTGTCTGCCTGTATTTTTTTCTTTAACTAACACATCAGAAAGCACAATGCCCCACAGCGAGTGTTTGCAAGATTAGGCTCTCAAAACTTATTACTTTGCCTTTGACTTCACGTCTCAGTAATGAGCAGTTCCACAGTGGCCATAACATATTATACATTGATAACAACAGCACAAGTATCATTAGACTTTCTTACTTACAGCATTGGTCATAATCCTCAAATCATATTTTTCCACAGGTGATAAAATCCAGTGATAGATAATTTCAGGCTTTTATGCCAGAAGTGCCTGAAAAGCTATAACTCTTTTACCACTTGTTTCTTTTTCTCCCTGAGGTCTCTTTTGTTTTCTGCATTTGATATTTTGAGAGGTAAAGTGTTAATATAAAACACTAACATGGCTGTCACTTAAGTTTTAATGTGTTCTGTTAAGTGGAGACAGGTGGAGATGCATCACTGTGTAAAGAGAATTCATGTGAAGTACTGTAGCCCCAAAGTGAACACACAACACCCCATTGCACCAGTTGTAAATAAAAAATACAGGAAGTATAAAGAGAAATAGACCTATGAAAAGGTCTGCTAGATGGGTGTTTTTGCAAATATGGAAGAGAACTGGAAAAATTTTAATGGTGCGCCTATCATCTGTGAAAGTAATGGATGACAGTGGAAAACAAGATAATAAAAAGATAGTTTATTTCTGACAGTAGCAAGTTCTGCTGCACTTTTACTGAAGTTAATAGTTTCCAGATAATCCAGACACAGTAATTTAACTGCAAAACTGCATCACAGGGGTTTGAGTGCTGTACTTGACATAGAAACATAAGATATTTTTAACTTTGAGCTATAAAAGGAAAGTGCAAATATATAAAGTCTGTGACTGAACTAAGTCTGAACTGCATCAGCCTCACAGTTCAGAGGCTGTGAGTCCTGGGCTGTGGCTGGCATAAACGGCACTGACTGCTGGAAGACTCAGGACAAACCTCAGACAAGACAGTTAAATTTGCTACATCATGCAGTCATTCCATTGTAGATCAAAGTTTTCAGGGATTGACAGTGCACTGACATTTTAGATGGACTTTATTTAATTTATTTATTTTTTTTTTTGTTACATACAGCCCAACAGGAATTACATAAGTACAAAGGAATAATTTCTTCAGGGAGGGAAATTTAGATGGCACACATGGGGGTTAATATGTTCATAGATTTAGATGCTCTTAAAGACCAATGAAGACAGCACTAGAGACATATTTGTGCATATACAACACCATTGTTGGAAAATGCTGTTATTTTTGATACCCAAGAAATCTCCCTAGAAATATAACACTCATACCATTACTAAGGCTTACAGAGATGATGGTCTGATCTGGAAGAAAAAGAATGAGTTAATGTGATAATAGGGTATAGGTAACTTTGGAAAGAACCAGACTTCCTGGTCTGGAGCTAAGAACTGTTTACTGCCATACAGAAATTTTCCTTTCAACAAACTGAAGCAATCTAGAAACTAGTCATTCCATAGGTTTTTCTTCCTGTCATCCTGGAGGGACATACCCATGCTTTTGTAAAATTCTGTTATGACTAGGAAGTTCATAAGCTATATTAAGTGTGAAATAAAAAAAAAGGTCTTAGTGTCACAATTTAGTGTCAACCTGTCTGCTCCGGTAAAAAAAGAATGGTGTACAGTGATTTGTGGAAACAGGTAATTCTTTTGGCGAATGTGTGTCTAATTTAGTTGCTGAAAGAAGGACCTGGGAGTGACAATCATGCAAAACTTCCCACTGAAAAAAGGCTGCTCACTTTAAATCACTTTAGAAAACTGAGCAGTGAAACAAACTGTTGCCCATGTCTGGAGGTATTATGACAGTAAGCACAAGCCTCGGTTGTCCATCAGTGCCTCAAGAAAGTTTATCACATGCTCCCACCAAACTAAAATAATACCTTCACCTCTGAGCATCTTCCAGTGCTATACCTTTACCTTGCTGACCAGACTGCACACAGTGTTCTTAAAGTTATTTCCTCTCAGATCTAAAGATTATATGATATTCTAGCACTCATCATAACTTTTCTATTCTGTACTTCAGGAAAAGGTATCATGTGTTCACTAACAGGCTATATCTTAAAGGTTTTTAACAAAAACCAAAGCAAGGCATAAACTCTTAAGAATAACAAGAACAGAAACACTCCTAAGCAGCATAGATCAAGTACTTTGGTTTTATATTTGGTAAGCACTACAGGGGTATCGGAAAAATTTCCGGTATTCATTAGCATAAGGACTCCTCAAATGATGCAAATAAGGGAATTAATTGATCATTCTATGAGTGAATTCCTTCAACTTTGTAAGGTATGTTTTTGCAACACATCCATTTTATGAGAGGATCTTGAAACACTAAGAAAACTGATTAAGAGTTATTCTTATTTTACAGCTGGGGAAACTGAGGCAGTGCCAAGACGGGCCTTTACCCAAAGTTACCAGTGGAGGCAATTGTAAGAAAAGCCAGTATTATGCCCTCCCTTACTTTGACCATCTCAGGAAAGCTTTCATCTGTCTCAGGAGCTTCTATTATTGTCCACATTTAATAGAAGGCTCTCATGTAGTGGTAAACCCTATAAATCTATGTCCAGTTTTACCTACATTTTGCAGCAGTGCTTATCTGGAAAATAGTTGTCAGTACACAAAATAACAACTAGCACTGGAGCAGCTGTGGTGTTAACAATTGTTGTTCAACAGAAAGTAAGGATTTAAAAGACATTTTTTTAGCTAGTTCTTCCTGACATATTACAGCAGTGAACATGCACCTTCATAAAATCCCATTATAGCTTAGAAGACACATGCTAATATTTATTATAGCTATTAGGCTTCATAGTTTTGAGAAATGTAAGAATCAAGCTATCGATCTGTGGTACTAAAATAACTGAATTACTAGAAGAGCTACCTGTTGTTTTCTTCTGATGATAGAAGTCCAGTAAGAGTGGAAAATACTTAATCCCTAGTTGTTATGATGTTTAGCTAATCATCGTGTTATTAAACAGTGACTCAGCCAGAAGTGTTCATTTACTTCTTCCTTCTCAAAGAACTGGAGAGGTTATGCAATGAGAAAGTGAAAGCTGAAACTTTCTTCTGAACACCCTGCTCTTTGTCACTAACATTTTCCAACATGGGGAGAGATGTATTTCCTTCTAGGAAGGGAGGAACGCTTAAGATGAGAATGATTACAAGAAAAGCAGGAAACCAACCATGGCTGTCAATACACAATTTATAGAGCTGTAACACTTGCTGTGGTAGTATCAGACAGAGACACAATAACCTGTAAAAATGATTCCTGCAGACTTGAGCTCAGAAATGAAGCAGTTAGCTGTGTTAGTACCCAGCATTTGTTCTGAAGGCCTGGTGTTTGAAGAACAAAGCCTCTTTCCTTCCCAGGTTTCTTCCTACAATATTAGCTCCTACACTCCAAAATGGTTATGAGCAAGGTACGGAAAAGCTGCCAGTAGCTTGTGAGGGGAACAGTCTCCAACAAAAATAAACAAATAAATAATAATCTGCCAACAGATTCCCGTCTGCTGTAGGGGAATGTTTCATATTTTGTTGGAATAATTAACAGGCTTTTTGTTATTTTCTGCCACCATATGCTTCTTTCCTGCTCTGTATTTGCAACTCCTCAGTCCAGCTCCTAGTTTTGCAGCACTGGGAGTTGAGTGGCAGACTGGTTGCAGAAGGTGGGTAGGTAGAGCAAGGGGAAGGTGGGAAAGGGGGGGCTTATGCACTTGCACCCTCACACTGGAAGGAGAACTTAGAGCTGCGTAAGGTCTGCTGCTGTAGCTATCAATGAAGTAAAAAGCCATTTACTTTCAGCTGGGGGCCGAGTGGCTCAACAAAAGAGCCAAACTAATTTTAATTATTTGTTGTGTTCCAATTCTTATTACTGTTTCTGTTTTAATTGTATTTTTAATTAACTGCATTGATTGTAATGGACTGTACAGTTCCCTCATGTAACTTTGCTGACTGGTTTAGCATCCATTTTGGTTTACTACAACATCAAAAAAAGAAGCAAGAGGAAACCTCAAAACACTGAAAAGTGGAGAAGACGGGGCTATGCAAGGCAAATGAAAGGTCTTTTCTGCATTTTACTGCTTAATCTGGGTGCCCGTGAACACAATTTTAGCAGGTTTTTGTTACCAAGTCATTACTCCATGTAAATGCCTTACGATGAGCGGGTAACTCTGGCTTCGTATGGTTTGCACGATTGCAATTCTGTTTCCTCCTTGCGATAGCCTCTTGCGTACCAGCCAACATTTTATCCGCTACTGCTGTTGGGGGATCGGCTCTGCCGGAGCAGCAGGAGGCGAGCGTCTGGCACAGCACCTCCTCTGTCCACCCCATGTTTGCCTGCCCCACTGTAGGCCCCGGGTCCCAGCAGCCATGGGGCTGCCCTGGGGTCTGGGCAGGGCAGGGGCAGGCAGCCGCAGCCTGTCCCACCACCCCAGGCAGCAGCAGGGCAGCCGGGGGACGCCGGGGGCAGCCCCAGCCCCGGGCCTTGGGTGCCTCCCTGGGGACAGGGCCGGGCTGCACCGTGGGCCTGCAGCTGGGCCTGGCTCCATGGGGCCCATGGCCAGGCAGGGCAGGGCGGTGGGAAGCTGAGACTGGGCCGGCTGCGGCATGGCTGGGGCAGGGACGGCCGGCCCCGGGCTGTGGACGGGGCGGGGGACACCTCAGGTAGTCAGGACCAGTAAGGCCCCTGACTGTTCACCAGTGGCTGTTGCTGTTTTGTTTCATCCTGCTGGCTTACAGGCAGTCCCGGTCTTCTTGTTGCAAGACTGTGATTCAGCTCCGAGTCTCCAGAAATAGGACGTGTCTGGTACTTTCTGTGAGCTTGCAGCACAGTGCAGCATAGCAAGCGGTGAGAAGGTCTGGCTGGCTGCTGTAGAAATAAGTGGTTGTGAACCAGCTTTTGAATCCTCAATAGCTGCTCATTTTGACTGTGTTCACACAGCAGGTTTTTGTTACTACGGTTATCTAGGGAATAGCCGTTCTTTGGGGGAAATGTCTCTTTATTTTCAAGAGAACAAGTGTTGCTGTACGAACAGGCCTAGTTTTTATTCCTCATTCTCTTTTGTTTAAAATGCTCTCGCTATCCAAGCAGGGAGCAGGAGGCAGAGACTGCCGTATCACTGATCATTCTTGCCCAGCTAACATGAAATATTAATGCAAACAGCTCATAAACTCGACAGATACAGATGTGCATTTGAATAATTTTAGTTTATCTTTGCAGGTATTGAATTTACTGTCAGAAATTGAGAGCTATTGGCCAACAGTGTCATAACAGAAGGCTTTGCAAACTACAGACTATGAGCTAGCTGTTCAGGAATAAAGACTCCAATGCTGTTGTATCCAGCTCGCTTGAGTTTTTTCAACATTAAGCTCCGAACAAGTTCTGGAATATCCTTTTGGTAGTGAAAAAGGAAACAAATTTAACTGTAGATACAGTAGTGATTTGAGGTACGGGAGACACAGTAGGATGTTTAAACAACTTATGTATATTCTAGGTACTGAATAAGTTTTCTACAAAACAGAGAAAAAGACTTGAAGGCTTTTCCACCAAGGCTGATTTTCAGAACTGGGAAAGCTTCCTTTAAACTTGGTAAATGCGTGCTTATTCTTGGGAAGTCAGCATTTTGGAAATTTCACAAGCATCCTCTCAAGAGTATTACACAGGGGTATAAATGCGCTCCTGTAGTTTCCAAATCAGACAAAGGAGCAGAATTGCATGTTTTATTTACTCTCTGTAGATAGATAGCAATGGTATCTCAAACTAAGGGCATCTGCTTGCTAATACCAAATAGTATTGGTCCGCCGGAGACCCCAGTCACAACTGAATATTAAGAACTACCTTCTCAATAAGATATTCCATACAGTTTTGCATCTATCTTCTAATATTTTTTCTGCATATTTTCCTAGCTTGCTTATGAGAATATCATGGGAGATTGTTTTAAAGCCAAGATTTATGGCATCTGCTGCTTCTTTCTTATCCACAAGATGTTTTTCCTGTCATCTAAAACTCCTGGCACTAAAGAGTTTCATCTGAGAAGGTCAGATTTAAGCCCCTTTGCAAAAAGGAAGTCATTGAAACAAATGTCTGAGCTAGTCTGTGAAAATGCCATTTTTTAGAGCTTTATGAAAAAATATGTGTTTTATAAATATGAAACAGCTTCCCAAATGGGGTCCTACTTCTCCTTATCAGACCTGAGGTCAAAGCTGGCAGTTCCTGATATTCTGAGACATGACTCATGGTGTTGGGGCAGGTAAGCTTCATTTCTGAGGCCCACATTTAGTATAAAGCCTTCCAATCTATCCTGTAACTCATAAAAGTTTCTGCTCTTGAAATTTGTCAGTCTCAAAGTTTTAATGCTAGTTTCTGATGTGAGAAAATAAAACCCACAGAGCACCAAGCCTATAGAGAAAACAGAGTATTTCAAGTGCAGCTTTGACAGAGTAATGTAATAGTGTTTCCTTCTTCTCTGTCCCCAAAATGCATGCTGTGATAGGTTCATATTAAGAAGTGAACTTTTATTTTACTCAGGTTAGATGTTAGAGCACAGTGGGGAGGGGAGCAAGGTTACATCTATGTTTCTATTAATTGCATGCAGTACGTCAGTGGGCAGAATTTTAATAGAACCAAAAACCTTAGAATGAGTGGCGCAAAAATATCAGTTCACTCTCAAGTGAAAAATAAATCAGAGCAACCTCTGGCTCTGGGCAGTGCCTTGAATTTGCAACTTCTCTTGGTAGAATTCAGAGATTTTCACTATGTTGACCAGACAAAATTGTTCTGTTAATTACTGCATATGTCTGTGGGAGAGAGTCACTGCATGCTGAGGTCTTCTGCTTCTGTGATATACCAAAGCCATGCTATGGCAGGGCAAAAACCCCCATTTCGTAAACATGACGAATACAGGCTGCTGGCTGCAGGAAAAAATGAAAAATGGGTTGAAACACCTTTAAAATCTTTTCTCATAAATTACACAGAAAGGCTTTTAGACCAAACCTAGGCCAGAGAAGAAAGATCTATTGGTCTTTTCTACCTCTTGTTCTTTTGCCTTCCCTTGTCTGGCTCTGCCGTTTTTGGGCATCTCTGCTGATGGTAATTGTTATAAGCCTGTTGTAGCTTCCATTACTCTGAAAGTACCATTTCTTTCTAAAGTCACCCAAAGATAGAGAGTGCAATTGAGAAATGATTTTCAAACTCAAAGGAAGGGGAAAAGTCATGTTAACAAAAATCACTGGAAAAGGAACACTAAGCATTTTTGATTGCCAATGTTGCTTTCCTCTGGCTGGTGCCAAGAGATATCGAAATCAATGTGAAGTGCATGCGCTCAGCATTTTTCTCTGGCTGAGTAGCTGCCCCTCTGAAGGAAAATAGTAGATTTGGCTGGAAGATGGTTTTGTGTTCTGTTTGGAGCCCTAAATCCTGTGCAGAAATTCACCATTATAATGATGTCTGTTCCTTTATGCAAACATCTCCCTCCTGACTCACTTGCTGCTCCCCTTCTTCTCTAAAAATGGGGGGGGGGGGGGGGGGGGGAGGGGGAGGACAACCCGAGTACAAATCCTAACTTCAAAACTTGCAGGCTTTATGGTGAGATACTTAATTTCATTGAAAACACATTCTTTTTACTGACAGGCAGCTCAGGATGTCTTTATTTTATCCTGCCTTGAATAAATAGCTTACTCTTTTGAGTACTGGCTTATAGATGTCTATGTCCTGTAAAGAAGATTTTGATCTAATTTGTATTTGATGAGCTGAGAAGCTGTAAATGACCATATGCGTCATCTTGGGAACATTGTAGTTTTATGCACTGTGTTCGACTAGACGAAGGATCCATTAGTGACCCAACGGAGGTGTTTTAGAGCAGGCAAGGAGAACTCTCTAAACACCATCTGCTCATACTGTTGCTTGTAAAACGATGTCACATCTGCTGCTCTAAAAACATTATGCTGATCTCTCCTACAGTACATGTCTGCTGCACTCCTCTTAGCAGTCGAAGAAGGAGTCAATGCCATATTATTGGGACAAGAGGTGTTAACTATAGGTGAAATTGCACATGGCCTTCTTGAATTCCCATATCTTGTGACTGTACCATAAATGTCACAAACAAAATGAAGGAGAGGATTCAGCACTCTCTATTTAACTGATGAAGCTGGGTAAATGTGGACCATTAGTCTCTGCTGAGCCCCTTCTTGCCCCAGCTTGGCTGCTGCTGGTACTACTAATACTACTACATGCTTCAAATATAACATGGCTAAGTCCTCTCAGAGATTGAGGAGATATTTAAGATAGCTTGATCAGTGGAAAATGAAGTTTGTCCTTGATTTCAGATGGAGTGAGGTCAGAAAGCACTACCATTTCTTTTGGTCATCAGATTTTATAGCTTATAGTATTTGGCTGCCTAACACCTATGAGGTGTTATAAAGCTAATTTACCTATCCTGAAAGCTCCAAGTGTACACATTAGCATACGTTTGCAATACTACTCATTACTACAGCACCCAGAGTGACAATTTTTTGATAGGGGTGTATAGAATTAGGAAAACAGTCAGTGTTGGTATCAGAAGGAGAGAAGTTATAATGATGCAATAGGAATCCTTGGAAGTATAGAAGAACTGCAGCCCCAACTGTCTAAAGATGTGGTACTTGGCTTTCCACACCCAAATTGAATTGTTTTGACTTGTGATTCTTATACAGTATTACCAGACACAGAGACTGTTTTCAGGGATCTAGAGATGAAGAAAAAATAAGAGTGAAGTTGTTATGGTTTAGATTGCTAACAGCTCAGTGGCTATGCTATGATAACGAGTTTAAAGCTAGTAAGTCTGAAATTTGCTGTATTTGTCTGATGTCTCTGAACAAAGAAAAGAAGTAACCGGTATCTTCTCTCAGTCAAGCTTTTGGTAAAGGAACTAAGCCATATATTTTAATGTCTATTTTGACAAAACATTTTTAGACTACCAACAGCCTGATGGTCACCTCCAATTTGCAAGGCAGAGGGGAGCAAATATCTAAGCAGTGTCATGTGGGATAGCATGGCAAGGCAGAGGACAGGATGCCAGGAAAGGTGTCCATGTGGCACTTTTCATTGCCATGAGACTCATATGAGGCCTTAATGATATGAACTGTCATGTGCATGTCATGTGCTAAAGAACTGAAGCACCTGATATAGTTCTCTTTCTTACATTCCTCTGGTAACCTTGAGTTACCGGAGCTGTGGATCAGAACCTGATTGTTTCTGCTATTGTGGGTAGTCCTGCATTGTCCTGCCTGCCTGAAAGAGCAGGAACAGACCATAAAATAGGACACTGGAAGGCTTTTCAGGCCTGTGTTCTGCTTCTGGCTTGATCACTGACCTGAGCAAATCACTTCATCTCTCTGCGCTTCTGGTACCACATCTTGCTCTTTCTTTTTTAATGTATTGCATGCATGAGTCAGTGAAATAATAGATACTTTCCATTATAATGTATTTGAACCCAAATCTTACTTGTAAACATCACTGTACTGTAAATGAAAATGAAAGATTTGGTATTCATCCAAGAACAAAGCAATTGCCTTTTTTTACAGCATGGTAGCAGGCTGGAAGGGTTGAAAGAGGATTGAAAGACTTCTTATATAAAAGAGCTTTGGCCTAGAGCAACAAAAATCACCATCTTGTCTGCTCTTTCAGTGACATTCTGTTAGAACTTGGGTGCCCTAGAAACTGAGTTTCTTTAGAAATGGAAGATTAGTTGCATTTTTTACTGCTATGGCATTCTACAGCCTTTGCAGGATAGTCTTACTCTACCTCAGGTTCCTTCATGCCTGGGAAGTTCAGGTGTGTGAGGCTATAATTTCTAAAGATGCCTCTGCAACTCCAGAGAGCCATCCCTATGCTAAGGCATTCTTCTTGCAAGAGAACCTGTAATGAACAGCAGGAATCCTCATGCATAACAGATAGCAGAAAGAGCAGAAATTAGTATCACTTTGTTTGTGTTCATGTCTATGACACTTTAGTAGGCTACCTATAAGGTTCCTTAAGAATTAAACAGCCTACCTGAATTAGATATATACATCATCAGGATTTGTATCTTCTCGATATCATATACAAATGTCTACACTGGTCATACTTCTTCTTTACAGTAATTATTGTAATATTAATTTCTTGTGAGAGGAGTGAAAAGCAGTGTTATTCTAGCTTGTGCTTCACTCGTCTGCATTTTATACAGATATAAGCCTTTGTAACAGGCATTTGTCCACTTCTCCCTTGAGGGCTATAGAAATTAAATACTTTAGGGCATATGCTGATTGAAATTAGAGCGAGAATGAATACTTTGTTTTCCAAGAGTTTTGCTAAGGCTACAGGAGGGAATTGAATTACTTATATGGAGCCAAAGTTTGGCCCTTTAGACTAAATCACACCAGAGGCAGCGTGACTGCATCTGTGACACTCCAGGTGCCTTGTCCTGTCAGGTGGCTGTAGCATCAACCTGAGTTGGGTAATGAGACTAGTGCAATTAATTTGAAAGATGAAGGCCAGATGGAGATGTGAGACAAGCAGGGATGCAGTTAGCTTGGTAGCTGCAGTATGTCAAATACAGAATAAACCCTAAAGCTGGTA
The DNA here is from genome assembly GCF_929443795.1 of Astur gentilis. Lineage (NCBI taxonomy): Eukaryota > Metazoa > Chordata > Aves > Accipitriformes > Accipitridae > Astur > Astur gentilis. The sequence goes on from NC_064904.1 coordinate 10,229,006, forward strand.
CCAAACCAAGCTGAGAAGCCCACCTAATAAGTTGCCATGCAGGCACATAACTCTGTGTTCAGAAAGAGTCTGTGTTCATGCAATGATGCTGTCTAGGTAATAAGCAATTGTTGTTGGCTCTGCTTTCAGATACAGATACAGATTTGCATGGATGCAGCTAAATTATTCTCAGACACAGCTGCATAAGCATGGTTAGTTCCTACAGAGCAAGGCCATGTTTCTGCCCTCACACCACCTGCCCAATTCAGACATAATTTTTAGCATCTGAAGTCTTAGCTTCCAAAATGTTTTGTAGAAGTGGCATTATCCCAACCCAAGCTTGTTTTTCAAGAAATCCTCTGCACCAGGCTGGAACATTGTATTTCTAGCAACTCAGAGGGGATATTGCAGCTTAATCAGTCATTCTTATTGATCAGGCTTGACCTTGCTTATTTTGTGTGATGAGATAATGTCATGGCCTTAGGTGACAAGTGCACAATTCCTTAGGATATGTATGCATATAGTTGCAATGATGACGTCAATAATTAAGTGCTTCTAAGACCTCTTGCACACAGAATGTGTACTACTGATAGTTTCTCATACGATGGAAAGATACAGCTCTTCTAAGAAAGAAACAGGACTGCTTTCCTGTGATTGAGAAATATCAGTGTCTAATTTTGTGTTATATAATCCCTTGTGCAGGCAAAAGTAGGTACATAAAGATGAGATCTAGTTAGAAAGTTGATCCTCATTCATGTATGTCTAAAGTTACCTGAAATGTAGTCTTCAGGTTGATTGAAATCTCAGGAAGCTGCAGACTTGCTCACATCTGAAGTCAGTCTCCTATATGTTTATTCAAGAACTAAATTATTACCAATAGTTTCCTCCTGGAACAATAGCAGTGGTATCCAAGGCTTTCCTGAAGGCATTAGTGACCTGAAGCAAATGTACTTAAGATAAAATGTGTGTAAAAAGACACAGACCAGTGTCCTCTCATGCCTGGCTTTCTTTGAAACATACCCTGAATCTGAGGAAAATACATGTTGTTTGAACCCATCCACATTTCTTTCTGTGTTGATCTGTCCTTTAACAGACTCTGACAAGCATGTCTTCCCAGTTCTGAGAAACTTTCCATTGTGTACAACCCTTTTCATACATTTCCTGCATTTTTCAGCCTACTGAACTGGTCATTTCATTTCAGCCTGGAAGTATGACATAGTCTCAAGTTGTGCACCCTCCTCTACAATGGTGTGTATTCAGAGGCTTCCTTTTGTCTAGTTAAATCATTTTGCTTTCCTGCTTATTTATCCAGTGACTCCAAATTTAGATCAATACATGGAAATGAGAAATAATTTCACCCTGCTGGCCAGGTTACTAAAATATTTAGACCATAGCAATATCATATCCATCATATTTTGTAATTGCATTCTGCCTATCAGAATTGCCTTTAACTTCAGTCACTAAGTGGAGCATCCTTTTTGATCCTGCTAGCTGTCTGGAAATTCCTCTCCATAGATCTACAGTGAAGGTGGTTTATTTGTGAGATTTCATTTCAGTGGTAGCTGTTTGCAAACCGATAAATACTTGCTGCAGAAATGTCCCTGAACATTTTGACCAGTTCTCAAAAGTCTGAAAGTTGAAAATCATTTTAGTGGGTCTGGATCCAATATAGAAACATCAAATGCAGTGCAGACACAGTTGTGGACACCTCAAGGCTCTTCAGAAAGCATAACAGACAGGAGGCAATGTCACAGCATTCCTCTTCTAAGTCACAGTTCTTTTATTAGGTGCAGCTTTCTTAACCTCAAACTTTCAAGCATGTTCTTTCATGCTCTTCAGGATGTGTGTTGTTATATCTCTGCTATCCTGGTTTTATATTTAAGTCAATGTAACTGGATCCATTCCTTTCTCTCAAAGATTATCTTCTGCATATGAATAACAGCTTGGCAACTAAAACATGAAACAGTTTTAGGCAATGTTCTATATGCGTATTCAAATGAACATTACATAACCAAGTACTTTTTAAATATCTTTACAATAATGGCACCCAAGACTGTCTGTACAGTTATCCTTTTGCTTCTTACTGGGAATGCTTAGAGTGAGGACTTGCACTAAATAAATTGCATTGAAGTCAAAGTTTTTGCATGTAGGAGACATTAATCTGTAGATGTGGCTGAACATGTTTTGCTTTTGTTTCTTGCCCTGCCACTCCTTTCTTTTCTCATGTTGAGTTCTGCAGTCTGAGGCATTGTTTGTTGAGGTAAAATGCTTGGTAACTACTGTGTCTAATTTAAATGACTAAATTTAGAGCAGGCTGATGCTTAAATTGGAGTAGACTGATGCCTACATTAACTGAGTGGAATTACAGAACACTCAGGAGTGTTTAGTCAGTTAGTACTCGATCAGTTGGACATTCCAATCTGTACAGTATGAGCAAGCCCACTGGAAAAGATGCTCTGACAGATAGCTAACTGAAAGGTAAAAAAAGTGTATCCTGCCATGGGCTTGGGCTGGAGCCTCCTGACCCCTTCGCAGGACAGCTCCCATTGTGGACAGCAAATTCTCTCTGTGTTTCATTATCTTTCACCTCTTCTCTTTTCCTTCCGGCCATCTTTGATAGGTGATAATTAAAACATCCAAGGACATCCTATAAAATCCTAAGCTTGAGTTGCTGAAGATTGCATGAAATTCTTAAGACTGGGATGTTCTCCCACTTGCTACAGTCTTCTGTGAGAACAGACAACCATTTGTTTCTTTGTTTTGAAATTTAAATGGACTTTTTAAAGAATAATGCGGCTGTAGCAGCTCCTATTTTACAAACATCTGTGTGCATGTGTATAGTCTTAAGCAACAGTTCCTGGACCTTTGTTTTAGCAGAATTAGAACTACTGCTCTGGATACATAATAGCATAATATATCAGTTCAAAGTTTGGCAGCTCAGGATTTCTCACAATGCCATGCAAGCAAAGAACAACAATTTCCCTTTGCCCTCCTCCATAGGTGTAAATACCTCTTCCCCAACCAAAGAAAGAATCTCATAAGAAAAAATTAAAAACATAAATATTTTTGACCAGACCATAGAAGAAATCTTTAGCCTTTTTTAATTTCTTTTTCTTTTCTTAAGGTTTCTTTCAGAAAAATCAGGAAAAAAATTATCTATCTAGGTGTATTAAATCCAGACACACAAACCTTAGCAATGTTTAGAGGATGTCAGAGGCTCTCGCTAGTACTTAAATACACTAACTGAGCATGCCTGTTTAGTGTAGAGATACCTGAGCAAGTTCTAAGCTAGTGAGCTTGACTACGTGAGTCTGTCACAGTACTCTCTTCACCCTTTTCTGAGGGTGCTTTGCCTGCTCATATTGAGCTGGCCTGGTTATATATATGCTTCACTGCAGTGCAGGAATACCTTTCTTCTTTGATCTCATAGTCTTCATTTAAGACACCAAAGTAAAAGGGCTAGGGAGTTGTATCCTGTCTTTCCTTCCTCCTATACCTTCTAGAGCTGGTTTCTGCAGCTACTAAAAATAGACCCTCCATGTTTGTTCCACCCTGCAGAATAGTTTGTACACAGTAAGAGCCCACCCAGGAAGACAAAAACACTTCTCAAATAGTCACATTAATGCACAAGTACTTGTCACATACCACCCAAAGAAGTGATTTGAGAGAGAGCTCACCATGCTTGTGCTTCTAGGCAAAGATGCAGATTTTGTGGCTGGCATTTCTTTGCTTTGAGAAATCATAATTTCTACAGGCAAGCCAGATCTTGTTCTGCATGAGGCACCATTATCAAGTGACCTGAGAGAGGGACTTGTATCCAGGGACAAGGATTTCTCTAATTTGCGTGTTCGTGCTCCAGCCACAATGTCGTCACTTCTCAGACTGTCTAAGTCTACTTCTTCGTGGGTTTTCCCATCTAGAATGTTCTCTTTCCAGCTTTCAGGAGACTTTCTTTTAATATGCAAATCATCTAGGCTTCTTACACTGGATGGAAAGGTATTCTTCAGTTTAGCAGCTCGGTATGCCCTCAGGCTCATGGGATCAAGCACTCTGAAAGTAACTTCATTAATAAATTGAGAGAATTTGAGTTTAGCTTCTATTTTTTCTTCCACAACAGACAATGAACTCGATGATCCTTGACTCACCAAGCTCAAATCAGATGCAGAAGAACTGCTTTTCTTGTGAGTCTTCTTCTGCTTCTGGAGCTTTTGGCTTGCGTTTCCCACTTCTGCTGGATATAGAGAAGAGTGTTCCAGTCCGTGGGTTTTTTCACCCCCTTTCTGACAGTGCTTTGATCGATGGGGTCGATAGCCTTCATCCTTATTTTTGCTTTTAACAAAGCTTTTAGCTTCTGACCTTGCACTACCCTGTAACTCAAAGCTGTCCTCACTGGAGCTGCAACGTTTTGAGTAACTGTTCATTATCAAATCTCCAGAGAGTTTCCTTTCTGCATCAGTTCCTACTTCTGGTACACATGCAGCAGTGGATGCTCTGCATGCTCGCTCTTCAGTCACCCTGCCAACCCCCTCTTGCTTGGCTGGTCTTCCAGGCACAGCACCCTCTGGCTTAGCAGGGGAAATGGAGCCCTTTGACAGTGACTCCATTTATTTTTGTGTCTGTATGTCAGCTGGCATCAGTGAAAGTGGCATTCCCATAAATCCTTCTCTATCTTGTAAGACAACAGGCATGACTTTGAAAGGCATAACAGTGCAGTCACCACATTTTATCCCATATGCATCCCAAATTATGTGTATGTTTCATAATTAGATCAATAGCACATTCTCATCATTTTAATTAGCCATACTAATGAACAGAATCTATAGGACATGCAAATTTTCCAGGGTATTGAGTGCTTAGTGGATAAGCATGGGCTTTCATTGATCCAAAGCAGCATATAATATATTCCTGTCTGTTGAACTGGAAACCGAACTACCATGATGTAGATCAATTCTCACTAAGTAAAGTCTGGGGTGGTTCTGTTTCAGGGCTTTTTAAAATCCGATAGTAGAGAAGGTCATGCTATATTGTCCTAATGCTACTAGTGTTTGCTATTCTATTAGAAAGCTTAGTGACAGATCTGCTAGATCCAGAAAGGCAAAAAGAAAATGTGATTCTCACTTTCTATCTGCTTATTCTTGCCATAATTTTCATACTAAAATAATTTTTAAACATTTGAATCCAAAGCGAGGTGCAATATTTCAGCATTGTAAATAAGTCTGGAGTAGTAATGATGGGTTCTTCCAGTACCTTGCATGTGAAACTCTTCTCATTCTTTAGTGTCTTTATAGACAGGCAAGTCTGAACTGTGAAGTGCAGAATTTCTATTTTTGCTTTGTATATGCGGGAACCTAAAGGCTAGTTTAAGTGAGGTTAAGGGCTATGCTCTGACTTTATAATCAGCGTGAAGTTTTGGAGTGTCCTGATGATGTGCTGCCACAGGAACTGACCAGAGAATGAACTGTCTGATAAACTCAAAAGGGTTTTTTTGCATCTCCTTACTTTAGCATAAGGGTGAAAGCAAGTCATTTAACCCTTTTTGTCTGGTGGGAGTCAGACTCTGTTTACATCACTGTCATTGCCACCACCATGGCTTTCTGACTGATGAAATGCAGCAGGTGGAGAAAGAAAAGAGAAGCAAATAACAAGCAGAAATCCTAGTGACCTCCCTTGAACACTGGGCAGGGTGACATGAGGAGGATCCCTGGAAGGGATTGAGGAGTAGAAGAAGGTGGCAAGAAAGGGGAAAAAGTCAGCGAAGAGAACATTTGAACGTATCATACATAGCTGACAGGTCAGTGGCAGGTTGGGTTCAAATGTAGTTCCATGAGCTTTTGAAAAGGACATTGTATTTAGGTCCCTCATTACAAGTCACTTTGTCCACCTCACAGAATTTATTGTCTCCACGTTGGTAATTCCAGGACTCATTTAAACTGCAGTTCATAAAAGCTGCTGAAGTGTTGCAAATCTCTCAAATTAACATAGTAAGTGCATTAATTTTGCAAATAACAGGAGGACAAGATCCTTTTAATACATCAGAAACCAATTGCTTTTACTGGAATGACTTTCTGAAATGCTTCCATATTTTCTGTGGGACTGTGCCATTCCATTGCATGTTGTAAACATTATCCTGATCACAGAGACAATGTGGCTTAAAATGCATAAATCCTGTCCACACTGTCTTATTTTACATGAATTTATTCCTCTCTCACTTGAATGCGAATGGTGACAGTTTAAAGGGCTGGTGAATGCTTTCTACTGCCAACATAAAGATTTTCCTGACCTTTTCAATGCAGTCAGGGAACAATACAGCACTGCTCTCTTCTTGTAAAGCCAGAATTTAGGGCTTTATCAGTATGACTTAATATGGACTTCTGCAAATTTATGGTTACTCATTGAAGCAAACAGGATTTGCCAAATAGGTAGGGTCTATGCTAATGCATGTCAGATCTTTTGCCTTCCAGGATCCATTAGAACTTGGCAAAGTGTGAGTTCTGCAGTTTTAATGGACTTTATTAATACGTCTGTTTCAGAAACAGAGCAAGCCTCATTGTTGAGCCAGAATCTGTAATGGCTTGTACATATTTGGAGAAGAGCTTTTTTATGCATGAGGGATTGGGCTCATTTGTGCATCAACAAAGCTATGTTAACTATAAGCACAAATTCAGCCATCCATTGCATATGTGCAAATGTTAAGGTGTGAATCTGACAGAAGTCTGTGGTACATTCAACAAAAATGGCTCATATAATTCTCTTCTATTGTCAGGAATGAGCCCATTTGTTCTGAAATATGTCATCTGTATAGCAGTCAAATATAATTTAAAAAAAAATTTGAAAAATATCAGGTTGTAGGGTATAGGTAACCTAGGTAAGGTATATAACACTTGTGGGGTTTGTATCCTGCTTACGCTGCTACTTCTCTTTCTTCAGATGATTTCTGCCTAATGACTTTAGACATATTCTGCCTAATGACTTTAGACATATGACATAGACATATCAAAATATTAAGACAGAAAAATTAAGCCACAGCTGCAAAATGTCAAATAAGTCTTCTAACCTGAATGATATAGATCTTTCCCCATTAATATCTCTAGATCTTGACTGGAATAGATGTTATCAAAGTTTAGAGTAACAATAACTATTGAGTGGTCTGTCTGAATAAATTCACCAAAATATTCTCTAGAGACTGCCTGAATCACAGAAATTATTTCCACTAGTCACAGGTACAAATAGAGAAGCTGAATATTAAACCAAAATATGCTTAAGAATCTGGATGTTTGAGAATTTTAACTCTTTTATAATGATTAGATGTTCATTATTTATTTTCCATATGTTAAGTGACTTTTAGAAGTGTTAAAATTATTTTGCCTTATATATCTAAATCTCTTTGAAGACATTGCTGACAAAGAGAATTTCTCGTTCTAGTGCAAGCAGGAATGTCTGTGAATAGCAATGCATTGCTGCAGTAGTCTGGGCTGTACTCTTGGAACAGATAACTTCAGAGAGCTCAAATTATTCTGTTATTTCTTGCTACAACATGCCTGTGCTAGGTGGATGTATGCCTGATTTCTAAGTTCTTCTAAAACTGTAATACTAACATTAAAATAATCTGAAGAGAAAACCCGATGCATTAATTTTGCCCTACTTTAGAAATGGTGGGCACAATTCTTGGAATAATACAGTATCCCTGTGCAAATCAATTGAAAACTGTGTGACCTAAGTGACAGACTTCACTGTAAATAACATGTCCTTTGTTAGCAGCTCTGCCATTACCTTGTTAGTTGACCTTTGGTGAACACCTGCACTTTCTTCTGTAGCCACCATTAACTGTCCTTAAAAATTAGGAGAGGACTGTCCTTTTCTATGCATTGGTACACAATCTTGCATAATGAGACCATGATCAAGATGATATCTCTAGGTACTATCAAGACCCACATAGCGATAATTCATAAGAGGACCATTTCTAGGGACTCATATGGATCAGGTTTGTAACTCTGTGTAGTGCAATGGCTAAGATGTTCTATTCTATTTTAGTATTAACATAAGAATATAAACAGAGCAATACTGATCCTTTCCTGATAAACTGACTGCTGAATCTGAAGCATTTATAACAGAATGATAGCTAAGATCACAGCTTAAATTGGACTTTCATAATGATTCAGTATTTCGTTTGACAAGACTGAAGCATTCAGGGACTTGTCTAGTAAACTAGTTACTTAGGAAAACACGTGAAGATTTTTCTAAAGGTTAATTTAGGCTTATTTAGATTCTGAGTGTCATTTTACACAGACATTATTAGAAACCTGCATATTTTATATAAAAATGGAGCATAACAGATTTACCTGCAGACATGACTTAATGCAATGAAATGACTACAGACCACTGTCTAAAGATTTAACATTAAAAGCTTAGTTCTGTGAAAAAAAAAATTAATATATTAATTCCTCCATCCTTTTAAATAATATCCCTGGTTTTTTTTAACTTCAGGAGATTTTAATTTTTGCTAATAGTATCAAAAGCAAATACAAGCTATCTTATATTTGCTGCAATAGGTTGTTATGACAACTGGAAGTTTCTTGGTGTAGAACTCTGGAAGATATGATCATTTTTGGGTCAAAGCAGACAACATTCAACAGTTTTAGAACTAAAGAAGTGTGCAAAGTTTTTGTATATCTAAAATTATGCCTTTTGATACATTAACAATAATATATTCAGCAGATTACCTACATTAAAAAATAAGTCTAAATGTTTTCCATGTTTTGAAATTCATAAGAAAATTTTAGGTTATTAGTGAAACAAAGAGTGTAAATCTGATTTTAAACAATATTGGAGTTTATTTTAATTCCAGTTAAGTTGGTTCCAGAGCCTTTTGTAGTCAGTGAGTAGACTCCAAGATTTTGGATCAATAATTACACTGTTCTCTGTGCTGTTCTTGTTGCAGCAAAGGGTGAGTTTTTCCATTATAATGGAGTTTAATTCCTACAAGTAATTTTGTTTCTAGTTCTCAGTCAGCCTTTCGGAAATACTGCCTGAGCACCAGAGCCAAACCCACCACAGCTGGTAGGAATTGCAATTCATTTCAAAGTTCTCAGTTTGCCCTACAGATATGCAAGTCCTTCAGCACATAGTCCACTCACAAAATAGCTATATCCCAACTCTTCCAGTACCCATTCTTGTTCAGATATACTTTTCCCTCCTGCCTTTAACGAAAATTTTATTGCATCTTATCCACTTCTCTTTGCACTTAATGCAGTTCATTTTGGAGTGTTTTATGGGACCTTTCTGTTTTACAATTAAGTTTATCCCTTTAAATAAAACAGATGTTTCTCTCTGGGTTTCATTTAGCAGGTAGTTACTTTTTTTTTTTTTTTTTTCTGTAATGGTTGCTGAATGTTAATTTGCTTTTAATACAAGGTTGTCTCACCCAGTTTCTTCAGCAAGACATTGTTGGCTTAAAGTCTTCTCAGCGTTCTTTTATTAAGTTATTCTCCAGAAAGTGTGTTGCATTTCCAAATTAATGGGAATAATGTCTATTTCTAGGATGCTAGGTGTCACACAGCAAAAATTCCATTTCACTAAATATTACCTTCCCCATCTTTTTTTTTCTTTTTAGAACAAATTATTTCTAATGGACAATAGATGCAGCCAGCATTGCCTGTAGTCATTTTGCCTCACTAGGTTCTGCCTGAAAGTCTTGCAGTTCTAAGGAAAATTCCAGCAGATATTTTCTTTAACTCTGTAAGATCCAGCTGTGTTCAGGACCAGTGGAATGAATGGGAACAAGATAAAAATATTAAAATGAGTTTTTCCTTTCTCTATCAATTGTTGGTAGCTCTGTGTCATGTAATGACAAACAGAAAATTGGACCTGTGATGCCACCATTAAGTCATTCTGGGTTCTTAACAAATGATAGGTTTTATTGGCATGACAGGGATGTGAAAAGGTACTGTGGTGTCTTACAGACTAGAGACATTTAAGAAACTCATGCTTCTATGCAGGAATCTGTATGGTGGACAGTATGTGCATACAACCTTGAATCTAAACCTGAAGTTCTAAAGGATCTAAATTTCTCTTAATTCTCATTAGACTACTTCTCCATCATGATGACGAGAACATTTTTCTGTCTTACAACTACAGAGTGACCAAGCACAATGCAACAAATTGCAGTGCCATCTTTCTTGCCAACAGTCACAAGTCGGATTCATTTAATTTATAGCTGTATACTAGGCAGAGCTGTGGTAAGCCTGTAAGAAGTGTTGAACATTGGAGGAGATGTTTTTTAGCATAAATCCTGCACCACCCTGAAAACAGAGTCACTATTATCTGACGAATGATGCAGCTGCAGTAAAACTAGAACCAGCCACCCATTTAACATGCAAGCTATATTTATAGCTTTAAAAATGAATTAAAAATTAAGGAAGAGAAGAATGTAAGAACAAAATGTTTTAATATACCAATTTAAAAATTATTTTTATCACAGTACAACAAAAGAGTCCTTCCATTTGACACAGGTCCTTACTGCATTCAGTATCATACTGTCAGAGCACCTTCCATTACTGTGCAAGCAGCCAAATTAGTTATTGGTTTTGAGCTGTTGTCTGTTGTGTCGTCTGCTCCCTAGCAATAGAAAATTGCACTGTGGACACATGTTGCTGTGTATATTTTTAAAGCTGCTCAGAGAAATGTACCAGGCACTTGTGGCATTAGACAATTATATTTGGTTACCCTTAATTCCCAAAGGAATTTTTCCCTTTCATTATCTCATGAAGAGAAATTTTACTCTTGCTGAGAAAAGCCAGAGAAATGAAGCTGCAGACTGTGATCTTTTTTCAAGGGTTTTAAGTGATCTTTTTTTAAATCCACAGTTCAGACAATGGACTGCTTTGAAGAGAGGAATACAAAATGATATGGAGGCTGATCTACAGCTAGGGAACAGATTTGAGGTCTAGTTAGGCCGAGCTTCAGAGCATATACACTATAGCATTTTCTCCATGTTGGAACTTCTTTAGCTCTAAAAGCTTGTGATATCACCTGCCTGAGAGATTGTTGCCCTCATCCAAGAGAGACTGAGTTTCCTAGCTAATGGAAGATAATAGCATCTGTGAATAACAGTTACTTTATCAGATTAGTGTTTAGTTACAACTGCAGCTGCATACCTTGACTGTGAATGAGTCCTCAAAATGCTTTCTGTCCTCTGCCAATATCATCTTTTTCTTGCTCAGCTTCTGCTTTAGCCAGCTGCTCCATGAGCTCTTTTTCACACGTTGTACCTTCTTTGTAGCCGTGCTGTAGGATGGGTAGAGTTGTAGGTCATCTGCATTACACTAGCATTTGATTCTGTGTCTCCAGTTCACTTTGTAGTCGCTTGGTGAAAAGAGAGCAAAATAATTGATCCATCTGAGAATACACAGATAATGAGTCTTAGTTTCTTCCACTGCTCCTTGAACATGTATGTTTTTAGGAAAGTGTCAAATCCTTTGAGCCTATTCTTAAATGTGTCCTTGGTTAAGGTAGGATGGCAGTGTCATGTGGCTTTCCAAATCAGGTATACCATTTTCCTCTTTTTACTCTCCCTTTTTTTCTCTTCCTATTTCCCAGCCCCAACATCCTATTATTATTGTTATTATTATTATTGTTATTGTTATTGTTGTTATTTTTATTATTGTTATTTGGCAAAAGAGAAGGAAAAGGTGTAAGAATTTAAGACAGTTGAGAGGAAAAGTGAGTGGAAGAATGGAACTAATTTCTCATGCAAAATCAGACATGGAATAAAAATATACTTCCTTTTTCTTCAGGTGGAATGAAAATATTTCCCACACACTGAATTCTGCTTTATTTTAAAATTCATTTTATTTTAAAATTCATTTTATTTTCTATACCAATTTAATTTCTTTTACTTAAATCAATTCCTAGTTTGATGCTGGGTGCCACAGTCTGCAAGGCTTTGCTGTCTCTGAAGCCATATAATGTCCCTTTTTGATGTGATACCACCTTACTGGTGAATTAAAGCTACCCAAAGTCCATCCCAGTGATCCTTCCAGGAGTATTGAAGAGATCTTTCAGTACAGCAGCATTTTTCTTGTGATCTTTTTTACATTTGCAGGAATATGTAATTCTACTAACTAAACATTAAACAGGAAATTGTAAGACTGGGAGGAAAGTCTCTGTCAAATCTATAAACCACGAAGGAGTAAGATGTTGCTATGATATCCTCTTCTTTCCCCGCCCTGTCTGGTGAGCTTATTCAGATCAGTAAATTCTGTGCTAGACTGAGTTGTTCAAGAGCATATTACAAAAATTCACAGTTTTTTGTAGTGGGTCAAATCCTGGAGGCTTTGACTTTCATAAAAACAATTGACCTGTACTAGGTTTGCGGGATTTCATTAGGATCATTCTTTTGGAGGATTAGGAAATCACAACAGATAAGGAAGGGATGAGCCTTTTCATCTAGGCAATGCCGCCTCCTTGATCATGAAGTCACCATTTCCCTTGGAGGCCTCACAAATTCAGCCCTCTTCCTCCTCCTCACCCTCCTAATCTGTCTCAGAAATAGTTACCAATGATTGCTTCATCTTGTTGCTGAATAGTAGTAATAGCTGTGGAAATTATCAAAGCTTGTTAGTGGTGTTACTAGTCACTGATCTTCTTTGTGGGGATGGTACCATAAGTTTTACTATTTACTGGTCTTGTTATAACTATCCTGTGTTTTCCTGAGATTTTGGGAAGGGCTGCGGGATGTCAGGCTAAACGTCTCCTTTACTGGCTTCTAATTTCTCAGGCTGTTCAGAGCTGGCCCTAGCAAGCTTAGTGTTGCTTGCAAAAGGAAGTATATATTATTGTTCACTATAACTGCAATACAATAATTTTGTTATCTCTGCTTTCATTCTTTATGTCTCCATATCCATAATCTGTCAAGGACTTTCTATTCCTATTACAGAGTAAATAAGGAAATGGTTGTTCTAGTTCTATGCTTCAATATGTCCTGGAAAAGTTTGCTTAAAAAAGGTTGCCTGCATATAAATGAGTTGGCTTGGCAGTATGCCTTTAAATTTGTTGTTATGAATACTTTGAAAATAACTGGGAGAAATAAGTGGTAGTTTCTTGACTTCTGTTGTCATGGGGTGCTGGGGGATGGGTAACTTGAGAAGGAGGAAAGTATTTATGTAGTTTTCTGTGAAAGTTAACAATTTAATTTTTTGCAGCACATTTTTCCCTACATAAAAAATGATGATAAATAATATTATTTGGAGGTATAAGACATGTCTATGTTAAAAGCTTTCAGGTTATTAGTACCAGAGCTGTAATCTCTCAGATGCAGCCACAATTTAGTTTTGCTGAGTGCTGTAAACCTGCATGTTTGCAATCAGAGTTGCATGTCATGAGAATTGGTGCTAAGCAGCTAGGACTAAATGAGAAAAACAATGTTTGTTTGGATGTGGATATGTGTGTGTTTGACACTAAATGTAAAGGTAGCCCTGTGGGTTGCCTGTTCCTAACTCCTTTCTGCTACAACAGTTGCAATTTAAACATCAAGCAAAATATTGCTATTTTTTTTTCCTTCAACTCCCATAGTCCCACCCCATTTCATTATATTAAAGAGACATGTTCATCAGAGATGTTTAAATACTCATGCAGAAAGCATGCTACAGTATGTGCTGTTTGTTTTGGCAAATGGCACATATTTATGTTGTTTTTCATACAAACAGTTATTTCATCTATACTCTGCTGGGTTTAATGATGAATGACTAATGCTTTGTATAATTATACAAAGTCATCCATTACAAATATTTTCCTTCAGCATTTAATACAAACCTGTAGTAGGTTTAATCTGTACATATTAACTTTATTAATAATATTAATGCCACTATCTGACTTTTTCCTTTCTTGAGGATAGAAATGATTTTGTTAATTTCATACTTAATGGCCAGTAGCATATTCAGAATACATATTCCATCTCTGATGAGATCAAATAGACATGTTCCATGATGTGTATTATGCAAATAAAAGATAGTAATTTATTTTTAAAAACCCTATCGTGACAGTCAATTATAAGTCATTCCATTAGCTTTCTAGCACTGTAGCTTTGGGAAGCTTCATCCATATAATTTGCTGTCTTGTACCTTAATGTATTAAATATTTCCTTTTTAAGACAGTAATGTCTGCCAAAAGAAACAACAGAGCATGTTAATTCATGTTTAAAGCAGGCATTCAGTTGTCATATTGCAGCACCACTAATTCAATGCTGAAGACTTCTTTACTACCTGTAATACATTTTAAATGAAAAAAACCAACATGCTGTTAAGAGAAAGCAATACTTACTTGAGAAGGATTCTGCAAGCTCTGTTCTGCTACTCCACAGACTGAAATGATAGAGCCAGATTTAGAAGTAGCTTATTAGGTGCATACTGCTTCAACAGTTACAGCTTTTCTTTTTTTTTTTTTAACTGAAAGACAGGATCGTTTTCTTTTAATGAAGCCAGCATAGAATGATATACTGTCCATGTTGCTGTGAGAGCATAAACTTGCAGAGCAAAGTCAAGCAATTGCAGACCAACTTACCAAGGTTCATTCGCTATCAACTTCCCAGTGCCTTTCTGTGTAGTCACAAACTTTAAGAGCATCAGGGAGGGTTATGGTATGTCACAAATGCAAGAAATTACTAGTTAGTCATGTATACTTGAGATTGAAAGGGACTGAGTCAGTATTTGTGAATACAAGTAGAAAACTGGGTAGAGCCAAAATCTTTCGATTGAAACACCCACTGAATTCCCTTAAGAGGGGACAAGGCTCCGATTACAATCAAAGTGCAGTACCTGTTACTGTCCTTCACTCTGGTGGTTGTATGCTACTTCTAGAGCTCCAGCCCTGAGAAAGGAATGTAGGAAGTGCCCCAGAGGGATCACACAAATGTGAAAAACCAAGTATTTTGTTTTTCCTTTGATATTTTGGGAGAAAATTTTTTAAGCATTACATTTTTGAGTGTACACAAACCATTGCAATTATAAAGACACGTAACTATGGTTATAAAATCATCCACATGTGTCTATATATTTAATATATAAAGCCATACACACTTTTGGAGTTTTAGTGATGTCACCATTTAAACTATTTAAATGTTTTTGTTAGAATTCTGCCTGTGTAAAGCCCAACACAAATATGTACATCATGGTCTAGTAGTCAATCGTGTCTGCAGTACTGCGCTGCAGAGAAGAAATGATTCTTTAAATTTAGCCCTGCATTTTGAAACATTCTACTTTAAATTGTCTTTTGCCCAAGGATGCTTTTGGATAGGGAGAGGTCTCTGATGTATTTATGAATTGGAAATTACTCTGAGTAGTCAGGTTTTGGCTTATCCTGATTTGGCTGGTCCAAAAGACTGGACCTTTCATCTCTAATGTGAAGACAGCTGTGAACTGTGTTATCATCCATGCTCTGCATCGTTAGCATGCCAGCCTGAGCTGGGGACATGGTCAATCGTTAGCCACACCTCCATGCCTTGACTTGAAAAAAAAGTTGTCAGGGGAAAGGGAAGGATAACTGGTTACATTAAGTTATTGCACTGCTGCTGTTGAGATCCTACATGCATCCCAGACAGTGTGGGCATGCTCAGGAGCTTCACATTACAGTTGCTGTTCATCAGCTGTCCAGAGATTTGGGTTTATTGCTCCCACTGAGTTTTGAACATTGACCAATGTGCAAGACCTTGGTGTTCAAGGAAGCAGATCTTCCCAGCATCCTAGAGGCAAACTCCTAACAACAGCATCTTCCTTTCACCAGAAAAAAACACCTTGCCTCTTAAAAAGCCATGATTAATGCCTCTGGACTGACAGTGAATTCAAAACTCATCAGAAGATGCGGAAGTCCAGCACTTGTTGCTTTTAACAGCTGCAAGATACAGCTGTAGAGCAGAGGTTTCTTAGCTCACGACTCCTGGTGGCTTCAGTAGTAGAATGGCTCCTGTAGCCACAGGACCTTGTAACCACATCCCTGCTTGTGTTCCAATTTTCTTTAACCATTGGTGGCATAGTAAATATTTGGCTGCTCTTTATTGTGGGTTTTTTTCAGACCAGGAGGGCCACTGCATAGCTCTGTAACTACTTTTGCCATGTTAAGATCTTTTGACTAACAAATTCTTCCTCTCAGGCTCCATTATATTTTAAAAGCAGACTGGTGAGTTCAAGCCAAATGCAAATGGGCAACCGTTATATGCCAGGACCTCCAAGACATGTATAGGGAAGGGAGGAAGAACAGTGCATTTCTTATGAGAAACATCACTTTTTTCCAGTGAGCTGACATGAGAGGAGAGGAAACATGACTTCATTTGCAGATTTTGCTTTAGCCACTGCCACACTTCCAGCTGAGAGGTTAGAGAGACAAAATGTTGCCCAGCCATGTGTGTATACCCCTTTTTCCTTTGGCTCTTCCAGGTGTAAAAATGTTTTTCCAGGTGTTAGTGGTCAGTTCCAAATTGGCCCAACAAAATGCCAGTTCCAGTTTCCAAATGAAAGTAAGGCAAGGCAGAGAAAACTCCTCATTGAACAAAACTTCTATGGTGAACTACAAATAAACTCTTTTTTCCTACCTCTTTTTCCATTTCTCCATCTTCTTGGCTTGCTTTTCCTTTCGCACACTATGCAGTGCTGTACCAAACAAGTCTCCTTTCACTCGCTGCCCCTCCTTGAGCAGAGCTTTCTCCTGAATCCATAATCCTATTGTGAATTCCTGTACAGGAAACATGAAGCATTTCAGAATGAATGGCTGGCACAGACACTGAGTTTGGGAAAAGATACAGAATTTATGATCACTAGCCTGGCTGAGAAAACAGTAATATGATTGATTCTAAGTATATCTTGCAGAATACTGCTCTCTAACCACTCATTCTTTCTCATTTTTTTTCTCCACCTCCCTCTTCTCTCAGTAAAATAATTGCTAACAATAACCTCAGCAGCAGTAGGAAAAGGAAGTACAGTCAAGGCTCCACTTTGAATTTCAGCAGTAATGTGACTGGAATCTTTGGTCTTGCCCTTTTATGGGATTTGAACTTGATATTTTAAAACTCATTCAATGTGAAAGGAGCAGGTCTTAGAAGGGTGAGGGAATGAGTGCAATGAAGCAGTTATTTCTAAAAGTTGGTGCTCCAAAGGTAAAAGCAAAAGTCTAGGGCAAGACTGATACCATTGTTCAGCTGATCATTGGTTGTATAACTTAATTTGTTGATAACTTTATGAGGACAGCATCCAATTTTTATTGCACCAAAGAGGATAAGGATTAACTCCTCCATTACATTACAGCTCAGCTTGAAAGAGTAACAGCAATTGCCGCAGAAATACTATTGGGTAACTACAAGTATTATCTAAGTGTCTATGAAGACAGAGTACATCTCCAGGTGATCCTGGGTAATACATTGAAAGCAATCACAATACCTGAAAGATAATAGAGGTTTTGGAAAGTTTAGTGCCTATTAGTGTCACCTTCTTTCAGCATCACCTTCTTTCATCGTCATGTTTTAAATCACTGTTGTCATAAATAGTCTCATCACCCCAAATCTATATATAAAATAACCAAAGTTTAGAAGATAGAAATCTATCCAATGCAAAATAAATCATTATTCTTAAACAAAGACTGTAGTTTTCTCTCAAACAAACTGCTATGGATTGTGATAAATTCTTGGGCATTTGGATTTTTTACTAAATTTGTAAGTGTATACACACACACATATATATAAACGTACATACATATGCACATATTTTGATTTGCAAAGTAATTTATGCTTCCACGGGAAAAAATGAAAAACTTCCTTTTTTGATTTACTTTCTTCAAACCAAGTTATTTCTAAGAGCAAGGCTGCAGTAAGAGTACTGATAGTGTGTCTGAATGGTATCTTACAGTTTTAAAAGGAGCCTATTTTGTGGTGTTCAGGCATTTTATTTACTTCCCATTATCACATTCAGAGCTTGGAAATGTGTCTTTTTAAAATCTTTCTTTGCTATACCATGGGAAAAATGTCATTAAAACAATAAATTGGAATGGCCACTTGTGTTTGATTATAGATGTTTTCATTGAAGTGACCAACCATTATAGTGAAATTAATGTCTTTAATTGGTCTCACTCACCCTCCCTTCATGGAGTGATGGAAGCAGGGATTTTGGAGAAGGAAGCTTACTCAAGCCCTTGTGTATAGGGAGTAATTTCTATCACTAAGTCACAACATAACAGGTGGGGCTTGACAATGGCCTTCAAGATCCTTCCCTGACAGTCCAATGGCAGTTTTGCAAAACTTCACAACCCCCAGTCTTTAACAGGGAGGGAGAAAGAAAGGGGGCATTGACATTCCTTTACTAACTCAAAACCTGGAGGTTTTGAGTTACAGAGGAACACTGTAGGCAGGGCCGGGGGCTCCCAAGGGCAAGGTCCTCACCAGCCAGGGCCTCGTGTTTGCCCTGTAGTGCCCGTGTACATCTCTCTTGGACAGCCTTGGGGAAAGTCATAGCTCGTGGTGACTGGAGTGGCTCGTTAGGAGCAGGAGCCTTAGGAAGGATTATCCCTGCAAAAGGTTTACATTGGTGCAGCAGGACTTTTGGACAAACATAAAGTCATCTCTTAAAAACTGAAGATCTGGCTAAAGCTATTTGCTGAATTTGACCTCAGTCTAGAAATAACCTCAGCTGCTCTGAACCTGCGTTTCTAAACAAAAAATAAAAATGTCCAACTTGTATCCTGAAGACCTACGTTGTACCCTGGCTAGGGGATTATTCTGTCTTTCTAAGTCCTCTGGGATTATTCAGCAAAATAAATGTGTCTCATCTGGCTGCAGTACTCATCACTCTGTCAAGTGTAATCAAATATGGGGAGGGGAGATAACCTTGAGAGAGGGGGTGTGCTGAAAATTCAGGCAATATATAGCAAGTTCCCTTTCACGTGTGCTCTAATCTTTTCTCCCACCATGTTTATCATTCTCCACGCATAGCCTGCTATCTGCACATCAGTCACGCTCAACTTTCAGCAGCCTGGCTATTGCACACCTACGCACAGATTCCCACAGTCTTCATTCATTTCACATTTGTATCAGCATCTAAACACCTCTACAGAAACCACAGCGTACACAGAAAATGAATGTTGTTAATGAGTGTGTTTGTGAGGAGACCTCTTTTTTTTTTTCTGGGAGATGGTCATTCTGGACACTTGTAGGTTAGATTTTGTGTTCCGGTAAACCTTGCATATTTTATTTAAAAAAAAAAATATGCAAATGTCATATGCAGTGACTTTTGAGGAACATAAACTTTACTTTTTTCAAAAGAAACACATAGGAATTTGATAGTGTCAAGCTGAGAACATTATTAAAATTAGAGGATATAATACCACCCTGTTGAAGCTATTGACTCTAATATAGCTTGGAGCAAAAAATACTTAACCTTGGGTCAGCACTGCTAAGAACATGACCTGTTAGCAATCTCTACTTTTGAAATCCAAGTGTATTTAGTTAACTCTGGAAATAAAGCTACTAAGCTGGAATGCTTTTAGAATTTATGAACTTATTTTGGATCCCATTCTTTTTTTCTTTTGCTTTGAATCTTTATGGATTTTCAACAAGATAATGTTCTTTATACCATCTGTAACCAGCATTTTTCCAATATGTTGCCAATGCTGTTTCTCTGGTTATTTCTCCTAAAATTGCTTCAAGAAGATGTAGGGAAGACAAAATAGAAAAATCAGACTCCAGATGCCAAATTGATTTGCAGAAATGCATATGCCTGTTAAGCTCTATTTAGCCAGCTTTTTGCTAAGTATATTTGTTGTGCATTGTTAAATTTGACTCACTTGAAAATGAGTCTCTTTTTCAGACCCTTCAAGGTACAAAAGGGACATTTACAGCCTTATATCATGCTAGCTAATGTGAGAAAATAGGCCTTCCAAACCATAAAGAACTGTCTTGTTTCTAAAGGCAGAGAATGTAAGCTACTTCTTAGAACTGCCTTTTTACCATTTTCTAACTGGTCTTTCCTAATCTTTAGCAAAAGTAGGAATAAAAATGAAATAGTATAGAGTATTACAATTCTTTACGGGCAGGGAAGATTAGTTGTGAGTTAGACATAATATTCTCACTTCCTGGTATGCAGAAGTTGATCAGCTACAAGTTCCAAAATAATGTTTACTTGCTTAAATGACTGAGGAAATATTGATTGCTTTAGCATGCACGTTTCAGCCCAGCACATAATATGTCTATTGCTTTAGATCCTTACTTTGAACAACCTGCTTTTCCCTTAGAAGGGAATATGAAAAACAAACATATTTGTAGGGGATGTAACTCACCATGATCCCCATGTAACCCCAACCTTGTCCAGAATGCAAGGATATCCATCAGCTCTGAAAATTGAAAATTCTGTTTCAGAGCAGGTGTCATTAATATAGTGCTAATGAGACATAACATCCCATTCTACCAGGTAGTATGACAGTTGCAGGGTGATGATAATCTGGGCTATTTTCTTTGCTGAAATGTAGTGTCTCTCTTTCGGGAACTGATGGATGGTTTCTCTCAACAAACAACACTATACTTACTCACCGGCTAAATGGCAACAGCATAGGATCAGTAATTCTTATGGGAAAAAGGAATTTTTCACCTGTTTATACCACCTATCATGTAAACTAGCCCATCTTCTTTATTTCTCAGTCTTATAAAAGGTACTATAGTTTAAATACCCCACAATTAATTTAAATTTCAGATCATGGAATCATGTGATACTTGGATTTCATTTATAAAAAGAGGAAGCTGTGCTTTAGCAGGAATACCTGCTAAATGTTGCATCTGCAAAGATACAGAAGTGAGAAAACCCAAAACAAAGATCCGACATTTATTTTAAACTGCAATTAATTTGTGCCATATCTGACTCATAAAACTGCAGTTTTCATTAGCCGGAAATGATGGTCTGTTCACATTGCAATTTGCAGTTTAAAGATGTTTCAGGACACTGTGTAAACAGCATGACCCCTCAAAAAACATGATCCAGCTCCAAATAAGCTTAATGTGTTGGAAAGTGCTGATCTAGACTAAACCAAATCACTCTTGAACCTATTTGATTCTAATGAGGAAAAATAGCAGTATCTGCTGCAGTAACAATTAAACTCCAAAATGCAAGTTCTAGGTGATCCCTTGTAGGTGCATACATACCAGAGATACTTTTAATAAGCTTTTAATAAGTTTGTGGCAACAAGGAGGCTTAAAATTTCATCATCCAAATGGTAATGTTAGGATTAGTTTTGAATTCTTGATCTTCCCAAAAATTCAAGGAGCTTCAGAAATTTAGCCTGAACTTGTGATTGGACTGACAGATATCCTGTTTAGGGTTGTTACATAAGAACACTGCTGGATAGCCCTGAGAACTTATCAGAAGTCTGCCACATAGTGTGGTTTTCAGTCTTCCACATGGATTTTAGCAAAGCTGTGCTTTACACAATACTCTATATTTCATGTCTTAACTCCTGAAGAATTACTCTGTTACTGCTTTCATCCTCGATGAATTTCCCTGAAGAAATATATTGTTTAAAGAGGCTTTCTTCTGCTAAAACATCTTTTATTTCTGGCAGCTAATAAGACCATCTCTTACTTCTGTGCTGTCAAGGGGATTATAATGAGGTAGGCTGCATTAAAAGATGGAGAATAGAAATTCACAATCAGTCTAGCAAAAGTATTCAGATACTGATGAGAGACTGTAGTGATAGATAGTGGACCAACAAAACAGCAACTGTCATTATTGCATTATCTGTATTTTTTGCTGTATGGGATGCTTTCTCTTACCTTCCCTCTTGTGAATCGTAAGGCTTGTATTTGAGTATTCATGTTTATGTTGCTCAATAGAATTGTGAATTAAAGTGTTTCTGAGAGGAGAAAATTTGTTTATGGGGGAGGTTGGATCTGCACTTTGATACAGTATGTTGCTCCAGAATTTTGAGGGCTAATAACTTCTAACTGCATTCCACTAGCAAAAGGAAAATGTATCTTCTATCGTTACTGTTACTAGGTTGGATAAAATAATATTTTACATGGAATTTGTTGGCTGTGCACCTTTGGGCCTTTTATTCCTGCAGAATATTTTGTGATTCTTGAGTTTGAAAAAGAGAGATAGGGAGGAAGCTGAGGAATAGAAGCATGTCTACAAAGTTCAAAGCAGCCATTTCAGGGCTCCCAGGAATGGCTAAGCATGTTATTTGAGATATAGCAGTCCTTGTAGCACACAGTAGCTATGTGGACTAGCACTGTATCAAATCCTAGAATGAACAGAAATGGCTGTCATCTGTTATAAATGAACTATCTTCAAAATTGTAAAACCTGCCTTAAGAAAGATAGTAGACCACAGGCTAAGAGAGCCAATCTAGGAGGTAGAAGGAATTGCTTAGAGACATTAACGTATCTGGAATATAATTTTGTATTAAAGAAGAAGGAAAGCAGGAGGGTGGATTCGTGAAGCTAATGAATTAAGAGAATGGTAAATTCTCATCCTATACAGCATACTTACCATATAGAAATCCTGATGTTTTGTGGGCAATTTGGATGAGGTTGCTTTGCTGATCTGAATGCAGATTTAAGTATTTCAGTCAGTTATATGACATTAGAAGATGATAATTTTCAGAAGTGCGCAATGGCACTGCCATTGAAAATTCAATCAAATCCCTGATATTTAAATGTGGTAGAACCCAAGCATCCAGCACTGGATTTTTTTGAGACCCACTAATACACAGAACAAGATGACTGTTGTCTCCTGGTTGTATTTGCTGCCCTGAGACATCAACAGTTTTCTCAAGGGACAGTAGATCTCCTTGCTTTAGCAATGTCTTTGGGCTTGGCTGCCTCAGCCTTCAAGGAGGGGTTGATTATTAGATAGACCATCCCAAATCCCTTTACCTCACTCCTTCGCTTGCATATCCAATTTGGCCAGTAGTTTTCTGGTAAAATCTATTACCATCTTTTCAAGATGTGAACAATTCTGCTGTTTTGATACATGTTCAGAGAGAAGAAACAAGAGAAAATGTCCTGAATGCCTGAAGTCTGGCAGATCTGAGTTATGCTCCATGAGCCTCTGCATGACAGAGTGAGCTCTAGTGGGTCCGCAAAGAGATATTCAAAGATGCAGCCCCACAGAAAACTTTTGGGAAAATTATATATCCCTCATGAATGGAATTATATACCTCACATGAAAACTTGTGCCAGATCAAATTAGGCTGCTTTGGAGGAAGACGAAGTACTTTCCTTCCTGTAGCATACTTTTTCTAGTTGAAGATACTCAGATCCTATATCCTACTAAGCAATAGTGCTAATAACTTTACAATAAAGTATAAGGGCTACATATGAGACACTTTATCAAGTCAATTGCTGCAAACGAGGAAATAAAATATTTTTCCAAATGCTGCATAATATTTTGCTATGATTAGATTGTGGTAATAATGTATTTACAGTTACCTGTCTAATGCAGGATAAGTAAATGCAGAACCAGCAGAGTCAGAATTTGTCAAGAGTACAGAATATCTAGTTAATGCATTTCTATGTAGGTGAAAAGCCCTCATTAGATTTTGACAGAAATACACTAGTTATAAAGGATAAAGTACTATTTATCAGAGCAATGTATTATGTTTAATACATGAAATAGTTGATGTCAGGAAGACAGGTTCTTGTTTTACTCTGACCAAGAATTGTTTAGACTAGACCTACTGTCAAATTGCAACTGGGGAAATTTAATTTTCTGTTCATAAGGCTTTCTCTTTAATTTCAACTTAAGAGGGAGGTTACTCTTGTCTGCTACTTAGCTAGAACTGCTTATGTAGTACTGTGCTATGTTGCAGTTCCCACGGACTTTCCTGATGTGCCTACAGTCAGTGACGGATGAAATGACCTCTGTGTAGAAGAAGAGATGTGTTTCAGTTTATAAAATGGCATGGATTCTTATTAATTACTTGAATGCCATCACTGTGCTCAGCATGGTGCAAATATGCACCTTGTTTCAAAGTAAGGAGAGCTACAACTTTAACTGTGAAATGCTTACTTGAGTTAGCAGCTGGCCCTGCGTCATGCCTTTTGCCATTTATGCCTATTCCACTGCTGTGCTCAAGATGGGTTACCCAGTAGCTTCTCAGACAAAACATTTGGCTGACAGTTACAGTGCAGTGTAGCCTCCCTCCACTTCTGTGCTCATCACACCTCTTTATGAGGCAAAGCGTTCTGTTCCTTGGGGAGCACTTTTGAGGCCAAACTTTTTCTCTCCCATGTTAAACATGGTTTAATCACCACATTTTTGCTATTAATACCTCTCTTTTGAAATATGCAATTCACTGAAATAATCATAGAGTCTTTTTTTCCAGCACATAGTAAACGTGCCTATATATTAGTTTAGCATAAGATAACTTTCATCTCTTATACATAATCAAAGAAAATTGTTCTTTTGAAATTTTTTCTGGACCACTGCAGCTCAACAATTTTGGGGTCCAAGTCCCACTAAAGTGATGCACAAAACTGCTCCTGGGACTGTGTCTGCAGACTTTATTTTTTTCAAGTCTGACCGGCTTATATACTAGTGTCTGTACACTAGTAAATTAACATCTCTAGCATTGGGGCTAACTGGCACAAAATAACTTTGTCCATACTGCAGATCTCTCTTAGCCTCCAAAATAGGAAAGTTACTCGCAAATTTCCTACTTGGAATGTTCCTTTGTCCATATTAATTCTTCAGCTGTGCCCAGGAATTATTTAGGAAAAGGCTACTTATCTTGAGTCAAAGTTGTGCCAGGTTATAATGTCATTATAATGGCATAGGCAATTGTGTTTCATTGTCTAGGAGTGTTTCTTTATACTGTTCACTAACATAGGTCTGGTCTACCAGGAAGTCATTTCTTGTAACTGTTTATCAAAAAGCCACAGGAGCTCCATTCTGTCACATTTCTATTTCTTCTCCAATTTTCAGCTTTCTAAACTCAGCTAAGATAACAGCCTTGGTATTACTGCTGTTTATTTCACAGAGCTATGCTGTTGCACCTATTTTCATTAAGTCTGGGGTCTTGAATAATCCAATGAGCTCATCTACTCAAGAGTCACAATCAAATTGTGGTTTGGGGCTGGTTTTACTTTATTTTTATCTACCTGGTTTCACTTAACTTCAATGCAATATAATTGTTCAACCTAGTGTTTTCCTGAGTTCCATGCAGAAAGTCCTCCTGGGTAGCTGCTTCTTTTACCTAACTAGCATTCATCTATTCTATGATGCTGATTTCCCAGAAATAGCACTAATTTCATTTTTCATGATTTCTATTCCTCTTTTCCCCACCTCCCCACCTGTATTTTTACACTCATCTGTTCTCTTCACTGCTTAGAACAAGTACAGTCTAAAATCAGCATGCTCTTCTTTTATTCCTTAGTGCATGGATTAGGAATTCTAACTTTAGATACCTAAACTTGAATATTGTGTCACCACATATAAATATAATCCATGCCTAGGAACAGGCTAGCGCTACGATTCATAAGTTTGTCATTGCTAGTGATAAGTAAATCCCC
This sequence comes from Astur gentilis, assembly GCF_929443795.1. Classification (NCBI taxonomy): domain Eukaryota; kingdom Metazoa; phylum Chordata; class Aves; order Accipitriformes; family Accipitridae; genus Astur; species Astur gentilis. The sequence goes on from NC_064904.1 coordinate 10,254,516, forward strand.
CCAAAACTCAGTCTGAATAATTACTTTTCCAAGGAAAGTTTGCCATAATGTTTATCAAGCTATATTTTATGAAACTTTCAGGAATGCTTTCTTGACTTCTTGACTGGGAAAACGTATTATTTTATACACAATGTAGTTTAAGAGTTAAGGTGCTCTAGAATGTACACTGTGAGCTACCCTGTACTCTGTGATAGTAACCTTGCAAATCCTTACATAACCAAGTGAATAGCCCATAAATAACACCTTTCATTGCACAGAGACTTATGAAGATTAGGGACCAAGTTTGGTGCTCTGTGTGTATTTACAGTAATTGCATTTGTCATTCAAGAATTTTGGATATCTCAAAAACAAGGCATCAACTATACTAATTAAAACTGATTTCAGCTGGAAATCTGCCTTCATTACAATCTTTTGGCAGCAATGAACATCGTATTTCACATTCTTCTCAGTTTCTCATTTTCACTTCAAAAATATTGTTTTGGGGGTTGAAATGGAAAGAATGTTTGTTGGAGCAGCTTCTGCTTTTGAAAGGTGAAGGGGGAAGTGGTATCATAGAATCGATCTCTAAAGACCATCTGGTCCAATCTTTCATGGGAAAGGGAGCCTAGATGAGATTACCTAGCACCCCATCCAATCACATCTTGAAAACTTCCAGTATCGCCATGCCTAGAGTAATTTCACATGAGTAACCTGAAAAGAGTTGGATTTTTTTTATTTTTTAGAATGCAGTGGTCATTGCTCTAAGTTTTCTCTATTCAACCATTTGGGTTTATTTTCACAGATTTTTTTTAAAGTGGAAAATGAACTCTTATTCATCACAGGAAAAGCAAAATTTTGTGGGTCTTGGGATGATATTGTCAGAAAAGACATAATCTGCTTAAAGCTTGCAAACTAAAAAAAAATAATAATTTAATTGCACCAATGAGTATAAGCTAAAAGACAGTCAAGTTAGTAGAAAATACTCTAATTCAGCCGGGTGCATTAGACACAGCAGGATGAAACATTGACATCAATTAATTAGGTATTCTAAGGGGAGGCCTCACATTTCTTTAAAAATCCTGAAATACTTAAAATGGTACAAAGCCTGTGTGGACCTCAGGCCATGTCCTGACATCTTGTCAGGGACAAGTTGTTCTAGTGCTTAGCCACTCTCAGAATAAGATTTTTCCTTATGTTTAAAAGGAATTTCCTTTATTTCAGTCTGTGCCCATTGCCTCTCATGCTGTCACTGTAGCACTGAGAAGAGTCTGGTTCCATCTTCTTTACTCCCCTCCATCAGATTTTTAGCCTGTTCTCCAGGACCCAATACCCCAGGTGTGTCTCACCAGGGCTGAGTAGTGGGGAAGAATCACTTCCCTGGACCTGTTGGCAATGCTTATCCTAAAGCAGCTGAAGATGCTGTTGGCCTTCCTCATCACAGAGGCACATTGCTGGCTCATGTTCAACTTCCTGTCTATCAGGAACCACAGGTCCTTCTCTGAAAATCTGCTTTCCAGCTTGTTGGCACCCGGTCTGTACCAGAGCATGAGTTATTCCTCCACAGGTGCAGGATTTCTTTGCATTTCCTTTTTTTGATCTTCATTTCGCTCTGCCCATTTTTCCAGCCTGTCAAGGTCTCCCTAAATGGCAGCACAACAATTCGGTGTATCAAACACCCCTCCTAGTTTTGTGTCATCTGCAAACCTGCTGAGGATGCACTCAGTACAATCATTCAGGTCATTAATGAAGGTGTTGAACAATATTACCCATGGAATCCATCCCTAAGTTATAGCACTAGTGACTTATCTTTTATTAAAGAAGGAGAGGACCAATGTACTTGTGCATGATAAAATAAGTAGAAAGGGTAAAGGAAGGGGAACAATGGAATTTTGCCTGTTGTGCTTCTAAGGTTGCCCTTGCTGAACTCAGATACCTTGGTATTTCCTGTTTTGTCTTCCTTAAAGATCAAAATCCTTCAAGGGGTATATCCATATGGGTTTCAAGAAGTTAATGGAGAAGGGGAAACTATAGAGTTTACATGTATTTACTATATACTGACATGTGGAAGAGCAGTTTCACTTACTGTGGAAACTCCTAATTGTTTCAATCTCTTTTACTGCTAGTGACCAACAAACCAGCATGCAGAGGAAAGTTGACAAGATTCAGATAAAGAATTAAGTACCTTGAAGTGATTTTTTTCATATCCAGAACCTGACGTCATCAAAGTAAGGGGTTTGATTTTGGACCACTTTTAGAGAACATTTCTAATCAATTAATATAGTTAGTTCATGCATTAAACTGAAATTGAATGAGAGCAACAGAGATGCTGGCAACAAGTCAAAGTTGAAGGTACTTATTTGTCATTTGATAAAACAAACTAATGGTTTTCCAGCACAGCCTCTGAACTTTTAAGAAAGGTCACTCACACACTGCAGGGGAAATTGTCTTTCAATCAAGTCCTCCCCCCGCTTTGTCTTGATTTATGTCTTATCATTGCAAGCACCATCTGAAAATGAAAAATAACATAATGCCATAAAGGTGTTATTGGAAAACAGAAAATAACATCACTTCCATTATTGCTGACATGAAACCAAAGTGATCTGTGAATAAAAGCATTGCAGCTGATCAAAAGCTCCCATTTTGTTGTTGCCACCAAAGACACATCTCAAAATAGCGTTTCTCTTTGTGGTTATTTACTTTATTTTCAGTGTTGTTCTTGCATAAAGTCTGTCCTGATTCTGGGAAAAATTAAGGCTCATTATTGGCCTAATACAAGCTCACAGTTGTGCAGATGTTTCTGGCAATGAGATAAGCACTAAAGGGATTTGGAAGAGGGAAAAGGCATTTCCCATGTGGTCAAATGACTAGCCCTTCCAAGGATTAGAAGGCAGAATGGAGAAGGAAGAGATAAGATAGGGTGAGCTAGAAATAAAGGATGCAACTGTGCAAATTAAAGGTGGCTTGGTAGATAAGGTGGCCTTTAGAATGGGCATGCACCTTCCACTACTTACTGTGTGAGCTTGGGACAGCCAGTCAGTTTTTGGTACCTCGGTTATCCATTTCCAAACATGTAATTAACTCACAAGGACAAAGCCATGACAAATAGTGGAATGGCCAGCAACTACAGAGGAGTTGTAAGACTCCATGGGGCATGAGGTGAAAGAGTTATGACACACTGAGAGCAAACAACCAGGAAGATGCTGAGAGCTGTTGTTCAGTACGAGGAATGAAACCCAAACACATGTATATACTCTGCTGTGGTTTATCCACCACTGCATTGCACAAATTGGCTGGTATGATGCACCCAAACAGATTCTCTTTTACAAATTAGAAAACAGGAATCTCAGGGGCTAAAACTGCTGATCCATCATCTGAAGTGGCCAATTTTCCAAGTTGTCTATTTTTTAATTTTTGTTTTTAAAGAGGGCAGATTGGAAAGAAACACTCCAGAGAATTTGAAGAAAATGCACTGTTTTGAACAGTTGGCTGTTTATTCAGCCTTGTACCTGGGCAGTATGGTATCTGACAATAATATATTCTGTAGAAAGAGTACAAATGCATTCTCAGAACAAACTGCAGCAGAAAAAACTTCACTACCAAGTTACTAAAACACACTTAGGCTTCATTCCCCAAAGCACCTCTGTCAATCAGCTGGTGTCTTCCAGTGACTCTCAAACATGTTGACTGAATATAATGAATAGTTTAATCACTGTTTGAAGAGGTACACTCAGTCACTGATGCATTATTATACACTCATGCATTTTATTGAATGTTATTATTCATAGTGCAAGATACAGGCTTTGGCTGAAGTCTATTACTTCAATCTCAGAGTTTTTTCCTTCTAAAATGTGAGATATTTTTTAATTGTTCATTCATATTAAGCTAAGACAAAAAGCCTTGCCTGTCAGCTTTCTGTCCATGTGATCATTACTAATTCTGTTTTACAGGTGACACAAAATCCCTGGCTCATCTTTACAAAGTGCCTTGTAATATTGCTCCAAAATACTATTCAGCAATAAACATGATTATCAAACTCAGATCTCCAAGCAAGCTGCTGTAAGACAGTTTGAGTATCCTATGAACTGCATGATCCTGTCTTTTTTGCTGAAACACAACACAGAATAAAGGTGCAGAATTAAAGGCCTACATATGGCTTCTTGTATGACAATGAAATACTGGCAGTATAGTAGAACTTCTTTGTTTTGTGGCTTTGGAAGGAAAAAAAGGAACCTACCATGATTAAAACCACTGTCAAATACACAACTTGTCTTTCTCACGGTATTTATTCAGCAGACATTTTCAGTGTGTTTGCAAATATAATTATTCACTGATGAGCAAGACTGGGTATATACCAAAAAACAGATGACTGACACCTAGGTTCAAACATGGATAACTCTTACACCCACTGAGCTGCTTGTACAAATGCTGATAGGGAATCTGACATGGTGCTGATGTCTGCTCAGCGACAGCAGGAGATAAGAGACTGCAGTATAGTGAAGTTGACTTCTGAACTGGAATTCATCAGAATTAGGGCAACATTTAAAAATCTTACCTGCCTGGATTGGAGCTTGACCAATCAAAAAGTAGAGAAAACAGTTCTGCATACATGCTATATGCATGTGTGACAAGACTGCTTGTATTTTTATTGGATGTCTTCCTTCTTAAAATGACTAGCAGGAGTAAAGTATAGGAAATAACTATGGAGATGGAAGGAAAAGATAATTTTCTGTATCTTCTGTCTGTACACTTCATGCAGTTTTCTTCTTTACTAGTACAGAAGGCATTTGAGAGTAAGGTCTTGTTTGCTATGGTCTTAATTTAAACATCAGAGTAACTGAAACTGAAATGTTATTTTTGGATTGTATATATTAAACAATAACAAGGGAAGAAAAAATTTAATAGGTTATTTAGACTGGGTTTGCTAGGTTTTTTACAAGATTTTGCCAAAAGCAGCCCAACATGCTCTCCATTTGCATCTAGAAATTGTGATGCTTTACTTTTACAAAATAAATGGATGAGTGGGAATCTGAGCTTTGACATAACCCCTAAGATCACAAGATACAAGTAGTATCTTACACAGAATAAGGGTGGATCTGGCTGCTCAGACATGTAATTCAATGTTGAAATGAAGATATTTGTGGTTCTGTCTTGTGGGCAACACATTGTTGACTCAGAGACAGAAAGGAAGCTGTGTTCTGTCCTGAGCATAAAACCCGAGTCTGTACACAAGAGGGTGGAACTATTTCTACTTTGCATGGATGGCATTTGCATGGATGGCAGAATGACATTTGTAGTACCTCTTTGCCATGACTACTAGAAGCTGAAAGGTTTAGGAGTGAATTTTTCCATTAGAACCTATCGCGGCACTGGAAAAGCACCCTTACAGAAATAACAACAATGTGCTGAAGATACAGACTCTCTCTGTGTTGGGCTTTGTGTTACTACTGCGACTGGCTTATATTTAATGTTCTCCTTAAGGCATTTCTTTGACTTAACCAGGCCTTAGTTGTACTGGACAAAGGTAGTGTAGGTTTCTGACATTGGTCTCCAGTTCTTTGGTATGCAGTCATCAAAGAGGCTAAAATTACATTGTAGGGGTAAGTTTTGATCCCTCATTCTTACTAATAAAATCTCAAAAATACTGTCTGGGACTGTTTTATGCAGTGATATATCTGAGGCTACAGACAGCTTCAAGCTCTAACTTTCATGGGAAAGGCTAAAGCCAATAACTATAGCCTACACCAAAAGCAGATTCCTCCTCTCCCCACTCCAACCTCCCCAAATCTCTTCCTTCAAAAATTACGGGGAGGGGGAAGGAGATACAAATGAAAATTATCAATGCATAGGCCTGAATTCCACTTTTGTTGTTTTATTAGGTTTGGGAGGCCATCCTGTTTAAAGTGGAAAGAAAACATTTCAAGTGGGCAAAAAATTGTAATTCTGATAACAATGAAAGTCTAGGATAACTCATTAATGCCTTATTGTGCCTGGGCTGAATGGTCAACTTAAAGTTAAGCAAAAGATTAGGACCTATTGAAATGCAAACATTTTGTCCTGCAATAAGGAAAGAGAAGGGTAGGAGACATTTCCAGACCACAGAAGACTTGCAAAGAGACATCTATTCAGATCTCTGCTGGGGGACTGCGTTAGTCTTCCATTTTCTGTGCATGGCTCAGAGCTAAAGCAGTGAGAGACAGCTGTTAGCCAAAGTGAGGAGGATCATCTCCTGTGCGCGGGTAGTGCAGAAGGGAGAGGCACTCGAGAAGGGACTAGGCAGCCAGCAGCTTGAAGGCAACTCACCACAAGATCAGGGGCAGCCTCAGTTAAGCTTTGTTGACAGGCAAGACCTGACAGCCCTCAACTGTAAAGTAGATGTTGCCCAAGATTAAAAGCAACCGGCTGGCCTAGGCAGAGGTAAAGACTGTAAAATAGCATTAGTTACACTGTAGAACTAGGCAGTGCTCCCCTAGTTATCTACTGTGTTGGGGCTTTCTTCTCTTCCTTTAATAAGATGTTTGATGAATTGATTCATGTTTGCAAATGATGAAAAAGAGCTCATTAAACACCAGGTGGAACTTTCTTAGATGGATTGAGAGGCTCGGGATGAAGGTTTATTGCAGCCCTTTAAATCTGAGCCTGGCCCTTGTTGCTGCTAGTTAAGACTTGTCAGAAGAGTTAGAGCTGCCCATGTTTATCCCGATCAGACACAAATGGCTCTGCAGCTTGCTGGTAGGTTAGTATAACTACCACCAATTCAAAACACTAAGGCCTCTTAGGTTGGTTCAAAAGACTTACAAAATGACAAGTAAAATAGTTTTGTTTTTTTTAACGTGTTTTATTGAAATGTTTTGTTTCCAGGCACAGAGGAATGGAAAGGGAGGAATAGATTTATAGGAATGCTAAAAGAGGAAGTGCTCTATCAACCCTTTTCCCTATTAGCTGCCCTAGCAATTAGGTTTTAAGACTTGAAGGAGCTTTCTTCTTACCTGAGGTGTGCAGGCTTCTCTCAGAGAAGTGCCCTGACAACCATACTAGTAGAGTTTTAGAATGTGGTTGCCCTTGATCTCTCTTGTTAATGCTGTTCTCCTCATGTCCCCTAGGTTGAGGATGAATCCCACCTTTTGGGGTACGTAGGTTGGTGGTTAACAGTATCACAGTTCTGAGGTGGATCTACAGCTCTACAGTTGCAAAGTGTAGTGCTCAGGCTTTCTTAAGAAAATAACAGTTAGTCTCTAGCCTAGTGATTTGGACTTTCACCAGGGGAGCAAAAGATTTTGGTTTCTGTTGCTGATTACAAAAGCAAGTAAACATTTTTCAGAAGTGGAAGAAGACCAGAAAGAAGGATTGCAGACATACCCCCAAATAGCTACTGATTTTCACCTTACTTAGAGAGAGCTGGTGGTTAGGAGATGTGGGCTTATCTCCCTCTATCACCAAAGGGAACTGAGCGTCCCAGGCCCCACCTGAGCTGCAAAGGAAGGGGACAGTTGTTCTTACTTCCTCTAGGAATGCTGGCCCTCCTGGTAGAACTGATGTGTCTAATTGAAACTGAATTGGAGTATTTCCAGGGTAACTGCATTGTTAGTTGAGTATGCTGTTTCCCATAAACAAATACATTAAGTGCCTCAGACTGAAAAATGCTATCCCTAGTGCTATCAGCTTGCCCTCAAGAGTACATGTTTGACATGAAGAGTCTTGTTTGTTCATCTAGGCAACAAGGGAGCTGTACCAGTGAATTGGAAGCTGGAAGGAGAAAAATGCTTGCTCTATATCCCGTCCTCAGTAAAGAGGTAAGAGGGCTGACAGAATGGAAGATGAGATGCAGCATGTGGGTCAGGCTGCAAGAAGAAGCTGTCTTGCAGGTAATCAGGATGAGCTGGCTATTCCAGGCAGGGATTCTTGGATGTGCAGCCATTTTAGCTGGCTGAAGAGAAGAGCTGCCAGCCTTCCTTACAGACTGGATGGGCAGTCTGCATTTCGCTGTTAGCAGCTGGAGTGCTCCATGCTGGCTAACCCACTGCTACTTTCCCTTGGCTCAGAACTGGGAGGAGGCAGCTGGTGTTGTAACCTGACTGGATCTGTGGACATTTCTGCAAATATGAATTTATACACAATCAATTATAAAACCTGTATGTGCAATGTATTATTTGCTGGCTAGCAAAGTAAAGAGCCATTGCTCTGAATTCTTATGTTTCCAACATAGCATTTCTTCAACTACTAAATTAAAACAATATCACTGGTATATGAGTGTTGTTCTAATCAGCTATTTAAAGGTTTCAATTATTCATTGCTCCCCAGTAAAGGGGGTCATTAAAACCTTGACACTCTAGTGTTTAATTAACTTATGTTTCCTCCTTCATTTAAGGCCATGTATTTCAACGCTAGCGGCAAGTGATAGGTTTGCCTTTACACAATATCATTAGAGAATAAATTGCACTGTGTACTTTCCTCAGTCCTAATAGTCTGGAATCTTTGGGCTGAATTAACTTGACTGTAATTGCAGTGCTGGGGCAGAGGCATTATGAAAAACAGAAGATGTTTTATATAGGCATTTATTTTGAAGAAACATACTGGTTATTTATATGTAATTTTAAGGTAGAAAAATGGTGGTGACCCAATGTAGCTTTTAAACTGATGTACTGAAGCCTAAACAATATCTGCTTAAAAACTAGAATTCTTTGGCTGGAAATCTTCATGCGCAGAGCTGGTTCACTGGCTCTTCTGAAAGTTAATCAAGCTTTCAGCTGTTTGTAATGAGAAGATAAGATTAAATTTTGGCTAAATGTTAAATGCTAGTTATTAGAGTCAACCTTGGGAAAGAAAACATTCCTAAGAACAAACTTAAATTAAAAAAATAATTTTGGTAAACTTGCAAAATATCAATAGTGCCTCTAAGCTCTTGAACTGTGAATTTAAATTTGGTAGCTGCGCCTTTCGTGTCAGAATGTGTTTTTCAGTACCTGAAATACTGCAGAAATTTAGCCAAGGTACAAGTCTTACAGTAATTGAAGTTTGCACAAGCTCAAGAGAGACTTCAGTTTTATTGTCTAATATGGCCAAATATTCCATAATGATTGAACATAGCCAGGCTCAGGCTACAGAAATAATGTGAACTTGATCTGTAATAGCTGTTCTGGACCAGGATAAGCATGGACATTAAAATGTGGAGCAGGGAAGCTGTCTGTCTTTTTCTCATCTTCTGTGACATCTGTGCGCACATCTGATGAAAGAGGAGGAGGAAGAATACCTGATGCAAAAGCAGAGAGAAGAAAAGCTGCACTGCAAAACGGAAAGATAGAGACAAGGAGTCTGATGAAAGTGGGATGATGAAGAAATTAAGTGAAATGGAAGTTAATTGAAATAGGAAAGAAATTAGCTGAAAATGAAGAAGCAGATAGGGAGCTATTGCATAGAGACAAAGAATTAAGGACATGGACATAGCTAAGGATAGCTAAAGAAGTGTAGTTTACACATGGAGCTGGGAGTGGTATAACTGCTTGCAAAAGAAGGCTGATGTAGGGAAGAGAATCTTGAAGAAAGAATATTGAGTATTTCACAAGGCAAAATAGAAGACAAAAGTAGATTGAAGTAAAACGTGCCTGTTTATTCTACTGTGTCCCATCTGACATATCAGAACTTGAAGAATGCTTAGAATTAGGTAGCCCTCTATGTTTAGCTTTCGTTGATTTCAACCACATCTGCAAGCACTCAAATACACCTGTAAACCCAACCCTATGGTGCCCAGCTGGATACTCAGAAAATGAGGCATGTAGCGTGGCGGAAGTCCTATGAAACAACTGCTTTATAACACAGGCTTTAATGACATGATCACATATATTTATACCAGGGAACATCATTCTGGCAGTACAGGCAATTTCTGATACTTTCTGCTGGACATGATGGTTTTGGTATTCATGTAAGCATGTAAAAATGTGTTTATTTCTTGCATCAGAACCTTTTAACAACCAGTGTGGTTAAGTTAATCTGCCTTTTAATATAGCTGCACTGTGAATATAAATTATTACAATGGTCATTGCTCCTGAGCTGTGCTTGAATTAACCTCACATGTTTACCTGGCTGCCCTATGATCTCCACTAAGCATGAGCTCCACTGTGCTTCCTCCTAAACGTGTAGGAAAGGACTATATCCACAATACATAGCCGAAGAGGTAAACTCTGGGTCTTATGTCACAAGCTGCCTCTTGGGGAAGCCTGCTTCTCCTCTACAGTAATATCCACAGAAGGGGTCAGTCCCTTTAAATACACAATTGCCTCCTGGCATGAGCAGGAGTCACAGGGCAAGAGAGCTCAGCTCCCCAGCAAGAAGGGGCTTATTTTCCCTCTGCCTAAGCAAAGGTGAGGCATACCTGACAGCCTCTCATAGGCACAGAGGAGGAGATAAGAGACTTTCTCTAATCAAGCCTTGATGCTAGTGCTTCTATTTTTGAAACAGGCTTACTCCAGTCTTTGAGCTTAAATCAAAACAAAGCTGGGGTCCTGTGAAGCTAAATGGATTATATTGTCACAACCTCCTGTTCTAGCTGCATAACTCCTTGAATAGTTTTTCATTACTTGATTCAAGATAAGACATCAGCTTATTACTCCTGTGTAGCAGTTCTCTGTGTCTGTAACTTCAATCTTTAACATTTCCAAAGGGCACTTGAACCACTTGGTTTGCAATAACTTTTTTTTATGTAGACTCTTACAGATAAGATTTTTATTTTTCCCTGAGAACAGTACAACATCGTAGTTCCAGAAGCTAATAATCACTAAAGGCTTTAACCACATTTATCCTTTGGAACACTAGTTATTTCTTTCTGAGTATCTCAAATTTCTCATTGACACTTCTGGGTCATATTAAACTGGTTTTTTTTAACCTGCAGCTTTTTTCCAAGCTTTCTCTTATAATTTTTGCAACTCCTATAATTAAAGGAAATCCTGATTCTTTGCCCAATATTTTCTCCAGTATTATCATCTGGATTTGTAAAATCCCAGTGAACAAGTTAAACATTACAATTAGCGCAGCAGAAAAAATGGCTGATTTTATGTCAGTTGTTCTTCCTTATGCTGCCCCCAGAAGCAACCCACATGACTTTCATAAAACTATATTATGGTCCAAATTATCTGCATTCTTGTTTGCTAGCTGTTGGGCAACTTCAGTTGATTAAATGCACTTCTTTGTGGCTGAGCTTTGTTTCTCTATTCTAGGCTCTGCTGATCAATATACCCTATGCTGAACGAGTTCAAAATGGTTCAGGCTTGCTCAATGTGTTTTTGGCAAAGTGTTAGATTGTATTTAAAAAAAGAGAGAGAGAGCAGTTTTTATTTCAATCTCTTCCTTTGCATTTTGGGCTGTATAATTAATTCAAGTCCATGATTTTGATTTTGCTTTATCAGAGTTTATCAACAAACACCCTGGCTCTTTGTTATGGTGTTTGATTCCACTCCTTAAAAAATCAGCCATGTCCCCTCTTTTGGCCTTTGCTATGTAGTCACTGAAGTAGAATGGTTCAGAAATCTTTCCATATCCAAAAATGATATTTTTCCCTTACATATGTTTTTTTCTCAGAAATGATTATGCGTGATATAAGGTAAGAAAGAAACAAGGGTTTGGATTTTTGTTCTTTTGTTTTGTTTTGGGTGGGGTTCTTTGCCAACTGTGTCAGTAAAACTGTAGTACTCATGACTTTCGTTTTGCTTTTTCTACACTAACAACAGGAGCAGTGATTCCCACCAGCAAGATCCATCACTTATTTTTGTTTCAAAGCTGGCTGACATGGGAAGAAACCTATATTCTGCTGTCACTAGGGAAGCATCCATAACTTTGTTTCCCACTCTTCCCAGATCAAGTTTGACATTTTTAGAGGTGTTAAGTGTATAGACCATGTCTTAAGCATCAATCTTTTTTTGTCATATATAACTGTGATGCTCTCGCATCCTGACTAGGACCTTTACTACCTCTGTCTGACCGTTTCCCTGCAACCCTTCCCTGCAGTTTTTCTGAAAAATCTGCTCTGGTGAGTGATAGAAATAATTCCTGATCTCTGGAATTACCTTTGCATTCTTTTGTCCTGTTATGTAGGTCTCTTCAGCAACTATACTGTTAAAGATGGCTGTAAATATAGAGAAACACTTTCTGTCCATTCTTAAAAAATACTTTATCTCTCAGTACGTTTGTGAAGCTGGTAAATATATCATTATACTTGCTGTTGATGTCAGAAAATTGCAACACAAATTAAATGACACATTCTCTAGTTCTATAAGGCTTTTCTGAGGAACTGAGAATTGAACATTGGTTTCCACAATCCTGTGCATTATCTACAAGTAAGCGGGATGACGAAAGGTGAAGTGGGAAAGGTACTGGGGGGTTTACGTTAAGCTTCGGCTGTGCCGTAGGTAGCTGATGGAGAATGCCATAAGCTGAAAGGCTCTGTCTTTATTCAAACAGTATCCATTGCATATATGTGACTCAGACTCCTACTTGCTGTTAAAAAAGACATTTTAAATACAAATTAAGATGCTCCTTCTACTCTTCCTCCCTCCCTCCCTCAAAATAAGTTTCTAAACCTTTACAGTTCCTCGAAGTATTCATTGGAAGTATGCCGCTATGAGCTTAACTGTCTCCAAAATTGCACACCTTTCTCACATAGGAGGGGTGAGTACAAACTGACTCAAACAGCTACCAGTTGGGCTTTATTTTTAAAACTGAGTGTGATATCTACCAGATTTATGGTACAAATGTTCACACACAAATCTGTCTCAGATTAGTAGTGTCTTTAGCCTTTCAAAATCTATATGCTGTCATTACAAAATCTTTTGAAGGAAAAAAGCTCATTACTCCCCAAAATGGACAAACTGTATTTGTCTTGTATTAATATTCATGATGCTTTCCAGAACAGACATGACAATTGTTTTCTTTATGGTATTTAAAGGAGTATGATTATCTCAGGAGTGATTCACAAACATATGAAGTTTTTTCTTTTGCCAAGCAAAGCTAATACGCCTCTGTCAGAATTTTAATCTTCTTGCACTCTCTGTTTTTTATAATAAATGATGCTGCATATTGTACACATTTTACAAAATGACAGAATCACTGAATAGGAAAATTAGCTCCAGTGCCTAGCACAAAATGACATTCAAACGTTTATATCTGTGGGATAGTTAAGGACTTTCAAACTAGTGCTCCAAGGCAAGGTGCGAGGGGCTCTGACTTGGGTTTGGTTGTGGAGGAATAAAAGGTATCTATCTTCATTGCTGTCTTCCCTGAAGCTGCATGTGGAAATTTTCTGTTAGACGTGTTGGCCCTCTGTGTGGAAATCAAGTCAGCAAAATCACCCTAGTAAGGTGCTCCCAGAGCAAGTGCCTTGGTGGTGGGAAAGGATGGCTTGTCTCTCTCAGAGACACGAAGAAAGCTTGTTCCTACCATCGGGTTGACCTGTTACCCAGTGCCACAAGGTGCAGGGAGCAGTGCTTCAGGAGAACTGAAGTGCCTTTGTGTGATGGTGTCCGTGCACAGCCTCTTCCTCAGGTCCTGCTTGACAGGGGCAATCTGTGCCCTTGTTGCACGTTTCATTGCTGACTACTCTGGTAGCACCTGCCCAGAAGACCAACTGCTGTCAGAGGAGCTCTTGTGGCTGCCAGACGCTGGCTGTGGCTGCACCGTGTGCCAGAGCAGCTTCGCCAAGCTGAGGGGGGTGGGGTGCTGGGCATCACAGATCACAGCTCTGCGAGACCAGTTCTGCCACCTTCTCCCGGTGCCGTTGGAGAGGCGCTAGCCTTGGGCGCTGAGGAGCTAGGTACCCTCTCTGACTCATTTGCTGGCTGTTGCTGTCATTTTCATCGTTAGACAAAGAAGGACATTGATTAGGGGCAGGAGAGTCCGACCCCTCACATCAAATTGAATTCTTGTTGCAGTGACACCTGGAAAGCCTCTGGTTTGTAGTACAGCAGGAGGCAAATCTGGGCTATTTTGGACCAAGGAAATGCAGAGCATTGCAAAAAGAGGCAGTGCGTTGAGAACACGTTGGCAGCATCCTCTCCTTCTTATAGCAATCAGGGTAAATTTTCACTTGGTTGGAGCTGTAACAGAATGCCGTGAGCAAGGGACCAACATAAACAGTTTGGATTCAGGTTCCATTTATCCAGAGTACCACACATGAGAGATGCTAAGGATTCATTGGAGGGAGGCCTTTAAAATCTCAGTGGGAATTTTGTCTGAATGAGAGCTGGGGAAAGCTTCAATAGTGGGCCAGGATACAGGAATGTAAATAAGTCCCCAGACTGAGAAGGAAGCCTGTGCCTGTCAGACACTAAAATAACAGTTGCTTAGAGCCAACTGAGCCTCTATTTATGATATAAAGATTAATAATCTGAGCGGCAACCAAAGGTGAAGTGATTCAGAAATCTAGTTTTCAATTTTTAGAAATATGGAACAGGCTGGTTTTTATAGCAGCAGATGTAAGAGGGGAGGAGGAAGGGGCAAGGCTGTGAAGGAAGCTGCAAGATGTTTTTTAGATTGTATGAAAAGCATTTGGCTGTGAACCAAAGGAAGGCATTTAAATTCCCCCCCCCCGAAGATAATCAGGGATGTAAAGAATCAGAACCCATGAAAGGACAGTTCGTATGGCATGAGGTCAAAAGCAGTTATGTGAACATGCTAAATAAGCATCCCTTGTGGCCTATCTGTAAGGAGATACGGGCAATTGCTCTGCAGTTTCTCAGCACTACTGGCAGGTTCTGTGCAATGTGAAAGGAGGGAATGAGGCAACATGAAGATGAAGTGACAGTGGTCAGCTGAAGGTCTCGTTACCTGAGTCCTAACTTAGGACTGTCATAGCCAGTATGATGGAGTCAAATCACTGACAAAGAAGTACATTATTCAGAGGGACAATGAGTCTCTTGTGGTGCTTGTAGATCCTGCTGGATGTCACAGTTGCTCAAGTTATCACTAACCTAAATGTGGTCATGACTAGTCAGGATTTCTTTTTCTACATGAGCCTTCCTTTAACCCCTTTTCTCTCACCTGTAGAAAGGCAATACCTTATCCCACACAACATCTTATTAAGAGAACTGTTTTGGGCTTGATCCTAACTAGGGAGCAATGGCCATGCTGGATGCCTGAGCAGTGCCAAAACAATTTGGTCATGTTGTGTTTGGAAATGCATGCTCTAGCATCAGCATGAAAGACATGTTCCTTGCTAGATCAAAACCAGAGAAACATTTATAAATGTATTTTAAAGAATTTTAACTTTTCAGTCCACATTTTCAGTCACAATCTTCAGGTTTTTCTACTCATGTTTAGATATACACCCCTTTTTTCCAGGGTAAAGGATCCTTTCAACAGACATTCAAAACTTCTCACTTTAAGTCTTATTCTGAAAGAAATTGATAGAATGGTCAAATAGTGCTGGCTCACTCTGGCTAATGGTAGTTTGGCACTGGCATTGGTAAATGGTGTGATTTCCAACTCCAGTGGAAGGTGCACATGCAGAAATTCAGCCTTACATGAGATCTGAATGCAAGCCAACTTCGGAAGACCTAAACTCAGTCTGCCAGATTGAAGCTGCCGCTGACAAATTCTTTCCCCATAGTCTGTCTTTGTGATGGCACTTACTAAATTTAAAGAGACCTTATTTTTAATCCCTGAATTGTTGTTTTCTAAGTAAATGCTTTGTATGAGAACTGTTCCACAATAGAATTTGAGAAATTCAGGGTTTTGGCAACTTCTAGAACCTTGTGGAAATACATCACTGTATGTCAACTTTGTTTCTCAAAAGCAGAGTGGAGTTTCTTGCTTTTTTCAAAAAGCACCAGGGATCTGATCAAACATTCAGTTATCTTTTTTGTAGTGCTCAGTGCTGAAAACTATGGGGTGGAGGCACCACGTGCAGTAAGTTGGTTTCACTAGTCAGCACAAATTATGGGTTGCATCTGGATTTTTTGAAAAGGTGATAGAAAGCCAAAGAGAAGACTGGATGTACAGCATGTAAATGGTTTTTCTCCAATAACTTTAGCTTCCTTTAACATGATAAAATCTGTGTACAGCTGTTAAAGCTGACTGGTCACAAATTCCCTACTTACTCAAAACAATTTTTCCCATATTTCCTCTTTCTACCAGGTGCTTCCAATGTGGATAAAAGGGGAGGAAAGATGAGCTATGAAGGTCATCCAATGTAGACTATTCCCAGACAAGGTTCTAGGCTCCATTCCAGTAAAGCCAGAGCTCCAAAATGGCACAGGTTCAGATTTCTAGTGCTCGGCACTCAAAGCTGTGGCCAGATGTAATACACTCAGCACCCCCTGGCTTCCATTCATGGCTGCATTTCCCAAAAGCTTTTTTATTTATTCTTTTCTTTCTTTCCTTAAAATAGTAACTATATCCTTAAATCCCAGGCTTTTTTACAAAGAGACCTAAAAATGTGTCTGCCAGCCAGATGATCTGAAAATGACCCAAGCGGGCAAATACTGGTTTTCTAAACTGCAAAAAAATGTGGCAAGAAGCTTCTGTTATGCAGGCAAAGTGAGTCTTTTCCAGTTGATTGATTGGCTGATTGATTTCCATTTTGAACATCGTACAATTGTGATTTCTTGGGGGCTTTTTCCCACTCTGGCAATTTTATTGCTTATTCAAACACGCAAATGTAATTTTTTTTTTCTAATATGTCATGTATGAGCATGCTGTTCTTGCCACTCTTGATCACTGTATTCCTATGCTGCTCTGAAGCAGTCAATTAAAATTATTACAAAGAAACCAACTTGGAAGAACTTGTGAGCTTTTTTTTTAAAATAAATGAGAAATGTAAGTGAATTAGTGCTATACATAGTCTCTGGTCCCAAGGGGCATTCAAAGGGAGAGTGAGTGCATAAATTCTACTTAGAAGAAGGTTGCTTAGAATCAGATAACATGCAGATTAGAGATTTTAAATGGAAAGCTCTACCGAGGGTACTGCTCTGTAGTTCTGGCAATAAAAGCCATAATTGGTCCTGGGGAAATTCTTTCTTATTTATGAGTGGAAGTAGCATGGAGAAAGGGTGCATAGAAGCAAGAACACAGGCTTTGTTTAATTCCTCAGCCTTTTTTTCCTGTGTATTTTTTCAGCCTTTATTTTATTTATTTCCTCAAAATAAATGTTTTAGACATAGGCAAAAATCTTGTGGGCAGGGGGCAGAGTCCCACCTTAGTTTTTTCTTTGTCCTAATTTTGCTGAAAGGGCTGGGGGTTTTTTTGGTTGGGGTTGGTTTGGGGTTTTTTTTTGTAAATAAGAAAACAGGTTTCTGTCCTATGGCAATTCAGAAAGCTTCCTAGGTTATTTCTGTAGACACAGGAGAGAGATGTTATTTGAGGGACTAATTCAGAGCAGGAGCTTCATCTACAAGCCTGAAGAGGGTGAATCAAGCACGCTTTTCTGTCTCCCTTGATCAGAGGACAGAGATCAGCCTCAGCACAGTAAAGGACACCTTTCTGAGTAATTACAGACACGGAGCCAGTACTGGCTGCCGGTTGAATTGTACCTGTCATCATTCAGAGGTACCGATTTGTAGTTGCATTATTAAAAGAACCATTTTTTAAAATTTCAGGTTAATTATATCAATACAAGGGCAGGAACAGAAAGAAACACTGGTGGCAATCCATGACTACCTTTGCGATGCAAAGGCTGACTGTGTGAGAATGACAGCCAATATTGGCCAAACCACATGCACCCATGCTACTTCATTAACACAGGTCTTTCTGGAGTACGTTCCCTCCATGGAGAAGTGAAAGCTTTCCTTTTTTTATGGTGCAAGCTATAAGATCTCTGCTATATGTATTGGATAATGAACAGTGCCGTTGCTACTGACAAGAATGGTCTGAGCATCCACTGCTTCCTCACATACCCGAGACAGATGTACCGCTGCTCTGAGGAGTGTTCAGAGCCAGAGCTGCTTCTTGACCACTGCACCTGCAGTAGGGAGAGGAACAGGCTTCAGAGGAGTCCATCTGTCTCCCCAGTCACCATGGCCAGCCCTTTGCAACGGTTGATTTAGGGTTCAGCGCTGCTGTTCTCCTTGTTCTCCTTCTATATTTGGCATCCCTCTATTCTCTAGCACTGACGACCTGCTGTGGTGGGGTTTTTTTTGGGGGGGGGGGAACCCCAGCTATTTGGGCAGAAGGCTTTGCATGTTGCCTCTACAGCTAGCTCAGATTCGTGCTGAGGTAGCAATAGCAAGGCCTTCCCTGCCACATAATGGCCCTTTGCTGGGCTGTTGCCCCCCTGCTCTCTTTTGGAAGTGGCTTTCAGCAACAAGGATCCAGTGGCCAGCAGAAAAAGAAGGTCAGCTGTCTGGTTTTTCTTTCCCCGTTCTCTGTGGATGAGGACACACACTGTTTCCTCTTTTCAGTTCAAGCCTTGCTTCAGTTTTTTCTCTTTGCAACCATGAGAACCAAGTGTGTGATTTTTATTTTTTTTTTAATAGAAGTTAAGATATTCAGGTTTTCGAAAAGAAAAAACTGAAGCTCTAGGACAACAGGGGCACAGATCAATGAAGAAAGCTTGGCAGATCCAATCTTTACTTAATGATATGCTAATAGAAAAACAATATGGTTGGATTGCAGCCAAGGAATAGATTCGGAGGCCTGATCCTTTAAAGTTTGCAGGGACATTCACTAATACCCACCATTATATTTAATATAAGTCTGGATCCTAATTTGTCCCTTCCTGGTGTCTTTTTCCAAACAGTACTTAGTTCACTGCTATAAAAATGTTGGAGAGGAAAGAGATAGAAAGGGTACTTGACAGTAATGGAGAAGCAAGATGTTGTCCTGCTTTTTGACTATGAAGAGAATAAGAACACTTGCTTGGGACACAGGCAGATCATATAAGTTTTTAAAAATCATTTTACACAGCAGCTTAAACCATATCCATACTGGTTCCACAAACCAGCAAAATTAGTCAGAGATAACAGTCTCCCCCTTTTCCGCTTGAAGTTTAGAGATTATGAAGTGATTTTGAAGTTTAAATTGTTTTTATGATCAGAAACGGGTTATTTAAAACCAAAACTATGAATTTTTGATTTTTGCAAAGGCTGTATTTTATTTTATTTTTTTTGTCCTGAGGGAGAAGATGTAATCTGTCAGTGTGTCTAGATTTGACCCATCATCTTAATGATGCATCAAGGGACCTATAAGGTGCATTTCGCCAAAGATTTACATTCTCTGTGCCTGCTGTGAATTCTCTGCTGTCTGCCCTTCGGGCATGAGATAAACAGCATTGGCTTCAGACAGTTCTCTGTATCAGGATGCTCATGTGTCTCCCATAAAGCAACTGGAAAGTTTCACAATCTTTTGCTCTCTCTCTTTTTATTTTAATTGAAAATGGAAATCCATATTTTAAACCTTCTACCTTCTATAGCCCTTAAAGTCTTCATGGAGAAAATGAGAGGAAAATTTGTTAGCACAGAATATGCACAGATCATTGAATAACCAGTTTCTTTGTAGAATTGCCTGAAAATATGTATTCTGGCACCAAAGTTGAAGGAATGACTTTTCAGCTAAGGTGCCTTCTAATTAAATTATTTATTGGGTGGCATTTCAAATATGACAAAGGTTTGCCATATGGTTCCTTAAATTTCTTTAGATTCTGGGCGTCTGAGTCCCATAGACTCTAGCATAAAATCAAAATACTGACCTGCTCTATCCCTAATGGCTATATGACAGAAAAAGAATTGCCCTGAATTATTAGGACTAGAATCATAGAAACAAGAGATGCACAAGTGCAGAATGTGTCCAGGTTTTGATCTGATTAGCCAGTACTACAATAAATATAGTGAAAACCAAGCAAGACCATGGCTGCATTAAGAAAGGTCATGCATGCAACACAGTCGTACTAGACGGATGACTTGTTCGAAGTGTTGAAAACCAGTTTAAAGCAATGCAAATACTTTAGGAAGCCAAAACCAAGGCGGGGGGGTGTGGGGGGGGAGGGGATGGATTTGGCAGGCTATTTGATTTTATTTTGTTTTTTTTAGTGAGTTCTTGAAACCTTCTGAATTCAGACAGGTATATGGGATTTTGCATGATCAAGGGGTTTTACTGATATGTGAGTAAAATGATTAACTAATTCAGTTTTGTATCATTTTTAAGTTAGGAAGTTTAAAGGCATACATGGCCTAGATAGCACTGCAGGCTCTCCTCTGTTACAATATCTCCTTCTCTTGCTCTGTTAAAACTAAAAGAATGTTTAGGTTCAATGGATTTGCTCAGGCAGCTGATCTGACAGGTAACGACTTTCAACCATCCCTTTCATTGT
Organism: Astur gentilis; assembly: GCF_929443795.1. Lineage (NCBI taxonomy): Eukaryota > Metazoa > Chordata > Aves > Accipitriformes > Accipitridae > Astur > Astur gentilis. Next base: position 10,274,779 of record NC_064904.1, read on the forward strand.
GATTTTCTGCAATGTTATGCAGTTTTTTCCTCTTTACCAGGGAAAATTGTGGGGAGGAGTCTGATGGGACCCAGGAGCTTGTGCTTTTTATTTGTTTCCAAAGGTCAGTCTGTAGCTTGGTGCTAAGGAAGCCCTGAGAGCAGAGCTGGGAGCAATGCCAAGGGCAGGTGGCTTTGCTGAGCTGATTTGTGGACCAGCTCTTCTGCCCTATTCGCTCTCAGGCCAGAGGCTTATAATGCCTGCTGACGTATGGGGAGGTGTTTCTAACTACTCACCGAGGCTAACCCATGAACTCCACTTTGAACTGACATCTTTTCTAGGGCAAGTTATCACTCTGTGCCAGTGCAACAGCACTGTCAACAACCACCATTTGACAAATGAACGCATCTGCTCACGTGCGCACAGAGTGCAGGAGCAGGTCAAAGAATGGACACCATCTATTTTTAGCTCTTTCCTTATACGATGTTCAGACTGTGATTCTGCTCCTGAAGCCAAAAGCTGCTCCTCCTAAAAAGTTTCTTGTATTATTTTCTCTCTAACTCAAAAGAGTAGTAGATCTACAGAAATAATAACTAATATATTTGGTTGCCTATGGTAATATCTGAAAAAAACCCTCAAACAAAATACTTTAAACAAAAATGTATGCTCTTTTTCCTAAATTGCCTGAAATGACTAACATCATCGAAGACCTCTAGCCTTGATGACCAGCTTGAGATTGATGGCTCTAACATAACTGACTTTTTGTGAGCAGATCTTCAGCATTTCTTTGAAACCATTCTGACCTTCAGTTCCAGAGCCTCAAAAGCAAACCACCCACACTTGCATGCATAGTATTCTTAGCCTTTATTTGAAGCTCCCTTCTCTTTGGGATTGTTGCAGCTGGTAGCATACAATCATATGTATTACCAAACTGATTATGTTTGCTGTGGCCATCTCTTTGCAAGGAGAGATTTAGGCTTCTGCATTGGCTGCATTATGTGGGTGATAATTTGTCATAATGACTCAGGAGTCCTGTAACTCTACAGTAGAACAAACTCTTTCAGATACCTGATTGGTACAGCAGAACTCTGTCCTTCGCTTACATGTGCAATGGTAGAAATCTTTCCCTTACGTTTTGCCATGCCAGAATATGTGTATTAGGCACACAAGTTTTTAACTGTTAGGAATCTATAGCCTCTAATGGGCTGGGAAGACAGCTGAAAGAGAAAGTGGGCTATACGATTACTGTCCTTTCATAAACATGGCCTCAACCTCTGCCAAGACTAATTTTCAAAAAATCTAGGGATGACCAAGAGTCCTTGCCTCTTGCCACTTCTAATCTGACTCAGAAAAGACAGATATTCACTTGTGCCTTATTTTCACTCAAAGAGTGTTGTAAAAAAATTTGCTGAAAAAAAATCCCTTTTGCTTCTGTTTCTTGTACAACTTGCAATCTGTGAGTCTCCTGATCAGATCTAAAGAAAACCTCTTTGAAAATATAAATCAGACAGTAAGCTCACTGCAGATCCATTGCAAATTTAAAAATTTTTCACATAACCCACAAAACATGTGGTCAGCTCCAAGATCTTGGTTTGGGGCTAACAGTGCTTTTTAGTCTATAATCAAGGGTAACAGATCACTAACTGGTGGGTACTGGTATTGCTCTAAGGAAACTACAGTGAGGAGAAGAATGTTAAAAGGGAGCTAACATTTGCACTGATGGTAAAAATAGCTAAATAACATTAAGGAAGATCTTAATAATTTCAGTCTTTCAATGGACTGGCAATAGGTTTGGGAGACCATCTGCAAAATACATTTGCGTGTTCATCCTTCGATTTTCTACTATCTTTTGATTTTTCTACTCAGCTTTGGTGAGAGCACACCTGGGGTACTGCATCCAGCTCTGAAGTCCCCAGCACAGGAAAGACATTGACCTGCTAGAGCACGTCCAGATGAGGGCCACGAAAATTATCAGAGGGATGGAACACTTCTCCTATGAAAAAAGGCCATGAGAGTTGAGGTTGTTCAGCCTGGAGAAGAAGAGGCTCTGGGGAGACCTTATTGTGCTCTTTCAATACTTAATGGGGGCTTATAAGAAAGATGGGGACAGACTTTTTAGCAGGGTCTGTTGCGATAGGACAAGGGGTAATGGTTTTAAACTAAACAAGGGTGGATTTAGACTAGATATAAGGAAGAATTTTTTTTATGATGAGGGTGGTGAAACACTGGCACAGGTTGCCCAGAGAGGTGGTAGATGCCCCATCCCTGGAAACATTCAAGGTCAGGCTGGACGGAACTCAGAGAAACCTGATCTAGTTGGAGATGTCCCTGCTTATTGCAGCGGGGTTGAACTAGATCATCTTTGGATGTCCCTTCCAACCCAAACTATCCTATCATTCTATGATTCTATGATTTTGGTAGATGTGCTGATTTACACTAGCAACGCATCTGACACAAGTTTAAAAACTGAACATTATATCAATCACATGTAATATTAACTTTTGTGTCTCACAGAACAACTTTTGCAATTGCCTTTTCTAGATTTATGTGTTTCAGCCTAGATGTATAGCAAAACCCTGATGGTCTTCAAGGAGCAGTGCACAAAGAGTGAGTCTACCTGGTGTTCTCCCCACGTGTATGCTAACTGTGGTGTGAAAGAAACAGCTTATCACACCAGCCTACGTGTTGTATTTGCTTGAGCCATAGGAATCCTAGGCTAGGATTCTTATGCTATTGCTCTGTTATACTCAGACACTAACATGAATTTAAATGAGGTGAGTCTAATTCAGTCTTAGTGTAAGGAGAGGCAAACAATTATTTCAGAAGAGTTATGCCTACATCATAGTTACCCTGCAGAGTATGCAAAGTGCAAAGTACTTCTTGCTTAAATTGAATAAATTCCAGTAAGTGTAGACCTTTCCTGAAAGCCCAAACTTGCTAATTGTATTATTCATAAGTCAACTCCCATAAGTATAAAACAACATGTATTACATCAACTGAATCCTGAATAGAGAAGGGAGTTTTAAAAAATAAGTTGCACCTAACTGTGCGTGAACTGTGAAATATATTTGTAAATTAATTTTTTATTTCCTCTTGTCATTTCTGATCTTGAGTGCAGTTGTAACTGTCTTGTACCCATCACTTCTGATACACATGGCTGGCCAGAGATGCAGACAGCAACCTTGCCAAATTTACTTCACCTCTATTCTCTCTCCTGCTTCCCATCCATATTAGTAAAAACCTTTTATGGGGACAATTGACTTTCAGTGAGAGAAAGCTGGGAGAAAGCTGGCCAGAGTTGTCATAATCATCCTTCTCTGGTGATGGCACTTGTGACTGGTTCTGAGCTTCCCTACCCTTCCATTTTTGCACACTGTGGGAAGAAATTGCATCATCTCATCTACCTTTGTGCATGGCCTTACAGTACAACTAAAACCATCTTATAGCTAGCTGCTACCAAGAAGTGTGATCTTGCCTTTGCCCACTTCTTTCCGATGGGATTATCAATACTGTGCTTTCTGCTGGCATCAGGGATCATCTGATCCCTGAAGAAGTATGTTAAGAAAGCTAAACGAGAAGAAAGGTGATCATTTTTTCCTTTTTAATTTTTTTTCCTTTAGGGTTGGTACTCTGCTAGTTAAACACCATAAACCAAGTTGGCACGCAATTAGACAAGTCCCAGGGAGGAGTCAGAAGCACATGGCCAGGCCTGGAGCTGCAGGAGACTGATGGGATTGTCCCTGTGCACAGCAGCCAGACACTAAGTTGGTTTGGCTAAGTCACAAGCGGCACATTCAAGGGCCTGAATTAGCTTGGTCTACTCTCAGCACTAAAGTGGAATTTTAAAAAAAAAAGCTCGCAACTCCCATTAAACACCTTTAAATATTCAAATGTTTAAATATTTAGGTGACCTGAACTCCTTTTAAGAGGCTCCAGTTGAGGGACAATAGTCTGCTAATTCAGGTACCCATTCCTAATGGCTTGAGCACCCTCCCTGAGTAGAGGGAAATATAATGATTTCTGATAATTTCAGAGTCCATGGTAACATTTTCTGTGGTTGTAAAGCCTGTTTCCCAGCTGTTCTCACTTCCAGTTGTTGGTTCAGTTCAGGATGTCTTTACATCCTATGTTAATGATAATTTTTTCCTTTAAATAGTTCAGGTTTCCTGTCTGACACAGATCTGTTGTAACAGAGTCCATTAATTGCTTGAATGCTATATCATGGATGAGTTTGGTTCAGAGATATGAAATCCATTAGGAAATGTTTAAATGAGGAAATACTGCTCTTATTGGAATAAATCCCACTAAAATACTATGAATACACAGAACAACATGTAGAGGGAAGAATGGCTCAAGTGAGTCAGCATGCAAGTCTTTCTACGTTCTTTGTATTCATCTGCAAATGACACTATTCCACTTTTTAATTTCAGTTATTGCTGTGATAATGACATTCAGATTGTCAGTGCAGTATGACAATTACAGTAAAGAAATTATCTCTAAATCTTCAGTAGGAAATTCATCATTCAGGCTAACGTGTACTATAGCTCCTGCCAGCAGAACAAGAAACCATTGCTTTTATTCAAGTGACCTAGTAAATACCACCTACCACATCAACTAATAAAACATTGTCTGAGCAAATTAGGTCTTTATAACACTGTCAGAAACTTGCTGTTGTTATCACTAGACCGCTACTTTGATTTTAAATCTTTTTTTTGGTGGAAAGAGCTAACTTGACGTCTTAGTTGATGCAAGGAAGTTTTCTAGATTTACAGTGAGCACATCAGATGAAACCCACTCAGATGCAGGTTTACTGGGGAAGAATGGAAAGAATACAAACCCTGCCACTAGTATCTGACTTCTGCTCCTCTGCCATGGGACTAGGAGCTCATAAGGTTCCACTGCCTACTGCAGATTTCCTTTGAGCTCCCTCCATTTCATTCACAGAGTGGGGAAGATGGAGAGAACCTGTAGCACTGTGCAGAATCCTAAGCTTCTCCCTGGCTTCTGCCCCCCATTGCTGCCCAGTCCCATTAGGTATCACCCCAGTGACACGGCCCTGTTTTGTAATAGGGCTTAATTTAAGTGAAGTCTACACTTTGCTTCCTGTAGTGTAGATACAATTTCGGACAATCAATGCTCTACTTAAGGTCCTCCTCGTAATTATAATACAAGATCGTATGTTCTTGTTCCCCCTGATGCTCCTTGCTGTATCTTGTGATGTAACTCATCGTATCCCTGCATCACTTCCAAAAAAACTGGGTAATGAATGGAAATGTTGAATATTGGGTGGAGGGGTTTTATCTCTGACTGGTTGCAGGAAGTTCACAGGTAAATCTGTCTCTATTGTTAAAGCCTTCATCATCAGGGATTCCTTGGGTTTGCTTCTCATCCTTACCATTGCATCTCCAAATGAACTTCCTGGCTGACATTGGATAGATTGTGTAGAATGAAGTGAAGGCAGAACAAAGCATTTAGTATACATCTCTGTATAACCTTCATGTCAAAGTAGCTTCCTGAACAGTTTCCTGGATTTCTGAGGGCTTTGCCAGAGTTGACAACTGTGTGTCAAAAATACTGTTGTTCTACTACGCATTAAAAAAGTATTTATAAAAAGGGTCACCTGTAGAATATCTCTTTGTTTAGACTCTTAATTTTAATTTACTCTGGGACTTGATGTGGTGATATAGTCTCTTAGTCTGATGAAAATCACAGATGGCTATAGTATTTAGTGATTCCTAGTGTTTTAGTGCAATTTATTTTAATGAAACATAGAGTCAAAAGCTGGGGGATCTCAAGAGGCCATTTTGGCCTTGTCCCAGCCCCGGGTCGTCATGATCTATGCTTCTGTCATTCCTGATAGACTTGTCCCTCTTACTTTTGATGACTCATGGTTGTGGAGATTTCGGAGTTTCCCCTGACAGCATATTACATGCCTGCACTGTGCTGACTGCTAAAAAGTTCTAATAGCATACTTGCATATTCCTTGCAGCAATACATGCCCATTGCTTCTTGTTCTTCCCACCATGGACATCTGATATGGCTCTAGACATCTCTGTGTGGGCGTCTGCATAGAAGTTGGTATTCCAGCCAGGGCTTGGACGGGAGGATTGCATCACATGTCTGGTGAGCTATTCCTATTAATAGAGCCTAATGCAGCATTCGCTTTTCATTGAAACAGCATGGCATTGTTGACTCATGTTCGGTTGATGACCCACAGCATCCTTGTGATCCTTTTTTTCTGAGACTCCTTTGCAACCAAATTTTTCCTGGTCTTTATTTGTGCAGTTGACTATTCCTGCCTAAATGTCTTTTACACCGAAAAAAGTCCCGACCTGATTAAGATTCCCCAGGCACACACTGCAGCAGTATGTCAGATCAGCAGTGCAAGTTAAGTGCATTTCTCCCTGGTTCTGCACTCCAGTCGTTGGCTTCACATTCATTGCATGGGCAGGCGATGTCTATATCCTGACACTCACATCTCTGGGAAGGTGGAATGTGTTTTGCCACTTACTGAAGGTAAATTTGCAAACTGCAAATCATGTCAGTTGTATCCATGGAAACATCACTTAAACATATGGGTATGCAGCCTCTCCTCTAGCCCTCTGATTAGGATCTGGCTGTTCTGCAGGCCAAGTCTTTCTAGTTCAAAAAAGAAATAAATAGGAACATTCGTTGTATCCAAAACAGTCTGTGAACATAAAGGACACTTGTAGACTTTCTTAATTGATTCCATCACAGTTTAGGACATCTGTATTAAATAACATTTTGTTAATTCACTATTTAAAGCCTAGTTTAGAATTCCCAAGTGGGCTGATTTTTCATATCCTTTATTGAGCTCAACTGTCACAAGAATTGGGCCAGGAAATAGAAGTGTTTGGACAATTTCAGAGAGTATTTAGTCAATGAGTATAGCACCTTCTTTGCAATAGTGCTTGAAGAGCAACACTGGAATCAGTATTCACCATAGGAACTGATATAGATGCTGCTCTTAGTTTCTATTTTACTAGTTAGGAAGGTGTTATGAAGTCATGAGCAGAGACGTGAGAGAACACCTGACTAGTTGATCTGAATTCTATTCCCAGTTCAGATACTAATCTGTGACCTTGTTCAAGACATTTTGTCTCTGCTACCCAGTTTTACAGTTTGACAACGGTTACTGTCTTCCTGTTCAGAAACATCACTTTGATGGCAATGAGAGTGGAGAATTATTGTAAATCTTCATTGCCATGGTTTTCAGTGAACAAAAAAGATGATGGGTTTTTTTTGTCCCTGGAGAGAGGACAATTACTTTCAAAATTAACTTTCCATTGCAATATTTAAGGTAAGTTTTCTATTAGTTAAATATTCTGCAACAGTCACTGTTTTGCCAAATATTCCCATCACTGAAAATACTTAGGAAAGTGAATTCAGAAGAAAATTGAATGCTGCCAAAGATAATTCACTTTAAAATGTGAATGGAAGTGTATATGTTATATGTGTTGCATACTCAGCTATGAAATTGGCCACAGAACTTCAAGTGTTTTGTACTTTCAAGTAAAAATTTCTGGGAAAGAATTTATCTGCAAACCATTTTCATGATGTCTTTATGCTTTTTCCTCTTTAGGAAGTAACAATTTTTAAATTTATGTCTGCCAAATCTGAATAGAATTCAGGGGACTAAGAAAAGACACTGCTGAGCCAGATGTTAATCCTTCTGCTAAATACCAGACTATGACAGGTAGTAGCAGTATGAGAAACTGTCAAAGGAAAGTTCAGAAAAATCCTTAATATGAGAAAATATTTGGGTTCAAGATTAGCTCTACAAGTACCGAAGACCCTTGATCTTTCTTTCTATGCCATGAAGCTTTTCTAACATTTTTTTTTCCAAGTACAATGTTTAAATGGTCTTACTATAAAAAGGAGAATGAATTTAAATTCTAATAGGAAAAACCCACAGTGTGCACCAGCATAAAATTAAAGGTTTCTTCTGCTGCCTTTTGTCCTCTAGGGTTTTTCAAAAGACTGGTATCATTCTAATATTAATTGCCTTCTGTATTTCCTATGAATGTTATGATTAGGATTTACAGCTACAATCTTTTTACCAGACAAACAGTTTCATATAGCTCAATAATTTGATTATATATAAAGCTTATGGGAGGAAATACATTCTGAAACAAATACAGGCAGGTACTTTGTATTTTAAATGACAAAACCCAACACACCATAGATTATTTTATTACAACATTTGTCTAAATTTGCTACAGTTTTGCTTAACTGAGCAAAGATGCTGTTAGGTATAGCAAGGCATTGTTAACTTATCTTTTATTATTGGACAAAATCAGAAAATTACAATTTCATTAAAATATACAGCTGTAATTAAAGTATGAACTTATTTTTACAATCAGGAAAAGTTTGAGCAGTTACGATTCCCATTAGCACAAGATACAACTTTTGGGGCCTAATTCTGAAATGCAATGAACAGGAAAGAAGGCTGCTTGAATTTATTATTGTTGTTGTCATTATTATTATTATTATTATTATTATTATTATTATTATTTGTAGATTTATGTGTACAGCTGTGTTACCTTATGAAACCCAAAGAAGAAAAGATTCCTTAGAAAACAAATCACTTGATGTGGCAGAAAAGGTAAGATGAGAAGATATTTCTGCTCTTATATAGCTTTTTACAAAAGTTAAACAAAAATTAAATATGCAGCATTGGTTAAGAGGAAAAATCTAAAGCTTGATTTTTAATTGATGCAATAGTAATTCCAGAGGTAGTTTCACTAGAGAGTTCAGGCTTTGGTGTATCTTCTTTTCCCTGCCACAGAAAAGGAATTTGCCCTTCTCAGAATACATGAACCAGACTACACTAAACTCAATGAGCGCTTTACTTCTTAGTGGTTTCTAGCCAAATTTTCAGTCCTGCTTCCCATTGAATTCAGGTGACTTTTGAAAAACTTGCTAAAGACATACCTGTGTGTTTAAGTGCCCAACTACCTTCTGTCTAGCACAGAATATAAAGTTGTATTATATTGTGTGGTTTTTGCCTTTCTTCTGTGTGTGTGTGTGTGTGTGTGTGTGTGTGTGTGTCCGTCCTAGGGTCCTAAGTTAAGTTTAGTTGCCCATTGCAACTGCAATGGGAATTGCATTCAGCTTGGAGAATTACAGAATCATAGAATCATTTAGGTTGGAAAGGACCCTTAAGATCGTTGAGTCCAACTGTAATGAATACCAATAGAAATTATGATTGCAAAAAGCAGAAAATGTGGATTTGTTTTATAACTTAACATTGCTACTCTCTTCTGTTGATAGAATGAAGGTAGTAAAATGAAGTAAATAGATTTTTACAAGATATCTATCTAAGGCTATCTCCTGTCCTCTCATTAAGGGTATTAATTAACCAGTTCTAGCCTTCATTCTTTAAACGTTTCCTTGTGGAGACTTCGCTCCCTCAGAAAAAGTCACATTCCCCTTTAGGCTCCATAAATGCTACCTAAAGTAAAGGAGGTGTAAAATAAAACTCTTTTCTCGTTTACATCTCTGGACCTTCACACAGTTCTCTTCACTTGGAATGAGGTTGGTTGGAGACCCGGGGAGTTAACTTGTCACAAAAACTGTAGTCTGTATAGGTCTCAGCTCTGAGTTGTGACTACATATTTACCAGGCCAAATGTGGTAGTTATAAATTAGTTAGCCTGATGTGTAAGTGAAAGTGCAATTTCTACACTTATTGTGTTATTGCAGTTTAGTCAAGATTTGTTTCATCTTTGTTGCTATGTGACATTGACAGGAATACACTGTTTAGAAGCTCTAAAAGTTAGATTTTATGCATTAATCTTTGGGTTCAAGACTCAGCTTTTCACAATAGTCCTACAGTTTTCTGTAGGAGACTGGGTTTTTTCTTTTATTTTTTAATTTATCATTGTGTTTGTTCTTGGTGGCTTGTCATTCAAACTGGAAAATTCTCCTCAGATTTTGGTAGTAGGTGGCTAAGGAGGAAACTCTGACGTCGGCTTCAGAATCGGTTGGCAATATTTGTAGACCTTTATTAAAAATTTACACTAGAAATATCTATTTCACTACATTTTGATTTACCCTAATTAATTCATAAATCTTATCATAAAAGGAGAGATAGAGAATTCTGAGCTAAAACTAATCTTACTTCTTGAGTGACCTGCTAGGAAAATACATTGCACCAGACTGTCTGTGAAACCAGTGGGCATTAATCGCTTGTTTAATTTCACCTTGCCTCTTGTTAAAAGGCTATCAGCACTCTGATACAACTGAGATCAAGCTTCGGACGCCTGAAAGGTTGACATTCTTCTCTTTCTAAAACTCTTTCATGTCATCTGCATGGTAAGAGGCAATAAACTATAAATTCTCATTAAAAGACTTTGATTGCCTCTTTGTTAGGACTTTATGATTTTCTGAGACCTTAAGGTGTCCAGCTGTCATCAGAAGTCGCAGTGAGTAGGACAGCTCGTTCCCTTAGGAAGCCCTTGCCTTAACACTTTGAAATGACTACGATATCCATGTGATCTACAAAGCATGTACTCACTTCAAATATCTTCTGCAAGCTTCTAAAGAAGTCATACCACCTTTAAACATATTCCTAAGGCTTGTTTGAATTTAAGGAATGTAAATCAATATAACCTCAAGTTGTCTTTATTTGCAGAAGGATCTAAGAGATTTCTTGTGACGGAGAGAAAGCAATAACTTGTCTTTCAACAGACAATGGGCACATTTAATAGCACTTGGCATTTGCATACTTTTACCATGTCTGCAGTATGATGGCAGCTTTTATTGCGCTGGAAAGGTCACTGGACTGGAACGAGTGGGTGATCAGGACAGAAGAGCTGACTGTGAGCATCCCACATGTTTGACAGCAGCGGATTTGGGTGCTCTTGAAAAGGCCGATATTGACTGATGCTTCCAGGATGTGACTTTTACATTAAAGAGCATAGTGGTGCCTGGGAAGCCGTCTCCATCTGTAATGAAAGAATAAGTATAAGAGTAATTTTCTAAAGGGGTGAAAAAGGTTGTGAAGCCAAATGGAAAACACTGATACGTTGAAATGTAGAGTGAGAAAGAGAGGGCCTGGTGTAACTATGCTTATTAGAGCTATGAAAAAAAGAAGTTAATGCACAGTTCATTTTCCAGTTCATCCGATAACTGTACAGAAAGCCCGCCTGTGCCTCACTATTGCTTTTCTTGGGTGCCTGACAGATAGATATCTGCCACATTTCTATCACATTTCAGTTTGCATCAGGAGCAATGGCATTTGCCTGTGGAAATTCCAGCGCTGTACATGATTAAGTCTCTGTTGTGAAATAGGCTCTGCAACTGGGGCAGTGCTGTGGATCCATGACTGTTCCTGTTTGGGATCAGTAAGGTAACTGTTCAGACCTGCCAGCTCAGCTTGCATTTTTAGGCACCTAATATTGGACCTCAAGAGAGTCTAGCTTGGATTCATATTGTTGGAGTTCTTTTTGTCACTCTGCATCTAGACAAGATGCTTGACCTCATACTCCCTATTTTAGTCCTCATTAATTCCAAGGTATGTGTGTTCTCATGAGCTCTTGATCATCATTTACATGTGCAGTATATGTGCACAGGTTCTGTGTTTCTTCTTCAACATGGCACCACATCCTTATTTATCTAAGAAACGATGTTAAAGGGAACAAGGAAGACAGCTTTGCTCTGCAAACACATGGGATCCTGTTGGATGACATATTCACAGCAAAGCATATAGAGATTTGTTTTCATTTGTTTAGACATCAGAAGTCTCACTGGATTTGAGATGCTTGTAAATTATCCGAGCTTAGCTTATGAGCTTGCCAGTGCTATCTGATTTGGGACAAGTTTTTAAATACTGTTTATTCCCTGGCAAGAACTGCAGATATGTAAATATTCTTGTTTAGAAGGAACAATGCCTTGATTTTTTTATAATCAGTATAAAGGCTTGTGTTTAGTTTGGTTTGTAGTTCAAGTGATACCGTGCATTGACTCTTGTTTTATCCAAACATGTTTGCTGGTCTCTAATAAAGATGGCAATTTGTGTGCTCCTGAGAAATCTTGCAAAGAAAGTATATGATTACAGCATTCTGTGGTACACTCAGGCCTATCAAGCCTCTCTTATTTCAAGCAGATGACTAATGATAGTTTGACACTGTGCATAATGGGTTCTTTGACTAGTAATAGGGGTAAACAATCAAGTAGAGAGGAGTTAGATCTGCACTGTACTTCCATCTAGGAGTAAGAGAGGTAAGGCCTGAATAAAGGAGGATTCATTAGGCAGAAATATTTCTGTAACAAAGGCACCAGTGTAAATAATAGCATTGATATTTTGTACTGACGTCTCAGTGTCAAAATAGTAGTGCATAACTGAATTCAAGCTTCAGAAATTAATGTGCCTCCCAAATGTTTGTATGTATTAATGGCTCTATGTTCAGCAGCTCTTGGGCACTTGTTAATACTTGCTCTTCATGTTTATTTCTAGTTTATAGGTATGCCTGTTTCTTAGTGTACTGACAAGAAGGCAAAAACAGCTTAATGAACTTGACTCCCTACTACTTTTGATTTTGAAGTGGCATTCACAGTATAAACCATTTTTCACTGAGAACAAGGGACATATTCCTTGGGAAATTCTTCAAGATTTTGCAAAAAAGCACTAAGAAGAGCAATTGTGAGGGAGAAGCCACATTTTTTTTCCTGAAACACCTCAATCCACCCAGTACCTTTTACCCTGGAATGGCTTGGGAGTTATATGGTCAGTGTGACCTCTAGTACTGAAGAACTTTTGCAGTGCTTCCATGAGTTATGTGATTGTCCACTAAGATACCGAAGGAGTCAAAGGAGTCGCATTTCCCCGCTTTCATAAATTGAAATGAAAAACAACTTCTTCCCCGCCCCCCCCCCCAAATTAATTATATGCTCCATCCTCGCAAAGCTGGTTTTTTCGATGTCTCCAGAAAGAGTATTCAGCTGTGTTATCCACATGTTGTGTACCCTGTTATCCATTCCAGCCACAGCATTCAGCCATGGGGTCCCCTTCTGCAGAAGGGACCTGCCTTTCCCTTCTTTGGCAGAGAAGTTTTCATTTGGAGGAAACATTGTTTAATTTTGTTTTAATGGGTAGAACTTAAATGTAGTTAAAGTCACCCTAGTGCTCTCTACCTGCCATTATTTATATTTTGCAAACGTTTCTCTTATGTAGGTTTGCTAAGCTCAGAAACTAATGGGGGAACCTGTATAGGGATGGATGTCAAATATATTTCAATTTCATTCTTCTTTGGGAGCTACTGTTTGAGGTTTGCCACGTCCATGGTCTTTGTTCACTTTAGGAATACTGTGGAGAGCTGCTTTTTTTGACAAGAGAATGCAGTAATGTAGAAAAGCAGCTTAACAAGTCAGGCGTATTTTGCAGTTGCTTATGTACATCAAACTTTTCTCCTAAAAAATCACATCAGACTTGTTCTACAAATACTATTTTCTGCTAAAAGATATTGATTGGCACTAATTCTATTCCTGACCTTTATCAGCTAAATTAATGTTCCATTATTTTGGCCATGATTGACATTAGACTCACTAGCTTATAGTTGCCTAGGTCATCTTGCTTATCCTTGTGAAGTACTCACAAGTGTTAAAATTCTTCTTGTCTATTGTATTTCCTACTTATTCCACTATTTTTTTCTAAAATGGGAAGTTAGTGCCCAGGGCTTACCATGGAGAATTTGTAGGATTTGGGGCTGCAAATTCTCCAGAACTGCTTGCTTTAAAAAAAAATTTAAGCACTGATGTAGGGTATTTAACAGCCCCTTTATCTACTAGTGCACTACAAAGTGTTGTCTCTGGGTATGTATATCATCTGCTTTTTCCCAAGTATAGATTATAAATGTTTTCAAATAGTGTTGCCTTTTCAGTATTACTTAAAATTTTATCATGTCTATCAAGTAATGGGTGTGTTTTATTGCTACCAAATCATGTATCTTCTACATGTATATAAAAATTTGGAAACTATGTTTCCATAAATATTCATAACATTATTTTTCTTGCCAGATGTTGATTTTTCCCTTGTGTCCTTAGAATTTCTCATCAGTTTCCTATATTTTATAAATTCTAATTTACACTGACATCTATTTCTCCTGTTTCCATTTCTGTCATTTTCCATCAATGGTAATTGCTGTCTTCATTCATCCACTGAGTTGTAGCTTTTTAACAGTCTCTAATAAAATTTGTTCATTAAGAAATCCCAATTTCTTTTAAGATTCCTCCCATTACTTTTTATTAACTGTCTTGAGCTTTGGCAAAACTACCCTTCTTGATGAAATGTGCTTGTGTGTGCAACAAACTATTTTGAGATTATCCTACTTACTTCAATCAACACCAATGAGTTATTAACATTTCTTCCGATGCATCCTTCAACATCAGTCCAGTGATTAATTCATCAGGAGTTATCCTGTGAAGCAAAATTACTCAAGTTAAGAGAAGATAGACTGCCCTACAGACTTGAATAATATTTTGCTGTTTGGCAGCGGAGTGCCTCCTGTGTCTGCTTCCACACTCAAAGTCCTTGCTAATACAATTTCATTTCTTTCCACATATATAAACATGGGCTTAAGGACTAGTTTACTGTCCTGGGTTCAGCTGGGATAGAGTTAATTTTTACAGGAACCTGGGAGGTGGGGGCATAGCCGGGGCAGCTGACCTGAACTAGCCAAGGAGCTATTCCATACCATGTGACATCCTGCCCAGTATATAAATGGGGAGCGGGCCGGGGGGTGGTCTCTGTTTTTTCGGTGGGGGAAGTGGCGGAGCGTCGGGTCCCGGGTGGTGAGCAGTTGCACTGTGCATCACTCTTTTTGTATACCTTTTTTTTCATTAGTGCCGTTGTTGTTGTTGTAATCTCTTTTGTGTTTGTCCCAGTAAACTGCCTTTATCTCAACCCTCGAGGTTCCAGTTTCTTTTCCTTTTCTCTCCTCCGTCTCCTCCCCATCCCACCGGAGGGGGGCGGAGGAGTGAGCGAGCGGCTGCGTGGTCCTTTGTTACCGGCCGGGCTGAAACCACGACAGTCCTTTTTGGCGCCCAACGTGGGGCAGAAGGGTTGAGATAACGACAGATCTGGCCAGAGCGTGTTGAAACAAATTTGCCAAACGCATTTCTTAGATATATAGATGTTAGTCACAATGTTGTTTCATTTGTTTACATGGTGGCGTTTTGTAAGCTCTTATATGCTCTATGTATTGCCTGTAGTTGCGTATCTCATCTCTGGGAGAGTGATTGGGATTATCATTTTGCTGTACTGGGCAATGTCGACTTATGAAATGATTACATCACTGGTCATGAGGTGAAGCTCCAGAGCACCTGCAATATATTGATGACATCATCGTATGGGGCAACACGGCAGAAGAAGTTTTTGAGAAAGGGAAGAAAATAATCCAAATCCTTTTGAAGGCTGGTTTTGCCATAAAAGAAAGTAAGGTCAAGGGACCTGCACAGGAGATCCAGTTCTTAGGAGTAAAATGGCAAGATGGGCGTCGTCAGATCCCTGTGGACGTCATCAACAAAATAGCAGCTATGTCCTCACCGACTAATAAAAAGGAAACACAGGCTTTCTTAGGTGTTGTGGGTTTTTGGAGAATGCATATTCCAAATTACAGTCAAATTGTAAGCCCTCTCTACCAAGTTACTCGGAAGAAGAACGATTTTAAATGGGGGCCTGAGCAACGACAAGCCTTTGAACAGATTAAGCAGGAGATTGTTCACGCAGTAGCTCTTGGGCCAGTCCGGACAGGACAAGATATTAAAAATATGCTCTACACTGCAGCTGGGGAGAATGGCCCTACCTGGAGCCTTTGGCAGAAAGCACCTGGGGAGACCCGTGGCCGACCTCTGGGGTTTTGGAGTCGGGGATATCGAGGATCCGAGGCTCGCTATACTCCAACTGAAAAAGAGATCTTGGCAGCATATGAAGGAGTTCGAGCCGCCTCAGAAGTGGTTGGTACTGAAACACAGCTCTTCTTAGCACCTCGACTGCCAGTGCTGGGCTGGATGTTCAAAGGGAAAGTTTCCTCTACGCATCACGCGACTGACGCCACGTGGAGTAAGTGGATCGCACTGATCACACAGCGAGCTCGCATAGGAAACCCCGGTCGCCCAGGAATGTTAGAAGTGATTACGGACTGGCCAGAAGGCAAAGATTTTGGAATGTCGCCAGAGAAAGAGGTGACACGGGCCGAAGAAGCCCCGCTGTATAATAAACTGCCAGAAAATGAGAGGCAATATGCCCTGTTCACTGATGGGTCCTGTCGCATTGTGGGAAAACATCGAAGGTGGAAGGCTGCTGTATGGAGTCCTACACGACTAGTCGCAGAAACTGCTGAAGGAGAAGGTGAATCGAGTCAGTTTGCAGAGGTGAAAGCCATCCAGCTAGCGTTAGACATTGCTGAAAGAGAAAAGTGGCCAGTGCTCTATCTCTATACTGACTCGTGGATGGTGGCAAATGCCCTATGGGGGTGGCTACAGCAATGGAAGAAGGGCAACTGGCAGCGCAGAGGTAAACCCATCTGGGCTGCCGCACTGTGGCAAGATATCGCTGTTCGGATAGAGAAGCTAGTGGTAAAAGTACGTCACGTAGATGCTCATGTACCCAAGAGTCGAGCCACTGAAGAACATCAAAACAACCACCAGGCAGATCAGGCCGCCAAGATTGAAGTGTCTCAGGTGGACCTGGACTGGCAACGTAGAGGTGAGCTATTTATGGCTCAGTGGGCCCACGATACCTCAGGCCATCAGGGAAGAGATGCAACATATAGATGGGCTCGAGATCGAGGGGTGGACTTGACCATGGACACTATCTCACAGGTCATCCATGAATGTGAAACATGTGCTGCAATTAAGCAAGCCAAGCGGCAAAAACCCCTGTCGCATGGAGGACGATGGCTGAAATATAAACAGTGGGAGGCCTGGCAGATTGACTATATCACACTCCCACGAACACGCCAAGGCAAGTGCCATGTGCTTACAATGGTGGAAGCAACCACTGGGTGGCTGGAAACATACCCTGTGTCCCATGCCACTGCCCAGAACACTATCCTGGGCCTTGAAGAGAAAATTTTATGGCAACACGGCACCCCAGAAAGAATCGAGTCGGACAACGGGACTCACTTCCGAAACAACCTCGTAGACACCTGGGCCAAAGAACATGGCATTGAGTGGGTGTATCACATCCCTTATCACGCACCAGCCTCCGGAAAAATTGAACGGTACAATGGACTGCTGAAAACTACATTGAGAGCGATGGGGGGTGGAACTTTCAAGCATTGGGATACACATTTAACAAAAGCCACCTGGTTAGTTAATACTAGAGGATCCACCAATCGGGCTGGCCCCGCCCAACCAAGAGATCCACATACTGTAGAAGGGGATAAAGTCCCTGTAGTGCGCATGAGGAGTATGTTAGGAAAGACAGTCTGGGTTAGTCCTCCCTCAAGCAGAAGCAAACCCATTCAAGGGGTTGTTTTTGCTCAAGGACCTGGGTACACCTGGTGGGTGATGCAGAAGGATGGGGAGGTTCGATGTGTACCTCAGGGAGATTTGATTTTGGGAGAGAATAGCCAGTGAATTGGGCTGTATGATATTTAACTGCTAAATAACCTGCCAATGCATGTCATTGTATCTATAGTGTCTATATGCCATATCAAGGGTATTATTGTGAGAATTATCCAAATGACTACAGGATGGACTTTTGAAACTGAGCCAAGTACAACAGCGATAGAACTTGAACTGGCACCCACCAATTTCCTCAAGATCAACATCTTCGACCTGCAGACCAGGGGCATGAGTTGCACCAAATGTACTAGCCACAAGTTCCAGAGGCAGCGTACAACAACCCAACATCTCACACCATCTCTCTCTTATCCTGAAGAACTGTTACAACAGATAGAGCCCCAAAATTGATGGACACATTAGAGGGATAGCCCATAGGCTAAAGGAACACCATGTGTGTGTGTGCGAGGTCAGGGGGTGGAGTCCATATACTTATATATAAGACAAGGAAAGTTGTAGTGGTTGATTGGAAAAAAATAAAAAAAGTAAGATCTGGGCATGATGTAGATGGTATAGAATAAGGGGTGGATAATGTCCTGGGTTCAGCTGGGATAGAGTTAATTTTTACAGGAACCTGGGAGGTGGGGGCATAGCCGGGGCAGCTGACCTGAACTAGCCAAGGAGCTATTCCATACCATGTGACATCCTGCCCAGTATATAAATGGGGAGCGGGCCGGGGGGTGGTCTCTGTTTTTTCGGTGGGGGAAGTGGCGGAGCGTCGGGTCCCGGGTGGTGAGCAGTTGCACTGTGCATCACTCTTTTTGTATACCTTTTTTTTCATTAGTGCCGTTGTTGTTGTTGTAATCTCTTTTGTGTTTGTCCCAGTAAACTGCCTTTATCTCAACCCTCGAGGTTCCAGTTTCTTTTCCTTTTCTCTCCTCCGTCTCCTCCCCATCCCACCGGAGGGGGGCGGAGGAGTGAGCGAGCGGCTGCGTGGTCCTTTGTTACCGGCCGGGCTGAAACCACGACATTTACCCTCTTATCAGATTTGATTCAGTAGTCATTTATGTATACCCAAGTTTCTATAGATCAGGGTTATCAGTAACTCAAAACAATTAATGGGATTTTTAATAGAGAATACAGGTATCATCCTCTCCTTTTCCTCCCTCCCCACTTTTATTTTGTATTTGTTCTCTTCTTCATACCTTAGCCATAAATGCACAGGATTGAACAGAAAAGTGCTTAGATATTCATGCTAGCTTCCTACCGCTCGTGCAAGCTCTTACTGAGATTTTATCCATGGTGTGCTGGCACTGAAGTTTGCTACATTCTTGTTCTTAAGAAACTAAAGCCAAAAGGTAGAAACAGGAAGTTGAGTTCACCCACAAATGGCTCAAGGGGATGAACTAAAAATTTAAATTTTGGCATTCCCCCTTCAAAACAGAAGAGCCACAGGTTCATGTCTGTAAACACAGCTAGAGAGGAAGCAATGCAAACCAAAGTCCATTTCCTCAAAATAAATATTTGATTTGGTATGGCACATGGTGTTGAAGAAGAAAACATAGTGAATGTCCCAGGTCTATGAGTTCTCCTGTATACCTGAGTTCCCTTTCCAGTTGTCTTTCCATTGCCACTGGAAATGCTAGTGAGGGGAGGCTGCCAAAGCCTTCCAGAAATTTAACCTCTGCTATCTACTCTGAGCAGGTTGATGGCACAAAGTACACATAATACACCTGGGTTTGTGAAGAGAAATGAAGATCCTTGCATCCTTTTCATATTTTTCTTAAGTGCTTTCCAATAAGCCTATTTCTGTTTATTTTAACAGCAATGAAACCAATAGGCCTCTATAAAATTAATATTTGTAAAAATTAATTAACGATACCTTTGCTTATCTCCAGAGAATATGAATTCCTTCCACATAATTTCAGTAGTTCAGAATAGCCTTTCTACCTGGATTATCTGACTCTTCTCTTGGTTTTGAATAAAGTAGGGACTTTAAAATGTATTTGGATTTTTTTTCCTGGTTTTTGCCTTTTGTTGGTATCTGTGTAACATGTCATATATCATTGGCTGGATGAATTAAAGGGCCTTTGCTCTGAGTTCTATTTTTGTTACATTAGGAAACTTTAATAGCAAAAACAGCTTTCACAGTACCTCTTTATAATGACAAAGGCTATATTTCTGCCAATACTCACTTGAGATTGAATTTTCTTTTGGCAGCTTTCATGACACTTTCTGCATTCATTTTTCTTTCACAGTCTGAGCCCCTGGGTTTGACTCTTGGTGAGCCACACAAAAATCCCAGCAAGTGCTGACTGGAAATTAATTTTGGAATTAAAAACCTGCTAGTATTACTCAGTGGTGAATAGCCTGACTCCAGATACTGATGCTGAGAACTGAAAGAAGCATCTAGCAGACTAGGCAAAGCGATTTGTGATGTACTCAGAGCATAGCAACACTGTAAATCTTTTTAAGGCAACTAATTTTTTGGGCTTGATCAGAACAGCAAGAAATCTATGCTGGAATTGTAATGCATATGTGTGTACAAAGAGGATGCTGCTAGCTTTCATCTTCTTTCTTCAGGATTATCGGTCCAACACACTTCACCTTAGTTCAGTTGCACTGAGAATTCAGTTTAGGTGTAACTTGACTAGAACCATGAGGGTTTTTACTGTTTCCTATACTGAGTGCACAAATACTCATGATCTAAAAACTTCAGCTGAAAAGAGCTCGACGTCCGATATTTTCTCTTGGTTGTTGTACGTCCTTTCAGCTATAACTAGAAAGAATTAAATAATCTATCATTGCTCTACAGGAACAATTTCCACTTAATTAAGTCGGCGTCTTCTGCAAACCTCCGTGTCAGACGCTCACAGCTTTCAGAACTGCGAGAGGAAAGGAGACGAGAGCAGCCGCAGAGTCCCCACGCTGCAGCACCTGCCAGCTCTGCAGGGGCCATCGCAACAACTGTGTGTTGTCCTGGAGGCAGGGATGTAATTTAATTAGATGACAGCTTTGTTTAGTAGGACATCTAGGGACTATCTGAGGTATAACTCATCCAGTACAGGTCAGTGCCTAATGTAACCACCTCCACGTGAAGGACAGCGGCTTCCACCTTCAAGCTTCATAAACATGTCTCTAGCAGAGTTCCTGAGGGAAAACCTTCTCTGGCTTCAGGGAGTGAAGGGGGTCATACCTTTGCAACAGGAGATCTAGTTCTGGTTTGCATCAACTTTACTGAGGACCAGGGCACCTAGTTGCTCATTTACTTTCACAACCATACTGATTTCTACCTAAAATACAACTTATAAATGAGGTTTTCAGGCTGCTCAGAGGATGGTGAAAAGAGCATTGCTGAGAAGAGTCTACCTGTGAAGGCTGGCTAGCCTTCCTAGCCTTGAAACTAGCTTAGTACTTCTATAAAAGTCCAAAAGCACACCCTATTTCTTCTAAAGCCCCTGGGGTTTGAGGAAGAGGTTAACAGTCTTCTGTGGGACTTCACTGGCGTCATTATGCCAATCTGCTCAGGGTTCCCCTTCTCAAGGGTGCAGGACGCAATGTATAGGCTCTCCTTAACAGGACCCTGGGTTTTTTCCTCACCTTTCAAATCCAGATCGCTTTTTTTCTAGCATAACACAAGGAGAGCAGATGCAGAACAGTGGTAACTATGGACCCATGTACACCTGCTTGCCTGCCTAAGAAAATCAGTATGACTGCCAAAGACACTGAGATCTGAGCAGGTTTGAATGTGCCTTTGAACACTGGAGGAGGCTCAGAACAAGGAAGCTGTATAAAAATAGAACAAGGATGTTATTTCTCTTTACTGTGAAGAGGTACCATAAGCCACAAGGCAGGATCACGACGATTGTGTTCAAACTGATACATACCAACAATGGCATAAAAGCCAACAGTCATCTTAAAATTAAAACCCATTGCTAGAGGGATAATAGATTTTAGGAAACCATTGTCTTTTTTGCGTGCATTTAGGCAGGTAGGCAGAGAAAATGGAAGCGGCCACATAATCTTAACCATGGGCATAATATCCAAATAATTTTTGCAAAATGCCCTTTGTGGTGTCACAGATAATTACTTGACTCTGACAAAATAGAGTCCTATATCAGGTATTCCTTAGAAATTACAGCAAAGTAGTTCATATGTGAAGCAACATATTATTTGTATTTAGACCTGCTGTGTAGCTGTTGTGAGGGAACCTTCTGCTTTGCCCGTTGCATGCTGAGCCATTCAGGGCCATGTAAGTAGGGTGTTGTGGTTTAACCCTGCCGGCAGCTAAGCACCACACAGCTGCTCACTCACTGCCTCCCCCACCCAGTGAGATGAGGGAGAGAATTGGGGGAAAAAAAATTAGAACTCATGGGTTGAGATAAAGACAGTTTAATAGGACAGAAAAGGAAGGGAAAATAATACTGCTAATAATAATAGAATATACAAACCAAGTGATGCACACTACAATTGCTTAACACCTGCTGACCAATGCCCAGCCAATCCCCAAACCACAGTGTTCCCCGGCCAGCTCCCCCAAGTTTATATACTGGGCATGACGCCTTTGGCTCGTTTGGGTCAGCTGTCCTTGCTGTGTCCCCTCCCAGTTTCTTGAGTGCTCCCAGCCTCTGCTGGCAGGGCAGTATGAAAAGCTGAAAAGTCCTTGACTTAGTATAAACAGCGCACAGCAACAACTAAAACATCGGTGTGTTATCAACATTATTCTCATCCTAAATCTAAAACACAGCAGCTACTAAGAAGAAAACTAACTTTATTCCAGCCAAAACCAGGACACAGGGCAATTGATCGACACTGAAATTATGGCTTTTCTCAACCATTCTTCAGATGTCCATCTGCAGCAAGGAAGTGTGGAACAGCTTTATAAAGCAGGCACTCAGCAATAATTTCTCCAGATACCCCCTACCAGGTAATTATTTCTCTTAGCCTGATTCTAATGTGAAGAGTGTGGCTACACGTCTGGTCTCAGATACAGCAGAGGCAGTTCATACTGTCTTTCAGGAGTGTAATTTACTCCTTTGGGGGTCCTTTATGTCTTTTCACTGGTTCAGCTAGAACATTGTCCTCCAAATGAAAAGTACTGTGTTTTATTATTTGTTTCTCTAAGCATGACTACTAGGTTTTTTTGAAAAAAGGAGAGGGGAGAAAGGGAAAGAGTGGATGCAATGAAGGAAAATATCTGATAAAGTGGTAGAAATATATATACAGAAAAGCTGCCATCGTTTAGCCAGCTGTTCTGGAAAGCAGGCTAAGGAGTAGTTCAAGGCCTAAAAAAACTTTTGAGAACTTGGGCAAGCAGAGAAAAAAAATGAGGTGTTATAAATCTTTAGAAGACAGTCTCTTGACCTGAGACTACAAACCTGTAATTATGCTGACCTTTTCACTTAACAGCTAATCTAGGTTCTTAATGCTTCGTTGTGGGTGTAACACAGAAAGAATAGATACTGGAAAAGTATCACTGGTGATCTTTAAGCAAGGAAATACCTGAATTTCTGATACTTCTTGAGTTTTCTTTCAGAAAGTAAAAAGTTGCATCTCTCCAGAGCTGATGAGTATTTTACTCCTTTCAACTGTCACTTGCAAAGATATGAAACATTTATTTTCCCAATCTTCCCAGAATCAGTAATAAATTGTCAGAGCCAACCATTCATATCTGGTGGCTTTTTAAATAAAGGATTAGCCCTTCAATATTTCATTTTTCTCCAGAATTGTTCTGTAAGCTTGACGAGAAGGAGGTAATATGTAAAAGACTGTGTGGGGAAAAAGCTATTTGTCCAGTGGCAAAGAGATATGGACAAGCAATTCTAGGAGATGTTTTCTCTTCCTCCTGCTCCGTGTGTATATATAGATGTATACAGGTGTGTGGGAGAACTGAGGGAGACAGATTGGCTGTCAGAACTGCCGGCTTTTGTCAAAGTTGTTATTGAGGACTTTCGCGAGCCAGAATATTCCTGACAGAATCAAACTGTTGATAGAAAACTATACAGGGGAATATATCTTGCTATTACCAATATGGGTGTGTTCTTAGAAAAAACCCCAAGCGCTCAATAATGCACACAGACCTTCCTTGCAGGCTGGTTTGGAGGCAAACAGCAGCCCTGTGGGGATTTAAAAGAGCAGTCTCTGTTGTTTTTTGCAGCTTTACTCTGCTTGGCCACTGTGTTGAATTTAGTCTGGAAGTACTGAAGTGAACAAAATGTGGCTATAAGAACACTTCTGAAAAACAACATGTTGCTTTTGAAAGGTCACTGAAAAGTCTGTCCTTGGGGAGGGTCCACAGTTTCTACTTTCCAGCATGGTGTCTGTCCCCAGGCGTGAACATGCAAAGTGCATGTCACTTCTCTGTGGCTTTGTGTTGAAACAGCTCTTTGGGAGCCGCTCTCCTGTTCTCATTTGAATTTCAACCTTTATGGTCAAAACACAAAGGAAGGAAGTTTACCTGTGTGTTATGTACTCTATTCTCCCATGCTGCTCTCCAGTGATGAGTGAGATGCCATCAGTATACTATACATGGCAGAAGAAAAGTGAAATGACTGAAAACGATTTACGTCTCTGCTAAAGTGCATATCCCGGTTCCTGGGTTTTGGATTGATGACAAAGCTCTCAGGATGCAGAAAATGCCATTTCCAGAAATCCTCTGCTGTGCTTGCAGGTGTGGTCAAAGAGAGGTCCTGCTTTTTAGCACCAAGGCTGGAATTCCTTCTGTCATGAAATGCATTACTGCAGTGAAGCCATAATTTGGAGGTGTTGTGGCCAAGTATGGAGATGAAGTGAGAAAGTGCAGGGATTATATGAACAACTGGTGCATGAGTTGCTCAGATCTTACCGAGAGAAAATGCCAGATGATACTTTCTCCTTCCAGACGCTGAGTAGGACTCCCCTGTACACCTGCTTAACTCCACAAGTAACAAGCATCACACCTGTGTGTACTCAGCAACTAGTCTGATGATGGATGTAATGACTTTTTGTGACTTAACTGTAGAGGCAACTGAAGTGCGAACTTGTGGTAAAAAAGGTATAGTTATGCTCTGGTAAAGATTGCCAAATGCCTTCCAGTCCTGCTTGGAAACGACAGCTCCCACCCCTCTTCACCAAGTCTTTGCATTTCCCTGGCCATTTAATTGAATTTTAGATACCTGAAGACATCTGAAGAAAATCCAGTCAGAGAGGGAGAGAGAAGATTAATGCTGCAGGAGCTCACAGAAAGTGGGGTTCTAACTTGGTTTCTATGGGCATATTAGGTTGTGTTGGGCAAAAAGAGATGCATTTCATTACATTACATGTAGCATTGAAGTTATATTGCAGCTGGCACTGCAAAAACTAGTACCTTTGTCTAGTCAAATGCGGCCTGAAGGTGACCAGGCAGAAAGGGACAGAAAAAGTGGTAGTGAAATATTTACTATGACATGATGAAACCATCAGCAAATCCAGCCTGTTTTTCCAGAATGAGTAACAAGGTGCTGAAAGCTTCTCAGCCGTGTGGCAGGACTTTGGCTCCAGGCAGTGAAATTGCAGAATCTCCCTGAAGCACAGAGTAACATGGAAAAATAGTTTTCTCAACCTGAGGGAAGGGGACTGCATTAACTGGAGTTACTGAGGTTCTGCTCGTGTCCGCTACTCAGAAGACATGATCATAACTAAAGGCTTGGCCATATCATGGAGCTTGTACTAAAGCGAAGTAGCAATAGCAAAGAAGTCATCTTCTTCAGTCTTCCCATTCTACACTTGTGTCTGCAGCAGGATCTGTGCATCTCCTTTTCCTTCTTAGAGAAGAAAAGCAAAGCATTGATTCGTTTCAGACCTCTAACAGCAGCGAGTTAGCTCTTACATCCATTCCCCTCTCTTCCTTCCAAGTCCGTGTAATGAACCTAGCAGCGAAACTGTCCTGACTTACTGCTAACACTTCAGGTGCAAGAAAGGAGAATAGGAGTTGGGCAGTAAGGAATGCCTCTGAGTCACAGTACCTCCTGATGTGCAATTGCAATTGAAATTATAGCAATTGCAATTGTAGCAACTGAGACAGCCTCCACAGGAAAGGATAAGGTTACTTATACCCTCCACTGTTCTATAGAAGATGATCTTTCAAAATGTCTGCTACAATAGCAGTGTTTCTAATGCGTACAAATTATTTCAAAAAGAAGTTCAACAGTGCATATTAGAGACCTCCCAACATCTTATGGAAAAGTCTATAAAGCCTTTCTGTTAAAAACTGTACTGTAAAAACTGAAGTTGCTTCCTTACTCTTTATCACTACGGACACTTGCAAGTTACTAAGAGTTTTATTGCTCGGAAGTGGTTTGTTCACATCGCTTATTCCTCACCTAAGCTGAGTCCTCTTTCTGTAACATCTGGTTGCTGCAAAATTGATTTTAAGTCTGTAGATGGTGTGCTATGTCACAAGGACGAGAGTAAGTACCAATAGCAGGTCACATCTCCCTTAAATTCCTCCCCGAGATTTAACATTTCTGGCAGCTGGAGCTCAGGTTCTGCTGTCCAGAAAAGACCCTTGCCTATTCTTGTAAACACATCTACCTGTTACAACACAGACCATACGGTATTGTCTCATATGGAAGGGGAAGACGGGTGTTTTGGTCAAAGACATTTTACCCCTAGATCAACAAGAGAAAACAAGAAGTCTTTGTGCAAGATAACAAGGTATGTCTACCTGTCTTTGCTATGATCTGCTTGGAAATGAATACAAATGGGTAAGTTCCCTCTGCACTCTTAGAGATGTGGCAAACCGTTTAGATAAAATTTAAACCTGTAACAGCTTTCATAACAATTTAGAGCATGTGGAAATGGGAATACAATAGTTAGGTCTGTGGACCCCATTTTTTTTAAAGCTCAAATATAGCAAAAGTTTCACCAGAATTCCCTTATTCAGTACTAAAATGACGCAAAAGAGAATGCATTCTTTATAAGAAAAATTGTCTCTTAAATGTAAGTATTTTTAGATGTTACTGCTCAATAAGATTTGTAATGTGCAGCTGCCATGCAATGCAGAACTTTGAAAATCAATATGTCTGCGATGTGTCTGTTGTCAAATAAAAGGGAAGTTAAAAAAAGTATCTGATTTATCTGAACAGTTAAAATGCCATCACACAATCCTACTTAAAGGAGCTGGCAATGCAATACACTGAGGGTAATGTTTGCTTACCCTTGATATAGTTGCATCATGCCTGTGGCTCATAGATGTCTTTATGAATACAGTGTCAGTAAGAAAAAGCTATTTCATAGAAATCTGCTTATTATAAGACTTTGAAAAAACAAAACCACACAAACAAGAATCACATATGACTGTATTATGAAATATCCTGAGGAATACAGACACATACACAGGAAGAGGAGATGCCTTTTCAGTTATCCCACTGAGAAGCAAACTGACTTAAAACAATTCCTCTTAACTCCCCCCCCCCCCCATTTAAAAGCAGTTCATATGCCATTTGGTTGGTTCAGCTTTCAAAAGGGATTTATGTAGTTCTTTATTTTCGACTGAAACGCAAAGATGTGAAAGGATTATGTTGTTGACTTGGCTGGGAACTCCCTTTTCTAACTGTTTTGTTGTTTGTTTTATCAACATGAGTAATCACTATTCTGTGGAAGGTGTATTGAATTCTAAACTTACCCTAATAGGTGAAACATAGTTACTTGCAATGATAAATAGTTATTGATTCTATAATAAATTACTAACAGTAACATCCTCTCTATTGCAGGATGAATTTCTCTCATTCTCATGCATACACTGGGCTTGTATCAGATAATTTCCTGTAATTTGAGGACTGAAGGAAATAGTGGAGGGAAATCCTTTGAACATCTGACTGAGTAAATGGGCCTGATACTTTTGTAAAACTTGATTTTGGGTCCAGTAGATTTTTAAAAGAATTCCTACAAGGGAAGTGTAAGAGTGATGACAAAAACTGTCAGTTTTGTTGAGCTATTTCCCACCCAATAAGAATATTTTTAATGCTTTTGAGCATTGCAGCACCTGTGGTACTTGTTTTCTTTCCTGTGCATTCATAGTAGGCATTTTACTAGCAGCACTGGAAGCAGATGTTTTACTATATGGTGCAAGCCCACAATGCCTTTGTCAGCCTGATGCCAGTTTCCTGGTACGCTTTCCTTTTGTGGGTTTGCTGAAGAAACTTGAAGGAAGAAAGAGCTACCATTGACCGCCCGGCACTCTTCCAGGCCATGTCTCCAACAGTTACCAATAGCTGATTTTTAGAAATATGCAGGGTGTATAACTCTTAAATGCTGGGTTTCTTTCAAAATTAATGCCAAATTCATTATGATGAAGTTGAGGACAGGGATATTCATTAGGGACCCATTTTCTTCAGGAGCCCAAGCAATTTCAGGGACTGTAGAGCTGAGGAGATCTCAAGGATCAGCACACACATTTTGCAGCAAGCAGCTGTAGCATTCGTTGATCTCATTCCTCCCCTTCCCCAGGGACCAAGAAGGGCTCACTGCTGTCTCCAGAGAAGCTGCAGCA
The DNA here is from genome assembly GCF_929443795.1 of Astur gentilis. Taxonomy (NCBI): domain Eukaryota; kingdom Metazoa; phylum Chordata; class Aves; order Accipitriformes; family Accipitridae; genus Astur; species Astur gentilis. The sequence continues at coordinate 10,302,796 of NC_064904.1, forward strand.
GCTATCTTTAAATTCCCATGGAGGGACCATGACAAGTGAAATTGTTCTCTCCTTCAGCAGAGGCAAAGGTGAGTTTCTTATCCCTCATTCAGAGCACAGTAAGGTTTTCTGGCCCAGGTGGGTATGCCCTGCACCATCCTCATCTGTTCTGCTGAATTTGGCCCCCTGATTGCAAATAGGAGAAAAGCAAGCCAGTGCCATAGGGAAAAAAAAGACTTGATAACTCGCCCCGCCTCCCCCCGGGTTGAGTTTCTCTGAAATGACACTACTGAGAACTGCATCAAATTTGTGGCTATTGATATGCAGATGTTACAGTCTTTCAGTGCATCGGGACAAAGATGACTGCATTTCCACGTCTCTTTTGCACATAAATATGTATTTTATCCCAGTGCCCCCGCTTCCGCCAAAATGATAGCAATTGATGTTCAAATAGAACAGGCTATGCGAGACAAAAACCACAAATAAATTACACTCGTGAAATATTCTCTTCCCTTTCCTTGTGTCAGATTTTTCTTTTCCTCTGGTATACGCAAAGCTCAGGCCAAGCAGAATCCCTCTGGCTATATGTGTGGGCGGCCAATCTGGTTTTCTCCCAAGGTGACAGCTGCTTGCTTTTCATTAAGGAATATGACTGCCCTCACCTGGTGAGAACAACGCTTGGAAACTTGCCATCCCAGTGATCTCATTGCATGTGAGCATCTCTGTCACTTATGACAACTGAGAGATGCCTGCAAAACAAAGGGTCACCCACTACATAGGAGCACGGTTGCTAAAAGTTCTTTAAAATAGCTCCTGCTGTCTGACTTAAAATACAAATGTGGTAGATTTGATATTATTAGATTAAACGAAAGACTGTTCTGGCATTTATTCTATTGTTACGGATTTGAAGGCATTTAATAACCTTATTTTTAATCCTGTCATATGTTTCTGTGATTATCCACAGAAACAGAGCTAGCTAGTAAGTGTTTCTATCCAAATCTGCTTAGTCTATCATATTTGATGAGAGATTATTTTTGAAAAAGAAATAATCTCAGGGTTTAGTCCACCTAAGTCAGAAAAGGTATTTGAAGAGTGTAAGAAAAAATTGTTAAAATGTTTCTTTTTTGTTTTACTTTGCTCAATATTGTTGCTTTGTAAGTCGTGATTTTACACTGTTAAAAGTAAAATAAAAAAAGCAACTTCATTGAAACATTTCTGATCAACTCAAAATGGGTTCAGTCTTATCTTTTGTGGAGAATTTTGGAATGGTAGACTTTCAGTTCTATCTCAAAACAGATTTCAGGAATCTTCAGGCCCTCCTTGAACAAGAATTTTGCTCTCTGCACAGGGCTAAGTCGTGAATGTGGAACAGGATCAGAGACTGAAAACGTTACCTGGGGTGGCAGTTCAATTTTTCACATCCAGTAAATTAATTCTGCTGCAGTACGAAAAAGAATAAGTATTATAGTGTAAGATCCAATTTTTGAATTGCTCTCTTGGAAATTGTTAACAGATGAGGAGCCCCTTTCTCCATTGCATTCAGAGAAAGCTGAAATACACAGAGCCCCTGGGATCAAGTTGACTCATAGACACAAAAGAGGAGTCAGCCACCTTAGCTAGATTCAGAAAAATACCTAGCACCACATTAAGCCTATCTGCACTTAGTAAAATGTTTAGGGAGCATATTTAATGTTGATCTTGAATATTTCATTCAGCTGAGACCATTTGCTAAGTTGAGTCTTTTCAGGTGTACACCCTGGATGCTGGGAGGCAGTGCCTGTCATTGCAGGACATGCATTCTTGTGAATAATGAGGATATGAAAACAACTTGAGTTTCTCTCTCCATATTTGCTTTTTTTGAGACCTCACCTGTTAATCTAATGGGTAACGTCGAATTGTCCACACCAAGATTGTGATGGTTTTGGTTATTTATACCTAGGGACTGTGTAGTGCAACTAGCATCACATGAATCTATGCTTTGTGTCACTAGCAACTGGGATTATTTATCCATCCTAGAGAAATTAACTTGCTTGCAGTATAGTGAATCCATATGTAGTTTTCTGGTCATCTTCAGTTCAATTCAGTTAGTTTATGTATACCTTTTTCCTAAACAGAGGCAGTTTCAAACAGGAAAGTGTCCCTCACCTGCCCCACCATTATGACAAGGCTTTTCTAAGGACCATGTTCCTTGATGTTCCCTTGACAACTTGCTTTTCATCGCTCTTTGGGTGTTTCTTATTTAATTTCTTGCACATACCCCTTAGTAAAACAAAATTCAGTATAGTCCTTCATCTTGCTTCTGAATGTGTATTTTCTGTGTTAATGGTGACAGCTTGTGATATGAGTGTTCAGCACAACAGTGTTATCATAACAGCATTCAGATTCTGTGGATAATTCAGTTAATTGTTAACTGTTTCATATCTTTGCCAACCTCAAAAGTAGTACCCACCCACCAGTTTCAAGGGGAATTACTCCACTCACTGTACCACTGTACAGATTAATATCCTGATAGAGATTAAAATAACGACACTCTGAACAACACATTCCAAGTAAAATAGCATAACAAATACAACTGGTGAATTTCAGCTAAGCAGCTATACAGATAGCATTTGAGTTAAAGGATTTTTACACATTACCATCCCAAAACAACACTGCTCTCACTCAAGTAACATCAAACAAGTTTCAGAGTTAACCACTGTCCATTTCAAAGTATAAAAATGTAACAATTCCTTTGGGGCAGAGAATTTTTATTGGTTTGGGTTTTTTTTTCTGAAAAACCTAAGCTGTTGCTGTCACAAGCTATCTCCACCCTCCATCCCCTCCAAACCACAAAGCATTAGCCCTGGTTCTTAATGTGAACGGGAAGAAATTCAGAAGCAGTACTTCAGGCTTCTTTTCAGCCCTGAAAGGATTCAGTTATCCTGTACTCTGGGAAGACTGTAAGGATTTTTGCCCTGCTTACCTGACCAGTGACAGTGGTTTGGAAACATCAGTTATTCCACAAGAGAGGTAAGACCTCACCGCTGGTTTGGTGTAGCCAGTTCCTCTGGATCAACTTAATTTGGGAAAAGGGAGGTATTAGCTGTTCTCCCCATCCCAGGTCATGTCCTCAAGGTAAAATTGTCTTTCCTTTAAAAAAAAAAAAATCACATTTCTTTGGGTGAGGATCATGAACTTATCATGAGGGCTGCTTATAAAAATGAATTCTTCTTGAAAGGCTTCACCAGGTATTTGGATCTCCTCTGGAGACAACCAGCCATCTGACTGGCTCACCAGACCCAGCCAGCCTTTGTAGAAACTCGGTAGTGCATTCTATCAACTGGAAAGCAGATCTTCAGCTTGCCAGAGGCCTTCTCCTGCTATGGGAGGAGCTTTTCCCTTGTCCTCTGAGTCATTCTGTTCTGCCAGAGCTCATCAGGAAGATTCAGTGTGGGAAAAGAGACTCTATACCCCACTGCAGCAAAGGTGCTACTTGTGTGTGGAAGTAGAGCTGAGACTCATTTTAGTGGCTAGGTTATAGCCTGTTCTTACCAGTTTTGATGTGGTCAGGATTTCTGTGGTATCTTCTGTTTCTGGAGAACTTGTGTTTATTTTGCCAATCCTTTCTGCCATTCCCAATCCCTATTCTGACCTGAGTAGTGCCACTCAGGAACGTCATGCATTTCCCCAAGCCCTCCATCTTTGTGTACTTCAGGATTGACATGCAATTGCAAGTCTCAGTTTCTTCAGCCACTTCCACAGACATTTGAATGTCTTTGACTTCCATCAGTACATCCATATCTACACGCTCAGGTCAAGAAAAGAATGTATAAAACAACTCATTGGCCACTTTCATCCTGAAGTTCTCAGCGATGTAGCAATCTTCAGACATCCTCTGCCAGCTTACGTAGCCACTTTCCCCCCTTCCCCTTTGGCTCTTAGCTAGCCAAAACGCAATGATGGCAGGCTCCAAACCATGTTGTTTTGGTTCTTATCAAACATCGGTCAGTTCTGTATCATTTCTAATTAAATTACTGAGTTAGATTCTACAGCATTATTGTCTTGACCACCTGAGATAGCAGTGACAAACTTACCTTTGGGGTTGTCTTCCCTGCCAGTCAGTAAAATCGTGCTATTGAATTGAATCATGTAAACCCAATGAAATATTTTCTTTCAGAGATAGTGCGTTATCTGAGACAAACCATTCTCTCTTCCCTGGACCTCTTCAGATTAGAAATGGCACAGAAGATAGAAAACAATCTTGTCAACCTATCTGCAATGATGTTTGCATCATGCTGGTGTGCCAAAAGTTAACAGCGTGAGGACCGCGCCCTGCCCCCCCCCCCCCCCCCTTCAAAGCCATCTCCCCTGTTAGCGGGAGTGGAGAGGGAAGGGCCATGGAGAAAAGCTCCTTAAATCATAGATGAGACTGGAGATGACCTAAGAGTGAGCTATGAAAAATAGCAGCACCAGATTTGGTGTAAACTACAGAAAATGAGAGGAATGAAAAAGGTCAAGGTAGTTGTAAATGTAGCTGGTTTCCAGAGGGGATCTTAAAGGGCACGTTGTCAGAAGGAAGCGGAGCCAAAGAGTAGAGAGAAGATAATTTTGTCTCAGTTAGAAATAATCCTGCAGCAATCTAAAATGATGGATTTCAATTTGCACAATATGACTGTCACATCTAAAAGGTTAATGGAAAGGGTACTTTCTGCAGATCTCTGTTGGCATGTTGATGATACCTAGATGGTACACTGGTGCACATGAAAGCCCTTGAACAGGAACAGATATGTTCACAAATGCCCTGTAACACCTTTAGTATTCCTGCATGGAGAGGAAAAAAATAGAAGCCTTGTTTCAGAAAAAGTAATATTTTTGTCAGTGAAAAGAACTAATTCCACATACAGGTTGTTAACTTTGCAGAAAAAAAAAAAAAAAAAAAATCAGAGATCTCCACACCTATGGAAGTTTTACCTGCTTTTTCTATTGTTGCTGTGTGGGCTGGTAGGACCACCCTCATGCATTTCAGTAGCAAGTAAGGTGGCTGGGAAAAGCTATTGCCTGTGTAAAGTCAGAGAGCAGCTGAACTGAGCAGTGAAAGGGGTCTTGCGAGTACTCCGTGATAGCAAGGAACTTTTAGTGTGCTCCAAAGGAAAAACAAATACTATTTTGAGTCATGTGGAAGGAATATTATGCAAGAGAAACTGCTTCTTTTAGATTTATTCAAAGAAACAGAGCTTTGCAAATAATTGCCATAAATAAAGAGTACTCTTTTTTTTATAAAAAAAAAAAAAGTGCCACCTCATTTTCTGCTCATGGGAGCCACCAGAGAGCTCTGCCTCACTGCTCTCGTGCAGATAGACAACAGAGAATTGCTTCATTTTATACAAAGTATAATAGATGGTGCCGTATGTTTGGGAAGGATAAGCATTTCCCATTTAACTGTGGCTTCTCTCCAGGTGCAGCATGCTGTGGGAAGGTAATAGCAGTTCTGCCAGACCACACTGAGATGTCTGACATGCAATTGCTTTAGCATTTCTGCTGCTTGAGAAAAGAACATTTTCAGCTTTTGCTAAAGGAGAGGTCTTTGCTTTCCCAGAGGACTTTGAAAGACTCAATCCCTTTCAGCACAGAAGGCAAAGGAAATACTCCCCTTGACTTCAATGAGAGTTGGGTCTAAGCCCAAACAACGGCTGATGAATGAGCTGAATCAGCTGCAAGTGTTCTCTGCTGAAGTGATTGCCATCTTTTATGTAAAGCTGAAAAGGAAAGGGGATTGGGTTTTTGTCCTCCTTTCACTACCTTCTGTATGCCTGCTTGAGAAAGCTCAAGAACAGGACATGTTTCACCCCGAATCTTAGCTCTTTGTTTCTTTGCCAATCACTGCAACAGAGCACCAGTAGCCTCTGCCTCCTTTTATTCTGCATTGCAGGCCTCTGTGCTGCAGATCAGTAATTACCTGTCCATAGTGTATTCGCTGTGCACGTGCAATGTAGCCTGCATGTATGTGTTCTGGCCGATTAAACAGATTTCCAGTCACATATCCCATTCCTGTTTTTCAGTAAATCCAACTACCTTATTCGTTTATCCAGCTTTTTTATACTAGCCAATAGAATTCTTTATTATATTGTTCTGAGGGCAAAGGGATTTGTTGTGTAGTCCCTGCTCGTTCTCGTATCTGATATGAAAAAAAAATCAAAGGAAAGATCAAGGTATTTAAAAATACAACAAAATTTTTTTGTTAAATATAAAAGAAGTGTTTAATAATGTATATACACTACAGAGCATATTAGTTTAACTATATATGTTCTGACTAAATGTTGTTGGCCACAAGGAATATGGAAACAGCAACTACTGGCAACTAAGCTTTAGAAATCTGTAAGGTGTATTTTAACCTTATAAAACTGACACTGCTGAGTGCAGCATACCAGTATTGTGTTCAGTGGAAAGAATTGCACTGCTAACCATGCACAGCAAGAAAATACTATATCACTTCTATAGGCATGTCATATTTGAGATTGTCCCAATCCTTGGGAAGAAAAGGGCATTATTTTTTTCAGGAAACTAAAAGGTTCCTCCATAAACTTGCAAAATGAAATTGCATGGTCAGAGGAAACTGTCTGCTGATGTTCTGCTCTTTTATGTTATTGAAAATGAGATTAGCATTTATGAATGGTAGATTTGACAATGCTGGAAACTGGTGGCACAGATGCACATAGAGCAAAGACAATAAGGTTTTCCTACATGACAGTGGTGGTTTGCGTCCACATTATTTTGGAAGGACATTCTTCCATAGAATAACAAAGTCCTGGGCATGAATTATTCTGTCCAAGATAGCCAACCAACAGCTTGTGCATTTCTTGCCATCACAGTTCATTTTGCATTTAATTAATTTTCAAATAAGCCATGAAGAACAGATCAATATAGAATATATTTGGCCACTCTTAGAAAATTGTGTCACAAGGCTTTTTAAATAAAATTCTCAATGTTCTCAAAAATGGCTTTTAAAATAAATCACTACAGTTTTTTGTTCTTTGTCTTTTATTCAACAAAAGGAAGTTGTAGGTGACTTGGAAAAAAAAGAAGTAAAGAAACCAGCATTTTTGCCACACAGTTCTATGTCCCCACATACACTGGGCGCTTTCCATTCTGGTCTCTGGTGGGAAGTGGTTCCATCTCCATTTCCAGAGCATAACCTAATTTTGCTTCCTAAACTGCATATTGTACTAACATCTGAATGGAGATGGAGATCATGGACTAGATTGTCTCTCTGATCCATGGTTGTAAAGCCTGATTGAGGTCCTCCTGCAGCTCAAGTGGTCATTTGGACAATGCATTCAACATGTGTATTTTTCTGAAATTATTCTGCTTTTGAAAAGTGGCTTGGGAGACCAAGTTTGTCTTTAACTGAAAGATAACAAGTGTTAGTGCAAAACCTGCCACAGTCTAAAGCTGGCCAGACTGGGGTGATTACTTTGCTTACGTGGGCCTTTCTGCATGTAGAGAATTATAACTTTTGACAAATGGGATAGCATTTCTGTAAAGTTATGTCCTTTGGGAAATGAAATCAAACAACAGAAGTTTAGTTAACAAATTCTGGGTTGTCTAACAGGCAGCAAAGAGTGAGATTTGAAATCGTCACCAATCTGTTAGATGTATGTGTGTATGTGTGTGCGTGTTCAGATATTTGATTGCCTTTTGAAAATCTGCTGAGTTGCATTTTTTGGTCTTCCAGGGTGCCCATTTTATAAATTACTGGCAATGTTACTTCTGAAAATGTAGCTGATGTTGTCTTATATTTAATTTTCTTGTATGAGATAAATATCCTCTGTTCTTTCTTCTAGATGTGTTCCCAGACACTTGGCTATCTTCTGAGTTTCTAAATTGGAGCTGTCTCATTCTCCATCACTCTGATACTTCATTGGGAATCAATGGAGTCTTTTCCGTGGTATCACTTTGCATCGCCCCATTTAGCGTGCACTTTTATTCTCTGTGTCACAATGTCTTCCATCTGATTTCCAAACCTCACCAGAAATTTCATTGCTGCCTTATGCCAGCGTAACTACAATTTGTCATAGTGACTCAGTTGTCACCTGCATAAACAAAGTGATTCGCTTGTCCTCCCAGCTGCAAGAGTACTCCAAGCTGACACAAGGTAGGCAATAGGAATAATAGGTACTGCCCTTTTTTCATGTCAGGGCACTGTCAAATCACTATTAGCTCACTGTAAAATCAATTTAATTATCTGTGAGGTGTGTTGGAAGCAAGCTCTGTGAGCAGGAATCAAGTACTTAGAGATCTGTTTCAATATTTTTTTTTTTCATTTTGAAATCATAAATCATCAAATTTGCCAGTTCATGCCTTTTCAGCTTTAGGGTATTTTTCCTTCCATTTTTCTTATTCTCCCTTTGGTCCTCAGTTTTCTCAAACATCTGATATTAAGAGTTGGGATTTGGGGAGTGTGCTTTTTCTTCTGCACTCTCACTTCCCAAATCATCAGCAACACTTGAAATATTCAGTAGATTGAGGGATACCTTTAATTTATTTGATTCTGTGCTCTGTACATTGAAAAAAAAATAATGCTGTATAAAGTTCAAAGCTATCAAAATGAGGAAAAAGGGGATGATTTAGGAAAATACTTTGAAAGTCATTTAGCTGATTGTACTCTCTAGCGTAGGTGAAAAAGAAAGGGGAACAGAGAAAATCCCAAAGAAGAACCAAAAAAGGATCCCATTTTAGTGACTGACTTCAGGGGAAAAAAAATATTGCAGTGCCTAAAAAATGAAAAGAAAATTCACCGTTTACACACTGATTCCTCCTCCCTGGCTGTTTTTCACTATTTCAGACACACATGGGCATTTGTGCTGTATTGATAGCACAACAGTGCAATTTCTGTAAGAACAGTCACCTTTATGAGAAAGTGTAAAGCAGATTGGAAAACCTGTTAGCTGTAGTACAAAATGAAAGTCCAAAATTATGAGATGCTCTTGTTCTGCACTGTGTGGGCAAGGATGAATCACTGCCCAAAAAGCCATCCAGTAGATTAAGCTCCTCTTGAAAAATCCCTCCATACTCTGACTCACTGCTTCTTACCAAAAAAGCCTGTGACAGACAAAACATTTATTTTCAAGCAACCAATTATGAAAAAAAAAGTAAAATAAAAGGACTGATGACCAGTTTCTAACGTGAAAAGCATCCCTCTTAATGCCAATTGATTAATTCATCCTGTTGGATTAATTAGCTCTGCTAATTTCCCGTTTGAAAATAAATTGCTTTTCAGATACCTTCTTGCCGTTTTCAAACTTGTAAAAATATTGATCCATCAGCAACATTTGAAGAAGAGTATTTACGGCCAGGGAAAACCACAGAAAAAAGGGTTGTGGGAGTGATGGCCACGGCTGGCAGCCCGGCCACAGGTGTCTTGGAGCTGGACAGGGAGGGGTGCCGCCGCGGCCGTGGAAGTGCCAGAGTCAGCAATGGGATAGGAGAGAGAAAGTGTTCATATCTGTCCGTATGACTACGTGACAATATTTATACGGATAGTCGAAGCTATTGTTGTTCAACTCATGTCCTAAACCAGCCTACATGTTTCCATCCAGCGTGCCAGCTCCTCTCCCAGGAACGTGGCAACATGGCTTGGAAAAGGATGTCTGTATAACTTGAAGATATACCATGTGTAATTTGGGAAGACTTAGAGTAGTGATATTGCTATTTGTCACACATTTGCAGATCCCTTGGAAAGGCTGTAGCTTACACTCAAATATTTGGATGTTGATGACCTGGATCCGTTAAACTTAGAAAAACCTAAGTATTAATTAGCTACTGTATACATCCCGCCATACTAGCTGCTGCCCTGCCTCCTGCTGGGGCGTTGCAGTTTGGAAGTTAATCTATTACTGCAACAGAGTGTATCCAAGGAGACATTTACACTGAAAAGACCTCTGAATTAGAACAATTTACACAAACGTACAACATTACATCATGGTAATGGACCAGATTGGAGTCCTAACTGCTCATTTTGTCATACGAGTCATGCAGTTGGTGACTGATTTCATGGAGCAGCTCACATGAGTAATAGCTCAGCACTGTGAATAAGGGATCTGCAATCTGTCTTTCTATTATTATTTGTCTATTTATAACCTTTGTTAAGTTGAAGTGCAGATTTACAGCAGAACATGAACAGGCTCACCTGAAAGATGCATAGGTACTGCTCAAAGCAATAAAATATGATTTCTGTCCAGGAAAGTTTACAACCTACAAAACAGTTGTGCGATAACAAGAGGAAAAAAAAAAAAAAGAGAGACAGAGAAATAAGATAGGTTTAATCAAAATCAAACAGAGATTAGGTAGGGTTAGGAAGGAGGCATGGAGAGCATCTTTCTGGATCTTATAATTGATAGCTATATAATTACAGAAATAATTTAGAATTACTTATATAACCTATTGAGTGTATTGCATCTTATGATTTCTAACCTTTTATGAAAATGGCACAAGTGCCATTGGCCTGACCGACATTGGGGTTTTTTTTCCTGTAAACTGTCCAAACCCCTGAAATTTATAGGAGTTGGCCCTTTGTGGACGAATGGAAATAAATTTGGCCAAAGCAAATTTCACAAAAATTTACTAAGACAGCTCCAGAAATTTCTACATGGGTAAATACATTCACATAAGTATTCATTTTTGTCTTGGTGTTTTTTTGCATTTGCTGTTAACACAGAAATTGGTGGCAAATTTCAAGAAGCTGTGCTAATTATTCTCTGTAGTAAGAACATTTTTTCACTTGCCTCACACTTTGCTGGCATTCAGCTGTTTGGACTGATAATTCTAAATGATGTTTCAATGATTCTGGATGGTTTAAATGGCTTGGAAAAAATTTAGCTAAAACTAATTGTAAGGCTAAGACAAATATGAAGTTTGGCCCCTGTGGAGAAAAAAAAAGTTACTTCTTCCCTGCAAACTACCTGAAATTTGGTATAATAGTGTTTGGTTGATGCTTGTTCTTCTGAAATTCTAGCCAAATTGGGTTTGCTTATAGGACTTTGAAAAACCACAGTTCAGATGTAATCCGTATATGATTTGAACTGGGGTTTGCCGAGCAAAGATTGGGACTGAGTGGAGAGGAGCATGAAAAGAGGACCATGAGACAGCTGAGATACAAGGCTGTGAAAAAGATGGTTTGGAGAGGAGAGGGGAGAATGGGAAATCGGCAGGGAAAATTGAGGCTTTTAAGAGAGCACGCTTCAATGAAGTGCATGGAAATGAAGTGGGAATCATTATTTCTCTGCTGTCACAAATATCTGTGAAAAAAGCTAGTAAAGTGTCCGTTCCTCTCTAGCACCAATACAGACTGAGAATGACAATGTAAGATTGCTGTCCATTATTCCATTAGCTAAAATGAGTGCACTCTCCTTAGCAGAGCCAGAGGTTCAAACCCTTCTGTTGAATCACGCCAGTGTCAGTACAATCCTAGGTGATGGCATCCGGGGTTCTGGCTTTTAAAAGCCGGGGAGTGACACTGAAAAGACGAACTTGGAATGACTTCGCTGAAGATGGAAAATGCGCACATGCTCTTGTTAGAAACTCCAGCTTGAAAGTTTCTTGAGCATCTTTGTTTCGGCACCTTCTCTGCCTACACAAAACTCCAGAGGCAGTAGTGTCGGCTGGAATTAGCGAGCATTAATGGGGAGTGCTCAGTTCAGGAGCAGCTGCTCAATATTTTATTTATTTCTCTGCTGTTCAGTGCTGTTCAGAGTTTCTCTGAGAGCCAGGTGCCTCTGCCCACTGCCCACCTTATCCCTGCCCCAGGACAGGCAGACCAGTGGGGTGGAGGGGCTGTGCTTGCCCCATTCAGTGAGCAGCTTGTGTTCATTTGCTGCATAGTGTTCAAACTCTCTGGCAACACAATTGCTTCCTTATGGATTTATTTTTCTTTCTTTTTCAAAACATACCCATTACTGTAGTATCTGAGCACATCACAAGCCTTAATTATTTATTTTTATTGACTGTGAAATCAAGAATTGCCATTTATTTGTGAACAACTACAACCTGGATTTCCAGAAAATGAACCTGTTGATGTGCTGGAAGCACAGTTCCCGTTGATTCCCGAAGCAGTGAGGAGTAGCCAGCTTTCCTATAAATATGTGTGTTAAATATCCATAAACAGAGACACACAGCTAGTGAACACTTTTGAGACTATCAGTGTAAATGTCACATATATTCCACCGCATGATGTAGTAGAGGCAGATACTCCAAGGCAGTATTCAAATCCCTTAATCTTGAAATGACCCTTACTCTGCCTGGAATCCCCTGTCTCATGCATCACATAAGTTCCCACATCTGCCATATGGGAAGGAGGGTCCTAGAGACACAGTATTTTTATATTAGATTGGTAGAACTACATTATAGTCATATGGTTATAAGTAATTGTTCTGAAAAAAATAGCATAAGCATGAAATTTAAGAGTGCATCATAATTCCTCAGGGTTGCATAGGTGTTCTTAAATTTCATATACTTGATTCTGCAACAGTGGTAGTACTAATGTACTTTGTGTTACACAGAGAGAGAGATTTTGCAGACACCTATGTAGCACTGGTGAAATCTTGGCAGGTGGATTCAGAAACAGGCACCCCATTTAGTTCAAGCAGGCCAGGATGTCTGTCTTTATATTCTGTCAATTACCTCTTTTTTGCAGAAAAGTTATAAATTTGTATTTTATATGTTAGTTATAAATTAGTATTTTAAGTTTTTATTTAGATATTGACCTTCTTAATGCGTCTGAAACTTGGAATACCTATCAGTCACTCAAATACTTATCTAAGCAAATGCAAGACGTAGGCCAAAACACATTACTGAAGGTCCAAAACACATTATTGAAGTCCTGGGCCTGGAAAAACTCAGTTGTGTATTTAACTGAAAAGTTCTGTGGATGCAAATACAGAATGTGGGATTAAGCAGGTACACACATTTTTGCAAGATCTAAAAATATTAAAATGGAAAATCACAAGTTTTGAACAGTTTTCAAATATGGTGATAAAATCTGATATATCTTTTCTTAGTGAGATGCTGAAAATGCATTAATAGAAGCCTTTACCACATAATTAATACCATTTTGAAAATGTCAAAACCAAAAAAAATCCTCATTGAAAGGGGAAATCCCAATGAGTTACATCTGGCAATTTTACATCAAATTTCTATAATATACAAAATTAATAAGGTGGTTTAGGGATTGCCTTAACTAAGCATATTATTGTGCTTTAACACTGATTACTAATACTGTAATTGCTTCCGGTTCAAATACTGGAGCACTGCAATTGTTTCTAAGTTTAGTGCTATTTCCTTGGCAATGGCCAAGGGTAAAACAGCACATTACATAAAATTGCTGATCACATGATTTCTATATTAATGTTTGATTCTCCTAAAAATGAAACTAATGGGAAGATGCTGGAAAATGCACCGTAAATTAAAATTGCGAAATGCTACAGCTTATTTAATCTCCCATGTAGAAAAGCAGACTATCTAAACAGTTCCACTGAAGTTGTATTTATTTAGAGAAAATCTTTAACCTTGACACATCATTGACGAAATTTCATTAACCCTTTGACATGAATGGGGCAGCTGTCATGCTTAAGGTTACATTGGAAAGACTTGCAGAAGTTGGAAGTATTTTTACACATTTTCTGCAAGTTATACTTAAATAGGCTTTGCTATATTTAGGGAACAACTAGATTTCTTTGACACACTGCCCCAGAACTGTGAAAGATTTACTGCTCAGAATGGTTCACTGGACATAGTTATCTTCATGTACTGCTTTGTGCAGGCACTTTAGAGAATGCTAGAGTTGGCATGTAGCTGTTCAAACAGCTAAGAAACATGGTTCCTGATTACAGTACACACATTTTCAAACTTAAATAGGTTAGCAGTTATGTTTTGAATAATTTATTGGAAGACAGATTTTCTCTGCACAAACAAGGTGTTGGAAGACACATGTCACTGCTTCACTATTCAGCCACATTACTCAGTTCTCCAAAAGAGTTTGAAAAATTATTCCTGTGCTAGGCAGTATGGCTGTTCTTATCAGCTTTTGCAGTCAGACAGCCCAGATACTGATATGCACAGTCAATTGCTTTGAATTCCCATGTGGGACTTCTTAGTACCACACACTTTGGGAAGAGATTGGTTAATTTTTGTGTCTAAGTCTCCTGTCCTCCATTGAGTTTTCCACTAAGCAATCCACAATTTGCTGTTTTTCTCCAGATGAAAGATTGCATCTAAAGAATTTGTGAAACATGTGACTTCATATCAAAATCCGATTGCATTTGTTCTCTCATCCAGCAAAAATAGATTACAGAACTGGTGTTCCAGGAAGTCTACTTTTTGTGTAAATAAAAGCTTCAGTCCTAAAGTCTTAGGGTCTTACTGATTCAGAGCTGGATATTCATCTGGGGTAAAAACTGCACGACATTCATCTTCAGTATATGGAGATCAGGCATGCAGGGTTTTTTTAGACTTAATTAATCATCTGGCTGTGGAGTTTTAATCTATATTTCAAGATGATACAAACCAAAAAGGCTCATGATAAAAATGTAAATGTAGCAGCAGACCCTTAAGCACTGCATAATCGTGAATCAGGCTAACTTGCACAGAATCTATAATTCATATTGTAGGTGATCATCATTCATTATGTATTTTCTTTTTTTTTAAAGAGACTTACTGTATACTTCAGGGTTTGTCAGCACTTATATATTATAAACATCATTTATGAGGGCTTGCTAATTATTTCCAGAGGCATCAGACCAAAAAAGATGGTAGCAGAACTCCTGGTTGTTGTTTACCCAGTCCCCAACTGCTGGTGGAAGGATCACACATTTAAAGTTGAGATGCGTCTATCTATGCATCCTCTGTGTGCAGTTTTCACAGCTGATAAAATCACCTTCTCATTTACAATTGTGTAAGCTGAGAGTAATTTCAGTCAGGGCCCTGTAATGGCACTTTTGTGAAATTATTCTTTGTACAGGCAAGCAAATTGTTCGTTCTTTCTAATATCTTTTCTACTTAAGCAAAATATTTTCCAGTTTGTACGGAAAACTCATGTACAAACACAGCGTTGGGTAAGCAAAAGAAGGTAGAGGAATAATCAATGTTCAGGGTAAGGTCTGGACTTCTGTTTTAACACAAAGCCCAACCAAACCCTGAAGTCTGAATTCTCCACCTGTTTTGGAGGGTATTCCAAATCTGGGTTGAAGTAGTCCATCTCTAGCCTGATTCAAGTGATTTCAGGAACATCATGTTATACTAAAGCTAAGGTCAGTCATCAGTATTAGAAGTCTGTGTATTGGCTTTGCATTTGTTTGTGGGTATGTGCAGCACAAGGGGGTTAGCTCCCTACTTACTCTAATTGCATAGCCATAATCCTCCTGAAGCAATTGCAGAGTTTCACTACCACAAGCACCTACCACAACCCCATTGAAATCAACTATAAGGTAAGATTTTGCAGTTTCGCCCATTCTGTTGAAAGAATCTATATTGGAAGAACACCTGCGATGATTGATTTAATCTTGAATCTGGGGGAAAAGACCTTTGAAAATAGCAAAAAGTTCCCAGGGTGTGGAAATTATAATGCTAATAGACCTAATTGGAACAAAGGATATTAGCTCAAGAGCAATTTGGAAATAGATGTTCTACCTGGCCATGATAATTAAGGTAATAATGACCCATTTGTTCAAAATAAGTTCAAAAATCCACCCAGGAAGAATTAATCACTGCTAGGTTTTTGCAGATGTGCAAGGTCAAAAATAATTATAGGGTCCTGATCCAAAGCTTATATTTCTCTATGGATCTGACCCATAATTATTTTCTGTATTTTTGTTTCTTCCCTATTTATTACATAATAGGGTTATATTTTAGGCTTAGCTAAATACTGGGCATAATGACAGCTAATGGTCTTGAGACTGACAGGGGGTCTGTGAACAGGGAGGAGAAGGAGAGGAAGAAGGCATTAGGATCCTCTGTTAGCTGGTGGCACTGGGGGAAGAGGTCTGCTGGGATGCTTGAGAGAGGGTGGAAAGGGCCCGCTTACCCCCACTCCTACCTATGGGCACTGAAGGAGGCCAATATGGTCAGATGGACAGATAAATGCATAGGTGAAGGGTGGCTTCTTTCCACCTGTCCATACTTGTGTATAGTTCTCTTTTTAAGGAAAGTGTCCAAATCTGTTGTACAAATATAATGCATATTTTTGTGTAGTTTTGATTACAGTAATATGTCTGGGGCAATTCAGCATCCCAGGCAAAAAGTCTACCTACTACCTGAGCATAATTTCAGCCAAATTTTGGCACTACTTCAAATCATAAATTTTTTTTGTATTCCCTGACTTCTTACTTGTTCTCAGTGTGGAGAGAAGAGGAAAGTAATGTAAAGCATATGTTTTTATGTATTTATTTATATGTATATGTGTATATGTTTAAGATAGCAAACTGTGGAAGTAAATTTCATTTTATATGTGAAAAAGCTGATGATACTGCTTCAGGACTGGAGAACCATAATGAAAAAAATTAGTTGACAGTTTGAAAGAAAAATTCTTTCTTAGGGATTACTTCAACTGCAGCAAAATCACACTTTCTGAGAGCAATTTCTTGGGGGGAGGGAGGGAGGAAGACGAATTGTCGATGGGCCTCAGGTGTCACAATTCAGTCAACAGCTGTAACGGAGCCCCAGCAATTCACCTTGAAAAAGTTATCTTAAGCAGTCTCTCAGAAGTCTCCTCCCTTCCTGATGTACTCACTTGCTCGCAAGGAGAGGAATAACTTTGTGTGGTGCTTCTCACAAATATTGGCCGCTTCTAACAGTAAGAGGCAGTTTTCAGTTCCTTATGGCTTTGTTAGATGTTATCCTTTTGGACTAAAATTTTTGCATGTAAGAGAAATCCAGAGGAATGGAGATGGTGTTTAATGGGAAGAGCTGACTGTGGCAGAGGAGTCTAGCTGCCTCCTAAGGTATTTCCAAAGCTTGAGGTATAAAGGTAGAAAGAGGCTAAATCGGCTGCTGGGGTAATGCTAGAGCTGCTGAGGCAGAAAGGTGAGCCCAAGAATGGACTCAGAGAAAAGAGATCAGCAGTGGGTTTGGATTGTCAGCAGAAAAAGAGGTCCAACTTGGCAGAACCTACAGCTCTGCCTATTTTTAGGCCCTCAGCACCAATGCTCGCAAGGGAAGCCAAAACTTACATGGTCTGTCCTGAAGGAAAGTATCTTCTATCAGCAAAGCATGGTCCTCATCTCTACCTGGCAGAGCAGGACAACAGCCATCAGTTGTCATTGTTGGTCAAATGCATGTGCTGAATTAAAGAAGTACTTCAAACTGTTGTCAAGTGTGAAATACTTTCTTATTGTCAAGCACAGTCATATTGGCCTCAATACAGAGGCTTTTAGCAAGGAGTAAACCCTAAAAGCCAGCCTGCACTGACCAACACTGCAAAGAGATCTTCACCCCATGACAGGGAAGTTGCTGCTTGTTGCTGAGTACAAGAAGTAAGGGCACTATCCAGCCTGGGAAGGGCAACCCGGCTGTCACTCGGAGAACGGTGTCCAGCTGCTAAATGAAGATTTTCTGAATCCCAAAGAAGTGGAGGCCAAAAGCTTGCAGGTATTGACCTGTCAGTCGAAAGCCAGGTGAAGGGCCAGCTGGAGTCACAACACTAGTGCAGGGATAAGGTCCACCCTGGCAGAAGGTATCTTCTTGCCACCAGGAAGCAATCCTAGCTTTACTTTCAGCATAATTCTGGCTGCTCTCAAGTCCTGCCCTAGCTTTATAAGTACGCTGGGCTTTTCAATGCTATGGTGCTCTTGTGACATTTCTTCTGCCTGGTAGATTATGAAGTTTCTTTTCCTTTTCTCTTCTGTCGAAAGGTGCTATAGTGCATGACCATGGGAGTCAGTGGGATCACTTGCAGGGGTGAGGGTTTTCTGCAGCTTCAGGAGTGCTTTTCCTTTCAAATAAGAATAGGTACCTTTAGCCTGACTGGGATGTCCTTGAGTTTTTGTTTGGTGTTGGCACAACTCACCAGTATGAGCATAGCCCAGCTGTAAACAGTCTTCACAAAGATGTGGTGATTCTGGATGCCCTTTCTGAAACTGAGTTTTCTCGTGTAGCCTGCCCATACAGAGAGGAGCAAGTAGGCTTCCACCCCACTCCAACTTTGCTCAAAGCTGTAGTCTGCCAGCAGATTTGTCTGGATGCTTTGGCTCCATGTTTTAAGTAAATTAGAGTGTACATGTAAAAGAAAGTGGCTGGGATGGGGAGGCATGTGGGAAGGAGGTGCTGCTTTGTAGAAAAAGTGTTGGCTAACACCAGGTCTTTGAGAAGCAGAGGATGCCCTCCCTACCCCAGCTGGATGTGCAGATTGTCTGTGTCGTAAGGGCTCTGGGGGCTTCCCACGGCAGCTGGGGTGGGGAAAACTCACAAGTCGGAGTGTGCTCTAAGGAGCACCCACACAACCCGTTGTGTATGGTGAGGAAAGGTGGCTTCAGGACTGCCAGGACAGTTGCAGTAATGTGACCGTGGAAGCTTCCCTCTAATGGGGGAGTTCATAAAGTAGGCAGTGCTTAAACACCTGCGAGGGGTGAAATAGCTCTGTCACGAGCAGTTTGAATTGTGTGGCCTTGGGGTTTATTTATGGCACATTTTGTACAACAGAAGTTGTACAAAGTCAAAGCTTGTTAATTAATGCCCCTCTTAGTCACTGAATGGCAGGTGTTTGCAAAGTAATTTTTCTGTAAGATGCCTGAGTAAGGCTATGTCATCAAGCATGTATTTAAACGGCCAAAAATGGATTTTTCAGGTGATCTTCAACAGATCTTAGCCAACTTTTAGGTTTTGAGTGTCTGATGTAAGCTGCTAAATGTTTACATAGAACTGATTTTAGTGCAGTATATTTATGTGTTTTGCCTTTGAATTGAGCTGAGAATTTGGTCATCCTCACTGTAAAACACAGCTTTCTTGGGAATTATTGTCCAAAATGACCATTTTCAATAATCACTTTTACGAGTTTTATCAGGAATCGCTCAGTGCCTTGCTGCAGAGTGACTTAGACTCTCAGGATCTGACCAGAATATTAATTTGGTCTTGAATATCAAAGCACAGAAAAGGACAACACATTCAGATTACTTAGTGCTCTTATTTTGTTCCCATAGCTGTATAGAAATATTGGGGGTTTTTTTGTGTGCCTGTTATGAGAACGGACTCTTGGCTCCTCCATCTGGTTACTAACTACACATAGTGAAGTGGTTTACTAAGGGCTGATCATAAGACAAAATGTACTGTTGTGCAGTTTGTTGTGGTATTTTTAAATTTTTTTTCCACTGACTGATTGTCCTTATACTTGCTGTGGTATTCTAATACATTTTATACAACTTCCATAAGAAACATACTGTGAAACAATATAATTATCTGACTATATATATTCTCTTGCTAGTCTGACCTATCATTCAGGAAATACTCAGGTTTTATTCAAAACCATGTCAACAGGAAATGCACTAACTTTTGAGGACTTAGTAATGAAAGCAGTGGGGAAAGCTGAAACTGTTTGTTATCTTGTGAAGATATTCAAAACCATCTTATATAATCATAAAACAGCCCTCCCAAGAGCTCTCTTGAGAGATTAAGATGGATGTTACGGTGCCTCAGGGTAATAATATGCATATTCAGTAACCATCTTTGGAAGACTTCCTGTTAAAAAGAAACACAAAAATATTTTTTTTTTTTTTTACTTCATGTTTAAATAATATGGGAGGTATGAGTACAGACTGATGTCAATAAAGAATGCTCGTGTTTGGGTTGTTACTGTGCAACTGAATGCCCACATGGTTCTGGACCCCCTCTAAGAAGCCTGTAGTGTCCAACGCTTTTCTGCAGGCTGTTCTCCAATCCACCGTACTCCTTTGTGATTTTTGTGGGTTAATCAAATCTCTTGGGTCTTATTACTCAACATGCAGGTGCAGACATGCAGTAAACATTCCAGCTGCATATATTTAATCATAATTTACTGTGTTAGATGACTGCTTTTCCAAAGAAAAAATAAAAAATGTCTGCTTCTCCTCCCCTCCTCCCCTCCCCCCCCCCCCCCCCCAAAAAAAGCAATGGCTTATAAAATGTTCCAAACTTTGTGGAAACAATTTAATAAGGCCTTGAAGGACAGGTGATCAATATTTTGTGCTTAGCCATTTTATTATATGTGAGGTGTTGATTTAATAAGCTTCAATATATAATTAAAACTTGCACATTCAGAGGTAGTGGTAAAATCTGTTGCCTGCAGAACTTGCTATTTCTATAAAATAATTACAGTTAAGTAGTCTGGAATGACAGCTATGCTCTCCTAGAAGTAAAATTAGTGAAAAACTTTTTTATGCCAAAGGTCCTACAGTTATGGAGTCATACTGGTCTTCCACTGCTATGCAAGTGCTACAGTAGGACACATTAATCTAAGGTAGAGGCTTTATTATAAAGACATTGTCATCGGAGATACTATAACAGCTAGTTGACTCCATGGACCCCCAAGTTTGCTGTCACTGTGCAGTTGGCTCCATCCTCTAAGAAGTGCAGAACGACAAGGATGAGAGAAATCGCTCCTCTTGAATCAAATGGCAGTGCCCCTGCTACTTCGGCTGAAAAGCCAATGTCAGTTAGCTTTAATCGGGATGAGAGCTCTGACGGCGTGGCACAGTGAAAGCCAGTTGGTAGGGGGGAGTGATACGTACACCTGACACTAGCAGATAACTTTGTTCCTTTTTATGGAGCCTGGGCTGGGTACTGAACTCATTTCTCACAAAACTGGAGATTAGTGTGGATTTAAACAGAGGGCATGGTGGAAAGTGTTGTGGGAGAACACATGCTGTAACTTCCTGACCTGACCTGTCACCATCTGACTTTAAACATATCTTAATAAAAGCTGTTATTTAGTTTTATCTGTAAGAATGTAAACCTTCAGTTTTTAAAAAATAATGAATTGTATGGTAGGTTGTACCTCTCATATTTTAGGATCACATACTTTATTAATAATTTGTGAACTATTAGATGACAGGCTGATGTTTCATAGAATAAGTCCTAGTGGATTTAATCACACTTTTTGAATGGGTTTTTTCTCAAATTTGACTTGCTGGGTACGTATAGCTTTAACCCAGACAGTTCAATTTTCACAGTGTTTATTAGGGATGTGGGATGACGTACAAACCAGGCCATAAACCAAGGAAGCTTATGATGAATGTAGTTCATGAAAGAGTCATTGGACTGGAAATAAAGACTTTTTCAATGTTTAAGAACACAAAGCTTTTCCACATGTTTTCCATTTTTCTTTTCTTTTTTTTCTTTTTTTTTCTTTTTTTTTTTTTTTTTTTTTTTTTTTTTAAGGAGAGAACATGACAGAAAGGGCTTGAGCCCAAATACTGCACCTGCTATGTTCGGGGAAATTTTTCTTTGCTCTTGCAGCTGGTTGCTCTCTTTTCACTGGGCCAGGTTGGTGTGCGACAGTGGGATACTCAGTAAAGTTGCACATACTGAGAACTTGATGGACTGGGATGCCTGGTGGGTTTTCCAGACCCAGCAGCCATGTGTTGGACCCACTTCGTGCTCTTTTCTAGCAGGCACAGCTGCTGTGCTTCTTCAAGCAACTGTGCAAGGAAGCTTTTTAGCATATGTAAGTAGCACCCTTATTTTTATTCATGCTCAAAGCAAGCTTCTGCTAAAAGTAATTCCTTGTAACAGTAACTGCTCAAGTCCATCAGGATTGTGGCAGGCTGTGGCCTTAGCTCCTAGTCCCTTGTGCATACTTTTTGCATAGACAGTCATGTAGCACTTCAAAGTAACTTTGGATAACTTTCATAAACCACCCGGTCATCCTCATGTTGTAAATGTTCTTTCTCCCTCATTGGGAAATTATTGGTACAGTACACTGTACTGAAACACTCCGTGCTTTCAGCTAAAATTTTGTGTTTTGGGATGCTGTTTCCACCTAGAAGAGTTGATTGCAGTCAGTTTTTCCTTTTTTCTTTTTTTTTTTTTTTCTTTTTAATGTATATTCATGTTAATTTACAGAAATCATGTAAAAAATCTGCCCCTTGGATGCATGGGGTTTAAACCAGATTTTTTTTTGAGAAAGATAAGAGCAATTTGTCTCAAAACTATCATGTAGGTGTCTGGTCAGAGACACTGTCCAACACTGTGCTTGTTTTTGGGGTCTGCCTGATGTTTCATTCAGCTTGTGACTTTATTAGCTCCAACTCCCACTGACTGGCCCCAGCATTTGAGTTCACTGGCCTCATCTGTGTTGTGTGATGTTCCTTTTGTTTCACTTAACCATACACATAAAGAAGAATATAGGGGTTTTTTTTCTCACCAAGTGTGACATCAAACATCCGAATCATAGAAATAATTTTCTCCCTGAGGGAAATGACATATACGAAGAAAAAAATATCAAGACACCATAAAAGGATTTCTAACTCTGTTACGTTTTATAGCTAAATAACACAAGAAAGATGCCACACGTGAATGAAATAGAAAATCCCTACCTCCTCTCCAGCTTTAAATCTCCTTCTTCACCAGCCTTAAAGTTCTTTGAGATTTCTTTACTGTCTAGCCTGGGAATATATATCATCTTCCTGAGCACTTCTTCCTCCTTTTCTCTGCTCATCTTGCCTTTTCTGGTTCCTTTGAGAGTGGGATTCAGAGAAGTCCTTGTCTTTTTATAAATTGTCCCTCCTGTGGGTGATGTTTTTCCAATTCATTTTAAAGCCCAGCTGGGAGATTTCATTCTTAATAATCATCCTACCCAAGTTAGTATTTGTTAGCACTTTACTGGCGTTGCTGTCCAAGTGAACAGATGATGAACAAGCAGAAAACTTTAATTTTATTGCATTTATTCATCTTTATATTGAGACTACAGAAATAAGATTTAGGCATAAAACATTTTATAGTCAAAATGGAAAACAAAGGGAACCCTTTAGAGTGATCTGAATATATGCAGATGATATACTGGCCTGTCATACTTTATAGACATATGAATTTGATCACTGAATACAGTCAAATTATACTTAAGGTAACTTTGTCTTTGGTTTCTGGTATTTTCCCATGGTTTTGTTTTCTATGATTGAAATATTAAACTACCCAATTTATCTTTAACAATTTACAGCTACAATTTAAAGTTCAAAGCCTTTACATATGTTTTCTCTGTAAAATTAGTAAGTGAACTGTGTTTGGAGATTTTTGCATTGTAATCTGAAAATTACTTTTTGGGTTCTTTATGGAGAAATCATTATTTAGAAATTATATATCCCTGGTGTTTCTATGGAAACACTCTCACCTTATGCTAATGAAACAAATTATGGGAAAATAAAGTCTTTTCTTTTAGCATAGAAGAGTATTAAAAGAGTATTTTTTTGCAGATTGAAAAGGTTAATGCAGATACTCAGTCAACTCCAGTCTCTCAGCACAGCTGTACAGTACAGATGGGTCAGGTTCATCCTGTTCAGTGTTGAATTCCAGAAGCTGGATGGGTTACCATCAGGGTAAAACAAACGTGCTGTTTACTGGCACTGATGTGTCAAAGTCCTTCATTTTAATCTGAGTCTAGGCATCTGGGCTCAGCAAGCACTCTGTCTATGCATGTTTACTGCTTCAAATCACATCTTTTGAGTTTTGCCCTACCTGACACAATGTACTTAGCATTTACCCACTGTGATAATTTTATTCTTCCCAGCACTGGGGAGTAGGAGGTAAAAGCTAGTAGCACTGCTATTGTAATGAAGAGATGGTGGTTTTATTTCCAGTTTTACCACAGAGCTAAAGCTCTGACCCGTTTTCTTGCAATGGGTAGCAAAATTTCTTCTGACTTCTGTGACCATTGCACCAGCGATTCCAGGATCTCTGGGTCCCCTTTGGGCCAGACCCGCTGAGGGAGGAACGTGGGGTAGCTCTGAAGCAGGGTGCCTGGCTGGCAGTCAGGTGGGAAGCAGAACAAGCAATATCCAAATGTTCTTTATTGTAGGGATTGGCGCTCGGAAGATCTCGCGATGTACGGAAAGAGAAGGGTTAAAGGAGGCGGGGTGACCGACACACAGTATGTAAGGGCGTGACGCAGTTGAATAAACGCCATTTGCAGCATCCTCATATTGGTGTCAGTGCTCTGTGGCCCAGGGTATGGTGGACCCTGTGCCGAGTCCCACGGGGTGATCAGACGAATGTCTACACTTTATTCACTGCAGCGAACAAAGCCCATGGTGTCTTCACCTGTGCTTCCAAGCAGAAGCTGCTGCTTGGGCGCTGTGCTGTGGGTCTGATGGCACCCAGTGAGGGCATCCAGGGACGTGATCCATCGCTGCTGGGCACAGGCTGCCCCAGGCAGTTGTGGCCGCAAAGATAGTCCTGTCACAAATATTTGCAGCCAAGTGGTCCCAAGTGTCCTAAAAGACCGTCTTGGACAAATTTCCCAGCATCTTCTTGGTCCTGATAGCAGGTGGGGAGCAGGGGGTTGCTGCTGGTGCTTTTGGGAATTTGTGGTGGATTTTTGTTGGGGGTGGTTGTTGTTCTTAGGGAGTCCTTCTGTGGGAAGGACAGGAAGAAAGGCAAGGTTTGGTTTAAAAAGTGGTTTTATTTTGGCAAGTTCTTCCTCTTATCACAGCAAAAAACAAAAACTGATCAAAAATTATCAAGGAATGTTATTTTTTTTAATCCATTTTTGTAAGGTATGTTCTCTCTGACAGGTTCTTTCAGACCTCTTGGTCAGCAGTTTCACTCGAGTTGCATTACTTCCACAAGAAGAAATTTTATATAGTCTGCTGTGCTTTGCCACCTTATTTTTTCATTGTGGAAAGTCTTTCCAAATTCCCTTTACGTTGCAGGAGATGCATGTTGCTGGATAAAGGCCGTGCACTGGTATTGTGAAAAGTACCAATAGGATCCTATGTGCATTTTCAGTAATATAAAGGGCTAATCAGAACAGACATGATTTTTTCCAGTTATGGGCATAACATACACACAAACCTTTATGAACATTGTTTTTAAAAATGAAACATCTAATTGTTTCTTCCTATGTGGCATTACCTCAGTCGGTGTGTGCAAACATGTAAACAGATATGCAGGGATGTGTCTTTCTCTTTACCTCTTAGGACATTTAATAAAGACTAAATAAACCATTCCAGCAGGAAATTAATTTTTTTTTTAAACTAAATAACAGATCAAACATTTTATTCCATTTTATGTTTCCTCAGGTACAATATTTCATAGTATTTCATAGTAAGAGAAAAGCATACAGGTACAGTAAGCTCTAATATGTAACTACCTATACAAGAATGTGCACAGTGCTGAACACTATTTATGTAGTTCTAAATACTACATATGCTTGGAAAATACCTACATCTTCATGCACTAATTGCCTATAAAATTAGTTTGGGAGAGTTGCATTCTCATTTCAAAGCTGTTTTAGGAAAAATAGTATCACTCAACAACACTTACACACCTTTTTTCTTTAAAAGCAAGCCAGGCAACTGAAATATCTACCCCATTCATGCTAAGAATTGGCTGACTCATCAGGGAGTTTGGGCTTTGATGAACCTTGAAATAGGTCCTGGAAGAGCAACCATGAGATGGTCACATATGAAACTTAAGAATACGTAGCTGCCAGATGCCATGCACAGGTTTTACTGCCAACATAGAATAACTATTAATCTTAAAAACAGCAAGACAGTAGTTGAGAAGATCAATCAATAGTGGGGGGAATAAAGGTTAGAGCTACTACATAAAGAATTTCATATGGAGAAAATATTGCTTCTTGAGTGGTTGTTATTTGGAAACAGCTATAATTAGAGTAGGAATTTACTGAGACTTTATTAGCCTAGATATTGTTCACGTGACTGATGTTAATAGACTCGAGCCCCTTGCGGTCACATAGGTAAGAGGCAAATATAATCTGCAGCTCATTTAACTATTGCTGAATTACACTGTTCTTTTTGGTTCAAAATGGAGAAGGAAATTTGCCCTGAAACAAACAGCCATCAGTAGCCTCAGAAAGTTGCCTTTGCTGATAACTATATTCAGCCAGAAATTTTCTGCCAATTCAGCCTCCTGCTGCCACCCACAGCCAGCTGTGTTTAGGAGTTATTCAGCTGACAATAGTCAGAAAGGAGGTGAAGGGGGTTTTGTGTGTTAAGAAGACAAAGTCTGGAGAAAAATCGAAGTGGTAATGGACTTAGAAATAAACAAATTAAAAAAAAAAAATTAAAAAAATTCACAAAGCATTGGTTTATGCTAGCTGTTTTTCCAGGCTCAGAGTTGCAGAAGCAGCAGCTGTTGTCTTTCTCTTGATCTTCTCTATGTACTGTATTTCTGTTGCAGAGTATTTAGGCTGAAAGTTTCAATCACTGGAAAACAGGGTTCAATGATTGCTTGGGGTCTTGGATAAAGCAGCTGCCAAAAGCAGGCTCCTGGTACTGTACGTTTTTGTTGACCTTTCTTGGGCACCAGTGAGGCTCTTCAGTCCCATTCCAGGCTGGAATGGAGCCGTGCTGAACTGCTGCTCATCCAAGAACAGGCTGCTGTCCCTGAAGTGCCTTTTGTGACGATAGAATATGGCTCTAAATAGATGGATTACACATAAATATATATATGTCCAATAAATAACAATTTACAGCACACGATTGGTGACACACCAGACCCCCAAACAACTTGATGGGTGACAGGGTTGCAACTAACTTGCGCGTGGAGCAGGATCCTTTTTTCTTTGTGGAAAAGGGGAAGCATTGATCTTCACAATTGCAAAAGTTTTTCTCTCCTTCTCGTGTAGCATAACATGAAGCGTTTATTCTGAACCCTTTAGAATTAAAAACTCGCATAGGTCAGTCTGACTTGACCTCATCTCACAGGGAAGGGAGGGCAGAGCTCCCTGCAGGCTGTCTCTTTGTGATAAAACTGTGAAATTTCATGGGCGCTTAATAGATGTCTCCA
Source organism: Astur gentilis (assembly GCF_929443795.1). Classification (NCBI taxonomy): domain Eukaryota; kingdom Metazoa; phylum Chordata; class Aves; order Accipitriformes; family Accipitridae; genus Astur; species Astur gentilis. The sequence continues at coordinate 10,329,733 of NC_064904.1, forward strand.
CTGCACTGTAGTCTCTTGACTGAGGAACACAATGAGAAAACCAAAGTGGAAGAAGAGTGCTTCAGCAGCTTGTCCAAGACCACAGAGGTTATTTGTGTCAGAACCAGGTTCAGCAGCTCTCCCAGCTTTCAGCCTGAGGCGCTCTTCAGATTTCCTCCCTGCACCCACTTTGATCCATAAGCTGAAGTCTCAGTCTCTCACCTCTGCTGCTGTAAGTACCACCATTCTTGTCTCTACTTCATGACTGTGTTCATCTGCACGGAACAAGGTCCTGATGGGAATTTGCGTCAAACACTGGACTAGATTTGTTCGTATGTCAAGGGATGGGGGCCAGGGTTGGCAGAGTACCTTGGCTGGGATTGTCAGTATAATTTTAGCAGGAATGTGTCTCACTTTAACATGGACATATTAAACTACTGTGGTTCATAGAATATGATATTCTGCTCTGACCTTTGGCTTTCCCCCCATCAGAATTTTAATCCATTTGTAGGCTAATTACAGACTTTTCAACCTGTGGCCAAGAGGAAGGGTTATAAACATCCCCTCTTGGCCAGAGAATGGTTAGTGTGCTGTGAATGCATGGGCTGTACAATCAGCATATGAGCTGAGCCATACTAATGTGCTTGTACAAAGCTGGTATGACAAAATCTTTGACATGGCTGGTTGTTTGACAAGTAGCTTCCCGTATAGGCACCCTGAAACCATCCACACAAATGTAGTGGGGTTTGGATTGGGTTGGTTTTCTGGTGGTGTGGTTTTCTGTGGGGTGGGGGCGGTCTGGTGTGTTTGGGTTTGGAGGGTTTGTTTTGTTTGTTTTGTTGTTTGGGTTTGGTTTTTTTTTAAGCCAAGTAGGTGACTTGGTCTTTCTGCAGCCAAAGAGTCCAGAAGAGTCCTAAGTCATAATGCTTTATGGAATAAGTTCCTACTTTTAGATCTTTATCTATAAGTTGGTAGCTTCAGAGAAGGGATAAGAGGTAAAAGGGAGACTTCCCATTAATCACATATAGCTTACTTGGTAGGTTTGCTCAATCATTCAGTTTCAACCACTCATACTGCTGCAAGTTGAGGTGTAGCAAGGCTAGGCTTCCAGATTAAAAGTGTTTCACCTCCAAAGGTTGAAAGGAAAAGCTTTTGGATTAATTTCCCTAGATCTGGATCCAGGGGTTATGAAGACGTATATAACCCTGGACCAGAACTGAAGCAGGAACACTTTGTTTCACTGCTTTACATCAGAAGGAGCCCAAATTTCAAAAGATCATGAGGCTGATGTTTGGTACAAATAAATAAAATTTATTGAAATCGTGGAATAATTTAGATTGTAAGGAACCTGTAAAGGTCACCTGATCCAACCTCCTCCCTCAAACCATGAGATCTTGCATACCATTTAAGTCAAAAATGTATTCTGAAAATGTATGTATCATGCATTTGGAGTGTTTGTATATGACTTGGATTTGAATCTGTGATCCTGCCTACTCTTGGTATGAATGTCCTTTTTTTAATGCATCTTCTCTTCAGCATGTCTTATATCAGGATAAGTCCATGTTTCTTGCATAGGGTATGTAGGGATGTGTACTGGCTAGTCACATTGTCAAACCTGATGGATTTATTGTCTTTATCTGCTAACAGTGAGCAGTACCTTGGATGGAGAATAGAGCCCCATCAGCTCATAGGTGGCAACCGTTTCAGTGTCATGTCAAATAGGTCCACTTCAGTTGTCTTCAGAGGTCCAGATTTTTAGGTGAAGATTGTCAAAGGAATGGTGGAAAAGTTCTATATTGGAGGAAACTTGGAATGTGTAACCTGTTGGTCTAGCCCCAGATGAAGTTATAAAATAAATGAAAACTGAAGGGGCAAAGTAACATCTGTTGACCAAAGGTGTTCAGAGGAGGATGGAAGGAACATTTGGAAAAGAGGAAGAGCTACAAATTTCCTAAGAAAGTCAGTCATGTGGGCATGCAGAGGAGGACACAATCGTGATCCAAGGGCTGAGTTAAGCAGCTGTGCTTTTTAGCGATTATGTGCACCAGTCCCTGACGCTGATGCTTAAGAGGTCTGTATTTCATCTGATCTGTGTCTGTGCTTAAATGTTATGGGGAAGTGGCTTGTCACTAGGAGATGGGGCCAGAGGGACATATTAGAAGGGTGTGATTAGTTTTCAGAGACCCACACGGGTATATCATCCCAACCTCCATATCCTGGAAATACTTTGGGCTATAATTTGTTTTCAGGGGATGTGGGAAGTAAATAAACATTCACTTAAACTTTTTCTGCTCATCCGTGTAAACCCTAGTGTACATGACGTTTGGGGTTATGTGTTTCCCCCAGCTCCAGCTACCCACTTGTCCAAATGAAGAATTAATGTGACATGGACACAACAGAGAATTGTGCATGAAAATAAATTTACGTCCCTCAAGCACTAATTTATTTATTGGTGCTACACAGTTTCCAGACATGTACAGAGCCTAAACTAATTTATTCTACCCCATTTTTTTATATCTAAAATTTCATGACAAAGACCACACTTTATTGCCAGCATTGTAATACAAGAATTAATAAATATGCAAAGTTATCTGTTATTGCTCAGTCATGAGTAATGAACATCTTGTATATCACACTGTGATGGCTGTTCTTGTTTATCTGTCTTTGGCTGCTGTACTACTGAGATTAGTTTCTGTTATCCTTGCTTTGTAATTTATATTTTTGCCTTATTTTAGAAGCTCTCTCCTGTAACAACTGCTGTGCATGTCTCTTGATCTTATATACAAGTTACAGTGCATTAAATCTGCTCATTATTTTAAGATGTTTTGCATAGATGCTTGGTAATAAAGTGTATCTCATGCATATTTTTATGCATTTGGATATTGAACAGCATGTTCAAAGCTGGGCAGAAAAAAACCCCTAAAACTGAACAGAGGTGGCTGGAGGTTGACTTGAAAAGCACTGAGATTTACCCAAGACTGTTTTTCTAGCTTATGTCCAGTTGTAATCAGGTGAACAACGTCTGTTACTTTTTAAACTGATCCTTACAAAAACTAATAAGCATAACGAACACCCCTTCCAAGTAGGATTTTGAATGTTCTCCTTGGGATCTTTGATTGGTCCCAAAGCCTGATTTCCAGAGCTGAAGGTCTCTTAATGGTAAAGCTTCTTTCTAAACAGCACAAACTTATTTTCTTAATACGATTTGAATTTCTTCCTTACCCTACTTGAACAATTTTTCCAGAATATATCAGAGGCTGCATAGTTTTCTTGAGTACATTGTCAGTCTGGTTTTTTTCCTTTAACTGACAAAATAATATTTAGAGTGCAGCCTTGAATTCAGGCTGTGAATTCTGTTCAGTCTGTGCAGCCTATGTTATACGGGGACCGACTCCAAACAAGAAATTTTCACTGATTCAATTAAATTCTTACGTATATAGTCTGCCTTAGTTGTTGGTTTTTTTCTGGTCTTTTTATACTTTCTTCCTCCTTTCCTCTATTGCTATGTATTTGAAAGCAGACCTTGGTGTGATGTTTCTTTAAATGCTTAGTAAATTTGGTAAATAATAAATCTGTACTTTTTTTTTTTTTAAATCCTATAAGACATCTAAAAAGAGATGCCTTTGCTTACCAGTAAAATCCTGCAAACTGAAAGATAATACTGGCCTAGCAGTAAATAATAATGCCTAAACCACATATTAGCTCAGGAATATGATGATACCTTTGATACTGAATTGGGTCAGCAAAATATCATCTCTGATAGGATTCTTTTATGGCTCCTGGCTGCTGGAGCCTTTTGGGGTACCCAGAAACGAATGGCCGTGGCCTCCAGCGGGGCAGCCAGGGTGAGGGACTGACTGGCTGTAAAGGGAGGGAGCAACACAAGCAGGTTGGCCTGAGGAGGCGTTCCTGTATTATTTTGGAATATTTTTATTTTATGTAACAGAATCGGATGCCAGGAGCATGAATTTTGCCTGAAGGTCTCAGCAGCTTCTGTACGAACCGGTTGAGGTTTATCCAGTTTGCATCTGTTTGGATAATGTCATCTTTAATAGTCAGGAATTTAAGCCAAACCTCTGGAGGAGGTTTTAAGCCAAAATTCCCGGGCGGTGGGGAAGGGAGGAAGGCAGCGTGAGGTTGTTTAACAGTGAGGAGCGGCCTCAGAAAGTGGGTACCCACCCACAGATGAACTGTTGTTTACCAGTGAGGAGCGGCCCCATTAAGTGGGTACCCACCCACAGATGAACCGAGCCACTAGTGGGAGTGCTGGGTGTGCAGAGGTGCCTTGCTTGGCCAGAGCTGGAGTAATCATGCTTTTCCTCTCAGTCAAACTCTGCGAGTTATCGCTAGCCGCATGGCTGGTGCGAGGGGTGATGGGTGCCTCCATAGCCAGGGAGGTGGCACAGAGAGGCGAACTCGGGCTTGCCCCTTCCCAGCTGCTCCCTGCCCCTTTGCACAGGCATGTCGCCTGCCTCCAGCACAGCAGTGGAAACCTCTGCTGCCTCACTGGAGGCTTTAGGCAAGAAGGGAAATGCTGTTTAGTATTGGGGAAAAGGTGGGGAAATATCAGTGAGGTGGCCCAACTCTGGAAGGGGAGCCCGGAGGCTGTAGAAACTCCATCCTTGGAGAGATTCAAATGCACCTGGATGCAGCCATGGGCAACCTGATTTAACCCTGAAGGTGGCTCTGCTTTGAGCAAGGGCTGGGTCGGATGGCTGCCGGAGACCCCTTCCAACTGATGTTATACTGTGGCTCTCTGAGTTGGTGATCTCTGGCTACCAGTGGCCTGTCTGTCTCCACTTGCTTGCCCCAGGTTTTCCTTCAGCAGAAAAAAGATTTTTAAATCTGCTCCAGTTAGATGTCTAGCTCTTCCTAAGAGAAATGGAGATATTCTGTCACTGCACAGTGCTGCCTCTTCTTTGTGGACAATCCTTAAAACCCCCTTTTCTGGATGTTTTACCTTTTTTTTGTCTTGCATCCATGATCTCTGCAGTTCGGCTCAAAGTGTCTGTTTGCTGACTGCTGGGTTGAGCCCGCTTTGTTCTGCTGATCACTTTGCTGTGATGCTCCATTTGAAGGAGGGGAGGATTGCTGATGTTGCAGAGTCCTACGTCACCTGCCATGCAGTGAATGGGGCTGAATGGACCTCCCACACCTTCCTGTGGTAGTGTCTGGTTTGTGACCTTCTCTAAGGAGAAGACGAGCAAAGTCTGTAGGAATGCAAAAAGTTAAAAGATGGTCCCCAGTTTTTCAAGCAGCTTTAAATTTGAAAATAAAAAAATGTACTGGCTTTTGTAAAAAAGGAATTACCAAAACATAATGTTAGTGGATCTTCATTAGAAAGAAAATAATACATAAAACCTAAGAACTTCGTGAAAGTGTAAATAAAACAGGATCACCAAGACGATGTGGTGTTTGCCATAGAGTACCAGCAGAGTTCAGAGGTGAAGCTGCTGAGCTATCTGAGTGTGCTGGATAACATAGTGCTTTAGACGGTCTCAATGCAAAGGAATAGTAAGGGGCAAAAATGACACCACTTTAAAAAAAAATAATATATATATATTCAGATGACATACAAAACACTATCCACCATTAAATCTGACTTCCATACCAGGCAAATTAGTGTTTGGGGGGAAAAAAAACCCGAAATATAAAACCCAAACAAAACCAAAACACCGCCACCACCCCCTCCCCCAAAACCACAAAAAACCCCACACCAAAACAACAACAAAAAACCCATCAAAACCCCCACAAAACCCCACCCTAGAACAAATGTTAACTCTTTTAGATGCATTGTTAGGCATATAGAGGAACAGCTATTACAGCTGTTGTAAAAGCGGCCTTGTGGTGCAAATCTGTTAGTTTGATGAAATATGTTACTGAAACTCAGTTGATACATATTTATATATTCAATTTCTTTGTCCATATTTAGGCCTTTGAAAAGCTTTTGACCAATGTTTCTCATTGAATGGTCTCTTAAAAACCAATACTTACCATGGGATAAAAGAGAAGGTCCTTTCCTGGCTTAATAACTGGTTAATGAGTAAGAAGCAAAGGGCTAGAACAAATCTGCAGTGGAGGGAAGGTATCGATGATAGCCTACAGGGATCTGTGAGAGGATCCGTGCCGTTCTGCACATCTGTTGGTGTCCTGGAAAAAAGATGAAAAGAGAGGTGGCAAAACTTGCTGATGAGAGAAAATTATTCAGCACAGTCATAAGGCAGTCCAGCTGTGAAAGAGGCTTCTTACACTAGTAAGTGACTGGACCATAAAATAACAGAGAAAATTCAGTGTTGATAAAAGCCAGTTGAGCTTTCAGGAAAAAATAACCCTAAATATACATACATGCCAAATATCTCTAAATTAGCTCTCACTGTTATAGGAAGGAATCTGGGAGTGATTTCAGCTAGTGCTCTGGAAATGTCACCGTTGTACTCAATTGTGGTTAAAAAAGCAAAATAGGGTAGTAGGAAGTACTAGGAAAGGAGTAAGGAAGTAAGCAGGAAACGTGGTTATACCACTATTGAAATTCACAGTGCACCTGTATCTTGAACAATATATGTAACTTTGCAGTTGCTCCCTTTCAGGTTGCAGAGGAAATGAAAAGCAATAAAGAATGACAGCAGGAGTGATGAGAACCTTCTGTGTAAGGAAAGACTAATTGGATTAAGACCCTTTGCCTGAAAAGATATGACAGAAGGCAGACATTTTAGATACAATACAGTGAATGTCATGTAGGAGATGGGTGAGGAATATTATTTGCTGTTTTTCAGAACACGGTAACAAGAGAATAGCAAATAAAATGCTCAAATATCAAGTTGAAAAGAAGGGAAGGAAGTATTTCTTTCCACACAACTCCCACTGCATGTCTGCAGGATGCTGTGGGTACCAGTAGCTTAGTTAGGTTCAAAAAGCTGTTACACGTGCCAATGGAAGGAAAATCCAGGTATGCTGTTGTAAAGAGGAGACATAGCTGCTGGTTTCCATTTTGGAGGATATGGAAGGGTGTTTCACTGCACACTTACCCTGTTGTTACCCTCTGTCCCATGCAAAGATTGGGAAGGATAACCATGCTTACATTGTCTAGTAAAAACTTGTTCCAGGCTTATTCAGTCTGTTGAGGATCACACATTGCTACTACAAGCACAAATCTTGTAGTATTACACGTCTAACCCCAAACACATTAAGTCTATACAGTCTTTTCATGGACTTCAAAGTGCTCTGCACTGGGGCCTCAGATGAAATCTCAGTTCTGTTACAAACTTTGTCAAAACTGACCAGATTTCAACAGGGGCAGGATTTCACATATGTTCCTAGTCTTTCTAAAGCATAAGAGAAATGTCTCCATTAACATAGCCGTGTTTGAACCATGAGGTTTTACGGGTTGGGGAGTAATAGATTACATATTTGAAAGGAAATGGAAATCTGTTTGCCAAAAGATGAGATCACTGCAGATGCATTCTTCAGGCTGGCTTCATGTCTTTCAGTCACCCCAGCATCAAGAACATTGTTTCACACATTCTTAGGTAATTAGTGCTCCCCTAAACAAATTACAGGTCTGACTGAGCAAAGGTAGAACAGCTTTTCTGGACTCAAGTGTCTGCAAATGCATATTTTTCAACTGATTTCAGGTGGGGAACTTTTAAAAGCTGGTGGAGCCGGAGGGGTTAGTCTTCATTTGAGGTATGCTTAATATGCTATAAGTATAGTTTCCTTTGACTTATTTTGACTTTGCTGCTCTCCAGGCCTTATTATGGCCTCTATGTATGCATGCAAATAAGTAGGGTTCCTTGGCTACCGTCTCTTGCACGTTAGCTGGCTGGGATACAGGAGGATATAGGATTATAACCATCTTTCCTAAGGCCGGCAGACAACTTGGAAAGCACAGCTGTGAATGCCGCTCCCTGTTGTGTGGAGCTGCTATTGCTGTGCTCCTGTTGAGCACTGGAAAGATTTCAAAGATAGCTTTGTTTTGTGCTCAGTAGTAGGAAATGTCTTCAAGTCTCAGTCTTGCCTCATACCTAAAGACAGTGAGCCGTATTTGTCTAAGTTGTGAAACCGATCTGTTTGGGAAAATTAATAAATCTTAGTTTGTAATTAAGCCTACTTAAAGCCACTTTTACTATAAATAGTTTGTCTGGGCTATAAGCCATCTTCTATTGTATGCCTGACAGGAACAGTGGAGGATAATAACACAAAAGAAGGATCATTTACCAGGTTTCATTGGCTTAAATAATGTCTTAAAATATTCTCTGTATAGACATAAGGGTACATGTTTAATATAATTCAGAGTTACAACAAGCTAAACTGTTGAGTTATACTGTACAAAAATAGATACTGGAACTTCATGAAACATACCTGTACATTTTCTATAGTGCCAGTAGCTTCTATAGTTCTACATAAACTTGTAATCAAAGTTAGGCAGCTGTAATCAAAGATATAATTGAAGTTAGAATGCCACACTGAACTGAATCATCAACAACTAAACCCTAGTTATCCCTCATCTTATGTGGGAAACACAAAGCCTTTACACTCAGAACTGTTGAAAAGATTTGTAAAAATGGCTTTGGATGCTTTAGTATTGTATTCAAGTCTTTCCTTTTTTCCCCTTTTCTATTCTATAAGAAAACTCAAATTACAATTATTACAAAGCATACTTCTTAATGTTAGGTAACCGATTAAACAAACAACCTGGATCAAAGGAAATTCAATAATTATGCATCTAAGTCTGCAACTAAGTTTTAAAAAACCCATGTTTTAAAATGATGAATTATTCACAACTCAAGATGAAATGGGGAATATTCCAACTTCTGCTTTTGAAGTGTCATCATATTAATCTAGGCCACTTTATGCACATCTATAGTCTTTTTATCTCTGGAGATCTCTGCAAGATGGTGGATCCATGTCGCTAAATTTCTGTTGGCAGAGTCAAGAAACAAGTATTTGAAAACTTACAGTTTATTACTATTGTGATTAAATTAATATTCAGTATTCCTAAAAGAGCTGTGAATAATAGGATCTTTTTTCTTTTTCCATATTTTGTGGCTTCAATGGTTTTATTTTCTCCCCTCCAGTTATTTTATTTATGCATATTTGTTAGGTGATTTTTTTTTAATTAGCTACCCTCATCCTCTAATATTCATTTTAACCTTTTCTTTCCTGCCCCAGTCTCCACCACCCTAGTCAGGCAGCTTCAATGTAATTCTGTTATTTAGAATATGTGTAATTCAACAGCTGGGACCAAACTAAAAACTGAACACTTAAAAAGAGAAACAATTGAAGAAATCAGCTCCAGATGCAAGTTTTTCAGTCAGTCTCTATTTTTGCAAGATTAAAAAAAAAAAAAAAAAAAAAAAGGCTTGATTCTAGTGCTACAGATTTGTGTCTACTTTCAAACTTTGATGGTCCTTTTTTCAAAAATAAGGTGTGTTTTCATTCAAAACATTTAAAAGGATACCCTTCACGGCTTTGTTAGACTAGTCTCTTACCAAGCAAGTGCAAAAGTAACAATACCATAATGTCATTTAAATGGGGGAGTGTCATTGTGCCTTTACCATAACAACATCCATGAATGAGCTGTGGGCTTGCTAAGTTTCAAAATGTGAAAAACATGCAACAGGAGGCTGGGGTTAATGCATGCATGCTGACACTGGGTGACTAGGTTAAGATGGGAGCTAGGCTATATTGTGTATGAGGTATATGACCCATCCCTCAAACTGAGATCTGATCTGCCCCCAGTTCCCAGCTCCTTTGGTCCAAGGAGCCTCTGGCTCATCTCAACCCTTCCACAAGCCCCTTCCTCCATGCAGTCCACAGTCATCTTCTTCCTGCCCTAGAACCAGCTGTACCCCAAAGTTCATCCCAGTTTTTTCCTCCCACTCAGTGCTCCTCTCGTCACAAGGTCAGCCTTCTGCAGATCCCTCTCCTTGGAACTTCTACTCCTACCTCAACATCTTTCCCATGAGCACACTCAATTAGACATATTTAAGCTTTGGATTTTCACATATTGACAATACCAAATACTGGATTTTTTTTTTCTTTAAAGGCAGACATATACTAGATAATGGGGTACAACTGTGCCAGGTTGGAAAAGGAGGCTATAGGAAGAGTGCTGTAAAACATTGACCTTCCCTCTGAACTCCTTACCCCATTATGATTCCTGAGTTCTTCAACACCCACCTCTCCCTCCCTTCTTTTCAGTGCTGTATCAGCGATAAAACCTTCTGAGTTCCTTGATTTTTGCACAAGAACCCAACAGACTTTAATGAATAGTATCTCATCCATAAACACTGCAGTATGATGTTCTAATATGTTTATGACCTGCCTGAACAAATTGCTAGTGTGACCATCCACAGAAAGTAGACTATGCTGAGCCCAGCTGCTCCTTTCAGTATAGGAAGGAAAGGAGCCTGCAGTACCAGTCATCTACACCAACAGTAAAATAACATTAAGAGCCTCAGAGCTGCCCAAAATAAATGAACTGTGTATAAAGAAATACTTTACAATTCAGATGTTTCCTGTGTACTTGTAAAAATGAAATGACCCTTTAATAATTCTCAAAGTACTTATTAATGTCTTTCCCTCAAATTCTTCATAAACATTTCACAAGTATTTCAGTAATAGGTTTTAATTTTCTGGCTAATAGAGATCATCTTATTAATTCTGTACGTGAAGTAGTGTTCTTGAGTGAGACCCCTTGCTTGCTCTGAATATTTCTGTATAACCCAGACAGTTTTATTCTAGCTGAAGCATATATAATTTCTCCTTAAGGACGTAGTGGACTAAATTCTGTTCCAATAATGCAGGTCTTACTACTAGAAACTGTGAGTGGCCTCAGAAGTACATGAGGCTGGTGAAGGTGTTTCTTTCAAATCCTTTCCTCTCATTTCCATGGAAAGAACAAAGAACAGCCCCATGTGGGTGAAATACCTCCTCCTCGCTTGCTGAAGGCATAGCCATATGAAATAACTTTAAGGAGAGAGAATAAGTAGTAGGTGCTAAATCTGTTAAGTACTGAGGCTCCTTGGTATGAAACATACACTTTGCCAGGAGACCCCCAACAGAACCCTAGCAAAAAGCATATACCCCATTGGGTGCCTAAGGTTTGCCAACTGCTGATAAAGTTGGAAAGATGAATACGATGCCCCATTCTTGCTTAAAGGGAGATAGGTGAAAGTTAAGTTACCTGGCCATCAAAGAAAAGCTCACTAGTTCTTTGCTTCCCTGATTAGTTCAATCTTTGTTTCAACTGTATTGTGTTAATTACGTCTACTATAAGCATTACATTTGTCTGAAGAAATATGCCAAATGTCCTGAATGCATTGAAAGGAGACCCCAGCTCCAAAGATGGTCAGAGCAGCTTTGATGAGAGAAGACAGAATTTCTTCTTCTTAAATGTATGATAATTGCAGCACCTGAAGTCCACACTGTTTGCCTGGACAGAAAGAAGGATTCAGCTTTGTGGTTTGTAAACCTGCATGGCATGGGCCTGACCCTGCTGGAACAGTACCGTCTGTGGGAGAAGTGAGCATGTAAGTGGTTACACAGTCATAACAAACTATTTGTTGGAGTTGTTATGCCAGCTTATGTCGGATTGCTTGGACAGTCAAGTTAGGAAATTTTGCCTTGTCAAATAGTCCAGTTCCTGTCTATGCAGGCAGAGTTCAGCATTACGTGGATCTGTAGGTTTTCTACAAATTGGACTCATCTGTATTTCTGTGCTAAATTATCTCATAAGGCTCAGCTACTTCCTTGTGTGGGATGACTCATTTTGTGAATTTAATAGTTTATAACTACATGTGTCTTTTGACTCCAAGCCAGTCAACAAAATAACACAAATCTATGCAAAACAATTGCAGGATAAGAACTCTGTTCATTAGAGATGATCTATGGATTTTTACATACCAAAGAATGAGGATGCAAATCTCTGCTTTACACCTCACAGTCTATTTATCTGAACTTTTGACAGGGGACAGATGCTTTTCTTGCTCTATGAAATTCTTAGAGACAATGAATTTAAAATATAGTGTGTACAGCTGTTAGGGACTTGGATGAATAATGGCTCAAAAGACAGGAGCCTTTGAGAAGACAAAAGACACCATGTCTTTCCCTGACCGCTGTTGGGTTATACACGTTAAGGAATCTCTGCTTTATATGGCTTCTTACAGATATTTACAAATGGAATCAGGAGTTTTCCACGGGGAAAAAAGATAGCTGTTTTCAAGCTATATACCTTCTGTGTTTCTGCCTGACTCTAAATTACATTAAATATCATCCTATTTACCTTTACTTAGGATACTATTGTCATTTGAAATCATCCTGGCAATATAAATACAGGCATGCAAATTGATGTTATACATTTTTACTTTATCTTTTGACTTACTCCTTTTTCTAATAAAATAGTCATTACTATTTTGCCACATGAAGTGCCAAGTGCATTTGCCTGTCATTAATTTCTTGTCTTTTTGCATCTCAAGACATGGTTGAGCAGAACTCAAAAGCCATTTCAGACTTTGAAATAATATTTTGCATCCTTATGGCTGTTACCACCTAAAGAAGACAAAAGTAATTTAAAAACATTAATGGTTTCAAGCTCCAAAGCTGCTTCTAAGTGACATCTGAATCAGTGTGCTCATATGGAAAATACAAAACCAAGAACATTGAAAGACTTCCCTAAGGTACAAGAAAATCTGTAACACAGCTAGGAAGAAATACAGATGACAATTCTTGGCTCACATTATTTGTGCAGTACCTAAAACCCGTCTTTCATTTTCTTCTGGTTTTTTTTTTTTTTGTTTTTTTTTTTTTTTCAGTTACCACATACGAGGTATTTCTAGAACAGAATTTATTTGCATTTTCTGACTCTTTCATTGTACATAATTTGATTACTTCTAGCTGAGTAGTTCTGGGGGATTCTTCTGTACTTTAGCTGAAAACAACACATAAACAAATGAAAGAAAAATGGTCTTTCCAAAAGTGAAAGATAAATTACTTCAGTTGGTGCCTGCTGGCCAGTTTGACCCTTTGATTGTTTTGTTCCCCAGGGATGTACCCATAGCAGTAAAGTAAGTGTGCTATAAGCATTCCCAAGTACTTAAGCCAACTTTCATAGAATGGCTTTCATGTAGGCTAGTAAATTAACGTGTCCCTCCAAAAAGGAGCAGCTGCATGCAAACTGCCCATCGGAAAGATCTGTGGTGTATAGTGGATATTCCTGGGAATGCCTGAATTTTCTGGTATAGACATAACCCATGGAGGAGCGAGGTGAAATACAAATTGGGCAGTCTGAAGGATTGTTCACTCTTCCTCAAAACACAGCCCATTGCTTATTTTTTGAACACATCAGCAAAAAGCACTCAAAGCTTTAGTAGACCTGAAGGAAAAATATGCATGAAGTACTTGACACATATATGCAGCTTTAGTCAAGCTATTGAAGGTTCACAGCATAGAGGTCTTCACAGATTGGGTGGAAATCTCTAAAAATACACTGATGACTTGCTCCAGTTGAACTCCCACGAAACCTATAGTATTCACTAGTGAGATTTCATATGTAAAAGAAATCTTACTGGCAATGAGACAATTGAGGTTTTGCAGATAAAATAACATAGCCATTTGGTGCACAACACTAATCTGAACTGACACCATCATGTCATGACTACAGAGGAAGATGAGTTAGGTCATCTGATAGTCCATTCTACCTTTTACTTAAGATTCTACAAATCATGCAGGTTTTCAAAGGTATAGAGTGCTACATAGCAGACTTTTTAATGCAAAGCAATCTATTTCTGGTAGCCATGAGCTCTGAAATAGGACTGAGAAGAATGAGGCTCTCAGTAAGACTGTGATCTTCATCTGGCTGTTTGCTACACTGAGTCATGAGATATGCAGCCATGAACTCAAGTCTGTTTTATAGACACAAAATCTATTTTAAAAGACCATTAACTAGGAGAGCACTTGGGAAGCTTCCCTTCCTAGGAAATGTTAGATGGCCTCAGAAACTCAGCTTGGTCCCTGTGCATGTACAGTGTTATTTGTGTACTCAGATTTATTTTTTTTTTCCTCACCCCTCACAGGAGGACCACTTCCTCATGCTTTGCACAGTATGAGTGCTGACCTGATTGCCCTCTAGTTTGGGCTCACCTGCCTCCTGAAAGTTAAGAAACTTTGATGCCCCAATGGAGTCTTTGACCAGGTCTTCCCGATTTGGTAGCTGAGGTGGCAGGCAAATTATCAGGAAACCAGCCAGCCATGGGACCTGTTAGATCTTGAACAAAAACGTACTTTTAATGACTAAGGGGGGGGGGGGGGGAGGGGGGGCGGGGGGGAGAGAGTTATCTTTTGCTGGAAGTTGTCTGGCCACGTCTAACTGCAAAATACTGTACAAACAAATCCAAGTACTTGATACACAGCTTTAAGCTTCACCCATTTTGTGAAAGAGAAGAAAGACTTGAACAATATTGCTCACCATCTTGTAGCTTTTATTGTGGATAATGAATATTCAGCATGTTGTGTTTCCAGGAACTTTGCTAAAAACAGCACAGTATCCTTGTTTTAAAAAGTGATGAGCATAACTGTGAAGAATGACTCTGACGCTTTTCCTTCCTCTTCTTCAGTCTGGTTTGTTAACTCCTTATACGATAACACTTCTGCTCACCATCAAACTGCCACCTCCTCAGCAGACAAACCAGGGAAGCATGAAGGCACAGACATATGGAAAAGTGAGGCTGGAGGGGAGTTCCAGGTGTTGTTCCCTCTGGTCTCAGCTTTATGTTGAGATAAAATATATCTGAGACACTCTTAGCATATTTTCATCTAATCTGTTCATCAGGCCTTCAGAAATGTTGCACCTCTGCCAGTGCTTAATATTGCTCGTATTTTTCATCATATATAATCTGCTGCAAACAAATGATGAACAAACACCTAAACCTCTATAACTGCCTTTTAATACTTTTTATCCTTTTCTCAGTGCCCAGGATTTATGAACTCCTCAGACCTTTTGTTTCTTTCCACTGGATTCTCTCCAGTTTGTCAGCTGTTTCAGTAAATCATAGCATGTGATTCAGACTTCCAGGTCAGTGTTTCCCAACAGCAACTACCCTCAGACAATTTATACTTTATCTGAAATGGTCATACTGATACATCTCAGAATGAGTTGTCTCTTTTGCAGTAGGGGGCAGTGGTCCAGCATTAAATTGTGTTCAGTTTGTCACCTAATATAACTCAGTCACCCCAGATCCTTCCTCCTATACTACTCCACCCAGGTTATATTCTCCTGTTTATACTCACTATTACAAGAGCAGAGTCTCCTTTACTAACTATCATTTTATTTAATTTCATCCTGTTGATACATTTCTTCCATTTTCTAATTTGTCAGCAATTGCCAATTCTTCTGATTTCTTTTTTTCCCTTAGATTTTTTTTTCCAGAGACCCTACCAACAGTCACCAGAGTCTCTCGAAGCCTATTTTAGGAGCTCATTACCGTTATTGTGTGAATTTGCTCTTTTTTGGAGTTCAGAACTGTGAAATCTACTATTTTGTGTTCCCTTTCACTGCATTTCCATCTTCAGATTCTTGTCCAATTCCTTTTTATTTTTCAGGCTCAAATCTAAAAACATGTATTTGTAATGTTATAATTTCCTTTGTCATCTAAACCAGAGAGGAGTTCCTAGCATCTTCCAATTCAATGGAGGTGGCCAAAGTGCTTTCTAAGACATTAATGACCCAAGTTCAAGTATTTCTTCTTCCTCATATTGAGCAAAGAATTGAGTCTGAGTAAGAGGCATCAGACTACAGTGTCAACCTCTTGGGCATAGTAGATATTCCACCAAAATAAATTTAGAGGAAAAAAAATCATTGTGATCTACTCTGAGATACAATCCCATGGCAACTGGATTTTCTGAGATGAGATAGTGGGTCTGTGTGGCCTTCAGGATCTGTTTGAGTTTCCTCATGAAAGTTTCACTAAAACAAACTTTCTCATTAAGAGTTTCAGTTTCAAAACAATAGTATTGGCCAATGTGGGAAGGAGGAATGGAGCAGGGAATCTGAGTCAAAACATTCCTAATCAGGATAATTTTTATTTAAACAGTACAGATCTACCTTCCAGCTACATGTGTCAAATATTGGCTTCCACACAAAGAAGAGGAAGCGGAATTGTTGTTATCACTTCAAATGCAATGTTGGAGAGCTCATAAACCAGCTCCAATTACAGAATACAATAGATATCACCAGAGTGTGATGGAATTTTGTTGCATTTTAAAGCTTGAGGTGTCTGATTCTCCTTAAGAATGGTGAGTAAACAGGGTGGATAGACAGGTAGGAAAAAGGGCACTCTGAGCTATACTACTTTTAAATTCACTCTATCACACTTGGACCTAAATGGAAGCTGAGAAAGAAAATAAGGGTGTGCTCTCTTAGCTTTGGGTACCATTTAGTCTGAACCAGAGGTGCATTCTTATGATTCATGCAGAGACGAAATGTGGTAAACAAAGACTGCATAAAATGAACAGTGTTATTTAGGGCTTAGTGAGGCATCTGGCTTTAATTTTAGATGAGTTACTTCTATTGATGTCTCCATTGCCATCAAACAGTTGTTGTCTTTGCTTCTTTAGGCTTTTGTTTTCAATTGCCTTCTTTTGTGCCGCAACAGCCACACTGACACCAGGAGGTTCCTTGCTTGAACCTTAAAACACGCTTAAAGCATGCTAAATGTAAAGATACAAAAGGATGCACATGACTTCAGAAGCCTGCAGTTGAACAGAACTAGCATGTTACAAAACGTTACGAAAATAAGTGCCTTTTACAAGAAATGCATGCCGGGCAAACCCTTTGGGTTACATCTTCACTTGTTCTAAATGCCTAGTTCCCATGAAGCAAACTTTTCAGATCTCAGCACAGAGCTGACCCTCATAGATTGATATGAGTTATGGAATGATAGAAGTTTCTTAGTTCTGTTTGTATTATCAAGTTGAAAACAGTGGGTTTTGTTATGTTAACTTCTCTTCTACTCAGAGAAACTAAATTTCACTAGAGAAACTGCATAATTCAAAAATTTATTATTAATGTATGTGCCACTTTTATTCAGTTCACTTCTATATGAAGGTAAAATTTATTAATAAGCTTTAGTCTCTATTGAATATGAATAAATCAATTACTTTGCACATCATTGTCTTGGGTGTTTATAAATGTTTCTGTTGGCTTGTGTTTTTATGAATGATCATATATGCAGAAGTTTGTGATTGAATATGCAGCCTTAAACTCGGAGGAAAGAGATCCATAACAGTGAGAGAATACTTGATGAGGCTGCACGTTGCAGCTCAGCCCTATACAACTATAGGCATCATGACAGCGACTCAGAAAGGTGCCAACACTGTTACAGGTCAATGAAATTTGGGAGGGGGGAAAAAAGGCCCTAAACAACAACAAAATATTTCTTCCTCTAGAAGGAAGTAATGTTGCAAGAGAAAGTTGAATGACTATCAAGGGTATTGAAAATGAAACTCCCTTACATTTTCCTGTCTGGTTTTATGGATTTTCAAGACTAAGCAATTGCTGTAAATGCACTTTATAGCATTTTAGGTTATAAACAAATGTCCAGAAGCTTCAGGAAAACTATGAAAGATCCAGTTAAGGGGTCGTCACATGAAGGCACTCCCACCACTTCTTAACTAAGGTTTCACAGACCACTAGAGATTAAAAGTGTAGATGCACCCAGTACAGGGTTAAAGCTGATCTAAAGCCTCATTAAATTAAACCTGGGCCCAGTGAAGTCAATAGCACATTCACTAATTTCAGCAAAGAGAATTACCTGCTTAATTTGAACCCTGTATAACTGTGACGACTTGTTTTCCTTAAAATTTCATTATCAGTTTTAGCATGTAACTCAAACTAGACATCACTGAAAGTTACTTTCAAGCATATGTTCGGCATGAAAATATCTCTGCTTCAACAACCAACCTGTTTTTGCAATCATCAAAACCAGTCTGAAATTATCAGTGTGCAGGCTGAATATATCTTAATAGCTGTATATTCAATGAAGATCTTTGATATTTAAGAACCATAGTAATAACTGGCCATTTTCTCTCGACAGATCTCAATTATCTTTAACATATTTTCTTTGATGTTTCCAACCAGTCTGCCTCACAGGAAAGATATAGGAATACAGAAAAATTTGATACATTCTCATCAACATTTAATAGGTCCATAAAGGAGTATATTGTATATTGATGAAATTTTTATTCCTCTGCCCACCCCGAGCTTTCAGGTAGAGACTGCCAATGGTTACATTAGTCTCAGAAAAAAGATTGCCAGCTGATCAGTGAAGTTTTGTCTTTTATTATGTTATCCTGCTCTAATCAAGGATGTTGTAAGGCCTTTATGTAGATAGAAGAGTGACAACAGTGGCTTCCTCGCTGACTGCTGCTAGTTCACGTGTCCTGTGGCACGGTGTATTTTTGTCTTCTATAGGGGTCTAAAGGAATTCCTTACCCTTTTCCAAAGTAATCAAGTGGCATTTTCACAGTGTTTCTGTTCATTAGGATCCCAAACCTCTTTACAACATACTCTTTTTACTATCCTGTGCTACTGGGGAAGAAGCATCCATCCAGGGAAAAGCACACAACATAATTTCTGTGTGGGCTAGTAGAGCACAAAAAAGGCCAGAAACAGCGCCTTTGCAAGGGCTACATTCCCTTTTATCATCCCCCACAACCTCTAACCACACTTCATCTCCAAATTTGTCTCTACGAATCATCTGGAAAATATATTTTTCTTGTCTTACAACAGCCATTAGTATATCCTACTACCTAACCCTTTCTCTGTTAAACAGTCATTAAGAGTATCATTGCTGGTCAAAGTATTGAATTTTCACAGCCAGGTTGTGACTTTTCCATCACTTGTGAGGAATAGAGCTAGTCCTAAGAACCACCCATACACTCTTCTCAGTCAAATAGTGAAGTACCATTTAATTTTTCACTCCTTACTTTGGTCTTTCTGCCAGCCTTTGAATTTCTGACTGATTTTGTAGACATAATCAAATACATGTGGAAAATGAGAGCCTTAGTTTATATTTAGCCTGTAAATTGAGTATGCATTCTCCAGATGTTAAGTCCCTTGTTATGATGTCTTAAACACCTGTTTCACAACTAGAATTCTGTAATGACTTATTGGGCAAAACTATTTTTCATGAAAAGTGTCTTTTGTTAAATAAAGTTATGTTGCTGTGATTTTTTTGCCTCAAACCAAATATATTCAGAAGTTATTTCCGTTCCTACTGTGATGGTTCCCATGAAAATGTAAAATGTTAATAATTAGATTTTTTTAAAAAAGCAAACACTATATATTTTTTCAGTATACTGAACTGGCAGGCTTTTAATGTACACTGGCATCTCACTGTTCAGTCTCAGATGGTTGGTTTTGATGTCAGTCATCTCAGATAAGTGAACAGGTATTATCATCTCTATAGACAGGGAAGCAAAGACAAATATAGGGTCTGAGTTAGCACAGTGCAGAATAATAACAGCTTCAACTGACTTCAGTAGCTGTTACCGCTCATCACTTTTAAAGATCAAGCTACTTGTCTTGACTGGTAGACAAAGATAGACTTGGGTTTTAATGAGTTTTGTCCTTTAAAGAGTCACATGAAAGCTATTAAAGTTATTCTAGGAAATACCACATTTCTCTACATCAGAAACTTCTTGATATAAGTTTAACACTTTCATTAATATCAGGTGAGCATTAATAAAGTAAATTCTTCAGTAGTCATTATATTTGTAATCTCTCTGGCTCAGCAAGGGCAAGATAAATGACAGATTTTAGAGCTCTCATCTTCTGGGATCATCTCTTTCTCTTTTATATTAAACAACTCTATTTCTGTGTCCAAAATCCTGTGCTTATTTTTGGTATGTCAAATACTCTTATTCCATTACAAAAACTAACACAGGCTTCAGCTAGCATCTCAAAGATCTAATTGTTTCTATGTCTCCTTTATTACTCAAAGGTTCAATAATAAACAACAAATACCTTCCAGTGCAGCAAAGCTGTTAACCAGTTACTTAAATCCTGAAGAGTCTTATGTACTTACACTTATACTTAAATGCTTTCCTGAATAGGGATAGAGTGTTGATCTGAAGCCAGAACACATTGCCTGGGGCCACCAAAGTTATAAGTTTCAGCACCAGAATTAGAACTCGAGTTCCCCATTCCCAAGCACGTATGCAGGTCACTAAACTGTGCTTTACTTCGGAGTCAAGTTGGTTCTACTAATAAGAATACTCTTTCCACTGGGGTAACAAATCGGAAAAGAATAATTGGACATAGAGGAAACAGTCTGATAATTAAATTTAATGCATCAGGTCTTTTACTCCATGAGTAATTTACATTTCTTATGAAAGCAGAGAGAGACTATGTTTCCCAGATCTTTTTTTTTTTCTTTTCTCTTGGTTTTATTGCTGGGAATATGGAAAGGGGGTGTGATTGCTTTTAGTTCCATTGTGATAATGATAAGTTTTAATTTAATAAAATAAAAGTAGGAGTTTTTCTTACCAGCAAAAAAATTGCTTCTCCTCACAGAACCTGAAGACAAGTGGGTGGAAATTTGTTCATGTACATCATGATGTACAGATCACACAATGAATTACTTGTTTCTTTAAAGTTATATCCAGTTAATCTCAAGACATTTTGAATAACACCCCCCCTCAAAAAAAAAAAAAAAAGTTTATTTATTTCCAGCTGTTTCTGTCTTAGTGTGTCAGACTCAGTTTGTGTCAATAAAATGCAGAAGAAAATAACATTCTGTGGCATTATAGTCACTGGACTTTAAGGAATGCTTTAGAAATCTTACAAATTCTCCCTCTCAGCATAGCTGCAGAGACTACATTTTAGCCCCATGGCAGGAAAAGCGTGAGCGCGTTCATGCATGATGAAGGCAGAGATCAGTTATTCAAGGCTGATGCATGTGATGAAGGATGCTTAAATATCCATCTTCTCATCACCCAGATGGAATCTGTATGCTTTCACAGTGATGAAGATAGATTAGGTACCGATTCAGTAAAGCACTTGCAGGTGTGGATTTAGCAGGGCAGGGGGTGCAAGAAAGAAGAGAAATGAATAAAAAAAAATCCGCTAAAGATGAAACAAGGTACCACATATCACATTCATAGAGAAATGGCTTGGGGATTTTCTATCCAGACTGCAACATTCTTGTTAATAGCTAGTTGCCAAAACGGATGCCCTGATTAATGAGAACAGATGGATTTCTCCAGAGGGTCTGCAGATTTAGACAGTACTGCCACTAAATGAAATGCTAATGATCTGGCACTATGCTTCTCTGTGTAGATTAAATGCCAGTAATACTATTTTATTTGTATTTGGTGGAGTTAGAACAATCCCTTTTAGACTTTTCAGATATAAAGTTCTAGCATTTGCATCACCTCCATCTCACTAAGAGCTGTACATAAATGACCAAAATGCATGTTCTGGATTTTACTCCTCGCAAACTCTTTCGGTAGACTATACATTTCTTACAGGATCTTCTCAAGATCTAGAGGAATATCTGGTTTCGCATTTTTAAAATGTAGTTTCCCAAGGCAAATGAATCACTTGATTAATTCTGGTACAAAATAAGGTTACATGAAAAATTTTCACTGTTATATGCAGCACAAGCTAGTTTCCTTGAATTTCTTTCACTACAATTGCCAAGTAAAATTAATCTGAAAGTTTTGTAGCACAGACATTGTTTGTGGATCTGGTCAGGTTTGTTCCCCAAATCTGCCATTAATCAATATTTCTGTTATAACAAAAAAAAAAAAAAAAAAAAAAAAAAAAGGATTAACACAGATTTTTTTAAAAAAAAGGTTAATGAATTCTGCTCTAAAGTAGCTGACTCAAACCCCTCACTTTTTCTTTCATCTAAAAATCTTCTTTAATGCGATGTAATTTTTTTGTTTGTTTTATTTTTCTGATTTGCCAATATGGCTATTTCAAGACAAATCCACTATTTGCACAATTCACACCTGCCTAGCTATATCCTTCTGTCATTTTTTTTTTTTTTTTTTTACGGGAAAGACTGTGAGGAAAATAATGCAGAACTCAACTATTCATATGGATATTTTAGGGCTAATCCATCTTCTCAGTAAAAAAATTCTCATTAACCTCAAGAGAAGGATCCCTGGCTGTAACTTGCTTTAAAGAATCTGCATCTGCAGTCTAGCAGATATGTAAGGTGCAAACAGCCGATTTTCACTTGTAAACAGATGGTTTTGCTCAATATATTCCTTCTGGAATCATAAAATAACAGCAAACTCCTTTAGGAACTGTTGCAAATGTAAGCACCAGAGGTGGGTGTGAAAATTAGAGACCAAGACTAGAAAGAAGATAAATTGGTATAACAAAGATAAAGGAGTGTGCAATTTATAATCATCATAGTGACTGAGTGGGAAATTTGCCACTGATGTTTCTCCTGAAAAAAAAATAACAAAATAATATTCCAATGTTCAGGTACTGAATGCTGGCACAAAGAAAGATGAATCAATAATAAAGTGACAGTAATTTGGGGGCAGCAGAGTCTGAAGAGAGATCTACTAATAGCATGCATCAGTGCTATAAACTGTGTCCACAGCTGAAAAGTGCCAGCACAGCAGGGATGCCAGAGAATTTGTTGAGTGGTCTCACAGAATGTCCTGGAAAGTGGCAGGCAGTCTCATTTTGTTCTAATATCACTGCACCATTGGTGATTTGCCAACCTGTTACTTTGCATAACATTTTGTCAGGAGTATAGTATTTGTGGCAGACTGTCTAATCCATAGTACTGCACTGAGGAAGAGAAGACAGCTTAAAATAACTTAAATTTGATGCAGAGTGTCTTCAGTTTCCATGATTTAATTAAAGAAAGGATAGGAGACCACTTGGAGATGTTTTATAATGACTGCCCTTTCGGAATTAATTTTCCATGCCAGCCATCTTGCGCCTTCTAAATCCATTTCATGGGCACTCCAGTTTCTGTTCTTCTCCTTTCTTACTCAGAGCACTGAATGCTATCTTGCCCATACACTCTTACATTGACACCATTGCATTCACAACTATATTTGTACTCTCAAAAAAAGTATCAGATTTGACAGGTTCTGGATGCTATGAATTCATGGTGATTGACATTAATTATATTTCCTACCTTTAGTTACTTATTAATCACATAAGCTTCTTATTCAGTTTTCTCCTTGTATGGGGTTGTGTAGGACTTCAGATCTGATGGGAAAAAAACTCAGAATAAGGCAATGTGGGATGATGCAGTTCTAACTTAGTAAATAGGCAGAAATACCAAATTCCTGGAGCTACATAAATGATTTTGCCAAATAGCCAGTGAAACTCCTCTGTTCCCATCCCTCATAATAAATATACCAAACAGTCAAAATTCATTTTCAACACTTCATTGACAATGGAGTGCATTAATGTACGTCAGGATGAAGGTTGGCTTTGAACTTTCAAATAGAGTCTAGTTGTAGTGCAGCAAGCTTGCCCACTAGAGAAAATGGTGTGGACTGAGTCCTGTTGCACATTATACTCTGCTTAAAGCCATTGAAATTCAAAGCCTTTACTGCAGAAGTGTAACATGAGACCCATTTTGGTACTGGTGCTGCTTACGCCTTGTTACACATGATGCAAAGTGACTACGTTGTCGTAAGTGAGGGCTGTATGTGACAGTGGGAAACGTAAATCACTTCCTTTATCTGTAGTACTCAAAAAGTGTCAGGAAATGGGTTTTGTATTTGAATGGAATGTGGCCATAAATGCAGCCATCTGTGCTGCTTGCTTTGCTGTCTGCCATTAAAAGATGACAATAGATGAGCCCTGACCATATGATATTTATGCTGCATTAACTTCCTGATAGATTCCCCATATGTTTCAGGCCAGCAGGGTGAATACTGCAGATCCTTGCCCTCTCTTGCTCTCCCAAAGCAGTGTGGAAACATCTTCTCTTGGCCTGTGGACCCCAAGCCTGTGTAGTCCTGGAGCCAGACAGCACCATTCCACTGAGACGGCTGACTCCCCTCCACGGGAGAGCAGATTTTCCTGCTCTCCACAATGCTCATGCTGAGTGATGGAGAAGCCTTGAGGGTCTCTCCCACTTCAAATGCTTCAGGAAGGAATTACACCTGCTCTGAATTTATAGAAGTATCTTGTGAGGAACTGGTACTTTATGAAATTTGCTATAAAAGTGCCAGGAGAAAAACATTCATGAAGGTAAATGAGACTCCTAGAAAGGAAGAGGGAGCTTAAAGTTGTCAACCTTCCGTGGGTTTTGGTTTTGTTTTTTCTGGCACTGTTAAGCTTACTCGGTCAAATGGCCACCTTGTAGTAAACAGCTTACTTGGCAAATTACCACAGGAATTAAAGGAAAACCTTTAAATTCCCACATGAAGCTAAAAAGCACTCTACCAGATCTGATTTATTCTAACATAACCTGCATTGGCTTCCTTGTATGTAGAGTTTGCATCAAGTTAAGATAGCTGAAGTACTGAAGAAAATGTTACAGTAGAAATTAAACAGGTCTCACTCTATATCAGATTGAGTACAAGCATCAATTCCTTGGTTTTGGACACACTCCAGCAGCTTCTGACACTGGTGGAAAGAATGCTGTGGGCTTTGCTATATCTACAAACATACCTCAGTCCCTGAAAGAAATATAGTGAGAGAGAACCAATTCTTATAACTAGAAAATAATGAATGCAAAACCCATCTTTAAACTTTTCCATTATCATAGTTACATGACAACCGCAAACCCAATTTGTACAGTTTACATGGAAAAAACATTTTTATTTTCATTTTTCAAACTCAACCTGGGATTAGAGACCAAGGTGGATTTTTTTCCAACTCATGCATCAGCATGGAAAAAAAATTACAAACACAGCAGCTACAGCTTGGCTAACAAGTCTGTGATGCGCAAGGCAGAATTTGAACCTCGCTCTCATTCTCAAAAGTTTAATTGGCTCCCTGGGGCAAACTGTCAAGAAAGGAAACAGATATTACTCTGGATTTGAGGTGGCCTAAAAGCAGTTTCAGATCATAGGAAATGTAACCCTCGGCTCTCAGTTACTTTAATTTTGCATCTTGAAAGCAGGATTTTACACAGCTTGTGAGTGCACAACAAATATTTATTGTTTAACAGACATAGTAAACTGCTGGGACTAACATGCTACTACTAGGTCAAACATTCACAGGCTTACCCCCACCTTGTCCCTACAGGCACTACAGACAAGTCTTCAATGGACACGTAAACTTTAAGGAGTCATTGGGGGAGAACTTTGTTACTTGGAACAGGTTGATCCTTATTTTTGCCGAGCTGCTGCTTTCAAACTCAGCTTTTTTTGCTTTCTTTTCTTTTCTCCATAGGTTCTTACACCTTTTCATGTCAGCATTTCTCTCTTGAGACTTTTAGTTACTGACTATTCCCAAATCAGCCCTCTGACTCTAGGGTTTTTAATCTTACATGGTCTTGCTTTACGGGCTCTTTCATTTAAAGATTGACAATGTTTTTGACAGTAAAACTAAGCCACTGTCATGTAACTGAATGTCATGAGACTGGATCCTTGTTCACAAAGGCACAGGTTTTCAAGGAGAGGCTAAAGAACTTTAGACACCTCAATTAGTCCCTGTTTCCTCTGCCCTTGTGCCATCATCTTCCATAGACTAGCTGGAGTGCCACAGTTACGAAGACCAGCATATATGGAAGGAAGGGAAGAGTGGTTAAAAGTTGAAAGTTATCCTAGAAAAAGATCTGTGAGGATCTAAGTACATTCACAAGTGGTTCTGTCTGATAAAGCAGATCTTTAGAAAGAAACAGTTGGGGACCCGATTTCCACATCTGTACACATTTGAGGGGTTTACCTCAAGCTAATCCTGTTCCACTTCAGCAACCCAAACTCCCACTGATGGCTGAGGTGTACTACACGAGCAGCTGGAGCACATCTTCTGATTTGGTATTGTTCAGAAGGAACACCGCTCACATGCTCCGAGACCCAGAGCACAGTAAGTGGAGTGAAGGAAGCAAGCAATTCACTTCAAACAACCACTGCTGATCCAAATGTTCATGTCTACGTAGATGCACAGAATACTCAAAACCAAAAACAAAACAAGAAAAAGGTTACTCTCACTGATCTCTCTGCATAGAAGCAAATCATGGCCATCCTTACAACATGGGATTGGAAAGCATGCTTTCAGTGGGGGGCTTTCCCCCACCCAAACACACGCAGTCCAAATCTGTGACCCAACAAAAGTCCAAACCTATCCAACTGGATGCCTTTGTAAAGTCTGCAGTGTAAAATACTGCTGTTTGTGTTCTACAGTGCCAACAACAGCTGTGGAAATCACCAACGCTCTAGTTCCCCCCTCCGTCCTCCAGCACCCTGAATCTTTACTACATGTCTCTTCTTTCTATTACAAAATTCAGCTTACAAAATTAGTCACTCTTGACCCTTACAATCCTGCCAACTACAAGGAACAATTCGCTGCAGCTACATAATTGTCCTTTTACATTTACTCCACTAGTGAATTACTGAAAACTGAAAATGTATGGAATTTTGGTTTTTGCCAAGGACTGGTTCAGTGAATAGGACAAACAAAGAATTTAGACTTAATGTATGGTCATAAGGACAGTACAGAAAGCACTCAGGTGTTTAAACTTCTCACTATCTTAAAGCAAATGCTCATGAGCCCTGGTCCTCAGTGTGAACCCACTGTGATAGGTGTCATTACATTGTCAGTTAATTTTTCTCACTGCTTTTAAAACTACAGTGTTTCCTTCACTTTTGTTTTCTTCAGTCACCTGGCATCATACAGCTGATTAAATTGATCTGGATTTAATGTGTTGCCTAAATGTTCTTTCATTAATGGAAATGGTAAATCTTTGGCTACAAAGAGGAACATGGGCTATGTGCTCATTAAAAAATTAAAATGTATTAAAACAACTTCCCATGATACCTAGTTCAGTCTCAAATGGTGGCTACCCGTCATGAGTATTTGGAGCAATCAAATCTCCCAAGGCATAAACTAGGCTAAGCCAGTTCTGTGCAGCACAGCACATTGCTCTCTGGTATAAAGTAGAGCTGCTAACTTCAGCATATACACTGGCTCTTTCAGCTGAAGTCCGGCCTCAGACTTATTTAATAATAATACTGGTAATAATAACAGTAATAACAGAAACAGGAAAGGGGAAGGAGAACAAAAAAGGGAAAGACAGAAGGACTTAAATTCTTCATTCGATGCAGATGTCTAAGAGCCAGAAAAATGCATAAACTTCTCTTGCAGGAGCAGGAATGGGTGCACCATCAGTTTGTATTGCCATAACAATAATAATAAACACATCCAGATATAATTAAGGAAAATTAATGCTGATACTGTGATTCAAAGTATTTTCTCTATCAGGAGGATTCAAAGAGCCTTGACAACACTTACTGATGCTATGACAACAACTGGAGTGAATTGTTTTTCTGTGCTTCCACAGCAGATAATTTGACTTTTTCCTCCAATCCAGGATAAGGATTTTTCAGAAAATATGAAAATAGTTGGGGACTAAACACAATATGATTCTTTTCTTCACCTTTTTGATTTTTAATCTGAGCTGGGAGGAGGGAAGCATATTGTAGTCTAAACCAAACTGAGGTTAGCAGGAGCAGGGGCTGGGGTAGGATTCACTGCTGAGAAAAGTTTGCTGAATATACTTTGCAGTTCTTATTCTTGCTTATCTTCCAGCTTTTGCTTCTATAAAGAAAACATTCATTGCACAGAGATAGGCATGATTTGTTGAGTACAGTTTCAGTTCAGGACACTGGATTTATGGCGAAGCTGGAGAAGAATTTATTCAATTGTTTTCACAATGAGATCAAATTGTTTCTGAAAGTGGGAATCAGTTTCATTATTCCTGGCTGAGAGATGATGCCAAATTACCATTGAAATTGAGATGACTGATGAACCAGGAGCTGATGCAGAGGGACAATGCTGTGTTTTAATCAGAGGAGCCAAATGAAAGCTTACTGCCCTCATGAGCACAGTGCTGCCGCAGGGCAGGCTGGCTGTCACCAGCTTTCCCTTCCAGCCAAGGGCTGGCTCAGTCTTGCCCATGCTTTGTTCCCTTCCCTGACGGATAGCAGACTGCAGACTCTTACAGAGTTGGAGTGGAAGCCTACTTCTCCTTGGCAGTTCTGCCTTGAGCCAGCTGGCATGACGAGAGAGCTGAATATCAATGGTTTGTTACAGCTGAATGACCCTTTTCAGGGCCAGGCACCAAATGTTTGTGTTTTTTCTGAACACAGACACTCTCCCTAGCCTTTTTCACTATCTGGCATCTGTGTTAGTGCCCAGAAGCTTTCCAGCTTTGCTGACCGGCTGGAATTAAACTGCTTCTTCCTGGGTTGCTGATCTCTTCAGCCAGTCCTCATGGGGAAGAACTTGTGTGTGCTGCTCTAGCTGTTATTTATGGAGGTCTAAAGGAGGAAAGGAAAAGTTAATAGAGTCCTTTACCCTTGTCAGTCAAGTAGTGTTTCTTTAGAGCTTTGTATTCTGAAGATTCAGCCAACAGCCCAGAAAGGAAAAATCCCTTTTGCTATATTCTGCAGAGCAGACCTGGTATAGTAAGGGAAACTGGGATCACTGTCACTCAAAGATTATTTGCATTGTAGCCTCTCTTGAGGGTTCCTTGTCTTGAGCTGGCAGCAATAAACAGGTATGGGTTCTCAATAAGCTGTTTTCTCAGTCAAGTTAACACATTCAGAAATCATACTGAGAACTTTTGAAGCTGTAAACTTCCCAAGAGTGCGAGATTTGTGTGCAAATATTGTGGTATTGATAAAAGTTAGCCAACTTAAGATCAGACTTGCGCTCCCTTTTGTGAAGTAAACTTTATGATATTTCTAGCTGTACCTAAATTCCCGTCAAGGTAGATACAACCATATAAGAAGAATGGTACCACACTCCCACTTTTGAGAACAGTAATATGTCTTGCAATGGCTGAAATGTGTTACATTCTTAGTCTGAGTTAGCAAAATGCAATAACAGTAATTGGTCCAATTCTAAATAATAATTGGTAGCATCATAAATAGGGTAGGTAATCAATATAGGGCATTTCCTCTCTTTGGACTGACTCTGATCACACCATGTTTGTGTTTGCATTATTCCTTTCTTCAGGACAGTGTTATGAGTAAGCATGGATGCATATCTGTAAGAGATCTAGATGTCTTCTGAATGGAGTCTCATTGACTTCAACAGGTTAATGCATCTCTGGGACCTTACTCCATGACCACTGAAATTAACAGTAATGTGCCATAATACCTCTTCTGCTGTGTTTCTTACACTAACCCATGATTTTTCCTGTTATAACCTCATAAACTTGCCAAAGCTCCAGTACAAAATCAAATCCTCTGCTTGCTACAATTTAGACTTAAAGTCAATTACCCCTGTTCCCATCTTGTCTGGTTAGTATAGCCCTGTATGGATGGACAATAAAAGAAGAAAAAGTATGGTAATTACAAAGCCTACAGTGCAGTATTTATTGCAGATGACAGGCAGTGGCTTAAAAGTTAGCCAGATTTTTCTTTAAGTGGCTTGTCTTTTTATTTGATGACATCAGAAACAGAGTAGGCTAGATTTTCTTCCAGGGCAATGGGGTGACACTGCACCCATTTACAGCAGCAGAGAATTTTGCCCAGCATTTTTAAATCTCCCACAGCAGCATATAATTTATAGGCTTTTCTGTAACAATGTTCACTGTTACACAGTATGTCTGAAACCAAACAAAGCTTTTTGAGACATATGGTTCTTATTATTGGAACCTAAATTATTTCCTAAAAAAAATCACATTCATAATTTTCCCAGAAAGGGGCAGTGGTGTTATTTTGGGGTTTTTTTTGCCTAAGGAAGAAAAACTGGGCACATGAGGAATGAAGGAAGATTGGGCCAAGTTCTCAAGCTATTCTCTCCATTGTACAGCTTTAAACTGGGACATGTATAAAATCTGTCCTCATATAACCTAAATATTGGCCTATATAAAGGTCAAGCTTGGAGGTTCAAATTCTTTTAGAACATATATTCTTTTAACTGCTTCTTCCTTGCCTTGCTGTGGAGAAAGTAGATACTGATCAACATCCTACAGAGCATAGGAAACTGTGGGTCTACTGTGAGTGCCTCAGGGTTTGCTGGTTTTTTGTGTCTATCTTCCAAACTACTAATGTATTGAGACATTTCAAGACTTGTTTCCTTTGCTGCTAGCATCTCATAATGGTACAGCTAACCTTAAAATTAAAAATCAGTCTCTAGAAGAGATCACACCAATGAAACACTTTGGACAGGGCAGAGGGTAAGTACAGATCAGTGCAGAATGCCACTTGGCAGGAAAATCCACGGCTCCAGTAAGTTTTTGTTTCAATTCAGAAGTGAAATAAAAAAAATTCAGGAAAAAAATTCCCAGAAATGTAACCACAGCAATTTTAAATGGAAAAAAAAAAAAAAAGAAAAAAGAAAAAAAATTAACATTTCATTTCCAGCATGATGTTCTTGAAAATCATAGACATCACTAAGTAATTTAGGACATTAGCAAAATTCCTCTTCCAACAGGAAAAACATTCCGGTGCCCTGAATCCATGCCTCTGAGGGGCACAGAGGTACAGATGGAAGGAGGGGTAGTAGATGCTTCCATGTATCTGTTACTGCCCATGGTATTGTCATAGCAAGTGAAAACTCAAGGTTTGCATTCTTTGGAGAGGTGGAGGACCTAGAGGCTATGTCTGCCCTTTTTTTAGGGAAGTGTTCTATACTTTGGAGGGATTCAGCTGCCCACCTTTACTATGTCCAGAGCCTGGATGATTAATTCCAGAATTGTTAATTCTGTGACGGGAACATGTTTCCTATCTTGTGGCAGCTCAGCAGCCTGACTCCCAAAAGGTAAGCGTGATTTGCTCTATCATGCCTCATTCATTTGGAATGGGTTCCACAGAAAAAGAAGGAGCTGAAAAAAATATCAAGAAATCTAAAGACCTTTTGGCAGTCATCTTAGAGTAAGAAAGGGACTTTCCTCCAGAATGTGCAGCGTATAGGTGATAAGTGATACTGGAAGGTGTACTTTTCCTTCAGATAAGTTGAAGGATAGACACTCCATTCCTCCATACTATGTGGTCTCCATTTGAGAGCTAGTTATGGTTATCACAGGATCCCATAACAATCAAGATGATGAATTCATGCAGTTGCCTGAGCTCTTGGGGTTTGGTGGTAGGTGACCTATGAGGATAACAGTGTCTAATTGCATATTGGCCACAAAACTCACAAAAATGTGGAGTCATAAACTAGCTGATAGAAAATCCACCATCCACCTGTGTGAGCTGGAGTGATACCATACCTGAGGTATTATTAGGCTAGTAGATTTTTGTAAATGCAGTTCTACTGAAATCAATTCTTGCTTCCCACTCTCACAAAGAGGACTTATTTCAGGATGGCATGTGGAGTAGGAATTCTTTTCTTATGCACATGTTGTATTTTTATCTGTTCATTCTTTGCTGGGTGTTAGTGAAAATAATTTATCAGTGGCAGAGAAAAAGGTCTTTTCCTGCATGGCAAAACAGCACAAGCTAGAAAGTAGACTTTTACTCACTTTTAGGTGAAACTGATTATTTTCTTATTTTTGCATATAAAATTGTCTTCTTTGCTGCTTGTATCTCATAATGGTACAGCTAACCTCATAATCAAAACCCAGTCTCTATCCAGAAGCCACAGTGCATATACTGAGGTAAGCCTGAGAGAAGCATAGGTAATGAGGGTTTTTTTGCAAAATATTTATTGCTTTAGGCAAGTTTATAACTTTCAATGCCTCACACTTCTGTGCTCAGGAAGAACTCCGTGACAGAAATATTATCTTTAGAAACTGTTATTACCTGTATTACCATCCATGTGAGAGACGTCATCATTGTTTCTGGTCTGTTTGTTCCTGCATAGAAAATTAAGTTCATTCCAAAACCTATATAGTAAAGACCAATACATTGCAAAAAGCAGGATTCTCTAAGCAAACATAATTTCTGCATTCAAAGTTTATCCAAGCATTTTGCAAACAAAATTCAAGTAGGACAGCAAGCCAAATGCACTGTTAATCATCTGGTTGTACATGCAAATCAGGCAGGTAGGGACATGATGGTTCAGATTGGCACCTTGAGGACTCGGATGTTGTTGATACAAGCCATAGGTGGAAGAAAGTGAGGTAGTGTATCAAACTTATGAAAATGTGCTAGTTAATAATTTAATGTCCATAAATAGACCTTCTCCTCTGAGATATGAGAATCCATTTCTAAATGCTCTTCTTTTATTGAAATTTGCAATCAGGGCAATATCAAAAGCTTAGTTACAACTAGGCAACTGGGTGTGGATCTTTTTCTTTGAACACCTCTGTAGAATGATGATAGATTGTAGCTGCAGGCCATGCTTTCTGTGTCTCCAGAGTCTTGTCTGAAAGGGATCAACTAGAGCTGCCCAGTCAAGTTTCAAGTCACCATTGTACTTGACACATATCTTAAGATGATGAACTTTGTCCCAGAGACATGACAGTCTAATATAAGGAAAAAAGTGGAAATGAAAATTATCATCTCTGATTTCTGTAGGATACCTTACCCAGCAGAAATTAACCGTTTTTTGTTTGTTTCTTTTTTTACTATAGCGCATATACTTTTCTAGTCCTGTTTAAGCCAGTCAAATTACCCCTTGAAAATGGGTAAAAAGTAGTTTTTCTGATGTCTAAGTGATTTAGGAATGCAAGCCCAAATTACTGCTTGAAAATGGGTAAAAAGTAGGTTTTCTGATGTCTAAGTGATTTAGGAATGCAAGCCCAAATAGAGAGTCACTTCATAAAGATATTTCTCATTTCCTTAAGATAATAAACAAATCTTGAATATGAAAGCTAATGCTACTAGAGCCAGAGTATTTAGTAGGACAGATATTCCTAGATGGTGGGACTTAACAGACAAGTAAGTATTTTTGTACAGGAGCCTAGAAGAATATTCTGCAGGTGAGCTGCCTTTGTTTTTGAAGTGTCCAGATGTTTGCTTTATTTTCATCTTTGCAGAAGCAATGGCTAATAGGAGAAAAGAGAATTTTTCAAAAACTATCAAACGTCGAAGTATTGTTGGGAGAGTTAGTCTGACTATCATTAGCTCTGAAAAGGTCACCCTGACAACCTAGTTATATTTAGTTTTACCTTGATAATCTAGTTTTATGGTTTGATTTTCATCTAGGGGAATTTTTTATCATTTTGTCATTTTTAAAAACCTCCTACTTCTAGTCAACAAGATGACTCCTGAAAGCATCTTCAACTTCAAATGCAACTGAAACTGCAGGACTTTCAGAATTTAATTGCCCAGATGTTTGACCAAGAGCAAAAAGGCTTACTTCACTGCTCTTCTGACAACTGATACAGTTTCATGACATGCTCAGGGCTTTACTTTCATGTGTGGTCTATTTGACCTACCCCTGTGATAAAGCATGCAAGAAAGGAGGTACCTTGTGTTTCTCTTTCCTCTCAGTGAATTCGGCAAGTGACAGGAGCCCAGGTTGTGTTTAGCCAATAGTTTATTCTCGTTTGATTCTGTGATTCCTTCCCTCCTCCCACAAAGCCACCTACATCTTAACAGGGGATCCCAGCTTCAGCAGGTAGATCTACATCTTGAAATCCCCAAAGACTGACAGTGTTTTAATTTGGGCATTTGAGTCAGGCCGATTTCTGTTATATATCTTATGGATGGCAGAGCACTTTAATATACGCTGTTGCTTTTGAACAAACAGTATGGTGAAGAATATAAATAGCTTTTCAAGAATATATAATAATCACTCTATCATTACTGAGTTGTTTACTTCAACCAAATACTAATGCCAGGATGTAAGCTGAATTAATTGTATATAACAGTGCATACTATTCACAAAATATCTTAAACATGCAAGCTTAGAAGTTGTTCTTGTTTGACTGAGCTCTACTCCAAGCGAACTGTTTCTAGTTACCACAAGCATTGTCTGAGTCTTTCTTCACATTTCACAGATGTAAAACAGGATGACTAGTAACTGACGACTCAATCAAGCATCTTGATGGAGAGAATGGAGAAATGGTATCCATAAACTCGAAGCTCATCTCGAAGCACCATCCTGACCAACAGACTTTTAAGCACAGCGTATTTGGAGCTGTATTTAGTCCTTTAGGAACTGTTCATAATTCACTTTGGTTCCTCTCTTTGTAATCAAAGCAGCTTTGAAGTAATGAAACACCCAAAAAAAAGAAAGATCTCTGACTAAAAGATATTATTCTGCTCTTGAAAATGCTGATTTCCCATCTTGCCATGACAAGTGTTGTGAGGTTACAGCTAGCCAAGATGTGGTAAAGAACAGGTTAAATTCTGCTTCTGAACAGCTAAGCAGTAAGAGCGCTTTAAATGACAATCTTTTACAGATAAGAGGAATTAGGAATTTGTTTGAGATGGCAGGACAGTAGCCCTAGTGTCAGAAAGGACACAGCTGCTGGTAATCTAAGGATGAAGATGTAATTAGGTTATACTTATGAGTATGATTAATGTGATTACAACACACGTAATCTTAATGTGTGCTTGACTGGAAGACTGAAATATATTTGGTGCATGTCAGGTTCCTTTCTGGTAATGCTTAGTTTCTATTTCTGTTGCTTAAACAAAAGAATAGAAACTTCATAAAAACTTCTCTGGATTTTTATGTTAAAGATTGTTAAATTTCACCTGAAATAAATTTTCATTCAGTCCATCTCTAATATCCACACACATTTAAAACCTGGAAATCATAAGCTGAAGTTGAAAAAATTATATCAGCTTCCAAATAGTTTTTTAAACTCCAGGTTCCTAACAATTTTAACTTGGCCACTAACTTTATGTGATGAATTTATACTCCAGCCTTAGTTCCAGACACACATTGATAAACGCTCCCTTGACTTTAATAAGTTTTGGACAAAACACTTCTATGCCTTCTTATGATTTTCTTAATATGAGTAATAAGTGATGCATGTTATTTGCTCAGCAGTATTAAAATGGATGATTCAGTGAAACATGAGCAATTCTTACTTTTAATTTAATGGTCATTTTTTATTACAATCTGTCGCTTTTAGTGTTATTCATTGCATACCTTACTGTTTAATCATGTATGTTCGATGAGGTGCCCTGTTTTCCACAATAGGGACAGTTTGCTTTTTGGATGTGCTTATGAATTCCTATGAACATTGTTAACATTAACCTCAGTCTAAGTGACTGGTTTTGAAAATGGTTTGACCGTGTGGCTACTATGTTTACACATATACTTTCTATTTACAGTTTATTTACAAGTGTGTGACTAGTGGGTTTAACAAACTAAGTTGTTTCCGTACGACCAGCATTCCCAACACTTTTTGTGCTCTCCTAGGGACAGCAGCCCAAGTCTGAGGAAGGTCTCATTGGGGTAGGCTGTGAATAAACAGAGAACACAAAACAGCTCCTCTTTCAAAGACAAAGAAAGTATTCATCGAAATATCTCAGCATACCAACAGTTTAACCTTTTCATCTTTGTAATTACTGTGGGCGTTACAGAGCCGAACTGTTTCCTTAATGAACACTCCTTTACTGACAAATGTGCCTGTCTCATCCTTCTTGCCTTTGACTCTGCCTTTTCTGGTGTATATAGAGCAGTCCCACGCTCCCACTGCTTTGTGTGAAAAGTCGTGCATTCTCTCCAGAGTAGGCTTAAGCATCACTTTTACTAAATCGTATACAAGATTTTAACCTGGACTGGTAGCCATTTAGCATTTATCTAAATCTGCTATTAGCCTGCTGAGGTATCCAGCCTGTTGGGGTATGACCTTACTTGCAAAGTGCAGTCAAAAGGCTAACAGAGGGTTTGGGCACAGCTTAGCCCAGGGCTGATCATCTGAACTGCAAGGCCATCTTACATTATCACATTTTTTGCTCTCAGTGCATCTCAGTGCACATCAGTGGATGTGTCACTGGAATTTCTTTGGTCATGTTCCACAGCATTTTTACCTGAAGTAAATTCTGTAATGTTCTGTAGCATTACATGCTGACAAATTGTGAGGAAAAAATGGGTCTTTTCTGAGCACTGTGGGAAACTGAGATTAGTTCTTTTCAGGTGATTAAACTTTTTTCTCCTTGTAGTGTGAATGAACTACTAACAAGAGTAATAGTGGTATCCCTTTTCTATTTAAGACAGGTGGGAAATACCACTATATTTGTGTGAGTAGGTTTTGTTGGGATGGGAATGCCTTGGTTCTCAGGCACTGGTCCTTTTGTCAGCTCTCACTACCAGGTAATCACAGGAGCAGAACAATTTAGGAGCTGTGAGCTTCCACGTACATCATCACTTCATGCTGTGGTCTGAACCTGTCTCCAGCGAGTCTCTTCCTTGCCATGACCATAATCCACTATATTTCTTTTGCTGATGTCTGACAGAAAAGAATCTTGCTCCACTGCAAGCCTACAAGTCACCAGTTTTATCCACCAGGGAAGGAGGAGAGGGTGGATGGAGGTGGGCAGTGGCCAGCAGTGGCCATCAGCAGGACAGCCGGCGCAGTTTCAGTGCTTGAACCTGCTAAAGGGTGAAATCTGCAGCTAAACCACTCCCTGCCTCCTGCTTCTCCTTTCTTGGCCAGAGGGCTCAGTGTTCCCTCATGAACCACTTTCAGCCACACCCAAGTACTAATTGTTTAGTAACGAAAGCTTTAATTACCAGTTTATTACGATTTTAATTACTAGGAGACTGGCAGAGACTGAGGTCAGACTACCAAAGATGTATTATTTTTTATAATCGTGGAATCTGATTTCTGTTCATCCAGGAAGAAATCTGTTTATAAGCATGATATTGATAAGGTTTTATTCCTGTTCTAGGCAAGATTTATGTGAAGAATCATGAGGTGCTCCTAACATTTACTATGCAGCCAGCTTGGATTAAACCTCGCATGAAAGATTTTATCTCTTGGCTTCCAAATTTGCAGAAAGTCTTATTCAAACCTGTTTGAAGTGTATAAATGCTCAGGCAAATCATTGCCTGTAACCAAAAGATAGAGAGGCTTAGAAAATACGAACTTACAATGGAAAAAACTTATATGTGGAATAGATTGCTGCAAAGAGAACGAGAATTATCTGTTCCTTGTATCTATAGTGAACAGGACAAGAAGTAATGAGGCTAAATTAGATCAAAGGAGATTTAGGATAGATATTAGGGGAAACTCTCTAACGGTGGTGATAATTAACCTCTGAAATAGCTTACCTTGAGAGAACATGGGCTCCCTATAGTTACAACTTTTTAAGGGCAGATTGAAAAAGCATCTTTGAGGAGTGGATTATGTTTTCCTGTTCCTAGCTTGCTGTGGGGTAGCAGACTAGATGCCTTCCCGCGATCCTGCCTGTATCTTTATCAGCCATTAGTCTGTCAAGTCAGAATAAGACTATAGATTTTATTGATCGTTGTGATTTTATAATGAATTAGATGCAGGATTAGTGATTTACATGCGTTTACGTAGTGCAAATGTTTTGATCACATGGTGTTCAGGCAAAGTAGGTTTTGCAATTCTGAAGTACAAACTAGAATCAGAACTGCTGGCTTCTCTTGTTTTCTCTCCAGAAAACAGTTGCAGAGTGTTTGTTTTATGGATGTTTGTAGATATGTTTGTAAGGTCTTTTGCTGTGAATTGCAGAGTTATTATAAGTTCTTTTCTCTGTAGACTATAAGAAACATTTTGTGTTCTGCTTAGGGCAGACTGCTAGAAAACAAATGTACATACTCTTCCTTCATGAAGATAAGACTTTTATACTTTTGGGGCATTGCACCAATAATCTAAAATAAAGGTAGCATGTATCTGGTCAATGGTGATGAAAGAATATCTAATGTCTTTTACAGAGATGTACCCAAGTGTTTGGACAGAAGTTTTGAGTGTGGTCTAATTGGTTACATTAAGGAATATTCAGATCAGTCAGTAGTTTATACACAAAATGCTTAGTAGATTATTTTAACTGCCAGTGTACTCTGAGTTGGCAAAAGCAGATTAGCTCTTTGATAGGTATTAAGATAATTTTTCCTGTTTATATTTATAGCTCTGGGGGGGGATCCATTGCACGTGCTCCCATTCACAAATAAAGCTTTTCACATTTCACAGGAAAAATTATGTATTGGTCACATGGAAAAAAAAAATTTGTTACGTACATATGTTACCTTCTTCAGAGGACAACAGATTTTTCTGCCAGTAGGGCCTTATGGTTTTGCAAAAGCAAAATTAAGTCAGAAATAGAATCAGCTTCTTTTGGATTCAGCAATTATTTTACGAGATTTGTGCACGTATGTGTGTATCTAAATAATTTATTTGCAGGAAGATTGTTTAAAGGACAATGTGGAGCTATGTTTCAGCAAGGGATCTGTGTGAAGACAAAAAACCCAGCTGGAACTCAGGAAAGAGAATCCTCATGGGTAAGTAAAACATCAAAGGAAAACCAAAGACAAGTGGGCAGGCAGTGAAGGAGGGAATGGTTGGCAGAAGGAAATAAAGGGAAGGGGAGTAGACAGACATGAAAGTAGAAATATAAGTGAAGTGCAGCTTCAAAGAACTTCTCAAAAGAAGACCAGATGCTCAAATTTGGTGCCAAGGGTCAGAAAAAATAAGCAAGGAAGAGTCATGTGATTCAAAGTGACAAAAATTCAAGGCTAAATAGTTTCCAGAGCCAAGGCTGGAGAATGCAGTTACTTCTGGATATTTTCTAAGTACTTCTAGAGACCTTCTCCAGTCAGTGA
The DNA here is from genome assembly GCF_929443795.1 of Astur gentilis. NCBI lineage: Eukaryota > Metazoa > Chordata > Aves > Accipitriformes > Accipitridae > Astur > Astur gentilis. The sequence goes on from NC_064904.1 coordinate 10,368,512, forward strand.
ATATGAGAAAGTCAGAGAAATGTTGAACCACTTGCAGAGAAGCAAGGTAGGAGCTGGAGCAGCTAGCATGAAAGAGAGGTTGTAGTGATCAGGAGCGGTCGCAACATAGTCCATTTATGGACTCCCACTCTTCTTCATAGGACAATAATAAGAAAATCACAACTCCAGGAAACTGCTGAGGACCCAATCAGGCCTGGAGCAAGAATTGCTATTATTAAAAAGAATAATGTTTATAACTATGAGTTGTAAAAAAAAACCACAAAAAAACCAAAACAACCCACCAAACCAAAACCAACAAACAACCAAAAAAACCCCACAACAGGACAAAGTCCTAAATAGCTGCTTCAGCATTTCTCTATAGTCAGACTGTAGACTCTTGAACCCCAAGTATGTTAGCAGTTGCAAGTGCATAAAGACAATTACTTCCAGCCATGCGAATGGCTCTATTACAGTGATCTGAACTCAAGGGAATCCCTGACCATAGCACTTGGGTTTTTTTTCTTTTTTTCTAGCAAGCCTTAAGGAAACTAGTTGATTTCTAGGCAGCTAAAGAGTTCAATCTTGAAATCTAAGAGCTGTTTGTTGACTCTGGATATATTGTTTCTATCCAGAGGCTGCATAAAATGTTAATAAGCATGTCTCTTATTTTCTCAGTAGACTAGGAAGCAGGGATTTAAACAGCTAAGTTATTATCACTTACACCAGCATGCAAATGAATCTGTCATTCTCTAAGCCTGAAGTAAGAAATACCCTTAGAAGAAAAAGGTTAATCAGAAAGAGACATGAAATAAACCACTCCTATTACCTCTGTGATTCTACTCCAGTGAGCCTATATGTTTCCTGCACATAGTTTCAGGCACATTGATGTGTTTCTTTCTGTACCTCTGGCTGGGAGAGGTGTGAGACATAGATGGCAGATGCGACCATCAAGAAGGGTAGTTGGTACTAGGCCTTCCAGACAATGGCTGTCAGGTCAAGTGCCTCTGCAGGGTGGGCAGGACCCTCCCATGGCTGGCTTGGGAGCTACAAGTAGAGATACAACCCACCATCAGTGAGACACTCCAGTACGCAAATGTCCAAGTGCCTTGCCAGAAGCTAAGTAGAAAATGAAATTTTGGTGCAGGTGATAACTGAAAAATGGGGAAACTGCTGTGGGATCTGAGAAGAAGACCTGAAGAGGTTTGGGGAAGGGGGAAATATGAAAGCAAAGGAGATTGGTAATGGAGAAGGGGAAAAGGAAATGGGAAAGAAGAGTTAACCCACCTAAATAGCATTCAGTCCAAAGGGACTGAACAGGACTGATGTAAAGTGCTCACAGCAGCACAGAGTGTAGTAGTATGCCATAAAGTAATAGGATTTGCCAATGTGTAATATAGATCCAGCGTTAATTAAGCTGATGAGCAATGTGCTAGGAAGGAGTTCCACAGGCTGTGATATCTGCCAGAACTATAGTATGTCTACTGAGAAACCTAACCCACAAACGACGTCAAAGAAGGTGACTGCCAAAGACTTAAAAATTATGTCAGGAGTTTGAGACTAAATGAGAGATCTGAAGTGATGTGAGCATGAGGTCTCTTCTAGTTATTTTACTGTTCTTTACTACCATGGCAAACCTGCTGTTAAAAATACAGTTAAGCTAGTGAGCATCAAACCCAATAAACCCCTAGTGCTCTCCTTGCATGCTTCTGCATCACTTCCCACTGCTCCTTTGGCCCACCGCAACCCAGGTCTGGTATCTCCAGGGTCATACTGGACTCTCAAATCCTGTCTCCAACCCAGGGTAACAGGAAAGAGAAGGAAGGAGATACTTGTAGCAGTGGATTTCTGCAGAAGCTGTAACATGGTACTGAACTACAACTAAAACATTATGTTGTCACATCTGTCTTACAGATGCCTGGTCTTTATCTATTCAGGTTGTAGGAGTTGACTCTGGGGAAGCTTTGTGTGAATGTTCAAGGTCAGCCAGGCCTTATTTAAACTACAGCACTGGTTTCTCTTTTTTCATAACCCAGCTGAAAAATTACGGATGTTTTTTCTTTGCTTCACTGTATGCTAGGTCATAGGCTAAAGAAGGAATGAAATGTGTCCATCAGGTACTTCTATTCCCTCCCTTCCTGCCATTAGTTGTCCCCACGAGGACTCTTTTCTTCCTTTAGTCCTTGTATAGCTCAAAGTAGCTCCAGGTCATAGGAGAGGGCAACAGGAAATCCTGAAATAAGTTGCATACATGCAAAATCCTATGCCTGCTTTAAACACAGGACTTTATATAAAGAGATATAATAGGAAGTCTGCTAACTCCCTGGGTGGACCCAATTTCAACACATGTTTTTCTGCAGAGCAAATAAATTGTTAAGCATAAGTAAGTAATTTAGTTTTGCCATCCTCTGCATCCCCCACTAAGGATGTGTGCAATTAATATTTCAGTTGTTAACTACCAAATGTATTTACAAAGTTTTCTAGTTTAGGAACATCAAAAAGATCCAGTACAAAGGTGTGTGACTTTTGTGTCCTGATGTAGTGTTGATTTCTTTATTCTGATTAATTTGACAAATTAATCAATACTTTAAAAAGACATTTGCTAAATTTTATAATGAAAAATACAGTAAACCTTGTTCATAATTCTTACCTTTACATTTACCTTTATTCCTTTATCCTACCTAGGTAGGTCAAAGTTAAATAATTGAAGGATATGTTTTAGAAACAGAATGGTGATGGAGTCAGTTGTTTCCTTGATGCCCCCCCATTACTTTAGCAAGCATGTGAAAAGTAATGTTTCTACACCCAGGAGGACTTAACAGAAATATTTGCCTTTCCTAACTTTATGACACCTCTTTAGGTCAGCACTCAGCCCCCAAAGTGGCATTTTTAGTGTTCTGCACTTGGCCAATCTCAAAGGAATGGCTTAGACTAAAACCTAGGTCTTGTTGCAGCCTTCTCTCTGGCTTGGTTGCTCAGTGCTTCTCTGGTGCTCCTGCATGGATGTCCTCAAGCCAACTGACAGCAAAAATCCTTACAACTCTTCACGACAGACCAACCAGCTTTGGTGCCATAGTGCATTGGCATGGAGCGACTCTTCCTACTGTGGTAGTTAGCTTGTTAAACCTGGCTCAGTGTATCTTTACATGCTACCACATGGTGCACTGTCTGCTGTAATAGGCCTAAATTTATGGTGGAGGAAACTTTTTTTTTGTAGCAGGATCAGAACGTGTTTTTGAATGTACCTCAAGGTCTTGTGGTTATAATAGTCCACCCATTTCAGTGAGATTTAATGAAACCTATAATGTTACTTTATACTGCCTTGAAGGGTTTTTTTACTCTACAATTTGTATAATTGTTTTAGAGAATAGGGTTGAATAAATCATAATAGGAAATGTAACTAAAGCTATTATCCCAGCAGTAGGCCAAGCACATTGCATTTTAAAACACCAGGGAATTCCACGTGGAGCATGTGCACATGGTAAGAAGGATAAGAATGAACATTTATAGTAAGGGGTTATAATTTTGTCATACTCTTCCTAAACTGTTGTTTGTTGCAGATGTGAGATAATGATATCATCTCATACTTGGATGCCACAAATTATTTGTTGTCATGCTGAATCAAAATAATTGATTTCTTTAGAATGACTGAAATTATTTTATCACTTTATAAGAAGTGTTTTAAAATTATTGTAGTGTTAGTTAAAGACGGAAGAGTTACTGCAGACCATTTAGATCTTCTGTAAAAATAAACAAACATGAAAGCTAAAAACAATTTCAAAACTTGGCCAGAATTTTCTGTAGTTTGGGGCCATTCTCAGGTTTATAATGAAAATGGAAAGTTTCTGAGAGCAGACGTTTCTGCTTAGTACAAACCGATTTTTTCCCCACCAAACGCACTTCATTTGAAAATTTCAGCCATCTTTAAAAGATCTGGTTTCAAAGGGTTACTTATTTGTCCCATCTACATGTATAGAAAGAAGGATATTACATTTTGGCCATGTAGTTTTGATTTCTGCCTGGCAATGCACAGGAATTGTTAAAATCATGTTGGATTTCCTCAGGAAAGAGAGCCAATATCCTCAACAGTATTGTGTATTTATTAAAAGACAGGACCAAAAATTGAGCTCTGCATCATCCAAGATTTTAGTGTTGCAGGAGATCCCTCCTTTTCCTTTCTCCCTCTCTCTCTTTTTTCTTTTTTTTTCTTTTTTTTTGAGAAGAATATGCCATTAGCTATTTTCCATGTTTTTATTGACTTCTGGAAAGAACCGTAAAAGATTTGCAGTGAAGGGCTTCCCTTTACAAAAAACCATCCTGACTTCTTCAGAAAAAAAACCAAGTTGACTCTTGCCAGTTAAATCAGATGTACCTGTCCTGGTTTCAGCTGGGATAGAGTTAATTGTCTTCCTAGTAGCTGGTATGGTGCCATGTTTTAAGTTCAGTATGAGAAGAATGTTGATAACGTTGATGTTTTCAGTTGTTGCCAAGTAGTATTTAGTCTAAAGTCAAGGATTTTTCAGCTTCTCAATGCCCAGCCAGCAAGAAGGCTGGAGGAGGCACAAGAAATTGGCACAGGACACAGCGAGGGCAGCTGACCCAAAGTGGCCAACGGGGTATTCCATACCATGTGATGTCCCATCTAGTATAGGAACTGGGGGGGGGGGGGGGGGGGGGCAGGGAATCGCCGCTTGGGGACTAGCTGAATGATGGTCGGCGGGTGGTGAGCAATTGCCCTGCGCATCATTTGTACATTCCAATCCTTTTATTACTACTGTTGTCATTTTATTAGTGTTATCATTATCATTATTAGTTTCTTAATTTCTGTTCTATTAAACTGTTCTTAACTCACGAGTTTTACTTCTTTTCCCGATTTTTCTCCCCCATCCTGCTGGGTGTGGGGGGGAGTGAGTGAGCGGCTGCGTGGTGCTTAGTTGCTGGCTGGGGTTAAACCACAACAGTACCACATATCCATTAATTCCATTCTTTATTATAGTTTCTACTAATTTGCTCTATATAACTATTAGGCTTCATAGGCCTGTTGAATCCCCATAACTGCTGTGGAAACATTTTTTTAAAACAGACATCTTGATGTCACCCCTGAGTCCTCAGGTATAGAGACAATTTAAGTAAGAGGGTATACACCATGATTAGTAATTCAGCTATTTCATCCTTCCCTTCCGTTGGACCTCATAAGTTAATATGCTCTGGTCCTGGTAATATGTGACTGTTGATTTTTTCAGTCAGTTCCAGCATCCCTTCGCATCACTTCTGATGAATCCCCCATAGAGAACGATTTTCCAGTAGGAATATCCCTCATTTCTTCTGCAGCGAATGCTGATGTGGCAAAAGTCTCTACCACCTCTGGAACTGCTGTGTTCTCTGATCATGTCTTCCATATCCTGATCATCAGTAGACCCGACAAATTTTTTGGCAGGCCTTTTGTTTCTGATGAGTATTAATAAATACTTATCAGTAGTTTTGATTACTTTTGCTAGTTGCTCTTCAATGTCCTTGTTGCTGTTTCTTTTGTTTCTAAACATATGAAGGGTCTATATATCTACCTATTTATATTCTTTCCCACCCAGTCTTTTCCAGGTTCCTCTGTTTTGAAGCTACTGTTTTAGTCCATGTTCCATTAAAACCTAGTTTATTTGAGTTTAAACTCATTTCAGTCTTTGAGCAATCACTACTGGAGAAGGTCCAGGCAAAGCCTTCTTGGAACACTGGTCAATTTAAGGTCCCTTCACAATGCTGTTCTTCCTCTTCATCCTATTGAAGGGTCTAATTTGATTTCTCACTTCTCCCATGCAGGACTCATCAGCAGCCCACCATCTGCACAGCTCAGAAGGAAAAAATATGTTTCTAAGGTGCTTCAGGAATGTGTTTAACTTCAGCAGTTCCCAGGTAATAGAGAATGCTTCCAGAATGACTCTGGCAAAACAGTTTATGCTTAGTTAATCATTAGCTTTTGTTTTCAAATTCTCAAGTAAATATTTATTTGATGCTCTTGAGTACCTGTTCTTTTTCAGATACTGTATGCTTCTTGTCATTGATTCTTCCACCCACCAGCGTAAATCTCAAGACAGAACATCTGTTACTAAGTTCTCTGTGTGTGAGCCTGGACTTTCTTTTGAAGAAACCACACGGGAAATTAGACTCTGCTGTCCAGTTTTTTCTTGGTATCCATGCAGCATTTAGAAAGCCTTAAGGTCTCACTGCTTTAAACGAATACACCAAAACTACTTCACATCTGGGAGACTAAAAGCTTACTGCATGAAACAAGCAAATGCTGAAGACCTGGATTAGAGTACATTATTAACAGGGGACAAGTTCCAGACTGCATCCACCTTGAAGCCAGTAGCTCTAATCTTCCAAAGGGGCAAACCTTTTGTGAGATAAAGCCTGAAAATCATGTGGCTCATCTCTATTCTGCAGTGGCCTCTCATGATGGCTGTCCTACAAAACTGTTAAGATGTGCAGACTTGTGAATGTGTGAGCTCAAATGAGATGACATTTTTGAAGCAGTTCTTGGAAACAAAATTAAGCATGAGCCTCAGAATTTTCATGTCCAAATGTAGCATTCATTTTAAATGGTTTAGTTTTCCTTCAGTCATTTATTTATGTATACACAAGCCACCCTCACTCATCCTATACATGCAGACATAAACACATTAGTTAATTGTTTTCTCCAACAGCCTTAAAAAGGAAAGCATAAGAGAGAGACATTTTCTGCTTCTAAATACTTGAAAGCTGCTACTATAGGGATGTGTGGAGAACACCTAGAGGCTAAATTTAGATGGGAGTGCTAGGAAAAAGAAGTGTAGAAAGACAGACCTGGAAGATAGATTCTGGGTCACTGAGTCCCAGCACCTTCACCAATTGCACCACAAGATCTCTTCCTAAACATATCAAGAACCCCATTCACAGCAAGTGTGTTTTATTTGCCCTTGGTACTCCTTCTAAAAGCCTATTCAATACTGTGTTATAAACATTCTTCAAATTTCCAGTCAAATTTAATTAACATCCAGTTTAAACCAGTCTGGTTTTGTGCTAGCTTTGTCCTCTGCACGGACAACTCTTTTCTACCCTCAGTGATATATTTATAGACAGCAGCTGTTCTCAACTGAGGCTGAGCTCAACAGTCTCTTCTGGTCGTATTGGTTACTCCCCAGGTCTTGCCGTTCCTTTCCCTCTGCACCTCTCACGGCTCAATTGCCTCTCTGGGTGACTGTATGCAACTGAGTGGTTGGGGTTGTGGGGACACTGCAAATTAACAAGGTCTTGCATTGCCCGTTCATGGATGGTTTTTCCGAGCAACTGTGCTTCACCAGCAACAGTAATCAGTTACAGATCCACTGTTACACTGTGGTCTGGTCCTTCTCCTCAGTCATATCCCATGGATGAGCTCCTGGCCTTTAAAATCTGAGTCCTCAAAGGAACAAATTTGCATGCCATTTAATTGAACTCCGTCTCATTTCACCTCCTATTAATCTGTTCACTTCCTCGTGTCTTATTTTCTTTTATGGAGATCTTATTTTATGACATCTTGAGCATTTGCAACATGAGGGGCTTCCTCAGCACATTTCTATTTTTTGTGCCAAGATCATTACTGAAAATATTAAACAAGGTCGATCTGGCAAAATACCCAAGAACTCCAGTACCTACTGCAATCTCCCCTCTAACCAACTTCCTACCCAGATTACAGTTCCTGCAGTTTAATTCCCAACTTTTCCACTTAACTAAATTCCCATGTGACACTGCTTTGTTGAAATCCAGATAGATGGTTTCACTCCCCTTTCTGTTGTCTAGAAAATCAATTATCATATTAAAGAAAGTTATCCACTTTTTTTCTGATAGCATCTATGTTTGGTAAAGCCCTTTTACATCTTTCCCATTTACCATGATATTCAAAATAGAAAATTCCTTCAGGAGCGGGGTGCGAAGCTCTGCATTCCTGAAGAGCAAGTCAAAACTGGTGAGCAAAAATGGTGATGTAGACTAGGGAGAAACCTGTATGCAAGTCTTCATTGCTTCATCTCTTACATGAACGCATACACAACACTCTGCTTCGACATTGGTTTTGAGCCAATTTAAGTGGAAATTCCAAAGAGAACCAAACTCGTTAACAGCAAATACACAGAGGGAGGGGACCTCCACTCCAAGAGTGTTACAAGAGAGATTGCCCCTGTTGCTAAGAGCTGCTCTTGTCAAGGGTATAGAGCTTTGCAAAGCACATCCCTTCCTGTGACAGGAACAGATAAACATCCCCACATCTCCTGAAGAATAGAAAGAGATTACATCTGATCTAGGGGGACACATTATATACTCACTGCTCACTGACATGCATTTTGAAAAGAATGAGTATAGAAGTTTAAATAAAATCAGGCAAGTAGATACAGAGTCTGGTATGTTAGAGCAAGACTCCTGATTTGAATTCCTAAGTTCTACAGCAATTCAAATTATTATTCTCATCATTAATAATAATAATAGTAATAATAATAGTATCGTAAACATTTCTATAGCAAAGCACAAAAAGATAAAAGTCATCTTTGTCTTATCATCTTTGTCTTATAGCTAGCTGCAACATTAAGTGGGGAATATGGAAAATGCCTCAAAGACCCAGGAAAGGCCTTCAAGGCATATATCTTGGGTAATCTGTGTTTGAGAAGCCAATATTTCTTTAAAGAAATAAAGCCAAGTTATCTCTGGGGGATAATAAGCTAGTGGTGAAGTATATTTCCTTTCTGCACCACCAGAGGTAGTTGCTCATGGTAGGAAGAGCAAGCGTTGCCTACCCTCATCTGTGTCAGATACAGAATAGTCTTTATCCACTGTTCTAATCAGACCTCAGGCATATTTTTACATGTTTCTTATGCATACCCACTTACAGATGTCAGCAGCTTCCACTCCAGAGAAAATGTTTTTCTTTCTGCTGCAATGTGAATACAGTTCTGCCCCGACACCTATAAGCCACTATTGGTTTCCATATGTATTTTATTTGCAGCATTATGCTAGCATTAGAAACTAAATGACTCCTCTTGGAATGTCAAATAAATAAATTCCCATCTCATTTATCTAATCCCTCTTAGGAAAAAAAAAAAAAAAAACAAAAACAAAAAACCCAAAAAACCCAACCAACCTTATTTTCAAAGAAATGCTGTATTCTCAGCAGCAGACCTCTGTTACTTCAGATGAGCTGCACCTCTCATCTCACAGAGGTCAGTGAGGTGCAGTGCAATGACAATGAATGACTCTTTTATATTATTTTTTTAGAGTATCGTCAGCCCACAGCAGCCAAGCAGCAAGGCTGCTCAGAGCAGCATTCTGCACTGGGTAACACATTGTCATGGCAACCAAACAAATGGGTCATCCCACTCCTGCTCGGTTTCATTCTTGCATAGTGTATAAGAGAAATCACAGCACGAGCGTGAATGTGTCTTTGAGCTTCTGCGAGACTAAGCCAAGTTCCCTTCCTAATCCGCCCTTGGGCACGGTACCTCTTGGGGAGCTCAGGGACACGCAGGTGCTTAGCTCTATGAACTCAGAGGGTGAAGACAAGGGCTTTGGAGTGAAAGCAGCTGCCAGGAACCAGTGCTGAAGATCTCTTCTACAAGAAATCATTGGATAGCAAAGGGAAACCCACTACTAAAGCAAAGGCAATAAAGTGGGAATGGCTGAGCCACGTGCTGGTGGTGGAGTAAGTGGAAAATGAGGTGATGTAGTGAGACAAGTGGATGAGGGAGTCCTCTGAGGAGTGCGAAGCTCCGTGTCTGCTGAGCACTGATTTCTTCTGACTTCTTCTGTCCTGTGCTTTTCTCACTGTTCCAGTCCTGTTCTCCTTTGTCATGTTTTTTTTAATTCCCATCCTTTCCTCCTTCCCATTCTTTTGTGTATTCTGTAATAATCCTCTGCTGACATTTCATCTTTTACTTCTGTGGTCCTATTAGCTCACACCCACCCTGCCACTCTCCATAGTTTCAGGTAGGACTGCTTCAGCATCACCTATCCTTTACATTGCAAGACACTTTCTGTCATGGAGCCTTGTTTTCAGACAGATGAGAACTTAATCACTTTTATAGCTACTCCAGCTGGAATTGTGTGTGCCAGACATCTGCATGAAGAAGGTATTTTCCTTAAGTTTATGTAATTATTGTCAGCCAAAGCTCCTAAAACATTGCCAAGACTCAGGACAGGGTTGACACAGAGCTGGCCCAAAATTATGGTAAGCTTAAAAAAAAAAAAATTTAGACAAATTTCCCACACTTTACCCTATCCCCATGGCACAGAGCAGGGGTATGCAGTTTATCATGACATGCTGCAGTTTCCTTCAGGGCATGCCTCCTGTTTTCCCTATGAATATCTGCTCTTTTCCAAATAAGATATAAGCCCCTGAAAAATTGTCTTTTACACATCTCGGCAGAGAATACTTAGTGTTTACCAGATAAGACCCCAACACATTTTGTTCATGCCGTGCATGCTGCAGGCCAGAGACTGAAATGCAGTGTCCCCCAAGGGGAGGATGAGACAGTAGTCTGAAAAAGGTAAGCAGACTCTTGAGATGGGAGCTGGATCAAGAGGAAGACCAAGGCTACTAGACAAGAAGATGAGTTTAAGATGATCAGCAGAATCATAGAATCATAGAATGGTTTGAGTTGGAAGGGACTTAAAGATCATCTAGTTCCAACCCCCCTGCCGTGGGCAGAGACACCTTCCACTAGACCAGGTTGCTCAAAGCCCCATCCGACCTGGCCTTGGACACTTCCAGGGATGGGGCATCCACAGCTTCCCTGGGCAACTGGTCAGTTGGGGTCAGCTGTCCCGGCTGTGTCCCCTCCCAACTTCTTGTGCTCCCCCAGCCTGCTCGCTGGTGGGGTGGGGTGAGAAGCAGAAAAGGCCTTGACTCTGTGCAAGCACTGCTCAGCAGTAATGAAAACATCTTGGCATTATCAACACTGTTTCCAGCACAAATCCAAAACGTAGCCCCTTACTAGCTAATATGAAGAAAATTAACTCTATCCCAGACAAAACCAGCACACCTCCCCATCTTTCCTGTGGGAAGAAGAAGACTCAAAGCCAGTGATTAGCTGTTTTCAGAGACCAGATCTAATGTGTGGGCAAATGAGAAGAGACAAGAAGGGTTCTGGAGTTTATGATAGACCCAGATAATGGGGAAGAACTGGGACTGGTCAGGCAAGCAGATTGTGGGGACGAAGCCTGTAATGAAAATGTACTGGGTGCAGCTTTGCAGATGAAGAACCACTTCAGTGAGAACAGGGAAGCACGGGAGGCAGCCATGGGGAGTGAGAGGAGATGCAGTAAATTCTCAGCTTCCCAGAGAGCAGTGGTGAAGTGGGAGGAAAAGTAGGAGCGGGACAGATATCATGAGGACTAGGAAAGGAGATAGTGGGACTGATTGCAAAGGAGGACTGGTGTGAGAAATCCAAGAAAGGGTAACAGAGACTGAGACAGGACCAAGAGCTATAAAATACTCCAATGAGGAAATTCTGGAAACATGGGGCAGAAGGGATTGATCGTACAGAGAAACAGCAGGAGCTATGCCTGGAACAGAATTAAAAATTCATAGGTTTCACCATTCATCTTCTGTCAGCAAATATGTGTAAAACTCCTCAGCAAAGGGTCTCATTGCCCCACTAAGAAGGACAACTTGCCATGGCCAGCAGTTACTTCACCAGCTCAAACTGCAGAGCTCTGTGCAGTACCTTTAGATGTTGCCAACACAGGCAAACACAGGAAGACACCAGGATGATGCCGCATTATGGGATATTCTGCTCCTGTTTCTGATTTAAAAACAAACAAACCATCCAAAAAAAAATGTACACTGCTTTTAAAACAACACAAGGCTCGCAAAGCATCGGAAATGCACTTCTCTGTACAATCTTTTCTCAACTTGGCTTGTATGACTTTATTATGGTGGAAAGTTTACTTAAAGGTCACACACTTTTATTGTGACAGGAATCAGGGCTCAGTTTTATGGAACAGCCTGTTGTGAAAATGAGCTATGGCTGTGCTGTGAAAGGTCCGCAGGCCCACAGGTCAGAAGGTGTGTACAGATGGAAGTGGGAGGAGAAAGTCTGATCTCTGCATCAAAGCTTCTGCAGCATTATCTTCTGCCCTGCCTCTCTCCATGATGTTGTCTATGATGTTAGGCAAGTCACTAGAGCCAAACTATTCATGTGTGGCAATTACGTTCTACTCATTATCTGAGTCTCTCACTTGAGCCTGAATTGGTAAGGTATTGCGCTTTCACCATTGCGTTTCATGTCTTTAAGAGCTGTGCTTTGAAAGTCTAATGTGCTAAATGCACTGAAAAAAAAAGTCTTCCATTCGCAACTCAGAACAAACAAGAACTGTTTATTTTAATTTCTGTTGTTCCTCGGTCCTCCAGATATAAAATGGATGTACGAGTTCTGCCTTGTGTTACAGAGATATCCTGAAAATATGTTCATTTCTATTTGTGTAGCTGTTGGATGTTAGTGCAAACAGCATGAAGAGTCTCAGAGAAAGTTCAGTAACTCTGTCTTTGGAACAGGTTTTAAAAAGTGCAGGGGATAAGGCATAAGAGCCGCATGAGTAAAAAAAATACTGAAAAGCTGTTTAAAAGGTGAGTACTCAATCAGGTAGATGTACCATGAAAAAACACAGCATATAATGATGAGATTGCAGATGGAATTAGAAAGCATAATCACAAAAAGCCAAATTAAGTTTGCATAAATAACTTAATTGTTGCATTTCCTATCTGTTGAGGGCTTGACTTTTCAGCCTCAAAAATGATATAATAATGTAACATTGCACAGGTTTTGTACATACTCATACTGTCCCCAACAGACACAAACAAATGTTGAAAAAATAAGAAAACCCCATCCTTCAGAGCCATGGGGATAGTGTACTCTTTTCTAGATCATTGTGGTCATGTTATTTGGGTGTGGTTGTATCCTAGTCTGTTGTTCTGCTTTCATTTTTATGTTCTTTCACATTCTTTCTGAGTAAAACTGTACCTTTCTATCTATTTATACAGTGCCCTGTCCAGTCAGATTACAGTCCTGATAGCAGTTGCGAGACGTTTAATGCAACACAAATACTAAATCATCTTGGTATTGTCAAAATGACTGGGAGCCCATCACAGGGACTGGTATTTTAGAAATGCGATATAAAAAGGCAGTCCTTGACCTAAGGAATTTATAAATTTAAAATAAGAGACAGCCATATAAATAAGACACAGACACAAGCAGATGAAATAATAATAAAATACAGTAGTCATATCAGCAAAAAAATCAGTAGTTTCCTGCATTTATGCAAACATAATTGAGAGCATTGTTGTATCTTTTGTATCAGACCTGGTTGCCATTTCTTACCAGAGCTGCAGTTAAAGGGATAGCTTTTTACTCTGCTTCTTGTCACTAGAGGCTTTTACCTAAGGTAAGCAGAATGCAAGCCAGTGATCATGTAATATATGATAGATTCTTTGTTCTGTTTCCAGTTCCCAAAACCCTGTTGTGTCCACTGTGTAGCACCATCTAAAAAATTAATTTTGTAAGGTATAAAAAAAGGGGGAGAATAGATCAAAATCTATATGATAGTAATGGTGAACATTACTAAATCAGAAAACTGAGTTATTCAATGTTACTGCATTATGCAAGAGAGCACAACTCAAAAGATTTATGACACATTTCTGTTTGAAGACGGGAAGGGAATAGCGGGAAAATCACACTTTTTAACAAAATGCCTAAGGGGTATTGCACTTGGAAGAGAAATATCATATTTGTGCATGTGTTCAACATTGACAAACAGTATGTAGATGAAACGTTTAATTAGTTTATAGAAGACCTGCAAGCGTGAACAATTTATAGCTAGCATAACTCAGGGTAGCAGTGAAAAAGGTGATAAAAGACAAACACCAAAAAAATTACTATTTCAAGAACGTAAGCACATAAACCTTCCAGCAGAAGATCCATAGTTCATACTAGTTTAGCAAACTGAAAGTGTGCTCACTTCTGACACAAAGAACCAGTATTTCCCTTGCCAATAGCCATCAGGTTTGGAAATTCAGAGTGCAAGGGAACTCTGTATTCAGTTCCAGTTTTTAACATGACCTGTACTGAATAGCTCCTTTTCTTTTTTTCCTTTCTAATTTCTTTCTTCCTCTTTCCAAGACTGTGGTTCACTCCAAAGGTGGCAATATAGTAAGAAGAAGAAACAGAGATGCAGCAGACCTGACCATGCGTACCTGACTTTACCATGAGTGTGAGTTTGAACTAGTTATTTTCCTTCTCTATGCCTCAGCTTTTCTCTTTGTGAAACGCAGCCAACAACAAACTAGTGCAAATGCAGGATCTCAGCACACTGCGCAGTGAGTGAAAAAAATAATTCTTGCATGTCAAGTTATTTGTCCTTATTTGGTTTGCAAAGCTTATCAGTTAGATCTGATTTGGGGAAGAACAAGTCACAGCTAATTTGGTCTTGCCTCAGCCACCTACTTAATTTTCACCACTAAGGAATGGAGGTGTTTCAGGCACAACAATACAATGACATACCTGCTTAATTAATTTCTACTTTTAATCTCAGCCTGTGCTTCATAGAATCATTCCTATCACTGAGCATTCTACATTAATATGTATTAAGTACTCAATCAACTTATTGAAGTACTTAATTTGTTTCATTGGAAATCTTTCACTGAAAATTGTCTTTCCAAAGTTATAGAATATTTTAGAACTGGCACAGGAATTACAGGACAAAAAGTTGTGCCTTTTGTTATGTGAGAAGTCAGGCTTCCTGACTGCAAGTATTTACCAGTATTAACAATTTTAAATATATTATCGTGGTACCATTATTGAACATTTGTCCTTCACTTGTAAATTCTTTCATTTCAAGATAAGGCTAGAAAGAAAAAAAGATTTCCTGGGAAATGCAGAACTGAGACATAAACTAAACCAAGAGCTAACAGGTTGTATATCTTTGTGAAAATTCCTTTCTCAATATTACATGTGTATAAAGGGTTGATATTTTGCCAATCTCCTTTTTTCTTGTTCTTGGTGCTAGACTGATGAAAAGAGCTTCTGGCTATGGCAAACAGGACTGCTTCTGGCATGCTCTGCTTTATTATTCCCATCAGAAGTTCCTTCTGGTTTGGGTTCTTTTTATTTCTCAAATAATTATTTTCATGGCACCAATTGTTATAAAATATTATCTTCACATTTACAAGTGGAACAATACTCTTGAGGCAGTTTCTTCATGTGTCTCTTACCCAGGAGGTAAAAATGCATTGAGAGAGAACAGTAGAAAATTCATCAAAACTGATAATTTTCGACTGATGGCTATATGATATCCTGTAACAAAATAAAGATTAAATAGACCTAGACTAAATGCAAAGTAAACATAATAATGCAAATAGAACTTAGTTTAGGTTCCATTTTATAGTTTAACATTATCATTTAAAAAAGCAATGAAAACCATAATGATAAGACACCACATCAAAAAAATAGCGGCAGAGAAACTAATTAGAAACAGTATGGAAAAGGACAGAATTGTACAGCATACCAATATTTATAATGCAAGAGGCGGGAACCAAAAAAGAAACTATGAATTGGGACTACAACAAAGTTAAGCTAACCTGATTTCTAATATTAGTAGAGGTATATAAAAAAACAGGAATTCAAGCAAATAAACATATATATTGGAAAAAATAAACAACAAACAAACAACTAAACAACACAAAGTGAGTAGGGGAAATTTCTGGGGTTTTTTGTCAGAAGACAAAGTAAAAACACCAAAAACTTTTTGCATGCAACAGGAAACAGCGGACAATAAATACCCATATGTCAGTGTGTATAAATAACAATAATGGAACTGTTAGGAGCTGTATACAACAGAAGTAAACGCAGCATCTTTCCTTTAAAATGGCACAAAAGCAGAGAAAGCACTAAGAGTGAAAATAACAGCTTACTTCTGTAGTTAGCAAAAAAATCCAGCTGACATTAAGACAAAATCAAAAATTGAATACCAGCTAAAGTTATGACAGTAGTAATGAGTCTAGAAAGGTGTGTTGATTGGTTTTGACTTATTTTTTGCCAAACACCAACTTCTCCCTGGGCTATTGCAAGCACCTAAAGCCTCCATCATGGCCAGTTCAAAGCTTTAAAACCAGCAGGCACCTCTAAGTGTCAGAGTTCAGGTTGAAACTGTTAGTATCAGAAAATGCTAGAGGTTCCAGAGTGTAAAGTTTTGCAAGTTGTCAGAGTACCTCTATTTTGTACTGATAAATGATATTTTTTTAAAAAATTTCTTCATGCATTTATTTTTTCTGTTATATACTTCCCCTGTATCTGTTTGTTTTCCTGTTCACTATCCATATTTAGATATCATATATAGAGATATATATTATAAAGATTATATATAAATAGATTCTACACACACTCAGAAATACACGACCATGCTTTTTCTTTCTGGATTATCCATAAGTGGACAATTTTCCAAAAAACCTGAACAGTGGTTCAGTGCTGAATTTCCCCTCTCTCAGACACGTAATCTTCAATGGCTCACTATCATTTCAAACTCCATGTGGTTAAAACTAAGCTGTTCATTTTGATCTATGTCTGTCTCACAGCAAACTGCCCATTTTTCTTTATAAATAGCTCTTTCAGCCAGAAGACAGAATAATTTATTCTGTCAATTCAGAAAACCATAAGAACCTAGTGCCTTAAAAGAGAGACTGTTTTTCCCTCTCTTGCTTTCCCTCCTGTGTGCACACAGGCAGCCCCTGCCCTGAAATGAAGTCTCAGATCTAGTTATGTTTTATACAGGAAGTAAAATTACTTTACTAGCCTCAGGAAAGTACTTAAAAATGTATTTTAAAATGTAATATCACTAACACAGTAACAAAAATGTCCTGTTTACTGGCTGGCTATTAAGAATCTAGGTGCATATTCACTGCACCAAATCTTTCACACTGCAGGAAAATAAAACATTACAGGGTGGTGTGAATTACAAACGGAAAATTATCTTCATCTCCAAGTAGGTAAAGCGTGTTGGATATGTTGGACATGTTGGACATATTATGACACAAACTTCCTAGCTAATATTAACATCTGTCAGACTGTCAAGCACCTTTTAAAAATTCCTAGGATACAGGCTTTTTTAACAGCAGTTTGCAAAGGAAAGTTTTCCTGACCAAAAGGTATTGCAGGACCATAAATTATGGCTTTGAAAGGGACATCTTGGATAATCTAATCCAAACACCTGCTTCAAGCAATGATGGTTTTATATTAGTCTTCCCTTAAGTGTACTTAACCTTTCCTTAAAGACATCTAATTATTTTACCTCTACTCTAGTGGCAAACTGTCATACTCTCTGATCAACCTCAGTGTTAAAGAAAATGTCTATATATCCAGGCTAAATTAATCTTTCTTCCAACTAGAGTTCTAGCCATTACTTCTGCCCACTACAAATTTTTGCACTTCTGTCTTTCCTGTCGTCCCACATTATGATGGGTATATCTTTTAGCATTTCTCGCTCTTTAGAATAAAAAAGTCCTTCCACAATCCTCACACTGTCTTTCAATGAACGTGTCTTCATTTTTCTATACTTCAAGTACAGACAGCCCAGCACTATATAAAATGATAGTGATACCTTTCCAGCTCTTTGAAAAATGTCTTTGCTTAGATTTCTTTAAATACATATGTATTCTTTTTGTAACATTTTCAGATAAGATCTCATTTTTGTTTGCATTAGTGACAGAATCGTATTTCCTGAATATATTTTATTTTACTTTATGCTTATACTACATGTATTTCTCCTCCAGTCTCTCATCTTTTGTGCTGTGAATAGCAAGATGGAAAAAAAAAATCTGCTAGAAGAATAAGGGGTTTTGTTGTTGTCTTGATTTGCTTTTTATGTAGTAGTTTCTCGACCCTGTATTTTAATCGCTAGGTGCGTGCATCCATCAGTGGCATAACTTTGAATGTAGAATCTTACTGAATATTTCAGATTTCTACATTTAGGGCTTTTTTTTTTACAAAATCAAAGAAGGACTGGGCTATGATCTCAGAAATGGCAAAATCTCTGACTTTCATAACATTGAGAAAGGTTAAATTTGCATTCATTTTTTAATCAAGACTGCTACAGTCAGTGGAAAGCTGCCCTAGTGATGGAAGTTTTGCCTCAGTCTTCAGAGCAGCCAAGATTCCATGTAATGTATTTTCTAAAACAGCTGGCAGAATTCTCTGTGCTATAGTAATTGGGTGATAGATAGCACTGAGCTAGTGCTTTGTCAATGGTTAGAGAGGGAAGTTATGAGAATTTTCAGTGCTAGGCAAGGGAATGGGTTTGGCTTTAACTCCTGTAAATTACTGCTGTATATTTTAGCTCTACACACTCGGGCTACTGTTCCAATGGGAAAAAACTACTGTGATAAAAAAAATATTTTGGCAATTTCTAGCTAACTGTTGATAGCTGCTATTTCTGTGTGTAGTGAAATCTGTTCTGTGCAGAAGAACTTTCTGGTTTATGTGCCCTGATACAGAAGGTGCCGGATGAGAAGCCTGTCTCCCCACTCACCTGTTGCCTTTTCTGAAGGCAGAAACGTGTTATTGAAGTGGGTACGATGACAGCAGAAATAATTTCATGTTTTTTCTTGTCAGTCATCTGCCAGCACAGTATACTGAATCAGCTCGCTGAAGAGCCAGAGGTAACACGTTACAGCTGGCATGGGGGGAGAAATGCAACTGTGCACCTGGGACACGGTGTGGAGATTAGGAGAAAAGGAGAGCGAGGATGCTCTCCTCAACCCCGACAAGCTTGTAGGCTGGCTCAGCCCGTCTTGTTCAGTCACCCATGAGGATGGGACAGCCTAACATAAAAAGCGTAAAATAGTTCCTTAAGGCTCCAGCTGCATCTGATGAGCTTTTCTCTAATGGACAATGCTACTCAGAGAGTACAGTACGGAGTACAAACTTGTAAACCTAGTTAACAGATCCTAAAACTTTGTGCCTTTGTATATCCATGGCTGATGAGATCCCTTCAAGGGATAAAGGATAAACCTCTCCACTGATAATGTTAGAGTTTCAGATACTCTCATTCACATAGTATTGCTGCTTTGCAAGGGAGATGGCACTGCCCTGTAATTGGTACTTTTTTATTTCTCTTTGTAATATGTCTAAGGATAGCCCAAATTAATCACAGCTATTTCTTCCTCTCGTGCGGGGTTTCACACATGGTTTCTATGTGACTCTGCTGTTAGCCTCAGATTTTTAGCTACTAGCAGTTTGGGGGGACCTGTAGGAGCCGTTATATTGATGACTTGCTTTGCGTTTCTTGTCACTTACGCAGATACTTCATCTCCAGATTCTTGCAACAATGAAATAGAAATTTGATTGAACTTCTCTGCAGTCAAAAGGTGTTATATTAGCAGGCAAACAGGCACTTGAGAGTACGAATACTCCCAGCCAGGACAGAACTTCAACGATTCCTTGCTGCTTCTGGATTTCCAGACTTTGCAAAGTTGCTTGCACGCTGCTGTCCAGAAGGTCGAAGCACTCTGTTTCCACATTCAATGTACCAAAGGAAGTTCTTATCAAGCTTAAATTCTCAATCTCAGTCTGTTTTTTCCAGTAGCTCAGTCTTTGAACATGTTCATTATTCCTGCCTAAGAATGCAAGATTGCTGTGTGCCATTTTCTTGGAACAAATGAAATAACAGTATCTCAGTTTCTGGATGAGGATCCGTGAAGACTTTTTTCTGGATTCAGTTGTTGCAGTCAGCGTCTTTGATGACCTGATGCCCCTGATTCCTGTAACAAGTTCCAAAGTAAATCTCCCAGGGTCCCAAGGTTTCCATGAAACTGTTTCCCAAGAATGGTAGACTGTTGGGAGCTCAGCAGACCAGCACTCCTCAGCCTGTACTTACCACTCAAGTATTTGTAGGTGAAGAAATTGGTACAATCGTTAACACCTTGGATGATCTCCATACACAGACAACCATTACAGGAGGTTTTTTAATTTCCAATTTCTAATGCAAAGACTGGGGGGGGGGGGCACAAACCCAAATTAAAAAAATTAAGACTATTCTCAGTAGAAATCACTGAGATCTGCCAGAACCTATTTACTGTAATTTTCAAGGACTATTGTGAAGACTATGGAGATTTGGATCAGAGTGGGTTTGGCAGCAAACAAGGTAAGTAAAAATGATTTGCAGTTTGGTTTGTTCAGGTGGAAGGAGGCGAGAGAAGAGAATTAGTCTGCATTTACAGAACGCTGGGGTTTCTGTTTTGAAATTATTTTTGGATTAGTATCTGGGCAGATTCAGTTCCAACAGATTCTGGTTATGTTGGATAGACTCCACTCTAACAAAAAGGATTCTGACCTCTTGGAAATAAAATTAGCAGGGTTTGTTTAGATGACTCTTGAATTAAGTACAGGAGATAGGAAAATGGAGATTTGCCCTAATTTCAGCAATCCAAGAGGCACCCCTGAGACACGGAAGATTAAAAAAGTAGAGTTGTTCTAAAAAATAGGTTATTTTTGCCTAACAGTGTATCTATGTAAAAAAAAAAAATAAATAAATATTAAAAAGCCTGAAAAACAAGCAAGAAAAAGAGAGTACGAAAATCGAAGTTTGCAATGGTGATTAGAACATATCATATATAGGATTGTGAGAACAAGATTTTCCCAATGATTTTTTCATAAGATGTCAGTTTTGGATAATGCAGCTGATATTCAGTAGTTAACTCAGAAAATAGAAGAAACGTGCCATCATATGTCAAAGTGTATATTTACAATGCAAATTAGAGCAGATAATTTGACAGCGATGAGTGTACAGTTAAAACCTATGAATTCTACAAACTCTCTACTCTTAAGTTCTGAAGAAAAAAGAATACAAGGAGAAAGGCAGAAAGCTTAAAGCCTTCCTTTGACCAGCTGGTCAAGCTACTATAGGAATATCACTGAAATCACAGAACATTTATAAGCTTTTTAACTACCCAGGTTACCTCTTGGTCAAAAAATGCAAACAAAGGTCTAACATAACAAGGCTTCTACATCACCAAGCAGAAAAAATAGGTCATAAGGGAGGAATAAGCAACCTTGGTCCTATGACAGCCTAAGTGTAAACAAATAACTAAGTCCGAATAAAAGCAAAGTGAACAGACTAACGAAGAGTTTAACCCCAGAAAAGCACAGGATCACAGAAGGGCAGAGTAAAGGATAAAGCAGTCATCATTACCACTTCCGATTTTCACTCCTCTAGAGTGTCATTCACGATACCCCAGCAAGGCTTGGTCTGGTGAGCTACAGCGAAAGCTGTGACGGCAAAGTAACCTTTTCAAAACGGTAAGTAGTGTTTCAGTAGTGAAAGGAAAACAAGAGAAGCAGAACAGGCGTGTAAGCAATCTGTGCCTGTAGGATCAGACAGGCACGGCTTATTTCAGATAGCACAACTTTTGGAGAGCTTTGAAGAAGCAGCGTCTGCCTCTCACACCTTACTTCTAAGTGGTCTCTTTCAATCCAGCCTTCAT
The DNA here is from genome assembly GCF_929443795.1 of Astur gentilis. NCBI lineage: Eukaryota > Metazoa > Chordata > Aves > Accipitriformes > Accipitridae > Astur > Astur gentilis. Next base: position 10,390,014 of record NC_064904.1, read on the forward strand.
TCTCTGCTCTTCCCTTTTCTGTCCTTCACTTCCCCCATTCTTGGTTAAAACTAAAAGCCAGCACTAGTAGAAGCAAACTTTTTCAACCTAAGTGACACCGTTGTCTTCAAGTACCAGTAAATGGGCTATGTGAAGCTAATGTGCGCTTTCCGGTGGGTGTATTTTCAGGCAGGTAATGTTGAATTAGCCCATTGTCATTCTAGAGGAAAAACCAGATGGTTGTATAGTTTTCTTACCATGTTATAGGGATCTCTAGTTGCTTCACATAAGTGCAGACAAATTGGTAAATGAGGTCTGGTGGAAGAAAGCACTACACCGGCAAGCAGAAAACAGGTCCCTCGGGAATCCTAAAACCCAGGCACAACTTCTTTAAAAGAGGCAAAGAAAGAACAAGAAAGAATACAAAGAATACGAAATAGCCAGTCTATTTCCATAAGGGACAGCTCAAAGGAAGAATAAAAAGGTAGAAAAGAGGAAGGAAGAGTCACAAAAGAAAACGCAGCATTTAAATTGCCTTGTGGGGGAAGGAATGTTTCTTCTCGATCCGTTCGCGTGTAACAGACCGCTCAAGGTAGCGTTTGGGGTGTTCTGGTGTGGGGCGGGGGCGGGGGGGGGGGGGGGGGGTGTTTAACCCTTCAGCCTCGGAAACATAAACTATTTGACCTTCCTTGCTTTATGCTGGGGTCTTCCCCGGAAAAGTTGTCGCTCTGATGCGAGCGACCAAGGCGAGATCTGAAGACCAGCCCCAACGGAGCTCTTTGCGGACAGCCCGAGGAAGTTTTACCGAGATAAGAGGCGTGCTCAACACACCCCCGCCAGCCCTCCCTCCACCCGCGCCCTTCGAGATTACCTCCCCTCGCCCGCCACCGCCACGGCGCTCGGCCGGGTGCCGGCTTCCCCTCCCCGCCCCCGCGCAGGACAGCGGGCTCGGAGCGGCAGCGCTCGGCGGGGGCTGCCTCCTCGTCGTCCCCCGCCCCGGGCGGGTTCCCCGCCTGCGGGCGGAGGGCGCGGGGGCCGGGAGGAGGCGGGCAGCCCTCCTCCCCTTCCCTCCCTCCCTCCCTCCCTCCTTCTCTCTCCCTCCCTCCTTCTCTCTCCCTCCCTCCCTCCCTCCCTCCCTCCCTCCCTCCTTCTCCCTCCCTCCCGGCCCTCCTTCCCCGCGCCCCGCGGCTCCGGAGCCCGGCGGCTCTGCGGGCGGGGGGGCGCCGCCTTCCCGGCTCTGCGCCCTCCGCCGAGCTCCCCGCGGAGCGGAGCGGAGCGGAGCGGAGCGGGGCGGCCCCGGCCATGGGGCTGCGCGCCGCCGCCGGGCTCCTCGGCTGCTGCTGCCTGCTGCCCCTCGTCCTCCCCGCAGCCCCAGGTAACGGAGGAGGGCGGCGGGAGGGTGGGCGAGCGGCGGCCGGCCCGGCGTCCGCGGCGGGAAGCGGCGCGGTGAAGGGCGGACGCGAGTTGGGAAAGTTTGGGGAGTTTGCCGGGGCTGGGCGGAAAGAGGCGGCGGGAGCCCTCCGGCTGTGGCCCCCGGGGGCTGAGCCTGCCCCAGCGCTCGCTCCGGCCGGAGATGCTGGTGGTCTTCGGGGCGGTTTTCCTCTGCATCCCGCTGAGCGCCGTTCTGTGCCGTCGGGTCGGCTGTCGGGGGCTAACGGTGGTGGTATTCCAGAGGAGTGTTTGCGCTCCTTGATGCAAACACTTGAAGCGAACGCAGAAATGTGGCTGAGACCTCTTCTCCTTAACTTACCTTGTTCGCGCGTGACTGAATGAAAATGGGTGGGGGTTTCATCCGACGTAGAGTTGAAATGAATTCAACGCTTTTACTGTAACTTGTGTTAAATGGGATTTCTTTTCTGACTAAAGGTACGTTTGTGTTTCAAGTAGTTCTGAGACGATGCATTTGGAGCGGCACGGTGTGAAATGACATACGTGGACCTCTTCTGCGATTTCCCTTTTAAAGTAGCGTATAGTGTTATTGCGCACACTTCGCGTATGCTAAAGTGACTTTGTATTCTTTGGCGGTTAATTCTTTGTGTCATTTCACTTATCCTATAGGAACGCTGTAACATGCTCCAGATTAAGTTAACTTAAAATTTCATGTTGCAAAAAAATCTGTTTGAAGAAAAAACCAGAAGATTATGCAGTCTGGGTTCTTTGAAAACGTCAGTAATGTGTATAGGACACGATACGATTTTTTTTCTGAGTGCTGGTTTTTTCTGGTTTGATATCATAAATCTCTTCTTCCAGGCGTGAACTGTAAAAGTGGCTGCCACCCAGAGAATGGATTTTGTGAATTTCCCAGTGAATGCAGGTAAAAAGATCTGTCAGACAGGGCTATTAGCACAGGCATAACAGCTTCAATAATTCATAGCCCTGGTAAAATAGACAGAAGCTGAAATGATTTGCCCTCTGAAAATATGGAACTGTAATGAAACAGCACTCTATTAGGATACAGTAACTGGAATCATAGAGCATAGACATCTAGGTGCCTTTTTAGTCCACTTCTTCCAGTAGGAAAAGTCTTTATATTGATTAGCATTTCTTTATTATTTTTTTTTTTCTCACTAAATGAAATGGTTTTCTTCACATAATCTGCTTCTAGTATCCCAGAAGCATTGACGGTATCTTTTTGTTGAAGTGTGCTGCACAGTCCAATTTTATATCTGAAAGTTTATTTATTGTGCCTCAAAAAGGGGAACATCCGTGCAGCTATGTTTCTTAAAAATAAACTATGCCTCTATCTTGTCTTTTATCTCTTTCAGGTGTCAACCTGGTTGGCAGGGTGCTCTTTGCAATCAGTGTGTTCCTTTCCCCGGGTGTTTGCACGGCAGCTGTGCCAAGCCCTGGCAGTGCGTCTGTGAGGAGGGCTGGGTTGGCAGCCTCTGTGACATCGGTTTGTACAGCCTTTCCCGTCCTTGAGCAAGCGAAACAGCCCCCTCTGGTGCTGCAGACATGCAAAAGTCCTTCTGGATAGCTAATTCCAAAAGATGGAATGTTAGCGCCAGATAATAAGGGGATTCTGGGCAGCAGCCCATAAACCTGGAACGTTTATACTAATTTAGGCAGAAGCATGCAGCATCTTTAACTGTGTATATGTGCGAGCAAAGCATAAACTCATCGTTCTATTTTAAACATTGATTATCGTGGACAAGACCGACAAATATCTGCTCCCTTGTAGTTAGAGAAGAACTTCCGATAAAAATACAAGTGATCTTGTATATAGTAAATAATTTGAAATATTTACCTAACACACATTCTCTCTCTCTCTCTATATGTATATATGCTACTTTCTTAATATTTCTTGAAAAGGAAAACATTGTGCCCATTTCTTCCTTTACTTAACCCAGTGCTGATTCAGCGGAGTAGCATTAGTGTAACTGAGAAAAAAGTCTGCCTGAACAGGCTGCCACTTCCCTCTCAGGTCTGAGGGGTAAGCACAGCTCTTGTGTGCATGCTCTCACCCCCTGCCAGTCAGAATGAGCCAGCTTAGCATAAGCAAGCTGAAGAACTGGCCTTTGCTAAGCTCGTTTATTTTGGCTGACGCAGGCAAATGTTCAGCCAGAGATCTGAGGGGGCCGAAACCACATGAGCATCAGGGAGCATGCGCCTGTTCTGCCTACGGAGCTGCAGCTGGAAGAGGACGGGTGTCCAGAGCCTCATTCTCTTTTCATGTCTTTCAGACTTCTGTTATACAGCTTATAATTTATAGAGCATGTATGTGTTCTGCCAGTGCATACCCAAAACAGTAATTAATGATGACACAGTTTGAACTGGATACAATTTTCAAGACGACTAAAAGACTCAGAAGATTTCAGGTAGTTCACATCCTTGCAGTGACATGGACCTCGGTGCAAGGTACTCAGGTACTTACTTAGCTTCCTCATCAGGTTTTGCAGCCCGTACTCACCAGCTGCACACGTAAGCATAGGCAGGCTTCTTAGTTCAAAGCTAGTCCTGGTACGTTTGCAGGAGCTGCGGGAGCAGTGGTGCAGATGTGACTGTAAGCTCTCAGAGATGTTGTTCGGGACACCTCTCACAGATGTGTTTCCACCTAGATCCTCATTACAATTAGTGAGGAGGAATGGGTCCCGCTGTTGTCTGTGATCTACAATCATAGGTTTCTAAAGCTAGCCAGAACAGCCCCCCACTGCCACCTTGGGAGGCTCAGTTCTATTGCTTGTCAATGACTCCAAAGGACCAGATTTTTAAAGGTACCATCTTCACATCTAAAGATTCCTGTAAATTAATATTAAGTTTTTCAAGCTGGGCATGCTTTTAAAAACTGTAAGTGCCTAGCTGAATTTCTAAGTTCTAATATATCTTTGCAATTCTGAGCCTTGCAATGTTTCCCTCTTGCAACTGGTACTTAAGATGCAAAACAATGCTTTGGAAATTGTACCCATATCTTCATGGAAAAATATTATTTTAATACATATTCATTAAGATAGTTATATAATACCAAAAAGGTATCCCTTGCTCAAGTTTAGAAACTATTACTTCTCTCAACACGCAGAGTCGTCTCAGAGTCTTTTTTGCCAATTTGAATCTCGATCCCCATGAAAAGCTGGAAGAACATTCAGCCAAAAAGAAATAACCATCTTCTCATCTGCAGGGACATGTTATGTTGACAGTCTTTCATGTCAGTGGATTTACCTACTCTAAATGCATTGTTCTGCAACAAGGGATCAAGAGAAGTGTCCTCCTTTTCTTGCTATTGGAAGGTTGCTACAAATCGTTATCCTGAGCCAATAAAGCACTGAAAGCTCAAATGGGTTAATTGCTCAGTCACTGATCTCATCATCCTCTGCCAAAAATTCGTTGTCTGTTTCCTGGCTGTATAAAGTCATTACAGACTGCTATAACTCACTGACAGGTACCACTGGCTGAAACTTGATCAGGTTAGGAAGAAGGAAGGATTTTGAAGGCTCCTGCTCTTTGGGGGATCACTGGTGTATACGCATAACTGTTTTTTAAATATGAAATACAAACCCACCAATTTCTTACCATAAAGTATCAGCCTCCCTGCCTCTCTCTTCTAATACTGAATTTTTCTGTATGATGAGAGCAGGCCACAGTTGTTTTATTTTTCACATGCATATGGCATTAAGTGCCTTTTTTTTTTTTTTTTTTAAGCTACTGGAGACCATTTTTAGCTTCAGTTGTGTAATGAGATAAGGCATGTTAGAAAGCTACATTTGTATTGTTTCTGTGGAGATTGATGAAGTGTCGTGAGTAATGCAGTTCTGGCATTCTCTTGAAATTCTTCCTTTTTGCTGCTGTAGAAAGTTTCATATTTGCCAGGGAATTTCTGGCATAGCCACTGTTTGAATGTTGCCAGCTATGAGCAAATGCCAACTCACAAGGATGGCAAAACCCAGAATGGAAAACTGTGGGAGGGTCTGAAGTTTATTTGGCCACTACTGCAAACACCTGAAATATTTGTAAAATATAGATATAGGCTCAGCAGCTTATTTGCTTGCTAAGCATGGGAGGAAAAAAAGATGGTTTGGACTGGTGGTGATATCTTTTCTTCTGCTTTCTAGAAAAGTTAGTGTACAGTCTCCTTGGCTTGAATCATGGAAGTTCCTTTCTGGAATAGTTTTAGATCATCAAGTGGTTTGCTAAGGCCTCTGACTGTGTAGCTGTTGGTTTTACTATGGGCAGCCTGGTTCTCAGTTCAGGTCAAGAATGACCTTCCCAGTAATTTAGAAGCATGCAGATTATAGGTTGGGCTTGATCCACTGTAAACATGTAGGGCAGGACCAGTGTTGTCATTTATGACTATTATTGCAGTCACGTATTGCATGGCACTTTAAGAAAAAAATCCGTGAGTTGGTATTAGCGTTAACGCTGCTGGTTAACCTTTTTGCAATGGAGTGCACCAGCCTGCCTAACTGAATGCCATGGCATCTTCCCATCCTGTGGAAACACAGCCTTGAACTCAGGGATATGAACACCTGGAACCAGGCTGCACAGCAGTGTCGCTCTGCAGCTGACATACACTACGCAGCACAGGAACCACATCAAACACTGAACATAACAAAGGGAAAGCCAATTTTTGTCAATTTTTTTCCAGGAAAAAATGACAGCCCAGTTGGGGTATATGACCCACCTTGCTAAATCAAATCAGTCATCTCTGTCATCTTGTCATCTCTGGCTGTGCCTGCATAGTCATGTTAGGGGGTCCCTGACCTCCCCGCTTGAATCTTAGCCTCAGTTTGGCTAAAAAGCCAACATGTGGTGTAAGCTCGGAGTATACTGTCCTGCATGTCACTTGAATGCTTTGCCAAGGGCACATGTTGGTAAATTGTCATCAAAGAGAGTATGGGTGGAGCCTCTAATGCCCGTGCTAGGCACGCATGAGACGGGGTCTAGAAATTCTGCTGTGTCGTAAACTACTACCAAGTGTGCTTTCCTCGTAAAAACACTCAGTGATTGTTTCATGTACTGCAGCATGACAACTTAGTCTTACACAAATATTAATTCACTGGTAGTGTGATCGTGGCCATTCATAATACATGTGTAAATGTACTGTCCTGATTTTTGAATTCTCATCTTAGACTCAGTTATCACTTGAAGCAAGTAAATCACTTGGTTGTTGGCCTTTTGAGAGGTAACCTAGAGAAAAATAGAGAAAACGGGCTGTTTGAGGCTATTTATGTATTATGTTTTAAAAGGACATGTTCCAACAAGCTTTTAAGTTATGTTTTAAAATTAAATCCCTGACATAAATTACTGACAGTAATGTATGTATATATATGTGTACATATATACATACCTATCCATATATGTATTTCAGAGAGTTTCCTTGCTCCTGCATCAGAGTTCATGCTTTATTAGCTGCCTTTAAAGCCTGTGAAATTAGGTGGCAAACAACTGTGCTCCAAAAAGCATTCAAAGCTATTTTGGTCCTTGTGAAAACTGGAGCTTACACTCAAAGTGCATGCAAAGTGGTTGTCTTGCAATGAGAACAGGCTAATGCATGAGAAAATAGAGCCTCTTATCCAGGGAAGATTGTATTCAAAAACTAAGGCTGTTGAAATATTTTGCTATGGTTAAAATTCTGCAGTACCTCATGATATCATCTAAATTTCATGTTATGTTGTGGAAAGTAAAATATAAATGCCCTGAAATCCCTTTTCATCTTCTTAGAAAGTGTATGTGTGCCCATGTGTGTGCAAGGCATCTTCTAGTCAGCACTTCTCTGCAGCTGCTCCATTAGCTGGCTAAAATATGCACTTGTTTGTTTATTTATTTTTAATTATTTAAAAAATTCAGTAATCATTTGAGTGGGAAGTGGCTCAGCAGGAAAATTGTAAAGAAAATGAGATGTGTGACTTTGGGTCCAGACGTCATACAGCTCTCTCTTCTGAACTACATTACAGTTATGTAAGAGTTGGATGCAGCCCAAGCAAAAGATGAAATTTTAAGTGATTTTTTTGTAACTTGCTGATCTCTGTTATTATGAAATGTTTGTTCATAAGCACATAATGACAGGCTCTGGGCAGGGAGCAGGGAGAATTCCCAGTTCCTGATTGCTTTATCAGAATTCTGCTCATGGAGAAGCCAAGGTTGTAAAAGAATGACTAGACTATGTAGAAGTTCTTTCCCCCATACTAATATTTTATTGATAATATTACTTATTTATAGACTGGAACAATTCAAACGTATTTTACAAGTGGGAGCTTGGAAGAGAGAAACAAGCTGAAAGTGCTTGAAATAGTTGAACAATCTGACCTCCGTTTTAACAGCGGGAGGAATAAATCAGAATTTATAGACTGCAGGGTGAAGGACTGTTAAAGCTATATTTTATTTGAAGTATTATATACTACTTACTGGCTCTTTCTCAGTAGATTAATTGAGTCCTGTTTTGTTTTTTTTTTTTTAAACAGATATTCATCCATGTTCTGCAAAACCCTGCACCAATAACTCAACGTGCATTGAGACTGGTGATGGAGGATATATTTGTCTGTGTGCCCAGGGATTTACAGGAAAAAACTGCCATCTCAAAAAAGGACCCTGCATTATTAATGGGTAAATATTGATTTCTGACATTAATTTAAGATCCACACTCCTACTGACTATTATTCAGAATTCTTTGCTAAGCGGAAGTATCTCTGTGCTAAAATACGTAATGCTTCTGCTAGTTGCTGATATTTTATCGGACTTTACAAATCTGATCTGTTCATATTGTAAAGATTTACAGATTATCAGCATGAGTTTGTGTGCATGATTTCAGTACTAAAAGTGATAATTTGCACATTTTATTGTGGTGAATTTATGCCTTCCCATGCTTTTTGTAAACAAACTTGAAGTAACCTCACCTCTTCTGAGAGATAACTGTATATACAAACCATATATAGTAATAAGAACAGTAGCCAACGCACCAGCTGTCTGCACGAAAACATCTAGTCCAGCAGCCTGTCATTTTTCTTAACTGACACGTAATGGTATGTCCATAGTTTACTGAAGCAGATAATCTCACTCCCACCAGAACAGGGTGTGGGAGGCCACTGCTCTTCATTCTCTAAGAGAAGTGGGACATTAGGAACAGCACTGCCAGCAGGTTGAAGGAGGTGATCCTTGCCCTCTGCTCAGTCCTGGTAAGATGCATCTGGAGTGCTGGGTCCAGTTCTGGGCTCCCCAGTACCAAAAGGACATGGACATACTGGAGTGAGTCCAATGAAGATGATTCAGGGATGGGAATCTCTCTCCTGTGGAGAGGCTGAGAGCTGGATTATTTAGCCTGGAGAAGAGGAGGCTCTGGGGAAACTTATCCATAGGTATAAATACCTGATGGGGAGAAGCAAAGATGGAGCCAGACTTTTCTTAGAGGTGCCCAGTGAACGGGCAAGAGGCAATGGCTACAGACTGAAAAACTTCCAGCAGTATCACTGGTAGAACTGCCTCAAAAAAGGATGACCTTTCAAAGGTAAAGAAAACGTGAACTGGTGTTTTTGTTGAAATCTAGAAGTCTCTGCTGTCTTCTAGCTCATCAAGGATCTGATCCCATAAGCATATAGAATGCCTTTCTGGTGTATACAAGGTTGGTAAAACTATCACCTTAAAATACAGTCTTCTTTTTGGAGGTTGCCTTCTTTATCTCTAGCTCTATATTGGTACCCTCTGGTTCTCTTTTTGCTCAGCAATAGATAAGTATGAATATTTAGATCTACCTTATGCCTAAATCTTCCTGAGGACTTGTACACTCTTGTTTAAGGAAAATTAACGCCTCTTACTGTCTCTGGCAAGGATTGCCATTCTTACAACTTTACGTCAGTGGAATTTTTTTGCCATTGCTTTTAACTGGGGGATAGTCACACAGTTCTGTCTGGGTTTACTTTCAGCCTCTAAGATAACTGCTCTGATTGCCCTATTTCTTTTCATTGACAATGAGGAAATTTAAGTTCCTCGCAAGTGCCTTGAATCACATCCAAGCTACTTGCCTAACATAGGGGATGTGAATAGCTTGCTTCCTCTACATTTCATCTGTAGAACAAATATTTCAGTAATGCAACATGGACATATATTAATTGTCCCAAAGAACAGGTGAGGTACGGCATCAACAAAATAACACAGATTAGTTCCATGTACTTGATTAAAATGGTTTTAAATTGCTGAAACTACATTTTTGTGACGGTACTCTGTGTTTGAACTGAGTGCTCATGAGCTAGTCTGGAAATCATGGACAATTTATCTTAAGGAAACAACATACTTGAAACAGTAATTCTTTTTCTCTAGGAAGCTGTGTCTTTTTCAGGAAAATGAGCTGCAGGCTCTGCAAATCTGCTTTTCGTTCAAAAAGACAACTGTTCTCAGCATAAGCACTGCATGTCTGCTAATACTTCACAGTCCACCAGAGAGCGCACCTCACATCCTGGAAAGACCTCATCATATGATGTCATCTAATTCATATCTCATTTCCGCTCCACCTGAGTGCTAATGTTAACAATGTTGATATTACTAAGCACTGCTGCTGGCTCCTTAGTTAATATTCACAGATAAAACCAAAACAATTCACAAATCAAAGTGTTTGTTCTAGTCTGTTTACAAAATCAGGCAGATACATCTGCTTTAGTGACATCTCTGTGATGGTTTGAAGTTTGGCTCTGAAGCAGAGCAGCAAGTGGTACTTTCTAAAATGAAAGCAGAGTATTTGGAAAGCAACGAAGTGGTATGTTCCTGTTTCCACAGCTAGCCCTTCATGTACCACACCTTGCTGAACATGCGTTAAATGCCAGTGCAAAGTAACAGATTCTATTCAAGGAGAGTAATATTACTACTTTATTTATTTAAATAGACTAAAATTAGGCAAATGCAACTCAGTAATAAATAAATAAAATTTTCAAAATTCTGCATATTTCCCCTTAACTGTTTTTATTTAAATTGTTTACACTTCTGAAAGGTTCAGAAAAAATTTTACACTTACATTCTCCAGCCTTTTCTTCCTTTTTCCCTAGAAAGTACTGTAATTTAACCCACCCATGAGGGTTCAAATTTCTACACATTTCCATATCCAAAACAGCTTGTCAGATTTCCATGGGACCTGTAAAGCGAGGGTGCTAGACTCTCCAAGATAGGCCATAACCACTCATTTGCTCAAGGACTTTACAACTACAGCTTCCATATTTTGTTTAAAGCAGACATGGTGACTAGTGACTGTGGCAAAATTCCTTGTTTGCATGATCAGCTCAAGTTGTCACCAACAGCTGCTGTGTCAAAGTCCAGGGACAACCACACCTTTTGCTTTCCTAATACAGCTTCCAGACTTGCCGTTTGTTCTTTCAGTAGCCTTTTTTCCAGTCACCGTCTGCAGTGAACGACAATGCAAGAGGACAGAGCAGTTTATGTGGGAGCAGGAAAAAACAGCCAGATGATTTCTCTACCACAGTATTCAGGCTCTCCTGATGGGGGGCCACCAAGTGTTTCAGGCCCCAGTAAAGCCAGAGGTGTTTGGGGTAGTCTCTATCACAGCTACTTCCAGAGCAATGGCTGGGCATTTGAGAAGCTCAACCTTAACCCGACTGCTGGTCAGGGACCATTTGTAGTCAGGAGCTTGTATCTCTTTCACAGTCATCTCACTCGGACAACAACAGATATCTTAAATCTCTGTGTCCCACCATGGAAAACCATAATGCCAATTGCTACTGACCGCTGCATATGTGAAACGTCAGCATTCATGAAGTTATGATGTTCATTACCCCTGGGGCTTTCACCTGGAAATGTAACACTTAAATAATAGCTTGGACTCTTCAACTATGTACTGGTATATGCTGTATGTCTTCAAAGATTTATAAGTATTAGGAAAACTGTTGTTGTCAGAGAGGCTTGTTGTAAGCTTTGAATTTACATCACTTAAAACATAGTACCAGGTTATTAATTATGAAGTTCTTAAAGGGTTTGCAGAAATACTTGGTTTCCTATGGTCCTGTCCTCACATTACAGCTGCCTTTGCCAAGGCTGAAATTATCCCATTTATATTTTTTATTATATTTATCAAAATTTTTGGCCGAACAGCAGTTTGCAGGAAAGTATGGTTTTGCTTCTAAATTTTTTGTGTCATGGAGCACTGGAGATGCAGAATAAAAACAATCAGCTTTAAGCCTAGCTGCTATGGCAGAGTGTTTTGCTTTGCCAGTACAATACATAGATTATCTTGTGAATAATCAGGTGGAAAAGAAAGCTATGCTGCTAGTGTCTTTGTTCAGTCTTGTCTAAATAGTTGCTTAGCTAAATAGCTCTAAGCATATGAAAACACTGGGAAGCTTAATTTGAATAAATGTTTGAAATAATTTAAAATCCCTTCACATCTCTTCAGGTTGAATTTATATACTGTTGTACTAATCCTGCCCGAAGGGTTGGCAGAAGATTTATAATCTGTATTGACAAAGCTGTTGAACAAACTCATTCTTGATTTAACTTCATTGACTTCAGTGGGTTTGCATTTGGAATTTGCTCTTCTAAAGAAAACCAGCTCCTTTTATTATATAAAATGTTTCCTAATAGCTTCTTTCGCTGGACTTTAATTCAATTCTGTGCGTTTGTTCTCTGTTCTAGCTCCCCCTGCCAGAACGGAGGAACATGCATTGATGACAATGGTTTTGCACCCCATGCTTCCTGTCTGTGCCCTTCTGGTTTTGCTGGCAACTTCTGCGAAATAGATAGAGATGACTGTGAATCCAACCCGTGTGAAAATGGAGGAACATGTACAGATATTGGTGGGGGTTTCAGCTGTTTTTGTCCCCATGGCTATACGGGAAAGCTCTGCAGCAGCCGTGTCGTATTCTGTGCAAGTGGCCCATGTGAGAATGGAGGGACGTGCAGTGAACATCCCCAAGGAGGATTCGAATGCATCTGTAAACCAGAATTTGTGGGTGTGACCTGCAAACTTCCCAGCAAAAACACAAGTCTTTCTGGAGTTAATATGGAGGCAAAGCATATACAGAATTACAAGCCACCCTCGAAAGCTCATCACAGATCAGTGCATCAACAACAAGAAATCCTGAAAATAACAATGAAAGAAACAATCCAAAATGCAGATCCCTTGCTCAGTAGAAGCCAGGTGATATGTTTTGTTGTACTGGGCTTGCTTACATGTCTTGTTGTCTTGGGTACGACTGGGATTGTGTTTTTTTCAAAATGTGAAATGTGGCTTGCTAATGCCAAATATAGTCATCTCCTACGCAAGAAAAAGAACTTTTTTTTGAAATCTAACAATGGGGAAAACCTCTCAGTTAATATTATCTTCCCAGAGAAGATCAAATTGACTAATTACACTAAGAACTACACTGCCATCTAGGCCCTTGAAAGTCAAGCAGCAACTTGCAACTTTTCATAGCAATATGTAAAATAGATTGAATTTATTGCCTGTGATTGGCCTCAATATTTGTGGGTACATTTGCTGTAGCTTGTGCTGAGTGATAATGAAGAAATATAGTGTATCTGTATTGTTAAGGATTTTTCATTCCCCCAAATAAAAGGTTAAAAAAACCCCAACATTAAAGTGCAAGGAATGTTAATTTGATTTCTTTTCAAGGCAGCTATTTTTTTGTAAAATAAAAAGGAATTTACCACTGGAACTGTATTGCAGCTTTCATGTCTTATGAATAGTTTATTTGACAAATACAGCACCTGTAAATTACTCAGTAATGTTTTTTTTTTTAAATAAACAGCAGTTAAGGGCTATACTGGTTTATTTATTCATTTGTAAATGTTATGCTACAGCAAAGTCTGCAACAATTGCCCCGGTTCTATTTACCTATCCTAAAGTGTTAAAAAGGTGTTCAATGTCTTTGGTCATACTTTCTGTTTGGAGACCTAGGAGAGATGTAAAAGATCTGATTCTGACTTTTCTATAAATAGTCCTCAGAGAACTCTGCTGAGAGAAGTATCCTTCACACCTATGTCATGGGGAGAAATGAAAAGATAACTTGTCACCTGAAAGAGGACAGCTGCTCTTAGTTCTTCATTTCTGCTTTTTCTCAGTTATATTTCAAGGAGAGGCCAAGATTTCAAGAATCAAAAGCAGCACTGGCAAACGGGCAAAGGCTCCTGAAAGCCACAAAATCATTAGGGGCCTGAGGGCTTAATAGGTCTTAACGTCCTTGGACCCGGTTCATCACTTGCTGTGTCTGGGACTGTTGAGGGACCCCTGTTACCAGCTCCCGTGAGATGGTGTTGCTGGTGCGGGCATGTCCCACCCTGGGGCATGACCCTCCCGGGTCTCCCAACCTTCCCTACAGGGCAGCCTGGTGCCGGCTGCTCCCTTTAACAAACAACAAAACCAAATCACTTTGAACTGCAGCGTCTAAAGGTGTCTTTAGCTGCTGTTAAGTAACAATTTACTTCCCAGGCCACCCCAGATAGGAGCATTTAGCAGTTTCTTCTAAGCAGTCTGATAACGATGCTATTTGCAAATCCATTAACAGCTGCTCAAATTAAAAAAAAAAAAAAAAAAAAAAAAGCAAAAGCCTTAAAGCACATGCAGGTCATTATGCTTGGATTTTTTCTGTTGACATCTCTCTTAATGGCTGTGAGTATATAGCAAGTTTGCTGTATTGCTGATAATATTCACACATATCACAGCATTACAATGTACTGCAAAGGTTAGAGCTAACAGGAAAAGTGATGTTGAGATACTGCTGTGGAAAGTACTGACTTCTAGGTAACAGGATGAAAATTTCAAAGGAAGCAGATGCTCCCTCTCAAAACTCTTGTTGAGAAGACAAATATTCATCAAACCCAGCAAGTTTTCAACCGGTATTAGTGGAGATGACTAACTTGGAAATCCAGATGAAGGTAAAACCAGGTAAGCAGCGTTGAGTTTGAAGCCAGGAAACATGATCCACAGGCTTAAACATGTAATTCAGTACTGTGTATTTTAATGTGATCTATTCTGTGATCAGAATATGTTAGGCTCAATTTAGAGATAATCAGAAACAGTGAATAACTCCATTGGGTAGCTCGCAGCTTTGATTCAAAACCCATTGCAACAGTAGATATTCCCTAGGAATCGGTGATTAGATTCCAGGCTCGGCTGTTCACCTTCCCCCTCCCTTTGAGCAGAGGCTCCCTCAGCCTTCAGAGCTTGCTCTGCTCCTGGCCAGAGCAAGGCTTTGAGTGACAAAGCTTGTGTTTAAAACACAAAATCCAGGTGATGATAATTCATAATTATAAACTGCCACGTGAGTTTTGGCCATGGTGACCTAGTTGGCAGTTCCTCTATCACAGTGTATTTCTTCATATGTAGAGGGGAGAGCGTCTCTGAAGAGGTCATTAGCTCAGCATGGAAAACCCCACAGATTGCAGCTCCTAGTATCCTTCCTATCATTGGTGGTGTCAGAACTGTAGAAGGCTGCTATTGTCCTGCTGTACTCTCCAAGGGGGAAAAGTGTTCTCTTAAACATGAAAGGCTGGAAAAAATAATAGCTTTCTTTAGCTTCTCTGTTCCAGAAAAGAATTAAACATATGTGTGGGAGTTTCTCATATCTGTGCTGTTAGCATAGTCAATAGCTCTGAAGCCTCATCACCATGTGACAGAGAACTGGGATGATAAGAAAGATTTAAGATTAAGAAAGCTACAGTGTTTGAATCAATAGCCTGCAACAGGTCTCCAAAGCAAGAAGTTTAAAACAAGCATTGTGCAGAAACACTGACATGAAGGCAAAGAGGAGACAAAGAGCACTTCAGTTTTATGTTTATTCTATGTATGTTTTTATTAATGGACAGAGAACAACACATCTATATTACCCATTGCCAGAGGTACCAACCTATGTTGCCATTTCTCAGATTTTTGATTTCTGAATGCTCTCCCTTAGTCAAGCAATGATGTCTCTGAGCCTCAAACCCCACCTCTGCCTTACTGCCTGTAAAAAAATAAATAAATAGGGACAACTAGGCTGAGGGATGGCTTGGGACACTGAGACAGTTTGTTAAGGACAGTAGCTCCCCCTTCTCCCCAAGCTATGGGAGAATACATTAAAAGGTATTTTTATTTTAACAGTCTCCCCTTGAGTCATCTTAGCCTCTCTTTCTGCTACATTAACAAAAAAAAGACCCATAGATGTTCCACAAAGATCAGGTTTTTAGAGACACGGTGTGGATGTTTTTCTGGGATTTTTTTTGTTTGGGTTTTTTTCATGGCCATGGTGGGGGAGAGGTCTGGCTGCTGTAAAAGTAGAACATATGAAGTAGTAATCACCAAATTCTGGACAAGGACGTCTGAACAGAGAATACGTGCATGGCTTTTCTTTTTACTGCCATTCTTGATATCTGTCCATAAACCAATAATGTATGCATTGCTTTTGATTAATAAAGATTCTTCTGGGCTGATAACCTGAGTTCTGTTTTCAAAGCAATATTTAGCTCCAGGTGGACCATGGTATTCCTGCTTAAAACAGACCTTCACCTTTTGAGGGTGAAGCAGTGTTAAGGACCTGGCTGCAAGAATATATACAAACCATCACAGAAGACGATGGTCCAGATTGCACTGCTTGAGTACAATACTTTTCATAAGTACATCCTTCCCTCTCCAAGTTCTCAAATTTGCCTGTGCCTTGGCAAAATTGATTTACCTTCACAGCCTTAAGGGCAAAACAATTTTCTACAAATATAGGACTCTCTTTTTTTTTAATCCAGGACTTTCCTGGCAGAACTACGTGCATATGCATCCAGAGCACACTAAATTATTGCACACGTACTATGCATGCACTGTTGATTTTTCCAAAACACATCTCATTTACTATGCATTTCTTGTGAATGAGCCATGGACAAACCTTGCATTCCTGGATGTCACACAGCCTAGGAAAACATCCAGTTCTGCCTGGCTTAGGTGAAAGAAGAGTCTTGAGAGAAGACTTTTGTGGTTGCTCAACCCATATTGGAGCCAGCACTTGAGGCCCACAAAGACAGGCCAGCTTTGCTGCATCTCTGTGGCCATTAAATGAGATCAACCCAGAAAATGTACTGTGTATTAGATTTTGCTCTTATAACATCAAATAATATTTTTAAGTTTCTTCCTAAATTTCTTGAAGGACATGAGGATATGGTTCTTTTAAAACTTTGCAAGAGGAGGAACAAGACTTTATATAAAGGGGAGTATTTCAGTCTCAAATACAAACTGGACTGTTGCTCTGGAATTTGAAGAAAACCATTGAATTAATTAATTTTGGTCATTAGCTCTAAAGAGCAAAAAGAGACTTTTTCTTCCATCTCATTTCCCTGTAAGTCCTCAAGATGGAGGACCTTTACCGAAGCTCATATGTGAGTCAGGGTCTCAGACAAGTTCATGGGAACACGATGCAGAGTCTAGTCCTTATCCTTAGCAATCCGGACAAATTTTGCAGGCACAGAGCAACATCCATATGTTCAAGGTCTCGCAAAGCCAAGTCTGATCAACTTTAAAGGTGCTAAAATATCAATACAAAGAAGAAGAACCAAGCCAGGTTTAACTAGAAGTTTTTATTAGACAAAAAATGTTTTTATAATGTTTTGCCACATGAAACTTGGAAGAAAAATTCTGTTTTATTCTTCTCTCCATCCACTTTCTCGAAACGATAGCCTTGCTATTAATTGCAGCCTTCTACTATGTACATCCACTTGATGGCAGCATTTGAACACAGAACCGTTTGAATCTCTTCAAACTGTCCCCTTCGAATTTTACATCAGGAAGTTTGTAACCCATCCCCAGTGACTGGTTATGGGAAAAGGGAAAAAAGGGAGAACGACAACATGCCCGAGGTTCTTCGCCTGCAGGTAACTACTGCTCATGACCTGGTGAGCTGCAGCAAAATCAAAACAACATCTGCCTCAGCGGTGAAAGCCAGCAGTGCTTCCCCAACAGAATTACTGCTCTCCTTTGGAATTTGATGGGAGAGTAAAGACCTGCCATCTACGGACCCATTGGGCTAATGATACTTCTGAAAGTTTACTGCAATAAGAACACCTGGTTTGGATCTTCTGCTACCATAGATGAACATGTGCATAAACGATGCTGGATTTTTTGTGCGCTACCCGTGGCATGCAAAATTTATCCATTCTTCTGACTTGTACTTGGCTTTTGATACACCAAACATGGACAGTATGCACTTTATAAACAAAACTATATGAATGAAGATACCTTAAATGAACAGTCACTGAGAGGAAATGAAGAACAATGAAAGGATAACCAAGAAAATATTTTAGACAAATTCAGGCGAATGGAAAGGTTTTGGTACACTAGTATACACCTAGCCTCTCCCCTTTTATATGTGTATTTTTTTCAATCCAAAAGGGCATGTACTGCAGCTTTGTCAGTAATCTCATATTCATTCCCATGTTTCCCACACCATATAGTGAAATTTTGATTTGCCTGCCTCTGTCTTACTGACTTTCAAAGGTGTCCAAATTGGAAGAGGGAAAATAAATACATGTTTTAATTTTAAAAAAATCTTTTGTTGTACCAAATTCAAGGACAGAACTGCGCTCGGTTTTCCAGAGCAGTGGAAGGCATCTCACAACTTGCTGGGAGTTGTGCATCTACAACTTTTCCAGTGAGGAATAGTTAATATTTCGACAGGCTAAATAAATGTGGAGTTCATTGGAGTTATTCCATTCTACCTTCCAGTGTTTAAATTACTGGAAGTATTTCAAGAGTCCTGCATCTTATCATGGGGCAAGCGCAAGCTTTTAAGGGATTCAAGCCTCAACTGTCACCTGTGCCTGATTTTCTTCCTAAATAATGGAACTTGGAGAACTAAGGAGATCTGACTGACCAGATGGCTGAGAGCCTGCATTGCTGAGAGATACGAGAGGCAGCCTGTTTTCAGGGAGTGTTGCAGCAGTGCCTGTAGTTTGGAGCCTGAGAAAGAGTTAGTGATGCCTCCTTGCTGAGGGATAACAAAGATTGCCTGGAAGCCAGAGACGAAAGCATAAGAAATCGCGTGTGGGCTTAGTGGTGGGAGAGAGCCATAAAGGGACCAAGTCTGATGTGGAGTTTTTCTTTAGACAACTGCAGGCCTGTTATACTGCTAACAGATGAGCTCGTCACGGGAGATCTTAGTTTGTGCTTTATAGAGCACGTGTGAGGCTGAGGGAGCTAAGAGGGAGAAGCTGCAGCTTTACCAGGTTTGCTCTCCACAGCTGCCTGCAGGCCTGGTCCTGTTCTCCCCTCCAGAAAGCTGAAGTTTCCCAATACTTCCAATGAGACCACTGCCATTACCTAGGGGTGTCGTCTTCCTTCTGCATATCAGTCCTTTTGATACTTTGCTCATTATTAACCAAATTCTGCATTGATCTTGCCTGTAGATTTTCCTTTTTCTATCCTACGGTCATGATCTTCACCAAAAAAAAAAGTACTGATAAGAGAAAAAGGGTGCAAAAAATTCAGGCTGTCCTCCAGCCTCAAGCCTTTCCTCTCCAGAGAAGCTAACAAGAAAGGTTAGAGATGGTTAGGTCTCTTGGCCAAGTTACAAAATTAAATGTGACACGCAAATGGCTTTTGAGTAGCTCCCTCCAGTTCCTAGGTAGGTAGATCCAGGGTCATCATGTCCACTGATACCATTTGCAGAAGTATGGCATTGGGGGTAAAAGGGCTTGTTTTACACTGATACATATTAGTGTCTCAAATCCATCCATCTATCTTTGAAACTAACTACATGCCAATGTGTATTAAGGACGAATAAAAGCACAAAACAGAGTGGTGGTAGAGCACTTAGGAATAGAAGATCATGCCCAAATCAACGTAGCCATAATCCAGTAACAACTTTAGCAAAGGGCTTCAAGTGTCCTACTTTGTGGAGGCACACAAAAAAAAAAAAAAAAAAAAAGAGAGAAGAAAAAGGAGAAATAGCCTAGTTTAAAGAGACAATGGAATGGTGAGTCCAAGTATTTGCTTTGAGGATGTGAAGTAAAACAGTGTGGTGGGATGGTCTCCGCAGAGCCCCAAGACAGAAGAGGAATGAAGGCCACCCAGTTAACCTGGAAACAATGAACCTCAAAGTCCTTGTCAGTCTAGCAGGCGCGACTAGCTTGAGGCAGGCGAGGAAATCTAAGTAGGTGGCATAGCTAGAAGCAGCAGGGAATTTAGGCTTTTTTTCTTTCTTCTGCTCCCCCCAAGATGTGCTGGTTAGATTTGTGATACTCTAACCAATTGTTTACAGGCAGCAGGGTATGTGTGACCACCACAAGATGATGCAGAGTTGGCCATCCTGTTATTGATGAGTATCTATCATTCCTCTCACAATTTAAAGAGAGGTAGGAAGCAAGGAGGCTGAAATGGGATTGATGGTAGCTCATTTTTATTCTAACCTAAATGCTT
Organism: Astur gentilis; assembly: GCF_929443795.1. Taxonomy (NCBI): domain Eukaryota; kingdom Metazoa; phylum Chordata; class Aves; order Accipitriformes; family Accipitridae; genus Astur; species Astur gentilis. Next base: position 10,409,791 of record NC_064904.1, read on the forward strand.
GAGGTGTTGATGGGCTGTCTGTAGCCTGATGATGCCTATAGCTAGGCAAAAATAGTGTTGTTCCATTGGGTAGGACCATGAAGTAATTCTTTCAGAAAAACAATTGTAGCTTAAAAGGATTTCTTGTTGTTCGTTTTTCCCTCCAGTCTTTGGAAGAACTTGATGTAGAGGAGACAAAATTTTATTAAAGCCTGGGGTACAAATGTTGGAACATTGAACTATCAGCCTAAATAGGTCTTCAGATGTATTAACGTAATAAACACTTACATATGTTCTGTCTCTTGTGGGCAGTGCTGAGTTTGCAAACGAGTTAGTTTCCATTGGAAAAATTCCAGCTAAAGCTGCCCACAAAGCTCTGCCCAACAAATATTCGTGTTTCTCCTACAGAACTACATTTGCCATAAAGCTCCAGTGAATCCAACTGATTATGTATAATACCTGTCTCCTGCTGCCTCCAAATCTCCAAATTTTGTAAAAAAAAAAAGAAAAAAAAAAAAAAAAGGAGTAGTTTGAATATGGACAGCGTGTGCTTGAATGTTTGCAAGGTGCTTTAGCAGGCCATGGCTGTGGCAGTGAGCAATGCTGTGACTAGATGGTGCACTTGTCATGTGGTATATAGAAACTGCAAACAGAGTGGTGATAACTGCTCCTTACACAGGTATTTGTGAAAGCTCTGGTAGTGATTACTGTGTGCATATCTGTCTTCATCTTTGGGGAAGGATAATTTCAGCCATGGGATAAGGGGGAACTCTGTGTTTTGAGCTCTGAAGCCATTAAGAACTTATATTCAGTATAATAAGTGCAACACGGCCCCCACCCCAAAAAAAAACCACAACAAAAAAACCCCTACCCACAACACACCACAGTACTTCTGCCCAATCATCCAGCAAGCCTCATTCACTATTAATTGTAATGCCTGGGTTGCAATTATACTGTAAGTAAGCCTGCCTGTACTGAAACTTGTCTGACAACCCTCTTTCTAGGAGCCTGTGCTGGGGCTGCAGTAGCAATGCCTAATGCAAATCATCCACGTTCAGGTTTCCAATTCTCAATATCTGGCTCAAGCTAATGTTGTTTTAAGTCTCAGAAAAAAACCAGCTTGGTTTCCAAGTATGAGAAGACATTGTCTCTTCTACTTGTTATTTAAAAATAAGAACCTGACAGTCATGTTGAAGCATAACAGAACTATTCTGAGGGCTGCTCATACAAACTTCATGTCCTTTGAACATGAGTTTTATCGTGCTGTCATGAATTTCTACTTATTAATGCAATAGTTAAAACAACAAGTGTGAGGGGACCAAACACCAGGTTTACTGGAAACAACCAATCCAGGTAAATGTCAAGCCTTTTAAAAGTAGAAGTACACCTCCTGCCTGTCAGAGATCAACCCTCCCAAAGTCTTAGAGCTTCTGGCTGAAATATATTCTCTCACAGATAACAAGTTATTGTGACTTAACTGGCCCTGGTTACAGACTGCGTGAAGCTGCCCATCCTGGAGCAAATAAAAAAGTAATATTTGAGTTGTTTTGTCTCTCAGTTTCAGTGAACTCAAGACGCCTTGCATTTGCTGTGAGCTGACAGTTGCACATGATTACAGGACACAGCTGGCTGTGATGGTCTGTTATCCTGTAGGAGCATGTAAGTCTCTGTGCCTTGAGTGTGATGGACCTGCGATCCCTACTCTAAATTCCTTCCAGTGGCAGAGATGGGCATTTTAAGACTGTTAGACTGAAAACCTTCATAATGTTTATTCAAAGCCTGTCTGAGATCCTTGCTCATGCAAAGAGCAAATGGGAAGAAAATACACTTGCAGTTTGATTCAATTTCTCTGTGTGTGTGTGTCTGAATAAAGATTTCAAGATAAAGCTCCTATTCTGAAACTAAAAGTGAAACTGGAGCCACAGAGGACCTTAGGGTTGCATTCTCATTTGACACAACTACATTCTTCTCGAAGTTCAGTGTGAATATCATATGATTGCTGGGATATGTAAGTTTAGTACTTCAACAAAGCAGCGTGCATCACTTGTTTTGCCTCAGCACACAACTGCCAGAACGGCTCGAAAGGTTCGGCTGGAGCAAGGCTCCAGCAATTTTCATTCTATCCAAATGGTCAGGGTTTTTTCAACAAGTGCACTCTGCAGAATCAATTTCTACTTATAAGATAGCATTTTTTCATGAGGGAACAAAAAAGGAGCTGTGAATTACACTCTTTTGTTCATGCTGAAAAGTGTAACTGAACTGATTTAGAAAAAAAAAAAAAAGAACTACCAACTTTGAAACAGCGTTACTGAAAGGTTAGCTTTGCTGTATTTTATCATTTTGGATCCTTTCCAGGACAACTAAGTCGTTGAGACTCGACAGTGGTGGAGGAGGGCTGAAGGTTTTTCTTGGGTGCAAGTATTTTTGAAGGATTTATCACCAAAGTCACTGCAAAGGCTGGATGGTAGGACAGGTTTAGGTTTTGAACTCTTTTTTCCTATGAAAAACACAGGTGTAAGTATTGTTTTATTTGTACCAAATAAAAACACGTCCAGTCTAAGCATGTAATTGACTTACGTAAACCACACATTAGTGTGCACTGGTTTTGACTTTCATTCTGAATTCTGGTCCGAGTTCCTTTTTTAATCAGTAACACTGAAATACTTTTGGAATAAGTGCTTCAATTAACAAAAGTCACCTCATTCTTTTTGCACTCCTGTGACAGGTAAGTATTTTTATTTTCCTCAAAATTAAAGAAGTAATGCCTTGCCAGGGTCCTGAGTTCTGGCTCTAATTTCTGCCATCAGGCCCCTAAACTTCTAGGTCCTCAGCCTTGGGACACTCCTTTTCCATGGGCTTTGTTTGTTCTGTGAATAATATGGTAGTTCTAAGGGAACTACTAATTGTCCTCTGTGGAAAAAAATCAATATCTTGATCACTCCTTGTCTACTACCTTAAAGCTGCTTCTTTACTCGTTGCTTCTTGAACTGTTGAAGGGCATTTGTTTAAGAGCGGAGTTTTGAAAAGAAATTTCAGAAGCGTAATTCCTGTTTTTCCCCTTTGTGTACTAGTTTTGTGCCTGTGGTCAGTGGTAAAATACACTGCGCAACAACCAGTGTTGAGTAAACCCTCTTTAAACTTACTAAACCAAACGAAATGGCGTTATGTTTTCCAGCAGGGATATAGACTCTGTTAGCATAAAATAGTCAAAGGGTAGCTGATGATACGTATTTACCAGTGCAGGAGTGAGTTTGAGCTGGTAAAACATATGTGCTGAGGAGGCTGAAGAAACAGAAGGTTTCGCAGGGGCAGGGAGGTTACTTTAACTGTCATGTTATGACAGCATGTGTTCATTACTTTTCTGGGCATGGCCCTTTGTTCTAGTGCCTTGCTGTATGTGTTAAATCCTACGTAGTGCTGAAGCTCCGTAGACTCAGGGTACAGTAAAAAAATTAAAATCCACCACGCAGTGCCGGGCTGAGTGTTAGCCTGCACGCTCAGGAGAGCGTGGAGCGGGCATTCAGCTGGATGGGGAGAGCAGGGTAGCTGTGTCAGCCCAGCGCTGCCCCTGAGGCTAGGAACTCATTCCCTAGCTAGGTTTTTAGGTCAGGGCAGCAATGCACTGACGGACCTGTGCTAATTCTGCTTCCAGAGCCCATGCAGTCAGCACCAGCATTCCCCCCCTGCACCAGGTACTGTGGGTTTATCCAGACCGTCTGATCTAGGGCTCCTGAGTCACTGGGCTTCCTTGAAAATCCTGTTCTAGAAACGGCCCTACTGAATCTAAGGGAGAACCAGCGAAAGGCCAGCAAAACAACTCAGTTCTTTCTTATGATCACATTCCGTTGCCCTCTTCTCTTTCTTCACAACTTTATCACTTAAAGTAAACTAAGCCAGTAGTAATTAAATCTGAAAATCTGTGAAGAAATCTGTTCACAGGTACTGGTATCATGAAAAATGCAAAGTAAGACATGTCTGTTTTGGCTGCCAGTAGACTGCCTTTACCTACGTGATAAGACTTAAATTGTGCAAGCTGGGAGGAAAGTGTGTTTCTCACTGTGTGGAACCAGCAAATGTTGGTGGAACAGAGCACTCCTGAATAAAAAGGACTCTCTATTGCTTAACAGCTTTGCAGAAGGTCCCTGGGGGAAGAAAAGGGAAGGTGAACTCAGATACAGCATCTGTATGAAAATACGTCATGGTACTGAATAGTAAATGGATGCAAGTACGATAGAAATACTGCTTCATGTCTGGGTGTTCACATGAACACTGCGCAGGCACAACTCGGTTCTGCACCCTTCTTTCGTATACTCATTCATTTTGGTTCCTTATATAGGATCAAGGCCTATGTTAGTGTTTGCTTTCTTCTAGAATAAATCTTTAAAATTACACAGAAAAATAATTTTCTTTTACTAGCAGGTGAAGTTTTTAACAATGTTGAAAAGAGAGGAGAGTCAGTAATGATATCTCTTTCATTCAGATGAGCGCACAATATCAACTACCCTCATTCGTTTCGGACCTAATCTTGCAAGCCTTTGTGCTGGTGTTATAGAAAATGTCATGAGAGACACAAGTTACATTTACCACCTGTAGGGAGAGGATGCCAGTTTGGACATTCAGGAACTGAACTGAACCTCTCCTTTGAACTCAGACTGATTTTGGTTTTCTTGGGTTATTATGTTTTCTTTTGGTGCCAAGTGCAAGACATATTGCAGAAGAAAATTAAAAACACAAGCTGATTTTTTTAGATCTCTATCCTGCTCTTGTGGACCAGAGATTTGGCTGACTATCCAAGCATCTGGAAGCTTCCTAAAAGCATCTTCAGAGGTTTTAAAGTCTGGTCTTTTACAAGATAGTTTCTAATGGATTGCGCACCCTTCTATAAATAGTAGCATCATCTGTGTGTATATCTGCACACATACCAGTTACACTGAGTCTACCTGCAAATAAGGGTCACCGATCCAAAGGAAGTGATTGTTGTGTCCTTTATTTCATTTGCAATAAGTCTCAGATTGGCTGTGTTCCCACAGAATGATTTATTTTGCTTTCTAAAGAGCTGAAAATTTTCTTTTGCTATAACTTTGGGCTTGAGTGCCTGGTGGTTTTTTGAGAAAGGGGCAATAGCATACTGGGAATTGTATTTAGAAAGTGTACATATGCAATGAACAAAAATAATCTATGCTAATGACAACCGCTCTTATAAGAAGAATTTGAAGTACACGTGGCTGTTTCAGCACTCCCCATCTCTCATTCTATTTAAAACTCCCTGGCAATATGTTCGTCCCCTGGACAGAGGGAGAAGACAGACATTATTTAGAGAAGGGGCAGTTATCTGATTTCACTGACATTTACCGAACATCAGAATAACAACAAAGCTCGGGTAAGAACTCTTTTGGCAAATACTGCAGACATAGAAATTCAGTGCCTAATACTGATGACACAGAACAGATTTTCCTGTTTGTGTTGTTGAAACTTCAAAACCAACTCAGAGCTGAGACTCTTTTCCCATTGGTACCTACCTGGTGAACAAGCGGGACAAACTTAGCCAGAGCAAAAATGGGGGTCTTGTACAAGTCTCCAGACTACAGACTTTACTTCAGGAGAGTATTCATATTGATTCTATATATGAGGAAGAGTTTTCTGGTTCCATCTTACTACCAACCAGTATATAGGGTCTATTTACTTCTGTCATATCCCACAGGAAAAAGTCTTGCTTACAGCAATACAATTTCATTCTCTAGCTGGTCAGGTGAGTAGAATTACATGCAGAAAACCCCAGAAAGGAAGATGCATGCAGATAAGCTACCTTTCCCTTTTATGCTAGTGGATCTTCACTCATAGGTGGTCACTGAAGTCTTCAGCCTTGGGTCTTGTCCTTTATTTAAGACTAGCTCAATGTAAGTTGTCAAGGTGCAGGTTTAAATATTCCTGTTTGTCTCTTGAATCTGTCTAAGGATGGAAAGCCCCTAAACGGATAGCAAGATTAAAAAAACCCAACAACCTGTGTCCTTTCCTGTGACCCTACCCAATTCTCTTCCACAGCACACGCAAAACAGCATCCTTCTTGCTGGGCCTGCCCTAGGTGATTTCAGGAATTCATGCCAGTCAGTAAAGGATAGGCGGAGAAACATCAGCCAAGTTAAATCCTAAGCAACACTTTCTGAAGAGGTGCTGTGAGAAGGAATGCAGGAGCTGTGAGAAGGGACTGAAGAGTAATAATGTGGCATTCAGAATTCACTGAAGCAAGGGACTGAAGCTGATGGCCAGAAACCCCAAAGATAAGCAATATTCCAGAGGAAGCCAGGAAACCTTGTTCAGTCACCCCAATTTGTACAATAAGAAATTCTAGGTGTAACTTCTGAAGGCTGAGCTCTTGCAAAACTGCAAATCTTCTGTCATAAACTTAGACTAGGAATGTACTTGGTAATGTGGAGCTATTTGTGCCATCTGGCAGCTGTCAGCTTTCTCTATTCACTCCCCCCCTACTAATGTGAAACACAGAAACTGGACCTTTTACATCTTGCTACGTGAAAGAGGTTGGTGTCTAGAGGCTTTTTAAGGCCAAACCATTGCACTATTCTGGTGCCTGCTATCTGGGCGTCCATTGCAAACATTAATAATGACTTACCCTGGTCGGCAACAACCATATATTCCTCCTTCCTCTAATATTCCTTTATGGCAGTGTGTCTTCCAAGAACATTGCATATATCCTCTTAAATACCTGAAATTCACCTCATACACTGCTTCAGAAGGATTTAAAAAACAGCTGGTGTTTATCTCCTAGCTATCTCCATTTTTAGCTGCAGTTTACTGACCTCCAACATTTTTATCAAAGATTACATTCTTTTTTTTTCTTTTTGCCATAACACTTACAGCTATTCTCAAATCTTTTTTAGTCGGTGCTGACACTTTGCTACAAGCCACCTGTGACACGAAGTGATTAATTTGCTTGTTTTCCATTTGTGTTGCGTCCTGTGAGGAGAGGCACTGGGTCACGCAGGACCTTCACGTGGCTGTGGAGAGGTTGTGCCTTCCCTGGAGGCACAGCAGGGGCAGAGGCTTCGGGAGAAGAGGGCAAGGCAAGGCAGCAGGCAGGGATAGTTGCAGCAAGTAGCCAGGAACTTGCCCTGCAAACAGACTGCCGAGAAGGCAGAATGGGCTGTGCAGATTTTTGAGTTGATGGAAACTAAGCCTGGAAAAAAACGTTGTTCCCATAAAGAGACAGTGAGCAAAGGCAGCTTGGTTTATAAATGCCTTTATTCTGCTGTGGAGTAACTAGATTTCTCTATGTCTAAAGGTGGGATGTTAAAAAACTAGCTTTTTCAGATTAAAGGGCTTTTTTCTTTGTTGTTTGTTTGTTTTGTGGGGGTGCAGACTATAGGGAAAAAGTCTAGATATACCTGTCTTAAAGCTCTGGTTGTTGTGGGCATGGTTCTCCTTTGCAGTGCAAGAATAAGCAAAGGCACGATTTCTCTGGTGGCATTGACTACCGCAGGCTGGATGTCAGCTCCATGGAATGTGCCAGCGTTTTCTTCACTGTGAGGGTGGTGAGGCACTGGAACAGGTTGCCCAGAGAAGCTGTGGATGCCCCATCCCTGGAAGTGTTCAAGGCCAGGTCGGATGGGGCTTTGAGCAACCTGGTCTAGTGGAAGGTGTCCCTGCCCATGGCAGGGGGGTTGGAACTAGATGATCTTTAAGGTCCCCTCCAACCCAAACCATTCTATGATTCTATGATTTCAATATAGCAATAAAAAATAAAGCACTAGGAGCTGTGCAGAACAACATGCTCTGAATTGACATTTCATTGCTGGAATCATCCCTGCCTATCAAAGATGCTCTCGTTCTGCTCTCTGGAGGCAACTGTAAAGTCAAAGGCTTTTGATGTTCAAAATGTGAATTAAAGTCTCATGTATTTCACAAACAGAGTGGCCTCACAGCACCTCTCTTTGCCCTGAGGTGCTCAGCTACCTGGAGGGCCCAGCTCAGTGCACAACTGAGCTCGCTCTAATACCTGGCAGAAAAAGAGAACTCTCACTGTAAATATTCTCTGCAGCTACACATTTCAGATGAGAATAGCGTAAGGCAAGCAGCAGCAAATAAATCCCTGCTGCTTTTCAGCAGAAAGGTAAGATGGTACATGAACCTTAGTTTTTTGGAGTTTTGTGCCTTTAGATTGGAGCTAGTGTTCGTGGAGCACTCCAGAGTGGTGAGATTTTCTGCGTCAGGATGTCACAGTGCTGTGAGCACGCATCGTAGGCAATTGGTTGCCAATCCCCACAACAGTGCCAACTTCAGAAATGAAAAATGTTGGTGGGGGTGCTGCTAACCACACATCTTACGTTCCAAAAAAATAACATATTACCTGGGCGAAGTCCATCTGCTGAAGCTGTAAAAATTCTGAGCTCTCAAAGGCCATAACAAATCTCACTGTGGAAACTTGATTCTCCACTATTCAAAGAAATTTTCCCTGTTCAGCACCTTGCCAAAGGTTCTGGCTTTACAAATTTCTGTAGGTTCTTTCTTGCTTCCATTTGACTTTTATTCTACTCCTCCAAGACACCAGGTCTCCTCTGCTTGTAGCATTTCCCATTTTTCCATGTTCAACTGATTTCTGAATAGCTGTTCTCTGAATATTGCTGCTTAATTGTAACATAGCATTATCCGTACTACTCAACTAAGAACAGGGTCCCATTGTGACACCCTGTATGGAAACAGAGGAGGAGACAAATCACTGTCCCAAAACCATATAAACAAACCGTAACAGAGTGAAGAGTAAGAAAGGGGGATGATCTCTACAAGGTGGATGAGATTTGGTTAACAGACAGTTGTGACTCAGGAAACAAGTCTGAGCTGGATAATAAGAGCTGCTGTCTTACCCCCAGAGTCTGGTGGCATAACCCCAGCCTTATCTTTTAACATGGTGTGGTAGGTTTGTAAGCATTCCCAGGGTTGGCTGCATGCAGCATTATTTGAACCAAGACTGCAAATATGCCAGCTCTGATTCCAGAACTCCTCTACAGCACTATTCTGTGATTGTTTCCTCAAAAGCAGACCTAAAAGAATTCAGCTTGATGATAGAAACTATTTTATTCCGTTTCATATGTTTGCAGCTCCTACCTCCCAAGAATCTGTTCAGCTTGCTAAAAAATGAAATTGCTACAGATGGATATTTCTTTCAATTACTGTAAAAACATGTAACAAAGCCTCTGGCATGCCAAGAACCAGGCATCAAAGCTCAAGAGCTTACATATTCTATTAAGTGGTTTAATATTGTAGAGAAGAACAGAAAAAATACAGTGTTTTGTCCCTCATGGCCTTCTTTAGGAGACCTCAGGGAACCAAAAGGTTGCAGTTTTCCTGGTCTCCCTGCTCTAATATTAAACCACTTAATAGAATATGTAAGCACTTGAGCTTTGATGCCTGGTTCTTGGCATAGCAAGTACAGTTCATACTGGTTTGATGATTTGGGGTGGTCTGTGGGAGATTATTTTCCCCTCCTGTTGAGAAACCACAGGAAATACAAGCCTGGCACACAGACTTTTCCTTTTTGTCTTGGGGTATAGCTTGCTCCTACTTTCCCTTGCACTACTACTTGTTACCTCAAAAAAACTTTTCATTCAAAGGGAATAGCTGCAGCAAAGATAGGTGGATGGGCTCAGAGCTCCTACTCTACAATACAGGCATTCTATTTCATGGACCCATTTGGGGCTGCAGACATAGCACCAGAAATGCAAAGAAAGCTGAGTGTTGCCATAGACCTGAAGTGTCCTGCGGCTCAGTGGAAAGAGACCGTCTTGTGTGTCGGTGTGAGCTGACCAAGAGGCCGTTTCATCATGTTCCCATCTACCGACACACTCCTTTGCTAGCTATGCATGCTCTAGTACTGGAGCAGGGAAAAGGCATCCCCAAAACTGTATTATTTTCATTTATTTTTCCATGGACACATGTATCCAAATTGGAACTGTGCAAAAGTAGGAAGTCGTGCTCCATGGGAAATTGTTTCAGACTTTATTGGAAAAGCTGAGATGAAAAAAATAATTTTGAAATGTTCATTTTTATTTTCCTTAGGGTCTTGCTCATTTAGATTCATTTAAACACCAAACTGTGTTTTGCAAATGACTTGTTGGCTCAAAGGCCTGGGACCCAGTGCCCAGATTCCCCAGGATGGATCTCCAGCCATGCACCAACCACATGTTTCCCATGTTGTGCCTCATGGCTCACAAGTAAATCAGGATATTGCCAACAGAAAAAATCCTTTAGCTTGAAATGAAGAACATAGATAAGGAGAAGCCTGGACAGTAGGCCTCAACTGCACTTCAGCAGAGATAATCTTGTAGCAAAGCACTTGATTAATATGACAGAAAGGGAAACAGAGCTGCAGCCCTTATGGAGCCATTGGCCAAGAGGGAAAAAATATAGCACTTTATTGGAATTAAGTATGGTAGACCAGATTGAAGGAGGGCATGGGAGGAGTGAAAAATAGACTAGTTTGGGTAAATGAAATATTTATTCGTCAATATTTTGAGGCAACATCAACTATTCTCACAGAATCATCTACCTTACTGAAATTTCAGCTCATTTGGACAGAAAATTGTTTTACCTGCCTCTTTTCCAAAACTAAGCTCAAGAGACATGCTCTGAGAAGTTTTGATAATTATTTCAATACTGTGTCTTTGGTCCATCTCTCCTTTTAAGTTTGGATTCTTCTCTCACTCTTACTGCTTTTATATCAGTACAACTTTAGGCACTTGGATACCTAACAAAGACACAAACTGGTCTATGGCCAGAAAATATGCCAATGACTTCTAATTTTAACAGCAGGAATAGCAAGCATTTGCTAAGTCCTGCACTCCCCTTCCACCAGCTCAACACTGGCCTAAATGAATCTCTCTTCAAATGTTTTGTGATTGCTATAATGAGATACTCTGGCTGTGTACTAGATGTGGAAACATGCTCTTAAGCCTTGTTTCTAATTTTAGAATTAGTATTATGAGGGATTTCTATTCCTTTTTCATTTAAAATCTCATTTAATAGCAGTAGAAGAGGCTATTGAAGGAAGACACCAAAATATTCAGCTGAGCTTTGGTAAACCTGTGTGTCCCACATTAACATGGGGGGAATTCATTGTTTGTGAAGTTTCTTTCCTTCCTTCTCCCAGCTGCAGTTTAGGTCAGTTCTTAGCTTGAGTGTGTGTTGATTTGGAAGAGTCCTTAGCTACACTATTGATTATATCCAACAACAACAAATATTTAGAGCTTCAGACACCATCTCTAGAGCTCTTCAAACACTTGTAGGCAAATTCTTGTCTGTGCCAGGAAATCTATGTTAAAATCACATATCACAGAATGGCTGAGGTTGGAAGGAACCTCTGGAGGACACCTGGTTCAACCCACCTGCTCAAGCAGGACCATCTAAACTCAGTTGCCCAGGACCATGTCCAGGCAGATTTTTAATACCTCCAAGGTGGCAGAATCCATAACTTCCCTGGGCAACCTGTATCAGTGCTCAGTGATCCTCACAGTAAAAAATTGTTTCCTGATGTTCAGGAGAAACCTCCTGTGCTTCAGCTTGTGTCCACTGCTTCATATCGTGTCACTGGGCACCACTGAAAAGAGCCTAGTTCTGTCTTCTTTGCGCCCTCTGTATTTATATACAGTGACAGGATCCCCCCCAAGCCTTCTCTTCTCCAGGCTTAACAGTCCCAGCTCTCTCAGTCTTTCCTTGTAACAGAGATGCTCTAAATCTTTAATCATCTTTGTGGCTCTTAGTTAAACTCTCTCCAGTATGTCCATGTCTCTCTGGTACTGGGGAGCCCAGAACTGCACACAGTACTCCAGGTGTGGCCACACCTGTGCTGAAGAGAGGGGAAGGGGCACCCCTCTCAACCCGCTGGCAATGCTTTGCCTAATGCAGCTCGGGATATCGTTAGCCTTCTTTGCAGCAAGGGCACATTGCTGACTCATGTTCAACTTGGTGTTCACCAGGATCCCCAGGTGCTTTTCTGCAAAGCTGCTTTCCAGATGGGTGGCCCCCAGCACGTATTGGTATGTGAGGTTGCTCTTCCCCAGGTGCGAGACTTTGCAGTTCCCCTTGTTGAACTTCATGCTGTTCCCACCAGCCCATTTCTCCAGCCTGTCGACGTCCCTCTGGACAGCAGCACAACGCTCTGGTGTATCAGCCACTCTTCCCAGTTTTGTGTTCTCCCAACTTGCTGAGGGTATACCCTGCCCCATTATCGAAATCATTAACAAAGATGTGAACCAGGATCAGAGCCAGCATTGACCCCTGGGGTACACCGCTAGTTACTGGCCTCCAACTAGACTTTGTGCCATGGATCACCACCCTCCGGGCTCAGCTGTTCAGCTAGTTTTCAATCCTCCTCACCATCTGCTCATCCAGCCCATATATTAACAGCTTGTCTATGAGAATCTTATGGAAGACAGCATCAAAGGCCTTACTGAAGTCCAGACAGACAATATCTACCTCTTTCCCCTTGTCTACCAGGCCAGTCATTTCATCTGAGAAGTTTATCAAGTCGGTCAAGCATGACTTTCCCTTTGCGAATCCATGCTGACTACTCCTGATGATTTTCTTTTCATTCATGTGCCTGGAAATGGTTTCCACAATTAGCTGCTCCATCACCTTCCCAGGGATTGAGGTGAGGCTGACCAACCTGTAGCTTCCTGGGACCTCCTTCTTGCCCTTCTTGAAGATAGGATCAAACATTTTTCTGCATCAATTCTGTTCCCCCCTAAAATTCACAAAATGTCCCTGGCCTTGTCCAGAGATGAGACCTGTAGAAGTAGAGCATGTATACCCAGAACAGGCAAGCCTTTCCTCCTCTTTCACAACCAGAGAGGTAGAAGTAGGTTCACACTTGCTACTGGGTAACTAAGTTAGTAAGATACTGAATCCATGTGAATATATCCTGCCCTCTGGAAGGGCTTATTTTCTCAGGCTTACCAACAACTGACATGGTTACAAGGCATCAGAAACTGGCTTACATGTATATGGCAGGGTAGGCACATGGTGACTTGAACTTCTGAGAAGACAGGGGTACCTCAGATTTATTGGTAGAGTCATACTTGATACAAGTACCTTCACGAGGTAGCTGGCTGTAGACAAAACTTTAAGCTGACAGAAAAAGTCGTAAGTATTCAGAATTTGGAAGGTGAAGCCAGCTGAACACACAGGAATCTATTTTCTTTTTTGCAAACGAAGCAAGTATTCTCTGAAACAATTTTCCTAGTGTTGCAATTTATTTGGTATCCTTTTAATTCTTCACAAAAAGGTTAGATATCCAGTTAAAGGGACCCTATAGTTTTTTTACTTGTCACAATATATGTTTATATTAAGATCAAAGAAGGGAGTTGTGCAAAGCACAGATCAGTTTGGCTTTTCAGCAACCTAGCTAACACACAACTAGTATGCATAGTATACAAAGAATCCTCAATGACAATGACCCATATTGTAAAATAGGAACATGAAATAATAAGCTATTACACTGGTAGTACCTTATTCTGTAAGTTTAAAATTTTATAAAGTAAGTAACATGGATTCTTCACACCAGTTTCCTTTAAGACACTTAGGTTTTTCTGTCTTTCAAGATAATTTAAAGTCTGACAGTGCTAAGTATGATGATACTGTACTAGAAGAATAATGGAAATGGGATATTAAACATCAGAAAAGATATTCAGTGTACACTGTAAAGTGTATTTTAGCATATTTTCTAATGTACGTATTAAAAAACCAGAAAGTTCTATGTTGTTGAGTGTTAGTGCTGGTTATGACTTTCTGAAAGTCTTCTAGCCATCCATGTACTCTAGCTCATTATAATTACTGCTTCAGTGTGCTAATGAGTGAGCATAAACATTCTAAGTCATAACTTAGCAGCTTTTATGTTTGCTTTACCTGCTTCTTAGACACACTAATACTTTTTAATAAAGCTTTGCAATTCAAGATTATAGGCTTTCATGAAGAAGCCCTCAAAGCACTTCACAAATTCCATTCACAAAACCCTGTGGATAAAGATTATCCTCATTGTAGAAGATCAGTAAATTAAGAAACAGGGTTTCAATAATCTGCTTAAGGTAACTGTGGAGTACAACCCTCAGTGCTTAATTTTAGCCCTTGTTCTAATAATTTCGTTTCATATCTTCATTTATTTTTCCTAAAAAATGGTTCAAATGGCAAGTGATGTTAATTCATAAAATCTATAGAGGTAGATTTGAAAGAATATTTGGCGAGGCGGTGTATGCTTTTCAGTATAAAAAGATGAGGTTTCCAGAAAGTCTTTCTGACATGGATGGGCATCTCCTAAGTAAACTGCTCCAGTCCTCTTTTCTTGCATAGTTCTTGTATGAATAACTAATTGGACTTGTCTTTGACATTGAGTTCCACAGCGCCACACCTGAACAGTGCAATACTGAGAAGTGCCACCTCTTCCCCAGCCTGTAGCAAGGTGTCCCTTCAGGTGGAGTTCAGAGCTCTTTGAAGCTGTCTTGCAGACCCTTGCCTGCCTTTTCAATTGGTCATTTTAGCGCATTTTTCTCCATTCATTTAATAAGGAGAGGAAATACAGCCTGTCAGATGTATGTAGTGCTGTTGTATAGTGATGTCTTCATGTTCAGACCTGCTCTACTGCAGACCTGACTTCTTACAACTGTAGTTTAGATTAAGAACCGCTATTACCTTCACCAGTGCAGCTCCTGAGGGTAATTGCTCTCCTCAGCTATGGTGGGAGTCCATCCACATTAGCCAGGCTATACTGATGTCCTCCAATGAGTGAATAAGGGTTATGTTCCAGCCTAAACTTATTGTTTGGTTATATATAAGTCCCTGTCCCTTTTTGTTCTGTACTTGCTCTCCAGGTACAGATCTCCATGCTTTTCACCTGCCAGCTACTATTAATTTCTTCTTCTCCTGTCTCTCCTTTCAGACAGTTATTCTCAATACAATTTTATTCCGTTCACTAGCATGTCTCCCACACTTTTCCATATCTGAGGAGAGAGACTCAAGAAGATCAAAGCCCGGCAATGTTTTACTGTCATTAAAAGGGAATTGGAGGATGGAATATCACCTTGTCTTCCTGCAGTGGATCTCTTTTAAACTCACCATAGCACAATCACCATTCAGTAGTATTAGCAGCATTATTAGTAGTATTAGCAGCATTATTGTATATGATTGGATAAGGCATAATATGTGGATCGTAACATATTCAAAAGTGGTACAGTAGCCATGGCCTGTATTGTTTGCTAAGATTACACAGATATCCCAAGCATAATATCGGAGCTGCGGTCACTGTGTTAATGCCCTAGAGTACTGTAACTTTAAGGTGTCCTTAAATAACTTGCAAAACCAGCCTAGTAAGAATAAAGATCAGATAGTGAAAAAATTTCTATTATGTAAGACATCAGTATTCTTTTAGTCTAGCCTTTTTTGTGGCTTAGCTGAAACAAAAGAATACGTATTTCCAGAGAAAGGAAGTAAAAGAGCCGATTGTAATGTAGAAATCCAGCAAGACTAAATTATGCTTTTTTTTTTTTAATTGCTGAAGCGTTGTACATGACTTTTTGTAGCTAATACCCCATGTCCAGGAGCTATCATGGGCTGAAAGACTTCAACATTGTATATTTAAATACTGATGGATTGTCAAATGTAAGGTGTTACTAAGTACTCTAAATCTTTACAAAAGCCCCTAACAGCCTGATCCTACTATTGTTATTGCTGTTAGTAGACAAAATTCTCCAAGTTCCTAAGGGAACATAGAAAAAATTTTGCATTAGCTTCCAAGACATATCCTCTAAGAGATGGATTCTGTCACCTACACTCCTGTGTAGTACTTCAGTCTCCAAATATTCTTTCTAAAATCAATGGAAAAGTCACATGGCCCTGACTTGACAAAACACTGAAAATCAGTTTAAACTAGCTAACTAGCTAGTTTGGTTTGCCACCTTCCAGCAAGGACTTATGTTTACATGATCAGAAGAAAAATTCTGTGTTACCTCTGTGCCTGACCTTTCATACCATCATAGCACACCCCTCAGAGTGAGGCATATTACAGTACTGTAGTAGACAGTAGTAATAACTCTGGGATCCTCACAATCTGTATCGGTCTCATAACTTCGGGGGGGGGGTTTCTAGTTTCTTGGGACAGGAACATATTTAGTGCTGTGATTTGGAGCAGTAGAAAGTGTCCTGTGGATGATTATAGGTAAAGAACAATGCTTGGTTCTCTATGTACCCTGACTCAAAAACTTGCTATATCTGGTTTCCCTGACCTTGTATGAACATGTGCAAGGCTGTCCTGAGTAAGGATAAGCTCACTCTGATGTGCTGAACTGTACAGCAGGCATTTAAATGGTATAATAAAAAAAACGGATTTTTGTTGGTAGCACTATACACGGCAGAAAGATGACATCAGTATTTGAAGATCTGAAAGAGGGAGATGGCAGCTCTAGCAGGACATGAAATGGTTTGAAAAAAAAGGCAAATAAAGAAAGGAAATATTTTCTTCATTAAAGAAAAACTTGAGGGTTGGCAAGGAGCTGAATATAAAGAACCCCTGAGCTACACTAAACTTTTCTCTTACAATTCCTCCACTATCTAAGATGAACTGTTTGAAAGTCCAATTAGTGCCTTAATAATCATGACTGTTATCTAATGATGAATAAACCATCTGCAGAAAATATTGCAATCACAGACACAGCTGTTACCATATGCTGAAATTTTCTTACATGACCTTGGTTGCTAAAGAACTTACCAGCTGAAATAAGACGTGGAAATACTGCCAGCTTCAATTAGACTAGCAAGCTGTTCCTTTCCCAAGGCTGTTCAGGCACTTCAGCCATTAACATAAAACACAAACCAAGGAGTTATTACAAATTTTGAAGACCTGTTCCTAAGCTGAAGAGGTGAAATTCTGGAAAGAATTTCAGTTCATCATTATTAATGTGGCTAAAAATAGAAAACTCAAGTACTTGATTTCAAAAGATCCCCAATTATCTGTTGCTTCTAGAAATGGAATCTTAAGCCGGGGAGGCGCAGGAAGCAGAGAGGCCCTGGAAATGAGCTGCCTTGTGTTTATTTAGAACAAAGGCACAAAAGGGGATTTTTGGCAAAGAAGTTTGGCATGCTTTTCTTTATTCAACAGGTAGGAAGTATGTGACCTTGTTTACTGTTTGTCTACCATGAGGTCTATTTCTAGCAACTCGAGACATTTTAATAAAAGTAATCCTTTAAAACCTTTCCAAATCTAAACTTTCAAACATGCATTTGTAGTGAGGAGGTGCCAGCTTAATTATGTATGCCTTTGTCAAGTAGTTAATATTTTAATCTTTTGGAGATTTTATGTTAGCCGTTCTAATCCATGTAACCCTTTCTATATTACACTAATATCAAAATGCTGAATTTTTATATAAACCTTAACAAGTCTAATGAAACCAATGTAATTTCTTAGGCCAGGAAAGTTATTTTGCCTTTTACTTGTCATTTTATTTTGCCATTTAATATAATGCAATAAAGGAATGAAAGAGATGGAGCGAATGAAGAGTGTGGGTTGAGTGTGAGTTTGTGCCTGCAAACATTCCCAGACCTGTTTTGTTTTCTAGATTGCTCACTAGCAGTTCAGTATGTGATATCAGTATTTAAAATCCAGTTTCACTAGTAATTCGTGCAGGATGACTAGGTCACATGGCCTTTTTCTATTCTCAGAAAGCTGAAAGTAATTCTGTAAGGGGGTTCTGTGGTCAAGATAATGACTCTTCTGACTCATTTTCCATGGACATTCTCTAATATCTACTTAAAAAGTAATATTTCTGCAAACAATTCAGTTGCTGAAATTATTCATTGCAATAGGGATACTAGAATTGCTCATGGGGTGCCTGGTCATGATTTGTGGTTTTTCATTCCTTCTATCTGTTAATAGTATCACTTTAAGTTAAAAGGACACTAAATGTATAACTACAACTATTTCTATGGCCTACAAATGTTTTACATCACTTCGAAGGAGAGAAGAGATGGTCTATACTGAGAAATGGTCCAGATTCTCAGTAGGTAGGGAAGGAAGGGAAAAATAGAAATAGCCAGTCACAGAAATTGCCTGGCTTCTACCTCCACCACAATCTCCTTTTTCATTCAGCACATTTGTAATTCTCTTCCTCACCTACTCAATAAACTCTGTGCCATTCCCAGACAACGAGCTCATTCACTCAATGTGGTATCTGACCTATACTTTCCAGGTCTGTGCTCCTGGAACACAGTGAAAGCACTGAAGGAGTCTCACCCAAGCACCTTGTTGTGTGTCCTACTGAACAAAACAGTCCCACTCAATAGATAGTAAACAATTAACAGGCTGTTATTAATAATGTATTATAGTAAGGGAAACCCTGACGTAAGGAGGACAATGGGAGTTTTGCTACTGCCTTTGCAAAAGCCAAGACTTTCCTTGCTACAATTAAAATGGAATTATGCTGGCATAGGTTTTAGAATGCCTGTAATTATCACTAGTTCATATGATTAAAAAGCTCAATGCATGAATCAGATTATTTACAGTGCAGTTAGAAGAGTTTGTGTGTTTGCACATATGCCTATGTATGTAACCAAGTGTACTGACTTTGGAATATTAAATGACCCATATATTAACCTTAAAGCTATATGAATTGGTAGTCATCTCTTATTAATACAGCAAACTCAAACTGCAGTTACTTTGTGCAGTTTGAGAACTCTGTATCCTTATTGCAAAGTCCACTTATCCTGTTTGTTAGGCCTTTGCAGAAATCATGCCTTCCTCAATAAAGCCGATAAACTTCTAAATCAATAACCACCTGAGACAGCCTAAAGTGACTATTAATTAGAAGGGAACATGGTTTCATATAACTGATATGTATGTGCTAATGCTTTCAGGGAGGCACAAAGGAGAAAAAAGTCCCAAACTACTTTCTAGATGTAGATAGACTAGCTTTTGGCAGCACTTAAGACATGGCTGTTTGGGCTAGGACAGGAACAGCATCTGAGACTAGGAAGTCCATTTCAGTCTTACGTTTCTAATTGCAATTAGTGAATATGTGTTTACAGTTGACGAAAAATCTTTCTGCAATAGTTTTACAGATGTGTACCTTATCAAATTCCTTTCACCAATCTCATGGGAGATGAAAAAAGCAAGATTGATCAATTTACAATATAATTTAAAGAGTTAGGACCCTTGCCATGCCGGGATGTCACTTATTTCAACAGGCAGATTTGTAACCCTTCAATCAGCCCATATTTTTTCAGGGACCATACATATTTTAGGTTGATAGGTGATTTATGTTCTCTCTGTCCTGCTTATGAGACTATGGTGTGCTCACCACTAGCATCTGTTTAAAAAGTAGCGCATTAGAAACTGGATCCAAGGTCATGCAGATTGAGGAGCTCATTAGAAGGTAGAGCTGGGAGTTGCAAAACTACTTTTTTTATTTGTTTCTTTAAAACTCTTTCATTGTCTCTCTTAATAGTGTGTTTCCATCGTGATGGCATTCAATTGTTTACTGCCTGAACCTGGCATCTACACTGCTGCCTCAGCAATCTCTCTTATTTGGCTGCTTCACAAATTTATTTCTATTTGGGTAAAAAATTATTTCCAAAGTATGTTCAGGATCTATCTTTTCTTTCTGCATGTTCCCTCCAGTTCAACCCTCTGTGCAAATTAGCAATGCTGAAATGCTTCTTAGAGCTTCCCCCCCCCACACCCCACCCTTGATTAACACTTCTCACATTTACTGAAGTCTCTTCTAAATTGTGGATCAAATGTTCAGACCACCTAAATCATCCGGACCCAGGTCTAAGAAGAAACTTAGACATGATGCTGAGGTTTGCGCCACTTCAAATCTGGGGCTCTGAAGCACCCAAAACAGTGAGTGAATGGAAGAGATGCAATGCCAGTGTGTGACCTGGCAGACTGCATAAAAGAGCTTGTCGGGAAAAGGTAAAGCATTCTGCAGCCATGTCTCAAAACCTGCCTGTCTCATGGGCTTAGGTCTCCAACTGTAAGCATAGGTTGGATGACACCATGAAACCTGGATTCACAAATCTGAGGTTTTTAGGAATGTAGGCAGGCATGCAGAGATTTAGGCTGAAGGGAGCTGTGAACTTAAAGGAACCACTTTATGTGGACTCAGCTGTCATCAGAGCTGAGTGTGGAGGTGGACTGGCACTCACAGCTCCTGGGAGCAAGCTACAACATGGACATGTCTATCCTAGAAAAGGAGCACTTGGGGCTCAGAATCAGAGACGGGGGAGCAAGGGCCAGGGCCCAGCACTCTCTTGCAGAACAGCCAGCAATGTGGTTTCTTCGTTCAAGGCTGGGACATCTGTTCAGACATGATACACTTTGAGCAGGAGATTAATTTACTTTCTAAAACCATCTAGTCAAATCAAACATTTAACACTTCAAGTTGTGAAAATTAAAGTTCAAGGAAAATGTGATCAAACCTTGAGTTCTGTTGTGATACTAGATGCTTGAAATAGCCCTGAAACTTTCCTCCCTTCTTCTCCCTTTGGCAATATTGTGGAGACTGAGGGAAGGAATGGAAGGGTTCAGAATACTGCTGTAGGAGAGGTGGTACAGGCAAAATAGCGGGACTGCATTCAGAACTGGTATTATATTTACCTATAAGCTTGGAACAAAATCCCAAGCAATTCTTTGGGAGCCAGTGTAGTCCCTGTCAGACAATGGGAGAGATCTGTTTCAGTTTTTATACAAAAAACTCTTTAGACTCATTTTTCATCTATAAACCTACACCTTAGACAGTCTGACCTAAAAACATATATCTTTTAGTTCCAGGTGTTGTAATTCTTGTTGACAGCCTGATTCTAAAGATCCACCCTGTAGGCCAGTGTTTCTTAATTTAATTTAATTGAATGATTGTAAGGATGTTTTTAGGAAAAAAACCCCACAGACCATCTCTACAGTGTTCCCACAATTGTCTTCATTTACAAGCAACTAAAAATTAGGCTAAAGTTTGAATGTTCATTTATTACAAAATGAAAGAAAGTCTGTTTGCTTGGAAGTATGGGGAGCATGTGTGGTTTCTTTCTAATTTCACAGACCAATATATTAAATGCTACCAGTGATGCACAGAGCACAGTTTGAGAAACACAACCCAAAAGAACTATTGGAGATAGTGTATTGGATGCAGATTGCATGATATCTTGGTTCCTAGGATGGGTGTCTAAGGTATTAATGTGTTGAAAATGTCCATGCTTGATCATTTGACTGCTCTCCCTGATGTATCTACTAAAAAGTGAGCAGAGCTGGTTCTACCAGATAAGAAGCTTTTTGCTGTTGCGTACATTAAATTTGGCTATTAGCTGTCTTGTAGCTCAACAGACGGCTGCAGTCAACACTGGGTAAACTCTGAATTTTGGCAAGGCTGCCATTGCCAGCTTGGAGGAGAGAGGGAGAGAGTTTTACAGGAACCATGCGAGGGAGCGCACAGATTTATTTCTCTCTTGCCACCCTGCCCAATACTCTGAGGAAAAAAAGCTTCTTTTTCTTAATGAAATTAAGAAGTGGTGATACAGTACCAGTATAAAACCAAGAACCCAACACAAACTCTACACCTTTCTGAATCCACAGGTGTTTAAAATTTAAAGTCAGATGACAATATACCAAGAAAAGCATTTGACAGATGAAGAAACTCCTATGTTAAACCTGATGAAGCTATTGTGATGACATAATAACTCCTCCTAAATGTTCTAAGGTTCAAATGCCACCCTCTTGGAAGAAAATACCAATTTAGATATCTTCCATGGCTCTCTTGTATTACTGATTTTTCTTTTACACTGCTCATTCAGAAACTGATTAGCTTTATGATTTCCCTTCCCTTGCTTAGGAAAGAGATATCTGGAATTGTCATCATCAGCTTTACTGTGTCAGTCTTGTCAATGAATCTCAATCAATTTTATTTTCTAGCAATACTGGTAATGCACTAAATGTGCATATTACTAGAACCTATTTAAAATCCTTGGGACAGCTGTTTTAGAATATACTTCCTTGAAAATAATTTTCAGCCTGAAAGGCAGGATTAATTAGCTTTGCAATGACCTACATAGATTGTTCAAAGGGCCTGACTGCTATCAGCCATCCAAGGAAAAAGCTAAGCAAATTGCACTTCATTCTCATACAAGGGGCATGGAAAAAGAGAGCACATTATTTACAAGGGAAAAAAAATAACATGCTAGAGACATCAAACAGTCTATTGACATCATCTGGCAACTCATTTGAATTTATACTCAAGGAAAAATGTATTAGAACCTGAGGGCCAAGGCAATAGCAGAAAATAAGACCGCTGTCATTATTTTGAACAACAGTAATTGTCGACAGTCTCTGTCTGATGATGATTTTACTGCTGCCTGTCTGTCAAAAAGGGTAAACATGAATTTTTAGTTTATCAGCACCTCTCATTCTTTGTCTGGCATTCTCCATGCAGTTTGTAACTTTGTAAGTATTCTGAAATTTAGTCTTTTGGGGTGTATTTTTATGCTGTGTTGTACACTGCATAGATACTTGACTGTGTCTGGGGCTCTACAACAGTATTTGTAAGGGAAGATGAATCAACCCAGTATATGCAACACCTGTCCATTCTCCTACAGTAATGAACGATAATGGTAAAATTTCACAGTGTGGAGACAGCAGGATATATGAGGAGAGGATACATCAAGTCTTTGCGTGGACTGGACTTCGATCTCTTGTGCTGCAGCATCCCATGAAGAAAGCCTAGACAGGGTCACACTTAGAAGATCGACTGTCAGGGTAGCCTTCAGAGCTGCCCAGTAACTGCTATAGGGCCAGGAGAATTTGTCCTTCCATCACCCAGATCAGCAGGGCTGATGTAGCACCAGGAGGGAGCAAGAAAAACCCATGAAGGAAGGAATCAGATTCAGGACAAACTGAATGCAAAGGCTTAAAAATCCTGCGTGTGGCCACAGGCAAGCTCACAGGGTCCCTGGACAGAGACCCCTTCAGAGTTTTGTCTACGTTATAGTTCCCGCCTCAACTTTCTCCTTTCCGCATGGAAGAGTCTCCCTCCATATGGCAGCTTCTTCATCCTCCTAGTCATTTTATTTGCTTTTCTCTGTACCTTCTTAAACTCCACTCTTCCTTCATGAGAACTAGAGTCCAGAACTGTACACCACACTCAACAAGTGATGAAAAATGACACTCTTCCTTGTTCTCAGTTCTCCTTGGTTTTTTCAGACTTCCGCTACACACTGAGCTGGTGGTTGTGGAGGATTTTCAGTGACAACTCCAAGAACCCCCTCCAGAGTTGTAGCTGCCTGTTCAGAGCTCAGCATCACGTAAACATGGTTTAGACTGTTGTTCCTTTGATGCCTAAACTGATGTTTTCAACACTGCTGGGTTGAAAACCGCCACTTCCTGCTGCCCACTCACTCAGTTTGGTGAGGTCTTTGTGGGGTTCTTCACTACCTGTGGGGCATCTGGCGATCTGAAAAAAGCTTAATATCAGCTGCAAACTTGCCACTTTCCCTGGGCATTTCCTTCCCCAGGTCACCGATGAAGATGTATAAGACTAGTACCACTCCTTTAGGGACTCTCTTTTTTCAATAATGATAAATAATAAAAATGAGACCTATGAAGTGGCATGTAAGGTGGGCAATTCTAATGCAGCTATATCAGAATCTGGACATTTTATTTAATTCTTATTGAATCCAGCACGCACACTCCATGTGCAGCAGTGAGAAGTAGTACAGTACAGAATAGAAGATCTTTGTCAGCACTGTTAAGAAGGCAAAGTCTCATTTATCCAGACCACAGAGATTTTGCAGTATACATGTCTTCCTCCCTCATGCAGTTTGCATAACTTCTTAGCATTACCGCTTCCAGGACCTGAAGTTTTTTCAGAAGATTGGAAGGTACTTACAGAGTGCAGAAGATGGGCTTTGTCCAGTGATTAAATCAGCAGAGAGTCCAGGTTAGGATGGACTCTGTCACCAAATTCTTTTCTCTACTTTATCCTTTAACTCCACTGTACATAAAATGTTGTTAATGCTGTACCTCTTGGGGAAGTCGGAAAGCTTTGCTCCTTAACATTTGCAGAGTTCAGAGCCGAATATAAAAATGGTATTATGTTACAAAGTAAAATCATAATAGTAAACGTTTCCCCGAGAAGCAGAGTCTAAATCGGATCCAAAATATGTCATCTCCCTTGAGCTCTGTGTTACATCTGTGATACCAGATACAAAAACCTTGGTAAAGCCTCTCTGAGTAACTAAGAGGCAAGCTGAAAAAGCCAAGGCCCAAGAAGATACAAAAATGATCCAGCCAAATATACAGTCTCCTTGCAATAGCAGAGAGACCAGAAGTACTAAAAGCCTTAAGGCTGTTTTTTGCAACTGTTACAGGCACCCAACTTGGGCAATGACTTGAAAAAGTTAGGTGCTTGGCCTATCAGGGTGTCAGAGCTTCTGTCCCAGCTGTATCTCCCTCCTTTATGACTAAAGTGAGCTTCGCCTTCTAGAAAAAGGAGAGGGGAGCTGCCAAGAGAGAGTCACTCTGGAGCACCAGGCCCAGAGCTGTGTCTGAAAGGCACCAGAATTGGGATTCTGCAGTAAACACCATTAACCGGTCGGGATTCCGAGCAGCAAACTTTTTTCTACAGGTAAGCGAAAGGAGCAGCCAGCTTTTGTACACCAGCTCAGTTGCAGGAGGTTCTGGACTAAAGCCAATTGATCTCGTTTGAAAACTGGTGTGGGTGGGGGAAGTAATAATCATAAGAACAGCTATTTTTTAGGAAGACTGAACTCAGGCAACGAAGCAAATAAGGGCTGGCAGCAATGTACGCAAGCTGTGATCTCCCTATTCTTGCAGACCAGATTTGCAGATAAAGAAAAGCTTTTAATCAATGGTATAAAGCTTCCTCCTATTCAGTTTGTTACAGTCTTGGAAAAACAACAGCTCAGTCAGGTAGAACTCCTCTTGTCTTGGGGCAGAAGAGTGTCCCAGGACGAGCGTTATTCCAGCCCTGTTTTCTGCAGGAATAATTTAGAGGACTTGCAAAATATCTTAAAATTTCACTCAGGAAAGCTAAGTGTTTCTGTAGAATGTGTTAAATTTCGCAATAAGATGAGAGGCAAGAGGAAACTGCAACTCTGTGTGGTAGAACGAAGGCTAACTGAATGTTGTTCATTTGGAAATGTCCTAGAGGGCATGCTATAATATAAATTGGTTTATGGTATTAATAAGGAGAGAATTCAAAGGATGATTGTTGGCAGAGGAGAACTTAACCTGGCTCAAAACTTTGAAATTACCAAAAGTAATAGAAGCAGTACTGAAAAATTACAAGATATGTGAATATAACACAGAGACAATCAAACTGCTTCAGTAAACAAAACATGAAGCCAGTTGGAAAGAACTTGCTCTCCTGAGGGTTGTTTCCATGTGGAGGAGCTCATTTTACATCAGGTTGTCAGCACAAAATGGCCCAATGTCATAAGTGCCTGAAGATACAACTCTAGGCCAGAAAATGCAATGGTGACTGTCAAGCAGCATATCAAACCCGGGGTAGAAACCCCATAAAAACAGAGGACAAGGAGGCAAGCGGAGGAGGGGGAAAAGGTTTAATCCTGAAGGGAAGGTACACGTCCTAATACATAAAAAATAAAAACCAGTGTTTAGACACTATCAGTGGCACTCTTTAAAATAGATAGAGAGACGTCGGCTGCAGCAATGAGTTCATATCTATGACCCTGGCAAATGCCCTACCAGGTGGAGGGGGTCTCTGCTTCCCCCTGCAGATACATAAGTCTCAGTGGTCTGAAGTCCAAGGCAAAGTCTGTTGGGCGGTAAGCACCCCAAAAACCTGAAAGTTAATATCTATTATTTTATGAGTACAAGGGCATGTTTTTCAGATGCAGAACTGGTCCAGCTGCTTGTAGATTGACAGTGGAAAACAGGCCTGTGTGCAAGGCCTGAGCTTTGATGGTACTAAATCTATTAATAATGACCGTAATATATAGGTGATGGCTTTATGTGTCCACTGGAAGAGACTGTTAGAAGCTACCTCAGCTAGATACCAGAGGAAGCTTCTAGACAGGGAAAAAAATTGGCTCAGGCAGGAAACAGAAATTTAAGGCAAAATGCCCATTTAAATCAAGCAGTATAGAAGAAGACAAAGAACAAGTCAAATTCTGGGAGTTACATAGAGCATCATTGGCATTTACTGAATGGAATCCTTGTCTTTATGGCAAAAGACAGAAGAAGACAAGGAGAAAGGAGGGGGTGAAGGACAGGATACACCATCAATATATAACTCACTGTCAAACACTCCACACTTGGCAACATCCAGAACACCAAAAATTCTGTATAGCCATCAAAATTTTTAGTCGTGTGTATGTTGAACAACAAATGTACAGGAGAACAGCTGTGTTGATCTCTGAGAGTCCTGCTGCTGTTAATGATAAAGAAATGGACAATTTGATAAAGGAACATAAAAAGAAGAGGTTTTATAGACTGCTTCAGTTACAAGCATACTTTGGCTACTGTATTTCCCCTCCTATACTTACCCTGCTTCTTTAAGTTCATGGACTTCCTGAACTGATGTTTTGATCCAGTCTGACACATTTTATTAGTGTATGCCCTGTGAATCTGTTTATTTATTTGCTAATTTTGTTTGGTTTTGAACTTATATGGACTTTTTGCCTCTACAACATTATCTGCCAGTGAGTTGTATAATGTAAATATTTAAGCTGTGGAAGGTACTTTTAAAAACTACTTATTTTCATTGCTTCGAAACTTCTGTGTCTCCAGGCTCCTATATAGAGGGAAAGGCTCAGCAGTTTTCCTGCTTATTGCTTCAGTGTTCATGTTTTTATAGATCTTTCCTTTCCAAGCTGAAAAGTCCTTTTTTTGTTCTTTCTTTGTGTGAAAGTTGTTCCAAACATCTGGTTATTCTGTTTTTTCTCTATACCTTTCCTAGGTCTACTTTATTTACATTAGTTCTAGTCCCACTCTATGGAATGACCAGATCTACACACTGTATTCAAGATATGCAGCATTCAAAGCAGCATACTGATATCTTGCCTGGTCTCAGCAATTCTCCAAAGCAGTTCCTCTATCATGGAAGCCAATGCCAAGATTTCAGATTACTTTTCTCCTGTGCCTTCATCCTACTTAAGAGTTCCTGTTGCATCTTGATCATTTGTAAACCAGAGAAATTCTCTGGCAGATTCTCTCTTCACAACTTCCAAATATTCTACAATTTTTTCCAAGTTGCTCCTCAATCTTTTTTTTTGTGGTGACCTTTATTATTCTTTGCTCTTTCTTTGGTATAGTTTATGCCCTTTTCCATTTTCCCCAATTGAATATGACTTCCACCTTTTGGGAAGGTTGTCTTTTTTAGAGCTACTTTACTCTTTCATTTGGCTGCTTCACGAAGCTGGATCCTTTTCGTTTTGTAGTTGGGTTTTCATTGAATGGTTCTGTTTAATTAGCACTGTTCATTAACTGTGATCCTCTGATGTGGTGGTTTTAAGCATTGTCCATGCAAGCTATAAAAAATTTGTTCTTCTAGCTGCTCCTTTTTAGCTTCCTTTTAACTAGTTTTCTCATGGCAATATAGTTATATTTAAAAAAAGAAAATGCTATTGTTCTGCATTTTCCTTTCCTATAATCCAGTTCAACATATTTATATGAGAGTGTATCGGCCATTTTGCAGTGTCTCTTCCATAGAACTTTATTTTTTGAAATGCAGATAAAAACTAATTAGCGATAAAAAGAAGGACTTCAAGAACACTTTTTTTTCAGAAAAAACCCTCCTATCAGGGTAAATACAAAGCCTATCTTTGTATAATAAGGTGTTAGTTTTTTCAGTATGGGACATAAAGATACAGTTGCTGCTCTGTGCTCTCATTCTTTTACATTGGGTTGACCCTAAGAAAAAAAACCTGGCTCCAGCTGTCTTAAAAAAGTATAAAGTTGCATAAAAGATTGAAGGCAGGTGATGATGGCAGAGAACAACTGCTGCCCCTAGACGGTAGCTAGTGAGCAGGAAGAGCCAAGGTGCACCAGTGGCTCTGACATAAGGTAGTCAGGAACCCAGGTGGAATGGTCAATGTAAGTTATCTCCATCAAAGTGATCGAAAGAGCTAACTGCAATTCTTTTGACTTGGAATAGGGGAGCTAGCTATGTCTACCTAAAACAAATCACCTGTACTTACTATTTGATTGCTGTAAAGGAGAAAAACTAGATATCTCACATCCCTGCAATCTTTTCCAGACAATTCTTTCTCTTCCAAAATTCTCTTCAGTTTGCAGTTCAATGGTACTAAAGTAAAATTATGTGGCATACTCCCTATCCTGATTTGAGATTTGTCACATAACATTACATAATGAACTTTTGCCAAGGTCTCCCTATTTTAAAGCCCAAAATAAACCCTCAGTCTGCCATGAGTACATATTTTCTTCTTGAGTCCTGATTTTGCCATATTGGAAAACATGGGCAACAAAGTCCATAAGTGCAAATAATGCCTGAGTGAAAACTGCACAATTTTTTTCACAAGTTATATCATATACTCATTGTACATTGTTTCTCCATATAAAATGTTTCCTGACAATCTATGACATCAGGGCCAAGACTAACTTGTTTTATGGCAGCAACTGAAGCATAAAATTAAAATTAAAATCAGAAGGCTTGCAGTGACTGTCTGTTTGGAAGGAAAAACAGACCAAGAGATATTTG
Organism: Astur gentilis; assembly: GCF_929443795.1. Taxonomy (NCBI): domain Eukaryota; kingdom Metazoa; phylum Chordata; class Aves; order Accipitriformes; family Accipitridae; genus Astur; species Astur gentilis. The sequence goes on from NC_064904.1 coordinate 10,438,506, forward strand.
AAGATCTCTGCAAATCCATACAACGCACATCTGTGATGAAGTAAACGCAGCAAGGAGCTTTTGCTAGTGACCTAAATAGGATCAGATATGAAGGATCTGGATCTTAATATTCTTCTTGGAAACTTAAGCAAGGGAAAGACTTAGTCTATAGTTCATACAATCTGAATGCTATTTGAAATATAGAATTGAAGTAAATGATAGAATTCACTGGATATTCAAAGGTTTTTTACAATCCCAATTACTTATATACATTATCCAATAATTACACTGAAAACATTTTTATCTATGATTAGCTAACACCTTTCTGTGATAACTGTCAGGTATTCATTTCATACAGTCAATGAAAGAATGCTATATATACTAAAGTCAGTTATGATAAGCACCCTAGCTAAGCAGGATGTAAAAAGCTTAAAGGTGATATCTCTCAGAACTTGTGTGTCTAAGTAAGGAGCAGAATCAGCAAAACTTACAAGATTACCATTTTAAACATTACGATCAGTGTGAATAACATGGACAATTCTTAACAAACTTAAATTTTTATTACTTGTTCTCTTGTGCAGTGGCTATAGTAGAGGGTCAGAGAAAAAGATAACCACTCTTGGCACTGTACTACAGAATGGTTTGCACAGTCTCATTATATTGTCTTCTCTGCAGGCTCCTTCTCACCTGTTTATAAGATAAGACAAGATGCCATGAACTTGGTTAGCTGGTGATTAAAGAGAACTTAGATGCCCAAGTGCAAACCAAAACCCCTCTTTGCTACTAAAAATCTGATGTTTGCCTAAGGTTTACAATTCACCCAGCACATATGATTGTACCTGCGAACAAGCTGAATGTCTTGGCACTATACTTGAGCTTTCTAGATCTCAGTCAGGCTTTGGTAGAGAAACCGGAGCAAAAGTCCTCCAAAAGGTTCAGTCAAAATGGTATAATCAGAACATGCCTAATGTGCTGACTAGTTCCGTTTCTTCAGAAAATGCAGTTCTGGCTGCTACTCTCTTGTAAGATTGAGAGACATGTCCTTCAAAATTACTCTTCAGAACATTTAATCATGAGGTGGGAGAGCTAGGAGGAAGAGGGAATAGGGAAGAATATGAAGAATGATCGAATGTGCAAATACAGGATGGGTTAATGAGAAGCCAGGTAGCAATTCTGTAGAATAAGAGCTAAGGCTGGTTTTGGATAACATCTGCCAGAGAAAAGAGTGAATGTGATCAAAGTGATTAGTTGTTGCGTGTACTTCCTTGTTTCTCACAAAATTATCTGCTTGGATAGCAGCTGGTGAAATGGGACCCGAAGTCTTATCTCTGAGAACAATTTAATGGGCAGTTTTCCTATTAAACAAATGTGTAGTTCACAAGACTAACCAGCAGAGAGCAACACTATTTAAATTTGAGCTCAACGTGATATCTTGACAAACTAATTATTACATTACTGTGCATAAAACTGTATAATGCAGTATGTTAAATGTAAGCTCTGTTACATTAGTCACAGCCACTCACTGCCAATGCATTCCAATGTAATGTCTAACCCAGAAAAACATGTATGCAAATCATCTGAATACTTGCTTTTAATTTGCATGATGTTGAGGGGTTCTTCTGAGGTTATGATGTATGGCAAACTTGTAAAATTAAATACAGATGTACTTTCATTTCACACACAAAATTTAACTGCAAAGCTTTAACAAGGAATTTGCACAATGAAATGATTCCCTCTAGCCACCTGAAGTGGTCAGCTGGTTCAGAATGAACCCAGCTTGCGCAAGGTATATTGGCCAAATAAAAAGCATCTCTTTTATCTGTAAGTTTTTCTATATCTGTTGGGGGAAAAAGTTTACCCTCTCCTTCACATGGCAGCCCCTGAAATTTCCCAGTCTGGAATTACTCCAGCCACTCTCTTGGTGTGGCCACTGGACAACAGCTATGAAAACTGTCTGCACATTTTAGGCTGAGGGCATTGGTGAGGTGACCTGCTGAGCCCAGTCACCGTGAGAGATGCAGTGGGAATCTGCCCTTCAGTGAAGCTGGCAATCTAGGCAATGACTTTTCTTGTCTTTGTCTCCATTTCTTCCAGCTTCCTAAAGAAGTAGGGACCGGCTTAAAATCAAGTCTTTAAGCTGTACCAAGAAAGGCAGAGTAACAGGCTTCCCTAGACGGTGGGAGACTCTGGCATCATGCCTATCCCAGCCCACAGGGTTATACTGGAAGAAGATGCATCTGCCGAGGAGCATTAACATTTCATAATGCTGCCAGTGAGCCGGGCATCTCTGCCATTCTCTGCCTGGGTGTACATGGCAGACATTATTATATAGGGAGCTGTCTTGGAACAGTTTTCAAATTTGTAGTAAGAGATATTGTAAGATGGCAGTGAATTCCCTGGCAAATGTGAAATAGGTTCTGAAGGGAGGAATCCTGAACTGTTCTATAATATCTCTAATGTACTTTTCCCATCTCCGTTATTTTTCCATTGAGCCTCAAACAAAAGGTTACAAAAAGGGATGGTCTATCCCTTTCAATTTCTTTAGGATGAAATTAGAGATTTGGTCTTTGATCAGGTTCCAGAAAACAACAAAAAAATAGAAAAAAAAAAGTGTTTAACCCACAGTGTAGTGTTTTGTATACTTAGAAAGTTAACTGACTTATTTAACACCTTACATAGTATGCACATTATGGTGAAGTAGAGGTAGGCAACTAAATTTCCATTAAAATCTTTCTGGTTGGCCAAATGAAATTATTCTGTCTGTTTCTACACAGTTTTACCCACAAAATATTCTTGTAGTCTGGCTTGCAAAAAGGGATAGTCACTGTAAATTTTAATTAAATATTGCTAAATATTTCCAGAAAGTGAATTTGAAATTAACACAGAGACTTCACAGCAACAGTCTGATCCAAGAAATTGTGCTCAGCTAGTCAGGGAAAAGGAACTGTAGCGTGCGTCTATGCAAAATATTGGACCAGTTACAAATTATCAGAGTTCAAAACAAATAGTGTACAGAAGATGTAGAGGTCAAGCACAAGTCATCGTGGTTTGTTAGATTAATTTCCCAAATCATCTGAAAGAGTATGGAGATCTTTACAACACGAAAACATGGAAATGTCACTGAGTAAATTACTTACTTCAAAAGATCCTCCAAGCTTGCCTGTACTCCAGAAGTCACAGGGATGCATCACAGTGGTGAGGACGTAATATAAAGATTTAAAGCAAGAATATGGGACTTTCGGTTCTTAGAACTATCAAGAAGTGTAACAGCACTGAGGGAAGGTAAAGAGGTACTAATTCCTCTGTGCGTTTGTGGTTGTTTCCTAGTCTGCTTGTACTGGCATTCTTGAAAACCGAAAGCCTACTGAACTTAAGATAGTTTCCTTTCTGATCAAAAGTATAGGAGACAATGCTTGCAGTGCAAATGATGAGTGATAATGTCCTGAACATTTGCATTTATCAAATGGTTTAAAATGCAGAAACTAACTGAAGTCTCATATAATGCCAGGAGCCATCCTACCTTGTGAATGCATGGTATAGAATACCATTAAACCAGCTTTCTCTTATAGCATCTTAATGCAACATATCTTAAGTCATTCACTTCACTTGGATCATATAGTCAGTACACTTCCCTCATTACTAAATACCACTGGCATTTGTGCCACCAGTGTCAATGGGGCTGGATACTCATGGGGAAGATGACAAAGCTCCAACTGGAAACTGAAGCCAAAAAGCTATATTCCTCAAGGAGAACAGGTGTGAGGGAACCCTCGGAAAGGAAGGTCTTCTTGCAAGAGAAGTTATGGATCCCATCTGAATTGGAAGGATTAGGGAAAAGAGGTAAAAGAAGATGATTTCTTGAATAGAGGGACTCTATAAGAGGCAAAAGACCCCTTTGTCCTCTGGGAAGATCACTCAATCCCATCATATCCCTTTTTCTTGCTGGCACTCTGGCCAGCCAGATTTGTCCTTCCCAGTAACAAGAAGGACTGAGGTTAATGCAAAGTGAAGTGCATCTTTTCCATCTCATGCAGTATGTCCTCCTATGCTTTATCTTCTTATTTTTCATAGGAGCATTATTTAAAGTAAAGAAGCAGGCATAAGACAGGCTGGGGATTCACTTCTGTGCCACATGGTGAAGTGCACTTAGCACTCCCTCCTACTTGTGCCTGAGCACAGCCTTGCCCCGGCTTGCTCGATAGTTCTGTGAAGTGTCTGCTATAAGGCACAAATTGCTACAAGATCCAGTATATCCAGTCTAGAGTGTATTTGTTCCACCAACACCTCTGGGGCTAGAGAAGCACTAGGTTTGCATGACAGCATACAGGATGAAGGCATAGCCTCTCTAGCATTGTAGTCTAAAGATTCCAAATATGTTTTGTGATAACGTGGGCTTCCTACTAACCTGCATCATTGTGGATTTCTCCTGTAACATTCAGCACAGTCAAATAGATACATGTTCTCAATGGGTGCAGATGTGAGCTGGGATGAGCTGTATGTATGAGAGAGTGCATGTAGTACCAGGACATAAGAATGGCCTCCTCTGCTTCCACCATTTCATACTACACTTTATTTCCCCTTCAGTTATTTGCTGTGCCAGGATGACTGCAAAGCCTTAGAACATATGCATGTCTGTATCTTAGCAATGCTATAATATCAGCAGTTTTCACTAGAGATGTATGCCGGCCTTCCTCCTTTTAGTAAATGGCTGGCAATTTACAAGAATTGTGTTACTTCTGTTTCTCCTACATTAATCTGTTACTGACTGGTCCTTTTCATGGTTTTTAACGCCACCAAGATCTCCAGAATCACATTTGAGGAAGATACTCTGGTCCCAGCAGACACATACAAAATCACAGATCATCCCTCCCCGGAGGATCTGGCAAAACCTTGACTCAGACAATCACTGCCTTCTCAGCAGCCCAGGTCAGCTGTGTTTGGAGCGCTGGCCTGGTGGCTGAGGATGACATTTCATCATGGGTCACCTCTTCTTTACATGCTTTAAAATCCAGCCTGCTATATTATCTATCTTTCTGCCACTGATGCCTTTCCTGGCTGCTAGCTGGGATGAACTGGGGTATCCAGGTGCAGAGCTGGTGGGAAGGACTGCTGTAGCATTTTTCTTTCCAGGGGAAGGCATGGACATATTTTCTGTGAATACCTCAAAAAACACTGCGCATTACCTCTCAGTCCTGACCAGCCTGCAGAAGTCCTGGACTTTGTCTGGTTAGGGCTACACCAACTCCTTCTAGGGTCTTGAGCCTCCCTTTGAAAGCCACCCATAGCTTAAATAGAAGAGCCAACAACACCTAAAATTAGATGTGTAAAGAAGACTATAACAGCAGGACAAGCATACAGCAATACTATTGAGAATACTCTCCCAGCCTCCAGCAAGTTGCAGCTCAAGAGCTTCCTGATCCTGATATATCATTGTTGTATAGCAATAAATGGATTATTCTCCCATGAAATTATCTAGAAGGCTTGCAGATGCGTTTTCATGACTTGGGGAAGACTCACTTGTACTTGGCCTTTTCTTAGCACCACTGCTGAGCATGAGAAGACGACATACTTAAGCATAATCATATCTTCCTTGTCAGCACATTTCTAAGTTCTAACATTTCTAAGTTCTAGGTGAGTGAATTCTTTGGGAAATTTTCCCAGTTACACATTAGAGATAACTTTTGAGCTGTGTGCTTTGGTTTGGGAAAGTCAATAGGTAAATATCCATCACGTGAACACAAATCTAGCAAGTTAATGACTCTTGCATGCAGAAGAGATGCTAGGCACCAAATAAATCCATACGGGGGTTAGAGGGCTAGCTTTCTGGAATTATGACTCTTTCAAGCTACAGAATGAAAGCATCCATTTAAAAAGTGTTCTTAATAATTTAACTAACTCCTGTTTTGGAGATTGGCTTTAAGAAACATGAAAGAGTTATGAAAGCTTTCTTTGGAAGGTGACATAATCTTCAAAATCATCCCAGTGAGTACATTTCCAACAAGTTACTTTAACAGAGCTGCTAGTCCATCATGTACATTTTATGGAAAGATCATCCTCTTTTATCAGATCTGTTGGGCTGCAAGCTAGTCATGGTATGTTGTGTCTTCACCTGTATTCTTTGACTGCAAGCCTCAGGATAAAAGATATTATCCCTCTTATGTGCCAAGTTCTTGAATGACAGGGATAAAAATAGAGTTTGGAAGCTGCTTATTGTTACATTATGCAGTCACCTTTGAAATAGTTAAAGCCCCCAAAAACCCCAAGTTAGGTAAGTTGGAATATCATTTGCTGAACATAAATTTCTAGATGTCTGCCCACAAGGGAAAGAGAAGTCACTTTATGTATTTGTTGAACAGAAAATGTGGCATTGCAAAGCCTATGAATTACATAGTGTTCTCACTGAAAAATAGAATTGCATAATATGTTGTTTTACTACTGCACGTAGTAAAAAATCATTCTTAGGTCCCAAAGCCAGAAAAAACAACACATGAAAGGACAAACTGACTACAAGTTCACTGCTTTGGATATAAAAAGGTATCTGGCATGATGAAGTCTTTTTTAGTCCATGTGTTTTTCATTTGAATTGGTTCATGTAAGGTTCTTTCAAGAGGAGGAAAAAAATGTGATAAATCTCCTTAGGAATAGAGCTGTGTAAGCTTGGGAAACTCGCTGGGCAAGCCAGCTTCTTTTGTCCACCAAATTCTAGGGGCACAAGAGCCTAATGAGAGCTTAATTAAAATTGATGTGAAAAAATTAAACACTTTAAAGTATTGTTTTGGGGCTTGCAAAGCTCATGCCAGTTAAAGTCAATCATTTTGTGGCTTTGGAATTTAGTTCAATTAATATTTTTTTCTTTTCATCTGCAGGCCTCTCCTGCTATCTCTTGTATCTCCATCTGAAAAGAAACAAACTAGGAAAAATGCTGTTAGGAAAAGAGCCCATCTGCCTGTTTTCCTCAGTTTCCCTGAGTCCAGGGAAGTGAATATTTAAGTGTTCACATCAGAGTTTAGATGCTTTTCCCCTTTGAGGACATTTTTCTACGTGGTCTCTTGCAGGCAAGCGTGAAATCATTCTGTTTGAGCTCTGAGCATATGTGCATTCGCTCTATGCATCCTTGGATGGAGCACGGTGCTGAGCACAAACTGGTATTTTCTGTCTTTCAGCAGGGGCTTTAGCTGGGCTCTGCACTGTAAATGCAGTAACATGGCTTCCAGTTCAGGGCTGTCATACATCCAACTGGCTCAAGTCTTGGGCAGAGAAACTTGTGTTCTGCCTGCAAAACACTATGTAGACATACTCTGATACTCATTCACACTGGGCTTGATCTGAAGCCTGCTGGAATCAATGATAGTCTTTATACTTCAATAGGTTTTGCAATAATCTTTTCTCAATGCCTTGCATGAAGTATTTATCCCTCAGAACTTCTAGGGACTTCAGTGGGCCTCAGGATGCTCAATATCTAGAAGGGTTAGTTTCTGCCACTTCAGATGAGTCATCCCTTTCACACAAAAATCAACACTCTTGTTCCAAGCAAATTTCCATTTTGGTGACAGATTTAGTGAGCATGAGCATCATTCATCATGTCAGTGATTCTGTTGGCACCTCTGCTTGAAGAACTTTGAACTCTAGTAAGTTCAGGGACACAACTGGATCTCGCTTTGTTTGTAGCATTGCCTGATGAGAGCCTACTGTGCACCAGTGCAAATAAGGGCCGGGAATCAGTGGTGTTACATCAACCTGATGAGCGTGAATAGTAGTCAGGCTTTATAAGGATAATGGTTGCTTGAAAGAGAAATGGCATCAGAAGTTGATGTATTTTTTAGTAGAACAGTGTTCTCTAGCCCCTTAGAAGTAACACTCTCCATAGATGCTCTAGCAAGGTTTCAATGACAGGCAATTCTCTGTTTATTTTTACATCAAACTTATTTACTCAAGCTAGAACAGAAAAGTTTAGTCTATCGGCAATGATTTTTGGGGGTTGTTGATTTTTTTCATTTGGCAAAAGAAACTAAAATAAACATAGGGGTTTTTAAAAAAAGGCTTCTGGGTTTGGGAGGAAAAAACCCACTTCCTGAAGTGGTTAATCTTGAAAACAGAATTTTGGGACCCTTCTGTTATAACTTTGTATTACAAACCAAGTAGAAAAACAAAACAATCTGAGTGCTGGAGCAACATGATCAGCTGTTTTTTTGCTAAATTAAGCCTTTCTATGAGCTAGGCCAATGGATATCAGCTATCTCTGGACATGAACGTATTTGTGTCTCAAGGGAATATTATGGGTATTTTGGTGAATAAGTCAAGCCTCTAGACAGCACAACAGAGACTATTTCTTACATATCGTTCCCAGGGAAACCAAAGTGAAAGCAGAACTTTCCAAAGAGGAAGCAGCCATCGTAAAACACTGACCAGCTGTAGGTGGATGTGCTTCACAGAAGTACCACTACTGGTTTTTTTCTTCTTTTTTTTTTTTCCTTAAACAGTGAATAGATCTTTCAATCCCATTGCTCCTGCAGGTGAATTTGACTGAATAATAAAGAACCTGCTTTTGCAGCCACATCAATTTTACATTTGTATGAAGTCCGTTGCAGTCAGTTCAGTACACCCAAAATTCTGTCCCTGGGACTGAAAGACATGATGACACAGAACAAAAAGCCCAACCAGAAGCATTTGCCCAACTGAATTTTTGCAATGAAGACATTTCTTCAAGTCAATGGCAACAAAGCAATCAAGTTCAAGCACTGTAAATTCATGTATAAATTTGTTTTGTAATAATCATTCCTACCTCTGTGCTAAAGCTAGCTTCTTATATTGTATGCACTCTTATCTGTGATATTTTATTTTAGTAGTCTCATCACTACAAAGAACTTCTAAAGCCAAGTTATGGCACTATTAGAGTCAACCCAGAATCTTTTGATCAAATAATCAAATTAAATATCAAAAGGCAATTAAAAATAAAAAGATTTCAGTCTACTTCCACTTTTCAGTTGAGCATGATGAAAGCCTTATTATTATTTTATTTCCTCCCAATTTCTCGTGTCCTACCATATGGCTTGGGTGATATGGATACACAATTATTGAAGCAGGTTTAACTTAGATCAAAGCATCATGGAATTCAAAATTTTACCACTTTCTCTGAATTTCAGAGATACTGTTCCATGGTTTTTTCTGACCGATTGCCTTAAAGTACAGCAAACTCTCAGTTTACACACTTCTTACATCCCCAAAGACATCCAACACATCACAAAGAATTGCTATTGCACTTATATTTTTCATACCTTATCAATTCTTTTCTTCATTTTCAAGTAAACGTTCTCATCAAGAGGCAAATAGATCTTCTTCCTTTTTTTTAATAACTACGGTGTCTAATATTCTAGTAAATAATGTGAACAGTATGCTGCTGTTGCTATTATGATTATTGATAGTTTTGTTATGTCTTATGTGCAGTGTACCTTACACAACATTCCAAAAAAGCAGGTTCCTGTGCCCAGAGGGTTTATGTTTCAGAGGGACAGGTTGCACCAGTTGCACCTGGAGGAACTGCAATACAGAAGAACAGAAGAGTGGCCTTAAGAGCTCAGACATGTTGTGCGTGGGATGAATATGCCTTCCTCTGTGTGACTAGCCAAGTCTGCTGGCCCCAAAGCAAACAACTGGCCCCATAAGCTCTCAAAAGAAGGCTGCCAAGAAGGTATTTGCATCGGCTGACCTGAAGCCCATAGTGTACAGGCCTGCTTTAGGAGGCTGACCTCCCCAGCCTGCCCTCCACACGTAGGGCGGATAGAAAGCAATTGATTCCTATCGAGGACTTCAAAGCAGGATGTGTGCTGAACCACTGGTTGCAAAGGCATTTTTGTCTCTCTTGTGATTGTAGGAGGAGTCAAGGAAACCTCCTAACTTGGGCACTTAGTGGTAAGTTATTAGGCAATGTGAATACTGCAGTGGGACAGGGACAGGGTAGTTCCATCGATCCCGTGAGGGCGCAGCCCATCTTTTCCATTGCACTTCCACAATCCTTACAGCAAGAGCTGTGGCATCTCCACACCCTTCACATTTCCCAAAACCCAGACAGCCATCTGTAGAGCAGCGGAGAGTTCAGACACCAAGGGAGTATGGGAAAATAATAATAATAAAAAAAATAATTAAAAAAAGCAGCACGGAGAGGCAAGTCGTGACATTGGGGGTGGGGTGGGGTGGGGTGTGTGTGTCTGCCGTGATTATTTAAATGTGGTTTGGTGTTGATATGTCTGTAGGAAGGTGTATGGGGTCTGGCTGAGATGGAGTTAATTCTTCCCATACCAGCCCTTGTAGTGAGTGCTCTGCTCTGCATTGGTAGCTAGAAAGGTGTTGATAACACACCAGTGTTTTGGCTACTGCTGAGCAGTGCTGGCACAGCATCAAGGCTGTCTCTCCAACATTTTCGCCCCCCTCAATGGCAGAAGGAAAGGACAAAATAATTTTGTAAAGGTGATTGTGAGGCAACATAATTAAGGAGATTTCAGGCTGTGAGCACTGATACAACACAGTGGAAAGGGGAAGGAATTCAGAGACATGTGAACATGCTGGCTAATGTAGGATCTTAGAAGCTGAAGCCAAGAATTTCACTACATAAAAAGTACACCAGGAACCCAAGGATGTGCTCTCCTCCCGTAGACAAAAGCCAGATGCAGTGGGGCTTGCTATGCAGCTTTGTGTCACTATTACACGTTGGTTGCATTAGTTCTGACTTCATCAAGTGTTATTAACTCATCATCACCACAGGCTGTCTTTTTGTGATGTCAAGCTTTATAGTCTGAGCAAAAAGTCATGGCTCATAGTTTCCCCCAAGCAGAAGAGCTATACCTTTGTGGCTGGAAGGACAGTCATGATATCTGAACTGCCGGAGCACACAGAAGAAGTGTGGCAGATCCTGCCAGTGAGCTGGTGCCTGTGTGGAGGAAAATGGAGCAACAGCTCCATGCTAATCCTGTTATACCCCTAAGATGCGTAAGTGTATATAGCCAAAAGTTTCTTCCTTGTCAAAAACCGCTGGGGTTTGGGACCCAGATAAAAAGAGAGCCCATCCGAATCTTAATTTGGTTTAAAGTGAAAAGTTTGTTTCATCCTTAAATTTTGATTGACGTTATGACCAGGATTTCTTCAATGGTTTCAGTGGCAGCTACTTCACTATCTAAATATTTGAAATGTGTCACCAAGTTGCAAGGGCTGTCCTTCACAACAGATTCTTCAGCTTTCCCAAGAGCTGTAACTGTCATTTTGGCTGAGTTTATGTTCAGATGCACATTAGGGATGGATTTCATTAGATTAATTAGGTGCCATTCCTCACACAAATATTTACAAATAAGGTATTTGTTACCTGTGATGGGGGAGTCACACAGCTGACACTTTTCTAGACAAATTTCCTTGCTAACTATTTCTGGTGCTTTTGTTTCTTGCCTTCATTATTAAGTAATGCTATTCATTGCTTTGTAAGACCCTAATGAGGAAATCACCCTTTCATACTTCAGATGGCTCTGTGCTTTGGTTTAACTTGCAGCAGATTAATCCTGTCTCTTGTACTAAGTTTAGTTGCCTGTGATTCCCTTGCAAAAGCAGGTATTTTCTCTTTCTGAATAAATTTTGCTTCTCTGAGATATTATTTAGCTTTGTAAAGTCACTGTGCAACTGCCAGCACTCAGAGAGGATGATCTTCAGGTTTCTTTTGTAACCTGCTCTGTACCAAACACAGGCACCTTCTAGCAAGCTCATCTGTGCCCTGAGAAAGATGTGCAATCCCTACCTGCTCAGTTTCTTCTCACTTTCACAGAAAGGCAAGGCAGTCTTCTGCTGGTTGTAGTTTCTCCCTTCTTGCCTTGCTGCCACCTCAGGTTATTGGTAAACTGAGCAGAGTAGAGAAGGTGGCTTGTTTCCCCTGGCTCACAGAAGTGTAGCACCAGTTGACTCTCCGAAGATGTATGGCATGAGTGTGATGTCCCCGTTCCAGCGAGCCAGCCACAAAACATCTGTTCCGCATGTGACCACGTCGACTGTTTTGCTCCGTCATGCACAGAAGGGTCTCTGACACCAGCTGGATGGGTGGCATAGCAGATAACTGCAGCTGCAAGCTGTGGGAAGTACCCAGCTCTACCTGAGGCATGAAGCCGGACAGAGAGCCTGACACATCACCACACACATGGTTAGTCCCCAAATGCTTTGCTCCCATTAAAAATCTCCATCCCTTTCTTGAAACCCATTTTTTTTTTAGGGAACATCTGTTATGCTGGTGCAACTGGAGGGCACATTTTGCTGGTGTAAACAAGCCCAGTGGAAGTTTCATGCCGTGTTCCTACCGTTTGTTCTGCTCCCTTCTCATCTCAGTGACAGCTGTGTCCTGGGCAAAGTTTGCCATTTATGTGGAAAAGTGTGGTATTTTTAGCCTGATTTCCTAATAATATGAGAATCGTGAGATCATGTCCTCCATGTGACCATGTTTGTGGAGAAGAAGGCCATTGTATATATATCTGATAGCCCCTCACCCTTCCCAGTAATTTTTTACCCTGTTATCAGTCTCAACCAAAGGAAGTTGAAGTCAGAAGGTTGAAGAGCTCTGAAATGTCAAATATCTGCTATGTTCTCTGAGATAAAGCTGCCGTTAAAGGAAAGCACTAACCACGGTAATAGCAGCACACCAAACACTAGACATAAGAAAATTTGCGGGGTTTCTCTTCCCTCTCTCCATGAGAGACAAATATATAGGAAACCAAACTTCTTCAGTTCTGCTGCTTGTTGAATTACTTTTGTGTGTAAGGTTCAGTGTAAACAAGTGTTATCTCACTGAACGCTCCTTCCAGTCTCACTTCAGTATATAGACAATACTGACAGACAAGAACTGACTCCTGCAAGCTGTGTAATGACCGAAACACAGGGAAAAGCGTGTCAGAATGGCACCATTTTATATGCCTTTTTCTCTCAGTTTGCCAAAGCTTCAACATTATGAAGGCTCAAGGCTTACACTCTTGCATACATTTTGGTTTTGCTTTTTATAGTGTTTATCTTGCTGTTTCCACACCTGCTGATGTACATGGTAGCAGAGGCATGAACTGAGAGCAGTTTCATCTGTAGATCTCCACATATTGCTATATAGGTCACTTGGCCATACACAGGAAACCTGACCTCCACTGACAGTTACTTTTTGTCTTTGCTATTTAGAAGGCATTAGTAAGAAAGGGCATCTATCAGACCAGACAGTCATCACTGACACATCCTAAATAGATAATATACCAAAGAACCAATACTGTTAATAAAGAGTAATGGGGCAATTCAGAAGTAAATTAGGACACCCACCCCATTCAGTCTGAAGCCTTAACCTGACACTGCTTCTTCTCCAGTCTGTTAAGAAGTTGTGCCCTACTAAATGCCTAAATTTGAGTAAACTAAGAGTGACCTGGAAGTTAAATTAAATATCCCACTGTCATGAAAGAAACGGCCTTGCTGCACACTGTAAATTCTGAGAAATTCCATTAATGCCTCTAGACAATATGCTTAGGTTTCACACTATGAAAAACCCAAAAACCAGACTGAAGGGCAATGGGCAACTTGATCCCTTTGTAAACTGTTGTAATTTTCTAACCCATGCTTGTGTTGCAAAACTAAATTGACCCTGAATGTAAAGTTTAAAAGCATTGTAAAGACATTTCCATTTTTTTCTCCTTGTCCTTACTCTGAAGTTAACTTAGTAGGACTGATCAACTCAGAGGGTTATCTGCTAATAGCTACTGGCAATAGCAATGCAACATTGTCATGAATTTCCATCTTGATCCACTATATTGCACCAAAAGTACTGAAAAGGTAAAAACTTTGTATTATGCTAGGACTCTTCTGACAGGCTGAGTCTGTGAAAGATTCTCAGTAAATACTGTTTTTTGGAAGATAACAGTTACACAACTTCACAGAGCAACAGCATCTGGGCAGCACAAACTAACTTGATCTCCATACCATGTTACTCTGACTTTACAGCATTTGGATGAAAACTCTGGCATATGGATCAGCACTGGTAGTGACTTGAACCACAGAGTAAGCTGATGCTTCTCTGCAAAAGATCGGGGCCCAAAAAAGGTTGGAGCTCTTTGCTTGCCACCACTGGGAGAAAGGGTAAAATCTGGCTATTGAAATGATGTTACCTTATTGCCTTACAGTAAGGTGGACTCTAGGAATTCAGAAAGGTAGGGAAAAATGCATTTTATAGAGCAAAAGCAGATCTGGTTTTGAAGCACCAACTTCAGCTGGGAAGATAATGAGCTGTTGAAAAGCTTCCGATTGCTGTACTGAAGTAGACCTGCTAGGGAAAGCACCGTAATGCCATCTTACTTTCAGACATCTGAATGTTCTTCCTGAAGCCCTTTCTGTTTTCTGCAGACATGTGCAGCTTTACATTATTTGATACAAATAGGGCAGTGTATAGTCCACTTCCCGTTAAGGTCCATGGAGAGACTTAAAAGAACTGGGGCTGGCAAACAGCCCTTGTCCATACTGCATTGTTTGAAATGGTTACTCAACTTCCCATCTTTGACATTGTTTTCAAACATACAAGGATTTTTTAATGAAAGGAGTAGACTGAAATGTCAAATCCTTTAGATTTTCTTTTATCCTGGGTAAGCACAACTGAAACAGGCAATAGCTCTAAAAAGTTGCATAGATCTGTTACAGAGAAAGACTTCTTTATAAGGAAGGTTAGAGAAATTGGAGAATGGTAAAAAAGTGAAGAGTAACAGTATCAAATTTGTAGATGAGATGAGAGCATGAAAAAAGGAATGTTGGTTAAGGAGAAAAGACTAAAAATGTGTGGAGGTTTTATTAGTGTGCAATCTCATTAGAATGAGTCACAGTTGAGCAATTTTGCCTTAGAGGAGTTCCTTTGATTCATGGTAAGAAACTGGGAGGCTCTGGAACTGAAGAAAACCAAGAATTAGTGACGGAAAATACCAGAAGTTTAGAATTTCAAATTTAGGTGATTATTTCAAATGTTCTGAATCTTGTAGCATTGTATTGTTAGATGTTAGATTTCATAACAACATGTAGAGGTGGACGGTCTGTCCCAAGACCACTAACCTCATTTCTCCAGTACTGGAGCAGGATGATTTATACCTGGTTGATTTTGGAGAGATATTTGTCTAACCTGTTCTTAAAAATTTGCAAGGAAGGATGTTCCATGCTATCCCTGGTCTGCCTCTGTATTTTATTACATGCTTTGATATGGATCACTGATAAACTGGGGGGATTCTGTTAACCAGCTGTAACATCCACCTTGGATGAAAAACTGCTGGACTAAATTTTCATGGTTCCTTATGTCTCATTTTCCAACTTTGTGGGTCTCTAAAATCACCCTTGCTGTCCCAAAGGTTGTCTCCCTGTTGTCATTGGGGTTAGATAAAGCTAACAGAGGCTTGATGATAACTATTATTGCTACTTTAATGGCACTGGCACTATTTTACTTTCTTTATTTGAGGCATTGCTGACAGAGGGAAGCCAAAAATGAAACAAAATTTAGATAGACTAGTATGTAAACCTCAGCAAAGTAGGATTCTATCTGAAATGTGGGCAAGCGTGCAGAAGTGGAATGGGAACACCTGTAGCCAAAGCTCCTTCCCTGCTCCTGGGGGAAGTCAGACAGCAAGGTACATCAGGGCTGGCCCATGTGTCAAGGGAATGTTGTGGGACACAGTGAGCAGCTGCCAGTCCAAAACATCTGCCTTCTTCAACCACGCTTCCCACCAATACTCCAGACTTGCCAAAGACAAACCTCCAAGATACCCTGTCAGGTGTAACTAATGATACAGTAGAGAGTTAACACTGTGCCAGCAAGTAGCACAAACACAGGACCATGAGAAAATTACTGCTGAATCTCATGATCTGCGCAAGTGTGGTATGCCCACCAACACCCAGGCCTGCGACATCCATTTGTCATCTTTCCAGAAAAATGTTTCCAACACTTTAAAGTTTCCTGCACTTATTGGAGATTTTGGGTTTTTGTGGCATTTATGTCCATTTACGTAACTTCTGTAAATCTGTTGCTAATTGTTGTATTTGCTTCTTTATTCCATTTGTCCGATGCCCTTTGAGTGGTTTTAATAAAATCACATACTATGACTAACGTTCGCTGTCCCCCACCAGAGAGTCCTTTTATGTCTCAAATAAAGAAGGTCTGCCAACTAGAGCCCAAGCCTTTATTCCTTACACACCCATGTCTCCCATCCCACTCATTGACATATTGGGATTCCTTCAGGATGGGCCAAGGTGATGCTCACACTGTGCAGGCCAGGAAGGCACTGCATCCACATGGTAGTCAAATTTCTCACTCAGCTGGGACAATAATGAAGCACTGAGACCCAGACTTCAAGATTTGCAAAGGAAATGCACTCTGAACACACTCAGCAGCTGGAGTGTACTTGTGCATTCTAAATACATATTCATGTTTACACTGATGTTAGAAACGTATGAGAGAGGAAAACCATGGATGGCTTACAGTAGACACTACTGCAGGGTTTTATGCAGAAACTACCCTTCTGGATAGATTACTGCATAATTCAGCTATGTCCAAAAATCTAATTAACGAAAAATTGTATATAAGCATCTTTAGGGCTAATCGTTACAGAAGCCATTCTACTGAACAGTGCTAGTTTGCTGGGACCAGAAATGGCTCTGTACTGAATAAGGCTGTTCCAGGAAAAGTTAATCCACAAGTAGCTACTCTTTTTCATTTCCTTCATTCTCCTCTGTCTGAAGCCAAATCTGCTTGGCACTGCAGCAGCTGGCTTCAAGATAAAGCTGTAAGATCTCACACAGGCATGCTATGGTCTCTGCGTATTCACAAATGTCAGCAGCTTTTGTGTAATGCAGGGTTCCCTCCATACTGGCCGACAGTGACTTGACAATGCTGTGTACTTACACAGCCTCCCCTTATGCAAACCCAGACTAATCACAGAAAGGTCACGAAGACAAATGTGGAAGTTTGAAAGGCTGATGCCGTCAAATCCCACAATCTCAGTAGTTCCTAGTACAACCCTGAGCAGTACGAATACATGGATCCCAGCAACAAGTTAACAAGTTTGGGATGCTGGTCCAGAATACAGTATTCTTATTCCAAAGAGTATTAGTGCAATACTTATATACTGATTCAAAGACAAATTGGTAACATTAGTCAACAAATTATTCTAAAATGGCTATTGCCAGCAATTTATGTGTGACATAATTCAACATATCCCTCTTCTGTGGACAGTATCTATCTCACTCAAATAATGTTTTAAAAATATCTCTGTTCACATATGTATAAGGCTTTTTTATATAGTTATAAAAGATTAAAATATTGAACAAAACTATACGTTTAATGAAAAAACGGTGGTTGCTTTCCAGAGCAACACACATTATAATGTGGAAACACATATTATGATAATGTGGAAAAAGCAAGGATTTTCATTTTAGTCCCTCAATAAGGTAATTATATCAGCTTGTCCTGGGTTTCTTTTGAAAGGTGATGGTCTAAAAACCCTGATCCTGACATTTTAAAAAAGTAATTTAAAAATAAACCTCTAGGCTTCACCTCTGCAGAGATGCATGTTCTTTCAAAACATGAATAAAATGAGGTTAAAAATCAAAAGGGAAACAAAAAACTTAAGGTGATTTTTAAAAAGAAAAAAAATTTCTTTATAATAACTACTTTATTTTAGTGGCCTGGATCTTTATCTGAATATTTGGCAACTTGGAAGAGGGAGATTTCTTTCAGAAGTAAGTTTGTGCGCAGGTGTGTGTCTTACTCTGACTGGCCTATTCCCAATTTCATTGTATGTTATAGTATGTTTTACTTTAAAACGGTGCTTGGAGGCAATAAGTAGTTCCGAAGCTAGATAAAAGTCTGTGCTTAAGCTATCTCAATTTTAGTATTTACCATTGTATATTCAGAAAAATATAACAGTAAAAAGCAGCCCAAAGTCTGAATGTGCTAACTGTGGTATAAGTAGAAATGTTAGTGAAAAGAACATAATGAGGAAGGTAAAAAGAAATAGCTTAATTCACTGAAAAAACCCTGTGATTTCTCAGCACTCTATCAAATGAAATGTGGTTTGGGTAAATAAGAAAAGAGAGGGCAAAAAAAGTCAGCTTGTGGTCCTGGGGTGTAAAAGAACAGGTCACCAGAGCAGGCATTCTGTATGGCTTTGATAGCTACCTGCACCAGGAGGAAGAGGTTCTCTTGGTCTTGGTCTTGGGTAAGCTGCAGAGGCTCACAAGCTAGCTTAGAAATTGGAACAGCTAAAGAGCATCTGGAGTATGATCTTACTGCTCTCTTTTTTCATAACTTTGTTTCATAACTTTGTTGCAAATTCCACATTTGCATTTTTCAAGTAAATGTATTTAAATTCTGTCTCATATGAAACCAACTTTGCGTCATATGACAGACATGGGTGAGGCAGTCTTTAATATCAAACTGTGCCACTCTCACTCTTGCAATGTCCTGGCCTAGGTCCAGCATGTTAAGAAAACAAGAGAGTGCCTCTGGCTGTGCTGTAAAGGCCAATATAAGACATTAGCAATGTGGGTGTCTTGTGCTGAGGATGTCAGGGCCACCAGTGAGTATGTGGCACCCATGAGTGCTCTTCACATCTGTTACCCACTGGCTGCTCAAGGCCTCTTCATGAAACAGAGGAAAATAGGAAGAATAGAGCAGCTAGCCCCACAAGAAGAAAGGAAGAAACGAGAAAAGGACAGGGCCTGAAGCCAATGGGGAACACAGACAATTTAGAAGAGATTACAAGAGAGCAGAGACAAAGGTGATAGGGGACAGAAGGGAAGGACCAGCCTGCACCCGAGCAGGATTGCATGAAGACAAGCTAGAGGAGATTTAGGGGACACATGGGAGGGTCCTGCAGGACCAAGGTACGACACATGATTATGAGGCTGATAGGCACAAGGAACAATCCCACGAAACCAAGCAAGGAAAATGAAGAAATGAAGCTCAGGCCATCTGCACTGGAATTTTAATTTTCTTGCAGAGAAGGATGGCAGATCTTAGCAACTTCAGAAAGTTCGAGAAGTGGCCAAAAAAGGCGTCAGTAATGAACTTTGGGGTACATTCACAGAGAGAAGACTTACCTTGCAGGGTAAATCAGGAAAATAGTTTTCTGATGTACAGCATGGTTGCTTAGAGGAGCCTGTAACAAAAATGTGAATGGAGATA
The DNA here is from genome assembly GCF_929443795.1 of Astur gentilis. NCBI lineage: Eukaryota > Metazoa > Chordata > Aves > Accipitriformes > Accipitridae > Astur > Astur gentilis. Next base: position 10,457,689 of record NC_064904.1, read on the forward strand.
AATAGGACAAGCTCATGTAATTTCTTCACTTGATTTCAATGTACAGGGAAATCACATAAAGAAGGCAGTGACAATTGGTAAGAAACTGTGAGATGACAGAAGATTTCCAGCAGAAAGAAATCATTCATATTGATAAGAATTACTATGTAAATATGTAGTCTGCCTCAGGTACCACGTAGAAGAATTTTTTAAAAATAAACAACTGAAACTTTCACATAATAAATGCAAGCAGATTGGACAACAAAATAGAAGAGCTTTAGTAATAGCATGGGGTGAGAAACTGGATATTATAACAGAAAAGAGTGGGCTAAGAGTCAAGACTAGCACGCAGGTGGTGCTGGAGAATATGCACTATCCAATGAGCATATGTTCAAATTGGTAAAAACAGTTGTCAGCATTTTAAGTTAATGATGTGGTGTTCTGCACAAGAATGGGGGAAACAGAATCTTTTTGGTTCTAAACAGCACAAGGGAAGGAGGGTGAACAAGATTGTACTGAAGCAGTCCTGAGAATCAGCCATGGGCCAGTAGAGTGAGAGGGGGTACAGAGCTCTTGTTAGCATTCTTAAAGACAGAAATCTGTCAGGGAACAGTCTTATTTGGGAAGACCTTAATTTCCAGATAGAGGTTGGAAAGCAAGTACAACTTTCTGCCAGGTGCAGTAAAAAGTTTTGGAGTCAGTCTGAAGAGGCTCTAAAGAAATATAACAAAAGCAAATACAACACAAGCTTTAAATGACCCCAGCTGAGCTCCCTCTCAGAAATTTGTGAAACTAAATTAGCCATTTGGGCACTCAAGAATGAGCAAGACTTCCTCACTCACAAGCCCTGACTTTTGAAACAAAGGAATTAATGAAACATATTTCTTAACAAAAAAAGTGAAAACCACTAAAATGATAATTTAGCAAACCCCAGTAATTAATGGCAAAGAGAGCTACCAGCCATTCGAGAACAACTGTAGTGGTCATTGCCTTCAGGTGTGGCCAGCTGTTGATGTGAAGAGCCAGAAGTCCCTTCCCTTTCTAATACCCTCACTCAGTTCCTGTAGTACCCGGCTCGCACAGAAGGCACCCTAGTCTGTCACCATCAGTGCACGCATAGCTTGGCAGAGCCCTAATACTCATCCTAAATGAAATAAACTCTGATATTCTCATGGGAGACATCAGTACAGACACCCATGCATGTCAATTTTCTAAAGGGTGCTGAACATCCCTTTCAGAAGAAGGATCCACAAATCTAAAGCAGTCAAAACCACCATGCAAGTATGGTGGATCTATTTGGCAACTGATAAAGCATTTGGACAGAGCAATTAAGCATTTTTAGGAATAGAATGACATTCAGTAAGACAAAACACAAGGTTGTGTTTGTAGAGAAAGGGATACATCCATTCTTGGAGAATTTCAAGACTTGATAAAGCCCTGAGCAATCTTATCTGAAATCAGTGATGACAATTCTTTAAGCAGAGGCTGGACTAGAGGTTCTGAGGTCTCTTCTAACCTGAATTATCCTACTATATTCCAACAAGCCAATTCAGCCTTTGGTACCAGATCACATGCGTTCTTTGGAAACCCTCTGATATATACTAAAGGGCAAGACAGACAGTAATGCTATATATGCCACAGTTTCAGGTTTTGTATATCATGCATCATTCAAGAAAAACAATATAAAGCCCAAAATACTGAAAAGGTGGGAAAAATCAGAGAGACAAGAACTCAGTAAACGTTCCAGGCAGAGAGATTCAAACCATTGTATCAGAACGGCAGTTTCTATCTATATCTGCTTAAAATATTTTAAGGCTTTTTTAAGTGTTTACAGCAAAGGAAAACATTAGACATTAGGAACGTCCAATCAGGAAAATGACTTGCAAGATCACACTGCAGATAAACCAGGATAGAATTCAGCTCATCACTTATTACTGTAAATTTGGACTAATGCAAATGAGAGGAAAACAGTGCCTTTTTCAGATGGCTACCTTAAAACACGTTAATGCTGTTATTCTTTAAAATTTTGCCTTTTTCTTTCATGTAAATTCTTTAAGACATGTTGTTTAGTAGGTACTGTAAGAAAAACGTGAGGTTGTATCACAGACGCTGTGAGCAATGTGATGCTGAAGCTATATCTTGAGCAAGAACATAAACAAGCTGGATGAAACATAGTAGTGCCCCTATTTTGTGGGTTCCACCAGTGGTTTGACTGGCAGATACATACCCTGCTTACATGCAGAAGCAAGAGCTTATGATCCATTCTGAGTACAAAAGCATTTGAATCAGCATGCAATCAACTAAAATTTCATAAACAACACAGACATTCTGAAATGCAAGATGGGCATGTAATTTATATCTCCATGATGATGGCTTGTTATGATGTCTTACCCCACATTTAACATTTAATCATAAAGTATTGTAGAAGTTTTAAATTTCCTGATTATAGTATACTAAGTGAAACTTAATGCACTGATAAAACTCGAGGATTTATTTATATAGGCTGAAAACATTTCAGTAATTATAAGCATATGTCAAACATGCTGATCTTTGCTCAGGAGAAAGAGAAAGAAATAGGGAGAGCAAGAAAGAAAGTTAAAAAGCGAAGCAAAGTGGAGAAGAGAAAAGAGAGGAGAGGAGAGGAGAGGAGAGGAGAGGAGAGGAGAGGAGGAGGGGAGGGGAGAGGAGAGGAGAGGAGAGGAGAGGAGAGGAGAGGAGAGGAGAGGAGAGGAGAGGAGAGGAGAGGAGAGGAGAGGAGAGGAGAGGAGAGGAGAGGAGAGGAGAGGAGAGGAGAGGAGAGGAGAGGAGAGGAGAGGAGAGGAGAGGAGAGGAGAGGAGAGGAGAGGAGAGGAGAGGAGAGGAGAGGAGGAAAAATGGAAAAATGGAAAAAGTTAAAATAAAAGAACTGGACTGGAATCAAACCTGATGTTCACCTATCTAAAAATAAGCAGAAAATTCATAAAGCATGCTCTATTGACAGGAACTATAATGAACAGTAAAAAACCCCTGAAAGTTACATAATGCTTTCATTGTTCTATTGGTTGAAGAAGGAAACTGAAAACTCTGAAGTTCTTTTTTCTTTTTACTGCCTTTTCAAAGTCAAAATTAACTGGAATCTGGATTAGAAAAGATTTGAATAGGAAAAAGGCAAATATAGAGACCAAAATATTTACCCATTGGTCATACTCTGTTCCTTCCTGATCTTTTGGAGGCATATCTGAAAAGAATGTGGGAGCTGTTTGGATCTGACTCATTTCCAGTTTAAGATGGTTGGTCAGTGATATCAGTGACTGGTTATGATGCTCTGTGCCAATTACCCACCACAATGTCAGTGAAACAGGCTGATGTAACATCTGGATTTATCAAAGTAGAAAGCTTTAAAATCACCATGCTTTATTCTGAAAGAAAGAAAGAAAGAAAGAAAGAAAGAAAAAGAAAAAATGTTGGGAGAAAAGTTAGTCCTTGAAGTCAACAGTAGCTTTTGCCATGACCCTCAGTGGAGCCAGGCTTGTACTCTTTCTCTTCCCACAGGTTTTTTTTTTTTCCTTCATTACAGTGCCAGACTCTTCAGGTGAGCCACTGTTCTTTGTATGATCACTCTTAGTGTTATGACGGGTCTGCAACAACATCTGCAGGACACGGTGTTGCTGCAACAATGGAAGCTATGGCCTGTCCTTTAAAGTGATTACAAAGACTTCTCAGGTGTCCTACCGTTAGTTCAGATTGTATCTTAAGTCTTACCTTTCACAACAAATATTCCAAAAAAGCAAAAACATAAAAAAAAAGAAACTGCTATGCTCAGTGGTATACTCAGTTACTTACCATATATATACACACATATAAAAATATACCTAGATGGAGGGAGGGAGCGTGTTACATTTTAAAATTAAACTATTAACTTACCATTGGGAGGGACATCAGCAACTTGTCAGGGAGAGGATGAGGGAAAGCTGGAGATAAGAAAACAAAACAAATATGAAATGAGAAGAACAAGAATTAAACCTAAATCTCTTCTGGAGGTCCATATTTCTTCCTAAACTATTTCTAAAGACAAAGGTAGATATTCCTTAGACTTCTCTAGCTGATATGTAGTTGTGAAGGAGGGTGAGTTCTTCCATGGACCTAACATGTGGGAGTGCTATTGCTCTATGTTGTGCATTGATTCACTCATGTCTTAATAAATTCTTTAATTCATGACTGTGACTGCCCTTAGAAACAATGACTCATGTACAGCCAAGAGGCTCAAATTCATGGGTCTTCTGTATAGCATTTGGTCATCCCCAAATCATTTTCAAATTACATCCGTAGATATTTATCTAGAAAACCTTCCTATAGTCTTTGTGAAAGTGTTTCTTGATCCTTGTAACACAGCAAACATGCACACAAGGAAATGCTCTATGTGCTCACCACACTCAACACACTCTTACTAAGTTGAAAAATAAGTGTATATAAGCCCATTTTAGGTTATGATCAGCCATTCCAGAGCCTTTCGATAACTCTGTAACTGTTTATCTCAGATTTGGCATTGTTTTCATTATTCTAAAAGTCCTTTCTCATCAGAAATTAATTTTGAAGGGAGTCAAAGACTTCTGTGACTGAGGTTTAAGTTGCTATGTGATGAAGTTCAAAAGTTATATTGATGTCGTAGAGACTAAAACTGTTCTAAAACAAAGTTCACTTTAACTGGATATTTTTTCACACCAGAAAGTTTGATCAGTGTGCTAATGTATTTGCTAGTGGTGCAAAATCAGGCCCTACATTCTTATATGTTTGTTGAGGTTCCCTGAAAATTTTATTCTTGGGCATTTGTTTGCCTCGGACTAAGTTTGGACATTCCCTTAAGATTTTTTTTTTGTCTTTCTGCTTACTGCCTGAAATAAAATTGAAATTTTGGACCAGTAAGGGAGGGCAGAAATAGTGGGTTTAATGTTTGTTATATGCCAAAATATATTACCAAAGCACAGAACTAAATGGTACTCAGCTAGGACAATCTGCATATCCCAAAGATTTATTTAATGGAACATAAAGGCTGAGCACATTAACTGTACTTGAGCAAGTACTGTGGGAAATGCTGTTTTCAGTTCCTGAGAAAATTAAGAAAGACTGGAATTTGTTCCTTTGTTTGAGGAAATTACAAGTGAGTTTCCTATATAGATGTTTCCTCCAGGCTTTAAAACAGGCGTAAGACTATGTACCTTGAACACAAACAGTTTGTATGGAACCAGGTCCCTTTTCCACCCAAGTCTAGACATTTCTTAGGGCCAGGGGCTTTATGTCATGCTGTCCCTATATTTAAGGTCTTGAGTTATTTAAGTGTTATTTTTAATAAATTCCACTTGATATTATGTATGATATGGACAAGAAGTGACTGGCGCTTCTGCTGAAATTCAGTTTGTCAGGAAATGCCCAATTAAGACAAAGATGAGCCCTTCAGTAACAATGCCTTCTTTTCAGTAAATAAGATGTCAAGGTCATGATAGCATCCAGTTTTTCTTTCTACTTTTTGACCTGATTCATGTTGACAACAACAAAACAATAATTTGAAAATTGTCATAAAATGGGAAATATGGATGCTTGCCCAATTGTAATGAACAAATTTCTCTGTTGTCATTGCCAAAATTAACAACTTTCTTAATTAGGAAAACTATTGTATCATTTGCTGTTGGGAGTATCTGGCATCGTATCTCTACGGAAAGAGGGAGAAAGAAATTTCCCTCTCCGGTGGGTTTAGTGATATAAGTGAGTTGACGCAACAGTATTGAGCATGACTACTATAACCAAAACGAAAGTCTTGTGCCTTTATCAAAGCTCACATTTCAGAGAGAGATCAAGCTCCACCTTACCACCAATTAAGCTTTTTGTCACAATTACACTGTTGCAGGACTTCATTCCTCTGGTGCTGAGCCACTTCTCTTGTAATTTCAAATCTAAATTTATAATGCATAATTTTTTTTTTTTTCTTGTTCCCAGATAGTTTTAAAATTGTTCCTTTTCCCACCCTCCCACTCCACTGTATTCACAAGAAAGCAACCTCTCCTATAAAACAGTATTTCTGTTCCTTCAGTTACCCCTAATAATCCATTTCTTCATTGTTCCTCTTCATCTTTCTTGAACAAAGTTGTCCAGAATTGAACACAGCACTCAAACTGAGGTTTTCACAGATGTTTTGACAATGACTTTGATACTTCTCTAACTTTTTGCAAATTCCCAATGCACCACTGTACATTTGTCTTTTTAGTAAGTGTTTTGCATTGACAGCACGTAGTCCTCTTGTACTGGACAAATATTGCTAGGTCTTTCTCAACAACATTTCTAACTGCTAAGCTCCTAGTTGCTACCAGATGTTATCATTACTGGTTTTTTAGGTTATTTGGTTTCATCCCATCTCTGCAGGTCCTCGAGGTCCTCTTATTATTTAATGTGATATCATGCTGTATTTGTGATGCCTCTACTTTGGATAATGGGGATTCCTTTTTAGCATAAACCTAGTATTTGTCAAAATGGAGAAATGAAACTGACACCTTTAAACAAGATAAATCCCCAAACAAACAAAATAAAACCCCAAACTGTTGTCAGTAGAACTTCATTTGTAATTCTTGCTAGTTTAATGTTTAACTTTGTTCCTGCAAAGATGCTTAACCCTAAGATGAGACAGAAAAGATACGGATAAAATAAATCTGGTAGACAATGCATTAAAGTATCAGGCTAGTTTAGCATATCTACCTTGGGTAAACTTAAATTGCTTTTTATACCTTTTTCTCTTTGTTTCCGTCTCTTTCAGGTCCAAAGCCAAATCAAAATAGTGAATCTGCTTAGGCTGAGAAGCACATTGATGCAACTATGTTACTTTCAGAAACTAAAGAAATTCCTCCAAACAGTGCTGTACTGTACTTTGCCATGTGGATGCAGTGGTCTTTTCAGAACTTAAGGCTCTTTACGCCTGCAGAGAGTACATAAATGTTTAGGCACTTCAAAGGAGAAAATGGTGGCAGTTAGGCACCTAAGCAAAAAACAGAGAGCCAAAAAGCTTTACTTGGCTGATGGATAACCCTGAAATTATGTAAGTAACTCAAGTTAAACAACAGTTCGATAACATGCCAGAAGAGTTTTTGAAGCTGCACCTATAATTCAGGACACGCCACTCCCGAGGGAGGGCTGTTGGCATTGCAACACAAAGGCTAATGGTGCCTTGTATCCGTCCTCTGGTAGAATGAACCAGAACTTCTTTTCTGTTCACTTTCCCTTCCTTATATTTTTAACAGAAAATTTTCCTGGGTAGCATAATGCCATCATTTGCCTTCATTTCAAAGTATGTCTTACAAGGAGCTTTTGTTTGTTTGGAGGGGTAGGCTATGGCTGATGTGAGTTTTCCTTCACTGTACACGTTACGTTGCTAAGTGACATTTGGCAATGAATATTGCATGTTGCTCCTGTTTCTCTGAGCCAGCAGCATTTTGTTGCTATGTTCCAGATGTCAGTATAGTGAGATGTCATCCCTATAAGGATCAGCACTTGAACTGGAGGAGAATGAATGATTGGCAATATCTTCAACAGCTTTATTGGTATCAAAACTGATAAATTATTAGTTATGAAACTCATTTTATTGGCAGCTTCTATACAGAATTTCTCAAAGCTTTAAGGTTTTTAGATGTTTTGAATAATGGGACCAACATAAATCTACTTTTAAAGACATATTTTTTCTGAAATAAACAAAAAGGGAAACTTCTCTGTCCTTTTTTTTAAACTTCCTCTTTTCTCTATGAAAAAATAGGTTAGAAATTCATAAAAGACATGCACACACTGCAACAGAAAAAAGGTATTGAAGACGGTTTATATTTCATAACCATGCTCTGAAAATAACTATGTGGGTAGATATTTTGGTCTCTCTGAAATTTTATATATGATAACTATCTCATACTGTGAATTTGGCTCCTTATCCAGATGCAAAATATTCAATTTTTCCAACTCTTAAGCAGCTTGGGGCATGTATTATATCTTGTGCAATGAACATCTCTTTAAATATATTCAAAAATGTGCCTAGAGCCCTGGGACCCAATGAGTATGCTGTGATTTTTAAAATGCTCTTGTGCCAATATCATGACATAAGCAGTAAATCAAATAGATGTACTTCTCCAAAATCAATCTTTGTTTGTGTTATAGCTATGGAGCTACCAGAGACCCTGAATAAAGACAAGCACGTAGAAGGGTTACCCAAAAGCAGACCAAGTCATCAAAGCGTTACTCAGAGTCTTAACTGAGTCCTTAGTTCCTATCCTCATACAGGAAGGAAAAAGAATTTCAAAAAGTGCCATCCTACACTTGGGTAGGTCACTTCATCCTCCTGACTACATACTGGTAAACCAGAGTCTCCTTGCTCTTCAAGTCTGCATAAACATTGTCCTTTCACCCCTTCACAGGAGGAGATGAAGCTTCCCTCAGGCTTTCTCATGCCATACTCCCAATGCATTTATTCCAATATTTGCTGTCTGTGTCATCCACAGGTGTGTCATAGGTGGCAAAACTTTTGCTGAACTTTAGGTTCGATGCAAGAGTCAGGACACTCAGACAAGTCTCAGTGAAGTTTTCAGGACTTCGGAGTCTAAAATGTATGCTTAGCTTGGCACCTGGAGAGCAGGCCTTGTGAATTTCATCTTACTGTTTGTGGTCATGAAGTCGAGTCTATGGATATGTCACTTTTGCCAGACCAGGGTCCCTTAGCTGTAAACTAGCTGCGAATACATAACTGGGCGGAAACACTTACATGTGAAATGCCTTGGGGAGCCTTCTTTTCCTTGTATAGCCTCTAGATCTGTAACAGATGACAAACATATCCATATCTCTTTGATCACTACAAAAATAAATGTGTTTGTCTAAAATCTATTACAGGGCAATAAAAGAATATTTTAAATGTACTCAATCCAAAATCTTATCAGGCGGGAAAGTGGAATGAACCATTTACTTCATGCTCTTTTTCTATAAAAAGTCTTGTTTGTGGAGAGAAACTGTGCTTAAGAGAGAAAAAAGGTACATAAATTGCCCAATTTAGCAGCCCTGGTCAGATTAGGGATACAGTAACAAATTCTTATTCTCCTGATTCAGTAAGAGAGATAAAATGTTCTGTTTTCCTGGAAAAGCTACAACATAATTAAGTGAAGAGAATACAAATTAATGGTTTAATAAGAGAAAGGGAAGAAAAGGGATTTCTGAAACTGTGCAACTGTGCTTGCAGACCAAAATACTTCTTTTTGAACAAATGAGGGTAAGGGATTGACATTGCATGGCTCACTGTAGGGAGCACATCGTAATTTGTACAAGCGTTACAATGCAAAGGGCCAGGTTGTGTGGAGTTGTTGCTTGACCTACTATTAAGTGACTGCACAAAGCTTACTGGTCAATGTCTACTTGTTCTTATGCACAGATGTGTGTAGAGCGTCTCATGAAAAGCCTGATTTCTTTTCTCCAATTGCAGAGATTCTCACCTTCTGCTAAGGTCTTAATCTGTTTAGTTACTGGCATCAACCAAAAGATGATTTAATACTGAAAGCTGACCATTCCAAAGAAAATCTGGAATAACTTCCTTCCCCATTACAGGCAAGATTGGTCCCTAACTTCACCCAATGGGAGAATGACCTTTGTTTCCTTTGATTTTTCTGTTTCTGGGGCAATTTTCTTTTGCTATTCTGTCAAAATTTCTACTTTCCAACTCCATAATTACTAGCCACAGTACAAATAAAGAGCAGGTCTTGGACAACCTCTTTAAAAGATCTTGTTCTGCTGTATGGATTACCTTTACACAGCAGTGAAGCAAACAATTAAATATGTGTAAATGCCTGTAGGCAATGAACAAAGTGGAAACATTAGCCTATAATTGCATTGGGTTGCTGATTTCTCTCACGTCGCTATTTTTACAAAGAAAATGTTTTGATCCAAATACTGACCCTGCTGTAGAGTGACTCCTGGGACTGTGGAATTAATACAGTTCTAAGTATACTGCGGGGATTGGATGGGATAAGCAAACTATGGATGTCCTATGGAGAAACAGCGTATCTTGTATATCTCAAGGCTTAGCTCTATTAAGGCCTCAAAGAGGAAATGGTAGTCAATAACTGTCTTTTGAAAATAGCCTCAGGGTAGACTAAAGTGACCTACACATACACAAAACTTAATTTATTCAGGCTTTGCACCTACCTAGAAATCACACAAGTGACTTTGCATCAATGTTTAAGAACCGTGGTAAACTAAACTCTGGCTAACGTGTTTTCTAGGTATGAGAGTTAATATATCATAGTATATTTGAATTTTATTAATGTTATTTAAATAACCACTGGAAGAAAGCAGTTATAGCTTATAACTGCTATAAATATTGTTGCATTGTAAACAAATGCCCTGTTCCTAAATAGAGATGTAAATCAAGCGAGGCCCATATGAGTCAATGCAATAATAATACCTCCACCAAACTTTAGATGGTAATTATTTTTAGAATTCAAGTTTTCCATCCCTTGAGAACCTTATTCCTACATCCTAAATCAAAATCACCAAACACATCCCAGCAGTTTATTCTTTAAATATACCCTTCATTCCTTCAATACTGACAAAAAGAACATTGCTTCAAAGCTGAGCCAAAAACCAAAACAGTACATATTCCAAAAGTGAAGTGAGGGAAATAGATTCTTGTTCAGGAATTTGTCCAAGTAGAATTGAGTGCAGTACAGCTGCAACATAATAAAAAGCAATGCTGGAATCCATGGCTAGCCTTTCCTCTGCGCTGCAGACAATGCCAGAGCTCTTAACTCTTCAGAGACTCCTTGGGAGATGTAGCACAATGGTCAACTGGCCATTAAATCCTAGAATACTATGTATGTGGATATGTAAATCCTGCGTAAAGCAGCTCTACAAGAATTCCAGATGAGATCCATAGACTGAATAAGCTGCAATAACTCAAATAAATTCAAAGATAAGGGAGACGGTGAAAGAGAAATGTAGACATCAATTTTGTTTCAGTTTACAATTCTGAAAGGTAACTGTTTGGCTATAGCACATGTCACCACACAGAAGTAAGATAGGCATTCTCACTGTGGGTCTTCATAATTTATTCCTCATTTGGTGAAAATTTCCTTGAATCATTTTAGTATGTAATAGTGGTTATGTTCCAAGGCTTTTTGGAGGAGTAAAAGAGCAAAGGAGGAAAGCAAAAGGATTTGAGGTAAAACGGCATGTTGGGTTGTTTGTTCTATTCTTTGATTGTGCCTATTTAGTTAAGGCATCAGATGCTTTGGTTTGCTTTTCTGTAGCATGCAATTATTGTGGGAAAGCTACGTCAAATAAGTGAATGTTTTCCTTTGATCAAAAAGGCGATGAAATATGTGGCCATTCTGATGTGTTCTGGGGCTAAGCTCCCCAGCACAGCTGCTGATCAAACTCTCATGAGTCCCACAGATAATTCAGATCCCTGGTACAAGGTTGTCTTAAGGAAAACCCATTGGTTCAATTGGGTGAAATGATCTTAGAATTCACTTTGTCTGAGGGCCTGTCATATCCTTAATTTAATTTAGAATATATTTGCTGGCACTTGTAACAACCTTTAGCTGCAATTTCAAGGTCCTGTTTTTGGCAGGGTTTGGGGTTTTTTGTAAATGTTTACCATGAAGACACTTGAATGAAAGAACTTCATCATCAGGACTATATGATAGAAACTACATATTTAAACAATATGCACTGAAGAAAGGGAAGTGAGAGATGTTTTACTACACGTATTTACTACTCAGGTATTCAACATAGATCTGTCATAGACAAGATAGTGTCGAAACACATAGAACACTTTCAAGTCTAGTATATATATACATAGTCTTCAAATTTCAGTCACTGGTATTCAGCAGTCTTTAACTGGAAATTAGTGGAATTTTTTGGGAATAGCTTTTAGAAATTGGCCACGGAAATGAAGGAATATGGAAAAAATCTAAAAACGGAATGAATATGGAAAAAAGATTGGAGTTTATGTAGCTCTGTTCATTATAAAGACAAGGCAAGAGCAAACTTTGATTTGTCATCTGCTATAGAATAGAAGTGTGAAGGTAGGCCAAAGGGATACAAGGCTTCCTGGGAATTTGAACAGTTTTCTTTTGGAACTGGCATTTGTTTCTTATTCTTCAAGTGGGTTTTGGTGCAGAACTCAAACCATCAGGGATGTAACTCTGGCGTGCAGTGACCTTACAGCTTTGTGATTCAGAAATGTCCTTGAGTGTTGTACCTCCTACTGGTTAGACTGTAGATTGTCTGCTCCACAGTAGCAGCTGGGAGCCATTGCTACATGACTGCAAAGACAAAATAAATAGTTCTTAGGCTAATAATGGAAGAAATACTTAAGGATGAAAATGATTGAAATACATGATGCTCTACTTTAGCACAAAGGGAAGAAGCGTCCCATGTCTGCCCATTGCAATGAATGCATATCAGGTATATCTCTATTGTTGTTGCTATTGTTATTACTATTATTAATTTTACAAATATGCTTCAGAGGGATCAAAGTGACATTATGCTTGATATAGTACAAATTAATAACAAAGAAGGTCATCCTTGTCCAAAAGGATCTATAAACTGGGACACAGGGTTCAGTAACACATGGACAAATAGACTAAGGTGCCTGTCAGGTGCAACAAAGTCATGGATCTAGCTGAAGGCAAAGTTATTCCTGAGTGCCCTGTAATTGCAAGACCAAGAGTTCAGATATGTGAAGATCTCTACATACAGAACTCTGGTTCATGAACTTTGTTCTTCCCTAATCAGGACAGCACTTAGTCCTGAGCTTAAGGTTAACACAATATAGAATATATTCTGAAGTCATGGTATGCCTGTGTGCTGTCTTGAATTGGGAAACTCTTCTAAGGACAGACTGCGGTTCCAACCTGAAGGCAGAACAGGGACAACAGTAACAAGCAATAAATATACTGAAGACATACTGTTTCTCTTTTTGTCAAGTGACTCTAATTGTCAAGTTTTACCTCTGATTTTCCTGTGGCCTTGAGCAATATCAAAGACTTGTTAGTAGCAAACAGGTCAAGATTTCTGTCATACATGATTTGATGATAGATCACAGTTAGATACGAATATAGGTATGGCAGGCAAAGAAAGAAAGAAAGGAAGAAAAAACAGAACCTTCTTTCTATTCAACCATGCTATTGCAAACCCTATCTTGCTGTAGGACTCTGAAAGCTGGTTTAAATTAGCTATAACTATTTATGCAGCTACAGTCTACAAAATTGTTAACTTATTTAACACTTTCTGTAAAAGGTGCTGTATCATTTCTCACTTCTCTTAAGAACACTTGAAACTGATTAAACATTTCCCTTGAGAAGCTACTTTATTTTATTTTGTATTTTAATTTATTTCACTGCATGATTAATGTGTAATCAACTTGGTTTGATTTTTTAAACTGTATTTTAAAACCAAACGTGAAGTAATAACTTGCGGATGGCTTGCAAAATAGTAAAAATGTGTTCCATTAAGAAAAAATAAGTATTGTGCAAATTTTATCCACCACAGAATTAACCACTCTTAGGTAAGCCTTCTGAAAGTAAGTATGATCAAAGCATCCCAAAGGTCAAGTGTTGTGGGATGATGGTAAAGCTTTAGGGCCTACAAAGTCAAGTGAATGTGAATGACTGCATAGGCACAAACAATCATCTTATCTTACATAATTGCCTCCTAAAAATGTTGACTGCAGATTTAATGTAGTTGTGCTCTCCAAATTTTTGAACTTTTGGCAAATTAATCTCCTCCAAGAATGCATGCTTCTTGCTTTGTTTTTATTAAAAATATATGTAAATCTCATTCAATTTAAAATTATGCAACAAAATGTCATCACATTTCTCACGGCCCTTGTCCTCATTGGGGCTGTGCACAGGCAGCGTCTAAAGTTAAAATCTCTTTTGAGTTAAAAATAGTGTTTATTTCTTATGTTGAAAAAAAACCCAACCAACTTTTGACTCTAACTTTCGTACAGAGCTGATCCTCGCCAGAGATCTTGGCAAGTGCATCTCTTCCAAGAATACATGCTCAGTGCCATTGGTCCATTCGGCTTGCTAGAAGTGAGCAAATACCGTACCACTGAGTCAATGGGCCGACAGAACATTTCAAACTGCTCCAGAGAGATAATTGACCAGCTGAAAGTGTAAGGTAACACTAGAACTGAGATCACCGAGTAATATGATCTCATTCTGAATGTGGGTGTTTTATTTGTTTGCTTTTTGGGGGTGGGTTGGTATGTGTATAAGCCAAGATTTGATTACCAAGGACTAGAGTGGGGAGAGGGAGTAGGAAGAGAGGCCCAAAAGAGTACGTTTAAATCAAGATTAGCCGAGATCAGCCATTTTATATGACTTTCCTGTAGAGAAATCAGGAGGTTGGAAGTAGAAGAGGGGGGATAGAAAAAGGTCAGGTCCCCCAGTATTATATTTAAAACATTTTCATTTTCTCCCACAGTATTTGGGAAGCAGAGTGAGGGCAAAGTCTTCACTGCCTTTATTTAGGTTCTCCCTGGCTTCAAAGATTGGCAAATTCTTACTGTATTTTTACAAAGCAGACTGCTTTTCAGGCAGGTTTTCTCAAGTTCTTGCTTTATGAGTTTTGGAGAAAGATTCTGGCCAGAAAGATTCTGTTCAGAAGAAAAAGTGTTTGCAGTCTTTGGAGGTTGTTAATTCCTGGAAAAAACTTCTGGCAAACTCCAGCTCACCAAAATTTCACAGAAAATGTTTGTTAGAATTTGACCAGTTTAAATGAGTTTCTTGTGTTGGTGTCTTTACCTAGTGGAAGTTCGAATCGTGCTTGGTTTTACACACAAAGTCAAGCAATGCTGCCAACATATACAGCCCTCTTCTCTCCGAAATATTTTATTTATTTACTCTGGAGTCTGAAGACAGCTTGGAGACATGTCTCTTGCCAGTGGTATTTGCAGTGGTATTCACAGAGTTGTCCTCTAATTTTTAGAGTCAGTTTGTACTTATTTCCTAGACTCATGTAGAGATGCAATTTTGAGAGTAATAACTCTCCTAACCATGTCTGAGGTTGCCACCATTGTTCTGCATGGTCATTGACCTGGCCATCAGCCTCCAACATTAGAAGGTTTACTAGACTGCCATGTAAAACCGTCTTATACCTAGAAAGCAAAGAGGACATGAATACTCTGAAATCTTTATTTAAAAATATTGATCAAGAATCTACTGTTTCACATGTCATAAGTTATTGTAAGGAAGGATGATAGGAAGGGGTATTTTGGAACAGCAAATCGCCATGACTGCTGCAGAAGCAAGTTGGACATACCATTTTTTCCAGGACTGTAACAGGTTCCATCATGAAACTAAATAGTGCTTGGACATGGGTTGTGATCTTTTGGTTCCTACTACTGACATCTGAAAGCTCTGATCATTAGCACCTTCTTGCAGATCCCAGCTGAAAAGTCATCACAACTGGCTTATACTCATCTTTCCTTGTGTTGAATTAGCCTAAAATATCTTCTTCCCATGATCACTGACAGAGAGGTTTTAGATCCATCCCTCAGCCTCCATCTTACTACGATAAACTTACCAGTCTCATTCTTCCCATAGAGTAGGCTCTCCAGTACTCTAATCAACCTATTAGCCCTTTTCTGTGTTTCTTCCACTTTGAATGGGATTTTCAGAACTGCAGTATTTTCCAGCAGTGACAGATTTAGTTTCTGCTTTTGAAAATTAAACCATTGGTGAATTATATCTTGCAACATGAACCCCATAGTTACTCATTTAGGATGTGAGGAAAGAGCCTTCCAATTTGCCCCAGTCTGCATGCAACATGTAACACAGTGCTCTTGGATGTAATGGCAAGGCAAATGAATCATAAACAGAAACAAGAAATGGCATTCAAATCTGGCAATTTGGCATGACCATTCTGTAGCTAAGGTCCCACTCTCAAGTTCAGACCAGATCTCTGTACTTCGAATATTCATCTGCAAAAGGATGGTACAGATCGTTTTGTGTGCATTTTTGTGCATGCAGTGTAATATAAGTCATATTCTGAAAAGCTTTCTTTAAGATGTAGTTTGATCATAAGTGGAACTGGAACCACATTAATTTCTGGTGGGAATTTGTCAAAATTAGTGGAACTGCAAAAAATTAGTTATTCTCCAAATATTATGTAATAATTTAAATAATAAACTACCATCAGCTTTTAATTTATATGAAATACATAAGTATCATGGCAAACAGCTTCAAATAAGCCTCATATTCAAAATAGCCTTGCCAATTTATAACAGCTGAGGATCTGTCCCTTTCCTGCTCAAACACATAATACTTTTAAAAACTTATAATCCACAAGACAACAGCTCCATACCAGGAAAATGAACTATCCACCAAAACGGAAAATAAGAAAGAAAGAAGGAAAGAAAAACAAATCTGCTTTACAAGAAGAAAACGAGACATTCCTAAAGCATTTCAGGATGACCACACACCAAGTGAAAAAAAAGACAGTTCAAAATGCCTGCCCCACACAAAGGATAACTCCGCTTGGCAGAATACAAGATTATCTCCTTTTACTAAGAACTACTCACCAATCAGTTAAAACCACTTTAACTACTTTAAGTATTTTTCCACCTTTCACAGAGTACATCAAAAGTTCAACACATACTACGAGCCAAGTAGAATATCCAGTAAGCTATATATATCCACACACATATATATACACATGTACAAACACAAACACATATAGCATCAGGTATTCCATTTAGAAAAATAAAATCCAGACATTGACAACAGCTATATGACAATGTCCATCCCATCATTCATTAAATTTCTCACTTTTTAAAAGTTTCAGGTAGAAAGCTATGAAATATTTGCCTTTCCAGTCTCACATTGCCAGCCACATACATATATATGCACAAAAAAAGCTTCAGGTAGTCTCAGAATCATCAAAATTAACTACTGTGCAATGGTGACTGCTTTGTTATTGTTTCCGTTTCTCACGGGGATTCTAGTTATAAACAGAATGGAGTGAATACAGATGGAATAAAAAAGGTGAAAGGATCTGAGAGAATTTACACTCCTTGTCTAGGGTAAGCAAAGGTATACAACAAAGAAGGAGGAGGAAAACCTGAGACTTCAGTATCATCACTTTAAACTGCCTAACAATCCTTCCCAAAGGAAAGGGGGGTTTAGAGAGGGATTTGAAGCAAAGCAATGAGACAGCTTTACAGATATTTTCCAGGAAGTTCCCTCCAAATTTGGCCATCAAAAACACAAGGATCTTTGTCTGGGAAGTTAACAGGGGTAGTGGGAGCTTATACTATGTGGTAAATGGAAGTAGGCGTAAAGAACTTTGACTCTGAAAGCAGTCAGAGCTCTTATTTGATGAAATAAAGAAGGGTGCAGCAGAAGAGTATCAAGGCAGAGATACATGAAGAGATACATGAAATATGCCTAACTATGAAGTAGGGATATTGTTTTCCTGCTGTTTCCTGAAAGGCAAGAATGCCTTTACAGGGGCTGAGAAAAGGATACTGTATAATTTCAGTGACAGGAAAAAAAGAATAGTCTGAGGAAAAGACAGACTTCTTAGTAGGTCTTGTAGCAATAGGACAAGGGGTAATGGTTTTAAACCAAAAGAGGGTAGATTCAGACTAGATATAAGGAAAAAAATTTTATTATGCAGGTAGTGGAACACTGGCACAGGTTGCCCAGAGACATGGTAGATGTTCCATCCTTGGAAACATTCAAGGTCAAGTTGGACGGGGTCTGAGCAACCTGATCTAGTTGAAGATGTCCCTGCTCATTGCAGGGGGGTTGGACTAGATGACCTTTAAAGGTCCCTTCCAACCCAAACAGTTCTGTGATTCTATGATTCTATGATAAGAATTTCAGCAACCTGCATGGCCAGGAAGCACTATATGTTGGAGATGATGTGTTTGTTAAATTTAGACATTGCTTGGATGTGAGAATTTAGGTCATAATCAGATTAGCATCTTCAACCACACTAAAGTCCACAGTTATTGAAAAGAACATAGTGAGAAGTTCTGTGGTTGAAAAAAATGTGATTTGGCTAAACTAAGTTTGAATGGTTAGTAAGTCATTCACAAAGGTGTCAGACTAAAAGTTTACTTAGGACAAAAGGAGACAGGAGAGAAATAACATTCATAGATCTGTGAATCATCATTAAAAAGATGACAAGGGAATTTTTAGTTGTAGGTACAATTACACAAAGTTAGAAGCCTTCAATTTCCTTACCAAGAGCTGGAGGATCCTCCAGAGGATGTGTTAAAGAAATGACTAGAGAAGCAGCTGAAGAAAGCCAGACCTGAGGAATCCCAGAGAGATTTCAAGGAGAGCAGAAGCAGAGAGGCCAAGAGAAGTTACGGTTATAGCAGTGAGTCTGAGATCTGGCAAAGCAGATGCCATTAGATGTTGTGGAAAGAATGGTTTCATTTAAGGGCAGAGGAGGGAAGCCAGATTGGAAGAGCTCTAGGAAGAAAAAGTGTAAACAGCACATTCAGAAAGCTTCGAGATGAAAGAGCAACTGCAGATGGGCCAGTAGCTAGAGATGCAAGGAGTCAAAAGTGTTTTATTTATGATGTGAGAGACTTAACATATGGTATAGCAAGCAGAACAAACTAGAAACAGTGAAAACAACAAATCAGAGGAGACCAAGAGGTTAAGGACAGGAATAAGGGAGGGGTATGGACACACAGGAGATGAAGAGCTAAGAAAAGAAAGGGTAAGAGGAGGCGAGCAGAAAAAAGGAATTGAAAAGAACACATGAAGCATGTCTGTGTCTGTGATCAGGGAGAAGGAGATAACTGTAGAACAGGAAAAAGGGCCTCAAGACAACAGGAAGAAGAAGGTCATGTCACATGTTGAAAAAGAAAGAAAGAGAAAGAAAGAAAGAAAGAAAGAAAGAAAGAAAGGAAGGAAGAAAGGAAAAGAAAGAAACAAGGAAAAAAAAGAAAGAAAGAAGGAAGGAAAGAAAAAGAACGAACTTGCTAAGACCTGTCAAGAGAAAAGGGGGAGAGTTTAAGCAGGGACTTAGAGGTGATGAGGAGATGGGTAGAGCTGTGGGATTAGGGTACAATTAAATTTGAGGCAGTGCAGCTGTGCAACTAGACTGACAGCAGAACTGAAAAAGTAGAGAGTTGAGTGGTAATGAGGTGGGTGTAATATGCTTTTTTAGATGCAGTAAAAATGGTCTTCACACTCCTTAATTTCAAACCTCTCCTCCTAGAGCTAGAAAGGCCCATATTGGAAGGGGCATCCTTCAGGACAGAATGGATGCTTCATGATAGTTTCAGAACAGAATTATAAACCTTGTTGTTAAAAGGCAATGCTATATGAGAGTGAGCAGATTTATAGTAGTCATGAAATCACAGAAAAGCCTGAAATTAGCACATATATTTTTATGACATGCATATTTTAGTCATGGAGTTATTTTGTGTAAGCTTAGTCTGAATGAAGGCAATAGACACATTTCCAGTAAAATATTTCCAGTTGAATACAGTGATATTTCCCCATATGTAAGACCCAGCCCTCTCTTTCCATAGCACAGTGTTCCTTAGGTCTGAGAGTCCTACGGTGCACACGTGCAGCAGCTGCAAGGCTAATGCAAATCACAGAAGGCAGAGACCACGACCGTAAAGCGAGATACAGACACCATTAGCCATGTTGGCTGCATTATGAACCAGATCAGGAAACCAATCCAGGCTAAAACTAACCCAGCAGAAGGTTTATTTTTAAACTGATTCATTTCCCAATCATCTTCACTGACTAGCAGCACAAAGGCTAGCACTTGCAGAGGAAACGGGATAGATGGGATGGTGGCAGAAGGGAAAAAAGGGGATAGTCTTCTTTTAGGGTAGTCTTGGCTTTTATTGCCTTTCCCTGAGGACAAAACTACCTTGCAGAGAGGGGCAGAATAACTAACTGATTCTATTCCAGTCTTAAATGAGTAAAATTTTGTTGTACGTAAGTCTTCCAACTTCTCCAAGCTACACTGGGGTCTCATCGTGTGACATCTTAGACTTATTCCCTGCATCGGAGGAGACAGTTTATGCCTGGCACAAGTTAAAGTGAACCCAAGCTTCTTAAATAGTCAGCTTATACTCATAGTGAGCCAAATACTTTTTTTTTAAATTGTCCTTCATTTCCTTATCTTGCTTACAGTGTTCTTTCTCATGTGCCCTCAAATAATTCCTCTCCTTCCTCAGTGTTCTGTCCACCCCTTCCAAACTTCAGATTGCGGCCATGCCCCCATGCTCTTAGTCTTGTCTAAGTGCCAGCACTGTTTCTCTCCACTGAAATGGTGACCTTATAACACAAAGGGACTCAGGAGCATACACAGTTTTATCTAGCTTGCTGTACATAAGCTCCTCTATATCCCATCTCATCTATCATTTCTTCTTTCCAAGTATCTGCTCCCTGCTGAATTATCTGAATTTATAAGCTATTGGTTAGCCCTTGTTTTATAGGGAAAGTAGGAATCAAAAATGATCATTTAACTCATGCCTTCCAGCAAGCTTGGGGTCAAAAGTTGCTCAAACTCCCTGCCAGTGAGAAAAGGCAGTGGGAACTGTTAGCACGCACACAGTCTGCACCGCTGGAGAACATCAGCTGAAATGTGGTCTGATAGAGACTCCTTTGGAGGAGTGCTGAATCTGCTAATGCAGCAAATTCTGTGCAGTGTGACCTGCAGAAATACTGTTTTGAATTTGAAACCATCCTGGAGCCAGGGTGCGATTTAAAGAGGGGGGAAAGAACAGCCCTGCAGTATCTAGGACGAGTGGTCTGAATGGTTTGAACAAGGGCTCAAATCGGCTCTCACACTTCCTAGACGTATCTAGATTGAATGTCTCTCCTTTTATTTTCCTCCTTCAAGCAACACTGAATTGTTTACATGCGCACAGACGGCTGCAGAGGAGAGACTGTAAGAAAGACTTGTTTTGTAATTCAGTGGACAAAGGTACTTCCCCAGACCTCCTAGGTCCAAGATCTAACCATTTTTCTGATGGGCCTTCTTGGATAGCACCTTTTCTCTAAATCATTTTCTCAGAAAACAAAAATGGGACAACATCATTTTTTTCTCTGAGTTCAGACAAAAATAAATGTTGGAACCACTAATTCTTTCACAAAAAAGGGACTAATTGTGTTTTAGCAAGCCCAGCCTGGAGCCGTCAGTTGGGAACCTTGTTTGAAAAAACTAAGCTGTGAAATTGTGTCTGTTTCATGAATGAGACAAAGTCTGCCCAACAGGTAAGCTCTGTAGACAATGTCAGTTATTGCCAATCTTGTTTTTTTCTAGCTTGTTTAATAAAGCTTTAAAAATGAGATAATTTTGCACTTTCAGTAATTTAAAGTGAATAATCTTAACTGTCACATGAAAAATGGCTTAGATTCTTCATGCTTCTTACAGATCTCGTTTCCCTTTTCAGCTTGCAGCTCCAAAACGCCCAGTGACTTCTCTGTGCGTTTCCATATATGTTGACAAGAGAGGTGTAACACTTTGCAGACTGTGGAAAGCAGACATATAGGTCTGGATGACCCTTTTCTTAAAAAAGACTACAGGGAAATGGCCTTCTGGTTCATGAAATTAATGAAGAGGCAGAATGATTTGTGAAAAACAACTGTTTTATAGGACCACCACCTGCAGCATGGGCTGGATCCCATGATGTGGAAGGAATCCAGAACATCGTTTCAGATTAATTTCTTGACATTTCAACCTCATCCTGCACCCCATCCACCAACGCAGAACATATTCAAGGGTAACAAAGATACTTCTGGCGACACACTGCAGCCATGGGAAATTGGAATGCAAGTCATGCCATATCTACTGACAGCTCATAAAGTACTCCACAGCAGTGCAAAAGATGTATTTTCTATGCCTGAAGATCATGTAGCTTGGTCTGGATTTTACTAAATAGTACTGAACTTTTGGCTGTTTATTCCTAACTCTGTGATGTAAGCTGGCCTCCCTGGAAGCCAGACTCCAAGTGCGGCAACCATTCTGTACACATAGACTGCATGGAAAGAGTTACCTAGTAATAAAAAACATATGATGCTCTGAGATCAGTTCCCCTTTCTCCCTCCCCAGGTGTTCCTTCGTGGTTGTGATTTGTGCATAAGCCTATAGAAAATGCTGTATATATGAGCCAAGATATACAAAGACTTTCAGGTTTCCAATCCCTATTTAAGCATCTAACTTTGGGTTCCTAAAAAAGAATGGAGGACCTAAATACCTTTGTAGGTCTGGCCTGCAGGATCAAATTTGAATGTTGGGAGGGGAAGGGAATTAGGTTTCATATCGCTGCTCACTGGCCAACAAGCACCCTGAACTTTCAGCCCAAATGGTTTCTGGAATCACTTGGCGTTCAGCTAGCTCTGGCTTTATTACACAGACACATTCATTTGTTTCATGTATAATTAACATCTTAACACTCACAAAGCTGACCATTAGTTTTGCATCCACTGTATTTCAGAACTTCTCATATCCCAAGACACTCTTTAAAATATTTCACCCAACAACCCTATCACAGAATTCCTTTTCTTAAACTTTCTCTTACGGTCTACATTTTTTCTTTTGCAAAACAAAACAAACGCAGGCCCAAGATCTTTAACTGGTCGTGGACTTTGGCCTTATTCCATTGACAACAGTGTAGTTACACTGTTATGCACCACTTCAGGATTAAAACCATTCAACACACAATTACACGTTCTTTTCTAAGTGGGTTGTTGCATCAGAAACTGATCTGAGAATTAAGACTATTTGCAATACCTTGAAAATTCTGTCCCGAAGTCCTTACTTAGATCTTCATTTCCATTGGAGCTTTATGAAACTATTTTTCACATTTTTTCTTTTGATACCAACACACCCACTGACACTTGCAATTCCTTCTCCCTTCACATCACAAACAACTTTTGCAAGAGTGCTATTCAATCCTCCAATACATGTAGTATCATTCATCTTAACAAAGATGTCATATAGACCCAGTAGCTCCTATCAGAACTGCCTCCCTATTTTGTTAGCAAGCAACGTATAGTTATTTTTTCAGCTCTGTGTATACATAGTTTATTTCCTTACTTTGCTTATGGAAAAGTCACATGGGCAATATCCAGCACTTCCTAAAATCACAGTATATCATATCATCTACTTTTTCCTGGAACAGTTCTGTCAGCAAAGGGAAGAGGACTGGCTTTCCAACATTCTTTTCTTATCCATCCATGCAAGGCATTTTGGTTTGTTTTTTTCCGCTTATCTTACATGTTTCCTGACAGAACCCGTACGTCAGATGTGGAACTCCTTGCTGCAGGATTGTGTGCATGCTAAAAGCCTACAGGCATCCAAGAGGAAACCAGACACCATAATGAGAGAGAAATCCACTGAAGGCTACTAAACACAAAGGAATACCTGAGCCACAGATTGCTGAAAATTGGAAAAGTATGCTGGAAAAATGTTATTGTATATATATTCTCTATTTTTATTGTCTTCCTGAGGTACCCTTTATCAGCCATGCAGGGGAAAAGATAGAGAGCTCAACAGACCTTTGGTCTAACTCTGAAAAGACCAGTCCTGTCATATGTATTGGTTATTTCATAATATGTCCTAATATTTTCTGGGAGGTAAATTTAAGCTAAGCAGCCAGTAAGATGGACAATGCCTTTGCCCTTTTCCAGTTTCTCAGAATTCTCAGAATAATCCCTGTTCTTTCACAGATTGCTTTTGCCAGAGTTTTGAATACTTTGAGATCAAGTTTATTGGTCTCTGCTGATTTGAACACACATATCACATGTATTTTCCTTAGCCTGATCTTTATTTTGGTCTGTTTTCTTATCCTGTCATCAAAATTTCCTTTATGATCTTCTTTTAATTTACTTATTTATTCTTGATAATTTTTATGTCCTCCATTTTAAAATTCATATTTCACCTTAGTTATTGCTCCTTTTATTTCTACAGATTTATACCCTTTTCTACATTCCTCCTTATTCATATTTTTTATTTCTACTTTACAACCAATTCCTTTCTGACTGTCTGGTCCTCAAAGTGCTCTTAATGCATTCAGTTTTGTCTCTTCATGTATTTCTTAGCTCAGTTTTGGAAATTCTTTCCTATTTTATTTTTCTTTGAAACCACTGAACAATTTTTACTGCCTTTTAGATTAACTGGAGTTTTTCTCATTGATTTCAGAGAGCAGGAGGAGAGATTTGTCCTTTGTCCTTACCCATGTATGTAATATGTGCACACACCCACAGAACCTGAGCTCACTCTGGGGGAAGAGCAGACCTTTGTGTCCAGGGATCATGGCTGGCACACAGCCTTGGCTAACCCAGACTACCACAGCGGCTGCCAGAACCATCTACCTGCCAACATCTCAAAAGATTTTTGTTCACACGCTGCCTTACAGCAGCCTTAGGTTTCAGCAGTGTTGTACTAGGTCACCAGCAAATAGCTGGGTCCTATGTTTACTTTAAAAACTTTCTTCTTTAGACCACCATATTGCAGTACAAAACGTACCTGACAGATACAACAGTTAATCAGAAAGGTGAAAAGAAGTCCCAAATGAATTTAAAATAGAATTTTATAACATAATAGTTTGAGTGTCAGCAGATGTTGACCATAATGTGGCTACATAAAAGTTTATAACACACCATTGTTCGTAAGTACTTTGGAATATAACTGTATTCCTTTTTACCAGTTCAATGGCATATTATGAAAGGATTAGTGTTTGCAAAGGTTACATAAAAGTTGCACTCTTATCAAGTCCATGTACTGTACTCATACGCATGTATAAGAGAAGCAAGATACTTCAAAGAAGTGATTTAGATTCCAATCCTAACAACAATTAAACATGAGAGTACTTGGCACATCAAGGCCATAATGAAAAAAAGATCAAATTCATTCTTGAGACACCTAAAGAACTTAGAAAAAATCTAATACAGAATTTTATTAAGTTGCCATATTTTACTGCCTGCATTTCTTTCTCTTGCAAAGTAACTAGATGCCCAAGAAAGAGCAAAAAAAAGATACACTAAGGAAAGGATATTTTTTTAATTATTAGTTATTTGCACTATGGTAGTGCTTTAGTAGCCCCTCTGTTCAGTGATCCGTATCTCATCGTGTTTGGCACTAGACAAACAGAGAAGCACAAGAGAGCCCCAGCCCCAGAAAATTCCCATCTTGGAAGCATTGTTTCTCTATGACTTCTTGTACGCTAGTGCAATGACATGCATAGAAATACCAGCTGTCTTAGAGATATATCAACTGGTCCAATCTTCAGCAAGGTAAAGTCAGAGGAAAAGATTTATTAAGTTTTGCCTCCCAGAACAGGAGGTCCTGAACTCTGTCACGACAGAAGTGTTTTAGCGATTGCCCTGCAACAACTGCTGAGAGAGACAAAATTCTTGCAATTCTGATTAAAAAGGACAGTAGCTTCCTACTAACTATAGCAGCTTTTTGCCTCACTTGCGGTCATTGACCACACGAGAAACTGGCTAAAGAAAGGATGAGAGCCACTTTCCTCACTTAAAAAGCATCTAAAAGAGCGAGCTCAAGACTAGGCAAATCTTCTAGGCTGCCCTTCTAGATGATGGAGGACGTGGGAAGCTCGGTGTGGTGGATGGACCAAAGCAAGGAGCTTCTCCCTCCTGTGTGTGGGTGAAAGGAGCCTGGGCAAAGGGCTCTCCCGGGCTGCCCCGGGCTGGGGGTTGAGCAGCACTGAGGAGTCCGGGTGCTCCCGATGCCTGCCCGGAACAAATCCAGCATTTAGCCAAGACTTGCTATGCTATTTTCAAGGCAGGAACCCAAGCCAAAGGTTTGAATCAGACATGTTCAATGTTCTGTGTTTCTAATTAAAGCTTGCAGTTTTTACGTTTTGTTTCCAGTGTTTATTTTTAGCCAGATGATGGCCCTTTTTATTATTAGAGAAGATAATGTTGATTAATATTTTTTAAATTCTGAGAACAAACACAAAAGAAGGTTTCCGTGGAGCTTTGTGTTCTCGGTGAGCGTGGGAGACTGTCAGGGCATGCCGCTCTTCTCCACAAATAATTTTCAGTCTCACCAAATGTTGGCCAACATGCAGGGGAGGGAAGAGGGACATTTACAGCAACTAGCATGAGCTGTTCCAGGTTAAATATAAGGGTCTAGCCCTGGTATTTTAAAGCCAAAAAAACTTCTGTCACATACAGACAAGTCCAAAGACACAATCAGGTACACTTAGGATATTTTTATCTCATGATCCATGAAAATCTGTAAAGATTCTGTTTGGTTTAGGCCTGAAGTTGGTCTAACCTGTTGAAATCAATCAGATTTTTTCCATTGACTTCAGTGGGAGATGAGTCAGTGTACTATTCCCCAGAATTAGTTACAGTACCCTCGTGGTTTCACAAAGCATATTTTCAAATACTTTAGCTCATTAAAAGAAATTAACAGAATCTAAAATTCCTTGCTAGAGGCAATGGTGTCAATCAAAGATGATTCATCTCTACTACTACTTGGGAGCTACCTCTATTACTTTTTTATTCTGCAAATCCCTTTGGTCCATTTTCATGTTGTTTGACAGTTCAGAAGTTGTTTCTGAATCAACTTGCTGGGAGACACATTGGTGATAGTTATACAAGCTCATGGTGCTTTGCCTGCTGCCCTGTGAGCTGATTTGATATTTCTAATGTCCGCAGTGGTTTACTACCCATTGTTCTGCATTAAATATCTTTGCTTTCTGAGCTGTTTATCAGTCTCTAAATGCATCTGCAGAGGCTTTAATCACTTCTGTGTATTCTCAATGCTGTTGTTTCACCAACAGTGCCTGTTTCATTTCTTCATTCTTTTGTTACAATTATGAAATAAAAGGCCCCATCCTGGGAAGAATCTGTATGGATGCAAGTCCTTTCTGACTACAGAGTGTCACTGAAACAGTATGGCTGTCTTCCTAGAATGGGAGTACAACCATGTAAGAAATAGAAGGCAGTGCTTTAGAGGATGCACTGGTTTTGTTAGCACCTAACTTCTTTTCTATCATTTGTTTCAAACACCCTCAAGCATGCAATTAAACCCTCAAGCATGAAATTAAATTTAGAAACTTGAATTTACTTCTGAAATTATGCTTATTGGTCTGTATAATTTCCATACATAATTGTTTTAAATCAATTCATTAAACTCTTTGTTGTGCATGGCTTAAATTAATTTTAATCCGTAGCTCAGCCACATCAGAATCAATAAGTTCTGCTTCTATGGAAGGAGAATATTCTTTTGATTACATCGTTGAGGTAAGAAAGGAGATGAAGAACTCCAAAAGGTTTTAGTAATTGAAAGCACTACAACTGGAAGGTAGAACATTTAAATATTTATGGTATAATACTCTAGAAACATCCAAATGTGTTACCAAATGTGCATAGTCCCACATACAGATAAACTGTACTCAAACTTTTGTGACGTTTCAGTCTCTCAGTGATGCTTATGATTTCCAGAAGGGTCTTCTTCTTCGTTTCAGAAACAGTGGTGAGAATCAAAACATGAAGTCAGATACTTGTGAGCTTGGCTACACTACTGGGTGAAATCCCTTTCCAGTTTACCATCATGCTCCTGTACTTTATATTTATGAGCAAAGAATTTGTCATTAACTTAACCTTCAGTTATTGCACTGTCTTCCTCTTTGTCATATCCAAGACCGTTATTCTACCTTTATGCAAAAGCTGGTGCATTGTCAAAGTTTTAACCATTGACGGCAGCACACTTTTTATGTTACTGTATTTCTGTTGCAGTTTCTTTCCCATCTTGAAAATTATTATCCAGACAACTGATTCTTCCTCTTTCAACTGTGTAATAACAAACAATCACTGGCATATTTTTATATTTATGTGGGTTGAGGCATTAGTGAGCACAGAGAAAAACATGCCTTTTTCACTTAGTCATTGTCTTTACGTTTGAAAAAAGTTATTACATTGTTGACTACACACAGCTTTTCTCTTACAAAGATGTATTATTCTTCTGTGAGAGAAATTCAGAAAACAGAACTGTTTTAAGTTGCTGTCATGGAATGATAACGTACAGTTTTTTCTTTTAAAACAGTCATCATATATTTTCCTATAGTCTTACATTTCTTAAAAAAAAAATTCTAACTGTTTATGTCTTAGCAGCTATGCTGGAATTCCTATTGTAATTTCCTCATGAGTGATTAAAAAACTGTTTTGCTTTAGCTACAGTAAATCTTGTGACAATTATTCTCCTCTTTCCTGGTA
Source organism: Astur gentilis (assembly GCF_929443795.1). Lineage (NCBI taxonomy): Eukaryota > Metazoa > Chordata > Aves > Accipitriformes > Accipitridae > Astur > Astur gentilis. The sequence continues at coordinate 10,485,903 of NC_064904.1, forward strand.
CATAAAAAATAATTTCTTGAGCAAATAAAATACAGAAATTCATATTAATGAGTCAGCTTTTACTCATTCTAAATAATTTATGTACTCCATATGCCACGTGTGTTGGGATTACAATCCAAGATATTTGCCGACACACACATCCAGTTAAAAAAAAAAAAAAAAAAAAAAAAAAGAAGAAGAAGAGAGAAAGTAAACAATCTTTGAACAACTGAAGCCTGGCTATATTGTAGCTGCAGCTCCTTTAGAAAGACTGCAGCTATTTGGCAAATGCATTTCACACTTATACTTTTGCATTTTAACAGTGTTTGAAATCTTTGCCACATAAATTGCTAAAGAGTCTTGGAACCTCTGGTTTTAAAGGTGTTGCATAAATGCAAATTGGTATTGTTTGAGTTCACTTACACATTGTCCTGGTTTTGGCTGGGATAGAGCTAATTTTTTTCTAGTAGTTGGTATAGTGTTAAGTTTTGGATTCAGTATGAGAAGAATGTTGATAACACACTGATGTTTTCAGTTGTTGCTAGGTAGTGTTTATACCAAGTCAAGGATTTTTCAGCTTTTCATACTGCCCTGACAGCAAGAAGGCTGGAGGAGCACAAGAAGTTGGGAGGCGACACAGCCAGGGCAGCTGACCCAAACTGGCCAAAGGGGTATTCCACACCATGGGATGTCATGCCCAGTATATGAACTAGGGGGAGTTGGCCGGGATGGGGGAGCAGATCACTGCTCGGGAACTAACTGGTCATCAGTCAGTGAGTGGTGAGCAGTTGCATTGTGTATCACTTGTTTTGTATATTCCAATTCTTTTTTATTAATATTAATAATAATAAGAAGAATATGATCATCATTATTATTATTTTCTTCCTTTCTGTCCTATTAAACTGTCTTTTTCTCAACCCCTGAGTTTTACTTTTTTTTCTATTCTTTCCCCCATCCCACTGCAGAGGGGGAGTGAGCAAGTGGCTGTGTAGTGCTTAGTTGCTGGCTGGGGTTAAACCATGACCCACATGCCTTTCTTTTCATTCAGCACTTGGAGAAATGAAGACACCTTTAGCAAAGAGTCTTTAGATTCAGTCACTCACCAAATCTCCCGCTGAGAAGCCAATGCTGTCATATTTGCATTAATCACTACCAGTCCTTGGTTCTTTTCCTTGCTTTTACCAAATGCAAAAGAAACATAGTGTTCAAGCAGTGGTCTCCATGTTGGAGGTGATGGGTTCCACTCCACTTTTTTGAGACAGACCTCTCATTTCCTCCTGCTTCAAACCCTCACCCCATCCTGCCTAAAGCCCAAAGAAAGCCTCTTTGCAGTACCTCCCACTCAGCTGGGAACCATCCTCTTCTGCAGCCCCACCAGCAGCTCAAAATGCGCTGGCATGTTGCACATCTCAATCCTGCATGCTACTCATCAGAACTCTGCAATAAACATAGCAGTGTTCACAGGTAGCAAAAACATTTGCTGTTTACGGAGCCATTAATGAAATGTGTCCAGAAATGTTCTTTCATGCTCTTTACCCGAGTCATACATACAAAATTAAAAATCTGAGTTAATAAACTTATTTTTTTTAAACAGGAGAAATCGAAAATGAAGCCAAATGGATGACTTCCTATTTCAGGTTTGCAAGACAGTGAAATCTTCAGACAATGCAAAAGAAGATGCCATTTTTTTGTGGGAAGGAGCTTTGTGGTATAGTTTTACTTAAAAATTAGACTCCTTTTGGTTGAATTCTACAGTGAAAACAAAGCCTAACTAAAAGTTTTGTTATTTAGTGTCTCTGCAAAGCACTGGTTTGTTGACTCAGCCTTTCTTTTATTCTGGCAACTAAAGGATGAATACTGTGATATCCCTTTGAAATAAGGAATGGATGGTCTCCCTGTCTGGATGTACCAATATTTTGACCTTGACACAACAAACAGCAGCCATAACAGAGAAAAAGGTCAAGCAAGATATTGCATTCACTCTCTCCAGCTTATTTCAGACACAGGTGTAAACCCACTAAACACCCCTGCAGCACAATTTTCTGGACTAAAATGCACCTACAAATCCATGATCTACTGACTCAGACTCACTCAGCTTTCTACTACAGAAGCTTTGTACATTTGCTCAGCTGTAGCTCTTTAATCATGACTTTTTTTGAAAGTTAATTTCAAAAGCAATAAAACACAAATTAAATAAAAACTAAATTTTATACTATGCTGTTTGCCTGGCAAATCTTCTAAAAGAAATATTTGAAAGTTTACCAAATAGATCAAGTAATGACATTTTCCAGACTCTGGTTTTATCATCATGTAGTTTAAGCAATGATAGATGGCTTTTGGCCATTATTGGTCAGATAAGTACCAGTCAAAGGACTGGAAGACTGTGGCGGTGGTGTTGATATTGCTGCTGTTTTTTTAGTTCTAGTCTAAGTTGACTTCTGTATCTTGAGATGGTTTTCAGTTGTTGAAAAACTGCTCCACTTGCCTTCCTTCTACTGGTAAAAACGGATGGGTCCAATTCTTCTCCTAAACACAAAGGAATTGAAGATTGTATTTGAGGGCAAAATGAAACCCATGTGACTTTACAAATTAGCTTATAGGTTCCTTGACATTTAAGAATACACATTTTATATATTTTCATAAAAACATTCCCAAAACTGCATTAGATATTTTAAAGTTGCAGATCTGCCTAAAAACAAGGCTAGGACTTTGTGTGTGTCCTTTGCACATACAATGTAAGATTTCCCTTTGAATTTTCCCAGGTCCCACATTAAAAAATAGAATAATCTGCGATGATACTTAACATTTTTAACAGACGTTACTGATATTTGACAGTCCTCCATAGAACACATACATGCAGTGGGTTTTTTTCAGAAATTTTGGTATTCATGCTACAGCTATTCAAGTTAATAATTGTAAGAACAGGACGATACTAGTACATAAGTTCTCATCCTGCTCCAAAAAGAACGAATGCCCTGGATGTGATTCCAAATATACCTCTCTCTTGGGTTTCTCTTGTATTAACTTAAATTACAATGAACCATAATAGTACATATTTTCTCTAGAACTTGGCTGTACCTCAGGTCTCTCCGATGGCTCCTTCTCTCTTCTGCTTCCCTGCCCATTAGTGATACTGAAGTCCCTTTACTCTGGCATTGAAGTCAAGCATCAGTGAAGAGTTAATTTTGCCAACACACTCAGATAGAAGATTTCTTTATCCTCTAAGCAAGACTCCATAAACTAATATATTCTTGAGGTTCTTGCTTCTTCTACAATACATTAAAAACAAGACACAAAAAAAGACCATTGCATTTAAGGAAACAGGTGTTACTTATGCCTTTTCATAGAGAAAGCGTTCTGCTAGTTGGCTGTTTAAATTCTGAAATTATGACATTATGTTACATTTTTGTAGTGCTCAATTCAAATTCAGATTCTAGTCCTGCTTTGGTTTCATACCTACAGCCTAAGTGTATTCCAGAAATAGTGTTTCAACACCCATTTTCTATGGCTATCTATGGTGAATATCAATATTAAAACAAGAAGAAATGATCCTTCCAGGAACCAACAAGGCTATGTACAAGGAGTAATTTGCTGTGTTCTAGCATCTTCAGTTATTGGCAGGACCAAGTCTCCAGATCTATGTTTGCAGTGAACTATTATGATGTATGTCATAGTATTTCCAAGAATCTCATCCACTTAAAGGAGATTGTTTTGAAGGAGCTATTATCTGATGCCTTTGGGAGCCAAACTAATTAACTGCCTTAGTATTCAAACTTCATTTTCAACAATCTGAGCTCATATTTATATGAGAGAGACATTTTAGCTAGTATTGCGATGTCACTCCCTGGAAATATTAACTCATCCCTACAGATTAAATCTTCTAAAATATAAAACTTATTGTAGCAGATGCTCAGCTGCAACGTTATTTTTGATGGGGTGGAAAAAGGCAAAAGCATTATGAGTTTATCTTTGTTAATGAGCAAGTAAACACTAAATTTTAGAAATTTATTTCTTTCTGTTCAGAAAACAATAATTCCTGGGGAAAAAAGGAAAAAAAAAAAAAAAAAGAAAAAAGAAGAAAAAAAGTAAAAGAAGAAAAAAGAAAAAGAAAAAGGAGAAAAGAAAAAGAAAAAGGAGAAAAGAAAAAGGAGAAAAGGAGAAAGAGAAATAGACTTTCCTCCATTAACTAGAATGATGCCTTAGATCTTAAGTGTACGGGCAAAATTCTGGTTATCTTTCAAAAAAAAATATCTACGCACAAATAAGCTCAGGCTCATAAGACTTCAAAAATTATATTCTTGCTGAAATATGTTCTGTCAAATTGACCGTATTATGTCTGTTCTTCATTTGCTGTCACTTAGATGTCTAGGAAAACTGATTTATTGTTACATTCAGGTCCAAGTCATATGCAACATGAGGCAAATGAATGTTTGCATTTTGCAAAAGCAAAAAAAGGGATTGGATTAAGTTTGGGATCCTAATATTTTTAATACCGTAAGACAGAAATGAATGATTTGGATATTCTATGTATCTATTTGAAAGTAGCGTTAAATGCTAGAATCTGCGGAAACTCTCTCTCGATGCTAGCGAAATCACCAACAATAATCACAGAGCGCACAGTTCTATGGCATTTTTAGACCCTGTTACATATCCTCAGGATTACAAAAAGTTATTTTACTGGGGCTCATTTAGCTTATGAAGCACTCAGGAACAGCTCAATGGAGTCAGGGAACCCAGTCCTGGCTTCAGCAGCAGATTTCCCGGAGTAAATCCTGCGGCGCCCGTCCTGCCTTGGATCCCTGCTCGCGCAGACACCCTGACTGGGCTGCCAGCACTCTGCCCTGTACCCAGCCGCAGGATCAAAGCTTTGGTAGATCGCTGCCGCTGGAGTCGGTCTTCACAAGCCTGAGTCTTCTAGCACTGGAGATGAGCACCGCCGCCCTTACGAGTAAGGGAAACCGAGCTGCGGGACGGTGGGTTTATTTGCATACGGCCACACAGCAAGTTGGTGATAGAGCAGCGCAGGAGCCGGGGAGCTGCTGGCCTGCGCGAGGCCGCGAGCACACCGTGTTGCTGTAGTGGTCAGGCCGTGCGCCAGTACAAGCCGAGACATTCTAGGATAAATTGGCAGTACGCGCTCTGCAAAGTTTTCCTCCATTTATTTTATTATGTAGTGAGTGATACAGCAAAATACCCTATCTTAAAAGGATAAAAAATAGCCATACGCATTCACTGGGGCTTTATAGCGTTGAGCGCCAGCCTGAAGAAATGGAAGCCGGAACAAACTATTAAAAAGTAACAAGATAAATTCACATTTTGAAAAATAGGTCTGTTTGTCATAAGAAATCATTATAAGAAACACGTGTAAGTTCATAATTTTCATATTTTAGGTCACTTTTTTTAACGCACATAATCTGTTGACATAAACTGTGCTAAAATGCTCAACAAAACATTTAGCTGATAGGTTGGATAGCAAAGAAAGTGATATTTTTAAAAGTCCCACATGGAGAAGGAAGAGACTGAAGGAATTTTGACATGGTCGTTAGCTTGTAGGATGAAAACGATTCATTGATATCTATTCCACGTGTTAGCCTCTGGCCCTCAGAGAGGTAATAGGACTGTTCAACTTGAAGAAAACAAGATTTCTTTTCTTTTTTTTTTTTTTTTTTTTTTTTTTTTTTTTTTTTAAGAAAGAAGTACTTGAAAAAATTTCCCCGGAAAATCTGCTTAATGCTGGCATTATTAAGTCATGGGCATAGCTCTGTGGCTTGGGACTCTTGGAGCACTGTGCAAAAACTTGAAACTGGGCCTCTGGGTCCCTGGTGACAGAGTCAGTGTAATGTTACAGGAATGCTCATGTTTTTTGAACACAGGGAAGACTTCAGCAGTTGATCCCTGCTCCTTTTCTCTCCCCATTCTTCTTTCCTTTGCAGAAATGTCATTTATTTAATTAGAATAAATGGGCTACGCTAAGTATTTGAACCAAATCTGGGATGTAGCAATATTTGGATGTGCCCTCAACCACAAACTCAGCATGCCCGTGCCTCTACAATGTTGACTTTGGACTCTTAAGAACCCAAGCACAACTGGGGCACTTGGGGCAGGACAACTGGATAAGAAGAAGAAATCTGTGGGCCAAGGAGCTTGACTAAACATTGTGTTCCAAAAGGCAGCTCTGTACACAAAGAAGAAGGGGAGAAATAGTTTATTCAAGTGGCTCAACGCAAAACAGATGGTAAAATTTCAACAGAGCAAAGGACTGATGGGTAGTTAAAGCAAACAGGCACACTCAGCAGGCACCCTCAGAAGGCTGAGACCCCAAAACTGATACGCTTAATATTCTGCTATCCTATGAGACTTAAACTTCTGAAGCCAATTTGAATGTTTCAGTATTTAAATGGACAAGCAGTGTTCCCTCAAAGGAATATGACCTGTTTCTAAAAACACATTTTCTGTGGTTCTAAAAACAGTTTCTCAGGTCAGATGTTGCCTTTTTTTTTTCTTTTTTTTTTTTTTTTTTTTTTAAATTTTCACATAAATATAAAAGAAGCAGCCAGTCAAGCCAGTCAACCTAAAAGCATTCAGTTCCTTCTGTGCGACTTTCCCACCTCCAGGCAGGCTTCTTGCCCTAGGAGGGACCTTTGCTTCTAAAGTTTAGACAATGAATATCTATTGACTTAATGCACTGTCCTTGTTTTCACATTCCTGAGAACCACCTCAAAATGTCCCTTAGGTACAGAGGAGGAAAAAGTAAACTAGTGAGTCATAAAGAAAAAAAATCAGAGGTACAACTTTGGCTTCTGATGACAGGAGTGATGAGATTTTTCATTTTGTCAAATTTAGAACAAACTCTAAAATCATGCTTTTTGGAGACAGAATAGAACTCAAAACTATTGAGCCTAAATTTCCTTTTGCTTCTGGTAAAATGCAAGTTCTAGGCTGTAGCAGGTTTTTCTGTTTTGTTTTGCTATAATTTTATTCCCCTGGTAATCCCAGAAGCAGGACAAGAATTAATTTCAAACAAGGATCTTTATTGTTTTCATAGCTCAGTATTCTGTTTAATTACAAAAACATGTTTGTTGGTTTTTTAATTTAATTTTCTTTGAGAAAATGATGGTTCAAATTAAGGGGAAAAATGTTTTGCAAAACTCAATAGTTTTGTGAAACCTTAAAGTGTTTTTCTTTATGTTGTCTAAAGTTTTGAAAAACCCTAAATGCTACCAGGTTTTTTTTTCATTATTATTTTTTAAAGGATCAAAGACCTAAATCAGTCATTGATTATGGTCAATTAAGCCCAAACAAGTAACAGTGGATGAATTTCCTAATCACACTACCACGCTAATATATATTTTTTTGCATTCACTGTGGGTGAACTTGTTCTGAACATGGAGGTCAACAAATAGATGATTAGTCACTAAAATTTCACTTACAGCTCAGGCTTCCGTATTGCAATGAACAGTGTGTAGATTCTCACTGAAGAAGGCAAACATCTGTTGAGCAGGGAAGGAAGGGTTAGTCAGCTTTCTTTGAGAAATAAGAATGCAAATTAAAGTGGAAATAATCTGCAAATTTAGTTCACAGTCCTGAAAGTGAGGACATGTTCAAAATCACCAAAGATTCAGCCAAAGCTTGGGTGCCACATGAAACTTAGCATTCATTGGAAGAAGGATATCACAAGATGCAAGTTTATTTCTACGTGATCTACATTGCCACTCTTTGCAGATCACTGGAGAGTCTCCCACTGGGTATTAGTGTAAAAGCTGTGGAACCCCAGAATGATCTTGAACTTTAACAGAAATGGTCTAATTTGAAAATTCAGCCAAGAATATTTTCTTTCCCGGTGATCTTTTAAAAAATTGTAGTCTTCCAATAATGAAAAATTAACAGCAATTTGTTACCAGCATTTTAACAGAAGAGCCAATAAGATTTGGCTGCAGTGCCTGTGCTAATTCTGCCTCTTCCAGCTGTCATGCATTGAAGACAAAGGGAGAGATATCCAAAGGCTTAGACTGGCTTTTGCTTTTTGATACAAAAATGTTCTCTTAAGATTCAGGAAGGAAGAAAAACATTTGAAAATCCTGTTATGTGGGCACATAAGATCTCTGGTTTTTTACAAGAATAGAAATGTCCAATAAAACTCAGCTACATACTCACCTAATCTACAGAACTCCATCAAAGTCATTAAAATTCGGAGAAGGCTGAAAATTATGTAGCTCTGAGTGCTGCCCTTGGGAAACCTCTCCCATTTGGTCCCATTGCCTCATTCCAGACTTTGATTTTCATATTGCCTAGCATGTTTACATATCCCAGAAATAAGGTGTATCCAGCTGGTGTACTCTACCAGAATCCAAAGTTTAAAATTGCCCCCCTGGACACAAGAGAAGTACAAAAAACTGCTGTAAGGTATGGTGTGTATAATCCATCCTTCTGTTCATTTCTACTGTGGTTTCACAAATACAGCATTTAATAAATGGAACAGAAATAAACTGAGGCAAATCTTGAAGGATATACAACACAATTAATGCGATGCAGATTTTGATAACGTATGTGCAATTGACCATATCCCAGCCAGTGATTCAGCAAGCATAAATCTTTTGTACTTGAAAGTCAAATATAATAGAGGTGAAATCTCAACTCTGTTGAAAGGAGTGGGAGTTTTCTCTTTGATTTCTAGGGGCCTGGATTTTACCCTAGGCACATTTTCTCTTCTAAAAGCACAATTCACATGGAATTAATTGAATGGACAAATTATATTAAAGTGGGTTTGTTGTCTGGTTTTGTCTTTAGACATGCACCACATACTGTAGACCTGAGATGGTATCAAAGAGAGACTGATTTGAATGAAAGACTTTCTTGACTTCAAAGAGCCAGTGATATAAACTCAAAACTTCTACTTATACATGTTTATGATAGTCAGTCAGGAAACTGATCACTTAGATAATGTCACCGAATAATGTCCTTGCATACATATATTTTATTTCAGAAATGAAATTAACCTAACGTACTCTCTATAAGAGGATTTTATTATAAGGAGTACTTAGGTACTTTATTTGAAAAATATCCTAGAACTAGTTGAATAACTTATTTGTTCAGATCTGGCGAATATTCTCACTGAAATATTTGTGAATTCTGTATTCTAGTTACTTTAACCAGAGAACTAAATGTGAAGGTGGGGGATCTTTAAATAATACACTCATTGTGCATATCTAAAATTTGTTTGAATAAGTGTTTAGCCAAGTAGCATCATTTCTGCAGAGCCAATATTAGGCCCTGGCTCAGCCAGGTGCTTAACTATATGCTTTCCTGCAAAAATGTGATATATGCCTGCCTGCAAAAATAGTATTGCTGTCAGCATCAGTATCAGTTCTTCTGTCTTAAACTAGATGTATCCCCAAACTGTTACTGAATTCTGAGTTTTATGATTAACTATTCAAACCCCAATGTTTGAATGATGAAGTCTCTGGCATGAAGAATATCCCTTCGTTTCTTTTAACTTCTCAGAGTGATCTGTGAGTTCCTCCATGAGCTTCCCTTCCCTTGGTGACCTGAGATGACCTGAATTAACTATGATGCACTGTGTGGAAAACATTCTCTCCAATCCGTCCTCCCTCATTTCTCACTTTTAATTTATTGGCCACCCACCCCTCTTTTTTCTTTTTGTTGTTGTCCAAATTTTCCTATTTCCAGCATATGTTTTAAGATTAAAAAACTCTTATTTGGCAGACGGTATAAACACTGTACCTCAACAGATGTTTTTAGTGTCAGTGCAAGAAACGGCCACACGCTGATGCGGTTCTGCTTGGCACCATTTCTTGTCTGGAGAGACTGACACTGCATGAATATATTCATTTTACTGCTGGGTCTTTTTGTCATTTTTTTTCCCCTCCTTTCCCCTCTCATGACACTGTGGCAAATTCAGTGTTTCTGTGACTTGTTCCCTCTTTGCATATCACATTATTTTATAAGTCGTCTAAGTCTTGGGCTTGAAGATGCCAACCGACCTGAATTTACCTTTGAGCACCTCTCCCTCCCCTTTAACTGTGTTAACTTGTAGCCTTTACCAACTGTTTTCATGTGTCTCAATATAACTATTTCTCTCCAAAATGTATTGCTATGCAGGCACATGTATCAAAATAGTTAGGGCCTCAGTAAGTACTATCCACAAGTTCAACGGTTTTTTCTATTTACTCAGCTGGTCATGTTCTTGTACGAAGGAGGTTTTTTTCAAGCTGTATTTGAAACAGGGGACAGGTTATGTAAGGGCATAACAAAAATATGGCTTTTGTGAAGGCACAGGCATGATCCAAAAGAGACTTTCTTTCTAAATCTCCTTCCATCTCCTAATCTGAATGGATTTTTCTGGCTTTCTGATGACAGGGGAGGTTCTTCTGTGCAAATTTGTGCCAGGTAACAGCTGAAAACGAGGACTGGAACAGTGGACAAGAGTAAAAAAAATTGAAGCTAAAGGCTATGAATTTAGAGTGCATGCTGACCATAAAAATCTCCGCTGGCTAAGTGTTACCAAATGGTGCCACATGAGACACCACAACATTTCCCTAAGCTTGCGAAAGGCCATAATTGTGGTGTTCCAGATAATCTCATGTGGTAACTGCTTAGAAAAATTGACTCTTTAATGGCAATCTCTGTGTCATATCTTTTCCTTTATTGCCCCTCTGCAAAAAAAGGCAACACAGTTAAGTGAAGCAGATGGTGGAAGAAAAAAAAGAAAGCAAGTGATAGGACACTTGATTTTCAAATAATAAGCATATCTGCCGCATCCACAGCCTCACCATGAGGATGCTCACCTGCCTGCTCAACAGCACTCCCTTAGGAGTTTGGAAAAGGATCAGAGAAGGCTTTCCCAGCTGACTGCCTTAGCTAGCAACAGTGCTGTCTCCTTCACTCCCAATCTGTTGCCTTCCCAGCCACTCAGAGAAGGAGTACCTCTTTTGGGCCACTTTTGAGAAAATGGAAAACTGGAATGTAAAGCCAGTCAAATTGTAAGGGGAAGGGGGCTGGAACCAATATTGTCCACTTTCTAGCCAATGCTTCTAACTGTTAAGCTACTACACAAAGCACAGATCTGTAGTACTGCGGTATTTTAAAGAACGAGCCCTGCTCAGCGAAGCATGGATCATTTCAAGGTCAGCATCCAGAAGTGGACACAGTCCCTGTACTCCAGGAATCAATGCAAGTTCACCTTCATTGCCTCCCCTTTCTGCAAGCCATCTCCTAGAGGTGCTTATCTATCTCCTCCACACACACTGGCTGCAAGCTCCTTCCTGGGCTTGGGCACCTGTTTTAGGTACGGATACTTTTATACTGAAGTCATCCCTTTGGAGCTCATTCCAGCAGACAACCAGCAAGTGATGCTGCCCAGAGGCATGTGGTGTGTCCTCCTGCTCTCCACAATGGCTTCAGGGGAAATGATGCTGCTGTTTGGAAGGAGAAGTGCAGGGAGCAGCTCCAAGGGGCAGCCCCACTGTTCGTTTTGCTTTTCACTTGCTACGGATCGCTGCCGGACTCCCTGGGTCTTCCTTCTCTCTCTGCTTTGTGCAAGTAGCTGAAGCCATTACTTCAAAAGTTAGGATGATGGAGCTCAGCCTGACCTTAGATAGCACTCAGTGGACTATCGTCTCTCTACTGCAGCCGGCACAAACACACAAGCCTTTAGTGTCAGGGGTACATGTCTCATTATTCCGGCTGCTTTTCTCGCAAACAAATATTTATTTTGGAGAAAGCAGGGGAAATCCAATTCTCTACTTGTGGTTTCGATTCCTTTTGTCTGCAACATGTTCTGCTAGGGAAGTGATGCACAGTGATTTCTTTTTCAAATTTGCTTCTGGCTCAGTGAGAAGGTGGGTGGCAGGGCAGTTGGAAGTCATCAAGCACAAGCAATAATGTTTAGTAACCTTTTGTATGACTCTGCCCTCCAACCATTGCAATGGCTTCCTTTCTCTGTTCTTACTGGGGGACAGATCCTGGAAGGTCCTGAGTAATTTTGAATTTAGCTGAGAATTTCCAAGTCCTGAACTGAAGCTCCTAAACATAGCACAGAAAAGTACCACAAAATCTTTCTTATCCATGCTGCAAAAAGGGAGGCAGCCATAAAACTGGGGTAAAGTGAAGCAAATCTCCTAAGGGCATTAGAAGAAGGCAGCAGCAGGGCAATTAACATGAGCAGGCCACAATAAACCCCTCATGCTAAGAGTCAAATCCTAATCTCCTGGGCACCAGTTGAGTAGATAGGATCTTTACGGAATATTTATAACCAGGATGGAGCAGGTGTCAGCTTTTTCTCACCCCAATGGCAAGCATAGCTGCCTTATTGCCACCAATTAAGCAAATGTCAGCATGAAAGACGTGTGCAGAAAAAAAATTGCCTCTAGATCCCAGTAGTTACAACTGGTTACTTGCTAATGACAAAGAGTGATGATTGGTGATATTTATTCATGTGGGAGACTTTCAAAGCAAGAAGTGGAGCTTAGCATCCCTGGCTAATGCTTTCCCAAAAGCAATATGATGGCCCATTCAATGTGCTAATACTCAGTTCTATTAGCATTTTTCGTGTGCAGATTTTGGAAAGGAAGAGAGACAACTTACCAGCAAATGGAGCTTTTTTCATATATGTAGTGCACAAATACATTCATGCCAAGGAAGAAGGCAGGGGAAATACCTGCTTCCTGACCATGTAATTCTTCTTTCTACAGCAGTTTCCCTTCCATTCCCTTCTCTAGAGGAAAAAATGATTCTTTGTCTTTCTTGATGTCTACTGCGAGAAGAAAAGGTAAGAAATGTATATGCATATTTTGAAGAAACGTTCCTACTTTTAAATAAACTATTCTTCTATTTTACAGTGATTGCACGCATGCATATTGACACAACGTGAGCACAGAGGAAGGCTGCATATTTACCACAAAGAGGTAATGAAAGTTCTTCATACTAATAAAGATTGTAAGAACGCTGCCAAGCGCAGCATCATTCCCGGATGCTTCCAGGATGGCCCAGGGTCTCATGAAATTGAAAGGAGCTCCATATGAATACTTGGCAGATGACAGGAAAGGTGAAATTTCTCAGCATTACCACCCACTTAGCTGAAGAGCTAGTGATGTTCGCTCCAATCATGGATGCAGCCTTGACTGCAGTCTCAAAACAGGCCATGACAGCCCATTATCTACATGAATAATCTGCACCCAGAGATGACAATATCCCCAGATCACACAGCTGTTGACATAAAGAGCCTCAGAAAACATCTGGAATTTCTGATCCTGTCAGAAATCAGAAATAAGAATAGAAAAAAAGAAATAAGATAGGGATTTACCAGCATTCAGGGTGTAGAGGAAAGACAGAGAAAATTTAAGTTTCTGACTGAGACGGAATTCTGAGCCAGAAGTAAGGATAGCTTTCAAATGAAACATCCCATGAAGAATAGATATGATACAGAGAAAAAGACTCTCTTACCCTCCAGGAGAAGGTAATCTTCAACAATAAACACATCTTCTTTGGCAGATATTTCAGTGAGGAAGTTGCTGCACATTCACAGGAAGGATGTAAGTGAGGGTCATTAGCACCGGTTTCAAGTCTCATGGAGGAGAAAAGTCCTTAACAAAAGGAAACAATTTGATCAACCCTTTCTGAAATTTGAGGACCAGGGTCCAGAAGTCCATCTGAAAGAAAGAGACAGAGAATACCGCTCAATCTGTAACCAGATTCCTCCTTACTATGGCCTAACAGATCCAAAAAAAATATAGTAACTCAATTAATCAGCTTTTAAAAGGCACACTAGTCTTTTCAATAACATCCAGGGTTTGCCTTGTCCCTGGAGAATGATAACAAAACAGCCACAGAAGCAGAACAAGCCAACACTGATGCCTCGAAGAAGTAAGAGTATTCATCCTGAGACTCTCCACACATTTCTAGGAATGAATATTAGGCAGTTATCACTAAAGGCTGAGAACTCCTTTTCTTGTGCTCTAACTCTCTGAAGTCTATCAAAAGACCCAGCAGCAACCCAGAAAAGCATTGTCTCTGCTGAAGAATGAGTTCTCTCCAGCTTCCAACAGACTTTCTGCCCACCCACGGTTATTTGCATTTATTGCCTCTCATAAAATGCACATTTTATTCAAAGAAGAGAAACAAAGAAACTTCTGCTGGTACTGAAATCTTGGTTTGGATCTCAGGGCTAATGAGGGAAATGTGCTCCTAACACCTCAACTTCAGACAGCTGGTGCTGGAGATAGATGCCAGAAGGGCTGAGGTCACTCACAGTGTCAGTGACGAAGGGCCTGGGTTGGTGTCATGACCCAGCAATCGTGACAACCAAGAGATTCCCAGAGGAATGGTCAACAAAATGTTCAACAGACTGCTTCCAACCACTTGGCAGTATCGATAAAGCTCATGTTACAGTGGACTTGGTACTACAACAAGACTGGCATAGCTAACTTCTTTGGACCCCAGAGATCTGCTGGAACAAAGCCGTAGAAGATGGCAAGTACCATTTTTTCTTGGAATTCTTTTCCTGGAAGATTTAATGGGCACCTGGAGTCTGGGGTTAATGGCCTAAAAAACAAGGAAGAGTGTAAGAAAGGTTTTCAGGGCATAGGAACATCCTCTAAAGCACTTGTAAATTTTGGTGCATGAGATCTTCATTATTGTTTAAGTAGAAGAGCACAATCTGACCTAGCACATGTGGTTTCTGAAGACATGAGGTCAAAGCAGGACCACTGGCAGAGATATTTCTGAAGGTTAGGTGCTCCCCTCCTGTGAGCTTGAGGCTTGAAAGGTGGACACTTTAGAATAGTCTGGAATATGCCTTTCTCCTAAACAATAAAGGCGTCTTGCCCAGTAAGTGGAAGCCAGAAGGAATCCAGCCACCTTCTTGGGAAGGCTCAGATAAAAAATGGAGAACTGAGACATGGCAGAAGCATACACAAATCCCCAAAGACAATGAAAGAAACACCTGTTCAGGGTTTACCAAAGAAAGCCTAACCCAGGGTAACACACTGTTGAGAGATGTCAAAAAGCAAAGAACTCCAGCACAATTGTGTCATTGAGAAGGGAAACAATATGAAGCATGTCTCATTGTACATAGCTGCATAAATCACACACTCAGAGTTCACACACTAAACGCACTGAAGGAATAAAATACATGGTCTTAAGTGAGAGGGTTTATATATACCCCTGTGTGAATGCATACACTGATTATCACTTAAAGCCAGGAGACAATCTTATCCATCTATTTTTATATAGACCATACTTTCTGAATATATTTCAAAATAAAAAAATCTTCACTGGTGGAACTTGGAATTCTTCTTTACAATGGTGTAATTAAAAATCAGATCTGGCCTTAATCCTTAAACTGACAAGACAAATTTTAATATTCACACTATGAAAAGAGCAAACAATGGCTTTGTAAATTCTAAGAGTCTTAGTTTATATTACTGCAACTTGGAAACCTAATTTTTTAAATGATATTATGTTGGATGTCATGATCGTCCAAATATTGAAGCACTTGTTTATAGTTTGGTGTTTAATAACCAAGTGCATTAAACACTTTCTGCTCTAAATTTACCAGTTCTTGGATCTTCACCAAACTCTCTGCAGAGTGCTGCTCCAGGAAAACACTATCCCAGCTCTGATGACAGCTCAAATTGCTTTATATTTTTAAAGCATTAATAATTTGCAATATTAGAAATACACTGAAAAGAGGTGCTTAATTACTATCATGAAGCAAAGCCTCAGACAAGCATTAATTACTGTTGTCAAGCTAATCCCAGATTTGTGTTTCATATTTACTTCTCTACTTTATTATCTGCTTTTATTTTAGATCTATGGGATATACCCAACAGAAGTGTTTTTGATGCACGTGTTGTCAAGCCATTCCCAGAGTGATTGATAAATGCCAACCCATATAGATGAAGTTATGATACTGGACTGTGGTTGCCATATTCAACTGCGGGTGTACTAAAATTAGGCACATGTATTCCCATTTAGCCATTGAGTCATTCACATCACTAAAAAAAAGGCCACTTGTTTAGGTGCCTTTAGTTAAGTGACTAAATTGAGACCCCATGTGGCATGCATATTACAAAATAACAAGAGCTTGTTCCTTAATAGGCTCCCATGAAAGCCAACGGGAGTTTAGCCATGGAATTCAAAGGGGTCGGACTGCACCCAACTAGTGGATTGTGTAATAGCTTTTATTTTGATGTTGAGTTTTTGGTACTTTTTCTCAGCAAAAAGATTGAAAACACAAGTTAATAAATCTTCTAATTAAACCACTTACCAATATTACAACATTAGTGTTGGGATAAAAAACAAGCAAAAAGAAAGGCAATTATAAAAGCGGAAAAGAAACAAAGACAAAGGAAGAAAAAGGGACAAGTAGGTGGACTGTCTTTGGCTGTCAGTTTGGCTCCTTCACTCTCTCCAAGGAGTCCTTTGGGGAACCAGGCTAGGCAGCAGATTTCAAAGGTGTTGACAAGCCTGGCAGACCAGCGGTTTCAATTCATCCCTCAGCAACAATGCCAGGCAGCTGTAAATGACTCTAGCATTCTCTGCTTCATGACGGTTCCAGGATTAGGGATACGTTTTTGCTTTAAGTCCAGTATGGACTCCCTGCTAAGTGGCTCAAGCTCGCTTAGACAGTGAACGCTTTCAGTCTACAAGCCACAAGCCTAGTTTCTTTTGTGAAGATAAAAGGGGCAGAAATTTTTTAAAAGATGGAAAGCACTTTGGGAAGTAAATAAGAGAAGCGTGAAAGGGACCCCACTCAACCATTTTTCTTTTAAGGAGACGTATGTTCTGAAATCCCTTCAATAGTTTGGAAGTCTCCCATCATTAATTTGGAGGCATGTTACAAATTTTGTTCTTGTGCAGAGGATAGACAGCACCATTCAATGTTGCACTAAAATAATAATAAATTACTTAGATTTTTAACAAAGGGTGGGCACTTTTCCCAAAATGCCTCCTTCGCAGCTTGGGCAGGCCTCTTCCAATAAAGCAGAAATGGTCTATCCTTTTGCTACCTGAGCTCAGCATCGGGCTATGAACAGAATCAGCAGTAGGACAGTATCTGTGGCAACATCATGGGTGCCAAAGGACAGGGCCTGTCCCTCGAACCCAATAAGAGGCTATAAGGCACTCACATAACCATGCTCCTCTCTAGATCATCTGCGGGGTGACCAGAAACACTAGACACTCCAGACTCCTTTTTCCTTATAACCTGACTGCCCAGGTTTACTAAACTTTGGTTTGCAGTGTGACGAAACAGAAGGGACAGGAAGACTGAAAAACAGACTACCTTTTTTTATACCTTCATACATTAAAAAAAAGGAGGGGGGTTGTTCATCTGCATTTTCAGCATTGCAAACCTGCAGAAGGAAAGATGAGGCTTTGTCTCAAAACAAAAAGCTCTTAATTTGTAGCTGTGATTATTACACACTTCACCCCGAACCGCTGAAATAAATGGAGTTGTGCCATTGGCTTCACTGGAAACTGGCACCAAGCCTTCATTTGGTAATTTCAAGTTTGTTTTACAGCTGTAAGCCAATGCACAAAGCATATGGTTTCTGATGCATCACAAGTTAGAACTGCCTAATGAACATCGTCTTAGAAGATCACTCTCTTTTATGTATAATTTATTATGTCTTCGTCAGTGAAACCAACTCAAAGCACAAATACAAAGCAAGTATATTGGGGTTGAAGTTAGAGCTTCAACAGAATACACAATGGTAAATGTGCAAAACATTTTATCTTTCTTCAGTAGTTCTAATGGAAGCCTTCAAAAATTTGAAGAAGGGTCTATTATAAACAAATACTGCCTTCTTTCAGCAGAGTTTGCAAAGTTAAGATAGCTGGGAAAATAAGCTAGTTTCAACTCTTTTTTTAGTTAAAAAAAACCCCAAACCCTAAAGCATCTTCCCTTCCAGGCTTGTCCTTGAATAAAATCAAAATGGATGTTTACGTCAGTACCTCAGAGAAAAAATAAATTGCCACTCTGGACAATATCGAGAGGATTAAAATTTTTATACTACTCTTTTGCACTGCCACTTTTCTCTCTTCCCAGCAGGTGCCAATAACAAAAAGCACATCCAATGATTCTAA
Source organism: Astur gentilis (assembly GCF_929443795.1). Taxonomy (NCBI): domain Eukaryota; kingdom Metazoa; phylum Chordata; class Aves; order Accipitriformes; family Accipitridae; genus Astur; species Astur gentilis. Next base: position 10,503,987 of record NC_064904.1, read on the forward strand.
AACACAATGTGTTCTGAAACACATGTGGCTGACTGACATCAAGAAATCCTTTTTCATCTTGTTCTTTCTTTCATGGCCTAAATTATTAACTTGCAGTGTGCCACACATAACTCAGTTTGAGCATAAAATTGTCTCTGGGTATAGCATTTCCAAACTGTTGCCAAACTGATCACTTAAAGTTGTTCATCATCTCACTGTTTAATCTGAGTAGAGATAAAAAGAACAGAGGGGTTTCTGTATACATACAAATGGGGGAGGGAGGGGGAGGAGAATAATATTGATGGAGTATTTCTTAGCCTTCCTAGTTACACTTCTCATTTATGTCTAAGCAGCTTCTTGCCAACCTTAAAATTCATTAATATGGGAAATATTGAGCTCACTGGCTGCAACACCTCCATTGTAGAAATCAGACTACTACTATCCACCACATGTTCTGGCATAAATCCAGGTTTGTTCTCTTCCTCTTCAGTCTTCTTCTCCCTCAACCTCATTAAAGCCCCACAAAATTACCTAGGGAAACAAACACTTTAGAAAAACTCATGTCAAGGACAGTCCCTAATGCTGCCGCTTCATGGACAGAGCCACAGCAGGAGAGCACAGAACCCCATGGAGGCCACAGGGGCTCTGTCTGGGTGTGGGGACGTTCCCACATGGAAGAGATTATAGAATTGGAGAACAAGGCCAAGCAATTTGTTAATCCTTCACATGATCATGTATTTTGCATATGTTGTGCGGCAATGTAACTTTCAGTTGGGACTGGTTATGTTATGCTGAAGTTCATCTTACGTAATGCTGATCAGTTAGACCACAGATGCTGAATTAAGTGGGCCTTCAGGAGTTGGCCTTCTTGCCCCTGTGTGATTACAGAACCAAGAGCAAAGTGTACCAGGAGTAAAATAAATCAAGAACTGAAGAACAACAGTTAAAGCAGGGCTCTATATGGACTTTTTATCCCAAATTTCTCTGGTTTTTCTTTGCCATCTGAGCAGATTTTTGATTACTGCAGCCTGTGTCCAGGTTTTTTAGAGTTCTGCCAGAAACAAGAGCTGGGGCATGTTTATTTCTGAGGGCAGATCCAAGAGAGGGGATAAGTTCAGCCAGCTAGCAGGCGCTAGCATCCAAGGGAGTGAAAGAGGACATGGGGAGGGTTCATAAATCCATAGCTTTAAAAACAGAAATGGACTTGTCAGTAATTGTTCCTACAGACATGCAGACTTGGAGTGGGGAGGGAGACTGATGGGATGAATGCGCAGGTGGAAAGGATTTGAATGTAGACAGAAATGAGGAACTTACACAGATGAGTATCCAGGACGCAGTGGAGAAGAAAGCTTCAAACCTGACAAGTCTGGGGTGGCTTGGTGTCGTGGTTTAAGCCCAGCTGGTAACAAAGCACCACGAAGCCGCTCACTCACTCCTTTCCCCCAGGTCCCGGTGGGATGAGGAAGAGAAAATATAAAGAAAAGCTCGTGGGTCAAGACAAGGACAGGGAGGGATCACTCACCACTTACGGTCGTGGACGAAAGACAGACTCAACGTGGGGAAAAAACAAAATCAATTTAATTTACTACAAATCAAATCAAAACAAGGATAATAAGAAGTAAAATCCAGATCTTAAAACACCTTCCCACCACCCCTCCTTCCTTCCCGGCTCAACTCCACTACCGGTTTTCTCCACCTTCTCCCCCCGCAGCGGTGCAGAGGGACGGGGAATTGAGGTTGGGGTCAGTTTGTCACATGTTGTCTCTGCCGCTCCTTCCTCCTCAGGGGCAGGACTCCTCACTCTTCCCCTGCTCCACCATGGGGTCCCTCCCACGGGAGACAGTTCTCCATGAGCTGCTCCAATGTGAGTCCTTCCCACAGGCTGCAGTTCTTCATGAACTGCTCCAGCGTGGGTCCCTCCCACGGGCTGCAGTCCTTCAGGCACAGGCTGCTCCAGCGCGGGCTTTCCCATGGAGTCACGGCCACCTTTGGGGGCATCCCCCTGCTCCGGCGTGGGCTCCTCCCCAGACAGCAGGTGGGCATCTGCTTCCCCACTCCCCTCCATGGACTGGGGGGGACAGCCTGCCATCTCACTAGGGGCTGCAGGGGCATCCCATCCTCCAGCACATCTCCTCCCCTCCTTCACTGACCTTGCTGTCTGCACAAAGGTTTCTCTCACATTCCTATCTCCTCCCCCCACTGCAGGTTTCCCTTCTTAAATCTGTTATCACAGAGGCACTACCACCATCGCTGATGGGCTCGGCCTTGGCCAGGATGTCTGTAGGTATATTGTCTGGAGCTCCTTTTTCACTGCTGGAAATACAATAGTTCTAAATCACAGTCCTAAGCAGAGCTTAAAACATCCAGAAACATGGAAAAACCACCGCACATTTCCATAGACCTGCACTGTGCCTGAGGAGGGATAGGAACCAGTAAAAGAAAAATGGTCAGCAAAGCAGTCATGCTCTTTACTTTCACAGTGGAGCTGAAGCATTTGATATTCCTGATGCTAAGTACAGCACAGTGTCACAGAAAAATGAAAGACCAGCAAACAGCATGAAACAATGTTGAGATGTACCTTTTAAAAGTAAGAACAGAAATAAAAGCGCAATAAGAGACGAGTTTGAGGGAAGTCTGAGGAATCACACTTGTCATTCAGGGGCTAATCAAATTCCCACTGCAAGACAAGTCCATGTCTGGGATAAAAATTTCAGAATAACATTACTGGGACACTTACAATTTATCTTTGATAACTGTTAAACCAAGAAGCTCCAACATGTCAGAAATCCATAACTACTTGCCAATAGACCCAATTCAGAGGTCTCTCACAATCCAAACTGGAGACTGATGGTGTATGTCATAGGTATGTCTTTCATGAGAGCATTGTCTCATTTAATAAGTGACAGTTTTGGAACCCTTGTTCATGTTAGTGCATATGCACACACATATTGTGCATAATCCGCATAGGCGCTATAGCTAACATATAACAGCAAAGTCTAGTTTTCGGGTTTTGATTAACCATAACTTTAGGAATGGGTATAATTACAGCACAGCAAGCCTCCTGCAGCCGGCCTCCCACCACCCAGACATGTTCAGCAGGGACTGTTTGATCACCAGCGCTACCACCTAAACACCTGAATGCCCACTTCAATGTCCGGTCCCTATTCATCCACTTGAGGAGCAGCCACCCTGAGGTGGTAGGAGGAAAAAGTACCACCTTAGCAAGGAGGTTGTTTCCTCTGTGGAAGGGTTTGGGGCAGCTGCTCAACTTGGGGTAGCTGGTCCCAGGGGGGAAGAGCTGCCACTCGGGCAGGGGAAGGAAGAGGCAGCTTCTCTGGGGGTGGAAGGGCACATATAGCAAATGTTTATGAGAGAGCATCTGCAGCTTGTGCTGAAGAGTGGGTGGTACTGGTTGTCTCAAGGAGCTGAGGGAACGTGCTGCAGGAGGAACTGAGCAGTTGCTCGCACTGGAAGGACAAAAGGGTGCGAGACTGCTCAGTCTGTGGTGCAAAGGTACCAGGGCATAGGTTTCTGTGTGGGACACGACAGGCATGTTGTGCTGATCTGCAGGAACTTGGAGATACATCTGTTTGGTTCACACCAACTTTTAGTTCAGTTTCTGTAGCTGAACCATCACGGCTTTCAATATTAGCTCTAGCCAACGACAGCAACCTTTGAGCTCTGGCTGCTAAACATGACAGTGAGTGCTTGGTGCAATCCAAAAAAATAACAGCGCACACTTGCTATAAGCTTCATGTTCTGTCAAGATCGTGTACACTGGTGTGATTTCAGCATGGTGGGTGGTGGGAACTCAGTGAAACTTTGGGAACTTAGAGATGTTTGAATTCAGAAAGAAATCTGTTTCTCTTCTTTTTGTTCTCTTCATTTTCTAGATATAGATCTGTCTAGACAGAGTGAAGTTATATTAATAACTACATTATTAGTATTACTACTATAGCTAACAAAACATTCCAAGTGCTTTAAAAATAGGTCAGTTGTTATTAGTGGGAGGAAATTTCATGTCCAAGATCTGGCTGAGCTGTCCTCACCCTGGCTAAGTATGGGAAGGCGATGACTATCCTCCCACTACTCTCTGGATGTCTCCTAAGAAAGTCCTTCAGAGTTTCTGATTTACCCCTATACCATTAGGTACAGCAAATACTAATTTCTTCCTCTTACAGCAGCTGGGCTTTTTTTGTCAGTGTTCATTTTCAGGACAATTTTGCGCTGTTTATTTTGTTTTGCTTCAGTTGAAAAAGCAAGTGGCTGTCAGATTCCAGAACAAAGCTAACTTTGGTGAGGGATACTGGAAGCAGTACACAGGAATCAGTTTTTATCAGATGGAGCTAGCAATTCAGCATTTAGGTAGCCTACTTTTAGGAGCTTCTAAAGATGCTCAACTCACACTCAGATGGCTTGGTCATGAGTATTACATGAAGTTTAAATTTTGGTGGTGAGAGATTAGTTGTTGTACATTCCCTTGAAATGCCCTAAATATTCAGGTTGAACATCTGATTTTTGAGAAAACTGTACCACTTTATCGCAGCACAGAAATCAAAGAACAATATTTTTTCCTTTTTAATTGCACAAACTAGTTTTAATCCCAAGTAATTTATCCTTAAAGAGAATAGAAGAAAACTGGAAAGCAATCTGAAGCAAATCAATCTATGCTCAGATGCAATTTCAAAATCTGCTTTTCCCTTCATTCTCCATTCTTTCCCTAGTTCAGCCTCCCGAAGTTTATCTTGCTATGTAAAAAAACCAAATGTACCAATCTCTAAGAAGCTGCAGGTTACAGAAAGGTCAGCCATAGCAACAATTCATGCTGTATGGACTGGAATGTTCAGACAACTGCTATTAGCCTTTTTTTTTTTTTTTTCTAATGGAAAACATAACGTTTACTAATTGACACCAGCTAGAAAACTGAACTAACTTTTCATAGGACTGAAGAAGATTTGGCCAAAGAATCCAGATTTGAAACTCTGAGTAGTGATATCATTTGATCCAAGTGAACTACACAGATTCATAGAAATCTATTCTGTAAAGAGTGCATTATGCAACCAGCACTAGCAGTGTTACATGTTCAAGCATTAAGTCAAAGTCAGAGCTTTCAAAATTACCTTGGTGTAGGTACATCTGGTATTACGCTCTGTGAGATGAACAAAAAAGACACCATTCAGAATGTCTTTGACCAACTGCTCTGGGTATTTTACAAGTATTCCTAAACCAAGTATCTGAGTTAGCTACTTAAATTAGCTACTTGTGTCACCACCTTTAACTGGTTAAGAGAGACAGGTTCCTCCAGCACAAGAGAGACTCAAATGCATCTTGGTTAGATTTTTTGGACTGAACTGCTCCAGGAGGAACCTCTCACTGTTCAGGGAGACTTTGGTACATAACCCCAGGCCTCTTTTGAAGGAAAGGAATTCCTTAAGAGGCTTTGAGTTGAAACAAGTGATCTATCTCATCCAAGCAACTTGAGGTTTTCTGTCTAATGCTGCCACAGTTTCTGTCAGCCAGCTCTGCAGAGGCATGTCTCTAATCACACCAAGTCTGGAGCAAGTCTTGGAACACATAGCACAAGCAGAAGGTGGTTCAGACAATGCCTGTAGAGATGCAGAGGACATTGACTGGGAGAGCAAACTACCTTGTCATGGATTCCTCACCTCTTCATATTCTTAAATCAAGACTGGATGACTTTCTGAAATACAAAATCTAATAAAATCTTATTATTTGGCTCGGTCCATGAGTAAGTGGTTTAAATAATGTAACCTCTATTGTATAGGAGCTTGGGCTAAATGATATGAAGATCATTTCCTGAGAAATGCTGACATTAAAAGTAAATCTTTGAATTTCAGCTCATGTTCAGTGGTTTACTATGGAGGCCAACAGAGATTTGTGAGGTCTATTTGAACAATTAGTTAAATCCGGAGTATGAAAGAGAGACAAAGTTAGTAGACAGAATGTGAATTTAGAAACTCAGCCAGTTATGAAAAGTCATGCTCAGCAATGACATGACTACTTCAAGACCAAAAAAAAAAAAAAAAATCTATGCTTTTGCAACTGTCCTGGATTCTTGCCCCAGGTTGTTGTTTGTTTTGAAGAAGCCGTATGGTTACATAAAGCGCTACTGAGCTGAGAAGCACCAAAACTAGGATCTGTTGAATTCTGAGCTATTGATGACACATAGTTAACAAATCAAATACACCTGTGCAGTTAGAAATGTCATTTGCAAAGACCAATTTTTAAGAGGGTCTTGCTTTGACAATTGTGTTATACTTTTCCTGTTTACTTTTCCCGTCTACTTTCTAAAAATTCTTATGTCACTGAGAACTGATACTGTGATGGAAATAAGGCTCAGATCACCTATGTGTATGATACTAATAACCAATAACATTCTCTACCCTAAGTAAAAGTACATTAAATATTTAATGCGCAGTTAAGGGAATTTCCATACTCATAAAGGCACAGCTTATTTCAAAATTAAAGTTGTGTATATTTTCCAAATTCAAAAGAAAAGAGAAATACAATTCATCAAATAGACACCTTTCATGAATGTCTCAGCTAGTTCAACAATTTTATGTTTATTTTTTCAACAACAGGAAGCTGCTTAATGACCTCTAAATCACCACAAATCATAACCAATGCAGGCTAGACCCTTCCCCAGAAAAGGTTCTGTCCAGATGCATTTTTATTGGGAATGGGTAGTCACTGCAGGAACAATAATGTGCTGCCTTTTTCACTATATAGAAGTAAATTACAAATTAACAACTTGGTTTTCAAAATTAAAGGTAAAAGCACGGGAAAGCTACTCTATAGGACACCTGTCACTTTAGAAAACCTGTAATAAAATCATATTTTTTTGTACCATAGCAACATGCAAGAAAACTACCAGGAGAGTGTTTTCAATCAAAGCATTCATTTCTGTCCACAGCTGTTCTGCATTTAGTTTTTTAGTTCACATTACTCTTATCTGTTTGTCCAGGGCTAATTCAGACTGAGAAGAAGCTATATGTCACTCACTAAACAACAGTATAATTAAAAGTCCTCCTGCTACAGCTGGTTTGAAACATTTGAGAGCTTGGGAATTGCAGGGAACTCATAATAAAAATAAAAAGGATGTAATCACAGCCTCCTGTACAGTTTAATGGGCAAGTGTAATTTCATGATTGCAGTTGGTTTGAATGAAGCACATTGCTCTAATTATGTATATCATGTGTATACACACAAAGACTAGAATCTATCTGTATAATCAGGGTGATTTAAAATATTCCTGACTTTCATGATTATAACTAATCTGGGCAAACTATTTACAAATTGTGAGATCATTTCATACCATAGTGTAAGACAGAACTATCTTCAAGATAGACCCCAGCCACACATTTAAATTATCCATTTTTGCGTAGTGTCCAGCCTCCTGGATGGATGTAGGGATGTACACTCATGGCCATAGCGGTTTCTTTTTTAAACACTGAACAACCAAACCACAGGTTTCATCGTTGGGCATGCCACTGGTGAGGATGCCTACACATATTACTCTTTTCTGCACCATACTATTCTTTCTGGAAAAGTCATTCCAGACTGATGTCAGTTTGGGTATATGAAGGCTGCAGACTTGTTCTAATTGTAGTACTAAAACAAATTGTGCTTTTTCTAATACTTTCCATATTGCATTTCAGTCCACAGTAATTTTTACTTACTTTTAAGCAAAATCAGTTCTGAAAGTTTTTGTGTTATTAGAAGAACTGTACTTTTCCTGTATAATTCTTACAACAAAATGCTTCAGATAAAGCCGAAACTAGAAACATCAAATGCTAGCTATTTTGTAGCTCACAGCAATGATTCAGGAAACAATCCAATGCTGAACCTCACAGCTTTGTATTTCTAAAATGGAACTATCTTATATTAGCATGTTTAGACTACTAGATCTTACAGTGATGCTTTTTATAGAAGGACTTCTGCAGATTAAGGCCAGGGTTTGGTTTTTTTTTATTTGGGGGGTTTGGTTTGTTTGGGTTTTGGGGTTTTTTTTTTTCTTCCAAAAAAGCCTCAATGAAGAATGTTGCTGTTATGCAGATACCCTTTAAAAATGTATTTTTTAAGAAAAATTCAATTTTTCTGTCTCTCTTCATCTGTCCTTTAATTAGAAGAACTCTAGGAATTGAAAAAAACGATTCTACAAAGTTCTGATTGCCTCCTGCAAAAGCAAAACCAATGGAAGGTAACCATGGTCAGCGCCTGTATAAACAGGCGTACCTGCCAAATCAAGAGAAATACTAAGAAATATTGAGAAATCAAAAGCATAAAAGAGCTAGTGGAAAACCTGGTTTATATTCAGTGGAAACACTTTTATTTTAGCACTTTGAGTTAAATTTTGGAACTGAGAGAATAAATCAAAGTATTTCTTTTATGCCAGTGTACAGGGTATACAGTTGAAATTGTTTCTGCTGTCCAGAAGAGGGGACATATAGTTCCTTGTAGAAGCCAGGAGTATTCATTATGCAGCAATTTGAATCACGGAAGTTATTGAAATGATACACTAACACCATGAATGGTACATAGCTCAGAATTTTGGGGTAGTTTGGATAAGAGTACAAACTTCATTGATTCAGGCCTGTCTTTATGATACACTTCATCAGAACTTCTGAATATTTCTCTGATCACAGGGTTTCTAATCTGATTCCTTATCCAGTGTTGCTTCAAATTGTGCAACTTCATTTCCATCAGTTGGGAACTGCTTTGTTCGCCCTCTAGTAATATCTTTAAAATTTGTTTCATTATTCATATTGGAATTACATGATTGATTCATAGAATACGTTTTGCACTCATTTTGCTTTCTATAACTTCAGAAATAAAGTCCTAGATGTTGCCCTATTCTTAAGATTTCATTTCAGTTCACGCTAGCATTTCATATTTCAGTGAAGAAAATTTTTCTTAGCACAAGCGAAAACACATGATATTAATTTTGAGTATTTTTCATCTGCTTTGTCTACATCAGTTCAGGTAACTGCTTAGCCAAATGCTTTATAAAAGTATTGTGTTTAATTTACAAAGAACTCTATTCAATGAAACAGCAGAATACCCTTTTGGCTTGCTCAACTGGATACATAACAGAGACATCTGGAAAAATTGTCTAATTTCATGTTGTAAAATAATGCAGAAAAGAAAGAAGATCTTCCCCTGTTTTCCTCTACTGACTGAGAATTATATCATGTAGGCAACTTTAACCCAAAATAACATCATTCCACACACTGCTGATGTTATTTTAATTATTTTTCTGATTACTATTTAAGAACTTGGTCCTTTTTTCACTTACACCTGACATATCCCTGATGTTATTCTGACATTTCCAGTGAATTCTCTCCTCCAAAACCAAGGAGAGCCTCTCAGGTCAATTTTCAGTTTTTCATTTTGTATTTATTTACAGATACAGAAAATAGATCTGCTGTGGGTTTGTTTCCTCTCAAGCTGTCTTGGGCTAATTCTTTTCCTATCATGGGGCCACTCTGTCTTTATTTAACTTGGTTATATTTAAGTTTTGTCTTGTAACCTTTGCCATTATTTTTTCCTTAATAGAAAAAAGATGATGCACTATTAATGTGGCTAAATTTTCCATTTAAACAATTCTAACTTGGTGTGCTTCAATACTTAATATATTCGAGATTGCCTAAGTTTTTCCCCCCATCAAGACCAAAGAGAAACATATTGGTAAAATGAGCAACTTAAAGATGACAAGCTTACTGTCAGTATTCTGCTCAGCATGTAAAGTTGGCAGCTGCTTAACACTTAATCCACTTTCATAATGATGGACACTGGAAAATGTAATATATTTCTCTCTCAGCCTTTCCTAATTCACTCCATATGTAAGCAGAACTTCCATACACTTACCTCATGCACCCAGATTCCTAGCACCCCCTCCCCATGTAGAGGCAGGGTCTCCAAAGCAAATAAATAAATAAATAAATAAATAAACAAACGAAAATGACCTTGGTGGTTTGTGGTTTTTACACACACTCTCAGTCACACATACTCAGAACCACTAAAAATCACCAGTTCCCCAGAGAACCAAGATTTAATTTGGATCACACATTACAGGCCAGACTGGAGAGTATCTTTACAATAACAATATTTACTTATATTCATCAACAGATGGTAAAACAGCACAGGGAGAAATGCTTGAAGAAAAGTGAGCAGTTTTTCACAGAAATAATGGCCACACCGGATATAGATTATCAATAAAAAGCAAATCAGATATGCATAGAATACTTAATTCTTGCATAAGTATAGTTTCAGTTTTCAAATTATATTATAGATCGGATATTTCTTCCTTACGTGTCTAACTCAAAATTGAAATTCAGGTTTACACTAGTCCTCTTTGACCAATTATTTGGTCAATGCCTGTTTACTATGCAAGTCAGAAATCAGAAATGCAGCACTAGGATGAGAACTGACATATGCAGCCGGAACCAGAACATTTTCTTTTTAGAGATGTTTTACAAAGAGCTGACTTCACTGGCCATAGTTACATGGGGCTGTGTGCAGAAATACCAGAGAAGGACACAAATACCAAAGCAGAACATAACTCCCATAACTATCTAGCTATTTTCTTATAACCATCACCATTCTTTGGAATAGTTGCAAGACTAATATAGGTTTTACTTTGTTTCATTTCTTTCTCCCCAAAAAAGTATCATCCCAGATTAATATATATTTTTCTCCTTTTTTAAGAAGGCTGGTTCATATTGGCTTACCCTCTTCCATTACACTAATGTACCCTATTTCCTTCAAATCCTGGTGTATAATCTGCCTGTTCAAATTGGGCTTTCTCTGGACTTCTGTTTTATACACAATCTGCCGTGAGGTAAGGAAATAAAAGTTACTCTCCTGCCACACATACATACTTTGTAAGATAGTTGATGAAAAAAAGCATTCTTTTGTAATGTAGATTTTCTTGATTTCTATCCGCGTAACACGTCTCCCCCATCCCCAGGAAGATAGCTCTAGCCTTTACTACTCCCCAAAGAAAGCTAAAGGCATAATTCAGAAAGAACAATTACTTATGCAACTTGGACAAAGAAGCCTGCAAGAACTGGTGCTACATGATCCAGTGTTCAGATAAAGGCCAATTTGCTCATTAAATTATATCGGATAACATAAAAGTTAAATCCAGGCTGCAAAAGTCACCTAGAGTAAATATGTATAATACAGAAACTTCTACGATCAATCACCTGCTGGAATATAGTCTGAGTGACACTCTCTGGCACATATACTTCTACCATTTTTCTATTTCATAGCATTCTATCCATTCATAGGATCCCTTCAGACACAGAAGACAGCTGGCTAAAATGATGGCAGATTTACTGAAACCAGAAGATCTTGCTCAATAAATTAATTTTTATGTATTTTACTTGCAGAAATATAATACATAAAATCATTTTTTTCCTGTGATCAACTGTAAGAGTAATCTTTTTCACGACTCATCAACCAACCCTAACCATGCTACTAAAAGACAATCCAGTTCTTTTGAGTCACTGTTCCTTAGGACAATTTACTACAGATGTGGAAGGAAACCTCAGCCCAGCATGAAAACACAGACTTGTTTAATAATTATTTTAAGCATTCATGAGAAATTATAGAGCACATTTCTGTTTGTAAACCATGCAAAACTTTATTTGTGAGATACGTGAATGTTTAAGTACACATTCTGTTTCTGATCGATTGCTCATTCAAATTGTCAAGTGGTCAAAAATACATTTAGAAAAGATATAGCAAATGAAGACTACTGTGGTCATTGTTGCAAGTTAATGTGTGTGTTCATTTGGCAGACCTCAGCAGAGAGGACAGACTGCTGCTTGCTATAAACTGAGTTCAGTTCTGCAGTTTAGCTGCAGCACCATGGAGTTCTGGGTAGGTTAATTAAAATAATTTTTTTTAACCATGTTGTAGACATAACCTATCTAAAAGTGAATTGTAAAAAAAAAATGATGCAGAGGAAAAACCTAGTCTGATGTAATTCCTGAACCACTGGATGTCAAAAATCCAATGTTGCATAAACAAATAGGCAAACTTTTCTGCTCCTGGTCTGTCTTGTCTCCTAAGGCTGTGAGCAAGAAGACTATCTCATTATGTACACTGGGGCTTCTAGGCAGAACAATAGTACTTCTTTTTTTTTTTTCCCCATCACTAGTGACTTTCCTGCCATCAGTATGTTGGTTATCAATCACTGACTGAAGCTCTTCATTATTAAAATATGTATTAAAAAGACATTGGTATCTACATTATCTTAACATTCAGTGGTTTTTTACTGTAATACAAGTGAGTCTTTGGTTATATCTTTTACCTGGAGCTATCCCAAGAAACTGCTGCTTGTCCTACCAAATGGAGTTATCCTTGAAACTAGCCGGTGCCAGCCTCAAAACAAGCAAAATTAGGCAGGTTCACCATAATATGCAATTATGCAGTGGAACACTCTGCCCCAGGCGTAGCTGACATGGGTTCAACAGAAAACTAGACAAGTTTATGGAAGAGGAATCCACTGAGAAAAAACCACCTCATTATTGCATCATTCTCTCTGGTTCAGGAAGTCCCCAACCTGCAAATTGTTGACTGGGAAAATGTTCTCAGCGAGCATCACTGCTTGCTTCCCTGCCCTCACATCCCTCTGCAGACACAGACCTTTATGGCACTGTCAAGAGACAGGACGCAGTGGTAGCAACACAGCCACTCCTCCAGTAAACACTCAAGAGAACACGCAGGTCGGAGGTGGGATTCAGTGCTGCTGATGTTCAACGTTTGCTTCAGCAAAAGCTCCAATGGATTGTTAACAGAAAGCAACCTTTTGAGATTTATTGTGGACAGTCGCTGCTAAAAGAGCTTTCCAGGACAGGAGACAGCTTTTTGTTATGTGTTTGTATGGTGCCCACAAAGAGGTCCTATGGTGAGGTTTACTGGGACTTTAAGTCCCAAACATTTCCAGTCACAGCCTCACTTGAAAGGGCACCATGACCTCTCTTTCTCTAACATTTCTGGGATTGTGTCAAAATTCCTAGTTCCTGTGCCTTTTATATTTCTGTGATTAAAACCCAAAGCAGGAATTACAAGCCCATGTTTGGCAATTAATGTCCATGACTGCTACCATAATACAACAAATACAAAAAAACCAAAAAGAGTAGTTTGTTAGCAAACAGAAATAAACTTCATAGAGACTAAACCATAATTCTCTCCAGCAAAATGTCTGCAATTGTCACTGCAAAGAAACTGAAACAATAGACAGAACAAAGAGAAGAGTTAACCAGAGTTTTTTTCATTCTTTAAAAGAACAAGCAGTGTAGCCATAGATTCTCGCTAGCTTCTGTTGCCATTTAAATAGTATCGAAGACACAAGTGCTTGGAAGAGGAAGGTTGAATATGAACCAGCCAAGCTGCAACAGCACTCTTATCTATAGTGCAATAATATGAACAAAAGGGTATGGTAAAATTAGTTTATAAGGGCAAAAATAGTCACTTGCCATAACGCTTGGGCTTTTTCTCCCTTTAAAAATTTCTAGTAAACAAAATAAAAAGATGTTAAGCGTTATCCTTTCCCTATTTTCTTTTGTACATCTGTTATCTTCCTGCGGCCAATTTTCTCTGAAAAGTTGATGTTTTGTTGAAGCAAATCCAGTAGCTGTACAGCTGTGCTGCTGTGCAGAACAGCAACCCATTACTCACCATCCTGAGAACCGTATAAAACTTGGGAAGAATAATTGTCTCTGAATTTCAAGGCTCTCCATACCTCCCCCCCTCTTACAGTATTCCAGAGAGCAAGGGGTAAAACACAGCAGTGATTATATAGTACATCAGCTACTCCTGCTGTGAAAACAAGGTAGCTTCTTCCACTTCTCATCAAGGAGATGGGTAACTTACTGCTGGGTAACAGCCTACATATGGACAACCATCATGCCATAGCTGACATATTGCAAGTTGACATTCTAGCTTATCTCATTCGTATACACTTACCTTCAGAAAAAGAAAAGGGAAGGTCATCTATTTTCAACAGCAAAATGGTTCCATTTTAGAGGTTTTTTTAACCTTACATACAGCCCAGGAAAACCAGGCGACCACCTCTTTTTAAAGTAATTTTACCACTAATGATTGCCTACATGCCAAGTAAATTTGTTTTATCATTATATGGTAGAATGTTTATATGTATCCTCAATATCTAAATTTGAATTTTAACCAGTTCCTATGCAATTAAATCTAAAACAATATCACTTCCTACCAGCCCTTCACATGGGAGATATATCTTTGAGAATTCGGACCCCAAATTTTGTTATTTCTGCTCAGTAAATATTTCCCTTTCCTGCCTAGTTTTTCTGTGTATATTTCACAGCTGTACTGGCCCAAGCAATGTTCACTGGTGAAAAATTCTGGGTGTCTCAAGTGGACATTGAAAAAGCTTCACTACTGAAAGTGCCTCTACTCCTCTAGAGGAAGTTCTTCGTGCTTAGAAATGCAAATATGGACACTTTATTGCTACTGTTCATGGATTCTAGGATTGCAGTATCAACAGACCTATTCATAATATCTGCTGGAGTGAAGACAATGATTTTTAGTTGGAATGGTTTCTGCTTTCTTGCTTCTAAACAATCTCCAAGCATTGCAAACTTCCCTGACATGAAGTTTCAATGTAATGCTGTGTGAAAGCTCCTTGGGTTATCTCATGCTTCTGTTTACTGAAGAGGCCCACAGATGTCTCTTAATGATTATCCTTCTATTTCATTTATGAAACCAATGTTCTTTTCTAAAGAAAATGAAACTGTGGAGATGAGGTATGTTCCAGTTAGTCCTAAATTAGAACCAAAGTGTTCAAAAACACCAAAGTGTTCCTGCCCTCGGGTGTTGGCAAACTCTGTAGAATACTTCTAGAGCTTGCTCATGTTGAGTGTTCCTTTAGGAGGTGCTGTGTAAACCAGCATTACATCAGTTCTTAAAGGCAGTAGGAAGAAGACCTGGTTAATGACAAATATCAGCACAAAAACCAGGTCCAGGAAATCCCATTGGCAAATTTTTCCTTCATGGAACAAAATATTCTGACTGCCAATCATCAGAAAGTTATCAGTTCTGAAGGGCAATAAGCAGTGAAACACGCTGGAGAAAATGTGTGAATCAGTCTTAAAATCATTTCCCCAGTGACACACCACCCTAATGCAATCCTTCTTTTATCTGCTCTCCCCTGGGCTTTTCCTTCATTTTTCCTTGCATGCTATTCAGTTCCACAGTAATGGAATTACGTTCTAGTTTTCTCAATTCACTCCCTTCATTCTCATATATAATCTCTACAGAAGTATTATTTTCACTTCCGCATCACCACTTCCTCCTCTCAATCCACCTCATTAGCTCTTCTTCATCAGTCTTCCTTTTTGCACTAGTACTGCTCTTCTGTTTTGTATCTTCCTTTACTCTCCATTTAGCCTCTCTTTTTACAATACCAAAGAAAAGATGTTGGACCATTTTCCACAACTAAGAAGAGATACTCCACTCCACATCTACTGTGAGTATATTGTGTTTTGCATTGCTGCAGATATCTTCCCAAGCACTCACACCCCTGATGTGCATTTGGGTAGATGGAACCTGTCCTGCTTGGCTAGTCTTCATCCCCTCCTCATAATCATTTGCCAGGTAACTCTATGCTCACTTTTCCACTCCAAAGCACAGTCTTTGCCAGCAACTTCATCACAATTTACCTGCCTCTCTTGCTAGAGATAAAGGCACAGGTTTCTCGCACAGGCTTCTTTCCTTCATATGGCTGTATTAGTACTGTGCTCTTACTCTGCATGACAAGACATGGCAGCATACTTTGCCTTTAAGCTAACAAGCTAGCATCCCATCAAAAATATCATGAGGAGCCTGGCAAACCATTCTTGGTGTTTTTCCATGTACCACCATGCGTATCTCAACATCTGAATGGAAAGCCAGACTTCTCCTGTGGATGTCTCACCAAGGAACATCAGATATGTAGTATTTTAAAGGCACATATTGTCTGCAAAGCAAGCTCTAGAGGGAGACAATAGCACAAGTACCTAAACAGTTCCTGAGTTTCTGCATCAAAAGGCACAGATATAGCCACACAGACTGTCTGATGCAGGTTCTGCTCCTACTTACCAATGAGTTTAAGGGTTAGAGAACAGAGAATGGAAATTATGAAGAGACTTACTTTTATAGTTATTTTCACAAGTGGATGCTAATTGGATGTGAGTTCAATGTAAATAATAACCAGGTTGATATGTCTCATATCTTAAATTGGAAGTCCAAACTGGAGGCAAACTCTCCCAAGGGCCACCTAAAGTTTTATTCAGACAGCCTTAACAAAATGAAGCAACCAAAGACCGATCAGTTTGGAACTGCCTGAAAACTGATGACAGCTAATGCAATGTAGATGTGTTTGTGAAAATAACTATGTATGTATTTAGGTATGCACAGTATTACACCACATAAACAAATACACATGAATTTACTTACTTCAGGCCAAGATGATCTTATGTTGTTTTTAAAGAAAGTGGTAATGATAGGATTGCACCAGCAAAGAAACTGTTATGAAACTGGTGGCAGAAAAGTTGGAAAAGTCCTAGTTTCCCTTCAAAACATCCATGCTTTGTCTCCAGTATTTTGGACTCAAAAGTCCGATTTAAGAAAAGCAGATTTTAATTAAGTCTGCCTCAAGTCTATGTCTCCCTTCAATATAGACATCTAAATATGTGCATACATATACATATATATATAGGCATGCATACCTACATAAATAGCACAGCAGTGGAGAATGCAAAAGCACAGGAGAAAAAACCTCTAGTTTCTCTCTGCCACTTAACCAGTAAGACATGTCGAAGACCATCCATCTGCCTTATCCCTTAATTCTCCATCTGTAAAATAAGAACAGATGGAAGAACTTGATAAGCATTGCATTAGTAGGAGTGTTTACTAAAGCTGATCTCCACTAGGAAATGGCCACCTATTTCCAGCACAAAGGAAAACTAGCAACAATGCAAAGCTATAGTGAAATATGCTAAGTAGAGGAGTATTACGAATATTTATAGGCTCTGGAGTGACAGACATCCAGGGATGCTGTGCTGGTTTTGATTGGGGTAGAGTTAACTTTCTTCATAGCAGCTAGTACTGGGCTATGTTTTGGATTTATGCTGGAAACAGTGTTGATAGTTCAGGGATGTTTTAGTTATTGCTGAGCAGTACTTACACAGAGTCAAGGCCTTTTCTGCTTCTCATACCGCCCCGCCAGTTGGTAGGCTGGGGGTGCACAAAAAGTTGGGAGGGGGACACAGCCAGGACAGATGACCCCAACTGACCAAAGGGATATCGCAGACCATATGACGTCATGCTCTGCATATAAAACTGGGGGAAGTTGGCTGGGGGGACAGATCACCACTCGGGGACTAGGTGAGCATCAGTCAGCGGGTGGTGAGCAATTGCATTGTGCATCACTCGCCTTTCCTGGGTTATATTTCACTCTCTTTTTGTTATCTTCCTTTTCATTACTATTATTATTACTTTTTTTTTTTAATTCAGTTATTAAACTGTTCTTTTCTCAACCCATGAGTTTTCCTTGGTTTTGATTCTCCTCCCCATCCCACGGAGGTGGGGAGGGGAGGAGTGAGTGAGTGGTTGCGTGGTGCTTAGTTCCTGGCTGCAGTTAAACCATGACAGATGCTTTACAAATAATTTATTTTCAGTCACTTCAAAACTGTTTCCATTCATATATTCATCACAATATATGAAATACATTGTACAAAGAATTAAGATTAAAAGTACTCGCTTAGGTATAGACATGTAGTTCTGCTAGGTTTGACCTTACTATAACGTAAACACATCACTGCTCCAAAAACATAAGGTAAATAAGGCCCCTTCAGACTGTATCTGTCTTCCTGAAGCAATCTCTTGTAGAAAGACTTCCTTTAAGCATTTTTTTAAAGACTTTTTTTTCTACCTCTAACAGAAGTTGCATGCACATATATCCCCTTTCAGTGGATATAATTTACTATTGGTGATGTCACAAGAGTATTTTTACACCATTTAGGTTTAAAGTACTATTAACAGGAGAAAATAAATTGTTTCTCTTTCATGTATGTCTTACCTTACAAAAGTAGAAAGAGGGTATAGTTCCCAACGTGTGATACTCCACGTTTTTGAAATTACAGCCCTTAGAGATTTGTTTGGCATTAAATTAAAACCACTAACAAATTGCTAGTGGTAAAACATTGCATGAACATTGTTTCTTGCAAAATATTGGAAATAACTATTGTAGCATTACTCAACAGTTAAGCAACCTCTGTTTACTGTAAGTATTAGCTCCTCGAACAACGTGTCCTGCATACGTAAATCCTTCCCCTTTGGATCCAAACTCCCAACTCCTAACACTTGGATCATAAAAGTAAAACAAAAATATATGAACAAGTCTTCTTCCTAACTGGTCTAACGTCCATAGCTGGAAGAAACTGCTTGCTTCAAATAAATAAATAATTAAAACATGGCTAAACAGAACCATGCTTATTTTTCAAATCTTTCCCTGCAAACAGTTTTAAGGGATACATTTCATTTAGTGAGAAATATGATTTTGTTTTGCTTGTTGTATACATCTGATGATCACATTGTGTAGCAACTTCTCTTAGGAAAAGTAACCACAACACTGTGCATCATACATCCCAGCATCTCTTTTTGGTTTGCAATTTGAGCAAAAGAGGATTAACATGTTTCTATCTCTCTTCATCCATGCTGGAAACAATATACTGGGAAAAGAACTGAAAAATTTGAAGAATCTCCTCAATCATGAGTGAGTTCAGCACTGTGATGGGAGAACATAAACTCATTAAATTTCTCTCCTTTTCCTCTATATAGGTACTAGATCTAGGAAACTAAACATTGGCTCTTCTTGGAGGGCAGGATCAAAACTAGGATTCATTCCATACTCTCTCTAGCATACTTCTGCAGTGATGTACAGTAAATGGAGACAGGCTTGACTTGTAACCTTAAGTCCAATTTCCTCATTTTCCTGTCTCAGGTTTTTTAGGCTGTTCTCTTTGGGTTTTGTAAAGGTGGGTTGGAAGAAGTCTTCTGGACTGAAATCTTTCGAGTTCAAATCCAGCCTTACAACAGAGCTGATACTGGCTCTCCTCTGAGTTTCAGGTTCATTTCTAATGATTCTTTCCCATTTTGTTCCAAACACCCATTGTGACAAATAAACAAGAAGAAGATGTGACTTTTTATACAGGTCTCTTTTTGCATTTTTTCCTTTTTTTCTCTCTTTTAAACCATCATTACATGTAACTTATCAAATATAAAAGCACAAAGCTTAGAAGAGAGTTTGTTATTTAATTACTTCTACTGTGGTTGACAACTAACATGCAGAAAATTAATTTAGATCCTACATTAATCCCAGAAGCTTAACAAAACTGAAATTTGGGAAGAAGCACAACCATCTTCACTATAAACTGGGAGGAAAGAATGTCACAACACATTTAGCACGTACTACGCCAGCCGTAGTAAAGCAGAGATGGGAGTTAGCACCTGCTTAAGAAGAGAACAAGCATACTAACACTGGGAGTTGGGGGAATTTCCCCACTAAACTACAACAATATAGAAAGTAGGTCACTTTTACTCTTTTGAGAATGAAGAAAAGAAACAAAATTCTGAACCATATATGAACCATTACATTAATTTTCTTTGTCTCCAGCAGCTCCCAGGAGCCTTGCAGACAGAAAAATCTGGATTTTACGACTCTGGCAATTATCTGAGTTAATACTATAGAGTTCTCTGTAACCACTTTCATTATAGTTAAGGGTCTGTCGACCTTTCTATTTTACTCCCCTTTACACTTCTTCCCATACCCCTTGCCCCTGATTTAGTGTTTGCCTGTAAAAGTTTACTCCAGATATAACTTGGCACACAAACACCTTACAAACAGGCTTTAGCTAAAATAAATCTTGAATATATCTGCAATTGAACTTATTTAGCTCTCTTGCCAGGTGTTACTGGCAGGAAAAAGGGTCAAGTTCAAATGTCTGAGGGGTCTTCTTAAAATTAATAAATGTGATTGGTTCAAGTGCCGCACCCAGAAATCTGGGAAAACTAAATATCTTCCCTGTGTGACCTTAACAGCCAATTATTTTCTATTCTGAAACATGGAGTCTATGTACAAAACAAGCAAAACTTTATGTGGGGAAAAGGAGAACTGCAGCTTGATAACATACAACAAAAAACTCTGCCATCTATAAACAGGAATAGCAAAGCTATCTGATAGTAGAGTTGAATTTAGGAGTCACATTTTATTGAGCATAAAGTAGTAGGCTAAATGTAAAAAACTGATTACAACACTTCCATGGAATAGGAGAAACACTGGAGGTCAGCACCCAAAACAGAGGCCTAGAAAAAGAACCAACCGCTGCAATTTTCCTTGGGGACTAAGTGCAAATTCAGGGCAATGATCATTGTTCAGTGGAGCTACGCACAAAGAATGAGAAAGGGCAAAAATACAGGCACACATAAAGCAGGCAGCAGGAAAGTCCCAGAGATAACTAGAGAGCATGTAGGATGAATTTGATAAAGAACTTAAGCAAGAAAGAGGGGGTTCAGGTAGACCATTGTCTGAGGAGAGCATTAAAGCAATGAGCCTATCATGTTTACTTCTTAGTGCATTCAGGGAAATGGGAGTTCATAAATATAGACAGAATTGCAACAACGAATGATTACATTTCATCATCAATTTGCAAAAGCATTCCCCCCGGATGTCAGCTAATCACCCAGGGTTAAAAAGAGTGAAAAACTCTCGAAATTGCTCAGCACCCTTGCAGCTGCGTCCCACCTCTGCCAGCGCAAACACCTTTGTAACAGCAATTCCCCTTCACCTGCTGAGCAGCACATTACTGCCAGCACAGTGCTAGAGTCTAAAGGCCTATTTTGGCAAGCCTATTCCCATGGGAAGTGCTTCTCTGACCTCGTGTTGAGATTCTGCTCCAAACTGAAGCCAGAGCGAAGTCAGAGGCACTGCTGCTGAGAGGGCCACTGGTGTAGCATGGTTACCTTAGGCCTTGAGGCCCTCTCCATCCCTGTCAGCATCAGGGCTCACTCCCACTTTCTCCACTCCCTGCAGCCTTTAAAAGTTAATAGCACCAAAGGCCTTAAAGGTAGTCTTTGCCATCTGGGGACACTGGCTTGCCACAAGGTTTCAGTTATTACAGTTCTCTCAATCTAAAGCCATTTTACTTAGGAAATGGGGTGTTTTCTTATGTTACTACTCAGCATGTGGCATATGGAAGATGACAGCGGAGGTCAATCTTGTGAGATCCACAATAATAAAGAGAACACGATTCACAAAAAGACAAAATATGGGTGAGAAACAAAGGAAATCATCAGCATGGAGTGATGCCAGCTACCAGGCATGGTGGATTTCCAGACAAAATCTGTGTGCAGGCATTAAAACTGTGAAAGCAAGAACTAAGCCTCCATGTAGAATTTATAATGGCAGATGAGAAAAATCATTGTTATAACATTGGGGGGTGGGGGGAAAGATAATCAGGACACTCCTGTTGGAATAATGCCCCAAATGCTGGAACAGATCATCAAAATATTCAATGAGCCCAGAAAGAACAGTAGACACAAAAGTGTTTTGTTTTGCCTTTACCTGAATAAATATTTGTATTGAATAGTGAGAAAAAAATGTTTATACTGCAGAGCTCACATTCTTGGCAGCCACATGTAGTCTCAGAAAGAATAAAAGCGAGATCATTTTTACATTTTTAAGGCAACAGACCTAGCCTTAGAAACATGCCACTCTATTGAAAGAGCAGCTGAAGTGAGCAGCGAAAGGAACATAATGATAATATATTGGTATGGAACAAGTGCACAAACTCCAAACTAAGCAAACAGTATGGATAATGCAGGTGCCATGTATTGTAGATGCCATCTAACATGTGCTACAGACAGCAATTTGACAGAAAAATTAATGGCCAGCCTATAAGCTGCAGTGACAGAAACAGAGGAAGCAGAACCAATGTATCTTCATATACCACTGATATGCCAGGAAAAACACAACTATTCTTGCTGTTTCTGAAACCATTTGGAAAGTCCTCCACTGAAGGGAAAGCAACGTGCAGTGTGAATTAGCAGATGCAGAGAATCTTTATGTATGTTTATTACAGAAAAAGGCAGACAGACACTCAGCTGCCATATTTGCTGTTATATTATTAAATCAGCAATCAATCCAAATCAAACTAGATGGCAGAGCCACCTGCACTTCAGTTTCAGCCACATCATGGTTTAGCAAGACCAGGTGCTGATGAGGTGCAATACAACTGTTTCAAGACCAATAGGCCAAAGTAAGTTGTTGATAAGAAGCCCATGAAACAAGTGATAATAATTCTTGGATTCAGCAGTGGATGACAAGTTTGGATTTTATTTAAAAGGGACTATAATCCCATTGGATTCAGTAGCTGACACCAGGAAATGGATAAATACTTCACAACTGAGAACAGGCATGCCAGACATAATTCAGGAAGCACAGCTCTTGCCAGAAATAAATTCCAGTTCTGAGTGTATATGATGCATCATGAGGTGTGAGAAAATTACAGTGATCTTTGTAACAGAGGGAGACCGCAGCTTTGCTCAATCCCAGTTTCACCTGGGAACAGATCGGAACAGACCTACTCGATTTTATTGATGCAGACTCCATGGTCCAACTTCACCACTCCAATTTCTGGGAGAAAGACTATCTGAGGGACACTCAGACCAGAAGTCTGATTTGGAAACTGAAAGTCTGGCACAACTAGCAGACTGTGCTCAAACTGCTAGTTTGTTAAATCTCTTCATGATGTAGTCCTTAAAATTCACATTTTCAAATCTTATTATGCAACTACTGTAGTCAGAAAGATGACATTAAAAGCGAGGCATGATCCTTATATCATGCATGCCCCTAAAAGACAGGATTTTAAAGGCAACAGCACATATCACACAACTCACAATAAAGATAATGAGTGTGCAGCTCTGTAATCTTAAACTTGTTCTGCCTTCTTCCTGATTTAATGTTTTAATCTTGCACCACTTCCTGTTTATTTAATATATTGTTCATAAAAAGCCCCTCTTCCTGATACAATCACCTTATTCTTGAAGGTACCCTCATGTCTTAAATCACCACTTGGTAAGACAGGACGCAGAAGCAACATATGTTTACTTTCCTAAAGGTGCAAGAATCTAGGAAAGGATCAGGATACAAAGCTGTGCTCTGTTTTCCTCACATAATTATCTGTGGCAGATGACCACCATGTGAAAATAACCCATAATTCACTTATGGCTTAACTGCTTTTCAAATATTACTTAAGTAGCACTCGATTTATGATACTGGCCAAGCCCCCACAAGTGATAAATGTTGCATATTACAAGCAGACCAGATCGGCCAGAACACAAGCTGCTAAAGAAACCCCAGTTTTACCCCAATAGCCTCAGAGGTTTGGCAGATTAGTAATACTTGCATATTATACAGAATATTTTCTTCTAAAGAATTTCAGCAGCTCCTCAGCACAGACTAAACTTTAGAGCATCAAATGTGACATTTGCACCCAGCAGTGATCAATTATTTTGCTTCTCAATGCAACTCTAGCTACTATACCAAAAGGAAGATAGGAGTCACCCTTCCCTCAAGCCAGCAAACACATCACCCATGGCAGGATGGTGTAAAGAGAGGTGAACACTTCTGTCCAAGCACATTCCACTGTCATTTTGCTTGCGAGTTCTTTGGTGAAAATGAGATCCTTTTTGAAGTGATATGCTGTATACTCTGGTGATAGGCTTTCATTAGCTTCATGTATTGAAAAATATCAACGACATGTATTAGCAGTTTAAAGTTAGTAATAACAATTCTGCCCTCTCCCAATCTGTTGCACACTGTATAAAGGTCATGGCACTGCTGACGCCCACATTTTTTGTTGTCTGTTTTACACAGCTGAGTACAGATAGATTGACTCGTGACAGCCAAATTCTGAGATCAGGCTCTAAGCAACTATGACATCAGATGCTGCCAAAAGACATTTGATTCCTCTATTGTGAAATGCCAGGTTGGTTCTGGGACATGGTGAGAAGCCAACTCCAGTTTAGAAAATTCTATAGTGAGCTATTGTTTGATACTAAATACAAGATCATCACTCCTGCTGCTGCTGCAAATCACAGGGCATTCAAGGACACATCTAACACTACCACCACTTTCTACTGTATTTGCAAAATACTGCAACAAAGCTTCAAGTATCCAAACTATAGAAAGTGTCTGTGAGAGAATGGAGACCCCGAACTCGTTGCTGGGAGTATGAATTAAGAAGTTGAATCTCATAAGGAAAAAGAGCCATTAGATATTCTTAAGAAGAGTTTTGTGCTCTGCTGTCTTCCACACCTTGGTTCCCCCAAACCAAGTAATCATCATGTCTCCAAAGTATTTTCTCCTGCAAACTTCTGACATTAGAAAAGCCAAAGTACATTATAATTTGAAGGTCTCATTATCATCAAAGAAATCCTAGAGCACAGGTATTTTTTATTTGTTCAGAAAGTCACATGGCAGAAGATACGACAACTTTGTTCCTCGCCAGTGGTCCCAGACAATAAAAACCCAAACTGACGCATCAAAATCAAATTTATGTGAAGTAATAAGGTGACAGTGAACATAGCTTGGGATTCATTGGAACAAGAAGCTGCTGAGATTCTTCTCTACTTTTGACTTCAGTCTTGTGGCCTGTCCAGATTCAGACTGACGAAGCATGTCTGACTATTGTTGGCCCACAGATAAAACTATTTTCCACAAGTAGGGGCAGAGGTCTGGATCGAGTTAAATTGGCCATGGTATAATGAAGACAGGGGAACACTGAGGCATTGAATAAATTCTCACCTGTACCAAGGGGTGCCCCTACGTTTTTCATGAAATGGGAAGAAC
Source organism: Astur gentilis (assembly GCF_929443795.1). Classification (NCBI taxonomy): domain Eukaryota; kingdom Metazoa; phylum Chordata; class Aves; order Accipitriformes; family Accipitridae; genus Astur; species Astur gentilis. Next base: position 10,528,921 of record NC_064904.1, read on the forward strand.
AGAGTTAAGAGTCTTATTAGGTATATCACTGGAGGTAGATTCCCAGGAATGGCCAGCAGTTTTGAATATGATACAGAAGGGCAGGATAGATTTTTCTGGTGCTGTCACATTGAATACCCTCCTGTTTTTTCTCCAGATTCACTCTGATGAGAAATACACTTGCAATCCATGTGGACTTTCCAATAAACACAGAATTACTAGCCTATGTCCTGAGTATCTACAAGGTTGTCTGCAACCTGACATTTTGCAACTTTTTGCATTTATTCCTGAGCAATATAGTATTTTCACTAGGTTCTGCATGCAATTTAAAGGACCAAATCTTTCTTCCTGACTCCCTGATATTAATTTAAATGCCTAAACAGAACTATCACTGATTTCAGCCAATAAGGGTCCTGTCCTAAAGTGTGAATGATGACACTGTGGCCAACTCACTATATTCTCAGCAAAAGCAGTAAAAGACAGCTGAGGGCAGCTGCTTAAACCTGAGCAGTCTGTGCTTAGTAGATGTGGGGCTTGCTTGATTAGCTTCTGGTCAATTTATGTTGCAAGACAGCTCATGATGCATAACATATATTATGCTTTTCATTAACTTATTGTCTCTCAGTTTGGACTTTGGGAAAAAGGACAGTTGTGTAAAAGGAAAAAAATACTCAATTTATTTGACACCCATCTTGTCTGATTATAGATACCATGGAAAGCCATCATGAACTCAATAAAGAGATATGGAAAGGTTCTCAGAATGCAAAATACCAAATTACTCTTACTAGAGCACTTGTCTTTTTAATCATATAGTAAGATGACAAGGATAGCAAGTGTTTTGCGCTGAAAAAAGCAGTATTCGGAAAATTCCAGCAATATTTATGCTTATTAAGATATGCCAAATATTTGGTCCTTTTTTCACAAGATGAGTTTATATTTGATCAGATCAAGCACCCAATTATGCCCAGCAGCCGTTCCTGATGGCATCCTAAAGTGGATTCCCAGAGGAAGAGTGTGAGAAGACTGTAATATAGAACCGTAATTCCCCAGAACATTTTTGCAGCCTCCAGGGATTTGTAGCCGAGCAATACCTGAACCAGAAGCAGCATCTCTATCTTTAGTAGCCCTTGATGGTTTCTTCTTTTCATCCAAGGACTTTTGCATCTGAGTGTTTTTATTGTCCACAACACCTTGTGGCAAGGATCTTGACAGCTTAACAATACAATGTGAGGCAAATGTACAATTTCTTGCCTATTTTGAAATTGCCAGTTCCTAATTTCACTTTATATGTCCTACTTCTTTATATAATTCTTCACAGTAAAATCTTACCTTATGTATTCACCTCTGTGCCTGGGAAGATCATGGAATAGATCCTCTTAGAAACTACGCTAAGGCACATGGAGGACAGGGAGGTGATTTGAGACAGCCAGCATGACTTCACCAAGGGCAAGTCTTGCCTGACCAACCTAGTGGCCTTCTGTGATGGAGTGACTACCTCTGTGGATAAGGGAAGAGCTACAGAAGTCATCTATCTGGACTTCTGTAAGACCTTTGACACAGTCCCCCACAACTTTCTCTCTAAATTGGAGAGATACGGATTTGATGGGTGGACTGTTTGGTGAATAAGGAATTGGCTGGATGGTTGCATTCAGAGGGTAGTGGTCAACGGCTCAATGTCCAGATGGAGATCAGTGACAAATGATGTCCCTCAGGGGTCCATATTGAGACGAGTACTCTTTAATATCTTAATCAGTGACATAAACAGTAGGATCAAGTGCACCCTCAGCAAGTTTGCAAATAACACCAAGCTGAGTGGTGTGAATGACACACCTGAGGGATAGGTTGCCATCCAGAGCGACCTGGACAACCTCAAGAAATGGGTTCATGTGAACCTCATGAGGTTCAACAAGGCCAAGTGCAAGGTCCTGCACCTGGGTCAGGGCAACCCCTGGTATCAATACAGGTTGGAAGATTGAGAGCAGCCCTGTGGAGAAGGACTTGGGGGTACTGGTGGATGAAGAGCTGGACATGAGCCAGCAATGTGCACTCGCAGCCCAGAAAGCCAACCATATCCTGGGCTGCATCAAAACAAGTGTGGCTAGCGGGTCAAGGGAGGTGATTCTGTCCCTCTACTCCGCTCTGGTGAGACCCCACCTGGAGTTCTGCGTTCAGCTCTGGAGTCCTCAGCACAGGAAAGACATGGACCTGCTGCAGCAGGTCCAAAGGAGGGACCCGAAAATGATCAGAGGGGTGGAACATCTCTCCTATGAGGAAAGGCTGAGAGAGTTTGGGTTGTTCAGCCTGGAGAAGAGAAGGCTCCAGGGACACCTTATTTCAGTGCTTAAAGGGGGCTTATGAGAAAGATGGGGACAACATTTTAGTAGGGCCTGTTGCAACAGGACAAGGGGTAGTGGTTTTAATGAAAAGAGGGTAGATTTAGACTAGATATAAGGAAGAAATTTTTTATGATGAGGGTGGTGAAACACCGGCACAGGTTGCCCAGAGAGGTGGTAGATGCCCTATTCCTGGAAACATTCAAGGTCAGGTTGGATGGGGCTCTGAGCAACCTGATCTAGTTGAAGATGTCCCTGGTCATTGCAGGGGGGTTGGACTAGATGACCTTTAAAGGTCCCTTCCAACCCAAACTACTCTATGATTCTATTCAGAATAACTTAGTACTACCAGCAAACTAAGATACATCAAGATTTTCCTCCTCTCATTTCCAGACCATTTATTAATATTGGGAACATAGCAGGCCCCAGGACAAATCCCATGGAAATTTCACTGGTAACCTCCTTCTTCTGTGAAAACTGACCACTTATTCCTAACTTTCTTTTATTCTCTGACTTCTTCGATTCTTTAAAAGCTTTTGGTAAGTTATAAACCGAGTAGGTTATATCAGCCATAATTCCTTTATCCACAAGCTTATTGGCTTCTCTAAAGAATGTTACTAGATTTGTGAGGCATGACCCCACTTTACAAATCCATGTTGATTCTCTGACAACATACAATGTTCATTCCTGTGTCCACTGGTTCTTCAGAACAAATTTTTACAGAAAACAGTAACCCAGCTCCCAAGTTTCTCTAGAATTCTTGCGTGAATATCACATATTGCTGTTCATTATTATCAATTTCTTCTGTAATCACTTCTACCAAAACCAGCACCATGGAATCTAATAGCATCTTGGAAACAATGAGCTTTGAGTTCCCAAGTCCTTACACAGTCACAAGGTTATGATTATAGCCAGGTAACCAATAGCTAGGGTGAAACCTAACACAAATTAATGGGATTTGGTAAAACAGGTGCTCTTATCCCTGATGATCATGAAGAATCCAACAGGATATTGACTTCTTCAAGCCTAATTTTCTACACTCAAAAGTTAAATCAATTCTAACCTAACCTGAAATGTAATTGTAGAACTATTCCCTACAGGAATCTGTGAACATGAAACAACAGTTGTTGATATCATCCTTCATCCTAAACTTTCAGGTCAAAACTTTTCCTTCCCCAAACTTGAGATAAACCCCAACCATAACTCTACTTAATATGGGGGCAGTGAACTAATTCTTGCAGCTAAAACGCATTAAAGGCACTAGCTGTATCATCACCAATAGTCTTTCTAAATCTCCACCCTTCCCACTCAGGTGAACAAACTCCCTAAGAAATCTGAATAACAGCATTTGCCTTTCATGATACTAACATGCTTCCTATCCCTGAAGCCATTCCAGACCCAGTGACAAGCTAGGCTCAACGAGCATTTCCTTCTTAACTCTACTCCTGTTTTTAACCACAAACTGAAATCTAATCAATTGACTGTTTCGTGAAGAAGAGTTGATAGAGATCCATTAGCAAACAACATTTTTTCTAATCTCTTTTGGTCCTAAATAATCTAACAGTGAGCTTGGCTCATGAAGCCTCCCTCTTTTACATCATAATGACACCCTAAACCTAAGCCTAAAATTTATTAATTCAAAGTGACCAATTTGTCTAGTAAATCTGAATATAAGGCATTTGTTCCCAATTATGCAAACTCTCATCCCATCTCTGCCAGCCTTGCAGAATGCAAGAATAAAAAGGCTTTCTACCTTCTTTTCTGAAAACTCAATTCTAGCCCTAGCCCTAAAATTAACATGTACTGTAGAGAGAGGATGAATCTGTACTGGAATACCTAATATGAAGCATATGCTCCTGCCTACGCCATACTACTCTCTCTGACATGTTTTTTCCCAGTTTCCTAGCCTTATCCCAAACCTTCCTTAAATGGAAGATGTGTCCAGGAATACTGAAAATAAAATATTTGCTTATGACTACACCAGCCACCTTCTGAACCCTTATAAATCCAGCAATAAATCAGATTTGATACAGCCTTCCTTTCCAAAACCCTAACCCCATCTTTCACCAATTCCTACAGAAAAATTAAAGATATTTATCCCCAGTGACAGCAGCATTCTTATTCCTGCCAGTCATGTGGATCTGATATTAAAGCAGGTTCTCAAGCCTTTTTTTTTTTTTTTTTTCCCCCAAATTTCAAATCTAACCATAAGGTTACCCATATGCAAGAGCCCTTACAGGAAAAGCATTCCTTTTTCCATTCCTGATGGTCAGGCAAGTATCTCACTATAAGATGAGCTTTTCAAACCTTATTTTCAAATTTTAATCCAAACCTACTGTTTGAAAATCAGTACTCCAGAATAAAGTTCAAGAATTGGTGAATTAATAAAGAGAAGTTAGAGAACAGTATTAAGGCACTGGGTAAGGCAAAGCTCTTGTTATTAGCATGTTGGCCAATGTTTATGACTAACCTTTAAACAATGAAATAGTGTTTAGCACTGGACAAGCCATAAATAAAGATAATGCTTGCCCCATGAAACTCACTATCTAAAAGAGAGTCTTGAAGGAGACAGGATACTGTAGAAGGCTTAAAAGAGGACACTAGAGATGTGATTTCATTGCAGGTCTGCCTTACTTACCCACTTGACTAAATAAATGTTGGGAGTAAAGAGAGTACTTGACTGATATTGCTAAGTACTAATGTGCCTTACAAAGATATGGTTTGAATGAGATAGCAGGATCTGGTATATCAAATTCAGAGGTTATTTTGCACTTGGAGCACTTGGTAGGCAATCCAAAGATGGGAAGGAGAGATAGAGTGGGATGTGAGAACCTCCATGTATTATGTGTGCCTTTACTCATTAGATGGAAAAAAGGTACATTATATTCAGCAACAGATCTGTGGTTCTGGCACATATGCAGCCAGATTCAGCTATGTTGCCACATCATTTGCCTTACACATCCCACAGTGACGACAGGAACAACTGACAGGGTGGCTATAAAAGACTGGTCAGTCTTTTAGTTTGACTGGATAATACCAAGTATCTCAGCTGCTAGCATCTGCCACCCCAGAAGTAACTGTTTTTAAAGGGATTTCAAACAGCACTGAAGACTGCACTACACATTATCTGTAGGCAAAATACAAGCGAAATTTTGGAAATTTCTTGTTGAAACTATGGTTACCAGGATGCCATCTAACAATTACTCCAAGCTAACTCAGGTGGCAATTTAACTTTAAAATGTGGATGAATTACAGAGAAATATGTATATAACTAATGCTATCTTTGCATCAGCCTCTTTCTCTGTAGAATTAACATTTTTGCCCAAGATAGGTGTGTGTGTTTTATCACACATACAATAATTTATAATACTAGAAAAAAGTAAAGCCAGATTCAACTGGAAAGACAAAAATCCACCCAAACCACTTGCACTGAAATGCTAAGCATGCCCTGCAAGAATAGCTTCCATGGTCTTGTGTGGAGGGGAAGCAATTTATCACTGAATCCAGCCCTTAGGTATCTGAACATAACTTCACATTTCAGAAGTGAGCTCTGTGACTTTCTTTCACAGGTTAAAAATACTTGTTAAAGCCATCTAAACCGTTGCTAAGAGAAATGACACATTTGGCAAGAATATGTGAGTGATAGCTGGAGATTCTTGAAAATAAAGTAGATTTGGCTTACAGGTTGTTTTTTTTAATTTACTTCAGAATCTTTAGTAATAGTTACCAATAAAATGCAAAGCCTTATGCAACACAAATTCAGTATACACTCACCAAAGGGCTTCTATATCTTCTTCAGAATCTTCCTATGAAGCCCCATCAGCTGAGATAGAAACACAGATTTAGATCTAACTTTTTAAAACCTTTGCAGAAATGTAAAATAAATATCTTCCATTTCATATATGGATTTAAATACAGCTTTCCTCCCGCAATAGGAAACACCAAGCCAGATTCTCAGCTCTTCACAGCTCTCTCCGCCAGTGTGCCTTGCGCATTAGTCATTCAGATTGCTCTTAACATACGCCAGAATAAATGAGCTGGGATTTAGGTCTTATCAGGCTGTTGGTGGAAGAACACGACTAGAAAACAATTCCACAGGTTATGCATTTCTATGAAATCCTTAAGAAAATGAAAAGTCTGGTTTTTCTGCACTGTTTGGAAGAGAAACATGATGTTACTGAAATACTCTGTGTGTTGTTAAATGGTACTATAGAAATATGCAGACAATGACTTGAGAGAAATGAAACTGTTACTTCAAAACTCTAAGCTCTGAAACAGTCAAGTTCTAAACCATTCCTTGACTAGAAGCACGTGACTATTCCCGTCAGCTTCCCCTGGGTTTCCTCGATGGTTTATGAGCTGCCATTTGGACTAGATTATGGTCATATACAGTACCCTGAAGCTCAAGACCAGTCCTGTAACTGGGTTCTTAGCACTAACACCTCAGACAGCCCTTTGCGTTCTTTAAGCACTATGTATTTTTTAAAAAGAAAAAAAATTAAAAAAAAAGCCTTGATGTTGTTCTGTAAACATTGTTGTCAGAGCAAAACAGCTACAAAACTTTTAATAGAAAGAGTGGAGTATTGCTTTGGATTTTCACGCATTCAGATGCCAAACTTCTTTAAGAACCTGTGCATTAGTTGTAGACATGACCTGAGCTAACCCAAAGAAAGCCACAAGCATGTCTCCTTTCCCTATTGGCAGTTACTTTAATTGGCAGGTTCACAATGAGCACTTTTGTTTGCATCCTAAACATGCAGAGCACAATTAAAATATTTAATACTTTCATCCTGAAAGTGTGGCAATTGATGTTTTTTTTTTACAGGCCAAGTCATTACACATTTAAATAGTATCATTCAAACACTTAGGCAACTTGTTTTACAAGGACTCAAAATGCTCCCCATTTAAAATTATATGGATTTAGCTCAGTTTAAAAATAGACATTTTGTTTGTTTTCCATTCAGTTGCTCTACTATTTGGTGCTCTTTCCTTGCACATGTAGTCTCTGAGTATTTTACTACCCCCTACTGTATGGAAAGAAAACTGTGCAATACTTTGCTGTGGACTATATGCTGCTAACAGCTCTTGAGAGCTCCTCATCAGCTGGAACACCAAGGGGATGGATTCAGAGTCATTGGAGCTACAGGATGCTGTTTGGGTTGTCACATGAAGCTCCTAGTGGCTATGGTGTGGATAACAGAGAACGAAGTTTTCTTGACGGCTCTGAGATAGTAGACTGTTCCTGGAGTAGCATGGTTACTGGGTTTGTATAGTGCATATCATCATGTTTCCAAAGCAACTAAAAGTGCTTTGAGAAGCAATGAGTCAGATCCTGGTTGTGCAGTAACCACACACAGGGATTTATGTTTTCAGGAACTATGTGTCCAAAAGCAGCATACTGTTATATAGGTCTCTGGCACTGAACGTGTTGGGTAGCCACTGAATCAGACTGAACACTTCTAAAGCCATGTGAGCAACATTTGGTGTACTACTGTGTACCAGCACAACCCACATAATATTTACTCACTTGGGCTGCTATGTGATGTGAAGAAACTCCCCGCTCTCAACTCAGCTGAACCTCACTACCTCTCTTGGTAAAGAGCATAACACTAAATTACCTACCACACTTGCACAAGAAAATGCACATTCCATATGCAGTTTGTAGGTCAAATAAAGCACACACTCGAATCTCGCTCACCCATCATCAGCAGCCAAAGCTGATCATTTCTCTTCCATTTTCTTCACAAAGTGATTTGCCAGCAAATCTGCTTGTTCTTCTACCATCAGTTCCCTGTGCTGGAAGAAAAGGGATTTAAATTTTTGCTCAGTGGCATTTCCTCTCCCACTTCAGTTCACATTGGGTTAACGTGATGTTCATGCTGGGTAAACCTATCTCAAACTGGGCATTCCCTGCTGTCGAGGCTGGTTGGTGGCTGGTTCACCACAGCCCTGCCCTACCTGCCTTGCTGAGTAGCAAGGTGGTCTGCTCCCTGGACTCCCCAGGTATTTGTCCTAGCCATGCTGCCTGGAAGGTAAACCTGGCTTCTTCAGTGCTTCCAAATTCACTGAGACTCTCCCAGAACAGGTTTGGGGATTTTTAACATGTCTTGTTGAAAATATCACATACCTGTTTTCCCTTCTGATTTGGGGTGCAAAATATAATAATCAGAAATTGCAAAATTGTCTATGAAAGAAGAAGTGCATTTCCCACACAACTATTTGCCATTGACTGCAAGGGCAGTTTGTACAGCTAGGCCGGTAGCCTTGAGAATAATATTTTAGGAATATTTTTACCACATTAAATTACAGCACCCTTAATAAACTGGGTTTTTAAAGGCAGTACAGGTTGGACTATGACCTACTGTCAGGCTGGAATAAGGGTCATTTAATATGTGCATTCTCCAGCAGCAGAACAACTCCTAAATGGGAAGTCCCAAAGTTTCAATCCAATCCCTTGGTCCACTGGGGAAACGACCTGCTCCAAAACTTTGCTGGCACCAGTCATTTCCTGCTCGGTGCCAATGCCGATGCATGGGCCAGCATTTTGCAGTGATGGACAAAAAGTCTGCCAGGTCCTCAGCGCTGTTTGCAGTCTAACATTGCCTGCACAAGAGACCCAGTTCGCCCGTTCTTCCCTTCCACCTCTGTCAACAGACTTAGGCAGAAACAGAATCACTGTTCAATCACTTGTTCCTTTGGGTGAGCATAGACCTCAGTCCATAAATAATTTCTATTGCTTTGGCACAGTGCTCCTGTCTCTGAGTAAGCCACCACTCTACCACTCTCTTTTCAGAACGAGCCATTTCTAAAGGGTACACAGCAGTACTGGCACGTGATTTCAACCATTGAAAGCAAAATGAGCTCAGCAGGTAGAGGCAGACACCAGTCCAAATTCCCTTTCAGTCGCTAAACCAGAAATTACAAACCTTGGATATTGGTCCTTCTGATGACATCCAGCACTCAGCGATGCCAGCGGATGATAAAGGTGCAACAGGCAGAGGCTATGTAACCTATACTATGAGAGAGATGGATTAGCCAGACAGTTTCGTGCATCCAACTCTTTGTAAATCTAGTCATATCCAGCACAATCTACTTCTCTAAATTTCTATTAACAATTCTTATAAGAAATAATGCATTTGCCCATATTTTGATCTGATGTCAAATACATTATTTGACAAATTCTTTTTTAATTTAGTTTTAATTTTTTTCAGACTGTTCAGCTAGCTCTAATAATAAAACTGCCTTATTCTGTCTTCACTTCATTTAATTCACTTCCCATTTCAGGAAAAAAAAAATCAAGACTAAACATCTACCAAATGTTATTCCTCTCCAACTGAATGTGACGGATAGTCTGAGGAGCACATAAAAATTAAACAAAAAGTGCATTGTTCCCTTCCAGATTTTTCAGCTGGTGTAAATCAGCATAGCTTCACTGATGCCAAGTTGCAGAGATGTACATCAATTGAGAATCTTGCCCTTCATCTTCAGAGAGAGATATTTTCCTTACAGTTTAGGTTCTCTGCTTTTCCAGGCTCATGAAAACTCCAGCCCACTTTCCTGCCATGCTCTGCATATCACCATAAATTATCTCCATTTTGCTTAAATTCATTACCGCTCCTAACCTGAGAAGAGGTCCTGTAGAGAAGGCACAGAACAGCTGTGACTGCTCAGGCACTCTGTCCCAGACTCTGTCTGGGAGAGATCCAGGCACTGTAATCTACTCCGCTCTGGTGAGACCCCACCTGGAGTTCTGCGTTCAGCTCTGGAGTCCTCAGCACAGGAAAGACATGGACCTGCTGCAGCAGGTCCAGAGGAGGGACACGAAAATGATCAGAGGGATGGAACACCTCCCCTATGAGGAAAGGCTGAGAGAGTTGGGGTTGTTCAGCCCGGAGAAGAGAAGGCTCCGGGGAGACCTTATTGCAGCCTTCCAGTACCTAAAGGGAGCTTATAAGAAAGATGGGGACAGACTTTTTAGCAGGGTCTGTTGCGATAGGACAAGGGGTAGTGGTTTTAAACTAAAAGAGGGTAGATTTAGACTAGATATAAGGAAGAATTTTTTTATGATGAGGATGGTGAAACACTGGCACAGGTTGCCCAGAGAGGTGGTAGATGCCCCATCCCTGGAAACATTCAAGGTCAGGTTGGACGGGGCTCTGAGCAACCTGATCTAGTTGAAGATGTCCCTGGTCATTGCAGGGGGGTTGGACTAGATGACCTTTAAAGGTCCCTTCCAACGCAAACTACTCTATGATTCTATGATAACTACTCAGTGTTTCAGTTTCTGATTTGTGAAATACATCCTTAGCAAAGAGGAACATGGATAGCCTTTGTTCACCATTGCTTCTCAGTTGATCTGGTCCCATGATGCTACAAAACCTATGAAATACAGTATCAAAATGAATGAATGAATGAATTAATTAATTAATTTGAAATGCAGTCTTGAAGAGATTACCATTTTCCATTCAATTTGATCCTTCTAGCCCCTTTATTTCCTCTCCCTGAAATGCAGAAGAGCCCACCTATGGCAGTGACCTGGTATCCTCTTCCTACCACCTGGGAAACTGCAAGTGTGAGAGGGAAGGAGCCCTTCCCTCATACATTGCCCTTCTCTCTAGTCAGCCTCATACACAGGCAGAAAGGTCCCTACCAGGCTCAGGAACACAGGTCTAGATCACCAGTTCACTTCACTTCTCCAAAGCAGCTGGGAGGAAGCCAGCTCTTAATCATTCATCTCTGAAATGCTGCCTCCAGAATTTTTGCCCACACTTGCTGTAGCACCATTGGTTGTTTGTCTTCCTTCATCCTTCCCTGCCTCACTCCCCATGATCCTTTTCTGTCATTCCTTTCCCCCGTCTTCAACCACAGACCCTCCCAAACTAGACTAATGAAAGCTTTGTTTTCATTATATAATCCCAGTGTATAATCAAATACATTTAAAAAATAACAAAACTGTGGAACTGACAAGACATGTGTCTACCATCACCCCATATCCAAACACTGAGGTTTGAGCTTGGCTCAGGCATCTCTCAAAATGCCAAATGCAGATTTCTACAAACATAGAGTAATGGATCCATGGCTGCTGTAAACAGAATAAAGGTGCATTGTTTAAAGTTGCCTAGCAAACACACACAGTAAATTATAGATGCCTTGAGAATCAAGTTGCAGACTTCAGACTGACAAACACTTATGCACATGTGAGATGGTTTTGGCTGGGGTAGAGTTAATTTTCTTCATAGTAGCTAGTATGGGGCTATGTTTTGGATTTGTGCTGAAAATAGTGTTGATAACTCCGAGATGTTTCCGTTACTGCTGAGCAGTGCTTACACAGTCAGGGCCTTTTCTGCTTCTCACCCCATCCCACCAGCGAGCAGGCTGCGGGTGCACAAAAGGTTGGGAGGGGACACAGCCGGGACAGCTGACCCCAACTGACCAAAGGGATAGTCCAGACCATATAACATCATGCTCAGCAATAAAATTAGGGGGAAGGTTGGCCAGGAGGCTGCTGCTCGAGGATTAGCTGGGCATCGGTCAGTTGGTGGTGAGCAATTGTTTTCATTTGCATCGCTGCTCTTTCTTGGGTTTTATTTCTCTCTCTTTGTTATTTTCCTTTTCATTACAATATTATTATTGTTATTATTATTCAATTATTAATCTGTTCTTATCTCAATCCACAAGCTTTCTCACTTTTACCCTTCCAATTCTCTTCCCCCATCCCTCTGAGGGGGGGAGTGAGTGAGCGCCTGTGTGGTGCTTAGCTGCCAGCTGGGGTTAAACCACAACAACATGTTTAACATTAATTTAAGTCAGAGTCCCACCTTCAAACAGGACACTCACAAGCTTAAAGTTACGTAGCAGCCCAAGCACTTGAAGGACAGAAGTCTCAGTCTTGTAAGCTCTTTCTGTACTGAAAACTAATCCACTTTTAGACCATAGATATCTCTGTAATAATTCAAATCAGACACTTCCAGACAGACTTCTTTTTTTGTTTTAATTGTTTTTTCAGGGTAACATTAAAAACACATTAAGCTCCCCTGTAACTGAGTTCAGCTGATTTGCTTAGGTCTACCGGTGCAAGCGAAAACAGAACAGAACCTAAAGGATCATCCAGTCTAGGTTACAGGAAAAAAACATATGTAAAATTGAGGATTTCTCACAGACAGTTTTGAAACGGAGGGTCAGCTTTATATGGCAAGCACTCAGCCCTGCTCCAGGGTGCCTGGCCATGCACAAAACAAATCTCAAGTCACCTCTTGTCCTGAGGATCTCGCAGAGTTGGACAACAAAGCACACTGGCAGCCCCCAGCAAGCCTTTGGATGTCTTCACACCACAGTGACATAGCATCCCATTTAGGCATTAGCAGAAGCACAGAAGCTGCATTCCCACCTGCAGAGGTGTCCAGCATATACGGAGCTCTGGCTTGGTGCAGCTGCATTGCTCATGGCAAGTGAGTTGGCAAGTTTGCAGCCAGCCAGATCATGTCTTCATCGGAGCAGAAGACTGAACTGTAGACATGTCAGGATGACAAAAGCCAATACAAAAGAAATGAATGGTGGTGATGGTGGTGGTGGGAAAATGAATAGAGAAATAAGGAAGCAAATGAATGGAGAATTGGAGAAGTTTAAAACATCAGATTTCTCCGATTTCTTAATTAGCACAATTCTCTTTGGGTTTGGGGTGTCACTGTTGAGTTTTTGTTCGGGTTTGGGGTTTTTTAAAACGTTGTTACATCTAAGTTTGTTTCCAGTACAATTTTCTATATGGTAATAAAACACTTCTGCATTGTTCATTCCTGAAAATGCTAACTTGATTTTTACAGAAGGAAGGGGACAGCAAGAAGTACAACTCTTATTTCACAATAAGTAAAAGTCTCCCGCTGGGTCTCTGTTCATGATAATATACTATGGGAAAAAAAGGTCTACAAACATATTACTAGCAGTATAATAAATAGCATGTGCAAAATGTACAGTATAGTAAATACACTATAGGGACTACTTACAGAGTCTCATACACTCCATAACCATCATCAACCGTCTTCTGTGGTTTGGCACATCAAATGTATGCTATGTACTTTACCATTTTAAAAGCACTGCAGATCCTTGGCTGGACACCAAACAAATGCTGTACATTACTTTGTCAATTGTTGCCTTGTACATTCAACGTCTGACCTTACCTCCCCCTACAGTTCAATGTGTAGAAACGCCAATAAAATACATGGTGTTTATTTCCAGTGGCTTTTATTATTAAATGGGTCTGTCACACTGACGAACCAAAGGATTTCTCTTTAAGGGGAAGTCTCAGAAGAAATCTACACCATTAGGAGACAAGGACTTTGGAATTACACATGAGAATCACTTCTGTTAAAGAACTGGTTTGAAAGTTGTGTAAGCACATACAGCTCCAATATCTGAAGAATAATATAGTACTTTCTGTACTGCTGTGGAAGGGCAGACATACAAGTGATCCTTATGCACTCCTTAAATATATCACTGAGGAAAACCGTGCTATATACTAATTAGTAAATGTGACACTAATACATATACATACCCCAGATAGAGCCATCTGCACAGGTAAGGGGAGAGAGAGAAGAAATTGTAGGCAGGCAAGATGGGGACACTTATCCTTCCCAGAGGCTTGGCTGGGCCAGAACATCTCAGAAGCTGAATTCTAGAGCAGCTCCCAATACTAAAGGTGGATCAGTCCATCGCCCAGCAGGCTAGACAACCTGCAAGAGCTTTCTCACCCCTGCCTGCGTCTGACTCGTCGAAGGAATCAACACCATTACACATTACAGAATACTATATCTTATCGATGAATGAGTAGAGGAATAATTAAACAAATGAAAGGAGTCCAGATGAATGGAAATACCGACGCAAAAGACTGAGATCCTGCTTGTGCATGGACTTAGAAATGAGACTGCTAACAAGGCTGGAAATTGTGGTATCATGCAGATGCTGGCAGAAGGAAGAGTGATTTCCAGCTTACTGAGTACAACCTAGATGTCAGGAGCAGTCCATCATGAGCAGGAACCAGATACTGAGATGATGTCAAGTGGCCCTGGCTCTGATCAGTAACAGGCAATTAGAAAATGTGCTGCAGGGTGATCATGGTTCCATCCACGTGTCTGACTTCTTATCAGCACAACTGATATTTTCTTACCAGCTCTAAAAGACCTCCTCAGCTGGCCTGGCCTGGGTTCAAGCTGGAATCTGCAACAAGAAGATTCCTCAATGGCACAAACAAATCCCAAACTTTTCCATCCAAATTTCTTTTAAAGTAAATTTTCTGTAAATAATATGAATTCACAGAAGCTTAAGGAGGTGGTACAAAGAGGAATGTTTGAAATGAGAAAATACAGTCCAGGTTTTATTCTGAAAAATAATACCAGGAAATCAAAACACACACAGCATACGTAAGGATGATACGAGAACTATGATTATTGCTATTATATGGCAGTCATAATGTCCCTAAAAAACCTTGTCAGTTCTCATGGATTTGAGTTCCTATGGAAACCACTTTTATTAAGTACTGGTTTTAAAAGAACATTGTTTAGCATATTCCAGTTCCTCCTAGGTCATTGAGGTTTTTTCTGAGATACATTAACATCTAGTAATAACAGCTCCTGTAGTTCAGCACATTTAGGATTTTGCACTCTCTTATGAAAGAGGGCACATCTAATCATTACAGTAGCAAAGCCTTTACCTCACTATCCTGAAATGGTATCAGTGAAGAATACATCCTCTAGGGCATCTAGCTGTCTCTATCTGTACTCAATTCCAATCCTTCATCAGAAAGTTTATCCATAGCTAGTGCACTTCTGGAGCATTCAAATTATCCCTATCCCATGTCACACAACCTCTTTCCTAAAGGTCGGTTGAAATGTAAATTCTCCCCTTGCCTTCCCCTCAGACTGTATTTAGATCTGCACAGAGAACTGTATATTTGTTAAAATAACTCCTTGTAGAAATGTGGCCAACTCTATTTAAAGATTGATACATATGCACCAAAGACTGACCCCAAGTCTTGGTTTCAGTTATTTAACTCAAGGAAAGTAGCCACACTATCACTCCTTTGTTAGCAGATTGATTACAAATGGACTCTTGCCAATGATAAACTGATCCAGTTTGAGGATGGATGTTAAGTCCAGACATTTCTTTCAGGAGACTGTTTTCTTCTGTGCCAGCAGCTAACCTTTCATCTCCAAAAAATATGTGAATGTCCTGAGTTCAGTGTTGCAAGGATAAGTTATAAATTCAGAACCAAATACTACCTGACACTGCAATGCGTGACTGAAACTGCAAAAAAAAAAAAAAAAAAAAAAAAAGCTCAAATAATTGCTTTTGAGAAATAGAACTTGAAAATCACCTGAAACCTTGTTAGTACTGAACCCTAATGATGGTCCATGTCTAATGAACATTGTCTGCTATTTCACCTACGACTAAATATGTCTTAAGCATGTTACAGTGACTTCCACATTCTTTTGAGAATGACTTCTCATTTCAGTGCCTCAGTCTCAATAACTATTCAGCATTACTGTCAGCAGGAAGGTAGCCCTCAAACACTTACTAGCTTCTCTACAGTTCTTCTGCAGGCAATTTTCCAGAAAGGGTTTTGGCTCTCCAAAAGTCTACAGTCTTAGTTAAGAAGCGGCAAATATAACCAACAACATGAGACTGCAAAAAGTAAGACAAAGAAAACTTTGAAGACCACTAGATTTTGAGGTCCAAAAAGTCATCTGACTGTGTAATACAGGCCACAGATTTTCATCCAGGTACTTTTGCACTGAGCCATATCATTTCTGTTTGAATAAAATATATCTTCCATAAAGACATTTAGTCTTATTTAGAAATGTCAAGAGAGAGAGAATTCACTTCTCTCCTGGGTAGTTTGTTCCAGTGGTTTACGCCAATAACATTTCCAGAGCCTACAGAATGAAGAGATGTTTTCTGCACTTATATAATTCCAACCCTCATCTCTGCAGACATAAATTCATTGAAGTCAACAGACCTCAGTCATCACCGACTTAAGCCAAAAACTTTAAGTTCCATTGACTGACTTTACTTTTAATATCACAGAACATTTTTTTCAAGCCAAGAACCCCCAAGATGTTTACTTGTTTGACAGGGAAGAGGAAGATGTGTACCAATTTCTCACACTGCACTGACTCTATTAGACAAGGACTGAAGAGGTTTGGGTGTGCACACAGCATGGTAAATGTGGATCTTCAAAAAATGACCCCAAAAGACACGACCATACCTCACTGGCAAACAAACTCATGATGGGTCAGTTACAACTTGAAAAGAAGGTCAAACATTAGCTTGCTAAAGAACTGGATGATCTAGATGTGGAGGTTAGCACGGAACAAAGAACATGGTGGATGGTTGTTCTCAGTGCAAGATCACCCTCTTCCTCTGCTTTGAAAATCTCTTCCCATCAACCCACTTATCTAGGTGAACTGATTTTGCATTGTCTTTCTTCAATATTTTCTTATTACCACCGTCTTCATTCATTACATTGTAAATATTGATGTCACCGTCTCTTCAGATGTTTGCAATAAAGCTGTTGCAGTAAATGGGTGTATGGGGTGGGTTCATCATAATCACAGTCAGCAGTACGCATTAGGCAACAACTCAGAGCTACTGCTACTGCAAGCACCCCCTGCCACAAAAACTGCTACAGCGGCAGTCAACTTCTGCTTGTCTTTCACAGCTGGCCTTCTGAAAACAAACGGAAATAGCACTGCTTCCCTGTAAAGAAGCCAAGAGTAACAGCCCTTCCTATCAGCCAAAAGCTTCAGTTTAGCTGAGAAGGGGAAGAGTTAAAGACTGTATGGTACTTGCAGGATATAAGAATGGGAGCACAGGGAAGCAGAGTCTGATGAGCAAGAACAGGTGGAATGAAGAAGAGGACTGTGGGGGAAATTAATCTAAAAACTTACGTAACAGGTAATGTCCTCTTCATCTAAGTTTGTCAGATCACCCCGTAAAGTACCCTGTTGCAGGCTACAATGTTTTTCCTGTTAAATTATGTATATAACAGGGCAACAGCCCTTTGGGGTCTTTCTGGAGCACGGTACAACACTGGTAAAAGGTGTACTTTGTCTAGGTTCATGAAGAAAATGAACAGGGAGACCAGTATTGCAAACACAGGCTCCACCCTGTCTCCCATGGAAGTAATATTATTAAGCATTTCTTCTAGCACCTCATAAAACTGTTCTGCTGGGAATAGGCTGGGAAGAGCAACTTTTAACTCCTTAGCTGCCACTCTACTGAGTACTTCTCACCAAAAATTTACAGAATCTCTTGCACAAGCTAAACTACACTTTCCCATTCTTGTCAAGGGCAACCCTTGAAAACTTTCGTATTAGGACTGGTCTTTGTCTCTACACTTTGGTGTCAAGAGGATAAGAGGAATACCCTGATGTTGAATGTAAAAGCAGTACTTGAAACTCTAGAAATTTCCTTGCCATTTTGCCTTTAGACACAAGATGGCAGCAAGAAATTCATTTCAAGCATTTGCTCCCATTAACTCGGTGGTACCTGCCAGTAACTGTTAAGTATGGGGAGTCGGTTATTGCGACTATTTGATGGTAGTGTCCACAAACACTACCACCCACACACTCTTCTCCTATCACCCATGACCCTGAACTCTGCTGTTAGCTCTAGTCATAACGACCAGGTACCTATTGCACTGGGTACGCAGCAATGCAAAAAATACATCTATGGAAAATGCAGGTATCTAAGATGTGCCAAACATGCCCTTCTAGTGGCCATAAATCAGTAAAAAACTCATTCATTAAGTCTTGCTTTATTATGTAGCCTTTTCTTCCTATTCATTTTGGTTTTTCTAGCACCTCTATTCTTTCCTAATGTGGTATTTTTTTCTTCCTCATAGTTTTACTCTGTAGAATCTACAGCCTTTAGTAGTCCCAAAAATTTCTTTCTTTTTTTTTTTTTTAATTTATCCCACCTATGATATTCTAGAATTCATCTGGTCCAAAGCACCAATCTTAGAGCTGTTCAAGGAAGACTTTGCAAGTTCCCAAATGTTCTTTGTCAGAAGGATTTTCTGCCCTTTAAATTCAAGTGAAAAGTGGGGGTTTGTCGTTACAGAGAACTTTATCTAATTTTGCCCTATGGATAAGTGAACAGTGGAAAAGTTCAGATCTTTAGTCTACATCTCCAAACTTCATTAGTGTTTGTGGAACATTCAAAATTTTTGCTGATATGAGAAACAGCTCCAAGGATTCCTAAGACCACAGCAGTGCTCTAAAATTAAAAGTTATAAACCAAGCTTGCCACCTACAAGCTACAACAGACTCAGATACTCTATGAATCAAAGCAGAACACATATAATACACACCGGCCATAGTGCCTTATATGAGTTTGAAGGATAAAGCAAGCTAAGGAGGACCCAGAGCATACCCTCAGAGCTGGCAAGCTTCTGGAGCAATGCTCCTTATGTTGCAAGCAAGCCAGAGCTGCAACGACATCACTCCACCTAATAATGTTGAAGTAACATGACTAAAGCACACTGAGTAAAAAAAAAAAAATGTAAGAAATTATAATAAAAATACCCATATATAAATCTATTTTTATCCCTCCACCTCCTATATGGCTTAAACTTCCTGATAGGGAACACACAGATTTTAATTATATAGCACTTAAAGTGATGTCTGTCTGTCTACTTTATTGCATATTTCCATTGGGTTTTTTAAATCATTTTCTTCAGACTGTTAGCAATTGATTTTTTCAAGTGTCTTGTTAAAACAAGACTGTTTAGGTCGGTCTGAAAATGGACATTTAATGCTTTAACATCTCAGAACAAATATTCTGCTTCATAGTAGCCAGACATTGCACTTGACATTACAAGGACACACAGCTATTATAACATCTTGTTTGGGACACATGCGATATACAAGTATACAGAAAATTTGGCCCTCTATCTAAAGCTTATTAGTGTTTTTTCCCTCAGAAATACATGTCTGTCTTCCAAAAAAAACATCTCACAAGATTAATGAATATTCTCTTTGTTAAAAACTTTCATATTCTCTGTTCAAGAGGAACAATTTCCAGCTAGTAATTAATCTGTACTATGGTTCAAGGACAGAATTATTTACTTACAATCATGGAATGCCGGAGATTGAAAACACATTTTCATCAGGATACTAACAATAATGAGAGGGGTGGTGAGGTTTGAAGAACTCAGGTGAAATTCTTAAAATAGCCACCAAAAAATGTGTTTGACTATTTTCCCTTATTAACATTGAAGTTTCCACTGCACTTCAGTACGTCTGTCTCATCCTAAATAAACCTACAATGACCCCTCCAAATTACCTTTTTTGTTTGTTTGTTTGAAGCAGTCCCAATGTTCCCATTAATACTAAGAAAAGATGCAGCATCACATTATGTGTTTAAATGGAAATCTATTCTTTTCTCAGGAATATTATTTCTAGAATAACATTTTAGAGATCCTGCACTTACTCTTTTCTATTCACTAAGTTCCAAAGAGCTTCTCATTTGACCTGCATCTGAATAGCCGAAGACTGAATTGCACTTATAACTTTTCCAGATAGCAATTCCTATTTTAAGACCATTTGTTTTTATCTGCTATATACAGCTTTCACTTTGGAAAGCAAACACTGCAGGAGCAAAAATCCCTCTCAGCAATCTAATTACAGCAAACAAATTCCTGAGGCCAAGAATTCACACCACTATTGTCTTCCTGGCAGGACAGGCAGATGTTCTCATGACCTTAAACCTTTGCACCTTCTTCTGGTAAACTACAGGCAAAAGATGGAAGCACAGATGTCATTTTTATTTGTCATCATGGGAGACAAATCGTAGCAGTTCCAGTAAATTGCTGCCCAATTACGGGGACACAGATTTTTGATTAACCTCCTTAAGCTGCAGACCATGCAAGGAGAAGCACAGACCTGCTACAGGGATGCCTCACCCGGGATAACTCTCAGACAGTCAGTTTTCCACTGATGCAGCACAAAGGAGTGGGACTGAGGGGAAGAACCAGAGCCAAGAGGTTCAGCCAGTATCGCGTCTGCTCGGAGAGCAGAAAGCTGTGTCAGACGTCTCTTTCCACATTCCCAACCAGTTCTGCACTTGGTACAAAGCCTTCCTCCGCTGAAGTGAGCAGATCTGAATTGGACCAGGATGAAGCTATAAATTAGATGATTTATAAGCTCAGCCCAATAATGTAAACTTGATAGCCTCTCTCCCTTCACACATATTTTTAAACAAATTCACCTTGAATATGCTCTAATATTGTTTATATGTGCTTTCCATGAACACTCAAGCAATCATATGGTACAAATACTAAATATAATTGAGCTTCTGAACTGATGCACAAATATTCATAGGAACCATATTTTAAAACTACGTGATGAATAACAGTGCCAGGCACTCAAAATTTATCCAACTTGGTAGCATAAACTGTGTTTACTGTGCACCAGAAATTAACCAATTAGAGTTAAACTCCAGTTTCAAATTTATCTGAGACAATATTCCCAGGGAAATCATCAATATCAATCAATTTTAGAGTAATTTTCTGATTATAAAAACTGGTTAAATCTGAATAATGAATAATTCAAAGTAACTGCTTTGTTCTTATAACATACTGAAATAAAGTGAGAATCTACATTTATCAGATAAATTATTCATTGCAAAATTACTCATTCTGTTCTGCCAATACACATCACACAAACAGACTCAATTACTAGAATTATGGCTTGAGAAGAAACCTTGCCTGATCTTAACTTCCAGTTTCAGCAAAATCACATAGTCAAACATAGGACCTCAACATAGAGGCTATCATTAGGATAATGTCACATATCAAAGAAAATAAATGTAGTCTGAAGAAACCACTTAACCTAACAATACATCTTAAAATAAAAACAATTAAGGCAGCTTAAAAAAAAACAAGTGATATGACACCATTGAAATAATAGGCTGTTCTGGACAGAAAAGAATATTATAAATTTTTGAAGGAGGAGATATTTATTAAGGAGTATAAATATTGTAGGCACAACATTTTTTAAATCTGATATGAAATGTTGCAAGAAAGTCAGAGTCTCTAATTTGGATTGCAGTCTGAGACTGAGTTACTTTAAAAACTATGACAAAGAATCTTGTAATATTAACGCTTTGAATTCCTTCGTCCTATCCAAATCCAGCTAGTGAATCAGATTCATCAGTACAGATGACCTGCAACAGAGCTGATATAACATTTTTTTGCTGGAAAACAGCAATTTCAACCAACTCAGTGAATATGGAAACAAGCATTATTTTTCAAACCGTAAGACATCATTAAAGATTTATGATATTTTAAACCAGAGTGAGCCCTTACTTATTTGGTGTCTGATATAACTCAAAATCTGGTTGATTTAATTTTGCCTAGACCTTTTTATATTCAAGGGATATAAAGACTGAGTTGCAGGCACAAAAGTAAAACACAAAGACCAAACAGGTATTAATTTCAGAAAGTGCAAGTTTTTCCTGCCAGAAGATTTGACAATGAGATAATAATTGGATAAACTATTATGGCCATGGAATGATTCACAAACATTTCATGTTTTCCTACAATCTCCAGCTCTTAAGAGTCCTGTGGTTACTAAAGAATAGGAAATTTCATTTAAAATAAAATAACTAAATCTCTAGCTTTCACAACTGTGAAACAAACCTCCCAACATGAAAAGAATGTGTTTTAAAGAATTAGAAAACAGAATGTAAGTAAAATTAAAAAATAATATATTGTTAGGAGAAACACCCTCATATTTATATTGAGACTAACCTGATTCATGATTTTTAATGTCTGCTACACAGGTTGTTTCCAACTGACTAAGCAACTTTCATTTCATATACTATATCATTAATATAATACAGTATTTCTTGAAAGCCAATGCTTAACAGAAAGTAGAACACATACTAGACAGTGCCTTTATTTTCACTATAGTTCAAATATTCTTCTCATTAAATTTTATTTGAGGAAGACATGATATAGAACAAAATTACCCAGCAGAGAGCACTGTCTAAAGTCCAAGTGCAACTGCACTGTGTTATTAATGCAACTACTGTGGAAGTATTTTTCAAGGCATCAGAAAAGCTTCATTAAAATAAGGAGCTTAAAAAAATACTACATATTACAGCATCGATCCATGATTATATTTATCTTAACAGCCCTATCCTGTTATTCAAACCCTTGCACAGCAATGCCTTACTCTACAAAATTACCACAAAAATTACTAGATATTTCTACAATACCGGAAAATACTCTTGCACTATTGAAGTCAACAGCTGTTGATCCAGATGCCTAAATGGGACCAGGGAAAGTAAGATTTTTTAAAAATTAGCAATTGATAGATCCCTCTGTATTAAACATATTTTAATATCATGCTTTTCTTGTGGAACTTTACTAAAATCTGAAACTTTGCTACTGCTATGGAAGAAATACAGTATCACCTCCATCTTAAATGATGTGACTAAATTAAATAAATAAGTAGATAGACAAATAAATAAATAAATAAATGCTGAAATATTTCAAGCCAGCTCATACCGAGAAAAGTCCAGAGGCTATTCTGACAAGTATGTTAAGTCTAAGCATTTCGATCTACAGTGGCCATTTTAAAAATACGTAGTTCAATTGCTAGGCTTGAAGGAACAGAAAATAGGCAACCAAAAACATCAGATGAAGAAAATGCAATTAAAAAAATATTGTAAACCTGCCAAAATTATATAGTCCCAATTGAATGAGCACAAGAAAGATATTGCGACAGATACACATGTGCTATTAGAAGCAACACACTTCATTTTGTACAAAGTGTTCCCTTGGCTTGTCAGTGTGTAAAGAACAAACACCAACCAGGAGTCTTATTCACCAGATAAGGAACTGTGTGATAGTTGAACTGGATTAACCGCTAACTGAAGAATTTGATCCAGGAAGCTGAAGATGCCTGGAAACCAGATGACTCAAATGAGAAGAACAATTTTAAAATATTTTGGAATAATTATACTCAAAGAAAAAATAATAAACAAGGGTACAGGTAAGGAAATAAACATAAAAATTACTGATATTCTCTCAAAAAACAATTTCTTCACTAAGAAAGTGGAACATTATCTAGATGCTATTGCTATAAGATAGGTACACAACTGTGTGGAAAAAAGTGACTGCCAATGCCTCATTTTCAAACTAGAAGAATATGCTTGAGAAGGTCTCAGTACAGCTGAAGTTATTAATAACTCGGTGGAACAGGAAATAGTCCTAAAACCTGGGCAAAGCACAGAAGTGAAAGAGACTGCAAGCAATTTGAAAGAGAAGATTCAAAGTAAGTGTGATAAATTAGCGGGGAGGGGGGGGAGGAATGAAATCGTTTAGATGAAATTTTATAAAGTGCCATGTTCTGCATTAGAGGAGGAACTCAAGTATACAGTATCAAAAAGGGAAGGCTGGAAAAGAAAAGACTGGGTAAATTGGATCACAGACTGAATATGAGTCAACTGCAGACGAAGGTTTCAAAACAGAATAATATAATTCTGTGTTTATTAAAAAGAAAGCTCTATATAAAACATGGAAGGAAATTATCCCACTCTACTAATGACTGAGAAAGCCTCAGCTACATCTATTTGTGTCTTTCATTTTTAAGAAAGATGTGGTAAACTGGAAAGAGTCCTGAGGAGAACAAAGAACAAGGGGAAATTTATAAAATGTGACCTATCTGGAAAAAAACAGAAGACTGAAGACAGAATGATAAACATCAGCCAATGTTGACTTTAAAAATTTTAAAGTCATCACTTATCCTGTTTCCATCAAAGGATGGCAAGAAGTAATCAGCTTCATGTGTGACAGAAGACTTAGATTAGATGTTAGCAAAAGCCTTTCTAGCTGTTAAAATAAAGCTCGCATAGGGAGACAGGCCCCTTTAAGGTGGGTGTAAGAAGGCTGGTAGGGGAAGTAACCACAGCATTACTGTGTTACAAAGCAAAAAATTTCAGCTGAAAATGAAGTAAGTAAAATGAATGCACGGGGATAGGAGGAGGGAGATGCTGGCTCTCCAGCAAATAGTCTCTTTCACTCACAGCTTCAGTCTGCCATGTCAAATGCTCGTAGCCAATTCTTTCGCTGGTTAAAATCAGTATAGCTGCAATGGCTTAAAGTTTTTCTTGGTCTGTACCATCAGGTGGCATCAGACCTTGTCCTTTGTCTATGAAATGGAAAGTGGGAAATGCTTTTAACAAGAGACAGCTGTGGACAACTTTGGATGATAGCCTTGCACCGATGGCCAATTCCCTTCCCTCTTAACAGAGTAAGTTCCACAAGAGGCTGTGCTTATACATCAGGGAGGTACCCTACTAGCTTTTAACTGTCTCTGCTACAGCAGTGGTTACATCTAGCAATCTTCCTCTTGTCCTTCTGTTACACAGACCATCCAGGTTTATGGTCGGTCTGTAGCAAGCAAATGCGTCTGACAGGAAGATAACAGTAGCAGCAAAAGACATGCCAAAACTCACCAAATGAGGCATAAGGATGTTAAATCTGTAACCCTGCAGCTGCATGAGAAATATTTATTTGCCTCCATCTTGGTAATCTGGCCAAGCGGATCTGTTTGGATTTGTAAATAGTCTGGTTAAAATGAGCTGTTTTTCTTAGTAGCTGATTTTAAGGTTTCCTCTTGTGAGGAAATTTTCTTGTTGTTTTGCAGATAAAAATCAAATATATTTTGAAAAGATCGTCTACATCCATGGGGGCAGAATAATATTTTGACAGAGGAAATGCCAATGTTTCTCTGCTTCGTTCTCGGCCAAAGTCACTCACCAAGGTATGGGAGGTGGTGGGGGAAGGTCAGGCCTTTGGATTTACGTGCACTTTGGCTAAGTTTCTTCCTGGCTTGAGAAGGTTATTTGGGAACTATTGGCTTCAATGAACGCAGATATTATCTACAATTCTCTTTGGGTAATCAGTTTGCTTAGTGCTCTTACCAATGTGGAAAACCATTTTTTTAAAGGGATAATGGTTGACAATCTGACCGGTGCTCATCTCTCTTTAGTCTCCTGCTCTGGGCTACAGTCACAGCTGAAGCGTGCTAGTGCAGTGCAGGCTGCTTTTTGGGTGACAGCAGCTGACTGGTCTGGTCCAGGATCTCCTCAGAAGTAAAGGCATTACCCAGTCTACGTACAGCAAGTAGTATCATCATGAGGTGATTCACCTTCTACACAAGAGCTATTGATGAGATTGCTTTTCACGTTGCTGCCTGACTCTCAGACTGCAGAGTACGATATTGGTCAGCTGCTCCTCAGCCTCAAACCTGAGGTGCTCCAGGGTGGCACCTGGCTCATTCTCCTTCTGACACATTATAGGATCTGAGTGCCCAAGCTGCTGGACTAGAAAAGCCTTACTCAAAAACTCAGCTGCCTGGTGTGCAGTCCCACCCTGCCCCAACACCAAACCTCTATCTGTCCCCATTTGACTTAGTACATTAGAGAGGATGAGAGGGTTTTTGTCAGATGCCTCACCAGATGCTGCCAGATGTTGTCAGACGCCTTGCCAGAGTTTACCCTGCAGCTGCTGGGCTGTCACAGCTCCTTCTCTAACCTGTTCCTGACAGGATGCAGCTACATCCCAGCCCTCTCTTGGAGCAGCTTCTCCAATTCCAGCCAAAGCAGAAGCTTTGAGTAAAAGACAGTAAAACTTTGGGCATCGAAGAGCAACACAGGCACAACAGCAACAGACAAAACAGACTGACAATTTCTTAAAGCATTCCACCTAAGAGCAGGAAATGACTATAAAAAAGCACTGAAGCACTGCATCAGCAAAAGGTTCAGAGATAAAATAAACACTGTAAACATAATACAGCCTTTCATAGTAGGAGAAAGACTGAGGGAGGAGGAACAGTACAGCCTTTGCTGTTTTGACTGGCATCACTGCTTGTCTCGCTCTGACAGGTTGCCAGGTTAAGATTTTGTTTTGAATCAGTCACTTCCCTTTGAACAGTGGCAACTGTTACCATTGTTACCCTGTTACACTGAATATAAAACAAAATTTCCACCAGCAGCTTTCCTGCCATATGTTTATTCTAGGAGGCAGCAGGCATCTAGGATTTGGTAGCAATCACAGTGAGGAAACATTTGCAGGACCTATCTCAACAAAATAATTACCTCAATCACAGTAATATCATACAGAAGAAGACACTGAATTCACAACTGTTGTCCATGAGATCTAACCTAAGAAATCTAGTAACGTCAGGATTTTTTTTTCTCTTTAATTGAAGGGTTATTATTTCAAGAATCATCCCTCTAAAGCATACACATGAAGTATTAGTCCCAAAAATGTTGAGCATGTTTTAACTACAAAATTATTTAACAGACCTTCTTGAAACATTTTCTGCTTTTTCTCCACAATAAATCTAGCCACATCCTGATGAAAGCAATTTCACATAGAAAAGTGATATGAGGGGCTTAAAACAGGGTTTCATAAGTTTTTCATATTAGCACAGCTTTAATTATGAATATATTTTTTAATGTCTCCAAAACTATCATGATTTCCTAATTACTTACGGAAAACATTTTATAATATGACTCCTATTTACTTACAATGTAGTTTTTTCTTCCTAATGCTTTAGATATGAAGAGGTAGCTATATTAAAATCAATGAAATCTCTCTTTAAGAACACCTTTACTGCTAACTCATATTATCACTACAGTGCTTACTAGTTCAATAAAGTAGTTCAATAAATAATGAGTGCTCCCTCTTTGCCTGAATTCCTAGAATGAATGCCAAATTTCCAGTGAGCTCTCACACCTAAACAAATTTACTTAAATATTTGGTGAGATAGCTAGAAGTTACTAGAAGTGGTTGAGAATACACTACCCATATGGTCTCCTGGACTTAAAAAAGCTGAAGTCTGATGTAATGTTACAGGCATCGGATGATAGTTTATTAATAACAGCTTGTATTTTTGAAAGAACCTAGAAGAGTTAGACTCCCAAATCCAACTGCCCTTTAAAGGGAAATTGTTGCTAAATCCCATAGGTTCTTTTGAAATCCCAGACATCATTAAAAAGTAGGAGAGGAGAAAGATACATAATTTTGACCTTAAAAGGAATCTACTGTCAATAATGCCAGCTGCTTGATATTGAATGAATTAGGTACTTTTTTTCTATGAATGAGAATGAGTGTCTTCTCCAATCCTAGAATTTAGCTAACACTCACATTCACCTCCTTGTAGGCAAAATAAACTTATATCAAAGTACTGTAGTTTGTTTGTTTATTACTCTGTAGGTAGTTAGATAATCACCTTTGACTTGTTTAGCTGCATTTCATTTTTTGAACAGGGACAGTTTACATGTGTGAGATTTGAGTCATGCTGAGACAATTTTTACAAGATTAAGAGACCAGAATGTGAAGAAAGCAGAGCTTTTATAAGGTAAGACAAACAAGGCAAGGACAGGGGAGTTGAGCCTTGCATGAAATATAGATGTAAGGTATCACTGCAAAAATAAATATACAAGAAAAAAACCAGAACTGTAATCAGCCAAAAATCATTGTTACAGCAACAGATCTGCCCCAGTAGGGTTTACCTGTCCTTGTTTTAACAAGTGATTGCTCATTTCGCAGTGCCAAGTAATTTCTCTAGGCATGGAACTTGTTGCCTTCAGTGTTACAGCTGGAGGGAACTAGCTATTAAGAGAAATGACTAGTAACAGATTAAAAAATAAACGAAAAGATTGTATTAGAAAGGGCCCAGTCTCCACTTTTCATGGAAAACAATACAAGACAGGAACTCTTTTTTCCCTATTTACCTCTCCTCCTCTCTACCTATTTGTTTTCAAGCTCTCGGCATACATCAGCAAAAGCAGTACAGAAAAAATTAAGAGGAGGCAAGAGAGGGAGAACACGTAATAGATGTTAAGATATGCACAGAAAAGAAAAACACACAAGTGAAAAACACACAAATTATATTCAAGGTTTTTGAGTTGCTTTGTTTTACTGACTTGTGCTGAAGACTAACAAGCTTTTCATTATATCACATTATGTGTAATTAAAGTGTGTTACATTTGCAGATCCTGAACAACTTATGTGGTGAAGTAAGTTGATGGAAAATACGTATAAAGACATTTGGACTGAAGTATTGTATCTTTCTCTTAATAATGTTCAGTTAAATAAAATCTGACAGCTTCCTTATTAAAACTATGAAGTGATGTAGGACATCCTGCCTCAAGAACTCCTCAAATGTAAAATAAACAGTACGTAAAGAGGAGACACTTCGCTCTCTCGACAAAATGTTCCCATCTTTTGGCTGAAACAAAGAAGCTGTATAAAGTTAGCTACATGTCCCAATAATCAAGGGAAGGAATTGGAAAATAACCCTGCCAATTGAAACTGCAGGAGTTCTTTTGGCCAATGTAGTGTCAACACGGTGTCACTTTGGCCAATGAAGTGGCTATTGGAACAACAACCAAAAAATATGTAGAGTTGTCGAAAGTGCCCATTAATAGATAAAGAATCAGCATCAATTATACACCTGTATTTGCCAAAATGCTACATGAAAATGTCTGAGGGCAAGTGGATGGGAAGAAAAACAAAAAAAACCAAACCAGTGGAAAATGTCCAGTCCCCACTTTTTTCATGGAAAGAAGTACAAGAGGAATTTTATGTCCTCCAGTGCTCTGGAGGTCAAAACTTCCAAATATACATGAAGTAAAAATCTGTGCAAATGTCATCCATGATATGAACTCAGCTTGGATCTGTACTGGCGATTTGCACATAAGAAAATCTAATCTCTGTGTTCAGTGGTAATAGTTGCAGTTGCAAATGTGAGCAGAAGTTTTTGTATGAACTAACCAATCATTAAAGACAGAGGGTCAAAAGTGATCATAACATGCCAGAATCTTCTGTTGCCAAATTCTTCTAAAAGTTGATAACCCACTGCTAACATTGGGAGAGAAGTAACTTCTATTGAAGCCAGCAAGCCTTCTTGCAACTACTTAACTGGAGGGCTGCCATCCAAATATTCCAGATAGTTGGGATGGTAGAAGTCTCTGGAGACTTGCCTGGATTTAGGGGATGAAACTAAACATGATTTTAATATTTTATTTCAAATTTATTCCTGCTTTGGTGGACTCCCTATACCTTCCCAAGCCCCTTAAATGAAATGGAAAATTGTTGACTAAGTCAGAAGACATCTGGCAGACTTAACGGAATGCACCGATGGTGTTCAATGACATCTGCTCCGCAGAGAAGCATTACCTAGGTCTGTTCAGAATAAGCCAGCTGTCCAATCATCTGGAATGAGCAGGCAGAGGTGTCTGAAGAAATCAGAAATAGAACAAAGACATATAGCCCTTTCCTGGCAAAAAGCCAGGCACCCAAAGAAAAAGGATTGCCAGCTGAAGATTGTATGTCTCTCTAAAAGTATTTCCATAGGGGTATTTCTTTGGATCAGGATGATGGGAAGGAGAATATTTGTCAGCATAAACTCTACATCCACAAGCAGTTTTCTGAGAAGTGGCAGCAAAAATGGCTTTGTGGCTTGCATGAGATTTACATTGATTAACTTTGCTGCCAAATCAAGATTCTTGACTTTGTACACTCTCTACAAGGGCTGTTTCTTGAACTGGAGGGAATCAGTTGTTTACATCCTTTTATGGTAAATGATAATATTTCTACAAATAATTTAACCTCTTGCCACAGAAAAAAAAAAAAAAATCATTGTTATGATCCAGGCCTGCCAAATACTCTAAATAAAATAATATAATAAAATAAATATACAAGAAAGCGTTCAGAGAAAATGGCCACTTAAAATGGCCTTAACTGAGTACCTGAGGGACTGATTTTGTAAGATTCAAACTGGCATAATCATTCAGAATAGCTTTAAACTAAGAGGCCTAGGAAAGAAGACTGGAAAAGAGCCATGTTCAACTCTCAAAACCTGATTTTATTACACAGGCAAAAGAAAAGCAGTTTGAAGGGTTCAGTAAAAAGAAAGAAAAAAAAAATCAGCAGAAGCAGCAAAGAGAAAAGTATAAGCAGAGAATGTAGAAGTAGTCATGGAGACAGTTCAGTTACTGAAGGGATTACACATGATCAAGTTGAA
This sequence comes from Astur gentilis, assembly GCF_929443795.1. Classification (NCBI taxonomy): domain Eukaryota; kingdom Metazoa; phylum Chordata; class Aves; order Accipitriformes; family Accipitridae; genus Astur; species Astur gentilis. Next base: position 10,559,333 of record NC_064904.1, read on the forward strand.
GCGGGTGGGGTAACAGAAAGCAAACTTAGCTGTTTGGAAACCAGTGAAAGGTGGCAAGGTTACAAACCAGAGGAAGTGGAACCAATAGAGCAGGGCATGAAATCAGATAGTACAGCCATAACAAGACATGGTGGAGTATCAGTCATGATTGGAACGTGGATATTGAAATACATTATATTCTTCTAAAAGCTAGAAATAAAATCAGGAGTAGAATACTGCCATAGTTTAATAAAGACCACTTCTGCAAGTAAAAATTTGTAATAACATGGATAAAACTGAAGCTTTTAAGGTCAAAATTAATTTGAATGAAGGGCTGCAAAATGAACTAGGGTCAGAAGTTTGCCATTGCCTCACACAGGTCAAATTTGAACCTGGATGAGGATGCCATTAATATTTTGTTGGAGGGAAAATGGCTATCAGAAATTGTATCATTGTGTGGACACATAAATTTCCCAGACACAGATTGGAAAAAACATGCTACCAAATATGGTAGGACCCATTTATTCCTGAATGTGATAGCCAAAATATTTCTTCACCAAATGTACTGTGACTAATAAGTACCATTATAAAAAAGGTTCTGGTCAGCTGGAAATGACAGATCAAGCAAAAGACCTGGGCATAGAACTTAATCACAAGATTACTGAGTCACCAGTACAATGATAAAGTGCAATGTGATAATAGCCTGCAGCTAAGGCAAAATATTTCCAATAGAAATAGGGACATATTCATATCATTACATAAGGTAACAATAAACTGCAGACAGTGCTCTGTGTTATGTTGTGTGCAAAGATGAACTCTGACCAAAACAGGTAGAAAGAAGGACTAGTCATCCTTGTAGGGAACTAAGGGTCCACTTTGGGAAGAGAGACAAAAGTGGGAGCACAGACAAAATGTGGTTGCTCTCTGTGAATTGTGGGAGCACAAGGTAAGAACTGAAGGACTAAATAGAGGATCATGTTAGGAGAGGCATAAAGTGGCCTGAATTAATTTAGGAAAGAAAAAAGAACAAGATTCCTTACAATCAGCTGTGTAAAGTCTTGAAACAGCTTCCTGAAAGAAGTGCAGGAGCAAAAGTTAATTGATTGGCTAATGATGAAGGATAGTGAAGTTAGGAATGGGATTACATGGTGAAGTTCATCCTCAGCGCAGACAAGAGATAATGATCCAGTAAAACCCTTCCCTTCTTCAATGTCCACATATAATCATTAAACATGTCTAAGATGCAGCTTTTCATCAAGAGATACCAAACTACTCACACAGGACAATTAATATAAGTGAAATTTAGCATATACTTAATGCTTAGTTCTCTGCACACTCTACAAAGCTTTACTGATTTGTATCAGTGTAAAACGTTGTTTAATATGTTGGGGTTTTTAATTATTTGCCCTGTATTTCATAAGATTCACAAGACCTACACTACAGAAAATGTGGGAATATGAACCAAATCTATGTAGCACCAAATAGGATTGACTAGCACAGGCTTTTCACAATGCAAATTACATTTTTTCAGTCCATTCTTTCTTTGTTCTTCCCATCCTCTGTTTAAAACATGAACATTAAATAAAACAAAAGGGTCACATTTAGAAAGTAGAGATGAAAATGGGTGTTTGCTTTAACATATATAGTTTAGGCTATATTCAAAAGGTAATAGAAAGCTACCTATGTGCTTCTTTCTCCTCTGTCTCAAAGCCAAGTCCAATGCTGTATGCAACTCTGTGTGTGGGTAAAGTTTTCTTTTAGATCATATTGTGACAAAATGTTACAAAGTTTAAAAACACTAAAGACTTCTTTGTGTTATCTATGGTGGACCTGTGGAATGTACCGCTGCTAGTGGTCACTGAGTCAGTGGACTTTTAAAATGAATGAATCATTTTATGACCACTAATAATTTTTGTAGCTATGAAAGATAGAACGATGAATTCAGCATCAAAATTGCACTTACCAGGAAATAAGTTATCTGTTTGTGGGTATGGGGTCAGAAAGGAATTTATTCTCCATTTCAGCTTCATTTTGGCAGAAAAGCTTGGGGATATTTCAGCTTTCCCTGACTGTAGGGGTAGTAGCTGTTACTGTACCAGGACAAGAGATGAGATATGGATTGAGGCTCCAGCGTGATGTAGTTCTCTTCCCTTCCACATGGAATATAAGTCTTCCTTTATACTCCATATATGAGGAGTAAAATCAGCAAAGAAAATGATGTGAAACTGCCATAACCATAAGAAAACTGAGGCTCAAGTTCATAGAGAAATAGGGAAGATATTCTCTAAAATTCAAGTAGCTATTTGTATAATATTTTCATCAGTAATATACAAAATTATATAAGCTAATGAAATTTCACAACTAGTGTCAGAATTTCAAAGCTGGCCTCTATGTTCTTCTCACCTCAGTTAAACTCAACATTGTTATCTTGATACGAACTTCCTCTCCAGCCTACACAAAAAATAGCTTGAGCAATTCTAGGTAATGAGGGGAGTTACAAAGCTTGTGTAACTCATTCACAAAGAGTTAATATGAAACTGGCACATTACATGTGTATTTCTGCATTTATACTAAGTAGGTGCATGTGAGATACACGGTTGGATAGGAATGAAGGAAGAAGGAAAAAAGATGCATAAATTGATTACACTTTCCACTTCCAGGTATCTACACTTTTAAGGTCCACTCCTGAGACTTTAAGTATCTGTAAACCACACCTCTCAAACCACATACAGAGCTACAACTACCATACTTAACTTCAGACTGCACTTTGAAGTACATAAAATCACAAAGACAACAACTAGAGGGCACTTACAACTTTCCCTGAAAAATCAAGCTTTGGGCATTCAGGCTGCTTCTCAATGTGCTCATGGAAAAGTATAAGAAGTTTAGAAGATAAGTCACAGGAAATGTACTCAACAGCATTCTTCCCCATTTTGCCAGAAGATGAATATATCAGACCCCTGCTGCCAAGGACAGTTTTGGTCTACCTGCCTGTGTTGGGCTCATCAGGAAACATGTTGTACTGTTTTCATCTGGCAGGGCTTCTAAGACAATGTGGAGGACTTTATAAAATCAGACCCACCAAAATCAAAATACATAACCTATCTGACTAGACACTAAGCTTGTTTTCATGATTACAGCAAGTCTGCTGTGATACAAGTCCTAATATTTTGAGACATGTGCTTGTATTGTAACAAGTCATTTAAAGCATTTTCAAACTGGAATCATGGGTAGACTGCTTGCAGTACAGCTGTCCATCTGGAAATTTCAGATTTTGTTTATCTATTTTCACAGGAATTTTGACACATCAAATACTTGGGGTTGCAGAAAATGACAATGTGCATTTTGACTACATACTGTCTAGGTAAACACTTGTCAAATGAGGAATACTGAAATCAAAACAAGCTTTTGTGTGTGTCACTCCACAAGTTACAGTCTTTCTGGCTACTGGACCAGATTTTAGTTACTGCTCCAATACTGTTTGATAAGAAAGGCAGCACTCTGAAGACTGCCAGTCCTATAGCATGAAGAGTTGCATTTTGAATAGCATTATATGTGTATAACAATAATAAACTTTCTACCTTATCCAAAAATAGAAAGAGCAACTGTTGAGGCCTCTTCACTGGTAGTCATCACATTGGACCAGGCTCACTGTGCAATGATTCAAGCAAAGTGTTTGAAAAGAGATATATTTTGGTTGGATACTGGAAAATTTAGTCGAATAGAATTTGTCCTAGCTGGAGGTGTGGGCTAAGAAGAAAGCCTTTAGGCATCTATAGACACTGGGTTTAGCTTAGGAGTCAGGGCTCAAGTTGAGAAAAGAGTGAGTTCTCATGAAATACGCACCCAAACAATTGGATCTCCTTTGGGACCAGCTGTTCCCACCATCTTAGATTTACACAAGACATACTAAAGAACCAAAGAGGAATTTAAAAGCAACCAAAAGCCAGAACAGTAGGAGAAGCTTTGGATCCCAACCTGGCTGAACTTGGAAAGGCTTCACACACTCTACTTTTCAGCTTGAGCCCATCTGCACTTTTAAGTGTGCTTGTCAATTTAAATTAGACCTTTACAAGTAAAAATAAAAAATTATTTTACCACTAACTCTTGAAGTGTTATCTTAACAGCTGCGTAAAACATTTGCACGGAAATTCAGACCCATTCAAGTGGGCCCTGCATTCCAGGCTACAGAGGTTTATGAACCCCAGCCCATTCAAATGAAATTTGCAATGCAGTTAGTTGTCCATAAACACAAGCAGCTCCAAAATCTCTCTCCTCAGCCAACCTCTCTTACTCAATACATGCAAATTCCCCTTCTTCTGCCTTCTCTAATACTCTCAAGCACTTCATGCTTCCCAAGGTCAACTAATGTAAATGGAGACCTGAAATGTAGCAGAGATGGAGGACAAGATAACACAGTGTTGGTCTGATACCCTTCCAAGCCCTGAAGAACAAGCCTAAAGGTTCATTTACCCTGTGGAAACTAAAGATTTTCAAGATTAAAACAACCCTAACCAATAGTCTACACCAACCATGGATAAGGAAGGAAGGGCCTTCAAATGTATTTATTTTCAGGTGCATAAAATGTATGCATCACAATTTTATGAAAACTTTGCAAAACATATGACACCACGATAAGCAGCCACCAGAATATGACCAGGACAATTAAAGGAATTTTATTTGCATGACATTTGAATTTTTCCTTACAGAGGATAAACAAAAAATTTTCACTTTCAGTCAATCTGAAATATTTTTTTAATTTTTAGTTCAGCAAGTAAGCTGAACAATTAATTATTCATAAAGACCTAATGGCAAAATTTTCACTGGAAAGAAGAGGCTGGAACTCTCTACCAAGTACAAATAAAGTCTTATTTGTTTATTTAAATTCACATGAAAATTCAGTAAGTGACTAAGTTCAAGTAGATACATAGAAGAAAAGAACTGAGACTAACTTCTGACTTTCTATGTTTTAGGAAGTGTGATTCTCCCTATATGTGACATTCACACATATATTCCAGCTCACATATATCACGTATCACATTGCACGTGCATATCAGGTTGCCTATATGTCCTATAACCTACGCATCACCTTACAACCCTACCTGAACCCTCTCTGGTCCTATCAGGATCAGGTCACACAGGAATGAAAGTGATAAGAAAGTTATGAATTTTATGTTAAGTTTTACTGCTGAAAGACCTGCCAGAAATTATGCTGTGCATTCTACCCCATACAAATATCTGTCAAAAAGGCTAGAAGTAGCCACTAAAACAGATCCTTCCTATGCATTAAACTTCATCTTCAAGCACACCATGCAACCTGGCTTAGTGGCAAATGCATATCAGCTACTATGCAATGAGGCTGAAATAATAAAACTATAGATCATAAAACATGAAGCAGACATTTGTTTTCTACTTCAAGATATTCAACAGCTGTGTTTATTCAGAGATTTTTTTTTAACAGATAGGAAAAAAAGACATACTGTCTTTTATATAACAGGAGTAAGAATGCTTTTATATTCATTTTCTGAAGCCATTAGTTTCTGTCTTAGCCACTGTCAAGAGGGTACTTAGAACAACTGCTGAAAGACCTTATCTGTGACAGTAATTGGCAAACCCAGATTTCTCAGTTAAACTTATAGAAACATTTCTAAGCACTTTGGCACCCAGCTATTGTAGCATTTGAAATGCCACCTGCAGTGCAGGAGTCCAGCATTTCTGATAGCTTTTTCACAGGCCAGAGTTATCTTATTGCAGATGAAGAGCTGCCCTTCCAAGATGCTCTGGTTGTTCCACACAGCTCTGGATGTCCATGCCAGCCATGGACGCATCCTAACAAATCCTCTGAGGCTTTCCCATATGCAGATAGTACCAGCAAGTCACATAGCTCCTTTTGTGACTAATGCTCCGTCTGACATGATGGCTAAGGGATGGCATTCCTCATGCACTGCAAGAATTTATTGGTGCTCAGCCAAGCATAAATTAGACATTTTTCATCTTGTTTTATATTACCCACTAACACCAACTTTCAGCCTTCTCTTAAGTCTGTGGGCTTCTGCATTTTTTTATTTGTTCACTGTAGCCTGATGGCAGGCAAATTTTACTAAAACATAACAGAATAATCCCTTTCCTGTCTAATGATTGGCACTGAGAGGATCTTTTAAGTACTGGAAACGCTTAAGGTCTTCTTCATAAAGCTGATGAGCTTCTCAGCATTCTACAGACATTTTTGTAAAATTACCTAGGCAAAAGTGATCCTAGCCAAAACCAAGATTTATTAAAAACAGAGAAAATGGAATTCAAAGAAACAGTTTCCTGAATAGCAGTGAACTTAACACTTCAGTGAACCAGGATTTCTGTGATGGCACATGGTAGTGGTGGGGTCAGACATGTAACTTCAGGTAGTTCCCAAAATAAGGGTACCTAATACATATGTCACACTGTTCATATGTTTCATCCTCACCTGAATACACATTCAAGTATATGCCTTCCTACTAAAATACCACAGTCCCAAAATTCTTGCTGTTTATTCCAAGTACTTTTCATGACACATACACTAAAGTAAAACACAGTATCAGATTCCGGAAGAGCATATCCCTCAGGATAGCCTCATATTGCAACATCAACGCAATGCAGATAGTTAAATTACTTTGTGCTCTGTCTTTAAACTTAATGAATCATTAATAGTAACCAAAAAAATAGTGAATTTACATTGCTGCAGACATCTCCAGAGCAACTGACATAGATGTTGGGAAAAAAGTGACAAGCTTTCATCATGTGAGAGTTTCTGTTTCTTTCCAGTTCTATAATTTCTCCTAGAAAGAGGCATTACCTCTCTATACAAAATTTTGCTCTACCTTTGTTTACTTAAATACCTCAGAGACATCGAAAGTTCAAAATATCTGATATATATATATATTTATATATATATATGCTCATTAGCTTTTCCTACTGTTAGTGCCACGTATAGATAAAAAGAAGGAAAGATTAAATTGTCACCAACCTTGCTAACCACACCAAAGACTGTATGCAATGGAAATGTTCAGAGATCCTGACTTTACAGCACAGGAAGATTTTCAAGGCCATGTCTTGTAGGGTCACTGTTGCTGAGCTAAGCCAGCTCTGTGTCATCTCCCTGATATTTCCTCAATTGAATGACGTCTGCCCACAGCAGGAAAGAGAAGGTCAACGTCCACTACTGGCAGACGTGCTGGAGAATGGCTGGATTTTTAAGAAAGACAGGCCATGTTCAGTTTCCAATGGGAAGTTAGAGAATAAGCTGTTTCTGGCCCCAACATTTCTTAGACTGTGGGAAAGAGCAAGGAAATCTATACAATAGTATACATTTTCACGGTAAACGAAATAAAGTTATACAGCTTAAAATATTGTTCTCAAGTATTCCTCAGGTAATCATTGCCTCCATATGTTTAAATACACATATTTATTGAATTCCAGATCATTTGCTGTAAATGCTTTCATCAAAATGACTCAACCATAACTATTTTCAGTGGAGTTAGGCACAGGCTGCATAGTTTCCAATCCAGTCTTATTCTTTGTCATCTTTCTTATTCTTAGCTCTGAAATTAAGGCCTTATGTTTTAATAAGTGAAGAAGATACAAGATACACTACTTCCACAATCCAATAATTATTTTTTTTTTTTTAGGTATAGTCACACTGGGCTGAGTCTTTGTTTACAGAATGGTTAATGTTTCTACTTATTAAAAGAGATCAAATATATACTGAACTCCACTTTATCCATTGCAGAAATCAGCTTCAGAGTTTTGTTATGAAGCTGTAAAACACAGCACCAAGTAGAACCACAGATTCCAAAACTCTGTCAGAGAACCCCTTGGGCACTTCAAGAGAGATTAAATCTACAGATTATTCAGGACAAAATAACTTGGCTTGCTTTTTGGCACCAGAAAAAAAAATACCACCATTTCTAAGACCTCAGTTTCAGTTTGCTCCTGATTTCCCAAACATCTCAAATTCTCACTGCTGGAATTCCTCACAACTGAATTCCTTCCAGTTTTTGTTGAAGAGCTTTCTTTACAGAAATATCACGAAATTATCTGATGGCAAAAATGGGTATTTTCTAAACCCACATCTTAACTATCTAATCCCTGCATTTAAGCCTTCATCTTCATTTCAGTCATAACTGAAGGCTCCAACCCTGATGTAGGGGATTCAATCCCTTGGCTTAAAATAAAGAGTAGGCAGAATAGCAGCAATATTGTACTCTAACCTTCTACAAAGCAGTTTCAGGCTCTGTCAAAGTATTCTCACAATCTATTGAGACAGAAATAGGAAAAAAAGCACCTGAGCACCCTGTCTGTCTGTCTAGGAAGGGGAACATAGACTAGCAAGAAAAAGTCCAGACAGCTTCTATAGGAACTAAAGGATATTAGAAGGCAAAAATCTAGGTGGAAGATACACAACTGTACCCTCAACTTCACAAGCTTTCACTCATACAGGAGTAAGATTCATGATCAAGATTGTCCTTGTATGCCGACCTGCTGAAACGTCCTATACAATAAACCATTCAGCAGGTATAGTCCAAACCATGTTTTCAAACAGAACCGCCCCATGCAACTGAACATCTGTAATTCACTGTGGCACCAAGACTGCATAATCTCAAGCACATAACACCACTGCACTGCAATTTCAAAGCAATATAAATTTATACTTCAACCAAAATGCGTGGTCTCTATTACCTGTTCGTGCCACTCCCTCATGCCCACATTAACTTCCCTTTTTTCTCATGACTAGTTTTCAGTTGGCAAAGTCTCCTCATCTGACATCTTTTGCACCGACATGAACACTCAAGCAATCACAAGGGAGGGGTATGAACAGGACAGCTGACCCCTTTTGGCAATAGTACAGATTGTTTAGGCAACCACTGCCTCTGTTCCTCAGTGACTGGTATCAATGGCAATAAACCATAATGGTATTTGCAGTGATGCAGTGGCAGAAACACTAATCTGCCCTTGCATTTAAGTGAAAGTGTGAGCTTAATATATTGGCACTGACTGGTGCTGCAGCAGGCAAAAACTCGACTGTAAATCTTATTTTTACTTTGAAATGTCATGACACAACAGCTGTACTTCCAGGTACTTTTGTACTCTTGTGCTTGTCAGAAATGTGAAAAAAAAAATAGTGCTAGAAAGAAAATGGGGATTTTTCTTTATGGAAAGTATTGCCTTTCCTTCAGAAAAGCCAACTATTCAACCTTTTTGAAATTTGGTAAAGAGAAAACCAAATATTTTTGGCCAAAGCCACACAAAAATAGTTTGGGGGTTTCCCACAAAAAGCCCTGCAAGTTTCTAAGAAATGTAGATACTATCTGGAAGTACATTCAAAAAAAAAATTTTCCCATTCAAATAAAGATTGAGGCTGAAAGGTTATTTCGGGTAATCTCCTCCTCCTTATTTCATCAATTATGCTATTGAATCTAATTTCATCAGAAGGAAGTCTCTCATCAACTACTGTATTTTAAAAAAAAAACATGGGAAAAATACAAGCCATTTTTATTTGTATCTGTTTTAGTGGGAACCTCTGAAAAACAAATCAACCCAGCACCACTGGCAAGTGGTATTGCACATAAAACCAACTGCTGATTATAAATTCCAACAATGCTGGAATGTTCAATTCAATCTCAGATGAAGTTAAAACCAGGTAAAGGCACTGAAAAGAAAGACCGTGACAAATTTCAACTAAGTATCAAAACATCTTAAACTGACCAAGAGTATTTATGAGCCTGAAAGCATATGACCTCAATTTGAAGAACTTTAGAAAATTTTACTGTTGATTTGTTCAGTAGTATTTGAGGAAACAAGAATAAAATGCATAATCACCTATGATCTATATGGGAGAACATATCTAAACAGCTGAATATATAAATAAGGGATATTCTATAATCCAAGAAAAACAGTAGCATATTTGACCAAAAAAGGGATTTTTTTCACGTAATTGTTCTCCCTATCTCTAACAGGTTTTAAATTCACACAGAGGTATAAAGAAATATGGAGGAGAAAGAGGGAATAAAAAAAAAACAGAGAGAAAAAACAGACTTCACATACACTCTTAAATAAATATACATGTAGATAACAAAAAGTGAACTAAAATTTCAGGAACAGAGCACTTAGAATCTATTATTTCACTTTCCAATAGCACAGATATAGGCAAAATCAGAGCATGTGAATTAGTTCACTTAAGTCTAAGATTCCTGATCTTTTTCCAACGAACATTTCAGACTCATTTTGAAAAACACACCCGAGACAGATTTTCTTCTAGTGTTTGCCTGAATGGCACTCTTGCCTCTGCATAAGAATGCTGCACTGTTTTCAGATCCATTCCAATACTTTTCCCAGTGTTTCACTTTGAACTGAAGAAAATGAGAATTCTGAAGGCGCACCCTTTTAAAAAACTGAGTCACATCAGGTCACAATGACTTGGCTTAGATGGCTACATAAAACAGTGCAGTTGGCACAGATCTATCATAAACAGCTTGGTAGTGATTTTGAATGAAAATGTGTATGCTTGGAAGCCTGCTGAAAGACGAACATGGAGACGTAGATTTCCAGTTCTCAGTCCTATTCTTCACGCTGGCAAAGCACCTGCATGTTGTTACAGGCAAATGCCAAACTCTTTGTTTGGAGGCAAGAGCTTACTCTGTCCCTCATTTATACCCACTTCCATGGCATTCTCATGCAGGCTTTCTTCTCTGTTTATTCTCAGTTTAGCGGTGTGACAGCCTCTGGTGTTCCATCCCAACAGTAAATCCTATTTTCAAAGTGCCTTACTTCTCAAGAACCACAGTGTACAATTCATGTATCTTCATCAGAAACCATTTTTAAGGATTAGCTGGCAAACCTGGGGTTCAGAAAGTTCTGGCAGTACCAGGATTATACCCCAACTCCTCTAAGGAATGCTGAGAGGCTTCCAGCTCGCACCTTGTCACAGCTTGGCCCTGAAGAGGACAGAACTGAAAGTATTGATGTGGCTCTGTGGAAGCAATTCAAGCAGAAAGCAAGAGGGATGAGGCACTGTTCTTCCCCAGTTTTACCCTAGGATAAATTCACTGACTTGAATGGAGTCACCCTGGAGTAGAATTAATATAATACAGTGATAAATCAGGCCTATTGATTCACTGACAGTGCCCCTGTAGGACCTTCTTGAGCAGCCAGCCTACTGAACATTGCTCGCAGCATTGTCTTCCCAAGCACTGTGCCATGCCATTTCCACAGACAAATTGTTTCCTGACACAGCAGAGACTGATCTCCATGCTTCCTGCTTAGTAAATGCATTATAACCACATTGTTTTGCACTGGTTGCCCTCTAATTTGTGTGCAAAAGGATTTTTGAGTCAAACACACAGCCCTCAGCTGTGGCAAATCCTTGTGGAGTTTTGACTCCTGAAGCATCCAAAGATCACAGGAGTTACAGATGCAAAATGTATTTCCCAAACTACTTTTATGATTTGATTATTTGGGAAGCCAGGAGAGAAAAGATGGATCAAACTACTGGAGCCAAGAATGCTTTCTAAGGAGGCAATGACAGCCAAACTCCTGGCCTAGAAGTCCAAGGTAGCAATGGATGCCCTGAGGAAATATTTATACATCTCTTGGCCTTTTTGAACTCCTCAAAAATTTTCTGCCTTTTGTTTTCAGTCAGATATTAAACCCAAGAGGCAGCTTTAGACAGTGAAAAATTATGTCTGGTCATAATTGCCTGGTAATTAGCAGCTCTCAGTGGCAGCAAGCCAAATAATAAACCTTTCTTCCAAGTATATCTAGTCATTGTTTAGATGACACCTTTCCAACTCAAGGCTTTTCATTTCTGGCCAATGTTGAAAATGCCACAAGGGTGGGACATTGTGAAATGAAAATCAGACTCCTCTTCAGAAATCAGATAGGAGGAAAAATACCTTAAGAAAAGAAAGTGCAAAAACCAGGACTGTTCCAGTCTTCTTTCAACAATTCCAAGAGACCTTTGCTGGTGGAAACATTCTGGTTTTCTCCTGAAGTTCCAAAATGTCAGTAGGCTATGTGGTGTCCCAGGCAAAGCTACAGTGAGAAAAATCAAAATTTATATTCAGCAGACTTCTTGTCTGCCCTGAAAAGTCTTGTCAATATTTAGAGGAGAGAAGGAAGGCAACCTTAGAAGGAAGATGAAATATAGACCACCACCTCTGTAAACTGCTTCACCACTGTGAGAAGACAAAGAATCTGGGGGCGTTTATCTCTCCTCAGTCTCCACTCTAGTCAATAGATATAGGCACTGTTATGGACAGAGTCCATCTGACATTTTACACATCTGCTTTAGGATAAGTAGAGCTGTATCTACAGTCCATTGACTATATTGGCTGCCTACCCACAGATCATAAAAGGATGCTCGGGGACTACCATAGCAGCAGACTTTTACATTTCAGATACATTTTCCTTCAGTTAGATAAAGGCCAGCCTGTTTCTCTAATCACAGAGGCCTACTGCTCTTGTAGGCTCAGATGAAGTCTCCTTCATAGAAGAATGACTTTCAGCAAGGGAAAACAACATGGCTGGTTGTCAAGAATCTTCAGGAAACAGTCAGGGATGTCAGAGATAGAGAACTATTGGTCAAAAACTTGCAGATGCTCTATCCCAAGAAACAGAAAAATACAGGCAGCTCTAATATAAAAGTCGTTCCAACGTATCTTACAGCTGTTATCTTCCAGACATCTGTCCCACCTTTTCCAACAGGAGGACTACGTCTCCCTTCCCTCTTCACTCTTGCTGAGGAAAGGACATTTGATCTAATTGTGAATTGGCTGACAAATTACCTGGGCTCAGTCCAGATGTCCCTCCCTCCTCAGGACTAGGAAACTCCATCAAGAGGATGGGGACTACAGTTGAGGAATGGGGGGAGGTAGCTATTCTTTAAGCATTTCCAGACTCCATGAAGCCACTCTTCTAGGGCCCTCTACAAGCTGAACAGGGTGTTTTGAAGGTTCCACTCATCTTCTGATATACACTTCCATTCATTTGTAAAACAAAGCAACTTCCACAAACCAGGAAAGACAAAAGACCAGGGGAAAAAGAAAGCACAGATTAACTAGAGATCCCATGTATTTACTTTAGACTTCAGTGCTAGTCATGGTCTCTATGTGAATAAAACAAACTAGCACATTGACAAATTAGCCAAGCTTGAAGGGATAACAAGAGCTGAAATTATTGCAATTACACAATGTGAACAGGAATGCCAAACTGAAGTTCTCTGAATTGTAAACGAGACCTGAGGGTCAGGTTCTGTCCCAGGAAACACATCAGAAACTTCACCCAAATAAGTGAAGTAGTGCTGACAGTAATCCAGTGCAGGACTGTGTGGGCTGTCTCTTCCCTGGAGAATTTTTCCCACCCTTTGGGCTCTGAGTCTTTGACTTCAGCATTAAAAGCACTGTCTTCTTGTAAGCTCAGTCACTAAACCTTCTCACTCCTCTACTGTTTGCTTCCTTGAAGGAAAAACTGAGCTGCAGCCATGAGAACACAGCATCCTGGACAGCCTGACCTGCACTCTTTGAATTCCCTGACTTCTTCACACAGGGACAGGTGCCTAAAACACCAAAGGATGCTCTGCTTTAAATAACCACAGACCTTCTGAGATAGCTCAAAAGGGATACCCCTCACATTTCAGTCTGCAGCTTTAGGTTCACAGTTTAAGCTCAGTTCTGTTCTAACAGCAGATACAGTGGGGAGGAGTAAAAGTAAAGTAGAATCTCCCTAAATCTAAATAACACTATTTGCTCAGCCTGAAGTCATGACAAACCCCTTTAGACATAATTCCCTGTGGTTGCCACGGCTCCCAATACCTCAGGGAGGCTTTCTTGGATGGCCCCCAGTCCAGGATAACCAGCAGGCACTTCACACACTCCTCTGCTTGCCCTCAGCCTGCTGCTACACTTTGGCCACTGGACCATTCTGACCTTACACACCTTCTGCACAAACCAGCATGATGGAGAAGGATTGTTCCATTTCTATCTGATATGAACTTGGTGCAAATTACAAATACTTTTCATAAGTTATAAGTTGTCAGAGAACTTACCTGGTGATCTTCCAACACAGCTTCTTTTACTCCTCAGCTTCATATTAGGTGATAAATTCTGATTCTTTAACACTTTTCATTTAACTTACCTTCATTAGTTAAATCAATGCTGATGATATCCCATAGATTTGCAGGGGGACTGCACCTACTTATACACGACCCTGGAAGCCTTTTTAATGGGATGTCATGGAGTATACTTTGGCAGGCCACTGAAAACAAGTTTATTTTACTTGCAAGATCACATAGCTAGCTCAGCAGTGCTGAAATGTGGCAATGAATTCCTCTCATCGCGTAGAGATGATGATCAGCAATACTACCAATAGATAGGAAAAACTAACCAAGTCGTCCTAGTCAGTGGATCTTACTTGCGTTTAAGACTGACACATACATAGCAATTTGCCTCTGTTCTACAGCAGCTGCAAACTATTAACTATGACAATGAAGTTGATTTTTAAACCAACAAATATGACGCCTATTATGAAAGTTTTACCATTGTCACATGGTGTGCAGTCTTTAAATTCATCTCTTGCTGTGCGGCTGAACTTTTATTGAATTTTTTTTAAAATTAAAAGAAGGTCATGCGAGGACGGAAAACCTCTTTGTCAATCAGGACTGTGCAGTGCACAAAACTCTTCCAGAACTCTCATAAAATCCAAGACCAGCATACTGTACTTAAAGCACAGTGTTGCAGAGATACTACAACTGTATTTGACAGATAAAAAGATACTCCCCCTCATTCCCCATTGCTTCTTTCCACCTCCAAAATGCCATCATCTTTGCTGGGTTCCCAGAAAATCTAGCACTGAATGATCCATTTGCCAACTGAGAGAGTTTTCAACATAGGAAACCTTCAAAATTATACCCGTGGCCCAAAGCACACACCTTTGCTGTAACACACTGATAGAAACAAATCATATGAAAACCAGCTGCCAACCCAAGAGCTACACAGAGAAGAAAAAGAAGGATTATAGCTTCTTCTGACAACATAGGGATGCATTTGAGGAATATTTACAGTGGGATGTCATACAAAATGTCTCTCATCATGCACAATTAAATTGTGCCAAATCATTCTGTAAAAATCAAGACGTAACCTTTAGATAATGTTCATTTTTCCCCTATAGGCAAAGTGACACAGGACAAAATATGCTAGAAGCCCTTATAACTATTCAGCTGAAGATCTGATTCCTCCTGGTTTCTATTTCCATTCATCTTCTTTCTCACCTCATCATATGAGCTACCCTTCTCCTTCAAAAGAACTGTGCAGAAACCCACAAGAGGGCACAATCAGGCAGAGAGGGGGGTGAGCCTCACTATTTTACATAACAAAATCATATGCATCAAAACACACACACACACACACACACACAACTTCCCAAATGTCTGAGGTTAGTTATCCTTCATGTCCTGACAAGTTACACCCACCTTTCCCAGAGGAACTAACTCACTCCATAACAAGTACCAGACTTCTGTTAAAAAAGCAAATAAAGTAGGACCACCTACCACCCAATCCTGCAAACACTTACTGGTAGACAATCCTGCATGCCTACTGCCATGCACAACCTCAGAGTTTCAGCTGGTCTGCCCATGTTAGCAAATGCCGTATCTCCAGCAAATGTTCCCAGAGTTATGCTCTATTGCTAGGTCAAAATCAGGCCAGTTCTGCAACCCCTGTTTACAGTCGGCCTCAGGCACTGACTTATGATGGAATAACTCATAAGAATGAAACACAAGTTTGGATTTCAGGATAAGGCCCCCAGTCAACATGTGGGAGCATTTATGGCTCTGTGAGACCTACGTTAAAAAATAACTTAAAAACAGACAGTGTTTCCCTATGAGTGGCCTGTTTTCCCATGTTCTAGTTTGCTCTTTCAAAAAGACTGGTAGGCTGAGATATCGGTCACTATGTGAAAATGACAACATTTGATTAAAACAATAGCAATTTTCAAGTGACGCTTTTTTTTTTTTCAATAGATGGATGACATTCCTAGACATTCTATTAATTAGCAGGCCCCAGGCAACACATTTGGTAAAACAGAACAATCTGGCCTTTGATTTGTATCCAGGCCTTACCCAAGATCACACAGAGGTAGCCAGGCTGCTGATAGATCCCCCACACAGAGCACACACCCCCAGCAAGCAGCTGTGTTAAGAACTGCATGTAAACCACTTTGAAGAATTCTCAATCTGAAGACAAAGAGAGAATGATTTATTAATTAATAAAAAACTGCTTGTGTTGGACTGGGCAAGCAGAATCTGTTAAATGGACTTTATTAATCAGTCCCAAATTTGTTTCTGTGTCCTTTTTCCAGTTACCTGTTTTAACTTCACTTTAAAAGCCATCCTGGTTGAAAAACATATCCTGAATGTTTCCTATATTTCAGGACCAGGAATTCAAACAAGCCCATAACTTTCAAAGTAAGGAGGCTATTAATATCCTGATGAGCATCTGAAATTAGCAGCATCTCATGTTCTACACCTACATGATGGTTATCTAGGAAACTGGCATCCTTTTTACGTCTTTTCTGGGCAGCTATAGTTACAATCCATCAGTACACTGGATGAAAAACAGTCTCAACAGAAGATGTTGTAAGATGCCAGCTGAAACACTCAAGCTTTTGATACTCCCACCTGCATTAATAATTTCTGGTTGCATTGGATAAAGATCTGTGAATTCCTTCACGTTTAGGAATTTATTAAGGTAACCAAAACTTTGGAATCTTTCTTACTTGTTGTATTATTCATTTCATCTGTAGACGATAATGGTCCTCTTACATTAAAGATAATTAGGGCCTTAGAGGGGCTTTCAAAGACATTTCCACATTTTTTCAGTGACATAGCTGTAACTAAAACAAAATCCAAAGGGAAAAGGGGAGGACTATTCAATCTTGAAAGCAGCCAGACTGTCTGGAGGAGATATATTTTGAAGGTTTTATTGGTGGCCCTCAGAGAAAGGCAGCTATGACCTAAGCTTGAAGGCTAGCAAGGACTATGTGGGTTTGTGTGGGAGGGGGTTAAATCTAATTTGTAAATGGTGAGTTATTAGCCCTGACATTTGAGAATAGACACTGCATTGTGTCGATGATGAGAGCAACCCTAGTTTTCTTGTTAATGGCAGTGATTCATTCTTTCCCACTCCACTATTGTTCCCGTTTACCTGGCAAAGAGAATTACTTCTTATGTGCTCCCAATTGCTGATTTCTGGAGAGACTGTTCAGATGAGCAAAAGCACAGAAGAAGAAATGCACAAAACAGGCAGAGTTCTGGGAACAGCCCTAGTGGATCTCTGAAAGGGTATGTTATTACCAAGTGGCCTTTTCACCCTCCTCTACTCCCCTTTGCACCCGAGAAAATTCTGGCTCTCTTCTGCTTTACTCGGAGCTTTCAGTCTCCCTTCCTTTCAGTTCAGGATTATTCCATTAAACTCATGCTTTCAAAAATATCTAAAATATCCTAAGATGGGTAAAGGATTTAGAAGCTTTAAATGACTTCAAACCTATGCGTAGCTATACATTTGGTAGCACAGAGCAACCAGCCTTGGATTTTCCACTACAGCCTTACCCTACTGCACACAAGCAACTATGCCCACAACTGGCCTCCAATGCCACATGAGACCATCCAGAAACCACACAAGGGGTCTCGGCCCATTATGCTCACAGAAGTCCATATATTACGTTTTTTAAAAATTGTCTTAAAGCCATGGAATATCAGGACAATGACCAGGAGTAAATCAAGGCTCAAGCCTCCACACAGAGCTGTCTCTCCAACAGCCTGTTTTATAACGTGTCTGGCTACTGCGCTCAGACTCTCTGTTTGTCACTTGGCGAAGTGCAAACCCAACACTTCTCAGGCTGCCTCCCCTCCTCCCCAGCAGACTGTGACACTGGTAGACGGGCCTGATCCCTTGCAAATGTGAAGTGGCAGAGCTGCATTGACGTCAGTGATGATACTTCTCTTTCTTACAACTACCAATCTGGCCCTCCCACTTTTACAAAAGCCCCTGAGGGGACAACATGAAACACAAAGCTTGGAAAAGTACAGAACTAGGACTTGGGAACAGCCCATGGCACAGATTAGGGGACAGTAGCCATGAAGAGTTTGAATCCAGATGTGAAATTCCCCAAGGCCAGGACTATTCAAACTCTATCTCATATGTGAAGCAAACAAGCTAAATTAACTATTGGGTCAACCTTGCCCGTAAGACACAGCTTTCTGTGAGCAGCTCCACCCAAAAAGATCTTTGGGAGCTATTTACTTTGGGGCACGCAAACAGCTATGTATCTGCCAAAAGGTTAAAGCACATTCCACCCTTCGTGCGGCCAGCCAGGGCCACTGCAGCAGGCAGGGCAGGCAAGCCGACCGACACACTGGGGCTTGCTCTGTGCAAATAGTTCTTGTGCCCAGTGAGCACGGAAACCACAGCGGCAACTTTGCCAGTGGTGCAGAAGGTGTCACATCCAGAGACAGCAGAGGGCACTCAACTGACCTCAAACAAACACAGCTTAAGTGGAATGTGGTATCCTCAATTCCATCTTGGGTGGCAAGTGACTAAGTGAAGAGATGCATGAAATTCATATTGAGTCCCCAAGCTATTATGTGCCTACTGCATAGAGCTACATTGCTCTCCGAGCTGCCACAGCTAGCCATGAAGGTAGCTGGGCTTTGGCCACGCAGAATTCCCACAGATTTCAATGGGAATTCCAGTGTTCCAGCCTGGACTCCAAAAATGCAGCGCTGGACCCAGAGCTCTGACGGCTGGAGCCGTATTCAATATCAGTGTCTGGCAACACCCATTTGTAAAACAGTGAGTCATTCACAGGCACAGCTTTAGAGGGACAGACAGGATGACTTTAATCATACATTTCCATTTCATTAACAAAGTTCAGTAAAACCAGATGAGCATCCTGGATGATAATAGTTGGTATTAATCTAATGACTGCAGTGATCCACTGCCACAGTTAGGAATAGTTTTATATCCTACAGAATGCACTGTTTTAATTTGCTTCAAGAACATAGCAACTAATGGACTCCTGAGGCTAAGGACAAAATAATTGTTTAAATGTCCATGAATTTTATTTAGAAACAGGTTTTCTTCTGAAAATCTGAAGCATGGAAATGAATTACAGAAAGTAATTTGAAAGAGAACATCTTCAAAAGTACCTAAGCAACCTAGGAGTCTGGGACGCCAGATAAATAAGCTATCATTAGCACTTTCCATTCATTGTAAACAAGGGAGCAAGTGGTTTGTGTAATGGACTGTATAGGGAGTGACATTTAATTCAGGCAGATATTACTGCAAGGTGCTCATTTGTCACGGCTGCACAGTCCTTCCCACTGACCAGTTGGGTTTCCCTTCAAACATACAGTTTTAGGTCTTTCCCTCTACCATTGGCATACATCAAGCCTCAGACCTGATGGAAAGCATCTGAAAGCAAACTGTTGGTTAAAGCTGGAGTTTGGCACTGCATTTTTACTCAAGGTTTTTTTAAAAAGAATGGACAGCCTTTGGGGCACCATTTTTCCAGATCACCATGTCTGGCTAACCCTTCTAACATATTCAGCGTATGCTTCCATGGCAGATTTGCAAACGGATGCAATTCCCTCTGCAAGTGCTCCAAGATGCCCAGATAGAAGCTACCTCTAATCCTAAAGTCATGTCACTGCAGCCCCGTTATGCTGATCCCAAGCTAATATATTCTGCTTCCCAGCAGGACTTCTTAGTTCAGGCTCAGCCACATGCTAATGATGGCTACACAGCTTCCCATTCAGAGCCAGCTTTCACCCAGCCAGCTTGGAGCATGGACAGAGTGAGTTCATATCTGCCTGCCAAACCCTGAGTAGACATACCTTCAGTGACTCAAGCAGTTAGGAGTAGAAATGCATGATGAATCTCGTGTAATATTCTCACAGTCCAGTAAAGGCTGGCCTTCCTCACTAGTTTGAAGAGCCTGTCACAGATGGTGGTTTCCTTTGTGATAGGATTATTCCTTACTTTGTGTACCAAAACTCTTCCTCACTGACACTTTCCCAACTTCACACTGACTCCTGCTCCACTAAGAAGGCTGAGCACTCTCCTGCTTAGGGGCACATTTTCCTTCAGGATTCACCTCCTCATGAAAATATGAAACCAACATATGCTCTACCAAACTCCTTTCACTAATTTAATTTCCCAGACTCTGTGAGGTGACAGGTCCCCAGGGAAAACCAGCACCTCACAAAGTATTACTGAGTGGATGAGACAGATAGATTTAAATTCAGCATTGCAGTCTGAAAGCCCTCTGGTTAAGGTCACGGCAATCAGCCAACACATGAGATTTCCTACAGCTGCATCAGTCTTAGACATGAGAGAAACATCAAATGCTTTCATAGAATTAAACCTTCTAAAATGCACACGTATTGGGTTTGTGTGGCAAGGTTTTGGTAGCAGGGGGCTACAGCGGTGGCTTCTGTCAGAAGGTGCTAGAAGCTTCCCCTGTGTCCGACAGAGCCAAGGCCAGCCGGCTCCAAGACAGACTCGCCACTGGCCAAAGCCGAGCCCATCAGCGACTGTGGTAGCACC
Source organism: Astur gentilis (assembly GCF_929443795.1). Lineage (NCBI taxonomy): Eukaryota > Metazoa > Chordata > Aves > Accipitriformes > Accipitridae > Astur > Astur gentilis. Next base: position 10,579,942 of record NC_064904.1, read on the forward strand.
TCTGGGATAACAGATTTAAGAAGGGAAAAAAAGTTGTGGCAGGCACAGAAACTGCAGCCAGAAGAAGGAGTGAGAACATGTGAGAGCAACAACCCTGCAGACCCCCAGGTCAGTGAAGAAGGAGGGGGAGGAGATGCTCCAGGTGCTGGAGCAGAGATTCCCCTGCAGCCCATGGGGAAGACCCTGGTGAGGCAGGCTGTCCCCCTGCAGCCCAGGGAGGTCCACAGGGGAGCAGACATCCACCTGCAGCCCGGGGAGGACCCCACGCTGGAGCAGGAGGAGGCTGTGACCCTGTGGGAAGCCCGTACTGGAGCAGGCTCCTGGCAGGACTTGTGACCCCACGGGGGACCCATGTTGGAGCAGTCTGTGCCTGAAGGACTGCAGCCTGTGGAAGGGACCCACATTGCAGAAGTTTGTGGAGGACTGTCTCCCATGGGAGGGACCCCAGGCTGGAGCAGGGGAAGAGCGTGAGGAGTCCTGCCCCTGAGGAGGAAGAAGCAGCAGAGACAACGTGTGATGAACTGACCCCAACCCCCATTCCCATCTCTCTGCACCACTGGAGAGAACAGGTAGAGAATCTGGGAGTGAAGCTGTGCCCAGGAAGAAGGGAGGGGTGGGGGAAGGTGTTTTAAGATTTGGTGTTATTTCTCATTGTCCTACTCTGGTTTGATTGGCAATAAATTAAATTAATTTTCCCCAAGTTGAGTCTGGTTTGCCAGTGATGATAATTGGTTGAGTGATCTCTCCCTGTCCTTATCTCAACCTACAAGCCCTTTGTTAAATTTTCTCTCCCTTGTCCAGCTGAGGGGGGGGGGCGGGGAGTGATAGAGCAGCTTTGGTGAGTACCTGGCCTCCAGCCAGGGTCAACCCACCACAGCACACAAATCCTATTGCTCTATCTTTCTAGTGTAAAAAGCACAAGAGAACAAAAAACTGGTTTGCTTCAGAATCTTGATCACTTTCACCTCCAGCCCCAGCCTCCTGTAGAGGTCCACCATGTCTCTTAGTTACTTTTCTAGATCTTGGTCTACTTTCCACCCATGCTTTTTATAGCAAAACACCTAATAGGAAGTTCGCCTGCCACCTCCACCCAGTGGATAGCCAGGTTAATGCACTAAATTAAGTGGAAACTACCCGCTTGAAGATCTGCAACACTTCTGATCTCAGCTTGCATCAGGAGTTAAGTGTAAGACAGAGAAAATTCATACAAACCAAGAGTTCCCCCTACCCTTCCAACAGGTTTTCTGCTTTCTTCTCTGTCTTCTCCTCCACTGTCCACATACATCCAGGAATAAAGTTCCCCCTGTCATAACAGAACTTCATCACAGTTACATTCTATGATCTAAACCGAAAACAACCTATTTGACATTTAAACCACAATTCATTTAATTTTGTTGTTTGATGACACCAATAGGCATTCATTTTCCAAATAATCTTAGTAATCAAACATTGATTTTTCAGTAGTATATTTGTCCAGATTCATTATTGTCCACACTAGTATCTGTAGTTCATTTATTATTCATATTTTTAGATCATAGGGATAATATCTCCAGCCTTATACAACACTTCTAGCTGGGCAACACCAACCTGTCAACACCTTCTTCTCTTTTGCACAGAAACTCTTCCATCATGACTGCAGCCTCCACACATATTCCAACTTCTGCATAACCTTGTCCACTAAGTCTTTAATATTCACTTAAATTTGAGTTTGTAATTTTCAATTTGCTTTAGACAGAGCCTGTAGCAGCCCATCCAATTCAGTAAAATCTTTCTAGCCTTTGGGACCAGCAATGGTGTTAACACATTGTGATTTCCATGCCTTCTTTAATGTGTTTTCTTCTGCATCTCTTGATTTCAGTCAGTTTCTGATAATACTTTTCTACCAACCTGGGCAGCAAGGTAGTATCAGGTCTTGCTTCAGCAGCATAAAAATATTACTCATTCAGTCTCAGTTGGTGACAATATCCTAAGAGGTGGGAAAATCTAGGTGTACAAACTCTTCAAATACGTTTTATGTCTACTTATTCTTCCTATTGTCTGAGGAAGCCATCTAGGATCCCTAACCAAAAAATGTTCAAGAAATGTAAAAACAAAGCACCCAAAACCATTAATATCCTACAAATATGTGCTTACTGGTTGGGGAAAATAGCAATGCTGCCTTCTTCCTTTACTGTCCTATTTAGCTCTTTCCTTTCTCCTGCCTCAGTCAATACTAAAAGACCTGTGACGATCAAAGCATGAAGTCTGTGACACTCTCATTTCTGGTCCAGGTGCAACACACACTGATCTCCCGCATCTGCGTGTGAGCATGTCTTCCTGTATTGCACAGTCTGAGAAACCATCTAGCCTATGACTACTTTGCCAAAGGAACTTTCTCTTTACTCAGCTCCTGGCTTAATAACTACAATGTCACTCAGCATCTGTGATCACAGTTTGTTGTCTGTAGCACATTGTTTATGTACAGCACTATAAGGTGGGTAACACACACTGCCTCTCACTTTCACAAGCTGAAACTAATTAATGTTGTTTCATATGCCAGGGATAAGAGGACAGCTGGAAACCATCAAGGGGAAATGGGAGCAGTACATGAGTTGTTTCTTCAGTCAGCTGTTGCACTGCCCAAAGCACACACACACGCACATTTACGGCTTCCTCTCTCAGGTCCAGTCCTACTCTAGCTCTACCACTGTCACTCTGAAGTCTATACAATTATCCCAGTTTTACAATGGTAGAACAGAGAACAGTCTTGGGCCCAAATATTCTACTGGCACTTGAAACATTCCTGTTTTATCAAAACTTGATACTTAAAGCCTTCTGGGTACACACAGAATCAGGATAAAATAGCAATTAATACAACATAATTGCCTTAGACTATGCTCAGAAATCTCTTCCAACTCACAAATAAAAGTCCACACCTCAAGCCACAAGTCTCAGCCTACATACTCCATCAATAGACATATCTTTGTCATTATCTCCTGGAGGCCAAATACAGGGTTTGTCCTAACCATGAGGAATAGAAGCAGAGAATTGAGGTTCACTGCAAATGCCATCTTACTGGTCTTCATTTTCTGTGACAGTACTCAGGCCTGGGAACAGTTATCCAGAATGCTTCTGCTGACCTCAGTTTCTGGGATAGTTCTCCCTCACTTAACCCTGAACCTTTCACATACACATGAAGATAAACACCCAAAGTTCTACATGCTAAGACTTATGCAAACACATTTTGTGCCAGAGGGCATAGGCCAATAACCTGCAAAGATCCACACCCACACAGAATTGCACAACGGACCACACGTATTTTGGAGTATGGCATTTGCCTATCGCTAAGAATTATCAAGCACCAGTCATTTCCAGAAACAGTTTGCTGGTCTCAACGGATCAGTTACACTGCATTTATTTTTGCTCTAAGCAGTACCTTCTATGCCAGTCATTCATACCAATTTGGGAGCTCACCCAGATCCTTCCCTCGCCCTTTTCCAGGTCCTCAAGCTCAATAACATTTAATTCACCAAGTGGAATTCCTCTGGCTCTTCTCTGCAATCCTAATTTCAACTTTATCCTGACGAGCTGCCAGAGGCTTAGAGAGCCTACTCCACAGGGATCCCAAATTCCACAGTCCACTGCAGCCCAACGCTACATGACAGCAAATCTTTCAAAAGAAAGAAAAGACTCCATAAAACATCATCAGAGCTCTAACACTTCAAAATGTGAATTCATACGTCAGTTGTAACATGTTTAAGCCTGGACACTTGGCTAATGCACAGACCTCTTCTGAGCTGGTACCTCGCTGGTGCCTTGGGTCTCAGCTCTGATCGACTGGATGGCAAGTAGATTGAGCCCAGGAAGACCAGCACTCCAGGCAAGAGCGACAGAACTTTCCTTTTAGTTCTACCACTCGCACAGTAAGCAATACACCATTTAACTGATACCCTGAGTGATTCTTTCAAAACAGACCCAAAGAATAGAAGTGAATTTCCAGGAAGTAGCTCCCGAACTCATCCAAAATATTGAATTACAAGATATTGTGTCGATTTTCAACTACTATTGGAAAGGCCCAACTAACAATCCGATTAATCTCAAAACAATAACAGCCCTTAATCTAACATATATCAGCAAATTCCTGTTTCTCCCTTTTCTAACAAAAATAACAACACTGCAGTTGCCAGCGCATTAGTAAGATCCTACTTCTGCTCCAGAGACTGAATCAAACCTTTGTTCTTTACAGCAAAGGATTAAGAAGGTTGCTATTTTGGTAATGAGATGTGGAGAGGTACTTACTTTGCAGCTGAGATCCAGGCTGGATGCCTGAGAAAGGAATAAACTCTGTTACCTCAGATGAACTTTATTCTTATAATCGGTATATCAAACTCTGTTAGTGTGATGCATATCATTAACAATAAGGAGAGACTATTCACGAATAATTACAATTTGATAGAGTGTTTAAGCTCATTTACAAAATATGCCTTATGTTGTAGATAAAGTCATGAATGTAGATTTTAAGATAGCAACACACACACACAAGAAATTAGAAAAAGAAAAATTGCTTACTTTCTAGGTAGCTTATTGGTCAGCTGCTTCTTTTTCTTCACGCTAAGTCTAATTTTTTGCCGGATATCTCGGCTCTGTTAACAGCATATCATGGAGAAAAACTGTCATAAAGTGGCACAAGAAGAAAAAAAACTGTCAGAAAAACAGCACATGGACAGGGACAAATGAGAGAACACTCTGAAAAGAAGATCAAATCATAGGACACAGATCCAAGTGCTGAGGCACCAACTCAGTGCCCAAGATGATTGAGAAAACTGTTTGTGAGGCTGGAAAAGGAAGCAGTGACCTGTGAAAATGAAAGCAACTTCATGAAAACATTAGTCATATAAAAAATATGTTGTTTATAGTTATCATAACAACATTTTTATTAAACAAACATGTCTGGTATATAAAGTTGTTGCAAGTAAAACATTTCCAAGGGACTAGGGTAGGTAAGGTAGTGTGGTTAGAACCTGGCACCACTTTATAATTACATAGGGATCAACTTTTTGCACTTAGAAATGGAAATGTTTGGAGCTCGCATCAGAGGAGGTCCAAATTTCTAAATGAAAAGTATTATTGTAAGAAAATCTAGGAGCATCTTCAGATATAGTAAATACAAACAGAAGTGAAGGCAAAGAGATCCTCAACATTTCGCTTGCATCCTGCCTATTTGCTGTTGACATGACAAAGTACTTTGAAAATATGACAAAAATTAAACTATTTACCGACTCTCATTTCCAGTCTAGCAGGACAGTGTATTTTAAACATATTTTTTAAAGACCCACCATGATGCAAAGCAACCCCAGAAACAGGCAGAATGTCAGAAAGAAATTAGTCCATTGGTCATTGCTGATATCCTCTGGGAATGCTGTTTTACATCTGATGAAACTCTTTTATCTCTCCTCTCTAATGAACAGTAAAAATCCACAGGGGTTCAGATATCTCTGGCAGTATAGGTGCCAGATTTCCTAGGGAAACAAATCTTACATAGTCAAGCTTCGCCTGCATAAGTGGTCACATGCATATTACCCCTTCAGTAATTTTTTGGACACAATCACCAATTCCAGCCATATCTGATAAAAGCAGATACCTCAAACATAGTTAAATCCCTAACACAATGCTGATAAAAGCAGACACCTCAAAAACAATTAAATTCCTAACATAATGCAGGAAAATAGTTGGATGGGTGAACAGGATGGCCTTAATAGCGCTCCCAATAAATGAAAGGCTTCACTGTGAACATAACCTACCAGGATTCAGAGAGTCCACTACTATTGAGCTGTCAGGAATTTCCTAGCCACTGGAAAAGCCCCAGTTGGAGCTTGTGCCTTGTTAGAAAACCAGGGAATCCAGTGCCATAGGAAATGAGACTTTATTCATTCCAAGCTCAGGGAATCACAGTTTTCCAAAATGAACAACAGTAGAAAATTGTGCTTGTAAGTTTACATTTACAGGTAACGCTTTAATCGAATATTGAAGGAATCGGGCTCAATGCGGATGTGACAGAGCAATATTTTTTGGACTGTAACATGCAGGAGGTCAGAATGTACAAATAAACAGTACTCACTCTTCGAGTCTACAGAACATGTTGATTTCCTTTTAAATCCTCCAGCAGGTTAACTAAACAAAATATCTATTTACAGCAGAAAAAATGATGAAGTTATTCAAGGACTGCCATCTGAGTATCAGTGTGAAGTTATGACAGAAGGATCTACCCGCTGAAGCTTTCCACATTTATTCTCTCCACCAGTATTGAGAATCATTGCAGATTATAAAATAACTCCCTCTTTGAGTACTTTGAGAATTTTCAGCATGGTTTCATTTTTGTATCACAGTAGAAATGCTTTGTAACTCAAGTTATAACTTTCACTGAAAAGTCTCAAAGTCCCTGACCCTGGAGCTTGATCCATATTGGTGCAACTCTGACAGATCTCAAAGACAGATATGCTTACAGGAAAAAGGGTCCCATCTGTCCTGGTTTTGGGTGATCGGCTAAGGAGTGATCAGCAGGACTTGCTCACCTTTTAACAGCTCCATATGGCCAGCTCTTATCTCAACCCACAAGTTTTACCTTTTTTTCCGATTCTCCTCTCCATTACTTGCTGGCTGGGGTTAAACCACAACACCACCCATGCAAGACTGGGGATTCAATTTTAATTTGCAGATTTTGCATACGCATCCCTAACGTTTAGGTATTCAGCCACCTAATGGAAATTCTTTGGACTGATCCCTAAGAGGAAAAGGCATTGTGGTTGAACAAGAAATTCTGGATGTGGCAGTTCCATTTAAAAAAAAATAAAAAATTAAAATAAAGAAACAGAAAAGCATATTTGAAAATTAAATGCAGAAATTCTGGCTGCCATTTTAGTGTGGGGAATTCAAATGGAAAAAAGTGTCTTCCATGCTTTAGCTGAGTTCTCTCTGATAGCTGACTGTGCCTGGCCCATGCAGCCTGTAGACAATGAATGGGCTGATTGGACAAGTCCAGGAGGAGGGAGATGGACTTCAGCTGGATGGCAGCTTTAATATCTGGCTTCAGTTTCTAAAAGTACAATCTGAGTTCTGATGGATGGATGGATACACAGACACACATACACACATTTTTCTTTTACAATACACAAATCTTTTTACAATCACCTGAAATGCTCTCTCACTCTGTGCATAATCAGGCATTTCTATGACAATAGCCTCCTATGTTTTAATTATGTATTATCTCAGACTTGAAGACTTCATAGAAGTGTAAAATAATTAAGCCTCTGCATTTCAATGAAGCAGTTTAGTCAACAGCAGTCTCTCTGCAGCATAGTTAGGCAGATCCCTCAAATCCCTCTTTCCCCGATATGTAGGACAATGCCATATTAAGTCAAAAGTTAGAGAACGTGCCTGGTGTGTCATTCTAGGTATCAGGGAAGGGCCTGGGGTTCCAGACACCAGCTAGAGGTTATCCTGCTTTAAGAGCAAACCAAATGCAAGACGGACATACAAGAACCGTGGCCTTCCTCTGGCCTTCTGGCCTTCCACAGCAGCTGCAGAGGCAATGCACTAGTTCTCCTAGGGTCACAGAAAGAGGGACAGAGCAGAGCACTGGGTACTCTGTGCACTTGCGGTAGTTTGGGAGACTGGCAGGAGGCATCCTAGGTCCTTCTTCCCTTGAACAGTCACAGCAAAATCAACAGGTGTTAAGAGTGCCCAGACTTGCTGAAAATGAAGCCACAGTTGTCTCGACTTGGGCAACCAGACTTTTTTTGAAAATTTTTGAAAACAGAGCCTGCAGGGAAATGAGGGTTAGAGCGAAGCTGTCCTAGCTCCCAGGCCTCACACAGAGGCAGCTCTTTGACTGTAGGACTCCCTTCTCCTCACTTCCCCTAGCCCTTTGCAGTGAGGTGGGGCCAGAGGGAGGCATTTTCAGCCTTCAGAGGACCTTTATACTGTATTAAAAATATGGTTTCTTTAATGTTTCCTTTTTCAAAAGTAGTAATATAAACTAACTGAGTGTGCTCTTAGGAGAGCTTTTGGCAAGGGTATGGGACAATCATGTGCCAAACCTCATCTTTGGCATGAAGAAATAAACAGACTGTGGTTCTGCATAAAGACAAAACTTTTGGAAAGCCTTTAGAATATTTCTCATAATGAAACAGTGGGGGGGTAGTTTTCTTGAAATTCAGAATACTCTCCAGAATACGAATCCAACCTTTAAATGTCTTGGTCTCTTCCATTATAAACTGAGTTCCTTCATTAAAAAAAATAAAATTGAAACAATTAAATTATGAATGATGGATTTGCTCTGATTTTGAACAATCCTCATTAAGGCTATTTCCATACCATTTCACCTGTCTATAGCAAATAAAAATATTGAGTCACATAGGAATGAAATTATTCTCATCACTCCATATTACAAAAAGGGAAACTAAGATTGAAAGATCATGTGCTCTGTCTGCCTAAGGCCACAAAGGATCCACTGCCCAGAATAACAGTGCCAGATTAGTTTGCTCTAGACTCTGGCTGTTGAGCCCTGTGCTTCTTGATGATGTTCCCATTCAGGATATCTGAACAAGAACATTGTCAAAGATATGGGAAAGAAAGGACCTATCTTGGATTTTATTTCTCAGTGCTCCCAGTAGTTTTCTACAGTAAACTGAATGGCAACGCAGATTATATAGAGGATTTAGAAGAAAAGCAATCACAAAGTTTTAGAAATATTTCAGTAAAAGGGTCCTGACAATGAGATTTCTCATTAACATCACACTTCAAAGAAAAATGCAACAAGTCAACTAACAGCAAAGCCTGACACCTTTATATCATTTTGGTTTACTACCTGAAACACAAGCGCTGTGTTACAGAGTAGATCAACCTCCCCTACTGAGCAAATGAGGTTTATCACACATAGATCTGAAACACACTTAGATGAAGATTAAGTATCCAAAAGGCTACTATGCTTTGCCAATACACACAGAATCATGTTGGACTGCCCAATGTATCATGAGTGTTATTAAAAGAAACTAAATACTTTAAGAACATTTTAATAGTGTTCCTTTTTGATTTTGGGTGGAAGGGGAGGTTGTTCTCTTCCTTTTTAGGATTATTTTTTCTAAGTACATTTCTAAATCCTACTTAGTTTTGTTTAACTCCAGCCTTGTAAACCCTTTGTGTGTTTCTTTCTCTCCCAAGCCTCTTTAAGCACTTTTATATATCTCCTTCCAACAAGGATTTTGCTGCATTGTTCCTTTTTGTTCTCTCAGAAATCAAGTGTCTTTGCCTACAATCTGGAGAACTTCTCCCGTACACACCCAAGTCCACTGCTGCAGGCAGCACAAAGGTTTCAGAATTAATAACCTATGAAAAATGAATGAGGCAATTCCCAACACAAAGCTTTATAGTTCTCTGCTTAGTGCAGCAGATATCTCTGTAGTGGATTCACTCATGCCAAATCTTCAGCTTTTCTCTGCAATAATGACAATAACAAAAAATGTTTAGACATAGATGCCAAAATACTGACGTCACCACGGGACTGTTCAAGCTGGAACCAGGACCCTGCCTCAATCTAGACCTTGACACCAGTCTGTCACTTTGAGAGAAAGGACATACCTCAACTGCACAGCCCTCCAGTACAGCTACATAGTTGACATTTTTTCAAGCACATCACTGCAAGAAGTAGCGGTTAAGCCCAAAGCTTCAAGAATTTCACTAAAGAATGTACCAGTATCTGGTTATGTAAAGGCCTTTGGTTAAAGAATACATAAACTTCAAATACCACTGGGGCTTGTGGGTTGAATTTTTGGGGGTTTTGAGTTAAGTCGCATCTTACTGTGAGAAAAGAGAAAGCAAAAACAACTGAGAAATGGTACTAGTCCACTAAAAACTCAGAGCCATATGCTGTCATGCCACAATTATAAATAAGAGGCTTGTGTAGGACAGAAAGACAGGCTGTGACCTCCTTTCCACTAATTATCACAAAGCTATTTTGCTGCATTTTTATACTTTCCTATCTTCACACTTAGTACACTTTGTCCCAGTGTAGCTTCCCCTCATTATCTAGGCTTCAGGTTGGTAACCAATCAGTCCAAGTTCTGATGTATGTCCAAGTCCTTCCCACCAGAGTTAAGTACTTTGTGTGCAAGGAGGTGAGAGGCTTTTCTTTAAAAAATTCCTCCTTATTTTCATCACAATTCACTGTCTAAAGACATGATGCTACTATACAGAATAGGGCAAGATAGGATTCTTTAAGTTTACGATGCATATGGCAACGTTTTAGGCTGTAAGTGATTCAGAGGCATTACTGGAGGGGTATTTCCTGTAAGTAGCACTATAAAAAAGTGGTTATTTAAAAGGGATTAACAAAACGACAGACTGAAAGCGGCTGACCTACTGGGAGGTGTAACATGAAGATGGTATGAAGCCAAGAGCACGAGACAGCTGCATAGCACATTAAGAAGCAGGACGCTGAGGATCAAGCTGGATTTATATAATAAAACCAGGGAAGAGGTTCAGTTGTGAAGAACTTCTCCGGCATGGGTGAGAAAGCTCAAGGCAATATTTTCAACTGAGTAAGCACTAGCTGATGGAGAGGAATTCCAAGCCCTGATCCAAGTTAATGAAGAGGCTTTACTGACCAGGCTCCGCATTACATGATGAAAAGCCCAAGCCCTACAGTGAATTCTGACCCCAGCAGAGTCAAGTAAACTCTACTCCTATCAATAGAAGTGCTGCTGGCATTCAATGGAAATGCAAATGTGAAAGAGATGTTTCTTTCACAAATGCTTGTTAGGGAAAGTTTCATGGCCTATCATGCACACGCACTGAAATACACAGGCAAATACAGACATCCATTGGGTAAACATCTTTAAGGTAATGTGCATGCACATTAGCGCTGAGGGGTAGAGCTTGCAGTTCACTTCACTGACCTCATTCTCATCCATCTATATTTAATGTAGCCCACCACAGCAATTGAGTACTTTACTTGCTAAATACACAATGTGGATAAATTTTGGCTTTTTCTAAATTGCTGCAGAAGGTAAATTCACAATTTTTCAAGATGAAAAAAAAAGGTTTCTTTTATGTAAACTTATTTTCTTAGCAGGCGATTGAAAACACATTTTAAATACCTTTGTCTTCTATTTAACAAAAAAAAAAAAAGAGCAGATGTTTTTTGGATGAACTACATTGTTTATTATTTTCCTAAGATGTCCAAAACATGAAACTCATTTAACCCCTAGAGGAGTGACACAGAAATGACATGGTGTGCATCATACATCAAATAATGGTCACTCCTGCTGCTCTTTAGACATCTGGGGCATAATTTGCAATTATTTGCATTTATAGAGCAAAGCTATACAATAGAAATGGGAACACATCTCCTAAGTTGATGCAGAATTAATTTTCAAAGGGTGACATGCACCATAAATCCTATTGCGTGATTACTATAAACATGCAAACAAAAGAATGAGGAACAGCGTTGTCTGCTAATGGATGTTCAGTTATGAATTTCAATTGTTACAACATGTGATTAATTTACATGTTCAAATTAAGTCTCCATTTTTGCATGTTTAATTATGAGGTATTTAAAAGCATGGATGGGTGTGTTTGATCATAAGCAGCATCTAGGAAAAAGCTTGGCACTTGCAATTTGCTTGTCCTGGTTTAAAATGTTCTCATTACATCATGGAATGAAAAAGTTAGAAAAAGGAATGTCTGTTCCCAGCTAATAATGCACACAAGTCAAGAGCTCTCCTCTTTCTAATATTTCCCATAAGGATGTGCATCAGAGGTATCTTTTTGACAAGCAAATGACAAGAGGGAATCTGTGAAAACAACAATGTGTCTTTGGAGAGTCCAGTAGTACACATACTGTGGATGCCATCATTTAATCCCATCTTAGAGCTCCCCCATTTCCAAAAACTTCAGACAACCCTAAATTTTAGTGGGATTTCCATTTCACGACTCTGTGCCATGGATGAAGAGCTCCAGGGACTAAGCTACAATTTTCCTAGTAAAACACAGGGGTCCAACTGCAAAGGAGGGCTTAGGGCTGTGCAAATAACTGGTTTTCAGTTCAGCTGCCAAACCAAACAGTTGAAAAAGAATGTTTGTTCAAACTGAACCGAATTCACAATTTTTCCAGGTTTCCACACCAAAACCACTACCATCCCCACCCAGCCCACTGTACTTCATTTAACATGAAATGTTCCATATGTCTCAAGAGGAAACATTTTTGGAAAATGCAAACATTTGGCAAATGCAGACATAAAAGGCAAGGAAATGCAAGACAACATGTACAAAATTGTTGCAGAAGGATTGTTCTCTCTGAATTTTTATGTACAATTCACTCCTTTGCTATACTGAGAAAGTTTCTTTCCCACTGTGTTGACTATAACAGGGTTTGCCCCAGTTTCCAAAGTGAGTACCATTAATATCAGGTTGGAGAGCCATTCTTACTCTACTGCTCATTGACTCTCAACCATTATTGAAGTAGTTTGTATGAAGTGGCTTATTGGAACGGTTCCATTTTGGAATGATCTAAAGAGTAATTGCTAGGATACTCATATGAGGAGTTAGGGACCCATATTCAAACTCCTATCATGATCAGACAGAGCATGGGTTTGAAATCTGATCTGACTTTGCTTGTGTGACTAGGTATTGGAGGATTGTGCGTTAGGTTCTCACCCCTTGTGTTGGAAGCGGTTCACTTTTCATGCAGTGCTTAAGTGGCCACCATTAAGACTGAGAACATCTTTAAAGCCAGGTGATTAGCACACTGCCCTAGCAGAGAGGGCATCAGCCCCACAGACTGCTCCTCTGAAGCACAAAAGTGTAAAGAGGAACAACTGAGGACACATTGCGGTAGACCTCACTGCTGCTAATTGGTCACGTCCTGTCCTAAGTAGACAGTACTCGCAGGATCTAAACCACCAGAGCAGAGGACAGAATTAAATTGCGGCATCCACCATTGCAGATGAACAGCTTAACCACCAAGAGAGGAGGCAGAAGAGAAACACATCCCTAGTGAGGTCTGCCTTCTTCCCATCACCACCAGTATTCTTCTCAGGTTACATCCTCTGGTAGTTAAGGATCAAATCACCCCAAATAATTTGCTCAATGCCAGAAGTGACCTTTCTTTGACACTAAAAATGTTTCTCTTATTGTCCTAGAAGATGTACACATACTTTTGAGACAGAACAGTTCTTCAAACAGGAATACCCTGCCACCTAGCAAAGCAAAAAGTCTGGTAAACGTAATACCAAGCTCTTCTAGATAAAAATTATTAGATACTATGAGCAGAGTCAATCAAACATATACTATGGTAGTATACATATTTGAAAATGCTTATATACCTGAAGCTTCAAGGCACTGCAGCTCAGAAGATCAGCTGCCCAATTTACAGAAAAGTCCTACAGAAAATCCTGGCATACAGCAGCCTTCACGTCATTCCCATTCATTTCTACAATTTATGCCCTTTTCTGCATCTTGACACTATTTGCGCAAGGGAGCCACTAGACAAGCCAAAATGTAGTTTCAAAGGACTGGATTCATGAAGATTTGTGAAGGAATGGCCCTTCTGTTTGGCAAGCATCATACATCTATAGAGATGCCATAATGGCAGTGAGAGCAGTAGGAAAACATATTGTAAATACATTTATCAGAAGCAATGATTTCTAATATGACATAGAAACAATATTGAACGTTTTCAGGTAATACTAGTCACTCACACTTACTGAATAACTGGATGAATCAGAGCAGTCCCTGCCCCAAAAGACACAGATCCTAACTTAAGAAAAAGTGCACAATGTAGATATATACCTGAGCTCATTGAAATTTCAATTCCAAATATGCTTTACATATTCTGAGTCCTGGAAGAGATAGAGGAAAATTGATCATCTGCAAAACACTTGAGTCTGCCTTTTCCTATCTTTCTTCTTCCTGACTGAGGCAAATAAAATTGAAAAACATTTAGTTGATTGAGATTCTGGTCACAATTCTAAAATATTTGCAAATTTTAGCAAAAGAAGAACCAGTTAAAAGCCAGCACTGACAGCCATTTATTTTGGCATCACTTTCTTTGAATGTAACAAATTACTAGGAGGTGACAGCCTACTTTCAGCATCACAGGTTGGAAGTACAGCAGATTGAAATTTTACAGAGTAGAGAAGTTTTCTTCACAAAATACCTTTTAAAAAATGGGGAACTGGAGTAAACCAAGAAATGACATTTTTTCTCAAGTAGTGAAGATGAAAAAGAAAAATAAGGGAAAAAAGTGAAAGTAGTGTTATTTTCTGTTTGAAATTACTAATACATGGAAACATTGTTTTTTCAAATTGCATGGAATTAAAATTATTTTTTAAATGTTACTGAAGACACTTTAATTTCCTTTGTTCTCTTTTTTGTGCAAGCTTAACTGATAATCTCCTGAAGTTATCATTATAGTTGAAGCCTGCATCTATTGCTCTGGGGCAAGTAGCTTTTTGCAGAAGCTTATTAGGTTTATTACTAAACAGTAACTAAATGAAAAAACCCACGGCTTTGAAAGAAGACCTGGCACGCAGATAACATTTATGACTGAGTAAATTCCACTCATGCTTCTCTAAGGAACTGTTGTTGTTTTCTGCCATGTTTTTGTGACTTTTAATGTGCTTTTCACTTCACTTTCGGCATTCAAGATTTACTGGTTAGCTTCCTGACTGATGATGAATTTTCATTTCCAAACGTTGCACGTGCAGCTGGTATTCTCAGCACTGCTTTACCCACCACAGGAACCCAGCCATGGCTGAGGGCGTAGGTTACAGCAGCCGATACAAGACCAGGGGTGTGCAGAACTTCAGCCATTGCCCAGGAGTCACAAACAGCTTCACTCGTTGAGCTACATTCAGAATATACTGGATAAAGACAGACAAGCTATTAGGGCAACCAGCAATAGCAATAAAGCTAGTTACAATACCACACTGGCACAGCCATAATATTTCTTGTTCTGTGCTACCTTGTCCAGCGCCATCTGAAGACATTGCCTCTCACTGAACTCTGGCACACTGACCTCCCCAAAAACCCAATCAGATCATGACAATGCCTTAAAATGCAGCAGGATCACTCACAGGCAGAGCAATACATTCAGCAAACATTGCAAGATCTCGAGCTTGCACAGCATTACTGTGGGAGGGCTTTAGTTGGAGCTTTTAAATATTAGCTAAGGAAAAGGGCTGTATATATCATTTCAGCACAACTCTTCATTCATTCCATTTGGATTTTTAACAGTTGCATTGCTCTTGTTCAATTAGGGGATCATCAGAAATTTGCAATATTCTGGACATTTTCAAACTTTTCACATATTTTTGTGTCAGAAATGTGGTGGGTCACATGACATGCAGCTGTGTTAACATATTTAGGGTTTGGATACTTATAAGCTCTTGCACTCTGGAGTATTATTTTTCTACTTGTTTACATTTGAGAATTACTGGATTTTGTTGGGTTTTTTTAACCACAAGGTTAGAATTTATTGGAAAAAATTAAGCAATAAATAGGTACAGTGTCCTACCTTCATGTTTCATGTCCTGCCTGCCAGTAGAAGGATTAGAGAGATAAAGCTGGTTTTCTTCTGTGAAACTGCAACTAGTCCAGTCACAAGCTCACAAACACTCCTTTCCGTGTCAGCTATACTTTGACCACACAAGTGTGGTTTACAAATTATGGGAGTTACAAAAACACATGGCAAAGAGCTCTCGGCAGCCTCACTTATGTATCAGCAGGAAGAGCTTCCAAGGGACCTCTCCATCCCTGCAGTGCTGAAAAACTTCCAGGGAAAATCATCCTGGATACCGATGATCTCGTTTAACTCGGGGAAAACTGCACTCTCAGCCAGCTGTTTCATTATGGGAAAGTACCAGTTCGCAGAAAAATTACTTATAAACACAAAGCTTTACCTTTGAAACACAGAGCTTTACCTGCATAAATTCTGATAACAAAAACAAGTCTGTACCAGCAGATCACAGACATGCTTCATCACTTAATCACATAGACAGATGAATAGATGCCATAATTCTTTCTAAAGGTGCATGACAGCAACCATAAATAAACTAAATGTGCAGTATCTTATTTGAGACTATTTTATTCTTTCTTAACTCTGCAGCTTTTTAAAAATGCCGACAGCCTCAACGGTGGAATCTGAGGCATGCCTGATACTGATACTGGATGCTGGTAACATCATTGTTTTACAAATAAATTTGCAATTAGACATATAAAGAAGAAAGTGATTACACAATCTTTGAGGGAAATATCTGAAATTAGATATGACAACACTTCATAAATGGAAAATTTACAATGGAATTTGTTCATAAGGATTGTTGAAATAAAAACAAGATGAGTCAGTCAGTTGGCTGCAGATGGTTTAATGGACAGTTCTTCAAAATCAGCACTGTGAAGTTTGGAGAAACCATGGCAAATTCTATGACTGGAGAACTAGAAAGGGAAGTATGTCACCTGCAGTCTCACAGCAAAAGTGCTTCAGCACAGACTCACTAAAGGAATATATCCCACCTGTCCTTTAGCTGCTGCTACAGGTGTCTTACTGGTGTTAGCTTATACCTGCCAGTACCAACTGCAGACACACTTCAGTATACAAAAAATCACATTCAAATGCCATCCTCAATCCAATTTCAGAGATTAAAAAAAAATAAGATTTTAGAATGCCAAAAGCATTGTTCTTAAGATTGTCTTAACTGACAATAAGAAGAACACTTCTACTATAGAATAAATGACTTGCATTAGTTAATCTATTGCTGAACACTTAGAAGTCAATTAGAGGAGGTCAACACAATACTAGGGCATAATTCTGACTTCACCTGACTGCTTGCAGATATTTCAGCCACCTTGTTTCTGCTTGAGATACCACGGCAAGATAATGATTGTACTCTCATTAACTTGCCTTAGGAAAGGAAAAAAAAAAAACAAACCAAAATTTTAAAAATGCAATTATTTGTCAAAGAAGACTAAGCCTACAACAGAAGCTGTGAGCTGGTCTGCTCGACTAACTTGATGTCTTTCTCTTGCCTTTGAGGTACTGATCTGGCTTAAAGTCTCCATTGCCAGAGAGCGCCACAGTTCTGCAACAGCTGGTAAAAACTTGGACATTCTGTTCTGTGGGGAGGAAATTCCCACATTTCCAAAGAAGTCTTCATTCCAAACAGGAGTCAAAACATGGCACCTCAAAGTTTCTTCCAAGAAGGAAACTTCAACACATTCAGTTTTTAAAAAATAAGTTCATTTCATTGTTCAGTTGGTTGTGGGGTTTTTTTTCCCAAATGAAATTGGACAACAACCTGCTCCAGGGGAATCCTGAGATTGCCCCAAGACCTAGAAGTGGTTGAGGAACACCCCTTGGGGGTAGGCTGTACCCAGTCAGGGCAGATTTTAGACATCCTCAGAAATAGAACTGTTTCTGCTACAAACCCACGTGGTTTCACACACAGCCAGCTTTCATGCACTACACACTCCCGATATTGGTTGGGTTTTGCTCATATATATGAAATAGAATCTGTATTTGGGCTCTATTTTTTCCCAATATACAGCCTTGCTTGCCATTTTGTTTCCCATCTTCTAGACAGCCCTGTCTGCCTACACAAAGAACTGGATGTTAAGCAGATATGATCAATAGAAATGTTTTTTTCTGAGCCAATGCAGGGGTCAGTCTAGTCTTCCCTTCAGCCCCAGTGATAACTGATTACTTCATTGAAAAAAATCCAACCCTGTACATTCACGTGAACCTAGGCTGAACTGGTTCCCTGACAAATACAAAGTCTCCATCAGGATCCAAGCTTTGCCATCTGATACCATCTTGGCACAGAAATGTGTTCATGAGCTCCTGTACTTTTTTCTAACTAGTCTGTCTCCTTCTACTCCTGTCAAACCTCTATTTACATTAAAATGTTTTTTTAAAAAAGAAGCCTATCCAATCCAAGCTATAATGCCTCAAGATCATTTAATAGCAACTTGCAGTGTTAAACACACTGCACTTCTTACCCCAGTCCAAGAGGATGGCAAGCAAGGCAACAACAAGCTAAATACCTTCAATGCATATTTTCTGATCTTCTACCTAGTAGTATATCCTTATTATTACTACAGCTACCACACATCACAGATCAGGTTCTGACAGTTCTGTACTGACAGAATTCCCATTACACACTCAGCTACCCAGTTACTTTGACTTTGCTTCTGCTTTGCACTTCTCCTTCATAGCCTGATAGAGGTCCAGATGCCTCTTCTGATTCTGGACAGACAAGAAAACACCACCTTCCCCTACTACACAACTGAAAAAAGAGCCAGGAGCTGCCACAGGAACTAGAGTCGTCAGCAGGAGCAAGGAACCAAGACATACAGGAAGCAAGGACCAGAGAAGCATGAGCAGGAAGAGCATGATGAACTTAGAAGGTGGCCAAATTAACTCTAGCATTATTCAGAATTACTAGCTTCTGTTCAGAAAGAACAAAGCACTTGTCACATTAAAGACTGATGGACGACACATTAAATATTTGCTTCCCTAGTAGTCTAACCTGCCTTCACCATTGAACAGGGACAGGGAAATGATGTGACTGCAAATGGACAACGGGTCCACAGATGGGAAGCAATGATGGAAGCAGCTGTCAACAGAAGGGATATGTCCAAAAGTAAGCTTTTCTGTTCCAAAAGGGGTCATTCTTAGAAAGTGTCTGAAAACCTTGCAGCACACTGAAATGTCTAATGGTCTGTACAAAACAGTAGACTTCCTGGGGCTATAGCAGGTCACATAATATCAGTCTCATCCACTTTGAATGAGGCAAGTTACAGAAAAAAGCCTGGATGATGCAAATGCCAGAAAGGTACCCTCTGGATGCCAAGTGCTAAAACAAGTGACAGGGTGAATGTCCAAATTCATCCTTTTCTATCCTATATTAAATCCATATTCAACATTCTTTTCTATACTACCCGCTAGCCAACAGAAAGTCAAGTCAGTCATTACAGGTGAAAAGGTTTGGAACGACCATCTATCTAGAGAATGCAAGAATAGCCATGGCTTGCATAGTCAGTGTACAATTTGCTTTGCTTTCAGGAACACAGCCTACTGGAATCAGTCATCAGAAACAAATTAGTCTGGGTTTTGCAAGCCGTTATCTTGACTGAAGATTAAAAGTGTTTACAATGTAGTCAAGTCTGCCAATCAATATTCTCCTCTATGATTCACCTTCACAGAATTGCATAATTCTCACCTAGATTCACCACCTCCTGGAAAGCAAGGATTCCTTTTTCACCTGAAAGGCGTAGCTCTTGTAGCATCCACAATGGGGGAATAAAGGCAAGCCAGAAAGCATAAAGCACTATCTCATATTAACAGACGGTCCACACTGGTTCAGAGGCCAAGTACTGAGCACTTCCATTGCATTAAATGAATCAAATATTCACAAGTCACAACAGCTGCGGAGGAAATCAGCCAACACACTGGTAAATATGCAGTTGGCATTGCATACTGCCTCAACGTATCAGCTATACTGCAGCGTCCTGCCTTCGTACCTATAGTCTGTGCCTCTAGGAGGCACTATCGAACTACAGTCCAGGGCACCTAAGGCATTTCGAAAATCAGCCACAGCCATAAATCCTCTTTTCACATGTTGTTGTTCATTTGCTCTCTATGAGGAGATGATTTATTTCTGTGGTAGGGAGCTACTCAAAGGAAAGCCTCAAAACATCCTAACAAGGATAAGTGTGACATATGTGTTATGTCAGCCACTACCCATTAGAAGGCCTATTTCCTAGAACTGACATAGATGCAAGTATTTTCTGTAAAACAGTCAAAGTGCTGACACCTTCTATGATATTATGGAGGTCACTGTGAACTAGGAAATGCAACTTCCACAGATCTTTTTGTTCAGTCTGATTTTTCATGAAACATGTCATGTCACATCAGGATACATCATGTCGTGTATATAATACACATACCATGTGACGTACATCCTCCATCTCAGTACTCTGGGGCAAGATTTTCTTCATAATCTTGATTCTTCATGACATTCAGCCAATACAGCCATGAAAAGGATTCCCATGGACAGTAATTCTCTCTCCACAGTGAATCAGCAGTGCTCATTCTCTGCAAACGAGGATTTTGGTGAGGGGCAGAATGAGACCTCTTCCCCTCAGATAGTATGGGTGGTAAAGCTCCATCTTTGTTCAGCTGAACCAATCTGGTGCAGAACTGGAGTAACACAGGGGTGAGTCAAGCTCACTATGCTTGCCCATGGAGTATTTAATTGTGTTCTTTTTGTTTGTGGTTCATGCACATAATCTAAAAGGTCATTCTACACTGAAAGCAGTTGTTTTTCCTTTTCTAATGGAAAAACAATTCCCCATCTCACAATCCATAACAATAAAAATAAGAACAACAAAACCCCACCCACATGAAAGAACCAGCCAGCAAGAACATCCCATTGCACAACATCTCCCCATCTCATAGAGGCCAACCCTTCCCAGTTCTCCCTAGATATCTGTTCAAGAAGCTGGGCTATAAAGCATGCCCTGAAGATGAACAGCTCCAAGAGTTCTTGGTCCTTTGCTTGATCCAAGCAATTACTGTGACTCATTGTTCTTATTTCATGAGTGACTTTAGTTTACGGTCAATATGACAATGAGGTTGTCATGCTTGGACAGTAAACGATACATAGAAAACAGATGTTAACAGGTGTCCGCATACTACTCCCAGTTGCCACTGGACTTACATGTTTACTGCACGTTACGGTGCAGAAAAAATTGGACTCTGCACTAATTAATTTGTCTTTAATAGTTCCTCTCCTGAATTGTTCTGTTAGAAGTCTACTTTTATTGCAACTGGTGGCAGTCAATAAAACTTCATGGCTTTTTTGTAAAAAGGTCAAATATGCATAAAACTTATAATTTAATTGAAAAATAGAAATCTCTCCACTGAAAAAACCCCAATGTTTCTCATTAGCTTTTAACAGTCATCTGGTTTTGACAGTTCTCTTGTGATTTTTCTTCTGGTTTGCTTTGATTTTTAATCAAAAGTTAGTCCACAATCTTTCAAAAGGGAAAAGACATTATTATCTGGAGACGAGATGGGAAGTAAAAAAAGTCCAATTTTTTATCAGCTTGGGAGCCAAATTTCAATACGTTTTCACTTCTTCCCCCCAAACCTTCCATTTACGACTCTTAAGACAGCTGACATACAGCACTAGCAGTAAAGCTTAAACCCCTTTGGTGAGACTTTGGGTCTTTATCAAAACACTGTCAAAGTCAGCACTATCTCCTGTGAGGGAGCTCACAGGAGAGAGAGTCCAGGGTGAAGTCCAAACACAGCATGGACATTACTCTGTACCAGAGGTCTGAATTACTGCTTGTTCACACAGAATTCTGCAGCACCTTCATGGCATGTCTCTCTTCCTTTCCTCCATCAGGAAATGCTTTGCCATGACACAAATCAAGCTCCTGAACTCTCCATTGCAAATCAAAAATTAAGACAGCTTAAGGCATATAATTTGGGTTACGATTTGCAGTATTCATTAAGAGAACAGCCAATTCTGGCAAAGAAAAAAATGCCCTGAGCTACGATAATGAATACAGGGTTTGTTACAGCAACAAGACTGATGGTCTCATCCATAATGATCTGACAGTGGTTGCCTTTATACAGTGCCTTGTTTTGATTTTCTATCAATAATTATATTATGTGCCTCAAAACATCTGGCTGGCTGGCTGACTTGATGCATGTTAAAACCATCCTGTCTGTGGATATGCATTGGAATAGTAGCTATTACAAGATCACATAACAGATGTCAGGAGTAGTCATGATTCTTCAAAATTTTGTGCTAAACCAGGGCCAGGGAGCACTCACTGTGGTCCCTTCTGCCCTTAGAAGTTATGACTTGAATACATGAACTGAGCCGCCCAATGCCAAACAAATGCACTAGTGCAAAACCTCCTGTTTGCGCTTTTCTCCAACAGCTTCCCCAAGGCACAGAGTCAACACCTGAGTTAGCACTCACCGCATGGTATCACCTTGTTACCCAATACAAAGTAAGAAAGAATTTCTGCAGCACATTATCCTGGCAATTCCTGGCTAGTATGGCTGTGCTGGGTTCTAACTTTCAAATACATTGCACTTGTCTTTTGGCTGTAAGTGTGCGCATGGCTGCCCATTCACAGGAATGTTGCATTTACTACTCCATGTGGGGCCTCAAGCACGTATCAGCCAGCCCTTAACTAGGTCAGCCAATCTAAAACACTACCATGGGTTTGGGTGCCTTTTTTACCTCTTGGTATTGAATGGATTCAAACAGCTTGGGGGACTAATCGATATTTCTCTAATTTGATTTGAAATTACAATAAACTGTTTCTTCATATGCAGAGCTACAGAATCTCACTGTGAGTTAATGTGCAAGGTAACTTTAAAGCAAACATTATGAAGAAAGTCTGTTCTTCCTTCTCCCCTTTCCTTACTTCTAGGCTCCAACCTATACACTCAGAACAGCTTCTTTCGTTTGGTGTTTCAGTATTTACCATCTGTCTTTTTTGCTAGTTCTAGAACAAAAGCACAGGTTTGTGCAGCACCAGCTTTTAAGTATTTCCTGACCTAAGGGCAAAATGTAAATTTGCAAAACAAGGGCCACAAGTAAATCATTATGTTAATTGCTTTTCTCTTGCAAGAACTGTTTCTTCTTAAAATTGTCAAATTTGCAAGACCAACATTTCTAATTCTCTTCACATTTCGTAGGGAAGCTATAAAGTGAATGGAGAAGGAAAATGATCTCTACCTACTTTACAAGATGACTTTTAAGATATTTTCAGAAATGTCTTCTACATTTACAGCAGAAGTACTCTGACTATGCAGCCACATGCTGCATGTTCTGGCACCTCCATTAAAAGAAATACAAGTAATTACACTGCTCAGCATAGTGTATATGGACATTTGTGTTTGCCCAAGGTTATCAAGAAGACTTGAGGGTGTTCGGCATTCTGCAGCATCTGAGTTACCTTGTACAAGTCACTACCTCAGAGCAGGTAATGGCTGACGCTTCCAACAGCCGCTCCACATGTGTGGGCTGCTCCTTCACAGGGCATGGGCAGGGGGAGCACACTTTAGGCTCACAGAGGTAGCTTGGAGTGGGTTGACCAAAGGCTGGGTTTATGTTGGAATGATGGAACGATGAAGACCTGCAGCACTGAGCTGATACACTGGGAGAAGAGATCATTTGACTGGGATTTACCTCATTCCTCTCTACTGCAAGAGCAGACCAGGGAGGAAAGTACAACTCTCAGGATCACCACTAGATCCCTATTCTGACACCAGTGGCACCAAGTACTTGTGGCACAATATGAAGACACACGTTAGCTTTAACAGGAAGCATTTTACTTTTTGCAGGACTTCTCTGGATACAGCATTCAGCTGGTGGACCAGCGGTAAGGTGTCTTTTAATATAAACTCACTGCTAGTTCCAAAGTTAACTCTTTGTCTGAGTTCTGATTTCCAGAGTTATTTTACAACTTGAGGCTTGAAGAGTTGGTGTTTTCTTAAAGGACAGTTTGTAGGTGACAGATTAAGAAATGGTTTATAGCCATCCGAGTCAAGATTCTTTCCGCTTTTTTTTTTTTTTTTTTAAAAAAAAAAGACACACAGCTTTTTGCAAATTCACAAGCTTCTGCCATAGTCTCTCTGATCCAAATCTCTACTACTTCTCCAGTATATTTTCCACTGCCTATCCCCCACTTCCCCCTGTACCCTAAGGCCAAATTATACAAATGAATGTCTTGGGTTTTATGACATGGACACTGTTGAGAAATGTTAACCCGAAGTCACATGAAGTTTTTCTTGCTTCAAGTTCCCTTACAAACTTGAAACACAGACTAAGTTTTTCAAATGCTTCTTTTTTTCAAAATATACAAGGATCTTCCAAATAAACTCTAATGCCTAATACGGCAAAGCCAAAACAATATATGGTTTTGTTCTGAGAACTGTGGAAGTCATGACTTTACAATGATCTTTTTTTACAGTTTTCATTATCTTTAACTCTGGAAGGGTCTGGTTGAGCATGTAGAGGCAGTAAAACTTTTCATTTAAACTCCTTAACATATGAAAATTGTCAATTGTCATGGATGAAGTCTTGGGAGCCCGATTCACTAGACCTTAATGTTCAAAGGAAAGGAAGGTCCTGAGCCCAGAAAGATTAAAAGCAAAGAAAATCCTAAACCAGCACCCTCCTGTGAACCTACAGAAGACCAAAGGACATATCACCTTGTCAATATTTGCAGGGCTATGTGTACCCACCTGACTTTGTTGTGCAAATCACTGATATAAATTCACAACCCCTAGCAGATACATGCATGAAAATAAGTGTTTACACAGATACCTATACCTACATCGGCTCAGGGCAAGGGGGGGGTAGGGGGATGTGAAAAAAAAAAAATCAGCAGAGCTACCAGGGATTTGGATATGCAGTTAGAAAGAAACTAAACATCATACACGAGTTATAACTGAACCTTGGCTTGTTCAGAGGCACAATGCTGCTGAATCAAGTACTTGTGCTGCCTACTGTAGCCCTCTTATTACCATGGTTTTAAATGTGGTTTTCTTTAAAAGGTAGTTTAACTTCCTAGAAGGACTTTCCATTCCTGCCTTTATTCAGGAGTAGCCCCACTGAAATCAGCACATATAGTTGCAAAACTTAGAGCAAGACCATGTTTCAATGTTGAAATTAAGAAATACCTGCACAGAGAATCTGATCCTGCTTGCCTCCTGCATGCAAACAGCTTAGTTAGGAACTGAACCACTAATACAGCAGAGGCAAGAAGTTCTCACCTGAGAAGGATTAGTAGGAAATCACAGGAAAAAAAGTTTAGAAAATCCATTCCTAATGCCCAAGGTATGAGACTACTGTATAATGTCATCAAGACCACTAAGAGTAGCAATCAAAGACACTTGGTATGCTCTAATTCAATTGCAGATTACTGGTTGCAACTGGCAGTCTGTTATGTAAGTCGGGAAGAAGGCCATAAAAGTTATCTCTGATCTTAAATATAGCTGAAATCTACTGAAGTATTATGGACAGTTGGTTTTCTCACTTTTAGCAATAGGAAATACATTTCAGGTTACCTCTATTTCTCTTGAGTGATTTCTGTCAACTCCTACCTGTCTCCCTCACTGAAACCGCCTCCTCCTTCCACTCTTCAGACTACACAATAAATAGCATATCTGGTGGCTGGCTACAGGCAAGATACCATCCAGGATGCAGAAGGACTGCCATAGAACTGCAGCGGCAGACTTAATATTGAAGTAAATTTTAACAGTTAAGTTGCATGTATCATTCTTAATGGTCATTATTACTTTAATATTGCATTCTGGATTTAATCAGTTAATATTCTGTCTCGCCACTGTCAACTAGGGATGTTTGATTAACAGCACTGCTGTTAAGGTAAAGAGAAAAGATTTATCATTCTTCCAGGATGAAGATCATGAGGTTTTGGGTTGGGGGGTTGGGTTTTGTTTTTTTTAATCTTTTGAGACAAACAAATTTGAGCCATCATATAAACACAATAAGTCAATAATAAGTAATAACAATTCTTTTCCTCATTAGTTCTTCACAGTGATGTTTTCCGGGATACTCCACTTCACTGCATTAGGGCAATTTTGTTGTTTTTCCAATTCCAAAGCAGAACAATAATGACAGTAGCATCCAAAAAAGTTTTTTATAATTGCCTAAACTGTATAACACCTTACCAGGATGTCAGGAAAACAGCCAAAGAATTCACATTATAAAACCGGGCATATCATCTGATATAGCAATTTTGAGCACATTTTCAGACTAGCCAGACTTTACAAGCTTTCCCAACTCCAGTTTAGCCAAAGTCTTTCATGGACCATCTGGTTCTAATGATACAAAACTAGAATATTTGGTGTCCTTTTCACTATGCTACATTAAATTAAAGCTTAAAACATCAGTAAAGCAAAATCCATTCTTTTCATATTATGTTTTTTAAATTAAACATTAAGTATTTTGGCTAAGTAAATGTGTTTATTTTTGTAAAACTGTACAGCATATACTATATGATACAGTCAGCAGAATCCTTAGTTCAGTTACTCTTGCATACTCCTGGTCCACAGCCCACTGAGGCAAAGGGAAGTGTTTCCATTGACATCAATAGGCTCTAAATGAGGCTCCTACTGTGAGCGACACCACATCCTTACTCATCCTAAAACATGTATGAGGTTTCAATACTTCTCCCAAGAGAAAAGGTTCAAATTATGCTTACAGTAGCTCTTCCTAAATTAAGTAATAAAAGGGCCCAACTGTGCATTCCATGCACACTTGGTAAACCAACTGAAATTCAGTGAAATCAAAATATTAAGAATGTGATAAGAGGTTTTATAGTGGAAAGGCATTATGAACTATATAGTCTTTGTAAGCACTGTAGCTAGCTATAAATAGGTTCTGTGGGTGTGACTTTCACAAGTGCCTGCAAGACTTTATCTTCCAGTAGTTGTTGTAAAGCAATGGGGTTTCGAAAATCCCACTTTAATTGTAGCTTATCACTTCTGAACTCAGCCCCAACAGGTTACAATTCCCTGCATTTCACCACCAGTCTTAGAAGCTTGTTCTGCGGGTGGAAACACAGACAAAGATTTCAGAAGATGTGTAGAAAAAAAGTTCATTTTTAATAGTAGAAGTGCCTAGCTTCTGTAGGTCCAAAGAGGCTAAACCAATCTGGAGGTCTGAGCAACCATGAAGGTCAACCAGCCACAGCCTCAAGAAGCTGACACATTCCGTGGATCAGCTAAGGTCAACCAACAGCAAATATGATTTCTTACTTACAAAACCAGTTTATGTTTTACTGTACTGTAGCAAGTGGCCGTCATCCTTTTCTATAAGTTTTGGTTTTTCTTTGTAGTTCCTATCACTATAACCATCATTGCGAAGTTTTACCCCCCTCGTTGCAAACCCAATAGCAAATATCTCACCTATTTCACTGAGGCTAACCGAGATACAGGTATTATCTGAAGGGGACATCACAGCCTGTTCTGTTCTATACACTTCCTTGAATCCAAATATGCTGGTAGGGTAGACTTCATTTTGTTTCTTCTTTCTTTCTGCTTTTTCCTTCTCTCTCCATAGTAGCTTCCATGTTATTATTACAAAATAGTTAGAACATACAGTTCCAAGCCTGAATTCCTTACAAAACCCCCTAAACAGGAGTTTTTCTGCAGTAAGAAAGGACTGAGAGAGGACTGCATGAATTGGCCCATACGGAGTTACATGCTAGCTGTTGTTATTGTTCTCAGAGAGTGCATTTAAGGTTTTGGGAACAAACAATAAAACGAACAGCTGAACAATTTTAATCATGGCCCAGTTCCTAGTTACAATTATTTTTAAGCTGTCTCACCATTAGCTAGACTGATTTTTTTTTCCCAGTGAAAAAATATATTATGTAAAACTTAAAGAAATACTGTTTTTAAATGACAGTAAAAGTAAAAAAAAATTCTTATATGTAACATGCTATGACTTCTGCTCTTAGCCAAGCATTTATGAGTTACACATAATTTTTTAAATGTTCCATTCTCTATATATTTCATGTACAAGCTAGTTCTCTAGGAAAATATGCTTTCCTAGATAAGTTGAAAGAGTGGCCTCTGAACTCTATGACCACAGACATGCCTGAGCAAAACTAGAATGCATGCTCATATGAAACGCATATTTCATGCATTCTGTATTTCAAAATGCTACAGCAGGGACACATCAAAACAGAGTAAAATGACAGCACACGCAAACAAATGAGAACGGGAGAATAAGATGGCACAAGGACATGAAGACATTCAGAGAGACTACTGACCAAGAATATCCTTTTAAGATGCCTTCTTCATTCATTCAAGGCCTGATTCAATTACTTCCACTGGAGTCAACAGGAAGACTTGTGGTCTTCAGTGCCTGTTACTGTGGCTCATTACTTGTGTTACAGTAGCACACTGAAGATTCAATTAAGCTCAAGCACTGTAATACCAGGTCCTACACAAACACTCACAGTGTCATAATACCTTCTTCCCAGAGCTTGCATCAAACAAGACCTTGAATCATGCAGGTCAAAAAAAAAATATGGCAAACAAAACATGGGAAAGAATCCAAAGGCAGCCCAAAGGATTTAAGCTTCATTACAAAAACAGTCAGTGGCAAAGCAAGAAAGACTTTGGTTGCCTGACTGTACACAGTGCCCTGTCTATTAAACCTATTCTGCCTGCTGATGGACTTTGGGTCAAACCCACACTGCACAATATGAATGATAATTGAGCAAATGAAGAAAAAACCCTACCTGCTAAATACAATGAACAGCTGTCACAGTGTTTCTACCTCATGCAGAATAAGTGCACTGCAGTAAAACTACTTTGTGTGCAAAAGGCTCCACTTGAAACTCTTGTTTTTAATAAGAGTTCTGCAGGAAAATGTCATAAACAGAAACAGAGAATCACTCCAGAGGTTACCCATTTCCCCTCCTCCCACACTACGGCAGGCTCAGTTATAACCGTGTCATTCCTAACAGATGTTTGTCTCATCTGTTGATGGATGCTCCAAGCTATCATTAGGCAATCTCTTCCAGCACTTCACCTCCCTTGCCATTAGAACTGTTTTCCTTTCTTCTAATCAGAACCTTTCTTGCTGCAGCTTATGCTATTAGTTCTCCTACCATGTCCTCTCCTCAGTATTCTCTTCCTTAGCCTAATCAACCCAAACACAGTCAAATCTCTCCATTTAAATCATCCTGTTGACTAACATTCAGCTTGAGATCCACTGTAACCTTAGTGCTTTTTCTACAGTATTCTTGCTTGGGTTGTTCATCCTGTGTTTATGCAGTTGATTATTCCTGTCTAAATAAGTGCCATAACTTGCACTTGTCTGTCAAACAGCACTTGAACTTTATTTCTAAATATAATTTTGAATTCTAATTGTCGCGGTAGAGACGGACACGACAAGTAATAGATCACACAAAATGGCTACTTTATTGTTCTAACACACCTTTTTATACCCTTCTTTAGAGTATGTGTTAGTATATGGTTGGTTTGGTTAGTAACTAACAGTTCATGATTGGTGAGTTCGTTAGGACGGTTCTTCTTATCACTATCTTGTTTTTGTACCGGTCTTCTCGGATCTTTCCAGACTCTTCAAGGATATACTACAAGCTGCTCGAGGTCGCGCTGTTCTCGAACTGTCAGGAATTCCATAGATTCGTTACATTCCCCGACATCTAATTATTTTCTTTAGTGTATATAGAGTTAGTGTCAACTGCAAATTTTATAAGCCTGTTCAATACCATCATGAAGGACACTACTGAAAATCTTGAATACTGGGAGGCCTCCACAGATACTCATTCAACACATCAAAGAACTACTGAAAAGTACTATTTAGATACAGTTAGTAAGCCGACTTTGCACCCACTCTACGGTAGTTTAATTGAGAATGTTTGCCTTGATTTCTTATTAGAATGTCATATAATGCAGTATCAAAGATCTTACTAAAATCGGGATAGACTTGCTAATTTTTCTGTATCCAGAGCCTCTTGCTCTGTTGTAGATTGGCTTGACACAGTCTAACAACTGACACAATTTGTTTCTGACTGTTATTCATATGCTGAGTGTTATTCAACTCTTTATCTTCAATGTGTTTAAAATCAGGTGGTTTGTAATTTCTTCCAGAATTTGGGGGGGGAATCGTATTTACATTAACCAGTCTTTTCTTTCTAACTGTTCTTTTTCCTCCTTTCTAAAGGCAGTCACTACCTTTTTCTGTTTCCTCACCCTCCTTCAATGAGTTATCAATTACTAATTATTCTGAGACTGGGTTTTTTTAAAATATCTCTAAAGGTGGTACATAAAATTCCGGACAATCTAAAACAATTAACTTAGTTAAATACAATGTTAAAATCTGTACCTTAATGAAAGTACACAGGGAAGCATGAAGGCTCATTTTGCAATTTCTTGAGTTCTTTCAGCCTTTTACTTTGCAATGTTAATTGCCCCTTCAGTAAAACCTTTTCCCCTTTTTTAAACAACTCGGGGAATTGACTGGTTGTTTTTAGCAACTTGTGTTATTGCCTAAGAACAAAGCTGGATCATTCACATACAAATTTGGTCTTATGGCTACAAGGAATGAATGTCCTGTTTGTATTCTCTGATGACTAAAAAGGGATAAGTTCATATCTTCACTTCCCAAACAGTATAGCACTATGCAGAAATAGCTGTTGAATTCTGGAAGCAGTGTAGATGCATCAGTGAAATTCTGGATCTAAACTAATTAAACCTATTATTCTGCAGAGATAGTTATCCCAGACACAAAACAATGCCGTAAGCATCAATGCTTTCAGGTGGGGACTAAAGTTCTTCAAAGACAGTTCAGGTTTTTTTCTGCACAGTGCTGCATCATTGATTTTTAGCCAGAGCCAGATCAGATTCAAAAATGGCAATTCCTTCCATCTACTGCCTTTCCCCACCAAGATAAGATAATGCAAAGCTAAGGTTTATCTAAGTATATTCTTGAAGACATGAAAATATTGCTTAGACATTTGTATACAGCCTTGACACCAGATTAATACTGAATTCAATAACTGTGCAATTATAGGAGTCCCAAAATTGCTACCTACCTTGTTAACACAACTGGAAAAAGAATCGGTAGAAATAGTCATAGTCATCCTGATCCTCATCTTGCACTCAGTTCCTTTATCACCCTACATTGAGAGTAATTTGACAGGTCACTTCTTATTTCTTACTGACTTTACATTTCCAAGAATTTTAAGAAACAAAAACAGTTTGTTGTGAAAATGTAAATTATTGTCATACTGCATAGTAAGAATACTGAATGGGAATATTTAGGTAGAATTGCCTTATTTGCTTTATTCTTTTTTAACTGTTGATAAACACATGTCTAATGATTCTAAGTTCTATGAATCTTCTGCCCACTAACCATAACCTTTCAATGCAATGCCCAAACTACTTAATAGCATCCTTGTAAGTACAGTTGTTTTCAAAATAAGAGATCATGGAATAAACTCTGGGCAGGAGGACAAACCTATTAACAAATCAGACAATTCTTTATACAAAGATTGGTTGGAATATCAAACAAACTGCCAGAAGTTGTGCAGCCAGCAGTTAAAGCGACTTGTGTACATTAATTCAAAAAGAAGTTGGATTATGCTTTGGAAAAGAAGGACATACTACAGTGCAGCAGCCACTAAATTTTTTTTCTCTTTTTTTATTTTTCTTTGAGTTGGAATTACAGTTAGACTTTCACATAGTTAACAAATATACTACAATTAGCAGACTTTCTTCTT
Organism: Astur gentilis; assembly: GCF_929443795.1. NCBI lineage: Eukaryota > Metazoa > Chordata > Aves > Accipitriformes > Accipitridae > Astur > Astur gentilis. Next base: position 10,611,292 of record NC_064904.1, read on the forward strand.
TCATTTTCTGTAATCTGCAAGAAAGTTTTCCGTGGCTATATCAGACTGACCACTGGGTTCCCTTTGCAAGATGACATTTATATCTTTACTTGCTGAAGTAAACATGTCTCTTTTTTTGGCTTAAGAATGCCTAGCAGCACTTTAAAAAGAAATTTAAGCCTCAAAAAACAGATGAGGAAGACAAGATAAAATAAGACATCTTAACGAGTACACAGATGACTAGATAATTCAGTAGATACCTGGAGAACAGAAAATTGAAATGAAAAGCATCTTCACCTGTTACAAGCCTGTTGTGGTCATCAGGACTTATTACACAGCAGGAAAAACAATCAGATACAGGAGAAATAGTTCAGGGAAAAGGAAAACAACATGAAAAGTCAAATGCAAATTCATTTTTCACCAGACTGTTGTGTCATAATAAAACTGATAAAAATGTTTTCATTGGAGGAAAAGTGATTGCTACAGTTTGCCAGAAACTAAACCACCAAGATAATCACCAAGACTGAACACAGGAAAGAAGCAAAAGAAAAAAAAAAAAAGAGGCTTCATGAAGCTTCAAACATTTCATTGGCAAAAATAAGAATGCTCAAATATTGCTGGTATCAGTAAAGTCCCTTCATTCACCCAAGCTGTCATCCTGGTGCCACAACCAGAAGCAGAAGCAATGATGAACATTGCTGTTGCAACAGGAAAGACAAAAAGAAAATGAGTGGGAAAAAAAGATATCATCCAGTCCCTTTCCTTTCCAATGTATGCCTGTTTCCTGTGGCACATCTCTTAATAGTCTGTCCAGTATATTTTTAAAGTTCTCAAAGGATCAAGTTTCTACTGTCTCCCTTCAAAGATGCTTTTGTGACTTAGGAACAACTAGAAATGATATAGCTATGAGCTGACAGGTAAAGTAACAGGGCTGCTCAACATGGGCAATGTCAGTAACTGCTAGTGACCACCTGATCAGGAAGTAGATGAGGCCTTCTTCAGATAACTTGGCCTTTGTCCTCATTGGGAACTTTAACCACCCCAATATCTGCTGGAGGAAAAACGGAGCAGGGCACAAGCAATCCAGGAGGTTTCCGAAGTGCATTGATGATAAATTCCTCACCTAGGTGTTTGAGGAGTCAATGAGGGTCAGTACTCAACTGGATCTCACACTTGTAAACAAGGAAGAACTCGTCAGAAACCTGAAGGTTGGGGGAAGCCTTGAAGCTCCTGACGAAACTCAAACACGAAAAGAAAGTATACAAGAGGTGGAAGGAGGGATAGCTGGACCCAGGAAGAATACAGAGACACTGTCTAAGCATGCAGAGATGGGGTTAGTATAGCCAAAGCCCAGAAGCAGTTGAATCTGGCGAGGGATAGGAAGGGCAACAAGAACAACTCTTGCAAGTACATCAGCAGCAAAAGGAAGACTAGGGAAAATGTGGGCCAGCTGCTGAACAGGATCAGGTTCATGGAAAAGGCCAACATACGCATCTTAATGTAAGAAAAAAAATTTTCCCAGTGAGAACAATCAATCACTGGAACAACCTCCTGAGGGACATGGTGGAGTCCCCATCACTGGAGGTTTTCAATACATGACTTTTGCTTTCCTCAAGATCTAGTAAAAAGGAAGATGAAGATGAAGAAAACAGAACTCTTATTACTACACCCACACCAATTAGTGAATAACCCAGAATCAGAACAGGACAAAGTCTGTCATATAGCTGTAGTGCTACATCATCAGATGATGTTCCACATGCTGGAGGTAAAATCTATGAGGTTTAAATTAAGACACAGAGTAGATTTACTAGAAAGCTTTTGTTTTCTTGATCCAAGCATTTATCATCATTTTAGACTAACAGCTGAAGTTCATCTTTTGTAATGATAAATTATGGCTGGACGAAACTTGTCTGGGCCTGCCCTTTATTTCATTCTTAGTTGCATTCCCTTGGTCTTTGAGGAACAAGTAGTCAAATTAGGAAGTCCTTTTACAAAATGGTTTCCAAGAAAGCAGGTCTATTTCTGTAAACAATGGGAAAGTCCAGTTGTTGAATTATTCATGAAAGAGAAAAAGAAAATGGGGCTATTTGACAAAAAAAAATCCAAAATCATACCAAAGAGTCATCACAGTGATGGATATGCCAACAAGTGAGAGTTGTGATCTACCCTGGCATGACGTAAAAAATTATACGTTGAAGTCCCAGGGAGTAAAAGATTCACAGTTACTCACTCAGGATGCTACTAGAAACAAAGTCTTGAAAAAAAGTAAAGATCAAACACTAAACTGTGGACAAAGGTCATGGAGAAAGACAGCATTTCTGAAAGAGAAAGCCTGAGATAATATCTGTAAGCAGTGCTAGTGACAAGGGAGAAAGGGAGGAGAATTGTGCCTGTACATATTTATTATTGCCAAATAGGCTGAAAAAACCCAACATCACTGCTATGGTATTTTCTTCACTAGATCTAAAGGACAGCAGCAGCGGAATCTGCTGTTTGTGTTAAAGTGTCAGGAGGGGAAAGAACAAAGACATGGAAACATCTGCTTTTAGAAGCCACTTGAAAAATAATTATGCAATAGCCTGTGAAAAACATCTGTTAAAATGCTGCTGTCCACCCATCACATAGAAAGGAGACACTTAAGGAAAATATAAGCAAGACCAGGAGAAGATTGTGGCTCATTTTTCTCTTGGAGCACCCATTACCCCAAATCTAAACTGAAACCCAAGGGTGAGTTTAGGCCAGAGAAATATATGATAGAAGCAAGCAAGATGATATACCACTGCCGAACAGATGGTACAACCTGCTGTTACATAATCAATACAAATTGAACCAGAAACCATGCTTAGCATGTGTACTCTTTCTGAATACAAACAAATCGCTTCCTGGGAATTTTCAGCCCTCCCATTCACAGAATCTAAGGCCTTGCAATTAGTCATGGAACTCTCTGTTCTACACCAATGAGGCTATTCCAGCACAGAGCCTCCCTGCCCATTCCGCAGAGGAACTTGAGTTTTCTGTAAATCTCGTCACACCACATCTCATCTCATTATATGTGATTGGTTTAACATCCAAACCTTTCGGGTGGACTAGTGATTCCAATGCAGTGTTGTGTCAACACCCTGCTACCTGAATCCTAAAGAATGCTCTCTCCTTATCACTTTGATGTGCTGTACACACTGAATAGCTCATTCAGGATGGGTTTGCATGTCCTGAAGTAGGTGACTTAATCTAAAACATTTTAACCAGCAATGGCCAGTGTGCATGTGCTGTTCCCATGGTCCAGCTGATGAGCAGAAACTGGTTGAACTACAATGTTTAACCCTGTTCTACCCTGTGCCTACACCTTTAGCCAAAGTAAAGGAAGAGTTCATGTTTTAGTTCTTAAGAAGGCTTACATGAGCAAAACCACAACACCTGACACTTTCCAACTTCTGCATTGAATACTCAGCATAGCTAACTACATCCGCAGATCAAATGTCATATTATTGATGAGATTCTACATTGCATGCAGCAGAAAGAGGCTGGATATGAGACCCCTGCCTCTCCCGTATCCTTTAGTTCATGCTCAAATTCAGTGGCATAAGAAATTCTGCCCTTCCTACTGAAAGAAATTCCCCTTGGGCCTCAGAACAGACCCCTAAAATTCATTGCCATGTGTTGCTGCATTTGCCTCAGAAGTGGATATTTGTCACTAGGAAGCAAAGCACTTGCTATAAATACAATATGGTTTGTAAAATGCTTCAAGATCCTCAGTGGTAAGGGACAAGCTAGAGTAATGTAAGAGGATATTATTTTTATATCAATAAAACAATGACTCCACAATATAGTCACCTTGCTTCTTAAGCTGTCAGAAGAAAATAGAATAAAGGGGGGTGGGGCGTGGCGGGATTTAAACATGCCCAGAATAACTCTAAACTAGATTTTAAATTCATTGAAATTCCCAGGAATTGTATCCTCAAAACAACGGCTTGTAAGAAGCATCATCACAATGTTTCCTCTGCTTATTTTTGTAAATAAAGAATTTTCTATGAAACATTTTAGCCTCTGTTAGTCTCAGTTCTTTCCTGAACTATCAACAGTGAATAATGCAGATAGTTTAATAAATGTTTTCTTTTCTCTGTAAATTTTTTTAAAGGAACATTAAATGAGCCCAAAAACCCAACCCCAATCTTCAGGGTTTGGTAAAAGTCATCCATGTTTTGCTGCCTAAAAGCATTTACAGATGAGGAGTAAAACTTACTGACTATGACAGATTTAGGTATCTGTCAAGGAGTGGGAGGGCAGGTGGGAGAAATCTATAAGTATGTGCTGCTGTCCTCAAGTGTTTCCTTGAAATCCACAGACTCCCAGTAGTGTTCCAGAACAAGATCAGTGAGCCAATCTTAAACCTTCTCTTGCATATAGAGGATCTCGCATCTAACTCCTGCGTAAGAATACACGTTTTGGAGATCTGGGAAGGGCATTTATGAAAATACAGCTACACAGCAAGAGCTTTGTTATATTCCCCAGGTTAAAATGACATAGAGGAAGAGCTCTCTCACTGCACTTCAAATTCACTGGCAAGGAGAGAAGATACTGAACTATATTGCTCTCTGAGTATTTTGCTCAATTAAAGACTGCAAAATTTGGCTCAAGTAAACTATCTTCAAATTCCTGTCTCCTGCAGCTGGAACGCAGTGAAGCCACCAGAATGAAGACCAAGTTAAATATTTTAACTCAGCAAGATACATTCTGGTTTTGTGCTCCAAACACATGGAAGTCTATATTATGAAATGGGATTATAAGATTAGAGTAGGTTTGCCTTCGGCATCTGGAAAGTGTGGCAATTGGCTTCGGTATAGAATTTCCCCAGCTAACATAGGTCACGTGGGTCAGACCAATTTCCATGTCAGTGCAGGACCAGCATACGCATGTAAATGCTGTATGGTTGCTGCTTGACTGTAAATGATCTAGTAATAGTTTATTACAATGTTGCCACTAACTTCTAGTGCCAGTTAATTTAACATTCAGTGTAATTTAATCAAAATCCTGGGTACCATGTAATCTGTATTAAAAGCAGAAATTGCCCTCTGTAGTGACTATTTCCAATTGCCTTGGATGGGGGCAAGGGAATAACTATGCTTACTAATGCCCTTTTCTTTTTAAAGGGAAGACAAACTAGAAAAGGAAATTCAAGGGTCTTGAAAGATATGAAGGCTCACCTATACAGAGAAGCTAATTTGGATTAAGGTAGAGTATGACTTTAAATGTAAATCTCACTGATTAAACCCTGATGAGATAGCAACTTCTGGTATCATTTGTCTTGCACAGTCTTACCTAAGAATCTGTGCAGGAAATTAATCTAGGACAGTCTATCAGGAGGAGCCACTCTGGAATAATTTCCTATGAGAAAATCCTTGGGACCCATTGTTCAAATGCTGTTAGGCTGTACACTGAAGCCCTTTTCTATACCTGACTGGGCTGTCACCTACATCAGTTGCTCAGTTCCACTGGACTCTGCTGCCCAAGGTCTACTACTGAAGGAGCAAAAGTGTGATGGAGGTTACCCTGAGCAGAGAGTCACACTAACATTTTCATTTAGCAGTGCTGTCTTTACAGTTCATAGCTTAACTTCATCCACATGGGTTAAATGATTCCTAGAAGATATTAAAGTAAAAGAATTAACCACTTTCTCACATGTCAACGAGATGCAATCAACATGTCAGTGAGAGAAATTGTGTAATACCTAACATTCTGAGCAGGGATTGCTCCTGTCCAGCAAGTGGCCTTTGGCCCATGCTATAAATCAGCGCAAGCAGTGAAAATCCTAGAAAACTGTGGCCTCCCTGGAAGAAACAGAAGATTTAATCTGGTCTTCAGACATTTGGGTGATGAAAATACAATCCCTTTCTCTTTTGAAATGTATAAAGCTGTTCAGAGAAGGCAATAAACCACTTGTATTATGTCATGTACAGAAAGTAACACTTGATAGTCTGTTAAAAGTACATAGAACAAATGAAATCAGACAAGTATGATTTCCGTCAGGTTCCTTTCAAATCCTCTAGTCCTGCCACTTGCTCATCTTATGGGTTTCAAAAAATTATTTTAAGTTAATCAGTCTCCAATTAATATTATGCCCATTTCCACTCAGAAACCTTGTAGGATTTTCCAGCTTGTTCAGGTACGCTCCAAACCATCCACATTGCAGCAGAAGAAGTAAATAGCTCATCTGCTAAAGAACAATGACTTTGTCACCAAATCTTCTCATTACATTTTTGCTACCAGCCACCATATAGATTAATTTAGATTTTTTTACTATAAATCCAGCTACGATAAACAAAAGTGCCCTTGTCTGGGGCACTAAAGATGTGAACATAAATATTCCATAACAATTAGAATTTTGTGGAAACTATTACAGGGTAGAATAAAACTGTACGTTTGAATGGATCCCTACCAAGGCACTTTTGTTCCCCAAGTGGACAGGTAAAATTTAAAATAACAGCATTCAGAATTCAAAGACAAAACTGAAACGTCAGTGCAGTTTTTTAAATACTTTTGCTACTGATTCCTAATTCCATGCACCATTTTTAAGCATCTTTCCAGTGGTAGTGCATAAGAACAGCACTTCTCTGGATATTTTAAGTAACCTGATAAGTGAATTTTAGTTTATTTATACATCATGAACTGAGTCTTGCCAATGTGAAGGTACAAACATTACGAATTCACTGTTTTCTTCCCGCAAAAGTCTCCCTCTATCCCTTTTTTCTTTTCATTAAGGTTGAAACAGATCTTCCAACAACAAAAGCACAAGTCTCCACAATTTGAAATAAAGCAGTAACTGTATTCAGTTGTACCTGTACCAGTACCAAAATCTTGTCCTCTGTGGACTACACATGTTATCCAGCATCATATGTCTGTAAGAGCAAAATTATGATGAGCTAGTTGTATCACATCTTGTACATTTCATTAGCTATAGCAGTTCATTTCATAATACCTGTGTTACTGCCATACCTGGACACTGCTGCCATCTGTACTATCGGTTTCTTTCAGAAAGCAACACACTCTTGATTTAAAGATGGAAAATGCACCACAAATCTAGGTAAATTGCTCCTTCACTATTAATTACCATTGACATTAGCACTCTAGGCTGTTTGTCTACTGAACAGAGGAAATAACACCTTTAATAAACACAGGTAAATCCACAAAGCTCAGTTGTCAGAGACCTATGTTTTACAAACTCTAAGATCGCTTTGTGTATGTTAGTTCAACCCTTTCCAACTTCACTGTGAAAATAATGATAATAGGATTGGACACAGTGTTTCATTAGTGGTCTCCCGGATGCCACATCCAAAGGTAATATAATCTTCTTACTTCACTTGATAAACCCCTTTACATTTATCCAAGCATCATTTTTAGCCCTTTCAGTAACACCACTACAGGGGATGCTCATGTTCAATTAGTTATATACTTTTTATTCTGACTATTATTCAAGAATATTTAATACAGAGTTCTATCTTCTAAGCATAGCAACATTTGTTGTATTTAGATATATGACCCTTAGTTTACCTATATTGATCTATATTGTTCAGAGGGGTGCATTTATAAAGCCTTAGGGTTGTGCATATAAGTAAACTATCTCCATTATCCCCACAGCTCCTCATACTAATGGCAGCACAGTGTGACTAGATCCCTGTTCCACAGACCTGCACAATGGTTCAGCCAGCATTTTAAAGACAGAATCTGGAGGAAAATCTAAGACAACTGTAATTATAAACCATATTTCCTGCTCTGCCCTTTTTTATTCCATCTGCAAGTTCTACCAGCTGTAACATTATATTTTATTCCAAAGGGTTGATAAAGAAATTGAAAGCCAGGCTGCACTACAAATGCTCTCCTCAGGGAAAAATTCCATAATTCCTTTTTATGACATATCAGCTAACCAGTTTTTAATTCATACAATATGGACTACACTGATTTTGCATAGTGCTAATCTTTTTTAAATCAGAATGCCATGTGGAACTCAGTCATGTGCCTCACAGAGGCCCGAGTACAGCATGGCAACCGTCAGTAAAATCTGCAATGTTATTCATTCACCCTGTCAATGGAAATCCATTCTGTGGGGCTGAATACTACAGAAATTCAAACTGTATTGCAACTTTCTCTTTCCAGCAAGCAGCAGCATACAGTGTGAAGAGAGGAGCTCTGGACATTCACTTCCACGCCCTGCCCTCTGACCTGAGGGACCAGCCATAACACATTTCTTTGCCATACGGTAGCTCTTCTCACTTCTTCATGGCTACAGACAGTTGTTTTAACCAATCTGATTATTAAGTGTGTGGCTAGGCTGCAGTGGACTCTGTCGGGGGTCGCAGTGGATTAAGTTCATGCTGTTTGCTGTCACGGCCATTTTTAGATCGTTGGGTCTGGTGGACACTGTATACCAGGAGCAGCAGCATCCTGCCTGATGATAGTATACTCTCAGAATACATTGAAGAAAGGTTCCATTATTTTACTACATACAAGCACTGTTGTTACCTTCCTAGGACTACTCAATAAATCTCAGCACTACCAGCACCACCTCAGTACTATCCTGCCTCTGTCCTGATTGCTTTTTTTTGGTTTTGTACTAACTAAAACCTCAGTAAGCACATGGATTGCATAAATAATGCTTGCAAAAAATTATTTCCAATGTACATAAAAATGCATATAGGCTTGAAACTCCTTTTAAGCTTTGTGGTATCTGTCCACTTTCCTGTCTACTATCTGTGAGGGAAAGGCAGGCACGAGAGCAGATATTGTTATGAAGGATTTATTTCCCAGACACACTTGTGCCAGCTTCTCTCCTGAACAACTGATATAGGTTTAATTTCTATAAAATACTAGCATTCACAACAGTGAAAATACAATAAGCTGCAGCTGCCTGTAATACTGCAGAGCAGACTCAGCAAGCACTTCGTCACACCAGACACATTAGTTCTGATTCTAAAAATTGGTTAAAGTCTGATGGCAATCTGTATCTCCCAATTAATTCGAGCAAGACCTGATATACTACAGAACTACTTCACCCATCTCTGCAAAATTATGCATGCTGAGCACTACAGATTGTATTTAATCCCTCTTTGAAGATCAGGAGACAGGAATTGCTATGTCCAAGGATGTGGACATAACAATTGTTTCAAACCACTGCAACTCCAAGAATGGATTGGAAGCATAGAGGATCATTTCATTCCATTCTAAAAGACCAGAAGATGTGGCCAAAGAGAAGGGATTCACTGCCTTTTTTTTTTTCTTCTTTTTAAACCAGTTGAATACTGCAAGGTAAACATAGTCCTTAATGTAAGTGTATTGATAGGAGATCCCCAAGCCTTGACCAGGTAATTATTCTGTTCCTTCATCTGGCTGGTGGAGCAAAATATTTCATCAAAACTACATTTCTCTTCAACCATCTCATGTCTACAGCAGAAAGAAGCCATAAAAAGGAGAGGTCTCTTTGCAGAGGCTTGGAAGTTAAACCAGAATAATAAAAGATGGAAGTAAGAAGTAACAGATTTGTAATTTTTTTGCCAATGTTGAAATCAGCAAATCTGGTGGGATCCTCCATTGAGATAAACCAGTTCCAGTCTCATTTAAGTTAGCATTAATGAGGAGTAATTTGACCACTTCCAATAAAAACACCTGAATATAATCAACAGGATCAAGGCAAATTCAGGGACAGGCAACATGCTAAATAATCTCTTACAACTGCTTTTAATTGGTTAAATTATTCAACTCTGGTATGGATAGACAATGTGGCTGTTATTATTGTTACAAAGATACAGTACATATCTCTAATCAATAATAAATGATGCTGGAAATCCTATTATATTACAGCAACAAACAAGAGGCCTCTATTTTGAATGAAAATTAAGATTGTGTTTTGTGAATTCCATAATACCAGTACATAGGTGACAAGTTGATGTGTAGCAACTAGATTTAAATTCCTGTAGGTAGCAGGACAATTAGTTTACGACTACCATGTTATCTCAGAAAGGGGAAAGATAGCTCAGTGTTCAGCTCCACAAAGACAACAGCACTGCAGAGCACGTGCATTAGCAGAACGTTGGGTTCTCAGCAACCTAAGCAGCCTCAGCAGGGCAGTCTCTGTGTCTCCACATACAGCATTTGAATCACTCCCTTGGATTTAGGTACCTAGATTCTGCCTAAGTTTTTCTTTAGGCATCTAAGTGCTTTTTTGGATCTCACTCTAAATTCTTACTTATCATAGAACCTTTTCCAAAAACTCCATTAATTTCTCCTGCAATTACCAGAAGACCATGACAATATTTTACTAATCAACAAAATAAAGAAAGTATTAAATTGCTTTTCTGGTTTTAAATGAACTACAAAAGAACACACATCTGCAAAGTAAACCTAAAACATTGGGTTGTGTGATTAAACCACTTTATAATAAAATATATATGTAGTGACTTCTGACAGCCTACTGCTGCAGATCATAAAATCTATTGCTTAATTGTTATCAACAAATGTATAAATATACCTCATTAACCAGTTATTATGCACACACCTCACTTGTCCACACCAAGAAACAGAAACACTGCACAAAACTCCAAATCTTTGCCATGTCCTCCACACTACTGGGAGATGACTCAGCATCTGCATGAAAACACACTCCCTCTGCAAGAGAACACAGGATTAAATAAATACTGTACGATCTAGAAACACCAGAACATCTAATCCAGGCAAGTACAATGACTTTGTTGTGTTTTCTTGGGAAAGACAAATACTCTCTTTCCTCCTTTCAGAACTCCAGGATGGAGATAACCAGTATCATTTCACAGGCTGGTGTAATGGTCATAAAATGAAATAAAAATAGTAAGAACTGCATGCTAATTTTAAATAAACCTGCATGTTGGAACGAGAAGGAATCCATACCCGTATGGTTTAATCAGGCCATTCTCACTTTCTCTTTACTATGTAAAATAAGAGAACTCAAAAGGAAATTGCAACTCATCACCCTTACAGGAAGTATCTTTTCTTCATCCTGGCAGACTTTTAGTATTCAAGCTGAAAGATGTGGGTTCTACTTTCATCTTCTTTTGATTTATATAATGATCCTGTTTGTTTGTGTTGAGCCCAGATTCTTTATGAGCTCAGTATACTGTCAACAACAACAGGACTCTCAGCTGAGCTTTGTGGATGCCGATGCTGAGTTGCAATTGAATTTACATGGCGCTGAAGTTTTTCTCAACCACAACCTTCAGATTCATGACCAAACTTAGGATGGAATTAGACCCATGTTCTGTCCCAGAGCCATTCTTCTTCTGCATGGTTGTTTAATTCACTTGAAGCTCCAAAGATAATGTCCCATAGAAGGGATGGAGATTTCACTTCTCTCAACAGCAGAAAAAATGTACAACTGGGAGAGATGTGCCCCTTGGAAAAAGCATAGCTATAAAGACAATATTAGCCCATATTTCTGACCTTTTCAAGAAAGACAAAGAGGCATCTGAGCATGTCAAATCTAACCACAAAATTAAATATCAATCTTGGTATTTTGCACCAGCATTCTAACTAGAAGGATGCATAAAAGGTAAACTCGGAACAGAAAAAATTAAGGTCACATACAACATCTGTAAAAAGTGTCCTCTTAGAGGAAAATATCCATTAACTCTTTATCTGTTGTGGCTCAGACTCACTTTTCAAGATGAAGTCTTGTAAATGCAGAAAACATCTGAAAAAAATACCACAAATCAGGGAATTGCATGAAGCAGTTCTTGAAAACATGCAATATTCAGGTACAGACCTCAGAAACTATGGCCATAACTAACTGCTAACATAGCTAAACTGTCGCTTGTACTAACTATAACAGAAAACTTTCAAAGACCCCTTTACTCTCAGAACACCTACAGTCCCATCAGGAGACTCTACCGGCATTCTAAATAAAATTACCATTGTAATTTAACCAGTGATAAAGTCATGGCAAACTCCACTGTGATGGTATTAATGGCTGTGGCAACATTTGTCAAAGGAGGAATCCAAAATACTTTTAAGAGCTTTTAAGGTGCAATATAGAATAGAATCACAAAATCATATAATGGTTTGGGTTGGAAGGGACCTTAAAGACCACCTAGTTCCAACCCCGCTGCCGTGGGCAGGGACACCTTCCACTAGACCAGGTTGCTCAAAGCCCCATCCGACCTGGCCTTGAACACTTCCAGGGATGGAGCATCCACAACTTCTCTGGGCAACTTGTTCCAGTGCCTCACCACCCTCACAGTAAAGAATGGGTGTGGATTCCTTCTCATTCCAGCATGCAGGAAATCAGCAAACAGAGTTCTATGTTCTTCTAGATTGCAGCACCTGAATATAAAAAAGCTCGTTTTGCTTTTTTGCTGAAGAACGTTTCAAGCACAGGTTCAACCTATATATGTCTTTCTCTAAGTTGGGGGCCACCTCCCACAGAATTCAATAGCACCAAGAGCTTGACCTTCAAAATGAAAAGAAAGGTTTATTTCTTACATTACAAAATGCTTCAATTATCATAGGATGTTCATGTCCATGTGAAACCAAAGGTTTTATCTCCATTCCACATCCAGCTCTGGCATATCTCTAACATGCTGTGTTTACTCTCAGCTTCTAAAATGTATTACTTTTTAAGATGAGGGGTGTGGGGGAAGCAGATAAACAGGGCAGGCCAGGCTAAATTAAGATCACAAAACCATGCCACATTTTCAGCAACCAGCTATCTATTAAACCGGATTTCAAACGTCCTTTGGATTCCTTAATAAATGAAATCCCAAGAGCTTACTGTGTAAGATGATAGCCAACTTCCCTTTTTTTTAATGATTTTTCAGAAAGGGCACAAACTGATTCCTTGGACAGATAGTGCTTTTTATCTACAGGGACTTTGTAAACAAATTGATCCAGATGTTTTGCTTTAGAACTCTCCAGACATAGTAAATTATTCCTTACAACATCAACACTTCATTTCCTCTATTTGCAACTAACATCTCAAAACAGACCATTTTTCAAAAGACAAATAATTGAAATGTTGTATTAGCATTAACAGGATCATTTGGGCACTTTCTTAAATAAAATCTGTCTTCTATATATGGATTCATTCGGTGCCATATAACAGTTTCCAGAAAGGATCAAGATCAAATATATTAAGAATGTGTTTGGATCCTTATCCTAAGCCACTGAAAATTTATCAAAGAAATCTTAAGAATTTAATTTTTCCTTTCTTTTTTCCACATTTATCTTTTAAAAAACCCCAGACATGTGGGATGGTCATGGATTCTAAAGTCTGCATTAAAAACTCAGACAAGAACTAGTCTACCCATTAGGATGAAACTAAAGTGGGAAAAAGTAAGAAAGAGAAGGGATAGGCCTATGGACTAGGTAAAAGGACATTTAACAGTATTTGACAATACAGGCACACATACATTCAAAAATTAATGAAGAAGAAAGAAATCTGTTCCCTGTGTTTCTTAGTGGCAGGCCCAAAAGGCCATTCTTCAGAAATGCATATATAGATTTTTTTAATTTAAATTTTTTAAAACCAGTAGTAAAAAGTGTTAATTTACTTTAAAGATATAAGGGACTTTCAGAAATAAGAACAAGACAAATATATTATCTGTAGAAAGAGCACTGACAAATATATCCCAGATGAATATCCTGTAACAAAACACATTTTAGCCGATTTCCCTAACTTTCTTTAGATGTTTTTCTTCCATTTTACAATGATGTGACCAGTTTCTCCATAGTGTTAAAGTAATCTTTCCTAATTACTGGCTTTCTGAAGGTCACATGCTGACAAATATAGCAAACAGCTTTCCATTCTGTGCTTCCTGAATTAGAATATTTGCTTTAAAATGAAATCATTGGTAGCTTTCCAGTTACTATAAGGACGGTGGGATCAACTGAGTACACAGCAACAGATTACGAAGCAGGTGGCTTGAGGCTAAATCTGAACAGTTTCCTCACATAGCTCTGTAAAGTGGGGTGCAGATAACTCCTAATGAGTGTTAAGGGCTGTCTGGTCACTTAGTTGTATACAAGGTCTAGACAGGTCAAGGTCTAAGGATCAGAGCTTCTAATTACATTCTATTAAATACTCATTAGTTGTAAAAGATGTCACCAGAAGACCCATCAGAGCTATAGTGTCTAATTATTAAACAGTAGTGCCCTTATAAGACCCTCAGGACTTGAAAAATTATAAGATACTGAAAGAGAAAAAGAGACAGCCAAAAAAGAGGTGAATCTGAGGACACAGCTGAAAATCGAGGTCATTGTTCTATATCACATTCCCCATGTAAAAGAGGAATTTGAAACTCATCGTCTATTGAATCAGTCGGTATTTGGCAGCATCAATTCTAATGTTGAGTTAAACCATTTAGGAGGCAGATTTGGAGAGCCTTTCATTGCAAAATGAGCAAATAATGAAATACACTTATTTCATAACCTGTATTTGTTACAAACACAACTCACTGAGCTGTTGCTCATTCCCTAAAAGCTAATAAAAAGGAGAAATTAATATGACTAAAGCCAGCATTTTTTTATTTCCTTTAAATAAAAGCCTCGTATAAAAGCTCTTGTGGTTTGGTGATACTGTGCTGTTGCTGACTGGCAGGGCAGGATTTGGCGATGCAGCCCCCTGAAGACTGTTAGGCTGTTTTTTCCCCCAGTATTCATACCGGGAGAACATACCGCGTCAGGCAGCTAAAAGGGGAGAACACCTGGTAGGCATGAATTCTGCAATGACATGTTTTAAACCAGCAACCCAAGTGGGTAGCAAAGAGATAACAGGCTCAGGCTTTGGCTAACGAAGAGGGCCACCCACATGCATGCAGCCAAGAATGCTAGCACTCAACTGGGTCATAAGAAAAGGTAATGCTTACGTCTTAGGACAAAGAATGCTAGTATGCAGTGCTAAGGACTGATCTTGCCCAGCTGGGAGGATGATCTCAGGAGCCAGAAATATGGTCCCCAGGGTCAGGAGACAAATTCCTGAGGTTCCCTTTAAAGGCAGCACAGCAGTGCTGGAATAACTCCGAAGTACTCTGACATTTCCCTTCTTTTCTTTCTTCCTCTTTGAGCACCTCAAAACATGGCACTGTTCAGACCTCCTGGACCTATGAAACATTTTGGAGAATGAAAGACTCCAGGTTTTATCATGAACTCTCTGGTGCTCCTCAGCCTCCTGACAGCCCTCGAATTACCTGGACTGCAGCCTTCCTTGCAATATCTTGGCTATGCTGCTCCCAGTCTGCCTGGAACCAATTAATGCATTAGCAGAAAAAATGAAAAAGGAATTAATCATCCTTTTCTGAACCTCAAAAGATTCAAGTTTTGGACAGGCCTTTATGGAGATGGGGTAAGATCTGAACTGAGTTACCCCTTCCTAGCTGACAGAAAGCCTTGCTATTTATTTCCCTTCTTACCAGCTGGCACCCACATTAAGTTGTGGGGCTGCATGTATCAGGCTTACTTCCCTCACCTCTGTCCTCTATAGCATCCTGGTAGAAGCTTAAAAAGGGCACCACCTTCTACCCACACTCTCCCCTTTTCCCTCACAGGATGCAAACTGTCCAGTACAAGGTGGCAAGAACCCCCACTTTGTCATCTCAACTTTTGATGGACCTTTTTGGCCCCAAATCTCAATACACTAATGCCAACAGGAACCCACAACCTTTTTTACCTCACTCATAATTTGATTACCTTCCTTCTGCCACCCAGGGGAATCTCAGAACCTCACAAACCTCTTCCGTTCCCTATAATCCTATCTATCCAGAAAAACACCTTTTTGTCCAATTCCCTTCCCCTGCCACAGTTAACCCACTCGCATTCACAACCCTCAGATGCGATGCAGTGCTTCATCCTCCGTGGGACTCACAACCACCCCTCCTGCCCCGCCAACTCTCCACCAACATCTCCCACAGGCTCAGGGCATCCCTAAGCCCATACTAAGGCTGAAAGAGTCCTCAAACTCGGTCCGAGGATACCCTCACTCCTGACAAGCCTCTGCCTCCTCCCTTCTGTTTCTGGCCCTCGATAAGTGGAAAATGAGGCTGCAGGGAAAGCCTTTAAGAGCAACTCACATCAGCAGTGCACCAAACGCTGCCTTTGCTCTACTGAATCAATCTGCAGATGCCCCTCAGGCCCAGCATCGTTTAATAAACTCACTCTGTGCCCATGGCAAGCAGATGGCAACACAGGCATGGCAGGATGGGATTCAGTCACACCTGGTGCCAGGAAGAGGTAGCTCAGCCTCGAGGAGCTCAGCCACTCTGCGGGCCTCCATGCCCTGCAAGCCCAGAGCTACCAGATGGCCCTGATCCCAACTACACCTTCTTCTCATTTTTTGTCCCTTTACCAGATTTCCACTTCTGTCCCCAAACACTCCTGTATTTCTTTTTTTACCCTTAAAAACACAAGGGCTGGCTTTTCAAAATGCCAATTAAGCAAGAACAGAGGGGAAATGACACATCAGGAGTAAAATGGAGCGCTCAATCCTCTGGCTCACTAATTAGGATTTATGTACTGGAAAAATCCAATTCCTGGCACCGGTGAGTTAATAAAGAAATGAAAAAATGTCTGGAAAATTGGAAAAACTGGTATAATTGTCTAAGAAAACTAGCACATCTGGTCATTTCCCCACACATTGTTATTAGCACCACAATTATTTCAGCAGGAGGCAAGCTGGGAAGAAGTAATACAGGACCAATGAAGAAAAGCAGTAGCAGGATAACCTACCATTCAGACACTGACTCCTGAGAGAAAGCAGACCTGCCGCTAAACAGGCAAGTCTACTTTAACATTCACTTCTTTAAACTGTGATTTATAATGTTTAAACTGGAGATAATTATTTCCACTAGGGGTATCAGAACTACAAAATTACCCAGTTCCTTCTGTGCAGCCATTGACATTGGTACATAAATTGCTAGTATTTTGATATTTACATGCTTTTTCTAGTGGTAGGAGGAGAAATACAAGGTGCAAAGCAAGAGAAAACAGATCTCCAGACAGCAATTCATACAGCATGCATGTGTATATAAAGAGGATTCACTTGCATGCTTTTGAGACTCAAATGCTCATCATAAAGATTTCCCAGAGCGTACCAGTGAATCTGGTAAGCTACTTGTCCTTCTTTCATAATTGTTTTTATGAGGAAGGCAAGAAAAAAAATATCCCAGGAAGATTGCCAGTAACAGTTGCGCTTTGTTGATTCTCCTTTGAGTTTTTTGCTTTTATATTTTTGCGTGGTGATATTTCATGATATGAACATTTTGACAGTTTAATGGGGTTCTCTTGCTTCTTCTGCAGCATAATCCTTCAGGAATCTTACACAGAATGAGCCTTTTGCTAAGATATCGATTACTTAGACCTTTTTCTTTTTTAAAATGTGCATAAAAATTATTAGCCATGCTTCACAAGTAAAGTATGTTAATTTGCATTGTAGCTAAATTGGACAAGATCCAGTAAGAGATTTAGATACTTCAGTGCTAGGCAGTATAACACCTATCTTTCAGTACCTCAGATGCCACAGGAAAATTCAAAAGGGGAATGGAGTGCCAGGTGCTCTGTTCAATTCACAGGATAAGTTAGTGCCTCAGAATTTAATCCAAAGCAGCCAACACACCATGCAAGCACCTGATGGCAACACATTCAGGAGGCAACCACCTAGAACTGGCCACAGGCAAATGTTAAGAAGTATATGCCTTAAATCCTGCTCATTCAGGGAGGCGGGTTGATTTACGTGGTGTCTGGAGCCCAGAAGCCTCTACTCATGTTACATATCTGCCTCTACAAAACAAACAAACAAACAAAAAAACATGGTTCACACTTTTCTATTAAAAACAGGTTGGGAAAGCAGATGGATTCTTGTCCTCATATAATCACCCAGTGGTTGCCCAGGCAGTAAAGGATATCATTTCTTCCCTTAGCTCAAGGGAACTCAAAGTGACATCTCCAAAGAAAGTTTCCTGCTTATGAGTATGCTCAATGCCTCAAGCACAGTCAAGAAGCTCTGAGCCCAAAACAGACATCAAAAACAGAAGCACAGCAAGGTCAGTGGGTAGCTTACATGAAAGTAAGGAGACATCCCTTTTGACCCTTCTACCGGGATTTTTTCTGTACTGTATCAAGCAGCAAATTCATGCAAAATGCACAATATATCCTGGGAGCAGAGAGAAGAAACACAGGTCTCTGTGTAATCTGAGTGTCCAAGGAGTCCTTTCTTCTCACTTGCATGCTCTTCCTCTGACAAAGTGAATAGTCAACTACCGCTTACACAGTGGCAAAGCTTCATGGAGTAAGATGAAGAATGCTCTGCCACGCAAACCAAGACTAGTTTCAGCCTAGGGGCTGGGCATAACTTAGTCAGTGGAAGATGAAGGACTTCATCCCATTAGATAGAGAGAACTGAACCTTTCTCACCCTTCCTGCTCAAGTATCTCAACCAGCAGGCTGGATGGAACCCCTTGTGGTGGCTTTTAGAAATAAATCAGCAGCTGCCACTCCATTGTTTTATGAAATGACTGAATCTCTCAGCATGTGAACATCCCTAACAGATAAAGTCCATCCTGAAATTCACAAACCTGCCAGCTTTGCCTTTTCCCACACTGATGTATCATCTACCTCTTTAAATTAAACTTCTTCTTACATGTCTTCTGCCATTACTCAAACACCAATTACTTTATTTCAAAATATGCTGCTTTTCATCTCTTGAATTCAGCAAAGCATCCTTCCTTATCCCAAAGAAGTGGTCAATGAAACCCAACCATATTCATCTCAACCACATCAAAATTTCAAAGTGAAGCATACCAAAGAGACGCAGGGGAAGGGAAGAAAGGAAGGAACTTGGACTAATGAACTTGCTGTGCTTCAACTTGGAATGCAAAAGAGCTTCTCAGCAAGTCCATACAAAACATATTAACTTGCTGTCTACAGTTACAAGATATTATGTTCTCATGCACATACAGAGCTGATCTATTTTTTTTTTATTTTCTATACCAGTATGTGAAGACATAAACACAGGAATGCTCTGTTCCTAGATCCCTTTCAGGTCAGTATGTGATTTAGATACTGAGCTGCTTTGCATTGTCCATATTAAGGTGCATGGACAAAGCACAACACTAAGGCTCCTGGGGAACGTGTAGACAAAACAGTCAGTGACCGTTGATTCCTGGATGGTGGTGACTCAAAGTTGGATGGCAGAAGCCCCCTGTTATTACTGCTCCTTTCTACCCACCTTGTCTTTAAATCAGTGACTGCCCACAGCAGCAGAGATGATCAAATTGTCCATGAAGCAGCTCCTCAACTGTAACTATCTACAGCCTGGCGTGTTCAGGTACCTGGGAATTTCTGAGCACTTGCTTTGCCAATGACCTTTGGCTCCTCACCAGAAGCTACCTATGCACTTAAGCCATTCCTGCCAGATGGACAGCAACTTCCATGACAAAAGTAGAGCACAGGGATCAGCTGGAGGTGTCTATCATTTGAACATCTCAGTTTAAAACATCTGTGTTCATAAATCAATGCCCATGAAATGTAGGAAACCGGTTTCAGCTGGGGGCAGAGGGGAGGAAAGAGTTCGAGGTCTCTTTTGACTTGGACAATTCTTACCTAAATCCTACTTTAGGAACCTCAGCCCTTTTCTTACAGTATATAGTTCATTTTAATTACAATTGATTTGATTTTTTTAATCTTAATAAAGATCATGAAACCATATAGCAGCATTTACCTTAATGTCTGCAGTGCTTATAATTAACCTTTGGTCTCAGACATAATGCAGTGAGTTTTGGAGTCCTGAGGCATTAATTACATCATAGTTATACTCAATTAGTTTGAAATGAGGATCTTTGAGACACATGTACTAAAGACCTATGCCATTAGAGAGTATCCATACAGTTGAATCGCCACATTTTATGAGGGATCATTTTGTTGTTTGGCCTCCAGTGGTGACTGCTGCTCCATTCAGCGTTTACAGATTCTCATCAGCTCATACTGAAAACCCAGCATTGTCAATAGTAAAAAATGCACTCTGCCCTGCATTACCCCTCCTACCGTGTCCACTCTCATCCACAACTGATTATCGACCAAGATTTCCAAAACTAATCCTTGATATATTCTTCCTCAGAGGTGCAACTGAATATACCTTTTTCTATTTTCCATCCCTTTGGTAATGTGCGAAAAGGAGATGCTTTACAGGGACAAGATACTGGTATCTTGTTTATTTGTATCACTAAAATCAAACGAGATTACCTAATGGACACCATTTTAAATCATCAGATTTGCTTTTCCCCATTAATATAATTTGTTTACTCTGCGTACTTCAGGTACCAACAAAGGCTAATAGGGCTGTATCACCCTCACACACTAACAGAATAAAATACCACTTCTCTGACACACAGGAAGAGTAATTTGTGAAGAATTTTACATCTTTGTATCTCAGTGCACTTTCACAAAAAACAGTGTAAGTGTTCTCATCCATACTTTACCTAATGAGGAACTGAAGTACAAAAGGGTCACAGGATGTGTTACATGCAGAGCTGGAAGCACAAAGAACAGCTCCTCTCGAAATATTAGCCCTCCCTGTATGTTTTTATTTCCCCTTACTTTTCTCCCTTTGTATTAGAAAGTCTGCCGTCAATGACTCTCATGATTGACCACATGATATTACAAAAGTCAAGAGAGTGAAAACTAAACAACTGGGGAAAAGAAACTGCAAAGTGAGACTATTCTAAAGTCTTTGTTTCTTTTTTTGTTTTAAATTACTCTCTATTTTCAGCAACTAACACAGGCTTTGATTAAGATTTTCTTTGTTAAAGAATCAACATTTTCACTCCTGCTGTTCTGTTGAGAAAGAAATCAATACCTATCCTCTGAGATATCCAGGAAATCACCGGGAAAATCATAACTGAGCAGACTTGGCATTTCTTAAATTTCTAAGTAAAAGTCAACAGGAAAAAAAATCATTTAACATTCTTTATAGAACATAAAGCAGCAAAAAAGACTTTTGCGAAAGCTTAAAAAAAAATCTTTCAAATCTTCCTAAAAAAGGGGGGGTGGGGGGGTGGGGGGGATCATTAAGCTGGAATCCATGGAAAGAGAGTTGTTGTGCTTTGGGGTTTTTTTGGTTTGGACTATTTTTTTAAAGAGCTAAAAGAAATTTCAAGGCTTACACTTGCCTTGGAGCCTCATTGCCAATTTTTGTGGTTTTACAACCACAGTCTCTTATTGCTCTTTCTCCCCCCCCCCCCCCCCCCTTTTTTTTTTTGAGAGAGAGAGAGAGAGGGAGGAGTTGTTTGTTTGTTTTTCTAAAGTACTTCTCTCTTTCCCATTGTCATGTATGATACCCACACACTAAACAAGGGAAACTAACACCAAAGGGCATGCAGAGAAACTGCCTATTCAAACCAAATGACATTTTCCCTTCTTCATCACCATAGTCTAAAGGTTCTACCCGGCAGGACTGCTGAAGTGAGAGGGAAATTTCACCTCTCTCCCCAACCTGATACCCAAGTCCTGCGGGACCTTTACTCCTCCGCCAATTTCTTTTCTAGCCCATAAGCTAAGACAGCAGCTGTGCCTAGTATGAAGGAGTTAAAGCCAGTAGTCAAACTGAGACTTTTGCTCTGCCCAGTAGCAAAAGACTGAGCATTCATATGTTTCCAGTGCAGTTATGCCTGGGACAAGCCGGCCTCAAGTGTTTAGCCCTGTTTATCCCATGGAGCCCACAAAGAGCAGACAAGACAAACACAAGGGCCTACTTAGGAAGATTCCAACACATTGTGGTGATATGGACTGTGAAATAAGGGTGATATCTATGACCCTGAGGATATTTTGTGGGCTGCCACTGCAAGGCTGGCCAATTGGCCAAGTGATAGACTCTTCTTGGGCACCCATGCCAACACCCAATCTTGACTTAAATATTGACTGTGGTCTTGCCTGCAGAGATTTTTCTCTAATATGTAGATGAAATGACCACACGCCTGTCCAGCCATGTTTTCTGCCATATCCAGTCTTGTTTTCCCCATATTACTGCTCCTGCATCATTGCCAAGAAGTAATTCTACCCAAAATGCATATAAATGCACAAGACAAACAGGCTGAGGGCAAAAGATGGAGTATCGGTTCCTTCCTCCTTTCATTTCACTTGCAGTCAGGCTAGTACCACAGGTATATGATGTCTACTATTAAGGAGAATATGTAAATTATCATTGTCATATTAGAAGTATTTTGTCCACTCTTGGCAGGTACTGAGTAAAACCAACGACTTTTCTGCCTACACAAGTCTTCTCTGGATGCAACTTGAAAAGTTTTACTATGAGGGCAGCCAAGGGAAAGCCAGTTTCTGACACTGACACTGTGAGCTCCTTCATCTACTGTCCTGGGCAGCTTCAATATTTATGAGTTTTATTCTTATAAACCTCTATGAAGAAAGAGCAAAGGTTTGGGTTTTAGTGATTGCTGCAGGCCCCTGCTAAATTGTCATACTGTGGTTCATGCTATGGTGGGGAAAAAGAGCACATCCTTTGCTGATTTTTATGCTTATGATTTTGTAACCTTGTTTGAAGTTTTAAATAAATAACAGCTTCTTAACAGTAGCTTGAAATAAAGATTGAGTTTGTCCCTGGGCTGTGTACAGTATTTCTTGGGTTTGGTGGTGAGTTTTGGCAAGGTGAGGGAGGTGAGAGCAAGATGTTTCCTCTTCCATTTTTCTTCTTGCACGCTGCTAGAAAATCTAGTCTTATATGCCCAACATCGCCAAGGTTGCAGAGACTACTCCCTTCTATTTCCCGATCATCTCAATGGACCCAAAGCAAGTAAGAGGGGAGACAGACCTAGAAAATAAGGCTTTAGAGATATATCTACTTCAGTCATGAGGCCTACCTGGACTCATTGCCTGCAATCTCTTTGGACTAAGGACTTCCAAGACATCTGTCCTTCCCAAAGGCCAGGATAGGGACAATGTGATTCCATACCACATTGTTTGGATTGCCTGTGGTTCAGACTTGCCTGATGCAGTCTGCACTGTTCTTGCAGGCAACATACCACAAGGGAAAATCTGAGTTGTTGCTGGTTTCTAGTGACTAATTTTTGACAACACTAATAAGCATTTTACAGTTTGTTGGGGCTTCTTTCCTAACTGTTCGACTCTTTACAGTTAAAGTAAATTCTAAGTTTCCACCACAGGAGGCATTCAGGCTAATTCAACTGATGTTCACTACAACACAAACTGATAACCAGCAGGGTCATTAGTTTCCCTCTGTGTAAGGACTACTCATGCTTTTCATAGCTAACTCAAGGTGGGGATATCAGAAGAGCAGTTTGCAAAGAATTCGTTGTTTTAAGACTTGTTTACTTCTTAAGCCCATGAAAAAATTCATTGCTCTAATAAAAACAGAGTGAAAATAAATAAAATGAGCTTTAAATTAAAGGAGCTTAAGTTTTACAAGTCTGTTAGAAACCAGAAAAGACACAAAGGCTTTGCAAGTCATAGAATCATAGATTCATAGAATCACAAAATCACAGAATCATAGAACAGTTTGGGTTGGAAGGGACCTCAAAGATCATCTAGTCCCAACATCGCTGCCGTGGGCAGGGACACCTTCCACTACACCAGGTTGCTCAAAGCCCCATCCAACCTGGCCTTGAACACTTCCAGGGACGGGGCATCCACAACTTCCCTGGGAAACCTGTTCCAGTGCCTCACCACCCTCACAGTGAAGAACTTCTTCCTTACAACTAATCTAAATCTACCCTCTTTCAATTTAAAGCCATTACCCCTTGTCCTATCACTACATGCCCTTGTAAAAGGAAGTCCCTCTCTGGCTTTCTTGTAGGCTGCCTTCAGGTACTGGAAAGCTGCTATAAGGTCTCCTCGGAGCCTTCTTTTCTCCAGGCTGAACAACCCCAACTCCCTCAGCCTGTCTTCATAGCAGAGGTGCTCCAGTCCTAAGGAAAGGTTGCTTTTCTTTTGTATTTTACAGTATTTTTAAAGCTCCTTGAATATAAGCAATCTGTTTTACTCTCCAACATTATACTCTCTGTTCCACGGTTTGGAAAAACAAATTCCCCTTTTAGCCATTGCTTTTCCTGACCACAGGAAAATACAAACAGTGAATTTAAGCTTCATATTCCTGAAGAGGAATACATGTTGTTATGATCTCAAGTATGCTACTGCTTGAGAGCTTGACTATGCATTTTATGACTGCATGTGGAAACAGTGACATGCTTATGAATTTTCCCCTAAAAAGGGATTTACTAAAAGTAAAAGGGGTTGACTTGCAGCAGTTTACCCAAAACATAAGTTCATTATCACAGCATTGAAAAGCTATAAATAGACATTTCAGAAGAGAAAAATAAGAACCATGCTCTCCCCATTTCTGCCTTCCGTCATCACCCATTTCTGTCTTTCTGTAACATCTAGCCATCTGTATTCAAGTTTCTGTTTTGCTCACTCTCTTCAGAAAACCAACCTCACAACTTATCAGCCTTTCTAGCTTATGTTTTCTGTCTTTTATTTCTTCATCTCAGCCTCCTTTGGCCATGCCTTCTGTTCTCAGTATCTCACCTCCACATTTCTTGTGGAACTGCCTTTGCATTTCAGGCTCCTGAGTCAGTTTTCTCTTAACACTAGAGAGGTTTTATGCCCAGGTAAGCATTTGGCTGGGTGGTGCAAAACCACTAAACCTGGGCATGGAAGCATCTATTATTTATAAAAACACCAAGTTCATCTGCAGGTAACATTCCTGTTATAAAGTCCTGGAGTTTTGTTCAGCAGCAGGGAATGAGAAAACATGGAGTGAAATTGTCATCTCATATATTTAAGACTGGGACATTTTTCTGGGTTCACTGAAGTGTAGCCTGATCTTGCAGCTTATCTTTGTTCTTTTTATGGCACACATTTTTCATAGCTGAATACTAATGGTCCCCAATCATGCTAAGGATTATCTAACCCTAATTATACTCTGTTTTTCTTATATTTTGAATATTTAGCTACATTTTTTTGCAGGATTTCTCCAGCAGCTCCTGCTGCAGCTGTGAGTAGTCCCAATACATCTCTTTCCCAGATGTTCTATAATTTCAGATAGTTGTGTCTCACAGAACCCACAACTCAATTGTCAGAGATTTTGTCAATGTGCTCCCACAGTCCTTTTATATGTGATCTAAAACCTTAGTGCTGAAGATAGCCCCCATAATACAAGTGTTCAGTGACATACCTATCTATGACCCCTCCAACAGAAGCTGAGGCAGCAGATGATTACTGGTATTTTCTCTAGGTTGATGGCTTCTGCAGGTTACGTGCTCAGAATCAGTGAGGATTGGCACCCTGACATTTCCTAACATGCTGTGGCTATTCTAACCTTGCTTCACACTTAGGAACACTATTTAGGGATGAAGATTCCTGTGTGCTGGGTGCTGTGGCAACATAAGCAAAACATATATCACTCTGCTCCAGTGAAATTACATTATGGGCATAGAAAGGGTGAGAAACAAATACCAAAGGCAACAACACAACACAAGGTGGTCCCACCTGTAGTGATCTACCACTAGGGATCTAGTTTCTGCCAAGGTTTCTTTTAGCTATCATCAAAAAAAGGAGAGGTTTTAGGGTCTAGAGCAAGACTATAGTTTTTTTTAGTGTCTGGTTACAACAAATTCTTTTCAGGCATTAGGAGCAACAAAAAGGAAAACACAAAGGTAATTGCTTGAAATCAAAAACAAGAAATGAAGGTTGTCATTCCAACTGGAAGGCCAGCTTGGAGATAGCACCTGAACAGTGAGACAGAGGCTGAAGATACAAAAGGCCACAAAACCAACGAAAAGGAGTTGGCATGTTTGGTAGGACAGATCTGGATGAATGTGGATAGATGAGAATGGCTTATCTTAGAGAAGTTCTATAAAAAAGGCATCCAGATCTGAAAGTGATGACTTAGAAGAAAATTTCTGCTGAATATGACTTTCCAGATCAAAAGGCCTGAACAGTAGGCAAGATGGTAATCAAGCAAGGAAGATATTGGGAAAGATTTGGGTGAGAAGTTAAACAGCTCAACTTTTGTCATAGTAGACTTGTGCCGGTGGCTAATACCACTCAGGAATGGTTAGATGCAGACTAACATGTTCATTATCAGCTCTGGTAAAGGAAAATAGGTATGTTAATTGTCCGGAAAAAAATCAGAAGTTAAATTCAACAGTGCCTAAGGAATAGGTCCTTCTAATTTCAGTCTGTTAGTTTGTAAGACTCTTTTGTCTGCATTGTAAAGTATATCACTTCTATTATTCTCACCATTGCAACTTTCATTTCATGACAATATCAACAGGAAATCAAAAAGATGACATCTGCTGAAAAGAATTGTCAGTGGACTCAGTAAGGGGGATTTTGCAAATTATAATCATGGCATAAACTGGCAGAGCTCCACTGATTCTAAGGGAAACCTGCCAAGCTGTGTCCAAGCATCAACTTCTTTCTGTTTCTAAATAAATGAAGTGTTTCTGACCCATAGGTTAACTCTCATCTTTGCAGTATTCATAAAGATGATTGATAACCTGGCTTTCTCTATTTCTAGATACGTATGATGAGTCACAGAAAGGTATTAGAGATGATAAGTGGACAGCCAGATAGTATCTGGAGAAACCTGACAGTTCCAGAAGCTTTCAATGGCTTCTGTTCTTTTTCTCTCTTCAAAATACCTGCCAGGATGTATGGTAGAGAACAGAAGCTACTTACAGTAATGGGCAAAGATGGTGAATCATCTGGGAAAAATCTGGGGGATTTTTTTTTCCTCTTTAACATATACAGCTTCAGAGTTCAAAAAGTGCTCCATATAAACAGAAGGGAAGCAATTACAGGATACTTGTTTCTGGTGTTGGTAACTCTCAAAAAAGCTGTGAAGCTAGTTTTGCTTGCAGTGTTGGCATTTTGAAGGTATTACCTTGTGAATGACCAATGGAACACTGGGGAACAAAAAAAGACATTCTTTTTTACCCATTGTATACTGAACAGAGAATCTGTTTCCCTTCAATTTACTTCAATTTACTTAAATAACAGAGTTCTCCTACTCAGATAATCAACTGAACAATGAGTTAACTGAAGAGTAAGTTTCATTCACCTCTCAGAACTAATGGCCTAGTCCAGAGCATATGATGCAGTGGTTTGAGTGGTTTGGAAGTAACACAGCTGAACTATATATTACTAGCCAAACCTGGATAGTCGTCAAAAGCATGTACCAAACAATAAGTATTGTGACAGGGTGCTTTGCAGGAATATATGAACAATGTGAATCAGATACTCCACAACCCTGCATGTTGTACAGTTGTCTACATCTGTACAAAAAGATTGCAAAATGTACAGATAAGGTCACTTTGCACCGATGCCAATTACTATACAGAATGTAAAGCAGCAAAAAGCAAGCCTTCTGTCTCCCAGTCACCCAATGTTGATGACCAGTGGTGTTTACTCATAGACTGTTCTCCCTAAAACTTTAATATATTTGTAAGAGAACTATATGAAAAACACATTCCCTGATGGCATTATACTTTAAAAGGCTCAAAAACAAATAAATTAATTTAGTATGTTATGAAAGAATTAAACAATACCAACATATTTTTACTGTTCCCATGAGGACTACTTTTTTCTTATGGGCCTGCTCTTTGCCTCTTGCCAAAATTCAAGACAGCCCCAGAGACTGGCATGATAAACCTGCTAGTCATTTACATGAATGACAATTGCCATTTCTGAGCTTACATCTGGTAGAGGCCACCTTCCTAAAAAGGAGAATAGAGAGTGACATTTCTTCTGACACCAATAAAGAGTGACATTTCTTCTGACACCAAGTCCTCTGGGAGTTAACTACAAACACATTTCCACCTTGTTTTAATACCGCTTTAACAATCAGAAGCAAAGCTTTAATCTTTTTTAAAATATATTTCCTTAATAATATTAAAATTCTTTTGTGATTATCCTGGCATTTAAAATAATACCAGCAACTAAAAAAGAAGTACTTAGATCATCCTACAAGATTTTAAAGGGGTTTCTTCCACAGAATCATGCAAGATAATAAAATGTGACTGTATTAATTCTAAACCAATGTGGTGACATGTCACTTAGTTAAAAGAATTGGCATATTTAGGGATAAGTTCCTAAATTCTTCATCAGAAATTATAAGATACACCAGATAACATGATGCACCTTCTTATTTGTATTCTCAGAAATGCCTGTCCATTTTTATGGTCCAGAAAGGGAGTTTTCAATGAGCTTCTCTTGGCCCTATGTGAAGCCCCTCATCCCAAAGTCCAGAGGGCTACAGTGCTACTGGAGAAGAGACCCATTTGCACATAATGCTCTGAGAAAGCAGATCTTAGGACATATTGAAACAATTCTTACAAATTCTGAAGCCATTGGAGTCAACAGCAAAACCATCATTAACTTTAACATGGCCAGGTTTTGTCTCTTTAAAGTCTCTTCATTGCGTAGCAACTTTGCTAGCTCACGAGAGGTGACTTCTGTCATATGGCCAGCTTGACTACCATGATCATAATGGCCAACACGCTAGGCACTTCGCTCATAGATAAGTGCAATTCTAACATTTTTAATTGTATGCAGTATTTTAAACAGGAGTAATTAGACTTAAAACGGGCAGAAATGAGTTGGGTTTGGATAGAAGACTCAGTAACGTGTGCTGAAGGGCCCATGAGTCAACAAAGGAAGTATGTTACAACATGATTCCCCCTCTTATCAATTCAGCATGTATACATCAACCAAGTGTCACAGTGGCATTCCGTAAGTACATAGTGAAATGTGAATTATCTTATGGAAATGCTGGCTGCAAACACATTTGTACTTTGTTCTCTAATTCACTTCAGTTTGCCGGTTGTGTTGTTGAGAAGATAGCCTTGACGTTATAGTTAAACTTTTACTCAGTGTAATTCTGGTAAATAAAGGGCCTGATACAATTTTTTTTTTAACTGGAGACAATGCCAGAGCTAAATTTGTAATATACTTTATTACAAACTAATCCCAGAACCACAGGCAATGTACTGTTCATTATTCATGGCATACTAAGACTATGACTACTACATTTACCTGGTTTGATTAGAGGCAACAGTTGCTTTTGTAGCCAAATACAAATCACAATGGTAGAAGGGAGGTAGGAAACGGAAGTGTCCTGGAAAAGTATATTAGTATGATTTGACACATAGTCCTGTAGTTGTTATGAACAGCTCTGGTAACAAGTTTTAATGTGATTAATGTGTTTTTAAAGGGCTTTTGGCCTTCGATTGCACTGAATATACAATAATGATCAGAACTAAGTGCATGAATAGGAAGAATATCATCACACAAAGACGTGGATTTCTACAATTTAAATTGAAGCACCACTGCAAGATAATGTGAGTAATAGCAGTATGTGTATTTCCTATGCAAGAAAAAGATGTATATGATGCACTTAGAAGCAAAACAAATGCAAATATTTCTAATTGTGATTATATAAAATATCACCATAAGAATATTTACATTTAGAACAAAAACTAGGTACTTTGAGCTACACAGTCACTGAAGGTCTTCTCTTTGCAAAAGTAACTCCTACATTCATAAAAAAAACATTTTAAAAGCAGCTTATTTCTGCGCATTAGCAGCTGAGCTCAACTGAGCTTGTAGGTTTTACTTCTTAGATTTTGTCTTTCAAGATTGCATAGATGTAAAGCCTCAGGTATTATTTCCAGCACTAGAGAACTCATGGAAAAAATTCAGTAATCCATATATATATTTATAAATATGAAAGAACATAGAAATGCAGAATATTTACACTAGATGGACACAGGGGAAGAAACTGAATGCATTAAGTACCTGAGAGTGCCAACCCCTCTCCCAAAAATTCCTTCACTACAGGAACACTAACAGAAAAATAAAGTGCTCTGACTGCAGCTGGAGAAAAGGCAGAAAACTGGTTATGTTTCAAAAAGATGAACATTTGTCACTGGACACAACATAAGTAATGTATGCCATGTTCTTGAACACATACTTCTCAGGCACTGCAGGTTATTTCTTGCCCAGAGGAAAGAGGAATTGTAAACGATACAGCAGGATGGTAGGTGTGTTACGGAGCCAGGAGAACCTCTGCATTTGAAAAAAACCATGCAAGACTTGGACTCTGCCCTTTAAAAAAAACTTGTAAAACTTTTTTAAACTGTGTGATACACCAAAGCTCCAAGAATTTCTTAGAAATGGACCTTCTGAGTGTTTTGTATCTGGAAACACTGGCAGGCATAAATGTGGCTATATACATACATGTCTACCTTATGGATAGGTTCTGTATTGTTGCAAAAGATGGTATAAAGCATAGCACAA
Source organism: Astur gentilis (assembly GCF_929443795.1). NCBI lineage: Eukaryota > Metazoa > Chordata > Aves > Accipitriformes > Accipitridae > Astur > Astur gentilis. Next base: position 10,641,604 of record NC_064904.1, read on the forward strand.
ATGTCTGTGAAATAAATTTTAAGAAATTATACTAATAAGAGTAAGGGTTTATATCTGAAAATTTTGGAAATCAGGATAGCTTTGGCATTTCTGAACCATGAAATGTTACCATCAGACCATCTAATGGAGTTCTACTGATTCCTACCTTACTAGTTTTTAGAGGTTTTGAAATATTTTAGTTGCTAAAAAATTGGTCACTACATTGAACAAAATCACTGTAAATTCAGTAAGTGAATACAAGTTGATGCCAGTACTTACGTCGCTTCCCGAAGAGCTTTGCACTAGTCTAATCAGCCAGCCTTTAAGTAGGCAAAATCTAAACAGATAAAATCATAAATTAAGAAAAATGGGCAATACAGTGTTGAATCTAGTGACCTGAGCAGGTGAATCCCCATTAAGAAAAAGTTTGTCACCAGATTTAACAAGATGGTGGTTACTAAGCCCAGAATTAAATGTTCAGGCATTCACTGGAAGACTGTTCTTTTCAACAGTGGCTACATTTTTGTTACTAATTCAACAATCCAACCACAGAAAAAGTAAACAATTTTAAGCATTCTTTTGAAAAAAAAAGCCATCAGAGAAGAGAGATGTACTAATTATTGCAGATTTCTGCCTCATCCATAGATGTGGCTGCATGATCGAATCCAGCCCAGAATAAGGAAAAATAAAGAGTGCAAACGAAAGACACGCAGGAGAGCTGGCCTTGGCTTCATGCCCACTGTCAACACAGTCAAACTCTGTTTCCAAGATCCACCACAACACTTTCCTCTTAAGCTTCCTCTGGGTCACTATGACCTTTGTTAAATGGTACAACAAGTGATAAAAATGAAGACCAGGAGTACATTTGTTGCACAGTTTAAACTGAAAGGAATCAGGGGATCTGAACCAGATTGCAGTTAAATGTAATATATTGCTCAGCTACATTCCTCTTTGTTCCAGATGCGTGATTTGTTACTAGTTATAACAGAATGCAAGCTGTATTTTGTAGAGGCTAAAACCAACACATTACAGAATGCAGAAGCACCATCTATCAATTTCCTAAAAGGAAATTGCACCTGCCTGCAAACTTGTCCTCATTTGACTGAGCCCTCTGGATAACACAATGGTTTAATGCAACAGCCCTTCACATCTGAAGGATGTGGTTCAGCTCTGGCTTCAGACAAATGAGTTTAACAGTCTAAATTTAGCAGGTAGTGAAAGCTTATCAAGAAAGAAAGAAAGAAAGAAAGAAAGAAAGAAAGAAAAAGAAAAGCCCTCTTCACATATCTGTGTACATCTGTGTCATTCACAGACTGTGGTCTGCCACTTCCTCAAGACTGACCTACATCATTTCTGTTCTTTCAGTCTTGCAGTTCTCTCAGGCAAAGTGGGCAGCATACCCACTGCTTTGCACCAACGCCATCCTTCCCATACTTTCAGAAATGTTGACACCTAAATTGTTAAAAAGGAGCATGGAGTTTAGCCATGTAGCTATAGCCCTGAGTACTGGCCTTGACCACTGCAAAAGTAAACAGTCATTTAAAGTTAAAATGTTCCAGTTTATCTTCAAGCAAAAATGTAAAGCAAAGCTTTGTTTTTATTTGCTCTTTCCAAAAGACAAAGATAAAGGATGCAGTAAAAATAATGGTACTGCAAAAGGAAACAAGGTCTGCCATTCACAACATTGCAACATCAGGAAATGGGAGACAGGTGACTTGGGACAAAAGCTGGTTTCAGTTGTGATTACTGTGGACACTGTTACAATTTTCATTCTTATCTGGTCTCAGCTCCTGAATTTTTTTGATGATTTAACACAGTCCTCACCCAAGCAAAATTTCTGTGGGGTTCAGTGACATTTTTGTGAGAGCAAAAGTAAGTAAAACAAGGAAGAGCTGTACAGGCAGATGATTAGACTCTGGCAGCTGGGTTACACTCAGAGCCATCTGCTGAAATGAATGGGGCTATTTATACAGCAAGGAACTGTTCAGAAACCTGTGTTGGCATATTACTCTGCATCCCCAAGTAAACTTCAAACATACACACGCTGTCTCCAAAACACATCAGGAACTACCCACAACACCATCACAGCTCAGTTCCTACCCATCACAACTGCCCTCCTGTTCTGTGCAGTGCTCACACCGGGACTGGACCTTCTGTTTTGTGTCCCAGCATGTTGCTACTTTGCAGAGAAATGCTGCACGCAAAAAACTCGCAGGAACCCAGCGGGAGTCACTGCCTCATGCAGAGTCAAGAGACTGGCTAACAGTGGGGCTCCCTGAGCAGGGGCTTGCAGAGCGCTCTTGCAGCAGCCTACTTGCCCCTTCCTACAGAGGCGGAGGAGCAGACCGGTTCAGGAGGAAATTCTGAATTCCTGTTTTTCTCTGGGCTGTGTCACTTTCCAGATGCTTTGCTATGGAAAGAAACACACAGCTGATCACATTGTGATAGGTCAAGCATTGTGCAGGAAGACTATTGTAGAGCTACTTATTGGGGAGCCCTGCTGACAGCCCCCAAAGAGGGCTGCCAGAGGAAACGATATGGGATTGCTTACATCCTACATGAGGCAGATGTTGAACAGGAACTAGAGAAAGAGATAGTAACTCTGAGAGAACGTGGAAGTCTTGTCTTAACCATCAGAGATCAGCTGACTTGTGGCATCATGTATTGGTATGAGGCAAGGTCACCCAACTCTCACCAAACAAAAAACTCAGTAGGAACACCCAGGCAGGAACCCCTACATTGAAGAACAAGACGCCATGTCCCATTAAGATCCCACAGGGGCAGAAGTTGCTGCATTATATAATGGTGAGTTTGGCTCCTACCTCTCTGCGTGGCAGGGATTCTCAGCTCCCAAGGAGTTCACAACTTGGAGGAGCTGTAAGATGTTGCCTCTGGCCATGGGTGTGGCTTTAGTACTGCCATAATTTCCTGGCTCTTCTGTTTCTGTTGTCCATGTCAAGCGTTTTGAAGTGGCACTGTTACTTATTTCTAAGTGCAGTTGCCACTGATGCTGAACAGTGATCCATTGTTCCTATTGTTGCTTCCGCACTCAGTGGTTCATAAAAACAATGCTTAAGATGCAACTTCAGCACGGGGAGTCCCAAAACTGCTGACTGTCAGAAGCTGGGAAAGTATACAAGCAGGACGAATCACTCTGTACTTGCCCTGCTTCTTAAGACTTCTCCAGAAACACCTTCTGCTGGCTGCTGTCAGGAACAAGGTGCTAGGACCTTTGGTCCAAGCGTGCATTGCTCCCCTTATGCTCTTCCTCTGACATCTCCCTGATCAACACTGATAGTTAAGGTTCAGTTATTTCAACTGACAATGCCAATGTCCTTTCCACTGTTGTTTAAAAACTGCTTTCAAAGTGTAACACTTTGATTTTCCATGTCAATGTACTTTCCAGATTGTACTGCATTGACTGAAGTAACCACGCCATGGGAGTGAAGCAATCTTTGCTTAACAACAAAGAAAAGGCTGAAATAAATATTGGAACATATTGATATACTCTGGTTTGGACATAACTACCTCAAAAAAAAAAAAAAAAAAAAAGAGAAAAAGATAAAGAAAATCTGCATTCTGTCACCTGGTCCTCATGAGGATTTACAATTTCAACAATAACAAAGGGAATGTTTGAAGATGAGGAGAATCAGGGAAGATGAGGAGATTTAAATTTCACCAGCATTTTCCAGCTTTTGACAAAATGTTAAATGGATGTTTATTTAAGCCATTTTTTTTTCCATTTTGAAATCCTAATTTCACCAGCTGTTTTATTTTTCCCCAAAGGAAAATGAGATAAATATTTCAAAAACCATAAGAAAGTGGCATTGTTTTCTGCCAACAGAATTCCCTGTTTCATTAAGAAATTCTGAATCAAAGGGGTTTAAAAAAAAAAAAAAAAAAAATCAGAAATTGTATATTTAAAAACCAAGTAAACAAGCATTTTTTCAACACCCTTTACTCATAAAAAGTAGAATCATAGAATCATAGAATCATAAAATCATTTAGTTGGAAAAGACCTTTAAGATCATCAAGTTCAACCATCAACTATACCCACTAAACCGTGTCTTGAAGTGCCTTGTCTATACGTTTTTTTGAATACCTTTAGGGATGGTGACACCACCACCTCCCTGGGCAGCCTGTTCCAATTTCCAAGTAAGAGTATGATGTACTGTACGTGGAATAGAATAACTAATGATCAGAACTGCACAACAACTCTGAATTTTAAACATATGGCAGAAGAGTATATAGATTCCAAAGTGAAATAAAGCTTACTAAAATGGCCTGTTAATTTTGAAGGGAGAGACTTAAGATGAGAGAAATCAATGCCCACAGGACACAAACGTGCACACCAGACCAGTGAGGGCTATGGGAAAAAGCCTGCATGCTTTCCAAAGGGAACTGTTCTTTAAGCTATTTGATAAAACAATTGTTCAAGAGATGCTTGTGTTTCTCTTGAGTAAAGAGTTACTCCCAAAGAAAGCAAAGTTCAATAGGATTCAAAATATTCATGGATTTATATGTTTTGGACATACAGAGCTATGAGTTTCCCAATGAATAGGTAACATATCTATAAGGAACAACTCATGGAATCTGCTGTTTGTTATCACAATAAATGATGATATTTGAATATACAGTATATTCAAATGCTTTGTCACAGTAGTTTCAATAATGCAACTTTAAATTGCAAATGACACACCAAATTGACTGATAAAGCAAGCTACCTATATTATTCATAAACTAGAAAAGAATGTTCATTAAAGAAATACATGAAATTAATGACAACCTAAATCTTAAAACTTACATAAAGGAATAGTCCACATCCATTTAAGATTTTTTTAAACAATAAACTTTGTAAAAAGATTCTTGCAAGCAGATATTACATTCAAGATTGTATTACTGAAGTTGTCTCTACATATTTAAACACTTGGAAGGGTTAATTTCTGGCCAACAATTCAAATCATACGTCATACCACAGTTTTGGATGAAGAATGTTCAAAACAGACTAGAAGAGCAATCATGAAAGGGCTAAACAACAGAGAGAAATGATAATGATGAAATGTTGATTTGCCCCTGTGTGGCAGATTAAGGAATCTGTACAGAGCGGATGTCACATTTTTTTAGCAACGCATGTACCCAAATTTGCTTTTGGCAAACATTGCTTAACTGCTGCTGTTTTTCATGAAGTCAATGAAGACTGAGTTAGATAATGAGCTGGCATGCACTTTTGAAATGTTTACTGTGTTCCTTAAAGTAAGGGGAACATGCTGGTTCTTAAACTAATTTGTTTTTTGTTGTTGGCTTCCCCCATCTCTCCCCTACTACTCTGTTCTTCCCGTCTTTGGAATAAACAGAAAATGACTGAATCTTTTGATACACTTTTTTTTTTCTTTTTTTTTTTTTTTTTTTACAATTATACAACTGAAGAATCGGTAGTTTCCAAATGGCAAACAACTGAGCCATGTCAAGAGCCATGTTAATCTCATGTGTTCACTCCGTTGTTAACAATGAAGGAAGGGGGATGGGGAGGACAAAATAAAAACTGTCTATTCTGGCCTAAATGCAGGACATGAACAAGGAGAGATTCCACAAACAATGTAGTCTTTTTCTTCTGGTGGGGGGAGGTGAAGGGGAAGATGATGGTAGCAGCACTTTTGTGGAAGGAGAAGCTGCACCCATCTTGCCAGTCAATACAGCATTCAGAAAGCTTACATGGTGGGAAGAATTTCCCACCCATTGTTAACTACGAACTTGATTTCAAAATGCAGTTTTTAATTAAAATTGGCACTTCCAAGCTTCACGCTGGCATCCACCATCTTGCTAAACACTGAGCTCATTTGTGGTTCCAGCAGTTTGCAAACGCACTCTCAGAGGTGACAAACCAATTCCCATCCCGCCACCCTTAGTCAGTCCCTAGTCCCCATCCTATCATGAGCAAACAGGAAATTTGCTGCAGTAATACAAAGCAAGGACTGTAGGATGTGGCCTCATTTGGCTAGAATCGACAGATCCCATCTTTATTACTTTTAAGGCATTATTAACGGACCAGAATTCTTCAGAAATATTCGGAGGAAAACAGGGTCAGCTATTTTCGAGGCTTCTACATGCTTCACTTCACTCAGATATCCATGGCTAGAGATCCCACTGCTTAGCTTAAATTACATTCTCTTCCAACCTATACTCCCAGTAAATAGTATTCAAAGATAGAAATTCTAAAATATTACCAACAACAGCAAAAATTTCTGGATAGCTAAGATGCAGAATTTGTCTGTTTCATGTGAAAGGACAAAATGGCTTGTCTGTTTTGGCGATTTAATGAATATATTACCATTTGCAATGCATTCCGACTTGAGGGATCTCAAATGAAAAGCCTAGTTACAGCTCTGCTGAAGAAACCAGCAAAACATCTTCACTGAATAAGAGATCACATCTCATTATTTAGGACTTTTTCTAAATAGTTCTATGGAATAAAAAGAAAAATTATCTATTTTTTCTAGCTTTGCATATTCTGAGATCTTGAAGGACAAGCTGGGAGGGCGATTTTTCTGTTTTTTTTTAATTTCTATTGGGATTGATGTCTTTACAATGTCTAACATTGTTAGGTTTGCTACAAAGGATTTCACTTCATCTTACAGTAGAAGCAAAATATTATGCAAATTGAATAAAGGACTTCACAAGACTACCCAGTTCATGTGAATACTAGCTAGCAAAGCAAGCTGTTGTTGGCTTTTGAAAAATCTGTCAACAATTAAGCTCATCAAAAGGAAATTCATAAGCCAATTTAGTAGAAATGTCTTACAAAGCCTGAACACTGTAAGGTACATTCATGCATTCAGCTCAGTTAAAGTTCTATTCATGAATTAAAGTAATTGCCAAAGATTCATATATTTGTACTAAAAGCTTGCTGAATGTACAAATCCAAATATAGAAAGAACCTCAAGATTTCTAAATTACTGCAATTTGGAGTCATTTGCAGAACAATCTTCCAACAGGAATAAATCAGTGTTCCAAGCCTTCTCACATTATTCTGAGAAATACCATCTTTCAAAAACTAGTACAAAAAAATGAAAGATATCTTACACCTACGCTCAGTGTCCACTTACCAACTTACATCTTATGTACTTCTGAAAAAAACCAGATCTTTGTTACTGCATTGAGAACATTCTATAGTCTTTATTTAAGCTAGAGGACAAGGTCTTAAGAGGTTCTAAAGAGCATGAGAGAGCCTCAATCCTGACACCAAGGCAGGGAGGTCAACAAAAGAATATGTCTGCACTGCAGACTGTCTGTCCATCTCCCAAAATCCTGTTATAGGGCACACAGAGCCCTGTGAAAAAAAAGTGATTCTTTTGTCTTGTGATTTGTCCAAACTATGCTTAGCAATCTAGAGAAGTCTCTCCAGGAAACTGCAGGCTTCATTATGGAAATTCTCCCTTCACTGCCTGTTAATTTGATTAGCAGACTCCAGTTTATTCAGAATTTTGCACGTATGCATCACTTGACCAGATCTGACTCATCACACATGCCCCTGTATTGAAGACTTTATTCTGGCTTCTTCCAGTAATGAATCTGTGTTGATTTTGTAAGATCCTGTTCATGACCTTAAAGCTAGTTCATAGGGTCAGACCTTTCATTTTTCTTTGTTCAGCTATTACTTTCTGCTGCTGCTCTTTCATTATTCAACCTACAGTCTTACAGGAATAGGACTTGGCTGATACTTATTTGCGAAATTCTTTGCCTTCTGATCTCTGGAATTTTGAAACTCTGTGCTTCAGTGTGTCTGATTAAATCTGGATTAGGACTCTGTCCTTAATCTACTGTTAGCAAATGTTTCAGCTTTGGTCTGAGACACCTTATAAGAACAGCACCAAATAAATTTACATTGTATTGGAAGAAATCTATTGGGGAACAACTGCTACACTCTCTTTCCACATTTCTAGGTGACACTTATTCAGTGGCTACTGTTTGTTTCCTTTTACATACGAGCAAGTGCAGATATTGCCAGAAAAATTCAATGTTGAAATAAATTTAAGTTTGTGACACCGTACTAGAAGTTGTAAAACACAACAGTGATTGTACCATTACTCCCTAAATAAACAGCCTATACCTAACTCCAGAGTATTTTGGGCCGAGTTTAAAAAGAAATCCAAATATTACAGTGAAAGTCAGGTAGGTGTGAAGCAAGCAATTTCCACCCCATCCTGTAGAGATACTACACATTAGCTATACAGCTATGATTAATCATAATACTGTTCATCGTTCGAAATCAGAGTCAGTGATTTTTATAGACATCTGTTTTCTTTCACATTTACCACATACATAGATGTAGTGTCTCTATTACAGAGATTTGACTCATCCAAAAACATCACAAGTCAACCACTAAATCAGTGAGGAATATGCAGCCCATTAGAAGCCATGGATAATATAAGATCCATACAGCCCTGGGGAAAACTACTGAATTTGCCAGGCCATCGAGCTCCTTGCATACTGCCTTGCTGGAGATGAGGTTGTGCTCGGCAAAGAAGCCTTCTGATCAGCAGGCAGCCACAAAGCTCGTGCAAGCTGGTGGACATAACTATCTTCTACTCAGCCTAAGCGAGGGAGCAAGAAAATACTCCTTTTGTTTAGCAATAAATATAACAATAGGAGCTACAGGCTAAATCGCGAATCAGCATGACAAGGCTGGAGGAGGAGCTGGGCCATGCAGCCTGAGGGATCTTCCCCAGAGTCAAATGCAGAAGTGGGAGTTGGACTTTGCTTGTTACAACAACTACTTGTCACAAGCAAAAAACATGCAGGAGCACGAGAAGACAGTCCAGAGACGGGTCCACAGAGGCTAGTGAAGACAGCACTACGGCCCTCAAAGAAAAGCAGAAAGCTTTCTGGGCAAAGTGCTGGCTGCTGGAGGACTTACAACTGAATGAAGAAACACTTGAGGGTGTTCAGAGAAATTAAGACTAATGGAATATCATTTTAATTAAATAGGACTGTATCAAGGACATATCACGGTTATCAAAATCTCCTCCCTGCCGTAGCAACCTGTGAGTCCCATGTACGGGGTAGTTACTAGGGCTAAGGGGGAATAATCAGGAGACTAAGACCCCAGAGGTCTTTCTTGCAAATTGATAGTGTCAGCGGGGCAGAGGTGCGTCCCTGCCACACTTTCCTCTAAATGACCTCTTAGCGTGCTAGGTAAGGCGCTCTCCAAGGAGTAGAGTTACACGACTGTACCTGCTGTGGCTAGAAACACAGAATGGAGAGGATATTTCAAGCCCATGCAGGAGAGGGGAGAGCACACTCACTGCCAGCCAGGCACTGAAGAAGGCCTCAGCCATTTTGATGGTGGGTAGATGACACAGCTGTACAAGCGTCCAAAAATGCGAGATTTAGACACCAACCTGCACTTCAGGATTTGCACATGAGAGAACAAACCCGTGCCAAGGCTGAGGGAGCAGGGGCCACTCTGATCTGATCTGGCAACCAGACCACCTCTGATTCCAGCTGCAAACAGGGACACGACGGCTACCTTGCCAGCCACGACAGGGCCATGCTGTGTCAGACCCAGCAGTACAGCCAGTGGAGCCGCTGCTCCAGCCTCCATACTGCCATGCTGGTTCTCTTCTGCCGTGCGAGAGGGCCTGGGCTACAAGAACGGGCCACCAAAGACACAAGGATTTCACACCTTACCGCTCCTGTCACCCTTCTCCTCCTATTATACTTCTCCATACCATTCTTCTTGACCCAAAAATGTTCTCACAACCAGGAGGAGGACTTGGCACCAAGCATATGTTCTGATTGGGACTGCTCATCTGGGTTCAAACCTGAATTTGACGAAGTGGGAGCTCCACCCTTGAATTACTCTCCTCTCCAGAGAGAGAACATGGTTATTACTGGCTCTGAAGCAACCTGCTGGCACATAGCAGCATGGGGTACCTGTGTACATCCAGCTTCGTGGCATCATATTCCCCCCATGTGTCTCCATGGGTCTAGCTGTTATTTTGCAGTTTGTGCTTGATGCAATTGAAAGACGCTCACTGACTTCACTAGGCTTAGATCAGGTATCAAATGGAAAATGCATAATGGAGAATGACTGACTAAAGGTTGCAGGATTTATCGAGTAATTTTGTGAGGGAATGTACAACTGCTGCCTGCTGCATACCTAAATGCACACCTGAGGTACTTAAACTAACAAACCAACTTCCAGCTCTAAACCCCTATTTTATCTCTGAATTTAGGTATCTTAACCCAAGTGACAGAAAGCAAGCTTGAATCTATTTTCTTCAGCTTTTCCTACTGACTTCTCTCTGAATTTCTCTACTATGCATCCCATGATATGGTATCTCTCTCTGCTCCCAGTCAGAGTAGAGAGCTGTATACCTAATTTCAGTTGTTACCTTTGTGATGCTTTAGTGCCATAAGTTTCTTTCCAAATGATTTAGGTTAATGTACTTATATTAGTACAACAGTATTCAGTTTTTACAAAACACCTATTTGGCATTTAAGCTGTGTGCAATTGTTGGCAGCCTGCTGACATAGCAGAGAAATCAGATTTGCAGAAAACGGTCTCCTCCTGCAAATTTTCTAAGAAATATCTCATATTGAGCATATTAAAAAAAAATCTCTGAACATCTTCTAAAAGCTTAGCACTTATGAAGAAAAGGCAAAACAGATTGGAGTAACTAAAGAACACAGAGAAGGCAAGTAATTTGTGCTAAGGCAGTCAGGAAATCACAAGCCTAGAAAGAGCATGCAGAAAACTGGCTGTGCTCTGCCAGTGCTACTGAACAATACCCCACTGGACAGCTTTTTAAATAGTTTTTAACATTTAGCCCTTTTTAAACATGTAATTGTGCTGTGGATACTAATTTCCTCAGATCCAAGTATAATTATTCTTCTAAATATTTGGTCCATCTCTATTGTAAGCTCTTCTTAAGACAGCTACAAAATATTGCTAATATTTTTGAGTTAATAGTGTGTTTAGAAGGTCATGTCAGGTTATTGCTGGGAGGATTAAAAGATTTTCTTTCCTCCAGAGCCCTTTGTTATAAGAAACCAAGGAAATTTAAAACAGGATTTATTCCTTCGAACCGGGACAAACCAACAGAGTACCGTGGCAAGAGCATGAAGCAAGAGCACTCAGGGCCAGAAAATCTACAAAGAAAGCTTTCTTCAAACTCAAAAGTTAAGCTGAAATTTTAAAACTCTTAATGGTTCTACATTAAGGGCAGCAAGAGACAACTGGTTTTGCAGTCATTCACACTTACAAGTCCTCTTTCAAAAGTTCACAGTACAATATCTGGTAAGCTGTTGGCTGTCACTGACACAGGTAGACATTTCTGGCACGTACAAGCTTCATTTAGTACTTGTCAAGCCAAGCCCTGCTGGCTGCTCCCACCGTCACCAGCAGGAAGAAAGGATAGTGATGAGCATCAGCAGTGACTGCAGGGTGGCTCAGTGGAGACACAGGAACAACAGGCAGGAAGGAAGAAGAGAAAAAGGAAAACCCAGGAAAGTTTGGTCTCAGGTGTCAAAACAAATCTACTGCCAGATATAATGAATTTTCCCAACAGATGTTACTTAGAAACAAATGAGACTCTCAGGCCTTAGGATCATGCCCGTAGTAAGTTTCAAGTTAGGTCTGCATCTTGATAGAAGTGCTGTCATTATATATTAGTCAACTGTTAATATAGAGTAATGATGAGATCGGGGTGAATGGTAGGTCAGTTGAAGTGGATGTGCTCTCTGACTTAGTTTAAAATTGGAATGCATCAGCCTTATGAAGTGATTGTGGATGTCCCAAAATTCATTGCTCAGAATGTAATTTCTTTGGAATACTTCAAAACCCAGTAAATCCTACCCCTACCAAGGCATTAGGTATCGTGGTGTTTTCTGTCCTTAATCTTTCAGACTGATCTCTCCAATACACACAGATAAGACCTTGCTTTCTACATGCACCTTATCCTGAAAAAAATTCTACTTAGATTTTTTTCTTATCTCTGTCATTAAAGTGACCTTAGCATGGCATTCACTTCTAAGTCTTGCATCAAACTGGCTTTTTGAGCAGCTGAAAGCAAGAGCGTTGATCACATGCCCACATTCTGCTGAACTGGGCTTATAAATATTCTGACCATTTCCAAATGAATGTGTCACACCATAATGGATATCCTGAAAAAAAACCTGATGCAACAGCACCAACAGAAATATTTATATAAATATTTTTTAAAGGCTTCATCAACAGGTGGCTTTCATCTACTACACAATATTGCTAGCTTAGCTACTGCAACATTGTGAACAGATGTTTTTAAGCATCATCAATAGGATTACTCTAGAATGTACTCATCATAAATCAGCATACTGCAATGTCCTTTCTGCTGGGCAGTTAATATATCCTACTTCCATCAGTTCATCTATATAATAGTTCACGTGAGGATGAATGAGCTCACTTCTATTTGAGATGACAGCTTGATGCAGCATTTCAAGGCTTAGCCTAATTTGCCCTTACTTGAGGTCAGGCAGTAACCAGTCCCAGAAAACATGTTTGTTAGATGTGACTGAAAACAGTTTAGCACTTGCATTAAAGTAATAATTAAACATGAACAGTGTGCCTTGATGTTCTTTAAATGAATGACAGATTCCATGCCCAGAGGAGTTTTCAGCCCAGTTCTGTGACAGACAAAACATAGTAATTGATCCAAGAAGAAATTAATGAAAAGAGTGCCAAGAGGTTAAGTAGGCTATCATTCTGACTGAACCATATTTTATGGTGTTACTCGTCTAATATACCTCAACAAAGAACGTGGAGCTCAGTCTAACCCAGCACGCCTCCACTAAAACAGCTGGCACAAAATATCAGATGGGCTTGTTAGCAGCTTCCTCTTGAGAGCTGTTATATAAGCACGGGGACTGTAAACAAGAAAAAGAGAAAGAAATGGAAAATAACTAGATAAAAATTTCAAGGAAAAAAATACTTATATGCATCTACCTTTGTAATTCTAAACTGGACAGAAAAAGGAAACTTCAGTTTCCCCTCAGATATGTAAACTCTCTAATTTAAAATAGCTTTTCACAGCAGATTTTTTTTCACAGTTTATATCAGCTAGACGTTTCCCAGAAACGTAGAGCAATTGATATTGTTGACATCTCTACCCAGAAGTTTCTCTTCTCTAAATCATAATGCTGAGCTGACAACCCTAAGCCAAATGACTCTAGATACACATCACCAAAAAACCCCCACTGGGGAGTAGGTGAGCACTTAGAGAAAACTAACTTTTACTTGGGTGCCTAAGAGGAACTGTCTCCTTTCCTATGTGAGCTGGAGGCAGCTGCAAAGACAGGGCAGCAAAGGCCATGCTAGGATGCCCAGTTAGGAGACCAGGGTGCACTTCGCACTGGGCAGTACTTACAATGTGGAGGGGAAAGGGGGCCTGGGGGGGCAGGGCCCACGTCCTTGGCCAGTGGCCATATCCTAACGCCTCATCGCGTGGCTCCAAGCACAGGCAGGCAGCAGAGGCTCAGGAGATGCAAACACCTGGGACAGATCCCATACCCCTCTCCTGCCGCGGAGCAGGGGGGCTGCCCCCCCCCCGCCCCCCACCTCCGCTGAGACACACCGGGAAGACAAACCCATGCTGCTGCAAGTCATCCCAGCACTCACAAACATTATGCCTTTCTCAAAGGGGCAAGCTGTGAAGGCCTGGATACGCAAAGGAACTGTGCCTGGATAGAAGGGCCTAAACCCAGATTTTGTCTCACTGCATCTCCAGGTTAGCTTCTGCCCAGCTCAGTTCCAGTTCCTACAGGAGAGATTCATCTCACCTCACTTTGGGGGTCTGGTATATAATGTCTGCAGCTGAGGCAGCCCCCTTGGCTCCTGACAGGCAATGGAGAGAAATGGGCCGTTTCAGGGCACACTTCTGACCTATTTGAGACATACATCTGTTTCCAGAGATGCTCTATACCATAAAAGAGTTTCTCCAGTTAGAGTTACAAACAGAGCCTAAAAAAATGGTTCAGAAGCAGAGCCCTATTTAGTTAACTGAACCCCAGCATCTGATGGCTTCATTTCCAAGTGACATTCCCGAGGTGCCCACTTCCAGGTACACTCAGAACGGGCTTCCCCAGTCTTAACAGCGCTTCCCAATTTAGCATCTGTCTAAATGAGGCTCCTCGCTATGCACAGAGTTTAGGCATTCAATTCAGAAGACTGTACCAGAAGGGCTACATTCAGCAGTATAAAAGATGATTCTTGTGCATCTGAGCTAGATTCAAAAGGGCACCTGGCCACAGAAGCTCTGCCTGGTACCTGGCCTGTGCCATGCAAGGGGACACTAGTTCGAAGGGATGAGAAGAGATGGCTCGGCCTCAGACAGCTGAGGAGGTTACTGTGCCCCAGTGTCCCCCTCGCCCTCCCTGCACTGATATTTGAGCTGTTCATAAACCAGCTGCTGAACCACTGGAGTTATTTAGCACTTTAAGGGTGGGGTAAACAGCTAGAGGTGATAACCACATTAGATGTCTCAAGCTGGCAGCAACACATAAATCAATCAGAGGCCTCAGGCACTCTGAAATGGGATACACAGACAGCAAACTAAGCGGGAAGCTGCTTAAGCTAGCCAGTAGGAAACACAAAGACAAGTGCAGTGTAAGATCACATGCGCGCACACACACGCGCGCGCGCACGCACACGCTTACAAACTGGCTTGGAGACTGTACTCTGTAACCCAAGTGCCAGGACATTCATCACTCCGCCTCAGTTTCCTGTTCTTCCTCTGCCGAGAGATTTTAACCTACATCTTCCAGCAGAGTGTCAGCCACGAAGCTGCCGCAGCAGGTTCCCACTGTCCTCCCCACCCCCCGTACACACACACCTTTCTATTTTCTTCCTTTTTAAAAAAACTATTCCACTTTGTACATGCCTACTAGTCTCAACGGATAGCGACCTACCTCTCCTTCCTCTGTAGTAAATATCCTAAAATAGATTTTCTAGAAATCATTCTTTTTCTTTCTCTCTGAATACTGCACAGTGAAAATACAGCAGGAACATCAGTAGGAGGGCGCCGAGTGGAAAAATCCCAACCCTGGCTAGTGTTACAGCATTCTCCTGGGTAAAAGATTTTTTCATCTACCAAAACAGGTGAAATATCTGAATCAAAATCTCCTGTCTGAAAGGTAAGAACCTTAAGGAATCGTTGATTCAACACCACAAAACAGGCCTTTTTCTCATGAAATTGTACATATTCTC
Organism: Astur gentilis; assembly: GCF_929443795.1. NCBI lineage: Eukaryota > Metazoa > Chordata > Aves > Accipitriformes > Accipitridae > Astur > Astur gentilis. Next base: position 10,656,824 of record NC_064904.1, read on the forward strand.
TACACACACCTTTTTCTGTAACCACAAGTGAGACAGGAAAGAAAGGGGATAAGAACACCTTTCTCTCAGTGTTAAGCTGTGGCCTACAGACCCAAGGATTGATCTGGTCAGGACTCAGGTAGGTGGCACAAACTCAGAAAGAGATTAATGGGTCCTGTGGGAATTTCACTAGCAGAAACTAACCCAGAAAGAATCGGCATAGGGGGAGAGAAGGTAGGTGGGAAGGCAGAGGAATGCCAGTGACACCTAGAGATATCCTTAAGTGCTAAGGAGGCATTTAAACATAATTCCTCCCATTAATCTAGCCCACTAGCTCTGGTGGTTCAATTGCCTGCACAAAGAACTGTGCTGTGCTGCCAGAGAGCTGCATATCTATGGGAACAGGTGGAGAATTTCAGCCATCACCTTCTCTGCACTGAGCACTTATTTTCTTGGGATGAAAGCAGCAGCTGCAATGGGCAGGAAAGTAAAAATGTCATGCCTGTTCATACATTATTTTCATACAGTTTGGAGAGCACTTTCCCTCTTCGTTATGCTCAGCACTGGCAGATAATGCAACTTCCCTCTAGAACCACGTGCACTCTGTATACGGGTTGAGTCCAACATTAACCTACAGAGCCGTTCTAAGTAAAAACACATTAAAGGGAAGCATACTTAAAAATAGAGTTGTAATCATGTACTGTACTCAGTGTGCTTAAATAGCGCACGTAATATAGTTCAGTTTAATAACCACTCGCTACTCAGGTTTCTAACACGAAGGAAGATATAGAATGGAATTACATTTCGGCCTGGAACTAATTCTGGAGTACAGCCAGTCCCATGCAATCCATAAAAATTCCTGTGTCAAAATGATGTGTCCCGTTGTCTTGATGCCTTGATCAAGGTTTCTGAGTTTCTCATTTCTCTGACATCCTCCACATTAACAAACTCACACTGAACATATGTTAATCTAACTGCACCACCACTGAAGCTCTGCACAGGAATCTACTCCTTTGCAATTTTTTCGTCAGCATATACAGTAGCAAATGCTGTCCCTGTATAGCAAGTTCTCTTCTGTATAAATTAAAGAGTCAATTCAAAAGGTAGTGAAAATGCAAACATTATTGCAGAAATTTCCCTTTTGCCTGCCACCACCTTACAAAGTTACATTCTTTACTTATAAGCCACTGATTAACTGAATACAATAAGTAACTAATACTTAGCCTTCTTGTAAATAATCCTAAATTACAGAGGTCGCAATAATTTTATAGGTCTTCAGAAATTAAATTAGCATCCCCTTGTTATATACTTAAGCTTCCAGGTTTTCATTCAGGTTTCCCGTCTGAACTAAAATGAGATAATCAATTTCTTTTGTTATTCAAGGAATTTTTTTATTATTATTTTTCCATTCCCTCCAGTTATTTGCATGGGACAATCAGAATGACAGTGCGCCAGAGTATGGAATAAAGGTAGAATGCAAAAGTGTCCTGCATTTTCATAAAGTGTTTCCTAATCTTCTGAAAAGCCACTGAAAGAATGAGAAAAACTAATCCACATTATAACATGGTAAACCTTCTTAAGATTATTAAGTAACCTCTGCACTCCTGGTGGGATATGGGTTTCTCCTTCCTTCGGTTGTAAGCTCCAACCAGCAGATGGTAAGTGCTCTCAATCAGAAAAGCACCAAAGTGCACCTGACAAGGGAGGAGTCTTACCCGAGGATGTGCGCAACGACATATCTGCTTTCCCCTGGCTGGTGCACCAGCCAGTGGAGGATTTGATCCAGCAAGATAGGAATGCATGGTTAGAGACCTCCAGTTGTTAGAGACTGAATACATATGAGGGCTAAGATTTGTTAAGCCAAATTCCTATTAAAAACAATAGAAATTTGGGTGTACAAATCCCTCAGTCTCTGTCCAGCCAAAGCAATTCCTCTCCCCCCCCAGCCTCTAGCTGCTACCCATTGGTTAGCACTGCTGGTACAATTTTTTTAGAAGGATTTGTTGCACAAAGAGAGAGACTTATTAAAAACAGAAAAGAATGTGTTGTGCCTCTGTAGCCAGAATCATAGTTTAAAAATCTGTGGGCCGGATTTTCCTGAATGCTCAAAAGATACAAAATAGTTATAAACCCCTATGAACTACCTCAGCTCAAGTATATGGCTGTTTTTCACCTCCAGTGAGTCAAAGGAGGTGTGTGTACTCCTGCAACTGGCACAGCATGCTTCCAGAAGAGACAAAAAAAAAATAAATCATGTTTTCATTAACATTTTTTCATTTTTAAACATTTTTCTCCATTATTTATTGGTTCAGAGACTATGATTCACTTTAGGATAACTTAATATAAAACCAAAATATTTTCGTCTTATTTTACGATCATTCTCTTTTGCTATAAATAGCCACTGAGCTATCAGGCCAACACTCTTGAGATCCCTCTTCTGCCTTCCCACTTCACTCTATAGCTGGACTGACTAGAATACAAGGAGGATAGTTACCTTTTTTTGAGCTAACAAGGTGCAATTCTTGTCTCTGTCCAAGGTGAATTTCACCCCAGGAGGACGAGCAGCTTACTGCATATTTGTGACCAGATCCTTAACTACTTGTACAACCAGCTCTTCTATTAGTTTCTATTTAAGTAATGTGACTTCAGTTAGATATCTGTGCATTTGCCAGCGGGGGGGGGGGTGGGGGGGGTGATAAAGCAGCCCTTTAAAAACTTTCTCAAAGCAGTTGGAGGACAAGTCAGCTGATGAGTGTGTTTATTGCTCTCAGATAATTTGGGAAGCAAAGATGGACCATTTCAGTGTTGGGAAACCTGTTACTGAATAGACCAGACTCTAGGTAAATTGCTGTGTTTTCTTTTTTTTTTTTTTGTCTGCGTCGTTGATGACTATCACAGCAAGATTATTTTTTTTCTGTTACAATTCTTTCTGAGATGAACAGAGACATCCATTGTCAACCCAGAGTCCTAGGGTGTTAGCTGCCTGCCTGCCAGGAGCCCAAATCCATGATATTACAGACATACTGCCAAGCTTCAGCTAGTGATCCAGCCATTGCCCAATGCTGTTCATGAGCACTAATAAAACTGTTAGGTGTGACTCAGACCAGACCGACCAGAAGTGACTACTGGCTCTAGGGAAGAGCTGGGGGAACCAGGGACACAGGTAGTATTCTGGCCAACCTTCCTAATGGAGGTGAAAAACAAATCATGTCAGACCATTCTATTTTGTTCCATGTTTATGGCTCACAGGTTGAGGTGGAAACAGAAAATAGGATCTCAAGTTTAGTAAGATTGTGACACATGCTGCACAACACACCCCCAACACTTTCATCATTAAACCAGTAGAAGAAAGTTCTGCAAAAAACATTACTATATGATTCTTGGATGAAAACTGTATTGTTATTGCTTTGTTTTGAAAAGATTGACTAAAGCCCAGTTAGAAGTAGAATGACGGAATATTAAGGTACACTTCAAATTTGCAGGGCATCTGGCTGTGAAGAATAAAAATACCTTCACAGGACAGGTTCAAAGAGTTGTCAATTAATCACTGGCTGTGAAATCAGTGGGATGAAATAAAAAGACAAGTTCTGCACCTCAGCAGGAAAATCAAACACACAATTCCAAAGCAGAGAAAAGCAAGTTAGCTACAGAACTGCAGAAAGATCTTAGATACAACCATGTGCAAACTGAGTTAGCAGTATGATTCTCTTGCAAATATGGCATTTTATGGGAAGTAATTAGTCCACACCTCTTGGCACTAGTGATGCCTCTGATCAAAAATACAGTCCAGTTTTGAACAATATGTTTCAAGATTTATGCAGACAATCCGAAGAGTCCAGAGAAGAGCAACAAAAAAACCCCACACCAGGTTGGAATATACGATCTAGGAAGAAAAGCTGAAAGATTTGCGTTTGTTTAGTCTAGAAAAGAGACTGAGAGAAGACATAAGTCTTCAAATATGCAAGATGCTGTTACAAATATGACAGTGATCAACTGTTCTTCATGTCCAGCAAGGTTAGAAGAATAGTTCCGCTTACCGTGTGGCAAAAGATTTGTTAGCTATTAGGACAAAATAACTAACAAAAACAGCCATACACTGGAACAGCTCACTGAGGCTGGTCATGGAATCCTCATCACTGGAGTCCATTATGGAAAGGTTAGACAAATCACTGTCAGAAATAGTCCTTGGCTCGGCCACAAAACAGAGAGATGGACTGGTCGCCTGAGCTCTCTGCCATTCCTACACTTCTATGATTTACTAGGGAATATGCAGTTTCTTGCACAAGCCACTCTTTTTAGGGGTTTAACAAATCACACTGACTAATATATTGCATGCAAAAACCTCTATCCAGATGCCAAGTATTCCAAACTCTATTTAAAACTTTACCACTGTAAAAACTGTTATGTTCTAGTAGGAAAATCCAGGAAGTAGTACTCTGCAATATTATCGTACCAAGGGAGAAGCCAAGTCATTTCAAAAGACCTTTCAAAATCTCATGTGTGACCACAGGACAAGGTCAGAAAAGGCCAATGACATTTCTCTGTCAGAAGGTAAGAAAACCCCAACACAGTTGGGGTTGTCACAGTCTGACAAAAGCCAATACACAGCAGTCGCTAAAGGCTACATGGAAATTGATTCAGCACACTGTTACAGCAGGAACTCTCTTGAGCATAAAAACTAACACTTAACAAGCTGATACGTTTCAGAAGCTTTCATCCTGAAGCTACCTGGGGATGCTTATAACTGATGAACTTGGTGAATTTACTGAGCACATCAGACACTTAATAAGTAAGGAATCCCTGAACACTTAGAGCATCGCATTAGAAAAGTGAATACTTATTGTCTGGATTAAACTATAATCAGTTCTTTGCACGAGGGCATAGAAAGAACTTGTGGATTGTGAGCTCCACCAAAGAGCCCATTACAGACCCATTGACAAAGGCATTGCTTCATACCATGTGTGACACATCTACTACAAAGAACCCAGCTCCTGTCTCAGATCTTACGTGCCATTGAGCAAAAACAAGAAAAAAAGAAAGGAAGACTACTCCAAAAGAATTGACAAAAATTAGAAGATATGTTAAAGGCAGCCGTACTACTGGTTATGGCAGGAAATACCCTCAGAAGAAGTACGTGTGGTGACTTCACTGAACTGATGAAAGCATCAAGCTTAGCAATGGCCCGTGTAGACACAATAGCATACCATTAAATTCTAGGACAAAAATCAAGTAAAGCTAAAATCTTTAACACTTGAGAGACATTATCATCTCCACAAAAGATCCACTGGAATAGCTATGCTGATCTGACAAGGCATAATTCAGAAAAGTACTTAAGCTTCTGAAGTCTCACAAATTTCAATGGTTTCCAGGCAATTGATGAATGCTGTCTTGGTCAGAAAGATTCTCCTGAGTTATTTCCCCTCAAAAGCATTTCACAAAAGCCCTTGAAGACAGCCTGGAAGAATGTGAGCTACCTGCAAGGATAATTCATAAAAACAGTAGCAAAGGGACTGGAAGAAGCTCAGTTTTCTTGCTAAAATGTTTAATGCAAGTTTCTGCAAAACATCTTTCTGTCTTAGGACATTTCTACATACAGATTCTGTTTTTCAGAGAACCCATTCCTGCATTCCTTGCAAACCCAAAACACCCGCTGACATCATTAGGCAATGCATTGGCATCAGAAATACGAGACTAAGCCAACAGAGGTTGTGGGTAGCCAAAACTGTGCTGGAGACAGTTCGTCCCAGTTCGGTCAAACTAACTTTTGAAATCACAGCTGGTTCACAAATTGTGAACCTCTTCGGGTCCTAGCAGACCCCACTCCCCATTACTGCTGGCAGCTCCTTGAGAAGCTGATCCACCCATGCTCAGCACAGATGGCCACGCTTCTTCCCTCCTCAACCCTCACAAGCTAGGACCCAGAAATCCCTTCTCCTACGCTTAGGGAAGGAGCTATTCCCGCTTCCGGGCCCAGCCCCACTCCCATGCTCCCTGGCCCCACTCCCGGAACCAATTCATATGCAATGGGCTACACATCCTGCTGGTGGAGAAGGGCTAGGAGGGACTGTCTTGAAAAGATTTAAAATCTTATTAATGAATACAATACGAACTTCAAAGTCCTACTGGGGAGCAGGATTTGTGTAATGGCAAGAAAGAAAAACAAATGTATCTTGAATCCTGACACTACTAAAGGCCGCGGAGGGAAACACCCAGGGAGCCAGGATTTCAATCAACAATTGATTTGAGTACCCATTCTTGAAGTGGATGGAAGGAATCTGCTTGAGTGAAACGTAAGAAAGGAAACTACAGATGCAGGGAAAACAGAGATCACAAAGGCAAAGGGCAAGGGTTGAAAAAAAGCCAGAGCGAATTATAACAAAAGCAGCTAAAACAAACTTGAAACCATGTCAGTCAAAATGGGAGAAAAGCTTTGTTAGTATTAGCTAAATAGGCCTCCTGTAAAGAGTCAATGAGCCCTTAATTTTATGTTATTTGTACTTGCTTAAAGAATCTTTTTCGTCCTTTTACAACCCACACGTATGACCACTATATAACCCAATGTATATAAAGTGCAGGGAAGCTGCAGATTCAGGACTGACTCCGCTCCCAATCTGGCAAAAGAATTTTGACCATTAGCTTGCAGGAGAGGGAGCAAGTCCAGCCCTTGAAGCAAAAGTCTCTTCTTCACATAATCAGGGTCAGTTGTCCCCATGCAGCTGACAAAATCTTGGGAAGGTGAGCCACCTCGCTGGTCCTGAACACGTTATGATCTTCTACATTTCTGACAAACCCCAACTCCTGGATTTAACAGGTCTCATCCAGCTATTTACTGCCGAAGGTTGTAGACGTGTGACCCCTTGGACAAACCCTAAGGAAAATGCAGAACCTCAAACACAAAACTCTGTGTAGAAAATCTCTTTCACATGGGGGGACCACTGTAAAGCAAAAACCCTTTTCCTTTTCTGTATTAGAGCTGGCAGTTCCAGATTAGATTGTAGAGTTGGTTCCTCTGGGCACAGTACTGCACCAGTCTTTTGACTACAGCACACTCCTATCCAGTGAAGCAGGCAGACAGACCCATGATTATTATTTTCTTTACTTTTCAGGCAATGATATTATACAGGGAGAAAGGAGAAGGAGGTAGGACAGCATCAGTATGACTAATATCTTTTAATTAGTCAGTTACAGGTCTGAGTTTTCTTTCTGCAAAACTGCCACTGAAATCCAAGGACCAATTCTTGGTAATACTTTTTGTTTTCCCATACAGCATATCACTGGCACAAACCCATCATCAGACTTCCTGTCAGTCTTCTCACATATTGGATGATGTTCAGAGATTGAACCCTCTGGACTACAGACATCATCCACTGGGAGAAATCCCATTTTGTAGTTTTCCTCCTATCTGACTGCTCTGTAATTCAGCATCTTCTGCTACTCATTCTCTCCTCTACCTCCTTAAGAACATTAGCTTTCCTGCTTCAGTAGAGCCAGTGTACAGATATTTCAAAGAAAGAAGCCAAGAGCTCTAAACACTCTCCAAATTTCTCCATTGTACTGTTTGGCACATAAGGAAAACAACTTTTGACACTATGAGTGTTTCTCATTATGATGGGAGAAAAGATCTGAAACTACATTTCCCATCAGGCATCACAACTTGATTTTGATGGTTCTGAAGACAGTATCATTAGCTAACCACTACATTACTCTACTCATGTCATAATAATCATTATTACAAGTGGATCAAAAATAAATTAATCACCTGAAAACTAACTAAATATAAAATCTCCACACAAAAAACCAATCCAAAATCAGCAGTATTACCATATTTCAGCAGCCTTGTTTTCTATGAATACATTTTATGCTTGATTTCCCATTTCCAGAATACTTTTTTTTTCTCCATTGCTGTATTCACTTGCAACTGACAATGTGAAATAGTTCTTCAAGCCTCCTTGAAGTCTACAATGAATTGTGCAGCCAGACCAGATTGTTTCATGCTTAGCTTTTAACTTTACATTTGGCTTTGGGGAAAAATAAAATAAAATAAAAAAAAAAATAATAAAACAAAACAAAAAAAACCACCCAGTGTTTTCTTCAATCTTTTGATTAATTTCATAGAATTTCCAGGAACATGTAAGCCACTATCAAAACTTTGTAACTTAAAGTCCCAGTTTGGGATCTGGAAGAGTCTGCAGTTAATATTCATTGCAATTACAATACTTTATCATGCAGTGGAATCTGTGTTGAATGGCATCAGAATGTGGGTTTAGTTTAAGACCACTTTTACATAGATTAAGGCAAAATGCTCATGAAGTATTTGATAGTTGGAGGAAAATTTTTTTTTTAATGAAGCAAAAAATATAAAATTTCACAACCTCTTTGACAGCAGATTGAATTCACCTTTTGCATCCTTGACCAAATCTGAAGCAATTCTGTTGATGCCAATGGAATGAAACTGCTGTAGAAACAACTGGGGTAGTTCTACCCCTTTTGCAATCAGTGGCAAAACTCCCACTGACTTCAGATCCCATGCGTGTAGCTCACAGGCACAGCACTGCTCTTGGTTGGCCTACTAACCTTTGTGAGTTACCACATGCTACACTTCCCATTTGCAGTCTCTGAGGTAAGCCCTCTGTGCTGTTGAAGGTTCCTGGCCTAAGGTATCATTTTCTTTGTTTACTGTCTGGCTGCATAAATGTCTGGCACAGATTTCAAAGTACAGTAGCTCAAAAATATGCTCGGTGCATATGTGCATAAACCCTGTAGTGGATTGCATCACACATCCTGCATCCGAAACTAAAATCACGTACCCAGTGCTCTCTGTGTTATTCATGATTTGCATGAAGCAGGTAATAAAATGCAGCCATATCAGTAGCATGGTTAGTAGTTTAGCATCACTGACTAAAATGGATTTATTCCAGAATTACATCAAGTAAATGAGTTCAGGATATTTTTCTTTATGTGTGCATGAAAGAAACATACAAAATACTCCGAGAGATCAGCACGGTTCACCTAATCCAGTTTCCATCAGTGCCAACATCCACAGCACATACGAGAAATTGTATACTGTACTGTTACTGAATTACATTTCCTCCAGTTTTGCAGGACTTGGCACAGTCAAATGCTCCAAGCAAATTCAAAAAAATGTTAAAAAGTACCAACTTAGTCTCAACAAAACAAGTGTCTCAGAGCAATAAGAAAACTGTTCTATAAGCTTCCAGGGAGGTCGCTTACTGTATTGGCTGCACTAGATTGTACTGAACTTGCTGAAGCCAAGCATTTAAGCAATATTTAGTTTACATAACCTAGTGATACATAATCACAGTTAAACTGCCCAAGTGAACCAAGGCAGCGATGGGAAAACACAGTGAGTTAGATTTCAGCCTGCCTTTTATATATCCTTCTCTGTCCAGCTTCAGTGGAACATTATAATTACTCCTTCCACCACATACAGATTTTGTCCCTTTTTTTAATTGCTGATTTTGTACTCCAGGCTACGATTACTTTACTATCGGCCCTTCTAAAAGGGCTGATGCAGACATGGCACAGCAGCAGTACTGGAGTCACAGTGAATCCTGAGTTGTGATAGACCCTTGGGACTGGTGTCCCTTCTCAGGCCTTGAATTTCTCACAGGTCATGGATGTTAGCAATTTAGACACAGTGAAAGACAAGTTCTGGCTTGTTTGTTCCAGGCTAAAGAGGACAAGCAAAGAAACACGAAGGTCTTGGGCGGAATAAGCAATCCCTCCTTTACTCTGGACAGGAGGTGCTGCTCTAACAGGAAAAATCTGACAAACAAGACTGAAACCTTGCTTTTATCCACTCCTAGTGGAATCAAAACCATTATACAGTCTAAATAGCTCAATAAATTTCTTCCAAGTCAATTAATATCAACATCCTTGATCTTAAAGTATTACCTCATCATAGGTTATTATTACTGTCATTCAAGGACAGGCAAAAATCTGGTGTAATTTTCCATAATCTCTACTACACATCTGAAGTTTGACAGAAACACAGTGTGTTTGTGAGTGGACAAGCATGGATTTCTGCAGGTAGGAGGGTTAACCATGTTCAGTTTCCCATATTTTTTGATCAGCCGATCCTAGAGAGGATTTCTAAAGCTTTCAGTCCAATTCTGGCTCCAAAACATAGCCAGCTTGCCCTTGCTGTTTGGCAAGAAACAGCAAAATTGTGTTAACAGTCTCTTTCAAGAATACATGTTAGTAACTGCCAAATGACAGTTGTAATGACCCTGATGCATTTCTCCCCTTAGGGCTTTTTTGTTTAGAACCCTGCTGCCGCCCAAGCAGAAAAGATCATTCTTTTCCATGAACTCTCCCATCACCCTGAGCTTTCTCCACTGCCACCAGCACTATACCTTGTGAGAGTAAAGTAAGAAGCCACCTCCTGCCTAAGGAAGAGCTACTCCCACCTGGGATTATAGACACCAGAGCATGCATTAAGGGCTTGAACCAGAGCCTGCTGAAATCCAAGGAGTCTTTCCATTGACTTCAACAGGCTTTTGGTCAGGTCCTGAGAATCTATTTTTCCGCATCCACTCATTTTTTCCCTTGTTTATTTAAAGAACCATTTCTCTGAAATCCAGGCAGAAAGACTCTAATATTTTTGGTATTGTATCAGGGCAATGGTTTAATCATAAGTTAAATTAAGAAGTGCCACTGTCTGCAGCCAAAAGAAAGAGGCTAACTCAGACATACCACCTGTGCACTGCTTCTCTGGCTCAGCATTGACCTTGGTTGACAGGAACATGTGCCTGAAAATTGCACCCAAGAGGAAACTCATCACAACATGAACAATCACAGTAGAATGATAAACACCCACACTGCACAATAAAGCTGCCAAACCACCACAGCAGCCAGGACTCTAACTGCATCTGGAAGGAAATATGCATGTACCAAAAGAATGTATGTGTGTATACACGAGTATATACATATGTATTTACACACACTCTTTTGCTCCACATTGTGCCTAAAGCACCGTGTTTCATTTTGTAATAAAATGTATGCATAAAAATACCTTTCTGCTTCCTTATGACAGAGACACTAAGATTATCAGGTTCCCTATGTGCAATCACAACAGAAGGTTATGACGTCTTGCAGGGATTTAATCCTACTAATCCATTCGCATACATTTTTCCCCTTAACAAGATAACTGATGTGTTTAGCTTTGAGTAGCTTGGATTTCCTTTTAATAATTTATGATTACATGTTCCCACAAGATCATCAAAGCTGTGAGAAGGCCATAAAAAACATACTCGGTAAGAAACTAGTCTAACTGTGTTTCCTCTTAACTAATGGAAGAAACAATGGGTTTTAAATGTTACATGGATGATTTTCTTGCACATGTGGTCTTACGCAAGATTCCTGCTGTGGAAGTCTAAGGTTGGCAGACATCTTCAAAGACTAACTGAAGAGCCAAAACAGTCTTTATGGACTGAAATCTGTTCAGAGGCACAGGTACTTGCACAAGGAGAACACAATGCATTCATGCAGAAACCACCTAAACTGTGAAAGATCAGATACTTTCAGTGTTCATGCTCCCAGAGTAAGCCTTTCTGCAAAAGTGTTTGAAACAGAGAAACAACCTGGTATGCCAACGAAGACTGAAAACAATTCTCGCTTTCTGCTATCATCTTTCATCTAAAATATTTGCTATCTCCTGCCATCTTTAGACATCCACAGACCAACATCTGTGAAGTGCAAGTCATGGGGGCAACAAAAGGAGTTGAAGGTGCTTGGTTCCTCAGCGTGCGAAGTATACTTGTAGCAACACAAGCAAGATTGCAAGAAATCCATTTTTTCTGCACCTGCATGTCAATCACAGGAGATCCATATCACTCATATATGAAGGAGACAAGGAAAGGAGTTGCATCTCTGATGAAATGTAGGGATATTCAGGGTTTCAGGATAGGTGCACTTGCAATCTGCCTGTAAAAATGTCTGATAAAACTCCTTCAATTTTGAAGGCCAAATCTGACACCTCTTAGGTAGCTTTCACACTGCAAGCGCCAACTCTGCTCAAGATGTGTGAAACCCTTGGTGTGGCTAGAAAAAGCTGTGGATCAGCTCAAGCAGCAGATCCTGCAGGGTGCTGAGCCTCTACAGTTCCTTTACAATCACTGGTGGGGTGCATTCTTCCTGCTCTTACCCACATGTGTGCATTGCAGCATTTAGTCATGTAAATAAGGGAAGAAACAGTGGTGAGGATGCATGGTTTTGTTTTTGTTTCAAAGACTGTCTGTGCCTGCAGACTTGCCAAAGCCAGATGCTGTAACTCTGCATAGTGTTACTCTGTAAGATGGGCCAGAATCTTCCAGACGCTGGGTGTGGTGGGTGCGAGGCCGCTTCATTAGCTGTTTGAAGCTGCGTGGGTAGTTTCCATTGTGGTCTAGCAGCCATGCAGGACGCACCCAAAGAAGCTGGGTAAACTGCATGCAGGAATTAGCCCACGCTACATTCCACGCTTCCACAGCTGGATTGCCACCCATAGCCCAGCGAGCTAGCTGAAAGCAAGGTAGGTACGTCTCCAGTGAGGGGAGACAGATGAAATATTCAGACAGGAGGCCCTTCTTTCTGCATCCTACAGCACAGAACGCCACCCTGATGCTGGAGAGCAAGGTGTGAAATGGCTCCCTTGATGAAAAGGTGAGTTTAGTGAGATATCAGGAGGCAAATCTGCTCAACAGAGTGTCCCAAAGCAGGAAACCACTAAGCTTCCATGGTTCCAACCACTGGGTTGGAAGCTAGAAGTCCTGGAAACCCTGACCTTAAAAGGAGTGACTTCCCACTAAGGGTACAGAAAACATGGAAATCCCAGTACTTTCCAGCATTTCCAGACTTTCCAATCACTTACCAGTAAATGCCAACTGAAAGTTTGCAAGCCCTGCAACAGACTTCCAGACAGCCCACAGAGCGGGGCTGCCAAAGCACCACCCATCCCATATAGCCCCACAACTGCTCTATGGAGCTGATTGATAGTCACGTGTCAAATGGCATTTTCACTGAGAAGCTGCAGGAACCAGGGAGCACATTTATTTCAGAAGTAAAATGTTTGTTGTTTCCAGAATGAAATTATCTCAAAATTTCTGGTTGGCAGAAAAATTTCTTTTTATTTCCCAGATCAATTTGGACCAAAACCCCACACTAAAAAAATTAAAGAAAACAAGATTTCCCATGAACCGGCAATTCTGTTCTTCAGACAGTTTAAATTGGTAAAAAGTGGAAGGGAGAAAAGAAGAGAGGAATACTGCTAATCAGCATAAATCTTCCTGAGACCTTTATATTGCCAGACTTGTTTTCATGTAATCAGTGATGTTGATACCAGATGGAACAACCGCAATTTTATCTAAACCTTTATATGAGCTGAGATCAAATTACCAAAACTTAACGAGTTACCACATACCAGCTGAACCAAGCAGTCTTTGTACATCCTCAGCCCTTAACTAGCACAAGACAATGTGGTTTAACATAATCATTTTTGTTACAGGCTGAACCAAGTTTCATTGCCTTAAATATGCCACAGCCTGAATGTATACACACTTACCACATTTCACCTATAGAATCATAGACTATCTCAAGTTGAAAGGCACCTGACACATAGTACCTCATTAATCTGCAGCAATTTGAATATATATATAAGAAAAGAGGCAATAATTGACTTGCAGCACCATCACTTTGCTGCTCTACCGCAGTGCCATTAGGAGCACCACATGAGACCAAGGGTCACGACTCTCTTACACAACAAGCAGGAGCAACAGCTGTTACTCTACCAGTTACTAATTAACTGAACTAATTAACTAATAATTAATTAACTACTAGTACTATTTACCCAAGTGTTTCAGACCAAGCTTATGCATAAGTCTTAGGAGAAATCTTTCCCAACCACAAAATGTGCCACAGATCACTATCTGAGTGTATCGCTCCTTTTAATGTGAGGATGTGCTGCTATGCCCAGTTTACAGATTCAGAAAAGAACCATATTAAATACCATAAAAGTCTTGTAGGAAATCTGTGGTGTAACAAAGTTTCAAATAGAACAGACCCCTATATCCCTTTTACACACCCATACCTCCTCAATGACCTGTCCTTTCAGACCACAGTGTGTTTCGGTTTCCCAAGTTAGTTGTCAGAAGTATTAGCTTGTGATCATTGAGAATAATGAGATTGCTCCTATTGCTATCAACTGTATTTTTGCAGCTATTTTTAACAGGAACAGGCTCGTTAGCTTCAGAAACTTAAAGATACCACAATGCTTTCCTCATATTGCAAATAGAGCAGTGGGTTAGTTATTAGTTAGAGGGACTATGTATATGTGTATGTACATAATAATAAAAGCATATATTTTTACAATATGTAGGTTGTTGAAACACCAACAGACTTAAGTTTTACTTGTGTAGCCATGGAACAACCCACAGACCCATGAAACATCCTGCATCTAACTTCTGCCTTGTTGACTTTCTCAAGGTCTCCGTTAACTTATCTCTTGGTCCATAACATTGCGAGTCTGGCACAGATTTCAAACTGCTACCATTTAAAAGGAACAAATAGCCTACGTCTATGGAAATTATTCTATTATTTTACCCTAAAATAGAGACTGGTGGGGGGAAGGTACATGTTTCAACACTGAGGTCAATATAAAAGAGCACTAGCTGACCCTCCTACAGGACTGTCAAACTTAAGGATCAAATATCCCATGATTTGCCATGATTAAGGACATGCTCACTTCCCAGCATTTGCTGCAGTTCTGGCACATCGTGAGACAGCAAAATTTAAATCTGTAACATGACTGATAGAAGTGTTGTTTTTAAAGGTTGGAAATGTTTTAGCTCTAAATATTAAGTCACTAAGAGATTGGAATATGTATGGGATCAATTTTTCACCACATTTCATCAGTCTTTTATACTGTGAAAAGCAGTGGGGTTACTCTGGCATAAAACCAGTGCAATGGAATGGAGACTCATGCCTGTGGTCACTAACGTGACCTAGTTGTATATACAAAAGGATATGGGGAAAAAAATATTAAGAAAGGGTGTCAAAGCCCAAACATGTTCTAAAATGACTTTCTAGTGTGACACTAAGTAAAATCAACATTGTTTTTTGATAAAAACTTTGGTAGCATTTGTTGGAGATGGTCTATGAGTCTCACTTGTCATTCACCATTGGGACTACAGAATTTATGTCCAAATCAGTAAGAGAAAGTTGCACCACCTTGCCACCAAACTGTGGCTGTGCCTGCAGCAGGCCGAACAGTTTGTGTGGCACGAAGAGGTCACGTGCCATCCAAAGTTACAGATGGAGGCAGATTCCAGCAAAAAGTCTGACATCATTCTAGCTGTTAGGCCGTGCTGTCTCCATTTCAATTCTCCCTCAGACAGCTTCTTACTGAATCCAAGACTATCTTTTGAGTTTTGCCCTTGGTTTATGTTCTCATAATAATTACACACAGTAAATGTCAGAGAAGATTCATGAAGGCCATGAGAAGATAGGCCAAGCAGTACAGAAGAAATTTCTGTGCTAGACAAAGCTATGAGACGCAACTCATGAAGGATTGTAGTCTGGAGAAAAATGGCTTGGCAAGCAAAAATGAAGGCCATAAAGTCACAGCCTTCACTGAGAAAATTCATTTAAATCAACCAAACATGAGAAGGTCCATACTGCTGTTTGCTCCTTTGGGTTTGTTTTTCTCAGTTTAGAATCAGATTTGCCTTTGAGCTCCTTCTGCCAAACTCTTGACAAGTTTCATTTTGAAAACTGACAACAACGAGGAAGCTTTTAACTGTTTTTATATTAAACTACTTCAAACTCATTTTTATCTAGCTAGAGGCAGGGTTTAATCAATTACAGGTTCTTTCTCTAAAGCAGGCCTCAGCTCAACTTAACCACAGTTTACACTGTGGCCTACATTACTAAATTCCAATGGCATTTAACTTTTCAAGGTCTTTCTTTAGAGTGGTAACACTGAGCTTTACATGATACACAGAAAAGGGTTTAGGAAATGCCAACTGGTTACTCCTGAAAGGATTCACTGGTGGACTCCACCACCACTAATGGAAAACTGAAGAATGCACTTAGCCAGAATGATGTCAGATGTTAGGATTTCTCACTACCCATCACACACAGACACCAAAAAAAAAAAAAACAAACCAAAAAACAACCCACCCAACCTTTTTCACGCTTACTGGGAAGCTCCTGGAAGAGCCCAACCTTACATTCCCTGCAAACCCCCAAATTCCCTTGGATTTCACTGACAATTTTGAGTTGCACAAGCATAATTCCCTCTCCAACTAGTAACTTTTGCCAGAGCCACAAAAGGCAGGACTCTCCTACAACTGCTAGCCAGAAGATTTAGCCTTTTTGAGCTCAAATTGTCAAGCTATCCTCTAGCTCTGGTAGTTCCAGGTTCAATTCCTGGTAATGATTAGGACAACAGTTACTTCATGGAGAACACTGAATCCATCTCCAAGTACTTAAAAAATTATTAATCCAGAAGAACACCTTCAGTTTTATTTTAGTAGGCATAAATATATACCCACATACTATCTCAAGATATGATTGAGGGGAAAAAAGCATTGAAAACTGATTTGTAATAGGAGATGCAGATTAATAATAAATGGTTACATAACACAAAATGGCACATAATGTTAGGAATCATTAACTGCAATAAAAATCAGATGTCACTGTGTCTATAACAACCCTGCAAAATTCTACTTGTCTGTTACCTCTGGGATTTTTTCTTTTAAATACACACTTACATGTTAAAACTTGCACAGCAAAGACCAGTCAAGGAGCTTTTATGTCTGAGCTTATGAGGTTTGATAATAATTTTCTAAAGTTGCCTAGGATAGAACACATGAGAACTGCAAGCAGCTGACTCAAAGAATCACATAATATTATCCGTGTATGTATTTACAGCTTGGATTAGCAGGAAAAACACATTCAGTGAGAGAATGACGTCTTCTCAAGGACTTAAAGAAAAACACAAAAAAATCAGAGCAGAATTAAGGCTTAGAAGCAGGAAGGTATACGGCAATAATTGCATAACAACCTCCCTGCAAGGCTTTCTCTCTGCCACCCTTAAAACGCATGCTGGAAAAAACACAACAGGTCGCTCCTAAACATGATTTGGTTAGTAGGAAACAAATGCTGGTAGAAAAAAATGCAGTGGCTATTTCCCTGTACCACAACAGGATTATTACCTTTTCTCTAAATTTGACGTTTTTCTTGTATTCCGTTACTACAAAAATCTTGACTATACTTCAAGTTATAATATTAACCAAATATATCTGATTTTCTGCATTGACTTGAGGAAGCTCACTGTATGAGCGCATATTCTTTTCTACACTGTAGCCTAACACAAAAACTGCTTAAAATCCCAACTCTGAAAAAAACTTCTGAAAGAGCTTAATCTGAAATTCCCCTGCAGTCAGTGGATATGCTTATCCATATTTACGTTTGACAGCTCAGGACCCAGAAGGGCTACAGCCGGTTCCTCTCTTCCCATGCACACTGAGGTCTTTTCAAATCCCACCAACCATTTAGGTAACTCCAGCTCTCAGCTAAATAAAATGCTTAAAGTAATCTGAAGTGCACAGTCTAGACAGCCCCCATCCTGAGAACATACTTGCTACCAAAGGGCACCAAAAGTCTTCGAAACATTGTAAAGAAGTAGAGAATTTCCTTCCCTTTGAAAACAATGAGGGCCACTCCATGTGTTAACTTGGACTCACACTATCAATTGCTTTTTCCTACCTCCACAAAATGCACTCAAACTTGTATTAAGGGCCTCATGCAAACCCCTCCATTCCTGTAGTGACCAACTTCTACAGACAGATAAATTAACAAATCTCAGCATGTTAACAGGTTACAATCCTTGTTGTCGGGAGCAGTAAAAGTCTACATATTTACTTTTTTAATCAAGTCGAAAATTATAATCTAAAGCAATAGGATCACTTGACTTCTGTCTGCAGAGAGAAGAAAGTGCAAGCTGTTGCAGAAAAAATAACATTTACTGATGATATACAAATTTTGAGAGAGACAAGTGTGAACAAACAAAAGCTGTTTCATCAAATTCTGTAATAGAGGTATGCAAAGGAAATGCAAATATGCGTTACATTAATAAGATGCAGTTACTGGCAGGTGGTTAACCCTTTCAAAATCAGTGATGCTGAAAACCATAAGTCTGGATTTCCTCATTTCCCTGTGCAGTACATTCTGTTTGGTCTCTCATGGGAAAATCCCCTTTGCTTTAGTCAACTTCAAAGTTTATTTTGATGCAAAATTCCCCTCGGATACAGCGAGGTGACCACCTGACCCAAGCCGTTGTGTGGTAACACACATACATACTACTCTTCCCCCTACAGCATCTTTTGCAATGTATGCTGTTCACGTGCCAAAAACTTTTTCCGACAGACTGTTTATTGGGAAAGTAGATAAACCGGCCAACTATGTGTACCAATTAAAGGTAAAACACTGATAAAAGCCGGCTAGAAGAACAGACAAGCAGAGGTTTACTACAAGAGAGAACAAGCTTGATGGATGGAAGAGCAGGAAAAAAGATAAAAATGGTCTCTGTAAATTAGACCAATTCAATTTAATTAGTGTATGTATACATCATGTATTTACATGTCACCATGGTAATCATAGGATCCATCAAGAAACAGTATCTCTGTATGAGCAGTGGCCCAAACAGTCCATCAGTTTTGTACAGGGGTCTTCTGAGAAGACTGGCCAGGAAAGGCCTTACCCGAGACCCCTACCAGAACCTGCAGGCAGTTTGTAACACACTCCCTGGAGGAGCTGAGACACTTAGAAAATGAGACGAGAGCTGGGCATGATTTTGTGGAGCCTTGCAAGGCCCACACAGGGCAGTCATGTGCCTACATCCCTTTGCAGACCTATCTGCTAGAATTTTGCTCAAGTTTACACAGGCCAAGTGACAACGCCGGTGCATCACCGCCCACCACACCAGTGACTGAACAACAACGCCGTCCCGCTCTTTGTGACCACCTTCTGCCACAGCTCTCTCCACTATAAGCCACTGATTTGGAGACAAAAACCCATGCAGGGCCATTTCTCATGGAAAGCCCCATTAAGCATCCTGGGCACCAAGCTGTAAGGGAGTGGGGATCTGAGAGGCAGATGCCCTAGCAGGAACAAATCTGGTACTGGTTAGAGAGCCACTGCCTCAAGTACATTTTAAAAAGCTTACATATTGCACGGTTCCTTAGCTACTCCACACTGTGCTTCTGTGCACGGCACTATATAATCTCCCAGTGCAGTAGGTGGGCTAGCTATTTTTAAAGTGCTTTGGATGAGTTTAGGCTGATTATCATGCTTCTTTGATTTTCCTCCTTTTCGCAAAAGAGACCGAGTTTTGTCTCAGAAATAAATACGTCTGGCAAAAGAAAACAAAGTCAGGCTTTATATAAAATTTACACTGAACATTAAATTAAGTCTAAGTACAAGACAAATCATTTTGATAAGTGGTTAATAAGTTAATAAAGATCCTATTCATCAACCCACTGGAGTTGAACATTATAGTGATTTATAATTCTCTGGAATGTTTTTACTGGTGTATTTATAACTGCTTACACCACATGGTCCTCACATGGCTAACAAGCTCTGCAGGAGCTGTTTGTTATTTAGGAAAAGCAGGTTAATGAAATCTTAATATAAAGTGAGTGACCAGACAATATATTGTAAGATATTATATTTTATAATCCATACATGAACTAAAGTATTTACCAGGCTATTCTTTAAATAACTGTTAACATATTAAGCCAGCAGCAGTGATTCATGCATACTAAACAAGAAAGTAAAGGCTTGCAATGGAAAACTCTTCTATTGCTGTCAGAAGTGGAAACATAGTGAGCTGCAAAGCACTAATAAATACATGCTGCTGAATCCATTCTCAGGTTTCAGAGCCTGAAGCTAAGCCTCAGAAAGTGTTTGGATAATAAAGTGTCTCATTAATTCTTCCTGGCAGAGGTAAGAGGAGGATGTTATATGCACTATCTGTGTCCTTTGTCATGTAGCTGGCAGCAATGCTGCTCTCTCCTAAGGCTCTGCCGGAGTAGCTAAGGCAGACCTCACCACTCCTCCCTAAGGCAGGCACTCAGTATTCAGATGGCACTGACAGCTGCTGCAAGAGAAGGGTTATGAACTCTTGCACTTCCACAACTCAATTTCAAACAGACTTTTAGTGCCAAGAGTCTTGCACAAAAGCTTATTTACAGATTAGGAAAATGAATAGGAAAATAACGCAGTTGCTCCTATGTCAAAATTCAACTGAACTCTACATATATCCCCAAGGTCCTACAATTCACATCCAAATATAGACTTAGACACATAGGAATAAGGCAATTTTAATACAAAGAGAATTTCTAGAAGAGCATTGTTTGAGCTTTATTGACTACTTAGAAAGACAAACCAAATGGCCAATTTATCCTGGAAAGCATCAGACCCTCTTTCACAACTGCATGTGATCTGGTTAGTAGAACACAAGACTGGACTCAGCCTATCTATACTGCATGCGCCCTCAGGATCTGGCCTTGGACCTTGACCCAACAGGCTTGCCATTCCTGTGTACAGATACGGATGCTTACCTTCCTCCTTGTCTCTCCCGCTCTTCGTCTGAGACCAAACACTAGCTGTATTAACACTTTTCTCTCATTCCATCTAGATGGCTTGACTTTGAACTGGAACTGAGCAGAGGAGACTTGCTTGCACAGCAACCCTCAACGTTTACCCATACGGCAACAATTAACAGCAACTTCTGTCACCACCTCTTTGCACTGAGGCGAGATCCCCGAACAAACACACCCTTGTACGCTAGCTCTTCCCAGGCCCCAGGATCACTCAGAATCATCAGTAAGAAAACCCACAGCCCAGAGTCTGACATGAACTGTGCGGACTGGCAGTGAGTTACAGCACAAGCCCAACTGAAGTTTGAACAAAGTGCAGCTACAGACGACCCCTCCGTTCTGTTTCCAGATCGGATAATTAGTTGTTTGTGATTTTGGATACTTGTTTCTTTGTTTTTCATCTCTTTCTGAGACCTTCTTTGTCTGACCTGCATATACTCCCCAAAGTTATATCTGGACCAGGACTACTTCTCACTCGAGCACTACATCAGCAGTTTAGTGCATTGGAGAGCTTCTTTTTAACTTCAAGTTTACCCTTGTACTTGGAGTCCTACGGCATGTACTTGAGAGCATCACTGGTACATGGAAAGCAGTTTTTCTCCTGGTGGACCCAAGGGTGATGTTGCAGGGTACCATCTAAAGTATCCCACTTGCAATGTGAGTAGTCCAGCACTACTTCTCCTCTACACAGCCATGGTGCATCCCTAAGACCTGCAGCCCCTGCAAACCTTGCTCCTGGTAAACGTGCAACGCTAACTCACAGTCCTAGAACAGTGAGGGATCGTGCCCAGTCAAACCCTGGTCTTTCTCTCTTTGCATCACAAATACACTCTGTGTGTTTATATAGTGCTTGGAGCAGTTTGATATAATTCTGTGTCATTTTGCAAAGCTGTAAAGTCCTCCAGGACCGCAGAAAATCTCTGGAGAAATGGAAAAAGAGCAGGAATGGGAGGTAGAAAAATAGAAAAATTACTAGCGGTAGTCTCTGAACTTCATGAACCTATTACAGAAACCCCAGATGCAAAATGCAATATAGAGCTAAATTCCAGCACCCATTACTCACCCTGCTTTTGCAACATGAGTAAGTCATGCATGGAATAAGATACTGCCCTGCGTGAGACATCCAGCATAACCTGGACCACACTGCATGAGGGATTTTCTGTCCCAAAAGCAAAGAAGAAAAACCGAGTAAAAAAGAAAGTAGAAAAAGATGACAATGTGAAAGTTCTAGGTCAACATACTATCAGAAAGACAAAAGTATGAGTGACAGTTACATATATATACCCTGAACTCTGATTTCAGAGTCGATACACATCCCATGTTCTTGTCAGGCATTAGCCTAGGAGTAGATGATTTTGTGAACATTAAGTAGCTTCGCGGGGGGAGGAGGAGGGTCAGACATTTTTTATCGTCTTTAAACTTACTGGAATTTCTTTCCAACTTTGTTCTAGCTCCAGCTTAGTTTTGTCCAAGATTCTCTCTAAGTGTACCCGACCCAATGTGTGGGCTAGGCAGACTTTAGCAACAGGAAAAAAAACAAATGAGGAAACTGCCTCTTGCTTTTTCATTCTCTCCTTACTTTTTCAATCTTTTGCTGTTGCATGGAGATTGCAACTTGCATGCCCACTAAGAAAGGCAGGGCACGTTAAATAAGGGGTAGTTCAATCAAACCACAGTCTCTGAACACTGCTTTCTGCACAGTCAATGGTCTAGTCTCTTCCTGTGCCGTCCCATCACCAGTCACTCTGTTGCGAACCTCTCATTTCCTATCTTCGTCTTCTGCTCTCCAAGCACCCTCTCCTTTCCCCTTTCCTCTTTCACTTGCTTCTTTTGCTCCTGTATACACAAAGACATACCTCTGCACTATCGTACTCGGTATCTCAATAATAAAGCCAGCATTTTGTATCAAAACTAATAAGCTAAGTAACCGTGACTAATGATAAAGAAGGAGGTAGGACTTCAAGAACAATGCACCAAGGAAGCAAGAATGTCTATACTGGGCTAATGTAATCTCTCTGCAGTGGGCAAAAGTGAACACTTAACGAAAAAAATGTGAAAACACATTGTTTGGAGCAATCCCTAACCTGATAAGGTCTTAAAATTTCCATCAATTAGTGGTTTGGGGATTTCCTGTGTGGCCGCCAGCATCTAGACTACCATACTCTGTGTCCATACATTAATTTCCTCAATGAATTTTTCAGTGCCCTCTCATTTTTGTATTTGTGAGAAACAGTGATTAACTGTTGTTTGAGTCTTTTTACAGAACTAATATGTGGTGCTTCCACTAGCATCCTGTATGACTGCTGACATGCTACATCCAGTCCATACAGCCATAAAGTTTTGTTTCTCATCCAATCAGTAATCACAAGCTGGTATTATCTTCCACAATAAAAACAAAACAACTATCATTATATCACATCTGTTTTCTAGCTTCAAGCAAGTGTTTAAGGGCAACTCTGGAACCATCCACATTTCTCAAAATACCTTTTCCAATTCATCACTCTGTAGTGCCAGTGGTCATATAGTGCCAATTAACTTGTATGGTTTTGGATGTAAGCCTGACGGCAAATGCCAGCTCCTGATTCTCCACAGCCCAGAGTACACAGATTCACAAATGGTTGCAATACTTATAATAATGCTTTGTTAAATGGCGAGTCTAAAAAGAGGGTTAATGTTGCCTTAAGAAGATCAGATGAATAAGGTAGTCACTGTAGTAGTTTTAGCCCACTTTTCAAGAGTTACTGGACAGCATGTGATATATTTATAAGCAGCACAGAGCTCGTATATAACTGAGGAAACATGATTTTCAAGAAATTTCAACAAATTTGAATAAAACCCCTTAGGGTGCTTTCAGGTTTTGTTGACAATTTTTCAAGAATTTGTGTAGTTTCTGCAGCTGCATATCATAGGATTTCCAGAACAGGGTTGACTCAGACACGCCCAAGTATTCTTGTAGGGTTCTGTTATTTACAAGGCGCTCTGTTAAAATGGACAGTTGTGATTTGGCTATACTCATTACTTTGTTTTAATTGTCTTCACATACTTCCACGTATCTTGGTCTTGATACTGCTGGGCTATCCAGCAACATGAAGAAACTTAAGGTTTGATGCTTCAAAGAGTTGATGACCCCAACCCAAAGACTCCCATTGATCTCAGTGAATTTTGGATCAGGTTATACATACAGAACACCATCAAGAGCAACAGCAAAATCTAAACCTGAACTAGAGGGTTAATACGGTCTGTTTCTATCCTTCTAATTTTCTGCAACAATACAACCTTCACAGTGGGTGAAATTCTGACCTCACTAACGTCACTGACTAACCCTCTACGGAAGATTCCACTGATAAGGTTTCACTGATACATAAGCCTTACAAGTTAATTCACTTACACTGTTCATTCTAATTTGAGAGCGAGCTGCCTAGAAAATTGTCAGAGTGTTTATTCCTTAAAAAAAATTCTCAAAAGAAAGATGCAAGGGCTGGAGAATACCGAATACATAAACTCAAGACTTAAGTGGTCAGTTCCAATTTTTCATAAATCTGATGCAATTTTCTTAATGGTTGCAGCATAATTCTAAATTACTAACAGGGCATTTGTCTTTTTCATTTCTTTTCTTTCCTTCTTTTTCCTTTAAATTTGCAGCTGCAAATCAATGCGAACTCATTCAGCGATTACCCAGGAGAAAACTTCTATTTTGTAAAGTGAACATTGTGCTTTCGGGACCTCTCTGAAAACTTTTAACAATGTTCCACCCTTGGGCCTTTCCATCCTCCAACCCCTAGCTTGAAAGCTTGCATTCTCACTAGCCATCCCTTTTTAAGTACGCTTTTGTAAAACTGCATTGAAGTGAAAACTTCACGAAGAACTCTGTTGTATTATTTTAAATAGCAAAGGTAGCTCTCCTGCCTTGATCCTGGCATCTTACAGATTTTTTTTTTTTTTTTCATTTTGGCCAAAAATAGCAATAAAATAGACCGATTCCCAGTTTCTATGTTACAGCTAACAAACTGATTACATTATTACTGGATAACATCACCTCTTTGGAATTAGGCTGCTAGCTGAGGTCTTATTATAGTAGTGAATTCACACCGCCACGGTTAGCGATGTCAGCATTTCTATTATAACAGTCTCTTCCTCCTCCTACTCTCTTTTCTCAAAGGACTGAAATTTGGACTTAAAAATTAACTTAAGGTTGAAGCACTGACAACGTAATCCCTGTCCGTAAGTCCACAGCTTATCATTTTAGCACATTTCTGACAAGTAGCTTTGGAGTATTTTTAAGTACAGGCCCAGTCATGCCTTCCTCCTACATTCAAAACTCGAGCGTGTGTCCAGGGAACGTAGCACTCGTTCCCATTCCCTTCGTGGCTTGAGTTTCTTAACAAAAGAGCTTTTAAAGATCTCCTAATTTTAGGGAGCCACTGCTTTTAAAACTGCATCCAACAGAAAAGGGCGGACTGGAAGATGTACGTTGCGGCAGCTTCACTTCAAAAATCTGTTTCGGAACATGGGCGTCGTGCACCAAGCACGTTTCTCAGCAGCACTGCTGGTGCTGAACGACGCCGCGCAAAGGATGTGAAGAGGCTCCACCTGGGGCCTCTGAGCCCGAGCGGGAGACCCGTTGCACGCTCGCCACGAAGACATCTGCCGTACGTTCCAGCTGGGACGTGCCACGAGGACTCCATGGAAACCACATGCAGCTGAAACCCTGCAGCTCGTTTGCTGAACGGGGCGGACCGTCAACGCCGCATCGCACCGGTGCTCCCTGGCACTGACTGCGGGTCCCTGTCCGGCTCTCAGCCCCCCTCTCCCTCGCCCACCCCGCCGTTCAGCCGGCCCTCGGCCCTCTTCGCTTCTGCCCGGACGCAGGCCGGCCACGCTCCCCGGGCACCCCGACGGGGCGGGCACCCCGACGGGGCGGGCGCCCCGCCGGGCCGAGCCCCGTCGGGCCGAGCTCGGGGCCCCCGGCCGGAGGTCGGCCCCGGCCCCGGCCCCGGCCCGCCCGCCCGCCCCAGCCCGCGAGTGTCGCCCGTGGCGCCCCCGGCCACACGCGCCCGGGGCAGGGACACGAGGGACGGCCACCCCCTCCCGCAGCCGACGGTCACTTACGTTGGGGGCGGCTGCCGCCGGGAGCGCTGCCGGCCTCGGGGCCGGACCCCGGCCCGCTGCCGACGGGGGTGCCGGCCCGGCAAGGACGGGGGAAGTGGGGGGCGGGGGGGCGGGGGGCGGCCTCCCTTTCGGTGTCGGAAGGGTGACTATTTGCCGGGAAACCGGGCGTTTATTCCACTTTGCAGAAGCAGAGGGGGCCGGGGCGGGGGGCGGGGGAGGGGGGGGGGGAATGTGTGAGAGGGGCGGCCGTGCCCGGGGAAGGGGGCGAGGAGCGGCCGCGACGTGCCCGCTCCCCGCTCGACTGGCGGATCCGCTAAGCGGCGGTGGCCGCGGGCCGCCGTGAGTCACCCCCGCCCGCCCGCGGCAGCGTCAGCCTCGCCGCGGCGTTGGCAGCCAGACGAGCCGCGGCGCGGAGCCGCCGCTGTCCTCGGATGAACCCGGCGGGGCTGCCAGCGCCAGCCGAGTGCGCGCAAAGGCGAGAGCCGGGGCTCCGCCGGCGGGCGGCCCGCGACACCCCTTCGGTGGGGATGGCGGAGACGGGGCGGGGGGCGGGAGACGGGGGCGGGGGGGGGGGGGGGGGGGGGGGGAGGCGAGCCCCTCGGCGGCCGGGCCGGAAAGGTAAGCGTGGGACAGGGAAGGTGCGGCGGGGGCACGGTCACAAAAAGGGCACGGGGCGGGAGGCGCTGCCCACCCCCCATCCCCCCACGGGCCGCCCGTCCCCGAGAGGGCGGCTGGGGCGCGGGGAGGGGTGGGCGCGGGCGGGCCCGCCGCCCCGAGGAGGTGGGAGGGGGGGGGGCGAGAGCCTCGCCGCGCCGGACCGGGGGAGGGGATCGCTCCCGACGGCGGGGACCGCTCGTGGGTGCGAACGGCCGACACCCCCCACCCCCCCCCCCCCCGGGGCCCTGCCCTGTTAAAAAAAACCAAAACGGCAGCATCCTGCGCCCCGCGGCGCAAAGATCCGGCAGCTCTCGGGCGAAAGGTGTGTCGTTGCCCAGCAGCCTTATCTCTCCCCGCTCCCGGCCGCGGGGAGCGGCAGGAACCCGGGGCGGCTGCTGGCAGCTGCCGGCGATGTCTCGAAAGCCGCGGGCAGGGTCACGGCCGGCCCCGCTCCCCGCCGCGCTCCCACCGGCGTGTCCCCGAGGTGGCGTAACTCGGGTCGGGGGGTCGGGGGGGGGGGGGGGCTCATCGCCAGCATCTTCCTTTGCTCGCACCTGTCGCCTTTAGTTTTTCTTTTTTTTCTTTGCCGTCCGCCCTCCCCATCCCCGACAGCTGGAGCGGGCGAGTCCCTAAGGACGCGAAAGCATGGGAAGCGTGAACCCCGCGAAGACACCTTCTGCCCTCCGCCCCGGGTCCCGGCCGGCCCCAGCGCCGCGCTTCCACCGGGGCTTTCGTCGAGCCCCGGCTAGCGGGCTGCCGCCCGCCGGGGGCGGCGCTGCACGCCCACCCCGCGCCCTGCGGAGCGGGGGCAGTGAGGAGAGGGCGCCGCGGCCCTCCCCCCCCCCCCACCCCCCCCCCACCCCGCGGAGCCGCGCTGGGAGGCGGGATGCCGCCGGGGAAGCGGTCGGCATCGAGGAGAGGCGACCCGGGAAAGGGCTTTTAAGGAAATTCTCCCTCGGGCAGACGGGAGCGACGGAGCCCCCGCTTTGCCGCGGGAGGGAGAGCCCTATCCCCGCACGCAGAGCAGGTCGTCGCGGTGCAGCAGGTGCCTTCGGGTCCCTTCGCGTCTTCCCCGCTCCGTCCCTTGAGAACGGCGCCCGAGGGAGCCCAGAGACAACACCTTAATAGCCGTAATAATTAAAAACAACAACAACAACAAAACCCCCTTCTCCCTGGCCTTAATGATCCTTTACACACATTCCCCGCCAGCTCCCTCCCCCGTCCCCCCAGTGAAGGGCACTGATTATTCGCACTCCTCTGCTTGCCGAGAGCGCAGCCTGATGAAAGGACTTTATCCTCGAGTGACTCCACCGCTTGCTCCTCCTCCTCTCCCCAGCCCGCCGGCCGCCTCGCTTCGCTCTCAGCCCTAATTGGGCTCTTGCTAATATGATTAAAGCCCAGTTAAATGTTTCTTGATAAATCTTGTCAAGAGAGGATCCCCCCCGTGCCCTCCCCTCTCTCTGTTGGTTGTCAGAAGCCCGGTTACAGACAGGACATGCCCGGCTCCTGCTGTTCATACTCTGGTGGGAAGTTGGCATTTCACAATTGTTCCTTTAACAGGGTTGTTTTGGAGCCGCTCCTGGGGATTGTTCCTCTTCAGGCCGGGCTTGCTGATAAGAACCGCCCGTGGCTTTTATGTAACACGTTAGGATTTGGTCCCGGTCCCAAAATCGCGCTGTTTCTTTAGCCTTTTATTTCATTCCTGCCCCCCCCCCGGCTCGCTGCTGAGCTCTTAGTAGCCTGTTCCCGGAAAGGCTCTTGCTCGATGCGAGCCGGCCAGGCGCGATCGCCCCTGTAAAATCCGCGCAGGTCCCGGCGGAGTTGCGCGGGGGCGGAAGGTGCGCACCGGGGGGGGGGGGGGGCGGCGGGCAGCGCTGCGGAGCGGCGTCCCGGCCACGGTCGCCCCCCTCCCCGGGAGAAGCCCCGCTTCCTCGTCTCCTGTCTCTCCGCTCCTCGAAGGAGGCTCTCCCGTTGCTTGCCCGCCGTGGTGCGGGACGCCCCGGCCCCCCGCAAGTTTTGCGGCAGCGCTCAGTGCAGCGAGCGCGCTCTCCTGCCTTAACGCGCATCTGTTCTCTTGTGGTTTCCCTGTAATTGGGCTCGGGGGGTAAACCCCATCCCGCCCCCGTTAGCACTTGGGGAATCAATCGGGTTGAACTCGTAGGAATTAGGAACCGGCAGACGGTGGTGGAGGGCGAGGGTGGTTCCCCGGGAGCCGGGCCCCCTGCGGCCGGCCGCGGGGCGGGGAGCGCTGCGCCCGGGCTGCCGGTGCGGCTGGGCACGGCTCGCCCCGCCGTTTTCGGGGTGCTCGTTGGTGGTGCTGTCGGCTCGCTCGCTTTTTGGTTTTCAGTTTTCTTTGGGGGTGCCGAGCTTCGTCCGGGGCTTTTCGAGGGCGTTTGGTGGTTGTTGCTTCAGCCTTACCGGGCTTGGGGGCTGAGGGAGGGGTAGTTGTCTGGGGGGGATGCCGGAGGGCCGTTTGCTTCCCCGTCCGGCCGAGTGTAGCCACGGACTGGAAGCTCTTCCGTCCGGGGCGGGAGGTGGCATTTCTCGATGGCCCACCGGGCCCCGGGCTCCAGCCCGCGCCCCTCCGCTGCAGCCCCTGCCCGGCGCGGGGGCAGAGAGCCGCTGCCGCACCGCCTTCCCACGGGGGACACGCACCGCCTGCACCCGTGGGAAGCGGGGCCACAGGCCGCCCAGGGACACGGACCGGCCGCCTCCGTCCTCCGTCCCCCGCCCCGGGGAGGGCGAAGTGCCCCCGAATCCCTCCCGCTCGCCACCGTTTCAACCCCGCAGGCTGCTCCTCTTCGTGCCCGGGACTCGCCCTCGGGGCCGGCGGTGCGGGGAGCGGGCGGCCTGCGGGAGACAGCGGAGGAAGGTGGTCAAAACCAACCAAACGAAAAATCGCCCCCAGCCCTGGGGAGCGCAGCTCCGGCCAAGGCGCCTGTTCCCTGGGCAGGGGGAAACCCGAGCCGCGGGGCAAAACGGAGATCTGCCTCCCCGCCGAGCCCTGCTGCAGCCCGGCCGCCCCGCGCTGCCTCCCGGCGGCGGGACCCCGGGGACTCGGGGGGGGGGCGCGGGCAGAGCCCCCCCGGGGCGGGCGGGGGGGGGGGGGGGGCAGAGCCCCGGCGGGGCGGGCAGGGAGCGCGGAGCCGAGCGCGGAGCCGAGCCCGGCGGGGCGGGCAGGGACCGGCGTCCCGGGGGGGGGGGGGGGTGGGTGTCTCGGCGCTGGCTCGCCCCGACGGAGCGTCGGGCCCCCTCGGGCGAGGTCTCAGCCGTGGTTTGAGGACGGTTCCCGCTCCCCTCCCCTTTCTTTCCTTCCTCCCCTGGGTGTTCCCCCCCCCCCCCCCCCCCCGGGGGGCCGGTCTGGGTTTGGGCGAGAGCACAAGAGCTGCGGCCCCTTCGCCCCGGGGCTGTTGATTTACCCGAGGAGAGTCCCAAATAAGAAGCTGTTTGTGCTCTGGTTGGAACGCTGGAGGCTTTCTAAGAATGGCGCTTTTCTTACTTGTGTGGTTTTTTTATTTTATTTTATTTTATTTTTATTGGTACATCGAACCAGCCTACAGCATTGCTGGCAACCTTCCACCAGGTGTCTGGGGCTCAGAGAAAAATTCAAATGAATCTTAAAATTATGAGACAGTTTCCCTCCCCTCCTCCCAAATAAAATAAGAGTAAGAATTGGTACGAACTGGCCAGGAAGGGATTCAGGCTGGAAACAGAAAAGCACTTTTGCCCCACCAGAGCGGTGAGGACCCAGAAAGGCCTTCTGCAAGCAGGAATGAATCAAAGCAGATGGAAGATGGAATTTGACTGGTTTGTGAACCAGCTCCTGAGATGTGGTTGCCACCTACATACAGTAAGGGACTTGACCCCATGATCCAAAACATCCCTTCCAATCCTCTTCCTATAAAATAATAATTTGTCTTTCTATACACTGAAAGTCTCTCCACTCCAAGAACATTGCACGCATTAAACTACTGTGCTTCACAGCACTCCTGTAGGTACGAGTCCATATTCCCAGTCTACAGCAGAGTTAACTGGTTTGCTCCAGTTAGGTCACACTTGGAGTTGGGGGCACTAGCTCCGTCACGACACCCAGAGCTCACATCACCACCCAGCACTGCTCTGCTGCTCACGGAGGTCCCAGATGAGAGCAATACTGTTAGCAACTGTGAGAAGGCTACCTGCAAATACAAGGGGCTGCTTTGCAAGATCCAGGAAATACCAATTCTGGATGTTCTTTTAAAGCTAAGGATGCAGTATGAGGGAACATACCTGCAACTGGAGCTTTTAGTTTTAGACTGTCAGTGTTTGGCTATTATAATTATTTAACTAAGCTCCATTTAGTCTTGGTAAGTAGCCCCTGTTCTTTTTAGAGGAATCTTGCTGAATTTACTGAAAGATTTCCTGCTCACCTGACTTACAAAAGCAATCGTTTTCTTTCTGAATAAATGGAGAGGACTGGCTGATCCTCATGCTTTCGATGTAGACAGAAAAACCTAGACTCAAATCTACTTGCTTTTCTTATGCAAATCTTCTCACAGGATTAGAAGGGAAAGTAAACAGCAGTCCAACCTTAAGATCTTTTTCTTTTTAGAGACAGCCTGTTGTATAAATCTGAAACAGAAACTGTTTTCATTTGAAGATCAAATAGAAGTTATCTAGTGAAGCTGACAAACAGGGGCAGAATAATCTGTTTGCATTTTTGGGAAATGGATAGCTCTGGTTTTGTTTCAAGGCAAGTAACTTTTAAATAATATTTAACGAAATAATTGACCTTGATGTTTAAACTACAACTTCCTTCACGTCATTAAGCCCACTGTTTTTAAAAAAAAATGTTTAGTATCTGAACTCTGGCATTCATTCTGCTAATCTCATAATAACATTTGTTTCTTGTGGAATTTTGTTTGATGAACTCATCGGTGAAAGAGGAGAGAAGGAGTTCAGAACAACACGAGCTTTACAGCTCATTTATATTTTTTCTTCCTGAAAAATAGCAAAAAACCCATATGCAGAATGACTTTTCAGGAATAATTTTTCAGATGGAAGGAACAAGAAGAAGCTTTGTACAGCTGAACCATAAGCCTTGGGACAAACTGTGTTCTTTTAACATATATTCTGACTTTTAAAACACATTGCAGTCTTTGACTACAGAAAATGTTTTTTGTGGAATTTGTCCTCATGATAATTAAGGTCTGAGCCTGCTTTTGAAATGTGAGAGAAATGGAACTAACTCCATAAAGTGTGTCTATCACATAAAGCTTTTAGGACAGCCTGATTCACACTATATCCTGCTCTTTGTTCAACTGACAGATTTCCAACTGCAGAAAGAGACACATATCTGGGACCTGCTGTTATCTAAGCTAAATATGTACATTTTTGCATCAGTTCTATTTCATTTGAATACTCACAACTTTGCTTGGGTATCTTAAGCATGAAAGGATTGCAGACATGTGCATTTTATTAGCTATCCACCAGTCTTTGTACATGGACAAAGGTGCATAAACATACACATTTACTAGTCTCTCTGCTCTGCAAGAGTCTGGAAAATTACATGCAAAATTATTTCAAATAAAAACAAACAAGCAACCAAACAACATACACATTACCATACAAGAAAGCAGGCAAACAAACAAGGTGGGGGGAAATAAAAGCAATAAATGAACATGCAGAGTTTAGCTTAGTTTTTGTTTGGTTGTAAATGAAAAATAGCATGGCAGCAGTGGATTCTTTTTTTTTTTTTTTTTTTTTTTTTTTTTTTTTTTGAAGTTACGTGATCCTTGAATTACAAAACACTGGTATCTACCTAAACACTGTTGTGTACCCTGCACGTCATGTACTCATACACAGATGAAAGCTCTTCCTTTATCCCTGCTGGCACATATTTTTCTCTCCAATGAGTTCCTACTTTAAATATGTGAATGTATGAGGAATCGGGTTGCTTTACTCCCAACAAAGGACACATAGCTAACATTTCCACTGATTAACAATATTTGAATTCCCTCCCCAGTGCACAAACAGTCAGCTCAATAATGATTGCAGGCCCAGGATCTAGAGAGCATGGTGGTGTTACACAACTGGAGATGTGACGTTATCTGGCAATCTGAGCAGGGTCACGCTGATCACGGGACAATACAAATTCTGTGTCAGGCATCATATTGATGCAGGTTGTCTCAACTTCACACAAATGTCAAGCGGTGCAGGCAAGCACAAGTTAAGTGGCGGAGTCATCTCCCATCTCCGCATTATTATCCTCTGTCTCTCCCTCCCCTATGGCAGAATTGGCACCTCAGAGTATCCCAGTGCAGTCCTTCAAGCTCCATCCAGCTCTTCAGCCCCACATACTAGGCACCACAGCTGGCTGACTGGCTAACCAGCTGTGCCTGACACAGGGGCAGCCCCCACATCAGGAGTGTGTTTGCAGGAGGTACATAGCTACTGGGCAGTTTCTGTTACCCCCTTACTACAATCCCATGCTGTGGCTCAACACCAGCAAGCGAAGAGAGGAGGCACCCCCATCCCTGTGGGGTTATTGTGCAGTTCCCCTGCCCACATAGTCTGCCTCTGTGCCCGCAAAGCTGTATTTTTACCACTTAATATATGTGCTTATGCAACTACTGCTCTTCAGTTTTACACGGAACCAGAACATGGCACCTGGGGTTGGCAGTACTTGACCTGAGATGCTACAGGTGCTACAACAGAGTAGCAGTTGTTGTTCATCTGCAGTTGCTTGCAGAAGCTGCTGGCCCTTTTTTTTTTTTTTTTTTTTTTTTTAATTATGAGCTACAAGGAAAACACAGTTCAGTAACTCGTGCCAGTGAATTGGGTGCTGTCCCTGCTATAACTCACATCAGACCTCAGACCTGTGTGTTTTGTGGTATGCACCTGACACCCAGCTGATACATCTTTTCCCAGCAACTGAGCATGGCCTGCGGCATACTGGCAGTGACAGGAGATGGCATTTCAGTCATATTGGGCAGACGTGCTCGTGCCATCTTCTGTTTCTCTGATGGTGATTTGTGAGGAACCCACCTGGCATGTTGCCTCAGCCCAGGGACTAAACTGCATCTCCTCAGCACAGATTTTAAGCAGGGACCTGTGCAAAACCCGGCTTCTCTGTGAGACTGAATACACTGCCCTTCCCTGTTCCCCTGAGGATGATTTGTCCTGAGACTGTACTGGACCTTGGGAAATTCTCTCACCCCTATACGCGTATCAATTCCCCTCACACCAGTTTAGGGAGCCAGTGACGCTGACTGCGTCCTAAATTTCATCAGTCTCCAGTTGTCTTGGTTTAGAATCTTTTGTCCGAAAAATCTCCTCTTATCAGGTACGGGTATTCTTTGTGTCCTCTGCTGAACCGGTATGGAGCATTTCTGCACACTGCAAAACAGCCACTGAGTATTTCCCCCGTGCATCTGTGCCAAATTCAGTGGTTCTTATGGAGATCATGTCCGTCAACTTGTAAACCTCTTCGGGGTCTGTAGGTAACACGTTACACAAACGCCTCTGCCTACTGCTGCTTCCCTGTGCTTAAACAATATCTGTCTGGATACATTTTCTTACCCTTTCCTCCAAACACACCTCTGGCTCAGTCGGAGAGCCCTGGGGAAGCTGAAACCATGGTGAAGGTGCTAGTGGTGTGAATACGTATAGGATTAAGACTGCGAGCCGCTGCGGCACGTCACTACTGCCTGCGACTTACTAAAGCAGAAAAGACTTGTGGGTGACATGTCCTCCACTTCACTGGGTTACATGACACATGCCAGAAAGTGTGTCAACCCACTCCCCATCTCCTTGGCATTATTAGCCCAGGGAAGGAAACACAGCCAAAGAACACACACACAACTTTGACAGGTTCTGCCTAATCCACCCACATAATGACATTTCTTATGCTAAGTGCCAGAGCGGTGTAGGGAGGCCACTGCCTGTACCAGCTGCTGGCAAGTCAAAGTTAGTTTCATGGTTACGTTTAAGAGATAGCCCGACGTTACATTAAGAAGTCTTTGTCTCCTGTGGTGCAGCGCTCAGAGAATGACATCAAAAGCCTTCCTAATTCACCCCCTGGGTCATTTGATTATAGGCATGGCACAGAGCTGCGCTGCCCCAGGAGACCGTGAGTCATGGCGACACCCATGACTGTCCTCTTATTCCACGGAAGGAAGTAATGTGCTTTGAGCATAAAACAACCAGGAGTAGATTACATCCTTCCTCGTGTCAGCTTAGCCCTGCTGGCTGTCAGGGCAGGCACTGGAGAGGGGAGAGCAGCCTCTCGTTTCCCAGCCTTGCTCGTCCCCACCCCTACCTCAGGGACACTGGGACGTGCCGTGTGGGCAAACCACATGAGAGGGTTTTGCTCCGCCAGGCGAGGAAGAGGACGCTCTGGCTGTCTTCTCCAATGTGGTACAGAGTTAACATCACTAGGTGAAACAGCCATCTCTCCTCCAACAGGGAAGGCATATCTGATCATGAGGATGCTGTGTGTTCTCCATCCCTTGGCATTTTTCCTTGTAATTAGTCTATCTGTTTCTGATTTATTTATTTTCAGGCAGTCTTCTGCACCCTTGCTCCCTCGCTTGGGCACATGGGGCAAACCACAGACTTGCCCTTAAACTACACAGAGAAATAAAATCAGAAACAGACTAACCACAAGAATCAATAGCAAGGGGCAGAAAGCACATGACTGGGTACTGCAGTTCCCTTCGGAGATCCATCTGCCTCGAAATGTGATGTAACTAGGCTCATGTACCACATCTGCAAAGGGGGTAACAGATCCTTCTTCATAACCTGACTTACAGGGTAAAACTCTGCTAGCTCAGAGAAGCCAAGGCATGTTTAACAATCATTTCTAAAGAAGAAAAGGAAGTCCGGTTTGTGTTCGCAGAGCTAATGCAATCTCCTTCAACTCTGATGTGACTCCTGTTAGTGTTATTGTTGTTTCCCAGAATTTAGGCTTGAATTTGGCAGAAGTCAAGAAGCAAAGGCATACACAGAACCACTTGGAGAATCAGTGTGTCTGTGTGCATGGGCCAGTTCTTTCCTGAATAAACACCAGTCACTGGGCTGCTGGGTAAAGTGGCAATATAAGATGGCAGTCAGACATGTGTAGGCTCATACCCATGAGGCAAGGCTATTTAAGGATGCAATTTACACAAACACAAACGGATAATGAACCACACCTCCCGGTGCCATTAAAATACATGAATTCTATTCCATAACTGTTCCTTGTTTGTCTCCCAAAAGTAGCATCATTGCCTGGGAGGGAGTATCAAGGTGTTCATAAAAAATGGATGAGCGGTACAAGAAATGAAGGCCAAACAGATGAGTATAAATAGCTCTCTGCATATCCAGAATACAGGAGCTGTCTGAAAACATTGTGATTACAGTCAATACACTCAATCCAGCCACACAGACAATGTGCTCGGCTGTCATTCCTGTACTGAACATCTTAATTGATACCCTGTGGTTCTGCAGCCCTTCATCAGGTGAACAATGTGAAGTCGTTGTTCATGTGATAGACCAGACAATGGAGAAACCCTCCAGACGGAAACCTCTACTTGTTTCTGGCTAGGAAGAATAAATCTTTCCTTCTTTTGGAACCCACAGAAATACAGATGCAAAAGCAGGACGTGGATAAATGAGAGAAGATAAGGTATTGCTCCTGCAAGCAGAACATCCTGTCTTCGAGATGGGTGAGTACTTCCAAACTTTCCAAATGTTTTATTGCCCTCCAGATAGATCATGGATCTGCCTCCCTCTCCTTCCTGGATACTTTCCAGCATTTTAAGCCATAAGAGTAGCAAGCAGAAAGCAGAAGTTAGTCTTGAAAAAAGACATGAGACAAATAAAGGAGAAAAAAAAAAAAAAACAAACAAACCCTGAGGATGCCCTAAATTCCATAGTGAACCTCCCGGACACTGCCACAGAATTTTGCATATCTCCATGAAGACTTGGCCGATTTTGGTTGATCATTAGCAGAACTTGGTGCAGCTGTATAAACAGCAGATTTCTACACCTACAGGCCTTCATTCATTTCCTCCAGTGAGGTTTTTAATTTGACTGGCAGCTAGCCTATCTCAGCAGCTGATAAGAGAAGAAAAAAATCACCCTCCAGTCTTTACATCTCCACTGCCTTTCCTCTGGTTCTCATCATAGAAGGGTCCAAAGAATTAAAGAGCTCTCAATACATTCATAGCCAAATATTTACCCTAAGTGAGGTAGATTATATTTGCTTACTGTATCCATTGCCATGTTGGCATGTGTTCAAGACTGTCTAACTCCTTGGAGTACTATTGAATACTTTGGGAAAAAAAAACCACCTTTGTTTATAATAAACTCTTTGCCAATGAGTGCACATTCGGTGTTGTCCAGGGTATGCTAGCTCTTGAGCTCACATGCCTGGTGTTTGGGATAGCACTTTGTCCAGCTTCACAAACACAGCCTCAGAACAGTCCTGGGATATGGCTGATTTACCTTAGTCTTTTGCAGGATAATTAAGAGTATTTTGAAATTCTCTCAGGCATTTCACTGAGAAAAAAATGTAATTAAACAATGTTCAAAGGAAACATATTCTTTCAGGAAATGCAACTTGGTCTTAATCAGCTTGCTTTTTTGAGAGCATCCTTATTTTGACAACATTTTTAATGGAGACAAATTAAAATAATATTTACATTCAATAATATTGAAGTATTGTTTTCCATAAAGTGAAAACGTTTAAGTGGTTCCTTGTTTCATTTAATTCTGTTTTGAACTTTATAGCATTGATATAGTTAACATTTTTCCTACTAAATTGAATATTTTAATGTCATTATAAATGTTGGGCTTTCTGGTGTGAGAATGATTGGACACTTATGGAACACTTCCATCATGCCAAATGTATTTTCTCTGAATTTTCAATCCCTGAAAACTTCAGCACCTTCACTTTTTTCCCAAGTGTTGGAATTTCCCTTAGAATGGAAATTGTGTCTCCTGACCAGCTCTGCTAAAATTTCTTGCTCTATCAAAAAGAAAGGGGGGGAGGGTGTCACAAATACACAACTGTAAACTTGTCGGGATACATTTCTCATTGTTGGCTCATATGTTGCCCTCTTTTGGTAGCTTTTGTACTGTACTACACATAAAAATTATAACAACTGCTGTAGTAACTCAGCATCCAAAGGGGACTGAGTGCTGAATGTTAGAACTAAGTAACTGTATGAGGAGAGCAATAGGTTGCAGCTTAGGCACTTGAACTAGCTTATAGAGACGTCCTGTCAGGAGAGGAAAAGCACTAGGGAATGAATGAAGCAGTGCAATGTAAAACAGGACTATAAAGGGCAATGAGAAAGAAGAAGAAGGAGAAGGATCCGTAGATACTCACTCATGTGAATAATTTAACCCCATATCCTGACTTCCATCCTGTGATGACAAACATGACTTTCAGGTATTTGTTCAATCAAGATTGGTAAAGGGAAGGTCTACCCCGATCATCATTCCCTTGGTATTTCCCTGCTGTTTTTTTCATAATCTGTGTAGGGGTTTTATTAAATTCTTATAGGTATTGACTAGTCAAGCCCCGAAGAGTGCCTGCTAACTTTCCAAGACTAAATCCCTGCCAAAGTCAATGCTTTTATTTTCCTTATTAAATTTCTGAAAGATAAAATTAAATATTACATGTTCTTTTACATGTGATTTGCTAATACTAATTATAAAATCATGTGATACTTACTGCATTAGAAATCTCAAATCATTATTTAAGTGAAACACTGAGTGTTAATTTTTTCCAGAAGAGAGTTGTTTTCTTCTGTTTCTGAGCAAAATTTTAAAAAAAAAACAAAACACCTCAGTCTGTGGCAATGATTAAAAGAGTCTGAGGAGCTGGGTATTCACCTTGTCTTGACTTTCAAAAAGAATTGAGTACTAACTCCTCCAAAACGCCATTCTTAGAGAACAAACTGCTCTCTACTTCAGATAATTCTCAGTTATAAGCACAATGGTTACACAGAAGAGATATTCCCACCATATCTGTGATCCCAGTTCAGCATTTCACAGCCCTATTCTTTAAAGATTAATTTTCCTTGGTTTGAAAATCAGCATCAGGAATTCAGCCTCACAGGAGCTCTTTTATGAACAGTCGCAGAGATGATTTCAGAGCTCAGAAGGGAACCGTTCCTCCCACCTCGAATTGTGGAGCTTTTGTGGCAACTCCATATGATCAGGAATTCTTGGGATTGGGAAGAACTCCCAGCCTTCCAATGTAAAGACATAAAGCTGTGCTTTATAGGCATTCTCCAGTGCTTTATTCAAACCTATCCTAAAACGCCCAGCAATATGAAATCCCTTTGAAAGACCATCTGACAGCCTTCCAATTTTCACCTTAAAAAAAAATACACCCAAAAGGCCTGATTTTGCTGCTTTCTTTCCTTTCGGTTACATAATGCTGGCCGGTTTAAGCCTTTGCAGACCTTTGTTCTGTGCGTAAGATTGCAGCAGCCCAGCCTTATGGAACTATATGACTGCCTGCTGATTTCGATGCAGCCAATATGCACCTTTCAGTGGCCAAGGGCTTGTAGACTTTTGTCATGTTTCCTTGCAGGTCTAACGAAGCCCCTTCTGCTCCAGCCTAACAAAGTCCTTAAACGCATGCACCGTTTAAGCCGATATGTATTTCCTTTGTCAAAGCCACCTAGCAGGGCTGTAAAGGGAGTTGTAAATCAGCGGTACAGCTCATGCACTTTAAGTTAAGTTTATGCTTAATAAGATGCTGGGTTTGAGCCTCAGTCTTTCCCCCAAAGTGATTTTTCCAGCCTTTGAATCGTTGTGGGATTTCTTCCAACTCCTTCCAGTCAGTCAGTGGCTGGAAATATTGAACACAGAGTTGAAAGTAATAGCACAGAGCTTTACATGTGAGCTGTTACCTCCCTGCTTTGTGACACATGTCTGTACGTGTGCAGCTTTTATCACTATGCAAGTTCATATTTCACTCCAATCTGATCTGCTGTCCACTATACCTTGAAAAACTATCAGCAATATTGATGACCAGGACACGTACAGTCCGATATATCTTCTTTTCTTTTTCTGTTTTCTTTCTTCTTTTTTTTTTTTTTTTTTTTTTTGTGAGTTGTTTGGGGAATTTTGTACCAGCTTTCTAATATCTGCCGGTCCTTTGATATCATTTATCTGCTGTCTCCTGTTTGCATTCCTTCCTGGTTTAGTATCATCAGCACATTTCACTATTGTGCTGTTTACCTCTACTTTGAGATTACCATACAGATATGAAATAGAACGATGTCTGTCAAAAGTCCCTGCCATGACCCACAAGACATTTCTACAAGCTACGATAACACAGCAATCGATCATTGCCCTTTGTTTACATTCTTTCTCCCATTTCAGTCTACACAGCAGTGTTCCCTGCCAAAACAATTAAAGTTCTTTCTCACAATAAGAACACCTGAAACAGTAGCAAATTATATATCCAGTGCTCCCTATATCCACTCTCCTACATTCCCACCCAGTCTGTTTATCTCCCAGTTCACTTGCTGTGCATACTACCTTGCTTGCTGAGTGCCAGCTTGGAGCATGTTGACCATAGCCTATGGCCTTCATCCCCAAATCTGTAATATACAGAATGCATAATGTTGCATGTTAAGATGAAAGGTACGTTTAATATGTGTTATCCTTTCCAAGACCACACCGCTTGCTGCTCCTGATACTATTTGCCTCAGTGTTTCCTTGGGATTAGTGGATGGCTTAGCTATATGAAATAAGAAGAATTTGGCCTAAAATGTTTAAAACATTTTCCTTCATTCATGACTTTTGAGGCCAGAAAGGACCATTAACTCAGCCTGTCACAGCCACAGACTATAACATTGCCCCTTTCCCCATATACTGAGCCCAGTAACTTCTGTTTGGCTGACACGTATTTTCCAGAAAGGGATCCAGTTTTGATACGTACACTATCACTTTCTTGGGCAGTTTGTTTCAGCAGTTCATCACACTTACTGCTACAAATCCAAGCCTCATTGCTTCTTAAATTTGCTTGGCTTACCTTTCCACCCACTGTTTCTTGTAGTACATTCCTCTGATGCAAGACACTTTTTTTCTTGTTGTGAAGGCAATTATACACTGTATTCCAGTCATCTCATTTTGATTTATTCTCCAATTATTCTCCAATCTACAAGCAGTTGTCATGCCTTTTCTCCCACCCTTTTTTAGATTTCTAGCACCCGCAGCTCTGTAACACACCACCACCATATAGTCAGCATTACACTCAACTCGTATGTCCTTGCTACCTCGTTCAAAGGCGACCGTTAATCCTCTTTCGCACCATCAGAGCAAGTCCTGTGTCCGTCGCTTCCCCACAATGATACCAAAGCCTTCTCAAGCACCACTGTTGGGATACAATTTCTAGTGCATCAGTACAGCCACCGTCAGTGCATGACTTAAAATTCATCTCCTCTGCAGAGGTCCTGCTCACCGAATTTGGGCTGCTCCATCTTCATCATTTATTTATCATTCTATCAACTTTCATTTCCTCCCTAGTTTACTAAGCATTGTTTTACTCTGGATGTACTTGTCTCTTGATCATTAAGGACAATTCTGCAGCCTGCCAGGTGTAACTCCCATTTCTGCAAACTGACTCCAGAGCTTTCATTCGGAGCTGACAGCTACTTTTTGACATCTATCAGTCAGTTCTTAATCCACTCAGCAGTCACTCAATAGTTGTTGTACAGCACTCATTTTTCCTAAGTGCCTAAACAGAGAAGGCAAACAAGTGTATTTGCTGAAAAAATAGACTTAGAACCTAAATCCTGCAAAGTGTTAAGGAGCCTAATCCCCACTGGTGCCTAAACGCTTATAAGCATGCAGACTTACGTGACTGGTTTTAGGTCCGCAGTTATGAAACCTCATGCTTTGTGTATTTTTCTGTGGATATTACTTTCTCTTATCTGCGAAAGACAAAACTTAGACATCACGGCTGTTGGATGGACCACACATTTTCTTTTCTAGTCACACACACAGAGCTTTCCTTTTGTTTCTCTGCATCTCCACAGGTAACTATTATTTTTCAATAATAGTTGGCAATGTCAGTGTAAATCTGTTAGATAATACACGCAATATCTTCGGGTGCGCATTATGCAGTTTTAGTGACTTTCATCCATATATTCAAATATCCTAAGTATTCCCTCATCTGTTTCTATCAATAGGATTTATTTATTTGTGTCACAGTGTTTCTTTCTTGTTAATTGCTTCAAGTTATTTTATGTAATTAAAGACAGATGGTAAAGCAAAGTTCAGTATCTCATCCATTTGTTAATCAGTGGCTTATGCAGCTCTATAAATGTAGCAGGGTTGTTATGATTTGGGGTTTTTGTGTGCTGTGCTTTAAATTAAATACTGGGACCGATTCCTAGTTACGCTGAAGCCAATGACAAAAACTGCCATTGACCAGGATCTCGCAGTGGGAGACAGTGGATGAGGAAAGCTGCGAGCCAGCTCAGTGTGGTGTTTATGCTTTACAGAGGCACACAGCTCACCCGCTCTTAGACCCAGGTCTTACCGTGGACCTTTGCATCAACAGCTTCCACGGCGTGTTGGTGGGAAACGAGCGGCCGGGTCAGGGCGTTAATGAAGAGGTTTGTTCTCCTGACTTTGTGGAAACCCATCCCTGGTCTCGGCATTCTTTGGGTTTATTCTATTTTGGAGGAGTTATTTTTTTTTTCCATATGCAAGGGAGCAAAACATCTGTTTTCATTAAGGACATCTTGTTCTTCAGATTAGAGAAAATCACCAAGAAAGGGAGAACAAATAAAAGTCTCCAGAGGAGAAGGAGCCCCACCACGTGCTCCCCCTGGGTAGCCATCTTGAACTGATTCAGAGCGTTGCCTGCAGCC
Source organism: Astur gentilis (assembly GCF_929443795.1). Taxonomy (NCBI): domain Eukaryota; kingdom Metazoa; phylum Chordata; class Aves; order Accipitriformes; family Accipitridae; genus Astur; species Astur gentilis. The sequence continues at coordinate 10,699,095 of NC_064904.1, forward strand.
GGCAGCCTGCGAGCAGCCCCGGCCGTCCCGGCTCCCTCCCTCCCGCGCGGTCCATGCACCACTCCCTTCATACCCAACCTATCCATGGGCTTATTTTACCCCGGCTATTTTTTTCCCTCCAGACCTATCTGTAGAGTGCTCTCCTCACTCTGAAGTCCATCGGCAGGCTGTAGCATACTGTATCCTTTTGATGCCCTTATCTTTCCTCATCCATGATGAAAAGATTAATTGCATTCTTGCTGGTGTGCCTGGCTGTCCCCTTTGCTCCCACACTAACCGAGTGTACCGTCCACACAGCCCTCAGCAGCACCAACGGGTTGCTGACCAACTTGCTTCTCATCTGCTTGCTCCCATCTCTCAGTTCAACAAGCAATTTGGCTTTATCTGTTTTGACTCAGTATTAGCCTGCTCCTATTGTTTCTCACATTCTTGCATTTCCACCAGAGTATGTGACGGACAGAAATGCAATTCCTCAATTAGACTACAAGGAGTGTGCTGGGAATCGCAAGTCAGCCTAAGGATTTATGTGCTGCACCAAATTGTTGTTGCTGACACAATACTTCCAGCAAGCAAGTTTAGAAATATCAGAATCTCCCCCATCCCCTCTCCGCGTGCGCGCGCGCGCGCGCACACCCCCACCTCCCCGCCCCCCCCCTCCTTGGAAAGGCCAAATTAGAGAGAATAAGGACTTCTCATCACTACCGTGAGTCATGCTCACACCGAGCACATGGCTGGTGAGGTCAGCGACAAGGGTTACTGGGTTTGAACTACAGAAAAAATGGATTCTGCTAAACAACAGTGCAGTTAGAGAAACATGAAAGAAGAAGGGGAATGCAGAAGCAACCGAGGTCCCTAAACCACAGGCGGAAGGGAAGCGGAGACAGACTCTTGGATCTCGGAAGAATGAGCAGAGACAGGTGCCATGGGACACTTTGCTCTTTTATTCACCTAACCTTTAGCCTTTAACATAAGCTTTTATTTTTTCCCCTCATGAATGTTCACAAAAACAACAAACTCACTTATTGTACTCAGCCTAGGATGGGATTTTTTTAAAAGTGTTAGCACCACCTCTCATTCTCAGGAACGGGCAGTGAGGCATATTTGAAAATAAATGGGTAATTTCTGCCAAGTAGGTGTCAGGCATAAACCCTATTTAAAATGCAGATATTCAACTTTAAGCACATGCTTAAGTCCCAATAAAGACAATGCAATTTAAGCAAAGTGTAATTCAGCATGTGCTTGGTTGAGTGCTTGAATCAGGTCACAACCAATGAAGGATTACCCACACCAGCAGTCCAGCAGTGGATTGTAGGATGGTACTTAGATCGCTGAATCTACTACAGCAGGTGCTTTTTTCCTTCCTTTTTTTTCTTTTTTTTTTTTTTTTTTTTGTTCCTGTAAAACAAGTTTCATCCTTCAGGAAACCAGCCGTATTTGGCACCTATTGTAAAAAATGACAGTTGAAAATTCCAAACTGCTTAAACCACAGAGAAAAAAAATCTTCTAATGTTGATGTTGAAACACAACTTTCAGTTTTAAAGGTTGATTGTTCTTTTTTTTTTTCTTTTTTTTTTTTTTTTTACTGTTAAATGCTAAAGCAGTGAGCAGACACACTTTACAGTCTATTGCATCGGGCTCTTTTGGTAGGTTGGCTCCTGCCAACAGCAGGTTCAGGACTGCCAGTTCTAATTAAAAACTTTATTTTAAAGTTACATTTCACAGTTTATTCATGGCACCCTGAGAAATTTAAATTGCTGGATTGAGCAAAGGGATACAGTTTCTTTTCTATTGATTCCCAAATAATGCCTTTAACTAATTGTTTCAGCAATTCATGATTGATCTACTATGGCTGTTGAAATCAATTTCTTCTTTTAGACAAGTCACCTAGAGTGGACTCCCTGAGTTGTGTTTATTTCTTTGCCCAGGGTTTAACTGCATTTTATTTTCCTTTGTAATTTTGTATTGCATCAGTCTAAAAATGGCCAAAGATTATTCTCGCCTCAAGAATTTCAGTGACAAATCCTTTTAGTAGTCCCAGTTGTAACGGACAGACAATTGCCATCATAAACTCTGTATAAGTAGCATTGTGAAATCTGTGATTTATAAGCATATTCCATAGCAAAAAATATTTTGATAACCCATGCTTATCCCTGCTGTGGCCAGCTCTCTGCCTCAGAAAGAAAACACGAGTGAAACAGTTTTCTGCCTTCCGGATTTAGTGGGAAAATAGCGCCTTCAACAGCAAAGTCTTTTCTGAACACCAGCTCTAGAAATGTCATTCATATGGGTGGCTAAATTTTACTTTGGGTTATTTCTCTGCCACCTAAGGTACACACTGAATGGAGTTTCAGAGGAGCAAAATGTAGCCTAGCCTTTTGACTCATCACGTGTTTACAATTATTAATCAAATGCAGAGTATGTATTATACTACTATAACTAGCATTTGTTATCTTGTAACCTTTATAAGCTTTTCAGATTAAAAAAAAAGAGATTGGGTGTTCTATTAAGTGGTAAAATATAGATCACATCTTTATTTTGCTATTTGGTTATTTAAGGTTAAAGAAATAGATAGTTTTACTTGTCCTCCTCAGTATGTTGATCATTAGCTATTGTAGGGCATGTTACCAGCTACAAGTCCTCTGAATAACTTGTATACTGACAATACCACATCAGAAAAAATCATTACAATTCATTAGAGCCCTATCTGCATCCTGACAATTATATAAATACACCTCAGTTGCTTAGTGAAGTCAGATGATTGCATTTACCAATGGGTTTTAAAGCATGACACAGGCTAGAGATTCCCAAAGGCTTTCAGACTACAGACAGCATCTTCATAAATTTTGTCATTGAGACTCACCCCTGCTTTCTGATCACACAGGCCACCTCCTGGGTTTGGTGGCTGAATAACAGCCCTGAGGCAAGTACAACTGTTAACATTTAAAAGTGCTGGCTGGGAAATATTTAATGCATTTTTAGCTACTTGTAACACCATTGAGCTGATGGGAAAAAAAAAAAAAAACAAGTCTATCCTATCTGACCAGCCAGCTCTTCTACAGACCTCCAGCAGACACTCCCCAGGTCTTTGGTGGTCTGCAGACCACAGTTTGAAATCCACTGCAATATAGAAATGACCTCATGCTTAGAGCAGCTGAAAGTTCTTCACACCTGTATTTTTTTAACAGTAAGAGATGGATCTGGCTTCAATTGCATGATAAAGGCAGACATATAATTTTGACTAAGAGACATTTAACTAAACCACCAATATATTCTCTTAATTCAAAGCAGGAATAAGGGGAACATCTCCAAATCCAAAGAATGTATTATATCATCAACTCCTTGTTTTTAAGTGGTTCCAAATCATCATGAAGATTGTGTAAGAGCAGCTGATTCCCAATATAGATATCCTTTTCTTGGGCACTAAGTCATGCCAAGACCCTGGCTGAAATTTTACAAGGAGCGCCTCAGATTGTACTTTAAATAATAGTTATTAGTCATAAGGATTGGCTACCTTTCTTTTCTTTGAAAAGAAGCTATAAATGTACCATCATTTATTCATTTCTGAAATCATCACATTGTCCTCCAAAAGAGTTGGGTTAAAGTTACAAAATTTAGGAGCAAATGTTGTGGGACACACGTTTAGGATGTCCCTACTCCTAAACTCAAGTGTCCCATCAATTGTAAATTCTATGAAAAGTGTGTTCAGCCAGCAGTAAGCACTTGAATCTTTTCTGCAAATTCCTGAAGGTGGGATTTCCTCATCATTTATTTAAAACAACTTCTATCTTGAATAAAAGTAATCCAATAGTTACTTTTAGTCTTGCCTTAGTGCACCAGTTCCAAGGTCCAGTCATTAACTAGGACTCCAAGTTAATAAGTGCTGTATGGACAGAGAGGAAGAAAATTTTCCCTACCCCAAAGGGTTTGTAATGTAAACTCCTAATTTAAAATTCATTAATTTTACACATCACCTTACATAACAATCACAATGCCATAAAAGAGTGAACACATGCTTGTAATTAAAGCCATGGCAGTCTCATCCTATTGTATGAAAAATAGCTCTATCATAATGGTCCTGAGTTCATGCCAGAATAGCAGCTAATCATGGGAGAAAGATGATCTAACACTTACAGAACATGAAAATAGAAATGAAACATTCTGGTTCCAGCCTATTTTCTCTAGACTTGCTGGGTGATCTTGTGCGTGCTGCTTAAGCTTTCAGTTCCTCAGTTTACCCATCTGCAGAACAGCAATAACAGTATTTATCCGACGCAGAAATGTTTCATAAGACTAAATCCATAAATCATTAAAGTCCCTTAACGTACTCGCAACAAGCTTTCTATGCAGCACCCATCAAAGATATTCTTGAGAAGCAGGCACGGACAGCTGGTTTTAGCCCCATAATACCTCTAAAAATTAGAGTTCAGGGAATATGTGGCAGGAGCAAAAAGGTCCATCATGGTCAAATCATTTCTATTCCTGTGGTATTTGTATTTCATCTCTAATATGCAATAAGAATAAAGTTAATCAAGTGCATTTTGTAATTTCTTGCTTTATAACAGTTTAGCAAATATATATTCAAAAAGTCAGACCAAGATTTTCTACATAAAACTTGTGGAGCAACTCCTTTGATTCTTAATCTGTATATTGTTTTCGTAAGAGACATCAAAATCTTTGTAAATGAACAGGGTCACGATAATATCTTACAAGGAAAGAAATTCTGGTAAATGCTCCTGTGGATGACTTTTCATCTGAAAAGAATGCAGGAATAATGCTCAGTAGTCACAGCATCACTGTGTGCTTGTACCTAGCAGGAAATGCTGATACCAGATCATCAAGGTCAGTAGTCCCATTCATTGACAAAACCATTCATGATATGAGAATGAATGAAGTGTCTTGAAAGTTAGCAGTCTCTGATTCTCTGAGCAAGTTTCACAGTTCAGGACAGAGCCAATCTATCGGTGGCATACTTTCAGCATGTAATCGTCTGTAAAGTCACGTCCCAACGGAGATAATGAGGACCCATTCATTATTTGCCAGAGAAGTGCAGCAGCTTAAGCCTGACTCTCTTCTGCTGGAAAATTAAGTGTTTGAAATTTGGACCTGATCCTACCTTCACTGAAGTCAATGATAAGACACCACCTGATTTCAAGGGAGCAGCAGCAGACTTTCTGTAACGCAGAGATCGCATTAAATTCACTTATCCCTCTCTCACAGAGTGGAAAGCAGGTCATGGGTCTGATGTTTGCAGCAATAATGAGGAGGCTTTAGAAACTAAATGGGATGTAGCTGATTATTTTAGCACAAATTGAACTGAAGTACTAATGACTTACCAAGCATTATTCTTATCTGTTGCACAACCAGCACATGATGATGTCCAGAAATAGTGTAACATCATACTTTGGTAAAAGGCTCAAGGGCTGATACTCCGTTCACTCGCACTGACATAAATCAGGAGGCAACTTCACTAAAGTAATTGAATTACATAAGACTAAAATTAGTGAGGGGAGAATTAGGCCTAAAAAGGACCTCTCCAAGCAGTGAAAGGGAAGAAGGTGTCACCTGGCCCTGGCCCTGTCCATCTGAGACGAGGGCAGCCCCGACCAGCTGCGCTTGCGGAGAGCTCAGCCCCGGGGGGACCGCAGCAGCCCTCCTCTCACATGCCCTGCGGCAGCTTTGCTCGGGGCGAAGAAAGCCGGGGGGGGGCGGATCAGAGACACCCCGAGCAGATGGGGCCACGCCAAAGGAAGCCACAGGGAAGATCAGGTCCTTGAATTTTACTGTGACGCCAACTCACCTCGGTCAGTCCCAGGCCAAGGTACAGGGCTGCCCTGAGCCAGTTTGCCTAGCCAGAGAGCAGGCACCGGGGTTGCGGTGAATATCCTGGAGATATGGTCGCTTTTTGACACTTTGCCTATCTCCCTGACAAACACAGCTGCCCTTAGCGGAGGGGCATCGGCTGCTTCTGGCATCGGCTCCTAATTGCCTGTATTCAGACAAGTTTTCCTCCAGCGTGTTACCGCAGGTTACTCATACACATTATTTCACCTTTGGTGAAAATGCAAATTTCTCCATCCAGTATCAGCTCCGCTCCTTCTTAGGCATGTCGCATTCCCCACTACGACATGAGGAAACGCTCCGCACGTGCACTGCCCTGCCATGTCCCCCTTATGGCCCACCAAACTCTTGCCCCCAGTTGCGGGGCACTGCCGCGAGTCACCAAAGGGGACCGCACGGCCTCTCGTAATGGCATCCCGCTGCGAGCAGCAGCAGGGCGCACAGCGAAGCTACAGGTGAGCGTACAAGGTCCCCTCCAGGACATCATCTGACAGTAAATCAGGGATCATCGTTCTAACACCAGGGACTGAAAACTGATCTTTGAGCCGGACTGAGGCCAACAGAGCCATGTCCTACCCTATTCAATGAGTGCTTCTACCTTCTGAGCTCAGAGAGACTAAAAGTATCGTCACGCAGCCCTTTTATATCTTTTTACACAAACTCAGTATCTTGTTCTATTGAGACAGCCACAGTCTTTCAACACCAGTAGCATGTTCAGCAGAAGACCCTTAACTCATTCTTCCCTTTATACATAGCAAACACTGGTACTTCTATAGCTTTGAGAATCCTCTTTTATGTACAAAAGGCTACAATTAAGATGAACAGTTCCTGTGCAAAAGTTTTGCATTCATTATAATGAACAATTCTGGCTTGTAAAGTTAAGGGGTCTTTTACAGCATGAATAAACTGTTTGCTAGTATTATATCTTTTAAGCGGTATTTTAACTATTTTATAACTACCTACAAATCAGCATCTTACATGGCTCAGAACAATTAACTAAATTGAAGATTTAAACTAAAACAATGTTCAACAGAACTGCAGCCTTATTTTTGAATGCCGAACCACACTATGGAAAGCTTTGTTAGAAAGCAAAGAGAATGCTGGTTTTCAGCTAGAACACGTGTGTACGTATAAAGGCAAAACATTATTCACAGTTAAAGTTGCAGACGAAATACAAGATTGCGATTACTGAAAATCTCATATAGTACTTTAGATTAGGAACAATAAACTTTGCATTTTTGTATAATACCTTACACCTGAGAAGCTCTAAATACATTACAATAATTAAGTCTGATAACATCACTGTGATATATGTCTCCATTTACAGATGGGTAAACTGAGACTGAAAGTGGTTCTTTGTGCCAATTTGTGCCTTACCCAATCAATCAAAGAACAAAACAGCTCAGAGCTTATGATGTCCTGGCTTCCACTTCACTGGTCAAACTTTTACCAGATCACGTCTCATGCCAAGAGGACCTCATGCTAACAACCTCATTGTATTTGAGAGTGGGACCCAGAGTTTTCGACTCCATTATTGCAGTAACACTTCATCGCTTGTATTCCTGCCTATTAGTTTAGCATATACAATTATTTTTACAGCCAAATAAAATAAGTTCAGGAATTCACATATTTTTATTTTAATTATTAATCATATTATTTTCCAAGCACCTCAATTAAAATACCATTGAAAGTCTTTCTCTCATTTGTCAAAAGTCCCAGTAAATTTATTCCCCTTTTATGTGGTACTGGATTATTTACTCTTCATTTTCCACATGGAACAAGCCCTGACTAGTAACTAGATGGCAGACATGACATGTCCAAATCCCAGAAACTGTCTCGTTTGACTTCATTGGTCTGTTGAGGGTTTGGCTTTCTTCCTGATCTTGTACATGTTCGCTCCATCTTTCTGCGAATGCATCAGCCAGCCTGCCTGAGCTAGTCACAGGCAGGATTAGTAAAATTAGGCATCAGCAGATGTTAGGCTCCCAAAAATGAATACCAGTGCTGTGAAAGTATTTCAGGGACTTTCATTCTGTGAGGGACTGTGGGATTTGCCAAGGTGGAGGGCCTTCTGTCCCCGCTCCAGTGCAGAAGCTGCCTTTTAAGACCCTTCTCTTTTCTCAGAGCAGCTGGGGCAGTTTCTGAGCCAGGACCAGGGCTGAAGCTCAGCTGGGAGGTGGCAGGATATCAGCAGAGCCCAGGTGTTGGGTTGCTCCTGCACGATAACTTATCTGCTTGAAAAGAAATCGCAGGGTTGATAGGAGTTAGCAGCAGCATGGCTAATGAGGACAGAGCAGCCTGATCCCTGGAAGTGTTGAGCAACCACAACTCCCATTTACTTCAGCACTTTTGCAGATCAGACCCTCAGGGTTATTTGCATTTTGGAATAAGCCAGTCCTGGTCTACATCAGCCCATCCTCTTGGCAGTAATGGCCCAAGCCATTCCTTGCTGGCTTTGACCAGCCGTGATCAGCACGGCTCCTGATCACAGATCATGTCACACAGTTATTTTTAGCATATCAAATACGCAGAGAGACTAAGGGCCTGGTTTTTGCAAAGTGATTGAAATGCCTGTTTCCTCTCGCTCAAAGCATTTCTGTTTCCAGGCTCAGCAGACTCTTGTTTTTGACAAAATATGACTCCCCATCTTGCCACTGGGCAGGCTGTGCTTGGGAGAAATTATAAAAGCTTTAGAGGATTTGTTTATTTTATCACTTCGTTTATCTTTTCAGTGTTATTGTTCTGTCAAGTAATCGAGAGATGAAGAAGGGCTACATCACAATTACACTTTGCTTTGACTCACAAAACCCAAGAAAGATGGGTCAATGGTGGCTGTCATGCACTGCACCCCTTCCCACTGCTGTCCCTTGGAAGGAGCCTTTGTTCATTTTTCCTCATTTCTGGCTACTCACCAGGAAGGGCCAACGAAGTGGGAATCTTCTTCAAGGTGATCTTCTGCATTGTTTTCCCTTTTGTATCAGTAAGAAAGAAAAGTAACCAAGCAACACAATACGGGGGGGGGGGTTTTCCTCTGACTTACAAAATGCTAAGGGTTTTTTTTCCACAGACTTTCCTACTGCCCTACATCACTGCCATTGATTTATTTGTTTCACTGTGTGAAAAGCTCATCCTCTACTAGCTTGATTTGCTGAGATATCGTGTACCACACCATTCATACACTCTCCCAAAGAGTTTACTTGCAGGGGTTTCATAAGGTGAGAAAATAACCTGGCTAAGGCAACTGTAACTGGATTGACTTTCCAGAAAAATCGAGTTTTCCAAAAAATTTTCCTGGGACTCATTGGGATGAGTTTAAACTTTTCTACAAAAAACGAGACACAGAGGGATCTACCCAACCAAGTCCAATCTCATTGCAACTTGCCTACCTACCTTGGTACAAATCCTTCCTTTGTCCGATTTAAAATATAGATGTAGGCATGGGGCTGCCACACAACTACTTTAGCTGCTGGCTGTTTTGCAGAGCTTCTCTGCCTCTCTCCAGCCCTCTTTCTCCATTTCCTGCTAATCTGTACTCTCTCCCCGCTGTCATCTCCTCCCCTGGTCTAGCTCTAAAAACATAGCTCTTAAAATACCCTGACCAGCTGTATGGACCTGTACAGTGACAAGGAAGACGTGGCTATCAGAGGACTATTTGTCACACACATTGAACTTAGCTCAGAGCCTCATTAGTTCCTCATACAGGGCTTCAAGGGTATTTGTTTGGGATGGGCTGCAAACCTATCTCAACCAAAGGTAACTCCCATTCACTGGAAGATGGAGGAGGTGGTGCCAATAACATTACTGGGTTCAGGAATACAACACAGCGTGTCATAACAAGTTGCTCTGGCAACATCTGTTAACAGCCCACAGAACTATGTAGCACTTAAGCCAGATATAGCCATAATGTAGTTTTTTGCACTGAGCTGTAGCTATTTGTACCTTTCGCAGACAGCACCATATATTATTTGCTCCTGGCCTCAGAAAACCCCACCATTTCTTTCAGGGAACATTTGCATTTCTCTGGCACTAGGCTACAATGCCATGCCAGGCACATCTCAGGAACAGCCTTTTTTGGAGATGTCAAGCTCAGAATTACATCAAATTCCTTCAGACACTCCTGTCGATGCTCAGCCAGCAGCAGAGCCTGGTCCAGACATCATTGCTTCTCAATCAATGGAGCTAACTTCTTACAGGAACTCCTCCCAGTTTCACCATCGCTCCAAATCCTTAACAGCATAGCATCCAGTTTCTTATGCTCTATCCAGCATTGGGGAAGCTGGCCTGGCACCACCAGGCAAGACTATAGAAAAGCAGTTTTGGCTTCTGAGCTCATCCGTATAACCATTTTGGTGTCTTACAGTCACTGATGGATTTGCACAGACCAAGCTAGTCTCCTACAAGCAGTGAGGTCACATCAACATGGCTACCCTACCACAAATGTAGTCTATAAAGGGGGGTAGATGACAGCGAAGGAGACGAGGACTCCTGTTCTCTTGCGCACCATCAGCATCCTGTCACAAGTCACAATTCTTTTATGCTTTTAGCATTTTGCATGAGCAATGCGTGAAAGAGGTGAGTGCAAAAACAATTTCCAGAGTGAAAATTACTTGAGAGTATTTCTTTTGGGATAAGGGAGCCCCTCTGGGTGTCTACAGAGACAAAAGTCAAAAGAGGTTAATGCATGCCACAGCTGTGCCATACCCTTCTTCTGGCTCTAGTAAGCCTGGTGGGTTTTTCCACTGAAGCAGCAAGGGATTTTCCTATCAGAAGGCAGTTGGTATCAGCAGATCTCCCAGCTTATCTAGATGTCGCATCTCTTCCAATTTAAATGCTACATCAGTGGTTATTAAGCCTGCATTGCAAAGAAATAAAACTAAGGAAAACATTCTGGAGGGTGCTCTGGATTCTATTAAAGGATTGAATTTCTCACTATATTACACTTTTTCCATATGGCTGAAACCTGGAGCTGCCTAATACTCTGAATATGCTCGTATACTGCTAGTGGTATAATCCCAGATGGTAACAAATGACCCCATTCCAACAGCAATGTATAGAACTTTACAACACCAACGCTCAGCCGTGCTCTTGGGATATTCCCTCCAAACAATGAATGACTGGCAGATAACATAATGTTTAACTTCTGCCTTCACTTTTGTACACGCTTCATGGCTAACGCTGCAGAGCTACTCGTTTGTTAAGTACTCAGCCTTGTAACAGCACACAGATGACATGAGATATTCCCTTAGCCGCCACTGAAGGATCTCCTTTGGTCCACAAAGGTCAACTGTGGTGCACACAGTGTGTCACTATCTGTGTGTAAGGATATGCTCTGGCACGCTAGAAGTGAGCTGATAACGTCTTACCCCTGCTTGGGCCCTTCAGCTGCCTCTTGGGGAAGTGTGAAAGGCTGCCAAGCTCAAGATGTGCTGCATCCTGCAATTTGGCTTTCCCGAGAAGAACAACCCCTCCCCCCAAACTCACCCACGCAGTTCTTTACCCCAAGAAGAGGTCATCACACAAAAAGTAGATAGGAGGGAAAGAGACTGCACACTTGACTACAACTGCAAAAGAGAGAAGTTCGGAGTCCTCCTGAGATGTTGTGTAAAGAGAAAGCAATCTGGGCTGTCTCCACTTTTACAGAAAGACCTCTGTGCTTTTGTGGACTTCATTGCCTGCCAGATGGAGACGGCTCCAAGTAACACTGAGCTCTTATTGCTGCAGAAAACCAAGGAGAACTATAACCCCAAGTACTGCAGGTGTAGGAGGGAATACTTGCTCAGATGATGATTCATGTCAGCATCTGAATAAATAAGGTCAGACAGCCAGAGATTATTCCCGTGAAGGGGAGTTGATTTGTTTGGGGGGCAGAAAGGAGGGGCTGTTTGTTTGTTTCGTATCATTATACTGAAACCCTGCCCTGCTCTGCGGTTTTTTTTTTCCAAGAACTAGTTTTCATTTATTTTAATTAAGACCTCAGTTCGGCAAAACATGTAACTGGGTGTAGCCTACCTGAACTGGAATACCTATATCAAATGCAGAAATCCTAAGGTTAGCGTAGGCTGTGTAGCTAGTATTATGTAGCCTTTATAAACATATCTGCAACAGTTTTAAGGAAGACATCTCCACTACAGACCATTAAAAATAAAAATCTATTTGTCTCAGAGGGGTGAGAAAGGATTAATTAGTTAGTGCTCATGCAGTACTGTGAAGATACAAATCGTGGGACTGTGTTATTAGTAAGCAGAAGATGCCAACAGGAAGCAGCATTGTTAAAGGCACGAGGACTAACAATGGTTTTGTTCTCACATTTGTAAATGATTCTTCTGCTATTGAAAGGTGTTGGCCTTTCAGCCTAGAAGGCTGAAATCCTCTTTCTTCACCCAAAAGAGCCTTCATGGGCCATGCATACTTTCTCACACTCCCTCACCAGTGTTCCTCACTATTAGCTTATAGATGCTAGACAGTAGTCCGTTCTCCACAGCCCTTTTATTGCTTGGCCTCTGCTTCAGCTGCCAAGAAGGGTGCCATTTAGAGTCAATTGTTACCGTAGCTTTTATGATCTAGACATGGTGTCTAGGATCGGAGACTTCCTAACAATTTTGCATATGCTGCTGCGCTGCCATCAGAAGAGAATGGCTCATGGTTGCCAACAATGTGGGCAGAATTCAAAGGAGTGACCTACAGATGAAAGGCGCCCCATCCCAACACAGGCCAGCTAAGCCATCCAGCCCCCGAATGCCAGCTCTTCACTGAATGAAACTGTATTGTGATGTGGTGCTTAGAAGAGGTGGGGGGGCGGGGGGAGAGCAGTTTTAAAATATCTGTGGACAACGGCTGTCTAGAGCTGGGGCTGCAGACATTCAGACCTTGCTTACATAATATTCTATCATGCACCGTCCTCCCATCCAACTCCCCACCCCATGCCAAGGTGCTGGAGGGAGGTCTTGTTCTTATTTATGCAGCGTGAATACAAAATCAGAGAGGGTGGCAGAAACTTTCCACAGAAAGGTATGGTGCTTTTGGCATGCTGGGGAAAATAGCAGAGGAAGAACAGCTTGTAAGTTAGGGGGAAGAGAAGGATTAAAGCTATTGGAATAACCATATCCAAGCATTTCCTCAGAAAGCAGGATGACTGCAGCCCTTTAAACCCAAGACTCACAGAGGAAAATACGCCACAGCAGAGAAAAGCATCTTTTCTCCCTGTGCTTGCTATATTGCTCACTTTGGCAAGCAAAATCCTTTTTTACCCCGTTGTCCTCAGCTCCTGCCACACATACGACCCCTGCCCTCCCTCCTCGCCAAACAGAGGCCAGCCGAGGAAGGTGATTTTGTCACCTGGAGTTAATCTATGCCGGTCTCCGCTGTGCCGTGCCGCTGTGCCGGGGTGGGACCTTTTCAGATGTCGGGATGATAGGAGAAAGAACAGTGAAGCAGCAGAGTATGTGTGGCGGGTGGCCGAGTCATCCTATCACCACGTATTTGTGCAGTTTCTTTTAGTGCCATCCAATCTTTCCTTCTGTCCCTAAATGGCCTGTGTTGAAAATGTCCCTGCTTACAGTTGCTCAACTGGAATGAGGACAAATTGTTTGCAATGGCCCCCTTCCAAATGCTTGTGCTGTAACTTTTGTCTTGACTAGTCTCTGGAGATATCTCTAGAGTGAGTTTCCTATGACTCCTTTGCACTACCCCAAAGTCATGCTGGATTTTCTTCCTCTACTCTTTCAACTTTGTAGCAGGAATCTTGTTTAAAACACCCTCATCGCAGAAAAAGCCAGAGCGGGCAGAGCCTTAATGCTGTTATGTCACAAGTTAACCAGTGAATTAAAAGCGAGGGGGTTGGGTCTCAAGGGTGCCCGAGGTTACGAAGTGGTGCTAGCAGTCGAGGAGACCCACGAGCAGAAAAAGCACAGCCACACCAAGCAGCTTTGAGTTATTAAGTACTGGTGGTGTTAGGACTGCGTTGCCCTCCATGCTAATACTTCAGCCACTTTTGTAAGTAGGAACGCCCGGCCTCTTGGCCCTCCGGGCTGCTTTCATTTGGCACTGAAAGGGTGGCGAAGGTACTCTTCCCCCTCACATTCACATGTGAATTAGTCCAGGATGAGACGGCAGCAAAAAAAAAATGAGTTAGCAGAGCCTGAAGAACTAAGCCAAGAAAGGAAGGGTTTATAGTTCCAAAAACCATTGGATGAGGTTTTGCACGTAGACTCATTAATAGACATTACAGAAGAAAAGGTTCATTCCCCCCCGCTTAGATGCATGACCTATTAGACATATACGTATCAATAAAATTTGCCAAGGATAACTAAATTTGAAGACCATTGTTTGCTTGTTTTTAATGGATGTTAAAAATTAGTTATTCATCAAAAGTACAATCTGCTTTTAGAAAAGAAATACAGAGTTAATGCTATGAAATGGTCTCTTTTGACTCCACAAGAGCAGAAAAACAGGCCTGCGTAAAACATCTCCCTTTTCTCTTTCCGTGCTTTGCAGAAAATGATCTGAGCATCCTCGGAGTGAGGGAGAGTGAAGCCTGGAGATGAGACAGCCGGGGGTCCTCATGGAGCCCTTGGGCGTACAAGGGCCATGATGGGGAGCAAGGTGGGCACCCATCGCCCTTCCTGCCCGCTGACTGGAAGTAACCAGCCAGCACACAGACCCACTGCAAGTCACCCAGGGGGGACTTTTCCCAGGCCAGCCTTCCCAGGACTTGCAAGTCCCAGGGAGCCCTCCCACACCACCCCCCCCTCAAAGCATCCCAGCACCTTTCGCTTTATGTCAAGAGAAACAGGAGTGAGGAGAAAAGAGTGATGGAGCTTAGGGAAGGCATCTCAGGGTTACGGTCACGGGGTTGTTCTGTTTGCGTGTGGTGTCGCGCATCACATTGCAATGGCATCTCCTGCTCTGTGACCGTTTTCTAGTCTCTTGATTCGGCAAAGAGAGGTAAGCTCCACGGCAGACGTATCCCTGTACCTCTGAGAAAACGTTACTGGTTAGGAGTGGACAGAGCACAGCCAGACAGGGCATTCCAGACAGTAGGGGTTGCTCAGTGTTTTCACTTAGCAAATATAAGGATTTTGTATGACTTTGCCATTATTCTGGGGATTTAAAATCTTTGCCACTAGCCCTCTTTTTTTCTTTATTTCTTTTTTTCTTTTTTTTTTTTAACCCAAGCAGTGTCGTACTGTGCTCTGCCATCCAGCTAGTCAGCGGAATGATTGCTTGCATTGCATTCGGGATTTCACAAAACACTAAGACTACTTTGTTTTTCATTAGCACTAGAGGGGAAAAATAAACAGGCTTGGCTCACGGTTTATAATTGCATATGTAATTACCACTTTAAGACCACTATTAGCAATACAAATTAGCTCACTGCCCTTTACATCATCTCGGCAGTGCCTCTCAGAGCGCACGTAAGCCATCCCATTTTTGTCCATCAGGCAGCCAGATTCTAATCTCGGATGTGCTGAAAACAGCGTGATGTACCTCTAAAAATGATCTGCTCCACTTGCAAACACAGCGACCAGTATCTGGAGCCATCCTGTGACAACCACCATGAAGTTGGAAGCAGAACCTGTCAGGCCAATCTTTGGGCCAAATCGGCTGCTAACCATTGTGTACCAGAGCAACTTTTTGGATTTACCTCTGGTTTGCTTTGTTTTCAGCATCTCAAAGAATCCATGGGAAGAGGTCTGCTGACATCAGGAAGGCAGAGTTTGCACTCGGCGTGACCAGTTTCTTACATATAGGCAGTAGGGAAGATGCGGAGCATATTGTCAATAAAACTCACAGGTTATTTACAATTCAACTTCTAAAAGCTGCCACAAAGTAATGAATAGCAATGAGTAAGTCCGAAGCCATTCCAGTCTGTTTTGGTTACTACTTTATTCTCCCAGAGTTCATATTTTCAAAGAAAGCAGAGATACCAAGAGGAGAGGAAGTCTGATTCTAAGAAGCTGTAAAAAGAAATGCATGGCCACAGATCAGGAGATAATTTTATGTCTCACATGTTTTCCGACCCTACGAAGAGCAACTTTAAATTGTTGCTCTCCTCCTTGATTTTAGTGGACGCTGCAGCAGACTCGATAGTTTACAAAATAGGGGGTGGGTGTAAATCCTGAAAAAAGTAGATCCGTAACAAAATGTTGGTCGCTGAGGCCAGAAGGACCCCTTGCCCACCCCTCTGCCTGCGGCAGGATTGATTTAATTATTCTATAACTGTTCCTGTAGATGGGTGTCTGGCCTTGAATAACTCCAACGACAGTGATTGGCCAACGGCTCTTGGCAGCTTGTCCAACTGCCGAACAGTTCTACAGTTTTGCCTAATATTTAACCTAAAACTTCCCTTCTGCTTCAGCCAATTATTATTTGCCCCATCCTTGTTGACTAATGAGAATAATTGATCCTTGTCCTCTTTATAACATTCCTTTATGTCTCCTGTTATTATGTTCCCCACACTCTTCTTTTGCCTTTAGGCTAAAGGTGCCAAGTTATCTTAACCTTTCCTCTTAGATCTGAATGCCAAACTTCTTACCATCTTTCTTCCACTCCTCTAAATTCTTCAATTTGTCCACGTTTTTTCATACAGAATTGAATGCAATTACTCCAGTTATGCTTTAACCAGTGCCAAGCAGAGCGCAATAATTACTTCAGTAACCTTAGTGACCCCATCTAATAACAAAGGCAAAATGCAGCATGTAATTAAAATCTAAAAAAATAACTATTTTTAAAAGCTAATTGCCTTAACAATCAGAACATTCTACAGCCCAGAGAACACACACTAAAGAATTTAAAGGTTATTGTTCATTCAAAACATCTTTTACAATTATATTCCGTATATTGTATTCTGGGCTATGTGCAGTTTTACTCCTATTAGGAACGGTCTGTACTGCATCTCTCACACTCCCTCCCCCTCTTTTTATTTCCTGCAGATTTAACTCCTAATAGCTCCATGGGGCCCTGTCTACACTAGGGATATCGCTAAGGATTTCCCACTGCTGCAAGCACTTCTCCAGCTCCACTGGTATGGCACAGCAGAGAACTCCCACTCATGCTTTTAATCCTTTAGGCTATTCCTACGTCTTCCAGCCTCACTAATGTCAGTGGAGCAGAGCCAATGGTGAGGCATTTTTAGAAAGTTTCCTTTACAGGGACAAAGTTTTCATCTCCTTTGCCAAGTCCATGGTGCCCTACCTTGAACAATCGCCTTCTCTCTGTTGGCAGGCTGGTCTCTTCAAAGCTCCTCTGTCCTCTTCACATTCATCAACACTGTACATGCCCACCACAGTCTGTGACTGCACGTACTCCTGCCTTTCAACTGCTATCCCTTCAGGAATGGAAATCCTTGTCAAAACCCAGCACAAATGATTCAGCATTACTATCATTCTGCTGACAAGTGCCGTTCTTGGAAAATGGTTACATGAATTTCTGGAATTCCCCAAAATAACCAAATTTGGCTCCATTAACAGGAATGGCAAACTCAGACTGCAAACCCACTTGACTAAGCAGAGGCATTTAATTAAATTGTTTTTCTATTACGCAGATAAGCAGAGATATGACTGTTGTTAGTAGATGTAATAGTTTCTATTCTTGTTGGCCCATAGCACCTTAATTAAATTACAATTGTTCTGTTGAAAAACATGTCTGTGAACACCTCCAGGTCGAAAACACAGGAAAATATTCCTAACAAAATAAAAATCAGATTAGTAGTGCACTATTGCATGGTAGATAGGACAAAAAGGAATTGGATTAAGATTGCAACAGGGAAGATTCAGGTTTGACATAAGGAAAATGTAACTGTGAAGCATTGGAGTATATCATCTGGGGAAGGAATGGAGTTTCCCATGCTGGATTATCTTCTAGTACAATTCAAATGAACAGCTGACAGGAATGATACAGACATAATTGGTCCTACCTTGGTCCACACCAATGATTTAGGATCTGTTGAGGACTCTTTCACCCCTGTTTTTCTATGATTGTACTTTGCTTTAAATTTCTAAAGAATGAAGTAAACTGCTGCTCTCATTTACATTCATCTGAGCCTCTTATATTCTATAAAGGCTGCATATTTACAAATGAGATCAGAATTTGGCTTCCTATAATAACACATTGTAACATGCCAGCAATTGCTCCATAACAACGAAAGAGCAAAGTACCTTGTTATATAGGTCTTGTCCCTTAACCAATACATACAAGGCAAAATAATCACTGCTTTTTATAGCGAGACCTCATCCAAGTGTGTGTGTAAGACCTTCTCATATGGCTAAGTAACACGTCTGCACATCCTCCACCTAGAGAAGAAGTAGATCTGGAGAACTGAATGAAATCAAACAGAATTACCACCTGCAAGTTTATAGAGTGCAACCAGGCATTGACTGGAGTCCAGGCAAACATGAACTTACGAGACCTAGTATGTTTGCATGGTTCTTTGGTAGTTAGGTATTTTCTTCCTTCTTATTTATTACAATGCTCTGGATAGAGATTAAATTGAATAGCTCAGTATTTGTTTTTTTCCACTTACCTTGAAATAAGATTTGCACACATTTTTGTAACTAGATTTAAAAGCTGCCAAGTGGCTTTTTAAACAATTCTCAATGCTTGCAGAAGAGTTGTTCATGGCCTCTCACATACGAGTACTTCCCTAGAACCACATCAGGAACCGATCCCCTATCCCACACAAATACAGCTTTACCCTCTTTGTCCAGAAGCAGAAAGGCACTTCTGCTTAAAACAATGCCAGGACACAAAATCCCCGTTGTATTCCACTAGCAAATTCTGCAATAAGACTCAATTTAAAGCCTATTTAGGTCAGTTAAGGGCTTGCCATCGACTCAGTGCATTTTGGGACAGGCCCTTAAACTATAGGTCTTAAGGACAGGAAAGCCTCCATATACACGATAGTTCTTAGGGAAATCACTGAGGTCAGCAGAGGCTGATTGACTTCAGCAGATCACTGAGGTCAGCAGATGCTCAGCGGGACAAGAATTTTGTGCTGATCCAAAGCTATCAGAGAAATAAGTAAGAAGGTGGGAAGACTGAAGAGGGTGAGTCCTCCCCACATGTCATTCACCTTCAGGCTGTCAGTGCTGCAGCAACTGGAAAAACCAACTAGACATCCCTACTCAGCCACGCTGTGCTTTGTAAGTGACTAAAGAGGTCAGCGCTCCCACATCGTGTAGAAATGGTTGCATGATGTGGTTTCTACTTCTAAAATAAAATTAAGATTCCATCCCGTAATTCACACAAAAGCTAACAAAATATGGTGGGTTTTTAATGATGTACAAATCAATATTATAAAAAAAAATAAAGTAAATATTTCCCTTGGCAAGAAATGTAAAATATTTCATTCTCGTAACATGCAAGTTTTATATTTACACAGCGTAAAGTCCCAAATTACCATAACGTGTTAGTAGCATGAAACATTTTTAGCTGCGATGTCTTAAACAAAGCTGGAGTTACTGTCTGCAGTGCCCTTAAGCTATATATGTCATAGTCTTCACAAGACTGAAACAAAACACATAGAGCAGCAAGCAGTAACCACATTAAGGTTTAATGCTTATAAACACAGAAGGTTTAACACTTGGCAAGCCAAAATTCCCCTATGACCTGAAGACATGCAGATCGTGACCTGAGAATTAAGTGCTGTGTTAAGCAGTCAAGCTGTCTCCCTAAAGAAAAGACAAAAATAGCAAAAGACTAGCTGAGCCATTGGGTTGGCATATGTCAGGTGCATCCAGGCCCAATTCAGAGTCGATCTGTAGCTGTGCGGGGCCAAGCCTGACCTAGCCCAGACTTTCCAGGCAGGGCTTCCTAAGAAGAAGGATTTTCAGAGGCACTCAACACCCGTTGTCCCCACTGACCCCCAGGGAACAGGAATATTTAAGCTCCCATGCAACCAAAAAACACCACAAGAGAAAATTTCATTTGGTCTCCATCCAGAAACAGAAACCTCCTGGTATTAGTTGGAGGGAGCAAGACAAATTTACATTACTTTCCCCTGCGTATTCCTCACCATGAACATGCCCTCTTGCTCTCCCTGCCTCCCTCCAAGGGCTCTTCCCAAAAGCGGGTGCCACAGTCCTGAAAAGCCTGGTGATAGAGTGGAAAGAGAGGGAGGAGGGGAAATTAAAATGTGAAACAAAAGGCTTGAACTAAATATTTAGAGATAGATAGGTACGTCTTTGTTTAAAGAAAGGTCTGCAAGGCAGAGAAGTTGGTTTGGGAAAGACAAAGGTCAGCAGATCAACAGCTCCAAACATCAGAGATGAAGAGGAGGCATGCAGGGAGAAGAGGGGAGTGTTAAACAGCTGCCTGGGGGAGCTTAAAAGGGATGCTCAGCATACTCAAAACACTCTAATTTTGCCATACTAGATCTGCTTGTGCCAAATTCCCACACAGAAGAATCTCAAGGACATGAGACTCACTGGGGTATCATGGTTTTATTTCTCTTGCTTTCTTCACTGCAAGCTGCGTTTAACTTGTAAATGCAGAAGTTTTCCATTCTCAAGTATTTATTGTATTCCTTACAAGATATTTTTTTAAAGTTGATCAATATGAAGCTTATCCATGAAGTTACTATACAATTCCTGCTGGATTAAAATTGGACATTTCTCTGTGTATTGGTAAATTGCCAAATGCTGTTGCAAGGAACACTCAACTGTAATGAACTTTTATTCAGGGTCCCAAGGTGCTCATTACAGAGAGATGTATATATTCATATATATATATATGTATGTTAAATTAGGCAACAAAAGAATCCCATGCTGCCTAAGACCTGCTCAAAAAGCAGAATTTCCAATCTGGAGGGAATCCTGTTATTTCAACTTTCATTTCCGTCCTAAAACAGGCCAAGAAATCAAAATATCAATGAAATAAATTGGTGGAACTCAAAGATCAGAATTATTTAGGTTTGGAAATGTCTATAGACAAAATGCTGATGCTTCCAATTGAAAATACAATGGTCCCAGGCTGAAAAGACCTGGAATATGATCCTTTTCTCACATGGATAGAAATCAAGAATAATTCTGCTAGAAATCCATGAAGTTACACTGGTGGAAGCCTTCACATGGGTAATAAAAAAAAAACAACCAGAATTACAAGCATTTTATAAAGCCAAGTGCTTTGGAAAGCTTTACGCTTTCAAGCTTCAGGGCATAAAGCAACCTAGGAATTAGGAGGAAAATTTCATGGCTCATCCCCACTGCTGCGATGGTGGAGGCCAGGCGGTCACGCAGCCTCACCGGGGCCGGTTGATGGCTGCTCAGGCTAAATGCAGGAATATCTATATTCTCTTTTGTTTAGCAAAAGCTGGGATTATGGCCCACATAGCACATGGGCTAGTGCATACGGCTTGGGAATGGCAGGGTCCAAGCTGTCTGCTGGGCTTTCTAGGTGGCTGATAGACCCAGGGAGGAGGCAGCAGCCTGCCGTGCAGTGGGGAATACTGGCTGTCAGAAGCAGCCAGGCAAGCTCTGGCAACACGCTCCTGAGGAAAGCAGAGACAAACTGTCTGCCCAGCAGGCTGAACGCAGAAGTCTTGGACCCGTGAGCAAAGAAGCTCTCTTCGGACACTTAACTCCTCTCCAGGGTTCAGGAAGCAAGATTATAGATATAGTCATTGCGAGGGACTCAAGGTGTCACCAAAGAAACACACTATTCTGCTATCAACTGCTCCTTTTGCTAAAGACAACTCAAAACAACTCCTCCTGCTTGGTTTTTTTTTCTGTTTGTTTTTTTTTAAACAAGATTCTTTCAAAAGGCCATAGCCTTCAGGCCACAAGCTAATCTTTAACCACCCGTTTAATTTTTCTGAGCAAGCTGGCACTGACCATTGTTGGAAGCAGTCACTTTGTGGAAAAAAACCATGGACATTCCCCCGCAAAGCTGGTTCTGCAGAGGACGCGGGGACGGCTCGAGCTCTGGACAAGGCAGACAGCTCTCTGCATCACCAGAGAGCCAACACCAGCAAAATTGGCAGTTGTCTTCTGGTGAAAAAACAGAAATTGAGGCTGAGTGCTACTGCCGTCTCGTACAGGGGTGGGGGCAGGCGTGTAAAGACATTTCTGCCTGGTTTCCACCACCTGCTCTGGAGCCGGTCCCCATGCCTGCAGCAGCAGAATTACAGCGATGGGAAGCTGTGGTCTGGTCACCATTGGGCTTCAAATCTAGCATGCAATAATAAACACTTGGAACCCTATAAAGTTCAGAGCTGGGTATCCAAATTCATTATGTTAATTTGTCCCAAATCTAGTCAGTTTAACCTCCGAACATGACTACAGCCGGTGTTTGTAGAAGCCGGTTAGGGTGAGAGACAAGAGTCTTTGGAGTTCCTCACCTGCAAGCACTTATTTGGGGTCCAGCACTGGGAGTAACTCATCAATCTTATTTTTTTTTAAAGTTGAGATCACCATCTGATTGTGTGTAATATGCTAATGCTCTAAGGATTAGAACACAAAGCAAAAGAAAAGACTTAAGGAAATTAATGCCCCAACTTTAAATTTGAGAATTTTTAAGAGGGATTTAAAACATAAAAACCCAGTAGCAAAAGAACAAAGATTGTTTTTTTCCAGAGAAACTAAGATCCCAGTCCAAGAAAGAATGCAGAATACACTGAACCAAGAGTTTTCTAGATAATGTCAGAACCAAGCTGAGAAAAGAAGGTTGATTTGCCCCCAACTATTATATTTAGTTGTGGGCAAATCACTTCAAAGCCATATTCAGTCACCACCTGAGTGAGAGAATGCAAAGGAAGGGTTAGTCAAAAAGCTTCCCATGGAGTGACCTGCACTGTTCAACCTGACTCATTCCCTGCCACCACCCCAGAAATCAACTTCCTGAACCACCTCCATCCTACAAACTTCCCTAGCCTCCACAGTGATTTCTGTAAAGTCAAGCACAATGGAACTGCAACAAAACCAAACTTCAAGTCATTGAACTCTCCCATAAAATACTGCCAGCTTCTTCCACACAGTTCTACCAAAACTTTCCAAGTCTCAGTCTAGGGCCTCAACCATCAGATCATTTCTCCTGCCCAGAGTAGGAAATAGCATCTATTTCAGGGATTATTCAGAAAGTTTGAAAATCTAGAATGAATGAAATAACCTGCAATCAGGACAAAAAGAAAAAAAGTCTAACTTCAGAAATCAACTGGATGGAGCCAAAATTCAAGGCAATATATTTACTGAAAAGAAAAAAAAAAAAAAAAAGAAAGCTCCATCTAATCTTTCACCCAAAACCCAACCACAGTGTCTGGACTCAACAGGGTCAGGTTATTTTCCCATAGTATCAACACCACAACTAGAAATAGAAAGAACCACGACTACCAAAAGCAGCCACTAATTTTCATTAAGTTTCCAACACTGCTTTCTGACTGAAGTGACAGTTACACTTCAGGAAAGTCTTTTGATCTTTTTGATGCTCAGCTGAATGGAATCATCACATCTTCAGAGCCGTGCACACTGAGAACATAAATTCTGACTCTTCATTGCTGGAGAGATTGCTTGCTATTTTTATTCTAGTTATTTTCTACTTTAAGAAAAAAGCTGAATTCTCTCTGTCAAAACCAACAGAAAGGTTGTTTAAAGGTATGGCAAGATATATACTCATTTAACGGAGTACATACAATAGTCTTTACAATAACCTGATGAGTTCCAGAAGTGGACTCAATACTATACAGCAAAGTCAATCATGCTGGTAGATATGCCAAAAGTGCAGAACTGTTTCAGACGTAGTTTTCAAGAAATAGAAACATCTGACCAAAAATATAAGGGGACGGAAAATATGAGGTGTACATGGAGAAAATGGAGATAGCGTTAGAGAATGAATGCAACACAAACCAGCTAATGGTTTAGTAAAAAACACAATTAGTCTTGCAGGTTTGCATGCCTCTAAGCCAGCAGTTCCTGAGCTGTGATGTACAAACCACCACTAGCCAACAATCTTTGGTGGCTGCCCGCTGTCAGCTGGCTGAGCATTGTCTTTCTTGTCCCAGCTGTTACATCATACTGAAGATGTAGTTAATGGATGTCAGACTAAACCAAGCCACTGCTGTCATTGCCACAGCGGCATTTACAGAACTGCACGTGGGAAATGAATGGGATCAAAGGGCTGAGAGTAAAAATTTATTTCACTCCTCTATCTGTATGGAGATACAGAATAATCCATGTTAAAAAGAAGAAGGTTTCTTTTGTCTGTTCAAAAATTTGCACCAGGAAGCTTGAGCAGTCAACTGTAGACCAAACCACGGCTGATATATCAGTCAACACAGCATTTAAAAATTGTTCACAAAGGAAAAAAAGTAATTTTGACTCCTGGCTTAGAGAAATTCCTGGCAAAGGAAGAAACTATGCTCAACCCCCAAATAACCAAACACCCATCCACTGCATATGGAAATTATTCTGCCACCATTTTACTGCTCCAGCAGAGGTGGTGCATGGCCCTTTCGAAGCCTTGGCTCTTTTTGAAGGCTATTATTTTAAACATTTTAGTACTGGGAACTGCATGGAGCTGGCAATTATGGAATTAGAGTGCAGTGTGGAGAATGTCACTTTGAAATCATTTAGCTCAGTTCATTTCCTTTTCGAGCGCAATAGAAAGCAGATGGAGCAGGGAGGGCCAACATGCCACAGAAGAACTCCCCAGGCCTTGGCCAACACTTTCCTCCCCAGGACTTACAGAGGGGTCACCAAATCCCTGTAGCGTTATTATCCTTTAGAACCACATGCTAAATTCATCCAGGGTCCTGGTCTTTGGAGCAAGTAGCCTCACTCCTAGGTTTGTGTTACACATTGAATGTTAGACCTAAATTGCCAACAAGGTCAACAGGGACCCAAAGCTCACACCAGAAGAGCAATGCAGGGAAGCCAGAGAGAGGCCAGCAGAGAACAGCAGGAAGATTAAGTGCTTTGGGAAGGAGAAGCCTTGATAGAGAGAGAGGCCTCCAAAGAGTTGTCCAATATGAAAGAAAGGTTCTTACCAAAAGAAAGCTTTGCTATATACAGCAAGAGTTGGACAAGAAATTGTAAGCTTGACTTGCAACAAAGATAGATTGAGGTCAAGAGGAAAAAAATAAATTAAGTGCAAGGGGAGTGAAGCATTGCAGCCTTTGTTTGTAGTTGATGCTGCATCACTGGAGGTGTCGAGGAAGAGTTACAGGAATTTCTCCCAGGGACCATCTAGCTAAGTGTGATCTTGCCTCAGAGCGAAGGGATGACTTCCAGGGATGCTCTCCAGCCCAACATCTTTTGGATTATTTAATAGCGCCTGTGTTTCTTATACAGAGAAGGAAGGATTCCCCAAAGGAAATTAATGTGTAATAAGAGAAACAGATCCAAGTGCTGGAGTTGCAGGAGGGTCTGACAGAGACACTGGGACTGAGGAAGTCCAAATCCTTCCCTGTTAACGTAACAGGAGAGTTATTCTTCGCTCAGTGTCTCCCTCTGCATTGTTACAAATATCTGGGACAAGTAATGCAGAGGGCCCATGTCTCACTGGCCAGGGTTATGTGCACCAAACAGCAACTGGAGTGAGCCCCAGCCCCATACCTATCCACGGGCCTCTGAACTGACCCACGCACTGCTCCAGTTTGACCTACACATCATGCTCAACCCTTGTTTGCTCCACAGCGCTAGCAAGCACATTGAAAGTGGGCCATGCTCTAAGCTTTCTGGTAGCTATTGTCCAACATGCAGGCAGCAGCAGCACCACCGCTGCTCCCACTTGTTTCACCGCTACTGTACAAGTTCCTTGTGCTCGTCCTTATAGCCCTTGCTGCTATTTCACACCTCCCAATAGATCTGTCTTCTTTAAAAAAGTCCATTTGCTCCAGGCATTGTGTCAGATGGACAGACTTGTTCCTCAAGGACCTCCAAGGCATAGACAAGACTGATGCCAAAGAAAAGGGCAGCTATCCCAGGTTGATGGCACTGACATGGGACACAGTGTCATCTGCTCTTCATGCCAGTCTCTTCACGCTCAGAGGAAATGTTGGCGCTAGAGACAATTTTCCCCTGGAAGACTAGTTTGTGCCGTGCATCTAGGATTACCCTCAATGAAGGCAACATTTCTGTACACAGCAGACCAGCTTCAAGGCTCCCTGTGTCAGCAGTTCCCCTTCTAGAAACCCATAGTGAAAGAGAAAACTTTTGCAATCACCTTAGAGAGTTGTACCACTCCCTGTTCTCACCGTTGCTGGCAAACAGTTCAAGGCTGGCTATTACCACCATGGGCATGATTGCGATAGAGGTCTGTGAGATTAGCCAGCTTGTCTGTTCATGCAGTATCTGCACTGAAAAAAATACCAGGAGCTTGGTCCAGGTGCTTGCCCAATGTGCACTCTGCAGATATCCAGGCAAACTAATGAAACTCCTTAATATCCGCCACAAATACCTCAACCAAAGAGACTGCTGCTCTTCCCGTTTCTGAGCCGTAAGCAGAAGGATCAGAGAGAACCACCAGCTACACCAGACACCTGAAAAAGGGCAGCTGTCTGAGACTCCTCTGTGCCATGGGAGCTGGGGTTCTCCTCCTGCCTCAGATATTGGCAACGGAACACTTTTCGGCACCTGAGCAAACTCTACTTACCATCTCCTACAGTGATTCAGGCACCGCCTCAGGACAAGCATGGGTCTGACCGCCTGCAAGCTCTCAGCAGAGCATGCGCTCAGCTAGTTGACCTCAGCGTGACAAACCTGGGGAAGCAGGCTGGACAGGTCATTGCTGCCTCTTGCAGAACCTGTGCCAGGTCACCAGCAAGCCACCAATAAGCCAGGTCCCCAATAAATCTATGCTGGCAGTGTCTGTCTTTCCCTGCCTCTCCCCACATACCCCTCACAGGCAGTGTCCCTTTCTAGCACCACTGCCAGTCACACAGGATGTACAGAGGTTTCTTTCCACTACTCTTCCAGCCACCAGCAGCTTCAGCCCCTCCCCAGATCAGGGAGGTAGCCCCAGGGCTACCAAGTATACTCATATGTCTCCAGATCTCTAAGGCAACACCACGGCTATTGCTCCTGCACCTTCTTCTTTTTTACCTACTCATCTGCATCTTTGAAGTGTGTCCCCACAGCCTCCCCCTCTTTTTTTAACCATTGCTATAAAGCGACCTGCCCACCTACCAATCTGCAGAGAGGTCTGACTCGTGTACAACAGGCCCTGGATGTTGCAACAGCATGGTACAGTTGCACACCATCTATACTACCAAAATCATAGAATCATAGAATCATTTAGGTTGGAAAAGACCTTTAAGACCATCAGGTCCAACCATTAACCTAGCACTGCCAAGTCCACCACTCAACCATGTCCCTAAGCACCACATCTACACGTCTTTTAAATACCTCCAGGGATGGTGACTCAACTACTTCCCTGGGGAGCCTGTTCCAATGCTTCATAACCCTTTCAGTAAAGAAATGTTTCCTAATATCTAATCTAAACCTCCCCTGGTGCAACTTGAGGCCATTTCCTCATGTCCTATCCCTTGTTTCTTGGGAGAAGAGACCAACACCCACCTCGCTGCAACCCCCTTTCAGGTAGTTGTAGAGAGCGATAAGGTCTCCCCTCAGCCTCCTTTTCTCCAGACTGGACAACCCCAGTTCCCTCAGCCGCTCCTCATAAGACTTGGGCTCTAGACCCTTCACCAGCTTCATTGCTCTTCTCTGGACACACTCCAGCACCTCAATGTCTTTCTTGTAGCGAGGGGCCCAAAACTGAATTGAGGTGTGGCATCACAAGTGCCAAGTACAGGGGCACAATCACTCCCCTAGTCCCACTGGCCACACTATTGCTGATACAAACCAGGATGCTGTTGGCATTCTCGGCCACCTGGGCACACTGCTGGCTCATACTCAGCCGGCTGTCGACCAACACCCCCTGCTCCTTTTCCACCAGGCAGCTTTCCAGCCACTCTTCCCCAAGCCTGTAGCGTTGCATGGGGTTGTTATGACCCGAGTGCAGGACCCAACACTTAGCAGCTACAAATACAATATTTGGCATACAAAAGCCTAAGTGGTAGGAAACGTGAAAAAAGTAAAAGCAGACTTGCTCGCCAGCTCCCACACAGCTGCGTCCTGATGAGGTCTGCAGGGTCAGCCTGCAGGGCTAGTGCTTCAGCTGCTGCTCCCCTGCAGCCAAGGCAGGAGCTGGAGCACTGAGGACCTTGGTGACATGGAGGGGGGGAGTCACCATGGTGTCAATGAGAGCTGTCAGTCCTTCTAGGAACTTGCTTTCTGCTTTCAGAGCAGCATCTTCTTTCTCACCTGGGAGTAAAAGGTTGCCACCCAGTTGTCTCCTGGTATCAGGCCAGCACGTTCACTGGCCTCAGGTGTCTTTCCTACATCAGGCAAACACCCTGGTGAGAAGGCTTCTTACTTTTGGGCATACAACTCTATTTTTGGTTTGCCATGGGGGCAGGCCTGAGCGTGGCCAGGGCAGAAACCCTCCTGCAGAGGGAAGGCACAGCCTCGTTGGTCTGGGAACCCAGCAGTGCTGCCTGCAGCCCCGACATCCCAGAGCTGCCCCATGCGATGCCAGAGCACACGGCTCTACAGAAACCCTGGCCGTGGAATAAGAAGGCTGCCAGGGTGTGGCTGGACGGGGATGGCCGGCAGGAGGAGAGAGGGGAAGGCATCTCCCGGTGAGCTGGGGCTGTGAGGGTGTGAGCCGAGAGACCAGGCTGCTGGGCAGGGAGAGGGCACAGGAGTAGATGCGTTGGGATAACACCATCTCAGCCAAATAAACTCCACCTCTGCTCGTCATGCTAGCTGATTCCCACCTTTCCTGCCCCTCCAAGGGCTGGGGCTCAAGGGAGGACATGTACTCTCTCAAACATCACTTTGAGTGGCTACTTGGGATAGTCTGTGTTGGGTGCAAGGAGTCAAACATGGCATTTCCTTCCTCATTGTGCTTCTGGAGAGGTTCCAGGAGCAAGCCCTACTCTTGGATTCTGTTTTTAAGGGAATCAGTTGATTCAAAAGGGAGTCTAAATGCAATCTGGTAAAAGGAAATAGGGCATAAGCAGTCAGTGTAGATTCACCCTCCCTCCACTGCCTCATCTAAAAAATTAAGTTAACATGATCTTCTTGAAGAGGAGGAGTGATTTCAAGGGTTAAAACGAGGCAGGAAGGTATTTGAACTCTAAGAGAAATATTAAAAATCTTTTTTCAAACATACGAATATGTATTAAGAGGCATAGACAATAACTACGTGGCTATTACACTGAGTTATTTAAACATGAACAGAGTGCTAGGCAAATTAACATATAGAACAACACTGCTCTGGTAGGTCAAATGATAATGGGACCTAATAGGATTTCCCTATCCCTAATTCCACTGAATCCAAGTAAGGCTGATTTAAAAGTTGTAAATGTGCAGGAGGTGGCTTCCAAGACAATAAAAAGCATTTCTGTGCTCTGAAAAACAAGCCTTGAGGATGTGACAACACATGAAAAATTCCTTTAGCTGTGCCTCTTCTCAGCACGGTTTGGATGAGCTGAGGCTGCCCCAGCGGCAGCTGTTTCTTGTGCACCCACCTAAACCAGGAATATGTGTTTGTCATATCTTGCTTCATTTCCATATGCGTTCTGCTCCTGTGGCTTTCTTGGCAGCTTCCTCTCATCTGGTCCTGCACCCCACTGCATCCACGCATACAGAGCGAGTTCCCAGGCTGATGCACTTGCAGAGAACAGGCAACGCTGTCAGGATGCACTAGGAGAAGCGTCCCTGCCCCGGGCGGCTCATGGGCTTGATCTCAGCATGCTGCAACCAGTGTTTGAGGCAGGCATGCAGGGAGAACAGAGAGAAATGGGCAACTGAAGTACACTTGTGTGAATAGCAATAACCTCCCGGTTCCATTTTAATGCCGTATCAAAAGTAAAGCAGGTGATGAAATATATGGGTCTGTGTGTGGGAACTGGCATAACAGAATGAAACTGCACAGGCACGGTGCAACTCTTCACGTTTAAAGAAGGTATTAGATTAGATAGAGACAGGTGCAAGTTTAGAAATAACAACAGACAGAAGCACTAAATGGTTTTCAGTGAAATCAACGCTAAAATGCCAACATCCTGGACTAAACACCTTGTTAGAGGTGATCGAATCCCTAACAGCTGTGGTAAAATGCCTTCACTTGCAAGTGTTAGTTGTGGATAAGCAAAATTGTCTTGCTGTTGTTGCTATTTATGGCAGCACCTATAACTGACTACCTGCTTTCCAAACAGATCGTTCTCCAAAGAACCTGCTACAACTGTTACGTGCATGTGAAATTATTTTCTTCTGTAGTACAAGTTACTCACTGTAGGCTTCAAAGTTCAAAAAACGCCATGGTGTGTGAAACTGGAGTTAAACAACCCAAGGACTATAACTGTGTAAGGGACTTAAGAGCAATCCCCTTACTGTGAGCACCATTTATCCTCTGAACAGTAAGATTTTTAACATTGAAAAGCATGTTTGGCTTTAAATTCATACTTGAATTCATAAGAAAACACTGAGGTATTCTATGTTTGCACTAATGATTTTATTTTCTTTTATTACTGTTACAGTTTTTGTGGACAATAAAATCATCAAATACTTATGGGAATAAAAAGTAATAAGTGAAAGCTTAGAGATTTAGAGAATAATACTTCAGGAATTTTGCCTCAAATAACCAGGTCTTCTATTTTTGTTGGTGCACCTAGAGTATGCGTGAGAAAAAACAGTGGTGGTGTGTCAAATAAAAAGAAACATCTCTCTCATTAGAACTGTGTTTATCATGCTTTCAAACATTCTACATATCAATGCCCCTATTTGTCATTGTAATTCAATATAATAAAAGCTGTCAAAATTGCTCACTTTGCTTGCTAGAGACAGATTTGCTGAAGTTTTGCAGCTCGAGCCAAATAACACAGCACCAGATCCTCCAGCTTTTATTTCACTCTGCTCTAGGCAGTATTCCTACTGGTTTCTGAGCAATTTTTGCCCGAGTAAGGGCTGAAAGTTTCAGTTTTGAACATGAGACCTTTTTTGAAATAAACAGTCACAGAAATCCCGTCTACAAAGCACGTTGGGTGACTGGAATGGTACTGCTTGCGAATTTTATCTCTGAAATGCCAAGCTTATTTCCTACAGATTATTGCAAAATACAGACTAACTACATCCTTGATGAAATTCCCTCGAGGTGCATGAGGTCACCCCCAGGATTAAACACTGCCTGACCTTTTGCATACAGAGCTCAGAAGCTCTGTATTTTGACGCCTACTGCGCCTTCGGAGATGTTAGTCTGTTCCACTAAAAACAAAGATTATAGATCTTGTCCCTCATGGGAAGAGCTTCGATGAAGCAACTCTCTGTTATTACCTTGTCCAGAGACTCTCCAGGACCACACTGTGTCCTTCTGGCAATAGACAAAATAGATAAAGCTATCACTCAAGGGCAGCCTTGAGTAATGGCTACATTTTCCATCATTTGAGAAAGATGTTTTGATGCATTAAATAAAGGAAACATGTTAGGAACTTTGTGTTGGGAATAGGTAGAGTGGCAGGTCATATGAAAAGCAGCTGGGACAGTGGTTAGGGCAAAGGATTAGAGTCAGCTGCTCTTAGTCTTCTCCACACTACTGACTTGTCCTGAGATCTGGAGAAGTCTTTTATGGTAAAGCCTATAAACCAGAGTCCCTCCATCTAGCTCCTCTGCAACTGCCTTTCCGCATCTGCGAAGACTGTAGCAGTTTATCATGTCAAAACACTTTTACAGGCTCACATAAAAGCTGCTAAGTATTAGCAGCTGTAGTGGCCAGTCAATGCATTTTTACCCCTTTTTGAACATGTGCCCAAAGACCATTTGATGAGGATGTGTTCTACATTTGTAAATAAACACGTCTGCGTAGACATTGGGACCTGTAAGACCAGAGAAGATGAAAAACAAGATGAAATCCACTGACAAATGTAGCTCTTCTGACTGGAGCCTTTATGGCAGATGCGTGGACAGACTCTTCCCTGAGTTTTTACTCCAGCAATTATTCCTAACTTGGCATCCAGAAGTCAGCCCTGGCTTCCAACCTGAAAAAAAAAGCAGAGAGTTAGGCTAACACACACTAGCCTCCTTCAAGCATTCAGGGCATTGTGCATGTGATAAAGGGTTGGATAAAACAGTGGCAAAAGTCTGCTATCTTCCAAGGCTCAGGAAAATAAACCACAAAGGCAATTCAACAAAGTCCTCTTTGTTCCTGAATAGAACCAACAAAATGAAAGGAATCTGGTGGAAGAGAGAAGGCAAGAAAGAGGTCTGCTGCAGGGAGCAAGGACAGACAGAATCGCTCTTTTCCGGCTCCTCTGACAGAGCAAGTGCGTGATTATCACATGAGCCTCACAAAGACTGGAATTAAAGGGGCTGACTCGGCTGTCACATCGCTTAAGCTGCACTGAGGTCAAAGGAGTTCGGACTAACCGAGGTCAGCCACACGTGGCCTGGGGAAGCAGGGGTCTCTTTTACTAAGCAACAGTTGCTCAGGTTGATAAAAATAGGTACCTGGAGCCCGTGATGGCTCGTAAAGCTGTCCCTTAACACTGGATTCCCATGAAGTGCAGAATATAATCAATAGCACTCTGAAAAGAACAGAACCACAACGAAGGCAGTCAGATGGTCACTAGAAACAAGTGTAAAGGGCAAACACAGAAGAGAAGCCACCATCTGTGCTATCCCCTAAGAGACCAAGGGAAAAAATAATAAGTCTGAAATATTGGCACACAAGTACGACAAAACCCAAATGCAAATAGGTGTCAATAACATGACTGTAGAGAAGCCTGCTATTTGCATTCATCAATCATGTCTCCAACAGAGACTTCTCCTTGAAGATATCCAGTGAAGCCAGGGCTACTGAAGAATGTCCCTGTGCTAAAAATAGTACCTATTCTCTCCAATGCCCTCTGTCCCCTTTCAGCTTCCATTTCACATGATTCAGCTCCAAGAGAGGAGCAATGACCTCATCTCACCAGGAACATCAAACATCTCCACAGCTTTGATGAACCTTTTGGTGAGAGTAGGGAAAGGAGAAGCGTATGCATCAGCTGTGTAGTTATGTGCTGGATACGTCTGGATACATCCCGAGACTCGTGTTTGAAAGCAAAACTGATGTTCATCTCCTTCAGTATGCAAGCACAGAAAAGCAGCTTTTGGGGTTTTGTGGGCTTTTTGATATTTTGTTTGTTTGTTTTCTGGGGACTCCAGTAGCATTTGGACTGGGTCCATAGAAAAATCTATGAATTTTGTCAAAGACACAGAACTATATCATGTTTACCATCATCATCACTTCTGTATATAACCGGGATCAGGTTGTTAGTGGGCTTGCTGTTCCACAGCATGGATTAAGTAATTGTCTCTGCCCGATAAACTCATACTCACCTCTATATCCCGATTTTTGAATCAGGATTTTCCATCTTGACGTTATTTGTGGCAACAATGCCAAGTTTTTAAAATACCTTCTACAAATAAAGTCTGTCCCCCATTCATTCCTCGGGTCATTACACTGGGGCTTCCTGGTAAACAAACTAGATTTACTGTGACACAGACAGAGTGAACAGAATGAGGTTTTCAAGCATCACTCTGTCACACCTCTTTGTGAACGGGGAACTCACTAAAACAAATCCTGAGAGCAAGCCAAAGAGGCAAAACTGCAGGACCCCCAGGGGATCTTCACAGATGTCTTCAAGCCGATAGTGCAGGATGAATCTGAGAAAACAAGTCCTTGGGCAAGCTCAGTTCTCCTTTACAACCTGTTAATGACTATGTGTTTACCTGTCCTTGAGGAAAGAGACTCTACTGTGGCTTATCACACCCAGAGGAATTCCCACTGTCCTCAGGGGGGTCTGGGTCAGAAGTTAAACCGAAAACTCCAAATTCACTATCTGTGCTTCATCATTTGACAGACTTTAGACTGAATTGATGTTCAGTGTCCAGTGCTGTAATAGCAGAGAACTGCCTTTTTCATTCATTTCTGTTCTTTTAAACCAATGCTACCGCATTTTTTTCTGCTCTGTTGCAAAGCTTGAGACAGTGTCCCTTAGGTCAGAGTCACCTTACAGAAGGACACGCCAATGCCTGTTATTAAAGTGTGTGTGTGTATGTGTTTAGGCCAGGTGAAGGACAACTGTCTCCACTGACGTTAGTTTACAGGGTCTTAGAGAAGGCAACACAGAGTGAACCACCAAAGCCAGCACCTTCAATGCTAGTGAAGGGAACGGGTAAATCCTCAGAACATGGAATTGGGGCTTTCTGACGCAGCTGGCATCCGGGTGGAGCAGGCACTGCAATCATGTACAGCCTGGGCAAGGTGAGGGGCTTGTGCTTAGGAACCTGAAGTGTCCACCCCTGGCCTCCTGGTCACTGAGAAGGCTGTGATCCACCAAACAGTAGCGTTGTCCCACAGGCGGGGTTCAGTACCTGGTGTGCAATGACCCGATCTTACAGAGCCGAGATACTTATTTATTTCATGTCTGCGCAGAGGTGGGAGCCAGTTGGTGACTCCACAAAGCTGGCACGCCACACCGAAGAACTGCAACATATTTATTCTGTTACATAATGAGTAAAAACCCACCTAAATTTACATTCATTGCTTAGTAGTCACCCTCTCATCTATTATTGGTCAGTTGTATTTAAATTAACTTTGCTCGTTATGTAAATTAGCACACCTGCTCCTTGCAGGTGGGGGGAGGCAAATTCCTCCAGCCTGGAACTGAGTTGGCTGTCCGGATCTCCTCCCGCCACCTTTGCCTTTCCTTTAGTTTGTGCTTCGTCGGCGGTCATCCGGCCTTTTATCAGTCTTTAGTTCCCTCTACAAGGACATAGTCGTTAGCAAAGCATGCATAGTTTATACAAAGTAATCAGGCTTGCTTAGTGAAGCTATGGAGAGTACTACTGGTCCTCCTTAAAGAACAACGCATCATCTTTAACCCTGAATTGCACCACAGCGAGGCCCTGACTCAAACATACGACTACAGTAGGATGCTCTGTTCAGCATTCTCCACTGATAATGTCCTGGTTTTCTCTATAAGGAAGTTTATTCTTGTATCTCCAAAGTGATGGGGAGTAATGGGGGTTTCTTTTTCTGTGTGTTGTCACCAGCTCCTCATCGCAGCATGTCTTGCTGGTAACTTACCCACCCACTGCAATAAAGCAGCCTTGGTCTTTCACACCATGTTAAGGAACCAACAGAGTACTTAAACCAGGCTTGGCTTGACTGCCGATTTCAACTGAGTTCACTGGTAAAAGGAAACCCTAGTCGTTCTACTTCCCCACAGCTAGCGTTGTTCAATGCCTAGTGTTAAGATAAATTATGTTCTTAAGTGTGTAGGATGAAATAAGACTTGCTATCACAGCAGGATGAGTTTGTCAAACACTACTTACATTAGGCAGCAAACTTTTGTTCCCATAGAAGGAAGGATTTTGAAAGTAGATAACCAAGCTGATCTTGGAGATATATCACCTGGGGCCATGATTCACGATCTATGTAGCCTCATATATAGTATATCACTTTCTCTAACAGCCCTTAACAGGGACTTTGACAGAACTATTTTTTTCTTCTGAATGATATATAATCAAATTCAGTTCTACAACTTCATTTTCAGTCATCTCTGTTCATTGTTCTTTTGTTCCAAGTATTCCTTGGCATGGTTTAAGAACTACTAAAATATTTAATAGGTGTTTAAAAGTAACAGCTATAACTACTTAGACTAGACATAAATAGAAGACGACTAAACGGGTCATTACCTTTACAAGAAAAGTGTTTATGGAGAAGGATTTAAGAGAAACAAGATTATAGATCCAACTGCTCCATTATTTTCTGTGTTTTAAAGGAGAAAGCAGAGTGGGTTTGCAAAGTGAAGTACAGGGTAAGACTATTCTGAGTCTAATAGAAAGACGAAGGTACTGTTAGAGAGAATTTGAGAGGTGCTCAGTCCTTGGAAAAGTCAAGCCACTTCTGGGGCTGCTTAGGTAGGGATTCTTGGCTCTAACATCCCAAGGATGATCAACATTTTGATTGTGATGTTTGGTCACTAAACGATGCTAGTCGTGAACAGGAAAGAATGTATTTTCCATTCAGATGGAGAAAGGAGGGGGGAAGGTATAAGACGGAGTGTCTCTGTCCCCTTGAGATCTATCCAAGATCTTAAGAAATCAATGGAAATCTTTCCATTGAGTTCACTGTGCTCTGGATCACATCCCTACAGAGCCTGCTTTGTTGTCAAGTCCATTCCTTCTTCCCCTCTCTGTTGCTCAATTTGCTTTCTGCTGTTAGGATCTTTTTCCCAAATATTAATAAATCTGTATAATCTTTGGCCTCCAGCTGAGTCTTTCTTCTATGGCACACTGTTGCACTGTATGCGTGACTGCATGGTTGAGGGTTGCTCTGGAAATTACTCATAAAAATGAATTGCCTGGTAATACCACAATTGTCAATATGTGTAGGTTGCAGCATCCCCCCTGTGGGCCATTGTAGCAGATCATAAAACTTCATTTCCAGGAAAGTTTCAAAACTTTTATATTCTAAGGAACATTAATTATCAGAGTCCAGATGACCTGTCCCATTTCTCCATCCACTTCCTCTCTTTTTTTCCTCATCAGATGTGGTAGTTTGAAGGCAACTGGCAACAGATAACACATCGGGCTCCTGGTTTTATGCCCCGGTTTCATATCAATGTCAGCTGAAGTGTTTAAAAACAGCAAGACTCATGAGCCTAATGCCCAAACCAATGTTTGTACGTGACCATTTCCCCATTGTTAAACTTTTGTAACAACAGCTGATTTACACGTCTGACACTTATGCAAATATATGCTTTGGCATTCTACAGGCTTCCCAAGACTCATGCCCTCCAGTGCTGCTTGTTGACCTCTCCTTCAAACACAGGACTTGGAGGGATCATCACAATGGCGAAACCACTCTGGACCTACATGGTTGTGAAAATTCTAGTCATGCCCCCATCAGAGTTTACAGTGATGCATTTTTTCACTGACAAATTATGTTCTGTTGAGACCAGAATGTTTTGCAGGTACTTACCAGTTCTTATGAAGCTCTTACGTGGGAAAGGTTCTCATGCCTAGGATGAGACTTGAAATTCATCAAAGAGCGAGAAAACTGTCACCTCTCCCAGATAATCATCCTATGATCAAGGCAATGACTGGTGGCACAGGAGTCCAGATTTCAAGTTTCTGTTCTGCAAGATGTCTGAATGTATCCTGCACCCCAAGCAAGCTTTCTGGCCACCAAACTATCAGCTACTCTGAAGAACAGCTTCCTCTGCCTCTCTTGTTGGACCTGTTTCACTTTGTATAAATAATTAAACATTAAATGGAACAAGGACTTGAACTTAGACTGCCCATTGGACTATTGCACTGGTCTTTCTCCGGGCTGGTGAATAGGTAACTGTACAAACTTGGTAAGTTGCAAGCAACAGAGGTAGCTGAGGGGATCCCAAAAACTCAAGAAAAAACCCCAACGACTTGTGGCGAAGTCATTTAGTAGACTACAAAACACCTGTTTTTCAGTCCTTGACCTGAACAAGGCAGAACAAGGACTACTAGCTGTTCTAGGGGAGGCTTTGTCAAATCATCTCCACAGGTCATGCTTTCATCAAATTTTGAAAAGAGATAATATTTTTTAAAGTCATACTTTTTTTTTCTGAAGTGAAAAAAAAATTTCTGTAGCTACACTATCCTCTAACAAATTGTTTGCATTAGGATGAAGGTCTTAAGCATTTTTAGCATCATGATAGTTTGATTCTTAAAGTTGCTGAAACCTCTGCCCCAGCCATGAAGAAGGGTCTTAGTGTTCCAGTTCTGAGTGGACTGATTTGTTCCTCTGACACTCTTCCCAGCTTGGCTGGCATTTTTCAAATGAAGGCTTAAGTCTATTACTTACATACCATCTTCATATGACAAATATGACATTTAGTCATATTTAGTCATACAGAAAGATAAATGAAGGCAATCAGAAAAGTTCAGTGATTAGCGTAAGATTACCATGTAGACCATGCAAGGTTCTACTTTTTCATTAATGTCATATAATACTTTATTTTCATATGCACTCACATAAATTCAGTTAAGAGTTAAACAACTAAAATATACAAATATGCGGGAGGTTTTATGAAGAACTACAACTTCAAAAGGGGTTGGTTTAGGAGTCATGACCTTTTTTTTTGCAATAACTTATGCATCATGAACTTACGTAATTGGCAGCAGATAACATATCACACTCTCAGTTTTATGTCCTTGCTTTGACAACAGTGTCAATTGAAGTATTTGCTAACTGCAGAACTAATGGAGCCTCATAGCTGAACATGTTTTCATTTCAAAACTGATGTTTGTACCAAAACATTTCCCCTTCATTGTTCTTTTTTAACATTACTAAATTCAGTATCAGAAATGGATAGGGGTATACAGATAATTTTGAACATCAAAAAAATCTTTCTGAATACTATTTATCCTAGCAAAGTTGAAATATCTGAGAAAGAAAAATACATATTTTTCTAACTAAAATGTCATGAGAAAGCATAGAAGCACACACATGAAATGGTCTTGGAGCTCTAAATCTTTGTTATCTTTTGAGCGGGAGTCAATGTTAAGGTAAATTATTGGGAAATGAATGACCTGGATTTTAAAACACTTTAGTAGAGTAGGTTTGAGTCCATTTCTTCCTTTTCCCAGAGACTGCATGAAGCAGCAGCCAAGAGGCAAAGCTAGACTGGTCCTCTATGTTGAAACTGGACACCTCTACCATCCACTGAAAAGGTCAATACTCTTGAGACACTGGGACCTTCATAAGCTACAGCAGAAAATACATAAAGTAACAAATCATTATACAAAAGGGAGGGGTTTAAAAGGAACCTTAGTGACTTAAGGTCTTAAAATCCATTTAAATTCAATGGCAAAGAAGCCTGAATTTATTGAGGCTCTTTTTGAGTGATCTGAGGCTTAGGAGTGGGACTTGTTTGGGTTTTGGCTCTGAAGTGTGTATTTTGTGGGGAAGAGTTCTGTTTCAAGACACTTAATAATTCAAAATAATGTACAACATAGAGGAAGAGAACAGTTGGAATTTAATTTGAAGTTTTCTGTGTGACCAAATTACAAATGGCAGGAAACAATCATATGCCATCAGTTTAGTAAAGCATTTGCTATTATGTCTCATCTGAACCTGAATTTAAACTGACCTGAAGAGAACCAGTTATGTGTTTTGAAATCTGGCTAACAGTAGATTATCACCAGCAACGTAGATTACTTGGTAGACACCATTTTTGATTCAACTTTATTGAAAACTTTGAGTACCTGGGAGAGTAAATTGCCATCAGTGAAACTCCATGATGTAGCTAAACTAGGAGAAGTTATAAATAGCAGCCAAAGAAGGAAAAAAAAAAAATTATATTGAATAGCAGGAGGAAGGACAGAAAATTAAAACTGGAAAAATTGAAACTGATATGCATAAGAAAAAGGGACACACATTCATCAGGTGGAAGAAATGCAAGGAGGTGCAGTACTGAAAGAAACCACAAGTATAGCATGAGGGGCTGCACTGTCACAAGGTGAGAAAGCAAAGCCCTTTGGAGCTGTCTACGCAGAGGTCGTTACTCCAGAACAGATATGGTGGTGCACTTTGGAGTCATAGGGGAAATTTGGCTTGAAGGGATGTCATAAACTGACCAAATCCATTCCTGTTTCTCTATGCAGGAACAACTATATCTATCTTATTCCCAAATTCTGTTTTGTTTAGCCTTTTCTTAAAAACTTCTCATAGTGGAATTCATTCAACTTCCATAGTGCTTCGCTGCCTTTATCATTACAAACATGTTCCTGAGGTCTGACTCAAATTTCTTTTGCTGCTATATAGCATTGGATTCAGCTCTGGACAACACACTCCCCAAAAGATCTGAATTGTACCTGCACTAGCATTTTAGTTCTCATTACGCTCTGGTTCACACGACAAAGCACTCTCGGACTCACAGACTTTCAGAAAAAACTAAAACAGAAAGTGCATTCCAGGAGTGCATCTAGTGATGTTCAACCAGTACATACATCCAGTTTGAGGGACCAGCCCAGAACTATCCCAAATCTTTAAAGCATGCCTGATTGTGGATGTTAAGCCCCCAGCACCAACCATTTTACTCTACAGGTCCTGTTTTGTGTTCACCCCACACTCCTACTAGGCCATACTACTTGCTAAAGTAGATATAGCTGCTGGCAAACACTCATTGAAGAACAGCAAAAGCTGTGGTGGAATGAAGGAATGGATTTATTACAAAAGCACAGGCCAGATACACAAAGAAGGCAAAAGGAGTTTTATAGCCATTATTTGCCCTGGTCCTGGTGACATAGAATAATTATGGTCATGCAGCTGTGTAGCCCTTTCCCTTGGGGTGACCAACACCCCAGGTTGGTCAGCTCAAGGACACAAAAGTGAATCGTAATAGCCAACAACTATATAGCCTTTACGAATGCCAGATTTTAATTTGGTATCTCAGAACATAACCAAGGATAAGATGTAATTAAGATAAGAAAAAAATAAATAATTTCAGAAGACAATGTACTGGCATGACATCTTTTAAACAATGGAACATCTCCCAGACTCTTCCCAGTAATGGATCCTATTTGCTTGGTGCTTTTATAGCCAGATTGGCAAATGCTAGGAAACAGCCTGCAGGATATAAACTTGCTTTGGCAAGGAATTGGCCTGGATGATCATTTCCATCTAAGCTTCCTCTCAACTGAGGCTGAAGTTTTGGAAGCAGGATCTCTTTCTTACTTTGTATTTGCCATATGAAACCACATATCAGCTGGAGCTCCTAGGTCTTAACACTTACCTGCAACAAATGCCAGTTAGAGCTCTTGGGATCTGATGCAAACCTCCTTAGAGATGACCTGTATACCTCCACTGATTTGAGGACCCTCAGAACAAGCCTTTGATAGTCACAAAAATGGATGCATGTCTGCAAATGTGTAAGAAGTCAGAGCCACTCTTCCTTTAAGTTACCCAGGTTGGCAAGAAGCAACCCAGCATTAGCACAAACATTGTGCAGCGCTGTTAAGAAGTTACTTTGCCTGAGCTAATATTTCCTGCTAAACAGTGGCGTGCTGACACAGTGATACAGCTTCTGGATTCAAGCTGACTTGTGTCTTCTCAGTCTGCTATGTGCTCAGACAAAGTTTTCACGTGCTCTTGTAGAAACGTCCTTCATTAATCTCTATGTTAATAAGCAAAAGAATACCAAAATAACAAAACAACTTCTCCCTTTTGACTCATTCCATGTGCCTCATCTCTTTAATGCCTGTCATCAGACTGTTAGTACACTGAGGCATGAATCACCTTTATTTAATGTCTAATAGAGAATCAAGCACCTTGACCCAACAAATGCAACCGAGACCAAGAGAACTGCATTGCACTCAGTCAGGAGTTGAGAGTTTTCCTGGTTCTTTGATGCCAGCTTGTCCTGTTAACATTTCTGTAATGTTGAACCTTCTTCTCTAAAAACTTGTTTCTTAAAAATGTCCCAGTTTAGCCACCCATAAATGGAGTCATCTAAGCCTTACAAGTCATTCTGAAAAATCACAGCCACATTCTGGAATGGAGATGACAAATATTTATTATTTTTTTTCACAATATGGATGTAAATTAGAATCCCTCCTCCTCTCTTTCTCAAAATCAAAGAACAATGCTCTTTAAAGGGCTACATATTGTACCCCTTCAACACACATACACGCACACTAAGACCAAGACCACCAATAGCAGATGCAGAATTATTTATTGCTATGTGAAAGATAAGTACGCACAACAGGGCAAATAGGAAAAAAATGGAAAACTAGTTTTAAATTTAAGATTACAGAGCAGAAATAACAGGAGAAACACTTACACATATTGCTGCCCCAAGCGGGTGTGAATGTCAATGGAAAATAACTACCAAATGTTTCCAAAGCCAACCACAGAAATCAAATAAGATTCAACTTAAGCTCAATTTATTCTGAAGATTTTGTTATTATAGAGGCACACATGCATGTAGTATTCATGGTTATTTCTCAAAATTAAACTCTTCTGGGCTCAAATTTGTGTAACACCAAAAAAGGGTTTTAAAAAGAGAAATCCCTCTATTCTGTGAAACAGTTTCTGGGAACTTTCCTGGAAATCCCAGCAAGACAAGCCAAAGAAAATTATCTATGGGGAATTGCGATTGTTGCAGCAAATATGTGCTTATACTCTGATTCATTTAATTAAGCCCTTCGAGTGAATAATGGGATACAAAACAAGGGACATACTGAAGAAGAGTAATCAATCTGTAACAAGATCACTCCAGCTATTAACTGTACATTATACAAATGTAAATCCAGATTAGCAAAAAAACCCTACTGCACTTACGTATTATGATTTTTCAATAGAAGCTTTAAAGCAGCATTTGTCAATTATGTTAATTTTAAATTATATGACTGGTGACAACACTGTATACCACCCAAGAATTTAGCATGCTGGGAAAATCTCATTTCTCTTTTGAAGTTATATTTCAAAAAACCCAATCATTTCTGAAGGATATTAATGGGGACAGAGTAAGAGAAAAAACACACACAGTGAAGAAGTTAAAATAAAAAAATAGATGTATAACAGACGTATTAAATATCCAGATTACAAAGCCTGGGTGGCTATTCATTTCTATTTCACTTTAAATGAATAGTAATGTGTGAAAATTGTACTAGGAAAATAGAAACTGTTCTCTCATAAGCAATACTGCTATTTTCAAACAACAACTGCACTGTTAACACATTCATTTGTATTGTACTGTATTAGTAATAGTCAAAATTTGTTATGAACTTGTGGTTATTGAGTGAAATTCATTGATAGCCTCAGTGAATTCCTTTTGGACAAGCACGTAAGACACTCAGCAACTATGGATCTGTGGCTATTAAAGGAATTGTCTTTGAGGAGATCTGCAGTTACATCTGGGTGAAGACTGGTCTCCAGTGGTCCACAAGTAGATGTACATCTACCCATGCTTATTATGGTACAGTTTGGACAAATGCCACTTTAGAGAAATGATATTAAATCATGGGAAGAATGTGTAACAGGAAGAAGTGCAGGACCCAAAGATGGAGGCTGAGATGCCGCTAAGTTAGAAATGATGTTGATAACCTCTTAATGAAGCGCAGCAACACAGCTGAAAAACGAAGCACATGCTTTACATTAGTTTCTTCAGTTTCTGATGCAGAATTCATAACACCGC
This sequence comes from Astur gentilis, assembly GCF_929443795.1. Lineage (NCBI taxonomy): Eukaryota > Metazoa > Chordata > Aves > Accipitriformes > Accipitridae > Astur > Astur gentilis. Next base: position 10,742,146 of record NC_064904.1, read on the forward strand.
CACGATTAAGGCATGCCAGCTTGGGCCAGGACTTCCAACAGTCTTTTAAAAAGTATGTTGTCTCTCAGTATGGCCTCGAAAATTTGCCTTAGTCAGACCCTGAGTGCCTCCGATTACCCAGAGTTTCACATGACATTTTGATGTTCGAGTTATGTATAATACCAGGTTGGATGAGATCAAATAGGCCAGCTGAATAAATTTCATGTACTTCATTCTTCCCAGTTAAAAAAACCAACAACAACAACAACAAAACAAAATATATTTTAAAGAGAATAGTTGCATTTTGGCCACCTGTGCACACATTCATAGCACTCTCCAGTTACAAATATGGCAAATTCTAGGACAGTTCTACAAGCTCAATTAGAGAAGAAGAGGAAGCAAAAATTTGCACCCACACTTCAAATGCACACAGGGAGAGAAATGCCGCATTCGAACAACTTGTCTGTCTTCTATGGGAGGGAGTGACTTCAGCCCCAACACAGAACATATCCGAACTGGCAGAAAGCTGCTAGTAACCTCTTTAGCACTGTCATCCTCATGTACTTGAGGACACACATGCCCAGGCTGAACTCCAACATTACCTTGTTCAGCCCTTGAATGGCAAAAATCCATCTACAATTAAAAAAAGGTACATCAAAATAACATACAGTAAGTAATGAATTTTGCAGTCCTTACTGAGCAAAACAATTTCCTCACATCACCTTTACCAGAAAGTGAAGGCTGCAATATAATATACGGTGCTAAATTAAACCTTACACAAACATTACTGACATGTACAGATGTACACTGCTTCAAGTGCTTACTCATCGTATGTAATTCAAGCAAATGGCAAGTTATTGGGGGCAAGGGCAAGCATTACAAGAGGATTTTTCAGCTATTCAAAGCTGTGAATCAAAGGTGATATATTGTTAAATTGAATGTCTATACAAGAGGGCTGTGGTTATGGAATTTGATGGCAATGAGCACTGCACTGAATATAAATGTCACCTTATTTATCATCCGTTATTATTTTTAGAATGTTCATTGCAAGGAAATATACTTAAGCAACTTTAATTCTGTACTAGAAAGCTCTCTATAAGAGAAAAAGTTGATTCCAGAACTTTTCAGAAAGAATATATTCAATTTCTACAGTTCCCACAGCTAGGAAAAGAAGCACCTATGCAGCTACAGTCTATAACAGTACTCATCATATCAGGTCATTTTGGGATATTTCTATGCAGGTGTTTAACAGATTATAGCTTGCTTTCCTAATTGAAAAAATAATGCATCAAATGCCAAATAAAGTAAATAATTTTTACACACAGAATGGAGGACAAATATTTTATAAAGTCCTTCTCTGACTATAGCTTAGAAATGAGAAAAAGTTCCAAACACCTTCAGAAGTGATGCATTAAATGCTGGTGGCTGCATCACTTATTGCCACATGCTCAAATTCAATCATCTGTCAAAGACCAAATGGCCAAAGTGATGGTGGAACCCCCTAGTTAAGCAACATCTGTCCCAATTCCCCAGATGAGATACTGCTCACCAAAACCAGGACTGCTCAGTATGGGACCTGTTCCTGTCTTCTCAGTACACACGCTCTTCCAGCTTGGTTCCCCCCTGAAATGGGGTCATGCCCATGGAGCGTGCTAGGCCTAAGCTTGAGTGGTTTTGACGAGAGGTGACTATTACCACCAAAATATTCCCATTAAACCACACAGATCTAGGATCCCCCCCCCCCCCCTCCTTCTTGCTTCTTAATTGTCACCATGACAATGTCAACACTTAAATCACCAGTACTGAACATATGCGAGATGTGTGGCCCGGTTTGTATCTCTTGGAATTGTTGCCTAGACTTCTTTCAGATGCACTATTGCATTTGGTTTATATTTCTTAGGTTTTCTTTACAGCCATCAAGCTGGAGAGAGGGGATGGGAATAAGACAGCCCTTGTGGCGTAGAGAAGATAGCAACATAATGCCCAGTTCTTCGGGTAACAGAAAAAAAACTGCTTTAAAGGCCAGCTCCAAGGCCACTGTTGAAAGGGACTGATGTCACGCCAAGAAGCAAGTGCTTGTTGCAGTATCTGTCCGGCATCTCACTCAAGAAAGAGGAGCATGCTTTATTGCAATAGCTGGGGTCATCTGTATATAGGAAACACAGCAGAGTTAAACAAGGGGGAATGTTCCTAATAATGGAAATCTAAACCTTGAATATTGTAATACCTTTAATATTATGATACACTCTTAGTCTTAGTTTGGTCTAAGAGTAACTATTTCATAAGCACAGTTGTATTGTTAAGCAAAGCCTTCTGAATTCTTTTAACAGATGTTTACAGTAGTTAAAGAAATATCACATTTTAAAGGTACATTTCTAATGACATTCTGGCAGAACCTTAGCTGGAAACACTACCAGCACTATTTTGATAGCAAAAGTTGTGGCAGTTTGCATCAGCTAAGGTTATCTGCTGTCTTCTGATTATCATGATCAAACATCATTACAGGAATATGGTTAGCAGAAATGACATAGAAGACTGGGGTGCAAAAATTGGGAATGAGCTTACGAAATCTGTGAGTGTACAGAACAGGACTGGGCTATTTCACTGGAAGAACTGAATGACTTCAAGGACTGAAGCAGTACAAACAGGATGGAGTGGAGAATTGTCCAGTTCAAATTCCTGAAGCTGGCAGCAAAAAATACCACTATAAGCTGGGCACTTGCCAGCTGCACGTGGAGGAGAAAACTCTAGATGGTTCAGTCAAATTCAGGGTTAGCATAAGCCCCTGAAGAGAGGCAGCTATGGTAAACAAGTACAATTCAAAAACACACAGGGTATTTCCAGCTGGTCATACATCACTGGAATACTGTGTAAAATTTAGGTCACCCCTTTCAAGGACAGACACAGCTGTGCTCCATATGGGGGAGATCCACAGCCACAGCCCTGTCACACGGCCCCCGAGCATGTGCCTGGGCTCCCATGTTTGTGTCTGGGAAATCCCATGCCATGCACCGCATGAGCAAGAAATCCAGCCCGTGGGAAACCTGAATGACACAGATGGGCAGCGAGCGCACAATCCGCCCGATGCTCTCCGGTTGCACCGGGCTCACCAAGATGGGCTGACTCTACGGAGCATTGACTGATACAACAGAGACGCTCCAGAACTACTGTACATAAACTTTTCATTTGTCCTTTGGGTTTCAGGTAGGTCCAAGCTGTATTGCACAGCACCGATCCAATAACATAGCGCATGTAGGGTACTCCCACCGTGTCCCCGACATGCCACGCTCATTGCCCAGGTGTTCAGCTGTCAAGCTGCATCTGTGTTTGTCCGTGACTTCCAGACGTCAACCAGACTGATGAGAATGATTGTGCTGAACCAGTGACCGTATGCTGTGCCAAGCAGCGCTAATGCAAGGAAGAGGAGAGGGTAGAGCCATCTCTTGTTCTCCAATTAATCTCTTCCTATATGATGCAGGAAAACGGACTTGACATGAAACAGGTGCAGAACGTTGCTTCTAGGAGGATCAGAGCAATGGAAAATCCATCTCGTGAGAAGAGACTGTGAGCACATCTGAACAAACAGGTGCAGACCAATGTGAGCCTCAGTTGGCCTGGTACTGGCCCAGAATCCACATAGACTGAATTAGCACGGTGCTAATGAAGACTCCAGCAGAACTCACCAGCTCAGGCTTAGCACTACACTGCCATAGCCCCACAGGCACCAGGAGAGGGCCAATTTGCATCCCAGCTCACTCAGGTCATTAGCAGAGAGAGCTGGAACCTGCCTGTCCCAGTCGGTGCCGATACGCCCCACAAGAGTTTGGCTTTTAGCCCCAGTGGAGTGGTGCCCAAGGGGACAGGACTGCCCTTGATGGTCTTAAAGGTCTTTTCAAACCTAAATGATTCTATGATTCTTTAACACGCGGAGAAAGGGGAGGCAGGAAAATTGCCTCAGCAAAGAGACAATGTTGGCACACGAACAAACAGTGTAAATCTTCCATAGATATATCTAAGCTGGAAATATGAATAATTCTAGCCGTTATGGCAGCGAGATCCTAGAAGAGCTCTCGCAAGTAATGGGGGCAAAAATGTAACTAATTTTAAGATGATGCCTGATGTTCCTGAACAGATCTCTGTAACACAGAGGTGTCTGAAATACCGCTAGATGCCCTATAAGACCCCACCCCAAAAATCTCCGTTAGCTGTGAACTGCAAACCGAAATCCAATTAAAATCAGAAATTTAATTAAAAGCAGCACTTCTGAGCCGGCTCCTGGCAGGCATTACGCTGGTAAAAAGTGACAGCTGCTTCATTGGCAACGCAATGTCAACGACTGTAAAACAGGCCAAGGAATAGGCACAGGCCACCACTGTGCGAGGACCACCCTACTTTGAAGAACGGTATTTGGAAGAAAGGCTTCAGAGCCTTTTATCTATGCTTTCATCAGCTAAGATACTTTACTCCTACTTTAATTTATATTTTGCTGCTGTCTTCCATTTTTTTTGGCTCAGTGGGAGCATAATGCCAATTAAAATTAGTTAAGAAAGAAAATGTCAGTTTTTCCAAATACAACATAATTGTTCTTAAAAAAATGTTCCCTCAGTACCTAGTAAATCCAGGGTTTGTCTGCAATAAATATGCATTTCAGAACTCTTTCCCCTTTCTACCAGTAGGCTTAGATCACTTTGATCCACTTTATTTGCATACGTATTCCCCGCTTTGTATATGATTCCCATTGAAAAAAGGGGTTATTAATACCTTTTCTAAAAAAGCACCATTTTCTTGTTTTAGGAAATTCAAACTTGGTTTCAGATAAGAACTAGTAGCAAGGGATTAGTACTCTCATAAAATCAATTTTATGAAAATGTCAGAAATAAGAGTACAGTTGGATTCTGGGAAGTGGGTTTGCACATATGTTAATATTCAGAGGCAATTTGTGGCCCTTAAATTAAGTTTCACAGAGGATGGTGGACTGCTCCAGGTATCCACAATAATTCACACACTGAGAAGAGTGAATTGGAACCCAAAATTTAATATCTCAGTTTAAAGTAACCATTTAATCTTTGGTGGCCTTTTTTCTGCCGGAGCTTCAGGTGGCAATGATGGGGCCTATGAAATGATGAGCTGTATCACACAGCTATGCTTGTCACAGTTTTTCCCTGTGAAGAGACTGTATTGCTTAGTCTAAGAATAACTTTAAAATTCACAGAAAGTAAGAACTGTTGAGCAGCTAAAAATAAAAAGTCATAGGAGGACGCGCTGTTAGGCATAAACATTAAGACCCTTTGAATCAACTTGAGCTGTTGAGCTAACCTAAACATTTTGGGTCAGATCCTGATCCCAGTGAATTCAAAACGATTTGTGGTGAGAACTAATGTTTCTCCTTTTACTTCTGTTTTCTGGCTAATGAGTATCAGATATAACATTGCAAGACTATTCTGTAAACAGAGTGCAAAATTAATCATTTTCAGAGGAACATTTTATTCACAGTAGGCTGTGTAGGGAAGGAATTAAGCCTAAGTAAATAAACAATGAAGGTAAATAAGAATACATAGAGAAAGTGAAAAGATTATCAGAAGATGCCAGTTAAAAATTACTGGGTATATGATGAAAGCAAAATATACCACTTATGAGGAAAATTCAACAATTGAGTAAAATGCTGAGTAATTTCATCTGAGCATTAAATTATTTGCAGTTTCCTGCATAAAAGGAAAAAATAGAACAGAAATTCAGGCCCTTGTTACGCCAAAGATCTTTTCTTCATCCAAGATCAGACAAGCTAGCAGGTTTACACAATTTTATGTCAATTAAAATATTCCATATAAACAATGCATACATGTCCAAACTAACTGCCTTCCGCTTCCAATTCTTTCTGGGCAAAGTTTGAGAAAAAAATACTGCATTGCAATATAAAATAAGCAAATTGCATCTATTTTGGAACAAGTGAAGAATTACATGCAGTTCAGATACATCAAAATCTTTCTATCTGGCTGCAGAGGCCTATTATTAGGATGTGTCAAACCTGTCCAGAAACTTCTTTCTACTATTGATAAACAAGCCACGCATTAAATTAGGAGATTAAGACGTGTATTCCTTCCAGTTCTTATGTATGTTTGTCATTAATCCAAAGCAACATTGCCAAACCCCGACCACAAAAATAGTAAAAATAAATACCAAAGGTCTGGGAAGAGAAATCCTGAGGTCACAAAAAGAAGGTAACTTCAAGGGAGTATCCTGGAAATTAAGACTTATAAATCATCATGGGCTGAAAGAAACAAATTTCAGGAATTGCATAATGCCATTTTACATGGCTAAAAATAATAAGAGTTGTGGGGCAAGTGCCAGGAAAAAAAAATCACTGGAAAACTTCACAAACATTTATGTTCAAAGAAAGGGCTTGAAGCAAGCAAGTTATTTGATGAGAGCCTAAGTGCACAGCGATGGTGCCTTCTAGCCTCCTGTTTGGCATGCCACTTGCTTTGAACGGGTCCGTCATGCTTAAAGCTATCATTTACACAAAACCAAACCACGTTATGTATGTAATATACATTTTAGTGATGTTGGGGATAAAAGGTCAGTAGATTAATCATCTCCATTCTATAGTCAAAAGTGGGCTGGTACTGCTGCCTTTCTGGGTAAACTCTTCCATTCTTGCTAAAGTATTTGTTCCTCTGCTCTATGGCTTATTCAAAACTGTTAAACCACTACTGGATAAAACCATTATATTGTAGAAAATGAGAGTCACCCTGAAAAAGATTATCCTAGACATGATCCCTAAAGATTATTCCTGAATAAATGTTTTTTTAAATGCTATTTTTCCTGCCTTCCCCTCTGAGTCTGTTACAGATTGAAAATTCAGTGTGTATCGGTTCAGGCAGGGCATATGCAATTGCCTGAAAACCTGAGAATTCTTAAATGATATTATTTTAAAATTCTTTATATTTTATTGCACTTGCTAAGGAAAATGAGATGACGGAAATCGCACCCTGAGTCTTCAGCCCTCCTTTTGTTTGTCATCACGCTACACGGCTTGGGCAAAATCCTGATCACAAGGAAGGCGCCGGGAGTTTTGCCACTGATCGCTCCCAGCTTTCCCCACACAAACCTCGGGGCTCTGAGGATCAGCCTGCGACAAAGACTGCCAGGCAGCAGTGAGACTCCCCCACGGCAAGGAAGCTCAAAGAAGTGGTGTTTCCTTTCCCTCGACAAGGCCTGGACCCAGTCTGTCAACTCAAAAGTATCCCCTTAATTTTTTGAGAACATACCCTTGCCGTGCTGCCATTTAAAAGATGAAAAACTAACCTTAGTTATCAGCCTGCTGTTCTCACCTTTCTAAACAGTGTGAGTGCATTGAAATTTGATGTCATATGCTGAAACATACTGTGTTATAAAACACTGCATGTGGTGAATTTTGTTACAGTCTTCTTAGAGGAGATTTGGATGCAAGCAAATTGCATCTCCTCATCCTCCTCTGCATCACACCTGAAACCGGTATGAACACAGACAATGGAAGAAGGATTTTCTCTTTCTGCCAAGGACTTCATCTGTATTCAATGTGTATAAAGTTGCCACTTAAGTATAACTCTGTGGGGTTCCACTTCTGGACTAGTCTGTTGTCTTTGCTGCAGAGCAAGCCATTCAGATGACTATAATTATACCGTACTACCAGGGGGTCCAGCCTGAGCTCTTGAGCCACAGCAGCTTTTGAGCTTGATGGGTAGCAGAGATGTGCCTGGCACAGGAGTTTCTGGATAATCTGATTTCCTACTGCTGGAGGAAGTGTGTTAGCAGCTGTTGCTGAAGTTGACATTGCTGGCTCTCCCCAGAAGCCAGCTGTGCACCCCGTTCGGCTACATCGCCCAGCAGGACCTTGTGACAGCCACTGTCATCTCCTGTACGTCTCCTATATTCCTCCACTACACAAAAGGGTAAGACTACGTACATTTTCCTTGCAGTGAAGCTTGCTCAGGAAATTTCTGCTCTTGACGCATTCTCACTACGCAGTCCCACCCAGGGGCAGTTTGATAATATTACTAAGACAATCTGATGGGATGGTCCTGTTAGCCCTGCCTCGGCCACACGCTGTGGCCGTTTCTCTTGTGCCTTCTCTGAATCACACGTGATCATTTCCTTTTGTCATGAGCCAGTGTAGGGAACTAACCTGTCGGGAAATAACTCATTTTAATAAAGCCCAGCTTCTCTGCCCCCTTAGTCCCTGGACCAGGTCATCACGGGTCACCGCAGGATCACACAAGGAAGACACAGTACGAGCAGAAGTGAGGAAGGATTAATGGGGTGGCAAGTTGCACCTTTTGGCATTCATCAAGTTGCACCGTAAGTTGTGCTATTACGCACTGGTTTAGGGATCCCAAAATAAACTCAGTCACCAAAATCATCTGGGTTTAAAAACAGAATTCTTTAATCCAGAACCTTTTGGTAATCTAGTTTCTACCACAGCCTGACAGTCCGCTAGCACAACGGGGGCACTAGCGAGCAGCAGTGTGAAGGCAGGTGCAGAAACCCCTTAACACATCAGGGGAACTGTACGCTTGGCCATGCTGCAAAACTTTGGTAGGTGGCTCACAGGCTCAAGAAAATGTTGGTTTCTGCTTACTCAGAGTGAGACCTGAGTGTTGCACCAACAGACCTGTAGCTGTGGAATCAGTCCGCCCTCCAAATTAAATAATTCCTTCCCAGTTCAACCCGGAGTCTACAAGAAGTGAGGAAAAAAAAAAAAAAATTAAAAAGCTTCAGTGCAGGGAACCTCTTTGTCATATATGACATACTTGTCATGTATTTGAAGGTGAGAATGCCAGGGTGGGGTAGCTGAGTCCAAGTCCATGGCTCTGCTAGTGATTGTATAGACCAATTTGCAGCATGGCACTTTTTTTCTTTCAATTCTCAAAGCTACTCAAAGCATTGGCTAGGCGCTTGACTTTGCATGGGTTTTTTCTCAGTCATATATATATATTTAATTAAAAAAAGACAAACCAGGAGGAAGGAAAAGAAAAACAGTTGTCATCTAAAAGTAGTGAAAGATTAAGAGGGATGTAGCTCCATGTACAGAATCCAGCTTACGGTAACTTCTTTCCAGTGGTGTCACAAGGAGCAAACAACAGCAAATGGAGTTTATCCACCTCCAGTTTCAGCAATATAACATTTAGCCACTTCTTACAGATACCAGACAGGTGAGTAATTTACCACCGCACCACTGCACCTCTCTGTAGTCGCTGGGTAACCACTTACATGAGATGAAATTGTCCAGCTCTTATTTCAGGGACGGATCCAAACTTCAGCAAAGTCTTTTTTGTTTCCTTCACATAAAGTTCCGTTCTAACACATTAACAACATGTAGCTTAGACGACATGAGAGGTGGAACTCTTCCAAAATACATTTAGTTTCCTGTCAGAAAGTATTGCGTGCCTTTGTGCAGGAAATTATAAAATAGAAAATAAACATGTAAATATACCATTTCAACACATCCTCTACATCAAAGCAGACCTGATGTTTTTAATTTCAGCTTTTTGAGGTTTTGTTTTTATAAGTTGCTAAATTTATTTTGTAGCTCCTGTTTATGAAAAGAACTTTAAAAGAGTTATAAATTACATTTATCAAATGAAGAAAAACTACAACTATAAAGTTCTCAAAAAAGGAAATAATGTAAACCCTGTATGTGCACCCGTGCGGACACACACACACAAACTTATATATATTTAAGTTAGTGACTGCTGAACCACAGACCACATGCAGAAGAGTAAAAACCACCCATAACCAGATGTGCCACTGTAAAGCCCATATTTTAGGATATATTCTATGAAGTCCTCAGTGCTCAGGAAGACGTAAGTTCCCACACTATTAGTAGCAGCGATATGGATTCCTAGAAAGACCGACTACCTTCACATACCTAAAAATAATCCAAGATCCGACTGGGAGGTACGGCCCCTGTGAAGTAGAGAGAGGGTTTACCGGAGTGAAAACACATGATTTTGAAAACCATCCAGCAAAACACAGGAGTGAGAACAGCAGCGACACGTCACTTCAAACCTCCCGAGAACCAAAGGGCTGCAGAAGGGATTCCACCCTTTCCCACGGAGTTTTGTATAAATATACGAGTGCTGTACTTCGACTGGACGCATCGGTGCGTGGCTTGTAGAGCCAAGCAGAGTGCTCTGAAACAGCGGCCTCAGGTTATACTTGAATTTTCCTATGGCAGGAAAGTGTAGCAGTGGGCCACTGGAGCAAAATGCTTCGGTTCTCTGCTCTATCCACAGCTGAATAGGAAACCCCAATTCAAAAGTTCCCTTCAAGCTGTTTCCAGGGAATGGAGAAAAAATAATTTCCAAAGTCCCTATCCAGCTACAAATACGCTATATAAGACCAAATACTTTGTTTCACCTCGGAATATCTCTCACTGATCTAGTAGAGCAAAGTTTGTTGATATTCAGGGTTGCAAACCCATCTGTTTACTTAGGCTTTTGTCTGTCAGCATAGTTTGAAGAGGTTGCTTTGAGAGATCAATTTTTTTTCCTGGGGGTTTCTTCAGAGCTACCACAATTTGTTATTGCGTCTGTTTAGAGGCTTTAATTTGTGGTTTTCAAGATTGCATAACTGCACAGAGAGGTGGTGAGAGGCCCACATGAAGAGTTCAAAATAAGTTTGACAATATAGTAAATATCTGCTCAGTGATTTTCCCTGGACTGTGCACCACAGAATGCCAAAAAAGTTATTAATCAGGCTAGTGTATGAACATGACTTTATGAGGACTGGAGCACACATTTCCATTCAGATGCTAAAACGATGAATTCCCTTCACTTGCTGTTGACACCAACTAAAGATGATGCACTGGGGGGCTGCAAAGCAGCCGCCTGGTTAGATGGCTCTAAAACAGCCTATTTCGAACCAGATAAAGAAAAAATAAAATGAGATTTTAATTTTGTCTTTTATTTAGAGTTCTCGTAATAAGTTACATAAAAATGAAGTAAGCTGCCTAGACTCCCATGAGGAGGCTCAGCATTAATTTTTCCGTTTTGCAGATGTTAGACGGGAGGCACAGAGACATGCACAGTTACATTTGGAGAAGCGCCGGCTGTGTCCGGGGGGAGTTGCAGGTCCTCGGGGCCTCTGGGAATCTGCAGCCAAAGACCTGACATCGGCCACAGGCAGAAAAATGGGGCCCTGAGGACCCATACGCACAGTGAGTGCTTGGGTCGTGCGTCCCCAGAGTCGGTGCGGCAGGCACCTGGGTGAGCGGCAGCTGTAGCAGCAGCTCAGGGATGCATGAGCCGCTTTTGTGTAGCAGCGTTTTGGACAACTAGTACCCCTTTCTGAAGAAGCTGGTGAAGAAATGATGTGCATGCTGCAAGCTGGGCACCCCGCATCAATGGAACGGCAAGGTTGCGAGCAGAGCCGGCGTATTTTGTCTAGCTAGGGCTGGGCTGTGTATCTACACCCAACTAGATTTAAGCTCCGTACTGCTGGGACAGGTCTCCATCTAGTCCAGCAAGAAGGAATTTACAGGCCATAAATTCCTCCTGACTGGGTGAAGACTGGAGGTGGCCAGTCTGTGCTCAGCTCCACGAACTGCAAGCACTTTGCTACTGAAGAACAACCCACCCAACCTAAAACCAGCCCTTGCATGTCGCTCGGTGGGCAGTACAGAGGTCTACCTGACCATGTCCCTGAGGTGACACTTGAGCCACCTGTTTAAGGACTTTGCTAGACCTACTCACGTAAGAAGCCTGTGTTTATACTTCACTCGACAACAGAAAAAAAATTATCGCTGGCTCCTTCTCGGTCGCCGTAAAGGAGCATCTGCCCCGACGTACGGCTCACCTGGATGCAGCAGGACCCCCAGCGAACAAGGGGACATCGTGGGGACAGCGCTCTCCCGCCGCCTCCACCGCCCCCGCTGCCCACCCGTCGTGGCAGCCCGCAGCACCGGCCGGGCCCCAGCCCGGCGAGGGAGCGCGGTCGTGGCTGAGCCGGCAGGAGAACCCCGGGTGACGCAGGCCCCGGGTGCGACCCCGGGACGAGACAAGAGGAGACGACATTTCCCGAGGATGCGGGGGCCGTCCCGACCAGGCCGGCGTCGAGCGCGGGCGAAGGCCGCCTCGGCAGCGCCTTCACACCCCGCCGCACAACCGCCGCCCCGCCCCGGGGCCTGCCCGCCCCCCGCAGCCTCCTGCGGCCCCGGGGCTCTCCGCCGTGGCCCTCATTCCCTCGGGGGGAGGCGGGCGGCCCCCCACCTCCGACTCGGGGGGCCGGGGGGGGGGGGGGGGGGACGACGCCCCCTCCGACTCGGGGGCCGGGACAAGCCGGCGGGGGCGCGCACGCCGCCGGGCCGGGGGGGCGGCAGGGCCCCGCGGCTCCCCGCCGCCTCAGCCGCCGCCGCGGCGGCTTCTCGGGCAACAGCTACCCCTAGCGGCCGGAGCGCCGCCCCGCGCCCCTCCTCCGCCGCGGGGCAGCGCCCGCCGGCGCGCACCCACCTGGCACACACCCCCCCCGCCTCCCCCCCCGCCCCGCTCTCCGCCGCCGCCGCCGGGGGGGGCGCGGGCCGCCCGCCGCCGCCAGGAGAGGGGGTGGCCGCGGTCCGGGGCGACGGCGGCGGCCGCCGCCGGCCGTCCCGCCGCCGCGGCGGGAGGATGCGGGCGCGGCGGTTGCGCGGGTTCGAGCCCCGGGGTGCCCCCCGCGGCGCAGGGGCGTGTGGCGGGGCGGAGGGCCGTGCCCGGGGGCGAGCGGGCTGTCGGGGCGGGGAGCGGAGGGAGGCGCGGGGAGGGACGCGGCGCGGGCGGCCCGTCCCCGTCACCTGCGGGCGCTGCCGGGACGGCCCCGGCCCCCGCCGCCGCTGCCGCCGCCGCTCCGGCCCCGCGCTCGCACAGCCCCTGCGGGGCCGGGCCGGGCCGGGCCGGGGGGCGGGCTGCGCCTGTTGCATTGTCCTTGGCGGGGCTGTTTGTGAGCGCCTGCCGCTATCTGCGGCCGGGGACCCCGGCGGTGCCCTATCTCGGACTCTCTGCTGGTGCCTGATAGCGGCTGCTCCCTGCTTCGTTGCACGTCCCTCGCAAGCTCCCGCCGGGGCTCTCTCCCCTTTTGTCTGTGTATTTTTAGGTCATTAGAGTGGAGGGGTAGGTAATCCCCAGGCTCAAGTTCCAGAGGGGCGGGTTCTGGCCGGAGGTGGAGTCACTTTTCATTTAAATCCCTGACTATAAAATGGGCTTAAAGAGAAGCGGGATCTCAGCTGTGCTGCACAGACCCCGGCAAGCAGGGTGCGTGGGGGCCCCCAGGCAGGCAGCGCCCTGCAGCACAAGCCGCTGCGATGCTCCACTCCCTTGGCGTTCACACCTTGCAGCTGCTCACCCAGGCGGCCGCCTGCATCCTCCTCTTCCCCCGCTTCCTGCTCACCGCCGTGATGCTCTGGCTCCTGGATTTTCTGTGCATTAGGAAGAAGATGCTGGTGATGCCCACGGCGGAGGAGGCGGCCGGCGCCAGCGAGGGGCCGCCCCCCGACGACCCCCCGGTCTGCGTGTCCGACTCCAACCGCATGTTCACGCTGGAGTCGCTGAAAGCCGTGTGGCACGGGCAGAAGCTGGACTTCTTCAAGTCGGCGCACGTGGGCTCCTTAGCCCCCAACCCCGAGGTGATCCAGCTGGACGGCCAGAAGAGGCTCCGCATCCTGGACTTCGCCCGCGGCAAGAGACCCCTCATCCTCAACTTCGGCAGCTGCACCTGACCCCCGTTCATGGCCCGCCTGAGGTCCTTCCAGCGCCTGGCCGCGCACTTCGTGGACATTGCTGACTTCCTGCTGGTGTACATCGAAGAAGCACACCCCTCCGACGGCTGGGTCAGCTCGGACGCAGCCTACAACATCCCCAAGCACCAGTGCCTCCAGGACAGGCTGCGGGCAGCTCAGCTGATGAGGGAAGGGGCGCCCGATTGCCCCCTGGCCGTGGACACCATGGACAATGCTTCCAGCGCCGCCTACGGCGCCTACTTCGAGAGGCTCTACATCATCCAGGAGGAGAAGGTGATGTACCAGGGAGGCAGAGGACCGGAGGGCTACAAGATCTCGGAGCTGAGGAGCTGGCTAGACCAGTACAAAACCCGGCTCCAGAGCCCCAGCACGGTGGTCATCCAAGTGTAAAAAGGACCTGGCAAGAAGTGCAGGGGTGGAGAGGCGAGGGGAGGGCAGGAGGAGAGGTGGGGAGGGAGAAGGCGCTGCGACGCGGATGGCAGGAGCTGTCTTCCCCCGGGGACACGCGAAGGAGGCTGCTGTGCGAGCTTTCGAGCAAGATGTGCCATAGTCCTTTCTCTATTCAAATCATGTTGATTTGCCAGCCACGCTCTGTCAATACTGTATTTCCATGTGCGTTTTGTAAATAACTCTTTTTTTTTTTTTTTTTTTTTTTTTTTTTGAGAAGCGTTTACTATTTTTTAAGGAGGCTCTCTTCCTACGGGATCTGTTCCCAGCTGCGTGTGTGCGCGGGTGTGTGTCTGAAAAGTTGTGTACAAGTGCTCCGTGCTGCTTAGCAAGTGCTAACTGGGATTTCTAGTATTTCTTTGTGATGACCGATTTTGAAATGGGTTTCTCTAATGCCAGGAAATCGCGTCTGATGTTGTCAAGTACTAGAACTGCCAGTAGCCAGAGCTGAACGGAATGTCCTATTTATGTGTGTGGGGGGGTGGGTTTGTAAGACGTTCGTTCACCTTTTTTTTTTTAATGAATTTTTTTAAATAATAAAGGTTGAGTAAATACACGTCTAACCTTGACTGTCTCTCTCCATCTTCAGACCGCCTCATTCGCTTTCCCCTTTGCCTACCTCGCAGTACCCTCCCCGCAGCCGAGAAGGGGAAGGCGAAGCGGCAGGCGGCAGAGGATGCGCTGCTGGGGGCTCGGGGGCGGCGAGCCGCTGCCGCGCCCGGCGACGGGCTCTCGCTCGGCTGCGGCAGGAGCGCGCACCGCCCGCCACCCGAAGGAGAAGGCGGTGGTGGGGTGTGTGTGGGGGGGTGGTACTGGGCGTCCCCAAGGGGAAATCCAAACCTCCGGGGCTCTCCCAGAGACCGGCCGGGAGGACTGTCCGCTCCCTCTCTCACCCCGGCGAGCCGCCCCCGGGGCTGAGCCCTGGGAGGGCGAAGGTGCACGGCAGGCCGGCGCCGGGCAAAGCAAGCGAATCCCGGCCAAAAAAACAGGCGGGGGAGAGCCGTCCCGGCCGGGAGAGCCGCCCCGCCGAGGACGCCCCGTCGCGGGCGCGCAGGCGGTGCCGGAGCCCGGCCGGGGCAGCGCGACCCGCACCTGCGGCGAGCGACGGCGGCTGCGGGGCTCGGGCGGGAGGGCAGCGCCCAGCCCGGCGGTGCGAGGCTCACCATACCCTCCCCGGGGGCCGGCAGCTGCGTTTCAATGGGTGCGAGGTGCCGGAGCTGCCCCCCCTCCCGGAGCCCGACAGGTGAAGCCGGGCGTGGAGAGCATCCCGCAAGCCCCGCAGGAGCTGTGCAAAGCCGCCCAGAAACCGCGGGTCTTTAAGCACCTCCCGTGGTGCCTCTGATCGCCTCCTTGGCCTTGACAGCAGCGGCACGAGGCGCCCGGGCTGTTCAGCCCCTGACTAAGTTTTGGAGGGGGGTGCACCGCCCCGAGGGTAAGGCAAGCCGGGGACGCCGCTCTCCGCAGCTGGGGGACCGGGTCGCGCCCGCAGCGCTAAGCTAAACCTGCGGTAAGCTGTGTGCAAGGGCGTTACAGCCGCTGTCTTGTCCATGACAATGTCCCTCTGTCCCCGCAGCGTCCCTGTCCCTCAACGTCCGCGGTTTAGACCAGCCCGCCTAACCGCTCCCGCCGCCACCCCGCGAGGAAAGCGGCACCGGGCGGTCTCTGGCAGCCAAGCCAGCGGCTCCGACCCCGCTCCTCGGTCCCCTGCCCTCGGCGGGAGCGCAGCGCCCCTGGAAATCGGGCCACTTGGGCTGAGGTGTCAAAAGATGGGGCTCAGGTGCCCGCTCCGGGCTTCCCGACCCGTCTGGCCGGTGCAGCCCTGCTCTGCCGGCCCCTAACACCCTTACGGCGCTTCACCTTTCCGCTGCCCCCCACGAGCGGGCGCCCGGCCGGCCTCCGGCGGCACCGGGCTCGGGGCTGCACCGGCTCCGCCCGCCGCGGACGCCTCCGGTGATGCTGGGGCGGCGGGGCGAGAGGCCGAGGTGGTCTTGCTTCCCCCGGTCGCGGGGTCGGGCGCTAAGCACGGGGGCCCTCGACGAAGCCGCGGGGCGGAGGGGGAACCTCCGCGGCAGCCCCAGCAGGGCGGGCAGCGGCAGGGCATCCCTCCCCCACCCCCACCCCCGCTCCTCCCGGCGAGGGCAGCGCCCGCCCGGGCACGGCAGAGGTGTCAGCGCCCGAGCCCCTCCCGGCCGCCGGCCGTGCCTCTCGCCTGGTGCAGGGGCGCGTCAGCTTCGGCTCCCTCCCCGCCGCCCCACGCGGGACGAGCGAGCGCTTTTCCGCGGTCCCAGGCGCCCGAGCATCAGCGAACCCGGCCGCCTCTCGCCCGGAGCCGCCGACGCCCCCCCTTCCCCCCCCCCTCCCCGCTCCCTCCGAACGCCGTTCCCCCACACGGGAGGAACCGTGGTCGTGCTGGCACATCCAGGAGGAGGGGGGAGGAGGTAAGGCAGGCCCCCACACCGGGCTCCAGCGACCAGGTGAAGGGGCCGCTCCCCTGCCGGGCCCGGGCGGGGGGGGGCGGCCGCGGGGGCAGCCCGCCCGCCGCCGCCGCTGCCCTGCTGCCCACCGGCGCCCAGCGCAGCCGGGCCCCCGCCGGCCCCCCACGGCCGTTCCCAGCCCCACCCGGTTCCTGCCGCGAAAACCGAAGGTAGAGGAGCTCTCGCAAACCCGCGCAGCAGCGGGTCTTCCCTCCGCAGGCCGCCGGGAAGGGCTTCCCTCAGGTAGCCTTACGGGAAGGGCGCTGGGTGGCCCCCCCCCCCCCCCCCACCGCCGCCCGCAGCCGCCGGGCGGGCCCGGTACCACCCCGCGCCCCCCACCCCCCTCCTCCGCCCCCCGCTCCCCGAGCGCAGGCGGCGGCGAAGCCCCGTGCGGAGCCGGGGCACTTGGCAGGGCTAAGGTCGGCTCCCAGAGGGGTGCGAAGGCCGGGTGTCAGAGCCCCTGCGGCTCCTCGGAGCCGGCATCGGGTGAGCCGAGGTTGCACGGGCTTGCAGGGGCAGCCGCTATCCACGCGATTACGTGGTTTGGGCTCTTTCCCTCCCTCCCCCCCAACTTGGTTTTCCTTACTTTACAGTAAAGCCCTTCTTTGCTTTCTCACCTCGTTATCTCTTTTTTCTTAGCCACTTTTGGCATGCTTTAGTTGTAATCCGAAGTTACGGGCAACCCCCGGGCACGTCCCCGTCGTCCCCGGCCCGGCCCCGAGGGCATTTTCCGGTCATCCAGGCAGAAATGATCACTGTCCTTACTTGGGTTTTAATAGTTACAGAAACAGCCTCGTCTTTATTTTCTCCTGCTAGCGGATTTTGGTCAAAGGCTATCGGAGGTCAGGATTTTATTTTTTTCCCCCCTCTAAATAAGTCAGCTTTCTAAAGCTACATTCCTCCTTTAAACCGAACACAGAGCCCTTATTTATCACTTTCTCTTTAATCAGCAGCCGAAGAAAAAATTGCTGTGAATGCCCGGAATCCTTGAAAGAGATCACACTTTTCCTTTGCACAAATCAAAGTTATCTGCTCCTATTATATCCTCCACTTAAAAAGAATCGTAAGCCTCCATGCCACTGAGCTTTCTCTGGGATACTTGTTTAGCACAGACGAGAACAATATGCTTTACATCTAAAGCGCCCAGGTGTCAGAAGCCTCTCCGGCTGATACAGAGTATTGAGAAACGTCCTATCTTTAAAACGCATTTTTACTGCCTTTCCACCTCCGTAGTGCATGAGATACAGAAGTCCGAGAGCAGCGAAGAGATTTATCAGAGAGACATCTGAGCGGTGATTACGCGTTCTGTCAATAATTAATTGAAATATGTCCTCAGCATAATTACACACAGCCCTCTAGCCGGGAGGGCAAAAGAAAGAAGGAAGTTGTGGTGTGGTCGGAGGGGGATCTCAGGACATGGTTCCAGTCATTAAAAATGTGATGTAACATTGCAATCTGGTGTATTCTGAGGCACAAATGGGGAAACACAAACGAAACCAACTACTAAAATATTATTTGCTTTACAGCAGGGAGACAGCAAAAGCACTTGCTTTCATTAGTTGTTTTCATTCCTACCTTCTGCTGGGGATTTAAAGGCTTTTTTATGATGAACAGACCAGAGGTCTTACTCCTTTGATCTATAAGCTATGTGTTGTAGGTTTTGTATTGTTCACCACATACTGACTAAATTTGATGTTTCTGATGTTTGAAATAAAAATTAAAATCACCCCAGAAATTAAAATCAGTCCAGCAAAGCATCATACATCCAATACAAATCTAGAAATGACACATTCAAAGAATCTTGCGAGCAAATTCTTACTCTGACACTAATTTTTCTGTACTTCTTCCAGTCATAAGGGAGATCATTATATCATTATTAATTTATTATTTACTAAGAGCTGTTAGAGTGCTCTTTTGGTATACAAATGCAGGAAAACAAAGGGCTTGATTCAGTTCTCGCACAAGTTTTACACTGGTGTAACTTCAATGACACGGGTGTAGTCACTTCAGAACCACCTGGGTGTAATTATGATCAAAATCTGGGCTATTGCACTTCCTTTGCTTTTCTAATGGTTCAAAACCTCTATTTTTCTACAGCATGCTGCGGAAGACAGACAGCTGTTTGAATACAGAGCTCAAAAATCATTCTCAAGTTCCTCCTCACTGACGGTGCCAGTGTCCTAAAGCCTGCCAGAACTTAGTCACGTCAGCACATTTCCTCACCGTTCTGCACCCTCCCTACAGCCCGGGAGTTGTAAAGACCATCGATATGTGTTCCCTTCCACTTGTTAAGGCACATCCTCTCGGTGTCTTGAGCTTTAGATCAGGTAGCTTTTCACTTTTAAGCATCCAGCTGCCAAAAGGAATTTGACACCTGCTTCCTTCTTTGCAAATTTCCCTTTTCAGACAAATTCTTGATGATGCCTCTTGAAAGGGGGTTCATTTATGACCTCCACTTAATTGACTGCTCCATGTATTTCTCCACCTCTTGGCCTTCCACCTGCTTCTTCAGAGATTTTGGAAGTGGTATACGGTAGCAAATGCACTAACAGTCAATGGCCAAAACCGTCTTAACTAGAATGGTAAGCACTATTCAATCCTTCCTGTGTGAAAATACATTACAGTACAAGGTTAAAATCCTTCGGCTAATATGTTTTGTGTAAGAATTCTTCTCAGGGTATAATGCTTGTGCTCACAAAAGTAAGGATCCCTCAGTCTGGTCCATGGAGTTCCTGTGCCCATCAAACTTAGAAGATCAGGCCTATCTGATGTTTCCTCTCTCTTTTCCAAGTTAATAGCTGCTTCCGACTTTTCTCATGGAAGCATTTGCTGCCATTTCCTATCAAGTAATAAGTATCCTCCATCTTGAAATGACCTTTAGGACATGGCCAGATGGGGTAAGGTAGTTCAACCTCCTACACATCGCTCCCCCAGTGCCCAAAATCACCCTGACACAGAGGCGATCCCTGAATGTCGGATAAAGACAACATCTAAGAGCTGCAATTCTTACTGGAGACATTCAAGGATGAATTGGCACATGGACCCTGGCAGAAGGGGATCCCATTATCCATTATAGAGTAATGGTCACTATAATAAATGATAAACAGATTTAAATTTTACCGAAACCCCTACCAATGAGGGTAAGGACCATGGCAAAGCTTTCTATCTCTTCTGTCCATCTTCTTCCTCTCACCTTCTTAGGCTTATAAAGCAACTAGTGCTTGAGCAGTCTGCATTTGACCAGACTTTCACAAGGCACCCTGAGTGGGATTTTTAGGGTCATATTTCTATTTCCTTGGTGGGTCTTGCTTTTCCCGCCTAAAGAGTCAGTCAGGATGTACATTCCTCGCAGTAGCCAAAATTCAGTATACTTATTTAATCATCCCAGGTTATCAGGCACAATTCCTCAAATTATGTGCCAAGCTGTGAAATTTAAACAAGGTGTCACAGCACAGAACCTCACTTTAAATATCATGAACTTGAAAAATTTTGTGTTGAAACATCTTTGAGAGCTTTCTCAGAGCTCATATAACTTCATAAGCATAATTAAGCCAAAGACATAGTTAGTGCCAAAGACCTGATAGTGGAAATAATTTCTAAGAATAAAAATCATTACATAACCTAAGGATAAATTTTTTAACATACATTTATGAAAAATTATATTTTATTAAGTTATAAATAAAATCTAAAGGTATATGTTATGACTTTTAAAAGTTGTTATAAGGGAAGCGACCCTTATGAAAACTATGGGACAAGGCTGAAGAAATTCTGGAAGTTGCACAACTCAATGCAAGAAAGAAAAAAATTTTAGCTATTTGATCACTTACCATTTGTGATGAAGGACAACCAGGAAAGAATGGGGCGCAAGGCTGCTGTCAACCGGATTTGCAGCACATGGACATAGAGAACATACTGTGCTACTAACACACAGACACATGCACACAATTGCAAACAGAGATCAAAATTAGTCCAAAGTGGTTTTGGAACATTGGAAAGGGAGAGGCAGGGAGTTGTGCATTTTATAGAGTGAAGTATTTATTTCAAAAAGTGATAATTATACAAAAATTTAAGCAAATTACCAAGTTCATTTCTATTTCTTCTCACTCGCAAGTGGAACACATCCGTTGCACGTATGTCAGTGAATAACGAACAGTTCTGGGGAAACGGAAAATATTAGATGGAACTCAGTTATCTTGTTTCCTCTATTTCACTTCATCTTTTTTTTTTCTTTTAACTGTACGTTGCCTTCTCTAGAATGCGTACCACTGGAACGATTATGCTGAGCTTTAGTTTTTTTGATGTTGATGCGGACCTATAGTTTTTTTAGTTAGTGTTTAGCTGCCTGATGTATCTCTGATACTAAATAATCTACCACGACATCAAACTAAGTCAATAGTTCTATCTACCTGGTTAGAGCAAAGGTATGGTAAGCAAAAGCAAGAAAAGAATTTGTAATACACGGAACCATTCCCTAGAACTGACCCGCAAGATCTCTCCTTTTCCCATGAGATGTCTTCACTTGATTCACTCAGCTGAAATAATTCCCAGAAATTATCTATTGGGAGGAACAGAATGGAAGAAAAAAGAGCAGATTGAGAAAGAAATGTCATTGATCTTGCTTTTCATTTTTTTACTGACTGAACTTTAAAGCCTTCAGCTGCATCCTCATGAACACAGAGAGGTGCAGAGAAACTCAGTAGTGATTTACCAGTAACACTGAAACATATTGGTATGTACTATAGAAATACATCTGTGTTTCCTAAAGTTGGATAGGAAGCCATCTAGAGAGATGCGTATTAGCACTTTCTGCAGACACTGCTGGAAGCTGGAAAGATCTCCCTTGTCTTTTACCGTATATTCTGTGTTACTATGAACCTGCTTTGGAATCTTTTGTTTAGTTAATAAATCTAATCCTTAGAAAAGGGATTTGACAAAAAGGGAAGTCACACTTTAACTTTCCATTTACTGAACATGCCCACTGACTCACAATTCATTTCCAGATCTGCCAAGCTTCTCTCGCTCAATGCAGTGAGACAGTGGTTCCTGGGCCAGAGGATGGGGAAGAAGCCATCAAGCGTATAAGGTCTCTTGAGAGAGGCGGCAGCACTGCATTACAAATGGATGAGATAAGGCCCAAACGGTGGGACGATGAAAAGAGCAAGCCGGTTGTCTATTTCCCATGCACAGCACTGACAGTTGACAGATATGCCCAGCTAAATATTGTCTCTGAAACCTGGTACTATTTTTAATGCCAGGTGAGCAATCAGGGCATTCATTGTAATTCCCATATCATTTGTTTTTAGACGATGGATGTGTCATCATTGTAAAATGGAATTTGGGGTTTTTTGGAAAAGAAATCAACACTTAAGCCATACTTTTGAGCAAGTCAAAATACACCCGAGGGTATGATTGCCTTGTATGCTGCTCTTTTTAATAAGGCCAAGGAAAAGCATCACTGGATGGGATTATAATCAACTGCTGCTTTAATGCAGACAATCGAAGAAGGCTCCTTACTGATGGTTGTAAATTCATCATTAAGGATACCACTCAGAGTCATTTGGCATGACATTTTTTATGCACAGAACAGAAAAGTGCAGTATTAGCTCCTGAGTGATTGGATGAGTTGTACATCCATTAATGGACATATCAGAAAATGTTTCCCAGCTTCGACTTATCTCCTACACAAACTAAGACGCAGATTGTCTTGCTGTTGTTTACTCAAATTTTTGGTGCATTTTTTCACTCTATCCAAATCCTCTTTATTTGAGAACCTAATATCATCATGCATTGTAGATTTTACTGGTGACTCTGAGATCATAACAGCCTGTCTGTGTTCACGTATTATGAAATCTACAGGATGACAGGCAATATGAGAGCAAATTAGTTGCGCTAATCCTGTAACGGATAAACATTTCTCAGTTCACTGCTTTGGGAAACAAGGGAGTTGGTAGATCATAAGGCCAGGAAAGTTGGACAAATTTTTGATCGAATGTTTTATCCACCCAAATTGCCAGCTCAACCTGGCTAAAATCCATGTGTCATCCACCTAAAAATTGCAAAATTATTCCAACAAGAATTCATTAAAACTTAAAAACATTACAAGTAAAAGCTAAAAAAAAAATATATATAGTCATATTTTCATAAGACCACCTCTTTCATTTAAGATGGTTCATTTCTAAATATAACTAGATTTAATTTTCCAGAAAAAATACATAAAACAAAAACCTGAAAAGTTTCATTTTCCATTTTGGCCAACTCAAAAATCTAGGTTTTCCTGTTATACAAGTGAAACAAAAGATACATTATTCAAATTCCCTGCTCTGTAGTCTTTCTTCCTGTTCATGAATTGTTCATGAACTGGTTATGATCTGTTAATCTATTCTTTATCCACACACTTCATTGATCAAATTACATGAACAAATTTCAGCCAAGAACATACCAACTAATTGTTCACTTACAGTATTCATTTAACTGTGATATATGACCATTACTTATACGAATGGCGTCATATCTGCTCCCCTGCTGGATATATGATTTTAATTTTTTTTCAGAGAGGAAGTACCAAGTCACAACATTTCTCAGATGTGAATTTGCAGATGAATAATCATTAAACGTTTAAAATATACACAAAGTTTCTGTCTAGACAGCAGCGTTATCCACCTTTAAGCCATCAACACATTTTCAGCACTCTGAACCAACATATTTTATTTAACTGTATGCACAAACTATATATATAGTTTATAGGAGAGACTAGATAAGAAGAATGCTCTTTTAAAAAAAAAAAAAAAAAGGCCTGATTTCAGTACTTAGGCGTCCAATATAAAAAATATCTTTTTCCCCTGTAAGTAACAGTGAGAATGCAATCATACCTCAGCTAGTATACAGCTCAGATAGTTAGGACGCTCACTTAAAGGATGAGGTTCTGGTAAAAGCCCAGCTCATGTTCATGGATCTGAACCTGGAATTTCCATATCCCTGCCAATGTCATAGCCTGTGAAATACTCAAACCAACTCCTTGGAACTTTAGGGGAATAGGTATTGATCAGCACTTGGGGGGGATGGTGGGAGAAAGACTGCCCACTTTCCTAGCAAAGGTACTTATTTAGGATATAAGACAGGTATGTCACAGTATCAAGCAAAGTATCAGGTGCATGCCATAACTGTGAGGCTACTATTTAATTCCAGATAACTGTCACTCTTTATTTTATTCTGACCAGAAAGTCTATTCAGACTTGAGAAACCTTCACAATGAAAATTTACTTTTAGCCAGTACATTCCCTTATAAAATAGTGAATTTACCAGAAATTTACTCCCCCTCCCACCAAAAAAAAGTTTCATTCAAAAGTTTCAGGCCCGCTCTAGGATGGACTTTCAGAGTTGCATGTAACTGCTTTCATTGTCTGATTGGTCAACATGTTTATGTATCTTCCCCCGCTGTGCATATGACCAAGCATTGTGTAGGCAGGCATGCTGGCCAATAAAATCTCAAAAAGCAGTAAACATTCCCATCAGTGCAAGCAACAGTTCTCAGTATAAATAATTGTCTTGTCATCTCTCCCCAGGCTCATTCTCTTTCCTTTCTTTCTCTCTCGCCTGCATTTCCTCAGAGATATTCTTTCTCCATCAACATAGCCTCGTGTTACTTCTCTGCAGCTCTGCTGCCCTCCATTCTAAAATCTGGCATTACAGTGAAACTTCCAAGAATTCCATTCTCTGAAGCATTATGAGTCACACTGTAGTCTTCAGCAATATTTTTAAAACACGAATGTTTTTTTAATCACTCTTGAGACCCACAGAAGAAAGTAAGGATATTATCTTGCTAACTTACAGTCGTGGTTGTTTTTTCTATTGCCACCCACACTCTCTCATCTTTCTCCAGATACTCTGTTCCAGTCTTTCAATAGTGCAGGCATATGGTATTCAAGCATGCCAGAGTCTGACTTCAAGTTTTAGTCATTTTTCTTCCTGTAAAAAGGATGGAGGGACATTAAGCCTATGACCATTTGAGAGCTTTCTTTATGTAAGAGTTTTATTAGGGTTTATACTTTTAAAAAAAAAACCTAATAGAGAAACATCAGGTCTGAGCCATAATTCCTCATATCTGAATACCAGCAATGGCATGTGTCTGGTGTGTCAGAGGCAGCACAGAATTCATTGGTGCAACAGTGAACATCGGAAGGAAATAATTCCTGCCTGCTTCTTGCAGGGATTTCTAAAAAAACCTTTTAACAGAAGAGCTAGTTATCTCTAGGAGATGTAGTTCTAGATACTGTCCCTGATAATAAAAGTATAAATCTTTATTCTACTATTTGAAGAGCTTTCCATTTTAAGGAGAAAAAAAGAAACATTACTAAACTATGGTAAAGTTATCAGTTCATTTTCATTCTATGTTTCAATGCTTTCTCCTTTTTCTTGTGCATGAGGGATGAGGCAGCTTGTATTACAAAAGAGTTATTTGCAGCTTAGGACAGAAGTTCCACAAATTGCTGTTATCTGCCCTGCAGATGCTCATGTGACACACTGAATAAATATACCTCAAGGTAAGCACATAACACTGGACAATGGGCATTCAATAAAGAAGATCCCTAAAGACAACAGTTATCTGAGCTCCTGTAGAGATCAGCCTCTTGCATGAAGCATTCGAGAATGACTGGTTGCCCCATGATAGTCTTTAGAAAAAGCTGCTAGGAAATAAGAGGATGAAAAGACCTAGATTTCAAATTACCAGCTGATCATACGAAGGAAGTACATTCTTAGGTCTGAAAAGTTACTGAAAAATGGTCAGTGAGCTTGCCTGTGCAAGAGATGGTTGAGAGAACTGTGAAAATAAACACATCATTGAGAAATGGAGGTAGGATGAGTGAGATTTGCTTAAGAAAAGGCGAGAACAGTGTTAAGCGAAATAGAAAAGAATCCATATTAAATAGTAGCATTAATGCAGTAAGCCAGGAAGCTACGAGTGATCAAGACTCCCCAAGAATTAAAGTTACGTTAGAGATTTTATACACACACGTGCCTATATTTATTTGTCTACACAAAATAAAACACAATCATACTGAAACTGCTCATTTTACATCCAGCTTATATAGGGCTTTTCTGCCTCGCTGCCTCATACCCAGACATGTGGAAAAGCAATAAACTTGCCTTTCATTTTAGTAGGATTTTGCTCCTACTCTATGTATCTTTAAGAAATCTTAGCCTATTTTTTTACTTGATTGTACCAATCCTAAGCTTTTGGAGGATGCTGTAACTACCAGGCCAAGATGTTTAAAAATTGCTTTACTCACTGTGGGTTTTTTAAGATTAAAAAGAAAAAGACAATTTTCTAGGAAGTAGGACCAAAATATTAGCACAGTTGCCTAATGTTAAGCTTTTCAATCCATATTTAGTCTCCCTAGTGTCAGTAAACTCATTATACCTCAGTGACAGATACCCACAAAGCTCAGTGAATGGCTGTGAGATACAACCTGGCTAAACACCAAACTATTTATAACCTCATTGTCATTATAGATTCAGGAGCCAATTTAAATACAGACAACCGGTTTTGAACATTTGTCGTAAGACTGTAGCAGTGATGGGCTAAGATGTTTGGTAACTGCTGATGTCATTGATCAGCTGTAGAGATTTCAATTTTTCACCTAAGCTCTCATTACCAAAAGAGCACCTCTTTAAGTCCCTTCTGTTTCATTATTTTGCACTACTTCTAAGAAAAAGAATATCGCCATGCTCTCTGGACCCCCATCGCTGATTTTGTGCCTTGGACAGAACAGGATGCAAGGGACACTACAAACAACGTCAGGCTTAGCAAAGAGAACATCATCAAAGATCAGTAGCTAAAATTTCTGGGTTACTCTGAATCATTCTCCTGAGTAGCCTTCGCACTACCTTTTACTGGCTTTTCAGGAATAATTAGAAACAGGTGACAGTTGCACCATTTCTGTAAGTTTAAAGCAAGCTGAAAATCAGACTTGAGTTGCTACATTTTCAACAGCAGAAAATGTCAACAGCACAGGCAATTTTCATCTGAATTTACGCACACTTTTTTCAGTGCTTCACGGAAAGAAAAGCCAGTTGACACAATAGGGAAATCTAGCACATACGAAGTATGAAGCTCTGAAAATTAAGACTGTTGTGAAATTTAGAAATGTGATATTGATGTGAATGTGCATGTCTCTAAAACAAACTCTTCTGTTGTAGATCTCAGATTTGTATATGCCAGACATAGCTGAATAAAAGCCAAAGCCTAGATTAATCCTCTTTCTATAAAAGTTGCCTACATATGTATCTGAAAATCAAAACACAGAAAACAGTATCATAGAGCTCATAAAGAACATAATATTTAATTACTTACAGGTTAATACCTAATTAATGCACGTTCAGGAACCGACTCACCTTGAAGGACTTCTTGTTTTGTTTTTTTTCTTGCACAAAATATACTTACAGAATTTTGTTTTCTTTTTAAGCATTCTTTAACAAACTCCCCAATACTAATGATTTAGTCACAGAAGTAAGTGTTATCTTGTTCACTCTTACCTTCTTTTTCTATAACATGTCCCCTCAATATGAAAAAAGGCAAAATAACACTTGGGGTAATCAAAGAATAAGCATGCAAATAATTTAGAAGACAAAGACTGCATATTATAACAAGCTTAACCTAGCACGGCAATATAATGGGAGTTACAGCTGTGAGATTTTAACTGGGGAAGAATCAATGAAGATTTGCAGATGGAAGTCATGTCTCAAAAACGTATTAGGCTTGTCTAAAGGAACATGTGGATAAGATGACCTGGTAACTGTGTTACAGTGTTGCAATTCTATAGGTGGATACTCGGGTGCATACAACTTGGATTTCCATAAAGCTTGGGAAAATTCACAAGCTTTTAAAAGCGTGAAGCTACCATGGCACAAGAGGAACAGTCCTCTTCTGCATTATTAGCCTTTTCCAAGTTAGGAAAGCAAAGAATGAACTAATGGTCAATTTTCAAAAGGGAAGAAGATTACTGGCAAGGTGTTATAAGGTCTCTGCTGGTATCTGTGCTGTTCAGCAGACTCATGAGTAATCTCAAATTCAGAGTAGACAGGAACTTTATACATTCTGCTGATGATACGAAATTACTCAGGATAGTCAAAACTGAAGTTTTTTGAGGCAAAGTATAGAAGCATCTCACAGTGTCAAATGACTAGCTGGTAAAGTAACAGATGAAATTAAATGCCATTTCTAAGTTGGAAAAAAAGGTGTGTACACATTTTTGCACATAATGGCTGCCTGATGTAACTCTGGACAACAAAGTCTACAGAGATTTTAATGATTTAATGAATCTGTTTCTTTTAATTAGTTCATAACAGTGATTCAGAGTATCCCTGATAATGCCTTTTAATTTCATTGAAAGTTGGTGGCATTTAGCCTACCACAGTATTTTTTATAATTCCATTTGGGGATTGAGCTTCTCTGTCTTTACAGTGCTTAATAAATATGAATTAATTATCTTAACACTCTATGAGGTCAATAAACTATATAACTTTTCTCTCACATGGGAAGAAAACGGAGTTATTTCAGTTAAATGATTTGCACAAAGTGCTAAAAATGTTGAGCAACTCTCCACTAGAAAACCGTCATTTCCATTGAATCCCTTCCTAAAAGAAATGGAATTTAATTTAAGCTTTTCTTGACAAAGTGGAAAACACTTCTAAAATGTAGATATATTTCAGTAGATATTTCTGGAAGATAAAGGTTCAAATATTCACATCACAATATTTTATATTTTAAAAATTACAAATGTTTAAACTGAGTATCTGTATTTTAGCCAAAGACTACAATTCAAATGACCCAAAGTAGTATTAATTTGAATCCTTTTTTACTGAAGATGTTCAACAATTTGCCTTTTTGTTCCCACTTGGGATGACTTTCTTTTACAAAGTCTCAATTTTTTTTTCGAAAGGAACAAAAAAGTTAATTCCCTGACCAGATCTGCTTGTCCATTACATGCCATGCGTGACAACACTGCAAGAACTACCTCTGAGGAATTCTTAACATCTTCTGTGTAGAAACAACATACATCTAGTAGTATATCTTCACAGATGAATTTTTCAAGGTAGACTAAGTCCCTGTTGGTTAACGTTCCCTGAAGCATCCCATGAGAGGTTTGTATGTGTGTAGGGGATACCTAAAAAAATGGAAGTGTCCTGCCCCAGACGTACCTAGGCTGAAACTAAAGATTATACTGGAAGATGAGAAAAATACTGCAAAAATTACCTAATTGTAATAGAGGAATTGGTATCAATTTTAAAGTCTGTGGTAGTAACAGCACTGAACCATGATCTGAAATGATGGGCTTCACCTGCTCAGTCAATCTGTAATTCTACATACAGCCCAACTAAGGCTCTATGCGTATGAATAGATTGCATTAGGTAACTACCTGTGCCTTTTTAGACTTACTCAGCTGCTGGTCTTTACCCTTGCGGGCCCTCTGTTAAGTATGAAATCAAAATGTGTTAAAATAACCCCGTGCACCAATAAATGCTGGGACAGGACCAACTGGAGAGCAGCTGTGCAGAAAAGAACCTGGAGGTCCTGGTGGACACCAAGTTGAACATGAGCCAGCAACCTGTGCCCTTGCTGTGAAAAAGGCCAAAGTTATCCTGGGCTACATTAGGAAGAATGTGGTGAACAGGTCAAAGAATGTGATTCTTCCCCTTTACTCAGCACTGGTACAGCCACACCTGGAGCATTGTGTCCACTTCTGGGCTCCCCAGTACAAGTGAGATACAGAGCTACTGGTGTAGCAAAGGGCCACTAAAATGATTAAGGGACTAGAGCACCTCACATGAGGAAAGGCTCAGAGAGCTGGGACTGTTCAGCCTGGAGAAGAGAAGGTTCAGGGCGATATCCTCAGTGTATATAAATACTTGAGGGGAAGGTGTACAGAAGATGGAGCCAGGCTCTTTTCAGTGGTGCCCAGTGACAGGACAAGAGGCAGTGGGCACAAATTAAAACATGGGAGTTTCCATCTGAACATCAGGAAACACTTTTTTACTGTGAGGGTGACAGAGCACTGGCATAGGTTGCCCAGGGAGATTGTGGAGTCTCCGTCCATGGAGGTATTTGAAAGCCATCTGGACATGGTCCTGGGCAACTGGCTGTAGGTGGCCCTGCTTGAGCAGGGGGGGTGGACCAGATGACCTCCAGAGACCCCTTCCAACCCCAACCATTCTGTGATCTGTGGTTCTGTGAAATATTACTCAAATTGATAAAAGATTAAAGAGGGAAAATGAAAGAATAGAGGAGTAATTTTTAAAATGTAGTCTTTAACAAGAAAACTAAGGAAAAGATGCCTGAGCAACTAGAGCAGCAGAATCTTTCTGGTACATTTATTTATAACAAGTACTTAATAAAACAGCTAGAAAAAAATATAAACCAGAAGGAGGACATATGCATCCCCAGATCATAAAGGAATTAGCTAGTTAATTTATGAACCGCTGACAATTAAATTGGTATGCCAAGAGGAGCAGGTACTGAGAAATGGAAATTTTTGAAGGAAGAAATATGGATTAACACTTTTCCTATGGAAGTCCAAGGAATTCTAGCACTTACTTTCCAGTATCTCTCACTTCTCTTTCCAGAAAAATAACTGAATAAATGCTATTAGAAAAAAAAAAAAGTATGAACCGAGAGACAGACCAAGAGCATACTAGAACCATAAGCAACAGAAAACATAAATAGGATCAAAAGATCACAGGATAATTCAGGTTGGAAAGTATCTCTGGAGTTCATCTAGTCCAGCCTTCTGCTCAAAGCAGGGTCAGCTATGAGATCTGACCAACTTACTCACATGCAGTGTGGTTTTGAAAACCTTCAAGGACTGCACAACTTTGAGCAATCTGTTCCAATGCTTCGCTGCCCTCACTGTGAAAAAGTTTTTTCTTATATCCAGTCTGAATTTGTCTTGTTTCAACTTCTGCCCGTTATTTCTTGTCCTCCCATCATGCAGCACTGTGAATAGCTTGGCTCTATCCTCTCGGTGACCTCCTACTATAAGGTCCCCCAAAAGCTGTACCTTATCCAGGTTGAACAAGCCTCAGCTTCTCCTCCTAAGGCAAACCCTTCAACACCCTGACCATCTTGGTGGCCCTCCGCTAAACTCACTCCAGTTTTAAATTTAAATGACAAATCCTGGGTAAGATATATGGCACACTCACTTCAGAGATAACCATACTGTAGTGGTGAATAGTCTTTACAGGTACCAACTTTGTAGAATAGTTTGGAATCCTTCATCTTGGAGAACCGATACATAAAAGACAAAATTTGAAAAGATCTCACTATTGAGGAATGAATATAAAGTTTTGCTTAACTTTTCTTGATACCAAAGTCCCACTTAGACAATTACATTTAAAAACTACTTGCATTTCTTAACAAAGATAGACTTGAGCACATGTTAAAGCGCTTTCCTGAATCTGGGCAAAAGTTATTATATGTAGAATATAACCTGTAACTGGACTTTATATCTGATTACAGTGCCTTTCAAAACTTTACCCACAAACGATTCACATTTTCCCAGACACTGAGAAAACCTTCTGAACTGCAAAGTAATTAAAAGACTGAAACAAAAGGTAATGGAATAACATGTATCAAGTCTGGAAAGAGGTGGTAGTGGACACAACAGAGTTCACTCAGTATTACTTAAGATTTCCATTAGCTATCCATGGTGACAGAAAACAGCGCTTACATTTGTAAACTATATTGTACCATTATGAATGCTAGTGAAAAGAGTGAAATACAAAGCAAAGGAGTCTGAAAATATCAGACTACGGAAGCCAATACTGCTTGCCTTCCTTACACAAAATTCCCATTGAAACAATAAGGTGTGCAGAATTTGGCTCCTGGATATAGGAAATAAAGGAACAAATCCAAAGCCCACTGAAGTCAATAGGAGACATTCTTCTGACCTCAATGGGCTTTGGATATCACCCAAAATGAGATTCATTCTGGAAAAATGCAAGCTGAAGGAAATAATCATTCAAAAAGTATCTGGGAAAGAGATGTTTGGAAAACCTGGAAATCAAAGAATACCTAGGAGACTTTGTGTAATATATGATACGTGACAAGAGCTTATGAACACTGTTACAAGATTGTACCTTTTCTAAAAGCTTATTAGTCTAGAAATGAAGACAGAATGTAAGAGAGAAGAAAACAACCCATTCCGTCCAGTTAGGGAGCAGAACTCACAGGGCTATCAGATCACAGTGCAGGCAGGTTGTTTTGTATGGAATTTACAACATGCCAAGCATCAAATAGAAACACAGCACTAAAGGTAATTGTCCCGTTTGAGAAATCACTAATTTCTCAGCTCTTCTCCCAGATACAAGTCGGCTCGTATCTACAAAGATGAAATGCACAAAAAGTTTGCATATAGAAATTTATGGTCAGACTTCAATATGAGACAAGTGTCACATTTGTGATTTGGTCCCCTTCCATTTTAGTGATGAAGGTCAGCAGAGCCTTTTAAGATTCCATCTTTTGCACTATACAGGAATATCTTGTGCTAAACAAAGGATGTCCTTCTTCCTCTTTGGTGGAAGGACACTCACTTTCATTCTCCTATATACCTTGCTGCTGTCAGGTGGAGAAAATTTCAAAGAATGTACGTACATCTCAGTAAAATGAAGGTCTGACCTTATTCTCAAGATCAAATGGACTCAGCATGTGCACTATAAACTCTCAAGCTACCTATCCTCAGCAATTACTTGCCTACCATCTCATTGCTGAGAACTGGATAAGGACATCTGTATGCACCTGCTATGTAGCAGAAAAATATAAAACAATGATAAAGGTAGTTTCCCCCCACCTAGTCTTCTGCCCACAGAAGCACCTATCCTGTCTCCATTTATTGAGCGAAAGAAGCTAAGAATGGTTTGCATAAAGAATAAACTGATTGTATTGAAAAGCTATGGCAGCCTGACTAACCCACCTACTACAGTTCAGAATGGCTTGGTCCTTCTCTGCTGTCACTACTGTTGCTGCTGAGGAGAGGAAAACTTTATTCCTCACAACCCCATCACCCCTCAAAAAAACCAAAACCCAAACTCCAACACCAATCATGTGTGGCTCAACAAATAAGATTCATTAGGCTCTGCAATTTCCTGCCTCATTGGTCCAGACCATCTCTACCTATTTTTTGCTTGTAAGACACAGATAAGAAAAGGGTGAAGACAACCAGACATCCCTGAGTAAATGTTTTTGAATCAGTAATTGTAAGATGATTACGATAAAGACGATAAAGCTCCAGTTCTTTCTAGAATGTCTTTAGGTTCGTACACTGTAGATTATATGCTATTTAGTACCATCATTTCTGGTTTAAAACCTTCCTATTCTTAGATTTTAAAACAAGAATAACTTTTTTTTTTTTTTTAATTGTATAGCTGGCCCTTCACAGAAAATGTTGGAAAACATTTTATTTTGAAACATTCATGCTTATGCTTCATATATTTTTGGACCACTTCTCATTTAAAGTTCATTGGCTTTTGCTAGAAAATCAGGTCTCAACATGACTGTAATTCTTTCAGTGAGCTCGATTCTGTGAAATCCTGAGCATTAACTTCTACTGACCAATTCTTGGGCTTTCTCTGGATCTGATCTTTTGTGACATCATAAAAATTTAAATGGAATGAAGTCACAAATAAAGGATTAAATCACGTAAGTAGGAAGAAAAAGGAGCACGTGGATTTTAAAACACAAACTTGTAAAGAAAATTCCTCAACAATACAAATGGGAAAAGAGAAATTGTGGAGAACATGATACACAAGAGAACACTTCTGAGTAGACTGATTTGCAAAATCTTTTTATAAAGCTTCAGTAGGTTTTTTAGAAAGTAGACCCCCATGCTCTTACTCTAAATCCTCCTTGACTTTATTACATTGATATTGGAAAAATCAAATCTCTTGCCTGAAAGCTCTAGTTTCAATTAACAAGGATGTTAAGCATTTTTTTTCAGATACATGAAAAGAGTGACAGGATTATAGACCACCATAAATTGTTGGTATTTTAAGAATCTGACAGGCTCAGCACCATGTGCCATTCTAGCCTCTCTGTGTATCCTTTGTGGTTAAAACTCTTAAGCACTTTAAATTCTTTTGGTCAGTATTTTTTTCCTTTTAGGGCAGACAACTAGAAGCACATTCCAAGTAACCATTTATGGTGTACAGAAAATTATAAGATACTAAAATCACCTCTTTGAAGGTGTTTCCAGGCTTTGGATAGTAAAACAAATATTTTATTTATAAAAAAAAAACAAAGTTGTTGTTTTAAATCTAGAATATAATTATCTATGTTCCAATTCAAATGAAAGACAGTAACAACACGAAGACACAGCAAAATAATACATGTCAAATCCTAGAGCCTTTACTTGGACAAATCTCCCATCAAGCTTTGGTGGCAGCTTTGCCTCATGAAATATGGCTGAGCCAGACCTGAAATAAGCCAAAATTTAACAAGCCCCACCAGCGGAATCAGCTATGAAACAACAAATGAAATATTTATTTTTGGCGTCTGAAAAATAATGACAGTCTGGTGAATTATCAATACAAAAGTAGAAGTCCACTAAAACAGAATCATTCTATGATTTGAAAAATTTGTTCGCATGTTTTCTCCAGGCTGTATCAAATATTCCAGAAAGTCCTCTGCTTCTTCAAATATCTTTTCGGTCCTCTATTGTATCTGGATAGACGAGCCGGAGGACTCCTGTTTTAGTGGACTTCTACTTTTGTACTGATAATTCACCAAATTGTCATTATTTTTCAGACACCAAAACTAAATGTTCCATTTGTTGTTTCATAGCTGATTCCACTGGTGGGGCTTGTTAAATTTTTGCTTCTATCAGGTCTGGCTCAGCCTCATTTATCCAGATAGAGAGTCCTCAGACGCATTTAGCCAGAATACAATAGAGGACCAAAAAGATGTTTCAAGAAGCAGATGACTTTCCAGAATATTTGATACAGGCTGGAAGAAATATGCAAACAAATTTTTCAAATCATCGAGCTTTGGCAAACAAAATTGACTGTCGCTTTGCATAACTTCAATTATAAATGGCTCAGTCCTCTCACGTTTCTTCTTTTCCAACGCGTAACAAAAAACTGTGGACTGGTCCTGTGCAGGAGACATGTCTGGGTGCTGGGGCTTAGGGTGGAGAAGAAGCCAGCATTTCTGTGAGGCAGCCAGGAAACACGCCAGCAAGCGGGTTCCTTGGAGCCTGGCACCTCCGTAAGAACTGGTGGACAGGGAGACCATCAGACTGTCCCACTTGACAGACCAGCGCACTGGGAGGCAGGGGACAAGAGGAGCTGCCAACCACCTGCAGCTGGAATATCGGGTCATGGAGGGGGAGAACGATTCTGGCGCTGTGCTAGGAAAGTATGTAAGACATACCCCTATCTGTGGGGGTGCGTTGATGCAGGAGCCAAATCTATGAGTCTCACACTCGGTGCACGAAAACTTAACAGCTCAGATGGATGGGTAAAATCTGTATCTGTGTAGAAACTGCATGGGATGTAAGCTTTGCAGTTCTGCAGAGGAATCTGGTTCTGCTCTGTACCATCTGTGCACCAATTGTGTGGATTGTTTGTTGAGCTTTGTTTGTTTGTTTGTTTCATTGCGGAAAGATATAGAAGCCAGTAAAAAGAATGCACTTCAGGTCAGTTTAACTCTTGAGCTATTCTTTTTTGCCCTCGCCACTGTTAATTATAGGTTCAAATTTCCTACAAGAGTTAAAAAGAAGATTCATACCTAATTGCTATTTTCTGCAATTTATCTAATTTCAAAGACAACGATTTAATTTCAAAGTTTGTTCACATTACTGAGAGAAGTGGAGAAAACCTGGAAATACAAAAAAGGTAAGATTCAAGGTCTGATTTTCAATGTTAGATCCTTGCAGCTGACAGTACATTTGTATGTGCATGTAATAGACGTAGTCTGTCTGAAACCTAATGACCACGTGATAGTACATACATGGCAGATCCAGACCTCGAAGTGGATGCTCACATTACGTTTGTGCTAATACCACTAATACCATATACATACAAATTAGACTGAACAGTTTTTAGCAACAAGTAAATGCAACAAGATAAAGTAATGGAAGTTTATACATACACTAAACATCTATATAAATGTGCACATTCTATGCGCATCTAATAAACACATTTCAGTCTATGCGCATCTAATAAACATATTTCAGAAGAAGATTTAAAATCTTGACGTCCACAGGCCCTCCAAACATGCTGTGGCACTCACAGAGTGAAAATCTGAGACTATTAAAAACAAATGGCAGCCTTGCTTAATCAGGTCTCTGCAAACTGAAGAAGCCCAGAGGGGCACCCAAGAGAATCCTTGATGAAAATCAAGATTATAATTACATCAAGGTGAAAAAAGGCATTGCTCCTATCTGCTTCTCCAGAAGCTTCTCTAGACTTACAGGAAACACAGCACCTTATGCTCTCAATCAACAGAAAGCAGCAGTGGAAGAGATGGACTAAGAATTGCATAAACATTGGTAAATGTCTTACAGGAATGTTTTTTAAAATCTTGATGTTCTTTTTTGGCTTCTGGGGTTTTGGCAGGAACTCCGGTCTCTAGGCCCATTTCTGTGTACACACTTTAATGATGGGCTTGATTAAGAGACAGTAATTCCCCAGAGGTTTAGCTATCTTATTTATTGACACGAACATGGGTACAACGCCAAAATCAAATGGTTATGTCCCAAACCAATGGAAAATCACAGATGCAAAACCATGATGGATTCTTCATTTTTCAGGCTTCAAGTATTTCTACTGTTTTCCACTGTATATAGGCTTTATAGCCTAACCAACACCCAACCTGGCCTTGGAAGAGATTACCTTCCGCCAAACAACAAGCAGTAGCAAAAACATCAGCCTACATCTGCCCCTGAGGGAATTACACTGAGGTCCAGTTATATTTGTCCCAGTGACTCTGCCTGCCAAGTGAGCCAGTTTCCCTCAAATGAGGACTTAAAGGAAGAACACAGATGTTGGCTCTGGGATAAGCTAAGACAAGACTGCTAAAGAAAATTCTAGACAATGAACTGTGTTACAGGGTAGTTCAGGAGTCAATCTCAAAGGAAAACAAGGCAATGAGTTTATAAAAATGAACTTGCTGTCCAACCTTCTCCTACACTGGATTCCAAATTTCCAGTGAGGTCAATAGGATTTGCAGGCACATAATATATCTCAGGACAGGACTTTGTATTCAGAACTCACCTTATCTTGATGAGGTGCAACCATTTCTGGAATGACACTTAGAACTGTTTAATAACGATAGGGCACAAAATGAAGCTAGCCAGCAAAGCAGAATGTGGGCAAGGCGGTGTGCTTAGCACTTATAAAAAGTACTCAGGAATCATCACTGATCACAAATTCTGTATCTCCTTAAGATTACTTAAAGACACAAAAAATTATATTCAGGAATGGAACCAAGGTTCTGATTTACATAACTGAAAGGCAATATGAAGAAAACATCCTTGCCATCCCCTGTACTAAACTAATGGCACTGAACTTCAGACTAATTGATCATTTTCTTCTTCCTCTCCCCAGCAGGCTCAGGGAGAAGAACTCTCTCCTACGGCTCTGCATTCCCAAGAAAGCTCAGTCTCCTGAAGCCTTCTCTCTTGCAGGAGAAAGTAGAGATGCTCCACAGCCTGTAGCTCTACCATATATTCTTTTACTGGAATAAGAAATGTTTCTAGATCAACAACTTAAGAAGCCAATGGAGCATCTGTGTGCCAACATTAAAGTCTCTTTTCATCTGTGAGAATTCCACGCTTTCTAAAAGCCTTGCCTTCTCATAGGAAGGTGGCCAAAATCTCAGAGATATGAGTTTGTGGCAGAAATCTACAAGTTTTGATCGCTAATTACATTATTTCTGCTTTTGAATATATCTCAGTGTACACGTGTACATTATTCTGTATGGTTTTGTTTCTGTTTTATTGTTTTCCTTGGTTTGACTTCCATCTGATTTTCAGTTTAGTATGAAATTGTGAATATTTTATTTTTCATCTTTTTTTAATGTTGTGGTTGTTCTCATTCTGGTATTTAGTGACCTTCCCCTTTACTTGTTCCTTTGTATTTCCTTAAGGCAACAAGTCATTCTTGTGGTGCTGTGTGAAGATGGGGAAAGTTGCCAGCAAAATTTTTGATGCACGTGCAATAGAAGTCCTCTTACCACCCATTCAGGTTTATAAAAGGTAACTCTAGGTGGTATTTCTACAAACAGTGGTACATTTTATCCACAGAGGTAATTGTAAAGCCTTAATTTGTCTCAATTACTTATATATATATTATATGCATAGATATTTCTCACATAACATGATAATGTAACAAGTACGTATGCATATTATACATATGAATATGAGCCCACACGTAACATTTTCCAGTATTCCAAATAGCACAAAGAAATCTTAAACAACCTGGTACTTGCAAACACTATTATATGAACAGAACAAAATGTAGTTGTCAACCAATTAAAAACATTCATGTACGAGGAACGTATTTGTGTTTTATTGGATTGTTTTACTTAATTTTAAAAATATTTTTAGACTATGATATATAATATTTCTCATGTAATAATATTTTCATCAAATCTATCTATATGAAATCTGATCATTTGTTTCCTGTGCTAGAAACCCAACAGTGTAATAATCTTAAAGAACCAAATAGTGAAATGAACTAGATACAGAAAGCCCTCACAGTCCAGTTTCATTATTACGACAAACTGCAAACCCCAAAACCCAAATATTGAATCTGATAAATATAAATTATGTTGTAGTTAGAGTAACTGTGATACAAAACCCACTGATATCTTTTGGAAAACAAATGTCTCACAACTTACACAGAAGGTCATCAAACTGGTAATCTAGTACAGCAGAGAAAAAAGCTGAAAAACCGTATAAACTGTGTAAAAGTTACTGATGGTGCAATGAATCTTTGAACATTGTGTTCAACTCATCTTCAAAAGATGTTTAGCTAAAAGAGAAAGGTGTCAAAGACAGGTAATGAAAATGTGGTTAAAGGCACAATATGACCCTATTATAAGAAGAGACTGAAATGATTAAGTGCTAATGTGACACAGGCATCAGATAATGAAATTTTGGCAGTAAGTGCCAAGAACAGTTATGCCGGCAGTGGTGTTTGACAAGAATTCTCAGCAAAGAAACACATAAAGGAAGCCTCATGTTTCTGATCACTACTGTAAATGCAACAAAGAAAGAAAATGGAGGGGCTCGGTCATAACCTTCAACAGCCTGACAAAGTAAACAAGAAGGCATTTGATTTTCAGCCAATAAAGATGAAGTGAAAAATGAAAGTGGGAAAGTTCTGGGTAGAGCTTTTTCTGGTAGAGACAGACAGACAGATGGGCATGATACTTTATTTATTGCTTTTTAACAATACAAATGATTGGAGAAAATTGAAGTTTTGGGTTTTTTAATTAAAAATTAGAAAATATTAGTCCTTCAGACATGTGCTTAAGATGTTTAAATAAGGTACAGAGAACTTGTACCTTATTTAAAATGGAAATTCAGTTGGAAAAATGCACTTTTCGTTATCAATGCTGTTTCCTGTGGAAGCTGAACTCAACTGTGGGATTACCCTTCCAAATGCATTACTGGACTACCTAGGATAGACTCTTTGCCAAGAGTCTATGGGAGACCACTGATGGATAAAAGTCAGCAAGACAAAGATATGAAATATTTCTGGAAATAACCCCTTGTACCTGCTGTGCCAACAGCAGGATATAAAACAGCAAAGTAATAAATTCTGCAGAATACTTTTTAACATATTTCATGAGACGTTAATTAATATTTGCCACAGATATTGGATAAAAGTAATTGCAGTTTCCACTATGGTCATCACACAACTTCCTCAAATAATTTTCAAAGTTAGCCATCACGCTGCTTCTGTATATGCATAAATGATCAGTGTTTCCTCCGGCTCTGGAACTGGACATGACAGTCACATCACTGCATGCAAATTACACTCATTCTGAAATCTGAAGTTAAGCCAACCAGCAGTAGTTTGATGCTGGAAAGACAGCTTTTCTAAAATAATCCACCATTTCAGAGGCAGAAGTCAACAGTCCCTAACCCAACAAGACCGTACTACATTGTATAGCAGGAGAGACACTGACCTTTCAGATTCAGCCTGCTGCTATCTGTCTGTTTGTGCATCTCTTTCTCTATTTCCTGCCTGCTTATTTCCCCCTAAGTAGGTATTTAATGATTTCTTTGATATCCCTTACTGGTGGAAAGTTGGGAAGATGATTGATTGTTGTTAGAAGTGTTAACGCTAGCAGAAATCATTTTCCATTGTTTTAGAAAAAATATGGTCCATAGGTAATTGTCTTAATAAATTCTCGATACACTGTTTGACACCATGACAGATCATTGACTGCAAATACTCCCAGACTTTTTGTCTCCCAGGCAAGGATGAAGCTTAACACATTACTTCATGTCAAAATTGAAAGGTGGAAAACTAAAAGATGCAGAGTGAATGGAAAACTATCGCAAGACTGTCTTACATTCTTCACAGTATTCAATATCATATCAAGTAACACATGCTTATCAAGATATTTTCTGTATCTTTCCATTAAGGAGATATATCCATATGTCCTATGAAATGACCTAAGAAAGCAGGAGCCACTGAATAATAAGCAAAGCTAAGATGAAGGTGTTATGGAAAGAAAACACTTAAATAAGCAATGTTCACCACTGGAGAATCTAGAGAAAGAACGAGAAATGGTGACCATCAGAAGTCCTACAACTATTCAGGAAGTAGCATTTAAAAATAATTTTTAAAAATATTTTACAGTGACATGTATTTATCTTCCACATACTGATCACAGTGACAAACAAGTGTAATAAAAGAAACAAAGCCAATTTTAAGAAAAAAAAATTCATTCGCTATTCAAGCCATGGATCTGGTAACAGATGGAAACTGAACCTCTTAAACTGTTCTTACCATAATGACTACTTGGAAAACTTACTAACTCCAATTATAGCCACAATTAGCACTTTTTAAGGACATACATGCATAAAGCACTGAGACAGATCCAACACAAAAAAAAACCCCAAAGCCCTGTTTTCTGTTGTGTTGGCTTATCACACTCCACAACTGGAAAAGGATTTGTCTTTTTCACCACTTCCCCAGATTTCCCCAGTGTCCTGGCTTCCAGAGAATGGATTTGTCTTCGTGATTTTTAGTGACACCTGCAGTTCTCTAAGAAAAATGCAGTGAGAAGGTTTTTTCCTGTGGTGCAACCCCAGCACAGTGCCCTCCAACTCATTTATCCACCACTAATGGGGCACTGGGCACAACCAAAAGGCACAAAAGGAGTTTTACCAGTGGCTGTTGAATCATCCCACTGGGGCCACTGGCAGTTAGCATACCTGGGACATAGACCAACTCACAGCACCCTGTTACTGTAGAACTTAAACAAAACTTTCTTCCCTTTCCTTTTGGCAGCCCTATGATATACCCCAGTTGCAGCTCAAGGTCTACCTCTTAATTGACACAGCCGATGTCTCCTAAGCTACAGGCTTTTTTCCAGCCTGCAATACAGGAGACAGAATCCTAGCACTATTCACTACTCGCTTACCAATACTCTGTGCAAATCCTAATGTCACTTCCTATAGCTCCTTGTCAGAGAATTTCATACTATGACATTAATAGACACGTATTTTAGTGACTGTTAAACATTATCTGGAGAAGAGTTATTGATCCACGAAGTAGAGACTGAATGCATCTTGAAAAAAAAGAACGAACTTCTGCCATCAACAGGTTGTAATGGTGTTGCTGCCCATCATACTCAATTACTGTTTATTTAAAGAGCTTCTGAGAAACTGTGAGAAGGCTCATTGCTATTTATCCCAAAGCACGGATGTTAGCCTGCAGTTGGAATGGAAATGGGCTAAGATTTCCAATGGAAAAAAAAACTTCTAGCCAAGTTTTAATTGAAGATAGATAGCAAATAAAACTTTTTTTTTTTTTTTCCTAGGGAAAAGCAGACTCTGAAAACAAAACTGTATCAATGAATTTTGGATTATTTTTATACCAAAAGTTTAAACAATAGAAATTATATACAGAAAAGTATTTAGAAAGCCTTGAGTGAATAAAGAAAAGCCAAAACTTTTTCCAGAAAATACCAAGGTGAATACTGATGTATTTTTTCCCATGTGAAGATACTTATCTGTTAGCAATCTGATGTTCCCAGCTCCATCTGCTCATGGTCATAGACTAATTCTTAAAATTAATCATTATGATTTTCATTCCACAGTTTTAAACTGAGTATCAATATGTTCTGAAAGCTTTATTGCCTCTTAGAATTTCACATTCCCAATTAGTCATTAAACAATCACCTTTCATTATATATACTGTTTCCCTCTTGGAGCAATGTTTATCTGTAATAGACAAGGGTCCGATAAATATTCTGGAATAGATTAATTGTTTATCACTACAACTCATAGACTTGTCTAGTAATGAAGAGATACTGCAATTGGGTAATTCAGTAAAATAAAAATATAATGCACCCAAACATGCAATTATTGTCTTTTTTGTTTACAAGACACACATACTAAAATTTATTTGGCAAAGCAGTCTGGAATTGTTAATTCTTCTGAGGATTATACTTCTAGGAAAGCTTTGTACAGAAGCTTCTTCTGTAATTCATACTGACACCTTACTAAATCCTAGCTAAATACTCTGGATGAAGACATAGTTGCAGTGTTCCATAAACAAGAATAGTCTGGAAAGAATACCCTTACAATGTTTAGATGTCCAGAAAATATCAAAACTAGTTACTGTAAAGTTTGCATAAAGCCTGAGATTATGGTGAAATTAAAATGCAATCAGTGGCTATGCAACAAAGTTGTGG
This sequence comes from Astur gentilis, assembly GCF_929443795.1. NCBI lineage: Eukaryota > Metazoa > Chordata > Aves > Accipitriformes > Accipitridae > Astur > Astur gentilis. The sequence goes on from NC_064904.1 coordinate 10,784,723, forward strand.
AGTCTTAGATGGGGAACTTATGTGCCTGTCTTAGCACTGCCTAGACCAGAGACATTATAGAGATTCCATTATGTTTAAAAGACAAGAACATCACGTACCCTGAAGAACTAAGTGTTTCCTAAGGGTTGACAGTAATGCTGTCATATAGAATATTATCATTAGGCACTACCATCTATCCCTTTCAGTAATTAATTAACTGATAAAAGACAATTTATTCATTCTGAAATACTGGTTGACTTCCTCTCCCGAGTAGTTGGATTGCCAGACATGTCGAAGCCAGAATGCCTAGCTTGCCAGTTATTTCAACTATCTCTTTCAGTAGCCAGATACTCCACCCAAAAACTCAGTACAGAATGCAGAAAAATAGGGTGATCCTGTATCTATCGTGTGTTCCCTGGCTGGGAGGAAACATAAATCAGGGACCTAAAATGAATAATGCATTGCCAAGGCTTACAATCTTCAAAGACTGTGGAGGCACAGACCATCTAATATTAGTAATTAGTAAAACATTGTTCCCTTTGCAACAGAACTGGCCTAAGAATTCTTAAGACAGTGGAGCAGAGTTTAATTCTGGAAATGAAAATGAAGGAATGATTAGACAGCAAATTCTCAATGAGTATCACATGTCCTAAAGAGGCCAGCACTCTGCAGCTATGAAAATCGCTGCTCTTGAACAGGTAATGCAATAGAATGGGAACTTATGTCTGCCACACCAAGAACAGTCTGGAGTGATGTGATGCGTGAGAGACCATCTGGCCTCCATTAAAAAGAGAAAACAAAGTATTAGGACAGAAGAACACAGAGAAGAAACCTGTCTAGCAGTTTGAAACTGTGTCTAGAAAACAAAGCCAAATAATTCAGCAGCCAGCACTGCAGTGATGTTGAGAAATAAGCAAGCCTGCTTAGACTGATGAGAAAGGAGGTTGATACTTGTAAGCCAGCTCAAGAAGCAGACACCCTTGGAATAAAACACATACATACCGCTGCACACTGCTGTTGATACTTTAGACTCCCAGGCACAAGCTCTTCTTTTAATGATCAGACAAAAACTATTTTCTCACCATTCCTTCTAGCAGAATGGTTTAGATGCCTGAGTAGCAAACAAATGACACTCCTGCTGTCAGGGATAGCTGAAGAGATTTCAAGCATCAAGGAGGAGATTTCAGAAAGTAGAACCACGTGGGCAGAACAATGGAGATTTCAGAAAGTAGAACCACGTGGGCAGAACAATGTGTATAGTGCTGATGGTAGCCAGCGTAGCCTTAACAATCTAAAAGACGCAAGAAGCAGACCCACCAGGTCAGAAACGTTCAGGAAGAGACAGCAAACGAGCCAATGTGGATACAGTCCTGCTGTGCTCTGTGGATGTTGCCAAAGCTGATACAGCTGCATAACAGATTGATGCTGTAGGAGACAAGCACTGTGTGAACATCCAGCATTTTCCCCATAGACTTTACAGAGTAAATCACTAGCGTGTATGACATCCCCGGTGCTACTATGAACACCTCACCAGTTTGATTAGCCTATGCATTTACCCAAATGGCACAAGAAGTTTTGGCTCTGGTGGCATGCTCAGGAGAAGATTAAAAGACAAAAGCCTTCTTAACTCACTTGAGAAAAAAACTTTGGAGTCTAGCTGCCTTTTGCATAGTGTTTGCATCTTGAACAACCAGCAAAGAGAAAACCCCTGAGAAACACAGCCCTAACTGGGAAAACCAAGGTATCCCACATGTAGACTTGATCATGGGACGTAACCTGCGCATGTTCTGCACAACTGAAATGAGGCTTTGGAAAAAATCCTCAATACAGGGGAAGCAAAAGGCAATATATTAATTGCAAAAGATCTTCAAAGCATTCCCTTTCAATAAGAGAACTTTCTTATATGACATATGCTGAGTAGCAAGGAAAGGGGCAAAAGCACATCTCTACTAATATTGCAATGACACAATTTTGGATCTTGAATGTCTGCGCCATAGCAAACCCATTATAATAGCTAACATGGATCCATTTCAAGAACTTGTGGTTCAGGGACAGATACTGGTTAAGACCAGAGGGCATACCTAGGACTTTGCTTTTTTTCCCCAGCAACAATAACCTTTGAGGTAAAGAGTACAGCCTCTGAAAAGGTTCATCAGGCAGTAAATGGAAACAGCCGTGCTAAATATGAAAGGCATTTGGGGGAGGCCTGTTTCTTCAAATAAATATTTAGGGCAGGTGCCAGACTTAGAGGGGAGAACAGAAAATTGGGGACTGTTCCTCATCAAAGAGATTATTGGATGATAGGGAAATACCAGGAGAAAAGCCTAAATTACTGCAGCTGATTCCTCTTCCCACAAGGTAAACTGCATGTCTGTTCTTTCCGTAAGGCACAACCAACATACCATGCCTAAAATATTAAATTGTTCAAAGGAAAAATGACACACATTTATTTATGGTTGCACACAATATCGCCCTTAAAACTCTGCAATGTCAATGCACATTAGGAATTCAGCACTTAAATAGCACTGAAAATGTAAATAGTGCTAGAGTTTTTATCTCTGTACTCGATCACACAAAAACCCACCCCAGATAACTTTATCTTTCAATGTGTCCAGTTGCACATTGGTGTCCAAGGTCCTGCTCCTTATAAACAAGGTCAAAACAGAAACTCTCATGAACTTCAATAATGCTGGACCTAATCCTACATGTAACACCAGACAAGACACTGTCATATTTTCAGACTGATCTTTAGTCATAGACCCTTTGCTTAAGGACAGTATTTTTGCAAAAATCCTGTGTGAACACAATAAAGGGTTAAGCAGAAAGATTTTAAATCAAAACACTTATCAATTCTTCTCACTGTTATCCCTATTCATATCATATCTCCTCAAAAAATAGTGAGTTACTTAAACAGTTACAGCTGGTACAGAATGCATTTGGAATAACCATGAATTTCTACAGCTTCAGCAGCAGCATGCTTTGGTTTAAACAGTCAGAGGATGGCTCAAATTCCATTCATCTCTTCCTTAAATAAGTGCTTTCTACCTTGTGTGAAAAAAAATTAGTAACGTGCCAAAGTAGGAAATTAAACAGTTTGGGATTTAACAAAGGATTGGAAAAAACATAAACTACATTTGATCTGACCAAAAAAGTAGAAGGATCAATTAACTGAGTGTCTACATGAACTTAAAAGTTTGATGAACATTAGTTGGCTTAATTACCTCAATTAAGACAAGCTGCATATGGACAGAACAGGATGAAATATTATTGGTGATAAAAATTAGTCAGGACAGACAAATCTAAAACTTACTGCTAGCATTTGCAGAAGAATTATACCGTACTGAGCAACAGGAAATAAAATTCATTAACTACAAAGACAGTATCTCTGGCTCTGGAATTTCCTGAACTGCAAACTGCTGGAGCTGGGGAGAATATTCTGACAAAGTAACAATGCATGATTGCCCTGTTCTAATGTGGGTTTTTTTCCAGCAGCATTTTATTTTAGCCAGTACTGGAGACAGGAAACTGGCCTAATGTAACCTTTGGTCTAACCTAATACAATCGTTCTAATGTTCTCAAAATGGATAACGGATGCATAAAATCAATAAAGGCAGCATAACACATAAGGTGAAAACATATAAAAAGATGATCTCTCAACTATTCAAAAAGAAAAACATAAACTACTAGGAAAGGACAAACATAAACTACTAGGAAAGAGACAGAAATAATTCTGAGACAATATAAACCTACCATGTTCCCAACATCTACACAGTATGCAGTTCTGACATCCCATCTCAGGAAAAAAAAAAGACCTATAAAACTATAATTTTAGTTTCTAAAAAACTATAGCTTCTATGAAACCATAGAAAGCATATCAAAGATAAATAGAAGTATGGAACAGTTTCACAAAAGAGAAACAAAACACACCAAGATGCTTCAGTTCAAAAAAAACCCAGAAGACTGAAAGCAAAATACAACTAATGTCAATGTTGAGATGACTAATGTCATTAATGCAATTAAGGCAGTTAACAGACAAGAATAAATTGTTAATTGTTACTCTGCAAATAATAAGGCTCAACAAACAAAAATCTTACATAGCAGGTGAGAGGCAATACCAAGCTAGATGGACCTTTGGTCACATTTCATGTGGCTGATTTTATATTCTAAATGACATGAAGTAAATGATGTCAAGAATTTTTATGTAAATATTCATAGGGAAAGAATATAAATACAGTGGATGTTCACAATTATTATAATTATTTATATCAATTTTATGGAAAGACCTAATAAAGTTGAAGCAGATTAGCAATTAGAGTTCAGGAAAAGACCAACCACAGTAATTTCCTGTAAAATTCTTACACCTTCTTTTGAAAGCACAAATATATCAGCAATTTTTAGAGAGAAGATACAGGACCAGATGGAATTCTTATATTCAGATGAACATAAAGTGCAAGACTCTGAAGTTCTGCTTTTTCACAATTTCTGAATAATTTTAGTTTCATAGAGACATATTAATCCAGGCAATACATTTGTGAGGTCTTGTTTATTGTTCTGTATTGTCAATGTTTCTCAAACCTATTTCCCAGGACTATTTCTTTAAAAATGTACTACTTGTCATGTCCCACTGCCCAAGCATACCCATGTTTGTGGGTTGTTTTTTTTAAATTCCAAAAAGACTTAGGCACATTGAGTAAACAGATTTAATAAGCTGAACTGAATCGTGACTTCTCCAGTTACATTTTCTGGCAGAAAATGCCTTTCTGAGTTTCTATTTCAGTAAGATTCACTTAATACAACCAAAGCTGAGTAGGCTTTGATCCACGATTACAAGGTTAAAATATATGGAAGAAGAATAATGCTGGGAAAATGCTCTCTTGGCAAATAAAAGCTGGAGCAAGTTAATCCCACCAATTTCCCACCTTTAATGAGTTCAAATCTTGCCATCGTTAATAATACTGAAATAGTTATTAACATTTATATAAATACAATTAGAGAAAGTCTTTGGACCTGCCAGTAGGATCGGAAGCTATCGGAACTTCTATCACATGAGCAAGATCAAAACCAAATCAGCTATACTCCTTTTTTTGATTTTGCATTAAGTAACTTCATAGCCCAAGCATCTGACTATCGTTTTGACTTTTAAGTACTTGGCTATAACCCAAAGACAGGTTCAAATAAGGTTCTTTGATTCCACATACATGCACATACGCACATTCTTTCAATCCACCTTCCTTGCATGCAGGAGTCAACAGGAGTTAAAGGCAGTCAGCGCCTCAAAACATGTTCAGCACTTTGCAGGATGTGGCCCTTTATCCTTATTTGTCCCCTTGTACTTGCTTAGTTCTCTTTGTGCCAGTTCCACTAATAATGTTCCTCTGCAACAAAAAATACTGTCTGAAAAACACTGATGCCTACTGTCATCTTTCCTTGAAGTGCTATACAGTCTACATCCTCAAGTTACTAAATGTAGTTTCTACATTCTATATCATCCATTTTAGAAACTAAGGTAATTCTGAAAAATAGGACAAAAAAATTTTCAGTAAAATTTGCAAGATTGGAAAATTCTTCAGTAAATACAGTCATCATTTTTCCCTGAGATATTATTCTATTGTAGTCTGTAAGGAGATCTCTATTTATTTTAAAACCTAACAGGACTGAATTCTCATGGCTTGTGATCCTAAAATGTGGAGCAGAGTTTACCCTTGTCATCCAGCTCCCCTGATTTTGTTCAGATTGGAAAACTGTCCAAGCTGAAAACTTTCTGCCTGTATCTTTAGGTTCCCATTCAACACAAATGACAGCATTAGATAGATGGCGCAACAGAAATGATATACACCTAGGTCTTGTTCTGACAGTCCTTTAGGATGCACATCTGTATCCAAGACCCCACAGATACCATAGTAGAATACAATAGTTTACGTACAGCAGTTCTATAAATTTAGTGGTGAGGAGGACTTAGAAAATTCAGGAGTCTTCTGGACTTCATTTACGGATCATCAAATGAACTATTAAAATTTACTGCAAATCAGCCATTAGTGCCTGACAGCAGCATTCCTAAATGCACATTTGGATTCCAAAATAAAAGTGACTTGAACCTTTTGGAAGATAGTCAGCAATTTGACAGTTTGCAAGCCTATAAAATTGTTAAGGAACCACATTTTAGCACCTAAGCTTGAAAATATTAGTTCAAATGTTTTGAACTTTATTCTTAGAGATCATACTGCATTTAACTATGTAAACATTTAGCTTATTAGTTCCTTAAAATTTCTGTTATGAATGTAATTATCAAAAGATTTCCCACAAAGTTTTAGAGGAGTCAGGGTGGAAGATTATCCAATTGGAATCTGAATTGTGGCAACAGCAGTGCAGAAGGATTTTTCATTATTGGCTTGTTAACCAGAAAATTCCTAATTTCAAGGAGACATGTAAAAGGATGAAAAAGTCTTCTTCCATTTGAGAGACATTGGTTGTTTAAAACTTTTGATTTTTTTTCTGTCTACATGAGTATAATCACTTTGTGTTTTGTTTCTAAGTCAGTGAAATACGAATTGAATTTTCACGCTTTTCCACAAGTCCATTAGTAGCTATGGGAAGAAAGCAGTTATCAAGACAGATAAAAGCACACCTACTGTATTATTTGCCACTCAGGTTAACACGTCCCAACTTCTTTAACAGATCTGTGTAGTGTTTGATGGTCACATCTCCTTTCCAGGCCTCTGTTTAGTCACCTATAAAACAGATATAATATTCTTATCAGAATAATCAGATGTTTACTTTACTAATATTTAAGTACTTACACATTCTTAGATTATTGGCACTAAATAAGTAAAAATACTGCATACAACTTGCAGACTCCTTATTTAACAAGTCTTACGAGATAGTTTATTAGCAAATAGATTCTCAGTGAGAAAATGAGAACACTACTCACATATTAACGAATAAATTGAACATTTGAACAACTCCATTCTTAGAATCATCTCTTTTTTGGAAAATTTGGCACTAGAAATTGCTTAGCAGCAGCCCCCACTATTGGTATTTGCACTATAACTTTTATCTACTGCTTCATTAGTATTAATGCATTAATAATTCAGGATGTATTTTTATATTTGTAAGATATAGTAGATGACTCCTGTATGCTCATCAGAAAAAGTTACAGTGTGCACATCAAATTATACATTACAGAAGTGGGATGATATTACAGTGTTCCAGTACATTGTATTAAATACACTCTAGAATAGGAACTAAAATTAAAAGATGAGTTGCAATATCCTGTATAAACACTACTTTCCCAAAGTCTATCTTTTATACTACAACAATGTTTTCTATATTTAAGGACATTTTAGGAACTAGAATTCTATATTAAAAGACTTAAAAGACAGATATTAATGATGCTCATTACGGAGTTTTGGAACCAACAAAGCCTTTGAGGCAAATAGTAAACCTGAATGGTCTAAATGGTCTTTTTAATCAATAAGTTAATGTCGTTATCCTATGTAGAAATGCATTTTAACATACTCCAGAGCTCATTCCTTCCAATGAATCAGTGATAGGAATCCTACAAATGACGAGCACTCTCTTCTCAAACTTAATGTTGTTGCACTATTGCTGATCTTAAAACTTACAACTGAACCACCTTAATACAAATGTACTTTTTAATCTATACCATGTAAAAAAATTATTGATGAGTCACATATTTGTCACTAGTTTTATAGTATTGAAATATAATCAGTTTCCAAACAAAAGGCTATTTTGACACTCAAACACAAAAAAAATTTAGCCCAAAGCAATCACAAGAAAATAAAAATACTTAAATGTGGAACAAAACCCACGGTGTTACATAAGTCATAGGCACACATAAACAGAATACATAAGGTTACTAAGTTGTTAGATTTTAAAAGCAGGTATTCTTTAGTGTTTCCCTCATTCTTAATACCTCTCAGTCTTCAGAATTCTTCTTGTGACATGAAATACATTTTTGTGTTTCACTGAAATCAGTAAGGAATTCAAGCAATGAAGAGGCAAATGAGGGAAAAAAACCCCTTATGCATTTAGGTAATCTTCAAATTATATTAAACTGATTAAAACAAATTAACAAAAATTTTAAGCAGTCAAAGAAATACTACGGGAAGTTGAAATATCAACATTCATAGAAAGAAAAACAGATGTTGTAACAGTGTAAAAAAGCACCTGATTTTTCATTTGCTAACTGGTTGTACATACTCAAAATTCACAAAGATAACAAAACAAGGAATGAAAGGGTAAAGAAAGCATAGTAAGGACCAGGTCTTGGACTCCTTATTCAGGTGTTTTTCTTCCACTGATAAAACTGAATGGAACAGACATTTTGTTAAACATCTCCTTTAATAAGTCAGCTACTCTAAGACACTTTTGGGTCACATTTTGTGGTCCAGTCTGCTCTCACTACATTGCTTGAACAGCAAAAAAGACTGGATACTTCTCTCTAGATAGAATTCCCTGATCACAAAAATCACTGCCAGCTGGCTGGAGTCCAGTATAACCAATTCCTACAGCCTAAGTTAGTAAGCAGATGATCTTTAAGGTCCCTTCCAACGCAAACCATTCTATGATTCTATGATGAGTCCATGAACTGGGAAGCAAGCACAGAACATGGAAAAAACAATTCCAGGGGGTGGACTGCCTCACGTGAATCATAACTAGGGTGAGGAGTTTGAGTGGTCCCCTTTTTGTAATGCTCCAAGGGCTGATGTAAAAGTGAATTTAGAATCTGAAAGCTCTAAGTACTTCCCTGCTGGTCCTTTGCCACAAAAAACAGTCCGTTATCATTATGTGTTGTGAATCATTGTTTAAATGGTTTTATCATACCAGTGTTTACAAATAGATTTGGTTATTTACAGTAGTAAAGCCCAGATGCCTAAAATCCTCCCCTTGGTCCCTACCCAGGCACCCCCTACTATAAAATATTGCTGATTCACGATTCCAATGCTTTTTTTGTGCAACTCTTGCATGCATTAGTAAATAAAAATAAATGATGCTGTTCCTGTAAGTAGCAGGAGCACTGTTCTACAAATCTCAATTATTTTTTTTTATTATTATTTGATAAATCTGTTAATGCTAATGAGAATTCTGCTTGTTCAAGGATGGCCACACCAGGAACTAGTCAGGAATATGGAAAAAGCAGAGTACTGTGACTAATATTGTTAATGCCTCTTTACACAAGATTACAGAGTCACATTCTCAAATCCTGAGGGGAATTTGGCTTAGTAGCTCACCCTCTTTGATACTTTTAAAGAACAGAATGTAAGGTGCTAAAAAACATTTATTTGGCAAGAAAACGGTCGGAGACGCTTCTGAAGGTAAAATTATTTTACAGTAGGTAGGTCCAGGCATAGGAAACACTTTGGAAGGTAATGAAGAAACTGAAGAGCATTGTGATTAACAAACAGAATGACATTATGGAGTCATGTTCTTCATTGCTCAAAAGAAATGTGATCAGTAACAAACTCACTGCATGACACATTTCTCAAAGTATCTACTTAACTTATTTCTTTTGAGTAGCAACTTACTTAGAAAAGTGGTATTATAAACAACAGACATTTAATGAAAGAATGGTTAGATTCTAGAATCCTGTGAGGGGTTTTAAAATCCGGTAAAAAAGTATTAGTAGCAATCAGTTTGGTTTAGAACCTAAATAAGCAAACAAACACACACCATATAAGATTATTACTTAGTTAAATATTTTTGAAAGTACATTTGACTAACGTTGCTAATTCCTCTACAGACAAGTTTGTATTCTCAAACTGTAAAGAAGAATGTAGAATTTAATGATTGCTTTTTAAAGATATGTCAATGAAGAATAGGTATTCTCTCCTGAAGACAACAGGAACTGACACAGTTACTAAGAAAATTTAAGAATTAATATTATTTTAGACTATTATAACACTACAGCACTATTTGGTTTAGGCAAAGTGCTTATTATTTATTCTTAAAGCACTTAGTCTTGTCACACTGTTACCAGTAACTTTTGTAGCACTGTTTCCCAGGAGAGAGCTGCTTAAATACAGAAAAAGGCACTCCCTGGAAAAGCTGTGTGACTCCTCTGTCTGGTAGTACTTTTGTTACACAATATTTTGACCAAAACATTTATAAGTCTTTCTTAATTTAGAAATCTGTTTTTATTTCAAGTTTGATTTGTTAACTTATTAAAATATAAAAACAGGATCTCCCATCCCACACCAATCCACTAATCACTTTAGTACCATGTCGTTCCAGCTGTAGTCAGCAACTTCTATTTCAGAGAAAGTCAGTAAAGAAATATGCACCTAGAAATTGTGTAACTTACAACTTGAAGAAATTACTCCCCCCTCACCTCTAAAGGTTCTCAGTTTAAAACATAAGGCATGAAATTTAATAGCAAGCGGCTCCCAGAGCCAGATTATGAATGATTTTCTTTTTTCACGATGGTGAGTACTTATCCTCTTACATAGTCCCAATTCAGCCAATAGGACTACTAATTTTTTATTTAAGTAGCCATGTTCTAGCCTTCTGTTCTACTTGGTAACAAACTAGTAGTTTTGTCATTTCATACTACTGAGAATATGCAATATTATTAAAAAAATGAGAAGTAGGGACATAGCTTCTTTTTCAGTATGACCAACCAACTTCTCTTTTCCTCATATAAAATTTGAAATCTCTTCATCAGAATATACCAGTCTGTACCCTATGTCTGTGCTGAATCCAAGGAGGAGCTACCCCTTTCACAAGCCAAATTCTGATTTATAGCATATCTAGGGACATTTCTTTAAAATATTGCAAAGTGAAAAAATTATGTGATACTTTTTCCTTGCAAATTACATGAAGGTGTACATTGAAAACTGTGTAATTTTCAAAAATTATAGCAAATGAATTGATATGAAAAATATACCATCATATAAAATACTGTATTTAGTAATAGAATTTCTTCTCTCTAGCTTTTCTTAGTAAACACATTTTTTTCTGGCTTTATATTATGGGAAATCACAAGGCTCTTTTATTCTAGAATGATTAATTAGTTGACAAAGAGTCTAACTCGGCAGAGGATTCTGCTCTCTGTAGTTCTACATTATAAAGAGTACTTTACAGCTACACTTCATTGTACTTTACTTTTTAAATTTTTAAGGCTGTTATGCATCCTATTCAATTCCAATAAATTCTTAGCACATGTGTGTATGATCTGTCTATTCAATTTATATTAAAAAGTAATTCTTAATATTTTTCTAGCTTGGGCAGTACTACACATAAGAGCGAGTTGATGCTGAAAGTTTTGCATCAAATCTAACATGACAGTAACTGAAATCAATGAAGACAGATTTCCAGATTTGTTGTCGCAGCTCTGCCACATACCATTGGTCTGCTTTCTCTAACTTGAGATGTCAGGGCCCTTTTTTAAGACCAATTGCTTCCAGATGTATGGGATAGCGTCAGTGGAGAGAAAGAGAAAGCATACTTCCCTCTGGCATAACTAAAATTGTAGTGAAAAAGCAGCCCCCGCAAATCAAAGTCAATCTCTTCAATATATTTGTTTCTTCTGTCCTCTGTTACATACTGAATTTTTCTTTCTTATGTTTTGAGTCAACCACCAGAAAAACAGACATTTTGCCTGTGCAATTTCTTAGTGCAACAGGACTCTCTTTGCTGCTTTCTTCAGGGCCAGACGATAACCTTATTCACACTGAAGAACACCTGCCCTAATGAATTGAATTCAGTGAAGCCATTTGTAAAGTGACATATTCACCATATGAAAGATCTAATATTTTAATCATTGTATACAGCATGCCATTATACTGTAGTAGGGGCTGGTTCATGCAGTTATTAATGGAAATCGAGTATGACTGTGCTAGACGGCAAGTTCACATTCTCCAGATCATTAGTATGCAACTATTATCTGCACATGATATTATAGCTCTCCAGTGATCTGTGAGAAATACATTTGATTGTTTTATTCCCTGTATTTCTTTACAGATTTCTATTAGAAGAGAACACTCTGCAATTATTATACTCTTTTTGTGCATACCAGCAAGCAGCCCAAATTTTAAATGAGTACATAAAATGAACCGTGCTGTAGGTCAGCAGAGAAGGACATTATCTAAGGAGCTTTGGCTATTCTTCCTGTGTTATTCGTCTAGCTAATTCAGCTCTGCAGAGCGAGCAGTCAAGCCCCATTTAATAATACGATAATAGATAAGAAAGTCTTTGTTTATTAGGGAGCTCTTCTAACGTCTATGCTACACTTCAGTGAAACACTGAGAAAAATACTGTACTGGAATCCTAAACAATAAACCATTAGACTATGATGCTTCATAGCCAAATATGTTTTCAATTGCTTCAGAATAGTTCTTAAATTCCTATATTTGTATTTCAGGCAACATTCTTGCAATTATGAACATGTGAAACTGCAAATTATAATTAAAATTTGTTTTATTGTACTGCTTACTACATAAACATAGTATTTTTCCAAAGAAAATTTAAGAAGGTTCCCTTTTCAAGGCAAAATATGTACAAAGAAAACATAACATACTCCAAAAAACCACCGATAGAGTCATCAAGTGAGTGTACGTTTTTCAGCAACATAATATCAAATTAACTTGTTTTTAGTCAACAGGAACACTAAAACACATAATAATGCATATAACAGTAAACTCCATCTTCTTATGCCCTTAAGTTACTAGTTCTAGATACACAGGTTCTAGAAACGCAGAATTCAAGAGAATCAGGCAAGTGGAAGTAAAAACAAGTCAGATTGACCTGGTGGTACTGACCTATTGAAGAGAATGTGAAGCTAAGATCAAAGTTTTTTCACTCTTTCTGCATCTCAGTCCTATATTAACATAGCTTAAGAGTTAAAGAGCATTATTTTGATCACCTATGATGTAGGGCCTGTCTTCACACAGATTGCAGCCTGTCACTAACATAAGAGTTTCCTTTCACAGATCCTCACAAGCATTTCCCCCAGGACATCTGGGTATTATTTTTCCCTGACATTATTTTTCATTTCTTTATTTATCTGCAGAACACACATAGCAGAGGCAGAAATCCTGAGACTTCTCTGTATTTCCCATTGACAATGCTCAACTTTCAGAGAGGAACTAGAGGAAAAAGGAAAATTCAATCTTCATTGGCTATTCAAACATCAGTAACAAACACTGCCAACAAAATTACTGGCTGGTGTTTTCCACAGTTAGCCAATCTGCGATGTAAGCTTCTAGCAATATTTTGGGTGGACTGGACACATATGGTTAATTCATGAAACTCAGTGCTATGATCTGCCATTATATAATATTTTGTCACTATCAATGTGAACTGGAATTAAACTAATGAATCAGAAGCAAAAGGATCCATACATCACCACAAGCCCCTGAATAACACCTTCTGGGTGTAATAACAGCTGAAGTCTTCACATGACATTTTTAAAATAACACGGTTCATTGCATAGTTACATCTGGTCCTTAGTGGGCCACTACTTATGCTACTAATAGTTTTTATTGACACTTTAAAAATAGTTGTTGTCTCATTCAAGACAATTATTTCTTGACTAATTATTGTTCTGTGGCTACAGTTATGTTGTTGCAAATTTTATGCTTTTACATTGCAGTTTACCACTGCAGTTTATACCATTATAGCAAATACTGCTTGAGGGGATTGTCGAACAAAGACGACACGACAATGACGTCTCTCTGTGCACAAGAACTGTCCAGATCAAGCTCCTTTGGTCCAAGCACAGACCTCAGAGAAGAAAAAAAATAATGCAAATATTTTGCAATATAAATTGATTGCTAGGAAAAAGAATACTGCATTTTTATGTTTTTACATTTGCTTTTGGTTTTTAAGGACAACTCACATGAAAATTAAGACAATATTTTCCTTCAATTCTTTGTAGAGATATCAGAAAAACAACTTGGCACAATAGTAACAAATACACTTGTGAATTAAAGTAAGTTTATAAAGTACAAGTAAGTTTTACGAATTCTATATGTATCAATAGCAGTATAACCTCTTTAGTATCCACTGGTTATATTTTATGGTGCATTAAGTGGTAACATTTAAAAGGTACAATCCCATCTCCTAAAACATGTTTGCTAATTGTCTGGGTACAGACAAGGGAAATGAAAGCATTGTTAAGCTAGCTATGCCGTCCTCTAACTGGACCTGATACACAAGTGAGCTGACTGTATGCCAAATGGTCTTCGAAAGTAGAATCAGAACAATAAAAACATCAACACATTCATTCCCATTCGTCACTTGCAGAAATCACTCCATATGAAAAGCTAGAGATGTGTCTTTAACTGGATCTTCTGTTTCCTGTTTCCACTTTTCCTTGCATTTATGAGGCATCTGTGAATGGGAAGCAGTATAACCTCTATACTCCCAAAATACATTATGAAATGTTTAGATAAAATTTCTCCAAAATGCGTCAGAATATTAAAAAAAAAAACCACAAACACACACACACAAAAAAAACCACCAAAGAAGATGACTCTTACAGGATTTTTTGCATAGATAAATAAATTTCCAAACTTCCAGAGCAGGAATATTTTTAGAGGATGATTGAGAAATCATCTAATTTTTTGTAACATTTATCTTCACAGTAAGCAAATACCCCTTCAGACTAGACTGGCCCTTTTAGTAGGTAAGTTTGAAAAACTGATGCATTGAAATCTCAGAGTTTACTCTCTTACACAAAATGTTGCCTTTCCTTATTTTCCCTTAAGCTATACACTGGATTTTTGAAATTTCAAACTGAAAAAAGAAATTAAGGATATTTGATGTACTTGTGGATACCAGTGCCTAGAGACACTCTCACCATGAGAGTTAGATTTTAATGCCAGAATTCAAGAGTAGACTAAAAAACAACTAGTGATCCTACCATGTTAAACGACATACCTATGAAAAAGCTACCGTAGCAGAATACAACTACAGAAGTTCGATAGCCTGGAAGATCACAAGAAATCATATATATACTCTGTTTTATAGTCACTTAAAAATATACATAGTGTAGCTGATGCTGGTGGTTGAAGCATATATTATCATCACATATACAGCATTTGGTTAACTATTCCTTGTTATGTTATGTAAAACAAAACTTTGAATTTATAAATAATAATGTGGCCAACATACCTTCTTTTCAACACACGTAAACCAATTCACATTGTAGATTGAGACTTGTGTTAACACATACTGCCACTAGAGGATACTGTTGTCATATTACTATGCACCCACAATAAATATATTAAGTAGATGAAATTACTGTAAAGTTCAAGTTGCTTATTTTCTAGAGCCAGAAAAAAAAAGAAAAAAAAGAGAACATTTATATTTAAGTTAAGGATTTTTTTTCTTGACAAACCCTGAAGACTTTTTTTGTAAAAATTAGAGAGAAAAATCACGTGGTATAATTGCTTATTAATTTGTATTTATTAGTTCATATTTAATATGCTATTTGTTTTCAAGTAAATGAAATTCATTTACCTCAGCCTGAGTGGGCTACCTGGGAATCTCTTGGGAGGAGAGAAGAGCTCTTGTGCAGTGGTCTGACATACAGCAGATAACTGAATTTTATTGTAGTCGTACTGGAAATACATGATCTATTTCTGAGATGTCTGTGAAATGTGATGCAGATCATGGCAATCTAAGCTGGTCTAACTACTTCCTGCCACATCTCTACTCTCTTGTCCTGCGATCTCCCTTGCTCTGTACTGATCCTTTCACAGCACATGCTTTAGCAAGTTTTCTGCCATTTTAGCTCTCTAACTCACTATGATCAAGCAGGTAGTGCTCAGCACAGTCGAAGTGCAGGAATACACCGCCCCAGTGATGTGTGGCACCAAAGCTGTTTCAAATTAAACTGCTTTGTAATCAGAGTCTAGAAAAAGTGCTTCTCTGCTTAAAAAATCATACATTTCTGCTGTAGCTATTATAGTAATCAGATGGAAATAATTCATTTTTTATTGAGTTTAAAAATTAATGACATAAATACTGACTCCAAAAGCAGGTATAGCTCCTTTTGACAGGTGTCATATACAATAAAAAAGGGCTCTTGAAGAAGCCTACCTCCACAGAAGGTTCAACATACATCTGGATGAAATGCCTGTAGGATTCTGTGCTATTCAAAGTGTCTCTGTTTTGATTATTTTAGAATGTTCCCAGTTCATTGTAGTATTAAAGTAATTTCCTTCGCTTCATGAAAAGGGAGGCTATTGGTGAGAGTTACAGGTATCAGACTTGAAAACTGACTGACAGTCTACTGAGGACTAGGAACCAGATCAGGCCAAGCTCAGGTATACTCGCTTATGGCAATAACAGGGAATAAGAAACTTACTCCTGTAATACATTGCTTACACCTTCACTTGGGCAAAGCAGAGATAAATCAGCTGCAGACTTCAATTAAGACATGCAGACAGAACTTAGAAAAAAAACTTGCACAAATTTGAGGAGTACGCTGTATCAGATAAAAAGCCATAGTAAATGCTGTCATCAGGAATAAGAAAGGAAAGGAGGAGAACCTGTCCCAGTCACCCTCCACAGGTCTACCTGATGCAGTACAGCTCTAAGTTTCTCCATGTTCAGAATAAGAATTCTAATTTCTAGAAAAAAACCCGAAATTTAAATTTAGTCTGGTGATGATGGGGACATTCTTCTTCAATAGAAGGCCAGAATGTATTTTACACACTTGTTTTCAGCTACTGAAATCTACAGTGGAACACAGTCAACTCATTTAGACTTATGCTTGACACACTGAACATTATACTGTTCAGATTTAGAGAGCATTTTTCCTTTATGTCTATTATGTGTTCACAATACATGTTAATATTACTCACATGACAATACTTAAATGAATGTGTGTATTTACTCAGTTATTTTGTATTGCTTTAATTTTAAAAGTCAATAGGTTTAGCAATTCTTAGTATTTATAGAAGAGCTCCACCCAGAGAAGAAAACTAACAGTAAAAGTGACTTAGAAAATGAGACCTACTAGAGAGGTAAAGAATCTGAAAGAGTGCAGGACTCGATAATTCTCTTGATACGTGAAAAGTAGTTATAAAAAGATGATAATCTACTGTTCAATGTATCCACTAGAAGGAGGACTAGAAGCAGCACAGGAAACATTAAGTAAATCTTATGTTGAGAAGAATTAGAACATACATTATGATAATTCTGCAGTGGATGGGAAGCCAAGGAACAGATCTGCTAAGAAGGCTGTAAAACCTTCTTTACCAAAGGTTTTTCAGTAAATTTAAATGTGTTTCTCATAGATTATTTTGGAAAGAAATCCTGACAAGAGCAATAGGCTATCCTGGACTATTTCTTCATGCATATTCCACCCTTCACCCATATTTATAATTCTTTTATGATCCTAAACTGTCGTCAGACAAAAATCTCTACTCATTTACAATCTTACTAAAAACAATCCAAACTGGGAAAATCATATCGCATCAGACTGGTCCACTCATGTCATTAGCAATAGTAATCTGAACTAGGTATATACAAGGTATATACAAAAGCTATTAATAAGTAAGAAAAAAACTGTCACCTTCCTTGGATTTTTTTTTAGTTATAAACAGGTACACTTGGCACACTTTCTCTATGCTCTTGTGCAAAAATCACCATGTAAATAATTCTCTCATTTCTTCTTAGCTGTCAGTTCATCAATAACATCAGGCAACACTGAATATTGGGAAGTCTCCTAACAATTTCTGAACGTTTGTTCACAGTACTGAAAGGGGTCACTAGAAAAAGTAACTAGTAGTTACTAAAAAAACCCCAAAACCCAAATTCTTCAGCTTTGCCACTCCACAACTGAAGCATTATATGAGTCTTCCAAATAGAGTGATTTAAATTCAGTTAGGATTATAACTTCATTAAATTTCATTAGGTCACCTTAATTTAAAATTGAGTGAATCTGAGTAATTTTGAATCCAGCAAGGTCCAATAACATTGTACAAGCATTTTTCCTTGTGAACTGCTTCTTTATGCCTTACGTCTGTAAAGATAAAATCACCTTACTGTGGTTATTTTTATAAACATATTTTACTCCTGTTTTAGTAGATTTTAGTAGATTTTTGTTGCAACATATGTTAATAATCAAGCATTACAGTTTACTGTTTACAGACGATATTTAAGTAATAAAATTCCGCATGTGATCTCCACATTAAAGAAATCCATAAAATCTGTGAGATCTTCTATACTATGAAGTGCTTTATTCAGGTAAGGCTTTTTTTCCTATGACTGCTGAAACTTGTTTTAAGTTGTAGTTCTGATTTTCTAACAAATTAATTTCATTTTCTCTGAAATGAGACATTTATATGCAATTAAATAGCTGTTGTAATGTCAGAACATGTGTCCTGGATTGCTAAATTAGGTAATTGTTATTATTGTTACATACTATTATTATATCTGCACTAACAAGATACTTAGCTGAAGTGTCTAGGCACATTCAGTTTTGTTTTTAAATGTACATTATTAAGCAACTGTCAATAAATAACAGCTATGTTACAGAAATGTCTAACGGCTTTCATAAAAGAAGTCCAAATAAATTGTCAACAGAGATACTAAACTCTGATCTATGAAATATTTTTAACCAGCATTAAGACTTTTTTTTTGGCTTTTGTTTGGGTAAGGAGACCTGAAACTGAATTTCAGGTTCGAGAGCAAGACCACTCACACATTAACCAGCAGTATGAGTTGAATTTTTCTTAAAATTTAATCAATAAGTTGCAGAGGTATTAAGAAAAGCAAGAACCCAAATTATTTCCTCCTATATTTCACCTTTCAATCTCTTGACTTTAGTGATACTGCTATGAAACATGTACTCCAATTGCTAATGACTACGGAGGACCTGAATTTTTAACGTCAGGGCTGCAACTCACCTTTCTAATTCAGACACTCTTTGCATAACCTAAAGAATAAAAACAAGAACATTTCATATCCCGCTTTATTCCCCACCTCATCTTTAATACAAAGGCTATATCTGAGGTTGAGTTTGACTTCAGGATTTACTTACACCACCAAGTCAGTCGGGGTTTTGAAAAATACCCTTCTGAACGGGCTCTTTGTATTGGTAAAAGTGCTACAGTAGATTTAGAAATACAGATACAGGCAAAAATGAGACACAGTTTGTCTCACTTGAAAGAATTAATATGACTGCAAAAAAAAACCCCTCCTAAACCTGTTTAAGATCCATCTGTACCTGTTTATCTATACAAACTCTTTAAAGTTTCTTACAGAAGGATGAATACTAGAACAGAAAAGGCCTTGATGCTGGTCCTGGTCCTGAAGGTCAAAAAAAAAACAAAAACAAAAACAAAAGAGCAGTCAGACCAGCAGGGAGACCAGTCTGCAGCAAATCCTTAGAGATTCTGTAATTCATGCTGTCAGTTGCCTATCAGGCATTGGTTGCCATAGCTATAGCTCCTTGGTCCTTGTGTACTGAAATAATATGATCTTAAAGCCACAAGTGCATGAAAACTGCAGAGACCTGTATCAGAGATAAACACCCAAGCTTTGGGTGTTTTGGCCAGTGATACTACCTGATATTAAAAAAAAAAAAAAATAAAATAAAAAAAAATCACATATTAAAAAGAACTTTTATTCTGCAAATGTCTTGGATCAAGGACTACACCTGCATGCCATTTTTTCCCAGGCACATAATTACTTTCCCAATGTATACAAACTGCCCATTCTAAGGCAAAAAAAAGATCAATACTTCAAAAGAGCAAGACTTTCAGAGACATTAAGAACTTAACAGCTAATACTGTCTTGTTTTGGCTGCAGGCTTTAATTCTGACAACTTTTCAGATCATACTGTTCAGCAATTTAAAAACAGAACAACTCCACCAAATGATAAGACTATAAATTATGGGTTTGAATAGCTTAAGTTCTAATGCAATAATTTTATTGTGCCTGGTGGAATTGTTAATTAAAAATGGTAAAACACTGTCCAAACCAAACAAAATTCTCTGGATATTATTGGCCATTTTCCTGGCATTGACATTTCCAGTGACTTCGATAGCTGCACCAATTTTTATTGGCATTCGGCTCCCTACGTCCAAAACATTACCTTACTCATTTCATAGTATTAAGTGATTTATATTATCAAGTACTAGATTAGTGTAGCTGTGTTAGTTGTAATAAACTATGACAGAAATTACTCTTTTTTGCTCAGACTCTCTCTTTTGAAGAAGTATTTTGAGGCAGTGATAAAACATATTAATGCAGTATAGATTCTTATGCAAAAAATAAGCAATCTCATACTTGTGGATCAAATTTAATGTCACGTCATATGTTTTAATGCCTTCTATCCCCTAAAATGGAAAATACCAAGCAACTTGCCATGGCTACTAAGGAGATGTTAGAGCTCAGAAGCTAAATAATGCTGAGATAGCTCATGCGGGAAGAACTAATAGCAACATAAAAGCTAGAGCACAATCTGTGAATACATTATTAATGAAGTTTTCTTCTCCAATCAGCAGATGGACACTGAACGGCTCAAGTGACTGGTAATGGGATACACAGCTTTTCAACTCAAAGTAACTGCTTCAGATCTGCCTTATGTTGATTCTAACTGAAAGTTACTATTTGACAGGTATTCAATAGCCAGTATGTAATAACTGGTCTTAGTCCAGCTTTTCCTGTGCAATCTGGTTAACAAAGCTGGCATGCTGTTTTCAAGCTCAGGTTGAGTAGGCCGGAAGACTTGATTATCCTTTTATGTCTAAAGGTTCGGCCCTTCAAAACAAGTCTGAAACCCAGGTGCAAGTGGGACAATGGACTTAGCACATATTACAGTTGTTCAGTGGTGAGTTTCCATTCGTGTCTATCAGGTATTTTTTCAATGACTAAATTAACTTTTAAACAAAAAAAACAGAGAAGAAAATCAACCTGGGATGAATGGAAAAAACTAAGGTAACGAGACAGACTATTGCTTTCACAAAGCTCGGCATGAAGACACAATGTGTTTTTCTTTTGTACACTCACGGCACAAGAATTTTCAGTAGTGATACAAACATACAGTTTGGATGCAAAATATCTGTATTGTCAAAAAAGCATTAATAAATTGATAAATATCAAGTGATTGTAACTACCTTTTGCAGGAAGCCTAGAGAAGGCTGGCAGCTACTGTTCTCGGTAAAACTTACCACGTTCAGCGGTCTCCATGAGCTTTTAATTTATTATAGGGGTTTTTTGTGTTTACTGAACAGAACCACACTTATATTTTCATGGAACCCAACTGAAATTCGTACGGAACCCAACTGAAAGTAGTAGGGTTTCAAATCAAACCTAAAGGCTGCCTATATCACCTGGAATCTGACAGCAAAATTGGTCATAATGTAGAAGCACTTTTCCTTTGAAAAGAAAAATACCATAAGGGTATATTTGGCGTAAGCCTAGAAATAGCCATCTGAGAAATAATTAATCAGTCATTTTCAAACATAAGGTGAGTTTCATATGAAAGTGTTTTTAATGAGAATGTTTTTGAACATGTATCAGGCATGGAAGGGAATTATACGTGTAAAAGAGCTGCAGACATTTAGCTGTAGGTCATAGAGTTGTTGAGTCAGAACTGTTAGAAATACAACTGTATTACCTCCTTGACATCCATGGACATTATCTTCAAGTCTAATTTCTCTCAGCTCAGTACAGAACATGAAGACAGATGCTAAAGACAGCTTTCTGACAGGATTCAATCCTTTAGGTTAAAGTTGGCTGAACATGTAACTTAAATCTGTATCCCTGTATACCTATACAAACCCATTACAATCATACTCCAATAGAATCATTGAAACTTACTTTGTATTTAATATTATTTGTTATTACCGTTATTAGAATCACAGTCAAGATTGCCTCCCTCCTTATTCTAGACACTATAAAGACAAAGTGCAGTAAAGATAGACAAGAGAGATCAAAGATGTGAAAAAGAAACAGAAACACAGAGATTAACTTGCCAAAGTCACACTGCAAATCAATAGTAAAATTAAGAATAGAATCCAGATCTTCCAAACCCCAGTCCTTTGCTGAGCTCACAGAGTATTGCCCCTGGCTTTTTCTAAGACATTTTTGTTAGCCATCAGTGTTTACCAGTAGCAATTAATGTTAGACCATAAAAAGACCTTTTGAACACAAAACAACTGATCACCTCTCAGAAATCCACTTCCTCTGTAGCATTTACAGAATAATCAAAAAGTTGGCTACGAGGATCTTGAATATACCTGCTATACCATACTCGTTCAAGGTTCACCAAGCCTACAAGAGCCTGTCAGGCTAGCTGGATACAGTATCCAGCTTCTGCAGCCAACAGCATGCACAGGAACGCAAAGGTCAACATCATAAATGATCAACTCTGTCTCTTCAAACCAAATGACACAGAACCTACATACAGCGGAGCAGCCTGGAAATGCACAGTCAAAGCTTGAACACATTCATCTGAGTGACTATCAAGCCTTTGCATCTCATAAGTAATGTATACATAGTAAATTTTCTTTCTAATTGTACAGCTTTTGATCATTTTCCTCTCATTCTGGCTTCAAGCCCACAACTTATGCATATAGCTGATTTAGCATTTAATTGAATAATACTATTTATGAAGCATACGATTAAGGAAGTACATAGCAAAACTAGACCTTTCTGTGAAAAGGACATCTACTTACTAGCGTTTCATATACAGTGCCATGATACTTCAGTCTTGAGTGAAAACCTTGGTTCCGTAACACAAGTAAATAAATAAAAATCTTAAAAGGTTAGCTAATAGCTAGTTTCTAACATTTAGATAAAAATTTAGATAAAATGCCTTAACATATTTAGCATAACTAAAATTCAAATCTAATTTATTAAAGTAAGTTGCAAAAATACAATTAACTCGGGGTGAGGAGTAGGATTTCTACATAGATGTATATAAAGAATCCTTTGTTTATACATCTTACATATATCTTACATACCTTATCTCATTTATTTACACACTTTATTTACCTTATTAGCATTATCCTCTTTACATATGTGA
This sequence comes from Astur gentilis, assembly GCF_929443795.1. Classification (NCBI taxonomy): domain Eukaryota; kingdom Metazoa; phylum Chordata; class Aves; order Accipitriformes; family Accipitridae; genus Astur; species Astur gentilis. The sequence goes on from NC_064904.1 coordinate 10,807,707, forward strand.
AAGAAGCTTTAAATTTAAAGTGCCATGGGAATTATGGACAGGCAGTTACCAATCTGCTTCTTGTAAATGCCTATAACAAGGATTTTACATTTCAGTTTATATTGAGAAGCAGTTAACTTTAGTTCAAATGTCTGCTAATTCTTTCTTTGAAACAAAAACAAAGGAGTCCATGAAGTAATCTGGGCATTTATTCTATAAATTAAAAAACACAAGATAGGCAAACATATACCCATAAAACTATCTTGGCAGCCCCTGTGAAAGGAAGGGAAAAACAGCTCTCGCAATTGATTCTTGAATCAATGTTATATGGATATGGAACACTTCTCTAAGCAGTCAAGAAACATATGAAGGAAGTCTTCTGATAAAGTTGGAAAGGAACATGTAGGATAGCAATAAAAGCAAAAGCAGAGACATACAGCATGCTGGAGACACGAGCTGTTTTGTGGAAATTAAAATCTGTAAGAACAGCTGTGATTAATCAGCTATGCTCACATCAATAAATGCCATTTTCATGGACAGAAAAAAATTGTGGACAGCAAAAAAGAGCATAAAATTTAAAAAAACTTGAATCTCTTTGCAAAGGGAATGCATCAAGTATAAAGATTATGTGTCATGCTTCTGTGGAAGGAATGCAGGCAAAAAATCTGTGTCAAAGGCCTTGGTTTTTGACTTCTTAGTAATTGTCTTCCCATGTTATTGTCTGTCAGTACTTTTAATCACCTGCCTGGTGTTCAAAAGAAATCCTAAGATGCCTAAGAAATGATGATATAAATGTAAATACAACTCATACCTATGCAGAATTTTTAAAATAAATACTGAACACAAGGTGCAGACAAAGTTAACTTTGGGGCGAAGTCTGTACAGGCATACCAGACAGTCAGTACACAGCATGATATAAATACAGACGGAAGAGAAATCTGTAGTTAAGTTTGCCTAACACTTCCTATTATAAGGTTCTAGTTTGAAATCCTTATAACCTTTGCCAATGTTTAATTGCTCAGTCTAAATTCTCTCAGACTATCTGATTTTTTTAAACCTTCAGTAAAAATGAAGCTGACACCTTCTAAAATGTGACTAAGCGAAAATATTCCGGTTTGATGAAGTTGCCAAATTCTTGTAACTCTTATGTTGAAAAACTGAATCTAGAATGATGAACTCGTGAGTTTTGCCATCCAGTAGACTCTATAGCTGAATTACAGACCAAGGCTCCTAACTGAACACATAAAGAGATTTTGAGTGCACTATACTATCAGTCTGAATCATCACCTGTTTTGCTCCAAAGTCCTCTTCATTAGCATTCATTCTGTGCGCATGCTTGATTATTCCTGGAATAGCCTTTGAAGCAAAATAACAAGGCTTCCTCTCAGACAAAACCTAGAAGCTGTTCAGTAGCTAGATAGCTCTAGGAAATGGTTTGAGTATGAAGCCTCCCTCCACTTGGCTCAACACTCCAACATCATCCTTGCAAGCCTTTTGCCTGTCATGCCCCCATAACATGCCTCTCTGGTAAGATGCTATAGTAGCAGAGAAGTGGTATGCTGCAAGCATTTCTCTTTTTATCCTGGACAAACAAAAAAGGGTATTCATTATTAAAGAACCTTTCAAAATTGTTCAGATGTCTCACATGCAAAGACAGACTTCAAGGGCCCGAGAGAAAGTCAGTGTGGCGGAGGACCTAGACTATCGCAGCTCTTGAAGAAAGGGGAACTTTGACTTCAGGAATTACCTTGACTACCAAAAGATATGTGGTAGGGCTGCTTGATGTTGGGGGATTTCAGTGTAGCCCCACACAGCAATACTTAAAAACAAACGTCATCGATCTTAAGGAACACAGTAAGAACTGGCAAGATCACAGGATGTGAACGCAGCAGAGGAGTGATATTTGTGCTGCGTACGTAAAAAGGTTCTGGAAAGGCCTGCAGAAGACGGGATCCCTCCAAACACTGCACAGTGTAGATGCAGGCAGCCTGCCCTAGGGGGAGCAAGCCAAGAGCTGTGCTGATGGGAGCTACTCCTTACATTCTGACCAGGAAGCACGGATTGCTCTTGAAGCAGATCAGAAATCCAGCATATGCATCATCTGAGAAGGTGGACACTTCTGAGCATACTCGGAAGCAGACACGTATCTACAAACTTACGGTACTTGCAGGGTTAAGTGCCGAGTATCCTTTCTGAGTATGTCTTTCAACTCTTCCCACACTGAGACAAAAATACATAGCTATATTAGCTATGACAAATCCTAAAAAAGGCAGAAAAAATTATGAGGTGTTGAAAGAAAAAAACTTGTATGGCATCAACAGGAGGTACAATTAATTGGATCTCTTCATTCATTCTATAAATACCAACTTAAATGTGATAAAAATGAAAATGTAGGAGTCTTAGCTGCAGTCACCTTTCTATGTTACTAGTCTCACTCATCTGATACAAAATTAATCTTCCCTTTGATATCATGTGGGAAGAGGGAATGGTAGTACGTGAATAGGAACATTGCATTAATGCAGCAAAACCCTGGAATCAACAAAGACTGCTAAAAATTGCACCAAAACACACCATAATAATACTCAATTTGGATACAAAAAAGAGGTGAACTATCAAAAATAAACTTGTCCCTTATACCCTCTGAATGCTAGGCACATCAAATAAATTTTAAACAGATCATTGTACTTTAAAGTATCTCTCAACTCATTATAAATACAAAAAATAAACCCACAAAAAATAGTGGAAACATGAAAGAAGATATCCTAATTTCATCTATGTTACCAGCACAGTTGCACCTCTTTGAGTTTATTTTTCTGGAAAGATTCAACTACATGACATGCAGCAAAGCCTTGCTTTTATGATCTTTTTATTTGCTTCACTGAGGCAGAAGTACATCAAGTGATTTGTACAAAGTGTTTTAATGTTACTATTTTTGTAATTCCCATCTCTATGGAATTTGGGTACCAGCACACAAGTGCAGGCACTTTTCATAGGAATTGGCATTCTGGATAAGACAAATAGTTCATCTGGCTTAATAGTCTGTCTTTTACTTTGACCATCACACAAATTCCCACATGTAGGTCATTTTAATACTTAATAACCACTGTGCAAACTGTGGCCACAAACAGATAAAATGTTTTAACTATCATTAGATATTTTTAGATATTTTTGTTATATATTATTTGTCCAGAAAATTACTGAATCTCAGTAATGATGCCTGTCATGGTTTAACCCCAGTAGGCAGCTAAGCACCACACAGCCACTTGCTCACTTACCCCCAGTGGGATGGGGGAGAGAATCGAATGGGTAAAAGTGTGAAATTTTATAGGTTGAGATAAAGACAGTTTAATAATAATTTAAAAAAAAAAAAAAAAAAAAAAAAAAAAGGAAAGACAAGACAACAACAAAGGAGGGGGAAAAAAGAAAAACCAGTGATGCAAAAAACCCCCAGACAATTGCTCACCACCAGCCAACTGATGCCCAGCCAGTTCCCAAGCAATGGCAGCCCTCGCCAACCTCCCTACCCCTCCATCCAGTTTTATTGCTGAGCACGTCATGCAGTCTGGGATATCCCTTTGCTTAGTTGGGGTCAGCTGTCGAAGATGTGCCCCTCCTAACTCCTTGTGCATCCCCAGCCTGCTCGCTGGCAGGGCAGTGTGAGAAGCAGAAAAGGCCCTGAGGTTGTGTAAGTACTGCTCAGCAATAACTAAAACATCCTTATGTTATTAACACTGTTTTCATCACAAATCCAAAACAGCTAGCCCCATACAAGCTACTATGAATAAATGTAACTCTGTCCAGTACTTTGTAACTCAAAACCAGTACAAGGCCTCAGTACCATTCTGCCTGAGTTCTCCATGCTCATTATTTATGCTTTTCATGTTAATTTTAAAATTAAGTTGGTCCAAATAGAAATCCAGAATCAATGTGTTAACGAATATGGACAATAGCTACTAACAACGTCTGATACCAGGCCAGTTACCATCCATATGTAACACTTCCAGCTGGTCCAGGAGCTCCATTTAAGCTCTGGCCTGAGCACCCAAACCTGGCCTGCTTTGTCAGAGTTGTATATATATCCAGCCCTGCCTCCTTCCAGCATCACTTACTGACTAAGCTTCCTAGATGGACCTTAGGCATACATTGTAGGTAGTCTTGCCTCTGGCCCCAGTCTCCTGGATGAACCTTTGACCTATGTTATCAGTAGTCCTCTCTCTGGGCTTGTCTTCTGTAAGCTTGGACTTGCATTATAGGTAGTCTTGGCTCCATTCTTGTCCTTGGCCCTCTCTCCTGTTGCTCCTGAGTGGACTTGTTAGATGGACCCCTGACTTGCTACCTTGCCTTGTCTCAGACTGGTGACTATCGCCATCCTGACCCCACTGGGATGGTACCCTGGTCAGAGAGGCCTTTGCTGTAGCCATGGTCTGATCCCAGCTCTTTCTCTCTCATGGAGCAGTCCCATTCTTGCTGCTCCCCGATAGAAGAGTCATAAGCAAGCTGACTTCTGGTTTTTCCAATAAGCCTCTGGAAGCTTAGTGAAAAGGGGGCTTAACATGAGCTTTCACTCCCCACCTAAAGAAAAGAGAGTCCTGAATTTTTAACATAAGTGAAAAACCTCCTAGCAAGCATTTTCTATAATGCTATAATTACCTAAATAATTGAAAATGTTATTCACTACATTCAAAATGAAATCTTATCTTTTCTTCAAACTTAAGAGGCAAGAAAGAGAATGAAGATTTTTAAGAACAGACAAAACTCAAAGAACTCTATTTCAATGCAATACTTCCACATAGTTACTGAAAATTCTTAAAGCTGAGATTTAGACAGTATAATTAATCATACATGAGCATTTTTTTCATTTTTTACCAGTCCCAATTTTACAAAAATATGGAGTAATATTACAGCTAGAAGTATCCAATACTGACAGTACTACAAATACATATGATTAATTATGGTTCTGAATGTGCACTGCTGGTTCTGTGCTAAGTGATGCCAATAATTGCCATTTGTAACCATGTGGTTACACACAGGGCTGAAATATCATGTTGGTCACATGCATGAAGTTCTAAAATTTGACCTGTCACTCATTACCTCAAAAAAGTCTGACTTTTGTACAGCTTTGAATAAATTATTTTGTAACATTTACAACACAGCAGATCATGACAGCAGGGCATCCAACACTAATGGATATTAAAAGAATTGAGGAGAATTAAATTCTAACTCTTTAGATTGAGAGCAGCCCAAGAATTATTTCATGTAGTTGAGGGTAGGCAGAATAAATCCATGCTAGTGGAGAAGATTTCTGAAAGATGTTTAAGCTTCTTTGTGAAGTTGAATATACTGGCTTTGCACCTTTTGATGCTAGGTTGCATAGAATCAGAGTCTATTGCAGGTGCTGAAGAAGTAGTTTATTCCCTCAGTTAGTGCCTTCAGATTACATCTGAAGGCGGTTTCACTACTCCTGACAGGAAAGTTACCTTAACTAGTAGTTTGGCCAGCACAAGCATGGAAAAATTGTTTAAATTTCAACCCATCTATTCCAGCCTCTTCACTGCCAGTGGTGCTTCAGTTTTCAGTTCTCTCTTTACGTCTGACACAGAGTGCCGGAAAACAGAAGAGATCTGCTTCAGTCAATAAAGAAGTGTTTTGAGAAACAGCCTGCCAATATTTGACAATTGAGTATAATGATGACAGTTCACTGGCTTCTCAGACCCTGTCCACAAGTGCAGTTGCATAGTTTCAGTTGAGCCAAATTAACAGCTTGCTAGCAAAAAGTCTCATTGTCTCCTGTCTTCCCTGCTCAGTTAATTTTCTGCCATTTTAGCAAGCTGAACTGGCATACCACCCAATTAAACTAGAGAGAGTTCATGGAAAGCAGTAAAACCATACAACTGGGGATGGAAGATGTTATCCCTATCACAGTGACAGTGATCTGTTCAATAAACTCAGGCCAGAGCATGACTGCTTAACTGCTGTAAAGGAATTAAAACAAAACAGAAAAAGAATATCCAATACAGTTGTAATCGACTGTGTAAATATTCCCCTTTCATTGGCACATGGGACACTTGGCCCGGTTTTAAGCTATTAAATATTATCCAGGTGTTTTACACAAGACTTGAAATTATTTTGTGATTTAACTTTTGCAAGTTTAGACAATTTCATCAATACAGTAAAAAAATGCAAATTGGTAGCTATGCTACATGCATTAGCTTTTGCTATTTTAATTAAAGAGATAGTCTAATCAGTCTGAATCTGTTCTGGTTTTTGAAAACATCTAGTTTGCATGAAACATGTTCAGAAGTTAATGCAAATATTAATATAGTCATATGCACACTCAGATTACATCACCTTATTTACATATTTAATTCTACTCTGTAGCAGAATAATGACGGGCCACTGTAGTAAAAATAAGATTTCATCTTAGTGCCGCATGAAAATGTAAGTCACTTGTCTTACTCTCATATTTTATGAAGACACTAGAGCATACAGAAGGAACTATTTTTCTTGTAAACCACCTCCACCCACTGATTATTTCATATAATACAGCAGGCCTTGAAAAACACAATTGCTTTCTGTTACTGGTGAATAAGACTCTTTCCCCAGCAAGTGAGGTGAGGGGGAGTCAAGTTTTCACAAGAGTTTCTACATCTGTGGTCACAAAGAAAACCTCCTAAATGTTAACTGAGTCAGTGCCATCTTTTGAACCTGCATTCAGTCTGATGTATTGATTCACAGTTTCCCAACTAACAGCAAAATAAGAACAGACAATTTTTCGCTGCTGCTATTCAGAAGTACTTGGGTAACAACAATACTGACGGAGTTTTTCCATTATTTGGAAAAACTATGAGCACTAGCAAGCACAAAGGAGGCCAAGAGCCAATGAGAAACTCATTAAGCTGCTTAAACTGATCTAAATCTAGGCTGTTGAGGTCACATCCCGCCCCCGCCACATATTTCCACCCCCTTCCTTTGGCCAACGCTAGTGTTTACAGAAGCAGGTGTTGGTGTGCCAGTTCAAGGCAAAAAAAACCCCAAACAACATATCACTTTGGTGGGAGAGTTTTCAACCTGATCAATTCTATGAGCTGGTTTAAGGACCTGCACAATACCAGCATCAGTGCAGAGGAGGGAGATAGGAAAACAACAGCTGGGAATTAAGAGTAGTTTAAGCTTCTATGAAGCTGAAACCTAACAAAGAACTGGAAGCTCTCAAGTTTATCCTCGGCTGTACAAACCCTTTCATACACTGATCAAACTCCAAACTACAGACGGAGGTAGATTTCTTTCCCTTACTGTCTCTTAGTATGTTCAAAATCCATGTTGTTCTTTTGGTCAGCAGTCTCATTTATTAGTAGTAACTCTTTCATGACTGGCTCTTAACAGAAGCACAATAGTGATAACTGGACCTCATTTCTAAATCCTCAAACCAGAGAAGATTAGGGAAAGGATAAGAGGCAGACATGATTTGTTTTCTAGCACTTAAGAAACAGGAAAGGAAGGGGACTGAAGCGAGAGGAAGCAGCTCTCCATAGTCAGTAGAATTTGCAATGCCTGGAAAAAGCAAAGTTTCTTTGTCCTTTCACCACAGCAAAAGCAAAGCGTTCAAATAGTATGGATGCAAGCTGATGGTAGATACCATCACACCAGACACAAGCAGTTATTAGAAATCCCAGTTCCTAAAAATGAAAGCACAGATGCTTGCTCATGCTGGCTTTGATACTCACAGGTTAAGTAAGGACAGAGATCAATTTCATTTTTATGCAGGTATTTATTAGGCTGTAATTTTTCTACCGTTTTGTAGCACAGCACAATTAGAATTTAATAAGCACGTCCAACCTCATTTTTAAACGCTTTATGTCTTGGCATTATTATGAGTCTCGGTATTCCCTGGTATTTTCCTCCGCTAACAGTAATTTGGGGCTTAAGCTGGCCACATGAGAAAGACAGTTTGTAAAGATGAAGTATATGCACCTTTCTTCTTTTGTCTAAGAAGATTGTTCTGATTTTTGCATTCTGGCTTTGAGAGATTAAAAAGCGATTTGTCTGAAAAAAAGTATCTCTGGTACAGGTGGGCATCATGAAAACAAACACATCTGCACCCAGGCTTTTAAAAACAAACAAGGGATAAAGAAACTGTTATAAAATCAGGCTGCGACTATGCAAAGCTCACCTTTTCCTTATCCATATACTGCAAGTATATACTGAAGTCCTCAAACTGATGATGGCCACACTGGATTTGTACGAGAGGGCCACAATGCTTCAGATATGCCCTATATTGTTTTACTTTTTTTTCTTCCTTGAACATTTGCCGCTCTCCAGTGACAGGCTCCCGGACCCCGCACGGCGGTCCCCCCTCTCCCTGCATCCACAGCGGCGGAGCCCATACCCCTCACTCAAGAGCGGGCTCCGGTAGGCAGCTCGGGCTCGGGGGGGGGGGGGCTGCAGGGACCTCTCACTTCCTACGGGGTGCCGTCGCCTGAGGGAGATCCTGCCGGAGGCCCGGGGCGCTGAGGACACCTCAGCCCGCCCCGCTGCTTCCCCTCAGAGCGGCGGCGGGACTGGGGCGCGGGGGAGGAAAGGCTCAGCCTGCGGGGCCCACCCCGAGGCGTGGCTGGAGCCACAGGGGCCGCCCGTGGCGGCCCGGGCCGGGCGGAGCGGGGACAGTCCCAGTCGTCCCAGTCCGAGCCCCAGTCCCGGCCGCCGCCGCCGCCGCCGCCGCCGCCGCTCGGGAGTGTGACAGGAGGGGTGAAGGGCGGGAAGGCGCCGCGAGCCCCGCCCACCAGGTGACGCTTCGGGAGCCGCGGCTCACGTGACGCGGGCCGCCAATGGGGAGACAGCGGCCCTCTCACGGCGGGCGGGGGGCGGAGGAGGAAAGGGGAGGGCTGAGGCCGCCGCCGCCGAGGACGGGGGCAGCGGCTAGCGGCAGCGCGGGGCGGGCGCAGCGCGGAGCGGGGCCGCCGGGGGTTGCGACTCTGCGGCGCGTGGGGCGGCCATGCCGAATAAAAACAAGAAGGAGAAAGTGAGTCGGGGGGAGGGGGGGCCGTGGGGGGGGGGGGGGGGGAGGTCGGGCCCCGCGGGGAAGCAGCGGGGCGCAGGCCCCGCGGGGAGGAGGGGCCTGGGAGAGAGCGCGGCGGGGAGTGGGGGGCGGCAGCGGAGAGCGGAGCCCGGCGCCGAGGGGGCCGGCGGGGCGCTCCCCCGCCGCTGGGGAGAGCCGGGCGAGGTGCAGCCCCCTCCTCTCACCGCTGTGTGCCGGCCGCCTTCCTTCCCCCGGGACCCGGCTACTGGGGAGGGGGCAGCTCCCGGTGAGGCCTAGTCTGGGGGGGTGCCGTGGCGGCGGGGGTTGGGGAGGGGGGAAGGGGTCCTGGTATCGTTTCGCCGGGCCCCCGGGGTCCGCCCCGCCGAAGCGGGGGCGCGGAGCCCGCGGTGGGCAGGCGCGGAGTGGGGGGCAGCCGGAGGGAGGCCGTGGTTTTGGCGTGCGGGGGAGCGCTGGAGGGAGGGGGGTGGGAAACGTGTCCTCAGCCGTGCCCGACGGAATGGTGAGCTGGGAGGGGGTGTCTCTTACTTTGGGGCCGGCCCGGGTGTGTTGGGGGCGGGGGGGGGCAGTTTTTCATGGCGGCAGGGCTGGGGGCTTAGGGGGGGGTTGTATGTCCCCACAGCTGCTTGCTCGGTCCCTGTCCCGCGAAGTTTCACTGCTGCGTGGCTCTGGCTGCAGTTGAAGTTGTGCTTGAGGGACCACCGTAAGCCCTCAAGGAGCACTAATCGCCACTCGAAATCTTTTCGTGTTCTCTTCCTCACGGTGGGAGAGGATCTAGCTTTGGCCCCGCTTTGCCTCAGTTTTCCCCGGAGCTCCCGGGAGTGATTTGTCTGGCAGCCACGAAAGGGGCTCGCACAAGTAATGGTTGCAGAAAACTTATAAATCCAACAGAAAGTTAACTGGATTGCACTTTATTTTATATAACAGGCAATTAGCCATATAAGTGGAAATCAGAAACAGTGAAATATACCGTCTGCCTCATTCAGCTGCTATCCCTCCAGACCTTTTCTGTTTGTTTGACTTCTGCTTGTCTTTTAGTTTTTCAACATCGTTTTAAAATTAGATGTGGGGAGGTTGGGTGTTGTGGTTCACAGGAGTTTGCTTGTTTTAACTTTTCCCCCAATATCTTTGCCCCCTTTGATATTAAAAACATTCAAACTTTACGAGAATAACAAATCTCAAAAATATGCTAAATATGCTATGCGTGAAGGGTGCAAGTTGAGTACGGTGCTGGGAAGGAGAAATTTGAGTTGTGGGCCTAATTCTAATACTAGACTTTCTAGCCCATAGAACAGACAGAATAATGAAGTGTAAAATGTTTACTGCACTGATGCTAATTTCAAAGCTAAACTAAATACAAACCTTCCTCAAGCTAAAAACCAAAGACAGCAAGGGTAAGTTCTTAGACATGGTTCAAATCACTTGCATTCTTTGTCCCTGCCTGCTTACCTGTATGAAAACTCATGGGTGAATTTTGAGGCATAAATAAAATTCTAAAACCTTTCTGCAGATGAAAAATGTTTAAAGCAGCTTTTTAGAGACTGGTAGTTCAGTATTAAGATATTCCAATGAAACAGTATCATTTTTGTCTTGTCAACTTTAGTATTCTTAGTGAATGTCTAAAAAAAACCCCTTATTTCTTGACTTGAAAATCTGTGTAGACCTCCTTTTCAAAGTAACTGAGACTGCAAACTTTTTTTTTTTAAGGAACCTGCAAAATCAGTCAAGAGTGCAAAAAGTGGCAAAGATGGACAAGATAACCAAGAACATGAGGTAAATGTTACTAAAATACGTAGGGTTTTTTAAGGCAAATTTGTCGTGACTTTTGAAGAGTGTTTTAAGTTTTTCTAAATTGTTATAATTTTGACATGACAAGTGGCTTTGAGGGAAGGTGGTTGTGGAACTACTACCCTAATAGTTGACAAAGTCTTCTTAAGATGCTTTTGAGGAAGTTAATTTTATTTAAAGTAAATAAATGCTTGCTTGCTACAGTCTTAACCAAAAAGGAAATAGATGAATATTTATAAGGTCTTATCGTGAGGTTTTGGGCTTGTCTTCTAGTTGTTCATTGCAGTTTTTATCATTCTTTGTAATTCCCAGAGCACTCTTCTCTCAAACTGTTGATGTTGGTGTGTCAGTAGCCTGTTACATTGTCAGGAGACCTTAGGTTCAGTCAAAGGCTGCCAGTTGTTTTGTTGTGTGATTTATTTATTTTTTTCCTTTTTATAGGTATACAATGGAATGTTCCATTTTGACTGATTAATCTATGGTTGATGCTGAATTTGGAGGGGGGGGATGTCCTTCTGTATTACTCTCTGTTTTGCCCACCAGAAAGGTGCAGTGACTTAAAAGGGGTTGATTAAATCATTATTCACTCCCTTTCCCACATTAATCCAGAAACTCAGAATTAACAGATTTGTTTCATTTGGAAATCTACTGCATAGGTGGCTTCTGAAATTTCCTTTAAAATGTTCATAACAGCCTGAATGTAAAATACTACACTGAAAAGTTTACGTATGTCAGCCTCTAAACTACATGTCTTGATACTGAAAGACAATGGTTGAGAACAAAATACTCACCCAGCTTTACCATTTTTCCCCTCCCTGAAATGACTTGGGCATAGGTGGGTGGGAATATTAAGTATATTCTTTCTGATACACTTCAATGAGTTCTCATTTGTTTGTTGTGCAGAAAGATGCATGCTACTGTCAGAAATTAATAAGATCATTAAAACTTGTAAACTACTTGTAGAAGTATTTTGGCAAATTCAGATTAAAAAGTGATTGAGTTTTGGTGGAGGGAACCTAGCTCCTAGGAGGGATCTTGGCTATTAGGAAATCTCATAGAATGAAATAAGGAATGTATCAGTATAGATGTTTATAATGGTGTAAATAGATGTACTTTATTGTAATACGTTCTGTCTTTACAGTATATTGCTGTGATGTTAAAAAGAGTACTACTTCTTGGCTGTAATTTTAGTTCCTGTGCAATTGTAAGGCTCATCATTATCAGTATCTTTGCTGTATATTTGTTGACTGCTTATCTTCTCAAGCTTCTGAATGACAAGCTGCTGAGACCAAAACTGATTTTCTTATTCCTTCTTGGTACATCAGGATAGGATGTAAAGCTCCCATAGTTAATTAGTGGAGAGCTTTAAATGTTGACTGAAAATGTATATGCGGTTTTGTTTGTAATTTCCTTCTGTGTTTGCAAAGCTAGCTTTTTTTTTAACTTAAAATGTGAGAGAGGTGAATCTCAATAGGAGAATATGTTGTAGTGTTCATGCATTTTTCTTTTTCAGTTGTCCTTCCAGGTAGAATTCCCAATGAAAAGTACAGTTAACTTATCTATGATAATTAATCATATGTGAGTAGGGGCAGAATGGGAAAGGGACTGGGAATGTGACTGGCACATATAGTATGATTGTCATTCCCAGTGGGCATTGTTTAGTCTCCATACAATTTTGAACACCTCAGTGCTTGACTCATTAACTTAATAGAGTAATTGCACACAAATAGTAATGTAGACTTTGCTTTCTATTGTGGCTGGCTGTAATCATGATGTATGTTAGTTGGTGCCTATATGAGCAGAAAGTATGTGTTAACATAGTGGAGATGAGTAGACACAGAAATATTCTGGAATGCACTGAATACATTTTTAGGGTTGGTTTTGTGTTTGGTTTTTTTTTCTTTAGAGAAGGTTGTCTTCATATTTCCTTTTACATGTGTTTTAACACGGCTTTTTAAAAATCCTCTTCTGGACTATGAGTAGATTAGGAAATATGCTGGTTCATTTAACTTTTTCCCCTCAAAATGCATTTAATGCATATGCATTTAATGCAAATAGCAGATTGTAAAGGCTAGAAACTGCTATTCAAAGAACAGGGACAACACAAGCAGCAGCATCCCACAAATACTTTATTTATAGACACTTTCATAGCACTTAACTAAATTCATGATGCCTTGGACTTCTATAGATAAAAAAGTACAACAGATCTTAATATTTACAAAATGATCAAGTGTTTTTCCTGCCTTGCAGTCAGGGAAATGAGGTTTCAGTTGAATGAAGCTGTATGGCCAGTTTGAAAAGGGATTGAAATGATTCCCGGTATGCCAGGTCAAGATGCCCATGCTGAAGGGGGGTGAAGATCGCTTAAGTTGGTGCTTGTCTTCAGTTTGAAAATTACGGCAATAGCCCATAAGTGTGTAGAGAAGTACTAAATAGTAGCTGCAGTACACAGGTGACCTACTAAAGTAAATAAGTCTTCATTTAAATCTCAAAGAATCCCATTGTAGTTGTGTTTGAAAGCAAGGTCTATCTTGCCTATTTTCTTGTCTCCAGCATTCCCACCAAGCAGATATTTAGGGGAAAGAACACAAGATAATTCTTATTGCATTAGCTATGCCTTCATTACTTGATGTAATACCGAAAGAGCCATGCTGCATTTGGAGCAACATGGAACTCTCATCTTATTTGCTGTGAGGTCGGTAGTTGATACTCAAGAGAGATTCAGAAACAGAGTAGATGTATGCTCTTCCATCCTGGTGCGCTTTGCTTTAGGCCAGTATGTGGCTTCAAAGGTTGCTTAGCTGAGGTTTTGTTTTCTAAAAAGAAAACAAATTCAGACTAACAAGTCTGTGTATTCGTTTGCTAAAGATTTCAAAGTAATGTACTTAAACTTTTTATGAAGGTACAGTGCTCATTAGTTCACATTGAAAACCTGTCGTGGTTTAACCGTGGCCAGTAACTAAGCACCATGCAGCCTCTCTATTGCTCCCCCTCCTCAACTGGACAAGGGAGAGAAAATATAACAAAAGGCTTGTGAGTTGAGATAAGGACAGGGAGAGATCACTCAGTCAATTACTGTCACAGGCAAAACAGACTTGATTTGAGGAAAATTAATTTATTGCCAATCAAACCAGAGTAGGGTAATGAGAAATAAAACAAAATCTTAAAACATCTTCCCCCCACCTCTCCCTTCTTTCCAGGTGCAGCTTCACTCCTGATTTGCTCTACCTCCTCCCCCTCAGAGGCACAGGGGGACAGGGAATGGAGGTTGTGGTCAGTTCATCACAGTTGTCTCTGCTGCTCCTTCCTCCTCAGGGGGAGGACTCCTCACACTCTTCCTCTGCTTCAGCCTGGGGTCCCTTCCATGGACCTCCCTGGGCTGTAGGGGGACAGCCTGCCTCACCAGGGTCTTCCCCACGGGCTGCAGGGGAATCTCTGCTCCAGTGCCTGAAGCACCTCCTCCCCCTCCTTCTTCACTGACCTTGGTGTCTGCAGGGTTGTTTCTCTCACATGTTCTCATTCCTCTCTCCAGCTGCTGTTTCTGTGCCTACCACAACTTTTTGTTTCCCTTCTTAAATATCTTATCCCAGAGGCGCTACCACTCTCACTGATTAGCTCGGCCTTGTCCAGCGGTGGTTCCAACTTGGAGCTGGCCGGCCTTGGCTCTGTCGGACATAGGGGCAGCTTCTAGCAGCTTCTGACAGAAGCCACCCCTGTAGCCTCCCTGCTACCAAAACCTTGCCACGCAAACCCAATACAACTTGAAAGTCTTAGCACAGATGAGTACTTATTAGGCAACTCATTGTGGACTATGGCAGAGGAGCTTGAGTTCTGGAGGTCAAGGGAGAGGAGAGAACCTTTCCAAAAGTTCTGGGGTTGTTTTCCCCACTTTGTTCACATGTATTAGGACTGGGACTGCTCCTAAATAATTTCTGGAAATATCTACTTGTCACAGAACATTCTTTCAATCAGCTGACATTATCCTGTTTTAATTGTTTAGTATGCTACTTTGTATCTGCATGTGACTCTGTATATACATTTATTGTCACTTGTATAAAGCAGCTGTCATTTAAGCTCTTTTCCATTATTATTGTTAGGTGGGCAATCTCTGTCACTCAGTGGCACAATGTTCTTGGGTGCATTGATTTCGGCATCCTTGAGGCACAGGATTCTTCTGTATTTGTTCTTCATAGAAGCAGATGTCTTTTACAAAGATATATATTTAGCATAGATCGGATTTATCTCTTTTAATTAATGCCTGAAGTTCAGTATTAATTTATTTATAACATAAAACAGTGTTTTAAGGGTTTTGGTAGTATTCCCTGCCATATTGTCAGTTTGATGCCAGTTATATAGCCATCTAGATCAGGAATGGCTGATAGCCTGTAATAAAGCATCCCCAAATCCCCAAGTTTTCAGTGGACCAAATCAATAAGCAATGTTTGACTGCTGAATACAACACATAACAAACCTAGCTGTACTCTAGCTGTTTCTTCAGTATGTATTCAGTAATATGTCCCAGCTGGACTGACAGGCGAAATAGCTAGTGTTTTCATGAGTCAGTCCCATGCAGTAGATAAAATTGATTTGGAAATTGGTCTTCTTTCATTTGGAAGAAGAGAGGTACTCATATTATGAAATGAATTTGAAATTTTGAACAACTAGTCCTCTCAAGCTTGAATTGCAGAATGGCTATAAATGGACAGTGCTAGACCTTCGGTTTTCTGAAGCTTTCTAGGGCTATTGGTTTGGCTAACATTAGCAAAATGACTTAAAACCAAAACTGTAGGTAAAATCAGGATGGATTTTTCTCTTGTACCAGGTATGTAAATAGAGTCTGTGAGCTTTGGGGTTTTTTTTTGTTTGTTTGTCTTTAAACTGGTGTGCCAACTTCTTTTAACAAAAAAAATAATTTGAAAAGTAATTTTTTTCCATGGCTTGCAGTTCTGATTTTCTTTTGCAGTTTTTTTTAATGGGTTGATAGAACCATTGAAAAATACTTAAGTGTAGCAAGTGAATACACCTTTAGTACTAAATGAGATGCTATTTGCTGACTAGAAAGATTCAGTACGTATTACTCTTAAAGCAGCTATGCGTTTTTTTGTTTTTAACTTCTGTAATTTCCTATTTCCAATTTTTAGTGACATCTTGCCTTGTTGTTTTTGGGAATTGGAATTTCCTTCTGCATCCAGAGCAAATGTACCCGAATAGTGAAAGACATTACTTTAGCAGTGCTTGTTATGTAACTTTAATCTTATGCTTTTAAAACTAATGGATTTGATTAAACAAGTGTATCAAACACTGCTGTATACAAGTATTTTTTTACCTAAAAGGAGATGTTTCTGAGAACAGGATCCTGTGCCCTTCTAGTTCTTACACAAGGCTGACAACCACTTGTGTAACATATGGTGTGTGAGGTCTTTGGTTTGTGGTTTGTTTCCGTACTTGCTATCCTTTACTTCCTAATCATGCTTTTAAACTCTCTGAATCCTTCCTGAATGGAAACACAGCAGTGAAGGCAAAGGCTGTTCTAATCAAAGGAGCAAAGTGGTCTTCAAAAATAGGTATCAGCAGTTTGTAAACTGAAAACATCCTTTTCATCCTTTGTTTCAAATTGTTTCTCAGGTTTTTTTGTAGGACTTAAGGCCTACCACTCCTTGAACACCTGAGTCCTCTCCAAGTTTATTAATGCATAGGTGTAATACAGAATTATTAGTATAGTTATCCCATAGAGAATACAAGTAGTAAGAAAAAACAGGTAGCCGTTAAATCCACCCATATGTTCACAGACTGTACAA
The DNA here is from genome assembly GCF_929443795.1 of Astur gentilis. NCBI lineage: Eukaryota > Metazoa > Chordata > Aves > Accipitriformes > Accipitridae > Astur > Astur gentilis. Next base: position 10,824,306 of record NC_064904.1, read on the forward strand.
ACATTAAATCTTGTTTGGCTTTTTTCCCCTCTCAATTTCATTTGAAGCCAGAGTAAATTTGTAATTCTACAAGTGGCATGGTAGGTTTTGTTCTTTTTGTTCATATGTTGTTGTCCCCTTCCTCATCAGGCTTTGAGGGGCAATTTAAAAAAAAAATCTAGGTAAAAAATCCTGCTCCATTCCTGAATAATATACTACTTAAAAGATGACTGTCAAATGTTATCATTTGCTACACCTTTATAGTGACTATAATTTGATATGCTGCTTCATCATTGTTCGGTTTAGGAGTCTGAAGTACCGAAAAGTAAACTTTTATAGTGACATGTAAAGTAAAAACATGATGAGAGCCAAAGATGAAATGATTTGGTGTAACAGTTCTTTAGAAGTGGTCAAGGTTATTATTATACTACTAAATGCCCAGGGACCTTGACATGGACTATAACTCTCTTGTATACCATCTAATACAAGTACCAAATTGGTGGGCAGGGGGTGAAGCAAAAAAAACATTTCAATATGCATATGTGAAGTGAGAAACTTGGGAATGGATCAGGGAGCACAAAAACACAGACATCATTGGTAAAGCCACATATACAGTAGCCTTAGCTCATTAGTAGCTTTATATAATTAAAATTTACAGTAAAGTATAGGAGTTGGGCCTTAAAGCAAATGAGATGAGTTAGTGTGTATTTTCCTTTAAATGTGGGAAACTTACATTTATATGTGTCTATATGTGTGTGTGTGTATATATATAAAGAAGCACAAAGGTAGTTTTTGTTGGTTTTTTTTGAAAGTAAAAGGGTGGTTCAGGCTGATCAGAGAGAAATTACAAATTAAAATCAAGAACTAAAGTAATTTAAGCCAGGCCATCATTTTTCAGATTCTTCATCTCTGTATTTATACAAATGTTTTGAAATAATACTTAGGACATTATCTAGTTTTAATCATATTTAATTAGCTAACTGATGGTTGCAGGTAACAAATTTTATTTTTCTTGGGGCATTTGTTTCTTTGAAGATTGATTACAGAAGATCCATTAAGAACCAAATGTGGCTTTGCTGCCTGTTTGTGAAGTACCAGGTGCTCACTGATGGTGGTGGTTCAGCAAATGCAAACCAGCATCTATCCACTTGTAGTCTGAGACTGGGCACCCTATCATCTTTGCCAATACTCTACGAGCTCAGGCTGCAGATCTGATCTCTGACTGAAAGGAATCAAATGTCAGTTTGTTCTTGGAGTAAACTAGTTAAAAAAAAAAAATATTAAGTTTACAAGGAGCAAATGGAAACCAAACCCTCTGGTACTGATATTTAACTACGAATGTAAAATTACAGTGCAAGAATGTGAAGGATGCAGTACACCATGCTGAGACATCTTTGGCAATTGCCGGGATTGGTTTGATGTGTCGCAAGTCAAGTGTGTTGCACAAAGCTGTGATGATACAATTCTTTAGAAGATAAAACTCGGGCCTTGTGTGTAAGCAGCTAACCGGAAATGCAAGCAATGCTTTGTGTCGTGAAAAATAAATGCCAGCAAGAAAGGTGAAAGAGCTTCTGCAAGTGGTAGATGAGTATTCGAAAATGGTCTGTGACTGTAAAACTTGCTGTGGGCGCTCCTCCACAGTGAAGAGGGCCAGATGACCTTCACTGCTTGTAGGGAACTTTGCAGTTACTGATGCAATTCAACAAACTCCATGTTGTCTCTGACAAAACACTAATGAAACTCCACAGTTAGACATCAAGAGTAGCCAAGAGTAGCATTGCTATATATAAATGCAAAATCACAGTTGCTAAACAAGTCCTACAATGTAAATCAGTGAGTGCTGATTACAGTGTGCTAAAATATATAAATTTTGTTGTCACCACCCTGTTGAAAAGTTAGTCTTTTTGTTTATCATTATAATAACATGGATCCTCAAAGCTTTTGGATACAGCTCTTGCTATCTTACCAAACAAAAACATAGTAAGTTATGCTGAGACTAGCACTGGACTATCCAGTGTATCTCAATCACTGAGACAATCTTGAATGATAATAAACATACTTGCTAGAAAGGTAGCTGCAAAGATCATTCTAGCTGGCCAATCCAGGTATCATTCTGGCAAATTATTTTGTTGAGGAAAAACAACAGAAATCAAAATTGTGGTCTGTGTGAAACCAACCAAAGCCTTCAGCACCACAAGCTGCATCTCCAGAGGCTCCTCAATAAGTTGTCTGTCCAAGCAATCTTGTGGTGGTGAAACTAGTGAACAATAATGGTGTAGTAGCAAACAATAATGGCGTAGTAGTAAGACTTCTCAACAAAGTGAAATCCTCAGAACTGTTTACCATCCAGAATGGTAACCAGCAAGCATGTTGTTTTGCTGCTGTTTTTAACTGGGTTGTTTATGGATCAATGCCCCTGTTTGTGTCCAGATGATTAAGGATCCATATCAAACTTTGCATAGTTTGCACCGAGTCTCAGTAGATTGACTGACATTAAGGTTGTAGCTAGTTGCTCCATAACAAACTCCTTACCAGTGATTGCATGAACTAGAATTTCTGTAGGCTGTCTGGATAGCTCTGTCAGGCCATATCTTTCATACCATAACAACAAAAGTTTATTCTGATATTGTCCTGTTGGAAGGCACATTGAACTAGTGGTGTTAACACAGCATTGAAATCAGTTGACAAATACTGCTCTCCTGATAGTGTGCTGTCTTGAACAACTTACCTTGGTCCCAAGTGGTAATCTAACACCACCAGCTCACCTCCTGTAGGTATGCTGCGGATATGTTTACCAGGTTGATGGCTACTGAGCCATATGCCAGATATGATCTGTCCCCGTTTCCCACCCCCAAAACAGTAGATGAAGATCCGCAAAGGGGAGAGCTCCGTGGCAGAGTTCAAGATTCCTGGAGTGTTCAGAGATTTTCACACTACATTGAAGTTACTGCAGAGGGAGAAAAAACTGCATGGAAGGCTCTTAACTGCTCTCCACCCATTTTGACTCCTTGATCTTTGATTTCAGTTCTCATCTCAAGAGATTAAATTAAATTCAACTTCTCAGCCTAATTACATTGATTATATATTAGGCCTCAACCTCTTAGCCGAATTACTTTGATTACATACTGGGCCCTCATACAGTTTTGAAAATGAAGTTATAAATGTCCCTTTCATGTTTTCTTATGTTCTTTGTTTAGTTTCAGTAAATTGTATTTCAGTTTCATTGTAAGTATATTTCCAGTATATAATCCAGAATGATTTTATAGCCCCTTCTGAGGCTGCCTTGGTAAGAAATGAGCTTTTCTGGGTGCTATAGATCAGAACTCTGTTTATCTTCATGAAAAATAAGTCCATGGAGGCTACTTACTATACCAAAAGAAAAAGAAGGAAGGGATTAATTCTGCATTAATAGAAGCATTCTCCCTCTGTTCTCAGATTCAGACTAATGATTCTCATTAAAAGTGTTCTATGCTTTTTGCTCTGTGTACCTGCATTTCACAGGGAGTCTTAATCATATGTTAATTGGTACAAGGTTCACCTATCCACCTTCTGTAGTCCGGAGTTTTTATCAAGGTTTTTGCTGGTATGTGGCTTGCTGCTGCCCTTGAATTCAGTGGTGATACTCATTAGAGGGAAGAAATTTGCAGATTAGTGTTAGACTGATCTGTATCAAGAAACACCATATGGGGTGCTGCCTAGCACCTTGTTTTCTTCAGGCAGAGAGAATCTCTCTTGCCTTGTGCTTAGGCGGTGATCTGATTTTTGTTTCTAGTAAGCCATCCAATTTTTTTAATCTTGAATGACAGATGCATCCAGGTGATTTTATTGTAATTTCAGATCCTCACCTGGCTCTGACCAGTTTATCTTAGAAAGTGGTATGAAAGCTTGCTGCATCATTATAGAGTTGACCCCACTCTAGGCTTGGCTTGGCTAGGCTCTTGATTTTGTGGAGCAGAAGGCTTTGTGTGCTTTGGTCTAGATCAGTTATTAGTGAGTGTGTTTTGAAAGGTAAGATCAGACACAATTCTTCTGGTTGCCTATGTTTGGTCAAGGTAGCTTGAATACCAGTTTTTGGGGGGACTGTCAGAAAGGGAAGAATAGGGTCTACTGAAAGACTTGTTGATATACAGGGGATGCAGGGTAGATCCTCCTTCCAGATCCCAGTACTCTCTCTCTTATGTTGTAGGTGGCTGGCCAAAAGTAAAAGTTGCCATGAAGGCTGTTTGATCAGCTTAATTTAAAAAGGAAAATTGGCTGTAACTGTAGATGTGCTTGGTCTACTCACATCTTTCTTCCCTGGTCACAAACTTAGTATTGTGCTCTGACCTATGCTTCCCTGTGTACAAGTTGGGGTGATGAAGGATCCAACTTTGCTCAAAACAGTGATGTTAAGACAAGGAATGTACTACATCTGGCTTGATGCAGGACGACTTAAGGGAAGAAGGGATGCAAGGACTATCTTGAACTGTCATGAATGGCAAGAAACCTCCTTCTCTCGTCCCTGCCTTTCACTCTCTTGAATTCATTTTAGGCTTATTCAGGGGCACTGAGGACCATAAACTCTATTTTTTTTTCAGTTGTTAAAAGCAGGAGTTAAAAGTTGGAATCACACTGTTCCTGATTGTCTTAACGTTCATAAAAGTATGTAAAGCTCTAGCTTCTGAAAACTAAATTGATTAGAAAACCTGATGTTTGGGTTTTAATTGTGATCTGAAGAAGCACATTCTCAATCTGACGTTTTTTTCAGAGCAATTTTACACATTTTTAGGGGTTTATCAGCACTTTTGGAATTGAATGTGTCTACGAGTATATAAACATTTGGGTAGGAGGGAGCTGTTTGACAGACCGAGGTGAAGAATAGGTATTTCCCTTTCTAGTCACGGGAAGAGAATCAATAAAAATGTATCTGTAGTTTGACTGTTTTGGTGTCAAATAAGTTGAATTGTTCACTGATGTAGCAGAATGTCCATTGGTTATTTTCGGGGTTTCTGCAGTAGTTTGGTTTGTTACTGGGAGGAAGAAGCTGAGCTTGGGTCTTGTTACTGGGTTTGTGTGGCAAAGTTTTGGTAGCAGGGAGGCTACAGGGGTGGCTTCTGTCAGAAGCTGCTAGAAGCTTTCCCTGTGTCCGACAGAGCCAAGGCCAGACAGCTCCAAGTTGGAACCACCGCTGGCCAAGGCCGAGCTAATCAGTGAGAGTGGTAGCGCCTCTGGGATAAGATATTTAAGAAGGGAAACAAAAGTTGTGGTAGGCACAGAAACAGCAGCAGGAGAGAGGAGTGAGACCATGTGAGAGAAACAACCCTGCAGACACCAAGGTCAGTGAAGGAGGGGGAGGAGGTGCGCCAGGCACTGGAGCAGAGATTCCCCTGCAGCCTGTGGTGAAGATCGTGGTGAGGCAGGCTGTCCCCCTGCAGCCCAGGGAGGTCCACAGTGGAGCAGATCTCCACCTACAGCCCAGGGAGGACCCCACGCTGGAGCAGGTGGGTGCCCAAAGGAGGCTGTGACCCTGTGGGAAACCCGCACTGGAGCAGGCTCCTGGCAGGACCTGTGGCCCCATGGAGAGAGGAGCCCACTCTGGAGCAGGTTTTCTGGCAGGACTTGTGACTCCGTGGGGGACCCACGCTGGAGCAGTGTGCTCCTGAAGGACTGCACCCCATGGAGGGGACCCATGCTGGAGCAGTTTGTGAAGAACTGCAGCCTGTGGGAAGGACCCATGTTGGAGAACTTTGTGGAGGACTGTCTCCCATGGGAGGGCCCCCATGCTGGAGCAGGGGAAGAGTGTGAGGAGTCCCCCCTGAGGAGGCAGGAGCAGCAGAGACAACATGTAGTGAACTGACCCCAACCCCTGGTTTTATTTCTCATTACCCTACTCTTGTTTGATTGGCAATAAATTAAGTTAATTTTCCCCAAGTCACGTCTGTTTTGCCTGTGACAGTAATTGGTGAGTGATCTCTCCCTGTCCTTATCCCAACCCATGAGCCTTTTGTTTTATTTTCTCTCCCCTGCCCAGTTGAGGAGGGGGAGTGATAGAGTGGCTGTGTGATGCTTAGTTGCTGGCTCGGGTTAAACCATGACAGGTCTTCAGTGTAAACTAATGAGCACTGTACCTTCATAAAAAGTATGTTACTTTGAAATCTTTAGCAAATGAATACACAGGACTCTTAGTCTGAATTTGTTTTCTTTTTAGAGGAGTGGTTAAAACTGCTGAGCTGTGGGGCTTAAGCTGTCTTAACCCACTTTCTCCAGGTGCCCTTCTATCCAAGGGCTGCTGGTCTGCAAGCTCAGGAAGCCAGTTCTCTTGCTTCTCAGAGGTTGTTTGGTACAGCTGTGTAGTGCAGTATTCAAATAATAATGAACTGGAAAGTGTTTTCACAGCTTTCTGGTACATGCTGGCTGAGTGACTGGAGCATGACTGAAGAGCAGGGATGATCATGGTTGATGGTAGGAAGGAGGAGGAAATCTGTTAGATAAATTGGCCAGCAATTCAGGGCTAGAATTACACTGGAGTCATCACTGCTAGATGGAAAGTTGCCATAGCAACAAAAAATGCTTTCTTTCAACATTTCTAATTAGAAACATTACCCATCCTCTTAAATAACTACTTTTGGCTAATTTTAGAATTTATCTGCTATTTAGAATACTTGGTTTCCTGAGGTGTATGTTACCTTAGGATACCGTAGTGTGCGCATCTGTGCAAGCACATGCAAGCACTTGTTAATTTGAAATTGTGAATTTGTTTGGGAATAGAGGAAACAGGAAAGCAGCTTTTCCTGTTCAAAGTAATGAACAAAAAACAGGTGGCAGTGGAAAATAGCCAGTTCAGAAAAATACCATTAGGCTCAAGCACAATATTGAAATACAGAACCCTGTGCTTAGTAGTTTGTCAAGGTTTTGGGGGGGGGCTACAGGGGTGGCTTCTGTGGGAAGCTGCTAGAAGCTTCCCGTGTGTCCAGCAGATCCAATGCCAACCGGCTCCAAGATGGACCCACCGCTGACCAAGGCCGAGCCCATCAGTGCCAGTGATTGCAGCTCTAGGACAACATTCAAGGAGGGGAAAAGTTGCTGTGGAACAGAAACTGCAGCTGGAGACAGGAGTGAGAACATGTGAGAGAAACAACCCTGAAGACACCAAGGTCAGTGAAGAAGGAGGGGGAGGAGATTCCCCTGCAGCCCATGGGGAAGACCATGGTGAGGCAGGCTGTCCCCCTGCAGCCCAGGGAGGTCCACAGTGGAGCAGATATCCACCTGCAGCCCATGGGGAGGACCCCACGCTGGAGCAGGTGGGTGCCCGAAGGAGGCTGTGACCCCGTGGGAAGCCCACGCTGGAGCAGGCTCCTGGCAGGACCTGTGGCCCCATGGAGAGAGGAGCCCACTCTGGAGCAGGTTTTCTGGCAGCACTTATGACCCCGTGGGAAGCCCGCGCTGGAGCAGTGTGCTCCTGAAGGACTGCACCCCGTGGAAGGGACCCATGCTGGAGCAGTTCGTGATGAACTGCAGCCTGTGGGAAGGACCCATGTTGGAGAATTTTGTGGAGGACTGTTTCCTGTGGGAGGGCCCCCATGCTGGAGCAGGGGAAGAGCGTGAGGAGTCCTCCCCCTCCAGGAGGATGAAGGGGCAGAGATAATGTGTGATGAATGGACTGTAAAACCCCATTCCCTGCCCCCCTGTGCCGCTGGGAGCAGGGGGTAGGTAGAGAATCTGGGAGTGAAGTTATGCCTGGGAAGAAGGGAGGGGTGGAGGAAAGGTGTTCTGAGGTTTGGTTTTATTTCTCATTACCCTACTCTGGTTGATTGGTAATAAATTGAGTTAATTTTCCCCAAGTTGAGTCTGTTTTGTCTGTGCTGGTAATTGGTGAGTGATCTCTCCCTGTCCTTATCTCAACACATGAGCCTTTTGTTTTATTTTCTCTCCCCTGTCCAGCTTAGGAGGGGGAGTGATAGATGTGGCTTTGGTGGGCACCTGGCATTCAGCCAGGATCGACTCTGCCACAGGTGCTTGTTTATAATGCATCTTAACTAGCTTTTACAGTTTAAAACCTGGTAAGTCATTGCTTCCTAATTTTAGTGCTGTTTTTCTTTCTGCTTAGTCTATTCATATTTTTATTTGGAATGCCTTTTTTTAACTTCAATTAATGGATAGAATTTACCTTGCAGATCACTGGTATTTCAGCAACAAGATTTTTAAGCATTTAGTGTTTGGGATTAAAAGTGGAATAGTCTGAAAAATGGAATATAATAGGTATTACTTGTACATAAATGCTTTTAACTTGCTGATGTATGCTACTTTTACTGGAATGAGTTCTAGAGTGGTTTTGGTAACTTAAAACTTCTAGTGTTCAGTGTATTGTCTCCCTCTATTTGTTCAATAAGGCTGTAAGTGTTTTTGCTGATGTTTTAAGTTTGCAAAATGGTTAACTTATATGTGTTTAATGAAAACTAAATGTTTTCAGTCATATCTTCAGTATATTAAGTACAGTGTATATAATATAGCATGACTGTTAATCTATTCTTGAAGCATATACATTTCTCTCCTAGTTACGCTGCTAGAACAAAATTTGAATAAAATTACTGTCTTGGAGGCTCTAAAGGTAGATAAATTCATGTATAGTAACATTTCCATGTGCGCTGAATGGGTACGCTCCTAGACTGTATGGAAGCTGTTGATGAATAAGCTAGTCTGGAAATTCTTTTTAGAACATGAAGAAAAGTGGTTTCTGTTGTTTTAGCCATATCCCTATGAAAATGCCATTTATGTTATTTCATGCAGGAATAAAACACTGCTTTCATATCTACTATACTTAACAACTCTAATTAAATCCATTCAAACTGCCGAAGTAGCAGCATTACAACTTGATTTCCATCCTGAATCCCATTCGCATCTGATTTTTTTCCTATTTCTTACCACATGGGCACTTTATGAAAAGGAGAATATGGTCTTTCCTGCAACAAAAAAGTGCCAAGTTGTATTTTCAGATATGTGTGCTTCAGTGTGTAATGTGTAAAATTGTTTGCAAATTTGAAAGGCTTCTACAGCAAATTGAGGTCCTGTGAAATGAATTACAATACTTGCAGTAAGATTTCCTGCTCAGCTGTTTTTGTATTTTTAGTGTAGGTCACTCCTAGATGTCTTATCATTCTTATAAAGAACATAACGAAATTATTCATATTTAGAAAATTAACTATTGTGTACTTTAAACCTGCTTTTCCTCCTTCAAAAAAGGAATGAGAAAGGCAGCATCACAAGTTCTGACAGGTTTTTGTTAATGATGCATTTTATTCAGCTTGAGGGGGAGAGCACTGTCAAGTATAGTCTGGGAAGTAACAGCAAACTGGAAACACATAGGTGGGAACTATTTTTCTGGTTTTATGTTATAAACTTCATACAGAGGTACAGTGACAATCTGATAAGGATTATTAGAGTAAAAACAACTTGCTCTGAGTAGGCAGTAAACTGCTCCAAATCTTCATGTATGTTTTAGAAGCTGCTGAAGCTACTAGAGTAATAAGACTTGCTCTTTTAGATTTATATCAAAGCCTGAATGCCCTAGCAAAGCTTAGGACTCTAGCAGCAAGGCACAGTACAAATAGGCAGTGAAAGGTTCATCTGCTGTAAATAGACTTGGTCCTGTGATCCCTTTGAAGCCGAAGTTAGCCAAATACCTTGGAGACCTGGACTTCTCAGGGAAAAGGTGAGAGTAGCTAAGGAACTACATTATTTGAAAATTCCTCCTCAGTTGGCTGGTAACTTCAAATAAATGGGCTAGTGCATGTAACAAGGTGATCTACTCCCATCTATGAGGGCTGTGGTACAGAAATGAACACTGAAAAGATGGAACAGAAGAATAGATAGCTATACATTCAGAGGATGATGAATAGAGCAATTTGATTAAAAGTTTATTTTGTTTCATTTATTTCTGTAACAAAAACTTTTTTAGAAGATTTTCTAAGTTCAGCTGTAACTAACTGCTTTCATTTCTTTTTAAACAGGTGTCAAACAAAAAATCAAACAGCACTCCTCCCCCAGCACAACTCTCTAAAATCAAAGTACCAGCACCACAGACAGTACTGAAGAAAGAAAAGCGGCAGAGTTCTTCAAGGTTTAATGTTAGCAATAACAGGGAGCTTCAAAAACTGCCAGCTTTAAAAGGTATGTCTTTCTAAATTAGAATGACTCTTGTGGAGGATCTTGGGCATGAGATAGAGAAACATCTCAACTGTCATACTACTTATATCTGGACAGCATACATTATATATCAAGTATACATATGTGCAATCTTGCACATACTTGAATGCTCAAACACATTTGGTGTTTTTTCTTTTCTTTCAGTCCTTATATGAGGACTTCTATTGCGTTGCCTTCTTTGCAATCAGTATAGGAAATATCTAAGTTTCTTCAACCCAGAAATGTCTGTGTGAAAGTATATTCACTAATCTCACATCAAAGCAGAGTATTTGGGCTCTGGGCTCTATGCAAAATATTAGTCATCTGTTCTCAGTGCAGCATGCTCAAACCCTACTTCATTTGTAGTAAAGTATCCCTTGGCATTGTGAGAAGACTTGTTCTATCGCTGTTTATTGATCTGGTTTTCCTGAGCATGGGTCAAGTGGAGTGATGTCTTTTTCCTGAATATGAATTTTTCCTTTGTCAATTTTAAGGCTTTGTGATCTTTTAGAATTACATTTACTGCCATCTGTGATGAAAAGATGATGATGACTGATGCATCTTCTCTTACTAACACAGTTTTTATCTTTACTTTAGCTACTCTCTGTTGTGTAGATACATGTTTGCATCCTGTGCTTATGGTGGCTCGTAGCAGTGCTAGGGTAGAATTTTCCAAGTGTAGTCAGATGTGCTGATCTACTGCTTATGAACAACTGATTTGCACTGAAGGTTTATTTAAAAAAACAAACAACAACAAACCCAAACCAACTGTTTTGAAGTGCGATGCATACTGCTTTCCAGTGTTCAAAGTTGGCAGTGAAAGCCTAATAGATTGCTCAAATGTTGAGTAGTACTGGTGTAGGCAATGTGAAAATGTCAAGCGACAAGACTTTTTTTCCTCCAGTCATTGTTTTCTTGATATAATAAACGCAACTTTTCAGCCCATGTGAACTATACTGCTTTTCATATAGACCAAATTAGACTGCAGCATTCTTCTCTTCACACAGATACTGTTTTTACAAAAATAATATGAAATATTGTCCATCATGTTAGTCTCTTCTCCCAAGTAACAAGGAATAGGATGAGAAGGAAACAGCCTCAAGTTACACAGGGGAGGTTTAGATTGGATAATAGGAGAAATTTCTTGACCAAAAGGCTTGTCAAGCATTAGAGCAGTCTGCCCAGGGGAGTGGTTGAGTCACCATCCCTGGAGGTAATTAAAAGACTTGTACATGTGGCACATAGGGACATAGTTTAGTGGTGGATTTGGCAGTGCTAGGTTAACAGTTGGACTTGATGATCTTAAAGATCTTTTCCAACTTAAATGATTCTATGATTCTATATTAGTATAGCAGTCTATATACAAGATGCTGCTTAAAATTTTTCAAGACTTAACTGCTGTTTATTTAATTAGTGAATTTCAATCTATTTTATTAAATTCGTACATAAGAATATTTAGCGCCACAGGTTATGAATAATACTTCCGATCTTTTAGTAGTACATAGTAGTAGAACATAGTATGTTCGTGCACAAGCTATAACATCCAGGGTATGACACAAGCAAATGGCACTGAATTAAAGTAGTGACTTTTTATTTAAAAAGTTACGCATACAGCCTCATTGACTGGCATAACCCTTTGTTCAGAGACTCAGCTGCAAAGAAAAACATTTGTTACTTGGTCTAGAACCTCCATTTTGCCCTACTTTAAATAGTATATTTCTGGTGGTGCCTGGGACTGTCAGGTCAGGGAGACTAGAATTGAGTATGCAATTGGAATCAGAGTGGACAGCAAGCTGGAAATGAGAAAAATTAGTGCAGATGGGAGAGGGGGGAAGTAATCTGTCTTACAGTGGGAAAGGTGAAGTTTTATATCTGTTTCCACCTTGGCTTTTGCAGTTTAAACTAGTAGGCCAATGAAGGGCAGAAGAATGCCTGCTTGGACTTGGCAAAAAAAAAAGTCTTAAACTGTGTAAGGTGTGTTCTGAGAGTGGTCTAGTGTTTTTGACACAGTGTACCTAGATGTGAAGAAATTGTGCATTATAGTTGCCTTTCAGACTGCAATCACTCCCACCACTAAAGTGAAATGAAAGAAAAGATCTTGAGCTTATCTGTAGTGGATGTCTGATGCTGTACGTGTCCTCCCAGGCTGTAAAGGGTCAAACTTCTTGTTATGAAACACTGGTGCAATTGCTGATCTAGTGATGGGTAGTAATTACTATCTTTACTAATAAAGCCGTGTCCAGTCTCATGGATCATAGCAGACGTCTGTATAATTGCTGTGCTTACTGCATGTGCTCACTCATGACCTTAATTCCCCTGTTAGGGTTGCTGAGAACACTGTTGGCCAGTCACCCTGTTCTCCTAATGTGTACATAGATATGTGACTTGATGTGTGTTCAGTGGGTCAAGTGAGGCTGGGAAACTTTCTTTTTGGGCAGCTTTAAGTGTGGTGTTTCATGTCTCTGTCTTGACAGGAGTTAAAGTGGACTGGCAGGCTATAATTTAAAGGACTGAGATGATTAAGATGGGTTTGACTTTTATGAAGCACTGGGAAGAATGTAGCATTCCTTCTGGTTAGCTGTTTAACCAGCTTTCAAACTCCAGTTACTCGTAACAAGTAGCTGTATTTCTATGGCTATAGTAGGTAGGAAACCTTTCTTCTATCTGTAGTAGACCAGGAGATGTGTATTTTCTTCATACGTGTTGGGTTGACTACTGTGTGGTATGATGTACTTTACAAGAGATTATTTTAAGCACAGCATATAGAATGGAGTTGTCTTTTTCCGTACTTTAAGGCCTGTATTTGGTCTGTGAAAGCTTGTAACTGGTAAGCTCTAAATGGCCTGCAGCATTGATGAGATAACCACCTTGCTTCTGTGCCATAGGGCTAGAGTTGAGGTCAGCAGATCACTTGAAATAGTGGGAAGGGAAAGGAGGAGCTGCCAAAGTGGGTTTTCATCAAGGTTTCTTATTTAGAAAATACTTTTTGATCTTCAGGCATGCTGTGAACTTTCTCTTGGGCGTTGCACAGAAGTGCTGACGATAGGCTTCTGGAAATACCAGCCTATTTGCCCTGGTGACTGGTATTAGTGTGGTATGGTTTATATTCATTGGAGCAGTTTATGATTAACATTGTACACCCTCAGTTTATTCAGGAAATGGAGGAGCAGGGTAGCTCATATAATGCAAAAAGAAAAGGAAATAAATTATGAGTTAAGAGGCTCTAAGAACAGAGATGAACATAGAAGAGAAGTCAGTGATGCAGTTGGATTGTGGAGCATTTCGATCCATATATTAGCAAAGCTGCAAGCTGGTAAAGCTCCCTGCAGCACCATGCAATACAACCTGATTTAGGTCAGGTAGAAGAGGTAGCTTGTCTGCCCACAGACAAACCAGAAGTATCTCTAGAGAAGTACCTTCAGAACTGTGCCAGATGTCTTAATCTTACCTATTTTCACCAAAAAAGAAAACTTCTGTGTCAACAGACTTGGGTTATGTTTATTTCTGCTTCTCCCATTCTCCTTGTTAGCTAACATTTGTAGTACAGGTACTTCAGTTACAGAAAGTTGATTTTTGTTTTCAGTTGTTTATTGGGAAAAAATTACTTACTGGCCTTAAAGGTGTGTGTTGTTTTATTCTGATTTGAAAACTTGCAGATTAATGCTTTGGGTTTATCAAATATAAATAGTAAAGGGTGTTTCAGCCTTCAAACTTACCAGTTTCTTCATTTTTGCTTTCTTAAGAAAATAGTTTGTAACTTAGGATATATTGAAATTGTTTACAAACTTAAAAAATGTGTTCTGTATGAGATAAACAGCATAAGTGTTCAATATGAGTATTTAATAAATACATAAAAGTAGTACCATTTCTGAGGTTGTATGTACCTGACCACTGACACACTGAAGTAGTTCATGTTCTTCGCAACTGTCCACTTCAACTTTATGCAAGAAGCTTCAATTCATTGTTACATTATGGATAATTTTTTCATGGTTAATTAGCAAATAATTCTACAGTGTCTGTGATTGATTGTTGTGTGCTGGCATTTATTTCTGGTGATGTTGATGGGTCATCTTCACTTTAGTTCTTGATTCTAGATTACCACTATGAACTTCTGACACTCAAATACATTAAATACTGAAAAAAGCTCTAGAGCTTGAATATGTGATGTATGTACTCATCTAGCTGTGTTTGTTCAATTTTGAGAGGAAACTTTTGAGAGTGTCATGATATGTTATGAATTGCATGCTTGTTACTTGTGTACTTGATGGCTGCAATACTACATTTTCACTTCCACTCTCATGGAGTTAGTATCCAAAGACCATCATACAGATCAAGTCTCTAAAATTTTAAAGAAAAAAAAAAATTACCTAGGTTTAATGCTAAGGGAAAGGAAGGGTATCTTTTTTTTCTTGTTCCTTTTTGAGGTAATTGCATTTACTTCCAGATCTAGCTGCTCCCCCCCTTCTCTTACTTTCATATTATAACTTTGACACACAAACATTTGTAAATTCTGTAAGTTCAGTTTACTATCTAAACCATTAGCAGATCAGACTTAATATTTTTTGTAAACTCTTCTTTTTTTTTTTAAGAAATAAAATTCTATTTTTCCTCTGATTTTACTGAGAATATAGTTGTTCCTTACCACGTGAGAGTAGTGGGCGAGCGTTGGCATCTGCAGGACAGAGGTTGCTGCTGTGATGGACTCGCTGAGTAACTGACCAAGATCAAAAAGGAACAAAAAAATACAACAGCCAGCCAGTAGTGTGGCATTTCATAACTGCTTAACTAGCAACCTAAATGTTAATGTGTTTCACTTCTATTCAGCACTATTAATACAGAAAAGTAAAATTTAAGTTTAATGATTCAAAAATGTACATCTTATTAAAAAAGAGTATTTATTTATAATTTTAGTAATACTTCCATTACAGGTTGACAGGTTTTCTCTCCCACAGTACAGTCTTGCTAATTATGTAGTTCTAAGATGCTCCCTTGCCCATTCTGAACATCTAGTTTATATGCTATGAGGGTTTTTAACAGTACAAACAGGTGAATGTACTTGTATTTGTACATGTTATTTTGCAAGGATGATCTGATTTTAGTAAACTGTGTAAATGCGCAGCATTTAGAGAACTGTTATACAAAGTGGTGAGATTTTTAAGGATGTGGTCTGAATCCCTACAATATGTAAGAGAATGTTGCAATGAGAATTCTTAAATACAGTATTAAGATGGCCTGACTGGGATAAAATCTCTTATACAGTGTCAAAAACAATTGTGTGACAAATGTAACTTTAACCTGCAAGTAATATTCATTAAAATATAATGTTCTCTGTCAATCCTAGAATAGCAAATTTGAAAAAATAAAAAAGTCAGTGCTCCTTAATATTCTGAAGTGTTGCAAAATTTCCCAGTGAACACGTTAGTCATGCATATGTAAATTTGGGTGTGATTCAAAAATATGCTTTTTTTGTAGCATTTCTGTGTATGTTTTTTAAAGTTGGATAGAATCCTTTTATAGCATTATAGAGGACTCCTATGATGCCAGTATCATGGTTTTGTTTGTGGGTTTGGGGTTGGGTTTTTTGTTTTCTTTTTTAGATAGAAGTGAACATAGTTTTATGTAATCTTAAAGATGGCAATTGTAATTCAGCTTTTATTTTCAAATACAGTTCCTAATTTATTTACAGAATTACTGTTTACCTCTTGGAGTTGGATTGTGGATACAATAGTCTTATAAAGGTATATACCGAGGTAGGAAGAAATGAGCTATGTTGACAGTTGTGGACATGCATGCTAACTTTTAGTGCTGAGAAGTGTAGAATATGGAATACTGTGCTGTTTTCTTAATGTAGAATAACTGCATGTGATATGATTAAACAGATCCTGATATTTCGTTGTTGAAGATCTTGCCGTGCATGTTGATCAGCCCTGGTTTTGACCTTCTGGTGGAGATGTCTGTTTCTGACTTAACATGATTTCAACATTAAAAGTACTACTATCAGTCATATCCCTTAAAAAAAAAAGGGGGGGGGGAATGAGCATGACGGGTTATAAGGGTGCTATTTTTCTAAGCACATCTTGCGTGGAGTGCATGGTTTCTCTTTTTAATTTAAGCAGAGACTTTAGAGCTATGGCAAATTCTGAGTCTGTTCTGTGCAAGAGGAGAATGTCAGGGCTGTGTCTCAACTTGTCTGCCTGTGATACAGGACTCTGATAGGGAGGCAAGCATTATTAAAGCTTTCCTAATGTTTTAAAGTCACAAATGGCTGTCTTGGAGATAGCTATGTTTTCATCATCTGTTCAATATTGAACTCTGAATCAAGATTGCAGAAGAGGTGATTCCAGTTTAAGATTCTGATACTTAAAAAACAATTGGACCAAATTTTCATTGATAAAACTGTTGTAACCATGAGGAAGGACGAAAAAGTAAGAACTTCTCAAGAGGTTAGAAATGTAATGTTGTTTTGTGTTCCTCTCAACTGTAGAGTACAGATAAGTAAGCAAAACTGATATAAAGGTAAATTAAAAAGCAAATCAAGTACTGTTCTCTGTGCTGCAGAGAAATTCAACCATGTATGTTGATATTTTCCACAAACTCGTATCAGGGTAAGTTTAAACTCCAGTGGAGTGTGTTACTTGTTCACTTAAAACTAGCATCTGTTTTCATGATACAAAAGAGACTGACTGGATATATGCAATATAATTGAATTTATGGGAATCATAGTGATAATGGACTACTTTGGGTTTTGAGGAGCACTTTTCTTATAAGCTGTTTAGACTGGAGATCTCAATGTTTTATGTCACTTTCATCGCAGAAACCTACTCCTGCCATTTGTAAATTAGGTAGAGAACAAAGGTGCAGTACTTCGGCCTTTCCAGTTTAATCATGCTTCTTGTGTGTGTGCATGGCAATTAAGGAATTTTGTCCAGCTGCAAGGTGGCAGCATCACTGTTATGCTAAAAGTATTTTATGCAAAGTAAGATGGTGGATTAAACAAGATAATGCTACTATAAAATATAATTTGCCCTAATGCGTAATGCATTTAAAAGGCAAAATACTGAGGCAAAACAAATTAATTCTCATGCAAAACATCAATGAATACAGTTTTGTAAAACAGATGATGCTCTTCTCCCTTGTACATGAACTACATTGGACTAACTCAGTATGCTTAGTGCTATCCTTCTGGTCCTGGCTGCGCTCATGCTTTTATAGTATTTTTGGCAGCCCAATATTGTATCAAATTTATTGAAACAATAATACAATAAAGTTTGTTCTTTCCTACATCAGTATGGTTAGGTGTCAGTGAGTGTGTGTACTGTATTATGTGAAAGAACTGCGGAGACTTTTTTTGCCACGTTAATTTAGTAACTTTGTCTTTGAACTTTGATGTTAAAAACATCACAGTGTTGCATAAACAGCCTTTCCTGTATTTATTTTTCTTTCAAATGTTTAGAAGAATTATCAAAATATGTGTGTGGTAAGCATATACATTTCTTAAAGCAAATCCTGGCAATTGTTTGGTGTTCATACAGGAAAATATGATCTATCAAATGAGTTAATACTTTAATGATTATCACATGATGAATATTAAAATATTTAGCAACTATCCAGTCTGAATTACTATGTAACATTTTAAAGATTAAGAAACATGATAGTGAATAACTACCCAAAAAAGGTTGTAGAGAAAAATACTTTGCTTGAATGTGTGAATTTTTTTCTTTAGCTAGCTTTACATGAAATCACAGGCTTGGATTAATGAGCCGTTTTTCATTTCAACTGCCCTATCAAACACCTACTCATTAGTCAGCAGCTGAAAGTGTTAGAAGAATACTCTACATCTGTCACCGGCAGCATTGCCTACCAAACTTGTTTCCACTCAAGCTTGGATAGAATCCATAAAAATAGGATTTAAAAATGTGGTATTGTCTTCTTTTCTAGATTCTAACCTGTCTCTGAATTCAGAGTTTGGCGATCTCTTAAAATGTCTTTTATTATGCCCTTATTTACAAAAAGAACACTTTGTTCCACTGCACAGGTCTTCATTGTAATCAGACCTAAACATTTTTGCTGCTCCACTGAACTTCTCCCTTCATAAGACCTCTACTGATCAAACATTGAATGCAATATTTATGTATGTAAATATAAGTCAGTGTTTGCTGGATAACTAGCATGCTCTCAAGTTTTTATTCTTAAATATATTTTTTTTACACTTTGTTTCTTGAAAATGACAAGTGTGACTTGGGTAATAAGGCCACAGACAGGAGTGAGTTTGGTATACATTAGCTTTTTATACTGGGCTTGGTTAAAATAGTGTGCCAATACTTGAAACAAGCTTCTGCAATCTGCCCTGGGAAATATGTTTTTGTACCAGATGCTATTCTTAAAATGTATTGCTCTTGAGGTAACTAATGACTTTTTTGGTGTTGTACAGCTTTCTGAACTGAACAGATATGTATTGATTTCTCCCCCCACTTACAGAACCTTTTCAGTATACAATATCGGCTGAATGAAAACTTGGTACTGTTGAGTCTGTGTGCTACAGTGACCATGCAAATATTAGGAAATCCAGATAGACAAATCCAGTCACAGGCAGATGGTTTGCCAGTTCCACTTTTACTCCTTCTAGTACAGGAAAAAATGATTAAATATTATTTTCTCAAGTGGAAGGTAGAATACGATATTTTGCCATGCTTTCAGTCTTAGGAATTCTTTAAGGAAGCCAAATGATAGTCTGTACCTGTTTCATTCATCCAGGTAAGAATTTTTTTCTTATCTGTGCATATCTTTTGATAGCTAGGTATTAACATGGTATGTTTACCATCTCTGTTTCCTTGAAGAATCTCCTCTTGGCTGTCCTCTGGAATTGTGTCAGAACCTTGTAGGAGAAGCCCAGTATCTTTCCTATTTCTGCGGTTTCTCCTCCAGAATTTGTAGTATCTAGTGCCCTTTCTCCCCTAAAACAAAGTTACTGTCTTTGAGTAACTCACTGTTCAGAGTTGTGAAGAGACCCTTATTTTCTGTAGCCTGACATCATTTGTGAGAATGGTGAAGTTTTGCTTAGGCTATAATTGGAGGAGGGGAAAAATAATGTAGGTCCTACCAATAAAAGCAAGTCATGTTTATTCCCGTCCCTTTTTTGGGTGACTGTCTGGTGAACCAGATAATGGAATCAATGTGGCTCAAACTCACCCTTTTCCTTCTCATTTTAACTCTGCTCAGTTCTAATCTGGTTCAACCATGCAGCTGCACAAGCCCTTGTACAGCGATTTCAGACAGTTGCACACATGTGCCTCAGAAGAGGTGGGATTGCAGCAGTAGCTCATATAGACTTACTTCAGCTTAGGCTGCCATGGAACACAGTCTAAGTTAACAGAGAACCAACCTGACAATGAAGTAAGTGGCTTTCTGTTGGGTTAGTGGACTAAACCAGCTCATCTGTGGGTCTGATGACCACTGAAGCAGATGAGAGCAAAATAAAGCTGAGGGAAATGCAGGAAGGGGACTGAAGTAGTCTGCAACTAGGCTGGCTTAGGTTGCTGAGGAATAGCAAATTCAGCAGTTGTGGAATTATGCCTTTAGTTACCTCAGAGTTCAGACTAAATAGCCCCCTGCTCCCCCAATCCAAAAATGAAAACTCCTCTTATAGTCTGAGAGGTAACCAACTTTATCCAAGGTGTTGCCATGCAAATAGAAGTTCATACAATTTTAATTATATGTTGTTGATTCTGCCACTATCAGTTAGAATAGTAGCTAGTTCAGAATGGAAATAAGGGCAACCTTTGGGCAGGTGAATTGGTTGTTAGGGTGGGGGGTGTGGTGGTTTTTTAAATTGCAACCTAAATGGAGTATTTGTTTTGAAATAAATACTATGTAGCCTCCCAGTGTGAAGAGAATTTACCGGCTGTAGTGCTGGATCCTAAATGTAACCTAAATGTAACACATTTAATTGTATCCTGAGAACTTTATAGGATTTTCCTTCATTGCCATCATCAGGAAGTTAGAAGCTATGAACAAGGTTCAGAGGAAACCTGTAATAGTTTTGCTATACTGTCAATATGTTTTTTTCATTCATTCTAAAAATGGATAGCTGAAGTTAATGCTTTTTTTATTCTCTTGTAACAGAAGTGTCTTCGTAAATTTGTTCAAGTAAGCTCTTCCTCCTCCCATTGATATTCATTAGCTCTATTCCACTTGCACTAATATTCTTTCCCTCCCTATTAATAAGTCAATTCCTAACTCAATTTTCTTTGCAATTTTTTTCCCAAATGAAGTTGCTCAAAATAATTCAACTTAAGTAAATATTTTCTTTTGGTGGCAGATCAAATAATTTAAGGCTGAAACAAAGGGAGGGTATACAAACCCCCTGAGCAGAATGTACCTCCCAATCCGTATGACTGGTGAGAAGATACCAGATTTTGTTAATGAGCAAAAGGTCTTATAAAGATTGAAGTTCTTCAACTCCACTAGTCTCCTATCAGAAGCACACCACAAATAGACTGAATTATGGCTGTTTGAACCAGTTTCATGGTAGTTTACTAAGTACTGGCTTGAGATGTAACAGTCCTGCAAAGAGCAGGAAGTGTGAACAGGGTGTATGTATCTTGGAAGAGAAAACTTACTTGAATGTGACTTACTGTTCTGCCAATACTACTGCTGCAAATGTCACATTTACTCTCTTTAGTGAAGAACAATGTAGGGGGATTGACTCTTAAACCATTACCTAAAATTTGCTAATGAACCTCCAGCTATTTAAGCTGTGTTTATGTATAAAATAGGAAATAGCACTGTAACTGAAGTAACGTTCCCTTTTTGCTGTGTTGTGTACCAGAACAGTAGCCAAGTTGTGTGCCGTTGGACCAGCAGGCTTCATATCCATTTTAATCTTCGCAGGGAGCTTCAGAGAGACAGAAGCAGCAGTTGACCGTTAAAGCAAAGACAGGAATAGAGATGAAAGAGAGAACAGCTGCTTCTTAAAGATGTGGTTACTAGATAAACTGGAATTTTAAACCTAATTTTTGCCACTTCATGCTGTGGCTTATCGCTATAGAGCAGTCTAATTGTACTTTAGATGGAGAAAAGAAACAGAATTTGCTTGCGAAATTCTGCATATGAGAATATTGGAAAAAATTGTCTGAGTTATTCTTCAGTTTTCTCCTTCATGCATCAAGACCTTGTAGAAAATTTTGTATTAAGGTCAGTCTTGGTTTTGTTTTTACATCTCATTCTGTTAAAGGCATATCTCTATGGTAGCTTTTTGTTTTATAAGACTAAAACTCCACATCTAAGGTATACCCAAGGGATACATAGATATATAACCTGACATTTTTGAGAATATACCTCCCCTGTTTTTGCCTAGACTGGAAGGGCAAATTATTTAAGTCTCTGTAGTCTTAGGGAAAAGGTTTAAAAAGGCATCAAGTTCATATAGTCCATTTTGATGTTCTCAAAAACTGGATCAACTACATTTATATCACTCATGTTTGGCCATTTTTTAAAATTACTAGAAAGTTTGCAGTCTCTTATTTTGTTTTATTATGCTTATTGCGAGATGATTTAATATCTAACCTAATGTTCCTTGATGTAGGAGGAATTTACTGTCTGTAGTGAATGTAGAAAACCCAATTCCCTCAATCTCCATAATTACTCTTTAAAATACTTAGATATTATCAGTCTAGTCCTTTCTGTCAAAAATCCCCAAACTAACCAACAAAACAAACAAAAATGAGCCAAAAACCCCCCAAAACAAACAAACAAAAAACCCAAACAACCTCCCCACACCACACTGAACAGAGCAGCTTTATTTTTTTTACTTAAGTAATATTTTCTAGATTGGTCATCTTTGAGCTTTTTCATCAGGTTTACATCTTTCTTCAACTGTGATATCTAGGAGGAACTACTTCAAACCGGGCCTTGTCAGCAATCAGTAAATCCAATTGATTTCTTCATCTGTATATTCCCCTTTTTTATATCCCAGTTAGACTTTTCCCTTCATCCAATTCAGTAATACTCAGTATAGCTCTAACTTACCGTTGACAGTATATTATTGTAGTGTGATATAATTTTTCTAAGCGGGTATGTGTATGCCCTATGACTTGGTTTTGTTCCAAATTTTCGTCAGCAAATTACCTAACTGAAAAGCATCTTCCTCTTTTCCTGATTTATTCCATTTTTGAGCAGGTATAAGGTAGGACAGTGTCATAGATAAGTAATCTAAATATTTAAAGGTGACATACTGGTGCAGATAGTATTTGGGGAGAAGCACAGATTTGGAGATGGTACAAGTATAACATTGCCTGTTTCTCTGAAGATCACTCCCAGAGGTGCAGTACCTGGGAGACAAAATGGTCCTTCAAATAGCTCATTGTAAAAATAAATGTGCAAGTCTCATACGATGAAGAAAAGGTTGCTTACAGTTTTGTTCCAAATAGCTTAAGTAATTTAACTAAAAAGTTTAGAAATTGTTATGTTGCGCTTTCCTTGTATTTCTGGGATTATGCAGCAAAGCCGTTTTCATATGCCTATATATTGGTTCTTAGTGCTGCAATGCTTTGGTTTCTAATAATAAGAGTTACTTACAATTATTGAACTTTCTAGAAAGGAAAACCTGAGTTTTGTCATATCCAAGTTTAACAACGTTAAGTTAAACTTAAGATAGGTCCATTTTTCAATTGAAAGAAACATTCAGATAAGCATGAAACAGGAGGGGTTTTTTTCTCCTGAATGTCGCATGTATGTGTTTTTATTCATAACATGTATATTAGCCACGAGTGATAAAACACTTCCTGGGAATGCGTGTGAGGTCTTACGTTTATAAATCGATGATGATGCTAATTCAAGGGCCTGTATCTTGCTGTGCACTACCTTTTAATAGGGCTCTTGAAAGCTAAAGTTGTAGATGTTGCCCCTAATGCTGTGTTTTTTCCACGGTTAAGTTGAGCACCTGTTTGGTCGTTCTTGGCAGCCTTGCTGAAGGAAAGATTAAGCCTTTGGCTTTTTCAGGAAAGAAAAAAATTTCTAGCAGGTGCGTACCGAATATTATCTGTGGGGGACATAGCAGAGCAGCCGTGAGCTCATCCAGGTTTGGCGGTTTGTTGTTTTGGGTTTTTTTTGTTTGGTTTTTTTTTTTTTTTTTTTTTTTTTTTAAAAAAAAAGGGCAAACGCAAAAGACCCGTCACCTCCTGGGGCGGGGGTTTGCCGAGCTCCGCTTCTGCGGGGGCCGGGCCGGGCCGCGCCGGGCCCGGCGGGAGGCGGGGAGGGCCGGGGGCCGGGCCGGGTGTGTCGGCGGGCCCGCCGTGCCGGCGCGGGAGCGCGGTGACAGCCCCGCACCAGCCTCCGCTCATTTGCGGCCTCCTCGGTGTCATTTGAAGTTGCTGCCGTTGGCCAATGGGGCTCCTCCCGCCCGCTGACATCACTAACTAGCCAGTTCCCTCCAGCTGCAGAGCGCTTCAGTTTCTGTCTTTTTTTAAACTAAAATGGAGGCTGGTTTCTTGCCTTAAGGAATACACCGCCTTGCCTGCTGGAGCCTAGATGTTGACATGTAACAGAGCTGGCAGCAGGATGGTGGTTGACGCAGCCAATTCCAATGGGCCGTTCCAGCCCGTGGCCCTTTTGCATATTAGAGGTGAGTTATTGTGCGTGCGAGGGAGAATCGCGACCCTCTGACGAGCTAATAAATGGCTATTGTGGTGCTGGGTAGGGGAGCAGGAAGTCCTTTGTAGCCCAGTCCCTTTCGGTTCGCTACGGCCGCAGTAAAACCGGCGGAGATCAAAACCCGTTTATCTATTAAATGCGTTGGGGGAGGATTTAAGAATTCGTAGAGGCATTGCACACATAGTTAAAAGCAGGTTTTACAGCTTTCTGCCGTAACTCTCCCATCCCCCTTTCGAGCTGTGCTGATGTCAAAGGATGTGAAGTCACTACCCTAGAAAGGTACCGAGTGGGGGGAGGGAAGAGCCAAGTTATCGCTATACGGTTTCTGTAGAATAAGGGCGAACCTTCGGTGTGCTTCAAAGCCTTTTTTGTGTCAGTCGCCCGGATAGAGCTCCTTTAAAACCCACTGCAGCTTCTAAAAGAATTGGAAGTGTTGTTGGGGAGGAACGGGGGGAAGAGACGTGACATTTATTATGAAAATATCCTTTATGTATTCAGAAAGCATTTCCTAGAAGAGATGCGGTTCGGCTTTAACAAGCAAGCTCTTATGTGCCTGTCGCTTTGTGCAATTTTGAATGTTCCATTTCTTCACAGAATACGTTCTTTTGGGTTTGTAGAATTAGTGCATTGCAAATCTACGTTTTATGCAATTCATTGGGAAAACACATGTTGGTATGACGCCTAATACTGAGTGTGTATCTCTTGTTTCTGTATTCTTGCAGTTAGAAAAATTTTGCATTGCTATGGGGTTTTTTTTTTCGTGTGGTTTTTTTTTTTAGCTGGCTGTTAACTGACCAAAGCTTGCTTTTTTTTTAATGTCTTCCTTAAGGTGGTTTTGGTTTAGAACTTTTTATGAAAGCAGAACATGTATTAGCTGAGATCAGCACACCTTGAACAATGGCATTTATATGCAGGAAACAAGCTGATACCATTCTTAATTACCTTTGCTTCTCAGCTTTCACTGGTGTAGGCTAGATGTTAGTACTGAAAAGAGTATTTTTTTGATTAATATTCCATACACTGAAAAAATCTTGCTTTGAAAGTTTAAAAAACCCCAGCTGTTCCAAAGCCTGCTTGTTTAAGCAGTACCACTGGTCTTCATGTATTAAGAAATCAAGATTTTTCTTTACCTTTTTAAAAGAGCCCTACCCTTCTCTGTCTGAAATGGGACTGGATGTATTCTAGAAGACTCCTAATTTTGGTCGGGGGAAGGGGGGGCCAGGGAAGGATGTGATAAAATTCCCTTGTTAGAATAGGGACTGTGCTTGTTGTCAAGGGAATATAAATGCAGCTGCCTGACCTGTAGATAGGCCTTCACTTTACACTCTGCACAAATCACCTTAATTCCCTGAAAGGTGCTGCCTTTTGGAAGGGGAGAAGCACGGTCTTTTAAAGGTGCGAGTTAGGAAAACAAACCAAGGTTGGAATCAGAATGATGAAATATTATAAGGATAAACTGTAATTGTCTCAATACAATAATAAGGTTCTTGTCAGTGAATTTATTATCCCTGTTGTTGCTCCCATCAAATACATAATTGTGGAAACAATGGATTTTAAGAAACTGTTCTGAAATTTACTTTCCCAAGACCTAAATTTTTAGTGCACTGGATAGTACAGTAGTACAGTAGAGGTTAAAGGGGTTTGTGGTTTGGTTTGTTGTGTTGGGTTTCTTTAATGGGGTGATGAGAGTGGACTTTCTTGTAAGCAATTAAGGAATAACTGGGAGATTGTTTTGCCTTTTTCAAGTGGTAGGAAGTAAGATGGGTCGCTGGTATTATAGCCCACAGGAGTTTCTTGACACTGGGAGAGGAAAAGCATCTCTTCCGTACATACGTGTATACAGAAGTTGCTGTGGGTTTGGGTTTTTTTTGTGTGTTTACCTCATCTCACTAGCTTCTCTGATATTACCAGTACTGGTCTGCCTCCAAAATGAAGCCTGTCAGAACAATACATAGAAAATTAATAGCAGTAAATTTTAAACTGGTAACTCTGAAACCTAATGACACGTTTACTGTTTGTCCCAATCCATGCTGCTTTTACAGTTGTCCTTTTACATCATCTGTTGCAGTATAGGATTAAATATCTAGTAGAAGTACTCCTCTCTGCAGATATAAGAGCTAAAACTTCAATGTCAAAGCGTGGGGAGGGGGCACAAGCCCCTCAGTTGTTTCTAGTAGATCTAGTTTGTAATACAGAAGATACTGCTTTATCACCAATTTCTTATAATCTTTAAACTAAAATTTTGGGATGGTGTATTGTATTTTATTTTACCCTTATATTGTAGTATAGCTACTATACGTGGCTTTAATCTTATCTTTTAAAAAAATCTGTGAAGCCTTGTGGACTACATTATCAGGACTTTTTTGAAAATAAAAATTGCAATCTTGCTTTTAAAGTTAATTCTGAAGCATTTTCTGTAGCTGGATCATATGGAGCATGTAATGTTTGCAGAAGAAAAAGGAAATCCGATCTGGCATGGGATGGGAGCTTGCTCCCCTTGCTCCTGCCCCTCCTAAACTGCAGACAGCTTTCTTGTCTGGGCTACTTAGAGCTTTGCCAAAACAGCACGCTTGGAAAAATAGATTCAGGTACTTTTTTAAAAATGTTACAAGTCATGTGAAGAGGAAATAAGGGTGTCAGAATTTTATTGACTGCTATTGCTGATGCTGATATCTGCACTGTCACCAGTAAGGAGGAGGAGAAGGTATTTGTAGGATAGGAGGTGTCAGGGCCCCAGATAACCCATCCTCTAGCAGTACATTTGGCTGCTAGTGCTGAAGGTTATCTTGGATATGGTGCAGCCATGTAATCTTGAGTCAGACTTCTGTGGAAAGAGTTGTGAGAAGTCTTGTCGGGGTTCCCCTTTCACTCAGGAGTTGTCTTTAAGCTCAGGCCCTCGGCCTTGGTTGTTGCCTCAGCTAGATTGCAGCTATGTGGTTGTCCAGCCACGTACCTCGCTTATCTGGATCCAGATGTGTTGACTACCTGGCTTCATGTGCCTCTTCGCTGCGGACTTGCTCAGCAACCACTGGACTGCTGGCTGACCCTGATCGGTGTCGGTATACCTGCTCTCTTTTCTTCATTCAGGTACTGTGAGACTATGCCCTTTGTCACAACTACAGACTGTTGGCAGTTGTTCAAGACCAATGTGTAGAAATCAGGTCTTCAGAAGATGACTTTGGACCTGTTGTTGGAAAATACCAAGCACCAAAAGAACCTAATCCATGCTGAACGCAAGTGGCGTGGAGCCATTACTGTATGTTATTTGCTTGTGCTGAAAGCATTGGCTCAGTGAGAGTGTTTGGCCTGCTGGGGTAGTGAGCCCTTGGTCATTCCACCTGCAACAGGCTTTCCAGGAGATCTGAGTTACACTACTGCTGCATTGATCTTTCTAGAGTACAAAGATAGCGCAAAATGGTCAGCTGAGCTGCTTGTCGCTGGTTATCATGGTGAACTGAAAACCTACCTTGTATTGGAACAATCCAAAGCTTGCAAGATTACAATTTCAGTTTGAGCAGCTGTTACGGCCATGGAATAACTGCTGTGGTTTCTGATCCTGGATAGAGGCTTGAGCTTTTGTCTGGCTGTGAAACAAATGGTGTAGCCAAAGCAACTGGTCGTGGTATATATGCATGGAGAGCTCCTTTAGGATCTTTGTGCATAGACAGATAACTAGCTATGAAGATGACATTAGGACAGCATAGAGAAGAGTGGTATTGGGTATTATGAATTTAAGATTTTTACAACAAGGAGGGAGAAAGAGCTGGATGGTGTTTTCAAGATGCATCTTTCCCTTTCTGGAGCCCTTCTGGCAGCTAAACCCTTAGGGTGATGGAAGTGCACTCAACAAACACCCTGACAGGAGGATTCCCGTAAATGAGGTGAGGCCTGGGGGAAGAAATTGGGACCTTTTGATTTTCATCTCGGCACTTCAAGCAAAGAAAGCAGCTGTTAAAGCAGCATGGATTAGGACAAACAGTAAACATTTGTCACTAGACTTCAGAGTTACCAGTTCATACTTACTGTTGTGAGTTGTCTTGCTGAAAACTGTAGGTGTAGTACAGAGTGCAATTACAGGTAGAAAATAATCATAATTCGTTCTGTAGGCAGATTATAAATGTTTATTCATTGTGGGGGCAGACTTTTTTTAATAGGAATACAATTCAATGCTGTTAAGAAAAGTCTCTTAATACTGTTTTATCGGTACGTAGAAGTAGCCCAAATGCCAGTGTTTTTATGAACTCAAGACAGAGCTATTTGAACAAAATATAGGTAAAACTCTGCTCTGATCTGCAATCACAGAATTAGCAGAAATAGAAGTTACTTTAGTGGCTTAGTTGCTGACTGGCTGGGACTGGTAGTGTCTGCTCATGCTTTTCAAAAATGATTTTCAAGATGTTTTGCAAGACATAATGAAAGTTGTGTGGGAAGGAGAGTGAGAACACCCTGATACTGTGTTAACTCGAACTGATGTTTCCCGTAGGCCGTAACCTGTTTCAAATACCTCATTGTCCATCTTTCTTCTCTGCCTTCCAGACCAGCAGATTTTTTTTTTGACAGATTTGACTTTGTCATTATTTAAGTTACTTTAGATTTTGTGAAAGATGCTTTGAATTTTTTCAAAGACGATGCAAGTGATGTTAACTTGGTCCATTCTTTGTCTGTGGTCCTTTAATGTATTAATCTTGAGTAAGGGATCATGGGAGGTAGTTCATATTCCATCTTCATATAGTGCTTTTCTACAGGGCTAAAAATGTCAGTGTTTTTGTGATGTAAACACATGAGTAATTAGAAATTTGCATGCTCTTCAAAGTCTGGTGAAAAATCATTGTTCTGTTGGATTAGGTACTAACATAGCATCAAGCACCTGTTCTGGTGGTTTCCCTGAGTTTGGGCCGGCTGCCTTTGATCACCATGAACTACTGTCAGGTTCTTTAAGCAGCCAAGTGCTATCTGGCTATTGCAAGGTGCATTTCTACTTACTTTATACTTTCATACTTGGCTATGAAAGGTCAAGTCCCTTTTGACAATATGTAAACACAGGAAACAACTTTTAAGTGAGCTGCATACCGCATTTAAACCTGAAGTATGCAATTTATTTCTTAAAGGAGAAAAGATTGGCACTTTCATTTTAGAAAGAACCTAGCATATGTTTCTTTTTCTTGCAAAATAATTGACCTGAAGATCCTTTTTCTAACCATACTTGCTAGAAATCATGAAGGCTCTTGCTTTGCAGGAATTGCTTCTGAGCTAAAAAAAAAATAATAAAAAAAAAATTATCCATTTTGTAATTAAATGGGAAGCAGAGGTCAAAGCTCATGTTTCAGAAGTAATACAGACCAAATTCAGCGTGCAGAACAGTAGCCATTAATCTCATTGATGTGCAAAAGGATGCTGAAAGAACTGGGTTTGTTTGGCCTGAGGAAGGGAAGGCTAAGGGGAGGTCTTGTCTTCAGGTAACTGAAGGGAGGGTATAGAGGACAGAGGCAGGCTCCTCTCAGAGGTCCACAGTTGCAACACAGGAGATTGCAATTGTATACAAGAAAAAAATGTTCACATTAAAAGTGGTTAAACGCTGGAGCAAGATTCCAAAAGAGGCTGTGACATCTCTGTGCTTGGAGATACTTAAAAATTGACTGGACAATGCCACGAGCAGCTGGGTTTATCTAGCTCATCCTGCTTTGTGGGGGGGATTAGACCTAGCAGAAATGAGATGGTCCCTTCTGGTGAAAAACCCATCTGCAGGACCTTGCACTTGGTCTATGATTCTGTCATTCTTTGTTGCATGTGGAACCAAAAAATGACTGGCCTTACTGTCACTTAAAAATATCACAGTAATTACAAAATATTGCAGTATCAATTTTAATGTACTTTTTTAAATTCAAAGAGCAATATTCTTATTGTAAACTATGTTTTTGGTTTGGGGTTTTTTCCCCCTTTGGTTACTATGGCAGACTTTTTAATACTGTTGGTGCCAGCATGCCTATTAGTAGTACTTTTACCTCTGTGTTAACCTGGTGTTTTAAACGATTCTTAACACATTCTTGCAAACTGTTAAAGATGGGTGACTGGAACTGCATGCAGTATTAAAAATATTGGCACACTAAAAGGGTGTTCTGTTCATTTCTTAATATCCTGTTACGAGCTCAGCAGTAGTAAAAAAAATTGGGCAGGTACATGTGTTTTACAAAACATCCATAACTCTAAAACTATCTTCTGAGTAACCTAGAACTCACAAATGTACAAAGTCAGCTATTTCACACACATTTCCTTACATTTATCGCTTTTTGAAAGATCTAAAAGATGGAATTCATTTGCTTAGTATCGTGAGACTTTTCTGTAGCTCTTTTTAACAAGCTTTAAACTGACAATGAATACAGCATTAACAAACTGTGTGACCTCACTATTCATCTTCTGTGGTAGAAATTAAAATTATGCTGTTCAACAACATGTTTCTGGTAATCTTCCTGCATTTTAAAACCATTATGTTAAAAGTCTAAAAATCCCAGGATAATTGTCAGTTACCAACTTCTAATACTTTCCAAGAACTTGATAAATTTCAAACATAATTTCCTTTACATGTGCTCAGTTTGCCGTTTTTGGGGTATTAATGTTTTATTATAGTCTGAAACTGGCCTATGCTGATTATGAAAGCATACCCAAAAATCTCAGAAAGTCACCTTTCATGCTACTGTTTTTTTGCTCTTTTGCACTTACTGCAGTGGGAAGTGAATCTGTTTTATTCCTTCTGTATTTTCTGTGTATTCATAATCTTCACCTTCACATGCATCTTGCATTTTCCACCTAAGTAGGTATTTTCAAGTATGATGAATTTAACTGATCTCAGCATGTATGTTTATTTAAATATTTATTTCCTTTAATTCTTCAACACATTTAAACTTCAGTAACCATTTAAGGTACAGTGATTCTTTGTTGTGAGAAGCGAGTAAAATCTTCCTGGGAAGAAAGGTACATAGAGTAGACATCTTAATCGTTTTCTTCAGAGACACTTCTATCACAGTGATGAATTGTGCTAATTCTCCTTCAGTGAATTTAAATTGAAAAATTACAGCTACTTGTAAAATTGCAGCTTTATTTTTACTTCTGTGGAAATATTCCTGTGCAAAAGACCTTCAAAACTTCTTTTCACCCCAGCTAATCCAATAAGTGGTATTTCCCATGGCCAGCACACATCTTCTGTTGTGCTTGTGGGTCATAGTTGTTGGTGGTTTTAGATCAAATGGATAAACCTCAGATGAGATTTAAAGGAGGTGAAAATGCTTGTTCTTCCTTTTCTTCCATATAAGCCAATTATAATTTGATAATCTGAAGGGGTGAGAGCTACCTGCATATTTGGGCTGATAGCTCTGCCTTCCTACCAAGCCACCCAGACTCCATTGATATTCAGCCTGACTCCTGGAGCTCATAGTCATCAGTCTTGCCAAAAGTTTCCTATATCCTTATAGTAAGTTCACAGCCACTGCTGCTCTTTAACATTGCTTAACCACGTGTACATAGCTTTGAAACCCATCCACTCTTCCTTTCTAAAAGTGTTGCCTCAAAAAGGATAAGCAAGACTATCTGCCTCAAAAACAAGGAGCAGTTCTATTCTTAATGAACCTAGGCCTCTTGTATCTGTAGGATTGTGAAATGTTTGCTGAAGAGTTTCATCAAGTAGTATTAGATAATCATCTGAATTGTCAAAAGGACTGATACTGGTGCAAATGACTGTGTTATTGTATTGCCTCTTGTACGGTTTGGCTACATTTTTTTGAAGGACATCCAGATGTAGCCACAGTACATAGCTAGACATAGCCTGACGGGTTTTTTACTGGTATATACTGAAGCACCTCATGGGGAGTGTTTCTGACACTTGGTCAAGAGCAGATTTAAAGGATGTTGCTTAGTTATCATCACTCCTGCTGCATTTAACATGGTGACATGCTTATTAACTCTTCAGTTACTGTGCATCACTTTGTATCAGAGGATATACTTTACCTTGTTACAGCTTTTACTCTGTGTGCTCTGTCATTCTGTCATTCCTTTTATTTCACTTTGGGTTGGTTTTACCTTTGTATAGATCCTTTGCCCAGATGAAGAGTGTATGTGCAAGTTCTGCTGTTGGAAGCAATGAGGGTGTTAAGTGTTCATACTGCACTTAAAATCTCTAAGGGTATATGACTGTAAAACGTCTTTGGAGGGGTCTTCTTACTGAGCTGAAAATTCCATGGAATTATAGGAAGGTAGTCAGCTGGAATTTTTAAGTTACATTTACTGACTCATGGTGTAATTTGCACACCCTTTCAAGGAAGCAAAATTGTATCAGAATAAATGCATATTTTCCCCAATTTTTATTCATGCATCAAAAATCTTCTGGTTTGTGATTGTTGCTATGAAATACATTTTAAGATGAAAATTCAGTGTCATCTCTTTCTGAGGAAAATTTTTATTTTCTTTTCTGTTGAAAGCTTTTAATAATTAATTTAAGTTTCTGTAGAGTCAGCTAATTCTCCCATGTGCTCTCAAATACTATTAGCTACCAAAACTGCATTGTAAACCACACAGAATAAGTGAGCACTAGCAGTATTTAATAGATACAGGAATATTTACATCGTATGCAGGCAAGGTGTTCCTCTGGTGGAGGTGGCTTTTATGTTCTAACCTTTATGCCAGAGGTAAACACCCTATGCCAGTCAAAGTACAGTCTTGTCAGCCTAACAGAGCTGGTGCTTAGCTTCTGCCTGCATGCTTGTGTCTCAAATGACAAAACTGAGTGGGTGATGTTTTAAAGCTACATCCACACCTCTTTTCATCAATTCCACTCAATGCACATAGAAATCATGCAGTACCATTTCTGCTATAACTTGCCAATTAAGATTTCTTTTTCAAATGCAGTAAAACTAGAGGTGGGATCTGACTCTGGATTATCAGTAGTGGAAATGACAGGTTTATGTCA
The DNA here is from genome assembly GCF_929443795.1 of Astur gentilis. NCBI lineage: Eukaryota > Metazoa > Chordata > Aves > Accipitriformes > Accipitridae > Astur > Astur gentilis. The sequence continues at coordinate 10,857,052 of NC_064904.1, forward strand.
ATTTTCATAATTGATCTTGTTGCTGATAAGGATCTGAATTTTATGAAGTGAATATTTTCTAAGTTATCCAAAGGAAAAATGGTACATGAAATGTAAAAGATGTAAAAACAAAGTAAGAAGTTATTCATTTGGGACTTTCTAGTTGTAGCAGTCAACTGCTACACTACTTTTGAAACACTACTTTTTTTGTGGAGTTTTATAGAAGGTTTTTAATTTGCATTTTTGGATTAAAGCTACCAGCTGTGTGGCTTCATGTACCCTCTAGAACCGAATTCTCGTATTGTTTTTGTATTTAAAGTGAAAGCATAACAATATCAGTGGTGGTTCAAAGGTGTCCTGTGTTCGCTCAAGCCATGTTGGAAAGGAAACTTGAAGAAAATTGGTCAGAGTTTGAAATCCCATAAATAGTTTAAGGAAAAAGTGTGTTGTCTGTCCTTTGGGTGTAATAAGTTTTTCTTCAAAAATATTTTCCAAACAAACTGTAATTGGTCTTAACACTAGACTCTTTCTTCTAACCTATTCCCAGAATATATCTTTTGCTCCTGTTACATCTAATCGTCTATATAAAGTATCTTAAAATCCAAAAATTGATGCAGAGGTTTTTTTGAGGACTGTCTGTTAAAGTTATTTTCATGCTATTAAAACTTGTGTTGTTCCTGTCCCAATAGGAAATAAAGATCTTAATGACCTTTGAATCAGAATAAACACATCCTCTCTAAAGTAAAATTTTGAGCATATACTTCACTGTGTAACTTTTCTCCCTCCCTCCTACTGGAAACTCAGTGTTCATTAATGTAGCTTAAGAGATAAAGAATCCTAAAGCTTATTTTTAAATGGAAGAAATTAAAATGAATTGCTTTCATTGCACATCTAAATCTCCTGTTTAAAAAGAGAATTGTAAATAAAATAATTAACATTTTAGGAAATACTGTGGCTTCGCTAAGTGCAAATTGTGCCTGACCAATTTTGTGGCCTTCTAGGATGGTATTAAAGCGGTGGTGCATAAGGGAGGAACAACTGACATCATCTACCTGAACTTGGGCAAAGCCTGTGACGCTGTCCCACGTGACATCCTTGTCTCTAAATTGCAGAGACATGGATTTAATGGATAGATCACTCGGTGGATAAGGAATTGGCTGGATGGTCGCACTCAGAAGAGTTGCGGTCAATGGCTCGATGTCGGTGCGGAGAGCAGTGCTGAGTGGCGTTCCTCAGGGGTCGGTATTGGGACCGGCGCTGTTTAACATCTTTGTCAGTGACATGGACAGTGGGATCGAGTGCACCCTCAGCAAGTTTGCCGACAACACCAAGCTGTGTGGTGCGGTTGATGTGCTGGAGGGAAGGGATGCCATCCAGAGGGACCTTGACAGGCTTGAGAGGTGGGTCTGTGTGAGCCTCATGAAGTTCAACAAGGCCAAGTGCAAGGTCCTGCACATGGGTCAGGGCAATCCCAAGCACAAATACAGGTGGGGCGATGAGTGGATTGAGAGCAGCCCTGTGGAGAAGGACTTAGGGGTATTGGTGGATGAAAAATTGAATATGAGCTGGCAATTTGCGCTCGCAGCCTCGAAAGCCAGTCGCATTCTGGGCTGCATCAAAACAAGCATGACCAGCAGGTCGAGGGAGGTGATTCTCCCCCTCTGCTCTGGTGAAACCCCTCTTGGAGTGCTGCATGCAGCTCTGGCGTCTCCAACAGAAGGAAGACATGGGCCTGCTCAAGTGGGTCCAGAGGAAGGCCCTGAAGATGAACAGGGGCCTGGAGCACCTCCCCTATGAGGAAAGGCTGAGAGAGTTGAGATTCAGTCTGGAGAAGAGAAGGCTCCAGGGAGACCTTATAATGGTCTTCAATCTTCTTAAAATATTTTATTTTATATATATTATTATGTTGAAAGCACATATTTTAGTACATTTTGAAATGGGCATAATTGGCTTTCTACAATATTTGAGTCAAAACTTTCCTTGCTGAAAGGTAATTTTTATTTCCTATGAGGGAACTGCTGGTAATTGCTGTTAGCATTTGAAGTAACTGTTGTTAGCATTTGACATGGCCAGCATTGGCTGCTACGCAAGATACTGATCTAGCTCTAAAATGCTGTCTTTTTTCTTCTTCCCAAAACATTGTTGCTATCATGCTTGACCATTTTTTACACGTGTCGCATCAGACGAGGTGCCTAAATTTCACAAGCATGTGGGACTAAGGAAGTGTTGCTTATGCCAAAAAATGAGGAAAACTATGCACTGAGTTGGAAAGTAGGGGGTTTTTTTCAGGGAATTACTCCCCCCACCACTACTACCCACAAACAAACAAACAAAACCCCAACAAAAAATGCAAACAAAAACCTACACACAGGGGATGTGACTTACTGTCTATTAAAACTTATTAAGAAATTGCTCTCAAGAAAAACCACAAAAAAGCCCTGGTGGTATTTGGTGATACTTTTGCATATCTTGTAATGACTGCTGGAAGTTTTAATGCTGTATGGTGGTTTGGGATTATTTGAATTGTTGATCAGCCATTCAGGACCTTAGTTTGCATCTCGGCTTAGAGTTACCTGCACTGTTAAAGCTCTTCCTGTGAATAGACTCTTCAAAAGACTTACCCTATTCCCCATCGTATTTCTAATTTTGAAGAGAGCAGAGAATTTAGAAAGCTTATTCAGTGTTGTCATCAAAGAAAGGTTATAGAAGTTTAAAAATAAATGTTAGGTTCAGACAAGCTGGAAAGTAAATGCAGTTGTTCTTATAACTTCACCAGAGTTCTTGCACGCTGGCTGGGCACTTGGTTTAGGTTGTATTAGGGTGTCAGATGCTTAAGTTTGACTGTAGAAAACCATGGTGGGGCTTTTCATCATGTTTTCTAATCTATTGTGTCATCTCTTTCTAAGCCAATGCATGACCCAGCATTCTTCAATGAGTTCTTTGGGATATCTGTTAATAATTATTAAATTCACCTGTTGTCATTCAGAAGCATCCAATAGAAAGGAGTAAGCCCCAGGGCTTAGTGTATTTATGGGGAGTGAGGAGAGGAAGAAGTGGGCTGATGTGCTCTGGGGAAGTAACCAAGTTATTTTACATTTTGGCTGTTGATTATTGCTTGAATTATATTTATTGTAGATGCTTGATGGGTAACATTTGATTGGCAACTTACGCAGACTCATGAGTGGTATCTGACTAGAATTACAGGTTGGTGTGGGGAGTTTGGGTGTGTTTCAGGAAATGGCACTTCTGCTTATAGCAGATGGTTAGGCTTGATTAACTGATACTTATTTCAACCAAGCATCCAGAGTGGCAAAGTTTATTCAGTGGTTCATGAGTTTCTTCAATTTACTTAATATAAGTCTTCTACTGAATTACACCATGCAGTTATGTTCTGTAATGTAACTGAAGTGTGGTCTCACTACAGTAGTGCTCCATTTTCTTGGAGAGACTTATTTAAAAATAATTTTAAAGTTTTCAAATGCAATTGAAGATGTTGCATAAGTTTGATTTTATGCCATGAGAAAGGATTCAAGTGCACTGCAATCGGTAGGAAATTGAGGATTTTTCTCTTAGGTTTCTAGTAAGTATGTTGTGTTTAAAAATTAGTTTTGCTGTCATATTAACTTTATGCATGCCAAAAAGCTCTGCTGAGAGTTCTTTATCTGTTTGGTTTCTCTCTTCCTTTAAGACAGTTTTTTCTTCCATTGTCTATTTGATTATCCTCCCTGTCATTTTTCTCTCTTAATTTTCAGGTGGAATTTTTATTTCATTAGCTCAAACCCATTTCGGCTTGTTTCACTTGTCATTTCTTGTATAAGCATTCCTGTTTTCCTCTTTATGGTACATTGCCTTTAAAGTATTTATACAGTTATCACTTTTACTCTTCACTTTCTGTTTTTAAAAATTTTAATATAGCTTTAAAATCCTTATTTCTCTTAAATATTACTACATATATTCTCAAGGTTTTTTTAAAATTTCGTATGGCTTCTAAGAACATAGTTGACTTGTGATAAAACTCTTTGTAAAGCAGGAGCTTAGGTGCAGAGTGGTGTTGGTCCACTTTTGAAAAATCATTAGGTAATTAGGTGCACAGATTATTCACTGTTGATCTACTTTTTTTCATCATTAGACTTATGATGTACACCTGGAAAAGATGTTATTGGAAGTAATTTCAGTGCTTCAGGTTGTTTAGTATGTAAAAATTATGCTAAATAGTATAAAATTACAGAAGGCTTATTTTCTACTTCATTACCAGTCAATCCTTAAAATCTCCTGTCTTAAACCTTTGACAGTTAAATGTCATTACTTAATTTCTCTGTCCTCAAAACCACAATGTAATCTTGTAGTTAGGAGATGGCTGCCACCAGCAATACCCTTCAGCACTGGATTCACCAACCACTGCAGCTTTCAGAGGGGATTAGTGTTTTGAAGCACCTGTTTTGAGCTTTACTCCAGGACAACATGTGCTTCTTGTTCCTTTCAGGTTCTTTTTAGCTGTAGAGTTTTGGGGTAGTGGCTCTGTAAATTTTTATTTTATTTTTTCTGTTGCTGTGTGGTTAATCTGATAATGGCTCATTTGGATCTAACAGCGCCCCCCCCCCCCCCAAAATAGAAGAATATATTGCTCATTTGAATGCTGCTTATCTTTTTTGTCTTAATTGGAGTTATGGCTAGATCCAGACTGCAGATCAGCATAGAAGCAATATCAGTGCTGTTGCTTTATTGAAAAAATAAAGCTTGAATGTTCGCTACTAACCAGGACTGGTTTGCTGGAAAAAAAACCACTGGAGTACCTAATCATTCAAAAATTTGAACTGCTTCAAAAGCAAGCTGCATTTTACTTTATTTTTAATTCTAGGTAGAAAATGTGCCACATATGTATTAATTTAAACATTGTTTTTAAACCTTATTTTCAAACAATATATAGGGAAATAGATATCATATTCTGGGTGCCAGTCTTTTTCAGGTGCATTACCAAATGTGAAACAGCAGCAGTTGGGAGCAGTGGAGTTTCTCCAAATGCAGGGAAATGAAGAGCAGCTTTTATTTCCAATTACAAATTTCTGTTATCTGAAGAACAGCCAAAACGTATTTCTGGCAGCAGCTCAGTTCCTTGAAAGCAAAGGAGTGGATGTAGCCTGTAGTTACAGCTGGTTCTCATTTCGCCCCTCTCCTGAATGCCTGGACTGCTACTGAGTGTCATGGTGCTGCATAAAGGCAGCTGATGCAGACAGAGGTCATGCTTATGGAAGTTTCAGTCTGCTGTGCAAGTACTGCTTGAGATTGGAATCTTCCCTTGTGCATCCACCTACCATTCTCAGCTCACTTTCTAACTGGCCTTGAACAAAACAACTTTACTATGATAATAGCTGGTTGGAATAGTAAGTGTTTTCTTGTAATCCTTATGGAAGCTCTAAGTACCTGTAAAATATCTTAAATTATTCATCAGGAGTTTTTTGGGAATTGTGAGCTTTGTTGTCGTAGATCAGACTTGAAAGTCCATCTAATCTTCAGTGTCCTGTTTCTGACAGGAAATGTGTTTAAGTGTTTCAGGGAAAAAAAAAAAAAAAGGCAAGCTGTTGAGAACTACTCTGTAGGAATAATTACAGGTATAATACATGGTAATTAGAGAAGGACCTTAAACTTACAGCTCAGTTCTTTTGGAGTAAGCCTGAATTCTTTTATGATGCTTCACACTGTGTACATGTGCATCTCTTTGTCTTCAATAGTGAGATAGAGTGGAAATTTGTTCCTCTTTTATGCCACTTAAAATGTTGATATATCATGCTCTCTTGAGTCTCATACAAGCACACTGTTTTTCCATGAGTGTTGCTGTGGTCATTTTTCTTGTTGTAAGTGTTTCTTTTGGCAAAGAAATGCTTCTACAGGATCAATAATGTTCCAAATAAAACAATATAAGCAACAGTATGTTTTATGTATTTTCTAGTCCAACGTATGCATACGACAATATCTTGCCTGCTTTGAGCTATCTGCAGCCAAACTCCCACTCCCAGGGTTGCTAGTTATAGTATAAAACGTATTGCATTTTGTATATAATTATAGTACTTTTTTGTATTCTTCGAGTTTATTTTTAAGTGCTGCTAGAAGTAACAGCTTTAATAAAACTTTTCCATGCATGAATTGGAAGATTTCTTCCCTGTGCTACCCCCTTATTTCCAATATCATGTGTTAGGATAGAATACTGTTAACTGGGAGAGTGTCCTTTCGAAGTAGTGTTAATTATTGTCATCATGACTTCAATAAAATCAATGAAAACTGTAATGAGTTTGTCAAATAATAGAAATGCAATAAAAATTAAGTTTTGTAACCCAGAAAAGTATTCCTTGCTTTGGATTAGGATAGCAATTTAACCATTTCAAAATAAGGTAATTATTTTAAATGGAGTTTTATCAAATGTTAGACAAGCTTTTGTAATCTTCTTTCTAGTTTTCTGTGATTTGTCGTATGTTCTCTTTTTAAGGACTTGATCACTAGTTGTGGAAAGAGTGTTCATTCTGGTAAATTCATGTTTTGACAGATTACGTCCTTTTTCCCATGCTTTGCAGTCCCTCTGCCTTCACGTCTGGCAATTTCCATGTCTCTTACTCAAGATATTGAACTCTGCTTATTCTTTGGAAAAAATGCTGCCTCGGTACTGTCAACTGAAATGTCAAAGAAAACATTGCAAGATAGTGGACTTCCCTTGTTGATGTACAACTACATAGTGCAAATTGCAAAGCTTTACTAAAGCTTTAATGCTGCTTGCTTTTCCAATGGACATCAAATTTGAAATACACTAATGCTTACTTTTGACCAGCAGCAGGGACCGTGTTATCAATATACTTGATGATATGTTCTGGGTAGTACTGTAGCTTACAGTTAAATGTTGTTTTTCCCTATCATTAAAAATGCTAGCCCTTCAGTAGGTTTGCAGACATGTTTCATAAGATGTGTTGTCTACTTGCAAACAGGAGTCACCTTACATGCCCAGACTTTTGCTCTACACCGGTTTCTTAAGGAAGCAGTTACTTTTAGCGTGTGATTTTTGGTTAGTCTTTTTTTTTCAATGACCTTGTTTTCGCACGTGCTACTTCTCCTGTGTGTGGTGGTCTGTGTATTCTTTGACTTAAACCTCTGTGTGTGTTTCTGTATGAAAAAATCTAGCTGCCCATTTAAAATGAGAGAAACTTTTTTTTACTGATGTGTGTGTACATAGTCTGATTGGTAGCTATGGGTATCTGATAGTTTTAAATAAAAAAAGCCATTTTTCTTGTAATGAAATGAGGAGCTGTCAGCCAAGCAAAAGTGGTACCTCTGCTGAGGCTTTATGTATAAGCAAGAAAGTCCTCACACAACTGAGATTAATTTTATCTTCTGTATGTATTTTCTGCAAATTATGAACCATGTCTCTTGTTTTCTACTTTCAAAATGATGTAACATGGTGAGTTTTACTAACCACAAATTGTGTTTTGTGGTAGAAATTGTATCAACTGTTCTTCCTGTTGGGGCACGACCTAAAAACTTTAAGCTTCTAGCTTATTTCAGTTTCGATCTGTATTAGAGAACAGCAGTTTTGTGTGACATCTCTGGGTCACCTACTTATCCTGCCTTGCCTTTTGTCCTACAGTGCAAAAATACTCATGTATCCTACAATATTGTACATATGTTCGGGCACTTAAAAACTGAACTTAAGTGTTTTCTGGTTTATTTTTACTTTTTCTAATTTTCTGAAGCCAGCCAAAAATTATTTTAATATGAAGACAGGAAAAATCTTGATTTGTGAGAATATAACTATGTTTTAGTTCTCTAGCCGTGCTATACCTTAAAAAAAATGGTGGTTTCTCAGGTTGTGATACTCTGTTGGTAGCTCCTGGGTGCAGAATGATGCCACATCCTGGCTGAGAAGCAAGCAAGGACGGGAGGGAGGACAGTTACCAGTATGAAAAGTTCATTTGCACTGAGCTCATTTAATTTTAACTTGCAGTAAGAATGGCTGAAGACATACCTGAAGCTTCCAAGGAATTGGTGTTCATACAAAGTTGACTTTAAATTTTAGCTTTTACAACAAATCATCTGTGTTCTGTTATGGCAGGTGGTAGCTGAGTACTTGATCTTTCCCTGGCTGTTTCAAACGGAGCTATGGACTGAAAGTGCTGCCTTTCACAGAGTGAGATAATGGTATAGTTAGTCTGGTAATAAAAGCACAGCTGGTATCAATTATGCAGTGGAAAGAAACATATTTTATACTCATCAGTAAGTTTATGTGGCAAGGCCACAGTCTAAGATGATGTCGAAGATTTTTAAACTGAAGAGCTATTTCTGTATCAATACTGTTAAAATAGAAGGGGTAGAGCTTGCATCTCTGTAGGTTGTGTAGGTTGATCTAATGGTTATCCTGGGATTGGAAGGAAAGAAACTCTGAGAAACTTGAATAAGACAAAAAGCTGATCCCTCAGGCTCAGAGGCTTACCTTGCTATCATAGTACCTACCTTCTTTTGGTACTTTTTCTAGTATATTTTTCTATCTTACAAAAAGGACAGTAGGATAAATAATGCAGATTTAGGCATAAAATATGCCATTACAATATTTGTGTAAATCTGTCAGGAATTGCTGGACATCCAATCCAAATGTAAGACTGAAATTCTTTGTGATTCTGAAAAATTACGCTCCTGTTCTAGTAGAGGACCAGAAATAGTACTCAGCTGAAAGTGTGATTACTGATAGGGATTGAATAGAGTCTTAAGATTATACTAGTGCTACTGTTTGGAAACAAATTCTTTGAAAATGATGTAAATAGTGGCTAGCAAATGGGGGGGGGGGGCATTGTGTATGGTTTGTTTTGATTTCGGGAGGGGGTGTTTGGTTTGTTTGTTTAAAAAACAAACAAAACAAATAAAAAACCAAACCCAAAACATTGCTCAGTGAAGAGCTCCAAATACCAGTTTTGGAATAACTGTAAGGAGTAGCTTCTGAATAGCCATGGCCTTCCCATACTCATTGGGGAATGGAGCATGAGAATTGCTCAATTATAGAAACTTCCACCTAACAGCAGTCTCTTCAAATGTCAGTTAACTTCAGCAATTGGAAGTCAAGGGTTATGGCTTAATTGAAGTGGAAGGTGATGTAGAAGTCACCATGCAGTTAACTGGAAGAACGTAACAGTCCCTGGCATGTGACTGAGGATAAATGACTTCTTGGGGTGTCTTGGAGTTGCTCTGCAGGTACACATACATTCTCTGCACAAACATTACATTCTACTCAAGTCAGCTTCCTAGAAACCTTCTATTTTATGTCATACTGAAATCATCCTTTCAAACCTTAAAAGTAGGGATGATCTTGATTTGATGGCAAGTATTCCAGACAAGTGCCACAAGAGATTTGAGGTCTGGACCCTTGAAAGCTGTTGATGAACACTCCTAAAAGGAGGGGGAAAAAAAACCCAAATAAAACACAGTTCCTTAGAAATGTGTGAGGTTCTCAGGCTATATAAAGAACATATTTCTCTTCTAGAATAACAAGGATGACTGAGGTACTTAAAATGGTTAGGCCACTTCAGAATAAATGGTAAGGGAGGTGGCTTGCCTTGTTGAGGGTATTTCTTGACCCTCTTAGTTGTCAGTCTTTAACTTCTGATATTAGTAGTAATTGCAGCTTTAATGCTTCCTCTCCTTTCTGATTAGTGTACTGTAAATCATTGTAATTTTGTGTCCATTACTTACATGATTATAATCACTATTTAGGCTTTAGATTTTGTGGAGTATACATTCATAGCACAGTATCCCCAAGTGTTGTTACACTTCAGGTTGAACCACTTCCTGTTTTACAGTTAATTGGGAAAAGGTAACTGCTCCAACCACTTTGTACATCTGAGACTTTTTACATTCAGGTCATAAATTTGGCTGACTTTCACTATGCAAACAACTCAATTAAATACTCTTTTTCCAGGAGAAATTATTCATTGCTATGGTTTTTTAATCCAAATAGGCAAAAGTGTGTGTATTCAGATACAAAATTTATGTGGCTTAAAGTGCCTTCGATTTGTTCACAACAGTATATGGGAATTTTGGTTTATTTGCCAGAAAGTTGTTGTTCTGTTTAGGGACACCTGTTATTTAGCACCTTCTTTTTTGTTCTTGAAGTCTGCACTATCCTCGGAGTCTTGGCGTCACTGAAGTCTGCAACTGGTTATGGTTTCTTTCATGTACACTGCATTTTTATTCTGTATGTTCTTCAGGGCTATTACTCTACAGGGTTTTTTTCCTGGAATTAATTTTCGGAGCAATTTAGTGTACATTAATTAAAAAAAAAAGCCAGCTGTTTTAAACCAAATGTATCTTCCAGGTTTACTGTAACAAAAGTACTTTTGAAAGCAACTTCTCTTGGGGAGGGAGGAGCTACTCTAGCTTTCGTTATCTTAAGAAGTTTGTTAGGCACTTAAAGGAGAGCAACTCACTGTATTTAACTAATCCACTGGGCCGTAGATATCTGTCAGACACTCAGTTTATTAGATTGTACATGCATGTGTTAGGTTGTGTGTCCTTGTATTCAGTAGTACCACTTCAAATACTTTGTTTGATGGTAGCTTTTGCTGCTTGCATTTAAGAAAATTTCAGCATTTTATGATACTTTAAGGAAAAAAAAGTCATCAACTGGAAGAAGTGGGGATAAACTGCAGAACTATTTACAAAGGCAATGTAGTCTTACTCTGTTTTTTAACATGCTATTAATGTCTTAGCAGTTCATATCTAACAACGGAAACAAAATGTGTTCTGGAGTTAATTTACACAGACTTTCTGTGGTGTGTTCACATTTCTCGTCTTAAGCTTAGTGCTTTAGTCATGTGGTCATTTTAATTGGGCATCAATTTTTGCTGCTGTCAAAATATGGTACTGCTTTCTTTACTGCTGGCCAGTTACTTTAGTAATTTCTAAGTATTGAAAGCTAAGGTCCTGATCCTGAAAGTTTTTGCTGTGTATAGTGATCTGTAATTTCACATGCATTAGTCATCTTAACTGCTTATACGATTACTTAAGGAAGAAATAAAGCGCATGCAGAATTTTGTGGCATCAAGGCTAAAGGTCTGTAGAACTTAAAAGGCTAGCTTCTGTTCTGTAACTGTTGAAATGTTAGCCATAGGAGGTATTTTAATTCGTCATCATATGAATGTTTATAAACAGCAGTCTAGTGTTAGTTCTTTCTTAACACTAACCTAAACTTCCACATTTATATTTGGACTTGGTGATTTACACTTACTTTAGTTTCAGATTATAATTGGTGGTTTTCTGTCTAAATTAGTATATCTTTAATTTTTTGAAGGTTCATTTTTTTGGAAAATACTGATGGCAAAAGTAGTGCTGGCTTACTTATCAATTCTGTGTATGAAGTTTGAACTGTGCAGTCTAATTTCGCTTTCCATGGAAGCGCTAATTACAGAGGATCAGCAGGGAGGATTAAGGTGTAAATCACAGGAAGTAAAAAATTGGGAAGTAAAAACTTTAATTTTTTTTTTTTATAATCTAGGTATCCTTGTCAAACAATGAAAATACCACTGCACAAAGACTGTATAAGGCAAGGCAACCTTTGTCTTAAAAGGTTAAGTGTCTGTATAACAGCAATATAGACAATGAATTAGAGTGTTACCAAAGGAGTACAAATATTGTCTGTCTTAATTTTTTTTTTTATTTGTTATTGAAGATGAGGGAGTCTGGTCTCAGGATATTTGAAGCCTGTGAAATATTTTTAATAGGTATCACAAAAGAGAGAAATCAACATAGTTTCTTACCAGCTGCGTCTGAGAGATGATTAAAGAATGAGTAAATATCAAATGACGTATTTACTCAGTTTGTTCTAAAATTTACTGTTAAATTTTTTTCATATCTTACATTCATTTTGGTGATTAAGTATGGTCTTTCCTAGAAGGCCAGTGTTGTTTAATTTTGCAGTGCTGGCCACAGTTAACCAGACAGGTTCCTGCAAGTGCTTAAATAGATGCATAATGCAAGTCTAACTCTTGTACATGTGAAAGATTCAAAATAGTGTTACATATTGATCAAATAGTTGAAGATCCTAAGTGCATTGCTGCAGCTTCTTTAAATATTTCTTGTGTTAATGAAATTTAAAAAAATCTTGAATAGTTGTTTTGTGCCTAGATGTGGTTACAGCCGCCTGTTGTGTTGTAGGAGCCACTTGATATAAAAACAGACTTTGTGAGGTGGCAGCTCCCAGGTTTAAAAAGTGGCTCTGGCTTAAATCTAATGCTGAAACTGAAGTGCCACCCATTTATCTCTACTACGAAAAACAGAGAATTTCTGCAAATGTTCATAATATTCTTTACACAAATGGAGCTGTTTGGGGATTTCCTTGAGGCATTTTTTTTAAAGTATGTATTTTTTTCCATGCAGTATCTATTTCTGGCAAAGGCAAGTATGCATCACTGTTGCAATTTTGTTAAATCATCCTGTCATGTACAGTGTATTTTACTGGGGTTCATACTCTGGGTCATTATGTTCTTGAAAGTTTTTTGAAGATTCCAGATTTTTGCTTGTAGTATTAAACGCTGCTATGCCTGTGTCTCAGGAGGTAAAAATGGGGAGAAGAGTGAAGTCCACAACAATATAACTGATAATTATTTTTCCTTTTCAGATGTTCCTCCTGCTGATCAAGAAAAGCTTTTTATCCAGAAGTTACGACAATGTTGTGTACTTTTTGACTTTGTTTCTGATCCACTAAGTGACCTAAAGTGGAAAGAAGTAAAACGAGCAGCTTTAAGTGAAATGGTAGAATATATCACACACAATCGCAATGTGATTACAGAACCTATTTACCCTGAAGTAGTACATATGGTAAGTGATTTAACAAGGGGAACTATTTTGAGTTTTTTAATTCACAGTTGTTTCTTCAGCTGTATCAATTTATCTTAAGAAATCTTACTGAAATCTTCAAAGAAGATCAACTATGTTTGCACATCTGCAAAATGGTAATATAATGCTGCTTTTAAATCCCATTGCCAATGTTGATTCCTCCTCTTTGTAAGACAGAAACTAGACACATATATGAAGCAGAAGTAAATGGTTTAAGTTGGTAAAAATGAAATTTTGTATTTTAAAAGAAAGGGGGGGTGTGCTTCCCGCCCCCAAATCTCTTTTAGAATAGGTGTTTTTTTAAAATGGGGAGGAAAATTAAGTACATCTAACTGTTTAAAAAAATGTGTAGATTGCAAAACTGAAAATTGGGGGGTGGGGGGGGGAATTAGAAGATTAGAATTAAGATCACCTGTGCAAGCTTGACCCTTAAATTTATGTAATGCCATTCAGTACCAATGTTTGATTTTTATTCTGTATTCAGAAGTGAGAATGAGAGTCAGACTGTATTTAGTACACAGGATGGCAGATCATGGTTCTGCTGGAACAAGCTATGTGAACTGTTCAGACCTGCGTTGTTTCTCCTCTCTCACTATCCAAATCCTAGCCAGCTAGACCTAGTTTATTTTTCTGTCATGCTTAAGTCCACTCCAGAGAAGGAGGTGGCTGTGAAACTACAGGAGATTCTTTCAGCTTTTGTTGCGGTGACTAGACACCAGTTGCCTGGAGTAGCAGTTGGGTTGAGGTCTTTAGCTGTTGCCTGCAATACACTGAGAACAGAAGGCATCTTTTGAAACTCCTGGCTGCTAAGCATACAAGAAGCTCTTGACCATGTGTGACAAGATGTTTTTTCCTGAGACTTTATAGCTTGGGGTGAATTTTCAGGGGGCTGAGAAAACAGTGCATCTTTAACATAAATATGAACTTAGTCAAATTTTGAGGTCCTCCTACAAATCAGAGACTTTGAAGCTTCTTCAAAGATTCTTAAGAATTTATAGTATGAAAGAGGTTGCTTATTCTGAAGATTGCTTGTAATCTAAATTAGCCATAAGTGTTTACTGATACAGAATTTATTTTCATGAGAACTTCTGAGTATATGAGGATTACATGTAACTCTAGATGTCAAACGTACACAGAGCATTAGGAGATGTGGGATCATGGCTTTTCCCATGTCTTGATAGCTTATATATATCTTTGGTTTTTGCTAATTGATTGCTTCTTTTGCAATATTTGACACTGATGAAAGGGGAGTTATAAAAGAGAATAAGCTTGCTGACACTTCATTTAGATAAAATGGAGTTCACAATGAGTTTTTGAACACATGTGCCAGACATTAGTGTTTGCTCTGTGTAAGAAGTCCTAACTGCCCATAATTTCATAACTTTTGCCTTATGTGCCTATATCATCTTCTCCATCAAATAGTTATGGCCAGAATATGTTTGGCTGAGGAGGATATATACTTCACTTTCAGATGCAACTAATGGTAATAAAGTCTGCACTTCGGTCAGTTTAATAAATCTTCATGCAGAATTTGGCTGCTGTCTTAATTGCTAGTGTTTTGCTGGGAGCATGCAGCATCTGACAATTCTTTCAGTGAATTTAAAATGCTTTTTATGTACAAGGTTCTAAAGGGCGTGAAGTTTCCTTGCATGGGACTTACACAGCCCTGCAATAGATGCTGTCAGTGAAGGCACTTGGACTGGTATTTTGAGGTTAAATTCAGATAGAAATTTTTTTAGGCTGCTTTTATGGAACAATTTTCTCTTGGTCATCTGTTCTGAAACAACTGTATTCTTCTTCCAGTAGTAGTAGTAGCTTCTTTCTTTCAGGCACGTATGTGTAGATTGAGGTGTACTTTTGCTAAGTTCTAGCAATGGATTTGAGTTGATTGTGTGGATTTTAAGGAAAAAGAAATCTAATGTCTTTGTGTACTTTAAGACTCTTCCAGGAAATCTAAGTTGTATGCTGTTACTGACACTGGATTATATTAATAAAGAATAGCATTTTTAGTAAAATTATGAGAGTGAGCAAGAAATACTTGGATTTGAGAGTGGTTCTTGGTTTGGAAAGTTTGTGGAGTTGGTAGTTGGCATAGGAATTAGGATGTTCCTGTGCCATTCTGTTCAACTTCACAATTTGGAGGTTACTCATTTATGTATGAGTATATACCGATACACATCTGTATATATGTGTGTGTCTTTTTGTTTGGTTTTGCTAACATGTTATTTAGGCCAGATGCTTAGGGCAATGAATTTCACGAGTTACCTGTTTAATAACAATAAAATAATAGGTTTCTTTTTCAATAGCTTTGAATCTTCTTTCTCCCTGACAAGAGAAGCATCTATTTTATCATCTGGGTCTTCTTTATTCTTTATTATTCTAGAGCTGAAGTCATGCCTGTTCACCCCACCCTCACCCTTCTTATTTTGCTTTAAGTGTCCTGGGCTAATTTATAGTAAGGTCTTTAAGCTATATATTTATCTAATGACTTAGTTCAGTTATTTAATGTTTAGCATAAGTCTCCTTTTCAAAAGACATGAGAGAAATTTATTTCTAAAATGGATCTAATGTTATTCTTCAGAGTGGATGCAGGAGTTTCTTCCCTTTTCTTCCTCCAAGAGCCAGCTGACATGTCCTTCAAATTCTTTTTACACTTCTAAGCAATGATGTGGTGGGAAAGGAAATGTTTCTATTAAACACTTGTATAACAAGTTCCATTTCTCAGGTATAATATAATACGGTTGGATTGATTAACCTCAGAGCAGGAACTTACCTCTTCTCAAAACTGTAAGATGTAATCAAATGTCTGAATAGATCTTGTAAATGTACATAATAAATTTAGCTTTTTTTGATCAAAAGCATCTGTTACAGATTCTTGTTTAGAAAAGAATATATACCTTTTAGCTTGGCTTTTGAAGAAAACGCAGCTTTGACAGTGTTCTGTTGTGTATTTGTCAGAAGCACAGACACTTAGGATACTAGTTTTGTAAAACTTTGTGAGAATTGCTAGCTCTGTAGAATACAGACCCAAATTGATGACACTTTTCACCTCAGGGAAGATGGGCAGTACCTGGATTGTATCTGTTTTAAGAGGGAATATGAAAGCGAACATCAATATGAATATTCCCCAGCTAGCTAGCTAGAAAGTATTGAGGAGAGCTGAGAGGAAACTAGGGCAGTACTAGATGTAGAGGTCCAGGGTTGAAGTGTTCGGAGAAAGAAGTAGATCAAAAGCATGTATAAATGTGGCTTACTTATTTCTGTAGCTCCCAGAATAATCTCCTTGATGATGATGATGATGAGCTTGTGGGTGGTAAATTAATGTTTTTGTGAAGCACATAGGCTAATGCTACTTTTTAAAACTGATAATATATAGGAACAGATCTAATTTTATTCAGCAACTGAAGCAGTTTTCCCTGCAGCTTTTCATGTATTACGAAAATTAAATTACATACTCAGCTATACCCATGCAAGGTTGATTTTGTTTGTTTGTTTTGGGAGTTTTGCAGGTGTGTTTTTTTGTTTTGTTTTTTTTTTTACTCTGATCTTTGGCCTAGAATAAGAGATGTTACTGTTAGCAGAAGTGTACTGCTTGTGGCTCTATTTAGCTATTAGGCTGCCTTTATTCACATAAATATAGAAGGTGCAGACTTTCAGATTATATAGCTTGTCATACAGAGCTCTTCATGTCAGGCTTCACTCAGGCTGCTCAGCAGAAGGGAGGAGAAAATGTGTAATGATATCTCTGATGCTTTGTTGCTTGAAAATATTCTTCATTGTTATACAAAATGGGCCACCAGAAAAACAGTGTACATGACTACCATTACAGCAAACATACCTGTGAAGCGGTAAGAATGCAAGTTGTTTGCTTATCCTTTTTTGTTTGCTCATCCTCTTTAATTATGTCCTTTGGAGTCCAGTATTGTCAGTGCTCACAGCACTGAGAATTTTGACACACTAGCCCCGTTTTCATAAAGACTCAAATTTCATAAATGGGGGGGGGGGGGGGGGGGCGGAGCTTGTGGTGTTTTGTTGGAGAGGGTGGGGAGCTGCAGAGGGGACAAAAGAGTCTGAGGGTTGTGCCTTCACTGAGAGATGCTGCATCTTGATTTGAGCAGTTTTGTTCTGTTGGTCAAGGATGTAAAACACAAAACAGATCAGTCTGTATTGATTCTATTGCCCATGGAACAAATTATTTTGGTTTTGGGTTTTAACTCTTTCCATTTGATATTCTAAAAAATAAAAAATATAAGACATTGTACCTAACACCTTACATGACCAGGCTTTTCTCCTTTGCCTGAGACTTTGTCGTATAGAAAAGGCTGTTTGTTCTTCCATTTGTCTAACAACCTTAGCAAGTTTTAAACTTCAAGTCTAGTCCTCCTGGGTTTGTTTTCTTGGAACACCATTGACTATTGTAAATTTTCATGGTATTTTTTTTTAAACAAAGATTGGAGGTTGTTAGTTGCTTCATGTCCATGCTTTTTAAAAAGGGGAACATAAAGATGTTTCAGCTTTACTTTTAATTCTCTGAAATAGTGATTACTCCAATACGCTAGCCTCGGTCTATATCAGGCCTACACCTCAGTTGCTGAAATAAAGGAATATTCTGAAGAAAAATAGAGCATCAGGATGACCTTTCCTTCATGGGAATATGATGTAAGTCTTGCAGATTTAGCTGATGCAGTTTGATACTGCCTCCCACTGTCTGCTCTGCCATCTGTCAGATAGTCCTTGTACATATAGTTCTTAGCCCTGCCAGTTAATAGGTAATTCACGGCATTATTTTAAACTGTGAATGGAGGTGTTAATTAGTCAGAATGTGAAGAGGGAAACATGGCATTCTGTAGCTTTTCCCAGAGTCCCACTAATGATGGGTGGAATGCATTCTTCTACAAAGTAGTATCTTTAAACTGAGACAGCTTCATCTTTCAGAGCTTTCGAGTAATCTTCAAATGATTAGCAAGACAGCTTTGATGCTATTTAAAAAAAAAAGGGGGTGGGGGAATAATAAAACAAAACAAAAACCTCAGTAAAACCTGAGAAAAGAATAAAAATGTGTGTATGGTACATGTGATTATTATCTGTGATGGAATTTGAACATAATAAAGACTGAAATTGTGGCATAAATAATAGATTTTAAATGTGATATTGGAGTAGACCTTGCATTCTGAATAGCTACATCATAAATAAACTCAAAACTTACAGGGTTTAGGGTTTTGTTTGTTTTTTTTTTTTAAATTGAGCCATATTATACACTTGCTGAAAGTGTAGGAACCTTTCAGCTGATGAAATTAAAAAAATGTTCTTTTGCATCCTCAGATAAGACATTCAGTTTGGTGCAAGTTCCATTTCCCCCCTGCCCCGTAGCTGGTCCTGGAGATGCCCTGTACTGGCATGTTTGCTGAGCCAAGTATTGGTTTTCTTGGAAAGGCTCTATAAAATAGTTTCTGCTGCTCCTGGTGATGTAGCCTTTTGCAAAGAATGTTCCTTTTCCTGGCTTCTCTGCCCTGTTGTCTCTTACTTTGCCAGACTTAGGAAATGTATTCTCAGATTTCCCCTAAATACTTAGAAAAAGACACCTCCAATCTGTTACAGCAATAGAATATCAATAGCAATGTATAGGTAAACTCTTACCAGTACTTGTGGTACATATTTAGGACAGAGTATGTGTGCCTTATGGTGAAGTTCCATGCAACCAGCTGCAGCTGATTTGATAAATCAGTTTTGTGCATGATGTAGCTCTCCATTCAGCATAGTCACCAGTCTCATTGTGAGCAAATGTTTACCAAAATTTAAAGAATCTTTATGTCTTTATAAAGCACAAAATGATCTGTGTATATGAAAGCAGAATTTACTTTAGTGTTGCAAGAAGGAATAGACTTGAAGAGAATTTCTTTATGGAGCCTAATATACTCAATTGTTATGAAGGGTTAGGACAGTACACCACTTTTTATTTTGGCAGTCGTCTTACCGTTTCTGCGATGTGTTCCAGCTGCAGAGGGACTGAGGCATTTGTCTCAAAGGATCATTTTGAAGCACTGGAGGTGGTTTGGGACCATATACTAATTTGAATTGATTTTTTTATTATTATTATTCCATACAAAATAAGTTTAGACTGCTTGGTACTGGTTTGATAATGAGTAAGCAACAAAATAGAAGAAGAAAGTCTCTCTTGAGTGCACTTATGTGGCTAAATAGGTTACATTTTTCTACCTGCTCAGCAATTTGGTCATCTCCTACCAACGTCTGCCCTAACTAATACTCTGGATTACAAGTGGAATTGAGGAATTAGTATCTTTTCAGTACTGACAGCAACAGCTGTCTTGCATGTACAGATAAAGGCTTTCTCAGGTTTTCTTACTGGCATGGACAGAAACATGTTCCCTCCAACTTGCTCACTAAAGTTTTAATCATTAAATCGGGGTGTGAGAACAACCATTTGAATCACTAGCTAGTTGTTACTTTCTTATGCACAAAGAAGCCAGCTGGTTTTGCTAGCTGTCGTTACAGGTGGAGAATTTAGGATTCTGCAGACCTTTTAAATCTTTGCACCATTCTAGCTAAGGTCACTCTTGAGAATGTGTGCTAAATTTATCCCCAAAATCATGTAAGGTTCTGCCCCCCCCCCCCCCCCCCCTTCCCCAAGCCAACACCTGTGTTTTACTTCATGTTTGTGATTACATGCATTGTATAAATTGATATAAATGTGATTATTTCTGATTATATATTTTTTTAAAAATAATAATAATTCAAGCTACATGCATTTAGTGATGAGGTTGTTTTGCCTAGAACAGGACATCATAGAAAAGTTTGCTGTCCGTATGACAGGAAATGGGGTTTTTGTCTTTATTAGGGACTTTGAAACTCTCCTCATGTTAAATGGGTTTGTGAAGAGTACTACTTTGGTTCATACATAGTATGAAAGTGTGTCTAGACAAGCACTTGGAAACACACGAATAATTTATCTGTGTATATATCAACAACTTGAAAAGCAATTAATCTTTCTAGTTTGTTCTACTTCCATGAGGATGGTAAATGGTTTTCAGGGGTTTGAGAATTCAGATGAAGTGAAAGATTAAAGGATTACAGTGTGCCTTTCTTCCCCCCTCAATGCCCCCATGATGTCAGGTAGGTGGACATGGTTTAAGAGAACTGCTACTAAGAGGAGGAGGGAGGAATTTGGTTTTGAAGTGTTTCCATGTGTATATACCCACGGTGTGAAATGAAACATAATATTTTACAGAAAAGAACAGTTGCAGGTAATCTTTGTTTTGCATCTCTGCTTCTGACTTTCACTTTTGCAGGTTGTTGCAACTCCTTGTAAAACGTATATATAAAAAATGTTTGTGTAAACATTTTATATACATTTGCTTGGGCTTTTAATATGTGTGTATGTGTAAAGACATCAGAGCAATATCCTCATAAAACAGGTACCAACAGTAGATTTGTGCTTTAAAGTGTATTGTGTGGAAAAGTGTTATCCAGGTTAGAAATATTTAAAGAATTTATGTACTTTATTGTTTAAACTACTGGGTTATATAGCTTGTATTTTTGCAAATATTAATTCAGGTAGTTCATGTAAAGAATTCTCAGTCAAAACCATCTTTGAAGTCTTTTTTAATCATTCACTTGTTTCAGAGTTCTTAAAGGCATATGTGATTTCAGTTTGCAGTTAATATGTTTCGAACATTACCACCATCTTCCAATCCAACGGGAGCAGAATTTGATCCAGAGGAAGATGAACCAACCTTAGAAGCTGCATGGCCTCATCTACAGGTATGTAATGTTTAGACTAGGATGTCATAGTCTAACAGAATTTTGACATTAAAATCGTTGTTTATTGACTCAAACTTGTTTAGGTTATGTGGTTATTTCAAGTCAATTACATTTCTCTGCAATGTTTAAAATATATTTCTTGAATTTAAAGTGATAATTTTTTTAAAAAAAATCTTAGTATATTATAGGTTAAAGGCTTGTTTCTTGTGGTACAGATGTAACTTGCGATTTTAAATGAGCTTCCATTTGTCAGTATGAATGCTTTGATCTGACTCAGGCAGAGCTCTAGCTTTCAGAGGTACTATGACAAACAGAGGAGAACAGAGAATTTTCGAAACAAGTACTTCTGGGCGTGATGAATATTAGATTACTGTATGTCATTTGAGTAAAATCTAGTGATGGAGCTCAGCAGAATTTCAATGCAGTTTAAAGAACTTTAAGTTCTTGTACTTTGTCAGGAGAGCAAGAGCAAAGCTTTTGCTGTGTGGTATATAAATAAAACCATAGTGCTGTTCTGAGCAACTAATTAGTAATTTTGTTAATGTGCTGTTTATTAAATGGTTCTTTGTTTAAAAGACTAATACTGGTTTTTGTTGGTTTTTTTCAGCTTGTTTATGAATTTTTCTTAAGGTTTTTAGAATCTCCAGATTTTCAACCTAATATAGCTAAGAAATATATTGATCAGAAGTTTGTATTACAGGTGAGGTAAAAAAAGAATTTTTTAACTTCAAGCTCTAAATTATTTTTACAATGCAATATATTCAAGTAAAGTGCATCTCTTCTTTTCCCTCTTTGCAGCTTTTAGAGCTCTTTGACAGTGAAGATCCTCGTGAAAGAGATTTTCTTAAAACAACTCTTCACAGAATATATGGGAAATTCTTAGGCCTAAGAGCTTACATCCGGAAACAAATTAATAATATATTTTATAGGTATGTCAGTATCTTTGCATTGTGATGCATGTGATCAGATATACAACTAAAAATACTCCCAAGACACTGCTAGCAATTTTTTTTAATTCTTAGTAAGTTTATACCAAATATTGCTACATCTAACAATAATTAATACCAGTCTGGGTGATTTAAATTAGGATAGTCTTGCACACAGCATAAATTTGGCAGCTGAAATTTGAGCTAGTATGTGATTCAGTGTGTGGTTTGGTATCTTTATCTGTGAGGCTTCTTTTCTTATTGGGTATTAGTATTTGTATTACAGTACTGCCTTAACAAAACTTAGCTCTTCATAATGCAGAAGCTGGGCTCAAATCGAATGACTGAGAGATCTATAATTTGCTTGAAGGTACATATTTACTGCCTTTTCTTTCCTCAGAACCGAGATGTACCATTTAGGGCTCATGAAATATTTTATTAATTGCAATAGAATGAACTGTAGTATTATCCTCAAATAAAAAAAAAAAAACAGTAAAGATGAAAAATTAATCCACTGTATTACCAAAGGTCTTTAGAAGTGTGTTTTTACTGCCATTATGTAAAGTGTGAATACAAGATTATGGTGCCTTTTTTTAGTCTTTTAGTTTTGGTATACTTCTCTTTTCTACAATGTTGTATAACAGTTTTACATTCCTTCCATCATGCTTCCCTTTTTCTCTACCGCTGTTGTTTTCACCCCAAAATGAATGTATGATGCTACCCCTTTAAGAAAGTAGCAAAAAGCTGCCACATACTTGGTGCCATCTCATGAATGGCACCCAGCAGTACCAGCTGTAGAGGCAGTTTATCCTCCCTGACTATGGTAACAAGTAAGTCTTAGAAGAGATACAGAGGGGCTACTTTAAAATAGTTAGTAAGCCTTCACTGTCTTGCAGATAACTGCTCTTGTCTGGATGTGTCAAGAGCCAGTATGTCCTACCGAAAAATACAGGTGTATTTTTCAAACAAAGATTTAAATTCTTTTTTCTCCACAAATAGATTTTATTAAATTAATTCCAAAATGCATAATTTTGGAAAAATATCTGAAGCAGGTGGTACAATAGCATCACGGCGTATTATAATGCGCTTCTGAATAATGTTTTTATTTGCTACGTCTTGCACTTCACTTTCAGAGATAATGGAAGCAAAGTCTTCAAACACAGATAGTTCTGGTGCAAGGCTTTTGAAAGACTAAGAAATGTTCTGGTCATTAGATCAACTTTGTGTTAGTTTGTATATAAGTATGTTTTCAATCTGAAATGTGTATGGGAGACTATATAATTTGCACTGTAGAGACTACCTTTGTCTACAAAGTTGGGGGGGGGTTAAACAGAAAACCTCACTTAATTGTGTAATAGTTAGGAGCTAGAAGTTTAAAAATTTTGCATCCAAGTATAAACTAGTGTTCCTGCATGTGAGCACAAGGGAGGAAAGTTGTTTCAACTTCTGTTTTGAATTAGTGGATTGTGTACAATAAGCTCTTAAAGTATGTGTAGAATTTCTCAGTATATTTCCTTTCTTACACTTTTTCCTGCAAGTTGTCAGTTTGTTACTGTGCTTACCTAAAAAATGTATGGTCTTTGTTTGTCTTTTAGTCACTGATCAGAATTGCATGAATTCTGTCCTGATAGTGCATTAATTTTATGTTTTTCTACTGTAATTTTTTTTTTAATTGAACCTTTATGTTCCTGTTAATTCACTGGGAAGCTTTTCATATCATTGTCTTTAGTTTTGCTTTGAATTGTTGTGCTGTATTCTATGGAAAGGATCTTTAAGGAGAAAAAGCTGTCACATCAAATATTCTGGATTTTAAGTAGCTGTTAATATGTCAGTCTATGACGAATTTTCAAATAAATATTTTTAATGAGTGGAATTATTTTCTCATAAGTGTAAATTTTTATAACTACTTGCAAAATACCTGAAGTTTTGCATAGAACTTTCTCAATTTACACTCAGGTGATGGGGAAGAAGAGCGGAAAGGTGATTGCCTAGTAAATTACAGTGCTCTTTCACAAGAAAATTCAGGAAAATTTTACTTCCTCTGTTTATTACAGAGCCTTTTGTATGTGCAGTAGTCCGTAATGCCAGAGAGGTTTTTAGATCCATAAGTAGTAACTGTTTGAACAGCTTGTGCTTGCATGCGCTATGGACTGTTGAATCATGGCATTTGATTATGCCAGATGCTCTTGTGTTATTTTAATATTTAAGGTGTTGTTTGCTGTGTTCAGTTTTGCATTATTAAAATGGCATAGAATATGAGTATCGGAAAAAGCTCATGTGCATGCTGCTATGTTAAATGTGGGGGGAAAGAGCAAGCGTGAAGGTTGAAAGCAGCTTGATGTGCTATTGATTCATTTCCACAAAGTTTGTTTCCCACTATACACTTCTGTTTTCTTTTTACTGAGTGACTAAAACCTCAAAGGTCAAGGCTATCTGTAATGTTAGATGGGGATCTTGGTGTTAGATTTGTATCTCTCTTCAGCAGTAACTCAGTAAAACTTTTTATTTATTTAGGTTTATTTATGAAACAGAACATCACAATGGCATAGCAGAATTACTGGAAATACTGGGAAGGTAAGTTGTAGGTTTGTTTAACTAAACTTGCTTGGTCTTCAGAGTAGACTTTAAAAATCAAGTTGGGGGTTGTGGATTGCTTTGAGACAAGATTAAAATAGCTTTATATCATGTCAAACTAACAAAGAGAATACTTTTTGTGTAAGGTTGCAGAAACGCAGCAAAAACTTGAACCTTGTGGCAATGTTTTGAGATGTTGACAGTGTCTTAAATCTTATTTTTTGTCTTATGTTCTAGCTTAGGATCTTTGTAATTAATATTAGTTGTAAAGCAACTATAAATAACATGTAATGAGTTGAAATTTATTCAAAAATTCTAACATCACTAAATGTGTATGGGGTAAACAAAGGAAGCATAGATTATGCAATTTCAGAAACCTTCTTCTGTTAATCCCATTATTTTGCAAACTTAAGTGACGTATCCAAAAGCCCTTGAAACTAAAATTTTACAGCTTAAAGCCGATAGCCTCATCAAAACTAGTGTTTTTATCAACTGATCTCTAATCCATGTGCAAACTTTTGGGGTTTTATATGTTAATACACTTTAAAAGTTTAGTTAGGTTTACTTTCTGGTGTTTCCATATCTTTGCACATAAAAATAACAAGCCAGCCAGAGCAGGTTCTGCAGGGCTGTGTCTGGTTGGGCTTTGGATATCTCCACGGATGGAGACCCCACAACGTCTCGGGGCAACAGGTTCCCATGTTTGACTACGCTCACAATAGAAAGGGGTTTTCTTCTTACATTTGGATGAAATTTCATGTGTTTCAATTTGTGCCCATTGCCTCTTGTCCTTTAACTGGGCACCACTGAGAAGAGTCTGACTGTCGTCTTCACGCCATCCCTTCATGTATTTGTACACATGGGTAAAATCCCCCTGAGCTTTCTCTTTTCCAGGCTAAACAGCTTTCTTAGCCTTTCTTTGTATGGCAGGTGCTCTAGGCCCTTCGTTATCTTTGAGGCACTTTACTGGACTCCCTCCAGTATGTCCACATTCTTCTTGTCCAGGGGAGTCCAGAGCTGGATCGAGCACTCCAGATGTCTCACCAGGGCTGAGCAGAGGTGAAGGATCATCTCCCTCAACCTGCTGGCAATGCAGTTCTTAATGCAGCCAAGAATGCTGTTGAAACTGGAAAGATGTTTTAAAATTTTCTAGGTCTACGTGTCTGCGCAGAATAGTTCTTCAATTATGAAATGTTCAATGGTTAAAGGAGTTACATATCCATCATTACTTCAGCATACTATAATCAAGTAATACTCATAAGGATATACTGAAGACTATGTAAAGCTTAAATACTAGAACATGGAACTGAATCTTCAAAACTGTTACCTAAGTCAGCAGCTTTTTCATTCTTGGTTTTTGTTAGGTGTTAAAGGGAGAAGCTGATGCCTGAGCATTCACGCACCGATCAAGGAGTTGCACACACCCCACCCGAGACTTCAGTTGCTCAGACCGGAGTCCCTTCGCAGTGGGCAACTCCAGTGAGCCCACGGGTGTCCCTTCCAACTCCTTACACACTCACCCTTGGGCACTGCTTCTTTCCTTAGGCTCAGCCCTTGTTTCCCCAAAACAGAATCTCTAGTTAAGGCCTTCAGTGTAAAAAATATAATTTGTTCTACCTGTGGTGCACAAATTTAGATGGCTCGAGCTGGGTACCTCTGGAGAGGGACCCTGAACACTAAAATCCCTGGGCAATTGCACCCTTACAATCCAAGTTCCTGCCCCTCGCACCATAGTCTGGTCCAATAGCAATATTCAGGTCTGGGGTCGTCTTCTTTCTCATTGAGTCCTTTTTCTTGTCTCTAGGCGGGTTCTTTCTCTTTCCTCTTTTTTATGCTACTTGTTACTATGTCTCCTTTTCCTGGCACAGACCTGCCTTCCGGCTTTCCAAACCTTCTTAACTGCTCTGATCAGAGAATGTGTCAACGTTAGGCAAAAGCATTAAGCAAACTATGAGTTCTATTTTATCACAAGCAACTACTTTTAGGCAGCTAAAAGTCCTTAAAGCCCTCCAAAATGTATTAGTAGCCTCTATATTTATATACATTCCTGTGCTATTATAGCCTCACGATCTTATCCCATTATTGCCATGCGCTGGTTTGTCTCATTCAGATGTGGTCCGCATGCTCATGTAGCTCAGCTTTACCACCTTCCACAACATAGGTTAGCTTTAAGTGTTACACATTTAAAAGTTAAGGGTTGTTTTTTTTCTCAGGCTTCCAAATCAAAATGTCTAGTAGCTAAATGAGTCTTCCGAGTTGTAACTGTTCTCTCTTCCAGTCCATTGAGGAGTTTCACACAGCGTGTTGTTGACATAGATCTTACGAGTAATAGTTTTTAGTTAGGTTCCAGGGTTTGACTTTTCAGAAGTAAAGAGCATTTAATTTCCTGCTGAAGTACTGCATTTTATTCTTTTCTTTTGCTAAGTACTATATAATACTAGACAAATTAACACTTCCAGTAGGAACTACTAATGTGGTTATGTTTTTTCCAACAATCATCTCTTGACAGGATTGCAGAATTTCTTCATACTCAATCAAGGCCAAACTTGCCCTACAATTCTGCTCCTCTTTGTGGTTGTTAACCCTTAAAACATCTTGGAGAAGCTTTTTTTTTTTTTTTAAATGAAGTTAATCTATATGTATTGAATATGTGGAAGTTGTGGCAAGAACACCATAGAAGTGTTAATGTAGAAATGGGGTTTTGGTATTAAGCACTGAGAGACTTCAGGAGGAATAATCTTGTATCCTCAAAACAGTTGAGGAGTCATTACTAGTGAAAATTATTTTAAGCATGTATGGCAAGGGTGAGCAAGTGTTACTTAGTAGGTCTTAATTCTGGGACATCATCTGATTTGTGAGATCTGATATACATGTAACTTTGAATATTTTAATGTGTTTTTTTAAGACAAGTTTGGCAGGTTCCTTTTGCTTGGGTGCCTTCTGTCCTTGTTAGTGAAGAGGAACTAATAAAATGGGATTTAAAATAGCAAATGAGCAGTAGGATTCTGGATGTTTTAACTGAAATTAATGCTAGCAAAGGAAGTGAACACAAAACACTGTTCTATTCTAGTACTTTGTTTTTAGGTAAAGGTGCTGTTGACCCAGTATTGAGCCACATCTATACTCACCTCTAACTGGGATGTTATGTGTTGAGATGCTGTTTGGTTATATGCTAGGGTCTTGCAGAAATAGTAATATTTTAGTGGAAGTCATGTTTCGACTTGTCTGCTGTCCTGGATTGGTCTCTTCTACATCCAGTCTCTGGTTCATTCTTTTAATTCCATGAAGAAGCTGGGAGAAAGGTGTATTCAGAGCTTTGATGAAGTGAATGGTTCATAGTGAAAGTTGGAATCTGAAGTGTAGTTATAGGCATATATGTTGCTTGGAAGAAGAATTTGGGACCTGTGAAAGACTTGGGTGAGGGATGGGCAGAGGTTGATTTGACTATTCTATTAATTTGTAATCTTTAGAGAACTGGATCAAAAATTAAATAGTCTCTGGCACATGCTTAATTTGTAAATTTTTCTGTTGCATCATGTTCTCCAGGAGATCACCAAAAAAAAGGGCGCTGAAAACAAGGGGTTTGATATATCCTGTACAGTAGTGCAGATTTTGTATATTTACTGATTTTTATTTTTAAATTTCTTTCCCTGGCAGCATAATTAATGGATTTGCCTTACCATTAAAAGAAGAGCACAAAATATTCTTATTGAAGGTTTTGTTGCCATTGCACAAAGTGAAATCACTCAGTGTCTACCATCCACAGGTAGGTTTTGTTTGGCACTTTTCATACTAGTGTTAAACTAAGTTGTCCTAGAGAGGTCAGGGGACTCTAGTCATTCTGACATGGATTCTATTCTAAGCTCCAATACTTCACCGCTGACTGGACTTGGGGAAATTACTTAATATATGTACCTATAATGCTTCACTTGTTGAGGAAAAGAAAAAAAAGTGTGTGTGTGTGTATAAATAAACACCTTTCTTGAAAGCACTGTGGTGTTTATAGATGAAATGCATTAAGTAGTTGGTTAATGTGAGACTTCTTGATAATTTGTCCACGCCCAGAATTTTTTGTTAGTCTTGTTCTTGTCTGTAACGTTTAGACATCCACAAATTGAAGAAAAGTATGGGTTTAATGAATGTCATCTAGAAACAGTTTTTTCTAAACTACATGGAGAATTTCAGTGGAATTCAGTTTCTTACAACTGTTGATGTTTCGAAAGGAAATGGGCATTACTAGGACATCATTATTTAATTCGATAGATCCTTCTAGAAGGACACAGAAAAAAAGGGGTATCTGAGATTTATTGTGCTTTTAAACCACCTGTATCTTTTTTGTGCTGAGTTTAGTTCCATTCGGAATTCCTAGAGGAATGGGAAATCATACAGTGTTAGAGAAAACACAGTATTATTGTGATGTGCTGAAATTTTCTCCGTGAAAGGCTGTACTCCTAAGTTTTAAGTACCATTTCTTCAAATAAAATTACTGACAACTTGTGTTTTTAAGAACACCATTTGTATAATTACAATTCTCTAGCAATTAGAGATGCTTAGAAGTGCTTGCTTTGGATCTTGCCTACTGGGGCTCCCATTGGTTCCTGTTGAAATAGTAGGCTAGAGTGGCTCCCATTTCAAAAGATATTTTTTTTCCCCTAATGCTATGAACATAACCTGTTGGGGTGTGGCCAATCAGACCTTTCTTATAATCTCAACTAGTGCAGGCAACTGTGATTGCCACCTTTTTTTTCTACTTACCTGAGATGGATTGGTCTTCATCTATTCCCCTTAATTCTCCAGAACCTTCAAGTGATTTGCATTTCTCATTACTGTCAGTAAAAGAAGATAGTGACATAGGGATATGTCACTTACATGTGCTGCTGTGAATGAAATGGGAAAGCATTTCACATGAGTGTGTGAAACACCAGAGTAAAAACACAAAAAATCACATTGAAACAGTGGCAGATATTCAGAAGGATTTGCTGCCAAATCGAAATATACATGAAGAAAGTTAATTTCTATATTCAATTCAAATTTACGTCAGAATAGTGGAGAACACTAGATGTAATAATCTTTGTCCATTCCTCAAATTACCTAGGGACATTCTTGGTAGCAGTCATCAAAAACTGGAAAGGAATTGGGCTCATCAGCTGAACTTCCATAAATGGAGAGACATTAGAAGAATGATTAAACAGTTCGTGAGGTGTGCAGTGATCCTTCCATTTACTTTGCAATTATTGGCCTATCATGTGAAAGGGATGTAATAGTTCACCATTTAGGCACAGATAGACAGTCTCATTCTCAGAATTGAAGTTGGTAAATACTGTAATTGAGCCTCAGCTTGCATCAGCTTTACATTAATATGCATAATTATCATTAGTCCTTATGTAAGAAAATCTTAATTTTTACAACTGTTCAATGCATTTTTAACTAACTTAGGTTGTGAAATAGGAAATACTTATTAAATCAGCATGGGACACCAAAATACTAGTGAGTGGAAAGCACTTTAAAGGACAAGATTGTGATTTTTAAATCCTATGTTTGAAAAGATGATTTGTGCTGAAATGCAAAGTACTAGGTCTAAAAACAAAGCATCAAATTATGTGTTTATATTATAACCCAGAAGGAGGCAAGGGCAGACTTGGGAAGGTTGGGAAAAATTGGTAAAGCATATTTACCCTTCTGTTGTTTATATTGTCTGCCAAATAATTTTTGTAAAATTACAGAAAAACTATTGTGTTTTTTTAATTCAGTAGTGTTCTCCACTTATGCTAGCGATTTCAAAGTGTATTCAGTTTCACAGTGAGCATTAATAAAAATCTTTTTCTTTTACTGTAGCTGGCGTACTGTGTAGTTCAATTTTTAGAAAAGGACAGCACACTTACAGAACCAGTAAGTTCTTGCTATTATTATATATTTTGGGATATTAATATCTCTTTCATCTGTAGACTGTTTAAGGAGGTTTGGGGAACAAAATATTGATATGTAGTTGTTTTTATTAGGAAGAGTCAAATATTTAACCATTTCGTTCTATCAAATTCAGTTTTTCCAACAGTTGTTTGGAATGTCCAAAATGAATTAAAACAACATTAAGAGCATACCTTTTACAAACAGACCAGAGTTTATTCTGCTTATTTTGTTCTCACTGACTGGATATGAGATGGTTGATCCAGAATCATTTTAGTCAGAAATGAGCTTGCCTGAACTGTATTCTGTTGAGAGACTGGTGTTGTGATGGAACACAGATTTCTGGCACATGGAGCTACCTACTGATGCAAGACTTTTGAGTCAGATCCTGTTCATGACTACCAAGTTTGGACCATAGACAAAACCAGACTATGGTCTGGCTGCACATAATTGCAGATGAATACTTCTAATTGTCCTCAACAGTATATAGTGTTTTACCTCATTACACCAAATATTAATTAGGTAAGAACTAATATGTTTATTCTCTAAGCAGCAATCAGTAAAAGGATTGTTACCAAAGAAAGTGCACATTATTAGATTATAACCGTTTCCATTGTAAAATGGGAACTGGGCTTCTTGAAACAAATGAATTATGCAGCTGAGCAAGAGCTCTCTTCTACTTGGAGCTTTTAATATTTGCTAAGATATCAAATCTCAGACGTTCTGTCATTCGTGCTATATGAGATCTTGAAATCTTAGCTTTCTTCCAGACATCAGCTAGAATGTTACATATTTCCTAGTACAAATCTGAACTAATATGCATCCAAGTCTGTTTCCCTTTTTGGTCCCAAATTAGTACATGATTACAACATTCTTTAAAAACTTAACACATGCATCACCAAAGTACTAAGTTCCCCTTCAAAAATTCTGGTCATTACAAAATAAAATGCTTTGTTTCCCCTTATAATTGTCATGAGGGACATTTTGACGTATTAATAAAAAAAATCTGCATAAGTTCCCCAAGGCTTCATTGAGGACACAGTGTCTGCTTTTGTGATTAAATAATACATACATGAAAGATGCACTGATTTCTCAGTGAGTTGTCTTGTCAGTGATGATACTAAATATTGCTTATAGTTTTCAAATATGAAAAGATGGACTTCTATAAAAAAGTCCTCCATTTCAGAAAACAAAGAGACTGGGTTTTTTGCCTAAATGAGAGGGGGGAAAAATGTTATCTGAGAAACGTGAATGGATTGTTGCAACTTTTAAACTATATGAGAAGACAAATATAAACTTTATTTTTAAAGAGTTTTTTTCAAGAGGTCTGTACTGTTTGGGTTGCTTTTTTTTCCTCCAGTTCTACATTTAGGAGTAAACAAACACTGTCATATTTTTGTTCCTTATATGGCTTCTCAATCTTTAACCACAAAACAAAAGCATTTATAAACTTAAACGTTCACGGTTGTATTAAGTTCTCATCAAAAATACCTAAATTTAAGATTGAGTGCTATGCCAGTCATTTTTAAGTATCTGACGTGGTTTAAATATCCTTTGAAGGAAAATGTCTTCCTATTTGAATATTGTTTGGCACCAAATTGCCACAGATGAAAAACAGCTTTTATAGTAAAAATTAAAAAAAAAAAATTTTAAAATATTACACTTTGGTTTGAAAACTGACATCTTTGGGAAAAAATCATCATCCTTTCATAACAAAAACATTTGAGTCTACTCGCATTTTCCTTAAATCAGAAATTGCTAACAGTACGAGAGTCATTATTTCTTCAATATATCTTTGTGTATTTTTGAAGATCCTTGAATAAATTATGATGTAACTGATAACTCCACTAATAAATACAATGTCCGAATATATTTAACTGCTGAACTAGTACCACTTTTCAGACTTAAATTCTTCTACTTACATACTCAATAGATGAGAGAGTTTGGTTTTTCAATTATACTTCAGAAACATTTCCCACAGATGCGTAGACTCTTTCTGAAGAGTTGTGAGCCAACTGGCAGACAACTTCCTTTTGTCACATATTAATGGATCCTTTAGTTGTCTCCCCTCCTCCTTTACTTCCCCCTCCCCATCTTTTGGATGTTCATGGTTTGCTAGGCAAAAAGTGCTTCAGCAAGCTGGGTAAATAATTTAATAATCATGAAGAAAGTTAAGTCTGTGATTATAGTAATATAGTCAATTAAATAACATTCAACATTTAAAAGCAGCATGCCTAGAGTAGTCGGTCACGTGTCGATTTGGGTATTTGTAGTAAATCTTTTCTTAAAATATAATGATAGAACTTAATTTCTTGAGCTTCAGAGTATGCCTCCAAGAAATTAGATATTGAAAGCTGCTATCACTTAAGTGGCAGATAATTTTCCCCATAGCATAGTAGCAAATTTGCACTTTGATTATGTTAAGTTAGATTTCAGGTTACTTTCTGTAGTCTTTCGATTATTATTTTTGAACATGTCTCTTAAGTGTATAACTTTGTTTTCTGAAGAAGTGGTTTTTTAGACCTATTAACAGTTCTTTCTGTAACACTGAACCATATCTGACCACTGCTGCCACATCTGCATTTTGTCTTCTGTTTAAAATATCAGACTACTTAATGAAATATAATTTAGTGCGAGGCAAAGTCAAATTATCATGAAGATTGTGTTCACTTTGTCTCTGCAGGTTGTAATGGCACTGCTGAAATACTGGCCAAAGACTCACAGTCCAAAAGAAGTCATGTTTTTAAATGAACTAGAAGAAATTCTAGATGTGATTGAACCATCTGAATTCGTAAAAGTTATGGAGCCTCTTTTCAGACAGCTAGCCAAATGTGTGTCCAGTCCACACTTTCAGGTCTGTATTTACTGAATGTACAATAATAAAAGGATTCTTATAAAGCAGACTTGTTAATGGTATTACCTACTATTATTCACAGTAGTGAATTCTATTTGTTGCAGAAAGTCTTCAATTCTGTTTCAAATTTTAGGGATCCAAATGTTAGCTTTATCGTTTCTTTTCAAGAGTGCGGTATGTGCATTCATATTGGGGGATTCACTTCAGTGTTATGCTTAACATAAAAGCTTAAAAGCTCACTGTTTTCAGAAGTACTTGAAACCTTTCAGTACATAGTATTTGCATTTCACTGCTTATAGTAGAGTTCTACAGATACTATTTCTTTGGGAAACCATTCTTTGCTTGAATTTCAGAGTTCCTAGGTTATAGTTTGAATCATATCCCTATCAATGAGAAAGCAATTTTTCCATCTCTCCATCAGCTCCATGACTCCCATTTGCACTAGAAAAATCCAAATCTAAGTTGCAACTTTTCTTATCTTTCCCTTATATTTGCCAAATTTTTCAATTATTTGCTCTTTAAGAGATTGTCTGAAGAAGTGTTCCTTTTTTTCATGTCGTCTTAGGTTGCGGAGCGAGCATTATACTACTGGAATAATGAATATATTATGAGTTTAATTAGTGATAATGCAGCAAAGATTTTACCCATCATGTTTCCATCCTTGTACCGGAATTCAAAGACGCATTGGAACAAGTAAGAAGCGCTTGTACAAATAAAAGCCTAGTTTTAGGCTTAAAAGTGGTTCAGATATTTGAGTTGCTAGTTTTAACAGTGTGTTGAGCTGTTCATTCTGTGCCATTAAAGTTGCTGGATAAGGAGGAGACTAGGAAGTCTTAAGAATTTAGAAAGGTAGCTTTTCCTTTAAATATTCCTTCCTCCATTAAACAAGAAACAGTGTTGTAGTGCAACTGATCTATAACACATTTTTATTAATATGAAGCAAATTTAGCATTAATCTGTAGTTCACATACTTCTAAAGACTAACTTTGGTTTCTGATCTCTAGCCTCTCTGCTGATTTGCATTTCTTCCACATTCTAGTGGAATATGTTGTAAATCAGGTCATTTTTTTCCTTTCCTTTTTTTTTCGTTTATTGTTTTCTTTTCTTTCTCCATTGACTATTTTCACTTTTTGCCCCACAATAACATAGTACTTATGCATGAAAACAGCCCTGGTCAGCTCCTTTCTGCAGCTGTTCCGTTGTAAAATGCCTCTTTGAGCTATTGTGCAACTGCTGGGATGGTGAAAGTACCACAGTCTGGCATTGGCCATGCATTGAGGACTGACTGCTGATGGGTTGGCCAAGAATGACTATTCTATCTGCTACTAAACACAGGAAAAGAAATGGAAGATAAGTGATGTTGAAGTGATTGGTTACTGTCACTAGGTGTAAGCAGTAACAAATAATGTACTCTTAAATAAAATTCTGATTCAGTGATGCAATTTGACATAGTAAACGTGAATTGCTGTCAGTTGTTTTTTTCTGGCTTTCAAGGCCATGCATTCATTTTATTCTGAGCAGAAGTCATATTACCCAGTGCAGCTGCACTCTTGCTTGTAACTCACATGTATGATACAAAGTAATCATTTAACTGATTGCTTTTTGGATTTAATGATCAGCAATAGACTACAGACTGGAACTGTAAATTACTCTGTAAAAGTGCTTCATAAAGCAGATTATTTTTGTTCAATTTTTCTGATCTTTTCCACTTCACTTTTCTAACGCTTTTCTGAAGAATCCTGGCATAATTATGCTGTTGCTGTGTGGCAGTTTTCAAAATGAATGTTGTCTCTTCTAGACTCCTTTTAATCACTAACTTTTTTTCCTTGAATTTGTCAGTTGCCAGTAAGTTACTTATATCAAGATCTTTAATGTCATAGTGCATTCTCTCTGATAACCCTAGTTTGATTAGTGTCAGCTACTAAATTTCAAAACTAGACCTGTATTGATACATGTAGTATTAAAAATGAAGTTCAAACATCAAAAGTGTGACGAGTAGTACTATAGAGTAAGAAAACTGCATTCAAAGCTGGTAATTTTAGTACTTGCATTAGCCCTTATGAGGGTAAACTGAAACTTCCACTAACTAGTTTTGTTTCCACTTATTCTGAAATGATGTAATTTTCCAGTTATGTAGGCTATTGGCTACTGTTGACCAGAAAAAATAGATTTCAAAGTTTAAAGTACTCTGAGTTTCAACCAGAAGTTTTACTTATAGGACAATACATGGCTTGATATACAATGCTCTGAAACTCTTCATGGAGATGAACCAAAAACTGTTCGATGACTGCACACAGCAATTTAAAGCAGAAAAACTGAAGTAAGTTTTCATGTCAGTGTGTCTGTCTGTTCTTGAACAATTTGTTCAGAGTGCATTAGCTCTGAAAAACTACTGTGTCTTTAGTGGGAAGTTGCCCATTTGATTACAGTACAGCAGTCTCAAAATCAACTTGGTGAAACTTCCTGTTATATATGAACTGTAAAATCTTCTTAAGAATAGGATGCTTCATGTAATCTTTGACCTAATACTGCTGGGGGTCACCATCTTCCTAAAAATTAATTTTTTGAGAGGGACACAGCTAGTCATGTAGCCCAGTGTAAAAGATCTGTTAAACAGTTTAGTTTACATCCTGTGTTTATTTTAGCATGCTTTATTTACCCAGTGTTATTTTCTTTCATGTTGTCACTCAGTTCTTCCCAAAACACTTTTCCAAGTATTTTTCAGCATTGCATTGTGTGTGAGCATATGTGCATGTTTTTCTAAAAATTACCCAAAATAAAGTTCTTAGTCTACTGTAATACAGGGCATTCGTACGTTATTTGCCAGAAGAATCATGCTGCATTTAGTTTACTCTTGCATAGGCCAGTGAACAGAGCAGGGATTTGGAAGCTAGAATTTTTCTGGTTTATGCCCAAAAATGCAGCTAGCTTTTTATGATCATAAAGTCACTTATCGTCTGTTCCTCTATTTCCAATTTTGTTAAATAGATATATTTTTTTGAATATTCAGTATATTTATTATAAAGCTTACTAAAGTGAGACCAAGAAGTCAAAAGTGTTAATGGTTTGGTGCTCATTTTAGGGGCTGGTGAGCATAGTTAGAAAGTGTGTACTGAAAATACCTGGATTTGAATTTTATTTTTAATTTCAAAGTGAACAGGGATTTCTTCAAGTAGTGGTTCAACTTACCTATTTTAAACCAATATGCTGGACATGGTACAAATTCTTAATGTAGATTGGTTTGTCCAAGTTTTGGAGTTCCTTATTACAATTTAAGTAGAAATGAGCTTGCAGTATAACAAATTTTTAAGATATATGTGTGTTTATAGATAACAAAATGTGAACGTTTGCTTTTTAAAAAGACTTTGTAATTTTCTCTTCCCTCATGGCACATAAGTAGAATCCCTTTTAAATGGGAAAGCAATCTTTTCTTCTCTGTTTTTTGGGGTGGTGTTTTGAGTGTGAGCTAAGACAGGAAGAGTGCTATGTGACATAGTAACAAAACAAAACCAAAAAAAATCCCCCAACACACAAGAACTTTAAAAGGGGATGGTTAGAGTTCTTCCTCCCCTGCCCAAACTTAACTTAATTGAGAGTTGGAGGCAAATTGTGTATGTGTTTGAATATAGCTGCTCATATTTATTTTCTGTTAACGTTTGGTTCATCTGATCTACACATTGAAGCCTGACAGCATTTTTAGCAGTCTTAAGCTCAAAGCCCTTTTAAACTCTACAACCTTTCAAAGACAGGTGTTCATTCTAGTCTCCACAATAAGTTGTTTATCTGTAAGAAAGGAAAAAAACCCTAGATTTTACCATTTTTAATTACATTAGGCATAAGGAAACAAACCTTTCCTACTTTAATTTAAAAAAAATAAAAGCATCCCATGTCATCCCTATAGGCTTGTGACTCCCTTGAATGAGTGTGGTTTTGTCGGGTACTTCTGTGTTAGTGTTCAGTTCAAAATGTCTCTGGGCCTTTTCCTTTAAACTATTACCTGAAGCTGTTGGGCTGATGGTAAGAATCTCTGCCTGTTTCTTATGATTGGATCCTAGTTTCTTATGTTTCAATATAGAATTCAAATATTGTAAAACACAAACACTTTCAACATAGATCAAGACTTCTTTCTGTTTTAATTTTAACTCTTTTAACAATGTACAGTTATTAAAGATAAACTGGTATCAGCAGTTTGGTGCTTTCATAAGAAAATAGAAGTTTTTTCCCTTTTAATGTTGCTTTGTGATTGTGGGGTATTGATATGATGCAAACTATCCTGTCAAAGGTGTATAAGTGATATTTTGGGCAGTAGGCTGAAACAGGCATAGCTAAATAATTTATTCTTTTTGAATTATTATAGAATATTTCTTCATGCTTAAGAAAGTATACAGGTTGTGATGCAAGATTCACCAAACTTCTTTTGCCATTTTTGCTTCTGATTTTTTTTTTTTCCCCCCTCTCCAGAGAGAAGCTAAAACTGAAGGAACGGGAAGAAGCATGGGTTAAAATAGAAAATCTAGCCAAATCAAATCCCCAGGTATTTAGAAAAGATTAACATGTTCATGTTTAAATACTTTAGTTTTGTTAAATCTCAGTGGGAGAAACAGGTCTGACTGATTATGGAAATAAAGCAATTTTACTAATTGTATTATGAAAGACACAATAAAAGTACTTTTAAAATTTGTAACCTTTCTCTTGTGCAAGTAATTATTTTTTTAAAAAGGGTTTCTGAAAAGTATGATATGAAGTACTTTTTTTCCATTTCTTATAATAGCAGGTATATTCAACTGTATTGCAGTTTGAAAAGTTATTGTGCAAAATTATGGAAAATACAGAGATGCCATAATTGGTTTCTCTTGAAAAGCTGTTTTGCAAACAGTATATTACAAAAGAGATCTTTCTGCAAACTGTGAGTTATGACTGGTCAGTTTTCCTCTGTGTCAAATGGATTAAAGTAATATTGTGCATTCTTGTCTGCTGCATTTGTTCTCATACTTGCATTGGGCCGGTCTTCTGGTGAACCTGCACCTCAGGTTCTTAGTAAAATGAAAACATCCTGTCAGGCATTACTTGATGTAACTGA
The DNA here is from genome assembly GCF_929443795.1 of Astur gentilis. Taxonomy (NCBI): domain Eukaryota; kingdom Metazoa; phylum Chordata; class Aves; order Accipitriformes; family Accipitridae; genus Astur; species Astur gentilis. The sequence continues at coordinate 10,895,009 of NC_064904.1, forward strand.
AATTTTGATAAAGAAACAAAGGTCCTTTAGACTTTCATTATATTTTGAAATTATGGGAGAAGGGAATGGTTTGGCTTGGTTTGTTTCTCTCCCCACCCCCCACCCCTATTTAATTTGGCTGGAAAATGCTGCCAGTTTTCCTTTATCTCAATCATACTGATTGCTGCTATGGGCAAAAAAACCCCAAACATTTCAATTACTTCACAGCCAGAATTTTACTATACTGCAGTAAGAAGCTTACTGTACTGTATCTTTCCAACATGGTTAGCTGAGTTTTAAAGTGCTGGAGGATGGAGTAATGGTACTCTGTAAACAGAAGTGGGATACGTTATGGTGTCATCTTTTTTCTAAGAAGGAGGAATTTCATAAATGTTTTCTACCTCTTGTGGCATTTCTCAGGGAATAATTACTAAACCACTCAAAATTTGTTAAAATTAAACAAAATGTCATTTGACAACAGATCAGTTAAATTAAAAAAGAGCCATTCATATGAAAGCAGCAATTGACTTTCAGTGACAAAACGTTCCTCTAATCACATAAGCCATACCAAAGCCTTGCTTGAAAAGTACTTGATATACGTGGTCATTTGCTGTCACGAATGATGAACTATTGCATGTCTTGCTAAATAAAGGAGTTGACTTGTAGTAGTAAAATTTAGAGTTCTACAGTGTAAATGTCCTTTTCTTACCAAGTAATTTTTTGTAACTGTGTACTTTTTCTGAAACTGGTTAACACAACCTGTATACAGTATGTTCTGCATAGTATGCTTGAAGAGAGCCAATAATTGGAAGCAATTTAAAATAAAAATTATTTTGAACACTGAGTGCTCCAGTGAATTGACGTAAGGATATAAATATTTTTAGCACTCTATGTAGTGGATTTTTAAGGTTGGTTTTTTTTCCCTGGGATTTCTATTAACTTTTTAATTTGTCTAATTACTGACAACTCTTGTTGTTCAGAGCTATTCCTGACTCTGCGTGATACAAGAATACGTTTTAAGATTTTAGATCATTATAATTACATTCATTAAATCCTTGCTGTCAATTTTTTTTAACAGTACATTCTCTCTTCCAACACAAAATTGCACCAGAAAGTTAAATCATTGTGTTTGGGTTGCTACACTGTTCACAAATCACTAGACAATGTATTAATAATGTTTCAGATAAATGATTGACAAAGTAGACATTTAATATTGTCAAAATCTGAATATTTTAAAATTCAATCTCAGATAATCAAAACATATTTTTTGTAGTCTGACTGTTTTTCAACAGGACGTTTCTGCCAAGTGAAAGTATTGGAGTTCCATTTTAAAATTTATTACTTGGTGCCTGGAAGCATAAGATATTGAAGCTAATCTCAAATAACTAATCATATCGTTCAAATGCTCAAATACACTCTTAGTATTTAGGTATTACTACTAAGAATTATTATTTTAACACTTTGCATTTTATTAGTACCCAACATATAGTGATACGAGTTTGATGAACAGTCCTGTTGCAATGGAAACAGATGGGCCTTTAATTGAAGATTTGCAGATGCTGAAAAAGACAGTGAAAGAAGAGGCTTGTCAGGTAAAGCCATGCGAAGATAACAAAGTACTCTAAATTATGAATTACTTTTTTTTAAGTGACTGTTAATAATAGACGTAAACATGGGTTGTATTTTTCAGCCCTATAACCATTTATCCTAGAGTAATAAACTTCATTAGAGCTGCTACTTTTAGGTGATGCTGTAGCAACCAGCAATACAGTGTTAAATTTCTAATGCCTAGACATTCCTTCTACAGAAGGTTTCATTTTCTTTTCACTTAGAAATAGCTTTTTGTGTCATGATGGGAACAAAGATTATGCTTTAAGGATAGTTAAAAATATGGATAAAATCTACCACATCATGTTCTATTCTTTTCTCTATATAACAGTTTTGGGTTTTCATAAGGAAAACTTGTATAAAATATAGTCAGATTCTAGTGATTACTTTTTCGTTTGTTTGTTATTCAGAGCCGCCTTAGTGGCTAAAGCTACTATGTTTTGAAAAAATGTGTGAAGTGTGCATTTGTTTTGACCACTCATGGGTCGTCTTCCTCAGTCCACCATCTGTCATGTTCCATGGCATACCACAGGGCAAGGACTCTCAAGGTCATTCCAGTCTTTTTGTCTTTAGCTAATGCTTAGTAATCTTCAGGTGTTTTTAATTTAACTTCAGTAAAGTGGAACTGGAATCCTGACATTCAAACTAGAGATTTAAACTGGGACCTGATAGAAAATGGAAAGGTGCCAGGGAGCATTGCAGAATCACCAAGATGTCTGGCAGAAATATCAGTAATATGAATATCTCTAAATCCAGCAAAGTATAAGACCAGAGAAATGATCTGGAGCTGGAAAAACTGGTTGAGATCAGAGATAAACTCTGTTAATTTGAACTAATGTATCAAACAAAATTTAATGAAAATAAGCACATGGTCAACCTAACCTCCTCTGTTACTTTCTTAAAATTCTAGTGTCATTATCCTGCAAGATTATATTTTATTTATTATTTGTACTCTGGCATTTTGGATGAAGGTCAAAATCAAAAGAAATGCTGGAATGCCTCCAAGACATGCTCAGTGATGGCTGTTTTTTAAGCACTTCTCTGGAGTGGAACCCTATGCATTACACGTAAATCTTGGTGGCCGAGTTACATGCCTATCCAGGGCAATGAATGAGAGTAGCATTCCCCTGAATGGGAATGCTGGTCAGAGCTTGTCAGTGAGAAGCACTAGGCTTATTACAGTTTCTAAACTTCTGCCTTTCTTTAGGCCTTGGATAGCTTAGCCAGGCCCACGTGATGGGAAGAGGGGCCTCCTTTCACTAGCTCCAGAGCCTAGAACCAGTTCTAGTGGAGAAAGATGCATACAAGATTAAGCAGTACTCATTTTTTTCAGTAATCTTAAAGTTGTATTGACAGTAATGTCCATCTTTTACTATGCTATTTCCTAGCACATAACCATTTTCTCAAGATTTATGAGACCTTGGTTCACTTTCCATCCTGGCCAGAGGGAATTAAAACCCGTACCTCCTAACTCTGAGTGTTCTAACATTAGTTCTATAAGAGGAGCCGAAGTATGACTATATACTAGTAGTTGGGACAAGCAGTTAAGAACAAAGTTCCCAGTCCCAGCTGCTGGAAGTGTTTGGGGATTTGGGCCACTATTCCACAATATAAAATGTGCAAATACTAATGGCAGCCCAAACTAAGATTGTAAGCTTGCTTTTCAAAGATAAAGATTCTGTTCTAGCAGAGCTAATAGAATGGTTTGAAACAGAAATTCTTGTTATTAGAAAAACTTAAGAGAAATCTGTGAGAAGTATAAAGCTTGCAAGAGGATTGATAAGTCTGGGTTACTAGGCAGGAAAAGGATTGATTAAGGATTAGGGTATTGCAGAAAGCAAGCTAGGCAGCATTTTTGGATGAGTCTTTGAGTGGAAAGAGTTATGTATCCCTTGCTAAGTACCATCAGAAATTTATGCTAAAAAAAGAGGTATTACCATTATCAGTTTAAAAAAAAACCAAGGCAAGTCAAAAGGACAGCTTAGTTTATTTTTAAATAAACAGAAAAATCCCGAAGTGAGGATCTATGTAAAGATCTGTATGGTCTCACTGAAAGTAAGGTTTATGCCAGAGGTTAGCAATGTAGCAGAATGTCCATACTGAAGAGGTGATGGAATGACAGAGGAAAGCAAACCAGGAATTTTTTTCTGTGCCAGACCGTGAGCATTTTTAGTGAATACTCTTTGCTACAGTAAAATTTGACCACCATGACTGACTGACTGTTTGAACATGCTAGTAAATCAATGGCTAAGTAAAAGCCAGTCAGTTCTTTTAAGGACTTTTTTATAGAAGAACATGAATAAACAACATTAACAGGCAAATTGGGGTAGGTGAGAGACATACAAACTATATGAGGACACTATTATATAGTTTAAAGATACTTTGATAGGAATACTGTCTGGTTTTGAGAGAACATCAGTAAAATAGTACAGCAGAACCTTATCAGATACATGAATAGCATAATTGGAAGCATGGAAAAAACTTAAAATCATTTATCTCACATGTAGAGACATACAAAATGACAAATAACTGAGAAGATTATTTTTTAAAGTTATCAAGTGATAATCACAGTAATGTCATGATTGCTAATAGCTTAGAATTTGTTAGTTGTTTCTCTCTTTTCTTAGAAAAAAAAAAGTCAAGACTTAACTGGGTAGTTGGTGGGGTAAAGAGGAGAACCTATAAACTTCTTCCCATGTGTTTTTATTTCTTTTCCGATAAATGAACATGCTGATGTTCAAGAAATATTTTTAAGTAATTGTTTAGTAATTAATGTTTTTGGCCGACTTTGTTCTATTTTTATTTCAGGCACAGAAAGATCAGAAGAAAGATCGTCCTCTTGTGCGACGCAAGTCAGAACTGCCTCAGGATATCTATACCATGAAAGCCTTGGAATCACATTGCAGAGCTGATGAATTAATATCACATGATGGGCATTAAACTATTACAGTGAAATATTATTTTGGAGGAAAAGTTTTTTTTTTCTGGACTCAGTTCTACTGTAGAACTTACTGTTTTGTGCCATACCAATCAGTTACACACAAAGTCAAAGCTTTCTTCAACCCAGTTCTGTAGGCAATAACTTAATAGAGTATGCAGCTCAAGATTAGTAGTTCAAACAATGGTAAATTACCCAATTCCATATGCAGAATATTGGGTTGACTGTAATGAAGTGGACACAGTTTCCTGGAGGTGTTTATCATAGTACCAGCTAGCTGATAACATGCAGTTTTTATAGTCATATTTGAGAAAAGCATTCTATAAACTCTTTTCTGTCTAAATAAGTGAATGACCAATAGTTGGTACTAATGATAAATGAGTGTTTTCAAAATTAGAATTATTTCAAATTTAAGTATTAAACTTTTTCTAGGATTTCTCAATTTTACAGTTGTTTCCACATTATTGCTGTCTTGTAATATACCAGCAGTTTTGAAAATACACAGTTATTCTTTCATATTACAAAACTTGGCTTACAAACTGGTAACTTTCATGACAATCCTCAATCATCATTCCTTTCTAAGAATTCTGTAAATTTATTTCTCCTTTACTTAGGATAAAGATATCTATCTATATATACACCATGTCCAAATATTTTATGTATATTTAAAGCCATATTTTCCGGTCTTTAGTGTATAATACAGCACCAGTATTCCAGATATGAACTGGTAGAAGAATTTTTCCGAAAATGAAAATTTGTTTACTATAACTGGGAATAGACTGAATATAAAATTCCATTTTAAGTTTTTTCAAGTCAATAAAATACTCCTCCACTGTTTTCTCCCTTATCTGAGCTCTTAATACTCAGCATTTTTCTTGGGCTCTAGGAGTTCAATATTCTGTGGCAGATAACTATGCGTGATTTTAGTTGCATCAGTTTTTACCTGAAAGATGAACATAACCTTTCGGGAAACACAACATCACAAGCTTATTAAAATAAGAAAAAGAACGGACCCTTGAATTTCATTCTGCTTCTTTTTAAATGAGTAAGAGCTGAGGAGATAGTGACCATAATTTTACCGTGAAGATATTTTTTGTTGTTGTTGTAAAGAGCACATGTGCTGCAAATACACCTCACAAGTGAACTGAAAATGCATCTGAGTTGCTGATGATCTTCAAATGCTGCTATATATTCCACAAGATTACTTGCATGTAATGAGCTTTTTGTTGTAGATGGAAAAGCACGGGAGGAAAATCTCTTTAAAAATATAGTGCTTTGTCTTCAATATTTGATTTCTCTCAGGGTGGCCAGTATTTTGACTTACTTATCCTGCTTACAAGCTGTTTGAAATGTGTTCTGCTATTCTAAATGGGTGATTAGTTTCTTTTGTCTCTGGCAGTAACATGATATAACTTAATGTTTAATGTCTTGATGCATAAAGAGATAAAAACGTGGCTTCTTTAAAAATAGTTTTGTTTTACTTTTTAAGGAAGTATAACGTCTCCTGCATCCATTTAAAAAAAAAATTGCGCAAAGCAGACATTCATAGTAACCTTGTGCAGATGTAGTGCCTGCTGTTTGTTGGTTGCATTTAACATTCAATTTCCAGTATTTGTTACGTTGTCTATTGGAAGAAAATTGTGGGTGGTAAATATTGGCTGACAACAACTAAATTTAAAGACTAACCAACCCAACTTTTAAGTGGAATGTCCACCGTGTCTGAAAACATTTCCTGTAAAACTTGAAAAAGGATATGCTTTACCATTAGGATAAACTATATTAAAACAGTTTAAAGATGCCTTCTCCTTTTGAGGGAAAAAGGGTGCTTTTTTAATTGTGTAAAGCAATGTCTATGTATTTTGATATACCATTGTTTGAACTTCCATCTTTAGCTGGTAGATTATCAGATTATCAGTTACCTTTGATTTTGGGTGTTCAGTATGTTTGTGCAAGAGGTTGCTGAAAGGAGTTATGTTACCCAAGGAAAAAAACCTGTATATCAATGTTTGATTGATTGTGTGATGCTCAACGTATAAGAACATCTTTCACTGTCTAGATTTTATTTCTGTTCTTTATTGAAGATAAACACTCACCAAAAAAAGGGAAATACTATGGTATTTTTAAAGGTTTAAAGTTCAGCATAAATTCCTATTAGAAGTTTTGGGCCACTGAACATTTGCTTAGGCAATATTCCAAAATCTATCACCAGTAATGGTTTAGCATGTTTATTATCAATATTGATATACTTCTTATCCTGTACTAAACCATTCAAAAACTAATACATCCAAAGTAAAAAGAAAAATTAAAGTTTTGGTGACTGTTGTTCTTCATAAAGTTCTGTGTCTGACACCTTCCCCCGTTTTCCAAAATTAACACCTGTACATCAGGAATGTCAAAAGTAATATTACAAGTGTCTTTTTAGTGTGGCTTTAGTATGGCTTCATTTTAATATTGTACATACATTGTACCTTGTTTTATGGTAATAAGTAATAAAAATGTAGACTTCATATTTTGTACAGAATTGTCCTATGTACAGAATAAAAAGTTCCTAGAAACAGCAAAAATAGGTAAGTGGCACAATTATTTTTCATTAGACAATATCTGTAACATTATGCATTAGTGGAATGTTAAGTTCAAATGTACCTACATATTTTTTAACATTTTGTAATTCAATTTTTTGTTCTGGCATTGTTTCTGAAGAACTTCATACACCTGCCATTTAATATGCTTTTATCTAATTTTAAAACTTTAAAAAAAAATGGTGTATTATATGGACAAATAAAGAACATGTGAATTTTACTTGCTCATCATGAAACTAAATGTAGCACAGGACATTTGGGGGGGTGTTCAGATTATCATTGTTAGCAGAATTGGCTGTACAAATTAAAATAATTTCATAACTTTTACAAAAGCAAAAAAAAATTATGGAAAGGCCATTAGTAGAAAAACTGGAGTAATGGATAGATGTTCAGTAGAAAAAGCAGACTTTTAGAACAACTTTTGGTACTGAAAGGAATTTCATAAATGTCCAGTCTACAACTATGAAAGATGCACCTTTCATATCATCATGTTTTCCCCTCTGCCATAGTTTATCCCCAGCCAGCAACTAAGCACCATGCAGCCACTCGCTCACTCCCCTCTGCCCTGTGGGAGGGGGAGGAGAATGGAAAACAAGTAAAACTTAATAATTGAAAAAATAAATAAAATAATACTTGTAACAAAAAAGAAGATAAAAGGAGAGAAATACCAGACAAGTGATGCACAACGCAATTGCTCACCACCCCCTGACTGATGCTCAGCCAGTCCCCAAGCAGCCATCTGCCCCTCCTGGCCAGCTCCCTCCAGTTTGGGCATGACATCCCATGGTGTGGAATACCCCTTTGGCCAGTTTGGGTCAGCTGCCCTGGCTGTGTCCCCTCCCAACTTCTTGTGCCCCTCCAGCCTTCTTGCTGGCTGGGCAGGAGAAGCTGAAAAATCCTTGACTTGGTATAAACACTACTTAGCCACAGCTGATAATATCAGTGTGTTACTATTCTCATACTGAATCCAAGATGTAACACTATACCAGCTACTAGAAAGAAAATTAACTCTATCCCAGCTGAAACCAGGACATCCTGTAATGCTTCCTATATTGACAGGCTTCAAGCAAAGTAGCCATAAAATCAGGGATTATAGATACATGGTCAGGTAGTAAAGACATAGGAAAAAAAATCTGCAGTAGGAACTGTCTTCTGTCTGGAATCCATAAAAGTCTTCAAAAGAACTAAGGAAATTACTTGTATAAAGCTGACTTTCAGTAAGTAGTGGGTTGGGGGCGGGGGTAGTTTTAAGCCTGGGATCAATATCTAACTACTGACTTGAGTTATAAATGTGAGATTTGAGTTATAAATGAAGCATTTGCATACTGAAAGAAACAGGTTTTTGCATGAGCTCAGAAGTTAACTCATCACATGTACTCCCAAGCTTAATCATGAATCAAAAACTAGATACTGAAACAAGGGTGGATTCAGTCATTCAGTTTACAAAATTAGGGTCAAATATCTCTCAAAATGTAATGTTTTAAAATACTGACAGTAGTGATGTTTTTTCTATATAAATACCTTCTTGAGTTAGCAAGTGAGCTTTAATCATTTCTAAGGGGATTGAGCTCAGGGGCTTTGACCAACAACACTTCGCATTGCTTGCTTGGTTTGGCTTTTTAGAATTGGAAAGGAAGGTGCTAGTGTAGCACAAGTATGCTTGTGTTTGGAGTTTTGTTGGTTTGTTTTATGGAAACTATTTTAGTACCTTACAGTGTACTTGGAGGAGATAACCTGCAATAATAGCTATCCCAAGTATTGTTCTGGATCCCATTATGGACCACCCACCTAAAAGTGGAGCATTTCTGTCCTTGAATCCTTACAGAGCATAATGGTTGTGGAGACTTTCACTGCATATAGCTAAATTGCCATATCGCTGTCTCCCTGGATTATAGTTTCTTTTATATGATGAGGCTTGGCTTGAGCTATCTTCACCTTATGAAATAAAACTTCGATGTAGTTAAAAATTTTGTATGAAAAATTTCCCAAGGGAGAATTTACTGTGGAGCTAAAGAATATAATACATTATTCCTTCCTCACATAATTGAAGAGCAGCATGACCGCTGGTGGCTTTCTCTGAACCCACTCATATTGGGACTGCATTCACTCCTGCACAAGCGGATGACTTGTACGCACAAAGCGTGAAGTTTCATAAGCATCAACCCTATGGTGTTGAGGGCTTCCGCTGTTTTGCTACAATGGGGAGAAGGGTATTCACGTAATTGCATTAAGCTATTTAGGTGGTTTTGTGATCCAGAAGACCACGCTAAGAGGATTTGTGCTAGCATGAAGGCTAGTAGTTTTTCTAGTATTCTGCCTGTAGAATTAGAGGTGCGAGAGGCTTAGAGATGGGAAGGCAAGTGATTTGCTCTGATTGTTAGTTGTTTGGGGTTTTTGCTTTGGGTTTGGTCTCAAATACTACCAAATTACTATTAAATACAGAAAAAAAAAAAAAAAGTCGTTTGGGGTTTTTTGGGGTTTTTTTGGCCGAAGTTGTTTCTTTTGTAACTTATGCAAAAGCTTTTCTTTCTTCTTATGTTGTATGGCATTTGCCAGGAGCAGATCTTGTCTGTCTTGACAAGTCCTAGTTCTCATTCTCTGAAATACTTATTTGTACTTGAATTATAGGGGCAATGTGTCATACTGGCAATCTTGCCATTTGGATGGCTGATTTCAATGGCTTCTCGCATACCTGAGAGAAGGGCCAGGTCCTTTGTATATCCAAGAAAACATTCATAATTAACTAGACATGGATCAAGACAAACTATTTTTCACCCTGATTGAGCAAGCTAAAGCTTTTTTTCTCCATAGGCTTTAACTGCACATAAGACCTTGTGCAAAAAGTTAGTTTACTTTATCTTTGCTTTGATTTTCTTTAACCTAATTTACAACATCTTCCTCTTGCTCCCTTTGGCACAGGAGGTAAGGCTGAAATGATTAAAGGAATACAGTGTCTTACCTAGACTAGCTTTTAGTTGTAAGTAGCCTAGCATTTAAATACCGGGATCCTAGACTTGGTTCTTTATACCATAAAGGCTTGTTGCACATGGAGTATTTTGGTTTTTAAAACCTACAGTAAGATGAGACTTGCTGGCATTTTTTGACCCTACTTTCTCTGCAATTCAGCAGCAATGAATATAAATAATTACTTGAATTCTTTTTTCCTATCTCTGTGATGCTTTCTTCTTATTATTTCCTTACTTTACTTTCCTTATTCATATTTTTTCCTGGCAGCACTTTTGCAGCAATGAAATACTGTATCTTGCTCTGTAAGCCACAAAAATTTTGTGACATTTTGGTGCAGCAGAAGACGGCTATTTTAGAAGAATGAGGATGCTAGCACTTGGAACCATAGCTTGAGCTAACCTAAGAGATACCAAGTTACACTTGAGTTGGATCTAGGCTGCTCAAGAGTAATATCAACACCCTTTTAATGAACATCCTGAAAGCCAGGATGTTAATTTAACCTGGGTTTTTGGGATGCTTGGCCTGTACTGACACTTACTACATGGATAGAAGTAGTAGATAATTCTCCACTCTTTGGAAGGCAGTGAAGCAGGACCAGATATGGGGTAGCCTTGGTGGAATTCAGACAGCCTAGCTCTTTGTTTTCATATGAAATGTAATCCTAAAACAACCTGCATGTAGAAGAATGATAGGGTGTGAGCAAACCAGACCAGAAAATGGGAATAGGTTGTATTAAACATGATTTCAGTAACTATATTCTGTAAACAGAATATTCAGATGAGTACCACTATTTTTCATTGTCAGAAATAAAATTTACCTTTCTAGTACGAAAGGGGGGGGGGGGGGCAGGGGGGCACTAAATGGGTTTGATCGATTTTCAGTAAATCACTTCTATCAGTTCTGGTGCTTGTGGTTGAAACTTGGTTGCTGAACAGATCATTTTGCTTCCAGACAAGAAGGTTTGAGGTTTCTATTACTTAAGAAATCAGTGGTTTTTTCAAAGTTAAATTGGACTCCTAAAACACTTAGGAGCCTGCTTGAGCAGAGGCATGCTTTTTTGCCAGCAGACATGGAGGAGCTGGGGTATGTAGCTGGGTTTTCTGGATTCCCAGTAACCTAGCTGGACATCCACACTTTAGTGCTGAGTTACACTTGTGTAGTGGCTTCCAGGTCAGGACTTCCTTTGTCAGGCAAGATACCCTACCCCATCTTCCTTGTTTCTTGTGCAGTACATCTGAACAGATCCTGGGCGTGAGGGTTTCCGTGTACTTGGCTGTGTATCCACCTGAGGAAATGCCTGTGGGGTTCAGAGGCAGTTTTGTATGGTTCGTTTGCTTGTTTTTCTTTTTTGGGCAACATCCCCTTCTCCATTTCCATATGAACCAAAACTGAAGTTTTCAGTCTGTGCGTCACCCAATGGCCTCGGACTACTTTTGGGGAGTCAGTGGAGTTGCTCTGCAACTATGCTGCCACCTCCCCTCTCCCAGCCAGGACCGGGGTGGGGGGGGACACGGACTGGTTTGGGTAAAGAGGAACAGGATTGTCCACCTCGGTGGCAGTGAGCAAAACTCATCTAATACCTTAGATCCGTCAAACATATAACTGGGACAGGGCCAGCATGTATGCAGTAAAAGAGCCTTAAGGACTTTTTAAAACAAAATGAGATTCTGAAGGAAAAGTCCCCTTCTCCCTACTGTGCTTTCCGTCCCTCCTGTGTTCTTTATGGCCTGTGATTTGGGAACCAGTCTCGCAAAAGACCGGGATTAATTGTTCTGGTGCTGGATTCATTAAACTGTAAATAGCAGGGCTAGCCGGCTGTGGTAGCACCCCAGGCAGAAGGGGCCGGGGGTTGCCCTGCACTGAAGAGAAGCCCTGTCTGGTGACGGGCTGGCCTGCTGCTTTCTTCACGGGAAAACGTCATGTGTACCACCTCTTCTCACGGCTTCTCGGTTTACTTTTCACGTCAAATAAACACTTTTCTTCTTCGGCCACTTGAGCCTGGGGGCTGCCTTATCCTCCAGGCAGCGAGGCGGCAGCAGCAGACCCCCCTCCTCGGCCGGGCCGCGCTGCCCGGCAGCCGAGGGCAGGGGACGGCGGCTCGCCCCTCTCTCCCTCCGCTCAGCTACCGCTCCCTCCTTCCAGAACACACGGCTCCCCGAAACCCTTTGTTAAATAGGGGGGCGGGGAGGCACCGCCCGCTCCCCCCCGGGGCCTGCCGGGACCCGGAGCCGCCCCCTCGGCCCGGCGGCGGGGGGCGGGACGGACTGCCCTTCCCAGGCTCCCCCGCGGCGGCCAGGCGTCGCTCGCAGCGCAGCGGGGCGGGCCGGTGCCAGTGCCGGCGCGGCGGCGGCTGAGCGCGGCGCGGCTGCCGGAGTCCCTGCCTCGGCATGTCCGACTCCGGCGGCGGCGGGGGCGGCGGCCCCGGCGGCGAGGAAGGCGGCATGGAGGTGTCGGGCTCGGCGGTGCAGAACGTGGCCGACGTGTCGGTGCTGCAGAAGCACCTGCGCAAGCTGGTGCCGCTGCTGCTGGAGGACGGCGGCGAGGCGCCGGCGGTGCTGGAGGCGGCGCTGGAGGAGAAGGGCGCCGTGGAGCATATGCGCAAGTTCCTCTCCGACCCGCAGGTCCACACGGTCCTGGTGGAGCGCTCCACCCTCAAAGGTGAGGCGAGAGCCGGGCGGCCGCCACGCTCTCAAAATGGCGGCGGCGCCCGCCGCCACCTCCCCCGAGCCACCGCCCTGCCGAGGGGTGGGAGGGGCGCGCCGCCGCGCTCCCCCGCCCGCCGCGGGGGCTCTCCGCCTCACGGAGGGCCCCGGTCGGCGACGCGCCGGCCTGCCGCGCTGCGGGCCCGGTCTCGGCCTCCGCGGGGCTCGGTGTTACGCGAGGGCGGCGGCCGCAAGGGCCCGCTGGGGCGGGCGGGACCGGCGGCGGCGGCGGCGGCTGCCTCCGCCTGGCCCGGCCTCCCCCGTTATTCTTTGTTCTGCGCCTCTGGGGCCTGAGCTGACGCTGCTCGGCGGTCTCGGGGCAGATGCTCGGCGGGGCTGTGGGCTGGGCGTGGGCGCGGGTGCTGCGTCTTGCCGCGGCTGTAGCCTGTCCTGCTTGGAAAGGCGGCGAAAGTGCTTCGTCAGTAGGCTGTAGGCACTTCCTACTGCGGCCTCCTTTCTGCCGGGGAAATGACCTCCTTCTTGGCATGGCAGATAATCGCTCTGAAACAGAAAGAAAAAAACCCACCAACCCCAAAACCTTGGAGAAAAGAAAAAAAAGAAAACCCAAACCTGAATCAGCCTGTAAAAAGCATTATTCCATGGTTAATTAGCGAGACTCCGAAATTCGTAAATCAAGATGTAGACCTTGCAGTGTCTTTGTTTAGTTAGCAAAGCCTGGTGGCCATGCTGCTTGTAAACCGTTCTCGGAAATCTCATCAAATGCTGCGTTAAATACTACAGCCGAGTTGACACTCAGACTTCAGAAACATCTTTGTTATTGACACGCTGCGGTTGCTGACTGTTTATTTCTAAAATGACTTCTTACTGCCAACAAATCTGTTGCTAAATAGGTGCTTGTTGTCACAGAATCTAGCCTAATAAACAATAAAATATAACTAGGCTTCCTTAATAACACAGACCTTTACTATTAAACAAGACCTACAGTCCATATATGGCTACATGCCTGCCAATCTGAGCTTGCAAAATGTTAATATTACACTTCTGGATCTCTGCACCTAGTGTGCCATTGGTTCAGTCCCTGTAGGTGTATGTCAAATCTTAATAGTCATACTCCATATTGCATTATTTAACATGTCAACAGCTGCAGTGTAAGATGCTGCATATATGACCTGCAGTTGCTGCACACTGAGGGGAAACGTGAAGAAGGTTCTTCCACTCACTGTCTATTCACTGTGAACTTAAGATGTTGCCCAAAATATCCTGTCTTTCTTTATCTTACACCTATTTCTGGGGATTGTCCTCCTCCTTCCCATTCCAAAGTTCGAGACTTCTTTTTCAGCAGCGATAACACTAGAATTTTCGGGGGGGGGAGGGGGGAGGAGAACAACGATCTTTATGAATTCACAATACGGTATTTAATAAGATTTAAAGAAAATCTATTGGATGCTAATAGGCTATGCAGTTGATTTCTAAATTTCTCTTATGTCTGGCTCAGGAGGTTGGTTAATCTTAGTTCAGATTGGAGGTAATGAAGATAGTGGTGATCAGTTAGCTCCAGGCTTGTCGCGTAGGTATTGTTATATATGTATGGTTAAAAACAAATTGAGTCGCTTATTAGGTGTTTTAGAAGCTAAATAATAATTTACTATGAGCAGAAGGCATTTCCATTGATGTTTTCTGGTTTAATAGCAGTTATTTGGGGAAAGTGGATTCTCTGATTGACAGCCAGTCTTCAAACTTAACAGATTCAGAACCTCCAGGAGCATATGGAGATCTTGTTTTCTCTGATACTATTAAAAGCAAATTATTGAAAATTGTGCATGGATTAGGTAGTATGAAGTAAATTGCTGATTGCAAATACAATAAAACAGAAGCCATATTTCTGAGTAATGAAAAATGCTATGTGGTATGTATTGGGTTTGTGCAGCAAGGTTTTGGTAGCAGGGGGGCTACAGGGGTGGCCTCTGTGAGAAGCTGCTAGAAGCTTCCCCTGTGTCCAACAGAGCCAAGGCCAGCCAGCTCTAAGATGGAGCCCCTGCCAGCCAAGGCCAAGCTAATCAGCGATAGTGGTAGCACCTTTGTGATAACACATTTAAGAAGGGGAAGAAAAAGTTGCTGCAGCACAGAAATTGCAGCTGGAGAGAGGAGTGAGAACATGTGAGAGCAACAACCCTGCAGACCCCCAGGTCAGTGAAGAAGGACGGGGAGGAGGTGCTCCAGGCACTGGAGCAGAGATTCTCCTGCAGCCTGTGGTGAAGATCGTGGTGAGGCAGGCTGTCCCCCTGCAGCCCAGGGAGGTCCACAGTGGAGCAGATACACACCTGCAGCCCAGGGAGGACCCCACACTGGAGCAGGTGGATGCTTGAAGGAGGCTGTGACCCCATGGAGAGAGGAGCCCATGCTGGAGCAGGTTTTCTGGCAGGACTTCTGGCCCCCCAGGGGACCCACGCTGGAGCAGTCTGTGCCTGAAGGACTGCATCCCATGGAAGGGACCCATGCTGGAGCAGTTCATGAAGAACTGCAGCATGTGGGAAGGACCCACATTGGAGAATTTCGTGGAGAACTGTCTCCTGTGGGAGGAACCGCATGCTGGAGCAGGGGAAGAATGTGAGGAGTCCTCCCCCTGAGGAGGAAGGAGTGGCAGAGGTAACATGTAATGAACTGACCCCAACCCCCGTTCCCTGTCCCCCTGCACCGCTGGGGGGGGTGCAGTTAGGTAGAGAATTCAGGAGTGAAGCTGTGACCAGGAAGAAGGGAGGGGTGGGGAGAAGGTATTTTAAGATTTGGTGTTAGTTCTCCTTATCCTACTCTGGTTTGATTGGCAATAATTTATTGGCAATAAAATTATTGGCAATAATTTTCCCTAAGCTGAGTCTGTTTTGCTCGTGACGGTAATTGATTGAGTGATCTGTCCCTGTCCTTACCTCGACCCATGAGCCTTTTGTTTTATTTTCTCTCCCCTCTCTAGTTGAGGAGGGGGAGTGATAGAGGGGCTTTGGTGGACACCTAGGGTCCGGCCAGGGTCAGCCCACCACAGGTATCACTAGCTACACAGCCTGCCAACAGCTTTCATATGGATTCCTGCGGCATCTAGTGCAGTGTTGTTCTGTGAGCAGGCTTCTGGTGCTTGGGATCACAAATGTGACACCCAAAGGCTGTATCTCCTATGAAGGGCCAAATGAAATCAGAGCAGGACAAGAGTCCACTGTAATGTGTCCAGTCAGAGCGTGTCCCCCAACAGGGAGTAACCTGCACCGAAATCACTGCATTGCAGCACAACTGCCTGCATCTCCAGCAATTACATCATCTGTGATACATTGGCTGTGGTAATGCCCGAGTACTTCCATGACTTGGGTTTTTGTTTTGTCAGGAGGTTTTTTGTTCAGAGACTTAATTTCCAAATCGTTTTCAAAGAAAAAGTCTGAAAATACAAAGCAACCTTTAAAAGAAAAAAGCAGCTGTTTAATGTTCTCACTGAAGTGTAGTTATCCTAGCATATGTCTACAAATAAATGCACATTCTCTGTTGCAGAAGATTTCTCTCTGAAAATGTGAGTTATAATTTTCTGCTTTTAATGTTTTATCATTTTTTATAGCAACCTAAAAATGTTAATGGAATTTTGTTAATGAACCCACTCCAAATCTGAGGGATATTGCAAAGCTAAATTTAAATTAATTTAGTTAATTACGTTGGTGTAGAAATTGAAAGTTAGAAATTAGTCTGGTAATAGCAGAAGATTGTTGAGAGTGGCAGATGCCTTCGAAATAGAATATTTCTTACATACATATTTTTTGCAGAGGATGTGGGAGATGAAGGAGAGGAGGAAAAAGAGTTTATTTCCTACAGTATCAGCACTGACATTCATTATGGAATAAAATCAAACAGGTGAGTTAGTAAAATAGATCTTGACATTTCTACCCTATGAATGCAAAACTTACACAAGCAGATGTACCGACTTTACCTACAAATTTACCTCCAGTTTACCTAGTGCTTCATGCAGTGTCTTTATTCAGGTGGGGCAGTAGCTTTTCAGGGTGGAAGCTCTGATAAAAAAAGGGTGTGTCATGAGGCTGAAAGGAATGGATTTAGGACTTCTAGCTCTGAGGTTAAGGAAACAAGGTCTTATTAATTTGGCATAGTTGCAAATGTAACATACACAACTTGGGTTCAATAATTTTCAGTTATGTCTGACTCTTACGTATTTGTCACTTAACCTTAATGCATATTTAACTCTGAAGATTCATTTATGCCTCTTTAGTGTGCCCATACTGCACAGTCTTTATTGATAGCTACATTTGGCTCATTACTGAAGTAGAAAGATGTATTTATTCGAAGACTTGTGTTCAAGTCTCTTAGAAGAAAGATTATAAAGTATGAAGATGCAGGTTAGCATTTGACTCCTGCAACCTAAACTTGCAGTCAGATTAAAGCTATTGTAACTGTCACTTAAGTCTCAAATGTTCAGTTGGTAACTCTCTCCTCTGTTCTGCAGCCTGGCATTCATTAAGCGTACACCAGTGATTGATGCCGACAAACCAGTGTCTTCCCAACTGAGAGTGCT
The DNA here is from genome assembly GCF_929443795.1 of Astur gentilis. Classification (NCBI taxonomy): domain Eukaryota; kingdom Metazoa; phylum Chordata; class Aves; order Accipitriformes; family Accipitridae; genus Astur; species Astur gentilis. The sequence continues at coordinate 10,912,304 of NC_064904.1, forward strand.
CACTCTCAGTGAAGATTCTCCGTATGAAACATTACACTCTTTCATTAGCAATGCTGTTGCTCCCTTTTTCAAGTCCTATATCAGAGAATCTGGCAAAGCAGACAGGTAATTCAGTATAAACTGCATTTCTCTGCTAGTGAATTAAAGTAGGTGTTTAATGAAAAAAGTAACAGTGACTCTTCAAGGCAAGTCGTGAAATTGTTTAAGCACACAGTTGCATATGATGCTGTTGCTGACTCTGGGGAAGTAATTCAGATGGCTTAAATGTGTTGTGTGGGGGTTTTTTTTGGCTTCTTATATGGAAACACCTGTGCTTTTTCAGGGATGGAGATAAGATGGCTCCTTCAGTTGAGAAAAAGATTGCAGAACTTGAAATGGGCCTCTTGCATCTGCAGCAGAATATTGAAATTCCAGAGATTAGTCTGCCAATTCATGCAACCATTACTAATGTTGCCAAGCAGTGTTATGAACGTGGAGAAAAACCGAAGGTTACAGATTTTGGTGAGAAGGCTGAGGATCCGTTATTCCTCAATCAGCTACAATCTGGAGTCAACCGCTGGATTAGAGAGATACAAAAGGTAAGAAAAAAAGTACTAGACGATGTGATAAGAACTTCCACATAGTACTTTTTATTGTCTTCACGGTTTTAACTGGTAAAATACTGCTCCATGCAGGATACTCTGAAGATCTGAGACCAGTTTTCTGAGTCATCAGAGATGCTTGTCTAAATTAGATTAAGTCTAATGCTAGACTGGACTAAGCCTGGTCTAAATTTAGAGTCTAGTCTAAATTGTCCTGCAAGTAGCTGAGAGCATGACTGTTTTATCTCTGTTGTAATAGACTTAAGTAACTGGCAGTAACCTTGTGAATTTTGTAAGTATTCTTCAAATCTTTGCAGCAGATTGAGAGAAACAGGTCTTGTTGGTTTGTTTTATTTTCCCAGGTGCATCCACAACCACTTCAGAACAGTTGCTGCAGTCCTATCTTGTTATCTCTTGTACTTCTGCCTGTTACTTTTGAAAAGAACTCTGCTGTCACTCAAAAGTAGCATCTCAGATACTACTCTGGCTTTTTTCCTCCATGGGCGCAGTAAATGCCTACTGGTCATGGAACAGTGGTGCCTTTTCCTACTCCAGAGCATAAAATGTTTGTTTTCTTGTCTGGCTTATCTGCCATTAACCAGAATACAGACACTGATCAGGGAAGTGGACAGGTGACCTTTTTAGGCTGTGCTGAAGATACTACACGAAGGTCTTAAAACCAACCTTTAGGACCACTGGAATTAAACTTTGACTCCTGTTGTGCTGCAGTTCCTACACTTCTCACAGAATGAGTGCCAAAACTGTCTGAGGTTTGATTATTAAAACCTACTAGATGTTATGTGTTTCAATTATATTTAGTAACGGAGCAGGTTTTTACAGTTGAAGCATATAAATTTAATGCTCTTCTCCATCCCTTCTCTTTGTCTCTGTTACTTTTAAGGTGACCAAATTAGATCGGGACCCTGCATCGGGCACTGCATTACAGGAGATAAGCTTCTGGTTAAATTTGGAACGGGCTCTGTATCGCATTCAGGAAAAACGTGAAAGTCCAGAAGTTCTTCTGACTCTGGATATTCTAAAACATGGCAAACGTTTTCATGCAACCGTGAGCTTTGATACAGACACAGGTAAAATGTCTGTTCAATAAAATTTTTCACAAATGTCCTACAGAACTTAAGCTGTTAGGAAACTTGAACATTGTGGTACAACGAATGATGCTGTTTAGAGTAACCTTGGTCTAGTTAAAGCTACATATTTGATTAATGAAATGAAAAATTATATTCACAGTCTTTTCTATTACATTTAGGTCTAAAACAGGCTCTGGAAACTGTGAATGACTATAATCCACTGATGAAAGACTTTCCGCTGAATGACTTGCTATCTGCTACTGAGCTGGACAAAATAAGGCAGGCCCTTGTTGCAATATTTACCCATTTGAGAAAAATCAGAAATACAAAATACCCAATCCAAAGGGCACTGCGTTTAGTGGAGGCTATTTCAAGAGATCTGAGCTCTCAGCTACTTAAAGTGTTGGGAACCAGAAAATTGATGCATGTTGCCTATGAAGAATTTGAAAAGGTATGTTCATGGTTTTGTGATACTGGTGGCTGTATTTTTACATTGAATAGTGATTTTCAGGAAGCGTTTCATCTCGGAGCTTAAGTTCCTGTTCTGAAACTCTCTTCAGGTAATGGTTGCCTGCTTTGAAGTGTTCCAAACCTGGGATGATGAATATGAGAAGCTACAAGTTCTGCTCAGAGATATTGTGAAAAGAAAAAGGGAAGAGAACCTGAAGATGGTGTGGCGTATCAATCCTGCTCATAGGAAACTCCAGGGTCGTCTTGATCAAATGAGGAAATTCAGGCGTCAGCATGAGCAGCTGAGGGCAGTTATTGTGAGAGTCTTGCGACCTCAGGTAATATTCTTGGTCATTATCAGACAGAAAATCTGTGTGGCTTCTTCAAGAGTGTTCACTGTTGCTTTAAAAAGTTACCAACACAGAACGAATGTAACAGTCAGTTTCACTGTCTGCTTCCAAAAACAGTCTAGTTTTGAACCCTTGCTAATAGGCTTAGCTTTAATTCTGACCTACATCACATACTACATGACCATGTTCATGTTAATAGACACAGCAAGTCCACACATAACGTAGAAGAGTGTAAATAAGTGTAAATGCTTGTGTGTGTAAATACTTAGCTTAGCTAAACCACAGTGGAAAATGAGATTATGCTGCACAGTAGTGGAAGTTTGTGAAGTAACTGCGTTGTCCCATTCCTTGTGGAACTTAAATCTGAAACATGACTGCAAGTTTGTTAAGGATTTAGTACTAATTTGTAGGGGGTTTGCAGTTCTTATTAAAACAGTCTGTGTTTAGTTATTTGTAGGTAAATTTTGAAGCATCCAACTCACTAAACTGTGATTCTAATGCAGGTAACTGCTGTTGCCCAGCAAAATCAAGGAGAGGTACCTGAACCACAGGATATGAAAGTAGCAGAAGTCCTTTTTGATGCTGCAGATGCTAATGCGATTGAAGAAGTCAATCTTGCTTATGAGAATGTTAAGGAAGTAGATGGGTTAGACGTTTCCAAAGAAGGTACAGAAGCCTGGGAGGCAGCAATGAAACGATATGATGAAAGAATTGATAGAGTTGAAACAAGAATAACTGCCCGTTTGAGAGACCAGCTTGGTACAGCAAAGAATGCTAATGAAATGTTCAGAATCTTCTCCCGGTTTAATGCTTTGTTTGTCAGACCTCACATTCGTGGTGCCATTCGAGAATATCAAACACAATTGATCCAGCGTGTAAAAGATGATATCGAGTCTCTTCATGACAAATTTAAAGTACAATACCCACAGAGTCAGGCTTGTAAAATGAGTCATGTTCGTGACTTGCCTCCTGTGTCTGGGTCTATAATTTGGGCAAAACAGATTGACAGACAGCTCACTGCTTACATGAAGCGTGTTGAGGATGTCCTTGGCAAAGGTTGGGAGAACCATGTAGAAGGTCAGAAGCTAAAGCAGGATGGAGATAGCTTTCGCATGAAGCTCAACACTCAGGAGATCTTTGATGACTGGGCAAGAAAAGTTCAGCAACGCAATCTTGGTGTGTCTGGTCGTATTTTCACTATTGAAAGCACTCGTGTTAGAGGTCGAACTGGAAACGTCCTGAAACTGAAAGTCAACTTTCTCCCAGAAATAATTACGCTTTCAAAAGAAGTCCGAAACCTGAAATGGCTTGGTTTCCGTGTTCCACTAGCAATTGTCAACAAAGCTCACCAAGCAAACCAGCTCTACCCATTTGCTATTTCTCTCATTGAAAGTGTCCGTACATATGAACGAACATGTGAAAAAGTAGAAGAGCGTAATACTATCTCACTTTTGGTGGCTGGCTTGAAGAAAGAGGTGCAGGCTTTGATTGCAGAAGGAATTGCACTCGTGTGGGAATCATACAAACTTGATCCGTATGTACAGCGCTTAGCTGAGACCGTCTTCAGTTTCCAGGAAAAGGTTTGTTTTATCTTTCAAATTCTGCAAAATTTTTACATTTATACTTCAGTAATGTGTGGTTAACCAAAAGTGGAATTGGATAGCTGATGACCTGTTCTGTAGCTCTTTGGTTCAGTAGCTGATCAAGTTGGCACAAATTGGCCAGCTGAATGGATCTTTTAGTACTACTAAAATTGATGGACTTGCTGCATCCAAATAGAGAGAAGTGACTAACCATTACTGCATAATTAGTGTTGCCTTTAACCTGTCAAACTAAATGTCCTATTTTTCCTAAACCATTTCAGGTGGATGATCTGCTCATTATTGAAGAGAAAATAGACCTGGAAGTGAGATCATTGGAAACATGCATGTATGATCACAAGACTTTCTCGGAAATCTTGAACAGGGTTCAGAAAGCTGTGGATGATTTAAATCTTCATTCATATTCCAATTTGCCGATCTGGGTCAATAAGTTGGATATGGAGGTAGGTTTGAGATCAAGGAGTAGTATATATTTAGAGGAAACATTTTAAGCAGCTGCAAAATGTTTTTTGATTATACTCTTCATAGTCACCCAGGGAAGATTCTGTCTCGCCATTCTCTGAAAATTTCAGTGTGTTTTCAGTATACAGAAGATGAAAGACTTGTTTGTTTTTAGCTGTTGACTTTGGGGATCAATTAATTCAAGGGGAGTTTTGTCCTTTGAAGAAAAAAGTTTGATACAGCTTGGATGCCTAGAAGGTGCTGGGGAGCGAGGTAGGTAAAGGATGGTGAAAACTTGCTATGCAGGTAGCAAAGACTCATTGCCTTCATATTGTTTGGTTCTGCCTGTTAAGTTTCAGGTTATCGGACAGTAAGCCAACTTCAAAGCAGTTAAAATTGTTTAATTCCATTAAAGTCCATGAAGACAGGAGAAGCTTTGAATTGATGTTCAGTGAAAATTTACCAAAACTCTTAGATCTCTTTAATGACTTAGTAAAGGAGCACTTGGTTCTTTGAGGCACCATAGTGTGCCTGGTGTCAGAATATATCAACAGTGGGGATCTTTATGCATCAAGTATGCAGCTTTTTCCTTCAATGTGGCTTATTTTCTTTAGATTGAAAGAATCCTGGGTGTTCGTTTGCAAGCTGGACTGAGGGCCTGGACCCAAGTTCTTCTTGGACAAGCAGATGACAAAGCAGAAGTTGACATGGATACAGATGCTCCTCAAGTGAGCCATAAGCCTGGTGGCGAACCCAAGATCAAAGTAAGTTTTGGTGTGGGTTTTTTTGTTGTGTCTCTCCTTATCGTCAATTACTTAATGCAAGAATTCTGTCTGAGACTTATATGGAAGATAAATGTTTCTTCTGCATCTCATTTTGGAGGAGTACTTGCTTCCTCCCATTTAAGTGCAAGTTGATTTTTCAAAAGTGTATGCTACTTCTTGAAGTCCAAAATTCTTGCCTACATGTAGTAGTAGTATCTGCCAGTAAAACTGAGTGTGTTTACTGTTTCTGCAGAACATTGTACATGAACTAAGAATTACCAACCAGGTGATATATTTGAATCCACCAATTGAAGAGTGTAGATACAAACTTTATCAAGAAATGTTTTCTTGGAAGATGGTAATCCTGTCTCTACCAAGAATTCAAAGTCAGAGGTATCAGGTAAGTGTAATGAAGTTGTATCTAAGTCTGAAAAATTATTTTCATTTTGCAATTAATTGTGCTCAGCATCTTAGTGTGTTGCTCTAGGACTGAATCTGAGTGCCCTAGAAATTGATGTATAGCACATGTGTAATTGTGGTTCTTAGGTTGGAGTGCACTATGAGCTGTCTGAGGAAGAAAAATTCTATCGTAATGCATTGACAAGGATGCCTGATGGCCCTGCAGCTCTGGAGGAGTCGTACTCTGCTGTCATGGGAATTGTGACTGAAGTGGAGCAGTATGTTAAGGTAGGAGACTGACACTGCCTAGTGCTACAACTAAAATGAACATGGACTTTTGTCTCAGTTTTCCTGGGGGCTGGGGACACATAACTCTTGGAACATACTGGAGAAGTTCTGAACGTTGTTTGTGAAATACCTCAATTAGGTTTGGCTGCAGTACCAGTGTCTGTGGGATATGCAGGCTGAAAACATATACAACCGTCTTGGAGAAGACCTGAATAAGTGGCAAGCCCTTTTGGTTCAGATAAGAAAGGCAAGAGGAACATTTGACAATGCAGAAACCAGAAAAGAATTTGGACCTGTTGTAATAGACTATGGAAAGGTAAGAAATTGTAATTATTGTTTGTGATAAGTGCATTGAATTCCAGAATGGGTGTATTACAGAAAACAGCAAGGCCAACAAATTACCATTATGTAACTTTATTCAATTTGTAGGTACAATCAAAGGTGAACTTGAAGTATGACTCCTGGCACAAGGAAGTGCTCAGCAAATTTGGCCAAATGCTTGGTCAGAATATGACAGAGTTTCATTCACAAATTTCTAAGGTAAGACAAGTCCAAATTCCAGTTTTTGACTTTCAGATCAACTGTTCTAGACTTCTAAAACACTGATTTGTGCCCCAAACAGTCCCGTCAAGAACTGGAGCAGCATTCAGTGGACACTGCCAGCACATCAGATGCAGTGACATTCATCACATACGTGCAGTCCTTGAAACGTAAAATCAAGCAGTTTGAAAAGCAAGTTGAGGTATGTTGTCTTGCTAATGATTCTCACTTGTGGAAACGTCAGGCTTAGCTCTTAGGATGCAGCTTCACAATATTCAAGTTCTCTTGAGAACAGACTTGAACTTCATATCCTGAGGAATCCTGTGAACTCTATAGTGAGCACTTGTTAAAATACGTTGCGACTTAAGTTTAGTTCTGTCTTTATAGCTTACAACCACTGTCTCTTGTAGCTTTATCGCAATGGTCAGCGCTTGCTTGAGAAACAAAGGTTCCAGTTTCCATCCTCTTGGCTGTACATTGACAACATTGAAGGAGAATGGGGTGCCTTTAATGACATCATGCGTAGAAAGGATTCTGCCATTCAGCAACAAGTAGCAAATTTGCAGATGAAGATAGTTCAAGAGGATCGTGCAGTGGAGAGCCGAACAATTGACTTGCTAACAGACTGGGAGAAAACAAAGCCTGTAACAGTAAGTAGTGATGATTAATACTCTTTCAGCAAATGAGGTAGATTCTCTGCATTCAATAAGAAGTAGGCAGTTTATGGTTTTTTGCATTTTTGAGAGTTCTATAATAACTTGCCAATGTGACGATTTGGGGGGTGGGGTGGTGCAACAGAGGGAGATGTACCCTTAAAATGTAGGCCTTTGTTAGGTGCAAAAAGCAAGATGACTTCAGTTACTAACAAAGCTTTGGCTGAAACAAGGGATATGTCAGAGGCATGCACGTAGGAGGATTCAGAACTGAGCTGCTTTTTTGCCTTTTTTTTTATTTTCCCTAATTTGATATTTACTAAAGCAAAAAAACTGGATGTAAAAGTGGGATGAGACTTATTCTGGATTAGTGTGTACCCTTATTGTAAGCAAACTGGAAATGGAAAAATTTGAGAAACCAACATTTATTATTTAGTCCTTACTTTTAACTTGGCTTCAACTTGGTGATAGGGTTTTTCGATTAATGTATCCCATGCAAACTTCAGGGAAACCTGCGTCCAGAAGAGGCTCTTCAAGCTCTTACCATTTACGAAGGAAAATTTGGTAGGCTGAAGGATGATCGTGAGAAGTGTGCAAAGGCCAAAGAAGCTCTGGAACTAACAGATACAGGACTACTCAGTGGCAGTGAAGAGCGTGTCCAGGTACAACCTGCTCACACAACTTCTTGTCAGTTTCACATGAAAATGTTTCAGATCCATCTCTCTCTCCCTTAAGAGAGTGACTTGGAGCCTGTGTTGTACTAGTGTCAAGACACAATCTCCACACTCATTTAGTTCTAGCCTTAAGAGATTGTCTGTGATCTCTTCCTTGACTGTCTTAAGTCTTGTGAAGGCATTATGTGACGTGAGATGTGAAAATCTCATCTGGGTCACTTGCTATTGCAGTTCTGTTGAATTGGCAAGCTGTCTGAAGGTTTTTGACATGTTAAAAGTATTCTGCTTAACTCCCCCATGCTAATGACTTTGAAGAAATTGGGAATAACTGCTGATGTTTGATACATTCTTTACTATAGGTAGCCCTTGAAGAGTTGCAGGATCTCAAAGGCGTCTGGTCTGAACTCTCTAAGGTCTGGGAACAGATTGATCAAATGAAAGAACAACCCTGGGTTTCAGTACAGCCTCGCAAGGTACTTCACTTCTGTATACATAAACAATGTAACTACTGCAAGAATATGCAAATTAGGAATTAGACCGCTTGAGATAGACATGCTCAATTGTTACATTCCAGATGTTTTCAGTGTTCAGGTACCTTTTTCATTATCATGCGAGTGTGTTTCTTCTCATGCTAAGCTGAAAAAAATTCACAGGGTCTTGTCACAACTTAAGGAATTTTGCACTGGATTTATGCAATTCCAGTAGTTTTGAAGTTGAGATTGGACTGAATCTACAGAAAAGAAACTGCTGTTTTTAAATAGGCTGTTGGGCCTATTAGGGAGACTTCATTACATGGTTGGATGAACAGCAGTGGGTTTAGTTCAATGCTCAGGAGGCAGAGCACGGTAGGAACACTAACCCATAAACTGTCTGTGGCAATACTATGTCATAAATCTTAATCAGACCAATAAAATTACATTCCCAGCTATGGAGTAACCACATCTTACGCAAATACATGTAACACTAAAAGAGCTGTACTGTCAATTAATACCTCATTAGTGACAGGTTTTTGAAAAATACATAGACAACTTTAAACCTTTACAACTATATGCATAACATTTGCAGAGAAAGATTTCATTGTTTTTATGTTACTGACAGCTTCGACAAAACTTAGATGGTCTGCTGAACCAACTGAAAAACTTCCCTGCCCGCTTGCGACAGTACGCCTCCTATGAGTATGTTCAGAGACTTCTGAAGGGCTACATGAAGGTAAGTTATACTCATTTTTAAAATGCATGTATTTTGTAGTTTGAGTTCAAGGATGTAACTTGCTTTCTTGTCTTCTGTAGATAAACATGTTAGTTATTGAACTGAAATCCGAGGCGCTTAAAGATCGTCACTGGAAACAGCTGATGAAAAGGCTTCATGTTAACTGGGTTGTTTCAGAATTGACGCTGGGTCAGATCTGGGATGTCGATTTACAGAGGAATGAAGCAATTGTCAAAGATGTACTGCTCGTGGCTCAGGGAGAGATGGCTTTGGAAGAGTTCTTGAAACAGGCTAGTATCAGCTCTTGTATGTATGCACTTAATAGCAAATCAAAGGCTCGCTGTTGGGTGGCTGACACTTGTGTAGTAAACTTGTCAGTCTAAGCTGTTGATGCAAACGCTGAGACTCATGGAGCACTCTGTTTTGGGGAACAGCTTAAAGCTATGTAAGGTTCCTCTGATGAAACTTGCATTATTTGGGAAAAGCAGTCCTTTGTAATGACTGCAAAGACCTCATCTTCTTTAAGTTTTGCCTAACTGCATCATATCCTCAATATTTTTAACAAAAGCTTGAGCGTAAACCCAGAATCCTTAGGTAAAAAAAGTAAAATCTGATTACTGTAATACATTTCTACTTTGTAACTATGTTGGAGCAGAAATGATTGATGATCTTAAACATTCTTTTCTTCAGATAAGAGAAGTGTGGAACACTTATGAACTGGACTTGGTCAATTACCAGAATAAATGTCGTTTGATTCGTGGATGGGATGACCTTTTCAACAAAGTAAAAGAGCACATCAACAGTGTATCTGCTATGAAGCTATCACCATACTACAAGGTAAAATGGAGAACAAAGCTAAAGAATCTTCATTTAATTCTGCCTTCTGCTCTTCTGTAGTTTATATGTTTGTCAGCAGGGACTATAGTCACTATTTAAGTTGACAGACAATTAACTGCATATGCATGTTTTGTAACTCTCAAACAACTGTTTCCACTAGTAAATATTAGCAATCAAAACTCCTGATATTATTAAAATGAATATTAATGCAATGTTTAAACCTCAGGTGTTTGAGGAAGATGCCCTTAGCTGGGAAGATAAGCTGAACCGTATCATGGCACTCTTTGATGTCTGGATAGATGTCCAAAGGCGATGGGTCTACCTAGAGGGTATCTTTACCGGTAGCGCAGACATCAAGCACTTGCTGCCTGTGGAGACCCAGCGGTTCCAGAGGTAACTTTTTAATTGTTTTGTTCTTTTCTTGCCTCCCTTGGGGCACCATGTGGACAGGCCTGCAACTCCATGACTTCAGTTTAGCACTCTCCAAGTTGAAATACTAACTGTATTCTTACCTGGTCCAGCTGGATTACAGCCCTGCTGTAGACGTAAGTTCATCAAGCAAACAGATATGGCACGAGGTGCATGTAGACAACTATGACAGGAAAAGGTTTATTATAAACAGCCTGATGTACACATAGTTTTAGAAGGTGATTGGGGTCTGGGTGGTTTTTCTTGCTAGTTCCAGTCACCTACCTCAAGGATTTTTCTGGCATTGTTGTGGGTGCAATAAACAGGCTGATTTCAGTTGCTGCAGCCTTTAGTCTCATCCTTCAAGTGTCATTTTCTTCCTCTGCTCTGGTCATCCTTATTCATTCCACACGCTTCCAGTCAGATCGAAGAATCAGATTTACGCATCTGTTCAGGAAATGAAGAAAAGTAGACCTTCAGCAGTGGAATTTATGGATTGAACATTGCAAAGAAGTTAGATTTTGTCATTGTGGACTTGAGGTAGATGAAGAGCTATTTTGGGAATTTAGCCTTTTGTTCCCTAGGGCAGCTGCAACAAATGGAGAGGCAGTGGTCATTAGAGACAAAAAACTTTCGTGTTCTGCAGGCCCATGGTTACTGAATTTGCACTAACGTACAGTGTTATTTTACTTGCAGCATCAGTACTGAATTTTTGGCACTCATGAAAAAGGTGTCCAAATCTCCACTTGTGATGGACGTTCTCAACATTCAAGGTGTCCAGAGGTCATTAGAGAGACTGGCAGACTTGCTTGGGAAGATACAGAAGGCACTGGGAGAATACTTGGAAAGGGAGAGGTCCTCTTTCCCTCGGTAAGAAGTTGATTTTAGTTGACTCTTGAAGTAAGTAATTTGATGTTTCTGTGCAAGAATTGATGGACTGTTCTGTAAAGCCTCTGCCAATTTTCATGTATTGCATATATATTAGATGTTATAACATAAATATTTGTTGGCTAAATACAGAATGCCGTTATAGCTGCTTCTCAGGAAGTGGGACTAAAACTTCCCTTACTTGCTCATATGTGGCTGGTTGTAGGATTCAGATACTGCTTAAGGAACCATTGCAGCTGGTTTCTGTAAACTTACAGGTTCTATTTTGAACTGGTTAATTCTGGCGTTTGATTGAAGGAAGGTTCCTAAATTGTCAGAATCCAGTATTTAAGTCATTGGTTCTGACTTACCTGTAGTCCTCAACTAGTTTGTCACTTAGCATGAGAGAGTAAGGGTGAGGGAGGTACTGAGTGGGACTTCTCCCTGCCTAATAGACTTAATTCAGTCCCAAGCTCTACTGTGGATGTTTCAGGGGTGAGTAGGTAAAGAAAAATATCCACAGGATGGAGCATGTATACACTTTTGTATGGTACAGACACATGAACTGAGACTTAATCTTAAAACTGAAGTACAACTTCTAGCAAATTTATGCTTTGTGTACTCATGCAGTGTTGGGGAAATGAGTGTCAATTACTCCCGTATAGTGGCCATCTATGAAGCATAAATAAATTAAAAGTGATAGTCGGAGTTCTGATATAGATCTAATTTTATGTAATTACTAGGTTTTATTTTGTTGGTGATGAAGACTTGCTTGAAATCATTGGAAACAGCAAAAATGTTGCTAAGCTGCAGAAACACTTCAAGAAGATGTTTGCTGGCGTTTCTAGCATTATTCTCAGTGAAGATAATTCTGTGGTTCTTGGGATATCCTCACGTGAAGGAGAGGAGGTACAGCTGCAGTGTTTCTTTTTAAGTAAAATTCTGAAAGTAAGTGAATACGGGCTGACTTAAACCTAATTCTTGCAGGTGCTGTTCAAAACACCTGTCTCCATCACAGAACATCCCAAGATCAATGAGTGGCTCACTCTTGTTGAAAAAGAAATGAGAGTGACCCTTGCTAAATTGCTTGCAGAATCTGTTACTGAAGTAGAAATCTTTGGAAAAGCAACTTCAATTGATCCAGCAGTCTACATCTCTTGGATTGACAAATACCAGGTATCAATATGGAACATTGCATACTGCAGCTCGGTCACTTCAGTGAGGAAAACTATCTGATGAGGATTTTTGTTACACAGGCTCAGCTTGTTGTCCTGTCAGCCCAGATTGCGTGGTCTGAGAACGTAGAGTCAGCCCTCAACGGTATGGGTGGAGTTGGAGACAACAGTCCTCTCCACTCTGTGCTAGCTAATGTTGAGGTCACACTCAATGTCCTGGCAGACTCTGTGCTGATGGAGCAGCCACCTCTTCGCAGAAGGAAACTGGAGCACTTGGTGAGTAAAAACCTCTTTTCCTCTTCTGGGTTTGCAGGTAAGGATTTTTAAAGTTTAATGAAAAGACTGATTAATCTAAGACTTATTTTTCCTCTAGGAAAAAGTTTCATGCAATTTAAGCAATTACATCAAGTGCTGATCCTGTAGGTGCTGGTAGTTTTGATCAGCTTAATGTGTGATAGTACATTATAGACCAGGTCGCTGAATTGCTCTTCAAATTAGCCCCTCCAAATATGGAAGTTACTGATTTCTTCTTTCAAACATAAAATAACTCATTAAGCTGCTTATTATTGTAATTAGTATATGCTTTTGTTTGTAGATACGGATTGAGGGGGGAGGAAGGAAGTTAAAATTGACCTGGGTTATTTCTATAGATTTTGAGGGGAAAATATCTGCTCTGTTTTAGGAGTGCTTGTCTGTCTGCATAGTTTCTGGCAAGTAAAACACCTAGTTCAGTAGTGTAATGGATTAAAAGACTAACCGGACCAGAGTGCTTTGCTGAAAGCGAGCGAAGTCCTTAACAAGAGCAGTCAACATTGTTAGTTTTGTCTTTGTAACAACAGATGTTAAGGCAGAGACTGTTGGTAGATTGTGATTTCTAAGTGATGGCAATTTACTATGCTCATCTGAGAAGCTGTAGGTTTCCTGGCGTTATTAGCGGAGGCTTGTATTGCTGTAGTCTAAGGAGTTACTTCATTCTCCAGATCACTGAGTTGGTGCACCAGCGAGACGTTACAAGATCACTGATCAAAAGCAAGATCGACAACTCCAAGTCCTTTGAGTGGCTCAGCCAAATGCGGTTCTACTTTGACCCAAAACAGACAGATGTGTTGCAACAGCTCTCCATTCAGATGGCAAATGCCAAATTCAACTATGGTTTTGAGTACCTTGGTGTTCAGGATAAGCTAGTACAGACTCCTCTTACTGACCGCTGCTACCTGACAATGACACAAGCCCTCGAGGCAAGACTTGGAGGATCGCCATTTGGTAAGTTTGTACTGAAGTACAATAAAAACTTGAGACATGTATGTAAACTCCTATCCTCTCTAATAAATAGCTTTAATGTAAACATGCAGAACACTTTTAACCAAGATATTGAAGAACAAAACAGTCTTTTGAGGGAAGCTGTAACAGTTTTAGGTTTCGCTGAACCTTCTTGTTAGGGACCGTCGGGAATCAGCATGCTGGCAGATTACATGGGTAGGCAGTGGTACCTCAAATGATAAACACTAAAATATGTCTGTCCCATTTCAAAAATAGGTCCTGCTGGTACTGGTAAAACAGAATCTGTTAAGGCTCTTGGACATCAGCTTGGCCGCTTTGTGTTGGTTTTCAACTGTGATGAAACATTTGACTTCCAGGTAAGGTGTTTGATTTTAAAAAAATGTAGTCTTTGCTAACAAGCAATAGGAATCTCTTCAGAACTCTGAAACAGCCAGCAGTGTTTATTTTCAAGATGATTATAAGTCTTAACTGAGCCAGTATCTGCATATCGTATAGACGTTCTGTAACAAAAAATGCCTAAAGCAAAAGTGGGGCAGAACATTGCTGGGCGAGTTTTGGGGTTTTTTCAGACCAGTTAGTTGTATAGCAGCAAATGGAGGGAAAGGAAGAGAAAGTATGGGGTGGGGGCTTAAGACTGGCTTTAGGAAAGAAACTTGAACTGTTTAGTTTGCATTGGTAGTACTGGTTTAATGGACCACAGATGGGAGTGTGAGACTGCCGAAGTAGCTGTACTATTACCAAATTATCCTTTGCGACAGAATTGTGAAGTTTGCCTCAGCATGTGAAAGGTTCTTCAAAACTGAGAAAGTTTACCTAAATATTTCAAAATCAATGATATCTTCAAACTGAGGACCAGATGAAATGCCTCTCTAAACTGTAACACAGCAAATGTCTCAAAACAAAAACCTCAGTCAGGTATATATATAAAAAACAATACAAAACATGGACAAGGAATCATGATACTTCATTGACTCTGCCAGGTTGCCCATCTGTTTTGGTTTTTTTTCTGTACAGCTATATTTTGATCAGACCAGGGGTCCATATAGTGAGCATTTGGCCTGTAGTGGTGAGTGTAAGAATATACCTAGGGAGTAGTAAGATCACAGATAGTGCATGATACTCTTTCCTTGCCCCCATTCCCCTTCATACTTCTGACAGTTGCGAGGATCAGAAGGTCCTGAGCTGAAATGGGTTACTTTATTCATGCTCCAGTGAACCTTTCTGTGGATACCTATTTCTTGTCTTAAATCCACATGCATACTTGCTTCTACAGCATTCTCTACTGCATTACTATGCACTTTATGAAGGAGTACCTTCTTTTGTCTTTTTCTAATGATTTCTTAGTTCTTGTAGTGGAAAAGGCAGTGAACAGTTCATTCCTATTCATCCTAAACCAGTGGCTTTTAGACCTCTATCATGTTCCCTCATGCTGCCTTTTGCAGAATCCTACCTTAAAGGTTGTTCTTTAGATGGAAGCCTTATCATATTCTGGCAATCCAATTTGCTCTTCTGAAATGTTTTGTAATTCTAGTATCCTCCTTGTGATAAAGAACTAGAACTGCACCTAGCATTAATGGTATCAGCAAACAAAACATGCAGTGGACTTGACTGTTTTGTGAATACGCTGCAGTACAGTATGTAGTAATAGGAAGCTATGATCATCTTCTGTTATTCTATGAAGCAGTGAACATCTGAAAGTCAGTTAGAACCCCTTTATAACTACAAAGTACTACAAAAGTGGTAACCTACATATAAATGCAGCCCGTTCCTGTCTTGGATGCATTGTATAAAGTGCTCTTCTCTGCTCCGTTTGCCTATGCGTAGGCAAGAATGATCATGCAACTTCAGTGACATTTCCCCTCTACGTGCAGGCAATGGGACGCATCTTTGTGGGACTTTGCCAAGTGGGTGCGTGGGGCTGCTTTGATGAGTTCAACAGACTGGAGGAGCGTATGCTCTCAGCCGTTTCTCAGCAAGTTCAGTGCATCCAGGAAGCTTTGCGAGAGCATTCCAACCCCAACTATGACAAGAGTATGTAATCGTTCGTTCCTAATAATGCTGTACAGCATCTGTAGTGTCCTGTATGCTGTTTTGTTGCTCAGTTATATTTCTCCCAACCAATCCAAGGGTGAAGCCACTTTCTATCAAAAACTTGAAGTAACTTTCAACTGGTAGAAATTTGCATTTGAGTATTTGAGTTGCAGTACTAGAGGACCCACTGTCCATTACTGTAGGAAACTAAAATAGAATAAAGTATGACTTCTGTTATAGGGGTGATTGATCACTGACTCAGGTGTAACTAAATGCACTCTCCTTTCAGCTGCAACACCAATTACTTGTGAGCTGCTGAACAAACAAGTCAAAGTGAGCCCTGACATGGCTATCTTCATCACCATGAATCCTGGCTATGCAGGCAGATCAAATCTGCCTGACAATTTGAAGAAGTTGTTCCGTAGCTTGGCAATGACAAAACCAGACCGTCAGTTGATTGCCCAGGTCATGTTGTACTCCCAAGGCTTCCGTACAGCTGAAGTGCTTGCCAATAAGATAGTACCATTCTTCAAGTGAGTAGCAAGTTTGGCTCCAATCAGTAAAAATAGAGCTTGTTTTTCAAAGCTATAATTTTCTTTGCAACTCAGTAAGCATGTTGTGCAGCAGTCGTTTCAAGCAATCACTTCAAGTAAACAGTGACGTTTACTGAGTGTTGTGTTGGTCCCTGTTGAGAATCAAATTGTATTTTGTCTGGTTTGCTTCTTAGGCTTTGTGATGAACAGCTGTCCTCTCAAAGTCACTATGATTTTGGCTTGAGAGCACTGAAGAGTGTGCTGGTTAGTGCAGGTAATGTGAAGAGGGAGAGGATTCAGAAGATAAAGCGGGAGAAAGAAGAGCGTGGTGAAGTTGTTGATGAGGGAGAAATCGCTGAGAACTTACCAGAACAAGAGGTAATATGTGTGTGTGAACTCTTCACTTCTGTGATAAAGTACAGGATGCACACTGAACAAAGCAAATAACCCTGCAGTGTTTAACATTTAGGGTTAAGCCTTGCAAGCGAAGTAATGTTAGTTACAAAAGGTCGTAATTTGATAGCTTAGAAACACAAAGTTAAACATGTCTTGGGAGTCCCTGAATCACAGTGAAAGACTTGTTTCTTATGAGGTGGTGCATTCATAACGCTTATTGCTGCTCAGTTCCTCAGCAGTTAATACCAGAAGCATAGTGAAGAGGCATAAAAAACTACAGTTGTATAAACTGAAAATAAATAGGAATTAATTGTGTAGTTTCAAAGTCGAAACCCCATCAGTGGTTGTTTTAACCAAGACCACTGTGGTCTGGTGCTTCATCAATAAAGTATTTAGCAAAGCATTCCTTGTCAAGCACATTTGGTAAAGCAAACTTAACAAAAACTCTTAACCAAAACGTGACTGTCTCTGCAGATCCTGATCCAAAGTGTATGTGAAACTATGGTACCAAAACTGGTTGCAGAAGACATTCCTTTGCTGTTCAGTCTCCTTTCTGATGTATTCCCTGGAGTACAGTATCATCGTGGGGAGATGACGGCCTTGCGAGAGGAGCTTAAGAAAGTGTGTCAGGAAATGTACCTTACCTATGGCGATGGAGAAGAAGTTGGTGGCATGTGGGTTGAAAAGGTAAAATATAAAACTGAAAATGTGGAATTGAAGTTCATGTATGAGACTAAACTTCATTTTTATTAGGAAAGGTGGAAAGCTTTTTCCTTTTTCTTGTCTTAAGCAATACATAGAAGCTTAGATTGACTACTGACGTTAAGACTTAGTTGGTACATCATTTCTTCTGTCACAGGTTCTTCAGCTGTATCAGATTACACAGATAAATCATGGATTGATGATGGTCGGTCCCTCTGGAAGTGGAAAGAGCATGGCTTGGAGAGTACTTCTGAAAGCCCTCGAACGGCTGGAGGGTGTGGAAGGTGTTGCTCATATTATAGATCCAAAAGCAATCAGTAAAGATCACCTCTATGGTACTTTAGATCCAAACACCAGAGAATGGACAGATGGCTTGTTTACACATGTCCTAAGAAAGTGAGTTTTTAATAGCACAAATTAAAAATGGCCAGTACATTTGTGCCATGATAATCTGACCTTACTGAGTCTTTGTTCTCTACTGCAATAAATATTTCCTTTAATGTAGAATCATAGACAATGTGAGAGGTGAACTACAAAAACGCCAGTGGATTATCTTTGATGGTGATGTAGACCCTGAATGGGTTGAGAACTTGAACTCTGTTTTGGATGACAACAAACTGCTGACTCTGCCAAATGGAGAACGTCTCAGCCTTCCGCCAAATGTAATGCTGCATTTTTTTTACATGATGCTTATGTGCTGTCCTGTAAACTTGTTGCTTTTATCTTAATCCATAGTAGTGCTGTCCTGCTTTCTCATCACAAGCAGAGTAATACTGATCTCAGGTAGTGGCTTGCTGGAGTTAGGAGCTTTTGTGGAAAGAAACATTTCATGTTATACTTACTCTGACCCTGTAAGACAAACTTTGTGTATTATATAAAAGTCTAGGGTAAAAATCAATAACAATGAACTTAGGATAGTTTAATACTGCTGTTGATTATTCAAAGGCTAAATACAAATCATTTTAAAAGGTCTAGGTTTTGGGGGGAGTTTTTTTTGTTTTGTGTTCATTTGTTTTTACCTCAAACTCTTGTTTTAAATTTCTACTCTTTAGGTGCGTATCATGTTTGAGGTGCAGGATCTGAAATATGCCACCTTGGCTACTGTGTCAAGGTGTGGCATGGTCTGGTTCAGTGAAGATGTTCTCAGTACAGACATGATATTCAATAACTTCCTGGCCAGACTGAGAAGCATTCCTCTGGATGAAGGTGAGGAGGAAGCTCAGCGAAGGCGAAAGGGCAAAGAAGATGAAGGAGAAGAAGCAGCATCCCCAATGTTGCAGGTATAACTTAGATTACATTATGGGATAATGTAGTAAGAATGCTTGTATCACAAGTACTTAGAATTTATGACAGCCTATCATAGAAAAGCTGGCTTCCTCTTTACATATTTTTTCTTTATTTTAAAGAATATTGAACTCTGAAGGATCTAAAACAATATTATTTCCTGCTGCCTGGTAATCAAATGAGAAGCAAGTGCTTTCAGCAGTGTTTGTCTCCCCCAACAGATTCAGAGAGATGCTGCAACAATAATGCAGCCATATTTCACATCTAATGGCCTGGTAACTAAAGCACTTGAACATGCTTTCAAGTTGGAGCATATTATGGATCTCACCCGCTTGCGCTGTCTTGGTTCTCTGTTCTCCATGTTGCATCAAGCTTGCCGCAATGTAGCCCAGTACAATGCCAATCATCCAGACTTTCCAATGCAGATAGATCAACTAGAGCGTTACATCCAGGTAAATACAATATGCTGCTATAAGTGACTGCTGTGTTTGACATGTCAGTATAGCAGCTAGATTTGATTTACTGTTTATTAAGTTTTGTTCCATTACTCTAAAACCAATAGCTGCTTTTGCTGCTTCTTACAGAGGTACCTGGTCTATGCAATACTCTGGTCTCTTTCTGGAGACAGTCGTTTGAAAATGAGAGCAGAGCTGGGAGAATACATCAGGAGAATTACCACTGTGCCACTGCCGACTGCACCCAACATACCTATAATTGACTATGAGGTAAGCCTTTCTTATGCTAGAAGTATTGCTCTTTTGTGTTCTTAGAAGCTTGCTTTAGATTTTGGAGATGAAACTGGAAAATAAAACACTAGACTATTTTAAATTTTACAGTTTCACAGTTCAGCGAACAAGCTGCCTCTTTAAATAAACACATCACATTTGATGCTACAAACTATTGTATGGTTTTAAAAAAAATACTTTAACTAAGGTTGAGCTATATTCCTTTTCTAAATTGTCTGATCATGTTGTGGTTTTTTTTGTGCTCCTAGGTGTCCATTACAGGTGAATGGGTGCCATGGCAATCCAAGGTTCCTCAAATTGAAGTTGAAACACACAAAGTTGCAGCTCCTGATGTTGTAGTACCAACCCTAGATACAGTTCGCCATGAAGCATTGCTGTATACTTGGCTGGCAGAACACAAACCTCTAGTACTGTGTGGCCCACCAGGTTCTGGAAAGACCATGACCCTCTTCAGTGCTCTCAGAGCTCTGCCTGATATGGAGGTACACAAGAGAGTGTGTGTGTATGCATGCCTGCACGTATGTGTGAATTATAGAGTAGTAACAAGTCTTTAATCTTCTTAAAGATTAAAAGAGTCTTGATTTAGCATGGAAATTATTTGCTAGCCAGAATTCGGTGATACCTCCACCTCAGTCAGTCATGTGTATACATAGCAAAAAAAAAAAATTATGTTGAGCAGAATCTAAAATTTATGTCTCAAGATCCTTAACCTAAAAGCTACTTCCTTCCTTTGCCGCTTTAATAATATAGGAGCATTCCTCCATTTAGTATTTTAAAACCTGTGGTAATGTTTAGGCATAGCTCTTGTCCTTCAGTGTATTTAGGTGAAGTAACAGTTACATGAAGCTGTGATGTTCTAAGGACAAGGTTGGGCAGGAGGCACTGCTGCGTGGTAAATGGAGAACCTGCAGTGGGAAGCAAACAGTATACAGGCAGTAACCTGAAATATAGATGGTATATGTACTTCCACTGCAGAAAGCCAACACCTGTTTTCAGGACTCTTGATAAACCCTTTTTCAAACCTTAGTGCATGTTAACTATTTCTTTTCACTGTTTTCTTAAGGTGGTTGGACTCAACTTTTCTAGTGCTACTACTCCAGAACTGCTCTTGAAAACTTTTGATCACTACTGTGAGTACAGACGTACACCTAATGGAGTGGTGCTGGCTCCTGTTCAGTTAGGAAAGTGGCTGGTGCTGTTCTGTGATGAAATCAACTTGCCAGATATGGATAAGTATGGCACACAGAGAGTCATATCCTTCATTAGACAGGTTTGTTTTCCTTTGTAACCAACTATACTGTAGTTATTTTCAGGGAAATACAGTGCTCGCTGATTTTATTTTACTTTTATTTCCAGATGGTGGAACATGGAGGATTCTATCGCACATCAGACCAGACATGGGTGAAACTGGAGAGAATTCAGTTTGTTGGTGCATGTAATCCACCTACTGATCCTGGAAGAAAACCTCTGTCACATAGGTAATGTATCTAGTAAACTGTATAGCAACAGAATAGGGGTCAAAATTGAAGCCTTGACTATGTGATCTGTTCTTAATACGCTTGTTTAACACCAGCTCTGCTGAAATAGTGTTCCTTGCTTTTAAACTAACTCCTAATTGGTTCTTAACCTGACAGCCAACCAGTGGACTCACTGTTACACTTCTCAACCTGTCTGAAATGCTGTGGATACTTCAGAATACTTTTTGGTCCAAGTCACTAAGGAGCAATCGAACCAACTGCAGTTACTGCTGATAATTTTGAAACAAGCAGTTATTTAATTTTGACAAAAGATAATGGAAATAGTACAGGCTGTAATTTTACTCTCTGAACTGTGTAATATGCTAACCTTTCAGATTTTTACGCCATGTTCCTGTGGTTTATGTGGACTATCCTGGACCAGCTTCACTTACTCAGATATATGGAACATTCAATCGTGCAATGCTAAGGTTGATCCCATCACTTCGCACATATGCAGAACCTCTCACTGCTGCTATGGTAGAGTTCTACACAATGTCTCAGGTAACTTGTTAAATACAACCCCAAGCTCTAATCAGAAGTTTTCCTTTTATGCTGAATCATTTAACATGCATTGTTTGCCTTTCATACAGATAATATGTGTACAGCTCAACTAATTACTTGAGTTCTGGTAAAAGCCACTGAATGATGCTAGCAAAGTAATATCTTGCAATGCCAAGGCCTGTAAAAAATATGGTGCAACTTTGGGATGAAGTAACTAATTAATTGTAAATTTTTAGGAGAGATTCACTCAGGATACACAGCCACACTACATCTATTCACCACGTGAAATGACTCGATGGGTGAGAGGTATATTCGAAGCATTAAGACCACTAGAAACCTTACCAGTTGAAGGCCTTATCAGGATTTGGGCCCATGAAGCTTTACGTCTCTTCCAAGACAGGTAAAATCAACATGAGATGGGGAGGAAAAAAAGAAGTTTCAAAATTAATTTTCCCCACTCCTTGCCAATTTTCGTTAGAAGACCAAACCGAAGTGTGCTTCATGTTAAATAGCTGGAATACGAATTATAATATTTCCCTACACTCTAACTTGATGCTCTTGGTAGTAGTATCTGTGCAAAGCAGAAACATACTTTAGTTGTAGCCCTGCTATGTGATGTGATTATATCCTCCCATTACAGAGGATTTGTGGTCACTGACTTGTTTCTTTATCCAGACTTGTGGAAGATGAGGAGAGACGCTGGACTGATGAGAACATTGATATGGTTGCTCTGAAACACTTCCCCAATATTGACAAAGAAAAAGCTATGAGCAGACCTATCTTATACAGCAACTGGCTGTCAAAGGCAAGTAAAAATTTTTTTGGGGAAAAAAAAAAATAGTTTGGGAGCAACTGACTGATGCAGCTCTTATGACTATATTAACATGATAATTGGTGCCCATCGTTTTGTTAAACTGATCTCCAGGAAGTTCTTACTATGATTATCTGAAGTGAACTCTACCACAAAGTTAACAGCTGTTATGCCAAGGATCCTATTGTAAGATCTACTGCAGCACATAAAGGCAGTATTAAGTAATATTTCTCAAGAACAGTATACACTCCCAGAAAGTTGCTGACAGTTATTGCTTAGGGAATCTCTTGGATAAGGCAGTGACCCTTGAACAATACTGATATTATAAATTTTATGGTGGACTGTTTCTTGGAATCTGGAGTGATCCAGCTGGGCAATCTGTAGAAATCCTGCTGGGCCAAGGCAAAAGTCCATCTAGCCTGCTACCCACCTTTGTGACCAATAGCAAGTGGCTAGGAAAGGCTGTTTCAAATAGATTGGGGGAGTGAGGGAGGGGAGTAAGTCTGTCATGCTACTTCCCAGTCTCTTTGGTGACTGGCAGCACAGACTCAACCTATGGTAGGTTCGGTAGGTACAGTGTTTAAAGCCCATGCCGCCATCTGTGGCACTCTAGGCTGTGAACGTGTTCCTGTGCAAGTTAAATGAGTACAGCATTCTTAAGCTTTTGTAGAGGATTGCTACTTTAAGCATTCTAATAGTTCTGCTTTCATCTACTCATAAGTTGATCCCTAAGCAAAATTCCCTTAATCTTTAATTCCATACTCTATTGGCTGATTCTTTTAGGATTATATTCCAGTGGATCAAGAAGAATTAAGAGACTATGTGAAAGCTAGGCTTAAAGTCTTTTATGAAGAAGAACTTGATGTACCACTTGTTTTGTTCAATGAAGTCTTGGATCATGTGTTAAGAATTGACCGGTAAGTTGAGACTTAGTTGCTGCTTGTATAAATAGTATTTAGAGACTTTTTCTAAAACAGAGTCGCCTGAGTACAGAGTAAATAAGAATGGAGCATGATCCTATTTTTGTCCATAGATGATATACTGCTGGCCTCCAGACAGCAGGATCCTGTCTGGAAAGGTGTGTCAGTTTTAGTACTAACTTGAAGTTTAGGTGTTCAAGGAAAAGCTTTAGTAAGTTGATAACACTTATCAAACATACTTGGTTATGTTCTTTTCCAGAATCTTCCGTCAGCCACAGGGTCACTTGCTGCTTATTGGAGTCAGTGGAGCAGGGAAAACAACCCTCTCAAGATTTGTTGCCTGGATGAACGGTTTGAGTGTCTACCAAATTAAGGTTGGTATGCCAGTTTAACTTAAAAAACCCTGTTAGTCAAAACTCTTAATTTCTTAAATATTGACTGCTAAAATATGCCATTAAAAGCTAAACCGAAATGTTAATAACCAATGTTAAATCTTACCAGGTTCACAGAAAATATACAGGTGAAGATTTTGATGAAGACCTTAGGACAGTATTGAGACGTTCTGGCTGTAAAAATGAAAAAATAGCTTTTATAATGGATGAGTCAAATGTGTTGGATTCTGGATTCCTGGAGAGAATGAACACTCTCCTAGCCAATGGAGAGGTAAGAATATACTAAATAAATACTTAAAGCACCTTTTTACAACTATAAGCTACAACAAAGCGATCTTTTGAATTAGGTTCCTGGTCTCTTTGAAGGAGATGAATATGCCACCCTCATGACTCAGTGTAAAGAAGGAGCACAGAAAGAAGGTTTAATGTTAGATTCACATGAGGAACTCTACAAATGGTTCACCAGCCAAGTTATTCGCAATCTCCATGTTGTGTTCACTATGAATCCATCTTCTGAGGGCCTGAAGGACAGGGCAGCTACCTCTCCTGCGCTCTTCAACAGGTAATTGCTGTATATTCCAACACGTATTACAAGTACTGTTAACAAAGGTACTTTTTGGGACATCTTCACAAATGCTTTGTATTTCAGGTGTGTCTTGAACTGGTTTGGAGACTGGTCAACTGAGGCGCTGTACCAAGTTGGCAAAGAGTTCACAAGCAAAATGGATCTTGAGAAACCAAATTATATTGTGCCCGATTACATGCCAGTTGTGTATGATAAGCTACCACAACCACCATCTCACAGGGAAGCTATTGTTAATAGTTGTGTGTTTGTTCATCAGACGCTTCATCAGGTATGTTATTATTACACTGCTTAACTTACACTGATCTCTAGGCCACAGCATCATGCATCGGTTTCCTAAAAAGTATGATCTTTGGCATCCAAATAGATATAAAAACAATGCATAATCTACAACTTTTTCTTCCCTAAAGGCTAATGCTCGTCTGGCAAAACGAGGAGGCAGAACCATGGCAATCACACCACGCCACTATTTAGACTTCATCAACCATTATGCCAACTTGTTCAATGAGAAACGAAGTGAATTGGAGGAACAGCAAATGCATTTGAATGTTGGTCTTAGAAAAATCAAGGAAACAGTTGATCAGGTACTTATCTTTAAAATTTTGCCCTCTATAAGGCCAGAGTGATTAAATATATCTCTGTACTTAATATGAATTCTCTCTCCCATCTTACAATCTATCTTAGGTGGAAGAATTGCGGCGTGACCTAAGAATAAAGAGTCAGGAACTGGAAGTGAAGAATGCAGCAGCCAATGACAAGTTGAAAAAGATGGTGAAAGATCAGCAGGAAGCTGAGAAGAAAAAGGTAAAAATCTTTGTTAAATCTCTGTGCGTAGTAAATATTTTTATTTATGAAACAGCCTGCAGAGCAAACACTGGAAGAAGTTCCAGCTTCTAAAAAGCAGTATTTTGTCTGTAAAATTTCCTTTTAGGTCATGAGCCAGGAGATTCAGGAACAGCTGCACAAGCAGCAGGAGGTCATTGCAGACAAGCAGATGAGTGTGAAAGAAGATCTTGACAAGGTGGAGCCTGCTGTCATTGAAGCTCAGAATGGTATGTTAGCATGTGAAGAGATCACACTATAGTCTTGGATCTAAAACTGGAGTTTATGGGAATGTGTTTTGGTGTGGTCTGAGTTGTTCCTGTTTAACAAAAGTGAAGGCTCTTAGCATGGAGCTAAACAGTGTTGAAGAAATTCCTAGTCTTTGAGCTGTGATTTTGTGCTGTTTGTAGTACTGATCTGATGCTTGATACTCTTTTTATGGCTTGTGGCTTAGTTTCTGGCAGACCAGCTGTAGTTATTTATTCAGTCTATGTATTCATAAAGAAGGCTCATAATCAGAAAGGCTACTGATGCCTTATTGCTGCACAGGCAGTGTACAGTCAAGCTGTTCATTTGTTAAACTGGATAGAGGAATCGCTGCTTTAAGTGAATCATATTTAGGTAGCAGAATAAGTTGCCTGTGGCCAGTTGGCAAGTTGACATTCACAGAAGTTTATCTTGTGATACAGTAGTTTGAATGTTATCCACTAATATCTGCTTCTCTGATAACCTCAAATTCCTTTTGAGAATCTTGAAGCATTTTTACAAATCCAAGGTATTTTAATGGACTTTGCTAACTGTTTGTTTTCTTCTCGATCAACATTCATCATTTTTCTGGCACTGGTTAGCTGTGAAGTCAATAAAGAAACAGCACCTGGTAGAGGTCCGTTCTATGGCTAATCCACCTGCAGCAGTTAAGCTAGCACTGGAGTCCATCTGCCTATTACTAGGTGAAAGTACAACTGACTGGAAACAAATACGTTCCATCATCATGAGAGAGAACTTCATTCCAACCATTGTTAACTTCTCTGCTGAGGAAATCAGGTAAGTGTGACATATTTATATGAATAAACTATTTACAAAGCTATGGAGGGTCTTAACTGGACTTTTCTCTGTGTAATTGCTTTGGTAGCACTTCTTTTGAGACTGATTTATTCCTGCATGTAGTGAATGTGTAGATGGTATAGGAAACAGACTAGTGAAGCAAAGGTACATCATGCAAACTGAGACAAAACAGCTGCTGTTGAGTAACTTCAAGGTGTGGTTACAAAGCAGTGTGTTGCTGTCCAAAGCCACCTTGTTAGTTGAAAGTAGTTTTGCAGCAATAACAGACCAGGTTGCCGAGGGCTTTATCCAGGCTGACCTAGCTGGTTCTGGATCTGAGGGGAAGGTCAGACTAGAGACACCTGAATTCCCTTCCAACTCCAAATTTTTCTGAGCAGAGTTAAGCAATTTGTGAGTGACTAATCTTAAATCTTGTTAAATGCCTTTTATCACCCATAAGCTGTAATTTCTGAAACATCTTGAGCTAATTAAAACATCCCAGCTACCAGTCAGCAAAACTGCTAGGAAATGTTCATGTTGGCTGTGGAAGGCAGGCAAGATAATGGGATACTGAACACCTGTGTGCTGACAGACAGTGTACTCATGCTATCTTTAAAAACTTTTCCCTTGCAGTGATGCCATCCGGGAGAAGATGAAGAAAAACTATCTGTCAAATCCAAGTTACAACTATGAAATTGTAAACAGAGCATCACTGGCCTGTGGACCTATGGTGAAATGGGCCATTGCACAGGTAAAGTCAGTACTTTAAAGTCAGGGGAAACAGACACAAGGTAAAAAGAATGAGCCTGAAGACATATAACCATGTCTAAAGGCTCTGAACTTGCCTCTATTCAACTAAATAGTGCAAAATATTTTGTTTCAAAGAAATCTGTAGATGGTTCAGATGAGTGATCATGGGCTCTGTAGTACTGTGCCAGACTAATGGCTAATTGTTACACAGCTTTTGCACCGAGAAACTTAAGGTTTACCGTAAACAGTAGCAGATCCTTGCTGTATGTAGTGTCATTCTACAGGACAGGAGAGTTCTCAACTGGAAAATGTAATGCAATCCTCTTAATAGAGACTGCATAAGTTTTTGTCTTGCCTCAGAGTGGGGCACACTCACAGGCAGCTCTGTCAAAGACTTTTAGGCAGACTTTTAAATACTTGACTAGTTTTCTAAAGGAATAGGCTTTTGGGAAGATGCCCCCAGACTGACATATCCAAGAATGGTTTTACTTGCTGTTGGTTCAATACAGCAGAATGCTTGGCTTGTTAAAACTGTGCCTGCTTGTGAATGGCATGACGTAGAGAGGCTATTTAGTTTGAATCTTTCTAATAGGCCATATCCTCATTGTTCTGTGGCTTAGCTATGCTCAATTCTTTACTAAGAAAGGCAGATTAGCACAGTACTGGCATAGACACACAGTCAAGTATTTATGCAAAACGGTGCTATACGCTACTTAATGTGTATATTAATAATGTGTATATTAAGCATATTAATTCTCACACAGGTCATAAGTACCTAAGCTTAAAAAGATGCAGTTGATAGTATATACCTGAGTGCTGTGGTTCTTGTTAACACATGTCACTTTAGAAAGTAAAAAGGTCTTATTTACTGTTCACAGCTGAACTATGCTGATATGTTGAAAAGAGTGGAACCGCTACGCAATGAACTGCAGAAGCTGGAGGATGATGCCAAAGACAACCAACAGAAAGCAAATGAAGTGGAGCAGATGATTCGTGATCTTGAGGCCAGTATTGCCCGTTACAAAGAAGAATATGCAGTACTGATTTCGGAGGCTCAAGCTATTAAGGCAGACTTGGCTGCTGTGGAAGCAAAAGTAAGACTTGTATATCAGTAATTTTCCATTCTTTGATTTTTGACAGTTGGGAACTGAACCATTCTTCAAACTTGTGACCAGACTTGGGTGCTTCCTCTGTGTACCACATTTGAGCTGTCTGTTTCATCTCTGGATGTCATGAAGCTTCTTAGGCTACTGAAACCTGGCTGGAGTTAGAAATCTCAACTCATGTAGCTAGTCAATTAACAAGACAGTTCACGTAAAAATAAGCTTAAAATAAGTAGAAAGTGTTTGGAAACAGATGGTTGTAGTGAAATTGTAATGTCTTAACTGGACTGGAGAGTGCGGCATGGGGAGAATTCCTCTATGTACTTGATCTAATCATTACCATGTCACTACTATGCTAGTACTTAGCACCTTTAAGTTCATCAAGATAACAGTTAAAAACAACATAATAAATTAACACTGAAGTGAAGAAATACAACTTTAATTTCATTCCAAGCTTTTAAATTTAACTTGGGCCTTGAGTCAATATTTAAGTGTCCTGAGAGACTTGTAATACTATAAAAATCTGTCATCTAAAGAGTCTACTTCACTTATTTCTAGGTAAACCGTAGCACAGCTCTTCTGAAGAGTCTTTCTGCTGAACGTGAAAGATGGGAGAAGACAAGTGAAACTTTCAAGAACCAGATGTCTACTATTGCAGGAGACTGCTTACTTTCAGGAGCTTTTATTGCCTATGCTGGCTACTTTGATCAGCAGATGCGTCAGAATCTGTTCACTACGTGGTCTCACCATTTGCAGCAAGCAAATATCCAGGTAAAGATACAGTCATGAGTTAACTGCAAATCAATTTACTGCAACAGTTAAAAGAAGCTTTAAGATTGCTAAGTAAAGAATGGAGCTATCGGAAAAGAATACCTTGTAGAGCTGCATTTACTCAAAACATCTTCACCAGCTAGTTGGAGAATCTCTAGTCAAATATTAACTCTATGTACTTCTTGCAGTTCCGTACAGACATTGCAAGGACAGAGTACCTTTCCAATGCAGATGAGCGGCTTCGCTGGCAAGCAAGTTCTCTGCCTGCAGACGACCTGTGCACTGAGAATGCCATCATGCTCAAGCGGTTTAATAGGTATTTCATTCTAAGATGTAGAATTCTAAAGTAACGTTCTTGTGGTCGGCAGGGTTTTGCACCTATCAAAGAATCACAGTAATTCTTTCAACGCGCTATTTCACTGTTGTGAGAGCTTCTAATGTTTGTAAAAGCTTCTCAACTGGTTGTAAACATAAAAACTCTCATTTGTCTTTGCTTGCCTTTTTTGTTATGCTTAGCTGTTAAAACAAGTTGGCTTGAAATGAAGTTGTTTTGTTGCCCAGTACAGACTTACCTTTCAAAACTCTGAACTGAAATAAGTCATTGAACCTGGCCAACTTCTTCAATATACAAGCTTTTAGAGTTGAGACTAATAATGCAACCTAAATTTGTAAAACTGCTTAGAGGCTGTCTGCAGTTAAAACCCAAATAATGAAAGTGTTTTATTACTAACTTAGGTATCCATTGATCATTGATCCCTCTGGGCAAGCTACAGAGTTTATCATGAATGAATATAAAGACCGTAAGATAACTCGTACTAGTTTCTTGGATGACGCTTTCAGGAAGAACTTGGAAAGTGCCTTGAGATTTGGTAACCCACTTCTAGTCCAGGTTAGTTGCATGATCGTGTAAAAACTGTTTAAAATTCTTGAATTTTGCCCTGTGTACTAGAAAAGTTTGCAATTGTTCTGTTAGTAGGATGCAAATGACTCTTATTTTCAAACCATATTTTAATAAGTGAACTAGTACAGAGTGATATGCAAGGTGTTAGACCTGAGAAAAATACAATTAGTGAGATACACAATCAAAAGAACATATTTCCTTTTCCCACCATTTCAAGATCAAATGCTTTTATTTTGAAATTATCTTTCTTTACCTCCACTCTATAAAATGACATGCAACCTGTTTGTCTGTTTCTTTGTTTCCATATGCTATCTCTTGTCATAGATAATAGCACCTAAAACAGCTAGTTATCTAGAATTAAATGTACTCTGAGTAGCAGGAGTAAGTTTCGGTAATACAAAGAAATAGGCAACTGTAGGAATAGTTGACTTTCACTTCAGATGAATATATTTTTCGTTTCTTCGTATGGAAATGGGAAGACAAGGGATTAGCTCATAGACAAAATTAGTAACTGTTGTTTGTGCTGCTTAGGATAGGGCTTATGGATTAGAACTAACACAATTACAACCATTAATAATACTCCCCTTCTGAGATTTTGTATGCTAATAGCCCAAATTCTGTGCTTGTGTAGCTCAACTACAAATCTAAAGCGGAAAAATGTTCTGAACATGATCTGTATTCCAAACCAACTGCAAATTGCTTGCTTACCAGAGCTTTAAGCCCCAGTTGAACCAGGATTTTTAGTTTGAGACAGTTGCAAGCAACAGAATCTCTTAACACATCTCTGCTTATAGGATGTGGAGAGCTATGATCCAGTTCTGAATCCTGTTCTGAATCGTGAAGTCCGGAGAACTGGAGGCAGAGTTCTGATTACTCTGGGAGACCAAGATATTGATTTGTCACCATCCTTCGTTATCTTCCTCTCTACCAGAGATCCAACAGTAAGTAAAACAAAAGGCTGTCCTGTTTGTAGAAATAGGATGTCAGAGAGCTGAGAAAATTTTTTGTGTTTCCTGTGATAGGTTGAATTCCCACCGGATCTCTGCTCTCGTGTTACATTTGTGAACTTTACAGTAACTCGCAGCAGCTTACAGAGCCAGTGTCTAAATGAAGTCCTGAAAGCTGAAAGACCAGATGTTGATGAAAAACGCTCTGACCTGCTCAAGCTTCAGGGTATGCTTACCAAAATTAAAGTAACTTCCTCCTGTTGTAAAAGAATACAATGGCTTTACTGTAGCTGTAGAAATACATAATGAAATATCTTTATAGCTGATACTCTTGCTTTTTCAGGATGTCCAATGGGAAAGCATACACAATTCATATAATTCTTAGAAACAAACACTCCTATAAAATATGTAACCTAATTTTTCTTCTAATTAAGGTGAATTTCAGCTACGCTTGCGTCAGTTAGAAAAATCCCTGCTACAAGCACTTAATGAAGTGAAGGGACGTATCCTGGATGATGACACCATCATTACTACTCTTGAGAACCTGAAAAAGGAAGCAGCAGAGGTCACCAGGAAAGTAGAAGAGACTGATATTGTCATGCAAGAAGTGGAGACTGTTTCTCAGCAGTACTTGCCTCTTTCTACAGCATGCAGCAGTATCTACTTTACTATGGAGTCACTGAAACAGGTAGGATGAGTTGTTCTTCCTACCAGAAGCTTCATATATTTACTGTTCAAAGCTAAATAGGCACTGCCTAATTCCAGCCCTGGCTACCATATTGCAGTTTGGTAGGCATAAGCCATTGACTATCAAACAGCAGGACTCCAGAGAGAAAAGCCAAATTCTTGTGTCTTTCAGATACATTTCCTGTACCAGTACTCTCTCCAGTTTTTCTTGGACATCTATCACAATGTCTTGTATGAGAATCCGAACCTGAAGGGAATTACAGACCATACTCAGCGTCTCTCAATCATCACAAAGGATCTCTTTCAGGTTCAGTTTTTTAATCAGTAAATGTAATTCTTTCATCATTTTGAAGGGTTGGAGTTCAAGGCCTCTTATGCTGCTAACTTCACTGTTTTTTTGGTAGGTGGCTTTCAACAGAGTGGCACGTGGCATGCTGCATCAAGATCATATAACATTTGCTATGTTGTTGGCCCGGATTAAACTGAAAGGCACTATTGGGTAAACATTTGTTTTCTAGCTTCACTTTAGTTGTAAAAGGGAGGGATGTCTGGAAGGCACCTAGCTAAAGACTTCTTTTCCCTTACATTAGGGAGCCTACATATGATGCAGAATTCCAGCACTTCTTGAGAGGGAAGGAGATTGTACTAAACACTGCATCTCTCCCCAAAATCAATGGTTTGACTGTAGAGCAAACAGAAGCGATGATGAGGTTGAGCTGCCTTCCGGCATTTAAGGACCTTGTTTCAAAAGTTCAGGCTGATGAGGTAGGTGTTGGCTAGGGTTTGTTTCTGCACTAAACTATCTGGTTAAGCTTTTTAGGTGTCTTCTTCAAGAGCTTCACGCTTACAAGCAAGCTCTTCTAGTATAAGAAGGGAAGCCTTACAGATTGACTAGTTGTGGAAATGAATGTTCTTACTTCATTTGTAATCCAGCTATGAAACTTGAGTTGTAAATACCAGCATTGTTCATCGCTCAACCTTGGAAGCAGCTTCACCATTCATCTAACTTTGCGATCAGCTTTGGTTCCTGTGGTGGCAGAAAGTGCAATACTGTGTGTCTTTTACTGTATTGCTATTGTGAAATAATTATGCAGTAGTGGGGAGCAGCCCTAGCTATACATAACATCATAATGGTGGGCTCTTGGACATTACTATTTTGAATAAATTTGGATAGTGCTTAGCTGCTGAACACTCTGCTCCTTCTCATGACTGAAGTGTTCCAAGAATACACGTGTCCTCTGACTGTGAAACTGTATGTTCCAAAATATGTCCATATCTCAAATAGTACCTGTTTGGTTGCCCTGCCTAGTTTTTATATTTAAAGTTGAATTCACTTGCTGTGTCGCTAATTTTCCTCAAACTCTTCAACCTGGGGTAAAATGACGTATAGCTTGGACTGGGACTTGGTACAGATATGTAGAATCGGTGGTGGAGGCGATGCAGAATTAGGGCATATCATTGAAATGATTGGACACATCTAAAGAAAGCATAATAGACAAAGCATAGTTTGACTTTTAGATGTGGATTTTTGTTTTTTAAAAAACAGAACTTGGAGAAATTCATTGAAGAAAAATGAGTCGAGAACTTAATAAAAGTGGTGGTCAAGTTACAGTCTTGCTCAGGGAAACATTCAAATCATTTATGTATATGAAACACTTAAACCATACATGTCTATAAGCCTTGGAAAAGACTGAACTATGTTGAGTGTTGGACAATATTTGGGGCTAAGTTTAATGCTTGACTTAATTCTGTTAATATAATAGTGCTTCTGTTTAATAGTGTTAGCCCTGACTTATTTCTCAAGACTTACTCATAGATGGAAGCTCAAATGCTTCATCTGGTACTCAATCTAAATTTTTATTCTAAAGGTAGATGATAAGGTATGAGCATTAAATGGGAAAAATCTTACGAACTTGTGCATATCGTTGTTTAAACATTTAGCTACTCATTAGAATTTTTTAAGATCTGTTTGCAAATCCAAACCAAGGCTAGTAGAGTTTGGACTGTACCAAGTTCAACCCCACCCTAGCAATCTTTGTTTCCTACTGAAAGTTGGTATGTAGCTGAACACTTCTGCAGTACATGAAATTCTAGATTTTAAGGCTGAGATTGAACATCTCTTGTACCATGAACAGGACCTGCACCTTGCAGCAGATTTTTGCTGCCATGAAACTCCATTTCAAGTTTTTTTTGCATTTTCTTTCAATATAGCAATTCTGTATCTGGCTGGATAGCAGTTCACCAGAGCAGACTGTACCATACCTTTGGACTGAAGAAAAACCTGCAAGTAAGTTATTGCACTAGTGTCCAAACCAATCCTACTGTACTAATCTAAGTACAACTACTATGATTTTAAAGCAATTCTAAAGTAGAACTTTAATTTGGACCTTAATGCCTGGGAAGATGATAAAGTTGGGATTGTGAAAGAACCTCAGGTCTGGTGGGTTTGGTTCTGTGGGTTTGTTTGTTTGTTGGCTTGTTTTGGTTTTAAAAGCAAACTTTTATAAGCAGTAGTTACTACACTTGGTTCCTGCACCTTAACCTGTGATCTAGTCTTCCACCAAGGATGAAACGTATTTCTACAATCTCATTAGATTACATAATAGTTTGGATTAACCTTAGTCATTGCAAATCTGGAAACAGCTCAATACTTTAAACAAGACACAGATTTTCTGAGGACAGGGCTGGTCTACTAGAATGTTTCTTCCTGCAGTTGTATCTAAGCATGAAGTATTAATTCTTGCTGCATTAGTTGTTAGTGCTAATTTGTTAAGAGTTAGAACTTAAGGGTAATTGTTGCCTTACAGTTGCTCCCCTGTCCGAAGGGTAATGTTAGGAAGTGTTTGACATCTGTGATCATTCAGGGCTCATTCCTGGAGGTGGCTTTCTAAATTAAGGATTGTAAGCTTGTGTTTACTAGCTACTGTAAAGCTGCTTGACCATTAACTGAAGCAACTCTAGGTCAGCTATCCTATCCATGCTAGACAAGTATACGATACTTCGAAGTCTAGCAGAACAGCAGATTATTGAATGAGTGAGAAGATGTGAAGAGATCTATTGTCCCTGAAAGTTAAAATCACTTCATGGCAATTCTTCTAGAGTGTAGATTTTGTAAAC
Organism: Astur gentilis; assembly: GCF_929443795.1. Classification (NCBI taxonomy): domain Eukaryota; kingdom Metazoa; phylum Chordata; class Aves; order Accipitriformes; family Accipitridae; genus Astur; species Astur gentilis. Next base: position 10,946,468 of record NC_064904.1, read on the forward strand.
CAGTAGCATTTCAGTAGAATGCAAAAGCATCTTGCCAAGGTAGGCTTTTAAAGGGCTCACAACATGAGCAATTGAGCAGGTAATTAAAATGTCGCAGAAAACAAACCAACTGAAGATGGTACGTTTCTTTGGACTGTCAAAGTGAAGACAGAATATAAGCATTCCATTAAGATGTTGCAACAGATCTTACAAAGCGATAATTGAGTTTCTAAATATCTGGTCTTCAGAACAAGATGGGAAAAATTGAACAGAGAGTTGGAAGAGAGGAAGATGTTGAGGATGGTTTTCTTACCTTTCCATTTAATCCTGTCTCCTCTTCTCAGCTCCTATTGGACAAGCCATCCATCGCTTGCTTCTGATCCAGGCCTTCCGTCCAGATCGTTTGTTGGCAATGGCACATACCTTTGTTTCAACAAATCTTGGAGAGTCTTTCATGTCCATTATGGAGCAGCCTTTAGATCTGACACACATTGTAGATACAGAGGTAACCTGCTTGTTTTTGAAAGGCTAAAATCCTGAGGTAATGCTTAGCGTCACCTTGCATGAGTTTTATAGTGAGTAAAGCTATCCTCTGGAACATTTCTTCCACTCATCCTTCTTCCCATGGTATGAGGAGTGGATTGTTTTCCTATTTGTTAATGTAAAATTAAGAGTAGCGTAATGTCTTTAGCTAGACAGAGTGAAGAAGGACTGAGCTTACTGCATTCTCGTATTCATGTAGTGACTGATTTGTATCCTTCTAAATTTCTCGGACAACAGGTGAAACCTAATACCCCTGTGCTGATGTGTTCAGTGCCTGGTTATGATGCCAGTGGTCATGTTGAAGACCTTGCAGCTGAGCAGAATACACAGATTACCTCTATTGCTATTGGTAAGAACATACCTTATTTCATCATCTAAGCATAAATGAAATTGTTAGCAGTAAGAGGTTTAGCAACCTCTCTGTCTTTTAGGTTCTGCTGAAGGGTTTAACCAGGCAGATAAAGCAATAAACACAGCAGTGAAATCTGGAAGGTAAGTTCTATCTCCTTTGTAGCTAGAATACTGCCTAGTAGAAAGGTAAACAGGGGAAGGGGGAAGTAATCTATTGGTTAATGGGTAAAACTATGAGTAAAAAAACCTGGGACTATCTTCTGAACTGAAATTTGTAATAACTTCAGCATAGCTGTTCACAACTTCTCTTTGATTTAAATATTTTCAAGAGAAATAGGTTGTATCTGCAAAACAGGAAAGTTAGCCCATTTACAGTATACAGTAACTGATTCTGTGTAGAAGACAGGTTTAAAAGGGAGGAAAATCTGTAGCATTGATACCATATTCTGTTACTCTTTATGGTGATTATAGCCAGGATCCCTAAGCTGTACGCTAAAAAGCACTTGTTCTGTTTCAAAACTTCACAGATGGGTAATGCTGAAGAACGTTCACCTGGCTCCTGGCTGGCTCATGCAGCTAGAGAAGAAGCTACATTCCCTACAACCCCATGCTTGCTTCAGACTCTTCCTTACCATGGAGATTAATCCAAAGGTAATGTTGATTTGAAATTTGATTCTCTGATAGAGTAACCAGCTTGCAGAGCCAAGAGTGCTACTACCTGGGGAAGGTTTTCTCATGTCTGCCTTTCTGCAGTAAAGCAAAAGGAGAATACATGCTTGTCAGGGTGGTTACTAGCCTTGGTTTTTGATAACTTAATTGTAGCTGAAAACTTTATACCATTCCTTTTGCTGCTTCCCCTACCCTGCAAAAGAAAGGCAGGACTTTACTGTGTGTGCTTACAATGAGGTTTTGAAGCTAATGCAAACTGTACTGTTAGAGGCATTTAATTTAGCGAATGCTAAAGGAGCTGGACTTCAGTTTATTGATCTTTTTCTAGGTGCCAGTGAATTTGTTACGTGCCGGCCGAATCTTCGTGTTTGAACCTCCTCCTGGTGTAAAGGCAAACATGCTGAGGACTTTCAGTAGCATTCCAGTTTCTAGAATGTGCAAGGTAAGGCTGCAGTTTGTGTAGATGAAAGAAAATGGAAGAATGTTTTCATTAAAATTTTATCTTAGATGATAAAACCTCAGCTTCTAAGATGTACATAGAATGCTTTTTCTCTCATGGAAGTAAACTAGTAGTTGCTTCTTCTGTTGATAGAATGTATTCAGTTTTGGTAGCAATCTAGCATCAAAGCTGATATTTTTCTAGCTTTTTAGCAGCCTTTGATTTTTATCAGTTCACTTGAGTAACAGTTGTGGGTTTTTGTTGTTTTGGTTTTTCCCTCTGCACTTCCTAGTCTCCAAATGAGCGTGCTCGTTTATATTTCCTCCTTGCCTGGTTCCATGCCATTATCCAAGAGCGCTTGCGCTATGCTCCATTGGGTTGGTCCAAGAAATATGAATTTGGAGAATCTGATCTGAGATCTGCCTGTGACACAGTAGACACATGGTTGGATGATACAGCAAAGGCAAGTAGTATTGTGTACTTAGGTATGGGTAATACTTAGATTACTTAAGATCTTCAGTAAAACAGTCTGTTCTTGGAAGCATGTAGTAAGCTAAATGAGTAGGCACAAATAACCTGATGGCAATTTAACTTAGTTCTTCAATTTGATTCCTCGATCAGAGGAGATGTGAAAAGGATTGTTTCCTGCTAATTACATTGCATTTTACTTACAGGGTCGCCAAAACATTTCACCTGATAAAATCCCCTGGTCTGCACTAAAGACACTGATGGCACAGTCTATCTATGGAGGTCGTATTGATAATGAATTTGATCAACGTTTGTTAAACACTTTCTTGGAACGTCTGTTCACTACTTTAAGTTTTGATAGTGAATTCAAACTGGCTTGCAAAGTTGATGGACACAAAGATATTCAGATGCCAGATGGAATCAGGTATTTTTTTTCTTTATCCTGATCTCTATGTACAGCTTCTCTTTTTTTAAATGAAAAAAAAAAAAAAAAAAAAAAAAAAAAAACAAAAAAGAAAAAAAAAAAAAAAACCCCCTATCCTGTATCTCTGTGCTGGAATTTAGCCGTGTAAACATTTGTTTCAGGCAAAGAATTACCTTGCCATTCTAACAGGGGAAGCCTTCTAATGAATATTAAAACTCTGACTTGCAGGCGTGAAGAGTTTGTCCAGTGGGTTGAGATGCTGCCAGATACACAAACACCGTCATGGCTGGGCCTGCCAAATAATGCAGAGAAAGTTCTTCTCACCACACAAGGTAAAACCAGAACTTTTAACAACGTCTTGCATAGATTACTAGGCCACCATTTAAACTAAACAGCAGAAGAGAAATAGAAATCCTGCTGCAGAGTTGATAGCTTTCCCCTCCTCCTTCAACATAGTTGGTTTAACTTCTGCAAGGTAAGACACTCGAGTAGTCCAAAAACTGACCAATAGCTTATGAATTAAAAAAGCAGTTATGTTCAGCCTCTCAGAAGTCAAGCTCCCATCTTGATTCTGGAAAGCTTTGTTGTCAGCTCTGGAGCCACCTTTACAGCTAGGCAGTTCTGAATCTTAGGTCTAGACTAGGAAAAAAGAAAAGTGCTAGTTCTTGCGTGTAATAGGATGTTTTCATCTTGATGCCATTGCTTCTCTGATTAATAGCATGTCTTCTGTTTTAGGCATAGATATGATAAGTAAAATGCTGAAAATGCAGATGCTAGAGGATGAGGATGATCTAGCTTATGCAGAAACTGAGAAGAAGACAAGAACTGATTCTACATCAGATGGTCGCCCAGCCTGGATGAGAACACTGCATACCACAGCCTCTAACTGGCTTCACCTTATCCCACAAACTCTAAACCATCTGAAGCGGACTGTGGAAAACATTAAGGTAAGAACTAAGTTGTATCTAACATGGGCATAGGAAGTACACAAGTTCTGATGCATTGAAACAAGGGCATTGTGATTTGCAAGCGCTGATTAAACTGTTTGGGGGGGGACAATAGAACCTGTACCAATGCTATGTAATGCCCTGCTGGGTTTCTTGAAGTGCTCTTAAAAGTTGGTTTATGTCTTCGGGGGATTATTTGAAGAAATACAATGGCAAACTGTCTGTCAAGGGTACCACTTGTAAGCTTCTCTGTGATCAGGTACCAAGAAACAAGTGCTGCCTGTTGTACTTGTAGCACACTGACTGCTACTTATGATACTGCCTCTATAGCCAGTGCACATTAATTACTGCTAAAATTTAGTGATGGTCAGTAAGGAGAGATAGAGCAGCAGCTTCTGCTAACTGGGAACAGAAATTGCAAGGGCTGGAGGAAACTATTGAGGTCTGGACAGTAGTACCCTAAGCTCTAACTCAGGAATAAGCTCCCCAGTTGCATGTGCCCATGATTGCCCAACTGCTGCTAAAGACTTACTCTGGGACAGTAGGTGAGAACCTTTTGTGCTGATGAAAAGGAATCTCAAGTTGATTAGAAGGAGCTACAGCAGGCAGTCTGCATTAATTATTCAACTAAGACTTCTACTTTCTTGCTTCTCCAAGGGAGAGGAGATTGTCGGTTGTAAAACAAGTCTCTGCAATCACTTTCTGCACCATAGACTGCATCTTCATGTTTAATGTTTGTAGTCACAGTGTCACTGGACAGTGCATCCAGGATTTTGGGATTGCTTTTTGTAGCAGTTCTCCAGCAAGAACTTTGATCTGCAACTTACTTTCAATGTTTTGACAATCAGGATCCTTTGTTCCGATTCTTTGAGAGAGAGGTGAAAATGGGAGCTAAGCTGCTTCAGGATGTTCGTCAGGACCTTGCAGATGTGGTTCAAGTGTGTGAAGGAAAAAAGAAACAAACCAACTATTTGCGTACACTTATAAATGAACTGGTAAAAGGTATGGTAATTTAAATTAGCATCTCTCAGTGCTCTCTTTACCTCTTGTACTCTGTAAGTTAGAGGCTATTATGCTCAGCAGCTTAAAAAAAAAGGCAGGAAAATTGGGACTGACTTTACCATTTGATACAAGCAATACTTTTGAGTCAAGCCTAAAATTCCAGTTTGTTTTGTTTGGGATTTCAAGTTCAGATAGCTAATGGTACAGGCTTTCTGGTACAGTTTAAATCAGCAGCTTAATTTCTAAGCTGAAATCTTACTAAATTCTTTCAGTGTCTGAATTGTGATGGAGCAAAGTTATTATACCACAAAGTGAGTAATATTACTCCTATAAAAATCTCCTAGAAAATATTCAAGTTCTCTAAATTTCTGTTTCGAGATTATACATAAATGTGGAATTTTGACAGACATCCTGCTTCTAGTAATACATGAAGATCTGCTGTCTGCTTTGAACAAAAGCATTTCCTGAAACGCAGATACTTGACCTCTTCAGTTTTTTCTAACAAACTCAAATCTTCGTGAAAACTTGAAGAGCAGTTACTGCAGTATATAGCTGTGTGTAACTGAAGCTGCTGTTGCAGGGTTTCTGTAACTGGATGTCATTTTAAATAAATAGTAGGCCTGGAGGCCATCTGCTTTGTAATCTTTGAAAGTGCATTCATTTACTAAGGAGCCTTTTATGATAGAGGCTGACTGATACCCTGGTCCGAGTCTTAAATGGCTATTGCAAGGAAAATTGTCAAAATAGTGTGTAATTCTAACATGTATTCAAACAAAACTTAATTCTGTTCACATTTTTCACAGGTATTTTGCCTCGTAGCTGGTCTCATTACACAGTGCCAGCTGGTATGACTGTTATTCAGTGGGTGTCTGACTTCAGTGAGCGCATTAAACAGCTGCAGAATATTTCCCAGGCAGCTGCTTCTGGTGGAGCAAAAGAACTAAAGGTATCTTGTGCTGACTTCTTTTAGAGATTATTGGTGGAGCTGTGTAACTACTTCATGGAGCCTCCACATGAAGGCTTCTAAATAGTTTCTCAGGCAAAACAACTTCAGTCAGTGCTTGTACAATGTGCTTGTAAATACTGTTGAGTATCTCTTGATCTCAAAATGGTGAGGCATAGCAGGCTAACTGTTCATACAGATTACAGAAACTTAGTATTTTAGAATGATAGAAGTAGCCTTATGAGCAAGAAGCAGTTTAGCAGTTACACAGTGTTCCAGTAGCAGCAGGAAAATCTTAACGTAAATAGGTTACTGAAGTAATATTTATGATAATCATTAATTAATATTGAAGCTGATATACTTTTTCTCTTTTTTTTTTTTTTTTTTTTTTTTTTTTTTAAATCCCCTGCTCCAAATAGAACATCCACGTGTGCCTTGGTGGCCTGTTTGTACCAGAGGCATATATCACTGCTACAAGACAATATGTTGCCCAGGCAAACAGTTGGTCCCTTGAAGAACTCTGTCTTGAGGTCAACGTTACAACTACACAGAATGCAGTACTGGATGCATGCAGTTTTGGGGTCACAGGTAAACTTAGCAGAAAGAAGGGGTCCTTGCTCTAAAATATTTTCAGAAGCTTCTGGTATTAAATAGGCTATATCAAATGAAAAAGGTCATACCATTGCAAAAGTTAAACAACTTCAGAAAGTGTCTATTAAAGATCAGTTTAATACTAGTTAGTAGGGATGTACTTATAATGCTAACAAATCTCAAGACTCAGGTCAGTGTATATTTGAGCGGTATCGGATAGTATATCTGCTACAACCTCTTTATTTTGCAGTATGAAATACTTACCTCTCATTTAGTGGACTTGGACCTTAAATGATGCATAGGGAGGCAATGTTTGGATGTATGAAAGCTCTTAGAACTGTAAAGCATATTTCAATTTACAGGCCTGAAGCTTCAGGGAGCTACATGCAGTAACAACAAGCTGTCACTTTCAAATGCTATTTCAACTGTACTGCCCATCACACAGCTTCGCTGGATCAAGCAGACAAATGCTGATAAAAAAGCAAATGTTGTAAGTATTGATAAAATAATTTTAAGAAGAACTCTCATAATTAGATATACCGATCAATTTTTTTCCTGAAGCTTTATGGATACTTTTATCAGGCACCACAAATCAAATTGTTCCTTTCTAATATTCTCAGTGTCACTTAGTACCTAAATTCCAGGCTAGCAGCAAACAGACCTAGTGCTGACTAGATCTTTCCTTTATAGTTAGATAAGAAGGAGAGCCATCCAAAAATATTAATGCTGTTCAGGCCAAAACTTGAATTTATACTTAAAAAGGCTGTGCTTCAGGTGAATTTATTGGGCCTGGTTTATTTCTTATATTTTTGAGTAGAGTTATCTGAGACTAAATTCCCATCTCATAAATAGCATGGAGTATTATAGAAACTTCTTATGTTCTTCAGCTACCTTGCATAACTCTTCTTTTATATTCATGCTTTTTCCCAGGTTACTTTACCAGTTTATCTGAACTTCACTCGTGCTGATCTGATTTTCACGGTTGACTTCGAAATAGCTACCAAGGAAGACCCCCGTAGCTTCTATGAACGTGGTGTTGCAGTTCTCTGCACTGAGTGAAAAGATTTGTTTTAACTGGTAATGCTGTAGTAATTGTCAGTCTTCTATGTAGTATTCATCTGTATACTTTTGTAACCTGGATAGGCTGGTTGTTAGATGGATTAAGTTGACTAGAAAGAAAGGGGGCGGTGCATTGGAAAGCTGATAGGCTAGATTTCTTCGAAGGAAAATTGAATGAGATCTTTAGATGGTTATTGGTAGATGTGATATTTGATGGATCACGTTATATGAAATAAAATCTGTAGCAAGACTTTTGACTCTGGTTCTGGAAGTAAAATTCTTACGGTGATTTTTTTGGTCTGGAAAAACTACCTATGATCTTTTCAGAGAGTAACAAGTAATAAGTCAGTATTCAAGCATATTGGTGACCTTCACACAGCTCGCTCAGCAGCTGGTTCAGCTAACCTCCAGTAACAAGAACCTTGGAATGTAAATCTTCAGTGCAGTAAGACACAAAGCCTGACGTTATCTGCTATGGTATCTGATGCCATTGCATGAACTATTTGTAATGAACTGGCTCTTGCTCAAAGTAACCTGTGTTTACACAGCTGCTGAGATGCATTCAGAAGCTAGAGTATCTTAAATGAGACTTTCTTGTCCTATTGACCGCAGGGCTTCCTCTTTCCGAAGTTGCTTTTATAGTGAAATAAGCCTCTAGTTTCGTGTCTTGTTAAGCCCAGGAGGATGGATAGTATTAAAGGCTTAAACAAGGAATTACAGTATTATTTCAGAGATGCAAACGTGACCAACTGTTAGCAAATTAGGCAAGCTGAGAGTTCCTGCTAATTGCTTGTGTTGCTGTAATGGTTTGGGTATTTGCTTGCTTTCTCTGATAAATTCATGGGGTAAGCATTTATACCCTTCTCGCCCTCCTGTCCTCTCTAACAGTGGTTAATACCAAGTGTTCAAAGATGCAGATGAATACAGGTGCATAGCTTTTCAATCTCAAAACAGAAATCTCAGGAGCTCCTTCCTTCCAGCAATTTCTCCTATGAAAGCAGTGACTTTCTGAACTTCCATCAACTGCAATATTTTTTCTGTGGTAAGTGGTTCTACAGCACAGACCTGGACTAGGAGGAAAAATTGTTATCTCAGCCTGCCTCACATAACTTGTTTCAGCTGATGCCTACTAGCTACTAAAATAGAGAATTCTTGCTCTCCATACTGTTTGGTATAGTTAATCTCTGTAGGTTGAACTGTCCTGGCTGGTTTTATTATCTTATAAAAAACGAATCCCAGACCAGTGCATCAGGTAACCTGTCTGCTGCTTGTAGTTCTCGTATGCAGTTGTGAGGAACAGAGATGGGAACCGCATGCATTGTCAAAGATCAGTTTTAGCCATAACATAGTGCCCTTGTGCTGGTTCAGCTTCTCTAAGTTGCTTTCCTTTCTATCACCAGAATACTAGTATCTGGAATTCATACTGTCAGTCCCTACAGGATCATTTCAAATACATTGTACAGTAAGGAAGCAGACCTCCTGCTAGCGCTGTGCTCTGGATACTGGTTTCAGTGTGAAGTAGTAGCTTAAATATGCACGAGTTCTAGCTATTAGCACCTTTCTTTCAGCAACTCCATCTTGTGCTTAGCTCAGCAGCTGGGCTGTGGTACCAGCTTACAGCTGCTATAAAAATCTTCAGTTAAACCAGTTCCACCTATTAGCCAGTACTAATGATGAGAACAAGAGAATCTCAAATATGCTTGAAGTAGCTAGAGCTTCCTAAACTCTTGAGCTCTTTACACATTAGCTTCTGCATTAGGACTGAATTAAAGGTGCATTTTCAGTTCAGAATTTAATCCACAGTTGTATTCTCATACTGAATAAGCAGACTTTGAATGTCTGAATATATACTGTCTCATGTGGCTTACCCTTCAACTTCTTTCTCTACTGATTGTTCCTGTACTATTTTTTTCTAGTGGATTATTTATTTTGGTATGCTGTGTTAAATAACTGGTTTAAGTGAAATGCTCAGTAGCTGAGTTTAGGGTTCTTGGCTGCAGTTTGAAGGTCAGTAGTTCAATTTTATTTAGTCTCAGATGAGGTGGCTGAAGACCATTCAGCAGATAGCTAGGACTTAAAAGGGTGTAACTTGCCTGACACAGGGCTGAAGGGTTTGGCTGCGTCACAATGTCATATATTTGAAGCTTTTCACAAGCCTTAATGCTAGAGATCTGTGGCCTACCTTCAGTACACACACAGCTATAGCTGCAAGGGGTTTTGCTGCAATTAACTTACTTGACTGTGTTCGCTGCAGCATTCTTTGCTGCTGGGGCACATCAGAGGGCAAGCACAGTAGCTTGTGTCTTAGGCAAAGGCCTCTGAAGCTTATTGTTCTAACCAGTTTGTTTCCAAGCTGTCTAAAAAACACCCCCATATCTCCAGACTGGGGATAAGGATGAAAGCAAAGTTACTTTAATAAAATAAATACACAGCTGTTAGTGGAAGGGTACAAGGCTGGGAGTTACACAGTATCTTGAGTGGCTTTCCACTTTAAGAAAGAAACTGCAAATTAAAAATCTCTGCCAGTCATGCAGAATGAATGCTTTCACAAGTAGTTGGTACCAACATATTTCAAGCCATCATTATACTTTTATAGCTAGTAGTTCCCATTCCACATAAATGGACTACCCAGGTTTTAAACGTAGTTTTTGCTGACTAACTGGCCTCCCATCTGTGTGCACCACTTCTGCAGCTTGTGATTGTTCTCACTAAGGAAAGAGAGTGCTTTCAGATGATGTGTTCAACTTCACATTGTAAATTCTAAACTGGCAGGCATACTGAGACTTGTACCTAAAACATCATTCAAAACAGGTAGGAACAGATATGTTAGTAGCACAAGTCAACTTCTCCCTGTTTGAAGAAAAATTAAAAAAAAAAAAAGCTAGAGTGCCTTTAATTGCAGTCAATTCAGCTTAATGCAGTCAGTGTTTGTAGTCAAACCTCTAAGGTCATTCACCCTATAGCTACTTCCCTCAGACATACAAAGAGCCAAACACTGACATGAAGCAGGTGAGGTAAGCTATAGCTATTGAAGACTAACTGCAACCATGCAGTCATTCTTCCTTGCCTCCTCAACAAACCCTTGTAATTAATACCTTTTTGAAATTACACTGAAACTGAGCAGATGCCTCCAGGTGCTAGATACAGGAGTTAAGCTGGTACATCAAGGGACCCCAGGCACCAAAGCAGCACCAAGGCATAAAGCTTAGCTGTGATTCTCTGGACATATCTTAGCTAGTTTTCACTTAAATTGCCACCCAAGCTTATTTAGTTGATGCCATCTTTTCGGGTGGATCTCAGAGCTTACAGTACATAGTGCAGCTGCATTTGTAACAGGCTTGAGCTAGTTTGTTTAAAGCTTGTTCAGTTCGGGTACCGTCTGCAAAAGAAATCTCTACCAGGTTCATTCTTCAGAACAAACAGTTTATCCAACAATTTAGTCATACCTCAGATTAAGTTGCACGCAATTTCTTTCTTCTTAGTTTTTCACTAGCACCCTCTGGAATGGGAATCCCTTGTTTTCTTTTAATTAGGGGCTGTTTGGCCATTGTGCCATCACAGTCAGCTGTGAGTATGGGTTGTGGGGCACTGTCACTTGGGCTTGCAAGGAGATCCGCAGAGGTTGAAGGGTTAATACTCATCAATAAGGAATGGTCAGGTGTCAGCCACAGGGAGCTAAAGGCTTCTGTGGCTCTAGGCTGTTCAGATGAATGCAACAGGCTTCTCAGGAAATCCTTCTCTTGGCTAGGAAGTTCCAGGAGTTCTTTACAGTCATTTACTTTCTGAGTTTCACTGACTTTTGTTTCTGGGCAGAGCCAGTCTGGAGGTTTAGGGAAGGACTCTCCATCTTCTGAAGTATCAGCATCCCCCAAGGCCATTGCTTTTGTAGCGTTGTTCACCCATGGTGCAACTTTTACACTATTTAAAGAATTCAAGCTACAGTCAGAGTGAATGGATGCATCTTCTGAATCACCATCATAAGGATCTGAAAACTGAAATAAAGGTCTCTAAATACAGTGGATGCTTATTTGTCCTTTAAAAAATACAAAAGACAACATACTGTGGGCTTTAAAACCACCTTCAACATAAGTCACAGACTTACTATGGAAGTTTTTCCATTCATCCACATGTTCCCACCTATATTTTAATTTTTGGATGCTACACTGAGAACAAGGCTGCTGCATAATAGCCAAACCTACTTGCAGTCTCCTGGAGTCCCTTGCTTTCTTGAGTCCTCCAGCAAGTGGGCTGGGCGTGACCTATTCAAGAGAAGTTAACAGGCTTGTAAAGCACCTTCCTACAAATTATTGATCAGAGTAAAACCAAAGTAGGTAAAAGTCCTCAAGAAGAGGAAGCCAGATTGTCCTCTTGCTAAAAGATAGTAAAAAGCATATCTCAGTCTAACTTTTAAAGACCTGTTAAAGTTAGCTTAAAATAGAGGGACCAAGGAGAGCTATGGGAAGTCTTACTGCACTTAAAACATTGAGAACAATGAGTAATTGTATACCTTACCACCAGAAAAGTAAACCAAAATCTGCATTTAACTAGTAGACAAGATAGAGTTTAGAGAGCTTCCCTCCCACTGGGGTCCCTTTTTGTTCTTTTACATAGGGATGATCTGAAATTCCTCCTTATTAGTTGGATTATGAATTTGCTTTCCTTTGGGGAGTTCTGTAACACAGTCAAACCAAATCCTTTCAATCAGTCTCAGTATCACTGCTGTAACACTGAGGTTTCAGGCTCCTTTCCCCCATGTGATTAAACATGGGCCTGTCTAGACCTGGACAAAGAACTTCATGAATTTATACTTGAGAACCACATCATTCTGAAATAGTGCTTATAGTCTGGGTCTACTAAAAAATAAAAATAAAAATAAAAAAAAAGCCATGTAGGGAGACTCTCTTTTAAAAGCAAGCCACAGGCACAAAGCAGTCACACCAAGAAGGGCAGGGGGGGAAGTTTGCTGCAAGGGAAGTGCTGCTTTAGAAGGATCCACCACAGCTGCTCAGAGAACAAGCTGCCAGTCACTGGTGTGCCTGCTTCCAGTGGGGAAGGAGGAGAGCCTGAGCACCGTTGATGCAAAGCAGGGCAAATCTGGACTCCCCGCAACACAAACCTGAAGGCTTTGGTGGAAGAGCTGCAGTCCATGCCCATTTGCGACTGCGTTCTTGCGCTATTTCAAGGGCACAGAGACATCCCCACAAAGCCAGTGGCTACTGCTGGGCAGTGAAGAAAAGCAGCTTCTCCAAAGAAAGAGCCCAGAAATCCCCCAGCCCTGGCCTGGCACCTGCCTCAGCACCCCTGGTGAGAGCAACCAGCTCTTTGTCCAGGCTGGGACCCTTGCAAGCTCCTCTTCCACCCAGCCCAGCCATCAGAGTCCAGCCAGACAGCTGGACTTCCAGCCTTGTTTCTCCCAGGAGACAGTTCGCGACTCCAGCTTTCCCCTGTGTTTTCTGGAAGGTAAAGTGGCAGGTTCCTGGCAGACAGTTTCTCTAACCCACGGAGCACAGCAATTTGCACGGACTAACAGCAAGCATCAGTTCTGAAGACTTTTACCCAGAAATTAAGTATTTAGCTCTCTACTCCAGAATCAGGCCTTTTTTCATCAGCATTAAACACACTGGTTTGACAGAACAATGTTCAGGAAGTTACCAATATTTGTAAGCAATTCTCACAGCAACAGAGCTGCTCTCGTAATCTCATCCAAAACGAACAGTCACAAGGTAGAGGTTCTCCACCCAGAGCTGCAGAAATCCTACCAGACCAGAGCTGCTGAAAGTTAACCACCAGAAACAACCCAGTTCAGCTTATGTAGCTGAATGTAGCTTATGTAGCTTATGCTACATTTGTCTACCTAAAACACTGGCACTTTCTTGCCTCATCCCCCCAAAATCAATTTTGCTAAAATTGGTAACAGTTGTAAGGAAAAGCCTGATGGATAGAATAGTGTTGGGTTGGGGGGGGGTCCCTCCTTTCTTTTTATAGTCACAAAACCAACAACCTCAGCAACTGTGCCTTAGACTCTCCCTACTGGGACTGAAGGAAGAGTTGGATACCCATCAGGGAATCTCATAACCATCAAAATGCTTCAGAGTCAGTTCTTACCTCTGTACTGGATTCAGACTCGGACTCCGTACTCGACTCTACTACGCACTTCTGCTGCAGAGGAGGAAGGGAAAGAAACGCTACTCAAAGCAGAAGTTACCACAGCTTCGGGTTGAAGCTGAAGTTCTTGTACAAACTGTAGATGCTGTGTTTCTCCAAAGCTTTCCCATCTGAAGCCAGCTTGTCCTTCCAAATATCCCACATTTGTGGTGCTGGTTGGGTTGTGCAAGTGAGACATAAGGGAAAAATAGAAGTCTTCCCCCTGTCTCCCCCCAAAAATACAATGGGAAGCTATCCATAACATCCCTTGCATTTACCACAAACAGTTACTCCAGGTCTGTAAATAACTTTACAAAATGTTTTTTGATTTGCACTGAGGTTGTGTTTGTTTCTTTGCTTTGGGTGGGGCCCACACCTCAGAAAGGTAACTGCAGATAAACAGCTAAACCTATATGCTCATTTTTTCTAAAGCTCTTGCTACAGAAACCTTATGAACAAATAGCCCCCTTATTCCCCAGGTGGTAGCACAGAAGTGGAATAGCTTCCTCCCTCCCTCTTTGTTTCTTTGCAGGTGACACCATTTTAATTAATTCACTCACACCTGTTCTTCATGCACTCTTTTCCAGCACAGCTAGCTGCACTATCAGGCTAATGGCAAAGCAACTAACACTTTCTAACTTTTATTTTAATAGGGAGATAGAGAAGCAACAATTAGAAAAAATTTACCATGTATTTACATGCCAGTCTTTCTACGTAGTCTGGGCTTTTAACAGAATCCTTCATTTCCTGAGCATCTACTAAAACAGGCAGAGGGTAGAAGAGCATATTAGAGAAAGTCTTCTCATAGATAAATTGCCCAGACACGGTAGCTCCCTCCCTTCATGCTAAAAAGGTTGGTGAATCCTTCACAAAGTCTGTCTTAAGTTCTCAAAGGCAGCTTCTGTTTAAAAACGAACAAGAAGAAGCCACTGTCTTCTACCAAAACAATTACTTGATTCACTGGTCCTTCATGCAGCATAAGAAAAATATAATTTATTTTTTTTTTAAAGAAGCTTATACTCTGTAAAGTGGATTATTATTTTTTTCTCCCAGAAAGCACTAGAAGTTTTCTGAACCCTCTGAGAGGTATCTGTACTCGAGACCTCAAACCAGAATAGAGAGGGACAAACGCCAAGCTGTGCTGAGAGTCAGCCCTCCATCCCAGCACTCCCACACTGGCACTCAGTCGCCGTACAAACACCCGGGCTCTGTTACAGGGTGTTCCTTTCCCCACATACCCTCCATGGGCTGCCCAGTCCCGTGCCTCTTTCTCCGCCGCTGCCTCTTCTCAGTTGAAGCCATCCCGCTCCCAGCACCTTCCACCTCCTCCAGTTTTATCAGCTGGGCCCCCAGCTGCCCCACCTCCACCCCCACCTCTCACACATGCCCTGCTCAGCTCCCTCAGCCTGGAGGCTTCGCTCCTTTGAAAAACAGGGTGGTGAAGCAAGGAAAAAGAGTAAGGTCCTCCTGTGAAAGCACTTTGTGCCACTGCTAGAGGCTCCAGACTGCCCCTCACGGTGTGTTTGCCAGAGCCGACTGTGTGGACGCCTACAGCAGAATTGCACGCAACGTAGCATGCGGTTCGAGTCCTCTAGTCATTACGTTTCTCTAAGTGTGTATACGTATAAAGTACACGCGTACGCCAACGCACACGCACGTCTGCAGTTGAGTTTGCAAGGCCTGGTGGCCAGAGACACAACGCTCCTCCCCTGCTCTCACCGATTTATTTTCTGCAGCCCCGTTTCATTTGCGTGACCTTCAGGCTGAGAGGAGATAGTCACCAGTCAAAGGGAAAAAGACTTCTCCCCTCCAGAGGCAGCCAGGATATTCGAAGATGTTTCCAGACGATCTCCCATCTGTTGGATGGACAGTTGAGGTTGGACACACAAGGTTTTCCAAGCATCCCTCTTAATCACTTTTAGAATCCATCACATGTGATTTGGTGGACTCTGATACTGTCACCCTTACTTGCCATCACTTGCTGAGAAAAGGAACAACAATTTTGCTATTTTTAAATACCAGGAATAGTACTTTTTCAGATTTACCAGAAAACTGTGAATCAGGTCCATTTTTCACAAAGAACCGGATCTGATTTGACCCTTTAAAGGCCACGTGTCCATTCCCCTTCTTCTCCCCCTTTTAATAGGGAAATGAGGAACTAATTATTTTTACTTTTTCAAATCAAATTCCTCTTCTTCCCATTATTTCCTTCCTCTCTGGCTTTCTTGCATCTTCCTGCACAACACAGAAGGTACTACTGTTTTAGATTAATTTTTAAATGAGTATAAAAGCCTCAGGAAAACAAGCATCTCACTCTGGAGCCAGCAGTGGGCTGTCATTCTGCAAAGGCACCAGGAACAAGCCCCTGGGGAGGTGACGGTGAGAGCAGCTGCACTGGGAGCAGCTCACAAACTCCACAAGCCTCCCACTCCGCTTCTGCCTCCAGCTGAAGTACGCCCTATCGCATACACCTTTTTTCTTCCCAGACACCTCCTTTTCCACCTCCTTACCTTCTCTACCCAGGCCAGGACCACCTGCTGGTTATTCCCCCTCTTTGGATTCTCCAGCCCCTTCCAAAACAGACCAGGGCAGCCAAAAGTCTCATACAACATCCCCCAGCACCTCTCACCGCTGAGGTGGGAGCTAAGCAGCCCCTTGTTAGTGCCCGCAGTGCCAGCTGAGTCGAATGAGCGCATCTGATCACCATCCTTAATCCAAACACATGGCTTGGGAGTCATTTCTCCCACAAAAGCCTACCCAAAAATAGCTACTGATGCTTACAGGCAAAAGCTGTTAGCAACAAGGCCCTGGCATCTGGGGCTCAAGAGAATTGTTGGTCTGTGAGGGATTACAGATGAAATCGTGGCTGTGAGGTTGAGATCAGGCCAAGGCTTGCACAATGAACCCGCGGCCGGCACCCAGCTGGGCAGGGGTCGGGCAGCAGAGGTGCAGTCAGACAACAGATTTCCAAGGAAGATTTTGGGGTTCCACTTTCCAAAGCACGCACGCAATGCCATCGCCAAGCCAGGGCAGCTTTCAGCTGTATCCAGTTGGTGCAGTTTGAATGAGGAGGGTGGCCAGAGGGTTGCAGAGACACAGAAATGCTCGCTTGAGCCATTCAGGGCGGTCATTGACTGTACTGCTGCTCGGTGCTTTGGCTCTCCTTTTCACTCTTGGAAAAAGCCCTTGTGCCAGCCCCAGGTAGCTCTAATTTCCCCTGAGTACAGGCTTTCTGGCCAGCTGAGAACATAGGTAATTAGTACACTTCTCTTGTTTTCAAAGGCATCATCGCTCCTTCTCCTCTCACCCATGGGTGCCTGCCATCTCCCTGCTTCATGGGGTGCCTGCAGCAGACCAGCGCTGCGAAAGCCTCTCTCGGCAGATCGGTTCAGCCTCTGCCTTGTAACTTCCCATCTAATAAAGCACACGTGCATCTCTGTTGTTCTTTAAAAAATTACTTCTCTCCCCCCCCCCCCCCCATTTGAAACACAGTTGACTTCTACATATGGAGACAAAACATACTAGATGATTGTCTGCTGTGAAATGTGCTGGAGGAAAAACTGTAGAAAGCTCATTTGTCCAAGGTGAAAAACAACCCTTAAAGCTCTGGGGCTGGGGCCAGCAGAGCTCAGCAGAGCAGACACTAAAGCTGGAGCAGAGGCTGCCCAAGGTTGCAAGTCTGTCAGGGAAGGGCCACATCTCACTTCTTGCCTGCAGAGCAGCCAGGACTGCTGTCTTTGGGAGCAGATTTAGGTGGCAGTTTATGTTAATCTTGAATTATTAATTAATAATCTTGAATACCTCCTATTAGTCAATGGAAATGATCATCATTTAGCTGCAAATTGCATCTGTGAGCCATGAACAGGGAACTGATTCACAGTGAACTGTGTCTGATTCACAGATATCTTGTTCCAGCCAAGCCTCCCACTATAAGAAATGCAAAGGGTACAGAATGAACCGGGGCTTTTGGCTCTCGACATGCAGCTCTGCAGCCACCTGGGTGCTCCAGCTGTGGTTTCATCTGGGGGCTGAAACCAAAGCAATCAAGCAAATAATACTTTTTCTCCACGGGGACAGAAGGTGAACTCTTAGGAAAACAAAAACCTGAATGAGCTCCTGATCTCTGAAGGCCAAGATGAAGCAAGATCAGCCTTTTTCCTTAAAGCCACAGCCCTTCCATAAGGGCAGGTTTCCACCCTGCCTGAAGAGCCCAGGCGACACTTTGTAGTGCTTTTTTCTCCCTTTAACTCTCAGACCAGTGTGACCCTGCCTCCTGAGAGCCACCACGTGTCCTCGGTGCCTCTATGGCTGTAGGCGCTCATCTCCTCCTGCGGCTGATGCCCCCCCAGCTGCCAGTCAAAGACAAGACAGATTGGTCACAGGGTAACTCCAGGCAGGATCAGAATGAGCAGAGATTGTTCTATTAGTTTCGGCAGAGGGCTTGACAGAAGCATGCGCCTGTCTTACTATGAGTCATCTTTGGAAGGCAATGCCGATCTCTGAATTTTAATCCTCAAGTACTGCTGGAATTGCTGTATGGCAATGAAGCCCAACACCAGTATCGCTTGTGCTATTTAGACATTAGGAAGCGTGTCTTTCACACAAGAAACATTTTTTTTAAAATCCAGGATGGGATTGTATTGCGGTGAAAGGGTTTTTACCTCATTTGCAATAGGGAACAATTAAAACAAGATGCTTAATCCAAATTAAGTTCATCAGATGAAGCAAGTGCAGATCAGAGAATGAAGATCTGCAGGTGATTGGCCACTTGGGTCAACCCACTGCCAAACACTGATTGAGAACATTTCAGTCAAGCCCAGGAGTGCTGTGGGAAGCTAAAAACAAGATGCTGCAGAAACTGCAAGTTCTTGTCTCACACCATGTGCTTCTGCCTATGACCAGTGTAGGAAATCTTTTAGAGTCCCTTTCCTATTAAAATCAAGCTGTGAGCAAAGACATTAAAAGTACAGTTTACAGCTGTTTTGCAGAACATAAATTGGCTTTATCCTTTACTTTATATGTACTTGTACATACGGTGCAGTATATGACTGGAAGTACGGCCGAACTACAACTGCTGCTGCAGTCTCCTCATTCCCACATCTTACCTCAAAATGTGCTACTGCACCTATTATTGTTAATATATGGCTGTTAACTCCTGACAAAAAAAAAAAAAACAACAACAAAAAGAGAGAACAAAGGCAGCCTTTAAATTCCTGTACTCACAGCAGTTTCCACATAACAACATTCCCATTCTTATCTTTGTTAAGTCTTCTCCCTATGATGCACGACAGAAGCATGTGGGAGGCAGAGATGTCCTTGGTGTCTCCAGTCTGGGAGTACAGAAGTGCTATATTTGGACGCAGCTGTTTTGAATACTCCCAAGAAACCATATCCAAAACACAGGGTATTGCGTGGTACAGAAACCATAAGGAGTTGTTAAGATCCTTAGTTTTCTCTCACACATAAGTGGCAGCATCATCTGGAGACCTGAACTGGAGGTTGGAAAACACAGCGTCGGTTCTTGACTTTTCTTTGTGTCTTGATGCATGGAATCACTGACCTTGGAAAAATCACTTCAGCACTTTTTAAACCTTGTTTCCCCATTTGAAAAATGTGGGTGTAATGCTGGTTTTCTTTAATCTGCCTTTGGAATGTCACAGTTGGCCAGGGAAGATGAGAGGTACCTAATTTTCTCAAAACAAAAATAAAACCAAACATCTCGCTGTAGCAGAGTATTAATAACCCAGGAAGCCGTGTTGGCATTTGGAGAGGGAATTTAATTTTTAAGGACTGGCTGGACTATTGCTTTTACTTCCAAGTTTGTTCATGAATACTGGAGAGGAAATATTTTGCCTTACTTGAAATACGGGTTTTCGGTCACCCATAGATTTCTTTGACAGGCTGATGCTGTTCTGAAGATGGAAGTATTTTATAGTAATATCCCCTGGAGCATCCCCAACCCCTTCTTTCTTTTGAGGCTGTAAAAGTAAGGAGTTTTGGCTGCCTCTCTTCCCTCAGCCACTTCCTTAGGTACGAGACTGCGGTCTTGGAATTAGGATACTGAGGAGGCAAGGAAAGTGACCAGAGTGTGAATATGCAGACTCCCTTTCCTAAAACCCCAGTT
Source organism: Astur gentilis (assembly GCF_929443795.1). NCBI lineage: Eukaryota > Metazoa > Chordata > Aves > Accipitriformes > Accipitridae > Astur > Astur gentilis. Next base: position 10,966,151 of record NC_064904.1, read on the forward strand.
ATATGTGACTAACATGCTGGGGTTTGTTTTGAACGGCCTCTGTACATTCCTCCTCTTAGCTCAGTTTCATCAGTAACTGCATCATCTGGAGAAAGCAGGCTGTGAAGTCAAACTGAAGGCTGACACACATCACCCCACCTACCCAGTGAGCTGCAGTCTGGCTGCTGGACCGATTTCTCAGGTGCTCTGCAGGCTGTCACACAGCCAAGCATTTGCATAATGCAGCTCCGGCATTTCCACAAGTACATCCGCACCGAAGGCACCACCGTTTCTGATGTGGGATGTGATCTAATCCTGTCAGGTGAAGGACAACGGTTACTCCGGAGACTTCTCTTACATATGTTCTGCACCACTTTAATTTTACTTTAATGTTTTGCCTAACTTTGGGGGCCTGTTTTATGAAAGCTGCCTGTTTTCTGACATGTGGAGTTCATACTTGCCTGGAGATGTGCATGGCTTCTGGGGATGAATATTGCTTATTTTAGTTGCTACTTCCAGTGGATTTCATGCCAACTGAACATCCAGGGATGCGTTAGCATCACTTGAGGAATACAATACATCAGTCAGCCTCTTGTTTGCAGTTTCAGCCTTTTCTGTTAAATACGTTTAGACAGGCAGAGCAGACAGCACAAAAGCTGAACGGGGGCTTTGAAAACTGGGCGAGGACTAAGCTGAGTTCTTGCAATAAGCTGCTTCTCTGACTGGTTAGCAAGTTTTAACAAGCCTTTCAAAGCCCCTTTATCTCAAGGGCGTACACAGCCCTTTCAGCAGCGACCGTGCAGTAAGCTTGATACGTCTGCTCAGGAGAGACCGAAAAGCTCCAGGTGAAGCATTTGTGCTCAGCCCAGACTCACACTGGAACTGCCTTCTTACCAGCAGCCCAAACGTGAAAGCTTTTCAGTTTAAAATCACAGAGCTCTCTCACTTTGGCTGGGCTCTGTGGGATCCTACAGATATAACAGGACTTCAGGGTGACAGCAGTGTTCAGGGAACAAGACAGTATGGATGCGCCCTGTTTCTGTCTGGAAATATCAATATTCCATGGATTCCAAAATTCACCTCTTCAGCCAGGCAGAAGTGGCATGAGGATGGAGAACAGATCTATTATCTCATTTTTCAGAAAAAGAAAGCCTGGAAGTAATTTTTGGCCAAACCATGCATGGGAATCATGGGTGTTTATAGGGTTTGTCTTGCTTTCTTATTTCTCGCTGGAAAGCAGACTGGAAGAAAAGCACAGGAGACTAACGGAGAACTGAGTAGGAAGACAACTCTTAATTCTCATGACTCCATTCAATGAATGTTACAGCCTGTATCATCTGCTGCTCCAGATCTAATTTCAGACTGAAACGATGCACCTGGTCTCTAGTGCTACAGTACATGCTGACAGTGTGGAGAGTCTAAATCAGCATCTGCAAAGAACATCTTCACTGAGCTAGCATGACCCTCCCGTAGGGATTTGCCTTGTGCAATAGCCTTAACATTTGGCTTAGCTTCCTGGAGTGTTTTCATAACGTCCTGGCCTTGGAGTTGCTGAATTCCTGTTTGGTTGTACTGTCAGGAAACGTTATCTTGTGCTCTCCTCTCAAGCAGAACAGGGCTGACGGGGCTCCAGGGCAGGTGGTCACAAGGAGCAGCCCAGCTGCATTTGAACCTGGTCCCTTTTCACTTTGCACAGCGTTGCTTCAGGAATGGAGCCTGGCATCTTTAGCTGGAGTTTTGTAACTCCAGCTGGAGTAACACCAGTGATCTGGCCACCTCTTACAGTAAGAGAGTGCTGGAAATAACGGTTCATATGTCAGCTAGGAGCTCTGGGGAATGAAGGTGGCGTATACATACATACTTGCACCACTTTTACAGTAGAAAAATAAAAAAAAATGCCTCTCCTCCTCTCAGGGCACTATGAAATGCCAGGTACCTTTTATGACCACATGGACAGAGTACCACAGGACCAAGAGGTGTATTTCCTAATTCCTTAATGTTTCATTTTCAGATCTGCCTCAACCTACATAAGCTCTGACCAAAACTAGTACCTACGCTTTTAGAAAATGACTAAGATCAAGCATATTGTTCCAAACTGGTAAAACATAGCAAATGCATTTAAATTATCAGCTCCAGAAGGGATTAGCATGGCAAACTGTGTAGCTCATCCACTGAAGAACCTGAAGAAAATGAGCAATAGTCAGCACACTATAAAGATGTGCCTCAGTAACATCCTGCAAGAGAAGGCAACAAGAATATCCCAGCCATACAACAACACATCATCCACTCTGTTACACTTAATTAAAAAAAAAGAAAAAAAAAAGGGGAAAAAAAGGCAGTATTTCCGTATCTAGCTGAACGCGAGCTCCTGTTTCCCCAGAAAGAAAACAGGAACTCTGAAGGAGGGGGTGGCTCTTCCCAGAAGCCTTGCCTTTCCAACCCCATCAACCAGCACTTCTTTTAAGATTCTAAGACAGACAGCAATAATTGGGACAGTGAGAAGGACTTTGTCCTTCTTAATCATCTAAACTTTTCAGGTCCCTTAATTATAATTGCTTAGATTCAGCATGGATCTACCATGGGCTTTCATGAAGTAAGCAGGACCCAGCCCTATCTGTAACAGCTTTAATTCTACTACACAACTTCAACCACTGCATAAAGGAACCTTAGCATAACTTCAGAAATTTCACAGTATATTAATGACAGGACCAAGTATTGTGAATATTATCATTATTATTATTATTATTATTGCCATCCTTACTTTAGGGCACATGAAGTTTTTTCCTTAATTTTTCACCAGTGCATTCTAGAATTGGAAACATTTGCTCTTTGTTCAATACACATGTCACTGTCCCACTCTGGTAGCGGAACAGCTGTGGTATAGTTCTCCAGAAATCCCATAGATCTTGAAGGCTCAATCTCCATGGGTGAAGGGCATTCACATACCCAGGGCCATTCGGACTCTGCAGTAGTTCCAGATTTCTGAGGCAGTTCATACAGTTCCACTGATTTTGATGGAAAAGCAGCTGTCTCCTTACCAATTATTTCCACTGGTGTTTGAAAATCATCTTCCAGTTCCATGTAAGTATCACTGTGGGACTCTGTAACTGGCAGGACTGAGATTCCAGGTGTAAGAATAAGTTGTGGATCTTCTAAATGGGAAACATCTCCCAAATCTACTGCCTCTGGCATGCTGTGCATCAGTAGAGGTTTAATCCCTTTCTGATGTTTACCACTAGTGAAATTCATACTGCAGTCTGCATGAAGCGATCCATCTTCTGAGCAACCACAGTAAGTATCTAAAAACTAAAATAAAATTACTCCGAATGAGTGAGGCAAGTTCTGTGCTGCCAGCTCCATCTCCCACCAAAGGAATCACCGAGATACCCGGGTGGGAGGTTTCCCCCAGACTTCCAGCGCACAAAACTCTGGCACAGGGGCCAGAAAAGCAAAGCCAGAATGCTGGAGAGCATTTTAGCAAGTAGAGCACAACCCTCAGTGGCACTTTGCAGGAGAGACTATCACCGTTATCGTTCCATAAATCTCTCCACACATCTTTTTATGTAACTTCTACTTTGCAACAAAAGCCTGTTAACAGCTTTTTAAATACTGCTTCAGGAAAAACTAGTGGAACAGCACTTGAAAAGGCCTCTCCTCGGGGAAAATATGAGGGGGTTTTTTGCTTTAAAAACTATTATGGACTGTGTTTTTTCTAATGGAGAAAGGCATCTCACCATTATAATTTACAACTAGTCATAAATAGGTTAAGAAAAAAATGACATAGTGAAATATACTTGGAAACCATACTCGTGTATTTTACTGCCCTAATAATGAAATGCTTCGCTCATGGTTCAAATCAGGAGAACCCTGTGCGGTGGTAAACCCAAACACCCTCTGCCCCACACCCTCCTCTTCCTCGTCACCCCATCGAAACAGCACCTTGGTACAAAAGAACGCGTGTCTCCGTCTCCTCTTCACACTGCTGCTGCTAAGGGTACTGAATGCTCCTCTGATACAATTACATCTGCTCCTCCTTGGACCAGCCATACTTTGGAGTTTTATTCAAGAGTTCTTTATTTTTAGCCTTAATTTAAAAAAATACAATGTTTTATACAATTTGCTAGCACAAAACCAAATCTTTGTCTGTAATCACTTTTCATTGTCCAATATGACTTTTTCAGAACTTTTCTAGGTAAGGTTTGCTTTGTTGAAGATAAAGAACATTTAAACAAGAGCAATTCACATCGCTCTTTGTTTAGGGTGCTCTCACTATTAAGCAAATAGGCAGGTCAGGCAGAAGACCATCTGAAATGATCCATTTGCCAAAGTTTCTACTGTCAAGACCTCCAAATACAAATTAGGAATGTGAAAAAAAGAACATTTCATAGTTGGCTGTAAATTAATGCAAAATACTGGAAAAAACTCTTCATTGGCAAGACACATCATTGGCCACGAATGCTATAGTAACTGTTCTATGTATGTGGGCTATCAATAGCACATTTTAGATGGATTTTTTATTTCAAAAATGAATCCAGTTTCCCCTCATTCATCACCACCCATGTATTTTTCTGCTCCTTTCCTTGTTACATTTGGAAATCCACCAAGTTCAATTGTTACAATTTCTACAATAATGAAAGCCATTTTTCTTCTCTGCTGCCATCCAAAATTAAGACTGTATAACATGCCTTTCACTAGAGCAACAGAGGCACCAGCACTTCCATCTCCCAAGGTTCAAAAATCCAGAGACAGAGTACATGTGCTCTCCACATACAGAGTAGTTTCCTTCCAGAGAGAGCAGCAGAATCAAGTACTTCTGAATTTGGTATCCCAATGCCTTAGCCCTGGCATGATTCCAAAAAGACTACTGTCGATAGAAAAATGTTCTCATGAACTTCAATGAAACCTCCGATCGTCAGCAGTGTAAGCCCTCAACCAGGACGTGAGAAGCACAACACCAAGCTGTGCCAAGTTTTATTGTAACCACTTATTCAGAGCTGTTTGCTCCACTGCTCTGCAGCTCCAATACGGAAGAACATGTTTTAATATCAGTACCCAACTCTTCGCTGAACTTTGTCATGTATTTCTGCTTAGAAGAAATGAACTTGTAAGCCCCAACCAGTACTGTACCATGAGCCTCACCGTAGGGTCAAAGGGCCCTGAAAAAAAGTGAAGTTATTATTAGGGCACCCGGCCATTCCTAAACTCCACTGTGGTGCTCTGCAACACTTTTATTTACTGTTAAAAACAGTACAAAATGTGAGAAAACAAAGACCGTGGACTGCTGCTACAGGCAGCTTAGCAAGAGAACTTTCGGTAACAGCATCCTTATTTCCTAAAATGTATTTCAGCAAAAAGGTGGCTAATGAGGGGAGCTCCGCACTGTGCCAAAGTATAACCCACTGCCGTTGTGTCCTTTGTGCAAGATCTATGGTCTGGCTCCTCAGCGCAGTGGCAGGAAACGACTCAAAACACCAATGCGTTCTCACGGCAAGAAATACTGGAGAAAACCCACAAGTTTCTTCTCTTAACAAACAGATGAATTAGTTTTCAAGGGAAGTAAAGACTTGAGCCGAAGACTTGAGCCATCGCTTCAGTGACAAACTGGAAAAGCCTACCTCTAGCATTTTTTGTCACTGTAAATTCTAGATGTCAACATACTAACTAGAAGATATTTTCACAATTTTTTTACACATTGCAAGAGATCTTGTAAAACAGATTTTAGTCACAAGACACACGTACCTTAAAATCCACCTGATTTTAAGTTCTTAATTTTGGTACAATGCTAGTCAATTTTTTGCCAGGGAGACCTTATAAGAAATTACCCAAAGCAGACCAAAATGTCATTCTCATAGTTTTCAACATTTAAGCAGCACCAAGGTGGAGGCGTTTACCTTCTGATCATTACTTCTATCATCCATGCACCAAACTGCAAGTCAGTACTGATGTACACACTCCTAACTGTGCAACCCCTCTTACAAGCTGGAAGACCACATTTTGATGTCATACTCATTACTATAGCAACAGCATATTCACTGCTATGGCATAAGGTGGTCATGGAACGCATGAGACACCTCATCCTAGTCAGGTGGCTTACAGAACAAAAACCTATTGACTAGGAACAGTGACACTGAAATTTAATTAGATCTCACCTCACCCCCAGGCTGGTGGGGGGAACTGATCTCTTGCCTCACTGCCCAAGAGAATTACTTCTTCTGACATTGCTTACACCTTCACCTTGCTTCTAACTTTCACTAAATGGTAACACCGACCTCCAGTCTTTTGGAAATACCCATAATTTGAAGCAATTTTGGACATGTCATGACACATAGTGACAGGTGGGGAGGACAAACACCCCACATGTAGTGTGACCTGCGACTTCAAACTATTTTGTAGGCAACACAAGAACTCTAGTCACCATGAGCTGCAACAAGCTTTGTGACAAACTTTGGACATGACGGGATGTAAAGCACTGGGACCTGTGGGAGGAAAAATGTTTTTGAAGGCATGTTTCCCTTCCTAAGCTTCGATTCTTAACTATCAAAGGCAAGCAGCATCCATTTCCACCAAGTTACTACTCGATCTCCCTCTTGGAGTAACTTGGTCTAATGCAAGTGGGGTCTGAAGCATACAGGGTGTGTCAGTGCAGCAGTTGGTGTAGAAAACAGAAGCCTTCAAGCACATTAGCCCTTCAGCAATTGGGTAAGCAGTACTAAAGCAGGCTTATTTTCATACCCAATCCCTTAGTTTCATTTTGGAGGGAATTCAGAATGATTTGCAAGAACGTGAGCACATCAGTCTCATAAACTGACAGACAAAATGTCAGTTTGATGTGATTGCTTAAGGCCACTTACCTCAGAGCACAGCGCTGCACTGCCTTCACATATCCACCACTCTTTCCTACAAGTGAAGCATAAATTGGGACTTGCCTCACCCCCACGAGAGTACTGCTTTGACAAACTCATAGTATCCTTAGGAACCCAGAACTTGTGCAACAAACTACTTTGCAGTAGCTTGCCAGAAATTGATTCAGTATCTTCAAGTTACCACTACAACCAAAGCCAACTGTCCTCTCACTGGATTACAAGCAAGCCCAAACACACCATCATATGTGTATTTTTTTTACATTGAGCTCCGCTTCCCAAATATCGGTTATGAAGCAGGTGAGATGCAAACCTAGGAAACTGAAGACTACTCAGAGAACAGGGGCAAGATGGTCACCCCCCCAAGGAGTTCATTAAAACTCCAGCTTCTTACAAGTACCTCATCTGTCTGAAGTCAGTGAAGGGTATCTGATCTGCATTAAATGCTTGGCAGGCAGGGGAAGCCACTGGATCTGGCTATTAACTCCCCTTTCCTTTTACTACTCTCCTTCAAATAGGAAGGTCAAGGAATACAGAATGCAGCACAACATGCTCATTTCTTGAAAGTCTGTATGTATGATGTAGTGCTGACTACCTCATTTCACATGGAAAACTCATCACCTCAGTGTGGCATGATTAATTGGGCTTGCAGTTTTAGGAGCCTAGCTCCACTGGCAAAGTTTTCAAAAAAATTCCTGGATTATCAAAAAGTTAGGTTAGCTTGAGGCAAATAATCACTTTTTCAGAAATTAAAGTTGTCTTGACATCTTGGACAACTGCCTGACTTTTCTGCTTTCATGTGGTACTAGTCTGTAGTGGCATTGCAGAGCATGCAGTATTATAGACTTAAGACAGCATCTAGCACTCAAGATCCAAAGCAGAATCTGAATGCCAAGAACAGCAGGTTTTGTTCCCAGTGTTAATAGAAAAGTCAGCGACACAACTCATTCTTAACACTTTTATTCTCACAGTTCTAGGTTTGAACTGTACATGCAGAGTTGCATAAGTCACGATAGAGATTTACAGTGGATTCTATTCTATGGTAGAGTGCAATCCAGAATCCTTAAACAGTATAAAAAACAACTTTAAACATCAAGACCTTGTTAGGAGCAAAAGGGTTAAAGCTTCCCCAAGTATTTCAGCTCTCCTAGATACCTAGTTACTAGGTACTGTATGTTAGATTAGAGTTGAAGAGCTGTATAACACTAAACAAACTTGAACATCCTGATGTCATACCATCTTTGTTACTTCTTTCCCATATTTCTGGCAATTAAGAATAAGTCAAAAACCCTGCCACCTGCAACCAGCTAAATACAGACAAAAATAACTACTCCTTACTTGCCTGTTTAGGGTTGTACAGTGTTAAAGAAAATATTCCCTCAATGGCATTTGTATCTCACATCAGCTGAAAAAGCAATGTAACAAAAATAAAGGTATAACATCTTTGAAAATAAATATAAAGAGGGAATGCAGACAAAGTGTCAAAGATTTTTTTTTTGGCAGGTAACATTCATAATATACAAAATATAACTTATTCGTATTAGCCAAGGAAACATTCATGAGTTCCCATAAACTGTTTTAATCCACCTCCTCCATGCGTGATGTATCATCATCTCCTTCAAGAGGTGGCATCTCCTCAGTAACTGCTGGACTAGCTTCTTCTGCAGCAGTATCATCTTCATCAATGCCTGTTCAGAAGACATATGTATCATCAATGCTGGTATCAGAACTCAAAGTTGTATTCTCCTTAACACTTCAACCCATGCAAGATCCCCCCTTTTCCACAGGTACAAAGTACCCACCAAGGCGATCTCTAGACACTCTGTAACCTGCAAGGGCACATAACCACACCCAGAGTTTACTAGAGACAGGACAGATTGCTAACTTACCCAGGCCAAGTTTGATCATTCTATAAATGCGGTTGGCATGTGTCTGAGGATCTTCTAAACTGAAGCCAGAGGACAGAAGTGCTGTCTCGTACAGCAAAATGACAAGATCCTTCACAGACTTGTCATTCTTATCAGCCTCTGCCTTCTGCCTCAGTGTTTCAATGATGGAATGATCAGGATTAATCTCCAGATGTTTCTTTGCTGCCATGTATCCCATTGTGGAGTTGTCTCTTAGTGCCTGCGCTTTCATGATCCTCTCCATATTGGCAGTCCAGCCATATGTACTTGTTACAATACAGCATGGAGAAGTAACTAAACGATTAGAGACAACCACCTAGAAAAATGAACACAAAGCAAAAGTTTGTAATTTAACATTTCAACACATATACCCGATTTACTATCCCCACTGATTTAAGCAAAGTTCAACATTGAAATGCTCCTGCATGTCACCAAGACCCAAGGCTCAAGAGATTGAGCTTAAGAATTTGCAACACCAACTCAATAGAACCACTCAGCTTCACTGAAAACCATAGCCACCTTCTATCTATAAAGCTGTATCTTACAGAGAGACTGCCATCTCTTTCAGAAAAGTCAATTGTAACACACCATCACCTGAGCCTTCTCTGCAGCAACTTCATTTCAGATCATTAAACTTGTATACAAACTGAGTACTACTAATTACCTTTTCTACTTTCTTTTCAAGGATATCTTTCATTATTTTGCAAAGGTTTTCAAACTTGGCTTTCTTCTCCTCCTGTTTCTTTTTCTCTTCCTCATCTTCTGGAAGCTCCAAACCCTCTTTTGTTACAGAAACCAGGGTCTTGCCTTCAAATTCCTTCAGCTGCTGCACACAGTATTCATCAATAGGCTCAATCATGTAGATCACTTCCAGGCCATGTTTGCGAAGACGCTCCACAAAAGCGGAGTTGGCCACCTGATCTTTTGTTTCACCTGCAAGAAACAAGGACACCAGTTGTAGTTCAAGCCTCAGCACTGCAACATGGCAGACAAACATGTCTTCTGAAGAGCCTATGCAGCATTTCCAGTGTTACTTGGATGTCAATACCAGGGAAAAACAAGGGACACAAAGCAGGTATATGACAAGCTACTGCAAAGATGAGGCTGGCCTGAAGAGACTCAAGCCTTTAAAACTGACGCCATAGCTTGTAACACTTCACTGGTTTGAAAGTAGATTTGTATTTCCTGGGAAACCAGGTAGAGAAATGTTTCCCATCCCTGCCAAGGAAGTAAACTGAGAAGCCCTGTAAACAGCATTTGCATTTTGAAAAAAGCCTTAGTAACTGAAGCCCAAAGAGTTAAACTGGTTTGAGCATTAGGTCTTAAAAATTCAGATACTCCTGGCCAGATATTAGCTAAAGCCTGAACACAAAGCTATCTTAAAGGCACCTCAGAGACTCCAAAACATGCTTTCTGGGCTAACGGGGGCAGGGGAGGAAATGTTGCTGAAGCTAGCTGTGCAAGGGGCACTTTTATCTGTAGTTATTTCCTGATGTCCTCATGGACACGGTACCATATTAAGGAACTGTAACCACTATTAACAAGTATGACAAACGTGTCCTGCACAATGTGGTGCCCCTTATCTTTCTTTTTAAATTTACCAAGAGAACTGCCATGGTTATTCTCCATTTTCTGACCCCAAAAGATAACCCTATGTAGGTACCTGCACTTAGAAAATTTGTTACTGACTCACCAGTAATGTAGTAGACGTGTTTCTGGTTTTCCTTCATCCGAGTGCAGTAGTCCTTCAGAGAAACCATTTCATCGCCAGATGCAGATGTGTAATACCTCAGTAATTCTGATAGCTTCTTACGGTTCTGGGAGTCTTCATGTATACCAAGCTACAAAAGTAGAAAAAAAATGGAAGCTACTGAAGTCTTAAAATTCCTTTAGACAAATACTAAACTGTGGTAGTCTAGTATTTCAGGCAGAACAAAAATCTGTAGCTTCTACAATGAGTATTATTAAGCAGAAAGACTACAAACCTTGATGTTCTTGGAGAACTGCTCATAGAACTTTTTGTAGTTCTCCTTGTCTTCAGCCAACTCAGTGAAAAGTTCTAAGCACTTCTTCACCAAGTTCTTCCGGATCACTTTCAGGATCTTGCTTTGCTGCAGCATTTCACGAGAAATATTCAGAGGTAAATCCTCAGAGTCTACCACACCTCTCATGAAATCTGGAAGAGGACAGTGAGAATTAGCATTGCAGGTCTCAAAGAAAACAAGATTACCAATTACCACCTAATTGGCTTTGCCCTTTTAAAACAATGGATTGGTTTCTACAGGATTCTAGACAACATGAACTAAGCTGTACTTTCAACTGCTTGGGTACTTCCTGATCAGCTGTTTAGGACTCAAGTCTTTCCTCCCCTCAAATTTCTTTAAATATGAAGGGAAACTACAAAATTGTTAAGAAGTTTATCTCTGTCTTGGGAAACCTTTTCCTCAAAAATATACTCACTCAGATATTCAGGGATCAGTTCCTCACAGTTGTCCATGATAAAAACTCTGCGTACATACAGCTTGATGTTGTTCTTCTTCTTCCTGTTTTCAAACAGATCAAAGGGTGCACGTCGTGGGACAAACAGGAGAGCTCTGAATTCCAACTGCCCTTCCACAGAGAAGTGCTGTGAGAAAGCAAGATAATAGTTTTAGTCAGTATGCATGGCTCTCACTTCAGTAACTGTTTAACAACTCTTCAAACGCAGAAGGCACACAGTAACCATCTGAGATTTCAGAAAAAACTCAGTAGGCAAGACACTGGTCAGGAACAAGCACTTTCTCCAGACAGACATATCCAAGTTCTGGTCAGTCCCTACCAGGCAAGCAGACCAATTTTGGTTCCATATACTATATACTAGGCTTCAGGAAGCATGTGTATTCTTACAGTACTTCCCACTATAGACACAGAAAAAGGACAATTTACATCTCACCCTTCACCTTTAGCTGTACGTCTTTTCAAAAATAAGCTACAAATTCAAGCAACTCAATTTACATTTATCCGAACTCTATTTTTAAATTTTTCAATTAGACTTGGCAACAACTAAGCTACAAACTGGTAAGGCATCTGCACTTATTTTTATTTACTGCAGATTTGATTAAGATTATAAACACAGCCTTAGCAGTAACCAGAATAATTGTAGCACAAAGTGTTACCCTCACATAGTGAAGGGTTTGAATCACAGTATGATCTGGGACAATGGATGAGAGTTCAGCAGCATGTTTAGCAAGCTTCCAGCTTTAATGGAAAGTGTAATTGTGCCTGAATGAAGCCAAGAACTTACTTTGACAGCCAAGTGGTCTTCCCAGTCATTAGTCAGACTCTTGTAGAATTCCCCGTATTCCTCATTGGTTATGTCATCTGGATTCCTGGTCCAAATTGGCTTGGTCTTGTTGAGCTCTTCCTGATCAATGTACTTCTCCTTAATCTTCTTTTTCTTCTTCTTATCTCCATCCTTCTTTTCTTCTTCTTCATCAGAACCAACATCCTCAATTTCCGGTTTATCTTCAGTCTTTTCCTCCTTCTCCTCTTTTTCCTCTTCCTTTTCCTCAGCCTCATCATCACTTACCTCCTTATCACGTTCCTTCTCCACCTACAGGAGAGATCATTAGTTGAATTGAGAAACCTGTTAGTTTTATCACTAACAGGTCTAAGGTATCCCCTGGTAGTCTCACAAAGCTAGAAACTACATGAACATGTGATCAAGTTTTCCTCCTTGACTCAACTAAGGACTTGCATTCTGGGTGCAGAGACAAGTAGTATTGTTTTCATGTGCTTATGTGGTAGACTATGCCAGTTTTATTACACTGAACTACCACTAACAATGCATCAAGATGTAGTTGATTTTCTCAATAGTTTGGAGACTGTGATACTGCTAGCTTGGTAAACACATTTTTTACTTCATCTTGTAAAATGAATTTGTAATTAACAGAATGACATTTCTTAAGAGCCGCCTCCACATAACAATATTAATTAACAAAATACACATGCACTAGTCTTTCTTATGTTTCAAAAATTCACTTGTTTTAGGGTGGCAATACTTAATTATTTAGTATTTCAACCAAGGTACGTACAAAGAGTGTAATAGGATAGCCGATGAACTGAGAATGCTTTTTCACTATTTCCTTGATTCGCCGTTCTTCCAGGTATTCAGTTTGATCTTCTTTAAGATGCAGGATGACTTTTGTTCCACGCCCCAATGGTTCACCTAGAATGGAGTTCACAGGTTTTACTTGGGCAGCAGCAGACTAGACTTCGACTAGTTCTAAAATGTGCCTTCTTTAAAAAACCCACTGCTGTTACGTCTTCACCACTGTGAAAACATAAGCTTCTGTCTCCAGAAGCAGCCTTACAGACACTTCCTCAAGTTTACTGTACCCAGCACGTATTTTCAAGTACACTTATAGATATTTTCACTCATTAGTGTGTTCATTTGTTACCTTCCAAGTTTCTGTATACAGAGTAGCTGTAGGAGTCTACAGAAGTATTTCCATGTATAAGCTTTAAAATATTAGTCTTCATTATAATGCACCATTTACTTAGGCATTCCCTTACCATGTATCAACAGTTACTCAAACTGGAATGGTGAGAACAGCTGTGCCTGAGCTTGTTCTGACACAAGACTAGTACTACCCCTTTTATCTGTTGTTTTTGCCTTTCTCAATGCATGGAGTAGATACCTGAATGCCAGAAATCTTTAGAAAGCACACTTGAGCAGAAACATTCATACTCACCATTATCAAGTCTCACAGTGAAAGATCCTCCAGCTGATGACTCCCAAGCATACTGCTCATCATCATTGTGCTTGGTGATCACTGTCACTTTTTCTGCAACCAGGTAGGCAGAGTAGAAGCCAACACCAAACTGCCCAATCATGGATATATCAGCCCCTGCCTGCAGTGCTTCCATGAAAGCCTTGGTACCAGACTTGGCAATAGTACCAAGGTTGTTGACCAGGTCAGCTTTGGTCATCCCTATGCCTGTATCCACAATGGTCAGAGTGCGATCATGCTTGTTCGGAATCAGGTTAATTTTCAGATCTTTCCCAGAATCCAGCTTGCTTGGGTCAGTCAAGCTCTCGTATCTTATCTTGTCCAGAGCCTGTGAGAGAAAAGGCAGGCTTTAAAGTTCCCTGACTATTCCCAAGAATATGCTGTCTTATTAACATGATCCAGACTAAGAATTAAGATACTTACATCTGATGAATTGGAAATCAGCTCCCTCAGAAATATTTCCTTATTGGAGTAGAAAGTGTTGATGATCAGAGACATCAACTGAGCAATCTCTGCCTGGAAGGCAAAGGTCTCCACCTCCTCCTCCATGGGTTGGTCGTGAGTTTGCACAGCTTCTGGCATCTGTAAAGAGAGAGAGTTGAAATCTCATCCTCAACGACTTGTGCACACATCTTTTTGCAGGCAGTGACAATGGCATTCTAAGGCAAGAAGTATTTAACAACGTGGTTTCAAATACAGCACCCCGTAGGACACCCCCCCCCAATCTTATTTTCCTACCCGTAGCAACTCCAGAATTGAGGAATGTGGAAACTAGATGCAAGATTTTAACTCGTCGACTTGCTTTACCTTCACTTTGATTTGGACCACTTAGAGTAACAGAGAACTTTTCCTCTCTTCCCCATTAATTTATGAATTAAAATGCAATCCTTACTTCCGTGTCACAGACGAAATACACATTACCAAAAAAAAATGCAACTGACAACTTTGCCCCACATTTGAGAGGTTAGTCGCAGTACTCTGTAGTCGATTCTCACGCTGAAGTCTCTATGCTTTCCTTTTCTCACATCCACCACATATTTTGCTCGCACAACTACTATCTTCAGCAGCAGACGCTGTCCACAACTCCAACTTATGTACCAATATAGCCCAACCGAACTCGTTACTCTGTCCTACACAGATTATCCTAACTTCACCACCCACCTGCTACCTAGGCTATTTTCTACACGCGTCAAAGTTCAGGAACGACAGATCCAACTCAATAAGGAACAACCACCCCCCCGCCCCCACTTAAGTGGCTACAGAATGGATACCAAGCGCAATACCGTAATCCTTAACTACAACGCTAACGAGGTTAAGAAATAGCCAGCCCATCAGCTACGGGACCCGGCTCCAAACGCCCCAGCCGTGGCCGCCGCCCGTGAGGCGGTTCGGGAGAGCCGCCGGGCGCGAGCAGCCTCCTCGCGCGCCGCCGCGCAGCGCCCCCTGCAGGCTCTGCTCGGAACCATCAAAGATTCTAGAAACTGCCAGAGCCTTCCCCGCCCGCCCCCCCCCACTCCCCCGCCCGCCCCAGCCCCGCGCAGCCCGCAGCACCCCCCGCCGCCAGCAGGGAGCATTGCCCCCTCCACGCCGCCAGCAGGGAGCATTGCCGGGCTCCCCTGCCCGGGCCAGCAGGGAGCATTGCCGCCCCCACCCCCCCCATCCCCACCGTGCCGCTAACAAGGAGCGCTGCCGCCCCCCCCCCCCCCTCCTCCCCGGCCAGCAAGGAGCATTGCCGCCCGCCCCCGCCGCCAGCACGGAACGTTGCCGAACGGTCCCCGGCCCCCGCTCCCTCCCCACGCTTGCCTTAGCCGCTTTTCCCCTCAGAACGGCCTGCCGCAGTCCCTCCGTCTTACGCCCTCATGGTCGAAAGCCCATTCATTGAGAGCAAGGCTCGCTCCCTGCCCCCCCCCCCCGCTCCGCGACTGCCCCTCCGCAGCGAAGCTGAGTCGGGTCGCCCCCCCTTGCAGCCCTGCAAAAGGGGAGCTAGTCCTACAGGTACACCCCGAACAATAAACAGCCTCCTCCACCCGCCACCTACGCCTCCCTCCCCCACCTCTGCCAGCGGAAAAACCACCCCCCCCCCCCTCGGAGCTGCCCGCCGGTTTTTCTCTCTCTCCACCTTCTTACTTCAGAAACAAACAAAAAAACGTTCAATATGATGACTTTAGAGCCATCAGCACCTCATTGCCTTTCAACCATACACAGACTGCGAGACCCAATACCCCTCCGAACCCACTTCAGCTTTAACAAGGACTAAAGAAGGAATTAAAAAAAAAAGAAAAAAAAAAGCATATCCTGCACCACGCGGCTCCCTGTATTCGCCCCCCCCTCCCGCCCCCAGTACCAGCACAGCGCCCAGACATGCACCAACCGCTGGTGTTTGAAAGGAAAACGCTCCCACAGAAAAGCCATTCCCTGTGTAAAACCGGCTACTGCTACAGCCGCCTCCGCCGCTCACCTTTACAGGGGGGGATGGGCTGCTAGTCTCCTCAGTGAAGCTGCAAATACGCTCTACCGGCTCCGCTGTGCATCCACTAATGCGCGCTCCCCGCCGCCCGCTTCACTTATATACGCCCGGCGCCGCCTCCTTCCAGAACCATCGGGAACCTTCACTGACAGGCACGGGGGAGGGGGCGGCTCGGCGCTGGGGGGGAAGGGGGCGGAGACCCCCGGCCACGCCGCGAGGGGGTGGAGTCGATCCGCTCGCAGCCAATAGTAGCCCTCCGCGACAGCCGTCCGTCAGAGCGCGAGTCTCGCGCAGGCGTCTTCCGTGGTCTCCGCGGTCAGGGCGAGGGTGGGTTCTGCGCATGGGCCGGCGGCTGAATGAGCGCGCGCGCGCTCCCCATTTGTCCAACCGTCGGCTCGGCCGGGGGGGGTGGGCAGAGGGGGGGGGAGGGTCAGCGGCGGGCGAGCGCATGCGCGGTGGCCGCCCGGGGTGGCGGTTGGGCGCGCGCGGCGCCGAGGGGGAGGGGTCCGTGGGGGGATTTGCGCAAGCGGCGGGTGACGTCATTCGCTGCCCTACGCCTCTCAGAACGTCCTAGAAGCGGCCCGCTGCGCTCTTGAGAAGGGCCTAGAAAGTGTGTGGGGGGGGTCTCCCCGCCCCGCCGCCATCTCCCACCGGGAGAAGGGCCCACAATCGGGGCGCGGGGCTGGAGCCGCCCTGTCTCCCCTCAGAGCCCTGTCTGCCGCTCCGTGCCCGCCCGGCCCCGGGCGGGTTAGTCGCGCCGGGCGGCTCCCCGCAGGCCGGTTGTGCAGGCGGCTGCGGCTCTGCTTCCCCCCCGCCCTCTGCCCCGGGTCGGGGCTGCGGGGCGGGATGGGGAGGCTGCGGGAGGGCCGGGCACAGCGGGCCTGCCCTGCCTTGCCCGCCGGGCAGGACCCGTCTGCTCTGCCAGGCGTAGCTGGATGAATCACGGCTTAGGGATGCTGTGGTAAAGCGTTTAGCCTAATCAGGGAAAACAAAAGTCGCTTCTCACATGGCAAGTATCAGTCTGCAAGTTCCACAAAACCGTGTCTCTTAGTCTGTGTTTCTTCAGTATAAAAAAAAGTCAAGTGATCACATCCAAGAAGCTCGGAAGACCTGCATAGCTATACAGTTACTTAAGGGTTTAAATGCTAGTAGTAGACATGAGACAGATGCCAATGCCGTTCAGTTTGTTAACAGCCCATAGCCTGAAACCCGCTGGGATTCTCAGGCTGGACCTGGCTTTTGCCATCTAGTCTGTGGGAAATCTCAGCTGATGTTCAAAGGGCACAGCTACAGACATCTTTAAACATATGTTCATACATCTTGCATAAAGGCTTGAATAAGTACACATCTCATTACACCCAGTAGCTCTGTGATTACGGCGTTTAGCAGGGGGTTATTTTTACATCCTGAACGACCTGATTGGGAGCAGGGAGTTAAATGCAGGACTTCCATGTCTCAGGAGAATGATCTGCATCACATGTGTTCCAGAGCAGGCTTCTAAAACTTTCTTCTTGGAGCTGATCCACTTTTTGGGATATAAATACCAAGGGAATCTGCACGTTACAACTGTACACTGATGTAAGCATCAATCGAGACAATCTCCCTGCTCTAAAGAATAGCTACTTATTTACTTGAGGAATAAGGATTTTGTTTCTGTAGCAAAAATTTGTCCCAGATGCAACTTCTTGGCATTTTCTGTTGGCTCTTAGGTGTACCCTAGACAGCTATCTAGTTTAACATCTGACTGGCTTTTAGGAATCCAATTTTTATATGCCTAATCAGCCCTTCTCCCTGTTAAGTATCCTAAATTACACTGGGTAGCGTGCCCTATGAATTAGGTACTACAATACTTAGGTCCATTAATGCATTTAACCAAAGATCCTTATGCTGAATTTAACATCCTTAGCATCCATTACCCTGCAGTTTGACCTAGACAAGCAAATCTGATTGAATTGGGGCCTACAGGCTTGATTTTGTTGCAGCATCATGTCTTTCAGGGAGTTTTCAGTGATTCTCGTTATCTGACAAGAAGACACTTTAAGTATGTGTGTAAGACATCACGTAGGACCTATCAGGGAATTAAAATTACAGCTTGTTTCATTGCAGTTTCTGCCGTATCTGGATCTGTATCTGCATTGGTGCAATGATGCAGGTGCAGGACTCTGCCCTTCTAAATAGTGGTGTTAACAGCTCTCACCCAAGCAGTTGGCCAAAATACAGGGTCCTGCAGGCTATTTTAATTAGAAGTAAAAATTAATTGTGGTGTCAACAGTAACGTAAGAGGGTGTATAGATGAGCTGCTGCTCAGCACACAGAAGAAATCGAACTGTAAGATTGAAGTTACTTGCTCACAGTTCTAAGCCACTGAAAAGGCTGGATTTCAGCCAACGCTCATCCTAGAAAGTTCTGCGCTTATGTCTGGGTCACCTTTTTGGTGCTTACTCTGGCTGGTTGTTTTCTGTACCTTCTCTGAGTCTGACTTTGTGGTGCTTCTCAATGCATTTCTTTTCCTTTCTCTCAAACACTTACGCTTCTACAAAATAATATGCACCAAAATCCTTTCTTGAGTATGACGTGTTCCTTTCTTTGCGTAGTGACTATGATTTCAATAGTCCTACAGCTGCTTTGGCTGTCTGCTTCCATAAAGCAGCTTAATGTCTTTTTACTGCTATCCTAATAAAGTGTGGCAGTTATACCCAAGCATAATGATGTAACTTCCATGTTTTTCTTTGATTAAAAATAGACCTGGTACAGTGCAAATTCTGTAGGACTTGCCTTTTAGGCTGAAACCCTGTTACATTCAGATTCCATTAACTGAAATGTTTCCTAATGTTTATTTGGGTCACAATAAGTTCTGTATTTTAGAGAACTGCTAAGCTACTACAACTTACGGAAATCTGTCCAAGCATTTTTTTCCAGTAATATTCTACTAAAATTACTTGCGTGCTCTCCTTTTGAGATGTCCAGAATTTTAAGACTGCCACTTTTATCAAAATATTCAAGATATTGTTTTAAGAAAATCTTTTCCTTTCTAATCTCTTGATAAATATGGATTCAGTCATTGAGACTTAGGGATATATGTAATTTCAAGCATGTGAAGACCTGTGGAAGGTTTTGCATATGTCTGCAGAATCCCACATCTCTATACTGTCTAATGCAGCAGTCTATCATTCCATTTCTCTTTTGTGATCATGCTATTCAGCTTTCAAAAACAGTCTTCAAAAGCAGACTGATTTCTTTTGTAGAAATTGTTTGACAAGTGCACTAGGAGAAAGTCATCTCATACCAAACCATCTAAGTTTTCCCAGCTGTGCTTAACCCAAGTTCCTGTGTGCCTGTGTATTTTCTTCATGACTTGTGAATAATCTATATTCTTTTTGTTCTGTTATGCAGGGAGAGCTAGTGAAGATAGGCACTTTGTTCCTATGGTTACTCTATTTTAACTGACTGCAGTTTTGTATTGCTTCATTGTTACGCTAAAAAGACTGGTTCCAGACTTGATTTCTGTCAGAGTTAATTTTGGGGGAAAATCTGAGCAACATAGTTCCATTTTTTCAACCAAGAGATTAATATACTTTCATATTTTAATAAATAGTTCTATTAACAGCGGAAATGCTGAAGCCTGGTATTTTCAAGGCCTACCTTCACACACATTTCTTCCCTCCCATATCCCCTAGACGCCCCTGACCCCTCTCCTCATTGTCCCAAACCCATCTATCCTTCATGTGCCTTCCTTTAATGTTCCGTCTGGGTGAGAAGCCGTACGTACTATGGCTGCTGCAGACGTGTGCTCAGCCAAGAGCTAGTCGTTGCCTCCTAGCTGTTAGGCCAGCCAAACAAGGAGGATAAAGCTGAATTCTCCCTGCCCCTTCCTTCAAAAGAAGCAACAAGAGCACACGTCTCTGCTGCCCTCCTATTGATTTTTGCAGACCTTAATATCTCTGTGATCTCTGTTCTTCTGTTAACTTTGATTGAATTGGTTAAATAGGTCAAAATTTTTAGGGAGGGACTGATGGACAACAACCATGTTATCGCATGTGTTTAATTTCCTTAGGAAAATAGACTAAAATATTCTTCCTTTTTTTTGTAACAACAGTTGTAGCTAATGTCTGAGGGATGGTTACATGGGATTTCATTTTTTCCGATTATACAGTATTAAAATGAATAATATGAGGCAACTGCCATTTATTCATTAAGATTTACTACTTCAAACATTACTGTAAATGCAAAAGTAAAAAACCCCAACAGCCACAATATTCAATTCTGATTCAAAAATCAAAGCTGAGGCAGGTAGCTGATTTGCCATTTTCTTGTCAGAATCTGAGCAACTTTTGCTTTCAGAAAATTCAGATTTGGATCAAATGTTGAAGAGTCAGGTATTCTTTAACCAGAAACTGTTCCATGCCAACAACACGTGCTAGGAAGTTAGATACAGTGCTGCACTAACTGCATGGGCCTCAATCTTGCATTTGCTGTTTTCCTAAGGATTAGTCCCATACTTTTTCGCCATATACATTTGCATCGTAATAGATTCTTTAATTACACAATTTCATAGAACTCCTTGCTATATGAAAGTTACAAAATTAAAAAAGAACAAAGTAAAAGATGGGCGGAAGAAAGTTATTTGATGTTCAAAGCATTAAAATAACACCCAGAAAAACTGGGTTTTATTCTTGATTCCATCAAAGGCTGCTTCTGTGTTGCTGAAAAAGACTTTTTTTATTTTTATAAGCCACAAAGAAATTAAATGATATTTGCGTAGAGACTTCTAATTTCAGCATTCAACCAACTTTTGAGTGCTTGGTGTTGTAACCTTAATGCTTTTATAACATGGCTTTAAAATTAATTCTGTTTGAGTTCTGACAGATTTGTCATGTTGTTATCTCAGTGCTTCAGGGTTTACTTAAGGAAGACAAAACAGCAGCAACTGAAACTACCTAAACAGTAGATCTCAGAAGACTGACATAAGTAGAAAGATGTGGTAATATGTGTCTAGTTTTCTTTAACATATGGAATTATGCATGTAAAATCTATGTTATCATAATGAAATGTAAAGCCAGCTAGGGATGTCTGACTGTGCAAAGCTTCATGCTTTCTTAAAACTGTTCCTCAGGCTGTCTTGTTTCCTACTTTCTTATGTCTTACTGGAGGGCGAAGTGATCACAAGATCTTTAGGTCATTAAAAAAAAGTGATTCATACTAGAAATAGGATCGATTGTTACTTAGAAGGAATATTTTTGTGGTGGAAAGGTACTTAAGAGGCAGAGAACAATATCGATCTCATAAAATGTAGTGGTACTTTTGAACTGTAGGTGGCAGCAATAATTGTATGGACCAAAGACAATAGGTACGCCTCTTTTTTTCTAAAAGTTTATGGTTCTTGAAGTATGTATTAGGGAGTGTGGTAACTGTCAGAGTCATTGCTGTCAGAAGGAATTCTGAAGGGACTTAAACTGTTGAACAAGAATATATTTGTTATAGCAAAAGTCAACAATTCCACTACTAACACGTCAATTATAATTTATAGTAAAAGCTCAGCTGCATAGGAAGGCTGAGAGAATGAGCATGGGAAAGCCTGGATTCATGGAATGTTTACAAGGCCCCAGAATAATTGTTTAACCTTATCATAAATTATTTTATATGCTGTTTGTTACAAAATTAGTAGGTTAAGTTTATAACCACTACAATTTGATATTTTAAACTGGTCCTCATCTTAATACTCCCTCGTGACTGGAACAAGGGACACTGTCTTTATATTTTGTACCTTAAATCATGATTTACACTTTCCCAGAATAAATGCATAATTATGCACTTTTTAGCTGAGATTATATGTACAAAACAAGAATTACACCTATGCAAATTTAGTGACACAGGACATTTCGTCTTCCACAGAGTTACAAGTGTTTCTTTCCAGTATCTGGTTCTGCTCTTTGCTTTAAGAACACTGCAAGATGACTGCAGTACCTGTTTGCTGAAATGTGTGCCGTCTTTTTCTAGCACAGGACCGAAAAAACAGTACACATGGTTATTTGGTTTGGAGAATGACAGTAGAATGTCATGCCCATCAGAACCCCCTTAAATCAGGAACAGTTACATTAAAATGTTAGCTTTAGAGGAAGAATAATAGATATGGTGGCAGCTATAAATTTTATTATCTATAGCTAAGAGCTTTTTTCCATTCATATGCATAAGTTTCAATAGATCCTAATTCAGAAGAAGAAACTTGGAGAAAAAGATCTTCCAGAGAGCAGGAGGTTTGACTAAAAAGCCCCCAGACAAACAAAACCCTAGACTTCCCATGAAGATGTTAAAAATTTATAGTGATGGTAAAGTTACATCTCTAGAAAAATAACTTAATAGAGCCTCAGCATCAAGAAGTGTGGAAATAAACCTGATACTTTTTTCCCTGTATATATTCAAGTTCTAAGAATTGGATTCAGTATAACAGTAAAGGTTGTGGGTTTAGTACATGTAACAGCTAAACACTGTTGCATATTTACTAGTAGGTATGGGTATGTATGGAGCACTTACATACTGTGTTTTGTGTGCGTGGTTGGTTTGGTGACAAAACTGTCCTCCAAGCCACCTTCAAAATAGTACAACTAAAGTCTCTAAAATCTTAAATTAAATCTAAATTAATTAAAACTAGGAAGCTATATACTATTGGAAATTATATCACAAAGCATGTATTTCACTAACTCATTCTTGATGCAACAGTATTTATTTTTCAAATTACTGAACACAGATTCTATTTCGGAGTTGAGTTAGATAATTAGGACATGACAGAAAAGTTGATAGTAGGAAATAAATTTTGGATTCATTTTAAATAGACACACAGAAGACAAGTTCTAGTCCTGGATTTTAAGCAGGTAAGCAGGTGCTGAGGGAAGTAGTTCCTGCAGTCACCTGTACTGGAAAGATCACATATTTTTATATAAAGAAGACTTTTATATAAGAAACACATATTTTATATTTTATATAAAGAAGACAGCTTTGGGATCACACTGATGTAGTAAAGGCAAGAAGAAATGTTGGAAAGGTCTTCATACTTCAGGAACACTTCCGAAGCAGCTACTTCTTACTAAGTACAGTTCCTAGAGAGGAAGAAACCTCCAAATAAAGGTTTACCTTAGAAATCAGGGGATTCAGGAAGAGTGAGAGCCATATGATGCGGAGATCACTTAGACTTTCAGATTTAGTTATAAATGGAATTTTAGTTGTTTAAGGCGTTGAGAAAGTAGGTTTACTGAGCAGCGAGGGCTGGAATCAGGGTAAACTAGGTTAAAAAACCAAATCATTAAACATTTCTATTGAGGATACTGAGCATGTAATAAGCTGAACCATCCCACTTTTAAGGGCACAGAAATGGGAAGAACTGAAGAATCTTGCAGAACTTCTGCTTAAATGGGTGCAGAAAAGAATGTGATAAACCTGGATCTAGAAAGAATTTGCAGTGAGGACTTTTAGTTAATTATTAAGTTTGAATTATGGCTCAAAACTAGCTCATATACCACACAGCCAAGTTACCTTGGATCTGACCAGTATGAAAGGAGCAGTGTGAGAAGGAGCTGTAAGAAGCCTTGGCCGAGGGTTTGCCATCTTAGCTTAGGAGCTGCCTTTAGCCTAGGCCCTTGGCTTTGATCCTTGCCTGAGCTGTGCTGTAGCTGTGCCTGAGTTCAGCCTTGTACTTTGCTGATCCCAGCTTTGCCATGCTGATCTGACTTCGTGGCTTGTCTGTGGACCTTCCTCATTATTACAGATTTGTGTGGCAATCACCGAGCTGTTGGCTGAAACATTACTGGACCAACTCTCCTCTTCTTGTTCAGGTACCGTGGGATTATGGCCCTTGCCAGTATGCTCTCTGCCCCTGCCTGCCTTGTTTTCACCCTTGGCTCCTGGCTCACCCTCCCTTGTGGAGCAACTTGCTCTTTTACACTCCAACAGTCTGGTCCCTCCTTGAAAGAAGTGTCCAGGTAGAACACCTCATATTCTGGAAAATTGCTTACAAAACTTGTAAGTCTTCTTTCCTTCTGATGGTCAAGGAAAACTTTGAAGAATTTTATTATTATACTTTTTCTTGTCACCTTTGTAATTCTGCTCTGCCGCAATATCTGTGAAGAAATATTTAAAGTCAGCTGTTCAGGATTCAATACACACTGGACTATACTATGAGTCTGCTACATGCCTAGAAGTTTCAAATTTCATCATGAAGCATGTTTCCACAAAGGTTTTAGAAGTCATAGGAATTTAAAAAATCTGCAAATTCAGGGTCCACATTTTTCAGGACAGGAGATTATTAGCATTTAAAACAGATGTCCATGAAGTTGATTCTTCCTAGTAATCAAAACATAGGATATAGTCTTTACTTTGGCACTCTATACTTGTAAGAAAAAGGCAGGAAATTAGTTTAAGTCTGTCCATATGTTCTGGGTAGACCCTTTAATACATGGTTGATAGATATTAATTTTTTTTTTTTCATATTTCAGACAGTGCTTTCATTTTATGAGAGAGATACTGTTAAGGAAAAAACAAGGTACTAAAATGATAGAGTACTTTCAGGTAATCACAGATTAAGGCTTCACAGCTATCCATGATGAACACTCTGCTTAGGCACAGTTTAATGTTCTTTTCCTGCTGTGTCAGACAGATCAAAAGATCTATTTCTTGTGAAAAAACAGGAGGGCTCTGAATCCCAGCTTCCTCTCCACAAAAGAATGCTGAAAAAAGAATAGTAGCTGTAGGATGATTCTGATTAAAGCTGACTATGAGTAGGTACTTGGAGAAATTTTGTCAAGAGCTGTAGAAGTACTTGATTAATCATATACAAATTATCTGTAGGCTACAGTAACCAGGCATAGTGAATTAGAGGGAAAGTCAGTTTTCATTTCTTTCAAAGAGATGCTTACTGCCGTATTGAGGCAAATCTCCTGAAGTAACTTGGCTGTTCATACTGAAATCCTGCTTTGCAGTCAGCTGAGCTGAGGGCATTCTTAGCCAATTAATATGCATGTCAGTATAATGCAGCTGCTCTACATTATGAAAGTAGGACAGACTAGAGTTACTAGAAGTCAACAGGTTGTTTCATAATCAGAGTGGTGCTGGTTAATACTTGCCACAAGATATTTCTGCCTTTTTTCTGTTGTCATTGACAAAACAAAACAAGAGAGAGGAAAAACCCTCCAGAATGGCTCTTTCAGCTGGGTGGGAGTCACATTGACTCCCATGATTGACAAAACTGTTTCAGACGCTGACAGCCCAGGATATCTGCATCTCCACTTTATTTGGATTAGATATGCCTGGAATAGTGAAAGTACCTTTGTCAAATTCAAGTTACTTTTAAAATGTCTAGTGTTTAAAATAAAAACAGCAACTTCACTCTAACCAGAAAAGTTCTTTATTTGAAAATAAAACTACAAAAACCTGATGACAGAATGCATTTTCTGTGTCTTGTTCTTGCTGTCCTTCACAGTAATCTACAAAACTAAGTTGCAGGAAGGGGCAGTAAAGGATTGGGATAGGAAAAGAAGGAATTTTTCATCTTTTCTTCCTCAGGGCATAGTTGCTCTTTCTAATGACTTATCTAAAATTGTATTTTCTCAGTCCATTTGTTCAAAATAAAATATCCCTCTTACCTGTAGTTCTGTAGAACTGTTCCAAGTTTGTTTTATTTGACAGAAATACAGTTCTGAATTTATAGTAAATATAACCATGATGACTTAGCTTCTTTCTCCTTAGTTATCCGAGACAGAAAATTACAGTGGGCCATTCTTTTCTCTAGAAGCCTCTGCATTCACATTCCTATTATATTCTTTAATTTGCATGTAATTTCCATCTTGATTGACTTGCCTGCATGTCACTGCTTTTTTAAGTGTAAAGGTCATTATAGGTCACATGAGAAGTATTTCTAATTCTGCTTTGTAGTTTTGTAGAATTCATTCATGAAATAATACTGATACATCTGGCATTCAAAGTACCTTTCTAAACTGCCTTCTGCTCATCTGTTTTCAGTTTTGGAACTAGAGCCATAACACCTAGCACTTAAAAGCCAGAATTACTAACCAGTCAGTGCAAACCAGACCTCTTTCAGAAGCATATCTAAATATGTCAGGAGATTTCTTTGGCCCCAAATGTACAACTTCAGGATATATCAGTATAAAATACACATTCATAGTTTATGGCTTCACCTGCATAATTAGGATCTTCAGCTACAAACACGTATTTTCATTGTCAAGTAGTCCAGACTTTAACAAAAGCATGAACTGTGTCTTACTATATTCACTAATGTAAATGTTGGCTTTATAAGACATTCTCTGGGTTGGTGCATGAGACA
The DNA here is from genome assembly GCF_929443795.1 of Astur gentilis. Taxonomy (NCBI): domain Eukaryota; kingdom Metazoa; phylum Chordata; class Aves; order Accipitriformes; family Accipitridae; genus Astur; species Astur gentilis. The sequence continues at coordinate 10,992,466 of NC_064904.1, forward strand.
CTCAGCATCGAGATTTGCCTGATATGTGGTATAACTCTATCCTACATAGATAGTACTCTTAAAGAGATCATTAGGAAAACAAAATGAGAAATTACCACACAATGTAATGCAGAGTCCTTCTTGTAAATGTTAATGCTAGCATTACAAGGACAGCTTAGTTAATGTTGTACTAGTAGCATCTGGGAATGATGCAAAGACATTAGGTATGCAGCTAGTGTTTCAGGGCATGTACTATTAGCATCTCAAACAAGGCACTTACAAAGAATGTAATTGGATAGCTGATGAATTGAGAATGCCTCTTCACAATTTCTTTGATTTGCCTTTCTTCCAAATATTCTCTTTGGTCTTCCTTTGGATTTAGGATAATCTTTGTTCTACAGCCATGGGGTTTCCCTTGAATGAAATCTGAGAGTTTTAATGGCAGTACAAATGGCAAAATAGCAAGCTTTTTCTGAAATTATGAGTAATATAATTGTAATAAGAAATTCTTAATCATCATTGACTACCTGATAACGATGAACTGGTGCTTTATACCCATTCTGTGCTCCAACAAATGCAACAACTACAGCAATTATACCATTTCAATGTAAATTTCCCCCAACTTTCAAAACCCTGATGAAGCACAGCAGTACACAGCAACATATGAACTGCAATGAGGAGTTTATAACACAGAAATTCATTGTTTGACCTTTTCCTTTAAATGTTATACATACTAAAAAGGAAATGCAGCAGAGGTGCTGTATTGTGTGATACCATCTTCATTCTCTTGCTATACAAAGTTCAGTCAATGGTTCTTATCCAGCCAGGGCAAATTTGCTGCTAAAGATACTATTATATCAGACTGTGCACCAATGCTCCTGCTGCTGCTCTGCAGTATGTTCACTTGACGTTAGCCAGCCACAAGACAGAGAGCAGTAAATTCCATTCATGAACATTTATCCTTATCAACGACAGCAAGAGAGCCTTGAACTGAAGGTGACATATATACTGCCTTGCTTTGTGAGCACGGTCACATTTGCAGTCAGGTAGACAGACAAAAAGTCGACTCCAAACTGACCAAACCTGGAGACACCAGCACGAGCAATGTTTCTATTAAAGCTCTGCTACTGGACCTCACAGTAGTAATGGGGTCAGCTTTGGCCATCCTGTGCCTGAATCCATGATGGTCAGAGTGCAGTTGTGCTTGTCGGGTCAGTCATTCCCAGGATTCAGCTTGTTTGGCTCAGTCATAGCCTCTAGTCTGATTTTGTCCAGAGACCACAACAGAAGGCTTGAGCATTCTCAGGATATACTTAAGAATTTAGGCAGTGTTTTACTGGCTGAATGACATTAATAGCTAGATTACTTGCCACCAGTGAATTGCACACTGGCTCCCTCAGAAAGGTTTTCTTGCTGGAACAGAAAGTATTGATGAGCAACTATTTCAGCCTGGATGGTAAGAATATTCTCCTCTTCATCCATGGGCTGATCTTAATTTTGCACAGATTCAGTGTTAATAAGGATAAATAGAGCTGAAACCTTACTGCACTTACATTTATACACACACACTTGACTGTGGCATATGTCTTTTTAAACTGAGTGAAAAAATACAAATAATTTTGGATATATGTCTTGAGAGCGAAGGACAGAGAAATATAATTATTGTTTCACATGTATCGTTAATAGTCCAGTGTATATTTTGGATTTTCACTTCTCTCCGATTTCTAATTTCTTGCTTAAGATGAAGATAGCATAGGGTGAATAATTGTTTAATCGATAGGAATTTAGTAGGCTTTTTAATGTAGTCATCTTAGATTGTATTATAAAACAAGAAAAGTCATCACAAGATTTGATTTATTATCACTAATTAATTTCCCGTTTACATTCTGGAACATCCCAGAGTTTAAATTTTACAGTTATAACAAAATAACAAGAGACTGGAGATTCTCATTCTCCCTGCATAGGAATGCTCTGAGGTAATTATTTAATTTTAAGAATAAGCTTGAAATTTCTCTGGGAGAATGAGAGATGTTGGCTTAGTTGGTACAATGATGAAACTAATATGGGCTTGCTCATAATCCATTCAAGTCAGAATAATACTGCAAGGAAACACATTTTATTGAAGGGACATGTTATAGTGTAAAGTCCCTCCTGTTGATCATTTAACAGTAATCAAACCTGAAACCATCTAAAGATGTAGAGTTCCTGTTTAAGATACGCTCCTATTTAATGTTCCTGTTTAAGTTATGCTTAAACAGTCCCCTTTATTCACCTGTTTTGAATAAAGACCATGAGAGCCTCGAGTCTTGCTACTAGCTGGTTTTATTTTGCTCAAAGTTCTTTCCTGTCACAGCTGTGGGAAGAAAAGAAGACAAGAAACAGAATAAATTATAATTTAGACTGACTATAAAGATTATGACAAGATTATGTTTGAATTTTCAAAAGGGAAGTGATGGACAGAAACATATTGTAGCCACATTTCAGCTTACCTTATCAGAGCAACTAATCTTCATCAGCTAAGTCTGGCAGTAAAAGAACCAGTCATCAGTCATCTTTCTGCAGAATTTACTCTAAGTAACCTGCAAACCACACTTTTTTAAAAAATTAGCCCATCACTTGGTTTAGACATGCAGCAGGAGAAGGAGAGTTGAGAGAAACTGAACAAGACTCCTTAGGCATGGAGCAAGTCAAGACAGGCGCTGAGAGTGCATTATTCTGACATACCATTTATCAAAGGCTGACTGGGTTTGCTAACCCATATATTACAGGCAAGCAGCCTCCTCATCTGTTTGGAAACTCTGATCCTTATCCTGCACTTCAAAAGAGCTTTATCATCATTTATTCTTACAGAAGGTAAGTAAAATGCTACCTACTCAAAATAGTGTTGATTTATATTGATATTACACAAATATAAATGAGAATGTTAAGGGTAAACTTACAGACTCACAGAGTGAGGCTGGAAGGAACCTCTGGAGGTCATCTCATCCAACCACTCTGCTCAAGCAGGGTCACCTACAGCAGGTTGCCCATGACCATGTCCACTAACAGCTGCTCTAAAACGAACTCATTGATGAGTGACATCCTTTTGCAGTTACACAAAGTGGACCACAGCCCTCTTTCAGAAAGAATCTTAAACCTAAACTTTCTACAGGAGCAGCTGATTCTGCCCCATCACACTTGGCCTCAGCTTAAAGAGCACTGAAGAACAGAAATGGAAGGTACCTCTATTTGTGAATGGGGGGGTAGCTAAAGTGCATTAATGGACGGGTCATGTTTCTGAATACAAATGAAGATAGTAGCAGCCTAACTTGTAAGATTAATCCATTAAAGCAAAAGACAATCTTAGAAACTATGTTAATAATATACTAATGAGGATTCCTCCTTGGTGCTTGTGCTGTCGCTGCAGTGGGCAAAGGGAGGACTATGGGTCTCTGTGTATGCCCTACTGCCCATCTAAGAGCTGGGACATGAGAGTTCAGCATGAAGTCTGTTTAGTTTGCAATGCTGTTAGAATTCACCAGATGGGGCTAATACAGCAAATATAAATATTCTCTATAGAAGTCATACTGAACAAATATATATAGATAGGTATAGAGCAATATATATTTGTATACATGGCACAGGAGTTTTAACCTTCTGAAAGTCTTTTTTTTTTTTTTTACTCCCTCAGTGAGTCCATTATTTATAATAGATACTTTGTTTCAATGATTTTCTATGAATTATACGTTTAACTATTCAAGCATTCACTACCACCTCAGAAACAAATAGCTGTCTCAGGAAATCTGTAGGTTACATCAGGCTTCCTTATTTTAATTTTTTTTAAATCTCTAAAAAACTATAAACCCACATATATAAAAATGGAAGGGTATGTGTTATCTTCAATCCCTAGATATTATGCTTTTTGCTATGTTTAACTAAAAATAAAAATAAAAGTTGTAAAAATCAGTTTAAGCTTACAAATGTGTACAGCTTTCCCTTTTCATATGGTACACTGATACAGAGATTGATACTAAGTCCATCTCCCAGATTTAGTTTCATGTAGAGAATCTGAAAATATTTAGACGTCACAGTAAAGTTTTAGTTAGCTGATTCAAAAAAAAAAAGAAATCCCTGCATGCCAGTATATCCATCAAGTGTCCTCATCTGTGTCAAATCACTGAATAGGGAAGTTAGTATTTGAAAATTGGAAGCAATTGCCTGTGAAAGATGTCAGACTGACACTCTCTAAATTCTACCATGCCTTTAATAAGCAATTCTATCATTATTACTATCAAAGGGGATGAAAATACATTAAGATTTAGTATGTATCCACCCTATATTTGATTTTAGCACGTTACACCTACTTATGAAAATAAAAATCACAGTGAACAAATAGACATCAGATGGCATTTAACTCAACCGACTGAACTGCTATTGGGAAATGACATAGTGTTATACCTAGCACTTAGTCACAGAAAGATGGAGGCAGAAGACCAGGAATGTCACACTAATGTGCACACTTGATTAAATGATTACTGATAAGTATATGTTGCATAAGAATGTAATATTGTATGAGCCGGATAAGTCTGATAGTTTCAGGTAAACCAGAAAAGCAGGGACCGAAGAGCCTACTCTACATAGGTAATCTTCAAACCGCTCTTTTCTTTAGTAATCCCATCACTTGCTTTATATATGCAGCAGGAGAAAGAGAGTAGAGAGAAACTGAACGAGGCTCATTAGGCATGGAGGAAGACAGACTTTCAGCTGGACAGGCACTTAGACTGCTGAAAGCCTGAGAGCTGATAATTTTTTATGATTAATTAAATTTTTTGTGTGATGAAATTGTAAGGTAGATATGATAATGATGTAAGACTGTATGCATCATAGCAATAAATCCCCATTCTCCTCAGCTAACCTCTCTTTGTCTTGTAGATGACAAAATCCCCATTATAAGAAAAATGATCCCACTTTGATGGAAAAATTGTATTGGGAAGTTTTATCTAAACAGTTACACGGTTCCACTCACCAATCTTCCAGTTCCTAGATATCAGTAAGTTCTGGACACCAGATGGATAGTGAAGACTTGTGAATTTAACTTATTGCCCTTCTTGACTTGCAAACGAAAGTCATGAGCATGACCATAATAATAACCATAATGAAGCCAGCACATAATTCAGAGAAATAAGCTCTCCTTTCTTTAAATGTGCAATGATTCAGCTAGCACAGAACGAACAGCCTGTGCTATGCAGTATCCAAAGCTCCTGTGTTTCAGTGAGCTCACAGAAAAACTCATAAAAAGTCCCATTAGAAAATCATCTATCTAAAACTTCAATGCTTCATCTAAAACAAATTGGAGACAGTCATTCAGGCCATGGAACTGAAATTACACTTATGACACTGATGGAGAATCTCCTCCTATGACTGGAGAGAAAGCAGATAGCCATTCTTCTTCTGAAGCTCTCTGCAACATGCTTGAGATAATATTGCCTCATATGAGAAAGGTGATAAGGGAATGCAAAATGTACTGGCAAGTTTTCAGTCCCTCTTTGAGAAATACACCAAAGCAACAGAGAAAGATCTCACCATCAGCTAGGTAGATGACCTGGTGGAGACTGAGGAACTTGGGATAAATTTAAGACATCCATGCATATACATGCAAAATGTTCAGAGGCTCTTGATTCTGGTCACCTTTTACAACTTACTTCTTTGTTTTAGGCTGGTAATGCTTCCTTTTCCTTGGCTGTTAAAGCCCATTCTTTCCAAGGACACCTTTCTCGGCTTTCCTTATTTCCTGTTCTGCTTAGGAAGTCTTAAATCACACAATGGCAGCCACTTTTCTTGCATGGGTGACTGAACGAACTGTTGCTCACACCAACTACAGGTTGCTTGGCTGACCTGCAACACCTGTCAGTAACCATGTATTATAACACAATACCCACAAGCCTCCCAGTGAAAACCAGTTGAATGAAATAGCTGATTTTGATGGAAGAGAAAATAATTTTGAAGCATTTACATACTGAATCTTTTGTTGTTTAAGTTACAAACACAGAAGAGTCTACTGCAGACTTGCAGGAGTGGTCTTGGACTTCTTGATGGCAGTACATTCTCACACCGCAGCACTGACAAGCATCACTGTCTAGAAATTCCAGTTTTGTAAGAAACGCAGTTGTTGCTGCTGGCCAACAATCAGACCCTACTTATTCATAGGTTTGTCGTTCCTCAGCTGCATTACAGCAAAACTGTACGTATGGATAAGATGTCTCCCATATTTAGGGAGTTTTGAGAAGCACATAATGCTGTAGCACATCTTAGAAATACAAGCTATTTGTAGGCATATCAAACTAATCTCTCTGGTTTTCCATAAAATTTAAATTAAATTCATTATCTCAGTCTTATCTTCAGAGAACATAATTTCCAGGACAGCTACAGCCTCAAGATAAGAACTGTCACTGACAAGACCAGTGCTCTTCACTATGGAGGTAAGGTAATCTGTTCAGGAGACAACTTAGAGAGACCTGACTGCAAACAGAAAAATGAAATCTTCCAAAGACACAACAGAGTTCACTGTCATCCAATCCCAACTACAAAGGAGATTTCTTTTACCATGCCTTCTTCAATCCAAATGTTTGTTTTTAGAAATATCTATTTATTTTAAAGTAATAACCTTCCACAACTATGAAAACAAAATGTTTCACATGCTCTTACTCTGGAGAAGGGATGAGAATACAAACAACATGCAATGTATTCTACCATAGCAGAAACTTACTTGATAACACCCTTTCACTTTGTAATACATATCATAATGCATGATGTCATGTATTTAGTGTTAAATGTATGTAGTGGTTGAGAAGACATTCTTAATGCAAATAAGAAGCTATGAAACTATGCCATAAATGATATTTTCTCAGGATGAAAGCAAGTTAGATGTACTTTAAAGTCCATGTAAGTAATTGGAAACATATTTCCAACACTGTAATTCTTTTTCTTCTCTCCACATTAAATGGAACTTGCATGCCATTCTTCTCACTAGCGTCAACCTTTTGATGAGTTCAGATGTGTCACTTATGTATCTCTGTATGCCTCTGTTACTAATTCACACACATTCATAATTTGTTAAAATTCGACACATTGCAGAGCTTTTGAGTCTTTTGACTCTTAAGCCAGTCACACACTAAATGCCTAAATTAGTTCTGGCATCAGAAGTCGAAGCAAGACTTGACAGACCTACTATAGTTAACAGACACTGCAGAGATGGTCTCCTGATTCCTGCATCATAATCAGCAGGCACTGCACACTAGAATACATACTATTTGCATGATGGAACATGGGTGTAGTCACCATCCTCTTTTTTTTTTTTTTTTCTCAGAAGAGCTGGTAAAAGCATCACTAATATCAGTTGTTGCATTTTAGAGAAGTAACAGATGGCCTTCAAATTCAAGCAGAGAAAAGTTTTATTGTTAACTGTACTTGTATTGCATAAGTTTTAAAGCTGCGATTTCCTCATGGCCAGCAAAAGCTCTATTAATACTACATCCTGAAAAGTTGCAGGACCAATTTATGCTCTGCATAAATCAATCTCAAAGGACCACACTATTTTATTAATGTTAGTGAATTTTGCTTATATCTGTTTTCCAATTTGCCAAAACATTTGTGAGAAGTAAAGGCACGATACTGACTGACTTCTATTTATCGGTTGTGCGGTGCATACAAAACAACACATCTACAGGTGTACCCATGGGATCATTTCAGAACTATCATCTTTGGTTCGCTTGAAACAGAAGAATTTACAAGTGGTACAGAGAATTTTTTCATAGGGCTTATCTCTGTAATCTCTTTTTTCCCATTCTTTAACCAAGTATTTGATGAGTATTGTTGATGGAGCTGTACAATAGTGTTCTTGTGACTTGCAGCTGTGTTTTTCAAATGAATATTTGTCTTGGATTCTCTGTGGAATCTCTCAGCAGCTTTTATTGATGTTTCTTGGTAAATGTTAAACACTACATCAATTCTTTTGACTTTTTGCACCATCATGTACTGCTGATAACCAGGTACTTGTTAACTTTGTTTATTCTTTGGATCACACTCATTCCATCAGTGACAGATGGCCTGCTGTGGTTCCAGTATGATTTGCATTCTACATGGTCCCTCTACCAAAGTTGCCTGCTTTGTTCTTCAAAGTGATCTATCCAACGTTGTCCGTGTGTAATAAATAAGACATACTGAGTATTCCTGCTTGGAGCAACACTTTTTAAAATTTATTTTTTTTTGTTAAATCCTTGTCTGTTTTGAATATTATTACTTAGAGATCCTTGCATTTCCTGTTCTCTTTTTAGTGACTGAAAACATTCAGATCTTCTCTCTGGAAGTCCATTCACAAAATTTCCGCATAAAAGAACCACTCTTGAGACGATTCTTAAAAAAATTGCAAGTCTGCTCACCTACTTTATGTGCTTTTAGGAGGTCATCAATACCATTTGGCAGGGCTGGCTAAGAAGCTAACAAGATCTATTGGTCATTATTGATTGGCTTTATCTTAAGAATTTCAAACAAGGCTTCAATACCTGGCCTTCTGGAAGTTTGATTATCTGTACTTGTTGAGACATACACTCAGATACATAGTCTATTCTGCATGAGTTAACCTGGAGGTCTGTGGCTGTTTCCTGTCTCTCAGCTACCTTGTAGTAATATTTTGGTGGTCAGCAGCAAGATAGTATTTAGCTGCAAACTAAATCTCTTTGAACTAAATTGATTGGAAACTAAATCCCTTTAACCCCTTGGAGTTTGAGTGGACTTCTGTGGTTGAGGTGATCTAGTGGAAAGAAAGGGAAGTCCCGCTTCCCCCCAGCTCTGCTGTGCATTCCTGTCCCCTCCCTTATGTAGTCAGTGTTTTTCATTTAACCCCCCATTCATTTCGCCTTTGCAGGAAGTTTAATTCTCTATCCATTTATCTTTCAGAAATGACTCATCGTGAGGCCAGATGAGCACTGGTGCTGGTAAAGGAAGCAGCAGCAGCAGATAGTCACAGTCAAGAAAGAAGAGAGCAGGACAACCCCTTTGGTAGCAGCCACATTAGAGCGACACAGCTACAGCATGAAACCATACCTTGAAAGCGTGGGTTTTACTGTTAATATAAGATGATCTAACTCTGCGCTGCTTATCTTCCCACAGTTGCACGTTCCCAACTCCTTCCTTATTTTGGCTCTAGGAATTCTGCGATGAGTTGGATCAGCCTGGTTGCTGATTAACAGTTTACTTACCTGAGAACCCACCATTTCTTTGTGTGTGTTAGTTTTCAAGTGGATCTGACTCACCCTTTGGTTGCATGATTACTAGAACTGATGCAAGGGAGGTAATGGAAATATGTACCTGAAGATAGAGGAGAGGTCAAACCCCTTTTTTACAGTTGGAGATCAGTCTTAGATTAGCTTAAGTCAATCATAAGGCTGTAGTTAGACAAACTCTTTAAGCTGAAACCTCTGCCAAAAGAAACAGTCCTGCCTCCCTGCCCAGTGAAAATCCTTTCCAACCCTATGCCACTTCCTTCTGACATTGATCTGGTTCACTGTGCAACACAGCTGGTTGTATAGTTACACGACGATCAGAACAATGAAGTGAGTTATCTGACAACCAGTTTTTCAGGTTAACGTTTCAGGTCAACTCCCCAGCCTGGCTCTGCCTGCGGCTGGCAGTTCAGAGGCTGCCGCAGAGCGGGAGGGATGGTGGCACCGTCTCCTTCAGGGGCAGCGTGGCCTTGACATGAAGCCTCAAAGTAGAGCTGCGCACCTGTATTTGCTGTCTCTGACCTGACTTACCCACGGGACTCCCCCAGCAGGGTTCAGCAACCCCATCCGACCAGGCTTTCAGGAGCTGACCGGCGCGCTGGCAGCAACCCGGGGACAACGCTGGCCGGGGCCAAGGCAAACGAGCCCAGGAACGCAGCCAGGGTGGCGGCGCCCCTTTCTGGCTGCCCTGTGGCGGAGGCTCTCACCCGGGAGCCATCACCCCTACAAAACGGCGCTGCCCCAGCGCGCACTGACTGACACCCCTCCGACCCCAGTTCGGCACCTCAGGCGGTGGAGGTTACCATCGCGCCCCACGCGCTGCCAGGGGCAGGCGCCCAACGTCCTGAGGCGACGGGTCCCTGCGGGCCCGAAAAGCCTCTCCTCACACCCACCAGCGGGAGCACGACCCCAACTCTCCCCCCATCCCCCACAACACTCGCCGCCCAGCGCCGCCGCCATCTTGAGCGACCCCCCCCACCTCCCCCCTCGCCCCGCGGCGGGCGGCCACCGCCCCCCACCCCGGCGCCCCGCCCCCCCCGCAGGCCCCGCCTCTTCCCCGCGAGGGCCCACCCAAGAGCGGGCAGTCCGGCGCGTGCGCAGACGCGCAGTAAACAGGCGCCGCCGCTCCTCCCCCTTACGCCGTTTGCGTGGCCGCCTCCGCGCAGGGCCGCGCGAGCGCCGGCGGCGGCGGCGGTTGCGCAGTGGCGCTACATCCGGGCACTGGGGCAGGATGAATGCTCCTTTCCAAGATGGCGGCGGAGGGAGGAGGGAAGGAGATGAACGAGATTAAGACCCAGTTCACCACCCGGGAGGGGCTGTACAAGCTGCTGAGCCACTCGGAGTACAGCCGGCCTAACCGGGTGCCCTTCAACTCGCAGGGCTCCAACCCGGTCCGCGTTTCCTTCGTCAACGTCAACGACCAGAGCGGCAACGGGGACCGGCTCTGCTTCAATGTGGGCCGGGAGCTCTACTTCTACATCTACAAGGGGGTCCGCAAGGTACCGGGGCTCGGCCGCTGGGCTGGGGGGGGAGTGGCGAGGGCTCCGCGCCGCCCGCCCGCCCGCCGAGGGTCCGCCGGCTGCCGGTGGAGTGTGGGAGCCCCGCCGCGGGGGGCTGCGCCGTGGGCGGGGGGCAGAGGCCGCCCCGCCGGGCCGCCTCTCCTTCGGCCCCCCACCGGCGGCCTTGGGTCTGGCAGCTTCTCGGTTGCGGCCCGGTCGTGGCTGGGACTTCAGCCGCTCTCCCGATTAACTGGCCTGTGGGGTAGCGGTTAGGGGAGGGGGAGCGTAGGCCTGGGCTGGAGGGCTGTGTGAGGGGACCGGCGCTGGCTCAGTACTAGTGGGCTACGTCAAATACGGTGTCGCCGACGGTAGGTGGCTGGGGGTTGGCCCTGTGGAGGGAGGCGATTGCTTGGCCCTGCTTGGCGTGCAGGAACGAGGGTTGGCTTTCCATTGGCAAGGCAACCCTGGGCCTTCTTCACCTGCTGCTTCAGGTCCGAGTTTTCCTGGGCACTAATGCCTGCCGTGATTATGGTGGTGTCAAATCCCTCCTTCCAGGATCTTTCTAGCTTTGATTGAATGGCTACAGTATTCACTGTAATTTTAGGCCTTTATTGTGACTTTGAAGTGTGGACTGATTTTAGGATTGTTTCTAAATGGGAGCAATGCAGTGAGCTGAGGTTTAAATGTCAGATAATTAACACAGAGAAAGTTGCTTTTACAGGAAAGAACCATTGATGCACTTGAGAGAGACTCTTTACCTGTCATTATTTGATGCAGGACTAACAGTTCATGCGTTTGATCTCTTGGGTCACCGTATTTATGAACAAACCCTTTCTGCTTGCTTTTTAAGGCCCTTGATTTTATGGGATTTAGAGAAGCATTCAGAATTTGTCATGCAAAGTGAACGTGCGTCACCCCTAATATATGTAAACACAGATATAATGCTTGTCAGCTTTCTATTTTATGTTTCAAAAAGTGGGTGTTCACTATCTTACATACTTGGGACTCAGCTGCCATAACGTGTGTACCTTGAAATCTTCCTGCTCTGAGTCTACCATTCAGCATGGGATGAAGGCACAGAGAACTAGTGACATATGTAAGGCTGTGCAGGAAGCTTGTAGATGAGCAACGAATTATACCTGAATCTACTATGTCCTAAGCTAGTGCCCATATCATTCCTCCTCTGTATAAAATGTAAGCACCAACAGGAGAATAAAGCCTGTGTGGTTATCTGTTGACTGTGACTTAACAGATCTGATATGTCCTCTATAATTACATGGAAAAGTGTGCTTATGGATTTTAGTTTCACACTTTAATGAATTTTAATGATCTAGTTATGTTTTAAATAATACTTGGACAATAGTTTCTTTAAGTATGTGATGAGTATTTTGTATCAAACAGTATTTGCTATTTATAAGCAGTTGCTGGCTTTACTATTTACAAGCTATTGCGGGCGGCAATATCTCTGAAAATCTGTGTTGTAAATTATTACCATGTTTGGATTCTGATATCTTATGTTTGTTTTTTCCATACAAAGTAACTGCAGATTTTTTTCACATAGATTACAGAGCAGGCCTTTATGTAGTTTAGTAATGGCACATGTGATTCTTGCAAGTTGTCTTAGTCATCTCTTGCCACACTTCTGAAAAATAAAAATGTAAAGCCTGGAACTTCATTGAAAATAGGGAACCGAATAACTTTTTCAAATTATAAAAATCACTTTGAGCTGAGTACTTTACATTTTTTTTTAGATGCTAAAAGCTGCTGGTGTGATACACAGTAATGAGAAAATTTTAGTTTCTCAGATTGTTAAATTGTGAGCTTTGAGACGTACCTGTTACAGTGTTAAATACTTTTTTCTCTGTGTAAAACATACGCATTGTTAGAACAGAGTTAATTTCAATGACCTGTAACAGTGTTAGCAATTTAGAATACACTATATATTCTGTACGTATAATACATTAACTTCAGTAAAGTGAATCTAGAGAAAGAGCTGAAATAGATTGAAACACACTTAAAATGCTTTACATGAGAATAGGGAAGATAGTCTGTCTTGAACTTGTAATACTTGCTGCTTTGGAATTTATTTTGAAACTATTCAATTGGAAGTCATTGTTTTGTCTATGTACAAAGTTGACATAAGAACAGGCTGACAGTCTTTCAACTGATTATTTGAGCTTTTCAGAATCAACAGTTATATCTTGTGGCTATCATAAAAGTGAGAGCGCTGTTGTTACCTAAACTGACACTATGTAATTCTGCCTTAACTGAACAAACTATCAAACTGCCTGCCTTCCTGTTCTTGGGAGCAGGAGGGCGGGAGAGGGACTTTATCTGTTGACCAAACTATTTGTGATCCTCTGCATATTACAGATGCTTATAACTTCATTTTTTTTAACTGTTATTTCATAATTCTCCAAGTATCCCTTTAAAAAAATTACCTAAGACTCTAATTTTCATTTTAGCTAAGTAATATTAGAATATGAGTTGAATTTATTGAAGCTTTGCTATATGTATATATCAGGTAGCTATGATTTTGTCTTTTTTTAAGGTCTGCTTCTTTTCTTGCTAGGAAAATGCTATATTTTTGCTAAAATGAGTGAAAGAGCCACCAGGACTTTATTTTAAGTAACCCTGTCTGTTAGATACTGAGATAATTCTTGCATTGGTAATCCATTGCAGATCAGTACACATCAAGTAAGAGTCGTACTTAAGCCATGAATGACACTTAAGAGTAAATAATGTGATATTGAGTCAAAGATACAACTTGAAAGGATATTTCTTGAAATCAATGATGCTTTCTTCTTTTAGTTTCCCTTAAATCCTAAATACATTGCATCTGCTATATCTAGTTTGTAAGTCATCTTTTAAGTAGGCTGCTAATCTATGTGTTCTGCTTAGGATATTTAACCTATATAAAGAAAAAAATGTTTCCGGGGATGTTTCTTTAACCTTGATCCTTCTTCCAAGAAACTTGGTTGAAAAGTTACGTCTAGTGTCCAGGACAGTGATGTGGAGATTGGAGTATTAATAGACAATGATAATAGTTTGGTAGAGAGACAAGAGAGAGTTTTGGACAGCATTTCAAGCTGCCTTTAGAGACTTTTTGAAGGAAAAAGGTATTTTCTCCCAACTTTGTTCTTCACAACTTTAAAAAGGAAGCTGAGTTTTTACTGTTTTATGTTTCCATGTTACCATTAAACTTTACCATTACCATGAAACATGTTACCATATTTTCATGTTTTCTGTGTCATAGAAAGCACATTAATTATGAGCCAGTGCATTGTTGTTTTTATAATGAAACTTATGCAGCTCTCTTTGTGTTAATAAGGCAACGCAGGCTTCCAGAAAACTGCTGCTTTCTGATTTGGATCCACTGAAAAAAGAAATGAACCTATAGTTTAGTAAGGAGAAATAAAACTGTGATGGAATGAGATGTGGTTGCTTTACTTATGTAAGTATATAATTATTCTCAACTGCACTGAGTGTCAGTGGGCTTTCCCTTTCAGTCTTCCATAACTTTGGCTTTAAGGTTAGATGTGTACAGTGATCTCTGGTTAAATAGAAGGGGTAAATTTTCATGAACTCAACTGATCTAGTGACAGCTGAAAATGATGGTCTAGCAGTATTAGTATCCTCTTGGCAGTGCACTCCTATCTCCTTGCTGTCTTTGGCAGTGCTCAACCTCTGGTTGAGCTAGTTCAGCTTGCTAAACCAGCAGCAAAGTACTTGCTGTTTCTCTGGGCAGATTTTCTCTTGATTTGGTGAGTTGAACTGTCTCATCTTGGGGTCGGATATTAGCAGGCACAGTGAGAGCAAAGAAAGGGGTGGTGGTGCTGAGTGGGGAAGGAACAAAGCTACCCGCTTCAATGGCCTGGGCTGTCAGATCAGATCCACTGCCTTACGAGACCTCTCCTGAATAAAGCCTTTACTTTAGCCTTAAGTCAGATTCAGAGTGATCTGTTCTTGGGGGATTGTTGACTTAATTTTGATTAAGAGAGTTAAAGGTGTTAAAGGAAGCCATTTCTATTATTTTAGGCATTTGCTTCTTCATGGAGTAGGCTTATAAGGTAATAGTTCAAAAATTATTGCTCAAACAGTGATGTAGACAGTCTTGGGGTACTTAAATATGGTTTGTGGCTAGCTTTGCAAAATGACTTATTAGTTGATTCATTAGGCTAGAAAAGGAGAGAGGTATCTCTTCTTCCTTGCCTTAGGAACGATTGACAAAACAAGGCTTTCTAGATTGCTGCTGACATTAACTATCAAATCTGTTTTCCTTTTTACTAGGAAGCTAGTGTATTTTCCTTTAAGAAATTGTGTGTATGATAATGTATTATTCTCTGTATGTTGTAAAGGTTTCTGGGCAAGTTAGTCTGCAACTGTCACTGCAATACAGTCATATACAGGTACGTATTAGCCATAGTGTTGCATGGTGCACAGTCTTAGTTTTTATGTAACATATTGGGAGGTTACGAAATTTGAATGTGTAGTTTAGCTTATTACCTTATGTTAAACTTTTTGCATTGTATTTAAATCCTGGCTATCTACTGTCTTTGTTAACATATGACAGACTTTCCTAATGTTGGTTGTTTCTTTTTTTGGAACTTCTTTCTCAGAAAAAGAGGCTTTGTCTTTAGTTCTACTTTTTACCTGCAGCTACCTGAAGCAGCAGTCTGTCAATAACTGGAATATTATAGTATGTTGTAATGCTGTTGGAGTAGAAACATATGTAGGTGACAGAGGCATGGAGGGCAGAATTTCTTGACTGTCTTTTTAACCTTATGTTGAGCAAGTGGCTTAGAAGTAATTATATTTGTACTAAGATAGAAGTGATTTCGTATCTCAACTTCTTTTATTAAGAGTTAGCGTACTGGCAGTCCCTGGTTATCAGTAAAAATACTGACGATGTGTAGGATTCCTTCCTTTGCAGTTCTCTAAATTACCTTTTTTATGTCTGGCTTGATACTGGAGTCTTTGTTGTCCAGTTGAGAAGTGTTATTCTTGGTGGTGACTTTCATTCTATAGACTGTTCCTCTAGGATCTTGTTAAAACAACAGAATTACAATGGGTGGCATTTGTCACTGTGCTTAATAAATTGCTCTGGGAAGAGTAGTATGAGAGAGTTCTGGGTTGGAACCTGGAATCTGTAGAGAAAAAGATCAAATCTTCTCAGGAAGTGGTGGGAAGATGAGTTTATATTACTGTATACTTAGAGATCACTAAGCTGTGTCAGGCCTTCGAAAAAGGTGTGTGTTTTAATAGCATATATGAGCTGTAAAAATGCTGAGATTTGTAAGGATCTTTGAAGATACACTTGCTCTGAAGCAAAGGGAAGTATACCTACATCTTTGTGACCAATTCTTAAACTTGCAGTAACAAGAATTCCACAAAAAAAAAAAAGTTATTCCTAAATAACTTGTTTTGGTGCTCAGGCTTTTTTCCTCCCCCCTGTCCCAATATCTAGCTAAACTTCTTGTTCAATGAAAAAAACAAAACCCAAACAACCCAAATCCCAGGCTGAATGCTGTTATTTACTGTGGACATAGAGAACTGTTGACTGTTACCTTTAGCATTTACATATTTGAAAACTTGTTAATTTTTCCTCTCATTTTTCCTAAGGTAAATAAATGTAGTTCTTTTAACCTTTCTTCTCAGATCATGACTTCCAAATGTTTGATTGCTCTCCTCTGTATTGGCTTCTGTTAGCTTGCATTTGTGGTACCTAGACTAGATATAGTACTTCCACTGTGCCTTCAGTGCAGAGTAAGTGAGAATTATTGCCTGCTGTGTCTGTCTTCTAATATTCTCACTAACATATTGAATAATATTGACATTTTTGAATCATTCTCAGTGTTGACTGACTTGGATTGTTTCTTACCATATTGCTGTTTTTCTCCATTTTTCTCCATGTTTTGATTTTCTTGTTGTTTATAAATGCCACGTAGTGTTTTCATTGAATTTTGTTCTATTAAGTTTATTAGAGAGTGTTTTTATTTCCAATTCTGTGCTGTATACTGCAAAAAAATCTTTGCAATCTTGTCATTCACAAATTTGATGTGTACTCTCTTCCATTAAGGAGAGTATCTCATAGAACTTACTGTGTTGCATTTGCTGCTGACCTTTTTCTCTAGTCCAGTTATTTTTTCAGAAGACAATGAGATTCGTTTGGTGCTTGCTTTTGGCAACTTTACTTTGTGTGCTTTTTTCCCCACTTTGTCTAGGTGCTTACAGTGTGATTTGTTTGTGGTTTTGATACCAAGGAAAGTATGGTATATTACTGGTAATACACATATTATATTACTACTATGACTGTCGAATTCTACTACAAAATGTTCTGCATTTAAAATTTTATTTATACCAGAATGAAACATCACTTTTGTTGTCGAAGAGATGACAGATTGCTGGTGTACCACAGTATAGACAGCAGATCTTTTCTCAAAGTTATCTGGTGCCATCCTGCAACTGGGAAGATACCCTTTTTCTGTGCTGGAGGAATCTGTGTAGTCCACATTTCTTGGGTGTGCTGTATGTGACACTAAATCTATTTAGTTTCTCTTCAAAAGGGTGTTGTAGATTTCTTTTTTTCAAGAATTCTGTTAATTTCCTGCTGAGTTTTTTCTTCTCTGTCTTGTAGGTGGTAGTTGTTTTGTTGGGACTGTATTCGCCAGTCCTGTGGAGGGAGGTCTTGTGGCTAGATCAGTAGTACTTTATCTGTTGATCTCTGCTTGTGGAGGTATTTGAAAGTCTCTTGGGAATTTGTTTCAGGTGTTTAATGGATGGATATACTTGCCACCTTGAGTTTTATGATGGAGATAGATGTTTCCTTTCTTAATTCTAGCTGGGCTGTACTAAGGACCAACAGGACATGTTACCAAACGTTCCTGTAGAGTTTTCTGCAGGGTGGGTTTTTTTGGTAATCCCTTTCTTTCAATGATGCTTCTGAAGGAAATAGTGAAGAGCTAGTGTAGATTACAGAAGTATAGGTAGATTTAAGTGTTTAACTTTGTTGTGAGGCTTATATAGAGCAACTAGGACTGGCTTGAGTAAGAGGAAAGACTAAAAAGCTGCTTTAAAGACTAAATGGCTGCTTTAAAATGTCACTGTTACACTCTTAAATGTTTCTTGCTGTGGAAGAGAATGAAATATCTGCACTTGATGGAGCTTGCAAGATGACTATTATCTGGGGGCTACTTCTGAGTTGTAGATAGTGGCATTAGTCTGTAGTGCTTTTACTTCTCCTAGTCTGTGCTTCAAGCCTATATCACAACTGTTTGACTTCAGTAAGCCATTGCAGTATATCCTCTGAAGGATTGCTCTCAGAGGTAATAGTTCATTTATCTGTAGCTGCCTGTTTGGCTGGCATGTTTGAGAGTGAATACTAGGCTATGCTGGCCAAATCCCCAAATTGATATGCAGTATTTCATAGACAGTAAATTTTTGTGCGTGTTGTTGTTTGCTTGTTTGGTGGGTGGGTGTTTTTGTTTTTTTGCCACTGCAGGTATAATTTGGTGGGTTTTTTTGTTTCATATTGAAGTTTAATTGTAGTAATATTGCACTTACATGAATTCAGTTGGGGGAATTTAAATTACTGTAAAACCATTAATTGTGGTACTTACTGTTTTGCAGACTGACAAAATTTTAGTCATAATGCTTCACAGATGTGAATAATGGTCGTGTAACAAACACTTCTGTGTCTGTAGTGAGTTTTGTGGGCCAGCTTTGTCAGAATATTTACAAAAATGTTGTGCTATGTGATTAAATTACAAGGAGTTTGCAGCATGCTTTGACATCTGACAGTCTGCAAAACAGTTTAGTTAACTGTCAATGGTTAAATGTACATTGAAGATGCCTCAAAAATAATTAAATGTTGTCTAGACCCATCTCTGACAGGACTGCAAGCCATAATTGTCTTGTTTGACACTCTAGAATCAAATTTAAGACCCTAATTTAAAGTATTATTGTAGTTCTCTGGCTAAAGGGAACCATCTGAAATACTATCTTTTGAAGGACTTGTATCCAAAGGCCACTTGCTGTCCAGTTGTCATGACTATGAGTTGACACACTTGGACAAATTACTATTTGGAAACAGTGCCATTTAGCGCCAGTAGTGCCTAATAATGCCATTGTCCTCTTAGAAAGCTTAAGGAAGCTAAACAGTAATGTTAAATGTGCCATACTGTAAGTTAAATTAATAATATTCTGTTGGGTCCTTCTCAGAAATTGAGTATTTTTCTTTCATTACCTCACACCACTTTTAAGTCCAAATGTATATGCGGCCCATCTTCTAGCATCTATATCCCTCCTGTTTCTTGCCCTTTGTAACTTAAAGCAGCTGCTTTTGCTTGTTCCGGCTTCTGTTCAGCAGACTGTTGGTAAACTAGATGTAGCCCTGTAGTTTTGTGGGCAGGACCACCAGACGCTACAATTGAAGTCTTTCCAGTGGCAGTGTCATAACTTGCATTGGGATTTTTCTCTTGCATTATTCAGTAAAGCTGTTCATGATGGAATGATAGATCTCTGATAGATACTTTCTGCAAATTGATTTTAGGTTCGGTTTACCAAGTATAATTCGTCTTTAATTTCATGAGTTAAATCATAAGGTTCTCATGTGGCTGTAATGTTCAAAGAAATAATGCTTATAATTTTTAAAAATTATTTTTTATTTTTAACTCTGTGTGGGTTTGGAAGGTGGCTGTATTAAGCAGTGCTTTGTTTAATAATGCCTAACTTTTGTACACCTAGAGAATGTGAAGTGCTGTATTAGTCTAAATGCTAGTCTAAGCAAAAACTTTAACTTAAAAATGCCCTGGAGTAGTGAGAAAACATTAGATGTTATGAACAAACTTCATTATCCCAAGGCTCCTAGGAATAAAAAAAAAAGTAATTCTTCTTATCTTACATACATTTTGTCAGGAAAGTGATACTATATAAAACTTTGAGAGGACACCAGTTTATGACTTTAATGCTTCCTTTCAACTAAAAAAGGGATCAGTGACAACAGGAGACTGAATGGATGCCAATACATATTGAAACTATCTGTTAAAAATCCACAAGTCTGGTGAGCTTAACTATTGGAACTATGCCTTAAGGACACTTGAGCGTGCACAGTCACAAGGATAACTCAGTAAATCTGGGTAACATAAATGTCTTCTCTTACTGAGTTACAAATGTAACCGTAACAAATATGTAATCCTACAAGTCATAGTCCTGTCATATTTTAACTATGGCAATTTATTTCTGAGGATTTTTTTTTTTTTCGGTCACAGTTCTTGTAACTAAGACTTTTACAGAAGTTGTGCAGGTTTTCTTTAGATTTGAGGTGGATATTGGAGCATGACCCTGATACAAGTTTGAAGCTATCATTAATATGAAATTTTGGCAGTTGTATTTTTCTTGTTTTCTTGACTTTTCTGGTTTTCTATTAGTTACTGTCCTCAGTATTATAGAAAAAGAATTATGCAATGATTTCTCTTTTGTATCATGTTCATAAGATTTTAAATTATAGTTTAGATGTTTGGATTTGCATAATTTATTGGTCTGAAATACTACCTCTAAAATCAACTTTAATACTGTATTGTGAAGCCATAGGTAGAGGCTTAGTCTGCATTTTGCTTCAGATTTCCACCTTTCCTACTAGGATCTATATAGCAAACAGTTTGATTTATTTTTCAGACTTCCTTTTTAAACAAAAGTATTTATAGAGCTTTTTTGTTTGTTTATTTATTTGGTTTGTGGTTTGGGTTTTTTTGGTTTGGTGTTTTTTGTTGTTTTCTTTTTTTTTTTTTTTTTTTCCCTTTTTAAGAGGCGAGTGGGCCAGAGACCTTCAGTAGCTACCTGCTTGCACTTACAGTGTCAAGAGGATCTGTCTTTAAAAAATAATTTATGAAGGCAGGAATAGTAGCATGGTTAAGCAATACCACTTTTGAAGTTTGATACCACGTATACTGCCAAATGCAGTATTTCTTAACCTGTTTTATAGCCCATCGTGCATGTGTCAGTATGTATCAGTTCAAATTACTACTCTATTGCTTATAAATAACCAAATAATTTTAAGTGTGCCTATTCAATGTGATGTATTGATTCAAGAGGAATTTTTTGTCAAATAAGACGTTCAGAAATACAGAGCGGGGCTTGTAAAAGAAAGATGCATGGGTTGACTAGGGAATAATTGCTGTTTAATAGCATTAGCTATATATCTCAACAGGTGACTTCTAGCAAAATGTTGCCATTACTTCAGAATGTGAATTTACGCTCTGTCCCCTCTAAAGGAAAACTGTCCAGTTATGTTCACATTGGTTTAAAACATGGGAATGGCCTGCCTTTCTCGCCTTCAGCAGTGAAACTATTGTCCCTTGTACAGAATAACTTAGGGCTTTGTGTCATGTAGTCAGCAAACACCTGCAAAGTTTTAAGATGCTGTCCTAGGTGGAAGTTTCCAACCTTCTAACAGTGTTGGCAGAATAGACTCTGTGCTAGTGAAGTGACTGTTCAAGTGTAGTTCTGTGTTTTAGCCACAGTGCAGCCTCTATAAATGCACTAGACTGAACTGGGATGGTTAAGTGTGGGCACACGTTAGCACTTTTGAATCGGAGAGATGGGGCAAACAACTGCTCTGAACAACTCAAATAGATGCCCAGATGAAGCTGCCTTTAGTGATGCTCAAGATGACTCATACTTTTCCTCATTGCTAAGAGTAACAAGGTGCTTGTTGTCAATTAAGTTACTGCAGCAGTCTAGAGGCAGCTTGCTTAGCGCTCTAACTCTTGCGTTGTAGCAGCCTGCATGTCTGTTCCTTCTGGGCAATAGGTAACACCTTTTGCAAAAAAGTATTGGGCTGGCATTGATCTAGTGGATCTGTGTATTGTTTTTTGTTAGTCCTAAATTGATAGAGGCTTTGCTTGTATGTAAGAGAGCCAAAGAGGAAAGCTAGTAAGATCAGTGCTCAGAGAAGTCCAGTCTTATGATGCTAGAAAATGCTTTACCTGTGCTTTCTCTTCAGTCATTTGGGATCCATTTCTTCATTTGTAGCACCTCTGATCAGTAGATGTCCTGCAGCTGTGGCACTTCCAGCACAAGTTGATATAAAGGAGAATTTAGATTTGGACAGTCTGCTGATGTCAGTGCTGGTTAAAGGTATGATTATTTTTGACAGCAGAAATCCCTAGCACGCATAGTATTAGTATGCCCACATCAATGGGAGGAATGATTTAATAGCTGGGCTGTGTTCTGTCAGTAGCCTGTGTTCAGTTCTGCACCCTCATACAGGCTTCTGTTAGGACCTTTAGCAAAATGCTTGAGATGTGGGCAGTTACTCAGTGGTCAGCACTACTGTCTGCAAGAAGATCAGTAGGTGACAATAGCGAAGTCTGGTCACTGCCTCCTACTCTTGAGACAAAAATCAGCCTGAGGAAGAAGACAATGTTACATGACCATTTTGGTACATTAAACACTTTTAGCTTTGTAGTGGTAATTTTTGAAGAAAGTCATTAATAACAGGCAAAAGGGTTTTTTTTTCCCCCACATAGTACCTGTACCAGTGTACTGGCAGCACTTACTATTACTTAAAGTATCTTAATACTTTGCTTACTTTAAAATAAGGCTATTGGGAAAACTAGTGCTGAAATTGGGAACATGCTGCCTTTTGCTCTAGAACTTCTGAAGCAGGATTCTGGTTTGCAGACTAGGTGTTATCCTCGAACTTGTATGTATGGGATTGTGGGAAGTCTGAGTTCACTGCAGTGTGTCTGTGTTAGGGATTTGGTCCTGGATATTTGTCTTCTAGTAGCCTGTGCTCCTATTCTTGTTGCGTAACACTTTTTGTCTGGTTGGGTTGGCTTGTTATGAAATGTCTTCAGCCCCAAAAGGAAGATGCATTGCAAATTAACAACTTCAGGACAAGAGTTAAGGCAAATATGTCATCTGTCTGTCACTAAATATGACCACAAAAAGCATAAACCAGTGGGCATCATTCTGGTTTTGGAGCATAGGTTATACATTTAGTTGATAATTTATTCACATAACTTCTGTAGGACTGTTCTGGGGCTCTTAGGATAACAGCCAGTTACATCTTATTTTTACTACAAAAGTAATTAGGGCTTTGTTCTAGTAATATCTTGTTAATGTGCTGCAACCTGATGGAGTTATGGGCTTAATAAAAACACTGTATCAAAAATGTCTGGCATTGCTGTAGGGCTTGCAAAATCCAACAGTAGCCAGAAAAGACATAATTCTGACTTGCTGGACAGATATTACTGTGGTGTATTTGACTTTTATTGAGCTTTGTAATAAAAAAAAAATAAAATTAACAATTAACTGCTACAGTGAAATAAGTTTCTATAGCAACAAGGCAATGCAGGGTACAACTACTCCAATTACTCAGACTGCTTTTC
This sequence comes from Astur gentilis, assembly GCF_929443795.1. Taxonomy (NCBI): domain Eukaryota; kingdom Metazoa; phylum Chordata; class Aves; order Accipitriformes; family Accipitridae; genus Astur; species Astur gentilis. The sequence goes on from NC_064904.1 coordinate 11,015,596, forward strand.
TGTAACAGATAATTTTTTTCTTACAAGCAGTGAATTTACACTGTTGGACTGAAACATTGTTTTATTATAGCAACAGATGATCCTGAGCTCTCTTGCTGCTGCTTTTTATTTATTTATTTATTTATTTATTTTCCCCTCCTGAAGAAATAACTTTTCCTCTTACGTGCTGAAAAGGGGATGGGGGAAATTTTCAAAGATAAATACCAGGGTGGTAGACTGGTGGAAACTCAACCTACTACTTCTTGACTGTGTGTTACTTAGTACAATAGAGCTACACTAGATATGTTGTTATGCAGTATGAATTTGTAGTTCACTTCTACCTGTTGACAAGTCTACATGAAACTGAACTTGCTCTAATTTAATAATAATGATCATATAGTAGCTTGCAAATTTCAAGTAAATCAGTAGTTTTAATGCTGATTCCCTGAATCAGTCCGGGTTTAGGTTTTTTGTTCTTTGTATGTTTAAAGTCTCTGTATATTTTCTTTGTTTCAATACTTACGAATACCCTTAAAGAGAGGAATGTTTTACTTTAAGCTTCAGTGTTAAAATTGGAAGAAAAGATTAGGGTATTGTCAAGGAACTGCAGATGTTGGGGTTTTTTTGCCATAAAACACACTTGTAAAACCAACTTTTGAGTGTTACTGTATTTTGATCTTTTTTTAAAGTTAGAAGAAATGAAATTTGAACAACTTCAGTGATGAAGCTACAGCAGCCTTAGTGTTTCAACAGGGAATTTAATTTTGTGTGATGTATTTTAAGGGTACTTGGATGTCTAATCAATTGAAAGAAGAAACAAAAGCAGCAGTTCTGTCTCTGGCAAGCTGTATATGCAGTCAACCTCAAAGAATGCTGTTGATAGGTGTGCATGTATTGTTAAAGTGCATTTTTCTGATATTGTAACAAAACCAATACCAATGTTTCGGAGAAGAAAAAAGTAAGATTCAAAACTAAAGTGGAAGTAATGCCTTTGAAGGTGTGACCGACTAGAACACTAGTCCTACAGGTCAGGTAACTTTTTTTACGTGTGCATGGGGAGGAGATGAACAACTGGGAGATGGCAATGTCATTAAGTCATGCAATGTTTCCAGTTTGTTCCGTGTTTTGGGGGCCATCTAAAAGCAGTCTGCCAGCTCTAATTTCAATGAGAGTCACCTTTAGCAAGTATAATTTTCTAACCAGTTTTGTTTACAGAGCTGAGCCAATTCAATTTCCCACTGAAAGTAACTTACTGTTTAATAAGTATTGCAACTGAGTCTGTGACCTGAATGAAAATAGTTGCTGAATTGTGCCAGAATGTGTGTTTTTTACTTGGAATCCATTTGATATTTACATACCTATTTTCCTTAATTTAATTTGTTTCTTACATCTAGTATATGTATCTTTGTTCAGCTCATCTGCATCACGCCTCATTCAGCATTAAAAACAGGTGAGAAAGGACTGATTGTAAGTGTAGGCAACAGTGTGACTAGACTGTAGGAGGAAATTAAAGGATCCACTAGAGGATAAGGAACAAGGAGATCAGAAAGATAACTATTACTTTTTTACTTTAGGGCTATGAATCTGTTACAGCTTACTAGATTGTAACTATTGAGAAAGGAGTTACAGTTAACTAAGCATAAATCTTAAGTGAACCTTGCTGAACTTAATGATGAAGTGTAGTTAAGAGGTAATTGTTACAGTACACTTAATTTTCTCAGTTCCTCAAAAGTGAAGAGACTAAGTGTGTGCTTCAGCGCATTCCAGCCTTTACAGAAGGTGATACATTCTTTACATAGCATCTGACAGTCCATAAGTAGTAGTGCAGCATGAACTTTATTCAGTGTCTGCGAATATTTGGTACACTCTCTACTATTCTGAAATCAGTTGCTTTTTAATTCACGGTATTCCTAACAGTGAGAACTTCTGCTAAAACCCCTTTGACTGCCTGTGACTCCAGTGACAGGCAGGTATTTTCTTAAGGCTTATCCTTGATTGTGTTTAGATAGAGAAAAAACGTGCAGGAGTGCTACTCAACACACACCTCACCCCAACAACACCCCTCCCACCCCTCCCAAACCTGAGAATTCTCATCTGCTTCAATTTACTTTCAGTTTAAGCTTGTGAAATTTTGAGGTAGTAGACTTCTGTGCTAGGGAGTTTTTTTGTTTGTTTTGCTTAAAGTAAAACATTGTTTCCCTGCAGTGGGAAAACATTAATGGATAACATGTATTATATAGGCAGCTTTATTTGAAATTCAGGTGCTCAGCCTTTCTAGTGTAACACTCTGGTAGTAACTTAAGTTTGTGTCCTTGTACGAACTGTCAATTTTAAGTTGATATAATAGATATTTTAACTAAGGGAGTTATAGAACCTTAAACTCATTTTGTTCTGAAATGGGGAGAGAATGAAAATGCTTAGTTCTCGGAAACTTTTTACATATTTTAATGACTACAGGGACTGTGACAACTGTTGAGAATAGAGCTTCAAGTTGAGGTCTTCTAGGAGTGGTTTTGGAAACTATTTTCATTGGTGATGTTGGGACAAAGAAGTAAGAGCATGTACATGATGGCAAAATTCTCATAATAAAGTTGGGAGGCATCATTGTTCATAATCAGAGTGTTTTATATGGAGAAACAAGCTGATATTACAACAGTAACTGAAGTGAAAATTAATTGGAAAAATACATAGTTAGGGAATTTTTGCTTCAGCCAGAAAACTTTGAAAAGATGATAACCAGAGTGTAATGTTGATTATAAGCTGAGCCAGCTTGTGATACAGCTGTTGAAGGCAATAGGAGATAAATGCAATTCAAAGACGTATCAAATGAGTATTACCAATAGAAATAAGGAAGTGTCTTTAGTGCCATTGTACAAGGCATTGAAAAGATGGCTTTAATATTGTATGAAATTCTGGTTGCTTGTGTTGATGAAGGTGAATTTCAACTCCTGCTACTAGGAGAAGATGGTATCTAATGTAAAACTGGAGAAAGAAGAGTGTGATTTTAATTAGCTGAGCAAAGCAATCACTATTTCTTAAAACTGTGAAAGGAAGAAGAGAAGAAAGGAGAGAATAAATAGTACAAAACCTTCCCTAGATGTATGAGAGACATTGCCAGATCTCCCACGAATCCCAATTGTGCAAAATTTACTATTAATTCAGAAGGATCCTGCTCTTTGACCAGCCCTGCTCTAAGCTATTGCTTACAGTTGAACTGCATAATGAAAATACTGTGGTGGTGATAGGCTAGAGACTCTATGGGAAGTATAGAATAGATTAAGAGGCAGAGAGTGTTTCATCCAGAAGCTTCTTTGAGCTGAGCCAGATGAATGGAATGAAGAAGATGTGTAGTGATACAAATCCAACTATCTGTGTGGTATCCAGAGAGGCTACCTTACTGGCTTGTAGATACAGGAGAGGAAATGAAGTATAAAATACTGAGGAGCTGGAGACAGTAAAGTCCAATGAAAGAAAAGATGTACAGCTGACTTTGCAGATATCATGGAAAGAGCATGTTATGTTTTACGGTAACAGTGTCTCAGTAGTTTTGTAGGGAAGCTTCAGGGGGGTCATTTTGTGGTTTAGGTATTCTTGGAGACAGTTCTCTGTATTGTAAGTCTGCATTTATATGGAAGGCATTGAAGATCAGAACTATTTCATCCTATCTTTAACCATAAGCAGAGTAAAGGATGAGACTTTCTTGAATAGTAACATCAGGTAATAGTGGATACATTAATTTATTATAAAAAGAGGAGACCAGCCACCCCTTCTTTTTGTATCATATAGGGTAGTGAGGCTGAAAAAAACTAAGCAGCAAGCCTTTTTTTGTTTCAGGTTTTCCTAATCTGTTTTCTACTTACTTTTATATAAAACTTTAGTATGCTGAGGTATTTGGTATGTTTTCTGGGAATTAGGAAAGATTCCATGTGCTTAAAACAGATGTTTTCTTATTCATGATTCTGTGTTTGAGATAAATGTTTGAAGAAAGATCTTTCTTCAAAATGGAAACTAAGAGAAGCTAGCAACTGTGGCTTGGCTTTGCTAATGTTAATCCTAGAACTTCAAGTAAGTTAACCAGTTACCTGGCCCCTCTTGCACCAGAACAGAACAGTTTTCTACCAGGGTACAAACTTTAATGTATGGAAATTGTCTTTCTCATTCAAGTGTCCTCTTGGAACAAATTTTCCTTTCTGACAGGAGTGCAAAGTCTTGATTCACAGGAGAGAAGATAGTGTCAAGTAGAAACTCTTTGCTGTTCTAATGTTGCTCCTTATATATTGGATATACCCCATTCCTCGCATCTGAGTGCATTCTCTTTATTTGGTAGCTATTTATGCACATCTTTGGCAATGAAGTTTCCCCATTACCCTCCCATCTTAACAACAAAAATCCTTTGAAGTTTGTAACAGTTAATAAGGCGATTCCTCCAGTATGAGAATTACTTGCTTCGCTCTTTGGAACACAATACAATGTTAATGTATCTTGATCAATATGCAACACTAAACAGTTAAACAGAATTTCAAGTAGAGGCTCAGGCTGCTTAGTTACCGTGGCAAACACAGTAGGAAACTCATGCCAAAGTTTGGAAACTAAGATACACAAAAGAAAACTTGTAACTGAAATAATCTCTTTGGAGAGCAAGTGTAGTTGTTTATAATTTTATTAGAGCCTGTTTTCCAAAGAATACTGTTTTAAAATCCTGTTTTATCAAGCAAATCTTAATTGTCGGTTCAGAGTTTTGCACAAAGCAGGCAATATTCACAAGCAGGGAAGAGTGACATTCTTTGTTGGCTTGCCCTCTAACTGTAATGGCATTGAGTGAATAGAATAGCCTCTTGGAGACAGAGAAATTACTTAAGTACTGTAATCAAGGTTGACATATTTTCAGTGTGCAATGTCTTGTTTAACAGACATGACCAGGCTAGTCTGTATGTGTGTGTATATATATGATGTTAATGATTGTATGTATGTTAGATCATATATATATATATATATATATGGTCTCTCTATAATTATTTGTCTGTGTTCATCATTGTGTATATTATATATATTTTTTTAATGACTTGTGTATGTTAAAGATCTTGCAGTATTTAATTCACTGTCCTGCAGTTGTTTGTCTTAAGGCTTGCTAACTGTAACAAAGATCTATATGTTGGTATTTTAATAAGGTGATTTTCAGTTTGATAGGTTCCCTGTTTAGTAAGCTGCCTTTGAACTGTCTGTGAACACAGTATTTCGTATTGCAGTCATGTCAGTATATTGTGGCAAAATCCGATATTATTACATGTGACTTGCTGTACAGTTTTTTCCATAGGTGTGGTCACATGCAAATCAAGCAGTTATTTTCCTCTTTCTGAATGTAAACTAGTATGTGTATCTACATGCACTTTTTCCTCATCCTCCAAAGGGGAAGCTGTTATATAGAAAGGCAAATCCGTGGCTTGAGAGAGACTACTTCTAAAAACTTCCTGAAGATTGAGGCTAGAGTTGGAGTTGGACATTGAGATTGTGTGCACCTCCCCTAACACGTGACTCAAGTTTATCACTTTATGCATTGCATAATCTGGATTGGAGATTATGTTAGATAGTTGGAGGCTAAGGGAAAGCAGTTTAGGTTATTATTGAGAAACTGATTTACTTGCTTCTGCCTTTATAGCATATGATGTATTGGGAAGGAAGGCTTGATGTCATGATAACTATGAAGTGGTGTTATTAGAACATGAAATGTTGGAGGTGATGGAACAAACAGTGTAGTATTAGGTTGAAATGGTGTTCAGGAGTTCTCATGAGTTTTAAGTATAAAGAGGGTGAGCTGCAGACTTGGAATCATACAGTTGTTTAGGTTGGAAAAGACCTTTAAGATCATCAAGTCCAACCATAAACCTAATACTGCCAAGTCCACGACTAAACCATGTCCCTAAGCACCACATCTACACGTCTTCTAAATATCTTCAGGGATGGTGACTCAACTACTTCCCTGGGCAGCCGTGTTACAAGTAGTAACTGTTAAATTGAATTACAGGTTAGTATGTGCTTTTTGCTGACATCTTTTAAAAAGGACTTACTGATCACTTCATAATTAAAACAAAAGTAGAATGTGAAAACATCTGGAAGATTATACTTGGCTTTAACTCAAAGGAAAGTAAAAACTTGGAGGCCACAGAAAGAGATGAACTGTGCCATTGATTAGCCACAGTAAATAAAACTTTAAATAGCTTTCATCCCACTAAGTTTACCATGTGGTAATTTTATAGTTCTGTGGTAGATCCATGACTTCAGGAAAACAAAAGAGAAGAGCAGCAGAAATTGAAGGTGGACTAACTAACTGACAAGAGGCAGTTATAAGAAACTTGGGAGATGCAGCTATGCTAGGTGAATGAGCAGGAGTGTTTGTTTCCACTAATCTTTTGGTGGCACACACTGCAAGAAAAAACTTGAGTCAGTTTGGAACCACTGCATAAAAAGAAGAGGGGATTGCTATAGATGACTGCCTTAATTCATCAATACTTGAATCCTAATTTTTCTATATTGTAAGAAATGGAATGGGAAAGAATATTAGAAACAATGGAGTAAATCTTATTGCACTGTATAAATCAGTAGATCCATCTATATGTCTTCATACAGGTCTAAAAAAAAGGGGGGTATTACAAAGATTCAGAGAAATGGTGAAAATTGTGATAGCTGAAAACTTCTGTAGAAATACTGATAAGGATGGGACTGCTTATTCTAGTAAGCAGTATAAGTGCTGTATATTTAAGGAATGTTGGACATCATTGTCTCTTATTGGGAACAAGAAGGTATTCAGTAAAATCAAAGGGGAACAAAATTCGGAACTGATGCTTTTTTTCACATATTTAACTTTATCAGGATATGTTGCTTCAGTCATCTAAGTAAATAATGAACAGAAAGTGGTTGTTAAAATCTGACAATATTTGCAATTCCTTGTAGTAGTTAATGCAAAAAAATCCTGTAAAGGGTTATTAAACTTCCATATTTACAATTTAAATAGCTTCCTGAAAGAAATATAGGATGGACACTAATCCATTAATGCAGCTAACTTCCTGAACTTACTTCTGGAACGTGTATCTGCCCACTGTTGAAGAAATGGTATTGGAGTAAAAAGTCGGATTGTGGTCCAGTTCTGCAGTCTATGATTATGAAGTATGTATGTGCCATGACTTGTTAAATCTGTGTCTTAATTTTTAAGCCAGTTAGGGAGAGACCAGTATAAAAATGTGACCTGTCACCAATGGTTTATTAATAGCCCTGAGAGATCATTATTTTGAACTTAAAACTGCACAGTGAGATCTCCTTCTTACATATGTCCTTAAAAAGAGCTGAGTAGGGGGAGAAGAGGAGGAAGGTGTCTGCATTGCATGCAGAACATACGTGATTCTGAATTAGGTTTCTGTTGGAGAGGTTTTTATCCAGCAGGCTGAGCTACAGTTGAGCCAAAATTCTGTAGACTAGCCATTGGGAAGAGACAATAATACTGATATCACGCCTTCTTTTCCCTTCTTCCTGTTAAAAAAAAAGGCAAGTAATTGCTTAAACCAAAATAGAATATCTAATTCAGTTCATGTCTTTTGGGAGTGTGTGATACAATGAGTATATTCAGAGTTGTTTGAGTTTAACCAGCCTGTTTACAGATTTAGTGTGGCCAAATGCATAACACTTAAGTCAAAGCCTCAATTTTTATCTGAATTGATCATGCCATTAACTGATGCCCACACTAAGGTGAACTTTGCAAAAGGAACTGTGAAATTCTGCTTTTGTTAGCTGTTCTTCAGTGTGGGTTTCTGGGTGATTATTTAGATGCTCAAGAACAAGTTAAATTAGCTCTTATGGTCTTTCTGTATCATAGTAAAGCAGTATTGTGCAAAGTATGATGTAAAGGGTTGGAGCGCTTCTAGGGACGAAAGGGACAGGTTTTCTTCTGCAGGTATAATGAAAATTAACTTTGTTAAATATGTAGAAACAAACACCTTTTGAAAAGTTAAAATGTCATGTCATTTCCCTGAAGTTTTAGTGATTGGATTATAGTTTAGCTAAAGATTGCTCAAGTTTCCAGTCTACTTCCAGGCTGTTTGGTTTCTCTTGGAAACGCTAAGCTCACAGACCTTTTCAGGACTGACCAGGACTTGCTCTGGAGAGCTGCGCTGAGGGTTGTGGTTAGTTCATTAGAACACTTTGGGTCTGACCCAGCTCTTCAAACAGCACTGTCACAAGTTGTATGGTTTGGTCTTCCAGCCAAAAGGAGCAGTGTCAGCATGGGTCTAAATTTCACCAAACGAGTAATGTGTTGAACTGAAAATGCTTCAGGTTTCTAAAGGAACAATTTCAGTGACTTTAGACTTCTGTTGGGTTGTGACAGGTTGGAGGCTGCAGCAGTGGTCTCTGCTCAGAAGGCAGAGGAGGTATTTTTTGTGTGGAGACACTCTTAACATTGTTTCAATTTCCCTCAACCTCCCTGGCCTTCAGTAGTTCAAATGTGTTGACATGCCTGTCCTACCTTAATGCCCTTTGCCTGGTCTCACAAACAAAGGGTAAATTGATTCTATATGTACCTCTAAAGTGAATGGGGATTTGTAACAAAAAATGATTTTTCTTTTTTTGGGACGCTGCTGTTCTGGGTTCTTGGAACTCTTTTTAAATAAGAAGTCTACTTTTTCTGGGGTTATTGGTAGACTGGTGTTTTCACCTTAGATAAGTTCCAATAGGATGTGCTGATCTATACTGTAACCAGATAAATATTTTGGTTTATAGCCTTACTAAAATGGAGTTAACATTGATATGGCAAGTTGTAAATCAAACAGTCCTTTATGTGTGTTCTCTATGGTGTTCACATCTACTTTCTCGATCTTGGCAATTATATATCCATTGGTCCAGTTAATATCACATAGATTTATTTCAAACCAGTGCATGCTCTTTGCTCTGAGTGCTTAGAATAATTCTTCTGGAAACAGAATATGATTATTTTATTGGATGCTTCAGAAAACTAAACTGATCTTTGACTAAATATGGATTTATGTCCAGTTGTCTGGACTAGAGCTTTTATCTTAATGTATGTGGTCATAGTTGTCTGTATGCATAAACGCTGAAATCTTGTTAACTAATGCTTTTCTCCTTTCAAAAGTCATGTATGTCTTGTATGGCCCCAAGTGCTAGTTAAATCTAGAAGGGAGAAGAATATCAAGTAGCTTCCCGAATTTGGAAACGGCTTTGTACAAAATTGATCTTAAAGACTTTGTTATGGATGAATTGTGTGGAACACTAGAAAAAATTAGGTTAAATAAAATTACTTGGTGTCCCTGTTTTACTAACAGAGCTGTTCTTACACAGTATCCTAGAAACTCTTGTCACATGCCTTAAGTGTTCCTGTTCAGCATTTAATCAAGTGCTTTGTAACTTATAAAAAACCTTCTGCAATGATACAGGAACCCATTTATGAGAAACAGTGTTGTTCAGGAGAGTAAATGTTCGGCTGAGTGGAAATAAATCTTGAAACACTTTTGTTGGGAGCAGGTATAAATGCAAATTATTTTAAACTTTAAGTGAGCTCATTCAAAATATTTATGTATTAGAAAAGATACATCAGAAGATATGTCACTGAAGCCAAATTAGTAATGATCATGTCTTGAAGATCAAGATCTTAATATTTAGGGAAGTTAAAATGGCACCAAGTGGCAGCTACACTTTCTGGAGACTTTCTAGAGAAAGAAAGCTATAGAGATAACTTAATGGAAAGTCTTTGAGGCAGTATGTTAAAAATACCAGATTCTTTTTCCTGCCTGCTAATTTTTTTTGTCCCAATTTCTTAGTTTTTAATTTTCAGAATCCATGTTGTCCAGTGCAACTTTCATCCCTTTCTCATAGGTTCTCTTGTCTTCAATTAGAGAGGAATAAGGGAAAGTGAATGCATGTGCTTGTTTTTAGTGGTAGTTCATACTTGCCCTTTTATAAATTGGCAGCAAATCCAGCATGGGTTGTGCTGTTGTGAGTATTAAGCTATTTGTGCTTCAATTCACAGAGCTGAAAGATCAGCCAAATTTTAAAAGCAAAACGAAAATAGTTTTCTTGAGGTTTACAAATGTGACTTTAATGTAAAGCAGGTACATTGAATGCAATGTTGCAAAATAAAGACCTACTATTTCCCTAGTGTTAATAGCTTTGCAAGGCTTAGGAGACACTTAAAACTAGTCCTGTGTGTACACACAAAACACCTATTATGCAACCCTTAAAGCTAAGCACATCACTTGGGTACGGAAAAAGCCGCTCTTACTTATTTCAGAAGCTGTCCTTACATTTAAGAAACCTATTGCAGCTATGTATAAATAAGGCAACTTTACAAATGATTGTATGATGGCTTTTTACAGAATCCTAAAGAGAATTTATACTTTTTTTTAGTTTACAAGTGTTACCACTTTCAAACTAATTTAAGTTTTTTGGGGGCTTCTGAAGTGGTCCTACCTGAAAATTTCATGCTGTTGAATCTGAAGAGAGCCTGGAACTGATGTGTGTTCTTGCCATACCTTAAACTTTCTACTGAGAAAGCTAAGGTCATTACAGTCAGCAGTCTGTCAGCTTACATGCAGTTATAATTGTAGAAGCCAGTTTATTACTGATTGGCTATGGCACTGTCAGCTGCACTGAAGAGTGTTTTATTAGGGCTTTATAGTTGCAGGAAGTGTTGCCTGGACTTTCTGTTATGTATCTCGTATACATCAAGCAGAACTTTTGCTCTGCATCAGTGTTCTTTATAGGGAAAGACAACTAACTTGTTGCTGTTGTTTTCTGCCTGTGTGAAATTCCTTTAAGATGTAAACCAGACCTGTTAAGTAAACTGGGAGTGGCCATGTTGCTGCTGCTTTGGTTGATCCTCAGCTTAGGATCTCGGGGTCAATTCAGGTTGGAAGGGGCCTCTGAGAGTCTCTAGTCTAACCTCCTGCCTAAAACAGGGTCAGCTATAAGATCAGGCCAGCTCGAAGCAACAGTGAAGCAACTACAAATGATTCTATTGCTAATATTAAGTGAGCTGTATTTGGGCTCTACAAAAGGGATCTGGAAATCTAGTCCTTTGATAATAAAGTAATCAGAGGGATTTCCAGTGTGAAGTATTGAAGCTAGTATTTCTGGCAGAAACAATGAACAGTTTGCCAGAAAATTCTGCAAATGTCTCCAGGGTAACTCAGCTTTCTTGCCATGTTCCTCAACTTTCTCTGTCCTTCAGCTAGCTCTGCAGGAAGGAGAGCAAGACCAGAACTGACATGGACAAAGAATAAACAAGCTGTTAAGGGGCCTCCTGGTTTAGTTTTCCCTGTCCTTGCTAATAGAGTTAGCAAGTCTGTCCTGGAAGACCCTGTGCTGTTCACTAGGGGATACTGTAAGGCAAAGTGCTGCAGTAAGGGTTACCTTGCCTCTTTTTTTTCAGCTAGGGTTTAAAGACCATCTGTGAAGTTCAATGAAGTTCACTTAGTAATAATCCTAAGAGTTGTTTTCTCATGTTACTTGTAGAGCATTATAACAAGCACAGCTTTCTCAAATTGTTCTGTTTACAGACCAGGGACCATTACATCCCTGGACAGCAAGGTATTGAAGAGATATCAAGCTGCAGGCAATAAGTTGTGAATCCAAGCTCCAGAAATGCTGAGGAAATTGTTTTCAAAAATGTATCTTGGTTCTTTGTGTCTTCTCTTTTATTTTGTGCTGGAGCTCAACATACATAGCTAATCTGTAATCTGCCATTTGTGATCAATTAATTGTCTGGACAAGAGAGAATTTAAGAGGATTTTTGGAAGTAAAATTTTTATTAAATGTTTCCCCTTGCTTCCAGGCTTAAAGACCTAATATTCTGTCTTGATCTCACTTATAGCTATGACCCGTTGAAAGCCAGTCTCCTGGCAAATGTGATATTAAATACTATTAAGTATATAAAGGAAGCATTTTGATGATTGCAGTTGAAATTATCGGAGATAAATTAATAAATAACTTCTTTTCATTCTGATCATGGAGATGTTTTTTGGCTTGGAAGGTGTATTGGGTTTGCGTGGCAAGATTTTGGTAGCAGGGGGGCTACAGGGGTGGCTTCTGTTAGAAGCTGCTAGAAGCTTCCCAACAGAGCCAATGCCAGCCGGCTCCAAGATGGACCCACTGCTGGCCAAGGCTGAGCCCATCAGTGATGGTGGTAGCGCCTTTGTGATAACAGATTTAAGAAGGGAAAAAAACCTGCCTAACAGAAACTGCAGCCAGAGAGAGGAGTGAGAACATGTGAGAGAAACAATCCTGCAGACCCCCAGGTCAGTGAAGAAGGACGGGAAGGAGGTGCTTCAGGTGCTGGAGCAGAGACTCCCCTACAGCCCATGGGGAAGACTGTGGTGAGGCAGGCTGTCCCCCTGCAGCCCAGGGAGGTCCACAGTGGAGCAGACACACACCTGCAGCCTGGGGAGGACCCCACGCTGGAGCAGCTGGATGCCCGAAGGAGGCTGTGACCCCGTGGGAAGCCCGTGCTGGAGCAGGCTCCTGGCAGGATGGACCTGTGGCCCTGTGGAGAGAGAAGCCCATGGTAGAGCAGGTTTTCTGGCAGGACTTGTGACCCTGCAGGGGACCCACGCTGGAGCAGTGTGCTCCTGAAGGACTGCACCCTGTGGAAGGGACCCATGCTGGAGCAGTGTGTGAACTGCAGCCTGTGGGAAGGATTCATGTTGCAGAATTTCATGGAGAACTGTCTCCTGTGGGGAGGGACCCTACACTGGAGCGGGGAACAGTGTAGAGGAGTCATCCTTCTGAGGAGGAAGGAGTGGCAGAGACAATGCGTGATGAACTGACCATGAACTGACCGTGACCCCCATTTCCCATCTCCCTGCGTTGCTTGGGGGGAGAGAAGGTGGAGAAAATTGGGAGTACAGTTAAGTCTAGGAAAGAGGGAGGCGTGGGGGAAGTTGTTCTAAGATTTATTTTTTATTTATTACCCTGCTCTGATTGGATTAGTAACAAATTAAACTAGTTTCCCCCAGTTGAGTCTGTATTGCCTGTGATGAAAATTGGGGAGTGATCTCTCCGTGTCCTTATCTCAACCCATGAACCTTTTGTTTTATTTTCTCTCCCCTCTCCAGCTTAGGAGGGGGGAGTGATAGATGTGACTTTGATGGGCACCTGGCATCCAGCCAGGGTCAATCCAGCACAGAAGGAAATATAGCATCTATGATACTTTTAATTCAACTAAAATTTGCAGAAAGCTGCATATGTAAGTTAGGAAAAGAAAAGGTACAGGAAGAAATTGCACCTGTCAAGGAGTATGATTAAATGCTGACTTGAAATAATGTGATTCACTGTATGGGAAATCTTAGTATGAAAGCTCTAAGACTCAGATCAGTAGTATATGAAAAGAATGAATCTTGGACAGATAGTAATCTGGCTTTAAATATTTGCTTCAGACTGAGGTGACTGATTCCACACCCCCCCCCCACCCCCCCCCAAATTCCTAGTGTTTAGGTACTTAAAGCTGTGGTTAAGATGTTCCACTTGACTGCCTTTCTGCTGGAAGTCATGATTCAGGGTGAATGGGCAACTGCTAGACTGTTATTATTTTTTTTATTATTATTTTTTTTACCTCCCTACCCTAGCAGAGGGGGGGTAATTTTGCTAAAATAGTGTGTTGTGAGAGTTAACTAAATGGGACTAGGAAGTCTCCAAAACAGTTACATGGTTCATGTTTTACTTCTAGAGTATGAGTTCATCACAAAGAACTAAATGGCAAAGTTGATCAATTTTTCTTCTTTAAAGTTCTCTAGAGAGTTTCAATCTGTTCAAAGGCAGGACTTGGAAGCTGTTGATGCCCCAGTTACTATTCTCTTTCAAAATATATCAGCATTCTTCTGAGGGGGGCAGTTTACATCACTTTGTTCAGTCAATAATGTCATATCCTAGGATTTGACAGTTGTAGACTCAGATCTCTTTTCTGAGAATCAAATCTTCCACAAAATAGCTATAGCGAATGGACTTAGTGGTGAGCTAATGAAATGCTGAGTCCCAGGCACAACTGAATTTTATGAATAAGCTCTTTTCTTGTTCTTAGCAAAATCCAACAGCAATCCTTCAACTGTGCAGAAATAAAAAAGTCTCCTACTTCTTATGCTCATTGATTCTACCCTGTATTTCAATTAAGAGAGATCAAGACTCAGAGTACTTTTGTGCTTGTAGATTTGACTTATCTCCACAAGACAACTATATTATAACTGAAAACACTAGCTGCATGTAAATAAAAGGCGGGGCATCCCTGTCAGTAGAAGCCTGGTAATTCTGGGTTGAATTAGTTTGTTTATTCTCCATTTAAGTTTAGACAGATTGTCACTGCCATCTGGTTCCCAGAGAACAGCTAGAACAAGCACAGTGAAGTCTGTGCTTAGATTTAATATATCAGAATTTCATGTCTTGCTAGATCAGTTATCACATAATTTCAGAAGATGGGGAACTTCAGTCACACCAAATTTGTCAGACAACAAAACCAAAAGCTAGTGATATAAAACCTCAGCCAGACAAAAGAGCAAGGTATAGTTCCAATCTGAAAATAGCCACCTCTTGATGCTTTGCTGCTTAAAACGATAGTGAAGATTCAGAAGAACAACCTGGGAATACCCGTGTTTTCTGCTGGCTGGGAGAGTCTGTGGTTCTCTGATCATTCTGCATGATTCAGGCTGAGTTCTATTTACTTTAAAAGGGGTCTTCTTTCTTAGGCATTGTGTCCTGCTGGAACTTTAGTCCAGAGGACACAACATCAAGTCTCATGGGTGAGAGGAGAGAGATGTGGTACCTTGTTAACTCTGTGTTTCTTTGAGGTATGGAGGGATGCATCTATGTGTTTCTATAGGATGGTTTTCCAGATAGAAATGCTACCTCAATTTTGAGAGTTATCCCTTGATATCACTTATTTTTGTAGTGACACAGGACAAGGGAATCTTGCACAATAAAAGAGATAACTGCATGGCCTCTAGGATTTGATCTTTCAGCTTCAAATTACAGATTTACATGTGTCTCTGAATGCTCCTTGGTAGGCATGCACCTAATCCTATGATTTCCCAGTAGAGCTAGTATTCTATTTAAGTTCTCCTTGAAGATGTATTGCTAATATTCTTCTTTAGCTTATAATGGATCTCTGGGCTCTAGAGAATAACTTTTTAATCTGCTGACTTTAGAAGTTGGAATACATCATCTCATTTTTGAGTTTTCAACCAGGAGGCCATACACCTGATTAAACTGGTTTATAATACATGCTGCAAAACACAAGTGCAACTTTAATACTGTTGCATATATATGCTTATCATGCATATACTGTAGTTAAATTTGCCTTGGAAATGGCTCACCTGACATGAATCACTGTGTAGCTAGTTATGATTTTTCCCTACTGACAGGTCTAGTTTCTGGCTGTGTAGCTCCATTCACACCAAGGATTTGCTGCTCTTTAGACCTCATCCTCGAAGGTTTAATACACTGGAGCAATTTTCTTTTATGTGAAGCTTGTCCTCTTCCTCAAAGAAGTTTTATTTCTTATATTGCTGGCCCACTTCCCTCTGATTAAAAATACTGAAAAAGTATGTATCAAAATTAGAGTCCCAAATCACAGCTACATCTCAGGTCTGTAATATTGTTGAGTATCTGTAGCTTTCTAATTACAGACTCTGAACCTAGTAAATGGGGAGTTTAAAAAACAAACAAACAAAGTTGAACCTGATGTATGATTTTGCATATTAAATATATGGGGTTTAATCACTGGATGATGAAAGATTAGGTTGTCCAGAAGTGATATGGGGATAAACACGGGTTACACAACTGAGAGCGCATTTTAGATTGCTTTTCAGTTCCTTTTGATTCTTCTGACACTTTAGTGCCAGATCTTCAGTTGTTTATATTGAGGTTCCTCAGTTTTGTTAGCACTTACTTTGTCTGAGCTATATTTGAATTCTGTGTTCAGTGTCAGCACCACAATTACTCTGTAGCTTAATGGCTTAAAATATGTTTTATGATCACAGTATCAGCATGTGGAGTCAGTGTTCCTAGAAGATGCTCTCCTAGGATCTAGTTGATCATTTTATAAATTATTGAGACCAATATTGTATGTTTGCCTGTTATAAAAGGATAGGCTTAGAGTACAAGAATCAGGTGATTGAGAATATGCTATTTTTAATCCAAAATTGGATTGTACTCAATATTGAGAAAGCTGCTACTAGGAAAGTAGAAGATAACTTGTCTCTGTGTGATGGAATGCCTCTTCTGGCAGGATAAGCCTTCGGGGAATGGGTTGATATTGAGGACTCACTGGAGCCTTTGTGTTACTGAATGGTTTTCACTGGTTTGTCATGTGATGTAGTTGCAAAGGCTAGGTAGGTATAGTGTTTAGCAAAATTGAAAAACACAAGTATTGCATTATAGGAAAAGATAAACCTTTTGATGACATCCTGGATGTCTTGATAAATGTAAAGCTGCTTTCTAAAGTAGGGTTTTGTGACTGCATAAATTGTTGCAAATAGAACTGGTTATATACACACATTGTGATAAACTGTCTTAATTCTGTTTACTGTCTTTGCAGGCTGCGGACTTGAGTAAACCAATAGACAAAAGGATATACAAAGGAACACAACCTACATGCCATGACTTCAATCACTTAACGGCCACAGCAGAAAGTGTGTCTCTTCTAGTGGGCTTCTCTGCAGGCCAGGTCCAACTTATAGACCCTATTAAAAAAGAAACAAGCAAATTATTTAATGAGGAAGTAAGTAGAAATCTTAACATTGTTGCATGCAATGTATTTGTGATATTAAAGATCCTAGATTTTCAGAGTTCTGTAGATGGCTCCATTTGCCTACACAGCTTATCATTCAGTCACTGCCTTTGTTTTTCAGCTGTTTCATTGGCTGGGAATACGCACACAAAAATGTTATTCATGAAGGAGTATTTTGCACTTTAAGATTAAAAATTAGGACTTTCTAGTTTGGGTAATACTGTAACTAGAGTTAATGACAGTTAACTGATGGAAAAAAGGTCTACAGATGTAAATGTTGCTGCATGTGCTCTGCAGTCCGTTGTTTCTGACGCTTCTGGTTCTGAATGAAGAAGAAAACATTTAAGCCTCTATTTAACTAATATATTATGGTCTAAATATTAAATAAGGTAAAAATACCAATTCTTATTGTCAGGATGTTACAGCAGAAACTGTATCAAGGATTCTTAAAGGCTTGCTTGGGGAAGACAAGGATATCAAGCTGAATGCTGCATAGAAAAAGCTGAAGGCTTATGAGGTCTTGGCTATGTGATGTTCCTGAAACTCTCCATCTGCTTTTTTTGCTGCTGTGCAATAAGAAAAGATAGAAGGGAGTATTGAGGGGGATGATTAATGCCAAGTTACAGGACCACTGGCTTTGATTATCTGGTAGTATTGGCATTCTTAGAAGAGTAAGTGTCTAGATGCTAACAAGGAAAGAAATTTTTGACAGCATTTTCTGCAGAGGGCAAGCTACAGGAATTTGGGTGGTTTAGGGGGTGTTGGTTGTTTTTTGGGGGGTGTCTTTTGCTCCTTTTTGTGTTTTTAATCCAGCTGCAGGTGACTTCGGGGGGGGGGAATAGCAAAGAGCTTTGCAGATATTTTTGTGTTGTTTTTTTAATAAATTTCAAATATGGATAAGAGCTTTGCAGATGAAGTTAAGCCTTGTGCAGCTTTTAAACTGAGCAAGCATATCCTTCCCACCTCTGAGAGATGTGTTGCCTTGCTCTGTCTTTGTGCAAAGAAGATTGAAGTATTGTTCTCAATGGGGATGTTTTATAATTAGAACTGTCTAATTCCTCCTCAGCTTTCTAAAATTAGCTACATCTAGATCAGAAGAGGGGTGTTTTTCTTCTTACTTAGCCTTTTCCCACCTGCTCTGTCTCTCTGCTTGTGCTGAGTGGGAAATGGTGCTGGAGAATCTTAATGTTGCATGGAGTACTCTGGTAGAAACCTCTGTATAAATAGTCGAAATGTTCATTTTAGCATTGTCCTAACACCTTTCCCTGCAAAAACCCACAACTCCAAACCAAAAAAACCCAGACTTTGTCATTGGTGCAAATTCATCACTGGGAGTGCTGGTCTGGTTGTGAACAAATTGCTTGTGTAAGTACAGCTCTGATTTAATCTTGTATGATAATAGTGTAAGTATTACAAATGGCAGTAGAAATACTATAAACAACTAGAGTTTCATATCACAGAGCAGTTCCCACTCTTGTAGCTGAACTATAGTTGCTTTGAGGAAAACTCCTGCTGAAATACTTACATAAAGGTCCAATGCATGCTTACATGCCTTGATGTTGTTTAACTGTCTAGAGCCTGCAGTGTAAACCTGTGTTGCAGGCTGAATAGTTCTTGTGGTAGTCTACAAATGATGGAAGCACTGAAGCCACTTTCCATTAGACTGTGTTGTCTTTTCTCTGTGCTATAACCAGTATTACTTCACTTTGGTGGTAATGCATCCTTTGACAGTTTGGTGGAAGTTAAATGAGGTGATCTATTTTCTACACAGCTAACCTAAGGATTTGCTCAGTGTTACCAAAACTACATGCACAGTACGTGAGAGTTAAATGACAAATTCCTGTTTCCTACGCTGATCTTATTTGCATTTACAACCAATTCTAAAATTTTTATATATTTTTAATCTGTCAGTTTCAGTATTGAAGTTTGCCCTGGATGTGTTTGAAAGTTCTGGCTTGTATTGAAAAGCCATTTCAGAGAAACATTAGTCAGCATTGATGTTTGAGCCAGTTTGTTTGCTTCAAGATGAAGGTGCCTATTGGGTTTTGAATCTATTTAGAGTTTAGATAGTGAGAATAAATCTGTCTTCATAGGCAGAAGGTCATCTAAATGAGTGTTAACACCTTTCAATGGATTTAGCACTAGGGCTAGAGGTAATAGAATTCACCACCTGTCCTGTTAGTAATTTGGTGGTTCAGGTAGCCCAAATCTCTGTTTTGACTATCACCTGTGATAAAGCAATCAGGATAGCACTTAATCGTATGTGATATGTGAAATAACTTAACCTGTTATGACACAGAAGTTTATGTTGAACTTAGACTGCAGTAAGGCTATTGCATTTTAACTTGTTATTCTCCCCCCCCCCCCCCCTTTTTTTTTTTTTAAAGTTCTATTCATGTAGAAGACAATAGGGACTTGAAAAGCTGAGGTGGGTGATACTGTGCAGTTTGTGGCTGCCTACCTAAATCAATCTGTATCAACAGTGGTATTCCTTCTGTGTCAATTAAATTAGTGATATTTTCTTATTCCCCAAAACAAGCAAGTATACCTCACAGATTCAGTTGTTTCCATGTGGTAGTTGGTTATTCTCAAGCTGGCCAACACCTAGCCAGTTCAGTTATGTTTCTTTCATCATTTTTAAATTCTTTTTTTATTTAAACTAAAGCCTTAAGCTGCATTTTTTCCTAATAAACTTTTCATATACCTGTGTTGCCAAAGCTCTTTGTCAGACCTTAATGCATATTCCTTGATTGCCTCAGTTTTTTCACTCCTTTGTGGCCTATGCCTATAATTTTGTCCCTTTAAGCTTGTTCCAAACATGGCTACTAAGATAATCTTGGCTTGCCTTCCTGACTGGTGACTGAAGTTCCTTCACTTACTATTCTTTCACCAAACTGATCATAAATTCCTTATCCCAGCTACTCCACTGATTTACTTGATACTGCATTCAGTCCATTCTTGTAATGAATCTGCCAGTCATACTGACTTCAAGTCTTGTTTTGTTGTGCTGCAGAAGTGTGTAAGCCCAGTTGAAAGTCTTCAGGAAGTCATAACATCAGAGTTTTTATGTTCCTGCTGAATTTAAAGCTCTGCTGGTTGAGAAGGGGATGAGTTGTAGTCACTTGCTACATATCAGCTTAAAGTCTCTCTGCATCTTGTCTCTTTGAGCTAATCTGCTCTCATTGCAGATTGCAATCTTCTGTTTTGTTCCTAGCCTCCTTGGAGTAAAGATTAGGTTTGCAGGATTTCTGTACAGTATTTAAGATCATGTAACCCAACAAGATTGTGGACTTAAAATGCCATTTCTAGCATAAAATTTGAGCAACTGCTCTTGTGAGTAGGGGTTGTACGTCATGTTAAGCTACTCTACTAGAGTAGAGCAAGAAATTTCACTTTGTTGCTGTATTAGCAGTAGTTTTGTAATGAGAAGACTATTGCCTATAGCAAATGGGCTGGGCTGATGTTCCCTGTCCATATTCTCTTGGTATGTACCAGGTAAGTTTCTGTCTAATGTTTCTGATCTCATCATTACCGAGACATGAATGGTAGGTATCATTGAACACATGACAAACTATTTAAAATGTCACTACAGAAGCTAAGAATATGTTAGTTTAAAGCTACCACATTTGAGGAGAAGTTCCCAGATTAAGTGACATCTCAGCTCTCCAGTACAAAATGGCTAATGTAACCAATGAGAAATTACAGAAGAGAGGCTTCCTGGTCTTACACTGAGGTTGACAGCAGCAAAAGTATACATGTAAATAGAATCTAAAATGACCAGATGCTGCTTTCCAGTGATAGTTACAGGCCCAGAATTGATAACAATTAATGAATTATCTATTAGTTTGGGGGTTTTGTTTGTGATGAACAGCATAGCAAGGTTTGGGGGGGATTTTTTTTTGTTCTTTGTTTTTTTAACACTTTTGTAACTTGTTCTGATATCGTTAGGCTCTTTGTATTTGCATTCTTGCCTTTTGTGTAGCTGAGCTCTTCTTTCAGCCTATAATCAATCTATGCCAAATACAAATCTTGAATGTGCATGTAAAGAATTACTTGCCTCCAAGTTGCAGTTGAGTGATGCCATGACTGAGTTGGTAAGTTTTAGAAGTCTACCAGAACTACACTAGCAAACTCAAGGAGTCAAACTTTATCTCTCAGTTCTTACAGCATTGAAGACATTATGATCAGCAGTGTTTGTTTAATGTGTGTGTTCATTCTTTTGCAATGATGGATTCTATTAAAATGTTTTTCTTTAAAGGAAGCTTCTTAATCAGTGGTAACTGAGAGTATTGAGGTCTTTGGCTAATGAATGATAAGTAATTGGAGGGTGGGTGGGGATTACAAGGTGAAGAGTATTTGGTGCCTTCTGAATTCACTGAAGCACGTGCATTTAACTACTAACTTTCCAGCCACATAGTAACAGGATCACTGTGTACGTAGCTTTTGTTCCCTGAATCAGTAAAATCTGGTAAAGGGTCCTAAAGCCCCCCCACCCCCCACCCCCCCCATGGGTTTTATTTGTGGTTTCAGATAAAACCAGAGTCTAAATGTACTGTTGTTGATTTATAACCCGTTTGTTATGTAGTACAGATGAGTAACTGTCTTTTTTCCCTTTAGCTCATTCTGTGTTTTATTGATTGTTTTCTTCTCATATTCTTCAGCCTACACAGCAAAAAATAAACCTAAGAACACTACCTTTAGATTCATAACAACAGATTGGCTTGATTGAAGTATGTTCTTTGTGGAATGTGACTGGACCACAATAATAACCTTTGGTAGCACTTTGTCTAAAAATAATTTCCTCTTTACTGCCTGATAAGATTATAAGTTTTTGAAGGTACAATAACATAGCTCCTTTATAGAACGCTGAGTTCACTTTGCTCAAGTATTGTTCCCCATTCCCCAGAAAGCTCAGATTTACAGTTAATTATTAAAACTTCAATTTTCAGACTTTCTGATGTGTATCTTCTTTGTTTTTCACAGAGACTAATAGACAAATCCAGAGTAACCTGTGTAAAATGGGTACCAGGCTCGGAAAGCCTTTTCCTAGTAGCTCATTCCAGTGGCAATATGTACTTGTATAACGTGGAGCACACTTGTGGTACCACAGCCCCGCACTACCAGCTACTTAAACAAGGAGAAAGTTTTGCAGTTCACACTTGCAAGAGTAAATCCACAAGAAACCCTCTGCTTAAATGGACAGTAGGTGAGGGTGCCCTGAATGAATTTGCCTTTTCCCCAGATGGGAAGTTCTTGGCATGTGTGAGCCAGGATGGTTTTCTTCGTGTGTTTAACTTTGATTCAGTGGAATTGCATGGTACAATGAAAAGCTACTTTGGAGGACTGCTCTGTGTGTGTTGGAGTCCCGATGGGAAATACATAGTGACAGGTGGAGAGGATGACTTGGTAACAGTTTGGTCTTTCGTGGACTGTCGAGTAATAGCGAGAGGCCATGGACATAAATCATGGGTCAGTGTTGTTGCGTTTGATCCATATACCACTAGTGTAGAAGAGAGTGACCCGATGGAATTTAGCGGAAGTGATGAGGATTTCCAAGACCTTCATTTTGGCAGAGATCGAGCAAATAGTACGCAATCTAGGCTATCCAAAAGGAACTCTACAGACAGTCGTCCAGTAAGCGTTACGTATAGATTTGGTTCAGTAGGCCAGGACACGCAGCTCTGTTTGTGGGATCTTACAGAAGATATCCTCTTCCCTCACCAACCTCTCTCAAGAGCAAGGACACATACAAATGTCATGAACGCCACAAGTCCACCTGCTGGAAGTGGTGGAACTAACCCAGGAAGTAATGGAAACAGTATCACAACACCTGGAAACTCTGTACCCCCTCCTCTTCCACGGTCAAACAGCCTTCCACACTCTGCAGTCTCAAATGCTGGCAGTAAAAGCAGTGTCATGGATGGTGCCATTGCTTCTGGTGTTAGTAAATTTGCAACCTTATCGCTACACGATCGGAAGGAAAGACACCATGAAAAAGATCACAAGAGAAATCATAGCATGGGACATATATCTAGCAAGAGCAGTGACAAACTGAACCTAGTTACTAAAACCAAAACGGACCCAGCTAAAACTTTGGGAACACCTCTCTGTCCCCGAATGGAAGATGTTCCCTTGTTAGAGCCTCTTATCTGTAAAAAGATAGCACATGAAAGACTGACTGTGTTAATTTTTCTTGAAGACTGTATAGTCACTGCTTGTCAGGAGGGATTTATTTGCACATGGGCAAGGCCTGGTAAAGTGGTAAGTTTTAATCCTTAATGCTGCATCAAAGAACTAGAACTCTGAATAGGTAGTTTTCTTGAAATATAAATGAATGTTGAATATAAAATTTCTTTATGCTTAATGTAAAAAAAAAAAAATAAAAAAAAATCCTCAGAGCCATACTTTTGGATACTGCATGCCATATTTCTGAATGATTTGAAGTGTCTTGGATACAATTATTAAGTATAGTTGCCTTCCAGCAGACGAAATAAATACTGTGCATCTAAACTATTGATCAGTGTTCTTATACTTAAGCATAACCACAATATGGTAAAAGCTATTTATGTAAAAATTGAAGTAAAACCTGTCAATCACTAAAATAACTATAATCCTTCTAATGTTTTCTAAAAAATACAGCACTCCCAAGGAGAGTAGCTTATGAAAAGCTGCTGCTTATAAGTCTAGTGAGAAATGTGAGCCTCTGAAAAAATTAAAACCAAAGTGTTTTATTCCTCTATACTTTTCTGTGGTGGCCTGCCATTAATGTAAAGCCAGTTCTTATTAAAACGTCAGCCATTTTATGCACAGATTTGTGAGCCCTTTACTGACTGTAGTTTATGCTCTTGAAATTGTGAATCAGTACTATCAAGGAACTCTAATTTTAGCCAGGTCTTGATTTATGTATTTGTTGAGTTAGGGAAAATCATGCAAGCTTTCTCTAAGTAGTTTCAGTGTTATGTTACTGTCAGTTTTGTTAGGCAATTTGATCATTGACAAGCTCGTGCTTTTTGATGGCACCTGTTCTATCATTTGAACCTTCATTAAAATATATTACTAGTTTTAACTCTTGTTGTTAATGCACTTGAACACAGATAAAACTTTATTTTTCTTCTGTCCAATGCATAGCAAGCTAAATTTTGAATGAAGCTAAATGTGGTGATTATTTTATTAAAAAGTACTTTGTGCTACGATAGCTTTGTTTGCCAGCAACATTTTAAAGTAATACAGCTATGAAAACATTACCAGAGTTGATCTAGCAAAAAAGACCATTAGTTTTGTGAAAATTTCTGAAAGGGCATGTAGGTTATCTGAAGAGAAAGAAATAATCTGGTAATACCTGAATATTGCCACATTGGGCAACCTAAATGAAAAATCTGATGTTCATTAGGTTTTAACTATTTGGTTCATAAATCTGACTTTTGAAGTGGAGGTACTGTATATATTTATATACCACATCTTCATTGCTACAAACTTTTAAGTAAAACTCAGTAATTTTCCTTAAAACTGTTTGTATAATGTAAGTTTCTTTTGAGATGTTATCAAATTTGTCACAACATAGGTATGCATAGAGAGCTATGTCCGCTCTGCATCTTAATGCATATTTAAAGGTTGAATCTAAAACTAAAAACTGTAAATCCTTTTCTGGGCAGAAGGGAGGAGGGTGCTCCCTAAAAGTATTTTTTGCCTAGCACCTACAGATCCAGCATTAATTAAAAAAAAAAAAAAAAAAAAAAGAGCACCCCCCCAAAAACACTAAACTACTTAAAATTTTTGTCCTAAATGAAAATACTAAAGCAGTTATCACTTCTGTGACTCAGTGCAATTCACATCTTATGAATTAACTTTATACACATACAGCAGTGCCTCAGATTTCTATTGTAACCTGTATTTTCTTTTTGTTCTAAAACTCCTTTGTGTACTACTAAACACTACACTTAAATTTATTTTCAGTGGCTGAGGTGGGTTTTGTTAGACTGGGTATAACTTAAATATTTTTGTGTATTGACTTTGATTTGGAATATGACATTTCAAATATTTCAGACATAAAGTATGCAGTACCAAAAATCAGGATTTATGTATTGGCCAATATGGAAAACTTTAATTACAGGTAAGTAATTTTCATGCTGAAGTTATCACTTTCAAAATTAATATATTGCACAGTGATGTAAATGCCATATTGTTTAGGAAGTATTTACTTAAAATTTTTCAAATTAATTTGTTTTTCTGATTTTACTTGCATTTCTAGTGAGCTCACTCTGCTGGTAAAAACTAAATTTTGGTGGCATGTTTACAGGGCTTTGATAGGAAAATATTTGTGCCAGAAGGACATTATGACCATCCTTTTTGTTTATAGGAAAGCACTTAATTTTATTTAATGAAAATTGTCAAAGTATAAAACACTCATGGTAATGTCTTTCTTACTGGGTTATATACCATTCATTTCTGTTTCGCCAGCTGTTTTATCCTAGGCTATCCCATTACTTTGGGATTTAAAGCTGCTATTTCTAGTCTTCCTTTTGAAATATGGGTCCCCAAGTGATCTTAAAACTCCGCCACTTTTTTGTCTGCCAACTCTAGAGTGAGAGCCTCTGAATCTTGCTGCTTCTTCTATCATTGCCTCAAAAGGCCTTCATTAAATTCATGCCACTGCCAGCCTAAAGAAAAAATTGGATGGAAAACTGAAGCAGGCTTGCAGTGTTTAATGTAATTTCTGTTGCGCCAGTGCTACCTTTCCCTGTCATTTTTAATAGCCATTGAAAGAACGTGCTGGATAATTGGACAGTGTATGACAAGTTCTCTTCATTTTTCTGGTTGGGCTAGTGCTGCCCTTAGTGGAAAAAAAAATTCAGAAATGTCTCTTCAGCCATGATCCTTATGATAGTTGATAGGCTGCACAGTACTTAGAGTATCCTGACTGTTTATAAACTTTCCAAATTACTACTTCAGTGTATACATTATCATACCTTGAGCTTCCTCACTGGATATACCGTTCTTGCATTGCACTTCCAGAACTGTTGTACTAACTCTCAGTCAGAGTGAGGTGAAGTAAATGGCAAAATTCAATTAGAAACAAATTGAATGAGGGTCAGGGTTCATTAATTTCAATTTTTTTACTGTCATTTTTTGTTAGCCTGTTTTTGTGGAAGAAGGTTCAGGGTGGTGAGCAAAATAGGTTGCCTTAACAAGAGTATTAACTTTCTTCTCAACATGGTGACAATTAGCTGTCGCTTCTCCCCCCTGTCTTTCCCAGGCCTTGATGGGAAACCTAAATGGGATTATAGAGCTGTTGTATTAATCTGAAAACATAGAAAAATAATTTTAAAGGAGCCAAGGTAAACTTCGTGTGCTATCTTTATGGCTACTTCAAACTGAATTTCAGGACCTGCAGAAGCAATTAAAAATAAAAAACAAAACCAACCCACAAAACCCCCAAAAAACCAAAGTGGTATCTGGATATGCAAAACAAGTTTTCTCTGAACTTTGTGGTCAGAGGAACTATCTATGCGATTTCTGTGTTTGACTTCAGAAGCTAATTCTGAATTCACCATCTTGTACAGTGACTCCGTTTTATCTAAGTGAAAGTTGCTGATTAGTTGTTTCCTTTGTAAGAAAGCTCAAGGTAAGATTTGCCAGGAGTATGGACAGGTGAAATGGCAGTGTATAACCTAGCAAGATAAACATGCTACCATTTTGTAAAACAAGTGCACATGGAATTTATTTATTTGACTTATTGTACAGGAAAACTTAGACTTAAATTATAACATCCTTGAATTTTCTAGTTAACTACAATTGTAGTACAGTATCATGTTTTAGTATGACTTCTGTTTTAGTGAAAGTACTTAAACATTCATGTATTATATTTGAGTGAGATGAGCAGCTATACATACTAATTCTTCCTCAATGGAAAGGAGCATTTCATCATTACAATTGAAGTTCAATTGCTGGTATTTAAGTACTATCAAATAGATTTCTTTCAACGTGATACGGTATCTGTATAAACTTCAGGGATGATTATAGTAAAACTGAAACACAGCTATATGACTTCAGGTTACCATGCTAAAATTTGAAGCTTTCTGTAATGTGCATAATAGCAAAGTTGCACATAGCATACCCGCATTATCAGGGTGAATTTAAACCTAGTACACTGGTGTGATATTTATAGCAAGGTATGTGTGTTTGCGCGTGTGCGTGTGTGAGGAGGTGTGACTAGTGGCTCCAGTAAAGTCAGGAGAGATCATAACCCTGTAAAGGCTTTATGATGAGGATGTCTGGATTAGGAAATAACATGACTTTTACTAAACACTTTTTAGAAAACCCATGTTCTGAATTATCACCTCTTAAAATTTGATTATGTACTTGGAATGACTGTATATGTCTGCCCCTTTAACAACATAAAGCTACTAAATTAATATTTAAAATGCTGGCCTGCTTATGTTACAATAATAAAATTTGTGTCAGTTAATTTACTGTCAATTTACGTGTAAAGATTAAACAATATTTTTTCTGCATTTTATGAGTTCTGTATACTGGAGTTTGTTAAAGATTGACATGTTAGGTGATACTGTACAAAATTGTATTGACTTTAGTGAAAATCAAAAGTAAAATTCATATGTATTTCCTTTTTACACTTCCATCTAATTTCTTGACAACTTGAATAAATTTCATAGAGCCTTTCTAACATGAACTATTGTTAATTTAACTGTTGCAATAATTAAGCTTTAAGAAGTATTGTTGGTATATTTATAATTTTAAGAAGATCATGTTTGTTTCATACTGCTTATTTTTAGCTGTTCTATTGTCACTGTTACAGCTGAAGAACTTTACTAAATACTTGACATTACAAAATAACTTGCTGGGGTTGTCCTCTGTATACTGATGTTAAATAAAAATGTGTGATTGAACTGTAAATGTAGATAACTTTCAATAGTCCTTTCCACATTTGAGTTTTAATTTATCTTGCAGTCCTTAGGTGGTCTTATGCTATACTGTGCTGAACAAATGGCCACAATGAAAGCTGTTAACTTGCCATATTTTAAAGTAAGAAGTTGATCGCATCCTGTAACCTGCTCTGAGTAAATGTTTCACTTCATCTCAAGACAGTGCATACATTTTGATATTTAAATCTTGCTGATAAGGTCATGTCTCATGATATTTATTTTTTTAGGACTAGAGTAATATGAAATCGAATACTTACCAAACTTGTTTAAACTCAGATTCAGTAAAACATGGACATGGATGTATCCAGATTCTCTCTGCCTACCTGTCAAATAGGAGCTGGGGTAGAGCATTGTCCTTCCTTCTAGGACTCTACAGGAGCTCTTTCCTCTATGGATTCTGGTGCAGGGTATGTTCTTTATTCCAGCTTTAGATCTTGACATTTACTTAATGAATACTGAATTTACAGCCCTGAGGATATGGCTCACTCTGATGCTTGAATCATCTTGTGTCTAGAAAAACTGTGGCTAGTATAGAACTAAATTAATCTGAACTAAACCTAAACTACTCTAAAACTCTGGCTGCAATATTTCTTGGAACCAATTTAGGTGAAGACTTAAGACGTTGCCCTTCCGTCTGAGTGGACTAGGAATTGTGCCACCCTTGCAGCAGCGGTTCGATGTTAACCGATGAAGGAGCCAAACAAATGATATTTACCAAAGTCTTTCAAAGGGAAGTTTCAGTGACAAAGATAGTTACTTTGGGCCCAGTCTGAGGTAGGACTCTGTCTCCTAGGCAAAAATACTCTGCAGACTAAAGCTGAGGAAATCATCTTTCTTATGTGAACTTGAGAACTTTCTGGTACTTTAGAAGGTATTGTTTGACCCCCATGATGGTCTATATACATACATATATTTAAGAACGGTGCCAGTGGAGCAACAAAATTAAATCGGTCCTGAAAGCTTCTGGGAACAGCCAGTTACATCAAATGATGCAAGAACTGGTTGGCCAAACCAGATTCTCAACAGTCGGTGTGAGCATGAAACAAAACTAACTTCCACAAGTTCTGTGGTCATAGAAGATACTTTGGCAAAAGATGTCTCACAACATGAAAGTGTCATCTTGTTTGTCTTTAATAATGTTGCACAAAATTCTTAAGGAAATAACTTGTATGATCACATTATTTTCTGGGTTTTGAAGTTGGATTTTGGGTAGGTGCTGATCAGCCTCATCAAATTCACTTAGCTCATTTCTTCTCCTGCTAAGACCACACTTATTTTGCAGCTAACACAAATGGGGTTGCTTTAAGTCATATGCTTTTCCCTGAGGTTTTCCCTGGTTTATCTCAAATTCATTATTTCCTAATCTGAAAATTTTAAACCTTACTGACTTTTGTAGTTTGAGGAAGGTAGAGAAACCAGAAACCATTCCTAAGCATGTGAGCCCTTACTACCTAAATGAAACCTAAGGTCCTATTGCTCGAGCCAGATCAGGTTTTTGCTGGCAAAAGCCTTTTTTGCTTTTCCCAGCACACAAGTAGTTGCATCTTAAACTATTTTTTTTTGTCTTGAACATGTGTATCTTCCATTTGCCAACCATATACTAGTCTTGAAGTAATCTTGCCTAATACCACTAGACAGATTTTTAGTTAGTCTGCTGGTTTTCTAGCAGCGGTTTTTCTTGACTTTTTGTTGACAATGAGTAAAATGGTGATATACCTCTAGTAGGAGAAAAACTCCTTTATGTACACAGCAGAGAAGTTGCAAGTGAAACCTCCTTGATGCTACTACATGCTTTTACAAGATCTGGTGTCAAGTGGTTTAAGCATTTATACTTTCCTGTAACACTACTAGAACAAAGGAAAAAAAAAAAAAAGAAGCAGCAAACAAAAGACAAATAATACATTTAAAACTCCATTTAGTGAACACATAGACTGTGTAAAGATAGGTGTTAGCTTTGCTGTATCCCTTTAAATCCCATACAAAATACTTCTCTGTAGTATGTTATGTGAATGTTCAGCATGTTCTTCCTTGAACATTCTGTTAATTTTATGACTCCATTAGGATTAATATCTGATTTAGTGAGTATATGCAGTTCAGAGACTTATGCTAATAAATGCTGATTCATTTGGATAAGAAACTGTTGGAGATTTTGTTCATGCAAATCTTAAGACCAATTCAGCTGATTTGACTACAGAATTTTAAACAAATGTGAAAAATCTCATTCTGTTTTGGCATATTCTTGCTCAAATACTGGATCGGACCGTGGGCTCTTTTGTCAAGCAAAGGTCTCATCTAGATTACTTTTTCAAATTACTCCAGGAATATCACTGTTCAGACAAGAATAAACTACCCATGGAATATTCTTCACATAATAAATTCCTGTTATTTCATGTACTGGCAGTAGCAGAAACGGTTTAACCAAATGAGTGCCATTTTTGTATGGGCATTAGTTAATTCAACCTTTTTTTAACTGGTTTAATTGCATTAGTGAAGTGTACTGAGACTTTTTTTTTGTTCGTTGTTACATTGGACCCTTTGCTTTGTTTTTTCTACCTTTCAATTTCAAAACGGAAAGTAGGAAAGATGTGCAGAGTTCAGACATCCAGCCAGTTACTGAGAGTCAGCTGAGCTGTTTTACAGAAGGAGCGCGCTCTTCTTGGGGTGAAGGCTGAGCGTGTGCCAGGAGCCTTGTGAAGTAGCACATAGACAACTTGCAGTTTATTATCTAGATTAGTGAAACTACATTTGATTGCATCTTTGGCTCCAATTAATCCCGTTCTAATTTACATGAAGAAAATATTAACTCAGTAGTTACTGATGGCTTTCTTTCTACTTAGTAGTACCTTCCTGATTGATTTTTTTTTTTTTAATACAGCAATTACGTGCTGATCTTTCATAGAATTAGTTTCTGTTGTGAAGCCTTGTGTTTCATATCTTTAGAAGAAAAATACCCCCCCTGCAATCTCATGAATTATGAAGAGGGTTAGTCTTAACACTGCTGCAGGTCTTTCTGAACAGACCACAGCTGTGAGTGCCATGAACCTTGGGTGGAAATGAACCTTACTGATCGTATTTGTTATTGCTTTTCATTCTCACCATGCAAGCCTATTTTTACCGAATATGCAAAGCCCTGTGTGTTTTGGGAAGTCAGAGAATACATAGATAAACGTAGAAACAGCCCTAGCAACTAGTGCTGAAATAGTCTGTGTTCAGTACTCTCATACTGCGAATTGATGAAAGAAAAATGACACTGTGCTCTGTGAAAGAAGGACATTTCAGCTGTAGAGTATTCCATTAAGATGGCAGATGGTGCAGCACCTACTTGGAGGACCCTCCCTGAGGTTGTGATGAAGATTGTTGTATCAAATTCCTGACTTGGGTCTCATAACTGTTCCATTTCCCACCCCCTGCTAGACCCGCATGCTGACAGTGCTACTAACAAAAGGCTGCGTATATTTTTTCAAAACTTTCTTTGAACAGTCTCTTAATTTGTTTCTGCTGCTTGCTCAGTAGGATCTGTTTGTTCTTAAACTTTAAGCTGATGCCCTGTACTGCACGGCAGTTGTCGCATCTCAATTCTTTTGTTTTCCGTCACGGCTATTAAACTGTGTGGCCTTGCTGTTGCGCTAATAAGTTGCTGCAGCTTTTGTTCCATTTTTTTCCATCTCGTTGAGTAGACCGGGTGGTTTGATCACAGAAGGCACTGGAGTCTAATTTGTTATTCTTTCT
This sequence comes from Astur gentilis, assembly GCF_929443795.1. Lineage (NCBI taxonomy): Eukaryota > Metazoa > Chordata > Aves > Accipitriformes > Accipitridae > Astur > Astur gentilis. The sequence continues at coordinate 11,047,018 of NC_064904.1, forward strand.
TACAGGCAAGAGCTTTCTATATTTTTTCCATAACCTTATCCATGGTATTATTCCCAGAGAACGCAATTACAAATATTCTAGTCCCACATCCTTTGTATTACAGATCAGACTCTTACAGGGTAACTTTTGTATCAAAACTGTAACTTTTTTTTTTTTTGAGCCCTCACTTGTTTTTCTAATGTGGCTTTCTAAAGTTTCCTATGTTACAAGTAAGGTAACTTCTTAAATGGCCTTGCTTGAAAGGTTCTGATATAACAGCAAAATTCTACAGAATCTTTTTTGTTACTTGGGACCATGGAGAACGCTTGCCACTTTGGTAAAACTTACATGCCTAAAAAACTCCTACTCTTGCTTTTCTTGTTTGGACATCTAAGATCTAAGATGTCTTCTGAAATTAAGTACTTGGAAGAACTCAGCATTTCTCATCTCTCCCACAGAAGTGAAGTTCTGGAAGTTTTAAGGCAGTACTTGCAAAGTTTTTGAAATGTCTGTCTGCAGTAGCACAAGGATATTGATCTTGAGATTTTTTTCCACTTTGGTGTTCCTCTGGCTTGCCTGCTCAGAGTTGCAGAATTAATTCAGAGTGAGGATTGAAATATAAGGAGTTCCTAGTATTCACTTACTCGGAGCCACCTGCACTGCACTTCTGCTCTTTAAAGCAGGGAGCACTCACAGCCTGGGAGATGAAACCAGGACTGAGTGACTCCTTGTTCCTAGTCTTGGAACTTGAATTCCAGAGTGTCTGGTAGTTCACGAGGAACAAGGCACCACAGTGAATTTCAGTATGTACCGCCTGTTTCTAGAGGAGTCGTAGGAAAATTAATGACTCTTCCTTTTGTTTTCCAACAATTGGTTGCATTACAGCGTAAATCTGATACTAGAACAGTGCTTATTTCTCTTCATCTGTATAGCATGGTTACAAGCCTGTTGAAAAAGACTTCACATTATGTCATCCCTAGTACGTCCTGTGTGCTTATAAAGCACATATTTGCATATGAACAGTTTGGACAACCGATTTATTAAAGACTGAAAATAATACCTTTGGACGTCTTTTTCCAGGGTACTTGAAAGTCGCTTAGTGGATGTAATCTTCTGGCAAGAAAGACCTTCCAGTTGCTGCTGCACTTAATAGACTTCTAAAGAATGCTTTGGTAATGAACTATGGAGTTCTGATTCATCTTCATCACTTTTGAACACAACTTTCTTGGTAAAAATTTTCAGAAGTGCGTCAGTAGCTTGTTGGCTCTAAAATTCTTTTTTCGCCATCTATTCCTTAACTAATAACTAAGAAACTTTTTGTTCTCTTCTTGTGAAATACGCAGTATCTTTGCACATCATGAATGTTAAGCAAGTTTAAAGACCAACCCACTTCAGTCTACCTCAACAGTGTTTGAATCAGATATCCACTACATAAACGAGTAAAAATTTAAAGTGTTCTCATTCCTGCAGGTGTGATCTATAGAGGGCACCAAATCAAGAGCCACATACTTCGTTATATATAAATGTGATCTAAAACGTGTGCATGTGCATATACACACACGTGCATGCGCACACACAGAGTCTGCTATAAGTTCTACAAATGTATCCAGAGTCATAATGTGCCTGAGCTGGTAGATTAGATGTTTTTTAAAAGGACGGGCTCTGGTTTTAGTAGAAACTTGATTACTTGAATCCACCCTGAAGTCCTCCTTCCACCTCTTCTGTCTATGGTCAGGGTTTTCTTCCATCAGTCGTGACTTTTCAGTTCTTGGATCCAAGCAAGAAAGAGCTCCTGTAGATTCTGAGGATGTGACCTAATTCTACATTGTGTGCTAATTGCTGCCTGAGCTTGTCTAGTTTGATGGATCTGAGTCACAGGATCTTAATTTTGAGGTAAGAACCTAAGCTGGTAGCAGTTTAGAGGAATTGCTAAAAGTGCATTTATCACGCCTACGTAGTAAGGAGTTGCATAGTGATACTCATTGGTGTGCTTCCAGCTTAGCTGCCATTGTGCTCCTCAGCCTGCTGGCACTTGTTGTAACTAAATAATGACCTTGCAAGAAGACTGAATTGTATTTTGATATTAAATTTTTCCTAAATAAGTCTGACATACAGTTACTTTTATGTGAATGATTAAGAAGGGGCTACTGTACGTAAATCTGAAATGGAATCTGTCTGTTGATATCTACCCATAAGGTATAGTTGCCTTAATCCAGAACAGTAGCCCCTCTCTAGCAAGGGGTGCTGCACAGTTGCAGGATTATGTCTGAAATGAAGTAAGTCTCATTTTATTTGAATGGTGATGTAGTTTAAATGAGCTGGTAAAAAGTTTTCCCGAATGCAAGCTTAAATTGTAATGGGAAATCTTTACTGAACTCTTGCTCAGCGTTTCATTCTCTTTTAAAATTACCAAAATAAATATTTGGTTAGATAATCTATTTTTCTATTCAAAGCTTGTAATATTCAGTAGCATCTAAGAGATTGAGCATTTCCCTGTATCAGGTTAGGTGTCAAACTTGTTGATATTGGAATAGGTTTGTTGTTACCCTAATAAAATGCTGATCGCTTTTTTGGTGTATGATTTTTAAAGTTTCACAGTTCACGATGACTCAAAACGCAAGGTAGATTAAATCAAATGCTGGGATCAGATTCATCATGTCATAAACGCACACACTTTCTTACTGACTGAAAGTTCTTTTGTGTGCTGCTTGACTGACACCAGAGTGGCTTAGATTCTGTTGTGGGAAGGAAGGTGCTGACGTCTAAAGTAAGCAAGTGGTGGTAAAAATAAGTTGTACTCATTTTAGCTTCAGGCTAAGAACTTTATAAGAATAATGTCAGGTTCTCTTGCTGGATTAATGTAAACTGCTTTGTTTGCAGGGTTTATTGTCATCCCAAAACCAGGCCAATTCTCCAAGTGGAACTGTAGTATAGCCATCACACTACTGCTAGCAAATCTCTGAACGCAGGACAAGAAGTAATGACAGTGGAACCAGGAGCTGTTCTTCAGGCAAAGAGCATCACAAATTATAATGTGGCAGAGTGTAAACATGGAATTATGTGAATCACATAGTACTTTGCAAAGGAGTAATGTAATGAGTTCTTATTACAGCTAATACTGCTAGGCTGCTCACCCAAGGAAGGGTTTTCATTTAAAAAAAAAAAAAGCTTCCTTTGGTGCTGCAGGAAAAAATAGTAACGTTTTTGGTTTTCTTTACACTTTTCAAGTCCAGTGTAATTTAATCTCTCTATATAAATATATAAATAAAAGATATATACATATAGTGTAAAATAAAGTATGTTTCTTAAATTCAACTAAGTTCAATGGTTAAAACTAGTACTTCACCATTGTTTATTTTGCACTGATTTTTTTAACTAGAGATGGCTAGAAGACAGCCTGGAATGCACTCATGGAAAATGAAAGTCATTACTTTCTGGCTTCAAAACGTTATTCAGGAAGATGGATGCTGCAATCATAGATTTTTAAAACAAAATTGTTTTGCACTTAAATAGTTTAATGCTAATAGAGAATTACTTTACAATTGGTGTTCAGACACCAGAAAAACTATGTTGTGGAGAAAAGATCCTTTGTATCTATTAAACATTTATTTTAATATTGTTGTTTCCAACTGCAATCAGCTCTGTATTATATGTATAAATACTGTAATTCAGTGATGGGGGAGGGGAGTAACTGAGTAACACTAGAAATTCTCATTCATTTACAAAAGTGATATTTCTAATTCAGAAAATACATATTAAACTATCTTGAATATGCATTTTTGTTTACTTTCTGTTCAGATTCGATCATTTTTGATGTAATCAATCCTTTGTTGAATTAAACGTTTGGTACAGAAATACCCTCTAAACTTTGTAGAAAAAATTCCTTTCAAAAATCTCAAATATTGCTTCATATTTAATATAGTTGAATTACAATTAGGAGAGTAAAATAACATTGTTCTGTTCTCATTCTTAATGGTTTATCTCTAAATACATCATACAGTGGAAATCTTGCAGACAGACAAACTTTGTGGGATAAGGATTTTGTAATCATATAGTCCTCTATATTTGTCTTGGGAGTTGAAGTGAAATATCCAGCAGCAGTAGATATACACTCTTCCTGACTAGGCAATCTAAAATTAGGTCAACACACTGGAGTAGATGCGTTTCTGAGACAACTTGTTTGTCTTACATCAGGCACCTCATTTATAATTCAACGCTCTTAAACTGATAAGTATTCTGGAGATAGACATATCCATGTATTTTTATAGTTTAATACTGCTTGTCTGAAGACATTCTTTTTAATCAGCCAGCAATAGAACACTTAAATTGTTTTCAGTAGTTCTTGCAAAGATTAAAAAAACCCCCAAGAGATGTTGCTCTGTGCCAAGCCCCAGAATGACAGAAGTATCTGCCATATCTTTCCCTTTATCCTATGTAGCAATATTTGCAAATAGGCTTTTGCTGAATCTTGCAGCTGGACATCAGGCAGGCAGAGCAGAATGGAGGCTGCTAGCCTGGGAATGTGGAACTTGCCCAGGTACGCACATGCTGAATCCGAGGTCACACATTAGTGCCCTTCCTGCTTTCCCAACAATGAAGCTGGGTAGAATTTTTTAAATTGCAAGTAAACTTTAGCTATTTTCTGGCAGGGGAAGTTAACTTTTTTCAGGAACTGAATGAAAATTTGGGAGAAACAACTGCAGTAGCTACTTGTAACTAAGTCTTATTCTTGTAATGCAGCTAGCATGTAGAAAACTGCCACATTCATTTATAAGCTGGCAATTAGATTGTCTACTTCAGTAAAGATGGAGCTGTACTTTACATTTCTTCTCTACTTATGTTCTTCTAAAATATAAGGAATGGGGAAAATACTGAAACAGCAGGATTATTGTTCAGAAGTTTTGTTTTATTAATGTTGTGGGTTTAACTGTTAAAACACAGATAAACCTCATCACTAAAAATTAGTGTAGTTATCTGACTGTAGACTTCTTTTATATAAGCACTTCATACAGTCTGAGTCAAAATCAAACAGCTGAGAAAATATGTAATAACTTTAAAAGACTTTTTTCCTTCAGCTGGAAAAATACGAAACCAGTATGGAAAGGACTGTAGTATACAACATCAGGGTAACAATAGCAGCTACTTGCATGTACATTTACAGAGTACGGCCCTGCTGCAAATGATACTTCAACAGCATACAAAGAACGTATGTGCTTTTTCTTTTTTCAGCCTCTTCTTTACTATTAGGCAATCATCTAAAAGCTTGAACTGCCCATCCCACCCTTCATTCCATATGGGAAGAAAAAGGATACTCGTTACTTACCTGGAAGGAACTTGAGTTCTACTATAGATACAGCTCTTAATAAATAACTTTCTCCTACTGTGTTAAAAAAAAATTTTAAAGTGAGTGGAACACAGATGATCTCAATATGGAATTTTAGCTGGAAGAATGAGGGCAGAAACAACACTTGCCTCTTTGTAGTTTAAAGTTGAGTGTATTTTAACTATAAAGCAGGTGGGGAAACTCAAGTGTGCCTACTAATCCAACAGCCAGAGAAGTGTAAGTTATCTCCAAAGGTATAATGGCAAAGCACTTGTTATGAAATAAATACCCGTGAAGCACTGTATGTTCCAAATTGTGTAAGATCCACCTGAAAGTGTAAAATAAATGAAGAAAACATTCCCATGTAGTTCTTCACTTCAAATTTCCAATTTTCATAGCAAAAACAATCTGCTGAATGTGAAATTGCCTTTTTCATTATAACAGCCCCAGATACAGAGTACGTGAGAGAGAATTGCTGGTAGCATACCAGATATTACTCTGATAGCCTATTCTCTCCAAGTAGAAACTTACCAAAAATTCTGACTTCACCTTTTTCAAAAAAACCCAACCACTTTCCTGATGTATGAATAATTACCTACCTGGTATATTAATTACAGAAGCAAACAATTTTGCAGTAACACTTTTGAAAATAGTAAAGTATCTTGTGCATACATGATCTGAGTGAATTTTTTTTTCCTTTTTAGTTGAAATACTTCAGCATCTGTGTTTTGAGGTTTCCAGAAAAAGATTAGGGGAAGCTACCAGTGCAATTAATGTTATCTTCATCAGGAACGTTCTCTTGATGATATGAGCTTTGGTCTACTGTAGAATGCTAGGTAGGAGAGCTCTGAGTAGGAATGATCAGTCAAATACGGGTAGTAGAATTTATCCTTTTTTTTTTTTTTTTGTAAGACAATAACTGTGGAGAGCAATATCCCTCATATACAATAAAAGTTACCTATTTTTAGACCATCATTTTTACTGCTGGACACCATGCTCAACTCCAAATATATTAGCACCAAGCAATTCACCATCTTCCTCTCTGGAAAAAAACACTGGATAAGCTCCTAGTACCTTTTGCTCGGAGTTCCAAAGGCAAGAAGTCAGAGGTTACTGTTACACTGTGTTGCCTGTAGAGCTGCAGTCCTTAATTCCATTTCCTAAGCTTAGCATCACACCTTTCTTTGTGTGGTTTATACTAGGTTCTATACTAGGTTCATATAAATTTATTTTATATATATTTATATATACGTACACCTGTGCTAGGTATTCATACAAATACTGGATTGCCTTATTGTTGAAGTTCTCTATCTGTTCTGTCAGTATGAGCTGCAAACATAAAAGCATGATGAAGAGGGGAGATGAATAACTGTAACAGAGCAGTAAAACTCAGCCAGTTACTATGTCTTTATGTAGCCCACACTGCACTTTGAGATACCATGGTCAGGAGCATATTTTCTGCTTAGGACTGGAGGAAAGACAGCATCCATCCTGTATGAGTTTCAATAAAATGAGAAAAAGCAGTTAGCTATACTGTTATGTTCTGCTGTTTAATTCTCCCTTTATTATGATGTTCTCACTCTACTGGTGTAGAACACTTCCTCCAATAAAACTCTGCTTATGTATTTGTTCAATCCTAGTAAGAGAATCTGCTATTCCTCTGGCACACCTAGGATGAGCAGCATCAACACAGGTTTCCCTGCAGTGCCTTGTTCGTGGGCTACAGCCTTATTTTACAAGAATTGTTGCCAGGGCTGGGATGTTTCTCCATTCTCGCTCTTGAGATTCTGAAAGTTTGCTACAAAGAAATGGAATAAAACGAGCAAAGGTACTGTAGGGCTGTATGATGCAGGCACAAGACAGGACAACTTGGACAGTCGCATTTGCATCAGTATCAAAAAATTACTCCCACAGTATGCACCGCAAACATTTAGCCTGCTATTTTTGCATTTTAAAAAATCTGCTAGTGAATGTCATGTTGATCCTCGGTACAGTATGTGAAAATAATACCTTCTTCAAAAGGTAAATATAAGATAGACAGGTGCTTTTAAGCAGTAGATCTCAAAAGGATTCATAAAGAACTTGAGTCTCATGAGCTTCCCCACATAGAAAAGCTACAACATGGAATTTGGGCATGCTCAAAGTTACCCAGAAGGTGAATGGCAGAACAAGGAATAGGATCTAATGCAGGCACAACAGAATCCTAAAAGTGTTGAGACGCCAATTCTTAAAAAACCCCACCAACCAATCAAAAAACCCTACAACAAAGAAGCCACCTACTGGAAAACCTCTCAACTGAGTGAGAACAATTGTTATTTTCACAAATGCACAGCCTAATAAAAACTCAGATGGAGAGCTGAGAGCATAATGGACATAACTTTTATTCTAGATGAGTAGTATTTTTATAAAATTTTCATATGAATTTAACTGCATTGTTTGAGCTGCATCTTAACTGATTAGAATAAATAGTTTGTCTGGATTTAGACCATCAATCTCAAATTGATGCTTAATTGTTGGCTTAGTAACTTTAACGTGGTCTGCTACCCAGTTCATTTTTTCATAATGCCTCATGGGCAGCAGTGACTTCTAATACAACATGGCCCTTGCCTGCCTTCCAATTGCTTCATTTTCACTTTTTTGTTGCACAGAAACTTTTGAACAGCAGCAGCAGTCCCAGAGGTATTTCGTTACTGGAAAAAAAAGCTGATCACTTCCCAATTATGAGCAGAGTAACTTTTAGAACTATTAAAAAGACAAAAAAGTTATTTGCAAAACCTGTCTTGCATGCATACTTGGTACACAGAAGATTTTTAAGCCCCCAGGTAAGTATGACTTGCACAAACAAATTTGTTTTTTAAATAGCAAAACTGTTTTGTAACACATCACCAAATTTAAGTATTGCAAATTATTATTGCAAATTTTTAGGAGATCTCAGGAATTTTAAAATCAGTGATATCAGATTGCAATAACTACTCTTTCCAAGTAAGATAAAAACGCTGCCTCTTAACTTACCTTTTATAGCACTAGGAAACAGTAACATTATATTAAATAGTTACTGATGATCTGTGCCCAAAATTTCTGAAACATGATAAGATACATGCCTTTACTGCTCTTTTAAGCAAGTAGCTGCAATATCAGTCAGTGTTAAAACTTTTCATTAATATTAAGATCAACCTTGACTTGAGGAAAACTATGACTAAATTTTATTTGCTTTTGAATCAGATAAAAAGTTGCTTTAGATTATAGGTATATAAAAATACTCAGCAGTTACAGAAACTGCATCAAAATCAGGTAACTCATATGATTGCATAATCTGCACATTCTCAATAAAACTTGAGATTTAACTTATTGAATACAGGAGGTGAATACTTTCCAGAGTTGACTGAAAAATAAAAGTATTTTACATCTAAAATATATACAAAAATTAGCTGTCATTTGTAATATAATATGAAAACTCATATTTTGTAGATAACACTCCAGTCTTAATACTGAAGCTCAAAGAATCTTTTCATGTTATTTTTAACCAACCTCCTCCTCCATCAGGTTCTAAAAGGAGAAAATACTTAGAAAGTTCAATACAGAGTGCTCTCTGAGCTCTGCCAGAACAATGCTTTAATTAAATATTGATACCCTTCAGGAACAGAATACCAAAATGGTAGGTAAGCAGCCCTCATAACCTTGTGGGGTTTTCCTACAAATTGTCAGAGAAACACAAAATAAGGCACTGCTGCTCTTGTTAGATCTCTAGCAATGGAAGCATGACTGGGTCTCTCTCACTGCATAGTTGTGCTTTTCCTCACACTCCAAATACTTTACAAGGCGGTCAGTAACCTCCTCCTCTTCGTTCTATAGCAGGTAAGTAGAAATGTTTCGGGGAAGACTTAAGTGCCTTCTGTTTCTCAGACTGTTGAGGGAACAACAGAAGTTTGAAATACGCTCTGTAAAATACATTTTGCTATTACACTTTAATGAGCAAGTTAGAGTCTATACCTCAATATTTGATCCAATAAATCTAACAGATAGTATCACAGGGGTTTCACCACTTTCCTTAGGTACCTGGAAAACTGAATGCAATGCAGGAGTAGGACAAGAAGTAATTGACTTTCTGGCTACTCCAGAAAGATTTAATTTTGGTAATTCTCCACGAGGAGGTCCATATTGCCGTTTTGTTTTTTTTTTCTGGACTTTCCTAAGAGAATGCCTTTAAAATAACTAAACAAGATACAATTTCTTTTTCAGAACATCTTAAGGAATAAAATTAAAAGAGAAAATCCAAATAATCAGAAAAAAACCTCAGCCATACACTATACACTACTTCAGCTAATTCTTTTTCAAAAATTACTGCCTTGCTTGATGTTTCTTGCAATTTTTCCTGAAGGAACTTCGGACAAAGCCTACATTGATGAACCCCAGAACTAAACTGGTGGAAAAAGTGGCTGCTCATGTGGAAGGGGAGTTCATACTTTTAAGGTTAAATGCACAGCAGAAAATAATTTATAATTTTTTTTGCTACTGTAATTTGTTTTTCTGAGAAAAACCTATATTTGAGAGTTTTTCCATGTAGTACTAACTTCTATCTCACCTTGCAGATCTAGCAAAACCTTAAGAGTGAATACGTTGAGTATTTTTCACATAGCTTGACTATAAACAAAGTTTTACTTTGCCAGGATTTTTAATCAGATTTCAATTCTTTGATTTCCAGTATCAAACACAAGTTTAGGATTTTCCCAGATATCATCTAAATACAGGTTAATTAAGTTTAAAAAAAATATTTGCTCAAAACGTAGACTGATGGCCTGAAAAGGCAAAAGCACACTTTCTGTCTGCTACAACTTCATCTGTAAAAGTCTTTAACTCAAAGGCAGACAGCAAAAAGAGGATGATGATATTTAAAAAAAAAAAAGTGGAACTGACCTTTTAAGTAATAGCAACTATGACAAGAGTCTACTGAAGGGATTATGTGGTATCACAGCTTCTAAACTCTAAGTCATGTGTTTCAGGGCTTTGGGGGGAGGGGGACACTGCATCAGACCAAATAAAGATCAGTGTTTAGGCAGACTGAATAAAACCAAGTAATCAGCTTAAGTAAAACATTTGTTTCTAGCTAACAAGCTCAGTGCCACAAATTACTTTCTCTAAATGGGCTGACAATTCTTCCACTTAAACATTACCTGTCTTTGACCTTCCTTTGATATTTGCCACAAATGCAGAGGTACTTGCCCTGATGTATTTCCTAGTAATCTTAATTTTTTGTGCATGGCCAAAGCTTGTGTATCAGCTGCCCTAAAAAGTTTGGGAAAAAAAAAAAAAAGATAAAAACATCAATTGTGCTTTAGGTGAAGTTTGGACTTAATGCAAGGAATTATGTTGACTGAATTACGTTCATTATATTGCAAGCTAAGTACTAGCACTGTAAGCAAACTTCATTTCAGTCCACTTTAAATAATAAGCACACAGCGCTCCCCCCACTTTTTAATTTTAGTCTTCAAGATTGAAGTGATTTGAAGTCACTTGCCAGAGTTCTTGAAAATAAGGGTGCTGTAATGCTTGATGGGCAGCAATTCTCTCATCAGGATCATATTTTATCATTGCATACAGGAGAGAGAAGCCTTTGGGAGACAAATTGTGCACAAGAGGAGGTATTCCTTTTCCTCTTTTAAAAGGGAAATCAAAAGTCGCAATTCTTGACCTGTGTTAAGCAAGTTGAGAACAAACAGTTATTCATGCATATTAAGAAAGAATTACCATTTACTGAAAAAAAATTATTCTCATCTGATTTAGGTAATCATTTTTTAGGGACAAGTAAGTAATACTTGGGGAAAAAAAGTTTTCTTTCCTAACAAGTTATGTCATTGGCCTTAAAGATACCGTGGAAATAAAAGGCCAAATAATATTGATACAGGCTCAGATTCCCTCTGCTCTGCCTACAAGGATCACGAATGTGTGACTATCTATCTCTGGGTGGGGATAGAAGACACTGCTCTTTGGTCAGCAGCCATTACAACAGAATTAGATTTTTGTGGTGGTTCCCCAAGCAGAAATTGCACATGGTTTTACAGTTACATTGTGGATATTTCAACAGTGAGATTAATGACTATGGGAGTGCATACTTACTGCTTGAACTTCTTGAGAGTTTTGTTAGCAGGAGTGCCTATAATGTCATGGATTTTTGAAAGTTGGTCCAGCTCATTAGATCCAGGGAAGAGAGGCTGAAAACTGCAAGGTAAGAGATGGTATTAGCACTAGAGAAGACACAATTAAACTAGTTTAAGTGGCATAGCTGCCACTTAAAAAATTTTCATTTACAAGGAAGATACATTTTAGAATTATTCATTTGTGGACAGTTTAATACCAACCAGTAACTGAAGGATAGCATGTGAGCAGCAGATCAATACAATTGCATGTTTGGATGGAAAGGGTAGTTTGGGTTATTAAAAAGAAACCTGTAATTGCCCTCTCCTCACAGGTTTGGGGTAAAATATACAAAGACAACATCCCTCCTGGTGAAAGGCAATGGATATGGGATTGTTTTCTTCTAGTAAAGTGGCAGATCCCAGAAGACAATGTGTTTTCCTCATTTTAAGACAGCAGAGTCAAGCAGTTCCTCCTGCTGTGTATGCACATAGAAATATATAAGAAACATTCCATTCCTAACACACAGGTTCTTTGCAAGCAGCAATACTGGAAAGATGGTAATTTGAACTGTGTTCCTGAGCTTGATCCTCAGTTAATGTAAGAATAGAGTTCTTGAAAACATTGTTATCACAATAGAGCAATCTGACTTAACAAGTTAGGTCCACTAACATTTGTTTCTTGCACACGTTGCTTTTTTCCATATTAGCAGAACATTTCCTTGGGCTTATAATGCAAGAAACACTTCAGTAGCACCACATGATTCTTGAAAGCAAAATACTCAGCCCGCTTTGTTGATGGGGGAAAACTTCTTTTAACTGAATGCAGATTCAATCAAACAGCTGGCTGCACACTTCTCTGAACATCTTCATAAAGCTTTGAGTAGAGGAAGGAAAGAAAAGAGATCTGATTCATGTTGTGCAGCTTTATCAAGACAAGCAGTTGGGAGTAGCTTTGTGTGAACTACAAAACTGTGTTGCCTCTAAATGTAAAACTGTAACATAGTGAATAACAACTGTGCAATCCACAAAAAAAATGTAATCCAGGAACCATGCTTGTAAGGAACAGAAGGAGGGAGACCAAAATTTGAAAGGTAAGCATGGCTGAGTAAAAGACTAAAAATTCTTAGACAGTGTGATGTAAGCATGAAGGCTTACACAAACGCTCAACAGCAAAACCTGCAAGATGCACTTAAAAAGAAAAAACCCTGTCCATAACTTCCTTTAGTTTGGCAAGCCTGTATCTTTTTTTAATTCTGTAATTTCCAATAAACATCCCTCATTTCTCTCTGAACACATCTATCAGGTCTCTGAAAATGTGCAGTGGTTGCAAAGAATGAAATTCGTTACATTAAGCTAAAATTACGAGGAAACATCTTTAAGGTTTTTTGCCTTAAGAAAACTTAAGTTTGCAGCATGTAATTTTCTTGCCAAACTTCAAAGCCCACCTGATTCAAACTGAAATGGAAAACCACAGCATTTTTAAAGCTTTTGGTCCAAATTACTTTGCAAGAGAACTGCCACATTTGAGATTTTTCTGTTAACAGTTTTCTGACCGAAGTAGAACTGTTTCTACAAGTTAGCAGGCAAAGCATAAGGGTTGTCATTTAATGTGATGGTGATGGCAGCAGCTGTACTTGCCATGTGGAGGAGGAGGAAAGTAGCAAAGAAAATGTTATCACTCCTGGTTGCATATCAGAGACAGCAGTGTGGGAGGAGAATGAAGAAGAACTGCTGCCGTTGCTAGGGCACAAAGATACTGGAGATGTACTCATGGTGGTTATTTTTCCTTTTTTCTTGAAGACCAGTGACAATTTTTTTTAGTTATAGTTTCAGTGTCATTGAAAAGCTTAAAGAACTTTAATCCAGGTTTTCCTGAACTCTTCCTTCATCAGAGTCCAACTTCAAAATATTCCAGGACATAAGGTCCCAGCACAAGGGTCTTAAACACACTATATTATAAATCGAAGTAGTAAATCAGAGGGAGTGTCTTCTCTAATCTCCTCTGGTTTGCAGAATAATAAGTTAAAAAAGAGGGAAAAATTTTACCATCAGGTGCATTAACAAGATTGAGGATAGTTAGTGATGCTTATGGGAGGAAATGAGCCATACTCTATTCAGAGATAAAGCAGAGAAAATACATTTTTACCAAATCAAATATGAAGCCAATGGGGGAAAAAACCCCAACCAAACAACAAAACAACCAACTGTTCAAAAATGTCATTTTCCTTGTAAATAATTTTTTGTTGGTACTATGTTCTTTTGAACATCCCACTGCTTTATTACTAACCTGCCATAGAGTGAAGAGAGTGCCAGACAAAACAGGATTACTGCCTCATGAACCCTGCAGACTAATCACAGAAGAAGCTTCCACAAAACCATGGAAACAAAGATCATATTACCCTTACATGTGCTCCTTATTTGAATTATTTACCTTTGATTTTCTTTATTAATAATAACCAAAATCCTCCACTGTACCTTGTGATTTCATAGAAAACACAGCCAGCACTCCACATATCAATTTTGTAACTATAGTAGCCATTTGTAAGTAAGCATTCAGGTGCTCGATACCAGCGTGTGGAGATATATTCCGTATGTGGCTGCTTAGAATAGATACTCCTACAAGATCCAAAATCTCCTAACTTCAGGGTATTCTGCTGCAAAAATAAAGTATTTTGACAAATTAGAAATGCTGAAATATTCAAGCAAAGATTTTCCTTAAATGTGTGAAGTAGTCATCATAAAGAAATCACAGATTATTTTAAGAATAAACTTCCAGAAATCCCAGGGGTAGTATTATAACAGTAAAACTGCATTTAAATAGCAAGTAGCTCCAGGCTTGAAGATATCTGTGTCCCTTAATATGTTCAAATACCGTTCTGTACATCATTAAAAGAAAGACCTAAGAGTTAATTGAAAAGCATATGGACTATTACTGAATAGAAGTCTGTGAAATAGGACATCTGGATTAAGTTATTTTCTTAGAGTTCTTGTGTTTAGCATTGATGTAACAGGTGGCTTTGGCTTCTCTTTGTAAGAGCTTCTCCTGTACACTTCTAAGATTTAAAAGAAAAATTTAGCTCCAGAAAATAAAATTTCATAAACTGAATTTTGAAATCCTTGCTTTTCAGACATTAGCAAAGTAACATTCTGAAACTGTGAGGAGAACAGATTTCAGTGAATAAATCTTCTGAAAGCTAATACCTTCTGCTCTCTTTTGTATGGATAACTTCCACTAAACATAGGAATTGAATGTAGCAAGTGTGAGCTGCAGAACGGAACCCTATCGCTTGTTTCTAGGTTAAGACAGAAAGGAAAATATGTAATAGAGGATAAAGAACAGGTTTTTAGGTTGAACACATTCAGGCTGTAATGCATCTGATTAAGTTCACATTTTAGCCAATAATAAACTTTCTTGTTCATCAGGAATATGGTATTAGAGGTAACTTCCTATATATTTTTTTAAAAACTGTAGTTTTATTCATGAAGAAACATTACCTTCTCAGAGTAAAGAGAAAAATACTGGTACACTTCACTTTCAGTTAAATAGTCTCACATAAAATTAATTACCTTTATTAATATGTTTTCTGGTTTCACATCTCTGTGAAATATCCCATTTCTGTACCAATATAAACACCAGAGAGAAGAGTTCAGTAAAAAGATAAACATTATCAGTGCTTCCAATTATTTGTAGAAAAATACTTAAAGAAACTAACTTTCTTCAAACTTATCAACAGCATAGTAAAAAACCTGAATTTTGCCACCATGTTGAGACAACACCTATGGGTACGGGAATGGGGAAATGGCAAGTCCAGGAAGGGGAGGCCAGGCTTTCTGCTTTTGCTCTCACCAGGGTTACCACAGGATTGCAAGGGCCACCCCCTCCCAGGAGGGTTCCCTGCAGCAGGCACTACAGCTCCTTTGGGGTGCTGGCAGCAGCCTGGGCTGCCTGCTTGCTGCCTTCCAGGGCTCTGCTATAGGCAAAGATGAACCTTTTCCCCCCTGCAGCAGCCTGCTGCCCCAGACAATTGCATGTCTCTGCTTAGAGATGACCCTGAAATAAATGTATGATACATTTTCTGTAAAGCTGTTGCTGAACCAGGTCTCTTACCTATGTATGTAATCAAGAGATTTGCATAACTGGTACATGTAGTTCTTAATTTTTTTTTCAGGTAATGGCTTTCTCCTTCCTAGAATTAAATTTCAAGTTGTACAAGTCCTTTTTAGCAAACCAAGGAATACAAAAAAAATTACTCTTCAGCTTCCTATAGTGTATTGATATTACCTTTTTCAATTATACAATTCTTGTCATTTATAGCTAGCTTTGTAATCCATTTTCCACTCAATTTCAGACATAATTGAGATTTTACTATGCACCAGAATAGCTCAGCTAACAACTGTCAATTTAACAGTCTGTAATCTGCCTTAGCTTTTACTGCATGTTTCTTCTTGCAGTATTTGTTTCCCTAAGTTCTAACAGAACTGCAATATTTCACTAGACATCTAATTTCCTCTCTAAACAAAGTTACTGTCCTTAAGGTTCAAGATTCATATCAATCACCTCCAATTACTGCAATACTTAAATGACCGTGATTCACATTTGACTTGCCAATTAAAGGTTAGCCTATGTAGTTTAGCTTGCTATTGCTGTTGCACAATAATGACAGTTATAAAATTTATCTGTTTTTCAGAGCCACTCAAGTAACTACTCAGCTTTTTTCTTTTATAGGCTCCAAAGGTCTTTTAATCTTGCTGTAATGCCTTTATGTAACACTGCAATGTCATCAACGGAGGCAGAAATGATCACATTTTTTAAAAACAAAGCAGGTACTGATCTGCCTGATGACAGTAGTATGAGTAATTGGCTGGGGAGGAGGAGGGAGATTATCAGGACACTAACTCATTGAGGCTGCAAGTCCTAGCAGCCAGCAGGACTTGTGTTCCTAACTGATTACAGCACTCCTCCAGTCAGCCACATTATCCACTGAGCAGGATTAGATAACAAAGTACTTGAAACAGAGTACCATTTACATCAGGAATTGTAGTATTATTACCCCAGTAGACATAAATGGTGTTTTCAACATCAAGATTTTTGACATTTATAGTGGAAAAGATTATATAAAAATGCAGCTATTCAACTCGCATTATTATCAGTATTTAAAAAAATCAGGCCTTCACAAAAAAAAAGTCCTGCTCAATTGTTTTTTCATTACAGGTCACTAGTAAAATCTGGAGCAGATGCTCTGCTACTTCCAAATTTATCATTAGAGAAACCTTAGTTGAAAGTAATGATGAAGCAAATTGTAAGGTGGTGGCACTTGAGGCTATAATTGTTTTTGCTTGAGGCATCTTCCCACGTCTCTCAGAGCCATATTTTTTTCATCACTTTAAATGACCAAACTGTTCTTGATTAAACAAAAGGCAAGACTGTTTTTCAGTTATTAAATGACTTGTGATACCACTATAAATTAATAGCAAGAGTATTATGACTTTGTGTAAAGACAAATAGCCTTGTCTTGACACAAATCTGTCAGTTTAAGGAAAAACCCAAAAGTATCAATTGTCCACATTAGTAGCATTACAGTGAACTGTTCTAATTACAGAAGTGTTTCCATACACCTTGTTAAATTAGAAATTCATTTTCAGTCAACCCCTGCTTCAGGTTTTTCTTCATTACAAAATTTCGTACAACCCATGCTCGCCTCTAAATTTTTCTAACTTAAAGCTTTTTTAAGTTGTTCTGCACCTGTATTAATCTTAATTTTGCAAGATTCATAGTCAGAAAATGACAAGCATTTGCATTACTATATGCTGCAGAAATTTACAAAAGACTACAAATCATCTGAAATGGAACTACTTTTGTACACTCTGAAAACTGTTTTGTGACAGAGCATTGCTAATGAACACAATTTAATTGTTCTACAAATTAGTAACGCAGTCCTTCAAATCACAGCACTGAAAATCCAGGAGCTCCTTCTACGTGCCATTGTTATCTAGATATCCTCAGTCAATAAGTGTTCTGGCTCAGAACTAAGATTAATTTTCCAGTTTAACTACGTACTTGGAATTATTGCTATATTTATTGTTTGAAATGACTGCCACGTTACATTTCTTGACTTTGCAATAAGCCAATAGGAAATTGTGGTGTTGACATGTCTACTTTGAAACTCCAAAATTAATTTCTGAAGAATGCAAAGCACTTGACCCAAATGAAATACTTTAATACTTCAAAATATCAAAATACTTTTTTTAAATTTATTATAATCTCCATAGGAATCTGTTGTTCATGTTCCCATTTTATTCTATGATTTGACAAGCTCCACCCCATGTACCACCACCCTGTACAAGGTGAAAAAAAAAAGACATTGTATCATGGGAAACACAGTCCAGACACAAAATCCATACCATAAAGAAGAACCAGCAACTTATAGAAGTTCAGGTAGACCCAGATTAATGTTTAGATAACCCTTAACTACAGCATTTCAGATTACAACACAGATATCATTTTGAACTGATTCACCATGCCATAAAAAAGGAGGCTTTTAAAACTAAGTGGCAGGAAAACAATCTTGTTATGGAAAACTTGAATTTGCTAAAAACTGTATTTTAAAATAAATAAATAAAAAAACACCATAGCAGAACATACTGAAACTATTAGACTAATTTCCACCTGTATATAATGCTTAATATAGCAGGCTTTTTCACACAAAAAGAATGAGAGAAACACTGAGAAATGTAACCAAATGAAAGCAACTACTCTGAGGTAAAAAAAAGGCAGTAAAAGAACATGCCTAAACATTCTGATTTTTCGTAACTGAAGTACAGTATCTTTCCTGGAAGAAGATGCAGGATTGTTTTTAATGCACTGGACTAACTTACTATCCAATGAGGACTCCTTCCTATATGTTATTACTCTAAATTTACAACTTCACAAATTAATCCTGGAAAAATGAAATGTCTTATTTAAACCAGCAAATATTCACATCTGCTTCAGTGATCAGCAAACAACTGTATTTTAATCTCAAATTTGTATCTAGGTCAGGAAGAGGGTTACTTCTTTTGTTAGAAATCTGAATACTCAGTGTCACTAACGTAATGTTTTGGAGCAAGTCTTTTATCTCTTCTATTACACTGAATGACAGTTGCATGCTCAGTTATTGAGCAGTTAAATGAATCTCCCAACTGTTAAGACATTACAAATTTTTAATTAGTCAGAAAAAAATCCTCTTTTAATATTGAATTGTAAATAAGTGCCCTTTCATCTCCTCTATCCAACTCCTTTGGTGTCTATATGAGACCTAGTTTTAAATCAGCTTTTGTTTTAAACTTTTTTGTAGGAACTCTTCCTTAATCTTTATGATCTCCCATCTGCTTCAACAAACAGCTCCAGAATTTTTAAATATAGGAGGTTTCAGGGAACAATGTTCATTTATAGAGAAAACTTGGTAAAAGGCATTTTTACTAGATAGAAAAACTGAAAATCATTATTCATTGATTCAGTAGTTTTCATGGGAATAATTTTCTTGTTACATCACTACAGTCCTGACCTAACAAAGAACCTATTTAAGTTGCACTTTTTGTTACATAAAGCAATTATTTTGTGTTTTGCAGTCAAGGTTGTTTCCCTGTTTTCATGTCAAGTTTGACTGTAGAAATAGATGGCCATTGACCTGACGCATTAGAAACCTTCTGCATGCATCCATGCCTTTAACAGGTGGATGTATTGCACTGGAAAGAAATAAAGAGTAACTTAGTACAGCACAAAATTTCCCTATGAATTATTTAATATGTAACAGTGGACAACCAAGTGAAAAATAATTAATTCCACTTTGTGATCTATACAAGAAGGGTTTGTGTGTTTCTTAAGCATATGCTACATACCTTTTATCAGCTCATAAATATTCATGTCCATAAGTTCACATATCAGTGAAAGGGACCCAGCTTTTTTATCACTGGAGAAACAAGTAAGGAGATTTTAAGCTAGAAATGTTGATCTGTACACAGCATAGAAAAAAGTATTCAGTTTAACCAGTATTAAAATGGACATTTTCATTTTTAATTGATACTTTCTCATAGAAATATTTCAACTTAGGGTCTGAGGTATCATAGCTTTAGTTTATGCTATCCAAAGTGTCCGTTACAAAAGTTAAGCGATTTACACCATGAAGTCATTTGAAGGCATGTTTTCTGGGCGTATGACACTGTTCAGTATCAAGAAATTTCCAGTAAATTAACTGATACAATCTTACAATAAAAGATAGGAAAGCCATTACGCCATATATGAAAATACTTTCTAGTTAGGTCCCCAGTAGGGTTCTATTGTATGGAAACTGGTATCTGACCGGAATCTGTGTTTTACTGACCACAGCAGTTTTAAGTATTATCACGATATGATAATACATCTGACACTTTATTTTCCATTTCACTGCCCTGCAGAGGCAGATGTCTTCAGGCCTCCAGTTTTTCTTGTAAGATAATTGCATTAAAGTACATCCCCTGTGCAATGTTCCATTAACCCAGACAGCAAAAGGTTGAGGGTACAATCTGCAATTCAGTTTGCAGACAGACTGTGAAAGAGCTAGGCGAGCTGGCTGGCCATCTGGATTACACTTCGTTAACAACGCGGCAGCTGAAGCTGAGAATTCCAGAAAGCTAAGCTGCTGACACAATTACCAGCTTTCCATATATTTGTAGAAAACGGGCCTGTCAATAACAGTATAGTACCAGAGCCTTGAGCAGAAGAGTAAAACAGCCTGAAGAGCAAGAAAAAATTATTTTCGAGCAGTCAACAAGTTTTGTGTCAAGTATTTGATATATATCTGCTGTTCCATAGTGAGGAAGTGTAATGCACAGTAATGGAGTAAATGCTGTCATAAAACCTGATCTCTTTGTGAGACAGAAAATGTGCCCCGAAGACCCTTGGGTGCCTAATGAGGCTAAGGAACCCAGCTTCATCACTGATTGATCTCTTTCCAAATTCATAGCTCAGCTGCTGCCTAATTCAGAAGTTTAAACTTCTATTACTTGCAAAGGGATGTCTGTAAAGTTGCCCACAAAATGATACTGCCAAATAGTTTGCTTGGATCCCTAGTTCAAACTGACAAGTCAAACCAAGATCCTTGAACTACCAGAGCCTATTCCACACAGCTCCAAATGTGCCTTACCAAAATACTGTTTCCAGTAGACATGATGTTGTGCAGTTAAAGCACTCACTGGATATGGGACATGGGTTGAAATCAATCACCAGCAAGTTATTACATATTGTGATACAAAGTTTAGGTATGCTTAAAATACATCTAGTCTGTAATTTTAATACTGCTGCAAAAGAGCCAGAAAAAGTGAGAGCTACATTAGATTTTCTTAACCAAAAAGGCATGGAGACTTCAGAATTTGACAAATCTGTTTTCTTCTTTCTGTTGGAATAAAAAGCTGGTTAAGTGCCTATAGGTTGCCTCTAGACCCAAAAGTTACTTAATATCATTCAAATAAAGGAATAAAAAAAAAATAAGGAAATGAATGCATCATACTTACAAAACAACTTCATGTAACACAAGGATATTAGGATGTGGACTCAGCCTCCTTAGTGCTTGTATTTCTCTCAGATTATTCACTTGTTCCATACTAAAGTTGAATTAAAAAGAAAAGAGGAAGACTGACTTGCAATCAGGGACTGGATTATAATTGTCTTTCTTCCCTGCCATGAGACTGTCAGAATCTACTCCACTTCAGCCTGTAATTGAATTTTCACACACAGGACCTGATAAATTGTTTGCCTGCTTTGTTTCTTCAATAGAGCAAATGGCTTTATTCCTTCTTGCAGTCTGGAGTATCTGGACTTACCTAAGCAAGGTAAGTAGTAATGAATTGTGCTCCAGACATCAGTTACCATGCCAAGGAGCTATCTGGGAGGAATTTTGTGTTGCATAATAGTATCTATGATACTGTTTATTCTGCACTGATGTAGCATACATTCCAACTATTATTGCTCAGCATGATGATGAAAGTGACAATCTAGCCTTGCCAAATTTAACATTTGAAATTAAGTTTTGATGCGAACCTCTTATATGAAAAATAGACACTGTTCAACTATTGTTTAATTATTATGTTGCCTTCCTAGACTTTAATAAACAACAAAACTACATGCTACAGAAACTCTGGGGAGGAAGCAGGAAACAAAGAGCTTTGCACACTAGGTAATGCATCAGAGCAGGACACATGCCTTCTCACACTCAGACTTAAAGCTAAAAGCCAAAACAATATTTTCCAATGTGAAACTTGTATGGGTAGGTTCTGTTTAAAAAACTGTTATCTGTCGCTAAAAGAGTTCTTTTAATCAAAAGAATTTGTCAGTCAATTTATCAAAGGGTTAAAGTCCTAAAAGATGTTTTAAACATGCTACATGAAAAATAAAGTCTGCTTGTGCCCTATTGTTATGCCCTACCACTGAATTGTATACCATCTGCTGTTGATATAGATAAGCACTTAATTTAAATACTCTTTTGATCATAAATTGAACAATTTTGTCAGTTGTAGGTAACATATAAATGGACCAACAGATCTCTAACAACACGAGAGAATCAGAAGCCACATTACTTGAAGATATTTGAGTGGTTTGGTTTTTTTTAAACTTACAGCCTTTGAAGCTGAGTTACATTGTGAAATCTCACCCAAGAGCAAAATGTCCCATTTTACTTTGTATGTACAAATGTGTCACTCCCACTGATTTCACTAGGAACTTAATATTTTTAACTGAGAATACAAAGTCAGTGACCCAAAAGGCATTGTTTGGCAGACATATATTGGGAGGAGAATGTCAAGTCTATGTCTGCGTCCACACAGCCATCCCCTCTATTTTCCTAACTGATAAAAACCACCTGTTTTATGATCATATAGCATCTTGCTGATGGATGTAGTTAAACAAATGCAAATATGAAGTAGAACTAATGCTATACATGGACTAAGGATAAATACAATGTTTTAAACTTGCATGAAAACAGCACTTAAAGTAAGACTGAAAAAAGTATTGTCCAGGGGGAGGACTGACACTTTTCCTCCTCCTATTACTATTTACAGCAAAAAGAAAAACAGCACAAGTATATTCAGTGCATTCAGAAAGGCAGAAATCAACTATTCAGTCCTCATTCTTCTCGTTTCACCCTCGACCCAGTGGCTGGGCAGCATTTAGTACAGTGGATGACATCAATTAGAGTACTCAAGGAAATAACCCAAATGCCAAATGGGAAGGCCCTGTGTAATCAGCAACAGAGCTCCGTTTCTGTACTGCATGCAAACCTTTTTAATACATGTGTATTTAAAAAACTTCACTTAGTCTTAATTTCACATTTCCCTACTGAATTTAAATAAGATTTTCTGTAGTACTATGATTAATTATGCATACCTTTCAAAATGTTGCTTCATGTGTTTACATGCATAGTACTTTCCATCCCTAAGACTCAGTGTCTTCAGAACATCAGAAAATGTTCCCTCTCCTATCTTACCAACTGGTTGATATTCTAAAAACAAAAATAAACTGTTTCAGTATGTTTAAAATAGAAATTGTTATGAACACTGCATATCAATTCATACTCAATTTGTTAAATTCTGACTAATGGAAATACTTTAAATAAAAGGGGTTTTTTGTTAACACAAAAGTTATTTGCGAGAAAACATAATGAATAACAGCAACTAAAGTTTTGCTGCCCATATTACAGAAATCTATATTCCTGAAAGTAAAATACAGTAATTCTATCTTAGACAATAACTACCTCCTTGCTCAGAGACATGATGCCTCTGCACACAGCACGTCATACATTTTCTCTGCTGCAGCACGCTAGCAACTCATACCCGAACTTATTCTTTGCTTCTTTCCTACCCCCCTGCCTTATTTACATTGTACTGAAAACATAAAATTATCTTGAAAAGAAAACGTATCTTGTCATTGTTCCAACGTGGGGGTTTTTGTTGTTTGGGTGCTTTGGGGGTTTTGTTTGTTTGTTTTGGGTTGGGTGTTTTTTGTTTGGTTTTGGTTTAACCTTTTTTTTTTTTTTTTTAAGCAAAGCAGTTGCTGCTTTTCAAGCTTTATTCCCATATTAAATTCAGATACGAGTTTTGCACTAGGCCAAAAATAATGCTTGGCTTTGATAATGAAGTGCACCAAACACAAGCAAGTGAAAAATCAGTCAATTCTAGTTCTGCAGAACTTCAAGAGATGAAGCAGATAACATAAGGGTTATGAAGAAAGCTTTATTTATATCAATTTGAGTCTTCTCCTAATTTCCTTCAGAATTGACATTTCTTTTCTTTCCTCCTTTATTCTCCTTCAGCTTTGTGATTAACTGTTCCTTACCAATCCCTTCACCCACTTTGTCCTCCTGTTTCCCTTTATTTTTAGCACCTACAGATTCTATCCTTGATAATTCATCCAGTGATTTCATCCGAGCAAAACCAAATCTGGTTAGCTTTATGCTGCTGTTGCTTTTGACATTGTCTTATTATTTAAGAAAGCTCCAAACACAGTCATGTTGAGGGAGGCTGAGCAGGAAACCTCTTTTATCACGTTCAACCTTTTCTAGGAGTCAGAATAACTGTAGGAGTCTTAAGCTACATTGATAGCAGTAAATTCAATGAAGTGTAGTTGTCTGTATTAGTTACTGTGACAACAGTCCCTGGCATGGATTTGGCCTGTGACAACCTGCACTCTCCTAGGCACCTTCCCAACCTGATGTGAGGACTCCTTCTAAGGTCATTTCTCAAGCAGTTTCTGTCCTACTGCCTTGTTTTGGAAGATAACGAGAATTTACTAGCATAGATGTGGGCCATTTCATGCCAGCTGCTTTTTGTGTCCAAGAAGATTTCCAGATATGTTTAATTTACAAGTATAAATACAGACTCACAGTGGAGAAAGCCTGCCAAGAAATTCTGCAGAGGGAAAGGGAAAAGTTACGGAGGCAGGGACATTCTAACGCTGTCTTCCAACTAGCAATCAATTTGTATTGTTTTCATCTCTTTTCTCCACCCCAACTGTCACACTTACCCCTGTGGGAAAAAAAAAAAAAAAGTCTTTCCTTTCCTTGTGATCCAAATGCTTATATTTTAATTAGTAGAAACCTTCCCCTTGCAAATCCCTCTTTCTCCAATATAGTAGCAGCACTTCTGTGAGAACTGTCAGTTGCTCTTGTCATTTTTATCACCTGCTGCTTATGTTTTCTGATCATTATCCATCATGTGGGATCAGAAACTAACTAATTAGTCTATCTAAATTTGAAAAATAGGAAAAAGCAGAGTAATTTAAAATCAATGACACCATCTAATGCACTCTATACACACAATTCACATATAGAACTATTTTAAAAGCAGAAACAGAATTTGAAAATCATTATGGGTAAAGGAGGTAATCTCTAACAGAGACTCCAAAATAGGGAAGAGACTATGAGACTGTTTAATTCATGTGGCTGTTATTTGATAACTGTTCAATTAGTCCTTTAAGCAAGGTGATCCCTAGCCTTCAGCATTCACTAAGCAACAGGACTGAACAAGTAACATGCTTTGTCAGCAGAAATCACATTTGTACTGTGCTCTCTACCTCTCACCTTAAGTTTTAATTTTGTAGCTATCTAAATAGCTAAATATAAGATGGCTAAAATTCAGAATACTTAAATCCCACTCTTACAGAATTCCAAAGAAAAAGCATCAATGGATTTTTTTAGTAGCAACTGATACTCACCAATCAGTCAGATACTATGTTTTATGTTCATATAACGTCAGAGCCAGCCCTTGTGGTGAAAAATACCCGAGGCAGATTAAAAAAAAAAAAAAGGCAGCTATTTGTTGACCTAATCTTTGATTCTAATATATGGCAATCCCACATTTTTCTTTTCTTAAATGTAAGTAATTGATTCTCTGGCATAAAAAAATTTTCAAATCATATGATCTGAAAGTAGGATCTTAATATCTACGGTATACCAGCCATAGGTGTTAATAAACCAAAGTACTTTGGCAGAGAAACACAGGGAAAGCATTATTGTACAAATTTATTGAAAATATTTTTA
Organism: Astur gentilis; assembly: GCF_929443795.1. NCBI lineage: Eukaryota > Metazoa > Chordata > Aves > Accipitriformes > Accipitridae > Astur > Astur gentilis. The sequence goes on from NC_064904.1 coordinate 11,072,499, forward strand.
GATATATAAGGAAGTCAGATAGTATATATTTATATAATTTGGTTTTGCTATGTTTTCTTCTGTACATGTGTTTTGCTCCTACAACAGAAGTCCAGGTGACAGTGGAGGGCTCAGAATAATTTGATTTTTTTTTAAATTTTAAACTGAAGAGTTCTAATAGTGTGAGAAGAGTTAATTCTTTACACACTTTAAAACATTTTTACAGCACTAAAGATTTTCTTCATGTAAGCGTGTAAGGTTTTTTATTTTAATTTTTTACAATAGAGTACTATATATGCAAAATAAAAACCCCACACATAACAAAAAACTGAGGCTTTAACCTTGCACTTGAGAGAGAGCCATCCAGTGAAAAGAATGACGGCAAAGACCTGAATAATTTCAATTGATTGAATAAAGCACAGAATCAGGAATGAAAATCGCATTATTTGAAATGTCTCTTTGATGCGTAAAATCAACGTGTAAACTCTCAACAAAACAGGTCACTGAAGATGAGAGCGCTTTTCTCCTAGGGAGAAAATTAGAATGATCATGTGACAAGTTAGTTATCATTTAATGAGAAGCTGAAAGGAACTCGGACATTGTAAGAATAATAAACATTTATATAGAATAAGAAGATATAAAAGTTAGACTTCAAATGTACTAACAATTTAATACAAATTTTGCATTTGCGTCCACAAGCCAAGATTTCTGGAGATTCTTAAAAATCCACTTCAGCACCACATAACTGATCCTTTGAAAGTGACCAGGTTGCAAAAAACCCCCACAAAAACAAGACTTCAAACACACATTGAAAGAGAACAGTCAGGTCAAAGCGTGTCAATTTTAAGTTATGAAACTTACTAGAGCTACAAAACAAAACTAAGTACCAGTTAGTTTACCTGAATTTGTGGTACTCAAAGATGGAGAATGACAGAAATGTTAAAAATTTTATCACCATTTCAAGACTGAAAGCTTTGAGGATGAAATTAAATAAACAGTGTTTTAATTACACTTGCATATAACATTAAGGAAGACCTAATTACCAGTTAACAATTCTTTCATGGCATCTATAACAAGCTAGATATTGCCTAACCTCTTCCTTCCCTTCCCTGTTTCAGCACACACAGATGCTCAGGCTTAGAATGCTTAGCAGAAAGGCAGATAAAGGTTAGGATGAATAAGTTGTAGCAATCTGAACTAGTCTAACACCAAAAAAGCAGCCATGAAAATGGCAGAGAGGTAATCATTCAACAGAAGGGCCATTTAATGTGCAAGAGTCTACAGGACCCAGGAAACTACGAACAATGTAAATTAAAATTATGGGCAAGTGATGGAATTCAAAGATTACACCCGTATTACTGTAACTAGAGAGCACAGAAAATCAACCATCATTTGGAATTAAAGAATCCCATGCAAAATGACAGAAAAGATAGCACTACAATAACCAAACCAGGGTATTATAAAAATCTAAAGCAGATATTTTGTTGTGAAGGTGCTGAGACGCTGAGGAAGAAAAAAACACGACATTTAAATATGACATTGATGCATGTGGAAAGAGAGAAATAACCAAAAAACACCGAAGAAAGCAACAAGAAGTTCAGCTGCAGCCACAGTCACAAGGCCATGGTACATAATTATTGCATTCGGATATCTGCCAAACGTGTAGGATGTGACACGGGATGATTTGAAGAAGGATGCTAAGTAATGGAAAGAAAGGCTTGCAGAACAAATAATGAGAAAATTTAGCAATTTCTGAGAAGGTACTTAGAGATTACCAGAAGACAGACAGGCTGCTGCTTCAGAGGAGTAGGAGAAAGACTTATTAGCACCCTGTTGAAGAGGAGGACTGGCATGCAGAGAGACACCAGCGTTTACATGTGCGGTCTACGCAGGGCAGCGGGCCGCAGTGACGGCGGTTTCCAGGCGGTAAAAAAGCACCTACGACCACCTCAGCCCGGGTGCTCCCCGCGCGGCCCGGGAACCCGGTCCCCGCTGATCGCAGGCCTCCTCAGAGGCGCCGGGGCCCACCGCCGCCCCTCAGGAAGGGCCCTCTGCCCGCGGCCCCCACACCGAGCAGGGCCCGCTGCTTTCCCCCACACCCCCTTACTGTTCATCCTGCGCTCGCCTGCAGGTCTCGGGGTGAGCGAGAGAGAGACCGGGCGCCCTCCCGGCCGCCGAACACTTCCCAGCCGCCAGGCCCTCAGCGCGCCATGTTGTATTCCCGTCACCCCGGCAACCGCGCAGGCTCCGGCTCCCCGCCCCCGCCGGAGCCGCGCAGGCGCAGTGCAGCCGCCCGGCCGGCGGGGAGGGAGGTGACGCAGGCGCAGCGGGCACGGCGCGGGGGCAGCCGCCTTAATGGCCCGGCCTCCGTTCGTGAAGAGCGCTGCGCATGCTCTGGCGTCGGAGCGGCGTTGGGCGTCTGTCAGCCGGCGGGGCCCTGCCGTGCCGCTGCTCGCTGAGGCGCCGGCCGAGCGCCGGCGTCCCTTTGGGCCACGGAGCGTGTGGCGGCGGTCCTTCGGTTCCGCGCCTCCGCCCGTGTCTTGGTTTGCGGGGAGCGGTTCTTCTCCCCGCGCTCCCCGGGCTGGTCTTCCCTGGGACCGTGGCGTTAAGCCTTACGTTGGTAAGGGGTTAATGCGTGCAGCCCTCGCTCCGCATCGGCGAGCGCTCCGTCAGCCCAGTGGCGGCATCGGTGGCCCTGGCTTGCGGCAGTCACTTGCAGGCTGCCGGCTGGTGCGGGAGCTCGGTCACTGAGGCGCCCCGGCTGGCCGGAGTCGATCTTCGGTGATCTCCTGATCCCTGGTGGTTCCCGCCTGCCGCTGCAGGCTCGAGTTACGCGGGCTTCGCTTCTGGGCTGCTTAGGCGAGTGCCGTGCGTGTCTCCAGTTCCCAGCTTGCAGGAGGAGTAAATGGAGAGACGAGGATCTGGAGGACGGCCTCGTGGAGTACTGACCGTGTTCATCTCCTCACCGAGCCGTAGTGAGCCGGTCTCCAAAAAACCCTGTGTTTTGGAGAGGTGTCATCCCCCCATCATGGTGTTTGCCTTTTGCTAAATGGATATAACGTATGTTAACGTAGGCTTCAAAGCTGAGAAGAGAAGTTGGCTTTTCAATGCTGCCTATGTAGCAAAAAGTACTAGGAAAAGGTGAATCATTTGTCCACGCAAACTAAGATCTTAACAGTGCATTTGTATTGGATTTGCACAGCAAGGTTTGGTAGCGGGGGGGCTACAGGGATGGCTTCTGTGAGAAGGTGCTAGAAGCTTCCCCTGTGTCCAACAGAGCCAATGCCAGCCAGCTCCAAGATGGACCCACCACTGGCCAAGGCCGAGCCCATCAGCGCCGGTGGTTGCAGCTCTAGGATGACATTTATGGAGGGGAAAAATTGCTGTGGAACAGAAACTGCAGCTGGAGACAGGAGTGAGAACACGTGAGAGAAACAACCCTGCAGACCCCCAGGTCAGTGAAGGACGGGGAGGAGATTCCCCTGCAGCCCATGGGGAAGACCATGGTGAGGCAGGCTGTCCCCCTGCAGCTCATGGAGGTCCACAGTGGAGCAGATACACACCTGCAGCCTGGGGAGGACCCCACACTGGAGCAGGTGGGTGCCCGAAGGAGGCTGTGACCCCGTGGGAAGCCCACGCTGGAGCAGGCTCCTGGCAGGATGGACCTGTGGCCCCATGGACAGAGGAGCCCACGCTGGAGCAGGTTTTCTGGCAGGACTTGTGACCCCGCAGGGGACCCATGCTGGAGCAGTGTGTTTCTGAAGAACTGCACCCTGTGGAAGGGACCCATGCTGGAGCAGTTCATGAGGTACTGCAGCCTGTGGGAAGGACCCATGTTGGAGAACTTTGTGGAGGACTGTCTCCTGTGGGAGAGACCCCACACTGGAGCAGGGAAAGAGTGTGAGGAGTCCTGCCCGTGAAGAGGATGAAGTGGCAGAGACAATGTGTGATGAACTGACCATAATCCCCATTCTCTGTCCCCGTGTGCTACTCGGGGAGGGGTAGGTAGAGAATCCAGGAGTGAAGCTGTGCTTGGGAAGAAGGAAGAGGTGGAGGGAAGGTGTTTTGAGATTTGGTTTTATTTCTCATTACCCTACTCTGGTTGATTGGCAATAAATTAAATTGATTTCCCCCAGCTGAGTCTGTTTTGTCGGTGATGGTAATTGGTGAGTGTTCTCCCTGTCCTTATCTCGACCCATGAGCCTTTCATTATATTTTCTCTCCCCTGTCCAGCTTAGGAGGGGGAGTGATAGATGTGACTTTGGTGGGCACCTGGCATCCAGCCAGGGTCAACCCACCACAGCATTAAACAGCCTGAACAGTAAACGCTTTAAAATAAATACCCCAAATAAGTATTTTGTTAAATTAAACTGGAACCATACCCTAGAAAACGTGGGGAAGTGTTAGCCTACTGACCTCGGGGTGAAGTCACCCCTTGACCGTGTCCTGTGGTGGTTGCTACCTCCCAGGCGCCGCATCTCTATAGGCGCGGCAGGGTGCTTTCTGGTTGGGCTGATCAGTTAAGCCTGTGCTCCCACCCGTGCGGGCCCGGCTCCGGCCCTCCCGGGGGCCGAGGCGGGCCCTTCCTGCCGCCTCTCCTGCCCTCCCCTGCGGAGCGGCGGGGTGGGGGCGGTAGGGCCGGCGTGCCGTTATCCACCCCCAGAGGGAGCCCTCGCCGTCGGCCGGCCGGTTAGCTCAGTTGGTTAGAGCGTGGTGCTAATAACGCCAAGGTCGCGGGTTCGATCCCCGTACGGGCCACGTACTACTTTTTTTTTTTTTTTTTACTCTTCTTTCCCCGCCGCCCTCCGTTTTGACCCATTCCCACCCACCGCACCCATTTCTGCTGAGACACGCGATGTTACCTCTGCACAGGACACTGCCGCGGGGCGGCGGGGGCCTCACCCAGCCCGGCTGCGCCACTGGCCCGTGCTCCGTCGTGCTCCCGCGGCTGATAGAGCCCGGGCCGCCCCCGGCACAGCGAGGATTCCTATTTCTGCGAGGGCGGCCGCCACTCCGGCTGGTCCGCAACGTGCTCGGGTCACCCCTTCGGGCGCGTTTTCTTCCGTGCGGGTTCCGCTTCACGCGTGGCATCACCTGTTCGGTGGTCTTACTCCCCGCGGGCCTGCGAAGCCCCACCCAGCAGGAGCAAGTGCCGAGTGCAGACTTTGTCTCAAGGGCGGGAAACCCGACTCGCGTTAATTCCCTCCAGCCGGTTTATATCCCCCGTGGGTCCCGTCCCGTCCCGCCAACCCCGGCCGGGGCCACGCGCTCCGGGCGCGAACCGTGTCCCGCCGTGCCGCCGAAGGCTTTTTGCCCCCGCGAGGCCGCCGTCGGTGCCGGGCGGCCCCGCCCCAGGGGCGCGGCGGGCCGCTGCCGGGGGCGCCATTGGCCCGCGTGCCGCCGGTGCCCCTCGCTTCGCCCGGCGCCTCCGAGACCTCCCCGGGGGGGGCCGATGCGGCTCCCGCCCGCTGACGCCTGCCAAGATGGCGGCTCCTGAGGAGGGGGGCACCGAGGCGCCGCCGCCCCCCCCCCCCTCCTCCCGCTGAAGACGAGCCCCCCGGAGGGGCGGCCGCCGCCTGCGGGGTTCCCCTCAGCGTGGCGGCGGGCAGGGCCGCCCGGCCGGCGGCGGCGGCGGCGGCAGAGGAGGAGGGGGAGGGGGGCGGCGCGGGCGGGGTAGGGCCCGTCGGCCCGCCGCCCCCCGCGGAGGGCCCGGAGCTGCTGGCGGTGACGGAGGAGCTGGCGCAGAGCTTGGCCGCCCTGGAAGGCGGGGCGGCGGCGGCCGGCACCGTCCTCTACCTGCAGGCGGACGGGAGCCTGGTGGAGGACGCGGGGCTGAGCGCCGAGGAGCAGCGGCGGCTGCTGGAGCACCTGCTGGCCGCCGCCGAGGGCCCGGGGCCGGTGACGGCGGAGCCGCCGCCCCCGCCGCCTCGGCACGCCGCCACGCCGCTGGCCCCCGCGGAGCTCCAGCGGGTCATCGAGCAAGTGAGCAAGGCCCAGGAGCAGCAGAAGCCGCCGGCGGTGGCAGCCGCCCCGCCGGAGCCCTGCCCGGGGCCGCCGCCCTCCCGCGGCGAGGGCTGTCCGCCGTCCCGGGACGCTGGCCCGTTGCCGCCGCAGGCCTGCGGGGCCGCCCCGCCGCTGGCCAGCATCATGCACAACGCCGCCCAGCAGCTGCAGAGCGTGGCCCAGCGGGTCGCCCTGCAGCAGGGCAAATCCATGGCGGCCGCCCGGCTCCTCCCGCAGAAGGTAACCCAGGCGGGGGCTGGGGAGGGAGGGAGCCTGCGGCGCCCGGGGGGTGGTGAAATGCGCGGCCGAGGGCAGGTCTCGGGGCGGCGGTTTAATGGTTTTTAACTTTTTTTTTTTTTTTTTTTTTTTTTTTTTTTTGGTCTTCCTCCTCAGTCACACCTGCCCTTGGGTGTAGACTCCGGTCTGGCAGCTGAGAGACACAACTTCAGCACGGTTTAGGCAAATCCGCGTTTGAATGTAGATACCAGCTGCTGCGGTCAGTGTTTTGGTCTGACTACACATGCAGCTAAAACAGCTTAGAAGAGCTGTTCAGTAGCGGCTAGGTAGTGATGCACAGGTAGAAAATGCGTGCCACTCTTACAGAAGGTGACAGTACCTGGGCTTTCAGCCCACGTTTTGGGGTGCAGGGCTTGTCAAGTGATTGGTTTGAGCTGAGGCAGAAATTTGGATGAGGAGGAGAGACTGTGAGGGAGGTGAATGGTAACACATGCCTCCTCTTAATCATCGTCACAAAGTGTTTTTTGAACTGAGCACTTACTACATGTATGTCCTGGCTCTGGTATTTGGCCTGTGTTGTTTAGCAGACTGTAGTTCACCTGCATTTGGTTTGCTGAAGGTTATGAAATTGCCTAGGTAGTGGCATTGACTCTGCTATTCCGGAACAGGCCTGCTAGCAGGAAACAAAGCTGTGACATGGTCTAAAACTTCACGTGCTTTAGTTGAACAGCAGTCAGATCAGTAAATGTGCAGGAAAGCCCATAGCTTGAAGGAAGAGAATCCGTGCTTTCATGTTAAATCTGTGCTTTGATGCATTAAAATGGAAAACTAATGATGTGCATTGGTTTCTTCGTGCTTTGCTTTGAGGGGACATGTATATCCTCTTGATAAGTATTGTCTTTATTTAGAAATACTGTATGTGTGTGATCTCAACTCTTCCTTTTTTCCACAAAAGCAGCTGGAAGCCATTTGTGTCCAAGTTCAGCCAGGACAGATGAAGGAAACTGAAAGGCCAATGCCGTCATTGGCACCGATCCAGTCCAAAACTATAACGCTGAGTCAGTCGGTTGGTAGAAATTCTAGCATACCAGGACTTGGCATTATTAATCCCCAGATAATTAGGATACAGCCCGTTACAGGAACTGAGCAGCAGCAGCAGCTATTCCTGCATAGTTCTTCCGAGTCTCCAATTCAGTTGCTTATGCAGAGACCTTTACCATCTCATGGATCAGTGTCTGTGAACAAGATTCCCACATCTAAGATGCTAAATGGACAGAAAGCTACACGTGCCACAGTATCGGCTACAAGGTCTCCAAATACTACCATGGTTGCAGCTAGTTCAGCAAATACTCTGATACCATGCCTTGAAAAAAACCAAAAAGATGACAAGTTAAAAAAATCCTTGAAAGTGAAAACTCGTTCTGGACGGATTTCACGCCCCCCCCAAATACAAAGCTAAAGATTATAAATTCATTAAAATGGAGGATTTGGCTGATGGTCATCAGTCTGATTCTGATGACTACTCTGAGCTGAGTATAGAAGATGATGAAGAAGGAAAGGTGAAGGGAAAGGATGCATTATTCAGTTCTTCAAATTATAATCTGAAACCCAAAACGTTTAAATGTCAGACTTGTGAAAAATCCTATATAGGAAAAGGAGGATTAGCAAGACATTATAAACTTAACCCAGGCCATGGACAGCTGGAGTCTTCACCTCAAAAAATACCTTTAAATAAGCCTAATGGAAGTGTATTTGTGGACAATGCCTGTGAAATAAGAGAGGAAATGATGAGTCCAGCACATTTGGATTCCACTGCTGTCACTTTAAATAATGAAAATGCACTAGCTACCAGTCTGGAAGAAACCGTTGGTTCGAAGGCTGGAGAACAGGTAAAGTGTGTTACTTAGAAAAGCTGTCAGTTCTGTGGAAAGTAGAATGGCAGGTTTGTAGCTGCATAGTCTTGTACTGCTCAGAATATCCACTGATACACTAAATCGAACAAATTTCCCATTGAAGTGTTTTAAAAATCAAATTATTTTCTCTTGCAGTGTTGCAGGAATAGTATTCTTGCACAGGCACATAAAACGTTCACTGAGTGTTCATTTGTTACTGGTTTTCTGACATACAGTTTTCAGCTTGAAAAAACTTTGCGTAAATGGCATTGTTCAGTTACAACCTTTGGCATGATAGACAGCAAGACATCATCTGCTTTATCAATTTCTGTTAGAGAAATTGAGATTTTTCTGTGATGACACTTGTTTGGAATCCGACACTGGACCACAGCTTTTCCTAGAGTAGGTTTTGAAAGTGTGGCTTTGCTACCACTGCAAATGAAACACTTTGGTGAAACTTGAGTCTCTAGGTTAGAAGCTACTTTAGCTGCAAATTTTTTTTCTGTGATGTTTTCTGTTCTGGTCACTTCAAAGTAAAGTTTCTCTTTTAATATTCACATGACTCTAACTTCTTGCAGCAAGAGCTGATACAGCTGCTGTCTAGGAAAAAATACTCATTTAGATGTAGCAGTGTCACATTTTTTACTTTTATTTGTAAATGTGTACTTATTCTCAGAAACGTGAACATTTACAGCTTAAGATGCCAATGCAGCAAACAAACCTCAACTGTCCTCTACATTCTTCTCTCATCTGTGGAAAGAGAGAATTGCAGAATAGTGAAGTCTGTTCTCTGTATTATTATGTAGCTGTTACTTCTCTGTGCAGCACTTATTTTACCCAGGATGATGGGAATTTAGAAAAATTTCAGTCAGTCTCGTATGCAATACTCCTACTGATTACTAGAGTTCTATTATACCTGCTACTTTTAACTAGCAAATATGAATTCTACAAATTTGCACTTTAACTCATAGATTTGTTACAGTTTTTGGCCAGGTAAATGCTTTCTAGAAAGAATAGCAGGATTATTAAAACTGGTACATTAATACAGACAGGAAGGCAATCAAGATTCCCCATGCTCAACCTAGTCTTACATCATATTTAGAACTAATTTAGTAATTTAATCCCTGGGTAGAACTGACATAAATTTGGCCTTTTTAGAGCTTTCCTAATCACTAGAACAGTAGGGAGCTACTGAACGTTGGAATGAAAATGTACTGATTATGAAAAGAAGCGTGATATAACTCAGTACTATTGTAAACTCTCTTAAAAAAATACTAGGACATTCTTAGAAATTCTAGCTTTGAAGGGAAGACAAGATGTGTTCAAGAAGAAATCACTGCTTTGATCAGTAAAAAAATTTTGCACTGAAATCACAATGACAACCATAGAAAATGTACTTTGAGTTTGCCATGTGGTTTTATAACAGAAGCAACCTCTTAGCTGTGTCCTTAGGGAATACTAAGGATTTTGAAATGTGGAAACTGGGCGATGTATTTTGATTTTTAGTTACCACGCTTGTCACTATTCATGGCTGTTCAGAGTTTTTGTCTTTCATATGAAGTCTTCGTGCTTTGACATAGTTACCGTGAAACCCAAATTTTTCTTTGGGTATGTTCTACTGCTAGTTATTTCTACAACCTCTTTATTTGAAGAGGACATATTTTACTTCAAAAACATTAAACATATTTAACTGACATAAAATAGCTTTTTAATTACATTCCCTTAATCTTTGCATTTTGTATGACATTTTGTGGATCAAAAATGCAAACTTCGCAAATTATGGCATATGTGTTGCAGAAGTGGCAGTCTTACTAAAGTGTTAGATTTATTCCACAACTTTCTTTGCAGTTATGCTTGTATCCAGCTTTGCATTTATTTAATATGCTATTTATTGTTTGAATAGATGAACTTAATTATGAAATTGTCTTCCTCAAAACACTGTTTAAAATGGTGAGTAAATACTTATCTCTTTCTTTTAATTAAGACTTCTAAGTCTGCAGAAAGCAGACAGATGTTGGCAGAACAACAAAATGAAACCAGTTCAGGACACCGGGGACCCATAACAGCTAAAGGACCTGGAAGACCCAGACGACCAAAGAGACGTGGTCGACCAAGGATGGGTGGAAGATCTAGGTGTTCTGGAAGGCTTAGCAGACCTGGTCAGTCCCCTTCAAAGTCACTTAGTAGTGTGTCAGCAGAACACAATGTATTCAGAAGAAAAGCTAGGTTAAAAGAGGTATGGTTCTCTTCTGCAATTACTTCACAAGTATCTCCCCCCCCCCGCCCTATTTTTGTTGGGTTTTTTTTTTTTTTGGATCGCTTATTTTCAAGGAATCATTTTCAAAAAGATTGATTTTTTTATTATTATTATTTTTTTTAACATCCTTACGTACTGACAAGATGAAAGCCTAAGACGTCTTCCAAGAAGAAAACATTAAGTTGTCTTTTAAAGAAAAAATACTTGTAGCAGAACACTGGACAAAGGCAAAATGGGAACTCAGTCTGGAAAGGGACTTATGACATGTAGATATATACTCTCACTATCCTTTTTCTGGAGAAGGAAAGTTACTAGCTACTATTGTGTATCTCCTCCAACACAGTAAAAAGAAATAAACCCAACTGAAGTTGGGCAACATCAAAAAGGGAAAAGAAAAACAAACCAAAACCACAAAGAAGCTCTGGGGGAGGATAGAATGGGGATTAAAATCCATGCAACTAACACAATCTTTTGGTTGCTTCCAGTGTGTTTTGGAAGATCCTTTATGCCTACTAAACCTACTGATGTTGCTCTTCTTTCTATGAATTGGCAACATTTGTGGGATTGAGTTTTGTCTGTATATGGGTAATAACTGTTTTGAGGTTTTCTAATTTATCTCCTCTTTTGGTGTTATGTTTGGATCTATTGTCAAAGCTGCTTAAACATATAGTGTATCTTTCAAAAAAAGTAGCAATATTTTATGTTCTGAATGTGGGATGCATAACTTCTGTAGGCTGCTTTGCTCTAACAAAATCATTCTGGCTTTTGACAGCTAATACAACAGTGTGATAATGAAGACTTAATGGAGCTGGCTCTCCCACGTCTTACAAAGCTTGTTACAGTATATGAATTTCTGTTGATGAAGGTGAGTTTTTTACGTAAAAATGTTAAATTATTGTCGGGAGACTTCTGTTAGTATACATAAAAGGATTCCTTTAGAAATGTATCTGAATTTCCTAAGTTAGAATTGTGCAGGCAAAACTCTGGTAGGTCTCTTGATTGAAAGCCTTACTTTTTGCTGCCTGGTTTAGTGGCATTTTTGAATATTCCATAATCTTTTGACTTGAATGTTTCTATTTTAAAATAATGTTGAACAAAACAAACTGACAGACTTTAATTTAATCTTCTTTTTTAAAATATAGGGGGGGGAAAACAAACCCTTTTTTTCCCCTCTTATTTCTAGGTTGAAAAAGGGTATCCAGCCAAAGCTTACTTCCCAGATGTGTATAGGGAATTTGAAGACTTGCATAATATGGTAAAGAAAATGGCTTTTGATCACCTCAGTAATTCTGATTTGCTGAGTTGCCAGCAGCCTGTTGAAATAAAAGATGCTAAGGTAATAAACACTCTATTAGGAACTGTGATTTTTTTTGGTTTTTTATTTATTTATTTTAAGTGCTTTGATATTTTTTTCTCTGATAAGCTTTGTCATGCTGGTAAAGTTATTTGAAGAAAAAACATGTTTTTTGATGAACACAAATAGTCATAATTGTAAAAAGTCCAACAACTAACCAAAGAGAAAAACAGATCCATAATAAAACTACAATTCTAGTTTATGGCAGTAGATAAAACTAGAAATATTTTTTAAAACATTCTAGGAGTACTGATACCCGTCTTGCATATTTAGGGTAGTATGAAGCTGCATGTTACTGCAAGGTGTATTTAGCATCAAAGTACCTCTTGATGTTTGATTAGGCAGGAGGGGTCTATATTTAAAATGAGTGGCCTTGATTTAAAGGGATAAGTGGTTTCATTGCAAAATGAGGACAAACTGAATGCATCTATGCAGTTCAGGCATACTAATCAATATGAAAGGTAGAGAATACATTAATAAAACTGCAAAGTATTATTTCAGTGAGTTCAGATTCATTGTTTATGCAGCTGTATCTAGAAAGACAATGTAGGTTTGCTTTTCTGGTGGTTGTTTTTTGGTGGTTTTTTTTTAACGTGGGTCTGTTCAGCCTTATGGTTCCTTTGATCTGTGTTCCCCTTGCTTAGAATAAAACAGCTCTTTGTACATAACATATTTTTGTTTTCCCTTCTCTGTTTCCACTAGTGAAAACACTATTTTGTATACTACCTCCAACAAAATTTCTAAATGATGTGGTCATTAAGGTACATCAGCACTGAACTTCCAACTACTATGAGAGGGGAGCACACTGGAAACTCAGTAGGGACAGTGGAGATAAGATTTTGGTTCTTATAATAATCCTGGTTTAAAAAAATAAAGTCCTGTATTGACTGTTAGCAGTGGTTAATATTTATTTTTTCAGAATAAATCATGATGTTCACTGTACAAACTAAAAAACTTTCTAGAATTACTGCATGCTTATCTGGCTATTTTGTAACTAACACTGATGTTTCCCTTTGGAGAAAGGACTGTTGCACCAAGTAAAGGGATGCTATTGATGCTGGCAGTCTCAAAATAGAACCTCTTTCTTGCTTCTCTTCAGTGTTAATGTGCATTCTTAATATAGAATTATGCTCTTAAAAAAACCCAAACAAACAAAAAATCCAACCCACCCTTGAGAAGTTGTATAGTAGCACACCTATGTAAGGATGAAGCACAGGAATGGAATGGGGTGGGGGAAATCTTGAGAGATATTAAGAGGTACTCTTAAACAGGAAGACTTAAACGTTTTTTAAATAATGGAGAGCCTTGACAGTGTTCTTTATTAGACTCTGCTCTTAGTAACTGTCTCTGGATTCTATATATAACCATTGTACTCCTAATTCTTTCAAGTTCGCCTGTTAATATTCACCTTCAAGTGAAGGTCGTGTTCTATTAATATGGAGGCTAGTAGAAAACATGGCAGTCTAAATACTTCATTGAGCTGTGATGATTGATTGTCAGATTAGACCCCATGTAGTTCTAGTTCAGTTTTAAGAAAATGAATCAGTATTTCAGCATTCAGACTGGAGAGGCTAACTTTTACTTTTTTTCCTATAACTGTTTTTAAAGGTTGCTGCATCACTAGGAATTACAGAAATACTCACTGGAGAACGAAAGATGCGAGGTGTAGACTCTTGTTCACAATGTATAACTAAAATGGTTAGTGAGCAAGTGCCTGTGGAGATACTGGGACAAAAACGGTTAGCTGAGGTATGGAATACCTTTGTGAAAATTAAAAATGAAACTAAGACAAATTAAAACTTGTTAAAACAGATAATTATTCCGTACAACATCATACTAGTATTATCTGACTCATGTTAAAGTAAGGCTTTCATGGTGTTTGGAGTTTGGAAATACTTAAAGTACTCTCTACTGTGGTATCATAGCAGAGCATATGAATTAGCATGCTAAAGGTGTACTTTGGGAAGACACTTGGTAGCATTCAGGACGGAATCTCAAAGGCTTACAGGTAATCTCATGACACAGGAAAGAAAGGATTTTGTTGAGGCGCTAGTAAATGGAGGCCCCACAGCGAGAAGGATCCCTAGATTCTAATACTTTGTGTTGGAGTAAACGGGCTAACTTACAGCAGGCTCAGACGTTGCAGAAGTGGTTGCTCTGCTAATTGGTGGTTGGTAGAGGTGCATTAAAACAGTTCCTTTCTTTCTAACAAGTCAGTTGACCACATTTAGTCTGTTTACAGCTGTAGCAGGGAGCCATGTTTCCTCTTCTTGAAAGTCACATACATCTCTATGGTCTGTCCTCTTAACTGTTCTACTTTTTATTTAATCCAGAGTTGTTTCTGGTGGTGGGCAAATAAGACTAGTGCTTTTCCATTTTCTGCCTGTGGTTAAATTTAAAGAGCTGATCAGTCTTTCTTCATTAACCAAATAGTGCTGGGCAGGCTGTTCATAGCTCTTCACTGAACTTGGAGAGAGAGCTTATAGCAGATTTCATGCCGCACAGCTAATCACAAAGGCTTGGAGAGAAGCTTTGATGTTGAAGCAAAGGCAGATTGTTTCAACCAAATATCAAAAGTAATCAGTGGCATTTTTGGTGAATTCTGAGGGCTGTGTTTAAATCCTTACCTTTTAGGAAGAACTTTAGTGTAAAATCCTGTTTTCAAGGAGAGTATCAGTTCACTGCCATGAAGTGCCCACAGTTAGTTTGTGATCTTTTCCAATATTGTCAGCTGTTAACGGTGGCAGCCAGTTAATTATCTCTTGTATTGACAGAGCTCAGGGGAAGAACTGTTGCCATCAGCCAAAAGGACCAAGTTAGAAGACGTAATGGAGAATGTGAATAACGCTTATGCCAGTCAAGATGAAGTGAAAGAAAAGAGTGGGAATTTGTGTACACTGTTTGAAAAAGATGGTAACTTTTTCACATTTTCCGATTCTGTTCTGTTTGTGGAGGAGCTGAACAAATCTCTGTTCTGCAAGCTTCTGTGTTTTTTGTCTTAAGATTTCATTTCTTAACTTGCTTCCCAGGTCATTCAGAAGCAGTTGTTTAACTGGAAAGGCCTCACGGGGTGGGGTGGGGGGGGGGGGGGAGCGCAAAAAAGTTAGGGATGATGCAGATCACAGCAGTAGCTCAATTCTGAATGCATGATAATCCAGATATTGATACTACTGCAGTACTATGAGAATAGTACTGTCCTATACTGTGTACTTCCTGAATGCTTCCTCTCCGCCCTATCCCTTATAGTGGAGGTGGTGCACGACCTTTGTGTCAGCAGTGGGAGAGCAGAGGAAGAGGAAGGCAGTGTGCGTGTCCTTCCTCTTTGCTCCAGCAGGCTGCAATAGCAATATCATCAGAGCTTTGTGGATCCTGGGGGAGGAGGAGAGCTGGTTTAGTCTGTCTTGTATCCCAGGGGAGATGCGGGACCTGAAGATTAGAATTGCACTGTTTTACACCGCAGTCTTTGGATGGTTGCCTTTCTTTTTATCCCTTCTTTGTCTTTATTCCCCCTGCCCCTAAGATTGGCAGGGTAACAGTAGATTAGAGAGTGAGATGGGTCCCCCACCTGTAATCTCCCAAAACTCCACTGGTCTTTTATGCAAAAGTGTTGCTGTAATTTAGAGGCATTACGATCACTGTCGTGAAAGATTTCAGCCCTTAGCCATCTTTAGTAAAATGAGTATATCAATACTGTCCTCTTGCTTTGTAAATATCTTTTTTTGGTGTTGCTCTAAGCTGCTTTGCTTTTGCCCTTTGCATGTGTTTCTGTCAATGGCTGTGTTTTTGTTTTCCCCCTTAGTTTATTTTTCTCTGAAAGGTTCTCTGCATTACCGTCCTTATTTCTTGTTGTATTATGATTTTCTTCTGGGCTATGAGTTTTTAAAATTTTGTTCCACTTGAACCTGCTAGTAGGGCTTTTGCTAGTCTACAGTGCAAAGTTAAAAGTGGTCCCTTGTGCAGTGTTAGGCCCCCTTTGTTGTGCAGTGATATCTTTCATAATAAACCCCCCCCACACAACCTACTTGTTCCTTTTGGTCTTCAATAATAAAAACTGACAGCTCATGCTACTGCAGCTTATTGATTATTGTTCAACTACCTACTGGGTTTGTGACCTGGCTCTTGGTGGTCCAGGTCAAACAACTGTGGTATAAAATGCACTAAATTTCTAGTGTTTCTCTTCTGTCACAAGATGAAAGTGCTCCTGGGGCTGTTAGCACAGCTAATAAGATACGTAGTAACTTGATGACATGTCTGAGTCCAGGATGAGCTTGATTATCAACAGAAGTTTTATCAAGTTTAAATGCTTCTGTCAATGTAGTAATGGTAATGGGGATGAGCAGCTGACAACTTTGTGCCTGGTACATTCTTTATCTTTTAATGTGACCACCTGTATGCCAGATGGAAAAAAATTGAGTTTGACTTTCAGCCCAGGTTGTTTTCAGGATTAACAGGAAAATGCTGCTTCAACTGTAAGGTCTCTTGGTATGGAAATATTCAATGATATTTCACTGTCCAAAAATTCCTCAAGTATTTTTATACTGGCTTTCTCATCGGGAAGTGATGTGAAACTCTGGCAAGGTGCTTCAGGTTTGCTAATTTGGGGGAAGAAAGTAGGGAAGTAGTCTAGCTTTTCCTCCAAAATTATTGCTGAAAAAATATTTTTTTTTGCACATGCAACACTAGATTGCCCAACAAAATGATATTTCTTTCACCTTTTCAGGTTTTAATCCATTAAATGGAGAAATCCTGCTTTCAGAAGACAGGCATATCACTTGCTGTGCAATTGGAAGTACATTACCGACAGCAGAGGAACATAATTCACTTGCTGATTCAGGAGTTAGAATCGATGCTGAAAATTCAGGTACCTTCTCCCAGACTGTGAAAATGAGGATAGAGTATTCCCAACCTGTGAATGTACAGGGACCAGACATGGCAGGTGATGCATCTCTGCTACATACTGAAGTTGTATTGCCTGTTGAAGCAGATGGCTCACCTCAGTTAGTTCAAGCGCACTTTGTGAGCGAGAATACAGCAGGTGGACTGTCAGCTCCTGAACTCTGCAGCTCTGTGTCAGAGAATGCAGTGGGCAGTCAGAGCACTAACTTACCAACAAGTGAAGAAAATGGTCACAATCAAAAATACCAGAAACTGCAAGAAGAAAACCATAATTTTGCAATTAAAGAACATTCTGAACAACTTAGTAATGCTGGTATGACTGATGAGATGCAGGAACTTGAAAAAGTGTTTTCAACAAACACTGTGCCAATAAGCTACCCACACAGTGTTCGGACAGAGTCGCACCAGAACCCTGTCCAGGAAGCCTCCTTGTCTGCTCATGTGAACCATGAAAACTCTTTTAAAAACCCCAATGAATTTTCTTGTAGCACAGAGGAACAACATGTGCTGGAGAATACAGTTACTGTAGATGAAACTGTGGCCTTTGAGATTACTGATGAGAGCCATGATTTTTTGTCTCAGGGACATGAACAGATTTTTATTCAGACTTCAGATGGGCTTATCCTGCCTCATCCAGACACTGCTGTTTTGTCTCAGGCAGAAGGTATTGTTATTGTAACTGATTCCAATGGTACTACAATGCACATTCGCACACCTGAGGGGATACCTTTAGAAACTGTGGAAGCACTACTGGCAATGGAAGCAGATGGCCAAAGTGAAGATATTTTGCTCTCGCAAAGTGAATTGGAGCCATAAATTAGAAAACTGTATATGCTTTCTTCTGGAAAAGATGGACTCTATAAAATGTATATTTTTCTAATGTGAATACTGAAATAATTGAAATTTAACTTATTTGTAAACTGTTTCTATGCCCTGTACTTTTTATAACTTATGTTTATATAATTCTAGCAGCATTGCAACCAAAAATTCTAGAATTAACATCATTCTATTTGCTTTATATGTTGGGGGTGGGGGGAAGTGGAAATCTGTCAACCCTAAAACTGTTGCACTATTCCCTTTTGTTACATAATTCCTTTTCTCTCTAGCCATCTGAAAATGCAGTAAGTTGTACTGCTGTTCAGCAGTGATGTGCTGTGTACTGGCAAGCTGTATATGGGTAAAATAAAAACTACATTAAAAATGTGTGTGTTCTGTGGCATTGAGATTACAAAACATGTTGTTACTGCACTTTCTTAAAGCTAGCTTGAATATTCATTAGCATTTAGACTTGATGTGCATAAATCTGCCTAGAAAAACGGGCAGTCTTAAATATAATCCACACTTGTGCATTCCGGGAACAATGTGACAGCCTAGCTGATCCTTACTTAAATAAGCATCCACTGAGAGACAAAAATACCCTCAAACAAGATCTGACTGGTACTGAACTGTTAGAAATGTATTTAAGTATGCTTGTCTAAAGTTCTGCCACACCTTTAAAAACTGCTGTTACTTAAGTCAGAAATGGGAAGGTGCTTGTAGTGATCTGATTTTCCTTAATGAGATACCAAATTCTTTTTTTTACTTAGTCTGTGATGATCTGGTTTTGTTAGACTTTTATTATACTTTTTTGTTCAGATGATGCATCCTTCATCAGTTCTAAGCTTTGACCTTCCTAGTTACTCCACCCTGCCCTGTACTACTTAATCATAAAAAGATACCCTTGACTATAATGCCTGTTCCTCTATGCAGACAGAAAACTTACAAAACTACTTATCTACTGCTATCTTGTATTTTTGTCATACTTTCAGTTTGTTGCTTGCATGATAATATTTTTGTGGAGACCTCCTAGCAGCTTCTTGTCTAAGGCACTGTCTTTTCCTTCAAGAAGCTTAGCACATGAAAAAGAACAGCCTTAAATGACCCATATCTTTATTTTGTTCATGAGCTATTGTAGACGTTACTGAAAACTGGTAACATACCTTTTAAAACTGCTGTGTTGCCTCCTTGCTAAATACATGAGACTACTGAGATAACAGGATAAATCAGCTAAATGGACCTGTAATATGCAGGAGAACTGTTCTTAACTATGAACATTGATTTTTTTTTCATGGTCTTGTTACTGAGGAAAACCACCAAAATTTAATCTAAACAAGAGCAAGGACAATTTGGAGATGAAACAGTCTGCTCTACTGTATCTCTTTAACATAGTTGGGTTTGGTTTTGTTTGGTTTTTGCTGTGTGTGGTTTTTTTTCTTGGTTGCCTAAGTAGAAGGTTAATGTCATTAGCCAAAACACTGCATTTTGTGTGTGCATGTGAAAGATGTCATCATATGTTAGTGAGCTCCTGTCTGGTGGTTGGGTTTATGGTGTAGTTTTTGTTTTGTTTTTTTTTCCTCCTCCTTTTTTTAGGAGGTGGTAGTGGTCAGAGGATACAGGCCTACCTTACAAGTGAAGATACCATACAAAGCAAGGTTCTGCTGGTCTTTCACAGTCTTCAATTGCAGTGAGCAATTCTTTATTACACTCTTTTGTACCAATGTCTAACAGCTACATCTGAGGGCTTCAAATACAACAATCAACTGCTTAGAGCTATAATGGCAAAATATCTCTGCAATGATTTTGCAGTAATCTTCTTGTGTCTGATAGCACTCAATGAGCAAGGGGGGGGTCTGTGAATATGAAGACTCCTTCCTGAAGAGCTTATTTCCTCTAAGAAACAAGAACAAACCACACTTTCCACCTGTGCAGAAAATGAAAATTTGCTTCAATTCTGCCTTCCCTATTGATTTGCACATGCTGGGAAATACAGTACACCTACTCTCATCTTAAAAGAACAATTCTATAAGTGAACCAACCTTTTCTCCTTGAAAAATATTTCCCAAGTATGAAGGTGTTTCCATAGTGACAAGGGTCTGGCCCTACTCAGAAAAATTAAGGTGGCTGTTAAACTAGGTGGAATGGTTGCACAGAAAAATAAAACCCAACAAAGCTACTCATAGCTGATTGTGTTCTCCTTGAGCGACAGCAGAATTTCTTTTTAGATGCTAGAAATCTGGGGTAAGAATAGAACACTATTAAGCTGTCAACAACCTCGTTGTTGAACAGAACAACATGTTGAGAAATCTTTTCCAATTCATGTCTGTCTGTTCTGTTATTGCAGAAAACTCATGTATTTCCCTTACCAAGCTTATGGGGTTTCAGCCTGAAACTAGTTAATTAAGTGACCCTACTTTTCCTATCAGAAATCTGTTTCAGAATCTCTCACGGTTTTAATTAGATTTTTCTGGTGTCAAGCCACAGCCATCATGGTCATTTCATAGCAGTGTGCATTTTGTGTTACTGTCTTTCAGTTCAAATAGTTGTTTCAAGGAGAATCAAGGGTAAACATCTGTAAGGGCACAACAATGAAACACTTAGAAACACCACATAATTGTGTGAAATAGGAAATCTAAATCAACAGTTTATATAGGACCAGGTCATACAGGCAATCAGTAAGTGGAAGGAATTTTGATTATTAATCATAATGAAGTAAGCAGAAGGCCTACATTCACTACACGTTAGGGATTTAACTAAAAGTTTAATGACACAGCTGTGTAGTTTCCACACTGTAGTACACTCCTCTGAAAAGTGATAATTTGCAATAGCAGCTAACAGTTACTAAAGGCTGGGTAAGTGGAGCAGCTTCTCCACGTTACAGTGATTATTACGTCTTTAGGAGTGAAAGCAAATAAGGGTACTGAATTTTACTTCAGCATTTAGGTTTTGCATTAACTGTTTCTCCTGAACACACTCTCTAATCTCCAAAAAATCAGCTTGAAAAAGAAAAGCAAGAATTTGAGCCACCAATTCCTGTCATGTAAACTGCTAACCAAAAATACAGAGGAGGCACACCTTTAAACCAAAACCATTTGACATCAGAAACAGTAATCCAAGGAAAAACTCACTGAGCCCTATGACAGGAAGCAAACAATACAGGATAAGGCCATGACTGAAGCAGGTCTTGTTTTTATTCAATAGTTGCTTTCATGAAACATCTCTAAAAGAAAAAGTTACAATGAATTAAAAGAGACAAGACCTTTTCATTGTATGACTGTGGAATGGTGAGTTGTACTCAATCTTCCCAGTGTGCTAGTTCAGGCTTGGATCACTCTTCAAGGGTGACGTACCTAACCACGCTATAATCAAAACCAAACCAGAATTTACACTAGTGTCTATGACAGCATTTCAGAACCACATACCAAACTATGTGGATCCTTTTGGATCCTGCCTTTTGTGCTTTCCTTTCCTTTTCACCATTTATAAAGCAAGTACAAAAGCACTAGCGCTGTTAAGCCATGCCCATGGAAGATCAGGAAGTGCTGAATTTCTATGGTGAAAGGGACAATGTAACTATTTTAGACTGTCAAGACTTGGAAAGTAGTAAAATTCTTTGCTGTAGGTGCCTATGTGCATTGAATCCCCCCAGACCACCAAGTAGTGCTTACCTCTTTCTAATTATAGAGGACTTGGCCTCCTACCTGTAGCCTCTGTATTGCACTTAAAATGGATAAAGCAACCAAAACCAGATTGTCCCTTGGAAAAAAAAGGAGTATTGTCTGATACAAAATAATAAATACAAATAGAGAAAAATATTTTTAATGTTTTACAAAAATTCAACTCACTTGGTAAGTTGCAATTTGTCATTTCAGTTTCATGTAAGCATCATTAGAAGCAAGCCATGTAACATTTGAACTTCTAGCACTGTCTATGTCCTGTTTCCAGCAGCATGGCTTCAAGTAGTAGTTTGCTGCTGTTCTCAATGTAAGGCTGATATAACCATGATGATAAATAGACCATCATCAGATCCTGGTCAGCAGAATGAGCAATTTCTTGTACAATTGTTTGCTTGAGTTGTAGTTCCTTCTTGTACATTTCAGAGAGCTTCAAAGAAACCTCATCTGAAATGGATTGAAAAACCAAGCACGTTGACCAGAACATTTCAGCAATCCTCTGTAAGTTAAATTATACTTGTAATATGTTGATCATTAAAAACCCGCTACCTTACATAAGCTATTCCCCATATTGAGACATCTTGTTTTTTACAGCATTAATAATGTTTGTGCACTAGAATATAAAATGCTAAACAATTTCCTCAGCTTTTGGATATATTTGATACACTTGTGATTTTGACATGAATCCCCTTTTAATTCTAGAATAAGCCATGGTATTGATTCTCAGGATCAACTGTAAAATTAGCAATTATAGCTATTCTTTCAAATAACTGAAATTTGATTTTAAAATTCAGTAATGCTATCTTGAAATACAAGCTTCACATTTTAGAGTCACAGTCGATTTTAGCTAATCTAAAGGATGTCCTCACATGCCGTCAGGCACTTTAGCAATGCACAATCACCAATAAGTGATACCAATAGTGAAAAATAACAGTAAAACAAAAAAACAGACCAAAATTGAAGTGTGTAATGTAAAAACTAATATTCTTAGTAGTTATGTTAGTAATACTGGTATGGGGGGGTTAAAATGTATTTATGAAATAATCTTTAATTGGTTTACTTTCTAAAAAATAGCCACATAAATTATATTTAAAGAGAGACTGATCTTGTGTTTCTAACTTAGCCTGAACTATCACTACCTTCAGGAAGATTTAGTCTTTCATGGAGTAGAGAGCATCATTAAATAATTCAGTCACAACAAGTGCTTTGACAGCAGGTGTCTGTCTTTGTCATTCTTACCCTTTTAAGCTGGCAGAAACTAATACATAAGATGCTCGCTAACTTGTGGTAGTGAAGTAAGAAGCAGGGCTTCACAAAGGTATGACTTTCACTTCACAAAGAAGGCAGTTGGTTTGCATGCAATCAGGCTTCTTTTGAATTCAGTTTTAAAACTGCAGTAATACCAGTTGGGAGGCAGTACCTTCTGCCATCAAGTGAATGCTAAAAGGATTGATGTTAACAGTAGACAGTAACCAAACATTTCTTTACTTGTCTTGACTGACATTGAGATCAGAGGAATTTTTCTTTGACTGCCTGAGAAATAACTGAGGTATAGCTTGTTCTTCACATTAAAGAACTTCATTTCAGTGTCAAATAACAAGTCAAGTCAGTTAAGCCTACAGCTTAACACTAACAAGTTGCAAATACATCTCTCTACAAAGGATGTGGCTGTTGCAGCTTGGACACTGTAAGCTGCTGACAAGCTTAGTTTTATGCTGTAATTGTTGCATGTCAGACAATGCTTGGCAATTCATGCAAGCAGTCATCAGCAGTAATCCTAAGCCAAGTAGCGCTTTCATGTGTTTATTGATTAGTCAATTATAAAGGAGACGGATACACTCTCTCTCTAAGGCAAGACATTCACATAAAAGGGTTTATTTTTCAGTCCTAAATTAGATGACATCAATGACACAACACAATTAGCTAAGATAATCAATATTTTACTTACAGAAGTATGGTGTGGGCCATGTATGAAAGAAAGGTGCTGTGCAACTCCCAGCTCCACGGTGGAATGTTTCCAAGTCACAGATTGCTTTAGTAGTCGAAGTAAGCTTTTCCATTTTCAGTTGTATTTTTGTCTGAAAATGATGAAAATGTAATGTTAACAAACATCTCGGGAACATTAGGCTACTATAATCTTAAATATTTTTTTTAAATACACTATTTCTGAAGACTATTTATTCTTAACATTTCTAACTCACTTTTTTTAACTCCAGACAGGAATCAAAGATGGAATTTATACACAGATTTAATACGATACCCTAAAATTTTGAACACTGCAGATATGACTTACTGACTCTGATTTTGCATAATTCTTTTATTTCCTCCATGTAGAAATATATTAAAGCACCCTCTCATTTTTTCACCTGTCTCTGGGTTTCTCCCATAGCAATTTAGTACTAGGGAAAACCATCAGGCTGTCTATGAACAAGTGTGGTACGAGCCTTATAAACACGTGCTTTCTTACATTACCATGTCAAGATGACTTAAATTTTATTTCAAAAGATCAGTGGCAGGTGAGAAAAGCAGCTCAAGCTATGACTGACAATACATCTAGGCTGATTTAACAGCTTGCTTCAAAAAACAGGTCATTCCATCCACTTCCTTCATGTTCACCTGACTTTGTGCACTACTGATGGGGACTAATATTTACAAGAAAAGGGAGCTTGCAGGCCATATCTTTAAGTCAAGAAGATAAAATACAGATATTTCTATAGACTCGTAAGCTGGTGCAGACTCATGAGGAACGAAAAATAAAGTATGTCTGTAGCAGCTATGTTTAGTATCCAATCTAACACTGGCTGCTTAGACTCCTATTGCTCAGGAGTAGTAAAAAATTGCATCAACACACTTGGTAGTCTGAATACAAAACTACCTCAAGGAAAAAAAAAAAAAAGAAAAAAAATTCCCAAATTACTGTTACTTTTCCCCACAGAACAAAATTTGAGGAAAATCTAGCTGCTTTTCTTCTTATTGTAAATACTGGGCTGGTATCCTGTCTATATGAAAAATAAATCTATTGTCTTTTTAATGGGCTTCCACTATGGCAGAAGGCTGTAAAAGTTATTTTTAATAAAAAATTTAAGTTACAGTATTAGGCAAAACCCCACTATTTTTGTTTCCTCTCAAACTGACAGGTGACATTAATTCCTAGCAATGTATCCAGTAAAAAAGATGGGTTACACAATAATTATCTTACTCTACTCTCTAGAGAAGGAGTTCTGTACAGAAAAAGCAGGTAGGCAGACTAAAAATGTAACTGCATTATGTCTCATCAGTTAGCTGCAAGGATATGATGGCAGGTAAAGCACTCCTTTATGCTTTGTTGTTTGTTTTGTTCTAAACAGGGGGAATATTCAGGATGAGAAAACAGGTGCAGTTTTAGAATACATTTTTTGTATGACTCATTTTCAGAAGATCACTTTATAAAGGGATGACTAGAATTATAAGCAGAAAGCAGATGTAAAACCAACTTTCAAATTTACCAATCAAGCAAAGAAATGGTACACACCAGATTTATCATCATTTGGATTTGAAGCCAAAGAACTATGAATAAAAATCCCAATCTTCTGTTTACAACCAATACTTGAGGACATTTCCTTATGTCATACTTGAACATATTTGGAATGGATTCATATTGACTAAGATTGAAAAATGAGCGTTACCATATGCTTTAAGGTCTCAAGTAATTCCGCACAGCAATTGTCCAGTTCTTCATTGTATTTTGGAGTTGGCTTTTCAGATTCTGTGGCACCGTTATCACATGCTATCTCCCATTTGTTGTCTGGAAATCTAAAATAGAAACATAAGGGAGAGTAAACAACTGCATACAGGTTTACTCAAGCTGTGCAGATTTAAAATCCATGTGGTCTGATCCTACAAAATCTCTCTCTCACAGGCTGTTCATGAGAATTCCTACATAAAAATAGTAAGATACATAGCTAGCCATGGGAGCAATTGGGGCTGGTACCATAATCTTCAGAGGAACACAGAATTTACCTTAGAGCATGTGCTTGAAAAAACAGTTGCACGTGTTAAGATAACGCTTCTTCCCACTTTACCTTGCCCCTGTGTTGGAGGTTATTCTCTCATAACGGACAAGGTATGCCCAGGCTTCATGCACAATTTAAGCCAAGACATTTAACTGTGAACCCAGAGCAGCTAATGTGCGGACACCTACCCTCTCTTGCTGACTTTCCCACAGAAGCTGTCAACTTAGACAGAGGAGAGGGACTTGCTAGAGTGAAAGCAACATCTGACACTATTACAGCAAAATATTCCTGAGCTTGTACCTGTCAGAACCCTGTCAGACAAATCCTGTTCAGCTGTCAGGACTCTGGAGAATTTTCTTCTCAAAACCCTGTTAGAGGTTTTTCTTTACAGCATGAAGATAATAGCTCTACCAAAGTGGTTGGTCTTCTGTTTAGTTTTCTTTTTTTTTTTTTAAGTTATCACTGTTACAACTTTTTTATCTATATAAATCACTGATTCTTTCTTAAAATCTGCTGAACTTTTGACTTGAGAGAAATTTCGTAATACTGGCCTCAGTATAAATACGCAAGAGAGTAAGGGAACTCACGTGGGCTGAGATCTATAGGATTAGATTCTAACTCTGTACATTATATAAGTATTTTAAATATCTGTTATGCTTGACTACGTATAAAAAACATTTTCCATTTCTTGCAAATATCATTACTTTATGAGACTATTTTAATCTTTATGAGACGTTTATTATCTGAATGTAAATAGTTTAAGTAAAAAAAAAAGTGCAAGTGCTGAGTTTGATCTGAGTTGACATATTTTTTCCCCCACCTCCAAAAAGAACTTTTTAGTGAAGAAAACAGATTAATTTCTCAAGAAAAGCAATCTTTACGCTGTCTTTACTTGTACGTATTAGCATACTTACTGCTCACTGATCTTCATGTTGACTATTTTGTTTGCGACAGTAAATCCATTATCATTCAGTCTCTCCCATTTGATCATTAAATTATGCCAGTCTGCTGCATTATCTTTAATTTTTCTTGCGCTGACAGGTAAAACAGGTCTTCTTGGAGTACCATCAGCAGGACTTTTTGCTGCATGACAAAATAAAGATATTCAAGCCATTTAAGCATACAGAAACAAATCAGTGTGCTGTCCGGCAGCTGTCTGTGCAAACGATTTCCTCGCTTTACTGCCTAATACTGATTAAAGTAAAATGGAATTTACATTAATTGTCTTCAGTCATGAAATCTAATTCCTCATCTATCAGCCTTATTACTACTTAGAAGAAAACCGTGCTGTTAAAAAAAAAAAGCACGTTCTGAGATGTGATGCTGTTACATGGCCTGTAGTGGCTTTGCAGGACTGACCAATCTAGCCGCCTTCCGCCAACGTACGATAACAGTAAGAAATCACAGCCACAATTACCGCATGCGCGCAGCGCTCACGCCCTGAACGTCTCACTTAATTCGCGCCTACACGCGAGCGTGACGCGTTTGGGAGAAAGCTGCATCCCACCGAAGACGGCGGGTGCTTCACCCCCGGCCGTCACCCCGCATTTCACGACGTGTCCTCAGAGGAACACACAGCAAGGGGAACCTGCTGCACAGGGCAACTCCCTTCAGGGGTGAGCGTCCCCTCAGGGCGCCGGGGGAGCTGCCAGCGGCCCTTTCTGCCCCCACCTTCACGCCTCAGGTCCCGCCCCACCCCAGGCAGCAAGGGGGCTGCCAGGCCGGCCCGAAGCCAAGCCATAAGGCCCGCCGCTCCGCCCGCACCGCGGCTGGTTTTAACTTTTATTCGGAGGCGCTTGAAAAGCGGTCACAGACGCGAAGCCCACGCACGTGGCGAGGCACGGGTGTCACCCGCTTCTCCCGGGGGCATGAGCGAGCGCCCGGGCGCCTTCCTCGCCCGCACCCACACCCACGCGTGGCGGTAACACGCCGCCGGGCTGGCAGGGCGCAACGGACACCCACACCTCACTAATTTAGTCGGGAAGCGCCAGGACCCGGCCTCTGGCTGCTCCCCGCTGCCCCAGGCCCGGGCCTGGCTCCCCGCGGCCCCTCGCTCCCACCCAGAGGGAGCAGCCGGCCCTGGAGCCCGGCCGCGACCGCTGCTCGGTGGGGTGAGGGGAGCAGCCCCCCCCCCCTTACCCCCCGCCCCGCAGCCGCCCGCACTCACTCACTCACCCGCCATGGCGGCGCCCCGCGGAAGTGCGCTCACGTCCGGCCCCGCCCAGGCCCGGCCCCGCCGAGCGGCGCAGGCAGCCGGGGCCGCCGCCGCTGCCTCGGGGCCTGGGCGACGCTGCGCTCTCTGCTCCCCTCCCCGTCCCCGCCGGCAGACTACGGCCGCCCCGCGCTCCCGAGGAGGTGAGTGGAGCCGCGTCTCCGCGGAGGCGGGTGGGAGCCGCCTGAGGGTCTGCCCCGGCTCTCGCTCCCCCTCCCCGGTCGCCGCAAGCGGGGCCTGCCGCAGCCGCCTGTTGCGGCCGGGCTCTCCCGCCCCTCTCCCGGAGGCTCGCCTTGGGAGAGCGCTGGCGTGAGAGTGCGCTGTGGCGTTTGGGGAGGGCGGGGGGCGAGGCGGCCGTTACGCGCCCGCGGAGCGGCTGGAGGCGCTTCGCCGGCACCCCCCCTCCCTTTTCCTCCCCCCCGACCCGGCTGGGGCTCTGGGTCTTGTCTGGGTGGTAAATCCGGTATAAGCTGAGGTAAAGCCAGCGGGAAAGCGAGGCGGCGCTGCTGGCTGTCCGTCCGGGAGTCCCCCCCGGGCTGTGTTCTTCCTCCCCTGTCAGGAGCTGGAAACCCCTCAAGTGCTAGAACGCAGCGTGTTAGGGAGGACTGGTTTGAAACAACTGCCAGAATATAGAAACACATTTAGGGAAGGAAGGTTTCCTAGAGAAACTGGGTGTCCCAAGACCATCAGAGTGAGCAAAGCCCGGTTTCTGCTGCCCCCCTCAGCGTACCTGCAGGGGCAGTGACCCCAGGTCCTCCTTTTTCTGTCCTTTCCATCTCTGACACCTACGTTGGATTGTTTGGTTGTGGTTTTTTTCTTCTTTCAAAAGAAACTCTTGAGCAAAAATGCAGCGTTTCATGAGTTGTGTAGAGCGTCAGGCATGTTAATTGGGTTCCTCAGCGTTCCCTTCAGTGGGCTGTGAATTTGTGTTCTCCCCTCTGCTTGGCAGCTGTTTGCTGGGAAAAGCTCTGGAGATGTGGCAGTCGAGTATCCTGCTCCGTAGGCTAAAAATGCAAGAAGTGTTAGAAAATAAAATCGCTTTTCTTTTTAGTTGGCAGGATCTACCTGAGATAGTAGATTGTTGTGTTTAGCTGTGGTCATCTATACGAATTTGTCCATACTCTGATGAACTTAAATTTAAGTTTTTGCATCAAAGAATCAAAAACACAGAGCTGTTTTCCCTCTTGTACAGATAGGACACTCGGGCTCAGAGAAACGTAGTGACAAGTTTAGCCTTCTGCAGTCAATCTGTGGCATACCCTGGCACTGAACCTTTAACCACTGCCTATTTGTTTAACCATGGGATTATCTCTTGCTTCAGTTGCCTCTGTTAGGCAGCATTGAGCCTTATTCCTGTTTCTGAGACCAGAGAAAATGGAAAAAAGTTTGCTTTTCAAAACATGGCCTTGAATGCAATATTTAAAAACTTGTTTTGAACTTTGCGAGTTGAGAAGGAAGGACTCTCTTCATCTGGTGATTGTTTTTGATGTGCAACATAAGGTGTAAGGTGTTTTTCTCTACTTTATCTCTGCTGCAGGATGGCAGCTTAGCACAAGCTGATTTGCCCTATACGGCTGTTATGTACTTCAGAGTAACTGTGGCTGATGCAGTGTGAACATGTGCATCCAATTCCAAAATCTGTCTGAGAAAATAGATTGTATCCACTGTTTGCCTTTGATTAATGAAGTAAGAAGAACAGATAGAAAATAATCCTAAAGCTGTTAATAAAGAGAAAGAGACTACATGTGATACACCACTGTGATTAGGGGGATGTTGAAGACTTTAGGCTCAAAAGCAGAAAATTGTGGTGTTTGTGCGGTTTTTGAATATATAGGCCACATTGCAATTCTCTAGTCCTTTATACATTTGGTTTGTGTAGATAAAATTACTTAATTGGCAGTATTTTTAGTAAAGTAATGATTTGAACTTCGTTATGTTTCCACACAAGCAGTGCAAGTGTTTTGTTAGTCTGTAAACCATTCCAGATGAAAACTAATTTGTGTATGATGGCAAGAAATTGTAGTTTATTAATATACTTTTTTATTGTACAGGGTGAATGGGTTACAGAGAATAAAACTTAATTTCATTTTTTTAAAACTTTGCCATCAGAGAAGATTGAAATAAGATTGTATATAAATTTTATGAAGAGTGAGAACCCTAACCTGACAGCAGTTTTTTTTTAATTTAACTTAGTATATGACAAGAAATAATTCCTCCCAGTGTGGTTGGGTTTCTTTTTGCAGGGGGGGAGTGGGGGGAACCCTATCAAACTCTCCCTTTTCTTTCCTCTTTTTAAATTAAGTGTAAACTTACAAAACGTACATCAGGTTGCAGATAGGGTAGTTGTAGAGGAAAGAGTAATAGTCTTTTTCTGGATAATACAAATTTCCATAATTCCATAGTTTGTAATGAATTAATATGTTTTTAGCAGTTTAGTTGAGCTGGAAGGATAAGTGATGGTAACTAAGAGAGAAAATGAATTTTGAGGACTTGCAACGTCCTTTGGCAACTGGGGAGTGCGAGATGGTTCCAGCTACAAGAGCAGCTTTGGATGGTGACAGATGTGAATTGTAGGAGTGACAAAGGGGACTTAAAAAGCAAAATATGTGAAAATTCATGAGGCAGTAGCTGGGGAGTGGTAGAAGTTGAGATTAGACAGAGGAAGAGTTGTACGTGTGAGACTCAGGACAAAGACTGGATTTTATTCTATTAGAAAAAAGAAAGAAAGAAAAAAAACCCAAACAACCCCCAAACCAGACCAGCAGCTAGTAAAATTACTAAACTGGCAAAGCAGCACGTTTAGAACAGCAAACAAGAGACTTTAGCGGTGGGTTCTCTTTTTATTTAGTTGAGAGTAGATAGAAAGTAGTAAATGCTGAAGGAAAGGGCAGAAGACCTAAAATACAGGATAGGAAAGAGGTGGTGTGTGAAAATATTGTAAAAGAGTGGTGATGCACTGAGGTTATCTGTTAACTTGGAAAGCAACTCTTCATTCAGAAATAGTTTGGACACATTAATCAGCTAACCTTTGTGATATTTTATGAAATGGATGTCATGACTGGTAGTAAATACTGGAGGAGAGTGGAATTAATTTCTAAGCTCTAGCAAGCAGTAGAATTTATCACAATTAAGAACATCTAATAACTGCTGCTAGCTCACTTACTGGCAGGTTTTGTAACACAGGTAAAATATGGGTTCAGTAACCAATCTTTATTCCTGTGGTCTTGTCTAACATGGGCTTAAATGGGTAATGTCATGCGAGTAATCCCTTTGGATTTAGTGGAATTGTATGTTGACAACAAGTGTTGCAGGGCCTAAAGCCACTGTGCTGAATCCTCTTGCACAATAACTGAAATAGTTTGAAAATTGAGACTCGGAGCTTTTCACAGTAATGGAGATATTAAACTAGAGCAGGTATATTTTTTCCTAATTTAGTTGATATACACTGTAAGCAATGTGTGAAGCTGCCAAACAAATACCATTTTCCATCCTCAGAGAAATAAAAACTAGGCATAGTAGGGCATATCACACAAATTGCAGTAGGAATACTTTACAGAATAATTTTGAACATTTAGAAGTGTTTCTAACTAGAATTGACATATTTCTGTTTTTCATTTCTCTAAGGAAGTTAGAACTTTGCTGAAGCTTAAGAAAATCTTCAGTTTTACAGGCTTAAACAACCATTAATCAGACTTGCTTGTGGCAAAATAAAATTCAAGAAGTGAAGGTTTCTTTCTTTTTCTGTGTTCCAGAGTCATCCATGAAGAGAATAGCTACTGCTGCAAAATGTTCTTGTCAAGGCTGTCACCCCATGATGAGAAAAATTACTGGGTTTAATTAAATTTTTAAAACATTTTTAGGTATGGCATGGTCATACCAACTTTTTCTGAAGATCCCAGTACGTTATTACTGTGATGAGCTCTGACTACATTTTTTTTCTTGAAGAAGGCAAACAGAATCTTTGTTTCCGTTATTCTTAGAAAGATACCAGAATTGTCCCCTAAGTGTATTTCATGCATCAGCATGAAATTATTTGCTTAACCATAAAGGGAAACATGGGCATATGGTACTTTTTTCTGTTTGCTCCTTATCTTTCTAAATTCAGTTGCTATATGGATATTTCCTGTGTCTGTCAAACTGGGATTTTTTTTCATGTTTGCATTGCCCTCTTTTTCCCCCAGTACTCTTGGTTTTTGGTTGTTATTTGATTATATAGCAGATGTAGCTCTGACTGAATTGTTTCTCAACCATGTTTTTCTTGGGGTGCGGGGCATTAAGGAGTTGAGCATAAATACTAGTTTGATACGTTGATCTTATAGTACTAATGCAGTGAATATCCCATGCTCTGAGCACTGGAAGTATTGAGGGTAGAATTTGCAGATAGGTGAAGAAATATATACCACATTGGTTGTTCAGTATCAGAGCCCTTACGGTTCTTTCACTAGCTGGAGGAGAAATACTGTGTTTGAACTTAACTTTGATGAGCTCACAGCTGCAAGAAAAAGTGATTACCCCGTATTTAGTGGTTACCATACATCCTTAAGATATTGGCTGAACCTAAGAAATAAGCTTATTCTTAAGAAAAGGGTTCTTCTAAGAATAACTTAAATTCACTAGAAGAGTTTAACTTGCTTTTTCTTTATACAGAAGAACCAGAGAATTTCTGCATCCCTACTTGCTAAATGGTGCCTTTCTGTTAACCATTTACTCTTTTCAAACAAGTTAATGACACGTGTTTTGCTTTTGTCTTTCAGATTTTCCTACACAGTCAAGTAGATGTGTTTATTTCAGCCTTAAAATTGCTGATGCCAATGCTTGCTATGGCATCTGTGGCTTCACCGGTTATATTTAAGGAGTTTTGTCCATTATATTATCTTCTCAATGCCATTCCTACAAAGATCCAAAAAGGCTTTCGCTCTATTGTGGTATACCTCACAGCACTCGATACCAATGGAGACTACATTGCTGTGGGGAGCAGCATTGGAATGCTTTATCTCTACTGCAGACATTTAAACCAGATGAAAAAATACAATTTTGAGGTAAATACTAACTTTTACTCTTGTCTCTTCTAATGAAGCTGAGTTGCTCAGAATTGAGCTGCTGTTTGTTACTCATTAACTTTGCAAGTTTTATGTATGGTTTGTTTCAACAGGGAAAGTGTGAATCTATTACTTTTGTAAAGCTGTTGAGTTGTTTCGATGATCTAGTTGCTCTTGGTACAGCCTCAGGTCGGGTTGCAGTTTTTCAGCTTGTGTCTTCATTACCTGGAAGAAACAAACAGGTAAATCTTTGCATTTGGCTAAACTTCTGTGAGGTTTAGTATGGCGTATCCTAGTAGAGTGTTATCATGATTCTTTATAATAGTGAAAACCAGCGAATTTTGCCTGATGAAATATCTGTGAATGTGTTTTAGGCTTCGTATTTTAAGCTTATAAAAGCAATAATCGTAAAGCATGCTTTTAATTACAAAAGATATATTTAATCAAAAATGCCTTTGAGAAATTCCCAATTTGTAATAACTGGCTGAGCTATTTGGTGGTGGGTTTTTTGATTGTTTGTTTAGGGTTTTTTGTGCTAAATAAAAATTAGAATTACCTGTGGTTTTGTACTTAACCTCCAGTTTATCAGTCCAAGTCACTGAATAGGCTTTGTCTGCATTTTCTTCCCCCCTCATTCTTGTATTGCTTTGGTATTGTTTCATAGCTTCGGAGATTTGATGTTGCTGGTATCCACAAAAGTAGCATTACAGCTTTAGCTTGGAGTCCCAATGGAATGAAATTATTCTCTGGAGATGACAAAGGGAAGATTGTCTACTCTGCCCTAGACCTAGACCAGGTGAG
The DNA here is from genome assembly GCF_929443795.1 of Astur gentilis. NCBI lineage: Eukaryota > Metazoa > Chordata > Aves > Accipitriformes > Accipitridae > Astur > Astur gentilis. The sequence goes on from NC_064904.1 coordinate 11,105,651, forward strand.
CATTTATTATAGAGACCTTAATTGCCATTTACAATTTTCTGAAAGAATGCTTGTGTGTTTTTAAATATTTAGCAATTAGTTAATTGCTTAGTATTGTGTATTTAGTTTGACTGCTTTATTGCTGTGCGTGCACTTGGCCAAGTGTGCACACACCCAGCAAGACTACCATTGGGTGTCCTTTGCAGCTGTCTTACCTTTTTTAAAAAAATAATATATAAAAAAGTGGTGATCCTTCTCATTTTGTTATGTTTCTGTCTAAAATAACTATCATATCTTCCTTCAGCTTTCAGCCAGTACTTTCTCTTTTGTTTGGAAAGGGTACATTGCTGATTCACTATATTGATCAAGTACTCTTTTCAGAATTGTTCATCATCTCGGTCTAGAGTTTGGAATGAAAGTAATATTTGGGTTCTACTGGGTGACCAGCATGTTTCCAGTAAATGGAAATTTTCTAATATCTTGTTAGTTAATACAGACCTGGGATGTCAACAAAGTGCTAACTTGAATTTCTATATGGGAGAAAAGTTAAAACAACAGCCATCCTGATTTACCTATGACTGTCCCTCATTTGATTTGACAAAAAGGATTAACATCTCCAAATGTAGTAATGATCTCAGCATTGTATGACCTGGCAGTGGAAAAGGAAGAAAATTTGTCCTAGCATTTCTGTTGATTTCAAGTGAAATGTGTTGGCTAATATTTTAAGAGAAATTGAATTTCATAGTGTGCCACTGTGGTACTCAAAATCTAACTCTCCTCTTGTCTGCATAAAGGAGCTCCACGTTCATTAAGTGAACTTTGTGCAACAGTAGTTCAAAAGCTTTTGTTTGTTTATTTGTTTTCTCTTTCTTGGGCTTATTAATTTTTTTGAAGTGTTGGTTACTACCTTACATTTTTAGAAAGGTTGACTCTTGTTAATTGCATGTATCTTTAAAAGGGTATTTGCAACTCCAGCCTTGTATTGGAAGAGCCATCTTCAATTGTCCAGTTGGAATACAACCAGAAGGTGCTGCTTGTCTCTACTTTACAACGGACTCTACTTTTTTACACAGAAGAGAAGTCTGTCAAGCAAGTTGGAACACAGCCCAGAAAAAAGTAACCCTCATAAAATCTTGATGCAGGCACATCTATTAATTCTAGCTTTTCAGAGTGGATTACAGAAAGAGTGATCTAAGCAGTGAAATTAACACAACACAGCAGTCCACTCATAAAAAGTTAGTTACAGTAGCTATGTGTGCTCAAACATGAAATGACAATTCTACCTACTTAAAAAATGCATGGTTGCAAATGTTACAATCATATTTTCAGGGCACTATTATGCAAAAATATTTAAGATCTTTTCTCATTGCTTAACTTGAAATTGCCGCCAAACTTCCTTTGCAGTCCCTCTTGGTTTACTGTGACTTGGTGTGAGCATTGTAATCAGGTCCATCTAATGGCTGATATAATATCTGATGCAAAAAGCAAGTCAGCATCCCAAATTTTCTTACACACTGAAGTGAATTAAAAGGGAAAATGTATAGCAAGCACTTAAAGTTGATGTGAAGGCTAGGAACTTCTGTAACTTTATGGCATCTTCTATTGCGTAATATCTCTTGGATATGAAGGAGGAGGGAACCCAGTCTTAGAACAGCATCACTGACTATATCTAGAAGTAGAGGAACCTGACTCTTGAAAGAAGATTTATAATGTATCTTTCAGGGATATGAATACTAAGAGGAATACCAAGGACCAGCTTATGTGTGAGGGGTTTTCTTCAGTCATAGTAATGGTGTTTTTATGCGTGAGAGATGAAGATTTTAACAGTTGAAGTCTGTTCCGTGCTTCTTGCAAGTAGAGGTTGTCAGTTTCTTAGCATTAGTTTGTAGTGTTTTGCCTGTTTTTTATTAATCCTGGGAGAAGTATGACTGCACAGTAGGATCCTTCTGAGATGGACAGAGAGTACCATTAAGGAGTCATCGTTTAAGTTGCCTAATAGATGTAGTGTCTGACATCTAAAGCTGAGGGAAAACTGTTCTTACTTGGAAGCACTGTTCTTGTCTTACTGTAACCAAATTTGTACTTCAGACATTTGACTGAGTACCTTAATCAAAGATTTTTATTTTCAATAATTTGCAGTCGTAAATTTGTGCCATCAGTTTTAAAAATTCTTTCCAAGTTGAGTATATAGCTTTTAAAATAAATTTTTCTTTTGCATTTTAGCACTGGCAAATTTGGAGCATGTTTTATACCTGGCCTATGTAAACAGAGTGACCTGACACTATTTGCTGCCAGACCTGGGCTTCGTCTCTGGAAGTCTGATGTTCATGGAACTGTTCAGGCCACGTTCATATTGAAAGATGTATTTGCTGGAGGAATAAAAACTTTTGAACTGTATCCTCGTTTGGAACCACCTGACAGAGGAAGTTACAGCTCTCCAGAGAAACACCTTGGGCTTGTTTCATGCTTTTTCCGAGAAGGATGGGTGCTGACCTGGAATGAATACAGCATCTACTTACTAGACACTGTGAACCAGGTAGATAAGTCTTGTGGGTGCCTATTTTGTTTCTTACTTGTATTTGTTCATGCTATGCCATGAGACTCTCTTTGGGTTATCCATTACACTTCCATGGTTTAAATCCATATTTAAACATAACAAAGATGACTTTCTTGTCTCCCTCTTCAAGTTGTCATTGCAATGATATACTCAGAAACTAGCTTGGTATATTATATATATGAAAATTAAATATGTTTAAACTTTCAGTCCAGGTGTTAACATCATAATTAATTCTGATACTTAGCAAAGCATACCTAAATCTAAAATGTAGTAATTACTGCAAAAAAAAATTTTAGGCCTATACAATGTGCCTGGAACTATTTATTCTTTCCCTTCTAGTACTGTTGGTGTCAGCAAAAAAGCGAGTATTACATTTTATTTGGTATAGAGTGAGCTGTTATCTATTTTGTCTTCTTAAAAGTGCATATGAAAGTGAATGCAAGCTTGTTTTAAACATTTGTACTGTGGCTCTTTTCTGTCACCAAATTATAATTGTTTAAGTTGTTGTTATATTGTTGCTGCTAGTTTGGACAGAGGAAATTAATAGATCAGTGGAATTAAATTTAGTATAAAAATGAGCTACATCATGATTAAAGGGTGCTTCGCTGTTTGTTTTTTCTATTTTCTTTCTTTGTGATAAGGTAAAATCTTTATTTTGTAACTATATATGTTGATTAAATTCCAGTGAACACTTTTGTTAAGAACACCATCTTGTACAAACAGTGTCTTAATCTGATACCAGTTATTTCTTTCTGTGTTGCCTCTTTATAGGCTTTGATTGGTGGCTTGGAAGGATATGGTGATATTGTGTCTGTATCCTGTACCAACAATGAGATTTTTCTCTTAAAGGGAGATAGAGACATAATAAGAATTTCAAGCAGACCTGAAGGACTGTCATCAATAGGTTTGTATAGATTAGAAAACTTTAGTGTGTACCTTGTGGAACATGGTGCCTATCATACTTTTTTTAATATTAAAAAAAAACCAAACCAAACCCCAGAAAAACCCCTTCCAAGTTATTGCAAAAACCTACTAGTTCTGTAGAGTTACTTATCTGTTTCTACAGATTATTTAGAGATCTGATTTATCTGCTCATCTGAGCTTCTGGTTTGGCTGCAGTGAGAATGGGGGCATTAAGAAACTAATTATCATTCCCTTTTTTTGAGAGTGGATCAGCATTATCCCAGCCAGACATCTCTAATCTGTGCATCTGAGACCTTATTCTCAACCATGATGGTGAAGCAATTTGGATTCCTGATCATTGTTGTCTCTTTACTGGTCAGTCTCAATCATCTGGGGTGGAGATACCTGAACATGTTGATTCTATGCCACCTGTCACCACCTACATTCCAGAGAAAATCTCAGCCTTTCCAGCAATAAAAAAGGAAGAACTGGCAAAGAATACTCACTAAAATTCCGAAAAGAATTTGAGAGTTTATTTTCTTATTTGTTGCCCTCTGAGTTCAGCATCATGTTACTAGAACTCTGTAAAAGGGATTAATAACACTTCCTTAATGATGGTGCTGGCTGATTTCTCAATCATAAAGATGGTAAACACCATTATCCAGCATATTACACTCACAGGACTACTTATGCATTTAAAATACTTCATCTTAGCTTTGCATTAGCAAAATGCTAGTAAATATGCTATGAAGTCTCACTGAATGCTAGAGAACTTAACTTTCTTTTCATTGCATATTAGTGATAGCTGTAGTCATTTAAGCAGTTCTTTACTCACAAACTTGTAGGGAGTGTTTATTATTTTTTTAATCTTAACTTCCAAGTACAGTTTGAAAGGAGCCTTCTTGAAGTATATTTTCTTCTAATTACCACAGTGGTTTATCTGGTAAATTTTCCTTGATTCTTTCAAGATCCTGAGTGTTTGAATGAAGAATTTGAAGATAACAGGGTGGCACTTCAGTGTGTGATACGGTTGGGTCTTCCAAGCTGAAGACCTGTACCGTTCTTCATACATAAACATAAATTCAGAATTTTGCTGATAGAAGTTTGATACAGGCTTTGGGGGATTGATTTTACTAAAATGATTTCATGTAGATTTACTCACATGAAGTTTACATTGTGTGTGTGCATATATATATTTGAAATGTTGCAAACTTAGAATTTTTTTCCAGTGCATAAAGCTTCTTTTCTTTCAGTACTTTCTAAGAACTATGCCCCTACTCACTTCATGCACTAGTATTTATACTTCTGTTTTTCTTTTGGTCAGTTTCAGATATGAGTTCAAAATTACCGAATCCTTTAACAGATACGAGTCATAAATTGCTGACCCCATTATCAGTAGTTGCATCTGTATCATCTGGCCCTTCAGTGGAAACAGATAAAAAAATGGTTACTTCCCCTTCAGTTGTTGGTGATAAAAATGACTCTTATTCTTTAGTGAAAGATGATCTGGAAACTCCAACGCTATCGGAGAAAAGTTCTGATAGAGTGAGAGACTTGAGCAATGAAACAAGAAAAAGGGGCTGCTCTGTAGTAAGTGAATCAAGAAGCAGGAGCAGTTCAGTAAATTCTGTGGACAGTGGCTCTAGCTTTATGATATGTGCAGACCAACTTTCGGAAGCTCAGAGAGAAGGTCAACTTTCTTCACAACGGTTCAGCACAATCAGCTCTGAAGATTTTGATCAAGAACTCATTGTAAAGCCAATTAAAGTGAAAAAGAAAAAAAAGAAGAAACAAGGTAATTCCAGCAGAACTTTCCCTGCCACTGCTCATTATTAGAAAATGTCACTTTTGATGTTTCACACAAGAGTGTGTGTTTGACAAGGTTATATTGTATTGTCATGCTCTTGAGATATTTGAGTGTTTGTGGTGGGCCATTTATGTTCAAGATGAAAGCCTGTTTTGAAAGTGATAAATTGATTAAGTCTTTTTAGATCTGTTTATTTTATTAGTTTAACTTTGTTTTGCTTTATGTAAACACGCTTAAGGTTCTATTGTATGGGGTAATGGTAGCAAACAAAGCAACACTCTGCTTCCAGTTTTATGTTGGAATTGTGTAATATCTATTCATCCTATTTAGAATATTTGACAGTGTCTTTCTTAGTCATGGTTTTTAGTTTGTTAAAATAGTACGAGTACTTGATTACTTTAATTGTTTACTATATTGGTGTTACAACTTTAAAATGTTTTGCTATTTTAAAATACTTTTCTGGCTTTATATGTATCATTTAGTGTTGAAGTTGAAATAAATCAGTATGTTAAAATTTAGGTTTAACTGTGTTCTTCCTCCAGTGAGAAAAATATTTTAATTTCTTACTTTGCATCAAAACTTAATAGACTTTATTAATATTATTCCCCCCCCCCACCCCTTTTTTTTTTTTTGTTTTGTGAGAACAGAAAGTGGGACCAGGAAAAACCACAGCTCTCTGGAAGGTACACCAATTTATGAGCGTCAGCTTTCGGGTGATAGTCCACATTCATTGAATGCAGACTCATTTTCCATGACTTCCAGCCTAATGAGTGGCAGCATTGATCATTTGAGTACTGGATCTCCAGAAAGCATCTTCAGTGTGGAGTCCCATACCGTCTTGCAAGAAGATAATGGTTCGGAAACTTTCAGTGTCCTACAGTCTCCTGAGTCTGCGACTGTACTAATTAATGAAGAAAATGGAGATATGATTGATTTACAGAAACTTCCAAACAGTGACAGTGGCATGGGTACTTCAACTATTATAGATACTTTGACATCTGTCTCTCCTCTAATCCTCACAGAAGACTTGACAAGCAGTGTTGATGGTGAATATGATGGTACTGTGGTTTCTGCAAGCAACGAATGCTGTCTTGGAAAGCTGAGCCAAGAGGAGGAGCCAGATTTTCCTACATTGTGTGAAATAGATGAAAATTTAGATAAAATGAAGCTGCAGGATACTGAAAAATCTTTTGAAGAGCCAGACCTTACAGACCAAGAGTTTTTGGAAGGTGACAGTGTACTTGGTGTTCAGACATCACTGACGCCAAAGGAAAGTGATGAAACTGGTAGGGAAGACCAACAGCAACTCTCTCTGATACACAGTGCTCTGTCTGATCCTTCTGTTCTCCACTTTGACATCTCTAACAATGTTTATTCAGATAACACTTCCATTTCTGGGTGGAATTTTGAAAGTGCAATCAAAGCTAAATCTAGTACTAGCGCTGCTGAATGGGTAGCAGACGCTCGTGAAAGTAAGACTGAGAAATCTGCCTCAAGTGATGAAGAGGATATTTATGGACATAGCTTACCGTATTCATCCTCGGAGACTAGCATGCCTGAAGCTGGTGCTGGGCCTGGTTCCCAGGATGTGGCCAAGATAAGCCTAGATGAAATGGTGCTGTTAAAATCTGATCAGGTATATGTTTCAATTTAGTTAAAATACATAATTGCAGCATTTCAAAAGAAACATTCATGTAATTATTATCCTTTACTTATTTAGGAAAGCAATTTTTTTCTTACTTGATTTGAGTAAACAAGTAAAGCATAAAGCCAAACAGCAATATGTGTTGTAACTCTTATGAAATGTGACGTATCCGAGTTCAGAATGGTTGATGCGTACTTAACAATGTGAAGAAGCTGCACTGGCAGTATTATTCCCAGCTCAACAAAAATGCTGTCGTAAACCCATCCATTAAAGAGTGAACAGTAAAACCAAGTCATGCTCAAAGGCTGCTCCTTGTTAGGGTCTCCATTAGCCCAAATTCTGCACGATGCTGTTCCCAACCTCAGCTGACCTTATGGGGAATTAATGCTGATTATCTCACATGGCTGGCCGCTGCTTAAGGATCATTTTACCTGTAAATACTCAGAATAAGGATTAGTCTTTCTTTGTGCCCTAGACAGCAATTAGTACTATTTAAATTGTTGACATTTTTCCTTGTTCTGTTAGCCTCTTTCCTTCATTGTTATTTTGTGGGTGAACATTTCCAGAAATAGCAATTCTCATATGGACCATAGAAAACAAGTACTAAAATTTAATTGTAAAATCTGCAAAATTGCCAAAATCACTGGGAGTTTTAGCAGAAGTCTTAAGAAGGAAATACAGTTTTTCTAGGTTGGGGGTTTTGTTTCTTTGTAAATCTAACAGCCTTGTATTGAGATCAACCAAGTATTTGTTGATGAACATTGAGTTATAAGTTGATGGTGTCCTATCTGGTAACAACTGCAGCCCAAAGTGTAGAAGACTTCTAGTTTCAGGTTATGATAGTCTTGCACTCTGGAAAGTTTAGAAAAGCTCCAAAGATGCTTACATTATAGGTCATGTTGACAGTGCTTGGGTTCACCTCATGCAAGCTATCAAAATTTAAGATAGCAGTCTCTAATCCAAATTTCTGCAATACATGGCTCCTGTACCATACAGAGTATCGGAGTTGCATGTATAGCTGTGTCTGTGCTCCGGCTATCTTGTTCCCTTTGCTCATCACTTCACAGACAACAAGTAATTTCCTGGACTAGGGACAGACTGTACATTTTTATGTATTCCTTTTTGCCTCTGCTATTTACTTTAAGTATGTGTTCTTTAATTAATAACAGAAGATTTTCCACTTTTCAGAGGTAGATGACCGTGGAGGGTTTTGTTTTTTGCTAAAACTTTTGTTCCAGTAGTCATACTTCGCAGTACATGCTACCTTGGAGAACACTGACAGATGTAGTTTTATTTTACACAAGGCAAACGTATTCATTGATTAGGGTACTTAAGAACCTTAAGTTTAGCTTTTTTTAAATAAAAAATGGGAACCGCTGTGCTTGTATAGCCATTTTCTCGTGCAGTTTGAAGACACCTGACAGTGTTCTGACTCTACAGTTTTTAGTTTGCAGAGAGCTGGATGGGATACTCTGGCCCTGGTTATGGCATCCTGAGCCTGGTTGTCTCAGAGAAGTATATCTGGTGCCTGGACTACAGAGGCAGCCTGTACTGCAGCGCGCTGCCCGCCGCCGGCCTGCGCTGGCAGAAGTTTGAAGACGGTGTCCAGCAGGTGGCAGTTTCCCCCTCAGGTTGGTTGGCTTCTCTCCTAAATGCAAAACTTGTGTGGACTCGTGCGTTTTCTTTGCTTTCCTATTGTTTTAACAACAGCAGTTATTTAATTAGATGAAACTTGCCATTTTTCTGAGATTACAGATCCAGTTCTGTGACTATGTAATTTCCACGTAGGCAGTTTATTATTATTATTTTTTAATACAGTACTTCTAGAAACTTGGTTGGTTGGGACTTGTTTCATGTAAAAGTAGTGTGGGTCTGTTTGTTGTGATTTTGTTTTTTGGGGTTTTTTTGTTGTTTTTTTTTTTTTAAAGTCATATCAGGTGATACAACTGCATCTTCACTACCTCTGCATACCATGTTCTAGTTTACGTGGCTGTCTTTCTAACAGGTTCACATTGCATTTTGGGAAGTTTTCAACATGCAGCTACCCGAGTAAAGTGAACTTCAGAAGCAGCAGTTGTGTGGTAGTCAGAGATGAATGAAGAGGTCCTTGTCTATACAAAACCTTGGGTTTTGATACAGAACTGCTTATGATTCCCAAATTTAAAATTATTTTTGTTGTAAATGTAGGATTGGTTTTGTGTATGGGCTTGTTTGTGGATTTTTTTTTTTAATACTGAAGAAAAAAGCTTTTAATTTTTGGTGCATTTGTATATGAGGTTTTTTTCTGGATGGTTGGGAATGGGGATTATGTTGGATTAAAATTAAACAGGTTTTGATTATAAACTTGCGTCGCTTTTGGCCTTCCAGATTGTTTCAGGATTGGTGTGAAAATACAAGTTTCAGACATTTTCTTTACTTAGTCTCCTGTCTTGCCACTGCTTTTCTTCCCCCGTCATCTCTAAAAGCACATGTCAATCTTTCCTTCTCTCTGTAGGGGAAGATTTGCTATCTGTTTTAAGAAGTGTGTTCTATTTGATCTGTAGCTGAGCTTTGTTATGGACAAAAAAAAATTTATGAGTGGCTGTACTAGGTGAGGTCATAGGCTCATCCAGCTCAGTATCTTGCCCTTAACAGTGGTCAAAAGCAGATGCTTGCAGAAAAGTAAAAGGAATGGGCTGGCATGTATGACATTTGCCCTTGGTAGTTTCAGACTGCAATTGTTGGTAGCTCAGAGATCTCCTGGGCAAAAGGTTGTTTCTCTGTGTTTGTTAGCCTTCAGTTCCAGGAACTCATCCAGTTTTTCACTGAATCCATACAAATTTCTAGCATCCAAAGTTTCCCATGGATGTATTAACACAAGAGCATGTTAACCAGAAACATCAAAATGGAATCAGATGCTACTTTGTGGAATTATTCAAAGCAAGTTAATGTGACAGTGTACTGCTCTGGTAGGAACCAGCATGGATGCCAATCAGCAGTTAGGTTTGGAATTCTATTTTGTTATCCTTGCTAATTCAAGTGAGGGGAAGAAGTTCTCAGGATGGATTTGTGAAGTTGCAGTTCTGAGTTTTGTCTGCTCATGATGTGCACAGCTGTTCAGGTCTTTGTCACTCATGACTGGTCTGCAAAAGTAATGATTTACTAGTTTTTGTAAAAGGACTAGTATTTGTAAAAGGTGGAAGTACTACAATTAACCCCTTTTCCTTTATGTACAGAGGATGTACCAAACTAGTACAGAAGCAAGCGATGAACTTCAGTCTCTTAATAGTAGACTTGTTTGGCCCTGACACGGAACTTGTTTTATTTGTTAGTGTTCAGTGCACAACTAAGAAGTGACTTGCATTTGAACATTTAAAAATCGCACATACTCTAATGGTAAATGCATTTCAGCAATTCCTGGAGAAGTTGGCCACTGTTCTGGTCTTTCTTTTTAAAAAAGATTATAAGCGTTTTTAAATCTCGCATTTTTGTTTAGTGCTGCTCGTTTGCCTTTCCCCTCACATTAGTTTAGGTGTAGGTAGGACAAGTCAGCTGCTTCTGTTACAGTAATTGCTAAGTGATATTAAGTTCTGTCTTAACTCCTCATACAGGGGCTCTTCTCTGGAAGATTGAACAGAAGACTAACAAAGCATTTGCTTGTGGAAAAGTAACTATAAAAGGAAAACGCCACTGGTATGAGGCTTTACCCCAGGCTGTATTTGTAGCGTTAAGTGATGACACTGCCTGGATTATCAGAACAAATGGAGATCTGTATCTGCAAACAGGTACCTGAATTAATTGTGGGCTCTTTGAATTTTTGTGGGCTAAGATTATTAGAGTTCAAGTCTATGGAATGATCACAATTTGTTTTAAACTTTTATCCACAGCCAGGACATAAGGAAACCTTTTTATTTTGAGAAACAGTTGGAAACTGTTGTGAGATTCTGTGTAATTAGCAGACTGGAAAAGCCAGTTCATGGCCACTTATTTTTTTCTGCCAAGTGGATTACATACAGTATAGAGAATTTATGACATGGGAAGGATATGGGATGGATGCAGATAAATAGAAAAGGATTGCAGAAAATATTGAAATAATATTCTTGCCTTGAAAATGGTATGGTGCACTGAAACTACTGAGCCTTAAGTGGTTTTTCTTTTCTTGCTTTAAGGATTTTAACAAAGTTTTAAGAAGGACTTTGAAAGGTGATGAGATAGTGTGTGGCTGTTCAGAAGAAATTCAGGTACGGGGGACAGAGTAGGGGAAAGTAGAAGCTGTGTGTTTTGAAAAGCACAGATCGGTTGGAGGTAAGAGTTACCACTTGATAATGAAAGGAAGGTATTCTGAGAAGATCATAAAGTGCTTTAGAAGTATAGACAAGTGGTATGTATTTTATGTGATAGAGAAAGCAAAAGCCAGTGGATGAATGGAATGGGCTGTGGAGCAGCAGTCTTTACAGCTGCCTTCTCACTGGGTAAGAATGAGGCAAGAATCAGAAAAATGGATAGTGTAGTGGCAACTTTGAAGTCATGGCCTTAGTTTTATCTGCTTCAGTGAACAGAAGAGGATGCATTTGGAAGATGATATGCAAAAAATATTCAGGCTAAATACAAAGAGGTAGAATGAAGGATAGAGGTCCAAGTTTTAGAGTTAAGGGAGAAGAATATCAAGGGCTTTTGGTCATGTGGGTTTTGCACAGAGAGCTGAGCTGGTAAGGAAAAATTACAAATAACATGATGAAAGAAGAAGGGGAGGAGTGGATAAGGGGGAAACAGACGCATTAAAGCACAACAACATTACAAGTGGCTATCAAAATTGTTATTTGTCTTCCATTTAATTCTGGTACTTTCCTAATTTCTATTGTAGATTTAATTGCTGTAGCACAATATAGAAATTCTTCGTGATTAAGAAAATTGTTTAAATACACAGCATTGTTTCAAAGATTCTCTACTCTTAAATTGCTTTCTTTTCATTAAGTGGAGTAGTTACAGAGAAATCAAGTGGCCTGCTCAAGGTCATGTGCATATTGCCAACAAACATGGATAGTGGTGATAAAGAGTGAACTTTTGATGCCAATTGCACAGGGCTCTGTGGAAGTTTGTAAATATTTTTTTTTCTTCCCTGTGAGAGATTGGTTTGATTATATCAGCTTACATTCTGCTGTTCTTAGGCTTATAAATTTGTGTTTGATGCCAAAAATACATTCTTAGCGTATCTGTCTTGTAAATGTGAGGTAACCGGTGGATAGTTGTTTCTCTAGGATTTTTTAATTCCCACCACTGTCCTCCCTAACTTCTGTAAAAAAAAAAAAAAGTGTGTGCTCAGAGGTTTGGAAATGAGCATTCTTCTTGTTATTTTACAGTATCATACAGATGAGTCTGCTGCTTTGGCAGCATGAGAAAATTCAGCAAAATCTATGTCTCTTGAGGTGTTTCACATGCAGCTGTGTAAATCGAGCTTCAGTGTAACTGTGAAGAAGACATGTTCCTCTAGATTATATGTATAAATGTGTGCAAACTACCTGTAAATCTACCAGAACCTCTCTCCTTCTTTCAGTATTACATGCTGTGGCATGCTCTTTTGTAATTGCTCTGCTGCCACTATTCAGATCAGGTTGCTTCTCTCCCTGGCATGTTTTGGGCAAAAGTTCTTCTGTTAGTGCCACCTTCTCTGATGCTTCTGCCAAGTCTAATACAGGTTTTATAAACGGAGGTTCCTGATACTGACGCTAGAGGGAGAAAAAGAACAGAAATGACAAGACAGGACTTGTGCACTCTGCAGGATGTTGAAGGATATACAGTGTTTTATTTCTTAAAATACAAATTCAGCTATATTAGAGGAAATGACTAATAGTTTATAGAAAGAATAGTCAATCAAGGTAATAGTGATCAAATGCAAAATGTTAGCGTGTCAAGGATATGCCCCTCCTCATTTTCATTTGTTGGGTAGCTTTGTCTATTTTCTTTTAGTTGCAAAAAGCCAAAGTTTGTAAAGCAATCCTCATTTTTTGATTTCTAGGTCTGAGTGTGGATCGTCCTTGTGCCCGAGCAGTAAAGGTTGACTGCCCTTATCCACTGTCACAGGTTACATCCAGAAATAATGTTGTGTGGGCATTGAGTGAGCAGCGGGCCCTGCTGTACCGGGAGGGAGTACGCAGCTTTTGTCCTGAAGGAGAACAATGGAAGAGTGATATTGTCAGGTAATGACACTGGTGGGACAGCGTCATAACCTGAATGACACAAATCATTGTTTTCAGTGCTGGTACTCCTTGATGTTTGAAAAAGCGTTACCTGAACTTGTGTGTATATGTACTTATATATGTGTGTGTGTATGTGTGTGTATGTCCTTTAGTCTTTCTCCAGACATACTCAGAGTAACTGGTGGTTTTCTGTCTGATGAATGACTGCTATGTAATGAAAGAAATTGCCATAAACAGAAGTGGTAACACAGTTAAACTGAGTTTAAGAAAGTAAGAACAATTTTTAAAAGATGTCTATAATGTCTTTCAATATGACTTTTTTGACTGAATATTGTTTATTTAATTTGTGCCATAACGGCTTTAATGAGCTCTCCAGATACGAGTGACTTTTTTCTGAGATTAAATCTCAGTATTTTCTTGGTCATCCATGCAACTGGATAATACTTTTCCACTTGCCAGTCACAGATTTTTATAAATATTCTGGGTAATTGGTATTTAGCTTTGTAGTTGATCCTGTGCTTGAGGTAGTTTGTGATAAAGTTAAAAGCAGTGAGTCTTTACTGCTGGCTTTGAAACTCTAGAATATACTCTCTTGTGACATCAGCCTGAAGCGGGTGTAGGAAGAAATTCCAGTTCTTGTTGTCATATGATTTTATCTTCTACTGAATACCCTATTATGAAGCTTTAACTTGTGTTACCTCCCAGCCTGATATTTGGCTCTTGAAAAGTCTAAGGAAATATTCAGTGTCTTGTTCAGATCTGAAATTTGCATGTACTTTAATTAGTTTATTTAATGAAAATATCTGTTTGACCTACACCTTAGGTACAGTTAACGTTCTTGGGCTTTGTATTAAAATTGCAGAAAGCAATCCCTATTTATTCTTAAATTGTTGAGAAATGTTCTCTGAAAGAAATAGCATTGTTGGCTACCTTTTAAATGTCTGATATGATCACCTGATCCTGTTGATTTTCTGAGCTTGAAAATTGTTTACTTGTACAGGAAACTTATCGTCCTAAATCCAACATTTATCTTTGCCATATAGTTAGGTTGAGTTTTCTATTTATGGATCCTGAACTGCTAGTATTGTTCTCAGAATAGGTCAAGGAAGTTGGAGGAGATAGTTATGAAGCTGCTTTATCAAAAACTTAAAGAATACAGCTCTTTATTTCTTATTTACTGAAGAAAATAGTTTTTGTTTAGTTTCATTGTCATGTATCCAAGTTTCAAATCTCAGGTGATCTTTGAAGGACTCAGTTTTTTGGTTTTGAATGGTTTTTACTTATGCAAACTAATAAAATTTGAATTACTGAATAACTGTGAAAATTTGCAATCAAATGTATTTTTGAGCTTGGCCACACTGAGTTTGATCATTTTGACCTGCTGTTAGCATTGTAACAGCTTCCTTAAAATACCGTAAGCATAAATTTGAAGTAAGGTTTTTAATTTTTTTACTTGTTTGCATTTCCAGTGAAATGCAAGCTTTGGAACCAGTGTGCATAACCCTTGGAGATCAGCAGACATTATGGGCTTTGGATATCCATGGAAATCTGTGGTTCAGAACTGGTGTAGTTTCAAAGAAACCGCAAGGAGATGATAACCATTGGTGGCAAGTAGGCATTTTTTTATTTTGCTTTCAGTTTGGTCTTTTACCTTGGGTTTATTATTTGTATTGTTTTCCCATGAGATTCTAAGATAAAATTCAATGAATTGTTTGATACATTATAGCACTCTTTATTCAGTATATTAAAACCACAGTGTGGCTATGGCTGAAATCCCTCTTCATGTCTGCTATAAAAAAGGGGGAAAAAACCATCTCATGGTCATCCGGAGCAGCATCGCAAGTTTTCAGGAACACAAGAAATGCTCTACCAGGTGATATCAATGGTGCATGTAGCTTCATATCTCAACAGTGGCAATAGGACATGATGTTTAGGCAAAGCATTCAAGTCTGGCTGCTGAATACAGTCTCTTCTCTTGTTTTCCAGTACCCATCATTTTCCTTAGCTAGATGAAATAAATAATAAGTAACCTTGCAAAAATTTATTATGCATTTTTCCATTCAGTTGAGGTTTCTTCGAACCATGTGGGGCTGCTTGCTTCAGTCGCAGATCATGTGGGTAAAAACAACTTAGTTACTGCAAGTACTCCCTGGTATTGATTTAGAATTCCCAACTCTTTGTTTTCCCCAGCTTTTCTTACTTTCCCCAGAGATAGGGGTGGGGGAGAAGGTGGTACAAAAACAGTTACAGAGAAAATTTGTTTGTCTACGTGTCTACCTAAGTTAAAAGAATTTCATTTTATGGACATATGTAATCTCTTCTTGCATGTGGGCATCATGAATAGCTTGGCTTTGAGGTTATTAGCAAACTGCTCTTCTTTTTGTGCTCTTAAGCATTTCCTTACTTTCTAGGAGTATCCCAGAGTGTTGCCATCCTGGTTGTCCATGACATAACTTGCGTAATTGCTTATTTAAACCTCCTCCTGCCTTATGAATTAAAATGCCCATGAGGTTGTTGTCAAGGCGTATTATATACAAGTTTTTGCAATGTGGTTTAAATTGCTACACTATGCAAGTTTCTCTCTTCCTTTGGGAAACTGAAAATTCACCTCTTAGTTTGTGGAGTTCAACATGTTTTTAGGGAGAGAGGAGAGACGTCATCCCAAAACAAAGGGCTTTCTTAAAATGCAGAATTCAAATTGGATTGTTGCGTAGGAGGGAGCTGTAAGCTGATGTTTAATATTGGTTCTTTTTTATCAAGACTCATTCAAAATGTACCATTTCTATTTTTCCCTTCCTACACTTAGAAGGTTTCTAAACTCTTGGTAGATTTCCTGTACATAAAGCACGCACAAAAAAAGAAAAGCTTCTGATGAAAGGTTCTGCAGTTCACCCAAAAGCTTAATTAATTATCAAGAACACTTTTTTTTTCCAGGTAAGCATCACTGATTATGTAGTGTTTGACCAGTGCAGCCTGTTCCAGACAATAATCCAGGCAACTCATACAGTGGCAACAGCAGCTCAGGCACCTGTGGAGAAGGTGGCCGATAAACTTCGAATGGCATTTTGGTCACAGCAGCTTCAGTGTCAACCCAGCCTCCTTGGAGTTAACAGCAGCGGAGTCTGGATCTCTTCAGGCAAAAATGAATTCCATGTGGCAAAGGGAAACTTAATAGGTTGGTGTGCTTTTATGTCTAATATTTCTAAGTTAAGACAAATAAATAGGAGAAAGTAACTAACTACTGTTCTGTCACAACAAAAAATATCCATGGTGAGTCAGGGCAGCTTTAACAAACAATTCCATGTTTAAAAATTAAATGAAATTATTCCTTATCATTTGGTCTTAAATACTTTCCCATTTAAAGGGAAATATTTTTCATGGAAAACTCATTGTCCACAAGTGAACTGTGCCCAAGTTACTCCTTATAGTACCTGCACTTGTCTCTTCTTTGGGGTGAGAAGGCAATCTCAAGCTATTGTACCTGTTAATATCTAGCACAATGGACTATGCTTCGTGATTGGTGTGACTATGCAAAACAGTAATGTTAAGGTTTTACAATGATAATAGAGGAATTGCTTTATTTATCTTTCTGGCTATATTTCTTAAAATAGAATTTTGATTTAGTACATTTTTTTAATCAGGTGAACACTAAGAATAGACCTAGAACATTGTCTGTTTAACCTCATTGCCAAATTGGTCTCCTGTTGAAAACCGTTAATCTTCTCCCTTATCCTCCTTTTCTGCATTCCCAATTTTTTCTCTGTGGGTGTGTGAGTGTATGTATACATATGTGTCAGGATGAGGTTTTCTCTCCCCCACCTCCCCCAATAGTTTCTTGAAAGATGTATGTAGAAAATCTTGTCTAGATGGTATTTAATAATTGATTGCAACAGAATTTCTTTTAAATGGTAACATTTTAAATAATAACAAATTTTAATAGAAAATTAAGTTTTGTACTAATACCACTCTGTTCTTTCTTTCTAGGCACTTACTGGAATAATATTGTGCCTCGTGGTACTGCTTCTGCCACAAAATGGATTTTTGTGTTAGCTTCCACAGCTTCATCTAAAGAAGGTTAGTGAATCAACAATGCAGTCGTATAATATTTGATTTTAAAATAGAGTGGAATTGATGATGTAAGTAATTAAATACCCTGAATTAATTCATATTTTGGGTGCCTTTTTTTTCTGTATGCAGGGATCTAAAATATTTGAAGTAAGGTGGAAATATGTCTGTAAAACTACAGAGGTAAAAAAAAAGCATATCACCCCCTCTGCCACCTTTGGTGTGGAGTGGCGTCCAAGAGAGAAATGGGTAGTCCTTTAGGAGCAGTAACTTCCATTGTAACAGTAACATGAATTGCTGGAATTTGTGCTATGGAATCTTGGAGCATGATTTGCTGGAATGCCCATACTAACCCAGTATTTCTGTCAGTGCAGTTATTGCAGCAAAATTGCACATTTTATTGTAAAAGTGCGACCATGCTAGAAAATTCAACTGCTAGTTTAAATAGTTAGCAATTGCGTTATCGAAGTACACTGGCTTTATTGGAAAAAATGTGTGATTTAGAGCTGAAAAAAAAGTTGTTTTTCAAAGGCAATTATCAAGGATAAAGAGCAAAAGAATGAAGGGGAGTGATAGCGCACTGTTGTGTATGTATTCTCTCTATTAGTTTCCTCAAATGAGATCACTTACTACTTAACTTCATTTGAGGAAGGGAGTATTTAGGTGCCTAAATAAGGGCTTAGGATGCATACTTGTACTTCAAAATCTTAGCCTATGAACAGAGCCCAGAAGCTTTAGTTTTGTCTTCAAATGTACGGATCATTTTTAAGAGGAAGTAGATGTGTAAGCTTTCTCGGTGCGGTTAGAAATTATTATAATAACAGAAATGTCCTTTCCATAGGAAGCTTTCTGTGGCTGTGCCAAAGCAACAAGGATCTGTTTTGTGTCAGTGATCAGAATCCTCAGTTTCGTCCTTCTACGGTGCAGTTGCCACCGGAGGCTGAAATGGTGCACTACTCTGCCTGCCAGGACGCCATTTGGGGTTTGGATAGTCTTGGGCAGATATTTATCAGAACACTTTCATCCAGCTGTCCAACAGGGATGCATTGGACAAAACTGGATCTCTCTCAATTAGGTATGACGTTTTTATTCAGTAGACTATCTCTTAACTCACTTAGCAGACAGTCAGTATTCTCCTTCAGAAATATCTTTTGGTTTACTGATACAGAATATTACATTTACTGGATTAAATAGTACTACAATAATGGGCCTCACAGCAGAGGACTGTAAAACATCAGGAACAACTATGGCTTTCAAACAATGTTTCATTTAGCCTTTTGCTGGAGACAGCATGTTTACTGTTTGCAGGGTACTTTATCTATTCCATACACAAAGCCCTGAATTTTGTGGTTAAACACATTCTTAACAGAGTGATCAAAGCTTCTTTAGGATCCCATGAAGGAAAAATTATGTTCCATGAGTGATGCAGCTAGTAACACTCTTATGCTCGGGTTTATACCCATGTCGTGATTCAGCATAATGTTAAGAATGTGCTGCTGGTTAACTGCTCTTTTCATTTGGTTAGGCATAAGACCAAGATTGTTGACCATATTTTGATCATTAAAATATCCTTCCAGTTTGGCTCTGGGGTAATCAGGCTACTTGTCAGCTTCATCAGTAATATTCCAGTTAGATTTATTCCTTTGGTAGTCTGACTGTTAGAACGTTCTTATCTTCATGCTAACCTGCATCCCTGTTATAAGTGAAGATAAAAGAAACAGAGTATGCACCATTCTTGCACCATTTAAAACATAATTCAACTGTTTTGCAATTTTTCCATTTTTAGTGGCAATGTTCATGACACAGCTGAAAGGCAGACGCAGCTGGCAGACTTTAAGCCTCATGTACAATTTGTAATAGTTCATGGGAAACTTTTTAAAATGTGTCTTTCAAAAGTGATTTGTTTGCCAGTTATACACCAGGTTTTGCAGACTTGATGAATTGGTTCCAAATTACTAATTGTACCATAGTTTAAGCACTGCTTGATGCCTTTTACCTTCACTGATGCATTTGTCCACACTCTCCTTCTTGTGTTGCTTAGTATAGTTTGAAATTTTTTTCATGATACCATTGCTTTCCAGCAGTTTAGATAATAACTAACTGAAATAATAAATAACTTCTTGCTATTTCTGAAAATCTCAAAGCACTCATAAAGGAAATCGGTGTAATTGGTGCTAGCTGACTGTAATATCTGGCTTGTGAACTTCAGCAGTTCAGAAGTTTGATCTTTACATTCAGCTGTCCTGTTAGCTTCACAGCACATGGTGGTGGTATTGCGGAAATCTGGGGTCAGGAAATACTTCAAACACTCCACTTTACCTGTCACTCTGGGTTAATACTAAAGTGTGAAAATGTTTCAGGCATTTTTCCTTCAATTAAATGCATATGGCAGATCACTGCTGACAAGATAGTGCATATCCATGGTTATAATATAAAAGCCTTTATTTGTGATAATGAGGCTGAAGAAATTGGAGAACTATTGTTATTGTTCAAGTGTATGTTTAAGTTTACTTCTGAAACATTAGGACTGTAATTAGGGGGAGGGGGAGGAAGCAAGTAGCTGTAAAATGCAGTTCAGAATTTTGTATGGAAGTGATGTGGTTGTCAGCATTAATGTTGAAATATTCATAGTATGTTGGTAGTATCTTCCTCTTGCCTTTACACTATGTACTGGGAGTAGTATCTAGTAAATTATTTTGATTAGAGTTCCACTATTGCTATCAAGGTTTCTAAACACAGTAGAATGACCTTTAGGTTTCAACAATAAACAATGCCTCTGAATCATGCTACTTTCTCTAAACAGTAGATGAATGTGGGACCTTCTCCTAAGATAAAAACAGTAAGTGAGAGGAAGGAGAAACCCCAAAACATTAACGTAAGGGCTGCATTTTTCAATATCAAATTGTACTGTAGACGTAAATAATACCAGCTATGCCGAGTAGGTGATATGTGATTCCATGTTTGAGTGCTCTGATGCTTGTTTGGATCAGAACATTTCAGCAGCTGATATGTCATGTGACAAAGCCATTACTTTGAGTCATACTTTATGTTAGAAGGAATAATGAGGTTTTAAGTAAGATTTTTACTGTGTAGCTGAATGTCAAGCCCCTACCTGCAAAAGAAAGTTATTCTAGATGTTCTTATCCCAAGCGGTGCAAGTTTTTGTGTATAGTTTTGTCATTTGTTTTTAATATGAAGCTGTATGGTTAAAGGAAATTTTGGGGTGAGATGAATTAATTCGAATTCCCATGATTCAGAAAGTTAAAATAGTTTTTGGTTAATGAGAAGATCTCTTTACTATTACAGATAATTAAAAGATAAAGCTATGTAGTCCTGTTCACTGTTCTTTCCTCCAGCAAGCCTTAACGACAGGGAATATTGCCTGCTGCAGAAATAAATTCTTTCAGCTTGCACTCTGTGGGATGAAACTGCACCCCCCCCTCTTTGAGGAGTGCTGTATTTGATGCACTTTACAAGCATTTGTTGCCAGATTTCACATCACTGAAGAGAGAACTGTTACCAAGAATGGGATATCCCAAGAAGCACTGGCATGTTCAACCAACCAGCAAGGCCTATTTTTAGAGTCTTTAGTTTGGAGTCTGACCAGAGCATTCCTTCTGTTGTATATCTGTACTTATTGGGTCCCTCTTTCAGTAGAACATGTTTTCCATTACTTAGCATTGTGTTGTCCCAACACTGGGAGAAAAAAAAAATCAAATGTTACATGTATTACATCACATGGCTATTTTCAAATGAATGTGAAAGTTAAGAGTTTCAGTTGACAGTTAACTAGCAGTGCTTTTTAGTCTAAAATATCAGGTATGCTTCTCTACTATCTTTGCAAACTTTTAATAGCAAGATTGATAGGTGTGATTGGGTATGCAAAAAAAAAAAACACCCAACCTACCCCACCCCAAAATTCTAGAACATACTTATTTGGGGGCTTTTTTTTCATTGTGCTGACTTACATAGGGTTAAAATACTGCTGCACTTTTGAGATAGGTGTAATAAATATGTACACTGTTGAATATAAATCCATTTGAAAATCAGCTCCTTTATTTTACAGATGTGAAACTGGTATGTTAACACTGAAATGCATAATCCATATGCTCATATTTTTAAAGTGCTAGTAGCATTAGGAATGTTCTTTGCTGAATGTATTAGAAGATCAACACCTTTAAAAGCCTACAAGCACAGCCAGCTACAGAGAAAAGTTCACATTAGGTCATGTGAAAGTTTGTCTAGGCACTGATAACATTTGTCACAGAATGTTTCCCTGCTTGAATTCGGTTATTTTAATAGCATATTTTTAGCGTGCTTTAGAAATGGCAGTATTCTATGACTAAAACATTTACTTTTAGATTTAAAAGAGAAATACCTCACATACACTGTTTTTTTCTATTCATTGTATCCAGTGATTTTTTTTTTTCTCTCACAAGTTGTATTAACTTTTAATCATTTTTATGTGACTGTGTTGAAAGCTAGTTTAATATAATCAAGTCTAAATAAGAGTTCTCATTATTAGCTGAATTTGAAAGGAAAATGCCAGGTTGCTAACAGTCTCTTTGTTATTAGGTGCTGTAAAGCTGATCAGCTTGACCTGTGGAAATCAGCATGTTTGGGCCTGTGACACCAGTGGTGGCATTTATTTCCGTGTAGGAACTCAACCTCTTAACCCCAGTTTGATGCTTCCTGCGTGGATAATGATCGAGCCACCTATACAGGTAAAATGTTGATTACAATTCTTTGTAACCCAGTGGTTTAGCTCTATGCATTTGAAAAAGAGTAATTTTTAACACTCATGGAAAACAATAGGGCCAGATTTTAAATGTGTAGCTTAAAACTTTGTCCCACATGCTTTACTTCTACAGGATTTCTGTCCCCACCCACCCCACCCCCTCAAAAAAAACCCACAAAACAAAACAAACAAAAAAACCCACCAACAAAAAAAAACCCCAACCCCCCCCAAGTCTGTATAATGTACTCTGAATATGCTGCCTTATTACTGTAAGTCATCCCAAATTCATCTAACTGTTACAAATAACTTGTGGAAGACTTTTTTTTTCCTTTCTATCCTTAACGAAACTTTACTATTCTTGTAACACAGCAACTTCATGGGCACATAGTAGAATGCAGCCTTGAACCATACACTGAACACTTGCTGCATGTTAGCCAAGAAGCTGGACTGGCAAACAGCACAAAGCAGAGGGTGTGGGAAGGCTCTGCTCAAGTCCCATGGCACTGAAGTGCCTGCCTCCCTCTTCCTTTATCCTCACCCTTGTGAGTCTGGGATGCTTGCCAGGGTGCTGGGCCTGGATTTAGGGACTTTGCTTATCATCCAGTGGTTAGTAAGCGTGCAGTACAATTGCAGCTCTTCTTCTGTAGTCCTGGGATGGGCAAATTTTATATCCTTTATACCTGCCAGCTGGGAGGATCAGAGTTGAAAGAAGCCTCATAAAGTACGCTGGGAGCGTTTCTTCTGAATATAGAGAATGGACAAAATATGTTTCTCCAGTGTCTGGTTTCTTTTTTAATCTCTCCTTAAACCTCAGTGCTTGCTTTTGTTGCTGCTCTAATACTTTGCAAGTTAAGCTATAAAATGGGAGTAATTTCTGTGTCGTGGGTTGGGACTGCTGTAATGGAGCTGACCTCTGACTACTGATTTCATTCTTTGCTCCTTGGCATGAAATCACTTGAACTGGCTACTGATCTAGCATAGTAGCACTGAATGTGTTTGCATACTTGATTTACATTTTATACTGTTACAGGATTTCTCTTGAAGATTTGGAAACGTGTGGTACTTTTGGAAGGACATATTAAGAAATAGAAGTAAATCTGTGGCAGTAGAGTTGCCATAGTTTATTTGCTTTTTACATCGTTCACTTTTAGTTCTGCTTATCTTTCATCAGCCAATTATTAGCTCTTTTTTGTGAATCTCACAGTGTAACAGCAAAGAAGGGCAGGGAAACAGGGACATGAAACTGCAGATTTGCATCCGTTCAGTTAGCACAGCACTGGTTATGCTTATTCTTCTGTACTGGGAATGTGCTCAGTCAGTCCTGGAGAAATGGCACCTTATTTTGCAGAATAGCAGAACAGACTGATATTGCAAGTACCAATATCACTTGCAACAAGGGCTAGATTGCGCTGCTCATTCTTCATGTGCTGGAAGTGAGTCTTTCTGATGTAATCTATAAGAGACAATTTTTTTCTGCTGACAGAGGGCAGGGCAGCCGGAATAGGAGACTGAGGATATCAGTGATGATGTCTTCCACAAGAGTAGTATTCTTAAAATGGAGGAAAAACACATTCCAGGATGTGTTCCCCTTAAACTGAGTTTGCCAAGAGACAGAGAATTAGTCTTGTGTAGTATCTTCTTAACAAAACAAAGATCTGTCTATCCAGGAAAATAGCCCGAAAAGCTGTTTCTCTACACTGATACTATTTTGTCTGTACTAAGTGCAGTCTCTACTCTTCCACTGAAGTAGATTAAACTACTAAATACAAAGGTGTTTACAAGAAATGGGAATTTGCCATGTCTCATTATTTAGCAGTGACTTCCCTATGTAGAAAGTCTTTAAGTAGACAAGGTTGAAAATCAAATTATTTCCTATTAGCTTTTTGAGGAAGCTGGATGATGTTGCCTTCCAAAATGATAACCTTCTGATACCCAGAGCAGTGTCATTCTCTCTTCTGTTATCTTGCCAACAGCTGACGTTGCAAATTTAATGAGTCATATGAAAGGGCAAAAATTCAAACATTGCTTGCAGAGAAGGTGAAAATTGGTGGGTTACATGCTTGTTTTGAGACAATTCCAGCATGTTAAAGTACAGAAGGAGCAACCATTCATGCTTTTACAAAGGCTTAATGCAAAATAAGAAAAGATGTGAACTTTAAAATTATTTCCAAATGCTAGCTTAGTGTTTGGATAACAAATGTAACGGACAATGGCTGAAAAGTGGACTATTCAGTGAACAGTGTTTGCTTATTAGCAGCACCTTACCGTCATCTGTCCCTTAATTGACTTTAACGCAGTTCATGCTGCATCACTTTATCTTCAGAACAACAGAAATATTGTAAGAAGTATTTGTGAATGATTCCGTCATTTTTTTGTTTGAAGAAGGAAATCAATATTGCCTTTTGCTTGCTCTAAGTACAGGAGCATTCTCAAATAACGTAATTTAAAACCAACTATGGATATTTCATTCCCTAGTAAATGTCAGAGCCAATATGACTTGCCATATCCCAGATCTCATGACTCATGAGCAGCTACAGACTCTGCTTTTATGGTGTCACTTTTTGTTAAAGGAGTGCTACAATTGCACAGCATCCATCTTTGCACAACTTCACAAACTATTCAGAGAGACAGTAGTTTTGATGAGATTTTACTCATGCTAAAATCAGTGGATATAACTTAAGTTCAGTCTTTGCTTTGTGATGCTGTGTGGTTGTTTTTTAATCTAGACTAAAACCATTATTATTTGTTACTCTTCTCTTTGTAAGTCCCTACTGCAGTATCTATTAAGGTGAAAAATAACATTTTATGTTCTCTGCCCTCCTTCTTTATTTTATCCAACACTTCAGAAGTAGTTGGTAACATCGTTACAGTATCTTGAGCAGTAGTAGTTTATATGTAGTTGTTTTCTATGCTTCGTCCATTCTGTTCTGCAGTCTTAGAAGTCAAATAATTATGTAGTTAGCAGCTTTTTGGAAGCTGCTTTAAGGACATTGACAAAGCTGATCAAAATTCTTTCATGAAATTATTTTAGTCCAGGAGGTGGAACATGTTTTTCATTCTACCATTAATATACAGGATAAAACTATTATCTGCTGTAGCATGCCTCAATATATGTTAAATTTAATTAAAAAAATGAACAGGAAATATAAATATTATGTATTTAGATACTATAGAGTATGTTTCTACATGTGTGGGCATGTATATTTATGAAGATTTAATGCTTTGCAGATTTCTGGCCTAAAGAAATAATAATTAAAAATCAAATATAAAATTAATATAGTTAATAAGACTGATTTGGGTGATTATGGAGTAGAAGTTGATCAATAGTTAAAAATCATCCGATTGCTTTAAAATGTCCCTAGAAGTTGAATGCTTGTTTGGAAAGAATTTTTTCAACTTTTCAACTTTGATTTTTGGCACTTTCTGAAAATCATGCAGAGACACAATCTGATTTTGAGAAATGCTCACTTGTACAAGTACTACTTAATGTAAAAACTGGCCTTAAGAACCACCTTCTTAGGTTTACATTAAGGGATCTATCAGATAAGCAGAACTTTAAAAGGATTAAGGGAAACAAAGATCAGGACAAGTATTCGTAATGAGTGACCAATCATTTATTGCTTGTAAACAATCAGTCTTACTCTGAAAATAGATTAAACATTTTATTAATTGCTGTTTCCTTAATTGTTACTCTTTGTTCTTTTGTAACCAAATTTCATGGAGAATAGGATTGAATAAGCAATTTTATTAAATTGAGCGGTTTATTTAAATATCTGTATAGCTTGACCAAACTGAGGAGTAAAAGGGGTTTATTTAAGGAGATGTTTGCTATTTGGCTACTGGTATAAAGCTTTTGTTGATCCTTTGTAGTTCCTAGGGTCTCAGCAGAAGAGTACTGCTTAACTTAAACTTAGTTGGGCATAAAATGATCTCTTGCAGTGTGTGCATTTCAAGTTAGAGAAACTTCTGATTTACTGCTCTTCCCATAAACAACCTAGTAATTGTCTCTTTATATTTTAAGCTTGATATCATAGGTAAGAGAAGAGAGTCAAAATTCTTACTGATCTAGGAGGAGCTTTTTTTTTTCCTCACACACACACACAAAATACTAAGGCTGTTCACACTTTCACTGTCATTCAAACATTATTAAAACTACAAAGCAAATGGTAGTTAAAAATATAATTTGAAATTTAGGAAATTTCTCTGTAATTCTACAAAATTAATACATGCTAGATTTAATTTCTTTTCAATACCTTCCTTTCTCTTAATTTACATTTAGTATAAGGAGGTTAGCTGTGCCTTACGGATGTGTGGTGACTTGTTAGAAATGGTTGTCATGATCTTTGTTTCCTTTTTTCTCTCTAAATAAAGTTCTGCTTACCGTACGGAACACTTAATGCAAATCTGGAGACTTTCTTCCCCTGCCATCTGCCTTGCCTTTGCATTTTTCAGTGAGGTTTCTGTTATTATTAAGTTTTGTGTTAAGTGGTACTTAGAGAAGGAAGTGGTGAGCACTCCTCAAGATCAGATTTTGCCATTACATCTTTTTCGGTAGGTGCCAAAATCAAAGCTGAAATGTAGGAAGGGTTTGTTTGAAATAATCTTCAAGGATTGGATATGTGGAGGCAGAGAGATTTTTCTGTTGAAAATGCTTCATAATTTTCACTTCAGAATCAATCCATGCTACTTTTGAAAGTACTCTCCTGCACTTGGGTCACAACACCCCTACGCAGCGCTACAGGCTTGGGGAAGAGTTGCTGGAAAGCTGCCCGGCAGAAAAAGACTTGGGGGTGCTGGTTGACAGCCGGCTGAATATGAGCCAGCAGTGTGCCCAGGTGGCCAAGAAGGGCGATAGTGTCCTGGCTTGTATCAGGAATAGTGTGGCCAGCAGGACTGTGGGAGTGATCGAGCCCCTGTACTTGGCATTCGTGACGCCATACCTTGAACAGTGTGTTCAAGGGCAGCAATGCTGGTGAAGGGTCTAGAGCACAAGTCTTATGAGGAGCGGCTGAGGGAACTGGGGTTGTTTAGCCTGGAGAAGAGGAGGCTGAGGGGGGGACCTTATCGCTCTCTACAACTGCCTGCAAAGAGGTTGTAGTGAGGTGGGTGTTGGTCTCTTCTCCCAAGTAACAAGTGATAGGACGAGAGGAAACAGCCTCAAGTTGTGCCAGGGGAGGTTTAGATTGGGTATCAGGAAAAATTTCTTCACTGAAAGGGTTGTCAAGCATTGGAACAGGCTGCCCAGGGAAGCGGTGGAGTCACCGTCACTGGAGCTTTTAAAAGACGTGTAGATGTGGTGCTTAGGAACATGGTTGAGTGGTGGACTTGGTAGTGTTGGGGTTAACGGTTGGACTTGATGATCTTAAAGGTCTATTCCAACCTAAATGATTCTATGATTCTACTTGCCCTGGAAAATGGTTCTTTCTAATGCATAATCCATATGACTGTTCTTTTCAAGTCTGATTGTTTTCAATCAGAAAAGCACAGACTAGCTTGGATTAACTAGCTGTTGCACAGATATCTTTCTGAGTTGCTGTGAGTTCCACTTTGGAGTGCCTAAGACGAAATGCAGAGGAATTTTCTCTTATTAGACCAATTCTGCTTAGGTTGGAGGGGTGTAATGCTCATTAAACCTTCTGGTTATCTATAGACCAGACTAGCTAGTGTATTGTTCCATATATCTTTACTTACGTGAAGCTTCCTGAAGACATTAACAGGGAAAGGATTTTCCTGGAGGACCACACTTGTCAAGATGATATGGAGAAAAACTGTTTGGCAGTAGTAAGAGTAGCTATATCAACATGGGTTGCAAATAAGTATAAGAGATCGAGGCTCCTGCAGCAGTGTATTTTGTTTAGCTGATTTAGAATGCCATAACGTATAAGTTCAACTGTGTACTATTCGTCACAGGCATGCCTGTCTTAAGAAATTGTAAGTTACATAAAAGATGCTTTAGCTAGTGGGAAAAAAAAGCAATTCCAGCATTTTTACTAAAGTTGCCTCATGCCATTTCCATTGCTCAGTTCAGTGCTTATTATCTTCCTTTTTGTTGCTAGTTAAGAAAACTGTCAGTATATTTCACTGTATTTTTCTGCTGTGGAGTTTTAGCTTTCTGATACTTGTTTTAAGGCATTGCTATCACCCTGTTCAGAAAAGTGTGCATGTAGCCTGTCACATTAGATAGCAATTATTATCAGCACCAGAAGCTTCAGATCACAAAAAATGCACAAAATGATACACCCAGAAAACTGAGTAGACGATCCTTCTGTATCCTTTTGAAATACGATCTCAAGGTGGCATGCTTGCTTATTGACAAGACTAGCTTACACTGAAAACAAAAATTGTGGGAAGGAGAACCTTCTGCTTTCATACTTTCACTTATTCAGTACTAGAAACATCCTCACATCTGCACTTTTCCAATGTGCCCGTATTTTGGTTAGCTAACACAGAATAATGTATTTAATTATTTTTCAGACAGATTAAGAAATATATTTAACATTCAGTTGGGTAAATAAACTTACTACAATTATCATTGTTGAGTTTTGAGAGTTTTTCAGAGTTATTTTATTTAAAAATAAAACCATAATGGTGTAAAAATTCATGGGTAAAAGGTACATGTCTTGATTTAGTAAGCATGTGCCTTGGTTTCAGTGGAACTGTTCATGTGCTTGTAGGTAGTGATAGCCTGAACTATTTAATAAATAGGAGTCCTTGAACAGTGGTTTTGAGAGGCAGTCATAAAAAATTGCTTGTGCTAGTATAAACTAAGAGTTTGGGGGATTTTTTTTTTTGTTCTCTTTCATCTTCATTAAAGCTAAATCTGCGTTTTCTCAATTCTGGTTAGAGCAGTTTTTATTGCTTTTTGTGTGACTAAACTTCACCTTGCTTGATTTTAAAAGCTCTGGGGGGCTGGATCCAGTTGACAAGTTTGTAATTGGGAGCTTAGCTGTTGTGAAGTAAATTGGGGCAGCAAAGGTGGGTGCTAAGCTCAGAGCATGTGGTCAGTGAAGAGAACTTCAGTCAGCCAACAAGTCCACACAGAGTAAGGAGACACCCTGGGATAACTGCTGGGCACATCAGACCCTTTGACCTTGAATTAGGAGCTTGGAGGCCTCTCCCCATAGTGTATTACTGTCTCCCTATTTTATGCTGATGTTAGTAGACAAAGGGCTGAAGACCTCTCTTTGCAGACCAGCCTGGTGATCAGTTGTCTTCCCAGGGAGCTGGAGGGCTGGGTTGTGGATTCTCTCCTGCTCGGAAGGCCCTTCTACAGAACTGCCAAATAGTCTGGTCTGTAGGAAGATCCTGTCCACTGAACCCAAATCTAATGAAGCTAAGAAGTAAGCAAGGCAGAGGAGATTGGACTATATATAGTCTAGTAAAGGGATCATCTATCTGGGAGGCAGTGGCTTCATTTTTGATCCCTGACTCCTGGAGTACTATTCTTTTCATCCAGTAGTTTAACACATTGCATAGCCTTGTATTTGGGCTCCACACTTTACCTGGGACAGTACTTCGTCCAGAGCTTTAGATTAGGTGTAAGGAAGAAATTCTTCACTGTGAGGGTGGTGAGTCACTGGAACAGGTTGCCCAGAGAAGCTGTGGATGCCCCATCCCTGGAAGTGTTCAAGGCCAGGTCGGATGGGGCTTTGAGAAACCTGGTCTAGTGGAAGGTGTCCCTGCCCATGGCAGGGGGTTGGAACTAGATGGTCTTTAAGGTCCCTTCCAACCCAAACTATTCTTTGATTCAATGGCTAAGTACTACTAGATATGAGTATTCATTGTTGTATCTTGAGTGCATTTCTAGCATTCAGTGGCTTACAGGATGTATTTTGCATCCTGACAGATTGTAACTTTTTCAGAATTGGTCAATGTTGATTTTTTAAATTTTTTTTTTTAATTATTAATTTTTTACCTCCTCCTTGAGTTCATGGGGT
Organism: Astur gentilis; assembly: GCF_929443795.1. NCBI lineage: Eukaryota > Metazoa > Chordata > Aves > Accipitriformes > Accipitridae > Astur > Astur gentilis. Next base: position 11,135,458 of record NC_064904.1, read on the forward strand.
TTTCTTTTACGGGTGTGTTGGCATTTTTTTCACCCCTGTGGTGATGTAAATGAATTGTAACATAACGGTTATATGCATTTGTTCATAAAGCAGTGCAGTAATGAAATGTGAATTTCTGTTACTGTCAAAGGTGTGTGGTGTTTTCATCACAAATGTGTTAAATAACATGGACAAACATTAAAAAGCAACAGTTTAATAACTGTTTATGTTTGTCAGAGCAAAGCAGAGCTGAGGCTAAAGGTAAAAATGCATGGGTGTTTTTACCTTACAAAAATGCTTTACTTTCTTTGGTAAGGTATTTAAGTTTCAAAAACTAGAGAGGTGCACTTTACTGGCATAACCAGTGTGAGAGCATGTTTTACTGATGCCCATTAAAGGTGTGTTTTAAAAAAAAAAAAAAAAAAGGCACTTAACATACATTTCTGTAAAAACTTAGTTGTTCTTGTCTTAACAGTTCAATTTTTCAGTATGTTATTAAAAATGTCTGTAGTGGTAATTACAGACAGCTTATCATCTCCTACACTACAGTTTATAATCTTGGGTATGAGACAGTTATAACCAGAAGACAGTTGGGCAAACCTGAGTAGGCTTGTAGTTTGTATGGTCTTAGTGATTGCATTAAAGTTTCTGTGGTTTTTTTTAATTGCATGTAAAGAACAGTTGTACTTAATATTTTGAAAGTATTTTATGGTTCTGTTGAGCTTTATCAGTTGAATAGTTGCATGGGTTTGGTATGACCTTTTCTAGCATTTGATGCCATATGTTGTAGTCTTTTCCATGTTTCTGCAAGAAAAAGCATTGGACTAAAAAATTTAGAGTCAACAAAGGAGAAGTCAAGGAATTGACTCCTTGGCTTTGCCTTTTCTTCCTGGAGACTGGAGATATCCAGCTAAGGCCCTCATCTGTTTATTCACTAAAGGCAGAAAGTGGGGGAAAGGGTCATGTTGTTGTTCTAAGGCTTCTGAGGAAAATAGCGCTCCAGTTTTTCAGTCAATAAATAATAATCTTTTTCTGACAATACAATGGCAGCATTACTGAAGAACACATGGCTTCCAGGAAGACTAAACATAGATTCATCTTTCTGTTTGTGTATATTGCCTTGAACTTCTCTGCAGAGAAAAAAGGGACACTTAATTTAGTAAGCTGTTCTCCTCAAGGTCTGAATGCAAAACATTCTGGTCAATACCTCTCTTAACGTTGCTCGTGCTTTCTTGATATCTGTAATGCTGAAAGTGCTTTACAGCCTTCATTCAAATGGAACTTAGAAAATAATATGCAAATAGTTAGGCCTGTATTAAAGGAGGGTCTCTCTAAGTTGCATTCTTTGTTATTATAGTTAATAGGGTCTGGATGTCTGTTAGCCATGAAAATAGTCAGATTAGTCTGATATACAGATAATGCTCAACAGTGTGAGAAGTATCTGTAATCTGACCTTCTTATAGCCTGGCCTGGACCTGCTGATGGTGTTTCTGATTTGTCTTTTGAAGGTGAGGAGAATATTTGTGCTGCCTGTAGCCACCAACCTGTTATTAAAAGGACTCGTCTTGGACAGGCTGAGAATGTTATGTTTAGTCTTCCTCGTCCTGGATATTTGCAGCAGAACAGAGATAGTGGAGGTCTGCTGCTACGTGGAATCTGTGCTCCTGAAAAGTGACATGGAAGATGTTCTGATGCCTTTTTTGTGGGCGTATGTGTGTTTGTCCTTTCCACCTTGACAAGGAAGTTGAACCACTGTGTTTTGGGTTCAGCCATGCCTGAATTAAAATAAGACAAAACTTTTGAGTAGTAGGTCGGGGGAGAGGGTAGAACTACATTAGTTTTTACTTTGGATTTTGTTTGATACTGTTGTTTAAATGAAATTCTTACACTGAAGCGTGTTTCTCTGGTTTGCAGAAAAAAAGGAAATTGCTTCCCCAGAATTATAAAGCTAACGGACAACTTTGTAACTTATATATGTTTAGCACAGACACTACTACTTGATACCATTTAACAAATTGTCGGTTAAGTGCTTCCTTCAAGTTTACTTCATTTTATCAGCACTGTTTTCTCATCAGACATATGGGTGCTAGCAAACTATTTTTCATTGGTTTTATTTGTAGCAGACAACAAAGGTATTCACAGCTTAGTATGTAGTTTTAAATGTTGCACAGTACATAGTTAGCATGTGTTGCAGTCAGTGGTTGTAGTGGGAAATCTTCAAAAGACAGAGTGACTTGGGTTTCTGTAGCTGAAGTACAAGACCAGAGGACAGGAGGATCTGCGTTCTGTTCTTGGCTAAAACCGTCAGCGTCCTGAGATTTTTTGAGTTTAGAAATTTTTGCAACCACAAGTAAAAGGAAAACAATATTCCACCATTTGTTATCAGATAACACTGAATCCATTAATGCTGTATAAGAAGTCGATCTTTCACAGTGATGAGTATTGTGGATAAACCTATAAACAGTTTGGTGTGTCAGCATCTGAAGAGAAGGGCTGAGAAACTCTTTAGAATTCCAAACTCTTCAGTAAATTACAAATATGACACATTTTGCAGTCAAGGTTTATAAATCGCATGAATGCTATTGGAAGTTAAAACAACTGAGAAAAGTCCTCTGCTGAAATAATTTATTAATTTTCATGGTTATCAGTCTCTGAAATGTTATCAGCAGATTTATGAATTTGAACAGATATCTCTCTCTACTGCCATGAGAGAACTCTAATCTTTAACTGCAGCTATAGAGTTCTGTTTCTTGTTATATAGATTATAAAATACTTAAAGCATGCTTATGGTAATTAAAAGTTAGTGAAAATGAGGGATATCTGAGATGCTGTCAGTATGATTGTTACAAAAAATAGTACGTTATGTCAAGAAAATGTTAAATTAATTTTATCTACCCTACTGTGGTAGCCATGAGATCACCTTTTTGTTGTAGACAGCTGCTTTCTGAGTAAAAAAACCCCAGAGGTAGAACGTCTGCAACAGGCTCTAAGAATTGCCTGTACTTGTTTCCCAATCTCATCACTGTTTTGTGCCAAAAGCTGCCGTATATAATCATATAGCTATCTGTCCCATCAGTTGTCCTTTGCTGTCTGTTTCACAGCAGAAAGATGCAGTGGTGGGCGGTGTTTTCTGTTAAGAGCATTGGATGCTGCCATCAGTGTATTGCCTGGATCCTTTATAATGAGAGTGAGTAGGAGGATGTTTTATTGATGCGAGTTTATCAGGAAGAGCTAAGTAGCCTGAAAGAGGAAGAGAAGCTGGAAGTCAAATACCCAGAGAGGTAGGGAAACTTAAGGAGGAAACAGGAGCTCACTTAGAAAAACAAAGAATGAGAAGAATTTTTGGCCAAGACTGTAGAGTTGTTACTTTGAACTTGATAATTTCCATTTGTTTCTTAGATACGTTGGTGCTGCAGAATAGGGTAGAGGTAATTCCTTTGATTATACTTGAACCTGCAGTGGTATCAGAAGCAATCTAGCTGAGCATCATGCAACTCCTTTCATGCTACCTCTTGCGGGGTGTTTTGTCTGCTATTATTAGCTTCCACTACCTATAAATCTGTCGTAATGAACAGGCTTAAATACTGGCTGTAAGCACTCAGTACATCTTTCTGGATAGAAATATATTCCTCCAGTTCATTTTCAGGGAATTCTTTTCTAGACAAATGACAGGAAGAGAGGAATGGAATCCTGACATGGAAGAATGGAGGGCAAGGTATACAAATCCCAACAGTTCAGTAACAAGGGTCGCACCAAGCTGTTTGGCACAGTTGGGACATGGAAGTGTATTGCAGAGGTGGAGCATAGACAGACACACTGGCAATTTGTGGTGGGAAGGAGATGGGGGAAGAGTGGCAGAAAGTCCTAAATCAGAGGAAGAGGTAACTGTGGTAGAAGAACATTGCGGGGAGGGTGAGATAAGTGGATTTAAAAAAAAAAAAAAAAGAAAGAAAGAAAAACCATAAAGATCTGTTACATGCAGTAAGTCAGTCTGCACAAGCTACTAACTGCACAGCTCCCTTACTTGAAAACATGGACTACAAGAGCAGAAACATGGAGAGGGTTGTGGTGAAGCTGGAAGCAGCACAGTAGCAAGGCACACAGCATGACAGTGCTGTGGGAAGGTGAGCAGGGTAAGGTAGGAAGGAGTCAGAGCCAAAGTAGCCATAGAAATAAATGAATCAAAGTGGAGGGGAGAAACAGGAACAGGGCCAGGAGTGAAGATAACTTTCAGTGAAGAGGCAGCAAAACCAGAGAGGAGAGTTGTATGGGGGTTTAGGGTGTGTTTTGTTGTGGTTTGGGGTTTTTTTGGTTGGTTGGTGAGGTTTTTTTTTGTTTTGGTTTGTTTTTGGTTTTGTTTTGGTTTTTTTCCTCAATATGGTACTTCAATTTATTTGTAATACAGCAGAATACCAGTTTGAAAGTAACTAGGCAGTTATATAGTGGTGGTGGGTTGACGGTCGGACTTGATGATCTTAAAGGTCTTTTCCAACATAAACGATGCTGTGATTCTATATATTCCATGTAGTCAACAAGGCAATTAGTGTCTTTACAGTGTTTAAACAGCAGCCATTGTGAATTTACTGCGACCAGAGCTAAACACTTCATCTAGCCTCTACCAGCCTCAAGCTTCTAACAGAGGGCAAGTACCTAATGAGAGCACAAACATGAGAAGATAGTCTGTCAAAGGCATTGCAACCTGAAGAGACAGGATTAATTTGGTGATGCAAGTCAAACTTGCTTATAGCTGGGTCAGACATATGTTAGCACCAGAATTTTAAAAGCAAAACCAAAGCAAGTAACTGTTATGTACACAGAAGGCCCATCTGGGACTGGGTTGTGTGCTTATATACACATGCAGATTATGCTTCTGTATTCCTAGGTTTATATTTGCAAAGAGCTGCTTGGTCTTCTATTTATTACACTGGGAAGTCAGCTTATGCCTATGAAGCTAAAGCAAGAAATGCAGTGCTTCTTTGTCAGGTGGTGATGTATTTCAGGGCACCTTACCTTCTTCTTCAGTGGCTTTATTAGGCTGATGTGGAGAAAAGCTTTTTTTCTAATTCTTATCTGCGTTTTATTTAAAGTACATGTTTTGCAGGATATTTGTATTTGCTAAACGTGTTGGCTGATATATTTTGCTACAAAACCATCATCTTTATGATGTCCATAAAACTTGGTCAGTAACGCTGATTTGGAACTGTAGTTAAGGCAAATCTCCATAGAAGCAGATAGAATAAGGACTTGCCTGGGAGCAGAATGGGAAGCGTATCTCACTTGGGTGTGCCAATAGGTAGTGTTGTGGATGCTCTCCTGCAGGTGTGGCTGCACTGGTACTGCAGTGGTCTGCAAGGAGTTCCACAGTCATAATCCTGTAGAATGGAGTACAGGGAAGAAGGCAGATCACCATTTCATTGCAAAAAGGAGACATTCAGACTGTAAAAATGTACTGCTTGTATATGTTTAGAAGTGCAGATTTAGTTATGTTAGGAAAACTTTCAGGAAGGCAAGAGGAAAATATTGTACTTTGTGCATTTCAGTGGAAGAGTTCTCTCTTCAACTTGCAATTGAAACTGTACCTGAGTGGAATAACAGTGGTTAAACAAATACTAGTATTATTAGACTCAGATGCTGAACATTAAATATGTATATCTTTATCAGCAACTTTGGGTGACATTCATTCATGTTCCTTTTCTATTTAGGAAGGGATTGACTTCTTGCAAAATAGGTAATTTTGTACAATTACAAATAAAATGTCAGTCAAATTTCTTCCTGTCTTTAGTATCTTGTAAATATTTTACTTCTCTTGAGTACTTCTGTGAAGAACAAGTGATACAGTAGTACAAAGATACAGTAGTACAAAGTTTAAATACTGTGCTTAATTTTTATAGCCGGTAGGAATCAACTTGGTCAGCATTCATTCAAGTCCAAATGATCAGATGTTGTGGGCAATTGATAGCAAATGGAATGTCCATGTACGAGTTGGAATTACAGATGAGATGCCTGTAGGCACTGACTGGGAACATGTACCAGGTAAAAATTAATACATCAGTTCTGTGTTCTTTCTGCCGTTTTTTCAGTGTTGGGTTTTATGTTTGTTTGGTTTTTTCCCCTGTTGCTTTTTAAATTGGATAGCAATGCTTAAATCCAATATTTTTCTCAGCAATCAAGTGTGCTTATTTATAGGAACATAGTAAAGTATTTGATAAGGGTTATCTTTTAAAGAGGACCTTGGTTTTACTTAAAAACACTTCAGTAGTTATTGAAGAGAAATCTGATTATTTTGATGAATTTCCATTGTGTGTTATTTCAGGCTGCTGCCACTGAATTAATAAATGGTATAGTTCCCTTTCAGTTAGAACTAAGGCAGTGTTCCTAAGCAATAGGAGACTACTGTGCTGTGGGAAGTTTTGTATTTAAACGTGATACAACATGGGGTTCCTATCTAGATGTGGATAACAAAAACCTAATGCTATTTTGCACATCTTTCTATTAATCCTGCGTGCTGGACGCAGTCTAGATTAGGTAATTACGTTTTTGCATTGTCTGTAAATAAAACTAAATTTCAGTTGTTCCTTTCTAAATAACCGTATTGATGCTGTCTGCTTTTTAACGATTTTTTCACTGCATAAACGCATGGCACTTAGTTGCAGAGTACTTGCTTTCTTGTGAGGAAGAAGAAACAAAAATTCCACAACGTCTATAATGTTAACCATTTTTAGACAAACTAAAGTTATAACTGTTGGATTATTCCCCATATGGTAATAAAATACAGCAGAGGCTCCAAAAGTATGTTTTGAAGATCCTCTAATTGGTTGTTGCTTGTGGCTGTGGCCACATAACAAAATGTATCCACAGTGTGATATCCTTATGGTCAATAGATGTAGTGAGTACAAAGTCAGCAATTAAAAAGCTTTTTTGTTCACCAGTGCTTCATGTGCTGCAAGTGGCCTACTTTGTGATATTCTGCTTACTCAGGGCCAGAAGCTCAGATTTGAATACCATCTACTCTGTTTAACTCCCCTAAAGTCAGTGTAAGTAAATACGTAGTCCTAAATTGTCTTCTTAATCCTTTCTTAGAAAGCCTCCTGGAAAACTAGGTGTTTCTTTGTGCGTTTTATAATGGAGAGTTCTTCTCTACTATTAATATAAAAAAATATAAAAACTGCTATAGTCTTGCCATCTTCTCTTAATAAACTTTTCTGCAAGTGTATTTAGTGTGTAAGAAAGCCTGTGATTATTCCCTATTCATGTCCAATTATCTTTAGGTTTGCAGGCTTGTCAATTGGCTATAAGTACAAGAACTGTTTGGGCACGCTGTCCAAATGGAGATGTAGCTCGTCGATATGGCATTACTGACAAGAATCCAGCAGGAGACTACTGGAAGAAGATTCCTGGAAATGTCTCACGTTTAACAGGCAAGTTGGTTCAGCATGATAGTCCAAAACATTGGGATACCTGCTTTGACTTCTGCCTGATGGTGCTAAAGCTGACCATACGCAAGGAGAGCTGCATACTCTAAATGCCTTGTTGACTGTGACACAGAGTTTCACCAGGGGTGCCTTTATCACATTAGTAAAAACCTTGTCCGGGTATAATTAGGAAAATGGATCCAAATATTATTTATTTAATGTTTATAATTGGAACCTGCTACCTTAATTAAAAGATGGATAATTTATGCTTTGCAGTGACCCCTCTAGATGAACTGTGGGCGATCAGTGCTTCAGGATCCCTTCTTCAGCGCCTCACTAAGACCTTTAGCCATTCCCATAGTTTGCAGAAAAATAATGACAATTCTGTTCTGCTTCACCCTGATGATTTTGAAGATGAATGGGAAGTGATATGAAGTCTCTCAAGCTTGTGAAGCAGTGAAAAAAACAGAAGGTCATACGGAATTTCTGTAATGTATGTACAGAATGTTGGATCTAAAAGCCACTTATCGGACCTGTAATATTAGCACTTTTGTATTGAAAAACTGACCTGTTAAATAGCCCCCAAGCTGTGAGTTCTGATGTTTGTTCCATTATGTCTTGGGAGACTCTTTAGGTGTGGCATACTGCAATTGTTATACCGTACTACTGTAGAAGCTCCTTTGGAAATATAACTCTTAAGTTAATCTTACTAGCAATGAAAGTGACTACTTCACAACAGCATGCACACTAATACATGTATACTTATTTTGAGAAGGAATTCTGTTGCATTAAATATTTCTCTACAGCAGAAACATTAAGCATTTCTCAGTTTCTTCTTGTACTTGGAACTTCAAACTGATGGGAACGCTCTCCGACTGTTGTACATATATTTATAATTATTTTCCCTTGCAGCATGGAAGAAAATAAAGCAAAGTATTTCTTAGTAAGATCTCAGAACATCATAATTATACAGCATTGGTGTTGAAATGAACTTGGTTTGATCCATTTCCATGTAAATATCTGCAAGGCTATACTAACCTTCCATTTCTAGAAATTTGGTTCATAATTTGGCTTCATTCACAAGGGAGACATTTGGATTACACCTAAAATTCAGGGGGACATCTGCCCATTTCACACAGCCATCAGGAAGCTGGCAGATTTTGGGGGGTAAGTCCCACTTTGGAGTAGGAAGAAGTTGCATGTTGGGTTTGTAGTACAAAGCAGGAATGTACAAGGCAGCTTTCATAATTCCTGTTGTGCTGTATTTGTGCCTCCAGCCAGTGCTTTAATATTTGGACTCAAATTGTTTTGAGTACCAAACTTAGATGTATTAAAAGGAAAAATGGTAATTGATAGAATTACCTATGTATCCCGTTAAAAATTGTGATATTGTGAGAAAATACTTAACAATATTCTGATTTTTAGCTATGTTAGCTAAATTTTGAAGTGTCTTAACAGATGTTACAGCAGAGGTATGTGATGAACTGGGAAGTAACCTAAGTTAATCATTGCAGTTTATTTTTCTTTACACTAAATCTTCTTTGAAAGATACCTCATCTTTTTTAAGCAATAGAACTATAGATGAGAGAACCTGAGTTCGGTATGTAGGTGGAGGAGTTATTTTATGTTTGTTCTAAGCTTATAAATCATCAGAATGTTTTAAGCAGCTGCTAACCAGTACTGTAAAAGAGCCAGCTTCAGAAAAGGCCAGGAGTTGAAAAGTGGGGATGTTTCTGTTTTGAGAACTTAATACATATGAAAAAAGATGTGTTTTCTTTTTAACCTCTGTTCTCTTTCAGAATAATTCATGTGTGTACTGCACTAAACTTGGAACAAACATGGTGCAAGGTGAGAATGTAAATCAGTGGAGAGAGAACCCAGTTATGTCACTTTTTTTAGTAGCACTTGTGATATTGGCTGTCAGTTCTCAGTCTGATCTCTGTGTTATAGGGAGGACAGATTTGTTTCCCTTTTACAGATGATATGTTTGCTTCATAGCTATCTCATCCGTATATGGAGATACCCCAGTGGGTTTTTTTAGCCTGTCTGGCAGTGGATCGTAATGGAATCAGCTTGTGAAGTAACCTAGTCTGTTTTATGCAAGCATAGTTTGGTATCTTGAGGACCCCAAAGAAGCTGAAATTCAGCTTAAAAGTATCTTGTGGCAGCTCCTGAGTCAATCCCTTTGGAGAAGGGACACAAGTACTTCTCTGTGCCCTGCCAAGCAGCAGATGCTCAAGTACAACGGCATTCTTTAATAGTGACACTTTTGTATTACATTTTTCAAAGTCATCTTAATAATGGCTAGAGCTTGCTAGTTGTTTGTTTACTGTATAATACTGTACTATGGTCGTTAATATTAAATTGGTGTCAAGAGCTCTTATCAGACTACTTTTTAGCATAGTTTTAATGAAATTAGGATGGGTTTTTACTTTTATTTCTGTATTTAGGTTTTTGGTTTTGTTTGTGCTTTGAGACAAGTGCAATAAACTAGATTTTTAAGAAATAAATTACTGTGGTAAGACTCATCTGTTGTATGATTCACAAGAGAGTTCTCTGTGTCTGGAAATTGTCTTGATGTGGAAGACAGACATGCTTATGAAACCCCTCCCTTACTATTACCCCAGACAATATAATGACAATGTAAGGATCTGGATATTATAAAGTTTATTTCATATATTTTTTTCATTGTGACAGGTGTGTCAAACCAGCAAAATGGTTATCTTCCAAGCACAGACAATTAAACACTTCTCATATTTGAATATTAAGCCTATTGCCTCTATATTAAGGTGGTCTTGCTGTAGAAGAAGTAAACAAGTTTCTTTCCGTGCTAAACAAAAATTGCACTTGCATGTTAAAGATTTTAGCTTTCAGTGAAGAATAAGCATGTGTAGTCACAGCTAGAAAATGTTTAAGCAGAAAATAGGTGATTGTACCACATGCTGTAACTGCACCCTTCCTTGCATTTTAAAATGTCTGAGCTCATCTGAAGACCTCTGCGTTTCTGGCCTTTAACTGGAACTACAGCTGGGGCTTCAGGAGAGCTTCACTTCCCAGAGGGGAGAACTGTTTCCTGACAGAGTTGTGACCTGGGTAACTTCACACAAGAAGGCACAGCAATGATTAATGATGCTTCTGACACTTCAGCCCACTTCCAGCCAAAGGAATCCTGTTCAGATTCACATGGTAATGTCCTTGCCAGTTAGCATAGCTTTTATCTTGACAAACTGGTTCAGCTGCTTCTGCTGGCTCCTGCAGGGAAATAGTAGTCTCCTTACAGCACCCCGTTGCTATTATGCAGGAGTAATCCTTATGTCACAGCTTAAGGAAGTTCAGATGACTGTGATGAGTTGGTGTGAAACAGCCATCTTAGATATGTAAATAACTCTTGGTTTTCTTTGTCATGCAGCAATAAAAAGGCATAGGATCATGTTAAATGGTACCAACAAAAATCTGTCACAAACAAGTATCAAAGAAAATACATTAATTGCTTAAGTAAGACAGTAGAAATGTTGTTAGGAAACACTGCTACCACTAAGAAAATTATAATGAGGAACACTTAATTACAGACTTGGGTCATTGTCTAAACATAGCTTTATGTATACAGGGACAGAGAATCACATTTATTCCAAACTCTCTGTACCTGTGCAAAGAGGGTCTTTGATGTGATGGACAAGAATCCCCCCTTCTTCCCCACACACATGTGAACATCAGAAGGTCTGAACCCCATAACTCCTCTACATTATGTCTCAATAGATGAGTCCTGTCAAGTATCTCAAAGGCACTTCTGGGTTATTTCAGACTAGTGTGGCATTCTGGCTTATCTTTTTGCTTCTCTTAAAACTCCCATTAATGAGCAAGCTGTTGCTAGTTGTTTCTGCTAGAGTTCTGGATAGATGTCAAGCAACAACCTTGAGACAACTTTTCAGTAAATGCTGTTATGAGTGTAAAGGCTTGAAATTCAAGTGCCTGTTTTTCTATGGCTTTGCCCATTAATTAGCAATTAGAAAAGCATAAATCATATATGAAGATATGGAGATCCCCTCATTACCATGGTGAAAAATCTCTGGTCTTCAGTTTTTACATTAACCAGCCCTGTCCACATCCCATCACTACCATCAGGATAAGAGAGATAAGATGTGGATTGAGGATTTCTAGCTGTAAACTGTGAGATGCAGGCTTTATTCCTCTTGTAGCCTTCCTGAAGGTGAAAGTTGCATGTTGGAAATAGTATTATGGCCAGCAAAGAAAGCTGATGTATCCCTTGCCAAAGTAGATCACTCTTGTTGTTTGATAATGAGTTACTGCAGTTAAAAATAACCACTCTCACATCAGCAGAACAGTAGAGAACTTGTGGTATAGAAGACTAGATTTTAATTACTGGCAAGTGAAAGTTGAGTTGCAGTCACTATCTTTTGTGAGTTATTACAGCCAGAGCTCCATGGATAAAGATTAAAATATCTGGATAAATGAAATTATCTCTCTAGTCTGCTGAATGGCGATATCTAGGGTTATCACATAAATAGCTATGGATTTCTCATCACTTGAAATCAAGATAGGAAGTGAGGTTTTGGGTTCAGTGCAGGAAACATTGTAGATAATACTGTAGCTGGTATCATACTGAAAGCTAGGCAAAATTACCATTATGATTCCTTTGGTGTTCGAGTTTATCTGACTTGAAATCTATTTGAATAGGCCTATTAAAGTTGTTATATTAGCCATAAAGTTAAAAATCTGCTTGATGCTAGTGGGGAAAAAACCCTGCCGTAGAAAAAGTAAAGATCTGTTTGAGAAACTTTATGTTCTTATGGAATGTGGACTTTTTATATACATATATATACACATACATAAAAGCTTCGATTTCTGTTCTCTAAAAGCTAATACAGTAGCAACAAAATACCAAAAAATACTGAATCCTCCAAACTGAAAAATGCTCTTTCTATCTTGGCCCCAGAAATGGCTAAAATATACTGATTTTTATAGCTTGTGATTTTCTGATAGAGACACTGAATAGTACACAACTGAATAGCACTGAGTGGAGCTGTAGTTATGAATTAATCTTTCAAACATTATCCACTATTTCTGTCCAATATAGAAGAAACCAGAAGAAATAAGAAGACTTATTTTTCCTTTTTAATATACCTTTCTTATAACCTCAGCTGAGATTCACTTACAGCAGATAAAGGAGGGAGACTTCAATTTATGCTTGAGTTTTGAATCTCATATCCAGAGAAAATATACCTAAAGACGTGTACAGAATTGGTAAGTACAGGATGTTAATACATCTTGAATTTGCACAAGTTGACTGCATGCTTTATTTATATTCAGGGGACCTGTAGTCTAAGCAGTATAGCAAGACTTTGCCCAGAGCTCTCTGTTGTTATGAGCGTGCATAGGTATCTTGTATTCAGAAAGGAGAAGTGGTGTAGATGTTATGTCTGTTAAAGCATGAAATGAGAATACTCAGTAGATGACCCCTTGCTGAAGTTGTTGCACTGCTATGTTTTGCATAACCATGGGGTGAATGAGTTTAGCAAAGCTCTCCTGGGTCAGGTGAAAGATGGAGCTAATTAGACCTCTCCCAGAAAAAATAAAAGACTGGGAGGAAAGTTCCAGGGAAGCCCCCAGCAGACTGCCTGGCACATGTGCCTGGCTACGCAGCAGGGGGATGTATAAAAAAAGAATGAATTTACTTGAGCTGCAGGGGGAGAAATGCAACTGCCAGCAAGAAACCCCACAATCCCTGGTTGTTACAGGGGACAGAGCAGCCAGCTGATCATGGGAAGTGCAAAGTAAGTAGGGTAATTGCTAGGATGACTGAGATTTTACTTGCTCAGGTCCCACACTTGTCTTGCTAAATCCGTTCTCTGCCTCACCAGATGGGCTATAGTCTGTTCCCTCCGTGAGCCACACCCAGTGCTCCAAATTGGGAATAACAAACATGTGAAGCAGTGGATCTGCACTTCGTTCCATGGTGCTGTGGTGAAAGTCCGTCCTTTTAAGTTAAGGAGAACATGGTAAATAATCAGTGTAACACTTGAAAATAACAGGTTTGGCACTGTTAATTCACTTTATAATTACTGGAATAATAATGCTGACCTTGTTAAATATTAACATTGATGCCATAGGTACTTGTGTAGGAGATCTATCGAGCTTCAGGTCTAATTAGCTGGTTACTTAAAATACTATCAGCATGGGGTCTGTGTTTAAAACAACAAAAAGATCTGATACGTGTTTGTACTGAGAACAGATACATTGGAGAGCTGGATCCTGTTGCTTGTAAGGCCTGCTGACTTCTTTTCATACTGTTCTTTGCTTCATGGAGAGATCTTTCTCCTGTCCTTCCATCCACGACTACATGATTACATGGCACCCATAGAGAGCATTCCTGGGAGGAAAACAGGACTGTGTAGAGGCAGTTCTGAGTGTTTTGTATGTCACCTTCTTTCCTTCCTCCCCATCTTGCCACTTCTAATTGCTGTAGGACAGGAGTTGAGGTCCAGGGGGATAGCGAAGCAGCTCCTTCTACTTAAGCTTTGGTATTTTATTAAAACTAAAGTTAAAGCCAGCATGTTTTTGCCTTACCTTTAACCTTGTCCGTAGTCCTTTGCAGCATGTTTTTCACCATTGCTGGCTGCTTGCAATATGGTAACTTCTTAAACCTGATTTTAATAGAAGACTTTCAAGATGGAAGGTGACAGATGGTTGGTTGTTTTTGGTTTTGGGGTTGTTTTTTTTAATAGGCAAGAGATGCCATATCTTGCCAGCTGAGTTTTCAAAGCATACTGAGCAAGGTGGGCTCAGCTTTCACTTAAAAGGCCATGCTTCATTCAATCCCTAAGTTTCGCGTATCATACATCCAGTGATTTCTCAAAGCCAGTTTTAGGAGCAGGTTGGCATCTATCTTACTGTCAAGTTCAGAGACCTAAGGAAGCATATTATCTCTGCAGAACTGTACTGCTAAGAGCTAGACTTCAGTGTCTCCCATAGCACATTTGTTCTGGGCAGCACGGACAGGCTCATAGCCTAGATACTATTCCCTACCTTGCGAGTTTTGCCAGCTTCCCTGGTGGATAATAGGAATCCTCTGCAGATCTTGGCAAACATCTGGTTTCTTAGGTCTGTCTCTAAGGATTCTTGCTTTAGGTCTAAGGTTCCCTGCTACGGTTCCCAAAGTCAGCCAAGGTGGAACACGTTGGCATAACACAGACATAAATCACATCCTCGATCAATTGTTACAATGAAACTTACTTCATGCTCTTTCATACTGAATTTCACCAAATTTCATGCAGTTTTTCATTTAGAAAGTTAGTGTTGTGGGGAGTAGCACACCTCTTCTTGTATCTAGTATCTACAGTTTTTTGAGGACCTTAATGGGTCTCAGTGACTTTCAGCTTGAGCTGGGTGTTTTTGAAATCCAATGTCTAATGGATCCAACAATTAGACCTATCTCTGTGTACCCAGATGATTTGCATATCATTATCCTATTTGCTTTCTGCATTCAAGATTCTCATCATTCATTATTGATCTCTGTTAGTTTTACAAATACCAACTTGTACAGAGTGAGTAAATATAAAATAGTGATTCCCCAAATTCTTGAGTGGGTTGACCTGGGTCACCACTAAAACTGCTTTGCAGATTTTCCTGCGCTTTTTCTATCAAGCTTTTAAAAAGCACTGCAAAAGTTGTATACTTCTGTAAATCAAATAAGGTCCACTTGTCAGTGCCTGATGGAGCATCGTTTGAGAATCACCGCTGCAGTAGAAATGTGTACATATTCTTGCTTTCGCAAAAAGAATAAATAATCTGACAACAATTGAAAATTAGTTTGTTTTTGTTTATTAACATTAGTATCATTGATCTCTTGGCTTATATTTAGCTGTTTTCCCAATAGCAGATTTACGGTATCTGAATTCGGTTGTCATGTTAAGCTCAAGAAACACTGGTAACAATTCTAACCACACTGTGGTGACTAGCAACAAAAAAAAAATATTTTTTTATTATTTTGAAAAATTATTTTGTGAAAACACAACCAGGCAAGTAGAGAATATTGGAACGCTTGTCTTTCGTATTTAGTCCTGTATAAATCCATGGCAAAGCTTTCACTGCAATGGATCTGGATATGGCTTCAGGAATAATATTAGTAGGATCTAAGGCTTCACCATACAACATCTCTAGAGGCAACTCTGCTTCTGTTCAGCCAAGTAAGGGATGTTTTTGGAAGCCATCCCAGGCAAGTGATTTTGCAAAATAAATGCATCTGCTTTGTATGAAGTGATAGCCAGGTACTGAGTGTGTTTCTTCTTGGCAGTGACTCATAAAGTACTAACATGGATGACGCTTGGGGAAGGAAACATCTTTTTTTCTTCTCTTTATCCCAGCGTCTCTGCTGTAGTCCAGTTAAGTAAGGAGTATCTTTGGAAGTCATTTTCTGCCATTGGTTGGAAAACAGGAGCATGTCTTTCAAGAGATAGTCAAGTCACAGGGGGAACTGTGTAGTAGGTTTTATGTAATATTTGCAGTTTTGGTCCTAGTTTGGGGTGAAGGTCTTTTGCATTGCATAGTGCTAATGTAGTTTTGTTTCCCTCTGATATTGATGTGTTCGTATCTAGATTACTGCAAACAGCTGGAAGCACCTGAATTTCAGAAAAGAGGTTCTGAGAAAACCAGTATTAATAATGAACTGAGCAGAGATAATGGTAGATCTGAATGGCATTAGCAGAAAGCCAGGCCTTTTGAAGGTGTGAAACGTGCATCTTCCATTGATGTCATTTGGTGCTGTGGACACTCAGCATTTCTGCAGATCAGTCCTCTGGCTATTTTGGTTTGTACGTGAGCACATTCAGGGCTTATTGATGGCCTGTGTGAAAACAGTGCTCTTCATTGTAGAGAAGCCACGAAAGCAACCAGCCAGCTAGTAACATCACCTGAAATAGCTGTAACGTAAGTAGGTTTTTGTTTGGTTGTTTTTATGTTCAGAATCAGTATGTCAAGAGCTAAGATGAGAAGGATTCATTTGATCACTGATGTTTTGACATTACAACAATGTGGCAAATTTATAAACGGAAAATGGTTAGACTTACGTAGTAAATCCATTTTTGTCAAGCGTTAGGTGCTGGTTTCAGTAATCTTTCTCCCCAGAGGTGATCCCTCCACAAGTAGATGCTCACATTTAGTATCAGCCTTCGTCTTCAACAGGCCTGCACTGTGTGCTGTAACCTTTTTATTTATTACCCAGTAATTTGCACCAAAGCCAGCCATCTCGGGTATTTCTCCGTGTATTCTTGTGGTAGCAGCACTTTCCAAAGGGATGATCAGCAGTAAACTTGTCTTTACCTATAGGCAGATGAAGAAGGAGGGCAGGCAAACAAGAAACAGGAGTTGAAGGTTTGCTGCTGTGACAGACTTACTGTGCTTGGGAGCAGTTTCCAAACACTGCTCAGAAAGGAGTAAACCTAAGCAGTGAGCAGGATGGGGTGACCCTTGCTAACCAGAAGTTCAGTGGGGTGTCAAGCTTGGAGTTTACAGTGAGGGTGTGGACTTGAGAGTAGCGTGATGGTCAGGGCAAGTCCATCCCACAGTAATAGAAAAGTGAGAAACAAACCAATGAAGAATTGTGTTTTCCCATTGCAGAGGCTGGAGAACTAGGAAGGCAGGCTAAAATGCCATGATCGTTGTGCTAGAGTTTCATGTTTTGATATCATGAAGAGTACAGGTTCTCTGTAGGCTCTGAGCTCAAGACTTGCTGTCACAGTGCATGCAGCCCTTTTCCCAGCTGAGCTAAAAGTCATCGGCTCAGATAGTCAAACTGGCTTTTTTCTTCACAGACACCAGCTAACAGAGAGAGGTGGGACACATATCTTTCTGCCACACTATATTTAATGCCTAGGTCATCAAGGCCACTTGTGGTCAACATTGCATTAAAACAGCATGTTCGGTATGTGTCCCGTCAGGAAGGGTGTCTCCTACAGAGTCAGCTGCATCAGTGTCAGGTTTGGATCTGAGTAAAGCTTCAGTGTAGCCTAATTAATGAATAGGGTCTGCTAAGGTCACAGTCCAAAGCAGGGATTTGGTTGCATAAATTTCTATGCTTTTGTTTTAACAGGGAGTCTACACAAGATTTGTTTGGTATCTGAGCAACCAGTTCTAAAGCATCAAATCCCAAGCAGGAGGCAGGAAAGGCTTTTTTGATTCTGGAACAAAAGACTTCCAAATACCCTCCCAGCTCTGTATCCTTGGTGTGGTACAGTACAGTGCCACTTCTGCATGCATGAACTGAAAATGCTGAAAAGGTGAATAGATGCAGATCAGACTACCAGCTGGAACTTGTCACCTCCCAAAGTGAGTGCTCAGTGCTGCTTAGCACCCCCTGAAAGGCATAGCATTTGCTAAACAGAGCTTTTCCTTTTTAAATTGGAGGTGGGCAGAGCCAAGCTCTGTGTTACTCCTCCCCTCTTCTGCCTGGCTCTAGCTTGGAAAGTTACTCCCTCACCATCAGGGGCAGCAAGGCAATTCGCTCCCCCTTTTTTTCTCTTCCCCTCGTTCAGAAAAAAAAGTGGAAAGAGGATGGGAACGCATCAGAGTCCTGCTGTTTGAGCAGAGCGTAGAGGATTGTGGTTCTCTTTTTGGCCCCAGTGGGCTTAGCTGCACAGTAGAGAGAGACATGCCTGGTAACTCCCTGGCTTGTACAAGCAAAAATGCTGTTTGCAGGTGCAGCATGGGCTATTGCAGGACAAGGTCTGCTGTTAGCTGGCTTGTGTTGAGTGAGTGCCTCTGAGACTTGAGCAGTTAAAGGTCACTGCTGTGGCCACCACAGGGCAATATTGAGCCAGAGACCTCTGGTGATAAGAATATTTGCTGATATTATTTGAGAAAAAGCTCAAGCTCAGAAGCCAATATTTAACTGGCTTATGTCTCTCTAAACTGGTAAGAGGAGGAGATCTGATGTGAGTTGGCTGTTCATCGTGTGGGCAATGCATCAGTACCACAGGCATATCGTTGCTAGGCATATCTAAGTATGTATGTAAGTGTAGCTGATACCATGTGGTACCAAAGAATTAGGACTTCAAGTTCTCACAGCATTCATGAGACAAGTGTTGTAGTGCCTGGCCATGCTGTCCTCCCCAACCCCCAGCTGCCTCCTACTCTGTGCTTCCCCAGGGGCCTGATCTCACTGGGGAGCCAGGATTTACCGAGTCTCTTCCACAGTGAAGGATAGCTTGGATGCTGGCCATGCTCTTCACCCACCACCATGCTGGTAGTGTGCTTCCCCTGCACCCTAAAAGCAGGGGTATAAGGAGTGCTGGAAGAGGCCAGTGGCAGACAAAAGTCTCAGGACAGGCTGTGCTGGGGGAGAATGCTTTATTTGTGAGAGAGGGAGTGAAGGGTGGAGTGTCTCCCACTGCACAGTCAGTCTGGGGTGACGACCCTCAGGAGAAGCCGTAGTCTCCCAGGAGATCAGACTGACTGGAGCAAAGGGTTATAAGGAGATATACCTTGAGTCTTTCACCTAGAGCTCGATACCATGGCCCTGGCTGATGGGGTGATAGCTTGCTGACCTGTCACGAAGGTTGGGATGATGTGGATGTGAACTGGCTGTCTCTGGCCAGCAGCTTGTACAGAGCTCCAATACCACAGCCGATGTTCTCCATAGTGAAGGCAACCTGAGTGATAGGTACGCTACCTTAGCTGTGCAGCTGGCATTTCACTTTGAAGGAAATGATCTGGTTTTATCCTTCAAAATATTCTACTTGGTGAGTGACTCACCTGGTCTGCCCTCCCAGCAGCTTTACCTCAAGGCTGTCTCAGAAGGTGTTTTTCTGCCTGGGCGTTCTCAGTCTAGCCACAGCCCTGGTGCTGCTACTGGCAGGGGAGATGAGGTGGCAGCAAAGCTGAGTCAAACCTTGGGCATCTGAAGGAGGAGGCAAACCTGAGGGAGTGCCACGCTCTTCTTGCTCGCATGTGAGTGTTTCCCTTTGCTGGCACTGAGAGCTCTGCAATGGCTCTCTGTCAGATGGCTGTGGCCCTACAGTGCTCTCCGTAGTTTTCCTAAGCTCTGTGGTCCCTAAGGTCCCAGCATCCCTCCTGCTGGGCAAGCCTGCAAATGTGTTGAAAGCGAAAGAAGCAATGTGCCCCTCTTTTCACAGAAGCAGTGGACAAGCAGTCACTCGGGTCACCTCCATTACTAGTTCAGGACTTTTGTCCAGCCTGCCCGTGGCCATAGCCCTGTCTGTACATGTCATTCCTGAAGGACTGAAATCAGCTTGATAGTCTGCATCCTTCTGTCTTGTCACTTTAAGTCACTAACCATCAATAGCTTTCCTTATTGCAGGAGTGGGAGAGAGCAGGAGAGCACTAGCAGATGGTTTTGGAGGAAAGGACGTTCAAAAACAGCTCCTCAAGGGACTTCATTCTCTCTCTTACTGTGAGTTAGAAATTACTTATCCTTTCAGGCTTTGCTTTAAAACGCTGCCTCAGACATTGTCAGGGAAATGACACCGCATTAAAAATATGAATGTGATGTAGTATAATGTGTTTATTATAATTTACTTGCACCATTAAAAAGAAGAACCCTAATGATTACAAAATAAAGCCTGAATATTAAGAGCATGATGCCAAAAAACCACCCTTACATCAAAACAGTAATTACCACTGGGGCTGGAACAAAGGAGCAGAGGGACAATTTTGGTCAGGGGAGCTTTGCTGGCTGAGAGAGAAGATGGGGCTGCCCAGTATTCCAAACAGAGTCGGGGTCTGTGGATACTGCCTGATCACTGGTGTGTGAGGTGGGAGGACTGGTGGGAAGACAGACAATTTGCCCTCAAAGCCATGAGGCTGTGGGAGAGGAGCCGTGGCACTAGTGGCAAATGGTGCAGGAATCGGGGAGCCAAGCAGCAGGGAGGATGCCGTCCTCCTTGGAGCTGGAAGCTGCTCCCTGTCCTTTGGCTGAGGCGTACAGCCAAATGCTTTCTGCCTGGAAGCCTCTCTCTCCCCTTGGCCTGGTTCCATTGCTTTCCACAGAGGGCCCTAAGGGAAGGGCTTGGCTCGCCCTGACGCCTTGCTCATCTCCCTGTTGAGATCCATGGAGCTTCCTGCCCTCCTGTTTGCCTTAGGTGGGAAGTGCAGGGAAGGGGAGACAGGCGCATGGTCTCCCCTCATATCCCAGGCATGCAGGTGTCTTGCCATGTCTTGGAATGAGTTGCATCAGGCCTGAGTTGGGGAACTGAACTTTTGGGGCCTAATATGCTTTCCTGAAGGAGAAGGGTTGATTTGCATTGTGTTTCCCATTAGATTTCTAGCACAGGGAACATAACCTTACAATGGCTGGTGTGACTGAAGGAACAAGGGTCCTGACTTACTAGCTCAGACTCTTGCTGAAACCTTGCGCACAGAGCTGAAGCCCAAGCTTGAGACAGATCAAAGTCTCCTTCTGCCTTCCCTGCTTCTCTGAAGTGGGTCTCTGCCTCCCTCCTTGCTGACTCAGATCCATTCTGGTTAATTCTTGCGTTTTCATTAGGAAGCGATTCATTTTTCCTACAGAAGAAAGAGGCAGGGTTGATGGCAGGGGATGCTTTGTGGTTTAGGGACAGACAAGAGATTGAGGTGATGTGGATGGGACCTTTTGCCTGGCTCAGCCACAAGTTCTTTAGAGAGCCTTGGATGCTCCACTGTTTAAAAATCTATAAAATAAGGTTGGACTTGAAGCAGATGCTGCAAATCAATCAGATGTGATACGCTGAGCATGGGAATTGCTGGCCTATGCGATATGCAATTTAGACTAGATGACTAAACTCTTCTGATTTTAGCAATAATTCCTAAATGTGATGAGTTTCTCATCATTTGAGGCTTCTGAAGATTTACTTTGTTGATTTATGTGGTCCTTCCACTTACCAACTAAACCACTGGGCAAAGAGATAACTGCCCTCGCAGAGGTCATCAGGGCAAGCGGGTGGAACTTTTTTATCCCAGCTGAACTTGGATCCATTTCTTTTAGCTGCAGTGAGGGATCTCTGATGTTTTTGCAAACTGTATTTCTGGTTTCTGCTCTGATTGCCGAGTTATGTTTTGCAAGAGAGCTCTGCTCCTTCTGTTCTTGTGCTACACGTGCACGTGTACCTGCTTGGTGGAAAGAGCAGGTGTAAGTCAGTGCAAGCAGCAGCCTTGCAATGCCATAGATGTGATTCTTGTGCGTGATAATAGAGGACAGTTTGATGTGGTCTGAGCAAGTAATAGGCAGAATTTCTTTTTCACACGTGGTAGGTAGAGGAGAGACCACTGAAGCCAGGCTAGGAATTAATGGTGATCTAACCTCAGACAGCTGCTGACACCAACCAGTGATGGAAATACTGTTATTAACATAGGTGTTATGAAAGTTGGTTTGCAAGGATTTACAGTGCTGTTTAAATATTAAGCACGTGGCATCGGTGCCTTGTTTGCCTAGTTGGGAGCATTGATCTGAAGATGGGGTGATGCAATGCACAATGATCTGCTGATGTCAATAGATTGGTTATATTGCAAGGCAGAAGCCCATACGACTTCAACACCAGACATAAGACAAATAGGGATTAGGAAACAAACCTGGCACCCTGGCTTGTTTCTAGTTTCTGTCTTTCCATGCCTCTGTGCTGGATCTCTGTCCTTGCTATTTTCAACTTCATTTTCAAACCAGCCTGTAATTGCAGCCCTGCCTATAGCCAAGGCCTCCTCTCCCGGCAGGTCGTGCTCTCGGTGGTTTCCTGCTTCCTTTTCTCCTTTACTTAATGCCTGCCTTGGTTTGCAAGACTGGTTTGTCCACACGGAGGAGCCTGTTCAGTAACAGCTCTGTTTCTCTGCCGCTGAAACTGGATGAAACCCTTACCTGTTTGCAGCAGATACTCTTTGTGTGGTGCTGAGCGTTAAGCTGATGTTAGGCTTGATATTCTATATCTATGCATATTCATGAAGCGAGTAATTTTCAGATGTGCTTAATATCTGCATCTTCTGCCAAATTTAAGGTGCTCGCCTCTGGTAAAGCTCAATATGAAGCTGTGACTGTGGCAAGAATAAGGATGTAGCTTTTATGGCAGGACAATACGTCAGAGAGCAAGACTGAGACAAATGGTACAGTAAGGGATCTTTTAGACTGTTTAAACCACCTTGGTTTGTGTTCATGTCAATTTAAATTCTTTAATTACTTAATATTTTGAGTAAAAGAAAACTGTTAAAGATCCCAAATCCATCTTTTAAACAAGTTACTCAAAATTACAGTAGTCTTCAGCTCCTTCAGCAGACTCTAGACAGGCTAAACTTTTTAACTCCTGAAATGAGAGCTGCAGAGAGTCAATTGCAAAGAGTCAAAAATAAAAGTAACTCAGTACTTCCTCCCTCCCCTTGCTTTCTGAATGAAAGTGTTTCAGGCCTTTTTTACCTGTCACAGCAGATAAAACCCTTTGTACTAAAAGGTGGGTAGTATATGATATTTTGTTTTGAAAGTTCTTGAGCAACACATAGGAAATATTTATTATATTTATCACTATTCCATGATAGAAAGTAGTTTTTTAGAGGAACTGGCTGTAACTAAGCTTTTCAGGAATGCTGGCTCTATATACTGCCTTTTATGCTTTTGAAAGCACTTCCTACAGATGAGTAATTTGCCTCGTGTGACTAGATTAACCTGTGCAGGTATGACGGAAGCTTTTAAGTATATATCCTTACCCCTGTGCTCTCGTGGTGTTAGGACTTGGTGAATCTTCTTTCCCACACCTTTGTGGCCAGCTCCCTGATTCCAGCACTGTCAGTCCTCTTCTGCAGAGACATCATGACTGTCCATGTTTGCTTTATTAAGCTTGGCAATGGTGTTGCAACTGGCACTAATTGGCATTTTTGCTGGCAGCCTTCGCCAAGAGACAGAGAACTGAATGGGCTGCGGAGCCTGCACTCCACTGTGCTCCAAAGGTGGCAGAGGACAGAGAGATGCAGGCAAGTCAGTCTGAGGAAAGCTGATGCCACTGTTGCTTGGTCTATAAACAAAGGACTTCTGTTTCCAAAGCTGAGAAGCCCCAGCCTTTTTCCAAGCTGTGACTCTGTTTGAAAAACAAGCCTGGACCCAGTTGGGTGAGTGATCTGTGCAGTCACCAGTGTAGTTTGCCCACAGTTACTCTCAGCCTCTCCAGATTAAGCATCCCAGACACATCAACAAGCCACACGTAGTGAGGTCTGTCAGTGACCTTCAGCAGAGCGATCCCAGCATGGGCTCGGCAATCGGCTTGACTTCTGTCCTAGAATAACAGGAGGGGCACAGCAGTTAGCTGACTTTGGACGCATCACTACATATTGAGGGGACCCTTTCTGTTTGTTAAAGTGAATTACCCGTGAGCTGGTGGGAGGGCTGTAGGGAATCACAGGGGCAGCTTTGGCCTTGAATTCTTGTTTTGTTAACGGGCTCATTTTAAGGTGTAGGATGTCCTGCCCAGCCTGTCATGCTGTTCCAATGTGTAATTACCCTCACAGCTTGGGAGCTGGAGCGTCTTCCAGTGCTCAGTTCCACAGACCAACTCCCCACTGCTGAATCTCATTATGTCTTTGTCAGCAAGGCTGATAAACCTTTCTTCCCGCCCCCAGCTGTGTCTCTTCCCCCACCTCAAGACACTTTCCCACGTGCAAGTTAGACCTGACTGCTTTACTTCTTGTCTGTTTTGGAAGATGTTTCCACACCATTATTACAGAAGCAATGGGGAACATGTACCCAAATAAAGAATTTAGCAACACAGATTTTTTTAGATGTTGTTTTAAGTGGCTAAGCGAGGGATTAGTTCTTTGGATTTCTATATTTTTATTATCAACAAGGTAGCTGAAGAGAACAGTTAAGGGTTGTTCTATGCTTTCCAGCAAGGGACCTAAATTTCCCGTGGTAATTAGTTTGAGCATGTATCAGCTTGGTTTCTTGGGAAAAAGGAACATTTGCTCTTCTAGGAAACGTTTCCGTGCCATCAGTCTAAGAATAGCAATCTTCTTTCTGTTGCATCTCAAATTTCAGATGTATGGCTTATCTTTTATTGTGTGTGCAGTATGGAGGTTATTTTAGATGAAATACCACTCTGTTCTGCTGAAGCATGAACATCTTATAGTGCCTCATTCTGTGGTTTTCTTTTTTTTTTTCCTAACCAAAATTAATTCACGAATAAAGAAATTTGTGCCGTGAACACAGCCTCTGCTCTCTGAGCGCAGCAGTTCCTTGATGACCCCAAAGGGAACAACAGTGCTGGAATAGTTCAAGTGGCAAACAACTCCCTGGCTACAAATTTAAGCACTGAAACAAACCCCTACAGTTTCACTGGCGGCTTCCAAGAACAGAGGGAAAGCTACAGTGCTGTGGCCTAGGCGATTTCTATCGTTGCAATGCTGGTAGAGCTGGCAAAGCGTGCTCCCTGCAGAGCAGGCAGGGGCAGTGCCAGTTTTACAGGGAAGTAAGCAGCATGACTGCCCAGAATGCTGTAAAGGTTGCAGAGCAAAGAACTGAAGCTGTATCCTTTGCTCAGGACTTCGATGTGTCTAAATGCAAGTGTTGGAGGCAGGACAGTACCCCTAAAGGGCTTTTTGATCTGGAGCAGCTGTGAGGATGTTTTATGTACCTTGGAGCATCTCAGAAGGGATAGGTGGGGGAAGGCTGGATATCTAAGCTGCTCCTCTGGTACCCAAAGTGGACACCAAGACTGCCTCAGCTGAACCTAAGCCATCACATCTTGCTGGGGACTGGCAGTAGAGGGGCCGGAATCCACCAAAAAAAAGCTATTCTAGGGTCCTGGGCTATTACCATACCTACACAAATCCCTCTGGGCATAGCAGAGGGCCGGCACAAGGAGGCCAGCCCTCCGGCTCCACGCTACCCTCCTCACACCTCAGCAATCGCACAGAAGGGCTGCAGAGTGCATTCCTGCCTAGGCAGAAACGTTTTTGGTCAGAGCAGTGTGCGTACTCCTGCTCTCTGCCTGACAACAAGCACCTTGACTCTCCAAGGAGAACAGAGAGAACTTTGCAAGGAAACCAACTGTTATTTATGCACATTTAAAAAATACATTTTGTTCAGCTACACATCCCTGCCAGCTTTGTTTAGGGAAGTTTCAATAGTATCTGGCTTCTCTTTGCCCTTGTGTACAAGATGAGGAAGTTTTCATCTGTGCCTTTAAAAAAACCTCACATCCCTGCCAAGATGTATTAGGAGAGCTGTAAAAAAGGAGTCATCTCCTGTTCCAGGACCACGGGGCTTATGTAACAGGGAAATCCTAACAAAAAGATACACCCCCATCCCACGCACACTTTTCCAAGGCACATGCCGCTTCAGGGCTTTCAGTCGCTCGATTTGTATTTTGATCACATCTGCCACTGGTTTATTCATATGTATTTACAAATACGTTCTCCCACATACCCTCATTTGTACATGCCATAGAATGTTTTTATAAAATGCAGTGCGGACCTCACCTCACCACAAGGATCTTTAAATAAAATACATTGTAAAGTGCCAGATACAATTCTTTTAAAAAACACAGTTCTAATTAAAACAGATGCTTGGCCGCTGCCTTAGCAGCTTCGTATACTGATACATTTTTAGCATAACAGTCTATTTCTGTCAGGTGAGCGGGAGGCTCTCACACCACCCCTCTAGCTCTCCAGTTTCAGGTCCAAAGGCTTTAGAAAATGAGGCAGAGGCAGATCATCCAGAGCCTCTGCGAAATGCTCAGGTGAAATGGTCCTGATCAAGACGCGCATGGCTCTGACAAACAGCGACGGGGGAGCCAAGCCCACCAGCCACAGGAACCTGTTCTCCCCCAAGAGGTCCTGCCACCGCTGCCGGTTGTCCAACAGTTGCTGTTTCATTGCGAACTGGAGGTCCTGAGGCACGAAGAAGAAGAGGCAGTCGAGGCAGAGGAGCTTGGCACGCATGTTAGCTGCCGGCGCGTGGGAAATCTGCTGCAGCAAGGTGTCGAGAGGGGTATTCCCGGCGCTGTCCTGCAAGCAGGGCGACGCGCCGTGCCCGAGCAGCAGGAGCAAGCACTCGGGTCGCACCAGCTCGCAGGCCACGTGCAAGGCCGTCTTGCCGCCCTCCACGCGGCTGCAGCCCCGGCGGTCCAGGTGGCCGGCTCTGTCGCTCGGCGGGAAGGCTTGGAGGGCCTTGAGGATTCGGAAGAGGATGCGGACCCGGTCGTAGCGGACGGCCATGGCCAGGTGCGGGGCCGAGGACTGGCAGCAGCTGAAGCTTTGGCTGGGCACGGCCAGGGCGCTCTGGGGGAACTTAGTCAGCAGGTGCCGGGCGTAGGGCTGGTGGTCGTGCACCAGGGCGTAGAGCAGGGCCTCTGAGGGCGAGTACACGCTCACCTTGCCCCCGTCCTCCCAGTGGAAGACCTCCATGGTCCGCATGTCCTCCAGGAACCAGACGGGCAGCAGGTCCCTCACCGCCTGGTAGAAGGCGAAGGAGGATTTCTTGCACTGCTTCTGGGACTGGGCCCCGCGGCCGCCGACCCACCGGACGCTCCAGGGCATGGCGGGCTCCGCCGGGGGCTGCCTCCCACTTCGGTGCACAGAGGCCGCATCGGGCCCGGACCTGCGGGAGCGGAAGGGCGGTCAGTACCGTGCGGCCGGCGCTCCCCGGGCTGCGCCCGCCGGCCTGCCAGACCCTCCGGCCGCCGGCCCGGGGCGGGGAGCCGCGGCGGCCCCGCCGCACCGGACAACACCCCCGGTGCAGCGGGCACCCCTACGCCGGTGCGCGGGAACCGCCTCCCCCTGGTGCACGGGACGCCCACGTCCCCGGCGCAGGGGACCCCCTCTGCCCCCACCCCGGTGCCCGGGACGCCCATATCGCCGGTGCCCGGGAACGGCCTCCGCTCGGTGCGCAGGACGTCCGTATCCCGGGGCACGGGAACGCCTCCCGTGCCGCCCGGCTGCCCCGCTCCCGGGTCGCCGCCGCCGCCCCCCGCCCGGCGCTCACCTCTCCGCCGTCCCCGCGGTGCCGCCGGCCGCTGCCCGTGGCC
The DNA here is from genome assembly GCF_929443795.1 of Astur gentilis. NCBI lineage: Eukaryota > Metazoa > Chordata > Aves > Accipitriformes > Accipitridae > Astur > Astur gentilis. The sequence goes on from NC_064904.1 coordinate 11,162,852, forward strand.
GCCGCAGCCGCAGCGGAGGGGGGGGGGGGGGGGGGCGGGGGGGCGGGAGCGGGAGCGCGGCGCGCCGCCGCGGGGCCCTTTTATCCCCACCCCCCGCCCCGGGCGGTGAAGGTCGGTCAGGACCGGGGAACTGTCCAGCCGCCGCCGATTGGCGGCCGCCCCGGCTCCCCCGGGCGCCCATTGGCTGCGCCGGGAGGACGGGGCCCTGCACCATCGCGTGCGTCACGGGAGGCAAAGTTCCAAGAAACTTGACTGCCGGCTCGGAGTCCCGGCGGGGGCGGGGCGGGGACTGACGGGGCGGGGGGGGGGGGAGGGGGGGGGTATGGGGTCCCGGGGGTGAGGGGGGGCCTGGGAGCATGGGATCCAGCGGCTAGAGGGGCACGGGGTCCGGGGGGCACGGGGCCCTGGAGATATGGGGGTCTGGGGTGTGGGGTGCAGGCAGCACGGGGTCCGTGGGTATATGGGCCTCTGGGGGTGTGGGGTGCAGACAGCACGGGGTCCGTGGGGATATGGAGGTCTGGGGGATATGGGGTGCAGACAGCACGGGGTCCGTGGGGATATGGAGGTCTGGGGGATATGGGGTGCAGACAGCACGGGGTCCGTGGGGATATGAGGGTCTGGGGGTGTGGGGTGCAGACAGCACGGGGTCCCTGGGGATATGGGGGTCTGGGGGATATGGGGTGCAGACAGCACGGGGTCCGTGGGGATACAGGGTCCTGAGTCTATGGGGTCCAGGGCACACAGGGACCCCGGACACATGGGGGCATGGCGGCTGGGCCACAGGGAGACCTGTGCTCAGGGGCTTTGGGACACCCAGGCTCCTGGGCGTCGGAGGGGGCAGACGCGCAGTGCCCTGCGCACGCCGTGTCACCCCTCCCTGCCCGCCCTGGCAGGGCCCAGCCGGACCCACGCCAGTTCTCCGCTCACCCCCTGCCCGCGGCCGGCGGCGGCGGCTCTGGCCGGAGGCTGGCGCTGGCCTTCAGCCGGCGCCGGCTGTGGGCTCCCACATGTGTGCGCACACGTGCTCGCTGCAAAACTCGTGGCTCTCGCTTGTCTCCCAGATAGTGACATTTGCCTGCAGCCCTTCCCGCTGACAGTCACCCAAGAAACAGGTTTCGGCTACGGAGGAGGAAGGAGAGGGTCGTGGCGTGGGGTGAGCCCCGCATTGCGGGCAGCCCTGCACCAGGGGCTCCACCGCCGGGGTGCCTGCAGTCCCTTGGCCCTCAAATGCGCCTGTACAGGTAACGGCCACGCGCTGGTAAAGCAAGTGCTGTCGTTATTGAGATCTGCTCTCTCGTAAGGCCTCCTTACTGACAGCAAAGCCTGGGACCTGCTCCATCCTTATCCCCCCCCACCCCCCCCAAGGCGGGTTCAGAGCCTTTCCCTCTTTCACACTGTGTGTTTGCCCCCCAGCATCTCCCCCTCTTGCAGCCATCGCTCTCTCAATCAGGAAGGCGCAATCAAACTCTCCGCAGGCGGGCGATGCCGGTCGCTGTCAGGTTCATGGCGAACACCTCTGGTTTCTCTGTCCTTGCGGTTCCCCAGCATTCTCCTCGCCAGTGCGGGAGCACAGCTGCTGTTGACCGCTGCTGGAACAGGCGACGCTTTCCCCACGTCCCAGCACGACGTGGGGGACAGCACGCACCGGGGGGGCTCGCCAGGTGTCTGCTGAAATGCCCCCCTTCCTTGCAGCCCTCTCTGTGAAGCTGCCCGGGCGGCAGGGAGGGAGCCGGCAGCATGCTGCCAGCCCTCCCCTTGACCCCGATGAGAACGAAGCTGGCGAGGAACAACCGCTGCCTTTGTCACGCCTCTTCTGAACCGCCATTCAGCCAGGGAAACAATGCTTAAGCTGTGCTCGGTTCGCTTTCTAACTTCTTCCCTGCCACGCGATGCTCCCACCAAAACCCGGGGGTCCGTGCGAGCGTATGTGGGCAGGTGGGTGAGCCGGGCAGGACGCTGCACGCCACTGTCACACTCAGAAACTCTTGGTGACCACATCTGAGGGAAGAGAAATCAGGGTAACATGTGCTGAGCTGCACTGCCGGTGAGAATTACGTCCAGCATTTGTCAGTGCAATTCGTCATCTGAGGATCCCCGCGGATCCACCACAGTTCCTGGCGTCTCGGATGTCAGCCGCGGCACGGAAAATCCTCTTTCATCCCTTGTGTCCGATTCCAGATGAAAACTCATTAAAGGCAGCCACTTCCACCACTCCCTGCTATCACTGGGGCACTCGCCTGTCAGCCGCATCCTATTACTGCAGGCATGGGATAATTTGTACCAAAGCGCAGGATCAAAAGAAAAGGTTTAAAAATAGCTAATTCTATAGCCCTTCCTTTGTGTCCGGCGCAGCCTCACCCGCCCGTGCCTCGGTGCCTGTCGCTGATGGCAGCGGTACCTGCCGCATCTCTGCGTGCCACCTGCTCCGGGAGATGTCCCTGCCTGACTACAAATCCCAAATTCTTTCCCTGCCGTCGCCAGGACATTGCCATCAATTTGGATGTCCAGCATGGTGATGAGCCAGGTTGCCCAGCCCTTTCTACTCATCTTCCACACATGCCCGGGCAAGGCAAGTGGTGTCAGAGCCCAAAGGCAGGCGATTAGTGTAGTCACAAAGCCAAATTGGATTTTGTGTAGGAAATTCATGTCTTTGGCGTGGAAGCAGGACTGTTTTTCTGAGGCCAAGCTCTCCTGTGGAGGTGGGGGGACCAGCTACCACCATAGGGTGCTTCGGTACCCAGCACTGGATTAAAAATAGGCCAGAGTGTGCTGAGTGCTCGCGGCCTCGCAGCCGGTGGGTAACCCAGAGGCTGGCCCCTGTCTGCAAAATGTATCTGTCACATACATTCAAAGCAGGAGCCTGCCTGTAGGAAAGGCAGCCTGTTTGTGGGTTGCACTGGAGAAAAAGTATTGCATTTGCCCCCAAAATTGTTTATAGCGTGCCCAGCACTAGTGACAAAACACAACAGCCCAGAAAGGTTTTAATTTTGTGACACCTATTTTACGTGCAGACCCATCAACATGACTTGTTTGTTTGCAGTCCAGACTGCTTTTAATCACTTTGAATTAAGTAACTGATCTTATTACTGATCCGACTATGAGAGGGCTTATCACAGGTTCCTTGGCACATGACGAAGATTAAGCCGTTGGTGCGACCATGTCTGAGTAATGTGACGTGTCCTCTCAGAGCTATTTTTTTCTTCACTCTCCTCCAGGACGTTGATCCTTTGGTTTCTCCAGCCAGTGACCACGTAAAACCCGCTTAACGCTACCGAAACCCAGACACGTAATGGGACAAAGGGAAAAGCTCTGCCATTTCTTGTGGCAGGCATAATTTGTTTCCTGAGGTTTTCCTTAAATTGAGGGCAGGATCATATTGACTTAATGGACACGATCGTGGGTGTAATTAAAAGCAATCTGAAAGGAGGCAGTATCAGTGAGCACACTGAACATAGTTAATGTTTAGTGCTGGTTTTGAGCATGAGATGGAAGATGGGCAAAGAGTGCATCCCTCATTTTTGAAAAGGCTGAAAGATAGGGGGTTTTACTCCAGCCCTTGCAAGGATTTTGGGCGCGGGTTTGACTCTGAACATTTACCAGTCTCCTCTCTCGAAAGCAGGCTCAGGACCAAAGGTCAGCAGAGTTTGGACAACAGCCCCAGACCCGTGGTGGGCTGGAGCAGCAGAGCTGCCGCTTTGCTTTGAGCCTCTGGCTCTGGGGTCCTTGTCAGTGGGTCGGATAGAAATGCCTGATGTCCCATTTAGCTAAAATTAAACGTCTTCAGAGAGAAGTGATGAGCGAGGAGAGTCAGGGGTTTGCAGTAGGGGTGCTGGGCTGGAATACAGATGCTGCATGTCGCCCTCCCACCGCGGGTACATCACTGACCTCCAGTTTAATCTCGCTGTGCCACCCGCATCCCATCTGCAGAAGGGGTGCAGTGACGCCGCTTCGACCATCTTGTTTTAGCCGGTGAGCTTTAGGTCAGGGGTAATACGCAAGTATATTGGTTTGGTCCTTGGGGTCCTGGCTCTGTGTGGGGACCCCTCTGCTCTGTGGTGCTAGGCAGGGGACAGAGGCTGGTCATGCGGTGCTGGGCTGTGTGGAGACAAGAAGGCAGAGCTGCTGGCAGTCACTCGATGGGACTTATCTCCTTTGGCGAGGACTTGCCAGGCGAAGAGGCGGATGGCGGTCCCAGGCACCTCCGTTTAGCTGTGATGAATAGTAGCTGTTGCTGACACCTCGTGGAAGCCTTAGATAAACATTTTTCTCCAGAAACCTTTCTGTTTCCTTTCCTCTGCTGGTGCTGGTTCCTCACTTGAGGAGGTCACCCTTTATTTCTATTATCTCCGGACTACCCAGCCGGGAAGCAGGCAGCAGAGCCCTTGGCTGCCTGCAGGACCAGGGATGGGAGGGCAGCCGAGGAAGGCTGCCCGGGGACTGTCCTTTCCCTCCCCGAGGAGGAGGAGGACACATCTGCCTGCCTCGTGGTGAGGGCAACTCACCGCGGATGCCTGTTGCACATCAGATGCGGAGGGGACAGCACCCCCCTCCTAAACCCGCCTCTGAGTCTGTAACGTCCATCGCGTCCATGCCTTTCGTGTGCCCGTTTTGCCCATCTCCATTTTTCAGGGGGGCATATTGGCAAGTGGCTGTTACAAATCACCCTGTCCTTTCATTTCAGAATCTCAAATCGCTTTGGAAAAAAGGCACAGAAATTTTCCTGGGAAGTGGGAAAATATGTTCATTTCAGAAACAAGACCGCTGAAGATGCCCCAGAGAGTCAGCGGTGATCTGGCTTGGAGCATTGCTCCTGGCTCCCTTGCTGAGACCATCGGACAGCATCACTCCATCCAGGGGAGGAGTTGTGGCCTTGCACCCTGTTCTCACCGCTCACCCCCGCTCTGCCGCGCTCAGCACCCACCTCTTCTTCCTCCTCAGTCTTCCTTTGTATTACAGTCACTCTCTACTTGCCTGACTTCGCATGAGTCATGATTTTACATGGAGCCTGAGCTGCCCATAACCCTGGCTGCTTTGCTTCCTCCGCTACGTTACAGGGTCAGCTCCATCCTGACCCACAGTGTGAAAGAAAAGCTGCTTTGGAAACAGCAAAACGAACAAGCCTTCTCTTGTTACTCTTGTTTCCTGGCTGCTGCTGAGCCAATGTGACACCCGTCCAAAACTCTGCATCCCAAATAATGCTTGGGGACCCAAGTGAAGCTCTGAAATGCTTCGTTTTAGAAAGGAAATCCCTCTGCTGGCTGTGGAGGAAGTACGTAACGTGAGGGTTGACTGCTGCCGAACATCAGTGCCGGCTGGTGGGAGGCTGAATAAATGGCTCAGCTGGTGTCATGGATCTGTTGAGGTTGTCAGTGTCCACTGGTGGGATAACCCAATTTTTAGGCTTTGAATCTTATTCTTTTAGCCTGGTTCCTCGACAGAAAGTGCAGAAAAGTGTTTTGGCAGAAGTGAGGTGGGCAGTGAGGTGATAAGGTCCTTCAGCTGTAGGCATCTCACAAGCCCTCAGAGATGATCACAGGCTACCATCAGTGTCCTGGCTAGGTTTGTGGGCCACCCCTCATTAAGCCTTGATTTTGGCACCTGTAATAAATGAGCCTCGTTCAGCCTTTTGGAAATCTAGGGAAACTCCCAGAGCTGCAGCAGGGAGTAAATTTGATCTAGTATATTAAAGGGGGAAGCTAAAAAGTGTACTTGTCCCTTAAAAGTACCTTTGGGTGAGCCTTTCTGTTTCATAAGCAAGCGGATGAGAGGGGTCAGAGAGATCCTGGCGCCTGTGGATGATTTTGGCCTTCAGCTTGATGTTGGTTGTTAAAAATATTTTCCCAGATGTATTAATACAACCAGACTGGATTGCATCTGAGCTGAACATTGTGAGCCTAAGGCAGGACATAAATATAGAAGCAAAACAGCCTGACATAAGAGTCATCTGTCCTCTTCTGCACAAGAAGTGAAGGGGAAAGAGAGGGAACTTTGCTGCAATTTTTAGGCACTCCCAGGCATTAGCCTGAGCCTCAGAGAGTGCCTGCACCGGTGTCCTGGGGCACAGAAGACCCCACGTATCCCTCACTCAGCTCCTAGCGTGCTGTGCCACAGGACTGCGCACTCAGCACATTTTTAACCCGGGGTTAGATTTGCCTAGACAAGATCTGCAATTGGGAATGACTATTTGTTTGATGTGTTTGCCTAACAGGATTACCCTTATCACGATGATATAGCAACCTGGCCTTGGCAGAGCAAACCTCAGGGGCTTGAGGGGTCAAACCCTCGCCTCCCTTGCCCCAGATATGCACAGCGTAGCTTGTCTCTTATCATGTAATATCTAGCCGGTGCTTTGGTTGGCATTCAGTGCTCCGCTTTTGGAAAGAGCAATTGTGCCATGTACTGCTGCCTGCTGACATCACGCTTGGCATTTCTGTCTCCACACCTGAAAGAAAAAAGATAAATCAATAACATTCAAAGGTTAGAAAAATGATGCAGTGTTTTACAATTAGAGAATGGGATGCCTTCCCTGTTGGGAATTGCTCTGAGCAGGCGCCTGATTTAATTCAGTGTGAATTGGTTGCCCTCTGGCTCTCTAAGAATAGGTAATGAGCCAATGAGTTGTCTGCTTTTTGTATTGTATATTGTGAATGTGCCTAAAATCATTACAAAAGCACCTGCTTGTCTATAAAAGTGTATCTGTGATTATTAAAGTTTGTGGACTTAAAAGACTCGAGGAATATGTAGGATGAAAGACCCATTTTCCTGCAGATAAGTAGGATAAAGGCATTGCTAAAGCAGAGTCTGACTGCGCTGATGATTGGCACCTAGGCTTGTCCACTCCAGTTTCTGGCCAGGGTGGGGGCACCTCCTTGCTCCCCAGCGGTGTCATTTTAACCCCAGCACTTCTCAGGCCAGCTGACATGAGCCTGGCCTTACCAGCTCCCCCGGCTATTTGTGGAAGCAGAACTTGCCGCTCGCTATTTGCCTGTTCCAAACCAAGCAGGATCCTCTATTTATAATGTGCTATAATTGGCTTGAATGAAACCTGTGGCTCTCTGGCTTTAGGGCTCCAGGACTGCTGGTGCAGCAGCACCCTAATTCCCAGGAATGCTCCTGGGGATGCTGAGATGCTCTGCATAAAGCCGAGGGATGCGTAGGTACCTTGTGTGAGCCGTATGTTCACAGGCTCTTGGTTTCTGGAGCAGGCTGTACTTGTCAGGGCTGTGTAGATCCCCTTCTCTGAATGAGGTTGGGGGGACAGGACCTCTTCGGAGCAAGGCAGAGAGACATCTTCCCGCTGCAGCAGCATCACCGTGGAGATGCTCAGGTTGCCGCAGGGAGCGTTACCCTAATCATCCCGGTTTTCCCCCTCAAGGCATTTATAGCTGGGATGTGAGCTGGACTTTGCAACTCAGAAATGACCTATTCAACCATCGGGCCTCAACAATTTGAGTTCACCTGTGATTAGCGTATATTGAATTTTGGTGGCGTGTGTGGCTGTTCACACCCCGCTGTTCAGAGCGGAACTGTTCTGACCTCATAGCTCATTGCAGGACAAACTCCTCCTAGCTAAGACAAAGCAAAGCAGCCACCTCACTTTTCTTTAGAAGGAGGTGCATATAGTATAATGCTTACCCAAGGGTTGTATTTGATCTGGTTTTGCTGTAATAAATCCCTCTGCCATTTGAATCGTCAAACACGATAGATATAAGGCCGAGCAGTGAGATTAAAAAAAAATAAAATTGGCTAATGCTTTGCATGTCTTTGAGGACTTATTTTTATTCCCATTTGTTCGTTCTCTCTGCTCTTGGCTGCTGCTGGGTCTGTTGAAATAACAAACAGGGATGAGGAAAGAGGGCAGCTCTGTCATGAGCTTCCTTCGGAGGGAAGCGGCTGCGTTACAGCAGTTAACTCCAACGGCAACTGCAGCCTCAATAGGCAGCTGTTCATCTGTCACATACATCCCAATAGGAAACCTGGTTTATTTTCTGAAAAAGATTGTATTATCAGGCAAAAACCTTTTTGCTGCAAAGCGGTGTTTAGAAAGAGGCTGTCTTTCTCTTTCGCTTTGTAAAAAATAGTCAGAAGTCTTCCAGTGCTGCCTAAAGCTGCTCTGCTGCCAAGAAAACCTCCCAGGTCTGGCGATGAGGCCTCTGTAATATTTCTGGTTTCTCTGTAATTATTTTCTAATGAAATTTTCAAGTACAAGTTCAATCAGGAAGTTAGACCATAGCAAGCTCGCAGTAGAGTTTTTCAGTTTGCTTTTTCTTTTTCTAAAACAGTAGCTATCCTTTATGTAGAGGCAGTAAGATAATTTTGTGCATAGAAAGGCGCCTAAAATCAGGGTGGCAATGCTTTTTACCTGCCAGATTTGGCACTGGCATCAGTTTATGCAATTCTCCATTTGGAAGCATTGCTTTTGCATTGAAATTATTGTGACTACCTGATCAGATTTGTCCATTAGTATGTCTCTTCAAGGCTTATTAAGTGGCTGAGGGATTAGGGTGCAGCTCCCCTTGCCAGGATTTCCCTCTCCTCCTGCACATGCAATTTAGGAAAATGGGAGGGCCGATGTTTCCAAGGTGTTGCTGGTATTTTGTGATGCCTCCAGCCCAGAAAACAGAAATTATAAAGGGCTAAAAAGGTCATGTAAAGTAACGGGGAGATGACATGCTTGACAAAAACAAGCCAGGTATAAATAGTGAGGCTGGTATAAATAGTGAGCCTGAGAAACACCCGAGCCCAGCTGCTAAGCATGGCAGAAAGGTCGGCTTGCTCCCTGAGCCGTGCAGGGGCTCTGGCAGTCTGCTTCCCTTTGGCTCTGCTCCCCGGACCTCTCCCGTAGCCCTGCTCGGATACTGGCACAGGGATGGGCTCGCTATCACCTTCCATCTCGGCAGTGGGGCTGGAGCAGCAGCCGCCGTTGACATGAAGAGCATGTTTGGAGCACACGCACTTTTTTTATTGCAGAAAGGGGTGAAGCACACTTGGACAAGGCCTGGGGCTCCTTCAGACATTTTCCCAGTGCTGCTGGGGCCGCGGAGCATGGCATGCCACGGAGGCTGGGCAGGGCCGGTGCCCACGCCGGCCACGCAGCCCGTCTGCGTACCCCGCACACGCCAACGTGGTCCGTCACAGCCGAGGGTTGTTTGATGGGCTCTTGCTCACCCGGAGCTGGGTACGGCAGCATCTCCTGGAGCGCCTGACAATGCGGGTGGGAATTTCACTTCAATAAAATGGGAATTCTTACTAAATCCAGTAGGAAGGCAGGTAACACAAGCAGGAGGAACGGTCTATGCATAGTGAGTTACAGCTCCAGGGGCTGGAAATGTGAATAATGAAACTTTCCAGAGCTTTATAGCTCATGCTAAGAAGTATTGCAGGAGACAGACAAAATACTCAGGCTCCTCTCTTCACATCTCTGCTTTGTTGCTGCCAGCCTTTAGCCCCACTCTTCTACCCCCTACCCCTACCCCCCCCCAAACCAGGGATGACAGAATAAGAATTGCCTGTGTCCCAGTTTGCAGCCAGGTGTTTCAGCTTAAACTAATGAGGAAAGTGGGTCTGGACTAATACATCAGTGTAGTGTGGTAAAGGGATGTAGATCTTGGAGTAACAGCTGTGCTTGGGGGAAGTAATGCTGTTGGGTTTTTTAAAATGGTGTCAGCATTTGAGATCCCTTATACCTGTGATTGGGTTTAGACCACAAGAAACATGAAATTTCATTTCAGTTTACCTTGGAAACCTTGCTGCTGTCTTTGAGCCACAAGTACTCCTGGAGACAGGCTGCTCTTGCAATTCATGTGTTCTGTGAAGCAGAAAGAAAAACATTTTGGCGAGGGTTCAGGCACTTTTCTCTGTTGTCCTGGTGATAAGTGCCTGATAAGAGTTCAAGGTCTTTCCTTGCTCGTATAGAATAAAAGCAGCTTTTCTTAAGTTGCTGCTGGCATCCCTGAGCTCCCCGAGGGTGCTGGTTTGTTGTTCCCGGTGTCTGGGCTGTTCTTGGTGAGTAAGACAAGGTTGTGCTGTGTGGGTTGTAATTTGTCCTACATCAGAGATGAGCTTCCAGGTTTTCAGTCTCCTGCATGCTGCAGTGCCTATGCCATGGCAAGCATTTGGGTGAGATGGATGCTCCCTCTGAGGGGCTGGGGCTTCATGGAAGGAAAGTGGGATGGTGGCACAAGCCTGCTGCAGCTGGTAGCTGGCTACAGTGGTCCCTGGAAGCAAGCCAGGGATGGCTGCTGGTTTAGAACCATCACTAGGTTTCAGAGTTGACAGCCTAGGGAGAGGTAAAGGCAAGGCAAGCCTTCCTGGTGCTGCTACTTCCAGCTTTTTGTCACCTTGGGAAGATGAGACTGGTTCTCTGGTGCTTGGTTTGTGCTCTCAAAGACTAAGTGTGTCTGAGGACTGGATTTTTTAGGAGGAGCGTAAGGATGGTAGTGTGGGGAGTTGTGAGGCAAGTTCAGAGCAGCGAGATGCGACATTCAGGCTTGCTGTCTGGGCTCCACTGGGCTGAACCAGATGCCAGGAGCTGAACTCAGGTCACCTGCAGTGGGAGGATGGAGCTGCATCCACTCCGCTCTGCTGCCTACCAGCCCCTGCTCTCACGGGGCTTCCGCAGCTCCGTCTGCCTGACGCCGTGGGTAACTTCCCAAAGCTGGAGCCTCAACTGCTTTCGTTTTTGCAAAGGCCTGTTAGTCATTTCCCACTTCTAAACAAACATTTCAGAGGCACTGGAGAAGCTGAGCCACCAACAGGACAAAGCTCTGTTGCTTTTAAAGTAGCTCATTCATCAGTGAGTTTTATTGTGCAACAGCTCAGCCACTGACGAGTTGAAACCACCCTCTGCTCATTCTACCGGGAACAGGAAAACGTGCTTCTTGTGTGGGCTGGTTTTTCAATCTTCAGTTAGACTTCCACTTTAAAAGTGTTGTAGATGAGTTGGCTTTGTTCTGAGGTTCTTTAATTATTTTTTTTTTTTACAATTAAAAAAAAAATCTTTTCTTTTTATCTTTTCATATTTTTTTAAGAAATTTATTCTTCCCCTTTCTTTTGCAGTGAGGCCTGGGTTTGTCTCACTGCTTTTCTGCTGATGATCCCATGCTGTCTTGAGACCTTTCCTTCTTCCTTACATCCAGAGGTCTCCCTGGGTTTCTCTGAGGACACTTGCATTGGTAGGGCGATGGGGGTCTGAGGCATGGTTGTTCCTGCAAACTAAAGGCAAACAATTCAAATCAATCCTTGCAAAGGAGGAATCTTCTCACCCATGTTTAACTGCTCTCTGGCTTCGGCACTTTTTTAACCTTCCTTTCTACTTGTGTGACCTGCCCGTAGGTGTGGGCTCACGCATTCCTCCTGCTAACCTGGGCAGGGCATCGGGCGCCTGGTGCGCGGTTCCACGCTGACATGCTTCTCGAAAATCCGATGTGACTGAGGGCACACACGGCTTGGGGGTGAGTTATTGCCAGCTCTCCTGGAGCATTACGGAGCAGTGCTGGAAGTGGCCCCGGGGAACAGCACTCTTGCAAACGATCAGCCAGCCCCTTCCTCAAAGAGCCCCTCGGAAGAAAAAGTTTGTAGGGCTTAAAGGGGAAAATTGCTTCACCAAAACAATCTCAGAGAGCACCAAGTATTCAAAAAGCAGTGGGAAATGTTTAAATCAAATTTTAACAGCATATTGGCCACTTTAGTTAAGAGCTTTATTCTTGACTCATTAAAAAAGAGCCCAACTTAATTATTGACCTAAATGCTGTCTCATGAGCGGCGGAGGCTGCAAGCCTGAGGCAGGCAGAGCTGAGAGCTGCGGGGCTGAGTTTCACTCTGAGATCTCCATCAGTGAATAGATGCTCAGTGTCACGCTGTCCTGCCTTAGCTCCTCATCCCGGGAGGTGTGTGCTGCATCCTCAGGCCGGCCCTGAGGGATGCGGGACCTCTGAGGGCTGCCCAGAGCAGCAGCTCGGGACCTGGCTCGGCATTTAGCTTAACTCCCACTGAAGGGGCTGGGGTTCCCTTCAAAGCTCAGCGCGTGCCAGGTGGTCTCTCAACTGGGACACCTATTTGACTGCTGGTGTGAAGAGTGTGTTGCTCTGCTACATAAGCCTTTTAGGTTCCCTCTGATTTACTGTACTTCGGTAGGAGCTAGAAAATAACATTTTCTGCTGGACTTCCCCCTCTGCAGCAAGGGCCTGGCTCTGTGTCCATGAGGCAGATTCAAGTGTTCAATTTGGGTATCTCCAGTGACATTGGTCAGGCACAAAAACCATGCGATCCAAGAGAAGCAAAATAATAATTTTAGCTACCTTACCTCAAATGTCAGACTCTTTCTGTCTTCGATTTTCTTTTAATGATTTTATTTTTATTTTTAGGGCTCTTTTTCCTAAGCTGCTTAACACTAGGAAAACCAGAAGCTTGTTGTCATTAAATTGGGACCACGGAACAAATGATCAGGGCTCCTGCCACCTGACCGAAGCGGACCTGTGGTGCTTCTTCCAACCTGCCTTGCTGCAGCAGCGAGTGGATCAGCAGCCAAAGGTTACCCCCTGCAGTACATCTACAGCTACTGCAGGTATAACACAAGCTGGATCTCATTTATTGGTGTCGATTTTCATGTTGGGGGAAAAAAAAAAAAAAGGAAGTAGAAAAAACCGCAGCTTGTTCCTCTAAAATCCAGAGTCAATTCTACCGACCTCAGTAAAAGTGGATGGGGTTGTCAATGGCATGAAGGAATTGGCAATTATTGGCACCCAACTGGGAGTTTCCCTGGGAGATACGTTAGGCCAAGGATCATGGTATAACGACTATATCCACAGGTCAGCTCCACATGTAGTTTTGACCAGGCATGAACAAAAAAGGGGCTAAAAGTTTATGTGGTTCAAGGGACAACTGAAAAAATTCGTGGGGAAACACGCTGAGGGACACTAAGGCTACACCGCAGCCATTTGAACTGCCTAAAAATCAAACTGTTGGAGGTAGTGGGCTTTTTTTTTTGGGAAACACTTTTGTTGATTCTCTGTTCTTGTAGTACCCCCTCCTCTGGGGAAACCTGGGACTGACAGACCTTCGAATGGTCCAGCCCCACGGCTCTTGTTCTCTCATAGGCATCTGTGCCAGCGCTTCCCAAAGCAGTTGGGGCTTGCTGTTGCTGCACGCTCTTGTCAAATTTAGGCAAATGCAGCTGAATATATTACACAGAGGTCACAGCTAAAATGTCCTTTCCAGCTTTACCTGGTTAGGTCCTTTTCCAAAGGAAAATTGAGCTCCTGAAGAATGTGCCGGCCTTGTACCTCACCTGCGCTGAGGTCTGCCCACCTGTGCATCACCTACACCAAGGTCTGCCCATGCCTCAGAGGCATCTACCCCAGACTATTGACTGGTCCCATTTTAGGGATGCAGTGGGACTCGGCCAGCAGTTGGCAGGGGCTCATAAAGTGGTTGGGGTGTTTTGTCCCCCTCTAGCATGCACATATACACCCCTCGAGCTCTTAGCTGGCTGCTGGCACAGCCCTCAGCATGGCACAGCCTGTGTTTTCTCATGTGAAATTCAATAAATCCAGCATTTTCAGGACCTTTGCATAATCAGGGTTTTCAATCTTCTCCTTCATTGCCTTCTAATACACCCTCCTAACAATTAACTCTGTGTGTTGGGAGAACGCCAAATGCAGGGTAAAAGACTTCGTTTTTCTTTCCCATAATTAAATGTCGTGTTTGCTGCTGTCTCTCCCACTCGATTAAGTGTCCGTGTATGGTCTAAAATGCTCTTTGGTGAATTAGCATAAGGTCTGTCAGGATTCGACCAATATTCTCCTTCCCACTGCATCTGCGCAGCTCACAAAGAGCAGCGTTGACTGGCAGCGGGGGCCTGGAAATGGGCTGTTCCCCCGGCCTTTTGTGGGGGGAACGGGGTCAGGCTGGGGGGAGCACTGTGAGGCTGTGTGCCCACCTCCCCTCGCCACCTGCCCAAAGCAGCCATGCCTGGAGATGGAGCCTGCGACCCTCCATGTAGCGTCGTGGCTGCGCCTGGCTCGCTCCTGCAGGAAACTTCTTGGATGGCAGAGGAAACAGGTTTTTACTGCAATTCCGTAAAAACCACTTGCAAAACCTCTCCTGGGTCTCCATCCCTGCCGCAGGCTAATTGGGGCAGCCAGCTGATAAAAGAATCTTTTTTTAATTACATCTAAAGACATGTTGGAGAGACATTCCCCAAGCCAGACTCGGGCAACATCTAAAGCACTGCAAGTGATGGCAAAAAAAATATAGTAGGGTGTCACCGATGAACAGATCTGTGAGTTATGGGCTGCGAGGTGCAGCAAGTATAGTAACTTCCTACCAGTTTGGGATGAGCTGGAAGGGAGGTAATGGCTGGGGTCCCCAGCACAAGATGAGCAGTGTGGTAACCCCAGCTGGCAGTCCTGTCCTGGGGAACAGCTCGTCCCTGCTTGGGGTGTTTCCCCAAAAAGCATTCCCTGGAGCTAGTGCCCCTGTTGCCACATCTCCCAGGGCTGCTCTGTGCCACCAAACTCCAGATAGAGGGTGCTGGTACGTACCTGGGCGGAGTGACTTTTCAAGGAGGCAGCATACTTCTGCTCAACTTTTTGGCACAGCCCCAGCTCCTGCCGGGGGTCTGTCCCTGTCTCCATTACATCCTGCAGTGCCCAGCCCTGCTCTTTAGCCTCCAAAATGTTCCTGGAGCCTTCTTCCCCCACCGTGCTCATTCAGTTGCTCGATTCTTTAATTTTCATAATCCTTCAACTTCTGTTTCATTACCACATTCAGAAGTAGTCTTTCCGATACGGGAGGATGGGTAATTATAAGTTGGGAGCAGACATCGTGGTTAGGGGAACAGAGCTGGCAGAGAAACCCGGGATGTGGGTGCGAGTGCCAAGCCCTCCTTGGGATGGACCTCCGCTCCCTGAGGAGGGATCTTGCAGGGTGGGATCTCCGACCACCGCTATTTCCCCACCTCCTCCCGCATCCCTCTCTATGTCCTTTGGATAAACAGCCGCAAAAAGGGAGCCTTTGTTTCCAGCAGCGTTGGGGGAATGGCTCATGGTGGTACAGATAACCCTGCCTGCAAACCGGCAGAGAGGCTGCAGTACAACCGGGAGGGTACACAATGAATTATTCACCAGCTGTTTCCTCTCCTTTCAAGACGTTTGCTGTAAAACCAGGGGCCAGAAGTGGTGCATGTGAGCTGTGTAATCAACCACACAGAAGGAGCTTGAGCTTTTGGCTCGCTGGGTACTCAGTCCATCCCGGTCACGGAGACCTGGTTTGTGCAAATCTGTGTCTGGACCTCCACGGTGTTTGACTGTGGGTGGCCCATAAATGCGTTTTCTTCGCTCTCTGGATCCCTGCTGAAGACCTGAAAATCTGATTTACAGAAGCGCCAGGTGCCCGCAGCTTCGAGAGACGTTAGTAGGAGCGATGCTTTAAACATACAGAGAGATTCACGGTGCCATGCACCCCGATGACTCAGGTCTTGGGGCTTTCTGCTTGGGCCCCTGCAATTAATGGCTATTCGAAGCCTCTCCTTTGTGTGCCCCAGTCCCGAAGGTGGGGATAGCGACAGCCCTCCACTCCTCGGGCTGCAGTTAAAGTAGATGCTCTCACATCGGCGGAGCGCTGCGTTGGTGAGGTGCTCCGGAGAAAAGCCCATGAGGAGAAAAGACAGGTCTCCATGCCTGTGTCCAGCACTGAGAAAAAATGATGCTAAGCAAGTACTGCTCAGTCTTAGGGCTCTGTGTGTGGTTTTATTTCTACCTCTGGCTGAAAACCGTTGTCTGAGATGTGAACAAAAAGCATTGCTGGTTTTTTTTTTCTTCAACTTAGCTATTCAAATGGCCATGAAAAATATGTCTGTTCTTTTCTTTTATAAGCTCTTACAAGGTCTCAGTTTTAGCCTCCACTCCCCAGATCCCATAAAATAAATGGGTAGAAACACCGTAAAAATGAACAAAATCCCCAAACATAGCTAGTTTGTATTCTGAGTGTCTTATTAAATGTGTATTTTAAAAAAATCCCTCTCCTTACATAAATATGTGATCATTTACAAATCTGTAACTAATTGTAAGCTGTTTGAAACAGCCTTATAGCAGAATGACCTAGAAATAGAGCTTTACAATGGGGTGCCAGACAACCACACTAAAGAATGAGAACAGAGCAGATATGAAATACCTGTATTTTAAAATATTCAAAGAAGTTATGCCTAGAAAACGTACAAGTTTCTAAGAAAACAAAAAGGTGAAACTGTTCGTTTTTTACATATATTTGGCTTTAAATAATAAGAATATTTCCCCCCTAGGTGTTCAGCACCCTGCCATACCCAGGAACCGAGCACTCAAACCAGGAATCGGCTGGCTACACCACCTTCCTCTCCAGCCTTTCACCTTCTAGCAGCGTGTACCCCAGCCAACACCTCCACCTTTACAGAGCAACAGCAGAGACCTGAGAGACGTTACTGGAAAAGGACGGTATTCTCTTGTACTGCCTCGTCTATTTACATAACAGCTATCTTGGAGCCGGAAAGCAAAGTCTTTTGTGCCTGCAGTTTCAAGGAAAACTTATGGCAGGGGGCGGGGAATAGAGGAGTGGACATAAAAACAAATGGACAAGCACATTGCATTGCTGTTCCTTGTGCTGAATAATGATGCACAGTGCGTTGAAAACCTGCCCTGTGCGGCCAAGTCCTACCTGATCCTCTGGCCCTGCTGGATGCGGGTGGTGAGAAGTGCTTCCCAGCCTCCTGGTTCGCATGCTGACAAGGTCTAGGCATGAAGTTGAGACTGGTGCAGCCATTCCCCAGCCCCTGTCAGGTCCTATTCCAAGGTAAGAAGAGCAAGGTTAAGTTCTGGATCCTCCTTTGTCATTGCCCCCAGGGCAGGAGCATCCTTCACTAGTGCCCTCCTGCTCCCACATATACCTTTGTCATTAAACCAGAGGGTGGCTCCAGGCTTTGCCTCAGTCTGTCTGGGAACAGAGGAAAAGGGAGCCTGTCTCCCAAGGGAAGGTGGAAAGAGCTGAGCTGGTAAGCAGGAAATCCAGCCTTGTCCTGGCTGTGCCCAGGCTCTGGTACCCATTCCCTCTGCAAGGAAGTGCCTTCGAGGGGGGGTTAAAATGTTGCTGCCCCTTTGGTGGAGACTGAGCTGGCCCCAAAGCAGGGCTGAGCTCGTGCTGCTGCTGCTACTGGTGGGTGCATGATGGCAACCTACTTGATTACGTTCCCGGCAGTGGGTATAGCAACGTGTTGCCAGATGATGAGACCTCACACCGTCTCAAAGATGCTTTTAGATTTGTCTATTAATAACTCCCTATGTTTTCATTACTGGGAACATAAATATGTATCCCCAAATGCTCCTGATCATCACAGACCTCATCAGGCTGGGAGTCGATAAATTGGTGACTGATTTCAGTCCTGTCCAATGTAAAGTTTTGTGATTGATCAGCGAGGCCGGAGCCCTCCTCGCCTCACTTCTATGCCAAAATTCTGGGTGCATATGCTCATTACAGTGACAGGCTGGGAACAAAACTCAGGAGAAAAGCTGCAGGAGCTAGGCCAGTCCAGGATCAGGCTGGCATAACTTCAGCTGATTTGAATGTGAATTAACGCCCATTTAGGCCAGGCCTGGAATTTGCCCCTGGCATGGGCTGGCTCTCTGCAGCTTCACTACCCTGGGTCGTTTGTGCCCCAAAATGCTGTTTGTGGAAAAAGAGCTGAGCAAAAGCAGATCATGGTGCCAGCCTGAGCTGTGATTTTGCCTATGAAAAATGTGACTAATACAAGTGAGTCTTTTCTCTTGTGATCTAACTTAGATTTTAACTTCTGTTAAAAATTAAAGTAGTTAATGAGTGCATACAAATGTGCATGCATGGGATGCAAACATGTAAGCTCCCACCCATGAACACACACTTTATATACTGGCTGATTCTAGTATAAGTGTTTCATTTCTGGATTTAAAATTCCTCCAGATTTAGTACTTTTGGAGTTAAGATTTTGTCACGCTGTACGCAGGCCTGCCAAGATGCTCAGTGCAAATGTTGGATTTGATCTGGTTGCTGCCAGTTTCTTGGGTGATTTGGGATCTGGGCTTTGTCACGTAGTCCTGTCTGACCCCAAAAGTCTCTTTGGGCTCTGGACTACCTGAGCTACTGGTTTTGTGGTACATGGGTATGGTGGTAGGGTCCCCCCAGACTGGAGATCGGCATTTCCACTTCCCTCAAGGGTCACTTTGTAGTGTCTTGTAGCTGTTGGGTGATTAAATTAAAGTGTTCAACCTAGTGGCAACATAGGAGGGACATCAGCGACCCCACTGATGGGAACACACGTGCACATGTGTGTGTAAGACCAAATACAGCGTAATGTCTAGCAAGAAGATATTTGCAGATGACAAATTAGATCTGCTGAGATGAGAGCTGCCCCGGTCCCTCCACAGCTGGTGGGACCATGTCCCTGTGCCCAGCACTGACTCTCCATCCTCTGGTAACATGAAAATCATCAAGGGCCAGCTGCCGCCTCCCTGCCAGCTCAGCTTGGATCTGCCAGCTTCAAATATCACCCTGAGCCATTATCTGTTACAAATGCAGCTCTTCCTGGGATCAAAGAGAGCAACCGAAAAAGAACTGTTCTCGCTGCTCGGGGCAGGACAGCCACCCCTGGGACCGACAGAGGACACAGCCATGCCCTGCCGAGGTCCAGAAGAAAATGGCACTTCTGGGCACTCTCTGGCTGCTTTTAAAAGTCTTAATAATTTTAAGGCCCACATTTAGGCTAAAGTAAATCAAATCACAATTTAGGGAGCCCGTATTCTAGTCACTCACGTGAGAATTATTTTAGGACAAAGAGCAGGGGCATTTGCAGTCTAGTGTGACACCCTTTGCAAGTATTAATTTGGTCTTGTTGCTGGGGGGACTTCCTGGAGAAAGGAATGGCAAGAAGAGAAACAATGTAAAGAAAGTGGAGAAGGAAACTGGAAAGCAAAGGTCTTGTCTCCCCTGGTGTGTTAGAACCAGAGTCCTGTCTGGAGATGGTCTTCAACAATGGTGGTGAAATGTCTCTGTCTAGATCTCCGTGCCTGAGCACAGAAGGGGAGACAAGAGCAGTTTTGGCCCCAGAAATGAAGAAATAGGAGGGTGAAATTATGCTTTCCTGCTGCAAAGTGTAGCAGCCACCTGGCCTCACGTGGAGTCACCCAAAAGCCTGCTGCAGTGAAGAGCAAAATGTGGCCGTAGCAATCCAACCACTTATCGAGCCGGAGAGGGTCTGAAGTCAACTAATTTGGTAACAGCATGTTTGCGTAGTGTAATCCCGTGTTAGTCTTTCAAATGTTAAATCGGGAGTGAAATCAAGATTTTTCTCACTGCTGGATTTAGTTCAGGCTTTCCAAACAGGATAACACAGCGGAGTGCCACATTCGTCGGAGTTGTTGTATTTCATCCCATTTGATTTCCTAGTTTGTCCTGAATAGCCGAGGACTTTCTAATAAAATAGTTTTGTGCTCTGGAGGCTGCTCAGAGCCGGTCATATTAAGGAACCATGGATAATGTTTCAGAGAGTGTCTCAGAAACGAGAAGATGTACCTCAAACCCAGGCTGCAAGCCCCAGGGCTGTCGAACATCAGACTTCCTATTCTAGCACTGGTTTTCCCCAGCAGGACCCAAGCTATCGGTGAGATCACTGCATGGCTGGGCTCTGCTTTTAGGGGCCAAGAAACTCCCTTAAAGAACCAGTGCGAGTTGCAGGGCAGAATGTGCACTGTGCTGAACTGGGTGACACTGGTTTGGAGGCTACTGGTACACGGGGAACAGTGGGAGATGGTGTTTCCTAATATTTAGTCCCCACGTGCAAAGGCTGTCACAGGATGCATGACTCATACTTAATGGGCCTTCAACTGTTTTTGTTGATGTTGCTGTCCCAAACGGCCTGGGAAAGGCTGGTCAGGAGAGATCCCAAGGCGGGCAGTCCGTGCACAGCCTCCTCTGCCACCGCCGCAGCAGGGCTGGAGGGCGGCCGCTCCGGGGGGGAGAGCAGCGGGCTCAGGGGCCACGTCCGCCCTTGCCTGCCTCTGCCTGCCTTGGTCCAGGCGCCATCCCCTCCCCGAGGTGGGAGAAAGGCACGCGTGCATTGGGACAATTTTTCTGGGAATCCTTTGCCACTGGGGAAATCCCCCCGGCTTCCCGGCCCGCTCCTTGGGACAGGTCGGACGGAGGCATCCTGCGTGCAGTGTTGTGAAATCGGATCTGGTTTTTTTCTGCGACACAGATCTCATTTTACCTGCCCGTTTCCTACCCATCAGCAGCTCAAGGAGCCAGCTGTGTCTTATGCTTGAAGTCAGCGGTGTTTCTGCAGCATTCAGTCACAGATCTGAGTGCGCTGACGACTAACAGCTTCCACGGACCCCTCCATGCATGCTGTCTTCTCCATCCCTTGTGAAACAGAGAGGTATGAACAGAGAAGGAAATCAAGTAAGTGACAACGATGACAGTCTGGCACTAACTGAATGACTCAGCAGACACCCTGTTTTCAGTCATTTACGTTCAATAAACCCCATCTTCAGGGTTGAATTTTTCTTGTTCAATTCTCATTGGGTGCTCAAATCACACACAATACTTTGCAAATATAGATTTCCAAAAAACCAGTGCGATGAATAGTTTTAGCACAGCTGGTTCTTGTAATACTGTTCTGGTTTCAAATATTCAAGAATCCTTTTAGAGCCCCACGTCCTCATTCCTGGTATTAGAGTCAAACCTTAGCTTTTATTTTATTTTAAATTCTATTCCAGCTCTCAACTTCTAGCTTATAATTTTGCCCTAGAAAGGCCAAGGAAATGAAGAAATTAAAAGACACTTTCAAATGCATTGTTTTTAAGATCACTGATGATTTTTACATTAGATAATTCGAGCCTGGTGTTATCTTTAAGTGCTGGAATCACAGCTGATAATATCAAAAACAGGGTATTCAAGATAAGGTCCCTTTTAAACAAGTAGCACACAAGGAGCTGACCAATATTAAAACCTCTTGAAAAAAACCCATGACACAAAAATAGCTGATGCGAGTGCAACCCAGCATAGTTTCTGCCTGTTTCTGCAGGATGCTGGGTGGGCACAGACCCAGACCCAGTGAAGCTCACTTGCCTCTGACCCCTTGTACACCATCAATGCCCAGATACCCACAGAAACCACCTGGATTGCTAAACCCCTCCCCAGGTGGGTGGTTAAAGCTTTCATTTCGACAGAAAAAAACCCTCAACAACCTACAGCTCCTCCAGATTGGCCTTCAGGTGATTGCTCTTAGCTATTTATGCTGTCTGTAGAGGGCACCTGGAAGCTGGGAGATCTAGTTTGGGAATCCTGGAGAGGAGGTGCTGCCCTGGGGCATTGCTCTTTGCTGGTGTGTTCAGTAGTGGTGTGGCAGTCTTGGGATTTGGGCTGGGGAGAAGCTTGTTAAGCTTTCTACCAGGGGCTGAGCTGTGCCTGCAGGGACCCTTCCTCTGCCCTGGAAGATGAAGGTGGGCTTCCAAATCCCTGGAGGGTGTAAGAGCTGGGCTGGGGCTAATGAGGCTCATGTGTGTTTTGGACGATGGAGAAGCGAAGCCTGTGGAGAGCTCTGCATGCCTTAACAACGGTGAGTTCAGTGTGGGCTGGTCCCTGGTATGGGAAAACTTGCCCATCTAAATTATTCAGAGCTGGGACCCAGGGAGCAGGTGGGTCCCGGGGCGGTGGGGGTAGTCTGCAGTGTGAGGCTGGAGGAAGGCACATCTGCTGGCAGCTGGCCTCAGGGGACATCACCCAAAGGTTCCCTATGATAACTAGTCAGTGCTTCCACGGTGCTCGTGATGGATGCGGGAGCAATGGTTGCTGTGCTGGCTCTGAGTCTCCCTGGCCAAAGTAATTATTTCTCTTGGAAGTTTTGTCTTGCCACTTTGGAAGTTTTGCTTTTAGGCTGATTTGTGGCTGCGTCCAGCCCTTCCAACAGCAGCTGAACACTAACAGCTGAAGGCTTTACAGTAATATGCTTAGTGTAATAAGATTTATTATTTTAAACGCCTGATTAAAAGCCCTAGGGACTGGAATTCTCCCTCTCATCAGGGCACCGGCAAGTACCCTGGCACTGGTGGGTGAGGTTTCCTCTCCTCCAGCAACCACCGGTGTTGTATGCCTCGTTCCCACATCCAGCCTTCTTTTAGGTGTAAAAAAGCATTTTGTTCTGTTCCTACCACCCTTCGCTCCTGGTGCTGGTTGCATCAGGGACTCCTCTGACGTGGATTTCTGCCCTTTGAGCTGGATGGCCATCACTGAGTTGCTTCATCCTGGCTGGGAAACAGGCTGTACGTGAGGGCGCTTGTAATGTGGGGCTCTGGGGCACAGACCTTTGCATCTGAGCAGCTGCGCTCACAAGGGGAGTGGTGCTACAAAGCACCTGTGCATTGCAAAATTAGCCTTACGTGTAACGGTGCTGCGCGTGATGTGCGCCAGACAGGGGGAACAGGCTCAGAGCGAGGTGGGAAAGAAAATATATTTCTACTTCTAGCAGTTCAGCCTCCAAGCTCCCAGACAAAATATAAATTTCAGCTTGAAGATAAAGTATATCCTACTAAACGTCTTCAACTGTATATTTAAACTGTACCAGAGAATCAGACCAGAAATTTAGAAGATAATTGAATCTGAATATTAAACCAGCAATTCCCCAGAGGGGAAATTTTTTCAACTTGTCTGATACTCCAAGGAGATAGTATTCCCAAAGAACTAATTTTGTAACTAATGATCAGATGAAAAAGGCTCTATCAATGGTTTACAAGACCTAACTTGGCACTAGTTGAACGCATATGGAATTTGTCATTAGTAATAATGAAAAAATTCTTTGAAACTTTTTCATTGAACGTGCATTTTTTTCATTGAAAATGCACTTGTAACCAAAACCACTTCTCTCAATCTGTGAGGTTGGTAAAAGATGATTATGCCCTCTGTAACCCGTATCAAAGGAGACCCTACCTTTCTAAAGCATTTTCCTTTTATTTGAAGACCTTATTACAGAAGCTGATGGAAGTTGTCATGACGTGAGCGAGAGACAGAAAAGTTGCCAAATGTCTTGGAAACACAGGCAGCTACTTCTGGGAAAGCGAATGGCTAAGGCCTAACAGGAAGGCAACTGCTTGATTCCAAATTTAGATTCAATGTCCCAAATAGCATAAATCTGCTGAATTCTGTCTATTCAGGCCTTTTAAAGATCTTGTGCTTGGGATGCTGTGTCTCAGGACATTTGAAGGTAAATGCTGTCCCCATTTGGCACTAGTGGAATGGCTGAGCAGATCAGGGATTATTTATTCTTTATTATTAGCATGTGTTGGAAAATATACTAATTTTTCAATGTGCTCTGCCCTGGGCAGTGGAGGAACAAGCAGAGCACAGCAGCTTTGGGCTGGGTGGGTGAAGGAGTTGGGGGGAGAGGGCTGGGGGAGGGAGGGGGGTTGCTGCTGGGGAGAGGTTGGTGCTGTTTCTCCCATGGATGGACTTTCCTTGGGGAGTAGAAGGGGCTCTGCCTCCGTCCCTGCCCCCCTCCTCGCTCAGCAGGAGTGGATGTGCTGCTTCAGCAGTTATGGACCATTGGGTGCCTGTGATGGACCTGCCGTGTGTGTGGCTGTCCCCAGAGGGGCACGGCGTTGGTCAAGGAGCAATAGTGAATGAGGAACCAGAGGGTCAAATGCTGCTGCTTTTTCCTCAGTCCTGGGCAATGAGGTGCGATGCTGTTCCCAAAAAGGATGAGTTGTCCTGGGCCAGCCAAAGGACTGACATTTGGTTCCCAACACAGCAAGGGAGCTGCCAGAAGCAGGGAGATGCTTGAAATGAGCCATTGCCAGGTGGGTGTTTGTTGGTTGATGACTGGGAGGACCTGGGTGGATGAGTGAGAAAGGGATAGCAGTAAAACTGGAAAAAGAGTGGGAAAGAGAAGGATCTGACTAATGGGCCTGTGTCTGAGAGGCATGTGAAACGTGCTGTAGAGTCCAACAGTCTATCTTCTCCTAAGGTAGTGATCAGCTACATCCCGCTGCCTAGCAGAAGGGGATTGTGCACTTCAGTCCAGTGCCCTGCACAGCATCTGCTCCCTTTTAATATAAAAAGATGGATTAGGTCAACAAGACATACTATAGATGGCTTATTTATAACATATTCCTGCACCTATGTGTTGGCCGAGCAAAGATTGTTTAGCCTTGTGAACCACGCAGGCGCGCACAGGTACTCAGGAGAAATTACGGAAATGCTGATTGTTGGCAGAGCAACATGAGCAGAAATATTGGGGAAAACCGAGTGCTGTTTGCCTCCACAGTTCTTCTTTTGGCAGGGACAGCTGGGCTGTTATCCACTGACCCAGGCTTGGAGGAAGGAGCCCCTCCTGTGCACTGACCTCCTTTTCCCTTCCTTTCCTACCCAGTCTTGGATGGTTTTGGTGCTGCTCTGGGGATGTCCTGCGAGAGCAGGGTGCACCTCTGGTGGCAGGACCTCACCCGCATGGCCTTCACACCTGAGCCATGGTTGTAAGGAGCACAGATGGAGAAACAAAACCCCAAAGGCAGATATGGACACCAAATGCCCAGCCCTCATTGAGTGTCGGAGGCATAGGGACACCTGAAACTCCCGCATGGAGGGATGTTGACTAACCAGGAGGGTGTGAACCTTCCCGGTTGAGGTGGATCAAGAGAGGGAGAAGAATTTTGCTCCCCCCTGCATGTGTGTCCCTGCCTCTGTGTCCTGCTGGGGTGCAGCAATCTGCCCTGTATTCTGACCAGGTGCTACTGGTCAGGCAACATGAGGATCCACATGCTTCAACCCCCAAACCTGCCCTGCCCAGTGGTTGGTGATGCCCAGAGCCACCCCAAGAAGAGCGTGGGGGATGCCCTTACAGGGTGTGTGTGTGTGTATGTGTGTGAGCGTGAGTGCCTGAGGGGATGTCAACCCTGGGAGGCTCCAGTCAGCATCTGAGCCCTGGTGAGCTTCCCCTCAGCAAACGCTCACACTGGATGATTGTGTGGTGCAGTCATGGGGTGGCAGCCATCCAGCCCCACAAACCACAAAGCAACAGAAACTTTAAAAAGAGGTTGCTGAACAACACCTAAGGGGAGGCCTGCAAAAGGCCCAAAGTACTCTGGTTGGGACCATCTGTCCAAGGCTAAGGTGGACAATGCCCCGACCCAACGTGGCCCCAAGCCCCTGGTGTGGCTGGTGGCATCCTGGGATAGGTGAAACCTGCTAGGGAACTCAGGGCGAGGCTGGTCCGTGCTGGCCTGTAAGGCAAAAATAGCCATGTTGCTTTTAACTTTAACTGTTCTTAGGTGGAGGAGTGACATGAAAGCCCAATTCTCCTCTCATATGTGCTGGTTTTCCACCAAGACCCAGAAAGAGTCTGGCTTGTGCCGGTACAGTGGAAGAGCTGTCTCGACGTTGGCCCGACCTACTGTGCCAAAGCAGAGTTATTGCAATGAGCATACCAGGTCTTGCACTGACTGTCCCTTACTGGATTTGGAGCTAGGCTGCCAAAGAAAATCAACTCCTTGGGAAGGTGGGCAGCTTTTGTAGCGGTTGGTGATGCTTCTTGGGTTTTTTTGTGGCTCCTGTTGAAGCTTCTCCAATGGCTCTGCCCCGTGGGACCTGGTAGGGATTCACCTTGAAAACACTGCTGGGAAAAGGGGCTGCTTCAGCCTCCCCTGAGCTTTGGGGGGTGCCTGTGTCTTGGGACTGAACTGTGGCTTAAGGGCTTGGCCCCGGCATTGGGGTGTAGGGCGTCCCGTGTGTCACTGGCAAGGCCAGCAGCTCCCAGCTGTGCTGTCCTCCCTTCCGAAGTGACAGGCTGCTGTCCTGATAGTTCATGGGTCCTGCAAGGTGCTTTGAAAACTTGTTGTAAGTGGGGATATTTGATCTCACTTTTCTCATCGGATGCCAGTGCAGGAGCAGCTTGCAGGGATTGCTTTGTTCCTAACCTGCCACCTCAGTTGGTTGAATAGTTGGAGTGTTTCCCCTCTCAAAATCATCTGCATTTTAGAGGTTGGTAACTGCTCACTTAAATTCCTCCCTCCCAAGAGGGGCACGTGTCTTGAAGGCATCTCTTGTTGCTTGTTCGTACAAAATGCAGCAGCCTGCGGATAACTCAGGCTTCAGCCCTGGGTGCAAAGGGGAACCAGATGGTGCGTAAAAGGGCCTGGCCTTGTCTTTTGGGATGGCTGTAAACTGCGCTCATTGGCTCTGTAAAGCTTGCTTTGCTTTTCGCAGGACCGAGCAGCATGGAGGGACAGGTGCTTGGCTCTGGTGTTTCTTATTATGTGGCCAGTGGGTCCCTGCGCTTGGAGGGGCTTTGGTACCCCCCACGGCTCAGCGCTGGGTGCGCTGCGGTTGCTGCCTGTTGGATCTTGTTGTCTTCACAGAGCCGCTCCTCCCACGCGTGAGGAGCTTGGTTGGGAGCTGCTCTGCTGGGTTTGGATTTCTTTTTTTTTTTTTTTTTCTTCTTAATTTCCCCAGTCATTGTCACTGCAGGCTGAGGGCTTTTTACAAATTCAGCTCCACTAGAGGGCAATGTGATCTGGCGTGGGAAAGGGAGCGAGCTGGCGAGGAAATGGCACAACGTGCACGTAGGGATGCGATGGTGGTGGGCTACCGTCGGCCCTGGCGTGGCGTGGGGCTGAGCAAAAAAAGGGCTCAGCCCATCCCTGAGTGGGACCCCAGCACTGGGGTGAGAGCACCTCCCGTCTCTCTGCGAACCCGCACGGTGCGAGGCTTGCTGGTTGGTGCAGAGACGGGGAAAAAACTTGACAGTCAATGAATGTCACCGAAAAGCAGCGGGGGAAAGCCCAAAGTAACACTAAGCACTTCTGAAATGGCAAAGAAAATGCGTGGGTGGGGGGATGGATGACACGCATAAGTACGTGTTCCTGCTGTGAGTAGAGGAGCCGGCTCCGGACACATCTTTCTCTTCCCTGGAGATGTCAAGGAAGATTGCTCTGTGCTTTGAGCACCGTCCAGTGCGGTGGGAGGTGACAGCGCCTGTCACGAGTTGTCTGTTCTCTTGTCTTCCCCCGGGTTGGGGGGGGGAGGTGGGTGCAGGGGGCACTTTGTTTTCACCAGGTTGGGAGGATTGTATTTTACTCAATGTATTGAATATAAAAGAGAGGGTCGGCTTCCTTCCCTGGTCTAGGTGGGTAAGGTTTGTTATAATATCACGCCACTCCATTCTGAGAAAGCATGTGATAGTGTGGCTTCTGCTGGGGGCCTGGAAGGCTGTAAAAACTGAGTTTGTCATGGTGGTGTTTAGGTGTTTTTTTCTTTGCTTTTTAAGGACATGGAGATAGCTGATGATCTGTGCTTCATTACATATGGTCAGGCACAACAAAACCTGCAGGAATGAGTCCGGAGGAGGATGAAGGCAAGGGGATGCTCCAGCCAGGTGACCAGCCCAACCGTGGGGTAGAGGACTGGGGAGTGTACAGGGCTGTCTGGGCAGAGAGGTGAGGGTGATGAGGTGCCTTCATCAAAGAAAAGCCCTGGGCTTTGCCAACAGCGAGGGCAGAGTTGGTAAGCGGCAGTGGCAGCTGGCCAGCAGCTGTGTGGTGTGGCTATAAAGTGCATACACCTTCAAATATGGCTTGTTGGCTGCAAGCTGATCCCTCCCAGGGGCAGAGCCTCCCTGCCTCTGCTGCAGGCGCTCCCTCCTGTGCCCCTTCCTCTGCAGAGGGTCCTCTTCTTCCAGGGCCAAATGCTGTCCCAAATGCTTCATGTCCCAACTGCTATGGTGGCTGAGCAACACGTCCTTTCAATGTAGGGGGAAAAAGCGAGGAAGATGACCCAGGGGAGTCTCTCTGCTCCAAATGTGGTTTTGGGGTTTAAGGCCACCTCTCCATCCAAATTTCAGGGGGTTGTGCTGTGGCGGTAGATTCTAATGCTCCAGCAGTGACTCTTGGCTTTGGCACTCTTGCTGTCCCATCAAAGCCCCTGCTGTGGGCTGTCCATGCTGGTCTCGCTGCTGTCCCAGAGAAGGCTGTAGCACAGCGTGAGTGGTGCTGGGGGGGGCGCCCATGGGACCCTACCCCAGTCCATGGCTCTGGGTGGCCAAAAACTTCTCAAGCCCAGGCTGGCCCTGGTTTTGCCCCAAGCCAGCTCCGGGGGTAGCCGCAGCCAGCGTGAAGGGCTCCCTGTTGGGGAGGTGACACACCACAAGAGCTGCCCACCCGCTTGGAAACTGCACCCGTTTAAATTTATGTGGAACCTGCTGCAAGGTGGCACATCAATAAAAAAAAGTGAATTGCTGACTTTGACATTCTCTCACAGGAAAACTGACCTTGGGAGATGATAAAATGCAGCTGTACTGAGGAGTTACCTAATGAAGTTTGACTTTAGTTATTCTAGGTTTTCTTCAACTTTTGGTAGATGGTCTTCCCTGTATTAACACGGTAGCAGCTCTCTTCTCCTTCTGCCCAGCACCTTGGGCACAGGCATGTGGGACTTGGTGACTACTTCCAGAAGGCTGGCAAGAAAGCAAAATTAATTCCAGTTCAGTACATGATGTCATTTTGTTTTTCTTCTGTGGTTTATTTTTCTTTAATTTAATCTGCTCCAAATTTGGCTACACAGAAATTTCCACTCCAACCCAACCCGTGAGCTTTTGACAGGCTTATTTAAGACCTACAGCTGGAAGAAGTAATTAAGGTTCCACTGAAAATGCAACCTCTTAAACTAAAGCAAAAGAACTAAATTTCAACTTAGTCTTACTTTATAATCTCAGGTTCAGCTTTGTAGGTATGTAACATTTTACTGCGGATTGTGAAAATATGGTGCTTGAATCCCCCTTTTCTTTTTGGGGTGGAAGCTCGCAAAGGCATAGAAAGCCCCTGAAAACACATTTCTCTCCTTTCACAAACCAAGGCCTATGATAGGTGTCTGCCAGTGATGGAAGGAAATTATTTTTTGTTTTCTGCTAATGTCTCGTATTGGAGGTACCGGGCAGGGCAGGATAGTCCTCAGCCCAAAAGCCATAGGGAAAGGGTAAGCGGAGGAACGTGGGCAGCAGAAGGTGTGGCGAGTGTTCACTGTGCCCATGGCCCCGTGGTCCCTGGGTGCTCTAAAAGCAGAGGCAGTCAGCCCAACGGGTGATGTTTCAGTGGGCGTTCAGTGGGTAGTGTATCGGTGGCAAATGGTGGGTGTGCAGGCACTGAAAAGGATGGGTGAGGAGAAAATGCTGGCTTCCCTTCTAGAAACCCGGACCAAGCTAGGTTTACACCAGCCATATGGAGAGCTGGAGCAGATGCAATGAATCAGACCCACCATGGGAAGCCTGATCCTTTCCTCAAGAGCATTTCCACCTCCAGCCTTAACTCCTTGCTCTCCCGCTCCCACCTCCGTGGGGCTGCTGGTGTAACTTGGGGAGCATTTGGGCATCTGTCCTCCTCAGCAGCCCCTTGGGACAGAGCTGTCCCCAGGGGCCTCAGAGCCATGTCAGCAGCCCAGGTGGGCTCCCACGGTCAGGAGGCATGAGGAGCTGGCAGCATGCGGAGCTGTGGGGACCCTCCAGTTACAAATACGTCCAGCTCCTTTGCGGAGCAGCACAGAGAGGCAAGGAGAAAGCCACCGGGCTGAGAAGTGCTTTATCAGCTGGCGTGGGGTATTCGCCTTCTGTCCAGGCTCGGAGGGGGGGAACCTAATTCCTCAGTGTTCCCCCCGGGAACCAGAATGCAGACTGTCAGGTTTTAGAGTTTGATTTAAAGGTCTGCTTTTGTGTTCAGCACCTGCTGTTTCCTGCCCTTGGAATGGGAAGCCCGTGTTGGTTGTGAGTTGACAGCGACGACTCTAACTCCGCAATCTGTCCTGTTCCTCCAAACGGTGTCAGGGCTCAGGCAGCACTTGGCAGAGCACAGCAGGGAGCAAGCATTTTAAAAGCTTCAGGAAATACGCATCAAATGATTTTTTTCTTTTTAGGGTGCAGCAAAGAAAACAAGCGCTTTTAAAAGTTTGCCTCCACTGGAGGGCTGGTGTTGCAGGAGCCAGGGGTTGTCCTTGTTTCACGAGGATCTGGACGAGTTGCACCTCTGTGCCTAGTTCTTGTACTGCTGACCTGAGCTTTGGAGCTTCCAGCCCTGAGACCCTTCCAGGCAATACCTGTTCCAGGTCAGCTATGGCCCTCAGAGCCATAAATGTGCTACCAGTCCTTTGCCCAGCGCTGGCCATGGGAGGGGAAGCTGTGCCTGGCCTGCATCTCCCCAGGAGCAATTACCATGTCAGAATGGGGGGGGGCAGTTTAGGCCCAGCTCAGGGAGAGGGTGTGTAAAACTAACACTACGGCTGCCTGGAAATATACTCAAATGGAAATAAATATGCACAAATTTCTTAAAAATTAGTAAAGCAAATAAGTAGTGTGGAATCCTTAGAAAATCAGGTGATCAAATTTTTGACAGGGAACGGCACTCCACACTGATTTTTGTTTACTAACTTGCAGGCATTCTTGAACAGCCTTCTCCTGTCGTCTCTTTTTTCCTCCTCAACATTTCTAAAGGTTTTCCTGGGAAGAGGGGGCCAAGGAAATTGCTGATGCTCAATGGAGAATTTAGGAATGACTCTTGTTGAATGAAGACTTTTTTTTTGTATAATTGCAGGGACAAACCTTGTTCTGTTTTCCAGAAAAACTTTACTTCGTTAACTTTCTTGGATGAATCACTGCTGTTAAGAGGAAAGCACTGCTGATCTTGTCTCTATCACTTCCTATTACACCAGTACCTCATCTCCAGAATATGTACTGTTAATCCTGTCTAAAGCCAGTCCCTGCCTTAAAAATTCTCTTTGGCTGGCTGGGGCTGTTGCTACTGTTTATCAACAAGCACAGTTAAAATGTGCTGCTGCTTTTTGCATCGTACCATGATGCAGATTTGTCCAACTTCAACATCAGGAGCTGGACGAGAGGAGAACCGTGAGCTTGGTTTGCTGATGCACTGAATGCCTGCTCCTGGGTGCTGGATCACTGCCGTCATGACCCCCTTGCTGCAGAGCCTTGGTGCAGCACGAGCCTCTGCTGCATGTCCGAATGGGCTTAAAACATTCTGACAAGTAGACTGTATCAGCTGGCTTGATGCAAGATCAGATAGTGTTTGTCAGGTCTGTCCCAGCTGTACAGTTCATTGGCGATTACCCATCTTCCCACATCTGGCACAGCCCTGGCACGTAGCAGCCAGCTCACTAGGTAATTCAGTCTCCCTGTGCTTGTACCTGACCAGGACCAATTCTGCACCGTGGGTGACCTGCTGGTGCTCTCACCTGGCAAGATTGAGGGTGAAGCCGTGGTTGGAGATGGGCATACTCGTTCCATCCTGCGGCTGGCAAATACTGGCGAAGGAACAATGTTTTAGGTGGGCAGGGACACAGACCCAGAGGACTGCCAATGTGCTCGGGTAACCCAGGCCAGGCAAAGCTCTGCTGTGGCACGGACCGCTGGCCCTGACCTGGGGAGGAGCTGGGATGGTCCTCAGCCCCTGTGAACCCAGAGGCAGCTGAAGGGGTGCAGCCCAAGCCTGGAGGGTTTATCCCTGCCGCGTACAGGAGTGCAATATTTGTGGAAGAGGAGATGGGCTACGTTTGCTCAGCAGACCCAGGGGAAGCTGCGTCCTGGGGAGCAGAGAGTGGGAGGCGAAGGGAAAAGCAGAGAGCAATTTAAAGGAGTCCTCTAGTATTCATTTGCCTGCCTGTGCCGTGAGGTTAATGAGGCGGCTGTTTGGGAGCTTACAGCACTGCTGCTGCATTGTGGCATTTGCTAACACAGCTTTTAAGTCAAAGGGGGAGAGAGAGGGAAAGGAATCAACTGAAACTTTTTTAAAATTTTAAATAAAATCCTTTAGATTTGGTGATGCAAAAAAATGTGAATAACTTCATCCCTGCCAAATGTTTTTTTGAGACAGTTTCATGTGCAAACTGCCTCATTTTCATTGATTTTGCAATAAAAAGCACCCGACTGCTCACCGGGGTAGCTCTGGCCATGTCCCTCAGTGACACATTTGCAGTTGGCAGGGGGAGGAGGGAGTTCACGTGGGGCCAAGCACATCCCAAGCGGGTGTTCCTCCAAGCGGGGAGAGCTGCAGTGCAGAGAGGCGTCTGTGGTGGCTTGTTGTCCTCAGAAAAGCCCTGGAGGGCTGGGAAGGGACAGTAGTGTCCCTGTGCCAGCTCTCATATATGTTCAGCAGAGCTTTTTTCTGGTCCTTAGTCCCACTGGCTCCACGTGGGCTCCTCATGGTTTGAGGAGGGGCTGTGATGAGCCAGGGCAAATCCTCTAAAGCATCTCTGCGGCCTGGTGCTCGCAGCAATGAGTCTCTGAAGGCGCGGGTCTGCTAGGGCTATTCTCAGCAAAACTGTGCTTTGGGTGTCACTTCGGTGGAGTTGACCATGCATTTACATGTCTCAACCCCCAGTTCCTCGGTTATCTCCTGTGAGAGATGTACCTGCTATTCCCTATAGCCTTTATGGGTAGCCTGGAAAGAGGTAAAGCCTGGGTGTTACAGGGAGTGCTGGCCAAGAACTCGCTTTGCTGTAAGTGCCTGCATTCGCCTCCTGTATCCTCAGGTGGGTCGTGCCTATGAGCAGCACAACTGCAGAACTCCTGCTACTGGCAGATAAGTGATCTCTCAGTGTGTTCAGAGTTTAAAAAAAAAATATCTACTTTTCTTGTTTCAAATGATTTTAAAAAGCAAGCTAATTGTCTAGATGATTTCCGTTGCGCCAGAGAGTTCATCTTTCCATGTTTGGCACAGTCAGGTTCTAGCCCAGTAGTGGGGCTTTGGTTGCTCTGATGGTACAGACAAACAGCGATGATCAGGAGGAAAAATGACAGTGACATTGAAACAAAATATACTGAGCTGGGCCGGTTTTCTTTGCAAGTATTTTGCTTTCCCACAGTCGCAGAAATCTTTGCCTGGGGATCCCATGCTGGGACAAATACTCCTGGGACAAGCAGCTCAAAGGCACTTTTGGGAAGGGAAACATTCTTCTAGCCCAGCTTTGGCAAAAGCACACAAAAGTGTAGGAGTACAGGGCAAAACCCCTCTGACCTGTCCCTCCATCTCCTCTCCCAGCAATGGGCTGGGTTCCTCAGGAGCCGCAAGCCCCTATCTCCTCCCTTCTTAACTAGAACCATCCCAGATACCAGGGGTTTGGCATCTGAATCATACAATCTGTTGGTGACCTGAGCTAGTGGGAGATTTGGAAACTTGTCACCAGGATGCAGAGCAAGACTCTGTTCATAAGTTATGCTGTTGCTCTAACATATGTCCTTGAGGGCAAGTGGCATGAACAGCAGCTCTGATGTGAAATGCTCCCGTGTGGCTCCGTTCCCCTCCGCAGGGAGAGCCACGCAGAGCCTCGGCAGCCCTTCCTGGCAGCCAGCATTTCGGGTGCAGTCCAGCTGCACGTGCCCGACCCTGGATGGTCGTGATTTGGGACTGCAGCAGAGGAGTTTGCCAAGCTGGGGATGCTGGGGGAGGAAGGCAGCTGGCATGGCTGTGCTTGCAGAGCCAGTGTTGGTGGGCTGACCTGCTGGTAATGATTTGATCTCTTTCTCTTAATTGGTGGGCCCCGGTTGGGGCGATCGTAATTATGGTGGCTCCTGATTGATGCTGAGCTGCACAAGCGTGGCAGACGCGCACGTCGCGTGGGGCTGGGTCAGCTTTCTGAGCAAGGGTGTTTTCACATGGGTTGCCAGAGCCCACGCAGACCTCTGGAAGCACTGGGTGGCCTCTTTATCCTGGGATGGTATTAAAGGCAACCCCAGAGGGGAAAATGCCAGTACAGGGGGGTTAGGAAGGCATGGAAAAGGAGCGAGGGAGAAGGGGGCTAGAGAAGATGTTTGCTGAGGGCCTAATTAGCATGAGTGAAAAAATGGTGATAGGGTGAAGAGAGGCTGGGAAGGAAGGGAGAGCTGTGTGTGTATATATGGAAAGACCAGCTGGTGGACAGCAATCAGGTGACTGGGAAGAAAACAGAAGCAGGAGAGCAACAGGGATGGGGAAACGGGAGGGGAGAGGGAGAGGGTGGGGAGGACGGTTAGTTGTTTTGAGGGATTTTTTTCAGCAGAAGAAAATTAGGGTTAGGGGAAATGGAAATCTGTGGAATGTGGAGAGGAGAGAGGAACTGAGGGAGGAGAATCTGGCTTTAATATTTCTCCTCTCCTGGGAGAGGAGAAATTGGTTTCAGGACAGCTGTGCACTTGATTACACTGAGAGGAAAACCTGAACGGTCAAAGCAAGAAAAAGAGGACCAAGGTCCATAAGAAATGGAAAAAGACCAAAGGGAACAGAAGGAAACTGTAGAGCCATTTATTGCAGAGAGACTGCAATTGGATATTCTTTTCCCTACTAAGCAGGTGTAAAAGTGGGTTCAGCTCCCCTCCTCTCTCTGGAGCAACCCTGGGGCAACCGTTCTGCCGTTTCTCTGTTGGTTATGCTGCTGTTGGGTTACATCCATGCTGTGCACATGTGAGCAGGGCTTGTCCGTGGAGCTGTTTTGCATTCCCAGGCCTGCCCCTGGGGGCTTCTCCTGCAGTGCTGGCTCTAGGCGCTGGCTGTGCCTGGGTCTGCAACCCTGACACCAGGCACGGGGCTCAGAAAGCTGCGTGGTCGGGGGGGATGCTCTCCTTCATGAGCTGTGCCCCAAGGAAGCTAAACCTCTGTGGCAGCCTCCCCTGCTCCATCTCCTAGCTGTGTGCCAGGCGAGAGTTCCATTTTAATTACCGAGCAATAAACTTTTTCACATCCCCTTTGGAGCCGCTGCCGTTGAGCCGTGCTGGCGTGTGGCGCTCAGGATGCTGAGCCCCTGGTGCATCTGCGATGCCCAGACCACACAGCTGGGAAGGAAACTCAGACCAAGGAGCAGCCCAAACCACGGTGCCAATGGTGACCCTTTGGAGGTGGCTGTGGTGGGACCACCTCTGCTATTAGGCAGAGATAAGGCCAGGGTGTACGTAGGTCTCTCCTGTTTCTTGGTTTCTTCCTGCAATATCCACCCTCTATAATTCTGGTTATGTGGGTGTAATCACGTATAGAGGTCTCAGCTGCTGTTCTTCCCCACCTTGTACAACAATACCAGTGTGCTGCCTATAGGCTATAGGCAGAGGAAACTCAGATATGGTTGATTAAGAAAAAGTGTTATTGCCTGGATCGTACAGGCTCTGCCCATACCTGATGACTGGGCACATGCAAAACAGTGCCGGTAGCCTGGAAACTGGGTTGTAGAAATTTTTTTGGGGGTGTGTGGGGTTTTTTTGCAACTTCATTTTACGTACGTGAATTTTTGACAGACCTGGTGAAAATGTTTAACAGCTTCCACATCACTTAAAACACCCCCGGCTTTTTGCTTACTGTAATGGGGTCTTTGGTAAAATAGAATGAGAACTATCCATGTAGGCTATCAAAGGTGCTCATGGAAAGGGTCCTTCTGTGAAGTATAAATAGTTTTGCATTTTAATGGACTTCTGGATAGCTCTTGGTTCAGTGTGAGGCTTGCACTCAGCAGAGAGGAAAAAAATGTCTGTTAAGCAGAAGTCATTATCAAAATAATGGCGCCATAATACAGGCCTAAATCCTGCTCCTTGTCACCACCCAAGCAGTCACACTGGACCAAATGCAACCAGGAGTAAAGTGCCATTCCTATAGAAATCTCTAAATCAGCTGTAGTGTGCTGTAAATCAGGAGTGACTCCAAAGAGGCTGCCAGCGTCACCCTTCCGCACTTGTCCTTCAGCGGGCGTTTCTGAAAGGGGGGAAGGCACACGATGACCTGTGAAGGCAGCAATATGAGTATGGTGTGGTCCTACGTTCCCCAGTGCCCTCGGCAGGACTCGGGCAGCCAAGGGGAAATTGCTCCTGGGCAGCATTTGTCCCCAACAAGACAGCGGGGTGGGGGGACCCCGCGCCTTTGCGGCAGAGTGATGCTGTCGTGCTGCCCTTGATGCAAAATGTACGCCACAGTGCAAACACGGTTTTGCCTTTGATGGGGGAAGGAAAAATCCAGGACTGGGCAAAACAGAAAGCAAGGTGATCCCAGAAAAGTAAAGTGAATCCTGTTTGAGGACATAAGTGATGGCGATGGCCATGAGTGTTATGAGAAAATCCTTCTTATGTGGGTATCTCTGCTGTAATATAACTGCTTCAGGCAAAAGGCACGGTCTGATTTGGCAACAGATAAAGGCTAAGTGAAACTTTTTTTGTTTATTTTTCTTAGCTTTACAGCTCATAACTGGAGTGGCTGGGTTTCTTCCACAAAAAACGCAAAAATCCAATTACATTGACATGGCTGAAAGCTAAAGAAAATTAAAGCTGAACTTTCTTTTTTCCTGAACTTCTGCTTTTCTAAAAATTTCAAACACCACTTTGTTTCGAACTTTTCTTCTATTTTTATTCAATTTTAATTAAGTTTAATGAAAAACCTTAATGCTGTGGTTCAGTACGAAACCAGGTATTTAAGTTCACATCAGACTGAAGTGCTGGTAGCAATAATAATCATATTAATAGCCATTTTCATAATACAAAGAAAGGGACATGCTGAGGCTGGGGATCTTGTTTGGAAGGGGAGACTCAGTGGGCACCCTGGTGACAGCAGCAAGAACGCAAGTGCATGTGGTGGTCTGTCCCTTTCATTGACAGAGTAAGATCATACAGTCAAATCGTACAGTCACGGGTCTTACAGACAGTGTGGCCCTTCTGGGATGGAATAAGAAAACTACAGTCCCTCCTTTTCTGCCTTTAGGAGCAGTTCAGGACTCTGGATCACACTGATCTCCTCCCTTCTCTCCATCCAACTATAGGAGGCCAATGCGATTTTTTCTTGGTGAAAAACAAACCACCCCCAAAACCCAGAAAAAACCCCAAACTCCCTCCCCCAGCCAAATCAGGTATTTTTTATAGGGTGACCTTCTGAGGGAAGCAAACATCATCAGACAGAGCAAGCACCAAGAGGGTTGTACATGATACGTGATAAACTGAAACCGTACTGGGTTGGGTGGTTTAACTGTTTTAGCAGCCAGACGCAGAGGGCTGG
Organism: Astur gentilis; assembly: GCF_929443795.1. NCBI lineage: Eukaryota > Metazoa > Chordata > Aves > Accipitriformes > Accipitridae > Astur > Astur gentilis. The sequence continues at coordinate 11,199,889 of NC_064904.1, forward strand.
AAGGATGCGGGGATGTACATATAGCCCTGCCGCCCGTAAGGACCGAGCCTGTGATCAGAGTGATGAGCCGGTGGGTCCCCGACCTCCGCTACCCAGGGGTGCGAGCAGGGAGCGGTGACCGGTGGCAGTCTCGCCTCGGCTCTGCCTGTTGGCTTCACTTTTAACGTTTTTGTTTCCTGTGTTGCGGTGGACGGGTTCGCAGGCAGCGCTTCCTTGCAGACATCAGTCGGGGACCACAAAGCGAGCTGGATCAATAGTCTCGCCGCTGTGATGTCCTTTTGATTAGTGCGGTGTCTCGGTGGCCAGATCCCGGTGTCGTATCGGCCGCCCTTGGCTAGAGGTATCAGCCCGAGTCAGGCTCAGCCTGTCTCGGAAATGACAAGGTTTTCTATAACATCCCGTTATTGGCAACTTCTACTTTGTGTCAGATACAGACAATGGACTTGTCGGTTTTCATCTGCCAGAGGAGAAGCAGCTATAGATATCTCCCCTATGCAAATCTGTGCAGCCAAGCAAAGAGCACAGCCGCTCACGGCGTGTCAGGGTCCCCTCCCGGGTGCCCAAAGACCTCTTTGGTTTTCTGGTCAGGAATCATTATACCAGAGACACACTCTTCTCCTCCATCTTTAGAATGCAAAGAATTTGTAAAGGCCAAAACACACTTCCAAGTCCTCTTCTGTACGTTACGGGTTTGAACTGCAAGGTTACGCTTGGGTTGTTCTCTGGCTTTTCCTGGGAGCAGGATGTTTATGGAAAGCCCAGTTATCTCACGTGCGTTTGCGAGATGAGACCTAAAGAAAAAAAACATTTGAAGAAGCTACAGGGATTACCTGCCTGGGCCAGCTGCTGCGCTGGTGTGGGAGCTGGGGCAGAACCCACCGCCTCGCTGCAGTGGCATCGGTGCTGCCCTCAGCCCACCCCGTCTTGGTGTTGGGAGAGTGCTTCCCCGTCCATTTTATAACTAAAGGCTGGAGGATTATGTTCAGCCTTTGACTATCCAGTTCCCTTTCTCCACTTCTTCAGATGGCGTCGCTCCGAGCGGGACCTGCTGGAGGTGACTCGGGCCACTTTCTTTGCTCTGGCTCCGAGAACTGGTGGCCAGCAGCCGGCCCGCCTCAAACTGCCGGCCAGGCAGGACGCCTCTCAAACAGTGGATGAATAAAAATGGATATATAGACTGCTCCTGGCCTTATCAGTGAAAAAAAGAGAAAAGATTGTCACCATGCTGCTTGTTTTTATTTTTGTTGTTACCTTTGCGAGCACAGGCGGCCGTGGGGCAGTATGAGAGGATGCGGGCTGCGCTGTGAGGCGCGGCTGTTAAACTGCTCAAAATAGTGACTCTTTCACCACTTTGGTCAAAAGCATCCTTAAAAGCGAGGAAAACCTTAGCATTGACTTGAAGCGCAGAGCATTTTACGTTTCAGTTTGTCTGTGAGGCCAACTTGGATACCAGCTGGCCCCCCCCCCATAGCAGAAGCATGCCTGGGCTGCCCACCTCTGGCAAAGCTGAGACCCCCTGGCAGGGCAGATGTCAGGAGCCACAGAGAGACTTGTTCCACCTTTAGTGCTGCCTAGTATGATACGTGCCCCATAAGAGCTATAGGGCAGTTGATGTGGTTACCTGATGGGCTCCTGGACCTTCTTCCCCACTCACACCCATGCAATGGTTACGCCCAGCCCTGTAGCAGCACCCAAACCTCTTATGCATCTCCAGGGGTGTCATGTCAACCTGCTAGCCAGGAACTTTGATGGACAGAGACATGCCGGCCATCTTGCTGGAGCTAGGGTCTGGAATAGTGCTGTTTTGCCTCCAGATGCCCAACCAAATTTATGCATCAGCACAGCCTCCTTGCCCATCCTGAAAGCCTGAGAGAAATTGCTCCGTAGCTCTTCTGCAGAAGGCACCGGGGAGAGGTGGGGACCTAAGCAGTTTTGGGGCACAATTCCCCGTGTAAAGACACCATCAAAGGTTTGGAAGATAGGTGTGAGCCAGTAAACTGGCAGGGTCATTCCTGCTGCCCATGGTACTGGACTGAGGTTGGACATATCGACGGAGCAAGGTTGTTCGTACCAGCGAGAGCTGCATTATAAAGGGGCTAGCAGATGGATGCCGAACACAAAGGACTGAATTCAGTGCTGACCCCCACCACGTGCAGCCCTTCAGTGGGCTGGCGTGGGGTGCCAGTCAGCTTTCAGTTTGTCCCCAGTGAAGCCCTTATTCTAGTTGGACTCTATTATACGGCATGGGGTTTGCTGCATTAGTGGGAATGGGATCAGAGACACCTATATGGGAGCCACTGCCCACAAACAAAAGTAATTTTTCAGTTTTTCACAATTTGACTAGTGTTTCTGGGGGAAAAAAAGGCTCCTGATGGTGATCCGTGTCTAAAATTTCTGCTAGGTAGCTGCATCCTGCTGTGTCCTGCCCTGACCCTACATCATTTTCAGCTGTCACCAGCTGTCCCTTGCTCTTGCCTTGTGAACTGCGTGAAACAAAACAGGAACAAGTACAGCACAAAAGTGCGAACGGCCTGTGCTGCAGACCTCCCTCGGGCTCTCTTCAAGAACAGAGGCCGGGAGCCAGCGGCTCTGGAGACGTGCCCTGGGTGAACTCCAGGAGAAGACAACTTGCTCCGCACGCCAGCGAACAGCCTCTCACCGGCGCAGCTGAGGGGCACCAAGCTCCTGGCGCTCGCTAAAGCAGCCAGCGTGGGGTCAGGGCACAGAAAAGCGAAGCCTGAAGGTCTCTTTGTGGTTTCCAAAAGGGTGGGTTGGACTTCTGGGCGAGCAGCGTCTCTGCTGCTCCTGCCCGCTGAGCACCCTGCCGCCTTCTTGCCAGGGCAGCACAGGGCTGGGGAAGCTCCTCCTTAACTTTCTCATACAATGCAGCAGAAAGTCTGTTGTTTCTGCACAGCCTGGAGCTCAGACAAGCTACTCTAAGTCTGGGTCTGACTGCCTGCAAAAAGCGTTACCCAGCTTTTGTTTGCTTGGCTTTGTTTTCCCTTTTTTTTTTTCCCCCCTCATTTTTTTTTTTTCCATTCCGAGTAGGGGGAGCATTTGAATCCCCAGCAAATCAGCGCAAGATCGATTTTTAGCAGCACCTAACATATCCGCTGCTCTCCGGCAGTCAGAAGAAGAGAGCAGAGGAACCGCGCTGACCTGCAGTGCCGTGGGGTGCCTCCGTCGTCCACGCCACCAAGGCTGGAGCGGGCAGCCCGCAGGCAGCCAGAGCGGCCGCTCGTCCTCCTGCCTGCTGCAGCCAGCTCGCGCGCCCCGTGCTTGCGCTGCCTCTGACAGAGACCCGGGTTTCTGTCCATATATACGTATATTTCTAACGCGCGGCAGAAGCGACGTTAGGCTTACCTTTGGGTGGTTGTGGGTTTTTTTGGCATGGCGATCGCTTGACCTCTCTCCCTGCTCTGCAGTGAAGAGGAAGTTGACTGAATGTGTGTTACGTTTTGTAGATTACGTATGCCCATCTACAGCATATGTTTACAACGAATTTATAGACCCCTATAAAGGGGCTCACAGGCATTATATTTAATTAATGTGGCAGAAATTATATTATTGTAATAACTGCCTGGCCTTTAGAGGTAAAACTCAGAGCCAAGGATTCCCAGATGAATCATCTCCGATAAGAACCAGAAATGACACAGGACATATATTGTATAGTGAATTTGTTTGGATTGGTACCTTCAGGGTATTCAGCCTTGCCAAATCTCTGCGGAGCTGACACAGTTTATTACACATTTTCATTTATTAAGAGATTATTTGACTGCAGTTTGTTGTTTTATTGTACAGCAGGTGATAATTTTACACTAAATTAACTGTAACATCTCTGTTAGGAACAGGCCGAAGAGGCTTCTTGCTATGATGCTAAATACTAAGTAATGGCTTTTATTCATCAAGGGAGTAATTTACTCTCATGTGCAGGGCTTGAATAAGACTCTCCACCAACCTGTTATTAGCCTGTGCCTGTATGCGGTTCACGTTAGGGTTAATGGGTCTTGTGCCAATGCAGGCTGCCTCTTAGAAACAGATATCTGTGCTAGCTCGCTACTTCGAGGGTTGCGTAAAAAATGGTTCAAGGCTACCACATCTGCACTTAGGCAGATGATTGGCCACTGAGGTCTGGAGGTGGGTGATGCTCGTCGTGGCAGCCCAGGAGCCCGGCTTTTAGCATCAGAAGAGGTTACAGCTGGGCAGGCAAAAAACTGAAAGCTCCTAGCACAGTCTGACTCTTCAGTAAAATAAAAAGATGCTGTTTCTGTTCCTGGCTTAAATATTTGTTATTTCATCTGAAGAAATAATTCAACCAGAAAAATAATTTTCAAACCTTTTATAAAAACAAAGGAAAAAACGAGCAACAACAACCATCCCCCTTTTCCCACAGAAATTAATAACTATTGAAGGAAAAATATTTATTCAAAAGCCCCTTTTTCCATTTAAAATAGATTACAGATGAAAATAATTTGCTTATCCCTTAATGAAGTCCATTATACCAGACTAGTTTCATAGTCTGTCTCACACAGATACCGTCGAGTTAAGCTTTGTGTTGGGAGATGGGAATTCCACACCAAATTGAATTGGAGACTGAAGCAGGAACAATTATGGCTGCAAATTATTAAAGCTTTGCTATATTGGAAATTCACAGCATGCTTATAGTGGTAACTTACTATTAAGAAGAACCATACTACAAAGCTAAAAATAGAGGAAAAAATCAGAACCATATTGCTTTGATCACAATTCCATGTGTAAAGAAAGTAATCATTGGCAAAATAATCCCCTTCCCAACTGCGCCGTGGATTAGCTTTGGTTAATGCTAACATTTCCTTTATATGGATCACATCAAGGGAAAAATTATCAATTAAAATCTAGGGCTGAGTAAGTAATTCATAGTAAATAATTTACTCAAGGGAACCCCCTGACACACACATGCTCTTTCTCACTTATGACTTTTCTGCAAGCACACCCTGACTTTCAGCACATGATACTGGTGAGCAATAACTTACTGGGTGGTTAGCTGTGAGTTACACACATTTGTTCTGACTGGACAAGCAGATGAAGTCTTATATTTCTACCTGCTGAAGGGATGATCAGAGCTCCTAAATTAGGTGTCCCGTGTACTTTTCTTTAGGATTAGTTATTCCAAATTGTCTTCTGGGGAATATTTTCTAGCACTCCTTTTAAAATTCACTACTCAAAGATCATTCTGTGGCAAGCTTGTTAGCTGGAGCGCTTACAGAAAGCTGCTACCAAAGCAGTGCACATCCACATGCTGAGAATATGAAAAATTATTCTTAACTACTTTTTGCAGTATTCCCCAGATCTGAAAGCATTGAATGGGCTTGTCTGGTTTATTGATTTGGGGGTGTTTGTTACTGGTTTTGGATGAGGGAAAGTGAGACTATGTAAATGGCTGTTGGCTATTGCCTTTTGGGAATGACATTTGATTTCTTCCCCCCTCTCCAATTTTTTGGAGTCCCTGTTTGCTGCGAAGGAAACATACAGCCAATTTCCAGCTCATCGTTAATGTGGGTTTGTTTTTTTTTAAAACAGCAAGGGCAATACCAGCCTCTGAAACAAAACTCTCCCAGGCGCCAGGCCTGGGAATTAAGTGTTTGTGAGTGGGAGGCTCTGCCTGTGCATCCCAGCTCAGATGCAAGCATTTGGGGAAAAAACGTGCGCACTTGAGAGCGGAGGAGGTGCATGGCACCCCATGGACACCAAAGGCACACCTGCGCAGAAGGTATGCTTGAGAACGAATCCTTTGCTGGATAGCTTACAAAAGCTGCTGCTCCTAAAGCCACCAGCAAAAAAAGATGAGCAAATCTGGGAATAAACTGAGATTCAAACAAATCCTTTGTGCCCATTCAACATATCTTTTGTGCAAAGTTGAGAATTGAAATGCGTTCAATCCTTTGAAGGAAGTTACAGTCAGCGCATTTTTAGAGGGATGCGGTCTTGTGCCTGGACTGGAACCTTCAGGTCCCTTCTGCCCTTGCCTTTGTAACAGCCCAGTGATGTACATCTCTGTGGTTTTTAGCTGGCACACAACAGCATAGTGGGAGCTTGTAAAGCCCTGAGAGATCCCTAAGTGAGGGCTGTTCTACAAGGGCCCACTGAGATTACAACAGACAGGATTGCAAACAGTGAGGTGAGCTGGCATGAGTGACATGAACATCAACTAGAGCATGTCTATTTCTAACACCCAGCAAAATTATTAGAACCACTACTTTTATCATCAGCAAGGATAAAAAAAACCCTAAAAGGATAGGGCTACTATGGGACATCCTATACAAAATGATGCTTGGAGGTTGCACCACTGTGTATGCTATTAAGTTACATTTCTACCTATCTAGCATCCCTGTAGCCTGCTCGAAGAGCTGTAAGTAAAACCTGAGCAGCTGATAACCACTTCACAAATGAAAACCTTGATCTTATTTGATGGTGTAAGACTTGACTAGAAAATGGGGGGAAAAACACAGAGCAGAATAAATTTTATTAGTAGAGTAGATGTGCCAGAATAATTACAATTTCTGGGAGAGTCTTGGAAACAGCATAAGAAGGCTGGAAAAGAAATAGCAGCTTAAATTTTGATTGTCTGTTTGGGGTGATAGTAAAGTCAAGAGTGCCATTTCCAGTCTAAAATCCTTATATCCAATACTACAGAGCATTAGAGCCTAAATAAGGATTTGAATACAAATGTCTTCAACTCCGGCTCACCACAAAATTAAAGGATCTGTTCCAGGAAATACAGTATCCGCATGAAGCGACCCCCCTAGATCTATGGCTTTGAAGCTTAAGTTTTAATTTGGGATTAAGAAGAAAAAAAAAAAGTTGCACAAGGCCCTGCAGAAGTCTGACATGGTGTCCTGGAAGAGATCCTGTGCCGCTGCCGGCTCAAGCAGAGCTGGGTTGGAGGTCTCGCCACTTGCCCGCCCCGGAGAGGGAACGCTGCCTGCGGTGATGCTGCTGATGTGAGGGGGATGCTGCTGGTGCGAGAGTGATTCAGCTGCGAACAGAGAGAGAAACGCTGAATCCAGGACAGGCGGGCTGGCACACAGGCTGGCTGTGCCCCAGCGATGCTGGTTTTAAAGCCAAACACACGTGTTTTGTGTTAAGGCTGTCCTCCCTCCCTCTGTCCAAATGCGTTGCAGATTACAGATGATGTGGGCTTTGCATGGGTAATTTTTCCTTTCTCATCTTGGTATAAGGCAGCCCAGGAGACACTATCATATATGATGTGTGCATTTTTCTTGCGCTCTGTGTTTCATTTACTCAAAAGAGCTTCTTCGCAGCCCAGATACAGTAGGTGACCACTTCCATTACTCTCAGTGTTGCGCAATGTTATTATTTTGCTTGTCCTCTTTTATGTGCAGGCTTGAGTGCACTTGGAAGCACCAGGCAGCGCTCGCTCATTTAGGGACATCTGAGCTGGGGTAAAATAAGATATCCAGTAGTTCTCACCATCACGCCTTTACCTCCTAGTGTAGACAGAGCTGGCCGTAGGGTCATCTTCAATAGATGCCCATGGGTGGCCCTACCAAACAAGATGCCTCAGGGCTGGAAGTGCTGTGTCCCAGCAACGGCGATGGCAGGGTCCCGGGATGCAGGGGATGCTGTTAGCTGAGCTGCTTTGGAGCTGCGGCTGGGCCACGGCTCCAGTGCTGGGCCCGCTGGCTCCGGGGTTTGTGGCCTCTGTGGTGTTTTCCCTGGGTCAGCGTCACAGACCCGGCAGCACCGGGAGGCTCTGCCTCGGGGTGACAGCGGGGAGTCAGCGACCAGCCGCACCGACACGCTGCCAGCTGCCCAGTTGCTCTGTAAGCAATTCTGAGCTTGGGTTTTGGTTTTATTTATTTGGTTACATAAAATATTCAAATTTGAAAAAAAACCCCAAACCCCACAACACCTAAAGATATTTCCGGAGAACAGTATTTTCCGTCTGCTCCTGCTGGGCAGGGTCCCTGGCCCTTCGGCCCCTGGGGCAGCAGTTTCCATTTTGAGCTCTGATGTTCTTTGGTCAGACCTGGCTACAGGACCCTGTCCAAAATAGGGGCCTCCTAAGCCTGGTTCACGAGCCACTTGCAAGCTCCACTCCAAGGTGAGTGCGTGCAAATTCACTGGCTGTATTCCTTGTCTTTCTTGCTTGTTGTGCAACTAAAGATTGGTTTCTGAGTGATCCCACTGTGCATCCTGAGTCCTGCAGGGAGACAGGCCAGTACGAACCATGTTAGTAAAAAGAGCTAGTAAAAGGGTAGACAACTTTATTTTAGCCAGTGAGAGAATATGTGCATCGCAGCTCAGCTGTGGGCCTGGAGGGCCAGGGAACCTTTGGTGAGGGGCTGCTGCTCGGCAGACACGGGTTGTAATTTTTTCACCTGGAAGAGCTGCATCTTCCCAAGGAAGGAAGAGCCTCCGAATCCCTCCTGTGATGTCTTAAAACATTTTGAAAATTTTTCCCTTTTTCAAATAAAGAACTCATTAACTTTTCTGTTCCTCTGAGCCCCCCGTGCTTCCCATTCCCAGAGGCATAACATTGAGCCTAATCACCAACTAGAACAACTGAGGCCTTTATTTTGGTGTAAAGCTGCATGAAAAAAAGAAAGTCCCCTGTGTATACAGCTGTAACACTTGCATGATTGTAAGAAAAATGGAGGAACCCACAACTGATTTCCAAATCTGCGCCTTCCTTTTTCCTATAATGAGCATGATGCATAATTTACACAGGCAAGAAAACGTATGAAGCTGATTATTTTTTTCTTTCTGTTTGTTTTCATTCAGTTGCAGAAGGGCTGGAACTCCAGAAAGCTGAGATAAGAGCCCTACCCTTTCCTTGGTGCGGCGAGCATGATATGGAGGATGGAGAGGAACTCAAGGTACAACCGCGAGGACTTAGTTGGGTCTTTCCAGCAGCTATCAAAAAACCCCTGTCTTGTCTCTTTCCTGTTTTGAAAAGGAGGAACATGAGAGCCATGGTGTGAAATGCTTAGCGGTGTCGGGGGCAATCAATGTCTCAGTCACTGAGATACCTGCCCGCACCCAGGACTATGGCAATAAACTGCTGACTACAACCAATATTATAAAAATTCCTCCCTGGATGCCTTAGACACATCAGTGGTTTTGCATGTGTCGAAGACTCACTGGGCGATGACATATTTCCTCCTCGGGTTGACTCATGAGCTGCTCCTCCTGATTATTATGAAAGTTGGAAGCACTTTAACGTTGCCTGCTACAAGTACATTTTGTGGAAAGAGAGAAAAATCTCAATATTATTTCTGCATTCGGTGATTCGACCCTTTCACTTTTGCAGTTGGTGAGCTTTGCCACTTTGACATTTATTAAATAGCTTGTTAGTGGCAGAAGCAACGACAAAAAAATTTGTGTGTTTAATTTAAAGCAAACAATCTCCACTGTTAATCTGGCCTTCAAGGCCTGAAGTAAACAACCGCATTTCAAGGGAATGCTACTAAGGAAAGAAAAGTCTGTTGGGTGCTACTTTTTTTAAATGATGAGACAAAATGTTTAACGGTCTAAAAGCTCTAAGCCCCGAGTTGTTATGGGGAGATAACAGCTCCGTTAATTAGGTGATCAAATAATACTTTATTAGTAAATTCTTGCATCGGTCTGGCATGGCTTGTGCTTGTTTATGAGACATGTGACTCTCTTCTTTTGAGCATTTATAATATTCCAGTAGGTCATTTAATGTAATTGCCGTAATTCTCTAATCCGTATATTTTCATCAGTGTTGTGTGTTGATTGTGACCTGGTTCAGGGTATTTGTCTGTGCTGATTTTCAGCAGCTGACAGGAAAAAAATAAAAGGTCTTTTCATGATGGGCAAGTTTGCCACTGATTCAGCCCTTGTTTTCTGTCACTCACCAGGAGAGCTGAGAGTGGTAGATCCATGTACTTGAGCTCATTCCGAGTTAGCACCACGCCAGCACGTGGGCAGAGGGGAAAGCGAGAGGGAAGAGGCTGGATAAAGCCATTAGGGCAGCTGACAGGGAGACCAGGAGCCGACCCAGCTCCCCTGCCATTGACTCCTGAGCAGGGGCAGTTTATATGGGGACGGACAACACCTCCTGCTGCGGCTGCTTGCCCTGCCGCACGGACGGTGAAACCGCCTGTGAGCTGCTGATGGCCAGAGCTTACAGCCTGGTGGTTTAAGGGAAACTAAAATCACTGCTGACCCACCTTGAAACGTGGGCCGTGGGCAGAGCGCTCAGGCGTGCGGCAAGAGCCGGCGTGGGGAGCCGGAGGGACGGCGGCAGAGCTCTGCCAGCAGAAGTCACCCGGCCCTCGAGTCAGCGCCAGGACGTCTTGCAGGGACGTGGGCTGCCCAGATTGAAATCGCTGGTGGATTTAAATCAGACCTCGCATTTCGCAACGCGGTCTCTCCCTGTAGTTCCCGTATCCGTTTGTATATCATGCAGCTCCTTCGCAGCCTGCGGTACTTTTAACACATAACATACATGTTTATCTCAATGCGGGATAGACACCAATTAACACTGCTCGTTAATGAGGGCACAATCAACTCGAATAACCTTGAACCACCGAGTGCACACAGTGATGTATGAATGAGAGGTTAACTGCAGATGACAGCTCATTTCTTTTTGTTCTTCTGCCCAGAACATCCTGCCAATACACACATTATAAATAATGTGTTCTTGTGATGGTAGGGGGGGCATTTCAGAAGTGAGTGTCGCTTCTTTGTTTTAGGAGTGCTTGCACGACGTTCGGGGTTTCAGCCTTAATACCATCTATTGCCTCGGCGGCTGGCATCAGCTGTTTCCCCCCAGGATCTCCACTGCTGGTACCCTCGACCGCAGCCCCGTTCTGCTTTCTGAATTAGAAAGTCGAATGTGAAACAGATTAACTTAAAAACCTACAGAAAAGGGCAAGTGGCATTTTTGATGTGCCTGAGACGCCCGGGCCCATCTGACTCACAGTTCACAAGTTGCGGAGCGGTGTCATTCGTAATTCGTGTTAATGCTCACTTGCTCACCCACCCACAGCTGTGTTATATACTGCTTTTCCATGCAAAACGCTCAGCCAGCAATAAAGCCCAGTTACCATCATGCTATCTCCGCTCTCGCACAGATTATGCCACCTCAGTGTTCTTTCTGTGGGGAATATATTTACTTGCTGTAAGGAGCCATCTAGTGAGGGTTTACTGCACATAAAATCAAAGTAAGCGTTTCTTTACTGTTTCCAGGCAATACCGAAAGAAAAAGTGCTATTTTTTTTTCCTCCTCCCCACCTCCATGTGCTCCTGCTGCACTCGAGCCACAGCGAAAGCAAACAGCTTGCGCAGGTGAGGCTGTGTGGGACTGAATGCTTATTCCTCTGGCCACCTCTTTACAAAAGCCAGGGAGCACACATGCTCACCCTCGCTCAGCTCTGCTCTTGAGGTACCCACGCGGCGTAAGGAAGAGTCCCAAAGGACCTGCCCTCTGCGCTGGCAAGAGCGAAAGCAAAGCGAGTGGGTGGAGAATACAGGGAAGGGCCACGCTAGGCAGAAGTGAAAGGCCTGGTCCCATCTTAGCAAACGGGGAGCGGAAGAACAGAGCAAGCTGGTGAAGTGCCCCTTGTCATGCAGGCAGCGATGGCATAGCCGGGAACTTAATTCAGTTTACAGAAGAGCCTTAATCAGCAGACAGATAAAGACAGCCACGTTTGAACGGTGGGCACTTCTGTGCTAGGTTTTTTTTTTGGGGTTTTTTTTGGTTTATTTTTTTGTTTTTTTGTTGTTGTTGTTCTTTAAAGAACGATGAACTTCAGCAGATGAAAATGTGAGGGTACAGTTGAGAGTGTCGGTGCACTACCGAAATTTGAAGTTACTGCTCCTGGAGCATCAAAAGTACAGCTACATTGCAAATCTATATTGTTATGAATTTTACAGTTTGCAGAAGGTACTGAACACACCAAGTTAAATATTAAGCACTCACTCAGTGAAATGACAAGCAGCTTTTCTACAGGGTAGAAGTAAGATTTCGCGTTGTGCTCTGAAACTATACCCAGTGAGCGTGGCTGGGTGGAGGGAGGGGGTGCAGGAGCAGCATCATTCGTTTTGGTTGTACTGAAGCAGCCTCCAGGCTAAATCCGAGCGGCCCCAGGCAGCGGGGTCTCCGTCGGGCTGTGCCTGGGATGCTCCACAGCAGGTGATGTGCTGGAGTCTCCATCGTGACATTCACTGTGGAGCCTCCTCCGGTCCCTGCGAGCCTCTTGGGGTGGGAGTTTGCAAGCAAACGAGCAGATGCGCATCACTTTGAGCAGCCTTATGCTGTGCTGGCACTGGAGTAATCCTCCCCATCTCCTGCCTGCGTATTTCCAGCGCTGGTTCTCAGCTTTTCCATCCCTCGATAGCTCAGCTTTGTGCTCTCCCATGTTGTCCTCAGCTCAGTTGCCTTAGGGACAACTGGCCAGCCCTGGATGGGAGAGTGCCGAGCATCAGCTCCTCCGTAGGGCTGAAAAAAATGGCAGGCACACTGGAGGAAAGAGATGCTGAGACGTCTGACACTGTAGTACACAATAAACAGGACAGTAATTTTTCATAGCTACACTGCGTATCAGGATAGGGAAAGTAATCCAACTTTTATAAACGAGCCTTTATTCTACAAAACCCAGACACGCTCTCATGCACAAGAAAATGCACTGAATTATGAATGCCTGTCATTTTACAATAACCTTTTTTTTTTTTTTTGGGGAAAATACAAACAATGAATTTTTTTTTTTTTTTTACAGGGAGAAAATCCCCATTTTTAGTCTGTGGAAAGTATTTGACTACATCAATGATTAATAGGTTTAATGTAATAGCTGCAACTGAAATTTTAAAAGCAAACAAGCCAAACAGAGACGAATGGATTTGTTATAATGATTTCATTAGGGATTTTTAAAAGTTTGCTTTATACTTGCAGTTTGTTGTCAGAAAGAATTGGCTGAATTCAGTCAAAATGGTTTGTTCTTTGTCTGTCCGTGGTCACCATAGCTACCATTTCAATCTGTTAACATATGTGGTATTATTTTGTTCCTTTCTCTTAAACTCTGTTCACAGATGCTGTCAAGATTTTCCTTTGTACATATCTGATCGGTTCGTGCCAGGTCTGGCTCCACGCCTTTTCAGACGAGAGCCTCTGTGATGAGGACAAGGTGGTTAGGCACTCGGTGCAGCACTGGAGACAGAAGGAGAAGCTGGGGTGGGGATGGCTTCTACTCCACTATGGCATGGGATCTGTGAGAAAAATCTTGGGAAGATGTTCTCAGAAGTGTATCTTTTCTCTGGAGGGGTAGGTATTCCCTGGATGTGCTGTGTGCTGTGGCAGATCTTCAGCTGCCGTAAATCAGTATAAATGCATTCATTTTAGTGGTGCTGTCGTGCCTGCTGATGGTCAGGTCCTGTGATGTTGCTCATTACACAGGTTTTGGGTAAGGAGCCAAGAGATGAAGGGAGGCACAGCTACATAATTTTAAATAAATAAGTAATAAGATTGCATAGCCTCTATGCTCTTGCTCTTTCCAGTCTTAGAAAAGGTTCAGGTTGCCACTGAGTAAGGAGGTGAATCCACTCTGTACAGTGGAGGTGACTGGAATATCTAGTGGAGATCAGATTATCCACACTTCACATTTTAATTGGCATTGAGTGCGGAAAAGAGTCAGTTTTCTCTATTGCTGAATGTGAAGATGATTGAGATGGCTTCATTTTCTTTCCAGCTGTGAAGCAGGCAGGTAAATGTATTGATGTGAGTATGTATGCAGTACAGTTTATAGTGGGGAAGCCATAAGAGAAATCAGATAGTCTGGAAAATATACAATTTTCTTTCACAACAAAGGCTCACAGTAAAGAGTAAAGTTAAGGTGAGTCTGTCTCTTTTTTTTGTTTTTTTCTTTTTTTTTTTTTTTTAATTCATCATAGTATAAAAGCCTTTGTTTAAAGCTCTCTGGGTCTGATTTTTGGAGCTGCTGAGCACCCTGCTCTCTGATTTCTTTTAACTGGAGATGTCGGTGTTCAGCATTTCTGGCAGCCGGGGCCCCTCTACTAATGCCTGCAGAGAGTAGCTGGAGAAAGTGTGAGAAACATTATTGTAATGAGGGGCTAATTCTGCCTCTTCTTCCTGCCTCTCAGTGCAGATGAAAGAGTGCCTGCGAGTCATGTTATGTGCATGGAGAAAGGGAATTCTGATTTACTGGCTCTGGCTCCCCAGGGGCAGGGATGCTCTCCTAGCACAACTCACAGTAAGTCACATCTGTATTTCCAGTATAAGGCCCATTTTTAAGGACTCCTAGTTTGGCTATAAAAATTCACTTAGCGTGCATGAATAGAAACCAAATTGACAAGATAGACCATAACTGCTCTGAAAGGGCCATTAGTTCCTGTCGTATGAAAAATCCACATTTAAAAAAGCGAGTATTGTTCACATTTGCACAACAGGCTGTAACTGTTCCTTCTAAGTCATTATAGCCTGTACGGAAATAATCATTTTCAAAATCACTATTGATACCACAGGCACAGAAACAGCAGGAAGCAGATGCCTGTGCTTGATATTAATCCAGAGCCTTCCAGTGCCTCTGAGCAGGTTCGGATCAGTCTAAACTCTACATTTACACTGATGTAACTGAGAAGAGGAAGACCACAGTACAAAGAATTGATATGATGACTGGGAGTTTGGTGCAGGGTTTCTGGTGTCCTCAGATGAATGCCAGCAGTGCAGTGGCTGTGAGAGTGTACCAACAAGTTGCCCACTGAGGAACACCATCCATCCCCTGTGCTCAGTGCTGGTGGGGAGGGTAGGGGAAATGCATCTGTATTTGGTCCTTTTGGTGTTTAATAAGGGAAAAGCCCAGGGTGGATAGGAATCTCGCTCTTTTTTTAATTGTGATTTTAAGAGGTACTAGGTTATGGCATTTTCTAAAATTGTTTCTTTAAGCCGGTGATTAATCCTTCACTTGATGTCAAATTGAAGTTTCTTTGATTTTTTTTTTCTTTTCTTTTGCAGGTTTTCACGTCTTGCAGGTTTTGCTTAGACATATAGTAGTGAGGAACTCACTTTGATTTCTCTCTCCTCCCCCTGAGATTGCTAGCATTTGAGATTTCCAGATTATATTTGTAATGAACGGAAGAGAGAGTGTAAAATCAAAGGTTGGCACTAGAGTCCTGATGAGTTGTGCTATGCCTTAGGGGTGTGTTCATGGAAACACTGGGCCTGAGCCTTCTTGTACTGGTTTTACAACAAAGGGGATTTCCAGTGATTTCAGCAGAGTGATCCCCATGTTCGTCAGAAGGATGGGAATAAGACGACTTTCTCTACTTCCACGTGTGCATATGGACATACCAACCTATACATTTTTACTCTCTTACAAGTTTTCTTGGACCTATGACTATGCGTTTTGAGGGCAATTTCAGATGAATTTCTAACAGTTCCCTTTCCCATGGGAATGCCAGTGGTCAGAGGCCCTGTAGGATACCCCTGGCTGAATTTCCCTAAGATCACGCTATGTCATGGGAAGAGATTGGGCTGAATGGTGGAGTAAAGGGGGCTGTGTTGGCAGAAGGTCAAACTGGGGATTTTTTGGTAGGATTTCAGGACCAAGCAGCTGCCTCTCAACTGGACCTCTCCTCCCCATTGCTGGGATTGCAATAGCAGCAAGGCAAGTGAAGAGGACCTTCAGGGAGGCAGGAGACTGCCTGGCTGAGGGACGTCGCTGCAGGGTTTCTGCTGGAGCCCCGGACACCAGAGTGCCTCCGTGGGAGCGTGCAGGCAGGGGGCTTGCCTGCCAGGTTGCAAAGGTGGGACCCCTCTCTCTGGGCTGCCTTTTCTGCTCCCACCAGTGGACTGCAATGACATGGGCCGCTGGAAAGCTGCCGCCGTGGAGGGTCTCGCATAGAGGAGTTGTCCTGCTGGATCCGGCTGATGCTTCTTGTAGCCCATTAGCCTTGCCACCAGCAGCATCCTTCAAAGGTAACACCACAGCACTGCGCAAGTAGCTGCTCCTGGGGAAAGCTTCCTCCCTCACTCAAGGAAAAAAGGAGATTGATTTAAATGCTGAAATGCAAGGGATTGTATTCCTTGCAAAGCTCTTAAAATTAATATCTGCTGTTAAAGCCCTGGATCTCTTAATGTACAGCATCCAATCTTTGTCCCATTAGGTCTTGTGACCAAGAGCTCACTGAAGGGATTGTGTGCATTTCTTGTTTGAAATCTCCTGTGAGAAAAATTAAGTTATTGGCCTCCTGGCCACCCTGAAAACGATGGCAGCTGTCCCCTGCATCTCTGTCTCCCCTCACAGACTTTAGCATTATGTGCTGGCTGCCCCGCTGCCGAGATGGTGATGATGGAGAGGAGTGAAATGAAAGAAGTTTATAAAAAGAGAGTGTTATCTTCCCCGGTAAGTGCAGCGCTAGCTGTAATTGTCCCTACGATGAAGTGGCTCCTGAAAAGGAAATCTTTTTTCCCTGTTTGTTTTTTTTTTTTTTTAAGGAGTGATGAATCTCTTCACACCTTGTGTTTCTCTTCCGATACAGCGATTTTTTACTTAAACACAGAACTGAGTGGAGCAAACTCACCAGCTATCTGAGGCTTTCTACTCTGATTTTGCTACGTGCCCCTTCCTCATCCGCAGGAAGGGAATGGTGTCTGTCCCACCTCATACAAGGCTTGGTTTCTGTGAGAAGGCACCAGCTATGGAGGGGTTAATGGCACCAGAGCCTAGCTCCTGTCTCCCCCCCTCTCCCTGCTGTCCCTTCCCACTTTCCTCTCCTGAGCCCTCCTTTAGGGCTGCTCAGGGGTGCAGGGTGGGGGGCAGAGAGGGGCTGCCTGCTCTGGGTGCTGTCTGCCGGGGGGTGCCCCTGTTCCAGAGCCCCCCCCTGGCTGGGGAGGTGGGGGAGCTAAGAGGGATCAGGGCTCCTCAACAGCCTGGAATTTAATTAGCTGAGAGAAGGTCCCGGGAGGAAGAGGAGAGAGAGGAGTCCAGTGGGAGCAACACAGGGTGGCGGGGAAGGCCATACGTCCCAGGAGCCAAATCCCTGCTGAGGGGATGCTCATAGCAGCATGTACAGATGGGTGACTCCTGTTCCCCTCAGCTTCACAAGCTGTGAAATAGCTCCTAGCACAGAGGTTGAAACAAACCCACTGGGGTCTGCGTTCACACTTCGCTGGGATAGCTGGGGTGTTCTCCGCAACTCTGCCCACACCAAGGCATCGTGTTTGTCCCGCTGCTCTGCCTGGCATCGCCAGCCTGTGCCTGCGCAGGATTTCAGTCCCATCCTCTCCTTCCTCGCGGGGCCAGCTCTTAGTGCCTGCCCTGTGGGCCAGCCAGGAGCCCCGCTCCAGGCCAAGACGGGTTCTCCTGCCACTGCGGCTCCCCTGGTCCCACCACGCTCACCCGCAGCTGCCAGCAGCCCTTCTCCTGCCTGCCCCCGCTGATCCAACCCCAGCTGCCTCTCTGCACCCTCGCACTCCCACCACGGTCCTCCCCGTATTTTTTCCGCCGGCCTCCCACTCACTACAGGATATGAGCCGTTTTCTCCAGTGGGAAATGAAAGTTTGGATTAAAATTTGCAGTATTATTCCTTCTCTAAAAGCAGCTTTCAGGCTGAAAGGCTCCAAGGACAAATTTCCAAAGGAGCGCAGGAGCTTTAGGGACAGATTTTTAAGGTCTTTTAGCTACATTAAAATGAAATTAGATGCCCCCTTGGGATTTTTTCAGCAGAAGGAGGTGTTTTTGAAATTTGCATGCAATGTCTGTTTATGTCTTTTAGGCATCTAAATGCTTCCAGAGATTTGGGTTTTGAACACCTAAGTCCCCTTGAAACCAAAGCAAGCCAGGCATCAACTCCCCTACATTCCTTCCAAATTCCAGCCAAAATTGTTGTCAAACTTGGAGCACGAAGTTCTAATGTAAGAGATTATAAACCCGATTTCCGCTCTGCTTTAGCAGGCAGCTTAGCACCAGGGAAAAAAAAACAACCCATAGTGTTGACTGTATAAACATCTTGTTCAAAGGGTAGCACTTTCCTGATTAATAGCCTTTCAGTATTAAAAACAATCAGTCTAGATTGTGATTAATTGTCCCTTCTACTACTAGTAACCAAATATATGTATGTGTATATACATACATACATACATATATATATACACACTTGTGTAAACACACAGGGACATTCTCACTGGGGTAAGCATTTTTAGTGTGTCTGTTTAAAAGGAAAATAAAATATGCAGGAGGTGAGAGCTGTTTTTTACAACTCGGGCAAACGGGAAGGGTTTTAGCTCTTGTAACCCTTTGTTGCAAGAACCAGCAGCCCCAGGGGTGCGCGGTGAGCATTGCTGGCCTGGGGAAAGGCACGGAACGCTCACCTGGGCAGGGAGGAGACCAAGAAAGAGGCAGAAGATGCTTTGCTTTTCGTCTGGGGAATGAAGGCTGCTTAGTTGTTGGGCATCCTGGCTGCATTTCTGTTTCATCTGTATTTTACTTGTGGGACTGACAGGGTTAATGACAATAAAAAGTTTTCATTTAAAAGTTGGCTTTTAGGAGGTGCTTTTCCCTTGACAAAGATAACCAAATTTCAAGAAATTATTTAAAAAGACAGTGCTGCCTGGTGCAGCCTGTTAGGCTACAGCAAACACACAACAGTGACACCATCTTTATAAGAAAAAGACTTTTTTCCCCCTTTTGCTCTGATATCTAAACAGCTGAACAGGTTAACCATTACGTTGCAGTAATGTCCAGAAGTTGCAGTCAAGCTCAGGAGCTAGGAAAAATGCTATCCTTGATTTATGTGACCCAGTCTGCCACAGATTGTACACGAAAACTCCTCCTGATCCTTCACATGGCTTGATGAGCCTCAGCAGGGTGTGCGCAGTCACATGTAGAATCATGGCCTAACGTGTCTAAATGAAGTATTGATCCACGTAAACAAGACTCTGTGCCCACCAGAGTCTCTCTTAGTTCTCTGGGGGTCTCCTCCTCATCTGTCCCACCTTGTGGAACTTAAAAATAACAAAGTTTTAACATCGGCATCTTCAGAGCAAGCGGCGTGAGCCACAGTACAATTTGTTGCTCTCTTGGCATTTGCAGTAGTCAGAGGCTGCAAAAAGTGCATTCACTGTTGCTGCTGAAAAAGAAAATACAATTCTGTATTTTGTGTACAGTCTCTGTGTACACACTCGCCTACACCCTACAAAGAGTTTTCTTTATGGCCAGAAAAGAATTTTTCAAAGTTTCCTTCAAGAACACCACCAAAATCTGTAGCGCTGTGTTGGGACACTCAAAACTTCAGGCTTTTAGCCTGAGCAGAAAGAAACCCAACGCCACTGTTAAGGAAACAAACACACGGAGAAAAATTTCTCAATGGCTAGAAACAAAAAGCTCCATCGGCACCAGAGACGTTATGTTCAGGGCTCATGGATTTCTGCAGGAAGGTTTGGAAAAGCAGCCCTGACGGGGTTGAAGAGGGTGTTGTTGGCGCGGGCCAACAGCTGTGACAGGTGCCAGCTGGCTGTGACGGCCACAGCCCCGAGACCTCCTGCTCTGGGACAGACACACGCGCGCCCCTCGGCACCCAAGGGAGGAGGAAGGCACCCGTCCGCTCCTGGCCGTCTCCTCATCTTCTGCTGGCGATAAGGAGCGGCCCGGTGAGCGGGCGGGAATGGCAGAACTTGCCCCACCGTCCCAGGAGATGGCTTCGGCACGGTGGCATCCTTCACGGCGCCGCCGAGCAGAGCTGGGGCCGCAGGGGACGTGGGGCTCCTCCAGCCCGCTCCGACGGGACGGGACGGGACGGGACGGGACGGTGGTGCTCAACCCCGCTCCCAGGAGGGGCAGGGCAGGGGCCACAGCTTCAGGAAAGGCAAACAGTTGTGAAGTGCCAGCGGTAAATGTCATTTTGACAGTTTAAAAGAGTGAAATTGTGTTATAAATATTTTAGGTGATTGACTTAAATTTTAATCCCAGGGCCTAAGTGGGTAACTGCTATGAAGAGAGGCGGAAGGAGGGAGAGGAAGTGAAGGAAGACCAAAATTAGGCCCCAATTTGCAAAGCCATACACACGTGTCTCCGTGTAGGCTCATCTGCGGTCTCAGGCTCAAGTTCAAGTTGAATACTCAGGTGTGCTTCAGACTAATTCTTGGGCAAGATTTTTTTTTTTTTTTCCCCGGGCTTGGACCTACAAAGCAGATGGAAAAACCTTTTCAATTTCACTCGAGCTTATTTTTTAATGAAAAATCGGGTGTTCCCTTCCTGCCCTCGCATTTCTGGAGTAGAAATCCTGGAGCCTGGAGAAGGGTAATGAACACTCTGCCATGTTTGCATTCCTGTCTATCATGAAAATGTATTCTGCGCTAAAGAACTAATACACTTTGCACTGGGAAGTATTTGTGGCTGTCAGTGCTGGGGTTTAAGAGCATCACTAACTATTCCCAATTTAGAACTGATATTTTTAAAGAGTGTGGAATCAAGAGTCACTGTCATAAAATTTAGTTTTGTGAGCTAGACAAAGTTATTTTTATGCAGTGTAAATAAACTTATTTTTTGTGCTGCAAATAAGTAACTGTGGTGAATAAATATTCACAGGTACATGCATGCGTAGATGAAGGAAACTGGTTATGCATCTGTCAGTATATACACACAACACACATACTGAGTATAGAGGGGAAAGTAAATATTGTAAAGAGGTCAGTACGCTGAAAGTACCTACCATGCATTTAAAAAAGGTAATTTCTTTCCCTAATTTTAATGGAGCGAATAGCGCATGAAAATCAAGGACCCCTTCCAAACTACCACCCAGAAGCAAAATAATTTTGATCATCTTAAGCACAATACAGAAAAGGAGTGGTAAGCCCAGTACTAGAGACCGTAGCTCTCCCTCAGCAGCTCTTTCCCCCTCCCCCTGTGCAAATTCTCTTGGATTAAAATGGCAGAGGGAGGAGGGGAGTGGCTGGGGACAGTTTTTCTGATATGAGATAACCGCTGCTAGTCAAATCGCACTTTTAATTGCACGGGCCAATAAAAAGAAAACTTGCTACAGAAGTTGATTTGAATGAAAATGGAAGACACACCCCACAAGCTGCTTTCCATGATTATGTATTGTTTCCCCTCACCCTGCCGTACAGTTCAAGTCGCGAATAAAAACGAGCAGTTTGCGTACTTTTGTTGCCCGTTTTCGCCAGGACGGGTCTGGAGCTGCCGCCCACGTCCGTCCGTCCGTCCCCCCGCAATTCCTCCCCTGCAGCGCACAGGGCTCTGCCGGCCGGCAGCCTCGTGCCACGAGGAAAGGAAAAGTGGTCTCACTTCCCCTTTTGTTTCCTTCCCTCGCCCCTCGCCCAGGCTCCCTCCCGGTTTTTGGGAGCGCTGCCGTTGGAGGCGGACGGCGGGGCAGTACCCACGCTCCCGCCTTAGACTCCGGGAAGGCACAAACGCGTGGGACGATGCCCCGAAAGCCCGATCTGAGGACGGCAGCCATGCGGGGAGGAGGGCTCCCGGGCCGGGCCGGGCCTCCGCAGGCTGAAGGGGCTCCACCGCGGCCCGAGTTTTCCCCCCCCCCCCACCCCCGGCCACGACGCCGAGGCCGCTCGGGGAGAGCCACGCGCCTCGCCGGCAAGGCGCGAGCTGGGGGAATTTGGGCCGTGGGGTCCGTGGGTCACGCTGGGCCCCAAGAGAGGATCTGGACTCGGCAGGAGAGCCCCTCCAGGGGAAGGGGGGTGTGGGGGGGAAGGCTCAGGAGTTACTTGCGAGGACCGCCGGGCGACCACCGCTGCAGCCCGGGGCAAAGGGCTTCAGCGGCTCCTCCCGAACGCGAGACGCCCCGGCGGGCAGCTCTGCCTCCGGGGGGGGGTGGGGGGGGGGGAAGCCGGCAGCACCCCGCTGACGGGGCCCGATCCTGCTCGGGGCTGGGCTGCGGCCCCGTCCGTGCGGTGCCTGCTGCGCCCATCCCCTCAGGGCTCCGCTCCCAGGAATCGGGAACTCCCCCCCCCCCGCCCCCGACGCTGTCCCGCACCCTCAGCGCCGCTCCCAGCTTCCCCCGCCCACACCTCAGGGCACCCCCGGGCGCTGGGCTCCCCCAGCCCCTCGGAGGACTCTCTTCTTCTTCGCTCGCCCCTCCCCCTCCACCTCCGCGGACCAGCAGCCCCCGCCGGCGGGGGCCGTCCCGACTGGGTCTCCCGCAGAACCCCGGCGCCAACCGTCCCCCCTCCCCGGGCAACGGGGGCTTTGTATGGAATCCCATTCAAACCACGCCATAACCTTCCGCCGCGGGGGGGGGCGGGCGGGGGGGGGGGGAGAGAGAGGGAAAGTAGTCCCTAGCTACAGTCGTCCGGGGGACTGAGTCCACAGCGTGAGCGGCGAACCCCGCCGCAGACCCCTCCGCCGGCCGGGCCGGGCCGGGCCGGGCCGGGGAGCGCCGCTCCGCTCCGCTCCGGCGGGGGCGTGCGAACCCGCCTCTCCCCGGCTCCGCTCCGGCGCAGCCCTCGGAGGAGAGGTATCGCTGGGCGGAGAGATCGCGGAGCCCTCACACGTACGGCCCGGCGATACGCCTCCACCTAACCCAGCAAACGGAAGCGCCGGGCCGCCACGATGGACGGGAAGCGCCGTCCAATGGGCAGGCGGGTTAGCCTCCCAAAATGTAGGTTTAGCCAATGGAAAGGAGCAGGAGCGGGGAGAGGCGGGGTCGGTCGCAGGCAGCAGCGCAGGTTGAACGGAGTCCCAGCGCAGGGCTGGGATGAGCCTCAAAGTTCGGGGCGATCGTGGTGGGGGATGTAGCAGCGCCGCCGCTGCCGCCGCGCACCGGCCCGGCCCGCCCCAGCTCCCGCCTCCCCCGGCCCCCCCCCGCAGTTTTTAAACTCTGATTCCCCCCCCCTCCCCTTCTTCTCCACTCCCCCCTCCCCCCCCTTCCCCCCCTTTCCTCCCCTAAATGCCAGCCATGATCGAAAAGGGCCCGGAGGTCTCGGGGAAACGGCGGGGCAGGAACCACAACGCCGCCGGCGCGAATAATAACAACAACGGCGGCAGCAAAAGTTTATCCGCCGCCCCCAACGGCAACAGCAGCGGCAACTCCTGGGAGGAGGGTAGCTCGGGGTCCTCCAGCGATGAGGAGCACGGTGAGAAGCGGGGGGGCGGCGGTGTGTGGTGACTGGAGGGGGGGGGGGGGGTGTCAGGGGCCGGGCGGGCCCACGCGGGTAACGCTTCTCCCTCTGCCTCCCTCAGCTGGCGGCGGTATGAGGGTCGGGCCGCAGTACCAGGCGGTGGTCCCTGATTTCGACCCCGGTAAGTCTTTATTATTTTTTAGGGGGGGGGGGGGGGGGGGGGAACTACCTCCCTCCCACCCCCCATCCGTTGCTTTGGACCCTCGATGAGCGGAGCCCGGGGGGGTACTCCCTCATGGGGGGGGGGGGGTGGGGGTGATGTGTTCAAAAATAATCCCCCCTAATTCCAGTCCCAAACACCCAGAGCAGGAGCAAGGACCCCCCCTTCCCACCCCCCACCCCCCCCCGTTTGATAAAAGAAGTCTCGATGCTTTCCAGAGGGCGCTTTGCAGGCAGGGAGGAACAGGGAAGCTGGCAGGGCTAGAGGAGGCAGGAGATGGCAGTTGGGTGGTTTTTTTTTTTTTTTTCTTTCTTTCTTTCTTTCTTTTTTTTTTTTAATCCCCTCCTGGACGCATGTGTCTGTGGGCTCGGTGGTAGGGATGGAACTAAAAGACATCAAGTTGTAAATATAATTTTTTTGAGGGTATTTAGAAGCGACTTGGGTCTGTATTTTAATTTTCTCTCTTCCTAAGAAGCTGCTCGCCTCCCCCCCTCCAAAAAAAAAAATGTTTCACATTCCAGCTATTCTGCTGCGGTTCTTTGTAAGCTAATTTAAAGTGGCATGGAAGCAAATTTTGAGCAAACAAAGGAATTGGGGCTGTGCTGAAAGGCAGGTGCTGGAAGCACGTTAGTACTGATGTATCTCTGTGTATAGAAAGACAGGCTGTTGACCTCCTTAGTTTGAAATCTAAGCAATTTTTTTTTTTTGGTATTGTTCCTTTGTAACTGGAGGCTGAAGCTAGCGAAAACCCCTCCTCCTGTCTGGAGATACTAGGGTTTGGAGTTGTCCCTTTGCCCAGCCCAAACTTAATTGAATCCTCCGCACCTCTTGCCTTAAAACAAAAAGAATGGTGTGGAAAGCCACCGTGTCTCCTTATCAAATAATCTTGAGAGTTACTATTGTGTGGATTCAGGAAAAAGATTTCTCATGGATCATCCTCAGCCTGTGCACTAATGTGTTGGATACCTTTTTTATTATTAAATATATATGTTTGTTCTTAACTGTTAAGGTCTCGGCGTGGGGGAAGGGAGGGCAAAGAGGATTTTTTTCTTGAGTTCAATATTACTTGTCTTTATTTACAGAATCATTTTTTTGCTACTCCTTCCCCCCTTCATTTTCTTGACAAAATAAGATACAAGGTCTTGGCACATGGGAGCTCCATTTCTTGGTTGACCAGGAGGAGGAAGGGGTGGGGGGTGGGAGGGGGGAGGAGGAGAAAAAGGTGGGGGGAGAAGGGGGGGAGCTGTTAGTTAGGCAGCAGTTGACACTGTTTTTCAATCTGTAGGTCAAACACAACATTTCTGTAACACACAACGTGCATCACGCTGGCTGTTAGCCAGGTATCACAACAATACTTGGGCTTTTCGGTCACCCCTGTGAATTACACTCTTTTGTGCAATTCATTTCTCTAATATAATAGATGGAGGGGAAAAAAATACTATGTGCCCCTTCCTCACTATTATGTGCTTAGTTATACATTGTTCTGGTTTTAACTTATAGATGTACAGTGACCTATACAAAGGTTATTGCTTTCTGTGCTGTGTGGAGTGGAAGGGAGGGGGAAGTATGTGATGTGGAGAAACAAATTTTTTTCTGAGTAATATATACACTAACACAGCATCAGCAGGCGCTCTTTTTGAGTACACAGTATGATATAGCAAGCTCTTAGTAGATTCACCTGAAGCAAATGATCAGTCTTCTGATGACCTGAATGGGCATTGGATCTTCCTTTACTGGTCTTTCTATTTTTTCTTTTCTTTTTTTTTTTTTTTTCCTAAAAGGATACTTCTTAGCTAAGTTTGAGATGAACTTTTGTCTGCTTGTCTATTGAAGAGTTGGTTTCCTGGCCTGTGGAATTACCCAGGAATAATTTTGCAATGCAACATTGTTCCCTGAATTTTGTGATCCCTTCTTGGTCCTAAAGGCTAAATAGCCACATTGTGTTTATTTGTTATGCCTCTTTTGTTTCCCTGTTTAAGAACGAAAACTGTAAATAAGCCTAACACAGTGCACTACGACCTTTTGACTGAAACTGTTAAATTGTCCTGTTTCACTGGTAATTTCAAAGTTAAATCAATGGCATAGTGTTATCAGAATGCACAGATGCTGTGTCTGTTTCTCACTAGAAATTTTAGGGACTGGTTGACCGAAGGATCCTAAGGCTTGAAGGTTGTTTGGTGTTGAGTTGCACTGGCTTTCACCTTCAGATTAGCTGGCTGGTAAAATGCAGAGGGCTTGTGCTGCTCTAGCTGTGTCTGAGGGGAAAATGGCACAGATGAGGCCTTGTGTGTGTGGTGTGGGTTTTTTTTCTGTTGTTGGTTTTTTTTTGTTTTTTTTTGTTTGTTTGTTTGTTTTTTTTTTTTTGTTTTTTGTTTTTTTTTTAACCTGATGTTTAATTGTACCTTGGGTTTGGCTGAGGTATATCTGTAACTGCTGATTCTTACATCAGCATTCTTATGTGGGTGTTCCTCTGTCCCCATGCATAGGGGCAGAAAAAGTGTTTAATTTTGTTTCATGTCTCAGCCTTATGCAAGCTGTAGCAAAGAGCAATAAAATCAGGAAAGCTTTTCTGAAATTTTTTTTCTGTGAGACTATGGGAGAAAAGAGAGGTAGAGCAAGGCAGTGGTGGAATGTTGGTCTGGATTTCGTGAATCAAATAGCCAGAGAAGAGCACAAATAGTACCGTATGGTATGGCCTGAAAGTGAAGAGAGTGTCTCCTCAATGATTGCCTAGGTTTAGGGAGGGAAGGGACCTCAGCACCTTTCAGGTAGCATGGAGGAGGATAGAGAGTGCTTGTCTCCCTTCTTTGAGCAGAGTACGAGGAAAGTGGTTAAGGGTTGTGCTTCTCTGTTCTTGCTTCATCCTTAGAACCAGAAAATAACAAGTTCTCACTCTGGATTAAAATATCTTGGTGCAAGTTTTTAATACTCCTTGTGGCTAAAACTTGCTGTGGCAGTGGCCAAGGAAGGGCCTGATGCAATTCTTTGACTGTAAAAATCCTCTGTAGGAGGTGGTCCTTACTCGCAGCTCCTTTAGTAAATCTCTTTACAGTGGCAAGGCCTATTCCATGTGCTGGCAGAGCCTATAGGTTCTTTGCCAAAGTTGATGTTGCTATCTTTCTTTTCTTTCTTACCTGTCCCAATCTCCCCTTACTTTGAGAAAGTAAGCTCTCACTGTGTTGATCCCACTTCTTGTATTGTCTCAAAACCTTACACCTCTATTATTATTGGTATAGTACTTACACCTCTATTATTATTATTTGTGTAATAAGAATAATTGTACAGTAAAGGCAAGGCTTTTGCAGAGGTAACATGTTTATTGAACAAGCTGATTCAACGAGGGAGAAGAACAGGCAAAACTTTTTGGGCTGAAAATCACATGCCAGAGCTCACTAGAATCAGTAAAACTTGCAGTTCAGCTGTGTTTCACTGTTTGGTCTTGATTTCACAGATGTGATGTGAAAAATTGCTATTGTCTGTCCTATTTCTTCTCTTACTAGAGCTCAGAGCCAGCTGAAAATTCTGTGCGTTAAACGAAGGCTGGTATCGGTAGGTCAGCATTTCTTGCGAGTTCTCAGCCTGAGATGTTGAAGGTTTTGAAGAGGGAAAACTATTATGGTTCTTTTAATCCGTACAAATGAAACCCACATGTCCTGTTAATGGAAAAATTCAGTGGAAGGAAACATTGCCTATCCTAAAGCTAAATAAAAATCTTTTGTGTGGGGAAGCACTGATATTGTATTTGACCATTTGACTTGTTGCTTATTAATTTCTGCTATTGGAACATTGAAAATAGGTGGAAGAAAACATTAGTGAGCACTTTAACACAGCCAGTGAATTTTAAAGATTAAAGCTTCCATAATTTTGAGGAGTGTTAACTTCCTGAAGAGAATGGTCTCTGCTGTATTTTGACATGTGTTGAAGGCAGATGAGCTTTTCTTTCTCCTTTGTAGCACTACAACTTTAGATTCCCTTATTTGTTGCGATGGCAGTAAAAAACCAAGCCACATCCTATACCTTTGGACATCAGCTGTGTTGGTCATTTTTGGAAAGCAGCTTCTGGAGCCATATCCAGTGGAAACAGATGAGCAAAAACTGGTTTGACTCAATAGTGTCTTGTAGAGATCCAAAGTTGAAATGCATGTCAGTTGGGAGACTTCAGTCCCTTGTTTGCAACACTGCTCTCTTCCCAGTTTTCTCTTGTTGCACTGCAACAGGTAAAAGTAAAAATGGTGGAAGGAAATACTCTGTAGTGCTTTCACCTCTAGATGCAGAAAAGCCTACTGGAAGGTGCTCACTGCTAGAACGTCACTAATCCTTGAGAAGCTAATTCTCTGGTCCACACTGTTAGCTGTGCTCTGCGTGCTCCTGCACTAACACTTGATATGCTG
Source organism: Astur gentilis (assembly GCF_929443795.1). Lineage (NCBI taxonomy): Eukaryota > Metazoa > Chordata > Aves > Accipitriformes > Accipitridae > Astur > Astur gentilis. The sequence continues at coordinate 11,227,574 of NC_064904.1, forward strand.
TGGCTTTCCTTCATGGCCCAGACTGTGTTGTTTCAGTTGTACCAAAAGATGAACAGGGGGGTTGGGGTGGGAGAACCCTGAAAAAGAAACCAACAACCCTTTTCAGTGTAGTCAGAAACTCTTGTCAGTGTAGTTGTGTCCAAGAAGGGTAAAAAAACCCAAACAACATAGTCCCTGCTGTCTCTGATCTGGAATGCCTGATAGGGAAGTGGTGGCCTGGCAGTGTCCTAGGGGAGGAAGGTGGTGCATCCATCCATCCAATTCTGGCTTTTAAAATGCGCCCACCCTCTGTCTATTTAGGATCAAAGGTGAAAGTATAATAATGGGACAGCCCCTGGGTGGCTGATTCCCCTAGAATAGCTGTATTTCTCTGATGGTTGTAAAGGCCAGATTTCATTAGGTTGTATCTTCAGCTACTTCATGGGGTTCTTGGCAGAAGCATCTATTGGCCTACGCAGTAGGGTCTGTAACCCTTTAACAAGAGGTTGTTAAAAGCCCCCTTATGATGTGCACTTGGCAAGTCCAACTCCCAGCCAGCTTGTTCTGTTTCTTTGTTTGCAAATAGTTCCGCTCCCAACAGTCCTAATAGTTTGCAAATAGTCTGAGTACCCAATGACTGTAAGAGAAAATGGTGTTTAGGTGAATGGACTCATCGGAAAGGGGGTGGGGAAAAAAGTGTGCTCTTCAAGTGAGACTTCAGGATCTCCATCTAAGCAAGTGGAAAAGTCAAAACCAAGCTCCCGAAACTGGAAATACTGGTATCCTGGAAAGCTATCTCATCTCCTCAGATAACTTTGCCTTAAATGCAACAGGCAGGAACTCCTGTAGTGCAACCGTTTCTTTGGAAAAGAAAGGAGAGTTATGAGGATGTTTGATCTAATTGGAAATACCAAACCATAACATACTAATGCCCAATGTGTTTGGGCAGACAGAGGCTCCCTAGTATCCTGATAAAGCAGGCATGCCTCGATCCTTTCACTGTTGGCTGAGGAGACTGTGCATCGTCCCCAACAAGAGTGTCTTCCCAATTAGGTAGTTGAAAATTTAGATACTGTGGGTTTTCTCCTAAACTTTCTGGTGGGAGAAAAGGAGCTTTTCCACCTAGCTGTAGTCTGCTCAGCCCCTTACTCCCTCCTGGGCTGTATTTGTCTTGCCCTCCTTCTTCCACAAGTCACAGCCTCTCTGTATGTGCTGTACTGCGGAGCAGATGAGAAGGTCCTCAACAGCTGCTCCACGAAAAGCTGCTGCTGAAACCTTGTTTTTTTCGGCTGTCTCAACTGCATGGGCATTTAGGTACAGTCAAAGGGAGTTCTCAAGGCCAGACTGGTCCCTGGCAGCCCTGAGGAAGGGGGAGATGACTCCTGCCGCATCCTTACTGTGCTGGCAACTCTGCTGGTGCATGGGTGAGTCTCAGTCTCATCTTGTTCCATCACCGGTATGTACTCCTGGTCCAGTCACTGTGGCAGGAGAGGTTGCAGTCCCACTACTCCAACATTAGGAGAATGAAGCAGACTTTTAGTTGCTGACACTTCAGCTTATCCTCTGTTTTTTTTAAGTCCACCCTGGAGAAAAAGAGGAAGAGTAGTGCTCAAGCTGGAGACTTTATTATCCATATCTGGCACCTCAGCAGGAAGGAGTACAGCTGTTGATTTGGTGCATACCTTTCTTACCTCTGGGCTGCTCGCCTGAGGGAGACCATTTTTAAACTTGTGTGGCTCAGTAGCTTTTACCCAGTCTGTTCACTCATCCTGTGAAGGGGTGCATAGGCTACTGGTGGTGAGCAGACCTCCTGCTCCACCTTATTCCAAGGCATGTCTTTGGAGCTGTCTTGTTATTCAAATAGTACGGAGGACATCCTTCTCAAACCTTAATGCTGTAGTAAACAAACAAGTCTCAGTGCAGCCAAAGCCTGTGGCTTCCTTCCCTGCCTGGCACATGCAGTGTTTGTATGTGGAGGTAATAGCTGTCTCATGTACTGACAAATGTATTAATGGCTGGACTGGAATTAATACTAGGTAGAGTGACTGCTTTGTTCTTCATAGCTGGTTCCTGCTGCTTAATGAGTTGCTCTTAAAACTCTTGTTTTCAGCCCTAGTTAGGTCTGTGACTTGGCCAAGTGAAGGCTTAGAGCTCCCTGTGATTAGTCATTATAATTAGCTCGGAAATCTTTGCCTCTGTGATCAAGGCGCACTGTATAATGCGGCTTATAGTGGGCTCTAGTCCTGTTGCATACCTTCAGAGTAGTATAAACGACAATGCTTTGTTGCACATATGTATGTATTTTTTTAACTGTGTTGTAACTTTAATATACAATTTTTTAATATGCGCCAGGCAGGTAAATCTGAAGTAACTGGCTCCTCAGAAACTTGTGGTTAGTGCTAGTCCCTGCTTCCCTGGGATACAACAATTTCTGGTTGTGGCCAAGGCTTGCCTTACCCGTTCCAAGTGTAAGGTAAGATTGAGACATAGTGACTAGTGGCTGATTGAGTCTAGAGACCAAATCAAAAAGAAAGAACATGCTCTCTTCCTAGGAAGTCTGTACCTCTTTCTGCACTGGGTGACCTTGTCTTTTGAGGCTTTGACTTGATGGTATAACAAGATGAGCAATCCCATGTTCTTAAGTGTTTAAACTTGAAAGAACAGTTCAAAATTCAGTTCTTGAAAACACAAAATTGATTAGTAAACTAAACTAGGCCTTAATAAATGCTTTTGTAGGGTATGTTAGATTAGGTATCTCCTTCTTTAAATGTGACAAGATTTTAATTTATAGTTCCATGTGAAAGTTTTGACTTTGTGCTTTTCGAAAGTGCAAGAGGATGTGCTCAGCCTTAGTGAAGACAGTGAAAGTTTCTCCAGCATATTCTAGAATTGGGCTGCTTTTATGCTCCTCTCTGTTTTGAAATGCAACAGATTGTGATGGGACTGCCTTTAAGTTTTGTAGGTCAAACTTGATAAATATGCTTCACTTCTCATGTAAGGTTTTGAGAAGAAACAAGTGAGTTTAATCTACCTTTCCAAGTACCTTAAAAAATTGAGCTCTATGCAGCAGCTTGCTCTTTGAACTTCATAAAGGAAGTATTGGTAAATGTTGCCTCTCTGGGGGGAGGAGGCTGCAGCAGTGTGATAAAATGGCAAAAATCCCCTCTTGGGAGGAAATTCTAGTCTATGCTTCCCCCTTCAGCCCTGTCCTTCTATAGTGCAGGTACCTCTAGGGGACATCAGCAGGGTCTTGTATGTACTCTGTGTGTGTGTAACTAGGTGTATCTTGAGAAAAATATTCTCCTGCTCCTATAAGGTTGTGAGTTTTTGACCTTAGAGTTATTTCATCTTCCTTGCCCACCTCCCTTATCTCTGTGCTCTTCACCTGGATGGATTTCACAAATAATAATCTGACAGAGCCAATGGCTTGTTTTTGTAGTGTAGTTGTCTAATTAGAGGAGTCTAACCACGTGGCTGTCTATTGCAGCTTTTCAGTTCTGCTGTCTGTAGGTATCTGTGATAACCTGTCATGATAGCATGTGGATGTACTTTTAGATGACCAGGTGTCTTATCAGGTTGGGGTTTAGTTCATATAGAGGCTTTGATTTGAGAGTTGGGTATTGAAAGTAATTCTTAGTGTATGTGACCTTGAATTGGTGTCCTTCTAGACTTTATAACCATAGTATGAAAGCACAGTGTAACAAATGTGTAATCATAGCTGTGGCTTCTGGGTTCAGAAACCCTGAGGAATAGGTATAAACAAAGATTGCGTGTAGGGGCATGATGCCTGCCCTCCCCTCTTAACTGGTCCCTGGAGAGGGTACAGAGAGATTCTAGTTCCACAGGGGGATTGGGGATGGATAAAGGCTAAGAAAAACCTCTCCTGAGTAGGAAGTGGCCTCCCCTCTTGAACTGGAGCAGCAGGACTGGGAAAGTCTGGTTTACATAACAGCATTGCTTTTGAAGCAACTCTTTACTTGCAGCTTGCATTGAAATGTAGAATTTTTTTTTCTCTTCCCTCTGACTTTCCACCTTCTTTGGGGGGAATGCTCATACGTTTGGTCACGTGTGAATTGGGATGGGGGAGGATTTTTCACGGCCTCCCCACCCTGTGTTGAGAGCTAGCTGCCCCACGTAGCAGGCACTGTTGGCTGGAGTTGTATATAGTTCTGTGTTTAGGTTGCTAACAGCTGTGTGAGAAGCTATAAGTGCTGCATCTGTAATTCAAGCTTTTTTTTGTGCTAAACAGTGCAAATGATCTGTAGATACCAGTATGTGTGTCTATTCCCCTGGCTGGCATCTCTCCATCCCCAGGAGGGGGCTGCTCTGGGTGCTTTCAGGGGGAGTAAAGGGCTGTAAAGGCAGGCAGGTGTGCCAGGTGTAGCGTTCGTACTTTCTCCGTATTGTTTTCTGTCTGGGAATCTTAAAGATGTCCCTCCTGGGACCCTTGTGCTGATTTGTGCAGCTGCCACTGCACTGTTCATGACAGTAGCCATGGGAACACAAGTAGGATGATACAAGTTTAAAACTCCAACTTGTTGCTAGGCAGACCCAGCTTAATGTGCGGATTAAGTAGTCTTAACCCCTCGCCCCCCCCTTCTGATATTCTACCTCTTTCATGGGGGGGGGGACAACTCGGCTTGCCCCAAATTCTGGGTCTTTGTCTTTAGGCTGGCAGAATGAAACCAGCCCCAAAAGGGTCCCCTGACACCAGCCAACCATGGGGGAAACCCCCTCTTGTACATCTGAATAATGAGTATGTGGTGGCTGGGTGAGTGGGATTTTCAGCAGGTAGGTTTTGACACAACCTTTTCTTAAAAACAGAGTGCTGCGAAGCAAAGTGATGTGCCATCCAATGCAAAAGTGTTGTGCTGCTCATATAGTCTAAAAGTTGTAGCCTGCGTTAAAATAGATACTGCTAAAAGTGACATACTCTAAACAAAGGTCACGGGCTTAAAATATCACAAGATCACTTCTAAACTCTGGCTGTAAAAACTTAAAATTATGACTAAGGCAAGGTAAACACCTTCAAAACTTACACTGCTTTTGCACACTGTTAGCGTAGATGCTGGTATGTGCTGGATGAGCTGGCGTAGACCTTTTAACTTGGGCAATCTCTTGTTGCTAAGTTGCTTTGTCGCAAGCTTGTGTTTTGGCACTTCTTGTTCAAGAAATAAGGGCAGCCCATTCCCTCATGTTATTTTTGTCGTCAGTGCCTGACAAAGGATGTATGGCAAATTACAGGGGCCTGAAGGGAACTGGCGACCCAAACTCTAAGGGAGCGATGGGGCCCGTGTGCTTCTTGAGGGCTGAGCTCCAGCATGCCTTTGTCTCTGCAGCTGTTGGCTTCCTGTATCACCGCAGTAATTGGTTATGCTGTGGCCACTGGTTTAAATGGATTTTTTTTATTTTATAAACATTTGCTGTGCAGTAACTGTCATTCCTGTTGGAGTAAGGCCATTTATAGAGATGCTCCCAATTACCACCTGCTCTTTTTCTTTCTTAGCAAAGTACGCTCTTACCTAATTTAACCTCCCAGAGCAACTGCTTTGAAGTTAATTTCTCTTTGCACCTTGGCTCACTGCTATCCCTTTCCCCTCTGACCACCGTAACAAACTGCAGTTGTCCCTGCTTGTCCTTCCAGAAATTACCTAGTTCTGTGGGGAAAAACTTCTTGCTTGGTTTGCCCCAAATGTTTTTGTAGTCAACTCTTGTAAGAAAAGATTGCTTTCCTTTAATATGCCTCAGCCTTTTTTTTTTTCATTTCCTAAGTTGCTCTTTGCGGTTCTCCCGCTTTCATTATAATTTGTGTACAGCTTCTAGATCCTATCTGTCCACCCTCTTACTAATCCATCCCTGCTCAGATTTCTGTGCTTTTCTTTATGCTCCTGAGCCCTTTTCCCCCTGTACTTCATCCCTCCAGGAGAGATACCTCCAGGAGAGATACCTTCTCTGTGCCTGGACTACATTGTAGTTGTTCTCGCCAGTTACCTCTCAGGCTGGAAGAAAGTGGTTGTGATTTTTACTTTGTTACAATTTTGCTCTGAAAGAGGCGAAGATCTAGCAGAACTCTGCCCCTTAACCTATTTTACAACTTGCACACCTCTGGATATGGCGTCTGCCTGCTTTTAAAGCGTTTAATTAGCAGTGATGTTTTTGCCTTTTCAGGCTCTTTTCTCAAGGCTTTCTTGCATTGCTGAAGAATTTCTTCCTCAGCTTCTCTTGTGGAAGCCTCAAGGCGCTGCTTGCTTTTGTAGGAGCTTTCCCCCACTTTAGCCTGGTAGAGCATCTGTCTCTTTGGCCAGTAGTGTCACTCTTCTCCTGAACTGCTGCTGCTGTAAGCAAACAGGTGTGTGAGAAAGGTGAGAGACTTGATCTCTCCTGTAGCCAGGGCTGCCCTGGGGACAGGCTGAGTGCTTGGCTGGAGCTTCCAGCTGGCCCCTGCTTGCCGGGCACTGAGGCCGAGTTGCCGTGAGTAGCTCTGAAACCTATCCTACAAATTTGGAGAGGAGGGAGGGGAGGTCTCCTTGCCTGTTTTGTGAATAAAACAAGCCTTAGGGTTGCTGGCTGACTCAAATCGGCATGCAGCGAGTTGTGATGCAATGAGGATGGGCAAGTGCTCCGGAGAGCTTTTCCTCTTTTTGCTGTAGGCTCAGCCTTGGGCTCATCGTTGGGTGTGCTGAGTTGGGTGGTGCTGAGGGGAGCTGCGAGAGTACAGATGGATCTCATCTGAAGTTCTCATTGCCTCTCTTCTGTTAGGCTTTGTGCAAGTATTGAAGAACTTGGGGGAGAGGCTTGCTGGTGGGAACTTGGTGGCAGAGGGAAGACTTTTCAGCGCTGTCCTCTGGCTTTCAGCCCAAGATCTGAGTTGCTTTGCAAATTGTTTCCTCCTGTGCATACTGGCTCTGAGAAGCGAGTCTGCTCTCTGGGAAACTGCTGCATTGTGCTCTAGCTCCTTCTGTATTTTGGGTGGGTTTTTAGTCCCCTTGATTTGGTTCTTAAGATGGTTCTCCCCCCACCTAGATTTGCTTGGGAGTGTGAGTGCATGGGATCAGTTTCTTTTGTTTCTTTTCTTGGGCACTTTCAGGTGAGACAACAAGCTGTCCTCCACATGCAGGTCAGATGCTGTCCTTGTGGTACAAACAGGGCAGGCACAAATCCAGCCATCCAACCAACAGTCTGAAAATTGGCAAGGGTCTAGGTATATTTGTGGATTTGGGTGAAAAATGACTTTTTCTATTTGGAGCAGAACCAAAGGTGGTGGAGCTGGGAGGTGTTGCAGTTTGCTCTGGTGCAGCTAGTGACTGAGTGACAACCATGCGCTGGTCCAGGAGCCAGAGATGGGCAGCACTTGTTTTGCCTGACAATCCAAGACCAGCTGCTGCTGGTTTGAAAGGGTGGATGTATATGGACAGGACCTTTATAAACGTTTAAGCTGTTCAAAGTGTGCGTGAGAATAGTTACATTAGGAAAATTATGTCTTTTATTGTACTCATCTTGCTGAAGTTATTTCGGAGGATGGAGAAGAAATAAAGACAAAACTTCTTAAACCCCTAATAAGAATATTTTCAGAGGTCATAAAAACAAATAAATGAGGTGTTGGGGGAATTAGGCTTGGAAGTAGTCCTTATGGCTCTGAAACTTGCTGGGAAGGGGACTGTTTTCATGTCCTCTTACCTGAGCCCTTGCAAAGAGGCTCTGGGAGCAGACACTCGTCTCCTCTTGAAATCAACTGTCTCCAGCTCAGTTTGGTGGAATGCTGCCCTGTCTGGTTATCACTCGCTCAGCGGTGGCTGCTACGTTGCCCAGAGCAATACCTCCCGAGCAGCAGTGTGTCCTTTTGTTTCAGCTCAAGAGAAGGAAACAACTGGATGCAGTAGTATTGCTTGCAAAATGATGTCAATATCTGCTGAGGGAGGGGGTGGAAGGAGATGTGATGGGGTCTCTAAAAGACATTGGTTGGAGAAACCTTTCCAGTGACTATATAGTGCCTATATAAATAAAGGCAGTGGATTTAATTCATGGTGCCAGAGCTGAGACAAAGCTTGGAGCAGGTGCACACCCAGAGCTTGCCTAAGTTGGATAAATGCTTGCTGAAATGTTTATCAAACATAAGAATAAAAGGAAAAGGGTTGTATTTAACTTTTTTTTGATGATGCATTTTAAAAATAACTTACATTTCTAAAGTGAGCAGCAGTTACAACCAGGGTTTGAAAAATTGACTTGGTACTTGCAAGCCACAGTGGGAAACACCTGTGCTGCAATATGCCCTGCAGCAGGAAGGGATAAAATGGTTGGGTGCTGCTTGCTTACTGTGGTGTTTGTTGGCTGTTGCAGTGGGATTCTCCTTGTGTGCTAGGGTTGCCTTTGCACTCTTATTGCTACTTGGTTCTTGCTCTTTCATCAGTAGACATAATTTGGCTTGGTATCTGTATTTCACTGCTGTTCAAGTGATTCTGAGCCTCTGGAGTAGGAAAGAATGAATCTAGTTAGTCTTAGCTCAGTTTTACCCCTGTAAAACTGTGGCATGCCGTTGAGGCACTGAAGCTGTCTTCAGACTAAGGAAGACACTACTGCACTAATGTGCTAATTTTATACTCTCACTTGGCAGGTTGCCTTTGTAATCAAAGGGCTGGAAATTTTTCAGTGTGAACAAAATGTTCTAAGTAGCTGTTCTCTAGGTGGAAATGGATTTGATACATGGGATACTGCCTTCAAAAGAAATCCATCTTTCTGGGTATAATCATTCTAACTAAAATTCTCTTTCCGGACTAAGTGAAGCTATAGTCAAGACCTGGGTAAGGCTTACCTGTGAAAATTTCCTTAGCAGTGGTGTTATCTCATCAATCTCTATGCATCTGATGGGAATGGAGAGGGGGGATGTTTTCAGAAAGTACCTGGGAGTTTTAGGAATGACAGTTGTAATGAATTTTAACAGAACCATTCTATTATGTGTCATTTTCTCTTGGTTTGGTTAATAACTATTGTACAGGCTTGGTAGAGAGCATGGTCAGAATACAAAAGCTTGTTTTAAGCAAGTTTGGAAGAGAATATCCTGGTGAGTTGTACAGTACCTGGCACATGGGGATTATGCAGCAGGGAGTAAGTATCTGGTTCTCATCAGTAGTGTAAAAGTAATTAGAAACATCTTTTAATGCCCTTGGGTTTTTTGCCCATTGTTTTAGGGAATCAGTGAGCACTGACTAGAGAACATACTTATCCTGACTTTACTTTTTCCAATGAAAATGTCCATGGGAGCAGAACAATCACAGAGCAATCATATATTTTTAAAGTGGTTTGAAATGAAATGTTAACTGAAAGGCCATGCTATGTTACTAGAAAGCTTAAAACGGCAGAATTGCTGTGAAACTCATGTCTTTGTTGCCTTTGATTTTTTTTAAAGTAACTTCCAGCGTTCTTGAATCTATATAGAATTTTAAATACACTAGTTTTTAATAAGCCTAAAATTTCAACTTCTGTAATACTGTAATGAGAGCTGCCTGCTTAACTTTGTTGCTTTGAGTTTAAGATGAAACAAAACTCTGTGTGCCATATGTTAAAAGGACAAGCTGACCGGACAACAAGAATGTGTTTTCTCTTCTGCATTTTTGGCAAGACTCTGTAGTCTTGGAGGGCAACTGTAAGGAGAGAGAAATCAGTGAAGATGCAAGAATGATGCGAGAAGGACTTGTGAGGTCAGCAGAGCTGGAAGCTAACTGTCTTAGATGGGAGGGGGGAATAGGAAGACAACCAACCAAGAAGGGCTGAAAAGTGGTAGTGGGGAAAATATTAATTAAAAAAACCCCCCTCATGCTGTTAGTGTCCTCTTCTAAAGATATTTGGCCATTCTTTCTGTTGTTTTATCATTTGATAGATTAAACAGTTGCCAGTTCAAGTGAGTGCAAATCTACCCTTCCTACACTTTGGGGAATATGATTTTGAATTGAATTCCTGAGATCGGGAGATAACCAGGCTGGTGGGGTGGTGGTGGAAGGGAAGCTACAGTATTGTACTAGCCAAAGGCTGCTGTATCTGAAGGCCTGACACATCCACATTGAGCTGAGCTACTGCTTCTGCCTACAGCAGCTGTTCTTGTCAGTGTTAGGGGCTTATGTACATGGCTGAGTCCTGCTCTGGCAACCTGGGCAAATATGCAGCTTGCCTGGTGATGGGAGAGCCAGAGCAGGCCTGTCCTTCCTTTCTCTCCTCCAAGGGAAGGAGAACTGTGGCTTTCTCTGTCCATGTGCCCTCTGCCAGCCCCACAGCTGCTCAGGCCATTCAGCTGAAACTCTTTGCTGTGACTTTGTTCTACCTGACCCAAAAGCAGTTTGCTCAGAAGTTGAGGACTTACATAGTGGGGATGCAAGTTGGTTTTGGCACCTGCTCTTGTTGCTCTGTCACTTGTGATTTCCTGTGACCATCAGCAAAGTGTGATGTCCCCACAGCATACTGTTTACATGGCCCTGCTGTGCTGGGCTTGGTGAAGCATGGTCACCATGGAGCTAATGGCTTGCCATAAGCTGCAATAAAGGTGTAGGGGGGGTTGCAAGTAAGCATTTCAGCCAACCTGTCAGTATATTTTACTTTCCTCTCCTCCTCGTTGTCCTGCCTGTCCCTTGAAGGCAGGCATCATCCCTTTGTACTGCCGTTGGAGCATGGGGACCTCATGTGTGATTACCTTCTGCTGGACTGTAGCAGGCCACCGCAAGTGCAAGAGAGCCAATTGAACTGCTGGCTCTAGGGAGTGTGCCCGAGCCAGATGCAGGAAGAGCCGAACACTGTAAGTCACCATGCAGGCTGGCTCTTGGCACAATATTCAGCTGAATAAAATTGCAAGATGTGCTTTGCAGGATCTAGAGTCTGAATTCACCTCTGAGTTGATCTTCTCAAGTCTTGTTACTTCTGTTTAGGCTCGAATTTTACAGTACCAGGTCTCATTCCTCCATCTGTGTTTTACTCCTTGTAAGTTCTTAGCTAAATATTTGTTTGGGTTAAGGGGCCTTATGGCTTTCTCTCTACCTCTAACCTCCCTTCTTTCCAGACTCCTTGTTTCATCCCTGAGCTGCACAAAGCACCATATCTCTTTCAGAGTTGGAAATGCTGTTCCTGTCTGCATTCTTTAGACCTCTCTTGAGGCTGGGACAGGCCTTGCCTAACAGAACTCCTGGGTCATGCCAATTCCTGTTCCTTGTGTCATGCAACAGCTCAACCTCCCCCCTCTGAAAAACAAGCAATATTGCGGTCACTTGTGTGCTGTTCCTGTGCTGTGCATTCAGAGCGGGACCCTCCTCTGCCATTGCGGTGTCTGTGCTGCAGCAGGTGGTTACTCTGGTGCTGAATTTGGCCAGGCGTGCCCAGGACCCTGTTCAGTAAGAGCAGGCACTTTGTGCTGGTGCTGTTCTTAGACAGGTGTGAGATCCCTGTCATACTTCGATCACAGTACAGTTACACCCTGTTGTTTCACAGATGTGTCCGTCACACAACTGTAGGGTGACAAAGATGTTCTTGTCAAAGCAGATGTTTAAGTGGCTATTTAACTTGCATTGTAGTGACCTGTCTCAGTGCAACTACAGTTGGATGGAGTAGGAGTAGGGGCTGGCATTGAGGGAGGTGGTAGGAACACTGCCTCCAAATAGCCATAAACAAATAGTCTTTGGTTGCGGCCAAGCACAGCTAGAGTGTTAGTGAAGTGAGCAAGGGGATGAAGTAATGATTGTGGACAGATCTTGGAATGAATTGGATGGGGGGGAAGCTGGCAGCACACCAAAAATGGCCCTTCTGTGTAGATGTCTGACTAATTGGCAGCGATGGGGGAAAGAGCACGTAGGACGCTGGGATTTGACAGTAGCCTCTGAAGTGCTCTCTGGGACATATCTGACCACTGGAAGTGGCTTGTGAAGGTGGCTGATAGGTTCCTGCCAGATTTAGATGTGTAGTAACAAGTGAAGGTGAGCAGTGGCAGGGGAAGAAAAATAACTTTTTCCCCTCCTTCAGTCATTTGCAGTGTAAGAGTACAAGCTTGTTCTGGGATTGGGGAAAATGAATGCTATCAGCTGCAGCGTTCATGGCTCTTGGTACTTACTTCACTCCACATAGAGGAGCTTGGGACATTTTTGTGCCACAGGCGAGGTAGCTGCTGTTCCTGTTTAGGGCAAGACTGCACTGTTAATCCAGGTACTAAGATGAGTAGTTGGCACCTCTGCTCTGCATGTGTGTTCTCCATAGCTAAGCCTTCATCAGATTCTTGTGTTTCTTAACTCCTGTTAGCCTCCAGCTGGGTCACCTCTCTTTGCACAACGGAGGCTGGACTTCAATGAATGAGAACTGAGGTGAGAAACTGAGGTGGTATGGAGACAATGTGGTGATATTTCTTCCCCTTCTTCCCCCTTTTGGCCCAGTGGCTTAAAACCTTGTTCTGAAGAGCATCCTCCAGTTAATTTTTGAAGTGGGGAAACAGGCAAGGCTTCTTCTAACACGGGAAGGTAAGCTTGATTTAGGTTACTGTGCCCTGCAGCAAAGAACACTGACATTTGAAAGTAAGAGGTGGTGGTGGGGAGAAGACTCTAAAAAGAGCTTGGTTTCATTAAGCAAAGTCACCTAAAATCTTGACATGTGAGAATCATTTCCACTTGGCAGAGACTGTGACAGGTGTTTCACCATAGGATACTCATTGCTTGACTTCCAGTGTGACCTTGGGCAGAAAGCTGAACCTTTTAGCTTTCTCTATTTTACATTAAAGCTACCTGTGTTGTTCAGTATGGGGATGAGAATGGAGTGGACAAGCACATGTGTAGCAACATGAGAGAAGAAACCAGCAGCCTGAGCAGAGATAGTGCTTTATGAAGCAGGGCTGGAATCCCCCCCCCCATCTGATTGGGTGACAAGTAAGATGGAGAGCGGAGGTGTCAGTGTTTGTGGTCTGTCTTACTAACAGAATTGATGCATCTGAAGTCTGGTCTGACCACAGCAAACTAATTCATGTTCTGAAGGTAAAACAGGAAGAAATTTTCCTTTGTAATCTCTCTTCCAAAAGTCAAAAGTGTTTCTGGCTGCAGGCTAACTAGGATGCATTAACTATTCCACTGTGAATTCCTCATGGAGACAGTGTGCTTGCTCTAGCTTTACTGCAAAGTAAAGCAGGTGCAGCCAGTGCTTGGCTTGCCTGGCCATCTCGGGGAGGAGTCTGCATTTGTGCATTGGTGGGGGGAGGGAGATGTCTCTAGCAGGGAAGGCAGAAGCTAAATTTACACATTTCCCTTTCAGGCTGCTGGGAAGGAAGAGAAGTACATAGCAAATAAATGTGTGTTGGGGTTAGACTCTGTTGTGCCAGACCTGTGCTGTGCCTTATGAGCAGTGTTGATGTGTCTCAAAGTTTAATTCCTTTCCTCTGTGTATAATGGAGTGATGAGGGACTGGAAGGTTTCCTGGGCTGTCCAGTGCTGCTCATGTACAGGCATACTTCTCTGGGTTACCTTAACTTCTAGTTCATGATGCTGCCTCTCTTGATTGTTTTGGCGTTGTCCCTGTTTCTGGGCGATGCCTGGCATGGTGGAGCAGCCACAGCCCTGGAGCAGGGGGATTTCACTGGCTCAGGAGAAACCCGCTTCCATGTTAAACAAAGGGTTTGGAGAGTGTTTCTTGGCAGTTTCTTCCATGCTTTTTTCTGTGACTATTTCACCAGAGAGTTTCTGAGAATCTGGAGACTTGTCCCCTGAATATCTGGGAGGGGAATACAAGATACTGGAGAAGGTAGGGAAACTCTTGAGGCAGTGTGTTCTGGCATGCCGAATTCAGGCAAGTGCCTGAAGCCCAGAATTTCCCACACTCAAAGGCCTCATCTACTGCAAAAGCTGGAGAAGTGAATGCCAAGGGATGCTAATAGAAGCATGTTCAGTTCTCCCGGACTCCTCTCTAGCTGCCTGCCTAAATAAACACCCTCTGCATCAGTCACACTGTTGTCTCATGCCTCTGAGCTAGCTAATTTTCCTCATGATGGTGTAAAAGAGGAAATGAATTCCAAATCTTTATTAAATAACAGCTCCAGCGCTATGCCTTGCTAAGCGATGAGAGGACAGCTGGTCTATGGAGACACCACAGCATTTGTCACTCAACCATGTGCAAGGTAGCCAGAGGGTGCTGAGTGCCTGCTGCATCCATCAGAAGTCCTTGGTAGTAGAACTCGGGTTTGAGCTGACCCTGTGCAAGGTGTGTCTGTACAATATGTGAGCCCTCGTTGTTTGGAAGTCTTAACAGAACTTGTGTTCTGTTGGCTCTTGGAAGGGAGAGATTAAAAGCAAGTCCTAAATGTGTCTGCTGTGGTCCATGAAGACCATGGTCTATTGGATGGTGAAATTGTCTTCCTAGGCTCCATTATAACGGAGCCTTAGGGGCACCCTGAGGGGAATAGAATCTTGTTACTCTGATGTGGAGACATAATTTAAGGAGGCCCCTCGCAGGGTTCAAGGCCTCCTAGTGACCTGCTTTCCTGTGAAGAGATGCTAGGCTATGACCAAGTACGCCTGGCTGTAGTTTGACGTGTGTGTTATGACAGATGAGTATGCAGGTGAGCTGAGAAGAGGGTAGGAGGTCAGAGTAGCTAGAAGAGCTTCCCCTGGATCTAGCAGCCAAACAGCCATTGTCTTAATCAGTATGTTGTGGGAATGGCTTGCAGAGAGAAGAATGAAACAAACACTGGCTTAGCAACCTGCTTGCTAGCGTGCGTCCAAGTGTCTCGAAAATGTATTTCTTTAAAGTGTATTACCAGCTATGCAGAGCATTTTGTGTTTCAGACAAATTGATCTGTAGCTGTACATTGGTTATCATAAGACTTTTTGCAGGGTATGTCTATCATGCTAAACAAATCATCTGTCCATCTAGTGACAAAAATCCCTGCTACTTATTCCTGGAAACCTGCATTTGAATTGCCATTGTGAACACTCTGGTGGGCTAAGCAGTAAGTCTGAAGTGCATCGTGCTGTCTTGATCCCTGCTTGGTGCAATATGTGCAAGGGAGCCCGGACAGAGCCCCCGAGTTCAGGAGCAGTTGCCGGAAGCCATGCTGCCTGCTGCTTGTGTCTTCTCAGTTCTGTGAAGTTTTATGCTTTTAAGTGAATGATCTTTCTCGGTAATTGGTCCAGCGGCTTGGAGAAAAGAGATGTGCAGCACCATGTTCTGCTGTAGAGCTGCTTGTAGGGGAGCAGAGCGTGATGTTGCTGGAATTTCGAGAGCAGTCCTTGAGGCCCATCATTAAGTACCCCATGGCTGGCTCCGATTGAAGGCTTGCAGGGTGGCTCTGTTGCTAGTTCGCGAAGCTCTTTCCTTGTGGCTTTATCAATTACAGCTTTAAAAGTAAACTTGGCTGTGTGCAGGCTTGTGATGGTGGGATACACTGTTAGTTCATCTTCGAGAGGTGTGAGTCAGCTGCTGGTAGGCAGAAATCCGTAATACAGGTGCTGTGTGGCCAGCAAGCCCCACCCTTCTACCAGCAGAACTTGCTGGAAGGCATTTTGGTATAGCGCTACAAAGCACAGCTCTGCCAATATAGCAAGATACGTACTGGGAACACTCGGGGGATGGTTTTGTACTTAACTGCTATGGAGTGAATCCATGAACTTATGAGCATAAATGCCATGAACCAGAGTCCAGCTAGGTCAGTGGAACAAGTCCCTTTGGGTTGGAGGGCTGTACGCTGGGCCTTGCATTGCCATTTTTTCCTCTCTTTCCCGGTTTATGATGTGAAAGAATTGTGGTTTTTTCCCTCTCCTCTCCCTTTTATATTTATGTAGCTGATTTCAATCCACAGTATTGTCTTATCCTATCATCTGTGATTCTCCAAAATTGTAAATTGGTAAGAGACTAGAATAAAGCTTACCAATATGTTAAAATCTTTTTTAGTTTTCTAGGAACTTTTATGATAAGAACAACCAGATTCCTAGAACCTAAATGTCTTGTCCTCATTTGTTTAGCTTTTCTTTTTAATAGCTGTCTCCAGTGGTGTTTTTCAGGCAGTTCACCTAGTATGGAGGTAAGACTTGCTGTTCTGAACTTTTCAGAATCACTTCTGCTCGCCTGCCTTCTAAAGACTCTTGCACTCAATACCTGTAGAGTTGCAGCACCTGGTTTGAATAAAGTGATGTGGCACATGAGGAAGAATGGACTGGGGAAGTAGGGGAGAAGACTTGTATCTGAAACTGCAAAGGCATACATAGCCTCCTTTCTTATGTCTAGTAGCATGCTTTTCTTTCTAGTTCACTGATTTATTCCTTCATTTTCCTGTGCATTAGTCTTTGAAATACTGCTAGAAAAGGATAGTCATAGATGCAGTTTCCTCTGTTTGGAAGTCTAGCAGACATAAATTATTAGCTTCTCTGTAACTAACTTATCCTCCTTAACTACTGCTTTTTGTTCCTGGGTTTTCCAGAAGGTCTTGCTGACTTGCATCAAAACAGGAAGTCTGCAGTGCTGTAAATAACTGGGTGGTTCAGTCTGATTTTTTCCATCCAACATTTTACCAACCAGAGTTAAAATTCCTTTTTATTGGCATCAGTTGTCCTAAGCTAGGGCTAGACTTTCTCTTGGGACATAATAACCTATCAAGTTTCATTATGGAGAAACATGTGGGATTTGAGGATGAATGGTGTTGGTCCTGCCTTGCCCTTCTGTTGTATTTTGGCACTATTCCCTACAAAGGTACTGTATGTGAAGACACTGCAGAATGTCAGAGCATCCTTGGACTCAGGCTGAAGGTTGCTGTCTGTATTAACCTGACTGTAGGAAAAGAAGCATTAGTTCAGCAGCCTCTGAGGAGCACACCAGATGGACACGGAGGATTTCAGTTTCCTGGTGAAGTTCTACTGCTGAATTGACTTAATTATACCAGTATAACCATGGAGCAGCTTCCTTCCACTGCAAGAGTAGACATAGTCTGGTGTGACTACTTTTCACTGGTAACTGCTCAGTTTAACTTGCTCTCCTGTTCTATATCTGTGAAGATATTTGGGTTATGTCATAACTGTCCCTGCTTGGGGTAGCAGCTATAGGTAGGCTAACTATACTCCGCAGTGAGATTCCTGGGTATAAGAACTTCAGGAACTCCTTTCGATAGCTCAGGTATATGGGTATCATCCTCTTGCTATTTTCTTTTAGTAGTTTAAGTAAAGCTTAAGCTGTGTAGCACAACTCTGGCTACAGATCTGCAGAGACGTAGGGTTCTGACTTACTCTTTGTCTATGCTAAAAAGCTTTTCCTGTATGAGCTGAGCTAGGGTGTGAATTTAATCTACTGTAGTTAAGGCTGTATAACGCTTACAGAGGAACTCCAGTCGGTTGTGAATAGCTTGCTTTCCCCTCCCTTTCTTCTCCTTCCTAATCGGGTCTCCTATTTAGAAAGGGGTTTTGTGAAACCTTAAATGATGTTTGGGAAGGTGCAGGCTTTCCTAGGTAGGCAAGGTGTAGGGTTCGGCGCCCGGAAGATCTCGCGATGTTATGGAAAGACGGAGGGTTAGTTGCAGCCCTATGACGCATCCGTAACCCCACCTACCCTTGTTAATATAAAAGGAATCAACTGCGCAATAAAGGCGGAAGTTGACGCTCACACTGTGTGTGTTATCTGTCTCTTTCCCTGGTCCGGGTCGACCAGTGATCTAATCGTGGCACCTTGATATGTAGCGAATGCTACAGCAAGGCATCTCATATCATGCTAGACACCACTCTGAGGCTGCAAGCCCAAGGACACCTTCCTCTTGTTCCACTGGAGTGAATGGTTTCTGCTTTTGCTTTGCCCCCTCAGGCCAGGAACCATTTGTGCTGGTTTTGGCTGGGGTAGAGTTAACTTTCTTACTAGCAGCTAGTACTGGGCTATGTTTGGATTTGTGCTGGAAACAGTGTTGATAATTCAGGGATGTTTTAGTTGTTGCTGAGCAGTACTTACACAGAGTCAGGGCCTTTTCTGCTTCTCACCCCACTCCACCAGCGAGCAGGCTGGGGGTGCACAAGGAGTTGGGAGAGGGGACAGCTGGGACAGCTGACCCTGACTGACCAAAGGGATATTCCAGACCATATGATGTCATGCTCCTCATATAAAGCTGGGGGAAGAAGGAGGAAGGGGAGGATGTTGGGAGTGATGGCGTTTTGTCTTCCCAAGTAACCGTTATGCGTGATGGAGCCCTGCTTTCCTGGAGATGGCTGAACACCTGCCCGCTGATGGGAAGTGGTGAATGAATCCCTTGTTTTGCTTTGCTTGCATGCGCAGCTTTTGTTTTACCTGTTAAACTGTCTTTATGTTGACCCATGAGTTTTCTCACTTTTACTCTTCTGACTCTCTCCCCCATCCCGACCTGGGGGTGGGGGTGGTGGAGTGAGCGAGTGGCTGTCTGGTGCTTAGTTGCTGGCTGGAGTTAAACCATGACACATTTTATGGAGATCTCTGATATCTAGATCCCTGGAAAGGCCTGTGTCTCAAGCAAAAGGGCTACAGCTACCATGAGACTTGCCCAGGTAACTGGCCTGACACTGGTGTCTGCTCCCATTAGCACTGGAACTAGATGTCCAAGTGCTGTTGGTGTCTGCACTGGAAAAGCTACAGAGTAGTGTGTGTGACTGGAAAGCACAGTAGCTCTCCTGCAGAACTCCACTTTCCCTTTCCCCACCCCCAAGGGGGCATTTTTGTAGTTCAACCTGCTGTGGAAGTTGTGGATATGATGGATGGAAGCCTCCTATGGCCAGCATTAACTCCAGGAGGTAACTTGAATTGACTTTCTGTGGTCTTCCCACTTTGAAGTGTTCTGTGGTAAAAATTCCCCCAAGGTCTGTCTTTGCCTGGCTCGCACATGTGCAGCAATTCTTTCTGCCGTGGAGCCCAGAACACTGTCCTGATAACGGCCTTTAGACTTTCTAGCCCTTTGCCTGTATGTCTGCAAAGTGCTGAGTATCGCCGCGAGTTGAAGGCACGAGGAAATCAAGGCACTGAGGTAAAATGACTTGCTTCTGCTCCAGGGAATAAAATGTGGTTTCCCAATAGCATCCCTGTTCCATGCTCAGTCACTTGCTGTGGTAGTCAGAAATAAATCTATTTTCATACAGCTTTTCTTCAGAACTGCAGTGCATAAGCATTCTAGCAGACGATCTAAGCTTTTCTTGTAACAGTGCTTGAGAGGAGAAAACATAGGTCTTCTGGCTGCAAAGCAACTTAGCAGGGTGAGGTCTTCATGAATCAGTAATGAAATGCAGGGAGTCCCATCCCAAGGATCAGATCTTTTAGGACTATGAGAAGAAAATAATTCCCTTGGGTTTTTTTTTTGTTTTAATAAATGAATAAAGTGGTTTTATAGGTGCCTGGGCTCAAAGTCAGAAGGTCAGACTAACACAGATCCTCACAACCAGAAGAAAATGATACCTGGGACTGGTTCATGGATGATGGCGTGTTTCATGAAGGCCGGATAGTTCTCTAGGGCGAGATTCAGTACATGAAGCAACACTTAATCTCCGTGGAAAGGTCATGGATGTGATGTACTAGATGTGAGGACTTGATAGGGAAAAAGAGTAAGTCATTAGCTCTAAGAATCCACTTTCCCCTCCCTAAGTCCAATGTGGAAAAAACAGAAGGGATATTCTTGAGATATATTTAGGATTAAAAGTGAAAAGCTTTAAATGGAGATGACTGCTGCACTTAAGTTATTCAGAATGTTTTCTGTCACTAATGAATTCAAATATGTTTGCTTCATTTAAAAAAAGAAAATTGGTATATGTGAATTTAATTAGTGTTAAAGTGGGATCAGATTTACTTTTTGTCCTTGCTGTTTCCGTGTCACAATGAAGGACGCTTTTATGTAGACTGGGATGTCGTACTTGTTTCTTTATGTTTGCATTATGACACTAGCTCTTTATTTACGTACCATTTCAGAGCCCCCAGGATATCTAACATTCTGTTTAAGTTAACGGTATTGATACATTCTATTTCTGACGGTTTTCCTCCCTTCTTTGTCTCGCTTCAGAGATACACCAACTGGCAACAAATACACTTATTACTGTAGTGTGCTGCGACATTCTAGTCTCACTTCGGAATGGTGACAAATGTATCTTGTATTAAAGAGCTTTATTTGAAGGCGTATCTGATAGAAATTTATGGGCTAACTCAATTAAGCATCACGTGTTTCTCATTCCTAGATGAGCAAATGAAGTTCCAAGCTCCTAGAGTTGACTTCTTTGAAGATTTCTGGGAAAGCGCAGGTAGAAAGAAAAGAGAAATAGTTTTCACTCCCTGTGTTTCAAAACTTCAGGAAACATTACTCTTTTGGGTGATGCATGAGGTGAACAAGACTGATCATCTTTATGTTAGGATGTAACAAGACAGGACAGTGTCTAACTTGTGAGAACGTGGGACATGGCACGGACCTTTCCCTCTGTCCTCTGCATGTGTGCCTTGTTCTACCAGGATTTAGACAGCTGGGGAAGTTCCCTTTCTAATTCACAAGTGTTATTTTTAGTGGCAGTGCTGAGAATGATACTATTGTAGATGGTCTTGAAATCACCCAAACAAAGAAACTGCAGGAACAAGGGAAACTCACCATGTTTTTTGAACAATGCCAGAAGTGGTAGGGTTGTATGATGGCTTCAAGTTAGTTTTCTGCAGAGGGGCCAAGGAAGCCAGGGAAGAGATTGTTAGTATAGCTAAATGGCAAACCCAGGGATGATAATTGCTGCTTCTATAAAAAAGAAAAAAAAGATTTTTTTTTTTTTCCCTTCGTGGCAAGTTTTCTAGTGGCCAAAATTGGTGGTTCTGTAGGAGCAGCAGAGGAAGAGCTTCTGAAAGCAGAAAAATCTGCTTTCCTAGCAGGGTTGGTAGCATGTCCTTGGCCTATACATTTGAACTGAAACCTCTGTTCAGTAAGGTGCCAGCATCACATGGTGAACTTTACAGTTGGACAGAGAAAGTGCAACCAATAGTTGGATATGACCAATCCTAAACTTGATGAGGGAGCAACAACTGACCATCTAGTACATGTGCATACAGCTTATGGGGGGATCTACTCTGCAGTATTCTGTCAGGAGATGGCTGTAAGAGACAATTGCTTACATTTTGTTTCTACATACCATAGCCTGGTGTGTTCCCTGTTCCTCTTGTCTCTCCCCTGCTCCTACAAGGAAATTCTTTCTTGGAGGTGGTACAGTAGAGCAAAGGCATGGAGCCCTTGCCTTAGATGAAGTGTTACTGCAGGGCACTAGCTGAGCCTGCTGGCATGTGACCTTTAGTTTTAGGAATCGAGAAGCAACCTAGAAGCTCATTGTAACAGCTTTAGCTTTCCAGTAGCGTCACCCTGGCAAAGTGGGGCTTGGAAGAAAACGGTGTGGTTATTCTGCTCCTGTAGAGCACTGGGTGGGATCTTCAGAAGGGCTTTACTCTCAGTTAGGATGTTGGGGGGGAGGTTGTATCACCAACCAGTCAGATGGAAACAAGTTTTCCAGTCTAAGGGGCTCTACCCAAAAAGAACTGTTCAAGGGCAGTAAGCTGGAGATGTGGAAACTGGTTCTTTGGTGTCATCTTTCCTAGAAATTGCTGCAGAGTTCTGTACTGGAGATAGCATGGATATTTAAACAAACTGCATAGAGGGAGTGCTGTTTTCTTGGTGTACTGCTATAGTCAAGGGTGCAAGGATTCTCAAACGGATAGAGCCCAGGCATCTTATTAAGCATTGCTTAATTATTACTCCTTTTTCTTGTGCAGGAATAACTTAAAACCTGCTCTCCCAGCATCTGTGCTAGTCTCATGTGACTCCTCTACTTACTGACTGGGCAGTTGTATAAGGAGGTGCTGAGGTTGTGGGGGGTTGTGCCACGGCTCTGGGACTCATTGTTGAACTGCTCTTTGACTGATAATGTCTTTCGATGAACCTGTTCATACTTGTGGCTGAACTGTTGGGTTCTGTGAGAGGGGGAAAATGGGGGCTTTTGGAGGGGACTCTTTTAGGAAGGTTAGACTGAACTCAGCAGCAACAGACATCTAAACTCTCCTGCATGTAAGTTGATGCCTCTGGTTCAGGACAGCACTAGATGTAATGGGATCATCTTGTTCTGCAGGTCTGGAACAGCTGGCAATGGATCTGGAACACTGCTATGAGAAAGTGGTCTTTTAAGGAGTTTTGTAAGCAGGTTCCTTATTCTTTTCTCTGTGAGGGCACAGAAACAAGTAAGGCCATGCAGTCAGTAGCCTGGCAGTCTGAAGTACTGTGCAAAAGGTGGCTACAGGTCTAAGGCTGATATTGTTAGGACTGTGTTGCTGGAGGCTGTGTGAGTTGGTCTAGCATGTGGCTTACCAGCCTGGATGCAATGCTGGTACCTGTGATAATCATGACATTGAGGAAAAGAACATCCCAGATATCTTGGGGCTTATGAGGGATGTTTCTGTTTCCCTGCCTTGTGCCAAGGTCTTGCAAGCATTTCTGGTGCTCGGGCCTTGCTGTAACAGAAGAGCTGGTGTTTGTAGCTTATGCTGGCTATACCAGAAAAAATACCTGGGTGCAAAGATCTAGCATTCAGCTTTTGAGAAAGCCTGACCATATTCCTACTGAATGACAGTTTTTGAAGATGGGGTTTGTCTGGGGCTTCAGGGTGTCCCATTTCCCTGCAGCTTCTGTGTCTTGTGCAGTGGAATGTGTCATGACTGCTCCTGCAGGAAGCTCCCACGGCTGTTGCAGGATAGTGGAGAGCTGTCTGTGGACGTTTGGAATGGTGAGCATGTCACAGTACTGCAGCTGGATGCCCTCACACAGGGCTCTGCAAGTGGAGATGTAGGAGGTGTCGACAAGAGTAAGCTTGGAGTCTCGCTTGCATTTGGGTCCAGTACAGACAGCCAGTGCCTTCTGTGGGCATTGCTCAGGTGGGATCTCAAGAACAAGTAGAATAAGATGTTCTTGTCGCTCAGCAGAGTAAATGCATGCTGGAGACATCTGCCGCAGGAAAAGAGCTTCAGTCGTCTTGCTCAGTGATGCTGGTTTACTCTCAAGTTTGTGTTCTTTTTATTTTATTTAACTGGAGCTTGGTATCTTTTACAAGGTTGTGAACTCTTCCTCCTTTGCTGTTGTACATTCAGGCTAGGTATTAATGAACAGAATCACTGCCAGCATCATGAATATCTGACTACAAATAGCTTTATCATTAGAAAGTTGGACCAATTGGAGCATGCCTTAAAGGCAGCTGAGGCTCCCAGCACTGTCCCTGGCCATGCTAACAAGTATTGGTTTAACGTGTGCAAAGCTTTTGCTGAGGGACTGTGTGCATGCAAGGAGCGGGAGGTGAGGCTGAGGGATTTTCTGGGGTAGGAGGAGTAGTAGAAGAAAGGTCTGTGGAGTCAACTTACCCAGCATTATTTTGACACTCATTCTTTCCCTTCAACATAGATATAACTGGACTCATAGCAATTTGCATTTGAGTGCTGGCACAGAGCAGAAGACTTGAGACTTTCAAATGCGCAGGGTGAAATCAGTGTTATAGCAGTACCTACAGTTCCCAGTTGCAGATCAGAGCTCGGTTGTACTATGAATGGTGGTTGTTAGTCCCCGTTTCATGGTACCTGTTTCGTAGTCTATCCTTTAAGGTAGCAAACTTTGATTGAAATAGCAGCCTATGAAAATCCGGACATCAGGGAAAATGGTTGTCTTGCAGTAAATGCAATAAATTGTGCTGGGAAAGTTACAGAGTAAGTGCAGGCCAGGATAGAAATGAAGAGGACAGGCAGCTTTTCTGCTGAGGAAGATGCAAGTGTCTCAAAATACTTGGCAGAGCCCCTTGCTATGGGTAAATGGTGCGGATTCCCTGGCCTGCCTTGCCTTCTAGTTTTCTTTGACAGTCTGCTTTCCTCTCTGGTGCCAGTGTGTCTCAGCTTTTCTCTGTTCCAGCCCACATATGCACCTGTAAGGCTGCTGTGTTCTCCAAGATGCTCTGCACAGACTCCACCCACCCCCCCACCCCCCCCACCCCCCCCCCCCCCGCCTTTGAAGCCCCAGCAACCTTAGCATGGTTTAGCTTCTCAGTCTCTAATATTGCTCTTATACTGTCCCTCCCCATAGGCTTTCTGTCCTCTTTATGTCCCTGTGTGTTTTGTTTCCCCTGCTGCCTTGTTCTTGTTGCCTTTTTTTTTTAAAAAAAACTTCTGTATGGATGTGTTGTAAGCCCCATTAAGTGGGGAGCTGAGGTTTGGATTTGGAGTGACCTGGTGGCAGAACAAGAGGCTGCATTGGGTCATTCATGCTCCAAAGATGATAGTGTGGAGACAGTGCTCCAGAGTGGCCAGGGTGGTAGCACTGCATGTAGGAGGACAGGGACGGTTGCTTAAGGCCTCCTTAGGTGGCTGGAGCTCACTATGGTGCCCCATGGAGAGCCACTGGATGCTTTTATGGAGTTATCCAGTGGTCACTGGGTAAAGAAAATGAGCTTGGCAGCTGCATTTTGAATTTGTCCAGTGCAGTGCAGAGCAGCATAATTGATGTGCGAGAAGGCACAGCTGTGTTCCTATCAAACAGCTGCCGGGGGCTGGCCACTGCATTTTTTTCCATTATATAATTTGTGGGAAGGGAAAACGAGACCTCTGGGCTCTTAACACAGGCAGGGACGCTCTGGCTGCTTTTGCTAGGATGATGGTTTTTGGAAGGAAGGGAGAGAGGAGATGTTTTGCCCTGAGCATGAATTATGTCTAAAAGGGATTTTTTCTTCTTCTTCTTTTTAAATTGGAGAAAACAGAAGAATTTTCAGCCTCAATAAAGAGGCATTTAAGTGCTGAATAGGATCTTGGTCTTTGGATTGGAAAGACTAATGGCCCTGAACACAGTAAAATTAAGTTAATTTTGTAGCTGAGTATCTGTGTGTGTGAGGAGGACCGTGCTGCAGCGTGCGCAGTACAAGGGACGTGCTACAGGGCAGGTAAGTGCTGAGCAAACCGCCTTCTTCTGCCTTGCCAGGAAGAGTCTCCTCCTTCCCCTCCTGGGGCAGCGCCAAGCCGGGTTCCTCCCTCAGCTCTCTACCAAACCACACTCTTCTCC
This sequence comes from Astur gentilis, assembly GCF_929443795.1. Classification (NCBI taxonomy): domain Eukaryota; kingdom Metazoa; phylum Chordata; class Aves; order Accipitriformes; family Accipitridae; genus Astur; species Astur gentilis. Next base: position 11,252,583 of record NC_064904.1, read on the forward strand.
TTCCAGCAGGGTCTTGGCTTCTCCGTTTATCTGTGCTGCCAGGCTGGCATTCGGCTGGCTTCTCCTTATCTGCTTAGCCTCACCGTCTTTGTGCTTGCTTCCTTGTGGCGATGGTTGGAGAATAACGCTCCGTCTCCCCTTCCCCCATCTCCTGCCTGCCTAGGCTTTCCCAGCCCTCTCCCCTGTCTCCTGCTGCTTCTCGGCTCTTTGTGTGAGCTCTGCTCCTGACGCTCGCCACGTGGTGGTTGTGTTTTAGAGAGCTTGTAAGGCCTTGCGCCTGCAAACTTCTGTCCTCTTTGTTAAACGGGGTGGGGAAGGGGATTGTGCTTTAGACATGGATAGGTCGTAACTGGTTTGCTTTTCCCTAAAGCATCTAAGCAGAGCAGAAAGCCCCGTGCTTTTCTGCGGGGTGCCCCAAGCCCTATGGGCCTCTTCTCCGTGTTCACCTTTGTGCTTGTGTCCTGGCTGATTTCTTTGTAAATATGCCGTGGTATGCAAATGCCGGCACTGCAGAAGGAGTGTTCGTAATCTCAAAGCGGAGGCAGCTCAGGAAAATCCAACATCTTTGCAGGGCTGTACCCCTGTTTTGTTCCTCTGGGCTGTAAGTGTACTTGCTGCTGCTTACTGCTGAGACCCTGTCTCTCCAGGGTTTGGTTTGCTGTTACTTGGCACCTTTTAGGATCAGTTATGTTCGGCATAAAGTGGGAGTATGGGCAGCACAGCAGTGCAGAATGGATGCAAGGCAGTGGTTGGTGTGGAGCAATGATGAATTGTTTAGCCTCTCTTGTAGTTGTACTGCTTGCTTGCTCTGAAATTTTTAATGTAGATGCAAGACAAACTAGTTCTCAGACTCTTCGGAAAGCAGGAGAAGGAGAAGAACCAGGTAACTTGTTTGGGATAGTCTTTTACTAAAAGTTGAATGTTAAAAACAAAATTTTAAGATTTGCCACAATTGTTAGCTACATTTTAAATATAGTGCTTACTGTGCCTCTGAGTTTGGCAAAAATGGGGAAAAACAGACTGACTTGTGAAATCTGTCAGGAAAATGTGATCCAGGAGCTGCCTGCATTTTAAGGGCGTGTTAAATCTGACTTTGTGTTTTTGGGTATGAGTATTATCCTTACAGCACCCTGTTGATCCAGGCCCCATGCAGACAGAAGGAGAGGGACTGTCTGTCCCTGGGGGAGCTTATGAGCTAATGAATACACCAGTCATCTCCAAGAAGAGCTGGAAGGAGACTTGAGTTTTCAAGATCTGATTTGAAATATTACAAGTGTGTTGTTTATGGGGTCCTATTTGATTTTAGCATTTCTGAGAGTGGGGTGATGAGGAAGGATGACCCACAGTTGGGGCTCTAACACAGGGCCCAGGAAACCTGGCTCAACTCCTGTGAGCCTGGCACTCGGTGCTTTGCTTGTGTGTGTGTTGATAAAAGCTCTCATCTGCTGGTAGGGGTACTGTGAGGATAAGGACCTGGAAGACTGTCATGGATGGGGGTGAGAGGAGGATATGCAACCGTCACAGACATTTAAAAGTCGGATTTGTGTGGGTTAAACTGGGCATGCTCACAGCCTGTTGATTGCAGTTGCACACCACGTCGGTGCATGACTCAGTGCTGGGTGGGATTTGATATATAAGCTTCTCTTACGCTCACGTTAGCCTGAGGACAGGTGGCTGCTTCTGGAGATGGCTGCGTTGGGAAAGGAAGCTGTACCCCTTTTTCAGAGGTTGCTATCTCTGCTGCTCTGCCAGCCAGGCCACGCGCGTAACCTCTATAAAACCAGCTTTGGGTAGAAGTGGCTGGGTTACCTTAGGTGACTTCAGCGCAGAGGTGAGGCTTCTCCTGGGTATGCTGGCAGGGCCTGATTCTGTTGCTATTGGAGGGCACTACCTCCAGCAGGAAGGTGCTGTGGTGGTACCTTCCTGGATGCCTCTCCACAGCACCCAGCTGGGTTTGGAAGATGTGTGCCTGCCACTGTGTGTGATGGGCTTGTCTGCTTATGGCCTTGAAAAGTGGTGGTGTTTGACCCAGGTTTTAAAGAATATAATGATAATAATGTGAGAAATCTTTACTGTGTTTGAGAGCTGACTGTGCTTAGCTGCTGCTGATTGATTTATTTGACTGTGTAAAATGATTTTGTACTGCAAGAGTACAGTAACATGGAATTTCTCTCTCATTTGACCCTATGAGTGGACTCTTGTCTGGATGGAGACACCAGTGTGTCCTGTCTGCATGCTCTTCATAGTACTGTCTTGCCAAGCAGGAATACATTTGGCCAGCAGCCTTAGTTCATAAGCCATTGAGCATAACTAGTTGTGATCCTCCCCCCCCCCCCCCCAACTCCTGAGATGTAGGGGGAGGAGGAGGAGAAATGCCTACATCCCATACTCTTTGGAGACCTGGTTCTAGTTAGTCAGATCTGTTCCTGACTGTCTCTTGGCAAGAGAAGCGTGGTGGAAAAAATAAACCAGTCACTTTATGTTAACCAAGAATCTATGTTTTATATCACTGGTGCTTTCTAGGCACTAGTTACTTCCACTAATCAGTGCAAGCTATCTCAAAAGGATGCTGTCATGTGAACTTTGGATGGGTGGGAAGAGAAGAGGTATTGCTAAAAATACCAAAAAGTAATCTCTCTGCTTTGCAAACACTTGAAACTGACTCCCCCCCCCCCTGCATTGGGCAATAGAAACAGGCCAGCTGGCCCTTAATGTGTGGGAAAGATGACTAAAATGCTGCTTGTTTGGGTTGCCAGTGCTTGTGCAGGCCTATGAAGGCCAAGTTTGAAGCTTTGTAGGGGAAACTAGGTCTGCTCTATGAGTAAGGAAATTCAGTGCTTTCTAAAGCTGGGGCAGTGGGAGTGTCTCTTCTGAGCAAAGGCAAAAGCACTGGTCCTTCTCCCATGTTTTCTGTTCCTCTCCTTATTCTCAAAAGGGTGCTGGGGAATGTGAGAGGGTGGCCGGAGCCGGGGAGTGGGGACTACTTGGGTCTGTGGTCTAAACAGCATTGCTTTTTAACGGGAAAGGGAATGGGGGAAGCCACAAGGTCTGAGAAACACTCTGTTGGCTTCTTGTTCCTTGTGTCATGTCTCCTGGGGGAAGAAGCCTTGGGAAGCTAGAGGTGTCCTGGAGCTGGGGCTTGGAGAGGAGCCACTGTGTACTTCTCACTCTGAATAAAGCAACGGTTGTGTATTCTCCAGTCCAAATTACATATCTTGTTATTTTTGTTTCTTGCTTTTTATTTTTACTACTAACAGCTGGATTGTCCTTTTGTCAGTGTGTAAAAGACAGTATGTGGATGGGAGGAGGGGGTGGCAGGGGGAGTGTGGGTATCTGCTGAACGGGGGGAATGGGCAACCTGTTCAGTCTTGTGACAGCATAGCTGTAAAAATGACGGGTGACACTTCTTGTTATGTGCTAAGTAATATTTGGAGACGGGGGTAGGATAGGGTGGAACAGCCCTTAACTGTATGTGTATGGTAGTGGTCTCTAAATTAGCTGTTGCCTTTCCAGATAAAGATCTTGGGAGTCATAGTGTTTTTTTCATCAACTCAATGGTAATAGTGAAAAGGCAAGTGTATTGTTAAAAGCTGTTATGAAAGCATCTGAGAACAAAACAGAACCTCATTATGGCATGTTTTATAAATCCTGCGGTGTACCCTCTTCTCGAACAGTGCGTACAGTTCTGGTTGTGCCCCGTTTCCATCCCTCCCCCATGCATACATGCTTCTCAGAGCTGTAAGATAACCAGATAAAGTACAGGAATTGTTCTTGTTTCCCATCTCTATCTGAGGGAGAAGCAGAAAAGCCCAGACTATTTAGCTTGGAAAACAGATGACCGAGAGGAGCATGGTAGAGGGTCTGTAAAACAGCAAGAGTCACGGAGGAGGTGAACAGGGCGCAGTTATCCTCTGCTTCTCCTAAGGCAGGAAATGGGGCCACCAAATGAAATGACTGGGTAGCAGCTCCAGAGCTGAGAAGGCAGTGTGTGCATGGGCTTTCTTTGTTCTCCTTCAGACAACAAACATATAATTAAATTGAAGCACTCTGCCACAGGATGTTGTAGATGCCAAAATTACAAATGGGTTCAAAAAGGATTAGACGATTTGATGGACTAACCCCCCCCCCCCGCCTCCCGCGCCTGCCCCCTGGCGCCCCCCCCCCCCCCCCCCCCCCCGCCATGAAGGGCCATTAAATCCAATGATGCAGATGCAGTGCCAGGCTCAGGAAGTCTCTCTGCTGGTCCTGGTCTCATTATTCCTAAGTGCTGCCTGTGAATAATGGGCAGGACAGGGCCCAAACAGCTCTTCTTGCTGGGGGTAAGGGAACACAACAGAGGACCCTGTTCAATGGGTGGGAAGAGCTGAGGACTGGCTTAGTAAAGAAATGGGAGACAATATGAATGTGGAGCTGTGCGTGTAGGAGTTGCTGATTGTCAAGGATGAGGGGAGGCAGCAGAATCAAGAACTGTGATGGAAAGAGAGAAAGATCTGTTTGCCTTATCTTTGCTTCCTCATCAGTAGATTGTTTGGCTTCAGATAGATTTGGCAGTGCCTAGATATTTGCAGCAACACGAGACCTGCCGCTTGAGGGAACTGTGCTATGTTATTGCTGTTCCTTTTCTGTATATTAAATTCTATGTGTGGATCTTACTTGCATACATGTATGTGTGCCTGTATGACTTCTTGGTCACCTAAATGAAAGTGGAAGGGAAATAGTGTGGAGGGAAGGAAGGAAAGAAATCTCCTCTTGTTGGGGCAGTGTTCAGGGAGATTGAAGAGAAACCAACAGTAGTTGGCTCATTGTAGCTTGGCTCAGCTTGTAGTTTGGCTCTCAGAACTAATTGTGTGCATGCATTTACCTATTTTTAACAAACTTTAAAATGGTTCACTGCGTGGCTCTGTGGAGGTCCTGCATGGCTGTTTTTTTTGTAGGGTTGTGAGTGTGCAGGGATTCCCATGGTTGGTGGCAGGATGTGGGGCCCAGCGTGGCAGCCGTGGGTTGTGGGGTGGTAGCCACAGGGTGCGTGGGGCCCATGAGGCCTCACCTGTGGTGCTTGCTTTTGTTGCTACTGACTGGTGGGACAGGGTCCAGTCCCCTCCCAGTCCTCCTGATGGAGCTTTGGAGCTGCTGTGGCTCTGAACCGCAGCCTGGGGAGGCCAGGGGTGCTCTCTGGGATGTTGAGGGGGAGAAGTGTGCTTGGGAGGGCAGGTGAGCCTCATAGCTCCAACCCAACATGTGTGCTGCAGGCTTTTGCTTTGTTCTGGTTACCTGCTTTTTGGCTGTGCATTCGGAATTGCTGTAGTATAATTACTAGCCCTCCTCCTTTAAAAAAAAAAAAAGTGGGCAGTGCAAATTTTTACCTTCTTAAAAAGGCTTGCGAGAGATCTATGGTAAAATCCTTATCAAACATGCATTTTCTCCTCTTAATTTTATACTTAACTCTCTCTTTAAACAAACTCCAACCCTTTCACGTTTCAGTACAAAACCCCGGCCATGTCTAGACAAAAGCCTGTTATGATTAGCAGAGGTGTGCTTCTCGATGCTGAGTGTGTGTGTGGGGGGTATATTCATGCTTCTGATATGTTAATGTATTTCCCGCCTCTGTATGGGTTGCAGGGCTTGTGTATGGAGAACTCGCTGCAGAAGTTGGATTGGAATTGCATGCATGTAGAAAAAATAATTTTACACACTTAGTGTATATTGAAAAGCTGTTTGCTTGTATAGTTATTCAGACCTCATCTATGGCTGCACATTGGTGCCACCTGCTTGCAGGAAAGAATGAGTGGACTCCTATTATTCAGGGGAAAAAAAAAAAAATCAAGGCGAGGCCTCAACATCTGTTCTGGCTTTGTTGTTCAGTCTGGCCTGGGCTGTGGGCAAAATGTAGGCCACAGCTTTTACTTTACTGCTAGCTCTTAAACCGGAAAGGCATCTTGGTCAGATATGTTCTTAAAAAGTTTAAAATAAAAATACAAAGATGTGAAGTTCAAACCTAGTATGGGTTGAACTTGATTACTTTAAAGAACAGGAAACTATTACTATCCTTACTTTTTCTCATTTTCTCTTCCAGTTCTTCTAGTGGTAATATTTCTTATCACTGCAGAGTGACCTTTGTAATCATTGCTGGATGATTAATCTTTAACTGGGTGATTTTTAAAGCAATATTTTTCACACTGTTGTAATGTGTGATACCGTGGGTTTTTGTAGCACAGCACCTACAGTTATTCTGAGGCAATAAAGACCTTCAGCCTGTGTTTCCAGTGCTGCTGCTCTGTATAGAAACCCAAATAGCCTTTGTTTCCCTAGGCAGATACAAAAATGCCCTCGGAACTTTATTTGCATATAGATTATAATGCCAGCCGGGTGTAGTCATGTATAGGAAGAGCTAACTGCTGCTTAATTTATAACTTTTTAATTAAAAAACATTCCTCAACTTGCAGGATTCCAGTCTAAAATGTTCTGCTGCATTTAATGCTGCTATAGTGTATACAAAGGTGGTATTTCTATGAGGTACCAGCTACTATATCTAGGCAGTCCTTGGAAAACACAAATGAAAGGGGATCACAAGCATTATTTGCTGACTCAGGGAGAAGTCACATGCAGAAGGAAGTGGAGATGTACAGCAAAGTTCTTGAAATGTCTTTGAGTCGCTGCTTGGGACACCAGTGCCAGCAGTGGGGAAGGAAGGTGGAAAAAGCTTTTCTTCTGACTCTCAATTTTGTTTGAATCCTCTTGTGCTACATAGGTGTTTTGTTGTTGTATCACAGCTGTGCATTTACAATTACACTGTGAGCCTGAGTAATATCAATGAACCAGTGAGAGAGAGTTTTTTAAACTATGGGAGCCAGTGCGTCCCTTGTCTTATTTTGTTTAACAGTCATCATGGGTACTGTAAGCAGGGGATTTTACCCTATGCAATAAATACAAGGTCTACATTGATAAAGAAAATGCAGAGTTGGGAATGGAAGCACTTGTTTAATCTCACTTTATTAGAAGTAAATACATTTAGACTTGATCCAAAACTGCTTTAAGTAGCATTCAAACAGCTTAGTTGTTATATGTCAGCTCCAGCTCTTCCCCAAATAATAAAAACATCAATTCACCTTTGGGTATTGTACAATGCATGTTTTGTATATAATGCTGAGGCTTACATATTAAAAGGAAGAGGTGTTTCTTAGTCTTTCTTTTTAAAGCTGCAATATGTGATTTTAAAATGAGTTAGTACCAGTTATGGGGGGGATCAGTAAGTGCTGTTAGGAATGCAATAGCCTTTGTAGGTGGGAATCTTACCATCCTGTACCTTGGGGTTTTCAGTTGTTGTGTAAACTTTAATAACTTCATGAAATATGTTGTTTAGATCTGGAAACCTGAAGAATTCCCTATACTTCTATGAGAAGTGCTTTTTAAACTTTGATTTGCCCATGTTTGCCTTCCAGAGAGGGTACCGAAGTGTATATCTGTGTCAAGCACCTGACAGTGGACGTGCTTTTCTGAGTTACCTTTGCTGTCTCTAAATAACAGAGGAACTCACTAGCAACAGGTTCCCACTCTTCATGGTGTGTGGTACGGTGCTCTCACATAGTCACCTGTTAGTGTGTTTTAGTTTGAAATTCAGAGGGCTTCAATAGCTCTGAAATGCCTTGTGCAAACAGCAACAGCAAAAGCTCACATCAGAGACTACTGAAAGGGTTATGGAGAAGGAAGAATGCTGCAGGCCTCCTGGCAGAGCTTCACCCTGACTTGGGCAGGATGGAGCTGGGAGCGAAGTGTGTCTTGGCATCTGGAGGAGGTGAGAATCGTCCCTCTGAGGGGTCAATATAGGTGCCAGAAGCAAAGCGTAAAGCGATCTTGAACAGCTCACAGCTGCGGCTGGAACATACAGCATCCTTGGGGGAGAGCTGAGAGACGGAGCAGCTCCCTCAAGTACAGGAGCTCAAGTGGGAGCTGGCACCACTGCCTTGCACAGAAGCAAAATAATAGGCGACAGAGTGATTGGTGGCTCTTTGAGAGGCCTCGGCTCCCACTGAGTTTATTCTGGCACGTTTCTTCTCTGACTTGGAGAAGAAAAATAAAATGGGATGCGTCAGGCTGGAGCTGTGTGATGCTGGGCTCCCACTCGCTGGCGGGCTCCTTTGGCTTCCTGCTTGCTCTTTATGTGTGCTGTCATTCCACCAGTGGTCCTTAAGACAGCCTAAACTGGTGCTGTGATTGAGGGAGGCACCCTGCCTGTCCCTGCTTCCTCATTCCCCTTCCTTGTCTCTTAGGATATGCAGTAGGAAACTAGGAATGGGTATGAGTTAAAGCTAGCAGCTTTTTTGTTGGATTACTTTTTTTTTTTAAGCTTAGGTATATCCCCTGCTTTAGTTTGTCAAGTAGGTGTTGGTGCCAGTGGAAGGGGAAACAGCCTCCCTCTCTCTCTTTTGCAGTAGTGCTGCTGAACCATCATGTTGGGGTGAAGCTCTGCGGGGTAAAGGCAGAGAGGCCCCTGTCCACATGGGCCTGCTGCTCCCTGTGTGTCTACTTGGCTGTTTGTCTCACCTTGCAGCCAGCTGATTTGATTTAATAACTGGGGAAAATGCTGTTTGCTTTCTATTTTGCCAGGTTACTTTTAGCGAATGTGCTTGGCTTGGAGGGATAAGTGCCAGAGTCAACACAGGATGGGGGGGAGAAGCGGGGAGCAATGCTGGCTGAGCAGGTCCTCCTCTCCCTTCAGAAGTGGTGAGGTGTTGGATGGATTCAAGCTGTGAAGTGCAAGCTTCACCGTTTGGCCTTTTGACATAGCTCTTAGGAGGCTCCTAGTTCATCTCACCAAGAGGAGATTCAGGTGAGATGAAGGGAGTGGTATTACTGACAGGCACAGCTTTCCTTCTGTACTGATGCTAGCTGTTCCATGGCTAACTTGAAATTGGGGGGGGGGTTAAAAGGATGGGGAAGGTAGTGTCTGACCTGTAGGGGAGATGTCATGTGTGTGGTACAGTGGCCTTTAGAAGTTTCTGTTTGGAGATGTGCCCATTTTCCTTTCCCTGTCAGGTGTCCTGACTTCACAGCACCCTGGTAGAGGTGGGAGAGAAGCACACTTGTTGCTTTCAGCCCTGCTTTGTTGTCCATTTGCAGCAGCTCTGCTGAGTGTGGTGGCTGAGGAGCCTGAAGGGCATGTGTGCATGTCTTGGCGCTCTCGCAATGTTCTGGAGAGAGCCTGAACCAAGATCTGTGGTTTCATGTTAACACAAATGTATTCATGATGTCAAACTCTGCAGCACATTCAACACTGAGCTTATTCATATGGTCCCGATTCCAGCACTGGTACAACTTTGGTTTGCCTAAAAGAAAATAAGAAGTTACAATATCTGCAGAAGAACCCCTCAAATATGGGGAGATACATGTGTTTTTCTTGGTGTGGGGAGGGGGTCCAGACTCATGATTTAAGGTAATTGACGCATCAGAAGACTTGCAAGGTTATTTAGGGCTTGGTGTCCTTTAAGAAGTTCCTTGCAAGGAGCTTAGAAGTTCCACCTTTCTCCTCTGTTTCTGCAGGGGGTCCTGGCAGAGTTGACCCTCTGCTCTCTGACTTGGAGTAAATGCAGCAGAGGAATGTGGCTCTGGGAGGAAGGGAGTGGGTTTTAAGAGTTTTTGGGTTGGGTGGTGGTTTTTTGTTTGTGTGGTTTTTTTTTTTGCTGTGTTTGGTTTGGTTTTTTTATGGACAAAAGAAAAATCTCTTTGCTTTCACTTTACTCTTTGTTTTCCTTCTTTGTGAGCTGGGATCACTCAGGTGTGGGGTCTACGGTAGATTTATCCCTGAGGCTTTAAACTTTGTGGGTTGTAGTAGGAGAGCAGGACTGGCGTCTTACTGTATGCAAGTGAAAATTGGACAGACAGATGCTCAGGAGTGAGGCTGTCCCATGTAGTAGCCTTCACAGCAGGGAAAAGACATGCTGTAAATACTCAGTCAAGATACTTTTTTTTTAAAAAATCAACCTGATGCCTCTTGGAGTCTGAACTGACTGCTGCTGCTGGTTGAAACCTCTCTCTTGTTTTTCTGTGGGGCAGTCTTGCAACAGCTTTCCAGAAGTTGGGGAAGAGCCGTAGCTGCTGTGGGTTGGGGTTTCATGTCCTGCAAGGTGCTGTTCTTCCATATGCCAGGCCTGTGCCTTAGCACAGGCAGCCCAGGGAGCTCCCAGGGTAGGAGAGCCTCAGCCTGTGGGCAGAAGTGATAGGAACTCCAACGGCAGTGTTGTCTCTCTTCTGTGCAAATCGATATATTCCAACACACAGTGTGGTCAACTGCATGCTGGTGTTGAGATGTGTCCTCACAGGTCCAGGGGGAAAAAAACCAAAAAGCCTCCACAACTTCTTTCTAATGTTGATTATATGGGTATTCTGCCCTGCCACATCTCCTCCCTTGCACAGTTGAACTGTTTGGGCTTGCGCAGTAAACCACATCTGTAAATGAGACCAACTTTAAAAATAACATTTTCTTCACAAAGTGAGTTTTAAACTGGATTGGTTCCCTCCTGTGTTTCAGCATATAGTCCATGGGGAAGGGGTATGTTCTGGGGACAAGGAAAGAGAGAGGGATGGGAACTGCTATGGAAAAGCAATGTGATACTGTGCCTGGTTGGGGCTGTGTATCTCTGCTTCGATAAAGGCAATGGGAGCTTGCATCCCCTGTGAATACTGGCAGGGGAACAAAATTTAGGGGATGCTGCTTGTAGTAGAAGTTCTTTCTCTTAGGAATGGAGGGAGCATCCATGATTCCTCCCAAACTTGGGACAAATGGGAAAGCCAGCAGTGGGAAGTGATTACAGAGTGTTTGCTCACACAACAGCTGTGATAGGGAGCTAATGGCTGTGGCAGAGACTTTATAAATACCTGGTGGGTAGCCTAGATGAAAGTGTGGGATTAACTGAAATGTCAGATGATCTTGTCTGCCAATATACAGCTCTTCTAAACACAGGTTGCACTGGGTTAACTGCAGTTGCTTAAACAAACAAACTCAATTGATCCTAAATTGATCTGTTCCCCTAAAAAAGAGTAAACCTTGCCATCCTTATGTGGCTATTTTTATATGAAATATATAATGGACTAAACTGAATTAGCTTTTTAGCTTTGTCACTGAAGTGTAGAGTGTTTGAATTCACCCTTGGATCCTTTGTCCAGAAGCAGGGGACAGGGGAAGGAATTCCCCCATGTTGGTGAACCTTGAAGCTGTGCTTGGAAAGATGCAGAAAAGGGATGTAATAACCGCTCTGCTCTAAGCCCCTTCTTCTCTTGTGGCTGTTGCTCTGAAATAATCATTTCAACGTGCTTTCAAACTCTGAGCAAGCTCTTAAGCGCTTCCTTGCTATGTCATGTCGTGAGAGTACTTGTGCTCTGTGTATTTATGATGGGGTCAACACTGGACTGGGAAGAATGCCTGTCATGCCTGCCTAGTGTGTGAGATACGGTAAACATGGGGGCTGTGGGCTTGAGAAGGTGTGATGGGGAGAATGCGGTGCTGAAAGGTGAAGGAGCTGGGTGGCAGGCTAAGTCACCTCTGATATTACAGAGGGAGTCTTGGCCTCTATGGATGTTTGAGGAACACAGCCGCCCACACCTCCCTGCCCTTCTATGTGTGTTGACCTTTAGGTGCTTCTGTCCTTTGGAGAGAAGCATGAGTTTTAAGTCAACCCTACTGTGTGCCTTGCTGTCATGGTTTAACCCCAGCCAGCAACTAAGTACAACGCAGCCGCTCACTCACTCACCCCCCTACCCAGTTGGATGGGGGAGAGAATCGGGGAAAAGTAAAACTCGTGGGTTGAATTAAGAACAGTTTAATAGAACAGCAAGGAAGAAAATAATAATGATAATAACAACAATAAAGGGACAATAATAAAAGAATTAGAATGTACGAAAGAGGTGATGCACAATGCAATTGCTCACCACTCGCCGACCGATGCCCAGTTTGTTCCCGAGCAGTGATCCCCCCAGGCCAACTCCCCCCAGTTTATGTACTGGGCATGACATCACATGGTGTGGAATACCCCTTTGGCCAGTTTGGGTCAGCTGTCCTGGCTGTGTCCCCTCCCATCTTCTTGTGCCCCTCCAGCCTTCTTGCTGGCTGAGCATTGAGAAGCTGAAAAATCCTTGACTTGGTATAAACACTACTTAGCAACAACTGAAAACTTCAGTGTGTTATCAACATTGTTCTCATACTGAATCCAAAACATAACATTATCCCAGCTGCTAGGAAGAAAATTAACTCTATCCCAGCTGAAACCAGGACATGTGCACTGGCCTCTACCTGTGAGGAATGAGGGCTGAGGGTGGATAAGTGTGGGCTTGGGTGTAAAGGCAGAACAGGAGAGATGTGGGAATACCGAAGGTGCTGCTTCACACCCAATTACAAGTGCAGTGTAACTTGGTTGGTTGTTGTTACCAAGAGGCTGGAGGAAGGCAGAGGGGAAGAAGCTTGGTTGTGGGAGCTGGACAGAAGGGGGTCCTGAGGACTGCACGAAGGGGGTTCTTGTTCTGGGTGTGAGGCGCAGGGAGTGCTTTACCCTGGCTCATAAGGAGGAGATGTGGGGCTGGAAGGAGGTAGCTCCTAACCCAGGCACTCCCTTAGCAGAGGGAGATCCTGGGTGCCTGAGAGCAGAGCTGTGGTGGAGGACGAGGAACGCATTTCACCAACCTCGCTTGGGTGCCATGAAGTCCCACAGTACTTCTCTGCTCTGGTTGTTGCCTCCCAGGGCTCGCTGCACTTCACAGTCAGGAAGGCAGTGGCACTCCCTCTGCAATGCCCCAAAGTGTAACTTGGGGTTTTAACTGTGGGAGGTGAAACTTCACCCACCTTACTGTGGGTGAGCTGAGCTAGCGGCACTCTGCTCCTGAAAGGGACAGCTGGGCTGGGATATGCTCCTGACATGTCAGGGAGGAGGTTCAGCCTGTTAAACTAGGAGAAAACTTTTCCCTTTTCCCTGAGTTATGTAGGTTTCACCAGTTCAGCGAGTGAGACTGTGGTAAAGCCAGGCTGCCAATTTGCCTAGTGTTATACCTCGCTGGCAGAATTTGGGCATCAGGCTCCTGAACTGCAATGGGTTACTGGGGGTATGTTGGGATTTGGGTGGAAAGTGTTTAACTTCCTAGACACCTGACTGATGATTGAGTATTTTTATGGGATGAGAACGTGCTTTTCAGTGTAATGTAAAGTGAGGAGAGAGACTTCTTTTTTTTCCACATTTTGAACCCCATGCTAGAAGTTAGTCATCCTGGATAGGAAGAGCGAGGAGCAAAATTTGATGAAGGGGAGGCTTGAGGTTGCCTTGTTTTTTGCATTCTGGACCTTGACTTGAAATGAAGGAGAAAGGAAAATTTAATCCCCAATGTTTCAAGACTTTTTTTGTGTGTGTGTGTGTGAACTTGTAATTTAAAATTCAGTATTGTAATTTTAAATTCAGACACCCTTCATGTTCTGTTTATAGACCTGGTCTCCACCCGCCATGTCTCCTCTCCAGAGGCTGCTGTCTCTTCTCACTCCTGTTTTTCTACCTAGTGTAGAAAGTAATGAATGTGTGCAGTGCACAAAATACCTTGTATGTGCAGTTGCTAACCTTATTTAAAAAAAAACAACCAAGAAACTGTGTGAAAGATGATCATGGTGTTTGCTATGAAAAAAAATTGTTAGCTCAATGTAAATATGTTGCTGGCAACTGGTTATTTTTAATACATGCTATTTGTGCTTTAAATTTAATGTTAGAATATTTTTGTCATCTAAACCCTGACTGTTCTTAGCTGAGCAGATTTCAGGTTAAAAACAGTAGTCAAACCATGAGCGTTCATAGCATTGTAATGTAATTTTGTGTTACTAGCTCTTTTCTGACCTGTTTGTTTAATGCATCATGAAGTGGTGGTTGTATGTCTAATTGCAAAGTGCAGAGAAAATAGCATTGTGTTGAAATATTGCATAAAACTTCAGTGTTGTGTGACGTTTTGTAGTGGAAGTAGTACTGTAGGCACTCGTTCATAACAAGACCTGCAAGTTTCTGTCAGCCAGGGTGGGTAGTTGAGCTGGCTGTGTGTGTGCTGACTCAACAGAGCAAGTTTCTTTCTCTCCTCCTCTTCCTCCTCCTCCTACTCCTCCTCCTCCTCTTTTGACTGCTTGTGACTGAACAACAGCAGATTCACAAGAACTTGCTGTTGAAATGGTACCTTTGCTTGAGGTCGCTCTTTCAAATTATGCAGCTGTGGTTCTTCACTTGAGACTTTCAGAACTCTTATGGTAGTCAGGTGTTAAGCTGGTTAAAAACGGACTTGCTTTCTGTGTGTGGGTGCGTGTACGCAGCGTGGGTGTGAATGCACAAGAATTTCTCTAGAGCAGTTGAGCAGAGGACCTGATTCTGACCTGGGGGACCCAGTGTCACCTGGGTGGGCGTTCCTGTCTGTATGGCAGATGGAGGCCTAGAAAGGCTGCTGGGGCAGGGGAGGAGGCGGTCAGAAGTGAAATCTGGGAGCTTCATGCATGTGCGTACCCTGAAGTGTTAATCTAGCTGCACAGTACAGGCTTATGATGTCAAGGGCTTGGAGCCTGCCGCCTGAGCCTAGCTCCTCCCTTTTTCATTAACGATGGCTGGAAGAAAAATAATCAAGTATGCTGGAAGAGAAACATTAATTAACTTTTAATTTAGATCTAACATATGCTTCTTAGTGTACTTGCATGAAAGAGTGAGTGTGTGGTATCTGTCATGTTATATAGGGGGTGATGCATTGAAGAAACAAGGAAAAGCCTCAGGTCTGAATGGGAAGATGGGGTTTTAACTCTGTGGATGGGTTTTATATCTTGATTAAAAGCTGCAGATGTGTGATAAGTCACTTTTGTATCCATTTTGCATCTGAAATTACTTTCTCTGTAACTTGGTTTATATCTGTTTTCTCTTAAGCCAAACTCGCAAGGCGAAGTCAGGAGAGAGAGAATCTCGGCATGCTGGTCTGGTCACCTAACCAGAATCTGTCTGAAGCAAAATGTAAGTCTCTTCAAGTACTTTTATTCTTTCTTTCCCTTACATGTATCACTTCAAGAATGCAAGGTTGCCACTTTCAGTGGAGAGGTTATGTCTGTGACCTTTCCATTATGATTTGAAATTAATTTGAAAAAAGAAAAGCCTACAAAGCAATCCCCCCCGGAAGATCTTTGTTCCCTGCTGGGCAGCTGCTCAGAGCATTAGATCCACAGAGGCAGGGAAAGCAGGAGAAACGTGACACACTTTCTTCCTTGGTATGAATTCTTTAAGATATTTATCCACGGGCCTACATGATCTGCTTTTTAGCTGCTGGTGCTGTAGAAGATGACAAATAACTGGGGAGAGCAAAATGAAAAGTATTTGGCAGGGGGGGAATATATGGTAATTAGCAGTACCTTTTTCCCACAAAGGCACAAATAAAATCCACATCTGGAGCCCATGGAGGTTTAAATGCCAGAACAATTGCAGTGCCTTGGAATTCCACGTGAGGGCAATTACTAGCACTGTGTGTCTGGGAACAAGTCTCAGTACTGCTGCCAGATGGCAGAACTAGTGTTTGAAAGGTTTGTCTAGCTACAGTCCTCCTCATGAATAAGTAGGACTCCTTGATTAAAGGGCTGCTGTTTGAATGCAGTAACTAAACCTAAGTGCTTTTGGGGGAGTGAGCTGAAAGGAGCTATTTTTGACTTTGTGCTCATACCTTTTTTTTTTTTCATCCTTTCTGATTCTGCTATCAAGAATAAGAATCTTGCATTCCTGTTCCTCTGCAGTTGTTTGTGGTGGCACTATTAAGTTGATACCTGGTTCTTGCTTAGACCCAAGGGCTAAGATGTATCACAAGACACTTGTGAGGATGTAGTGGCATTTGCAAATTAAGGCAGTAGAGACTGTGCACAAACTGGCTCTGTCATGAAAGGGCTGGGCTCTGCCCTGGGGCGTTTGTTCCACCAAGCAAGTTGCCCCTTAAATTACAGAAGGATGATGGTACTGTGATCTACAGATAAAAAAAGGCTTTGCAAGGATCATGTCTGCCTTCTCTCCTACCAGTGGTTTCTTGTCTGCTCCCTGCTGGCTATTGGATGCTGAACTAAATAAGACTGATGAGGAGAGGGATATATTTGGCAGTTATCTACAGCTAGAAAGATCTAAAAAGGTGTAAAAGCAAGAGACTGTAGCCTTCACCAAAAGGAATGACTGTTGATGGGTTGTCTGTGACAGGATTCCTGTAGCTGCCTCTGAAGTCTGAGTGTCTTTTGAATCTCAGCTCAGCTTTGGAACATTTAACTCCTGCCTGATAGGAAACAGGTTTCTTGGAGAGGGAAGAGAGAATGAAGGAGGAAAAGGAGTGAAGATATGTGGAATTGAGTAAAATAATCTGTGACTCAATATTCTGTGGTAATTGGCACAAAAATATGCAAGGATATTATAGAGCATAAAAAGGATATAATATCTGCTAAGAAGATGTCATGAACCTAGGAGGTAATTAAAAACGTGGTGTGACACTGATGAATAAAAACTAGGTGGCAGTTGACTATTGCTGGTACAATAAAAAAGTTGGGGAAAACAATATAAGGATAAGAAGAGGGCAAGAAGAAATTTCTCAGACTCAAAATTTTAGTAAGAGTGTAGGCTCATCAGTGATTTCACCTTCCAAAAAAGATAAGAGGAAAAAATTAATAGATATTTCATATGGTGTTTCGAGGGGAGAAGTATGATGCTCTTGCGCCATACGTGACACACAAAATATCTCCCAGGTGCCTAATTGATATAGAGGGATGGAGTTGTGAAATTCAGCATCTAATAGTAGTACAAAAATCCAAAGGAGCATTGGGAGAGATGGTTGAGGGGACTTGGGGTGGCAGGAAACACTGCAGCAGATGGGGAGAGGGCAGCTATGCAGGCAATGCGAGAACGGGGTGAGAGTGGGCTGGTTGGTCATTGCTTTGTCTTGAGGCAATTGGAGCTGACACTACCAAAAGGTTATCAGCTATTCCTGTCTCTACCTGGCATTACTAAAAATGAACTGTGAAAAACAAATCCTGCTGAAGGTAGGTGCTTTTGTTCTTTTTGAGGCTAGAAATTGATTGATTGGTAGAAATAACTTTACAGTTCTAATATATTCAGCCAGCTGTTAGGCATTGATTGCATGAGAGTCTGATTCAATCCCCCTTCCTTTCAAAAGATGGGAACCTCCTCCAAAATACCAGTGCTCTGCAATGGCTGTAGAGCATTTACTAAATGTATTACAAGCAGAGTTCCCTAATGTGTTTTATGGTTTGTGATGAAAGAACATCAGGGGACAGGAGGTATCTTCAGATAGTCTCAAGTTCACTGACAAGTCTTGGCATTGTTGATAGTGAATCCTAATTAAATGGGCTCCATGGGGATGTGTAAGAGGACTGATGATGATCAACATTTCCATCAGTGGTATGGGAATTGATGTGGAATTGCTGTGGAGAGAAATTGAGGATGAGCCATAGACTGACAGGATGCTAAATAAAATGAATGCTACTGATAGTCTTGTAGAATGCTTTGGGTCTTTTCCTAACCTGGACTGATGCCAATGCAATGGGCTCTTAATGGTAGGGTTATGAATCTCAGTGCTGAAAGCTCTGGCCTTCTGCATTAAGGCTGATGTTTGGAAAGAAGTGGCTTGGAGAGCAATTTTGGGGGGACAGTGGGCAGGTAGTTTGACAAAGTTTCTTGGTGTCCTGCTTGACCCAGTGGATGATGTGGGTGTAAACAGAGTGAGGCAGTCACTTGGAACAGTTTGCTGCCTCTGCACCCAGCAGTGTTCAGGAAAATGAACCTCAGAATAGTGGCTTTAGTGTTCAAAAACGAGGAAAGGATGGAGACGGGAGCTACTGAAACATTTTGGAAACTGAAGACGAAGCAAACTCCATCTGTTTAGCTTACTGAAGAGACTGAAAGGGGACTATTGTCAATTATTTTCTCAAAGGGAAATTTTGACACAGTAAGAGACATGCATAATACAAATAGATGGCTGCAAAGTAAGTCCACATGGACTGAAATGAAATGCCTGAGTGTGTGGGGGTTGGAAGTTATCCAGATAAGTGATGGGTTCTCTATCTCTTGATGCCTTTTAAACCATGGATTTTCGTGACGTGTGTGTTATCCTTGGTGGGGGGAATCATTGGCACTGTGAAATTGTAAGTGGAAGGAGCTGTGGTCTCCAGGAGGTTGGTGTAGCCCCATGGGCTGTAAGTACTGTGAATCCTAGCTAGCACATCCATTCTTAATATTGCTGTTAAGGTTGAAGTGTGGGTGAACAAATCCTTCCAATCAGCAGCATGTTGGTACCTGTGTCTCGTTACTTTCATTTGTGCTCCAAAGCCATGAATCCATCCTGTGCCTGTTCTTGTGGTGAACTCTTTAAGTCACAGGACTCTTTTCTGTTCCTGTGGCTGAGGCTCAACGTGAAGATGGAAGTTAGTGCAGCACATGTTAGCTGTCAGCTTGGAGTGAACTGGTAGGTCTTGTGAGCAGGACAGTTCTTTGCAATCAGTGAAACTCTTGGAAGCCACCTCTGTTAAAGGTGAGTCTGTGCTACAAAACACTGTGAGCAGATCTGTGACAACGCTCAGATCAATGTGTGCTGATGGGTTTGGCAGAGGGCTGGCCAAACTGGCGGAGGCTGTGGGAGGGTCCTCGCTAAGCTGCTGAAACAAATCCTGGAAAGACCAGCGTGTCAGCCAAGACCTGGTACATATCTGCATACCTGATGCTCCAGGCTCATACAATTAGTTAAAGCTTGTTTGGGTCCCATGCACACTATATGCTGGAAGATTGTTTTAATCACATTGGAGAAACCTTTTGCCTGGATGCCATGAAATGATGGATATTATAGAGAAGATTAAAACAAACAAAAGTATGTGTTGGCACATTGATCCCTTTTTTTATCCTGTGCCTTGTTAACCATTAATCCTCGGTACAAACGACTTGCTGGCAGCATTCGACTTTGGTATTAATACGGGCAAGGTAGTATGTTCCCTATCTACTGCCAGACTTCTGCCTTTGAGGGGTCACTTGCATAGCAGTTGCCACCATTAGTGAGTAGTTCACAAAGTTAGCCCAAAGCTAGAAGTTTGTCCTGTTTCTTTTGAAGAAGAAAGAAAGAATTGTCATTGTGTGGTAACTGAACATTTGGACTTAAAATAACTGCTCCTCTTCCAGCTCTGCTCCAAATACCCTGTGTGCTGTGGCTGGTGTTGCACCTCTTACAAAGAGCTTGCTTTCAAAACGAGACTCCTGAGGGGGGTCTCTGAGGGCTTGGTGCCACAGAGGGCAACTGTTCTGGCTGTGCTGGGACTCTGTCACGGAGGGTGGGGAGGGAGACAGGGAAAGAGGAGGAAGAGTGAGGTCTTGAGCAAGGTGACATTGAGGAGCAGGAACAGCTAAGTGGAAGACAGGCATCTGTTCTCTTTGAGTGGCACTTGGGGAAGGAGGGGGGAAGTAGTGAAAAATGCATTGTAACAATGCTGTGGAAACCCTGCACAGGATAGAGCTGGGCCAGCACGAAGCTATTAATAAAACAGCAGTGTCTCTCTCTCTCTCTGCCAAGTACGCCAATGGGTGGAACCATAAAAATGACATTGGGTTGGTTTAGAAATGAGCAAGTGCTGGCGTGCTGCAGCTGCCCAGGAGTGAGGGATGGAAACCAGGCAAGAGGATAGGATGTGATGATTGCTTTTATGCATCTGCAGTTCAAAGGTGAACTACAAGTGGAGAAGGATGTATTGTTTTGCTAGTGATAAGCTCTGTTTTGAAAGTAATTTTTCTGCTGTCTTCCTGACAGAATATGTGTGCTGCTAGATGGGAGTTTTGATTTTTCACTGATGTCTTGCTGGGTGTCTCCAGCGGATTTGCATTTTATGGGGTGTCACTGAAGAGGCAGGCACTGTCCCTGATACCCATAGGACAGCAGGTTGTGGATGGCAGGTGGGTCCCCTGGTCTTGCAGTGCTGCTTCTGTTTGACCTGATGGTTGATGGCGTGCCAACTTTGGATGCTCACGAGTCCCTCGCTCCGTCACTCTGTGGCATCTCTTCCTGTGAGGCTGCAGCTGGCTCCCTGCTTTACATTATGCCTGCCTTGGTGCACTTGGAGAGAATTTAGGTAGCCTCCTTCTCCCTACGGAGGGGAGGTAGAAGTGCCCAGGGGACAAGGGGACAGAGGAATGCCAGAATTAGCTGAAGCAGCGAGTGCTCCAACATCCTTGTGATGTGCTTGGCCAAAGCCTGTGGCTGGGGGGAAAGGGAGGGGTCCCTAAATGTGCTGCAAAACCTGATGCTGGGAAGGCAGCAATGTGCAAGCTGAGGCTCTGATGGAGGAAGAAGTGCTGGTTGCTATGGTTACTAGGGATATTAACCTTGTGGTGTCTGGATGGGGCAAGGTTTAGTTAACTGTGCCACAGGCTGGGTAACGGTTGGGAGCGTGGAGCAGCAGTGCTCCACCCTAAGAAGCTATGAGTTGGCATTGATCTCAAAAGCCTATGTCCCAACCAAGTCTGTAAGTGTGTACTGGTCATTAGTGTGTCA
This sequence comes from Astur gentilis, assembly GCF_929443795.1. Lineage (NCBI taxonomy): Eukaryota > Metazoa > Chordata > Aves > Accipitriformes > Accipitridae > Astur > Astur gentilis. The sequence continues at coordinate 11,273,136 of NC_064904.1, forward strand.
ACAGCCTTCTTTGGGTGAGAGTGAATTTTGGTAGCTGTCCTCTGTTGTGAGGGTGAGGTGGATCCCAAAATTTCTGAGGGCAGGTTGCAGAAGTGGCCAGAGTCTGTCTCCAGCTGTAGTTCAGGGGGCAGTCTTTCCATAGAACAGGCTATGATTATTCTTCAGTTTCTCTCTTAAAGGGGATGTTAAACAAACTTGGAAATTACCTTTGTCTGAATTTTCTAACTTAAAATTACTACCAGAGTAGAGGACAGGAAAATGTCTTTTCTGTTGGCATACGATACCATCAAGTACTGTCATCAGTTCTCATTTTTCTTGGGGTGTACGGTGCCCTAGCAATAAATAAATGCGAGTGGAATACCACAAGTGGGAGACAGTAGACTGGGGAAAGTGTTGATCTTAAAAACTCCTTTTTAGAAAATGAAGCCCCTGTTTAACAGGATGCATTTAAAATGGAAGGGATTAATGCTTTAGAGGTACCTGAGCCACCCCCTCCTTGGCACACAGGCACCCATCCCCAGACAGCAGCAGTGAGGGAGGAGAGGATGTAGTCAGGTGTGTATTCAGCATCAGCAAAGCTGCTCTTTAAGTCCCTCCTCTTCACCATGCTGTAAACAGGATCCTTGAAATAGTTGGAATTGTGGTTTTATTTTTAGTCCCTTCTCCCCTCCAACCCCTATCGTTTCTGTGACCTGATTTATAACACAACCCCATGAAAGATTGCATTGGTGCCCAGCGAGAGTGTAGCCACCTTGGTCAGGGATAGGAGAGTGGGAGCTGCTTAGGCTTTGCCACCAGAGAGAAAAAAGCATTGTTGAACTCTTAGCTGAGCTTCTACTTTTTTTTTTTTTTTTTTTTTTTGTAGCTGGCTAAGTGCTGTGGGAGGTTTTGAAAGAAGGAGTGTATGTATTGTGCTTTTCTTGTTTGGGGTTTTTCTGCTTGTTTGTGTCTGAGGATTTTTTTGTTGAGGTGTTTTTTGGTAGTAGGAAAAGTGTTAGCCTAAAATATAGCTGCCAGGTAGAGCCAAGACTTCCAGGTTTCTGAGGGGTGGGCTTCAGAGGTTATAATTGTTGCCTGAAGCTAGGTGCTTACCTTTTGTCACTCAAGTGAAGACAGCAAAAAAACCAAACTTATGATTTTGCTGTTTGTTTGCGTGTCTTCCCTAGAAATATCAGTTTGTTGACTGTCCCAGTGACAGCAAAAAGGATTAATGGAAAAGCAGAATTGGGTTTACGTTTATCCCTAATCCAAATTTCATATTATGCAGTGAACCTGGCAGCTGTGAAGCTTGGATGCAAATACAGTAGCTGAAGAATACAACTCCATGAATTCAGAAATGAGAGAACTGGTGTTTAATTTAAGATTCTGCTTGAGTGTAGCTGTAGACATAAGTCATGGCCACTTCTCCCAGCAGCTGCAGTTTCTGCACTTCAGAAAATGCTCAAAAGGTGAAGGTGAAGGGATGCAGTTTTTCATTTTAACTCAGGCAACTTTTGATGCTTATAGTAGCAATATTGTGAACAGCAAAAAGAAGATACCAGGCTTCAAAGGCTATGGGCGTATCCTAGAAATGGCTGAGTTGCCTCAAACTTAGCTGCAGTTTCCCCTTTGTCATCTGCCGTGCTGTTGCAATGCTGTGTGGAAATCTCAGAGCAGCTCTTTCATCATTATTGCTGCAGGTTGATATTTCTGGATCCTGAATGCATATTTAAATTAAGATGAGATTTTAACCCTTTCACAGCAGTGATTTGTATTGGAGGCAGGAAAGAAATTTAGTTTGAAAAGACTAAGGTGTGTGTTTGGGATGGATTTCACCCAAGGTACAGTGGATTGTGGTTATTATTTATTTATCCGCGGGGGGGGGGGGGGGATGACGACACGGAACGGACGACCCCAAACAACAACAACAGAAACCCTAAAACCCTGACAACCCACAAACAAAAAACCTGGAGGGGAGAATGTGTTGGATAGTATCCAGAAAAAGGATGTCTTATCTAAGGTAGCTGTGTTATCCTGGAGGAATTTTTGCTGTTGTGCTGGGGGGTGGCCAGTCACCAGTTTCTTCATGTGCCTTGTTCTCTCCTGCCACCTGTTTGTTCCTCCTTTTTATTGCAGTGTGAAACAGGCCTTCTCTGAACATGTTGAGATGACCCAGTTGGAAAATGCCGGCTGCCACTACTGTTGCTGCTGTGGGGATTGAATTAGTGCTGGCGCTAGGAAGAAGCTTTTTTCCTAAGAGAAGTTTAGAGACAAGATGATGTGGATGTAATGGAGTGATGATAGCAGTGTTAAGAGTTACCCTGGCAGCAAGCCTTGATCTGAAACACGTTTGGGAGCAGTCTTAGCCAGCCTGATAGGTGCTGTGTGAGTTGTAGGACCAGTAAGACGAGAACTTAGCAGGCTGCAGCTATTTTGTGCTGCTTGGACCCAGCCCTGGGACGGGCTGAGTGCGCTCTGGTCTTGCTGGTCTTGGTCGGAATGGCAGCCTCAGAGTGTTTCAGAGGACAAGGTCTTTTTTCCCTGACCTCTTGTCTGTTACTGTAGCTGTGAGGGAAAAATAAGAAGGATCAGGAAACTGGAGGGTAACGTGTTTTTTTAATTTGTCCTTAGAGCAAGGTTAGTCAGCAAAGGCACCAACAAGTGCATGTTTATAGGGATGTGATGGGAGCTGTGTGCATGCAGGGAGGAGCTCTTGTGGGGTATGTCCTCCACTGAGGAATGCTTGAGGAGGTTATGGCCGTAACAGCTTGCTGTGATGAGTTCATACACTGCTGAGTGTGACCTTTACAGAGGTGCTAGTGCAGGAGGCAGGGCAGCTAGGCTTTCTCAAGGACATGTGCCAGAGCTTCCCTCACCATAATGTGTTTACTGTGGCATTATTTGCTCTAATTAGGAACCACTCCCAGAAGTTATTTTACCTGTACTCTTAGTTTTGCTCTCCATGTTAAGTTACTTTCCTGATCATGTGCTTCTCATGCAGATTCATATTCTGGTAGGGTAGTAGTGACTTTTCTAGCACTGCAAGGATTAGTAGCAGTATGTAATTACTTCTCTGTAAGGACTAGGTTTCTAAATCCTGGCTAAGAGCTGTGACCACCTACCACTGATATTCCAGGATCTAGTTAGTGGCATTGGTTTACCATAGGCTTTTCTGCTCAGTCTCTTAGAATCAGGCTTGATGGCCCAGGGCTTGTATGTAATCCATGTTTCAGCATGTGCTGTGTGAATCTATAAGTTGATTTTTTTCTAAATTGACTTAACTATGTATTTTTGAGTACCTTAATATTGGTCAACATAAACACTAATACCTTGGTTTAGACGCTACTATAAAGATTATGTTGCCCAAGATCTGGCTATGTAAGCTTGCTGTCTTTCTGCATGGACTTCTTGGGGGGGGGTGTCAAAAAACATTTCTTTGCACCTCTTTAGTTTCAGACATGTAGTAAGTAAACAGGTGCAAGAATGGATGTATTGAGTGTTATTGTCTCCTGAAGGCTGGCCTGCCTATAGTAGGGCAATCCACATGAGTTTGTCTATAGGTAGCTTCTAATCTCTGGTGGAGAAAGGGCTTTTCACCTAAATCTCTGTTTATTGCCCAGGTTCTCACGTTGTGTGGGGTAAGTAGCAGGAATTCCATGAACTGCTGCACCTTAACCTGTAGTAGGCACCTGTTTATGTTGCCTTAGTTCATTGCCTGCCTTACTAAGTGATCAAGCAGCTGAACTGTTCTTGCAGGAAGCAAGAATAGAAACTTTCAGGAGAGAGATGGGGCAGACAGCTGGGGGGCAGAGCCACAACCGCTCTCAAGATAAGCTGTTCTCTTTAGGTTCTGCAGCACTGTGTGCATTGGAAGTGTTTGTCTTGTCTCTGTTGTTCAGCTTCCCGCTAACTTGCTTACACCCTGCTGATGTGAAAGTGAGGAAAATGGAGTCTTTCAAAGCAAGTTTGAGGCCTAATTTTTTTTTTTCATTCTTAGCACCCAGGTACAATAGTGCAATGAGTGGAGTTGTGGGAGGCCCTTGCCTTCTCAGAAGGGGCCAGCCCCAAACATCTGAAAACAGGTTTTTAACTGTGGATGTAGAAGGAACAAAAGCATCTCAGTAATACTTCAGAAAATAAACCTGAAGGATTAGTTCCCCTCCACATCAAGCTGCCTTCACTTAGTCCCTATCATTCTTCATCTGATTTTGCTGGAAGCAAGTTTCATGCAACTTGTTCACAAGTGCAGAGGCCATCTGGATTGCTGAGACTATTATGTTACTCATATAGCCGGGTTTGGAAGTGAGGGGGCTGGCTGCAAAAGGTAACTGAAATAGTAAGTGGTGCTTTTGTGACCTGACCATTTGCCATTCAGGATCATGGAGCTGTTGTGTTCCAGCTGCTGAGGAGCTGAATGTAGGCACTTACAGCTGGAGGCTCTTTCCCCTCCGCGAGCAGCTCCTGGCTCTCAGCACATCTGCTGAGGGCAGCTCCTCTGTGTGACTCCGACTCGTTTCCTTCCTTTCACTGCCCGCTGGCTTGCCTGATGCTTCCTTTCTGCCCAAGTGACATCCTTCAAGGAGGTAGCTAGGGGACAAATTGATAATTTCTTTTGCTTTTGTATCCATTGTAAAGGGGGTCAGCATGGCTTCAACTCTCTTGACACCGGTTTTATTATCGGTAACAATAATAATGAGCTGTAATTTAACCTGATGGCTGTTCTGCTCCCACACACCCCTTGTGTGTTTGCCCTCATGCTGCACAAAGACCCTGTGTCATGGGGAAGTGGAGTTACCCAGGCTGTTTAGGAGGCCTGGCTCTGATACAGTACTTTTATTAGCTTGCATTCCTACTGCAATGGGGAATATAACAGTTCTGGTTTTAGACAGGAGCTTTCAAAATTTTTTGGAGGGTGGAAAATGGACCTTGTGGAAAGTTTCACCCTCTTTAGAGGGCTTTGAGTCTGGATAGTCCTTGGTGGCATCTGAAGCTGGTTGACAGCAGGTTGCTTGACCAAGCTTTATGGTAGTCTGTGCTGACTATTCTGCAGAAGAATTTTACCATATATCACATGATGTGGATGAAGAACTGAGAATGTTCCTAGGTAGAGTACCGAAGCCTTGTATCAAGACTGCTAGTAGTCTGAGTCTGTGGTCTCCTACTGACTGTCATCAATGTGTGTCAAACTGTTTTTTCAAATTGGTGAAACTAGCTTTTGGAAAGGATGCACTGGATCAGGCATTCTCAAGGAGTGCAAAAAATAATAATTCCATAAGAAAATTTGCATGAGGGAGGTTTCTTCTAATCCAAGTTACTATCTCCTACATTGAACCATCTGATAAAATAATTTTTTAAATATTTTACCCCTTGTCACAACTGTATTGATAATAGTGCTGCTTGGATTGCTTGGGCATGTTGCTGCCTGTAGTTGAAGTATATAATCCAAGGCTATAACCTCTCAGTAGAGTTAACTCAAGCCAGGGTTTGACAGCAGAATAAATCTGGCTTTAGGGCTTCTCGGACTGAATTGAGAGCATTGTGGTGAATAATGCAAAGAGCTGTTCTGCTATAAACTCACTTTGTTGTTTGGGCACGTGCTCTGTGCATTTATCCTGTCTGTAACTTCTCATCTATGTCTTGGAAGGTCATATGTGGGAACGAGTATTCCCTCCCTGCCAGAAGCTAATGTGTGCTGGTTTTATGTTCTTACATGGGCTCCAAACCCAATATCAAGTGCTCTGGCTAATCACATTTAATACAGTCCAGTGCCTGTGTCTGATTTAGGATCAGGTTTGTACTGCTGAATGGTAGCCATGCTCAGATCCCGTATGGTCACAGATTAGGTCCCCGGGTGATCTGATGTGGCTCTGCCTATTCTGTGCTAGGTCCCAGAGGTAGTGTTTCCTCTTTGCTACTGCCCTGTCAGATCTCACTCATCCTTTTCTCTTCTGTGGTACGTATGCAGATGTCTGGGCTTGTGGTACCCAGGGCTCTGTAGATACTGAAACCTGTGTGTCATGGTTTAACCCCAGCCAGCAACTAAGCACCATGCAGCTGCTCACTTGCTCCCCCCCACCCAGTGGGATGGGTGAGAGAATCGGGAGGGGAGGGGGAACTAAAACTTGTGGGCTGAAATAAGAACAGTTTAATAGAACAGAAAGGAAGAAAGTAATAATGATGATAATAAAAGAATTGGAATAAACAAAACAAGCGATGCACAATGCAACTGCTTACTACTTGCTGACTGATGCCCAGTTAGTTCCTCAGCAGTGATCCCCCCAGGCCCACTCCCCCCAGTTTATATACTGGGCATGACATCACATGGTATGGAATACGCCTTTGGCCAGTTTGGGTCAGCTGTCCTGGCTGTGTCCCCTCCCAACTTCTTGTGCCCCTCTAGCCTTCTTGCTGGCTGGGCATTGAGAAGCTGAAAAATCGTTGACTTGGTATAAACACTACTTAGCAACAGCTGAAAACATCAGTGTGTTATCAACATTGTTCTCATACTGAATCCAAGACATAACACTATACCAGCTACTAGGAAGAAAATTAACTCTATCCCAGCTGAAACCAGGACACTGTGCCATTCCTCCAGTAAGGTGGTGTTCAGTGCTATGGTGCAGAAAACTTTTGACTGAAGGTTAAATGTGATGGATGTATATACAGGAAGCAGTCTGTCTTCCCAGAGGGTCCTCCATGGATGCCCTTACAGTGAGCATCCACATGGCCTTTCTGAGGGCGAACAGCATCAGCATCAGAGAGCAAGAGAGGCAAGAGAGCATCAGCTGGCTGGCTTTCTTTATGGTAATCTTTGTTAATACACTGTCCCACACATATACATGGTGTGTTGAGCCTTTTCTTGATGTGATAGTGTCAGCTGAGGATGCAACTTTAGGAGCGAGTGTATGTGAGTATATGTCGGTAAAAGCTTTAAAAGTAATGCATGTTTACTAGCAAAACTTTCCAGGTAAATGGTTTAAAATAATTTTGGCAAGCTATAAAAACTATGCTAGATTTGTCAGTAAACCTGTGTCTGCAGTACAGCTTTCCTGCTGGTATAGCAAAATCTAAAGGCAGATGAGTCAGGTCTTTAACCATCGCTGGAGTTTCAACTTTGGACTTGCCCTTAGATGCAGGCCATGCAAAGAGCAGTATTAAAAATAATAATAACTAAAAAAAAGGGGGGAGGAATATGGTGTTTCTTTTCTAGCTTATTAGTTTGCACTGCTTGGGTGGGGACTGGTTGCCTTTGTGTGAGAAAGGAAGCTTTTGGTAGGTATCAGGGCTTTTAAAGGGATAAATCTCCCAGCAATGGGGGCAGTCCATTTTATTCCTTGTTTTATGCTCTCTGAGGCTGCAGTTTCCAGGCTCCAGGTTTGGTTCCGTTAGCCACTCTTTCCTCACCAGTGCTAGTTTACATAGCTATGCCTGTTCCTGCTCACTGTGCTGTGCCAGGGCAAGGAATGAGTCGTGCTTTTGGCTGAGCCAGTCTCATCACTTGCTGGAACTACAAGGGCTTGTCTCTTCTAAGGCTTGTGTAACCTCCCAGCAAAGTGATTTTTATGTAGTATAGAACCATATAAAGAATGTAAACCTCTTTGTTTATGAATAGCATGCTGCTTTGGTGGTGGGCAGCTGTTCAGTGCCTTGAGTGGCTCCAGAGCCTAGTGCAAGAGAAGGGGCAGCCTGCATAGCTAGGGCTGGTGATAGGAGGGTCTGGGACTGCCCCTTCTGGTAGGTGAGAACGTGTTTCTGTACTTTCAACCACCACCACTCAATGCTTGTATGGCTTCACTGCTGCTTGGGTGAGGGAGCTAATGCAGCAGGAGAGGGTTGGCTGTTTTTTCAGGTGGAACAGTTTCTCAGTCCAGTTCCCTGGGGGTCCAGGCAAATGTTTGTGCTCCCTGCTGGGAAGAGGTGGCTGGAGGCTAGGGGTGCTTAACCTGGCCCGCTGCCAAAGGAGAATCCTAATGCAATGGTATCCTCTGGTCCTTAGTACGTGGACAAGAGATGATATACAAGTAAAATCTGAGCTACAGGGAGGTAAGTGGATGGGAGGCTAAGATATACTGTAGAGTTCTGTTACTCGAGGTACTCTGCCCCGCTGCAGGGTATTTTCTCTTGCTCCTATTCAGGTAAGCTTCTCCAGGTAAGGTTGGTTTTCCTTTGCCTTGCAGTTGCATCCAGACTTTTCCCTCACCTGCTGCAGATGCAACGGAGTTGAGGCCTACATTCTCTCATGCCATCAGTTGCATGAAGTGATTTTTAAGTAGCCTTTGTGTCTGTGTAACTAGTACTCTCTGATCCTAGAAACAGTGTTAAAGGAGGCTGTATGCCTGCCGAGGTGGGTGCAGCATGGGGCAGAAAACATGGCTGTGCTCTGACTCCCTGTTCCTCGCCTGCCTCTGACACACCACATCTTCCCAAGAAGAGGAAGTAGCTTTTCCAAGGCAGAATACCCTTTTAAATAGGCAGGTTTTATTTTCTTTTAAGTGATTCTGCTCAGAAAATTGGTCAAGCCACCTTGCTTTGATCTCTGTCTGCTCCCCCCACCCCACCCCATTGCAGCTGGCTTTAGTGAGATATTTGTCCAAACTTTTGTGGGTTTTGCAGCTTCCTCTCCTGTGCTGGGACCACGAGGTGGCAGGATTGTTCCACCAATGCTGCAAGGGTGGTGAGACGGCAATGCAGCTGCTCATTTTTATAGCCAAGGCAAAAACTATGCTTAGTTGTTTGTGTACCATCATAATTGTGTTTTGAAATTTGGAAGAATTTCACATGTATGTGTCTAATCCATGATCCTTATTTTCTTTCTATAACATTGATTTGTTCTGGGTCTTGCCTTTTTTTTAATCTGTTCTCAAGGGAGATGGAGGGGAGGGGGGACATGTACAGCAACATCCAGAATTCTTCACAGGTTCCAGCATTGATCAAACCCTGTGAAGCACATTACTAAGGCAGTGAAGGCTGCTGCTTTTGTCCTCATTTCACCCCATTCTGTCAGGGTATTGCATCACGTAATATGCAAAGTGTTCAGAGCTCCTGCAGTACCCCAGTAATAGGGGTGAACTAAGGTTGCAGCAACAGCTCTATCTCTGCATTCCTGTTGCTTTCTATAGGCTTTAGCACACTCACTTCTGCTGCAAACCCTCCTTGGGGTCACTGAGTCCACTAAACATGATGCAATGCTTGTGGGGTCATTAAGAAGCAATTTGGGTAGGGGGGAGAAATTCTCCCAAAAGATGCACTTGGAGAGATCATTTAATCTGATCAAATGGTGATGAGGGGAGTCATTGCTTTCATGCATTTCTCTTGTCAGAGTTCTCCTACCCCCCTGAAATTAATGCTCCTGTTTTACATCTCTCAATTCACTGTTCTAGGATGCGGGACTGAAAATCAGCAATGCAGTTGTTTGCTCTTCTCTCCTTCCCTCTGTCAGCCAAGATGGTCCCCTTTCTTTTGCTTCTAGTGAGGAATTGTTGCAGGAAGATGGTTAGCAGAAAAAAAGGGTGTATGAGAAAGATGGCTGGAAACAAGACCACAAAATTCAAGGGGTTGACAGCACTGTTTTGGTCAGAAATTCTTCTCACTAGATGGCGAGGGGGAAGCATCTTTCCCTGCTTCCTTTCCCACTCCCTTCCATTTCCCTTGTCTCTTTGGCTGTGTTAGTGCTACACCTGGGGTCCTTTGGTCATCTAATTGTAGACCTCGCTTCTTGTATTAGGGAGAGGTGTTTTTTAGCATCTGAACATTGTGTGCTCCTCTTTGCTGGTGACAATGTGTATGTGGGGCTCTGTTCCCTTTGTGTCCCTACCTTTTGTGCTACTTCTGCCTTTCTGAGCATGACTGGCTGTAGAAAGGGACTCTTTGGGCCAGTGCTCACTCCATTTCAGGTGTGGGGGGCAGATGGGGGGGCTGGGGGGGTCCTGCTTACCCCTGCACAGCTAATATGCATGCAACAGAAGAAATGTAGCCAAATAGGTAAAGAAATACCAGTTTATGATTCTTCTGTCCACCCCCCATCTGGTTTCTAGTAGCAACAAGAGCCTTTACAGGAGCAATGCATCTCCTGTGTCACACAACTGTCTCTATTCAAGTATTGTTGTCTTTCTGGGCCTGGTCTGTGCTGAAATATCTTTCCAGCATAGAGAAATGAGTTGGATGGGAGGGAAGGATGCTCTTGTCTGCCCTCTTCAGGGAAAAGTTATGCTGGTAGAAAGGGTGTGTGATGGTGTTGCTTATGCTGGGGGAGATGGAATCGGTTTGTTTTGCTGCTTTTGCTTATTCTCTTCTTGAAAGTGGCTAAGAGCCGTGCTGGCAAACTGTCTCTTCTGGTGTAAGCAGGGCTCTGCCCCAGGCTCCTCTGGCTCTGAACTCTGATGTCTAAACAGATTGATGGGTTACACGCTGAGCATGACTGAATGCCACTGAAACGCAGTGGAGCAGAATTCACGTGCCTGCTGCCCTGGGCTTGCTAGAGGTGTGTGGGGAAGGCAGAGATGGAAGAAGGCACTTATTTATCTGGTGTGGCATGTGAAGCATTACGCTTGTGGCAATTCCAGGCTCTACTAGTATGGGAGACTAAAGGGATCCTGTGACTCAGCTGGTGCCATGCTCTTTCTTGCTCACTTCATATGGAGGGGGATGGTAAATAAAGAGCAATCAGAAGGATTGCTCAAGGGACTGTTGTACCTCTCAGATGGTGCAAGCATCAAAGCGAGTGAGCCTGCAATTAGCCAAGAAATGACAAGCAGAATGGGGTAGATTGTCAGTAAGCACGCAGGGAACAAGCCAAGAGTAGAGTACAATGTTGTATTCCTTGTCCTTCCTTCATCCACAAACACTCTTTTAGTGTATAGAAAGAGCATTACTGTGCGTTCATGGTTGGTTTACTGCCTTATTGCCTTTTTCTTGTTTTTCTTTTCTCTTCCTCCATTGTAACAATGAGGTGTTACAGACCCCACCATGAGAAGAAAAGCATCCTGCCTCCTTTCATGGTGTCCTATCACTCATACTCTACTGTTTGGCTCTGTGGTGTATTGACTTGATTCAAGAGAAATCCTATTGATATGTGGGGACCTTGCTAATGTTCTTGCTCATTTAGGAGAGAAAATGCTGTAATGATTTTTTTGGTGGGGGGGAGTGGGGAGCAAGGGGGAGGAAGTATGTTTTCATTGCTTATAGCATCTGGTATAAGAAAGGTAATATGCTAGAAAGGAGAACGACCTCATCTTTTCTCTGTATATATTAAAGGATAAGATGCTGAAGTCAAATCAGGAACTGTAGGTCCTTCCACAGTGAGAGAGAGCTAGTTAATGCAGCAGTACTTAGCATTCAAGAGCTTAATTCAGCCTTGGACTTCAGAGAATTCAACTCCTTTCCCTCCTCCTTCCTTGCACCTCCCCCTTAGACAAAATATATAACACTGCAATACTGTGCAATACTATTGCAACACTGTGCAATACCTGTCCCAAGGAAGCTGAGAGCATTTAGCTGATGTACAGGGAAATGCTGCACTTGGGCGTTCGTGGCAGCCTTTGTTTTTGGTGTAGTTATAAAGTCTGGAAGCATCTGAAGTCACTCTTCTGCCCACATTGTAGTGATGTTCCCTGCCCTGTTTGGTGTGTGGAGGGAAGGGATGGTGTGTGGGGAGGAAGCAGTTCCCTTCTCTGTCTCCATTGCCCAGTGTGGTCCTCCTGGATCATGTTCTTCCCTTGGGGTGTGGTTTTGCAAGTTGGTTGGGTTTTTTCCTGTTATTGTTGTGTTCCCCCCCAGCCCCCCGCAAAGCTGATTTCTGAGGCTCCTACCCTTTGGTGACCCTCAGGATGTTCTATTATGCAATGCAGCGATTTCAGCCTAAGAAGTTTCTATCACTGTCCCTGTCACCTCCACTGTCTGTGCAACTATTTTTTTGTTTGCCTTGTGCAAGAAAAGGTTGTTTGCAAGAAGGGATGGTTTTCATCCCAGTTCAGCATGGTGCTTTAGAAACAATTTGTTGACTTGGAGAGGCAGATATGTTTGTGCTGCAGGGGTGCAAATGAGTGGTTGTGGCTACACCTTTGTCCAAAGGGCTAATAAAACTTCTACTGAATGTATCCAGAACATGGTCCAACTAATGGGTTCATCAGCCCCTTGGGAGTCCCCATTGTGTGCAGGTGGGAGCTTGAAAGAGGAAGAACTTCATGGCGCATCCTTGCTAACGTGGAACCGTGCCTGTATTTACTGCATGCTCTTCTCCTGCCGCAACATGTGGCTCTCTTAATATTCTCTTGGATTTTTCCATGGCACTTAAAGCCCTTTTTTGCAACACCTTTTTGTGAAAAACAAGTAATGCATCTCCTTTTCAAATGAAGGGCCAGCATTGATATCACATGTCATATTGTCTAGTAAGATGGGAAGTCCACTTTCTTTGTATTGATGACAAGCTGAAAATAAGAGGCTGGTTCTCTCTTGCTGTCCATTTTCTGGTCTATCCTCTCTGCTTTCCCAATACCTTTTGAGTTCATTGCTTAGTTTGCTCAGCTGAAGGAAGAATTGAGGAGTGTCCCAGCTTGAAGGGAAGGCTTTAAGAAATGCCATGCTATTGGACACCAGAGACTCCATGCAACTGTTCTCAAAGGCAGAAAAAATGGGAGAAGCACATTTGAGGGCTGAAGTTAATCATGAGGCCCAAACTGTGGGAAACGTGGCTTCCTTAGCTGCAGTGTACACAGAACCATTACCTTCTGGAGGTGCTGCATGAGTTGGGTGCTCAGCACAGGAATTTGCTTGCATCCGTCCCTGGGTAACTGCAGAGAAGGAAGCAGGAATCATTTTTGAGTTCATTGCTAAGTAACTTGTTGTGAAGTCCAAAATTTGTAAAAGAAACAGAATTCTGGCTGTGTGTGCCGGTTTTAAGTCTTTTAGGGTATTTGCATGTTGGGGATGCTACAACCGACCAATGCTTCCAGCATCTTCCATTCCATTAAGTGAAGTGCAAGTTTCACCTTTTAGCTAGTATTTTTTTCAATGGTGGTGTTATTACTGTGCATTTAATAATGACCAAGCACAAGGTCAGAACGCCACCTCTGCTACTGACTTTGATCCAGCCCTCTGAAATGGGTGCTGTTGCATATAATGTAAGCTCAGTCATTCATACTGAAAGAGACTTTTGGGTTTTAGTCCCATCTATACAAAATATAACTCCTCAGGGCATCTTCACATTATAAAGGTTAAAAGCTCATGGGGGCCTAATAATACATAGAGGTGGGGTTTGGTCCAAGATAAAAATTGCTGAGGCATAAGGGCTGAAAAATTTGCCAAGATTATCTGCAGTGGTTGTGCAACACTAGGGGGTCTGGCAGTATTGGAAGGTATGGATTGTGTCGGGATTTTTGTTCTTAAGAAAACAACTGCTTTGGGGGATTAAAAAAAACCCAACACCAGGTAGCTGAGACAGTCATGTCTATAGCTTTGGTGAAAAAGTTCTGAAATATTATATGCCATGTTTCAGAAGTACTGGAACTGGATTGGATATCATGCATCATTTAGGCTTGTTAAGGAAAATATGTAGTAGTTTGTGTGTGACTGTTGTTGTTCTTTTATTTTCTTCTTTTCCTGAATTGTTGGAAACAGCAGCTATTCATGAGAGTTCTCTGTGGAGGATGCAATGACCATGACTTAAGTCAGAGCTGCAGGCCTGGGTTTTAGACTGGAAAGGGGAAGGGAAAAGGAGATGAGATGTATGAAATGCTCTTATGCCTTCTCTTTGTTTTTCAGTGGACGAATATATTGCCATTGCTAAAGAGAAGCATGGATACAATATGGAGCAGGTAACAACCCTTTGAATACTTACTTTATTTTAAAATCTTTTCCAGCCGGTATTAAAACATGACCTAAAGTGACTGCCTAAAACTGGTTCTTCCCTTCTGTACTGTCTGTGTTTTCTTCTCTCTTACTTCTCCCCAAACTGACTGCTCCTGATAGTAACCTGTGCTCTGGGGGTATGGAGTTCTTCCCTAGTTTTACATCAAGAGTCAAAAGAAGAAGAACAACCATTGTAATTTCTATTGGAGTTTGGCCATGAGCATGGCTTCCCATGGTGATTACCTCTTCAATACTTTCAGAACCCCTAAACAATGTTAAAAAGATTGGCTTGTCCTTGGACAGCTGCCTGATTGCATTGCAGTTTCCAGTTGACTGCTCCACCTCTGCTTCATGGATGTATTAGCAGTTATTAATGAGCTATTGAACCATCATATGCTTTTCAGAGGCAAACCAATATCTGTGGTTATTTACCTTAAAACTGTGCTGCAAATCATTTTGCATTTCATAAATGAGCACCTCAGATGTCGGTGCAGTAGCAGTGGACAACTTCACCAGCTGTCCCTGAGGTTAGCTGGTGCCTTTAGCCTAGGCATGGAAATCCTGGTCTGAGGAGCAGACCTCTGCTTTATTCCATGTGGTCTAGGATTGTGTACTAATCTTCCCTGTGTTAACCAACATTGATTTCAACACTCATCTGGGGAGATGAGTAGACCTGTGCCTGGGAAGCTTTTCTGAATTCTGTGGAGTTTCCTTATGCACTAATACTCGTCCGGAAAGAGAAGGCGGGGAATCTCATGACTTACTGTATTGGCAAATTATGTACTGTCTCTACAAAGGGATTCTATGAAAACTTGAAAGTTTATGAAATTGTTCAGGCAAAGGCCACGAGTATAGAAACCAATGATTTGGATGGGCAAGGGTTTCTGTTTAAATGACTCTGCTGTCCTTTTTGAGTCAGACTTTCAGTGGCTGATAGTCACGCTCAAAAAGACTTGTTATAGAACAAGAGCATTAAAGTTGAGATAGCCGGCAAAACCAGGAATAATCAGACTTGATAATTATAGTTTCTAAGAGCAGAAAATAGCAATAAAAGGAAGATGAAGGCACCAAAAGGCTGTGAACTGAAATGAAAATAAGGATGGTAGCTCACTTCAGTTGAGATGGGGATATCCTAGTTTTCGATGATGTGGGTAATATTTGCCAAAAGAGGTGGTCTGAGGGTAATAAAATTGGGTTTCATTATTTTAGTGGAGAAGTGTTGTTTGGAGAGTATAGACTGATCCAGAAGACTAATCAAAATGAAGCTTGTGATTTTTAAAAAAAATACTGAATTCTTGTGTTTTGAAAAACTTTGATTTGTCTAACAGAGATTTGCATTCATTTTAATGTTGGAAATACAGACCCTCCTACTCATTCCTTGAAGTCTTTCTCCCTGTTTTTCTCCCCTCCTCTGTGTACAGAAGTAGAAGTTATGGGACTTGCCACACCAGGATTTAAAGTGGATAAGCAACTTGTAAAAATGTCTCTCCTAAAACTTTTCTCATTCCTTTCCTAGCACTCGCATAATACTCTAGAGTTAAACATGTTTCCCAGGTCCTTTGGAATTTCCTAGACAGCTAAGCTAGGTACTTCCAGGAAATAACTGGAGAGGATCTATCTTCTATCACTCTGGAAGGCATGTACTCATTTTGTATTATAGGGACAAGTGTCAAGGCTTTCAAATCAGGATGATTTGTTGTGTCACCAAGGGACACTGTCTCTTCAGCAGGTATCATCAGAGTTTCTATTGGCTGCGTAACTGTAGACAAGCTGATACGGACTCCCTGGAAGCCAGTCAGAGCTCACTTTAGTATTTGGCCACTGTCTCTGGGCTTTGCTGGCCAAGGCAGCCCTTTCCCATGCACGCATCCCCCGACAGCCAGTCTCTTTGGACCCCTGTGCAGGTTGCTTGGCTGACAGTCATTGCACAGAGATTCTCATTCTTCTACCTGTGCCCCCTGCCCAAAACCTACCTTTGCAGTTTAAGATGTGCTAGTTTGTTGAAGAGAGTGGTGAGCTATCTGGCAGGGTGGCTGTGGCGCATGCTGGGGCTCTTCTGCCCAGTGGCTTTCCCGTCCAGCTGGCCGCATTTGCACTGTGCATGGCTCCTATATCTGTCCTTTCTCTCCTTTTGCCTGTGGCCAAGTGCCCCCTTGTTGGCTCCGCTGCTGTTGGATGATGGCTGGAGGCTCGGGGCTGTGTTGGTGGGACTCCCTGCAGCCTTGCCAGCTTGAGGGCAGACTCCAGCAGATAAGTGAGCTCTGGCAGGGCAAGTCCACTTCAGCTGGTGTTGCAAACCAGGTGTAGGTGGTTGTGCTGAGCTGTAGCAGTCACGGACTTTTGGGAGCACTACATCAAGTCTGGCCATGAGCTGTGCTCTCCTGCTAGCCTGTCTCAGATACCCTGGGACAAAGGAGGCTGGAAAAGCTGTGTACTTACCTGTGTATGAGTGCAGAGCTCTCCTAGGACAGCATGGGGTGGAGGAGGCATACTGCTCTCCTGTTTAAATTAAACAAGCCTATAAGGAAAACCTTTTTGTTTACCTTTTGCTTTGTGTAAGCAACTGTCCCCTCAGCCCTTGCTAGCACCTTAGTAGTATTTAACACTACCCTGCCCTACCAAAATGTCTCCCTCCTTGTTTTTCTCTTGCTTTCTCACAGGGATATTTGGTACACCTTGTATCTGAAGCTGAAAGGAATGGCAGGGGAGAGAGAACTCAGTCCATTGTGACTGCAGAATAGTTCCTTTGCCCCCATGTTTGCCAGAGTGGATGGAGATAAGAGGCTGAGTGGCTCCTGTGACATCTTGAGTGGCTGTGCTGCAACCAAGACTACTTGTTTTGCAAGGTGGCAAAAGGGAGGAGAGGTTGCCTGGGCAGCGCTGAGAGGCCAGTAGGGTCAGGACAAGATCTTGGATAACACTAATATTTATATGCATACTCTCTGCAGAATCTCAGGGGAGCAAGATCCCATAAAGGAACTGCTTTTTGCATAGTGAAGCATAATGGGGAAACCCCGAATTTGGAGGGATTTTGTAGCTCTGAGTGGCTGGGGCGAAACTACTAGATGAGGGTAACTGTGGCTGCAAAACCCGAGCTGAGTTTGCATACGATGAGCAGGTTATTCTGATGTTTTACTCAGCATGTTAGGGATTGTTTTCACTTTACAGCCATTGCGAAAGGCTGGTTTCTTGCTCTGCAGAGTCAGGCCTTCCCAAAATGACTTGCGGTGGTCGCTGGCATGCCAGATGTAGTGATGTGTCATAACACACAGGGGCTGTGCACCCCTGCAAGAGGGGTGGCTGCAAGCGTCTCGGAGATGGTGGGAGGAGGACGGTTCACAGATGGTGAAGCACAGTGCATGTACTTTGTCTTTGGAACTGAGAACCAGAGACTGCAACAGTGAAACAAGGTGTCTCTCAAGGGAACAAATGAGCAGCGTCCAAAATGAGTGAGATTTGTTCCTCCTTCGGGCCAGGGACATCTTAGCAGCAGGTCAAGGTTGTGCATGCTCTCTGCCTTTCCTTCTTCCAGTTCTTCCCGCATCTTCCCCCTGCAAAAGAGCCCCCTAAACAAACATAAAAACCCCCAGTTAACTAAACCGTCCTCCTAATTAATTGCACAGGAAATAAAGGGAGTTTAGCACTGGCAAGAAGCTTCCTTTTGTCCGGCCTGTTTTTTAGGTAGTCTTCTCAAGTCTTTTCTTAGCTTTCCTGTGCATACCATGATCAGTAAAGTTGGGGTAATTTCTTCAATTTTCTTCTCCCCCCCTTTCTGTTGCTACTCTCTTATTACATTACGACCAGTGTGATTTGGATAAACTTCAAGTTGGTCTTCACAACCCAGCAGGGTGGGGATCAGATTCCAGGTTTCTTGCACACAGAAAAGTGTCTGATGTAGCTGAGAATTAAAATTATGTCTAACATGTTGCCTGAGAAAAATGCTGTAGCTCTCCGTTTGTGTGTATATAATAATGTTTCTTGTGATTACAGTTGTCCGCTTGGTGTCCTTGTTATTTCTAGGCCCTCGGGATGCTGTTTTGGCACAAGCACAACATAGAGAAGTCTTTGGCAGATCTGCCAAACTTTACTCCGTTCCCGGATGAGTGGACAGTGGAAGACAAGGTCTTGTTTGAACAGGCCTTCAGTTTCCATGGGAAAACCTTTCACAGGATCCAGCAGATGGTAAGTAGTGTCACAGGAATGGAAAAGCAGAACAGGTGGTGGGACTGTCGTCTTCAGTGCTGATTGTGGTGAACTCCTGTCTAATGCTCTTGGGAGAGAACAGGCCAAAGGGGATGTTAGAGGAAAAATCTGACCATGGATAGAAAGAAACAACATTGTTTCCAGAGTCTTCGTGGAAGTGTTTTCCTGAAGTGCTTTATTCATTCAGGATAAACTGTGACTGTGCAATTTATTTGGCTGGAAATTACAGTGTTCGGTCCCTGGCGTGCTATGGTAGTGTTTATGTCTTAGCTGGAGTTCAGGCATGGTTTGTACACATGTGCCCACCCACACACAGAGTAAAGATCATCTCTCTGTGCAAAGTTGATTTCCTTTCTTACAGCCTGCTTTTTAGGAATTAATTTTATATGACTATGAAGCCTGTGCTTAATGTGATTTGGGACTGTCAGTGGATGCTGTGGTGGAGGTTTATACATCATTGCAAGCATTCAGTCTTTTGCTTTTGGTTGGTAGTGATATTTTTTTAAACTGTGATTGAAAACTTCAGGGGTAGGTTTCTGCCTGAAAGGGAACTGCTGGGGTGTGTGCAATTTTCTTTCAAAAGAGGGAGAGGATGGGATGTAAAATTTTTTTATTGATTGTATCTTAAGAGTTTCTTCAAGTGGTTCATCACCTGGGTGGGAACCAGACTTTGTTCTTTGCTCTCCTTCAGTAAAGTGCCTCTTGAGTGTTCCAGCAGGACCCGGTTATGTTGGTTGTGACCCTTTGAAGTGAGCCTAGGCTGTTGCAGTCTGTTCACCCTCTTTCAAAGCACGTGTGAAGGTCTGTGTTGCTGATCCCGCTGAAAAGCAAAAGGCAACTTGCCTCCCAAGTATGAAGAAAAACTGCCAGGACCCTTTTCAAAAGGGTAGCAGGAAGAGGCTTGTTCTCCTCATGTCCTCCTTGAATGTTTCTTCACTGGGGTTCATTTACAAATGTTCTTGGAGTCCTAGGACCTCCCCCTCCCTTGGGTCAGATGACGGGGCTTGCACATACTATGAACAGCTGATATAGACAGTCTGGAGAGTTGTGGACTCCTGAAGGGTGAAGCTGTTTTCTTCTTTATTCCTCTGTTCTTACCCGGGGCGGGGGGGAACAGGAGGGGAATCTCATTGGCGGGGGAAAGGGAACGTAAAGCCTGTCCTGTTGCTTGGTTAAATGCCAAAGCAAGAAATTATCAATTTGATTTATGTGCAGAAGCATGACTCTGTCCCTCAGTGAAGTGCATTCCAATACAGGGATGCCAAGCTCATGCACTGTTCCCTAGGTAATAATATTTTTTTACTGTTGCTCCCAGAAAAGCCATCCTGCATGAAAGGAATTAAATGGCATGAAGCTTTGTGTTTAGTAGGGGACAGGAATCAATGGCTCCGGAGCATGCTAGTTGTTAGTTTATATATGCTGCCCCATTAGCACCAGCACAGCTTGGAACTGAGGGGAAAAATCATCAAAGCTAGAGAATGAAGAGTGAGTTACGTTATTTGCCGGAGCTGGTTCTGATATTTTGGCACTCTTAACATGCATTTATAGCCAAGTGGATGTTTGTCACGAACAGCCTTGTCCCTGAGTTTGTTCTGCGGAACTCTTTAATATCAGCATACCAGCCTGCAGCATTGCTCTTGGCAACGCAGCATCGACATAGCACCTGTGCTTTGCCAATGCAGATGGATTTATGTCTGTGTGCAGCTGTAGGCCAGGGTGGTAGTTCTGGTGTGATCCATTATTAGGACTTAAAGTCAACCTGCAGTCTGAGAACCAGACTTGAGATATCTCAAGTGAAGACTTAAACTGCAGTATCTGAATAAGAGAGATCTGGCTCTTGCTCCCTACCTGTCCTGCTCTCCAAGCTGAATCAGACACTTACCTAAAACATGTTTTATTCAGTAAGAAAGGCTGGACTTTTACCTTGTAGAAGTCCTGTGTAAGAACATCCATGCAGAGTACCTCAGAAATAGAGAATTAGTCTTAATGTAGTTGCATGCTTTTTGGGGGAAGACTTTTCATTCATAGCTACAGGGCAAAGACATTGGTGTAAGAGGAGAAAAAATAATTCTGAGACTTGTTTTTTCTTATATCCTCAGCTCACCATACAGTAACATTTCACCTTTTGAAAATATCTTTTGTTGAGACCTTTGAATAGACTTTGTCATGTGAATGGTGTGAATAATCCTTTTTAACCAAACGTCAAAGATATGCTTGCGATGTAGCCTGCAATTCAGTAGTTCCTGCGATTGCTTACACATGCCTATGTTGGCTTTTAAAACTGTTATCTCAGTTGCAAGGCCCCATTTTGGATTTGCTCTTACTATGTTCTTCTATTCTGAAGGGAACCAGCTACCTGGCTGGTGAGTGGAGGCTTGCTGAGATGCTCTTCAGAGATTTTGATGGCCTAAATAGTAGGCACTAACCTGAAGCGCTCCCCCATAGATCATTTTTGGAAAGGCTGCAGAACTGCCTTGCTTGAGCCTTTGAGAGAATCCAACATAGATCAGATGTTCCTTGATAAAAACAGACCAATTGTATGTGAACTCCTGGGGGTACTTTACATATAAACATATAAAAGGATACATGTTTAATTTACAGCTTCCTGACAAATCAATAGCCAGCCTGGTGAAATTTTACTACTCCTGGAAGAAGACAAGGACTAAAACTAGCGTGATGGACCGTCATGCTCGTAAACAAAAAAGGGAACGTGAGGAAAGGTAGGTTTGCAAGCAGAAAGGCTGTGTATTGACGCACACTGATTTCTTTAGACTATCTCAGAGATTCCTGTTAGCTTGTAAGAAACTAGATGTAGGATTTTCCCCAAAATGTTTCCTGGTGCCACACCTTCTTTTCCCACCCCTCTTCCCTGCTGTGCATGTTTCGCTTCGCTTAAAGCCAAAGGAATCTGTTAGCAATTAGGTGTGCTTCCTTTTTCAGCACTGATTGCTCTCTAGTGCAGTGGTCACCGTTCCATTACTCTAGAAGCTTTTTCTCTGATACTGCTTGAGGGTAGTGAAAATGAAATTAAAACTGTTTACAAGCTGATTGGCACTGTTGTCAGCAGAGCCAGAAAAGCTTATAAGCAGAGCAGTAAAAGGAAATCATGAAAGAGCTAGAAATCTGCCTTTATTTCCTCCATGTGATGTTCAGTTGAGTGAGAATGTGCACCTGATGGGGAACAGGCTCCAGTGCAGCACCCCTCAGCATGCACACACAGACACTTCCCGTGCCTTTTACTTAAAAAACTGTTACCAGTATAAGGCTGTCAGGCCAAGCTCTGTTCCTTGAGAAAGATGAAATTAAGGCTCTATTTTTGAGTGACTGAGAAGAAAGTACCACAGGGGAACTTTGGATAAATTCTCTGGCAGAGATGTCCCAAGGACTGCTGGGTGCATTAGGATTTGGGTGAGGGTGGTTGGTGTTTGGGAGGTCACTAGCCACTGAGCTTCAGCAGATGAACTTGACTTGTGCTTGTGCAGCTTTGCCTGCAAGTTCACCGCCCTGGATGCCTGTGCAAGCCTTTGAAGGTAGGTCAGCCAGTGGCCTTGTGTGTATTGCTAGAAGTATCTATACAGTTAGAACTGTCACTCGATGACTTTCCCTAGTTCTGGAGCTGACAGAGCCTCAGAAATGCAGTGGCCTCAGGTGTGTGTGGGGAAAAAAAAACCCCAAACCTCTGAACAGCAGCAATTCTGTGTGCTTGATGCAGGTGCCTTCTCAACCTGCTTTAAAATGCAGTTAATGTATTTGCAGACCAAACTTGAGGTGCGCCTGGCTTTGGAAGACTCCTAATGTAATTGGGCAAAATTCTGCAAAAGCTTTTCCGTCAAAGGAGTTGCTTGTCTAGCACTTCCCAGGGAGCTGTTTGCTGGCTCCAGTGCGTATGAGCAAGCCCTGTTTGGGAAGGGGGAAGAAATGTGTTTCCAGGCTTGAGCTGTACTACACCAATGACTCACTCAACCTCTCCCATCTCTCCATTAGGTCAGCAATACTTGCTTAACAGGCAGGGCCAGGGAAAATACTACCAGCCAAATTGTACAGTATTTGGTTGGCTTTCTCTGACCTGAGTCTCTTTTTCCATTCTGTTGTTTTCCCTTCTGTGCAAAGGCTGTCTTGATTTCTTGATATTTTTTTTCTCCTCCCCATCCTGCTTTTTTTTTTCCTACTAATTTCTGAGGAGGGGGGGAAATCTCTTATAAGGACTATGTGTTTGTCTCATACTATGTGGTTTAGGATCTTTTAATACTACCTCTCTATTTTTGTTCTCTACTCATAAATGAAATTACTACAATTTGGAAGTACACTTCTTTGGTACCTATGCCTGTTTGCTGGGAAAAGCACCACCTTAGACCATCTGGTGATTGGGAAAGAACTGTAGGGGCTGCCGTGTGCTGTAATTTTGTAACCTTTGAGGAAGGCAGCTGGATTGGAAATGCGTGATTTGGTTTACACCTGCAGCAAGCTAAGCACCAGGCCATCAGCTTGATGTTTGATTTCCCTTCTTCCCCTCCATTATGTAAAATAGTCAAACCCCTACATCCCCGAAGGATTTGTCAGTGCAGCCATGCAGGGCGTGGAAGCAAAGCTGAGTGAGTTTGGGGTTGCCTGGATTTTGAGGTTGTACTGCGCCATTGGGTGTTGGCAAAACTTCAAAAATCTTCTTCACTTAATAGTGATCAGTGTCTAAAACTGCAGAAATGAGTGGGTGGGTTTTGATTTAGCTCATGTCTAGGGAACTTGCTGGAATAGAAGAGCAGACTACAAGCACAGCGAAGCCTATGGAGGTTTGGCCTTTGCAGAAAGGCTGAAATCTGAACCTAGGTGAGAACACAGGGAAGCACTTTTGGAGATGAGGTGAAGAGAAGAGGCAGTCTGAGGTATCTCACTCGAATACTGCTATATCTCTTCTGTGGCTAGGCAGGGAAATTCCCCAGCCTCTCAGATAGTCACTAAAATAGCTCCCGGTGCATTTGGGACCAGGTTTTCAGTAGCCATTCTTAGCTGTATGCAAGGGGCTTTGTCTATGCAGCTCTGGGAGGGGGTGCTTGTGAGTTTATTCCCTGGAATCGTGATTACACAAACCAAATATCTTGTGAATTGGCTTGTGAGCCAGGCAGCTTGGGAGAGTAGCAATGGCTTGTACAAGTGACTGCTGTTGTGGAGATGGATGCCAGCTCAAGTCACCCGGCTGAACGTTCCTCCTTAGACTGTCTGCACAGGACGTCGCTGCAGCAGGGAGACAGCCGTGAGCGAGCACCAGTACCGCAGCCATTGCTCACTAGCACCTGCCGTGCCTGCTGTCCCCCGCTCCTGTGCAAACACACCCTGGCTAGCTCCAGCACCCCAGCAGCATCGCACAGCTTCTGCTGGGCTTTCCCTGCGCAGCCCTGCTGCGCGCTGGTGCTGTGACATACCTGCACCAGCCGAAGTTCCTCGTCCCAGGCTATAAAGTTTGATATGACAAAATAGATTTAATTTTCTTATTTAAAAAAAAAAAAAAGGAATCTTTGATTAGGTCAGCTCATTTCTTCCGTTTCTGGGCATCATCCCAAATAGTGCAATTAACTTTAGTTGTGTACAGTATAAAACTTCTAAATGGTGAAAATATATTCGATTTAATGTCTGATTAAAATTCCAATGAAGCCAAACTGTCCAGGTGTGCCAGGGTCACTTTCAATGTGGCCACAATTTCATGCCTGTTATTATTCTGTAACTGATAACCTCTTTTTCTTTTCCAGGGGAGAATGAAATGTGAGGCTGTCACTGAAAAAAAAAAAAAAAAAAAAAGCAAACCAAAATCCAAAAAACCCCAAACACTTTTTATGCTTGCTCTTGAGGGAGTTTTATCTTGTGCATGTCTATTTTGCTAAATGTTAAGAAGCTGTATGAAATCCATGTTCTAGCTACTTGCTGTAATTCTAAGTCTTTGTTTCTGTCTTGGTCTGCCTAAAGTTAAAATGCTCAGCATCCCACGTTCTTTAAAAGATACCTTTTGTAATTAATTTCATGTATCTTGCCTTCACCTGAGCAGACTTATTTTGCTTAAGTACACTACTGAGAAGTCTTCCTTTACAAGAGATGGTCCCTAGTATCTTTACAATTAAGAATTTCTTGACTTAAAACAAAAACAAATAAACAAAAAACCCCACCCCAACCCTCTAAAAAAACACCCTGGGAATAAAACTAAGGAAAGCTGTTGGACTTGCTGTTGCATCCATGCATTTCTTTTAGCATGCTATTTATAGAAAGAGAGCCTCACAAACTAATACAGTACTGCTTGCTTTTGTCTTCCAGTGAGGATGAAATGGAGGAAGCAAATGGAAATAACCCTATTGATATTGAAGTTGAACAAAACAAGGAGAGCAAAAAGGAGGTATAATTCTTTTCTTACTACTGTACAAATGAAAGTGTTTACTTACTAGCTACTTCATGTAGAAGCTGACAGTATCTAATTTTCTTTATTCGTGCTTTGTATAGTTGTCATACAAGAAAAGAAGAATTGTCTTCAGACTTATTCTTAGACCAAGACAAGTATAGACAAATAAGTTATTGTGCATGTAGCTGGGAAAATTGAAGACTTTACCATCCCATGAGAATGTACTGTGTGAATGTTTTAGTCTTTTTGATTCTCTCTTTGGCTGTGTTAGCTTGAACCACCTTCAGTGATGGTTTAAGTCAACCTAATTGCATGGAAATGAAGTAGAAGCACTTATGTCCCTGCTGAGATGGCTTGGTGGAGGGGAAATATGTCCTTTAGTCTGTTCTAGGTAGATTAGCAAGAGTGTGTTTATCTCCACCTTAGACTCTAAGGTAAATTCCTGTTGTACTGAAATCCTCAACAATAGTTCTGAGAATTTCAGTGATACCAGGATTGCAACTATAGTGGTGAACAGTAAAGGAGAAAGCTTCTGTGTGGCCAGTTCATTTTGTCTGGCAGAGGGCCCTTAATCTGTTGTTATGTGTGGAATATTTTATCTACTTAAAACATAGTACTTGTACCTCACTTCAAATACTTCACTTTAAGTGGGCATAGAGTTCTGGATTAAAATAGCCACACAAATATAATGGACAGTTTTGAAAACCCAGTCTGTGATGCTTAACAGGAAAGCGTATACTTTATTTTCATGTGTATAACCTGCTGGTTATCTGTTACTAAATAAAAAAAAGCCTTGCCGTTCAGCAGCAGTGTGGGTTGTATGTGTGAGTGGGTGCTACAGGAAAACGTTTACCCTAAGGCCTTCTCACCTTGAAGTAGCTCCCTTTCCTGATTTCTTGTAGCCTGATTTCTCTCCCGCAGTCCCTCTCTTTCAATTTTTTTAAAATTATTTTTTTAAAAGGGTGTAAGTAGGAAAAAACCCACTAGAAATATTTAAAAACATTATTGCACACAGGCAAAAACAAAGTCCTAGAGCAGCTGTTCTGTCAGTTGCTGTCAGTGAGATTAATTCCTCTAGTAAATTATTTTGAATGGAAATAACTGAAAAATCACAGCATTTTAGTCTGTTCTTCACCCATGCCGAGGTACTCTCTAGACTTCCCAGCAAAGCCTAGCTGTTGCTTCTGCTGAAGGAACCATCACCCCTGATGACTTCCTAGGAGCAGAGTGGATGTGAAGCCACTCATTCACCCTTACAAGAAGCTTGAGTTCTCAAAAGCCTCAGCAACACCCAAACTGGAAGGGTTCTCACTTGGCTAAGTTGCAGCTGCATACTGCAGCTCTCCAGTGTGTCTTGTAAATAATTCATACTATCATCTCATTTCCCATTATTTTAATAAATTTTCAAGTGTAGATTTCTCCATAAGCTCTTTGAAAGCTTGCATCTGTAAGAGAGCTCCCTTCAATCCCCTTCATTATTGCTTCCTTCCCTAACAATGCTGGCATGCTCTGAACTTGCTGCAGAAGAGGGAAGGGTAGTTCTTCGCCAACTTGGCTGCCTCTGTTGTAAGGCCAAACCAGAGCAGATGGCTGACAGCTACCATCAAGACATTTTTGTAGAAAATCTTGTATGGGAAGAGGCTGTCTGCTCTCCCCGTCATGCTAATACAGGCCATGGCACTCTAACCAATCTGAAAGACATCACCAGAACTCATGGAGCATGTTGCAGTCTGGCTGTGTATGCAATAGTGGGAAGCCTTGTGGGGGCTTTTCTGGACAGGAGTTGTACTGGTGGGAAGAAAGAAGCTGACAACCTGCATAGCCTGTTCAGACTTAATTTGATTTGATTTTGCAGTACCTGAGCCTGGGGCTGACTGAAAATGCCTTGAGAGAGAGCAGGTATCCAGGAGGGGGAGATGTTCTTTCTTGATCATTATGTTTCTTTTAATGATGTGGTCAGACGTGCAGAGGTGGTGATGTACCACTAGCCCAGGACTCTTACCGTAAAGAACCTCCCTGTCGCAACCCTGCAAAGATGGTTTTTCCAGCTCAGAGATGTCAGTTACCGCGTGACTTGCCAAGTAATACTGGGATTTCTCAGAGTATCTGAAATCTCTTATGTTTCCTCTTTTGGGGATCATTTGAGGGGGAATCTTTCTTCTTTTTTTTCGGTTGTTTTTTTTTCTTTCTCTCTACTTTCAGTGTTAGTGCAACTGTTCAGGTTTCTTTAGATAGTGACTCCATAATACTGAGATCATGAAATAGAGCTGCTTTCTTCACATCTTCCCTGTTCCTGGAGATGTCTCCCACTTCATCCTCTGCTTTTACATGGCTTGAGATAGCTTGGTCTTTTCTTTTTGAACAGTGAAATCTGAGGAAGGGAACCTTGTTTGTATTAAGAGGTTTGTAAGAGTGAAGTGCGCTGGATAGCAGTGGAAATATCTAAATAAAGAGAGGAGCTCTGCTAAATCGCTGCATCTTAATTCTCTCTGGTTTTCATGAATTGATTTAATTCTACAGAGATGTGTGTGGCCAGGAAGGCAAGAGTTTCCAAGATAGGGTAGATGTTCAAATTTTCAGAGCCAGCACAATATCACCAGGGCCTAGAGGCATTTGGAGCTGTCAAAAACTGTTTTGCTGGACCTCTGGCTTCTTGTCCGCAACACAAGAGCTTCGTGTTCTTTGAACTGGATAAAACAATCATTTGAAACTACTTTCATTTTTCCTTAACGTTGAGGCTTCTGGGATATTTGCACTGCAGGCATTGCGTGTTGGTCAACCTATAGCCTGAACCTGTTGTGAGGCATTACTGCATGATCCTGTGAAATTTTCTATGTAGATGAAATATGAATAAATCTGAAATATCTATCCTCGTTGAATAATTTACCTGGCTCAGTTATCAAAGCGCTTGTTTCTGAAACGGAGTGCAGAGCTTACCTCACTTGATCATAGCTAAACCAGTCTGGTTTCTCCTGTTCACCACTCCCTTCTGCAAAAAGAAATAGGGTATCCATCCCGCAACAGCAATAGCTATCTCTTGCTCCTGGGCTTGCCTTAGGCATTGCCTCTCATGGAGTCATTGAAAACAGGCAATTGTCCATATTATTGCTCCTATGTGGCTCTGGCCATTGAGCCCATGAAGAGGGTGCAAGCTTTTATCTGCTGGCAAGCTGTGCTGGGGTCTTCCAGTCTTCAGGAGGCAGAGCCTCATGCTTACATGGGGCTTTGTGCTCAGCCTTGTGTGGGTTTGAATGTGAGCGTTTTAATTCTTATTAATGAGAAAATGCTGCAAACTGTATAGAAACTACATGTAGCTGCAAATTAGGAGGGAAACAATAGAGCTAAGTGAAGCCAATGTGTTTAAAGCTGGCAGTGATCAAGTAGAGGATTTCAGATGTGTGGCTTCCTCTCTCTGCTTTTTCTCTCCTTGCCACCCTTCTTCTGTTCTGTGTTCTTGGCCAGGCTCCAGCCACTGGGTAATAAATCTTGGGTATGAGTTGCTTGTTGAAAATAACTTCTGGAAGAAATGGTTTTGGTATTAGAGAATCAGATGTGCTCTTGAAGGATCTGTAGTGTAGTGTCCTAGCTAATCTACCTGTTAGAGGTGTGTGCCTAATTCTTTGCTTTAGGCAGAAGGTGTAAAAGTAACTAGTGGTGTGTGAAATACTCCCTTTTCCAAAAGAGACTTAAATTTTACTGCATCAGTTTAATGGAACAGTTGATATATCAGTGCTATGCAAGAAAACTTGGCTTCCAAGAAACTGCATAATGATTAAGAATGACTTTGTAGTCACCTTGCTCCTTTATCCTTAGCCTTTAAATAAATTTGGTTTATTCCTTGTCTTGTCTCATATGTAGAAAAACAAAGAGTCTGTAAACTCTTCCAAACTCCACTTTGTTTCCTTCTGGTGTTCAGTTAAACTGGTGTGTTCAGACCTGGGGATGAAAGCAAGGACAGAGGTTTCAGAGTGTTTGAAAATAACCAGAATATTTAACTGCTGGAAGATTGGGCATCTGTCTCCCAAAATGAGAATGGGCAGAGAATACAACCAGTATCTCTATAAACATTGAAAGCTGCCTAGAAGAAAGATTTGTGTAAGACTGTTTGTATGATGTGCCACTTAAAGCAAAAAATGTCTTCCTGTTTTCAGGCCAGCTTTTTCATTCTCTAACCTTTGACAATGGCTAAAAGTCATAGAATCACAGAATGGTTTGAGTTGGAAGGGTCTGTTAAAAATCATCTAGTTTTGTAAAAATGACTGCTGTTTGCCAGATGCCGCCTGCTGAAACCGTTCCTCAGGTGAAGAAGGAGAAGCACAGTACGCAGGCCAAGAACAGAGCGAAGAGGAAACCTCCCAAAGGAATGTTCCTTTCCCAAGAAGATGTGGAGGCTGTTTCTGCCAACGCGACAGCTGCTACCACTGTACTCAGACAACTGGACATGGAATTAGTCTCAATCAAACGACAGGTATGGGTGGGATAGTTCAAGAATAACTAGTATTTTTGGTCGTAGTGCCTGTCACAGTCTGCAAAGTTCACAGGAATTTGTAGCTTGGCAGTGATGATGCACATCGTTATGCGGCTTAATTGACAAGCTGCTAGCCTTGTGCTATAAACTTAATGCAGCCCTGTGTTTTATGTCTCTTATGTTTTAGTTCTATGGGCAAAACTACTTTATACCTAAAGTGAAGCAAGGAAAGGTCCATAACACTGACTTGAAGGAACATTTGTTGGCACTTTAGTGTTTCTTGCAGTTTGGAGTTCCTTATGTTTTAACTCTGAACTTCCCTCAGATGACATTGGTTTCAGCAGTATCTGATCTCCATCTGCAGCAGTCAGTTTCCTTTGCCTTTTCATATGGTACTTTTGGAACAGGCAGATACATTTGTTTTATTCACTCTTAGAAAGAATACCTCATAGAAACTTTCCTATGTACCTTTTGCTTCCCTGAGGGATCTGCCGCTTAAACAAGTGTTTTTCAAGTATCTGTTAGTAAAGACACGTTTGCTACATAAGTCTGTTTCCTAGTTCTAAACATTTTCACTGTTTTTAAAGCAGAGATCTGACTCAAGGTCTTTATTAAACTTAAAAGAATTGGTATTTTGGTCTGAAGCCTTTTTCTTGGCATTCTGGGAGAAATGGAGCTCTCTAGCAGTCTTTGATTCATTACTTGTTGTGAACAGGGCATTTCGTCTTATGCTGGGCTTTATACAGACCTGGAAGTTGGGGCAGTTCTTGCTCCAAATAACTTGCAGGCAGGATAGAATAAATTAAATGGGATCTCCTGATGTGCCAGCTGCTCCTGCATTACTTTATTCCAATATAACAAACTTTCTTTTTGGAAAAGGGAGGTTGTGAGGAAAAACTGGAATGCTGAGCTCGTGGGGTTCCTGCTGGGGCTGCTGGAAGAAGGCTTGTCCAAAGTGGTTTTGTTTTTTGTTTGGTGGGGTTTGTTTGGGTTTTTTTTGTTTTTATTCCTTGTTAAAGGGATGAAACTTTCTTTTCAGATTCAGAACATCAAACAGACAAACAGTGCGCTCAAAGAAAAACTTGAAGGTGGTATAGAACAATACAGACTTCCAGAGGTAGGATCATCTTCTGACCTGTGTTTATTGTGGAGATAAATGTTAATTTGTGTTTATGTACCAGGGCTATTTGCATTGCCAGTAAACTAGGACCAATGTCCTATTAGTTGTCAGTGTGAATCAAGACCTTTACCATATTCACTGTTGTTGTGTAATGGAAAGAAATGGGAGATGAGAAGAAAGTAAGAGCAGTGTTTAACATGTGAAATTGATTTCTAACAGCAGCACAGTTATCCCAGATATACCACGTTTTGTCAGTGTTGTATCCGTATGCCCTTGTGAGAGATAGCTGCTTTGCTCTAAATACTGAAAAACGTGGGAGAGGATGTTAATGACCCATCTTTCTCTTGGCACTTGGTGCTTTTGCTGTTTTCCTTCCAGCTCTGCTACCTCATGCTGGAAGTAATTTGACCAAGATTACAGAGGGTGTCTGTGATAAAAACAAGTAGGTGCTTTGGAAGAGCATGGCTCTTGGTTATCTGCTCAGACCATTCCCTATCTTTTTGTATTACCATGACTTACAGGCGCAGTGTATGTCACAGTTAACTGAATGGATGCCATACGCGGTTCTTTGTTGAAAACATTGTTGCTACTAAAAGCAATGATGCAGTTTGAATAGCAGTTAATTCCTTGTTGTGTTTTTGTGAGGGTTTTATGAGCTCGGATACAAGTGAAAGTTGTTGCTTATGTAAATGAAGTTACCTGATTTTTTTTGATGTCTAGGTCGTTCAGAAATTTAATGCACGTTGGACCACGGATGAGCAGCTTCTTGCTGTGCAAGGTATGGCACTACAAGTCTATTTGTACTTCAGTTGATGATAATCAAAACTCTGCTGCATTTCAGAGCTGTGTTTCCCTTCAGTGGCTGATGAAGGATTTTGACATCGCTGTCTACTAATGCCCAAAGAACGGAATTGAACAGGGAAACAATATCCTCCCTTCCCCTCCCTAGGCAGTATAAATTGCACCATATGAATGTTTGCAAATAATCTCTGCTCATCCAAGCTTTCAGAAAGTGAAACTCCACTGGAGTCGCTGCTATGCTCTTTGCCTGCATAACTTCTCAAGTAGTACAGGCAGATTTACACAGGTTTTCTACATTTGGCTCTGCCCATCTTTACTACACCTCTATTTTCTTCTCTTCTCCCGGGCTAGTCTTAACTGTGCATCTTGCCCAATGTAGACTTTTTTTTTTCTGGATTAATCTGAGAAAAGCTTGAAACCTTGACAGAAGTTCAGCTTTGGATCCTTATGCTGTGACTTGAGCCTGATTTGTGGTCTTTGTGGAAATAACACATTGCTTTTGTTTTTCTTTTTGTTGCTTTTAGCAATCAGGAAATACGGCCGAGACTTTCAGGCAATCTCTGATGTGATTGGAAACAAATCTGTGGTGCAAGTGAAAAACTTTTTTGTAAATTATCGGCGTCGCTTCAACATAGATGAAGTTCTACAGGAGTGGGAGGCAGAGCATGGCAAAGAGGAGACAAATGGAACCAATAGCCAGAAGCCTGTAAAATCCCCTGATAATTCCACTAAAATGTCCGAAGAGGAAGATGAGGTAAATCCAATTTAAAAAATAAAATTTCCAATCTGAGCTCAGTTCAGATAGATGTGTGTGTATATATGTGTGTATATATATATATGTACTCTTTGAAAAAGCCATTTTTGACAATCTTCAATCTGAGCATATTTCACTTCCTCTGGATATACAGGTTCCAGTACTGATTTTGGGAATTGGGAATTCCAGACATATATGAAAGTGGAAAGAGAACAGTTAATTTGCAGCCCTCTGACAGGATCTATATCTCATCAGCACATGGACATTTTAATGCCTCTTGCTGCCGAAACCCCATACATCTATTTCTCACTTGGATGTTTTCCCTGCACTCAGTTCTCCAAGCTGTTCTAGGTTTGGCTTTGTGGGACTGTACAGTCTTCTGAGGCAAAGCTTGCTCTTTCATTTTTGACAATGGAGTGGTTTCACTCTGGGGAAGGAAAGCAAGCTATAAACAAGGAGAGTGTGTGAAACTGTTCACTCTGGAGTTACCTAGAGGCAAAGTTTCCTTGATTTTACAGCAGTTTCTGTGAAGACAGAAATTCTAGAAACAGCGTCTCCTTGATGGAGCTTCACGGAGTTAACACTTCTCCAATGACAATCTGTGTTTAACTACGAGACTGTAGAGTGTTTGTAACAACCTTTCATATTTAAAAATGTAATATTAACACAGTCTTGCAAAAGAAGACCCAACTAGAGGTTTGCATGTTAAAAATGTCTGATCTAGGACTCCCTTTGGCCTAATTTTATAAGACAGCTTGTCACAAAAGCTGTGTCTTCTAAATGCAAGCACAGTCAACAGTGTAAGGTGAATTTTGGTCTCACATGGACTAAAGACTTTTCAGTGTACTGTATATTCTTGTTGCCCTGATTATGGTTGGCTCACTTGTACGTTACCATTCAGACATTCAGAGAGCAGAACTTCATTGTTGCACAAATCTTAACAATGTGTTATTCAAAGATGCTTATATCTGGGGACTAGGTCCAAAGGCATGACAAATGAACAAAACCAAACTCAGAAAACTTGCCTTCTCAGAAGGGTGTGAGTGAAGTTGCCCCATTCTTCCAGAATTGAGAGGTGGAGCAAAGAAGCAATGGTGCTAGTACATAGCCGCCCATTTGGAAGACAGGTGGCTTGTGTCACTGCCTTTTCCTGTGACCAGTAGAGTTGTGTCTGTTGGCAGTGCAGAGTTTTTCTTCTCTGGGCCCTCTGAGATTCTTCCTGGCTTCAAATACACCCTTGCTCCTGAAAGTTACAGTCAAAAAAGGGGAGTCTCACTTGAGATAGGAAGAAAATTGTTGCATCAGGAACCGGAGCGTGCAGATGTGGCCAAGTGTGTGGATACTGGAGCAATGAGGATCCCAGACAAGTTATCAGAGGAGGAAGAGGGAGAGTGGAGGCACGACAGCAAGGTCTGGTGAAATGACTGGTAGGGCAGCGGTCGTGATCCCCAAAACAGTGATATAAAGTGCCCAGGCTGGAGCCGAGCAAGTGCTGAGTTGTGGAAAGGGGACCAAAACAATAGGCTGGTGGGAATAGTTGCAAAGGCTAGAGAAAAGGCAGCTATTGTGAGAGTCGGGCAGTTCAGTGTGTCCTGCAGTACAGTAAGGGATGAGGGCAGAGCCTGCCTGCACCAGTCTGACACAGGCAGGAGCCCGGCAGGGTGGCAGTGAGCTGCCAGCTGTGTCATACCATGTATGCCTTACCACAAGCCACATGGTGCTAGTGTTCTTGATGAAGCCTGCTCTGGACAGTAGGAACTGATGTGTCACAGCTGGGAGGAGGAAGGTGCTGGCAGCATGGAGGGGATTTTAACTACCAAGCCTGCAGCTTTTTATAAAAATGCTCAAGGAAGGGACACAGGGGTGTTGCACACTGGACGTCTAATGGCCACCATGTTCTCTGAGCACATCAGACATTGCCTCTCAGGCTGGCTGTAAATGTGGTGCTGTAAATGTACCTGCCTTTGGAGGTAGCATAAGCACAGTGCTGACTGGGTGCTTGTCTGGGCAGTTCTGGGGGCAAAGTGAAATGTCATTGGGATTATCAAATAAGTGATCTGTATGGGCTAGGAGGGGGGTTCCTGGTCCCTCCTGAGCTGCGCAGTACCGTGTGGCTGGTGCCTGCTCTTGAGAGCACTTGCACAGGCGGCTGGTCAAGTCAGGTGGACTCAGTCAGCTGGACTCAGTCAGCAGTAGCCAGGAGAAGACTTTGTTGACCTAACACTGAAGTCCCTTGGGTGCTTTCTCTCCTGGCATGCCTTGTCTGCCTGGCTGCCAGCCTAATAAAAGCTTTGTCAGCCCTCTGTCTGCTCTGGGCTTTCCCCTTCAGTGTGTTTTCATAGCAAGTGGCCACAGTTGGTGTCTTTTGTGTTGTTTTTGTTTGTTTGGGGTTTTTTTGTTTGTTTGTTTTTAAGAAGAGAGGTGAGACTGTTGATTATAAAGCAGCCTCAACTCCAGTCTTCATTCTTGTATGTTTACACTCCAAACAAATCGTAGTGTGGCTTAGAATAGGGGAAGCTGCTGCAATTCTTCTCATGTGCCAGGGTTGTCCGTTTTGTTGCTTTCAGTACCATGGATCTGGGGTGAAGTTTGGAGATGCAAGAAAGCCTATGTGTATTCATTTTTAAACTAAACGTCTCCTTTTTCTCCCCCCTCCCCCTTCCCTCCAGGCTACTTCTGTTCTTGATGTCAGATATGCATCTGCTTCGTGAGAAGGTGCTGTAGCCTAGAACAATTTGTGTTGACTACTGTGTTATCCAGGATATCAGGTATTAGCAAACCTCAGACAGCCATCTGCATCATATCTGTGGACAAGCAGCTATTACCAAAAAAAGGCAAACGCTTCCAGTCCTGTGCTACATCTGCCTTAATCTCCCCTCATTCCTCCATACTGCCTCCACTTTCTTTCAAAAGCACCCAGGTAGCTCAGCTCTCCATTTCATCAGCGTCCTGCTTAAGCATGGGGATTTCTAGAACCAGTAACACCTGTCTGTAAATTATGACCAACCTGCAAAACAAGGAGCTCCTTAGCAGCCCCACAGTAACTCTACACATTAGGAGTTCTTATAATACTTGGTCCGTAGGGTATAAGTACATATTGCTGCATGGCCTTGTGGTCTCCGCTTCCTGTGTATTCTTATGATGACACTATTATTAGTGAGCTTTCTATAAAGGAGAGGCCTGTGCACATGTCAGTGGTGTCAGGTTTGTTCTGAAATGACAGGGCATGCTAACAAGCAATCTTGAATAATGCAAAGTGATAGGAAATGTTATTTCTAAGGTTTGGTCAGTCCAAGGTTGTAAACGTAACTCATTACACTTCTGGTTTGTGCAATTCTTTCCACTGTATTTGTGTGTTTTTGCTTCATAGAAAGCTCCCTAATTGAGCATTTTATTCCTGTATATTTTAATGGCTTTTATTTAGTGCAAAAGGGAATACGTAACCTGAAACAGTTTGATACGCTATTTAACCCCTGGCATTCAGCATTTGCATTGTAACTTGTTAAATGAGTGCTACACAACTTTCTTTTTCCTGATCCTCTGTGGGATTAAGTCAAAACAACTTTCTCTGGTGCCTCTCCTTTTGGAATATGTGCCTTTTTACATTTGGCTACCATAGGTCACTTTCTGTCCCAGTGTCTAATTCCTCCGTAGAGCGCTGTTTGCCAAAGACATCAAACTACTTCTCCCACTGAAAGTCTGGATGAGGGTTGGAGCACCAAACTCAACCTTCAGGTAGTTTTTGGTCTCTCAGAATTTTAATGGAGAAGATCTGGGTTAATTTCATTGGCCATTTTAACCCTTCTGAAGCACACATTGCTTTCATGTTCTGAACCAAAATATGCAATTTAAAAATCTAAGAGGTGCTTTTCCAAATATTTGGTGCACGCAGCTTTCAAATCCCCAGCCCTCTGCTTGGACGACCTGTGCTGTGGCCTATCTAGCTGGCTTGAACTGGAGCTGTTCTTGAAAGTCCTGCATGAGGACTTTGCACCTTGAACAAGTTGCTGACTGCCGAGCAGACAGTGTTCAGAGAAGCTAGAAGCAGTAGTATTACTTCTTGTCCATTGGAAAGCTGCAAAATAACACTAGTCACAAAGCATTTAAAAATGGTTGATTTAATGATGTTGGAAGAAACCACCAGGTGTCTTTGCATGTGGAAAAAAGGACCTTTCCCTCTCTTCCTCTACAGAGGGTTCAAGCCAAGATGGCACACAGCAATGTATGGCACCAGCCTCTCTTAACACAACCTGAAATGAGCTAGTCCATACCCTGGCCTGCAGCGGAGGTGCTGCAGCTCGGAGTCTAGCCCTGAACTTGGTGCTGATGTTTGAGCTGCTGAGCTGTGCCATGTTGTGTGCTGTGACGGCTCTGTTCTCTGTACCTAAACGAGGTAGGCTAATGCCAGCT
The DNA here is from genome assembly GCF_929443795.1 of Astur gentilis. Classification (NCBI taxonomy): domain Eukaryota; kingdom Metazoa; phylum Chordata; class Aves; order Accipitriformes; family Accipitridae; genus Astur; species Astur gentilis. The sequence goes on from NC_064904.1 coordinate 11,309,095, forward strand.
GGCTGACAGCCAGCTGCGACTGCACCTCCTGCAGTGTAGACACAACCCAAGGAGAGGCAGGGGAGGTAGCCTCGTGTACTGCTGAGGTGGTCTTCTCCTTGGGCCTTGTGTGAGGAAAGTAATTCAACATCAGAAATCGAGCAACAACACAGGCGAAGGAGCAGATAGGCATATCTTAGGACAAGCTGGGGTGTGGAGCCCAAAAAAGAGTCTGTTTCAGCCACTTTGCAGCTGTTCCTGAGCAGTTTCATTCTGGTAGCTCCAGAGAGATCCTTTGAGGTGATAGGAGGCGGGAAGGGATCTGTTCCCTGTCCTCTGTACTGGAAACCTGTAAACCCAAGTTTGTGGCAGCATCTCCACAGCTGTTGATGTGAACTGGCAGCTCTGATGGTGGCCCTGCAGGCGTTCCTTCTGTCCTGTGCCAGTTGGAGTTGGGAGTCTCTTGTGGGAAAGGAAGGACACTAGTTGTTAGCCAGTGTGAATTAGGATGAAAGACGGGCAAATAGCACTGTGAATTCAGCTGACAGTTCTGCTGTAAAGCAATGCAGCTCATTAGAAATACTCTAGTGTTAAACCTCCTCCTGGTACCAATGCACAGAGACAGGTCCTCGCCAGGGTGAGCACGCTGTGTGAGCTTGCATCCCAGCTGGTGAAACTCATCAGGAGAGGCTTCTGCTGGTGAGTTAAGTTACCTGTGAAGACTTTTCATCAGTTTTTGCCCTCAAATCTGTCCATCCGATGATCAGAAAAGTTGTGTTTTGGCTTCATCCCCAAGGGGTAGGGGGAAACATGTATAATTCATGATACTAGGAAGAAAAAAGTTGTTTAATTACTTTTCAGTTGACTGCTATCTTATTGTAGTTGATACATACAATATAATAGCACTGTATTTTAAACGTTTAGTTTTTTACATTCTCTTTAACTATGTTTTTAAATGCGATAAAATAATTTTAGCTTTTGAAAGTTTAAATGGTTTGGTCTTGTTTAGGTGAAGACCCTCATTTTCTTTTTTAAATGGGTCAAGCATTAGATACATCAACTGGTTGCATTCTGATTAGAAGGGTCCACAAAGATAACTGCATAAGATAGAATATTCACTTAAATTTTGTTTCTTAAACTATCAATGTGAATGTCATAATTATATATATTTTGTGGAAAATGGGAAATTATTTCTCCTAAGTATAAGTTATTGTGCAAAATATGGTATCGTTAAAGAAAATGATAGTTTAAGTTTTAGTTTTAGAAATCTTAAAGATATAAAAGTGTATTGCATATGCATAAACAAATTTCATTTGTTCTATTTAATTTTTATGTAGTTGTGTAAAGTGCTAGGTAACTTCTTTTTTCGCTTATCCATTAAAACAACCTTGTTACTTGAATATTCGTGTTTAACTGGTTTGAAACAGTGATCAATTTTTGTAATATAATCTTATAACCAAGGGAAAAAAAAATACATGCCTCAGTTGTGCTTAACAATATAGCAACAATGTACAATCAGATGCTTAAGACCATAGTAGCCATAACTGGTAGTGCAACCACAATGGTTGTGTCTTGATATATTTAATACCAATGGGGATAATGAATTCTTAATATATTTTTACAAGTTTGCAACCAGGAAGACCCCATAAATATCCACTAGAACACTTTTTTAATAGTTAATATAAGAGTGAAACTCTTGTTCTCTTAAAGCAATGTCCTGACAAACATTTTTCTTTCCTGTACAAGTACATCTGAAACGTTATGTATTAAAATATGCTCATTGTCACTTTAAATTTCAGTTTTTATTCTCTAAATCGCTAACATGCTGTTGGTATTCTTGCACACCAAATACGAGCCAAACAGTGCATTACACTAACTTGATCACTGGATTTGTGACCATAAATCTCCAAGTCAATGAAGCGCAAAAATATCGTAGGAGATTTTTCTGATAATACGTTTTTTGAAATCTGTGTAAAATTATGCATAGCCCATTCAGCGATGAGTGGCCTGGTATTTACTCTTTAAAAAAAAAAAAATAAAATTATTTTTATTAGCTCCAGCTTGTCTTCAGCAAGTCAAAATCTAGTGATCTTGTGCAATGCCCCTAAAGCAAATACTTTCTGCCACTCCCTGGATAAATGCAGCTTTTCCTGTTGATAGTAAAGCACAATTGCAGTGAAAGTTACAGTTCAGAAGATGGAAGGTCAGTATAGTCTATGCATGTTGTATAATAATGAGTGTTTACATTCATATTCTCCTAAAATAAAATTTATACTGGAGTGTATAGTATTCCATTATGTAGATTTTATCAATTTTGTTAACTGCTTATAGATTGCTTAAAAGAAGTTTTTTCAAGATTTTAAAAGATGTATAAGGTTAAGTTTGCAAATATAATGGAAATGCTGTATAGCTTTTGAAGTGATAAAATACTCATTGGGATTTTAAAGAAAGTATGTTGTAATAATGCTGTTGTAAGTAATATTTTAAATGTCTTTTTTGCCTGTTTTCTATAATTCAGCACACTTCCTGTGATGAATGTTCATAGCATTATAAAATTGCTTAGCCACTGAAAAGTAACATTTGGTTTTGAATTATTTTACTGTATGAGGAATTATAGTGGGGTAAATTCCTTCGTGAAATTCTACATAATTCATTTTTCTATGATTTCCAATGTTTGCTGACATCAAATAAAACTTTTTCAAGCCATTGATGTAATAAAATACGTAGTAAAATGTTATTGATGTAAAATGTGGTTCTGCTAAGTAATTGATCCCCTACCTTTCAGATTTTGGTCAGGAGAACCGGCCAGGGTTTGCCCTTTCCTGTATTGCGTCGTCTGCGTGTAGGTGTCGTCGGAGCGCAGGTTAACTGCTGCTGGAGTCCCGCTCTCGAGCGGCCTTTAGTATGGTGCTGCCAGCTGGAGCTGCCTGGTGCAGTTCACGCCAGGGGTCCTGGAGAGACTGCTGCTCCTTTCTTGATGGTTCGGCATATTCCTTCCCCTGGCCATGCAGCTGCACGCTCTGCAGTCCCGCCGGCACGGGCATCGCCTTCAGGCAACGGGCAGCGAGGCAGCTCTCGTGTTTGGGAAGCGGTGGGACTGGGATGCTGGCTGGTCTTGAGGGGCTGGAGCCGGAGTCTAGCTCGTAGGGCATGGATGGAGACTAGCTGACAGGGTCATTGCTATTACAATGAGGACCTGAAGAGTAAAAAAACCATGCATGCATGCATGTTTTTGCATGCATGTCTGCTGCATGCAAAGCTCTAGCACTTGGCTGTGCAAGTTAACAAGATCATCATCTTTGTCCTGCAATGAAAGAAATGCATTTAAAATGTATAGGAAAAGGCAACTCTTACCCTTGAAGCTTAGCAGTGTGTAGATGTTGCTATCATAGATGCTCAAAATGGCAGGAAATTTTGCACTGGGGTTGAACCTTGGTATTTTCAGGAAGGTAATATTTTCTGTCTCCACGTGCTGGGTGCAACTGAGCACTGAATGCAGAAGCGCGGACAAGACGTTATAGGGCAGTTCAGGGCCAACTGCTTTGTGTTGTCTTATTACATTCAACAGGCAGGGTACCAGCAGTGCTTTGTGAGTCTGGGTGTCAGCACAGGACAAATGACAAGGAGTTTTCTGCTTTGCTGGCATGTGTTAAATGCAGCAGAACTAATACAGCAAGATACTGTGGTGGTTTCCAATGCTGTAGTAGGAGGGCAGGAATTAGTCATGCCTTTTTTAGCAGAGTCGTCTGACGTGAAGATCTTTCAGCCCTTAACCTTCAATACAAACCAGCCCTTCCTGCCCACGTGCCCCCCCAACCCCAAAGTAAAACAAAGAGAAACAAAGAAGGAACTTCCCCTCCTTTCAATCAGGGAGCATAAGCAGGTGAGGAAACTGGGGCTTCCTCTGCCCAAACACGGACCGAGGAATCTCCTGGGGAGTCCAGAAGCAAAGATGAAGTAGTGGTAATGCTACTGTTTTAAAAACACAGGTGCTATGTTTCTACCTAGTAATGGTATGCATTTGTAAATGGGGAATGCAGTGTTGAATTAGTGCTGAATGGAGTTAAAATGCTGTATTTAGTATTCCTTATAGCCTCGTTCCTACATAAACAGATTGGTATCTGGTAACTTCCAGTGTTGAAGTCCTTAAGGCACCAGCACTCTAGCAACTACTGTGGTTTAGACTTTTAAGGTTTGACCTTAATTAAGCTTTGGACCTTAACTAAGAATGGGAATATGTGTATATGCAGAAACCTTTGTTTCCAGAATGCCTACACGTGTCTTCCAGGCCTTGTTCATACTCCACAGCTTGCAGAGATGGGAAACACAACAGCACGGAGCACTTCTCCCTTAGGGTAGGAGCTGCCTTGCAGGATGCAGTGTGAGCTGGAGTTCAGGCTGAAAGGGAAGAGTTCGGTGTTGATGCTGTTTGTATGCTGAGATCTTAATCTAATCCCCAAGTATCAGCTTTATGAAATAACAGTATAAGTGTGGATTTTATTTCATAAACCAACTTACAGTCTGAAAGATACAGTGTGATGTTTGAGAGAGAACTGGGTATCAAACCTATTATCTCATTCCCCTCTAAACCATGCTCTGGCTTATCCACCCAAATCGTCTTTGAACTAATATAAGGCAAATGTAATTTCTGGTCTTGCTGTTAGTGAACAAAATGTGCATGTGTGTATGTAAAAACAAACAAGAAAAAAAACCCCAACCAACCAACCAAAACCAACTCCACCCCCCCCAACCCCCCTCCCAAAACTGCGCAAAGGGCCTGCTGACAGTGGTAGAGGAAGTGTTTGCTTTGCTGCAGAAGGGCTAAGCAGAGAATTACTGTAAAATACTAAGGCAGCTAGTTTCTGAAGTCATCAGGAAGGGAAATCTTGAGGGCAGTAGCATACAGGAGGTCTGAACTTTTAGCAAAGATGGAGAAATCACCTGGAAGCCTCCCCTACTGAATGGGAAAAGTTTGCATGGAAGACCGCCCCCGGCCTAGCCTAACAAGGGCAGCAAAGGGCGGGGACTTGTACGATGGGGAAAAACACTGATCATCTGAGGAGTTTACACTGGGGAGATCAGGAAATGGGAGTAAGGGAAGAACTGCCAGATGTCATGCTGACTTCTGTTTGTTTCCAGCCAGAGATGATGGTGAGGGAGAGGTTGAGATGTTTGTTCTGACTCGGGACAGACACTTAGTTTTCACTAAGGTCGTTTGGAACAGGAGAAGTGTGGGGTGATGGAAATAACACATGCACATGTGAACTGGGAAGAGCTTTTCCCCATCTGCACATTTTGGGGGAGCAGAGATAATTTGTCTGACACCTAGCATATGAAACTGTATGGCTTAGCAAGACCTGAATAAGCTTTTAAAATGGAAGATCATACTATGTGACTAACAAAGCTGTGAACTGCTTTCTAAAAGAAAAAGATGAATAGGAGATCCAGGCAGCTGCAGACTTCTTGATGCTGCCTTGTGTATTCAAGGTTTAGAATAAGTCATGATGGAAAGGAGAATTAGATGAATTAATAAAATAGAAGAATGGGTGCAACGGACTTGCCAGAGAAAGACTTGTGCCTGACTAGTCAATCACAAGGTGCAAGATTCATCAGTGGATACGGATATCGCTGCCTGAGCTCGCTGTCCAGAATCCCTTAGAGAAATAAGCTTTTCTAGGGTATAATTAATTTAATCCTACATTAGATGTTGAAAACTGATCTAATGTATTACATCCTGAAAGTGCTTATTGCTCCCCTTATTATAGATTATAGGCAGAGCCTAGGGCTCTGTCTCAGATGTGGAAGCTGGGCATTAACCACGCGAGTGCCATGGCTGCCTGGCCTCAACCCCCAGGAGGGGGCAAGGACTTAGAAGCCCTCACTGCAGCACGGGGCATTGTACTTCCAGCTAGACAAAGAAACGTTGGTGCCATCATACCAGTGCTTTGAAAGCCTCCTCTGGGGCATTGTGTACAATCCTGATTCATCCTCCGGAAGGCAGATCTGCCCGAGCAGATGGAAATGGAAGGACGGCACCCAGTGAGCTTGGCTTGCTTGGGCAGGCGGAAGAAGGGCTGGGGGTTGTGCCTGTTCTCTGTAAATGGCACCCCAGGGGTCACAGGTTAAGTAAGATAAAGGCAGTGTGGATGGGCGAAAAATTAGGCTGGATTTTAGTCTGTCCATAACCTTAGTGGTGATTCTTCCACGTTTGGGGACAAATCTCTCCAATAACCCTAAGCTCTGAAAGTTGTAAAGGAGATGCCATGGTTACTGACCTGAGCTCCACACAGCAGATTCTTTCTTTCCAGCTCCCTGCTTCCTGGTGCAGAAGGGTATTGGGCAAACTCTGGTTCGCCAGTTGGGTCCACCCTTACTGCCAGCTGGTTTTCTTCCTCCAGAGGAGTAGTGGTGTTGAATCACAGGGATTTGTACTGTTGGCAGGGTTACAGCTTCTGGTGGAAGGGTGCTCCAGGAGACATGCCTACCTCTGATTGTATCTGTAGTCTTCCCCTGTTCCGGGCGCCTGGCTGCCTGCAGCTGGGCAGCACGTTGCAGAGGCCGAGCAGCTCTCTGCTACGAAAGGTGAAGAGAGGTGCTGTGAGCGTGTAAGAGTGTGCTGGCTGTGGGGTTTTGAGTCCGAGCTTGCACCAGGATGAAGCTGCTGGCTGACAGCTGTGTGGGTGAGAGCTGGGAATAGAGGGCTCCCTGGAGCTGCCAGGTCCGTGGCTGTGCTCTGCGTGCTGCCGGCGGGGTGGGGTAAATGGCTTTGGGATAGGGGAGACTGAGAGAGATGCCCTTGGCCGAGTAAAAGCTGCGTTGTGGCACTCTGGTCTGGATTTTGCGTGTGCTATTCTTGGTATAGAAGCTGATCTGAAGAAGCCTTAACTCTGCTCCGGTCGCCTTGTCAGCCTTGGACCGCAGCCCGCAGCAGCCGGGCCACTTGCCACTGGGATGCGGTAGCAACTTGTTCTCCCGGTGCCAGACCCAGGACCTTGCTGCTGGCGTGGGGAGGCTTGGGAAGGCCATTCACAGGAGCACCAGCAGATTCCCAGAGATTCCCGCTCAGTTGGTTTGGGGGTTTTGTGTTAGCTTATGTTTTCTTTTTCCTCACGTAAGATGAATTGGGTTCCCTATAGGAAAGATTGGCTTGAAGGATTCTGTTTCTTCTAATTTCAGTAACTACTGGATGTTGCATTTCCCCAAACTGCAGCATAGCATGTCCTGTAGGCTTGTCTCCGTCGTTGACAACCGAATTCCTTGTCCTGCTTTCCTGTAGGGAGGGTCCCTACTCCTGTCCTGCGCTCTTTCCACATGAAGGAGGATTAAATCTGCTTTCTGCCGTGAGATATAGTGGGAAATCTGGGACAGAGTTGGAAACTTCTGGAGCTTCTAAACAAGTATGTCCTCCTGAAGGTCCCAAATCTTCATTGCTTGTTGAAATATGCCTCTGATAACAGAACCAGCTCCCCTGTGGCTTGGTACCTTTTAAGTACTCTAGAAACGTACCAGTACTGGGAGGGGGGGGGGGGGGGGGACGGGACACACACGACCTCGCTGGACCCAATTTCCATTCTTTTGGGCCCTCTCTTGAAGGGTCAGCTCAGGTAAGAAGTGTCATCATTCGCTGCCGAATGTTGTGCCAAAAATGTTATTCTTATATATTTCCTATCATTTTTAGCCTTTCCAGTAGAACTTCAGGGACAGCTTTTCTGATGCCAAAAGTGGTTTTGCATCCCTGATCAGTATGTTGTCTGTTAATGTTCTCCCTTAAAAAAATAAATTAAAAACAGCTATTAAAAAACCAAAAACAAACCCAAAAGCAGTTAATTGGATGTTCTCCTTTAAGCTAATTCCCTTTTGCTGCATGGCTGGTTCTCTTCTCTTTGCACGATCAAGTCTCACTGGTACAAATATGCTGAGAAGATAACTTCTAAGTTTAATCAAATTCTCCTTTAAAAGTATTTGTATACAGATTCCAGTTTCTGCAGTTAATCACGGGAGGTCCTGGGTTCAGTGCCATGCCGTACTCGGGAAGCAAACAATACTCCGTGTCTGTGCTTTATCACAAGCAGCCTCTTGCTTTGACTTTCAATGAGTGACCCAGAACCACAGTGGGATTTAGCAGCAGAAAAATAATTTAAGAGAATTGTGCTATGCACACAAGGAAGATAAACTAGTCAAGCAATTTGTTATGAACAGTGCCTTTAGCCCAAGGCATGGATGGATAACTTCTCTTCCTCCTGGTTTTATTTTCGTGCATTGTTAGCAGCGAGTACTGCAATCTGCCTAGGGCTCCAGATTTGCAGTTCAGAATCCAGCATCAAAAAAAAGACCCATAATAAATAACTATGAATTGACTTGCATCTTCACTGCCCTCAATTGTGTGCTGCCTAGGGCCTTCGTAATGTGAAATACACTAAGTCCTCTTCTGCCAGCCTGTCTCTCAAGGTGCAGAGAAAATCTCTTACAATAAGAGGAGGACACTTAGTTTTTATATACTTACATGTATATAAATAAAAAATACTCATGACTCCCTAACTTCTGCTGGATGTCCCAAGATATTTTTATATTAATGCTTTAAACTGCAAGTCCCTCAGACGAGGAAGCCTCTGCTGTAGGCATTAAATAAATAGTTGGGAGCCTAATCCAAACCTTGTTAGGTGCTTTTACATAGTCTGCAGTAAGGTGGACCAGGTGGATAGTAAATAACTTTATAACGTTAGGGCAAATGCAGTTTCAAATGATTACCCGTCAGCCTCTCATTAGTGTCTGTGGCCAAGCAGAAACTTGACAAGGAAAGATGTGCCTTGCTAACGAAGGAACGCGTCAGCATGCTGTGAGAAGCAGCAAGATTTCGGCAATGCTTTATAGGCTCGAGAGAGCATCTAGCACCTCTGAATTGCTTCTTTGTTGGTCGGTGAACCTGTTTTGAGGACTTGGAGGAGGGAATTACGTTGGATTCAGGAAACTCTTTGCATTTTACTTTGTCCACTGGAAATGGTCATTTCCTGGATCAGACTGGTTAATCTCAAGGATTTCACTAGTAATATGTGTTAACAAGGGGGCAGTCTTCTGTCCTTCTGCAATGTTTTGCTTTTGCTCTGGTATGAAAAGAAAAAGTAATCTGTAAAATGAAGTGAAGAAGGTTTATATCATTTTTGTTGCTGTTCTTGCATTTGAAGGTTGCCAAAAGGCAGTGGAGTCATCTCTGTTTTTCTTGTAAAGGTGCGTTTTTTCATTTAGTAACTCAGTGTTGTTTCTACAGCCTTCTGGGATGGAGAGGTCACAGTGCTGTATAAATGAAAGCTGAGTAATTGAGACAATTTTCAATGTTTTTACATTTTACTAAAAAGTTTAATGTTTACTTAATGCCCTGTAAACACTCAGGAGAATACATCTTTATTTAAAAATTCAGAACCTACTAAAGGCTTCAAAGAACTGCTGGTCACTTGCAGGGACTCACAGCGCTGCTGAGAGTCATTAATGTGCTCATGGTGGAGGAGGAAACTATAATTTCTGCTAATTTCTGCCAAGACTAAGTCAACGTTACCTCACCTGTGAGCTCAGGGTAGGGAGTAGTAACATCAGTGTGAAAGCGTTGATGTCTGCAGATGGGAAGTGTTAGGATGTGTCCTCCCTGTGGATAAGTAAATCCTACAATAATGCCCAGTTAGGGCTTGGATTGCCAATCTGTGGGTGTTTGGGAAGTAAACCCCTTAGTTAATATTGCACGGGAGGAATTATGTACCTAAGGAAGAAGGCATTTCCTAATCCTTGTGATACATGGCTATCAAAGGTCCCAGAATGTCATTTTGGGCAGTGCACTCAAGGTGTTGTACAAGAGATTTGTGGAAGATGTTGTCTAGCAGCAAAGGGTTATTTTTGACTTGTATAAAACAAGCCCTGTGAAAAGTTGATGACGGTGGGAAGGGGGCTGACTTGAGGAACTGCGTGTGGTTGTGAGTGTGGCCCTGTTGGAAGAACATTGCAGAGGCTGAGGTCGCATGTTGGAGTAGCAGACTGGAAGGATGGGTCCTTGGTTGGATGCAAGAATCTTCTGGAGAGAGGTGTCGGTGTGGACTTGCTTTCTGAAGGCTGAAGTTCTCTGATGCTAGAAGGGTATTGCCCTTGGCGTTGGCTTGCTCCGTGGCAGTGATGGTAATTATAGCAGGTTTTTCTGGAAACTCCTAACCAGGGATAATCAAAGCACAGAAGAAAGTTGGAGAGCACAAGAAGAATGTCTTGATATTATACACATCAGCAAGATTGCTGGGCTGTGCTCCAGCTACAGACTAGCGTGGGCGTCTAGAAATCAACAAAAGGTACCTTAAACCTACGTTGGGAGTAGTGGAAGCACCGTTGCAGCGTGTGGGGCAGCTGGGGCTTGGGACCTCTGCCATGGTCCCACCTCTAAGACCATTCCTGAGTAATGGATGAACAGTTTGGTCTGTTTTCCATGCTGGGTCTGGCTGCACATCACAAGATACATTTTTCACAACAGCCTTTTATAGCCAGTTGTTTTCCTAGAGTAGCTGAAGCTTTGGAGAATACTGTCCAAATTTCTTCAGCATGTGACTATTTTGATTCTAAATGAGTTGTTTTGTAGGCAAAACCCAATGGCCACTTGCCTGGGTGGCTCTAGCTCGGCTCGGTTTATTTTTCGTGTACTAATTATTCCTATGAGATTCAGTTTGTGATTTCTGTTCAGCTGTTTAGGTGTCTCGGCTGTGATGACAAAGTAACGTGTCATCTAAGTAAATTAGTATGTGAAAACTGTATGTCCTGAAGTGTTTGAGTAATGGTTGCAGAAGCCTTTGGAAGCCACATGTTTGTGGCTGGAAGCTGCGCAGTGCATGTGTGCTGCTCTCTTAAATATTGCCGACAGCAGAAGCTGGGGAAGAAACTGTAGACCCTACAGAAGGAAGGGGCATGGATGTGTCCTCGCATTTCCTCTTTGCTCCTTCCTACCCCCCTTACAAGGCCTTTCGTGTGGGAAGCTTGGCGTAAGTCCGGGTTACTCTGGCCATTCAAAGATACTGGAATCTACTGTTAGAAAATCCATGTCTCATCCAGTGGTGAAGCTGAGGCTACAGAAGGGTGATAGCAAGAACAGCGAAGGGCTGGAGGGAAGCGGTGCAAGTCCTTGGGGGATGGAGAGGAGGCACTGAGTGTAGGCTACGCCGTGGGTGCAGGACGCAGCTCGGAGCCCTGAGGTGCCTGGATTTATTTCTGCAGGAGATGGTTTCTGACCAGGGAGGGTGGACAGGTGGGTGCTTCAGCCCAGGCTGTGAGGTAGGGCTAGAAATTGGCTCTTGATGAAGTCCTGGAAATGAGGCGGCAAAAGGAATTAATCATTAGCAGAGCTGAGTGACAGATGTGTCACATTCTTTATTGCTGTGAAACTTTGAGTTTGGTTGTCTTTCTACACAAACTGTTTCTCAACAGCCTGTGTTCGATGCAGGAGTGCCAGGTGGCACCTCCAGCCTGTACTTTGCCAGTGTCGGTAAAGCTCTGAGGAGGAGAGGATGGGGAAGGTGTTCCCAGTGGCTCCAAAAAGTGATTAATCTTGTCAGATGACAACCCAAGCAATACCTAGTGCAAAGGATTGGGAACTGCTTGAATAAATTATGAATCACAAATGATTTATTTGGGGGTTTTCTCTGAAGAGAAGTCTAGATGAGTATAATTTGAGGGGGAGGCACAAGCTGTGCTAGGATGCATGAAGGACCCACGCGTCTAGTGACAAATGATCAAGTGGGATGAAATCTTGTAGGTTTTGAAGGCCAGAAAGGCCCACAGCCATGTTTTGTGTGGATTATCCCACCACACAGAGTTAACAGCCCTAAAACGACTCACAACCTGCCTGATGACCTCTGCACTGAGACCACGTTCAGACCCCCAGGCTGGCCGTACTTGCGGCTCTTCTGCAGCTCCTCAGGGTCTTCACTAGGTCTTCTAGTGCCTCTGCCCCACATTCCTGTCTCTCCAGGGCTGGGTTTTAAACCCACAGCTGCCTTCTGATGTACCGTGGTAGTTTCCATGCATTGGATGTCAGCTCGACCTCCCCAGCTCTGCCAGGGGCCGTAGTGGCACAGAGGCTCCCACAAAGCAAGTCCACACTGCTCAGGTTAGCAGGACAGCAGTGGGAGGAGATGGTGCATGGGAGCACGTGTTCGGCATTTGGTACCGGAGTGAAGACTGTTCCTCCAAGTCCAGCACTGTTGATATTTAGCCCAAGGGCTTCATCAGCCTCCTGAGCCAAGCGGTGCTCTTTTCTTTGGGAGGTGATGTCTCAAGAGGACAAGCCATCTATGCAGGCAATTGTGGGAACTTGCCCTAATTATCCCTTTCTCCCCTTTCCTCTCCCACACACTTCAGCAGTTCCCATCAGGTAAGGAATACCAATTTATTCATAACGACTTTTGCTTGATGTGACTGTTTCCACGGCCTTTATCATATCTCTGTGCTTCCAGAACATCAGCTCTGTCACACCTGTAATTTATTCTTGAGCTGTAATGTAGCTCTTGGAAAGATGCCCAGGTTTGACTTCAAGCAACGATGAATTCACAAGGTCCCTAAGCAAGTTGCTTCAATTGTAAGTTAGCTTTGCTGCCTTAATTTGCCCAGCATCTTTTTTTTTTTTTTTTTTCTTTCTACTTGGTATAGCTCATTGCATCTCCTTCTGCTAGGTTAAAGACTATTATCAGACACTTCTTCTCAACCTGGTACTTGTAGATGAGGAGGCAGCTACATCTTGATCTGAGTTTGGATAAACTGAGTAGTATGAGGTTTCTGCTGTTCTCACGAAAGGCAGACTTCACGGAACTGAAATGCCCTCCACTCAAACCCATGGTATTTGGCACTGGTGGTGAATCTCCCTTCCCCTGTGTTTCCTGGCATAAATTGTTTGATAGGTAGGTTCCTGTTTCATAGTTGCATTGAAGATGCTCTGGAAGTCAGGGAGCCTGTTTAACCTGATCCTGTTTCCAAGCTTTCTCTTTTACAAAAGGCGATTTCCTCTCTTTGTGTGTGTCCTTGTGTCAGCCACAACTTGCATGGGAAATAAACATACGCGTGTGGCTGCTTTGCCTGTTTGAGGAACCTGGCAAGAGCCCATCTCCCAGCATGGCAGAGGATGCTGAGTGCAGAAAGTGATTAAATGTTTGTCTAGCAAGCAGAGCGGTGTGTTTAGCTGCCTGGAGGAAAAGCAGACTTGTGGGACTCGAGCTGAGCTCATTCATTTTCTGATCCCTGAACTTAATCTAACTGAAAAAATGAAATACGAAATGAGAGAAATTCTGCAGTCTCTGCAACTCTGTCTCTAATTGGCAAAGTCCAGGTAAGAGGCTCCAGGTGTGAAAAGAAGTCCCTGAGAAAAAAATGTGGTTTCCTATGGAGGCTGCGGGGGCACCAACATCTCGAGGCAAAACCGATCCGTAGGGCAGGTAGCTGGGTTTAGGCTCTTCTGGGAAGGGCATGGGGGAGGCTCCAGTCCCTGAACCCCTTCCCGAGGATACTGAAGGGGACTGCGGGCCAGGTGTGCTGCCTCCCTCCTGCAGCAAGGACCTTTCTAGATGTTGCCTTTAACTAAGAGGCACCGCTAACAGGTTTGCATTCCCTGCGGTGCTCTTCCGTGCCACCTCTCCGCTGCTGTAGGGGGAGATGGGGAAATGGTTTGCCACCAGCGAGCGTGGCAGCGCACCGAGCAGCCTCATTAGTCGGCATTTAACTTCTCGTCTTCCTCCTCCTCCCCTGTTTATCTCTGGTACACACCTGTTGCAAGTTCGATCAAAAAAAAAAAAAAGGGGGGAGGGGGGGATGAGGTTCTCCATGCCCAGGAAAAGGGAGCGCGGACCCCCGGTCAGTGTGCTGTCAGCAAATATCGAGCATGGTTGGGGATTAATTAGTAAGAACCCCTGGGTAGACTTGTTGGGCAGGAAATGCCAGCCCCAGAAGAGAGCCTAGTGTCATGTTAAGGACACTTGTCAGTGTGTAGTAACTGTAGTAACCGACTGCACAAAAATAAACACGTTGCTAAATTGCTCATAAATCTTACCCTGACCATGGGATCTGTTGGGTTCCAGCTCAAGCCAAGTGCCATCAGTTGAAGTAGGAAAAAGGCAGCGGGATGCTCACTTCCCCTCGGGAGCTGCTGATGGTTCTGGGTTGAGCCTTCCTAAAGGTGACTTTCCACCCAGAGGTGATGGCATTCAAATCTCCTCTCCTCCTGGAGAGGATTGCTTTGCACCTAAGTTGAGGAAAGCATCTCCAGCATCTGAAATAATGGGAAAGCTCTGGGATCTGTGGAAGAAGCTAAAGGAAGGATAAATGCAACTACTGAAATTGCCTCCCACTAATGCAGTGCCGGCCGTGTTTCAGCCAGTCGGTTAGGAGGAATGGTTATGGAGATACTTGATTCTGCCCAAGTGGGATTTATCAGAGTCAGCCTGCTGCTGTCCATCAGCAACGGAGAAAAATTATGCTCTATGCTGGGAGAGGAATTTGCAAACCCCGGTACAAAATGAGTAACAAGGGTAAATCAATTGGAGATGCACTGTGCTTATTCTGGGAATGGCAGAGCGAGCAGCGCAGCGTTTAGTTCAATTGGTAGTATTAGATAAAATGCTGTATTTCATATGTAGGCATTTACTGGTATTTCCTTTATTTTTAGAAATACTCTTGGCTTTTGTAATCATGCTTCATTTTGGTGTCGCAACAGTATTATTAGGAAGAGAAACAGCGGTGCAGATGCTGGTTTTTTTCTATAGCACTGTCCCCATATTTCTCTCAGGTCTTGGGGGTAATTAGGGCCAAAGACCTGCCCAATTTACTGCAGCCTGGTTGGGTTACTTGAGGGCGAGGTATCTGCCCGCAGCGTTCCTCGCCGCCGCTGCTGCTGCCACGCTGGGACCCTTCTGCATGTGCTTTTGCTCTGTCCCTTTAGGGACATGCCCCTCTTACCACGTGAGCCTCCAGGCCTCTGATTTCTGCAGGGAAAGCTTGGCTTAGCCTTGCCCCCAAGCCTGTCTCTTTACCTTCAGGGCATCGTTTCTCCCTGTGGCTCCTGAAACAAGCCCAGAAGCGTTGGAGCCCTCTTACAGCCGCACCGACCTCGGAGCTGCGCAACCAGCCGGTGCTTGCGGGAACACGGGGAGCTTCCTCAAAGCAGGACAACTTCTCCATATGCTGTATTGTAAGTGCCTTTATACTGGGTTGGAAAAGTCGAGCCTTCCTCTTTGCTTCTCCAGGAGCCGCTCTCAGCCCGTGGGCTGATGTCCCTCCCACCGCCCCTTGGCTTCGGTCACCAGCGGTCCAGCAAGGAGGCTTAAATGGCACGGGGAAGATGCTCTTCCTTTTCCACACTTGCGGGAGATGGATTAAAATGATCGTCGCTTTTTTTTGCCTCTAACAGAGAATTGTAATTAAATGTCCCTTTCCTTAATGTCTCCTATGGTAATTCGAGACAACTTATTAAAGGCTCAATGACTGTCGCTGCTGCATAGCACTGCCTCCTCCTGCCCAGTACCCCGAGCAAGGTCAGGGGTCTGTTGTGTGAGATGCTGCACTAATGCACAGCAAGATGTGACTCTTGCTTTAATGACCTCCTTCTCAGTAGGTAGCTGGGATCTGTGAACCCCCAAAGGAGGCCTTTTTTTTTTTTTTAGGATGTTCTCTTAAAAATAGGAGTGAGAAGAATACCATATTTCTCTGTGATTGCTTTTAAAGAGGAAGGGTTAGCTATTGAAAATATTACACATGCCTTTGCCGATCCATGCTCAGGCATGTTGATGTGATGGACCAAAAGAGAAGCAGCTTTGTTCAGCGAAACAGTGTTGCTCAGTAGGAAATTTCCTACACGAAATTCTCCCCAAGTAAGGGCAGCAGCACAGAGATGAAGTGTCAACATGAAGCTTCAGCTGTGGAAAGGAAAATATATTACAGCTCTGAGGAGAAAATGAAAAGAAATCCAGCATGCTTTAACATGCATACTTTGCTAGGACTTCTACCACTCAGTCAGCCTTCTTTTCCTTTGAAAAAATAAAAAATTGTAGTCAATTAAAAATCAAACTGTCCCATGTGTATGAGTTCAAGTGACTGGGCTGGGTTTTTTTAATGTTTACTTCGTGCACTTACACTAATTGAAATGCTAGTTATATTGAATGAGTCTTTAAAAATGCCCTGGCCTCACTATATCCCAGCAAATGTCACGGGAAAAGGACATTTAATTATAGCCTGCTTCAGGAAAAAAAAAAATCAAGGTTAAATTAATACTAATGTCTGTTTGAAAAATATAATAAATGTTAGACTAGGTGAGGAAGCATGAACAATTGTCTGCAGCTTTGCAGGATACTGCTCTTGCAAATTCATGGAAAATTAAAACCCATTAGCATCTCGAGTACTTCACGGAGGGGTTTTAGCAGAAGTTGTAGCTGTTCCCCTGCCCTGCTGGAAGTGCCCTGGGTGGCTCAGCCCATGCTGCGAGCTCTGGGCGATACCTGCCCTGGGCTTGATTCACTGGAGCCTTCCTCCCGCGGAGCCTCCGGTCAGGTAAAATGTAGGTCGGCTGCTGCGGCATTGGCCTCTGCGGGGAAGCAGGGGCTCGGTGGAGCTGCTGTGAAGGTGGGTGCTGGGTTGGGAGTTGGCAGCCTGGGGCAGCATCAGCGGGTCGGGGTCGGAAAGGGGATGCAGGGGGTTTTAAACCGCCGTGCGAGGTGAGGCTGCGGGTTACGTGTGGCTCTTAGCCGTCGGGGACACAAATCTGTTCCCTTCGCCAGCGCTGAAGCAATAAAACGTACTGAAAGAGCCAACCCAGAATGCCTGTCAGCCTTTGGATGAGTTTATACAGGAGCTGATATGTAGCCAAAGTGGGAGGACTTTTACTGCCATTAGCAGATGTTGGTGGCTGCCACTCTAAAAATGAGCTCAGCTGTAAATCAGCTTTTCTACCTCTGCAGGATTATTTTTTCTTTCTCTAGTTTTCACGTTGCTCAGAACAGCATCAAATTCTTCTCCATCCCCCTCTCCCTCCTCCATCCTCTCCTGTGCCTCTGCCAAGGGCTAAAATTTCCCAGTTTCCGAACGTGAACGTCGAGCTCGCAGCAAACCCTGGAGGTTGCAGTGCTCCGGATACAGAGGACCCGCCGAGACCCAGCGGGGGCTGCAGCTCCGGCAGCAACTGCTCGACCCCTCGGCAGCGCTGGCCCCCGCGGGACCAGTCCCCTCCTGCTGGGTAGCTCGGTCACGGGGGTACGGCCACAGCGTTGGGCGGAGATGTCCAGATGTTGGCAACGGCGTCACACAGGCACTACGCGTAGGTGGTGGTGGCGGTGGTTGGGGGGGAGGGCAGTCGCCTGGCTGGGGTAATGACTTGGATGCATCTTAGTGTAAGAGATTAATTAAAAAATATCCCTGCCAGCTGAAGAAAGGCATCGTCTGCTTGTCTCTGACTGCAAACTCTTACTGTTCCCAAAACTGCTCTGACGGGGCTGCTCTGGGACACTGTGGTTCAGCCCCGCTGTCTTAAAGGAAGGAAGGACTTGCATAGCACTGAAAAAGCAATTCAGCGGGACTTGGTCGTGCTCAGCGCTGGCCTTCTCGCTCTTGTGCACCCCAAATGTCCCCGTGCTGACGTCCTTAGTCCCCTCCCTGGTGCAATGAGCCCAGGCGGCCTCGCTCTGCAGCTTGGAGAACAGAGCTGCCATCTCCCCTTTTTCTGGATGTATCCAGCGAAGGGTTTCACGTTTCTCTTATAGGTCTGGTCCCCTCTAGCAATCCTTTTGGAGGCATGAGGAGGGTGGAATTGCCCCCCCAGCACCCAGAATAACACCTCGTTATACATTTGTATGCTGTGCTGGGACTGTAGGCGTCGCTTCCCACGAAGTAGCTAAGCTGGAGATCCCAGACCGAGCCAAATTGCTTTGGGCTCAGAGGAGTTTCTTCACAATAATTTCCCCCCCCCCCCCCCGAAACACTTAAACTCATAACACTCGAGCTGTGGTTTGTTATCTGTTGTTTCCAGAGTTGTTATGCTATGACTGGCAGATAGACTTTTAGACAGGAGACCACATGTTTACTGGTTTGTAATCTTTAATAATGCTATTTTTGGATTCGAAGGACAATGATCCAAAATCAATATATATTTTCCCAGCATAAGCAGGCCTGTGCCAGCCTTGGCCTCTGAATCTGGCTTCCTTCAGTATGTTCAGAAACATTAGCTTAGGCTTTTTTTTTATTCTCTTTTTCTTTTTACTTTAGAGGTATTGCTTTCTGCATTGCCCTCACCTACTACTAGGAATTGGACTTTTATTTTGTTTTCTTTTCCCTTCTTTAGTTCTGCTTCTTTTTACTTTTTTTTTCCACAAGCTCCTGCCCCATGATATGAATTTTCATTCAGTAAGGTAAGATGAATCCCACCTTGGTTTCAGATGATGGTGACCAACCAGCTCATGTGAAGATAGGTACCTGTGTTGTAAAGCCTCTCTTTTTAGCCGATGGAGAAAAGTCCCCACTTCTAGGATACGACTCCTCTCCTCCTAAGCTAGATCTCTAAACTAGCTGAGATGATGTGCATCCCAGAGGTGCTTGTTCTCCTCCCTTAACCCATGAGGGACCCCAGACAGGCAGTGCAGATGCTTCCATGCTGGACATCCTGAAAGTTGGGGGAGATGAACCCAAATGCTGAAGCTTAAGTTGTTTTCAGCCCTGGAGTAGGAACTCATTACTTGAAACAAACTCTTCAACATTTTGTTTTTCTCTGACATTCAGCTTGCTTCTATCGGTGATAGAAATTATTTTCCTACTGTGATAGCCGAGTTCAGCAATGAGCACGGTCACATTTTCTTTTCAACCCTTTTATTGAAACTCTATCTACCCACTCACAGAAGTGTTCGATTTATAAGACACCTTCATGCTCACGCTGACATTTCACTCTCTGGGTGCCTTGGCTTCTTGAGAAATCCCCACGAGCAGTTCCCCTCCTCATCTTTGTACCGAGGCCATCTGCTCCCTGCAGGGCTGGACCTTTGGGGTTTCTTTCAAGGTACATTTCTGTGGGTCCTCACCACGTTCTTGTAAATGCAGCAGAGTTGCAGAAGCCCACGTGTATTTCCACACTGGACGGAAATACCTTTGTGCAAATATGCCGGGCTTTGTAAATCTTTTCTTGGGTCTTGCAATTCTGGCTCTGCATCCCCGGTCTCTGGGGCTGGGATTTGCTTACTCGGTCCACTGTGGTTTTTTGGCCGGGATTTGCAGTTGTGATCTACAGCAATGGTGAATCCTTGCTCGGGTCTTTTAGCAGGCTCTTTTCCAGCTTTGGGTCTCTGACAGCCCTTACAATCTAGCCTTAAACTAGGCATTTCACTAGGCTATGGGTTTGATGTAAATCTCCCATCTCAGAAGCTTCTGTCTTTATATGAAAGCGGTATCCCTCCAATTTTTTTTTGTAAGACTGCAGTGTTGTTCTATTTCTTTTCTACTGTCACCTAATAACCAGCTCTTCCCACTTAGCTGTAGACTATTGAGCAAGACTAATCCTATTGACTGTGAAAAATGATATTTGTTTTAAAGCCATGCTTTGCTTGTCTTCCTTTTGAGCATGTCTTCATAAAAATAAAAGCTTGCATGAGCCTTTTTTGATGGTATTTCTGGTGCTAGGCACCTTCCTGTCTCTTCCAAATTCTCTCAGGCAAGAGACAAGTGTTATAATCCATTATTTAATTTCATATCTCGTTTCTCCTTTACCCTTGTCAGTTTTATCCACTTGATGCCCTGTGCTCTCAAAGCTTCATGTGTCAGTGGGTAACTTTCCTGCGATAAAGGCAAGAGATTACTTTTTTGGAGGAAAAGCAGTGATTTTAGTAAGTCCTATTGCCTTGGTCTTGCCTAAAGCATCGAGCTTTGCAGCCGTAGTACATCAGTGATGCAAATCCTGCCTGCAAATCCAGCATGGCTTTCCTGTGTCTGGCCCCAAACTGCAGCATGGGACTAAGATATTCAGATATTCAGGTGCTTGAGAAGACCAGAAGATTGCTCTTGACTCAAGAACTTCAGACCTGATTCTGCGTTTCCAGAAATACGGATACACTGTTGTTTTGAAATGTCCCTTTTCTGGCAAACCCATTCCCACCTGGCCTACTGAAAACAATATACCTTGCAATGCTGGTATACGGTTTACCTCCTTGACGATTTCTGTGAGCTGCCCTGATGGGAATACAAGAATTCAAGCCTGCAGCTGGATCCTCTGGTATATAAAATCCTGAAATGACAAATTAAGCTTTCAGAAACAGGCACAGTGTAATTCCAGAGCCACTATGGAGCATTTTGTGTACATGCTGTTCCCCTGCCTGATCGCCCATTGTGGGTTATGATGCTTTTTCTTCCCCTCCCTTATTATGTGCAGTGAAAAAATGGATTATTCTGAGCATTTGAACAGATAGTTGCAGCCCTCCTAATCCATGGGTAAGAGATGCTGTAATATTTATTAGTCTGTCAATAAGGATGCCTGGAGAGGAGAAAAAGGAGGTCTGAAATACAAACATGGAAAACAAACAAACATATATATGTGTGATATATATTCCTCACAAACTAGCAAAGAGAAAGCAAACCGGTATGTCCATGGTCTAGAAACGGGCTGCTGCAGTGAAAGCAAGAGGAACATTATCACCTAAACCCTCACAAAAACTGCAAATCAACATTTTCTGAGCTGAGCCACTATAAAAGAGGCACCTCTGCATTCCATTTCTAAATTAATTCATATAAAAGCAAAAAACCCCAACCAACCCCAACCCACACATGCCAAAACCCTGACAAATATCCAGCCAGCTCCGGTTCCTGTTGCAGTGCAGATCATTGCTAATTTTTCTGTAGAATGAGTTGGTGCCAGACTGTTACCCTGATGCTTTTTGCTTGGGCTAGAAATGTCCTGCAGCTCCTTTCTTCCCCTCTCCAGGAGCGGGAAGGAACGATTCCCCCCCCCCCCCCCCCCCTTCCATGATTAATTGTTTCACATCCTGGAAAATGGAAGAGAAGGCATCAGGTAAGGGGAAAACAGTAATTCCTTGTGATGCCGGAGACAAGGTCATGGATGCATCAGTGGCCAAGCATTTCCTCATGTTTATTAGCAGCAAATGTGAATTTGTTGGTGGCTGTGTGTTGGATTAATGCTGAGTCTTGCGCTGCGTTAGCAGTGTGGATAACGTGAGGGATTTCTGGGGAGGTTTTAATGAAAGAAATTCTTGTGATAAACTGAATCTGAAGTGTATCTGCTCAGTGTTGCACGGTGAAACACTAGGAATGAAGGATACAGGTACCTCTAACCAGATCACTGTGAATGCCATTTGATTTTAAGCGAGAGCTGGAGGCAGGACACGTGGTGATGATGTAAGCAGAGATGCCACCTTGGGAGGGAAGAGCTGCGGGTCCAGACACAGCTGGGCAGAGGGATGCACTGTGCCCATGTGCAACCACAGGAGACTCGTGGATTTGGCATTGAAGCTCAGGCATCCACAGTGCTCTGCTCCAGCGACCCAGCCAAAGGTTGTCCTCTGCCACCGTGAGCATCTGCTTGCAGTTTCCATACCTAACCTCACGCAGACAGCTCATGCACTCTGGGACTGGTGGGGAAAAAACTGTGGAAGGAAAGGGAGGCGCAGAGATTAGGGACCAGTCTTGGTGGGGGAGCTGATGCTCCTTCCCCAGGAAAAAGCACAGCTTAGTTCAGTGCTTGGGGCTGCAAATGTCAGAGGCTGGACCCATCAGGCTTTGGTGGGAACCAAGGGAGGGTTCATGACCAAGGAGAGAGGAGGAAGAAAACAGCAGAAAAAGGTAAAGCAAGGAATGAAAGTAATAAAAGGAGGAAAGACGGGACAGAGAGCAAAAGCACAAGGAAGATCCTCTCTCCCACCTCTCCTGCGGTCCCTCTGGTGCGACTCTTACCCCCGGCTGCATGGCCACGCTCTCCAGCTGGGCTAGTGCCACGGGTGCCAGGGTGGACGCGGCTGCCGAGCTGCCTTCGCTTAGCTTGAGCCAACACATCGCTTCAGAGCGGTAAAACAGAAAACGAGAACATCGCATGGGTTTTGGGGGTTTTTTTGGAGTCAAGTTGCAGTCCCAACCTGGAGACCTTGGGGCTGGCAGGCAGCCAGCTCCTGGTGACGTGTGGCGTTCGCAAGATCATCTCAGGCCCCAGCAAGCACAGAGCTCCGGGTCTCGCTCAGTAAATTGACCTATCACTTGGAATTTGAACATCCCCAGTTGAGATCCCCTAAGGCAGATAACCCTCCACTCCTATCTGGAACAATAGCCAGCTGACCAGCGGCATTAGCCTCCACCCTGCCCGGTTGCCCTTTGCAAAGGGAGCCCGCGGGGGACCGTACCGAACAACCCCAGCCCAGAGGCTTTCAGCTGTGACTTGAGATGGAGCCAGATGCATTGGTCAGTGTTGCCAGTGCGAGTGACTTCATGACCTGGATGGAGCGATGCTTGCTTCACGGGGGAGAGTGGTGCGCAGCGGTCCACGGGTCCCGAGTAGGTCAGGGTTAGCCGGAGGCAGCGAGGTCTCTTGTTACTAGCTCCTGGACAGCTTGGCAGTCTGCGGGTAAGTCTCCTGCCAAAAGATGATCTACAGCTTGTAGCAATGCATGCGGTACAGAGTGCTATTGGCTGGATCTCGCCTTCACAGGGAATGCAAAATGGGTTTTTTAAAGGAACTTCTCCCGTTGTTCATCCAGCACATCTTTCGGGTATGGAGAATAGGTAGAGTTCTATACTCTATACTATAGAGTTCGCTACTCTAGTGAAGGAGTGTGGGATGGAGGGAGTGTGCTCTTATAAGAGCGAAATGTCAGTTTTACACAGTAAAGACAATTCTGTGCGAGTAACAAGTGCCACCGCTACGCATCATCAGGTACTCTTTGCTCACTTGGGTTCTTCAAATATTGCCTGTGGTGGAGGAGAATGCAGATAGTAGGTAGGAAGGGAAAATCAGATTCTTATTATCTGAGCCTGAAATGCATAACAGAGATACTGCTCTCCCCCCTCCCCCCCCATGTCTATACACAATTTTAGCTAAGCCACTGGGGGTTTTTCTGTGTGTGTAGGGTATCTGTAACTTCTGGAGTGCTTTTTCCCTCTGCATGCGTAACAGAAGTTTTAGGTGAATTTAAGTGAGACGGCCCGTTAGTGAAATGCTAAAGCAGTGCTCGAGCCGACTACATTTCATTTGCGTGTCTTTCACTTCTCAGTTCTGGACCACCAGCCAACTGTGAACGGGGTTCCAGCTAAGCAGCTAGAGACAACAAGCTATTGCAGGCAGCTTCCCCTGCCCTCGCGCTGCAGGTCTCGGAGCAGAAGGTCCCAATAAATGCATTTAATAACTTTACACGTTAGGGTGCAGCGATCCAAGGCACTCGCTCTTCAGGCCAGGCAGGAATCCCTTGTCTGCCATCACTGTCTGCAACCCTGGAAGTGATTGTGCACATTTTTAACCTGAATGGCTGTGTTGCTGCGCTGTGTGTGATGTCGTATAACTCACAAATAGGAATCGGCCTGAGCAGCCTCATTCATAGGCATGATTAGCTGGGGTCATTAAAGTTTCCTTGGTTTTGAAGCTACTATGCTGTGAGCTTTTAGAGGAAAGTTTCAATTCTGCTCTACCTAACCAGGCAATGCTCAGTTTTGTTCATCCTGAGGTTGAGGGATGATTTTGTTTTCTTTCACATAAGCTTTATCTCCTCATTTTTAGAGATAGTAACGGGAAATCAAAAATGAGCATAGCAAAAGGTGGCAGACCTGTTTTCCACTGAGATTTGGGTAGTGCGGGGAATTGGTCAGGGATGGAGATGTCAAGAAAGGCAGGGGTAGAGGGATCTTGCAATGGCAGAGGGGAGGTCGAGGAGGCCACGGAGCGGTGGGACAGAGCTGGGAAGTGGCCTGGGTGGGAGGAGGTGGCAAAGGAGGGCTGTGACATTTCCTAGGGGTCACCGTGTGGTATTTAGAAAGTGAAGGATGTATTGAAGCGGCTCCCAGGCCAAAAAAGGAGGCAGGTAAAGCTGCCTGAGGACAGAAAAACAGCTATCCTACTCCCCTATTTTTGATGAAGGGGAACAATGTGGGTGCTGAAGCCCTGCAGGCTGGAATGCGGCATGTTGTGTTTAAGACCAGAGGTAACTTCATTAGAGCTGTTATATTTAGCCTGTCCTATAAAGACTCTTATTTCTATGGAATATTACATAGAAACTGTTACTATGTACAACACACTAGAAAAATGTGGTTTCTGTCCCACAGAGCTCATAATCTGCCTCTGCAAATTAACTTTGCTGACATAGGTTAAATGGCAAAAGGTAGAATATTTGAATCTGTGAATTATCAAATACATGGACGGTGAACTCAGAGGGAAGAATAGGTCCAGCGGGGAGATCGAGTCTCCTGTGCTGATGTGATCATACCTCTGAGGTGGTGCGGGCTCCCGTGGGCATCAAGGAGCAGAGCTGGACCGGGGGCCCTGCAGAGGGTACCAGTTTTATACAGAAAAGGAGGAGACCTGGGGTAAGGCTGAAGGACACCAGCTCCACCTGAGCTTTGATGACATTTTCAGATGTTGAGTGCCTGCCTGGATGTTATCAGCGGTCAAACACGGGAACAGGTCACCCAGAGAGGATGTAGCATCTCCATCCACGGAGATACCCAAAGCCCGACCCAGCAACCTGCTCTGGCTGACTCTGCCCTGGGCAGGGGGTGGACACACAGTCTCCAGAGGTCCCTGCCAGCCTCAGCCATCCTGATACTGCAAAACACCCAGTCCCATCGCTCCTATTGCTCCCTCCTCCTGCTTGGAGACACAGCTAGTGCACTGTAGCCCTGTTGTAAAGCTCAAGGAGGATGCCCTGGGCCCCCTAAATGCCAAGGAAAGTGGCACCAGGCTGGCCCAGGGTGTGCTGGGAGGCCAGAGGGTTAATTCTGAGAAGCGTGTGCCTTTGAAACTGGCACTGAAACTCATCTCTCATCTCTCAGCTCCCCAGGGAAGGCGTGCAGCTGCCGCTTCCCCTCGCGCCCTGACCCCGCACCCCGGGGACGCCCCAGAGCCCCCTCCCTCCCACCCGGCCTCCACCCAAACCTCAGGCCCTCTCTCCCCATAGATGGTCTGAAAGTGCTGGGGGGACCCATGGGATGAACTCCAGGCTCGGGCTGGGGCAGAGCAGTCCCCCAGTGACCTGCCCGGCAGGAGCTGTGCGTCCGTGAGGAGGTGGAGGCACTGAAGCATCCATCTATCCATCCATCTATCCCCCTAAACGAGTTGCAAAACCTGTGCTCTGGGGCAGAGGGAAGAGCCTGATGGAGGGAACTGCTCTCTGGGCTCTTCCCACCCCAGGGAAAGGAGTTTCCTGGGAGAAGCCACAAGCCATTTGGAGGCCTCTTGCAGGGGCGATGCTCTGGGGAGGGTCCATGTGCAGGGCTCAGGTAGCTGCTTTCTGCTCTGCCCACCGGTGCTTTTGGACCACGAGGTGCCCCCAGGGCTGGGAGACCACCTTCGGCAGGGGCTCAGCAGACGCTGCCACGTGTCACACCTCGCCAGGGAGAGGGCTGTGGGTGGCTCGCTTTTAAGAAGCAAGCAAGTATCGCCCGGACAGCTGTGAGCTGAAGCAGTGCCCTGGTCTGCTCACTGGAGGAAGGCTGAGCAGGTTGGCATTCTTCCTCGTCCCGTGGGAGCTACGCCGGGATCCCACCAGCCTCTGTGCAGAGGGGATGCAGGCTGCCCTGGTGTCTCTGAGACGGGGGCTTTTGGGAAGCCTTCAGCATTGATGGTGTCGGGGAGAGAGATGTACGACCCCGAGACTGATTTCTGGAAACAGGGGGCCATGCTTTAGCTAAGTAAAAGTTGCTCCCATTGCTCGGCCGAGACAGGAGCAGGCCGAAGGAGGCACCGCTGCTGTTTTGGCAGCATGTTGCTGCTCTGTCCAGGCAGTGGGTGGGGAGGAGCCATTCAAGGTGTCAAATGATAGCAAGGAGCTAAGAAAAACTGCAGGGAAATTATTAACCTCGGCTATAAATACTCTAAAATTGCCATAAACTGCGTGCGGTGGTTAGCATAAGACGCTGCAAACAAATGGTCATTCATTCAACTACTAAGCAGGGCTCCTAAACCACAATTAACATAAAAATGCTCTACCTCAAGAAGCCAGAATTTTATTCTATTGTTTTTCTATTCAGAGCAATATTACAATGCTGGAATGTGCCTCAGCAGCTTTTCAGGCCTTTCCCATAATATAGAGCAGGCTCTTGCAGGCTATGTTAGAAAGAGCATCTGCCTGGTTGTGTGTCCCCAGCAGAATCTGCATATTGGGGGGGGAAACTCCTCCACTAGCAGCATACCTATAAACAAGATGGTTTCAGATTTTACTTGCTGAAAGGAAGAGGTTTGGCAAATTGGTTGCACTTTGTTTTCCGTCTGGGCCATCATGGTACCGGGACCCCTAATGAAAGGTGAGCCGATGGAGGAAAGTCTGGTTAGGAGAGACTCAGGGCTTTATTCCTTGTGGAAGTGGAGCTGTACACCCAGCAGCAGAGCACATTAAGCTGTCACTAGTGATATGCGTATCCAGCGGCGGGAGAAGCCAGGGATTTCTTAGCTGGTAACCTCAAGTCTGTATGACTGATTTTGTTAACCCTCTCAAAAATCTGTCTTTTCTCAAGTATCCCCTAAAATCAATCAGGTTTTGGTCATTGGTACCTGGAACATGCTACAGACTAGTACAATTCTCTGCTTGCTTTAGCTTAACACTTTGAGTTTTCTATTTCCCTGCTGTAGACTGTGGTCACCCACCTAGTAATTAGAAGGCGGATCTTCAAAGCATGGACATTAAACAGAAGCCTCCTCAGATTCAGTTTCTTACTGTGTATTTATCCAGTCTACAACTAGATTTGCACAAGTGGGATGTCCGCTTAGCATATTTTATATCGAGAAGCACCTTTTCTGAGAGGAACCTTCTTCAGTTCATTTCCAGCAAGTATCTGAATGCACCCAGGTTTGAGGAGGTCTTGATTTATGTGTGTCGACACTTGGTTAGCTGGCAGCTCCAGGCTTTGCGTGGAGAAGTGCCTCATCCTGAAAATGATTGTTTTAATTTCATTCTCATGCTAAAGGTAGAGGATATTAGAAACCTAAGTCTTAATGGCTCCCGATAAAATATGGAATACCAACTACCCATTACATTTGTTATTGTCTCTTTCTTCTGTAAATCAATATAATTGAATTTCTCCTAACTTCTCCAGTATTGCATGCAGCCACGTGCAATCACAGGGGATGCTGCACAAAGATGAATAAGCACAGCACCTTTTAAATGAGCAAAGCACCAAGTAGCCTCTCTGTAAGATTTGTTTTGCAGCACACTCACGTTCTCCTAAGCTGGCCTGGCTCTGTCCTAAGGGGAAGACTCCTTTCCCTGCAGCAGCTGGGACTTTCTGCAATATTTAGAAATAGCACGTGGACTTCTCACTGCCAGGATCGTCCCGGTCTCGGGAGCGGACGAGACCCTCTGCTGAAGAGGCTTTTCAGTGTCAGTGAATCGATTCCCAACTGAAGCTCGTCTCTGCCTCAGTTTCCACAGCTGTCTGACTTTGCCAGCTACCTGGCTTCTCACCTGACTTTAGTAATTTCTTCTCCTTTGCCCAAGATTCCTGTTTTTTAAACTGAGAAAAACCAGGTGCTAAGGCCCCTTTTGCTGTTCCTGCTACGCAGCTGGCACATCTACCTGCCCCCTTCTGCCTGCCCTCTCCCCAGGCGGTGCCCGTGTGATGGCGTTCGCAGTGCTTCCCCTCCCTACCCGTCAGAGAGCTTACCAGGAGGGAGGTGGCTAGCCCATTTTACAGAGAGGGAAACTGAGGCAGAGAGCCAGGTGTCTTGTACGGGATCACTGGGAGGCAAAGGTGGTGCTGGAAGCAGAGACCGTGTTTCCTGACCTGTAGGTCTGTGCTTTCACCTCTATCGCTTCTTTACCGGGTGCCTTTTACCCGTGTTAGTGCCGGGCTGGAGGCAGGGGTGGTGCAGAAGCTCACGGTGAGCACAGCTCCTCCAGCCTCCCGAGAGGCCTGGGTGCAGGACCAGGCTGCCTCGTCTATCCCAGGGAAAAACCAGGTTTTGTGCTTCACTGCATGCATTTGTAATTCCCCAAAAGCTCCTGAGGGACCCCAGGAGAAAGCAAACGGCATCTTGCATGCTGGGAATTCCCCAAATGGGGTCCAAAGCTATGAGCTAAAATGCTAGTGTTTCACTTTCCTCGCTGTCTTCACAGCAAGGCTGGCGGTCCTCGCCTGCCCCTGCGGCTCCTGCCCGCACGGGCTGCCAGCAGCCAGCCCATCTCTTCCTATCGGGACGGTGCGCATCTCCCTTAAATAGCAGCAGTTAGCGACTGAACCAGCTTTCGATCTTGAGCTAGTCTTCTCCGAGGTGCAGGGCAAATCCGTTCGGATTTGGAGCACTGGTCCACGCTTGAGCACTGTAAACCGTTCCGACCACCTCTGAAGCGGAAGGCTGTTAGCTGACCCTCATCTTTAATCACAGCCGTGACAGAGGTGGGATCTTTGCATTTGGCAAACCCAGCTGCTCTGGCGAGGTCCAGCTCCCCTCCGCCGGCGGCTGCGGGGTCAGCCTTGCGGGGCAGTCAGGGGTGCCGTGCCGCAGGAGCGGCAGCGGGTCCAGCGGTGACAGGGCAGTTAAAGCTCAGATTTGCAGAGCATCGGCGGAGAATCCGGCCCCGCATTTTGCTGGGCTGCAGTCACACTAGCTTTTTGGGGGGGTTAACCACACTCCTGGGGCGTGCGCCTGAGCAAACCTCCTGCGTGCGTGGCCAGTGATGCCATTGCCTCCAGATATCGCTGCGTATTGAAACGGGCACATCGTCCGGCTGGAATGGATTAGAGCCAGCACCCGTGGAGAGGGCTTTCCGATCCCCGCCCGGCGCAGAAGGGCTTTACTTGCTCAGCACACCCAGGGCGAGGGCACAGACTCTTCTCCTGGCTCGCTGCGAAGCAGACTAGTATGCTTATCAGTCATTAACCTCCTCCCCCACCACCAAGAAACCCCCTAAAAATCCCAAACCACCATAAAAATGTGTTGGCAGAATAGGAGCGAGTCATGCAGTGATATTTGGAAAACACGATCTTGTTTTCAAAATAGATTAATGATGGGTTTGGTGCCGGGGAGTCTGCCCTCCCCCCCCCCCCTTAGAAAAGCATTACAGGCAGGTCTGCAGTCCAGCAGTATAACTTCCTAAAAAATAAATAAAAGACTAGCTAATAATAACAGCGCCACTACTATTACTACTAATAGCGTGCTTCAGGCTGGCAATGTCTGCACTTTTACAAGCCTGCTCTGAATGAGAGGAGCCGGGGAACGGGGAGGTCACAAGCCAATTAACTGGGCTCCACCCTGGCAGGGGCAGTGGCATTGCCTGATGGAAACTTAATGGCGAGGTTAAATGGCTGCCCCACCGGATCCTAATGCAGTCCATGTCGTTCCGAGCGGGGGCTAATTTGACAAATCTGAGGCTTTTCCCTCACATCTTGCTGGAGGCCAGGCTCTTCTCTCACCCCGCAGAGCTGTGCTGGCTGGAGGTGTGATGAGACGTAGCAGGAGCTTTAGAGAATCGTGGTGAAAAAAAGCCCCTCGCATGTGCCCTGAGCAGCTTTTTCCCTACTAGAGCTTGTTTGAGGTAAGGGGAGCAGAGGAGAGGTTGGGTATATTTATCTGGCAGAAATTCACTTTTGCAGATGACCGTCGCCTGCACCCAGACTGCTTTGCCTGGGTATAGCCTGATCTAGTTATGCTGGTAAAACCCCGCCAGCGCAGCTCCAGCCCCTACCCAAAATGTTCCTGGCAGCCCCCAGCGACGTTTTATTCTGCGGCACAATCTGGTCCGAGCACAAGCGCTGCTTGGAGGGATTGATGCCGTGCCCTGCCGTGAAGGATTTTAGCAGCGGTTCCTGGGGACGCAGGGCAGAGCGGGGCTGTCGGCAGCAGCCTGGGGGCCGGGGGATTGCAGTCACATGCTGCTACTGCAGGGCTGGAGGAGAATTAGTAAAATTTGCTGCAGGATTCCCACACCCTTGCAGCAGAGACTGGCACTGCATCCCGGGGGCCTCTGATTCAGCTCTTTCTCCCCTTGGTCTCGATTGCCAGCACTACGTTTTTATCAGATACTATGGACTACAAAGTGATTTTCCTAAAAGCTGCTATTCAGAGCAATTCCCCCCCCCCCCCCCCGCCCAATGCTATTATTTAATGAAATCAATACACAGTGTTGTTACGTGTTACGTTGTTTGTAAGCTATAAGCTTTCAAGCTAGGAATTGGATCGACATCATTCAAAGCCTTTTCAATTTGCCATGCCTGCCAACTTATATGTTGATTGTGGTATTTTGCCCAAATAGCATCAACTTGCTAAACCACGGGAAGAAATTTAGGTACGTTAACAAGAAGGATTAGAGTCTGTCATCAGGATTTACCTGCATGTCAGCAGAGATGCGGCTGCATATACTTTATTTTTCCTATCTGTTGCTCAGTTTGCTTGCATGCATGTGTACCTACAGCACAGCCTCCTTCCAGGCACCGTCAGGCTGCACCACGCGCTGTTTGCTAAAATGAAAGCCAAGGTGCGAGCCTGCAGAGGCGCTGGAAGTTGCATTCGGGCTGTGCCAAGTCTCCCTGAGCTCTCTGTTGTGCCAAAGCTTCGCGATGGAAGCTGTAACACCGTCAGCGTTCCCTCGCCCAGGGACACCCACCTGAGTCACTGCAGCAAGGCTGGACTACGGCTGCTGCTAAAACAGCCCCCCCCCGCCTTCCCCTTCTTGAGCAGTTTTTTAAAGTGTAATTTTGCAGTTGCATTAGCACAGAGTTTGGTATCGAACTTCTCTCCTTTTTTCATAGGCAGAAGGTGGGAGGGCAAATGAGCTTTGCTTAATAACGCTATTGATGAAACGGTCCCAACTCCTCCATGAAGTTCACTGCTCATTAAAGAGAACAGGCTGCAGCTACGCTTTTGGCTGTTCGCTTCTTTCAGCAGTGCCCCACAGACCAAACGGCAGCACTGCAGCTCTCATCGCTGACACGGTATCTTCTTTTGCACAAAGATCATTCAA
This sequence comes from Astur gentilis, assembly GCF_929443795.1. NCBI lineage: Eukaryota > Metazoa > Chordata > Aves > Accipitriformes > Accipitridae > Astur > Astur gentilis. The sequence goes on from NC_064904.1 coordinate 11,340,207, forward strand.
ACCATTTTCCTTTGAAACAAAAGCTTTGTAGTTAGCGAGGAGATCTGAGGAGATGCTGTCGGGTTAGGGGCTCAGTGAGGGACTGAGTGAACGAATTGACTTGCAGCATACATCCGCAGCTCCCACAGGTCCTTTGGACTTATTTACATGAGACGTTTTGGCTTTATCCGCCTGAGGAGACACCAGTACATCCCTTCCCTTCTTGCCTTCCTGGGCAGACCCGAAACTGTGTGTGTAAGTGGTGGTGGGAGAAAGTGGGGCTGGAGAAAGGGGACAGAGGAGACAGATGCTATTAGAGATGCAATGGCCCGTGCTTCTGTTTTGCCAGCTTCGCTATGTTGGTCAGAGCAACGGCTTTTTACCCTTCTCTTGCCAAAAAAATAGCTGTGCTGGCAAATGTCCCAGTGCTGATGCAGTCGTATCACTTGAAAAGGACTTTGCTGGCATTATTTACTCTCTCTCAAGAGCCAGTCTGAGATATTCCAGCCGAAGGACGTTGCGATAAGCTGCATTTCCGTAAGGGTGTTTGCTGGGAGATGTGACCTGTAGCTGGGGAAGGTGGGGATAATCAGGAAGGAAAAGATATCCTTTTAGAAACATGAATCAAATACTTGCAGATTTATATGCATTTCTGCTACCAAAAAAAAAAAAAAAAGAAGAAGAAACAAACCCCAGGTTTTTGGGGTGCTCCCCTGCATGCTTTTTGAACCTCTGCAGTTACTGTGAGAGCCAGCCAAGTGCAAGCAGGAGAGAGGGAGTAGTTTTATCTTCATGAGAATGGCTAAACCACAGAGACCAAGGGCTTTGTCAGGGGAGCTCCAGGAGGTCCTGTGGTGGCAGTCTGAAGCCTGATTGTCTCTATCTGACCACCCCAGTCTTTGCTGGATGTTACTGCCTGTGTAGCAGTGAATGCGAGTCCCTATCTTGGTTGTGAACAGTCCCCCCAGCATTAGTGGGCCAGCTGGAAAAAATAGCAATGGTTCCTCACCTACTTAGAAGTGTCCCATTTGAGGTGTGTGACACACACATTTTGCTGTGCTGTGCACTTGTTCCACACGCAAGAGTTGAGAACTTCCCACAGTAAGAAGGTCTAGGCAGCACACAGCCTGCTGCCTTGCCCTCAGTTCCTGCAGAGAGCCAGGGAGCTGCAGGAAAGTTGGGGAGGGACACGGACTTGAGCTTAATGGTTGCTATGAAAGTGAGATTATGCGCTCGTATTATCACTCTGTCCTCCTCTGATTTTGAACTCATTTGACAAAATTAGACAAAATTTCGGACACCTCAGAATTTTCTATCATCTCCTTCAGTTCCATGAGTACGTAGACCTGTTACCACTCCTAGGACCGGGATGGGGCAGCAGCTCATCTTTCCCTGGGTATCTGGGAAGAATCCAGCCTCACCTTTAAGATCTTGTTTGTAGGAAATAAACTTAATTTATTTGGCTGTATTACCTGCTTCTTTGATTGCTTGCACTTGTCTGTTTTACTGTATGGCGATCCCAAGTAGGGCTCCATGACACTGAGACTCAGGGTTTGTTTCAAGCCTGAGGGCAGGACAGCCTCGTTGATTTCTGTGCTGGACCTCATCGTGGCATGCCACATTGGGAGGTGAGGGGTGAACAGCGGAGCAGCAGCTCTTCAGATGTCCCCTATGGAAAAGTCTTTCAAGATTGCCCCTGGCATAGCCTGAAGATGCTGACCAGTGCTGATGGCCTGCAGCATGAACGATCAGGTGATAAAGACCAAGATGTCCCTGGCACTCATCAGGGTTGGTTTGGCTGCCTATGCCAAAATCCAATGCGAGTTTCAGAGAAACCCCTGCCTGGACCTGGACCTGGGCCTGGACCTGGACCTGGACCTAGACCTGCTAGTTTGCTTGGTGGGTAAGTCCATTGAATGGAAAGGTAACAACAACCTGAATATGCCTTGGGGAGGACCCTAATGAAGTCAAAATTAGATGAGGGCAGGTTGGTAGAGATGGGGGTGATGACAGACTGTACTTTCCTTCTTGCATCTCGGAAGGAGGATGGGTGCGAGAGCTTGAGACAGTTCATGCCAAGGTGCTGAGATACCTCAGGATTGTGCTCAAAGCCTGAGTTTACGTGCTGCCGCTCCAAACCAGCATCAGCACTGACGCAGTTTCCCTGGTGCTGATGGTGCTCAGCAGGTATTTCAGGGCTGTGATATGGGAGTGAGGCAGGGCAGCATGAGCTGAGTCTCACGCAGACACATGTACTTCTGGCACAGAGTGGACATGCCTCTGAGGCTTACAGGGCTGGCACGGGTGTTGCAGGATCAGCTGGTTACTGAATCACAGGGACCAGGGCTGGGAAGGGATTTTGGAAATCCATCTGCCTGCCATCAGTGATATCAACGGTGCTATCGCTAGCAGCAGTGGTGTAGGATAGTCCGTCCTTTGTCACCAGATGGTCACAGGATGTTCCAAGCCCCTCTGTTACTGGTATCATGAAAAAATGTATGCCAAACTCTCTAGACTCTGAGCTCTCCGTGGGCTTTAGATCCTATTTCTGTTCTGGTTCAGCCATCAATGGGTAGCACCTGGTAAGTGCTTCTGCTTGGAGCAAAGTCTGATCTCCATGAGGTGAAACAGTCCAGACCATGCATGGGCTACACGGGTGGAGTGTAACCATATTTACCTGAGCGCACTTCTGCAGGCTCTGAAGGTGTAACTCGTTTCTCTCTTTGCTTCAGGATATAGACAAAGGAGAGAGGGCCCAAGTCCATGTCCTCTGGATCTTGGAGGAATCACTTGGCAGACGAGCAATGGATGAGGTACTCACATGGGAGCACCACCTCTGAGCTCCTGGCACAGAGAGAAGGTGAGGGAGAAGTGGGGAGCTCTTCCCCCATGGTCTCAGGGAACCGAAGAGAAGGGCTCACCCTGAGGATGCTGGTATGGGCAGTCCCCTAGGCATGGGATTTTACATGCCGCCTAGGCAAAAGGGATGGTTTCCTTTTTAGATGCTGAAATTAAGAGAATAAAACCCAGAAACTAAAGGTGTTTTTTACACAGGAACTTTAAAGTAAAAAAAAAAAAAATCCATTCAAAAACCAAATCCAGACACAAGCCCCAAGGTGGGAGTTACAACAGAAGCTGTTTCCCCTCAGTAACATTCATGGCAGAATTTACTTTACTGCAGTGTAATGTCCCAGCACACAGTACATTGGCACGAATGATGTTTTAGGCAGAAATAAAACTTGTAGTTTGAATGTCTTTTAAATTCATCCTTTGTTTTCGTGCCAGCCATTTTCTAATTTTTTATGTAATCTCTTGCTTTCCTTAACAGAAGTAGAAAAAACCCAGCTCAATGGCAGAGAGAGGTGTATGTACCTTCATTAAATGAGAAAATCCCACTACATAGAGATAATGCTCTGACCCCCAGCGCAAACCTTCAGCCTTTGCTAATGCTGAAAGGATACTACCAACTTCAGCATCACATGACTTTTACCACAAATAATTAAAATGTCTCTATTTTTCTAGTGTGTTCACTGGGTAAATTTCAGGATATACTCTGTGTTATCAGTTTTGCTGCTACTTTCAAGTAAAATCAGCTATTTTGTTTCCCTTGTGGTTCTGGATGGCTCTTTTCTTGAGTAAGAAGGAAGCTCGAAAGAAGACTTCAATTATATATCCAGAAAAGCATTCAGTGGAGAGAAAAGGGTCAGGTGTAGCACATGAAATTGTCTGTATTTTCTAACACTTTCCCAACATCAGGCTGAAAATGTGCCATGAAATTTACATGCATCTTAAAAGGGAAAAAAACCCACAACTGGAAGATTTTCTTGCCTTTGTTTAGTCTCTGGTCAGATCAGAGAACTGCCTATTTGCACTATTCATGCTAATTATTTTCTCTGAAACAAAACCCGCACAAAACAATGTTGGGATTTTTTTTTTCTTTGGGTTGGCTTTTGTGGTGAGCATTGTGTTTGCCTCTACAGCACATTTTTCCATTTGTTTTCATGTACTTTCATAACTCCTACAAAAAAAACCCAACAACTTTTGCAGGATAACTTAGAACAAAACGTACTTACTTTAACAGTATTTTTCACGGTGCAAGTAATATGCACAGCTCATCCACTGATGCAGTCCTGTGGCTTGAAAGGTGTTTGTTGTATTATCTCACTTAGATAATTTTGTAGGCACTGGCGAACATGGCTTTGAAATAGTCAATAAAGTAAGGTGAAAACCTGAATTATCTTTGTTTTCACACATTTTGGAATACTGATAGAAAACTCAAGTTGCAACGCGAAAAGAAGTATTGTACGTGTGCATTTAGCCCTGCAGAGTCATCTCAGTTCAGCTCCATGGAGCCCTTAGAAGTGGTTATGAGACCAAATGTTTTTCTCATTCATTAGACGGTGCCGGCTGGCATGTATTTCTGTACAGAAGAATGTTGGGACTGATGTAGTTACGAGACCACTTTGTGACGTGAGCTCTGATCTTACACCTGGTGTTGCTGTGTTTGGGGGCTGCAGAGCGGACCCGCGGGGTGTGAGCTGTAAAGAAGCCACAAAGCCAAGAGGCACGGCTGCACATCCCCATTACCCACCAGGAGAAGGGGTGAATTCCTGGTCCCACTGAACTTGGTAGGAGTTTTCTCATCGACTCCAGTATTTTTTACTCTGACTGTCTGGGTCTTCGGCTCCAAAACACACATTTTTATCTCTTGAGCAAAAAGAGAGTCCCTGCAGCTGTCGGTAGTAATAAGTCTCTTCAAGTCAGTCACCGGGGAGCAACTTCACTCATTTGTACACACAAAGCCGGTGTAATGCAGGGATGTCAAAAAGCGACCGTGGCCGGCACCTGCAGACAGGCTGAAAACGTCGATTCTCATTGACTTCGAGCTGCGGTTCCGTATTGACTTCCAAAGAGTTTGCCCTGCATGAGAACAGTGGGGTTTAGCCTGGAAAATGCTAGAGCCAGCTAAAGGAAAGTGCTATTATAGCTGCTGATTATAGATGAGGAGTGCCTGTCGGGATCCCCCTTCCTTCCCTCTCCAGCCCAGAGAAGTTGCTTGAGCTGGAAAGCAACGAGCATATGGAGTATGACATGGGTTTAAACTTCAAGTGTCTTTTAAAGGTGGCCAGTTGTAACACTTTGTAGTGAGATGCCACAAGATTTGTTCTTTTCTTTTTTTTTTTAAAAGGTGAATTTTATTTTCTTGGAACAATTGAGTATGGTGGCTTTTAAAGGAAATTAAGCCCAATTTTTTTTCTGCATTTTTGAATGATAACTAAACTAATGTTGCTGGCAGTGAGAGGGCTGCTACTGAGTCAAAGGACAGCAAAGGTTCCTGTGCTTGCCAGCAAAGCTCCCCCTGGACTGAGTCTGGTGTGGCAAAGAGTTCCATATGGTCCCATATATCTATATGTGTGTGTGTGTGTGTGTGTAGAGAGAGAGAGAAATATATTCTCACGTGTGTGTATATACCTATATGTAGACAGGAGTTTTTAAAACCCAAAATCTAAAATTAAGGAAATAAACCACTTACCAGATCCTAAAGGGCTCCTGTCATTCAAAAATATTTTTATTTTGAAATATTTATGCTATTTAAAAAAATATTTCCTGTGAGGTCAAGATTCAGAAGTATTGTCTCAATAGATTGTGTATTTTTTAGGAGTGTGGAGGGGATGGAGGGCAAGGTTAAGTTATCAGAAATATCAACAACAGGCTATGTGAGTATCATGGCAAGTATCTGAAGAGTGGATTGAATTTTATGCTGGGTTCATGGTTTGGTGAAGGGTTTTCGCCAGTGCTGTGCTGAAAACCTCTCCCTCTGCCCGTGTTTTGAATGTGGAACAGAAAGGGCATTTCTTGTCATGCTCTTTGAGCATTTCTTGTCAATAGGGATGAATTCTGGTCTGAGAACAGGGAATATTTTCTAGCACATGATGTAAGAGGGAAGGGGAGATTAGTTTACTAGCTTTGTGCACTTTGGCCCTTTTACACATACTAATTAAAGTGGTTTGATGGTAGTTTGAGGATAGTATTAGGATCATCTGTTAGTCAGACTTCAAGTTAATTAACCAGCCAACCCGCTCACACTGGAAGGGGCTCGTGTATGATTATGAGTCACCCACTTGGGTAACTGATATTTGTTTATTTTTAGGCAGACTACAAGGCACCCAGACACTATGGCAATGGGTACCAGATCAGTACTTTAAATATATGAAATATACTGGTGATTTCGACCTTGCAGATGAGAGAACTGCCTGCTTGCTCACAACCTCTCCCTTTGTAGATGATGAGGTCAGGCTCATCACATGAAGACAAATTCCTTATCCTAAGTATAGTTAAGGCTCATTCCTGAAATATACAGAAAGCATTATTTTGGGATGGATCTGTATGTGCTTTTGCAGCCCTTGATTGGCCCTATATTCCTAAGTGAAAAAGTTGGTCTTGTCCATGTAAGAGTATAAATATGCATGGCACTACATTAATAGCTTCCAAATACGTTTTGTGCCTTTGTCCTTTGCTCTTGAAGCATGGTGCTGGGTCCATGAAAGCATGAGAGGTTAGCAAAAGCGAGGTACAGAAAGCACAGTGGAATTTGGGAACAGAGGTGGGGGTCTTTGGGACTGTTGAAACAGGCTGCCTGTCTTCGCAGGTGATTGCTCTATATAATCCCTTTAATGAATTCATCAGGCTCCGTTTCATACTGAATTAAGCTCCTGCCCTTTGCCGCCCCAGCGCCACGCTTCTTGCTGCCACCATAAACGCATTCACGGCCAGCTCAGAGCCATTTGTTCTTGTGCCAATGCTGACTTTTCTTCAGTAGCTTTTTTTATAGGACATGTCCCAATTTGTTCCGTCAGGAGCAGGAGGGAAATTTTTCTTGTCCACCTTTCTGTATGGGGAATTTGGAAACAGGAGGAGGGCTTTGTATTAGTGGGAGTCTTCCAGGGGCCAGTGCCTCCTCTTCAAGCGGAGTAAGTATACTTTTCTCCGTTTCTCCTTCCTGTCCTCAATTTTTACCTCCTCCATCCTTTCCTCTATCACGCGTTTCTCCCACCAGCCTCCTGTTTTGTTTCCTGTGGCACCTGGCGCATGCACTCCCTGTCACGTCTGTCCCCATTTTGCTCTCCGCCATCACTTTGATGCCCAGGCCTCCTGCAGAGCGGCCCCTTCACCCGTGGTGGTTCGGGTTCCTTTTCCAGCTCAGGTCGGGCTCCCTCGCCTCCCGGCCAGGCACTGCTCCGTCAAGGCCCAGGCAGAGCTTTACAGTGGTGGCTGAGGACTTCTAGTGCTGGTAGCTCAGGCCGGTGCTCAACCCTCAACAGGGGCGAGATGTCCCCCGTCATGGCTCTTCAACTCTGTTGCAGTGAAACCATGGTGCTCGGGGTCCTTGGCTCACCCCTTCTTACTTGTTTCTCTCTTCAGGGTGTCCCCTGGCGCTGTCATCGTGCATCTCCCATGGGTGGCCTCACGCCTTCATGGAGGGACCAGTGTCCACGTGGCTTTCCAGCTCAGCCATGAACCCTTGCTGTGGGTGGTCAATGAGGAGCGCCTGGGAGAGGGGGCTGAGAGACGAACCCCGCTGCCCCCCGGGGTAAGGCGGCCGCCCGTCTGCTCCATGTGGAAGGGCAGCAGCGGAGAGAAAAGTAACACTGTCTCTATTGCTTGTTATTTGCTTTTGGTTTGGGGGAAAGCATGGGGTAGGGGGGCATAAAATGTCACCGATTCCCCTGCAGAAGTGACTTTGGACCGTGGAGGGTGACGGGAAGAGAGAAAGCCGTAGGGAAATGCAGTCCTGGTAGCTTGTTCGTATTGCTGGATGCCTTGAGTCCCACACATTTATCTGTGAATGTGAGATATGGAGCGTTACTTAAATTGTGTAAATAATCATTTATTCATTCTTACTCTATGGCTTGGTACACAGAAAAAAATACGCTTGGAATAAGGTATCTTTCTGGAAAAGTGTCATTTTTATAAGAATTGCATTAAGCGAAGAGTTCACGTAATTTAAAATTCCCCTTTTGTGGATTTATGTCTTAATATTGTAATTTTAACATTGTTTTTGTTTAGTGTATTTTGTGTAAGCAGTCACTTAATTTGCAATGACTTTATTTCATTATTACAAAGCTGATTTCTGTATTTTCTGTTATTTGTTTTAGCCTTGTAACTACATAAACACAGTCTTCCTTTTGGTTTCCAAATGGAAACCTCTGCATTTTCATTTTCCTGAAATGAGATCTTTTAAGATTTTTCCTTGAAATTGTTTTGCTGTATACATTTCATGTTTGGTCACTTCTACAATGAAATTTGATGAGCTTTCCTTACAATAGTTTCCAGTGCAATAGTACTGCAGCATGAGTCCTATGATTTTGGTAAAGGCAACAGGAAGATTTTTACATGAACTCTTTCTATATTGTGGTTAGTTAGGATTTGGAAAAGAATTTTTGACAATTATGGTGAAATTAAAGAGAGGTCCTTTGTGCATGAGTTCAGACGGAGACAACTTCTCACAGCAGTTTCATCCCAGTTGGTGGTGGTGGGGGAATCACATTAAGGAGGTTTAGCACTGGGTGATCGGAAAGGGATTTTCTGCAAGCCATGGAGGCCTGGCAACAGCAGCGTGATGGGGGAAGTTTTTCTGCATGCCTTCTGGCTCTTGGCTCAAGCCAATGGCACAGATCTCACGCTATTGCAAACACTCAATTAAATCACCACTGTATTTAATAAACAATTTAAAAATATCAGACGTAGCAAAACAAACATGGAGATGACAGAATCAGTTTTGGTTTTAGAGGTGGCGGAGAACAGAACATCCTTTTCTTGGAAACACTACACTTCCAGCAGGAAAGCTGCTCCTTTGCAGCATGTGTCTCATCTTCTCTAGACATTGTTTGCAAAGTCTCAGGCAACACTGGTGCATGGAAACCCATGTGCCAATGTTTGTAGGAGCATGGGCTCCCCAGGTCTCCTGGGGATGTTTGTTGTATCTGTCACCTAAATAAAAATCACTCTTGCAATTCCTGCATATGAGGGCTAAAAAAATTTGGTAAGAACCTAGGAAATAAATAATTTGGATAGAGAAAAAGAAGTGCTTTTACTGACCTAGAAGCAGCTGTCCATTTTGAAAAGCAGTGGTGAAAATCATGCCTGGGCTTTGTCTTGAAATCTGTTATTTTAAGCTGATGACCAAGAAGTAGGTAGCTGCCGTGCTTTCCACCTAGGTAACTGCAGCTAAGGGCTGGGTTTGACTCACTGATGTGTGAGAAAGGAAGACCAACCTCCCACTTCAGGTCTCAGGTTGTGTTGATGCTTGAGTAGTTTGAAAACATACTAATGACCCCTTATTTAATAAAGGAACAAACTGAACCTCACTCGAACATCCCAAATACAGCACAGTATTAAATAATTTCTCCAAAGTAACCTTCCAAAGTTAAGCTGCACATGAGTCCTCCTTTGTGTCAGTGTCCTCATGTACTTGAAGTTCTCAAAGAGTTACCTGATTTTTGTCTCTTTGGGCTGACAGATGCATTTCTGAGCAGGCTTGGAGGCTTTCATGCAGGTTGCGCGGTTGCCCACATTTCATGCTCATCTATTGGGTCTTGAAAACCCACCGTGCTGCTTTCTGTCCCCATTTGTTGATACGCTGGCAGAAATGCTGGTGCAAGGTGCGAAACTTACAACTGAGATCCTGAGGGTTCATTTAGCATGCAGCACGGATGCAGCAGCTCTGGAAAGCTGCCTTAACTTGAATGAGTGCTGTATCCCCATCGGGTGTTGCAACGGCAGAGAAATTACAGGATGCCTCACTGTCTTTGTTTTTGCTCCTTATTCTTTCTATATCTGGCTCTAGCAGGCCTCTTTGGAGTACAGATTTTCTCTGCTGGAGTCATCCTCCCAGAAGGCTTTACAGTCCTCTCACCCTGGCTTAGCAGCTAAATGTCTTGCAGTCTGGGAGCATCCTGAGGTTTTTACATCTGTAAGGCAGAGCTGATCCTCCTGAATGGACTAGATAACCAGCTGGATTAGATGACCTCTCAAGGGACCTTCAAACCCTTTCTTCTGTCATCACACCCCTCAAAGAGATCCTCCAAGTGCCAGGAATGGGACTAAGGACTGCCTGAGGGATTGGAAGCAAAGAGACGTAAAATGGGTATTTCCACAGAAGGGCAAGAAATGACCCTGAGGACTAAAATAGACTGGTGTCCTTCTGTGCATGTTTGCAGTTAAACTCCCAGTATCACGCATGTCTCTAGGGGCTTGGGAAGAATCTAGAGAGACCAATACCCTTTAGCCTCTAGATAACACTCATTTAATTCTTGGGCTCTATACCTTAAAAAATTTGCATTGACAATATCTATTAAGATTAGGTGCTATTTCAGTGAGGATTTATTTTTGTCAAGGACTACTGGTTTCATTCTTGGGCTGGTGTGCTCAGCTTTAACAGTCCTTCAGTTCCCGAAGTTTCTCTTGAAACAATGCCCAGGTTATTTAAAAAAATGATAGTCCCAAAGCAAAAGCAAAGAGCAAACCAATTCAGCTTATGAAAGTTTACAGGAAATGGGAGCAAATATCTGTTTAGCTCTGTTTCAGTTTTGTTGGCATAAAGTTAAGATGTATAAAATGTCCTGCAGTTTAAGATGTCAGTCCTTCAGGTGACTTCATGCAGGTGGGTCACTGCGTGAAGTGGAAAGCCTGTCCGGCTTGCTTTGTTCCTATCCCCTCTCCCCCACCAGACCCAGCAGCACTCTCAGCTGTCAGCTCCCTTGCCTGGACCCTGGGCCCAGGTCTGAATGGGATCCTCCTGCCAGGCCGGGGAGGTGTTTTTATCCTCCTTCCTTCACAGGGAAGTAAAGGGAACTGCAGCAAGAGAAGAATAAAAATCAAATCACTTCACTGGGGCCTGGGCAAATAGTTGACTCTCTGGAGTCTCCAAGTTATTTTTGTTTAATAAAACGCAGCAGAGGAGGCTTTCTCAGGAGACTTTCTTTGCTTCACTGTGTACTTCAGGGTCAATATTTTAACAACTTGTTTTTCCTCGCATTTGTACTTTTACAGTAAGTATTTCTGCTGGCGTGGGTCAGGTGGGTCTGGCCCCATTCAAATGCAGGTAGAGAGGAATTAACAGCTGGGACCCTCAGCCTGTCACACTGTGATAGAACGAACAAAATGCCACAAACGTACGCACCAGGCATGGGCGGTGGGAGCTTTCTCAGGTGTCGCTACACCCGATGTGCAGAGAAGAGCACATGGGCAGCAGCAAGGGGCAGATCTGTACACGAGCAAGTGGAAAACCATGATCTTGAAAATCCCTCTGTAGCTAAAACCTAACTCAAAGAAGCACCTTGGCTTTTGAAATGAAAATTCACTGGAGAGCTGAAGTTTGCGTGCGTGTGTGGAGGCACTCTAGTCCTAAAGCCAAAAGCGTGTTGCTAAGACCGTGCCCACGCATCTCCCCACAGGGACGCCAGACGACAGGATCTAACCCACCTCCAACGTGTCTGTAGCTGAGTTCTCTTGCAAATCCAGGTGAGGAGACCCCCTCGCTCTGCAACGTCTCCCCCATCCCTCCTTGTGCTGGGCCAAGGCTCTGCTCCAGCACAGCCACAACAGCCTTGCGAGCACCCCGTGGCTCAGACCCTCTCCAGGCGCTGGAAGGCACGGGGCTGCTTTCTCTCCCGCGTTAGTGCCTGGAACACTGTGCTGTGGGACACAGGGGAGCTGCGCCGCAGAAGGGCCGCTGCTGCCATGCTGGCAGAGGGAGGGTCTCCCTGCCCGCTTTCGGTGCGGGGCAGCTGGCAGTAGCAGCCTCCTTTTCTCCCTGGGGCCCTGCAATCCCTTCCCCGGCGTTTCAGGGGTAGACGTTTGCTCATGCATTGAGCACGGTGCTCATCCCTCCACTTACGGGGGAGAACAGGGGCTGGGGATGGCTGTGGTGCCAGCCAGAGCAATAACCCTGCAGGGTGCCTGCCTGAGACCCTGCGAAAGCATGGAAGCAGGATGGGTGCAGTGCATGCTCCCTCCCAGCACCGGCCACGGGGGGTCTGCCGCAGCCCAGCCCGGCACAAGGAGAGCTTGTCCCACAGGAGGTGACCACTCTCTGGGAGCTTGCACGCTGCAGCAGGTTAGAGTGGGATGGCTCAATCAGCTTCCCAGCAGCGCTGTGCCCACCCTCCACAGCATCCCTACAATGGGCATGGTTGCTGAGGATGTGCAGGAGCTCCTGAACTGCTGCAAGTTGTGACAGTCCACTGCATTAAATTAAAGCAGGACTGATTTTTGCTTAATAAAGCAGGGTGAAAATGTGGAAATCAACACCTTTAAGGTATTTGGAGTTCCACAGGGTTGAACTCAGTCCCTCACACAAGATTTTTTAAAAAATGAATGTAATGAAAGTATTAAAAAATACACAGAATTGATTGGAGCAAAAGGCCTATTGTCCCAGGCTCAGGGTTCTTCTAAATTCACAAGGCAAATTAGAAAGTCATTAATAAAGGATTAAATGATGAGTGAGTGAGGTTTCTGCCCATTTGGGGTCTGCAGTGGGAACTAGGTGAGGAGGACAGATTTCTGGGTAAGTTGTTAACTGTCAGGGCTGCCCTGCCCAGGCTCTTCTCTAATCCCAGAAACCACTAAGTTACTAAGATGGGTGTCTTCTACTTGATCTCAGAAAAAATTATGTAGTCAGGGAAACCGAAGGAAAGGATCTGGCTGAAATCTTCATTTCCACCTGGTTGGGCTTCTACTTCTAATTTTCTTTCCTCCCTCTGCCTGTTTCCTCTTCTCTCCTCTGTCTGCTTGTGGCCCTATTTCAAAGTCTGCATTAGGCAGCCAAGATTGCATTTTGTTAGAGTACTGTGAGGGTGCTCAGAAAGGCTGAGCAGTGCCCTGAACAGCTGAATGTTGGTACAGATCATCTCAGAGGAAATGATAAGAGCGTGTGCTGTGCCCTTTCTTTCACAATGATATGGAGAGGAAGAGTCAGCACCACAACAGCCGCTGTGTTTTCTGTCTCTTCCCTCTCGCTCTCCATTTGTGTGATCTTGTCTGTTTTTCCTCTGGAGGAACAAAAGAAAACAACATCTGCTCTGGCCCATTTAAAATAACCTTTTCCCTTTTTGCCAAAATGGACAGTTGTTGTCACCTCCAGTACTTTGCAAGAGCCAGTCAAAGAGTGGCTTTGCCTAGCAGTAGGTCATTCTGTAAGCAGGAAAAATAATGAAGCCTTTTTCTCTGCAGATCTATGTTCCTATCACGTAAAGGGCAGTATTGACTTTTAAGTTAATTATACCCAAATCTACTGTTATCTCTGCATAAAGCATAAATGATATCATACTCTGCGACTTCCATGTTCTTCAGCCACTCTGCCTCCCTCGCCTCCCCACGGCTGCTCCACTGCCTTCAGCTGGCTGGCTTTCCTTCTACTTTCCATCTTCCCTGCACATTACAGCTTCTATGTTTTTCTGCTGTTCCAGGTTTCTCTTGAGATCATCTTGTCATTTCCTCCTCCTTTTTAACCCATCTCTTCCCCTGACGTGACCGTTCTTCTCTTTGCAGGGCTGTGCAAGCTGCTGTTGTAACTGTAAATAAGACGAGGGCTGTGGTCAAGCAGGACATGGGGAGCACCAGGGGAAGTGGGGCGATACCTCACCCCACTCGCCCCCCACCGGTGATCTCTCAAGGTCTCTCACATCCCCATTAACCGCAACAGACCCTCCAGAACTAGCCGTGCTCCAGAGATGGGACCCATCAACAGTCCTTCTCCACTGTTGACCGTTTACCCACTGGCCGTAATCCAGCTAGGGAATCTCTTTTTCCTGCTATCTGCCCTTGCACTGCAGGGACTACAGCTCTTTCATGCACCTCTAGATAGCACAGGGTTCATCCCAGCTCTCAGTATGGGGGTGGGACAGTAGCTGTAACATCGGTACCAGGGCCCATGCGGCACAGCAACTAAAGGAGGAAGAACTGAGCTACAGCTGCTCCTCTCTGGTACTCAATCAGCCCTTTGCACTGCGCAGTGCACTTCCTCGGTGGCTGCTATCTCCTATTATACATTTTTAATTGATTAATTTTTCATCCTTATCCTAAGGTCACACGTTCATGGCAGTCATTGTCAGCACCCCGTGTTCATTTCATGTAAAGCTATATTTAGACATTTCCCAGATGACATATCCCTAATGTCCAATATCCTTTTATGGCTTGTGTTAAGTCAGACTTCAGACCTTTAGACTAGGATGTGTTTAGTCCTTGTCTGGACCATAAGCCACGCTGCTCCGGAGAAGCTTGTCGGTGCCCCCGGCGTGACTGCAGTTACGCAGCTACATGAATTTTCCATTTTTTTTTCACACTTTTTTTTTGTCATTGCATTAGCCTGCCCTCTTCCCTTTACTGCCTGCCCTCGGCATACTATCTGAGTGTGGCCGGGAGGGCTCCTGTGTCTGGCCTTTACCACAATGGCACTGCAGTGGCTGTTGCGTATAGCATGAGCTCAGGCACTGCGTGTACTCACCAAAGCACTATGCTTCCCCTTTCTTTTCCCTTACAACATTCCTCCCCTCCTAGGAGCCAAGTGATATTCTAGAAATTGGGTGACATGAGCAAAATCATCTGAGGTCAACTTGGGAAGGTCCAAACCATGGTCTCTGCTTCCTGGCCACTGGGTTTTATAAATCACATGAGAATTTCATTAACTCTGAAGAACTTTACTTTCTGTATTAAATTCTGTTGAGATTGGCTAATGGGGGAAAGAAGGTGAGGGGGGAGAGATGTGCATTGCCCAGCTGATCTCATAAGCCTTATTTCTTTAGGAAATTGGGATAAAATGGGAAAGGGAATAAGGGTGTTAAAAATAACAGCCTTACTTGATCCTTCGCATATCCGATGCTTTTAATATTTTCTCTCTTTTTCAATATGTTAAGGAGGATATGCAGGGCTGAGAAGCTCTGTCTGAAGCCTCGGACTTCATTTACCAAGTTGAAGTTGAGTTAGCACCTCCGAGCCTCTGGGGCTGTGTCTTGCATCAGAAACAGCACAGCTCATTATCATCCCTGAACTCTGCTCCTATCAGTTGCTGTGCTAGGTGATGCTAGGTGACACACGGAGGAAAACAGGTTCTCTTCCAGAATATGTGAAAAGGTAGGTTTGACATAAGATTAAATCAATAAGAGGAAGATTGATGAGCATTCATTACCTGTAGTTATTGAGAAGACTGTTTTAAGAGAAGGGAAAGTTTACCTTAGGACATTTGTTCCGCTCCCTTTTGTTGTACAGCTGCTTGTCAGTCAGCTCTTCGGCTGCCACAGTTGGGAATGTGTTTTTCAAGGTGAACTGTTGCTTATTTCAGTTTGCCTTAAAATGTTGCTTGGCACACCAAGGTAGTTCAGGAGATGATTGATGAGCAATGAGACAAGCACGCAGCAGGGACAGGCTGGACAGCTGGGATGACTTCAGCCACAGTCCAGAGCTGATCCTATCATTTAAAGGGCAGGATTGGGTCAAAAGGAAAAGGGATGCTAAGGGAGAAAGGATGAATAAGGGAGAGACAGTTTCAAAGGCTAGGAGACAGGCTGTGATACGGTAGTCACCATAGTGATAACAAGGGAGGGAGGCAGAAGACAGGGCAAAAACAAAGTCAGTCAATAGTAAAAACATTCAAGGTTCAAAAAGCAGCCTGCTGGCTTTGTGCATGTCTGGGGATCCTGAAGACTGGGCAGGCACCAGCTGGCACCTCCATGCCCTTCTGCTGCTATTAGTTTTATTTTGCTAAAGGTACATTTAAAGTTCTTATTTTGACCATCACGTAACAGTGACGACAATGTTTTAGCTAAAGGATATTCTCTTTCAATACAAGTGACTCTTTGCTAAACTTGACTAACTGTCTTTTACTAGTGCCTTTGAATTGTTAGTGCATTTATTTGCTGTGAAGGAAGGACTGCCCTACTGATGGGGTAATCAGAATACAGCTACACCAGCCACAGCAGGGCTTGCAGATCTGTGGTAGACCCCTTGGTCCCCCAGTGCATGGAGAAGGGAAGGTAACATCAGAAGGGGCTCCACAAAAGCCACTATGCTGAAATGCCAGTTATCAAAAATAGTCCAAAGGAGGCACTGAAAAGTAGAGACATCCTTGGATATACACTACCACTTTAGAAGAGACTGCAGCAGTTTAAGACACGATCATCCTTTTAGTTGTTTGAGTTTGTCGCATCTCTGCCTGAGGTTACCATTGTCACAGCAGAACGGTTCACCTGAGTGCTCTTCATCTGCTCCAGTGCAATGTCTGACCAGTTAGTTCTTGCACTGGAACAGATGAGTTATGTCACAAGCAATTCTGCCAGCCCTGTTAAGGGAAAGCAAAAGTTTTCAGCCCAGGAGTTGTAGCTGAAGGACAAGGAGCTAATTCCTTACGCTGCCACAGTTACATTTGCAAGAGGCCGTCTGACCAAAGCTTTAAATCCGTCCCTTCCCATGGCATGGGCATCTTACTGCACGCCACCAGGCAGTGCCTTTCTCCTTTCAAAATTCAAACTGGGGCCAGATGCCTGAAACTTTGCCTTATTGTGTTAGTCTGTTTGTTGTTGTTTTTGTTGTTTCTGTGTCAGCTGCTGGAGATGACACAAGAGGGGTTAGAGCATTTGACAAAGAAAGAGATCTATTCACCTCCTGTCTATCAGCAGAGCATCCAGGCGTAGCTGGAACTATGCTGGAAGAGAAGACCCTGCAGACCTTTTGAAGCTTTTCTCTAATTAGAGATTCTTGAGGGAGGAGAAGCAAGGAGAATAACTCTGTTCTAGATATTACAGCACCTATCCCTAAGTCTCATAATCCCAGGACATCCCTAATAATTAAGCTAGTCATGCCTAGTCTTGTTCTGTCTTTGTCCCCTCAAAACTTCATTCCAGACAGCAATGTTTCTTCTGAACTGTGGGAAAAGAGACATATAAGCTTAAGAGACAAAATGCTTAATGCTTCACAGTAAAATCATTGTGGTTTTTTTTCTTTCTTTCTTCAGAAATCAAGTGAATTTTAGTTTTCCTTTCAATGAGGAAAGGCCTTTGACTATGCCATGAGAAGTTTAGGGGGTTTGTGATTTTTGCCAGATTTTTAAGGGTGTAGGATGGACTGAATCTCTGGATTTACTTCACATTCAGTAAATATCCTCACCAGACTACTCCTCCCATTCCATTTCGGTTGTAAAACCAAGTCTAACCTTGCAGGAAAGAGGGTGTCAAGCCTAATTAGCCCCTTCCTTTGATCTCTTAAGCAGGCTGGACTACATGTTAAACTTCTTGATTCTTGGACCCTGCAGTTCTAGACAGCTTTCAGGTTTCCTGGGCCCTCCTACAACCATTTAAAAACATGCATGTTCTGTGAACTGTACTGCATGATGAACTACTGAAATTGTGAACCTGAATTACAGACAATACATCTTGGCCCTTACTTCTGCATGTATTTTTATAGTATTTCAATACTTTGTGTTATATGGCACTCGTAGTGTTCAAGCACCAACAAGAGCTCAGATTACAGCATGGCAGTCTTCAATAACCTGCCTTTGGGGTTTTTTTTGGCAAAGGCTTCACAATGGTACCCTCGTGTGGGGCACAGGCCTAGAGGTGAGAGGGAGAGAAAGGAAAAGGGAAATTGCATAAGCAACAGGGAGGAGAAACAGGAATTAATGTGATTAAAAGATGGCTGGTCCTTGGTGTGAAGGCATTGACAGTGTAGAAAGAGAACACTAATTGGATGGAAAATCCAGAGGTGGAGGTTATAGTGAGGCCATCAGAGAGACTGGGATGAGGATGAGATCCCTGAGCAATGGAGAGTGAAGTTAAAACGGGAAAAGTGAACAGCATGAGAGGAAGCAGGGATGTGGAAATGACTGAGATGCAGAAAGGTCCATTCTAGGGGAATGCCCACCAAGATGTGCGATATCCTCTGTCAGTGCATGGAAAGGCATTCAGGCTGCTAAGCCTCCCTGTTCTGCTGTCTATCGATAGCAGTGAAGTTGTGATGGCAGGAGAGGTGCTCTCCCCTCCAGAGTGCACGGCATTGTAGTACTGTGAGCAGATACTCCATTAGGTCAAGCAGTAGAAGTCTGTGAAGTGGATCTAAAGAGCCTCCTTTTTCCAATCATGAGACTATGAATGATTCCAGATGATAGAGTAAAAAAAAAGTCTTCACTCTCCTTTCCCTTGCCTCAAACTAGAAGTCTACATGTACAATTGACAATGAGGTTGAAGTTCAGGTGATTCAGAAATTCAGATGACTCAGAAAAATGACAGAATAAAGACTGCATTATGATGCAGTCCTTAGTGGGATACTATTTTTTCCAAAGGACTTGAATTTCTTCAGTACACAAGATGGACAGAGGATCCCTTAGTCATCCTGTTTTATCTGCAGTATTTAATGTGTGGCCCCCTACATATTTCGTTGTGTGTCATTCAGGCTTGTTTTAAAAGCCATCTGTTTCCTCCTAAGTAAGGATGCCATATATTTGTTTTTCTCTGGTACATCCTTCTTTTCTGCCCTTTGAGTCCCATCTGGATGATTCTTTTAGGCAATAAACAGGATTTTAAAAGAGAGTTTGAGGGATAGGTGCTCTTGACTTTGGAGGATTTGAGAGTTACCATATAAGACCTCTATTCCTCATACTTTTTGTCAGTGATATGGTAGCTCGAGTCCTAAAATTTTCTCTAGTGCTCAACACTGCTATTCTTGAGGGCTTCACAAACACTCAATTCATCTTCATATCAGCCTGGCAAGGGTTTCATTTTTCTCTGTGATTTTGGGGAAAAGTTAGGTGGGGTTTTAGATATAAATTTCATTATCCGTCTTTCAGCTTTGATTATAGGGTGCATCTGTCCAAGCAAAGACCTTGCCAACAGCATGCTAATAGCACAATGGATAACACCCTCTGGTTATAGATCAGAAGACTGCAAGTGTGACTCCTGGATCGTTTCTGTTTTGCAGGCCACATGCTTTTCCTTCTCATTCAAGGTGTTTGAAGCATAGCATGGTAAACTCTCTTTGCAATCTTGGATTCCTTACTAGCTGAGTGTGCAAATACCCCATTTTCACCTACTTTCTATAGGACTTGGTTTGTGTAGTTCCAAGTACCTCTTTAAGGTTAAAGTGAAATAGAGATCTGGAACGCAGGAATCTCTCTTGCTGCACGCTTCACATCTAAACCCCAACAGAATGACCCATTACTCGGAGAGGTAGCGCATCCTATGGAAAAAATGTGATTGCATCATTAAAGGCTTCAGAATTAATATTAAGGAGCAGGGCAGAAGCGATATCAGTCAAACTGAAGTTGCACACACAGGCTTAATTTAAGTGCTTCCTCAATTCCCCCATCACATTGTTCTTACTAGATCTTGATATAAATGCTGGACCTAGAAATGGAATGACAAGTATGCTTAGCAGAGCTGATATCAATTCACTGTAAAATATATTAGCTGTGACCAATAAAGTCAGATTATTTCACTGGATTTACTCTGGGTTTATCCTAGTGTAACCTGGAACAGACTGTGGTCCAGTGGGATGGGAAAAGTTATACTTTAAAGAAATAAATCTCACCTATTTCAAGTTTTATTAGCTTCTGTTTCTGTTGTGCCTTTCAATTTTTATATTTGTCATATACTGGGGCTTGGCTGGATGAAAGCTTTAGTCTTCATTGTGTTATAGAGTTTTTCTAAAGAGTAGATGATGTTTTTAAAAAGCCAAGAATAGACAATACGTGTAATTGTTGATAGTGAACTTACTCTTGGCTCAATTTAGCCTTTAGCATGACAAAGAATTTTATCCAAGAGCATAGTGAATCTATATGGTATTGCCAAATTGAATCATTTAAAAATCATGAGTCAGATCTTTAAAAAAAAAATATTATGACATGGACTTCTAATTATAATGTTTGGGAGTGAATATATGTTCAACTCATTTTGCTTTGCCTTCTGATTCCTGAGCCTTTGCAGTGTGCTCAGGTTATATTTTTAAGCTTTCTATCTACAACCATGAGAGCAAGAAAATTACTGCCTTTTTGTTTAAATGAAAGAAAAATGAGAGTTTCTCACATTACTCCAAGAGCTGGAAAAAGCCTCAAATATCACAAAACTTATGATAAAAATTGTGAGAATTGGCAATTTGTAGCTCCTCAAACGTGCCTGAGTTTTAGATATGTCCTTCTTACAAATAAAGAACTTTCTGAAGTATATAAAAAATGCAAAGTTATACTTCAGCGGCAATACCATTAGAAATAACTTCTCCTTCTCCAGGGAAAGACGCAGATTGCCACCTTCTCTCCACAACCACTGAAATGGGAGGCCCAGCTAAAGAAAAAAAAGTTCTGATCTTAGCTGAGTCAACAATCTGTTACCACAGTATGGATTGGGAATAACTCCAGGAAAGTTAGTGCAAATACCACAGCTTTTGACTCTGGATCTAAGATCAGAATGTTTCCTGATACCTCGGGGAAACTGGAGGAGGGAGGGACACTGGTTTTTGGTTTTATGACTGTCTATTATCTCAAACAGCCCAGGAGAGGTTTGGGGCCTCCTTCTGCTCTGGATTACGTTGGTTTAATTCTGCAGCAATTGCACAAAGACAAATTATCATACCCCAGATAAGACTGAGGCCAAACAAGAATTTAGCTTTTTGCAGCTTTTAGTTCAGTACAAAGATGACATTAGATTTTTGTGCATTTTAACTCACATCTGACTGCGACAGGGGAGCATTTAATTCAGGACGTGGAAGCACTTTTCTCAATGGCTAGAGCAGACACTGAAGGCTGAACTCAGGAAAGTGGTACAGGATCTGATAGAGGCTCTTATCTCTCTGGGATATAATCTAGGAAGAATGAAAAAGTGAAGAACCTGGAAACCACTGTGGCATGACCTCGTGAATGGTGAAGTCCCATTGTCCCACCTCCCTGGGGATCCTGAGAATTCAGCTATTCCATCTGAGGCTGGACGTGGCAGCCTCTTGTCCTCAAACCCAGTGACGACATTTGTCTGCTATTATTAAAGTGAGAGGGTTGCACTCAGAATATTCTGGGGCTGCTTTGGCTGTATCTGCTAATATTACAAGAGTGCCTGGGCCTGCCTGCAGTTTGACAACAGGTTCTGATCTATTATTATCTGTTTTTATGAACAAATACATGCACATCTCTTTTTGCTTTGCAAACAGTCCTTGCTTTCCACACTGGCAGCAGATTACTGGGTGTGTCCTGTAAGATGACCAGGTGATCTCTCCATACATCTGCTGCTCCTCCAGGGGTTCTTTACTCTTCTTTCCCCTTTGGAGTCTAAGCATCTCTCCTGAGTTTCAAGGGACCTTTTTTTTTTGTGTGTGTCATGAGGGCAGCTACAGCAAAGTGTTACCACCTTTTGCCCCTTTTTCTGTAGGGAGATGCCTAGGACTGATACACCATCCCATGGCTACAGCAGATGACCACCGCTGGCAGCAGTAGCTCACTCATTTTGTGTGGAAAACCTTCAAGCCAGTTTTGTCAGGCATGCTCCTTTCCAATCATCTGAAGGCTCTAAAGGAATGTTTCTAACACTTCTAGCTCTGACTTTTGCAGGGCCTGAGCTAATATTTCACCACTTTCACAACAGGTCTTTCAGCATTAGGAAGAGCAGGAGGGGCTTTTTCTCCAGTGGCCATGGCTCTTGTGTGGGTTGGTGCCAACAGAACTTGTCTGTAATCCCCCCAATATCAAAACAGCCTCTACAGTGGAGTAGTTGAAGACCCAATGTCCAACAGGTCTGTTTGTTTGGCTTCCTCTTGCTGCTTGGGCCTTGGTGTGGGTCTGCACCAGAAGTCTGAATAGTCCTGCATAATTAAGAAACTCAAGGTAGTTACCCTACCAGGGTAGCTCTCTTCCAGATGCCGTACATGAAAGATCCACAGCTCATTACAACTATCTGGCAGCTGACTGGCACTGGCCTTCCTCACACGGGGAGGCCTCCTCCTTCCTCATCCCTGCACCAGCAGTTCTGCCATCCTACATCTCTCAGGTTCATTGGAAATCTTACCCTGGATAGCCAGCTCGCCTTTTTCCTTCTCAGCTTTTCTCCCCAGTCTATGTGCTCTTGAGTCATTACTCCTTTATGCTAATCATTGGAGCTGAGCTCTTTCTAGCTCTCTTTAATTACTGTCTAGCTTATATATAAACCCCTCATACTGTAATCATAGAGATAGTAAAGATTATGCAAATGCTGATTAGGGTGTAATGTGGCTTGCAGAGCATTCATCATAACTGGTGAGAGGGGAGAAGAAGGGAAGCTTGATTCTTAGGGGCTAGGCTGAAGTTGTCCTAAGAGCATTTATATTGTACTTTTTTTTACTTGAAAACTGAACACATTTGATACAGAGAATACTGAAACTCAGCAAGGAATATATCTGAATATAATCATGCTTCCCTGAAGATACATTTAAACTAGATACCTGTTCTTGGGTCTCACCTATGCGATACGTGGGGGGGGGGGGGTGCTAAGACAGTCAGTTGTTTGCATCCCAAGATAGCCACTCTCATCCTGATACCACCTGGAGCACTTTTTGTCACTTTCTTCATATGCACAGGGCAGAAACCTCCCCAAACCCTGTGCTAAAAAATTACAGGTGAAAGTGAAATTATTCTGAATATGAGTCAGTGAATATACTGATCTTCTTTCCTCCCCTAGCTCTGAAGACTCAGGTGGATAAGTAGAATCCAGCTAAGAGAGATCTTCAGACAAACAGCTGGGTAATTATTTTTTTCTCTAGAGTTACCTTATTTTATGTATACTATCATGAGGCAGAATGAATGGTACCTGGGAAACTGTAAATCTGAATTACCAATTACTATACAAGGTGAGAAAATTGCTAATAATAGTGGAAAAAACTGTTGAGTAACAAGAGGCAGACTAACAAGGTACTACAGGCTTTATGGTAAAAGCCAGAGACAGAAGGACATCATACCATCACATAGGTGTGCATATGTCTTGGAACCAACACCTGTGGATCTACTAGAGGGCTGGATATATGTTAAGACAAAGGCTGGCGGGGAACTGTTAACGCCATGAAGGAAGTCCCAAAACTGTGTCTGTAAGAACTAGATCCAGAATGGAACATCCTTCAGTAGCACAACAGTATCTCTGTCATGCACGCAGGGCAAGATCCATGTGATTTAACAAAGGGAATCAGGGTTAGCTTTATCAGCTGTAGCTCCCAAGGGAACAGTGTTGACAAGAGAAGTGTTGTTTTCCTCTAGGCTTCTAGAACAACTATTCTTTAGATGATGATTGCTCCTGACTGGATTCTCTGCAGGAATTTGCTGGCATTACAGCGTAGCAAACACAGAGGTTCCATCTCGTGGTAATCTCTTCGGTACTGGAGCCTGGTAGGTCCGCCTGGGTCAGGCTGCATATGAAGTCAGGAACAAATATTTCAGGGTCTGAAAATGCATCTTTTGCAGACAGTTTACTTATAACAAAAGAACACCCAGAGGCTCAGACAACCTTCATGAATACTCTGAAATCTTGCTTTAGAACTTGCTAGAGCAGTGTCAATAGAAGTGGGGGAAAAAAGCCTCTCAGCTGGCACAACTGGAAACAAATCTGTTCTGATGCTCTGATGGCACTGGAGGTAAGGCACACAGCTAAGCTGGAAGCCAGGAAAGTGATGAGACTCAATGACCACCTCTCAGTCATCTCAAATGCTCAAATTGTTCCTAAGCCTGATTCTCACAGGTTGGTTTGTGTTCCCATGACTACATGCAGAAAAGGTGAAAGTAAAAATAGTTACGTCACCCTGAAGAAACAGCTATTATTGATTACTGTGAGGAGCCAATAACAATTTCTACAATAATGAACAATTCTCAGCACTGAAAGTATACTCATCTGGTCTTTCTGCCAATATTAGGTAAGGCTTTTTCCTCTTATATGATTAGATTCTGAGATACTTGATGGAGAAAAGATCCTAAGGATATTTTCAGAAATAGATGTATCATCCAGAAAATGAGGGCATCTGGATAAATCAATACAGCTGTTATATTCATGTCAGCCTTTTATTTTGCCAGGTATTCAACAGAATCCTTGCAGTTGTTAGTTACAAACTAGTATCGTAACTGATGTTTTATGTCTGGGGAAAACTTTTGGACCAAATCCTTGCTCCTGATAAAGCTGCTTTGTGCTGCTCAAAAGGCACAAAGCACCCCTTAAGATGCTTTTACCGGTTATATTCAGATTCAGCTGTCACAGGGAAATCTCCATATGGTAGAGAGCTGGTCTTGCTGAGTTTGCACTCTTCCCATCACAGCTCTGATTTTGCAGCCATACTGAGAGACAGACGTACAGCTGAAGCATTTCTGTGCTCTGGTAATTCCCTGCTGTGGAACCGTATCTTGTCTCTTTTTCTGGGTACAGCTTAGAGTTCACGTGAACCACTTTACAGGCCTCTTTGGAAATCCACTGACATGCACTCAAAAATTTCATTTGACTCCAAAGTCAATTTGGCACAGGCACAATGACAGTCCTGATGGTAGGGGAGCCTGGGGACCTCAATATATTTTTAATAGTCTCAACAAGAGAGTAAGAAGGCCCTAAGATTACTGAGACACAGTTGTGATATGCCATACTAATATATCTTGTCAATTGTGAAGCAGATCTATAAGCTGATGTGGGAATTACAATTAGCTTAAAAGAAAGGAAAAATGTCACATAGCATACTCATAAAGGCATATACAACTAACTTCTGGAAGACTTGGGGAATGTTTCACCTCAAATGCTTGTCATTTAGAAAGCCATCACTTTCTAGGAATTTAAAGTAGAAAATCACTGCTTGGGCAGGGGAAATCTTTTTTTCTTTAAGCAAGTGGGCTATCACATTAGACATTATTGCTTAGCAGCAGTTGAAATAAACCCCGGGGAATCTTTATCTCATGTATAGGATGCAGTAAATGAATGTGTATTCCCATGATACAGGTCCTCTTGGGCTGTGCTTCAGCAATAAAAAGGAATATAAATTTAATGATTTTATTACTCTGTTAATAAGCATCTTCAATCCAAAGCAAAGGATGAGGAAGCTACAAGTCAAGAAGCTGCCTCAGTGCCAGAAATGCAGAAACTGGGTCCTGCTAAGTCTTGCTCAGATCCACAATAGGTATCAATTAGGAACAAAACATTACCACCTTCTGCAGAAACTGTGGAGAGGGCATGTACAATGCACACAAATCACAATGCTTAGAGTTAGCATTATGCACAGAAGCAGTGCCACACTACCTGAAACAGCAGGGCTAATAAGGATGTACTGTATCATTACCAATTACAAATGTTCAGCTGAATGACTGTTAATTGCAATAAGCAAACTCAAAGAAGAAACAATGGTTTGCTGCCCCCTCCCCCTGCCCCTCCTCAGGTTTACTTCCAGCATTAAAAATAACCTGTTGATGCCACTTTTGGGAAGATAGGACTGGAAATGATCCCTCTCTACAACTACGCAATGACCATTTTGTTTAGGAGGTCTCACAGAATACCTTTCCTGCAGCCACCACTCATGGAGGGTCACAAAACACTTTTCAGTATCGGGTAATAAACTTAAGAGCTGCAGTAAAAGACCAAACCTCTCAAGCACAATATCACAGAAGACTATAATAACCAGGACCCCTGCAAAAAGGTATTTGCCAGATAAATCTCCCAGAAGATTCTGATAAAGTGGCAGGGGGGGAAAAAGGCAAATCAGTCCTTTGCAAGGCTCACCTGAGGGAAGAGGTTTTGTTGTGACCCAAATCTGGCAATCAATTCAACCATACGCCTGTGAGCAAGATGCACCACAAACCACCTGATGATTTAATGTCACCAGTGTCCTTTCTACATCCTGTTTCTGACTAATTTCCAGTGCTTCAGAAGCAGTTGAAAAAACCCTCACAAGCCAAATGCAGATGGGGTAGAGGACCAGAAGAAGCCCTGAAGCTTGGGAATGGTTGAAGTACAATGCCAAAGGTCAGCAGCTCAGTCCCCTTTAAAGCTCCCTTGGACACACCGAAGTATCATGGGGCCAGTTTAAAATAACTTAGGTGCTTGTGCCTAGAGTACTGTGTTTTTGCTCCTGGAACGGTTAGAAAGCTTTCCAGTCTAAGTGTCCTCATGACCAATTTATAATCATACACCCTTGTACTAGTATAATTCTTTAATTTAAATAGTTCTCCTTCCTTGATATTTACTGTTTGAATGTATTTACAGTGAATCATTACGCTGTTTTGGCTTCATTTGGCTAGTTAAGGAAGCAAAGCTTGCTTGCTTGCAGCTCCTGTTCAATGCAATCTCTGCTCCCCCGCCACCCCAGTATTCCTCTTCTGCACCTGTGGTGACCTGAGTCAATCTTCTCTGATTGTAAGTCACGAGGACGGGACATAATTTTCCAAAGAAGGGTCCTTAGTAAAGCTGTATTAATACTTCCCTCTCTCTACTAAAAATACCCTACTTCGTGCATCATAGACTCACATAAGCCTTTTCCACAGCTATTCCCGCTGGCAGCTCATAGTCATTTTCTCATGGAGGAATTCACCCATATAGTAAGGTCAGATGAGTAGGCCTAAGGCTATCAGCATCACCACCTTTCTCCTTTCACTATAGAGTGTTTTAGGCACAGGGTACTACTACTAAGCTTGAACAAATCCTTGCTTTGGCAATTGTAATTTCCTTTACCAGCTTCTTTCAATATCTCTGGGTAAAAATCATCTTTGGGTTCCTCTGTCCTGTCAGCCTCACAAATTTTCTCCATTTCTCTAAGTTTGCTGTTCTGTGATTCCAAGCCTTAGACAAAGATCTACATTTCTCCCTCTTGCAGTTTAACATAAACTGGATTAGTCCGTGATCACTCAGTTCAAGATTAGTTTCAATACTACAGCCTTCTACAAGGTCCTTGCCACTTATTAATACTAGGCCTAAAATAGCATCCTCTTTCATGGACTCAGTCCTTGTTTGCTTGAGAAATCAGGTTTCTATGACACTCGAGAACATTTAAGCCCTACTATTTCCCTGTGGCATTTTCCAATCTGTTTCTGAGAAATTATAGTTTTCCATAATCACATGATATTCGCTTTTCTATATCTTCCCCATAGCTTTTGGAGATAACTATCCCTGTCCAAGTTTGTAATGGATTACCATCCTTCTCTCGGTAGATTTTTTTTTTTCTTTGCTCTCATGTAATTTTCCAATGTAATGCCCTATTATTTTATTTCTTCAAACCATTTTACTAAAACATAGTGTTACTCCATGGTCTTTGCCATTATTTCTGTTGTTCTAAGCAGCTATCCCTCCAACAACTATATTCTAAACGTTATTGCTAAGCGCTGGTGTGCAGCGTGTAGCAGCACCATTGAGACATGGTGTTTCAGGCCCCAGTGAAAACATTGCTTGTAACACGAAATTCCAAACCTGTTAAAGACAAGACATTCGTGACACATCTCACTGTAATAACTGTATTAGAAATCTTTAAAATCTTGTAGTCATGATGTGGAAAAAGAAAAAAACCACCAAAGCACTTGAAACGGTAGATATTGCATTAGATCAATGCTTTATCCCTTCGGCTACAGACATTTTTAAATGTGGAAAAGCTTCTGACATGTTTTAGATGGTATAAGAATTTGTTTTCTCTTTTTAGGGAAGAATACATTAATATAGCTGCTAGAGCTACAGGCACTGGAATCCTGTTATGTTTTTTTCCTTTTTTTTTTTTTTTTTTTTTTTTTTTTTTTTGGGCAAAACAAGAAGAGACACATATACAACAGCAAAAAGAGTGGCAAGGAAGGATATTGCAGGTTTGTCTCTGATAGAAACTTATTTGCAGCCTCGCTGCTGGAGAAATCCAGGCTCGGTGCACAGTCCTATCAGCTGGTCCAGAGCTAAGCAATCTTGAACAAGTGATGGGAACATTTAAGACATCGGTCTTAGATTGTCTTTCTGATCGCAGGTTCACGGCATCATTTCAAAAGGCGCAGTTGTCTTGACAGCTAAACCAGCCTCTTACTGGGGACAGCAGCAAAAGGCGGGAGGGGGGGGGGGGGGGGGGGAGAGAGAAAGCAGAGAAGTGGGATGAGGAAAAAACCAGCACGCAAGGCGGGAACGAGCAGTGCGAGCCAAGCTTCGTATTTTAGGGGCTGGTGAGGACACAGCCGGAGCTGGAGATGTTTGGTTTTGCAAGGGCAGGTTGGCGTGGGCGTTACAGAGTTCCGGGGGATGAAGACCGAAGAGGGTCAGGATGGATTTCGGGACGCGGGGAGATGCTGTAAGCGGCAACTATGACGCAAAGCTTGTCCGTTCAGGATCACGCATCCAACTGTTCCTCCCTAGTGATCCCTCGATAAACAACGTCCAAAAAGGATGGTGACCTCATCCCACTGAAATTAGCCAAACACCACACATTTCTCCGTGTTCAGCTCCGCACATTCCTTACAGCTCCGGCTCTCCCGGCTCCCTGACCTACCAGCCCCACCGCTGCTCCCGCAGCTCCGAAGGCCCCTGTGCGGCAATTCCTCCAACCGACCCCGGCCCGCGCTGCCGACGGCTCCGGCCGAGCGCCCGCCCCCCCGGCTCCGGCCGAGCCCCCCGCACCGCTTCTGCGCCAGAGCCGCCCCCCCCCCACTCCCCCCACCCCGCAGCCCGGTGAGGCCGCGGGGAGATGACAAGCCGCAGAACGCTGCCCCGCGTAAAAGGGGAGGCCGCCGGTACCGGCCGAGCATCTGCCCTGTGAATCGGGACATGCCGCGATTACCAGCGGAGCCCGCTGCAGGCATCTGTTTAACCCGGTCCTATGGGGCGTCAGCGTCGCGCCCCTTCCCCCGCCGCCGGGAGAGCCCTCTGTGGAGGGGGGACGGGTGCCTCCCGCAGCTCCGGGACACCGGGGAAGGGAACACACCCCCCGCCCCGCCGGCCGGTGACTCGGGGTTGCCACCCACGGTCGGGGCCACCTACGGTGGGCTGCTCCCCGCCTGCGGCCGGCCCGGGCCTCCCTGAGGCGATCGGCCTCTCCGGGGCGGGGGGACGGCTCTGGCTCGCTGCTCTTTTCCGATCTTTTCCAGACTCTTCTCCCCCTCCTCTCCCTCCCCCCGCCGCGGTTTTTCCTCCCTCCCCTTTTTCCCCGTGGCATTTTTCTTTTTTATTATTATTTCAAATAAAGGCTATTGTGTTCGAAGCGACCCTTTGTGCGGGGTTGCTCGCACCCCCCCTCGGGACGGAGAGGGGAAAAGCAAGCGGCTCTCCGCCGCGCCGATCCCTCTCCCCCGGCGCCCCGCGTCCCGCCGCCATCCCCCGCGCCCTTCTCTTCCTCAGCGCTCCCGCCCTTCCCCCAGTGCCCAAACGGCCGGGCCGGCGCAGCAACGCCCGCCCTCAGGCCGAGCCCCCGCAGCGGCGGGGCGAGCCTCGGCACGGCTAACCCGGCACCACCCCCCGCCCCGAGCGGGACGCGCCGTCTCCTCACAGCCCACCCCGCGCCCCCTTCGCCGCTTGCGGAGGGCCGGCAGGCGCCGGGCGGGACGGGCTCCGTCTGCCGGGCGGGGAGCGCGGGGGCCCCTTCGCCCCGGGTCGTGCCTGCGGCGGCAGCAGCAGCGGCGGCGGCGGCGGCGGCGGGGGGGGAGGGAGGGGGTAACGGCGGCATCAGGTGCAGCCGGGGCAGGCGGGCAGGGCAGGCCCGGCCCCCGGTTGCCGCCTGCGCGCTGAGCGGCTCGGCCGGGCCCGCCCCTCGGTGTGTGAGGAGGAGCCGGGAGAGCAGCGGGCTTCGCCGGGGATTTCCAGCCTGAGCGGGCGGGAGAGGAAGTGCGGGGCGGGGGGAGACGGCGCAGAGCGGCAGGGACTTTCCGTCGGGCTGGCGGTCGCCTTCGCCGGGCTCCAGCTGCCGCCCGCCGCCCCGCTCCCCTCACACGCTCGCAGGTAGGGCGTCCGCGGGGCTCGGCTCGGCGCGCCCCGGGGAGCGGCGCGGTGAGGCGGCGAAGGCGGGGGGGGGGGGTAGTGGGGGGGGGGGGGGGGGGGCGCTTCACCGCCGCCGTGGCGGCGGCGGCTCCCGCTTCGGGGCTCCGGCACCGGCCGGGCTCGCTTGCCCACACGGGCTCCCTGGGCAGAGGGACGGGGCCGGGCGGGTGGCGAGAGCTGGGCGGGTGGGGGTGCTCCCGCGGAGCCGGCGGGGGGCAAGGTGGCGGCGCGGCGCTGATACGAGGCATCTGCTACCAGGCAGGGGCCGAGCGCGCTTCACCCGCAGCCTGTTGCCGGGACCTTGGCGGCGGCTGGTGCCCGGGGACAGATCAGCCCCCGGCGGGGGCGGCGTGGACTCTGCCTGCCCGGACGCACTCGCACTCCAGGGCTTTGCAGGTGCCCCCTTTTCACTTACTTATTTCTCCCTCCCCTCCTCCCTCCTTCCCTCCCCCCCCCCCCCCTTGCTTTCTCCCCCCTCGGCCCCGCGGTGTGTGTGTGTGCGTGCGTGTCGGAGAGGAGAGGGGAGGCCGGCCGGCAGGCCGGAGCGGAGCCGTGCGGCAGCGGGCGGGCGGGCGGCGCGGCGGCCCTTGCGGCGTTTGATGTGTCGTTTGAATGCAGAAGCCTCGCTCCGCTCCTGGCTCCCTCCATATGCAGTGCTGGGGGCGGGCCGACGGCCTTTAAAGGGGCACTGCCGGCAGCCGCCGCGGTTGGGAGCCGAGCGCGGGGCCCCCCGCAACTTTGCGCCTCCCGAGGCTGCCCTCTGCGGCGGCTCCGGCTCGGCTCGGCTCGGCTCTGCGCCGCCGTGGCGGTGCCTGCGCCGGCGGCCGCTCGGCTCCCGTGCGATGGGGACTTGGGCGGCCGCCGCTGCCGCCGGGGAAAATCCGGTGCCGTTGGTACGGAGCTGGCCCTAATCGGTGCGGAAGGAGTTATATTTGTATAAAGTCTGTCTGCCGACGACGGCCCTGCGCTATAAGCCCGTCTGCCTGGCGTGAGCGGAAAGAAAAGTGTTTTGTTTTCACGCCATTCATTTTAGGCGCCGATTCGCGACACCGCGTTTTAATACGTTAAATTAACTACGGTGTTGTAGGTTAGAAAAAATAACGAGTGTTTAAAAGTTTATACTGAGTCATTCCTCTGCAGATGAACCTATGACTGACTCATAATTTGAGAACTGCAGTGGCTTGTAAAATAGGAAGGTAAGGCATTTACATCTTGATTTATTTGTATCTTGAACTGTCTAAGATATGAATTTTCTGCGGAAAAACAAGAGAAACGGTATTAATGCTGAGAGGCATGATCTCATGTTCTGCTGATCTGAGCTCGTCTGTGACGTGAAACACTGTATGTGCACCTCTGTGTGGATCTTCACCATGCTTTAGGACATTTTTCATCTTTTTCTGTTTCTGTAGTAGTAAATTGTGGGAAGTTCCAATGATACAATTTGAAATTTGCAGTCTCCTTGGGTCGGTGACTTCTCTAGCTTGTTGAGACCTAACCAAGCCTTGTATATTGTAATTCATGCTTTTTTTATTTCTTCAGTAGAACCGTGTTTTTTTCCTTGCCGGCTTGTCCTGTAGAATGCGCATAGCATTATTGAGCACTACTCTGAACTTGCATTCATAGACTGAAAAGGAGTTAGTGTATGATGTGAAGGTGTACTAGCGGTATTTAGCTTAGGCAAATGAAATAGTGTAATTTGGAATAGTTTGTAAAAATCTGTATTTAAAACAGCTACTGACTTGCAGGGAAGCCTGGATTTAAAGGCTACGCTGATTGTTAGAGTTAGAACTAAGAGATCATAGCATATACTGTATGTTGCTCTTTAAAATGAGCCATTTGGCTAAAAGTGTCTATAAATGGCAATCCATACACATCATGTATGGATGTTATTAATTGTGATTAGGGAGAGGGGTTTTGTTTTAAGGTGAGAAATACTGAATATTTTGACTGAATCGGAGGGTTTTTTTTAGGGCTGAACTGGGAAACCCCTTGTCATAAAGCTTGATAACGGAAACACTGATGTTTCATGACTTTGGGCATTGCAAGCAGACGGCACTATGAGGTTATAAAAGTTGATTTGTTCCAACGTGAAAATGGTACGTGTCTTACTGAAATATGACTTGATGAGAAGCTTCCAATAATAGCTGGACCTAGAATATAGAAAGGTAAAGTGCATTCAGTAGCAAAGCAAATTAATTCTAATCAAAAGAGGGTGCTAAATGACTCAGTCTTTAGGCTTTCCTGAAGTCCTTCTGCGGTTAAGTTTGATGATACCAATTTTGAGAAGCCATTCTCTGGATTCAGAGAATTTGATCATCATGTAAGCGTATTTACTGTTGGTATCTTGGAAAACTGTGTAAGATGACAGTAGTTAGCATCAGTCACAAAACGTTTTTTATGAAGTCTTACCAGTCCATGCTAATAGAGTATATCTTCTAAATGGTTTCAAGATCTCATTGTATTTTAGACCTTTACGTTGTTCTTGACCATAATGAAAAGTTTAAGTGAGAGAAGATGTTTTTTCAATACTGAAGTCCAGCTGTTCTGTTAGTAGGTATGGCAATGCTAAAAATGCGAAAAGCCAGAAATCTTAATTTTTAACTTCTGTTGCTAAACAACTGGAACATAAATATGTTGATAAGTAAATGATCAGAGTTCTGCAGATGGAAAGGCAGTTTAAAAATAGGAATGACTTAAATCTACTCCAATATCTTAAACTGGCTTTGTATGAATAGATATTGCAAGAATAACATGTTTTGATCTCTGATATGTTAGATGATGCAATAACTGGATTTCATTAGTTTTTTTATTATAATAGTGTTTCTTAATTGAAGGTGCCGAATCTTATAATGTCTGAAGACTGCTCATTACACATTGGTTTCAGATGTCTGTGCTCTTGTGCACAGTTCCTTTAAAGAATTGCCAAGGCTTAATTTTTATTTATTTTTTTTTATGCCTGTGGGTGGGTACTTTCTGAATGTGATGCTTGTATTTGAAACCTCGTAGCATTTTTGGCGTATGGCTCAGGAACACCAAAACTGGTACGAGAGAGTGAAATTGGAGATTTCGATATGTGGTATGGGGAAAAGAAGCCAAGGGAGGGAGAGTTCTGTATTTTTGTGCAACAGAATAAAGGTGTGATTGTAGCACAAGAGGTAGTGCTGTAGTCATGCTAGGTTTTATCTTATACTTTTAACCTGTGGTGGTAAAGTGGTGACATAGAAACAGCAGTGAAGGGCTGGCAAAGAGAGTGTAACTGGTCTCCCAGCTCTGCCTTCTGGAAGTCCCTACCCTCATAAATGAATAGTTTAAAACCAGTATGTGTTTGTTTTGACAAATCACAAACACATTTCATTTTTTCTATGCCTTTATTTTAAGGTAGAAAGAGAAAGGACTAGAGAATTGGAAGGAAAGGGGTGGCAACTTAGAATGAAAGATCATGAAGTGTCTGCAAAGTAGGAAGAGGTGCTCCTCTTCTTCTAATGGGGAAAAAAGAGAAAAGTAAATAAAGACAAAAAAGCCCCTAGAAAATTAGTAAGGAATGTATACAGTAGAAAGGTCTTAGAACTTAGGGAGAAAATAAGGCAAAAGATTATTCAGTATTGGGAATTGAGAGAGAGAGTCTTTGAGGGGGTTTTCTTCCTGGAGGTCTTTTCTACTGGAGTACTGACAGCAAAGCACTGTTGCCACTGTGAGTTCAGTTGCTACTAACTGTTGGCTTTGTAACTAGGTTAACAGGGCGACTGTCTCTAAAATTATATACAACAACTGTATATCTAGTGTATCACTAGTCCTCTCCACCTCCCCAGAAATGTTAAGCTTTTGATTTCCACGCTGTTGTTCTTCCCTGCTGCTTTGCTCTGCATGTGTAAAGTATGACTTCAGTAGAATTCTACGTTCTGCAGTTCATCTAGTCAAGGGCAGCATGGGAAGTGAAGTCTCAACACGTTTGTGTTGTTGGACATGTGTGACAGCCTCCATCGTTGATTCCCCCCTTGTACTGAAAATTGGGGTGTTGTGTACTTTGACATCAAGACTGAATTTTTGCAAGTTGCAGACATTAGAATTGCAATGGGCATAGCAGGAATGCTTTAAGTTGGAATGCTTCATAGTTCCAGTATTATTTTCTATAGTATCATAAAATGATCCTTTATGAAATAGATTTCTCTGATGTATAGTGGAAACATTCTGTAGATTATTTACAATGATAAAAATTGCTAATAATTCTGTAGTATAGTTTAAATGCTCTGAAGTGCATAATATCCTTTCACATATGGTATATGTAGCAAATGCTTCGGTCAAAAACATTAGTGAAAGAAGTCATGAAACTTCTATTTTACATGCTTTAATGATGACTGTATGGAAGCTCATAATTAGAAAAATTTAACATTTGGAGTAATACTGAACTTTTGTCTAACTTTGTGGGTTTTGCATTAATATGAAAAACATATTTTTGTAAATAAAGTAAGATATTCCCACTCAAGACAAGCTTGAAATGCTATGGGTCTTTACAGCTTTCTTGGGCGTCTAGCAAAAAGAGTTATTTTGATTTGGTCTGTCTTGAAAAGCATGTTGCAGATGCTACTGTAAGATAAGAATTG
Source organism: Astur gentilis (assembly GCF_929443795.1). Classification (NCBI taxonomy): domain Eukaryota; kingdom Metazoa; phylum Chordata; class Aves; order Accipitriformes; family Accipitridae; genus Astur; species Astur gentilis. The sequence goes on from NC_064904.1 coordinate 11,374,729, forward strand.
CCTTCCTGGCTGCCACTTCATTCCTGCAAGCTTTGACATCTATTAAGGAGGAGAAGATGGTCCATTGAAGATACCAGCGTGAAGTCTAGGAGACCTGGAGGCTGGGTTTTTTTCCTTCTTGTTGTTGTTGCTGTAGATGTGTGTACCGTAAGTCATTCAGTTAGGGCCAAACTGACAAGGGGCTTTGATGTTGCAGTGTGGAGTGATGTGACATCATGCCTGAGTCCCAAGGGCAGAAGGGGGATTCCAATCCAAGTTTCCTACTTCCCTGGGGAGTATTCTCATCATCAAGCCACAGGCCAGTTAAGAGTAGTGTCACTTCCTTCTCTTGTAACTCTTCTGCTATGCCAGGAATAATCAAAACTCAGTGTGCCTGAGAAAGAGAGCAAGAGGAAGCATGGTGTCTCAGTCAAGCGGTTAGGACAATTACTAGGATGAGGAAAGATACATAGTCTGTTCATACTTCTTCCACTGCTGTTTCATTTATTGTTTTCTGCTGCATTTGAACTTGATGTTGAGATGCTTGCTGAGGTGATCAGCCTTGTCAAGACAGATGTTTCCTTAAGCATAGAAGATGTGCTGGGGAAGAAGAGTACTGATACTTGGGTGCTGCTTGGGTTAGGTGGTAGCTGACTGGAAGTTCTAAGAATAACTTTGATGAAGCTAGTGGCTTATGTGTGTCTGGCTTCTGGCTCCATATGCAGACCATTTTCCTGGTCTGTAATAAAGTAGGAATAGTGAAGCTTTCCTGCAATCTGAGGACACAAAAAATGATGAGGTGCTGAGACCCGGCAGGGTGGTATAAGCGTCATCTGTTGACAAATGAAATGAATTGAAAGTGCCATGTAGAGGCATCCTGTTCTGTCTCCTCTACAGCATTGTACCATTCTGCACTGTCAGCATCGTGGGACAGGAAACAGTATTTGCTTCACACTCTTCCCTTGTTGCGTACAGCAAACGTGCAGTGCTATATGAAGCTGAGTGTGCATGACAGAATTTGTCAGTGGTAGCTGTTCTGGTGCTTGTACTTGTTCCCAACTTTCTGCTTTGGATGTTCTAGAAAAGTAACATTTTCTTATTCTATGGAACCAGCCTACACGATAAATGTGCCTAAAATAACTTTCTAACAGTTCATAAACCAAACTTTGGCAATGTAAATGGATTTTGTTTTGTAAGCTCATCCATGTAGAGAGGGAGATAATGAGAACAATTATTAGAGGTCTTATAATGGCCATCTTGTGTACTGTACCAGTTTGACTATGCCCTCTCTCTCTGTCTTTCTGCAGAGAGGAACCTTCTGAAAGCATGTTGCCTTGCATGTTGTCGCTTCTAACTTAATGACTTGCAGATGTAAGTCTTGATTTTTGCATTGGAAGTGTAGCCTTACAATTTTCATTCAACTTGTTTTAATTTCCTTTAAACCATCCCAAGTGACTTGTCTTTCTGCATTTTATGCTCTTCAGCTACTAATGGAATGCTTTTGTCCATGATATACTTCTCTTCCATCTTAAGTTGTTTGGCCAAACAGTATAAATGGTCTTAATTTCTCAAGCTTGTTCCTCTGATTCTTAGAAGTGACTTAATTTGAACTGCTTTCAGTCAGATCTCTTGTAATTTTAAAGTTGTTAAGGGATGACTTTTATTCCAAGGCAGTTTCATCCTTGCACTTGAGCAAAGTGACTGCATTTTCCCCTTTACTTCAATTTACATAACTTTTCTCTTGAAATACTTGTTTCCAGGCTTGTACTTACTTTCACACCTGGCTAATAATTTTTGTCTGCAAATCCACTTTTCTTTGACCTCTCTGTAGCTACCTGCTTCTTTGATTCCCTCTCCACCCCACCTCCCACTCCACATGAATTAACAGACTCTTCCAGGTCACTAAAGATGGTCTAAAATGTACCCTTCTGTTGTCTCAAGTACACGTATCTTTAAATCTGCACTTGCTCTCTCATTCCATCCTTTTTACTGTCCTCTTTTCTGTTCAGCACAACATCCTTGAGAGAGGAGTATTGTGCTTTTGCCTGGAAATGTTTTTATTGTTGTGGTTGAATCTGATCAGGATACCAGTTCTACATTCAGTAGGTGCCAAAGGTAAAGTGCTTGTGGTTGTAAAATGACATGTTCCCACAATGCTACCATTTGGCTGACAGTTTGAGTAGAAGGAAGTTGGATACCTAAATAAGTGAAGGCTGCTGATTTGCATATGTGCAAAATCTGGCAGTTCTGTAGCAGTTTTAGAACCCTTTGATGCAGTAATATTTTCATTGCCTTCTAAAACTTAGCATTTTGGGGGGCAAAAAAGAAAGGATTTAAGCTAACTTCATTTGAAGTTACTAATACGTATTATCACTTGAAGTCAGCAGTATCTTTTCTGTCTTGTTTTCCATCAGGAGTTGAATCATGTTTCTATCTACAGAATCTCGGTGTGCTATATTTCAGATTAGCAAATATGTCTTACTACTCGCCCATGGTGTCAATATGTAATGGAAAACCAATGGATCCTATGTTGCAGTTCAGCTAGTAGATATTGCTGTTGTGTTGCTCATACTGTTTGGCAGGGGTTTTTGTGTCTGTGTTATAGCAAGGTATTTTGACACTTTTTTGGAGCATGTGCAGAAGAATGCTCTTGGCAATCTCTAGGAAGATAAAACAAGTTTATTGTTATTTGCTTGTTGTACTTCACCAGCTATTTTTTCAATACCTGGGACCATAGATTTTCCTTATTCCTCTTTCTTTCTTACAAATTCCTGAAAACTTCACTTTCATTTTGAAAAGGATTATTTAGACATGCAACTTCCAGTATTTTGGCCAGCAAGATTTTGAGGGAGTTTGGGGGATTTACTTGGTTGGTTGGTTGTGTGGTTTGTTTTTTTGTGTGTTTGGTTTGTTTTTTTTTTTTAGTTGTGTTTTTTTGTTTGTTTGTTTGCTTTGTTGTTGTGTGGTGGGTTTGTTTGGGGGGTTTTTTTCCTTGGTTGGTTTTGGTATTATTTTTTTTTAAAGAAAGATGTAGGACAAGCAAATAAATTCCCACGCATTGCATTCTGTGTATTTTTGCTGAGGACATTCTCTCAAAATAAATGAGGAAGAAGCTTGGAATTGTCCTGTTCGTATAAAGCAAGCTGTTTGTACATATAGCCAAAATATGATGCTGTATTTTTTCAGAATTATTTACTAAGAGTTCTGGTGTTTTTTTTTAAAAAATATGAACTCTCAATGTATTAGTTGACTGTTCTGAAATGAGATGGGGTAGACAGATGTTGAAAGTCCTTTGAGCTATACATAAAAAGGCAGTTATTCCAGAATAAGAGTGTCCATATGTCGAGTTAATTGGAAAAGTTCAAAGTAGTTGAACCCTTACTTGCAATGTTGTGATTTATATAAAGAACAAGGAGGACAAAATGCAGCGAGGAAAAAATACTACTTATTATAGATCCATTTTGTACATAAGCTCTGTCATGTTTGTTTGCATGAGAAAATGTTAATGATACAAATAGTGGAAGTTGATAACAGTCATCATGCTACATGCTTTACTGATGCTTACAATAATTTGCTATCCATCTCCCATAGTATGTTTTGTAGCAGAAGTGCAACCTGAAGATGTCTTGGAATGCTTAACTTCATCTTAAGCAGATGTAGGTAGTGACTTCTGTTGCTATGGTTAAGGTCCAGGTTTGTCCATACTCCTTACACTTCAGAGGTACTGACATCTCTGTTTTGGTTTCAGAGGGAAAGTTTTAACATGCTTAAGGTAACGGTATTTTTAAGCTGGCATTGCTGCTTCACAGTTACTGTTTTGTTTTGGTTTTTTTAAAGCATTTCTAACTAAAATCTTACTAAACTTTTATCTCCTGGTTAAACAAACATCCTGTTGTACTTAATAAATTTGTATGTGAATGTAATGTCTGTGGGGAAAAAAGGGACTCTGTGTTGTCTATGGAGAAATGATTTGGCTTCTCTTGTAGCTAATCAGTTTTTATAGAGTATTAAATAGGCCATGTGTTAAAGTATCAGTTGTTAACACCTCCAAAATAAAAAGTTTGTCATGTTAAAGAAGTGGAAAAATTGGTAAGCTCTCCATTAGATGGTGCTGCTGGGATTGAAATATTTATATACCTAATGGAAGCAGACCTCTGCCGAGAACTGTTTTCATGGCTGTATTTTATTTTTATTTTTTTTAAAGGACTTCTCTTTAAAATACTTTCCAAAGGCAGGGATACATGCAAACTTGTTGTTTGGGGTTTTTTTGTTTGTTTGTTTGTGGGTTGTTTTTTTTAGTCTGAAATGAATAGATAAGATACTAAAAAGACAGGCTGTCTCCATGGGAAGGAGGTATGGAAGAAATAAATCATAGGCTTTTTGCATGGGTGATTTAGATTTTAGCAGCTGCCTCTGTTGTTGCTTTCATCTGTTTTAAGTGTTGACTCTGTGTTATGTTCATACCCTGCCATCATGTAGATGGGGTTACTGCAGTATTAAAGAAATATATTGTCAAGAAATACTTGATTTAAAAATCAAAAAATTATTTAGACTGACTGTTATAGCAGTAACACCCTCATGAATCTAGTATTTGATTTCCTGTCATCTTGATGACCCTTTCCCACTACCATTTCTTTTTAAAGAGCAGTGTTTTAACTTAAACACATTATGATAGTATTTCTTTGCCTGAGCCCTGACTCACTACTGATTTTTAGAAAAACTTAAGGGAAAAAAGATGGTGCCTTACACACAGAGGCACTGAGTACCATCTTAAATGCTGTAGGTGATCCCAGATGGTCTGAAGTTGATGCTCCAAAAGTGTGCAGTCCATATGGCCAAACCCTTATCTGCCAGTCCTGCGCATGACTTGGATATTTTAGGGCATCTAAAATTATACTAAACACCCATAATTGGACACCTGACTTGTTCTGCAATAGTTAGAGTTGAGATGCATATTATATAAAAACCCCATGCATTAGCAAGTGTATTTGTTAAATACTGCTTGCTGTTAGGATTCCTTCAGATAGGAAGACAAGGTTGCTGAGGTCTTTGAATTCTCCTGCAACACAGGGCTGTAAGTAGAATCCCCCCACCCCCCCTCCAAATTTAGAAATGGTATTGGTCAAGAGCGGTAGAGTTAGTCAGGTTGGGTTCACGAAGCCACAGCTCTCGTCACATTACCAGTAGAAGTAATTTTAGTGTGATTTAAAGAATCAATGTAATTGTGACCAGGTAGCAAAAAAGTTTAGCAGCATTAAATAGCACTGAGCAAGAAATGTAAGAGACAAAATCTTTCTTAAGAAACAGATGTTTATTTTTTTTCTTTTGAAGAAGTAACGTAGCAAAAATCCACTTGTTGAGGTTGGAAAGTTTAAATAATTTCAGATCCAGCAGTGGGAAGCCTAGCTTAACAGACTTGGCCTGAGTTTAACAGCTGTTGAAGCGATGTGCAGCAGCCAGTGGACTTCACATGTAATCTTCTGTTTTCAAAAAAAGAAATTGAGAAGTTTGCTAAAATCTTTGTTGACTTTCTAAGCTTGGCCAGGGTTAAAATGTGTGATTGCCAGGTGCTGTTATTTCCTCAAAATCTAGCAGGTTGAAGTAATAGGCAGAGGGATGATTCTTCTTGGTCTTAATCATCCATTTTGGAATAACTCAAATAGGAAAAGTTATCAGTTATGTGATAACTGGAGAATGGACAAGCTGTTGTGTGAGAGAACTTGGCCATTAGTGTTTTATCAGTTTGCTAATAATAACTTACAGCTTGCTAATAATGACGCTTAAAGGGGCAATTAAAAGATAGCAGTTATGATGTCATCCAGCCATACAATTTCACATCAAATATGGACTTGCTATTCTACAGTTACTTGATTGGCTTGCTAAGTGAGGCCAAAACCAAAGGTGGAAATGAATTCGGCAAACTTAGTAGTGCTTGGTCACCTTGAATAGAAAGTCTTGATTCTAACATTGCCATAGGATAGTGCGTAGACGGAAGGGTGATAGTATTCTGGGCTCTATTACTATTTAATACTTAAATATTAGCAAAACCTAGCCTTGCTTCTTCCCTCCTACCTTGACTTTCAGCTGGTTGAGTTTACAGGCTAAGACTTGGCAATTAACAGGATTTGTCATTGTATTTTGCTGTGCTTAGATTCCAGATGGAGGAATAACTATTGTTCCTACAGTCAAAATGACATCAACGGCGTGTCCCACAGGAATGTTGATCAGAGAGGGCATAGTAAGGATAGTCAGGGAAGAAGTGACAATGTGTTGTAGCATATTAAGGATGCCTACATTTATTTTTAGGTGTAGAAGGCAATGAGGGGAGGTCTAGGGAGTGATAAGAGCAGTATTGTGATAGACCCACCAAAAATGGGTGGGGTAGTAAAGCTTATTTTCTGTTTTAAAAACATACTAAATGAACAAACGATCAAACATGAGATTTGGCATAAATGAAGGATTTTATTTGCACAGGTATCTTTTGAGAAAGGCGTATGGGACATGTGCTCCTGTGCAAGGATTCATTGATGTACAGGAAAGTACTTGATAATAAATACGGATGCTTGTCTTGATTTAATGTTGAACAAGAGAGGAAGGAGCTTGTTAAAAAGATGGAAGAAGGAGGCAGCTTGTGAAAGATTAACTTGAACTGATAAAATTCAGTATTTCTACGAAGTGAAGGAGGAAGAACAGCAAAATAAGGACAACAACAAAATTTCAAAAGATTTATAGGTAAGAAGCCATAGGAAGCATGTTAGAGTCTTAAGAGGAAGGAATTCAGTAAAGTTATCTTCTTCTCGGGAACAAAGTTGAGTTAGTAATTTTTAATTTCTTTTGCAATGACACGCAGCAACAGACTGTTTTGGCTAAATCAGTACATTGCCAACAATCTGAAATTTGAGAAGAAATTGTATGAATTGAGGTGATAGTATTAAAGATGAGTAAGAAAGAATGGCATAAGTGTGTAGGGAGAAGATTGGAGTGTTTGAGCCATAAAACAATATTAAACTAATATGGGAGGTGAAAGGATAATGAGAAAATGTTTTTCCTATGGTCTTGAGCAGTAAGAGGGCTTTGGTCCAGTAGCCAATATGGAGGGAAAAGTGACAAAAGCTGATGCCAAGGGAAATGAAGTAATAAATTCTTGTTTCTTCTATCTACTTTAGATGAACCAACTGATACAATGCATAGCTCAATTAGCTGTTAACTCTTTCACATCTGTTTGGGATAATTGATTGAGGTTAAATGCAATTCAAAAGGGTTTTTGTACTTGATCTTGTTGTTTTCTTTGATAAGTGATGTGAAAATGAGTAATGAAATTTATTTTCCAGACAAAATAGAATAAATGTTTTTTTTATAAACATCTGCAAGATAACAAAATGATGGTAAAGACCATTAGAAATTTGTCCATAGTATTTTATCACAATTCTTTCTGTATCCTGATGAAGGGTCTAGGGGACTGAGGAGAAACAATCTAGTTTAAATGACATGGCTGCAAGGGTAGCATGCAAGGGATTGGAAAAGCGAGCAGGAAGATGCAGGTAACTGTCATCCTCTTGGGTAATATTGCCTAGGCATGTGTATTGGCTCCCGAGGTAGTTAAAATTTTCCAACGGTGACTTTAAGGACTGAATAATAGAGAACAAATTTGGTACATTTGCAAATGGATACCAAACTGGGAACCCCTGTAAGTATTGTGGAGAACAGAACTCCAGTTCAGAATGAACAGGCCTTGATGGGGTCAGTGACATTGGGTAGCTCGCTGCTCTTAAGTTTTCATATGGCCTACATTTTTCTTGCAACCAAGGAAGCAGCTTCAGTTTCTTTTTCTCCTGATTTCAAATACTGAATCCAATTCAAGATGTCATTGAGCTTCAAAGTACTTGGCCTATAGCCTCCTGTATTATCTTAAATGAAATGCCTGAACCTGCTGTTAAGACTAGATGCAATGTGTCAGTCTTGATGCTGTTGCCAACACTGAAATGAAATAATGTATTTCCTCCACTCTTAGAGTAGACCCAGAGCTGCAGTGTGCTAGAACTTGCTTTGTACCTTGGGTAGTGTTTAAACCACCAGTGAAACATGAGTTTTATGTTGTATGACGTTGCGAAGTGAACTGTAAAAACCAAGGAACCCAAGGAGCCATATGTGTTGTGGGGTTTTTTCTTTTTTTTTTCTTTTTTTTTTTTTTTTTTTACTACCACAAGTGTAGTAAATTCCAAACAAAGAGGTGGGAAGGCCAAATAAAGACGTAGCAATATCGCAATGGCTGTAGTTAGTCACTAGGACTCAAGCATCAGAGCCTGTTGCCAAGTATGACATACAATAGGTAAAACAGAAACAAGAGCGTTTAGAGAGCGTTTTAATAACACATGTTTCTATATGACCTTACTCCCTGTAAGTGCTCCCCGAACCTATATGATATGGTCCTTAAAATGCTGTTGTCTCTTTCTTCTTCTGGCCTCTACTTATTTTTCCCCTGTAAATAGAAATGTTTTTTAAGAAACCTTTATTGTTTGCATACAGGTGACTTCTGAGATGCTGTTTCCTTATGGCCTCCAGTGAAACCACCCTACATATCCAGACGTTAACTGCAAGAGTAAAGAGGCCAGCATATAATGGCTGTTAATTAGTACAGAACAGTTCAGCTTCCATTGTTCTAAACTAATGTAGGATATTAATCTGTTTTCAATAACTAGGATGAGACTAAGTGGTGACTGGGTCATTCTTTCTGCAGACACTCAAAGATTCATAGAATCATAGAATGATTTGGATTAGGAAGGGACCTTAAAGATCATCTAGTTCCAACCCCCCTGCCATGGGCAGGGACACCTTCCACTAGACCAGGTTGCTCAAAGCCCCATCCGACCTGGCCTTGGACACTTCCAGGGATGGGGCATCCACAACTTCCCTGGGAAACCTGTTCCAGTGCCTCACCACCCTCACAGTGAAGAACTTCTTCCTTACATCTAATCTGAATCTACCTTCTTTCAGTTTAAAGCCATTACTCTTTCTGGTATCACTACACACCCTTGTAAAAAGTCCCTCTCTAGCTTTCTTGTAAGCCCTCTTCAGGTACTGGAAGGCTGCTATAAGGTCTCCTCAGAACCTTCTTTTCTCCAGGCTGAACGACCCCAAATCTCTCAACCCGTCTTCACAGGAGAGGTGCTCCAGTCCTCTGGTCATTTCTGTGGCCCTCCTCTGGACTCACTCCAACAGGTCCATGCCCTTCTCATGTTGGGGGCCTCAGAGCTGCATGCAACACTCCAGGTGGGGTCTCATGAGAGTGGAGTGGAGGGGGAGAATCGCATCCCTCGACCTGATGGCCATGCTTCTTTTGATGCAGCCCAGGATACAGTTGCCTTTCTGGGCTGCAAGTGCACATTGCTGGCTCATGTTGAGCTTCTTGTCAACCAACACCCCTAAGTCCTTCTCCGCAGGGCTGCTCTCAATCCACTCATCACCCAGCCTGTATTTGTGCTTGGGATTCCCCTGACCCATGTGCAGGACCATGTGCACTTGGCCTTGTTGAACTTCATGAGGTTCACACAGGCCCACCTCTCAAGCCTGTCAAGGTCCCTCTGGATGGCATCCCTTCTCTCCAGCATGTCAACCACACCACACAGCTTGGTGTCGTTGGCAAACTTGCTGAGGGTGCACTCGATCCCACTGTCCGTGTCGCTAACAAAGATGTTAAATAGCACCGGTCCCAGTACTGACCCCTGAGGGTGTGTGGTCAGTCCCCTTTGTAAGAGACTGTGACTGTGGCAGAACTAGTTAGTCCAAATTAACTTTGAAAAAGCAGGCAGGGTGAGAATTGATAGCAGGCTGATGACTTTTCAGGATTATGTTAACTGATAAAACTGACCTACTATCAAGACTGAATGAGCAGAAGTGCATAGGGGAAATAGATCTTGGAATGTTACACATTTTAAATCAGTAATACCATTGCTGTGGTTTGCCCAAATGTAATTGTTTCTGGTGGTTGTCTAAACACAGAAGGCTTCAGGGTTGTCTCCAGTCCATACTCAGACTTGGAGATAGTCAGACTGGAGGTATAAAGTCTGTGAAGTCAATATGACAGTAGAGAACTCTTTAAGTGTTCTTAAACAGGGGGCTTTATCTTCTAATGTCCACAAGCAGAGCACTGTAGAAGGATAGAAGTCTTCATTACAGAAAAAAAATGAGTCTTTCAGGTGTGTAGTGTTGTTCTGCCTGCCTTCATCCTTTCCTTTTTTCCATTCACCAGAGAACTAGATCAGGGGCTGGACTATAGGCTAGAACATAGCTGTTTGTTGCCAGTGCAAGGATGTATTTTTTTAATCCATCTTTTGCCTCTGGTCTAGTTTGGGTTTTTTTCGTGTGTGTAGGGATGTTGGGGTTTTTTGTGTTGTGGGGGAGGTTGGTTTGTTTGTTTTAAAAATTTGCATTGTGCTTTTTGTGTTTTGGATTACTGTACTGAGGTCTTTCCCTGAACCATATTGTTAGACAAGAACAACTGAAGCCTCTATAGCATTATATTCCTATCTGAATTGAGGAAATTGTTTTCATGGTGTGACCTTAGTTTACGACAGTAGCTCCAAGGGTTCTGATCTCTGCAGGGCCATCTTGCAAAATAGCGGATTAAGCTTGCTCCAGCATGATTTCCAGATGTCTAATGCCCTAGGAAGAGCTGTGCTTACTCTTGTGATTTGAAGTGTAGTAATTGCCTTAGGTAGAAAACCTAAGGCAGACCACAAAACCAGTATTGTTCTGGCTGTGGTTTTTTGATAAGGCATACAGGGAATGCAGCCTGCCACTTCATGGAGGGTGAGGACTGGTATTCAGTATGTGGATAAAGATGATGCAGTCCATGTAAGTACAGCACTATCAAGACTGACAAGAAAAGTCTAGTTGCGGGTGAGAAGTGCTTAGCTATCCTGGGGAACTTAAAAAGCTGTACTACTGTCTGTTTTCTGTGTGAACTGGTGGATGCCTTTGGGTCCTCAGGATGGTTCCCAGAGATTGCTTTGGTCGTTACAACATGGAGATGTTGCTTTTTACTTGCGCAATGCAGCTGTATTGCTGGTTGCAGTCTGTATGCTCCAGGGATAGAGTTTAGGCCTTCAAATGAATAACTGCATCACCAGATAACAGAAAGAAACATGCTTTTTGTTGTTTTGCATGCTTTTTTCTTTTCTCTTTCCGTAATTACAAGTTTGTTCTGTCGTGCAGTGGAGACAGCCCCCTTAACTAGGTTTCAATTTAAAAAGGAGCATATAGTTATTGGAGTCAGAAGGCCTCTTTCATTCCTTCTCATGTTATCATCAACTAAGATAAAACGCGCATAATCACAAACGTGGCTTTTGCTGGCAGATATATAGGTAAAGTAAATTGTCTGTGAGAAGAAAAGGGAGATAGAATGTGTTAATGTATTGTAGGGTTGAAAGCCTGTTTCAGTAGGACAGAACGCTTTTTAAAGGATTTGCATCACCATAAGTAAAATTAAAAAAAAGGACCACAGAAACAGTTGTTTGTACATTGCACTATGGAGCCCTAACACCAGGAGTTGGTAAAAGATGATGAATTTAACTCTCTGAATTTGGGCTTCTAAACTTCCCCCCAACCCCACAAACACAATGCTTTGTGTCCTGTTAGGAAGGTTGTATTGCGCTGTCATGGTAAGAGAATTGTACTACTTCAGTACTAAAACAAATGTGGTATTTGTGCTTTTGAGACTAGTAGGATTTAGTTTATGATCAGTTTTGTAATTTAAAGTCTGGTTTAGAGCTCTAAATCCTAATACTTATGTATTTATGACCCACAACATTAATTAAAAATATTTATTCAATTTCCAGCTTTCAACAAGTTGTATAATTAAAAAAACAGGCTTACTCTTAAGTATCATTAAAAATATTTTAAAAGCAGCAACTAAAATATAACCTGAACAATATATTTTTAAATTGATTATTTTTAGCAGAATAAGGTGAATAATATCTGATCTGTGAGATGTTTTTGAATTCACTCTTTAATTTTAAATACAATCTTTAAGCTGTTATCAGCCCTCTGAAAACTGAGGAAAGATTCCTTCATTCAAGCTACTTTACTTTGAGTGAACTGGATTTTATGCTATAGTGGTGTTGCAGCATATTTTCACTGCTAAAAGAAAGAAAGAACACCTTTCAGTTCATTACTGACTGTAGGGATTCTTGGCTCTCGTTAGCTTTTATTTCACAGTAAAGTGAAAATGGAAGAAATAAGATGGTGTCGTGCTTTCTTGTAAATCCATTCCAATTGTTTCACTAGTACTAATTTTCTACGAGAATAAAACTAGTAACTTAAACTGCTTCAGTTCTCAGTATCACAGTTTAGAAGTGGTGATGATGTCCTAGCCAATATATTTTAATACCATTTTGTGGTAGTATTAAAACTACCTGTGTTTTCAATGTTCATATTTCCTTCCTTTTATATCGGAGTGTAAATCTTTCCTATGCTGAATAGGTTGAAGTACAGTAGCTAGTAAAATTAGACCTGTGTTGTGAAATGGAGCATGCATCTCAGATAGATAGTTTCTTTTCTTGGTTTTGGTTTAGGTTAACAGAAGTATCTTTACATCTGCAGTTTCTGGAAATTTAAGAACACTGTGAACCTCTGGCCAAGAAAAATTTTCCCATTATGTAAAACATTCTTGCAGACTAGCTTGACTCACTAAGTGGTGGCAGTGGTGACTTCCTCCATGAAGTAAATAGACTTTTGCAATGAATTTTCTAGTGAACTAATAAATCTCAGTACAGCTTTTAGATTTGCTGTAGTTTGTTATGGTTTCGTGCAACCTTAACCTACTATTTCTCTGTTCTGCCTTCAGGCTTGTGAGAATTGTTTCTGTATATTAATAGGAGATGCCTGAAACCGACTTCACTTGTTTCTTTCCCAGCAGGAAAGCCTGAGTGCTTAGGCTTTAACTGAATCAAGACCAGCTCTCGGCAGTGGGAGGCAATATATTAATCCATTGGAATCACAGACTGCTGTCTTGTGTGTCACTGTGGTTTGTGTTGTGAATTTTTTTCATGTAAACAGGTAGGTAGCAACAATTCTTCTGCTGTATATATTTTTGTGATATGTACATTTAGAAACCTCATGAAAGTTGTGTGAGTTGGGGGGTTTTTGTTGTTTTGGTTTTTTTTTTGGTAGAAGTAGTATTTGTGTCATGGCATGAAACTGTAAAGTACCTTGTTCTCCTTTGTGTTTTCACATCTCTAAGTTGATTGTATGAATTTTACAAATCATCTTCAGTGCCTGGACTTGCTTTAGTTATGAATGAGGGTGATACCTCAGAAGTCAAACAATTTTCATTCTTATTTCTGTAAGTAAACCCTCTTACAGCCTTGCTCTTTCTTATTCTGTCTTCTACACAATCAGAATGAACTATTTAGCAAGTTCTGCACTCTTTGCCTGATGGAATTAAGTTGGCTGATAGTATATGGAGGTTTTTTTATTTATAAACTTTTGCTTCATTTTATCAGTTCTGTTGTATTTGTGAGAAAGGTAAGCAAATTATCTCAATTTTATTAAACATCTGAGGGAAAGTTTTGTGTTTTTTTTTTTTTTTAAATGTTTATTTCAAATAGCTTGAAAATACGATTAGAACTCTCATAGATGGTAGCCAGCTTCCTCAGTCAGCCACAGCCCAATTTGGGAAACTACATTATACCTTAGTTGCAAGAAGACAAAACTTCCTGAAGCTTTTAGAACAGTACATTAAATGTTTGAGGTTGTGCTTTCCTTCCTTGTTCCACTCTACTTTTTCTGGAGTTTGAAAAGAAATGATGCTTCTACAAAAAAGTTAGTAGTCCTCTTTGCCTTCATTTTAAGCTGTAAATTAGGAATGGATAAAAAAAAAAGTGAAACATGCTCCTTTCAACTTCTTGACACATAGGAAATTCCTCAGTCCTTCAGGTGAGTGATAGGGATTGTGTCTTTAGAGAGTAGCAGCAGGTGATGCTCTGGGATTGCTCTGTGGCCTGTTCCTCAGAGTAGGTGCAGCTTTAAAAGCTGGAAGGTAGAGAGACTCTTTCAAAATTTGTGGAAAAGGGGTAAAAATAAGCTGTTTGCTATAATAACAATAGACAGTATGTTAAGTGCTATGACTAAGAACTTCTTGTAAGTAATAAATTATGTAATTAATGATGCTGTTTATACACAGAAGTTCATGTTCTTATTACAATAAGTTCTTTTTTGTAGGTTCACGTAGCAGTCCTTTCTAGGTTGTGATCTAGATGTAGCACCTGAAGGGTGCAGGAGGAGGAAATAGTCTGCTGGAGTGGTTGGATACTATCTTGGGCTTTTCTCTGTCTGTCTTACCCTCCCACCAAGAATACACGGGCCCTCGAACAATTTATGAAACAAACTTGATGTCTTTCTGTAAGATTTTCTTCCTTGGCCCCATTTTCTAACTTAGTGCTAGGTAGGTTTTTTTCCTAAGAAATGCTGTATGCATCCTTGATTGTGTGTGAATCCCAACCAGAAACAAACTAGGCTGCCCGTGGCTGTCTTCAGTGTCCTGAAGCAAAATAGGTTAAAAAGTGTTGTTAAGGCGCTAGTATTAAACTAACTGCTGAAACTGAAAGATACTATGCTGCGTTTTTAGGGGAAAGGGATATTTTTGGTCCTTCCACCCCCCAGCTTTACCAAGATACAATTATGGTTTGGTGTTCCTTATTCCTAGTTATTTTATTTTTTTTTTAACTTTTGGCAGTTCCCAGCTTAAGACTGAAGTCCTGTTATACAAGGTAATATTTATACAAGTATGTGAAGAGATGGGAACTTGGTAGGTGTCAAGGTAAGATTAGAGAAAGGAGGCATTATATCTATTCCTCAACACAGGAGAATAGAAATGTACAGAAGTGCTCTAAGTCGTGCAGAAAGGCTCTGATAGCTCTTCTGATTTTTTTCTGTTTCAAAGCCAACAGGCCTTTTCCCTTTTCAAATTCATTATCGTATTTTTTAAATGTGGTATATGATGTTTGGTCTACAAACCAGGGAAGAGATTTGAAACTGAAGATGACCTTTAGTGTTAAATAAATTATTTTCAGTAGAGACAAACTTAAAATAAAACGAAAACTTTGTTTGGGAACCTAAACTGAGTATATGTTGTCTGTTACAGGAATTTCAATTTTAACTAAGCCATGTTAGAAAAGGAAAAAAAAAAGTAAACCTGCTGTTTCAGTGCATGGAAACTCAGGAGCCTCTATGAAGAGTAAGCAAAGGACTTGGGCACAGCTGTGAGAAATTAATCTTTCTCCCATATGTGGGTGCAGCAGAAGGTAGGGAAGTGCTGAATTGCTGGTGGAGGTTTCTGAGCTTTCTGTGTCATTGTCAGCATGTGTTCAGCCCCGCCTATCATTTCAGTGAGGCCAAACCAGAAAAGAGTGGGCAGGATCTTCCTCCGTGGAAGATCCATGGATCTCAAGGAATAATAGGTTGCTGATGGTAGGCAGCTGGGCTGCTATGGGCTAAAAGATCTGGCCTTGAGCCTTGCTCCGCAGGATGCAGAGGGAAGGAGCAGTGATGAGCCTATTGTTGCAAAAGAGCCAACAACTGGCTGATTGACACTCAGCACTCATTGTTGCTCCCTTAGCTCTTAAATGCAGCTGTGGAGAATGAAGAAGCGAGGTGGGGGAGAAAAAAAAGTGAACCCATGTAAAAATCAGACTTCTAGTGTTCAAAGAGGCAATGGGCATAAATTAAAAAAACAATAAAATTCCATCTAAACACAAGAAAAACTTTGACTGTGGGGGTGCTCAAACACTGCAACAGGTTGCCCAGAGTGGTAGTAGAGTCACTCTGTTTACAGATACTCAAAACCTGATGGGACACTCTTACGGGCAGCTGGGTCTCGCTGATCCTGCTTGAGCAGGGGGATTGGACTAGATGATTTCCAGATGTCCCTTCCAATGCTCAACCCTTCTGTGAAAGCTTCTTTAATATTCAGATGTATTCTTTAGCTGCTGTTGTGGAACACTTGGGAAATAATTACAAATGCCCCTGCTGGGCATTACAAATGCCGGCTGGGCATTTGTCTCACAAATGCTGCTGCTGTGTAATCACGGCAGTTTTAATTGTATAGGGAAAGCATCCAAGTATTAAAATAGTTAATTGACTAAACTCCCTGATTTAAGCAGCAAAAGCAAAAAAACCCACCAGCACCACCATGTTCTGCCCCAGACCTGGAAAAGCCCCAAACACCCCAAACCTTAAAAGACTTTTTTTCTTTAGTTTTTTAACCCCCTAAAATATTAGAGGTTATGAGAATAAAAGGTAACTTTAATGTAACTTATAAACAGTGAAGTCACTAAATAGAAGAAACAACTTAAAAAATTTAAAAATGGTTTATCTTTCTTTCCCCAATTCCCTCTAGTTTTGCCTCAAAGTAAGATGCCAAAATTATCCTATGAAAAATGAAGGAAGAGAAAGGCAGGAACACAAGAGGAGAAACAGCAGAGAGAATCCTAAGAGATCCCACCAAACTCTGCAGTTTATTCCTTTCAGCCCACAACTAGTAAGACCTGAGGTGATTTGAATGAACTTTTCTGTAACTGTGTTTCTTTCCCTGGCTCTTTTAGTCGTCCCCTGTTTGCATTTTGCATAGCCCTCAGAAGGACTGCAGTGCACTAATTGGCAAGGAGGGAATTACTAGGAAGGAAAGTCAAGCTATGGTGGTTCCTCTTGCAGTGTTGTGTTGCTGAGATCTGCATTTTGGAGCAGGAGGTAATGAATGGGTGCCTTCAGTTTTCCAATTCGGAGATCTGACTGCTTGCGAAAAAAGGGTGTGGATAAGTTTTCATTAAGAGTCCCTAGTGTGTGCATGGCATGCTGGACAGCCATTAAGTTTATTGATGCAGTGGTTTGGTTTTTTTCTTGATATGAAACACTTGTAGTTTCTGCCTAATACTTTGTTTTTAATCCTCTGTGCTCAGACAGTGGAGAATTAAGGTAAGGTACTTTTTGTTGCCTAACACATAAAGGATAATAGAAGTAATTTCTGCATGTTGTAGCATGCAACAATAACTGCATTCTGTTGGAAAGTAAAAGTTTTGATTACCTTTTTTATTGCTTGTAACTCATTGAAATTCATTGTAATAAATTCCTTGAATTATCTAGTATATTAAAGTTGACAAACAGTTACTTGTACTTCATATGTATTAAAATCTCTTTTTGGAGTCAGTTTTCACTTTGATTATCTAATATAATAAGGAATTGTTTTCAGGAACAGTTTTCTGGGAATGTCCCTCTTTTTATGATAATCTTAAGAGCTAAAAACCCAATCCTTTCTATGTCTTATCCATGTCTTTGGATTTTTTTTTTAATGCCAGAATTTTAAGGGTATAGCACTGTCATAATGCTGCTGTTTAGCTGTGGAGTGCACTTTTTCAGTAAGAACGAAACCTTGGAGGTGCCTGAATCCTCTGTGAATCAGAAGGGATTGGTTGGTGTGTTGGGAGAGAAAGGAGAGGCTGGAAGTACAAAACTCTCTGCACTAAATTTAGTTTTATAGCTAAGAATATGAATGGGCAGTGACCAGGGCAGTCATAATTAGCGTCTAAACTCAGGATGGGAGCTTGAAAGAGCTTTAGAACTTAAATTTCTTGCTGAGTTACTATATAAATGTTTAGTACAGAAATTCATACTTCATTCATGACATCTGTAAGAGTTATGGGTGATTTGCAATTTATATACTCTTTGGGTTGGGAAAGTGTTGTACAGTTGCAGATCTCCTTTTCGTATGTAAGAGTTCATTCCTCTAGTTTTCTGTAAATCTCAGAGCTGGGCTATTTTTCCAGCTGCTTTGTTTCTGGAATGAGCCAGATTGGGCTTTCTTTGGCTAGTGTGTTTCTTTTGCCCGAGTCTGTAACTGCTCATGAGCCTATTACTTAATATGATTCTGGTCCAAAGTAGCGTGGCTGTTACTTTATTAGTAGCAGTAGCCTTTCCTTTCTACCCCCTGAGGACCAAAGGTGAATTGTAGCATGTGACAAAGATCAAAAAATCAGAAAGCCACAAAAAAGACTCACCTATAGCTGTGGAAGTAGATAAATAAAAGGACTAGATAAATGTTGTCTTGGTCTCATGTTACCAAGTCACTCACTTTAGACACAATAATGGGAATGAGAGCGCATCACATTTACTGGCAGGTATGCAATTCTGTGACTGTCTGAACTTCCATAACCAGCTCTGTGTACCTGCTGAGGCTGATCCATCTTCGCAGCATTCTGTGCAGGATGACAGCTGGGAACACGCTGCTGAGGTGGGCCCTTGGTGGTGGTCTGCTTAGTGTCATCTGGGAACATCGCTGCTCTGGCACTACGGAATAGCTGCTCAGATTTGTCAGAGTTCACTGGCACTGTTGGACTCTGTGGTAGGTGGATGCAAACTTCACTGACGAGTTGAGAAACTAAAATTCTTGCAAAAATGTGGTTTGACTGTATATATTATAGTCAGGTGAGGTTACTGCAACGTGGTTGCAAAATGTTGTCGTTGAAGTGTAACTATCAGAGAGACTGTGGCAACTTAAGATTTAGTTTGCTGGTGGCCTGGGCGTTGTAGCATTGTTGTATTTAAACTTTACTATCAACATTTAGGAATGCATATAGATAGAGATTGATGAAGATTTGTATTAATTATGCTTTCAGACTCCTTTCCCCTTTTTGTCTGTGCTTGTAAAAATTCCAGGATCAAACAAGCTTGGCCAAATCAGGTTGCTTTCTTCTAAAACCAAATCAGGTTCTTTTTTGGTTTGAATATTGTCATGGGGTGTTTTTTTCAAGAAACGCTCTGTAGAACAATTAGTTACTTTCCCAGAATTGGGCTGATGTTTCCAAATGGAATTTAACAGACTGTTACCAAGAAAATGGCACTGCTTGAAAGATTTTGTATAGTCTGTAATGACATGTAATGTGTCTGGGTGGAGAAGTTTGAGTGTGTGAAGGCAGGAAAAATTAGCTGTGATTTTTACTTTGTGCATGTCCTTTGGTAATGTTGTTTTGTTGAGAGTCCTTTGTGAACAATAATAGTGGAGGAGAGGAAAACAGTGGTTGAAAAAAATCACATGTTGGTATGTTACCTGTAATGTTCTTTACGTTATTATTAAAAATTAATTTGATACTTCCTCAGTTTCATTAGACTAACTTTACAAATGCTGAGAAGCCTGTTACAGGGTTTTTCAATGAAGGTAACATAACTTAAACTTTTCTTTCTTTAGGGCAAAGAAAAGAAACCGGGCAGACTATAGCAAAGCTCCCCTTATTGGCAAGAGTAAAGAGAACTCTAACAGAGCATTGAGAAAGCCTATCCTCCTTTATCATCAACCTGCAGATCAAATGAGATTCAAATAAAACAAAGGAAAAGTAAGCAAAGTCTTCCAAATTTGGGGGAAGGGAGAGGTGTTAGTGTGTGAAGAAAAGAAGTGTACAGATTTGATCAAGAAAACTGTTGCACAAACTTTGGAAATCAAGAGCTTTTTTTAAACTAACAATTCACCTTTTAATATTGTAGTCTCTTCAGTTGTCTGTCAAGGAGAACTGTTATGTGAGAAGGAGTATATAATTTCCAGACTGATAGAGAGTTTACCTGGTAGCAGATAGCTAGTGAAGAGGTTAGAAGAGGCAGTGAGTAAGAGCAAAGGCTGGCTGGGAAGAAGACAAGAACTATCAAGGGTTTCAACGTTCATGCCATTCTGACAGCAGCTGTGATACTGATGAGGTATTTAAATGGAAAAGGGTCTTGTAACCTGTTCTTAAGATGAACCTCTTCTGAAGAGTAGATTGTAAGAAAATACATAATCATTACTACTAGTTTGGAGACTCACCTTTAATCTTCTAGTGCTTGTAACTTGACTTGTGGTTGCTTGAAGCTGTATTCACATCTATGTCAAATTCTTTGGTGACACTGCCACTGCTTTGTGTGGATGTGATACAGTAAAAATCTTCCTTGATGCTTTTGTTTTTAATATAACTTTTTTTGGCTGCTGGGAAAAATCTCGCATTTGTCAAGCATGAAAATTCTGAGAGCCTTGGATAAACTTTGAAGGAGAAATATTTATTTGGAATTATAGATTTGATGTACTTTCTTTCATAGGCTTCTTTTGCCTTTTGTTTGAGTGCATGGCTAAACTGGGCTGTACTCAATCCAAACTCCATGGGCTTGCTAGCTAATGGTTAGGAGACAAATCGCTATTACATTTATGTAGTAGTTCATGATTTATTTATTTTTTCTACTAAAGCATGGGTATTTGTATAGAGGAGAACATTTTACCTGAACAGTCTTTTTACTACTTTGAAGTAGGTGGTTAGGACTCGTGGAATATTTTTTTTTTTACCTACCTGTCATCTTGAATTTTACTGGAAATCTCCTTTTTGCTTTGTTTTTAATTCAGTATCTAGTGACACACATTATATTTCCTCCTTACATTGAAAATGTATTACAACTTTTTGTGAGGATGAGCATTCAGACTTTGGTCTGAATTTCCATGTGCAATGATTGGTTTGCATTGCACTGCTGCTATGATGAAAGATAGATGCCAGTAATATATATTGCAAAAATCTGTGGTGTTGACTTTTATGTTGTGCTTCAAGGTAAAATTTGAATGCGGTACTGGTAGGCTTGATTGAAACTACTGGTCAAAACTCAGCAGATGAGAGAAAAAAGGGGGCTTTATAAAGGATAGTATATGAGTACAAGAAATTTGTATTAATAGAGATGAGCTCTTACTTGCATATAATATTCGTTTAGGCCACTTTTTTAAAAAAAATGTGTCTGGACATGATTTAAAAAAAAAAAAAAGGGGTGATGACATACCATTAAAGACTTAAAATTTTCATGTGGGAAGAGAGAGAAAATTGGGATTGTCCTCATTCAGCTGAATTTAAGATACTGTGGATTTGCCTTAATTACAGCTGTTGTTGGTGCTCTATCCTCTGTAAGTGCACTAATGAGTGCACTACTTCAGCAAGACACAGAAGCTGTTTGGATTGATAACAAAATATGTCCTTGTTCCAAAATGGGATAACCTTCACTTATACTTATTTGCTGACAGCTATGCTGGTGATAGGTGTGATTAGTAAAACTCTGGTGCAATCAATACCTGGGAGAATAAATTACTAAAACTATATAAAGGCAAAAAAATACAGTGTGAGTTTACATATACCTAGTTTAATAATTCTTTTTTTTTCCTCTGAGTAACTCTCTTGAAAAGTGGAAGATTAAAAAACCAAAAGAAGCAAGGAAAAACTGATTTTTGATACTGTGTGATTAACCTACAGAACTCACTAATCTGAGATAACAGCAGGAATTTTTTGCTCTTGGCCTCAAAATAATTGCTTATAGGGTTAGCAGAGGTATAGAGGAAGCAGGGATCATGCTTAACGTGCTTTGGAGCTTCCTTTTTTTTATTTTCCCTTTTTCCTCCAACTGTTGTATGTTGCTAGAAAACTTTCAACTATGTCTACTGAAAGCAAATATTCCTAGGCTTGAATGAAATTATGACATGATGTCTGTGCTGTAGGCTATGAGCCTATCCACTAGTGTGTTGTAGAGGCTGTTTAATTATGGAAAAGAATCCCAGAACTGGATTGTGCCTGGGCTTCATGCATGCATATTACGGCATTTTTCATGTATTTTTGGACTTTATGCTATATTGTAGGAAGCACATTTATAAATGTTCTTAATTGGATTCAATTTTACACTTTTTGGGGGATCTTCTAAAGGCAGCACTACAAGAGCTTCCAGAACAATGTGAAGCAGTTAGAAGAAAGGATTCTTCACAAAAGCATTTATAATGTTAAGGTGGTAGTTCTCCATATATATAGAGATGAGGGTACCTTGACCTCTCTAGCTGTTTGTCTATAATATTATACGTAGTGTTTTCAGATCCTGAAATTGTTTCATATAGATCATAAAGCATTGGGCTGCAGTTTAGTTGGAAAATATTATGAAAAAAAATCTCTTATGAGACTAAGAAAGGCAGGCAGGTAATTTCTTCTTATCCAGACTTCTAGGAGGACTTAGACTGGTGACAAACCTCACTAGAAGAAGAGTCTAAAAATAGTACTTTCTACTGATGTAAAACACTTCAGGCCAGGGATGCTATAAAGGGTAAGCAATATAGTACTTATTTTACAGTTTAGGGGGAAACAAAATGGTAAAGTCTTAAAACCATGTAGCACTCAGTAGAATTGGTGGAAAAAAATTCCAAACCACTGCTGTAATATTGGAAGCTTCATTGCCTACATACAAGTTATTTGCAAAAAGTGGGGAATCAGCATTCTCTGTCCTTTAAACTCTAATCTTAGGACTTAAGCTGCTTGCTCTTACAGTGACTGTCCTCTGCATCCTTTTAAATCTGGCATTTGCTCCAATTGGAAGTTATTCTGTGCATTCTGCATAGCTAGACTGTGCCTACATGGATCTTTATAATGCAAGCAGATAGTCTTTATCAGCATAAATTCTCCAAGGAATCTCTGAGGATTCTCATTTAGTTTCTAGTGCAACACCTGGAGGCTTTCAGGTTTGAATTTTCAAAAATAATGCATGTTTAAATGGAAGATTGCCATTAATACATTAAACAAAATTGCTCTATTTAGTATTTATTTGGTAGAGGTGAACACAATTTCATTAATATTAACTAGAGGAGCCCTCTGGCTTTAAGCATGCAAAAAGAATTTTCAACTAAAACTGGCATCTTCATATTCCAAATCTCAGAAATCTTTCTGAGGCATTGTGGATGGTGTGGAAAGCACCAATTTTTAACATGTCTCTTCAGCAGCAGCAGTGCTGTACAATTCTACCAGAAATTTCTTTGAAAGGTTGTTGTCTCCTGTGTTAAACTTTTTTTTGGCTGTGTAACAGTGATAAACACTTGCTTTTGGGTAGTGATATGAAATTTGGTCAGAAAAATTTGTAAAGTACTCTTACAATCTTCACATTAAGTATATTGTAGACGGACAACATCCTCATCGATTTTTGTTAATTCACAAAATCCAGTGCAAGAGAGAAACATTCAAAGGATTGTGGGGTTTTTTGTCCATAGTAATATGCTGTCTGAACTGGTGCTGTAGAGGTGGCTTGTTTTCAAGATGTCAACAATGTCTATTGATCCAAAACCTCCAGAATAACAGTTGATAAAAACCTGCAGGCAGCAAATACAAGACTTAAGGTTGGCAAGGCAAAATAATAAAATAGTTTGATGTATGGGAAAGTAATCACAATCAGAGAGAGAAACTAGGCAGTTGCATGCAAGTTCCAGGTAAAAGAATCTTTTAATGGGACTTTGCAGCTGGAAAAACAAATACCATTATACATCAGAAGGAATTTGTGTCTTATATAGACTTGGCCTTCAATATTGTATTCCCAAAGCCTACGTTTACTACAAGAGGAAGCAACAAGTTCCTTCCTTTCTTACACTGCTGGGAAACATGTTTTGAGAATTTAAATCTTCAGTTACAAAAACCCCAGTTGCTTCCATGAAAACCTTTTGTAAAGGTAAAAAATACTGTAGATAGCAAGTGAATGTGAAGTTCTGATTCTGACAAGTCTGAATTAAGGGTCTATGTCTTTTTCCAGACCTTGTTTTTTCCTTCTGAAAGTTCAGCTTCAGTAATACATTTTTACTAGAGATGTGAAAACTAGAATGCACTTTACTGTAACTAGAAATACTAGCACACATGTTGTGGTGGTTTGGTTTTTTTTAAATTATTTTTTTCTGTGTTGTTTTTTTTTTTCTTCCAGATTCCATTTACAAATGTGTTTCAATAGGTTTTTTTCCTCTAATAGAAAAATCTTAACAACAATGTGCCCCCCCGTCACTTTTCCTGAACTTCAAGATGTTAGTCATAGAAAGTACAATATAAGCAGTGAAGTGTACAGTGTGAGCACTGAAATCACTGAAGTTAAACCTGCTTTCACTTCATTAAACAAGTGGACAATGTCTTCATCTTCCCTCATGTTCTGATAAATAATAAAATACAAATGATGAGAGAGTTGCCCTTATGCCCTTTTTTCCTTTTTCTTCCTGAATAAGAAGCAATGATTTTAGACAAAGCTGAAGACATCATCTAGAA
The DNA here is from genome assembly GCF_929443795.1 of Astur gentilis. Lineage (NCBI taxonomy): Eukaryota > Metazoa > Chordata > Aves > Accipitriformes > Accipitridae > Astur > Astur gentilis. Next base: position 11,398,800 of record NC_064904.1, read on the forward strand.
TGGTGGAAAAATTCACTTAAGATTAGTGAGAGGTTGGAATCTGTGCATGAATGAATATTGTCCAGGCAGTTTAATGTTAAATAAAATATTCTGATGATGTTGCTTGCTGTTATTAGTTTCTAGAATTTGGTTAGTATATAGGGCAGTGTGAAAAAGTAATTCTTTCTTATCTATGTTTATAGTATGCAGTGGTTGACTGGATAAAATGGAAGAGCAGGAAATGTTTTATGTGGTGAGTTTCCATAGGAGACAGGATAGATGGATGATTTTTTTTTTTTTTTTTTGAGCATTGGATGTAGGCTGAGAAAACTTATTTTGGTTAGGGTGGAAAGAATTTCTTGTGGAAGTGAGATATTGTGATCTTAGTTTCCTGGGGTAGCTATTTCTAGTTCCACAGTACTTCGTTACAACATTAATTCAAAAAGTGCAGAGCCATACTTGAAGTTGCATTCTGTGTCATTTATCAGCTTACTCTATTCTCTGCTGTGTTCAGAATTTCTTGGGAGGATTATTTTGTTAAAGATGAGCTGCATTTTGAAAGTAGATTAACTAATATTTTGGGGATTCTTGAGAAGGCAGTTTTCCTGTAATTATTTATCATAAACCTCTTGAAGTGCTTTGGTTTTTTTCTTTTTTTTATTTTGCTTTTCATGGACACCTTTGCCTTCACATACTTTCTTCTTATGCATGCGGAAGATGAGGTGAAGAATTTTAAGACAGGTAGTAGCTCTGCTTAGATTTCAAGGCTGGATTCATTAAGAGTCAACACAGATGCACTCTGCCAGAAATTGGCAATATAGAAAGTATTCTTCATGCACTTGGCCAGTTAGCAGAGTAGATAGATAGACAGACTGTGATTTGAAGAGTATCTGTTGCTATTTTGCTGGACTTCTGAAATTTCAATAGATTGGAAACGAATATCTCTTTGATTAAGAGAGTGGAAAAGAATAACATCCGTTGATAGGTCTAGGTTTAAAAAAAGAAAAGGGAAAAAAAAAGGCTGACAGTAACTTTTAAGACAGCAAGATTTTTTTGTTCCTACTTGGTGATTTCAGAGATGAAGAGATTTTGGTGTATTAAGTTGATATAATTTAAAAGCAAGTTGTTTCTGATAAATCGTGCAGCAGATTTTTCAACCCAAGTTATGCCTTCAAGAAAAGGGGACTTTTTTAGGTCACTAGGGGGTGAGACATCTTTTTCTAGGACTGTATATTTTGGCCTAAATGATTGGGACATGCTATCTGCCTTAGCCCTTGTTGATCCTTGTTAGGATGTGTCATGGGTAGTTCAAATTTACTGTTTCCCAGTCACAGCAAGCATAAGTGGGAAACATAGTGAATGACTTCTCTTTTTGGGTGTATGTGATTTGACATTACCACTTGTAACTTGTGAACCAATGACTTCTATGCCGTGCAATAAAAGTAAAAGAAGCGTTAGGCTTGGTGTAAAATGAGAAGTAGAGGAAATCCGGACTGATGGAAATAGCTTTCCATAAAAACAGAGTATTCAGAATGCAAATAGAAACTGGTTTTGCTAGTTCTCTCTTCAAAGCATATATAAAATAATTTTATAAAAGGAAGCTACCTTTAACTTGAAATATGATTATCATGGCATTTCCCAGAATATTTGATCTGAATATATTTATTTTGTGGTAGATCGAACTTTTCCTTTGTAAACAGAGCCAGAAGTTACAAAAAAATACACAGTGTTGATCCACTTCCTCCACATGGGACTGGCATATCTATCTCAATCATGGACTTCCCCTGAACAGCAGTGGAAGAGATTAAAGTACACTTTGTCCTGTGATCATCTGACTGTCTTTTGATCTTTCCTATTCTTTAAATGCTTCTACTAAAATCCTTGTATAGAAATATGGATCCCAACTGGGGGTTAACTTCATAGGTGAAATGCAATAACCTTGTATATTTTCTCTTCTCTCTCCTGCACCCATAGACAAGAACCAAAACTGGAATTCAAAATGCAGAAGGGTGAGCTTGGACAGCATGTCTCTTATCTGTTGTCTTGTGACCCAGGCTTTCAAAGCTTAAGAGGTCTTTTGATTTCTAAAAGAGGCTTTTGGTTTCTTGCACTTCAAATGACTTTATACTGTATTTTGGTAGCCCGCTGAGATTAAGAAGTAATTATTGAAAGCTGTAGATAGCAAGTGTAAGTCAAAATACAAACACTTTGTTTTTACTACTGCCTCAGGCTGAATCTTGAAGCGGTTTTGCCAGCCCATATGTCATGATTCAAAAGAATGCTGTTAACTTTCAAAAGAGTAATAGTTGAACATAGCATCACATAAAAATCAGCTTTCCTAAATGGCACTGAATTACTTTTCTGCTCTTTTTTTAATAGTTAAAATTTAATCCCTTTTAAAGTTAATTTGTTTGGTTGGGTTTTTTGTTTTGTTTTGGTTTTTTTTTCTCCCATCAGTGCAGTATGTGTTAGACTGAATGTGAATTCTATTCAACATATTATTAGGTAGTTACTAAAAGTGTCAGCCCCTGGGCTCTTGGATACTCCAAAACTATATTAATACTACATTATTATTTATAGATATTCCCATTCTTATCTCTTAATGCTGATGTAATTACTTTACACATCTATCCAATGCTTCCTTTTCTATTTAGAATCGAATTTGTTACACTGAGCAGGAGGGAGTCTACATTAGAACTGTTTTCATGAAAGCATAGTCTAGCAGGCTTGCTAAATTGAGTTCCCTGTACTGGGATGTTGTTCTGTTTAATCCTGTAAGACACTTCACATGAATGTGTAGACTCGTTGAAAGAAATAGAGCCAAGGAAAGTGTTAAAAAGTTAAAAGAATAAAGCAATGTAAAACTTAGCTTATGGTTAATTTTCTGCTATTCAGTCATCTTGCAAACTAGAACGTGGGAAATGCACAATGGTTGCGATTCAAGTGACGTGCATGATTGTTCTTTTGCAAGAATATCAGATAACATTTTTGGTTATACTTCTGATTTTCTAGTTCAGATAGGAAAAGAAGGACTAGTCTGTACCATCCAAGTGAAAAATAGTTTTGCTATTTGTTCAATAATTTTTACAGAATAGAGCCCTTAAAGATTATGGTGAGATCTGGTTTAGTTGCTTGAGAACATAGCGGTTTGTGCATTGGAACAGGCCTTTTTTCTACATAAGAATATCACGCCATAATTGCTATAATAAAAACTCCTCACAGAGGAGTGTTAAGCACTGGGAGAGGTTGCGGTATCTTCATTCTTGGAGTTTTTGAAAACTCAGCTTTGGACAACCTGATCTAACTTTGAAGTTGGCCTTGCTCTGAACAGGAGGTTGGGCTAAATGACCTCCAGAAGTGCCTTCCAACCTCAGCGTCCCTGGGATACTGCACTAAAAAGTGGCTGTGAAGAGCTTGCAAATGGCAGAAGCTTCTTGTGTGGAGAATACTCAGTGTCTTCTGTGTGTTTTCAAGTGCTTCTGTCCTACTTGCTTATATCCAAGTAGTGATTTTTCCTGTTGATCTCATCTGTTCTATTATGTATATGATCTCACGGTCTTCTTCACAGTTGGTTTATGTTAGTTTATGCAAGGAAGGTGGATGCTTATGGAGGTATAGGGCAAAGTTTAAAGTAGTTAAAATATCCAGTTTATTTTAACACAAGGAAAAATAAGCTTTAAATATCGATGCTGCTTTTATTTTCATACAGGAATTGGACTTAGTATTTGAATGTTTTGCATAAAAGAAGATAAGGAATGGTCTCGTCTCTTTCACTGTGTAAAGTTGTATCTAGTGTTGGTGACCAGCAACCCTTCCTCATCTTCCCATAACTCCCTCAGAATTTTCTCTTAAAGCATATGCTGGAAATACCTCAGCACTGGTTAGCTGATCCTATATATGCTGTATAGAAATAGTGAATAGTGCTTCAAGCATGACAAGTACATGGAGGAAAAAAAATATCAGTAGTTTCCCTGTACAAACAAGAGGAGTGAAAGTGCCAAGACTTCTGATCTCACACACGGCAAAATCGATGGATGGTCCTTTGCTTTCAAACCTGCCGCTCCAGTGCTGCTTCAGTCACTGCCTAGGTATTTTTGTGGAGTGATTCAAGCTATTTGCATTTTATTTAGCAGTTGTTCTTCTGTGCACTTGTCCAGACTTAACAGTGGGGCTTTTACCAGAATGCCAGGCTGAGGGGTGGCTGGATGCTGTGAGGATGGCTCTCTGCAGTAAGACACCTTCATGCTTAAGAGCTCTACAGTCAAGGTTCCCATGGCAGCCTCCCTGCTCAGCTTTAATTTTTTTTTTGACATGTGTGCGTTGAGTAAATTAATAATATGTTGTCACCAATGTACTGCTTTCAGTTTGCATTATTGTTTTAACGAGTCATCGAGGTACAACAGTATATGTTGCATATTGTAGTCATGCTTGGAAATAGAAGCAGAACAGAGTCAGAAGATTTGTCTAAAAGATACTGAAAGAAAGATGTACGTTCTTTTCAGTACATTTGTGCTAGGAATTTATTAGAAGCTATAAAATGCTGAAATGTAAGACAAAGGAAAAGTTAAGGTTGTTTTAATAATTTAATTTTAAGATAAAGATTTCTGTGTGATAACTTGAAGCAATAATTCTTGGTGATAGAAAGCATATGGGCTGGGAAGACTGAAGAGCTAGAAATACCACCCCAGGTACTTGGTTATTTGGTGCTATCCTATAAAGCACAGAAGAAAATTCTGTGAAGAGTGAAACTGATGAAGTCTAGTTTCCTAGTAATCTGTGCTCTACATCCCTTTTTTTAACCCCTACTCCCCCTTCCTCAAAAAAAAAAGGGGGGGGGGGGGGAAGACCCTGCCATTATTATATTGGAGGAGACTAAGACCATGAAGTTTGCCTGGACAAGAGGGAGCAGGTGGTCTTGGCTGGCTTGGATGTAATTGTGTACTGACTTGTCAACTGATAGATCACAGGTGGTGATGACCAAGATTGTACTTTGACAGCCTCTTGCTCAGTGAGACACTACATTAGGTTTCTCTTTCTGTTCCCCACATAGCTGCTCATTTTCATGAAACCTATCTGTCCAGTTGGTTCCCAAGTGTTTTTGAGAGGCTGGGAGGAGAGACAGCACAATCACAAGCCCTATCTCATTAAAAGCTAGACGAAAAAAACATACCCCACACTACCAAAAAAATTACCTAGTTAGAATGAGGCCCTGAAGTTTGTGTGTTTTTATGCTTGTAAGATAAGAATATATATAAACTGTTTTTTGAAGAGGAAAGATTGAATCATCTCATTGGTCCCTTTTCTGCTGTGATCTTTAGCTCCCTCTTGCAACTTCAGATTTCTTTTTCAGAACTTAATTTAGATACTGTGCATGGAATGTTGTTCTGTTTGGGTAACTTCTGTTCTTAGTGCAAATTGTAATTTGATTGAAAAGCTTTTCTGTCCTAAGTAATAATCAAATTAGATTGTGTCTTCTGTTGTCCTCTTCTCTGGTAGTGTCACAAAAGCATTTATTTCAAATAACTTCTTGACCTTTTTGAATTTTAAAACTTTGGCAAAAGCTTATTTGCTTTGTATTGTCAATATGTTGAAAACTGTCTTCAGTCAGAGCTTGCCAGCTGCCAAATCCTGTGGTCCCTTTTGCCATCAATTTTTTGGGGGGTGTTTTAGATTACATAAGAGTTAATATTTTTCCTGTTTTTTTAGATGCAAATTTATTTTGAATTTTTATAGAAGCTTTATTGTATTTCTATGTTGCAAATTGGTTTTATTCCCAAAAAGCAAATAAAAAATATATGTGGTATAATACAGAACATTAATGCAGATTTCTAGGATGTTTGCCCTCTCTCTGGTGAGAACAGCATCCTTGCTTAAACAAGGAAAGAGAAAAATGCTTTTTGTTCAGGAACTCCTGTGCTTTCTAATTCTTGGAACATCTTTGTCAGTAGGTTCACTTTTGTTTCCAGTTTCTAATGCTCTGTACTAATGTTAGTATGAGTTAAGTAACAACAAATTGTCTAACCTTTATTACAGTATATACAGCCTGAAATATTAACTGGGGTCTAGCCTCAGATACTTGAGTAGCATTTATATTGAACAAGAGTAGTGACAAAAATGCAGCACAGTGAGACCTGACAGACTGGAGCGAGTAGTGTCGCCCATCTGATGACCAGAACAATCTCTGCTTCTGTTACTCTGCAGAAGTGTGAATATAAGCACATGTTGGCTGCAGGAGAGGTGGCTGAAGGAATGTAATCAACAGTGGACAAAACTGACCTTGGTGACTGTGCCTCTTTTTATGTACTTATCTGGCCTGAAAGGTGTGATTGTCCAAGATTTAACAGTTTTAAGACATCTAAAAGTCATATTCTTTTATTGTGATGATTTTTCCCAGGGATTAGAAATTGGACCAAGAAATAGCTAGTGGTGAATTAAGAGTTAAGATTTAGCTTGCTGAACAGGCACCAGAGTCTTTGACTTGATGGCAGCTTGCCATGCCTTTAGGAATCGGAGGCCCCTACCAGAACTAGATGATCTTGAATGTTCTAGCCAGATTCTTCTCCCTGCTTTCTGGAGGTATGTTATCTTCGCTGCTGTAAGTGCATGGTATCTTACTGAGGTGTGACTTCAAAATTGCTTCTTGTTGGCAGTTTGAAACATGATTATGGGGGTATAATCTGAGTCCTGCTGTTAAAGGTTCCTGAAAAGGAAAAGAAGACATTGCAGATGACACCCTGTAGTGGTATGTAAACCATAGTAGAAAGTTGTTTGCAAAAGGGTGGCAGCTGAAATGTTTGTATTATCTGCACTTGTGTTCACCACTGATCTCATACACAGGTGTAACAGCATGCAGCTCACATGCATGAGGACATAGCTCTGTGCATGCAGATTTATGTGTGCAGTTTGATAGACATCACGTCTCCCCACTCCCTCGTTAAATGCAGCTCTTTCGTTGTAGTAAGGAGTTCTCTTGGTGTTCTTTTAAGCTCAGTTCTCTATTGTATTTTATTGCAGTACTTCATGAATGGCTTCCTAGTTTTGCTGCATAAGATAATGCTGGCAGGTCAGAGTATTGTGGAAGAGAATTCCTCACCAAGCAGGCCACTGCTGCTGCGCTTGTTTAGCTTTTCTGGTCTGACATACTTCTTCATAAAACAGAAATATATAAGCTGAGGCACACAAATCTTAGGCATATTGCATAGTAAATTTTATTTATCAGTGTGCTTTCTGGTTGTTTTCTGTGACGAGGTATCCAATATGTCACTTCCAAAAGTGGAGTCCTGTGGAGCCCTGTGCAACTTATTTTGGTATGAAATCTTTCTTGCCAGCTGACAGTCCAGCCCCAGAGGAGTTTCATATCTCTATGAAACTCTCACCTGCTGCTCATTGGGCATTCAGTACTCTTTCTCAGTTAAATCTTGAATATTATTCTTCTTACCCCTGCCTGCCTCATTGTGATTAATAAACTGAATAGTTTCCCTGAAGAAATCATGCTATTGGAAGACTTCACATCTCTAATCATCTTTAGCTTCTTTTTGTTTGGAAGAAACTTAATGGGGAAACAGATGTTCAATAGTTTTGTTGTATGACTTACAAGTTCAGGAACTTGGTGCTTTCTTGACTTGCCAATTCTCCTGTCAGCATCTCTTTTACTGCCTCTTTTTCTGAATTTCTTCTGTGGGTCAGAATCAGGCCATGCCTTGTTTTATTCTGGCATTTTAAGAAAAATCGCATTCCCTGTCTTGTTCTTACCAGTCAACATTCTTGAAGTTGGCTTTTGACTTCCAAGAGTTGACAGAATGGTAGAGGTCTTGAATATGATTAAAAAAAAAAAAAAGCAGTTGCAGTGGGAAAAGAGGCATCAGTATCTACCTACAAATTATAAATCAGAGAACTGAAAACCTTTACAGATTCCTGAACTGCCAGCTCCAAATGAAGCTCTTCCCACAGTTGTGCACAAGAAGCAAATCCGTAGATACCATCCAGATGGGTGAAACTTAGCTTATGGAGTTGCACTTTTTTTTTTCCCCTCTCTTGCTAATCTCCTTTTCTTTTACAACTGCAATAAAGTGCCAAGTCCTAAGCTCATGACTGGGTTCCCCTCTGCCCAGTCACAGATGTTCAGCAATGGCTGTCATGTCTTGGACAATCTCTAAAGCTAGACTACTTTCATCAACTGCTTTCCTTTCTCACTCATGTCACTTCTCTTAACCTCCTTGTCTCTCAGCATCACATCTCATTTCTTGTATACTGGTTATAGTCTCTTGACTTGCCTCTTCAGTATCATCATTATCTGGCTTTTTGTTTGGTTTTTTTTAATGGTTGCTGCTGAAACTCCAGTTCAGGCTTTGCTTACTTCCCTGGTCTGAAATAACCTGAATTTCCTCATTAATGAGAACTGCAAGTTACTTACAATTCAGCACTGATTTTTCTGTTTTTTTCAGATACTGTTCTGCCAAGGCATTAGACTCTGCAGTCTTTGAAGAGTAGGCAAGGAACAGGCAGATATTAATTCAGATTATGCTGTAGAAACTGTTTTGTTTCTTTGTGGTTTTTTGTTTGTTTGTTTGTTTTTGGAGGAGGGGGAGGTGGTGGTGGTGGTAACATTTGTTTGGGTTTTTTGTTTGTTTGTTTTTCTGGTTTTGAATAAGACCCAAACATCGGATCTACCGAGTTATGAGGATGGTTTTCTTGCGCTCTCTCTGTGTTTGATGGAGATACAGAGATGTTGTCCCCCTGGGGCAGGGGGGCAATGAAGTGTGGATTTGTCATTCAGCACCTCTATCCTTGCTCGGCTGATGTTGGTGAAGACATGGAATGGTATCAGTGATGAGATGCAATGATTTTGTCTTTTGTTTCTAGAAATAACAGTTGGCATCAGAAATGAAAGAAATTTCCTTGGCTGTTTAGTCTCCATGGAGAATTCCATACCAAAACTATAGATGCAGAAATGATTTACAAGAAAATACGTTCAATTACAAGTACTTGTTTTGGGCTTAGCGAGGAAAGATAAGAGATGACAAAAACCGTGCACAAGAAGGTTTGCGTGTTTGGGATGTGAGACATTTGACTCCCTTTGTGGTATTGGTGGACATACTTTTATAATTGAGAAATGAAGTGGGCCTCATTTCTTCATTCTGCTCCTTAAAGTTGAATTATAGCGCTCGAGGCAACTGTAGAGCAGTGGAATAGGTTCGTATTTCAAGTGTCAGTTAACATGGAGGGAGAATTGGAGTATGCCTTTCTCTTGTAAATAGCCAGGCATTTCTCTTATGTAAATAGGTGTTGGATCCTCCAACGGTGCTTTCTCCTTCATGTGCTGAGGTTTTTTAAGACCACTTAACACTTTTTTGACTAGAAGATAAGCAAGGAAATCATTGAAAATGGGTTTTAAAATTTAACCCAGGGTATTTTTCCTCTGTTGCTCTGCTAATGCTTTGCATGCTGACCTAGAAGAATCATAGTCCAAGATAATAGGTACTGTAATTCAGTCTTCAGCTGCATTAATTATTTTTTCATCTGCCCGTCAGTTGTGCTTAGTCCTGGTGAATTAATCAAGTGGCCATGTTATACAGGCCTTTCTCCTCTGTCAGTTAGACTTGTATCACCTGTTCCCTTCATGTGGGGATGTACAATGAAAAGGTTGGAAAGTGTTTAAAAAGTAAAAACCTGTTGTGTTGTTCTAAAACAGACTTAAAGCAACATGTCTTATACTTTGCTATTGCATGGGATAGATAGGAAGAGTTGGCAGTGAAGGCGCATAGACTCCAGATACCCTGTATAGTGGTTGTGTGCTTTTCGTAGTAGCATGCACGGTACTGGACCAGTGCACCTTCACCACCACAGCCCTTGCTGCTTCCTCTGCTTTAAAGAGAGAGAGAGAAAGACATGGAAGAGTGCAAGCTCTGTTCTTTTTTGTTCCTAGAGCAATGCCAATAATTAACTAACACGTTGCTTTCAGGAATAGGTTTTAATTCTTGACCTTCTAGAGCCATTGAAAAATAGAGAATATTTTATGGGTTTGCTATGCTTAATATACTTAGGCAGTTATGTATGCATTATGATGTGTGGACACATATTTGTTCTTAGTGCTTTTTGGTTTTACATAGTCTCTCAGAGATGCTGTGTTTGTTTTATTTCAATGGAAAAAGAGGTCTTCATTTCTCAGAAGTTTTCTCATTTTTGCTTCACAGAAACTATCTTAGAGCATGGACACCAGTAAGAAGACAGAACCCCCTTTATCTGTGGAAATGGTGCAACAAAGGGCCAATCCTGATCGCAGTCCTTCAGCATCAATTTATGTTCCAGAGCAAGGTGGCTACAAAGAGAAATTTGTAAATGCTGTGGAAGATAAGTATAAATGTGAAAAATGTCACCTCATCTTATGCAATCCTAAACAGACTGAATGTGGACACAGATTTTGTGAGACCTGCATGAATGCCTTGCTAAGGTATGTTTTTTGTTGTGACAGAACATGTTAATAACTTTGTCTTGTGAACCGCTGAAAATAGCATGAACACCATTGTAGTTTTAGGAATACATTAAGCTAATGCCCTGGCTTGAAGCAGCCTTCCACTTGTTGCTTGCTTGATTATTTGTTATCCATATGCTGGTGCAAACATTTGTGTTCTACTCTGGGTCAGGATGAGACAACTAAGCTTTCCATCAATATTGTTGGAATGGTTGTTAAAGTGGTTTAATCCCACGTAGTGATGTGCGTTAGGTAAGAATTTCATTGCCTGTAGAGCCTAGGCTGAGTAGCTATTTCACATGACTGGTAACATGGCTGGTTTAGCGTAGAATGCTCTTAGTGAATTGTGGTTATGTGAGGAAGGGAGCCTGCAGAGGCTCCTTGGGGTGATGGTGCCTAAGTTAGCTGTGGACCCAGCCTTACAGTTGAGTGGTGGGACCCTTGAATAAATGTAACTGCTTGTGGAGCTTCCTTTTCCCATAACCATTCTAGCTGTATGTCCTGGGGCTTGTATGTTTTGTGGATTCCAGGAGGGTCAGGAAGGCTGGCTTCTCTTACTGAGATGTTTGGGCCAGAGTGCAAAGTGGTGGTTAAGTGAATGTTATAGGTGTAAAATGAATGCTGAGAGATTCAACCTTTCCTAGTCTAGGTAAGAATAAAAGTGTGATCATTCAAGGAGTATCTAGCTTTTAACAAGTATCTGTGCATCACTAGAAGTATATTTCTTTGCCTCTCAACTTTGATGCATTGCTACTGATTGTATTCAGCAGTGTGATTTCAAAACTTGGTCTAATGTTTGGAGACCATTCTGCAAGCTTTAACCTCCTAGGGTAAATAAGCAGTCAATACTTCCATTTGCTACTGGGAAAGCAGAGGTATAGAAGACATTGAGCTCGCTGAATGTTGCACACTGGACTACTAAGAGAGAGGATTTGACTTTAGAAGGCCTTGGTGATCTCACGTTTACTTTTTGTGACCATCCTGACTCTAGGTATTAGCTTATATTTCCCTTGGAAATACTGTAATCTCAGATGTATATAAATCAAGACTACATGCAGCATGGCAAAAGAAATTGGAGGATATTACATTACTCTGTCTCATGATGAAGAGTAACCTCTGTACTGGGCAAATACAAGAGTCCATAGCTCACTAATCCACTCCTGTAGGTTTTGTGCTACAGCATGTCTAATTTAAAACAACAAAAAAGCCCTGCCAACTTTTTTTTCAATACACATTTTCGGGTGAGGCGTAGTTTTCATTTAAGAAATGCAGTTATTTCTTTCTGAATATATGTTTTTGGAAGAGTATTACATGGTTAATAACAGTGACTGCAGAAAAGCAAACACCTGCCATGCTTGATGCGTGCAGATGGACAGAGCAGATCCTTAACAATCTAAGCAGTAACAATTCTGGCATTGCTGGAATCTGGGCAATTTTCCTTCCCTGCTGTGAGACATGCACATGTGCTTATTACAGTGCAGCTAGAACATGTGTAATTTTACTTTCTTGACTTTCCAACTAGTGTGTTATTGAAAAGGACACATGGGTAAGACCATCTACCACACTGCTCTTTCATTTGAGTTATTTCACTATATTTAAGTGCTTGTTGCAAACAGATCCTTTATTAAAATTAAATTTACAGCTCCTTTTTTTGAGAAATAAAAAGTGCCATAAAACTGGAAGCAAAAGAAGTTTATGTTGTTTGTGCATTTGGCACAAAAAATTTTCATTCAGTGTTGATATGCTGCTGCATACACACACACTGATTATATGTTAGCAGCTTCTGTTCCAGTGTTATTTGAGGACAAAGAATTGGGAGTCAGTGTAGATAATGCAGTAAAGATGTCTGCTCAGTATGCAGCAGTAGTTTAGAAGAGCAGGTGGGATGCTTGAGTGAATTCAGTAAGAGCAAGGAAAGCATGACATTGTATTAAACACTATATGCCCTCAAGTAGATTAGTTTCCTCTTTTTTTTTTTTTTTTTTTTTTACTTAACAAAAATATTACAGATATTGAAGCTGCAAGGTAGTTCAGATGCTCAGAAATATGATGGGACATGTATGGTCAGTTGAAGAAGCAGAAGCCAGTGAGATGATTTGAAATAAGCATACTGATTATATAACATAATCAAACTTATTCAGCATTTCACATTGATTTGCACAGCTCCTAGCAGCCACAACTTACAGCCTGTCAGTGAGTTGCTTTACAAAAGAATTTACCTGGCTTTTACCTAGTGCTTTTCATCCATAGATCTTGGTGCTTTACAAGGGAGATCAATATGACTATCCCCATTTTACATAGGGAAAAGGAGCTAAAAAGGAACGAAGGGATTTACACTATGACACCTAGCAGGTCAGAGCCAGAAACAGCTGTAGGAACCAAGATTTCCCACACTCCAGTTCAGTTTCTGTTCACGGACTGCTCTGTTCCTCAACCTGCCTGTTGTCTAAGAGATCACAAGTTTGGTAATTAGATTACCAAAACAGCTACAGGGCAATAGTTCAGATAAAGGAGGGAGCAGGGATCTGTAACAGTTACTAAAACCAGAACAGACTTGAAGGAGATGGACATAAATAACTTTTTTACCCTAAAAGGATATATAATTGACTGTTGGAGGAAGTGAAGTTTAATTAGGTGTTGTTTGAAAAAGGACTGGATAATTGAAGAGAAAATATTTTGCCTGTTTGCACAGCTAGATTGAGAAGTGACAAAAATTGTGGATCAGGTGCAGACTGTAAAATAAGGAATGAATTTTGCCACCTTGAAGAAAACGACTGCACAGTTGTGTGGAGGCATTGTGGTGGTCTTATTTCCTCAGCAATGCCAGATTACTGTCCAACGAAAACTCGGTGTTCAAATTTTTTGAAATAACATTGTGTTATCTCATTATAACGAACTATATCCACTTCTAATGATTTTAAAATATATTCAATAATTGTAACTAAGTAAAGTGCCTAATAAATGGAAATTTTTCAGATGAGTTAAACTAGTTTTTCTGTTTTCTTTTCTCTCCAGTTCTTCTAGTCCAAAATGTACAGCGTGTCAAGAAAGCATAGTAAAAGATAAGGTATTGTTAAAGTTATTTTTTATTCAAGAGTATTGAATTGTGTGGTGTACATAAGATGTGCTATTGCTTTGTGGTAATTATTTCATAAGTCTAACAAGCTACGTGAGGAAGATAATTTTGTTATAAGACCTAAACCTTGTATTTTATATGGGAGGACAGCTCACTTTTACTGTTAACCACATGATAGAAAACAGCAGGTCAGCTTCATCCCTAATGGTCCAGCCAGGTGTCACATCTTGTTTTTATAGTTGGGAGCTGCAGCAACACATTGCAATTGTCCTCCCATCAACCAGGAGGGTGATAAGAAGTACTGCATCTCCTGTAGATGCAGAGATGTGACAGATCTAGGCAAATCTTACTCCTGATTTAGCTCCAGACCATTGTCTACTGTTTCACTAATCTGTTTTTACAGTGTGATGTTCTGTGAACCACACTGGAACCAGAACAGTGTGGAGTTACAGTAGCTGATAGAATCAGATGATTCTTCTACAGATATTTCACTGATACTCTCTTCACTGTTTTTCACAGCAAAACTTTGTATTGCCTTTGAAAGATTGAGGGTGGAGAAAATTCTTTTTTTACTTAGTACATGGTTTATGCAGTTTTTACATTAGATTTTTCTAAAGTGTTTAGTAAATTCTTTGTGTTAGTAGTCTTTCCTGCCTAAATGAATACTGGTTACAGTAACCATTTTCAAGAAAAGGTTAGTGGGTACATGAATCTCTCCTCATCTTAACTCAAAATAGTTCTCTAAACAGTGCTCAGCGTAATTCAGTTTTGACATGGACGGTCTCTCCAGGAGCTCAGACCAATAATCATGACGCCTACTTTATTTTTCTTTTTAACGCTAACTTTCTGGCTCCCAATATACATAAATATGTACATTTATTATGACACTTCCAATATCTCTAAAACAGGAGGAGGACAAGAAGGGCCATGTATATTAAATACACGTTAGACTAACTGTGTAAGTCAGTGATTTTCATGAAACTGGAAAATTCTCTCTCCCCTTAAAATGCTGATGTCCAAAATCACTGAAGAGCTATTAGACGGTCTTGGAAAAACTGTTTAAAAATTGTCGTCTTACCTTAACTTCAGTCAGCAAAACTGTACCTAGTAACCCTGTGAATTACTTAGGAAAAAATACTACAGTAGTGGCAATTGATTATTCAAATGAGATTTGTTGATCTTCACATATGCATCAGTGACCTGTGCCAGATGAGACTGGATGAGAATGGTTGCAGTCTTTCCTTCTTCACTGATACTGGAGATAGATTCATAGTCACTGTGGACAGATCTGATCATAATTCTCTGTTGTTGTTAAACGTTAGCATGCAGAATCGTTCTGTAATTACACTAATCCTCCAGTGCATGCAGTATAGCAGAACTCCATTTGTCAGAGTAGTTGGGTTTGCTTCTTTGGTGTTTCTTAATGGTCATGAAAGCAGCTGCAAAATAACAAGAAGTTTTTAGCTCTTTGTTTTCGTCTTCGAAATATTAGTAATGGTCTTCAGTCCTTATCTCCAGTTCCTGCCCTTAGCAATGGGGCTTCTTGAGAGTGCGGTTGTGTTGTCTCTTTATCTTTTATGGGGTATCACCCACAAAAGGTGGAAAGTCCAAACCCCAAGCTGTGTATTTCTAATTTTTTGCAGTTCTATTATAGACAAAAAGTGCTTATAAACATTAATATGGAGCGATAGTTAAAGTCTGCTTATCTGTGAAATAATAAACCTCCTCCAGTCTAAGATCTTAGAAAATGTCTTTAATAATGTGTTACCACTGAAGTGCAAGGAGGTGTTCCAACTAACCAGTCTAGTCATTGTGGGACTGTCTTCCATGAAATCCTTCCTCTCTGAACCATTGTGCTTTGGCTCTTTTTTTGTCTTTATGGTATTGTGCTTAATGCATCAGCTTTCCAAACGATGTAGAGAATTCTAGCTTATGCAGGCCTATCAAGCCTGGCAAGCAAGTAGCAAAAAATTTAGTCCTTTCTTGTACCTTTCCCTTTGTTGTATTTATAGTAAATGTGAAACAATAGTAGAGCGTCTGTCCAAATAGTCTTTCTCACTGGGCTGCTTCACAGTGGAGGAATCTCAGTGATGCGCACATTCAAGAAAAACTGAATGGTAGGGTTTTATTTCTGGCACATAAAGCTAGAATTAAATGACACTGCTGTAGCCAAACTGCATGGCTTCTACTTTATTTGAACTTGCGTATTCTTGACAGGTTTTAAATTTCTAAAATGAAGTGATTTTTTTTATTTTTCAGGTATTTAAAGATAATTGTTGCAGGAGAGAACTACTTGGCCTTCAAATATACTGCAGAAATGAAAACAAGGGCTGTAAAGAACAGCTGTCTTTGGGTCAATTACTGGTAAGTAATCTAGCATACTCATAAGCTTCCTTTTGAGTTAAAGAATGAGAAGAAGTCTCACAAATTAAAGCCCCAGTCCATTTCTTGACTTGTTCACACTAGGGGTTATTCTGACATTTAAAAATCAGATTAGAGTTAAACTGTTTTGAAACTCAGCTTTTTGATGAGCTATAAGGAATTGTAGTAACAAATCATGCAATTGTGTGACAATAAAGCTCAGAAATATAAATGCATGAAGCAAATGACAAGGGTGAATTAAAATAGGGAAAAATCTTAATGTGTACTTTACCAATGTGAGAAATTTGAATTCCGTTTTGGTGTGTTTTTATTTACCAGTCTTCCTCCTCTCATATAAGTGGTGGTTTATGCATGGAGTTAAATCTTTGGCTTCTCCAGACTTGTACAAAATAACCTATAGCTTTGTTTTGTGAAGGTATAACATAGCAGTAATCCAATAATGTAACAGTTGTAAGGTATGGCTAACCCAGCAGTTTGTAGTGAGATGTATAGGTACTGGCTTTGAGTGAGCAAGCTAAGGTACTTAATTTAAAGCAGCATCTGTGTTTATGTGGAATAATACACCTTGGAAAAGAATGCTTACCTTTTGTTTAAATAGCCTGTGTGGAATTTTGCACTGTGTTAGAATGCTTTTAGTATAAAAGTAGCTCACGTGCATCTATAATACAGTGAAATCTGCTGTCTAGGTAAAGGGAGTGTAAAGTCAGAAATGTATTCCTGAGTAGATTTGTTAGTGTTTGCTCTTGCACAATACAGTGCACAAAATAACTTTGCTTACTTTGGTTCTGAAGTTACTTAACGTGGGATGTCTTCAAAGTATAGAAGACATGCACAAAATTTAGTTGGCTTGACTTTTTTTTTTTATCTTTCAGATGCATTTGAAAACTGATTGTCAGTTTGAAGAGCTCTCGTGTCCTCGTGCTGATTGCAAAGAAAAAATACTGAGAAAAGATTTGCCAGACCACGTGGAGAAGACCTGTAAATACCGGGAGACAACCTGTAAATACTGTAAAAGCCAAGTTCCAATGATTATGTTGCAGGTGCAGTATTTTCTTGTGTATATAGAACAACTTTCTGTACATTAGTGTGAAATAATAACTCTTCTTGTGCTTCTCTCTAGCTGCCGGTAGAGCCTTGGCCTCTCAGCCAGAATTAGTTAGTCAAAAGAGAAAATAGGCTGACTTTCAAAACACTTTTTTTCTGCAAAAACACCAGTCACTGCATTGACTAGGAAACATTTTCTTTTTTCTGATGTTCAGATACTGCATTTAAAAAAAAATTCAGATCCACTGCATAATACTGATACTTAAAGTAATTTTTGCTATGCTTTTTTGTTTTGCTTAAATTGATATGATAAATGCAACTGCCATGATAACAATTAAATGTTGTGCACGAAGAGCATAAGCATAGCAATTGACTGGAGAAGTAGCATCTTTCTGTATAATCCTTCTTCAGTACTGTGTGATCTGTTATGAGAGGAGAGGAGGAAATAGTGTAAAAGCAAACTGTGTCTTGGCATAGCCAGGAATGATACATGGCAGGCCTAAGCAGAGTTACTGCTGTTCCTGGCATACAAGTAGGTTATTGGATAAGCAGCATGTTGTGAATTAGAAGTATAGAGCAGAGGTTGAGAAAGTCATACTTAACTTTACACACAGAATTGTAACTTGACTGTGTTAGCATTATTTTGCATTGAACTGTATTATGCTGAATCTCTCTTGCTGTAATTTTGACATTTTTTTAAAAAAACTCTGTTTACATAGTTTCCATAGTTTGGACAGTCTCAGATTTCGGACTTTCTTAGTACAGTAAGAGTGGTGAGAATTCAATTTTCATTCGTGTTCTCGTATTGTTAGGTGAAATCTCACAATGACGAGAAGCATTCTTTGCTCAGAGGTGGTGTTACAAAAAGGCGTAGGTAGAATCTCACCGAGTTCTGATTTAGATTGGGCTTCTAATTATTTGAGTGTATACTTGCAAGGGCTGGTATTTTAATAATTGTGCATTACCAAGCATAAGGTGGCTGAGACATGAAAATACACAGAGAAAATTAAGTTTACACTGTGTTTATTCTGGCACATTCTGATACAGAAGTGGAACTGTATTTAGTTGGATTATGGATGCTGTTCTCCCAGAATTTTCTTTAGGTAAGGAATTGATGTGAGGCAAAGAGTGACAGTAAAAGATGTGTAGTGTCTTAACAGACAAAATCAGTGAGTATTAAATATGTTGTCTTGTATAAACCCTATTTCCATATCTAAGTAACATGCTCACAGGTTCCTTATAGGCAGTTTCTTTTTATAGGAGCAATGTAGTTAAATTTTTGAGAGTCTGAAATCATCTGTAAGTTTTGAGGAATATAGAACTCTGTTTTAGTTTAAAAGCTTTCTCTTTTATGAGATAGTGATGGATTTAACATTTATGAAATCTTTGAACTAGCAGTAGCTTTCAAGATACTCAGAAGCTGAGACAAGTTTTAGTCTATCAGATTTTTAATTCACAGCGAAACCAATTTTAGACATTCACATTGGAAACAAGAGTGGTGTATTACTCTGAAGTACAGAAAAGAGTATTTGTAAATAAAGTAATTGTTCTCCAAAATCTTAAATGGTGGAATTAAGAGTTGCTTTAAGAGGTAATAGAATTGGCTTATCCAGAGAGCCTAAGAGGTTTGTTAAAATGCAGTTTTATGTTGAGATGTTACTATTCTGATTGTATATAAGTTGGTACCACTATTCACCTGCCCTTAAAAGTTCTAAACAAATCTACATTTGTAAATCAGAATGTTTCCAAGCAGTGTTACATGTTCTCATGTTACATTGGCTTATATGTTCCAGTACAGTTTTGCTTCCATGCTGCTTTAAGGGTGCAGAAAGCTCTGCGATTAGAAGATTAGCAATTGGTTGCTTTTTTTTTTTGCCTAGATTTTTTAAATGTTCAGTGATTATAGAAATGCAGATGTTGTGTTTTTTTTTCTTGTGGCCTGATAAAATGTTACCTTGTTGTACTTTGGTAATGAGAATGAGACACTTAATGAGACTGTACATTTGAATGAAAGGCTCCTTTTGACTTTTCATTTGAGTTTTGTCACCTAGAGCCTGAGTTAATCTCCAGCTTCTGTAGCCTAAAATTTTCTCTAATGTAATAATGACTGAAGCGCAGGCCTCAGTGACTTGAACTGAAAATGGAGAAAAAGGGAGCATACCGAGAAAAAAGGTATGCAAATGGAAACAAAAATAATTTTACCGGAGTACATATGGTTCATGTCTTCATAGAATCCCATGACCTGTGGGGTAGGAAATCCCCGTTGTTGGAGGCAGACTCTTTAGTTAACAGTGTTAGTACACATTTTTTTAGATTGCATTTGTCTTGCCTGCACTGTCACTAGGTGAGTTAACTTCTTAATTTCTTTTCTTTTGTTTAAACCATCTAAAAAGTGGGGGGGGGGGGGTGTCACAAAGGTACCTTTGTTCTATAACTTCTGGCAGATAAAGATGGTGCATTGTTAGAACAGAAATTAGTAGCCTGAAATGTGTCTGAGTTGTTATATTTTTCTGTGGATAATCCACAAAGCTACTTGGAAGTGCTTCTCCTATGAAATTGATACTTGGGCAGTAGTAGTATGATACTGATCTGGCAGGAGAGCATCACTAAGTGTGTAGGCTTTCTCTGGCCACAAAAAGGCTGTCCCAGGCAGGCCCTGCCGAGGCAATCTGGACTCTGCTCAGTACTCTGAAACACAACGGAGCTGACTGGGACAGCCACTGGGGAAGACGCAAGACGTTGTCATCTTGCTCCCTTGTCGCTGCTCTGGACCAGGCACGTTCGTAATGTGGCACTGGCCTCTCTGGGGAGCCGTGTTAATATCCTGCCTTCCCCTCGTCTGTGCCAGGTGCCCTGCATGTGGTGTCACCCATGTTTTATGCTGCAGTTGGCTTTTGATTTCGTGTGCTCGACTGTGAATTTAGGTGGTCAGTACGAAGAGGGTTCTGCCACTGGAGTGGGATTACTCTGGTATACCCTGAAATCATTGGGAAGGCTCTCCTTGGTTTCAGTGGGGGGGCCCTGGGAGGCAGAGTGAGGAGGAGAACTGGAGAGAGGGCTGAGAAGAAGTTGCATGTTGCCTTTTTACCATGAACCAAGAGTCAGTGCCATAGCCTTTGCCAGATAGTTTGGGTAAGTTAGAGGAGAGAGTAAGGGAATTAAAATTAGGGAATGGATGTTAGAAGGGAGTATTCATTTTCTAGTTTTGTAGTTGGTAAACCATTAAAGAAGTTTGTAGGGCAGTAGGCCCCTAAAGCTGCGCGGTAGCGTTGATGTCTCTCTTCAACATGATGATATATGTGTTCAGAATGAGGGGCGCCCAGGTCCAGTTCTTGAGTCTGAGCAGAAACGGTCCTATGGGCCATTGCTTACCAGAAGAGTACCAGTCACCCTGACAGAGGTGTTCTCAGTCTGTTAGCATTGCTCCTGGTTGGGTAGCTGTGCCCTGGTGGGGAGGGACTGAAGCTACCTCCTCATTTTGGGAGGCTGTCCCAGCTCTCTGGCTAAGGAGCAACTTAGGCTTCCTTGCTTTCTGTTGCTGTGACTGTTTACATGTGCTACACCAAGTGAACGAGCACGAATAAGAAGGATGGCAGGATAGACTTGCTTCAGAGCAGCATACCTGATGATCTGTTTTTAAAAGTGACGAGGTCTACATTTTCAAATATTTGCAGATTTATGATAGAGTTCTGAACTAAGGCCTTTCACATCTCAGAGCTTGGCTCTCCTTTAAGTCTTGGTTTTGTTTCAAAAAATAGATGTCATTACTGGGCAAAAAGGACATGCTATTTGTTCTTCCTTTTCTAACAGCCTTATAAATCTAGCCATTTGTTTCCTTTGCTTAAGTACCAGAAATGAAACAGCTTGTTTCAAGTTGAATGGGACATGTCACTTGACATGAAACGAAATTTTTTTTTTCCAGATTTTTCATTTTGTTGAGAAAAACTAGAGAAGAAACATAAATTCAATTAGTTTGGGCCTGATTGTCTTCCCTCCCTATGGTGATATGGTTTGACGGCTGTACTGAAGTTTCTGTCATCATCTAGGTTCAGATCAAAATGCCTGCCCAGCATCAGGATAAAATTTCAACATCTCTTTGAACTTCGGGTGTATAACAGTGAGACTTGGTATCAGATGTTTGAGAATCAAAATTAGAAAAGAATTGGTGGGGGAATATCCATACATAGGAAGGAGAGATTCTCTGAGAGTGGGCAATGTACATTTCTGAGCTTTTCCATGCACTGTATACCCTTAATAAAAAGGACATCTGTGGTGGTTCTGCTTGCTCTTAAAGATGCCCATTTTTGTGAGTAATTCTTGGGGAAGAAAACCTGAATTTTATTATTGTTTCATTGCTCTAAGTAAAAACAATATAATGGGAAGCAAATAGATTTATTCTGTGTGGGAAAACACAAGAAAAACGATATTTTTGCTTCAGAATATCAAGATGTCTATCGAAAGCAGAAACTGATGTTTGAGCAATTGCAGTTCTGTAACTCTGCACAAGTGGGATAAACATTGAAAAAAATCTTGTGTGGTTTTTTTTTAATTATTGTAGGATGCTTTTCTTTCAGGTGAGTCCTCTTTAATTTCAGAGTAAGAGTTAATTTGTGGTTTGTTTGCTTTTTCCTCTGTAGAAACATGAAGATACAGACTGCCCGTGTGTCATGGTTTCATGTCCTCATAAATGTAGTGTTAAAACACTCATGAGGAGCGAGGTAAGAAGTCATGCCCAGTGTTGTGCTGAAAAATTAAATATTTTTTTTTAGTAAGATCTCGCAAGAATTTTGCCAGAAGCCATTTCCTTATTAAAATGTGAGATCTAAAGAAAAGCTTTTTCTACCACACAGTTAAGTGTGATAAGACTCAAATATTTTAAATGATTTCTTGAAAAACTATTTAAAAAGAAATAATTTCTTAGTTTTATGTCATTATTACACTTGACTTGCCCAAGATTAGTGCATGCTTTTCCTGCTTCTGTTTTTATTAGCTCTCCCCCTGTCCTTCCCCATTTGAAGCATTTTTGAGTACAGTAGAGCAGCATCTTGGGGTAGTTAGCTTATATTAAAATAAAAAGAGAGAATTAAAATTTAGTGGACATTGGCAAGAGTTAGTAAAGACTAGAAGAGTCATATAAACATGTAGAATCATGGCATGGAAAAACTTAAATTATGATTAAATCTGTTAAATTGGGGAAAAAATAACTGACACTTAAAGAATTAGTGTAAGAAACAGGGTAATATGAGTACAGCATTCTAACAGCCAGGTGCAACAATGCATAAAAATTTCTCTTAATGTCTAGAAGCTTACAGTAATATATGGACCAAATTAAAAAAAAATTAAAACCTATCGTCTTTGAACAGATCCATGTTCTTGTACATTAAAAGATATAAGTAGCATCTCTCAAAGTCAATAGGTGTTATTTTTTTCTAAAAATAATAACTTACTCACCAAGGATAGGGAAGAGCTTATTTAAGTCTTCAGCACTCCGTAAGACTCACTTAAGTTTCTGGTCTGAGGATAAGCTTTTCTTTTCACTGATACTTCCTGAGTTGGAGTTGTACTGTTTTTCAGTTACACTTGTAAGTTATTAATCATGTCATAGTGACAAGGCACATAAAGCACCTGCCAAACACAGGGGCAGTTTTTTCCGCCAGGATAATGAAATATAAAATACATGATAGATACTGTACCTATTAAGAGAAATTGAGCTGCTAAGAAAAAAGAAAATATATACACTGAGCTAATTCTATCAGTGATTATTTCCGAATTTAGATCCTGGTTCTGGAGCACTTAGGCATATTCTTAAATCTTGATGCTAGCAGTTACTTTGAGAAGAGGTGTATCTGAGTGCTAATAAGAATTGACCTATTAAAGCTGGGGTCATTACATATATTGTCAGAATTGGGTTCTCAAATCATTGGTAGAAACAGAACTTTAAACGGTCATCTTGCCCTGCATCATCTGTTGCTGTATGTTGCTTAATTTTTTTCTGATACTGTGAAAATGTATATATTACTTAGCTGCATGGTTAGGGACAATGACTCTAATACAGAAAATGGGAAAATGCCTGCCTAACAGTTTGAGACAATTCTGTAGTGTACAAGTGAGTATCTTACTGTAGAATAAAAGGCAATTTTTCATGTTTAATCCACAACTCTTTGGCAGGCTTCTAGTTTTGAGAAGTTGAAATTGTGGCATTCTTGTAAAGCCTGTTACACCATGTCTCTTTCTTATTTGGTCTTTTTTTTTTTCTGAACCACATGTCTTTTGAAACTATACTGTGAATTTCTACAGATAGTGTATAGAACATAATAGGTGTATGTCAAAGATGAGTGACCGATTGCATCTTGGTATCAGATTTTAAAGACTGTCCTGTCTGTTCCAGAGCTACATGTTCAAAGGAGAATTGGTTCACCACTTCTTTCTGTGGAGGTGGATGAGCTGAGTCATGTGGGGCTTATGGTGTGGGAATTTCAAATGAGATTTTGAAACCCAAAAGAGTGATGCCAGCTGAGGAGCTAGGCTTTAGCTCCTGTCTGCTTTGTGGGAGATGCAAACTGCAGATCGTGTTTTTGAAGAGTGTTTGTTGCACTAGCCTTTCCAAAAATGGCTCTTTGCTCCAACTTTTAGGCAGTTTGCATCCAGCTGCTGCCCTCTGTGCTGCAATGGCTGCTCTCTGTATATATGTATATGCTTCTGTGAATTCGTTTATTTTTAAATGAAAAGTGGTCTGTGCTCATAATAATCCAAGATATTGGAATAAATCTCAATCTGTGAAAAATGCAGGCATTTTACTAATCAGTTTTAATCCTGTGTACTGCTTTTTTTTTTTTGAAGTTACTCAACTGTACCTATTCTAAAACTCTGTCTGTTTCATGCAGTACTTGTTTAGTCTTTTTTGTGTAATTTAACTGTTAAATTTAGGCACGGAGAATTGCATGTTATGTTTTGAAAAATTGGTTCCTCATGAAATTAGGATTAGAAAAAATGTACTTTACTACAGTGAAACTGATCTTAAGACTTGCTCAGAACACCAGTGAAAAATTACCTGTTGGGAGAAGATTAGTCATTCACTAAAGTCAAATGAAATCATATAAATAATTGTAGAGTGTGTTCATTTTAATTGGGTTGCCTATTGAAATGGTCTTTAGTAGAAGTTTCACTGTATATTAAATGTATCACACTGTATACTGTATTGGCATGTGCGTGTGGTTTACATATGTGTATATATAGTATTTGCACTTTAGATCAGACTGGAGAAAATATACACACGTGTATTGTATGTTCTGCAAATGGCACACAATACAAACCTGATAACCTGTGCCCTTTATGTTTTAAGCATTATCATGCAAACGTCTTTTGCCAAAACTCACATTTTTTTCCTATTGCAGTTGAATGCACATTTGTCAGAATGTATTAATGCCCCAAGTACCTGTAGTTTTAAGCGTTATGGCTGCACTTTTCAGGTCAGTATATAACAATTATACTTCCCAATTGATGAAAGTCTGCAAATAAAACATAACTCTTTGACGTGAAAGTTCTGGACTTCTCTAGTCTTGGTTAAGAAAGTCATCCAGTTGCACCAAGTGATTATGCAGCAGATGTTTGGTTTTGCATTTTAAAGATAAACATTATAAAAGCCCACGCATTCCTGCAGTGGTTTGGGAGTTCAGTTATTAGGTACATCTTGTTGAAATAGGAAGATACACATTTGAAGAACTTTTTAACTTAGAATAAGAGGAAAGTCACTTTTGTTCTTCAGAAAATAGACTAGTAACTTCAGTTGTTTTTATGAAAGTATTTATTTTCTTGAGCTAAGTATGTTTATATTTTCTCTCATTTGTGTGTCTTAATAGTTTTATTAAGGTTAAACATAGGTTAGTGCCCTTAAAACATGTATTTTTATGTGCATTCATATGTCTGTGTGCACATAGGTGTATAATCAAAGCATAGCATGAAATTTATTTTTAAAAAAAAAAAGTTTTAGATTTTAATCCTGGCAATCCCTGCAATATTTTAAAAAATTAAAAAAGCACCAAACCTCGGAGTTTAGTTTCAGTAGTATTATTCCAGTCTCTTCCAATATTCTGCTTCCCTTACCATATATCTTGGGGAATTTGGATGCTTAGATAATGAATTAGGAAATTTCAGAAACTGCTGACAGAAAAAAATGGAGTTATCAGATAGTGTGATTCATTTGTTAGCCCATGATAACTTAAAGAGACAAGAACCATAAGCAGCAACACTTCTCAATAAACTACTTCCTGCAGGTATTTCCAGGTTCTTAAATAATGAGCATTCATCATTTTAAGTGTTAACAGTAAAGCTCTTAGTGGTAGAACTGATCAGTGCTGTAACCCTGCCCACTGTTATGTCGTATGTATTGCCATTCATTTTATGTATGTATATGTGTGCATATATGTACATATATCCACATATATATTTTTAGTATTTTATATAGAGTACATACCTTGAGGATCATTGAAACCCATTCAGTTGCTTTGCAGTGTATCTACTATCAAAGCTAATATACTCTGCATTGCAAAACACTGATGTAGGCGTAATGCAACACGATACACAAAGAAAGTAATATGGTCTTCATCTTATGTACTCTGTATATGATCTATGTGTGTTCTGTAAACTTCTTATATAGTAGTTATTTGTAACAGCATTTATAGGTTGTGCAGAGGCAGCATATCTGAATATCATAGAGCAATCATGATAACATCTTAGGATGACAAACTAGGCATTGTAATATCTCTCAAAGTAGTTTATAAAGCTGGCAGTTTCCAGTGATGATAAATTTATCTTAAATATTTGTCTTTAATAATCAACCGAGGGGTAATTTAGTGCTTATGAAGCTGTTCATGAAATACAACAGAAGTTTTAAATTACAGTTTGGGGAATTGGACATTTTAGGTTTTGCTTGACTCAAGAGTTTTATTGTGCTTTGTTTAGTGTAAAGCTACACAGAAGACTCTAAAATACAATTCATTCTGTAAATCTTGTTCATCTTTATTGTCTCTGACGTATCAAGCACACTGGATGGAGATATATGGCAGTTGTATAAAACACTTGCTATATTAAATGTATTCCTGACTTTTGTAAATTCCCAAGTAGATTTCCCTTCTCTCTACAGTTCTGCAACATGCATCCGTGAACCAAAATATGTAGTGTTGGTTCGATGTCTTGATATAATCTTTCTTTGTAGGTTTAAAAGAAGTGGAATTGGCTAAAATGTATAAATTCTTTGTTGTCACAGGGAACAAACCAACAAATTAAAGCACATGAAGCCAGCTCAGCAGTGCAGCATGTTAACTTATTGAAAGAGTGGAGCAATGCTCTAGAAAATAAGGTATATCTTCTACTCACTTCTAATTTTCATTGATTTCTTTAAATCATAAAAGTACTAGAAGAAGCGCTTTTTTTTCTGTGTAACAGCTGTTCAACAGTACAGCTAAAGTACTAGTAGGCTCCAAAAGCAATCAAGCCATTTAGCATATCTGGTACCTTTGTTATAATAAAATGCTGTGAGAAACTTGGCTTCGCAACTCCATGTACAATTTTCCTCATTGTTAACTTAATTAAAACACTTTCTTTACATAGATAAACAGTCTACTATTAAATTTCCTCTCTGAGCTGCCTTCTTACAAAAGGGAGGGTTCAGAACGCTGTGGCAGCACTATGAGCTGTGTTTTTGCTACCTCAGTATTTTTCAGAGATAACATTATTAGAAATACCATGTAATAAACTGGTTATTCATTTATTTTTGTTCTTGCTCTCCAAACTTAACAACCTGCAAAGGTTAATTAAATTAAACATATTGTAACTCACAGGCATGATGATTTCTGCTTTAGTGCATGAAGTTCATGTTGCAGTGCTTCCTTGGGACTCCTGGTTTTAGATTGTTTGGGATTTGGGATTTGCTGGAAATTGTATCCATATCAGTTACGATCTTGTGAATCATTTGAATGACTTAACCATCTGTTCTGCAAATCAAATTTAAGGCTTTGATTTAAAAATACAAAACTTCAGATGAAATCACTGTTTTCTTAAATCTTTTTCAAAAAGTTTTACGTAGCCATTAAAATAATGCTTCTGGTTTTTTGGGGTGGGGGTAGGGGGGAATCCCAGAATTACCAAACTGTTTTACAAATGCAGGCAGAACAGTCAGGAGCCCCTTCAGATTTTTCTAGAGTGAGTTCAGTAAGAGTAACAATGCCAGTGTAAGCTCAGCGGCAGTTATGATATGTGTGGCTTGTGACTTCTGTCATCTCACAGCAGACTGCTAGCTTGAGTTTAGCGAACTCTGTCTAGAAAGCATATTCCCTTCTTGGCCTACAGTGATCTCTCATGCATGGGTTTCCAGCAAGGTCCTGCAGCCGCCAGAAAGTATAATTTTAAAGCAGAAATTAACAGGAACAGCAAAATATTATTTTGTCCCTGGCACATTTGTCCCTGGACTGCTTGTTTTTGAACTTCAAGCCCCATAAGGAAACCACTGAACATAGGAGAGCTTTAGTGTAGTTTTTTTAGACAGAATTTTACTACATGTGTAGGCCTTAGTCTGAGGATCAATAACAACATGTAAGTTTGCTTTTGCACTTTAATGTCTTTGTTAATGTAGGAACTGTACATTTTTCAGTTGTAATGGATACACATTCATATCCTTAGGTTTTTTTCTTTAGTCTGATTAAACCTATAGAATTTATTTTACATCATAGGGAAAAACCATGTTCCCTGTGACTTCCCAAATAGATGATGTTCTGCCTTTTGTCAGTGTCCTGAGAGGTGCTTTGTCATTTAAAAAATACCCAGCAGTTCTATGTTTGTCTCTTACAGAGCTAAGGGAATATACACTTTACTACTTTTTTATGTTCAATTTTTGTTTTAACTTTCATTTAGGACATAACTGCTTATCATTGTTTGTCTTTTTTTTCTTTTTTTTTCTCCCTTTTCACTTCCTGCTTTGTAAACTTCTTCCTATTCATAATAAAGAGTTGAATCACTGGAAATCCCAAGACCGTGCCAAGTTACCAGAATAGCTAACCGCATTATCATATGTCAGTGACTTTATTCTAGAGAAGGATAGCAAAATGATTTGTAACTTCATTGTTGTTCTCTTCTTTGAGAAAAAAATTAATCGATACACTGAAGAACAACAGTGCAAAGTTAACTTAGCTGATGAATATCACAGAAATCTTGGCCCTGCTGAAGTCAGTGGAAGTCTTGTTGGTTTCTATAGGGCCAAGATTTCATTTGGGGTACTCACTGTGATATGTATGGAGGGGAAAGGAGAAGTTGCTTTCTCCCAGTCACCACGTTCTTTAACAGTGCTTGTGGAGTATGCAGACTGAAAGTCTTCAGAGCTGCAAAGATTGTGCTAAGTTACGAGTTTGGTATTTGAATGGTGGTGCTGCTGGCAAAGAGCAGTAAGAGGAGGTCAGATGTAAAATCTTGAATCAAAACTTTGTGGGGCAAATTAAAATTCAGTGTCTTGTTCACTCTGTGATGGGACAGACTTGCAGACTGAACTCCCACGGGTTTTGTGATGTTGGAAATAATGAGTTAAACATAATTTTGTGGCTTTGTCACATTCTTAAAGAAATCTGGTATAAACTGTTTTTTCTTTTTTTAATATGTGACTTAAATATGGGACCTGTTTTAATCCAGTTCTTTGTGGCATAAGGTTTCTTCCATTCTTCTTTAGTAAGCAATAATAAGCAATAGGTTAACTTGAAAAACTGCCAAATAAGAGCATGCTTATCCTAGGAATATTTCAAATATGACAAGAAAGTAAAGGAAGCTGATTGATGCAGTTTGTAAATAGATGCTGTGTTTCCTTTACACTGTTTTTTAAATGAAGTTAAAAAGACTTATGCCAAATGCAATTAGGAAACTATATTTAGTGTTAAAGATTCCATATTTACAAATTACCACCAAAATACATTTACTGCCTTAGCAATGACAGTTTTGTGTGATTAAGGTCTTCAGGACATAATTCTGTTTTTCCTGTGTTCTGTAAAACTGTGTGGAAAATCTCAGTACAAGACAGGCCCACGTTTTATAGCTTGTACAAAAATGGAAATGTAATGCTAGTGACACAGAGTGTAACTGCCTTATGATTGGGAGGCCTGGGGAAGGAAACAATGAGAAAAGGGGAATGTAAAGATCGCAATTAACTAAAGAACTCTGATTCATTAAGGAAAACAAGGATGCAAAAAATTAAAGTGGCTACCCAGAAGATGTGAAATAACGTGGGAGGCAGGGATACTAGTTTAAATTTAAACTTGTTCTTGAAAATTTTCTCTAGTACGTAGGCATGCATTCTGTCAGCCTTGAGATTGTTTCTCTCTCTGCACTGGCAAAATTAGCTTTGTCTCATTTCTGTGGAGCCTCCTCTGCTGGTTTTTCCGTATATAAAACATGGAACTAATGTATGTGTGTGTGTATGCACACATGGTATGCTATATTTGAAAGTAGATGCACAGATATATTATGGTATCTGTATTTTTGGGCCCCTGTCTGACAGACATGCTGAATGCCTGTGGACTTTGGCAGTCCTTTGTCTAGTGTAAGGCTAGTATAGAGATTGAAATTATTTACCTTTTTAAACAGGCTAGCTTCTTCAGTCTAGGAATGCAGTGACACGTAAGTGATTCTACTATGTCTGATTAGAGGGCAGTTAAGGTGGTGGAATTCTACAGTGGTACCCACATCAGAGGTAAAAATGGCTTGACTTCAAACTAGCATCTGTATTGAGTGTGTTGGTGTAGATTTTTTTTGGAAACATGAAGCATTCAAGTAATTGGTCTTAATGTGGAATGTTTATCAAGATTTTCCTGGGTCAAAAATGGTGCTGCTTCTTATCCATATAGAGATCTATCTGTGGAACTAGTCAGGGCATGTCCAAACTTCATTTTGTGTCAAGTGTTTGTTTTCTACATTTTTGCCACTAAATAATCTTGCCTGGGGAAAAATGAGATTTTAAAAACAAAAAAGCAACCCACCACCGCAAAGGAACCCCCTTCCCAAACCACATTAATGAACAGAGCACAAAATAGTGTGACGGAGAATGTTTACTGTATTACTTTCATCCCCAAGGAGATATATTATATGATCTTCTTCTAACAAGGCTCATGTTTTAAAATCAGAATGAGTCACTAAGGAATGAATTCATAAAATGTCAATACAGAGAGAGAATATAATCCACAGCCTGTAGCTCTTTAGTCTTTTCTACTCGTAGGCACCATTGGATTTTCCTTCAAATGCATGGACACCTTCTGTATTTGCTCATTTCAGGAGTTTTCATCACCATCACATTCTGTGAAGCCAAGCCAATCCCATGCAGATGTTTTTCCTTAAATTTGCTATAGATCAGGATAGATTGGAGTGGGTGAGGAAGACTAATGTTCACTTTCCCGACTAGCTTTTCAGCTGCTCTTCTTCTCTCTGGTATCCCTTCTGTGCAGGGCTTGAGTTCTTAACACTGATCTAGAGCTAAATAGGTTGTTTCTTCCAAACTCCAAGCAACTCCCAAGTCAGTTAGTGGAAACCAGGAAACCAAGCCATTAAATAACAAACTGAATAAAGAAAAGATTATGCATAGACACAAGTTCTTTGCTGTTTGTGTATCCCATCTGCACTTTCATTAGCTAAAGTTGTACCAATACCATGCTGTGGAAGTGCAAAAGTAGCTATTGGAAGGTTGGGGTTTATTTATATATTTGCAAGATATGGAGAGAGATTTTACTAGGATCTCATCCCTTTCATGTGTTTAAGATAGTTTAAAACTAACAAAGTTATATAGGTATTTCTAATAAACTTTGGCAGGAGTAATTGTAGAATTTTTTCCAGGTGGCCTTGCTCCAGAATGAAAGTTTGGAAAAGAACAAGAGTATACAAACTTTACATAATCAGATTTGTAGCTTTGAAATAGAAATTGAAAGACAGAAGGAAATGCTGCGGAATAATGAATCTAAAATACTTCATTTACAGGTAAGAAATTTAGAATCTCCCCATTAAAGCAGAATTGGTAGTAGCTTCTGTTCTGTGCCTTTACACTTGTGAAGTGAGGTGTTCAAATTAAAAAGGGGGGGAGATAGTTTACCTTATTATAAAGCTATTCTGATTCTTTTTTTTTTTTTTTTCTTCTGGTCAGTACCTAGTTTGTTGTGTTTGTTGGAGTAAGATACTTCACTATAACACTGCAGTTGCCTAGCCTATGTTAAAATAAAATCCCCTGTTTAAAAAGGGAAAAGATTGAAAATAAAATTACAAATCTTATCTGAAGAATAATCATAACTATTTTTTCTTCTCTGCAAAAAATAACTGAGGAACTACTGTCAAACTAGAGGACAAGATTAGCACCTTAAAACTGTCATATGTATAATGTATATTTCTTTTCTACTTGCCGGTATTTTAAAAAATACTGATCATGAGTGAGATCAGTCTGGTGTGGAATTAATCCAAACGTAGTACAATGCATTTGAATACACATTTTAAAATCCATGTTTCTTTTGTCCTTCTTCTGAGGAAAATGTATCTAATTATTCCTTTGCCAGTAGGTCTGAGTTTCTTATTCTGTGGTCTGAGTCACCTGGCCACAAGCCAGTGTCAAGCTAGAAATCCTCTGAATGCTCTAGCATGGTGCTGAGCCCAAGCTGAAATTCTTTGCTTTGCATTCAGAGCTGACTTGGCATGTGAATGCTGGGAATTTGTGTTAGCTTGCGTGATACTAACCACAATTAGGGAAACCTTAGGAGATACTTAGCAGCTATTGTGAAGGTATTGTTTACATGTTATTTCAGCATGTCTGCTGCTAGAATATCAGATACTGTTTCAACATCCAGCTTAAAGGAATGTAAATAAAAATACCATTTTCACTTACTATTCGCTTCACATACTAAACTGCAAAAGTTGATACTCAAGCCAGATACCCGTATCCAGAGTATGGCTGCAATTTAAAGGGTGGCCCATTCAAGAGCTCTGGGCCTTGAGACCCTCAATGTTGGTTTATAAGGAAACCTTTAAGTTTGGCAACAGCAACATTTCTCCGTATAGCGCTTACTTCTTTCCATGTTCTGCCCACTTAATAATCAGTTTAGCCTGCCTTACTCATTGTTATTTGGTCTGATAGTCTGGGATATGGCTGCATGCTTACAATACTGCATTCTGACACTGGGAAGCTAATCCTTGTGTGTATTGATATTGCTGATTGAATCTACCAGGAGGTAAGTTAATTGTAAGCCTGGGGTTTTTCCACATGCTATCTCAATAACCAGTGATGAGAGGGGAAATGCAAAAAACGTAGAGCAGAGTTTTTTCACGATTGTCTTGATGACAGATGCAATATCTTTGATTTCTTCAAGCTGTAAGTGTTAGCAAAATCAATTTTCAAATGGTTTCTGTTTAGAAAAGAAAAAAACCCCAAGAACAAACCACAAAACAATATGGTTGGCAGATTCCAACGGCTGGCTTTTTGGTGGTAGTAAGTACTGGAGAGGATATGTGTTTTGCCGCCAACCCCTCCCCCCTCCCTTACTACTTCTCACCAGCTATTTTAGTTTAGTTAGTTTAAGCCAAACTGTGTCTTAAAGCTATTTCAGCCTGATTCCTTCCACTTACTGGAATTTCCTGGCTCAGTCAGGTTGTTAAGAACATCCTGGAAACACACCTCAACTTGGTTTTCCCTGGGCAATATGATTAGGCTTCTTCGGTTACCTACTAGGAGTTGAAGGAATCAGTTACCTGTTGTGAGCTATTCTTTTTCTGGGTTGCGTTGAGCAGCCATGTCTGTACAAGAGCCACAGATATTTCCACTGTAGAACTAGCCAATTCAGGTCTGGACAAGCGATATTTGCTTAGTCCCCCCAAGTCCTATGCATGCTAGTAATTTCTAGTACAGTTTCAGTATTAGTTGTCATGTAATCTTCTTTGGCTTGGGAATGGCTGTTTCACTGAGCACAACTGGCACCATTTGCACTGTGAGGTATTTAACACTAGTGTAAAGGCATCTAAGGTGTCTGGGCACTGGCAGGAACCTCAACCTCAAGGTGTTTTGATTCAGATTAATTTTCTATATACTGGTCTCTAGGGAAAGTGTTTTTACCAAGGGAGTATGTGATACTTTTTTGACTGCTGTCTTGTAGAAAGGAGCTTTCACGTCCAGTATTCGGTCTTTCTTACGAGCATACAGAAGCATATTAGTAAGCCAAGTCTTGAGCTGAGTGTGGACATGAGGTACTTAAAGAGGAAAGAAACAGTGGCCTTAGGAATATAAAATGATTTGACTGGTAATACATTCCTTCAAAGGAGGAGAATGTATGATTTGTTTTCCCAGTTAAGTAGTACCTTTGATTCGTTTTCTAGCGTGTTCTTCAGCTTTTCAGTTTGCTCTATCACTTGCAATGGAAAGGTCCATTAGGACCATCTGAATGAGAGAGCACTGCAAATATAACTTTCTTCAGTTCCTCATGACATTCTCTAAATTCTTTTAGTAGTAATAGTGCTAAAATTCTGGGAATTGTTTATTAGAAATACCAAACAAAACCCAGATGAAAATCAACATCCAGAAGAGACCTCAATGGTTTGCCAGGCATATAACTCTGGATTAATGATCTGGAGAGGTCAGTTGCTGGAATAAAAGTGCATGCAGAAAATTGATATCTACTTGAAAATTTATGAGTACAGTGTGAGACATCTGTGTGCTTTCTAATGGAATAATTAGAGTAAAATTCTCTACTGCTGCATTAAATTCAGATTTAGTACATCTCGGCACGAGGGAGGTTGACTCCCTGTAGGGTGAAAAGATAGAGATCCCACTGCTTTTTAAAAACAGAATACAAGTCTACTTCTGATTATTTGGTATCTCTTGAATTCTCATGAAGAGTTACAGGAGATAAAATACTACACATTTGCCAATGTGTAGTAGAAGCAGCTAAAAAACAGAATTGGTTGTGCATGTACAAAGGTAGAATGTTGCACGCAGGTTGATGGAGAGAAGTTGGTCCCTAGTAACAACTTCTAGTAAACTTCTCCCAAAAGAAGAATAGTTTACAAGTTCTTCTGTACCTTTACCAGTTCACCAGTTAATCTCAAAATGTATTCATTCATTTTGTTTGATACCGTGTTAGTGCCAAGAGGTCCCAATTGGAAATTAGAGCATCTCTGCGTGAGGCACTGTACAAACCCACGACCATGTTACTGTTCTTGCCTTGGAGAGTTCATTTTGTGTGAGTAGAGGAAAAAGATTGGACTTGGGCACACCTTGAGTTTACTTTTGTATGTTAACTGTGAACTAATGGTCAAATCTTGTGGCTCTGCTTTTACAATGTTTATTCAGGCCATTCCATGGTGTGTTTCCTTTTATATATAGCTAACAGCCCTTCTCTATTTTATTTTCTGATTACCATTAGTCCAAGTGAGAGGGTGCGACTGTGTTGGTAGCTGATGATTAGTACATCCAGGCAAGTTGCTTAAATGAGACCATACCCCTGCATTTATGATTCAGTACACAGCTTTCCTTCACAGAGTTGTAATTTTGCAAGCGAGATATATAAGCTTGTTTTAAAACACCAACATAGAAATAAATAGTTAATCTTGAAATATGTTAGATTACTCAGTTGTTTTGAGACACAACAAAATAAAACACTCCTAGAGCATGATTTTGCTAGCTGGCTGATCAAATTGACAGTCTTCAATTAATTATTACAGACTTTCAGTATAACTGAAACCACATGATTAAAAGCAAATGCATAAAAGGGGAAATGAAGGTTGCATGAGGCAGAAGGGTTTTCCCCATCAGTGAGGAACATTGAATCCACATGGCTAACCAGAAGGCAGATGCAAAATAACTTTATTTTCTTGTTTTGTACTCAACTACTACTTTTTTGAAGAAGTGAAAAATCATTTTTACACATGTTGGCACTGTATGAAGATAAACTATAAAGTTAGATCTGGACTTTTAACTGTAGGTGGTAGCAAAAGTAGTTTCTTGTCTCAAATATTTGTGTTATCATTTGAACTTCACGACTCATTATGGGGTTCTGGCTAAAATTCCTGCTAGTCCAAATTAGCTGTGATAACATGAACTGCTATGTATTTCTTGCATCAGATTTGAGGTAGACTGGGAAATATGTTCTCCTTTATATTTGTAATATACTGAGGTGCTTGCAATGTCCCTCTTTCAGAGAATCCCAGCCTTTCCTTATATTTTTTTTCTGTAGTGTTATATTTCATGCCTTACCAAAATCAACTGGGGTTTTTGCTTTGTTTTCTTGAAAAGACTCAACAGCAAGCACCTTCAGGATGCATGGCTTAATTTAGGAAGTAAGGGTGGGAATTTTAAAAGTGCTTAAGGGGACAGAAGTGGTAGTTTTGTTTGCACTCTGGAGGGCTTCTGCTATGGTTATGGGCAAATAATAACTTAGGCTTTGATAACTGATTTATGTGAGCTTGCTAATGCCACTGTATCTGCACATATACGTACTCAGGCTCCATGTGTGCAAGAGTACTGATGTTTTTCTGGAGGGGTAAGTTATTTTGGTGTTGCCCCATGATAAACTCATGCACATGAGCAGCCACTTGATTCACACCATGGTAAGTTGCTGTGCCCGTACTTTGTTGCTTAAGTACTCTGACATGAAACCCAACAAATATCAGCCCATAATGTTAATATAGAGACATTCAGAATATTGTTCTTGCATTGAAAGTTTTTAAAAAAAAAAAAAAAAAAATTTAGGCAAGAGCACACTAACAATTCATTTTTTAAAAATAATTGTATTGATAATTCTGATAGTGCTCTAATATTAATACCTATGCAGCACTAAAGATTTTTATGTGTTTTATAAATACTTGGGCTATTCCTCTAAATTTTCAAGGTTTGTGTTATTAAAATATTTGACATAAGTGAAACTTGTTTATATTGGAAATGCATCTTCTTATCGATATATAATCCTTGTTTAATTTGCATAATTTAATGTCTTTTTATTATTTTAACTCATAACTTACTATTTTATAAAGCGAGTGATAGACAGTCAAGCAGAGAAACTGAAAGAACTGGACAAAGAAATCCGTCCCTTCCGACAGAACTGGGAGGAGGCTGACAGTATGAAGAGCAGTGTAGAATCCCTCCAGAACAGAGTAACTGAGCTGGAAAGTGTTGATAAAACTGCAGGGCAAGGAGCTCGAAATACAAGTAAGTGTGAGCACAATGGACTGAAGTACTCAGCAGTGCTGTCAAGAGAAAAATGGTGTCCTTTGAATGGCACTCCCGTTGTGATTTTTATGTGGAAGCATCAATAATGCTGATTCGACTGGGTTTTGAATAGGAAACTGCGTAATCCCTTTGACGTGGCATTGCTTCCGTGCTGTTTCTTAGGCTTGATTCTTGTCTTTTACTTTGTTTTCTTGACCCTTGTCTTGATTACAGTGTTAGTTCACTATAAATAATTTCTCAGTTGATCTTTGACAGCTAATAGCTTTCAGCAGCTTCTTTAACTACAGTCTCGGTATATTGACAAGTAATCTTTTATTACTCTTCTCCCCCATGAATGGATCAACAGGATGGTACCTGAAACCACCTGTCTTGGTATCTGTTACAGAGGTGTATTTGATCCAAAGGAAAC
The DNA here is from genome assembly GCF_929443795.1 of Astur gentilis. Taxonomy (NCBI): domain Eukaryota; kingdom Metazoa; phylum Chordata; class Aves; order Accipitriformes; family Accipitridae; genus Astur; species Astur gentilis. Next base: position 11,435,383 of record NC_064904.1, read on the forward strand.
TGTGAGATCTGATTGAGAATAAGGTTATTGTTGTGCTTGCTGAATAAAGCGAAAACTGGAGTTTAGCAAGATGTGTAGATCATGTGTAATTGTTTAAATGATTGGGACAAAGAACATTTAAGTAGATCTGTATAAAAGAAACATGCCTTATGAATTCATCTACTTCTCAGAATTCTTTGTTGGCCAATTTTCCAATGTGCAAAGACAGAGAGTAATATCTTCATGTGAGGGAAAGGGGATATTAGAAACAGCCCTCCCTCCAAACTAAATAAGTGACCATATAATGCAGAGCTAAGCTTGAATTTTCTGTTCTTTTGTGATGAACTTTAGACATGTTAACAGCACTACAGTTCAAGTAGTATCTGAGAAGAATATTTTGATAAATCCGGATTGCTTCTGAATTTCAGAGGGATTATGTAGGACATGTGACCACTTCCAAGGTCTTCACTGCCAATAGCAATCTACAGATAGTGCTACCAAGTCTCGTCTCAAAAAATGGAAGGCTCTGTAGTTATATTGCTTAGTGAACACAAAATTTATGTTAGATGATTTCAGTATTTAACTTTTACTGCACGTGTGATTAACACCCATGTTTGTAAAAAATCCCAGCTAACCTAGATACTAGCTGGCAAACTATCGTTTGTGGAAGTTGCTTCATCAGTGGCCAAATGCACTTTGGTTCTTGAGGAGGAAAGTGTTTTCATATACAATAGCAGCATTGGCAATATTTTTTCTTTTTTTTTTTTTTTTTTTTTACAGTCTTTAGAAAAAAAACCAACACTTTTCTCACCCCTGTCCTTTCTGTTTTCTCACAGGCCTGCTAGAGACACAGCTGAGCAGACATGATCAGATGCTGAGTGTTCATGATATTCGGCTGGCTGACATGGACCTCCGATTCCAAGTTTTGGAAACTGCCAGTTACAACGGAGTATTAATTTGGAAAATTCGAGATTATAAACGTCGGAAGCAAGAGGCAGTCATGGGGAAGACTCTGTCCTTGTACAGCCAACCCTTTTATACTGGATACTTTGGCTACAAGATGTGTGCCAGAGTTTACCTTAACGGAGATGGCATGGGAAAGGGGACGCACTTGTCACTGTTTTTTGTCATAATGCGTGGAGAATATGATGCGTTGCTTCCTTGGCCGTTTAAACAGAAAGTGACTCTAATGCTAATGGATCAGGGACCATCTCGGCGCCACTTAGGAGATGCTTTCAAGCCAGATCCAAACAGCAGCAGTTTCAAGAAGCCAACTGGAGAAATGAACATTGCATCTGGCTGCCCAGTCTTTGTGGCTCAAACTGTTCTAGAGAATGGAACGTATATTAAAGATGATACTATTTTTATTAAAGTCATAGTGGATACTTCAGATCTACCAGACCCCTGACATACGATGGGGGAGGCGGATTAAACAGAAGACAACTCCATTTGGGGGTTTTATATCAGTTTGTCTTCAATCAGAGGTCCTAAAGCTCACAGAACCACCTTGTGGAACAGACGGAAGAGTTTGAAGGCATAACTGCATAGGGTCCAATTGCGAAAGTAGCAACACATTAAGAAATCATACCATGGTATATTTTTTAATAGAACTAGCAACACTTAAGCTCTGAAGAATCACTTATCCCTCATGAGGATAATGATTATGGTCAGAGAGGATTTTTTTTTAACTTATTAATGATCTAGTCAATTGGAGGTGAAAAAACGTACAGTATGTGCTGAATAAATTACTGACTTTTATTTCTTTAAGCTAGAATACAAAAAAAAAAAAACAAAAAAAACAAAAAAAAACCTTCACGTGGGCTAGCTGGAAATTGTCAGCATGTTAAAAGAAGAAATGATGAAGTAATGTTGCAATTATGATATTATTTGAAAAACTGAGGTGCAATCTTGTCTGAAATATAGTATATTGTCTTTTTAAGGCCTCATCTGGTCTCTGTTTTAATAATTACTTTGTTGGAAGATCTTGGAAAAGTATCCATGTCTTCTCAAAAGTATCTGAATCAAAATCATATTTTTATTTAAAGTTCTATTGTTACAGAAAACATTTTATTTTAAAACTGTTGATAGACTGATATTTCTTGGAAGAAAAATAGAAGATATCAAACACTGGTTATCACTTGTGATAGGAAAAAAAACTATTCAATTCTGTTATTTCTCTTTAGAAATGTAAACCTACAATATATGTCGTAGTTAATGACACTATTTCAAAATTAAGGAAAAATCACTCATGGATGCTGTGCATCATTATCAGATTTATAATTGTTTTCACCCTAAAATAGGGCATTTGTTGAACTTTGGAGTTCTAAACGGAATCCTGTACATTTTTTAAAGTTCTGCCCCATGCTTTCCAATCAAGCTATATATGTTGCACATTATGCTGTCAGCAGTATATAGTATTTTCAGTATTGGGGAGGAGGATTAGTGCTGAAAAAAGCCTATATGTTTGTTCTGTACTAGCAGCCATTGCTTCTAAAGGACAAATCAGCAATGTCTTAATACAGTGATGGTGGCTTGCATGCATACATGTGCCTTAGATGTGCCGTGCTGCTTATAAACCATAGCTTTTTATTCAGATTAATTCTGATATCTGAAATGGTAGTTTAAAAGGACTTCAGGCATAATGTTTAGCCATGTCTTCAGAGCGCATAGGTACCTTGCGATGTACAAAATAGAAGCCAAAGCCCATTTCTTTGACTTCTGGAGCTTCTATGACTTGGCCATGGTAGAATCCATCTTATACAGGTGCCAAAACGTTATGCTCAGTGCTCCTATGGAGCTTGGACTAGACAGTCCCCATGGCCACTGTGAAGGCAGGTGACATTTTTCCTCTAATGCCTGTGGTTGTAAGGTGGTATCACATGAAATGGACCCATCTAAGAACTCTGGGGGGCTGCGAATGTATATGCTTATGACAGCTTTTCATAGCAGGCAAGCATCCTAACAGGGAATGCACGGGCTTCTTTCTTATAACAGCCTGAACTGTAGTGGAAAGCATTTGCTAGCCCTGAAACATGCTGATTGCAGCCTGCTGTGTTCATCTGCTTCTTATTTAATAGCCTGTGACAAGCAAGTCTAGAGATATAGCCTGACTGTGGTGCTCTTTAAAATCCAAGAACCACTTAAGCAGAGTGGACTTGCGCCACTGTGTTTTTAGCCTTTGTGGGCTTGAAAGAAAACGTTGCATCTCAGCCTTTAATGTCAGGTTCAATGCGTTTTCTGCTTTTTGAGGCATAGTCACAATTTCTGTCTAAGGTGCAGTTGAATTCATGCCTTTGTATTTCAGCTTGTCTTTGCCGTTGTCTTTTTTGGCTGTGCCTTCACACACAGTGCCTGCAAGAAGTATTTATTAATATACAATGCATGCTAAGTGGTCTTCATGGGTTTCCCAGGCACCTGCTAGAATACTGCCTGCTGCTGACTGTCGCAACTGTCAGCAGCAACTTGTCTTCCTTTTCTTGCCTTCCGTTGTCCAGGTACTGTACTCCCTTTATGGTACATAGCTGTCAACAGGTGCAAGCTCAAATATGGAGGCATGTGCTAGCATTTAATTTCTAGCATGGAAGGAGGACGTTCTGCACAAGAGATAAATATCTATAGATATACCCGCATCTATATCTCTAGATATAATTATATGGCACTTGCAGTTTTATGCAGGCTGCATAAGCAAACCCATCACTTATGCTTTAGGGCGAAGGTTCGCTCAACTTGTGTCATTTTAATAATTGTGAATGTAGGCAGCTGAGCTTTTGTGTTTGTGCATCACAGAATTTTACTGAAAACAGGATTCCCAAGTGGAAATGTCCAAAGGACTCTCCTCCCATTGCCAATGCATGTCTTGTAAACTTAAATGAAACCGTTTGGCCATCTCAAAACAGTTTATATCCTGTTTCAATCTGGGACTTGGAGGAGATTTCTAGTATAAGCAGGGCCCAGCATATTCTGCAGATTTGTGACTACAGTTTCCAACTCCTGTGACAGAATTGCGCTTCTAAATCCAGGCTCTTTAAAAGAGGAGGAAAAAAGTGTTTCCAGCCTTTGTGATTGAAAGAGAACTTTGAAACATGCGAAAAGTGTAAACTAATAGGGAAGTCTTCCTGAGTCTGTGCACAGCCTAAACTAGTAGCTTTAAGAGATCTGAATATCTCCTCTTAGTGGGATATTGACTCAGAAACTTCATAGAGAAGTTTAAATATGAACACTGCTAACTATATTAATGCCGATCACTGTAGCAGAAACATCAGTCACTGTTGTATTTCACAGATCTCTATGCTGCTTTCCACATCTCCCAAGTGCCAAAAGCACCAGCTGCCAGAATCTTCAGCTTCACTTGGGCAGCTTTTATAATGCAGTAACGTGCTATCGATATAAAAATATTTTTGCATATATGCTTTTTATCACAGTTAATAAAATGGAGGCCTACTGCACTTATTTTTTAAAAATACATGAAGCTGCCAGAGAATTTCCAGTTTGCCAACCCTGCGTACTGTGAAATCCAGGATCTTGCTACACAAATGTAGACACCGCCTGCTGTGGAATACCTGAAGCCTTGACTGTAACACACCTTTCTCCGCAGAACTCGCAGGCCATCTCTGTAGAGTTCTTACTGTGTACATAGAAATCGGTTTCCTCTGCTTTCCAGCAAGGAGTATGTAGCATTTTGTGAAAACAAGGCCACTGTATATTCTCTAAATTGAAAGGAAAAGATAGCTGGTGCTTTACTCAACACTTAAATAATTTAACTTTTTTCTCTCATCATTGAAATGCCCTTTATCCTTTTTTCTGTATGTTCCTGACCCAGATATCCGAAGCTTTCTAGGGACTGTCTGTTTAAAGTGATTCATAAGGCAACAGTCTGCCCCCACATATACTCCGGAATCCCGGCTAACTCCTGTGGTATGCCATTATTGCAAGGGGGTCCCAGAGTATTTGCATTACTTTGAACAGAGTTTCTTCAATGGAATCTTTTTTTCCTCTGCTTAGTAATTCTTAGCAGCACACAACTGAAGTCTCTTGCTGGTATTCTTTCTTAATGATGACGCTCCAAGTTATGTACAAGCCTCTTCCGTTTCCAGCTTTCTCTAGGGAGATTCCAGTGTGTGACAATCTGGATGTTGCCCTTTTTGTACGTTCTTCAGCACAGGGTGAGTGCATCTGTTACCTAGAGAGTCTTGAATTTTAAACAGGATGAAACTATTTGGGTGTTTAAAGACCAACCTGTGATTATGATGCATGACCATGTCTGCATTACTTTTCTGATCTAATTAAAGGGGTCTTGTTTCAGTTACTGTCTACATGGTACACCTTCAACTGCTGACTTACGATATGCAATGTTGTTTTCAGCCTTGTACTGTAAATGTTGTTCTTCACAAAGAGAATGTGCAATAGGAGAAGGGGATGATGGGTGGCATAATTTTGATGGAAAAAAAACGTTGTGGGTAACACGCTAGCTCGAAAAACAGTCTATTTCCTTTTTCTGTGGGTTTTCCTACTTGGAAAAGGAAAGTTGAAGATATATGCCTGTCTCTGTGCCTGGTGAATTTCTCAAATGCAAAGGTAATCGAGATTTGTGTTAGTTGTAATTTAAGTGTTGAACCCATGAATGTTAGGTTGTGATTGTATCGCTCATGTTTCTTGGCTTTGCCACGATTCTGGTTTGTTGAGATGGAATTTAAAAGCTACCACCTATTTGTATCTGTATTCCATCATGTGGGATAGGCATTTCACCAACAATGCAGGGTTTCTGTTGTTGTTTTGTTTCATTTTTAAAACACGGGTGCTGTTTGGTCCAAGACAGAGAAGCATGTGGGGAGTGACAAGAAAAGTTGCCTGCACCACAGAAGAGTGAAAAATGTGACTGCAGTATAGATGCCTTGATATGATTTAACTATGCAAATATACAAATAGGTGAGGGGGAAAAATTCTTGGGTTGCATACCTAATCTCTTTGGTTTTGCTCTGTAAATTACTCGTACATGTGTAGGTACATACATATACGCACAGACGTGCATGCACATATATATGCAAAGTCTTTTCTTTATGTAGAAGTGATGAAACAAAACCCTTTCCCCCAAGTTATACTTGATCAGTTGGTGCAAATATAACTTGCTGCTGCTAAGGGAGGATCTTGGCTAAGGGCAAACTTTGGATTCACACCTTACAGGTTTGAAGACCTGTATATAGCAAACAAACAGTTTGTTTAGCCTTTCTGAAGACCTTGGAATGTCACCTAGGACACAGGTCCTTCCTCATACTCCGCTAATTTGGAGATTCCTGAATTTTAAACAAAAATAGTGATGGGCAACTTGTTAATTGCAAATGCTTTCCTTTAATTTGGGAACAAAGATAATAAAAAGCAGCTGGACCTCTTCCTGGAATTCCTATCCTGTTGAGTCAATACCTCTATATTCTGGTTGACCTAGAAATCATAGCTACTGCAATAAAAGCAATCGGTTTGGGAATTCAGTCACAGTAGTTTTTAGTGCTATGTACAGCATAGGAAGCACTTCATATCTGCAAACATGTTCTTCTTCTACCAAGTGCTGCTGTTGTTTTCTGGAAAAAGGAAATCAAGGATGAGATGTGAAGTGACTTGCCCAGAGTCACAAAAGGAATCTCCTGGAGCCAGGACTGAATGAGAGGTTCCAGTTCCCTAGTGTTATCTTCAAATCCGTAGGTTTTGCTCTTTTAATATGTTTGTCCCTTAAAGGAACCAAAAAACAAGTTGACATACCTTAAAGACCCGCATCAGGACAGTAAGGGCTAGAATTAAACATACAAGCTGTCATGATTTGGGGTTGTGTGTGGTAGCCCAGACGTTGCTCACTACTTGGCAGTGCTTTGCACGGCCTGCAGAGTGGAAGGCCAGCGCAATGTGTCGATGTGAATAATAGCAGCAAATGTGTGTCCTGCTCTGTTTGTTCAGAATCACCCAACAAAGTCAGTCTCATTTGACGCTCCTCTTAACTGAGGAGGGAGAATACCATTTTAAATTGAAGTGGGTTCATCTTTGTTCTACCAGCCTGTAGCATGACTGACCATTTCTTTCTTGTGGGGCTTTCTCCTGTTTTCTTTAAACCAAAATATGGAGGGCTTAATTGTTCTTTCCTGCCTCTTAATCCAGGCTTTTGCTGAGAAGCACCAGTTAGGAAGGTTGTGGAAAACTTTGGACTGCTGATTCAGGGACATCCTCTTAAGATTTAGAGGAGTAGAGATATACAATGTGTAAGGGATCTGATTATTCCTATTTCTCTTCTAATTTGTGGTCAAGACTGCAGCTTCTGTCTTCCATTTCATGATCTTAGTGTAGATACTAGGCTGTGTTTGTTTAGGTTTTTTCCCTCCAAGTTAGGATTAGTTCCTTAGGGTTCGAATAAGTTCTGAATTTCACAGAGAAGCACCTGAACCAAAATCCTGGATCCAAACATCCCAGACTTGATGTGGAATTCAAATCTGGATCCCAACTCTGTGGCTTACTAACCTACCCATTTAGGGGAGGGTTTCTTGTCTCTATGTGGTGTTTGTGTTTTTGGTCCTTTGGAACTAAGCTTTTAATTTGGTTGCCAGTTCTGCAAGGACTTTTTAACTTCTTAGCGATGCCGGTGTTCACACGCTCCATTGCTGGCAGTGTGATGCGTAGTGATAAAATTTGACTCTGTCTAAGGGTTACTGAGATAAACCAGCATTATCATTCGTAAAGGTCATTTTCTTGCATAGTGTTGTGAGCTTTGGATTTGAATATAGCTCACATATGAAAGGACACATCTTCCAACTATGACCTGCATCACTGGCAGAGAGTTGTATAATCTGTACTTGTGGAATGGGAAGGTACAAGCTTCCATTGTTGCTGATGCATCATGTGATCCACCTATTTTGTTTTTCTTATAGCTGTTGTTTGGTTTATATATTTTTTCAGTTTTATAGGAAAAAAAAAAAAGAACGGGGGAAGTTCAGGATTTTTTCTACAAGGTATAAGACTCCAACGATTTAGTGGTGATTAGAGAGCTGTGAAAAATACCCCATTAGGAGATGATGGGCTAAACATAGGTCCATTTCTCTTAGACAAGTAGGATAACCTTTAAGATGCATGGAACAACGTAATAATCGGGAAAACTAAAGCTGACATTTGTTTCCAAGAAATTCTGTAAGAAATATCTATGGAAAAGACATCAGTAATCGAGAATAATGTACAAATTAATATGTTTGAAACTTGTGTATCCATTTCTTTATTCTCATACTCTTCAGTGAACGGTACACTTGTGTTCAGTTTTATGATCAAAAACAAAGACCAAAGAAGGCCAACCTCATTTGATTGTGTATATTCTGCCTGTCTTAATTATCAATAGCTGTAAGGATACAGTGCAAGTGATCTGGTAACCAGTGGTTCTCGTCCTTTTCTTTTAGGGGGGAAAACAACTTTAAAATGTATAATTTATTGCTCAGCAATAACCATGTTGTTAAAATAATAATAATAAAAAAAAAGGAATTAGCAACATGTCTTAATTTCCCAATAGCATTATTATATGTTGTATTTCAGTTTATTGTATATTGTGTTTTTGTATTTATTTGTGTTTGGAGGTCTTGCTATGTCTTTTTGTGTTTAAATGCTAATAAACAAGGACAGTGTGTAAGAGTGTAGAATGCCAAACTCTGAAATGCTAAACTGTGTTATTAAAGGAAAAATAAATCTAAGTAGGAAATCATATTTTTTAAAAAAACCTGGTGTGTTGAATTTGAATGACTGCTGTTGACTTGTAAATGGCCAAGGTGCATCCTTTCTCCTCTCTGAACCCACTGTATGTTGGCCGTTCAGTGCTTTGTGCTTATGCACCTGATACACCTTTGTTGTGGCGTTTCCCTTCCTCTTCACAGGAAACTTAGCTTATTATCAGAGTCCTATTTTCCATGGGATAGCTCTGCTAGAATAAACTAGGTGATGGTGTTCATCCTAACGTCAGTGTCAAGAGTCTCATGCAAATAGAGTAGAAATAATTGAAATGGCTTTTCGTGCATTTGTGTTACACGGCTTTCCCAAAGAGATGCAGGAAAGGAGAGACAGTGTGGCTTGAATGTCTGAAAAGGTAATTTTTTTTTTCTCCTCCCCATTGTCATTAGCAACTCTTCATTTCTCAAATCAGAAATGTATTTCAGGTGTGTGTTTGAAATCATGGAACACAGTGTAGTCTGTAAAAGCACCACGCTGTTTTGAAATGGGTGAAGCAATAGTATTTCCACCACATTTCAGATTCAGCCTAGCAATGAAAACTCTGATCCCCAGGGGTGGTGTATGAAGCATGTCACTTCTACTGAGCACTATGCTGATCTGTACGTCTTTCCATTTCTTCTTCCCTCCCACCCCTTTCTTACTGAAATTCCCACTTCCCCTCTTTCACGTCACTGCAGGGGCAATACTGGGTTTAGCAATGTGGGAATGTCCTGCCTGTGCTCAGAGGCGAGACCACAGTGCCTCGGCAAAAGCCACCGCCGTGCTGCCGGCACCCGAATGTGAGTGCGACCCAGCCAGCCAGTACCGGCGTTTGCAGCAGGTAGTCTAAAAGCGTGCTGGGTGGCACTGAATGCCTTTTCTTGATAAAATGGGGTTGCCAGCGAAAAGGCAAAGACGGGAAGGTGGGCACGGCGAGAAGGAAGGGTGGCAAAGAAACGCTGTCCTTGCTGCGTGCAGGATGCGCTGAGGTGCGTGTTCCCTTCTGCTGCTGACAGCAGTCACTGCTAAGTGACTCCGGTTGCTCTGGCATCCCCTGCTCACTCATCACACTTTCCACTCGTACTCCCACGGCCGTCACTCGAGGGGCTGTGCTGCCTAAAGCTCTTCGCATCTCCTCGCTGTGGAGCAGGAAAAGATGGTGAACTTCTTTGTCTTAATGAAGTGGGTTACTTTCAAGCAGAGGCCTCTTAAAGAAGTTGCTAGCCCTGGAGCTCCTCCTCCTTGTGTCATTACAGTGCAGCGGGATAGGTGGAGAGGAAACAAATTGCTTTAAAGATGAAGGCAAACACTGATTCTCTCCTCACCTCCCTGCTCCTCCTCTGCCACCAATGAATCACAATTGAAACGATACACGATGCTGTTCCTGGCAGGAGTGAGTCTTTATAGAAGGCTTCTTCTCCACGACAGGTCACAGAAGGTGACTGGCAGCTGTGCAGCATGCTTTCCCCCGGCGTGTGATACGGTAACTTAAGGTGGTGGGAGAGCAGAGTGCGGAGCTTTCCTGGTCTACAGAGGGTGCTGCGCAGACACGTACATTGCCCGAGCCTGGACCTGCTGCTTGGGCCATCTCTTGCAAGAATTGCAGGCGGATTTTTAAATTTTTTTTTAAGTTTTCCAGAGTTTCAAGCCATGGGTTTGCTTGCCATCTGGTAAGGAGAAGCATTTTCAAAGCCTCTGACTTCTTGGTCCTGCGGATGAACCAATCTCCTGCTCTCTGGGACAGCCTGCTTCGATGTGACCAAGTCCTGGAATTGTTTGAGGAAGGGGGAAACATCCGCTGGTCAAAACGAGTGGCGAAAGAGGTGATTTCCCGCGTCCTTCCCCAAAGCTGGTTTTCCATGAGTCAGTTGTGTAGTTCCTTCCCACGCGCCTGGGTTGAACCCGGGAGGCTGTCGCCATCGAGTAACCTGTCTGGCTTGTCCTTGTTGTTTGGGCCAAAAGAGGGGATAACCTGAGTGCCTTCCCCTGCCCCCCCCGGCGAACGTGGCACCTGGGGAGGGTGAGCCCACCCAGCTCTGTGCATTCGGGGTAACCTCTGGCAGCGGTGAACGTCGGACCCCGATGTGTGCTCTCGTGTGTCCCGTAGGCTCCCAAGAACAGGGAACGGCCCAAGCTGGGACCTGAATTCCTACCGCCCGGGCTGGCAAACACAGAAGAGACCCTGGGGACTGACTTCCACCCCGCGGGCTGCAAATTGGGTTAAGCGGTGTTTGGCCACAGTACCGGTTCCAGCTGGTGGAAACGTGTGTTTTGACAACATCGCTGTGCTGATTAGAGGCAGGAGTTGTTTGCAGACATCGCTATGGACGCTCGATGGCTGCTTTGTGCCAACACAGAAGCTCCCGCAGAGGAGATAATTTGGATCAGCCCTGGCTGGTAGAAATGGCATTCCCTGCGCCATCAGCCAGCGGGAAGGCAGGCGAAGCACGAGCCTCTCCCCAGCCACTGCCCCTTTAGCAGATGTCGCGGGGGCAGATAGCGGTGGCTGGTAAGTGGCACTCAGTTCTCCGAGGATAAAAAGAAACCTTACCCAAGCGCAGGGGCTGGATGAAGTGGGCTGGTTAAAGTGTGCGGCAGGGTGTGGGCTCGTGACTTTGGGAACAGGCCTGCTGGCTCCGATCCCCCCATCCACATGGATATAGCTCCATAGCTGCTTCTTGCAGCCATCCTCAGCGGGAAGCCCTTGTTCTCCTGCTTCAGACTACGAGATAAAAAGCAAGTCATGGCTTCCAGGTAGCTCTGAGATCAGACGTGATCCCCTCCGGTGACTTCTCCTGCCTTGCTGCTCCCAGGGGAAGGTGACCGTGTGGCTGCTGGAGGCCTGTAAGCACTGGGTGAGTTCCTCTTGCTGAATCGGCGCAGAGTCCCAGAGAGGGTTTAACTCCATGGGTTGACTGGATATTCAGCTTTAGCTCCGGACCAGCCCTGGCGTGCCTCTCCTGGCAGCATGCGCAGCCCCTCTGCCGCCAGGGATCAGTTGTGGCAGTATAGAATGTGCTGTTGCACCTGAGACTTCAACATTTTCTTAAATAAAAGGAAATCCCGTGAGGGATCTTACTTTGCTCCCTCTGATCACTGCTTGGGGCTGCCTGCTTTCAGGGCAGCCGTGAGATGCAACAGCTAGAGGGTCTGTCACCAGACAGGGCGCTTCTCCCCAGTTATTTAGGATTAACTTCACATCCAAACCTTAAGCAATGCCCCGCTGCGCCAGTGTCACACTGTGCCTGGCAAATAACATGTGTTTGGGCACAGCCTGGCCTGTCAGCATGCCCTGGAAGCAGTCTCATGCCCCCAGTGGGGTAGCTGCAGTTTGGATCCAGCTGGTTTTGGCATGCCTCTGCCCTCTCTGTTTGAGACCACGGGGCCTAACGTGGTTATCACAGAATAATTTTTCCATGCGTTTAATGACTTTCTGGGGACAGTGCTATTGCAGCTTTGCTGTTCGGAGGGCTGCAGGGAGCGTGCGTGAGTTGGGGACGATCACCCACCTCTGGGACTGGTGCTCACAACCATCGGTGCTTCATACCGATGGGCTCAGCGCTGGTTTCCCTTTCCAGGCACCAAGTGCTGGGACTGAGGGCTCGCGTAGGAGGAGATGTCCCTTGTGTTGCAGACTGCAACTGTTTTAAGCGGCGAGAAGAGATGCAGTTGTACAACAGGGAAGAATTCAGAGAGGTGCTGGATGTCCCTGAAGGTCTTTAGGAGGTGGCTTTGCTGACTGACTAAGGGGAATGGTGTTTCTGGCTTTGATACCAGTTTATAACTCAATGCTGGGAAGGTCAAGCATCCGCTCTATGCTGTTTTCCCCCCTCTGTGGTGGCAATGTGCTTGCCCTCCCCAGGGGCGTCGGGGGGAGCAGGCTCGGGAGCAGAAGGGCGGGCTGGCGGCAAGGAGTAAAATGTGCTGATCTCAGCATTAGGGCAATTGCTTTCATTTCTGGGGGCTCATTTCTCCTTCCTTTCGTCTTTGCTTCTCTCTCCCTGTAACCGCCTGATCCAAATCTCGCTCCCATGCAGCCTTCTGTTGTGCCTGCCTGGTCCTGGGGCGCAGCAGCATCTTGGGGTGGTAGCGGTGACAAAAGCTGGGTTGGAGAGGAGTGTGGTCTGGCCCTGGGGAGAGACCCACAGCCAGGGCCAGGGTATTCTGTCCCCTCACTCCCAGCAGTAACACTGCAGTGAGCAGCTGTCCCCAGTAACACAGGTTTTGCTGGGATTTCTGTAATTGCCCTGCCCTAACACTAGAGTGGGGGGAGCAGGGACTATCCGTCCACAGGGAAGGATTTCTCAGGCCCTTTGATGAACATAAGGCAGATGGGGTATTTTAGACCTCTGCCTGCTTGTCAGATGAATCCTGGCTCACTTAGAATCAGACAGGTATCAGCTTTGGTGGGACCGGAGCTGCTGAGCAGCTGAAAGGAGCAGAGTCCGGAAGCAGCAGCTGCAAGTCACAAAAAGTAAAAATAAGGGTGTGGAGCACCTCCTGAAACACTGGGTTTCAGGGGCCATGGCATCGCTCTCTGCACAGGGTCCTGTGAACGGTTTCTCCCCTCCTGCCCGCCCCAGCCATGCTGTGGGATGCTGAGGCCACAGACAAGCATGCACCCTGCCCTCTGCACACTGCCGTCCTTTCTGTGTGCTGTTATTGCTGACTAGCCATGATTTATATTTTTTTTTCCTCCTCTGTTAAAATACAGAACATCTCACTGCAGCCAGCATTCACCCTGAAAGTCCCCTGGGAGAGATTTGAGAGTGGTAATGAGAGCACGGGAGCCTTTCACCTCGAGGACGTCTCTCGGCATCCAGCTCCCTGCACAGAAAGCGCTGACTGTATTTTGGCCGATGCCCAGGCTGAGAGCTGCTGCTCAGGAGCTTTTTCTCTTGGCAATTCGTGGGCCACACTCATGGCACCAGTGGGGCCAGAGCTCCAGGAAGGGACACCTCCATGTTCCTTCACAAGGCACGGTGCATCGCCCGGGGCTGCGCCGGGGCATCCTGGGGACAGGAGCCCTGCTGCTCTTCTCAGTCCTGTGCTTGCAGCAGAGGTGCAAAATAACACCAAGTGGGTTAAGGCTTTGGGAGACAGAGAGATTACCCAGGAGTAAGGGGTCCCTAGTCCCCACTCTGCCCCTGGTCTGCGCAGCTGGAAGCTGGGAAGCAGTGGGAGCATGAAGGGTGGGATGGGGATGGCCTGTTCCCCCTCCTGTGCTCCTAAATCCTTGCGGGTGTCAGGTCAGAGCTTCCTGTGGTTGGTGACGCCTCCACTGACGTCCCTTCCAAGCATTTCTCCGGTCTCCTCCTGGGCTCCTGTAAACCCCTGCATTCACAAATCTTCCGTCCTCGCCCTGCTTGTACCAGCGTCAGCCGGAGGGGTGCTGAGCCCCCCGGCTCTCCCCACGGCATGGGCCTCTGTCACCACCCCCGGGCTGTCCCCTTCCCGGGGTGTCGTTGCTCTCCTCCCGTCCTTTCCCGCTCCTAACACACTCTTGTAAAGATGCGGGCCTGGGCCTGCACGCAGCATCGCTCCGCGCTGGGGCAGAGGAGGAGGATGGTGGAGTCCTTCCTCCTCCTGCGGTCACGTGCGCTGGTGCCGCCGCCGGCTGCCACCTTCGACCCCCGGCAGCCTCAACAAAAGCAGCGTGGGGCTGCGCCGGCACTGCCGCGGCGTGCGCCGGGTAATGAGCAAATCAGCTGGTGGCCAAAGTACAATTACAAGTCGTCGCTGGAAGCTGCTCTCTTCCAAGCGAGCTAATTGAAAATACATTGAGACCATTATTAGTAATTACAAGGTAGCCGGCATTCTGTAGGGGAGGGCGGCATGGGACGTGCACGCGGTGCCCTTTAGCAGGACCCGGGTGGGTGGAGGGAGTGTGGATGGCGAGGTCCGGTGAGCCGACCCGGGGACCCTCTCCGCCTCCTTCCCCAGTGGCTCTCCCAGGCTCCCCATGGCTGCCAAGGCAGCGGGGACCTTGGGAAAGGAGCGGCTGTGAGGGCGAACCAGCTTCTGGGACTGAGCAAGGCTCTGGTTCGTACTGGGGGAAACCTGCCTCTCGTACCGGTTTTACTCCCTTCCTCCTAGAGCTTCCTTGGGGCTGAGCCCATCACGTGCACCCGGGGAGGGTCCAAGGTCCAGCTGGGCAGGGGCTGTGGAAGTGAGGGCTGGCAGCCTGCTGCAAAATGAAACGCCCGTTCTTCCTCCTCGGTGTCCTGCAGCTCCTCGGTGAGTATGCCCAGAGCCCGACCGCCATGGTGAGCAGGGGTGACCGCCGGACAACTTCCCCATTTCGGGTGTGCTTTTGGCAATTCTGTTTCAGAGCAGAGCTGCAGGCTCCATCACTTAAGGCGTAGCTGTAACACAAATGGGGAAAGGTATTTCCAACCGGACAGAGCGAAGGCAGGGGAATGAGGCTGGGATTAGTGTATCGTACCCGCTGCACCTCCCCAGGTTGAGTTTTCCTGCTCTTATTTGAAGCCAGCAGCTCTGCACTGCAGGACACATTCTCTGTTGAATATGCATGTCTCTTTGATGTTCAAGGACTGCGCTTCCCGGGAGACAAGGCTGATTAAATAGCACGCTGATATTTCCAGGGCTGTGGAGGGTGCAGGAATGCATCAGCGCAGCTGCATGGGGGAAAAGGCTTTGCATCAGATTAACCTCCGCGGCCCCAGAGCCCCCGGCCGGAGGAGATGCCGCTGCTGATGCGGCCGGGTCAGCGCAGAGATCCAGCCCTGCGTGTGGTGTGGCACGAGCTCGCTTGACACAACAACTTGCAGCTGTGGGAGCGTGAGGCGTGTGCGCAATGGGACCAGCTGAGCCTTTCTGCTGGGGCTTTAACCTTCCCGTTCCCTGGTTTTCCAGGACAGGAGGGATGCAAGTCATCTGCAGCAGGGACAGAACAACTTGCAATTACCATCTGAGGGCTTTTTCCTTTCTTAAGCTCGTTTTGACTCCAAGCCAGCAAGGTGTTTGTGCCCACAACACTGCAAGCGGCTGCTTGGGTCCTGCTCTTATCACCGTTACAGGCTTTTTCCCTCTCAGTGGGTTTTAAAGTGGATATGGGGCAGGGGGGAGGTTGCTCTGCTTGAGGGCCCCTTCAGGCAGCTGAAAGCGGTGGCTGCAGCCCGGCCTGGGGCTGGGGGAGCCCATCTGTACCTTGCACTCGGGTTTCAGCCCCTGTTCCTACATTAGGACTTCCATTCTGGTTAAAAATACATCATTTTCTCTTTGCCTGGACGTGGCTACGTACAGCAAATGGTCTCAGTGGTGCTCCTGGCAGAGTCAGACAGTGCAAATTACAATCCAAGACGGTTGTTGTTTGCTGATAAAGCCTCTGCAGAGCCTATTTAGCACAACTGGCCGTGTCCCTCCCCATCATTTGGACTGGCAGGGCCCAGGCTTGCTGCAGTGCACCTCCCTCCATTAGCTGGAGTCTTTCAGACCTACCTCCCTTCCCCGGGTCAGGGGGTCCCCGGGCCCCCTCCTGCCCCCTCTCCACCTAACCTTCAGCGCCCAAGTCCCACTGCCCTGCCTGGTCCTCTCCACCCCTGGCTTTCTATGTATTTTGTAGTTTTGTGGGGTTTTCCCCTCAAGAAAAGATGATCTGTATTAAGAGCAAAGGTTGGTTGGGTTTTGGGGTTTTGTTCCCTCTTTTCTGTCTCATAACTCACTTGCATGAAGCTATTTAATTTAGGCTGCTGGAGATTCATCTTCAGCTGAGTGTGCATCTCCCAGCCAAGCCTGGGCAATGCCAGGCTGGGAGGTGTGCGGCTCTGCCACGCTTATGCAGAGCGCCGTCAGGATGGAAACCCACCTCTGCCATGGCCCATCCCTGGCCAGCGGCCTCATCCCTGTGGGGACCCATGGGCAGGACTGCCGCCATCCTGGCAAGCCCCATGGGGAAGATCTCTATTTCCTAACCTGCCTGTGCCTCAGGCTGCAGGACACCATTGAATCCTCCTCCTCCCGTCCCAATCACATGAAACAAGCCCATATTTTGTGTTACACATCCCATAGAAAATGTCTTTTCTCCTCTTACCCTGTCTTCATGGTCCTGCTGGCTCTGCATGCCCGCTCCGTACCTACTGGAAACACCAAGGTTGAGGGGTCTAATGCTTAGGTACCAGGTGTATGTTATTCTTGCCCATTGCTTGCAGGACTTTCCTGCCTTCACTCTGTCTGCCAAGTATTTGTCCCTTACTCCTCTTCCTACCTGGGTGGGTAAAAGCCATCACCCAGCCAAAAAAATCCCTTGTACAGAGAGGAGGGCTGTGACTGCTCAACTGGGAACATGCAGGGGTTGCTCCTGGGTGGAAAATCCCCAAATCTGGCCTGAAAAGACTAACCCATGCCGTTGCACATCCCAGAGAGGGCTCCCAGTGTCTCCCATGGACTGGGTTACACTGTTTTCCCTGCTCCTCCCAGCTGCTGCAGCTGCCGTGTACAAGCAGTGGATCCCCAACACCAATTTTGAAACCGCCTCCAACTGGGAGAAAGGCAGAGTCCCCTGTGCCAGCGATGTGGTTCGTTTTGAGAAGAACAAGGTATCGGCCATTTTTATGTTATTTTATTTTTATTTTTATTTTAATTTTTTGCAAAACGCCATTGGGCATTCAGAAAAGCCCTTTACCTGCTGGGGGAAAGCCTGCTTTTATTTTTCCTTTTCTTATAGGTTGTCTCAGTCTTCGTCGGGTCTCCCCATGCACTGACAGACATGGTAAGGCAGCGTCTGGCGGCGCCGGGAGGGTGGGCAGGGGCAGGGCTGGCACGGGAGCACTGCCAGCCAGGTGGCACATTCCCCTGTCCCCCCTCTCCAGGGACTTTGACATTTTGCTTCAGCCAGACTCGCCCAGGACGCCTCAGCTGGGGCGGGGAATGAGAGTCACAGCAGCCTTGGGGGGTCTCTGCGCTGTGGAGCCAAAAAGCCATTTTCTGGGATATTTTTATTTTTTTTTCATTGGGGGTTATAGGGGAAAGAACCCTAAACCCCACTTTCATTTGGAAGAAATTAATTTTTCCTCCCCAAAGGAAGGATAAAACCCCCTTTATGGGACTGAGGCCTTGGCAGTAGTTTGCTGAGGAGCACCAACGCACGGCATTGCTGATGCAGAGCAAGCTGTAGCCCTGGGCAGAGGCTAAGCGAAGCTGACATCAAAAGATCTTGAAATGAAAACAAACCGTTCTGGGAAATCCCAAAATGTTGCTCAAGAAATTTTCTTTCAAGTGCCATTGGGTTTTATATTTTTTCTGTGGCATTATTAGCCTGGCTGTGGAAGGACGGGTGCAACACCCTGCCGAAATGCATGTGTTGGGTGAGATAAGACTGGGGGGGGGGGGAGGGTGTCTCACCTCAGAGGGGTTTTTGAACAACCCAGTATCCCCCAAAAGAGGAGCCCTGCCCAGAGCAGGCCGCGCGGTGTCTTGATCCCTACAGTTTGGAGGGTCAAATTTAAGAGGGAGGAATTAAAGGGAAGAGCAAACCTGCTGCCCCAACACGCTGGCATGGGACAGGTCACAGGCAAGCCCCATCCCAGCACTGGGACAGCACAAAATGGGCTGGATTCTGCTTGCAAAACCTCCTCCCCTGGACAGCACGAGCTTGCGGCCAAGTTTTCTCTCTCGGTTTTAGGGCAGCATTGCTCTTTTATCAGCCATTAAATCCAAACAAGCCCTTGAAATTTATGTGGTGTAATTTGTTCAGGCTGTCTATGCCACTAATAGTTTTGATGCTTTAATAATGCCATGTGCCACATTTAATCCCTCTACAAATATTTGGAGGAGTTACTTTATTTATATGGCATTTTAAATATGAATTTTAGAAGGAAAGAATGTACTGGGGAAATACGTACAAATATAATGTAATAAACGATGTGGAATTTACCCAGAGAAGAAAAGAGCAAAATATCACTCCAGTAGATTTTATTTTACTTACAGATGAATGTATAATATTTCTAAAGTACTTTCATCAGAGGCCTGCAAAGTGCATAATTGCAGAGCAGCGTTATCCATTACGGCGTAAGCCTTTCCCAACCAAGCTAAAGAGCCGAGCTGAGCAGCCCTGCGGCTGGCTGAAGGAGAGGGAGGCACACCGCCACCGTTGCACAGCTAATGACACCCGTGGCTGTGCCGCCGCGCTGACCGTCCGACGGCTGCTCGGGTGGACGTTTCCCATCACGACTGAGGGATGGGGTCCGGGTGCCGGACTGGCCCCCGACTCATCCCGAGCAAAGGATCCAGCGGTCCTCGCGGGAGCTCCTGGTGACCCTCTGCTACCCCAGGGTTTCTCCAGGGCCCTGCTGCTGGCCAGCAGCTGCGTGGGCTCCAGGGTTGCAGTGGATATTATAGCCCCACCGCTGTGCAGGAGGAGGGGAGGGCTGGGGGGCCCACAAGGGAATAAATCACGGCAGCAGCTCCGGCTGTGAGAGCACGGCACCGCTCATCCCACTGCTGCACCGAATTGCATCGCCTGTGAGCAGCCAGGCTCGTCCCAGGCTATAGCCTGTACTGCAGCTCACACCTTTCTTCAGAGCATCACCGCCCCAGCGATTCACGATAAACTGTCCCAGCAAGTTTCCTAGCACGGCGGTTAATATTTCTTTGTAATTTCAGCTCAGCCACTTCCCTCCTGTGCGCTGCTATGCTCTGTTGTCACCAGGTGATACAGGGACTGCCAAGATTAGGGATGAAAAAAGAATGAAATCCAGCACCTGAGCTGGTCTGCCACTTGTGGGGACGGTGTGAAATTTGGCAACCGGGCGGTTAGAAAATGAATTGGTCGTGAGGCTTTTTGCGGAGAGGCTGGGCTGCACCTGTTGGACTGCTGGCCGTGCTGCGCTGAGCATTAATCACTTAAATCAGTAGGAATACATTAAGCTTTAGAGTCACCATGGAGATGCGATACAGCCTTTGGCCAAAAAAGAAAAAAGAGTGCGTTGCTTGCTGTAGTAGCACAGGAGGAAACGCACGGCCGGGGAAGGCGCTGGGCTCCTGTTGACTTTCATGAGGACAGCGCCCACCACGGCGGGTGCAGGGGGGGACGCTCAGTGCTGGTGCCCTGCCAATGGAGGGGGTTTAAACCCTCCGGTTATGGCTGCGCTTCCATAGGGAGCCAGGCCAGGGCACGGCTGTGGCTGCGATCCCGGCATTTGCCCTGATAACACCAGCCTTGGTGCAGTTTGTGCCCCAGCTGGCCAGCGCCGCAGCGTGGGCCAGGGATGGATGATGCCGCGTGCTATTTTTGGGGTGGCAGGAGTCGGGTTTAGCCACGTGGGCAGAACAGCCTTGCTCGACCCCCATGGTGGCAGGGTCAGGGCACTGGCCGGGCTTATTCAGCAGCACCGATGTCACCTTTCCAGCTCTGCCCCATCACCGAGCCCTGCCACGGTGGCGGCAGCTGCCCGTACCTCTTTCTTGCCCGCCTGGTGAGGGGCCGCAAAAGGCTGGGTGAGGGTTGGGAACATGCAGGGCACTGGGGTCTAACCAGGGGCGCCTCGCCCAGCCTTATATTTTTAGCTGCCTAATTGCGAGAGCAGAATGTACTCAGCTTTGCTGCAGGATGCTCCCGCTCGGTTCCTGGCAGAGATTGATCTCAAAATGCCAATTGCTCTCCAGGGGTACCGGCTCTAATGAATTGCCACAGTTTGTGCTCATCCCAGGCATCGGCGTTCCCTCCCCCCTGCTTCCCAACCAGCAGGGTAACAAAACACCCAGAGAAGGGATTATTTTTCCTTCTCCTGAGATGAAGGTAAAAAATTTCATGGGAGCGCGTGTGTGCCAGCACATAATTACAAGCCCGAATCCTGCAGGCTTTTCTCCGGCAGCATTCCCACTGAAGGTTTGCCCTAGGAAAGGAGTGCAGTAAAACAGCCTTTTACAGTCACCTCCCCAGTTTATTTGCTCCTTGCAGGCTAGTTTCCAGTGGGAGGAGTTATTAAAGCCTATGGTGGCCAGAGCAGCTTGCCAGCATCCCGGGCTGGAGCGGATGCTTGGGGCAGGTCTGGCTGGGCAGCCGCTCCGTGGACCGGTTGCCTGCATCTCGAGCCGCTTCCCAGCTCCCTCTGACCTTGTCTGTGGAGGCAAATGGCTTTAAGCCTCTGTGTGCCTTCTGCGTCCATAGCTCAAGTGTCTTGGGCTGGTTTACCTTAATGTGCTCCCTGAAGGGCTCCCAAAGTCCCTGTGTCTCCCCGGGACAGCCGATTTCTGCACCCTGCTGGGACCTATTTGGCTCCTCATCTGGAGGTGTGCGCTGGGAGGCTGCAGTCAAATTAATGGCCTTTTGAGGCCCGTTGCTTTTTTTATCCCCCCAGTAAATGGGGCCTGCGGGGTAGTTTGGCGGGGGTGTTCCAGCCAGCACCTGCGTGGGATGGCCAGGAGCTGCGGCTCCTTTGTGGGGATGGGCAGGACTGTGATGTTTTGGGAACCCGATGTGCCAGGCCACCTTTTTGCCAGGGGACATGGTGGCAAGGCCAGCTTGGGCAGGCGATGCGGGGAGCCTCCACCCTGAAATGCAAAGTAAAACGTGATGAGCAGACGCGGCAGGGGAACCGGCTCCTGCATTAATGACAGCGTGGCCGCGCTGCTGCCAAAGGACCCTGCCTTGCAGGAGGGGGAGGCAGGGACTCAGGCAGGGGAGAGCAGCCAAGCACCTTGTTAGCTTGCAGGGGATGATGCTGAAATGGTGATGTCCCACTGGTGCACTTCTCCTTTGCCTGAGCCCCTGCCTTCTCCGGGGGGGGCAAAAGCAGAGGGGCAAGTTATTGCTGGGAGCAGAGGAGGGCTGGTGGACATCTTCTGCCTGCCACCAGTGGGTCCCTCAGAGAGGAGCACTAGCTTCTGTGCCCTGCCCTGCACTGCACCAGCCTGCCTGAGCGTGGGTTTCATGGGGATAAAAACTGTATTTTTTTGCCTGTTTTCCCTGGGATGCTAAAGCCCCCGCTCCTCATGGGGGCATGTGCCTGGGCAGGGAGCTCTTTGGGCAGCAACATCCTAGCCCAGCAGCAGGTCACCCTCCTCGGCTCACCCAGAGATCTCCGGGTGGCCGCAGGTCATCCTGCCTCACTGGCCCCTCTTGCCAGGGGTCAGGAATAGCTGCTGTGGGATCGGGGGCCATGGCGGGGGCAGGCCAGATCTGGCAGTGGGCTGGGGGTGTGGGGTGGTGTGTGCAGCTGGGGGGAAGGAAGCCGGCCCAAGGATGCAGGTGGGAGCTTTACCCAGGCAGGAAAGCAAGTAAATGAACCCCCGCTAACGAACCTAAGAAACCCTGTGGCAAGCAAGCCCTTGGCAACGCTCCAGAGCTGTCAGAAGGGATTCACCTGCAGATGAATCTGGCCCTGTGCCTTCCTGGCACTTTCAGCCAGCAGCTGGATCCCACCCAAGCACCCGCATGCCCAGCTGCGCTCAGACCTCCTGGCCCCAGTGGGTGTGGGGAAAACCTCCGTTATTCCCAGCCACGGGCAGGGGCTGCCTGCCTGCTGCCATCTGCGGGCTGCCGCTGCCCCAGCAAAGCAGGACGGGGAGAGATGATACAGAAATTGTTTTCCTTGCGCATTAATGCCTGCGGTGGGTTACAGCACTCCACGTTGGAGAAATAACCCCTTCGCGTCCTACCCCAGCGGTGTTTTTCGATGAGGTGCCACCAGCACCAGCACACCCAGGCAGTCTCGGTGTTGCGTGATAGGGATGGTGGCACCATCTCACCCGAGCAAGGAATTCAAATGTGTTGATGCTGCAAATTAAAACAAGGCTGGGGGACTAGCCGGCTGCAATCACGAGCCTCGCTCACCCGAGTTCAAAGCAGAAGTGCTGCGGTTTTTCCTGCGCTGGTGACAGTGACACGCCAGTCACACTGCTGCTGTCAGTCATCTCAGCCCAATGCTCATGAATCGAGCAGAGCCAGGACGTGCCAGAGGCCAGTTCAAAGCCACCCACTTCAAAAGCTGCCTCTCAGGCCTTTGCTGGTTTTTTTCTTCTGCGTCTTGGAGGTTAGTGTCATATTCACTTGCACACTGGGGCAGTGGGGTGTCTTCTCAGTGAGTGGTGCAGCGCTGGAGTTGCAAACGTCGTGACTCGGGGCCGAGACCCACATGGGGTCTTTCCTCTCTCTTCTTGCTGACTTTTTGATGAGAAAAATGATAACTGTGTTTCAATTGTCATTACACTTGATAATGATGACCGAGGAGATAAGTCATTTACCGGTATCAGGGATGGGAAATGACTAATGGGACTCTAAGCTTGCTGTATTAATGGCCCTGGAGTACAGGTTGGCAGGAGCAAGGGAAAGCAGATGAAACTGCCAGCTTTTTGGCTCTGCTCCTTTGGTACATGTCATTGCTCAGTTCAAAATGTACTTGGAAAGTGGCCCAGCCTATATGCAATTTCTATACTAAACTCCCAAATGCAGAAAGCCACTGCCCAACCAGAGTCTCTATTTGTCCTCTGCAGTGAGCTGAGATGCTTAGCTTATGCTAGGAAAAAAGAAAAGGCAAATTATTTACAAACTAGGATCCACTGGACAATGGAACTATTTCTGAAATGCTGCCCAGTGGTGTGCATCTCAGGGAGGGCTGGTGGTGGATGGGCAGCAGGTCCGCCTTGGTGGGCAAGGAGCCATAGCTGTGGGGGCCAGCCTCCGAAATTCCTGCTATGAAGCAGAAGTACAGGGCTCTTCTTGCACTTCATGTCTGTGGAGATGAGGTGACTCCATCCCCTGGCTTGCATTGTGTTGTGTTGCATTTTAATTCCAGGGCTGGGGCTAACAGCATTTGGGCAGTCCCAGAGTGTGAAGTGGGACACCATGTGTGCTGTGGGACTTTCATTTCCCTGCCACGCTCACGCTCACGCTCACATGGACAACTTCCTCTGGGCTTGGGAAGTCCGGCCAGCCTGGGGTTTTGGCCCTAGTGGTGGAGGGGGTTCTCCAGTGCTAGCTGGAGAAGCTGCATCCTCTCCAGAGAGCCCAGAGGCCAGTGTCTGCAGAGCTCTGCACAGGCACCGCAGGCGTGGGGCAGGTTTAGCATGAGGCATTTTCTCCCACCTCTCCCTCCCCATGGGCAGGATTGGAGCCGTGCACTGCTGACCCCGCGTCTGCTCCGCACCCCGTCCAGACCCCGCTCACCTGGGCCCTCCCAGGCACAGGAGGACGCAACCTCAGTTGGTCGCTGGACCAGCATTTGCGCATCTGTGCGTGCATGAGAGTGTCTCTAACCAAGCAAGCCCACCTCATCCCCGCTCTTGCCACACTGAACTCAGCCACACCATGTGAATCCTGACCGGGTTTTTCTTGCTCTGCTATGTGCATAATGCGTGCACACGATGCTCTTGCATCGCTCCCTGGAGCAGCGTGAGCGATGCAGCTTACAGATGTAGGCACATATTTGTCTCGATGTTGTCTCTGGTTTTTTTCTCCCCCCTAGTTAATTTATAAAGATCCAAACGAACAAGCCCCTGGACAGGAAAGCTCATTGAGTCCTGCATGGCCACCGCAGGGTGTTTGGGAAGCTCTGACCTACAGCCGTTGTCAATGTGTTTGGTAACTACAGGGGAAAGAGCTGTCAGGCAGGCAGGGATGAGAGCAGGGACTTCCCAAACTGGTGGTCTCGATCCAGCCACATCACTCACAAACGCTGACTTCTGCAGCCTGGGAAAGCACGCAGAGGCCAGCCAGTCGTGGCCCTGCTGTGTCACCCATCCCTGTCACCAGCAGCTGGTGTCTGATTTTTCTTCCTCCACTCAAGATCCCTGCAGCTATGGGCCTGAGTGCCCACTGGGAAGAGCTGGTACCCCGCGTCGGTGAAACGATCCGCTACATCCCATCCAAAATCCCACCCTGAGGGGCACAGCTGGCCCCCAGCAGCCAGCTGGCCACGCTCCCTGCTTGGCCCCGTCATGCACAGCGGGCTGCAGGGTGGCAACCTGCAAACTGGGCAAGAGGCAGCGGTGAGGGGCTCCAGCCTGAAATGGCCCAGCAGGTTTGGGAGAAGGGACTTGGCCGGCAGTGCTGCTGGTATCTGCCCTGGGTGTAGGTCTTAGCTGATTGCTCCAAAGTGTTCCACCCCCCAATTCCTGTGTGGGCTTACAGGAAAACAAGCCGGGGCACTTCTGAAGTGAAGCACCTTGTGAAAGAAGTTGGTAGCGTAGACCTTGCCCAGCAAAAAGCAGGCCGAGTCCTGAGCCTCAAAACATCACTAGACACGGCTTTTATATCTGCAGCTAAAGGGCACGTTGTCATTTGTATCCCGGCAGACCTTTCAGCCTCTTTCAGTGCTTCAGTATTGGAAAAATTGGCTTTACTCAAGAGTAACAGAAATTCAGAGAACATGATGGCGTGGTTTCCAGTTAGGCATGACACATGCTCCTGGAGCAGGGTCCATAGGCAAAGGCTTCTTCCTTAGCTGGTGGGGAGACTCCATACCCTTGGGGCAGATGTTGCCCAGACCTCAGCTATTCACCTCGTCATCTCCTCTTGTCCAACCCAACGTACGACATCATTGCTGGGTCTGAAGCAGATGGTGCACAGGGGCACTGCAGGGCTCTTCTCAGTGTCAGCCGCCCTCTGCTCTCCACCCTGGCTTCTCACAGTTCCTGAACCAAGAGGCGGACCTGGGCTATGGCCTTCAAAGCACCACACCACCAAGGCACTACATATCTAGACCACTGCCTACAGCTTGGGGGTGAGGAGCATTTTGCCATGTTCACCCACCCCTCAAGACAGTCCCTGTGCGGGACAGAGCATCCTCAGGCAAGACTGCCCCAAGGACAGAGAGCTATCGCAGCCACCCACAGCAGTCATTCATAAGTCTTGCTTTCTCTAACCTACATGCATATTTAAAGACAAATTAAGTAGACGAAACCCATCTAACGTGCTTCTGCCTGAGCACAGGATCCAGTGCATCAGTGTAACGCAGCCCTGGAGGGCTTCCAGCTGCTCTCTGGGGAGTGATGCTAAAACCCTGGACAGACTGAGTTAGAGGAGAAGGGAGCCTTGAACATCACTCCTTCATATGTGAAAATAGTGGGGGAAAACCAAACTTTCTCTCTGGCAGTTTCTAAGCGTTAAATAAGATGGGCTGGGCTGAATAACCTACGTGCTGTGAATGAGTTGCCTGATGCAGTCATTTGCCAAGGCCTGACTCGGAGTCGGCAGTGCCAGCTGGTGACCTGGGTGGCCACGGCTCCTTGCTGAAAGGGCTCCCATGGCAGAGCTGCACGTGTTGACGTTTGTCCTTGTGCCCACGAGCAGAAGCCTGGCTGAGCTGAAGCCAGGCAAGTGTGGTGACCCTGACTACCTGCCAGTGATGTCCTACCCAACAAGAAGAGGGTCTAGCTATGGCAACTTGTGCCAAATGCTGCTGTGTGTTTTCCTTAGCTTGTGCTGAGTGCAAATCTACTAGCTGACACCTCACCAAGCATTGCTTGGGCCCCTGAGGTATTTTTCGTGGGGCAAGTGCAGCCCCCGGAGGTGGGAACCCATTAAGCGAGGGGACTTCTGGGCACTTGCGGAGTAAGGTTGGGTTTTTTATGGCATACCAATGTATAAAGCCATTCCTGAGCTGCTGGGAGTGTGTGCAAGAGGAGGAAGGAGCTGTCAAAAGAGCTTATTTTGCTTTTACTTTGTTCTTGCTTCCCCGAACGCTTCATGTTTTTCTGTGTTACTGGAAGATAACGTCAAACTGCCTCTCCACATCGCAGCGTCCCCATCTGTAAAAACGGGAGCTGATACTTCCACATTAACTCGGGGCACGGCGAGGGTAACTCCTAATGACTGTGAAGTGCCTTGGAGACAGCAAGTGTAATAGGCAGCCTAATAATTACCACTGTTATTTGATTACAAGCCTGGGTGGCTGGCAGCGGGATCACACAGTAATACTCTGAATCCCTTCGTCTAGTACCTGCCCCTGAATGGAGAACTCGTGCTGGCATCTGGTGCAGGATTTGCAGCTTTCGATGGCAGCTGGGATCCAGGCTGTGACTCAGGTATTTTGTGCCCAGACCAGTCACCCCATCGGCCCCTGATTAATCATGCAAATTCAGCCCAAACACTTCTACAAAGGTCTCTCCTGTCCCACCTCAGAGCAAAGTGAATCACTCCTCTTTTAATACCTACCTTTTCTTTGATGACCTCCCTCACATCAGATCTTTTTTTTCCTGCTAGATCACCTGTCTTCTAAAAAAGTAATTATAGCAGGGAAGCCTTTGAAGTTGTAGCAGAGAGGCAAATATTGTTTGTATTTTACCCTGCCTATTAAGCATGTAGCCACATCAAAGCCCTTTTATTTTCTTTGCCATGGTATTTCTAAAGAAAACCGTTTAGGAATTACATGCCGGTGAGCTGAACCGCAGCCATCGCAGCGAGCTGGCCTTTGGCCCAATGTGAACAGGCATTTCGGTGTGAGCGCATCCTTCCCTCCTCTCTTAGCCTCCAGCCCAGGTTTGCTGTGACTGAGACAGCAGGTTTGTTTCATTGGTGCCTGTTATTAGCCTGAAAGCTGTTTGCTAGGGAGATGTATTTGGGGTATTTAAGAGCTACCTAACGCTTTCAGTGGCAAGTAATTTTTTTTAGTTCGGCTGCAGGAAAGGAAGAGTCAAAGCGGAGTGTGTGTGCCTGCATTCCGACTAGCAAAAAAAAGAGAAAAAAAGAAAGAAAAAGCCCAAACAGGTCTGCCCAGAGGAAGGGCTGTAGCATCAGGGGCTCTGGAGCCACTCCAAAATCCTTCATCCCTATCATTTTTCTGCTTTGGAGCTGTTTGCCCCCCATCAGGGATGCTCTGGCAGCTGCACTTTGCACTGGGCTTTTCCTGCTGACCATGTGCTGCTCCCCTGAAACCAACAGGCATTTCTGGGGCAACTTTCACAAATGGATTTTTTTAAAGCATGATTTTAAAACAAATGCCAATAATTCAGTCAATAAACGCCTGCACGCTGGTTGAATCGGTAAAGATTCAGCTGTTGGGGAAGGGTAAGAAGGAAGCAGGGCACTGCGTGATGATACTAACTGTGGTCAGCAAGGAAATGGTTAATAGTTAAGTAACTAATGGTTAAATGGGCCACTGGTTTTGGGGTTACCCACTGCAGGGAACAGGGCCGGTCACGTTTCTGCAGGCCTCCCAGGCTGCATGGGAACTGGGATGTGAATTATCCTACCCATTTTTATCGAGTTTAGCTGTTATTCAGCATTTAGGCAGCTGGTTTACTCCCTAACCGTAAGAGTGAGCTTTAAAGAAGGGGGAAAAATGTCCTGTGGGATCTGGCGGCAGAGGTCTGCAGCCAGAAGTGGGGTCCAGGCTGAGCTGCTGAGACCCCAGCCCAGAGCACTGGAACGCTCTGTGGAGCTCCGGAAGGTTCCCGCGGCAGCCAGAGTGATGCCGGGGCCAGCTCCTCACTCCCTGCCCGCAGGGCGAGCTCCTCCGCTTCGGGCTAAGCAGTGCCTGGCTTTACCAACCCAG
The DNA here is from genome assembly GCF_929443795.1 of Astur gentilis. Lineage (NCBI taxonomy): Eukaryota > Metazoa > Chordata > Aves > Accipitriformes > Accipitridae > Astur > Astur gentilis. The sequence goes on from NC_064904.1 coordinate 11,463,537, forward strand.
ATGCATCTGCTGGCGCTGCGGATTCGGGTCCGGGTCACGCTCAGCCTTTCCTGTTGCTTTTCCAGGTGCGACAGTGAGGTTCGCTGATGCTGAGCACCGCGCCTGGTTCAACCCCACGCTGTGGCAGGCCGTGTCCCCCGACGGGGAGCTGGAGCCAAGCGGGCGCATCTTTTCTGTGGATGAGGAACGCGTCCCGTGCCGCTACGACGATGTTATTTTTCAGCCCGAAACCTCCTTCCGGGTAAACGTCGACTCATCGCAGCGAGTGATTCATCTCCGCAGCATCTCTCTCATGGGCCAGGTAATGAGGGGACGAGGAGAAGCCAGCTCAACGCCTCCTCGCCACGGCCCCAAAGTAGGTCAGGAGAGGAAGGACCAGCCGGGGGTGGAGGAGCGGGGCTGCGCGGGGAGATGGGGCACTCCCACGGTGCTGCAGCTTCATGGGCTGCTGCTGCTGCTGCTGCTGCTGCTGTGGATGGTCTCGACGATTTTTTTTTTTCCTTCTACTCTTTTGTTATCGCCTCCCTCCCTGCAGTGTGGGAGCACAGGCCATCTCACTATTCGCATTAAAAAAAAAAAAAAAAAAAAAAGGCCAATATGCACGGGTCGAACCACCTGCAAATGGCATCTTCTCTGGCACCCAGGGGCTGCCCCTTTCCCAGGCACGTGCCCACAACCGCGCTGCTCGGGGACTCTTGGGGACACCTCGCTCCCGCTCCCGACCTTAACATGGCCCGTGGCTCCGTGATGGTCTCCCAGATTTGCTTCAGTACGGTTCTTTAATTGATTGGAGGGATAATTATGGAAATGCTGGCAGCCTGCTGTGCTTCAGCCCGGGAATCAGGCGCACAACGAGCCCCGTCCCTCACCGGTCGGAGGAGTGAAAGATCACAGGCGCTGCAGCAGTAAACACAGGCTCCTTCCAGGAGTGGGAGATGTGGCAGACATTTTACACGTTATTTATTATTTCTACTGCTGCACTGCCTGGGATCTGCCATTTCAGGACCAGGCATTAGGTAAGTGCTTTTTGAGTAACAAACTCAGTCAGTGTCCAGGCGGGTGCAGGCGAGTCCGGACAAGGCAGCACCCCAACGGAGCTCACCTCGGGGACACGTAGCCCCAGGGATGCAGAAGTGGATGGTCCTGGGTGCTTGGAGTGATGCCAGTCCCACAGATACCTGGGGACTACCCCACGGCACATCATCCACCCCCCCAGGGTCTGCAGCAGGCTGCTGCTAAGCAATGAGGTGGAAGGAGAAGGAGCTTTTTATTTTTGTGATTGTGATTTCCTAAACACTGACCTTGTAAGCTACTTTGTCACTTTGTAGCCAGCCCACTCCTTGCTCTGTGTGGGGTATTTTCACCCCAGGGCCTGAAAAATTCTTCTGTTGTGCCAGGGCACGGAGGAGCCTCCTGTGGAAGACAGAGGGTGAGGGAATTACCGGCGGCTTGGCAGGACAAGGCTGGTCAGTCCAGCTCAGCCTTCGCTAATGCCAAGCCCGCTGAAACGCTTCTCAGATTGAAGGAAAATACCTCAGATCCAACCCCTTCCTCCCAGTAATTAAAAGCTGATAACCTGAATTCTCTGGACCAGCAGAAAGAAGGAAAGCAAGAAGAAAAAGAAGCCCAACCACCTCATGATTTATTTGTGGTCCTTTTTTCTGGTTTTAAATTAGAAAGCTTTTTTTCTCTTGGCCCCGTGGAAAAGCCTGAACGGATGTATTGGCAGGATTTTCCTGCTGCGCTCTCTGCCTGTGATGGGGCTGCCCCAAGCTGGCCATCAGCTGTGGCACCAGGCGTCCAGGTGACACGGCCGGGTGCCCGGGGACAGCACGGGGACCTGCCTGGGGATACTCATCCGCTTTGCTGCTCTTCCCTGTGCAGGAGCTCAGCAGCCCCGAGGCCTGGGCTGGGTACCTGCGGGGTCCCTCTGCCCCGCTGCAGTTTCACGGCAATGGCACTCTCCAGGTGACGGGCACCGGCTGTCCCGACAAGTCCGGCTGTGCCTGCGGGAACGCCCCGGTGAGTCTGCCCGCTGCAATTTAGGGGGGCTGCCATCGCAGTTGGCAGGGCGAGGGACTGACGCTGCCCTGCTCTCCTTTAGGATGGCCACCGCATCTGCGCGGCCCTGCTCGGGACGTCGGGGAGGCAGTGCCCAGCGCCAGCGTGCCAGAGCCCTTTGCAGCCCCTTGGCCACTGCTGCGGGGTCTGTGGTGAGTGGGAGGCATGGCCCTATTCCTCCTCCCCGCTGTGCTGGCTGCCCCGGTTCCCTTCCCCTGGCTCTGTAAGGGAAAGCTGGGTGCAAGGGGTGCTGCTGGCCACGGGCTGAATTTTTGCTGTATCACTGCTCCCACGGGTCCTTTCTGCGGTTCCCATCTGCATCCTATGTGCCACCCTCCCAGGGCATGTCTCTGAAGCATCAGCCTGTCTTTTGGGAGCCTGTTCTGAATTGCAGCCCTTTGTCCCTGCCTCTGGTTTATCTCGTCAGGATGTCACAGCTCGTCAAGCTAATAGGGCTCTGCTGAGTTTATGCAGTGGAAAACACTCAGAGGAAATGCACCTTTTTCACCATAATGTTAGCTTTCCAACAGCAAGTTTGTTTCATTTCATTTAAAATAAAAACATGCAGATTGACAGCGTTCCCTCTGAAATGGGCACTTCTCCATTAATCTGCCTGGAAGGTTGCTAAGGGGAATTTTTCATGCACAATTGTACCTAGATATTTGGTATATCATATTTGGTATATCGTACCAAATCCATTAAAACGGCACCATATGTTTCTCTGATGTGCTCCTAAAAGCAGAGGTCCTTAAAGCCTGTAGGAGAATTTCATATTTCAACAAATGCTTACTTGCATTTTTTCCAAGGAAAACATTTGACTCAATGACTGCAGTGCAGCGGTTTGGGGAGCGCAGGTGTCCCCCACTCTCCGCCTTCTCCCCAAAGCCAGGGTAGCGTTGCTGAATTTGCAGCCTTGCAGCCCCAAAACCAGTTACATGCAAAGCGTCTTGGAGGGACACATGGGGGAAAGCTTTCCAGGGAAAGCTTTTCTCCAGAATATGGTGGAAACCAAAAGCCTTTCATCAAACCCAGTTAATAAAAAGACCAGCGAGGGAGAGAGAGGTTTCTTGGGGCAGCACTGCTCAGGCAGGGCTGTGGAGCCACCACTCCCGAGCCCAGCCAGACCAGTTGCACAGGTATTCCGGAGGGTCCCCAGTGCCTTTCGTGGCAGTCGGAGCTGTGCTGCCATGGCAGCTGTCTGCCTGGGCTCGGTGACAGTGTCATGTCTGTCTGCCTGTTTTCGGGTTGCAGGAGCCACCATTAACCTGGATTTCACTCCTGATTTTGATCTGCAGAAGTACCGGGACAGGCTGGTCCAAGGCTTGCTGAGCCAGGTACACGAGCCCGCTGGACTGGGAGGGACTAAGGAAACCACAAGCCACTGGCCACGTCTGCCGGTGCCCCGATGCTGGTGGGGCTGTCTGGGGGGAGCATGCGGTCCCAGCGATGCAGGGCGTTCAGCCTCACTCCCCACTAGCCCGCAGGGCTCCCCTCCTTCATTTGGCCTCTTGGATGAGCCAACTTGCCATGGGGGCTGGCACAGCCTCCCTTGCTCCCCACCGCAGCCCCGCTGCCCCTCTCAATGCAGGGCAGGAACAGCTGCCGACATGCAGATGGGGAAGGATGCAGGGGGGCTTGCTGGAAACCCTGGTCTAGAAAACACAGGAGGTCAGCTCTAGATAACGTGGGAGGTCAGCCCACGCAGCTGGGATCATGCAAACCTGCAGCAGGGGATCCCGTGACCTCTGGGAGACGGCTCCCAACGCTGGGCTGCTTTTTGATTCCCCAGTAGTCCCGCGCTAGGTGGGTAACTGGCACTGGCCAGCACTCGGATGCGTGTTCTACAAGGCATCACTCCACGCTGCTGCTTGTCAGACACAGCATGATATCCCTCCTCCTGGCTGGGAGCTGCCGGGGGAGGAGGCGTGCTCCGAGTTACACCGGGAGGATCGATATCAGAGTATTGCTCTATTGATCCCGAGCTGAAAGCCTGCTGCCTGCCCTCCTTACAGCCGCCTATGTCTTAATACAGCATTTAATGGGTGCGCTACATGAAATTGCTTTCTCGGCACGCTCGCCTCCGCGGGGGGATGCTGCGCGCCGGGTGCTGCTCACAGCTTGGAAGGGAGGGGAGGTATGAACCTCTCGTTTGGGAGACACAACGGCACTGCAGTAACGGGGATGGCAGCTCTGTGATGGGGGATCACAGGAAGATTTATAGGTGGGCCTTGCTGGTGCATCCATTGTGGCTGGCTGTAGAGGTGACTGATTTCTGCCTGCCACTTTCATGGGTTTTACGTGTCTCCTTGTGCTTTGAAAAGCCCAAGTATGCCAGCGTGCGGATGGCCATATCCAAGGTGCACAAAGCGCAGACCTTCCTGGGAGTCATACCCCGAAGCTCCACTCCTCTCATCCAAATCGTGCTGATCGATGACGGAGCAGGAGCGCAGACGGGCAGCACTGCGGAGCAGCTGGCAGCAGACATCATGGAGGACGTAGCACAGCACGGTAATGCCGTTGTCCTCGGCAGGTCCCCCGTGGGTGCACCTAAACCCACTGCCGTCCGGAGCTCCTTGTCCTCTGCCAGCAGCCCACGTGTCCAGTTGGGTTTTGAATGTCTCCAAGGATGGAGACTCCACAACATCTCCAGGCAACCTGTCCTTGCGATTGACCACCTTTGCAGCAAAACATTTTTTCTTATATTTAACTGGAATTTACTGTATTTCCATTTGTGCCCATTGCCTCTTGCCCCGTCACTGGGCATCACTGAGAAGACCCTGGCCCAGCACTCCAGCTGTGTCTCACCAGGGCAGAGCAGAAGGGCAGGGTCACATCCCTTGACCTGCTGGCAACCCTCCTCCACATGCAGCGCTGGATACCATTGTCCTTCCATGCCACGTCTGGCTACGGTCAGCTTGGTGCGCCCCAGGACCCCCAGGTCTCCCTCTGCAGAGCTGCTTTCCAGCCAGAATGCTGCATGTAGAGGCAGCCATGTAAGTTGGCAGATGCTGATGAGCACGTAGGTCACAGCCAGGGGACCTGGTGGTTGCGTGGGTAGCAGCCCCACATGGCCTTGTCCCAGCAGAGTCCACCCAGCTGCGTACCCACCCCCTGTCCCCGGGGGAAGGTGATCAACCAGGCGAGAAGTGCCAGACCCAACTGCAGGCTCCCTCTGCCCTGTGTGTGAGTTGGTGTGGGGATGTGTTGCCCTGTCCAGTCCTCACCCTTGTTTTTTCCTGCCCTTTCCCAGGTGAAACACTTGGCATTTCAAGTGGCAAAATGGAGGCGGCCACTGGCAGCGCTTTCAGCAGGCAAGCGGGCAGCCATGCATTGAACAGGATCATAGCGGGGACGGTCTCAGGGCTACTCTTCGGTCTCCTATTGCTTGGAGGGATTCTCTTTCTCTACAGAAAGGGAAAGCTAAGGTACGGGTGAGGCTTCTGCTGGCAGCATGTTGCCAGGCTTCTCCTGCCTGGGGGCAGCTATCATCCCCAGGCTGTCCTTCCAGCCAGGCTGGTGGCAGGAGACATTGCAGGGCTGCCCAGAGCTCCCATGGTGGTGGGCATGGCCGGGTGGTCTGCTATACCCAGCATTACTAGTTCATAGCATCACAGAATGGGCTGGGAGGGATCTTTGAAGATCATCTAGTTCCAACTCCCCCTGCCATGGGCCGGGACATTTTCCTCTAGATCAGGTTGCTCAAAACCCCATCCGACATGGCCTTGGATGCTTCCAGTGGTGGGGCAGCCACAGCTTCTCTGGGCAACCTCTTACAGTGCCTCACCACCCTCATACTAAAGAATTTCTTCCTTATATCTAGCCTAAATTTACCCTCTTCTAGTTTAAAATGATTGCCCTCATTGTTCCTCACAGTTTATTGGCAGTGAGGTGGCTGAAAGGCACTCTGTACTCTTGCACTGGTATGTGGCTGGGAGTACTTGCTTCTTGGTGCCATGGTGCACGGTGTACTCTGGTGGGAGTGGGTGGCTCGGCTGGAGCTCTGCACAGCCTGGTTGTGCTGCCTGGGGACATCTCCTGTTCCTTGTAACTGTTAGTTTGTAGTCCTGCTGGGGGATGGAGAACTGAAACTGCCAGCTGCTAAATAGAAATGCATCAAACTAATGCAAAGCGCACATCCTGCAGCTTTGTAGCCATGAAAGGGAGTGTCAGCATCCAGAAGCAAATGCAGCTTCTGGCGAGGAAGTTGCTCACGCTGCGAGGAGAGTGGTGTGCGGGTCCCGGGGGAGGGACAGTGGGGTACGCAGCACCTGACCTCACCGTAGCTGGGAGCTGGTCAGAAATACCTTCTCCATCACCTTTTCTCCTCACAGCTTGGCAACAGGCTCCAGCAGTGAATAGGGCATCCCAGCAGCACCCACAGCAGGCGCTTGGGTCACCCACCTCTGCTCCTCGCTCATGCGCCCACCTTCATGCAGGGCCCTGTGTCTCCCAAGGAGGGTTTTGCAGGATTTATTGGCAGATGTATTTGTGGGGGAGGCTGTCCACCGAGCCACGGTGAGATGTGGCTCATCTCACCTACTTGACCATGGGCAAACAGGACGGACCCTGTGCTTTCTATAATGAGGGGGGTGGGAACTGCTTCAATTTGTGCACGCAAGATGCATTGATGACTCCCAGGGCATGCCAGCCATGTTGCAGGCTCACAAGTCAGGTTGTTTCTCCCCTCCTGGTTCCTCCGCTGGGGTTTTCTCACCACAGAGCAGCAGCTGTGGCCAGGGATGCTTGCCCTGCCACTCAGCACGTGCTGACGTGACATTTCCTAGCAATAAACCTGCGCCTTCGTTTAATTTCTAAATAAAACTCCCAGCCCCATAATTGCTACTTGATGATTTATCTTCCACTGACACTTCTTTGGATGCCGGACAGGCCTTTGAAACCGGCTCCGTCAGCAGCGAGAGGGAAGTTCGTGTAGCTACAGGAGACAGAGCTGAACCCAAGCCCAGGCCATGTCCCCAGCTGACCTGTTCCTGCTGCGTGTCCCCAGGTGGCTTCGGGGCAGGGCCCTTACGGGCAGCGCTGCCGAGCGTCGTGGAGGCATCCGACACCAACAGGGGTACTGCAAATTAGGCAGGAGGCTCTGCGAGCTTGCAAACAGTCTGCCTCCGTGCAGCGGAGCCATTCTGACCAGCAGCGAACCAGCGAATGTAGCTCGTTTCCACCAGAAAGGGCCTGGCACAGCCTCCCTGCAGATAGCACAGCACCTCCGATCACGTACATAGAGCCTGTGGTCACAGTGTTTAAGCATCGGTGGGCTCTCAGGACCTGTGGTGACATCTGCGGGCCCACTGCTGAGCCCACTCACACCAGGTACCTGGTGCAGGGTATGGTGCTCAGTGACTGGGACTCTTAGGATAAGAGTAATGAAGAAAATAATAAAAGTAGTGATGGTGATTAAGAAGATAATATGATAACATGATAAAAATAATGATAAAAGTAATTAGTGCTTGTTGAGACTGCAGTGGGAACAGGTGTCAGCTCTGTGGCAATTCATTTTAGGCCACAGCGGGAGAGTGATGGCTCCAAAACGAAGCCTGTGCTGGGTTTGTCTGCCTCTGACAAACTCCCCTCCAGGATGCAGGTCCCAGCCCTCCAGGTTTAATGGTTTCTGCTGGATAGGGCTGGTTTTCCCTGTGAAAGGGTACAAACATCCCGCTTCAGACAGCCTGAAACTTTGCCCCCATATTTTCCCATCCACCTCTTGAAGATGCAGTGTTTTGGCTGGGGGAGCTGCTGGGATGGGAGGGGTGCAGGTGGGTGATGCCCGGGTCTCTCCCCAGATTGCCCACCCTGCGCCTCCCCCGGCCCTGGGACAGAGCAGAGGAGGTGGCGTCCCCTGACCCAGCCGGTGACAAAGGCTTCGACAACCCCATGTTTGGTGTGGTGAGTTGCCGCTGCCCCGGGGACACGGGGATGCTCGGGGACGTGGGCAGGAGGTGGCAGGGCCCCAGCCAGGACCCTCTCAAGTGCTGGTGGAGGTGCAACACACCCGGCAGGGCTCCTCCTTTCTCCAGACCAGGAGGGGTTTTGGGGATGGTCCCGTCCTCCCATGGGTCACCAGCTCCTCGGCTGCTGCAGGGAGACAGCACTGGGTGGGTTTTGGCGAGGGTTTTGCTTCCCTTCCCCATCAGTTGATTTTCCCTCATTAGCCACTGCAGGAGCCACCGAGCACTGACTGTGGAGAGGAGACACCGCGGGAGATGGCTCCCAAAGACCACCAGGTCTTCTACCTCAACCCTCTGTACGATGCAAGCGAGACGGAGACCTGATGGCGTGGCCTCATGTTGGGGACACCCACCACCTCCCTGGGAGCACTGCCGCCTTTCCAGCCCTCACTGCCCCTCTCATCACTCCTGGTGGGTTCTAAAGAACAAGCAGATTTCTCCTGAATAAAAGTGTCCGCGTGGTGAAGGAAATCACAGCAAGCCTTCACCATTAGGGCTCAGCCACACAGACACAGCCTCCCTGGTGTTGCTTCTGGGTTTTAAACTGGTTTGGGTTTTTTTTTTCAGTTGTTTTTAGACAGTTCAACATTGAGATTTGGGTCTCCGGTGATAGCTGGGGTAGTTGGGGTCTAACTCAGCACCCCGTGCCTTAGCCAGCACCATGCTGGACTTGCCCAGGGCATGCAGCATGTAGGAGGATGCATTCCTGGATGCAGGATGGAAATTCAGTGCTCAAACACATTTCAAAATATGTCCCGGAACCTTCAGGGCTCGGACCCATTAGTTGGGTTTAAAAGGAGTTATTTTGCTTTCCAGCAGTGTGCTCGGTGCCAGGGGATCTCTGCTCAGGGTCCCCTGTTCCTTCTCTTGGGGACCTCACTGCCGTCCCCCGAGTGCTGGCACGAGGCGCAGTCCTGAGCAAACGCTTCCCTCCCCATCCCCTCCGCTGAGCCGCCTGAGCTTGCTCCTTCCCTCTGCGCCCTGGCTGACAGTTACAACGCCCTCTTGGACCTACCTGGGGATTTATCTCGTTATTCCCCATGGCGAGAGAGCGCATCTGTATTCCTGGTACAAGGGAAAGAGGTTTGGTGCTGGTGGCAGGGGTCCCTGGCGAGGGATGCAGGCAGGAACCCGACGGCTGGGGACAGTCATGCCGGCCCGTCTCTAACGAGAGTTGGGGCAGCAGCACCGAGGGGCCTTGTTAGCAGTGGCATTTGTGGCCTGGCATGTGTCAAATACCATCAGCTGCCCGCAATGTCAGGCAGCGCTTCGTTATGGGAGCAGGTCTGATGGGTGAGGCTGAAATTATGGAGATGTATGCAAATTCATGCAAATTTACACTCTACTGGGTTTCCAGTAGGGCTTGTTGGCATATTCCATAAGGAAGCAGCTATTTTAAGTTTATTATATTTTGTTCTAGTCTCTGGAAGACATAATCCCTTCTCAAAGGCCTGGGAATTCATCATTAGGTGCATCAGAGCCCTGATGAAGGGTGATGGGCAGCGGTGAGTCCGGCCTTGCTACCCCCCCGCCCTCAAAGACACCTCAGAGATCAGGCAGTGCGAGCAGGCAGGACACAAAACATGAGCCAGGCAGGGAACAAGACCATCTCCACGGCCCTGGTTGCTGCCATTGCTTTGCAAGCAGGACAGAGCCGGTGCTGGGAGGAGGTCTGGGCTCGGGGGTGCACCGCTGGGATTTCACCACTCGCTTCTCTCCTGAGGGCATCCCTCCGGCAGGACTGGGATGAAAAGCCACTTGTCCGGGCAGGAGCTTCTGCTGTGGCTGTCAGGCACTTGGTGTTCAGTGAACTGGTCATCAGCCGGGTCAAAAAGTAGAAGAAGCCATCGGCTGCTGCAGGCAGTGGCTGACACCGGCAGGTTGGGAATACCCAAGTCCCACCACCCCACGGTCCTGCAACAAGTGGATCTCTGTGGAGAGCAGTGACCCAGGGCCAGGTCCCCAAAACTCACCCCACAGCACACAGTCACCCGCATGACATAAACCCAAGGGAGCCCCCCCCACACACACCCCAAGCCCTCATCCGGACCTCATGAGGCCGGACAATACCCTACGGCCGGGGGGGGGTCGGTGCGGACACGGAGGAGCACGGTTAGCCCCTGCGTTGCTTGCCGGTGAGGTGCTGGCACAGCGATGTTACCATGGTGCCTGCGAGAGCAACCGCGGCATCCGCCGGCCCTGCGCCGCAGCTGGGTCTCGCTGCGGAGGGGGAGGCGTTCGTATCTGTACAGGTGTTGTACTTGCTGCCTATGAGAGTCTTTTTTTTTGCTCTTTTCCCCCTTCAGATCAGTTCATCGCAAGTGGTTGAATCTCCTCTAGCTTACAAGCCTTTGAATACACATATACACATGATTTACTTTTCCATGGCTGAGGCCAATGCGGTGCTGCATGCTGGAGACCCTTGCACCAGGCAGCCCATCACCCCAGAGCTGCCCCACGCAAGAGGAGGGCTCAGGGCCATCCCCCAACGACCCCATTGCCATTCATCCCGGAGTGAATCGCTTCCCTCCCTGTGCTCCCTGTGCGGCCACGTGCTAGGGGTGGGAAAAGACACCCCACTGGCAACAGGCACCATTGCACGAGATGGTGGCAGGTTGGTCTCCTTCCCCCGCAAGCAGACGAGGACCTCAGCTCTGTTGTCCCACCTGGGCACGGTGGGATTTCAGGCGTGTGCCCGTGCGGTGGGACAGCCTCCGGGGACGTGCAGAGGGAGGCAGGCTGCCCTGCAGCACGGCTCACCGCCTGGTCACCCCTCCGTATTGGGGTGTATGGATTTGCTGCTGGTGAGGCTTCATTTTTAAAATGCATTAGCAGCTCGAGGTCACTTACAATAGAGGCTTTAATTAAAGTAGAGATCAATTTTTGTCAGCGTGCTAGCAGAGCACAGTCTGTACTTTTCCTTCAGGAGCCACGTTCGCTTGCTCGTACAGAAAGCATTGCAGGGAGGGGGGAGCTCTGCAGAAAAAAAATGAAGCACCAGACTCAGTTTGCAACATCGGGGGCCAACAGCTGCTGGAAAAACAGCTGTATCACTACCCTGCGCACCGGCGCACGCAGGCAGGGTAACGCAATGGGTTTCGGTACGTAAGGGTCTCTCCTGGGATCCTGCCTAACCAAGGACTTTAATTTGCAGATATCTTTGGTAAGTACTGCATCAGATGGATGGTTTATACCGCCGAGGCTGTGCGCGGCACGGCTGGGCACCTGATGGCTTTGTTTTGCTCTTGGTCCTGAGAGTCAAGGGTCCCCCACTGTGGCAGACTAATGCAAAATGCATTACTGTTAATGGCAAGATCTTAGGAGTCATTGCTTCCCAGGGTCTAAAAAGCAAAGGCAACCTGCACACTATTAATGGACACCAACTCGTGTCATTGTGCCTTCCCTCCACCTGTGACAGCCGCCCACAGAAGTTGTGCAAAGCCGGATTCAGACAGTGCAGCAGGCAGCGGTGCTCAAAATACCGCTGAGCCTACAGACAGACTTGGCCCACTGCATTTTTTAAATTTTTTTGGTTTGTTTTGTTTCTTTTTAGCAGGAGGTAGCAGCAGTGAAAGGGAGGAGATCTGGCAGCGACGGGCACCACTGGAGCGCCGGAGGTGGCCAAGACGCTGCGGGATGGCAGCGGAGCTGTGGCCATCTCCTCCGTCGGCACGCGGGGCTCCGCACTGCTCTTCCTCACGGGACCGCAGAGCAGGGACTGCGTAAGCAACTGGAAAGCAGGCGATGCTGCAAAAAGTCTGAGGGTTTTATCTATGAGAAAACAACCAAGAAAGCTGCATAAACCTGTGTAGTCAGGTGACAAAAAAGTGCTGCAGCTTACTGGGGAGCAGGGAAAATATTTGCTGCAAGGACGGGGAACCGGCTGATTCCTGAGTTCATGTTCCTCCTCTGGCTGGAGCGCAGCATTGCAGCTCTCGCTTGCTGAGCACGTCCTGCTGTCTTCTGCTCCTGTCCTCAGCTAACCCCGCCGGCAACGCCAGTCTGAGCATCATTCGCCACTGGGACATGCTCTGCCAACGTTTGGCTTTCCCTGGCATCCCGCAAAGAGGCGTGCAGCTGAGGTCCGGTCTCACCATCACCTCCCAATCCCAGAAACACGTTTAGGAGGGCTTTGCAAGGGAGCACCGAGATCGCGCCGGCTCTTTCCAACCACCGTGCCTTCCCTCCTGCCTCCCCGGTGGGGTTCCTGCGCCCGTGGCACCCCTTCCCCTGAACCAGAGCCCCTCCGACCCCGCGCTGCTGCGGCGCCCGGCCGACGGGGCGCTGAGCTCAGGCCACGGGGCAGCAGCTCTCAAGCCCGAGGCTGCCGAGGAGGGATGTAAGGGGAAACGGAGAGTGGACCCACAGTTACAGGAGTGCAAGCAGTCAGGAGAAGGCAGTCCAGACCTGCTCCCACCGTAACAGAAGGCAAGGGCCGGACAGGTGAACTCTACTTTTTGGTGTGTCCCCCTCACTTCTGCCTGCCGGAGCTGCTTCATACAGAGCAGGCAGAGCGTAGACTGGAACATGAGTTGCTCCAGAAGCCCGGCACGCAAGAATACCATCTCTTATTTTTTTCCCTTTTCCTTTTAAAATAGGCTAAACTCAGCAGCAAGACAAGGTTTGTGGTCATGATGTGACACCTTCCTTTGAATGTTACTTTGCTTAAAAGCCCCTAATGGTGCAGTTCAGTTCCCAGAGTCACATCTCCCTCAAGGCTCCCCTGCTTCTCAGTGCTTTAGACTACCGTGCCAGCTCTTAAGATGAGTATGCATCTGCCTTCTCCCAGGGCTGCCTAATCTGGTGTTGTGCAGAACGAGGGTGCCTGGACCTTCAGCATGTCCACCCTGAAGACCCCTCCCTGTGACTGTGTTAAGCACTTACCCCACAAACACGAAGTGAGTGTTTATGCACCCCTCCAGCAGATCACACCCATTTGGGAAGCTGTTTATTTTCAGCACATACGCTGTAGGCAGAGGTGTTGGCAGATGCGTTTAGTTCTTGCATAGCAGGTGACACCAGGATGTATTCCAAAATACGCAGCCTTTTGGGGCAAAGATCTGTGCTAGAAGTGACCAAGTTCTGGCCAGTACACCCATTGCCCCAGCTTTGGGACCTGATGTAATGCCTCTATGGAAATTGAATGGGCAGAGGAACGCAGAGACCAAATTATCCTCGTTCCTTGCAAAACTCAATTCCTCACTTGTGATACTAGACTGGTAGCCTCCAGGGAGAAGAAAGTGCACCGTCAGAAGAATATTTCACATCGAGTCTTGAATTTCTGCATTTCTGAAAGTTCTCCTGAGGGCTTAGGAGGACTCTTTAGGTAACCGGAATCAGAAGCCTTAAGGGAAGAGGTTTGCAAAGGGCTGTGGTACAGGACTTGAGGAGGAATTCTGCTTGGCCAGACTTGAGGGGGGAAAAAAAAAAAAAAAGAAGAGAATAATGTATTCATACTAAGCAATTAATTTATTTTTCTAGAAATGTTCTGCTTAAATTATAACCTAGCCCTGGCAGTGCTGAGTGCTATGATTTAATACCCCCATAATTAAAGACTTTGTTGTCATACGAAGTCCTCACTGCACAGAGAAAAATCAGCTCAAGAACAGTAGAAATGTTTTTTAAAAGTCAAAGGCTGATTAGCATGAATACTTGTGAGAAAGCTTCCGGCACACAGCCCTCAAACCTCCTGTCAGCTATCACCCCAGTCCCCAGGGCAGAGTGCCGGTGCACTTTCCCAACCCGCCCCACCTCAGCCTGCTGGCCTTGCCCAGGTGGGTTTGCTCAAGCGAGGAACAACAGCGTCCATGCCTTTCGACATGCACCTAGGCCTTCCCCATTTAAATAACCTGGAGTAGGATGGGCAAGACAAAGCGAGAAGCAATCCAGGAGCACTTAGGCACTCCATAAGGCATGAGGGACACTTACCCAGGACACACTGGAGATGTTGGCTCTGTTCTGGTCCAGTGAGCTCTGTGGTGCTCAAATACTGGAGCATGAGGGGACCTTTAAAAAAATCCCCTCTATCAGGGGCTGCACCATTCACACACCAGTCCTTGAAATGTTCCCAAGTGTTTCTTTGCAACTACTGCTTTGACAAGAAGTCAAAAGTCTTTATTGTTTTATCACACTTAAGTTGCTTGGTATAGATCCTGCAGCCTCCTTACTGTGCTTTGGCCATAAGGAAATAGTCACATAAATAACTTAAAAATGAATTAATGGGGCCAGCGACTCGATGAAATGACAACTCTAACACAAACCAAGGGCACAAAATTTCAACACTGTATTCCACCAAAAGGACTTCCATCACTCCTGAACATGCATTTACGTGCAGAAACACACACCTTTCTCATAGCATTCAGGTATGGAGCTTCAAAGTATCTTTCAGTTTATGTAAGCTGTCCATGTGAACAAAGTGAATCTACCATGAAACTAAAGCAAGTGTCAGCGGTGGACTGTTTTCACATGTCAAGACAGACGACTATGAACTTTAAAACCTCCCTCTTCTGCTTTATTGACAGGTAAATTGTTCAAAAATGTTCTCACAATTCAATAATTACAAAGACTTAGACTTACATTAAAAAAGTAAAAACCAGAAAACCCCCAAAGCAGTAGTGTCCAGCTCTAACTGAGCCCCTTTATCAAGAATCTGAGAAAAAGAGCAAGTACTGTCGAACACTTAACGTAACAGGATTAAATGTTGACTAGAACACTCAGTTTAAACTAAAGATAAGTGCACGTCCTATACAGTGTTTCAGAAAAGAACATTAGCCATTGGTATATCATTAGCCCATTTAAACCAAATTTTAAATAAGTGACATCCAACTGTCATAAAATTGGCACAGAAGGCACACTAGTGTGACAATGACAAACTGGATATGCCAGCCACTGAATTAATTACAAGCTTTTAATGAAACATGGTCACAAACCTTTGATTACTAAATGTATAATACATGGAAGCATGAGATTAAATATACACGCAAAACATCACCACTGCACGTGGGCCATAGCAAAATATACAGGAGTGTGTTGTGCATTTTTCTACATGATCAATACTTGATTAATAATCATGGGGTCTTCATGCAGGTGAGGATACAATTAATGAGAAAAGCAGCACCCCCAGTTACACATCCTTCACGTTCCACTTTGGTAACCAATACAACAGACTGATGTTTTAGTGTGATATAGTCCCTTAGATCAAGCAGACTTCGAGGGCAATGCGTCCATGGGAAGGCTTGCTAGCTAAACAATGTAGTGTGTCCTTACACCAAAAAACCCAGGAGAAACAGCTTCTCAGAAGGAGATAGGCAGGAACTAGGAGGAACATTTTTTTCACAGCAGTAGTTACCAATATTTTGAAAGCCCTGACTAATGACTGATTGATGAGGACTAAAAAGCAGGGTATGGGTAAAAGATAACTGGCAGTAGTCCTATGTACAAGACTAAAAAGTTGGTAGAAAGATAGAAAGACAGTTATGCAGCTGTATATGTAATGGCTAAATGAATTAAAAGGCCACAAAACTACAACCAACTTTTTTTTTTTTTTTTTTTAACTTCCTGGTGATTCTATTGATGTTGGAAACGACCTACAGCTTCCTAGCATTCTCCTTAAGATTTAGGAAACAAACAGTTATGGGAAAAAGGGAGAAGTGTATTCATCTGAGGATGTAACTAGACCTGCTCACATTTCCTATTTAGAGGTCCAAATTGTGTCTAAAAGGATTTCCTGCTAATGAGACATTACATCATTCTATAGAAAAATAATATTCCTGATATTGTAGCAACATTATCAGTATCTCTCTCTATTTCTTCTTCAGCATAAGAATAAGACTATTTACTGGTGGCCTTAAATGCTCCTATGCAATAAAACCGTCACAGCTGTGCAGAAAGGAATCAACCATAACTGAGCAGTGAACAATTCTGCATAAAAAGCTCAATTGCTATTTAGTAAAGAATTTTCTTCAATAGTTGTATCTACAATCTGGATATATAATTATTCTTGTACAACACTAGAGATTCAGTGTCAGTCTTGGCACTAGCATCTGAGACAGCTTTGCCCTGCTCTTGAATACTCCACGGAGTAGTGGATGATTGAAGCCAGAACGGTGAATGTGGTAGTGTTATGCATCACAGGTTGACTGGTCCAGTCCATCTAGTGTAAGCTGATTCCTATGAGGAGAGTTGGGACTTGGGGGACCACTTGGATTTGAGCTGTTGGATGGAGTAGAATGTTTCGTGGAGTCTGAATCAGGCTGTTAACAAGAAACATAAAAAAAAAAAATAATTATGCTTACTTAAAATCAATTCTTTACACTCAAAAGCTTTCAAAGGCACTCAAAAATGAGGGTGAGCAACACCTACGCAGCGGTGTGTATTAGACTCATTTCATAGCTAAATATTCATGCAAATACTTCCATTATCGTCAACAGGCTGCAGTGCAGTCCTGAAGGTGACCTTCTGACTTCACAGGAATTATGGCAAAGTATGTGGAAATTGCTACATCTCAGTCTCCTCTCCTTTAGCCATTGCAAAGCTTTCCTGATGGAACACATCCGTCTGTCCACTGTTGTTCTGGGTTTACCCGCCTGTGTTTTTTAAGCAATTTTTATAGCCCAGGAGTAGATTTATCCACCCATATAAACATGTAAACAATTACGGTCAAATCATCTTCACTTTGGTGAGAAGGAAGGAAACAAGCATATGAACTGTTTACAAAAGAGCAACAGTGGCAAGCATGTGAAGTGCCTGACAAAAGAGTGAAGGTTGCCAAGTATCAGGCTGGAGATCTGGAAACAGAATATACTTACTGGAGACTCCCTACGTCAATATCTAGTAAAGACAGTCTATCTACACTTGTTTCCCCAGCGTTAGACTGGTTGTTGGATATTTGCCTTCACAGACTCCTCTCACTTCAACAGGATGGCTGGCAAGTTTCCCACTATTTTGGTGAGTTACAACTCTGAGCACTGCACACATTCACAGCTAATGAAATACTGCATAGGAAAAACTGGTACCATCGCAGCAAGTTATTTTCAAGAAAGGGAATATATATTTAATGAATAGCTTGAAAGGTAACATCCTTCAAGTATGCTGTTCACAAGGTTTTGCATGGCTCAAACAGTAATAAGATCATCTATAACAGGATTATCCTAGCATGATCCAGTTCATTCTGTGATAAAGCCAAAAGCCATGGGAAAAATAGTATAAAGCCAAAAGGTGTTATTAGAGCCTCCTTTTTTTAATTTAAGAAGTCATAAGAAATTCTAAGATCTACCAAAAAAGAAAATGTAAAAACCTCAGAATCCACCACTACTTGTGCCTACAAACAGCAATTATCGTTACAGCATGGAATGTAATGGTATTTGGGAAGGATGCTGCAGAATAAGTCAACAAGCATAGTCCATCATCAGCACCTTTGAAAATCAAGAGAGTTTTAAAAATACCTGTGTTTAGAGATCCCTATTTTCACATGCTTTTAATGGCTTACTCAAGGTGACAAAGGAAGTCAGAGCACAGCTGTGATCGGAACTCTGGACAAATGCTTTGACTTGGGGTGTACTAAGGCATCCTGCAAAGGTCTGGCTTCAGGAAAACACCCTTCAAAATCCAGAACATTACATGGGCCTATAGTTGGGTATGAAAAAGCACTAAGAAGATGCAAAGATCTTGATCTAGGCGTTTGCTTCCCAGGAATGATTCCTAACACTTTCCTTGCACAGGCAGTGCTTGAGCAAAGCTTGGAAGAAGCTACACCCATGACAAATCAAGGAAACAAAAATCATACATCTTCTCCCCTTAGATTCAGGGACACCAGTTTTGTACAGCCAGGACACTTTCAGTTTGGTGACTACTGGCACGTACTTTTACTCTTGCTCAAAGCAGCTTTACGTGTTTTAAAATATGATTTCTTCTCAAGTTACGTGACAAAAAGTCTTCCTTAAGGCAGCACAGAAAATTACTTAACTAGTCGTATTACTTTGCTATTCTATGCTAATAGCCCAGAGAACATTTTTAGGAGCTTTGAGGACATTTCATCAATTAGTCACATTTCCCTTGTCTACAAAGCTTAATCCAAGACATAATACACTTCTTAAAATATCACCATAAAAAGATCTCTTCACAGCTTTGCTTTTTTGCTGGCATATCTAACTTGCAAACATGTATTACAGGCTGGGGGAAATATTTGTGGAAGGAAAGCATCGTCAAAATCATGGTCTTTATGAAGTATTTCCTCAGAAATTTAATTTATTGGAAAAAGAAAACCATCTATGGCAACCAGACATCATAAGTCTCCATTTAATAAAAGCTACTTTACCTCTTTGTCAAACTCCTGGTCAGGATCGGACATACTTCGGGAAGGCATGGCTCCTCCCACATCACTGCCACCTATAGAGAAAGAAGGAAAAAAAGGTGGGTTTACACCTCTTGTTGAAGCCATAAATTACAGCTCAGAACTGACAAGCTTGCTTCCAGCCTTACTTGACGAGGGCCATGAAATATAGGTTTTGTTTCTCTGCTGCTGCTGCTGCTGCCGTGAGAGGTTAGCTGTAGGTGGACATGGTTTTTCATCCTGTGCAGCAGGTAGGACACTCTACAGTTGAAACGAAACACCTTGTTAGCCAGCAACAAAAGCTATCCAACTAGGAGTTGTAACTCATGAAAACTTTACTGTGCTTTTGAAGCTATTACAACCCAGTGTTGGTAGAAAAACTCTGAACTTACTTGACCACATCCACATATTTTCAGTAACAGACACAAACCCTGAGAAAGACAGAGAAAGAACTAAGCCCCATAGCAGCCACTGGAACCTGTCAGCCAGCAAACCCTCTATGAAGGGGCAGGGACTGTACCAACAGCGCTGCTTTCCTTCCTCCTCCTGCTGAAAGGACAAATGCATTACCCTCATCTGGGCTAGCTGAGAAGGACAAAAGAAAGCCTGACTAGCAGCTATAAAATGGAGGGTACAGAACATAAAAGTGTATCTTCACACCTTCCTCTCATGGATTTAACACTGAATAGCTCAACAAAATGCTGTATTTTTGAAATACAAAATAAAAATAATGCTATAAAGCACTGCAACTTACATGCATCTTAGTTACCTCCACAGCATTAGTTTTTTCCCCTTTGTTTCTGCTCTAGAATTGGCGAAGTGCCACAAGCACACCATTCCAGTTCCTAACAGTTTGTAGCTACTCCTACCCTTGCTAGGGAAGCAGAGGAGGGACAGGAAGAGGAAGAAAGCAGAGGGGAGCCTTGCAGTGAGGAATGGTCACTCTGGAGAAGTGTGATAGACGTGCTCAAAGCCTGTTGGAGGTGATATCAGAGCAGAATGTCAAGAGGATGAGGGGGAAGGAAATTCATTCTGTTATTTTAAGAAGACAAACAAGAAAAAGGAAGGAGGAGAGACTGATTATTTACAAAACTACTAACAAGCTGTTGGCAGTGATATCTATTTCTTTCAGTGTCTCATTCATAAGTCAGCTATAAGTCAGCAGTATTTCCTTGCACAGGATTTAGAAGCATTGCACATCAGGAAGGTTCACCTTTCTCAAAATGATTAAAAGAAGAATTTGGTACAGAGAGAATACTTGAACCCCACACAGCTCAGCTTCACAGTTTTTCTGAGCACAAACAAATGCACATATATATTCCTCCCTTTTAAATGTATTTTACCAGTGGGAGATCCATGAGAACCTGCATTCCATCTCCTGGTCCCATATGAGCCACATGGTTGAAATTTGTTGGGTTAGAAATCATCTTTGACCTTAGCTCAGGGTCTCTAAGCATTTCCCTAAAAGAACAGAGTGATTTTTACTATTAGCATTCTCAGTGTCTGCATGTCATCATGTATATTAAGCTACAGAGCACGATTAAATTCTTACCGCCTTTGTTGTAATCGCTCTTCCTCGGGAACCTTAAATACAAATCTTCTTTTGCTTCTAGTTCGAAGCATTTGCTTCTTGCTATTGTCAGATGTTTCTGGTACACTGAGGACAGCTCCTGCTGCAATAATATCACAATGGAATTTTACATACATAGGTACATGTTGACCCAGATGCATTCAGTACAAGTTTCATCTCATGCAAAGGTAACATTGCTTAAAATTACCCAGTTAGCTTTGTATCATTTTCCTGTATCTCCCCTTGATCAGTACTCACCTGCAAACTTGTTCTTGAAATATATTAGTCTTGGTGGCTCGCAGTTAAGGAGATTCAGTGTGCCGTCCATGTTTAATGGTCTGATCTGTTTTGAGGAAGGTGACAGAGAATTAACTCAAGCCTAGCATACACACTGAAGAAACATCCCATTTGGAATTAACCCAGTTAAGTTCTATATTCAGAGAAAATTACGTACCCTTCGCAGGCCAATAGTCTGGACCCATTCCATAGTGTTAACATCAAATACATCAACACCATACTCGCTATACACTGTTACATATGAAGAATTGCAACCTGCACAGATTAAAAAAAAAAAAACAGAAAACCCTAATATGGTTTCGGTAGTCCAGAACTACATATAGGTGAGCAAATTTCAATAGTTACATGTTTTCCTCTATGTGCAAGATACATTTTAAAACAATTTTTCCCAGCCCCACTTTCAAACAGATACTTTTGTGATAATAGGTTTGCTAACAACAACTGCCAGCATCATGAAAGATCTAAATTTGACCCTTTCAGTATTTTTAAACTTCAAATTATGATTTCATGAAATTGCAAAATGGCCTCTGAAGTTTTCAGATGCACACAAATTTGCTACTTGGTAGGAACTGAGCAGCTAGCTTTTCTACAGATGCAGATTACTTCATTTCGGAAGCAGCAAACTAACTATACATCTGCTGCGTGCAGGGGAAAAGAGAGGGCCACCATCTGTGAGGTGGGTCATGAAGTCATGATGTGGATCCGTTCTCAATTTCCTTCCTCTTTTGCTAACAATTATCTAGCTTTAGATATTCATGTATGGGTTGCTTTCATCAGGTTAACAGAAAAATGTCAATGCTTAAAGCCCACAACCCATTTTCTCTTTTCAACTTTTTTTTTTTAAAAAAGCATAAAAGGCATCAGCAGACAAGTTCATTTTAGGTCAAACTAAAAGCGGAGATCCCTGGAGCTTCATATCAACACACTTCTGCTCATGTAAAGCCTGTGTCCTGATGTAAAGAGCAGTTACTGGAAATTTATGTCATTTAATAAAGAACTGCTTCAATAAACAAAGGGAAAATAACCCAGTAGGATACTAAACACATCACAGAATCTTTTAAGATCTGAAGTAAGGTTGTGGTGCTATTTTTAAAATTCATTCAAAGAAAGTGTTGGACAGCTATCATAAATATGCATCGCAGCAGTGATTTATAGTCAAGTATTTATTACACGGGGTCACAGTTGGCTTGGACGTCCAAATCAAGAGAGACCACTGAGCATCAGACAGAAACACCAACTGCTTCTGCCTAGCCAGCTTGTAGCCAAGGCCAGCACTTACCAGTCAGAGCTGATGAGCTTGATCAGATCTCAACCGATTCCCAGTCAGACACGTCAGTGTCTGCACTGGGCTTGCCCACGCTACAGCTTTGAGACCCGCTGGCTCCAAGTCTTTGCACTCCACTGTACTCAAGCTAAGCAGCCCCACAATGCCTACACCGACTCAGAACAGAAGCAGCACATTAAGCTGGTTTAACTGCAACCTAGTCAGGCCACCCAACGTAAGAGAGTTGACTGTCTTAGTGCAGACCTCGGCCTCTCCCAGCATGAGGGGACTGAATGCCCTAGAGACAAATTCTCCACTGTATCCTAAAACCTCTCTACAACATGGTCCTTTACCACAGCAGAAACTGCAATGGGGGAGAACCATTTCCACTTCAATGATGTCCTGATGGGACAGTTAAAAAAAGTCACCATCACTAGTGACAGATAACCAGGACTAAGGAGGGAGGACAAGGCTAATGAAAAGGGAAGCAATCCCATTTCCTTTGGTAGCGGAAAAAGTTGCTCTTTCCAAAACAGCCCTAGGCCAACACCACTCAGGATTGCACATACAAGAATGCTATAAAATCGTTTACAGTAAGAACAGCTTCTAATAATAACAGACAAAACCATTAACTAGCAAGCCTAGTTTGCTGAAATGCAAAATACTGTAAAGCTGATAAAGGAAAAGGAAACATTAGCTTTGGCTAATGGTGTTTTAAAGTAAATTTGCAACTACATTGTTTCCTTGGGCCTTTGCTTCAGACTCCTGTACAGAATTAGGTCAGAGTAAAGCAAGCGAACAATTTCAGTTCAAGACAATTAAAATTAAACAAACTGCTATTAGAGCCTGGCCTGATCAAACCAACACGCACCTAACTGTTCGCTGTACTATTTAAACAAAAAGCTATTTCTTGCCTTCAATCATTCAAAACATTTTAATTGCTATTTGAGGTCCAAACAGAAATTCCTGTTTTATCATGAACTGTCTTTGACTACTGAATACTGAAAAATGCTCTGCGTGTGCTTCTATCCTAAATAGCTGATAAACCAATGCTCCCCAAACAAGCAGAGCAGTTGAAAAGTCACCCTCCACCTGCCTATATTATTCTTGGAAATTCTCCACCTAAAAATAAAACCAAACGGTGAAAAATTGCTACCAGTTCTGCCAAAAGCAGTATTTTTACCTGTTACTTTGTTATCTTTATGAACCTTTAGAGTCACAGCTACACCATTTCTTCAACTTTCTATTGTACTTTGAGTACAGGATACAGAAGACATCCTACAGACAACTAGACATTTACACTCTCCAGGGGAGCAAAAATCTTTACAGAATTTCACAGACTGGTAGTCTTGCACTGTCCTGCATCCAGGACTACTCTCTGTAAGAGTTATTTTGCATTCCATTATTTGTTCTTCTGTGTCCTGTAACAAGACAGAGCTTCTTTTCTTGCAGCATCCAGGATCTCAGCCCAGGAGATCGCCAAGTCCAAAACTACCATCAGGAAGAACTATGTATGCTGTTAACTCATCAAAACTTGAACTGTAAATATTGAAAGACAAATCAAAGCAAAATAGAATACAGTGCTGATTATTTTTAGACAAGTAAAGCAGCAACAGGGATATGGCAACAGAAAAACATATACATACTACAGGCAACAGGAGTTGCAGGCCACATTAGTTCCTGCATGCGTGACCTTCGACCTTGCGAATCGACGTATACTCCCATATGGCTGAAGCAAAGCAGGTATTCCTCATTACTGAGCTCCACAGCACAAAGGGCATCAAAAGACTGCTGTGAGAGGAAGATAAGCGAGGGGTCATTAGGATTTACCAGGTTTATAGATTGTCCATCTCCCTGGATGGTCAACAGAGAGAACCCAGACTGGTAGCCAACACAGAGCTTGTCCTTGAACACTGCCATCCACTGTACAGTTCCTGGAGCCTGAATTTCACCAAATTTTTTGTGGAAAGGTTTAGTTCTGTGAATTTCATAGCAAAAAACCTGTCGTTTGACAGCCACAAACAAACAAGTTGAAGAACTCTTCTTTAGTGTTCCAGTTGTAATCAATTGGCAGCCTTTAGTTTCTGTAAGCTTAATGTCAAAGTTTCCTTCCGACCCATCCAGAGAGGTCCAGGGGTAAAGGTGAACGTGGTGGTTCCGACCGCAGATGAGGATGATAATTTTCTCTTTGGGAGCAAGCTCGATCTGGTACACCTTCTTGCAGTCAGCAGCTCGGACTATCACTGCAAAGGAAATAAGAGCTGCCATAAGTTAAACAAGAAAACCATCAGGCCTGGAAACACTGCAGTGTTACATACTGATGTCTGAAAGTGACTCTAAACACATACCAGATAAGAAAGAGCACTTATTACACATTTAATGCTCTGTTATTAATTTTCAGAACAAACAATGAAACAAAGCATTCCTGTAACTCTCTCTATGGATGGATACAAAGTCTCAGCAACACTTTTCAGGAAAAGGCTGCTTAACATCTGGGATAAACAGAAATAATAACATCTGTACTATCTATACACTGTAAGATGCTGTACCTTCTGAAATGGGTCCCACCTTCAGGAAAATATCAGTATCTTCAGTAAATTACAGAGGAAGACCAAATTAGCAGAACGCAAAAAGAAGAAATATAAAGTATTTAATGCTGATAACTGAGGATACAATGCTGTACTGTTGGCAAATGTCTCAGCCAATAAAAAAAGCAGTACAGTAAGTGGGTGTTAAACATTTATATGGAAAGGCAAAAAATTCTGTGTGTGATGGGGAAAGGATAAGAAGGAATGGGCTTAAGCTGTAGGAAGAGAGGTTTAGGACAGGCACCAGGAAAAGCTTTCTCACACTAAGGACTAGTCAGGCTGAGGAGTTTCACTGAAGGATTAGAGGCAGCTAAAGGGGTTAGGTACAATGTGTTCTGCTTTTAGGATCATGGGTATACAGGCACTTTCAAGAAAGTAGTTAGTATTTCATGGGGTACAAATAGAAGAGACTAAGCAATTCCAAACTAGGAAATATAACACACATAAGCCAATTATACTAAAATGGCACTTTCATCTTTCTGTTAGCTGAATGCATTCAAAATATTTGTAAATGATAATTAAAAAGAAATATTAGCTGCAGATTATATGCGGTTTTCAGTAATAGTTGAGTAACCTAGCCAAGTTAGCAAATTCTGTAAACTTTGTAACAAGACTTTAGCTGTTTAGATCACAAAGTCAAGTGCTTTTGTGGCACAGCCCCACTTGCACAAATAGATATATGATATGTCTAAAGAAATGTTCTATGAAATAACCAGCTGTTGGAACTTTGCCGCAGAGACAAGATTTTTTCCCTAACTCCAACTCCAGCTTACAGTTTAGTTTATTTGTCAAGAACTAAGTGATATCCTGACCAAAGACCTATGATATAAGCAGCTGGCAGTTAATTAACACTGAAAATTACAACTGCCATAAAATGAAAAAGAGATTAAAATTTATAAAAATGGTATTAACACACAGGAACCACCCACA
This sequence comes from Astur gentilis, assembly GCF_929443795.1. Lineage (NCBI taxonomy): Eukaryota > Metazoa > Chordata > Aves > Accipitriformes > Accipitridae > Astur > Astur gentilis. The sequence goes on from NC_064904.1 coordinate 11,488,540, forward strand.
GAAAACTCCTGCAAAACATCCTTTAACTTAAAACCAAATTTGATAATTTATTTTCACATTTACATATGACACGGTGATGCAGATAATCATTCCTTTATGAAATGACCTTTCAAATTAAATGTACAATTTTCTTTTATGCAAGAAGCTGTACTGGAATCTCTGGAATTATCTGCATCTAAAGTTATGTTTATATCTAAGTACTTACAGAATTGTGACCACTGGAAGTTTACTCAAAGGAATGGCATTTATTACTGCTAAAAAGAATTTCAAGTATCTGCTGTCTCCATGTATAAAGCAGTTTCTCCTGGAATTGGGCAATGGCTTATTCTAAGCAAGAGGAAGCAGTAATATTTTGCTCTTTGCCCAAAACCCACATCCCTGACTTCATTTGATTTTGAAAGTCAATAAAGTCTTTAAAAATCTGTATTCACTGCTTTATTTTACATTGAAATCCAAGTGTAACTGCAATCCAACTTTCAAATAGCCACAACCTAAATTGCATTGAAAAAGGAAATTCAAACTCTTCCATGAAGGCTAAAATTGAAGAAATATCTTTTCTGATATTTGAGTGACGATGACTAAAAACAATCAAAGGGATATTTCAGGAGCATCTCTGTGATTTTTCTCAAGTTGGAAAAGACACCTTTTAATTTTACAAATCTGTATCACTGACCTCAACATCCTCAACACCCACATAGTTAAGGACACCTGAAGAACATAAGCTCAGAGGTTATAAATATAGGTGAAGAAAGCATTAGGTATTTTGTTAGAAACAATCCTATCAGAGTGCCAAGACTGTTAGCTCTTGTACTACAAAAATTATGGATTTAGAGTGTTGTCTAAATTTAGAGTGCCTCAGGATTTATAAGAAAGCATGGATTTCACAGGGTATGCTTGGTGCTTTTAAAGTCAGAGAGAAAGAAATAACTAATATTTCCTACGGTAACTTGGAAAAGGATCTAAATAGTAGTAGATTATTGTATTTTAAATCTGGGTTGCTTCTTAGAAGTATATTACTTTACTTCTACAAATTCAGTTTAACTCAACTAGTTTTTTCTTTCCTTTTTTTTTTTTTTTTTTTCATTTGTTTGTTCAAAATAAGAATACCTTATTTTGGAAGCAGATTGAAAAATTAACCAGACTTGTTCCTTGCTTTTCTATGTTTAAAATTGCATTTTGTAGATATTGACCCCAAACGATCCCCATGCTCATGTCCTAGTAATCCTTTGGGCCTCCATGCTTTCCCCACCATACCAAGGCACATCTCCCATTGTTATCTGTGTTTGTGCTCAGTGTATCAGGTTAAAGGGAAAAATGCTTCCCTTACTCCGTAGCTGCGATGCCTAATAATTCAACGATAGAGGGATATGACTGTGCTGCCCAGTGACTACACAGCACACACTTTGCTGTGGTGCCTGGAGCACACTCTGTGTGAACTTGTGGAAGGGACACGGTAAGTCTTCAGAAAGAATAGGCTAAACTGATCCCATTTTTCCCAAAGCAGAGGGGAGAGGGTATTAAGAATGGGAAGGGAAAAACAGGTTCAGGAGGAAACACAGGATCAGGGAAATAAAGAGATAATGGAAAGGGGAAAGCAAGGCATTTGCTTTGGCCACCATCGGTCTGAAACAGAATGTGAGTGGTTGTCAAATTTCTGGAAGAAACAGACAACAATATGTGGTGGCTTTAATGGAAAGTCTACAAACTCTTGTGTTGCTTGCACTGGCTGTCTAACTTTGAATTCATGGCAGTTTAAGTCCTCTGATGGTGCAGGTCAGAACAAGTCTGTTTCCATGTCAAGTTTTTCTCACTCAATTCAAGTTCTATTTAGTGAGTGCCTGACAATTTGCTGTGCATCAACTGCTGCTGTGTGTGCGTGCCATGTGTGCTCTGTGTGCTGAAGCATTTTGCTACCTGCTGTGGGAACACAGTTAAGGTGAGAATGTGTCAGAATATGCCCAGTAACTCACCTCTTTAATTTCAGCCAGTCAACTGAATGTAATGATAATGACCAAATTAGTGCTTGTATCTCACATTCACTTTTCCTTCTCATCAATTAACTGAGTGCTTAATACTTACTATACATGAAGGGCTGTTGTGTAACCTATATTATAACAGCACTAGAAGTTATGGAGCTCATTATTCTGTATGTAATTACTGCATGCATTATGGCCCAACTTACCGTCACGGGTCACCTCTATCACATACAGTCCTTCTTCTGAACCAATTGCTATTCTATCTCGATCTAAACCAGGAAGGAGAAAAAAGGCTATTATTTCAGCTACACTCAATCTTGTCTCTAAAACAGACTGTTTGCTTTGAACGGCTGGAAAAGTTTTGGGACAAACAGATTTTCAACAGCAAATCAATTCTGCTTAAGTTCACACAGTCTGCCAAAAGCATGCTATATACCGTATTGCTAAAACAACTAAACAGTATTATTTACTCCAAGTGGATGAAGAAATTTGAATATTGATGCAAGATTAGCATTTCCCCCCCATTATTAAATTCCTATGAAGGAATTCAGCTGAGGAATTTATTTCAAGGTGTCAGTGCTCTCATTACAGAAGCCCATGTAAAAGCTCCAACAACCCTCACACACTTAAAAAGTTAAACCAAACATACCTACAATAGCAGCAGCTAAACTTGCTTTAATAAGAGGCAGCGTACTGTCATAGGCTTCTTGTGGAATATGCACAACCTGGTTTTTCAGTCTGTTTTTGTGCAGGATAGACTGCAACCCTTCTAGGATTCCAACCCACTTTCTCTTCTCATTCTCGTTTTCCGTCAGGATGAGTAGAGAACAAGACTTTGAAGGCAAACCTAAGAGAGAAGCTGTCACCTTTTAACAGATAGAGAAAGTGAAATTAGTAAGGGTAATAAAAGCCCTTTTTGTCGGTATTATATACTTCAGAACTGTGAAAATAAAATACACTTTTTCATAATGTGATGGTGTACCTGAGGGATATGGCCACAGTGCTTCGAAAAAAACCCGCACAAGCCACAGTGGTTTTGTCAGTTTTGCTTAATCATTCTGAAGCCTAAAATATGGGCAAGGAATGCTACATTCTGTTGTGGTTTAACCCCAGGCAGCAACTAAGCACCACGCAGCCGCTCACTCACTCCCCCGCGCCCCCCCCCCTGCAGTGGGATGGGGGAAAGAATTGGAAGGAAGAAGGTAAAGCTCATGGGTTGAGATAAAAACAGTTTAATAGAACAGAAAGGAAGAAACTAATAGTGATGATAATAATAATAAAATGACTATCATAATAAAAGGGTTGGAATATACAAAACAAGTGATGCACAACGCAGTTGCTCACCACCCGCCAACTGATGCCCAGTTAGTTCCTGAGCAGTGACACCCCCCCCCCCCCCCCCCCCCCCCAGGCCCACTCCTCCCAGTTTATGTACTGGGCATGACATCACATGGTGTGGAATACCCCTTTGGCCAGTTTGGGTCAGCTGTCCTGGCTGTGTCCCCTCCCAACTTCTTGTGCCCCTCCAGCCTTCTTGCTGGCTGGGCATGAGAAGCTGAAAAATCCCTGTCTTAGTCTAAACATTACTTAGCAACAGCTGAAAACATCAGTGTGTTATCAACATTCTTCTCATACCGAATCCAAGACATAACACTATACCAGCTACTAGGAAGAAAATTAACTTTATCCCAGCCGAAACCAGGATAATTCCTTTACTACAATAATCAATACATGGTAGTAAAAGGCTCCTTCCTGCTCTGGAATTTCAGTAGCATGCCATAATTTGTCCTGATCCCTCCCCCCACCATCATCTAATAACTTACTGAAAATGACATACATGTTTTCTGAGTCAGATGCATTTAAACCCAATGGCATTTCTATGATCAGTTCTAGATTTTGATTTTCCTGCTTAATTTTCAAAATATTTGTCCAGGGGGAAGAGCACATCATGTCTGCATTAAAAGCTCTGGAGGAAAGCAGTGTTTTGAGACTGAAGTAGTGCATTCTCCCACTTCCCCGTATTAAAAGAAAATCACTATGGCTTCACTTAATTTTCAGGTAAATCATCCTTACATCTCAAAGCAGAATGTACCCTGAATAGAAAAACTATCCAGGAACTTTCTGTTGCCCAAAGTATGCACTTACTATTTCTCAATATTAGTTTTGTGTCCTGTATGAAGAGATCAAAGGGTTTATGAGATCATGGGAACTGTGGCTTTCAGTCACAGACAAACCGGCCATCAGCCAGTATCAGCCCTCACAACAGACTTTTAGAATAACAACAATTAGAGAGAAAAAAAGCAGCAGAAGGTGCAAAAGTGCAAACCTGAAAGCTGTGACTATTCATACATGGAATAACACACCTTCAGTCTATACACCTTTATAAGAAAATCATGGTAAAGATGGATGATGTGGTTATGCAACATACACTTTCTTAAAGAGTAAATTAAGCAATAACATTTGTCTTAAAAGATAAAATATATCTGAAAATAAACTTGGAACAATAGGATGTGAAAGACAGAACTCCAGAAGAGAAAAGTGAAGAGCAATAGGAAAAGAACTTAGTAGCCTGCAATTGCTCAAAGCTCTTATTACTCTGCATCAAGCTGTGTTCATGTCTAAACTGTAACTAAGCATTAATATTTTAAAGATGGATGGAGGCATAATGGATAATATTTCTAAATTTGAAAACAAAACCAAACCAAAGCAGACTTCAGCTATGGTTTTCCCTTTGAAGTACCACCATGTATTACTTCTCAGTCTTTTGAAGGTGGCATCTTATATGCAGTCAAATGCAGAAAACATGGGAGAAGTTGGTCATAATATACCTAGCATTATTCATCATACAAAAATCCAGTACTTACTATGAAACTCAAGGCTTCTTAAATCAAACTGCTAAGCTGTGGAAGGACTCCACTACAGACACACTTACACTATTATCAAAAACGTATTGATGGCAGCACTTAGACTGTAGTGTCTGGATGACAGGACGGCCTAACATCCAGCTTTAAAAACTGGTTAACAAGGAGAGAATGTTGGAGTCTGAGACAAGTTCTTCCTCTTCCTGATTTCATGGGAGGGTCTAAGGTGGCAATATTTTAGTGCTTGGCAGCATTCTAATATTGCTTTCTGCTGGTGGAAGATCCAAAAGAAATTAAAACCTGTCTTTGGTGGGCCACCAATATCATCCTGTGTTACATGAAATAACAGATATGAAAGAAGGACCACATTTTTTACACAGATGACAAAGTAACAGTTTTAACTGTTGTGTAGAAGCCACTTTATGTCATTATGTCAGCAAGATACAAACCTAGAACTAAATGAAATTGAGAAAATAGACTCTCTTGCATCAGATATTAGTGGTTTCCAGTTTAAAAATTCCTTCTTTTAAAGGGGGACAGAAAACTGAGAAAAGAGATAGACTTTGGCAGCACCTTCTCTGGTCCCTGTCAACAGGGTATCTAAATGGTTATACTCACACACCAGGCTTCCAGTTAATTCATCAGATCCCTTTAGTAGGGGACAATCTGATCAAACCGTGGAGACATTTTGTCATGTCTAGCCACACAAATATTCTTACATGGGGATATCTGACAAAAGTTTTTTTCTTAGATACCCTTTCAGTTAAAAACCGCAGGCAGAAATTAGAGCAGCAAGTCAGGCAGGCTAAACGGTATGGATGCTTTTTTCTTAAGCAAATCAACCACCATTCTGCATAGTTCATTTTCTCTCCTTAGAAGTCCTTTCCCATAGTATTCCACATTTGCTAATTTGAGAAGAGAGCAGGCAGATGGGAATAAAAAAATAATTAAAAATACATTTAGAAACAAGTAAGAGGAAAATTAAGGTAAAAGCAGTAGTAAACCAAAGGATGAAAATCCACTGCAGAAAATATTTCTACAAAAAAGCAGAAAAGCAAAGCCACAGGAGCATTCAAACACCCAAGACATTACCTAAGTAAAACCCTAAAGGACCAAATGATTGGCACTGCATGTGACTGTCAGGTCTTTGGCTTCCATGTTCCATTGACTTGATTCTAAATGACTAAGGATCAGAGACGCTGAAAACAGTGAGTTTCTGTATTCAAATGCAAGGGATTATAGATAATGGCTACTAACATACTCTTCTCTGTATTTTAACTCCAGATTAAATATAATTCACATAAAACCCAAGAAAGACGTTCCTGTTGTTAAAACCTAAATACAGCATTCAGATATAATATTCTCTTCGATGTATGTTCTAACTAAGCTAATTATTTTCTCTTAATTTTTTTCTACTATACTTAAATATGAAATTAAGGAAACTAAAATTTCAAATGTATTTTTTTTATACAAGACAATACATGGCAAACTAGAATCAGTGAGCACAACCCAGCTTCAGCCTACTGTGTTACAGCATCAGTTCCTAGACTCCATAGAGTCCTCCAAAGCTAAGAAAGAAAAAGCAGAATCTGGTAATACCAATGGAAGTGGAGACAAAAATATACTGAATTATAATCAAGAAAATAAAAAAAGGCCAAACTTGATATACAAGGAAGCAGCAAAAGAAGGAGAACTTTGTTCTTTACAATTAAGTTATGAGAAGTATCGTATTATTTATTCTTCTACACATTTCAGCACCCCTTGTAAATTCTTATACTTCTGCATAGCTTAATGAACATTTAATATGGATAACATACTTCACTATCAAAACAAAACACGGGTATTTAACTTTTATTTTCTTTAAGAGCAAATTGGTAACCATACCCTGAATATACAAGGGATGTCCTTACGAGTTGCATGTATTACATCCGATGCTAGGACAGAGCTCACACAAAAATCTTCATCTCTAGTAAGAAAGAGAGCAAGAGAATCACATACATGCACACACTAACATTATTCAGCAAAATCTAATTGATATCACAACTGTTTCAACAGCCTGCAATCTCCTAACACCGCACAGAGGTCACAACTGCCATCACTGCTTTATTATGCTCTAACCATCCTTGACCCAAACAACTCACAAGCTTTAGTTATGTTTCTACAGCATTCAGTACATGTAACTCAGTCCACCTGAAGTTAAGTGGGGTGGCTTTGTGTAGTTTTGGTTTACCGACCACACCTACTCTACAATTAGCAGCAAGAATATTGCTCTTCCAGCCCAGCAGACACATTAGAAATGAATAATTCATACCTCAATGTGTAGCAAGAGAGGGGCCTTTGGAAAAAAAGAAAAATCACATAAAAAGCTCTTGGCAACATAATTATAGTTTGTGGGATTCAAATAGGGGTTTTCAAAACAGCTAGATTTTATTCTCTATTACAGTAAAATAAACAGACATCAGAACTTCTGCATTTCAGTGCTCCACCCCAGCAGACTTGTCTACACAAGACTTTTTAAACTGAATTTGACCAAGCTGATCACCATAATTGCCAATTTTAGGGTAAAGATGACACTAATGCCTGAAACTTGCCCATGCTAGAATTCATAGCTGTGGTGGTTAACATCTATTAAAACATCTAAGAATCCTCAGAAGACAGACTTGAAGAGGCAGCTACAATAAGCAGATAAAGCATGGGACAGTTGGTATAATATCTGGCTGAGATGCTTCAAGCAATGTACTGATGTGAATGCTGTTATTTGCAATACTTCCACGCTTCTGCTCCTGCTGCCAAAATGTCAGAGAGAGCTGACACTGATGGTTCTTAGAGAATAAATATGAGAACAGAACAGCAGTACTGATGCAACCCCACGGTACTACTGCCTGGAAAAAAAATATATCAAGGTGCTTGTGAATGCAAACTTTATATTCAACAGAGATAAAAAGTGCTGTAACATGAAAAGGTATTACACTGTCTTGATAATTCCATAAATTGAAATTAAAAAAACTTCTTGGTTACTCTGATCAATGTAAGTCCAAGAACTTTTGTAGACAGCATTCAGTGGTTCAAATGTTTCACCATGGAAAAACTCCTGTGAGAAGGCAGGGTCAGAGCCACTGGCACTGCAAATTACTTGGTGCTTTTCTGAAGACTACTTCAGTTTTTCTAATGTTCCTGAAATGACTGGCTATGGGATGACCTGTGACTCAATGTTAAGGTCAGAGTGCAGGGGAAAAACAATCTACCAAATTCTATTTGTTTTCCATGTGTGCATATGGAATTCTAGGAAGAAGCATGCTAATACTGTAAATATTAGTGATTGTAATATAAGTGACTATAAAGTCACTGAAGTGACTTCTTGTTGAGCCAATTTGTTCAGCCTAAACTTAGCTGCAGTCTATATACAGAAGACAGGTCTTCTCAGACCAGAGCTCTCATGATGTTCAAGTTTCCTGTGTACTATAAATATATATTCCTGTTAGGGGAAAAATACAGAGGATATCTACTCTGTCATAATAATACAAACCTGAGATCCAAGACTTGACTTGCAACAACTCCAGGCTGGGTGGATTTTCCTTCAGGCACATCATATAAGAACAGTTTACAGTCACAGACAACTGCATAAGCCCTCTGCCACCCTTTCTTAACTCCTGTAGGCTTTGGGACCTGTGTATAAATAACTAATTGCTTATTAAATGTAAGCACATGTAGTAGACACAAAAAGCAGGGACATTTAGAAAAGCTTATACTTAGATCAACGGAATTAGAACACGTTCTACTTGCCCTTCAAAACGGAGTGAAAAATGTCAAGTAATCAAGCAATCAGTTTTCCTCCCTTAAGTTCAACCATTCCCTGTTACAATTTAATAAGTATATTAGGCAGCATTAGGACAAACAATGGGGCTTGTATATTCCACAAATGCCAAAATGGTAAGAGTTTACCTTTTATATTATGCTTACATCAACACTGACAGAAATTCTTCCTTAAAGCATGCTTCCCCCCACTCCCCTGCTGCTTATGAACGTTGCAGCTACTAATCTACTAACCTTCAGCTCTTGTAGTAAAACCAACCGTTTCTCCCACATCTAAAGCAACGAAGGTTAAATAAGTTACGTAAGATAGCACAGAAAGCCTTACAGCTTTAGCACAATTCAGGAGATCTGTTTAAACATACTTGGAGGTTCCAAGCTGCATAGCTGTAAGTGAAGTTTAGTATTCTTCTCTTGTCCAAGAACAAAAGACTATTACCTTGACATAACCTTTATAGGCGGTTCCTATTCCTCTTTGCACGTCTACTCCAAGAGGCCTTTTGGCTTGCTCAGGGGGTATGGGGCAGACCTGAGGTGCGCTATCCTTGCAGGAAACATGGCATGCAAATGAACACACTAAGTACAAAAGAGAAAATTCACAGTGAAATGCATGTATGAGTCAATCATAACAGGAGATTAACGCAGTCTACCCTTATGCTCAGCAAATTAATTAATCACACTAAAATAGGCAGTCAAATATTGCAATAGCCCACTATGCTAAAGGAGTAGGACATAGATATTGCACGAGACCCTCCAAAGTGCTTTTATTTTCTCTTTTAAGCCTATTACTTCCATAAAGGGCAGGAACCGAGTCCACATTTCAAGGCAACTTTTGAAAGCACTGTCCAGAAGGAAAAGGAATTGGTCAGCCTCACTGGTATTAAGCAGAAACTAACCCAGTCACAGAAGAGAAAAAGTATTAATAAAGGAGGAATAAAAATTACGGGGCAGTGATAGGGAACAAGACAAATATAGTAGGTGTTTAATTTGATCCAAATATGCAAGAATACTGCAAAGACAAAATAACACTGAATTGGCCAAAAAATTAGAAAGGGTTAAACTAATAAACACAGGCAATAGACTTGTAAAGCATAATAAAGTAGAAGCCAAGGGACAAGGACTGAAACGCCTGTGTGGTGAAACGGGTATATCTATCTATCTTAGAGTTCAAATAAGGAGCAAACATCTATACTAATTGTTGCATTCTTTCTTACCATTTACACCACTTTGTACCAATTTGTGCTACACCAGCAAGGGACAGACATCTCTAAGTCCCTTATCTATACAGCACTTCACACGGAAGCACTACACAGAAAAAACTCAGAATATATGCTACTTCATATGAGACAGACTACCAAGAACTGCAGAACGAATTGACACGTTATATCGAGGAATCTGACCCACAGTTTATGGACCAGATCTTTCCACAGAGATTTTGCCTGGTTTGTCCCAGCTACCCTGTTTCTACCAGTAGGCTTGGGAAGGCAGTGGGAGAGTGGCATGGCACTGTGACCTACCCTGTGTGTCCTCCTAACCATATTCTCGGAAGTGAGCATCTGGCAGATACCCTTTGCACATATAGTCCCATTCTTACAAAGGGTCAAAGGATTCCAGAAAACCTGGAAACAGCCTGCTTCTGCTAGAGCCACAGACTGGGCTGCAAACCAACCGCTCACAATGCCCAAGGGAACAGCCAGGAGAGAGGGCAGCCCAGAGCAGGCTGCCTGGCTTGTTCTTTGAGCTACAGTTGCTCCCACAAGAACCGGGGTTACCAAAAAGTCGTGCGTGCAAAGTATTGTAGGTGCTCCCCAAGACCAGATAATAAATTCAGCTCTTTCAGGAGGCATCATAATTATTCGGGACCATGCATATCAAGGCACACACATTGCAGAACAGGGGAAATCCAAAGGATATAGCCAGTTTTACAGGCCTCTGGAAATGCAGCTGTATTTTACCATACTCTCCAGCATTAAAAAGAGGAGGAACTGGGAAAAGCAAGTCATTGGGAGTGGAACATGGCAAAAGTTTTGTTCTACTGGAGTCATCTCTGTTCTTATGTCAATGTGATTCCAGTTTTTTCTGTAGCTGTCAAGATCTGGAGTAGAAGAGGCAAACTGGAAAACTAATGATGCAGAGCTTAATCAAAATACATGAGGGGAAAAAAAAAAAGACCTAAGTTGATAGCTACACTAAAGGAAAAAGACTGTTTCAAACTTGCAGAAAGAGATGCAAAAACAAGAGTTCAGAACTGCCAGCAATGGGAGACAAAAGGCAGCCCCAGGGCAAGTGCTGGCAGAACAATAGGTGCTCCTGGGGAAAAACTGCCACCAGAAGATCTGCCATGAAAAAAGCCCTGAAGGGCAGATGAAGCAATCTGAATATGATACTGAAGGTGTCACTGGAGAGAGTGTCACTAGCATGAACTAAGCTAGGCACAGAAATGCAATAAGGATATATATACTGTAGTGTCTTCAACAGATTTGTGGACTATTTACTGAGTTCATGTGTCTAATCAAGATACAGATAAGTATTTTCAAATAAAAATACTCCCATATACTCAAACATGAAATTCAATAGAGACACATGCATCAGAGAAAGCATTTTAAATAAAACTAATGGACAGGAAGACAGGCTACAGGCCCAAAAACCTAGCAAATGGTCCTTCCAACATACAGGGTTTATGATCAGGATAGCATAAAACAGACTCAGATTCATGTTCCCAGAGCATTCCCATAGTCTGCTCTACTATGGAAACAGAAAACAGTCCTGCCTTCTCCACCTCCCCCTCCCAACTCACACTGTAACAGCACTAATGGTAGCAGAATTAATTAATAATATGAAAGGAAACCATGAGGGCTTACATTAATTCTTTAACTTTAGAAGTCTGATGATGATGCAAAAGAAAGGAGAACCATTCGGTGGCAGCCACCCCTCTCTTTCATGCCCTCCCCAAAGAAATGGTTGCCTTAAAATACATTAGTGTTTTGGGACGATTTTTTCAGGGTCTTGCTGAAAATATAAAAAGTTTAACTGACTCACCGTCACAGGCATAACCTTGTCGAACTAATCCCACCATAAGAGAGGTGCAATGACTACACTGAGTAGGGCTTGTGAATGACTTGATATTGAGCTGGTGAGCTTTAGGCTGAAAGATACATTCAGGATAAAAATAACTTTTCACTTTCTGTACTTAGGTAATGCAAGCATCTCCCTTCACCACCCTCCAGTATATCAGAGTGTACATTATGAAACCTGGGCTTCTTTTAAGTAAGTGCAGCTTGAAAAAGGTGCTGCAAGACAATAGTAAGACTTTTATTTCCAACTGCACAAGACACTCAAACCCAAACCTACAACCAACTATTTTTTGTCATTCCTTCTGACAAATCAAAACCCATCAACTTGCATTTGGAAACATTTGATTAAAAACACAGACCTAAACAAACAAACACATGACAAACCCAAACAGGACAAGAACAAACATGGAGGGCTAATTTATAAATGGTATTTTTTCCTTTGTTCTTTAGAATAAGGTTAGCACAGTCCCCCTACCTTTGGTACAGCTAGAGAAATGGATTGAATGGTGGGGGAAGGAGCAGCAGGCATCCTCTGAAGCCGAATTGGTTCCTGAATCACAAAAAACTGTAATTGAGCAAAATGAGGCTTCAAGAATTTGCTTCAAGATTGGGGTGGCAAAACTTATTGTTTTCTGATTAGTTTTTTTTTGAAAATTATAAAAAAATGTAATTGTCATAAACATCATAATTCTGATTTAATAGAAACAGATTGTGTTTTAAAGCACTCACAGGAAAGCCTGCACACTAACAAACAAGCAGCAATACAAAAAACATATGAAAATGAGGTACATCAACATACACAGAGCCAGAAAAAAGGTTTCATTTGCAACTGTCCTCAAAGCAGGTGCAATTAACACTGACACATTGCAAATAAGCAACATTCAATACTGCTTCTTCATAATGAATGCTGCAATATGTATTTATCATGAACAAGACACAGAGACTTTCTAGTGAATTACTCTTCAGGGTAAAATAATGGCTCTCTTACTTCTTGTTGTTGCTCTGCAGTTACAACTGAAGTAGATGGTGAAACTTCTGACTTGGGACCCTGTGTTTCCTGCTCACTAATAGAACTGGTCTGCAAAAGTGACAGCAAACATGTTAGATTAGATACCACAGATGTGATGAAGTGTTCTCATGTCAACAAAATGGAAACAAAAAACAATGGTGATTTCTATATGCAGTACACATACATCTAACAACTTTCCACTCTGAAAAAAAAATAATATCTTTCCTCAAAACAAACCCTGCCACCTGACGGAAAAGCTGTAAAGCTGGAAGTACTGAAATGCAAAACCTCATAGTAGGTAGCATAAATGCTGTAACAGCTGCCTTCTCCCAGCAAGGCTGTGTCTAATCTCTTGCATGCAGGTATGGAATGATGTTTGTGAAGCTTGGTGATCATCCATAAAATAGCTTATTTCTCATGGTACTACACTAGGATTTTTCTATCACACAGCATCCAGCAATTCTGCCACAAGAAAAATTCTTAAAGTAGTACTACACAACCTTTTAAAAACTTGTTTAAAAATGGTTGGCCTCTGTCATTAAAAGAATCATGTCTACTTAATCACATTGTCTTTTATTTCACTAAAATTTAAGACTAGCATCCATTACAAGCCTTCTATTAATTTCACACTTAAATTAGCAACTACTAATTGCCAGCACAAGGGGGAAGTATGCTACAATTCCAGAGCTAAAGCAGCTGGGTGTGGAAGTAGGATACTGTATTATCGTACTCTGAGGACATCATGAAAATCATGATTAACAAACATCAGATTAGACTTCACATCAATGATGTAATTAGCACTAAAGGCAACAGTAATGAATCACTCACTTCCCAGCCAGCTTAGACAGGAAGATGGCTCAAGTTCAGTTAGCTCATTAAATATGTTCAGATATTTGGTATTTTTTTTGTTATGAATTGATTGGTAGGCCTGGGCCATTTAAGATCAAATTGTACCATTATGTAAGATGAACTATTTAAAAATGCTAAGTGTGATTCAGCTTTTGCCATATAGATAGTCAAAATACATAATAGTAAGCCTGTGAAGAGATATTAAAAGAAAATTAAACTAGCTCTATTTAGTGGATTAAGTTACAGAGAAGTTAAGGAAATAAAATATCTAGTTTTAGAAGGCCATTTTTACTATGACAGGTCACAATAAAGTAAAGAGACAAAACTACTAGCAAAAACTTACTTCTTCCCAAAAGGCTAGCAGAGAAGATGTAGACGAAGAAGAAACAGAATCCTTTGTTGTAACAGATATGAGGGATAAAAATGATCACTTATCACCCACAAGAAAACTTCAGCTAGAGTATTAGTAGCCTAGCTAAATATAATGTTTTGTATGGCCAAATGATATTTATTCAAATTAAATTAACCCAGAGCAGATGGCATGGACTATCTTTATAAGTACACATGAAAAAAATTGTTAATGGAAATCATTAAGTACAGTATCAGCAATTTTAATGTAATTCATCAGAAAATGCCACCTGCATTTCCATAGCGACTACATATTTATTGCAAGATCTGTAGAATGGAATCTTGATTAGTTATGGGCTTGATATTCTACATGCTAAAGTATATCTGGTACTTTTTAAAGCATATTTTAAAATATCAAGGTTGGTAGATAAAAATTATTATTCAGATAGTAGCATATATCATATATCATGTTTCTCTCTCTTCCATCCACTTCATCCATATAGCACATCTTACTGCTTCACCAAGAAAGGCAGCGTTGACATTTTTTGACTGGGAACAGCACATACACAAAGTGTATGCAAATATCACAGCATGTCCATAGGCTTTCTTTTTAGCCACAGTGACAACTGGGGAGGGGGGTACACATTTCAGATATAAAAATCTAACCAGACTGATGAGTTTTTAACCTGAGCCCCTTTAAATCAGCTCCATAAACATAACAGATTATTCTTTCCAGTTCAAGCTCTTGGTTTTATCCTAAACTGTCTGTATGTTTTGCAAAAAAACATCCCAGAAAATCTTCACAGATCAAGAGTTCACGAAGTAAGGAAATGTGATTCAACATTGCATTTAACAGTTGCTTCCTTGGGGAATGCACAAACCTTTTAAAGTGAAACGCCCGCTTGGAGCTGTGATTTGTATGGTTAGTTTTCTAAGGATCAGAGGGTGTGTCATGATAAACTTGTTATACCAACATCTGTGCCTCCTCTGATTCTCTTCCCAGTTCCTTCTACTTTAACCACTCTATCAAGATCTGGAGCCAATAATTTTATGTATCTGTTTAAACACTCCTTGAACCGTGTGAACACTTTTCCTTGTATTAACCAGCATCTTTCAACTGCAAAGCATTTAATCCCTTATTTGTAACAGGGTGTGCCAGCCCTTCCAAAAAGACCCTGAATATATATTATTTAGCCAAACATTTGAGATTAACCTAAACAAAGAAGTTAGAACAGGTAATAATTAATGTGAACTTCTGGGAATATTTCCCAAAGGTGAGAGCTTCTCTACAAAATACCAAGCAATCTGACATCTACTGGGCATCCAATTCTGTCACACTAATTTTGTTAGTATGCCAGATCCAAACGTGCCATATAGTGCCCAAGTATTACTTCTGTGTAATAAAAATATAATTCTGTTACCGTATTTTTATAGTTACTTTATGTAATAACTCACTCTGAAAGTCAGATCACGTGCAAGAGGAGAGGTGTTGAAATATTCAAAAATGGAATCTTGAAAGTCTGGAAGTTTGAGACCTAAAACACAAAGCAGAACAGGCTTAGCTAAAAGGCAACATTGCAGGTGGTGTTAGAACTCTGTTAAAACACAGTAACTTTAATTACCTGAATCTGTTCTGTATTTTTCTTCCAGTTTTTTCTTCAAACCTTCCATCTCTTCCAACAGTTCCCTATTTTTCGCTTCTGATTCCTTTAATTTACTAAAGCAACAAAATATGATCAAAATGCAATCTGAAATATCTCAAAGGCAGCAATGCCAGTGCACAGGGTTGTTCATTTCTGGTCCCACATCTCAGATGTTTGGAAAATGCCTTTTTTTTGTTTGGTTTTTTTTTTTGAGCAAGTGGTGGTATTTTAAAAGATTTTTTTTTTTAAGCTGATTAATTTTATTTTTCCCCTGAATAGGTACCTCACTACTTGACTAGATAGTGAAAACTGTACTTGAGACTCCTGCTATCATTGCAGATATCTGCCAAACAAAATTATTCTAATAGTAGTTTGGCTTTTAATTCCCAATATATCTACTCTCCAGTTTGTCTAAGAAAAGGTATTGAATTTGCTTTGAATTTGCTCTTACGTTTTTTTTCCTCAGGTGCCCAAGATCTGTATCTTATTACCAAACTATTCACAGCAGTGAAATGTTTACTTGAAATATTTTTTACAGTTCTCATTTGACTACGTAAGAAATGTGTAGTCTGTAGAATGGTATCTTCCTGGCAAAGTCAAATATCCCAGACACAAGGGGCCATTTTAAGAAAGTTGTTACTATTCTTATCAGCAGTTTAGAGCAGTACATTAAAACACAAACAGAGCCAAAGCCCTTATTACCTTTCAAAAGATATGTTTGCATCTTTAACTTTTCGTAGTTCTTCTTGAACTAGTTGTTTGGCACGAATTTCTGCATCAAGGGCAGATTGTAATTCCAGCCTAGCTGACATATCCAACTTCTGACTGCGTCGCACTTTCCAAAGTGGATCCTGTCGTAGTAAGTTACTGAATTTTAATATCAACTGTCTAAAGATATTTCTGCTCTTGTTCAAAGACATGAATTAGCTTTAACAATGGTTCAGAGAATGCTCTTTTAATTAGTTATGGACAGCATACCTGTGGCATAGAAATCTGTCAATAGTCACACTTCGTTACACAAAAATGGAGTAATGAGCAATTTTTATATTGGTTAAAACACTAACATAATATGCTTGAAACCAAAATGCTGGATCACTGAGCATCGAATTCAAACTGAGACGACACATTGAAAATGCCTAGTGTTCATTGTCCAATCTAGAAAAGAGTATAAGACCTGCACAGTGACACACTAGACTTCCAATCATGAGATAAATGTAATATTTAATGTAAAACATACCAATCTAAAACATAGCAAGAGTAACAAAACCATGAAAAAATGAAATAATTCAGGTCTTGAGATACCCAAGATATCTAGAACGTTTGCCTAAACAACTCTTATGCTTGCTAAGTAGTATACTCTATACCTCTTCATACACCATGCAATTCTACCTTACTACCCTCAAAAGCTAATATTCCGAGCTGTTCAGGCATTTTTCAGTGTCGACTACCTATTTTTATATTCCCTGATGGATACCTCTCTAGTCACACATGAACTTGCAAGTAACAGTCATGAAAATGAAAGGAATTTTTTATGTTGAGAAATAATTGCCTTAGATCAGGTTCTGCTGAAGTTACAAAACCAGCTGTAATATAAAGAACAGACAGCGCTCTTTATTCTGGCAGTAGCTAAGAGGAAAATGCCAACTACATTTGATCCGATATTTCTTCCTATTAAACCTCTCAATATTATAACTGTCTCTTGATGATGTAGGCAAATGTTAGTTGATAGGAAGTCATAACTTTCTCTTATTCTCTCCGATTCATAGGTTTGGAAGGGGCAAGTAACTTCTTATCTCTATAAACCAGCAGCAGATGGACTCCTTGCATGGCAGACTGTGCTGACTGGCATTGCTAGGGATGCGAGCTTCCATGCCTAGCTGCAAATGGCTCTCCCTTTCCTTATGGCAGGTATTTAGTACCTGCCAAGGCAAACCAGTGTTTTCGTCTTTGAAACCATGCTCCTTTTTGAGAGCTGTTCTATCTTGCAGATTTTTTTCGGGAAATTCATTTTACTACTGTATGGGAAACTTATGGCATAAGGTCTCATTGTTCTGCATGTAAATAAAGCTACATGCTCTCAGCATGTCACTAGTTTGTAACAATATCAACCAGCTAATACTTGTTCACAAAAGAAAACTAACTTTCTTATCTCACTGTAACTATTCACTTGTAACTGTAACTACCTCACTGTACCTATTCACTTGCTTCTAATGTGGTGAGGTACATTTCTGTACTCCCCTTTAATGGTTTAAGTTACTGTTTCTTCTCTCCTCTGTACTGTTTGAAGCAGTTTATGATGGCAGATTAGTGTGAAACAACTGCCCCCTGTAATTATCAAATTCTGATCAGATTACCTAGATGGATTTCACAAGCAATAGATAAAAACTAGACAAGAAAGCAGAGAATTTATTAGAAAAGAATTCTGATTGTGAACAGATAGCTGAAATTAAAAATGCATCATCTTAGACATCCCCAGGACAGCCCGAATGCTTGCTATTTTCTTACCAGTGTTCGTGACCCCAGACTAGAACTTCTCAATGATTCTAGTTCTTCTGTCATCTTGGAAGCTAATGCTTGGAGATAGCCACGAGCATCCTTCTCATCACTTACCCTGTTGTGCAATTACAAAAACCTGTTATTTAAGTTGCATGGCTCATAGCACCAAATACCGTACCACCAAATAATCAGAGTGTCTGCACTGGATTTAGGGATATAACAGAAATGGACAAAGCAGGGAAAACTCCCAACAACAGAAAACTGAATACATCTTATTTTGTCTGCTTTAGATTTTTCTTTTATCTGATCCTCTTGATTGTGGCTGTTGCTAAGGAAACGAAGTTTCCCGTCTGCCATCAGCAAGAGTTCTGCAGAGATTCACTGTTATTGTTTGGAACATGATCTGCATATTGCTTGCTCAATTTTTATAAGGGCTACCTTCAAGTCCTTCTTGTCTCGCATGCTGAAAATACTTGCACACAGCTTGCTAAAACAGCAAATAACAGGGGGAAGAACTGACCTGTGAATTAAGTTCAAGTGCTTGTCTAGTACAGCTAGTGAGGTTCTTCTATATGTTAACATGGATCTTCCTGAATGAATTTATCAAAATATTCCAAATTGGGTGATTTAATGATCACTTTAGAGACTGAAGCAAGCTGACACCAAAACCCTCTCCTTCGTACTTAATAGCATCTGGCAATTTCACTTGTCATTACTACTCAGCAATACTAGAAAGCAGAAGAGAAACAGCTAATCAGCGCTCAGAAGTACCATGCTTTTGTTGATCCCAGACAAAGAGAAAGGGCCTAGCTATACATTGAAAGAAAAAAAAAAAAGCCAATCAATATTTCAAAAGTTGAAAGTAGCCATCTGGATCTCTAAACAGCACATACCATTGAATAATTTCTGCAATCTGAGCTTCCCAGTGAGCAACAGACTCCTTCTTTGCTGCTAGGTCTTGGAGCTCATCTTCTAGCTGTCTGTTCTGTTCTGTTAATTTGTCCACAAAGGAGCAGAGCTGAAACAAAACATTAATTTAATCTGTGACTTATGTCAGTTTCAGACTTTTTACATATGTGTAGGTCTACACACCTACAGAATCTGAACAAACAAGACCACCCTGGGTTATCTGGAGGTTCTAACACAGACCAAAGAACTGGAAGGGGTTCTTCTTTTGTGGAACTGGAGACTAGCTACTGAGCATAGAAGAACACATTGCTAGTTCACACAAAACAATCCAAAACAAAGGAAAAGTAAATGTAGAGGTCATTGAGAGGAATGAGGTTTAACTGTAACCCATCAGGAAGGCAAGCAGTCTTTGTAAATGCTTCCCTCTCTGTGTGGCCTTCATTAAGAAATCAGAAGGTGGTGCCCTCTGAGTTGTGGGAATCAATGCCACAAAGAGCAGTACTGAGATGCTGAAGTTACTATTTAGCTAGATCTCTGACATTTATATGGCAAAAATGACATTTGTTTTATTCAGATACTGCCTGAACATTCACAGATCTTGTTCTGACCAATGAGTACACTACTTCAACAAAAGAAAGTAATGAAGTAAGAATATATTTTGCTTAAAAATGTTTCCTAAAATAATTACCCTCTCATTTTCTGTTGTCAGCTTTTTGTTATCTTCCAAGAGCATAGATCTTTCGCGCTCGTATTTCTCTTTCATTGTTCCTACTGCTTCCTCCATTTCACTGTGCCTAAGGAGAAGGACAAGAAATAGAAACACTTATACTGTAACATTGCTGAACCTGTAGACTGGATTTTCAAAAAGGAATAAACAGAGTTAAGGTGAAATACCAACCTGCACAGATACCTATGCAATGCAATACACAAAAAAAAGAAATCCATGGTTAATGAATCATGCCCAAAAGCTTACCTCTCTCGCTTTGTTTTCTCTAATTTATCCTTTAATATCATGATCTCTTTCTGCAGTGCAAGCTGATGGCTCTCTGAATCATGTACTTCCTTTTTCACATTTTTTACTTCCAAAACATGTGATGCTTCTCGTCGGACCAGCTCCTCTTCATAAAATAAGATTTTCTTTTCCAGCTCAGACTTAATTTTGGAAAGCTCCTGCTGATGTTCTAGTGTGGCACCTGCTGTCCGGCCTCCCTGCTTCAGCTGTAGAACAAAAGAAACCATCAGGAAGAGACTATGATCTTTACATTTTGGGAATATTATTTAAAATTAGAACTGTCCAACTGGTGGCACCTGGGAAAATTTTTATTTGGGCCCCAAGTGATTATAAGGTGCCTGTCTCCAACCATTAAGACCCATAAGTGACTGCTGTGCTTACATGACCCTAATAAGGGGTTCAAATGGGTTGCAGAGATAACAGATTTGGACCATATTGGTTTAGTATCTGCTTAGAATTTATATAAACTGGACATTTTCAAGATGTTCATGTCCAATGAGATACTAAAGTCTTTCAAGCAAAAAAGCAAATAAATCTGAACAGGATAGGTCAGGTTTCTAGTAATGTTGTAGTTTTTAAGTTTCCCACAGGTATCAACAGTTGTGCAAGCAAAACTATTGCAGCTCCTGTGCCATGAGTAAACATTTATCAAAAAACATGTAACCTTTAAAGCTTCCAGTTCATTTTCCAGTTGTTTGGAGAAGACCTCACTGTGCTCCCGAAGCTTGCGTTCTTTTGATGCTTCTGCTACAACTTCTTCAAGTTGGGCTTCCAGCTGTAACAGAAGTAAATTTAAGTCATTTCAACACAAGATAGTGTATTATTTCCTTTCCTCCACATGGACGAGCAGCAAGTTTTCCTTATTTCTATTTTACGTTACACCACTATAACAATCATCTTGGAATGTCATGATAATTGTTTTGCCTTCAGCGATCCAGGCATCTGTCTCATTCAGTAGAACTATTACTATCTGACTTTTGTACTGATATGAACTACACCAAGCATATGCAGGGAAACTGCTCAGCTTCTGTTAATGCTAAGAGAAGGAAATGACACTAGGAAGTCATTCCAGTTGTGAAAGAAGAAAGTCTCATACATTTACAGGTTAGCTCCATGCCTCAGTATCTACTAAGGCAGTTTAAAAATCCCAACCTTTGAGCCAAACTATTGCAAAATACTTCAAATTTGAACACTGAACACTTTTATTTTGCAGTTATGGAACAAAGTAAGCTTGATCATCCATTTATTGACTTCAGAAAGCTTATCAGAAAGACGATTTATATTTAGAAGCAACTGTTGGAATTCAACCAACAGTAGCACAGTTTTAAAACATGACAGGAAGAGTAAGATTTGTTTTTCTTCATTCAAATGCAACTAGCAAAGTTGTTTTTGAAACAACCATATTTACAATTGTGGGCCAAGATAATGAATTTATAGACTATGTTCTGAATAGAAGATTAATACAGCTGTTGGGAAAGGCAGAACAGAGGAATTTGGGAGAACAAAGACAGGAGATTATAAAGCCCTGCATGGAGATATTTAACTGAATAAGCAACAATACTTGAATACCTGCTGCACTCTACTGTAGAGATGAGGTGCCACAGCCCTTCACCTTTCCCAATGAACTACTACTTATTCATGGATAAAAGTCCGAGAAACTTCATCTCTTACTACATTTTCATAGACTGCCCTTCAATTTGCTAGAAGTTTTGTAGCAATGTTTATAAAGCTCTTGAATTTCTCTTCTACACTTCACCCAAAGAATATACAAAATTTAATGTTTTTCAGTAATTAAAACACTCCGGGTTAACTACAATAGCTGTTTCTTCTGCCCTCTTCTGGTTATCTACTTCATCTCATGTAAAACTATAGATTACCTAGAATACTAATTGGAAATAAATTTGCTTAAAGATATTACAGACATTCTCTACAATGACTAACTATAGAGGAAGGAAAACCATGTATTTAGTCTGTATCACTATTCCTCCCTCCAGCTGAAGAGAAAAATTCAGTTAAAACAAACAAACTCAGAATACTCCAACCTTAAAACACATGAAGACATTAAGCTTTCTAGGTTTCAAGCTGACTATGAGTCAGAGTCTACAAGAATCAAAACACAAGAACTAAGAAGCTGGGCATATAGCAAGAATAGTTTCCTCCAGACTAAAATCAGCCTGAGTACAAATAAAAAAAGACGACTCAGTTTCCTGCTACATGAGTAAAACATTTAGAAACAAATTCAAGATCTATTTTGTGACCTGTAGCAAAGTCATATGGAAGAGTTACTGGGGCAATTTCTTACAGATGGACAAAGTAAATTATCATTAACAGTCCCAATTTTTCAATACAATCACATATGAGATACTGGATAAGCAGCAGCTGAAACATGTTGTTAGCTATTTTATCAAGCTACCTCTTTTCTGATCTTCTCTGATTTACGGATGTCCTGTCGCATAGCATCAATTTTCTGCATGCTCACTTCCACCTCTTCTTCTTTGTCACGAAGTTGCCGGGACAGCTTCTGCTTTTGAGACCGCAAGTCTCCCATCCTCTCACTGAGCTCAGAGAACTCCTGCACAGCTAGCTTTCTTTGTTGGTGGGCATCCCTCAATTCTTTGGATTGTGTCTTTAATCTCTCTGAGGCTTCTACAAGTTGCTGGTTTAAATAAAAAAAAATGTAATAAAGAGAGTCATTTGAACTTCATATATTCTTTCCAAGAACAAAGGAACTGCACCTACATAAGCATGACTTGAAAGCTCAACCACCTCACATAACTTCTAAATATTATTTCTAATTCTTAATTCACACTTTTTCTTTTTTCCTGGCTAAGCAGTAGTAACAGTAACATACCAAGACAGCAGTTATTCTGCTTCTAATGTGGCAGCTCCAAAAGCGTCTTTGGTGTTCCAGAAGTTTTTCTAATAAATCTGACTACACAAGGCCACCCCACTTCTAAATACCTTAATATTAGATTACCATAATGTACCTGCATAACAGTAACCTTTTTTAAAGGAATGTTTTAGCAGACAGCACATTCAAGGGACATATCAGATATGCTGTACCAACACTGAGATGCTGCAGCCAATCTTGTGAAGTTCTTCAGAAAACTGAGGAATATTCCTTAGAACAAACTGTGAAGCTCTAATACTTCAACTGAAAGTATAAAAGCTGGTTTTTTTACAGCAAGTAGTTAACAAAAATTAACAAGATTAAAATAAAAATTGAATCTTCTACATAAAATCATTTGAAAGTGGGAGGAAAAAAAATAAGAAAAAGAGCAGAACTAGACAGGATAAATGTATACTGGCCAAGGGACTTCTAAAAATTTCTGCTGTTAGTAGGAGTATTGCAGGAGCATTCATTAACTTCCCAAAAGGCATGTGTTCAAACCAGAAGGAGCAGATTTTCCTTCTCTGCTACTCATACACTCTGGTAAATAACCCTTACCAGTGGTTAACAGACAGGAGAGAGGCTGTTAAATTCTCGTGGACAAAAACCCCAGAGATTTTGGCCCATGGATTACTTTTGGGTCCATTTAAATGCCACATGAGCAATACAGCTGCTAGACTTTTCCAAAACTAGCTCTTTGCATAGATACAGTTTTCTTGATATTACTGAAAGTGGGATGTAGTATATGCAAACCCATATTTACTTTACTGCAAAATATTTTGCTGACAAACTAAGATACTGTTACACTTTAGGAACCAAACAAATGTGTAATTTACAGAAGAGTAAATAAGTCCAGCAATTACATAAAAGTCAACCTCAGCCTTAAGCAATAATTAACCTTTTGGTATTACAAAGAGTAAGTGGGCTCAAGCTAGAGCAGTGACCTAGCTCTATTAACTCTTTCATATATATATGCTTTTTGGTATCTACAGGACTGATGACTAGCCATAGATCCGAGTTTAACTCCTGTGCATATTATCATAGAATCATTTAAGTTGGGCGCTGGGCACCTGAGAAACAACTGGTCTTACTATTAAACACTGAGACAAAGTAGGCATTAAGTACCTCAGCCTTTTCCTCATCCTTTGTCACCCTGTTTCCCACTGCATCCAATGAAGGATGGAGATACTCTTTAGACTTCTTTTTGTTGCTAATGTATTTATAGAAACGTTTTTTATTGTCTTTTACAGCAGTAGCCAGATTAAGTTCTAGCTGGACTTTAGCCCTTCTAATTTTCTCCCTGCATAACCTCACGACATCTTTGTAGTCCCCCAAGTTGCCTGCCCCTTCTTCCAAAGGCCATAAATTCTCCCCTTTTTCCTGAGTTCCAGCCAAAGCTCTCTGTTCAGCCAGGCTGGTCTTCCCTGCTGGCTTGTCTTTCAGCACATGGGGATGGCCTGCTCCTGCGCCTTTCAGATTTTCTCTTGAAGAATGTCCAGCCTTCCTGGACTCCTTTGCCCTTCAGGACTACCTCCCAAGGGACTGTGCCAAACAGTCTCCGAAACAGGCCAAATCTGCCCTTCGGAAGTCCAAGGTAGCAGTTCTGCTGACCCCCCTCCTTACTTCTCTGAGAATCAAAAACTCTTTGTGATGGCTGTGCCCGAGACAGCCTCCAACCATCACATCCCCCACAGGTCCTCCTCTGTTTGCAAACAACAGGTCCAGCAGAGCACCTTCCCTAGTTGGCTCACTCACCAGCTGTGTCAGGAAATTACCTTCCAACCACTCCAGGAACCTCTTGGACTGTTTCCTCTCTGCTGTACTGTATTGCCAGCAGACATCTGGCAAGTTGAAGTCCCCCATGAGAACAAGGGCTAGCGATTGTGAGACTTCTCCTAGCTGCTTACAGAATATTTTGTCTGCCTCTTCATCCTGGTTGGGAAGTCTATAACAGACTCCCACCATGATATCTGCCTTGTTGGCCTTCCCCCCGCTTCTTACCCATAAACACTCAACCCTATCATCATCATTGTCAAGCTCTGGACAGTCAAAACATTCCCTGACAGGGCTACCCCACCACCTCTCTGTCCTTGCCTAACCCCTTCTGAAGAGTTTATAGCCATCCATGGCAGCGCTCCAGTTACAGGAGTCATCCCACCATGTTTCTGTAACAGCAACTATATCATAGTTTTCCTGCTGCACAATGGCTTCCAGCTCCTCCTGTTGCCCATGCTGCATGCATTGGTGTAGATGCACTTCAGTTGGGCTGTTGATCCTGCCACCATTTTTGGGGGAGAAGCCCTAATCCTACTTGACCATCCTCAGGCACTTCTGTGGTTTCTAACACATCAATAACCCTTGAGTCTTTGCCGTCACATGGCTCGCCGTCCCATACCTCCACTGTGATGGCAGACCGCAAGACCTCACTAGCACACCATCCCTCAAACACTGGTGTGCCAACCACAGGCTTATCTCTAGCAAGCAGGTTTTATCCCTTTCCCCCTTCAAATCTAGTTTAAAGCTCTTTCAATGAGCCCTACTAACTCCTGTGCAAAGATCCTTTCCCGCTTTGAGACAGGTGTACCCCTGTCTGTCGCCAGCAGGCCTGGTGTCATGTAAACCGACCCATGACCAAAATCCCCCAAATTCTGGCAGTGACACAAGCCTTGGAGCCAGGTATTGATCTGCTGCCTCTTCCTGTTTCTTCCCACATCATTCCCTGCAACTGGAAGGATAGAAGAGAAGACTACTTGTAATCCTGATCCCTTAACCAGTCATCCCAAGGCGCTGAAGTCTCTCTTCATTGCCCTCAGACTTATAGTGAAACAGCTGAGAAAAATTAAACAGGTAAACTAAAACCATCTTTAAGTTTTTGTTCCATCTAGCGGAACACATCTGAAATAAGTGAGATGCCTATCAATTTCCAAAAAACCAAAGTGTGCTCCTTTGGAAAACTACTTTATTGCTAATGAAATTAACAGGTTTGCTAACATTGTGGTACAGTTTTAAAAAGAAGCATTTAAAACACTAAAATTGCAATCACAACAGAACTGTTCTATAACTACTTTACATGACCATTTTTAAACATATCTGTCTTTGGATCAATACCTTATGAAGGTCCTCCTTTTCTTGCCGCAGTACTCTGCACTGTTTTTCTAGTCCTTTCAGCTTGTGTATAGAGTCTTCATGTTCTTGTCGAAAAGCCACTGCATCTGCAAGCTGTCCTTCCAGCTTACTTATATCTGTAGATTAATACATATTAAAGGTAACTGGTCCCAAATTTACACCAATAAAGCAAGCAACATTATTCAACCAAATTGGCATCACTTTGCTTGAAAAATCAACTTCTTTTCCTTTCCCATGATTTTAGACTGTTTAAGGTAATATTGGGGCACTGACACCAAATAATTTTAATTTTGTCAGCCTATTAAAGAAATCCTCACAAAGACTGTGATCTCTAAGTGAAAAAGCCTTAGCACAGGGCTTTGGCTTGAGGAATGCAACTTCTAGCCCTTTAAAAAATTGATATAAACTTGAGTTGTTCTAATTCTAGTTCTAGTAATTTGTCTCCTAAATAGTTTTAATTATATGACAAGCAAGGCTACAGTCAATCATTAGTGCATCTAGCAAGACATGAAAGGACTATTTATTTCCTAGAGTAGACAAGAACCAACAATCTGGGAAGGAAATACCATCCTATATGAGGCAGGCTGGAGACCCAACTGCCCATGTTCCTGGCAGCATGTTCTCCTGGTAGTTCTCTCTTTACTCTCAAAGATAATTAAAGAAATTTGATTTGAAATTATCATCTTTAAGCACAACAAACTAACCATCTTTATATATTTCTGCTCAATCTTAGAGCTGGTAAGAAAATAAACTGCCATTCTCCATTTGGTTTTAATTACTACTTCTTTTAATCAAATAAATAAGAAATTGCACAGGGAATAACTTTCTGAAGTTCCACTGATGTCTGTGGCAGAACAGGAAAATTAGACATATGTATTCAGGGATCCCAAGCACTGCTGTAATGATTAAAGTATTATTCCTTTCATCATTTCAGCACAAACGTCCTCCCACCGTACATCAACCAATACTACTTCTTTTTAAAACTCAGTCCATACTGCTAGTTTTTATATTTAACAGGACACCATTGGCTGAAGAGCTAGATAAACATGAACCATTTGCAGAAGTAGCACCTTAATCTAACTATTTTGACTCAAACCTAATTACAGAAAACACAAGAATAGCTTTTTTTGGAAGGATAATCTACGTAGGAGAGCTGAGCTGATTTTTGCAATGCACACACCTACAAAGGGAGTATATTGCCAAACTGCAGTTGCATCAGCAACTCGGGATCTGAACTCACTTATGCTATACTACAGGCCCCTATAAACCTCTCAGCCAAGTCATCAGGAATTCAAACCTACAATTTTATCACTGATTCCCACTTAAAAATTAGACGCTAACAGTTTTGGATAAACTAATAGCACTGTCAAGCAACAAATTTTTAGTGATATGGATGAGTCAGTCTTCTCTCAGGACAGATGCCAGTATTTGTTTTTCTGCAATGCTCAGTGCTTCCTAATTAATGCATCACCAGACAGAAACACAAAGGGAGCAGGAGCTCAGAAACATTTAAATGTGAACTATTATTATACATCCTCCCCACCTATCCCCTTATGTTACTAAAGAGCAACTAGTCTTCTCTCCCCACTGCCTCTTACACCTGCCTCCAAGTAAAAGCCCTCCAAAACAATACTCCCCCAAAAAAGAAGTAAGGGAACAGGATGTCCTGGGATTTTTAGGGAAATAAACACCACACAAAATATTTAACTGAATCCATCCATACAATTCATTGTACTCTAGACTCTCCATGCTAGTATATGCTATCAGGCCAAGCAAGTGGAAGAAAAAGTTAAGTGCTCATCTGGAAAAACTGAAATGCCTCTTAATATTGAACGAGACTTTAAAAACCCTTTGGTTTTTTAGCACCTCAAGAACATTAATTTTTCTTATTGCAAAAACACAATACCTAATGTTACCAGGAGTAGCAAAATAAATTGCATTACTATAATTACCATGCCAGAGGCTTACCTGTTAATTTGTTCTTCAGCCGTTCGATTTCTTCATTTAATTTTTTAATCTCCTTATCACGGCTTGTATTTACTGTAACACACACTGGACCTTGGAGGTTCTGCATTGTCTGTGTAGATTCTTAAAATCAGAAGAGGAAGGAAAAGGTTTTCAATAAAATACACTCCAATTCCTCCTAATGAACAGAACTAAGAATCCAAACAAATATAAATCACTAACCTTGCAGTTTTCTGTTCAAATCCTGCTTTTCTTGCTCTAATTTCCGTATTTTCTTTTCATAGCCTTCTATTTGTGAAGTGTTCTTTAAGTCACGCTGTACATCCATATCTTTGGTTACAGTGTCAGACTGCATCGCACTCTTTAAAGTGCCTCTATCAGATAAAGAGCTGAAAACAAATAGATAAGTTAGAACATTTTAATAAATACTCACAGCAATCTACAGCAGTGACATGCTGCGATTCCACCAAATACGCACCTCAATTTTACATAAACAATTAGTGCAGTAATTATTACTGTTGAGACAACTGTCAGGGTAGATAAAGTTACTATTCCCTAGCTACTGTGTATGCTGCTGTAGAATGAAGATACCTGCATTCAGGACTTCAATGATGTGGACGTACATTCAGTTTACAAACTGCCTAAATAACTGAAAATGTTAACTCTCCTACGCCAAAGGTTACTACTACCTGACAGCGAAGTAAGCAGGTAAATGTACCTGTGCCGAGAGCTGAGAAACAAACCCAAAAGTTGAGTTTAAAATGTGACAAAGATGGATTTAAGTTAAGCCACATGATCTCACTCTGAAAAGGATGAGCGTACTGGGTTCTTTCTGAAATAGTGTTGCATGGGCTAACAAACCCCAGCAAAGGCAAATAACAGAATAACAAACAGGGCAGAATAACCTTAAGATCAGAGACAAGTATATGTTTGAGGGATCTCTGAAGTTAGATGGAGGCCATTTCAAAGATGTGCAAAGTGAGCCACTTTGACCATGCTCAGAACCATCTATGTTAAGTTAGACTACCAGCAGGACTTCGGAGCAATGAGCTAATCCTGAACTGTTCCTGGCAGATGTGCAATGTGGACAAGACTTGCTCTCAGCCTCTCAGTGCAGGAACAGCAAGTTTCTACCCAATTGCAAGTGGCATGTCTAGTCCCTTAAATTTCATTTATTTCAAATAGATAAAATATTAAATACAAAAGCATCTAATCTTGACAAGCATGATCAAAACATGTTCAGAAACCTGGGGGAAAAAAAGGGATAAAGGTTTGTCACCTAGGGACATCAGCCTTTCTAAATGTTTATAAAAATGAGAATTTCCTAGAATTAGCTGCATTTAGGAAACAAGTTTAATGAGCAACATATCCTTTACTTACCTATCAGTTGTGTATGTAAACCCAACGAATGGCAAATGCAATCCAGAAAACCCTGTATGAGAACTTGGTGGCACCACTTCCTGCATGAAAACAATGTGCATGAAAACCCGAAAGAGAACCCATACAGAGCTAAAGGCATTTGATTTAGCCTCAACAGTTAAAGAGAGACAGCTAATGGAAAGACTTTTCTTAGCGCTTGACAATTGGCAGTAATGCTTCATTGTATAGCCTTCTATTGTCCCTGGATGAACTTTATTTCAGATTAGGTCACTTAATATAATGACCAGAATTTAGGAGCCTCTTGAACTGCCATTTGGAAGGGCAGCATTTCAACAAGTTCAAAGCACAATGCAACCAACAAAAGAAAACCTGAAATTTGAAGTTTCTAATTAAAGGTGACCTGACAACAAAATGCATGCTGTTAGTTTTAGTATGCTAGTTACTGTTAGATATGTAACCAAAAAAACATGCCAAAAGCTCTTCATTTCTTGGAATACAAGCTGATGAACAAATTACCACATAAGCCCTCTGCTTCTCCTCACCCAAATTTGTAAACTGCTACACAACAGAAATGGAGGAGGGGAACACCGATGTCCCCACTCCAAAAACCAACCTCCTGGTTCTTATGCGAGTGGAGAAATAGCAGTGTGAGCTCTCTCACCTGGACAGCTCTGACTGCAAGCTGCATGGAGAATATATGTGTATTTCTGAAGACAGATTATTTATTTTTTTTCCACCTTTGAAAAGGAATAAATCCAAATACTAGCTCCTGGTAAAGGTAAACTAAAAGGGCAACTAAGGGGTTTTTTCCCCACCTAAATATGTTTTAGCTTTGACTGACTGTGTAACAGTAGTCCATTTTGGCAAGTCCATTTAGAAAAGCAGCTCACAATTTCTGATAACCCAAAATGCCAAAGAGATTAAAAACTTGAATTTTTCACATTTGAAATGGCTTATTTTTCATTTCTTACATTACTTATTTTGAAATAAGTTCTCACTACTACCTTATAGTGCAGCAAGGTTGCATATTTGCATTAGTAATATTTAAAACCGGACTCACTGGATTTCTTAATACATCATCATCTACATCAAAGTTTGAGGTGTCAGAAGGACTGCTAACATCTGGAATGTAAGGTGCTTCTAGGTTTCGGATATTATCCCAATTAAGTCCTTCAAAAAATGCATGAGACTTAAAATCTTCTATTCCATTCTGTCCCAGTCTACGCTCCCTACTGCAGATAAGTCGCTGAATAAGATCTTTTGCTTCTTCAGATACATCTGTAACATGGGATGGAAACTGAAATCGTTCCTAGAAAACAAAACAAATAGAGAAATTTTTAGAGGAAGAATCCATTCCATAACTTTCAACAGTAGTTTCAAAAAGAACATGCTAAGTTACGCCAATAAAACTGGAAATGAATAGTCAAACATTGCTCTTCCAGCAAGCAGCGGCAAAGCACAATGCAATACATTCAGTGTTAGACTTGTCTTAAAATGGATTTCGAGGACAAGTAATCATTTCTCAATTTGTTTAACACAGATCTGTTTGAAACTAACTGCAATTGCAGTAACTCTATTTGGGAAAGCAAACTTCTTTTTTTAAGACATACAGGAATTTTGACACACTACAATATATTAAAGATCATACAATAAAGGCAGACTCTCACTGGTATTCTTAGTCACAGATCCACTGTTCTCCTGAAGATGTACTCCTTGAGATTTTATTAATTTCAATTCTTAAAAACCCATGATGGTAGTAAATTCTTTATAAAACATTCTTCTATTTAAGGATGTATTTTTCTAATTCATAGGTTAAATACCTGGGTTTCTTACCAAAATATAACCTACATTTAGCAAAAAAGATCTAAAAATTGTAGTTACCACTAACATCTGAAATTACTTTAGATAAAAATTGGGAAAACTTTTTCTGTATTTTAGCTTGCTACTACTACCACTGCATAGTCAAAAAGGGCTTTTTGGTTTGT
The DNA here is from genome assembly GCF_929443795.1 of Astur gentilis. NCBI lineage: Eukaryota > Metazoa > Chordata > Aves > Accipitriformes > Accipitridae > Astur > Astur gentilis. The sequence goes on from NC_064904.1 coordinate 11,519,873, forward strand.
TTTTTTTTTCAATAAAGGACAATAGCATGCACACACACACATATATATATATTTATATATATATAAACCCCCCAACTTTCCAAGTTTAAAATGAGATCATTAGGGACCAAACCAGCATAATTGAAATTAAAGTTTAAAACTTCCACTAAAAACCACACAATCATATTGATTATGTGTCCAAATGAGATTAAAACACTAAGTCTGCAGGACAGCAGTTTCAAACTTCCTCCCAAATAGCTTAAGAGCCACATAGCCAGAATTTACACTGGTTACATTTGCAACCAGTTAGTTCGTTGAAGCAATTAAAGCAAGAGAGAGATTAATATTCATCACAGTAAGGGTGTCAGCTCTGGCAAGGATTTCACATCTTATCCATCACTGCTTCACTATGGGATCACAGCTTTGTAAAAACCAGTAAACTGCATGCATCTTGCGGAGAAGAAAATGCAACAACACACCCTATGCAATAGCTTCTGGCTACCTAGGATGAGCATGCACATAAATACATCCTTCTAATACAGCTCTTGAAAGGACACCATGAACTGGTGTTCTTACTTCTCTGATGTTCAAAATGCACCCAGAAGTTCGAACACTTGTCTACCACTTTGACCCTGGACAAACCCCCCCTACCTCATGTTCTTCATGCAGCTCATGTCTACACTGGATGACTTGCCTTTTCCCTTTTTTGTACTGTTACCAGTGTGACAGAAAATGTGCACAGCTGTGTAAATAATGCATTACTTCATTTCTCCTTCACAGTCCGGAGGAAACTTTCAATGGGCCCAACACGAGAGTTGGTTTTAATTTCAATTTTGTGATGATTGCTTAGGTTTTCCAAAAAGAACAATGTCAGCATTTAGAGAAAAATTTCAATTTGACAAAGAATTCAGTTTCTGCAGTTCAGAGAAGCAAATGTTCCTATAAACCTGAACCAACAAACCTATACAATATGGTTCTAAAACATTGTGAAAAAGCAAAGACCTACTATCACTTCAGTATCTTTCAGTGATACCAGTTTCTCTGTTAACATTATAAACTCAGTGAGTACACAGAGATTTAATATAGCTCTTACTTCATGATTCATAATCTTCCCATAGGTTTCCACTAACGACTCTGCATAAAAGGGTGTTTCACCATACAGCATTTCATACATGCAGACACCCAATGACCACCAGTCACATTCAGGCCCATATTTTCCCATTCCATCTTCCATTGCTTGCAGTATCTCAGGGGAGATGTAGTCAGGTGTACCCACTGCTACTGATGACTGTACCTTAAAAATAAGGCAAACAATAATTCTTGTAAGATTTCAGGTTCTCTCAGCAACTTCCTCACTCACACGCTAGTATTTCTGACCAACAGAGACACCACAACATGATTTTGGAAAAAGAAGAGATTTATAAAATCACTGCAACAACATAAAGAAAATATTAAGAAAGTAGCAAAGACTGCACAGATTAAGTTCGGATCTACTTCTACATAAAATCAGTTGATATGCTTTATTCTGAACACAGTAGAAACCCCAAATAATCACAGCTACTGTGAAAGCAGAAAGACAAGAGAACAATGTTTTGCCTTTGTGACTGTTTATACTTCAAAATTGCAATTGGCTGCCAGAAGTTGAACTGAAAAATTAGTAAGTAGGAAGTTCAAGTCATATGCCCAAATTTTACAGTTTCATTTGAAGATCACAAAACAAGGTGCTCGGGCAAGTAGTCCCTTATTTTTAGTATGACAGAAATTGGTTTAATGCTTATTGCATAATGTGCAACTGGTTGCAATACAGGGATAAGGTGGGGAATTGTCGTGCACCCAAGTACTAGGGAAGCCTGGACCATCATGGCAGTGGCAGAGCAGCTCTAACCTCTAGGAACGTGTTCTCAGATTTCACACAGAGTTACAATGGCTCCTTCCAAATTATTTTGTATGTTATATGGTAAATCCTTGGCAGGCATTTTATGGCTAAAGAATGTCACCAAGACATGAGTTTGTGCCAAAATTGGTGAATGATTTTGCATGTCATACCTTGGCAGGACTGGAACCCCTGGAAGCACCCAAAACTAGGCAAAACAAACAAAACCTATCATGAGTGATTTAGTTTTTAGGGGTGTATCCAATCTGGTGGACAAGATGGCCACTTATCATAACGTTGCTGTTCCATTTGTAAGAAGCATATAAAACAAACTATTTTTTAATTATAGAGTCATTTAGGTTGGAAAGGACCTTTAAGATCATCAAGTCCAACTGTTAACCTAACACTGCCAAGTCCACCACTAAACCATGTCCCTAAGCACCACATCTACACATATTTAAATACCTCCGGGGATGGTGACTCCACTGCCTCCCTGGGCAGCCTGTTCCAATGCTTGACAACCCTTTCAGTGACGAAATTTTTCCTGATATCCAATCTGAACCTCCCCTGGCGCAACTTGAGGCTGTATCCTCTCATGCTATCGCTTGTTACTTGGGAGAAGAGACCAACACCCACCTCGCTACAACCTCCTTGCAGGCAGTTGTAGAGAGCGATAAGGTCTCCCCCTCAGCCTCCTTTTCTCCAGGCTGAACAACCCCAGTTCCCTCAGCTGCTCCTCATAAGACTTGTGCTCTAGACCCTTCACCAGCTTGGTTGCCCTTCTCTGGACACGCTCCAGCACCTCAATGTCTTTCTTGTAGTGAGGGGCCCAAAACTGAACACACTGTTTGAGGTGCAGCCTCACCAGTGCCAAGTACAGGGGGACGATCACTTCCCTAGTCCCGCTGGCCACACTATCTCTGATACAGGCCAGGATGCCATTGGCCTTCTTGGCCACCTGGGCACACTGCTGGCTCATACTCAGCTGGCTGCTGACCGACACCCCCAGGTCCTTTTCCACCAGGCAGCTTTCCAGCCACTCTTCCCCAAGCCTGTAGCATTGCATGGGGTTGTTGTGAACTAAGTGCAGGACCCAATATTTAGCCTTGCTGAACCTCATACAGTTGGCCTCAGCCCATCGATCCAGCCTGTCCAGATCCCACTGTAGAGCCTTCCTACCCTCAAGCAGATCAACGCTCCCGCCCAAGTTGCTGTCATCTGCAAACTTACTGAGGGCACACTCGATTCCCTCATCAGATTGTTATTGAAGATATTAAACTGGCCCCAATACCAAGCCCTGGGGAACACCACTTATGACCAGCTGCCAACTGGATTTAACACCATTCACCACCACTCTTTGGGCCTGGGCACCCAGCCATTTTTTTACCCAGCAAAGAGTACGCCCGTCCAAGCCATGAGCAGCCAGTTTCTCCAGAAGAATGCTGTGGGAAACGGCGTCAAAGGCTTCATTAAAGTCTAGGTAGTCAACATCCACAGCCTTTCCCTCATCCTCTAAGTGGGTCACCTTGTCATGGAAGGGGATCAGGTTAGTCAAGCAGGACCTGCCTTTCATAAACCCATGCTGCCTGGGCCCGATTGCCTTGTTGTCCTGTACATGCCGTCTTGATGGCACTCAAGATGATCTGCTCCATTACCTTCCCTGGCACCAAGGTCAGACTGACAGGCCTGTAGTTCCCTGGATCCTCCTTCCGGCCCTTCTTGTAGATGGGCATCACATTTGCTAACCTCCAGTCAACTGGGACCTCCCCAGTTAGCCAGGACTGCTGATAAATGATTGAAAGTGGCTTGGTGAGCACTTCTACCAGCTCCCTCAGTACCCTTGGGTGGATCCCATCTGGCCCCATAGACTTGTGTGTGTCTTAAGTGGTGTAGCTGGTTGCTAACCATTTCCCCTGGCATTATGGGGGCTTCATTCTGCTCCTCATCCCTGTCTTCCAGCTCAGGGCGCTGGGCACCTGAGGAACAACTGGTCTTACTATTAAAGACTGAGACAAAGCAGGCATTAAGTACCTCAGCCTTTTCCTCATCCTTTGTCACCCTGTTTCCCACTGCATCCAATGAGGGATGGAGATACTCCTTAGACCTCTTTTTGTTGTTAGTGTATTTATAGAAATGTTTTTTATGGTCTTTTACAGCAGTAGCCAGATTAAGTTCCTGTTGTGCTTAGTTATGTCCTCATTTTGGATGACTTATACTTCAAGTCTGTCACAGCTTCTAGGTTCCTGGTCACCTGTGATTCCAATACATAATTAGTATCAAATTTCTATCCTTTTTGAACAAAGGGTGTTTGGACAGTTCATAATAATCTCATGAGAACTGAAATGGCCAGTAGAAGAAAACATGAAAGACAGAAAACCAGCAAAGGATAACTTTAAACGGTAGCAACCTGTAAAACAAGGAGATGAAGATGTCAAAACAGTTTTTAGAAGTATGTTGAATTATACTCTTCCCTAAATTTTTAGCATGTTAATAAGCTTACAATCTATCACCTCCCTGATGCACGCTGACAATGTCTAATAGCTTTAAGACCAGGAACTTGCTCACAAGGTCCCACTACCAGTGACCCGATTAAATTTTGCTTCATACATACTGTGCCATCTTCACTCATTTTCAGACAGGACCCAAAGTCTGCCAGTCGTATGTGACCATTCATGTCCAAAAGAACATTATCAGGCTTTATGTCCCTGTTACAATAGAAAGAAGTGAGAAGATTTAAATATATAGTATTAGCTCTGCTTGTAAAGATTAATCTTGCAACAGAAGAACAAAGAATTTTATGTTGGATATCCACTGATGCAAACTCTCTTTACTGCACTACTTACGACCGTCTCCTCCTGCCCAAATTAAAACTTTGCCCGCAATATTGAAGCTTTAGATTACAACAGTTTTTCAAGCTCATCAAAGTTGAACTCTGAATGGTCAAATAACCAAGCATTATAATTACAGTGAGTCATACTGACTGTAAAAGATAGGCAGTTTACTTCACCAGCATTATTTCAAGATTATATGCATCACAATATACTGTTTACAGGCAAGATAGATAGAAGAGAAAAGGCAATCTTTTAATCTCATGTTTTTTACCCAGACTTAACAACTAACTCCTAGCTTCTTATCTAGGAAGATTTTTTTTCCCCCACTGATTCTCTAAATTTTGTCCAGCGTTTCTGTTGGCCATTATTTTTCATTTGCTATTCAAGACTTTCTATACACTACTGCACAGCACATTTGGTTCTACGGATACCTAAAGACTTTTGCATCCCATCTACATGCAGCAGTTACTCTACAAGCCACTGAATTCCCCCAGCTCTGGGATCAGGGCAATGCCATTTCAACAGGATACAGTAACATTAGAAAGTCTCCAATATCAAACAATTTTTGTCCTATTCTTACACATATATAGCAGGTTATAAAATGATATACAGCATGCTAAAATGATATACAGCATGCTAATGCTACTAAATGACATAGAACTAAGATTCCAATTTCATTCTAGCTCATTACTTGATATTCTTTTTGATATCAGGAAGATAGGCAAAAAGAATTTATTAAAGAGCACGTTAATTAAATTTAGTCTACCGATTAACCACATTTTATTTCACCACTTTGTACTCAAATTCACACAAACTAAAGTATCAGTAAAAGATCAATCATCTGGACAACTTAAGAAGACAGTCCCAATCCATATTATGCTGGGGTTTTTTGTTTTGGTTTTTTTTTTTGTTGTTTGTTTGGTTTTTTTTTGGTTTTTTTTTTAATAGCTTTAAAATATCCGTAATGGATTGTAAGAGCACCTAGCCAAGATGTTGGGAAGGTGACAAGAAAGGAAGAGAGAAGAGCAAGTGCAGAAAACAAAACAAACTCAGTTATGCACCAATTCTGCAGGCTAAAAAGGAGAACATCCATGTCTTCCAAGGTAACATATGCCAGTCTTCTTCCCTTTCTTTACCCAACACTATCCAGGATCAGCTCCCAACATGGCAGCATATCATCATGCTATTCTGAAATATTATTATTTATCTGAGATAGCCAAAAAGGATAACCAAGCCTATAAATGTGTTGATTTGGTGGGGTTTTTTAGATATCATACTTAAATAATACTATCTATTAGTAATAAATAAAACCACGTGCTTTACCTTAAACCCACCAGTCTTGTTGCACCATAAAATCCTGTATTTCTTTTCAAATGCTCAAAAACTTAAAAATTGTATAATAGCTTCAGCTTAATTTTTGAGAGACTAGAATTACTAGGAACAAAGAAAAAAAGTGCTGTGATACACCTTGCTACATAGATGTGTAAGCTGACAATGTCTGATTTTTAAGATGCTGAATTACACAGTTTCACACCTGAGGAGACTTATGAGAAAAACCATGATAGGTTTAACAAAGGGTCCTCATATGTGTAAAAATCCTGCCAATCTGATAAATTTTTCAAACACAAACTTGGATTAACACTTTTTAACCAAGGGCTAATGCTTTGAAATTAATTACTGAAACTTCACTAATACTGTTGCTCATTAGCCGTATTAAGACAAAATAGTAAATGCTAATCTATGCCCGTCAACATAAATTAAATGCATACTTGCTTGTTATAATACAGAAAAATATGCATTAACACAGAAGATTAGACCATCTCACTATGCTTTCCCTATAAACTCTTTAGTAATTTTCTACTGTTAAACTTATTCCATACATTTCAGTTCCAGATACTGTTAACATTTCCTTACAGGCCAATGACCACAAGTCAAGCTCAGTAGGTGCAGAGAACTATTAAAGCTTATATATAACTATACACCAATTTGTTTGTTTGTTTTTTAAAGAACACCGCTCACAGTGCCACTCAAAGCATGAGCCAATCTCATCCAACACATCTCCTCTTTTCTGCTTTGCATGCAGATCTCGCTGGCCTAAGGGAACACTGTTTCTGTTCAGAAAAGCTTAATGCCTCATCTCTGAGCTCTACTGTTTCCTATCTACAGCTAACAGGTCATATAAGCCTTTAAAGGGTCCTTGAAATCCTCTCCAGAGCAATCATGCTTCCTCCTAATCCATTCCAGTTGCCAAGCAGTAATTTCTTGGGCATTCATATATCTCCTATTCAAAGCGTATGTTTTGGCCTCAGAGCCATTCATTCTTATTGCCACAACAGACATTCATTCAGTCTCATGCAAAGATGTAGCTGGTCAGTTAGTCAGGCCACTTTCCTCAGAAATGGGTGCAATGGTGCCTCTGGTGAACTTCTCTGAGTCTGTAACATTTTTATATCTCCACATATTGTCCACATTCACTCACAGGCGTATTAGAGTTTATGCATCTTTTCTTTTTTTTATTTTTGAAACAGTGATCAAAGTCTGAACAGAAGAATTCGAAGTTTTATAGTCTGAGAATTCCCTGTGTCTTTTAAACAATGATTGTAAATAAAAATCACCTCAATTACCTAATGGTTTTCACCCATAAATTTCACAAAACAGACAGTAAAACTGTCCTTATTTCACAGTCTAAGAAATAAAGGCATAAAGAGGTAAAGGGACCTGGCCGAGAGGGACCTGCCAAGTCAGATACAATGCTAGTATGAAGTCCACTTCTCCTGAGCTGGGACTTTCAGTGACCTTCCGTGAACCTACACATACAGCCATAAGCAGTATTCAGTTAACTGAAAAACTTCACTGCTCTCACACTCTGTATTTTCTAACTTCTCTGTTTATTGAAATCAAGCTGCAAAGGCTTCCAGAATTAGTTTAATTTTGCTTTCTAACTGACATCTCATACACAGTTGTTAAACCTGAAAAGCAAACAAAGGATAGAAATTCTCCCCGATCAAGACTCTTACAATGATGAAAAAATATTTATCAAATGCCTCCCTTGCACTACTCACAGCTCTTCTAAAACAGCTGTTCCAAGCAGCAGCCAAAAAAGCATCACACAAAGTATACTCTACCTTCCTGACCTGTTTCCTCTGACAGAGAATGAGGAATATTATATACTCCTAACTACTACAGAACACAACCTAAGTTAACATGATGGCAGGCACTGAGCCGGAATACAAAACCTGTGCACAGAAACAATTAGACCAGCACATACCACTCATTACAAAAACCGTTTGAGGATGACCTCAGGTAAATAGATGCATTAATGTTATCATGGGCTTACTGTGCGTAAATTTTGCAGAATGTCTAAACTTTTGCAGAGAATTCAAACTGCTTCAAACTTTTGGCTGGCTTGGACAAAGGCAGATAAATATTCATGAAATGAATTGAGAATAAGTCAAGAAGCCTGATTAGAAATAAAAGCTTTAGTAAAAGCTTAGTCAGATAAATGTCACTGCTTCTAATATCAATCCATCAAAACCTGATATTCAAAGTGTAATAGCTTATACAGGTATTTTACAGTATATAGTAAGCAAGTACCCACAGTAGTTTGCCTGTGGCTACTGTGTCCATCTGTATACATAGCAGTATCTTTACAATTAGCTTCATATAACTGTGCATGTATTCTTTGCCAAGTGAGACGGTATTTTACCTGTGCACATAATGCAGCTCATGTATGGAATGTATAGCAAGCACCATTTCACCAATGTAGAACCTAGCCATATCTTCAGGAAGCTTGTCTTCAAACTTACTGAGAAGTGTCAGTAAGTCACCACCAACATAGTAGTCCATCACTAGATACTGAAAAGGGAGAAATAAAGCAGTCAAGTACTGAGAGACAGCTGGTAAGAAAAAAAAAAAAAAGAAAGTTTATCAGTTAACCCCTGAAAAAAACTCTTTCACTAATTTTTTTCTGTACCTGGGGAAAGTAGTCAAAATTAGTAATCTTTTGCATTACTTTTACTTCCTTATTTAGTTTAAAAAGATATCATATTCCTTTAATAATAACAGTAAGGATGACACATCAGCATTCAGTTCTCACCATGAAAAAAAAAACACAACAAACACCCAAGATACAGCAGCAACAAACAAGTAAATTGGGGTGAGTTTGTCTTAACTACAGTGTCACACAAAGAAAATGATCTAACATCACGAAAACTACTGTAGGTTATGAACCCTTAAGGTGAGAACTTCCAGAGGATGCAGGAAGAAAAAAAGATATTTAAAACCAGTACTTGATGCAGCGTAGTATAAAATATACACTTCCTTACTCTTTTTAGTTTTGGTACCATTTCAATACTACTAGTGGTTCCAAAAGTAGAACTTATCACATCAACATCTTCAAATATTTATCTTGGCACATGCCACATCATGGATGCATAACATAGCTGGCAAGAGCTTGATGACATGATATATTAGGGATGCCCATGACAAGCCAGAAGCACTGTCAAGCCAAAGGCACTACAGTGGGAAATTAAAAAACAACAACAACAACAAAAAAACCAACAAAAAAACCCAAACAAACAAACAAAAAAATCAAACATTAATGTTCTTTTGAATATATTTCAATGAAAAAGTAAATAGCCTCCTAGGCCAAACAGCCATTATCCTCTCCATGGAAAGGACCAACACAGATGGGGTAATATGAAAAGAAAAGGACTCAGACTTGCTATTTTATTTCTTATACCACAAACTGAGGATTGCATTATAGTTATTTCCTAGCACTATCCACCTAAATACAGACCATCACTTCAGGTATAATGACTTTATCTAGTACTACCAGTCTTGAGCCATTTTGTTCCATGCTTCCCAAGATGATTTGATAAGTGGTTTTAGGAATAACTTTGCTTATTCTGGAATTAACTTCCCAAAGCAGTCATCTTATTTTTCTCCTCAAGGTAAAGCAACCTACAATCCACTGTCCCTGCCACAGATTCATCTTCCACAAGGGAAGCAAATTAAAGAAGATAGGAACCCAAAGGAACATAAAGTGGAATACTATCTCACTATCTTTTGGCTTAAAAAAGCGACTCCGAAAGGCACAGGTTGTGATATTTTTCTCCATCTTATTCAAATTATAGCTTAATCTGATAGGCAAATTTCATCACTTATGTTGAAATCAATCCGTTCATATTGCACCACCCATCAAGGAATTTTAAGTGTGTGTTGGAACACTGTAGACATGCAACAATTACATTTGAAAACAAAAAGCTACAGACAGGAACCAGCAATGTTTTAAAAGGGATATTGTATTAAAGGATTTTCTCTCAAATTCAAGGCTAAGAGAGCTTATAGAGGCTTCTGTGGGAGCAGAAATATCCTGCCTGTCAGAGACAAGGTAATGCACTTCCCTCAGCTCCCACAGCATTCATAACTCAGCAAGAACTCAGCTGACCCATGAAATGAAGCACTTGGATCAGAGGAAGGTTGTGAGACCTCTTCTGTAAGAAAGTCTAATTTTATTCATCTTCCAATTCACAACAATCTTCTTGCCAGGAGGCACTTCTCCCTTCACATGGGGTTAAAATAAAGGCTATTCTGATGCTGAAATCTAGCGGTATTGCATTTCTTCTAGGGAAGTGACTACATCAAATAGGGACAGTAGTTGGAAATCAAAGGAAAAAATACATCATAATACTCTTATGAATACTCAGATGCCTTTAAGAAGCTGACAGAAGACAAACACACATATGTCCTTCTTCATGAATAAGACTGAACGAAAATTTTTCTGGTAAGTCACAAGAAAACTAAAAGATTTTAATCTGGAAGAGATTAAGAACTTCAGGTCCCATACATGTTTCTAATATTCATGGACTATGTTTCACCTACACCATATCTGCTTCAGCAAAATCACAGAAGGTTTACTTAACCCATCTTGACTCAAACTGTCTCTATGAAAGCTTTCTAAGAACCAGAAAAAAGCCATGCTAGCATTTCCATATAATGTCATTTAAGAGTTGGCTGTTTAGAAAACAATACCACAGGGTGTATTTGCCTCTCAAACATTTTAAAACTACAGGAGCAGAACCAGAAAATGAACCCCAGAATATATAAATTTCATGGAATTTTGTGTTTCTTGCTTATACTTAAGTTCTGCATCATCACATATTCTACTAATATTAAATAGAGGGAATGAAACCTCAATTAATTCTAGACTCTCAAGGGCAGCTACTACTTTTCTACCTTAACATCTTACCTTCTTTTTATTTGTCTTGTTCAGAACCCTTTATCATGCAGCCAGAGGAGGATGGCAAAGCCCTAGGTGTGGGAAGACACCAAGGTTCTCTCTCTGCTTCAGGGTTAGCTTATGTGGTTTTGCATTTAAGAATCACTAGCTATAATGCACAAACATCACTGGGAGCAGATACCAGAACCTAGAGCTTTCTCTTTCAGAGGACCGATGTCCACTCTAGGTTGAAGAACCAAGCTCTCTTGCCTGTTCTTGTTTTGTTCTCAGCTTTACATTCCATTCTACAACGATCAAGGATGCACAGCACAACTGAAAAATAAACCAAATCTGCCCAAGTTCTGTAACATGGCAGCACTCTCCCAGGATGTGCAAAAACGTGGCTACAAACTTCTTCAAGATGAGCAGAGATCTTTTAGCCCCTGGACAAGTGAATCACTAAGATGTTATAGAAGAGAACCTTCTGCCCAGGTTCTTGGATGAAAGTCACTTCCTAACGTGTTTCACCTTTTCTTCACGCATCATTTACAATAGAGTGACTGAGATGCAGACACACTCCATCTGTGAGCACCAGACATTTACATAAGATGGATGCTGAGTAACAAACAGACCAAATTGGAAGGCAGCATCTCAGCACACACAGAGCCAGACCTCAGGCAAGCTGGGAATCTGCTGACTTTGGCTGCTAGGCAGAGTTGTTGCTTTCTGAGATACTGGATCTTAAATTAGATGCTAGATGTCTAAATTCTGCTGTCAAGTGAAACTTCAACATCTAAATGTCTTTGGGAACTTGAGGAAAAGAAATGTATTATACTGCTATAGCTTATTGGAACAGATTTGTATAAAACAGTATTAGCAACGCTAGAACCATCTCTATACTGTCATTGTTACTGCTTGCTATCTTGCACAGTTAACAATTTTTTGTTAGGTAGCTCCATTCTTACAAGCTACTTGGAAGTACATTACAGGATGTCTTAGGTTATTTTTATGCAAGTCTGAAGGCTGTTTGGTTCCAAGGGAATTTGAAATTATGAGCTATCTTCATGAGGCAGTGCCAGAGATGACTAAACTTTGAGAGGTTGAAAATCTGGATCCATCACAAAGCATTCAATAGAAATAGCTTGCAAATGAGGGTAAGACCGGACTACTTATTTGCTTACAATGTGCTTGTTATTCTGAAAATACTTTTAACATGACAGTCAAAATAATTTGTTTTGTTTCAGCACCTGTGAAAACATTTGAGTATCTCCTAACTCTTTCATATACTCAGTTCCTGAACTCGCTGACAGCCTTTTATCAATACATTTTTCTCTTATTTATAACCATGACTTGCTACTGTGGTACTCTCTAAAAAGCATTAAGAAGGTGAAAACTTTCACGTTACAACTATGTCAGTTGTTACAGAAATAGCAGGTTTGCAAATGCAGCCTCAAGTAACCATTTGTTACTGTATGGTTCAGTATATTGCAGTATGTTGGGGCTTTACTGACTTTGCTCCTGACCAGTACTCTCCTGATTTCTGTGACTACAGTGACATAGCTTATATGTTACAGTTCTAGTAACTCACCATTAAAAAAAACATAACAGGAGTAATTACTTACTTTATAAACATATTTTATTTAAATACTTTTAAGAAATGGGCTATTTTTTTTCCTGAGGCCTTTAAAATACCAGTTTAATATTTTTTAAATAAAATTTTAAATTACTTTTGTCATTTTAAAACAAGCTCTTGCTCCAAAAGACATTCTGAAAGTTTAAAATAAAATAAAAATATTCTTTACTTTTGCAGGGTTAACTCCTCTCAAATTATTTAACTGCAGTGTTATCCAAAACATTAAACTTAAGCATGACATATTTTATGCAAGAGTAGATTAGTTAAAGTGCTTAACTAAACCTCTATATACCATAGTACTACACGTCTTTCTCACTCTCCTGGAATTACAGTCAGTCCCTTTGAAGTTTCTCTTCAAGAAGAAAACAAGAATGTTGAAACACTTTTGAGGCATGAGGTGGACTGATTTATTGCACAAATATCCTTACATGTATAAAAAATAAAGTTTTTTCATAACCTAAAGCTTTTATTTGCTGATGAATCAAACATACCAAATAGTTCTCGTCTTGAAAGGCATAGTGCAACGTAGTAATCCACTGACAATCTCCATTCACGAGGACATTTCTCTCCTCTCGGAAGCAAGCTGTCTAAAGGAAGAGAGAGGAAAAAGCCATTGTCAACATCAACAAGTAGTTTTCACAGGATGAATATATATGGATGTTTTATGGGATTATTTAAAATTACTGAACAGAGGTCTCTATTCATTGGAATTCAGTCTGCACAAGTGACAAGCCAGGGAATCTGTGCAGGCTTGTAGTCAGGCATTCAGTCACTCTAATCCTGACTGTGACCTTAAAAAAACTGAAACAAAACAAAACAACCCAGCCAACACACACCCACCACAACACCAAAAAGCCCACAAACCAATTTCAGTCAACACTGAATCTTTGTTCCATAATGTATTTTTAAAAGCCAGAAAAATGGTAACTTGTCACTGCAATCTGTAGCCGAAAGATATCAGCTCTAAGAAAGTAAGTCTGGTGGTTCTGAAAAAGACCTTTGTGAAAATAGAGTTTCATGTATACTTTTCTTACATTACAGTTCCAGTTCCAGACACTGCCAACACACTACAGGAAATAAGCAGATTTTACTATTACTGTCTTATCTTTGTTCAGTATAATACATTTTCATTTTCAATAATCTTTCCTCTACTTCAAACAACACACTGCAACACTTCAGAGAAGCAAGCTCTGTGTAACAACAGGTTTTTCTCAGCATCTTTACATAAAACCAACTTTCATAAACTTCAAGTGAGTCCTCCTTAATAAAAATATATTAACGTTTTTATTGGATCAGAACCATCAAGATGCAGACCTTGGGACTCTTATGCTACTCTCAACTCAGAGAGCCATTATTAAGATATTCTGTAGCCGCAGATTCAAGTGTTTGGGTTCTAGATAATAATTGTTGGGTTTTTTTGTCATTACCACTTGTCCAGATGTCTTAGAAAATGCACTATGGAAGACACATGCCTAGGAAGCCCAAGCCTTACCATATACTGATTGCACCTTATAAAGGTATCTCAACCATTTTTCTCCCCAAGGAAGCAAAAGTCAATCTACAGTTCTACTGAAGACGACCATACTGTGGCCACATTGTAAAGTCAGCAATTATTGGTGCAGAGAGATGTAAATTGTAATTAAATGTTAACTGAGAGTGGTTTAACCGTTTATGAATGCAAGGGCAAAGTATCACTCTACAAAAAGTTTGGCAGCAACAGCAACTCCAAGTAATCCCATCGCCTGCCTGCAGGACCAGAGCACAGGACTTCACAGTTTTTCTGGCACCACAATGTGGGGAGGCTGCCAACACAGAAAACTAGTTTGTTTATTTTCAAATACATCAGTTCCTTGATCCAGTTCACTGTGCAACCTCAAATAGCAAGGGAATGTTATGAACCCTCCAAAACCAGTAATGCTGCTGAACACTTTGCATCATGACTTCGAAGTATAAAACTCTCTTTCTCTGCTTACACTATCTTAAAAGGCCTTGAGATGTGCCTTGAAAAAGCACGACAGGCTACCTAATCAGAGAGTCAGGACTTATTTGGAGCTGTCAACAGTAATACGCTAATGACTATGTATTTTGCTGTCAGAACAACAAATACAAATGGTCCACCTTATCAACATAAATGGCATGCCTATTTTTGCTTGCAACCCATTTAAGGATGTCAGCTGATATTCACTAATCTTTCCTGTATTTTAGTGGCTTCCGACCATATGTTTTTTTCCTGCAGCTAGTGCACAAATAAGCAGTATTTAGATAACTTTTTGCTATTTTTAATAAGTCATACAAAACAAATAAACCAGTACAAAAATGTGCTTCTTAGACCACTCATACAGTGGATAAGAAACCACCTGAAGTCTGCTTTTCAGTGGAACTACCCACTTAAGAGGCTACTGTATTCTTGCAGGCTTCATTTTAAAAACTAACAAGTTTTACCACATTTGGGAAATTTTAACACACAGATGTTTTATGAACTTGATATGCAGGTTATGAAGCCTTGCTTATCCAGAAAAGCCAAATCAAGTAGCAAACTTTACTGGAAAAGACAAAGGGGCACAGCAGGGAAGACAGTTCCTTTATTGCCCTTTGTAGATGGGGAAAATCAGTGGAAAGAGAACTTAGCTGGACTGTTACTTGTCCTAAGTGTGTACTGGGAAAACTATTGCTCATTATACATCTTTCTTGGTGGATAATTCTCTTCTACCTCTCACCTGCCTGAGAGGGCAAGAGGAGTTAGTCGCATAATTTGAAGACAACTTGTAAACATCTGTCTTCTCGGGACATCTCTACATGTAAAAGTTTCAGCTATTTAGGTAGGCCATTTAATTAAGTCACTTTAAAAATGACTGAAGTAAGCCAGTGTAGCTGTATTTCCATTAGTGTTTGGGAGCCCTCTACAAGCATTTGGGTTTAAAACAATTCTATACTGACCAATGAATTAACCCAACTGAAATCTGTGTAGAAAGGGCACCAAATTTCCCCTGTACAAGGGAAGGCTTAATGCAGAACCACTGATGCAGCACAGCCAAGAGTGTGAACACTCCTGACAGCTCAAAGAACAGCCGAGTGGCAGTGGCTGCCGCCGCTTGTAAAGAAGAGCATGGACCGATGGACAGAGTGTGACTAAATTAAACTTAACAAGAGGGAGAAGATTTATTCACAGGAAAAGAGCTGGCACTGATTCACTGAAAGGAAGGGAGGGACTAGGAAGGCTAGGCTGGGGGGAGGAGGTGTCAGGAAGGGGACAGAAGAATGGGACAAGGAAGGGTCAGCAGGCTCAATCCTCAGCAAGCAGCTAGCTTTCGCCCCTTAACAGAACTGCTGCAAGTATTGATGCACTACATGTATTTTCCCCTCAAATCTACTGCTCATTTACCTGCTGACTTATGTAATATTACATTTGCCGTAACATTTTCCTCTACCATGCAAGAGTAGGTATCCTAGGAATATGCCACTTCCCATGGCATATTCTTAGTAGGTCTTTTCCTAATCTGTGAAGTACCCATTCACATTTACATAATTTGTTGTGACAACGTACATATCCTTTAATCAAAAATACTCTTCTGAAACAGATTTACCTTCTTAACACATTTTGTTTTACAGTCTGAATCTGTGATTCCAAAATACTTAGTTATAGTTTCACCAGTTATATAAATCCTGTTACAAACTGTAGGATGCAAAGCTCCTTAATGTATGCTTTCTGAATGCAAGGCAAACAAGACCTTTTCATAACGTTTTTGTATACAGCTGTGAATGTCATAGTAGCACCAATCTCAGCTTTCATGTAGTCTTTAACTTGCCTTTATTGTAAACAAAAATCTGGCCAATAAATTCAGGGTAAGAACTAGGGCAGACTGTCTGGTAAACGAATACACAGTAATGCTGAGAACAGATGCCTGGAAGGGACTGTCAGACTTGATTGCATTAAAACAGCTTAAGAAAAAAAGAAAAAAGAATGAAGCTCCTATGTTCATGAAATAATTCTTCCTAATCTGGAAGAGCTTCAATGTAATTTTCTTAATACCATTTAAAAAATTCTCTGCATTAAAGAACCATATTACTTACCTCTGCCCTTTTAAGCATTTCCCACTTATTTAGAATTTTCATTGCATAAATGCGCTCTGTACACTTCATTTTAACAACTGCAACCTGAAATAGTAAGATATCTTTATTTAACAAAAGCATGGTCAGAAGAGAAATACAATTTTCAAACAGCTTATTGGTCACAAATTAATGAAGTAAGTTACTAAGGAGTCATCAGCAATCAACTCACACATTGATAAACTACAGCTTGAGTCTTTGCTCCTTCTATATTCCTCCTACATTATTACTATGTGCTTGATGCATAGCACACCATGTGTGGTCAAGTGCTCATGATTAAGTACACTGGGGATGATACAGGAGGAGCATGAAGCTTTTCATATGAAGATGCACAGTAAAGTTGCATTGTTTGCCAAGAACAAGTGATGCTTGTACGTCATGCCTTCAGCCAATGAGGCAACATTTAAAAGGGCAGCCTGAGAAAACAAGAAAGACTGCTGTCAACAGAAATACACTGCCATTTGACTAATTTGTTTTCACATTTCAGGTTTCAAAAACTTGAAAGACATTTGCAAATTAACAGGCTTTTGTGTACTCTATGCAGATATTTAAAAAGAAGCAAAAACAGTATTCATTTACTTATTCATCATTTTGCTTGAAGCATTTTACTATGCATCCTGTGTATCAGACTTGCTTGGACTGGTCTATTACAAACAGTAGCTGTGCACATAGTTGTACAGTGAAAGAAAAAACAGAAGACTACAAAAACTTCAAGGCTTAGGAATGCAAAGACTTTATTTTGACCAAGACTTGTATTCTTCAAGACCAAAACTAATTTTTCTTGTGGTAAAGCCATCATTTCCACAAAATTCTTCCAGCTGGCAAAAGAAAAGCAGGCATCATGACTAAGACAGCAACACTTTCACAGGACTATACATGGACTGCTTGAATATTTCTGCTGCTTCTCAGCTCATCTCTATTTCAGAAATAGAAAACCAACCGGCTTTCATTGCTTTCAACAGGGCTCTGAGTAGCAGTGGGAAATGTAACAGCTTACCCCTTCTGTTGCTTAAAAACTCTTGTCTATAAGGGATTCAGGAACTACAGCAGCTCTAAGACGACACTGACTATAAAACAAGGTTGGAATAGTGCGTCAAGCAGAGCAATACTATACAAAGTCAGAAGTTCTAAGGAGGGAAGAGGGAAATACACCACCTCCCTGCACCTTATCAGTAAAGGACTTCCAGATGAGGGGCAGGGAGACA
Organism: Astur gentilis; assembly: GCF_929443795.1. Lineage (NCBI taxonomy): Eukaryota > Metazoa > Chordata > Aves > Accipitriformes > Accipitridae > Astur > Astur gentilis. The sequence goes on from NC_064904.1 coordinate 11,537,721, forward strand.
ACTGCTTCTCCAGTAACACAAGAATGGGATTTTCACATTCAGACAGACACCTCACTCTGCAGATGCATACCTAAGCCTTCCACCCCTCAGTGTGTGAAGCTCCACTCACCAGGTCACGTCACAGATGGGCAACACCTAATACACACCTCCACACAGTCATGTAATGGAAACAGCTTAAGAAAAGGACTAGCAGGCACCCATCACAGGAAAGACGAGGGAACCTGGCCTTAAACGCAGCCAGGAAAGACACTAAGAAGAAGCTTCTGTAAGCAATGCAGAATATCCACAGCTACATTACATCCCAGTGTCTCCTGGCCTACAAACACATCCCGCAGACACTGCTCGTGCTGTGGGGGAAGGATGAGTAAGGCAAGAAAGTCTCAACCAAACACATGAGGTTCCTTGGCACATAAGAAAGTGCTCAACACTGACTTTCAGTAATGGCCTAAAATGTTGAGCCTTGCTTCTAGCCTCATCACGGCCTTGCAGTTAAAAGCCATTGTAACAACCTCTCTTCATACACTTAATTGAATCATTACCCTGATACAGCTGAAGGCACACTAAGTCAAACTGCAGATTAAAAGCTTTGAGAAACTGCAAGATGCTGACATTACCCGCTATACACTTTAAACTCTGTTCCATACAGAACATGATGACTCAGGAAATACCCCCATTTCCACGGAAGGGACAGACCAGAATTGAGTGCAATTACCCGCTGCAGACGAACAAAAGCTCTGGGGCAGAAGCAATTTGCAAGCATAGCTCTGCAAGCCCTGAAGAAGCAACATTCAAGTTTCATTACACCACAGCACTAGAACTGCTCAGCCATTTACGTACAAATATAGTGCACAAATCAGAACCCAGATATGCATCTACTGCACTTTATCCAAGGCCATCACTGTCTGAAAGCACTGCAGGATGGCAGAAGTTTGAAGCGTGCTCAACTGCTGAGGAATGATGTGAGCCTGGCATCCCGAGCACCGGCACAGCTGAGGAGCTGTGCAAATGTTAGAACAAAGTAGTAAATGAGAACAGGCCTGGAAAAAGAAAAAAAGAAAAGAAGGAAGCCGAATCTGTAGGACCTATTTAGCAATTCCCCAGTTGCTATCTGTATTAGTGCTATTTATTTTCAACTGAAAGGACTGCTTAAAAAAGCCCAATTTAAACTTTCTGGAGGAAGATAATTGTCTTCTGTGGAAGAAAAGTAGAATTAATAAAAGGAAAGTTGACTCATTTTCACATTAAGGGGATGTCAAGTTATGGCACCAGTAAACACACTGCTGCTTTAGTTGTAAGGGTGACAGTAGGATAGATTCTCGTGCCAGTAGAAAAATTCATGCAACCATACAGCAAAACAGGTAATTCCCCAAGAATTTTACCTCTGAAAAGAAACCTGAAAAGTGCAGACGATGCCTCACAGAAGGAATAGAATTTTGGCCTCACTGGACCTGACTCCTCAACGCATTCTAATCATTAGAATTTTTATTTTTTAAGAAAACGAACAAACAGACATGCACAACCTAAACCTCACTGATGCCTGAACTGAAACAGGAAATAAACTAAATTATGCCTTGATAAATTCAGTACTATTATAAGAAAGAATATTTTCACAATATTGCAAAAAGTCCTACACCCTTTGTTCTATGAAACACCTCAGTGTTTCCTTGAGTTAGCTTTCTTTCGCTTTCTTTGTCAGGTGGCAGTATTTTTAAGTTTATATTTGTCATATAATGCTTTGGCTGCTTCTGAGATGCCATGGTATAGCTGCCTTTTCTTACTTTTGTATTAATTCCTCTTTCTCTGGCATACCTCAAATTCAACTACAATAACCACACTGACCACTTTACGAGATCAAACAGAAACCTCTTATATTGCAATTGTGCTAACCATGCAAGATGTCAGGTTTCAAATATGATGGCTCCTATACTACATACCAATCCACCACATCTACTAATGCAAGAAAAAATACTCGGTGTTCAGAGGTATTCCAAAATTCCAAAGGATGCAGATTTGTACACTGCTGCAAATGCCTACTTTAAGAACAAAAGCATTGCTTCTATTTTCAAAGTTTAAAAGGCTACTGGCTGAACAAGTGCTCATGTTATGCACAGACTGTAAAAGACCAGGATTTAATTTTGATGCTCACTCTTCACTTCCAAGACTATTACACTGTAACAGGAGTTAAAAAAAAAAAAGTATGTTAAGAATAATGAAATGAAAAAAAGGCACAAGCAGAGGTATAAAATAGCTTCTGAAGAAGATTTAATAACCTAAAACATTCCAGGCCTGGAAGAGATAACAGCTATGATAGGCATACAAAACCATGAATGTTGCAGAGAAGATGAACAGAGAACAATTATTTGCTGTTTCTAGCACAGAAATTGAAAAGCATCAAATAAAATAAAAAGGTAGCAAGATTAAGGAAGTATTATTGTCACACAACAGTTCTGGAACTCGGCCACAGGCTGCTGTGGACACCTTAAGTATTCAGAGAGTATCTAAGTACATGCTTAATACCCGAGTAACACACCTAGTAGAAGTCTCAGTGACTACTGACCACAGAGTTACAGGTGTGGTTAGGGAGTCCCTGAACCCTCAGCCACTGGGAGCTGGGAGGCTTCAGCTCTGCTCCATCCTTGGAGTCTTTTCCTACACCTCTCTACCTGCCCAAAGGAATGGGAAGTGGGCTAACTAATCCACACACCTTTGACCCAGAACAACTATCTTTGATACCTGTGTCAAATTAAGGAAATTAAAACTTACTCAACTTGCATCTCATTATGCTAGGCTGGAATGGAGAATCAGGGGTTCCGAACACTCAACAATTACAGAGTGGTTTAGTAGATAGATTTAAATGACTCTGTTTTACCAAGACTAATAACACTGACAAGGAAAAATTCCACATGCAGGGGTTCCCCCACCACTGCAACTCCCCTTCCAGGCAAGCCCGTATGGGTCTAATCTGTCACCAGCCGATTTGATTACCATCACTGTGACTTGTCATGCTCAAAATTCACAGCAACAGGGACACTGCAATAAAAATCAAGAATGTTTCCTCAGGGACCTCAGAAAGCCTAATGAATCCTAGTGTCTACAGTTCAACCAACTTCAGACATATTTACATGAAAAAAATGTACGAGAACTGGGGCTAAAGCATAAGTGAGAGCCAGCTGTGGTAACTACATACCACAACACCCTATCAGATTTGTATTACTTCTGCTATCCATTTTCTTGTCATGCTTTTTGCCTCAAAGCTCTGTTTCACTTGTACTGCAATAAAATAAAAAAAGAACCAATATAGCTAAAATAACATTCTTAGAGTTTGGCAAGAGCTAGTATTTTGCTTCTTGAATTGCTTTATAGAATTATTTTGCTGTGTTTTGAACTTCAAAACCCACTTCATATTGACATTTAGGGCAGTAATTCACAAAGCCATCCTAGGCCAAGTTCTGCCTTTCTTCATGCCCTGATGAAACCTACAGGGTGGGAATCTGAGCCAAATCAGCCTCTACAAACATGACAGAACTTCCCACCACTGTACTCTGCCCTTTGAGTGACACGATCAGCATTAGTAAGCAGCATCAAGTTACAAATTATCTTTTATGTAAATGATAAGTATGGCATAAGAAAGTGCAGAAATCATTTAAATGCAAGACTGGATTTCCAGAAAACAGTTAAGATAGTTAACAAAAAGACTTCTTGGAAACCATGCTGGCATTAATTTCAAAGCAAAGATAAAAAAGCTAAGTAGGACACTATTCATGCTCATGGCATGTTGCAAGTAAAACTTATCCTCAAGGACTGGACTTTCAGGAATAAGGCGAAACACAAATGCAAAAAGTTCTCAGCTGAGAAGAGGAACACAGACAGGTGATAACCCTCATGCAATCAGCTTATAACAGCAGGTAGTTAAGACAAACACAACTCTGGAATTCATAGGCAGATACACACCACTAGAGATGGGTAAACATTACTGCCTTGTAGAAATACAAACTCACTGGAAACTCCACACACAGCCACACCTCAGAGAAATAAACTTTATCTGGAGCAGATGTCAAGGAGGGCTATTGACATGATCAAGGAACTAAAGAGCCTCTCACACTACTGTGGGAATAGAAAAAGCTTTACTTGTTAAAAAAAAAAAGTGGATATGATTGCTGCCTACAAATAAAATTGAAAGGAAGGACATCAGTAATAAGGATGATAAAAGATCTGTTTAGGCTAATGGACAATAAAATTACATAGATAAAGTAGTGTAAAATTACCATGAGTTAACCTTTGGCAGGAACTTGGAATGGTTCTAGACATTTGAGCAGAGATTTTAGACAAGCCTTTCAACCGGGAGAAGAGTTGAAATGTCACTTCAGATGTAAACAATTTATCCATAATGTCTTACTACCAGATTCATAATTGAGTATTACAGCCATTTCCCTCAGTTAAAGCTTGTATATGCCAATTTTACTCTACTATTTCAGTCTCATGCTATTGATAACTTGGTCACTAGCTACTGAAAAAACACTGCAGGAACTGCTTTACCCTCTTGATACTTCACATATGAGAAGTCTTTGATATATAGCTCATTAGTTAACAGTTTTAATACTGCATCTTTGAGGAAAAACTGGTCTGGACTGCTTTATCAGTTTTTTTCATGTCTATTTTACATTTAAAATGAGCAACCAGAGTGTCTTTTGGTAGGGTTCATATGCCACAGTGCACATTCCCAAAGCAAAATCATATTTTTGAACACACAGTGTGGATCTTCATGTTGTGCAAGTACGAAATCACATAGAAGTGCCAGACAGAAAAGTTCTGCAAAAGAAGAATAAAGGCCCCGAAAAACACCTAAGCTCTTCCTCAGCAATCAGGGGACTGCAGAGACAAATGGCTGGTCTCGCAGCAGCACTACAATGAACTGTGTCTCTCCAGCTCCTTGCAACCTGCCTGTCACCATAGTAACTTGGTGCTGCCATACAAACAGACACGGAGCTGGGGAGGACTAAGATTGCAACCAGCTCTTTTGAAGCATTTTCAAAACAAAGCAGCTTCTTTCTTTGTCCATTTCCACAGCAGAAAATAGCTTGCTTTGGTATTTTTCTTGTGAAGACCACACTATAGAAAAGCAAAGCTAATAAAATATTTCTTCTGCATCATATTCTGAATGCTCCGACTCTTTGAATAGCTGGATGAAAAGTGTCATATGTCGTGTGCGATACTTAGGAATTCAGTTCATCTACAATGTAGGAGGGTATAGTCCCTGCTGGGTACCTAATACCAATCACCAAAGCTTCTGAATAGGCGAGACAGCCTTAATTGCAGTCCGTAGGCTCATTGGGCCCCAGGTTAATTTCTAGAAGTACATAAAAACATTAAACTCAGTACCCTACAGCTGCGGGAAAAGGCACAAACAGCTCTGCATCTCACTGCCAAACACAACTGTCCACAGGAAGCTTAGGTTTTGCATATTCACTTTTGAGTCTCACTGCACCCTTAGCCAGTATATCTCTCATTAGGAACCACATAATTTATCAGAAACCGGTGGTACACAGGGGATCATCTTGTTCTCTCAACCATTATTTTTTGTCTTCTGGAAACACTTTTTTTTTGTGTCTGTTGATTCCAGCTCAGACTCTGACTAAGCATCCTTAGTCAAGGTAACACATCCTATTGCTGAACACTACAGAGATCAAGTCTGTACACAACAGCATTTATATGAAAAGGTATTTCTAATCCATCCAGAGCAGTAATACTTAGGTGGGGCACATTAGGAGTTTTAGTTATTTTTGTGCTAAGCAAGACCAAGCAGTTCCACCCTTCCGCTGGAACCACAGTAAGCGTTGCTCATTCAAGAAATCCTTGCTAACAAACAAGGGAAGGAAAACAATTGTTTCAGTCCCATGCTGCCAAATTTCCAGGAGGTGTCAGCCACGTTATACAATCCAAGTTCTCAAACAAGGTAGATCATGACCCGGTTCTTCCTTCAACAGCTGCTCTTCATTGAAATGCGTTAATCTACAGCAGTGTGCCTAAATTGTCCTTTAAACAAAATGAGGAAAAGTGATCTTAAAGACTTACAAGTACATTACTAAGAGGTCAGATAAAGCTTGCAGAAAAGCAAGCACAAGTATTTAGAGCCAGACAGCCCCTATACCCAGGATCCTCCTCCCATCCCTCTCACCATACTGTAGCACTAGTACTCCCAGTTCCTTTGACATGCAGAGGCAAACACCAAGCAGACAGAAGGCACTTCTTAGGCTGGCATAAGTTCCTCAGGCAAGCAAATCCCACCCAGCCGAGGTTCTCAGGACATTATTTCATTTCAAATAATGGTCCACTGTATTTCCAGATAGAAGGAATAGTCAGGCACTTGCAAACTTCAAGCCACAGGTGGTTTGGGTTCTTTGTTTTGGTGTGGTTTTTTAAAGGTCTAAAAGCTGGAGGAATTTTCCATTCCATGCTCATATTATTTAAAACTTCTCTCCTAAAGAATGTGTATTTTCACTAGTTAACAAAAACCTTCACCATACACAACATACTCGTTCTTGTCTACAAAGACAGACTTCTACGTTAAATTTATTAATAGAAACCAGAATTAAGATTATAGAAAGCCATTTTAGTTCTGATTTTATTTCAGGTGGATTTTTAATTATTATTAGTTTTATTCCTCATAGAGGTTGCCCCCCTGTACACGAGCTATCTGCCTATCTGACCCACAAAAAAGAAAGACTGAAAGTAATATTGGGGCACTCATGAAAATGTTCTACCCAGCTGGGTGTATACCCAGGCGAATACAACATAGACAGGGAAGAGTCAGGAGTAGTTTATCCTTCTTACAGCTAGCATTTTAAATTATATGCTATTCTAAGTGTCATGCACTTAAAGAACATTTCAAACTTTTCTTCGTTAACTATGAAACTTCTGAAAATATTAAATTATGTTCTCAAGCCAGTAACTCCAGGAGTCAAGAGCCTTAAATTAGGTAGTGGGTCTGCATGGCAAGGTTTTGGTAGTGGGGTGGGCTACAGGGGTGGCTTCTGTAAGAAGCTGCTAGAAGCTTCCCTTATGTCTGACAGAGCCAATGCCAGCTGGCTCTGAGACAGACCCGCTGCTGGCCAAGGCCGAGCCCATCAGCGATGGTGGTAGCGCCTTTGTGATAACACATTTAAGAAGGGGAAAAAAAAGTTGATGCGCAACAGAAACTGCAGCTGGAGAGAGGAGTGAGAACATGTGAGAGCAACAACCCTGCAGACCCCCAGGTCAGTGAAGGAGGAGGGGGAGGAGATGCTCCAGGTGCTGGAGCAGAGATTCCCCTGCAGCCCATGGGGAAGACCCTGGTGAGGCAGGCTGTCCCCCTGCAGCCCACGGAGGTCCACGGGGGAGCAGATCTCCACCTGCAGCCCGGGGAGGACCCCACACCAGAGCAGCTGGATGCCCGAAGGAGGCTGTGACCCCGTGGGAAGCCCGTGCTGGAGCAGGCTCCTGGCAGGACCTGTGGCCCCGTGGAGAGAGAAGCCCATGGTAGAGCAGGTTTTCTGGCAGGACTTGTGACCCGGCAGGGGACCCACGCTGGAGCAGTGTGCTCCTGAAGGACTGCACCCTGTGGAAGGGACCCATGCTGCAGCAGTTCACGAAGAACTGCAGCCTGTGGGAAGGACCCACATCGGAGATTTTCGTGGAGAACTGTCTCCTGTGGGAGGAACCTCACTCTGGAGCAGGGGAAGAATGTGAGGAGTCCTACCGCTGAGGAGGAAAGAGTGGCAGAGATAACATGTAATGAACCAACCCCAATCCCCATTCCCCATCCCCCTGCGCCACTCGGGGGGAGGAGGCAGAGAATTGGGGAGTGAAGCTGTGCCCAGGAAGAAGGGATGGGTGGGGGAAGGTGTTTTTAAGATTTGGGTTTATTTCTCTTTACCCTACTCTTATTTGATTGGTAATAAATTAAATAATTTCCCCAAGTTGAGTCTGTTTTGCCTGTGACAGTAATTGGTGAGTGATCTCTCCCTGTCCTTATCTCGACCCATGAGCCTTTCGTTACATTTTCTCTCCCCTGTCCAGCTTAGGATGGGGAGTGATAGATGTGGCTTTGGTGGGCACCTGGCATCCAGCCAGGGTCAACCCACCACAGTTGCTGTAAAGGATATTCAGACTTTCAGCTTACCCAGCATGCAAAGTGGCTGGCTTAGTTTACGAGAAAAGGAGAACGGCGTGTTTTGGCAGGTGGCTAGAGAAGAAATCTCTATGTTCTGAGCTAGGCTATTTGTGTGCTAGCATAATAATGAGAACTTTAAGGAACATTTTTTTCTCTTGCTTTCTCAGATCTCCTGTGCTATGAGAACTTTCACTCAGGTGGGTTTGGATTACCAGTTAGGTTTTGTTCTCATATTGCTGGAGAAAGTGTAAAGAACCAGGCTGAGTTCTCCTGGTTTGAAAAGGAAAAAGAAAGAAAAAGGCACTGACATGCCAGTACAGATATGTACTGGTGATTATATTAATTTGCCTTACATTAGATACTGATTTTGCAGTTGTGTTCACAGGGACCAGCTCACATCTGGTCTCAATCCTCTCTCCAGTCAAAGACCATGTTTCCTTGGCTTACATGTTGTATGGCAAAAATTGACCACTGATCCTGACTAATAACTAATAGCACACCTTTATTTTGTTTAAGCTATCTTTCTTCAAAAGCTACTGATTTACACAAAAGTTCTTTGGTAAGACTAAAGCCCCTGGCATTCACCAAAAAGTCCAAAGTAGCTAAACTGGGAAGAATGGAATGTAGTTTTCATCCTTTTTCAAGTCTGCCTTGTTTAGCTGTTCAGCATTTAATTTAAACTACTTAATTCTAATAGGAGTATGTTTAGTTTAATTCTGATTAATTTCTTTATGCATTCTAACAAATATTTTATAGGTATTTTTAAAATGTATTTCTAGCAGATAGTTGTGTTTGGGTTGTTTGTTGTTTTTTTTAAACAAGAACTAACGAATAACTTTATAACCACTACAATCTCATCAACTAATTTCTAACATAGCTCCTACGTATGTGTGAACATACTATGGAAAAATTACAGCTCCTCCATTCAGTTTTCTCAGAGTGTTACTTTATACCACTCAGATGCCAGAAGTCCCTCTCAAGAAACTAGATTTTATTTTCTTATTATGGAATGCCAACCTTTTTATAATTGCTACCTTATAATGCCTACAATATTTGGCAGTTATAGCAGTGTAGTATACACAACAGTCAAAGGATTCATTCATAAGCAAAACCCACAAAATATTCTCTGGCAAGTGGGATTAAAGTATAACGAACTTAAAATCAATGACTCCTGCATAATTTAAACTGATAAAAAAGTTTCAAGCTGCTACAACTATAAACTGAAACTTTTATAATTAAAAGATGAACAAGTCAAGGTGATATTGACAGATAACTAACACCACTGACTTTGTGAGCACTCACAGCTCTAACAGAAGGATGAAATTCAGATACTTTCTCATTTCACTTCTGGGAAATTTCATTTCCACTTGGGGGGGGGGGGGGGGGGGGGGGGGAGATGTACAAATTTCTTTAGTTAAGTTCCATGCTTTTCCAAATGAAAGAATATGTAAGACATTGTTGATTCAGGCACTCCAAACACTATCAATACAAGTTTCCACCCAGAATTTGTATCTTTTATACACCTTAAGACTCTTGATCCAAAGCTAAGAAAGGTCATCCTAAACACCCTAGCAAGCATAAACTCAAGTATCCTGAAGTTCATATAAATACTTCATCTGCTGTTTTACTGGGATTTCCAGTTGGTCAATCCCTTAAGTGGAGAAGAGCATCTCTCTGGAAAAGAACAGAGCAAGTACTATGGAAAACAGCCCTTCCTTAAAGTTACACTGTGTGAAGGAATTCCCAACACTGACTCCATCTGCAAGTCACTATAAAGGGCTCCCTTGACCTGAAAGCATTTTTGATAGCTATAGCATTCACAAGTCTTGCTCTGAAAAGATCCAGAAAGCACTTCTAATCTCACAAAAAGACAAACTGCCAAAACACTAATCTAAAATTCTTTAGATATCAGTGGTCACAGCCACTATAGCAAGTAATTTGGCACAGCACGACCAGAACGACAGATGAAAGCAGCCTGTGCTGTGCCTTCCCATCTATACTGTATGCAGTTTGGGAATTTTGCTTCAGACTGTATCTAGCCTAGTCTCCTGGACCAAACATGCTTTGAAGCTGTTAGGAGAGTCAAACCCAGTGATTGATTCTTATGTACTCCTTGGGGCCAGAAGCACATTTGGTGCACACCTGAAACAGAGGTTCTGGCTTAGTTTCCTCCAAAAGAAAGCCAGCTCATGCATAGCAAAATCATTCCGCAGTAAGTGGGGGCAATCTCTTCAAAACCGTGCTACTGCTTTGAATTAAAACCCTAATGGAGAGATAGACAGTTACCTACTACTGTCTTGATTCTCTAGGCCTTTTATCTATTTATAAACCTCTTCGCTCAGACCTCTTTTGTGGACTTAATTTGTAGCTTTCAGCCCTTCCTTAGACTTATCTAATTTTTTTTCCCATTTCTGCTTTTTCCTGTCCAACTCTTTGTAGTAACTTTTCTAACAGCCATGTTCAAATAATACATGCCAGCTAAAATCAAACACTCAAGTAAAAGAACCAACTGATTTTCATGCAGTATTTCTACTACCCCAAGAGAACAATTTCTTTTTGTAACAAATATTACAACTTCTCAAGTTCAACATCCACTAGAAAGTGAACTTTTGTCTTACATGTCAAGATGTTACTATTTATCTGGACATTTTACTTAAATTTCCTTCAGCGGCTATGCTCACAATGTTTACATGTGAGCTACATGTTACCCATCACATCATTAGATGATGGCACAGATGAAAAGATGTTCTTTAAACACTAATTTCTGTCTTAGGTGTCCACCTTTCTCCAAAGCAGTCTCTAAGGTAAATTATGTGGATATGAAGCTATTACTTCACGCACTACCAAGTGCATATGCACATAGAAACCTCATTGCTTTCTGAACCTAGCTCAAGTAGGGTCCTGGCATTTTTCTAGCTTAGTTTCTGGTCTGCCCCCGATACCTCTGTACCACAATCAAACCCTATGAGAAAGAGTTTGACATGTCCAGGGCACACCATGCCTGGAAGGAGAGCCCTGCACAGCACACAGTCCTGCTCTCTGTGGAGAAAATGGGAGATGAAAATAAGGAAGCCCAGCCTTAGCCATTGGCAGCAGAAGTTGTAACAAAGTGCTAATGGGCTGAAGTGAGCCGCTAATGGCTGTCACTACATTTGACTTTAGTATGGGACTACTTAAAAGAAGCTTCCTGAAAGAAATCTAAGGCATTTTCTACTTACAGAAATTCTCTAGTTAATAAACTCTTTTGCTGACACCTATGGCTTTAGTTACACATACTTAAATGCTGAAAGGGTTTTCTTTGAGGTTCTCCAGAAGTCTCAGGTATCCTATTCCTACTGGAGGGGACATACCCATGAATGCTTTTGCCAGTGGCAAGCCCTATCAGACTTCTGTGACTGGTGAGACTTTCATCAAGTATATTAAGTAAAGCTTCAGTCCAGGGTCCTGGGACTGGCGAGTCCTCAAAACACAAGGCGTTCCTATCATCCCAGCATGATTCAACTTGCTGTCCAAAAAACAGATCCAGCAGCCTTTGATCTTCAAAGATGACAGGGAACAGCCTTTGAGGCAGCCAAATGCGTCTTTCTGCATTACCAGATTGCTACAGAGACAGGCAGATGGGTGGAGCAGCCTCCACGTTCCTACCATAGAAGCAGTCCAGTTCTGTGTTAAATTATAGCAGCACAGAAGAGTACATATGGCAAGTGGGAGAAGAGATCCCAAATTCAGCTGTGCAGCTGCTAGGTGGGACCACCCTGTTCATACACACATTGAAGAGACACTTGTTTTGCTACACTGAAGTCAGAAGAGCCAGTCACAGAAATGGCAGAACTGGACACTAAATATGCTGCTTCAAAAGGACCTTTCACTAGTACCTAGCTACATCCCACATTTGGTAGTATTTTAACACATCTGTGTGAATCTTTTGTCTTTAGGACAAGTACAGCTCAACTGTAGCAAGAAATCAGATGCACAGACGATGAAAGTTACATTACTACAACATTAAAAATCTCTTACCTCACCAAATGCACCTCTTCCAATCACTTTTATAATTTCAAAGTCATCTCGATGCAGTTGCATTTCCTTTACCAATTTTGTAAATGGTCTTGCTGTTTAAGAAAAAAAAGAATCAATTATGAAGAGAAATACTGTAAGCCAAAATAATCCATAAACCAGAGGTCAAAAGTACTCGTTGCATAGCCAGTGCAATAATATTTTTTCAACTACTATTAGAACTATAGAAGTAAAAAATATTAATTACGCTATTTAATTAACACTTAGAATTTTTTAAAACATTCAATCCTATGATTGGTTCTGCCTTGCTGCCAGTGAGTAAAGACCAAAGTAGTCTTTCAGAATGATTTCCCACCACCCCCTTTCTTTAGGGTTTTGTGAATCGGTGAAGGACCATATGAAAGGAACAGAGCTGATTCCTTATTGGTAAACCCTAGAGAAAATCTGTCCTATCCTTTAGTCACTAGACTAATTCTCTTCTTAAGCAGAGTTCAGCTTTACTTTTTATTATTTCAGCTAGTACCAGCTAAAGCTTTAACAACCCACTCTCAAGAGGTAGCTGTATCTACTCAATAGCAATGCAACCATTTTCTACAAGATCTGTGGCTAATTTAAGATTCTTTACTTTGAACTATCTTTCCTGTTAAGCAACATTCACCACATCTCAATTAGACCAAGTATTGAAGGGTTGCAGCCTAAAAGATGTCCAGCAATTAACTAAGCTACACTTACTTTATTGTTGTGGTCCCACTGGATTCAAGATATTTCTCAAAATACCTGGTTGATAAAGTTCCACTGTACCTGCAGATCCTATCAATTTTCTCCTCTCCAGTTCTGTCCTGGGTTCAGCTGGGATAGAGTTAATTTTTACAGGAACCTGGGAGGTGGGGGCATAGCCGGGGCAGCTGACCTGAACTAGCCAAGGAGCTATTCCATACCATGTGACATCCTGCCCAGTATATAAATGGGGAGCGGGCCGGGGGGTGGTCTCTGTTTTTTTTCGGTGGGGGAAGTGGCGGAGCGTCGGGTCCCGGGTGGTGAGCAGTTGCACTGTGCATCACTCTTTTTTGTATACCTTTTTTCATTAGTGCCGTTGTTGTTGTTGTAATCTCTTTTGTGTTTGTCCCAGTAAACTGCCTTTATCTCAACCCTCGAGGTTCCAGTTTCTTTTCCTTTTCTCTCCTCCGTCTCCTCCCCATCCCACCGGAGGGGGGCGGAGGAGTGAGCGAGCGGCTGCGTGGTCCTTTGTTACCGGCCGGGCTGAAACCACGACAGTCCTTTTTGGCGCCCAACGTGGGGCAGAAGGGTTGAGATAACGACAGATCTGGCCAGAGCGTGTTGAAACAAATTTGCCAAACGCATTTCTTAGATATATAGATGTTAGTCACAATGTTGTTTCATTTGTTTACATGGTGGCGTTTTGTAAGCTCTTATATGCTCTATGTATTGCCTGTAGTTGCGTATCTCATCTCTGGGAGAGTGATTGGGATTATCATTTTGCTGTACTGGGCAATGTCGACTTATGAAATGATTACATCACTGGTCATGAGGTTAAGCTGGTATCTGTATGAGGCAGTGATATCATTTCCATACTTTGGGCGCCTTCTGTCGGATTTTATTGGTAATTACACCCAATCCATGGGGAAATTAGGGGGGGATACCTCCCCCCGTCCGTTCACCTCCCTCTTCTCCTTCCGACTAATTACAACAGCTTTTGAGAATTTTGAATATCCTTGGGATGCGCAAGCCAATGTGCTGTTAGTGCTATGCCTCCTGAATATGTTTCAGGTCTTGTTTAGGGCTACAAAAACGCTCTTTAAGAGTACCACTCAGAGATCTCCCCCAAAGCTGGAGACTCATGGGTGGCACGGCATGTGGGAGCATATGGGCAAGTATCTAGAGAACTTCTCACCGCCAGTGACTTGGAAGTTCACTCCCGAACAACTACAGAACCCTTATGAAGTGACAGAATATTTGAAAGAAAAATGCTGTGGCTATTCCAAAGACATACAACTCGCTGCACTGTGCTGGGCTCTGGCCAATATCTACCAAACACTGCTTGATATTATGCAGCACCCTCGGGGGGAAAAGGGGGAAAAGATGGAAAACAGGACAACATGTACCGTGGCTACCCAAACCCTGACAACAGACACCGTGGCTGCCCCTACCCCGACAACAAGCACCGTGGCTGCCCCTACCACGACAACAGGTACCATGACTACCCCTACCCCGGTGACAGACACTGCAGCTGAACCAGAGAACCAGCCTGTGCCAGTATCAGTCGCCCCTGTACAGAAAAAGAAACACACAAAGAAATCAGTTCGCTTAGCGAGAGATGAAGATGAACCAGGGTCATCGCGAGAACAGGAGGTAGAGGCAGAACCTGAAATAATTACCCGATCTCTATCCATGAGTGAGTTGCGTGACATGCGAAAAGATTTTAGCCGCCACCCAGGTGAGCACATTGTTACCTGGCTGCTCCGATGCTGGGATAGCGGGGCTAGTAGTGTGGAATTAGAGGGTAAGGAAGCCAAGCAGCTGGGATCTCTGTCTAGGGAAGGGGGCATCGACAAGGCGATTGGGAGAAAAACACAAGTCCTCAGCCTCTGGAGGCGACTTCTGTTAGGTGTAAAGGAAAGATACCCCTTCAGGGATGAAGTTACATGTCACCAAGGCAAGTGGACCACCATGGAGAGAGGTATTCAGTACCTGAGAGAATTAGCCGTGCTGGAGGTGATTTACAATGATCCAGAAAATGCGCAGTCACCCACAGATCCAGATGAAGTCCAATGCACACAACCCATGTGGCGGAAGTTTCTACGAAGTGCACCACCAACCTATGCCAACTCATTGGCAGTAATGTCCTGGAGAGAAGGCTATGGACAAACGGTGGATGAATTGGCTGTCCAACTCCGGCAATACGAAGGGAGTCTCTCTTCCTCCCTACGGGCCTGTGTCTCAGCTGTGGAGGAGTTGTCCCGAGAGTTCCAGCAATTCAAAGTGGATCTGTCCTCCTCCTCACCTGTACAGGCCCGCATCGCAGTTATTGGGAGTAAGCGTTCCTCTGCCCAAGAGAGAGGAGAGAGAAAGTACACTCGACGGGCTAACCTGTGGTTTTACCTGCGTGACCATGGAGAGGACATGAGGAAGTGGGATGGAAAACCCACTTCAGTCTTGGATGCACGGGTACAGGAATTGCGAGAAAAAGCAACCAGAAAAGAGAATTCTTGGAAAACTGCTGCTCCAGTTTCCCGTGAGCAGTCCCCCAGACGCAGTAGATGGGCTGATCTCATTTCCGATCCCCTTGAAGGGACTTCCGATTTACGTGTGCAGAAAGTGAGTAACGGATGTTCTAACCAGGATTAGAGGGGCCCTGCCTCCAGCCAGGTGGAGGAGAGGGACAACCGAGTCTACTGGACAGTGTGGATTCGATGGCCTGGCACATCAGACCCACAGGAATATAAGGCTCTAGTGGACACTGGTGCACAATGTACCCTAATGCCATCTAGTTATAAAGGGGCAGAACCCATCTGTATCTCTGGTGTGACAGGGGGATCCCAAGAGCTAACCGTATTGGAAGCTGAAATGAGTCTAACCGGGAATGAGTGGCATAAACACCCCATTGCGACTGGCCCAGAGGCCCCGTGCATCCTTGGTATAGATTATCTCAGGAGGGGGTATTTCAAGGACCCAAAAGGGTACCGTTGGGCCTTTGGTATAGCTGCATTGGAGACGGAGGAGATTGAACAGCTGTCTACCCTGCCGGGTCTCTCCCAAGACCCTTCGGTTGTGGGGTTGCTGAAGGTTGAAGAACAACAGGTGCCAATTGCTACCACGACGGTGCACCGGCGACAATATCGCACCAACCGAGACTCCCTGATCCCAATCCATAAGCTGATTTGCCAACTGGAGAGCCAAGGAGTGATCAGCAAGACTCACTCACCCTTTAATAGTCCCATATGGCCCGTGCAGAAATCCAATGGGGAATGGCGACTAACAGTAGATTATCGTGGGCTGAATGAAGTCACGCCACCGCTAAGCGCTGCTGTGCCAGATATGTTAGAGCTTCAATATGAACTGGAATCAAAGGCAGCTAAGTGGTATGCCACAATTGACATTGCTAATGCATTTTTCTCCATTCCCTTGGCAGCGGAGTGCAGGCCTCAGTTTGCTTTCACTTGGAGGGGCGTCCAGTACACCTGGAATCGACTGCCCCAGGGGTGGAAACACAGCCCCACCATTTGTCATGGACTGATCCAGGCTGCACTAGAAAAAGGTGAAGCTCCAGAGCACCTGCAATATATTGATGACATCATCGTATGGGGCAACACGGCAGAAGAAGTTTTTGAGAAAGGGAAGAAAATAATCCAAATCCTTTTGAAGGCTGGTTTTGCCATAAAAGAAAGTAAGGTCAAGGGACCTGCGCAGGAGATCCAGTTCTTAGGAGTAAAATGGCAAGATGGGCGTCGTCAGATCCCTGTGGACGTCATCAACAAAATAGCAGCTATGTCCTCACCGACTAATAAAAAGGAAACACAGGCTTTCTTAGGTGTTGTGGGTTTTTGGAGAATGCATATTCCAAATTACAGTCAAATTGTAAGCCCTCTCTACCAAGTTACTCGGAAGAAGAACGATTTTAAATGGGGGCCTGAGCAACGACAAGCCTTTGAACAGATTAAGCAGGAGATTGTTCACGCAGTAGCTCTTGGGCCAGTCCGGACAGGACAAGATATTAAAAATATGCTCTACACTGCAGCTGGGGAGAATGGCCCTACCTGGAGCCTTTGGCAGAAAGCACCTGGGGAGACCCGTGGCCGACCTCTGGGGTTTTGGAGTCGGGGATATCGAGGATCCGAGGCTCGCTATACTCCAACTGAAAAAGAGATCTTGGCAGCATATGAAGGAGTTCGAGCCGCCTCAGAAGTGGTTGGTACTGAAACACAGCTCTTCTTAGCACCTCGACTGCCAGTGCTGGGCTGGATGTTCAAAGGGAAAGTTTCCTCTACGCATCACGCGACTGACGCCACGTGGAGTAAGTGGATCGCACTGATCACACAGCGAGCTCGCATAGGAAACCCCGGTCGCCCAGGAATGTTAGAAGTGATTACGGACTGGCCAGAAGGCAAAGATTTTGGAATGTCGCCAGAGAAAGAGGTGACACGGGCCGAAGAAGCCCCGCTGTATAATAAACTGCCAGAAAATGAGAGGCAATATGCCCTGTTCACTGATGGGTCCTGTCGCATTGTGGGAAAACATCGAAGGTGGAAGGCTGCTGTATGGAGTCCTACACGACTAGTCGCAGAAACTGCTGAAGGAGAAGGTGAATCGAGTCAGTTTGCAGAGGTGAAAGCCATCCAGCTAGCGTTAGACATTGCTGAAAGAGAAAAGTGGCCAGTGCTCTATCTCTATACTGACTCGTGGATGGTGGCAAATGCCCTATGGGGGTGGCTACAGCAATGGAAGAAGGGCAACTGGCAGCGCAGAGGTAAACCCATCTGGGCTGCCGCACTGTGGCAAGATATCGCTGTTCGGATAGAGAAGCTAGTGGTAAAAGTACGTCACGTAGATGCTCATGTACCCAAGAGTCGAGCCACTGAAGAACATCAAAACAACCACCAGGCAGATCAGGCCGCCAAGATTGAAGTGTCTCAGGTGGACCTGGACTGGCAACGTAGAGGTGAGCTATTTATGGCTCAGTGGGCCCACGATACCTCAGGCCATCAGGGAAGAGATGCAACATATAGATGGGCTCGAGATCGAGGGGTGGACTTGACCATGGACACTATCTCACAGGTCATCCATGAATGTGAAACATGTGCTGCAATTAAGCAAGCCAAGCGGCAAAAACCCCTGTCACATGGAGGACGATGGCTGAAATATAAACAGTGGGAGGCCTGGCAGATTGACTATATCACACTCCCACGAACACGCCAAGGCAAGTGCCATGTGCTTACAATGGTGGAAGCAACCACTGGGTGGCTGGAAACATACCCTGTGTCCCATGCCACTGCCCAGAACACTATCCTGGGCCTTGAAGAGAAAATTTTATGGCAACACGGCACCCCAGAAAGAATCGAGTCGGACAACGGGACTCACTTCCGAAACAACCTCGTAGACACCTGGGCCAAAGAACATGGCATTGAGTGGGTGTATCACATCCCTTATCACGCACCAGCCTCCGGAAAAATTGAACGGTACAATGGACTGCTGAAAACTACATTGAGAGCGATGGGGGGTGGAACTTTCAAGCATTGGGATACACATTTAACAAAAGCCACCTGGTTAGTTAATACTAGAGGATCCGCCAATCGGGCTGGCCCCGCCCAACCAAGAGATCCACATACTGTAGAAGGGGATAAAGTCCCTGTAGTGCGCATGAGGAGTATGTTAGGAAAGACAGTCTGGGTTAGTCCTCCCTCAAGCAGAAGCAAACCCATTCAAGGGGTTGTTTTTGCTCAAGGACCTGGGTACACCTGGTGGGTGATGCAGAAGGATGGGGAGGTTCGATGTGTACCTCAGGGAGATTTGATTTTGGGAGAGAATAGCCAGTGAATTGGGCTGTATGATATTTAACTGCTAAATAACCTGCCAATGCATGTCATTGTATCTATAGTGTCTATATGCCATATCAAGGGTATTATTGTGAGAATTATCCAAATGACTACAGGATGGACTTTTGAAACTGAGCCAAGTACAACAGCGATAGAACTTGAACTGGCACCCACCAATTTCCTCAAGATCAACATCTTCGACCTGCAGACCAGGGGCATGAGTTGCACCAAATGTACTAGCCACAAGTTCCAGAGGCAGCGTACAACAACCCAACATCTCACACCATCTCTCTCTTATCCTGAAGAACTGTTACAACAGATAGAGCCCCAAAATTGATGGACACATTAGAGGGATAGCCCATAGGCTAAAGGAACACCGTGTGTGTGTGTGCGAGGTCAGGGGGTGGAGTCCATATACTTATATATAAGACAAGGAAAGTTGTAGTGGTTGATTGGAAAAAAAAATAAAAAAAGTAAGATCTGGGCATGATGTAGATGGTATAGAATAAGGGGTGGATAATGTCCTGGGTTCAGCTGGGATAGAGTTAATTTTTACAGGAACCTGGGAGGTGGGGGCATAGCCGGGGCAGCTGACCTGAACTAGCCAAGGAGCTATTCCATACCATGTGACATCCTGCCCAGTATATAAATGGGGAGCGGGCCGGGGGGTGGTCTCTGTTTTTTTTCGGTGGGGGAAGTGGCGGAGCGTCGGGTCCCGGGTGGTGAGCAGTTGCACTGTGCATCACTCTTTTTTGTATACCTTTTTTCATTAGTGCCGTTGTTGTTGTTGTAATCTCTTTTGTGTTTGTCCCAGTAAACTGCCTTTATCTCAACCCTCGAGGTTCCAGTTTCTTTTCCTTTTCTCTCCTCCGTCTCCTCCCCATCCCACCGGAGGGGGGCGGAGGAGTGAGCGAGCGGCTGCGTGGTCCTTTGTTACCGGCCGGGCTGAAACCACGACAAGTTCCCATTCAGAATATTTTATTTGTTTCTAGCATATCACAGGATAAGGATTACTGTTTAGATAAAACCTGTTACAATTCACTACTCTGATTATGAAGACCAAATCAATAAGGAAAAAACAGTGGTGCAAGCTAAACTCCATAACAGCAAGTATGGTGTCTACAAAGCAGCAGCTTACACTTCTTACTAACCACAAAAAAGATTGCTCTTCTTCATCTCATCACAAACATCATTAAAGAGACTGAAGTTTTTAAACACATGTATTTTTCCCATTTGCAACTGAACAAAACATCACAGAACTACTACTTGTAATTCAGCTCAGACTCCCGTTTTACCTCACCTTACGTTATGATTAAGCTAATGAGTTATAAACCAAACAGAATCCCTGCAAGAGGGGTCACTGCTTATTGATGTATTTCAGACACTAACACAAACAAACAAAACCTTACAAACACACAGAAGATATGGAAGTCTGAACTGGAGATTACAGACTTCATACTAAGTCTAACCAAGAAAGCCTGAAAACCTCTCATCAAAAATTCATATAACAACTAATAAAATGAAGAAATAGCTGTACTGAAGAATAGCCATGCTGCTGCTTTGTATTTCGGAGAGGTGTTATTGAAAAGGTTTCCCCCACAAGTAATACCCCTTTCACTGGATGTTTCTTTTGTATCTGATTTTCTGCTAGATTCCTCATTTCAGCTGGGCAGAAAATGCCTACCACATTCTGCCCCACCACAAGGCCATTGAGACTACCATCCCAAAACCCCAAATTGTTTCTAACAAACTTACCCAGCAACGCCAACTCAAACCAGTTAGAGACCTATACGAGTCCAATCAGACACCTATACAACTAAATACCACTGCTGATGGCTGTGATATATATCCATTATTTTGCCAGGTTCTCTTGCCCTCTTTCCTTCCCATCAAATCAGGACAGACTGAGGAAACACAGCTACAGATAAGAGATAAACATGTAAGTTCTATTATCAAGTTATGGATGACTATGACAGAATGCAGGTCATTAGACTAATTTTGCAGAACACCAGCTTCTGTTATTGAAATTCAAGCAGAGGGGAAGCAAAATCTAGTCATTTTACTTCTGGGGGATACTAATGAAATAATTTTATTTTTTTTTAAAGAAATAACCAATTTTAGCAATAATTCTGGTCAATAAACAGAATACAAAAGTAATTGGTTTAAATATTTATAAAAAAACCCTGCTGCTATAAAGTGATCACAAGCAACTTTCAAAGCAGGAAGACGCAAACCTACGCAAGCTTAAGCTGTCTTGTACACTCAAAAAAATCACCCTTGTTTCTTACATTTTTCTTGTTTTGTCAACTGGTGACAAAATATTTTATTATTTGTCTACAGTTTTCCTTGAAGTGTATCAAACTTCACCTCGCTAAAATTGGGATTCGGTTTAGAAATGCATTAAGTTGTATTAAAGCGAGTGAATCCAATTAGTTTTCTGTTTTAAAAGATAATAAATATTATGTATCAAGCAGAGCATGTACTTAAATTTGAGTAAACAGAAGAAACAGTGTCTGCAGAGAAAGGCATTAATGCTATATTTCTAGGAATTGTATCCTTTAGGAAGGAAGGATTAGCAGACCTCATTCTCTTTACCGCTATTACAGTTGGAAAACTGCAAGAGTCCTAGATTGGTCCTGCTTTTTTGAACTCAATTGGTCAACTGAAGTAGTACATATTAAAATGAATTAGTTTAATACATATAAATGAAAAAAAGTATTCCCTCCTAAAAGGAAGCTACTATTTTTACAAGGTATTTGTGCACTTAACTCATGTTGGCTTTTAGTATTTAGCAGGTGTGTTGGTATTCAGAACCACTGCAGCTTCAGTGGTCTCTCTCTTGGAAAGCTAAGCACCAAACATGAATATTTGAATGTACAGAAAAACTTTAAATTGGATAGGACTTCCACTGAAATGCAAAAATTGATTCTTTGTCAAGGTATCTAAGATTCCTTAAAAGTAAATAAAATTTGAAAATAAAACCTAATATCCACAGAATCTCATCATCACAGAGACTGTAGCAGAGGTTATGCAGCAGATCAGAGCTCAAGCAGCAGATCAGAGCTCAGAGGAGGCAACACACCATTAATTCATTTAAATTGATATTCACCTTATTGGCATTTTTGGAGTAGAACCTTGTTTACACCAGGATCTGACCTGCTGCTTTTAAGCACTGGATTGCACGATTTTTACCTCTTAGTAAGTTAAATCAAAAAATATTTCCAATTTGTTTTCCTGCTCCCCCCTCAGGAGGTTGCTGTTCCTCAACACTCTCATATCCAGATCAATAGCATGTACAGAACTGGCACAATTGAGTGAGCAGAAACTTGCACCAAAAAGTATCAGAGAACTGTGTTCACTGTGCTTGCCAGAATGATGCCAAGTGATAGACCCACCACTACATAACTGGTAAAAAGCTCCAGCTTCTCCTTTTATATATCACTATTTTACAAATAGGGAACTCAAAGCAAACTTCTCTCCATGTAATGGAATGGATAATTACACTTTACTCTTTAGTTTTGATCCCAATATTGAAAGCAGGACTTATGGAGTTGATTTAATAATTAATGAAAGTATTTCATCCTGGCAAACAGAAGCGTTAGCTGTACTGGGGGTTGTGTTGGCAGTGATTACTGAATTTTGTTATATATACACTGTTGTCAGGGTAACATTAGCGGAGAGCAATTGCAAGAGTTTGTTTATTCGTGACTATGAGGCTGTAATCATAATTTGGGATAGGCCTTCTATGTGCAATATATTTGTATGCATCACTGCCTTTTCTCTCAAGCTGATTTTGCATTATTATACTTACATTTGTTTGGAAGAAGGGTATTCTCCATAAGGCCACACAAGAAAAAAACTCAACTAATTTTAAGGAGCCAAGAAATCCATGCTCTCAAGAATAAAATACAAAACAGTAACAGTCGATGTTTTGATCAATATTCATAACAGGAAGTGAAATGCCAGCATTTATTTCTTCATTGAAAACCAGGTTATGTATTAAAGACATAATTCTCCACCCACAAACAAATTCTATTCCGATCATATTCTCCTCTTCCCCGATAGATGGGACTAGGATGTTTTGTTTGCACAAAAAGAAAACATCAATTTGAATAATTTGAAAACATAATTTGAAGCGCAGTCATACGTAAACAGGTTTGTGATTTAGGTTTGTAAGCTGGTGCATCTACACTGAAGTCAATTAGTATTGTGCCACCTGATAAAAGATATTTGAAGACTGTTCAGAATGACTAAAAGGTGCAGGAAATGCCGGCAGAGATAATCTGATGCAGCAGATCGGGCACTCTGCACTGCTACCCCAGGAATCGGTGCATGCTGGCCTCTGTCAAGATCAGAAGCATATGCAAACTTGCACTCATTTCCGAAAGCAGGTCAGGGAAGGATGGTAGTATTGTCAACATCACCCTCAAAAAAATAATAGGACAACTCTTCCCAAGCTAGAATGTGGTTAAAAATGAGAAGTGTTGAGGTATGTTTTGGATTTTTACTTTCTGTTCAGATTCTGAACCATTCAATTTATGTCAATAGTATACTATCTGGAATCACAAAAGCTAAGCACCTTTATATTACAGTGGACAAAAGACTACCCGCTGGGATTATGATAACTACTGCTTCAGTGGTGGAACTACCCAACAGCTCTAATTTGAGGACTCCTGAGAATTCTGTCAGGCAGTGCAAGTTTCCAGAAATTCAGAGTCACAAAAATCACTGAGTCAAAGCTGCCAAATGTTCAAGAACATCTGATGTTTTGTATCATTGGCAGCTTCAAGTTTTAAATAAATGTGACAACTGCAGGAAAATAATACACAGACTTACAAGTCTCTCCCAACAATTCAGGTTGAAAGGGACCTCAGGAGGTCTCTAGTCCAACCTCCTCAAATCACAGTCAATATTGATTTCAGACCAGGTTACTCAGAGTTTTGCCTGGTCAGGTCTTAAAAACTTCCAAGGATGGAGACTCCATGGCCTCTCTGGACAACCTATTCATATACTGGACTGCCCTGCACCAGACAGTTTCACAGTTTGGAACTGATCATGTAAGTGATTTGGGGTTTAAGTCATTATATAACATGATGATAACATTCAGGTATATCTACCCAGAAAGTATGTCCAAACTGTCTGGTCATACAGAAATTCATCTGCCACCACGCTCCCTTTATCTACTCATCCCCTTTACAAAACATTGTGGTAGGAAAACTATGCGAATTGCAAAATATTAATGTCAGGGAAACAACAAAATGACGCAGATAATTGTCTGTGGAGCCATACTCCCACCAGGCAGATGCAATATTTTATTTAAGATGTTTTCTTTGGAGGAAGAACATGAAAGAGCAGCAAGTTTTACCATTTCCCTCAACCATTCCCCTTAACTTACATTCTAGAAATCAAGTAACTTGTTTGCCCTTTGTGCACCCTTTTCAAAGAAACAGCATTCCTGTGATATTGCTACTAAAACAGTAGGCTGACAGGTTTAACAAGTTAGTGCTTGTATACATGTCTTGGGAGATACCCACACCCAGGTAGCCCCAACCTGCTTACTAGAGTGATAAATACCAGTTACAACCCACACTTGAGTTTTAAAGAAGTACAATCCTCTTGCAACCTGACTGTGAAATTTTCCCTGTATTTTAGAAATGTAAATTTTTGTTAATTCTTCCATCCTTTGTTGACTCCAGTCTTAATTTTTCCAGTATAAATTTTGCCAATAGATCCTTGCCTCCCTTTTCCTGTGCTGGCCTGTTTCCTCTTACTGTCTACCCCTGTGCATGTTTTTTTCAGTCTGGTTTCCTAAGGAAGTAAAGTATGTGTGATCATACTGTTTGGCAGTCCGAGTCCATTCCTCCTGCCTGCTACCTTTTGATCCCAGTGAAGACCCTTAATATCCTCTTTACAAAATGTCACTGAAGTTGTCCAAAGATACCAAGTTGCTACAAGTTTTATAAAAAAAAAAGGCAGTTAATAGGAAAGCCACCCACAGTATCATCTCCACTAAGGGAAAGGCTGCAGCAGGAATAGAGCAATCACCTGCTTAGCTGGACAACCAGCACATACTAAGGTGCAAAGCAGACGTATCTTGCTGTCCATAGTCATGGAAGGACAGTAGAGCAATACTGACACAGAAGAGGGAAGAAAAGAAGCATACAGCAAAAAAGGGAAGGTAGTACAGTGGGAAGGGCAGGAGTTTATTCCACCGAGCGTTGTAAAGGAGGCAGATCCCAGTTCTGCAGGAAGCCAAACTTCACCAAGTTCTGCTGTTTACAAGCAAAAGGTGACACGTTCTGTGTTCTCTGACACATTTTCTGCCGGGCCTTTGACTTCTGCCATGCCCTCCCTCCCGTTTTTATAACATACATACACACGGTTCACTTACTCTGCCTCCTGCTCAATGATCCGATTCTTCATCATTCATCAACATCCATTAGACAATAAATTCAGTGGTGCAAGACTTTGATTATCATTAAAATGACACAAGCTCCACTGGGTAGAAACCTGAGAAGCACACCTGGTTACCTTTTGCAAAGTGCTTACAGCCCTTGCAGAACAGCCTCTTGATACAGGGACACTGCTTCACACACTGTCAGAGTCCCCTGTCCACCTAGCCAGTGCCTACCTAGTTAGTACTTCCCAATTTTAAGATGTTCTCATCTAACAGTATTTATCTGAACTGAAATGCCAGCAGAAACAGATATATACACTAATACAACACCAAGAAAGTCTGAATCTTCTTGAGGCCGATTGCCAGCATTTTTCAAGAAAGTGGTAAATATTATTAAATTAAATATTGTATTGTGATACTTAATCTGGTATACAAATGATTTAAAGAAACCTCAAACTTTTCTGAAGCAGCAGCACACAAAGATAGCCACTTGCAGCCATGATTATGGATTTTGCTTCAATTTATGAAAGCCTTCTGACATATGCAAAAGAGTGCCTGACCACTTTCAATCAGATACCTTGCTGGTATGAGTTTGGACAAGATTTGGATTAGATAATTACGTGTGAAATCCTCAAAGGTTTAAAAGGATAAAACTGTCATTACTTTTAGGCATAAACCAAGACTGAGTGCTCATAGCTTCTCCATTTTGCTCCACGAGCATCTTTATCAGTTACAGAAAAACTGATCCTGGCATTTAGAATTTGTGTGCTAGTTTGAGATAACTGCATGAAAAATTTATCACTGTGCTAAAGGGTAATGGCATCGGGAAATGTTTTGAAGAAAAATATTGAGTAGTAGTTCTGGTGCTGAACCTATTAGCGTTGCTAAATTTGCCAGCAGAAGAGCAAGGCACTTACCTTGAAATATTATCCATGTTCACTGTTATTCTTTTTGTGTGGCAAGCCCCAAAAGCAAGTACCACATAGGACTAAATCCGCAGCAATATGCTACCATTTGCCAGCTCGTTGATGAATGTTACCACAAACACTTAATAGCTGGCTATATGCCTGACTAGCCCATTCACTGCCTTTCATACTTACAATGAAAGGACACCAAAGATAATACTCAAGATTTGTACAGACAAGTACTGAGGAACATGCAGATGGTTCCAAGTAGTCCAAGCAACAAAACATGTTGCCAGTTTAACTGCTGTCTAAGCCACCCTGCCTCTCTTTGAGAGCTAGACAACAACAGAGTTCTAGCAGGCGAGAGGAAGTAAGTGTTGGCTTACATATCCAAGAACAAACAACAAATTACTATTCTCTGTATTCACATATATATATGTATATATATAAAAAAAAGACAGTAGCTTACATTTTTATATATATTTATTTATTTTATATATATATATATAAAAAAGACAGTAGCTTACCTACAGAATAATAATGGTCTGGTAAAATAAAAACCACACCCAAAGGTAATGGTATACACTAATGCTAAAATGGATGCAAGTCCAAGGAAGATGAAGCTTGTATCTGAGATCTAACAGAGGAGGAAGCTCACTGCCCAATTTCTCCTCTTCATGTTGTGTTACTGTCATGGAATGATCCATAATTTAGGAAAGTACAACTTGGTCTCTAGAACCAATTCAGGCAGGGTTTGTCTTTTTTTTTTTTTTTCCTTAAAAAAAAATACTGAAGTGGACCTTAGAAGGCAGAACTATTAGTACTAGGACTGAAAAAAAATGTGACTGTGAATAGCATTTAGTTTAGGAAACCCAGAAGTGACTCACCATCCACACAAGCTTGGTGCAGCCTCACAATACATAACATTTTAGCATAGAGCTGTCAGGACACAGACTTTTTTAAGAAGGATGACACATTCTGAACAAGAAAACCTGCACCTTTATTAGTACTAACCAGGTTATTTCAAAAAACACTCAGCAGCTTCTAGCCCAACTCATGGGAGAACTAAGAAAGCTCCTAGAGAAATTCTGTTCTTGACTGCAGTTTGTAGTCCAGTTTTTCCTACCTCTTTCCAACTTGTTACATTTGTTTGGGAGAGGGAAAGCTGCCAGGCCCCTCTAACCTTTTCCTAAGGTTCCCAGCTCTTTCAGCAGACTATACACCTACGATGGAATCCCTGGCGGTCTATCAGCCTCTTCAGCTTTAAAGACTTCACTGACTAATCTATTGTGCAGAAGCTCAGTAATGTCTGCAAGTTGTCACTTTATGAAGAGACTGAAATATCAGATCTTCTACTTGAAGTTCCTACGGTTTTCAAACATGGTTCTTTCCTTCCTCGTAAGCCTTGCTAAAAGAATGTAAAGATTACTGTTCCACAATAAGAATATTTTCTGCTCTTGAATAACTGTCAATATCCAATGCCTTCTTAAGCTTCATCTTCAGGCCTTTTATTTTCCTCAAGATGATCATACCCAGCCCCGAAGACACATGCACATCAAGTCATACACAAGCTCTTGAATTACGGATTTTCCCTGGGACTGTCTGACATCCCAGACATTTGAGACAGCTGAATGGGGAGCTACACAACCACTTTAATCCAGGAAATCCATTCTGCTGCTGAAAAAGCTCCTCGTTCCTTCCCACCACACTCCACCCCTCCATTGCCTGGATCATCACTAGTGTTCATGTGGTATGTCAAATCAGGAAACATTTCCAGGTGAAAGCTAACTTGTCCATCCCATCCCCTCCCACCGAACCATTCACCCAGTGTGACTCACATACAGCTGTCACATTGGAGCCGCAGCCCAGGCGGGCAGCAGGATGAGGCTGGAGAACGGCAAAATGGCCTTTTTTGGAATTGATGTGGATCTGCCTCAGACTGCAGTGAGCATGGGAGTGCTACGCTGTTTCTAGCCAACCTACAGCACATTAGGACAGGATCTTCCAAGATACATGTCAAAACACTGTAAGAAATGGATGACGACAAACATCACAGGGTACGATCTCTGTTTAATACAGCTTTATTTGTACCTGAATCTTTCTGTACTCCTAGTCCAGGGCCAGATTTTGCAGGTATCGGAGAGGTCATTTAAGCCACGTCAAATGGCGATCACATATTGAAGCACATCAGTAATGGAAAACTTGTTTCAGGCTTCTACATGAATCACTAGTTCCAAACAGTAAAATTTCAATGATTCAATTTCTTTCATTCCATAATGAAGTTGTAAATATTGCTAAAATCCACTTATTTTACTGCATGATGAATAATCTAAAACGCAGAGTTAATTTTTTTTGTAGAATAGTTTGAGAATTAGGACTGCTCAGAAAAACCCTTTGATATCGTCACTTATTTTTTCAGATAGTTTCAAACTAGATTAAGAAAATCTCAAATTTGAGCTCACTCAAACTTCAGTAACAATGTATGAATGAATCTAAATTTCATCAGACTTGGCACCTTTTGCACACTCTGCTAAGAAATAAAACAATTCCAATCTGATGACCACACTGTGCTGATATAAACTTACACACACTTACATTAATTAAGAAGCCACCACTTACATCATCGACACATAAGCAAAGTTCTGGTTTTCTGACTGCCTGCTTCATTTAATCTTGAAAGTAAAACTTAGCAAGACAAGCAGCATAACTGTTTTATCAATTATTTACAGTAAACGCATAACTTTTGTTTTCTCCAGATATATGGAAGATATATGGAAGATGTTCTCTCAAGTTGCTAAAAACTTAATACATGCATTATGTAACAGAACAATTCATACTTTACATTGGTACATTTACCACGTCACCTCCTTTATTTTAGAAGCTAGAGGTTTCTATTAATAAAGCTTTTCTTGACAAAGCACCCTACACAAATGCACTTACAGTGACAGGAGAGAAATCCACTTAGGAGGCATCCCTTTTCTCTGCTTATAAATTTGGAGTGAAGTAAAGATGCAGTTCAATGACACAGTTGAAATGGATCACTGCGACCAGAGGGGCAGTTACACAGATCTGCTCTCTTCCTTAAATCAGCTGTAACAAATTTGGCTGGTCTCACCTCACTGACCTGATTCTGCTCACTAAACCAGCAGAAACCCAACCTACCAAGACACATAATGCAACTATCATCCTGTGGCCCAACAAACTGAATCATCATCACTGAAGGCTCGGAAGAGGCTGCTACACCAGCGCAAGCAAGCAAGAAGGGTAAAGGAGCGCAGCTCTTTTTCAGAGGCCATCATCTTAAGTACCACAGACCACGGTGAGATGAACTGCCCATGCAACGGCCTTCACGGCCGTCTAGCTGCTGCAGAGGTGGCCTGCCTTGGTGCTAACACCCAGGCAGCTGCACGGCAAGTTGGGTAAGGGAGCAGAGTCAAATGACAATTACCTTCTTCCTGAATACTTCAGTTCTCAGCCAGATCAACACCACTATGGTGGAAATAGGAAATGTAAGATTAAGGGGATGGGGCATTCCATCAGCTTACGGTGCTACAGAACTGCAGCCGATTTTTTTTTGATGGCTCAAGGCTGTAACACTATGCATATAAACACCCTGAACTGTTCTTCAATTTCAAGAGTTCAGATAGCAACATCTACTTTAAGCACAGGTGTGACAGATCTTTCTCTTCATTCCACTTCCTTTTAAATGGCAGCGGGCAGGAAGACATTTTCTCAGACATTACTCACCCTGTTTCAGAACCTCCCTGGAGCTCCAGATCTAATTAAAAGGTCAATGAAAGTCAGATTTTGCCATAGGAAAAGGCCACAAAGGCATGAGACAAGCAATTACTGTAACCAGGCACTAGAATATTTGGAGTAGCTCAAGCTACCCAGAAGCAGAGAGGAGAAGGACTGTCTTTAAATCTGCAGAGAATACTAACAAATCCTGTACTAAGATTTGCTACACAAGACAGTGGAAGGCTCAGAGCATGTTTTTTTTATTATTATAAGTACTTTCATTTCTTCAGCTCCCTCTCTGGATGAGGAATTCTAGCCCTGCTCCTTCCAATGCCCCTGGCTGGGAGCGATGAAGAGGAAGACCATTTACAGCAGCACTATTTTCAATGACTCAAAGCGCTGAAAGTCACTACCAACAAAACACAAGGCAAGCAGGGCATTAGGAGTATGGTCAGCCACCTGTAACAGAAAAAACCCTGGGGTTTGGGGTATTCAGAAGGCAAGCACATCTCCAGCGGGCAGGATGCTTCCTGACACTTGCTCAGAGGATGTAAAGAGAGTAGAAAGGGAAGAGAAATACACTCAGCCTTCCAAGGTGTGATGAAAACTTTATCCAGATAAAGCAATGTGCTTTTAATTTCACTATGCAACTTTTCCTTAATGTTCTACACTGACTCAGCACACTTCAAAATATGTCTATATCTATCCCCACACTTTCCATATACTACAGTTAAAATTTAAATTGAAAAAGGGAAGTCTAGCTTTTGCAGGGGGACAAAAAAAAATAATAAAAATCTGCTGGAAATCTATGAGGAGATCCTAAACCTGGCCTTAGATGTAGATGTCCAGAAATGCAGTCAAACTGTGTGGTACATGGATCATTAGCAGTACAGATTTTTTAAAACTGCTCATGGATCAAAGAAAAAAAGCCAAAAATTGTCATTATTAAGAAATAAACCAAGAAGCCTGCAGAATTCTGGTTTATAATTTAGTTATCAGATGCTAAATAGCATCAACTAATTGTTCTGAAGTTTCAAACTGACCAAAATCATAACACCTGCTATTAAATAAGAATAAAAATCTATCTAAACCTTGCCTGGGGGAGGGGCAGTTAATACACACTGAATAGCCCTGAAAGAAAACATTTTGGATAAAAGATAATTTAGAATATTAGAATGACAGTTTATACATGTTCATTTTTTTAAACTCTCCTTTAAATCAAATAGTCATCCTT
This sequence comes from Astur gentilis, assembly GCF_929443795.1. NCBI lineage: Eukaryota > Metazoa > Chordata > Aves > Accipitriformes > Accipitridae > Astur > Astur gentilis. The sequence goes on from NC_064904.1 coordinate 11,568,709, forward strand.
AAGGAAGCCAAACCCTGGAACAGTTAAGAGTAAAGTTTTAAAATCCAACTGATTTAGTGCACGACTAAGGAGCTTTAACATTGCATGTATATGCAAAGCATATGCAACAAGAGTCTAAAAACAGAACACCATGCCTTTTCCTAGAGACATTTCCAAGTCTCTGAGCATTATAAATTCAGCTTTATCTAGTACAGTTAGGATAGAGTTCTTCCTTCTTCTCTTCCCCTCATTCTGCATTTTTTCATCCCTTCTTATCCAACTTCTTCCTAATTTATGTACAGTACACTGAATAAGCTCTTTCCCCTTATCTCAGTATTTTGTGTATCAAAGAACACACTTTTGCTTTTGTTTAGTATTTTTAGCCCATCTTTTCCTAACACCTTTGCCCTGATGTCTTTCAGAAATTCTTAAATCCAGTTCCTGGATCATGATTTTAGACAGCAAGCTCTCAACAGACTGCCAGCCCACATGACACACTGTTTAATGGACATGCTTCTAGGCATTCCCAAACCTCCTGTAGGCTCCTGGAAGCTTGCATCTCCACACCACCATTCCAAAACAGAACATACCTCCTATTACTGCACACCTTAGCATGATCAACAGCAGCCCAAGCTCCCTGGGCTCTAGCTTCTCCCTCTTTCTTGCATATGTTTAAAGCCAGTAGGAAACAAAAATCTCCTCATTGTCCTTAGCTCATACCAAAATTACTGCCATTAAAATATGAAAAGTATTTCAATCATTACACTCACACTTGTAAACACCACATGGCACCTTTACAACTTGCTCCTCAGCTTTTCAAGGTAAGCATATCAAATGAGGATCATCTGAGCAAGTTTTTATATCAGATGCAGTATCTGATACAACATTCTGCTTTTAAAAACCATCATTTTAAACACAACTTCTCAGTTTCGTACACTCCTCTTCACTTGAATTTAAGAGTAAGATTATCCGCATGCCGTTTTTTTTAAAATAAGCACTACATCCACAATCCTTTTGCCCTAAGATTTATTTCCATGCATTTAAGTAGAGAATTCCTTTTCCTTCCTCATTTACAGCCTATCTAGACAGGTGTGTTGATTTGAAAACAGAAAATCAAGTACCAGGACATACAGAACAAGCTTGTAGTAGGCTGGCAATCTCAAAACTTCACCTGTACCTCAGGATCCATTCTGTTGGCTCCCAACCTTTTCCTTTACTCATACTTGAAAATAACAATCAAACGTTTAGATGCTCCAATGCGACACCGGCGTGAGCACCTGCATGCCAGTACAGATGCAGTTGGAAAACCCTACCAGTGTAGATGTGCTTTTACAGCTTTCCATTTCCAGAGTAGGAGCCAGTGAAGATGCATTAACTTCCTTCCAGAAATCCTCTGACATACTACATGGCCTCAGAAGAGGCCACAAGCAGAAGATGAGACCACAAGCAGAAGGAGGAGGAATTTCTGCCGCTCTTCAAAATACTTCAAGGTGTTGCAATGTAACTTCAAACTGGTATAGACATTGAGTCAACCATTTATGCAGAGAAAAGCCGAATGGTTGCCTTCCTACTTCCTTACACATCATTTTAGCTATACCCCATTCCCTTCTCTTTTTCCATGCAGAATATAATATTTTCATTTACCAATTTATCTCCAGTGTCATCTATGTAAACCTTAGCTACTTGGCCCATTCAGTGATTGTTTTAGCCCTTAAATAATATTTTCCACTTGCATTGACTCAATTTAAAAAAAACATTCAGTCCCAGACCACAATCTTTTAAAGGCTGTCAAGCTCTTCATCCTTGATACTGTAGTTCAGACATGCTAGTTTCATTTTTTATGCTAGTATTGTGGAGCTGAGGCTACATAATACTTTTGTTCCATAAACTTCTTTTGAATTTTCTAACGGCAAAGTCTGGAAGAGATGTAATCTTTCTTTTTTTTCCCTTTACTTTTTAATCTCTTAAGATTCTCAATATTCATGCCGCTTACATCTTTTTTTTTTTAACCTACATGAAAAAGGTGCTCAGGACTGCTTGTTTAGTAACACATCATTCCATCTCTGGGTTGCCACTGTGAATCCAGCAAGGACATGAATATTACCAAAAATGTTTTTTAATCTCTTGGTAGTTTCATGGCCTTTAAAGTAACACACAAGATTTGATCTGATTCTTATGGGCAGGTACACGCACAAGTCTTTGTGAATGGTCTCCAAGACAGAGATAACCATGCAGCACTGAGGGGAAAGAAGGCTGTGCTTATAAAGCTTGCATTTTTGTTTTTCAGATCTTCTGCAAAGGAGTTCAAGTCTTGAAGACTGTTCTTCTGGCAACCATCTTAATGTTTATACCCTAACAGACCAGCAATTTCACTATTATCATAATTTCTTGATGCTTAACTCATTTTCTTTATAGTTTGAATTTTAAAACAAAGTGCATAGCAGCATCATGAAAAAAAAAATCTAGGTCCACAAAATCTTTGAAAAGAAGTATCAGGAACAGCGATGTGTTGAACTATTCCACTGTATTATTTGCATGAGCAGCAAGTGTCACTTTGTCACAATTTCTAATACAGTGCTCAGACTGCACTAGTAGTTACTCTTACAGGACAAAAATGTACCTAATTATTTAAAGAAATTTTACAATAGCTGAGTAGTTTGGGCAGTTGCCTGCAAAACTTCACCCCTGACTGTTCAGCTGTATTTTAAAGGAAGGAAAGAAGCCAGGAGTGTTTACAGCTGTATTACACGAAATCAAAATTTAAGAAGTTGTCCTTTTCTGAAGAGCTACTCTATAAGAAACACATTTTCAAAGAACCAAGAAGTCAATCTGGAGTCTTATCTTTCTTATGTGAACATATTTTAACATATCAAAACCCCCAAAAGTCTAGTAAGAATCTTTCAGTTATCACATATGAAAAATTTTTCTTCGAGTATCATCGGTTCCATCTCTCTCCTTCAAAATCTTATTTAACAGACATTTTAGTACATAAGCTCATATTAGAAGTTTTCCTTAAAGTACAGGCTATCACTGCTGGAAGTACCAGGTAAAGATGTCTGGCCTAACCATGGTTTGTAGTAGTACTGTAGATCAATATTTAGAACTTGAAGTGATGCTTTGCCCAGTCCTTTTCCAATTCATGTACCTGCTTATTTTTTATTCCAATACTGCAAATTTTAATTCAAATACCATGAATCCTCAATAATCTATTTCTGGACAAGTGTTAAAAGATTACAAGTAGACAGTGTTGACTTCCTCTTCCACAAATTGTTATGCACAGCTGAATTTATTTCCTTGCCAATTTTTTTTTTTTTTTTTTTTTTTTTAAACACAAAAGTGGTAACTAACAGCAAGTCCCTTAGAAAACGGAGAGGACAAGTTCTTAAGTGTTATATGGCACATGAGGGGGGAGGGAGAGATGAGGGCAAGGAGATTGAAGTAAGAAGTAGGTCTTGCCCATGCCTCTCTCTTGCAGAAAGATTATCCATTATCTTTCACCAGCTGTCACCCATTTCAGAGCTCCCCACAGAGCTCTGAAGGTAAATTACTGGAGCACATTTTCCAGTAAAGTCTCTGTATTATTTATTCTGTAGCTATCGAGCATATACTTGAAGTACGAGCTATTATTACCAACATGCATAATGACCTATTACAGCACTGACGCAAAAGATCATTGCAGCACTATGTGTACAAACATGCATTGCTGTTTTAAAGACAACACTGCAAAGTGCCTTCTCTAAACACAAATAGGAAATAAAAAGTTTAAAAGTCTGAACAATGAAAGAAAAGAGGAAATTAAGGACATGAGAGGAGGGGGATGATATTTCTCAGTAGTGTTAGTCAGCAAGACTCAGTTCAATAAAGAAGTTATTGCCATTACTTCACGATCTGCTGAGGGCTCACAACCACAGCATTTGAAACAACTATACAACACTTGGAACAAAGTTTCTTCTGAAAAATTAACACATATTATAAATTGCTCACATACAGTCCTTGCCCCAGAAGGGTAATGGACCATTACATGATATAGTGCTGTCAATGAATGCCTTCATGACATAGCCGACAGCCTATGTTCTCTGGCAAGGATGTCTACCAAACTTGTGGGCATTTAGGAATCATGAGAATTTTGAAAAATCTTATTATTTTCCCAGGAATTTTCTGCAAGCAATGTACTCAAAAACACAGATATGAATTGTATGGAAAGTCAAGTGTCATTTAAGACACCATATTAATAATTACAACACACCACTAATAAAGGATTCAGTTCTTTGCTTTTGTCCCATTTGTACACTGTTATTCTCATCATTGACAGCACTTCCTGTGCTATTTTCCATATATCAATATAATTTTGAAACACTGAATTTGTTGTGTGTTTTGGTTTGTTAAATGCACTATCATCAAGAAAGAGCGTCAGCATTAAAATGACGTAGCAAGTCCAACTTCATGCAATTCATACAAGTTCTTATTTTAAAGAGGAAACCAAAAACCAGTGAATACCTTCCATTAGATCTTTACAACTATGAGGAAGATTTGCTTCACCCTGTTATTAGCAACTGCTTAGTCAGACTCCTTATAATGTCCGATATAAGGATATTAGGAACCCTATTACAGATCCCTTTGTGATACGAGAGCATATCTAGCAGAACAGCTGAACCTGTATTTTTCATAAAGGATGATTCAGGCTCACAGTCATGCAGGGACTGCAGGCTCTTCTGACAGCTCCTTGGAACAAAGCTTTAAAATACTTCAACTGCTATCAAGGCTAACAACTAGACATAAGGAAGTCACACTTGGGAAAAAGCAGTAGACATAAAACACAGGTTCAAAGTTCTTGAAACCTGTTCTGGAAATTCTCCTCCAGGAACATGGAAACCGGTGCTTTTGTTAAATATACAGCAGAACAACATGAACAAAATTTAGTTTTCCATCATTTACAAGCCTAAAATTTAGTTAAAACCTTGTCGATACTTACGTTCAGACTACGTGGTAAAAAATGCCAACCAATCAGGTAAACATCTAAGATTACAAAAAAATGAATAGTAAATTTATACACATGTCAACTACTTTACCTACAACAAGAAGATTCTATTTCACATATTTATTTTCATTCTGAGAAGTATGAAGAACAACTGTTTTCTATTAGAACAGCCATGATGTTAAATAAATTTTCTAACACAGGAGAAAAAACCCAACAAACATGATACTGAATGATAGAATAATTTTAGGTTGGAAGGGACCTCAGGAGATCAGAGTCCAACCTCCTACTCAAAGCTGATACAAAGTTGAAGTTCAATCAGGTTGCTCAAAGCCTTGTCCAGCTGAGGTTTATCTCCTAGAATGGAGACTACCACCTCTCTTGAGTGCCTCTTCCAGTGCCTGATCAGCCTCAGGAGGAATATTTTTTTCCCTTTTCCACATAGTCAGAATCCTCCTTGCCATAGCCTGTGTCCATTGCCTCTCCTTCTTGGCAGTACACCTGAGAAGAGTCTGCCTCTGTGTCCTCCCTAACCACACACCTGGCAGTTGAGGATCATGATCAGATTCCCCTTCTCCAGGCTCACCAAACCCAGGTATCTCAGGCTTTTCTTGCACATCACACGCTTCAGGCCTCCAACCATCAGTGGTTATCTGCTGGACTTACTTCAGTTTCCAAGTGTTTTTTCTGTACTGGGAAGCTCAGAAATGGCCTCACAAGTGCTGTAAAGAGCAGAATAACCACTTCCCTCAACCTGCTGGCTACACTCTTGCTGATGCAGTCCAGTACACAGGCAGCTTCCATTTCTACGATGATGCACTACTGACTTTTCCAACTAACTGTCTACCAGGATCCCCAAATCTTTTTCTGCGAGGCTGTTTTCTAGTTGGTCGTTTCCCAACTTTCACAGCTTCACAGTGCAAGACTTCGCACTTAGTCGTGCTGAACTTTGTGAGGTTTTACAGCATGAAGGCAATATAATGCTGGTATGGAAAAGGTAAAGTATAGAATGTAATCTCCGCTATCCCTGCCCTGAAAAAGTGCCTGAAACATTAAACAAAACCTTTACAATGTTTAATACTACCCAGAAGAACAGGAAGTTTATAACTAGACTACCTGTAGCTCTGATTCTGTCAAAATGAACCAGGGCACTTCTGCTCCAGCTTTGAGCCACTCCAATGCATGCATACCTTTAACATTGAGGATAATTTCTGCAAAGCCCTTTCCCAAGTACAGTAAAAGCTTCTGCATCACCGATTTATTTTTAAAACGAAAAATCCCTCCCCTCCCTCCTTCTCAAAGCATCAGGTCTTTTGTCTTTACAATTCACATCAGACACAGTCAACTTCAGGATGCACAATGATTGATTTTTTTCTAGCCATGGATGTAGACTTGCCTGGGTCAAGCCTGACCAGTATAGCCCTGTTGGTTGGTATGGCACTACATCCCATCCAGTAAATCCTGCTGGCCCACAATAACGTACACAGAGCGATAACCACAGTTCAGTTGCCATAATAAGCAGTAAATACTTCTAAGGGCAAGATAAAGACAGTCCGTGGGCCTGATACAGCCTCCAGTTAGGTATCCCCACTGGATGATGTTGTCCTGTATTATGTTATCTGGAGTACTAGGCCAGCAGAACCACATTTTAAAAACAGCTGTTTGATATTGTCATTATTCCCAACTTAAATACTAACTGCCCAGGAAACCAAAGGCTGAACTTACTGGTAAGGGACATCTTCAGTTACATAACAGAGTAAGTTAACACAGTCAAACTTAATTCCTCTGTGCAGCGACACCATGCCACATGACTAAGGCATTTTGCTACAACTAGTTAAAGCTGGTCTGGAAGGAAAATGGGCTTCTTCCCTGTGACACAACAGGCTAACTCATCTGCAACTTCTCAGAAAGTCTGCTCTGAAAGATGAACTGTTGTGAGTTTAGGAAAAATACCATATTACCCATAAAAGGCAGAAAAATTAAATGCCACAGACTCCAGCCTTCACTCTGCATTTATAACCCAACATCTAGCAGTTACTAGCTACCAGTTATTCCATTAAGACCTTTAGATCACTTTTACCCATTTGTACATGTAAAAATTTTATTCCCCCAGCCTCCTGTAGTAAGTCATACAGGGTGAGGTTCTGAATCACAAAAATGTAGTTTCCTTTTTTTAGGTAACTTGAGAGGGTTGCAGGGCAACAAAGCCATCCTACAAGGAACCACTAATAGCAAGTACGCGGTGAGATCCTCTCCTTGCCTTAAAGAGCATACAAACTAAAAAGAAAGAAAATGTGGACAGATATTACGTTCCCAATTTACTCAGACGCAGTGCAAATGATCACAGACTAAATAACGGAAACCAAATTCCTTAATTTAAAATTTGCAATACAAACTTCTTACTCAAGGTACCTTTTGTACCTTGCGTACAAAAAATACATTTGCTACTCATCTTTGGATCCACCATCCAAGAATAGCCAGAAGCCTGCAGAACAAAGCCTGCAGAGCATGCACACCAGGCATCCATCTCTCAGCGCTAACAAGAGGCAAGGAGACCATAGCCACCATACACAGAAACGGGGGTGGAGGGAACGACGACACATGATAACCTAACTAATCCTATCAGAAAAAGAGCTAAATTTAAAGACTAAACATGCATCTTAAAAAGCAAACCCTTGGGAACATATTTCAAAATGATAATAGGATCTTCATGCCTGAAGTCACCCTCCTGCTGTTTCTACTCTGCTTTAATTACAGTAAAATAAAAGACACTCAGAACAGTCCAGCTTTCAGTATTGATAATCCAAGTCACACGGGCAGCAATAAAGCCGGCAGCACACAGAAAAGCTCCGTGAAGAAGCCAACTTTTGAGGAAGGATGTGCAAAATGAAGATCATAGAAGTCATGCTGTAACAACAGCAGAAATCCAAAGGCATGCAAGGCAATGGAGATGACCCCCACCCACCCTGAAGGTACACATGGATCTCTGGGAGAGGGGGGGAACCAGGGACAGAGGAGTTCCTTGAGAGTGGGGAAAAAGGTTTCAGATGCCCCAGAAGTATTACTAGAAACCTAGTCCTTCCTCAGATGAGGACGGAGATTTCCCACACCTCACTTGGCACAACTCTAAAAGGGAATCAGGTTTTTAATGCCTTCAATTAAAAAAATGGGTTCTTTGCTGGGACAGGGTATTTGTTGCCTTTTTTCCCAGTATTACAGGGTTTAAACCAATTTAAGGCATGATCTATTTTTATGTACCTTTGGAGAATTTCTAGTGACCCAAAGCTTTTCCTTAAGTCTCATCTATCCAGGGAAGGCATACAGTTTAGTTCTTAGGCTAAGGGACCATTACTACCAGGAAAATCACAATATACTAAAAACCCACACACTTCTATAGGGGTTGCTGTATTTTTGGGTAAAGTTACACCATCTATAAATAGAGCAGATCTACATCCCATGAACTACACAGTCCCAAATAAAAGTACAATATTGCCAGAATAGCTGCAACACTCCTTTAAGACTGACTTCCGCATATCTACTTAAGTGAGTTTAAAACTGGTTTCATCTTATTTCTTACTTCATCTTTCACTGAACTTTTTGATGAAAATTAGAACAATATAACCTAGGCTTAAACGGAATTAAAAGTCCAGACAGAATTTTGTATAGACTTTTCTAAAATCCTGAATATGCATGTCTCACTAAACTAGCACAAACACATTTCAAGTAGGACTTCACGAAGCAATTATCCGTGTTTATTTTTATGTTGGAGAACAATTATAAATGGTGAAAAGAATTTGGGATATATCTGGAATTGATGCTGCTTCTGATCTTTTCTCTTCTTGGCCTTTTTAGGAAAGGCAGCTATACATATTCAGCCCTCAACAGCGCTACACTTAAGCAAATTAAGAACTATACCTCAGCCTTCACTAATGCACACCTGATGAATAAACTCCATACATTTTCAATCATTCAATATTTGGTGAAGACTTTTCCACCATTTTCCAAAGCTCATACTCCTTTATAGAGGTCTCATGTTGGGCATCCAGAGGTACTAGTCACATTTGAAGCTTCGGGCCATGGTTAAGTAATAACAGGTTTCAGTGTTAAGACCCTGACGACATGAATGACAGAAATTAAGATCTCGGGCACTTCAGGATGCCTAAGGCCTCAGCTGGCAATGATGGATGCACACACTTAATCTGAATGCACTCTAAGTGTATCTACAGACATGATTACTGAGGTCTATGCAAAATCAAGGCTTAAGAAAACAGCGTGCAGCCTCCTATTGAAGAGGAGCTACATTCATTATAGTGAATAAAGATCTTTATAAATGAAAGTTTGCTTTCTGGAAATCTGCATACGCTGATGAGAAAAATAGAGTATTTCAGTATTAGGAGACTGCTAAAATGAACACATCACATTGAACCACAGACCAAATGTACTTTGAAATTTTTAGATGTGGCAAAGCTTTTTAAAATTAAATCCCTTTTCTTAAAAACACACACACACACACACCCCCCGCCAAAACCAACCCTAGAGCTTCAGTGGGATACATCAGTGAGCACGATACAATACAAGCTCTTTGGTAACTACATCAAGAATATATTGGAATTCTCAAGTGTACCTTATGAAACACTTAGAAATCTCAACTCTGTTCAAAGCATTATCAAACACAAAAATAGAGTAAAAAGCTTTAGCAAGTCCCTTCTGTTTTCCTAAACAGATTTGCGTGTGGTCCATCACCCTATTTATCTTTTCAGACATGGATAATAAAAGGATGAATCTGTAAAATTTTTCCTAATCCTAGGCACTATATTCTGTTAATGGCTGAAATAAATTTGCGATTGTTTAGGTAAGTATTATAATTCTTCCTTTTTGTAATACACATCTAAAACAGCTTGCATGAATTGCCTCAAATTACAAGCAACGGATAAAATGTAAGTTTCATAAATTTGAAGAATCTGTAGTAGTTTAACATTCCCAACTAATCTCAGCTACAGATCAACATTTCTAAAACTCAAAACATTAACATATAACCATGAAGTAAAAGCAACTTGGTAAAAAAAGCTAATGAAACGAGTCTTTTCAGTTCCGACTCACACAGTTAAAATCATTTGTTTCTAGTAGGTGTGGAAGAAACTGACTCACTCCCACATGTGAATTATTTGAAAAAAAATGTTAGTTCAACTTCATTTGTTAAAAAAGTTCATTGCACTGAATCTGCTGACTAAACCAACATCCAAGTCATTTCCACTGATAATGCATAACTGTGCCAACCACAGAAGTTTTAAGGATGCAAATTACTCTTTTTTTTTCCAAAATACTAGATTTTAATATTACCTATGAAAAAGCAATAAGAAAATAATTTAGATTTCTAAGTGAAACAAGTCGGAAAAAATGTTAGATTTATGGATGCTTATGAAACCTTACTTCTGCATTCTATGTCTACCTTATCATGTACCATGAGTGAAAAACTACTAGCTGCACACATTTTTTTCTAGATGTAGACAAATTTATCAATGACTTATTTACCCCTTTCTGAGTTTTCATATATAAACAAAATTAAAATACAAAATACAGGTCACAGCCTTTAACATACTGCATAATTCCTCAAGCCCTCACTAAAGACAGTTGCTATTTATTAGCAACTTTATCCACAGGAGAAGAGATACCGACTTCCTTCTATGGAACAAAAGACCAGCTTCACTCAGGATGTCTGTCATTTTAACAGCACATGCCAGTGTATCTCTCATCCTTCCAGACCACATTACCTTCCCACTCTCAAAACATGACTGTGGCATTCAGTGCCAATGTTTCACAGCATAAAGTTTTACAGAAAAAGTCATGAAAAAATATTGCCTCATTCTAAAAATAACAGACTAGAACAGATGTACTGTAAAGTGTCCATCATACATACAGCACCAGACTTTGAACTTCACGCTTTCAGATCACTCACCAGCCCTGACTACAATGCTATCAAAGCTAACATGGCAGTTTGGGCTACTTAAGGTGAGTTAATCCGAACACCTATTTTTCGAAAGAACAAAACTAGTCTACTCAAAGCAGAGAACGCAGCAAACCGGGATTCAGCAGTCATGCTCACACTATTCTGCCAGATGACCATAAAAGACTTCATTAGCAAAGGCGATGCAAGCTACCATGCCCCATCTCTGACCACAGGAAAGCCTTCAGGGAGCAGGAAAGGGCTCCAGCCGCATCCACACTGCACTGTGCACAAAGAAACCATGGCCACCACCACCACTGGCCTTTCCAGAACCTCTGCAAGGCACCTGTAGCTTTGCCCTGTCCCAGTGGGCCCTCATCCACACCCTCCTGCTGCTAGCTCTAGTATAAGGGATAATAATAGGCTTTGGTAGATAGAGGATGGAAATAGAGGAACTTAGGCCGGAATCTGAAATTCAGTTTTCTTGTTCATCAGCTGCCTTCATTATCCAACCACACTCACTTCACACATGTGCCCAACAGGCTTATGCTCACCGCACAGCTTTTGCCTGCACAGAAAAGGACATTATACAAGCTAGCAGAGCCTGAGGTCCCTTCCTGGCTTTCTATGTGTGTTTCTGCAAGCAGGGGAGTGAGGAGCAGTGCTAAAGGGAAAAGAGAGGAATTTAAGCCCTCAAGAGATACGTCATGTTATCAAGAGACAGTTTTTCCTGGTGTAACCCAAAAAGGCCAAAGAAAAGATCCTCATAAGGAACCCTCAAAGTCCGACAACTCTAAAGTCATCTCAAAAATACTCAGGGATAGTTTCTGCCTCCTATACTACCCGCCCAGTCAGCCACACATCGTGCCCCCACCTTCACCTAGCACTTTTTCCAGTACATCAGTGCCTGTGGCAGTCAGAGGACTAGGTCTATCCTGCAGCTAGTTTTTGAGATGCTCTAATGCAGGCTGGGAAGAACTTTTCGCAGGTCCACATCTACACTTCTGAATACAACTGCTTTCAGGCTGAGAGAAAAGACTCTACACTCTTCTGACAGAAAGGCCACCCTGCAAGGTCCTTCCTTCCCTCATTAGATTTTTATTTTTTTTTATTTGAAAGGTTAAGGTGCCTCTTTAAGCAGACTGGAAAGAGAAGAAAGTAGGTCTGGGAGTAGACTTTCAAAGTTCACAGAGCCCCCCCAACAGCAAGATCCAAATTTGAAGCACCAGTCCTGACAGTGACCCAAAGTTGTGAATCGCTGCACCACCAGCAGCAGCATGACAGCAACCCTTTCCGGTGAACTATCTGTGCGTGAATTTTCCATCTATGGTCCACCCTCAAGTGTAACAGATATATACCCAAAAGTGGCAGCTGGAGTCTAGGCTAGAGAGGTTGCTTTGAGTGCTCTGCATGCATGTTTTCCCCTCCTGTAGCCCAGACTGGGAATATATTGCTGTTACTACACCATCATCCACTGCCTATTATGCCAGGCTGTCTTCAAGGGCTCAGCAGCAGGTGCCCAGTCGGCCAACTTGTGGTAATCTTCTGCAATCTTCTTTCCCCCACAGCTTCAGCCCCCTTAAAGCTCCTCTCAGGAAAAATAAAAACAAACATCCAAGCAAAAAAACCCACCACCACCATCCAAAAGCAGAACACCAGTCTAGCTGGGTAGCAAACTTTGCACAAACTAAGAACACAGAAGATAAGTCAGCATTCAGACAGCTCATAACACATCAGGAGAAATAGTCCATAGAAGTATCTCGCACACCTGCTTCAAGGAAAAAAAACCCACATTTCAGATCAGTCTAAACTACTCTGACATTGATTTTGAGGTGTTCTCACAGAGAGGACTAGCTAGTAGATAGTCCAGGATTGAGACAACACTGAATGAACTATGTGGGGGCATGTGCCATCTTGCCCTCTGTAGCATGCCAGCGGTACAAAACAGGGTCAGAGGAAACAAAGGCTGGAGCAAGAGAGTCTATGCAGCACCAAGAGCATTTGGAATACAAATAAGGCCCATTCCTGTTAGACTCTTCTCTGAACATGCTTGCCTACTGGCTGCAAACTGTGCCAAGTAGCTGTTCAAAAATGGAGCAGCCGGTTGCGCCAGTCCCTGCTGAGTGGAAGTAAGGGGCAGTAAGCACCAGCCACAGCCAACTAAGATAACTCCTGAAAAACAAGGTGATGTCAGACAAGCATGAATGTGATGCCAGCCAGCAAGGTGCCCTGCAAGCAGCCATTCTAGCACAGGATTATGAAAGATTCAGATCCCTCACTATGACAGAGCAAGGGGCTCCGTAGGGAGGAATACGCTGTACCTGAAAGCCAAAGGATAGGTGATGCACGGACACCTAAGCTGCAGCCATACTGCTCCAGCACTCCTGTACTTCTCTCCTTGTCACATGAAACACGGGACAGCACACATTTTTTGCAGGAAGAGTCTCTTAGGAGGTCCCTCTGCAGTGCATGGACAATACCACCCTACAGCACCCAAGCACTGGCGTGCACCATAATCTAAGTTGAAAAGCCACGCAGCCTCCTCTGTGCTTGCTGAGAGCTTTAGGTAGTCTTCACTAGTGGTCTAGGTCAGCTCTACCAAGGGAAGTACCTCCATAGACTTCCAGAGCTATGCAGACTGTTTTAACAGGCTTTCTAGGACCCAGGACTGTCCAGTTCCAGCATCTCCCCAGATAGCAGCCAGGTTGCTCTTGTGACAACTCCAAGGATGAGCAGAGATGGTCAAGCAATTTGGCCTCAGAGGCACAAGGGCTGTAGCAGCCCAGTCTCACTGATGACTTTCAGAGAGGAATGAGCAAGTACACCTAGAATAAAAAGGACTCCTCACTGTTAGGATTCTTCACTATTTCTCACTCTAGGAGCAGCAGATGTAGCAACAGTTTAAAAGACACTAAGCACAAATTTGGAAAATTCTTTTGGAACATGTAGACATAGGTCTGCTATCTAACAGACTTGGATTCAATTCCCACTAAGAATACTGAGCATTATTTCAATAACTATTATATAAACCATACAGTGATAACCAATTGGGTGAGACGTTATTCAACAGGAGTTATAAATAAAAATAACTAGAAGACTTTTGAACTCCTCGCAGCTCGGCTAGCTCTTCTCCAAAGACGCTTGGCATAAAGATACGTGTATTACACTTCCAGTACAGGGAAAAAATATAGGCTGTTTTTGAAGCTCCATTCACCATGGGAAAGCTACAATCGCCAAGGTTAAAATGGCAGATTCTTACAACATTTCTAAAGCGATGGAAGCCACAAGTTGCCTCAAGGCGAACAGCCGCACCCTAAGCTCTTCTATGATTAGCAAATAGGAAGAAGATTTTGAAGAAATAAGCCTGTGGCAGGACTGCAAGGAAGCAGCAGCAGGATTTATAGGACAGAGGCAACGAGATCCACCATTTGGGGCTCACCAGCCTCTGCAGGTGAAGTGCAAGGCTTCTACAGATTTTGAATGGGGAGAAGGTGGCTTAAGTCTCACAGGATAAATGTGGGACTTAAGTTTTCTGGACTCCCCACTTCCCTTCTCCCACAGTCACAAGCTCCAGAATACCAGCAGCATCATGCTGCTGTCAGAGAGCAGAGATGTCCACATCCAGCAGCTATACCAGACAACTCAGCATCTCCTCTGCACCCCAAAGCCAGGAAACAACTCTGCCTCAACTACCACGCCTGAACTCTGTCTTCTCTTGGCAATTAAAGATGCAAGCAAGTCCATTAGCCACGCTGAATCATTTTAAGGGAATTTTACGTGTGTGATACCTCACACCCAGTTTTAAATCCAAAATAGTAAAGAAATGCTTGTTATATAGTTCAGTTTAATTTAACCTTAATACCTATGCAGCTTATTTTCATTGTCAGTGATAAGTCTCCATTTTGTCAAAAGGAAACTCCTTCCGTCTCCAGCTGATAAAGAAACACTGATCTTCAAAGTATATCCCAAATATTTAACTACACTCTCATGCTTTTGCAGACACATAACAGCACACAAAACTTATGTACATCAATCCAGAATATCTTCTAACAGAGAATCAGGCTGTAATTAAGACTGCACATCATGACATGAGGAAGATTAGTGTGTTTGGCATGATATTCTCCTTATTAGCTGGAGGCAGAAACAAGTTCCTTGTCAGTGGAAACATACTGTGAGGGCATTAGGACACAGATAAAAGGTGTCTCGTTGTTGGCATTTATTTGTTTTTAACAGCTTGAAGGAAAGGGAGGAACACACAGTATCAACTGTAATTGGTTTTAAGGGTATTCCTTGTTGATGGAACACAAATATACAGCAGTCCAGATTTAGGCCATCCCCTTACCATCCAGGGCCTGGATTATAAACTTTTATCCCCACTCCGCAGCACCAGATGGTAGCTCACATACATTTCAATTATTTATTGAATAGGCACTTTGTTATACTAGGGTAATCCCACACTGCAGTAAGAACTACACACTGTTTTTATTGCGAGCTATACTTTTCATCAAGTCAGTAACCTTTTCACATTCAGTGAACACAATAAATAGAATTAAAGAAGCAATTTTATAAACAATTGGATAATCGGCCTCTCCATCACACAGAAAATGACAACGCAGGGATCAATCAGTAAGACACAACCACCAGCAGTGCTATAGAAAAAGCATATCATTCTTTGGCCTGCCCCAAATCCTTTCCTCAACTTCAGTGCTCAAAGTATCGTTGTAGTCTGATCCATCACATTTAACAGTTTGTAGGTGCTCACTTGTTCAAGCCATCAGCTTGAAAACAAGAATATAAAACCAGACTGCACTTTGCAGAAGACGTACAAAGCTCCCACCACAAAACAAATAATCAATGTTCCCCAGGCTGCAGCCTTGCAGGGCAGATGTGATAAAGCGGTTAATTATTCAGTTGGCAATCGCATTACTGACGTCAATAGAAGAGTCCAGGAAGTGAATCCTCTTAGTTTGTTAGTGTATGACAAAGAGTGGTGGTCCCCACAGAAATTAAGGAAAACCAGCTGTCCCTACATGTTAGTGCTCTGGTCTGTAGTGCTAAAGACACACATTTGCATTTACTGAAGTAAATCAGCCCCTCCCTCTCCCTTAGGAAATCCTTTGTTTTGTTTCTTTTCTTTTTTTTTAAGAGGGCTCTTTAAAAGCCTAATTAACTGTACATGCATGGAACAGCTGATAAACGGGACAATATACTCGTGAGCAATGATCCCTCCTCCCTCCCCTCCAATTCTTATTCCATGGAGAAGTTAAGTCACCTCCGTCATACATTATTATTCATAACTTACTCAGCTGAATAAACCAGTCAGCCACCATGGCCATTTTAACATAATTTCATTTAAGCATGCAGCAGGGAAGGATCTCTACTATCCACATACCTGTAGTCAATAGTCTTAGCTAAACAACACTGGACAGAAAACTTTTATCCTAGGCGTTATCACAAGTATCCACGTTTTCTTTTGTCAGCACGCTCCGGATTATTGGAGGTTCTCATTATCAGGCTGCTTAACAGTAGGAAACCATTAAACAAAGCTGTTATAAAGGCTGCCTAGAATTGCTCTGTCCTTCGGGGGCATGCCCAAATTAAAAAGACTGCATGATGAACGGTAACTGTTGTTCCTTCAAGACACACACGCACACACATACGCCCTCTCTAGCAGCAACGAATCCGGCACAAGAGCAGCGTTTCAAAGCCCGAGCCTGCTGCTCTCCCCCTCCCCCAGGTAGGAAACCCTCCGAGGAGCACGGGATTAGCCTGACATTTCGGGTTAAGCCGAGCAGGGTTGCAGGCCAAGGACACTCCGGTGCTGCTCCTGCTGCCAAGCGGTTCGCTTGGGACCGAGCGGAGCTGGGAGGAGACCCGCGAGGGGTCAAGGCCCGGCTGGCGGCGGGGGTGTTCCCCAGGGACGCTCCGCATCCAGGGGCGGCGTCTCCCCACCCCGGCCCGGCCCGGCTGCAGGGAGCGGCGGACTCCCGGGGCCGGGCCGCGCTCCCGGGCCAGCTCGGGGATCAGGCCGGCGGGGATCCCACCACCCCACCCCCCCCCGGCACACCCCCCCGCTATCCGGGTCCCGTCCCTCCCCCTCACGGCCCCGGCCCGGCAACGTCGTGTCCCCGTCCCCGTCGTCGTCCCCCATCCCCGCGGCTCGCCCCCGTCCTCACCCCACTCGAGGAAGTCGGAGACGTATCGGTCGCGGCGGAGCGGCGAGTCGCGGCTGCACTCGGCGTAGACGCCGACCAGGAGGTCGAGCAGGGTCTCCACGCTCAGCACGCTGTCGTGCCGCTGCGGCCCGTCCAGCACCAGCTGCTCCAGCCGCTTCAGCCGCACCTTGGCCGACATGGTGCCGCGGCGGCGGGCGCAAGGCAGGGCACGGCCGGGCCGGGCCGAGCCGGGCCGCTCGGGCGGCGGCGAAGCCGGCGGACGGCGGCGCGCAAAGGCCCGGGGCGCCGCGCTCAGCCGCGCCGCACCGCCCGCGCCCCGCGCCGCCTCCCGCCCCTCACGGCCGCGCCGGGGCCGAGCGGCTCCTTCCACGGGCTCCGCCTCAGGCCCGGACGGTCCATGGGCCGCGCCCGGCCACCCCCCCTCCCCGCTCCGGCCTCTCCCCGGCGGCGGGGAAGGGCTGCTCCCGCTCCCGCTCCTCCTCCTCCTCCTCCTCCTCCTCCTCCCCCGGCAGCGGCGGCCCCGGCGAACGCGGCCCGGCGCGTCCCACGGAGCAGCCCCGGCGGCGCCCGGCCACGCCCACCACGCAGCGTCCGCGCGCTCCGACGTGGGCAGCGCCGCGCGAAGCCGCGCAGGAAGATTGGGACGAGCGCCGCGCCGTAGCGGCGGCGGTGGCGGCGGGCGGGTGGGAGGGGGGCCGGGCCGGGGTCGGGCCTGCCCGCTCCGTGCAGCGCCTCGGCAGATTCGCCGCGGAGGGCGTGAGGGGCGGAGGCAGCGCGGGCTGCGCGTTCCCATCCGCACTTTCGTCCCCCAGCCTGTGCCACCCCGACAGGGTTTCGGGGGCGAGGTCTCCTCCCCGCCCGCCCGCCCGGCCGGGACCGCGGCGCTCTGGAGGCCGGGTCGCCTGCCCCGAGCCACCCCGGCCCGTAGCAGGCTGTGCCGGGCCGTGGTTCCCCTCGAAGGCCAGGGGTGACCCCGGGGGCCGCCATCCCCACAGGCCTTTGCGGGCTGCTGCCTGCCCAGCGCCGATGTCGGGCTCGGGAGGCTTCTCCGGCCGCGGCTGGAGCAGGGCCTCCCCTTGCCCTGCCTCGGCCGCAGTTCCCTGCTCTCTGGCCAGGCTTGCCTCGGTGGAGCCCCTGGCAACAGACGCGGGGCCGGCAGGGTAGGCGAGGCCCCGCAGCAGGACGTGACATCTGGAAGCTGTGGCTTTCTGCGCTTTTCAAAACCTACCTGGTGATGGGGCTTTACTTCAAAGCAGCGGCAGCAGCAGCTAGCCTGGGCAAAGAGAGCCCTGTGCGTTAACAGCTGCTGTTCACGCTCCCTTGAAGGAGAAGGGAGCTGGGTGTAAGGCACTCAAACTTTCTGCTGTGCTTTTTTGTTATTATTTTTGTATTACAACTTAGTCTGAGAACTGTTCTCTCCGGAGGCTGCAGCACCTTAAGGCAAGATGCTGAGTAGCTTGAGATGGGAGTTTACGTCTCTAGGAATGCAGCCAGTCAAGTCCTGATGCAAAGCTGAACTGGGAAAGATGCCTTTTCCTTGCTCGTCTCCCCTGGAGAGTAGATGGAGCACTGCGTGCTGAAAATCATCCCACCGGAAAGAGAGCCAGCTGGGTGCTGGTTCTGTAGAGCTGGGAAAACCCCTGCCCCCAGGAGCTGGAGCTAGACAGGGGTTTGCACCGTGGTAGCTGCAGTTGCCAGGGGTCCTCCACAGTCAGACGTGACATGTCGTCATTGAAAGACCTAAATGTTCTCAATCATCACCTTCAGGGCCAGTGGCTATGCCAAACCCGACCAGTGCTGCATACAGGCTGCTGCCCTTTTCAAAAGGGCAAGAGCATAACCAGACAGAGCTAGATGGAGTATTGCGTAGCAGAAAGTATTGCTCCCAACGTGACAAGAGAGGTCCAGCAAATGATTACAGAAATACTTGTTTCTTGGAGCCCTTGCCCCTCAAGCATGTCTGATAGGTATCTCTTTGACACCAAATACCTGTTATATATGAGAGCTCTTCAGGTTGTAATAATACTGTGAAGTGCATTTGGACCTGCTACCTGGATCAAGAGGTACGGCTGTGTTGGGACCTGTTAATTCTAAAAAGTGCAATTCGATAGAAGATCCCATGAATCATACTTTTATACGGAGAACCTATAATTTCAAAACAAAGAAAACCCACAGTGGACTAAAATAACTTTGTTTTGTTTTCTTTTTCCTAAATTACTTCTATCTCTTTGTACTTCCTTCTGCAAGCATCCACTTGAAAAAAAAAATTTCACAGTGTATCTTGAAGTTTGCATTGTTTCTCTGTGTTCCTCCCTGGTTACAGTTGTTTCATCTGGCCTCAAACTGTTTAATATCACAGATACATTCATTTGCAGGATCCTTAGCATTTTAACAATCCCAATTGTTTTTCCGGTGCTGTTGCTTTATTTTAAAGGAGAGTTTAACATTTTCCGCTCATTACCACTTTGGAGACTCATTTTGGGGCAGTTGACCAGAATAATGGCTAGGGAGAACAGTTGACCAGAGTAATGGCTAGGGAGAACAGAGTTTTAAAGATCCTGTTACAATATCTATCTGTCCCCTTCTTATCTGTTCCTGCAGATGGTCATTATCACCACCTCCTTCAGCAAGGAAGAGATTATAAAGGAAACTGCAGCTGGATGAAGAAATAGCCATTTTCTGTCTACCAGTCGCTCGAATGTTTCCAGTTTCCTCAGTCTGTTTTACATTAGTAGAATACAGGGATTTCAAGAGCAATTCCTGACTTACACCAGTCACAGGGAAGAATCAGGTCCTGTGCTGGGAAAACGACAGATGGGTGACAGATGATATTGAAGCCTGCTTTAACAGCTATGGAAGGTTTAGTATATCAGACCAGCACATGCAGGATTATTTATGAGCGATACTGTAGGTATTCCAGAATTAGTTCAAAGATTTCAAAAACTCTTGCAAAGAGTTAAAAGCCTTGTGTGTTGTGAATAATGCTGGGTTTTCACAGCATTTTTTCAGTTACAAAAAATGTACCTAGCTGAAAAGTGACATTTGATATACATACTAAAAAATGTATGTAAGCTTGAAAATGTAGCTGAATGTATTCTGCTTCTGTTACTCATCTGTGCCAATTCCATATACTAACAATAAATGTGGTCTGGCTAAAATGAATTAAATGATCCATCTTAACAGTTCCCTTTTTCTGTGGCATATTTCAGTGGAAAAATACAGCCCCTTTGTCGGGGACTGATCTGATTTTAAAAATCCTCTCTTTTTTTGTGAGAAAAAAAAAGTAAGTGAATGGGTTCTCACTTATATATTTTCGGGAATCATTGTAGAGCCACAGAACTGAAGGCACAAAGTCCATATGGCTACTGGAAAGTTTTTTCAGATCCAATCAACTTAGGTCTCCTTTTTTTTTTTCTTTTTTTTTTTTTTTTGGTTTTTTTTTTGTTTTTGTTTTTGGCTGTACTCCAAGTAACTTAGTAACTAGTAGAGGGAGAAATTCTGTTACAGAATTTTGATGGCAACAGGAAATAGCTCTGTCACCACTTTATGACTTCAGGAAAATCCACCCACAGATCATTTTGGAATTGAGAAGAATGAAGAAGTATGAAGAGTATGGACAGAAATTGCAAACATAGCTCATTGACAATGAAGACCCCCATGCTAAAAAAAAAAGCAAAGATGTGGCAAATATTTACTTTGTCACATTCAGACAGATAATTCTAGAAAAAGAGAAAAAAGCATCAAGTTTCAATCTTTTATTTGCTTTTTGGTTTAATTGTTTTTACATTAATAAGCAAGGGGAGATGCTGAACAGCTAGAAAACCTAGCTAGAAGACCTAAATATATTCTACTCATTAAGGAAATGAGCTGAAATTTCTAACTGAGAGAGGAGCTGACTAACGTGCAGCAAGGGAGGAGTTTTCTAATTATTCAGAATGCAAAATATAATTAAATTGAAATCAGAGAAAGCTCATAGTAATGAGTTCCAAAGGTAGAATATAAGAAAGAGTTAAACATGCTTAAAAGCAACATGACTGGTTTATATCTTCTTGTTATCATAGACTTTCCTTCCTGGAATTATTTTTTAGGAAACTGTCACCTTTCCAGCTCTGTTTGTATTTGGTAATATTCGAAAAAATTCCTTCTTGCCAAAAGCAGTGTAAATCTACAGCTGCCATCCATACTGGGAGCCAAAAATAGGCTATCAGCGGGGGCTGCCTTTGATGACCTTGCATCATGTAAGTTTGAGCATTGAGCTAATGTACTCAGTATTAAAAACAACAGCAGCTAAGTCACCATTGGTGTGATATTAGCCACGGTGGGAAGTACATGGAAAATTTCTCAAGGAAGACAAGGTCTCTTCTCTTTTGGTGATGAATGCTAGAACTCTGCTTCAGCTTCCAGGGAGCTCTGTCTGCCTCAGCTCACTGGTAATGCACTAGCTGAGCAAGGAAGTTTCACAAATGCTCTTGTCTTTGCACATGATGATGAGTGAAGTGGGAGGAAAGAAAGGGCAGTTGTTCACGGAGAAATGCTGGGAAGGGCTAAGAGTCTAGTCATTTCCAATTTTCATTTTCCAAATGCTTTCTCATAACAATAATTTAAAAAAAGAGCAGCAAAGCCATTTGGCAGGCTACCTTCTGTTAAGTGCATTCTGCCATTAAGTGCATTTGTTGACAGTTCTTCTGTTTTGCTTTTGTAAGTATCTAGATTTTGGTGATGGTATAACCCAACATTTTGAACTGAAGGTGAGGCAAACTGGAATATGAAAAGATTTTGCACTTGGTGCATGCTTTCTTAAAGAGAAAAAAACCTAAAGAAGCAAAAAGTCTTTAGGTGTATTAGTAGAGACCCTTAGGGATATTATCACTTCTGACTCATTTGCTTTGCAGGATTTAGCAAGTGGAGTGCCATCATAGGCAAAGAAACCATGCTAATCCCTCACTTCTTCCAGTCTAGATGCAGCAGGTTCCCAAACACATTGGTTTTTACTTCAGTATTTCTTCTTACTCCTATAGTTTTCTTACTCAATAATTTATGCCTATTTAAAGTTCACCTGAAAGAAGGGAACTTGCCTCCCTGCTGCTGTTTCAGGAAACCGTCAGTCTTATTGATCAGTATGTTTCCTGATTACAGGCAGTTTAACACAAGGAGCCTGAAATGGCTCACATCAAATTAACGGGCTTCCCATTCCATTCACACTTTGAGAGCCGCATTAACTGAAGTGGGCAGCTGCTTCCATCAAAATCATTATGAGGCCACTTGTTCTTTTTTTTTCCCAGAATTTGTCTGAAAAATGACTGAAGTGTAGGAAACTAGCGGTTTAGATGAGGTCATTGTCATGGACATCTGGAACAGAATGTCATCACCACATTTAGGCAACACAAGAGCTCATTTTTTTCAGTTCTGATTTCAAGTCCACAATATCCTAAGGAAAGCATTGGCTCAATGATCCAGTCTGTTCAGGCACACGGCAGTGTTGAAAGAGTGACAAAACAAATATACCTCCCCCCCTTAGGCTCATGCTACTTCAGAGATCTTAAAGGAGATGGAAGCAGTGGTACAGAGTTGATATTAAAGAACCCAAATACTCTTCTAAAATTATGGCATCTTGCAAGTAGCAGTACCACGTCTTGCTCTCTGTGCAGCTGCCATTTTGTCATTTAATAGTGTTGTGTTACTGCAACTTCACATCTGCCAGACTCAGTCAGATCAATCTTTGTACAAAGTGTGAAAAGCATCATGTTGCTAGAGGCAATTTTTTCGCTTGAGTTGATGCTAGACTAAGATTATCCGATTTTGTTTTGTGGGCTTTTTTATTTTTTGCTAGATACTCTGGCACTCTGGTTCAGCCAAGCTGACAGTAGTACTGTTCGTTGAAGAGAATAAGATGAGTTTTAGGTGATACGTGCAAAAAATTGATTGCAAATGTGTTCCTTTTTCTTAGGTAATCTGTAGGATTAGTTCTCTCGGGTTGCTGAGAGTAGCAGTGTTATTCATATTATATTTTATATTAATACTGCATTTTATTATTTTTTTTATGTCTTGAGAGGAATGACTGGAGATGAAAAATAAAACTTCTCCAGTCTTCTCTCTTGAACCTTTAAAAATCTGTCACTGACTTTAATAGGAGTGTTCCCATGGAGATAAGCACAACTAGTCTACCTACAAGGAAAAGAAATAATCTGCTTTGAATGAAATATTTTTGCATTTTAAGTGATGTTACTTTAATATACACTTCTTTCTTCTATGACAAAGTGGTCTTTGATTTTCAGAAACTGTATAATCAAAATAAAAAGCAAGTTCTATTGTATTCTCTTCCCTGGTTCCCTCTCCACAATGGACAATCCATAGATAATAATTGTGTGGCAATAAGAAGTTGAAATCAGAAAATATTCCAATCTATTTCTAAGATACATTCAGGAAAAATACAGCTGTACACTGCCCTGAAAGCAGCAGGAGATATTGTGCAGAAAATAATTTTACTTCTTCAGTAACGAAGACCTGGCAAATCATTCTCAGCTGATCGTTCTTTATTATAAACTTCCAACCACTGTTCAGAAAGGCAGAGGTGAGACCAGAATGGCTTCAATTTATTCACAGTATCCTGGGACAGTGAAAAAATAACTGTACCAACTTCAGCATCAAATATCCTGACAGGCTGCTCCTGATAATTCTCACTTTTCTGTTCGACAGAACCTCTTCCAAAAAAAGTGATTTTTCTGACAATGTGCAAAAAAGACATTTTGCTCCTATTCATTTGCTCCGAACAAAGATTGTACCCAAGCTTCAGGTTGATCTTGGCTGCACCATTACCCATCCAGAGGCACTCAGTCTGGATTTATACAAATGCTACTATCTTTGGCTTCTGCCTTACCCCATCTCAGCAGAGCTGTGCAGAAGCACTCCGTCTTACATGTTATGCCAGCAATTACCAAGATTTGTATCAGCATTGACAGCAATTCAGAAGAGACCTGAACTTCACAGCACTGCAGGCAAGTGTGAATGCTACCCCTGCCTGACTCCCCTTCTCCCAGCCACTGCCAGTCCCCCACCCCATGGGAAATACTTGATCCCCCCCTTCCCACCTTCCTGCTGGGGGCTGGCTCCCTGTCATCCCTCATGTCAACCCCCTTCTCTTTGGGACTAGCGATGAGCTACTCATCGTCCGGTAGCAGACGCTGCAGGAGTGGGTGGTGGCACCCAGCTGGAGTCTTCGGAGGTCTGGGGAGATCATGCAGTCTGCAGGAATCAAGGGGAAGGGCAGACAAAAAGCCAGGGAGGACCCTGAAGAGCTGGATATGTACCTGCTGATTTGGGGTTGGGGGCTGAATGGCGATGCTCCTGGAAGGGCATTCACCTGCTCTCGGAAGGTGTAGCAGCAAGCCTCACTCTTCCACCTTCAGTGAAGAAGGAAAGGACAACTGCTGGCCCTGCACAGGTCTCCAGCTGGCTCCATAGTTGCCAGCCCTCAACCACTCCTGGCAATAAGAAGTTATCTGCAGTCCCCACTCTTTTATCTTGTTTTCTTTTTAGCTCTATATAGTTGTCTCCATACAATGTTGAAATGATCCACACATTTCAGAACAACTTGAGGTTTTGAAAATTGAATCTGCGGTGAACTGCTTCAGTTGGGATTTCAACTTTGCAGACAAGATGAACCACGACGTTACAGGTGTGGGTGCAATTCCTACTAACATGGGGGGTAGAGACTGCATCTGCTAGTGCATGAGACAGTGTCAAACATACACTTTATGGCATCACACATGTTTTATCAAAGCCCTGTTTTCAGTGACAAAAGACCAGGCAGTAATTACCACATGGTGCCAAGACACCGTAGACCCAGGCGAGGAGGTCCTCCAACCAGCAAGCACCAAGGGAGGAGCAGCAAGGAGGGATTCCCCAAGTGGGCTTGGGTTCAGAGAGCTGCTTCCCCGCCGTGAGATACAAGGGCAGATGTATGGTGTAAGAGGAAGCAGCTGCTGTGATTATGACTTGTTGTTCTGAGTCTGTTAGCTGTGATGGGGAAATGGGGACTTTTCTGAGCGCAGAAATGAAGAATCTACAGTCGCCATTGCCACAGGCTGAGTGCTCAGGCTGGACAACCCAGAATAGCATGAAAGTGTGATTGCTCTTTCTGAGAGGATCACCTCGAATACTGTGTGTAGTTCTGGGCCCCACAATTTAAGAAGGATGTTAAGGTCCTTGAATGCATCCAGAGGAGGGCAACAAAGTTGGTGAGGGGACTGGAAGGAATGCCATATGAGGAGCGGCTAAGGACTTTGGGCTTGTCTCATTTGGAGAAAAGGAGGCTGAGGGGCGACCTTATTGTACTCTACAGCTTCCTGAGGAGGAGAAGTGGAGAGGGAGGTGCTGATCTCTTCTCCCTGGTATCCAGTGATGGGATGCATGAGAATGACTCAAAGCTGCGCCAGGGAAGTTTAGGCTGGAGATTAGGAAGCATTTTTTACCGAGTGGGTGGTCAAACACCGGAACAGGCTTCCTAGAGAGGTGGTCCATGCCCCAAGCCTGTCAGTTTTTAAGCAGCATTTGGACAATGCCCTTAATAAATGCTTTAACTTGGTCAGCCCTTAAGTGGTCAGGCAGTTGGACTAGCTGATTGTTGTAGGTCCCTTTCAACTGAAATATTCTGTTCTATTCTGTTCTATTCTATTCTAAATGGATACTGCTTCTGTTCCTGACATGAAGTAGGAGGGGGGTAGATTCTCAGCTACAGTAAATTGTCGTGACTTCATTGAAGTCAATAGCAAATTGCAGAGACTCACTGTCAATAACTGAACTCCCCAGGGCTGATCTTCAGCTGGTAGAAATGGTCATAACTTCATTGAAATCCACTGATGTCCAGCTGACCCTGAGGTTTTGCTATTGATTATGCTGGGAGTAGGTCAAGACCTAAATTTAATTTTGTGATGGTTTGGGAACAGGATACATTATTTCAAAGCATCCATCATTACTGCAATTAATTGGTGCCTGTCCTGGGTAAGGCTGTGTCTTTCAATCATTGAAATGCTGCTTGCCAATCTATGATTTGCCCTGCAGATGTGAAAATCTGCACTGACATAATATATGTAAAGCAGAAGGGGTTTGACTATTTCAGGTTTCATTTAGGTGTGTAGCCTATGGTTGCCTCAGGTAACACCAAGGTACTACTTAATCATGATAACATGATTAGGATGCAAATACACATGCCTAATTTAAATACATTTGTTCTCTGAACCATCCAGCTGGGTGTAGTTTCTAAGAGTAAATGCAAAGTACTCACAGCAGGCTTCAGCTCAAGCAGAATCTCAGGGACAGCTTCCAAATGTAATCACTCATTGTCATAGTAGAAAGTTGAGGTCACCTTTTTAAAAGTGCTGGGAGTCCAGGTGTTACACATGATCCTCACTGCTTGTATTACAGAATCATAGATCACAGAATGGTTGGGGTTGGAAGGGGCCTCTGTAGGTCATCCTGTCCAGCCCCGCTGCTCAATCAGGGTCACCTAGAGCCAGTTGCCCCGGACCATGGGCAGTATCTCCAGGGATGAGAGAATCATAGAATCATAGAATGGTTTGGGTTGGAAGGGACCTTAAAGATCATCTAGTTCCAAGCCCTCTGCCATGGGCAGGGACACCTTCCACTAGACCAGGTTGCTCAAAGTTCCCAATATTTCCAGGGATGGAGACTCCACAACCTCCCTGGGTAACCTGTACCAGTGCTTGGTCACCCTTACAGAGAAAAAGTGTTTCTTGATCTTCAGATGGACACTCCCAGGTTTCAGTTTGTGCCCGCTGCCTCTCCTCCTGTCACTGGGCACCACTGAAAAGAGCCTGGCTCCGTCCTCTTTGCACTCCCCCTTCAGGTACTTATGTATGTTGATAAGATCCCCCCAGAGCCTTCTCTTCTCCAGACTGAACAGTCCCAGCTCTCTGAGCCTTTCCTCATAAGAGAGATGCTCTAGTCTCGTAATTATCTTAGTGGCCCTTCACTGGTCTCTCTCCACTATGTCCATGTCCGCCTTGTACTGGAGAGCCCAGAACTGGACGCAGTGCTCCAGATATGGCCTCACCTGTGTTGAGTAGAGGGGAAGGATCACTCTCGACCTCCTGGCAACATTCCTCCTACCGCAGCCCAGAGTATCTTTGGCCTTCTTTGTCACAAGGACACATTGCTGGCTCATCTAACTGCCATCTTTTTGGGGAAAACGGGCTTTGTGCAGGAGTAGAGAGGGTATCACCCCTCAAGCCAAACCTCACAGAGAACCTCCTGAGACACTGCTCAGCAGGGCTGATACAGTCTCTCCTCTGAACATAACAAAGACTGCTCTAAGTTAACAAATGGACCTACCTTGTCAGGTCCTCACTAGTCATGTCCATGCATCTATCTTGCCCCAAAACTGTCTGGTGTGTTACTACTGAGAAAGCCTCCTTGAGGAGCAGCCACCACTGAACAGGCTGATGTGCAGATCCCATTGTGGGATCCTGCTGGAGCCCTAGCAAAGCACGAGGATGGCCTTGGCTGGTGGCACACACAGGAACATGGGGCAGCAACCCAAGGTTTGAGCCACGCTGAGCCCTGGGTGGAAACCTATCCCAGGATTTTGACCCTGATGTCATGTAGGCAGACTCATGTATCTAAAGTGCCTTGTAGCAGCCTCCGACTTGCTAAGATGCAGCCTGGTCAGATTGGCCATTGCCCCTCTAGCTTTACTGGTATTGCTGTGAGTAGCTGTCGTGCCTGTGTGGGACAGGCCGTGACATTGGCAGTGGATTTGGCAGTGTTAGGTTTAGGTTTACAGTTGGACTCGATCTTAAAGGTCTTTTCCAACCTAAATCATTCTATCATTCTATGATTCTGTGATTCTAATGCAGTTGGCATGCAGTCTCCAGTCCTGTTCTGCCTGCACCTCCTCCTGCCTACTGCATTTCCCCTTGAGAATAACTCCTGAGGCTCCAGTGAAGGTTTGCTTAATTTTCACTACCTTGAGGCAGGGCTGTGGGCCTCATTCATCACAAAGTATGAGCTCTAATGGTGTTTTAATGGCCCTTTCTAGTTAGCATATGACCATGCAGAAGGGCTTTTGTATTCCCATGGGCACACAGCTAAACCTCTAGTAGTTTTGCTTGCAGACTCCTTCCCCCATCACACTGAAGGAAAGTGGCCAGATTAAGAAGCCTGGTCCTTTAGACTGTAGGCTGGGCATATGCTTAATATCTCTTTCCTATAAAAGCCCTGATTTGCAAGAAACTCAAATACACTTTGGGAAAGCACCATCTATAATACGTGCAAATGACTTATGATGGAAAAGGACTAGAAACTTGGAACGTGGAATGTTTTGATCTTATGCAGTTCAGGCCACCTCCAAAATACGGCATTGCAACCAGAGGAGTGTCACAGCCATGCAAAAGTTGAGAGAGCTGGAAGACTGTCTTTTAAAAATGAGCAAACCCACTGTTTTGTAGTAGAAGCAAGCCAGCTAGATATGCAGTGTAAGCATGTATTATGATGAGCCTCGGTTATTAGCAGTCACCGGTTTGGAAGCCATCAGTGAATAAATTTGCTGTTTCAGGATAAAAAAGAGAGCACGGTATCTGCTTCGTCAGTAGCCACTGCAGAAGTGAATGATGAAATAATAGGAACAGTCCATGAAGGACTGTACTGATGCATGCTGGTTTTCTCAAGTTTGACATAAGAAATGGGCAAGAGAACTACAGTGCTAAAACAGAGGGAGAAACCAATCACATGGTAAAACCGTCCTTGGGCTATGAATACTTATAAGGGAAGGAGATCCGCTGACTGTGCCACATTTAAAGATACGGCTGTGCAGAACTCCGGAGATCAGGTCACTGTTAATCATGTAAATCAGTTAGTCAGTATTGATCCAGGATGGAGGGGGCACATGAGCACCTGAACTAAGGAACCTTTTTCCAGTGGATCTGTGCCCTGTGCACTAACGCTCATTCCTCCACTTGGCCTCTGTATCATTTCGACAGCAGCATCCTCAGATCTGCTCTGCATCCAGCTCTCCAGTCCCGTTCCCACCTTTCCCGCTCATGCTTCCCGTGTCCCTGTCCTCCAGCCCTGCAGCATGCCAAAGTGTTTACAACTTCCTTCTGGCTAATCACAGTATTTCCAGTTCCCCTCTTGTTTCCCACCCACCTCTTGTGGGCTCTCAACCAAGTGCCGCGAGCATCCTGGCTGTGTTTGTTGCCAGACCTGGTAGGTAAGGGCTGGAGGCAGTCTTGCCTTTCTCTCTGGGAGGGTACAAATGCACCATCTCTCTCCTCTATTAAATCATCCATTTGCACAGAACTTGCAAGAAGACAGCGTCTTTGCTATTTCTGTGCTTTTGCCAGATTTGGTAGAAATTGGATTCAGTAGTTCCTGGTGCAGGGAGAACACCAGACACATAACCAGAAGACAGGCTGCTAAGTAAATCAGAAACGACCAGAACACCAGGCGCCTGAGGAGCTCCGACTGTGACTTGTAAGAATGCCGATAGCAGAAATACCTGCATGATGAAGCAGCAGATGAAGAACAGCCATAGAAATACCCCGGAGGCTTTGAGGAACCCAAATCTAGATAGGGACGTCACAGAAATGCTAAGAGTTTGAGGTTTTGACTGAGTGTTGTATGAGAGTTATGAAAGATGTTGGTATCTACAAGATAACACGAGGAAGATGACACAAAAGCAGCTGAGGATTAACATGCAGTGTGATGGACTGTTTGCATTCATAATCCAACTCAGTCTCTTGCAGAGGGTTATGATATTGCTGAAAGTGTATACAAAAAGCTGATAGGATGAAGCAAAAGATATTTTTGTGGCTTGCCGGACACGATGGGGCAGAGTGGAAGTCCTAACAGCATGTGAGCATTTTACAAAAGTGGCAGTGAAGGGAAGATAGCAAGTGGGAGTGAGTCCAATAAAGAACAAAAATGGGAGCTTTTAGTTCTAAAGAATTCAATTGCAGAAAGGCAGAGGAACACTTTAATGAGCTCCTTAACAGAGAAGTGGGCAAAGGTGAAGAGTAAGTGGCCGTTTTCCAGACAGCTGAGCTGTTTGCAGCAGAAATTTTGAAAAAAAGGATGCAAAAGATGCTTGGGAAGCTCAGGACCAACAAAGCGTCAGGGCACAGTGTTCCTGCTGAATTACTAAAAAATGGGTGGTGGAGATAAGATGAAAGCCATTACAAGCTATTTTTATTGGCTTGGAGGTTTGAAACAATAATGGAAGGGTTGACCGTGACCTAAATTGCATGCCCAGTTTCGAGAAAGGAGGAAAATGAGAGTGTGAGAATGTCAGAAACTGCTCTTCAAGGCTTGTAAAATGGAACTGTGACACCCGGGAGAGGCAGACCCCTTGCTGCAGGGAGCTGGTCAGGCTTTCCCAAACACAGGACTCAAGACAGTCCGAGATGGTTTTGCTGCTGACAGCTCTGGAGGCCTTTCAGCCTGTGCCCTGATCCGAATGAGCAGCTCTCTGGGTGCAGGCACGGCAGACCCAGGGACAAAAAGCCCCACAAGCTCCCCCCCGACTGCTGGGGCTGTGTTTTTAATGTATCTCCTGTGTCTGTTTCTGGATGGCCTCTGAGTTTCTTCTCTGTCTCTCAACCCTTGTCACTCAGCTCCAAACACTACCCAGACAAAACCATGCTATCCAGAACAGTGGAATTCCTGAGCAGCCTCCCCTATATGAAACATATGTTTACTGAGTCTTAAAGATCCCTTAAATGGAAGAGCAGCATAGAAACCTACCATAGCTCTATCTCATGAGATTTAACCCAATCCTAAACCAGCATTTACGGAACTACTGCTTTTGTTTTGTGCTATAATCTCAGCAAAATGCACCTACCACAGGCCATATGGTGCAGATGCTGCATTCAGTACCACCAGTGATGGCGTTATTCCTCCCAGTTTTATTGCAGTTACATACAATGCTGACGAGCTCGAAACTTTTCTGAATAGGACTCCTGAATACTTGGCAGTGTATTGCATGACAGTGCTATTTGCAGCTTGGCACTTCTCCCTGATTTATTGTTTCACATTAGTCATCAACATTAAAGCCCATCTCTCCTTTATTGGCTTCGGGTCAGAGACTGATGCCCTGATTCACTTTGAGAAGCACCCAACTTTACAAATATTCCCACTGACGTTCAAGGTTCTCTGGTTCAGTTTGCAGAGCAGGTGGTTATGAAACTGTCATTTGCTTGTACATGAAATATAACCGTGTAAAAAAATTCCAGTATGTAATTTTCACAGTCACCTTTCAGAGTAGAGCTGTATTGCACACAGACCAGGTCCCTTCCTGCTTATTAAATTCTACTGTTGTCTTAACCTGCAAATTTTGGTAACTAATATTTCATATCCCAACCTAGTCATTTAAAAATACAAGGCATACAGATAATTAAAATCTTAAAAATCAAGTGCTTGCTGGTTTGCTTATGTCCTAGCCTTCCCTCATAAGCTGTTTTCAAGCCAGTTGTCTATCTAACTAGATGCTTTACTGCATTATCATACCACAGCCAATACTTAATTAATCCTTAACTTTTCTCTTTATGAAGTGCTTTTTAAAAATCTTGGCACAAAATATCCTCTCTATTTTCTTTTACTATCATCCCACTAACAGCTTTGAAACATTGCAATGAATTAGTTATGCAAGACTTCTCATCATTTCACATGGCCTGTCTCATCATTGTAAATAAGGCACTGAAGCGCTGATTTACCAAGACCTGTCTCAAACAGATTACTGCATCCTTCAGAAATAACAGTATTTTCTTCCTAATACATGTTTGTGTTGGGTTTTCCCCCCCCATATTTGACTGCATTTTTCTTTTGGGAATATTGCCTCACTCTGATAGGATCGGTTCAAGTATTTTTGAACTCTGCAAATTCTATGATGACTCGCCTTTAATTGCTTCTGATGTCTTTCACCTTTTTGCTGGGCTGGCTGGCAAGTTCAACCAGCTCTACGTTCCCAAGGTAGAGAAAAAAACAACAGATTTCTGCAGCTTCTGTAATCATTCCCCTCAGCAGAGTTGCTGAAAGGCTGAGGAACACCAGCCTTTGCCCTGGCAGCATATCATTGCTTAAGCATGCTTTATAGGTACTTCAACTGCTAGGACATATGGTGCAAAATATGTGCCGGCAAATCATTTCCAACTGTCATGGTCTTTAAGGCCCCGAGATACCTCGTTCAGCAGCCTAGGCTGCGGCAAGCACATTGCTATGTCCTGTGGCATCCTCCTTTTCCCTGACTTATAACCACTTGAGCAGAAGGAAAACAGTAGCAGCAGATTGATTGCAATATAGTTACCGTTTTTCGACACAGAAAGTTTTATTTTAAAATCACATTTGCCCTTTATCTTGTATCTTGCTTGTACCTGTCATGTCGGTAGTTACCAGGTAGGGAAAGGAAAGAAATGCAACCCCAGATAACCCAGCAAATAAACATGTGATGGGCTAATTTTTACTGAAGAACTTTTTCCACTTTGCAATGATTCAGCAGCAGCTGCCATAAAATCTTTGATTTTTTTTTTTTTTTTTTTGCGATAGTGGAATAAATACAGTGTTATTAATGCTCAGAAAAAAAACCAAACCAAAACCCAGAGATTTTTTTCAGCTTGCTAATAAACCTGGCAGTTTACTGTTCCAACAAAAGCAATATATCTAGGAAAGCAGCAAGTAAAATTAATTCACACTTGACCTGATGCAAGTGTCCAAAGATGCAGAGTGATCTAAGCTGCAGGGCAAAAGCAACTTAATTCTTGCTTTTAGGACACTACAAAGCGAACAAAGTGCCCTGAAATGGCTTTTACACGCAGGACACAGCCAGGCCTGCCCAGCAGCCGCCCATGGCACTTGGCAGGCGTGCAGGGCACATGGGCTCATCCTTCGCTTCAGTGGGAGCACTCCCACTTAGTTCACTCAAAGCTGGCCGGGGTCCATCGTAGCCGGTAAACCGGCAATCCCCTTTTCTCCAGCATGCTGACACAGCGTGCCACACGGCACAGCGCCGACAGCTAGCATTTTTGGTGTGCGTGGCTGGCACACCGTGCTGGCGCGCAGAGGAGGGCTGCAGCCCACTGCCCACCCGGCTGAGCCTGGACTAGCCCAGCCACCGGAGCCTCTCCTGCCTCCCCATGGGCTGTGGTGGCTGAAGGAGCCTTCTGGTCCTGCTTGGGAGAACCATCTCCGAGCGTGAGCAGGGGATGCCAGCCCAGCTGCCGCTCCTCATCGCTGGCTGTCATTTGCCACACTGCAACAGCAGGTTCGGTGCTGCAGGTAACAACCTGAGCCCTGGAGAGCTCGGGGCCGTGTCCTCACTGGTGCAGACTAGTGCATCCTCCTTCCCTACCTCATGCTTTCTACACAGGTGTCTTTTACTTCAGCGTGAGGAGAGCAGCAAAGGAAACTAAAGCCAATACAAGCCCCTGGAAGGGACAGAGGGTGGGCTGAGTTCCCTGTAACACAGTGACTGCTGCAGCCAGCAAGGGCAATGCTCACAGCTCTGCTCCTTCCTAGGGGAGATGCCACTGAAAGCTGGCACGGCCAAAAGAGCTCATGGCTCCACGCCAGTGGAGATCCTTGAGAGGCAGGGTGTAACTCAGCAGGCAGTAGGTCATTTTTTCCAGTCTGAGGTAAGATGGGCATCTGTGGAGAAGGGAGATGGGATGGTCTGAGTCACCCCACAGCCAACTCACCCTGCAAGGACTCATGCCTGTGCAAGGGAAGGGACACTGGCCAGTGGCTGTAGAAATGGAGAAGTGGAGGGCAGCTGTGCCTGGTGGAGCCTGGGCTTAAGCCCAAGCTGCAGCTTCAGTCTCCTGAGACTCTTTCTGCTTGCCGGAGGGAGACAGGCTCCTCTGGGGCTCCGTCAGAGCAGAAATCCAATTTGGATGGCCAGATGTGCCTTCTGTTTCTCCTCCTCTGTGGGTCTCGAGGAATCCCACTTCCTCCAAGCATGCACGCATATGAGTGTGTAACACAGGTAAGCCAGTCTCAATAGATGCTCAGAAACATTTGAAACATAAATCTGAGTGGTCAAAATCGGAAGTAGACACAGAAATATATATAAAAAAAATACAGAAATACATAGAAAATAACTAGTCGAGAAAGCTACATATGGGAGCAGTTTTGAATTAAATACCACTTAAAAGTGGTATTTAAAAGTGTGATGGTTACTTTAACCACAAAAGGGTTGGTCTTATGCTGCAACAGTCACAGTGTCAGAGCACATGAGAGATGCGGGGAGTGAGCACATATGACGCAGCTGAGTCGTGGAGAAAGAGAGAGAAAAAGAGAAAGATGGATTTAACCCTCAGGTTGTGGTTGAAGAGTTCCAGACCTCCAGCAGCAAGACCTCCTCCTGCTGCTCGCTCCTTTGTGGGGCTGGGTGCGTGATGCTCTGTCCCTGCACTCCTGCTAGCGTGGCTATTTGCAGCTCCTCCGTCCACTTCATGGTGAGACCAGGCAGGGAAAGGAGCAGAGGGGGCAGAAACCGCTGTCGTGTCTCAGGGCCGGGCGGGAAGCGAGCAGGGGCAGGGAGATACCTGCAGAAGCACCGCTGCCAGAGGCAACTCTTCCTGGATCCCCAGACTTGGCAGGATGGTTTCATAGAGAAGTGAGGCATGGGGCGTAGGAAAATATCTGGGTTTTCTCCCCCTGGGTGATGGAAAACATTTCATGATTAAACTGAAAGAATTCTTTCATAGCAATTGGAACGACAATTAGTGACAATGGCAGGCAGCTGTTGTACTGTGACCACGGCTTATTAAGCTAATCATAATTGTCTCCCTGTTACCTTGTGCTCCTCCCTGTCTGTATGGGGCATCCATCTGTTGTCGCTTGTTCTGTAATTAAACCGGAAGCTCTTTGGGGCAGGGACCATCTTTTCATTATGTCTTGCACAAGGGGGTCCCAATCAGAGCCTCTAGCTGCTACTCCAGTGCAAATAAAGTGGCAATAAATAAGGGAAAATATGCTACTTCTCTTTGATTTGAATACCAGTTACAGCTTAGAAAGCATTACTGCTAATGAGACGTGGTTTCTGAGAGGGAAATGAGCTTCATCAGTGGAGAGAGACACACACTTTGCTGCTGGCGAAGGCTCGAGGGTCGTGGTGAGACTGACCCTCCTGAGACTGCAGTGTGCGAGCTCCAGTGTCCCGTGGGAGGGCGAAGGCTTCGCCCCCAGCCGAGTGCTCAGCAGTCAGTGGAGGAGGCATCAGTGAATTTACCACAGGTCACTTACCCCCTGGGCCAGGGCTGGCCCCGATCGGTTGAGGGAACCCGGGAACCGTAACCCTAAGCGCCCGTCACAGCCTTGCTCCTCGGAGCTGCCCCCTGTGCCAGCTGCTGGCTGCTCCTGGGGCACGTGCCAATGGTGCCCCGTGTGCTGATCTGTGTGCGCGTGTGTCTGCACACGCACCTGTGGGCAGGACACGGGGAGGACCTGGCGTGGGGCATCCTGCAGCTGGGAAAGCGCAAAGCACGGCGCTGAGCCGGGGAGGCTGGCCCACGGCGCCTGCGCCCAGGGCGGCGGTGCTGCTCCGGCTCGGGATGGCACGTGGGCAGCAGCTGGACCCTGCTCCAGCGGGGACACCAGTAGCCTTAGTGTCAGGTCAAAATTGGGGGAAAACCCCCTCCACCTGAGGCCTGCAGTGCAACACCTTGATGCAGGCAGTTCATCGCTCACATCTCCTCTTTCTACAGGATCTTTTCCACGTCCCTATAGAAGTATATTACTTCACCGCTGTGTTAGTAGTCTGCTTCAGAGGCAGTAAACAAAAGCCCGCACAGCTAGTTCACACTTCACCAGGCATCAAGCTTCGGATGTGTCAGTACTCTTATTTTATTTGAAGCTCCAGGGGCTGAGAGTTTGCTGCAATTAGCGCTTTACTGAAAGCCCTGCAAGGCCAGGACCCATCTCTTTCTCCGGCACCGCTTTGAGGCGCAGCAAGAAGGGGTCCCAGGTATGGCGGGCGCAGCAGCCTGCGCAGCACACGCCGTGCACGCACCATTTCTGGCGCTGCCGTCAGCCCCTGCGGCATCCC
This sequence comes from Astur gentilis, assembly GCF_929443795.1. NCBI lineage: Eukaryota > Metazoa > Chordata > Aves > Accipitriformes > Accipitridae > Astur > Astur gentilis. The sequence goes on from NC_064904.1 coordinate 11,604,837, forward strand.
CTCTGAAAACAGGCACTGCCTTTGCGATCGCTCCCGCTCCCTGCAAACCAGCTGGAAAAAAATTCTCCACTCCCCTAAGAGAATATTGCCAACCCGCCCCAAGAGCGCGGTGCATGTTATGAATATTAATACTGAAGACTTGGTGGAAAAAATAACCCGAGTGCCCTCTAGTGACACGGGAGCTGAGCCGTGCCGGGGCTCCGGGCGGGGATCCGTGGATTTGGGGTGCGGAGGTCTGGCTGAGCAGGGGTGGTGGGAACCCAGGCAGGTCCGAGGCGGTGATTTGGGGGAGAGACCTTTGCAAGGGTGAGGACTGATAAAAATAAGCTGTGGCCTTGCCACTGTAGCCTGCTGGAAACCCCGGCTGTCGGCAGCAGCCCTGCAGTCGGTATGTTCAAGCTGGCCACCCAGAAAGCCCACCAGTAAGATACTGGTGCCATCCCTGACCTGCCTTTTCCCAGCTGCCCTGGCCCAGCGGCAGCAGCCCCGTTATCCAGCTTCTCCAGTTCTTCAGCTTTTTCCTGCCTTGAATTCACGCTCCCCTGTGACACAGTATTTTCCATGGAAACCAGTGATAAAGTCACAGACAAATGTTCCTCGCAGTTCTGTCACCAGCTGCCCTTTCAAATAAATGAGGCAAGAGAGGCGGCCGGCAGTACCTTACCTCAGCCCGCTCCCCTCGCCTCTGCAGCCTCAGGGCTTCGAGCCAGGGGCTAGCAGGCACGGGCATCTCTCCTCTCCCTCTGTGCAGCCCTGCACCCGGCAAGGGTGAAGAAACGTCTCTTCTTCCAGCTGTCCCCTGTGTGGGGACTGTATCTGTCCCAGGCAACTCCCTAGTTTTTGTTGGGATTTTGGTGTGTCTCTCCATTCGCCTTATTGCAATGTTTCCTCCGGTGGGCTCGGGTAGGAGCCTACCTGTTCCTTGGCTTCCTGGTAGAAATCCATTTACTGGAATAAGTCAAGTGAGGAGATGAAGAGCTGAGCAAATTGCCGGCGTCCTCAGCTGGCAGGCCCTCGCTCTGCATGCAGGCTGGACCGGCGTTCCCATTGCTAAAATGAGGGCAATTCAAATGGGCGGCTTGACTGCCAATATATCTTCCCAGTCCGATGTAGTTGCTTGGAATAGAGAGAGGCTCTCATGCGATAATGCAAATTATCATCATAAGTCAAATAACAATAATAAAGAGCCAGGGTGATAATACTGATTGTAATTATTGCATTTATTACAGCAAGGCAAGACAAGAGTGAAACGTGGCTGAGCTGATCTTGTAAACCATCCTTGCCCTAAGCGGGCCGCAGTCTCAACACAGCGGTCCTGCACAGCAGCAGAAGGATGGGGACATTCAAACTCGCCACACAGCTCCTCAGGAAAGTTTGCAGGTTGCGACACGTTCAGTCAGAGATACTGGGTTGTCTAATGCACTCCTAGTATTCTGATGGTTTTCCACATTTTGTTTTAAAAATGAGCTTAAAATAAGCGAGAGCCGAGTGGATTATTACTTGGCTGTAGTCTGCTGAAGGATGAGGCTTTTAATATGCACGGCCAGTTTGAAAAGCTTTTTCTTTTCTGTTGCTCTTTTGCAAAGCATTTAAACATATTGACTTGGAACCATAAAGCAAATCCCTGAACATTAATTCCAGACAAAAAGCCTTTTTTTTTTTGCCCTGGGAACTCTGATTGGGAAGATGTAGCCAGTAGATGCACTTGATTTATAAAGGAGCATCCTTGCAGCTCTGACCCTTTGAATACAATTTTTCAAGCCCTGACTGCCTGTGAGAGGCCAGGATGTGACTGCTGTGACCGCTGGGCCGGGTGTTATCCTGGAGGAGGACCCCAGGGTGGGTCTCTCCGGGGTCAGGAGCGGCAGGCCTGTCTCTTCCCAGCCGTGGAGACCGCACAGCAGCGCTTTCCCCCCTTCAGCTACTGGCAGCTGCAGCCTGCGTTGCACTGCAGAGAGGAACGGGCAATCGCTACTGCAAGTCTGCATCCATAAACCGGCTCGTAAATCACCCCAGCAGCAGCCCAGGGAGAGGACAGGAGCTTGTGATAATAATTATCTGTCATTTCCAGCCAGAACCCTCTTTCCAAAGGGCCATTTTCCCCACTCTTAAATCCCAATCCAATCCAGTGGCCTTTACAGTGTCCTGCTCAGCGCAAGCCAAGGTGGCACAGGATTCCCCTTGTCTGCTGCAGACCCTGCTCGCTGCCATGGGAAACCATAACCGTGCCCTCTAACCGTGCCGGGTTTTGTAACCGCAGCCCTGTGTTGTAACTGCAGCGGGAGCAGGAACCATGTCGGCAAGGCTTCTGGCCGCTTTCTGCCTGTCAGATGCTATGTCTTTCCAGGATATTTCTCCCTGTGTAATGGTTATCAAATAAGATGAATGAATCGAGCAATAAGATGCCACATTGCTGCCTGTGACTGGACTTCTCCAGCCTGACTAACTGCAAATACTCTCCTAAGTCAGCCGCCCGCCAGTCCCTGGGGGATTAGTCAGAGTTTCCAGCACTCAGGATCACTGCAGACGAAGCCACGGTGCCACTCCTGGTTTCGTGCAAGTCGACGTGTACGCACAAGCCTGGGCATGAGGACAAGCAGGGCATCCAGCTCACAGCCACCAGCTCTTCTATGGAGCCCTGAATTTACAGATTCGACAGTTCAGTAATAATAAAAATGAAGGAAAGGTAACTTTTGTGCTGCATCATAAGATCGCCATAAGACCAAGGCTATGCCATTTTGCCTCCTGGCTCAGAAACCTTACTCCAGCCAGACCCCAGGCTCCGTCTTGAAATCATGCACCCTGCTGTGTCCCACCTCAGCCACTTTGCTTCCCCCATGTAAGCAGTATTGATGCCTGATTTGTGATTATGCTTCTGCCTCCCCCCTTCAGCAGCTGCTAGAAAGCCCTCCCCAAATCCCCCTGCCGACTGCAGCGATCTCTCTTAAGTCATCTCCAAAATTTTCTAGAAGTTGTGTGGTGAACCAGGACAAGTGGAGCAGCAAACCACAGGCAGCAAAGTGGCTGGTTTTACTGCTGCCCTCTGCTTTATGGACATATTGAAGCCCCTTGTCCCATCCTTTGGCATGAAGATCCTGGGGGAGAAGGGGACTGTTCCTGAGGATGTGTTTGCACAGCACCTCACCCTGCATGACCCACCAAGGAGCCCACCAAGGCACAGCAAGGGTGGGTGGCATGCACACCCAGCGGGTTAAGAGGGACCATCAAGTGGGATTCAGCACAGAGGTCTGGGCACAACTGTGGACCAAGTCCCACAGCTGTGGGGCGAGGAAAGTGCGTGCTTTTGTCTCCCCTAAGCACCTGCTGGTTGCCTTTCCAGGGCACGGGCTAGAGAGGACTTTGTTCAGCCATTTTGTGTAACATTAATTTGAAAAATAAATAGAGAAAAATAAAAATAACCTGCCCTTGAAACAGGATCAGTGCTACAGTGGTGAATAAAGGTAAGCAATAGTCCCTGCTTGGGGCTCTAGGCACCTGGTGAGGAACGAGTAAACTCTTGCTGCCCAAATGAGAAGTGAATAAACTCCATTTGCTTGCCTTCACCTTTGACTTTGATGTGCAGAATCAAAATCTCCAGACTTCCCACGTTGATGGAAACAGCACAAAGACGTCAAGGCTTCCTCAGGATGCTTAGGGTCCTGCGATCTCCCCTCCTTCCCCTGCTCTCTGCCCCTTCAGTCGCTGATCAAACATCTGAATTCAGAGGCTGGTCCCAAGGTAAGAGCTATGTCTTCACTCGTTTCTAGTATACATCAAGACAGCATCTGGTCCTCTGAAATAAAAATGGATCCAACAGCGAAGGAATCAAAAGGCAGAGCCCAGCTCCGGTCGCGGCCTTTCTCCAACCGGGACACTAACACCCAGCCCCTCACTGCTGCTCCTGGGCAATAAGTAATTCCTGCTGAAGACAAAGGAGACAGGGAGAGGCAGACGGAGAGCACATGCTGCTTCGTTTAGCAGCACATTCCCTGCTTGAAACGCACCGAGCGGCCAAGCCACTGGCCAGCATTCATCCCTCCGATAAAAGAATGTGTTGGGAAGTGGGTTGCAGGCTGCCAGGATGGAGACGGCAGCGACGTGAGTGGCTACCCTCTCCGGCAAACACTGGGAAATGAATGTCACACACCTTCCTCTGTGCCCAAGCTGCACGGGGCGCTGCGGTAGGGGTTGGTCAGCAGCAGGAGCGAGGGCAAGGAAAGAGATTTGCCGGCTGCTGGCCTTGCAAGGGGCTGTGCCTCAGTGCATTCGCTCTGGCAAGGGTCAAACCCGGTGTCTGCAGACTGCAGTGGGAATCTGGTGGCTGGACTCAGTGGGAGCCAAGCTGGTGCTTTAAGCTAGTAGCCTGGGTCCCCCTGACAGGGCCAGCTCTGAGCTGGAGCCCATGCCATCAGCACTGAAAACAAGCCCCACGCTGATGGCAGTGAGAGCAGGAGCCGGCTCCTCTTTCCCATCTCATGAGAGATGAGAGGCATCCCATTTCTGCTTAAAGAGGAAAGAGTTTGCACTCTCACGGCAGTGGCTGGTCAGTGGGCAGCGACTGGTGCTGTGCTGCCGGAGGTCAGGTCTCCACTGGTGGTGCTGGTGGTCATTTTGGAAGGATCTGCTGGAGAAAAGGGCTAGCACCAAGCAAGGAAAAAAAAAGACCTGAGTCTTTCTATTCACCTCTCTTATCTTAGGCTTTGATTGTTCATTGGGGTGGTTGGAAAGGCTTATTCTGCCTTCAGCCCAGCACCTTGCATCTTGTCTCCTTTCAACAGGCAGAGCAGGGGGCCAAGGCTGGGTGTGGGGTGTCTTGCTAGAAGATGGCAGCTTTCTGTCAAGAGGGAGCATGGGGCTCAAGAGGAAAGGAAGGCAGAAGACAGTCTGAGAACAAGAAGACAGAACCCCAGAAACAGGAGAGAGAGAGGACTGCCAGAAGAAAGAGAAGAAGGAGAAGTGGGAGTTGTAGGAACAGACAAAACAAAGAAAGACTAGGAAAGAGAACTGCAGCAGATAGATATTTATATTGCTTTGACTTCCAAAGATTTAAACCCATCTTTGCTACTCACTCATGGTGCTGGACATGCTTTAAATAACCGCCTGACCTTCCTCCTTTGCCCTCTGACTTGTCTTCTCCTGCAGCTGGCTGCTTTTGTTGCCCACAACGCATAGAGCCCTCAGGGCCACCGGTGGCTCTGGCCAGCGAGGTTGGCCTCGCAGGGCGGTGGAGCGCCCAGGGGCTGCATAAACGAAACACGTCATCCTCATCGGAGTGATGGCAAGCCAGGGAGATGCTTCTTGCCTGTGCTTTGCCCCATGTGGACCCTGCTTGCTGCAGCCCAGCTAGCTCATCCACCTCTTGCTCTGGGCGGGCGGCTCAGCTCACTCCCATCACCCTTTCCTCTTTCTCCTCTTCCAAAGGCTATGGGGTCTCCTGCCCCTTCTACTTTTGCTCTTTTTCAGGCAAGTCTTAAGGCAATCAGCTGCTCCTTTCACAGCCCAGTTCAGGCCTTCTGTCTTGCTCTCCATTTTGTTGCAGGCTACTTCTTTCACATCCTGGCAATGCCACTTCTCTAAATAATGTATGTGGTGGGGATAGCCACGTGGTCTTTCTGGTCCTCATGCATATGTACCTTTGTATGTAAGTACCAGCTTGTGCTGTGGGAGGACATCACAGGATCCATCAGGTGGACATCCCATAAGCTGCCCAGCACTCTACCCTGTGTTTTAATAAAATTTTACTCAGCTTTTGGCTGGTCCCACAGGGTGCACAAGACTGTAAAGGCACATAGAACCCTTGAAATCTACTATGTGGGCTTAGAAATTTGGGTTAGGGCTAGGCATCTCTGCACCACCTTGTACAGGTCTCTAGCACAGCTGGGCCTCAAAGTGCAAAGCTGAGCTGTGTAGGGGCAGCAACTTTGTAAGCTTTCCTGCTGAGCCAGTGATGTTTGCCTGCTGACATTTTCTGTATGAGGACTTTGTTTCCCCCCTGCAAGCTCTCCCCAGAGGAAATCCTGCTTCTCACTGTATGCCTGGTGTGCTGGAGCAGAACGTGCCTGGGGCTTCTTCCGACATCTTTTCAACGGTTAGTGAGTGAGGTCAACACAAAAGCATTTCTAGTTCCACGACAGCTCATATGCCGTTGATGTTGCTGAGATCTGGATGGCCAGACTGAAGAGACACAGTCAAAGCAAAACCGATTTGCTCTGTCAGCTGTGCGCTATCTTGCTACCTAATAGCCAAGTTCCGTCTGGATGGGGAAACCACCAGTCTGAATGATACATTATGAAATAGCCTTGCTTTGTTTTCCAAAGACTTCAGACATTTCTAACACACACAGTCCTTGCTGAATTTTCCAAGTGAGTGAGATGTAAATAGTAGTTCTTGCAGAAAAAGAAAGTATGTTTTCCATTTCACTTACACCCTTTGTACCGTGACGCAAAGGAGCTCTTGGATGGATCTGGGGCATAGAAGACCCAGCTGCGGCCAGTCACGGTCCTCCTTGCTAAATGCACCAGGGAGCCCAAAGAAACCTATCTGGTGAGGAGGGCAAGGCAGAAGCATCACCAAATGGTATCGTTCTCCATAAATTTTCAGTACACAGTGATTTATGTTTCTGAATAAAGCACATCAAGCGTACTGGATGGCTCAGTGGCTGTTCTACACCAAAACGCTTTCTAGCTCCTTTTTCACGTACTGTCACTAAGTCTTATGGAGTATCTCACAAGTGGAAAATGAGGTGGAATTGAAATAAATTGTCCTGGAGGGAGCTGCAGGCTCATGGGTGTTTAACGTGTAAAAGTCTAGCAAGCATCACTTCACTTACAAGATATCTATTTGCCAAAGGTTTATTTTACAAGCTCTATACGCTGCTGTTATTATTTGTGTTATCAGGCCTTAGATTCGCACAGAAAATAGGACCTCTCTGAATCTGACACCTTATCACAAGAGAATAAGAAATTGTCCTGCACTCAGCAGCTTAAGTTTGAAATACAGAGAATGGATGAAGGAGGGAAAGAAAGGTATGGGAAGGTTCAGTTACCTACCTGAGTTCATGCAGCAAAGCAGCAGACCCTAATTCACAGCCTCGCAGCTGCAGGCACGTCCTGAGCCTCATGCCAGCTCCACGTCCCCAGCGGAGCTTTCGGTGGCATGGCTTGTCTCTCCTTGTTTGCGTCTCAGAATGAGTTACAGCTGGAATAAGGGATACAGCTGGGACTGAAACACGAAAACATAAGAGGGAAAAGAATAAAAGGAAGGAGTGAAGGAGGATAAAGAACATTTTCAGATGGTTTGGGGTCACAGGGATCAAAGGAAGGGGTCAGGCAACAGAGGCAGTCAGCAGTGCTGACAGTGCCCTGGCAGACAACAGCGTAGAAGGTGCCGAGAGAGAGAAGGAAGAGGGGTGAAAGGGCCGCCGAGCAGGTGCGGGGCCATGGCTGGTGAAAAGGGAGGTGAGAGCCAGGGAGAAGGGGGTTGAAAAGGGGCAGAGGAGCTGGCAGACAGGCTGGGCACGAGGAGGAAGGTGACAGCTCTCTGAAAGCGCTGCAAGCTGAAGACTTAGATGAAGATTTAAGCCAGGTTGTGGGTAGATGGAGGATGCTATGGAGACAGGAAGGCCCAACCCAGTGGGACAGAGGGAAGCGGCAGGGGAAGGAAATGCGGCAACGCTGCCAGGGACACAGCCACTGCAGACTTCAGCTTGAGGGAGCGCAGGGAAGGGCAGAGGAGTGACAACCATGGATGGTCTTTTTGCTTGGGAGAAAGCAGTTCTGTCCCTAAAACTGCTCACAAGGCATGAAAGCAAGAGCATTAAACGAGCACCTCCCCATAGCTGGGGCCACGAGCGTAGCTGTGAAGCCGAACACGCCCTGGAAAACTCAAACTACCGTATTTTACCTTGCAAGCAGAACGAGGCACCTGGCTGGGTACCGCGGCCCAAACTGCAGCGCCGTTCCCTACCCACCCCCGCAGCTCCCTGGGCTGAATGGCGGGGGGGGGGGGGGTACCGGCCGCGGGGCCGCCGGAGTTGTGCTTTTGGGGAGGCCCACGAGAGGGAGCCAGGAGTAAAGGAAAGGCGGCTGCTGCCTCCGCCGCGGCCCGCGGAGCCCCCGTGTCCGTCCGTCCGTCCGTCCGTCCGTCCCCGCCCGGCGGCTGCGGGGGCTCCGCGGGAGGGGCCCGGGGGGCCTCGCACCCCGCCGGCCCCACGCACGACCCGCACAGCTGGGGTCTGGCCGCCGAGTAACGTATTTAGACAGCATTTGGGGCTTTAAGCACGAGATAAACGCTGCCGGCGACATCCCCGTGAATACCCGCGGAATGAATTTAGGACGTAACCTTTGCCGTCAAAGGCTAAACCTGATGCAAGTGGCAAAGGTGGCCGGAGGGCCCGGGGATGATCCTTTGGGCTCTAAGCTGGCGAGGAAGGTGAGCACATGCTTGTGCTGAGCCTCTGTTTAAGCGGTTTTCTGGATGTGGGCTACAGAGCTCAGCGCCTTGCAGGGGGAGATCTGGAGCCAGGGGAGCTCCGTCCACTTCTTCGGGGATCAGCCTCGTGTTGCCGAGGTCCGCGGGAGATGCGGTGTCGGCCCAGAGAGCAGGGAGGTCATCGGTACCCGCGCACCTCCCTCCCTGCGAGGGCTACGAAACGCTGCCTGTGCCGCTGCGCTGCGGGGAGGGAGCAGCTCAGCGGGCCGGAGCGAAGGAAACTCTCGAGGCGAGGCTGCGTTGGTAACCTGACGCGTAGAAATGGCTGGTTTGAAAAGTGGCTGCAAAGGAAAAATGCAGCCCTTTATTGGAAGGCGAATTAGCGGCAGGCTCTCTCCAGCGAGCGTTCAGGGAAAGCATACAGGGCCCGCGTTGTTATTACTCTCCTGAAGCTTCTTACCACACTGGGAGAGGCACAGCCAGGGCTGGATAAATAATACATCATAATTGTCAAGTCCCCGAGAGGTGACTTGGAGGTAGTTCAAAAGTTCAATGAATTATCAGTTCCCCTCGGGTTCTTTATTTCTCTTGCAAAGGATGCTATCAATCTCGATAACTCACTAGCTACCAAAAATAATAAGTAAAAGATCATTATGTTGAAATATGTGTTGTAAAGCAGCATAGCAATTTGGAAGATTAATTCAGTCCAGAAGGGGCAATAGCTGCTGGCTAGAGATGGGCTGGACACCAATTACTGCTCTCACTCATTACTTCCATGGACAGGGATTGGGAAAACACCTGCAGTGCATGAATAATTCTCCTTGAGTTAATATGCTTTCATTCAGTGCTGATTAACTCTATTTATACCTCATCTATGGTGATGAGAGCAATGTGATTCATTCCTTTATTTCCATAACTCTCTGATAAATTGCATTTATTTGCCGTGTCTGACCTCCTCACGTGCGCGCTGCCTATTAATCCTTCTCAGCCCGGGCTGCTGCTGCCGCCATCCCAGGCCCTTCAGTAGCCATCAAACAGCTGCTTCTCCTTTTCTTTCCCCCGTTTAAAAGCACCTGCTACAAAAATGTGGGTCAAGGGAAAAAACAGACTGCAAATTTCTCCTTGAAGATGGATGACGGGGTATATTTTGTGCACACGATATCTGGGTCTGTAGGGTGCTTGTCCTATAGTGAAGCCTCAAGGTTCTAGTGAAGAAATAATGATCAAATGTAATCTTTTGGGGATATTCAGTCCTGGGTGACTGAGAACTGCAAGGTAAGTCATCCTGGCCGTGCCTCAATATGCAAGGCATGACCAGCTTGAAATCAAATGTTGCCATTGGCGTCACAGAGGACTAGTCTGTGTCATGGGATATTTTTTTTTCCACTTTTGTTTTTCAGGTTTATTTTAATTTTTATTTCTCTAGCTCCTGCTCCGAGTCAGGTCTATAGGGTTCATGACCTGGGGCTTACTCTTCCACAGGCTTATTGAAACACATTGTGGCCAAACACTGTCTCCTGAGGCAGGCAGGATGCAGTCTGCAGGGAGACCTCGAGTGTAGGAAATGTTCCTGCTTCTCCCCCATCAGCACAGCCCTACCCAAGCTCAGCATTAAAACTTGCCTTAAGATGGGTTGTAAAGTAAATGCAAGATGCTTGAAAGCAGTAGAGATGTTCTTTTGCTGATTTGCAAGTGGAGATGCATTGCCCAAGTGGAAATGCTGGTTGGTAAAATCCCTCACATTTTCAATAGGAGCACACACATGTAATCTGCCCCAGTCTGTGAGCAAACTGGGGAAGATTGACTTTGGTTGTCAGAGTCATTCTAGGAATGGCTTAGGTTTTGCTGAGCTGGCAGATGGCCTGCATTTTCTTGTAAGCTGCCTTCCAGCTTTCTAAGTCCAAGTATTGCAGTGCTTGGGTTTCCAGTACAGCAGGCAAACATCTTAAAACTTTAAAATATTACCCTGAGATCATTTCAGATCATAGTTACAGAATCAAGGAGCAATTTAGGTTGGAAGGAACTGCCAGAGATCATTTGATTCAATCCTCAGTTCAAAGCAAGACTAACTTCAAGATTAAATCAGGTTACCCAGGGCCTTTCCTAGTCAAGCTTTGAAAATCTCTAAGGATGGAGATTGTACAACCTCTGTATGTGACCTGCTCCAGCATTTGACCAGCCTTGCTGTGAAAATTTTTTCCTTTACATATATTATCGTATTTTTTACACATCCTTCCATGCCATCACAGATCCAACACTTAGGACCTGCGGCATTTCCCATAATCTAGGCAGGAGGAAACTTGGCCTTTTTGCTCAGCCCTGCCCATGGTCTCCCCGCAGCATGAGCGTGTGCTTTCCTGGGGTGGGACAGGCTGGATTCCCTGGAGGAGCTGAAATACCTCCTCTAATACCTGATCCCCACTGCTGAGCTATGAATCTTTTTCCTGACTTTCTGAGGGCACGTTCCTCTCTTGCATTTTCCTTTGATCATTGTTTCAAAATCTTGAGGGGATTCAGCTGCCTGCTCTGTTTATCTTGCTACCCTTTCTTCTCATTCAAGGTCTCCAAACACCTTCCCTAGGAATGAGATAAAAGCTTGCACTGAGGCCCTGGCCCTTTTGTCTAATTCCCCAGTCTGCCTGCATCTCCTCACCAGCCTTGTCAGGATTAAATGTCATCGTACGGTTCATGTAGATGCTTCAAGATAGCTCACTGTCCTCCCTCTCCCTGTGTTTCGAACCGCACTTTTATTTCTGGCGTGTCCAAGGTCTTTCTTTTTCTCAGTAGAGAGCTGTGCTCAGCAGCCCACTCTGCTCTGGTGGCACTTCAGAGCCAGGTCACCCTGGCCAAGCCTTCGGTGCAGAATTTGTTGTAAATGGCCTTCTACCACTGATGGCTCTGGTTCAGGCAGTGCCTCTGCCGGTGTTTTTTGTCATCATCTCGTACCCATCGAATTATAACTGGAGGGTGGTGAAGGATTGTTGCAGGTGGCACATGGGGGAGTTTGGGGACAAGAGGGTCAGAGCTGGCAAGGGTGGGTTTAATCCACCCTTTAACAGTACCATGGCAGTGATGGATGTTCAGCTGCAGGGCTTGCTGGCTCTAGAATTAGCAGCTTTGCTTCCTCCCTGTAAGCTAGAAGGGAAGATCTCCCTTTACCCCCCCCCCCCCCCCCCCCCGCCCCTAAATCCGAGAGGACCCCTGAGATGCCAGCTGGACATTTGGGGAGAATGGGTTCAGGCTTCAGTCCCGCCGATCAGGGTTGTTTTGCCATGACACAGTGCCTTTACCTGCTTTGGAGGCTGAACATCAGAGTAAGTCTCCCTTTGGCTTCTCTTGGCTTATTTCAGTGTGACCTCTTCAATTTTGGCTCTTTCCTGAGACTTTTCTCACCTGCAAGCCAACACAATGCTCCCCAGAACCAGCCCTCCCACGACAACGGGGAGGATTCGCTCCAACAGCAACACTCCTCGCTCCCTGCCGTGGGCTCCCAGGGCTTCTCTCCCCACAGGCTCCCAACGCTTGCCCAGGCTGCTTGCTCTCGACGTGGTCCAGGCGAGGTTGGCAGCGGGTGCAGATCAAACACTGTTTGATTACACCAGTTTGTGGTGGCTGAGGCTGGGACCTGCCACTTGCTTACTCCTGCCCCGAACAGCTCAGTGCCTCCTGCTAGTGTGAAACAGCCCCAAGTCAACCAAGGGCATGTTGCATCTGGAGATGTTTTCTGCCTCCAGAAGATCAGCAGGATGTCAAAGGCTTAAATAAGAAAGAGGAAGGCCCTTAAAATAAGCTTTTATAGCTCCACTGTTGCACTTCAGCATGGCAGAGGGATGTTTCGTGTGTAGGTGAGGTCGAATAACTGCCAGCAGCACACTGGGTGGTCGAGGGAACACCAACGGGCTGGCCAGGAAAGGCTTCATCAAACAACACTGAGATATGCGCTTGGGAAAAATACCATCACTTGGAAAAATTCACATAATTTGGTTTTGAAGGAAAGTCATCAGTACTGAGAGATGGTTAGATCTGAGAGGTGGCACAACCATCCACAGATGGATGGACATTGGGGTCAGGCCGTATGGGGATTGCTGCAAGCCCAGAAAATAAGTGTAAAGGGATAACACAGCTGCTGCTGTAAAAAGCAAACCTCTCGGCTTCTTGCACCGCCCCACGTGCGGTGTCCCCCTCCCCGCTCCCCGTACGTGCTGCCATAAGGCACATCCTGGAGCTGCAGTTAATGGAGAAGTGATTTGTCTCATAACTGCAGCTTTACACAGTGTGCTACTGTGGGCGTTACAAATTGCTAAGCAGATTTAAAGTGTTCTTTGAGTTGCAAACTGCAGTATTTCTCCACATAGTGATTATTATTCATCTTTTCCAAGACACCGTGGGCCTGATCCTGCAATCTGCACTCCTATTAAAGTCAGTGCTGTGGGAGTACTGCCGGCGTACAGACAGCAGGAGTAAGACCCAATTAATTTAGCCGCAGGGAAGAGAAGGGCAGCAAACAAGCTTTTTTTCTTTCTTTCTTTCTTTCTTTCTTTCTTTTTTTTCTTTTTTCCTGTGCATGTATGCGAATTTTCTTGTTCTGTCGGCACTTTCAGAGACATATGTCTGGGTGCAGGCTGCTGGCCAGTGCAACACAGGTGTGCTTGCAAGCTTCCAGGCTCTCTGGAGACATGTCCTCCCTTACTCTGCCTCTTTCTTTCTTTCTTTCATTTTGGTCAGATGACCAGTAACTCTTTCTCAATGGAAATGTCATCAAAACTGGTTCACAGCCATAGGAAGTTTTCCTTTGGTCCAGCTGATGATGTCCAACACTACCATGTGTGGTTTAAAACAGGCATGCCTGTTGTGCTTTAGGGCTGGTAATTCTGGTGCTTCCTCCTGAGCCGTGAGCGTGGTGGCAAGGGGCACAGGTAGAGACTTAAAATGCTATGTTTGGAAAAGCAGGAGGTCTAAAAATGTGGTGTGGGTGTATGCCTTGAGCCCTGGCCCACACCAGCAGGCCTGCAGGGGCTGGTTCCCACCGAGAGCATCCCCTGTGGGATGCTGCAGAGAGCATTTATGGGTCTGTTCCCTACCCAGCACCAGGGTCTGTCTGTGAGCAATGTGGAAAAGGTCTCTGACCCTCATTCACCCTCTTCTTCTAAGGAAGACAGCTCAGACCTTGTGAAGGAGTAGGCAACTCTCCTTCAGCGACTGGTCCCCTGTGTTCTCCCTGCCTGGAGGTGGTGGCACCAAGGTGGTGACCTACTGCTGCACTTCGAGGACCATAAAACCCAGGACGGCTGCCATGGTGGCCCAGCCCCTGGGCTGTGCCACTGGTTCTTCTGTCACAGGAAGGTGGCTGCTGCTGCAGGACATGGCAGCAGGGGTGGAGGGAGCTGTGCCACCTCCTACCTCCATCCAAGGATGGAGACCTTGCATCAGGCTCAGTCGATGAGCGATGAGACAACAGCGAGCCTCATGGCGTGAGGTGTTCATGGAAACGTGTGTTGCTAAGCAAAGGGGATATTGTGCTTTGTACCAACTAGAGTGTTTTTAGCTTGTGAGATTGCATGCCTCAAGAAGAGTTGTAACAGCTGAGTCTAGGAGTCACAAATACATGGTCTTCAGGCTAAGGATGAGCTGGAGTTGTCCCGTCTGGAGGGTGCTTCTGTGTCTGTGACACTGGGATACTTGGTGTCCTTAGCAAGGGCTCCTCAAGTCCTGCTGGGCTTTGGACGAGAGTTTCCACCATGCTGGGAAACTCTGCCTCCTTGCCCCAGACCCCAGCAGCACAGGGTGATGCCTGGGTGAAAGCCAACATCTCCCCCTTACTTGCTTCTGAAACCTCTCAGGGATTCTTCCTGGCCTCATAGAAAGCCATGAAAAATCTCCTATCACCTCCCAGGGAGGCAGTGTGAGCCAGGAACATCTTAGGGAGTGAGTGAAAAATACTGTCAAAAACATAAGGAAAAGCAAGTGGAAAAAGGTCATGATTAGTTACTTTTCTGCCATGTGCATGTATAATAATGAACCTTGGGAGTGAGGCCACATTAGTCCTAATTACAGCTCTTCAAATATTTATATAGCTTAATCTGTTCACCTTGCTCTTTGGCATGGTCCAACGTATCTGTAGGGCTGACCTTTCCAACGCAGCCCCATTTGCATGCTTTGCAGGCCTCTGGGTAGCTATTACTTTGCTTCATCTGAGAGGGGGAAAATGCATCACATCAGAAGAGTAAATCCCAGGTAATAAGAGTACAATGTTAAATAAAACCAAGAGGATATAAACACAATCTCCTCTTTCAAAGTCACCTATGCAGATTCTTAACTAATGCAAAACCAGGAGATTTCAGGAAAATTAGCCACCAGATATGCCCTGAAGAATCAGCTGAGACAACCATGCTTATTTTCTTGTGATGTCCATCAAATTGGAAATGATACCTTCAGCAGTAACAAAATAGTATATTAACCCCCTCTTTCACTTCTCAGTGGTTCATTACAACAGGTCTGTTTAGATGTAATGGGAATGGCTGGGAGATAGATGAGATGCTCATGGCTACTCTGTGGAATTAGCTGTGCAGCCAACCCCTTCTTTAGCCCTCTTCTTCAAGTCCTTCTTCAAGTACCTTTCTTTCAAGACACCTAGGAATCCCAGTCTGATTTCCAAAGACTACTTGTAAACTAGAGGAGTGAAAATCTGAAATAATCAGAGAATTATAGAATGGTTTGGGTTGGAAGGGACTTTAAAGATCATCTAGTTCCAAACCCCCTGCCATGGGCAGAGACACCTTCCACTGGACCATGTTGCTCAAAGCCCCATCCAACCTAGCCTCGGACACTTCCAGGGATGAGGCATCCACAGCCCCTCTGGGCAACCTGTTCCAGTGCCTCACCACCCTCACAGTGAACAATTTCTTCCTTACATCTAATCTAAATCTACCCTCTTTCAGTTTAAAGCCATTAGTATTTATAATGTCAACATAATGTTATAATGGTAACATAATATTAGTTAAGATCCTCCAACCTTGGATGACCCCTGCTCCCCATGCTGTACGCTGACCATCTAGTGGGTAAGTCCATGTAGAAACTGTCCCATAATGAGTCTGTGAGGAATTTGGCAAATTATGGGCAGTCTATAACACCACCACCGAAATGACAATCAATACATACAGAAGAGCTGGGCAGCTCTGAGGATTTTGGTCGCCTTGGCAATTTGAAGAAGCTCTAGTGTAGCATACTTCATCCTGAGCACCCTTATGAACCTATTATGCAGGCAAAACAATACACCTGTACCTTGAGGTGCTTCCACAAAACCTTCATTAAGGAAACGTTACACCAGAGGAACTAAATTAATTTGCATAAAAAGTGCCTGATGTCCTCAAGCTGCTCACTTCCATACCAAATTTACTGGCTAGTCTAGGTCTGAAATAATAAATAAAATCAGCTCAGGGACCATTCTCTGGCCCTGATGTCAACTGGCACAGATTAGCCACTTCCAGTCCATAACACATCTGATTCTGGGTCTCATCTGGTCCCCATGTGCTGCTCCTGTGGCCCTAATACGATATTTCTAGTATTATCTTTCTTTTTTTTCCCCAGCTCAAAGCTTCTGAGCTAGTGTTGCAGTTGAGCAGGGTGATGTTTTATTTCTATGAAAATGGGGGTATGGAAAAAGTGTGGCACTGATGGAGGACTGTGTGTGGAGGACGGTGCTGAAGCTGGTGCAGCCTGGCCCCCACTGCTCATTTGGGAATGGTCCTTGGTGCATGCTGCCCTCCACGCCATCCAGGGCACCGGCCGGCAGAGCACTGGCTGGCACCAGCCAGCACCAGGCCAGGGAGCAAGACGACGATTAAACAGCATGGATGACGGTCCACACCTAGGGCCTTTCATTTGCTCATCCTGATGGACCCATAAGAAACCACCATGAGTAGGTGCTGTTTGACTTCTCAGTGAGGCTGTTTGGTCTCTAGGGTTCATAAAGGCTCGGTTCAAACTATGGTTGGCTGGAACCTTTCCAGCAAAGTTTCAGGCCAACAGCTGCTTTCTTCAGGTCATGAATATCTCAAGTAGGACATGTTAGGTTCAGCTGACAAAATCTGAGGCCAGGCTGTGGGGTGCCTTCTCCTGGATCCCTTACATCCCCAGGCTGGGGGTACTGCAAACTGTGAAGTCAGAAAGATGTATTTGGAAAGTCTTTTCCTGGGCTAAGAAGCCTTCAGGTTATG
This sequence comes from Astur gentilis, assembly GCF_929443795.1. Lineage (NCBI taxonomy): Eukaryota > Metazoa > Chordata > Aves > Accipitriformes > Accipitridae > Astur > Astur gentilis. Next base: position 11,621,483 of record NC_064904.1, read on the forward strand.
GGTCTTTGAGCCCAATTTGCTGAGATTCTGGGAGGGGAGTGGAAAAAAAGGCAAGAAAAATGCTATTTTTGGAGAACCTGAACTCCCGATCTTCAGCCAGCTCTCGTACCAACATTGCCACTTCTGGTAGGTTTCCAAACATTAACCAAGTGATACTGCTCCTTATTGGGACTGACCTCCTTGGTAACCCTGTGTGCCCACCACAGCTCCAGCAACATCCTGACTAGATGCCAGCTCTCCAGTGCCATAGCTTCAGTGACGTCTTGACTAGATGCCAACTCTCCGGTGCTATTGTTTCCCAGTGCTTGAGAGGAGCGTGTTCATTTAGCAGCACTGCACAGCTCCTCTACAGAACCTGCAGGGCCCTGATGGGGCTGCCTCTCCAGAGCTGCACATTTGGTCTCCATCTGGAGAAGCACTGCCAGGACAAGGAGAGCCATGGGAAAGAGGTGGCCCTCCTGGAGCCAGTCCAGTCCTGCGGGAAGGCAAGACCACTCTGGCAGAAGTGTTTGCAGGCAGACAGTGATCCCACTCTTTGTTCAGCTTAGGAAGAGCTGGACTATATTTCTAGAGATAACTTCCCTGATATTACAGGTGTGCTGTACAGATTATGCTGCCAGATAGGACAGTGGTGGGATAGACCGTTTTCGCAGAACCACCCTGTTGGCAGTAGGAAGCAAGATAAAAGTAATGCCCAGCGTCTTTTTTTCACCTCAGAAGTGCCCCAGGGTCTGCTAAAGTAGACATCAGCAAATGCAGCCAGTGATGGGCAGAGACCTAGCAGATTTGAGTAATGCACTCTAATGCCTTGAGAAGAGCTTCACTGAACACAGTGCAGAGACAGCCTCCAGTAGTAGATACGTATGAATACATATGAATTATATAATGTATATTTAAATATTTAGACAATATATAAACCTGTTCTGCAGGTACTGGCTCTTTATTTGCTTAGCATTCAACCCTCTTTCCAATGTGTTTATATGCATCACACAACCCCAAATGAAGTCATCTGAGACGTACAGGTTTGCTGCCTACCACGTCCACCCTGCAGCCGTTAGCCAGACTGACAGCCCTCATATCCCATGCCTGCGTTACTGACAGTTTGCTCAGCCCTGTACACCCGCAGCAGCTCACACAATGCAGCGTTCAGTGCACCAGCAACACATTGGTTAAATAATCAAGCACACTGCGAACCCGGTATGTGTATAATAGTGATACATCCCGGGCAGAAAAAGTCTCTAGAAAAGGTTCTCTAGCTCATTATTTTGCTCAGCTGATTAAGAAGGTGAGCTATCAGCAGCGGGCTCCTGCAACCGAGCTACCGAGGCTGACCAAGGTGCATGCAGAATTTAGGGTGCTGTGAAGTGCTTAGGAAGACCGCTGGGAAACTCAGTTCATTTATAGTGCGCTTGTGCTGATCTGTAGGTCCTGTGTAAGGGAAATCAGAACCCATATGGCACAGCACACCCCTTCAAGGCAAAGATGCTCTGCTGGGAGAGAGCTGGCTCTCCCCTTCCACTCCTGCAGGCGCAAGGAGAGCCAGCCAGGCAGGCACCAGCTCCCGGTGTGATCCTGGCATGACATTGCCTCTTCAGACAAGACCTGTTTGGGCTCTGGGGAGTTTGTACCAAAGTGATGTCCTCCAGCTACCCAGCGCTGCCCATTCGCTCTAACATCTGCCCTGGGGGTGCGAGCAGCACTGACCCTTTGCCGTAGGGGTCTGTCCCTGGGGAAGCAGCCGGGTGAGCATCGCCTCCTCCTGAAGGGAACTGAAAAGTGGGAAGGAAGGAGGTGAATGGCATTCCTGAAATGTGGGAAAAGAAACATTTTATCTTGGTTGCCATGGAAACTGAGAATGGACAATAAGCACTTAGAGGTTTTATCATTTCCCTTAGCACCTGTAGCACACAACCTGTGTGAAGAGGAGCATTATCATGCACAGGGAGGCTGACAGATACCTGAATGGGGAAAAATGTGTGAGAGAATCTGTTCCAGGGCCGACAGAGACAGCAGGGAGACAGCACTCCCTGAGGTGCTCCCAAAGAATGGGAATGGGGCACCCTGGAAGGAGGGATTGTATGGGCACCGCAGAGGCAAACACCTGGGGAGAATGGATTTGGCACAGGGAACCCCATGCAACCCAGGGAACATACCATTCTGGGACTCTCGTTACTGCCAGCCCTGCTTTGGCACCTTTCCGTGGTCCTATACATCCTTAGTCCAACCAGGCATCTCTTTCACAGCTATTATGTTTGTGTGTTTCCTCACTGTAGTCTTTGGGATTTTATTCAACACGTCATGTATGACTTTCCTCACTCAAATTAATTTTGGTGCAGTTGATTGGAAAAGGTCATGTAGATCCAGCTCAACCCCTAAATGACAGATAATGCCCACACACCATCAATACATCAAAGAGGAAGACATTTCCTTGGTTACAATGCATTCATAGGCCAAAAATCACTCTCTGTCCTCAGCACACCAAACATCCATTATGTTGTGGTCATGACTATTTTGGTCATTTTGCAGAGATGCTTTCCCCATCTGCCTAAAATATTAAATTTCTGCCTCGGGCTCCCACTCACATTCCTGCTCCAATATTTCCTTCAGGATGTCTCTCTTCTTATGGATGTGCAAAAGACTGCAGGCACTTATCACATGAGGCACATCATGATGAGCAACACCCACCCTTCTCATGAAGTACCACCTCCCTCCTATCCATTTTCCTGAAGTACATGCCAGCGATCATCTGCAGCCACTCCGCACAAAGCTAAATAATTCTTCCTTCATGCCGAAACCACCAACAAAGAGCTTCCTTGGCCAAGGAAGCAGAGCATACACTGAATCCAGATGCCCAGAACAAGAAGAGGAACCATAATGTTCATAGCCTCTCTAGAAGCAAATAGTCCCTCTCCATTCCAGCCCCCAGACCCGATTTTTGCAATAACACAGCATTACAGACCTTTCCACTTCACGTTACTGCCAGTGAATATTTTATAGTGATCAGTCAGCCTCTCCAAACCCATGGAAAATACCTTTTCCTGCGAGCAAAGTCTAGGCATGCATATCTATCATTTACAACCCTTTAAAGCCAGCACCAAGTCTTACACATTGCCAGACTTATGACATGATGGAGCAGAAACTTCTCCATTTCAAATCCCCGTGAGAACATTTGCTCTGTAGCTGATCTACCAAGCCCAGCTGGTGAGCTCCTGATCAGCAGTAGGATGCCAGAGGTAATGGTGGCACGGTTGCCCACTTGGATGGGCACGTTCATGGCTATGCTCTTCTTGTGTAGCTCTGGGCTCTGCTCATATCTCTAATTGGTCTTTGTCATCCAAAAGCTTTGCCACTGGCAGTGGCCATCCAGTTCTGCACCACTACCTGCATTCCACCAGTCGTTGCTGCCTATGTGAGCCCTGAAACAAAAATTTCATCACGTAAAACTGCTTCACATAAGCACTCCACAAAATTTGATCTCATCTTCCTACAGCATCATTTCCTACAGCTGTATCACCTTGGTATCCAATGTCTTAGGAAAGCCCAGATGCAAATTCTTCTGCTTGCCCAACTACAAATGCATGTGCATAATGCCATCCATATTAATGAATCTCATAATCATAGCACTTAGCAGCATGTCCTCCATCTGCTGCCCAATAGTAATTTGAAAATGGTGCCAGAAACACTAATGGATGGCAGGAAAAGATGTGAATCACGGGAGTTTGGCAGTTTAATACGTGTACCCCTCCAGAGCAGTATTCCTGCAGTTTCAGAAAGTGTCCCAAAATGTACTGCCAATAAATTTGTAGAGTGCAGAATAAAGCTAGGGACCACTGGACCTCAGGACATCTCCCAAGTACTGAGCAAACAGTGTATGCACAAGGATTGTCAGGAGATGCATCTTAGACTGTCGTTAAGAAGGAGGGTGGGCCAGGGAGTTTGATACAGTGTGTACAATGTACATATAGATATACAGAAAAATACCTTCCCTCTATAGACATGGCCAAAGATCTAAAAAAGTCAATGTCTTTTCTAGTTGGCCCAAAGACATCCTTCAAAATTTAGAGAAAGATGTGAATACTAGAGGAGGAGAAACTGCAACCTGTCTTTCCAACTGATAGTTGGGGTTAAATCCAGAATAGTTGTTTTTCCCCATTGAGCTATATGACTATATTGTGACAGGTATGCCATTTGAATCTACTTTTTCACAGTGTGGAGAAACATAGTTCAACTGACTTTCTGTGAGAGTAAGGCTCTGCCTATATTAATATACATACTGGCGTACAGCAAACATGATTTAAAGCAAAGGTCTGCTGAGAATTAATGTTCCAGATAAACGCTTTTTTTTTGCCTGACGCAGCACCAGGATGAATGGGCTGTTGTTAGGTTGAATTCTTTTCTTGTTACCAAGCAGGTCTCCCAATAGCACTTGCAAAGATAAGGGGATCAGATCTCCAAACTCAGGGTGAAAGATGATCACTAGATCATGATGGTAATTATTCTCTTGCTTTCAAGTTATCAGGTAGTGGCCATTACTACAGGCCATTGTGTTAGTTTGGAAACATATAAAATACCCTATTTTTTTCATCCCTAATACTGAGATTGTTGCCATACCATTAATATGCCCTTCTTATCTTTTCTAGCTTTTCCTCATTTGATATGTAACTTCACACTTTGCTTTGCTTGACACTTTGCTGTGTAACCTATATCCCAAAAAGAACACAAGTGACTGTGGGTCATATCTGTTTGGTAGCAGGTCTGGCAGCTGATTGTCTTCCAAGTTGTCCATACAGGATATGTAGCCGGTTGGCATATAGCGATTTCTACCTTGTAAATCCGAGGTCTCCTCCTTTATCACATTGCTTCACAACAGAGATAAGTGTGTCCTGCAAACACATTTCTCTTCATCTGAATCTTTTTATGGATTTGCTTTGACTATGTTCCTTCCTTTTTCGTGTTTGCTTTCCACAGTTATCCTAGGGAACACATTTTCTGGTAGGAATACTCACCAAGTGTGAATTTAGCGTGAAAACACATTTCAAACTCATAACAACCGCTTACATCACAAAATAATTCCAGAAAGTTACACTCACCCACTTGGGAACAGAAACATATCACATCATCAGAATATCAACATCTCCCAAGGAACTGGCCACAAATGAGACACAGAGCACAGATTGTTCCAATAAATTATTTAGCAAATAAGTCTGAACAATAGGTCCATATGTAAATATTGTGATCTTTTCTCAGATAATCTATGAAGAGAAATTATTTAGCTATGTGTCAGGTGAATTATTCAACTGAATACTTGGAAAATAAGTGAGATGCAAAACGTCTGCTCTTGAAGAAGTTCTCCTTTCAATCAACTAATCTTGTTAGCAAGTTGGCTTCTGACATAGGAAAAATGGAAAGAGGATGAAGCAGAACAGTTTCTTCCTGAAGAGCATTGATTATATGTCAGCAACATCCTTGTTTTAAATCTGGAGAAGTAGTCTCTGAATGCTAGTAACTTCCTTAAATCTTTCTTCAAGTTTGTAAAGTTATGCCTAGTCCAGGCGCTACATCTCAAAACTTCTGCAGAGATGCCCAAGGTCATAGTTAATACGTTTCTCAAAGAGATTCAAGAAATTAGCAAGAAAGGTTCCTCATGCAGCTCTGTTTGTTTCTTCTGTTGCATCACAAACTGTATTTCCCTCTTCTTGCACCTCTCCTGAGTTATATCACAGCACCCCACTAAGGAAAAGATTAATACATCTAGTGACTCTCTCTTTCAAAACCACATTGAAATGCTTCTCCAAGAACCACAGCCTGCATCCCCCTTGAGCAACGAAGTCTGCCATCTGGTAGGTTTGTTCTTTATAGTCATTTAGAGGATATTAAATCTTCTTTTGTATGCAAGAATTAGGTGGTGGAGGGACTTACCATTCTATTTAAGAAAAAAAAAGGGAGGAGAAAAAACAGTTCAGAAAGTCATTGTGTCCAGAGAAGAATATTAGAGAGGCATTAAGCAGAAAGACAAAAGGCAAGCTAGCATCAGCTCCTTTGAAAGCTGTAAATCATTCCGACTCCTCGGGTGGTTGGTTAAGTTCATTGTTAGTTGGGTAATTATTGTCCTTTCTTAGAACCTAAGCTTCTAAACATATTTTGAAACAAAATCATCCAAAATGAGCAGCCAGGAAGACCTAATGGTGTCAAGGGGGAGTCAGGGAAAAAATATGTTCAAACAGAGCCTTTAAAGAAACCCGTAACTTCCCATTTACATAGCTAAATTGCTTATCTTTGGAAAATTAGGGCTCTTACAAGCTGTTCTCTTTGGTCACTGAGGAAGTGTTGAAGGTAGCTGGTTCCTAAGGGAGGAAAAAGCCTCCAGACAAGGTTTTTGGTTTACTTTGAGGACTTTTAATGACCCTCTAACCTGGAGACTAATGGCGCAGGCTAATGCTTCTAGATCTCTTGTTTCAGAAGATGCCAAGAGTGTTTGCCCAGGTGGAGTGCCCTGTCTGTGAAGTGGAGGCTGTTTGCAGACTCTTACAGCTGGAGGGATCAGGCAAATCCAGAGTGAAGAGACAGCAAATCTACAGGCATGCTAGAAATTCAGGAGTCTTGTGCAAGGTCTGATACTCTAAAGCAAATGAAATACAGTGATTGATGGCATGCAAAGACATAGACCAGCAGCTTCTAAAACTGGCTTCACGACCCTAGAAGGTTTAAGCAGGGCCATAAACCTAAGTTAGATTCAGGTTAGTTTTGTTTTAATGCTGATAACTGTGGTTGTTTTAAGCATTCTGTCTATAAGTGAGGATTCAAGGAAAAGAAAAGTTGAGAACATTGAGCTAGACAGTGCCACCACGAAATGCAGAAGAGCCCTGAATTTGAAACCACTGTAGCACCTGCATCCGTGAAGTGTCCAGTGCCGCACAGAGCAGCCCTGAGCTAAGTTCTCTAGAAATGTGGGGAAAAGTAGTAGCAATCAGGAGTGCCATTTTGTGCCATCCTGTAGCCTTACCCTGCAAACTCATCCAGACTTGCAGGACATGGCTGGCCCAGCTGCCTACCTGGGACTACATAGTCACCTCAGGGCTTGCATAAGTCAGAAGCTCTCTAAAATGGGAATTCAACTGTTCATGAATCATGGCAAAGACAGAAGAAGCCCTCAGAAAAATACTACATGCCCATCTAAAGTGCTGACCCAGAACAGGGCAGCACCTACACCACAAAGTAGATCCCTGTGAGCCAGCTGGAAGAACCAGATGCAAATTGGAGCAGCCCTCCGGCTCACATTGCTACCTGTAGGGAAAAATAACCCTGTAAGTACAAGCAGCAGCAGCAGATCTCCAAACCCCTCCGCTATTCCTCTGGATTCACAGAGAGTCAGATTCCTACCAGACTCATGTGTCAGCAGGTCATAAAAAGTTTTAAGTCGCCTTTTCTTTTTCTGGTGTTCTGGAAGAAGTTGTACTAACAATGAGCCACTGCTTGACAGCTCTGAATCCCAAGCTGTTGGGATACAGTGTGACTTCCAACATATTGCTTCCAGCCCCCACCACCCACGGGGAATGGCCTGGCAGGGGGAGCAGCGCAGCCTGTTAGGAGGAGCCTCTAACAAAGAGATCCCTTATTCCCTGCACTCAGCTAAAGGGCAGCACCCACATCAGTCAATGCAAGGAAGACAGTTCAGCTTCTTGCAGGTCAAGAGATCAGAAGAGTGGTGATAACTTTACACATTTTTTGTGCTGCGTGGCCCAAATGAAAGGATGCAGAATGAAAGATACCACATCCAGAAAGGATGGAGGGTTTTTCTACCTTGAACTGCAGCTTCAAACCCATGCAGGAAAGCTAACCCTAGAGGGCTGAAAAAGGAAGAAAAAAATCAAACGCCACCAACTGCTGTCATTGGACCTGGCTTCGCTCCAAGGTCTGTCAGAGCTGAGATTGATTAGGATATATGGTATCCTGGAAACAGTCGGTACCTTCAGCTGGTTATAAAGCCATTTTAATTGTCTCGCTACCACCATGGCAACCATACTCTCAACCACAGCCTCCAGGAGGGGAGAGAGGCTGTTGGAGGACAGTCCTGTGCCTATAGAACACATCTGATGATGATGATGCAGTGATCCAGATGGATAAAACCTTGCTCCAATGCCAGAAGGGACCAAATTTGGAGAAGGAAACGAAGCCAGTACTGTCATCCATAGTAACGCGTTATCCTAGCCAACATTAAGCATAATAATTTAGACGACCCTTTGGTATTATACAGGGAGGCCCCCATTACGGCAATCCCTGCAGGTCTTATCCCGTGAACAACCCCTGCAGTGTTGCACACCCATGGGTGGGGTATGCAGGGCCACGTTCCCTGCACAGCAGCAAGGGATGAAAATGTGTGGCCTCGAAAGCATGTCAGGGAGTGAAGCCTGAAGGGATGGGGAAAGGGTGTAAGCAGGAGCTCTGCAGCCAAGGAAAGACAGGTGTTTTAGTAAAAATTTACTCTCCTCCTTCCAGTAAGTATTTTATATTTAACATCAGAAAGCTCTGTGTGATTCTTTATTATTTTCCCAGCCCGAAGCCCTGGCATTTGAAGCTTCTGTGATTCTCATGCTCAGTGCATGTTAATACACCTTACCTTCTCCAGTTCAAGCAGCACCACGGCGTTACCAGATTTTCTGATCCAAAAGCCCTTGTACCAGGTGGGAATTGATCCCTTTTGCTGCTGCCTGATTTGTGTGAGAGCTGAGCCTGCTGTTGCCAGCTAGCCCATGCCCGCTTGGACCGAGGAGCTGTGCTGCCTGGGTTTTCCTTCAGGATATGTAGCCATGGGACTTTATGTATTACGAGATGCTTCACAAAAACACCTTTTAAAATAATCATGTATCTGCAAATGAATTGGAAACTCTTCTCTCCCCTGTCTCTGCAAAGACATTACTCAGTCAAATGCAACCAGAAAATTGAAGGACTGAGAATTTTCAATCAGGACTGGGGTGATTAATTGTCTCGGAGCACTCACAAGGTGACCTGCATGGCAAACAACAAGGTATGACATCTCACGATTCACAATGAGAGGTGTGTCCAGGAGGGACAGCAGTGATCCATAGAGAGGAGAGCGATGGGAGAAGAAAGGTCAAACTTACAACACTAAATTCACAAGGTTAATAACGCCTTAGCATCATGCGTGTTTATCTGATTCCTTCACTTTGGCTGAGCTGGCACGGCTGTCCCTGCTTCTGATGTTACCCTGCAACAGAGGCAAAAGAAATTGTTTTTTTAATCTATGGCAAAAAGGTTTATGGTAAGACACACAGTAAGGTGGACAGTTGCCACCTCTCAGCTGATGCACTGACTTGCTAAGGCACATGAAAGAAAGCAGCATACACACCATGAAGAAGCAAGGTGATAGCTGCATCTCTTGCACACAGCTCTACAGGCAGATACAGAAGATGGACACATATGTGTGCAAGCGTGACTGTAGACATCCACCCTGTGGAAATCGCATGTCTAACCTGGGTGCCTTTGGCCATAATAACAAGTCAGATCTTGGCAGAGGCTCAAGACAGGGGCTTCTCTGATGCAGCAGTGCTGCACCGGGGGCTTGCACATGGTTCCCTCCTGAGAAACCAGAGACAGCACATGCAGCTGGCGTCACCCAGGGCCTCAGCACCAGCACATCTCAGCGAGCCTCCAGACCACGGGTTTTCATCTTGATTTAGTGTGCAGGATGAATGGCCTTCCCCCAACCAGTCTTACTCCAGATGCGAAAATGCAAGCTCCTTCTCTTGGAGCCAAGAATTATTTCTATGATATTATTTAATAAAGGCACCTATCCAATATTTGGGGTGTCCTGGCATAATCAATCATGAAATTAAATTCAATTTGTGCAGTGTTCAAATCAATTCTGCAGGAATAACACTGGCTGACTGGCACTTACCCTGTTCATCATCTGGAGAGCCTTTGCTGTCCAGCCTATTTTAGAAACTGCAGTGGGCTTCAGAAACCACCAGTATGGGGCTTCCAGGAGCCCACATGGAGCATATCCCCTCCACGTCCTCTGCTTACCCAACTGCTGTCTGATCAACTTGCCCATGGAGGGAAGTGAATTCCCCACTGGGGGCCTCAAAGGTTGCAAACGCAACTCCAAAGCCCTTCTGGAGAGCACCAGGCAGATGCTGGTTGCATCACCTGAATGTTTTCACTAGCTGCCACGGACACCTCTTGAGCTGACAGAGGCATGGACCGTATCACAAGTGTTTGCGTGAGAAACAAAGGGTCACATTTCCTCACCAGATACATGGTAAACACCCAGTGGAGGTATTGCTACAAGACGACCATCAAACAGCATCTGGGGATTTCTTTGATCCAAAGGGACCTCAACCATCCCATCTGGTTGTCCACATTGTTCCTTATTATCCCTGCTGCTCTGTCTGGGGAGTGTCCCAGCCAGCTGCTCTTAAATCAGTCTCAGCTAGCGGTTGCCCATTGCCCAGTGACATCCAAAGAAGGGAAGAGAGCCCTCGACCGGTGCCCAGCCCTCGAAGGCCCCAACATGCTGGTGGGGAGGAAGGACAGAAAGGGTCTGAGCTGTACCCGTTACCTGAAAGCCCCTCAAGAAGAGGCACAACCGCCCACTTCCCCACCACGATCTCTGTGAGGAGCAGGAGCAAAGCCCCACCACACTCTTCAGGGCACCGTGGGGGCTGAAGGCAGACATCATGTCCCACGGTACCCACAGGGCTGGGTGCAGCCCCTGTGTGCCACCGAGGCACATCTGCCACCCAGGACTACACAGATCCTGTGGTGGGGACAGAAGCTTGTTCTTTTCTTCCTTTTGGCCACTAAACCAAAAGAAATAGTTGTTTACACAAAACTCAAAATAGCTTTAAACCATCTTTTTTTCTGACAGCAGTCGCCCCCCTGTCCCTGCTCTCCACCTTGCTCCTGGTGAAGCAACTCAGGAAAAAGTGCAAGCAGGAACCTGCTTGTGGGGAGTGGAGAGCAGAAGTGGAAGCAGAGGCAAAGGTCCCTCAGTGGCACCGCACTGTCTCCACTGACCTCCCCGCAAGATTCTAGTGCCATTAGATGGGATGGAGATGCCCACGGAGGGCAGCAGCAGTTTCTCTGTTTCACCCACTGGAGCAGCTTGGCCAGCTCCCTAATATCACCCTGGGGTTCTAGTCACAGGGATGCCTTCTTCCTAAAGATTTCCTGCAATTCCTAATGTTATTGGGAAGTTGGTTTTAACATCCACCCTATAAATCTCCCCTTACAGCTGTTTTGTCCTCAGACAAGAAAAACTCACAATTACAAGTCTGGGAACAAAACTGCCAGAAACAAATGGCCAGCCCATTGCCACAGCAGAGTTTATCCTCAGCACACCACGCCTTTATATAGTGAAGCTATATATTGCATATGTAGGTTTAAACCGATAGCTACATTTTACACACAGTTGCAAAAGGAGCATGTAAAAAGCACCCAGTGTGTAAAAACTCACAGCTCAGCAGCAGCTCCCAAAGGAGAGCTGACACAACCAGTTCTTGGGTGGCTGTCCATGCCGGTAACCCTGGCACTGGAAAATGTCCTGGTAGATACACTCTCTGTACAGAGAGTGTACATATATCTACATATATCCTTTGGGAAGGAGCTGCCTTCGCTCCCAAATGGGTTGACTGGGCATGGGCACAGATCCCTCCTGTCCACTGTCTGGGTGCACGAAGAGCTGAACGCAGCTGTGCTAGCACTGCCCCACTGCCCTAATTCAATTACCTTTCAGCACTGCCCACAGAAACAGGCGGGTGTCTTCTCTTAAATCAGCAGCAGCTGACATTTTTCTCCCCACCAGCCAAGCATGAATCACCCTGAAATGGAGGCCGAGCTCCTTGTTTCCTGACAACTCAATGTTAGCCCGAGCAGAGGAGATCGAAGAGGAGGTTACACGGGCAGAAGCTCCAGCGCCTGCAGCCATGCCTCCCCCGATCCTCCACGTGCCCCATGCCCTCCGTGCGTGCTGGCACTGGTTTCGCAGGACCTCACACGAACCAAATTCTGGAAGGGCCTCCCCGGTTGACATCCATCTCCCCTTCAGTGCTCACACTGCTCCATCGTGCTCTCCAGTGCTTGTGCTGGAATCGCCGCTCTTGGGAAGGGCATCCAAGTTAGGGCCTGTTCCGGCAGCTGTGGTGCATGTCCCTCCTTGGAGCCCCCCTGCCCCCGGGGCCAAGCGAAGAGGGGACCCCAGGGGCTGCATCTCTGCCGGCTGAACCCACAGCTCCAATTGCTGGATGTGCAGCGGGAGGAAGGCACGTCTCGGCCCCCCTCACGCCCCTCTGCGCCCGCGCTTGAGCTGCTTCCCTGGGGGATGCGCAGCAGTGGTGGGGGGCACCACGCTCCTTTGTACAGCCCTCCGGGGCCACAGCCCTCCACCGCTGCCACGAGAGTGCCTCACCCCACTGCGAGTGTTTTCTGCCTCTTTCCCCAGCATCACAAATAGAAGCAGAGCTGCAAACGCTCCCCTCGCAGCCTCTCTCCAGTGGGTTTGGGGTGGGCTCCCGATAGCCCCCTGGCAGGGGGGAGCCCCTTATCGCAGCCCTGGCATCGGTCCGCCTGCCAGGCCCAGCTCTGCGGCCCCTCTGGATGAGGTGGTGATGGGATGCTGCCCACGGGAGAGCGCGTCCCTGCCGCGCGCAGGGGGTGCAGCTGGGAAACTCGCCCTGGGGTGAAGCACCCACTCTCCCCCTCGAGAGAAACCCCCCAAAAGAACCAGAAAAAGTTTGTGCCTCCTGAATTCAGCGTTTTCTCAGCAGAGACCGCTGCGGGGAGGGGTCGGGTCAGCCCCACACCCGTGAGCAGAGCAAGAGGGGGAGGGAACCCCTCCGGGACAGTGTCCGCTCCCGGGGCCCCTCTGTCCCGCGCGTGGGGCGCTGTGTGGGCCGGGACCGTGCGGCGGCCGGGTCTGGGGGGGGGAGGGGGGGAGCCCTGCGGTTCCACGCGTGTCCGCAGAAAGTGCCGCCCCCCGAGGGCTGCCGCCCCCTCCTCCCGCGGGGCGGCCCGCGGCGCGGCGGGGGGGGCCGTGCCGTGCCGTGCCGTTCCGTCCCGGGGGGGCCGTGGCTGCGCGCCGCCCCGCCGGCGCTGCCGGGGGAGTGGTTTCCCCGCTCTGGCAGCGGCGGGGCCGGTCTGCGGGCGGGGAGGTGCCGCGGCAGCGGCGGCGGTGCCAGCGCCCGGCCCGGGAGAATGCGGACGCGCTGACGGAGCTGCCGGCTCCCCTCTGCCGCCGTGCATGGGCGGCGGGCGGCTGCCGCCTCGCCTCGCCTCGCCTGCCCCGCCGGTGAGCCGGGCTGGAGGGCGGGGGGTGTGTGTGTGGGGGGGGGGTCTCCGCCGGGCTCGGGGGAGGCGCGGGTGGCGGGGAGCGGGGCTCGCCTGCGGAGTCCGGGGGCAGCCCTCGGGGAAGAGCCGCCACCTGTAAGTCCTCCGCCTGCAGCCCCCCGCGGCGGCGGCCCGGAGCCCGGGAAGCTGCTCCCTTGCCGCCGTGGGGCAGCGCGGCCGTGGCGGAGCCCGGCAGCCGGAGCCGGGCGCTGGGGCGGCGGGGCGGTGCGGGGCGGTGCGGGGCGGTGAGGGTCGGGCGGGGAGCGGGGAGCGGGAGCCGTCCGAGCGCCGTCCGGGAACAGTGTCTCGTTTCCACGCCTGGCTGCGGGGAGTTACGGGGGAAGGAAAGGCAGAAAGTGCGGCTCCGCCGTGGGTTGTTTCTCCAGATGCTTTTTTTTTTTTTTTTTGGAGGAAAGGACGTTAAGGAGAATTCACTGAAAAACGGATTCTCCTTTAAAAAAAAAGCATCCAACTTGTTCGGCAGCCGAAGGGGCTGTGTGAAGGAATCCTGATGAATGAGCGTAGCACTGAGGGAGTTGTTTGTTTGTGGTCTGCGATCGCCTCAGCTGTTCGTTTATTCCCTTTTTTTTTTTTTTTTTTTTTTCCCCAAGGCAACTTTTGAGGCGAGGAAGCGGGTAACAAAGCGCAAGTTTAGGACAATGATGCTTTTGCTTGCAGCCTAGCTGAACTGGGTAAAAGAACACTGAAATCCTGCTTTTCCCATCAGGTAGCAAATACCACACGTACGATTACTTGTAGAGAAAGAAAGAACCTACTTTGCTCTGTAAATGCGGACTATGTTTCACTCTGAGCAAGGGGTGTGAATATTTCCCTGCTGCCAAATGAACATACCACAAAAATTTTCTTTTCATCTGGGACAGAGCAGTGTTTGTAGATCTCTGAATATGGCTACAGTCGCGGAGGGGAGTTAGGTTAGCCTGGATGTAGCATTAACCCCTCAAGCCACAATAAGCAATACACAGAGAGAAATTTGTTTCCATTAGTCCTTTCCTGACTGAGATCTTTACTGCAGTTGTATAGTCAGTACAGCGAAGGAAGCCCTCCCGGCTATAGGCTCAAATCTTACTGACGGACCCAGAAGTTGCTATTCACACCTGTCCTGTAGCCTGGGTCTCTGCACAATGCTTCCTTATGAGTAGCCTGAAAATGAAGGTGAAGCGGGGAAATCTGCCTACACGCAACCAGGCTCGAGCCAGTGTTTTCCATCTCTTAGATTTAATGAGCAACAAATTTTTGTGCCCAGAAAAGAATCCAGCTCACAGCTCAGGATTTTGTTAATTAATATTCCACTTAAAAAAACATGTTTTCAGAGTCAACATTATGATTACAGAGAGAAAACAAGCAAACAGGGAATGACTTGACCTGGTTTCCTTGCTTTCCCCATCTAGCCTGACAATTTGTCAATCAAGTGGAATTTCCTCTAACGTCTCTGGTACATTACTTTAGCAGAAGAAATGAATGTGCAAATATAGTCACTACTTTCCCTCCCTTCTCACAATGATCTCTTTGTATTAAGCAACAGGCTTTTGCATAGATCAGGTATCAACCCCACCGTGTCACAGGCTGAAATTGCTCCTTCTCCCTCATTTCTGAAATTATGCCCCTGCGTTTGAGCCTATTTGACCACATCTGTCGATTTTGGAGGGTCGGTCAGAGAAGCCTTGATCCGGGGCAGATCCTGTGTCATGTAAGGCAGCAGGAGCCCAGCTAGGACTTCAAGGAGACCAGCATCTGCCTCAGCCACAGCCCTTCCCTTTGCTCCTCAGACATGTGTACGTTCTCTGGAAAAATCTGTAAATGAATCAATTTCCTGCATTTTCCATCTTCAAAGGAAGGCTTTATTGCAAACCCCAGGAAAACTGCCAACCAATAACAAGCAGGTAGAATGAAAAAGACTGATTGATACCAACAGGTCCTTAAAACCTTGTCTCAGCCCCCTGTTTCAGCCTTTGGCCCTCCCTCATCGTAAGTCCGTAGGGGCTGGGATCACCTCTCCTTCATGGTTTGGAGAGAGCATGACTGGTACCATCCTGTGCAGAGCAGATACCAGTGCTGGAAGAAGCTGTGGTCCAGCAGGACGATCCCCTGCTCTCATCAGGGTGCATTGACTGATCCCATAGTGGTTTGCCCCGTAGTGCCCATAAACCCACAGGACTAGGAGAAAATAGTCCAAGTCCAGCTCCTCTGTTGAGACCGCTGCAACTTCTGTAAGACGCAGCCTGAATTTTCAGCTGAGTTCTATCTCTGACATGCACGCACATAAACTGCCTCTGTGCAAATATTTAGGAGACCTCTAGATCCGGAAGGTGCATGTTAATTGGTCGGCAGGAAGACTCACAGTCCTATTAATGCATATCTGCTTTCAGCGTTAATGACTCATTAAAAAAAAAATACTGCATTTTTATTTTTTTAATAATTTCTTTATTTTTAGCTGTGTGTTGTCCTCACCCTCCATCGTGCCCACCCCTACTGCGATAGCACACAGTGTTCTCATATCCTCCATCTCAGGCTGGAGCAACTTCCCATACTTGGAAATTCAATTAAGGTGATGGAGTTTTAATTCATAGACAAAACCAGCTGCATCTCTGGTGTTAGGTTGTGATGTCGTGACACCTGCGGTTGTGCTGTTAATTACCAAGAGGGAACATTAAAAGTCTCTTCGTTGTCATTGTTCTCTTAGGAGCGTCTGGTGGGTTTTTGTTTGCTTGGTATTTAAATCTAACACTTTTACTGCGTTGGCTTTACTGAATTCTCTACTAAATGCTCAGTATTGCATCATATTACAGCACTAATAGCATCATATTCTAATTTCCCCAAATTTACAGAGAAAGAACTAATTTATCTTTTAAGTAAATACTGTTCTACCTGACTGTACCTAACCTCTTATCCTATTCTGTTACCTAGAAATGAGCCTAGCAATAGACTATCTGGAGTATTGTTTCAGTGCCAGAAAGACATCAGACATTTCGCAATCCATTTCCCATGACATTTCCATCGAAGAATCACCTACTCTGTGTTGATGCTCTACGATGTTTTTTTCCCACTCATCTTCTGCTTGTGGGACTGTGGCCTGAATTCAGGACCAGCCAGAAATACCTAGGGAATAGTAGAAAGAAGCACATGAAGCCAATTTTCAGCTGTCACCAATTCCCACGGGAGCTTGTAAGGTGAGGGACAACTGTGGCATGAAATATGAGGAATGAGAGAACTGTCATCTTCCAGGGAAGATCCCAGAAACAAAACCGTTTCTTCCTGAGACCCTTTAGTAACGGTTGCTCTGAATTAGAAGGAATAATGTACTTATTTGTAAGGTGTTGGCTTCATAAGGTTGTTTTGAGAAATTGAAGCTGATGCAAGGTTTGCTGTGTGAGAGGAGCTCAGAAACACTCCGCTTGGCACAGGCGTTTCCGATCCCAAAAGCAACTTCTCGGATGAGAGAGTATTTGCACAGCAAGTACCAGAAGAGATACCGCTAAAAACATTTAACAGCTTGTTGAGGCTTATCTCTAATTTTGATGGGGCTGTTTTCTTAATGAGGTCCTCTCACATCAATTAGCTGCTGAATCTGATGTTAAAAAAAATAAATCCAAACTTTCTCTTGGCACACGGTTCCATGAGGACTCTGTGGAGATTTCCACGATACCGAGGTCTACCAGCATTCAGAGGAGCTGGCTTAGTCATTCTTCCCATCTGCTCTGCTTCTTCCTCCCTCCACTGCTCTGCACATGCTTCCTGGCTGTCTGCTCCTCATCCTTATCTCCGAGAATCCTGGCTGGCTGCCCTGCTTTCCTCCCTTGCCGTACCTATCCCTTGTGGCATCTTCCGCGAGGAAGCTCAGGTAGTTTAGTGCTGAGATCAAAGAGCTGAAATAAATGAGCTTCTCTAAAGCAGCCAGGAAAAAGAAAGAGAAAAAAGAAAAACCTACCAAGGAAGCACCCATAGCAAGCAGCGTCGCAGACATCATTTGCAAAAAACCTTGAGTTAAATCACCCCCAAATCATGAGAATGCTTTGAAAATTGTGCTAATCAAACACAGGTACAGTTTAGTTCTTTTCTTTCTTCTTTGGCCACTTATGAGTCGAGTTTCTAGCTCCTTTTTGCAAACAGGGCCGGTAGGAACTTGGACAACTACAACAAACTGGAAGGTGAGGTTTGCGTGTAGTCATGGTGCTCTAGGAGCTGGGGATGCAAGAAGAACAACGGCTCCCTGATGCCTCACTGTGCAACACCAGGAGTCAAGAAGGCCGAGTTAGAGTGATCTGCCAGGACCGTGCCCTTTGTGAGCCTGTATTTTCTAGTGTTGGTAGTCCGCAGATGAGTGTTTGAGAAACTCCCCAGGATGATATTTACCCCAGTAGCTTCTTTGGAGCAGAAACAGTAAAAACTGCAGCTTGCTGTGAAGTTAGCGTTGAGAGGCAGCATGGTCTGGAAATAGCAGCCTCCTACCCCTTTTCGCTCTCCCAAACTACGTGCTGTGTCTCATGCTGAAATGCCTGCTCCTCCACATCGAGAGTCATTTCATCTCGCTGCTTCCTGAGAGAGATCGACATCCTCTGCAGAGCACACGCTGCCGAGGAGAGGAAGGCAGCTTTGGCCTGCGGAGAGCAGAACTCAAGTACTGTGTGGGTGGCCGAAGACAAGAGCTTCTGAAATGAGGGAACAGAACAGATCTCTAATCTCCAGACTCTGACACATATCGCACTTTTCTCAGTTGCTTAGGAAAGAGATTTGCATCCAAAAAGAAGTGGGAGGTTTAAATAGGAGTTCATACACACGCGCATTTATCTTCCGTGGTCCATACGGTAATTTACATTTTGCTAGTCCCATGGAATCCACAACACTTCATAAAGTGCATCCATTACAAATGTGCAACCAGGGGAAACAAAGAAGCTGTCCAAGTTCCTATCCACAGTGTCCAAAAGCTGAGCTCAGTAGGCAGTCATGGAAATTGGAGGCTGCAGGGTGTCACTGAGGTAAGTGCTTATTTTGGGTTGTGCCAAGATGCTGAAGCTAGTATCCCACCCTCAGCAGAGGTACTGGGCATGGTCCTACCTATGGGCGGCCCAGTCCACCTGCGTGGCCTGAAGCACTGCAGGGCGTACGCCATAGCGCCATCCTCCTAGGACACTAACGTAAGACTGAGGCATAGAAGAGTTGGATCCACAGAGGCACCTGGACCTAGAAAACACCAACTGACATTTCCTTGCAGGGACGTGCACCTTCTGGTACCGTGTGAGCAGCTCCTTCATGGCTTCATCAGGCGCAACAAGCCTAACTCTGTCCTAGATCGCCCACTCATCCACCCTGGCTGAACTGACAGCCCGATCTGCTGCAGCAAAGTGGCCCAAATAAGGCACCCTTTCTTCTTCTGAGTGGAAAAACCTCCTTGGACATGTTTGTTTATTGGGAACTGCTGAGCAGAGTTTACTGTGGCCCAAATTTTCCACTTTGCAAAAATCAAGCAGTAGCCCATTGCTTCTCCTGCCTAACGCCATTCTTATGCATGCCCTGTCCCAATTTTCCTTGTAATCAACAGCAGGGGTTTCTTTTTGTAGCACACAAAGACTAGACGCCTTGAATGAAGAAAAGTTTGCATTTATCCAGAGGCTTTCATGGGGTGAAGCAGGGGGGGACCGGACGTCCAAGGCTGAACTCCTGGTTTGTTTGAGGCACTATCTGAAATCAGTGGGAACCCTGTGTGCGCTGCGATTGCATGGGCGAGCTCCCAGGACTCGGTCTTTACAGTCCTCCCGCGCGTGAAGCTGAGCCCGCAGAGCCATGTGGGGGACGTCTCTCCAGCACAATTTAAATACGGGGCTGGTAAAGCCCCTGGGATTGTCCCGTTGAAATAAGAAGGGGACGGCTCCAGTTTCTGCAGTGCCAGAAAAATGATAAGTTTGCACGCGGAGCAGTGGTTCAAGGCCAATTTCTGCCTCCTATCTACACTTATTTTTTAGGAGGTGCACCTTCAATGTGGTATTGTTAGGCTGTTATCATAATATTTCCATGAGTGCTCAGTGAGGGAATGATTAACTCCGGAAGCCTGGGAGGGGAGGAGGCTGTCCCGCAGCCCCTGCTAATCCACCAGCAGCCCTGGCACCCTGCGGTCAGGTCTCCCTCTGCCACCCAGATGTCTCCAACGCTGGGGCAGCTGGGAGAGGAGGGGTGATGCTTTCGGAGTAGGAGGCATCTCTAAATAAGTGACCTGATGTCGGAGGTGCTGCTGCCTACCGGGGAAGCGTTGGGGCTCGGCACCTCTGAAACGCGGGGCGCCTTTATCGAGGGGCCAATCTGCAGCCTGCTAGGATTGCAACCTGTGGCCGGTTCCTGTTTCTGTTTTGCCCGATGAAGTGCACTCACCTTAAAAACATCTACTCTGCAATTCACAGTGGATTTATCTCAAGGAAAGGCCTCCTCTGCTGTGCGTGGTGGAGTCCTATCCCTGCACAGCAAGGCCAGGCGCAGCCCAGGAGAGGCAGCCAGGCTGGGCTTCCCACACACCCCAGCTGGGCAGAATTGCTGCATGACATCCTGCTGCTGCTCCCTGGTGCTGGTTGTCCTCCCGTAGGTGGTGAGACCATGCCACCGGGACAGACCGTGTCCTCGTGCTATAGAAACTCCAAACACACAGTGTGTCCCAGATGCTTTCCGAAGTGGGAGAGAAGCCCAGAGAGCACCTTTCGGTGCTTGGGCTTTTGGTCCGTGCCAAGCTGCACAGGTGGAAATCCATCCCGTTGTGTGGGGTGGGAGGCTGAAGGCCCTTGATCTAGGCAAAGGGGCCACCACTGAAGCGTTGCATCGTCTCACTGGTGGAACCAGCTCTCTTATCATTCTTATCATTCTTACCATACCTTGGTCGTATCTCCTCACGCTTTGCTTGGTGCTATGGCTCCTAAAGAGGCAGGATGTGACCAGCTCATTGGAGTAGTCCCTAAATCAACTTTTCTTTACTGGGAGGTGTAGCAGGGCTCTCCAAGCCCAGAGGATGGGTGGCCAGGCAGTGTCACTGGGCTCTGAGACTTGAGACTTCTTGGTCGCTGTTAATAGCAGCACAGCTGTGTTGGTACTCCTGGAGCCAGAGAAGAAGCTGGTTATCAAGCTGAGGCAAGGGAGGGCAAGTCATTTTGGGGGCAGAAGAGGGGTAGGTTGGGAGAGGGTGCATTGAGCAAACAGGCTCCAGGCTGGACTAATCAGCAAAGCAGAAAAGGTGGGTAAGAAGGGACAAGAAGAGATAAGCAGAAAAAGGCTTTACTCAAGTAAATTCCAGACTGCTTCCACTGCAGTAAAGGCTTGTCGCACGGTCTCAGTAGCTGTGCCTTGTTTTTAAAAGATAAAGCAGTATCGTAGAAGGAAGAGTATTAGTTTATGTTTTCTCTAGTGTCAGCCAAAGAAGATAATCACATCTATTGGGTAGATAAAGTGAGTATTTCCTCTTTAGAGAATAAATGCCTTCTGGTAGTTTTATACACTGGAAACACTGAACTCTTCAACAATCTTGACTGGGAAGAAGCTTTCCTGTTTTAAAATATGGCTGTGGGGCTGGGAGAAGGGACTTCTTCCACACTGCAGTCCTTAAGTGATTTTCTTTTTATTCCAGCAGTCAAGTAGCTGAGCCCTAGGTCCTGACATCCCCTCTCAAACATTGCATGCACCATAGGACAGAGTTGCCCAAAACATTGGAGAAGAGATTGGTCTTGGGTCAGTTCAATCCAGAGCTCCTCTGCTGAGACTGGAAAAGCAATGGATGTGGGTTTAATTAATTTAGTACTGTCTGGATCCTTATATACCACTAACCAGGCATCTGAAGATACCTCTAAACAGCAAGTGGCCTGGCTTGGATTCCAGCCAGTGGCCATGTGGTACCTGCTTCGTTATCTCTTACACCATTTTGTCTGTCATTGACAGATGACTCGGCGTAGTAAGTGTTCTTATTACATCCAGTCTTTTCTAAAGGAGAGATTGAAGGTAGACAAATTCATGCTGAGTTTTCATAGGTTTAATAGCAGCGGTTTTGTAATGGGTAGTGGGATAAAAATCTTCCCAGAGTGTTGGATAACATGGTGTTGGATGCTTTCTGGTTTCCATACAAGAGACAAGCACTGAGCGTAGTCGTAAATTTTTAAGGGAAAAAACATTAGCCTCTCTGAAGTTGGTTTGATCATTGGTTAGGAAGGAAAATTGCCAGACAAGAATTAAACCTTCTGAATTGAATCCTGGGGATGGAGATGTGATTTCCTGCTTCCCTAATTTGCAATACGCATGGCCTGTGGCATGAGAAGAAACTCCAGAATGCAATGCACAATTTTTCCTCTGTCATTGTTTTTGAATAAAATCAGTGTGCAGTTAATCCAGTGTTATAAATCTTGGTAGGAAGGCTTCCAGAGCAGGTTGATTTGTTTAATCACTTGGGCTGGAATCCAAACCACTGGAGGATATAAAATATATACACTAGTGCCATTCACTTCACTGAAAACACCTTTTTCCCATCCAAGGAAATAGCTGTGGCTGGCATGAATATATATTTGGCAAGCTGTAGGGCTAAACAAATTTCTCAGAAAATCATCTTTGGCCAAGATACTGACTATATTCAGCACTGTAATTCCTCAAGCTCTTCAGCTAAGATGTTCTGACAGAGAAGACAGCAGAAATCGGTGATTCACACTTTGAAATGGTGGGATCCTCACCTCTGCTCACCAGGCTCCCTGTCCTGATAGCAGTCAAAGTATTTCCTTCAGTTTGGAATAGACCTTTGCAAAAATCACTTCTCCTGTGATATCTGAAAGAAATGCGCAGTAATGTAATCCTAAGGTATCCTTCTTTCAGCGTATTTTCTCTTCTGTGTGCCTTGACCAGTAGCTTCTTGAGCAGGAATCTCGTTCTTTGATGGTTTGAACCGTGCCTCATTAAGCATGCTGATCTTGCCAAATAGGTGTATTCATTTTTATTTTCTGGTTTTCCAACTATCATCAAAATTCCTGTATGGGAGAATTTCAGACTGTCCCAGTTTCAGCAGGTTTTATGTGGCTTACACTAAGGAATAAAGTTTAGCATCACAAAAAGAGTCAGATTGCAAGGTATTTCAGCTAAGAGCTTTGGGTGGGTTTGGAACATTAATTGCCTCGGTAATACATGAGGTATGCTATGAGCTGCATCCTTAGTGAGATCAAATCCCATCTGGCATAGAAGATGATACAGTAGGAGTTTCTCCAGCAAGTTTTCAGTAGTACTCTTTCACACCAGTTACTGCCAGCGTTCTCGCTTTGGTTGCACGCTCTGACTCTGTTTTATTGTCTCTTTCAGGCACTTCTAGGATTTGACAGAGTTTGCACGACACTTCATCAACAACGTGAACGCCTGCAGCAAGGACAGTTTTTGGAAGCGACATCCGTTGATGTGATTGAAGGTAACACGCTCTCTTCTGTCATTGCCCTGTACTTGCCATTTACTCCCACGGACCCCATGCCCTGGCTGGGTGTCCCCTTTTTCTGCCCGTCCTGGTCGGTGAGGTAAGAGCAGGATCGGGCCACAGTTTGGTGCATGTCTGAGCATCCTCCAGGCTGATCCTTGCTTCAGGTTAAAAGCTCTTCCTAACCGTGGCTCAGCCTGTCCCATAAAACGTGGGTTTGCCCCTCTTCTTAAGGCAATCTTTGCTTGCGTCACACAAGCTGCCTCTTTTCCGTAGCCACATAAATGCTTCACGTTCTTGAATCCTGAAGCTGGTCTTCATTCAAATACTGTTTTGCCACCAGGAGTTCACAGGTCAGTTTTGCCCTCTGTTCAAAACCTAAAATAAAAATGTGTGCATTGTTTCTGAGCACTTTCTTGTGGTAGGTGGTTTAGCACTTGTCAGCCTATATATTGCTGTATGTTACTGACCTTGTTAGTGCCATCACAAATAGCAGAAAGCAAGCTGTGCATTTGCTCCGTGCCCCTGGAAAAAGATCAGCATAGCGTGGTCCTGCAACTGTAACAGTTGCATTTAAGAAAATCTTCTCCAAATGCGCTTTTCTCACAGAAAAGCAAGAACAGATTTTGCTTTTTCTTTTCCTAATTGATATATTTGCGCTTAATGAAACCTAGGGGAAGTAAATGCATCCCTTAATTCACTGCCACAAGAATTTTAAGGTTCAGAGTAGGTGACTCATCCACCAGAACAGAATTTATTCTTTGTTTGTAAATGCTATTTATTGCCTTGTTTTGCATCACTATGGCTACTGTATGTCATTGGTGGTATCAGCATCTACCGTACATAAAATGAATGCAAGACCAAATTTTAAAAAGATATCGTTCTTATAATAATTTGCTTGTATCAGCCACTTTTCTGTTGTATGTTAGTACATCTCACATAAAAGCAGCACTAAAAGTGCCTCAATATTTTTCCATCAAAACTGGCTGAAAAGTAAAAAATCCTTCTGCACATGAATCATATCATAGCTAAAAAAGCCCTAAGCAGCCACCAAACCCCTTTTTCATGTTCTGTGGCTTCATAAACAATTCAGTGATGTCCTACAGGTGATTTCGAAGTTTCAGGTGAACTCATTTGCAGTGGCATTCTCAATTATTTTACCTCTAGTTACTTTTAGTGTTAAATACCTAGTTAAGCTTGTTGGAAGCTTCACTGCTTTCACAGCCCATATAGATTCTTCTGTTTTCCTTTACTGTTTTTAAGAGGAGACTGAGAACAATTAATCTATTCCAGTTAAAGCCTAATTCTTTTGCCAATTGCATGGCCCCATGTTCTTTTCTGAAACACATCAAGTACAATCACTTCTGCCATCCTATTCAATCAAAGCCTTAAGTTGCACAGATTTTGTGAAATGGCCTGGGCTTCAACAGCTTGGGAGCTGATTCACTGAGGCATCTGCTGTAACACTGGCAGGACTGTCACCATTTTCCTAGCCAGAATCATTTGTCTTTGTCATTTAGAAATAATCTGCGGGGTGTAATGTGGTCTTAGGGAAGCACGGAGCCCATTGTTGCTCAATAATAGAATTTCATGAGGTCTTAACAACAATCTTTGAGTTCATATGACACATTTGACAGTGCATGTGTGGATGTATATCTCTAATGTCCCATGGAACAAGGACAGAGAAGTGTTTTAAACACTTGGTACATATTGAAAGGCTGCTAAAATAAACCAGCCAGCTGTGGGCGACTGCAGGAATCTGCGGCTGGCTAGCTGGGACCAACCCCCAGGACACACAGCAATGGGACATGTCTTCTCCGTGGTAGCCAAGCCCAAGACTTCATAAATCCCAGCCCCCCACAAAGCCACCAAGATTATTTCCATCCAGACACACACTTTCTCATTTCCCTTTCCTTGCAGCCCAGGACAGCTGGGAATGGGGCACTGAACCCCAAAAACGATCTGAAAAGAAAGACGTTCATCTTGGACATGATCAGAGCAATGGGCCCTGTGCTCCTTCAGGCTCATGGCTGGGTCTGGCTAACAGGCAGTGTGAAAGCTCCCCAAAACAACTCTTCCCAAAGGGTTGGGGTGGGAGAGAGGTGTCCTGCTATGGCCCACTGTGGCCATCTGCAGAGGCAGCGCTGGTGGGGCAGTGGGAGGGATGCAAAAGGGTCTCTCTGGGACCAAGGGAGAGACCAGGACCAGGACAGGGAAAAAAGGCAAGACCGCATGAGCACCAGTGGTGATCAGAGGGAGGAGGCAACGGAGGGAGTGCTGCTTTCCTTTTGGGCAAGGAAGGGTCCAAGGGCACGACTCTGTCCTTTTAAGCACTGTCTCGGGTGGCAGCAACAGCTGGCACAGCTGGGCCCACGGTCACTGCTCCGGGAAAGGGTCTTCCATTTCCAGATCACCACTCCCTCAGTGCTGTTGTCCGTGGGTGTCCAGTGGTATGGCCCACTGGATGCTGCAGGAATAAAAGCACGTGTCCAGAAAATAAGCGGTAAAATACATTTAGGTGGTTTGTGGTGTCCCTGGAGAGGAGTACAGGTCCAAGCAAGGGCAGGGAGCTCAAAACTCTCTTCCTAACAGGCAGAATCTGTCCCTCTTCTACTGTGCCGTGGCTCTGGAAGGATTCAGGCTGTGTAAGCTGGGGGATGCCCAGGTCAGGGGTTTGGTTCAGCCTCCTGCCGAGTTTCAGAGCCTGCGCCTGCTCTCCTTGTGTGTGTGTACCCAGAAGCGTGCCGTTTAATTCGGCGTTTGTTGGGTCCAAGGCTGGCGCTTCAGGGCTTTTCCCTAAACTGATGGATTCCCATGGGGTCGGGTCGTGGCCCACAGCTGAGCTGAAGTGTCTCCTGGGTCTGCCGTGCTCTTTTTTAAATATGATGCAGTGGGAGTGAAAGTCTCTGTGATATCACGCTGCTCTGTGCTACAGCTAATTAAAGTCATTGTGAAGGGTTTTGTAGTAATTGCAGATATTGTAAAATTTAGCTTTGCGGGATAATTGGTAATGTAAGCCTGAAACAAGTTATCCTTAAGATGTTTTAGTTTGCATTTCTCAGTAGGAGCAGCCTTTACAAAGAAGGCTTTTGTGAGTGAAGCAGGACCAGAATTAATGGCAGCATTTAGTCGTGCCTAAAGGGGTGCTTGCTGTGGCAGGTGGCAGGGCGGTGTAATTGAGGATGCCTACGTTCTGCGTGCTGCAGGAGGCTCCGGCAGCCAGTAGCTGCTGTACCTGACAAATGCCAGCTAGAGAGTGAAATGCCCGGGGCCAGACCCATCGAGGGCTGATGTATTCCCGTCCAAAATGAATGTGGCCCCTTCAGTCTGTAGGTCAGAGTGGTTCAGGCTCTGCTTGCTCCTATGCACTTAATATGCATTATGGAGTTTTCAGGCATCCTCAAATTTTTCAGTAGAACACTGTGTCTGTAAATCTCAAATGTGAGGAAAATCCTAACGCCGTAGAGACGTGCAGCTACCCAGCCATGGGCTGGGCTGAGCTCCCTGCAGCGGGGACTGCAGCCGGCTCTCATCCCTCTGCTCCAGGGTGCTGAAGTACCCAGCGGAATGAGGAGAGCGCAAGGGCCAGTGCTGTAGTGCTTTGGGTGCCAAACAGCACAGGGGGATGCTTAATGGGCACATAGGCAGATTAGGTTCCGAAGTCCCTGATTTAAGTGAAATTTAGGTGCCAAACCTTCCCTGATGCATTTGAAAATCCCACTCAACACCTCTCTGAATACTCAGGCAAGTAAAGACTACTGAAAATCTGGCCCTTAGACACCGATACAGCTGGTGTATCTGAATTAATAGTTTAAAAAGAAGTGCTGGCTCATGACTAAATGGAAGAGACATCTGGGAAGAGTAAATATTGAAGACATTACGAGGAATCAGAATGAGAATTTAATTCAAGGCTGATATTTCCATGAGTAACTTTTTTTGGTCAACAGATGCAATTTCTGAGCTCATATATCAGTAATAAACTGGTTGCTGATATTATTGGAGGACTCCCATTTTCCTGCTGATGACTCTGGGACTCTATGGGGGTCCTCTCTGCCATCCCAGGGGGGCAGCTGGGGTCGATGTCCTGCTCTGCATCATGGCACACAGCAGTAGCAGTTGGCTTGGAGGGCCATGGAAACGCTTCTCTGTGGGCTGTTTAGAAAGCACAGTCTGTGACGCAATTATTTTAACAAATATGAAAAGCTAATGTCTTTTTTTAAATTAAGTGTTGGGCCAAAGCTCAGAGCTGAGTTTTCCCATTCTGCTTTAATATTTGCAGCATGACAGAGGTGATGAACACACGGGAACCGGTGATGGAGGAATTTGCGCTCAGCCAGACTCCTGAGGAAGAAGGAGGCCCTTCAAGCCAGGTAACTTGAGAAAAACTGGAAAGTATCCTGAGTTGCTTTTCAAAAGCAATTTAATGCAACCAATAACTGTAATACGTGTTAGATGTCGAATTGCAGAGCACAGCTGCCAGAAGAACAAGCCCTGAAATACCTGTTTGATCCTACTTAGGTTTTATTTTTAAAAGGTAAGAGTTCTGGCAGGAGGGTTTTGTCAGGTGCCACGTCTCTGGGGCACGGTGACAGTGATGCCCGGCCCCTGCAGGGATGCAAGCAAAGAGGCTGTTTGTCACCAAGAGTTCAGATCGAGCAACCATCGTGTGATGGAAGACATCCAGCCAATACTGTACCGCGGCTTTTATACAGCCACCCTTGTAATGAGCTAAGTTTCCTCAGGCTCAGAGGGAGCTCCCTTTTTAGAAAAGAGACCATTTGAAACGGTTGTGTAATTCACATAAATGGCTGTGCCATCGTAGCAGCAGCACTGGTCAGGGCCATTTGCTGGCAGGTGCAAGAGCATTTTCTGTCCCCAGGCCGTCTCACACACCCACTCTCATACCCGCCTGCGGTGCTAATTCCAGCAGGAGGGATCACGATGTCCCGAGCCCCCCTTGTGACAACCCCCGCACCCACGTTTGTGCTCTGTGGTTGTGCTCATGACTCTCAGTGTCACTGCCAGGGACAAACCACCTAAACGTGTCCTAGTGGACCTGAGTTGCTTCTCAGCATAAAGCGTATTATTGCAACTAGACTCAGAAAACTACTCTAGGAGCAGCCTATTGCAGGTTAAAACCAAGCATTTGGAAGCCAGGGAAGTCAGAGCTGAAATTTTGCAAATTCCTTTCAGATCACTTGTGCATGTAATGAAAGGCTGTGTGCCATGAAAGAGTGTACCATAGGCTTTCTCATGCCTCATTGACTGCACAGGATAGATGCTGCTCACTCAAAGAGCACGTTTTCAATATTCTCGTTCCTCTTTTTCACTGAGTCCCAGGTTTTCATTGTTGTGTTAGTGTACACTGCCCAAACTCTGTGCCAGCTCCGATTCCACCTATGTATTTAGGGCTGTTCTATGGTGTCTTCGATCATATGCTCCAGAGGTTTTCCCCCAGCTCCTTTACCCTTCCTTTCTGGGACAAGGTGGTACCATCCACATTTTAGTGATAGCCACCTGAGGCAAAAAAAGCAAAAAGAAAAGAGAGGTGGTGCAAAATCAGTGACTCAGTGGGAAAACTAGGTTTCTTCCAGCAACTTCCAAGCACTCTGGCCAGGAGACCGGTCCTTCTCTTCCTGCAGTCTCCTGCCCACTCGTCACACACTCCAGCTTCCGCAGAAAAACACAGCAAGGCCCGACAGGCAGCTCTGCTTCCTGCCAGTCCTGACTCATTCCTGGAGGGATGTGGTAAATACTGGGCTCTGATGGAAAAAAACATGATGTGATTGGTGTGAGAAAAGACCATATGAGAATGACACAAACAAAAATAGCCAAGCTGAGGCCGCACAGGTGCCTTTCCTAAATTTTGTTGCAGCCATAATAGTCGGCTCTTAGCACATTTTTAGATCACTGTGTGTCATTTCCTAGGGCTCCAGAAAGCAGATGAAAAAGCAGAAATTTTCTTGTATTGGATCCCCCATCCAGGGTTGCCAGCAGGCTTGGGGATGGGGTGGCTGTCACGCAGCCCCCTGCCACCCCAGCAGCAGCTGGGGAAAGAGGTCACTGTCACCTGCGTGTGCAGCCCTGGGAGGAAATAAGGCAATTTGCCCACAATTTTATGGCTATTTTCTGCCAGCTGAGGCGGTGAGGCTCAGGGAGCTGGGCTCCACCATGGGTCTGAAGAAGAGCTCAGGGGTGTCTCTGGACCTGTCCTGGCCAAGGAGAGATTTTACCTTGTCTTATATTTGAAAATAGCAAGACCGTATTAGCAGCCTCTTAAAAATTCCTTCCAGTCAAGACAGCTACCATGGAAATGTCTTTCCAAACGATAAACAGGAGGAGGCTGTGTAATGGGAAGTTGGGGGTAACTTTTCCGATAAGGCAGCATGAGCAGCATTGCTTGATCAGGACAAGTTATGCCCGTGTGGGTGCAGCTTAGGGTGGCATTAGAAAGGTTTACCTTCAGTGATTCACTGGTCTAGGTGCACTGAAGGGGCTTTCTCACTAAAGAAGTTTCTTCTTAATTGTGTCTCACTTTGCAACACTAACAATGATATACAACATTTTTCACCTTTGTGTAGATTTGCGAAGAGTCCCTGCAACACTACCATGGGGAACAAGGGCGTGAGGATGAGAATTATTGTCTGTCCTCATCTCCAGAAGTCAGATACGGGCATCGCAGCAATGATAAAAATGTGCTTGCTGCTTCCCAGACACGTAGGAAGAGAATTTCCCCTTCCCAAGGGCTTGCCTCCCCATGCCAGCTCTGATGCCAAGTGGGACAACTAAACACTAAGCTCAGAGAGAGCAGCTACTGGGATGAAGGAAGGTTGCAAAAGCCATGGAGCAAACACTTCCAGGGGGTTATGACACTCCCAGGTCCCTGGCAGTGCACTGGGGGATATGCCCACTTTTATGGTGGTTAGGGAATATCTGTGTGTTTCTGCCCGTGCAGGAGCTGTGCTGAGACTGGCCCACGTAACCAGCAGTGCTCAGTCTAACCAGAGACCCCGATTCAGTGGTGAATGTGTTGCAGATGTGGGGGGAGGTTCCCACCAGCACACAGTAAATCTGTGGCAGTGCCTGGAGTTAAACTGGGGTGGTTCTTGCTCTCAACCCCTAGTTCAGTCCCCTAGTCTGCATCTTGATTTTATTGTTACAAACAAAACAAAACAAAACAAAACTCGGCTAGCATGGATAAATTTACAACCCATTAGTGCAGGTATACGGAAGTTTTAGAAGCCAGGAGATAAGGTTTCAGTGAAGCAACAACAGAGTTTGTCTTACGTTAACATCCTGCAGGAGCTGGAATTACTGTTCCTCAAAAAAAAAAAACCCAGAAGAAACCCCAATGCAAAACAAAGTACCCTGAGAGATTTAAATGAACCAGCGATGTTGAAAATAAGAAAGCATTTTTATGTGTTACAATATCCTTCACTAAAAAGACCTAGTTTAGCTTCAAGCTTTAATCGCTCCATAGTGTTTGACCTGTGGCTTCAATGTGACAAATGAAAATAATAGCTGGCACCATCCTCTGTGTAAAGATGATCTCTGGGACTACCTGTTTTGCATGAATGCATCATAAAATATAGTGTTTCACATTACAGAAAATAGCTCTGCAGAATGGTGGCTTCTTAATAAACTGTCACCGCAAGAAAACATGAATATCATATCAGAGTAAAAGGACAACAGCTAGAAGGGCTGCAGCAGCCATTTAGCATAGTGTTACAGCAACGACCTTTGTGTCCTAAAGATCCACCAGAACTGAAACACCAGTGTTTGGCAACATAATGAATTTTGTCGCCTCAGTTTCCATTTTTACTATGCATGTCAGATCACACAAGTCAAGGTGATTGTCTGCTCGTCACACTGGCGAGCAAAGTCGGTTCTTTGCCAAGGAAGGGACAATATGTGCAGAGGAGAATGTGCTGAGACCTATAGCCCCTTTGCATCCACGCCGGCAAGGAGCTGGATTTAGGTACTTTTGAGATCCTCCCTGTGCAGGACGGTTGCCCTGCACCAGTTTGAAGGGGGTTTTTAATGGACTTGGGAGTGCATGTCAAAAGTAGAAAGGATGCTAAGACGGAGCATGTACTTTGCTTGCTCTGAATATGCATCTCTGGGGAAGGCTTTGATGGACATGTCCCCAACTGTCTCACCAGGCCTTCCCAGACTCACGCGAGAAGTACCCCAAGCTGTCCAAAAGACTGCCGTCAATTGTGGTGGAGCCGACTGAGTCCGGGGAGGTCGAGAGTGGAGAGCTGCGCTGGCCTCCTGATGACCTGAAATCAGCAGAGGACAAGGGTCTTCATGGTGACCAAAGAGTCTGTGTCCAGCAGCAGCAGCAGCAGATGGATCTGGAAGGTTTGAATGAGTAATTTTGTCCTTGTTCCCCATAGGAAAATAGCAGTTTCAGGCCATGCCATGCACTGAAGTTAATAGCGTACCAAAGAGCAATAGGTGCTTGAAGGTGCCCAGAAACACCTACACTGGAGAGGGAGTCCTGTGGACTGAAAGTTTCCTTGTAGCTTTTGAGTACATGGTGTTTTCATCTGCATCAGGCTCGGTGCTGGCCACTCACATGGCCAACAAGCAGATTACTGCACGTTAGCAGTTCACTCTAGGAAATGGTAATCCTGTTCAATAGCATAGATCTACCTCCCTATCTCCTAGCCTAGAAGCGAGGTGTTTAACAGCTGCACATTTTCAAAGCAACATGGTGTCCCAGGAGCGCAGTAGTGTAGCAGGAGCTCACAAATACGTAGATATGGCTAGTAGTGTCATTGTGGGGTAAACACGGCTAAAGGTAAGAGCTTGTTGGAGTGTAGCTTGCACAGGGAATGCTCCAGTATGGAACTGGTCTATTTATTTCTGGTTTTTTTCATGTTGGTGCTCTCTTTTTCTCTTAAGGAGTGACATGGTTTCCATTTCAGTGCACCAACTTTTGTCACCCAAATGTCCAGAGACAGCAGCCAGGATGGGGTTGCAAGATGCACCTTCCTTTACCTTCAAAGGGGCAAATGGTCTGATCTTGAAGTGTTAAATCTCATGCTATTCCAGTTGGCATTTCTGGGTGGTGGCAACCACAGGGTTTGATCATTCAAGAAGAAATATGAGCCAAATCTATGACCTGACCTCCAGGTTGCACATTATGGCCTCTGTGTTGTTTTTTGTGCATAATAGGACTCATTATGTCTTCAGGACGGAGAGTTTGTGCAGATTTCACTAAGACAGCAGGTAGCCCTCCTGCTACAGTGGCTGTGCATAGGGATCATCGCCTCATCTCCCTAATATCTGTCCTGAGGTCTCAAGTCCCCTGTAAAGTCAGACTGTGATGCACTCAGAGTTCCCTACTCCAGGTTTAACTACTGGTTTGCAAGTAGAGCAAATTACTTATGTCAGGTCTGATCACCCTAACTGATCAAGTGCCTGGTGGAGCAGGGAATCAGATGAAGGCTGTTGTACCTGTGTGGGGAAATAAATACTGACGAGCCATTTCTTTGCAGATACTTCAGCACACCCAGCTCACGAAGTGGAAGACAGTACAGATACTCTGGAAAGCAGAACTGAAGAGGACGAGTAGGGATTCCATGGCCTCAGAAGTGAAACTTCATTGTGAATGTTGTTGGAAAGCTAACACACTCTGAAGACATGTCAAAGTAATCTGTATTTAAATCTGCAAGGGTTTTATTTAGTTAGTACCCGGTAAGAAGCGTCTGGGCTTTAGAACTGTTCTTTTCAACATTTTGATTTTCAGGCTGGGATTCATATTATTTGTTTAATTTTTCCTTGGGAAACAGTGGGACGTGTTAGGAAAAATGAGATTATCAAGGAAAAAACGCTCCTAATTTCAATTAGCACATTTCATTGGTTTTACCTTTTTCGAGCAAGGCTGCTTTCAGGTATCAACAGCAGGACAAAGGGGTTACATTTCTACAGGAGGGATGTCTTAAATCTAAAACCTTTCTTGTTTTTAGCCATTTAAAACTAGCACTGTGATATTATGGACAATAGATGTAATATAATGTCACCATTTGATTTTGTAACTTTTGTATAGAGACGCAAGTGTAAGATTTGCCTCCAGGCTGCTGCCCCGGGGCAGCCCAGAGCAGTTCTCTCCCTTTGGCAAACCTGTGCAAATTTGGACGAACCAGCCTTTTCTTAGCCGCCTTTTCAATAAGGTTCACGCCTTTCGGAAACGCTTTCTCACTGTACATTGATGGAGCGCATTACCTAGTCGCTGGTGTTCGTGGAGTGAGGCTGTCTGTTGTAGGCTTGGTTGGGTGGATCGTGCTGTTCGTGCACTCTTGAGGCCCAGGTCCAGCTGTGGCGTTGCGCACGCTCCTCTTCCTTGAAGCCAACGAGATGGCTCTCGCTTCCGCCAGGGCTGGATTTGTCCCACCTTGTTAATAGAAATCGTTGTGACAATTCTTCTTTTGGTATGTTTTGTGTATAACGTAGGTGCGGAGGCCCAGCCGTTCCTCCCTTGACCCGAGCCGGGTGGTGGTCGAGGGTGGGTGATAGGAGCTTCATAGCATGGCCCAAACCTGCCCCTCCGTTTTGCCTGATGCCAGGTCCCCCCCAAGCCACCCGCCGTAGGAGGGGGTGGAGGAGGGCCGAGGTGGCGGGACGCACGCCCGCCTGCCTCCTGCCCAAGCGGCAGTGCCGGCGGGAGCACGTGCGCCGGGGGGGCCCTCACCCGCGGCACGGCCCCCTCGGCTTTGGTTGCACAGCCACCTCCTGGAGACCAGAGCTTGCGGTGGGACAAGCTGTCTCTGGACACCTCGGGCCTCCAGTGGATTTTCCATGGGGATTTGGGGACCATTTTGACAGGGGTGAACCCCTTCCTGCACGGGGACCTCCCAGAGACTCCCTCCCACCATCCCAGGAGAAGCACTGATCTTGGCCCAAAACGCTACCCTTCAGACAGTGTTGGTGGAGATAGATAATGCGTGTACTCAAAAGGGTTTGACTGTGTCAGTGACGAGTGTCCCGTAAGCTACGAAGTTGGCTTTCTCCATCTCTGCAGGGCTGGATGGGGTCTGTACTTCCAATTAATGTTGCAGCCGGAAGAAGCCGCTCACTGTAGGTGGAATGAAATAACAGGATTTCTTCCAGCGTTTTAACTCCTAAGTTGACTTCCAAGTGCTTTCTTTTCTCCAATAATAATTTTCTCTAACGGCAACTGTTAATTGTGTGATGGTGGATAAAATTTACTGGCCAGATGTATTAATAAGATAAGTTTATACCTTCTTAGCAACCAAATTTAATATATTTACTTACAAAGAATTCTGTGCAATGAATGTTTAATACAAAGGAAAGAGACTATTTTACTTCAAAGCAACATTAATTTATGTACAAAACTATATATCTCATTATTTGGGGTGTTTGGGATCTAGGACCCTTTTTATAAGCAGTGTAGTATAGTATAATGTGATACTTAAGTTAAACTCTGCTCTCTCAACCTATATAACAATCTGTTTTACCTTCTTGATGTAGACTTTCTTACCTACACTGTCACAGAATTATTTTGTTGGATGAGTGGGATTCTGGTCAGAGCACCAAATTTCACCAGAGTAACTGAAGACTTCAAGAGCACCTCCTAAATCTGGCTGCTGTCACCATCACCCCCTTCACTGATGACAGTTTTCTGGTAAAGCCAACGAAGCAAGAACAAGCTCAAGCTACATGTTTGGGTAGCACAGAGGCAGCGAGAGAAGGTCCCCGGCTCGGACCCGTCTGCAGCCGTCGTGGTGGGAGGAGAGCCGCACTGGTGAGGTGGCCGGGTGGATGTGAGGTGCTCTTTAAATGCTGCTTTTGCATCGACCGTCAAGAAGTTTTACAAAGCTCTGGGGGGAAAACAACGATGGTGACGACATATTTTTAGCTGTGTGATTTCCTTTCAATCTGCATCTGCCCAGCTCCGTGAGGAATGACGTTAGACATATCACTTAATTTGCTTTTCGCTTTATAAAAGGAAAAACTGTTGTTTGAAACACTTCCCCCAATTTTATGTGCTCTCTATCTGCTTTCAGACGTTCCCTCCCTTCCTGCTCTGGATGGCCCTTATCCTATTTCCACCTGAGGTCAATGGCACTTCCCTAAATAAGTTTCCCAAAGAAACAACAAAATTCTACATACACCCTGAAAAAATGCCATGGAGCACTACTTTTTTCATCCTAGTACATAGAGCTACAGCCCATATAGAAATGCCAGATTTCCTCTTTCCAGCCTAATTACTCATCTCTTTTCTTTTTCCTCTTTTGTGCTGCTCCCTTGAAGTATTTTACCTGAAGCAAATGGATGCTTGAAACTAAAGCTTTCTTCTAAAGCAGTGTGGCCTCAGTTTAACAACCATGCAAAGCCAACTCCTCCTCCCATTTTTATTTTTCTGAACATGGGCCAGAGGCCCTAAAATAGGAGAGCAAGATAGAGAGAAAATTGTTTTATACAAACAAGCCCTATTTATTCAACTTGCAGGTCTATGAATGTCTACTTACTTTGTCTGTGTGCAAGTGTTGTCTCTCAATAAACTCAATAGTTGTTTTGTATTTTTTTCTGGATTAAAAGCTTTGTAGAAACTAAAAAGGAAAAAAAAAGACATTCAGTCATATTTTTCTAGTCTAGCTTGTAGAATATTTCATGTAGTGCAGAAAGGAAGTTTTATGGAGTAAGACATTGTTGGATTTTGCTCTATTTCAGTTCTTTCTAATTTTGTAAAATGCCACCTGTACATAATACTTGACTAATGTATGTCCTGTAGATGTATTACACCATTTAGCCTATTAAATGCCTATACTGGACCGATTGGAACAAGTGGTATACTGACGTTGTCTTGGTTTAAAAATGCAAAGGGGTATTTGTGGTGGTGTGTAGCTCCTGTCCTACCACTAATAAAGCTAATACAGGGGAACGAAGCTCACTCTAAGCCTGCCTTTGCCCCGTGGTGTGCAAATACTCGCACTGGCACTCCATCCCACATGCTCCTACACAGATATATTCACATTTACATCAATGGCAGTTGCTATCTCTTTCCTTTGAGCCCTTGCTAGACCAGGCAGCTCAACGCCCACTGCTTCTGTCTTGGGATTTTCTTGCTGCCCTGCTTGGCGTGGCCCCTTCGCCCTGGGTGGTACGCTGCCTTGCGTGCTGCGCTAGCAGCGAGCCAGTTGGCTCATCTTCATTCACCTTTTAATGCAATGCACATTTTTTAACGGTTTCTGGAAAGGCTATTGTGGAGCCCAGCAGGAACTCACATTACTAGAAACCTATACCCTGTGCAAGGAGAGCGGGGGTCATGTGGCAGGGAAGATCAGAGGCAGAGATAGTCTGCCACTGAACAACCAATTTTTTTTCCCAAAACGTCACCTTGCCAAAAAGCAAAGGATCAGATAACTGGAGGGTGAGAGTCCCTCTCATTTCCCAGTTCAAAAGCAGCTGCTACTCACCGAGATGGGTGTATCAGTATGGCAAAAGGCATTGCCTGGGGGCAAAGCCAGTTTCTCCACAGCCAGGCTGGGGACCTGCCGCTGCGGAGCTGTGCCTGGTGGGCAGTGGTGGCATGGTTAGGGAAATTTTCTGTATCCCAGGCTGGAGGCAATGACCCCAGCTTTGGCACTGCAGCACTTGCAAACCTGGTTCTTAATGTCACTCGGTACTGGAGTTTCCATGCACCATGCATGGAAAATCTCACGTCCAGGCATATATTACCCTGGGGGGTGGTGGTAGAGTGACTGACACTGCCTCCTTCTCACCTCCCTAGAAGCTGTCCCTTCCTTCTGGGGTTTTCCTACGTGGTGTTCAGCCACATAAGGATGCAACAGGTGCTACCTGATGGCTCCAGGGGATGCAATTTCAACTGGTGCCAATTTTATGTCACGGTGAGGCTGTGCTGAGTCCTGGCTGTTCTCTTTCCTTGAGTCTGAAGGCAGGGGAGTTTATCTGTAATTAATTATATAGGATGAGCATGGGAACACTGTTGTCTTGCTCCTAACATTTATATTTTAAACTTAAATCCACTGGATCCTCAGGTTCATTTAGTGTTATCCCATTGACATATTATGAGACATTTTCATTTATCTTTAATCAGGCATCTGCTTAGTAGTTCTTTCTTTTAGATGTATTCTGCTTGACACTCCTGTCTAAAGGAGCAACTAACATTTTCAGTGGAATTAGCCTTTATTTAAACCGCTAGTAAGAGATGGAAACTGGCTTTTATGACGTTCAACTGAAAAATGTCACGTCTAAATCAAATCAATCCTAATTTGTGTTTTTACCATCTTTTTTCTTTTTTTTTTCCAAATCCAATATTTGTGTGAATTCTTTTGTGGAGAAAGGTGATCCCTGGCAGCTACAGGGAGCCATGACTCCCATAACAAAGAGCACATCCCTCACATTCATGTTATAAAAGCTGTTACTCATATAGCACTGCTTCCACCACAAATTAGAGCAGGGCACCCTTCTTCCCTTTGTCTTTGAAAGCATATTGTGGCTTTCATTTCAGAGACAGTAACTCTCCAAAGTTTAAATTCACTGAGTTCTGGAAAACTAGGTTTTTAACAAAGTTTCTGGTTTTCTCTCTTAAGAAAAAAAAAAAAAAAGAAAAAAAAAAAAACCTCGAAACATTAAAAAGTTGTAATTTTCCTCTAAGAACACTGGTAAAACATTTTCCTCTATTTCCTCCATCATTTCTGCCATGAAGAGTCCAAAAACTTCACATCTAACCTTAGCAGACTGCCCTTCTGGAGACGCTCCCTGAGCGCAGGTAGGAGGGTGGGCAGGAGCAGAGAAGCAGGGGCCTCCAGGGAGGTGGGGACATGGACCAGGAGCTATTCTCCTCACACTCAGCTTTCAGACCCCAGCTCTTACACTATGAAGGACAAGGATCTTTTCATCCTACCTGACAATTCATGCCCACACACCAAAGGAAATCTGTTTAAAATGCCTGTGATTGCAGCGAGTCCAGCCATTAAATGGATGTTTGCAATCAAGCCAGCATTCAGCTTCGGCGTGTCTCCTGGAGTGTGACAAATTCTCTTTATGAATTAGTCATTCAATTTATGAAACATAGGTTGGATATTGTCACATATCCACATGTCCTCCATACCCCTGACAACTGTACCCCCACACGTTCCTATTCAGTAGGCGATGAAGCCATGAAAACCCCTGGGACTGGGATGCTGCTGGGATGTACAGCCAGACCCAGGGGCTGGGGAAAGCTCCAGATACCACAGCACTGGAAACCTAAGAATAATTTATTGTTGCTGTTAAGTATTCACTGATGGTGATTCGGGCAGGAAGAACTAGCACAGGCACCTATCTCATCAATCCAGCCTTCCCTTGGCAGCCTCGTACGTCGTCCTGGGTTAGCTCTTCAGGCTGGTGAGGTCTTGCAACTACAGAACTGCAACTGAAAACACAGGGACAGAACAAAATAAACTGAACATGGGATGAAAACCAGCAACTCGGGTGCTATTTCACTGGTACTGGTCTTTAACTCCTAGCTTGGGTGTGCAGGGGGAAGCAACTATCCTTTTTCCCCCAAATTTACAACTGAGGCAGAACAAAGTGAATTGGACACAAAAGTGGTCTCCACGTAGCTGTGGAGGGCACTGGCTCTGGAAGCAGCATGGTTGGTTTTCTAATTCTTAATGGCCATGTCCAGCCGCTGGCCCTGCTGTTCCCCAGCAGGACACACATGTGGCTGGGGCGGTTCATCCTCCCTCTCCTCATGAGCCCTGCTGCAGAAGAGGTTTCTCTAAATCTCAGGTGTTCCTGTCCATCCTGGGTTTGGTTTATTTGGCCCAGTGATATGGCCCAGAGGTGCTGGGACGGTGTCCAAGGGACAAGAGCTAACCCCACTCCTGCAGAGGGTCTCTACAGAGAGAGGAGAGCAGCTCCTGGTGACTTTTCCACCATGAAGCCCTCGAGGTACCACAGGGATGAACAGTCACTCCCACCATGCTGAACCCAAGTTTGCTCCAGTAGGAACAAGAAAAAAAAATTAGGATGGGGTTTGGAATGCTAAACACCTGGAGGGCTTGGTGCTTAAAGCACAACCAGAAAACATGAGCAAAGGCAAAGCAGCCATTTGACTCCTGCTGGCCCCAGCACCTTTCTTCTAGCTCAAGGTCTCTCTTTGGACCAAGCCCAGTGCCCCTGGTTACCTTTAACGACCCTTTAGCAAAGGGACACATCTCAGATTGAAGCTGTGCCTCCCAAGCATGATCGTAACTGAGGAGACACATCTGAATTCCCTAGTTCACATAGAGGCTAAGGTGCTGCTTCCTATTTATAGCCAGGCTGGGTTAAATAAAGTGCCTTATTCATCCCTGAGGTTTTAAACAAATTCCAGAGAGGACAAAGGGCCTTGTGTCTTTTTCCCCACCCTTTTTTTTTTTTTTAGCCTAGTTTGTACATGCAGAGCTAAGACTTGTTCCAAGAGTGATTCAAAATAAGACTAGAAAATTATTTGCTGGCTCAGCATGAACCACTGTCCTGCTAGAATCATCTGTATGATTTTCATATGCATTCTGAGAAAAAGAAGCTATTAAAATAATACAAAGTTTCGACATGTGGGTAAAAACCCTGCTTGCAGAGCCACTGATAGAAATCCTCTAAATTTGCTAGCATTGCTTTGGGTCCACTGCAGCTGAGGGATGAGTTTTGTTACTGAGGAGAAGAAAAAAGGAATAAAATGAGGGTATTTTAAATCCCTGTTTTACAGAAATGCTTAGTAATATATTGAAATAAGCGGAGCAAGAGATGGTGCTTATCATGCTAAGCTGCTGTCCCAAGCAAGGCCAGCTCTCTGAGTTCAGTACAGATTTTACTGCATTCTTCAAATTTTTCTGGTTTCTGACAGACATGTATAGCTTTCTCACCATGTAGAGCTACAGTGTGTTTGGGTAGCAGTGCTGCTGGAGGTGCTTCACTGTTCGAACAACGCAGCAAACTGCATTGCTTAGGTGCTTGCATTTCATTTCAGCAAATAGGAAAGAACTGATTCAACTCACAAATAACCCAGACGTGTAATTACCTTGTTTTTGCAATAGGTGATTTTGTCACAACCTAGCATCTGGCTCCGGTTGTGATAACCACTAATGTAACCGAGCCAAAGCTTTCCTTCCAAGTGATTCGATTTTAAACTCTTTAGGGTAGCAACTGCCTTTTTGTTGCTTTGTATTGGAAATACCTGCACAGCACCTATGGCAGCGGGCTCCACTCTGTGAGCAGGAGAGTCCCCTGCAGTGGGAAGAAGCCGGCAGGAGACGCCTGCGGTGCCTGTACCCACACAGAGGTGCCTGAGGCTCGAGCTGTGCCTTCCCTGCTCTGGGGCAGCTTTTGGCATATTGCCCCTCTCCCCACTACTGCGAGCCCTGCTCCCCCCTGCAGTCCTCCCGGGGAAGACAAAACCAGCAGGTTTTTGCTGCATTCCCTGCTGCAGGTGCCCGGGGCCAAACTGAGAGTGGGCTGAGACCAAAGGAGGCAGGTGAAATGGTCCAAGAGCTGCCCAACACATTTGCCTAAGAGTAAAAGCAACAGCTCTGAGTTTCTCTGGTTGTCTTTCCTGGTTACTCTTGAGTTGCCAGAAAAACCACAGACAAATTAACTAATTTGTTCTTTTGGGTTGTTTGGTGGGTTTGTCCCCTGCCCCCTCCCCGCAGAAAATCTCACATGCATTTATATGAAGACATAAAGTTTTTCTGCCATGCAGAGCTCTGCCAAGAGCTGTGCTTGTTATTCCAGATTTACAATAAAAATTGTTGTGCAAATGACCTAGATACACAGAATACAGCACTTAAGTGAGGATTTGGCTAAATCCAGCACACATATCTAATCAGGAAACTTATAAAGGCTTGGGAAAATACTGTGATGTGATCTCACAGAGTCTTAATATGTGACCATGCATAGGTTACAGGAGAAGAGACAGGGAATACTGCGTTAATGCTGGAAACTATCTTTTGTATTGGTTTGTAACATCTGCTGGCCAAAGGAGAGAACTAAGAGCATCTTGAGATGTCAATCAACCTGATCCACCAACTTGGTGCCTGAATCATTCAACCTCTTGTATCTCAGTCTTAGAAAATTGGATAAATGACTGATTCCCAAAATGAGAAGCAGATGCTGCTACATTTTAGCAAAATCTTCCTGCTTGTGGAACTATTCTTACTTAGAAGGAAAATTCCACAGGCAACAATTTTTTGTGCCTTGAACACAAGAGGATGCAAGCTCTTGGCAGAAGCATGGCTGCAGATGGCAGGATAAGGCCCATGCTTTACACCCGAGCAGAATACAGCTTTCACTGTAATGTGATCACGCCTGCCGTGTTCATAAACAACAGAGCTTCTGTAGCAACATATGCTATAGGCGATGCATCGCAGTAGGTAGGTTTTTAAGTACTGTACCACTGCAGAGTAGTTAATTTACACAAGTTAAACACACACAAACTGAATGAGACATACTGGCACAGAGCATACGATGCCAAACATCAAATATTAAACATTCCTAGAGTGACCATCAGCTCTGCACCTGAGAAAGATTTCAGAAGAAACTGGAAGAGCTCATTTCCACTCCAAATTTACTGTGATTAGCACTGCACTCAAGATACCCATGTTGATATTTCAAGCTTTACAAGGCACCACTATTTATT
Source organism: Astur gentilis (assembly GCF_929443795.1). NCBI lineage: Eukaryota > Metazoa > Chordata > Aves > Accipitriformes > Accipitridae > Astur > Astur gentilis. Next base: position 11,662,906 of record NC_064904.1, read on the forward strand.
CCGGTTTACAATGTCACCTTCCTTTTCAGTGCATTTTAATAAACTTTAAGGTCATGCCTAGAATTCGTAAGTTGAATTTTATCAGGACTGTATATGCCAGCACTAACTCAGAAAATTTGCATATACTAGTCTTTCTACAGGCTACCAGGAATATGTAATACTCTGTACACTGAATTAGCCCGTAGTTAAGCTAGATCTTTTCTTTGTGGATTTATTTTTTTACCTAGAATGATACCATTACCTTCTGAATAATGGTTTGCTACCAACTCAGAGCAAAACGCTCTGGACACAATATACATGAAAGAGCAGGAATCTCCGATGTCTAATGTGAAAACAGCTAACACAGATACTCAGCTTTTATCACAAAGGCATAAACCAACCCCAGCTGTGTCCATGCTGCTAGGCTAGGTCTAGTGAAGTTGTGCTCACAAATCTCCAACCCAATGTTCCTCTGAGATCAGGTATGTAGAGAGGTAATTCCTTTGACTTTGCGGACCTGCTTCTAGATGGGTAGTACACTGAATTTGGGCATTTGGGCTGTTACTGGAGGTTACTGAATCTGGGCATTTGGACTGTTACTAGAGGTAACTTTTGAAGTGGTTGTGACCCTGTTCATCTGGTGTGCATTTCTTGGCAGCTTTGCTGGGCTTCCATTGAGAACTTTCCTCATGTGTCTTCTTGGAGAGATCAGGTAGCTTAAACAAAGAAATGATTAAAAAACACAGGATGGGATCCATTATGGTGCTGGTGTGTTTCCCTCTCCTTTTCGGAAAAATTTTGCAAAAGGGAATGTTAGCCCGAGCTGGTCTCTTCTGTGCCAGAGGCTGGTGGATTTGTCCCACAGCCTGGAGTAGGTCAGCTAATACGCCCCATCTTTGCTAAGCAGCTTATTTTCTGTCTTTGAATTCCTACATGTCAAGCACACAAACAGCATATTAAAGATTAATGCAAAAGGCCCTGAAGATTGAAACTTCCTGAAAGGCATCGCGCAGCAGGTCTTCGTTAGCGCATGAGAGCAGATGGACACACCGCCGGGGGGCTGACAGCACATGCAACGCCTCTCCGCGCTTTCTTCTCCAGCCTAATGCCTCTGAACTTCATAAGCAGCCTCAAAACATAAATAAATGATTCAGAAGAAGATGGATTAACCAGGGGGGAGAAGTGTCACTTGCTGTGTTGTAGGAGTCCCTAGACCTCTGTTCTGGTTCTTGTTTCACCACAAACCTAGGTGTAGCCACTTCATCTATCTGAGCTGAAGTCACACAAGGAGATTTATACATTCAGTCCCCAAATGTTCAGCCCCTCCATCTTTACTCTTCCGGGAGTATCTACCTTTCCTCAGTAAAGCCCTCTGCATTTTTACATCTGACATCCACAGCCGCATACACCTGTGGGATTCACAAACTTTCTCATCGGCGGGGTCTGGTCCAGAGGACAGTGTCCCCACAGGACAGATTTTGGCTGCCTCTTCTCAGGGCAGGAGGAAGGCTGCTGAGCAGTTGTTAAGTGTTCCGCACTAAGAGCATGGCATCAAGATGATACACCGATTAAAAGCAGTGACACTTATTTTTTTCCCTTTTCACCCAAAATTAAAAGCAGCAATTTATATGCCTAGCATTTCAGAAATGTTTAAAATTAAAAAAGACTACCAAATAATACTTCTAATGCCCACACAATGTGACACTGAACACTGCTGCTTAGCAAATTGGACAAGAATCATTATACGTGATATAAGAGCATGAGTAGAACAACAGTGTTTTTACTTGCAGGTCCTGAAGACAGTAACAGGTTGTATAAAACATAGTGGTGAGGCTGGTATGATTTAGGGATTACATCTTCAAACTAATGGGTAGAAACATACATGTAGTTACCAGAAGTTGTTACTCTTCAGTTCTTGACTCTTCTCCTTCTTGACATTAGCTTTCATGTTGCATTTCTGGTGTTGACGCTGAGCTTTATACACAAAAACTGAAATAGCTCAAATATTCTACATTCCTATCAGCAGTCGCCTGATGTTGCTACACACCCATCTCTCCTCTCCAGGATGCAGCTGCCTCTGTTGGACACGAACAGCCAAGAGAGAGCCGAGGAGCCAACCTGCGGCTGTAGCGATGGTCAGCCAAACCCTGCCGCTGGCAGTGACCTTGCTGCCTGCCCCGAGCAGGTGCCCGTGCTCATCCCTCCCCGAGTGCCACCAAACCAACACCTACAAACCGAATTGTTGCCCTTTTGCAGCCCACATGTACCTAGCGCCTTCCTGCACTGCCTCCTCTCCATCCCCATCTGCTGAAGGGGCTGACACAACGGCAGCCACCCACCACCAGAGTCATCAGCAGATGCTTGTGATACCTGGGACCCCTCTGGGGTTGGCTTGAGCCATTGCTCCAGACTACAGAGCAGAGGGACAGACAGCAACTTTTTGCCAGTGCTATCAGTGGGACCTGCCTCTCATCGCTGCGCCCTGTGCTTTAATGCTGAGATTTGCTTCATGTGGCATTCAGCCCCAGCACTGCTCAGCACCCTGTGTGATGCCACGAGCTGTCCATCCTTCTGCTCTGTGACAATTCACCGGAGCTGCAAACTCAGGCAATGCCTGTTTGTTTTCTGAACTTGCATCTAGTTTTGTGGCAACTCTCTATCTTGCTAAATAATATCCAGCCATGCAATTCAGCCCACAGCCTGTGGCATCATGCAAATGAATTTTTATTATCAAACATTCAAATGGGAACTTTTTTGCAGAAGAACATGTTTCAAAACATCTAACAATCTCCACTTTCTTCAACACAACGTTTCCAAGTGGAGGAAAAAGAAATATCTACCCGGCTTCCAGAAACACACTACTCACCATAGAAACTATAAACTAAAACAACCCTACTAGTGATTGCAGCTCAATGGAGCATTTTAGTTAATAGGTTATTTGAGTAAGAAGGATATTTGCAAAACATCACTGCTAATCCTGCCGTTTGCTGTATGTGGAAGGACTCCAGCTGAGTTCAGTGAAACTCCACCCATGCAGAGCAGGCAGCAGAATGAGGGACACAATGAGCTCTCACCTTTTTTACCAAAATAACATGTCAGCAGCCATGTTTCAATGTAAGCTAATCAGGAATAAACAGGGGATTGTTTCTCTATAGTAGTTCAACTCTTTTTTTGCTCTCTGTCCCAACAGAGCAGTTCAAGATTTGCATTCACATCAGCTACGCTGTATGACCATCACTAGCTGTGGTGTAGCTGGGGCTGGGTGTGAGTCATGGGATAACCAGGAGCTTGTGCTGCCCCAAACCAATTTACCCTGCTCTTTCCCCTGGTCACTACTGGGAAAGCCTTTCTGTCTTTCTTGGCACAGGTGGAAAATTATAGGAGTGCTCCAAGCAGGGCTTTTTAGCCTTCATCCTCTCTGCAAGCTGACTCTACTCCTACTCACGCCAGATCACCTGGCTGGAAGTGCCACCAAACTTGTGCTAGCGGGTCTTGGGTGCACAGATGAGTGAAATGGTAACACTAGGTACGAGCTCAGCTTAACTCCACAACAAAGAGCATGTCCTTTGGACCAGATTTGTCTTTCTGAATTCTTAGCCATTCCATTTAGTGCAGGTTGATTTATACCTACCCGTCCTCTGCTTCCCATGAGAAGTCACAAGCTGAGTTTTAAAGGCAAACCTTTAAGTAAATTTATAGCCTACATCAGGTTTTTCATCTTGGAAGAAGCAAAGCCATAAATTTCCTATACAAGTGCTTCAAAAATCATCCCCTTTTTGATTCATTATTCTTGAAAGTCTTTCTGAGCCAGAAAATGCAGACCTCTCTGGGATATTCATTTTGAAAGTTGAACAAAGGACTGAAGCATCATTTAGGAAGTCTGTTCAACACTCCAGAAGATGAGCAACCCAAATATGCAACAGCATATATTATCTTCCTTCTGACCGAGTGACAGCAGCCTCTCCATCACACAGACAAAAAGCACACGAATACTCCAAGAAGCCAGTGCTTAGGAATGTGAATGTTCAAGGTATCAAGTGCCTGTTCCAAGAAATTGAAACAGCTTTTGCAAAATACATTACAAATGGAAGACACATGTATCTGTGCAGATATTTGCAGAGGCTGGGTGGTCTAGGCACAAGGACCTCTGGGCCATAGGATTGTCAGCTCCAGGTGTTCAAAAGTTCTATGACTCGCTTAAAATTACAAGATTTAAAATGAGTGGATCTGGGCTCCCCAACTGCTTTTTGCAGCAGGGGAAGAGGAAAGGTACTGCATTTTCCATAGTTTCTCTGCAGCACAAAGGGCTGATACCATCCTTTAGAAAATCCCCAAACTGAGAATCTCTGATAGTCTCATGACTCCAAGTACTGGATTTCCAGAGAGAGAATGAGAGAATGTGATCTAGTGAGCAATAAACCCTAAGTTAGTGATACTGCTTTGGAAACCCACGTTCCCCCACGATTTCAAGCCTACTCTGTGATGCTGGGCTGGTCGCTGGGTCCCTCTGTGCTAATCCCACACAAGGACATCAGCCCCAGGGCCAGACTCCTGTGCATCCTGCAAACCAGTAGACTCACCAAAGGAGTCACGGAGGGTCCCTGGGAGGTACATGGGAAGATGTAGTGCCTGGGAAACTGGACTCATTACAGGCAGCCTGATATGCGTGGGGAAGCCCAAGTTATGCTGCAGGAAATCCTGAGGAAAGAGGTGGTTCAAGTTCCACCTCTCCCAGCGACTTACACACTGGTGTTGCAGCGTGTTTGCCTCAGCTCAGTGCTTGCAGCCATGAGATTTGGGGCCACCCCAAGCTTCTCCTCCTCCCAGCACGACAGAGGGGCAGCCCCCGCTGGCAGGGAAAGGCATTTCAGGGCCTCCTCTGCACCAGGTCAGCTGGAAAGAGCACAGCTCAGGGGCTGCTATCTGGGGAGATTTGGGGACAAGGGAAAGAGAGACTCGAGGATTTCAACCCTTGCTCTAGTGAATCCTCACTCCAAAATATTTTTTAATTCACACTTATCTTCCAGCTGACTGCCCTAAGCAGCAGTCTACAGGGTCTTTCTCTTCCCTTCTCAGGCGAACAGCTGTTCAATGTTGCATGCAAAGTGCAGTGGGTTTTTTTGCTTTTAAGGTGTTGAAAATAGACTGCAGCCTCACAACTCCCTAGTGCTTTACAGAGCAATCACCTCTGAGGCGGGAAATGTGGTCAAATCCCCCAGGCAGACGTGAAAACTCTGAGGCTTCCTCACATCCCACGGTGTGCACCAGACAGCTGAGCCCCCAGATGTGAATGTGATGGCTTCATCCTGATGCTGCCTCCTGGGGAAAACACTGAACCGCTCAGACAGGATGGCGAGCATGCCAGTGACCTTCTTCAACTCGGAAAAACTGCAGAATAATTTAGACTGGGAGAGATCTTTAGAGCTTTTTTGGTCCAACCCCTGCTCAAAGCATGGCTACCTTTGGTGGTAGAGCAGGCTGCTCATGGCTATGCCCCATTGAATCTTGAAGGCCTTCAAGGATGGAATCACCACATTCTCTCCGGGCTCCCGCTGTTCTGCTTGACCACCGTCTTGGAGAAGCATTTTTCCTTATGTCCTATCCCTTGCTCCAATACGCGACTCTCACCTTCTGCACTTTCACTGCACACCTGAGAAGAGTTTGCCTCTTCTCCATGACCAGCCACTGGTGATTAGACAAGACAAGACAGAAAGGAGATCTCTCTTTAGCCTTCTGAGAATTGGAAAGGTGGGTTTAATAAAAAGATGAACCATTGACTCAGGCCTGGTGCTCAGGATGTCTTGGCTTAGTGACTCACTCCAACACCAGCCTCCCTGACATCATTGGCAGGTAATCAGAGGAACGTGGCTCCAAAGTGTCCAGCTCTCGGAGGAACAGCTCCTCTGTGTTCCTAGAGGAGGTCGGTTTCTCACTGCTACCATCTGAACACTTTGGAGCAGAACTTTTCCATGTGGTGAACACCTGCCATGAAGATCATGCTTGAAAACCCACGTGTTTCTTTGACACCTAAATAACAATTTAAAAAAAAAACCACGCTGGATGCAATAGGTGCGGAGCAGATGGTCTGCGAGGTCTCTGTGCTTAACCTCTTCAGCCCTAAACCAGACATTATAAGACTCCCTTTGTCTTACCTTTATCTGTCTTCTCCAGGGACATTTTCAAGGTCTCTGGGCAAAGGCTATCTTTCCTCAGTCCATACAGCAAAAGGAAACTCTGGTCCTATTTGGGTCCTGTGTGACATAAACCATAGACTTTCTCTCCATGGTTGTTGCTGTCGCAGTGCTACCAGTGACTCACAAATCAATATGCTCCACTTCCACCGGGCTTTTGATGGGCAAAGGATGTGTTTCCACAACAGATGTGGAGGAAGCCATGGTGACAGTGTGTGTAGAAGTGGGGCTCTGCAGGCACCTCAGCTGCTCCTTGTCACACCAACCACATTGTTCACCGGCATTGCTAAAAAGCAGCGGAGGACAATAGCTATTGCGATTTTCTCCTGTTGGGACAAGTACCCCCTTGTTTAAAAATCCACACCTCTATGCACACCTACACAATACTCCAAATCATTGCAATATGTGGACTCAGATGATATGAATAATATAAATATTCCTTTGTACTTGTTAAGAGATTTAAGCTCTCCCCTCCACACACACTCCCCTGTGTGCCTCTATATATCTGATAATATGGTATTATAAAACAGTTATTTTTTATTCCTGTGGGGTTTGATTATTTAACATTGTACTGAGCAAAGTTATCAGAGCAATCCTGATGGACCAAAATAACTCTTTGTTTCTGATGTGGTGTTTGCAAAATGGGAGCCAAAAATAGCTATTGGCTGGTTGACTTGAAATATTGCTGACCTTTCAGCACACCCACCAGAATCCACCAGCGTAGAAATCCCTTTGCTCTGGGTGTGCAGAGCAAACCACCCCCCACTCATCTCTTCCATTTGACTTCTACTAAACTCGGGTCCATTCCCATTTGCTTTCAGTTCCCATTTGCTTTCAGTCCCCTTGGATCATGTGTCGAAGGGGAGAGAGAGGTGAGCCCCACCTGGGAAGTCTGTCTGGCCTTCCAGGAGAAGAGTCTGTAAGGGTACGCCACCACCTGCCCCATTTCTGTGACCGTTTTAGGTGACCCAGAGCCAGTCACAAGTGTAAATGTCTTTTGAACAGTTACCTCCTCTATGCACAGAGGCAGACCTGGACTTGGATGCCAGATGGAAGCCAGGAGACCATTCCCAGTTCTACTCAGGCAGGTTGTCTGGCTTTCTGACCTGTGTGCTCCCTTTTCCTCCCTGGTTTGCATTTCTCCATCCTGCTCAGGGCTTTGCTGGCCAATACACATATAAACATCTAACAAGCCTGAAGAGGCGAAGTGTGTTAGGTGTTTGTCAGAGCTTAGGCCCATGAAGTGCCGATCCCTGCAACTAATTTCCTCCTATATAACCAACCCTCCAACTCTTCTGTTTGCCCTGTGGTTTAAAAGCATCCCTTAATCAAGGAGTATTTTATCCTTTGTCTCATGCTGAACCTACAGTTCCATACCAAAGGGCAAGGATTTAGGAAATTCCTGCATGGGTCTCATGTCCTCTTCTCCTCAGCCATGCACATGACTGTGAGAAAGGTGCCTCCTGCTCATCTCTACTCCTTCTCACGGCGCCTCCTGTCCATCACTACTCCTTCTCACCCTTCTCCCACCTCCTTAGCTGAAAGAAAAAAAACCAACAGGGCACACGGGAGTGAAGACACCTCATAAATCAGGGAGCCAGCTGAACGAACAGAGACATCAGGAGCAAGTTCAGGCAATAGCCAGAGAAAAGGCTATGTGTGCTCTGTGTCTAGGGGTCTGTTCCTGCCTTGATCCATGGGACCACCAGTGGGCAAGTCCAAGAGGCAGGGAAGACCCTGCCAGGCTGACTGAGTCACACTCAGAGAAGCTTTGTGAGAAGCAGCTCCCCCTTTTCCCTAACCACCCCTTCTTGACTTGCCACAAGGCATATTGCTTGGTTTGCAGGATACAAAATGATATAAGACTGGACATCAAGCAAAAATCTCTTTGCTGGCCATGTTTGAAGAAAACATCTGCTCACGCTGGATCTTGAGGGAAGCTCCGGCCAACGTAGGCTGAACCCAGAGCTCTGGGGATGTGCAGAAGTGGCTGTGGGGAGCTGAGAGTGCAACACTGCTTTGACAGTTTCAAGGCAACCTTCCCTTCCGTGTGCAGGGCTTGTGGAAAGGAGAAATTCTCAAGGAATTCAGCTGTGAAATTCCCGCAAGCCTTTCCTGTGCAAACTGTGATTATTTTGAAGGTTCACATGCATAGCTCCACTTAGGGGAATTTTGACAGGGGAATTTTCACAGGGAAAGGCAGCCTTGATACAACACAACCATCAAATTTCATATCACTCCTGCAATCATTTCATAAAATGGGCAAAACAATATGCTTTTTTATGCTTTATTCTCAGAAACTGCTACTTTAGATTAACATTTTTACATATACGGTAAATATCAAATTACCTGGCTCAGTCAGAATGCTCTTAATGCTACATTTCAGCCCAAACAGGAAAAGGCTGGAAGGGGGAAAAAAGGGTCTTATAACCAGAAGCATCGGGCAAGCAGCTTGAATAACAGGTAGCGTTAGCAGAACAGCCTGTAGCAGAATGTTGATGGGCCTTTCCAAAGACAGCACTGTCAGCAAAAGTGTTCCTAAACATGCTGTAGGAGTACAAGAGAAACAGCAAAAAGAAGGAACTTGAAAGTATTAATAAATTCTACTGATCTGGGTAATACTTACTCCTCCTGTAAAACTGCAAGAAGTGCACAGGTCCTGGTCAGACACTGTGAAAAATACCTTACTGTGAACCTGCTGGGAAGGGACTAGTCCTACTTTTTAATTAGTTTCTAATGGTGTTGAGATCAGACTGGCTGTTTAAGGGATGTTCCTTGCCAGCAACAACCCCACTAGCCTACCTCAAATTTGTTTTTATGTTAAAGAGACAAAGCTTGGTGAAGAGAGGGTGAAAGCAGAAAGGGATCAGCATCCAACCTTTGAAACTCAGCCAGTTTTAAACCTGGTTTGAGTCACATTGGTGCTGTGGATCACCATGACGAAGTCGTTACTCCCTGCCTGACACCCCTGCTGACACCAGTAGGTATTTTGCTTGCAGAATATGAGCAGGAATGTGCAGCAGATAGATACTTCATTACAGACTGAATCTTCCATTAACCCTTTCAGTGGTTATGACAAATTTTTGCTTTACTGCTTTGATCGCAAGTTGTCTTCAGGAATTATCCACAGCAGAATCTGACTCAGGCAGCATTGATCTCAGATTTGACCTGCTTGTCTTTTGTTGCTTCACATCCTTATTTTATCATTCTTCAAAGACAAGTGTATTTTCTCGGTAACAAGACCATCTTGTAGAGGGTTAGCATACAAAGGGCAGATTACCGGAGAATCAAGAGCAAAGCCCTTTGGGACACTTGTGCAAATTGCAGCTGAAGCAGATGGTATTTAAACAGAAAGTGTGGGCACAATTAGGGGGGGAAGAGAGAAGTCACAGAGGACCTGGAAGGCAGACTGACATGATCTCGTAGCCTTGGCAACACCTTCTCCTGATTGCCAACATCGAATGCAGAGGATAGGGCATGAAGGAGGTGGCTAATCAAGTGCCATCTTTGACAATCTTCTTCATTTCTGCCATTCTTCACTGAAGGGCTCCTGCCTTTCTCCCAGCCCATGGAAAGGTGATGCGGATTTGCCCAGAGGAGCAGCGAGCAGCTTAACTACCAGAATAAATAACTTGGGGCCTCCAAGGAGCTGCCTGAAATCATGCTGATGGCAGGACAGAAATATAAAGGACACACAAACCAAAGTTTTCAGACATAACTGTGGTCAGGGAGGGCTTCCTCTCTGCACACCTTGTTTGCTCCCTCCCTGACCCACGCCTTGGCAGCACACTGGTACCTGGCCACCAGCTAGGCTGGAACCAGCAGTGCTCACAGGCAGCTGCACAGTGCGCCAGCAGCTGGGAAGACAGGCTGCTGCTGGACCTGCTGCTCAGGCATCGACAGGCTAGAAAGCTGGAAATAACAAACCGAGGTGAGCTTTGGCTTCAGCAGCTGCCTAGGGAGGGACAGAAATAGGCTACTGAAGGTCTCAGGCGTTATTATCTCTAAGCACAAACACAGTGATTTCCTAAGAGAGATGGTCCCAAAACACACACACACAGCAAAGCCGAGTCAACCTCCCTTTAGTGACTTTGGTAAAATTGATGGTTGAGATATAGAGCGAGTTCTTGGAAAGCAGGTAAAGAGGAGCCCAGAGAGGGCAGGTGTCCAGAAAGGCAGGCAGGTCCCCTGCATTAACTTCAGAAAATTGCACACACCAAGCTATTCCCTTTGTAGTCAATGGAGAAAAGCAGAGGTTTCGAGAGGAAGATCATCTCATCTTTGAGTAGATGTTTTAAATGAAGGGAAACAAAGCGGTTCATGACATAAAATACAAAGAAAACTACATGCAAAACTTGTGACATTGCGTGTCTTAAGGCATTTCCAAGAAAACTGAAAGGAACAAAGAAATATTTTCTCTCTATTCTCCCTGGCATAATCACCTTGGGCATTACGTGGAAAAACATTCATTTAGATGACAGAGAGATGCCATTTTTTAATTTGACATCTCTAAATTTCAGAATAAAACTTTCTGCATCACCTGCCAACTTACCTAAAATATGTGGCTTCAGTATTTTACCTACAAAAGTGTTTCTAAGGCTTTGTCTGCTAAAGAACGCAGTGGATAAGCAACCTGAACTCTAATGTAAGCAATTCTTATTACCCTGGGATTGTAGGAGGAGTAAATAAACAAGGAAGATCTACTGCAAGGGTAAGTGTTCAAGGGAAAAAAATGGGTACATAAGGAGCTGAAAAATCTGAAAGAAAAAAAAAAAAGATTTGGTTCTTTTCAAAATTGTCCTCAGCTTACACAAATCAGTTCAAGCAGATGTGGATTCAGGTCCCTTTTGCAGGCTGCAGTCCCTGCAGGACTGAGCAGCCACCGCTCTTCACCTCTGGAACATATGGTCCAGAACCTTCTGCCTGTCACAAGGATAAACCTCTTGCACGAAATTTCCCCATACATTTGTCTTTCCTCCTTCAGTGACACCTGCCCTGATCTGCTCCTCTTCCCCCATAAGCAGCACTTTATCAGCGGCATAGATGAGCACATTTTACATTCCATAACAAGTCCCAAAGGGGGAATCTTGGTTGCCATCTGAGCTCTGATCTTCACTAGCACTTTGGTCTCACCTTTTAGGACTCTTCTGCTGCTCAGTTTTACATGTGCCTTACAGTTGCTGGGGGATGTTCTGAGCACACCTGCAACTCCACCCCCCCCCCCCCCCCCCCCCCTTTAATGCTGGAGCCATGCAGAGCTTCAAACAAAGCCTTTAAACCTTTCCTAAGAGCCAATATGATTGTAAACAACTTTTTTTCCCTCCCATTATGGACTATTGACACAGCTGTTCTCTTTCATCACTCAGCCTATGGAGCAGAAGTATAATTTCAACATGAAAAGAACATTAATAAATTTTCTCTGCTCCTCACTAAACTGCTTTCCCATGTTAATGATCTGCAGTGTTAGGTATGAACAAGTGTCAGCGCTCGCAGCGTCTGGAGCTTGGAAGATGTGAGGATCCCTGCATAGACATCAAGGAAGGTGATGGGCAGGATGGCATGGGAACAGGGGCAGAGGAGGAAAGGCTAGGAACACCTCCTGCAGCTCAGGGCCTGGCTGTACATGACTTTGCATCACTTAAAATCCAGGGGGACACTCACAGTCCCTGCATCCAGCTTGACTTGGGAGGTCAGCTTCCTCCCTCACAGCAGCAGCCTGGGCCCTTCTACATGGAAACAGGATAAGGACATGAGTAATATCGAAAAAGGGTGTTTTATTAACAAGAGGAGTGTATGCAGACCTATGCGAAAGCGGTGAGCCAGGCAGCTTGCAGCTGATGGTCACTTCTGCGAGGCCAAGCTGCAGCTCTGTTTCTGCAGATGGAGGATCCAAGAGGCTCCGTGCATCCTGCTCTGCCTTCACTCTCCTGGTACCTCCTTGGGCACGCAAGAGCATCCCTTCATTCCCTGGGCACCTGCACTGCCAGACCCAGCGCAACGTCCGTGTCCCTGTCCCCAAAGCAGGGTGACACCTTGGATGCCCTAGGAGCAGGAGTAGGGCTGAGCCGGCACCGTTCTCTGGATATCTTATCAGACTTTTTATTTTTAAAACAGGAGAATAATATTTCTCTTTGCCTGTGTCGGGAGCGTTCTGGGTGGGTTTGCAGCACTGCTTCTGGGAGAGCATCCAACGTCCTCTGCCGTGTTTGGAAAGGGTGGCTCCCGCCCCACCGCCAGGCCTGCCGTTGATGACATTGGCAGCTGCGGCAGATTTGGCCCATGGACCTTTCTCTCCTGGTTGGTTTTCATCCCATCTCTCGTGTTTTTTTCCACCCGGCCTCCTCCCTCCAGGACAAAGATAAATGTCTCTCTGGCTGCTCCTTGCAGTTGCCCTCGCCGTCCCCCCGGCAGCTGGTGCCACGCATGCGCCCCTGGGTGCTAGCAGAGCTGCCAGAGCCACCACAGCCCCTGTTTTCCAGCGTGGCAGCCAGCCGTGGGACGCAACCTGAAACCCCGCAGGAAGCTCCCGCCTGTTCCCATCCCTCGCTATCCAGGAGTCGCCTGTTTTTAGCAGCTTTCTGCACTGTGGTGCTGTGAAGGTAAAGAACAGCCTCTCCCCAGCCCAGGACTCATCCAGGATCCCACATCTCTCCAGGTATAATAGCGTGAAAATACTGATTAATTGGAGGTTCACAGCAGCAAGAGCAGCCCCATCCAGGCAGCAGCCAGGCAAGGGGAGAGCATCCCTAGGGCTCTGGGAGGAGGCAGAGGGCAAACGCCAGTAAAGCAACCTGCAGCCTGCCCAGGGCAAGGAGCAGCGGGGAAGGATAGAGACGTGCTCCCTGCAGGCACTCTGCACTGAGGGAAACCAGAAAAAGTGGGTTAGCTCCTACACCGATGGCTCTGCAAGCCCCTCCGTGAGAGCATGAACATCCTGCCTCCGCAAGGGTCTGACGCCGTGCCCAAGCAAGCGTGCACAGGGGGTCCGAGCAAGACCCAAGCATGTCCACGCCAGTGGCAGAAGTACCCTCGCAGTCTGGCTGCTCATAGGGCTCCTGGCCACCTGGAGCAGACCAGTGCCCACTGGTGCTGGTGCCTCTCGTGGCAGCCCAGCCTCCAGTCAAGACGAATCTTCAAGGGACCCTCCTGGCCCTTTTCCCCACCCTGAGCTCTCCAGATAAACCAAAATTCAAGAGCTAGGTTTTGTGAGCAGAAGAGAACAAAGAACCCTTTGGCGCAGAGAAGAATCAAAATGAGTCAGAATAAAAGTAAATGGTGTTTGCAATTCAGATGGCTGCTGCAAAGATGGTTTTCCATCCCGGGTTTCCCCAGCCCAGCAGCTGTGTCTCCCTGCACAGAGACCAGCCCCTTCTGGGGACCAGCTCTCCTCCAAGGCCAGGCTGTGTGCCACCCCTGCCTGTACCAAGCAAACAGAAAGCTTTCTGCTCTGTGTCATCCCTCATAGGAATATAACATAGGAACAGACAACTCCCTGTGAAAAGACCATAAATCATCTGTCATATCTTTGCTTGTACCTCAGCACAGATTTAGCCTGATACCTGCTGGTGGCTGAGACCTCTTACCAGCATAAGCAGTAACTTGTGTTAGCTGCAGCTTTGAAACCACTTAATTCTCAGACATTTGCGTTTCTTATGACAGCAAACCTAGCTCCCTTCTTTCCCCAGTTTGGCACTCAAACCTGCACGGATATACAGTCTAAAGAGGTGAAATCAGCATTGCTGTCCCGTTCTCTGCCGTAGGCACCCACTTCTCGGCATCTTCAGATGATGCACTGTGGGTGTGACCACAACTGCTCGGAGGAGCTCAGCACCTCCAGGCTCGTTCCTGTCTGACCTGCAACATCAGCAACATCAAAAGTCCCAAATCTGTCCTTCAGAGTCATGGAGGTGGCTTAAAAAACTTAAGGTATGGTACACTGTGTGTGATTAAAAAAATATATTTAAGTTCTTTTTAATTTGATGGTTTGGTTTCTGTGCGGTTAGGAGCAGTGCTTTATATTTTATACAATTCTGACAGCTGGAGACTTGGTTTCATTTCAACAGAAGTGGAGCTTCTGCATCTAGGAACTGGGGTTTTAAGAAAACAATAAATATGAGAATCACAAGACTTAGCAATGCTTTCATTAGTAACAGCCATTTTCTGAGAACACCAAATGGTTGGGTAGCCAAAGGCCAGGTTATGAGATCTGTGTAACAAAGGCGTCACCCTACTCGCAAAAACACACACATTTTTCATAATTCCTTTTTGTGTGCCAGTTGGAAGGATGCTCTTGTAAGGAAGATACTTACCTGGATTGCAACAGCTCAGGATTTGATTCCCAGCTCTACTGCAGATTTTCTCCTCGAGCTCAGGTAACTGATGTTCAAACTCTCTCTGCCACAGTTTCCCCATTTGAAAACGAAGGAAACTAGTGATCTCTCAAAATGGCTAAGACTCTAAAACTATGTCTTATTTTATTCAAGTTTCCAAAGAACTTAGAAAATGTCACATAGAACTATAAATTACAAAGCATTACTTTTCATATGAACTTTGTCTTGAACCAAACTCTCCTCTGACTCATTGACCTCAGTTGACACTGGAATGTTCCTTCCTTCATGCCTTTAATTGCTTCAGTATTTCGTAACTACAAGAATTATAAAAATTAATTAGAATGTAAATTAAATGATAGCTTGCGGGGAGAGTGCAATTACCATGATTTCATTTTTCAGTGTTACATCTCTTGGTACCAACAGGTCTGTGCAACAGGTGTGCCAATTAATAGCAGGCGATAGAAATGTCTGCAGTCACTTACCTCTCTGTGCTTCAGGTTATTCAGTAAATGTTGTCTTGTGCAATTACTATACAAGTTCCTATCCTGAGCCTCCAGCTCCATCAGATTAAGAGGTAAGAGGATGAGATCTTCATTCAGCATGAAAAGAAAGAGAAACATGCCCAAAACAATGGACAAACCTTTAAGAAACCTTACAAATTTTTTTCCACATGGTAAACAGATGGCTGCTGAGGTAGTTAAATGAAGCGGCATATTTAAAGTTTTATTTTGTCATCATGCCTTCACCGCGGTCTAGCTGAGAATGGATCGGCCTTTCCATTATATCTGTGTATTTACAGTTGTTGAGTTCAACATGCCTTTAGGCTGAAATTACCAACTATCAAAAAGAATGTCAGTAATTAACCTGATTATACCAAATCTGAAAATAGAGTTGGGGGAGTCATGTTTTTTCTTGCTTACCTAGAAATGGAAAATCAAACACTTCTAACAGGGACACGGAAAAATCACCAGGGCATTTCCAAAGACTCTGAAATAAGTGCAGTTTATCAACAGTCACCATAAACCCCATCAGTCTTTATGAAAACAGGTGGTGGAAACTCAAGTTTTTTAGCGTCAGAAAATCCCAGAGCTTGTGATCTTCACTGTCTGACAAGCCAGAGGAACAGCCGCAGCGCTGGCAGCACGCTTTCAGCAGGGCAATTGCTGCAGCAAGGGGGACTGTTTTCACACAGAGCTGGCTGGAGACAGTGCACGGGGGTTTCTTGGAGCCACTCACAGAATGGGTGAGGCTGGCAGGGACTTCTGGAGACTGCCTGTCCAAGCCCCTGCGCAGGGCAGCGTCACCGAAAGCAGGTTTCTCAGGGCTGTGCCCTGAGAATATCTCCAAGGACAGAGACACCACAACCTCCCTGGGCAACCTCTTCTGGTGTTCAGTCAGTCAAGGTTGAGCTTAGGAGAGAGTGGGAAGAAACCGGTGCCTTGTGTGCAAGATGTCTTTTGATAGAAATGTATGAATACAGAGTTAAAATTTCCTGCTTGTGGGGTATGGAGAAATGGAGGTTCTGACTGCAACATGGGCACTGAAGGAAATGCACTATCCTGGAGATGCAGTAGTGAAACTACAGGAGGTGAAGGTACAGCTTCTGGTCATGCTGTGAAAGACTGTAGAGAAATAAGGAGACAAAAAATGCAACGAGTGAAAACGGGTTGAGTCATGTTATTTTAGGGAATGATGGTCTACCGGGACTGTGCTGGGCCCCTACTGCAAACTCATCTGGTCATGGACAAATACTGCTGTAATGATCCAGGCAGAGATGTGCTGAAAGAGTCGTATCACTGTGGGAGCCTTTACTGCCCCAGCAGCAGCCTGGAAAGTAAGTGCAACTGGTGATGATATTTCTGACTGTCATGGCTCAGAAACCAGTGAGAACTGCCAAGAATCAGGCCGAGTTAAACCTTGCACTGGAAATAACAATATAGATCTTGCTCAGGTACATAAATAAAAGGGGAATAAGGACAGAGCTGTTCTGTTATGTGGTGAGAGCACGGTAGATTAAAGATAACTGAGGTATCTCCCCAAAACCAAGCAAATGCTTTGCTTGAGTGAGAATGTTGATGCTAAAAATAACAGGGAAGGTGGGCTAGGTAATACCAATAATGACAACAAAATGGAAACCATACCTAAAGTAAAAGCATAAATCTAACATGTTGTTGTGTTAGAGTAAGCAAATGGACAGAGAATAAGAACAAATCATCTCTGCTGGAGCCTTCTGGCATGTCCTAGTAGCGAGGCTCCTCAGGGAAGTCAGGGCAGTCACACCTGACTAGGCAAGAGCAGATGTAGCACATACATGCCAGGATGGTGGGAAAAAAGGTATGAAAGGCTTTAGAATACATTCTGAAGAAAGGAACGATTAAATACACGGATAAAATGGGATAAAAAATGGAATAAAATGATTTTACTTAACATTGGGACAGACTAACCTGACCTCTACCATTTGTGTAAGATTTTCCAGCTATACAATTCATCAGGCTGAGGAGAAGCAAAATGTTCTTACAGAATCAGACAGAAAATACAGAAAAAATGTTTAGGGCAGAAAGAAATCAGCAGAAGAAAAGAAAGGCTATTTTTCTTGAAATTCCGTGCCTTCCAAATTGTAGCAATCCACCACGGAAACAATCCCCATTTCTGAAACTGCCTGAAAACAGACTTGTCTTTATTTATATTTCCTGTACTATTGTATGGCAACAGCATTATTGTAGTATCCCGAATCCCGCTGCCTAGCTTTGCAGGAGAATCTGAAAAGAGGAAGATGGCTCTTTACGGCCATTTATCTGAGCACCTCACAAATGAGAGGGTAAGAAGGGATAACTCCTGGATATGGTCAGTCACGTTTTTTGGAGAAGGCTACAGAGGTCAGCATCAGTGATGTACCCCTTGAAAGAGAAAGGGCACCAGCTTCCCTCCCTTGAGGGCTATGAAGGAGCTTGCAAGGGAAGCCAGGCAAGTCAGCTGCAGTGGCACAGAGAAGAGGGAGGCATGGGAAAGATGCATACTCAAAGCAATGGTGAGGATGGTGCTCTCTGCAGCAGCAGCATGAACGGATCAGGGCAAGGCCACAGACCATTTGTCTGGATCAAGCGGAAGGGGGCTTGCAAGGACTAAAACACAAAACAACATGTGTCTGGGCAGGAGCTTTGGTCCCAGCATGGCTAGATGCACCCTTTTGTAGACACGTAACGTGAGAAGAAATTCAGAGGTTTTAGCCATGACCTGGATGCTGGGGCCAAGTAAAGATCATGCCCTCTCAGCCATGGCCTCTATGGAGGCAGGATGTTAGAGAGATTGCTAAAGCAACTTAACCAAGTACTTGGTTAAGCACTGGAGGAGAAATAAATCCAACCAAGGTGTGCACACATTTCAGCTAGGCAGTCATTTCAAGTGGTGAGAAACTGAAGAGGCCTCTCAAGAACCAATGGCTGGACTGTGACTTATACCAGTATAGTAACAGCAAGATTGGGCCAAGTAGGATTAGTTATTATCATCTTTTACCTGTGTCAGTATAGAACATTTTTGCTGTGAATTGCAAAAGCTTTGGTGCAATAAGCTTTCCCTGATTTCTTTATTTAGTACTGGGCAAGAGGCTGAAGATGAAAGTACAAACAGGCTCATAAAAGCAGTAGCCAGTCTACAACAAACAGCTTGGTCAAACATCATAAAACCTGGTGCGCCTTTGCGTCCCGCACAGAGCCACCGGAGTAGTCCCAGGGCACTCTGGAGCCATTTAGTCTTGTGCTACCGCTGCCCAGAAGAGCTCCATGTAAGAGCACTGAAGAGTTCAACAGGACCTACCACCTAAAACGAGGTGTTAATGTGTAAAGAACCAACATTAGGACAAATAGTGGTTGACAACTAAGACTGAAAACTTGTTAGCGAGCATGTGTCACAGGAATACTGGGTCACAGTGAAGGATGATGGACCACAGCAGCTACCAACAGAGCTCACCTGGGGACCAACGTCAGAGGCTGTGGGGTTGGTCAGGATGTTGCTCTGTGCAAAACACCATTCACATGCCCAAACACGCAGCTCTGTGCCTCAGCACTTGTAGGCACAAAGAGGAAAGCTGCCGTATTTACGCAGTCCCATCTGAGCAAAACGAGGCCTTCACAGAAACTGACAGTGAGTTAGGATAAAATCCATGAGATGTTCCCCTCCCTCTCCTGTCCTCCCCCCCGCACGTTGGGAGCTGCCTCCTTGCTTCCATTCTGCAAAACGAGAAAGGCTTTTCCATCCATCAGGAGGAAGGGTCTCCTTGGCCTGCTTTTTTTAAGATCATAGACAGGCCTTGATCCAAACTGGCCCAGATTTCAGGGAAGCTTGGGATGTAGCTTCTCGGTTTACGTCTCTTATATTTTTAACGAGAAGACATTTCTAGTTAAGATATCCTCTAAACAGCAAGCAAGGAAGGAAAAGGAAGAAAAAGAACTGATAAATAGCCTCTATCTGAGCCTGTGGAAGGGCAGAGAGCATGAGGACATGCAGAAATACTCCTCCGAGACACTTTCCTCAAAACTGGGACCTATGGCAGCGCAGCCCATCCCACTGTGCTACCCTGGTGCAAACTGGGACTTTGCAAAGTCTAACTTCTGTTTCAAAATGGCAAGGGGGGCCCTGAAATCCTGCCACCCCTACAGTCATCCTTGCAGCTCAGGCAGCATAGTGAGTATTCCCTGCAGGAGCGAGTTATACATACAGCTGCAACCTCTAGTGCAGGGTACGCAGGCAGCTCCGGCCACATTTCCAGTAGGTCTCCCAGAATAAACCCTCTGTGTCTCCGTGTGTCTGCATGTGGAAAAATCAGCATTTGTGCTATGGTGCTATCTATGTATGCCACAATTTGCCCAGTTTCTGCAGTCAAATAAGCCTATTTTTGTACGGCTGCTGAAAATATGGACCTTAATTACCGCCTTCAGCAGGGAGTGGGATTATCTAGTGGATGAGATTAGCAGCCTTGTTGCTCTCAGGGATGACATGTTGGCCAGCTGAACTCCAGTTGGCAGTCCTGCTCCAAGTCACGTTTTGTGCCCACTCCAAAAGTAATAGTGCTATTTTTTAAATTTATAGATGAGTCTACCCCTTGTACTTTTGTAATCGGTCCTTTCTTGGCTCTTTGCAAGAAACTTTAAAAAAAAAAAAAAAGGTTTAAGATTGGCTTTTATACTGCTGTATGGTCACTGAAAACCCTTTGTGCTGCTCTGATATGAAAATTATGTATTTAGTTCTACAGAGTTGGGAGAGAAAGGGAGAGTATGCCTGAGACCTGTCTCTCCATCACAGGCACCCCCATGGGAAAAAGAACCAGATTGAGGAGATAGAGCCCATCAGAGGAACCTGGTCAGGGCAAAGAAAGTGGGAGAGAGGGGAAAATATCAACCCTTTTCAAATTCTGAATGTGTTTATGCATTGCCATGTCAGAGCAGAAGACCTCCCCTTCCCCACCTTTTAATGCATTTTGCTTTTGCATTGCTTTCCCTTCTTCCCTGTTGCTTCCTCTTGGACACTGAGTGACGTTAGTGTTATTTTTTTCTTAACTGGGACTCTCCTACTTGTGTCCCTGCACAAGAATGGCTCCACACACATCCTAGAAAAACCAGCATTTTTGTTTTCACAGATCTTTTTGTTTTCCATTCTCTAACTTCTCCAAAGTGAAGTTTTGAAAGGTTAGACAGTGGAAAAAGGAAGATTTGGAAAGTATATCTGAACATTGTACTTTCCCTGGCAAGCAGATGGAGGAAAAGTTGAGGGGTGGTGGTGATGAGAGTAGGGAGTGGAAAAGAAAAACCTGACTGAAAGGAAAAAAAACCCAATATTTTTTTATTTTGAAAATTGGCAGGTGGAGACAAAATCAATATTTTCACATTTCCTGAAAATTCTCATGAAATTGCTGTTTTGCCGAAAATGAAACTTTCCCATGACTTCCCTCCCTCTTGTCACAGTTAAGTATATTCCCATTGGAAAATATATATGTATCAAGTCCAGGACAAAGAACAAAATAATGCCGGAGCACTGTGCCCAGGGAAGGGGGTGGGTGCAGTGGTGAGCTGGGCTGCTGCCATGCCCATAGGAGACCTGGCCAGCACCGCAGACGTGCTGCTCACCAGTGCTGGTGGGCTCGCAGGTTCCCTAGCCAGGTCAGTGGTGCTGGGGTCCAGGAGACCCCCCATGTTGGGGAACAGTCTGCCATAACCAGACAGCTATAATTAAGGGGTACAACAGTACTCAATGACTGTACTCAACTGTACTTGGTGATCAGTTGCTCATGGTGAGACTGGAGGTATTTACAGTCCAAAAGACATCTTTGCAGGGTCCTGCATCCTTCAGCATCTTCATCACTAACATTAATAATGGGATAGAAAAGATGCTTATTATATTCACAAATAGCTTCAGCATGGGGCAGGCTGCTGCTCTGTGCTGGATCACAAGTGAATGTAAAGCAACCTCAAAAAATCAGAGCAATATTCTGAAAAAAGGTAGGATGAAATTCAATGAGGACAAATTCAAAGTCCCAACTGTAGGAAGAAACAGGCATTCATGTTTATGGGCGATAAGAAGCTAGTTTGGTATCAGCTGGGTAGGAAAGGATCTGAAGGTTTTAGTGGGTCACAACCTGACCACAAATCAACATTGCTGTTGCAAAAAAGTCAAATTCCATACTGTGACATACAAACAGGATTGCTGCTGATAAGACACGTGAAGTAATTCTAGTCTGTCCAACACTGGGAATATTTTAGCTTGAGTTACTGCGTTCAGTTTGGAGGCAATTTAAGAAGGTCATGAGCTCGCTGGAGGGAGTTCAGAGGAGACAACAGCTGGGTGAGCAAGGACCCAAAACCACAACTTGCGTGGGAAGGTCAGAAGTGGGTCTGTTCTGCCTGGAGAAGAAAGGATGAATTCAAAGGACATAAAGAAAAGAAGAAACACATTTTCCCCCATTTCTACTGTGGGTAGGACAAAAATAATGTGCATAAGTTACAGCGAGGGAGATTCAGACAAAACCCAGCAGAGCTTTGGGTCAGTGGGAACAGAGAAGCACCGGAGCTGCTGAGCCAAGTTGTGTGGGTCTCTGTCTCTGGACACGTAAGAAGAGATTGGGCAAGTACCTTGAGAAATGGCACAGGTATGTCACCCAAGATAACTCCTTGTCAGTGCCGTTCCACCCAGTTTCCTGTGAGTTTTAGGATGGGTGTCATAACAGTTCAGCAAGTGGTGATTTTTAAAAAATAGCTTCCGAAAGGCTTGGAGCTTCCAGAAGACACCCAAATCTTCTCTCTTTCTGCAAGCTTTCCCCACCGCTTTGTATTTCCACTGGCTTCAGTGAAACAAGGGCTTGCCGGCTGCAGCCCTTGGACCACATCAATGACTACTCGCAGTCAAACATTTAATTTACCTCCCAGCCACACTTGGAGGCTCTGGTGTGAACAGCTATTTTTAAAGCTACCATCCTGCCACATTGGAACATTTGCTCGGTAGTAGAGAGTGTGCTCGAAGAAATAATGACTACCTTTTTATCCAAAGACTATTATAGCTAATGTTTAAAGTTCACTGAAAAACATGTTTCTGTATATTTGTATGGAAAGTATATTTAAGGCAAACCTCCCTTAAACTCTACTCAATAAGCAAAGAGCACACAGCAATACTCCACTCTTGACATTTTAAAAAGCCCTCTGATGTTCTTTTCTTCCTCTGACAATGGGGCCAATTTTCCCTTTCCTGGCTGCGAGCCTGCCCTCCCTTTTTCTTTTAGCACCTCTTGAAATTACCTTGACCTCACCTTTAAGCACAGTCTTCTCCAGGACACTAAGCTCAGACAGGGTGGGAGGTGTTGCTGATGGAGAAATGAAAGATCAGACATTAGCGCAAGGGTGAGAATATTATCAGCACTCACCGTTTTCTCTAATGAGGACCCAGCAACCCCCTGGGGCCACCATTAATATTGATCGCGGGCCTTGCCCCTGCCCTGTCACTTCCCAGGGCTGCAAATCTCTGATGCTTTCTGGCCATCCTTCTCCATGAAGGACTGACTGACTGCTGTACGGGCACCTACATTTCGGAGGGGAAAGCAAATGGACCAGGTTCAGGCTAAGCCCCTTCCCAGCCATCATCTTCATGACACAGCTCAGTCTCTTGCTATTTTACTGCTGTACTGACAGAGACAGATGTTGGCTGCTGCTGCCACACACTCATCCTCACCAGACTGGAGGTAGCTGTCTCTCACAGCTGGAAAATAAGTAGCCTTCTCACTTACAGGTTTAAATACTACCAGGAAAAAAAATTATGAGCCTCCCCCTGATAAAAATAGCAGTCATCTACCAAGAGGAGCCCAAAACTGTGAGTGTGTCTGTGCTGGAGGAGTTGCATTGCCAATTCATAGGCACAGGGCCAGCACAGATCTCCAGCTGTGGCTGTCTCACTTCAGGCCAGGTCTGCTACAGGTTTGTCACTGCCCAGGGTCACCTTGTTGACAGACCATGTGATGGGCTTTGAGACCAGGAGCAAACAGCCATGCTCTACCCATTACTGTTTCAGTAAGCATTGCAATGAGGTCATCTGCCACATCTAAAAAAAAATTTGGCTTCTGAAAAAAATCCGGCATAGCCCTGAAGCTGGTGAAAGACTTCTCCTTCACCATCACCATGAATGAAACCCTCTATTTATCTTTCTGATACCAGACACCACTGATCCAAGCCCGTCAGCACAGCTCAGTCCCGCTCCAGCAAAGGCTTCCCTCTGGGGCAACCGTCTCCACTGGCTCCATAGCTCCTGGCTTGACTTTTGAGCCATGCCTATACTTGAAAGGCAAATCAGATTCAAGTAGGGTGTTAATTTTAAGTGCAATCCCCATTCTTAAATATCTCAACGCATCCAAAATGTGTTATGCTAAACCAGAAAAGGGCATTCAACCTAGAATAAAATGGATCATGCATAAAACCAGATAGCTGCTATGGAAAAAACTAGTCCTGAGTTACTCCAAACAGACAAGCTCTGAGCATGCCAGCGAGCTCGGAAAATAGCACATTCGTGAGGTGTTGGCCGGAAAGGAGATCCAGCCCATATTCAATAGACTGAAGAAACTTTGTAGGCCTGGAGGAGAAAGGCTCTGCACCCTGTTAGCAAGCAGTCGGCGCACTTCTGAGGGTATTCTCCTGAAGGTAATTAGGAGCTCCCACCTTGCCAAGGCTCAGACAAAGGGTTATCCAATTTTTTTAACAGCCTGGTGCTTCTGAAGAATAACGTAGGGACATTGTCTACAGACAAGTCCTACAGCTGGTTCACAGCGGGGTGCTTCCTCACCACCAAACACAGTAATACATTAACTGAGCATGCTAATGAAGGCCTACATGCACCTTTTGCCATAGGTGACTTGCCCTCCGTTGCAAGCCCCACATGTTGCCCCAGGGCCTGGCAGCCTTTCCTTCCCCACTCCCTGCAGCACGAGCCATGGCTCCAAGCCCCCGTCCTACCCTTGTGGTGTAGAGCTCTTACCCAATTTTTTCACATGCCACAACTGATTCTCACTGGGTGGTGGGATGAGCAGCCCCAGGGGAAGGTGCTCATCCCCACACAGCTCCTCCCACACCCCAAGGCGGTGAGCCAGGCTCTCCTTTCTCCAGTGCAAATCCCCACTGCTTTGGCTGCAAGTTTGTTCACCTCAGCATCCCAGGCTCATGAAACCCAGTGGCCGGTGTGTGATGCTGTGGTTCTCCCACAGTGTTGCAGATCCCTGTGTCCTTGTCACCGCTTTCTCACCTAGCATTACAAACTTTTTATTTTTCTTCTAAATTTTCTGGGGCAATCACAGGCCCTGTTATTTGGATTGTGGCTGTGGCTACTTGCTGTATAAAAGGAAGCAGGAGGAAGGTCCAGCCTGAGTGTGATGTAGGCGCAAAGAGCTACTAGTAAGTGCAACGAGGAGACATGAGCGTGCTTGCTTACCACCTTCCAGCTGATCCAAATGAGCAAGGAGAGCTGGAAAAGCAGCAAAGTACACTGCTTCAGCTGGTCCTGTAACAGCGGTATGCCAGCAGCGGGACCAAGGAGTAACCTTCTCCTTTCTTAGGGAGAACCACCTGCACATGTGGCTGCCACTGTTTCTGGGTGACCCTTTTTGAGCCAAGTCAGCTCCAGAGGGTCCATATTTTTGCTCCTAGGAGAGAAGTGCCAGCAGTTTGCACAGCCACCGGCAGTGCGGTCTGAGCTGGGCCATGAAACGACAGAAGACGGGAAGAGGTGAGGAGAGAGGACAGACCTAGAAATTCGAACAAGATTTTCACAGCTGCACAGTCACTTCACTATGCCCTCAGCTCTCATGAGGTGCTCAAGAAGCAAACATAAACACAGCCCAACCTGTACAGAGTCAGTAGTCTCACAAACATGGAGAAGGCAGAAGACCTTGACAGACCTGGCAGATCCACATACGGTGTGTGGTGTGGGGTAATGTTATGCTGTGGGTGACAGCAGAGATGTGTTATGGGGAGATTTAAGCAATGAGACTTCTGTGGCTTGATGAATTGTCTCTCTTTCCAGTAGACAGAGGCAACACCCCACTCCAGAGAGCTCAGATTAGGACTGTGCAAATAGCTGAGGTTTTTTGGCTTTAATCCCAAATCAAAATATTTTAAGAAATCTGAGCGACCTGAAAAAAAAAAATTGTTATTCTTTTGGGCTAAGTAGACTGGTTTGAGCCACCCATCCCTCTCCTTCTCTCCAGTGGTACTGCAGAAATATTTGTGTATGGATGCATTTATTTTGGGACACCTGAAGAAAAAGAAAAGAAAAAAAAAGAAGAGGGCTGTCTTCCCCACTGCTGCAAATAACTGCAGGAGCCTTCCTTCCCTGAGCATTTCATGTCAAGTGGCTGGTGTCTTGGGGTTCTTAGCCATATCAAGATTTTACCACCATGCAGATCAGGGTCAGGAATGCTAAAGCCAGGGCTACACTCACAAGCATGCAGGAGGTAATGGTAACCTTGTAGGGAGTCCAGAGAAATGGAGAAACCAAGACTGAGCCCATGCCTAAACAGAGGCCCTAGTCTCACTAATCCAAAGACTGATGAGGTTTGTACTGACTTGACCCAGGAGTCATTGCAGCGTGATTATATAGGAGTACTGGTGTGAAGAGGTCAAAATTGGGCCACCTGAAGAAAAGAGCTTGTCAGTACTGGACAGGAAACCAAAATTCTGCTTTGTAGCAAATGGCCGATTTAAAAATCTCATTAATAGACCTGATTTCAATCAAAAATTTGAGTCAAATATTTAAGAAATAATTTTAGGGTGTTAATTTTGATATAAAAACCAAATTTGAGAACAAAGCTTTTCCGAACCATGCTCCATCCTCAGCAATTTCATTCCAGTAATATCAGTTAGATCATCAAAATACTGTCATTAAAAAAAAGTATTCCTGCAAAAAAATTCATTTTTCCTGGTGGAAAATCAGCTGTTGTTACTTCTTCAGCATAGTCCAGTGCGAGGAGCTGTTTGCTGTTCTGTATGATGAATGTACAGCACAACTGGGAACCTGTAACAAATGCATGCATATGACCTAGTCAAAAGGAAACTATTAGGAAGAGGGAAAACCAGGTACAAATTTTACTTGTATCATCATGAGTTGTGATTATTTTTATGGAGTAATAGGATGCTGGCAACCTGGTTTTTTTTTAATGTTATTAAAACAAAATTCAGTCTTTCAGAAAGCAGCACCCTTTAACTGGCATTTACTAAAATTTGTTTTAAGCTACTCCTTTAAAACATAACTGAGTTTTCACTTCCTCTGAAGGTCTGCAAGTATCTTCAGCATGGGAGAAACCAAGCAGGTCACCAAGCTGCACCAAGGAAGCAGTAAAGCAAACTGCACCCACTGCAGCTACATGTAAAAAACAGACTGAAAAATAGGAAACCCTCCTTATCTGAAAGGACTCTTCAGTTCTAGTCATGTTGAAGGCTGAAACAAGAAAAAGAAACCTTGACCTCTTTCATAAAGGTCTTTGAGGTCTCTCAAAGAGGAAAAAAGCTGTATAAAAGCTATTTACATTGTTTTCAGAGAAGTGTGATTTCTACATTGTCAGCAGGTCCTTATGGTCTCAGGCAAGGCTTGCTGCAGTTTGGGGCTTTGCAGCCCTGTCACTTAAGAGTTGAAAAGGGACAGTTTCTTCCCTTCTCAGCCATCAAGTAATGGCAATGGATGCTTAAGACTAGGGGAACAAAATGGTTTTTCTTCTGAAACCCATCATATTCCGGTGCGGGAGAATGGTGTGGGGAGCAGAAACAGCTTCATGCCTTCCCCTAAAGCAGCATTTATGGTCCTTTTGCATTGGTCCAATTTATGGACCCCTTGGGGGCCTTTTTAATTGCACATCCATCACCACTTCTTCTCCAAGGCATTGCTGTTCCCCTCGGACAGCTTGAACAGTCCGTGCATCTTCTCTGGAGGCTCCAAAACTCCTTCCTGGCCGCAACTTGCCTCAGCTGGGACCCACACTCTGCCCAGACCTAGCTCATCGCTTGCTGTGTTTGGGACTGTCAACGGACCCCACAACAAGCCCTGCTCTGCCTGTGCCTTTGGTCCCCGGGGGGGATTGTGGTGCTGGGGAGCGCACATCCCACCTGGGGCCATCTGAGCTCCCAGCTCCACTCCCCTCCCAGGCAGCCTGGCTCTGGCTGCTCCCTGACACAGGCAGCACATTATGAATGCCTTTATATCAGGAGCCTACCATACACAGCACCAGCACAGTCTGAATTACAGATAATTTCAAATTGCAGAGGGAAGAAAAATATTTAGCAAAATTATGTAACTGAGGTTCAAAAATAGCCTATTGCCATCTGGTTGTGCTATTTTGAAGACCAAAAACCCCTCAAGTCTTTTTAAAGCTAGCTATACTGTTTGCAAACTCAGCCAAATTCTTTACGAAATCTCGAATTTTGCATGCTTGATTTACCTCCGGAGTTTTTTGAACCAGCTGTGCCTGCGCACAAGCCATACCCAGTCATACAGCTCCATTCCATGTCTGCCACACGTATTTTAAAAGCCCTGTCACATTCCTCTAAAAGCAGGTGCGCAACATCAGGAGAAGGCAGGAAAAAATCCAAGATAAAATCTAAAATAAAACATAAAATAAGATACAAACCCCTCAGACACTATGAATTAATCCCCAACCAGCTGTCCTGCCTCCACTGGGCACCAGGAGACAGCTATTTTAGCAGCCTGAGCAGCAAAGAAAACATCATCCCCTAGCTGTTATATTTGTCTGGGCCTGAAACGCTGCCCAGACATGACCTTCCCCATTAAACAGAGGGTAACTTCATGTCATTTGCACCCAGCTGAAATGTCAGCGTGGAAGTGAGCATCACCCTGAAACCCCGCCAGGCCAGCAGCTCACCACCACAGGGACAGATCTGAGCACCCGGTGGTGTAACAATATTCCAGGTGGTGAGGTTATCCAGCCTGTCCTAGATCAGCCACACATCACCACTTCTTAGGTCTACTATTCAAATATCCCTACTGAGTACTAACCTTACCAACAAATCCGAAGAAATCACCTTCCTACAACTGCAATTGTCATGCAGTTGTAGGAAGTCATGCATCAGTGAGAGCGACTTGTATGGAAACCTTTAGCATTCAATATTGCTTATGCATCATTCTCCAGGATGTAATAAAAATACAGCAATGCTTTCAAATGCATTCTAACAACATCTAGCCTGAACCTGACCCCTGCAGCAGGGATGAGGGGCAGCACCTACCTGCTCTGCTCTCCTCTCAGACTTGCTGCCACAGCACCGAGCTAACGACTTCCACAGCCAACGTATCAGGGAAAGACTGTTTCCCTTCAGCAGTTTTAGGTGTATTGCCTTTCAGCCTTATTACATAAGGTTAATTATTTCTGACTTGCTTCCTCCGTACAGGTTGGCATTATGCGCCTATTGCCTGCCCCGATGCTTTGCAGTCCTGACTTCTTTTCACACTTGCCTTCCAAGATAGGGACACAGGGTAGTCTCCCAGCATAGACCTTCATCACCTCTGGACCCATGATCTGGCTCCACCGATGCTCACAGGTGCCCAAACCTGGACGGAAACGTGGCCTGAAGCAAAGCCTGGGACTAGGCTGTTTACCTCCAGGAGCCTGGTTGAGGTGCTCCTGCAGGAAGCACAGTCACGGACCTGCACACCCAGTGGTAGGTAGATGCTGAAAGCAAGTTATTTAATAGCATTATTATAGTCTTACTCACTTGGAGTGAACTATTAGCTAATAGTCAGGACTTCATAGGGCTGTTTCTCCACTGGAAAAATTGAGAATCCAATTAAGATGTGTCCCAGGTGCGGTTCTGTTTATTTACAGCAACTGAGTACAAAGCCTTGTTTTGTCAAGTGTGGAAGAACAAAAAAAAAGACAATAACAACAACCACCATAAGAGCAGTTTTCTCGCTCACATTTGCCAAAGTTGTCATTTTCCATGGCAGCTTATAGCTACCTAAATGGAGGCTGCTGCCACTCCGCCTCCCCCCATCCTTGGTCCCCGGCTATGTGGGGCTGCCTCCCTTGTCTAGGATATGTAGGATCTGATCAGACTGCCAAGGGGTTCGTGAAGGAGGTGGAAAGGATTCCAGGATGGATGCCAGGATGATAGGAGTATCAGCTTCAGTTGTTCAAAGCTGCATTCCTTTAGCAGGTCTGGGTTTCCAACGAGCTCTATCCTTGATGGACAGCAGAAGTATTTCTTCTGGTTTCTTTCTTAACCACATGAGGCTATGACTAATTAATCCCTCTGACCTTGTGATTACAATCCCAAAGAAAAGCCCTGCCACTCACTGCTCCCCTGGATGAGGCTCCCACTGGCCTGGGCTTGACTTGCAAGGCCATGCTTGCTGGTCATGTTGGCCATCAAGTGACAGTGCCTGGGCCATGCCAGGCTCCCAGAGGGAAAAGAGGTGCTCAGCATACCTGTCATCTCTACCAGCCTGCGGATAAAGATCAAAGACCCGCTTGATCACAGCCATTAAAGGTCCTGCCATGCGGTATTTTTTCAGCCTCATTTTCCACACCTCCTCCGCAGCCTAACACCCTGCTCGCTGCTCAGGGAGCCAGAGCTGGCTATCCACAGCAACACGCTGGTTTGTTTTCTCCTTGGGCTGTCACAGTTAATTGGGAAACCCAATAAAGTTTAAGCACTTCAAATAATTAATCTTCTGAAGAGCCATTAGTTAGCCTCTGTCAACGCTGAATTTCATCTGAGTCTTATTTGGTCCCTTGCTAACCTAGGCGTGGAGCTTTGCCAGCTCCATCTTTGCCCTCCCTTGGAGGTCACTCATGAAGCTGATGAACATGAGCTTGTGCAACACCCGCTCTCACCCCCCCGTCACCCCGAGCACCAGCCGCTTGTCCTGGCAGCGTGCCGTGCCTTGCCGCGCTCTCATCCTGGCCATCCCGGGGCAGGACTGCTCGCCTGCCTCATTAACCTCTGGGACAGAGGCTTTTTAGTCAGAGCAGGTCAGAAAAACATTATTCAGTGAATTGTAAGTTTGACATATTGTGCTGCTCCAAAGGAAGACATGCTGAGTTCAAGTCGACAGTTCTAGCTGAAAAAAAGTACTTTTAAAAAAAGATAACAAAGCTTTATATCAGCATTTTTTACAAAAAAGCATCTAAATGGCATTTTTAGTTTGAAACTGGCTATTTTTTTCTTGAAAAGAGAAAGTCAACAAGTAAAGAACCACATGGTCAGACAGAAGTTTCTCTCCCCCCATCTGCTGCATATCACGCAGTCTTTGCAGTACATCACCCTACAGGAGGGAGAGGGGAGAATCTGAGTTACCCATTTTAAAAAAAATAACCAGAAATTTCAAAAAATGACAAGGCACTTTCTGTCCTTATGAAACACCATCTTCCCAGCAAGTGCTCCACCACCGGTTGTGGCTATTAAAGTTCTTGATGAAGTTTCTCCTTCAGCCCAGGACAGAATCTCCCAAAGTCAGGCAGCTCTGTGACAAACCCGCATTCAAGCCCTTGTTCCCCTGTGCATATGGAAAATCCCCACTGAAACCAGGGTATTCCCTTCCCTGAGCTGGCTCCTCTCAGAGCTTTCCAGTCCCCTCTGTCTTTAAAGGGCTTGATTTTGTTTCAGAAGGGAGTCATGTTTTCATTCTGGTTTCAGGCTAGATCCAGTACAAGTCATCTCCGTGCTCCAAAACAGCTACATGCATCGCCTCTCCCTCTGTAAGTCACCATCATCTCTTCCGCTTGTAATTAAGATAGATGAGCAGCAGTTAACAGTGCAGATGTTAATGGCAATTCAATTCACAGTGCACTATGGGCAGCGCAATGGTGAGTGGATGAATGTAGCCACCGACTCATCTATCACCTCCTCCACCAAGCAGCCCGCTCCCGGTGAAGGTGTATGCGCAGAGTGATGCTGTCACTTTGAGTGCTTTGGTTTAGCCACTGAGCAGGGTGCTCCAGCCAGAGTAATGCCTGACTGGCACCCCCTCAGGGCTGAGGAGGGGGTGACCCTCCTTCTCTTAACCAACTATACAAGGCAACCCTGCTCCTACCTTGGAGACCATAGTTTGGTGCCTAATGTTGGGCAGGATGATGCCAGGCCATACACGAGGCTCAGCCTCCTGTCTTACTCCTGTTCTCCACTCTGCCCTCCCCTAGCAGGTAGGATAGATCAGGAAACCCAGGCACACAAGGGCTGGATGCAGCATCCAAACTGCATCTACGCCAACACAGAGGAAACGCAATCTCACCACTCCCACTCGCTGTCCGCTTTATGCACCAGAGAACTGCGTTAGCTCTCAGTCATCAGCACAGCACACAACTGCACCCCCTCTTCTTATTGTCCACCATGACCTTCCCCTCTGCATCTCCAGCAGCTTTCAGAAGCACTGGCCTCCCTGAAACCCCCTCCCCCGCAGTAAGCCTGGCCCCAACTCTTTACTTCTGGATGAAGGTCCCCGTATTTGGCCATGTTGATAAAAACAAACTACTTTCTTTAACCTAATTTACCAAGAGGGTCCACTTAGCATCAAGGTCCTCTTCATGAGCTACCACTCTCCCAGCGTCTACACCTGCAAGCTGCCAAGGTTTTCTTTGCACGCTACTCCGAAAGTGAAATAGGACAGGGCAAAGCTCCAGGACTGTCCTCCTAATGTAGTTACCGGCATGATTTCCAGCGAATAGTTGGCTCAGGAAGGGAGCAGCTGCTACCTCCAACCTGCAAACTGGAGCTTCAAAGAAAGCACTTCTGGAGAGGGGCTTTTTGGACAGCCTTTGTAATGGGGAAGAAGAGTCCTACCGCTGCTGTAAGCTGTCAGTGACTGAAAGGTTTTTTGCCTGTGCTTCCTAAAGTAAGGAAATTTCTGTCAGGATTTGTGTGGTTAGCCTGCAAGCCCTAGAGTGGCACCTGAGTTGGCCTGGGACAGGTCTGGCAGATGTGAGATGTTTGGCAGGTTGAACTATTGCTCGTGGAAAGATTGCAGAAAAAGTGAGGCTTGAAGCAGGTTTCACATAGTGGGACCATGGGGTTCCAAGGAGTATTTGAAGAGAAAGGGGAAGAGCAGGAGATGCTGACATTTCATTTTCTAGCAGTAGAAGCACTGTGAATTGGACACCTGCTCAGTTCAGAGATGCACCAGGACTCTGCGTTCCCTTGCTTACCACATGCCGAAGCTTTCATTTTACTTTGCAGCACCAGATGAGGGTCTCTCATGGGAGCCTGATGGATTCACGCCACTTTCTTAAGAGTTAGCTGGAAGCATTAGTATTTCTTGACCATCAGTCAAACTATGGTTGCGGTGGCCCTGTGAGGGAACAGTAGCAAGACAAGGAGATTGGAAAGCCAATCCACAAGTGTGTATCAGGGATTTCTCATGCAAGAAAACCTCCTATGACATCCTTCAGGACGTCTAGAAACTGAAAACAAGGAAGAGGTGAGCCCACCTCCCACGCAAATCAGCTTTGAGTTGTCTAAGACTGTCCCTGCAGCGTCAGCTGAGCAGGGACCAGCTGTGCAGCGCAAGTGAGATGCCAGAGCTGCTGCTCACTTGTGGCTAGTAAAGGTTGGAAAGAGGTAACAGCCTTCTTGGAAGCTATGGGGCTCTAGGTAAAGAAACTTGTGGAAAAAAAGAGCTTTTGGAGGTCTTTGCTGCCATTTTGGACCTGATTGCCTACCTATCAATGGGAACAGGATTTAACTTCTCATGCATAGTAGGAAGAAAGCAAGCCTGGCTGCTGTGAGTGGTTAGGAGCCTGCAGTGAAGTTTCCCAACTGATCAGCAGGTTTTAAGGAAAAGAGTTTCTAGACAGGAAAGAGAAGAAAAATAGGCTCTTAAAAAAAAGTAGTATTCCAGTTTCCTGCCACCAGCTCTGGCCTGTCACATGCAGGCTGCTGCCCTGCAGACTGCTTGGTGGTCCTGGCATGGGCATCGCCCCACACCAGCCAGGACCTAATTGCACAGGGCTCGTTCAATTGTCCCAACTGAGACTTCGCCCATGGGCTGGCCGGGAGCCTCTTCCGTTTCCTTCATGCGCACTTTGCCCACAGTGGAATGAGGAGGCCAGTTCCCAAGGTCTGGGCACAGCCCATTTCACCCCAGTACAGACTCTCCCCGATGCTGGCAGATGACTGTGGGGCAGATGCTCTCTGCCTGCCACCTCCTGGGCAAGCCCTTGGGAAGCCTGGCCGTGCTCTGCTTTGGAAAAAAAGCCTCTATACCCACAAATTGCACAAGAAACAGTTAATGGCTACAGAAATGATGACTACAAGGGAGACCCAGGGTCTTCACTGTGGGCTGGTGGCTTTGCTGAAGAGTTCGTCCTGAGCTGCCAAAGACAGGATCTTGTTTGCTGCCAAACACTCAAGAGCCTGGGAAAGTCCCTGCTTTGGTGCCCCCCCTGAAGAACAGGGTCACATTGGAGATAGCCTTGATACTGCTCCTGCCAGAGAGCCGTAGCAATGCTGGTGGGTAAAGCATGTAGCAGAGTGCCTTGGTTGCTTCTGCAAGAGTACATGATGGGAAGGGAAACAAATTGGACTCGTGCCCTGTTCTGATTCTTTGTGTATGAGAGGCTCTAAGTGTTTTGTTTTCTGCTTTTTCTTACTGAAAAAAAAAATATCAAACATCAAGTTGTGTTTTGGCAGAGGTCTCCTTAGAAGGTCTAAAGAATTGGAGTGGGAGGTTTTGCAGCTTCTAGTGAAAGGGGGAGAGGAGGAGGTGTTGAACTGCAAAGATTTTCTCTTCCAACTGTTGGTTAGGAGTGGAGTTAGATAAATGTTAGCTAAATACAGACTGCTTAAAACATTTCGTAGGAAAAGCAATTCTACTCGAAATTCGTCAGCTTTTACTTGCACTGTCATAATACTATTAGTTCTCCAGTGAAGAAAAAACAAACAGGGTAGACAAGACCTGAATTGCTAATGTAAAAACAAGAAACAAAACAATTTTTTTACCATCCTCACACAAAGAAGTTGACTGAGTGCCCATTTCTCCTTAGCTTTGCACATTCTTTGCTACTTCTTCCTCTTACCATAAGCTTAAGAGAAAGGAGCACATGGGAGATACACTTCATGTTGCCTCAACTTCCTCGTACTCCCAGTGCACAGGACCCAGGGGATTTTTGACCTTGACAGTGGCAGAGGTCTAGGAGATACAAGTATACAGGCCAGGCAAAACTGGTTTCTCAGATCTACAAATGGAGGTGAGGATTGGAGCCTCTAGATGGAGGACAAGGCTGACAACTCAGGCTGTCAGCAGATATTCCTCAGGTGGAGGAAAGAGAATGCAGATGGCTATTTATGAGCCTTGGACCAGTTAGTGGTCATCCACTGACCGGTCCTAACCAAACTGTCTTGGCCAGAAGTCAGGACATCAAAGAGCAAGCCTGGAGCAATAGACTTATTACAGGTAGGTTTCCAGAACGTACCTACAGAGACACCAGCTGGAAAATCATCTCAAGTCATAGGCAAGACAGAGAGAGCAGTGATCTGCTCAGCATGAGTGAGCGTAGATAGCCAGGAGCAGGTTGCATCAAACTGAAGAACAAAGGAGTGATGAACCTCTGAGGCACCCCAGCTGGAGGAAGAGGGGACACTGCCCTGCCTTTGAGTGACACTGTGCAAATAAAGACCAGCAATAGGTGAAAGGCTCTTGACATGGATTATGCTGTTGAAAATCATCCAGCACTACCCCTAAATAAGAAGGGTGCAGTGAAGAAGATAGAGACAAGTGCTATCATGTCATCAAAGACTTTGTTACAGCAAGGTTATAATACCAAACCTTTCACCGACAAGGTGACTCTGCAGGTAAGGATAGATAAGGATGGAATAAGTTAAATCAATGTGCCACAGGGAACTGTTTCATACATTGGAAATAAAGACGGGAACTTTGCCAACAACTCAATGGCAACTTCTAACTTTTCTCCCCAAGAAATATGAAAAGTGAAACATGTATTACCAGGTACATTTTCTAGTGATTATAAAGAGCTCGTGTGAGCATACAAGGCAGCTCTGGACAATATTGCCAGGAACTCAAATGCTTCTCCCCCCCCCCCCCCCCCCCCAAGTAATTTTATAAAAAGCAAACAAATAAAACTTCTAAGGCATACAAGAGAACTTGAATTTTCAGCCTTCAAGGAACTTACGCACGTGGGATCCAGTTCTCAATACTCTATGCCAGGCACATGCATGTAAATATTGCAGGTTTGTGATTTCGTGAGGATAGTGGGTAAAAGGTAAAAATTATGTCAAAATACCATAGGAGAAGTCCTCATGAAAATAAACAGGCTGCTCTGAACGTCCTCACTATTAATAGACAGGAGAAAAAGACTGATGAAAAATATGTTCCAGATTGATCCTGCAAAAGATCAGCTAGAGAAAAGAGCTAAACATTGACAGGTTTGCCCACGAGCATGGGGTGGCAAGCACAAAAGGGTATGTGAGATCCCTTCCAAACCTTAGAGACCTACAAGTGAACCAGTTGCAACTAGAGTGACTCAGTCAAAACTGACATGGAAATACTCTCTCTAGCTATGAAGGACAAAGAAAACTTTAAGTAGACCTTTTTATTCATGATGGTGAATAAATATTACTTGAAACAAAACTCACCTTTATAGGCATAAAGGTAGAATTTTATATTAATCACAAGCAAATATCACCTTAGAGGATTTCAAAGCGATTGCCAACAAAGACAAGACTCACAGAACAACACACCAGGATAAAATTGCTGCCATTTTCTTCCAGCAGCTCTGTAAAGAAAGCTTTGAAACAAAGCTACATCTCCTCTGCTGAGCCTGGGAAAGGAATCTACCCCTAAGGATGGGAAAAAAAGATGTTCAAAATTTCCTCAGCAGATTTAAACTACTGTAACAATCAGGATGGAAACATGCTGTTGCCTGTTCCAAGGCAATTGTTTTTGCATAACAGCACTAAGCAGAGCCCACAACACTGTCAAGAACAGGCTTCCAATGCAACTTCAGTTTTGTCCTATTCTTGCATTGACCGTATTTTCCACATCATTTAAACAAATGCATATAAAAAAAAGAAAAGCAGCTATCACATGTCCATATTATACTGGCTTTCAGAAAATCTTTGACAGGGCAGGCAGAGACTTGCCATGGCAGATAGTCTCCAATACCAGAACAGCCACACCTGGTCACACTGAAGGTCCATCTAGCCCTACATGCTGGCTCCCACAGCCACCAACAAGAGATGTTTAGGGAAAGAACACAGGTATGGAGCATGCATACAGTGATTTTTCTTTCCCCCCCCCCAGGTGAACTTCCCTCATTCCCCACCCCAAACATCTGTGACTTAAGGTTTTACTGAGCCAGGAGACCATCATTGTATTTAATTGCCTTTCGGTGGATTTTCATTTTCCTTGACTGCCTACTCACTTTGTGAATCCTCGTAAAATTCTGTCATCTTCAACATCCCCTGGCAATGCAATTCACAGCTGAACTGTGTGGTGTGGAAAAAATTAACCTCTTTTACATTTTGAGCCAACCTCCCGCTAATTACACTTGATGATCTTCAGTTCTTGTACTGACAGAAACAGGGTATGATCATCCCACATTCAACTCTTCCGTTGCCTCTTATGATTTCATAGACATCTCTTACATTCCCCTCATTTCTCTCTTTCAGGCTGAAGATTTGCGGTCTGCTAGAAATCTTTAGTTACCTAAAGCTAGAGGAATCCCCCAGAGACCAAACGTGATCTCCATTCATGAGTTAAGAAATGCTCAGTGCTACCACTAAGTAACAAAATCAAGTATTTCTCCTTCCCTGAGCTGGAACAAATGCTCAGTTCTCTGAAGGAACTGGCCTTTTTCACGGCAACTACAGTTCCAGGTTTGGACAGCACGGTTGGCGATCTGGGCTTATCTCCTGAGTGTTAAACAGGATGCAACACCATACAGACAGGCCAGTTTGAACCAGCTAGCAGAAAACGAACCTTAAAACCAGAGGGAAAAAAAGTCAACATGTCCTCATACCATCTCCTAGAAACAGGATCTTTGGGAATTTCTGATGCATTTACTTACCTAGGCAGCAGTTTTTCTAAATCTGGTGGCTTCATCCACAGTGGATAGGACTTCTTTTTGCAGGATTAGCAGTGGAATTCCAGCACCCTCAGCACGAAGCTACAGCTCTTTAGCAACAGTGCACTAAGCATAGGTCAGTCTTAGAAGAGAGGGAAGTCCAGCCAACAGCAGTTAAATAGCTTTTATCATAAATGCCTGCAGCAGATGTTCAGAATAAAATGGCCAGACATAATGAAAACTGCTGAGATCCAATAGTGAAAAAGTCCACCCACAGCTGTACTAACAGCACAGGAGAGAAGAATTGTCTTAGGTATGTCGTACAAAAGCTGGGCAACAGGGTCTCTAAACAAACTCTATTACAGGCAAACCCAAAATGAAAACCAGCCTAGTGTGATCCCTGCAATATAAAAACAACTACAGCAGTGATTTTATAAGGGAACAGTTTGAGAAAATTGAGGCGTTTGTCCATTACGGGGCTGTCTGGGAGGGACAAGCTCTGCCTCCTGCACCTGGCAGGTGATGTGCATCATGATGACCAGAGGTTGGAGCGGAGCTTACCAGGAGCATCAGAACCAAACTGATCTCAAGTATTACGATCCCTGCAGTATGAGCAAGGCCCTTGCACACTGCTTGATCTTTCTGGCTTGCTATAACCTCCTCATTATAGCTTTTGGGCTTTGAGATGCCCCAGGCCTGTGTCCTATCTCATGACACTCAGCATTAGTGATACTGTAATAAAAAGGGTCTCAGCTGTTCATGCAGCTGACCAAAAGGCCTAATTTTATTTTAAAAAATGCATTAAATATAATCTTAAGAAGCCATCTTTTCGCCTTTGAATTGGTACATTGATGTTACCTTGACTTGTGTCTCATGGTATAGCATTACTCTTAGGAAAGCAAAGAGAGCCAAGTTTCAAAACATTTTCTATTGCAGGCTTATAAAACCGCACAAGATAACATTGCTAGACAACTTCATGTAATAGTTTACAGACTTGTAAGCTTTTTAATAGCAATCCAAAATAATTGTCTCCTAATATCGCCTGACTTTGGAGGAGCCTTGCCAGTTTCCATCAGCCAGGAAATCTGTTCCTTGGGCTCATTCACAGAACATTTTGAGCATCTCTGGCAAAACATTGGCTTGAGCAAGAGAAGAAGTTACTCTGAAATAAACTCAAAAGTAAGCATAGAGACAGCAGTAAGCAAAATTCCAGGGCAATTTCATTTTCATGGGGATGCACAAGCACCAAAATATCCACAAGAAGACATCTCAGCATCCTTGTGCCCCTGACACAAAGCAAAACAGAAAGTCTCATTTCTCTGCAAATGGTCCCAGAGCTGATCGAGGAGCAGTCAGTGCCACTGGTCCGCTGCAGTGGCCTGAACAGCACATAAATCAAAGTGGCTCCAGCACAAAAAATAAGTTGTTGTGTTGTTGTTTTGTTTTTTCCCTGAGGGATAAGACCTTCCTTTAAAATAAGCACGTAGAGGACTTGATGTGGAGCTTCTTCCTAGTAGCAGCTCAGAGACAGAAACTTACTGTGGTCACATCTCTGCTGTCACTTTTACAGGTACTTAGTAGAGAGGGAAATAATTGCCTGAGACTCTAGAGCAAAAGCTGCTTGAAGGCAGACCTCAAAGCCCAGTTTTGGAAGCTTGGGGCCTCCTCGCACGGTCTGACATGAAGGACCCAGCAGACCCACAAGAGGAGCAGCAAAGGCACTCTTCACAGCAGCCATCTCACCACACAAGGGCATCTACAGCAACCTGCCAATTAGGGAATGCAGCTCCAGTTCCAGTAGTGCCAACCCCAAGGGGTGCAAACACCGTAACTTCTCAGAAAAATCAGCAGATTGAACAATAAAAGCAGGCTTCCAGGGGTCTTGCCTAACAACTTCAGGTTACCACAGGGAATACATTTCCCATGCCAGAGAGGGTCCTACTGGAGCACTGTACCAGCACAACAATGTGCAGACCCAATACCAGCTCAGGCTAGAGTTATTTTCTCACACCAAGGCCTGCTGCTCTGGCTGCCCTCTCACACAGGAGATTTTAGCAGCTTTGTGCACTCACACACCCTCACACTCAGCTTCGGTTCTTCTTCCCTCCAGCTTCCCCTGCCCCTCTGGAGGGTCAGAGGAGCATCACCCACCAGGGAACAGGCAGCATCACAGCTCGCCTCACCCTAACACTATCCCAAAGCACAAATTCAAGGCCTCTGAGATGGCTCTTGGTTGGTTTGCTTTAGCAATACTGCATAGAGCTGTGGAGAAAACAGCAGTCCCAGCACTGACTGTAGTTCAGGAATTTTGTTAGCTCACATGCTTCAGCTGGAAACCATCAGCTGATCAGCAATATTTACTTATCATTAACATCAGTGAAAAAATAACCCTAAGGAGCTCCGAGTGACACAAAAGAATGCTGTGAAGGGATTTCACCTGCTCTGTATCACTTCTCACTTCAAAAAATAATGTGGTTTAATGACTCCTCTTCACTGGGGCCCTTTGCTGCCCGCCGTTGGTTACACTGCAGTGTTTTACAGTTGCCCCATGCAAAGAGAAGAATGATTTCTTGCTGGGATGAAATGAGGTGCAAAGTCCCTCCGCAGGGCTGTTTCACGGGTTACCTGCACAGCAGAAGTCCCTGTCAGCGCATCACATCAGCAGCCGATCTCCATCCTCAAGGTGTGACATGTCCCTCACCCCCTCCCTCGTCAGCAGCAGGACTTTGGGCACAGCTGGGATGCCTGTGGCCTCTTCCTTGCCCTGTGCGAGGGAAAAAAAAAAATCACTGAAACAGAGAGTCGAGCTTGCTTTTGTTTGCCTCCCCTGTCATCACTTTGAGTCACCACGCGGAGGGTGCGTGGTGCCTCTGAGCGCTGCGGTGACACACCAAGCCCGGCACCGAAGCTGGGAGCACCGAGGAGTGCTCACGAGTGGCGGGAAGGGGCACCATGACGTACATGAGTCATGATTTTTTTCCCTTGCATTACTATGTGATCCTCACAAAAGAAATATAAAGCACGCTCTCCATCGCTCTGTTTCAAGCCCACGTTTTTCTCAAGGAGACGAAACCTGGGCTGAAGGCAGCACCCCAAGGCTGCCCCCCACTTCTGCTCGCCACTCCCCAAACTGATGCTGCCGGACCCTTGCGACTGCTCTGTGTGTGCAACCACTCCTCGGCGGGGCGATGGCGGGGGACCACGCAACCGGAGCACCTCACAGACACCTCTGGTGAGGAGTCAAGTGCTGGAGGGTTTGAAACCCATGCAAGGCTGCAAATGGAGCCTGATCACCCTGCATCTACAAAGCTGGAAAGTCTGGAAACCCTGAAGTAACTCTCAGAAAATGCTGCTTGCCTCAGTCTTTCTTTAGAGACTAGATAAAGCAAGAAAAAAGTTTGTGCAGTAGCTGCTTTTGCCTTTTGATAGCCTGTTTCTCCAGCACAGACAGAAAAGATAAAGGGAACTCTATGGGGAAGAGATTTGCACTGAAGAATATTTCTGAGTCACTGATCAGTGAAGGAAATAAAGGGCCTTAGATCTTCTTGCTCACTTAAAGAAAAAAAAATGGATCATTGATTTTACTGGGACTCCCCTAGGTAAAGCAGTTACCTAAAGTACAATATGTTTTTATTGTGCTACTGGGAACTGGATGCAAACATTTATAAATCTTCCTTTGAGGAGGTTACCACTCAGCCGTTTTAAATAGGTTTGTGTTATACAAAAATCCTTAAAAGCAGACACCCCTCGCATTTAAAAGATGCCTGAGGCTGGGCGAGGGCCCACATTTGGAAATACACCACGTGCCCTAACAGATGAAGCCCTCTCCCCACCAGGAGGCTGAATTGCCCCCCAGCAGAGCCCCAGTGCTGGCATGTGGACCAGGACCCACTGGAGCTGGTCCAGCCCCGAAAGGGCAGAGCACAGCCCAGGCATCTGTGGGATCCCCCAGGGCAGGCTGAGGACAGCACCTCCCCACCCTGGGTCCACTGGATTCTGGGGCAGGCAGGAATGTGGTGGCTTATGGCTACTGGAGCCAGGTGGGATTAGCTGCTGGCCACTACTAACAGGAACAGAGTTCACTCATTTAAAACTCACTCAGGTATCTCTGCATTCACCGTGCTCTCTGCGGGATTGCAAAGCCAGCACGCCGTTAGCAAGATGCAGTTGTGCTAAGGTAGTGGCAGTCTAAGGCTGCAAGAGAGGTAAGGAGTGCAGGAAGATAGATCTTCCATTATAGCAGCTGTATGTCAGAAGAACTGGACAAATGCTGGCCCAGAGAGGGTCTGCATACCCTACGACTTGTTTTTTTTGCAGTTGCGTTAATTTATCGAACAAGAATGGAGCCTGCAGGGGCTGTGGAGACCACAAAGGGCTGGTATGCGATCTGTTTGGTACTGCTAAGCTGCAGTGAATTAAAATCAGTGTCGCTAAAGCACTGTAACTCACTTTTCAGGCCACGCAGTAGTTAAAAGGTGTCTTTTGAAATAGTTTTCTCCTGTACATTGAAGGAAACATTCTCTGTCTCTTCCAGTACAGGAATTAGGGGCAGAAAGTGAAGCCTGCTTCAAAGTGAAGCCCAGCTTCAAAACAAGCAAAAGAAAGTGGTTCTTCAGAGAGTGGGTGGCCATGGGGGACTCCTCGCTGCATGATGTTTTGGATGCTAAAAGTTTGCATGCATTCAAGAGAAAGCTGGAGAAGTTCCTGGAAGAAGAACCTGCAGAGTGTTGCTACATGCACACTGCAAACCACGTTTAGCCTAGGAAGCCCCTGAGCTGAAAATGGTTGGAGGCTGGAGGAGTATCTGATGTATGTTTCCTTACTCTTCTCTGCGCACCTGTTTCTGATGGCTTTCAGAGACAGGATGCTGGGCAAGATGGACCTATGGCCAGATCCAGTATTGCCAGATTTGTGCTCTTTTAAAACAAGCCACACTGTTCCAAGTTGTCTTCACACCAGTATGACAGTGTCTGTTCACTGGGACCAAAATAAACTATGTGGGACCCGTGTAAAGGAAGGGCTGGGGGATGCAGGAATCTAAAACAAGAAGTGAGAAGAGAAGCCAGCTCCCAGGAGCAGCCGTGCCACAGAAAGCAAAGTTTTCTCTGGATGATCCCCTGGCCCTTCCCTCTCCTCCCTGGGCTCCGATGAGGGCAGCTCCAGCTCGCCAGCTCCTGGACCAGGATGGTCACGGTCCCCTCACCAGCCCCAGAAGAAGACCCATCTGCAGGGACATAAAAATACAGATAGGCAAGGAGCAATTCCTCTTTGGGCTGGGGGCCCACCGTTTCCCCTCCTTACAGGCAGCCCTGTTTGTTTGCACAGCTCCTGTTGTACTTGTTGCTCTTGGAGTACCAGCCCTGGGTGGAGGAGCAGAGGGGGTACTGATGCGTGGAGTTCAACTGTACAGCTAATCCTCAGCCATAAACACAGGCAAAATAAAGTATCAGGCTGCTTTTTTTTTCTCCACATTTTGAAAATGGTAACAAGAAGTAGTTTCCACTTCTTCTGTCCTCTGTGTTGCCCCTGCTTCCTAAACACTGAGCTCTCCCTACCTGGGCACTCCAAGGTAGCAGTGCACATACCC
The DNA here is from genome assembly GCF_929443795.1 of Astur gentilis. Lineage (NCBI taxonomy): Eukaryota > Metazoa > Chordata > Aves > Accipitriformes > Accipitridae > Astur > Astur gentilis. The sequence continues at coordinate 11,705,536 of NC_064904.1, forward strand.
CATTTGGAGGCACGAAAGGGAGCATTGCTTGGCTAGCCTCGCTCTGACGTGGTCTGTCCTGCCCAGGGAGGCTCAGCAGGAGCACATAGCCCCCTGGACGATTCCTGTGGGCAGGGAAGGGCTCAGGAGCAGGAGTTACTGGGGCTACTGGCCATGCTGGGCAGCAGCACAACGCTCCCAGCATGAGCACATTGGAACCAGTCTGCTCAGTTGTCAGACCTTCTCAGTTCTAAAGACCTTTCAGAAAACCTAAAGAATAACAGCAATTAAATGCAAAACAGTGCCTGGACATGATCAAGTAATGCTGGCCTGAAGGGTGTAGCAGAGGAAGCCAGCAAATGTATACCCTAGTGTCAGAGGAGCGCAGGTCTGTCCCGATGCCACGGTGAGTCTCACCAAGGCCACCAAGCGTGAGTGAAGCATGAAATCCAGTCGGCAATAGGCAGTCAGTCACAAGAAAGCATCTTCCTGGGGGCTGTTGACATTATTATTCTAGATCAAGAAGCAAATCCTACGTGTTAGTTACTTAGTAGATGAAGTTACCATGCCAACTCATATGCTACCTTTTTTTTATTATTATTATTATTGCGAGAGTAGGCAGCGCTCCCTTGAGATTTCACAAAAGGGGAGGAAAAATGTCAAAGTGCCAAGAATATAATGGAATTTCTAGTCTCAACCCTCTTCCCCATAGATCTGTTTTTCAGCATACATCCCTCTCCTTCTCATGGCAGCAGCGAGGCTAAGCCAAGACACTCTCTGAATGGTAATTTAGTGGCCAGCCCACGATATTGTGGTGCTACACTTCAGTAATCCACAGCTTTCTGCCCCCGCTTTGTACAATTTTCAGGGAACTAATGCAAGGAGCTGGTGCCAAATGATTGCACAGCCTTCCCCCAACCTCTCCTTGACTTCTCTCCACTTCTTTCCTTGCTCACTGTTTCTTTCCTGTCTTCCCATGCGTCTTCTTTTCCTCTGCTGGAAAGATTTTTATTTCTGCCAGTTACTTTCATTTTTTTTCTCTGCTGTCTTTATTTATTTTGCTTCACAAAACATATTATATTCCCATCTCTTCCCCCACTCGGTGCTGCCCCTTCTGTTCTCCATCACCTCTAAGGCCCCCTTGCAGACCATGGACCCCCCAGGGGAACAGATGTGGGTACCACCAGCGTGATGCTGGGAGGCAGGGAATTAGCTGTTTGTACCAGTAACCATATTAGACAGGCACCAGTTCAGCATGAACATGAGAAAGCCTTTGCCTGCCAGAGCTGCTGTGCCCAACCTTGCTGGAGGCAGAGCTGAAAGTCTGCCTAAATTTAGTGCACTTTGCTTTCTGCCTTGGGACTAAAAGCAAGCCGGCTCCAAGAAGTGCGGGTGCTGTAGCCTCTCCTGGGGGAAATCCAGTGATGCAGGATGTATGAAAAAAGAGGGGCTGCGGGAAGAGATTGGGGGCAGAATGCAGCCGCCAGCTTCCTACACCTCTTTGGCAACCTGCGTAGGGTTGGTTTCTTGAGGAACAACAGGATTCTTGAGAGTCTACAGGGAAAAAAGGTACATTCAGTTTAATGCAGCCACTCCTGGCACTGCGTCCTGGCACAGCCGGGAGTCCTTGGCGCCGCGCTCAGCTGGATCAGCGCGGAAGCCACTTGTGCCCATACACCGATGGTTGGTTGTGTCAACATAGCCGTTTGTTTGGAAGACAGGCAGCGGCGACAGGGAGAGGATGCCTGGCAGGGGCTGTGTGGCTGCGGGGGGAGGTGGGGAGGGCAGGGGTCTCCGAGCTGCTCGCCACGGTGGGGAGAGGGGGTCCGGGCGCTCGCTGTTCCTGCAGCAGACATGGGCAGGGGGACGCCAGCCACCGCTTTCAGATCTTGGTCCAGATCTTATATCCCTTGTTGTATGCAGACACTTCAATCCAGGGTTTACCTTCACCACCTAAGAGCCAGCTCTACCTTCTAAGAAGGAAAAGCGCAGATACTGGCACTAGTTTCACACCCTATTTTCTTTAAGACCTCCATGTGAACCAGAAAAGTTGGGCACAGACCTTTTTACCAAGTAGAGGTTCCTTCACGACTCGCCTTGCATCACTTTACCTTGCTTATCTGTTCACAGCCCTAGTCAGTTAATTCAAGGATGTGATACGGGTTGTGACTCAGCAGCTGGCTGCGGCCAGCACCAAACAGGATACGTTAATTTGTTCTGGTCAACAGCCAAGGCCATGTCACCCTTTTTGTCTTATTTAATGATTTTGGCTATTGACCATTGTATTCAAATGCGGTCAAGCACAGTGAAGACAGGCCATCCAGAGGTGCTCCTCAGTTTTTCACAGGCAACACAGCAGGTAAATGTGAATTACTGCAGTTCTAATATTATGCAATGTATGCTGATGCTTGACTTTTTGTGGTCAGGTTCCACATATTCGTTCGACTTTTCTTCTTACCACTGGACCCCGCAACACATGAAAGCCTGACTTAGTGGTGCCTAACGGGACTTCCCAAAAGTGCCCAGTGGCTGCCAGCTCTGCTCCCACTGAGGCTGGTGGACATGAGCTAAATCCACACTGACTTCACACCACCTGCCCCCCCCCCCCCCCCCCCCCCCCCCCCCCCAAGATACGAAATATTTTAAAAGTATCAAGCTCAAGCAGAAGCAATCCTTAGACTTTGGAGAGGTTGCTCGCAGGAATGAGGGCAACCCCCATATATCAGTGCTGCCGAAGGGATGCAGAGATTGGAGGCTGTGATTCGAGAAATTACACCAGTGCAATTACTGATTTGCACGTAATGACCTGAATCATGGCTTGTGGGGGGGTTATTTTCATCTCGGTGCAGTGCTATAGCATGGTGGGTTGTACAGTGTGATGCAGCGTGTAGTAAATCTGAAACCAAACTGCACTTGCTCTTGAGTAACTCAGAGCCCACAATCAGAGCTTAAGTAGAAGGTGAATTGCATGTCAGAATACGATGCTGAGAAAGAACGACAAAAGCCCAGAGAAGTTTAGCAGGGGAAATTGAAAAGGCTTGTTGGTTCTATTCTTTCAATCTGATAAAAGTCAATAATATATTAGAAAGAAGTGTTTAGTAGGTCAAAGAAGAGGAGATGACTGACATTCCTCTGCGATGTGGTACAAAGATAATCACCACGAGGCCAAATATTTTTCAATGTCAGTTTAGCAGATGAAGCCAGAGAGAAAATTAAAATGCAGGAGACAAAATGTGCGATAGCTACAGAAGCAATACAACTTTGGCTTTATTGTTTATCCTTTGATTTTTTAGCAGGCTGGGGAAGACATTTGTGTTTGGATTTTAAATTTGATTTGTCAGTCCCATTGCTATTTTGCAATCATAGAGAGGGAGGATTTATACACCTTAGTGTCATCTTCTCTCATCCTTATTCTCCCCTTCCAAGAAAAGGTATCTCAAATGGCTGATTAGAAAACAAAGAATGCAGAAAACTGGAGGAATGTCCTTGGAGTTTTGTTAATTCAAACACATCTATGTTTGCTCTTCTGCGGAGTTGCTAAAAATGGCCTAAAATCCAAATTCCTGCATAAGAGAGGGCTGAAGCCTGACTCAGACCAGAGCTGCGTGGTTCCAGCATGCCTGCCAGGCACTGCCACAGGAGGAAGGTGCCAGTCTCCCTTTCGGAGCCTGCTCTATTTTGCACCAGCAATAAAGCAGTCCCTGATGCAAGGCTGGTGACCTTGTGCGTATCTAGGTGAGGCTCTGGCTAGCCAAGGTATGCTTGCATGACAGGGGACACCAAAGAGGACACCAAGTATCACCTGCCACCTCCTGCCATCCAGTTCTACCCAGATAACTGAAAGCAAAATGGGGAGAGGGGCAGGAAAGGTCAGACAAGGTTTCATGTAAAGCACTTTAAAAACGAACAATCCAAAAAACCTGAAAAGTTAAAAATTTAATTGAGTCACGAATTGATTTCTTCTCTCCCCCTGCCCTCCACATTGGTTGGTGTGGCTGCTGGCCTGAGAAATCAGGCAAGAGGGATGCCCCACGGCGTGGCACCAGCCTGCCGTCAGTGCTGCGGCTCCCTCCGGGAGTGCCCAGCTCCAAGGTGTCCGTCCACGTGGCTATGGCAGAGCTCTGCAGCGCTGCTCGGCGTGTGGGACGCGGGTGTGAAGCGGGCTGGGTGACGAGGAGGGAGCTGCTGCTTCCCTGCAGAGAGAAGGGAAAAAGTCTCCCTCTGGGAAGGGACGATGCTGACAGCCACTGGGAACTGAGGCCTCGCACGGGGCTCCATAGAAACAGGCAGAAGGCTCAGCTTGCTCCCATCTGCTGACTTCAAAATGGGTTTGGTTTTCTTTTATTATTTCTTTCCCGCAGCGGCGGTGGGAAGCCCGTCCGGCACGGGTGGCATCAAGAAGCAGCAAGGGTCCCGGGCTGATGTGGGTGTTGTGCCCACGGTGATGCGCTCGGCAGGAGCACGGGCGCTGCTGCAAACCGAGGGGCTGGTCCCAGGACACAGCTCCCCGGCAGAGGGAGCGGTGCTCCCTGGAGAGCCCAGCTCCACGGTGCCACAGCTGAAGAGGGCTGCAGAGCCACAGCACTGACAGCTTCATCCGTCTTCCAGCTTTCCAACTGATGCCAGGCTTCCCAGCACATCCTCAGCTCTAGAGAGACAGGTTTGGCTCAGTCCTAGGAGGGATGTGAACCAGAGTTTCCCGCATACCGAGGCTATGCTGTGGCTTGTAGGGCATGCCATGCCCTCGAAACTGTGTCAATAGCATTAGGTCAAATTAAACCACATCTGTTGGCAAAAAAGGAGAAAGGATGGCCCAGCTAGGAGGTAGTGCAGACCGACGCAGGTTGCTCAACCTCAGCTGCACCAAGGCATGTTTGGTGCTGCACAGACCGCACAGATACTGCTCAGAGGAGTTTTCTGTGGGCTCGGGGATAGAGTCACGGCTGTGCTGCCATGACACTTGGCCCCATCTTGGCAGAGGGGGGGACAAAGTGGTCCGAGGCAATCTGCTGGGCTTTGCTCTTGGCAGTCATGTGAGGACCAGGGCAGCAGTAGGGTCTGGGCTGGCAGGACACAGGAGCCCTGGGGAACGTGTCCCTCTGAGATCTCCACCCTGCCCTCTCCTGCCTCTGCAAGTGCAGGATTTTATCCCCTTCCAGCAGAGCAGAGAGAAAAGCTGGGTCTTAAGTCTGGTACCGTGATTTACTTCCATTCCTGCGAGATTTGCTGGCCAGAGACAGACTGACTTTCAGACCCAGAAGCGGATTTCTCAGCAACATGATTCAGAGAGTAAAATAAAAATGATTTTGTGCTTTAATCCTCACCCTGCCAGCACTAGAGCATCACAGAAGGAAGGAAGCAGAGAGAAACACTACAGGAGGGTGAAATGTTCGCTACAAGAATTTGTATGAAGGGAGATGTGATGGCCTGTGGTCCTTTGCTGTCCCCTACATAGACGCACATGTGTGAACACAACCGTCTGTCTATGTGAGCATATGCAGACAGGTTACAATTACAGCATGCACTGGGGTGACGTAGTGGCACGTGGAGGTAACTAAGTACTCGGTAAATCTGAAACCTTTGTTTTCCAAGTTGGAAGAAAGTCAGTTCTGTCTCCCCAGGTCCAACGCTGGAGCAGACTTTTGATGCTGGAGCAGATAGAGGCAATTAAGCAGATCTTTCACTTTCTGGTTTTGGCTCTAGTGCAGCGAGGTTTTTGCAAGAGCACCTTGGGAGCCCGGGACACCCACGCACCCCAACAGCAGCTCTGCCCCCCCCAGCAGCACAAGCCCCGCGGCGAAGGGGAGCGCACCGCCAGGCAGCCTCTCCTTGTTTCACCCCAGATAAATCACAGCTTCCCGCTAACACACGCACAGAGGCACTGCAGAATTACATCTGCTCCACTTGCCTCCTTTTTTTTTTTCTCCCCCCCCTGGGGAAATGTGATATATACGCTTTCTTAAAGGGCCACATGGCACATCCAAATATGACCCGTTGGGGTGTGCACCGATGCCCAATTTTGTGCGACAGCCCCGAAAATACCTGGAGTGTGCATCAGCGGGGGACACGGCTGCTGCTGCACCACGCCAGTTCCCTGTGCCGACAGCAGCCCTGACATGCTGGAGGAAGGCAGGGCCGGGGATGCGGAGGCAGGGGACAGCGGAGCAGTTTGCAGAGTGTTTGGCAATGGAGCGATGCCGGAGGAACCGGCCTGCTGCTGCCCAGTGGGAGGAGATGCATGGGAGCCCTTGGGCGAAGGGTGGCCATGGAGGGTGACCAGGGGGGGCAATGCAAGCAGCCGTGCTCCCCCCAAGCAGTTGGCCCCTGTTTTGCAGCAGGGTGACCCACTGCCCAAAAAACCGGTCCCCACAGGGGTGGCTGTACAGGAGACAGGCTTCGCCTGTGCCCCTGCAATTGGGGCTCAGTGGGGCCACAGCGGCCAGCTGGCACTGCCAGCCGGCACTGCCAGCCTCTCTGACAGGCACATGTGCTCCCATACACTGGTTTTGCACCCATTTCTGCAAGAACCACAAGGAGGAGGGGCAAAATCCGCCAGCGCGTGTGAGCAATTCATTGTGTCCCTGTCAGCACTTTAAATCAAATTAAACTGTACAAAAAAGAAAATGGCATTTCTACGGCAGCACCTGTTATGCTACTACAATTAGGCTCCATTGTAGCCACACACACTAAAAGGTTCCAAAACACAGCTATATAAATCCCCTCGGACTGAAAAAGAAAAAAATTGCCAGTGAGCTGGTCCATTTGGAAAGGGCTGTGTACAAACAGGACTGACAGACGGCTCTCAGGGCTGAGTGCTTTGGGGATATTCAAATTATACACCCGAGCCACTCGACTGCATGGATGATGTTAATCCGGGGTGTGAGCAAGAGCCATTCCCACTGACCTCCTCAGCAGCTGCCCGTGCTCCCGCTGCTCCGGGGGGTTCTGGCACCATTTTCTACTGGCCTCCAGTTTTCCATAGGGATTACACATTTAATAAAATAAAGGACAAACTCCTAGGACTGGTTTACAGTAGCGTCATTAAACGGACTCCAGTCAGCCAGAAGAGGAGCCTGGTGTTTTGCAGCAGCAGCAAGGGTTTGCAAACACTCTAATAACTGGTTAGGGGCGACTGCCTTCAGCGGCTTAATAACCAGCTACGGCTTAACCAGTTCGCTCTGAACAAAGAAACATCATGATTTCCGTACTGGCCAGATGCAGACGCACCAAAAAGGTCCAACCACCCCAACATCGCCGCGCAGAAATGATGCATGATTTGCTGCAAATGATGGGAAAGACTGTGAGGGGCAGGTTGATGGATTGCACATGAAATAGTTTGGGGCAAACCAACCGAAGAGAGTGACCGGGCTCTGACACTTGCCCTGAGCGTGGCTCAGTTATAAAACCTTCAGCTGCCTCCCACGGACAAGGCCCCTCTGCCGTTGCCGACTACCCACCCTCCTGGTGACGCCCGTTAAGTGAATTATCTTCACACTGATGGGCCCCTGCAGGCATTCATTGGCACAATAGATTAGAGCAATTTCAGCAGATTTATGGATTGAGGGTTTATGGAGTCATTGATATGTGAATTAAGCACTGACTGACTGAGACTAACTCTTCAAAAGGAGTCATTATAATCTCTATAGACATATAATGATTCCAGTGACAACATCTTCAATGAAACTTCAAAAACACTTATTTAAAAAAAAAAAAAGGTACAGAAATATATATTTAAATAAAGTGCTAGTTCTCAGTTTTTCCCAGACACCAAATGTAAGGAAAATTCAGCTTCCTATCTGATTGGACATTCCAGCTTCATCTGGGTAGATGTTCAGTAAGAGCAGCTTCCCCCTTCCCTGGGGCATTGCTGTGGGGACCACAGCTCACACTGGTGTAGGCGATGCAAAGGTGTGATACATGCACCCTCTGGCAATGGGATAAACACATGGACTCGTACTGTTATACACATAAGAACCAGTCTGCACCCCTCCATCAAACCAAGCCCGGGATTAAGCTGGAGAAAGTTCAGCCAGGAAGAAGAAGAGGCCGGAGAGGTTTCTTATAAGGCTCCGCTGGTTTTTCTCAAGGTCCTTGTGCTTGAGAATATCCTGCAGCAATGTGGAAAAGAAATATTAACCTGGCTTTGGTAAAGTTTTTGAGCACCGTAGACTGGAAATTTTGGTGCAGTAGAGCAAACCCCTGCAATGGAGAAGGACAAGTTCCTGCCAACTGTGACCTCCCCATCCTCTGCAGGAGCTCCCAGCTCAGTCCTTGGCCTCAATGACATATTTTCAACAGCAGACATCTAGCTGTGGTGACATGAACAGCAGGCAGGTGCCTTTGCTCCAGAAGTGGTTTGCGCTTAGCCACCTGATTTAAATGTCAGAGTAGTTGAACTTTGCTTGAATTGCCCAGCGGGGCTTAATCCTTGCTCACAGGCTGCTGGCCATAGGGGAGCAATTAGCCCTCAGCCACCTCCAAGGGGAAACTCTCCCATCCAAGTGTGATGTCCCATCTCCAGGTGATGGGGCTGGTTATCCCTCCCGTGCTGATGGACCTCAGGCTCCATCCCACTGAAGCCCATGGAGTTGCACCACGGTGAAAAGCCGTGGCGTCAGGCTGGTGTTTTGGCAAAGCGTGGGGCGAATTAAGAGCGGAAGCACAATCATGTAGGTAATCCGCGGTCACTGTCATGCACAAAGTGCTTCTGCTCTTTGAGGTCTGGTTTGGCAGCTCCTGTGATGAATGGGATGAGAGCACCCTGCCCGGTAGGACAGCAGCTTCTTTCTGAAGTCAATGAGCTGAGGCTGGTCCAAGGGCTGGGGTGATGGACTCCACCCTGGCCTTCCTGATGTTCACTGCAAATTAACGGGCTACTGAGCTCACAACCTGAACAGCTAGGTTTTTGTGTGAAGAGCAATTACCATCCATCTACTCATTGGCTCACCACTAATGAAAAACAAGCAGAAAGAAACACTCCGCAGACGGCACCACAGCGCGTCCCTGATGCACCAGCTGAGCATCCCTGGCTGCACCACGCAGCAGCGGGGCTGGCGGGGGCTGGTCCTTGCTGTGCTGGTGAAACGTGCTTGCAGAGCTGTTGCAGTGAGTGGTGAGCACAGGATTTGTAGCCCAAACGGACAGAACCAGGTGAACGGGGAAGCCTGTGTCCCAGGTACACCATCCCCTTTGGCCTCGCATGAGGTCTGGCACACTTTGGCATAGCTCCTGGTATAGCACACAGGGCTGGTGGCTTGCTGAAAGTCTTAAACATTTTCATTATACCAAAAGAGGAAAAAACCAGTGTGAGAGATCCTGCTCACACAGGCCTATTTCAGACCTTTTCTGGGAGGAGGGGAGGGAAAATTTTATGCTTATCCTTCAAGAGCACCTAGGATGAGCTTCTGCAGCAGCAGCAGCTCTCATGGAAAATCCTCCTGGCCCACCTTTCTGCAATGAAATGTTTGTTTCCTGGTGTAATTTACTAATCCCAGTGGTCTCCTTCCATGGCTGTGCAGAAGCAGTGTTGGACCCCGTCACACAGCCATCCCTGGGTCTGGAGCACCCTCCCCTCCCAGGCAACACGCTTGTGCTTTGCAGAAATGCATCTTCCAAATGCTTCCACTCAAGCCCAGGGGTCAGCATCCCCTCTGCAAAAGCCAGTCTCCAAATCACAACCTGCTTCTTCCCTGCAAATGGACTTTTCAGCTTAAGACTCAACCCTCCCTCACATCCTCCTACACCCTAAAAACAGGAAGAAAAATATTGCAGGTAAAGCAATATATCTCATTTCACTGCAAACCACCCCCCAGGAGGCAATGGCTGCATAGGCATATGCAGCCTCTAAGCATGCCTTTGCCTCATCCATCACCAATGATGCTGTTAAAAATATCAGGCCAGCTTCTCTGCTGCAATAAATCACTGCAGCTCCACCCGCATGGGCTGAGATTTTGGCCCCACCACGGGGTGAGTGAAACCTGCAGAAAGGGAGTGGGTCACAGCACACCCTGACGAGGCCATGCCAGTTGGGCTGCGGAGGCTGGGAGTGAGGATCCGGCACGGCTTTCTGCAACTGCATGGGAGCAATATTCCCCCACAGCCTCAGCAATGTCTTTTTCTCCCAGCACTTGGAGCTGATGAAAACCTTGTGGCTGCAGAGCAGTTTGCGGGACCCCTCCGTGCCACTTTCCCTGCCCTTCACCCCCACCAAGGAGCACTGCGCCTCTGGAGCCTTTCACCGTGCTCCACGAATGTTAGATCCAAGAAAAGAAATAAGCACGAAGACAATAAATATGAGTAATAACCCCAAAGAAGGGAAGAGGGAGAAAATAAGCCTCAAACCAAATATTCAGAAGGGTCAGGAGGAAAAAGCAGCAGTGTGAAAGCCTCACAGAGGTTAGTGGGTGCAGGGCATTAGGGAGCTGTTGGCCAGCAACACCGCTGCAGATTTGAGCTGTGCATGTCCTTCACGCTATGGCCGAGGAAATCAGAAACCCCTTGAAATATTCTCATAGCAAGAGATCAACCAACACACCTCATCTATATGACCCTCCCAAGGAGAATAAACCAAATACCTGCATTTCACAGATGGGGAAACTGAGGCAGAGGGCACAGCAACATGCTCCAGAGGTTTTCCTGCTTCAGCTGTGTTTGTTAAACCCAGATTAAGCCAAAGCAAGGACAAGACAAGAAAACACAGGGGCCAGGGGCATCTGCAAGCTGCACAAATACCCACTGAGAAGAGACCCCTGAACCCCAGAGGGAGGGAGGAAGGAGAGAGCAGGGGACCCCATGCCTTCTCTTTGGCCACGGCTAGAAGGGTGTCTCCCCATCTACAAGGCAGAGAGGACAGGAACCCTGCACCTTAACCGCTGCTTACAGATACTTCTCCAAATCCATCCCAAAGATCTCAGGTGGTACAGCTTCAACAGGTGGAAAACCACTGTCCTCTCCCCCTTGCAGATGGAGGGCAAGTTATTGCCTGCCTTTTTTCAGCAGTCCTCTCCATAGCTGAAACCTCTTGCATGGCCTCTCTTAACTTAAACAACCCCAATGCATTCTATTCCTCTTCACAGCCCTTATTTTCTAGATCTCTGAAAAGCTGATCTGACCACCTGCATGACTGTGAAATTTTCTGCACTCCCTCCACCTCGCTTCTCTGCAGCCCTATTTATAGTAATTTTTATGCACCTACAACTTGACAAAAACTCTTTGCAAAAGCCACATGGACAAATGTGCTTGCACATGGGGGGGACTTCACTGCTGCAAGACTCAAAGCTCATCAAGGGTAAAAAGAATTACGTTAATCCCACTTTCATGGGGAACATCAACACATGGGAGATTCCTGCAGGGCATGTACTAAGGGCTCTGCTTATGAGCTGGCATGCATTGACATGGTGAAGGCTGGAGGGGTCCTGCCCCACGGTGAGCGGTTCTGCAGCAGGATCCAGCGGGGACATCTCCAGGTATACCTCCTCTGCCGTGGACCAGGCCCTGAGGGCGAGGAGGATGGGATCGTCCTGTCCCAGGAGGGGGTGGCAACAGTGTGAGAGCATGTGGCCATGGGAACCAGGGAGAAACGTGCTGGACTTGAGGATGAAGTTGTTGTGAGAAGGAAAAAAGAAGAATCCCTTGCAAACTGAGCATAATGGATGGGGAATGGGGCTGGGTCGCCGAAAGCCATACGTATTTGAAAGCCTGTGAGGCAGAAGCCTCAGTTCTGCTCCACTCCTGGCCTGGCTCTCACCCTCTGACAACATTTCCAGAAATATTGGTATTCTAGAAATCCATATATTTAGGGACAAGGAGCTTGTACATCATTCTCTAATCCTTACCTCATGCCTGGATCTCTCCCAGCACCTCTGCATCCCCATCAGCCTGGTATCTGGACATCAGCAACTCCTCACCATCAACATCTATCAGTAATTGGGCTAACCCTAAAAAGATAAAGTGAAAACCCTTTGACACTGCTGTATGATGAAGTATAGTCAGAAAAAGGAGCCGAGGTCACAGAGCCAAACAGCTGAGAACAAGCCCAGTTTTCCATTAAAGCCAGGCTGGAAATTTCTCATTGAATGTACCTTGCAAAAATTGGCTACTGGATTGCAGCAGCCACTTGCCACGAGATCCCTGACCGCAGGTCTAAGGCACTGGTGCCTTCACCTGGATTTGCTAGGTTCTCTCTTATTTGTGATTTCTCAACCCATTTTTGCTGCCTTTTCTGTTTTTTGCTTCCTTTTCTGTTTTCTTCTTCCTGGTCGAGTTGTCCTGGTGGGAAGGTCCAAGCGTAGCGTGGTCCACCAGCCTACTGCTAGCTCAGGCTGAGAGCATCAATATTCAAACCCCCAGACAGTGATTAATCTGTTCTTGCGACTGTGCCCAGAGACCCAAAAGGCAATTAAGCTGGTGCTGCTGGGTGGAAGGTAATTTCATGATGCTTCCTCCAGATGGCCAGATCTTTTCAGGGGCATGTGTTCCTGTGATGGCAGGGCTGAATAACCATACAAAGCACCATGTGAACAACAGTACGGTGCAGCCAGGATGCTGCATGGCTGTCACTGGGTCGGTGAGTGGATTAGCAAAGGCTGAACAGGAGGCAATCTGAAGCATTGCTGGGGAAAAACAGTTGGAGGCCATCTACTGCAAGGACTGGATTTTCTCTCCAGTTCACTCATCCACTTCAAATTAAGAGCATGGTTGTGAGTTTAGCATCAGAGGGCTGCACCTTCCTGGTGGCTGGGAGGGATGGAGGAGCATCAATGGGCCTGTGATGCCCAGGGCTGGCTTGGGTACCCCATGGCTCGCTGGCAACAGAGTGGTATCCACGTGGTGCCCACGGTACTAAGCATCATGAGCTTTTTAGTACTAAGTCCTCTGAACACTCACCAGCTCCACAGTGGTACTGCTGAGAAAACATACACCTGATACTGCAGGGCTGTTAATGGTGGCAAGTGAGGGATCAAGACTTCCTGAAGACTTTTCTCTCCAGGGGCTACAGAGAGTAAGGAGGGATAGATATATTACAGCATCACCCAGCTTCACCATTTTGTTGAACTTGACCAGAGTCAGTGGGTTTTTTTCTTTGAAGACCCCTCCTGGAGTAAGGAGACCCTTAGGTTTCCTTTTCTAAGAAAATTAACCCTCACAGCTAGCTTGAGGTTATGACCTTCTAGCAAAATTGAAGGAAAATGGTAAATAACTGCACAACATAGTAAATTTTTAAATTATCGTGACCTTCTGGGGCCAGACTTCTGGAATCAGCATTGCCCTGATGGCATTTCCAGGAACGTGTGTGCTCCTTGAGAGCTGGTGCTGGGGGAGAGCATTGGAAAGAGCTGCGGGGAGAGAGGTGACCTAAACTGTGGGGTGCAGAGCTCCCACAGGGTTGTATTTATTAGCAACTCAGCAGGCCCTGGTGCTAGCTGTGTTTTGGGGTAGTTGACATCCCCCAGGGAGGTCCAGATCAGACCCCATCCTTATCAGACCTGCCACCTACTCTGGCTGCCCCCCAGCCGTAGCAAGCCTGTCTGTACACACCAACACCCTGTAAATGCCTGGTGGAGGAGGCAATTACTGACCTGGGCTTTGTGTCCAAAGGGGCTTTCCAAACCTCAGCGTGTGCCTGAGTAAATAGCTCCTTCCCTTTGTCCCCATTGTCACCCTGCCAGAGTGGCAGAAGCGTTACCCATTGCAGTTTTCCCCAGCACAGCAGGGCTGTCTCTGGCTTAAACGTGGCTTTGAAGAGCCCAAGGTTGAAAAGCTCAGCAGTGGACCACCTGGCTGGGGGAGGCTTCAGGCAGGACTCCCCTTGTACCATGGAGCAGCCCCAAATGATGCTCTGCCAGCCCCATCTCACCATCAGGGCATCTTCCCACCAGTCCACACTGCCACTCTTCCCTGTTTAGTTGACCATAATTATTCCCAGCCCACACACATTCCATCGCCTGGACACAGAGCCTCTCCCAACCATAGGGAAGTTACGAACCCCTCTGTTCTCCTCTGCACAGCACAAAGTCCAATGCCACAGGACTTCATTGCAACAATCTCTCACTAAACCCTCTGATCTCCCCTATCACGCTGACAGGTGACTAGCTGGCAGGCTTCTAAAGCAAAGAGGTGCATGTTGCCCATGGCACAGTGGCACCTCCTGATTTACCCCTCTTGCTTCAAACAGGGGCCTCAGCCACCTGGAACTGCCCGGTGTGCCCAGTGGGACAGCCTGGCTCACCTCCATCTGGGCACCACACGCTCCCTAGGGTTAAATGACTTCCACCACTCAGTTACAAGCCAAGTGACTGTGTTTAATGTCATTTAAACCTTCCAGACCCCTTTTTTGCTCCTGTGCATTGAGTTCCCTTCAAGGTGCCTAAACGCTCCGGGGATGGAGGGATCCAGGGCAAGTATCCACATGGAAATAAGTGCCCCTGGGGCAAAGTGAGGGACAGAGAGGTAAATATATAAATGAATAACCACGAGACACAGCGCTTCCCGCCCCTCACCCACACCTGGCAATCATTACTGGGACCGAGCTGCCCATGACCTCTGGAAACAGGGCAGAAGGGGGTGAAATGCAGCCATTCTCACACGGCAGCTCTGGGGCTGCTTTTGAACCCCCACACCTGACACCACAGGGCTTCACCCCACCAGGGCAGGACCAGGTGCCAAAAACCTTCTCCCCCCAGCCGCCCCAGGCTGGCTCAGTCCAGCAGCTCACCGTGTTGTCACGTCTCTGGTTTCACCTCTGTTTGTAGGGTAAATGATTAACCTTGAATCTCGTGGCTGGTTCAGCATTTCTTCCCAACCTCTTCCTTCTTTTAAATGCCCAGACATACTGAAAGTCAAATAGTGCCCGAGTCTTTCCCGGGGAGCAAACAGGCAAAGCTGCTGGCCGTCTTGGGCAGGTGGGGACAGGCCTTTTTTTTGACTTCCAACAGCCTTTTTCCAGAGGACTAAGGAGGATGGAGAGCAGTGCCATGCCCAGAGGGACCCCCTTGGCCGGCCTGGGTGTGCGGGACAGTGCTCCAGTCAGCTGAGGTGGGCAAGCTCCCCCAGACCCCTGCCCTGCAGAGCTGCCCACCCACCACCCCATCTCCCCAGGATTTCCTGTGGCACAGAGTTGCTCTTGGTTTCTGTGGATCGTGCCTGTGTTATCCCAGCTCCACTGTGGAGAGGATCAGTTCAGTTGGTGCTGGGGTATGTATCCCTTCTTTCCTTGCCTGTGGGCTCATATTTTATGGTCCTCTTCCCTGGCTCCCTCCACCACACAGCTCACCCCTTTGATCATTGCTGCTGCTCCGCTCTGGCCACAGAGCCCCCAAGCAGGGTTTGAGCTAAGGACTCAGCCCCCTTCCTACTGAAATCCCTGGAAAATGGGGTGTCCTCCTCTCCCTCCCGCCTTCCGTATGGGCTGTTATGGGATGAGCTCCTGAGCAAGGCAGTGAATGATTAAATATTCTCCCGAGAGGGTGTGATGCAGGGTCTGAGCCCCAACTGTGCAAGCAGCACTGCAAACCCATGGGAAGACGCAGTCCCTGCAGTTTATAGCCCATGAAATAACCATGCGCAAGGGAGCGAAACAATGACCAAACTCGGGCTGAGGAAGGATGAGATCTATTTCCAGAGTCCCAACATGTCCGTTCGCTGCAATCATATTTCAATCTCTGGCTCCTGTGAGCTGGACAGACCTGAGACAGGCAGTTCCTGGGTGACCTCAAGCAATAGCTGCTTCTAATGATTTAAACTGATCACTGAGCTGCCTTGAGCGTGCGGTGGGGAAATGTCACATTTCCCATCCTCAGAGCTCTGCAATGTACAATGTCCCCGCGAGCGGGCCGTGTTAGCTGCTGACCTGGTGAGAGCCCTTTGCAAGGGAGGGAAGGCAAAACCTCTGTCTCTTTCCCCTTCCCAAGCACTTGGGCCAGCTCTCAGGGTGGGCAGAGGGGAGCTAGTCTGTCTGCAGCAGGGCAGGAGCTGAGCAAGTGCAGGGAATGTGACTACAGCCCAGTAGCACTCACAGGATCACTTCTGTTGAAATCTGAAATCTCCTGCAGCATCCCCTGCAGCTCACACAGGGGCTTGCTTGGCCCTGGAGATACCCATTCTCAGCACACCAGGATGCAGTGCTCTGAGGCAGGATGAGTGATGTGAACCTTTACTGCATCATACAGCCTCCTGCGCTGTAACCATCATGATTTGGAGTATGGAGATCTCTGTGGGTTTGGTGGAAGGGGCTAGAGCAGAGCTTAGCCACCAGCCGGGGACCGCTCACCCCTGGGCCACCTTCTAGCAGCAGCAGCAGGTCAGGGCTTGAGCAGGGCAGAAGCAGCAGCACGACCCAAAGTTGCTGTATCCACATCAGAAAGTGGCAACAGCTCAGTGAGACTCAGGAAGGGTTATCATTCCTACGTGGCTGGAAATCCACCTAGAAGAATGGAAAGTAAAAGCATATCCTGTTACCAACCATAAGGGTATGTTTACACAGATTTCATCATCTCTGACTTTTAGTGATTCCTTGGTGCTGGAGAAATAGCCGCCACTTGCCTGATTTATGGAGTTAAGTAGAGCTTTCCAGAGCTAAAAGCAGGTCAGCACCTGGTATCTGTGACTAGAGAGATTGTTTCGGTAGCTACAGGCTAGAACAACTTGCTCTGTCCTTGTATTAGGCACAGGAAAGGGATGGGCCAGATTTTCAGTCCAGGACTGACTTTGGACACACAGTAATACCCTGTTATGAACATCTCATCTAATTCCGCTGTTTTATGCAGTTCAGTGATTACTGTCAACTTGTTTGGAAAACTCCTTATTGAAGGACAAGATGAATAGAAATACAGAGTCAGACCCAAGGAGCGTGACCTCAGAACCAGCCTCACTGACTAACAGTGCAGGGGAGGAAAAGATGGAGGTTGCTTCTGAACAAAGCAGCCCAACTTTGCATAGCAGGGACAGTGGGTTCTTTGAAAGAGGTATTAAAACAATGTTAAGCATCCGGAAATCAATACGAAGTCCAAACAAAGAGAAAGGAAAGGAAGGTACCGGCACTTGGAAAGGAAAACGACTTTCTTTGCGATTCTCCAAGAGCTATGAGGAGAACAAAACCACGATCTGTAATGGCGTGGAGGAGATTGGTGAGAAGATAGAAGCAAAGCCCGTTCAAGGAAAGCCTCTTTCAGGTAAGAAACATAACCACCAGTGTAATCTGCTTGGCAGGATATACATAACCTTCAAGTAATTTACACTTTGCAAGTCTTGCGCCCAACAGAGGTGCTAAAGAGCAGGCACCCCATTACGGGGCAGAGACAACTGTCACCCCTTGCACAAACACGTTGGGGCGTTACCTGGCCCAGCCTGGGCAGATCGCCTGTCACTGAACATGCTGCTGTGTGGCCTCCACCGCGTTATTTTAAGCATATCAACAACCTACCTATCAGCTCACATATCAGTGGACATATCGCCCCTCAGACATATCAGTCAGCAATCTGCTGAGCACAGTTTGGAAACTGCTGGTCTGACAGTATCTAGAAGTGCAGTGTGGGCTATTCCTACACTATTGCCGGCATTTTACTTCGGGACAATTTCTGCTCTTCAGCTCTCAGACTGATGGTGCCAAACTGTACTCTGTAAGTTGCTCCAGGGCCTTGATGGGGAAAAAAGATGGTTTGGATGTGATCTGGTTTGGCACCTCCAACTTGGTTCCTAATCTTAGAGACTGCCTGGTGAATAGACCTCCACAGGTGCTTTGCTCTCTTACACTGAATTCCCATCTATTCTCACAACAGCAGTGCTGCAAATATTTGTTCAGTTTGTTTTCCTCACGCTGGTTACTCTCATGCATTTTGTCAGCATTATATAGATAGGTCTTAGTCAAATTATAGTAACTACCTTCAGTGTAGCTCTCACCTTTCCGCAAGTGTGGGCAGACTGCAAGGACTTTAATCTTGGTTTGAGCACTGTTCTCCTCCACCTTCTCAAGGCTGAGGTACTACAATGCATGCACCAGGAGATAGACTGAGGTGGGTCAACATGGCTTGACCTTTCCTCAGGCTAAATTTCTAGAAAGAAATTCTTGGTCTACTGCATCGGATGTCATGGGCATCGAAGGGCTGACGTTGTCTCACTGCTATAATGTGCTCTACTGTGCCATGAAGTTATTTACTGCTTTGCACTGATACATTGTGAGGTTGGTAAGCTGGATCTGAGCCCATCTCATAAACTTTGCTAGTCTGTTCTCAAAGGGTCTTAGATGAGAAGCAACAGGAAATGTTACCATAAGCCCTTTTCTTCTCCTGCAATAAACAAGCTGAGGAATTGCACGAATAAGGCCCATCCTGTGCCCAATAACTCGTGATTAGCCTAGACTAGAGCAGCTCTGTCAGAAACACGTCCCATCCTGAGATAAATATGGCAAGCGATGGAGACTCCACCATGTGCACCATTAAGCTGCATAATGGTTAATTGCCTTTCAATTGTCTTCCTTCAACTACCAGCTGGCTGATCTTGTATTGCTAAATTAAAGATCCATTTAGCACCCAATATCACCTCCCTGACTAATTATCCTAGATGGTGATTAAATGGTGTTTTCTCACTTTGATAAACAGAACAGAATGTATTCCTTTAGTCTCTCACTGCAAGCACTTGTGCAAACACAGGTTTTATATTAATTTATCTAGAAGAGACTAAGTTAAGTGGCACAATCTCCCTCCCCTCTGAGTGCAGAAGCAACTGTAGCTCCATATAGGGACTAAAAGCTCTATGCATTCTATGCTGCATCAATAGTTGCGTTATTTGCTGTATTTCCATCTTCATACAGATACTCTCACGCTGTACAGAATATTTGGTGTATATGGTATAAAATTTGTGTGCAGACAAGCCCAAGGGCATAAATTATGGGCTATGAACCAGTCCTTCATATCTTCCCTGAGTGCTCTCCAATTTTTCCATATAATTTTATGTGTGTATGTCCCAGAAGCAGTGGCCACGCATGCCTAAGTAATACCCTTTCCCTTCTCCTTTTTAATATTTGCCTTATGCCCAGTATCACAGTGGGATCTCCTGTTCAGAGCATTTGTTATGATGCTGGAGATGGTGAGAGCTTCCTGGGGCCTCTCTAAAGCTAACAGTGCTCTTGGATCTCCTCAACACATGGCAAATACTTCTTATGCTATAGGCAAATAGGCAGCAGTTCTTGCACAAGCAAGGCATTGAAAAAGAAATGGGAAACTCAGTAGACCTCAGCCACTTTGGGGGTAACACTATTTGGTGACTTTCCCACAGCCTCAGCCAACACCAGCCAGTATTGGTGCTGAGGCAAAGGAGGTAGGGAAACCCCACGTGAGACCTGAGCACCAGGAGAAAGCACTCGCAGGTTTGGATCCCCCTCCAGTGCACACACCTCCCAAAACCATCCAGGGACAGCAGCGCTCACTGCTTGGAAGGCAAATGTCACTGGTGAGAGG
Source organism: Astur gentilis (assembly GCF_929443795.1). Classification (NCBI taxonomy): domain Eukaryota; kingdom Metazoa; phylum Chordata; class Aves; order Accipitriformes; family Accipitridae; genus Astur; species Astur gentilis. Next base: position 11,724,966 of record NC_064904.1, read on the forward strand.
CAGTGCTGCGTATCTGACTGTAGGTTTACATAGAGGTGGTGAACAGCCAGGTCACCCAACCCTGAACCACCACAGGTGGGTGAACTTCACATACCTGGCATACTTTGGTGTTCCTCCATTTCCTTCTGCTGGGACCCCGGGACTACCATCCCAGAGACTGTCCTCACTCCCCAGCCAAAGGGTTATCGCAGATTGCAATAACTGCAGGGCTGAGAAGCTGTGGCTTCTGGTCCTCCAGAAATCCCTCTTTTTGTTGAGAGAAGGCTGAGGACCACAAGCAATCACAGAACATCTCCTAAATGTCTGGAACAGCTAAGAGGCCAGTCATGAATGGGCCAGTCTCTGGCTTGCTACCTCAGTCGCTATATCTCAAGGAGTCGTCATAACGCAAATCAGCAGCGACAACCTCTGTAGTTTGCATTAGCATTTTGCTCAGCCCTCAGAAATGCAAGAGCCAGTTTGGCTGTGACATTAGTTGATCATGTGTCTTAGGAAAACTCAATAATGCACAAAATTAAGACAGGAGGGAAGCCTGGGGTTTGCCCAAGGTTACATCTGAACCGGGAATGTTCCCAAAAATGTATCATCAGGAGCATCCCCAAATCAGTATGCTGCTCCCCCAGGGCCTTGGTATCTCTGGAGGACATGCAGGTGGGTAGGTTGGGGCCAAACACGACCATCCACTGAGATGTCTGACCTGGGAGCTCAGGAGGCCCAAAGGGGTCTGTCCTGCTGTGCTCTCTCCCACCTCTCCAGCCAGACCCCTGGGCACTCTCCCTGCCTTCTTGGGCAGCACGCTGAAATGCCCTTTCAAGCCAGAGATGCCAGAGCTGGGCTGCACCGCCATGGCCAATTCAGCAGCAGAGTGTGCTGGGCACTCTGGTATGCTGGGAAACAAGGGCATCTGTGCTAAAGGAAATCCTGCTGGTAGGGTATATCCCAAACTGTCCCTGCTGCCGGTCCCACTTCAGCTCCACACTAACAGAGGGGCAGAGCCAGAGGCAGCTTTATGCAGCCTAAGACCCCAGTGTCCCTCTGCGCAGCCTCGTTAGCCGTTGCTTGAGGTTTTCCTGCAGGGCTATAATCAGTTTTTTGGATATCTCCTACCACTGAAACCAGTAGTTTAGAGATGTGGCTCAATTTGCAGTGATTGCATTTCCGTTGCTTTCCTCTCCTGTGTCAAACAGGAGCTGGAGAGATGAGGGGGGTCAGTCTCAGGGGCACTGCTGGGACCTGGCTACTCAGAGCAGCCCTGCAAGCCTCCCCATGAGGCATCTTGTCGTGTTACCTGTCAATCACCTAATGCCTGCTTTGTCCCAACCCTTTCCCCCCATTCTTTCTGCAGTAATGGAAATCAATGAACTTATTCAGAAAAGGCAACTTTTGGAAGCATTTGCAAGCATCAGGTACTTGGAAGATGAGACTATTGCTGAACGGGATGCTGAGAAATACCAAGATAACCCCCAGGAATTTGTACGGAAATCCAAGGATGTGGATTTGCTTTATAACTCTATCACAAATGCGATCCACTCCATTGTGGTGGGAACGCTGGAGCATCCCACTGTAGAGGACACTATGCTGACCTCCCTGGTGACTTTAATTGCTTGTGAAGAAGCAGCTCATCCTAACACAGGCAATGCTGCTGGTCCTGGGTCGGACTTGCTTGGTACGCCCAGAAAGTGGAGGGAGGAGTGGAGGGAAGCTGTCAACAAGAGTGCTAGAAAAAGAGTCCTGAGGATACCCATGGCATCGAAGGAAGAAGAGAGTTCTTGGCTTGATCTCCACTTAGGATTCCTCCAGAAACAACTGAGTGAAGACTTACTGAAAATCAAGTTATCAGTAAAAAAGTGCTATCCGGAGGAGTACCAGGTGTGTGACACGTATGTGGAGGCTTTTCACAAGGCCATTGCCTCACACTTGCAAGATCTCTGCCAGAGACCGCTGGAGTTCAAAGAGCTCTACACCTTACTCGACTGGGTGGCCAACACCTACCGCAGGTAAGAACCTGCAGTTGCCACATTGCTTCAGCCTCTTCCAGAGACCGGCAGGGCCACAGTGTGCTTTGAAAGCACCAAGCTATTTTCAGTTTCATGAGTGAGGAAGAAACACAGTCTCTTCTACAGTAAAGCCAGATAGCCAATCTATTAATAGGTGGGGACAAAGGTTTGTAAATAAAACACTTACTGCTTTTCACAGATCTAAATTACCTTGTTTTACTCCCCTCTCCCACTTGCTGTTCTCACATGCCAGGAATCTCCTCCTTGCAGCTCTGATAAACCTGCTCCTTTTCTGCAAATATTTTGCAAGGTCCAGCAGCTGCACGGTGACTTTTCCAGGCACAGGGAGGGACCTGTGGGGGAGCCCTGCCTTCTTCCTTTTTAGTTAAAACTGTGATGCATTTGGAAACGGGCCATGTTACCCTCCATATTCAGGGGTCAGAGTTGTCTCAAGGAGATGCCAAGACAACACCGTGTGGAATTAGCCACAGTAAAACAAAGGCTCTGGCTCAGACGTGTCCACTAGTTGAATGGGAGGTCCGTGTTTTTTAGGACCTCTTAAAGCTCCCTGTAATTCAGGGGTGACTAAAATATTCTAGGAGCTGCATAGATGTATCAAACACCATCCTCAGGGTACCCTCTGCATGTGGGAGTAAAGGCAGGAATTCTGCACAACAACAGTAAAAACTGTGATGCTGGACATTGCCTCCTTTTACAGCCAAAGAAGACATCTAAGATAGGCACCTGTAGAAGGTCCAGGCATTGTTTGTCCTCAGTTGTTCACTGGGCTAGACCACAGACCATCATCCCAGGCCCAGAGATCTCCCAGACTAAAACCCAACAGAAATACACAGTGGGGTGGGAAGGAGAAGAGAGGCAACTTCCACAGGAGTTGGGTCTGGTAATGAGCATGTAAAAACAGCCATGTCAAAGCAAAATGGTGTCTGCCCCAGTAGCTGGTCTCCAGGAATGGCCTGAACCAAGGAAGGGACAAACGCAAACCAATTGGCACCCCTCAAACAAACAAAAAAGGGAGTGAAGGCAGGAGTATTGACACTGAGTCAAACAGTGGGAAAAAATGGACATGGAAGGGGCAGTGGTGGAGCAGGGCAAGCAGCAGCAACACTTGCCCAGAGCACTCCTAGCTTTGGGGTCAGGATCATTTGTACTGCAGATGGTCTTTTTATGAACAGCCCTCAACAGATTTCTTCTGTGAACTTGTCCAGTTGCTCCCAAAACCCCATTTACAGTGTGGTGACTGTGATGACATGTGTGTAACCCCCTCAGCATCATGGCACTGGCTGACCAGCATTATGGCAGGACCGCTATGGGAGTGACAGTCCCACCCATTGTCCTTCCTCACGTGTCTCTGCTGATCTCATCTGGAGGGAAATTCCTGCATGTCCCCAGCCCCTGGGAACTGTACTGCACCCCAACATTGTAGGAGACAGGGGGAGAAACAAGCTTCAGCAGCCTGGTTCTGCACTAAAGTGCCCCCATCATGTTTCTCTAACTTGCTGAGAAAGAGCTTATGAGGAGCTTGCAGCGTTTTGGGCACTGCTTGCAATCACCTTGCTGGGATGGGCTGTTTCCATTTGATTTCCTCATTCTCAAAGAATTTCATCCCCTCTTGGGACCCATCCCAAAAGAGAAGAAACTGTCTGACCCAAACTCATTATTGATGCTACAATTCAAACAACTGGGAAAAAAGGAAGAGGGGAATAAGCTCCTCGAGTATACATTTGAGCCAGTCATTTCAGTCATGGCAGAGAGTTTGTATTTAAATCTGTGGCATCCTTTTAAATGAACAGCAGACTCCTGCAGCAGCGGGACTGTGCAATGCTTCACACCCGCAGATGTACCTCTCTGGGAAATCTGAACATTGACTCCAGGACACTATCAGCATGCTGAGATTTTTTTCTGCTGAGCAGTCAGTCACTCTGCACCAGCCTGACCTTGTACAGTGCAATCCTCACTTGGATCCAAACCTAGCCGTGGGCTTGACGCTGGTTTCGCAACGGGAACGCTTTTTGGTGGTTGGGCAAATGAGCAGGCTGTGTGTAGGACATGGCCACTGTGTTAGTCCCTGCTAACCAGGTGACTGCTTGCAACAGTCATCAAGTGCATGAATATTTTCTTCTTTCTGCTCTCCACTTTCATTACCCTGAAAGACGCAATGCCTCCACGGTCCATGGCAGATTGCAAGGGTAGCACATTCAATTGTACGGGCTAATAATGGGTTTCTCGCCCCAGAGGGAGAAACACAATCACTCCTTCCCTTTCCCTGCCTCCCCGCTAATCAGCTGGCCTCATTACACCACAATCCAGAGGAGAGTGAGTGGAAAAGTTGCGTGTCAGCTGAGTGCACTTTGGAGTCAGACTCTGTAGCTGCAGGTCCACCCACTGCTTCCATCCATGGAGGAACCATGGTGCTGCCATGGCCCATGGCCCAGGCATGGGAATGCCTTCCAGAGGCTGCCCTGCGCAGAGCAGGACCTGCTCTGCCACCTCCCCTTCCTAGGGATAACGCACAGGGAAAAATAACAGGATGATATAAGCCGTGATGTGACACCGGAGAGGAGTCAGGGAGATCAGCTAACTCCAAAGCAGCACGCTGCTACAGGAATTACCCTGAAAGGCATTTTGCAAGCTTGTAGTCAAATGAATCAGCTTCAGGTTGTTTATTTAAAAAAGTAAATTCTCCTAGCACTTTTCATGTCCAAACAACTCAGAAGTCTCATGATTTCTAAGGTGGGCTGGAACCTTAGATCATTTTGATTTTGAATAATTAGGATTTTGAATAGCGAGGAAAGATTTTCTTGTTAAAGCTTGAAAACAAGCATCGCAATTTAAGCTTTAAGTATATTTCTCACAGCTTAATAATTATGTAGCTCATGGCACATGAATATTCCATCAGTTTACTCACACTCCGAGGCAACATAATTTGTTCATTTGAATCTTTCCAGTGAACTCTTTCTGGGTCACCCCGATCTCAAACCAGAAGTTAAGACAGAAAACCTGTCCCTGCTGTTAACACCAGCTGATTGGGATAAACTGAAAAATGACTACATCGCTTCTGCAAAGGTGAGAGTTTTGTCCTTGTCCCCACGTGCCCCCCAGGGAAGGTGTGGGAGCCCCAGCCTCCAGGGCAGAGGTCTTGGGTGGCTGCATCATGGTTTCTAGCCCCACCAGGTGCTGAGTCCTGCCGGCACCATGCAGAACGACCTTTAATCAAAAGCAGAAAAGTCCTGAACACCGATTCAGGGACCGAAGCAGGCCATGGGCCCGAACCTGGGTGGTCACAGAGCCAAAGGGACTGTACCAGACCCATACAGTATGGCAGAGGCTTACCGAAAGGTCATAGCTGGGCTTCATCAGACTGAACGCATTGCAAAGCTAGATGTAAAGGCATTTTAGCTGCTACTTTCACAGCGTGTGACCTCCTCCAGCACATCCGAGGTTTGCTATAGGCAGACAACTTTGGGTACGTCCCTGCCAAAGGACCTCCCCATGGCTGAGCTCCTCCTAGGAAGCCCCTTCTGCAGCTGTCTTTCTGCCGTCCTTGGCTGGGACCCTGTGTGAGACTATGTGCTTTCCTGGCTCTTTGCTGGGCTCAGACATCTTCTTGCAGACCATTGCTGAAACAGGGCACTGCTCAAGGTGGGCTCAAGGTACCCAGCTGAATAAAATCAGTATTGCTCTGTTGTGCTGGTGAAGGATCATTTTGTTTCACCAGCAAAAAGATGGATTTATCAGCCAGGACTGAACAATGCTGCCACTTACCTGAGTGGCTGTACCACCAGAAAGGACTGGTTTTGATCTTTAATCCTGACCTTGTGCACTACACGTGCTAGAGGACTTTGCAACCAACCAGTCAAACAGCTGACACTATTTCCCTGCCAAGAGAATGATTCTCCCTTGATTTGGGAGTACCTTGCCCCCACACAGCACAGCTCCTGATTATTCCCAAAATCCTGTGTAGACTGACAGCGTCTGGAGCAAGACCTTTGACTCTGCCTACCTTTCCGCACCGCACGCGTGAGCCTTACACACGCGCCGACAGAGCAAAACACAGCGAGCCGCTTTACTCATGCTTGCTTTGTTATCCTGAGCTGCATGTTTCCTTCCTACGTTTAACATTTAGGGGAAAATCAAAAGCTATTTTGGAAACATCCTGCGACTGGAGGTCACGGAGAAGTGGGAGAAGGAAGTTCATCCAGAAGTGAAGGAAAACCTCTACCACTCCTCGGTCTCCTTTGATATTCAAACGGTATTTAATTAGTTGGGGCAAAGTGGGGGGGGCTCTGTGGCTCCAGGGAAACTGGATTGTTACCTTCCGGCATGGAGGTACTGCCTCCTGCGATAATTTATGTTAGTCACGCACTGGCAGAATACATTAGAGCAGAAAATGCCATTTATTACAACTTTTAGCTCTCCCGCTTGCCTTCTAGCTGCAAATTAAACCTGCTGTCAATTGTGTCAGCAACATAATAGGCAACTGATTTTAAAGTCCTTAAATCTCTTTGATTAAAAAGAAAAAAGAGAGAGGGAGAAAAAGGCAGAAAGAAAACGTTTGTTAGAAAAACCCCTTGGCTGAAAGAGTGGCTTTGTCCCGGGGCTGTGGCAGCCACGGAAAGGCCGTAGGCAGTGACAGCCACTCCAATTTGAACAGTACAAAAAACAAAAGCTCCTGCTAGCTTCAGGGACTACAGGGTAATAAATCCAGGAGGGGTTTGGATTCATTCTCCTCACTCAAAGGGTTGAGTCATTTCAATTAAATAATACCAAAAAAAAAGAGAGGGACAGAAAAAGAAAGAAAATCAAAGAGTTTTGCCTGCCGCCGTGACTCTTCTTCCACAGAGGAATATTACACGCTGTGTGATCACCGGGAAGGAAGGTCGGAATGGGATGAGCAGATGGGTAGGATGCCTCAAGAAGCACCAGAGCGGGAGAGCAGCCTGCCTCACTCCAGAGAGGCAGACGGGGTTGTGGGAATAGGAGTTAGGGAGGAGTCCCAGTGCAAGCAAGATTTCGGGGTGATGGCCGACCCTCTGTGTGGCCCCGGTGTCACTCATGGGGACGGGGCTTGTGTGAGCGCCCAGGGATGGTGCTTATAGCCACCCTCACCATGAGGACAGGGGGCCAGATCAGCTCCTCTTGGACATTGGGTTAGGGATTGACGTCTCCAGCAAATCACCCCAAAAGAGGTGGATGGCACCAGGGCAGCTCAGGGCTCCAGTCAACACTGCGTCTAACTCACGCTCAGACAGCAGAAGGACACTGGGCCTTTAGGGATGAATGATTATGCCACAAATCAGTTTGTGCCGCTTGGCCCATTCTGGATTATTATTTTTAAAACTGCCAGAGAATAATGAAAACCACCTGGCAACAAGTCAGCTGTTTCCTCCTTTGCTAGGCAAGTCATTTTTATCAACTAAAGCTGCATGAGAACCTTGTGAAGGATGTTTCGCCTGTGCTTGTCCCATTCACCAGAGGTTTTTTGTGCCCTTTTCTAGATCATCGGGGAGCACACAAAGATATCTGGAGCAATCAGTAGAAGCCTGGAGATGAAAATGCTTGAGCTGTGCCTGGCAGAGCTGCACGAATTCATACCAAGGTCATTGCCGCTCTGGGCGGCGTATTCCTTCCAGATGAGTCCCACATTGGTAAAAAAGCAGGGAAAAGGTCCATGCAGTGGGCCAGACCTGGCACTGAGCAGGCACAGGCCTGCTCCTGGGAGAGTTAGAGATCACAATGAGCCCAATAAGTAGCAAGCTGCAAAACAACTTGGAGGGAGTCATAAATAGACCCAGATGGGACTCTTGCAAGTCCCAAAATCTGAGGTCAGAGCTCCAGGAAGGAGCTGCTGGCTGGAAAGGGATGGGACCACTGTGGTCCCGTCCATCTGGGACCATTGTGGTATGGGACGCTGGTTGCTTGCAGCTGCAGCCATGGGCAAGCAGCAGTTATGGACCCCCAGACCCAGAGCCTGCTTGCCCAAAACATCATCTATGTGTCCCAGGGTGAGTCCTGCCAAGAGGGTTTTCTTCTGCATGCTGTGGCTGCGGGCATAGAAGTGGCTGATGGGACCCTCTCTGTTACACCTGGGCAAAACATATAGCTGGGCTGCCTTCTGAGTCTTTCTAAAATTTACCCATTGTCCAAAGGACACAGGACCCTGCACCTTTGCTGAAATGACAGTTTTCTGCTTGGTAGTTCCCGAGTTATGGCCTCAGCTCTTACCCCCTGTGACTTGCTTTGGGAATGCTCCAGGGAAGGTTTTTGGCTCACAGAGGGTCCCGGCACAGCAACACACTGTCTGCCCTCTCCAGTGGGGCTGTGTTTTGGGGGGTTCGTGGCCACTTGCCAGAGCAGCAATCTACAGAACAGAAAGGCTGTGCGGCGTGAATCAACTCTGAACAAGATTAAGAATAATTTTGCATTAACCTTTGAAGTTTCCCACCTCTGGCAGGCGCTGCGTGGAGAGTTTGCTAGTAGATGTTTTGCAGGAGTGAGGGTAAGGAGCCCGAGCACTCCTTTCTTAGACTGTGAACCCAGGGCATGGCAGGTGTCCAAAGTGTGCTAAAGGCAATGCTTTCCCTTCTAAACCCTCGGCCAGCAGTCCACGCTTGTCTCCCATACCCTGAGTGAGCAGGGTATTTGGCTATTACCAGCTGTTTGGCTTTGAAGTCTGCCTGGGTTTTGAAGGAGAAACGCAGTACTAACGTTCTGTTCTTTATTTTTTTCCTTCCCCCTCCCCCTTTTTTCCTTTTTTCTTTTTTCTCTTTTTCTTTGTTCTTTTTCTTTCCTTTTTTCTTTGTTCTCTTTTTAAATTATTTTTTCTTTTTTTCCTTTTCTTTTTTTTTTAAAACAAAAATGGTGTAAAATGCAAGCCGGGGCAGCAAGGGTTCCCGGATGAAAGGGTCACTGAAACTTAAGCTTTTTCTTAAACAAACCTGAGATGCAAGCAGCTGAGGCTGGCCTGAGCAGGTTCCTTTACCCTGACAAAGAATGGGACCACCAGGCAAAACCTGCCTGAGCATGCAGCCTCCTGCCAGCAGTGCAGGTCTGGGTGTAGAAAAGCTGTCAAAACCCTAAAAGATGTGCTACACAGAAAACAGCTACCTAACACACCATGCTAGGATTACAGGGGGAAAATGCTGCCCCGTTCCTATTCACCTTCTGCTGTAAAATCAGCCCTAAGGTAAATCCTTTCCTTGTGTGCTTAAGAGGACACAAATTATATTGCCCCAAAAGCCAGAGAAATGAAGGACCAGACTGATGACCCTGAGCACCACGGCCACAATTAATCTGTCGTTGTGAGGTAAAGTCAGAGATTTGGCGTGCTGAGATCCCTGGCATCTCTCCAAAAGTGCTGTGTGCCCGCTCAGGCGAGCGCACCCTAAACCCATAATTATCTACCATCCATTCCCCGCCAATGCACACGCATGTTATGACAGCTGGAAAAAACACGTCCGCATACAGACGTATACAGAGGGGACAGTTTGGGCCAGCCACCGCTGTCTCCTGACATCGCCGTGTACGCAGATGAGCCATCCTCAATACCCCCACCGTTAGCGTTACCTGTGTGTCTTCTCCCGCAGGTTCGGGGAGGAGTTCGTGGCATGGAGCACTGCCCGGGACAGCCCCATCTTTGCGCCCTATTTCGTTGCCTACGTCAACAGCTTCCACGACCTGGCGTAAGTCCGCTCTCCCTGAGCAGAACTGCCGTGTTGCTGGGGTCCGGGAGGGTGGCAGTGCCCGGAAAGGAAAGACCAAGGTCTCCTTGGGGTGCACCACTGGGTGCTCAGCTCCAGCCCTTCCTCACCTCGAGGGGGGATGTTCCCCAATAGATGCAGATAAAAGTCACAGGGTGAAGAGGCAGAAGCAGGGTTGGACCCAGTGCTTGCGTGAAAGCTTTAAACTCATTTTTCAGCCCATCTTTTTCAGCCTCAGAGGAGGGGTTTTTTTCATTTTTTGTCCTGGAGGTTAGCAGTATAAACTCAGCAACGTGGTTTGAAGGCTGCTTTTGGCACCGGGCTGGAGGAAACTCTGTGAAAGCACTCAACCTGCAAATAAGCCCCTGTCATCGCTGCTGGCAGCAGGAACTTCTAGGGCTTTGCTTGTGTTATGAATTACTTATTTAAAGCCATCCATTGAAAAGGCCTCTGATGAACAGGTATGCCCACCAGCTCTGACTATCAAAGAGTGCTTCCAGGAGAGGGACACTCTCCCTGTAAGCAGGATGGTGCCGGTCAGTGCGTGTCCCAGGGTCTGGTCCATCAGCCCAGTGCCGTGGCACAGGACGACCTTGCAGGTGCACCGGCGCAGCCGCCGGCGCAGCCGCTGCAGCCCTCCTGTGCCAGCGCCCCAGGGAACCGAGGCTGTTCGTACCGCACCAGTCCCAGGGGGACGGTCTGCGGCCACGCAGGGACACGGTCCACCAGGGCCCAGGGGCTCTTCAGCATCTGGGGTCATCCCTGCCGTGCAGATGCGGTGCTTCGGAGGCCAACCGACACGGCGTTATCGCCTGGGGTCTGGCCACCAAAAAGTTTGGGTTGTTATCTCCCGTGCCGCTGCATCGCTGCCTGGCCCGGCCTGCGGCGGGGATGCTCTATGCCAAATATTATTCAGGGGCTGCAGAGGATTTCGCGTTGCAGTGTCTCACAGGAGCCGACGGCTCCAGCCGCAGTGAGCACTACCGTCGGCAAGTCTCTAGATGGCACGGTCTCTCCAGCAATGCTAACCCCGCCGAGGAGCTGGCTTTCTCTGCCTCCTCCTGCCCCTGTGGAAAATGGCTCTGCCATTCCCCGCTGGGGACTGGAGAGGTGGGGAAGGGGGAAGCCAGCCCCAGGCAGGGAGCTGGAAGGGGTTTGGGTGGTGGGTTGGCTCCGCGGGGTTTATTCCTGAGTCGGGTTAAGTATTCGTCAGCCTGGGGTGATGAGTTGCTGGGCAGAGGTAGGTGACCTAACGGCATGGTTTTGTGGATGCTGGAACCAGGTTTCAGGTGTCCAGCAGGAGTTACGGACCTGACCCCCAGCCTGGGGCAAGAGGGATACTCTTAGGTGTTTTGTAGTCCTGCCTGGGCAGCCTCAGACATATAAACTAGCTACCAGGCAGCGGCAGGAACCCGCCGTGCTCTGTGGTCACAGCAGTGGATGTGGCACGTCCAGGGATGCTCGGGGACCACTAGCATTTTGGCGGTGCTGCCTCAGTTCCCCCCGGAGAGTGTTTCAGCAGGGCAGGGATGGGAAGTGAGAAGAAAGCCAGGAGCTCACAATGCCCCCAAAACCTGCGAATACTGCTGGGGATTTCATTAACCCCTCAGAAGTTGTGTTTTCATCCTCATCAGTGTGAAACCTCACAGAAGTACACACTGTCCCTAGGAAATTCCACAGGTTTCCACTTCTGTAGTTCACAGTCCCAGCCACTGCTGATAGACACTGCGTGGAGTGAGTTAGCCAGGCTCTCGGGGAGGAAGGGTCAGCAGCTTTCCCTTCTCTGGCTTTATTATTTACTTCTCTCTTACCCCATAAGCCCCTCTGTGCTCTCTCAGACACCTGGCCATCATTTAGCAGAAGTGTCGCTCAAGTAAAAAAGTAACCAGCCTACGCAACTGCTCTGCATGGTTGAATTGTCCCACCTGATGACGAAATAGGTGTTTTTTTAGGCACAGTTACTCAGTTGTGATTAATTTTCAGTGTATAGGATTGTGCAAAAAGAGTTCTTACTTTGACCCATTAAGTGTTTCCAAGAGGAAGTACTAGATGTGCAAATTTATTTAAAAATAATGACCAAGATGCCAATCTGGATAAAATGCTTAGGACAGTGTAATAGTTTACATTTTAACATTAACCCGTTGGTGGTGTCTCTCTCTCTCTCTCTAGGTCAGGGTTAGAAACGGTGTTTAAAGTCAACATTGAGGAACTGCAGAAGATTTTGGCAGCTCTGACAAGGAACTTCACAAATATTTTTTTAAATAAATTAAGAACAAAAGCACAGGTAAGAGGATCTTGGCCACATTGGTTCCTAAATATAAGGGGTATGCGCAGGACCACTGCAGCAGCTGAGGGCCATTGTACTTCCCTTGTCTCGCCAACTAGACCTCATTTTGCAGCACATGACATTATGGTCCCTCCAAAATTCATTGTGCCTCACATTCACAGAAATCCTCCTTAACCCAAAGTGACACTTCCAGCATCCTGGGAGTTTTTTACTATGAGCAATGATACATTTGTCAAGCTGTTTAACTTTAGTACAATACCAACTAAAAAAAAAGGGTGGCTTCCAGCATCTCAGGCAAAGCAGTCAGGGAAACCTTATCCATAGTGAAGCACCGGGGAAGTCAGCTGGACACCACTAGTGGGACATTTTTCCTTCTATCCCAACATTTGGGTTTTTCAGGACTTTGATTTACTCTTACTTATTTGTAGATCTCCCATCACGGTCTGTTATCAACCTCTTCAGACAGGCGAGGATTCATCCTGGCAGAGGTGATTTTTCCAGGCTGTTTCCATGGTGAAGAAAGACAGATTCTTTCAGTGTGAGGATGCTAAAGCTCTGGTATCAGCTGATAAAGCTTTGATATCAGCTTAACTTAAGTTAAGAGGCCTATAAGGCAACATGCTGCAATGCAGTTTGTGCTTCCCAGCTCTGCTCCGAGCCAGCTGGGGGTCCACTAGCCCTAGCTGGTACAACACAAGACATGGGGGAAATTAAGCTTTGGTGCCACCCCTTTTCACTCATCCTAATTCACTTTTTAAATCACCAAGCATAACTTTCAGAAACCAAGACAGTCACGCAACTGCTCCAATCTAAGCCAAGCCCGCCTGGCCAAGGGGACTTTCCAGTGACTGCAGAGCATGTCTCAGAGCCTAAGTGGCAGGCAAGGAAGAAGTCAAGCCAAGGCATTGAGCAAGAGACCCGAAATGCCGTGAGAACTGAGAGCAGCCAAGGCAAAGCATTTCTAAACAGCCCTTCAGCAGGCTGGGAGCACAGCAGGAGGGCACAAGTGGGGGAAATAATTGGGAAGGAGGTTGCCAGGAGCCTAAAGACAGAGATCCTGAGAGCTAAGAGGAGAAAAGTACAAAGGGGATGTGTCCAAGAAGGGATATTTTGAATTTGACCCTTAGGGGAGTCTCTTCCAGGTGCCACCAGAGGCCTTTAGCAGATATTGCTGTGTTTCTATGTGGAGGCACGTTAGGTCTAGGGACCTGGCAAGGGAAGTAGCCCACTGGGGACACTTCATCAGAGCACCGTGAACGCAGGGCAGATGGGAAATGGTGCCATCACTCCCACGTCATCAGTGACCATGAGGCATCAAGTCGGGGATGCTCCCAGCTGCTATTCCTCCCCACCACATCAGAGCAATGAGCAGAAAGAAAATCCCAGTGAGATTTTGTGCAGGCACATGGGTCTGGAGGGAGTAGAGACAGCCCCCTGCAAGTGCTGTGAGCAAGAGGAGCTTGATTTCTGTGTGGAGAAGACTGGAGGGGTGAGGGATTACTGGGCTGATTTCCAACAGATTTACTACCAAGTGACTTGTCATGGCCACAGCTGGTGCAAACCCATTTAACACTAGCATACCTGGTTGCATAGCACAGCCTGTTCTAGCCATGCCTGAGTTTCATCTGATTAACATTCACATCTGTTTCTTCATCCATACAGTAGGGATACAAATTTATTTACCTAAAGAAATATAGCTGGTGGATTAGAAGGTGGTACAGAGCAAGGAAATGAGGTGTCCCAAGTAAGCCTTTAATGCCAAAGCATCTCCTGCTCAGCGAGTGATGCTTCTCCTGTCTTCACTGGGGCGCCTACCCAGAAAGGGAAGGTGCAGGTCTGAATTCCCTGGGGTGGAGAGAGAAACCCAGCCTGCTCTGTGCCCCTGGTGCCTAATTCCTGGTGAGTCTTCAGGCAGAGTGGGTGCGCAGTCGGTGCTCTGTGCTTTTTGGTTCAAGGCCCCCGAGCAGGCTTACAGCTGGGTGCCTTCAGCTAGTGCATCAGCTAGTCTGAATATTACTGGTGCCATCAGTGAGTTGGTCTTTTTTCAGCCACTCCTTAAGAAAATCCTCACCAAGGACTGGATTTTGGCGACGGAAAGGCCAGACTCGCTGGCGTTGGCAGTCTCGCAGTTCTCCAAGCACCTGCAGCACATGAGGGAGCCCCTGGGGCAGGTAGGCGGCTGGTCCCATGCCCGGGTGCAGTGATGCTGGGGGGTCCCACTGTCATTTGCAGGCTGTGGTCTGATCTGCAGACTCCTTTCCAGTGTCGGGGGGTGTTTATAATTGTGGGGACTGTTCACGTGGGGAATTCAGCTACTACCATACGTGAGCATAAGCAACGTTTTCCCTTTCTGTAGTTTAAATACAGGAACTGGTTTCTTTAAAGAGGAATAAAAAGCTCTGGTGAACGTTACCACTGAACATTATAATTCCATGAGTCATAGGCTTATGTGCTCCTTTCACATCTATGTAGTTTTGAAATAAATGGGGAGGTGACAACAGCTTTATATTTAAAATTTGCAAGCACCATCGAAACCTACTTTTAAAACAATCCTAAATATTGCCCTTTGCTGCTGAGGACCCAAACTGCCCACACAAAATTATGGGCTATTTCAGGGTGAGGAGTATTTCCATGGCATTCCCTTGGGCACTGCCATTGCTGTCTGCTGGAGCAAGGGGCTGCCAGCTCCCTTCGGCAGGGCTGGCCTGGGCAGCGTGTGCTGATGGTGTGCTGCCTTCGTGTATCTCTTCCACACCCTTGGCTGCTGCTAAAGACCAAAAGGCTTCCCCTGCCCTCTCTCACTTCAGTGGCCTTGCACGGGAACCACAGAAAAACCATGAGGCTTGATTTTTTTAAACAGGAGCTTCTACGTGATATTCATAAGTACGTGGTGAGGGAATACATCATGCAGGTCATCAAACCCAGACGGAAAATGAATGCGGAGACACAGCAGCAAGTGAGTGAAAAGATGAACCAGGAAGCCAGAATCCTTAATAATACACTCATTGATCAGGTATGTTAGTTCCCGCCTGGCATCCCCTGACTTCCCTGTTCCCAGAGGTGCAATATCCCTGCTTGGCTTCCCGGGGACTGAGGCGGCAGGCTCTCGAGGAGGGCAAGCCTCAAGAAATGTAAAAATGCCTAACAGAGAGCAACCGAGGTGGTTACTGCAGGTTCATGGTGTGGACTTCCAGCCCGGCGGCCACTCTGCACTGGCGGCTTGTGCGTGCTCAGCTGGCAGCTCTCCGATTGCAGCGCACGGTGTTTTAACACACTTCCAGGTGCACGGGCACTTTGCGTAGGATGGTTTGTGTGCTGTAGGATCACACTCATCCCATGGCAACTCCCTGCTGGGTGTGTTCCCTTGGGCCATGGGATGCACCTTGTCTCCGAAGGATCCCTGTCCTGAGTACAGCTCAGGGGGATGAATCTGTCGAGAAGGTCCATCCAGGCACACAGTCTGCAGACAGGAGGGTGATGGGGAGAAAATTGTGGCTGTTGGTGTGTTTTGTGACTAGGCAACATCAGCCTGGGATTTTCAGGGAAGCCAAAGTCAAATTAATTGGATTTTGCAGAAAGTCAGGTGTCCGGGGCACCAAGTCCCGCTGAGACAGATCCCTCTCAGAAATGAAGCACACGAAACTATCAGGCACCAGGAGCTGAAGTCTCTGGCATCCGCTGCTGTGCCAGACTACAGCCACAACGCCCTGCTCAGGGTCTGGCTAGCTGGGGCGCTCATGAGCATCGGGGAGTGCAGAGTCAGGCCCCCAGCGGAGCTCCCGGGGGTACCTTGCCATCGCCGCCCAGCGCTGCCTCGGCCAGCATCCTGGTGGCCCCCAGCAGCACGCTGCCCACCCGAGGGCAGCCTGTCCAGCCTGCAACAGAACTGTCTTACACCAGTAAAAGCATCCTGCTGCTGTGCTCTGCACTGCAGGTAAAAAGGCATTTTGCAGGTGCTGTGCTCCCCCCTGACATCCCCGTATGCCTCCTGGTTTGCAGGGCTCTGACTCTGACTGGCTTCTTCCCGCCATACACCACATTGCCAATATAATTGGGGAGAAGAAAAAAGACAGGATCAAGGAGTACGTCAAGGAGCTGTGTCAGGATTATCCGGATATCAGGTACATGAAATGGCAGATGCCAGAACTGCTGGGCTCCATCCTAAACAGCACTAGCTCGCCCCATGCCTTGGCCAAGCTCTTCAGCTTCTCTTCTCTGCTAGTAGCTACATGTTAGAGGTGCCAGCAACAAGGGGAATCCCGCCTTATTTTTCTTTCTCTATGACTGTATCCTTTCTCTTTTTTCCCCTTTCTGCTGGGTCTTATAATGCACACAAGTTACCTCAAAAGCATTTTCATTTTAGAATAGAATGGAATGGAATGGAATAGAATAGAATAGAATAGAATAGAATAGAATAATATTTCAGTTGGAAAAGGCCTACAACAATCATCTAGTCCAACTGCCTGACCACTTCAGGGCTGACCAGAAGTTAAAGCATGTTGTTAATTGTCCAAATGCCACTTAAACACTGACAGGCTTGGGGCATCGACCACCTCTCTAGGAAGCCTGTTCCACTGTTTGACCACCCTCTCGGTAAAGAAATGCTTCCTAATGTCCAGTCTAAAGCTCCTCTGACACAGCTTTGAACCATTCCCTTGCATCCTATCACTGGATACCATTTTATTTCTCCAGATGAACCTTGTTTCACTGTAAAGCTCCAGGTTGCTTTTCAGTTCATTACCAGTATTAGCCCAGCTTGCCAATTTACAGGCTCCAGCTTTGGAGCAAATAGTTCGTCTCCTGTTCCCAGGCTCAG
Source organism: Astur gentilis (assembly GCF_929443795.1). Classification (NCBI taxonomy): domain Eukaryota; kingdom Metazoa; phylum Chordata; class Aves; order Accipitriformes; family Accipitridae; genus Astur; species Astur gentilis. The sequence goes on from NC_064904.1 coordinate 11,741,784, forward strand.
TCCTCAAAGTGCAGCACACATTGACACAGTGCAGCTACAGTTTCTGAAAGGCCCTCAACACAACCACTACATTTTGGAATAAATTACAAATTCTTTCTTTTGTGCTTTCCATTTGCTGTTCCAAAGCAGCATGTGCAAAATTTAAGGCTACTGGAAAAGTAAACAAACAAAGTGACTAGCTCTGTCTATGACTAGGCAGCTGCATATCAGAAGTTACCTCCTCTGCTACAGCTCTTCTACCAACTATTGAGGAGGAATATCAGTGGTATAGCTTGCAAAAAAATTCCATTTCATCAGAGTAATTTCAGAAAAGGACTAAAGGTTTTTGCACTGGGTTACACAGTTCCTGCTGGATAACAGTTATACAATCAAAATAAACCATAAATTTAACAAATTGCTCAGAACACTGAAATGGACCCTCAAATATTCAGAAAAAAATGACATTAAGTATATTTTCTTCTCCCCAAAACTAAGGCTCAAAATTTTTCATAAGTATATTTAACTTAAGTGGGTCAGTTATGCTTCGAGCTTATCTGTGTGGAGAAATTCAAACATGGACTTGAAAAAGAATAATTGTTCGGAGTCATTTCCTACGTGAACACATGTATCCTACAAAAAAAACCCCAACAAAACAACAAACCCAAAAACCCCTTAATCCCAGTGGCCAGACTAAGCTGATGAAGGAGGCAGTGCCTGTTCCGGGAAGGATGGGAGAGGTAAATAATGACTAGTCAGGCTTAGCTACTCGAAGACAATCTTCCAGGCAGAAAAGCCATTTACAAGGCTATGATTTGTGGTACTTTTTCATCATTAGCCTTAGACCCAAGCCAAGTCCTCTTGGTTGATCTCTTTCCTGGCTTTCCGTTATTAAGTAATACTATTTTTAACAATTAAGTTTGGGAAATAAGGCAGAACCTGCTGGACCTGCATTGCTTCCTGTTCAGGTCTCTGTTAATTCTTCCCCTGAGCTCTCGGAGACGTTGCTGAATTTGTATATATCAAGATTACTGGAACAGGGTATGTTTCCAAGTTGGCTTTCCCAGCTCTAATCTAATTAATGCCTGTCAGCTTCCTAAATATTAGCGCTCCTATTACTCAACTCAAAATAATCATTAAATAAAAGGTCTACAGCCTCTCAGGAAAACTTGCAAAAGACATCACGTGTGTGTGGAGAGGGAGGAGGAAATTCCCCAAAGCACCAGCAGCAGGAGCGTGTCCCACCAGCGCAGGGTGTTAGGAGCTGATGCTCACTGGCTCGGTACCTCTGGCGGCTGCAGACCCCCGTCCTGGTGGCTCCTCCAGCACGGTGAGGGGACATTCCCCAGCACTTTGACACGGCCTCGCTCCGCCTCCGGCATGGTTCTTGGTTGCTTACCTCTGGGCTGGTTTTTCTTGCCAGGACTGAGCAAGGTCTTGTTTGGTTTCTGCAGGAAGGAGCACGTCCTGGCAGTCCTCGCGCTCCGGGGGCTGGGGCGTGCCAGGAGAGCGGCAATTTTCCGGCAAGGCTACCATGTGTTGGAGAGCCCCGACGGTAGGGAGGACAGCACGCTCTTTGCTGAAATTGATGCCCCGGTGTCCATCAGCTGCTTCTAAACCAGCACCAAAACAGCAGCCAGCATCTTCCCTCCTCCTACGCTGCCTCTACGGCATGATCCAAAATCTGCTACCCCACCTCGCTCCTCTGCAAACAAAACTTTTTGACGGCCATGGGAAAAGAAGTAGTTTTCTGAACTTGCTAGCCCGAGTTCAGAAACCAAAGGCAACAGACGTGCCAAGACACTGACCTCCTGCAAGAGCTCCTGGGCAGCAACTCCAGGCACTGTGCCCACCCTGTGTTCAATACAGATTTTATTGCTAGGAGGCTGCTCTGTTGCTTGGTCCAAGTTTGAGTCTCTTTTCAGAGAACAGGAGAAAACCAAAAGGAGTTCACTCAGAGCTATATTAAGGCTTGGACCGTGCACTGCATAATTATACAGCAGCAGAGCAAGAGCCTCCTTCATAATTAGTGTCCCTGAGGAACTGAGGGGCAGAGATTGGGCAGGGATGTGGTAGTGCCCAAGTCTTATTTCCTCCCCTGTGAACCAGCTGGCTGAGCTGGCATGACACAAGGTTGGTGACATTGTGACCTGATGCCACAAACCACTACCTGCCCAAGGAGGAAGACCTTGGAGGGTAACCAAACCCCACAGCTGGGCTGCGTAGCACATGGACCACTCTGCACTCCAGGATGGACCCTGTGGCCTTTCTGGTGTTTCAGCAGATTTTCCTCATTCAGAGGCTGCTTTGCAAAACTCCTGTTGGACCAAAGACCTGTTCATGCCATCACAGCCTCTCTGTGTGGGCAGACATGTCTGGATCAGACATGCCATGTGGAGGGAGGCTCTGAGTCCTCCTTGCCCTGGGGAAAAGGGCCACTATGTCCCTAGTCCATTTTCTTCTATGTTCAAACATATTTTAACAGATCTGGTACAATCTGACCACGGTATGAAACCTAATGTGAGGTAGACAGGCACAGTGCTACAGATCAGATCCTCATCTGGTGTAAACCAGCATCACCCCATTGATGGACATGGAACACCACCGGTTTAACTCTGTGAGGGATTGAAAGTGTTACATCCAGCATCTGCAGGGGAGACTAAAAGAGACATCCAGCAGCCTACGGCCGTACAAATCTGATTTTATTTAATCCAATTTATCCTTTAGGTTGCCCTCTGCAGGAATTAATCCAAGACTCTGTACGGAGACATGTTTATGATCTATCAATTAATGTGATAAATGTGGACATGGCATAGCCTTGAACACTAATTTGTCTGCTGCAGAGCTTAGAGCATCAGTAGTGAGCATCTTTCGTTTCTTTTGTTCTGGTTTGCACCAGTATAAATTTCAGCCTGGGTGAGCAGCAGGTGCTGGTGACAAGCCAAGGGAGCTGTTCTGATGGATAAGAAATACAGACTGCACCTTTAATTCACAATCATCATATGCAAATTTTTCTAAGGTAGACTTGCTACCTCCACAGTCAAGATAAGTGTTTTTCTAAAGATGGCTTTGAAATATCTAGTATAAATTGAAAGCTTGAGGCAGGAAATCCTGGGAGGAATTTTCTGCCCTGCATCATTCTTCAATACAGCTCATGACAATTCCTGCAAATCCTCGGCTTGGTGACTCTCTGTATTTGCTATGGAGAAGGAGAAGTAAAATATCATCTGCATCTCCCATTAGGTGTGCAGAGTTCAGGAACACTTTGGAGCTCCCCTTCCTTGTCCTGGGGACATGGTGCAAGCAGGGAGCCCTGGATTACCCCATGGGTGTGTGAGCTACATCTCCCATCCCAGCAGAGGGGAAGAGCATCAGCGTGAGAGGTTTACATTTAATATCAAAATCATTGACTAAGTGGGAGAGACAAAAAGGGGATTTCAACTTTTGCATCTTCAGTGTGAGACATCTAACACTGTTTTTTCAGAGAAGTGCAGGATCTGAGGCACTAAAGCCTCAGTGGGAGTTTTTGTGCATCAGAAATTTCCCTCTGCCCTGTATGCATCTCTGATCCAAGCACCTCACGCAAGGCATCTGTGGCACAGAAATTTTCCCAAGCGCATTAAATGTATACTGGGTTTTCAATCTTATTATTTTACTGGCAGTGTCTCCATAAAGCAGCTGCCTTTCCTCAGGCTCCAGCTGTCTGGCCCTGGGATTAGATAAGGCGCTTGGCTTCTGTTTTCTAATAAAAGTTGCTACCCTGAAGTCATGGAGGAAAGCTGGGAACAATGACCTGCTTTTTGTCACAGCCTCTCCTGGGACAATTGAATCCTGGAGCCTGGCATCCTGTGAGCCAGCGGCAGGAGCACAGCCTGCTTCCTCTGGGAGCTGCTCCTCTCCTGCTGCTTGCTCTTGAGCAAACCAGTTTAAGGTTAAACCCATTGGGGCAAGACTACGGTTCAGTCCCCGTCCTGCCCCAATAGCCATGCAAGCGGAGAGGGAGCGCCAGGGCGGGTGGGGAGCAGGGGTCCCCCCTCGCGCAGAAGGATGCTCGGTCTGGGCTGCGGGAGCAGATCCCGGAGACACCCGAGCAAGGAAAGAGGAAGGGCTGTGCTCTCCGAAATGAGCTGCTGCTGTCCAGCCGTCTTCTGTGAAACACCCGGTGTTCATTAGGACCATATTTCACATTCCAATAAAAGAGAAGAAAGGCCTCCCAGAGCTTTTATTATGGAATATGTTGCTCTTGTAGGAAAGTGCCAAGAAGTTCACTTATTACCCTGTTAACTCCCTCTGTTGTTTCCCTGTGGTTTCCACAAGCAGCCCTATTCCCAGCCCAGCACACAGTTACATTCCTCACCAGGAGACACAGCTCACTCTTACTCTGGAGGGCCCAAGCTACCAAGTGCATATACATCCTCCAGTGAATAAGGATTTCTCAAAAGTGTCTGACTAAATGGAAGAGCCAAACTCTCTCCAGATTTAGCTTCTCAAGGGTAAATGCTGCATTTTTGGGGAGGGGGGGGGTGTCTGGCACAGCTCGCAGCACTGTGTGGGTGGTGACAGATATTTTTTTGTTTCAGAGGTCTCTGCTGTTTCACAATACTGTTTGTTTCTGGTTTGGGGTGAAAAGCAGTGTTTCCAGTACACTCTGTCCAAGAGAACAGTGCCTGCAGCCAAGGTGGCCCATGGGTTGGGGTTTGCCATCTGAGACTGGCCTTTGGGTGCCATCATTTCAGCAATTTTGCTCAGTGAAATTGTCTTTCCCTGGAAGGAAGATACGGAAAACAGGCTCATTCCAAGCAAGATAGGAACAATACCAAGACATTGCACTGAAAGCGCAGGAGGCTGTCCTTGAGCTGAGGATACTAATCAATCAGTCAAAATATTCCAGAAAAAGCCTTTTAGTGCAGCGGCACTGTAATGTTTATCTCCCTGCTGTGTGGTATCTTTCAGCAAAGAGCTTTCAATTGGGTTAAAATATTAAGAATGTTCAGTGAGAAGTGGTTGCAGTATCATATCCACTTTATGAGCTGGGCAATGTGGCCTGACACCACCCAGCAAACATGGCTGGGAAGAAAAAAGGTGCCAGGATGTTATTATATCAGGGGTTGCTGAAAAGTCAAGCTGTATTAGTTTTAGGCTTAATTACTTTGGTAATTATATATCACAGTTCTCCAAAGTACCAGGGTTTAGCAAACATTTATCTTCTGTATTTTGCATATTTCTCCATGAAATCTTGTAGTTGGATTTACTACCCCAAAGCCAGTCATTTTGGTTCTCCAGGCACTGGGCAGATGCAGGAGTGCTGTGCTTCGCATCCCTGTGCACTTCCATCCCTTAAGGACATTTTTATGTAATACTGCTAATGATGACATAACATTAGCACTGGGATTGGCCCACCTCTCCCATAAAACCTGTGCAAAAGATCAGTCAGGTTGCCAGAGCATTTGTTGGACATAGCGTGTTTAAACTGTTTAGTATTACTATTATAATAATAAGACAGTATTGGGAAAAGATGAAGAAAGATGTAAATGAATGTGTGGGGAAAGTGGATTAAGATGACTTTTTAAAGAACTACAAGAATTTCCTCTAGTCCCACAGCCACATAACTATTTGCCTGAGGACACTGAGAAAACGTGAACTTCGCCTCCCTGTATTCATCCCTGTCACACTGAGCACTGCAAATAGCCGCTAATACTCTTCCAATGTAGCACTGCCCATTTAGATTTGTGAATTCGTATTAAGTCATTCAAATACATTATCCCAGAAAAGAAGTAACATGCAAAGCAGAGGAACCTACAGGAAAAGGCTGTTGTAGTATTTTTGCCATCTTGCTACCTAAGGGAGATTCTCAAAATGCCTTTGTAAGGCTTTCTCTGTTAGCTGCATAGAGATTATACCTTTTGCTAAATGAGGCAGAAGAAGTGAATAGATCAAAGACGAGCACCTAAGTCCCAAGATGTTTGACCAGGCATAGTTTATGTTTGGTTATGCATGAAATTGGGCCTGGCAGCACAACTAGGTCTGTAGCCAGAGCTCCATAGTGAGCATGGGGCTGGGGAGCTGCCACGGGCTTTGTTACAGGATGCAGGGTTGTGCCTTGGTTCCCAGGACTGTGGGGAGACTGGCATCAGGCAAGACAGAACTGCTTTTCTGTGAACAGTGTTTCACAAGTACAGAAAAAGCAAATCAAGACAGAAGGCAGAAAGGGGTGGTTATACACAGCTTGCCAAGGCATCCCCTGGATGCACTCAGCCCCTGGAAAGGGGCTGGCGACCTGCAGCTGAGAGAATGATGCTGATAATCAGAAGAAAGCCCAGAAAACAGGAATGACCACACCCACAGAGAAAGAGAAGTTTGCTTAACATTTGTTAGTGCAGAGCAGTGGCCTTCAACTTTTTTCTGTCTATGGACTAAAAAAGTATTTCCAGGGAAGGCACAGAGCACAGACAGTCTTACAGTCAGTTAAAAAATTGCTGCAAAAGGGAAGGAATAAGCTCCTCTCCATTTTCTGTGGGGGTCAGGCATAGACAAACAAGCTGCTGCAGCAGCAAATAGATGCAAGTCAGATGCAGCAAAACCACCGCTAGTGCTGATAGGGCTGAAGCACTGAGGACAGCGTGGCATGCGTACCGTCAGTGGCATTCACCAGCAGGCCAGGCAGGTACCCACAAGAGATGTGCCAGCATGGCTGGTCCTGGTCTGCTGCGGGACAGACGTGCTGAATCCCTTTGAGCAGTGCTGCGTGACCACACAGACACAGGAGCAGGAGCGCGTTGGTGACCTGAGCCACCAGGCTGACAACATGTGGTGACACTGATGCTGTGGCACTCTGGGGCTATGGGGATGCGAGGGACCATGGGGCCATAACCAGCCCCAGGGGCTGTTTTACTTTCAGATGCCAACCTGCAATGAGGACCTGCAATCTCAGTGGTGCACAGTGCCAGCGGCAAGAGCAAGACAAGGGAGTTTCTCTTGCTTTCATGTGCACATATCCAACAGCACTTTCCGCTGATGCTCACAATAGGTAATCCCAGAACTAAAATTAAAGAAAATCAAAGTAATCATAAAAGTCTGGCATCCTGAGCAAGGCACAAAATGCTGGGGAACATTTTCTGAGTGAGGGAGCTCACAACTTTACAGTACTTTACTTGGGGAAAAAATATTTCCTGAAGGAACTGTGTTATGAACAGAAGCTCATTGAGTAGATAAGAGGTAATCATGGAATTAATCATCAGAGATTCACTAGGAGGAGCAAGGCCAAAAGAGCTGGTGGCTTTTGTCTCCAAAAGCATGTCACTTGAACACATGGACCATCATCTTCCCCTTGCAGCCCCAATTACAGCACAAGAATGCATTACACATGCTTTCAGCTTGAGAGCCCTTTAAACGAAAGATCCTTGAGCCCTCCAAAGCACTAGTGAAAGCCCACAGTGCCCCTTTCCCTCAGTGATCTCAAGGCTGAATCCACCCTGCGCCTGTTCTTGCTAAGCAGTCGTTCGTCACCCTCCAAAACAAAGACTGTTCCCTGGGATGACGTGTGTACCGTCTTCAAGGAGATGCGTGGAGAGAAATAACAAGCCAAAGGGCCAGGCTTAATTTGCCCGTGGTAAGAAGTTCTCCCAGCAAGCTCAGGGAGGAGCTGTTATTTGGAAGCACGATTGCTTGTGGCTGCTGAAGGGTGCACAAGACACCACATTGGCTCAGGAGACCTTTTTCCAGATCCGATGAACTGGATCCTGGCGGCATGGGGAGAGGGGCAAAGGGAAGACAGTGGGATACAGGGAGGGGAAGCACTGAGAAATAGTTTGTGCTTCTTATCCCATACATCTCCTGCCCCTGACCTAGCCTGCAGCCCGGCCCTCCACTTGCCTCTGCCCAGCAGGAGATGATGGCCCCGGGAAGGAGGCACCCACACGGCTCCGGTCCTCCATCCCCACCTACCTCAGGAGTGCCTCTGGCCCTAAGAGTGGATGTGTGGCCTTGTGGCATCATGTGTGAAATGCCTCTCTGTAACTCGGTTTTATCTGAAAAAACCAGCTCTTTTTTCCTTTTTTGTTAACCGTATGACTTCTGCTCGTTTCTTCACTACCAAACAGCACAAAACCAAATTCAGCCCTGGCACAAGAGAAAATAGATCCATGGGATTGTACCAAGTTGTGGTCTAAATTTCAACCTGATTATCCTGTGCAAGGAAAAAAGCCATGCTTGAGAGGATCCTGCGCTTGCAGTGCTGGCCAGGATCTCGGAGCAGCTGCAGCACCCTCCCAGGCTGGGCATGCCCTCGGCACGGCAGCCGTCAGCATTGTGGCGAAGGCTACGTACGCCACGGCAAGAGAGCACCTCCCAGGACCCCCCATGGTGGAGTCCCACATGGAATGTTTCAGTGCTGCCCACGGGGAGGGGGCTGAACCTGAACACACCATTTCTTCTGCTTTTGGCCCCAATCCTTGGGTCTGGGATTTCTCATTTCCATCCAAATGCCTTTTGCAAGAGATTAAATACTGAAACAGCTCAAGGTTTTCTCTTCTAAGTGAATTAATAATAAAAAAATGGACTTGTTTGGCTTGCAACAGGGCAGGAATACTTGAATGGATGCCTAGTTTTGCTTATTAAACATCCAGAGCAGGAGAAAAACTTCAGTTAACAAAACTGCCTACAGCCAGGCAGCAAAACTCACTGCAATATTTCCCAGAGTTATTCACAATCCATTGCAAACAACAACTGCTACGTCTTCACAATCAGTCACCTTGGGCCTTGGTGTGTGGATTTAGATGCCATTGTTTTAGTCACGACACAAAAAATGAATTGCATTGTTGCTGTTACAGCTCTGTTTCTGGGAAGAATGCTTTCATGGGGTGTACAGAACAGAATCCTCAAAGGAATATTATTTTCCACAGTTTAAAAAAAAAAATGAACTTTAATACTATATGTAACAGCCCTTTCAACCTCTTATAAGTGAAACTGTTTCTTCCTAATGCAGATGGATAGAAGCCTGAAGGAGCTAAAATTGCACACACGGGGTTTACTTTTAAATACTGCATCCAAAATACTGCCTTTACATAGGCATTGCAATATTGGTTTTCATATCCGTCACTCATCTTCACTTGCTTTGGAGCTTTTAATCTGTTTTATGAAGGGGATGTTAGAAATACTATGACAACCTCATCTGATGCTGGAGTGGTTTAGGAAGGATCCATGTCTGGCCCCTGCGCTATTGGGACAACTCTTAGGAGAGCAAATATGTACAAAGCACCTTACCCAGCCCAGCTGTGCAGGTTCTGCCAGGACAGGGGGAGGCAAAGAAAAATGTTATCGTCCTGAAGAGCCAGCAGGATTCCTCAGATGTTTGTTGAGGAAAGAGAAACATTTTATTGCAAGGTCAGTGGGAATTTCAGTCCTCGGGAGATCTGTAAATCTCATTCAGGAATACACCACTATTTACGAAGAGATGAAGGGCCTCTCTCTACTGCCAGTAAATTTGATAGCAACAACTCCGTTGATTTCAACAGTGCAAGATAAGCGATGAGTTCCTTAGTGAGTCAGAGGGTTTCAAACACAGGCTATTGAGTCCTCACGGCCACTTGGATTTCCCCTGAAAACTTCCTTCTGTGCCACTCACCAAACCTGAATTTGCTTGGACACATGAGGATAACCCAGCAGGAGAGAGCCTGGGAACAGCAACGGGCAAACCTTGAGGACCCAAAATGAAGTTCAAAATAGAAGAACTTCTTGGTGTCTTGCTTTCAAGACCTCAAAAAGAAGTACTGCTTTTGCAGTTTCATATGTGTTTTCCCCCCACCAGTACTTTCCACCATGCAGTAATGGGGAATTTATGGGCAACCTTTCCTGCTGGGCAAAAAGAGATGCCCCATGGCAGCAAGTTCTGGGGCAGGGAAAATGCCTGGGCTGGAAGAAAACAACTGCAGCGAGAAGATGTCCTGATTAGTCCATCCAGGTCTAAATATGATGCTGCTACCATCATGAGGGCCAGCTGGGATTTGGTTCCATCCAGTGACCTTTGAGATCTGTGTTTCATTCCCTCATCTAAAATTAGGCCTCTCACCCGCTGTATACAAACTGTGTGCCAGCCCGAGCACAGACATCGGTGTCTGGGGAGGACCCACGAACTGAACACTAGTGAGGACAAGCATGCCTCGGTCCCAGCTTTTAAACACGGTTGGGCATATTTGTCCCGCAGCCATGGGCAGCAGGTATTTGAGCAGCTCGGCCAACACGGCTGAAGCAGCTCTGGCTGCTGCAGGGTGGTTTTGGCAGTGCCAGGGTTCAGCTGGCAAGTTTTGTTTTGCGGCAGCTGTTGAGGATCACTCGACTTACAGGCAGCCCAGTGCAAGCGTTGGTCTCGAGCTTGGTTTTGTATTCAAGACCTGACGCTGCAGAGAAGGCGCATCAGGACCAGGAGATGGGCAACCCAGCCCTGCGCTGTGCAGGACAGCTGTGCTATCACATCTGGGAGCACCAAGCCACATCACAGAAAGCACGGCTGTCCGATGCTGCCCAGGATGTGGCTTCTAGCACCATTTCTTGTAGCTTAACTGGTGAGGCAGGTCCCATTTGCCTTCCCTGAGCCCCTGGCTGTGCCGACCTCTGAGGGCATCCGAGTCAAAAGTGGCCCCGTCTTCATGACTCCTTTTTAATGCAGGAGAACTGTGAGAAAAACAGCATGCATCTTGCAGGCACACACACAGATGCCTGTCTGGCTTTACAGAGAGCTGGTCCTTGTGTGTTCATGCTGCGCCCCCCCCCCCCCCCCCCCCCCCCCCCGACCCAGGGGCATTAGGAAGCTGGAAACAGAGAAGCAGTGTTATATAAAGAAGCAAGAGTAAGCTGGGGAAAATAAAGAAGAACCGTGGGGTAGTAAGTGCTGGAGTACTTTAAAAATAGGGTGATAAAAACGATGGTGCTTTTCTGTCAGAGGATCTCTGAGGCTTCTCTGAAGCAGCAGTGTTTCCCAAAATAGCTGTGGTACAGGCAGATGTGACCCTCCCCAATTGCCCCAGCCAAGAGCTCTTGCAGATCTACTCTGAGTGCCTCGTTCAGCCCCATCCCAGACCCGAGCCCGGCGGTGTGACCCCACAACATGCCCTCTGTTTCCCAATGGGAGTGGGATGGCAGGAAGCCATCCACTGGAGTGAGATGTCATGAGACTACCAGACTTCCACACCAGAAAAAGCACCTCCAATTTCCTTCAGGTGAGGAGAAAAAAGCTACACCCTTCCCTTAGCTCCTGTCGCTCCTCCCCAAGTCACCGTGTGGCAGATGTTGAGGATGCCTGTCTGTCTGCAAGCAGCTCCAAACACAGGGACAGTATCACTACTTCCATTTCATGGGGGAGGGCCATTTATCCCAGGCTACGAAGCCTCTTGGCCAAAGGTCCAGGGATAGCAAACTGGGAATGTCCGGCTGCCAGGGTTGTCAGGACAAGGGGACCTCATTTCCAGCACATGATGTCTCCTGCCCGCTGTGAACATGTCAGGGACAGCTGGGCCCAGCCAGAAACCTGTGATACGGACCCCTCCTCCAGTCTCCATGACAGGGGGAGGCTGGCAGAGCAACCTCAAAAATGCACACCTCCCTCGCACAAATATCAGGGGGAGGGTGCCAGAGAGGCCGCAGAGACGGGTGCCTCCTCCACCAGAAATATCATGGCAAAGGTGTCATCAACCTCAGCTATGGACCACTCCTCAAGCAGAAATATCAGGGTGGGGATGCAGACCACGCTTGCATACAAGTCCTTCCTTTGACAAAGATTTAGGACATTCCTGTCAGATTTGAATTCCTGGTTCATTACTCAGACATGTAGGATTTCTGATGCCAGTAGAAACCAAAATCAAGTAAGCTCTGTATGGTTAGTTTGATGCAGATGTGGCTGGAGAGGGCAAAACCATCACTATGTGAGGTTTGTACTGCTGGTAACAAAGTTCTCAAAAGGGGTTCACACTTTTGAAGCTGCGGGTCAAACCTCCGACACCAACCTCCCTCTAACAGACCTGGGTAAAAACATGCATATTCACCATTTGGGGAGGAAGAGAAGGGAGCCAGAACTGTGAGAGAAGGATGAAGATACACTGCTGCAGAGGTTGTTGCTGCTGAACATGGTTGGTGAAGGTCATCCTGCTTGGCTTTCACATCTAGATTCAGCAAAGCCTGAGCAAATCAATCTGCTCAGCACAGGGCAGCCTTTTGTCTGCAGCAACAGGGTCCGTGTTGGAAAATGGATTTTGCAGGAGGAAGGGAAATTTTTGGATCTGAGAACACCAGTTTGGGTGAATCCAATGTTTAAAAAATATTCCATATTGTTTAGCCTTAAGTTGTTGATTAAACAACTTGTGTGTTGCTTTTGACCAGTAAGATATTACTAGAATTGGCCAACTTGATGGTTCCCTTTAACGTCAGTCTGAGCTATCACAGATGAGGGAAGAGTCTGCTCTTCACCTACCACAAAACATAACCTGCACAAGGAGTTCTTCAGACAAGGCTATGAGTAGGCTTCAAAGACAGCAGAAATCTGTCCCTTGGTGTGTTTCTGTGACCATTTTGAAAGCCAAGGGATTTTGTACTTCAAAGCATATAACTTAACGCATGTCTACAGACAAAGAATTCATTGCAAATACATAATTTTCAAGGGTTGTGGGGCACAAATGAACACAAAGTTGGGCCAGGGAAGTAGTTTGTGAAATAAGAGAAAAAATGAGAGGTTAGATCCTGTCATCTCACAGGAGGTGTCTCAGACTGGCTAGAAACAATAGTCCCATCAGCCTGACAGGTTTCAGACTTGTGTCCCAGGAGGTACTCTCCACTCACCTGTTGAAGCTGGGCCCTAGGACATATAGAAGTCCAGTTAGCTGCAACCTAGGAGGTCCATTGGCACATAGAGAAACCACAAGAGGAAGCAAAACTTCATCCTAGTGATTTTGGTTATTTTCAGAAGGAGAAGTCCTGGGTCCTCCATCTTTGCTCACCAGTACTTATTTATGTCTTTTACATGAAGCAGTCATCAACAGTCATGGGAAATTTCCCCACAGTGGTTAGTACTGTGTGATATAATCTGCATGGTGAACTTGGGTCCGCTCACCTCTTATTTCCCATGCTCTGTTCCTGCTGCTCACAACTACCCTGTTCCTGTGCTATAAAGCCAATATTTGGGTATATCATCACAGCTCTTCTGAGCCTGGTAGCTGATGGAGAAAAAGAGCTCTTGTTTCCATTACTTGCAGTCATCATGAATACTGGAGAGGAAGACAACTCAATCAATCACAAGTAACATATTTTGGTGAGCACATCATTGAAGCAATCCTTTCATGACCCGAGTGGTCCGAGTTAAAATACACAACAGTCTTGAGAGCTGGATCCATCTCGTCTAGACCTCACACCAGTTACCAGCTGCTTTGCCTCAGCTGCTGAGCAGCGACAGTGCCTTTTGAGCCAGCACGTTCCTCCACCGACCTGCCACGTCCATCCACTCAGGGAGAGGAGCTGGGGCCCCTCACAACCTAGCTGCCATTGCTCTGGCCTGCAGGTCTGAGTCAGTCTTCAGAAATCAAATTCTCAGCCCTTTCACTGACCCCAAACTTTATAAGCTTCTGGAGAGAGACAGATAAACATGGCTGGTGTGACCTCTTGGTCTTTTACCCTACAGTTTAATAAGGACCCCAAATTCTCCTCTGTTACCCCTGTTTGCACATCACCTCTTCTATCAAAATATCCCACAGTGAGCAGAAATAAAAGAGGTATTTTGTGCACAAGAGCAGTGAAGCAACCAGCTATGAGCAGCTCAGGGCACAGCAGACGCAGTTGCCATGCTTCTTCATGTGCCTCCCCCAGCACTGCAGGCAGGTCAGCCACCATGGTGGCATCCTTCCCCATCCACCTCCCCAAGCTGCTGCACACCCCATCTGCCATGGAAAAACTGCTAGACATTACCTGACCCTGGTTTTCCAGTCCAGCCCCACACTGAGAGCATTTTTTTTTGACTCTCAAGCTCTACTTCAGGCAGCTCTACTTGGGCTTGTGTGCCCCACCTGCTCCAGGAGATGGTCCCTAAATCCCCAGCAGAAGGTGACAGGGTGATGCCTACTCACCCAGACGGCTGCTACCAGTCACCTACACCCAGACCTGCTGCTTTTCTAGCACTGAAACATGCACAGCTGGAATTACTTAGGACAAATGAGTTAAACTCATGGAAAATCTCACAGGAAAACTAATAGTTCCCCTGTCTGGTAATAAAGGTGAGTAAAACAAGCTTGAACAAAAATCTCAAATACTATTCAATGAATAAGCACATTGAATTAATGGATTCCAGGAAGAAAACCTCTACCCTTGTAACAATCTGCTTCTTGACACGCCTTTAGCTGGCAGTGAAGGATAACAGCTCTTCGGCAGGCTGAAAGAAGAAATTGAAACTTTACTTCAAAAATAATCTCCTTATCAACACCTCTTGTTTATAGTCTCTTCATTTTTACAGGTAAGACAAATCTTTCGTTGTCTAGTGCAAAGGATTCACAACTTTTTTTTAGTAGAGACACGTCCCTTTTATAGGCTCGTGCTCAGCTAAATTTGGATATTAGGACTGCTAGTGAGAAAGTCTTCAATGCTCAGTACAAAAGAGGTGAACGATCCCATGTAAGTTTTCTGATCAATTTAAGGAAGCATCTGCAAAATTAAGTAACAAATCTCTGAAGTACATCTTGCTTTTAAGTGTAGGTTGCAGCTGAGAAATATATCATGTATATTATGGAAGTTAAGTGTAAACCCCCAGATTTCTCAAAATCACAGACTTAAGATAGCTTCTTAGATAGCATTAACTATAGACACAGAATATCAGTGTAGCTCTATGCAATACATTCTAAGTAGTTACAGAGCACGGAAGAATTCCCATGCAGCACTAGAAGATGTGCAGCCTGGTATAACTTGGTTAGCCACTACCCAATATTATGTAAGTAGATATAAGATGCCTGTCTCAGTAATCAGACTACATAGCCAAGCAATGGCGTGTTGGTCTACCAGCAGGAGGTCAAAGTGCAGTGATAGGTTTGTTTGGGGTAAATAAGGTCACTAGAAGGACGACACCTAAGCTCTAGGTTTTAAATTAAAGACCCAGTTACAAGATGCTTCTTGTTCCCCTGTCTGCTGGCAGGATTGCCCTGACCTCACTGCAGTTAACTTACAGTAGCTAAAGATAAGGCCCAGCAACAGATCACACTATGTGAATCTGCTTTGGATCCCACATAAATCATTCTGTACAGACAGTTATCCAAGAAAACAAACAAGGATGCCTGCAGATTTGCAGCTACATTTGCTAACACCAGCTGAGCATCAGAATCCCTTGGGCTTTCCCACATCACTTGCTGCAGGAGTCTCCTACAGCCAGGGTCTCCTGTGTTAAGCTGGGGATGAGACGTCAGTGTCATAAAACAGTAGCACTACTGCTGAGCCAAACGCAAAGACCCCTGAATATTTAAAGAGAGGTTTCAGTGGGTCTGAGACACGGGTCACTGAGCCACTTCCCGCTGCAGATTCACAGCACACCTGGGGACAGACACCCCTGCGTCCTGCAGAGATCACATAACCGAGGAGAGGATGGGAGAAGCGAACCAGCCCCGGGCCCTCCTTGCATCCAGAACAGCATCGTCTGCTTTCAGCCAGCCACGAACGCTGCCTGCCCAGCCATGCCCACAGCTACCTGTGTATGTAACTCCCAGGCCACACCAGCCTCCCCAGTGCTTCCCAGGAACCACGTCCCTTTGCCTCCTGCACAAAAGGGACATTGGATGCAGTGTCAAGCTCGCCTCCAGCTGCACCATGCTGCCCCAAAACCGTCTGTAACTGCAGATGGCAAACCTTTCCTCTCCCCTTCACATTGCCGTTGGAGGAGGCAATGAAGCACAGAGAAAGTTAATGCACTTCAGGGCCAAATCTCGCACCCTTTCATGTTTCCAATGATTTTCAGACTGATGTGGCATCCAGCATTTCTGTCCCATGACGATGGTTTTTCCTGGCTACCGGTTGTCAGGCAGCAAGGGAACCCAGCCCCGAGGCAGTCCCGGAGGGGGACCCTCCACCCTGCTTAGGCACAGGCTGGCCTGAGGTCAATCAGTGTTTTCCAGAGATCACGGGCTTGCCCATTAGGGTGGCCCCTCCGCTTCTGCTTCCTGTTTTGGCAGACTTTGCTGGGGGGGGGGGGGGGGGGGGGAGTGTTCCCTGCTACCATGATCTTTTGGAGGGGAGGATGCCTGCTGAACGGCACAAACTGGGAGAAGCATCTGCTCTCCACCACCGTGCCTGCTCAGCCAGGTGCCTCCTTCCAGCAGAAAC
Organism: Astur gentilis; assembly: GCF_929443795.1. Lineage (NCBI taxonomy): Eukaryota > Metazoa > Chordata > Aves > Accipitriformes > Accipitridae > Astur > Astur gentilis. The sequence continues at coordinate 11,758,095 of NC_064904.1, forward strand.
GTTGGCTCCAGACCACGTCTGCTGCAGGGGGATGCCCCCATGCTGGGCCTGCATAGCCCCCCTGAAAGTTGTGCAGCTACAGAGGCGCTGAGGGTGGGCGTCAGCAGCACCATGAAAGCTCACGGTTCACACTCAGCTTTAAGTCTCTGGACCATATTTTTGCATTTTGCTTTAGACCACAGCTATCACATATAAAACAGAAATCATCCCAGGCACAGTAACCAGGCACTGGGACCTGCTGCTTGCCCCACTCCCTGCCCCACAGCAGCTTCCCAGGAAAGGAGAGAGGAGGTACTCTCTGCAGGACCACAGTCTTTTCTGATTTTCTGCCTCCAGGGCAGCTGCTTCAGCCCAGATCTCACCCAGATGGGTGCAGAAGATGCTCCATGTTGAGGCTATCTAAGCGAGGGACAGCACAGCCCTGGCAGCCTTCACAGACCCTCTGCAAGGCCCCCGACGCCCATTGCTGTCACCCAGGCATCCCCTGGCTGTCCTCCAGCCTCCCCCTGCCGTGGCAGCGCGGACGCTTCCCCAGTGTAACGGGCTCACCACACCTCCACGGCCAGGGATGCAGGTGCCTAGGAAATCAGGGGCAGAAATCAGGAAGACAAATGTCCCTTCTGCAAGAAGATACAGGTTCAGAGGCTCTGGGGTGAGGAAGGGAGCCTGTGTCTCCAGTCCCGAGGCAGGGACTCAACCCGCTGTACTTGATGATATCAGTGGCTCCTGGGAGCGAGCCCTGCTCTGGGGAAGGCGCTTCGCCTTGGGCACAACGCGGCACCCCGATACGGCCTGGGCTGTGTTTTCGGGCACGCACCTCACCCCTGCCAGCCCGCCCGTGGCAGCACCCTGCTCGGGGAGCAGAGCTTTTGGGGGCACCTGCCCCATCCCTAACGGTGCCTTTCCAAGCCTGCCATGGGACACATCACACACACAACCCCCCGGGCAGCGAGGCCTGGGTGCCGCCGTGCCCCATCCACCGCTCCGTCAGGGCACTCCGCGGGGGCTCAGCTCCCCGGCAGGGGCAGAAGCCCCCCACGCCCGGGCCCAGCCGTTCCCCCCCGTCCCCGTCCCCCCCCCCCCCCTCCGCGGGGACTTCTTCTCCCCCGTCGGAGGGGATTTCTCGCTTCCCTTTTGGCTTTGGAGCCCATTTGGGGAGGGGAGGCGCAGCCGGAGTTTCCCCAGCCAGCGGGCTCCCTGCCTGGCCGGGTCTCCGCCTCCCGCGCCCTCCCCCTTATAGCCGGGCTGCCCCGGGGCTCCGCAGCCAGCGCCGCCCGCCGCCGCCCCGCCAGCCCGCCCGGGACCCGCCGCCGCCGCCGCAGAGTAAGTCCTTCGTGCCGCCTGTCCGTGCTGCGGACCTCGGGCCTTTCCCCTTGCTCCCCCGTGTCTCTCCCGCTTCTCCCTCCCGGCTGACTTGTTACAAGGCTAGCGAGCGCCAAGGTCCCCTGTTGGGTCCGGGAGAGAGGAGGAAGGAGTAAGTGGAAGGTGCTAAAGGATGGATTCGGGGACAAAGCGACAGATTTCAGCCCCCGCCTTGTCATTGCCGGAATAGAGAATAAATCGGGCTGCTGCGAGAAGGACAGCAGCTCCAGGCACACACATCCCGGGGCTGGGGATGGCGAGAATACGTCTGGCAATTGCACCGACAGCTGCGTCCGATTTCTGTCGCTCGTCCCCCACATTTCAGGGCACGAACACAGGCTGCGAGCAGTGGTTCCTGTTGCTGTCCCCTCGACCCCTCCCCCAGCCCCCTCCCCAAAAGCTGGACGTAGGTCTTGGGCACCGAAGCATCCTAAAGCCAGATCAGGCACTGGGATCCAGGTTCAGCGTGGCACTTCCCGCCCCCTCCTCTTTGTCTCTGTTCGGAAGGAAGTGGTTTTCTCCCAGATCACAGGAAAATAATTGGGTTATGATTCACTCAGCCCGATGGCACTGGAAAAACACCATTTCAGTGCCTGGATCCTGGATGGTCCCAGGCAGCCCCTGTGCCCTGCACCCTGCCAGGGTCGCTGCACTGAGCTGGCACATTTCTGCATTGCCATACTTGCCATTTTGTGACTATTTTTTTTTCCTAGTCAGGCAAGTCCCACTGCCCCTAGGACCTGCCTTTTCCCAGAGCACTGAAGTGCCTGTCAAAATTCCCTCCCATCCTTGGGCAGCCGCCCCACATCCACTGCAGGCACAAAGTGAAGGGTTCAACCTCAGGGTTGGGATCCTCAGCGTGTTTAAAGTAGGATTTCTTCTTGAGGCTGCTGCAAAGTAAAGAAGAGACTTTCTGTGACTGAAGCATATGGCTGATCTAGAAGCCGTGGTCCCTTGCCATCGTACCCAAGTTCAGAGCAGAAAACCTGAAGAAACAGTCATTCTCCAAGGCATTCAGCCGCCTGCCCCCGCCGAGGGACTTTGAGGCTTGCCAGTTCCAATAGATCCGATCGAACAGGAGCGAAGAGCTTTGGAAAACTCAGGTTTGGGTTTCCTTCAGTCACCCTCTCTGTAAAAAGAGGCCTGGAAAGCCAAAGAGTCTGAAAGTGCTGGCAGAGGCGAGCGCTCCAGGAATTCTGGGTCTGGCTCCCGGGGATTTTGTGTATCTTCTCAGTCACTGTTAGCTCTAGCAGTGAACTTTGCAAATTCCGGGCCTGAATGCAGGATTTTGATTTGGGAATAGTAATACGAAAACAAAATCCTAGACGGCAGCAGCTGGTTTCTCTTTCAGCAACAGCAGTTTAAAATTATACTGCCCAGATTTGAAGTGAGAAGAAAAAGGAGCACATTACACTGCATTTTCTCTGTTCTTTCCCAATAACAATATCAATGTGTAATTTTCTCTTCTCTTTCACTATTTGAAAAATTCTCACTAACAACAGGAGGCGCTGGTTTACAGACCGTTTTCAGTTGTGCCTCAGTAATTTAGGGAAACCAAATTCTCATTTAAAAATGACCGAGGCACTGAGTAACTCTAGCTATGCTGTTCCCCAGACAGGTGGTAACACAGCTGAATGCTGGTTTAAAGCATCTTGCACCAGGTGACATGCCTGGGGATCCTCTGCCTGGTCTGCCACTGCCATTCCTCTAGGCCCCTTGGGTACCCCATCACCCCCAGCCCCATGGGGGTGGCTGGCACTGCCAAAGCACGTGGATCGAGTCCCCTGGGGAGGCTCTGCTCCTGCCTTGTCTTCTTTGCTGGAGACATAGGTTTTGTTTCCCCTCGGCTTTTGACCCCATTAGGAGCAGAGCTTGGCCACCATCAGAGTGGTGTTGGACCACATGGGGTGGTGGGTGTCCCGTAGGGGTCCCCGGACAGGAGCATGGATTTGAGCAGCACAGTAAAATTTCAAGGTGGGGCTGTTGGTGGCCCAGCTCATCTGTGGACTGTGATTTCCCAGGCAGAGCCAAGTGGGAGCCCCCAGCTTCACGGTGTCTCCATTCAGTACCCAATCCAGCTAAAGAGAATGGATAGGAAAAACCCCACCTCCTAGGAGGGCTTCCCAACTTGCAAAGACTGGGGCTGGCACCTCTGTAGACTCTTTGCTTTGATTTATTAGCAGCTTATTTAGGTGTCACTGCATAGTCTGAGGTACACTAAACTCAGACTGGCTGCACTGCTTTGCCGCTTCAAAAGATGGTTTGACCAGGTGCAATTTTCTCAGGTGGGCAGAGGTGACCCCACTTCCATGGGAAGCAGGTGGGGGGAGAAAAGGCTGATGCAAACGCAGAGAACAAACTTTGCTAAATAACTCTGGATTTCTGAGACGCTGTGGGAGTGGGGGGGATTTCCACTAAAACAAGATAAATCGCTGTGACCTAGGATGTCAGCAGGCTGGAGAGGACTGAAAATCCAAACAAATGCTTGTTAATACTGGCAGCAGCTCAGGAAAAAGCAGTCAAGAAAAAGAACAGGAAAAAAATTCAGAATAGGGGTAATTAATAAATCTCTTTCTCTGAGTGCTCTCTGGCACACTATGAGCCGCCCCTTACAAATGAGCTTACTCCTAAGTGTGCAGTTGGAAAGCCATTTCCTTCAAGGAGAAAAAGGAGAAAACAGGAAGCCACCATGCCCGGAGTCTGAGTTGTGTCCTGTGTCGTGGCTCTGCTCCAGGCGTTTCCCTTGCCCATGCTGCCCACCCTGGAAAAGCTCCAGCCTGGGCATACATGCCATGATCGGCACCACGCGGGGAGTTCGCTGGGTCCCTCTCTGGCGTGCCAGCAGCCAACAGCACCGCTGTCCTAATGGTACAGGACCTCTGTATAGGGTAGCAGAGGATGCTATGCAAGCTGTGCTGCTCTTCTGGTTGGAAACCGTAAGCTGAATATATTACGTCAAAAATAATTGGAGCTAAAGACTCCCCTGGCTCAAACTATAGTGCCACAAAATAATAACGAGGATGGTGATGATTATGATAACAGTAAATTAACAGTAAATTAGTAATAATAGGGACTTGGGATCTATGTCAAGTCTTGACCTTAAATCATTACATTTCCCAAGACTTGAATTTTAGCTCTGTGCCTGGGAAATTATTCAGCATTTCCCAAAGTGTTAACTGCTAAAATAATTAGAAGCCTGCTGGAGTTTTAACAAGCTTTGCTTTGTGAGCAGAACACAGGCATACAGGAGCAGCCCATGGCCATCCGAGCCAGAGTCGAGCTCCTGGCATGTCCTGTCTGCCGCAGCGGGCAGGAGCGGGTGCTGGGGAGGGCACAAGGAGCAGTGCTGGCACAGCATCTCCCGCCAGTGGCCTCCAGCCATAACCAGTGCCGTCTCTTTTTAGCTGAGTGTTTCTTGTAGAAAGTGGGGGTTTCTTCTATAAGAAAGTTTCTTATAGGAATTTTTTTATAGGCTTTTGTTACAGTAAGTGGTTGGTCATCTAATGATAAGAGAAGAGATGGAGGGGGAGGTTTTGGTACTACTTGTCATAAGTGTCTGAGGCTGCGTTTTAAGGTAGGACTGGGAGCTGGAGTTTAATGGTATTTCCTGCTGCAGATACAAACATATGCAAACCAGCAGTGGCAAACTGATGAACGCTGGGCGAACATTCAAGCTGGCCAAATGTGAGTGAGCATGGTAGCTATTGCACTGACAGCCTTACTCAGATGTTTAACTCCTTCACTGTTTATTAGCTCAAGATGAAAAAGCACACCCTAACAAGCCAATATTGCCAACAGTTCACCTGCTGCTGATGTGCAGCCCCTGGACAAAAGTGCTGGAGCTGATATTATCTTTCTTCTAATTCGGCTGTGGGACTTCTTTAGGCAGGTCAGGGCATAGGGACGCGCTGCAGACGATGGCTCGGTCCGCTCTGCAGAGGGACCGCAGGGGCTCACCCAGGCTGCAGCCCCCGGCAGCACATGCCCAGCTGCCTGCTTCGCTCCCGGGCACCACCAGCCCCTGCGCTTGGCCCTTTCAGAGCATTACCAGGACAAAGTTCTGCCAGATGTTAAAAACTAGGCTTTTAACCAGCTTAGTCTTTCCCTTACAGACTCTTCTATGTGTAGTGTCATTTCAATGGTTTTCAAAGATACATGACATTCATCTTAGTATTGAAGCAGCAAAACCATTTTGAAATCCACCTTTCTGGCTGTCATTCATCAAAGCAAAAGACTCTAAAAGTCATCTTTAGCTATAAGAAAGGGAGAGTTACCTTCTTTGTTTAGAAACCAAAAAAAAAAAAGGAACAATAAATGCTTTGTTTGGAATAATAGGAGAGAGAAGAAGGACTCGGCTGAGTCTGTGCTTGAATAAACAGGAAGGAAGGGATTTGGCAGAATGACTCTAAACACAGCGTTGTATTGGGAAATGCAGGCTAGGAAAATAGCCCTACAAAAATTAGGAAAGTCCCAAACGTTTATAGAGAATGCCTGTTGCCATGATTTTTTTTTATTTATTTTTTTTTAATGGAAAAGTAACAAAAAGGAGCTCATTTGCACCGTTTTTAGGATTCTAGTGGGGCATCCTGACTAGAGTAGCCAGAGTGAACCACAGGGGGTTCTCCTCCCTCCCTGCCCAATAAATGTGCTAGGGGAAGAAGTGGGTGAAGAGGTAGCTTGAGCCATGACTCACTGCCGCTGGGCAGCTCGGGTGCTCCAGCGCCCTTCGCTCGCCCATGCAACCGACCCCGCAGCCCTGGGCGACAAGGGCTCTGCTCAGCAGCAACCCAACGCAGCGACCCAACGCAGCGACCCAACGCCTCTGGCAGCCACCGCCGTCCTGCTCAGCCATAGAAGCGCCTTAGTTTTACCTTCGCGCTTTGTCCCAGGGCACAGACCACCAGTGTAGCTGAGAGCCAGCCAGACTGTGCACACACACACACCCCTCCTTTCTCTCCTTCCTGAATGAGTTTTCATCTTTATTGTGTTTTAGAAGCAAATAGCATTACTAATCCTGAACGTGACCTGGCAGCCGAAGCATGGAGAAGGAAAGCTTTCAGCCGCGTCAGGCTTTAACTGCTCCACCTGGCTGCTACCACTAACCTGATGCGTCAGAACTCTCCAAGCTGCCGGGAGCCAGCAGGAGCAATCACAATTAAAACGAAAATCACAGTCTTCCAACCAGTTTGCCCAGAAATAAGTATCACAGTTTGTATCAGCATGATGCGTATCAACAGTATAAATTTAACAAGGGTATTTGAAGATCACGCCATTGTGGCCTTCTAACTGAAGCCAAATTCTTCCTTTATTTACAGCCTAATTCCTCTGCCCTTACGCAGTACAAGTAAGCCAGAACTTGCCTGACTTCTTCATACAGAAGTGCACTGGTCTTCCAGAAAGTCACTTAAAAAACCAGTGTTGTTAGAACAAAGATTGGAAACTACGAGTCACTTTATTTACAATAATTACATAGTTATAATCGTTATATAAATGAATAGAATTATGCAAATAAATCTATAGCAATATATTAAATGATACATGTACATAAATAATTCTAAATATAAATTCTAAAAAGATGTTGTTACAATAACAAATTTTTATCGTTAATTATTTGTAGCGCAGGAGTGTTGGTGGTAGAGCAGGACTCTGGCAGGATAATGTCTGTTTAAACAAGGCTAAACCTCCCTGATCCTCACGCCTTGTTCCTCTTTCCCCCTCAGCCAGGTGAGGACTGCTCTGGACATGCAGCAGCCCTGGTCACTAGCACCAGTTTAATTTAGCAGCCCTGAGAAAAGTCCAATCTGGTTAGTCCCTGCTCTCAGAACCTTATCCCCTCCACTCCCCCATTTCACTAGCATTTCTTTCTGCACAAGCCACGGCCCACATTTCAACACAAACAGATGGGACAACAATTCCTCCCAGGTGTTTGAAAACACCCAAGTCACACTGAAGTTTCAACAAGCTGCACTGAAGTTGCCTTGTCTTGGGATGTTGTAGTCACCCTGGGACCATTTTGAAAATAAGATTACGTAGACTCTGAGTGGGTTTGAAGGGTCTGAATGCATCCCTGAGCTTGCATCTGCCACCGTAGGGATGCAGGCAGCATGTAAAGCATTGAAGCCATGCTTCTGACTGGGATTTTGGGGACTAAAATGATAAGCCTCGTGATGCTCATATCAGGAGATACTGCTGTGCTTCCCACATTCCCATCCTTTCAACCATGTTTTTCACATCCCTGATGGTTTTGAACTCTCAGCCGCCTTCTTTTGGAGCTCTCCTCAATAAAGCTAAGGATTTTATTACTGACTTAAATGGGGACACAGTTAAACCAGCAGGACTTTTGCTCAGCAAAGACTGATGCATACCTGGCTTGGTAGGCTCATCTCATTTTCATGCTGTAATTGCAGACTCATTGTGCAATAAGCTAAATGGGTGCTTCCACAAACAGATCTGCAGCCAAATGAGCAGAGACCAGCAAAACCAGGCCCTGAGGAAGGTGGGAATTGATCCTGATGCCGTATACAAGTATGAGAGTTTGTGGTTGCTTTGAATAGCCACAGGACGCTTGTCCCACTCACTCACATCATTCGTGTGCAGCATCCATGCTCACGTCCGTACTCCCACAGCGTCCCGTGGGAGAGCCCCGCTCTCCTGTATCCAGACAAGCTCAAGGTCTCCAACCAGGCCATCTGAATCACCCTTAAAATCACTCATCAATTTTCTCTAAGTTATTTATTAGACCAGAGGGCTGCTTCTGTCCTCTCAGTTACCTGAGGTGACGTTGCTCAGGAGCAATCCTGCAGAGCTGTCCTTATACCAGACATGTGTAGCGCTCCCCACACAGGGACAACTCATTCCAGCATTTGGGTTTTTTAGTGGGAATACACCTTGCCACATTGTGCCATGGTAGTTTTTATGCAAACTGTTATAATCTGACCAGTTCTTTCTGAAATTTACAGGCTAGAAGGAAAATGATGAAATTGTTACCTTTTTTCCAAAGTGGTCCTATTGGAATACGCAATGGATCAGAGGGTTGCATTGGTGCAAACAGGCAGCTTGAAAACCCTTCGACATCAGTAGCTGAGCAAGGCCCTGCCTGTCCTGAACCTTCTGGAGACGAGATCTGGTCCAGGGACCAGGAGAAGATGAGTGAAAGGCCAGAGGCAGCCTGCAGACCCTCACGTGCATCTTCCATCACGAGCAATGGGAGCTGCACCTCTTCTGGGGACAGCCCTGAAAAGGGAAAGAAAGGAATAAAGGGAATCTTTACAAATGCACTTAAGAAAATGAAAAAGATCAAGCCACCCAGTGGTAAGTGCTCCTCCATCCTCCTTGCACCACCTCATAGGCCATGGTTTCCTCTAGAGGGGCTGCACAAGGTGAAGAATTGTCCCCTTGAGAAACAAGGGCACCGACAGACTGAAGTGACTTGGCCAAGGAGCCTGAGGAAACATGGGTTGAGGGAGACACGACCTCAAGTCCTAGTCCTTTGGTACCAAGGGCACACTCCTTGAGAAACTGCCAGTTTGCAGGTTTTCTGTCCAAAATGAAACTTATTTCTACCTCTCATGGGGGCACAGAGATCTGTGGGTAGGTGAGAAACCAAAGCTTACCTCTCTGCTCTGTTCCTCCATGAAACTACCACCCTGTGAAATCTCCTCTTCCCCCAGGGACAGCGGTGAGCAGCACGCGCAGGTATTTCCCGGGGCTGATATATAAACATACAGCTCCTCCAGTCATGGGCACTGTCCCTGCAGGGTGCTTAGAGAGGTAGAAAAGTATCTGCTCCGTGAAACCCAGAACTGGAGATGGAAGCGTCCTTTGGCACTTCCAAGGCTCACTTGCCACCTCAGGTGACATATCTTGTTACCTGATTCATAAACTTAGCAAGCTGTACCTTAAAATAAGTTCATTTTTTAGTCCTACCTTCTTTACTGGGGCCTCTTCCAAAGTCTCACTGGTTTAGTGCAAATTATTTCATTTCCAGGCAAGCCTTTACCTGGCTAGTTGGCATCTCTTTCTCCATGTGCCAAATGTTTTCCCTAACTGGTGGTTTTCCTTCTCGGCCTTGAATTTGCTCAGCTGAATGAACTGAGTCTGCTGAAAACAGGCCCTTCGTGCCTTTGTTCTGACTGCCCCATTTCCCCATTCCCAATGTTTTGTTTTGAAATAAAGCAACCAGAATTGCAGAAAATATTCCAGACGAGATACCATTGATGCCTGGTACAATATGTTACTATTTTCCTATCTTAGCTGGACATTCCCCACTGGATACATCCTGCGGTCATATCTGACATTTTCACCATCATCTCACAGTAATGATTTACTAATTCTCCAGGCATCTCTCTTCTTCCTCCATCTCTGGCTGATTCACATCCAGCTTGCAGCAGAAAATCCTATTTGTTACTAAGTAACCTTTGTTCTATTGAATTTGTATCTTATACTTTGTGCTATTGAATTTCAGCCCATTTACTATTCAAGTTATCCCGTTGTTCCTGTATCACACACCAAGCCCTCAGTTTCGATAATGTCTCTGAACTTTGTGTAATCAGCAGATGCCATTAGGGCACTCCCGGCTTTCATGCCACAGTCTCCAAGGAGAATATGAAGTAAGATGAGTTTCGTGAATAATGTAAGCTTTCTCCACCCAGGGTTCTCCATACAAACCTTACACACCTAACAAAACTTATTCTGGGTATAACGTCTCCAGTTTAACTAATAATTTCCCAGATTGCACCATATCGAGTAGTTCAGATAAAATAGTTCAATTGTATTTATCTTGCCTGCTAAATATGTCCTCCAAAAATATTTCGCAGGTCAGATTGTGCCAACCTATTTCTGGAACACCCATGTGGTATTTCCTCTAGCACATCTTATTTAGCTACATCTTTCCATCTACACCTTTTCTAAAGCCATGCTTCTGACTTGAGGTCATATTAATGTGAAGAGGGATAATAAATAAATAGATAGATAGATAAATAAATAAATAAAACTCCACAAATCTAAATTTAGGGGGAAAAATGCAGGTAGCTCATGAATAGCTGTCCATATGTAACACATTGGTGATGGGTATTTAGATTTCCATTTCCCCACTTAGAGGCAAGCTAGAAATAACCTGATATTTAAATAAACAGGAGAATTTTCTATATGGTGAAGGAGCCTAAGATCTAACATTATAGAATTATAAACATTTTTTTTAAAAAAGTATTCCAGAGCCATCATTTTTTTAAAAAACCAGAAATTCAAATCTTCACTACTGGGTAAAGAAAGGCTGTTCTTTTTTCACCAGTCAAACAAGTCATGGAACTCCTTGAAGAGCAAAAGCTTTGTGATGCTGCTCAGCATCTCATTGTCCTGGAGAAGAGCCTGTCTAGCAAAAGTGAGGAGGGACTGAACATCAGCCAGCAAGACGTTGAGTCCGTCTACGAAGTTCTGAAGCACAAAGTCTTCAGTATCTTGAAAGACTCCATACTGCTAGCAAAAACAAACCCAGAACTGCTGCAGCAGGCTGTAGAGGTGCTGAAAGAGCAGGAGAAAGAAGATCAGAACTACACGTCAGAGAATCCACCTGACCAAAACATGCAATTTAGACCTAGAAAATGGAAAGACCTTTGGATGGCTACAGTAAAGGAGTCAGTAGAGACTCGAATGAAGGACACAAGCCATACTTCTAGAACTGAGAACCTCTCCACAGTTGGCCAGAACCTCCTGCACATGGGAAAGACAATGAAAGAAGATTTGACAGTAATTGTAAAGTACATTAAACAGCTTTATCCCCCTGAGTTTAATGTGTTCAGCACATATGCAGAACTCTACCACAATTATTTTGCATCCCAGGCGAAGAAAAATGCTGAGTCTCATCTGGAAGACAAGGATATTTACCTTCTCCTCTCATGGGTGCACAACATATATCCAAAGTAAGTGAGACTTTTACACATGTTTACCTCTGGTGATCAGCACAGGTTCACTGACTGCAAAACCGGGCATTTGCTTGATTTATGGATCAGTATCACTGGGAAGCGGTCTGGCACCTGGCTAGGTTTTGGTGTCATTGGCATCGTGCTGATGGCCAGGACAGTTGGAAGGGACACACTCAAGGATGCTAGTCTGTAAACCATGGGCTAACCCCACCATTCAGGCTTCTGGGCAACAGATATACACACAGATGTTTAGGGCTTCACTTCTGGCGTAAATTGGACAGGTTCATTGCCCTGATCTCTATTCCAGTTGCAGACCTGAACTAATTCTTGGAAAATTTGGGAATTTCAGCCCTCTGGACCAGACAGCAGCCAATAAATAGAACAACCTGAGATACAATTATCCTGGGCATGGAGGGTGTTGCTTAGGTGTTACCCACAGCCTATGCTCTCCTCCCAGTTAGGCAACCAAAGGGTGCATCTATGTGAGAGGACATCATCAGTCAAGGGTCACCCTTCATCCTCACTGGCCCTGTATGTTATAGAACTGAAAATATTCCTTGTTGTGGCTTATAGTACTGGATGGAGAATTGAGAGCTCTCATTTCTTGGGTGAAAACCAGTAAATACACCAGCAGCATTTCTTCTGTTGTTCTAAAGCCATTCAATCTTCACCTCCACTTTTTCCTTCTCATGTTTCACTGGCAGAGTATAATGAGTCAGTGCTGATGCTGGAAGTTTTCCAGAGCCAGCGCTGTGCTCTAGGTCAGGATATTCAGGCCTGAACCAGCGTGTGTTTGGAAATCAGTAGCTGCGAGGAGCACGGCTCAGCCACAGCAGCGCAGCCTGGTACTGGGGACGGTGTTGGCCATGGCAGCGGCTGCTTTGCAGTGTGTTCCCAGAGGCCACGTCCAGGTGTCTGCTGAGGGAACACCGTCTCCATAGCCGGCAGTGAAGGGAGCAGTGAGGAGGAGGAAGAGGAGGAGGAGGAGGGTTGCACAACAGCCTGGCCCCAGCTTCCAGTGTCATATCAGAAACAGCCCATGTGTGGGAAGCACGGCGGTGTACCCATGTGGAGCTGGGTGATGTGCAAACACGGGGCTCAGGCGATGTTCAGGGTTATTCTCTGCAGCTCCAGAAGGAGAGGCTGCTTCCAAGTCAGCCCCCCCCAAACCAAGTGCTGGCCTGAGCCACCCACAGCTGGCAGGTCCCTTCCCTCAAAGCTGCTGAGGAGCACCTGGCTCAGCCAGCATGCGGTGGGGATGTGACAGCAGGATATGAAACCACCCACCCCATTCCCAGTTAGCCACAAAATGCCAGCTTTTCATCTGACCACCTCTATAGATGGAGAGAGGTCGTGTCCTGGGGCTAGATGCTTCGGTTCCCCCATCCCCATCAGAGCTCAGTGGCCATTGTTCAGGAGCTCGGCAGAACATGACTCCATTCCCCAGCATTGCTTGGGCTCCCACCCTCACAGGTCTCACCCCTGGCTCAGATTCAACTCCTCCAAGTCCTGCCTGGACTAAGGACAATATACATTTCCATCTGTTTTTTCACTGATAGCCTCAAAAAGCGTCAGTGATTTTCATCAACAGCTGTCTTGCATTACACTGCCCTTGGAAAATGTGATTGTTTGGCTTTTTCATTCCAGAGATATGAGAAAAGATCATGCTTTAGCCGAGGAGTTGGAAAAAGTTAAGCTTGGAAGCCTTTTGCCATCAAGTCTGAGCAAAGAACTTGAAAAGAAATACCTTGACAGTGAAGAGGTGAGAATCTGTTCAGTCCCCCCTCTTCCCTTTACTACTCCCATATGACCCCTCGGAGGAGCTCTGACTTGTCCTGCACACATACTTCTCACCTATGAGCCACACACCCTTCCAGAGACAAGCAAAAGCAAGAATGCTATTGTTTCTTTTGGGGGGACAGGTCGACTTGCTGCTAGATGGGACTTGCAGAGCGAACTTGATAGCCCTGTGAGCCATCAGAAAAGAACTGCTCTGTTTTTGCAAACCTTGTGGTAGGAAGGCGGGGAAAAATCCCACAACAAATCTTTATGGGTAATTTTCCAGTTATCTGTTAAATCCCCAGAGGGATTTATGCTCCCTCTCGCGGATGATGGATTCAGAATTACTTCTGGTCTCTGCAGCAGTGCCAGACCTTGGGTGAGCGCAAAGCATACAGGTCTGGTCTTGAAAAATCTGTTTCTTTGATGGAGAATTGCCTGTTCTGCAGAACATAACAGTTGCTCTGGTTTTTGGATCACTCTTGCCTTAATGGAAACAAGAAGCAACTTTTACAGTACTCCCAGATCTTAGGGCTTTTGGCATTTGGGGCTGGAATTCCTGGAAAATGAGAAGACAAGTTCCAGATTTAGCTGTAGCCTGTGATGATTTGCATATGGGAAGCGGTGGGTGTGAGGGCTGCAAGGCGCATGAACAAGGCACCTGGAGATCAGAAATATAGGCCAGCCACCGTACAGATCGTTTCCAAAGCCTTGCTGCACAGTGTGCACACAAGAGGGGCTGGGGCAGAGAAAACCTGAGAACATTTTGTTTCACTTCCCAATGCTCGTAAGATGTCAGAAGGGCTCATGAAAAGCGATTGCAAAACCAGGCCCAGAGGGTAGCACTAAGTGTGACACACAGGCAGTGCGTGGCTGGGGGAATTTGGGCTCCGGCACGCGTAGCTGCCTGTAACCTTCTTATCCACCGCTCCCCTCCCCTGCCCTCCAGACCACCACTGACGTGGTGGGGTGGCGGGCAGGTACGTGGATCTTGGTCTTCATTCCTACCCTGAAATATTCAACTCGCTATTGCATAGGTGGATATTGGGGGAGGGGGAGGGTCCTTGCTGCCGTGAAGTGGTGGGAAAGGCATCTCATGACAAAGAGCCTTAATTTCTCAGCCAGGGCCAAGGAAAAAGTCTGCTGAGCCAGACAAACGGTGGGTGGGCGAGTAAAACCTGCATAAGGCAGGAGCTGCTACATCCGCTTTGTGGTAAATGCTGTTGTTCTTCCTTCCCTAAAGGCTACTATCAAAAATTCACTGAGCAAATGTTTAGATAAAGAAATTCAAAGATGGAAAGAAGACAAAGAACCGGAGAAACTAAATGGGCATTTTCAGAGTGAACTACTAGCAATATTTGTTATCCAGGTAATACAGATATATATGAAAAATAAACAATTGCATCCTGCACATATTTAGGCTTTGAGAGCAGCTATGGTCAATGCAGGAAAGCAAAACGCCAAGTCACTGGTGTAGGGCAGTAGTAGAGGTAGGTGGTACAGGGGAGCCCATACCCACGGTCTGGCATGGTCCTGGTCTACCACGTGCTGGAAACAAACTCCTCTATAAGCAAAACGAGCAGGAAAGCTGCCTTGGTTTCTCCCTGTGCAGTCTCTTCTGCACCCCTAGCCAACACCAAGCCACTAGGTGCTGGGTAATGTAACAGCAGAGAGACCAGAGACAGGTTTCGCCGAGTGAGGAAGCAGCACGGTGCTGTTGCCTTGCTTGCTCCCGGGGAAACTGTCACGGGCAGAGCGCTCCAAGCGCTCACACCCTTTCCCCACGCTCAATGCTCTCCCTCCTCCAACTGCAGAGGATTAGTAGAGGTTTTTATTAAAAAAATAAACCTTGCATATATTGAGATTGTTTTCCTTAAATTGCTTTTTTTAAAGCAATCATATGACGTTCAGCAAAAAAAGCAAAAAAACCCCAGGTGTCATTTTCCCCATTTTCTCAGCTACTTTATAGCCTTTCTTTAACGCTTCTTTCTTCTTTACTTCCGTCCCCCTTTGAAGATGGAGTTCAAAATTGTCTTGAACCCACGAAACAAGTATAGCTGCTCTGCACGGTCCCTGGCTCAGTGGCAGCGCGGGATGCAGGAGAGCTGGGTGCAGTTACTGCAGTTAAGGATCTGTAGCCTTTCTAACCAGCAAACCTGGCCTTTTTGGAGCGGGCGACCTTTAAAGTTGATCTCGTTTGTCTGTTAGAGTATCTACAGCGGCCAGAAGCGAGCCAAGGACATCAGCGCGGCAGTGGGCGAGGAGCTGTCGGATCGCCTGTGGAAGGAGCTGCCTGCCTTCCTGAAAAGGTGCGGTAGGGCAGCGTCGGGCAGCGGGGCTGGCAGGGCCACCCGGGGCACGCACTCATCCGCCTCTCCTCTTCCATCTCCCCTCCAGCTACAAGGATGCTTTTGAAGACTTTAAGGAGAAAAGCAAGAAGCACAGATACTACAAGGCTATACTAATTGCAAATATTAACAATTGCTGGAATTTTAGGTAAGGGTCCAAAAGAAAAGGCTTTGCTCCTTCCTCTGCAGGCAACGGACAATAGTGTGGCAGAGGGGAGGTACTCCAGAGTGGGCAGAGGAAGGTTTGGAGACCTCTGAATTTCTCTCTCTCTCTTTTGAGGACAGATAATTCTGACCTTGCTGATATTTCCCTGCAGAGACTACGCAGAGAAAAACATGGCAGAAACGGACTACAATAAAGCCAGTATCCTCAGCACTCTCAGCGACATTGAAAACAGCGGCTTTGATGTGCTGCTTCAACAGCTGTTTGCCCAGCTGAAGGTACCCTACCCATGACCCACACCCTCCTGCCCTATGGCCCAGCCTGTGCCAGTGCTGGGCATGTTCTCCTGCCGTGCTATCGGCTGCCCAAATCTCTGACTGAAATGCAGCAAAGTTCAGAAGGGCGTCACTGCCAGGAAACTCAGGCTCACCTCTCCTTGAGCTGCTCCTGGAGCCCGCAGGCAAAACGGGCGCAGCTACATAGGCGTTACTGTGCAGATGAACGTAGAATGTGCTGATCACATCTAAGATAACTGCTGCAGGAGGGAGAGTCTCAACCTGCAAGAGTTTACACTCCAAACTGTAGGAAGCAATCACAAATGACATGAACTGCGATTACGCAGCTTTTGGCTTCTTCATAAAGGTGGCCTGAAAGGCACTTTTGGCTTCTTTCTTTTTTTTCTTTTCTTTTTTTTTTATATATAACACAAGCCTTTTAAGTTAAGGCTTAACTTAACTTAAGGAAGTTAAGGAAGTGTGGTGGAGGAGAAGGCGTAGGAGTCAGGAACGTTCAGCCACAGTCTCTCCTGCTTTCTCTGTAGGGCCTTTTGGAAGGCATGACAGAGCAGGGGTGCTTTTTTTATTTTCATATTTATTTACTGTGGCCAAGAAAACTTGTGATTGAAAATGTCTCATAATGATTCATGTTTTTGCCTGATGGTTCCATAATTCTCTAATCAGACAAGATGGTATGGACAAAACATTAACAATGTGGAAATAAAAAAAGCATCTCCAATATGAGCCTCTCAAGCCTTCAGTCGTCTTCATCATGAGAAACCCAGTACAGCCCCCTCTCCCCCTGTCCCTGTAAGTCATCGTCACATGTCTCTGCATAGGACTGCACACCACGCTGTCACTATGTAGGATACTGTACATATAGAAATGCTAAATATACATGTGCATAGAATTTGTTTTGAGGGAACTAAGCAGATTTCCCTTTTTTCAGCCAATTTATAAGAAGTTTACAGAAAATAAGTGGGACTCCAGCAATGAAATTATGAATGAGATCATTAAAACCACCAGCAAACATATTTCAGACTTCCGGACCCTAAAGGACCCTTTCTACCATGTAAGTCCAAGAGAAATACTGGAGGGATTATGGGATGCCAAGGCTGCATTTTCAGCACTGATCCTCTGCGACTCGAGTTGCCTTGACCTGTATTAAGCTGGTGAGCTGGCCTGGCATCGGAGAGCCCTTTCAGGCAGGATTTCCATCAGCATGCGGTATACTTAGATTAGCCAAATAAATCTCACTCTTCTCCAACAGAAGCAAACTCCTGTAGCTCTGCTGCAGTGTTTGCAGAGAAAACCAGCCCTTCTGTAGAGAAAATGCTTTAGGGACTACCAAAAATACCGCTTTATTTATGTATGGGTATGGTTTAGCAACGCTGAAGCACGGATGCAATTGCATGGTTCTGACTCATGGCTCCTTTGATTGCCCTAAGGACTGGAGGAGATGGATGCAGCCGGGACAAATCCCAGAAAACTGAGCCACAACCACATTTTCAGTAGTGCTGGAGTATATATCAAACATCATTATATAAAAAAATCTTTGATTTCCTGCCTTTGTCTTTTTAGTAGATGAAACAAAATTATGATGTTTTGTGTATTAGAGAGAGGAACAGGAGGAGCAGCATGAATTCCTGTTTCTCTGGAGTACTGTTACTTCTCTAACACACAGAG
Organism: Astur gentilis; assembly: GCF_929443795.1. Lineage (NCBI taxonomy): Eukaryota > Metazoa > Chordata > Aves > Accipitriformes > Accipitridae > Astur > Astur gentilis. Next base: position 11,775,628 of record NC_064904.1, read on the forward strand.
ATCTTTTCTATGCTTTAAACTCTTCCCAGAAGGAAACAACACTTGGAAATTCCCACACTTCATTAGTTTGAGTACAAAGAAATTACTGGCATCTAGGATGTCCCGTAACCAGTTGTGGGGAGGTTGGCAGCTAGCGCCATTCCCGATGTGTGATCAGCAGCAGGCATTTGGTGGGGCACGTCTTAGAGCACCCAAGATGTTTTTGTCCTCCATCCACACACATGGCTTGTTTTGTCCCCAAGCAAAAGACAGATGGATGACCCCCCCTTTCCTTCCCAACAGGCTATCATGGAGAAGATCCACACCCGTTTGGTTAAAGAGTACATCGTGAGGCTGCTGAAGAGGAAAGTCAGCCTGAAAACTCCAGCACAACAGCAAAACCTGGCCCAACACATCTCCAAGAACGCTGCTGACCTGGAAGCCTTCTGCACCAGCAATGTACGTGAGTGCTCGCTGCGTCCGCAAGAGCACGGGGCATGGGCACGCTGAAAAACAGGAAAATAAATTTTATGGGGCCTCTTGTTAAACTTTCCAACTCAGCTTAATTTCCTGGAAGGCAGGACCTTAGACAGAAAGAGGTCTCCAAGTGCCTGTGGCAGGAAGGCTCCCCTGCCACCAGGCTGCCCTCCCCCGGATGGAGAGCGATTATTTCATCCTCCTTTGTCCCATGGACAGCGGTTGCCTTTTGGAGATTTATATTAATAGGGTCAGAAGATATAGCTAAACACTGCACTGCTCTGGTTTCAGTACAGCTTGTGTGGAGTCTAGGTTTTGACTTTTCCCTCTCGCACTTGATTTCCCTCACTCTGCTGCTTTTAGGTCAGGCAGGGGCTGGCAGGGGCAGTGCTGGGTCTCTGGGACACAAGAGTTTCCTCCACAAGAGGCATGGCTGAAAGACCCCTCTCTGTCCTTTGAGAACACCTTCCTCCTTTCACGCCTCTAAATTTGCCTGCAAAAAAGCTAAGCCAAGCCCTGTCCTCCACCATCCTATGTACATCTGAGTGGAGAAGGAGCAAGCCTGAGCATCACTCGCTTTCTCTTCTGGCAGGGCTCTCAAGCAACGTGGCTGAATTCGGCGCTCCCCAAACTGGCTGAAATAATCCGACTTCAGGATTTAGGTGCTATTAAAATTGAAGTTGCAACACTCGCCACGACATACCCAGATATCCGGTAAGAGGCGCTGAAACAGATTTGCAAATACTCGTATGGAATTTTAGCTGAGCCAGGAAACAGTCAGATATGAGTATAGGTGAGGTTCATATAGCCTGAGTCTATAAAAACAGGTGGGGGCTGCCCGCCAGGCTGTGGCAATCCCAGTGCCATTGGACAACAAAATAAGATATTAAAAAAAAGCCTATTTATATATTCCAAATTCTGGTCTGGTTTTCTCCTTTGTCTCGGAGATTCTCTACCCTACCCCAAGCCTCCTGGGATGGTGCTGGGTCCCATGTAGGATGGCCAGATGCCTACCTGGCATCTGCCAGGGACCTCGGTGCCATGGCGGGGTGGGGGCCGTATCCTGGCACAAGGGACCAGGCACACAGCGATCTGCAGGAGGAGATAACACCTGCCCATTTTTCTTCCACAGCAAAAGGCACCTGGAAGCATTCCTGTACATCAAAGCCAATTTGTCACGCAGTGAACTCAAAAGCATCCTGGGCTACTTGGCAGACAGCACAGCATCCACGCCACCTGGGGCCCCACTCTTCTCCAACATAAATGTGTCCTAGGCCAAGGCACCCCTTGACATCCACCTTGTGCCGGACTGTGGGCTAAGCCTGGGATGGAGACCATCCTCTGGAGTGATGCACAGTGCACGCTGCTGCCTTTTCCTACGGAAAACACTTTGTCCTAACCTGGTGCTCAGCATCTTTACAGGAATCACTGTCCTCCATGCACAGCTGGGAAAAGGGGGCACCCGTGGGTGGAGCAGTGCTTGCAAGGAGCAGGGCTGCCCCTCACAGCAGTCACAGACTCCCTCCAAGGTCTCCTAGGTGCCACCACGTTCTCTGCCTGGACACTGCCCTGGTGCTCTGACCTCCGTCTACCTCACAGGGTGCCACGAAGGCCACGTCACTGACTCCCCAGCTAGCTCAGACTGAGCACGTACCTCCTATGTAGCTTTTTGTCTTCTAAGGAAACGGAGGGAAACAAAAAACGAAGCCAAAATCTAGAGATGTTGGAAAAGTCCCATGTGAGCGTGCTTGCACCCCATCGGCCTCCCTCTGAGCCGGGCAGGGGCGGCGGCATTAGGCTGATGGGAGAGGCACCAGGTTCGGGGTGAGGAGGAGCTCTTGCTCAGCCACGGCAGGACTCCCGCTGTCCCCCTGCGCTGCAGCATCCCCAGATCTGGGGCTTGGAGTGGCCTCGGCTGCACGCTCTGCCCCATGCAGCAGCGTTGCCCGGGGGCATCGAGGTTTCTGAACCGGCCCCGGAGAGCCCTGGCTGGGCCCACAGCAGCAGTCCAGCCAGGGCAGCGAGTGCTTCCTTCACCTCTGTGAGGTGGGAGCGCCCGACCCCCCGGCAGCCACCAGCCGCTCTGCAGTGACCCCGTCCAGTGCGCCTGCACTGGGGTGGCACCCCGCTAACAGAGGAGCAAGCTGCCTATTGGAATGGATCATGTGGGGTAAGCCCCAGCATCTAGTAAAGCACTTTGGGTGTCGCTTAAGCCTTCCCTATTGAGGCAATGACTTGTCCAGACCCCATTAAAGTCGTAGGCTTTGGCTGGGTGGTGGAACTGGCCTCAAATGCCATTAAAACGTATTGAGCACCCTGTGTGCGTCACCATTTTCTTGCTCACTCCTTCCCCTCTTGCTGTGAGGTAGATATGATGTGAAAACACAAATGGGTCTGTTGTGAAACTATGTTTTGTTTTTACAGCCCAGTTTTTGGGGAAGCAAAACACTTGCCAAAACAACAATGTGTTCAGTTGAAGACCTTTCCCTTCTGTTTTTCTCTGTTTCAACTTTTGTATCAGGCTGCAGAAAGTCAGTTCGGAAGGGAGACACATAGTGACTGTGCAAACCATGTAATGTATTTATATGCATATGCAGTATACCATGGGTGTATTTTTGCATCCAATTTTTTTTTCTCAGTTAGAGATATTAATTTGCAATGTTTATATTTAAACAGTATTCAAATATGCTAGAAAAGTGACTCATTTATTCTGTCTCTGGCTGTTGTTTACTGTGTTGCCACATGTAGTCCTATGTACTCCTTCAAAGGGCCAATTCTTCCACTACTCCCAGCCTGCTCCGGTGAATGTCACCCACTGGTTCCAGGAAGGGAGCCTCTTACTGGACTACAGACAAGCTGGAAACGCAGAGGCACCCTCTGTTTGTGCTGTGTATGGGTCTCATAGCATGGCTTTCCTTGCTCTCTGGAGCAAGGACTGCTGCGTGCACTGTGTTTATGGCATCTGGTATAACAAGGTCCAACACATCAGACTAAGCACTACTGCAGTGTCAGTGTTAAATAATAAAAGATATATATTTGACACACATCTCATCCTTACTGCTCTGGCATCCCCCTTTCTCCATCTCTGTTGTCTCCTCTCGTTCATACAAGTCTTTAGCAGATGCAGCCCTCTAGAATTTGGCCCCAGCTGGCCCTGCTGCCCCCCTTTTACCCTCCTAGCAGCTGCTATTAAACCTGTGGCTTTGCTGCTGTCCGCAGTGAGACGGATGCAGGAGTCCCCAGCCAACAGGTTGTATGACAAAATTGTATACTGGGAGAAAAGCAGTGCTTTGGTTTCAGGCTGCTGCCTGGCCGTGGGTAGTGCAAACCACCCACTCCTTCCATAAGCACACTCATGCTCACGCAAAACTCATACATACACATAATTTAAAAACTTATTAAACATTATTTAAACACTTATCCCAGCTACAATTTAAGGCCAAATGCCAAAATGATTTCTAGCAGTGCTGAACATTCATGGCATATGTCACCTATTGTACAACATTTTCTTTTCCAATTAGTGAAAGGTCATATTATTGCTATAAATAATTGCATTTTGATTTAGTGATCTGTTAAGGGCCTACAGAAATGCATCACACAAGTGATTACGCTGGTCTTTAAAAAAAAAAAAAAATTCCAGCTAAGTAAGTGCTCGAAAGAAAATAGCGAATCTATTTATATGTCATAATTAGGATGGGTAGAAGAAAATGGTTTTCATACACATTTCATAAGCCATATGGAACTGCATTGTGCAATTCTCTTCATCCTGCTATAAAAACCCAGCTTTCAGCTCTAATGAGCCCAGGAAACTACTTTATTTATCTTCCTTTATGACTCGACATTTCCAATGGCATTTATTTATATGTGGCATATTACACATAGCCAGGTACTTTCAGGAAGTTGCACGAATGTCTTCTGATAACAGTGTTAGATTAATACTTATAAATAGCACTCCTATAAAATAACTAAATAAAATTTTCTGAGGTCAGCGTGGCTAGATTTTCTTTATCATGCAACCTCTGCTGATGTTGATGTCTGCCCCTCCTTGGAAGCAGAGCGGATAGCCAAGATGAAAAAAATAAAATCTGTTTTGTAAAAGCTGGTTGCGGTGGCATCGCCAGCTCTCCCAGTGGGTTGTCATCAGTGCCACCAGGACATCAGCCTGCAACAGCCACCGCATTGGACACGGACTGAGCTCACACACGCACGCACGCACACTCCTGGCTCCCTACTCATCCATCGCACCAGGCACTTCCATCATTTGGCAGAAGACTTGCAATTTGCAGTGCAAAAGGCACAGGGACGCAAACCACAGCGTACCAGTGGGCGGACTGAGGCATTACTCACCTCCCCTGCTCCTGCAGGAGCCATCTGCTGCACCCCAAGTCCCCGATGACACCTGGGGAACCTCTGCCCTTGCTGCAGGGCAAGCCAAAACCAGTCAGGGAGCTCCTGGGCTCCTCCCAAGTGTGAGCATGGTGTAAAAAAGCAGAAACCTTCTGTTAGAACCTGCTGAGAAACTCTGGGGTTTGCAGACCTCGAAATAAAACGTTAAGAAACCAGAAAACCTGCAATACTTCCCCTTTGAGGCTGGATCTTCTCACCAGGATCCCCTGAGATAGGACAGCACTGGACTAAAGGCCATAGGATTTATTGATGTACTGGTTTTAAGAGAGACACACTAGACCAAAGTGCTTTGGTAATTGGGCCTTTCTGAATTCAGCCCACATCTCCGGGCGGACAGTCCTGGTTTCATTGACATGCACAGTGACAGGCACAGGTGACAATTCCTCACCTACTAATCGATGTAAAGCAGGCAGAGTACATGCAATTACATATTCACAAAGGGTGTGGCAGCAATTTGCTGACCTCCATTTGCAAATCTTGTATTTTGTTTAGCTGGTATGTACTTTAATAAGAGAAAACCAGGAAACCCCAGTCCAGTGGGAAGAGACTGTGAAGCCTGGCAACGCGTGGAGCATCCCGAAGGAAAGGTGCATGTGGAGCAAGTGGGGACAGCAGAACCTCCTTCCCCAGGGGAATCAGAGCACACAGGCTGCGGGTCCTGCATCTCCTGGCACGGTTTCACATGCTGCCTCATCACCTGCCTCTGCTTTGCACAGCTTGGGTCAAAAGCCAGTGCTGGGGACCAAATGGGCAGGAGTCGGCATCACCGAGCGTTGGGGAAGAAGGATATTTCGAGAATGGGCCAGAGGCCAGTAAGCTTGGGTGTGACACTAGCAAAATCGCGCTTTGCCTGACTGTGGATTGAACCCCATGAGAGTAATTGCTGCCTTCCTGCATGACTTAAAAGAGGATGTGGCAATACCACTCACACTGATATCCTTGAAATACAAAATAGCTCTTCTGTAGCCACAATAATAGAGATGGCAGGTAATGTCAGGGGATTTCAATAATTACTCATCAGTGCAGCAACCACAGATTTCCCACTTAGCAAAGGTGCAACTCCACATTGCTGGGGAGGGAGGCAAATCTCACCTCCTGGGGGAAAACCAGAGGAAATGCGATGGAGCAGACACACACATCAGGCTGTTCAGGTGCACATTACTGGAAGAAGGTTAATTGCATTTTTTTAAAGCTACTGTGATTGTTTGCACCTGCTAGGCACCATTTCTTCTTGCTACCCAGGGCTTTCTCCTCTAGAAATCAGGTTTAAAAAAAAAAAAACCTTTTGAACTGACCAGATTGAAGGCTTCCCTATGAACCCATTTTTCATCTCTTCTCTGGGTCTTGGCCCTCAGAGGTTTTTGGTTGCTTCCTTCACCTCTCCACAAGTCTTAGATGTTTGCCCCAGCTCCCCTCCCAACACTACCCAGTAGTGCCTTTGGACCACATTCTCCTAATCCTCCCACACTTCATTCAGCAGATGGGACATGCCAGAGCACGTCATGTACCTGCACCCGGAAAGACCATCATTTGAGGATGAGGAATTCATTGCTATTTATCTAAGTAGTTTTCATGCAAATAGTGTAGAGCACTTGAGCTGTAATAACTCTCCTAATGGACTAATAACAGAGGAAAACTTATCATTTAGCAAAAAAAGCTGAGCTCTCTAAAGTATGCATTAATGTTGGAACGGCTGCGATGGGAAGAGATTAGCTCTGAAAGGGAGGAGATTATAACAAACTCTCGGGTAGAACAATATTGGTCCTGGAGTCTTCAAGAGCTTTTGAGCTCTATCCCAAAGGCTGAAGGCCAGTCCCCAAGTCCCACTGGCAAGAGCAGTGCAGCCTGAGAGCTAAACCAAGTGTAGATTAGAGAAAATATCAGGACAAAGCTAACAGTGCTATGTCCTAGTTAACGGAGGGTTGTTTCTGCTCTTTGGTTTTGTTGCAGTCCCCTCTACCCTACACCAAGGCTACAAGAAGCGGTGACAGCTGACCTGTGGGGCAGGGACTGTCATCCTCCCACTCCTGCACAGCAGACGCCTTGTCTTTGGCAAGGTCCCAACCCCAACCTCACGCGTTGTGACACAGCCCCTTCACAATCTGCATGGGGCTATGCAGACCCAAAAAGGTTGGTTGAAGCTACCCACTCCCTCTGCTTAACATGTGGGGAGTGACAGAGGTATTTCCAATGCCTCAGGAGAGGCATTCAACCCAGAAGGATCCTGGCAGCCACCCGCTTGTGACAAGATTGGGCAGACACTCCGGGACCCCACTGGCCTTGAGGTCCCTTGGTCGGCAAGCAGGTGTGAAGCGAACGTCATCTGCAGAGGCCACGCTTCATTCAGAGGTGTCGTCGTTGTCCTGCCTGGGCACGGGTGGTTTGCAGTAAGCAGCTCTGAGCAGCCTCGTGTCCCTCCCCAGGATGCTTGGGAAAGGGCACCCTATTCCACCTCTGAGGGACCACAGGGCTTGGGGTAACTCAAGAGAGGCAGGTAGAAGCCACAGACCACTCCTGTGATCTCATGGGGCAGAGACTCATAAGAGTTACTAAAAAAGGGGGGAAAACCAAACCAGGGTAACTCTTACACACACTGGGTGGGCTAGACCTGATCCTGGAGGAACCTTGGCAGCTTGCAAAGATCTCATAGGTAACACTGTTAATCCTGGAGCTGGCAAAACATAGCACGAGCAGTAATCCAGATAACCCTTGCTGTGTATCAGTAAGAGAAACATAGGACATGCCCTAGAGAAACAAGGCTGCAGAAGTAGACGCTGAGAAGGTGGGAGAGCAGCCTTCAAGTACCTGCCATGCCTCTGGCTGTGCTCAAAAGTTTTTTGTTGGTCTTTGTTTAACTGTCCAGCTCAGCTTCCCCTTCTGATCCATTAAAATACCACAAAGACTAAAGTATTACTGTGGAATGCATGAACTGCTCAAGCTCCCATTTTTGTTTGATTTGATTTCTCTACGAAGTCTCTCTTAAGGAGCTCAGATTGCATTTACTTGGGAAACTTTTTGTCAGATCAGCACGTACAGCATGAAATCAATAGCAGCTTTTGAAGAAAGACCAGATTCATCCATTATCCAGAACAACCTCTTAAGCGAACTTTTCTTGGGTAGAAACCACAGTTAATAAAAGCAAAAGGTTCCACCTTCCTTCCACCTACCTCGAAACCTCACCCTCCATGTCCCCTGTGGGCAATGGGCAAAAGCCCATCTCTCCATGTAACACTATTTCTGTACAAAAAACCCCTATTTCTATATAAAATAACACTATTTCTATCCAGATATGATGTTCTTCTTTCCAGTGTGAGTTTCTACTATCTCATATGAACAACTCTATACTAGAGGTTTCAGTTTGTTATTCAAAATGATACCGATTGCCCATTTTCATACATTTCAATATAGCTTGACCTGAAAAACAAATTTCTGCTTTCAGCAGTACATAAGCAATGCTTCCATGTTAATGTGTAAATTGTCATTAAGAGAACCAACACATAGCAGATTTCTGCAATCTGTTTACCTCTCTCTATACACAGAAAAAATTCTTCATAGGGGTGCTTTCAAGACAGAAATGGAGGCAATAAAATCTATAGATTTTTGAGACCTGCTACCTGAAGTTGTAATGGATACTTAGATCATTCCTTAGTCTAAGACTCCTGCATCACACACGTATACAGCGTCTTCACACAGACGCTACTGCCATAACAACTGTTTTTCTTACACTCTGTATCCAGCCTTTTGCTCAGTTTCAGCCCTTCAAAGAACACTGTTTTCTGGAAATTCAACATTTTTCTCCACAGAAAGTGGCCAAATCAGCGTGTTTTGTTTGGCAAACTCAAACCATGAAGTCTGGGACCTGAGAACTAGATGTGCCAATGTGTGAAACTCCCTTTCTCTTCCCACGCTCTGCCACAGCGTGTGCTTAGATGAGTCCCAGTGTGGGTTTTGGTCATTATTCCTTGTGGTAACTTTCACTTCAAGGAAAATATCAGAAAATTCAGGCCATGCAAGTTCACAATGTCGTAAGAGCTTTGACATATTATGAAAGAAATACAAATAACGTGCAGAGGACTTCTCTGTCTTCTCCAGGTTTGTGAGCTGTCAAGAACCTCAGTGTTTCAGCCATGCAATTCCCACCTAATGTACAAAATAATTTAATAACCAGAAAACATGTTACCATCTTACCTCTACTTCCAGTATTCAGGACTGACAAATTGGGAGTCCTGAAATTCTGAATTCTCTGAATTCTGAAGCTTTTGGTAGACAAATATATGCATGGTATGCCCAAAAGGACGAGGGTGAGCATCAGCCCCCAGAGGCTGATGTAACTGGTCTCGGGAGCCAGTGACAAGCCACATGGTTGTTCTGTTGAAGAGTTTCACCTGCATGTCATCAGGGCAGCCTGTGAGGTTTGGTGAAGGAGGTGTTCCTCTCAAGGACAGGCTGAGAAGTCATCCAGGGGCACTGTCACCTCTCCTGGCAGCAAAGAGCTGCTTATCGGAAAGCTGCTGCAGGAGGGAAAACCCTGCTTACGTATGTAAGTATGGGAAACGACCACTGCTGTAATCAAGTGGTTGTCTATCTCCTGGATAAGGAGGGAACAGGAAGAGTTCCCAGGAAGAAGGTAATACCTGCCTGGATGTCTTGGGATGATGTCAGAGAGGGATGGTTGTGCTGTGGAAGGGGAAAGTGACCTAGCACCAGCACCAAGAAGGGGGACCCAGAGCTGGTCTCTGGGAAAAGCTTTTTAAATATTTTCTCTGTCAGAGGCTCCTGACAGGCACAAGCCAGAGAGCAGGAGGAGGCAGGGAGCCTTCCTGGTCTAGCATTAGTGCAAGCGGCAACACTTGCACATCTTTCATGCCTTCATTTGCATCTCTCATGAGCATGTGCAATGGTGTTCTCAGGTGGAAGAACAAATTAGGAACACCTGGCTGTGTTTGTGCCCTTACTTTAACCTGGCCTGTGTGACTGCAGCGTGAGGTGACTGGGCAGTAACGGGCTATCCTGACAGACCATGGTATTCCTCCTCCAAGGACACAGCAAACCCACAGTTAAGGGCTGAAGCACCAAAATGCAGTGCCCCAGCTCCCTCACGTACTCCTAGCCACAGGCATGACATGTGAGGGCAGCAAAGGCATCTCCTGGGGGCCTGGTGGCTCTCCAGTACACAGCACGAGCTGGGGGCAAGTGCCTGGACATGGGCAGAGCCACAGGAGGATTGTCACAGCTGCGACTGAAAGCCAGAGAGATGCAGTCTTCAAGGTCAGATGATGACCAGCTTAGGACATTTGGCTTTATATTTGGCAGTGATGCAATTAGCTAGAAGCAAATATTCATTTTGCATTGATCTGTAGGCAGGGCAACCGTCACCAAAGGTAACATGAGCACTGTCAGTGATAGATGATACGTTGTCAAGGTTCAGACCATCTGACTCCTCTACGTTTCTGTGTGGTCAACAGTTCTTAATGCAGTTTCACTTCTCCTGGAAAAAAAAAAGGTGCAGAACGGATTATTTCCCTCCCCTATACAGTACCAAGTGTGCCAAGAAATGGTGTGGTATTTCCACAACCTGAGGCAGAGGTTTCCTTTCCCAGCCAGGATATCCTTGTCAATCTGCAAAGCTTCGGTGCTATCAGCCACAGCTGTGCTGCACACAGAAGCCAGTCTGAGGCCAAAATGCTTTCAGGGGTGAAGTTTCAGGCAGCAGTTTGTGCCAAGTGAAAATTTAGCTAAACAGCGGGAGGAACCTGGAGGACGGAGTACCCTGCCCTGCCTTCTGCTGCCCCTCAGCTGCAGGAACCACAGCCCTGCAGATATACCTTCACAAGTCTGTAAGTGACCAGTCCCACAAACATCATCTTGTCCTAACCCTGCCTTCAGCCACAGCATCCAGAAAACAGAGGCCCTTCTTGAGCTGCTCAGCCAGAGCTCTTTCCTAGCCTGCTTTTAGCTGCTGTCTGCCCAGATCAAGGAATTTTCTTTATGGCAGAGGAGTGTGTTTCTCAGCATGTGTCTGCTCTCCCGTCATCATCTGTCTTTCATCCAGCTGCATTCAAGTAATGCCATTAATGAAGGTCATCAAGCATCACTTATCATCTCTTATAGCCAGACCAAAATGTCTAAATGCTGCACATTATACAGATCAGCTGAGGGGTGAGCAGGAAGGAAGGGGAGATGACCACAGAATAAGAGAGCATTTACATGCATTGCACAATGCTGGAGCCATGGGACAGAAGTGACCCCGACTTCCACCAAGCCAGAAATATGCTGAGCTGTGTCTGCTGGTGCCCCGAGGGTTCCGTTCCCACTGGGCATTGATCCTGCCCCAGCAGCTCTGCTGGCCACCAGGCAGGTGCAGCGCTAGCTGATGGAGTGGTGATCAGCCACCTCCCTCCCCACTTAGCCATGACAGACACTGTTATCTCACTTACCTCTGACAACAACCCACCTAAGCCAGGAGGGAAAGGAAACCTAGGGAAGAACTGTGTTTGCGTAGCGTGGGGAGCTGGCCCTGGGGAGCTCAGAGTGCATCCTGCCAAGGTCTGGGTTGGAGATTGTGGGTTCGCTGCAAGAAGAAGAAATGCGCACCAACCTGCCTCCTGAAGCCAGGTGTCAGGGACACACAGTGTTGGTCTCAGAGGGGACCTGGTAGCTCTGGAAAGCAGATTGGTCTTTCTCACTTATCACATGGAGGAGACAGGTAATTCATTGGTAGCGTGTGAACTTTTGAAGTCCTCAATGTGGCTCCTCAGCTGGGAAGAGGAAGAAACCTCTGAGGTCTTAGTCCAGGTAGCAATTGCACCTTTGGCTAAAAACTGCTCCTCTGAAGAGCCACCTAGAGAGATTGCTGTGGGCAAGCAGAGTACAGAGGCGTGCATGGAGCCCACGGTGGCTGAGCATCCATCAGGCCAGCACCTGGGCAAGTGCTGTCCTCAGCCTCCCTCCAGCCTCCACCACAGCACCGTGGGCACTGTGTTTACCCTGAAAAGAAGCGAGACAGATGGTAATTTCATCAGCCCAGGAATGCACATGCCCTTTGAGTCGTCGGTCTCATGTTTCCTCTGCTCTCTCACTTTTCTCTCCTGTCCTACACACGCTTTAGCTTGTAGCATTTCGGGAAAGAGGTTATCATGTGTGAGGCTGGCTTGGTGCCTAACCAAACCTGCTTTTCAAATATAAGTAGAGCCGTCAAGCATCTCCAGAAGCACAGCAGAGTAGGTCACACAGATTTCACCGTGCCCCAGTACAGCTGACACAGCCACAACGTGCATCCACCAGGTCAGCCCACATCAAGCGAAAAATGAGGACATCAGGCATTATTTTTATTGGCTTTCCTCCATGCAGTGAAACTGTGTGTCCTTTGCTTTGGGTTTGTTTGCTTTAATTTATCCCTCATTACAGGAAAGCATTGGCAAAAGATCTTTGAACAATCTCAAGTCTCATTAAGTTAACAACGGCTGGGAGAAATCAAACGGCCTGTGTAGTTCAGTCAAAAACCTGTAAGTTGAGTTAATATAATAGAGTCCATATTGCTACACTTATACTTAGTTTTAAGCACACAAGAGATTTTGAGTCATGTGTTTCTGCATGGATGTAAGCATGTAGATAAGCTAGACAGGACCGGGCTTAAACGCCTTTACTACAGCGTGCTCTCTGCTTTACATCTCCAGTACAACCACTTGCCTGCTCCCATTGAAACACACTTCAGTTCACAATGTAAATGGAATTGAGCCAAGCAAAAAAATTCTTAAAGAAGTGGACTGCACTTTTTTCAGGGCAGATGCACAGCAATAACCCCGCAGAAATCACATTGTGCTCAGACTGACTTGAACCACACTGCTGTTTCACTGGGGGAAGAGGTATTTGGCCTTGTTCCTCCTTGGAACAGCCATCTATTTAGATGGCCCATGGGCCCAGGATCACAGCCCAGTGCTGAGTATTTATTCCCTCTGTGCACCAGGGAAAAGAGCTGTGCTGCATTTTACAGACCAGGAGATGAAGCACAGATGTGACCTGCCCTTGGACACGTCATGAGCTTGCAGCAGGACACAGACTTGAGCCCAGGCCCAAAGGTCCCGTGCACCCTTCATCCACCAGACCAGCTTAGATTTCCAATCAGGCTAAGGCAGCAAGTTTGGAAATGGAGAAGAGTCTCCCGCCATCCTCCCTTCTGACATCTTTTATGCAATACTGATGGCACTGCGATGCAAAAGGCACCAGCAAGAAGATGCAAGCTATGGCTCAGGAAGTCCCTGTGTTGCATGCTGCTGGGGGCTGGATGTGTCAGGGAGCAAGTATTTAACTACCCCACAGAAAGGAAGGGACAGAGAAAAGTCACGTGTCCTTTGGCAAGGAGAACGCATCAGCCAAGCCAGGCTGGGCAACACGCAGAGGGAATAACCCAAGCTGCACCCCATGCCCCAGGCAGCTGCCCACCTTCACACCTGCCCAAACTCCTGGGACCGACCTGAAGGAACTCTACAGCTTTGGGGCAATTTTGTTTCTGGGGGCTCCTGGAAATCTGACAATTTAAATCACTTTCCTGGATCCAAAGTTTTCTGCATCTTGCTCTGGAGGGCCTCCCTTGAACCCATGGACTTTGCACTGCTGTAAGCCAGCGGCAATCAGAGGCCAGCCCCACATGGGGCACACTGGGAAAGGGTAACTGTCACATGAATGGCATCCCCAAATATGTGCACTCCCTCCTACTCACAACTGGGTCATTTCCCCATCACAACCAAACTGACTGTTTTTACCATTAAGTAACCCCAGAAAAGCATCTAAGTGTTTTCCTTAGTGGCCATCTATGTGTCTCTTCCACAGACACCCTTCCTGTCTGCCACAATGTGTCCCTCACATATTGATTTTCCAATTTTAAAAAAAGCATCTCCCAAAAGGATCTACAGTTGGTGCCCCCTCCCTGTGCTTGCAGCTTTAGTTTCAAATCCTGTTTGCTTGAAACTAAGTGAACAACCTCCAGGGTTATCAGAAGGAAGGAGGAAGGCCATCATCACGGGCGCAGTGGACTGTCCCCAGGGGCTGTCCTCCAGACCGCCGTTGGGACATCCCTGGTGTAAGGCAGCAGCCTCACCAGCACGTCCCAGTCTGCTTCTCGAGGTTCTTATGAAACAAATCCTAAAACGTTGGGGACAACAAGGAGGGACCCTGCACCCTGAGACACAAAGCTCAAATGTAATGTGGGGATGGAGAAAGGATGGGTGTGCAATACGCTTGGACAGACACACATAAAAGCCTTAGGAAACCTGGCAGATCTCTCTCTTTTTGCAGCAGATTCAAGTGGGAAGGATGCAAAACCGTTGGGCGAGCTTTGGAGAAGCACAAAGCAGCTGTACCCCCTTTGCACTGTGGCCCATGCCCAGGAAAGGCTCCTCACCAGGGCAGGGACGGGCAGACTCCCTCCAGCACGGGGGCTGTGTGGCAGCAGGCATGGACCCTGTGGCAAGGACAGCCCTTGGATGTTTCCAAATAACCTGGAAAACACCCACAGAGCCTGCCCCCCTCCCATCGGGTGGCACCGGCACCCAGCAGGAACCTTTGTCACCTTTCCCATGGCGATGCACCAGGGAAGAGCCAGCCCTGCTTGGCAAGGAGAAATGGCACCTCGCAAACCCACTGGTGTTCTTGGAGGGGGTGAGCAAGGGAGCGCAGGGGTGATATGGCTGCTGTAACCTACTGAGGTTTCCAAAAGGCATTTGACAAGCTGTTGCCAAAGGCTCTGAGAGAAAATGGGAAGCAATAGGATGAGTGAGAAGGTCCTCACAGGGATGAGTAACAGAGCAGAGATGGGAAATAAGGAGCACTTTTCGTACTGGACGGGTGTCCTTCCATGCAGGGTTGTGCTGGGGTGTCTGCAGGAACCTGGGCAGGGGTGGACAGGCAGGTGACCCTATCATTTGCGAATGAAACCAAATTACTTACGGCAGTAAAAGTGACCTTATGAGGCTGAGCAAGCAGGTGTTCAAGTGGCAGAGGAGATCTATGCAAAGGGATGCAAAATCCTTGTTTTACATAGAAAGCAGGGGAGCCAAATGAGACCCTGGGCAGACAGTGCTGTGGAAATGTTACCTAATGCAAGGAAGTGAGCAGAAACCTCAAACTGAATGCTAGGAGTTATTAAGAGAGGAAAAAGTGAACAGATCAGGAACAAGAAATCGTGCCATAAGACAAACTCATGGGAGCCCCAGCTCAAGGACAGTGCACGGTTTGGGTCCCTCTATCTCAAAGATATGCCAGCAGAAGTGCAGAAGGTCCAGAGCAGAGGAGTGAGGTTAGCAGTGTCATGGCAGAGCTTCTGGGTAAGCAGGACAGGATCCTCCAGGCTGGAAGTGGGACAACTGAGGATGGAAGTCTGCAAAATAACGGAGGACTAGAGAGGGTGGAAAGAGGAAAACCGTCTCATCCTACAGAAGAGGAATCAGATGAACGTAATAGGTGCAAGACCCAAAACCATAAAACTGAAGCTTTTTTCACACAGTGTGTAATTAGGCTGCAGCAACTCCTGCTGCAGGATGCTGTGGTTGCTAAAATCTAAGCTGTGTGAGGAAAGCAGCCAGACAGGGATGGAGAGGGGGCAAGAGGAACAAAATAAGGCTCTTAAATACAGACACTGCTCTGGCTCAGGAAATGTGTAAGCTACAAATTGCTAGTGTCTGGGAGAGTACATGTGGGTGGATCATGCTTCTCTCATCCCTTCTGCTTTCCCTGGGCACCTCTTCAGGCTGCTGTCAGGAACAGACACTGCGCTGGAGAGATGTTTGGCTTGACCCATGCAGCTATTCTGCACCCGCTCCCAGATTCCCCAGCTGTTTGAGGCTCGTGGATTTGTCATTTGGCTCAATACTATCCGAATTTTGTGTTTATTTTAATCATTTTGATATAATGCCCAGAGGTTCAGGAGAAGCAGTGAGTGCCTCTATGAAAGGTCACCCTCAGACTCTGCCAAACCTCAGTCACACTCATTTTCAAACTCAAAAGCAGTCTGGGAAGTCAGATTGGTAAATCAGTCTTCTCATAGTTTTTCCCCAAAAATATCTTCTGTGCACTTTCTTCTTGTCACCCAGCAGAAAAACAAAACAAAGCTGATACTATGTTAAATATAGACAATATCTTTACAGGAGACGAACTGCACTTATAAATTCAAGTCAACTTTAGCTCACCAAAAACTCCTAAATCTTTTCACTGTGGAGTTCTGGTTTCACGGAAGCCTAGAGCTCCGCCTCATGTCCTTGTGAGCGGTTAGGACATGTGTTTATGCTCCAGTCATGTCAACAAGAACAAACATCCTGAGCAAGCATCACTTCTTGGTTTGATGCCTTGAGAAAGCAGAGCCTTGTGGGAAATTCCAACCTTGCCACAGGCTCTTAGGAGGCCTCACTTCCCAGGAAGCAATACAAAAATGTAGCTCCTGGGTGCCAACAAGCTTCAGGCTCCCAGTGGCACAAGGAAATTCCCGTCCTTCCACTCAGCTCTTATCTGGTCCCTGGCAGGGACTTTGGCTGTCCCATCTGGTCCCATCCTGGCATTGTTTGTGGTGAAGAAAACAGACTCCTGACTTTAAGGAGATGCAAACCCCTCTAGTCTACTCTTAATTATGTTTTCCCTCTCTTTGTTTGCTCCTTCTCTTAGTACAATAGGCCAACGTTTAGAAATTACAGAAGGATAAGAGTGTTCTTCACCCCAGCTTTCTACTCCATCAACCTCCCTGTTACACCATGCTTGGGAAAACAACTCTTCATGCAAAGTCCACAGAGCCTTCACCACCTATTTCTTTCCAGGCGGGTGAGAAGTGATAATCCATTACACATAAGCACCCAGACAAGCTGTAAGTAAGCTTGGCCTGGCCACAGAGCTCACAAGATGATGGCACTGCTAGAAGGGGGTCTGGGGACCTCCTGTCCACCTTCCCATTCAAAGCAAGGCTATTGCCAAAACTAGCTCAGGTGAGCCCATGGTTTTGCCTAGCAAAGTCTTGAAAACCTCTAAGTGCAGAGTCCATCACCTCTCTGGGCTGCATTACCTCCTAGGGAAGAAGTTTTGCCCTGATGTAGGACTTGAACTTTCCAAACCACAACCTGTGCCCTTTTCCCCTTGATGTATATCACCTGCTGCTACTGAAAAGAGTTTGACTCTGTCACCATTGTAACCACCCTTCTTGTAGGTTGTTATCAAATTGTCCTTTATCTTCCTCTTTGCCAGGTGCTTTGGGTTTGTGTGGCAGGGTTTTGATAGCAGGGGAGTGGCTGCAGGGGTGGCTCCTGTGAGAAGCTGCTCGAAGCTTCCCCAGCTCCAAGTCAGACCCGCTTCTGGCCAAGACAGGGCCCATCAGTGACAGTGGTAGTGCCTCTGGAAGAACAGATTAAAGAAAGGGAAACCTGCAGCGATGGGAGGAGAGTGGAATGTGAGAGAAACCTCTGTGCAGACAGCAAGGTCAGTGAAGAAGGAGGGGAGGAGGTGCGCTGGAGGATGGGATGCCCCTGTGGCCCGTGATGAGACGGCAGGCTGTGCCCCCCCCCCCCCCCCCCAGTCCATGGAGGGGAGTGGGGGAGCAGATGCCCACCTGCAGTCTGGGGAGGAGCCCACGCCGGAGCAGGGGGATGCCCCCAAAGGTGGCCGTGACTCCATGGGAGCGCTGGAGCAGTCTGTGCCTGAAGGACTGCAGCCCGTGGAAGAGACCCATGCTGGAGCAGTTCATGGAGAACTGTCTCCCATGGGAGGGACCCCACACTGCAGCAGGGAAGAGTGTGAGGAGTCCTGCCCCTGAGGAGGAAGAAGTGGCAGAGACAGCATGTGATGAACTGTAACCCCCATTCCCCATCCCCCTGCGCCACTGGAGGAGAGGAGGGAGAGAGAATTGGGAGCGGAGTTGAGCCAGGAAGGACACAGGGGTGGTGGGAAGATGTTTGAAGATTTGGGGTTTACTTCTCATTATCCTTGTTTTGATTTCATTGGTAGTAAATTAAATTGATTTTGTTTTTTCCCCACGTTGAGTCTGTCTTTTGCCCGTAACCATAAGTGGTGAGTGATCCCTCCCTGTCTTTGTCTCAACCCATGAGCTTTTCTTTATGTTTTCTCCTCCTCAACCCACCAGGGCCGGGGGGGGGGGGGGGTAAGCGTCTGGCTTTGTGGTGCTTTGTTGCCAGCTGAGCTTAAACCACGACACCAGGTTAAGCAAGCCCAGTTTCTGCAACCTCTGTTCATCGGCCCCATGATCTAGACACCTCAGCTGGACCTTCTCACTGACGATACGTCCATTACTGGGGCAATTCTCTCCTGCATGTGTTTTCAGATATGGAGGGCTTTGGTGGAGATCTTTCTAGCTGATAGGTGCGGTTTCCCAAAACTACTGGCTCTCAGATGGCAGGCTGCTGCCCCTGCCTCCAAACCCCTGATGCTGGCTCCCAGTACAGCCCTGGGGGACATCCTGGAGGTGTCAGCCCAGGCTGAAGGACAGCCTTTGCTGTTGGTGCCTAGTGTCAGCACCTCCGTGGTGCAGCGGTCCTGCCCTGACTCTGCTGGCAGCCCCATGGGGAACCTGGCCAGCAGAGGAACTTGTGCCCAGCCCTCACTTACGGCAAAGAGGGAGGTACCCATCTGCATCCTATCTGAGGTGAAAGGGGAATTTCATCAATGCTGAAACCATAGGAGTCCAGCATCGTGCAAAATACTTGAGGCTAACATAAACAGTTCTGCATTTATGAAAATCAGATGGCACCTAAGTAAAACCAGAGTGCTGTTCCTTTGGGGCAGCGCTCTGTTATTTCTCCATGGATGGAGGAGCTGCCCCTCTGGGCAGAGCACAGCTTTTCCAACCAAATGAGGGAAGCCATGCTCTGCCTTCATTGGTAGCTACAGCCTTGCTTTGACGCACTCCTTAAAGCATGCAGAAATATGAGCTTGCATCATGCCTGGCAGCTTTGACTATTTCCAGAGGCTTGGAGTCACATGTGATTTCCCAGAATCGCTGCTTTTCCTGCATGCTTCCACCATTGCCAGCCCATAAATGCAACCCCAGCACTCTGCTGGGATAGGAAAGGGAAAGCCCTAAATATACACCTTAACCCCAGAGGGTTTGGCAGCTCAACCTCTGCTGAAGAGAAGGACGCACACGACCTAGACACCAGCTTGGGTTTACCCGCATGGCCTTGCAGCAAGACAGGACAGACAAACCCCCTGCACCGTCCTACAGCTGGGACACGCATGACAAAATGTGTCAGGGCATCTAGTGCCGCAAATTTAAATGGAAACTGAGGCACAGTGTTGCTGTCTGACAGCTCTTCCCAGGGCCATTTGCTGAGGTCTCCCTGGGCATCCTGCAGCCTTTTCAGCCTGAAGCTCAGCTGCAGAAGTGATTTATCTGGAGTCACCCACTGAGGTTAGTTCCCATTCCCAAAATAGCCTCGTACTGCCCCAGAGGCTGGCAGCATCGGAGTCACCCATGTATGTGAGGCAGCCTGGCTGCCCTCAGCCTCTGGGCTATCCTCGTCCTCAGATCTCTTATACCTCCAGTCAGCTATTTTGAAGAGACTGCCTTTTCCTTCCAGGGCCCCCTGCTCCGCTGCTGTCCCCGCTTCCAGAGAGGCTCAACCTAGCTGTACCTGTGGGCTGCCCTGCTTCAACCCCAGGGATGCCTCTCGTGAGCCTGAGCCTCCACAGATGCCTTGGGAAGTGCTCCTCACCCCTGCACTGAGTATGCAGGACTCAGCGGTCCTTTCCTGATCCCCTTCTTCATAGGGTGGGAGAACGGATCCAGCCCTGGGCAGAAGAAGGTAGGCACCAGGCATGGGGAGACCAGAGAGACGCCAATTCTGAAGACAGGAGGAGCTGGAAAAATTAAGTTGGTGGGGGCAGGTTGCAGCAGACACAGATGCAACAGGAAAGACCTGGAGGCAGGTCAGTCTAAGGGGAAGGTGGAATTTAGATGAGCAGGCAGCTCCTCAGGAAATAATACTGAAGGCACAAAGAAATCTCCTAGTGCGGAAGGAGGATGTGCAGCGTGATGGGAATTCAGCTGAATCATAAATTCCTTAATCCCCTGAAGTTTAAGAAGGAATTACAGAAAGAAAACAAGTTATTCAAATTCCAGGGGATTAATGTAAAACTGCAGCACAAGCATCTGGGGAGCAACTGGAAAGCTGAAGCGCAGATGCCTGTACTGAGGGATGAGAATCACCAGGGGAACACAACTGTAAGTGCTCGGAGGTGCATCTGCTCCAGCACCAGTCTTGGCTTCAGCAGCCTCGGCTTCAGCAGCCTCTGTCACCCCCCATCACCGCTGCCCCCTCCCCAGCCCCCAACGGCTGCACTAGCACAGGGTGGGGGGGACACATACAGTGGGGGCTGCTTACACCAATAATGCTGCCAAAAAAAAAATTAAATAAGATAATGCTAACAAACTGTGCATCCTACTGCAGCCTAAATAAACCAGAGGCTTCCAGAGGTGGATTTCATCCACCCAACTTGTCCTAGCACAGTGTGTTTGGAATATCGGACAAAGCCATCTCTCAGCCATCCACCGACATGGCCAAGAGGGAGGTGGCTCCCTGGGCAAGGGGAAGCAGTGCTGATCTTAAAAGAGGGAGAGGAATAAGCCCTGGGGTTATTTCCTGGAAAAAGTATTGGTAGAATTAAAGAGTTTTAAGCATGAGAAAGATACCAAGTCAATGCACCAAGATTGTTTTAATCAAATTTGTTCTGCATAAATTTATTTGCTTTCCCTCCATGGCAGGAGTTTCTCCTCCCTGAGAGCAGAGCAGCTGCAGATTTTGGAACTCTTGACTTTAGTAAAGTTTTTGGCACCGTCTCAAGTACCATTTGTGTAAATACACGAGGTAGGGAGTGTGGTTCCTGCCAGTGCCAAGCGCTGCCCCTGATAGCGGCAGCAGAGATGAGGCAGCAGAGCAGGAGCATTGTCACTGCTGGCCATGGCTTGGCACAGGTCTGGGGAGCACCGTACATCTCTCTGGGCATACAGACCTCGAGCTGGGGGTCTGCGCTTGTAAAGCTTCTGGGAGGCAGACAAAAAAAATGGATGGAGATTCATGATCAGAGCAAAACTGCATGGGGTGTTGAGTGTGAGTCCAGAGGAGTCTGGTCTGAGCCAGGTTCATTAAAGATTTGGATGCTGAAACACAGAAGATGCTCACAAGAGATTCAGGGACTGCAAGCATGGTGGCCACAGGTAGGGGACAGGATCTGAACTTGGAGTTATCTAGGAAAAAAAAATTGATAGGATGCAATTCAACCAGAACAAGAACAGCATATGGCAATGACACAGAAGTAAACAACTGCACAAATACAGGGAGGAAATTGCCCGTTCAGTAATCACTCTGCAAAAACCCAAACACTCTGGAGTAATGACAGATTATGAACGAGTTGCATCAACATATTGCTGTGAAAAAGGAAGCCTCTAACTGGGACTTGCAAAAAGGAGTGACACCTGGACAACACAGAAACTCCCCTGCTCTAGCTGTCATCGTCGGAGCTCGGCTACTGTATTGTGTCTGCTCTTGGCACTCCAGAGTCCAAAAGACAAGAGAGAGAATGACTGACAGTCCAGAAAAGTGATGTCTGACTAAGCATTGAAGGAACCAACATAGCTTAATTTAGGAAAGACGGTGGGGCTAGACAAGATGTGGGCCCTCAAACAGGTAAAAAATGCTTCTAGAAAGAAATGCGACAGGGGGAAAGGAGGGGAAGGCAAGGCAAGGGCAAGGCAAGGCTGTCTTCAGGGAAGTTCAGCTCCACTTTGGATTTGATACCAAGCCCCGGTCGTGTGATGGCAGCTTTTCCCCAATCACTCTCAGGAAACCACTCACTCAAGGCTTCCTCGTATGTTGTAAATTCACAAGGTTTGCCTGCAGCTCCGTGCTCCTCCAGGGTCCTGGTTTTTGAGCAGGCAATAGGGGAAGCAGTGTCAGAGCTCTGCCCCTCGAGCCCCCATCTGCCCCACAGGACATGGGCACTTGGCTCCCGCAGTCACTGTCACCTCTCCTCTCTCCCTACGACAAGTGTCTGATACACAGACATTTCCCACTGTTCCCACACAGTAATCCTGGCCCATGTGGCTATCAGACAGTCTTGGGGAAAACATCTTGGTCGTGACTATTTTTAATTATGATCTTGTAACCTGAGCTCCACCTGCCTGGTCTTGTTTTGTTTAAGAAGGAGCCAGGAAGGAGCTGCTGACAGGGCTGCTTATCGATGGCCCTGTGGGACATAGAGCAGGAAACTCATTACATCCCCACTGGCCAGGGACAGCCTCTATAAAGAAACCACCATAGGTTTGGGCTTCGACTTTGTGCACCGGGTTTCTCCCCTTGCAGCGCAGACTCCTGCTATGGGACACCCCCCAGGACTGAAGCACCAGCAGCAAGTGCCGTGCACTGGGCACAGGGCTGAGCCGGGGCCAAGGGACAGCCGGGACAGCTGCAGCCCCAGGATGAGCAAATTCCACTGTGGCAGGGGAGTTTGGCTGCAGGGCTTTCCCCAGGGCAGGGAAGAAACAGGCTCCAGCTGGGAAGCCTCTGGGATCTGGTGGGATTTGGCCACAGGGCAGGGCCAGGATGGGGACAGACCTGGCACAGGCTTTTGCCCTAGCTCAGGCCCTCAGGGAGAACAGATGAGTGAGCTGGTGGGGATTTTCTGGGAGACATAAGTGTAAGCAGGTCGGGAGAAGGAAGCGCATCGGTGGTGGCCTCTCTGCCATGGCATAGAGCTGCTCCCGGCGCTCAGCCTCACTCTGCATTACCCTGGCAGGAGAGATAGGGGGGAGCCTGCCAGCAAGGGACTGCAGCCCCCCGAGGACCGGGGGACCGAGAAGCCCACCCCAGGGCCCACACTGGGTGTTTGGGAAGGACACAAGTATGTCTCGGTTTTGCAGTGCTCCAAACAGCCTCTGCAAGTGAGTCTAGCTCCACCGTCCTGTGTTTTTAAGCTGAAAGATGGTGGGACTGGGCTCAAGAATAGCAGATACCAGTTAGCAAGGGGGTGAGAGTCGGCACCGGGCACGTGTTTGGAGGGAGAAACCCTCTACGCCTTACACCACCGACCGTGCCTGGTGTCCCCTGCACGCAGGTGACTGCCCGGGCCAGAGCGGGACGGTACGACCCCCCCCCCCTTACCCCCAGCACCCAAAGGCAGGGAGGAAAGCGGCTGCAGGTCACCGCGGCCCCCAGCGTCCTCCCTGCGGTGACCGGCATCCCTCCCACGCCGCCCTCCTCGGAGCACGGCCCTGCTGGGCCGCCCCCCGCGGCACCGCCGGCCCCACGCGTGGGCCGTGCCCCGCCGCAGCGCGCGGCGCCGGGTGTTCCCGCAGGTTTTACCCCCATCTAGTGGCGGGTCCCAACTTCACACGGGCGCTTCACCAGCAAGGAAAGGGTAGCCGAGGACTAGGGGGGGGGGGGGGGGGGGGGGGCGGCAGCTTGGCTTCAGGCTGGGGCAGTCTGTCCTCCTCGCTTTTGGGGGGACGAGGTGACTACACGCAGGGCTGTGTCTGGGGTCTGCCCTGAGAGCAACCCCTCTGCCAGGGGACCTGCTGGTGCAGGGTTAAGGGGTAGAAACAGACCTTATTAAGAGCTGAAATTAATTACAGGGGAAGGGAGGTTGCAGCACCCCCAGCCCAGGGTCGCACCTTGGCAGGGGGAGGCCCCCGTCTTTGCAATTCCCTTCATGCTGCTGCTCCAAAGGAGACCCAGCAGAGCCCATCACCCGTGTGTCCTGGCAGCCAGCCCAGGGCTACATCCCAGGCACCTGGACAACCTGCAAAAGACGGTTCATCACGAAAGGGTCATGAACCATGGTTACAATAAGGCCTCTGAGGCCATCACCTTGTGGGTTACTGGCTGAGTCGGCCCCGCTCCGCATCACCAACGCACGCTCAGGGGGTACGAACTGTCAGGGAGGTCCGGAGATGTCCAGCTACCCCAGCAGCAATTGCTTCAGTCATCTCTGAAGACAGGCAGGTTGCAGCACGGAGGGGAAGGAAGAAGCTGCAGACAGCCGCTGCCGTTGTGGCTGCGTTCTGCCCGTTGCAGCGCGTGCTTTAGCCTCGCGCCCAGGCGCCATCACCGCTGTCTCGCACCCGGGGCAGGCAGCAGGCCCCAGCCTCCCCAGCTCCACTGACAGACCAGCTCCAAACCAGCCCCCGGCTGCCCCATCCAAACAGCTCTGCCTGGAGCCGCAGCGGGGAGACCCACGGGTGCGAGGGGCAGCTCAGACCTGGGGGGATGAGGGTGCCCTTGGTGGTCACAGCCCAGAGCTGCACAGGCAGACAGGTGCTGCCACCCACGCCGGGCCACTCCTGGTATGTTGTCACCCGTGCGACGAGGGCGAGGCCAGTGACGTGTGTGGCAAGATTGCAAAACGCAGTCTTGTGCGATGCCAGAGCTTTCTCCACGCTCATCTTTACATGGGTGCTTCACACCAGGCAGAGGACAGCCATTAGCCTGTGCACAGAAGTAACCTCCCCCTTCCGCAGAGCTTTTAATAAAGAGGTCGTGTCTAGCATCTACCCCAGGTCCTTCCTGGGCTGTAACACCTCAGTGTGGGCTCATCCTTCCCCTTGCCAGACCCAGTTCTCCCTCCCAAGTTTGGATTGTTCTGGATGAGACCCCAGCAGATATAAGCAAAGTGAGCCATGGACCACGTGGCAGCATCAGCAGGAGCCGGAGCTAGCGTCTGGGAATGAAGATTCAGATCTTTCTCAGCACTGGGCAGTCCGGAGGGGAATAAAATGACATCATTCAGCATAGCACAAGCCTGTTCTGTTAGGCACAAAAGATCAGTATGGAGAAGTTCGGAGGGTATAATCCAGTGAAGGAAAAAAAAATCTGATACTCATCTGTGAACCAAGATTTGCTTTACATTTTTTCCAAAACCCTGCAAGGATGTATGATATAACAAACTGCTCCAGACAGTCTGTTCTTGCAAAAGTCCTTGCAAATACTTTGTCCCAGCCCTGAAACACAGGGGGTTTCCCAGCAGCTGTTTTAAACCCAGCTCATTTATTTTAACTGCTGGCTGACTGGCACCCCTTTCAGAACAGCCCATCTGGGCAATAGGCAATCACCCTGGCACAGGCTGTGTGAGCCAGGACGGGCAGGACAGGCAGCACCACAGCCCCACCTTCTCTGTGATGCTGCGGGCAGCAGCAAGCAAACTGCCAGCGAGGGAACGGCTCCGTCTGGTGTGGGCACGGGGGCAGTGGGCAAGGGGGCAGCTCAGGGAGGGCAGCTGGAAACAGGATGAAAACCCCAAGCTTTGGGATGGCAATAGGAGACAGGAGAGTTAGCAGGTGTGGACCTGGCAGCTGGAGATCGGAGAGAGGTAACTGCCCTAGAGCCCCTGAGAAGGAAAGAGGAGAGGGAAGCCCATGCAGGACTACTTATTTTGGCTGTTAATTTGCTGTCACAGAAGTGGAGCCGACCCCTAGAGCCAACGTGATGGAGGTGGTGGGGAGGAACCCAGGGGTGAGGCCAGGAACCCGTCTTCTGGCGCCAATATGGCCTTAGGTCATATTAAGCCAACTAAAACCTTATCTTAAAGCCTTTCACTGCAGCAGGAACCCTGACTGTTGTGGAGAGGGAAGAAAGCCTTTCCTTGGGTCCTAGCTCTGCAGTACAGTCTCTCAACCACTCCTCTGTAAACTCACAAGCTCCAGCTGGTTTTATAAAGTACAGGACACATCCTGACAATTCTGTTCATCGCTTTCTTACACAATCTTCCCGTGAAACTGCTGGTTATTTGGCTGGCAGAAATATCTACATGCTCTGTGCATCCTACTTTACACCAGAATTCCCAAATTTTTGTTTTCCTGCAAGTCTCACACCCCGGTAAGGGGTCACTCCCAGCCCACACAACTGATATGCCATGCAGGCATATACCCCATAATACCCCATAACAATAATAAAAATAATAAATATAAAAGAGCCACGGCCCTTTCCGTGTCCCAGTGCCACTAGATGGCACCAGGTGTGTACCCTTCACAGCCCAGGGTGTCCCCAGGGTCACAGGGAAACTGGGGGGACCCAGCCCAGCCCTTGGTGCAGACGCTGGTGCCTCCTCTTCCTTCCCACATGGACCATGGGGTGCTGGGGTAAAGACAGACATTTAAGCCTTAAAATCAAACCCTCAGCAATGCGCTGGAGTGTTTCCTCATGGGGGAATTACCTGTGGTGGCTTTTGTCATGCTGCTGATCCCACGCACGCACCCATGTCCACCCCTGGGTCGGGCATCGCTCCTCAGATGGGTACTGGCAGAGTCCAAGGCTGGAGAGGAAAGCCTCAAAGGTGGGTGCAAGTTATTCCGGTTAATATTGGGATCAATGTACGGGTTTCCCAGCATTGACAGGCTCCTCTTGGGAGGGGGGAGAAAAGGGAATAAACCACAATTTACTACATCATTTTGCAATCAGCAAGTGGCTTGCCCTCTCTGAGGTCTCATGGTTTTAGGGATGGATTCTCCTCGTGCACATTTGCTATCCAGCAGAGCTCAGCATGTCCCAAACCCTCAGTATTACCTGTTTTTTCACCATCAAGCCTTCCATTCAGTCACACATCCTTAGCAAGGCCATTAAGTAAACCAAGGAAGTGCAGGTGGCACCTCAGCAAAAGTCAGGTCTTTCCTCAGACCTTGCAGCATAATTAAGGAGCGTTTTCTTTTCCACAATCTTCAGCGTCAAGTACTGAAGGTGACCCTCAGAGACAGGAGCTCAAATGACGGGGTTGGCTGGCGAGGCTCTGCCACATGCAGCACTTCAAAGTGGCCAGCCAAACCCCAGCCCCAAGCAGTGTGGAGGACCTGGGTGACAAATCGTTGCTCACCACACAACCCACTGGCCCAGTGCAGAGCCAGAGAGGTGACGGATGGCGAGCAGCTCCCAAAAAAGCCAGAGCATCGAACCAGCAGAAGCCGCATGTCACTCCTTGCTGCCCATGTTCCTGGGGCTGGCACGTCCGGGTGATGAGTGAGCATGGCAGTGGCATGACCCTGGTGCCAAGGGAATCCCTGTGAAACCTCGGGTGCAGAGGGAGTGGGACAGGGTCTTTGTGCAGGGAGCCTCTTGAGTGTTGAGCTCCGAGCGATGCTGTCCTGCTCATGTTGGTGGAGCCGCTGGACACGAGGGCAAATGAGAGATGCTCAGCACGGCCCCGCGGTGGCCCTGGCAGGCTGACAGCAAAAGGTAGTGCTGCTCCTGCCCACATCCCGAGGCCATGAGATAATCCTGTAGAAGGATCCTGAGTGTGACCCTGCTTCCCAGCCCTCCACAGAGTGCAGCACAAATCCCACCCAAGTGCTTTAACCCCAGCCTAGGGTGAAGGCTAGAAAGGAGGAGGCTGGGTCACTTGGCAAGGTCAGGGCACATAGCAAAAGGGGTTAAAATCCCCCCAAATAAGGGAAATCCCTCATCCCCTTCCCCACAGCCTCCCTTCCCCTCCCTGATCACCTCAGAGAGCCCCAGGGAGCGACCCAGCATCCCCCCTGCCGCTGCCTCCCCTCCCGGGGAGCCACCAGGAGCCTCCCCACACACCATCTGTTCTCCCCAGGCGACTCGCGGGTGGCCGAGGACATCCCTCCCACACCATCTGCCTCCACACCAGGCGGCCTCTCCCCGTCACCCCCCTGTGCCCACCCCAGCCAACGTCCCTGGGCCCTCCAGCTCTGGAAAACCTCATGTGTGCCGCCAGCCCTAAACCACATGGACAAAGTCTTTATTTGCCCTCTCCATGACTGGATGCTACACACAGGGTGCAGAAACTTGCTGCTAAGAAACCTCATCAAAAGTGGTGCTTCTCCACCCAGAACAGAACACACAGAACAGAAGGTGCTGCCTGTCCCCTGCCCACCCAGCGAGGACAGGCACAGCGGCAGCCATGATGGTGCGGGGCTTGTCCTCAGCCAGCTCATCCACAGGGTTGATGGTGGCAAGCCCGGCGTCCCCCACGGCTCCCAGACACTGCATGCAAGCAGAATATACCCTCGTCAGACTGCGAATGTCAAATGGCAGACACGTACATAGACATCGACATGTACGTGGCAGGAGCTGTCCGCATGTTGTGGGATTATTTTTAGCCCAACCGTGATCGAAATGTCAGAGGGGGTTTTATTTATTTTCTCTGGAAGGCTTGTTGCTTGAAATCCCCATCGGCAGAGGCTGACTCTGACCCCGCTGTCGCAGTCGGGTCTGTCATCCTTTCCCGCCCTTGAAAAAAACGTGCGATTAGGCGGGGGGGAGGGTGACTGGCCCAGCATGCCCAGCAGGGCTGGCACCCTTTGGCGGGCAGGCGTCCACCCAGCCCCACAGCCCGACCCACGTCCACCCGGCCAGGCTGCAGTTCTGCCAGCTCTTCCAGCCTCCCCGTATCCCAGAAAAAGTCTCACTGAAGCTGCAATGGACAGCTATAAAGTGCAAGGGACACAGGAGTTGGGCCTTTGAAGCAGACGTGCGGTCAGGAAGGGCAGGCAGGCCACGGGACGCTCTCACTGCCCGTTAATGATGTGAGGAGTGTATCGATGGAGAGGTCTCATGGTGCCCAAAAAGCCCACAGAGGACTCCCTGCCGATGGAGCAGCCTGTTCTTTCCCGCTTCTCTGCCACTTCACCCCATGCTCAGCGCTGTGCCAGGAGCAAAGCTCATGACAGTTATAAACCTGCCCCGGCTCCTGTCAAGCTCACAGGACCCCGTCCACGGACAAGCTGCCTCTGAGCCAAGACACCCGCGTCCCTGGGGTGACGGCACGGCACTGCAGAGGGTGGCAGCACCCACAAGAGTCTGCGCTTTCCCAGGGCCTGACACGTCCCCTGCCTCACACATTGATGGGTTATGCACAAATTTGCCCCTTTTCTTGTTAGGATAGCAGATTTGAGGGGGAATGGCTGCTCAGAAAAGCACTGGCACGTCTGAGGTAGCAGAGCTTTTTTGCTTGTTTACACGGCCAGAGAGGAGCGGTAATGGCCTATATTAACACAATAGCAAAGGAGGGCCTTGAACCAAATCCAGCTTGGAGGTTGTGACCAGTCCATAGATAACTGGGAAGAAAAGTCAGTGTTTTCCCGGCGGAACTGCCTATTTACATCTGAAAACAGCACAGACCTTGCCTGGAGGCTGGGACAAACAGCTCCTTTCACTGCCTGCTTCCCATGAGGCTTTCCCTCCCTCTCCAAGAGGAAATTTCCAGTAACTGAGGTATAAAAATGAATGCAAGACTCTGCTCCAGAGTCAGCTGTAAAAATCATACGGGAAGAGCTTCCCATCCCACAGCCGGCACCGTGGCAGGTTGCCCCCAAAGCAGGTCACAGTCTTCTTGTGTGGGGAGCGAGGGAAGAGGCAGCTCTGTCTGCACCCCTCCTGGTGCAGGTCAGGCTTTGGGGGGTGGATCCAGGTGCCCAAACCCACAGGCACAGCTAGCACAATGGGCTAGGCAGGATTCGCTAACGGAGGGTCCTGGGTCCCTGGGGAAGGTTGCGATGCCATGTCATCTACTAGGACACCATGTGGTGCAGCAGTCCCTGGTTTCATGTGAGATTGCATGAAAGGAGGGATGGAAACAGAGAAATTTGGTGAGGGGGAACCTTCCTCCTCCTCCACACACCACCATGCCACATCCTGGGAATAACCAGCAGGACTCAGCTAAGCGCCAATCTCTAGCAAATTTTGAAGGAATGTCTTTCTGCCATATCCCATTCATCTTCCGCCTGGACTTTGCGTAGAAGATTAGAATTTGGGCCACATGGTTTTCCTGCAAAAGTGCGGGAATTGCATCTTCCATAGCTGTCAGGCTTCTTTGTGCACCCGGCTGCATGGGTCCCTGAGGGTTTCAAGGAGCTGAGATTGCAGATGCTGCCACATGGGAGCGAGACCTCATGTTTCTCACAGCAGGCCTGAGGGAAAGCAAGATAAAAGCTGGGTAATTAAATAGCACTTGTCAGAAGACATGCAAGAGTCAAACAGCAAAAACATCCCTCCTGTGCACAGACTCTTGCATGAAGCTGTATCAACACTTACCTGCTGAAAATCTCTAGTTCCTGGGCTACTCTGGCTAACAATCCATGGGCCCACATCCCTGTTGCTCCCTGCCCACTCTAGCCAAACCTGCTCACTCCTCTTCTGGGAGGTGTCATGGTTTAACCCCAGCTGGTAACTAAGCACCACGCAGCTGCTCACTCAATGTCCCCCACCCAATGGGATGGGGGAGAGAATTGGGGAAAAAAAAGGTAAAATTCATGGATTGAGATAAAAACAGTTTAATGGAACAGAAAGGAAGAAACTAATAATGATAATAATAATAATAATAATAAAATGACAATATTAATAAAAGGGTCGGAATATACAAAATAAGTGATGCACAATGCAGTTGCTCACCACTTGCTGACCAATGTCCAGTTAGTTCCTGAGCAGTGATCCCCCCGGCCAACTCCCCCCAGTTTATATACTGGGCATGACAGTACATGGTATGGAATACGCCTTTGGCCGGTTTGGGTCAGCTGTCCTGGCTGTGTCCCCTCCCAACTTCTTGTGCCCCTCCAGCCTTCTTGCTAGCTGGCATGAGAAGCTGAAAAATCCTTGACTTAGTATAAATACTACTTAGCAACAACTGAAAATATCAGTGTGTTATCAACATTGTTCTCATACTGAATCCAAAACATAACACTATACCAGCTACTAGGAAGAAAATTAACTCTCTCCCAGCCAAAAGCAGGACAGGAGGTCATTTCATGCTAACATGAAATAATCAAAGATAACACTTTTCCAAAGTGCTCCCACCTCTGCATACAGAAAGGACAAACATGCAAAACTATTTTGTTCCTGGCTGGAAGAAAGCAGATGATTCCAAATGTACCTGCAGGTCACACCCCCGAGAGTGGCAGCAAAATTCCAGGGCTGGGATGGAAGGAGGAAGGTGACCTTCCTTTAAGCACATCCCATAACTGATTTCACCATTACTGCTACCCCTGAGCTCGGGCGAGGCTACCAACCTGCGCTACACACGTGCTTCCACCGCACTGCAGTCTCAGCCAGGTCTTCTGGGTTTTGGGAGCCCATTTACCCAGGGGATTTCAGCAAATAGGAGATTAAGTGACTTACAGTGTTTTTAAAACATGTTCCTGAATATCTTTTCTAACGCGAAGGTGATGCCATGGGTAATTTCTTTAAAGGAGAGTATAAAAGTGGGTGGCTGATAGCCAGTTCATCATATCAGTATATCAGTTCTCATTAGGATGGGAAATCTTGTGTGCTTATTAATTGTTTCCCTAATTGCTTTCTTTCCCTGCTACCAGGGTAACCCGCTGTCTGCTTGTGCCTGGAGGCCCAGGTCAGAGCCCTGCGTAACTCCTCCCTGATCTGCTAACATGGGGAACTATAAATAAATGGTGACACTGGAGAGCGGAGGAGGAGGTAGCAGGGGACTGTGCTTCTCAACCTGAGATACTCAGGCTAGTCAGCTTATCCAACAGAAGGTGACTGGTGGTAACCTGTAAATATTGGCCAAGGGGGACTATTTCTGATAGCCGAGGGCTCTGGCCTGGCAAAGATAAAACAAAATTCTCTGAGCTGGAGCTGGACAAATTTGGACCTGAAAGAAGTTGCAGATTATTTAAATTGAAGCAAACAGCTGCACATTCTCCACTAAGAAGTATTTTGAAACCATAAGGACCTGCTTAGTTTCAAGATCTGCTGCAGCTTACCGCCCCCCCCCCAAAAAAATCCCCAATCTGTGACTGCGAAGGAATCCCTTGGGAAACTGAAAGGAGATTGCAGGTGCTCCAAATGAGCACCTTACAGTGCTCATTTATGATTTAAGACCTTACAGTGACAGTCATCCATCTGACTTTTACCCCTCCTCCCTTCTGCCACCGTCTGCTGCTGCCAGCAAGGAGAGGGCATGCTCTCCTCTGGTGCTCGCAACACGGCACAGTCACCTGAACAGGACCGAGCCCAGTTTTAATTAATACAGCTCTCATGGAGGGAGCAGCAGTGGGGCTCACATATCCATCCCTTCAGCACCAGGGAAGCAGGCGGACCACAGAGGAGAAAATCACTCAGCATGCCCTGCCAGGAGACAGCAGTGCTTGCCTGGGAGACCCTGCCCATGCACACATGGTAAGAGCTAGGAGGGAGGGGATGCTGTGGAGAGACCTTGCTGCAGGGACACACAGATAGGAGCGAAGGACGGGGAGGAAAAGCCCTGTCTTCTCCTTTGTCCTTTCTGTAAGCTGAATCACACATCTAAGCATTTGGCACCCTGCACTGCCTACAACACAGTGCTTCATGATGTGGAAATTTGCAAGTGGAGAGAGGGAAAGAACCAGCGTACACAGCAATGAGGACCTCAGGGAGGTGATGCTACAGCCATAGTCGTTCCAGCTCCCTGTAAGTAGGAATGCCTACACCTGTGCTGGTACACGTGTTACACTCAAGCACACTCACACACACCCCTACCTTTGCTAACAGCAGAAGCATCCACAGAGTCCATATTTTCTAGGATTTACTTCTATATCTGCAAAAAGCAAGTTTGGTTCTGTTTCTGATTCCCTGCAATTATCGTGAAATGCCTTCAACAGAGCAGCTCTGTCTTCTCGGCTGAGCGAGTCTTTGATGTCCAGCACTGCACTCAGATGTTCCTTCCTTTCCAAAAGGATAAGAGGGCAGGTCAGTGAACAAGTCAAGGAAAAAAGATTGCTTCCTATCACTCAGTTTTGCTGGAACAGACCAAAGATCGGAAGCTGCTGAGCTGCTTTTTGACACCCTTTGGCCACCTAACAAGGAGGCAGCTGTGTCACAAGAACTGTGTGGGATATGGCTGAGCTCACGGGTCCCAAGCCCAGTGCACACAGCATCCCCGTGAAACTTTGGAAATCTTCACCTCAGGTTTCTCCAAGAAAAAGATCTGTATCTGCCATAATAGGTTTCGGGTAACTCTGCATTTGACCATTTGGAAGCATTTTTGATATCTTTTCTCCCCTCAGATGGAGCTACTTATTGTTCTTCTAGAAGGCTATAGGATTTTTGTTATACTTAGCATTGCTTTGCTGAGCGGAGCCACGCCATATTAGTCTGATTAACAAACAGGGCAAAGGTATCCCAGCCAAACAGTTTTAAACATACGGGAATCTGCTGAAATCAAGAACAGTGCATCTGCTCACACCAGGATGACCTCCTCTGAGATCTGTATCAAAACAATATTATTCTGAGTACTTCCTATGCCCACTTCCTATACTATATATCTCTCTATATAAATATATAGTTATATGTGTGTGTATAAATATAGTAAGAGAATAAGAATTGCTATGCTGTATCAGATAAGCAGCTTTTTAGCTCCATAGCATCTTCAAAAGTAGTAAATGCTTAAGAAAAGAATATAGAAACCAGATGAAGCATAACATGATCTCTCTTTGTCTTTCTGGTTTTTTGCTTCTGGCAGTCTGCAGTTTAGGGACTTCCTTCGCTGGGGGTTATATCATGACTGTCACGTTGAATAGGCACTGAAATAATTATCTACTACAAATTGTCTGGTCCCCATTTGAAGCTATTCACACTTTTGGCCTTCACAGCATCCTGTGACAGAATGCTTTAAACTGTAATCATGTTAACTTGGAAAAACACAGTCAGTAGCATAAGACATCAGAACAAAAGATAGATGTAGTAAACCACAGACTTTGGAACAAACACAGTTAGCTAACGTCTCACCTTCCTAATAAAAGTTGGGTTTCATTTTTGTTAACAGCTTCCTGTGAGAAATGGAAGTGTATATTCTTGCTGAACACACCTAGGATTTTGTGGAAATAGTTATACCTAGAAAAGGATTGGTGAAGCGTTAAATCCAAAAGCCAAGTGCTTGGAAGTTATGAAATGCCTGAGTTAAGGATGTTCTTGAAACCTACATTTGGCACACATGTGCCTGTAAATTGTCTATTCGGGTAGTATTTTTCCACAGCATTCCTGCTTTGCTGACAGCCATTTCATCCATCCTTCACCTTTACAGAAGGACATCTCAACTCCACTGGTTAATGTCTGGCAAAGTCCTAAACCATGTTAATCAGTATCTGCCTAGCACCAAGTGCATTCAGAGGTAAGCATTGTGCCTGGCTTAGCACAGTGCAAAAGGTATTGCAGGACTAATATTGCTGTAGGTCTTCTGGTGGCAAGTAATCATGTAAGAAACTACAGAAGTCAAACCAATAAAAGACCTTACCTTAGATCAGGAAATTCTTTGAGAATGGGCAGAAGGGCTATTTTCATCCCCTCAGCATCAGAAGTCTGAATAAGTTCTAAAATTGCTTTTATAGGATCCTTGAGGGGACCAGCTGCAGGACCCTGGGGAGAGAAGCAAAGGTGTGTTCAGGATAAGGAAAGCAGCATACAACATTAAAGACCTGGACTCGTATCAGACTGGGGATCTCACTGTATGGGTTAGGAGCTTTGCAGGACTGTCTGTGCATGTATAGAAGCCTCTTTTCCCTCCAGGGTAGGAGAAAAGAAACCGGGGTGTAGCCACAGACTGCTTCCAGGGCGGCTGGGGAACTACCTTCAGCAGCGCAGAATCCACTCCTGCATTTCCTTTGGCAAAGTGGGCAAATGTACCTCATTTTTCCCTACCATCGCCTGTCCTCTCAAGGCCATTTTGCCCTTTGGTAAGTGGTTTGCTTCCAGAGGTAAGCACAGCCCTGTACCTATGTGAAAACAAGCTCTGTTGGCCAGGCATGATGGCATTTCTGCTGCCCTCGAGCAAGCCCAGGAACAGAAAACTGACCTTGGGGAAAGGGCGAGGGGACAACATCCCTGGAAGTGTTCAAGGCCAGGTTGGATGGGGCTTTGAGCAACCCGGTCTAGTGGAAGGTGTCCCTGCCCATGGTAGGGGTGGAACTAGATGATCTTTAAGGTCCTTTCCAAGCTCTAACAGAAAAACAAAAAAAATGGGAAGGAGGGCTGGACGCTCTAAAGGATATGACATGGCTGGTACATGCTGCGTATGGTCAGCTCCCTCTGAACTGGAGGACACAGAAGAAGAAAGCCTCATCAAGAAACACAGCATTTTTAGCAAAGCCTGAGGAAGCAGAATGCAGATGAACTGCCAAGAGAGAGCTTCAGGCCTTGTTCGCATTTTTCATCGGTGCAGTAATGCGATTAAATTGCTTCCCTGAATTATTGATGCCATCACGTCAACAGAGACTCTGTGACAAAGCAAACCTGGAGAACAGGCTGCCAAACTGGGGCAGGAGAAGCCCAGGTTCCCCTGATCTCCACAGGGCATTAGAAACAGCAGGCCACATGCTCGGTGCGGCTCACCTCCACATTGAAGTTAAATTTAAAATAATAGTAATATTCTAAGACAGCCTTCTTTCTCTTCCTCTGCGCTGCAGACACAGAGCAAGTCTAGCTCTGAACAGCGCACAAGCTGTACTCAGCTCCTAAGGTACCAATACTGTATAGCTTCATACTTGGCAAGCTCACTATTACAAAATGCTAATTAATTTGAAGGTGTCAGATTTAGTTAAGCACTATATAGACAGGCAAGGTCAGAGGTAAATAGCCTGCAATCTAAAAGGACAAAAAAGAGGTGTCTTGTCAGCAGTGCTTAAGTGTCTTTGACATGTACTGCTCCGTGGAGAGAAGCAAGGTATTTCCCAAAGTGTTTTGAGGACGGAGGGGAAGGAAGAGCCTGAAGAGAGGGCAGAGCAGGGCAGGGAGCAGGTGCAGCCTGTGCAGCAACTGCACGATAAATTCAGTCTGCAGCAGAGTACATATTTTGCATGCATAACTGTGTACCTCATTTGACTGAGGATCAGGCTGTCCTCTGCAAATCGCTTACGAGTTTCCTTCCCAAGGTTTTCAGTGCTCCCACATCAAGTAAGAAAGCAAACAGACTGGGGATGCAAGGGAAATAGTGCCAACTAGATGCAAAATTTTTTCACCCGAGCTGAATATAGGGGTGTTAGTAGATAAATAGATTTCCTGTATCTCCTTTACACTATAAACCCAGCTTTCCTTGCACATTACATCCAAAGATGATGCTGAGCACAGCATTACTGGTAAACTTCAGAGTTAAGATTAGAGAATCCTCCTGCTATTCCCAATGGCTCGAATGCTCAAAGCATTGACTTGTCTGTGATTGATCACTCCAGGAGAGGTGGTTCTTCAGCTAAAAGCACTGGCAGCTTCCAGCTTTCCACCATGAAACTAATGCATTAATTGTAATGAGTCTGAGAGATTTTTAGAGGAGCCTACAGACAATCATTTTGATCTCATTTTATTCTTTGGACAAAGTAAGGATTGCTGACAAATGACTTGCAGGGCAGCTCGTCTGGGAGAAAATAGATTTCCAGTCCCTAGCACTTAAATTCACAAGTCATGAGAATGACTCAGAATTTATGAAATTATTAAAACCAATAAACCCAAGGTTTTTATCTGCTCTGTCACATCTGAGTCCTGTTACCAGGCTGACCTTGCAACTGTTAACGTGATTCTCAGTCCAGCCTCTTACAAAGTGCTATGCCTGGGTATTCTCAGCCTGCATTTGCAAAAGAGCTGTGGCAGGGGACATTGCATGGCCCCGATTCTGTGGCTGGAGCGGCCGCAGGCGGGTATGCTGCTGGCATTGCAGTCCTTGCCCTTGGCTAATCAAGGGACCCATGTGACAGCCTGGTGGCATCTGCAGATGCTGTGTGCAGTACTGCCAATTACACAGGATTATGAATTAAGCAGAGAGGCTTTTTTAAGCTTCCGAAGTTGCTTCTGCAAATCAGACCTAGCATTTTTCCACAACTTTTCTTCAAAGGTGTGTCTCTGCTTTTACACCCAAGCTATCCCTTCTGCAATGCATCTTTACCTCCTAATGGTGTGAGGTGTTTATCCCTGCAGGAAGACTCGCTGCCCCCTGTAACCATCACCAACCACAACAGCATCAGCATGTTTCCGCCCTTGAGGAAAGACTGCAGCACAGGGAAATGGCTCATGCAGCCATCAGCCCAGCTCTGAGGGGCTGGGAAGGGCGTGCAGGGAGGGAGGAGGCTGGATGGAGGGGTAACAATGAATACCCCATGTCCAGGGAGGAGTAGCCATACAGGGCAATCCATGGAGAAGGAGAAGATATGGAGCAGCTGATTTAGTCCATCGCTCCAGAGGCTCAAGGGGAACACAGCTCTTCCTCATCTGCACCCCCATGCCATGTACCAAAGTCTTGCCTGGGGGAGCTGACAGCTTTGCAGCTGTCTCACCAGCTCAGAGGAGCGCGTCTCATTCTTATTACGGTGGCAGGAGTGCAAAACTTGCCTCCTCTAGTCACACATTTCAAAACTATAAACTAACAGCTTCTGGCAGATCAGAAGGGCCGTCAGCACATCTGATTGTCATTTCTGTGAAGCTGCATACCACTGTGGTAAGACGTCTTAAGCTTTTCTGTTGCTTTCAGAGCCTTTTCCTCTGCTGGTACTGTTCTTGATGACGGAGAGCAAAACGGTAACCATATCAAAGACTTACTAAGCACTCTTTAAAGACAGTTTGCAGCATCCTATGATCTTCTTCTATCTTGCTGACAATCATCCTCCTCTGCACAGAAGATGGTTTCCTGGAAGTGGTCAGGAGGGCCTGCACATATTCTGTAATAATGATGGTGTTGACAGCCTTGACCAGGGCCTGTTCCAGAGAAAAGACACCCAGATTAACTTCCCTGTACTGAGCAAGGACCAGATCATACCTAGAGGACTCTGACCAGTGTAGACAGAGGATACAGGATGGCTGTCCCATTTCTTTGTCTAAGTATCCCTTTAAAATGCCTGGTCTAACACATGGAGTACCTACCTCCAAGCTGT
This sequence comes from Astur gentilis, assembly GCF_929443795.1. Classification (NCBI taxonomy): domain Eukaryota; kingdom Metazoa; phylum Chordata; class Aves; order Accipitriformes; family Accipitridae; genus Astur; species Astur gentilis. The sequence goes on from NC_064904.1 coordinate 11,813,324, forward strand.
ATGTTGATGACATAAACATTGATGATAAGTGTGGAGACATCCAGCCAAAAACAATGGGACCAGTTAGCTGAGCCAGAGGTCACTCACACTGCAGAGCAGTAGTGACATTTGGCTTAGCTCCAAGCCAACAAACACATCACTTGGGGACAGCTTGGACTACAGACAAAGCCAGATCCAGCCTCCCTGGAGCATCCCCACTAGACATGTCCCAGGGCCGTACCCTTGGGCACACAGTTGCGACTGGGCACAGAGAAGTCACCTGGGCATCTCTGAGCCACTCACTACCTGCTGAGAAACCCCAGTGCCGAGACCATGCAGTGCCTGCAAGGGGAAGGGAGGGTGAGCCTTTCCAAGGGGAGATGGGCTGCTGCACAGAAACCACATTTTCATTAGCAATTGAAATCAGAGCAGTTTTAGGCTGCAGTCCAAAGGTACAGGAAATCCCCAGCCCTTTCCAAAACAGACAAAGCAAGAGACAGATAGCTCTGGCACAGCGCTCCACCACCAAGCTGCTGCTTGCCCCAGCACTAATGTGACATAATGTCCAGTGACAGGCTCTGCACAACAGCAGAATAGCTCCTAATTTTTTCTGTTCCATTACTTTTTTCCACATTTCAAAACGTTAATTAAAATCAGCACTGACAAAGAGCCTGCAGACCTGTTAGGGTAAGAGAAAAAGGGTCCAGTGCTTCGGGGAACATATGCGGCACAGGTAGCAGCAGCAAATACAACCTGCGTGCAAAAGAGGGTACCCCAAGCACCAATCTCATTGCCAAAGTGACAGACTCAAGGGTGTCATGAGACCTAGACAAATTGTTTAGGCTACTGTAAAGGTGAAAAAACTTAGGTACTCTGTGAGGTTGTTCTTTGCCAAGCCTGGCATATTTAACTGTGCTTGAGAGACTATGTCCTTTGCAGAACTGGACCTTTCACCTCTCCGTGTGTCCACTCTCTGTCAAAGGGATAAATATTCCTTACAACTGAGGATGAAGCACATTAGAAGCTGAGATTTCCAATACAATGGTATTGGGGCAATGGTAGGATGAGAGATGGCTCACTGCTCCCCCTCTGTATTTGGGAGGTACTTTCCGTTTCCACATTTCTTCACTTCTTGATTTCCCTGCTGAAATTACAGAAAGGTCCTAGCTGTCACAGTGAAGAAGATAGCCAACTCTGTTGGATAGAGGAACTGGACTGAGACCACTAGATCTTTAAAAGCCATTTTAACAACAGACAAAATTGTACTTTGGATTAATGTTCAAATACTGTGCCATCCAGAGGTTCAAGGACTAGTTGTCCTGATTTCCTGAGTAATACCTTGTTCTTACTTTCTTACTTACTTCTTACCTCATACGTGTCTGTTTTTTTCTTCCCAAATGCCAAAAAGCTTTGCTTTAAGGATTCAAGGATGTAGTAGAAACCACTGTCACACTTTCTGAAGTGCTCCTTCAGTGTTCCCTGAGGAAAAGGGACAGAGTCAAAGGGTGCACATGTAGAGACACTGCACAGAAGACAGACACGGATTATTGTGCTTTTGCTCTTTCTGCTCTCAGAAACAGACTCCTCCACGAGCTGCAACATCCTGTGCCTTCATTTCAAAGAAAAGCAAAACATGAAAGAAAGAAACAATTCAAACTCAGGAAGGATGTATTACATTCTTAAGCCCAAACCTGGAAGACCAACAGCTATGAAAAATGGGTGGCAATAGCTCTGATCCAGGGACTATGTAAAACATGCCCCAAAAGATGAGGAGTGCAGGAAGAGCCAGCCATTCTGCACCTTTCTGCTTTGGCATCCTGCTCCCAGCATGGCTGTTTGTTGCCTCTTATTCAATGCGAAAGTATAAGAATCATTTAGCAGGCAGGCAGGGGATAAACTCTGTCTTTCATGATTCAAAGCCTGTGTCAACACATCCAGAGAAGGACTGAAAATCTGAGCCCTTGATCTGCTGTTTCTCCCCAGGGTTGTCCGTGCTCCCTGTCAGAACCACCCACAGCTCCTGTCTTGACACGTGGGCCCATGGGATAGGCTGGCAGTGAGCTCTGGAGACCAAAACTGCACAGTGTGGCCAAAGTTTCTTTTGTTATTTTCCTTTTGCCGCCTTCAGCATGCTTGAGGGACCCTGTGCAATGAGCCTGAAGATGCTCAGGGGAGCTTCCCAAGGAAACACAGAACACCACACATTATTAGGAGCCTGCAATTGTGCGTTACCTAGACATGAAGTCCAGAATATGAAGGTGCGTGTCTGGGCTAATAGTCTAATATCAGAAAGTATGAAGGGAGAGAAACTTATCCCAAGTGAGGGATCCATTTCTGGTCAGCCTTCTCTACATCGTGACTACCCACCACAGCCTTGGGCTCTGTGAGTTACCACTGCCCCAAGAAGATGCCCAGCTGCTGGGGATGAGTAGGTAGCAGATGAGGTTCAACCCTTGGGGTCTGGGTGCCCAGGGGCACCATGGGGTGCCCATTTGTAGCACAACAGCAAATACTACAAACAGTGGAACTGGGATCCTAAAAACTGGAAAAGACAAAGCTGTCAATATACAGCTTCAGACAAGACAGAGGAGGGTACTGGGCATGAAGATCAAACTATGGTCTCACCCTTTCCAAATCAGGACATGAGAGTGAAGTGCATGCCTGCCCTACAGCCTGAAAATATTCAGTGTTAACATGGGTCTCCCATACCTTGACTTTAGAAGTGACAGCCTGCAGAAAATGCCCCGAAATCTCATCTTCCATCCTGTCCAGAAATCCATTTACCTTAACATCCTGACCAGTGCTGGCACTGCAAATGTATGTTAGCTTATGCCAGACAATCCTGTAAAAAAAAAAAAAAAAAAAAAAAAGGATATGGAAAGTATTGATCAGATCAAATCAGGCTATTCTCTCAGATCAAAATTCTTCCTATGGTAACAAACACGACCGCCTGGGTAATTGAACGGACCAGGTCCAGGGCTAGCTCAGTGACCCACATATGTGCACCCATCTTTTGGAAAGGGTCTCATTAAGATGCTGCCACAAGGACACAAAAGCTCAATGTACACAAATGCCGCTTGTAACCATCACTAGTGATATTTGATAAGTAAAAATTCTAGTATTTTCAAAAATGAGTACACATGAAGTGGCCTTGATAAATGGAAGCTGGGTAAGCATCCTGTGTGCTTCCAACACCCTACAAATACAAGACAAACAATTATCTTCCATCAGAACATTCTTCAAGTCAGCAAATCCTAGTTAAAATGACCACCAGCTTGAAACCAGACATTTTACTTTCTGGAAAAGCTCAGTGTGTAACTTCATTCTCAGTATCACTGTAAAGAATTACACAAAAGAGCCTCATAAGTATTCAGTCTAGGATCCAGCATCAGCAACACGCAAATACAACAAATAAAACAGCTACCTAGGCTCAACGTGAGGCTCCGATGTCAAGTAAGCACTGTGCATATGCTGGATCTGGGCATTTTGCTGACTCCAGAGATCCCCAGATAATTTTACACAGGAAGAAGAGAAGCAACCTTGTTTTCTCCATCGCTGCAAGCACTTCTGAAATTAGCTCGTAGGTGCAAACAGCCTCCCCCACCCTTCTGTGCTTTATTGCTTCCCTCCTTCCTAGCAACCCCAAGGAAAGCCTGGCATGTTCGACTGGGTTTCACTCAGCAAAGCACTTACTTAAGCTTGGGCTTACCTTGAAGTACACTAGCACATGCATCTCAGTGCAACATTTATGAGGCTTTCCTAATGAAGGAGAATCAGGCCAGCGAAAGGAACCACATCGCAGCTCACAGCAGGGTTGGCCAGGATAATGTCCCCACACGCAACATGGCATTGCTGCCTGCCTCCTGCTCAGGGTCGCGGGTACCAGGAAGAGCAAGATGGTGGACCACAGGCTATGGCCCCTGCACCTGCAGGGCCTGGGAGCCGGCGAGAAGCAGCAGTATGGTGCTGCCAACACAGCAGTCCTGGCCCTGGCCACAGGCACAGCCCTCACCCAAGTCTCCCTCTCACTGGGGCAGCCAGGGCAGCTGTGAAGGGGTCTTGCTGACTGCAGCTGGCTCCCTCCATGCTTAAGGGTTGGCGTGCATGGGGTTGGATGACCAGATCCAGCGGAAGGCAAGGCTGACACCATAGCAGAGTTAGAAGAAGATCAGAAAGCAGAAAATTCATTTTGCTTCCCACGCCATTAGGGTCTGGTTTCTAACCTGAGAATGCAGCAGTTCTCCAAGATTCGTAAGCCGCTGCAGATCCCTGGGCAGCCATCGAGCTGGAGAAAGCTTCTTACTTCATTTTCATAGCTAAATTAAAACAGGAAGAAGTATCTTTAAGCTGGTGTGCTCCATAATGCATCTGACAGTATTAGCCCAGCAGCAAATGGAAGAAATATTCTGTGATTATTTGTCTTTTCAGCACACGCAGTTTCACTCCCAAGGTAGGATCTACAGCAGGACAAAGATGGTCTCTGTCCTGCCCAGCTGGCAAGGAAAGAGAGCACAGGAACAGCACAGGGAGGGCCCTCAGGCTGCCTGGGTGCCACTGCTAGGGATCGAGAGGCAGGAGGTTCACTTTACTATTGCTGTTGCTGCAACACTTGCTTCTGGGAAACAACTCGGGCTTTGCTGATAAAGCTGCAGAGCAAAGCCTCAGCATGTATGAATAACCCACAAAGTCTATCAACTGCTTCATCACAGGTTCAGTCTCACAAATGGTTCCTGCATAACTCTGTTTTATAGGAATTTCCTTCCTCTCATAATGTGAAGGGCCAAGGATCTTAAATCAAACCTCCTTCTGAAATATTCACCTACAACCAGCAGTACTAGCGTTTTCTGCTGCAGGAGGTACACAGGGAGGCAGATGCCCAAGAACAAAAAGCAGATAAAGGGACCCAGAAGAAGTGGTGAGAGGACAGAACATGAGAAGAAGACATTCGTCCTCCTCTGAGAAGCAGGACAGAGCAGAGCTCCTCACCCTCCCAGGGAGCCAGCAGAAAGCACCATGCCTGGGAAGTGCAGCCAGGGTAGGAAGAGCCAAGCCTGGGCACTGGCCACGTGGCTGCCGCTCTTTCTGGTTGTTTTTAAGGTTTGAGCCTCTCCAGAATAAACATCCCCCAAGGCTTTAACCTGTCCAGGCAAGTCCAGGTGCTCCCTCAGCTTTAGTTCAACAGCAAATGCCGAGCGCATAAAGAGCAGTGAAGCGCTGTCTCTTCAGGAGCAGCTTGATGGAAAACAGCCATCAAACAAAAAAGGGGCAATGGCAGATCCACCTAAACACAGCATCACCGGTCACTTCATCAGAATTTCTTACTTTTGAGCACTGAGGACATGCCAAGGAGGAAAACAGCATCCCTCCTACCTCTCCAGGAACCTCAAGCACTCCTCCAGGCACACAGCTTCCACCTTCTCACTCAGGCTCTCACTGACGCGCCAGGCAGCCTCCGTCTTCTCTGTTAGTATCTGTGGATTTCAAGGCATGAGAGGAGAATGGGCCAAAGTAATTTTTCCCTATGCAGTGAACAGGAATATATCCCATCCCTCACTCCACTGCAAATCCCTCTGCCATCTAGGCAACGACTTCTGTTCCAGTTTTGAAACCCCTTGTGGAAATAAAAGTATTTTTTAGGAGCCTGATTTTAATGCCTGATCCTACACCTTTGCCACTGCTGCGTTCATTGCAGTTAAAAGGCTGGAGCCAAGTCCTGCACTCAGGGGAAAGCCTGTCCCTACAGACGTTCTCTGTTAGCAATGTCCAGTCTAGCAGCTCAGTTCATGCAAAGACCTGCCATCTGAGGGAGCACCTGCACTTCTGCATGACTCACCCTCACAGATAAATTTGGGTGCAGACACTAAAAAAAAGATTAGGCAGCTGTGTGTGCCCTGCGCCTCTGCCAGGGTCTCCACCAGCGATGCCTGAGGAAGACGGGTGTCTTCTTCCCAGCCACCACTGCTCACGCCTGACACCGCAATGTGTGTTAAACCCCAAGGCACCTGTCTCGCCCCACTGACCCCAGTTGGGTGGCCCAGGTGCCTGCAGGAGGTGGGCTGTGCCAGACAGCTAAAAATCCACCCCATATTGGGCAGGCTTGAGCAGGTGGCAACTTAATGCTGCCCATTAGTTGCTCTGTGGAAACAAAAGCTTGCAAGGGGAGGAGAGCCAGATGGATAAAAGGAGACAGATGGACTCATACGCTGTGCTTTCCCGGTGCTCTGGGAAGCATCAGCCAGAGACAAAGGGTGACTCACATTGTGAATGGCTTTTTCCACTGCTCACAACAGATGTAAAAGTTCACCCAAAGGGACAGGATAAAATATGCCACCCCAAAGAGTCAGGAAACCATGGCTGATGAGTTTCCATGACACCTTGCTCATTTTCTATCTGATCTTTAAGTGTCAGCCTGAGAAAATTGAGGAGGCGGTAATTTCATAAGGCTTGCCTATTTATCCAGGCTTTTCCATCCCCTACCCCAGAGCATTCAAACCTGTCAGTTACATACACAATAGAGCAAAACCACTCGTGCTGAAGCATGGCCAGATGTTGCAAATATGACAACAGCATTAGGCCTGGTCCCTGTTAGAAACCTTTGCTCTGTCAGCCAGAAGCAGGAAAAAAAATGCCAGCTCAGTGGCTAAAAGCCACCCTAGCACAGGTACATCACTGAGTACATCACGGCTCCAGCAGGCATATGGCAAGGTGAGGAGGGAGCAGTCCCCTCTGTGAGCTCTGTACTTGGTGCCTGGGTCTGAGTTCGGCCAGTAAAGCTAGTCTTTACCAGCTAAAGCTGTATCCTCACAAGGAAGGCCAGCTGCTGTTGATCTGCAATGCCTACTACCAGCCTCCAACAGGGTGTGTGAGGTTGTCTGCCATCCCAAATGATTATGGGGCTACTTCCCTTTCTCATGACCTGAAACAGGACTGCCACTGGGGTGGTGGCACAGGACAAGAAAGATACAGTCACAGCAGCCCACAACCTGCCCCTGATCTCTAGCATCACTTGAGTGTAACTCCACATGTAAACACCAGGATTTATTTTAAGCCTTCTGTGGGTCTTGATCCAAACACCCTCTGGCCATGCTATGTACTCCTCATAAATCAGCAGAGTGTGCTTCTGCAATGCCCTTTGAGCACTAAGCTTTGCTGTGCTCTGAAGTAGTCCCTCGTGCTGCCTAACCCATCAGGGCAGCAGTCGCAGCTGTACCCAGCACATAAGCAGGGAGCAAGCTGCCTGCATTTGCACTGCCAGATATGGGGACCTACATGGCTTGGCAATTCTTGCTGCTTTTATAAAAGTGCTCTGCAGAACTCACACAGAGCAGACCGGTTAACATACACCATGACTTTCTAAAAGGTTATACAAAAATCCAAGTGCATATATGAAAATGCAATTGCAGCTTGAATCAGCTAATCTCAGGCTCATCCTTTTTTAGTCAGTTTAGTTTTCTTCATATATGCACAAGAGAAAAACAGATTTGGGAGCAAACAGATGCAGTTTAAGTACAGCAGATAACTGGCAAGCTTTTAACACATCAAGCTTAGCCCAAGACATGCAAAACTGGGTCTTGCCAAATACCTATGTACTTGCGTGCAAAAACAGGACTGCCCCAAAATACAAGAGCTTTTCAGTTCCCCCAGGTTTACCTGAATGACTGCAGCATCTGCACAAGGGGGTTTCCCAATATCAAAGGCTTCTTTCAGGGCTTTCCCTACTTCCTTCTAAATATTAAAAGAAAAGAAAAAAGAACAGTTGAGATACAATGGCATTCGTAATGAGTTAGGTTTCCCAGCTTCTCATTATGCATTTGGACTGGATGAATTTCTGCCTCCATTTTTTGGCCATCTTGTTTAACCCAAAGCCTGGCTATTTTCCAGCTGACCTAATAACATTGTTCTGTTTTGTTCTACATTGTTTGTTTGAGTTTAAATGATTTGCAGCTTCCTTTCATCCCAGTGTCAGCTTGGGTTATCTACAGTCTTCCCTAGTTAGCTTAGCTCAAATGAAGGCGCCCACAAAGCAAAACAACACTTAGACACAACTCCGTGCAGCCAGCTACTGTAGCTGAGATTTTCCACCCTTCCTCGCTACAACCGGCACCCGCATAAACCAGCCAGCGTTAATTAAAAGCATTCCCTCACTTAAGCCAGGGACTTGTGAGTCCAAAGAGGAGTCGGGTTAGTGTTTAGAGCTACTGTCATGGTGAGATGAGCCCCCTGAGGCTGCACGGTGGGAAATTTCCCAAGACTTGGCTGGCTTGTGTTGTTTTGAATGGACTGTAAAAACAAAACTAACACTGCAGAGAAAGGGCTCATTGCTTAAAACATGATCTGACCTTTATAGAAGCTTTAAACTCAAAAGCCTGGCTCGCTTATTTATTCTTTCATTTCTGCATCCTCCTCCAAGGAAATAAAAAGAATGTAAAGTCTGATCCTCCATTTTTGTCTTTGTTCTTTTCTGGCTGATGAATTAGGAAATTTGTGGCTGTCACTGAAGAATTTCATCAAAAGTATATTCAAAACAACTGCTCTGCCATACTCATTGAAAAATGTTAATCAAAGACAAATAAGCAGTTGTAAACAAACCAAGAAAAATTCCTTTCCTCCAAGTGCCATCACCTGACTGTGAGCAATTGTGTGAACACGATGTGCTGAGATAACACATCCCAGCCGAGCTGCACAAACACTTCTAGCCTGCCCCAGTTGCACAGTAAAATGTGTCAGCTTAAGCCAACATGAAGGTCTTGCTCCCCAGTGGGACAAAGCATGCATTTAGTTAGTAACTGCAAGGCAATAACTTGTTGAGCCACTGTACTTAGTTGCTTTGGATCAGATGATGTGTCTGAATTAGCATGAGCTTGCTTGTTTGTAGTTCTCATGGTGACACCAGCACCTCAGGCATCAAAGCTCCAACATGGAGAGGACCAGAATTTCTGCTGTAACAAACAGGCCCATAAATAACCTCAAGTTTCCTCCTTGTCCCTCCCTGTCTGACCAAGACATAGTACCCCATGCTGTAAAAGCTTCAGATCCATGGATGGCCAGCCCGCCGGTGCTGACTGCCCAGCCAACCGCTTCCTCTTGGAAAACACAAAGGGGTGAGTTATAACTTGGGTCCCTCATCTGTCCCGCTGCTGTTTTAAAACATGCAAGAATTTAACATCCTTGAGACCTTTACATCATTATCAAGTGCAGTCAAAATTCACTAAGAGGCTCAACATGGGTGGGAGCGCACCACTGACAGACCGGCAGGATGGTGGGCAGAAAAACTGCACAGCCTTATTTGTTTGGGTAGCAGCAGGTCCTCGGCCCAAATTCTCCAAAGCACATGAACTTCTCAGTCTTCCTTTTGTCTACTTGAAAAAATAGAGCAAGGGAAGGAGGGAGGGAAGAAGTCACAGACCCAAGTGATCCTTTGCAGGTCAGTCTAAACCCTCCTTGAGCTTTTGTCCAGGTATGCATGTCCAGTCCTGCCATCTCCAGTTTTGGACAAAGAGCCAGTTTTGAGCTGAGGCTGCAGAATCAGGGGACAGAAAGTTCATTTTCTACCTCCCAGTATCAGAATGAACCCTGGCATCATGCTGGAAAATTTGCCTTGCACTCATGTCAAATTCCCCAGTACAGCAAGGGCAGGGGTGACGGATCAAAAACCCAGTCGATGGCACCATCATTTCCAGTTCACCAACCTTGCAACCTCAAAAGCTGCAAAGCCCCCTTGCCCTAGAAGTGTGCAGGCTGAGGGAACACTGCCTGCATGCAGAGCTGGCCAAGTTCCCCGCAGTGATGTTTGGAAGTGGTTTTGAACCCCACGTGGTGTCTGAGCTCTCAGCACCTTCAGATGTGGTCACAGTTCTCATTGCTCATTTCTGTTTAAAGTGCTTTTAGTTTGCACAGATATCAGGCTGGCATTCCCAGTGACAAGCCAGGTATTCATAGGCAAAGCAGACCATGGCTTATTCTGGTCAGTGTCTTTTCATTTAGAAAAATTGTCATCCATTGAAGTGGCAAAACCTGCACCATGTCATTTACAGTCACAATTATATATGACAATTGCTCAGAGATAACTGACAGGGTATTTGCTCAATAGCAGCTTCCTGTATACTTGGAATAATGAAGGGCTGGAGTATCCTGGAAAAAGAAATAGAGGGATAAAGCAGGTTTTATAAGCTATGCCACTGAGCTGAGTGAAGAGACATCTATAATTTTTCCATATGGAGTCAGCTCATGTCCACTTAAGCTCATTAGCTTGAAACTGGAGCTGGTCCTAAACTGGACAGGTTTGAAGTGAGCTGGGACGCTGCTGCACCACACTCTCCAGCAATTCCAGCTCTGTTCTCCCTGTACAATGTGGCACCATGTAGAGCTGTAATGCTTCCAGATCCAAGGTGGCATGAAAAAATGCAGCCAACTCAGGGCAGCATGGCTCAAGAGTGCATAAGCACTGCCAGATCTACGTGAGCCTGCTCCACACGTGGTAGATCAGGAAAGCAGAAAGCCATGACTAAACAAAAGCTTTCTCCAGCCATTACCTTAGAGGAAACTAAAAAAAAAATAATAAAGAGTTAAATTCTCCATCACTGTTAGTCAGCATCTGTAAGGGTTTGTCAATGACTCAGTGACATGCTTTAAGATAACCTCACTAGCACTACCCTGAGTAATCTCCTTCACTGAAATAAGTGCTAAAAGCAGACCTTAAGAACATGTGGTCTTCCCCAGGGTAATGATTAGAAATAGCCCATAAAGATGCTTAATGTTAAACACTGAAATCAGTAGTTTTAAAGCATATTGTCACCAGCTGGCACCTCTCCTCCCATGTTTGTGACTACCTTCCTGTTCTCCTTCAGGGAATAGGTCTTGAGGAAAATCTCTGCAATTTAGAGTACTTTCTCTGGAGTGATTCAGCAGTTTGCCATGGAATTTCCCCTCCTTTGCTCCCCTGAGGCTGGTGGAAAGGGAAAGCGAGAGATGAGTGTGGTAACTCCTGCTGCTGCATTTCAGCTTTAGCTGAATCTAAAAGGCCCTGCTGAGTTTTCCAAATAGCGTGATTTCCTCTGGTGCTCCCCGTTGCTACAGCGCATCTTCCCTGCTTCGTTTGTATTCCACACACTGAGCATTCTTCAAAAGGGAAGCTTTGCTGAGAAAAGAAGGAGATCCTGCAGCCCTGGAGCTGAGGTCACCTGTGGGATCGCAAGGCAGGGTGCCCTGCTCCGACCTTACAGGAGGGCTGTGCCAGGGTGCACCAGCTGCATGACTTCTTATGCTGGGCTCTGGAAATAATCTTTGCTATAACCTCAGCAGCATCCAGCAGGCTGGAAAGGGCTGTGACGGGTCCACATACAGACAAATCCAGCAGCCTCAATATCCTGCACAGCTGAGGCAAAGGGGCTATAAAAAAACCCAACTGTTGCACAATGTGGGCTCATTAACAGCTGGTGAGATGAACAGCATTTTGAAATGGGCCTCAGTAAGGAAGTGGATTTCACGCATAGCTTCCCTTTCCTCCAGATACATTGGCTTCTGAGCAGAGTAGATTGCAGCACTTTGAAGGCACAGCAATGGGATGAACAGAGATTTGCAAATGTCTCAGCATCTCTTTGCTAAGGAGCAAGGATGGGGCAGCATCCCTTTGGTAGAAGACAGCCATGGATCTTCACACCTGGGATCTGCAATGAAACTTGGCCAAGATGGAGACCTTGGGGCTCACACATACCTGAGCAGAGCTGGCTCAGCTAGCAAGGGAGCAGCTAATTTAACAAAGGCATTGCTTATTTTAAAACCATGGCAATAAAGCAGGCAGATTGGGGTAAAACTCCTGAGTTCTTACCCGGGCGACTGCAAGTAACTTTTCCTCAGTCTTCAATATAATCCACATGAGACACTGTACACCAAGGGAAAGGCTGTGCTGGGGGGTCTCCCTGGGTCTCAGACATGTCTCGCTGCCACTGCATACAGAAACAAGAACTCAGCCAGAAGGGCAACTTCCCGCTGGTCCACAGCCCATCGCCCGCCTGGCACCCATTGCTTAGCACCACGGCCTCATGCTAAGCAAATGGGGTGCCCTGCAAGCACCCAGCAGTCGGGGCAGCCACAACATGGTAGATGATCTTTACCATGCCCTTTTGCCAGCTATTCTTTTGTGCCATTTCTTTTCCTCCTTCCTATATTTGCTGCCCAAATTACACTTTTTGCTCACCATTTCCTTCTCCCTTTCCCTCAGTCCTGCTGCTGAATTCCTCCTCAGGCTTGGGCAGAGTCACCCAAACACACTTGCAGAGATGCACAATTTTACAAGTGTCACATATTCTCTCGGAATGGAATAAAAAGTAGCTATATAGCAGGACAACTGCATCTACACTAGAGCTTTCATTAAGGTTGTAACTGTATTCGGAGAGGAAAATCCAAACAGTTACATCTGGCATCTCTGTTCTTCTCATTTCCACTTTCTTCACTACCTTCTGACCGTAATACAGTCACAAGCTGCTCTTGCTTTTTTTTTTTTCTTGAAGGATTTCAGCATTTGCATAACACTTACATTTTTTCCTATCTTCGAGCTTTTCATTATATATTTACATTATATAATTATTCACCTCCAATTTTGTGTAAGTTTTCAATATTTTACCAATCCATTACTCTCACCTAAACCCAAAGTTTTACCATTTTAAACCCATAAAAGTAGCAGTAGAAGGGATGCATCCTGGCCACGTGGCTCCCATGTGTCTGAGGACATCATGCACCAGGATGTACCCACTACCCTGCCTCCCTCCTTTGGGAGCTGGTGAGGGGAAGAGCCCACCTGATGAACTGTTCATGAGCTAATCAAGGGTTTACAAGTGTAATTAATACAAAGAACATAGAAGGCTTGGATGGAAGCAATCAAATAACCCAAAAGGGCTGAAAACTATTAGGACATAAGTAGATTGGAGCTGTCAAGTAGCAAAGTAACCATAGACACAGAGAATCAAACACCTCATCTACCACTGTCATACAAAAAGAAATCACAAGAAAGCTTCAGGCTTTGATGATACCCACAGGCTTTGAATTCACATTGGGCCAAAAGGTCCCAGATGTGCCGCTCTTCAGATCATGGGGAAAGCCACATCCGTTTTCCCAGACTTGGGCAGGATTTTAATGATCTGCTATGTGTTTTTTCTGTGATCTGAACACTAATGCAGGAAATATGGAAACAACTGGTCAAACTACAAGCCAGATAAAGCAGCAAGAGAACCAAGGAGACAACAAGAAAAGTCCGCAGAGCACCATGCTGACATAAAAGGCAAGAGAAAATTATTCTGGAATAATCAGAGTATTATGGACCTTGCTAAAAAAGGCTTAATGTGAGAAAAGAAATTGTTCAAGAAAGCAGAACACTGTGCATGTCCAACAGGAGTCCAGCAGAGAAATACCTGCCTACCTCAGGTAAACCCCGGAGCCCAATACTAAGGATTTAGAAAGAGGCAGTATTGCAATGAAAAAAGGCTCTGATTCTGAGAGCACAGAAGACAAAACAGACAGTGGGCAAGTCTAAACTCAGCAAGAGTCCTGAGCATCATTGCGTTAACAGGAAGCAGGGATGTGCTCAGAACTGATGAATTGAGACAGAAAAAATGTAGAGGAAAAGAAGTCCTTCAAACATACCTTTTGTACATTTTAAGGCCCCATTCATACACTGAAAGACATTGGCTGAAGCTGAAATGGTTACTGTCAGTAAGTGTGGAAAGGTGAGAAGACAAAGAGGCATGACAGCAGCGGGCATAGGTGACAAGCAGTCCGGCTTCCTTGAAGACATCACTTCTGTGCTCCAGGCTGGGGAGAAATGTCGTTTCCAGCTGACTCAGATGCTGGTGTAGTGCAGTCTTGTCTGTGTTACTAGAGGACCCAAACTGGGGAATCTGGGCTGTCATGTACTGTATTAGTTTTTCCTCCAGATCTTTCTTCCAGAAGTTTGGACTCCAGGTGGAAACAGACTCCATCTCTTGGCTGCTGCCAAGCCACTCTGCTTCCTTCTGCTTCTGCCACTTCAGTGATTCCCCCACCGACTGCAATGGCTCCAGGAACATCCTACCACTTCCACTGAGTGCTTCTCCCACCACAGTCCACATTCGCTCAGCCAGTAGCATATAAAGTGATTCAGATTTTCCCACACCATCATTTCCAGAATGCTCCAGGTCATAAATATGAACACAAGCTTCAAAAAATTTTCCTTGCTCAATGAATCCACAGATGGTTTCCTCTGCAATAGAGAGAGTAACAAGACAACTTGATGTTTGTTCACTCCTCTATTAGGACCTATCACTTTAATATCTGAGTCCTGAAGTATGTAGTTTATATGTACCCCAAAATTCCTCAGGATCTACTCAAGATCACCTCACTTAAGGTCTAGCACTAGCACCTCTCAGTTTCCTCAGGGCAAGCACTTTCTTTCCTCTTTCTTTCTTCCATCCTTCCTCCTCCAGGCTAACTAAGCCTGCAGCCTAGTCTTCTGCAGCTTTCTATCATCATCCCAGTAGACTTCCTCATGTGGGCAATGCGGGTTCAATAATGACAATCTTTCCTTAAGGAATATACCTTTTGTCCAGAAGAAAAGCATTACAGAAAGGACATCTGAAAGCCAACAGCTGAAAGTCAAGCCTAGAAGGAATCCTCTGTCTTCTCAACAGAAGCCTTGGCAGGACCAAAGTGCTGCAAACTCTCTTGTAAGGTCCCCCCCACCTGCTCAGTCTGCCATGGCTACACAGAGGGTGTCACTCCTGCCAGCAAGCTCTTGTCTTAGACTGAGACTGCTCAATGCAGTCCAGGGCCCTCTCTTTGCCAGGGCTTTTTAACTAGGCCAAACGACTATGCGTGCTATTTTGCCCAAAGGTGAAAACCATAAGGTGGGCTACCTATCTGCAGCGTCTCAGCAATGGGGATTCACGTAACTCCCCATGACTTCCATGTCTGCAAGAAGCTGTGGTGACTAAGCCACTGCCCTAAATCACCAGACACCCTGTCAAGGAAGTTATGAAAACTTTAAGGTTCAGAAGTTGGAAGAAGTCTTTCACTGCTGTTTGTTTCCAAAGTATCCTACCCATCACACCCAGCCCACCACTAAGAGTTAAATGTAATCTCACAACAGCTGCACAGAACTGCGGGTTTTTTCCTGTGCATTTTACAGATGACAAAATTGAGCAACAAAGGGTTAAGAAGATTTGCCCAAAGGTATCTGAAGCAGCACCTAGAGGAAAAATCAAACTTGTTGAGAACCCAGGGTAAAGTTAAGCAAGGCCAGAGGCAGTGGGACCCTGAAATCAATTCAGGATACAGCTTTGGGTCTAGAGTGAAGAATGAAAGAGCGTGAGCTTCCATTATCTTTCACCTGCATCCTTCACTTTCCCCTATGAAAACACCTCATCTCTGTACTAAGACTTATATCAAAGAGGACTGGAGAGAGGAATGTGACACAAAATGGAGAAGGCTGGATGCAAGGATCTTCAGCAAAGCAATGGGCAAGCTGCTCAGGAGGGGTCTAGCAAGCTGCACTCATCCTGCCTCCATACTTGCAACACTCAGGAAATGTTTACTTGGTACAATTAGCCCATGTACAACTTACCTTCCCCTCCCCATCTGTGGCAGAACACCACAGTCACACCCGACAGGGTGTCAGTCACATGTACCTCGTCTTTCTCACAAGACACATCAGGAGTCTTTGCAGGGATAAAAATAAGAACAGCAAAGAGAAATACTTGTGAGGCAAAGGGAAAGCGAAATACAGACGTTTCCAGAGAAGCAAGTGTACAGTTCAAAAAGGACAAGAACTTGGGTGAAGGATGGAGAGGAGGAAAGCGCAAAGCACCTACTCCAGAAGCTAATGAAACCAAGAGCCTGCAGGGCTGGAAGAGGCAGAGAAGGTCCAGGACTGGACCCAGAGATAACTTCAAGGTTACCTGCAGGCATCTCTCCCTCTGCTCCCTTCCTACTGGTTGCTGTCTTCAGCAAATTCCCTGCCACATCCTCACTGCCAGCCTTCTCCTCCGCTGCCTCTTTCCCACTAGCCACGGACTTTAGTAATTTGCCTGCCACGGTTTTCAGTTTCCCTCTCCTCTTCGCTTCCTGCTTCTTTCTTTCCTCATGCGTGGCTTTGGGCAGCATCCTTGCATTTTCCCCAACCATTTTCTCCCACTTGCTGCCTCTTCCTGCAAAGGCTGCCCAGGAATATTTCATCTTCCTCATGATCCAAGCAGATTCAGATGCTTTCTGTCCAACTGGGAATACGATCAGAAGAAAAAGTTAGAAACATTTTGATGCAAGGTGATCTTAGCAGCTGTCGCCCAGAGAAGTAATTTCTCCCCAGATTTAAGTTTTTTTCTGTGCATCGACAAGCTTCAGCTGCCTTCGAAGAAGCCTAACCTGGTTCCTGCCCGTGCTGAGTGAGGACATTTTTATAGGCTGCCAGGCCTCTTATGTAATCTCTGTCTCTTCAAGGGAAATAATGTCAAAAACCTCATACACAATCTAACCACAAGCCACTGGGGGAAAGCCGGCGGGATTTTCTGCATTTTCTAAATGATTAAAACATCCCTGCACACTGCCAGTTATTTCGATGACAATCCTATCAGTTTCAGGGAGTTGATAATTAATAGTTTCTATGAAGCACACATCATTTTCCACCCACTCCACGTGCCCCATCTGAACCTGAGCTCTTCTTTGGCAAGGAGATCATGCCTGGCTTTAGAGCCAAATTTTTCCCCACCTACCAGCAAGCCTAGTGTTAGCCAACAGGGAAGTAAAGCCCTGGAGAACAGGCGATGGTTTTCAGGTTTTAGCAGCACCATTCAGAGGAGATAAGAGCAATCTCAGCTTTCTGGATTGTGCAATTTTCCAGCAACTATATACGCTATTGCATATTATTTTATATTTATACACACACACGTATACATAAATGGCATAACATTACAGCAATCCATCATAAATGTGTGCATGTCTCTGTGTGTCCATATGTGTATGCGCACATATAGGTCTATTCACCAGCCAGCCTCTGGAGTGAAGAGAAAGGAGATGTATGCCCATTTAGTGCAAGCACCTTATTGGTGAGTCCAGGGCTGTTAAAGGTTCTGATCCATAATCCTCAGAACAAATTCCTACACAGAAAATATCACTTAACTCCAGGAGCTCATGTTTAAAATAGATTTTTAAAAAGTCCCTGCACTGCTGTAAGAAAGACACTACACTTGGAGATAAGCTGAAATGCTGTCCTTACCACGCTGTCTTTGCTAGATAGTTATAAAATGTTTTTTATTCCTCCTTTCCATTATTATAAAAAAGAAATCAAGACCTTGAGGATTTTCATCAGCTGAAGAAACAGTCTTGTATGAGCCATTACAAGCTGTATTGATTCAAAACCATACATTATTCAAGAATTATTTTTGGGGGGTATGAATTTAAGGGGCAATTTTTCCACACAGCATCTAGATTAATCCAAATAAGTGCATTCATCTTTCTGGGTTTAATGCCTGCAGTTTTTTCCAAGATTTTCTACATTTTCATGACAGTAAAATTCCACTAGTTTCCCACTTGGAAACCAAGTAAATGTTATGTTGTTCTGGCTCTTTTACTCAGTGCTTAATTCCACCAGCATGTTATCATGGAGCCATTCGATTCATTAGTAACGATAGGGAGGAGGAAATAAATCCATTTCATTTGGAAGGACAAACAGAAATTCCAGCAGTGGTCATAAATTTGAGCTGTTGCCAGTAGGAAATACTGAGGTTTCAAAACACAGTGTTTTCCCAGGTTGTGAAAAAGGTTGAAAATCGAGAGGCTTTATGTACATTCCATTTTGACCTTAATTTTTAATTGGCTAAACTTAAAATGTTTCCTTTGGAATATTATAGCTGCACTATATATGAATACAAGAAGGAGTGAGAGGGTTAGTACTGAAGAGACGCATTGCAGGCATGCTGAAACCCTTCAGCAATATTTTCTCATGAAAATTCCAACACAATGTGTTTATGTTTCACTTCATCAGCATTTTTCCAACAAGCCCGGCTTTAACAAAAATCATTTCCCCAGACTTCTCTGTGGAAGGAAATTGGATGTCAAAGTGCCAGTCCTGCAGGCAAGATTCTCTGCAGTATACGGATTTTTAACACAGTACCATTGCAGATCGTGCCCTAAACTGAGGCAACATGACGTATGGGAATTGCTGTATTTTCCCAGAAAGCTTCTTTCAAGGGAATACAATATGAGCCTGTGGAAAGCGGCAAATGACTGAGCAGAGATGGATAGACTTCCTGAGGCTAGGACCATCTCTTGCTCCATGGTCCACTCAATCCACTCAATCAAAGCCATGGCAGACACTCCGCAAGATGAGAGTGCCCTGAGGGCACACCCCATCTGAGCGCTGCAGCACCAACAATCCAGATCTCATCTGTTCTACCTTTAATTGGTTCACAAACCAGGGGCAATGTGTGTGTATAGGCAAAGCAGGCAGTTGCCTAGGGGAGCAGGCAGCTATGAACACCCTACGAAGGGACAGCAAGTTGGGGATGGCCTTTCTGACTGTGGGCACTGAGCCCGTCAGCAGCATGAGGCGATGCCCCATCCCTCCTGCTGCAGCAGGAGCAGCAATCCATCGTCACCCACTCTGTGCACCTCTGCCCACAACTACTTTCCAAAGGCAAGGGTTGAAGCATGGCATCACTGAGGGGAAACGCACTGCACCAGGAGAGGACATGCCACAAACAAGCTGCCAGAAGGCCACCAGCAGCCGGGTTTTCTGGGTCTATGTGCCTTAACAGCACATGCAGGGTGCACAGGTCTCTGCCCTCTGTCTCTAATGCTATTTTACTGCTCAGGCTAAAGTTCTGCAGCTAAAACATGGGGATGATTTGAATCTCTAGGAACATCTTCTACCACAGTGCTTCCACGAATGGTTTTATGCCTAGACAAGCAAAGTCCCCAGGGAAGCTACGCCTTTACAGAAGAGGAGCTGAAAAGTGTCACAATCAAACTAGAACCAAGGTCTTTCACCAACTGTTAACATAATGCAAAGGGGTTGTTTGCTGTCCAAAACCATCATTTTGGGCAGTGGAATTGGGGCACTGCTACATTTCACCTGCCTCTTCCTGGGCTCCTGAGCTGCCCACCCAAGGGGAGTCCTTCCAAGCAGAAAGAAGGGCAGTAGGAAACCACAAGAACAGAGCACTGTAACAAGCACAGTTCTGCTTCTGAACAATCTCCTTTGTCAGGTGTACCAAATGACCTTCTTCTTCCTCCAAAGCCACTTCTTGGAAGCCCGCCCCTGCCCCCTCCTTCTTCCTGGTGTTTCAATGCCTCTATTTTATCCACAGTGTGACGTTCTCTAGGGGGGTCATTCTCCTTCCTGCTCTGACCTTTGCTCTGCTCACTGAGGACAGCAATTTGACGAGCAATTTGTCTTCTGGGAACATCCCCAGTGTTCAGGAGTTTCCCCTGTTGCCTGGAGCTCCTGGGAAAGCCCACAGCCTCCCCACATCACTGAGACTCTGTCTTTCTCTCTCAGAAAAACTGTAACTCCTTTGTCTTTGGAATCTTTCACTAAACAAGCGAATATCTCAGATAAATTTTTATATTGTTTCTCTGTTGACTTAATCTTGCTGCTTCCCATTTCTTTTGCCTATGTAGATAAAATCCCTTCATAATAAGTGGATTGTGTGCCTGCCTTGAACAATAGCTGTTTGGTCTGGATGCTAATCGGATGAAGTCAGACTATTAGCACTTCAAATTAAATGACTTTGCAAGAGTCCAATTACATTAATATTCCAATTCCAGCAATGCAGCGATGCCCCTGCTTGCTTTGCTGGGACTCCACATGAACACAGTCAGGCATATACAATGGAAACTTTGTGCTCAGTAGCATCTGTTATATGAAATACACTTGAGTCCTAACAGGCGGGCTGGATCTGCAGTATCTGGAGAGAGATTTGGGGTTTTTTCACCTCCTTCTTTGTTTCCAGAACATGCTGGTACTTTTCACAACTTTGTACCAAAGGCATGAGAGGTGGCAGCAAGAAATCTTAATTATGATAATAAAACATGCAGAGTATGGCACAGAAACATGGTGGTTCCCTCAGATATAAATTCATGCAAAAGCACTTTGTGAAGCTATGCTGTAGTCTGACAACGTGTTCCTCCACCCACACACAGCATCTGTGATTTCATCAGCAATCAAAGAACGGACGGTCTGTATTATAAGCAAGGTAGGCTTTTTGGAGAGAGAGAAAACAAACAAACCAACCAAAAATGCCTTCCCCTCCAGTTTGACATTGCAGCTGGCATTGCCATAATGGTTATATGCAAGAGGTGACTTTGTTAATTGTGCAAAATTAGCTGTTTATCATTCTGTGGAAAGCATATATTTATTCTTATTTCCTAAGGATAATGACATTTCCTAAAGAAATGAGGCAATGCAGCCACAGGTTGCATGCATCTCTGTGTTCATCTGATCCCCTGCCCTAGTGCACTTGACAGGGTTTTAAGTCAGTTTTAACAAACTTTAAAGCTAGTTTTAACCAAACTAACAGAGGGTGACTGGCACAGAATAGTACATCCTTACACACTTCATGAAAATACATGGCTGAGGAGAGAGGATAGACCTTCACTGCTCCTGTTGAGGAACAAAATACAGCAGGAACTCAGCCTTTATTAGACATCAGGGACTCCACCCAGCAGCTCAATCTGAAGGTACACAGACATGGTTTCCTTGCCTCTGTTGCTCACCAAATCCCCTGTTTATTCTCTAGCTAACCCGTGTGTGTGCAAGAGTAAATAAAGCAGCACAAATATTTAATACAAGCAACATTTCCCATAGCAACAGCTGAAACAAAGCTGCTTCCCTACAGTGCCTCCTCGCCCCAGGCTGCACCCCCTCGCCTCCCCGAGATCTGTGTTACCCCAAACATGCCAAAAAGCTGCGAGTTTGGAGCTAATTTGGAGCTGCTGCTGCTGTCTGACAGCCACGGTCAGAGCAAAAGGGAAAGAAGAAACCTCCTTCCTTTCTCTTACTGATCCCCTTTGCTTGAGTAGCTCTTCTCTGCTCAGCCACTGATTTTCATCCTGTTCTGCAGAAGTTAATCTGAGACTTCTCTCCTGCTCCGGATTTGTCTGAAACTGGAGGAATTCATTTTATTAGGAGGGGACAGACAGATGGATTGACAGGCAGACAGACAGGCTGCATGGTCCCAGCAGTTTCAGAAACCACACTGAAGTCCTAAGAATAAGTTCCCCAAACAACTGAATATTGCCCCTTCCCCTGCCCTGAATACTGAAACAAAACACATTTGAACTTGATGTACAGTTTGCACTGCCTCTGTTTTCCTTCTAATTGTGAGGACCTCATTCCAAACTGACCTCAATTTTCACTTAATTAGTAACCTACTTTGCCATTCCTTTGGAACATTTTTAGCTAATTCCTGGGGATTTTGCCTGATTCTGGTTTTGGGGTTGGTTTTTTGTGTTGGTTTTTTTTTTTTTTACAGAATGAAACAAGCATTGCTTTAAGGAAGATGTTCCCCCTTTTGACAACAATAATAATAGTCATAATAAATAAATAATCACTCAGCCCCAAAATTTAAAAGATATACTGTAGAAAGTCAAGCAACAGGGATGTTGGAAGTGTCTCTAAAAATCCCTGCATTAAGAATCATCGATCCATGTAGTAAGAGAAGAATAAAGCAATACTTCCTGAAATAGCAGCTTAGCCTTCAGTAAAGAAACTGGGACCAAGCTGGGAATTCCACTCCCTGATTTTGCCCTGCAGGCCTCCAGCAAGGACTAAGGATATTGTAGTAATTGCAACTTCCTTCTGTTTTCCTTCAGCATCAGTGGAAGAGGGAGAAAAATTTATCCACCAGACAGAGTACATAGCACACAATACAGACTGGTTAAAAAAGAGTTTCTCCAAATGCCCAAAATGATAATAATAATAATATAATAATTCAAAGTAAACTTGTTAATTTTCACATACTTAATCAACCCCGATGGCCTCTTTGGAGTTAGGTTATATTTAGCTGTGGGGAGGTGCAGAAATAGCAGCTACCAGGAGGAGCAGGAGGCAGTTTCCATGCCACCCCTGCCCTGTACAGTGGCCAGTGGCTGGTTTGGCATTACTGGTGTGGAGGGATGGGGGCTGCAGCCCTCAGAGTGGCACTGGCACCTGCAGGGGACACAGGGAGAGGACGGGGCCCACAGACCTGGGTCAGAGAGGGAATGGAGCCCGTCAGCTCCATCCCCTTGCCCCATGCACCCTGGTTTGGTAAAAGCCCCCCGCTGCTTGCTACAGCACGGGCTGGGCAGGACATAAAGTTTCTGTAAAGGTTTGAGGGCTATTTTCCAATTTCTTCACAGACAATAACTTAGCAGGGAAAGCAGCTGGTGTGGAAAACATCAGGGCTGCAAAGTGAAGCAGGCTGACAAAATCTGTTTGCCCAGGGCCTCTGGAGTCCTGCATGGGCAGCAGGTGAAGAAGAGTTACTGTCTGACCTTGTTCTCCTACCATATATACCTCTATATAAACAATATATACCTCATGTCAAACTGAGAAGTACACTGTACCGAGGAGGGATTAGAAGGACAGGTGACCTGGCCTCTCTGCCTCAAAAGGGATCAGGAAAACGTGAAGGAAAATTATCCCAGAGGTAGTTTTTCACGCCTTGTCTCCTGTTACTCAGGGTCCACCCTCATCACTTCAGCGCTCAGAAAGCCCAAGTCCTGAACAGCAGCTGAGGGAAGTGTTTCTGCCACAGAAATGACCGCAGTGCTACGGGCTGTCGGTTTGGTTGCATCCCTAGAAGAGCAGCCACCCAACAGCTTGGTTTTTAATTCTACGAGCTATCTGAAGAGTTACCCAAGGAAGGCTCCAGGGGCAGGTCTGCCACCAGAAAACTACAACTTAAATGCTGCTGGCTATCCTTGGGATGGAAAGAGCTTTTTTAAAAAATAAATTATGGATATTGTTTGCTAGTGTGGTAAAGAATGCATTACCTCAACCACCACGTCTCTTTTCAAGATGATCCATGATTTCATCCAGAGGCGGTTTTTTTGGAAAGCTTGTATTATGAATATTCCATCTCCAATTGGACAGACAAGCCTAAAATTATTTTATTCTAGTCTTTTCATTCGGCATAGATTGACAGGATTCCTCTGTGCATTTTTACATAGATTCTTTCCAGCAGGAAAAACTTTAGGTTCAACTTTGCAGGAAACTTCCTACACACATCTGTACCCACAGCCCTCACAGAGCAGTATATGCAGAGATTTGGGACTGAAAATCCACATTACATCATTTTCATGTTTCTTCTGCTGCACAGGAGGCCAGTGATTGTGTCATTTCTAGTCTCCAGTGTTTCACCCCCCACTGTACTGACATGGCTCCACAGGCACATCTGCCAGACACCATCTGGAGGCTAAAAATCATATCTACGGATTGGCTTCCAGGACATCCTGACATCCCTCAGTTAGGAGCTGGGCACATTTCAATATTAACACAGGATCAGAACTCAACCATTTCTCCACTCAACATTCATGGCAGGTATATCTGGCTACAGACTAAGGCAGGAACACCCCATGTACCTGCACTGCCAAAGGAGTTGTTATATGGAATGGGACATATTTACAACACAACTCAGGGCCCCTATCCTCATTGCTAAACACTCTGACACAGCAGACAGGTTATTTAGGAGAGCATGTGAGAGAAAAGAGATCAGCTTTCATATAGATGCTTAAATAGATCACATTTTCCGAAATGCTCAGCACCTAGCACCTCCCGTTGTCACTTCTGGCAACTCTGAGTAAGAACTCCATTCCCAGCCCACAGTAAGCAGGGAGCTGGTTTAGCCACTAGCACTGGTAAAGCTCAGGATATCCAAGAAGATGCCATGTCACACTGTAAAAAGGTCAGTTTTAAAAGGCTTTTGCAATCTCTAAACATTGGAGCTAGCTAGCTACAACGAGGGGTTTGCTACAGCAAGAGGAACCCAAAGGGTCCTAGGAGAGAGCTAATCATCCTCTGAAACAGTTTCAGAAAAATACCCTGGGGAGGAACTCTGCATGAGCACAAAGAGAAGCATTAAATTTTTATCAGCATGAGTTCAGGCTGAATAAAGCAGGCCTCCCAAATACATGGTGATAAAACATTTACACCCCACCACTGTGTTTTCTTCCAAAACCAGAAAAGCATTTAGAGGAGACGTGGCACTGGAAAATTCAGCACTGCTACATGATGTGGAAGTTCCCTGAGTCTTCAACACTTTGAGCAACTGACGTCATCTACCTGGAGTTGTCCAAAGCAATTGACACTGTCCCACATGACATCCTTGTCACTAAATTGGAGAGACATGGATTTGATGTTGATGGATGGACCACTCAGTGGATAAGGAATTGGCTGGATGGTCACACTTAAAGAGCTGCGGTCAATGGCTCAACGTCTGAGTGGAGACCAGTGCTGAGTGGCGTTCCTCAGGGGTCGGTATTGGGACCGGTGCTGTTTAACATCTTTGTCGGCGACATGGACAGTGGGATTGAGCGCACCCTTGGCAAGTTTGCCGACAACACCAAGCTGTGTGGTGCGGTTGATGTGCTGGAGAGAAGGGATGCCATCCAGAGGGACCTTGACAGGCTTGAGAGCTGGGCCCCTGTGAACCTCATGAAGTTCAACAAGGCCAAGTGCACATGGTCCTGCACATGGGTCAGGGCAGTCTCAAGCACAAATACAGACTGGGTGATGAATGGATTGAGAGCAGCCCTGCAGAGAAGGACTTGGGGGTGTTGGTTGACGAGAAGCTCAACATGAGCTGGCAATGTGCACTTGCAGCCCAGAAAGGCAACCGTATCCTCGGCTGCATCAAAAGAAGCATGGCCATCAGGTCGAGGGAGGCGATTCTCCCCCTCCACTTCACTCTTGTGAGACCCCACCTGGAGTGCTGTGTTCAGTTCTGGGGCCCCCAACATAAAAGGACATGCACCTGTTGAAGTGAGTCCAGAGGAGGGTCATGAAGATAATCAGAGGGCTGGAGCACCTCTCCTATGAAGACAGGCTGACAGAGTTGGGGTTGTTCAGCCAGGAGAAGAGAAGGCTCCAGGGAGACCTTACAGCAGCCTTCCAGTACCTGAAGAGGGCTTACAAGAAAGCTGGAGAGGGACTTTTTACAAGGGCATGTAGCGATAGGACAAGGGGTAATGGCTTTAAACTGAAAGAGGATAGATTTAGATTAGATGTAAGGAAGTTCTTCACTGTGAGGGTGGCAAGGCACTGGAACAAATTGCCCAGGGAAGCTGTGGATGCCCATCCCTGGAACTGTGCAAGACTAGGTTGGATGGGGCTTTGAGCAACCTGGTCTAGTGGAAGGTGTCCCTGCCCATGGCAGGGGTGTTGGAACTAGATGATCTTTGAGGTCCCTTCCAACCCAAACCATTATATGATTCTATGATTTTCTGACCTGTTCTTGTTTCACAGGAATGGAAGAAATACCAACAAAGAAAGAGGTGGGCAAAACTTGAGGGGGGAGGCATCAGATACAGGCAAGGTAAAGGAAAGGGAAGAGTATTTGTAATGCATTCATCTGCTGCCAGTATCAGGATTATCTCATCTTTCTGTTGCTTCCCACTTCTCAGCAAAGTGGAGGGAGCACTATATAAAGATTCAGAGACACCAACCCATCTCCCGAGAGCTGCACAGCACTGACTGCCAGCACATTGGCAGCGTTCCTCTGCTGCCTTCATCGCAACCACTCTGCTGGTGTTCATCATTCACAGCAAGTTCTTCCCTGCAAAGGAGAAAAATTTGGTCCTCGAGGAACCAAAATTAGGTAATCTGTAAGGATGTTTCTAAATTATCAAGCAAATTAGAAAAGGAACCACTATTTTTTCCCATCCTGAACAAGCATGTTATCTGTACTGTTATGACCTTAGAACTCCAGTGCATGTTATTTACTGGCTGTCAAGAGCCGAGACTCTTGGAACTCAATAAAAGAGCATTAAGGCCACATTCCAACAAAGGATTTAAGTAAGTGACTATTTCCTTTAGTTTCAAAGAGAATATTCAGCCTCTTAGCTGTAGACATCTGTTTAGTGAGCAGGAAAAAGTGGAGTGGTGTTTGTAAGTTCCATGGCTACATGACAACAAATGCCTTGGAGTCAATAACATATGAAAATTGCACAAACTGCAAACCAATTTAATATAGCTGATCTTGACACAGCACAGAATCATTGGATTTTAAGGCAGCTGCCTTGGAGCTTGTTTGTTTGAATGAATGGGGTTTTAATGGTATTTTCTGCACAAGGTTTTAATGGGCAGCTTCCAAGCCCAATAATGGTTACATGTTCACTGAGGTCTCCTTGGCTGTTACCATGCTCTTCACAGTTAAATATACCTTAGGCAGGCAAAATGGGTAAAATGGCAGTAAACTATAAGCTTTCATGCTCTAAACCTGTTTTACATCAGGAAAAAGAAGACTGCAATGATTTTGTTGATGAGGATAAGAAGATGAACTGGGCACTCCCTAGCTCTGATTCCTACTAACATTACCCTGGGTAACCATTTAGGTCTATGCAAAGGGAAGGCCAAAGAGCTGTAAAATATCTTCTGGATCAACATGGCTACGGATCCCACTTTGTACAATGGGACCTGAGTCCTTCATATCTGCAATTGCCTTCCCTCACCCTTCGCATGTGTAAATACAGCGGAGAAAAAGCATATTAACATTTTCTTTCCTCTTGCTTCCCAGTCTCGGGGGGCCATCACACACAGACAAATCAGGAACTACAAGCTGGACTGTAGTCTTACATAATATATATAACACAACAGATATGCCATGGTACAACTAGTTCCAAGAAGCAGCAGATGTACCTTATGATATTAATTTATTCTAACATTTTTTGAAGGGAAGAGATGGGGAGAGATATTGATATGTATGGCAGGTACTGACTGATATTTAAAACCTTTGGCATTACCATATGTGCCTGGAAATAACTGCCAGTACTATTAGTTGCTGTCATTGATGACAGCATGTAAATGACTATCTAATCTGCATATACAATTAAATAATTAGATGCCATATGTAAGAGCAGTTATTTATAGGTGTGGAATCAGAGAAAAAATTTAAGCCCCTTCTTCATAATGTATCACCTCACGAATCAGATCCTCTTGAACATAGGTACAGATCTTCATTACCGAGTGCCCCATCTTAGGTTTAAAAAAAAATTAAAAATCACAATTAATATTTCACATTATTGATTTTCCCCTGTGATGCACTGAATCAGTAATGCCTGCATCTAGCCTGCTGGCAGGAAGCTATAGCTGCTGTCCACAAAATGCCTGTCAACTTTCAGAGCTCATTATGAACAAAACAAGCCAGGAAAAAAACCCCATCCTGCTGAAGGCCCGTCCACTGCGTTCAATGAAGGCTTGATCTATTCTTACAAACAGCTGACCTAGATTCTCTGCCTGAATGAGAGCATTTCCCAGCATCGAGGCCGTTCAGGGAGTCAGAAATTCATATATCACTTATCATGAGAGAGGGGGAAAAAAAGAAAGAGGATATCATCTTAAGGGAAAGCGATGGCATCCGTTAGTCATAAAAGAGCTTTATCCATATCCGCACAAAGCACTCGCCGACACGCTTCTGCTCTCCTTTCAGAGTCTGGAAAGGACTGCAGCCCTCATTTCAGCACACGCAGCAGGCCAGGCAGCCACGGCTCCATGGAGAGGCTGAGATGTGCCAAAGCCGTGGAGGACACGACCGCACAACGGGGTGGCCGGGTTGCCGCTCCAGAGCCACCCGCGGCTTTCCGGCAGCTCGGAGGCAGCTCCTGGCCCTGGGCTGCCGTCAGCGAGGCTGTGCTGGATCAAGGACTGCTGGTTCACGTCACGCCAAGAGGAAATGAGCCAGCGAGGTCTGCTGAGCCCTACACTGCCAGGTCACGATGGGATCCATCTGCAGACATAGTGCACATCCGTCACCCCTGGGAAGCTAGGGAGGCCTTGACGAGGCAATGCCATGTCCTGCTGGTGAACCACACAGGACATGTCTCCATCTGCCAGTTCTCCAAGAGACGGGAAGCACGTCCTGTGGCACTCAACAATGTAATGATGGTGGTATGTGGCTCAGAAGGACAGAAAGGTTGGTCAGCCCTGGAGGAAAGGCCCCCAAGTCCTTTTCTTCCTGCCTCTGCTACTGACCCATTTTGTCTACAACCACATTCCTCATCTCCCCGAGATCCTAGCAGGCCCCTCTATAAGCCAGGCCCAGTAGCCTTTCATATTAACCAATAATACTCACCAGACCAGTGATCAGGGGACCCTGAGGGTGTCCATCACTGTGAGGGATGCCAGCTTGATGCTAGCCCTTGACAGCTGCTGTCACTGCTGTCTCTGATGCCAAGCTGCTCACAGGGAGCAGCTCCAGGTGCAGGCCAGCACCGGAGCAGCATCCCTTCTGGCGGGATGAGAAGGAGCTGGCAGGCAGGGGCTAGTGCAAGACACTCTCATGTCCTACAAGTTACAGCTCCCACCCCAGGGCTATGCTGCAGTGCTGGCCGCAGGGACAAGGACAGGAGCACAGACCGAGTACTGGGGGTGGGCACGAGCTGGGCAGTCAAGGGAGGTTTCCTTCAGTACCAAAACATTTTGATCTGCCTCACAGATGGAGACAGAAGGCTAAATTCACATACGTACATTCAGGTCCTCTGATCACAGAGATATTCTGCCCTTTCTCCAGACATGAACATCCTGGACTGAGTCTACAGAAGAGGACTTCTGCTCATGAGGACCCTCACTGACTGCACCACACAGGTGCAACCCACACGTCCAGCCCATGCAGAAGGCAAGCGACTGCTATGGGCCATGCTGCCAGTTAGCATCCCCCCTTCCCCTCTTCCCTGAAACTTCCAGAGGGGCCGCCAAGAGGAGAATGTAAGATCTAATTAACCACCTCTCAATTCAGATCTGGTTCAGCAAATGCAAATACCACATCAGGCAATTGGGTTTTCCTCACCAACTTATTTTTGCATGTGGGCAACAAGCAAACTAGGTCAGTATTATTCCTACCGAAACGCTCACTATGGCTGTTATTTTTAGAAAACCATGTGATTGTCTGACTTTTATTTATGAGAGCACAGAAAGATCCACTGTGTATTTTCCTGTCTGTCTTGTTTGGGGTGGTTTGGCTTTTTAGTTCTTTGGGTGGGTTACTGAGATCTCAGGCCTCTTTTTAAAATGCAAAGTCAGACTCAATCAAGAGACCTTGCAGGTTGCATGCCTTGGCAGTCAATGAAAAAAAGTACATGCAGCAGTGAGCAAATCAAACCAGACAAGAGCACAGAGAGGCTATGAAAAGGCAAGGCAGTGATGCAGGTAACAAGGGGCAAGGATATGGAGCAGAAGATTCCAGGGGGTTATGGGAGGTGGGGAACCAGGCAGAGTTTGAAGGATCATACAAAACACTGCACTTACTTAGATCTTCACAACTCCTGAAAGGGTAAACCCAAGATCTCAGCAGCTAGACAAAAGTCAGCAGGAGAGCCAAGTTCAGCAACAGAAAACTTGTCCAGAGATTCAAGTTTATTTCCTGAGACCTCTTCCTGCCTCCTTGGCACAAGCAAAACAACTCGAGGCAACTAAATCCTGTATCAGCTTTTCATTCAGCAGGTTAGTGGTCACAACCCTGATGGATATCCATCGGACAACCAAGCCAGGGTGGATCCTCCCTGAGGGGGAGAGAGCCCCTATGGCCGGGACCTAGCAGGGACCCTCTGTGTCGAGGTCTCTACCTTCCTGGTTTTCATCTGGCCTGTCTGGGGAATCCAGATTCTTTGCCCAGTGTGTGAGTTAACAGGCAGTTCAAGTTCTGGGGATGTGAATCCTTTTACTAACCTTGCATGGCCAGTGTGAGAAGTCTACAACTCTGCTGATAATCCAGACTGCTTCTATAACCAGAAAAAAGACACAGGCATAGGCAGTGCCCTTCCTCCCAAGCAAATGCAGACATCTAAAATAGGCCAGTCAAGCATCATACCAGCACTGCCTAATTCTCTCCATCAACAATAGAAGGAATTCAGAATGAGTAGCTCAGACGTCAATGTATGTATTTCAGAGCAGACGAACCACAGCCCAAATTTCCAGAAATTAACCACCACAAAAAGTACCAGAAACTAGTCTCCAGGCCCACAGGTCTTCTGACTTTCCACTCACCTGAAAAAATTCAGATGTATATGATCTGCGAGGGCATAGGGTCAGCTGTATGGCTGATGAGTCATGTGCCTTTATGGGCTGCATATCTGGCAACAGCCCTGGCAAAAGTTGCTGCATCTCAGCAGGAGGGGAGCCCCGCACAGAAATCCTGCTTGCCCACCTCCCCAGGTCACCACTCCTTGCCCAGGACTTCTGCACGGCTGGGAGACATTGCTGGCTCCTGGCTTCAAAACCATGCAAGTAACATCAGATTTTGCTGCTGAGAGGATGAAAGCATGGGGACAGGCTGCTCCTGCCATGGGAGAAAGGGAAGGGCTTGAGCTGGCTGGGAGGGCCTGGTGCTTGCTGACACCTTTTCTGCTTCTGCCCAAGAATTGCTGCCCCAGGAACTAGGGCCCTTTTGGGGTCCCAACTGCCTCTTTGGCAACCAACATGCAGCACACACTCAAATTCAGAAATGCTGTTTTCAACTGTCCTTTGTAATTGATCTCAAGCCCTGAAGCTCCCATCCCAGGCAGTCTGCCTCACTGAGTGAACTGCTGGTACCGTCTAGGTGACTCCCCCCAAAAAGAAATGAGAACTTCAAAAGAAACAACACAGGCAGAGACAAGGACAACTGGAAAAGATCCAACTCAACTTCCAAACTACAAATAACATTTCTCCAGCAAAGACCACGCTGCCTCTGAACATTAGGTATGCACTGGAGATAAAGCTACACAAACTATGTCCTCCACGCAGAGCAGGCAGCTGTAGATTTTCCTGCAAATAGAAACAGCACAAATGAATGGGGAAAGGCTAGGCCCTCTTACATGTGACACAGCTCTGTGTTTCTGGGGTGGTGAGTGAGAATCATATGCAAGGATGCTCAGGAGTGTTTTAAGAACATGGAACATATCCTACAAACTTGCTGGAATGGCCTGGGTGATACAAGCTGGCTGGAGGCTTAGCCATGCATCACTGTGTCATCATCTAATGCTGCTATGCCACATGATTCTAACATTGCTTCCAAGAAAACCAGTGTTTTGGGATAAACATCATGGATATGGCTTCTTATACCCCAAACTTCCCATTTTTTTTCCATCCCTCACATAAGACTCACACATGGGTCTCTTCTGCTACCTATCACCTGCAACACATTTCATGTGATATTGCACTGTATTTTCTGTAACTACACTTTTTGGCAATCAATTCATACAAAAATAAACCATACTTTATCAGTCACTGACACGTGCGTTCTCCATCTTATTGTTAAAATCAGCAAACTAATACTGCCTTGAAAAAGAATTGAAGGCAGCAATTATTCACTGCACTCATTAGTAGCAGAAACTGCTTTCCAGCCATTTCAGTTACCCTCACGAAATTACACAGTTAGTTGTTGGTGCCAGATTCCCATTTATCTCAAGAGCCTTTTGTAACAACAACAAACAATAGCTTCTTCTTCATTTATCAGGCTTCCCATAAGAGGAAGAACTCATGTTACAAAGGAAGGGCCACATAATCGTGCCTTACTAGCCCAAGGTACACGGGACTTTCACAAGTCCGTTAGAAATTTCAGTATACATGACACCTAGGACAGTTATGAGCAGCCCAAGGAAAACAGTCTGATCTTAGTAAGAGAAGAAGTACTAATGAGTGCAGGACAATAAGCACAGGCAGGCAGGTGAACAAAAAGCAGAAGCAGAAGTGTAATGGGAGCCAGGTTATCAGCTGTCCTGTAACAAGAGAGCTGGTGCAGGTCTGCTCTGCTGCCCACCAGCACCATGCATTCACTGTGTCACCGAAGCTCATGGAGCCACCCCAGAACTGAAGCTATTGCAGAGGCAAGAAATGCAACTCCTCTCTTCCTGCTACTCAGAAAGCATGAGTCCTCTCCTCCTCTAACTGAAATGATGTTCCCTCACTCCTGTTTCCTCATGGGCAACGTGCATGCCTCATTCCAGTGCAAAGCTGCTGTGAAAGCAGATTCAGGGTCACATCAGACTGGCACACTCAAAACAGTCCTGAATTCCCTCATTCTTTAAACATCCTTTCTTTGTGTTTTTTTACAAGCATGAAATGAAAACTTTGTGTCTGTTTCAGGGAGGGTAATGTTTTATTTAAGGTGGCCTGCTAGCACCATGAATTTTACATGACAGAAGCTCCATCCCATAACATCCTTAAACCTCTCCTCATTAGTCAGCAGGGCTCTGATCCTGCAGCCAGGAGATGTGGCATCTCCCACCAGGAGCCCTGGCATGGTGGCTGACTCATGTTGTTCACAAGCATATCCCTTCTCCCTGTCACCACCACTGAAACACAGCCTGCCCTGAAGCATCGCCTTAGAGACCTTCCTGGGAGACAGATCTGCTGCATCAGCTCCCCCTCCCAATGCTGCCCACAGAAATCTCCCCCCACGCAGGCTGTTTGGAGATACACAGATGTGAGCAGACGGTGGGCAAGTCTAGCGGAGCATCCTATCTGCTGCAAGGCCTCTGGAGGTCGCAGATAAGCAAACACAGGCAAGGGCAATGCTAAGGGCATAGATACGTAAGCAAAACAAGACAGGCAGCAGCTCAGACATACCTTCCCACAATTTTGGGTCTAGTGCAGGACTGTTGATGTCTGTGGAGCTATGCCTGGTAATAAGTGTTCAGAAAGGCCAGGTTTTACAGTAAACCAACCATATTCAACCCTCAATTAGCCATGGAAGATTAGCTGGGTTGGGGATTAACCAGACACTTCCTCCCCATAGCAACCATGGCTACACTACCATGCCACCACACACGTAACACGGGGCACACCAGCCTCTGGGGCCGTGACCCACTTGGACCCCAAGCAGATTAAAGCTGTCCCTGCTCAGCACAGAAACCGGCAGGCTTGTTACCAGCCTTTCACAGGTAGAAGACCTGAGTATGTTCTTGTCCCCTAACTAACATATAGCCTGTACTAGCCAGGATCTGGTTTTATCTAGGTTACCCCATCCCATATTGTCTTCGATGGCTGAAAGCTGACAATATCTAAGTGAACTAGCCAACACTAAAACAAGAACACACTGCGTAGCCTGCAAAAGCTGTCCCAAGCG
Organism: Astur gentilis; assembly: GCF_929443795.1. NCBI lineage: Eukaryota > Metazoa > Chordata > Aves > Accipitriformes > Accipitridae > Astur > Astur gentilis. The sequence goes on from NC_064904.1 coordinate 11,846,569, forward strand.
TTAGGCAGCTGGTGTGCTGACACCATTGCCTATGTGCTGAGTAATGATGTCTCACTGTTTCCTTGCGCTCCCCTTACCCATCTCTTTCCATCTGTTGTTCCTTGTCTTCCACTTGGATCGTATGCAGTTCAAAGCAGGGCTTTCTGTTAGCACCTAGGAGATAATTTGTGACAGGGCACTAAAAAATCGGTTTGATCAATTCACGTGAGTAATCAGTGAATTGGAGTTGACGTTGTACAGGGGGGTGTGTATGAATGGGTTAAGCATGGTGTGTCTGGATGGAAAACATGACTCAGAAGTGTTACTAACATTATTATTTCTCATTCCATAAACCTAAGTAAGAAATGGAAGAAATGGAGAGGGTAGAAAAAGACAGAAAGGCAAAGAGGCAGCAGGCTGGTGGGCAAGCTTCTCTCAAATACAAATGCACTAAATTATGGGCACACAGACCAGATGCTGAGAAGAGTTGAGCATTTGCAACTCCTACGCACATTCTCATTTCTTCTTTTATAGCTATTAACTTTGCATGCTTCTCCATTTTGGTTTTGCTTCATCTTTTACATACATAGACCAAGACTTGGACCTTATCTTCCTGTATCCCAGTGACTTACTGGCATATCATGCGCAGGCACAGCTATATCCACAGGTCGAGGCATCTCTTTTGCTGCCTTGCTGTACGTGATGATAGTGCAACTATGCTGGTCACCAGGACAACAGTCACAGCCCGTCAAACTGATAAGAAGTTGGTCGGCTGGGTTCATGCTCTGCAAGAGACAAAGACTGAGGCAATAAATGTAATACACAGCAGTGAACTGCAAATGGCATTTGCTTTTCCCCTTAGGGAGCTGGAATGAGAATGAACATGAGAGCAACAAAGAAAGAAGAGGGTCTGAAGAGAAGAGGCTTGCTGTTTAACTTTTAAAGCTACACAGTTAATGGGAAACGGGAAAGATTCAAGTAAGTCACAGGATTGGAGCTCAGACATGGGGCTCATCTCAGCCCGCCCATGCAAAGGGAACAGTTTTGAGCCCACATAGTCCCAAATTCCCAAAAGTGACCAAAGCTACTGTCATGCCAATGGCCTCAGAGGTTGTCTCTGCTGGACATCAAAGCAAGGGGCATCTAAAAGAAATAAGCGTTACATTCCAGGCATTATTCTCTTGTTGCTAGAATTACCTCTTGCTAACAGCAGCCAAGACTGCTAAAGGACTGTACTACCTCATACCAACACCCAAAGTGTCTCCTGGCTGGACCTAAACCCACTGCAGGAGGAAGAAGCTACCTCTTCCCACAAAACAGCCCCACCAAACAGCACCGAGCTGAATCCCGAATCAGGGCGTGCCATTCAAGAAAACTATTTTGCCAAACAGGCATTTGGTAGATACAGAGGTCAAGTTGTAAATCCAATCTTTTGAATGCTGCCAAAGTTCAGGTAAACACAGAACTGGTATCTCTCATGTTCAGCCTTGTGGCTTCAAGGCCCACAGTCCAACCATTTTTCCAGTGCAGAAATAGATATGAAAGACAGTCTGAAAACAAAACTGGTTGTAACTGGAAGTCAAGTCCATTTTATCATGTTATCTATAGCCTATGGCAGGGCTGATGTTATAGACAGAATTTATCAAAGTGGTAAAGTCTTGTCAGAACAAGAAGGAATTGTGCGTATCCAGGTGAAGTCCAAGAACTCTGACAAGACCATTCCTCATAAAACTGATAAGAAATGTTGTCCTGTCTCTTTGAGGGATACTCATGGGCACAGCAGGGCTTCTGCCAGAGCAAGGCTTGCATTAGCTATGTTCAAAATTAGGTCTGGAAATGCAGGTCATGCTTGTGAAGCTCTAATCTAAATGGGAACAGGGGAGCAATGTCATGCTGTATGACATGGGATCAGGCATACCCACCAGCCAGTGCTAAAGGGGTAGGTGATGGTTAATGGTCTCCTCCCCATCTCTGCTCCCCGCTGCTTCCTAGACACAGAGGAAGAACTTCAGTCTCTTTCTCCTGTCTCCCAGCTGTGATTCAGCAGTGAATTCTCATGTTAGAAAGGTGCCCCAGCTTTTAGACACCCTCTCTATCCTCTAGCCTGCACGTTAGGGAGAAGGGAACTGCAAAGTCAGCTGCACAGATATCTCTGCTTGGCTGGGGCTGAGATATGCACAATGGCCCAACACATTCAAGGCCTTTCTGAGCACAACAAAGCAATGCCAAGAAACAGAAAAATATCATCAACGCCATATAGGTGGGTTTCTTGCATTTGTTCTGCATCTCAGTCAAAACAGGCAGGCATAATGCAGGGAGACAAAGAGGCCTTTCTCAGCAAGCAGTGTGGCACGCACTCCTGGGTCACCTCAGGCGGCTGTCTGTCTGCCCAGTCCCCTTTCCCCTGTTTTCATTGTAGCTGCATCCTTTCTGTATCAAGATGTGGATACTTAATGCATGCTCACCTTTGCCCTCAGCTACAAGCTGTTTCTGCTTAGCTAATGCTTTTCTTGGCAGGCTCAGCCAGGCAAGCCAGAGTTCAGTTTGCACCCCAATCAGCTGAAGCACAGATGACTGGCTCTGGGAAATGCTGCAGAGATATGGCCAAAATGAACCGAAGTCACTTACATGGAGCTGCAAATTGCTCTGTGTTGGTACTCAGCCAGTTTCATTCTGGCCCGTGACCAGCCATCCAGCCACAGCCAAAGGACAAATCAAAATAAACAAACCAGGAGTTTCTTCCAGGGACATATTATGAAGAGATTTTCAAAGCAGGATTTGAGAACAGAATCCTGTCTGTCCTTAATGTGTTAGCATGGACTGTGCACAATGACAGACCCTCTAAAAAGCTTTAAACACAGTTAGTATAAGTGGGAAATCAGGAAGATACAAGACACAGGACAAGAGTTAAAAGATACAGGGCTTTTCACAGCTCTGGCGCAACTCTCCCATGCAAGTGATGCATGCCAAGCTTTCAAAAGTGGTCAGAGAGAATGGCTGAAGCTCAGCTGGTCCTGAGTAAAGGCTTAAGAATTTGACTTCATTTTATCTGATATTTTTATTTATTTATTGAGAAGCAGCCATTAGGCAGCAGTCCATGAAAGAGACTGCTATGGTAAACCCATGACTAATAACTCTCCTTTGATTCACTTGTTCTCATTAGCAGATTTTTTTGGAAGAATATATTGCACAGCCTCTTGTGCAATAGCCCTGTGCAAAGTCCACAGATGTAGGGAGACGGACCTCCCCAACACGGATCACGTCTTCCAAAGATCTCTCAGCAGAAATACGTAGGTTGGAATCACTATGGCAAACACAACACTGTTTGCAGATCTGGAGCACAATAAGTACACAGGCAAAAATCAGGCAAATCTGAAGTAAAATCAGACAACTTGAAGTAAGCTACAGAACTGCCTCTGTAAGATCTTTGCTAGGGTAAGAGAAGACATTACTGAGCAGTTTACTCCCTAGCAGGGGATAAGGTGGTTTGTGCTGACTCTCAAGCAACCTAGCTAGCAGGCTGTGACTTGGCAGCCCATCACTACTTTGCCCGTTTCCCTGCTGCTCCAGGAACTGAGTAAACTGTGAGCAATCTGCCTGCACGCATCACAGCATATGCCTCCCTATGCACCAGAATTAGCACACTGCCAGACAAGGTGCAGGGGCCAAGTCATTCACCCTCCTGCCCACCTGAACATTTCGCAGGGTGCAGAACACAGTAGCTCAGGACTCCCTGCCGAGAAAGCGATGGGACTCCCTTACATCCGCAAGGGGAGACATTTCAAGCTGCTTCTGTATGACTCAGTTGTTCACTGCAGGTCTCTGTGGGAGCAGCAGTGGCACTGAGATTCATAATTCATTATCTATAAAGTGAGAAGAAGTTTTATCAAACATGTATTAGTAAACATCATCCAGAGTGCACAGACTCACACAGAGACTTATCCTAGCAATAGATAAACTATCAAAACCCCTTGTTGCAGCACTCCTTGTCTCAGTGCACCAGGGAAAAAAGCAAACAGGGAAAATAAGGGCCTTCTTTAGGCACAGTAGGTGCTACTAATCAAAAGAACTGGATATCTACAAACTAAAAGTAACTATTTATAAGCATACATCTTTGAAGACAGAAGTACTGTAGCTGTATGGCATAGTCAGGGATAACCACACAAAGCCACTACCAGGAAAGACATCCCAGAGGTAAAATCTCTGAGTCAAACTGGCACATTATCCACTGCTATAAAATGGTGCATCACCATAGACATGAATGAGTACACAAGCATTTACATATGACCTTGGAGATCCCGCCTGCACCCATACACCCTCCCTAACTTCATCTAGAATGGAGAATTCATCCATCACCTAGTCATCCATTAATCTGTTGGCTGTGCAAACAATCAGAAATGAGAGGAGCTGTGTATTTATTACACATTTCTGAATAAGTCATGCCCAATATCTAGGACAAACAATACATTAAACCCTAAGGAACCCTTTGAAAGCTTTTTGCCTGCTGGAGACAACAACGAAAAAGTAACATGATAGAATGGGAATAGTAAATCATTCATGAGAATGATTAAAAATAAACTGTGGGAGAGGTGCAGCAAAACAACACTGAAATCAGCCAGTGTATTCTTCTTGAGTATCTCTTCTTTTAGCGGGTGGAGTGGTTGTAAGCAACTTTAAGAAGTCCTACTTTGTGTTCTTTAGTGCAGGGAAGACATACCAGATACAAAACCCATGGAGAACTGCACAACTGCAAGTTACAGCCTATTCAGATGCCCCATGACAACATCAGGCACTGAAGCAAAAATGCTACTGTGCTTAAAACTACTAGTGCAAGTAACGCTTAACTGGCATGTTAAGGACACTAGTGAAAGAAGGATAAATTAGACTCCCAAGGGCTGAATAATGTTTTACACCAGGGATCTCTCTTACATGCACATGATCACTTTGGAATTCTAAAATTATCCTGAGAGAGTTACAGCACCAAAATGTTCACAAGTACCATCTAGTCTAACATAGTTGTTGATACCATAGTTTCCCAGATGAGTGTGGACAGAGATACTAGCCACAAATCATGTTATTTGCATTTATTTTACATCCTTTCAACTCTATGAAAATACCTGTTTCAGGAAATATTTTTGAAGCTTGTTTCCTAAAACTTTTTCAGGTAAAAAGCTCAAAAACAATCAATGCAGACAAGATTTGTTTCTTAAAGAGTCTTAAAATAACATCCTTCAGCTTCAAGGCAAAATTCAGCCTCCATTATGCATTTGAGCATTCATTGACCCAACTGTGTGTCTTAAGGCCTTTCAAAAACTGATTTTTAAAACAGTTCAAGGTGGTAATACCCTTGGAAGAAAGTTCTGCCATCAGTGTGTCTCCTGGGTTGTTCTCGAAAAGAAAAACCTACATTAGGTCAATAAAATCATGCTAGACGTTACAGACAACAACATGTTTGACCTGCATTCACATTCAAGGGTATTTTTAGACTTGTTTCTTAAATAAGCAAGAGTTACGTGATCATGGTGTGTGTATCTGTGTGTGTGTGTGCACCTGCCTGACTCTTCAGCCTCATCTACCCGTTCCTGAACCCAGTGGATAATTCCAAATACACTGACATTCAGGTACATGAGGCACGGGCAGATGGGTAGAGTGAAACATTATTAGTGCTTCAAGTCAGCTTTTATTAGCCACCACAGAATCCCCATAGGCCAAAACCAGACTTAATTCATTACACCACTCTTGGAAACCATGTGTGTTATCAGCTATTTTAACATTGCTGCTAGTCTATGTAATATCCTTAGCATACATAACACTTGGCATGTGTAAACCACAGAACAAAGTTTCTGCCTCTATTTTCTTATTTTAAGTACCACTCCTTTATTTTTTTCCAGTTTGGCAAATAATTTACTTTAGTAATATATTTGAGCTGCAAACACCAGAGCATTCAAAGTCGCAGTCATGTATTACTTGCTTCATTACAAAAGGTAATCCCTGTATTTTTATTAAGCAGCCCACACCAGCTATACTCTAGCTGAAGGCAAAACCTACCAAGAAAGCAGCAAATTCCTACAAATTCAACATTATGGTGCTCTGCAAAATACCTTCAATGTTGCAAGAGAGGCAACTCTGTAAGGGATATAAAATCAGACTTCGGAGACAAAACTTTTTCTGCTATATGTGTCTCTCTGTTTCCAAATGCATGGCTCCGCCTTCCCAGTCAAGCAGCACCTTCAAAGGTTTAGTTCTGGAGAATATGAAGATTTTCCTTTGCCTTTAAAACACACTTCTCCTTTGCTTTCAGCACAAGCATCAGGGATACCTTCTCCTCTACTAGACCTGCCAGAAGAAGAACAAAAGTAATCCCTATCTGGGCCTCAGTACTGCCTCCAAACCCCAGCTCTCCCAGCAATGCTCTTGTTATTTTAAAGCAAAGAAACTTCTCCACGCTCAAATGAGCAGAACGTAACAGCAAAACATGCTGTAACTAGCAGTGCAGACCCTTAGAAACCAGCTCAGCAGCCACATATTTCTGCCCTTGGGAGAAGGGCTTTGAGAGCACTTAAGATCTCCAAGGTCTCCCCAGACTGGGAGTAAGTTCTGGAGACAGGCTCTCAAAACCAGGGGCTACCACACCTTCCTCTTCAGAGAACTGGAAAGCCAATAGGTAACTCTAAGCACTCACTACTCTTTTTTTACTGGAGTTAACATCTGCTGGGAAATCAATACTGATAATCACAGCACTGGTTGCCAGCCCATCAGAGGCCAAAGAAAAAGGATGAGACAGGATGTATATGTGGAGGTGTTGGCAAAGCACGTAACAGCTGCAGAGGACCTGAGCAATTTCTTTAATGAAATGGAAATGAAAGCATAAATCACTATAACGATACTGGAAGAGAGATTTAACAAACAAGCAGACAGATTTTGATGTCTGAAGCCTGGCTATGATAAGTAGCAGGGAAATGTAAATGCAGTGGTTGCTAATGGGCATAATGAACAGGCAGGCAGCTTTGACAGCGTGTTCTCAGCTGGAAGCTATATTCCCCAGGGACTCCTTATCTTCCACATCCACTACTTTCAGCAACCATATAAATGTAGCAGGCAGATTTGCCAACCACAAGCATGCAACTGCTGGATAATGCTAGTGGTTGCCAATTAGGCCCGTGGCCAAAGCTGCTACCTGGACAAACTAAGAAAACCTGGCTTCTCCGATTCCTATCACAAACACTTCCACCTACTGCTGAGACACACGGAGAAAAGACAGCTCTCCAAGCCCAGGGCATCCCTCTTTCACAGACCTCCAAAGTCTGCTGTGCTGAATTCACCTCCTGATTGAACTTCCACCCCATTTGCACTCTTCGTTTCTGTGAGTTTGCCTTTTTTTATTTGCCTCTTTAAACACAGACAGCCTGGGTTTATTTGCTCAAAAGGACATTTTATTTTGTCTTTTCATCCAAACAACTACTGTCTGTAAAATTCCCAACAGACTCCTCCCACAGACAAAGAACCAGCCAAGTGCAATGCCAAAGGTAAAGGTACACTATTGAAAAATCACCAACACAAGAAAAAACATGCAAAGCAAATCAACATGTCCCGCAATGAAAATCCATGTTATCCTAGCAAACACAGTGAGACCACTCAAATGGCCACTGGGTACCTGCAGCCTGATAGTCTAAACACCCGCTTTTCTAATGCATTGCTGAAGATATGTACTGCTTAAAATTCAGCGATGCACATGACAGCGTTTAGCCCTTCTCTCAGCCCACATGGATGGGTATTACTCAGCTGTTCATGAAGCATGCTAGTTCTTCCAGATGTTCCAGTTGGCCTAAGAAAAGATACATTACTACTATTATTTTGGAAAGGGTGTTACAGCAAACATACATCCAGATGGAGCCAGGATACTCTCTGCCCACCTTAGCCTTATTCATGGAAGCCAAAGTGACAACAGTCCCATTAGATCTGATGATGCTCTGGGAAGACACCCCCTACTCTGTTTAATGCAACATGGTGAATGTACTTGGTGTTGGATATAGTGTTGGTACAGGCGGGCAGTGACCCATCTCAGCAGATGACCCAGTGTGTGGGTCTCATACTGAGCAGCACTAACTGGAGAGTCAGGCCCAGCATCCCCTTAGCACTGGTCCCCTACCCAGCCAGCCTGTATTCATCCTCTGTATTGCATCCTGATAGGAAATCCTGGGGCACAGAAAAGGCATCATTTTCTCTTAGCATTTACAGCTATCAAACACTAGTTTATATTCTGCAGAGAAAGACATTTTTTTTCTGCTTGCAGAGGCGCCTCCCTTACATAGGCAGACACACACTGGAAGAGAAAGAAGGAGAGCAGGAGGGAGCCGCACTGTGTCTACTGAGACGATAACAACAGATTTGGGGCAGAACCTGCCTCATGCTGTCAGCTAGCACTGGGCCCTTTCAGTGCACTCGGACCCAAACATTAGCTGGGAGATTTTAGCATTTTTGCATAGTAATAGAAGCAAGAAAAATAACTACCATAAATAATGGCTGTGTGTGTATCTAACATCATACACTTGCTCTCCTTTTTTTCTCCAATTCCTGAACTAATAAAAATAGCTAACAAGAATGACAGTGTTACAGCACACGGAAAGGCAGGCATTTCACAAAGTGAGTCTCAAGATGAACAGGAAGCTGCTGGTCAGCCATGTGGAGCTCCTGAACGGTAGAGCCAGAATTAACCTCTGCCCTTGCTACTGATCAGTGTCTAATATCAGTCCCGATGGATTTTGGACTCATGCTTCCCCAAAGGTTGAAACCTGGCGTGTAAATAATTAAACTTTCTCTACACATTGCCAAGATATGAAGAAGAAAGGCTATTGCTATTCACGGTTCAGTGTAACTGTACGTGATCTTGGCCCTCCTTCCATCTTCTGAAATTACTGAAATTACAGCCAAAGCCATGAGGACAGCACAACGAGGAATCACTTACTCAGCTAAGTTGATACTGGACAAAATAACAGCTCTGAGCCAGCCACTGGGAGATAACACGTACAGCTTGCAGCACAGAAAAAACATTCTTCAAGGCCAAGGTTACCAAGTGGCTATTGAAATAGGGTTATGTTTATAGCCAACCACATCACCAATAGACAACAAACCTGCTGAAGAATAAATGGCAGACAGGACACAAAGTTGACTATCAGAGAATATAAACACACATGATTACAACGTCCATTTTTGAAGATTTATATTTTAAATACAGACCTGTATTAAGATTTTCAATAGAATTTTGATTTTGCTGCATTGTCACAGGCATTGACTCTTTGTTATTTTTAATAAAAACTGACTAAGGCAACATAGAACAAACTTGAATTGTTCAAGGCTGAACTGAATGACAATAAAGCATTCCTGTGATAAGGAAACACACCCTAAGGTCCACTGCGGAAAACTTCCTATTCTCAGGCATGAAACCACTTCCAAAACCTGACTTACTTTATTTTAGATATTTTACATTTAAAATATCTTAACTACAAAAGTAAATATAAAACCTGCTTCGTTTCTACCAGTGAAACGCAAAGGACGCAAGTGGTCTGTATTTTGAAGGTCACAGAAGCAATGTGAACTATGAACTTCAGGATTCATGAAAATATGACATTTTCAAGTGGGAGGAAAGTATTTTTCTATCTTGTCCAAGCCACAAAATACTAAACTGAACAAACTATAAATATTAAGATTTAGTAAAAAATATTTGGGATCCAACATTTAATATTAATGAATTGTTCTGGTGAGAAAAAAATCAACAACTAGGTACCGGGAAGACAATAAGCCACAATTTTAGTCTGTTTTGTATAATCCAGGAGATTATCATATGACTTCATCTGGATGGGACCTGCTTTTTGCAGAAGGAACACTATCTTAAAAGGTAACTTAACTCTTTAACTTAATGATGTCAATTTATAGACTGTAAAATAAAAAAAGAAATCCTTCTTTATGCTACTAATCATAACTGTTATTCATTATGTCATTATTCAATATGTCAAATAGCACCAAATCCAGGGTCTCGTTTCCCTTTTGCTGCTCAATAAAGTGCTGTTGGCAGCAGCCTGCTTTAACACTCGTAATTTATTAACCTCATAGGTGTTGTAGCATGGAACTAAAGCCATAGACAGGAGGCACTTAGCAAGTTATACATGCTGCATATTTTCACAGCAAAGGAGTTCCTGCTGTGCTTTTCTTGCCTCCCACATTTTTATGATTTTTTTCCCTTCATGGTAACTGCCAAGCCTCACATATTTTGGAGATGCTTCCTTATTTTGCCCAAACCCTCTTTCTCATGTTTTAAAAAGTGTTGCTGTGTATTTACCAAGGAGACATTTAACATACCCTGAACAATTTTTAACTTTTTCAAATGCAGATAGTGAAGTCCAAGACAGACTCACATGTTGCTTTATAGGATTGTGTCCTGGCTACAAGGCCTTGCTATTCCACAGGCTAAAAAGAGATGTATAACTAGGGCAGCAGCCATCATGTAGGAGGATCTTGTTAGAAAGCACTGAGATGCTCGTATTTATCTCTGGTTGCTCCAGCTGAGGGAACAAGATTTTTATTATTGTGTGTCACTGGAACTGTTCATAATGATAGCCCAGCTTTTATGATTTTCAAGAAAACCTCATTTATCAGTCACCTTCATGTTTGAATGCAGTTCTTTTGTATATCACACCAAAAATGTTCAAGATGTACTTGAAGGTTTAACAGGAGTGGTGTTTCCTTTAACAGTTGGGCTTGATGCTCTTAAAGGTCCTTTCCAACCTAAATGATTCTGTATCAACATGTTATCAAAGTCAGCCAAGAGACCTTTGTTTCAAAACTAACTTCAGGCAGAAAGAGATTTAGAGTATATGACATTATTTAATGTCACTACTGGTTTTATCTTCATTTCCTCTCTTTTCCTCTATACACCCACATAGCCATCGAGCCTTCCAACATTATTCAGTAAGACACAAGTGACAGGAACTGAGGAGTATTGTTCTGCTGGGGAGTATTTATAGGGTGAGAGAGTTGGTTCATCACTCAATTGATAAAAGTCAAAAAAAGTTCTTTGCCACTTGAACATTATTCACATCCTAAAATGTCCGAAATGGTAATTCCCTGTGATGCTTGAAACGTGAATATGGAAGAAGATGGGAAAGAATAAAGCACAGGGAAGAAAGCACCAAAGTTTTCTGCTTTTTAAGTGAACATAAATGCAAATGTGTATTTCATCCAGGGTCCCAATTCAGCTAAGGAGAGCTGGCAACATTTTACATAGAGCATATAGACATGGTGATCGTACCATCCTTTGTAAGGTAGCCCAAGCACCCAGAGCTGCCCAAAGCTGAATCTTTGACACTTTAGTTTAACAGGCACCTTCCTGCACCCTGAAAGCAGGCTGTACAGGAAAAACACGACTTATTCAGCAACTTAATTGCTTTAAATTATTTGTAACATAGCTGCTGTGATGTCAAGCATTCAGTCATTGCCGGTCTATTACAAGTCGCAACCCACCCAGACTTTCGTTCCTACTGCATTGCAGGCTTCGCTTCCATCAGAAGCGCGGCCCCACACACCTCTCCCCAGCCCCGGCCGGGCGTGGGCTGGCTGCCACGGCGAGCGGGAGCGCGGCGGGGCGAGGGGCACCGCGGCGGGGCGACGGGCACCGCCGGCCTCCCCCGGGCCCGCTCCGCGCCGCCTGCCTGCCTGTGGAAAGCGAGGGCGGGGAGCGCGACTCGGGCCCCTTCCCGAAGCTCCCGGCGCCCGCGGCCTACGCGGGCCCGGCCCCAAACGCGAGGGGCCCTGCTAGGCCGCGGGGCCGGGCCGCTGCCTCTTGGGAGGGCTGGCAGCCCTGAGGGGAAGCCGAGGGGCCCCTCTCCCTGCCGCGGGGCGCGAAGCGGCGCTGACCGCGGCGGGTGGGCACGGGAGAGGTCTCTCCACACAGCCCAGCAGGAAGGAAGGGGAGGCCGGGGGAAGCGCAGAGCCCCGAGCCCCGGGCCCTGCCGCCGCCCTCCCCGGGCCCTGCCGCACTGACTCAGCCCTCGCCAGCTCCCGCACCTCCCCCCGCCGCCTCCCGCGCCCTCTCGCGAGACTCGGTCGATGTAGACGCGATGTCCTTTGGGGCACCGACGGGGGGAGGGCAGAGGGGGAGGGAGGCGAAGCCAGGGGTGCCTTGATTGATAGCGGTCGCCACCAGTGGGTGAGGGGCACGGCGAGGCCTTAGCCAATAGCTTCGTCCCAAGGCGAGCGGCGAGCCAATGGCGGGGCTGGGGGGGCGGGGCACGCCGCTGGCTGATTGATCCCAGCTTTGGCGTTGTTCAGTTAGAGCGAGAACATTCTAGAGGTGAGTACGGGGCAGCCATTGCCGGGGTCCCATCAGCCGCCCCCTTCTGCCTGAGCTGCGCGCCAGCCGCCGCCTCTCCCTCCCCCCTTCCCTTTTTTCCCCCCTCCTCCTTCTCCCTCTCCTCACAGGTGTCGCCACTAACGATGCCCCTGATTGTGTCTTGCCCGCAGATTGTCCGGCACTGCTGTCCCTGCTGATACCGCCCGCCCCAGGACGCCGGGACCCGGAGGCTGCGGCGTCCGCCTCCGCCTCCCTCTCCGTCCGGATATAAGCGCCCCCACGGCCCTGTTCTCCTCGCACACTCGGCTTCGTCGCAGCCCGGGGCGAGCAGCGTTGGGTTTATGTCTTTATTGGACGAAAACGGTGAGTATTGGCACTGGGCTAGGGCGGATGGGGACAGGCGGGATTGAGAGGAGGGTTTGGGTCCTGGGAAGATGGGGGGAGCGGGCGGGCGCCTCAGGCTGGGCTGGAGCGTCGGGTCGTCGGTAAACGGTGGATAGTGGGAGAGGTTTTGTGTATCGAAGTGTCCGGGACCTTGATGGGAGAGGGAGGAGAAAACGACGAAAAAAACCCTAAAAGCCCTAGAGCTTCAGTTATACCCGTTTGCTGATTTTTGGGGTGGGTTTTTTTGTCTTTTTGGGTTTTTTCTTTTTTTTTCTTACAATTCCCCACTACTGCCATGCGACGAGACAAGATGGCGGCGGCTGGGGCCGCGCCTCCCCGTGCTGTGGGTGGGCGGGGAGGGGGCGCGGGGGGAGCTGTGGCGCAGTTACAAACCCGGGGAGGGGGACGCCTGCTCCTGAAGGGTTAGCCCCGGGGCGCGGGGGGAGACGAGGGACAAGGAGCGGGGGGGGCAGCCGCGGAGCGTCCACCTCTCGCGGTTGGAGAGCGCACGCGTGGCTGGAGGTGATTCCCCCGCCATGTCTTCCAGGGCTGACTCAGTGCTTAATTGCTGCATTTATGACTCATCATAGGCTGAGTGGGGCGGGGAAACGGTGCTTTGAAGCAGGGAGTCTATCTGCCTTCCCGCTCTTTGCTCTGTGCATAGCATACGGGGAGGGGGGGTGTGTGGGGGGGTGGTGCTTGGGATGAGGTGTCCTAGGGACCAGGAGAGGGAGCTTTAGTCTACAGCAGACAAAAGCTGTAATCGGGAAGGAGGGGAAACGGCATGTTCTGCCTGAGAGCTCATGCTCAGTCACCGAGATACCTGCTTCCTCAGTGCTTCTGCAGGCACGTCGCCAGGTCATGTGGTGGCTTTTTTTAGATACCTTGGGGAAGGAAGGCTCGAGCTTGAAACAGAGTCCTTGGTGCACTTTTTGCTGAGGAAGGGCAAAACTGTATCTGGGCTAATGTAGAACACAAGGCACGTACAAATCTGCTCGCTTTTTGTGTGAAGAAATTGTGAGCCTGACTGGAGGGACTCGGACCACGTGGAACCAATAGACATGCTCTTATGCATAAATACTAGGAAGGCTATTTTAATGTGTCAACGCTTCTGTCATTAATGATAACAACATGATGACGTGTCAGAATAGCCATACTGTAGTCAGGGTTGCCTGTGTAGTCAACCAGTTGTGGCTTAAGTACTCTTAGAGCTGATTATAGAGACACATGTTAATTTAAATATGTAAATACTGCTTAAGGCAACTTTAATAATAGGATTCATCCTCCTTCCCCTTCCTTCCCCTCCCCCCTTCCCCTAAGAAAAAAATCAACTGGAAAAGCTGCTGCACTGCTCTGTACCTCTGCATTGCTAGGCTTTCTACAGTGAAGCAACTTATGTCAGACTTTATCAGGCTTATTGTTAAGTCAAAACTCAACAGAAGCTGCTATGAGAATCCATAAGTGAGAGGGAGAATTACCTAATTTTCAACTCTTTTCCACTCCGATCAAAAAAAACTGGTAAGCCATGTAAAAATTATGTTGGGCTACAGATTGGTGCTGCTTCATCTTACTGATATTTCTCAACATTCTGACAGACTTCCGTTTATGTGATGGGTTCATGCTATGATGTGGAATTTGAAACTGTTTTCCAGATCTTTCTCCTGCTTCCTGCAGCCTGAAATGTATCACATGACCCTCTTGGTGCAAGACCCATTGGTCTCCGTAATAAATCAAGCAGTGTTCCTTTCCCTTCCTTATTAATTGCAGCACTCTTCGGGAGTTAATTGTACAGAAAATAGCTTTAAGCTGTTCAGTGCTTTGGGTAGTAAGAAAAAAGAGGGTGGAAGGCTCTGCGGTGTAGTTGAGGAAAAGTTCCTTAGCAGTATACAATTAAAGGCTGTTGGTTTCAGTTCCACAAGTTGAAGAAAGCCATAGCATAAAGAATGTTTGTAGGTTTTTTCCTTCTTTTCACCCTATAATATAATTCCTTATATAGCTCTGTAGCAAAACCTGATTGGCGCACATTAAGATAAACTTCCTTTCTTTTCTGTTTATTAACACTTGCAGAGCTGTTGCGCAGCCACTGGTACCTGTATTGGGGAAACATAGCATACAAGCAAGAACCTTACAGCCTCAGTGGCGAAAATTTTTTCATGTCAGAGACCGAGAACTCTTGCAGTCGTTTATGTCATCCCGTCTTCTCCAGACAGAAGATACCAAAAAACTGCAATCAAAGATCTCTTCATCTTATTGATAAAGCTACTAATAAGGCAAAATGTCTGTCAACGTCAACCGCAGTGTTTCAGATCAGTTCTATCGCTACAAAATGCCCCGTCTGATTGCCAAGGTAACTTAATAACCATTAGTGCTAAGTAGGTAGTGTTTCACACTACTTACTCTCTTGATAGAGGAGGAAAAGAGGTGTGAGGTAATGATAATGTTTAGCCAGTCAGAGGGCAAGGAGGACATTTGCTTCTTTCTGTCCAGACTAAGTGCACATTAGCTTTTCTAAGAAGACACACTGCAAAGCAGAACTTAAGATGTAGTGAAATGGGGAAAATGCACACTGGGTTTGGCTGTTGCAGTCACTTGATCTTAAAACTTTTTTTTTCTTTTAGGTGGAGGGCAAAGGAAATGGAATAAAGACAGTTATAGTCAACATGGTTGACGTTGCAAAGGCGCTTAATCGGCCTCCAACGTGTAAGTAGTTGAGTGACACAGCGCTTTTTTTTTTGTGCTTTTGTGTTCAAAGTGGTAGTGTTACGTAGCTAATAAGCATTAACACTGTTTTTTTTCAAGATTTGTAAGAAAGAAATGTGACTTTCTCAGGATGAAATAGTGAACAGAAAGAAGCAATGGCGTATTTAATTGCTGTTAAAAATCACAAGATATGAGAGCAGTGGTGATTCTTATACTTTCTTTACAGATCCTACCAAATTTTTTGGTTGTGAGCTGGGAGCACAGACCCAGTTTGATGTTAAGAATGACCGTTACATTGTCAATGGATCTCATGAGGCGAATAAGCTGCAAGACATGTTGGATGGATTCATTAAAAAATTTGTTCTCTGTCCTGAGTGTGAGAATCCTGAAACTGATCTGGTGAGTGCACTCAGTCTATTAGGGGTAGCGCTATGGAAACACTTTGTTAGATGTTTATGGAGGTGGTGTGAATTTAATAGCTGACTTGAATATCTATGAAGAGAAAATCCAGTACATACACACACCCTCTTTGGGCAAAGCTTTACATTTTAACAGTTCAGAATTGTAAGCTAAATTGCTACTTGCTGTGGTGGGGGTGATATAAAGTATTTCAACCTCTGGCTTAAGCCTGTGGGGATAATAATGTAAACATCAGGTTTAGACTTTAATACTTAATTGTTCTGTAAGTGGTATGTTAACTGGAGGTTGTTCTGTTTTACAGCATGTCAATCCTAAGAAACAAACTATAGGTAACTCTTGCAAAGCCTGTGGCTATCGAGGCATGCTTGACACAAACCATAAGCTCTGCACGTTTATTCTCAAAAACCCACCTGGTAAGTGTGTTTCCTTATCTAGTGAGTAAAGGGAGCTTCTTCAGTGTGAGTGAGGTTAATGGAAGCAGAAAAACAAATAGCTCACATATAATTAAAGTGTAAAAAGACTCCAGCACACTCACAGAGTATGTTTGTGGGTCAGGATGAAGCAGCTGTGTTCATACTTTCAATATGAGCAGTCTCTTCCCTTGTTATCCTGTATTCTTCCCAAGTAGAAGTATTTGAAAAGTTGGATTTGCCTGTGCAGTATGAGACTTGAGGGGAGCTAGTCAGCCAGGAGCTCATTACAGTTTTGCCTTCAAGTCAGTGGGAAGTAGAAGGGTAGGAAGTAAAAGCAGTATGGTAAATGCTAAATGTAATGTACTTGGTCTGTGCAAGCAACACTCTGTAGTAAGCATCTAATTGCCTGCTGCAATTTAAGCTTGCTAGAATAGAAAAGTCTAACCTATTCCAGGGGTCTCTGCATTGTGAGGTCACCTGTTATATAGACTTGGACAACTTTGTCTTGATGAGAAATGAGACTTTCACCAGAACCAGGGGTTTGCCCAGCAGATGTATATCTGCCCTGAGTCCATCTGGGGATGGGTACTATACATAACTTGCTACTAATAAAAGCATCCCAACTCACTTGGGGATTTGGCAGAGGTGAGGTAGTGCAGGGACTTCGGCTTTCACTAGTTCATGGAATAAAACATTAAAATTGACTTGCAGAAAGTGGTGACACTGGTACAGGAAAGAAAGAAAAGGAGAAGAAGAACAGAAAAGGCAAGGACAAAGAGAATGGTTCTGTGTCCAGTAATGAGACACTTCCACCCCCACCACCAGAGGAGATTACACCTCCACAGGTTGTGGTAAGTAGAAGGGAAAGCAGGGAGATGGGCGTGTGTGGTGTCTTGCTCTAATTTAAATCACTGGTATTCCCTGCTAGTCAGCATTGCACCAAAAGTTCTTATTTTATCCAGAACTTCATTTCTGGAATAGAAGTATCCCTGGGTCTCCTTTATAGCAGCTTTATCAACTCTTCAGTAGCAGTGTTTTTGTGTTCCTTACTAAGTGAAGGCTTTACAGTCCAGGTCCCTGAAAAGGAGTATCTCATGAGCATATTAGATAGGAGTGGTAAAACTGCTCTTCAAGTCACCCTGCAGGTGGCTACAAACTTGTGTCTAGCTTACATTACTTCTTCCCTACATTTACCCTTTTTCCATCATCTTTGACTTCCAAATAATAGTATAACCCTTTCTTTAGGGAAAGATCAAAATTGCCTGTTTAAAAACGCTCTCAAATCCGTATTTGGAAGAGACACCTATTGCTAAGCTTGTAGTAACATTGTGTGAACCTGTTGCTTTGGTTTTGTTTTTGAGGAGGAGGAGGATGATGATGATTGGGGTGAAGACACAACAGAAGAAGCCCAGAGGCGTAGAATGGATGAAATTAGTGACCACGCGAAGAACCTCACACTTAGTGAAGACCTGGAAAGAACAGTGGAGGAGAGAGTCAACATACTATTTGACTTTGTGAAGGTGAATATTCTCTGGTGGTTTGCTTGTTAGTTTGCTGCAGTTGTATGAAATGTTGGTAAGGAGACTAAGTGCAAGCTGCTTAAGCTTCTACCAAAGTAGTTCCACCAGTGGTGGGGAAGGAAGCGGTGCAATAGAGCATTGACGCAGACCTCGGTAGCTCTAAAACGTTTCTACCTGTTACTGTCTTTGTAGAAAAAGAAGGAAGAAGGTGTCATTGATACTTCTGACAAAGACATTGTAGCAGAAGCAGAGAGACTGGATGTAAAGGCTATGGGCCCACTAGTTCTCACTGAAGTCCTTTTCGACGAAAAGATTCGTGAACAGATAAGGAAATACAGGCGTCACTTCCTTCGTGTAAGCAGGCTCTTTTGCATCCAGTGTAACAACTGTTGGGTTGGCTTTTTGTAAGAACTGCTTTTGACTCAGTTCTGGATTGCTTGGTACTTTGGGGAAGAAGGCTTTTTGTAGTTTGTTTTGTCTTTCTAAATGCCTCCTCAACTAGGGAGAACTGCTGTGAACGATAGTATGAGCTGTTGTAGATTTTCTTACCTCATTTTGTTGAGAAGCAGCAGTCCTTTCTGGAGAGGGAAGAAAAAAGCTAACTTAATTGTGTTTGCTTTTATCATGATTTTAGTTCTGCCACAACAATAAGAAAGCTCAGCGGTACCTTCTCCATGGCTTTGAGTGTGTGGTAGCCATGCATCAGTCTCAGCTTATTTCTAAAATACCACATATTTTGAAGGAAATGTATGATGCAGATCTTCTGGAAGAAGAAGTCATCCTTGGCTGGGCAGAAAAGGTAAGGGGTAGTATTTCATGTACCATACAAGCTAAGTACCTGAATGTAGTATACTGTGTCTGGTTTCTCTCTTCTGGTGTAGCTTCTCGTGCAGATGTCTTTTGAACAACTAATCTGAGAAGTTAACTGTCTGGGAGAAACCTCCCTTTCAAAAATGGGCTGTTCAAGGCAGTGGGGTGAGGTGAGAGTTTGAAGTTAGGCTTTTGCTGTGTTTGGGTGTGATCTAATGTAAACTGCTTCAGTGTTCAAGCAAAGTCTGGTTACTTCTGTCTTTCAGGCCTCAAAGAAATATGTTTCAAAGGAGCTTGCCAAAGAAATCCGTGTCAAAGCAGAACCATTTATTAAATGGCTAAAGGAAGCTGAAGAAGAATCTTCCGGTAATGAAGAAGAGGATGAAGATGAAAACATAGAGGTAGGAAAGGCTCAGTTACTGTAAACAACTCCAAGGTTGCGCTGTTCCTGCATGCTTCAGTCTTTGTCTTGGTGCACTATAAAATAGCTTGGCTTACTTCAGGTATTACTGTGCATGTTGGGAGGTGGAGGGACACCTCACGTCTAATGCTGTGTCAGAGTGTTTTTGCTACACATAGTCACTTGTCTACCTAAGATTCTTTTTGTAATGGTACAGGTGCATCTTAATAGCCGAAGACTATCATTGTGGAATAGTATGAACAGTCTCTTGCACAGTAGAGTAGTTCATGTAGTGGAAGATTGACAGGAGGTATTGTGTGTAAAGCCTCATCTTCTAGAAGAGTTAGTGGGTGTATGTTAGAAAAGCTGATTAAAGAACAAATGACCGTTTTCCTCATGGTATAGGCCTAGGTAAAATCCTTCAGCTATGCTCCAGCTGACTGCGGCTGGGATTTTTTTTTTTTTTGCATGTGGGCTTTTTGTTTGTTTATTCTCATCCCAGTAGTACCTACTCTTGTTCCTGGGTATGAGATCCTGCTTCCTACAGATAGAACATGCATGCCTCTGACTTCTAAAGACAGATGTTACGGCATAGTTGTAGTGTCGGCATGCCTGAACTCAGGTTTCCTATGCAGCGTTAATTCTTGTAGGGGAAGATGGTGTGCAGTGCATTTCAGAACAGAGCAGCGTGTTAAGCAGGTCATGGTAATAGACAGGAGGGCTGTTGAGCAGGCGGGTGTGTTGAAGCTTCTGATGTTAAAATTACTCAAGTGCTTAATGACAGTAGGTGCTGTAGTAAAAGTAAGTGTCTTATTTCCACAGGTGGTGTACTCTACAACTGCCAGTGTACCTAAAGTTGAAACTGTGAAGCCTGCAAACAATAAAGATGATGATATTGATATTGATGCCATTTAAAGTGATGCAACATAGCTTCCAGCATAATAATGCAAACTTCTCTGCATTTTCTGCCAGAAGTGTGACTTGTATGTGCACAAGCTGAAATGGCTTAACATCCTGCTACTCTTTGTACTCTAAAATGTATCTTTTTACTGTGACTGGTCTTGTGTAACTAAGCCTAATACCAAGGAGTCAGCACGTCGGTCAACTGATCTAGTTTGCAACTGGCATGTTCTATTTTGTTTTTCTAACTTGTGTTGGACGCATACTTGGAGCACATTTATACAGTTGTGGAAATAAAGGATTTGGTTTTGGTCAATCTTCATTTGTGACTTTGAACTCCCTTATTTCTTTTCCAAGTAAGTATTTACATAACTTGGTGAAACATGCAAAGTTGAACACAAAATGACAAAAGCTGATGTGCAAAGTTTGAGACAAAATGACAAAAATGTCTGGACTGAGGCAAAAAAAATAACCTTAGCTTAGAGGCTGTTGCAACAGTGGAGACTTGAAACCCTGGGCAAGAAGCAGGTGTTGGGTTATCTGCAGCGTACAGATGCCTGCTTCTTAAAACAGAAGGCAGCTGGGTTGTGATCTGTGCAGGCTTCTTTTAACAAAAACTTCCACAGGTATTGATTACAGAAGTTGGGGTTTTTTTCTAATGTTTTCAACTGGTCCATTAAGTACAGGTTTCAGGGCTCTGACTAGAGCTGAGGGAACCAGTACCTCTGCAGTTAACATGCATTGCCACTGAACAGCTGGCTGTGGCTTTACACACTGCTGTGTGGTGTCATCATAGCACAGGAGACTGGCATCCTGCTCCAGTCTGATTTGGGGGGTGGAGGGAGGTGAAGGCATGATCTGTTTCCTTGAGCACAGGAACCCCTCATGCTGACCTGTGTAGCTGTGGAAGTGAGTTCTGTAGGTCCTAAATGCCAGTGCAGAGGTGCCAGATTCCTTCAGAAACAAAGAGGAATTCGGTCCATCTAAATCAGGAAATGTGTGACATGGTAAGCGGTGGGTTTTGGTGTAGGTGTGTGGGTCAGTGCAGGGGCTTTGGGGAGGTTGTTTGTTTTTGTTTTTTTTTTTTTTTGTTGCCCTTCACAGCCTTCCACTCTGGAAAACCAAGAGTGGCAAGAGAGTGATAATGTTTTCTTTCATTTTTGTGAGATTCAGTATTCTAAGTTTTGAGAGATCAGGGCACCAGTGCGGTGAGCTGCTTTTTCTAGTCAAATTTTCAGCAGAATTTGCAGTTGGATGAAAGGGAAGATTGTTTGCTGGGTGCAATAGTGGTGACTTGAGCTGTGGGTTTTCCTCTCCAAAACTGGAGTGTAGGTCTGTGAACTTGTGTTTGCAGGTGGCCCTGGCAGCAAATTGTCACTTGGCACTAGCAGATGTGACAAACAGCATTAGAAAGATGGGGTGAAGCCAGGAAGCATTTGAAAGTGTTTAGAGGGGTGACTGTTCTAGTAGTACAAAAACATGATTTTCAATTGAAATGGAGGTTTATTCCTGGTTTCTTTTTCTCTAAAAGAAAATGCCATTATAGGCATTTGCCTGCAAGGTTGAGATCCTCTGAAAAAATCCCAGCTGAATACAGTGTCACTACTGCGGAGCTGATGATTTTTGCCTGCTATTCCTGTAGAAAACTATTGGGTGGGGTTTTGTTGTGCGGATAGAATTAAGAGACTAGAACCTGTGGAACTTCCTTAAAGTAAAAGGCTACAAGTTCAGGGCTGGTGACAAGCTTGAGAGGGAAGGGTTAAAAGCGCTGTCTAGTTGGAGGCAAGGTTTCAGCCCTGGCTTTCCTGCATACTTGTATCAACAGATTGGGCATTATCCAGGTATTGGTCATGAAATCATTCACCAGTATCTCCCAGTCACCTTGGTGATGTGGTTGTAGGACTTCACAAGTTGTGCCTCCCTGGTAGTCACTTACCTGGTGCAGTGGGAGGTGGGTGCTTGTACTGTAGGTAGGAGTTTCAGCCAACTTTGCCTTTCTGAGCAGAATTCCTGCTTGTGCAGGGACTGAGAAGCCTTGCTCTTTCCCCGGAGTGTGTCACAGCTGCAATCTTGAGAAATGCTGTGGGCCCTTAACTAAGTGAACAAGAGAGCTCCCTGCAGCATGGGCAGGCACCACCTTCTGATTCTCTGAGGCTGATTCTTAGCTAGTGTAGGTCAGCAGGGTTCACCAAAATAATCAGTTGCTCCATGCTGATCATCTGCAGCTGTGGCTTTGTAGATCTGGGTTGATACCAATACCATCTCTAGGATGTGACCAGAACGTTTCTGTGTGAGGTATGTGTTGCATGGTGTTGGCTGCTACCAGCTGTGACAAGGTGAAGTTTCATTCAGGGTGTAGTTAAGTTTCATTTTAGAGCAGACTTAATTGTAATTGCAGGCTGCGACCAAAGGGGATGATCTTTTTTTTCCACCCCAAGACCTAGTGACTAGCAAGACAGACCTATTCTTTCCAGTAGGGAAACTAGGAAATAAATCCACCCAAAAAACAATTTTCCATAGGGTCAGTGAACTGATGATGTTATAGCAAAGCTGTGTGATGGTAGATTTGGGGTAAACATGGTGGGAGTGTGCAGAGAGTGAAAGTGTTCTTGTATGTAGTAGCCCACAGGTGGATCAGATTAAGTGTGTTATAAAGTGGTACCCTAATATTCAGGTATGGAGGAGGCTTCTAGAAGCCCTGAGGCCACCACTAACTATGAAATTCCTGGCACTGAGTTCTACTTCTCACCCTATTTTCACACACATTGCTGTTTCCATCTCGGATTGTTAACTGAGGATTCCACCAGCTACTCATAAAAATGAGTGTTCATTTTGTGAGTATTTCTTTAGGGAAGGAAAAAGTCTGACTTAGAAGTTTCCCGAGTCTTTGAATCAGATAGCTGCTGCTATCTGATTAAAAGTAACAAGTACATCTTCAAAAGGCAACTTGGTGTTTAGATACCATCTGCTCAAAGCTTCAAAGAGATTCCTGGCACCTGGAAAGGAAACAGTAAGTGTTGGGCGATTGCCCTTGCTTGCTTCATACCGTACAGTCTCTCTGTTTAAAACCCTCAGTGTGAATGCTGTGATTTGGCAGGTGGAAGGTCTAGCAGCAGGTCCGTTAGCCTTGGCTTTACAAACCTTCATCTCCTCCCAGGGGCCTGCGATCAGGAGCTTTACTGCAGCTCAGCAGCCTTCATCAGTGGCTTCTCTTCATCCAGCACAATGGGGAGCTTCTCAGTTGATGGCTTTGCTTGGGGCAGAATCACGAGCAGATGAAAGGAGCTCAGCAGCTTCAGCTGAGGTTTGAAATCCTGATTGTTGTTGTGTGTACAAGAAGTAAAATTGCCTGGTTTTACTTTTATCAATGAGAGCCTAGAAATCGTCATTAGAGGTCAGGGCCTCACTCAGCTGGATATGGTAGACATGTATTATATAAAAGGACATTCTTTGCTCCTGAGAGTGTACAGCTCGGGCTTGTAGCAAGGCAATGACTAAAGATAAGAGTGATTTGAAGTGATTGCAGTAGGCATAGCAATGTGCTGAATGCTTTTTACTTCCCCTTGCTGTGGTAGCGGCCACCCCAGCTGGTGTAACAGCAGTGTGACGCTCCCAAAGAGGTCAGCTTTTTAAACAGGGTGCAGTTTGCTTTGTGGGGTCACTTGTGTGACGCATTGCCACGAGGCTATTGTTCCTCCCCACTAAGATTCTTCCTTGTTCTTTAGGTTGAGATGCTTGCTGAAAGATCCCGATCTCCACAGAAGTCAAACAGCTGGATTGATTTGTTGCTGGTCAGATGTACCATAGAGTCAAAAGAGTTGATTTATAACTCTAATAAGTAATGCTTCCTATGTGGGTGTATTCTAGTTGTGCAAGTTCTGAACTTTGATGTTTGAAAAGAAGAGGTATCACTGAAAAGTAGTTAATGTAGCGATCCATAACACCACTGTCCTTTCATTTGAGGGCTGCTACAGGGTGGTAATAAGATCACAGCAATCCTGGGTTCCCAGTGAAACCAGTGAACAGAAATGGCAAGGAGAGATGGAACAGAAGTAGCTGACCCACCAATTAATTAGTTTTCCAAACTGTGACAGCTATTTTCTTCTCAAACTAATTACTCCGAAAGAGCCTCAGAGGGCTATTGACTCCTTGGCATTCAGTAACACCACTGAACTGTGAAGATGTGGAACAGAAAACCCCGAAGCAAAGACAATAAAAAGCAGCTTGAAAACAATGTTCTTGAAAGCCTTATCTGTGAAATACTGTTTGCACGCTTAAATTTCAGCTTAAGTCTTATAAAGTTGTTGGAGCCATTGGGATTGCTTACATGCTTGACAGGCTGCTGGTGTTGTCTATGATTTTCTTTTGAAGACAATCATCTTGCTGCCGCAGAGGTGTCAGAATCTGTCTCTGGACCCGGAATTGGTGAGGAGCTGTTCTGGAGCCACTGAACAGCTTTCCCAGGATACCACTTCCTTACCTAGTGTGGACCAGCACCAGGGTATCTCAACAGCTTCCTTAGAGCTGTTCCAGTTGGCATCCATCAAGGACGTGGCCCCAGCACACAGGTGATGCTGCTTTTAATTCAGTAAAATTCTGCAACTCCTTTACGTTTATCAGAGGAAAAAGAAAAAAATCTTTGATATCTTGGGTTAGGAACCCAAGAAACAGGGGTTCATCCAATCATTGTCAGTAAAACAGAGGGAACGGTTCCTCCTGTTGTGATGAATGTCACGGAAATCCAATAAACATTAAACCATCTTTTCTGGACATCAGTTTTTCTACTTGCACATGCTTCAGTGTTGGTGCTTACTAAATAGCTAAGACTCTTTAGTAATTTAGCCTCAGCAGAAAGCTGCATCCTGGATTTCTGTGAATAGGATGCTATTAGCTTCCAGTGATGGCCATGCAAATCCATCATGACGGGGCAGGTCCAGAGTGAAGCCAGGTCAGTAAGGCAAGGCCAGGATCAGTGACAGCCATGGCAGGGCACAGGCATGCCCATGCGGGTATGCAAGCTTTACAAGGGCCCCAGCCTAAGTGCCAAGGTGGGGTGGCCCCAGACTGGGCTTCTCCCAGCTCCTTCTCACACTGCTTCTTCTGCGTCACTCAGCTCCAAGGTTACTCGGCTGTACCGTATCAGAGCTGACCTTGAACACAGGTGGCCATGCACCTGCAAGGAGAGGGGAGAGGTTGCAGAGCCTGTTCCTGCTCCCAGGACCGTGACATTTTCTGAGGCTGGAGCTAGAGAGTGCTGTTTTTTCCACTGCTAATCTTATCTCATTACCATGGTGATAGATGCATTTTCTGCACAGGATTTTCTTTCTCAAGGGGGGAAGAGATGATGCAAAGGAGAGCTCTGGTCCGAGCCTAGGGTCATAGCCACTTCAGCCATACATTGCAAATAAGGGAAGTATCAGCATCAAGAACTCCTCAAAGGGAAGTTTGTGTGGGTGTTGTCTTACTCTCTCTGAATTTTTGCTCGATACTGATTTTTATATCTATCTGATATTAATAAATCCCTAACAGCACTGACATCAATCAAGTATGGCTCTGTATCTGTGCAATTAAGGGAGACATCTGGCATCTTTAAAAGAAAGATGAAGGAAGTGTATTTCCCCAGGAGAATCCCATTCCTGTGTTGTCAGGGAATTGTTAATAAATTATTAATTAATAATCACTCTGATGGACAAAGTTACAGGTATACAAATTGCGAACAGAGTAGTTCACATAGGAAAAGACTAAATAAAGAAGGAAAAGGCTAAATAAAAAGACTAAGGTTTTTTCACGTGGTCTCTGAGGCTGTGAAAGGATTTAAAGGCTTCCATCTCCTGCCTCCGTTGTTCCTTCAGCCTGTGCTCATATTCTGTATCGTGAGCCAGAGGAGCCGGCGGTCCCAGCTGGATGTGCTGTGGGGCTCAGGGTGGTTATGGGCGGTGGGCCAGCACACTTGGGGGAAATGGGAAGCAGGAGCACAGCTGCGATGACAGGAAAATACTGCTTTGTGTGGAGAAAGTCACGGGATTTTAAATAATCTCTTTAGATTCTCATTTGTCACCTGGTGTTTAATCCACGAATTTGCATTCTCCATGCCTTCTCCGTGAATAGGATGGCTAGATTTTAGTTTCCATTTATTCTGCTGAAAGACTCCTACGTAAGATCCAGAATGCAGAAGGGTCAATTTTAAGGAAAAAGTCATTGACTATCGATGGACTTTTAACAAAATCTGAAGAACCAGTTTAAACGAGACAAAAAATGTCAGCCAGGTCCCATGAAGTCGGAATGATGTGGGAACTGCATCCACCCAGGCTGCTGTCAGGAGCACACCACCTCCAGAAGAGCTTAGCTGGAGTGGTACGGAAAAAGGGAAGGGAAACCTTTCTGTAAGGAAAGCAGGCTGGATCCTACGTAAATGGAGGTCACCAAAGAACAACGCCTTCACCTTGCAGCCAAATGGAGGAGCCAAAGTTTTTAGCAAGTGGCACAACTCGCTGAAGTCAAGAGTCCAGGGGTGAAAAAACCACCATAAAAAGTAGTAACGTAGGCAGAACTGTGTGCTTCTCATGCTGATTAAAAATAAAGGGGATGGGGGAGTGATGAGTCCTCCTAGCCAGCTCCTGGTCAATCCTGATGCCAGAAGACAGGAGCAACGCATTTGACTTTGGCAAAACAAAAGCCGTAGGAATCAGGAGGTGCTTGTGAAGCCCCTGGAGCTGTGCAGCCAGCCTCTCCCCACTAACCAGTCTTGGTGAACCTCCTCCCTTGTGTGGACCTGGAGATGCTTTCAGTTTTGCATGGCCAGGTTTGGGTGCGTGGGTGAAACGTCTGCTCAGGACTGGTCCCCTGGGGAGGGCAGGAGCGTGCGGGCTGGGAGGGAGGCACAAGGGAGGCTGGGCTCAGCACCACGGGCACGGCTGGCTGCATCCTGGTGCAGGTCAGCGAGCGGGAAGCCAGGAGGTGAAGGTGGCCGTGGTACGTGGGCGGCAGAGGAGTGAGAGGCAACCGGTGGGGCCTTCCTGTTTGGTAACGCCAACAGGCTTGTCCCAGGCAAGGAGGTGGTTTTTATCTGAATCATCGAGGGGGAACTGAGTGTTCCTGGTGGGAGATGTGGGATAGCGAGTACCTGTCTGTCGGGAGAGCCTTTTCTGGGGGCGTTGGGTGATGTGCAGCGGGGATCTGTGGTGCTTCACAGGCACAAGGCACTAACTGCTGCAGTTTCTTTTTTTCACGTAGTCTTTTATGATATTGTCACCGCCTTTGTTCCTGTTTTTTCTCAGTGCTGGGGGATGGGACTGGAAGACAGAAAGAAGCAGCGGTATCTCTAATACCAGAAAACCTGTTCGGCAGGAAAACCTGCAGATGCGTGCGGGATGGGGAAGGAGCGGCTGCACTCATGACCCAACCTGCCCTGCACACGGCAGGCCGGGAGGGTGGTGGGGGATGACAGGCACCTTCCTCTGTCCCCCGCCCCGTTCCCACGAACCCGTTCTCAGCCCTGGATTAAAGAGGCCGGCCGCGGTGTTGCGCCCTGCGGGGACTGCCGGAGCAGGCTGGGGGAGCTGGGGCCGGGCACGGGCTGCGCCAGGTGCCAGAAACGGTGGGGGAACGCGGGTTTTCCCGGCAAAGACCCGGCGTAGCCCGGCAGCCGCGGGGCCGGCACCGCCGCCACGCCCGCCCCGGCCCCGGCCCGGCCCCGCCCCGCCCCGCCCGCCGCGCTGCGCTGTGCCCGCGCGGCCGCCGGGGGGAGCCCGTGTTCCCCCGTGGGGGTGAGAGTGGTGGAAATAATTCTCTTCCGAAACTACTGCCAAGAAAGTGTTCGAGAGAGAGAGCTACAGCTGCCCCTCCATCACACACGGTATATAAACCAGGAGGTATTTTCTTCCCGAAGGGATAGAGCGTGTCGATGTCACACCCAGGGAGGACTTGCTTGCGTTATGCAGGATGCTCTCAAACCCCTGGACCATGTCATCTCAGTTCACGTGCGCCGAGGGCAAAATGATGCCCTTTACTTTACATCGGAGGATATATTCAGGCCGTACGTAGCCTGCTTACCCTTGGCAGCACTTTTGCCTGCAGGAACAACTACCGCATCTCCACACCCGGCAGAGCGAACGCTGCACAGGGTCAGGAGCTGCACCCTCTCTGCAGCTCCTGACTCGTTTCCAGGTAACACGTCTTGTGAACGAGCTGCGCTTGCCCAAATGGTATGTGCCAGGGGATCCTGCACATGCCACCGGGTGCTGCTTCGTCCACACAGGTGCCTGCCCTGTCCTGCTGATGATCTCGGGGGTTCAACCTTCCTCCTCCAGCATGGGATGTGGCGGTGGCACTGGGAGGTAGATGGTCCCTTCTCACGCACCAGTGACTCACCACGCAGCACCCTGCTGTCCCATGGTCCCCCTTCCAGCTGCATTCCTGATACCAGGGATGCTGTAATTAAACACCTCTGAAGAGCTGTTTTAGTATAAGGGCTACCCACAGCTGCAGGGAACTGCAGAGAAAATAAAACTAATGGCCTGGCAACACCATCCAGCTCCTGCCCAGCAGTCTGATAGGATGAATCTGAGCATCTTCCTCCCCCCCCCCCCCCCTCCTGTGGTGTTATTTTTCTGCAACCATCTCACAAACAGCTAAACTTAAATGAAAAACACAATGTCAAGAGCATCGGCCATGGTGGAGGAGAGACCTCCTTACATGATCCCACCTGAAGCTGCTCCAGCACAGCAGGATTGAGCATCTTGGCTTTGCTTGGGCAGTGAGAGAAGTGGCACAGGGGTAGTGGGATGGGTTGATGGAGGCAGAGTCGTCTGCCCATGCAGAGCACTGGGGGCACCAGCTGCTCTGCCATCCCCTTGGCTCTAGCACAGACTGGCCCAAAAACTCGCTGCCGGCATCTGGCTGCATCCATGGAGCTCTGCCAGGCACAGGCAGGCGTAGCATCCTGCAGGGAGAGGCGATGGATTCACCTCTCCCCGTGGGACGCTATGCATGCCTGTGCCCAGTGAAGGGGCTGAACAAGCTGCCATCCAAAAAAGCAGCTGCAAATCAGCAGTGGGTGCAAATCCATGAGGCTGAAATCTCCGTGCATCACCTTAGCACCTCTGGTTGATTCACTTGACCTTTCCCACCAGCATTCAGGAGCCACCTAACTCCACTCACCCGGGGGCTATGGATATCTCCAGGAGACATGGGTGGGCATCTCCCTCTTTTCTAGGAACCGAAGGGGTGCTCCTCAATGTGGTGGTTTCACAGTGTGAGTAGCTGCTGAGCATCAGGCGAGCTCCAACTGGTGTCTCTACACACAGTGAGAAGGGAAAAGATCATCCTGGAGAAAAGGGAAAATTTGGGGGTGATGTCTTTCCTTGAAAATGGAAGGAAAAAAAATCGTTTTTCATGATAAATGAAGACACCAGAGGGGTGGTTTTTTTGAAAGATTTCCCCCCTCCCCCAGTCTTCCTAACTTCTTCAAACACAAACATAGCCTGCATCTTCTGGGAGGGCTTTTAGGTGACTGCCAGAGACGTGAATTTATGGCTTTGCAGGTGTCAGAGAAGCAAAAGCCTGACTGTCTGACTCAGATTTAGGCAATTTTAATGTATTTGAGCTCCTCTCACTTGACATCTGTGAAATCAGATGCCTAGGGAAAGGCTGCTTGGCCCCAAGTGTCTCAGGGAGGTGGGACAAGTTGGACACCAAAGTCAAAAAGCCAGGTAAGTCATCATCCTGGGCCTGGGTGATGGGTGCCATTTGTGGAGAGAGCGTGAAGGCAGTGCCACTCATGTCACCCTCAGAAAGCACAGGGTGGCTCCAGGAGGGTCCCTGCAGCCCCTTCCCTGTGCTCCAGGGCTCTCTGTAGCACTCTCCCACCCAGGAGGGGCCAGCCAGATCCTGCAAATCTCAAGGAGGTCCCCACATTTATAAGAAGTGGGTTGTTTTTTTCCCCGAAGGAGGAGTATGATGGGAGCCGGGTCTCTGCATCCCTATTTTCTTGTTCAGCTCTGAAACATTAAATCCACGTCAGGGCATTAAACCATCCCTTGTTTAGGCTTTTCCAGGCGGGTATTTTCTCCATGCTGGGCTGCTGATGAAGATGGCAGGTTTCCCCCTCCCCACTCTCCCCCCACGTCCCCAGGCTTTGATCCCAGCAGCTCTGGAAACCAAGCTTTGAAAATATAGTGATTTCACAGACGTGTTGATTAGGAAATGAAATTCCAAGAAGCAAATGACAACCCGGCTGCACTGCTTGGCTCCGTGAGGCTGGAGCTCCCCACCAGGAAATGTATTCTCATTTTTTTTTGACACATCCAGGGTGTTGTATTATTAATAAAAAATGCAGACAGAACTTCTTAAGAGAAAATGACTTCCAAAGAAACTGCCTTTTTTTTTAGTTTTTCCTGTGAATCTGTCATCTTGCTTGAAGACAGCTCAGTCCTTTCTTTTGCAGAGCAAAAATGAAGCGTACATTTACCCTGGAGCAGGGACAGTCTCCTGGGCATGCAGAAAGACCCAGGGATTTGTCTCCCCTAGCAGGCTGTTAATCAAGGTTTCCAGTTTCATAGGAAAATGGATTTAATAGAGGCTGGAGAGAGGGCTGGGGACCGTCATGGTTAATTCTACAGAAAAATAACCCCAGACTTGCAGTCCTGTGAGGATGGGATTGTGTCTAGTCCATCCAGCTGGGATGGGGAGAGGACTACCTGATGGGGCTGTCTCCACAGCAGCCATGATGCCATATGGTGATTCTGAGTAGGTCTTTCTTATTCAAACATTCCAAAATCCAGCTCAGAGAGACAATATATTTTTCCTCTCCCATCTGTATTAATAGCATTGTGCTTTTTTGAGAGGAGCTCCTGACACAATTCTGAGAATATCAGCCCAGGGTGGGAGGGTATTTTGGGGCTGATTCTTCTCATTTTTTGCTATTGGGAAAGCAGGGAGTGCCCTCAGCAGGGCATGAACTTGGGCAGCTTTGCACTCCAAGCCTAGGTCAAATGGGATGCCGGTCAAGTCCCTGCCTAGCTAGTCACCACCACAGCGGCTGGGACCTGCCAGCCCTCACTGGGACCACGCTCTGGTCCACAGCAGGGAGAAAAAAATATGGAGGTAGGTTCCCATTTCTGGAAACTGCCATTTCCTTGTCTCTATGTCTCAGCATCAGCCTGAAGGCAGCTGCAGGGTGATTCAGACTCCTTTTGCTTCACCTGCAGGCACTTGGCTCTCTTGGGAATTGGACCCCAGGGAGCCCAACCCTGCAGGGTGGCCCCAGCATTGCTCCTCATAGCCCAGTAAGCCCAGAGCCATTGCACCCAGCAGAGCCCCGGGCTGTTCTGCAGGCACCCACCCGTGCAAGGAAGCAACCCCAGAAATGTTTGGGTGATGGATGCGGACAAGGTGGGCTCAGCAGCTTAGAGGAGAGGCTGGGGATGGGGGAGGATCCGTCAGCCTCCAGCGCCAGCCACTAAGGGCAATGGCAGGGACTGAGCTGGTTTGGTTTCAGAGGAGGTTCAAGGAGCTCTTTGAGGCTGGCAGAACTGCTGTGGGAGGGGAAAAACCAAAATCGGCTGTGCCTGTGCGGAGCAGCCATGTATCCATGGGGCACCCAGCAACCATGGGCTTGGGTGATGGTTCAAACCTGCTGGAGGGTCACAGCTGCAGCAGCAGGTAGGATTTTGGGGGTATCACTATTTGCTTTGTCTCCAGTTTAAAGTTTAATGGAAGATTTTTAAAGTAGGCTTGAAAGGAAGATGAGGAGATGTTTGTAAGAACCTTTCTGCAAGGTAGAAATACCTGCGTAAGAGGAAGGAGGAAGATCATTTGCTGGTAAACATGGCAAGTACCCAGCAAAGGAGTGACCAGCCTCTGGTTGGCACCACAGGTTTGATGTGAAAAGGCTGTAAAAGGCCTTCCAGGAAAAGGCATATCAGTTTTTCCTGGATGAAATGAGGACAGAAGAGCCAGGGAAGCGATGCAAAGAAAACCTGTCAAAGCAACAAGCCACAAGAAGAAGCTTTGCAGAAGTGCTTTGAATAGGTACGCATGCTATGTCAGGGGATGTATCAGAGCCAGAAAGGTTAAAGCATATAAGATGAGAGATAATGCTGCCCTAAACATGAAGGACCTTATCCTACTCTTCTCTAGCTTGCATATTCAGAAATATCCAAGCAGACAGGATCTGATTTCAAAACACTGAACAGAGGCAGACACCGATAGCCTTTATCCCTGTAGAGCTTCTTCCCCACCAGCACAGAAAGGGTAAAACTATTTCTCTCTCAGTGGGTTGCCTCCCTTCCCTTTGTGCTCCTTAATAATCACTCCAAAACCTAAAAACGGATCAGCCCTTACATCTGCAGCTCATTCTGCACAAGACGTCCCGTTGGGAAGGGACTTTTTCTGGTGAAATGCAGGAAACCCGTTTTGTGCTCCCCAGCGCCTGTGCTGTGGCAGCCCCCACCTCCCGCTGCTCCCGTGCATGCAGGCATCCCCGAAATGCCAGAGGCTCACCCCCCTGCAATGTGGGGGATGCACGCAGAAGTGGGGCAGGAGATGGGGTTGCGGAGCGAGCACGGGGTGGGAGATGGCCGAGCAGCCCCAATCCTGACTGCCGTCCCCTGTGGTATGAGGCCGCTCTGGGCCCTCCAGCTGGGTGCTCTCACCCATCCCCATCATATCCCCATCCCCACAAATTGCAGCTTGCAGGTGACATCTTTGACACCTCCAGCTCGCTCTCTGCACATCACAGCTCTTTGTACCTGGCAGCTAATAGCAGAGTGCTGGGGGAAGGGACCATATGCCAAAGCAGCTTGTCTAAGGCACCTTCTTACTAATAAAATTACATGCCCCCCTAGCAAGAGAAAGGTTTTGATATGCGGTTAGAGCGGTGACGAGAATATTTTCCCTCTCCCCGTGCCTCTGTGCTGGTGGCAGGAGGCAGCTCTGTGATGGGACAGGGGACAGAGCCACCTCTGTTTGGAGTGACACCACAAAAAGCACAGGCTGGTGGCAGCCAGGAGCCTGTGCTTCTGCCAAAAGTTCACTGGCAGGAGTATGCAGAGTAAGCAGCTGCTATGCAGCGCGACAGAGCTGGAACAAAGGCAGCGGCTGAATTAATCTGCAGAAAAGAGCCACCTTCCTTCACTCTGCTGCCTGCAGGGTGTGTGCTGCGAGTAACCACTGAATCACGACAGCCTGGGGTAATTAGAGGGTATGAAGCTCAGGCTCAGTTCAGCTGCACACAATCTCGCTCCCCTCCTTCTAAGGGACACTGTTTGTAGCTCTGAGGAGCTCTGGTGCTGTCCTAATTAACGACGTATCCTGTTAATGGCTGATCCTACACAATGAATGCAGGTGTCAGTCGGGATTCAGACAGCAGCAGCAAGGTGATGGGTTTGCCCATCAGAGGGCAGAAGGTGTCCTGGCAGCCTGGTCCTCTTCCAGAGGAGGAGAGGAGCCCAGGGGAGGGTGAGAAGCTGAGCTGCCTGGTGATGCTCTCATCCTCTCCAGGTCCTGTCTTCTCCCCACTGCTCCCTCCAGAAGCTAAATTGCATCATGTCGCAGCTGTGATTTCAAATGGAGCTGGTGTCCAGGGCCTGGCTGCAGGGAGGTGGCAGTGGCAGGAGGTTGGGCCCATGGGGAGGCCCTGCAGAGCAGTGACGAATGCTCTGTCATGGGGCTACCCATGGGGGGGTTGGCCCATGAGCATCCAAACCAGGGCCCAAACCTTTTCCTTGCCTTTTGCTGGCCAGCCTGACAGGCAGCCCAGTAGCTGTGAAGGATGAACTGGTGGCCCTGTCCATCTCTCAGTGCATGGGAAAACATTACTTCTGCATCTTTTTCTAAAGTATGTGGGAGTGCTAAATATGCAGGTCTGCTTCTCCAGAGCCCTGGGTTGTGTGACAGCGTTTGCTCTGGCGCGCGGTTGCTGGAAGGTGCTGCTGGAAGGAGCTGGGTACCAACCTGCACAGGGGAGAGACAGGCTCACCAGGTTTGCCTTCCAGCTGGGGGAATCCCAATCTGCTTCTCCTCTCTTCCTCCTGGATAACACTTTCGTAACTCCTCCTGCTTTTTACGCTTGGGACTCCTGCAACCCCTGTCATCAGTGAACGCTCTCACCTTTGCGTGCTTGGAGCTCTCTGGGGACTGGGACACACCAGAGCAGTTATTACAGACAGTTTTCCAGGGGCTGTCCCCTTCCCTAGCCCTCTTGCCACTGCTCAATTCAGTGGCCAGAGAGGAGGCATGGGCATGCACGTGTTTCAGTATGTGTCTCATTTTTAATGCACTTATTTTTAGCTTGTTTTTGTGGCCCGTAGAGGATTCCACAGGAAATCCTGCAGCCATGGGATCATGAAAAGCTCAGGTTCCCGATTGTGTTACATACGTTAACAGAGATGTGATCTATACGGGTTTTTTTAAAAAGCAGCTATAAATACTTCCTCCAGCTGCACCAATATCCCCTCGTCCCTCTTCCCTCCATGGCACCTGTTGACACTCATGCAGCCAGTTAAGATTAGCTGCTTCGTGGGGAAGGGAAGCCCTGACTCCAGAGCCATCCCTCCCTGCCCCATCACAGCAGCACCTGGCCGGCCCATTTCGGGAGGCCGCTTGGGCTGTCAAAATTTGCACAACCCCAAAGGGCCGGTTCCGCCGCCGGGTTTGCTCAGCCCAGTAGCGGTGTGGAGGAAGAGACAGAGACGGGAACTGGCCCCACATGATGAGGTGGCACCTTTCCATCTGAGCCTCAGGGCAAGGGCAGCCCCAGCCTCCTGGCTGGGCAGCACCACCGCTGTGAGGAGGTTGTCAGTTCTCAGCCCTGCTTCCTTCCTAAGCTCAGGCCGGCCCAGGAGTAGGGGTGCTGAGGGCTAGCGTGCGCATGCGGGTTTTGTTTTGCAGCCGTGGGGTGCGCTGCAAAGTGCATCATTTCCCTCCAGCTGTGGAAGCAGCTGGCTTGTTTGCAGGACCCCTCCGGGCTCGCCAGAATGAGTAATGCCTGCAGGGTTGGCCTGTGTTTGTAAAATACAGAGATACACGTGTATGCAGCTCGGGTTCACGGCACCCAAGCACGGGGGAGACTTTTGGGTTCTTCTGGCTAGAAGAAGAGGGACTTCTCACCCATGAGAGATGGCACTCAGTCTCTTCGCCAGCTCTGAGTATCGCAAGGGGAAGGTGATGCACAGGGTGCCCCGGTCCGACCTAGTGCATACCTGGAGGAAGCACCTGCTGGGAACCTGTCCCATCCATTACGTGATTTGTGCAACCTCTGAGCTCAATCCCGAGACCCTTTTCCATGTAGAGAAAACACCGGTGAGGTGAGAGGGAGCTCTGACAAGAGCCAGTCCCTGCTTCTCTGCAAAGATGCCAGCTCTGTGCTGGTGTCCATGGTGGATGCTGCTCAGCAAAGTCCAGCTCTGAGCTGTGCCCCTGGTTTTCCCTGCCCCACATGTTGTCATTCCCAGCTGCTGGCAAGTCAATCCCTGTCCGTGCTGGTTACCTCCACAGCAGCTGTGCTCTGCTGCTCTGCAGAAAGCCTCAGCCATCTGGGGGAGCCTGTAATATAGTGGCTGCGGACAGTGTTCGCCTTCCACGCTGGGATGGAGCCAAGACTTTCTTGAAGGTTTGTTTATGCAGAAATTATCCAATTTATAAAGTGAGATTCCCTCATTTGCCATTTTCTCCCCTGCACAAGAAGTGCCCTGTCCTGCTCTCTTGTCCCTCTCCCACCCGCTGGGTGACCTGTTCCCCTCCACCAACACAACTCAACCTCAGCAGGGGCAGGACTCAGAACCAGGCTTCCCGCTCCCTGGGAGAGCTGGAATCATGATGCAAATGGTTAAATTCATGCTGGTGGAGAAAGTGTGACCAGCCCAGCAAGAGCTGTTCTGACATTTTGCATCGCCTTAGCCCACCAGCTCCGGATAGGGCTGCTGCTGGGAGCTGGCAAACATGGAATGGAGCTTGGCTTTGAGTGCCGGTGGTCCGGGTGAGTGCCATAACCTTTACACTCCTCTGGCCCTGGGTTTGCCTGGAGAGTCTGTCCTGGAGTCAGGAGAGCCGCCTGATGAAAGTTTAGCTGAACATGAAACACAAAACATCTTGGCTTTCACAAATGAGCATTTGCTGGTGAAAGCTCACCTGTCAACTGCATCATGAAACTTGGGGCCTAATGCATGAACTGGGAGATGCATTCAGGTCAAAGTTAAAGCAATCGGAAATTTACCCCATCACTTGGAAACTCTTCTGATCCTCGCCGACGCTCTCTTAACCTATACCTCTGAGCGTGCCACACTCCTAGGCTGGCAGCTGGGTTCATGTCACATTCCTCTTCACCACTGTGCAGGATTAATTGCGAGTCAACTGAAACCTTTCTACCCAGGTGGACCCTGCTGAGATCCTGATGTGGGTCCCGTACAAGGGGTCTCAGAAACATCGTCAGCCGTGGGTCGGGTGTGCAGCCCCGCTGTTGCCATATCCCAGTAGCGCAAGCAGCTTGTACTGGGATGGGATGGCAGAAATCCTAGGAAAGGCTCATGATACTAGCACAGAGAAGAGCACAGAGGGACAAGTGGTATTACGCAGGCTCAGCTGGTGGAGGAGAAGGCAAAGCCCTGAGTCAGAAGCAGAGGACAGTGGGCTTGGAGGTAAATTTGGTGTGTTTATGAAGATTTCAGATTCAGACCCAAAACACCGCAGTGAAGCCCGTCCTGGGGGAGCTGCCATCCCACACCACAGGACGCGTGAGGGTTGCTCTGGTCCTCTGACTGCCCAGGGCCTCCTGAATCTGGAGGAGGTCTTGGCAGAAGGTTTGAACATAAGGAGGGGGTGAAAAGGAACAGCAATATTTGCTTTCTTCTGCCCTGCTCCGCCCAGGCTGTCACTTTTGTCAGGGCTCCTGACAGCCCTTTCAGCTGAAGTGCACTCCAAAAATGTATGCCGGGGTTATGTAAGACTCTAGTACCTTTGGTGACTCACACGCCTTGTCCTAACACGCCGTTCCACACAGCCGTTGTGTAACCTCACCGGGAAAGCACGCAGCGGCCGGCCCTGGGGATGGGGAGCTGCAGTGGGGATGGGAAGCCATGGCCCTGGGGCTCTCCCCTTCTGGGGAAAGGCAAACCCACTGAAGGACCATCCCATCCCTCTTGCATAGGGAGAGGAAGGAGTCCTGCACGGGGTTGGTCCTGCAACCGGAGGGACTGCAGGGGAAATGAAAAATGCGAGATTCATCTGACTAGAAAATTTGTGGTTGGCATCCAAACCTGTGGTTTTCCCTGTTGTGTGCTTGTAGTGAAAGGTCTGCTAGTGCTTGTAATGAAAGGGCTTGTTGGTAGGAGGGAATGAAAGGGGATATCTTCTTCCCTTGGCCAGGAAGCCTGTTTTCTCTCATTTAAGCCGGGAAACCTCAGGATGGACTTGGCTGCCAGCAGTGGAGATACCTGCTGTCTCTCTGGTGCAAAAAGAGGATCAGACCTTTCAGGAGCTCCTGGAGCTCACAGCAGGTGCACGGGCAGGGTGAGAGGCAGCCCGCATTGCAGCAGCAAGGGGTGCAGGCACCCACGGGCAGCAGCATTGGGAGTGGGGGTGATATTCCCAGCAGTGGGGTGGGGACAGAGCAGCCCAAGGATGTTGGGATGGATAAGCCCATAGGGGCAAAAGGCACGTGGCTCCGTCTTGGTGTGAGAGGCTGCAAAGGGGAGCGTGTGTGCCTGTGTACTGGGAAGGGAGTCTGCCCCGGTCTCCTCCTCGCAGTCAGGTCCAGGCTGCCACGTTTCGCTGCCTCCTGGGACAACATTCCTGGCAGCGCAGAGCATGGCAGGGGCCGGCAGAGCAGAGGGGACCTCGTGCCGGCATCACCTTCCCTCCTTATTCACAGTCTGCAGCCACTGGAAGGACACAAGTCGCATCTGGGCAGCTGTACCTTGGCATTTTGTGTTGCTGTGGTTTGGTCTGGTTTGGTTTTTCACCCTGCCCATATTCTGTGTTTCAATGCATGTGCCACAAATTGAGCTCAAACATCTCAGCCCCTCCAAGGCAGTGGAATTGCTGTAGGTGTGGGTATGTTGGAGGAAGTCTGAGCGTTGGCAAGTCAGCAGCAAATGTCTGGTTTAGACCTCATGCTGCCTCACACTCGTGTCTCTCAAAGAAACCAGAGGCACTGAGCAGCATGCTGCAGGTTCGGGTGCTGCCTCGTGACTTAAGGGCCGGCTCATCAGTTGGGACAAGTCAGGGTAGCTGCACTGAAGGCAGTCCAGATGAGCAGATATTTTCCTGACATCTTGCCAGTCCTTGATTTCTGTCCAGGACTCCACACCTACCCCAGCCTACCTTCTGGTGCAAAAGTGCTGCGTTTGAATCATGTAAAGGATTCGCAGCCTGGCTCATTAGCTGAACTGAAAAATAAAGTTAATGAAACTCTTCTTGTTCAGCCAAGGATCTGGTTCCCAATGTTTAGTAGCTCTGCAGTGGAGTGATAACATATTGGGGCTGACTCTCAGCTTCAGGACTCCACTTTTAGACTAGTGTAAAATCACAGTAACACAGGCATCAGACTCATTATTTATGATATGGTTATAAATTATACAATTTTGCCCCCTCAGTCCATAGCTAGAAATCACCACTTCCCACATATGGCATATGCAATGCTTTATTTTTAAAAAAATAACTTCCATCTTTCTAAAGAGTAAAGGCAGAGCAAAAAGATGAATTAATGTGACCTATTATTAAGTTATGAAATGCTTACAAGCCCACAAAACCATGCAAGTGTTCAGCTTCCTCAGGAAAGAGGGCAACTGAAACGAATTTCAGAGCCAGAACCTTGCCTGGTAGAAAGCAGAAGACACTGGCTTCAGGAGAAATGTCTGTTCCCAGCTGCAGAGTTGGTTCCCAGAAATGGCTCACCACAAAGCCCAGCACTCGTGACGCTGAAGGATGCTCATGAGAAGCAAGCCAATTATTTTCCCAGATTAATAAGGCAGAAGGACCTACAAGTTGTGTTCTAATGGCCATAACCACATGGCCACCACGGACTGAGTCTGCAGGAACGTGCCCAGCCTTTGCCAGCCAGCTTCATGGACCGCTTGGGCACAGGATGTCTCTGCCAACTGGCAGCACTGCCTGCTGTCAACATGGCCCAGCATTTTTTACCGTAAAACCTGTTTCAGTCACTTACATCTTGCCAGGTTCTAACCACGCAGCTGGCCTCGGACGTGCCGGCTGGCTACTGCGCTGGGAAATCTCAGTCAAGGTAGTTTGGCAAGGGTGAGGCCGGGGGATAACACGTTTTGTCCTTGACCTTTTGGGAAAGCTCTGGGATGAAGAGGTAAAGAGAAGAGATGTGGGTATCCTGGGGACAGAGGGAGAAAGTCTGAGATGGACGAGGAGGGGCAAGTTGGGATAAGGAGCTGCGGGAGAGGAAGAGATGGACCTCAGAGGACATGGGACAGAAGGAGGAAAGAGGAGTCCCTTCTCCCCATTAGGACCTGTCCCCTGCAACACCTGGCTGGGATGAACAAAATATTCCCATCTGTATTTCTCCTCCATTACCAGCTGAAACCTTGTGTTCTTATGTTTCATGTCAGTTGACACAATGTGGATGGCAACCTTCCGCTGTGGCAAACGCTTTGTTCGCTCCCGTCACACTTTTGCCTGCTGGCCTCGGCGTTCTGGCTCTGCTTCTGGCCTCATCACCAAGGCAGGGCGGACCTGGTGGGGACCTCCAGTTCACTGTTGACTCAAGGCTCCCCACCCAGCCTCGTCTCCACGCACAAAATGGACAGTTCCCACCTCCAGGACAAGGGCTAAGCGAAAATCCTGCTTAAAGAGATACCTGAAGCAGCCCTGTGAGAGCCCTAAAGCAGTTTAACAGCAGAGCTTAGGGGAAATTAGCCCGCTCCATTGCTCTAATGCATTTATATTGCTCCTGGCAGAGGTACCAACTCTAACCCAGCTAACCATGCAGCACGGCCATGCGCTGTCGGCATATCCTGGCGAACAGATCCCAGATTTTCCTTTCTCCGTGCTGGCCAGCGTGTCAGCTCCGTGCTGCCTTTACAGCTGATTGCACAAACTTCCCTTGGACTTCAGCATCCAGGAGTTTTGCAGTCCCTGTTGAACTCAGCTTTGCAGGCTGCAGTCCCATGGAGAGACACCTTGCCCCCCCAATTCCGCAGCCTCACCACCTCCGGCAGCAAAGCAAAGGGGGTTCCTCTCCCACGCGCAGCTCCGTGCCCCTGGAGCAGGTCCTTTGTGCGGGGGCCTCTGGAAAGGCAGAGTGCAGTCCGGTAATTAAAGCCTGGATCCTAATGTGCGAGTACAGAGAGGCCACATGCCGGCTGATTTACTTTGTAGCTTGAATAACATTTCTTTAATGTAGGTGGGTTGGGTTTTTTTGGTTGGGGGTTTTTTCATGCATGCAAGAAACATAAATAGGACTTCATCTTTTATGCATTTTCTTGTGCCTTCCAGACCCAGAACTCCTTTCCATCATTTGACATTGTTCCCTGTTTTGAAAGACGCAGTTACTAGAAAAAGATATAAGGGTGTTTTCATTGCAGTACATCATATTCACATACATAAAATATTAAAAGCAATACAGCTGAACCCAAAACCAATGCGGTACTTTAGAAAATAGTATTAGTCTTTTCCCTAGGTGTTAGAGAACGTGATAAATCCTACTCTCTTATACATTACAGCCTCCATGGATTCCCAAGGGGAGCATGTGTCACACTTACAGATACCGGGAGGTTCTGTTATGAAGGGAGCAGAAGGTGGTTTCCTGTTATATGTATGCACACACAGGGATATAAATATGTGTATGCGTGTGTATGGATGCTTACATAGCATTTGTCAGCGCTGCTGAGGTGCATTGGCTGTGTCTGCCCCACACCGTTATCTGCTGAGAACAGGGTGCATTTCCCAAGTCCTCTCCCAGTCTGTGCTGAGTCTTCCCAGAGAAGCCCTGAGAGAGATCCTGAAGACCAAGGGCACAATGCCATGGAGGGGGCTGTGGGACGTGGCAGCGGATGGCAAACACAGAGCAAACGTAGCCCTGTGGAAACAACACGTTTTCCTCTAACGGGCAGCCCTGTTAAAGGAGCCCTTTAATGTCCTCCAGACATCCCTGCTTGACTCATTGCAGTCAGACCTCGGTCCCAGGTGAGCCCGGGCTTGGTCTCGGGTGGCTGCAGGTGATGCCTCAGACCTTCAGCAATGTCCCCTGGGGATAAGTGCCCTAGCAGGTCGTCTGCCTCATGTAAGGAGGCAGAATGATTTTCCTCCTCTTAAAGGGTGTCCTAGAGGCTCATCCCCACAATAACCACTGCAATATTCACTGAAGCCAGATAATATTAGGAAACAAGAACTCAAACCATCCAGAATCTCAGTCAGCGTGGGACCTAATGCGGCCTCTCAGTTCACTCGTCCTTATGAGAGGAGTGCATTTAAAAGGAAAATTCTCCTGGGGTTAGTGCCTGCCTGGTTTTCCAGCCGCTAGCTCTTTCCCCATCCCTCAGATCCGTATGCTTTTCCAGTCTGTCAGATCTTCCTTCGTGTCCCACATGTGTGTTCCCTTCCTCCTCTCCCCGCAGAAGCCTCCCACAGCCCACCCAGCCCTGGCCCCTCCGACGCCGTCCTTCCTTTCCCCTCCCAGGGCAAGGCAGCAGGAATGAGCCCTGCTCCCATCTCCCTGCTTACTGGGGTTGAAGTCATTTCATCTGCTAACGTAGATGCACAAAGTGCTTTCAGCAAGTGCTCTTTGAAAAACAGGACCAAGCATTTACTGAATCTTTACAAATCTGCAAAGTCCTCTCCATTCTGCTGGCTTTCAGAGGGAGGAATCTTTCCTTTGTTCAACAAGCCTTAGAAAAGTTTTATATTAAAAATTATTGGTGGCTCTTTTTCATGGGTGTTTTGGTTCTCTCTTCCTTTTTGCCATCTTTCTACTGAAAAAAAGGGTAAATATAAAAGGTTCCTAAAGCATTCAAAGTCATACCCCTACATTTCTTTCCAATATTATCCTCCTTTTCAAAATCAGATTGAAAAATCTGTAATTATTGTGAAAGTTTTAACAACAAATTTACAAGGGCTGACTCTTCAAAGTTCAAGTGGCTAAGCTTCAGTAGCCACAAAAGATAGTAAAAGCAGAACCAACAGAAAATACAAAAAAATCCTTTTATGGGCAGAAAATGTTAATGGGAGAAACATTAAAGGTGTTAATAGTACCAATGCCATATTCAGCATCTCCTATAAATGGGCAAGGGAATGTTACTGTTGGCAACTTCAGGCCATGACGGGAAGTATTTATTAGCTCCACGGGATCCTATATTTGCAAGGGTAAATCCTGCCAGCAACACTTATTGCTCCATTGCCAGACTAGCAAAGAGGCCAGGGAGAAGGTAGGTGGCAAACTGGGCATTCAATGAGGGCAGGGGAGGGTGCAGAGCCCCCCAAAAGCAGCACTCCCCAGGCAAGAGGGTTCCTAGGCCTCCCCGCCTGCCCTGCTCCCAGTAGCTCGTGACTGTAGCCACTCCAACAGTATTTTTAGGAATGGTGAAATGAGACTTTGGTCCAACAAGTCCCAGGAGAAGTACCAGGCTAAAAAAAGGGAAGGGCAAAAGAGAAGAAAAGCGATGAATGTTAATTAATGTAATACAGTTGTAGTTCGATATTTGCCTGTAAATCATGTGATGCTGTATAACATGTGAAAAGAAAATTATTCAAAGGTAAACTCCATGACATACAGAGAAAACTTTTCAGCTGTACACCACAGGCTGAATTTTCTCCACAGAGAATACCTGCAGCATACACGGACTTCACTGCCAAAAGGAACTATTAATTTATTAGGTTTATATAACGCCGGGCACTTCAAGCAAGTCATACAGAGCTATGTGATTCATACAGACCGCAGACCTAATCCCAAAACATTTATTGTCATCAGTGGAAAAAAGGCTAAACTGTGACTGGCACTCTTGGCCAGGAAGAAGCAGAGCCGGTGCCCTGACTATTTTGGGATGAAGATGTCCTGTTCCTCCAAAGCCTGAGCTGGGAGCACGTCTTCCCTGCCGGGGAGCACCGGCCAGGCTCGCTGCAGGGGCAGCCGGGGGGAACCTGGTCTCCACCAGCAACTTCAGATACCTGTTCAGATAAATATAGATGCAGATGAATACAGGACTTGAGTTTATTATTTGCGTGTGTTTGAAATGATGATAGTCCTAATTGCTGTTTTTTATTTTTATAATATTAAAACATTCCTTCTAATTTATTTTGTTCTTCTATGCATCTTGAAAACCGTTCTGTGCTTAGATGATAAAACATTGTCTCTCTCTCCAAGTGTTTTTATGTTGTGTGATGTGAATTCTAATCAGGATTGGGGCAACAGCATTAATGTGGTATTTTTCCAATTCAGTTTGAAGCTGTTGACCTTCTAGCAGATATTTTCAAATCAGCAGCTCGTATTTTCCTATGAAACAAGCCCCAATATGTTATGTATTTGTCATCTCCTTGATGTTCTGAAACAAAACAAAGAAGTGATGATGTTACTACACATCTACAGTAACAGCAGTAAGTATGGGTCTGTTTCTTCATCTCCTGGGTTCCTGTCGTTGTTTGAGGAGAATGGAAGGTAAAGCGTGGTTTAGGACTAGAAGAGCAAAGGTGCGGTGAAACACCATGCTGGGGACCATACACAAAACCCATCTGTGCCATGCATCCCTCTAGCTGGTCTTCTATAAATCCCTTTTTTAAATCATCCATGCATTTTAAAAAGACCCTTTGTAGCCATAGTACTAGGTTGTGACATAGAAACTCAAGATAAACAAGCAAATGAAATATTTCTTCCTATGCTTTTGGAAAGGTTGCTTATGGTCGTTGGAGTTAGTTCATTGTTCAAAACCCCCTTGTTTCAGTAGAATATATAACGTGGCTGGCTTTGTCAGGGGGATTATCAAGGATGTCTTCAACACATAAGCACAGCACTACAGCTGTGTGTGAAGTCCAGTAACTTTCTGCACAGTGGGGAAGCTCCAAAGGAAAGCAGATGTTGGGAAAGTTTTTGGAAAAGGTAGAGAGAAAGATCTAAGTATTTATAGGCCTGCCTCCTGACACGAGTCCCAGCAGTATAATGGAATGACTCATATGGATCTAGATTAACAAAGAATTAAAGGAGGGAAATATAATTAATGCCAATCAACAGGAGTTTATGGGAAGAGACCCTTTCAAACTGACTTGTTATCTTTCACCAAGGAGATTGCAAGATTGAGTGATAAATGTAACGAAGCTGATGTAAAACACCTGGACTTCTTTAAGGCCTTCAACTTGTTGCAGCAGGACACGTTGATTAAGAAACCGGAACAATACAAACCCAACGTGACACATATAAAATGGTTGTCTAACTAATCATCCCTTAAACACCACTGAGGTGTTCCTGGAAAGGTGCTCTGGGCACCTCAGGCACTGCTCCTGGGTGCAACCCTGGGATGTTGTGCTCAGCGTTCCCCTCCAACCATTTATCAAGCCCTCAGCCCTTGCACCCTTCCCTTTGCTTGCTGGCAGACCCTGGTAATCAGCTGTTTTTTCTCCAAGTTGTTTATTTTCCTTTGAGCCCTTTCCCACCCTGGGACGGCTTGTGCATTGAGTGAGTTTTCAAGGTGGCAACTACTTATCAATGATTTTTTTTTAATGGCAGAAGAACACAATATGGTCCTGTAACCCTGCACAATCAGCTCTTCATCTGCACCAATTGATATGTTATGAGGACTGTAAAGAAACAGAAGGATTACTGCTCGGCTTTGCAAATGACACCAAGAGAGAGAAGAGGTAGAAATTAAAGTATGTGTCACTGGTGTGGAGCAAAGCAGTTTGCAAAATTGCGTTCAGGTGAATGATATGCATTTGAGTACAACC
This sequence comes from Astur gentilis, assembly GCF_929443795.1. Lineage (NCBI taxonomy): Eukaryota > Metazoa > Chordata > Aves > Accipitriformes > Accipitridae > Astur > Astur gentilis. The sequence continues at coordinate 11,891,332 of NC_064904.1, forward strand.
ACAGTTAAAAACCATACTTGTAGGAACAATAAAGCACGGTTTCAAGACAGGCGTGTGGAGGGGAAGGGTCAGAGATACTGAAAAGGGCATGTGAGTCACAGCTGAACATGAGTTACCAGAGTTCAATTACAGTATCTGAGAGCGCTAAACAGGTTCTTTGGCTGTGGCATCAGCAAAATAAGCTGTATCACATCTTTATTTGGGTTTCATGTTATTACAGCTGGAATACCATGTTCACGTCTGGTATCCGTAGCAGAAACCAACAGATATGGTGGAGACAAATCAGAGAAAGCATGCACACTAGTGCTTATGAATTGGAATAGGATGTCTTTTGGTGACAGACCCCAAGATTTCAATCTCTTCAGTCTCCTAAAGGGAGGCTGTGGGCTGAGCCGAGTCCTGGTTGGCAGTACAAGTTTGATCATCCACGAGACAAAAGCAGGAGAGATCCCACAGCTGGAAGCTGTCATTAGTAGCCATATCCAGAGCACAAACAAAGGTTTTAAACCGTGAGGGGGAACAATCACATGGACAGTTTTTCTGGATTGCTCACGGATTCCTTGCCTCTGGCGATATTTAAATGAAAGCTACAATCTAAATCAAACACAAGCTACTTCAGAGAAATCCACGCAGAGGGACTTCAGGCCTTGGTTCTGCCAAAGCTTTGGAGAGCATATGAGCAAGAACCTGGGCCTTCACCTGAGGTGCCTTCAGAGACTACTGAGGCTCAGCCCAAGCTTGGACCTGAACACACACTCTCATATAAAGAAGGTGGACTTACACATGAGTTTGGGTGTACACTGAGCTGTCTGTGTAGACACGCTTGGAGGTCTCTGGAGAATAAAGGCTTCTTCTCAGAGAAGCGTGGGGAAGGGTATAACCAACAGGCACGGTGGCTGAGAGGCTACGCTGACCACTGAAGGTGCAAATGGTTATTACAGGTGGGAGCTGCAGGTTGGATGCCAGATGCTCCAGGGCTGGAGATGGAGAAGGAAGCTCTGTCTAACAACTCCTTGGCAAATCTCTCCAAGCAAAACCCAGCTCCTGGGGCTTATCATGGGCCCTGGGAATTTCAGCTGAGCTGTGTACTTTCCATTAGCCTGTCGACAATTTTAGATGTTCCTTTTCGAACAAGTGTTTTTTAGACACATTTTTAGACAACCTGTGCCCAAAAACCCTGGAATTTATCTCACCATTACGAAACAATTACTTCCCACTAAAGCTCAGGCACACCAGTTATTAACTTGTGCTTGAAAATATTACGTGTGCTAGAGTCATCTATTCTTTTCCCATCATTGTGAATGGAGTCTTTGCTTCAGCATCAACCACACAGGAAACAGCGCAGGAGGAACAGCAAGTAACATGCCTGACTCAGATGGCAAAGCATCCAAAAGGATTTAAGACACAGCTCTGTTGGGGTCATGCACCAGTAGGAATAGAAGGGGCTTGTTATAAAAGACCTATTTTAGCTTCAAACATACGGAGTCAAATTCAGAGTTAGCATCACCACCAACTGGCTACTTGTCCTTTGCATTTCCTTTGTAACCCAAAAGGCGTCAGGTTTATGGAAAGCTAAGGAGATATTTTCAGTTCTCTCACTTTTCTAAACGCTGACCTTGTCCCAACCCATGAGAGCAATGCTCTCACCTGGCTCTCCAGAGCAGTGTGATTCTGTCCCAGAGCCTATGATCTGTACAGGGATTTGTGTCAAATGGTGGTAGAATTAGTGCAGTTCAGGCACTTCATAATGATCCCATCACAAGGGTTCACATCTCATGCATCATGCCATATGGCTCTGCAGGCAAAGCACAGCGTGCTTGGCCTTACAGGTAAGGAATCAAATAAGGCTTGCAGTCCAGGAACCACCGCTGTTTGCTCTTGTTTTCTGGGTCGCAGCCCAGTGCCTGAACCTCTCTGATACCTGAGGAATGCAGAGCAATTGCACTGCCACGGCCACTCTGATGTCCCCAGGGACTTGCTCTTCTTCTGTACGGAAAGGCAAGTTCAGACGTTAAATGGGCACAGATCAAAGGAAGAAATCAACACACAAAATCTTCTCCCACGTTTCAGATCCCGTTCTCTGCTGGAGAAGAAGTCGAGGAGGAAGATTTTTCTCTTTCCATTGTTTCCTCTGCCATCAAAAACACATTTCGCCCTGGCCTTGCAGTGGGTTGCACTTGGGCCTGATTATAATTGAGCATGGATGGACAATTGATTCAGGTTGCAGTGATCAGTCCACTTCTATCAATAGATTTGTCATCGCCATTTTCAAAATCACACACTTCTTTCTACTATACTGTTAAGATTATGTATTCTGTGGAATTTAAAATTTTAAAAACAAATACAAATAATGATTTCAAACACTAGTAATGACTTTCGTTTTAGAGGCAACACTGATGATGAAAGAGTCCTGGAAATCTCCCACTGCATGGGATTATCCTAGAATTTCTACCAGAAAAAAACCCAAGGCATCGGAATAAGAATGAATAATACTGGTTACATCCCTGTGAATGTAACACATTCTAAAATGGGGTTTGTAAAGGCTTAAAGAAACCCCAGAAAGTCACATCAGGCCTAAAAATTATCAGTCTAAACTAATATTTTTGTATAAACTAAAATAATTTAATATTTGGGCAGATTCCCAGCTGGTGTATACTGTCATAGCTGCAGTGCACAAAGAGGCAGCTATAACAATTACATTAGCTGATTCTCTACTTGCCTCTACCAACCGATGTCTTTCAGTCCCCAGTCTTTAAAGTGAGGTGATGGAAACAGAAATTCCTCAGTCAGTTCTGCATTTGCAATCCTTTTTCCAGAATTAAGACTCAAACCACATGCATTTGATTGCATTAAAATCAATCCTTATGTTTTGTCCAGCAATTGTAATCAATTCCAACATTTTTTGCTCTGATTGCAAATACTGTTAAAGTTAGGGTCTACTCCGTCTGTGCAGTGCAGTGTTAAGAGATCCTTAGTGTGACTTTTAATGTCCAGAAGATAAAAAACCTAAACTCTTCGCCACCATCATGTTGTTTTGTATCATACTGTTTTCTTTTGTTTTCTGTGTGTGGTCGCGGCCAAAAGAGTGACATAAAAATGGCACCTTAACTAGCAGATCTGCTTCCTGTGTGTCTTTGAGTCATATTCTCCAACTCTACTGGCAAAAACAAGTTTTTACAACTGTTAGCACTGTAGCCAGTACAGCTCAAAGCGCAAGTTGCAGCCTACTCTGGATAACATACAAACATTGTCATCTAAGTCCCGCTTACAAAATCACTGTCACTATCGCTAGCGATAGTACAAGAACCAGATAGCACAACTGGATTATCAGGCTGCTTTCTAAGTTTTCAGAGCCTTTAGATAGGAAAAAAAATCACCTGATTTGTGAATGAGCCTTAAGTAGTACCTGATAATATGCAGAATATTTATGGACAACAAAGAAACAGAAAACCCATGCAATCAGTTTTTTTACTATGGCCCAATTTCTAAGAAGAAAATGAATACACTTTGAAATGAACTCATTTGTTTAAATGGGAGAAACAGAATATAGCAACAACAAAATATAAAAGAGAGTAGCTGCTATGCAATTTGTCATTCCCTGTGCAAGTTTTGCTACATGGAAAAAACAGCACTAATTAATGTTGCCGTTCATTGGCAATAAAACAGCAAAATCAGCTGCTGTTAGTTTTGTGGTCTCAAGCATTTCTTCAAAAGTTTATTTCAAAATCACTTCGCCAATCAGAAACACAACTCTGAAAGACAAAAACAGTCCTTCCCCACAACTCCCATTTCCCCTGCACCCTTTCCCCAGCCCTGTTTAATTTGGACTGCGAGTATTAAACGTGGGCTTTATTGAGGGCGATAGCGGAACTCCTATTGTATCAACAGGCCCAGGATTTTCACCTAACTATCCACCATTGTATAGCTCAGATTTTATCTGTGTGACTACTGCTTCCATAGAACGGCAACGCAATACTTAGCTTACTTTAATACCTCTTCAAGCCCGTGCACAGAACTGCCACAGATCTCACTTTTGTCAAGGCTCAGGACAGGCAAACCCGTAGGTGCAAACAGCATTACTGAGCTCAGTGTGCTGCTCACACTCTGCAAATCTCTCCCCTGCTCCAATGCCTGCAGTTCAGCATTCTCATGCTGGCTGGAGTGCCCATGAGCGCAGGGTGAGAACATTAGTCTGGTTAACAACCCAAATAAACCTCTGTCTATTTTTTACCCTTTTTCTGACTCTGTCCTAAGTCAATTACAATTTTTTACAAACACATTGTAAAGAACATATCCTACTGGCTATCAAAAAGAAAAAGATGAAGCAGCAGCCCTGTGGCAAAAGCAGAGAGTCAGGAGACCTGTATACTTTTCTTGGCTTTGCTTCAGACTTTGTGACTGACCTTGGCAAGCCAGAGAGAGGCAAATCCCACTCCCTTCACCATGCAAAGGGTCCTGCCTGCTACCCAGAGAGAGCAGCTCCGCTACAACTGCGTATTGTCTGAGCATTATGCACACAGACGTATATGTTACGCACAGAAATATGGATCATTTGCACAAGAGACGAGTATTCAAATCCCAAATTCCTGTCATTGTCACAGAGCAAGGTGTTAGCTTAACTTGAGAGTGAGGAAGGAAGATAAGACGCCATGCAAGTCTACTGGGTTTCTCCTTCTGCAGGTCAGGTGTTGTAGATCATTTTGTAGTCCTGATGATGAAGTAACAGACAAGAAACTTATTTATTGCATAGTGTTCAAAGGCTATTTTTCCTTGCTGGTGTCTCTAAAAGCGAGGAAAATATTACCTACATCGTAGGAAGGATTTCAAGGCCAAGCTGGTAAATATTTATAAGAGACATAAAGTTTGTCAGATAAAATACGCCTTAGAAAGACAAAATGTTATTGCTAGGCTGCCAGATCCCCAGAGATGCCAAGTTTCTACAAACCCTACCAGATCTAGCGCTTTCTTCTAGAGGTCTGTATTTTCTCTGTAAAAACAGGAATAGATTTGTTTCTAAACAGACAAGTTACTTCTCTTTCTCATTTTTAATTCATAATTAGATCCACTCATGACTATGCTGAGGTCTTCCTTGTGCGCTTAAAAATGACTGAGCAGAGGAAACTACTGGATACACGAAGCATGTGTTGATAGCCCAAGCTTCCACCCTCCTCCACCAGACGAACCAAGCATCAAGCTGCCATGAAAACGCCCGGCTCTAACACCGCCTGGGCGCCTGGCTGCACCGGGCGAGACCCCCTAACACCAGCCCCAGCCCCCCCCCACACGTGTCAGCTCCCTTCTTCAGCACACACCACCTTCTGGGCTGGCCAAGTCCAAGAAAAGGGAGGACGTGCTTTGGCAGAAGACGACCTGAGGACCGAACCCTGAACACCGCCGCACGGCAGACACGTTTCTGGACTGCACACACCGGTGTCCCCGCTGCCGGCTGTGAGCGGGCAGCAGGGTCTGTCCCCGCGTCCCTTCTCCGGCTGAGACGGGCTCCCCGAGGAGGAGACGCTGCCATTTCTCCAGCCACCCTCCGCCGCTTCATCCCCTCTGCCCCACGGTGCCCCCCGACACCTGAGCTCCCTGCCCCGGCTCGCACCGTTGCTCCTCTCACGCCCGGCCCGGCCGCCCCGGGGCTCCCGCAGCCCCCCGAGGGCCCGTTTAGGACACACCCCACCACCCCCCGCTCCTCCAGGCCGCTGCCCCCCCGGGGCAGCTCCGGGGGCCGAAGGGCGGCCGAGCCCTGCCTGCGCGGCGCCAGGCCGGGCCCCGGGGACGGGCAGGGCTCCCGCTGACCGATCCCCGGAGGACGGGGCGGGGAGTCGGGGGAGGGCCGCCACACGAGGAAGGGCCGCTGCCGTCCCGTCCGTCCCCCCCCTCCTGCCGCCGCGGCCGGCGCCCCCGCCCCGCCCCGGCCCGGCCCCTAGCAACAAGCCGCCGGCGCCGGCCTCCCCGGCGCGGCCGGGCGGGGGGGGGGCGGGCCCTTCCGGTTCATGTCGGAGCTGGGCTCGGCGCGGAGGAAGCCGGGCGGCCATCTTGGCTCGTCCGGGAGCGGCGGAGGGGCGGGGGGCAGGCAGGCGAGCAGTCGGGCGGGCACCCAGCTTCCCCAGCCCGGCCGCGGCTCCGCGGGGTTGCCGGCCTTCTCGGAGCCTGGGGCGGGCGGGTAGAGGCGCGCCGGGATGCGAGCGGCGGCCCGGTGAAGGGGGGCCGCGGCGGGGGAAGGAGAGGGGAGCCCCCTCGGCGGCGGGCCTGCGCTAGCCGTCGTGCCCTGGCTGCAGGGGAGAGGGGCCGGCGAGAGGAGCCGGGCTGCGCGGCGCCCCGCTGCCTCCTCCTCCTGCCCGCCCGCCCGCCCGCCCGGCGTTTCCCCCTGCCGGAGCCGCTCCCTCGCCGCCTCCCTCCTCCCCGCTCCATCCCTCCCCGCTTGATGAGGCGGCCCCCTCCCCGCTGCTGACCCCCGCGGACCCCGGCCTGGCTGTAGGATGAGCCCGGAGGACTCGGAGGGGGCGAGGCCGCTCCGCTCCCTGAGGGGGATCTAGCTCGGGCGTGGGGCGCCGCCGGAGGGTGGGGGGCACCGACGCGACGCCGCCCCCCCGCCAGCCACCTCGTCCTTCATGGTGGCTCCCTGCGACCACCATCTCCGAGCAGACGCGCAGCCCGGCCCGGGGGCCCGTGTGTGTGTGTGCGCGCCGCCGTCGCGGGCAGCGCGGCCGCCCGAGTGAAGTAAAATGTCCACTCGGACTCCATTGCCCACGGTGAACGAGCGCGACACCGAGAACGTGAGTACCGCCGGCCGCGGGGGGACCGGCCCGCGCACCCTCCCCCGGCGCCGCTGGCTCTGGGGACGCCGGGCCGCGGCCAGCCGGGGGGGGGCATCGCCCTGCGGAGGGCTGTCATTAACCTCTTGCCGCTTGTACTGCTCCCAAATTACCGATTTACTTCAATTATTTTTTTAACTCCCCCACAGCACGGTTCGCCTGTTTAGTAGCGTTTGCGGGCATCCCTCCCCCAAGCGCGGTGTCCCCTCTCTAACGCTTTATTCGAGTATCTCTCGGTGGCGAGGACCGGGTTTGTTATGTTGGTAACGGGGAAGAGAAGATCCGCGGTGGGGAGGGGGGGTCCTGGTGGCTTGCTGTCTTCTCCTAGTATGCAAACTTACTGGTAAAAGCAGCCGAATAAACCTCTGGTAAACAGATAAGACTAATTCAGCTTTGGTAGTGGTGGGCTAGGTGACCTAGATAATAGGCCTCTTCCCTGCTTAATTTGCAGGGTTCTCGATGATAATGACGCTGTTACACTAGTCACCTGTTCAGATGACATTAAAAGGGTTTCTTTATTGGAATTATCTTCCAGATAAAGGAGCCTGTTCCCTCCTTCCTCCCTCTCCTTTTTTTTTTTTTTTCTCCTCCTTCTTCTTAACAAAGCCAGGGTTTAGGAATTGACATTTTATTTACAGGATTGAGTCAAACGCTGTATTAACAGTTGCACAGGTCGCATGCTAAAGGAAGAAAGAAAGAAAAAAAAATAGTAGTCCTACCACATGAGCAGATAGCCACAAACGAAGCTTAGCAGGAGACTCCCTTTCTGCAGATAGCAACTGTATTTAACTTAAAACTTGATCGCAGTGTATCCTGTCTAACCATTTTTCTGCATAGGCTCTGACATGTCCCCAAATGATAAACAGAAGGGAGTTGTCACTCACTGTAGTCTAAAATGAGTTGATCAGCAAACTTTGTATTCAGCTTTCTGTGAAGGCTATCTGATATTCTTTAGAAGACAGATGCTAAGCTTGACAAAGGAGGCTTTTTTTTTTTTTTTGCGAGGACTGCTTATGTTTTGGACTGGCAAAAAAAGTGGAAACTTTGGTTAAAGATCAGGAAAAACTGTTGGATTGTTCCAGACCATAAATAGTCCAAGAAAAGTGATGGTAGCCCCATTGTTTAAAACAAGACCAGACAAAGCATTAGAAAACATGCTGCATGGAACAATTACTGAATTACTGGGGATTTAGATTTTATTGACATAATAGGCACTTCTAACTTCTGTGATCTTTATTTGTTTTAGCACTAGATGCAACCTGCAGGCTAAGGGCTGTATTGAGCAAAAAGCCAACTAAGCATATTTGGTTGTAAAATCTCAATGAGCTTCCTGCCTTGTGGAAGAAAATAATTAAAATATTATGCGGCTCTTCCTATGCCATGGGGAGAGTTGAAGTTGTAGCATACTCTACAAAATACTATACAAAGTTTATTTGGATAATTGTTTTAGTCTATAAGCAAACCTGTCTGAGGTTTCCAAGCTCCATGTATGTGTGTGCAGGCCACCCAGTAAATAATTTTAGAAAGTGTTCTCTAATGTAATCAGGTGTTCTAATGTAATTAATTCAAACTCTACTATGGATAACTTAACGGTGGAAGAACTTGGTATGTGCTCGAGGAAATACATTATTCACAAGCTGTGTGTTCTAGCACTTGGATTTTTACATGTCTTCCACTTAACGCACCTTATTTTCACTTTAAAATATTGGTCTAAGACTTCTCTTTAGTAATCTTCATAATTAACATAGATGAATTGTCTTGCTTGCACATGAATTGCCTTGGGTTTAGATTAAGGCATATTTTTCAACTGCTGTAATCTGGTCTGGTGACCACAGAAATACCTGTAGGTAGTGATATTGACAGGGAATGATTAACCCGAGTACTTGCCAAATCCATTGAACCAACCTCCCAGTACAATACTGTATCCCTCAAGAAGCTGTCTCTGATATTCTCACTATCAGCTATCTAGAAATTCACCAAAATACATTCTGTTTAGCCTTGCTTAAAACTAAATTTAAATCTGACATTTAGTCTGTCTGACTTAGCCCTACAGCTGTGAATGCCAGGTCTCTTTGTTTTAATACCAAATGTGACGATTTTAATACTTCAACTGACTTTTCTTCCACCGCAAAGCTGGATGTATTGTGTTGGCAGGTAAATTGAGCCCTTGATTCTCCTTCACATAAAAGAAGTCTAATTAGTTAATATTCATAGGACTCTTTGAAGCTCAGGTGGGAAGAGGATTAAGAGGTGCCAAGGTACTCAGCTAGCCTTTGGGCCATGGTTGTGGACCCCCTTAATGACTTCTGTCTGCTTGGAAAGTTACCACTGCTGACAAAGGCTTGGCTGGTGTTGAATCTGGTTGAAGCGTGCTGATCATAGCTTATCCATGCCTATACTTGCAGTTTGAAAATGAAGTTAGCCTCCAGAATGACGGTGAACGTAAATTATTATTGTCTGTGCTTGCAGTTAACCATGTTCGGCGGTTGGCAACTCCTGTTGAATAGACAGGGTCTAATTGTCAGGACTTGATTTTTATTTTTTTTTTAAGGCAGTGTATACCACTTCTTATCAAGACATGTACTGCTGAAGTGGAAATACTGTCACAGTGACTTTCCCCAAAAGCCACTCACAGCTATCAAGCCTTTAGTGCCTTTGAGAGTAAAGAATTTGGCTCCGAGTCACCTGGTTTTGAGAAGAAAGGCATCCCAGATGATCTGTGATCACAGGAACTTCACACTTGGACAGTTGGAAGCTGGCTGTTGGCCTGCGATGAGCTGGCTTATCGCAAAGGTAGAGCAGCTCCTCTCTGGCCATGTCTTGTGCAGCAATGGCTGCCAGCTGCTTAGGGGACAGAATTGAATGAGAAGATCAGATCTTTTCTGTTTTCCTCAGAATTATGTCTTGCATGTGGGAGAAAAAGCAACAGAGTCAGCAGAGAACACTTTCATCCAAAACTGGGAGACAAGGTAGACACAGAAGAAGGACCTTTAGGTGACAGAAGAATGAGTAAACCTGTTTTACTAGTGATGAGGAGGAAGGGAGAGAAGGTGGAGGAGGAAAGAGTGTGGAAATACAATAGGAAAGGTAGATGGTGGAAAACAAAAGATAAGAGGTGGCACAGAGGAATGTGCATATGGCAGGATGGAGGACAACCAGCAACAAAGAAATAGGAGCAGAAGGAACAGGATTGTGTGGAGTAGGACAAATGTTCATTAAAAAAAAATCCCAAAGAGTGGGAAGATGATAGCAAATTGTAGATAGAAACAAGGAAATACAGGTGGTATGGAGGTTGGTAGATTTTTTTTTTATAAGAGCATGAAATAGAAAAGAAAAATCTAGACTAAACAGTTTAATTTGAACCTCTGTTCATTGCACAGCTGTGGGGTTTTGGGGAAAAAAAGGTAACTTTTGAATGTGTTGGGACTGCAGGCCAATCTGAATTAAAAATTTAAGTAATTTGAGGAAAAGCGAGACTAAAATATACTCTTTATCTCCATGACTGTGCCTAATGTGAAAAATTTGCTATTGAAAAATACCAGTGTGATGGCAACTGTGCTTGTACAAGCCTATACAAAAGGATTCTGTGCAGCAAAAGTATCTCATTTAATTTTTTTTTAATTTAAAAAGGTTTAGTAAAGGCAGGGTTACGTTCAAAAATTTACTTCTAAGGTACTGTGAAGGTTAGTGCAGTACATCTTGGTTTATTACCAATTAGCTATGAAATGCATTAGAGCATTTGCAGACAGTATGCAAGCTTGCATTATTCTATATATTATTTATCAGTCTTCTCCTATTACAAATAGATCTGTAATCAGAATGCTTTCTTCCATAGCGTGAAATCCTGTGGTGGTTTCTTTTGGAGGGGAGGGAGCAGTGTTTTTTCTTTTAAAGAAGGGGCTGAGGAGGAAAGTATGCCTGTGGCCAAGAGTTCTGGTATATTTTTTTTTCTACAGGGACCATATATGTTTTTCCATATTTTTCACCAGTTGTCATAAATGTTCTGGTTTGAATTAGGTGAAGGTGGCAAAATAACTAGAAATAAAATATGTTTTAGGAATTCATCTGGGATGTATTTTTTAATTCCAAACTTTCACAGAGCAGGAAAATGCTTTTTGTGTGTTTCTCACTGCCTGGGATGCCTGATAGGTCTGGTACTGTGTTTGTACTCAAAAAATACCTGATTAGGTTGTGCGACATTGCGAGTGACCGACTGCTAGTATTTTCACATTTTGAAGTGAGAAGTTTCATTCTTCAGCTCTGCTAAACCGCCTGTGCCGTATGTTTAATCATTTGGTTTCACTGTCAGCTTGAACTGATAGGAGGCTGCTGGGGGTGTCAGCCTTGACTGCATCTTCCCACCTGTGGTTTATGCTGGCACTAATTACTGCAGGGCTGTATGACAAGTCTGGTCGGCTCTCTGATCTGACTAAAATGAAGCCTTAAGAAAAGTGGGTTTATCCCCGTTCTGTGTGGCTGCAAATACTGACACAGAGGAGAGGATGGGAATGTCCAGTTCAGGTGGGGAAGGCTAGAAATGCTTCTTACTGTTTTAGTTTTGGTTTGATTTAAGCCAGTCATAGCACAGCACCCTAGGGCTGAGATAACGTGAGTTGTGCCACAAGTATGAACAGAGATACACAACTGCAGTGGTGTACCTTTCCAAATCATGTTGTTTTGCTCCTGGAAACGAACTTCCATTTTTTTTTCCCCCCCTTTTTATATTATTTCAGTAACTCGGAAAAACTAAGCTATAGGACCTTACTCTAGAAGTTGTTAAAAAAAATCAGACTTGGTTCATGTATTTTATTAGCACCAGTGCATGTGACTTAAATTGTGGCCTTGGAAGTAGCGGTCTGAAAACCAGAACACAGCTACAGAAATTATTGAAAGAAAATAAACAAGAGGAAATATGGGGTTTAGTACACTAAACTTCGTAGACTTCTTCCTAGGCTTTCTTACCCACTTGCCTAATATCCTTACCTGCTCGGTTCTCCATTTTGATTCTAGTCAAAAGATGCACTCGTGTTGATGTAAGTGGACAATTCCTGTTGACTACATGTCTCAGGTGACTCAAGTCAAAGGAATTCTAAGAGTGGAGGCATTTGTCTCTCCAGATCTCCATTTCATATGATATATAAGTAGCATGTGTCTGCAACTTCTTCCTCTTCACAGTCAAGTAATGCTGCCTCATGGATGTCAGCCAGATCAAAAATGGAGGTCACTTTTTTTTTTTAGGCTCATGGCGTATCAAGGTTGGCTCTGCTTAGTGTGGAGATCATCTGCCACTAAAAATCATTAGAACGTATGACAAATAGATGCTTAGTCCTCTTAAAACATAAACCTGAAAGGTACTCAGTACGCCTGCGATAACGCTCCAGTCAGTCTTCTGGATGAAATCCTTGGGTTAAGAAGAATTCTTGGCCTGTAAAGCAGCAACTTGTTGAACTCCGTGTGTGTATATATATAAACAAAAATTAACTTTCAAATAAAATTTGTTCCTGCAGGGTTAAAGCCTAAACAAAGTTTTCTATCTGCAAGCTCAATGTGGTCTTTGAAAACCAACTGTGAGGGTGGGGTTTTTTTTGGTGTGGGGTTTTTTTGGTTTTTTTTTTTTGTTGTTGTTGTTTAGCATGTAATTACTGGCAGTGATGATTCTGGAAGCAACTTAGTTGGCTGTATTGTTGATGAAGAATAGAATATGGTTGGCTCTTCAGCTATTATTCCCCAGGCTGATGTCAATAAATATCCATTTTAATCAGCAGTAAAGAAACTTTGGCTGGAAAGATATGATGAATGTCAGATCTTGATAATGTGAAGCAACAAAAGAGCTTTTAAAAAGCTTTTCTAACCGGCACCAGACTTATCTTTTTGATTATATAAGCAGGATTTCTTCAGTGTTGTGTTGTTCAGTGCTAATCATGGAATTACAGATTCACTCTCTTTCATATGCTGTATAGAGTATGAACCAAATGAAGTCAAATACATCGTCAGAGGCTGTAGTGGTTATACATGGAAAGGACTCCTGAGCCAGACCCTGTATGTCTATGAAGAGGAGCCTCTTCCCTTTGCTGAAGGCTGTTAGTGCTTTGCTCTTGGCACTCTCCCACTCTGATGTCTGCCTCCATCAGGCTGCCCAGTATAGGGAGTTGCATTGCTCTGCTTGGTTTGAGCTGTAGCTGCCTTGTCCTGACTGTTACTCCTGTTTTTTTCCTTTATTTCGCCCTCCCCGCTGAGGTTAGGGAGAACTAGGAATGTGTGTCAAGAGGTATAGCCTGTGTGTGCTAAAGATGGTATTTACCCTTCAGGTTCTCCCTTTAAACTGGTTGTTTGACAAATATGACCTAATTAAACTAGCCACTCATTTTCATGAAGTGGCATACCAGTTAAGTGAATGAGTACTATGGTAGGCTGAGAATTGCGCAGTGAATTCTTCAGCTTTTGACAATGGCAGCATCCACATTAGTGTGTTCTCTCCTTTACCAGCTATAATGTATTTCTAGAAGGTCTGTTTGTCTCCCTTGCTGAGTTCTGACCCTCACAGTTGTTCCACTTGATTGCAGCATTCATAATGGTAGAGCTGTAGCACACTTCAGTGAGTAAGTCTGCCTTCATGGATTGATAACTTTAATACCACATTGGATAGCATTTTCCTTTGTAGGATGGTGTTTAAAATTTCATGAGGTGGAAGCCGTGACTGTTCACCCTTAAGATTGATTATGTAGCAAGCTAGTCTAAAAACTGCCTTTTAATTATATGTGCTAGAACCAACGAATTGGTTACGCAAACATCGTCACAGGCATACTGGGTCTGACAAAATCTGCCTTGCTCCATGTCCTGATTTATGCCCTGGGCAGTGGTAGGATGGAAGTAAAATCAGGACAAGTACAAGACATCTTCACCTGGTGTTGTCTGTTTTATAGTATAGGAAAATAATGTAATGTTTCTATAATATATGATGACTCGGGGATTCCCAGAGCAGTAACTGGTATATAGACAATTCTGGTTGAGTGTTTGCTGTGACACCTCTTGGTGGTTGCCAGAAATGTAAGTCTGTGTTTTGACTTTCCAGTAGAATTCCTTCGTCAGCAGTTGCAGGATGCCCTGCTGTGCTGTTTCACGGATATATCTGTGCAATAAGATGCTATGTCTGTGAATATCCGTAGGGCTAACCTTTTTTATCTTACCCTGAGTAGTACTCAGCAGTCTGTATGTTCTTAAAGATGTTAACAATAAATGGGAAATAAAATACAACACATTGTTAGGAAGGGCTGCAGTGAAACTTGTCTTCACATGTTTCATTTAAAATATTTTTGTGTTTTAAAACCTATGTTTCCTGTTAAGTTTTTCTATAAATAAGAGCGCTGGTGGGGAGTGTGCAGCCAGAAATTACCATGTATTTATATGTTGTGTGCCCAAGTTTGGGTGATGAAGCAATTTAGTGTCTCAAGTGTTCATGATGTCCTGGAATGTTTACATTATTAACATTGTAAGGGACTTTTTTATTACAATTAAAAATGCTGAATTGAATGAGGCTATCATGACTGTTACTGGTCTGACAGCTTTCCAAGAAATTCTATAGTATCACTTTGTACTATTTCATGCAAAGATGAGGTAACAGCTAAGGTAATAAACATTCCTAGAGACTTTTGTAAGATTACATTTTATTAGTTCATTTGGCTGATGAAAAGGTAGTTTTCACTATTGTATAAAATAAATGCTTTAAAAAAAAATATGTTCATACCGTTTGTCCTCCCTGTTTTAGAAAGAAAGCTTCCTACTTACTGTAAATGAACATGGATTTTTGCAGGTCTTGGGCATTCTAATCTCTTAATGTTTTTCAGCTCTTCGAATGGATATCAGATTCTGTCTCTTCCAGGTTTTTCTCAGCTGTTGGCACCTTCTTAAGCAGTATAAGAACTTTGATACTAGCCATCCTCTGCCCTGTGTATTTCTAATGCTCTGAATGTTAAGATGTCTCTAATCATACAGATACTGGATAAAGCTAACATCTACCAAAAAGATTTCAGTTATTGGCACCTTCATACTTCATTTGCTTTTTACTTTCTTTTCTTTTCTTTTTCTTTCTCTTCATGCTAATCATTATCTGGCTATGAAAGGATGTCGGCTCATCATTGGGGGAAGGCTTTTGCGAAAAGGTGGGTTTTGCATTGTGTTCCAAATATAGTTGGTCTTAGGCTCAGTCCCTCACAGTGAGGTCTCTCACAAATGGAGATGTTTTAGTCCATTCCCTTCTGGGTTGATTAATAGCAGGGTGGGGCTGGGGGGAGGAATGCTTTTTTTTGAGAGAGAGAGAGGTTGTCATGTTGACTTGAAAATGGATATTTTTGGGGGGAAGCCTCCTACTATGTGCAAAAAAAAACCACCTTTTAAACTATTCAAAAGATTTTGAAATTGAACCTGATGCATGCCTAGATATGGAAGAAAGTGCTTTCTTGTCTTGAGTGGATTTCAGGAGACTTTTCTTTTAAAAGATCGTGACTGGCTAGCCTGAAGCTGCACGAAGTAGCCAGTCTCTTTGCTTCACCCCATCTGCAGTATAATGGTCTTTCTTTGCATGAAGACATGTATTTTGGGAATCCCTCAGCTATGGTGAGTGTCATGAACAAGTGTTACCCTTACACACAACATGTGGCCAGGAGATACAACTCACCTACCACAATGTATGGAAACTTACTACAAATAAACACATGCTTATTTTAAATCTGATGTTTCTAAGACAAACCCCTATTCTTGCTGAATCCATATAAATGTGGACCTGGGAAAGAAGCCTGTAATTGAACAGAGTCTTTGGGGGCCAGGAGGTGAGGGAGGCAAAATCTGCAGAGTTGAGGGTCTGCTTGGGAAAGGACAAATGACCTGCATCTCAATTTAGAGAGCAGAGGATGCTATTACTGTTTTTCTGGGTTGAGATTGGAGCTGTTATTCTGTTTGCTGAGGAAGCTACCTTGGGAAGTAGATGAGTACAGCCAAATGCTATACAAGCCAAAGCGTGACTTGAACTTTTCTTGGACCATCTATATTTTTGCTTTTTGCCTACACCATTTAGCTTTCCATCTACCTATCATGGCTTCTTGAAAATTATTTGGGTGGGAGAAACACTTTTACTCAGTTTTGAGTTTATGCTTTTTAGTACTGTATGCTACCAAGCGCTCTTCCTTCATTTCCATGAGCAAAAGAAAATCCATGTTGAAACTGGGAAGCCGTTTTCTGCAGTTTTTAGAAAGCTTGTGTTCTGTTCAATGCAATAATCTTGTATTTGACAGAGGAAGGACCTGCTGATATACTTACGTGAAGTGAAATAAAGTCCAAATGAGATATGGTTGCAAATGGACAGATTGCTACAGAGCAAAACACGGCTGTGAGCAAGTCAGTTGGAGAGAAATGAACTGCTTAGGAACACACAGTTTGATACTCAAAAAACACAGCTGAAAAAGGCCATATTCTTGAAAAGAAGTAATCTGGGTTAGGGTAGAAGTGCAAACCTCCGTACAAGGAGATTGTGTTAAATTTATCAATGCTAGTCCAAATAAATTCACAGCTGTTAATTCCTGCCTTTAAGTGCAAAGCTAGAAAGCATGAAAAAAATTAGAGGACACAAGAAGTCATTCCTCAACAGAGGACAGCAAAGCTTTCAAGGTATTTTAACTGGGGTGATTTACTATGTGGAATAGAATTCGTTAGTGTAACAGAGTCTTTCTTTTACCTAATATTGTTTATCTAAGTAGGATGTGAGTAAGATCAGTTCTGAATAACCTGTACACAGGTTCTTTTGTTTGGGAATACATGGTACCTGATGCCCACATCTCAACTGGCTCATAAGCTAGCTCAGGTCTAACACAGTTTATTAGTTCAAGCACAAGACAGCACTGATGCAGATACTCTGTTTTTTGGGGTCAGCTGTGTGGTTAAAAAGCGACCCACTTGTTGAATCTGTCTGCTGGAGAGCCTAAGCAAATAAGCCCTGCTTGGAGGCAGGCTGGCTCTTGCTGAAGCCAGCTTGTGTGCCTGTGCCACATGCCCAGGTGTGAAAGAGCTATAGCCTAAATAGTCCTGATATGCTTATTTTTCCAAGTTAGGTTATCAACTTGGTGTAGTGCAGCTGTATTCCTGCAGTGCTGTACTTGAACTAAAAGTGAACCTTCCTCTAATGTATCCAAGAAATATCCTCTTGGTCCTGTACAGAACATCCTGGTCTCTGATCACTGGGGGGTAGCAATGTAGGAAGATGTTAGCATCTAGCATCAGCAGTTGCTGCTTTTTTCTAGTTGGTCTGAATAATTTGACACTAGAAGGTACCAAAGGAGCTGACAGAGAAGTTCTCTGCATTGTGTGCTGCAAGGTTTGTTAGAAGTCAAAGTTAAGGGAAGCGTAGAGGTATTGCTGTACCAGTACATACAGGGGTAAATAAGATGGCCTGAACAACAAGCACCAGGCTGGCGTTAAGGGCATGCAAAATAGTGAAGCTGTTGATAGAGGATTTCACTGGCTTTAGTAGTTCTTTCAGCTGGGTTACTGCTCCTGACCTTCCTCTTGAGAATTATTGATTGATAAACATTTATCCAGTTGTTACAGTCTTGAGATATTACTGAGAACAATGAATTGTTATCAAG
The DNA here is from genome assembly GCF_929443795.1 of Astur gentilis. Classification (NCBI taxonomy): domain Eukaryota; kingdom Metazoa; phylum Chordata; class Aves; order Accipitriformes; family Accipitridae; genus Astur; species Astur gentilis. The sequence goes on from NC_064904.1 coordinate 11,908,787, forward strand.
CATTGACTTTTTACTCGATCTTGTTACGGGTGTGCTTCTTGTTCCTGTGCTGGTTATTAGTGGTTTGGAAGAAGTGTCTACTACTGCTCCTGAAAACTAGGATAAAGATTAAATAGGGCAGGATGGGCCAATCATGGGGAACACGTAACCTGCATGTAAGGAAACTCTGCATTTCACTTCAGCCAAATGTGAGATCATGTGTGTAAGGAACCAGGAATGAAAGTCATTATGTGTGGTAAGGGAATGGGAAGCAATAATTCTTAAAGAGTTAGGGCCAGTGTTGGGTGGTCAGATACAGATGGCCTTCTGCCAAGAAGGCTACTTCTGTCCATGTAAAATCAGTGGAGTGTTGAACAGAAGATGCAGTCTCTGTGTTTAGTCCTACTGCACCTGCTGTGGGTATGGCATGGCCAGTTCTAGCATAAGCCCTACAAAAAGATGTTGGAAAAATAGGAGAGGGTTCTGAAAAGAACTATAAGAAATGTTTCCTTGTCTTTAATCATTCTTACAGCAGCCTGTTTAGGGAGCGCTCTCTCTCTCTCTCTCTCTCTCTCTCTCTCTCTCTCTCTCTCTCTCTCTCTCTCCCCTTATTAAAGGGGTAATGTGATCATAGTAATTAAGTACCTATATGGGAAGTACAAATCTGGTGACAATGCAGTAGCCAGGCAGTAAGGAGAAGCTAAAGCCAGATTGATACTAAAACGTTATATGCACCACAATGTGTGTGTGTGTGTTAGGGCTTAGATAGTAACTGTTGAAATAATTTTCTGAGAGTTGCCATAGACTTCTATCAGTATTATTTCTTAAATGAAATGAATGTGTTTTTAAAAATAATTTCATCACAGCTGTTGCACTTAAATTAACAAACCAAGGAACTTAAGATGCCAGAGTATATGGTCACAAGGTTACATCAGGTTATTAAATAGAGTGTGAAACTTGCCAAGTGTCATGCAAGCATGGATTTGTTCATTTGTGCCTGTACCATGGTTGTTAGCTCTTGAGTTATGATCTCACATCCTTATGCTACAGGGATTTTCAGACTGAGTGTTGCTGTATGCCAGATTTTTGGTTGTCCCTGCTGGGTTTCAGGAAGCGTAGTAGTAGAAGAGCAAGATCAGGGATTTCTGGGATGACCCTGAATTTAGTGTGTCATCTTCTGCGTAGCCAGACATTTGCTCCACATTTGCAGACTACTGAGCTTTTCTAACTAATACTTTAATTAGTGAAGTTGGTGTATAGACCTCAACCATGAGTTGAGAACGTGAAGGGACCTGCTCTTTCATAAACAGGCTGTCAGGAAATGAAAGAATACTTTACTGTTATCTTAACCATGTGATCTAACAAATAAAGACTATTATAGGTATGATATATATACACACACACCCATTCATTTTTACAATTAATAGCTGTTCAGAGAAACTGAGTGAAAGGAACTTAACAGATTGCAGACAGTATCTCAGATCTCTGTAACTGGTGCTCAGCCTATTAATATCTGAGGTTTCTGTACATTAGGTAAGATTTCTTCCCTTGTTCTCCATGCTGTCCTGGGTGTTTTGAGTCATGAGGTTTTGTAGGAATAGGAGTCTAGTGTAAGAGAAAAAACCCCTTTTATTATTTTATCAGTAGTATTAAACTGTCAAATATGGGTGAACATTTTACTGTGTGTACTTTGGAAAAGCTTTGTTCGTGTCTCCTTTCCAAAGTCTTTCCTGGTCTAGTTAGTCACAGTAATGCAAATGGGAAATAATATCAAACACCTCCATGTTTCATAACTGATTTGGCAGTCCATGTAAGTTACTTGAAACTGCTCAACTATTGCTGCAGTTCAGGTTGTGTTTCGCTTGGTCTTTACCAGGTGATTAAATGGATATTGTGTTATGAACTGGGAACGTCTTTATTGCCCCCATCAGAGCAAAGTTCACTGTGAATCTGAAGTTTGAGTTGGATCCTTTGAAGAAACCTTCAAAGGAGTTGCTGATGTTTTTGAATGTTGTGTGCTTATCATTGATGTGTTTTGTCTTTATTTTTTAGACTTACCTGTGTATGTTTTTATTGCAGCACACGTCCCATGGAGAAGGACGGCAGGAAGTTTCCTCTCGAACTGGGCGCTCTGGAGCTCGCTGTAGGAACTCTATAGCTTCCTGCGCAGATGAGCAGCCACATATTGGAAACTACAGACTCCTTAAAACGATTGGAAAGGGGAATTTTGCAAAAGTAAAACTGGCAAGGCACATCCTAACTGGCAGAGAGGTAAAGTGGTATAGGTGTAAACAGTAGTGAATTGCAGTAGGTGTGAAGGTTCTTTTAGAATAACATCATCTAAGTCTGTGAACATCTAGCACATTTTACTCAAGGTACTGCCACTGATGTAGAAAAAAAATATAAATGGAAAAGTATCTTTTTTTTTAGCAATGATTACAAAACAATTTCTCTTGAAAATGGTCTCTTAAATTTGTATTTTTGACAAGTCCCTGTCCAACTACATTGTGTTCAAGTTTGCTACTAGAATTCTCTGCTAAATCCTCCATTCCCAGAAAAGGGCTCAATATATAGCAATTAAATAAGCTTGCTGGGAAGACTGCCTCTTGGTGTCTCTATACTGCACAGTGTAGGGCTGTATTTGAGGGGAAGTTAGGAATGAGAACTAATACATCTTCTTGATTATGGTCTGAATAGCCCAAACTCAGTATTTTCTTGCCAAAGCAATGTATCTCCCAGGAGATCTGCTAGTGTCTGCAGTGCTGGGCAGCCTTGGGAAGACTCTCCAGTTTGTTCAGACCTGGTTTGTGTGTCTTGCTCAGTGTTGTATGGTGTAGACAAGCTTTCTCTTGTATCTGTTCATAGTGTCTTACTTAGTTCCATAATTAGTTTCTGCATGCCATTGCAATGTAATTAATAACTTGCATTTAATGATGGTTCTGCTTTGGTGAGCTATAGTCCTGTTTGCTTGTTACAAGAAGGTGTTACTTGGTACTGTTTTATTAATAGCAGCTCTAGGTACTGAAAGAGGGAGAAACACCTTGTGGACCTTTTCTTGCCAAACCTGTCTAATGAAGTAAATGTTTGCTGATACAAGCAAGAACTTTTAAAGAAAGCTATGTGGCTGACTGCAGTGCTTTAAGGGAATATCTTTTTTCTAAGCTAATAGGGAGTTCAGTAGCATTAGGAGGAACAGAGAGGATGACATTTTGCAAGAGTTGTTGGGAGGGTTTGGGGTTGTTTTTTTAAGCTGACAGTTCCCGTGGTCAGCAGTTGTCTTCTGGTGTTAAAGTAAGTGCGCGTTTGTAGACAAAAGATTTTGGTTAATTGCTTTCCACTCTTAAGTTCCCTCTGCTTACTAATACTTAATATAGGAAATCCAAGTACCTGATTAGTATTTCTTTGCTATTATTACAGGAGTTGGAGATAGGTATCATGTGTCACACATTGCTTTGGAAAAATAAGTATGTTTTCTTTTACTTATAACTGTGTGTTGACCTCTGGTTCATTATCTTTGAAATTTCAACAAATAAACTGACAGTGTAAAATCTTTGGCCAAATTTAGAAAGATTTAAGTACTAAGTTTCTTTAACTCGCATGGAATAGGTGTCATTCAATTGATTCAGAGCATAAATCCTTTCCAGGATGTGGCCACTGGTTCTGCTTACCTAGAATGAGTGGCCTTCCTTTGAAGGGAACAATTAAGCTGGTTTTATAGGAATATCTTGAAGGCATTTTAAACTTTTTTGTTTTCTTTGTAAGAGGGATGGGTAAAAGTTTCTCTTCTTGCTAGGTGAACTGTACAGCACTGATAATAATTACATTTTAGATGTGCATGACCAGAATTGTTCACAATATTCTGGATAATAATTTCCCCAGTGTCATTAATTTACCCTTACAGAAGTATTTATCTGATTGATCTTTAGATTGTGCTAACCTTTTTCATGGCTGTCACATTGACGTTTTTTGGTTTTGATCAGCAACAGCACCTTGTACTTTGTTGAATTTCGCTTTCTTTGCTAACTCATCTTCAAGGTTGTTTATATCAGTTTTCCATTATATTTGATGGTGCCTCTTAACTCCTTCAACAGACTTAATCATTATGGTTTGACTTCCTGTGCCAAGGCCACTGATACAGATATTAAACAAGATTGGTCCCAAGTCTTGTCCTTGAAAAACTCTCACTCATTTATTTCCAACCTGTTATCTCTTTAGCCATTTTTTTAATTAAAAAAAGCTCTGTGCACATTTCAGCTTATCTAGTTCAATAATTTCCATGCATCCTCCTAGCTGAGGCTTTACAATAGTCCAGATAGTCGTATCTTGTGTGTTTCCATAGGACACAATTAACTGTAGGAAAATATGTTGCATTTAACCCTTCTGTCTGTTTCCCTATTTTTTTCCCTGCAAGTTTTGAGCTTAAGAATTTTGTGGTAAATGGCTCTACTAGGAGAAAAAAGTCTGATAATTTCTAAACCTGTGCTGCCATTTTTTTCTTGATGGATGTTAGAAATCTGTGCTACAAGAATGCTTGGGGGTTTTTTCTTTTTTTTTTTTTTCTTTAAACCTGCCACTCTTAAGAATTCTGGGATAATGTTCTCGGTCTGCCCTCAGCCAGATGGCACTCTGTCTTCCTGAATTTCTGATTTCCTGCTTTACACACTCATTCCTGCTGGCTGTCCTGTCTTTGTTCCTATTCTTTTTTCCATCTTACGTATCAAAACCTAAAATAAAATGCTTAGTTTCGGGAGTCATGCTTAAATGAGTTTTCATCTCTACTGTATCCTTGCTGTATTTGAACCCTGCTTACCTTCTCCTTGTTATCTATGTAGCTAGTCTTAATGTTCTTTTAAGTGTCTGGTTCAGCTGCACTTTATCGCAATTCCTTCTTTATATATCTCCACTGATTAACTTCTAAATCATGCAGCAGATCAGCACTTTTATGTCACTTCTTGGGAGGAGGGTGTGTTTGTTCAAGCATTATTCTAGGGTGGTTGCTCATCTGCTTACATCTGGAGTCCTTCCCTATGAATTTTCATGTTACTTGAGATACAGCTTTCGTGCTTCCAACTGGAGTTAAGTTCCAGGACCCTCTTTCATTTCCATCTTTAGTGTATCTGCAGGATGTATGATGAGAGCCCAGCCTCAAATTACAGAAAGGGAGAAATGTTAAGCCCTTGGGGGGGGGGGGGGGGCGGGGTGGCTGTGATCAGAACATCAGCCTAACTTGAGGGGCTTGAATTGTCCTGCCAAGGAGCGTGTGGCCGCCTGCTCACTGCAGAGGTATGGAGGGAGGGTTAGCTTCGCTGCACTAGAGCTGATGTTTGGAAACACACTCCTTTGAGATCCTCTGTCTAGGAGAGTTATTATTTGTAGTCTGCCTGCCCTTTCGAAAGCAAGAGTCTTCATTGTAAATCATGCTTTTGTTAATACTTTGATTTTTCCAACAGAAAATACATAGCTTAATTTCTCAAAGGTTATTTCCTCTGACAAGTTTTCCATACTTGCCAAAACTAAACTAAAAGGTGAAACTACCTTTTGCTGTTACTGAGGTGGTCTGAATCGCATCCAAAAAATATATGGATCCTTCTGTTCATTAAAGGCATGTGTTTAGTTAATAGCCAGGAAGTTGAATTTTCCTAATGAGACAGGATTCTTTCAGGATCCAAGTCTGACTCCAAGGAATCTATTGTCATCTTCTTTCTGTGCTTCCCTTGGAAAAAAATAAATTGAAGAGGAAGGAAACATTCTGAACGGTATCAGTTTGGCCAATTTGCTCAGTGTCTCAACTGCTGATTGCTTTCACTCCCTCATTCAAGTCATGTAGGAGGAGTGTTTTAAGACATGTTATTGTGATTGGTGAAAGCAAAGTTAATTTTAATTCTACTAATGAATTCACATAGAATATCATGGCTGATGCAGTGGTGTAACAGTGTAGGTGGTCTTGCATTCCTCCAACATTGGCCATAGCACACATTACTTGAAAGCGTTCCAGATTCCCTTGTGTAAAAGAGAACAAAGTTTTGCTTTGGAAGGCAATTTGATGCTTTATTAACTATGCTTAGTAAAACGGAGGATTTTCTTTCTCAGGCTCATCAGAACTATTCTTGAGGGCAGGATCCCTTTGCCTGTGATTTGGAGACCTTATCAAGGCACTTGAAGCTGGTCCCTGTTCTGATGATGGGTTCAAGCTCTCAAAGTCAGTGTTAACACATTGTACTCTCAGTGTTCACGTGGATAGGAATTCTCTAAATTCATCCTGCCTTTAAGGCTATAATTAGTGCACTGAATGGGCCTATGAGTCTGCTTTTCAGAAAACTGAGGTGTGTGCCTTCCCTGTATCTCCAGGTCTGAATTTGTTTGCCAGTGTGAGAGACCTCTGTGTTCATCCAGCACCAATGCACAGTGTGAGAGGTGAGCTGTGTTTTGCTGAAACCCAATACCTTAAGACTTTGTGGGTTGAAACAAGTTTACGTCTTTCAAAGATTGACCAGAATGCTACAGCTCAGAACAAAAATGCAACTTTTTCTGAGTGGAATGCACTTACCAAGCAAACAGGGGTCTTTTGTGGCATGGGTAGTCTTGGGACACCAGGTGACTTTGTCAACAGCAGATAATGTTATATGAAAGGCAGTGGTCACTCTACATCCAGCATGGATTTATAAGAGATTGCAGGAAGTGAGTAACTTTGTTACCTTTGTGACAATAGTTCAATAGGTGTAAAGGTAGAGATAAAAATCTTTCTTGGTTTCATACACAGCTGCTAATATAAAAATACCTATTGCTTAATGTCTTTCTCTTGTTAGTATTTTTGAAGTGATTTCTCAAGGTTTTGCAATGGAATTTTGCCTCAGGAAATAGAGATCTTTAATTTCAGTAGCATACTTTAGAAGGAAATACTCCCCAAAGCAAAAATATTCTTAGATGGCTTCTACGTCTCATCGTATCTTGCATCTAGAAGGGCTTAAAATAATCTTGAATCTCAGTTTCAGAAAACACCATACCCATCATACAATTCTATGATGCACACAAGCGTTGAACACTGTGTTCCCCTTTTACCTCTCCATCATGATGATGATCCATCCATGTGTATAAATTTACTTTGATGTAAGATATTCTTTATTCCATATGTTGTCAACCCCAAGTTAATGACATGACAAAGATAGCACAAAGTGATGCAGGGAAGTGGGAGCTGTGGCATGGGAAGGAGCAGTATCTACTGTTTGAGCCAAAAATTCAAGGGGAATTGAAAGCCCTTGCTTTGCACCAGTGAGGTATTATAATCAGCTGAGTTGCAGCATATTGACTCTTTGAGAGGCACCATCTTCTTGGCTTCTGTAGAGTTTCTTCTGGTATGTTTAGTCTCTAATTTAGAAAGGAAAAATACCAATTGGCATGTAATTCTAGAAGGATTCCTGTTTCCTGTTCTAACTCATCCTGTATCTAAATGGCATTGCACTGAAGCTTGTCTCTGTTGCCTATTGATTGCCTCAAATCTTCAGGTTATGGCTAGTTACCATGGTACTGAATTTCTCTTTTGATTAATTTGTGAAATTTTTATTCTTTAATATTTCTGTGCGGTATTTACTAAAAAGTTAACTAGTAAAGGAATGAGCTTGCCCGAATTGTTGTACTATAGCCAATATAGTTGGTACACAAGTTATACTTATTTTCATATCCATCATGGAGCAAGTTGATACAAATATTCAGTGAATTTCCAAAGATTAACTTGGTTCTTGCAAAATCTGTGTGGAATTGCTTTCAGTTTGCTCTGAAATCTCTGTTTTTAGAAGCATCTTCACAAACTGCCAATGCCCAGTCAGTACTGTGTAATCTGTTGTGTTATTATACTGTGTAAATATTATCTGTAGATTTACACTGCTCTCTATTAGGGCACTGTCTGGTGTTGGAGTTCCCGCTGTTATAAGTGTGGTGGTCTTAATGTCAAACAAAAGACTGAGTGAGCTTCTCGTCTTAATACATTTAAAATACTAGGGTTTTTCCCACCCTGCTCTTTAGTTTGTTGCAGCAGAAGTAAATTACACTTTAGCCGTTATTTCCAATTGTTTTTAGTTTAAATACAAGTACATAATTTACTGAAGAAACTTGAATGATTTTTGTGTAATTTTCATGTTTTCCATTTCTGTTACTGGATTTGACCGTCTTGTAATAACGCTGTGTTATTCATACGGAAAATACTGATTATGAACTCTTCCTTTAGGTTGCCATAAAAATAATTGACAAAACACAGCTGAACCCAACTAGTCTACAAAAGGTAGGTTTTTACATTTAATCTTTCAACAGTATTGTAACTTGTTTTATTTCACCACCTTCCATTAACCCCGAATGCCTGTGCTGGAGAATCTGAAGAATTACATACCTTGCACACATCTGACTACTGTATTTAATAACTAGTTTTGTAACAGATACTTTTGACAACCCTGCAGTTGTTCAAGATGAACTCGTACAGAGATGTAAACTGAGAAAATGGTGGTATTAGCCACTTCCTTGTCACCAAAGCATAGCTAACTCTGTAGAGAGGATGTTCATGGTTTGGTGTCGTACACCCATGTCACATTCATGCTGGTCACTTTGTTAAACTTACAAATACAAAGCTTATGTTCTCTTAATCTGGCCTTGAAAATACTGCCTCTTGACTGAAGGCCAAGCAATATCTATGCTTTCCATGTAGTTTGCAGCAGGAAAGGTGATGCAGTTTTGTGGAACAAACTGGGGCATGGCTATTCTGGTTTCTTCCCTCTAGCCTCAAATGTTTAATGTGCTGTTACAGTTGTATTGCCTTATCTATTTTAGTAAGTAGTGATAAATCCTACTCTTTCATCAAGCAAGCCAGTCTGCTCTGGAGTGCCTGCAGGAAGTACATTTAAATGTCACTTTTACCTAGGACTCTTCTAACTCTGTCCTTTTAAGTGCTGCAGTCAAAGGCTTTTTATTTACTTTTGAGTACTTTGATAAAAAAGCCCCTTGCAGTGTTTCTGTTTGAACGAGAGAATACCCAGAACTTACCTGCAAACAAAACGAAATAGCATAACCACAGTAAACTGGAGAATATACACATTTAGATTTTATGCAAATATTGAAAAGATCGTGTTACAAGATGTTTTTATCAAAATTAATAGTGCAAAAGTAAATTGGAAAAAACGCCCAAGTTCTTACATTGCACGGTTTGGTTGAGAGGCGAAGAATAACCTATAGAAGAAAGGCTCCTTCATTGGAGCGGGTAGCAACTTCCTGCTGACTCTGTAGACTGGGTAAAAGTAGATAATGTGGTTCTAGCTTTGAGAATTTTTTTCAGCTTAATCCCTGAGGTTATTGGTAATTTCTGTGCAAGCAGGGAGGAAATGAATTGCAAATTAGGTAATAAGATGGATTAGATAAAGTTGATTTTGTGTGGCAGATCTGTGCAACTTGGAATACCTGAAAAAATTATTAAATGCTTGAAGCACTTGGAAGAGAAACAAAAGCTGTGTGATATGAAAGGGAGGGGTCAGGGCATGGGAAGAATGGTGAGAGAAAAGTAGAGACGCTGTGTTTTCAGACAAAAACGTAAAAAATCTTAATCCTTCGAATGGTGTTATCTTGAGATTGGGCTGTAATGCTAGCTTGAGCTCATATTAAGGTACAAAGCAAACCTTTTATAAGTCAGGGGTGTTCAGTTGGCAAGGCCACAAGGTGGAAGTGCACTTGTTGGCCCTTTGGCTCCTGAGTTTCAGCCTGCTCAGTGTCCACTGGTGTCTCAGTCTCTGTTGTAATTTCATTTTTGTTTACATTTTATAAATTAGATCATAAAGTGTGATTTGTAAATTGGTCTTGTCTACCACTGGGTTTCTTAAATGGCAGTCTGGAAGAATAGTACAAAATAGGGTAGAAAGCAGATCAATTTTGGGGAGTGAGATTGCTAATGTGCTCTCCTCTAAGCTCACTTATTATATGAGCACAGAAAAACTTTAGCAAGATGTGTCAGTGTTCTCAATTCAAAAAAGGAAAGTAACTTTCTTAAAATTAAATGCCTCCTTGTCATAGTAAGCAGAGTAACGCACAGCACGTTAATTACCAATTTTGCTTGATCGAGGCTTTTTTGCAAACCCTTGCCCCTTTTCTCCCAGCGCTGTCAGCAGTACTGTAGCCTTGGTGCATTTGAAGCCACTGTGCACGCAACCTGTAGATGCAGGAGAAGCTAAGATCAAGTGCTTCTGATCTTGTACTTCTGGAGAGAGTGATAAAATATTTGAGGTATGGTGGGGAGGGAAGGGCTGTGCCAAGGAGAGGGTGTGGTATATAGTGTCTCAGCTGCGGTGTAGCTGCATACCCTAGTCATCCTTAGGTGGGGAAACAAATGGTGATTAAGACTGCCGGTTCCTATTTCTTTGTATTACGTCTTCCACACCAATAATACAGATACTGCTGCCAGAAAGAAGTTAACCTTGTTAAGGACTTGCTTTGCTTTTTGGAGCAGTAATTCTTGGTATGCCCTTGCAGTAAGCTACGGGCGGCTGCGGTCTTGACAGCTCAATATTCAGCAGTGCAGCTCTTCAGGAGAGTTGAGTTTCTTGTCTGCTGCTGAGGAAGTCTGTGGTAGCCACATGCAGCTACTCTTAACTGTTGTTTTAGGACCTAATTACTACTCTGCTGCTTTTGCTTAGTGAAGAGGAAACTGTAACTAGTACTTCCCTGGTTTGAAAGAAGAGGGAATTCTTAGAGCTTTTTTTTCCCCATGCTGGTGTTGTTAGTCATAGTCAGTGTTCTCCACAAATGTACTTCTGTACCCAGTTCCAGTGAATATTGGTCTCACTGGAAACAAGTGCTGGTGCTACAGTAGTTCACTTCCTCCTAGCCCCCACCTCCAAATTGTCTGGGGTTTTTTTTCCTTTTGAATTAGCAATGCCATTATATACAAGTTTTTTTACCAAGCCCATGTAATAAATAGCACTAAATCACTTCTCATTTTCCTTTTTTAGAACTTGGCTCCTCAGCCAAGTATTTTTGTTCATTATGTGCAGATGTTTTGCCACTTGTTTGGGCCATTTTTTGTTAAAGCTTTTTAGAGCTCTTAAATATCAATTTTAACAGGGACCATGTCCTTTCCAACCGTGGATCAATAAGTATTTTAAAAAAGGCGAGAAAAGGATGAGAATTTAAAATGCCCAGCCCTTTCAGTTTATAACAAGTATTTTTTCTGTTTTCAAGTTGTGGTTTGTTTGAGGCAAACTTGTGTTGTGTAAAGGTTTCCTGCTTGAGGCTCCTAAATATATGTAGGGCATATTTCCTTGAGCAGTTATGAGGAGGAGCCTAATACAGAGGTCAAGCCTGAGCTGGCTTGGGACACCTCATGAAACACACATACCCCCGTCCCCCACACCCCCCTTTGAGGGGAAGGAGGACAGGATATGTTGGTGCTCTGCATCTGACAAATGTACTGTCTTGCTTTTTAGCAAACTTTTTCTGGTATTTTTGAAATAATTTGTTACTGAAACTCTTGCAATAGCTAATGTAGGAACAATTCTGATCTCTCACTGTGTTCAAAGAGAGTTGGCTTAAAAGACTGGTCTTCTTTCCCCTCACTCCCTGTTGTTTCGGATGTGTCAGCATAACAAAGTTGAAGTAAAATTGATTCAAGTTCATTACTCAGTATGTGTCTCTGCTTCCATTGCTGATTTGTTGGGGTTTTTTTACTCAGTTTGTTGGCTAGCAGCATTAATTAAATGTAATTCTTTCCCTGTATCTAGCATGGGTTACAGTCAAAGGACCAGACCACAACAAAGCTGAAAGCCATTTGTTTGGCAGACTAAGGATGTTTGTCTTTGTCTTTGCCTAGAAGCATTTGTAGAGCTCCTGTTGACGGAAAATGAGCTGTTCGACAACTTGGGAGTAGTTTTTAATCTCAGCATTAGAAATTAAACTGATGAGCACTGTTTTCAGTTGATTATCTGCCTTTATGGTCTCATTATAACAAGTAAGTTCTTAAAACTAAGAAAATCTTCTGTATTGAGACCCTTCACATTACATCTTCTGGTGTTACACTTCTTACGTACCTGTGGCAGAGAACCTCAGATGTGTGGGCTTTTACTGTACCTGGCTGTTTGCAATGAATTTTACTGCATGATGAGAATTGCTACTTCATTTGCTAGAAGTTGATGCATATAATATTTGGGGGGAATGAAATCTGGGAAACCTTTTTTCAGCATGCTGTGTGAAAGTTATATGATGTTTTACATTGTATTATAGTCTATTTTTGATAGAGGAATACAATGTCAAGCATTCGCAGATATCCCTGTGGAAGTTGCTATCTGTGTCAAAATACCACACATAACATTTAAACTGACTAGGGGAGCACAATCTCAAGTGCATTTATCTAACTAAAATTATAATAAAGAATTTGGTGGTGGTTGTATCCTATCCTCAAGTATTTTTACTTTTTATTTCCTCTGAGACAAAAATAGTCTTTTTTTAAAAAGCTTGTTTCTAGTCCGCTTCAACAAATGGCTCATGTGTAGAAGCTACTTTTTGACATGCTTCATTTGGGTTAGTAATGCAGAGTAGTTGTCCTGTGGACCAATGTTATATTTAGAGCAGGCCAAAATGCATTATGAGCCTGACTTTATTACGTTAGACCATCAAAGTGTACAGTGTACAGTGGAGGAAGTAGCTAGCTCCAGCCAAGTCAGCGTACTTCATTAAAAAAAAATTTAAAAATTAGAGTGAATATATTCATTTACATAATGGTATTGTGAATTCTAGCCTCATTTTTACTGTCTCATTCTGTATTGCCCTTGGTTGACTGTTGTTTGGTGGCACCAATTATTATTGCCTATATTCCCATACTTAATCCTATGAAAGGATTTTTTTATTTTTTTTTTTAGGTGGGTGAGGTGATGATAAATAGGCTAATGGCTGAAGAACAGCCAAGGTCTTAATCTGTGCAGCAGTGGAGTTGCCCTTGATAAGAGTCTGACCCAGCAGGCTTTATCTGAGTATTGGGGGTGGAAGATACCAACAATCAGTTGAGAGTGAATTAAGCAAACTGTCTTCAAAGCTTTAAAAGCTGACCAGAGGCATTCAGTTATATAAGCTGTGATTAAAAGTATTAATGGAGTATTCAGAATATTTTATACACCAGTTCAGCTGAACTGAATGAAAAATAAGAAAAAATAGCCATAGATGCTATTGCTTTTAAATTTCTGAACTGAATGAAAAATAAGAAAAAATAGCCATAGATGCTATTGCTTTTAAATTTCTGACGATCAGAGAAAGATGGTGAAGTAGTCTACCTTGTCTAATTATATATGAAAAAGCTCTAGAAATAACACAGTTTTAAAAAAAAGGCAATTTACTTAACTGTCTGGGGGAAAAAGAAAAGATGCATGCATAGTTTTTGACACACTATTTTGCATGGCCAAAAATTTACTTGATCAATCAATCCTGATTGCATTTAAGCAGCTTGTCATCTAGTGAAGTGTCAGGCATAGACCTGGATAATAATAAGATAATTAAAAGCATTTGGAAAACTGTTTGCGTTTACTCTTGTGTTCAGATAGTGTGCTATTCACAGCTGTGGCTGTAGCATGGGGGAGAACATCGGTTGGGCAGTGTGATGAGGATGACTCCCCAAATGTTAGCCTTTACAGAAATGTCAGAAAACAGAGAATGGTTAGAACAACTCATCTCCAAATTGTGATTTCCACTACCCTTCACTAATTTATTTATTTATTTTTTAATCCTACCCCCACATTTTTCTTTTATTAAAAGACACAAAGGCACATGGATTTTGTTTTGCTGACTCTTTGGTGGTTTTCTGTTTGTTTCCTATGTTTCACTTTTTTTTTTTCACTTCTATTAAGTACACCTACAGATTTTTGAGTTGTTAGTAGTACATGTAGACATATTAAATGCCTTCGCTTTATCTGAAATCTGACTTGAGGCAAATGTTGCAGCAGCACTTTTTGCTTCTTTACTGTTAATAACAATGCTGTTATCTCTTATTTACAAAACTTTCTTTTCTCCCATGTCTGCGTTCCTGTGGAGCTGTGGACTTTCATTCTGCTTTAGTCAATGTTAAGTTTAATGTGATTTGTTACATTACTGGTGTGCCTGCAGAAGTTGGTGTTGGGTTATAATAAAACCTCTTAATTACTCCTTCTTTTTGAAGCATCCTGCTAGAAAATAAGCGAGGCTTAAGAACATCAACCCTCTGGAGTCTTGGGCTGGCATGGGAGGAGCTGCAGAGGAAGAACAGCTATGCACTTGACAGCCATATAGCGTACTGCCTAAAAAGAGAATTCATTGGGTTTTCCAAATACAATAGTATTTGTACTTCACGTTTTTTGTAATAGTTTTTTATTTTGGGTCTTTTCTGGGAGAAGTAGGACTATTTTTACTTTATCTGCTATTAACCAACTTCATTAAAAGCAGTGTTTTATATTGCATTAACAACACCCGTGGCATTTTTAGTATTACACTTACAGATTTATGTGCATCTTATAATTGTCTTTTGCAGAAGAGTTTTCAGAGGTGAAGATAATTAACAGCTGATCAGTAATAGACTTTTCTTTAATTTGTGGTTCATTAAATGTCATTCCCATATTACCGTCCAGTTGCAGGAGGACAGAGTTTTCTCTGTGTGACAGGCAAAGTTGAACTCTTTAGAAATAGGTATTCAAGCAAAACCCTCTTCACATGGCTATTAGTGTTGGGGTGGGAGGGGGAACAAGATCCTTACAATCAGTATGTGATCTCTGGATGCAGCACCATTGATGTAATGTCATGCTGCGGCTTGGAATGGGTGGTTGTAGTCCCTCACCCCCTATCTTTCCAAAATAGATGTGCTGGGCTGGGCAAGGGAGATGCAACAGAAAACTTGGAGGTGGAATGTTTTTATTTGGGGGAGTTGTGTGTTTTGTGAGATTTTTCTGTTGAATTCATTCCTGGACCTTGTGTGTCAGTCTGAGTTAACACCAATGCTTGCATAAAGGGAAGAGGTATGATCCTGTTGCATGGGAAGGTGAAGAGGGTGGGAGCAAGCTGATCCCTTTGAGACTGTGCTCCTGAAGTAATGGTGTTTCTTCTGTCTGCTGGGGTTAGGAGAATGCTGTTCGTGTTCTGCCCTATTAATTTTGGCAAGTACGTTCAGCGTGTTGTACTGGCTGAGCAGGCTTGGAGGCTGGATGTCTGGCAGTGAGTCAGTGGAGCTGCAGTGACAAACTCGGGACTAGATGCTGCAGTGCCTCAGTTGCCTTTCAGGAACACTTGTGCTCTACAAGCAGCTGATTTTTCACCCGTGAGTGCCTGCGGTAGCACAGCAATACCATGGTTTTAACAAAGTACTGAAGAGTGATGAATTCATACCAGTAACATACTGCAGTGGTCTTCAAAAGGTGCTCTCGTGGGGGTTCACGAAACTTTGGAAGCAGTATTTTCTGTGAAGGGGGTGAAAAATGGTGTGAGATGTACTAGCCAGCAATGAGCTGTGTGATCTCATAATGGTCTTCTGGCCCCAAAAGTCTGTGAACCACAGAGCTAAGATCACTTCTCCCCTGAGCTATCTGTAGTGCTTTGTGGGTCTTTTCAGGTTTTTGAGGGTTGATTTGTTTGGGGAGGTGTGTTAAAAGAAGCAGGCCCATAACTCTTTCTTCCAGTAAGTGCTTATTTTCGGAACTTCATTGAAATGCTGATAGTAATGTTTGTTGTTTGTGTTTAAGTATATCAAAATGATCAGGCTGTAGGAAGAATGGGTGTTACCTATTTCATTAACTTATTTAATGTTTTATGTTTGTTTCAGCTCTTTAGAGAAGTAAGAATAATGAAGATCTTAAATCATCCAAATATAGGTACATTGTTTCTTTCACATAATTTTCAACTCTGGAGAAATTTTAGCTTTTTCACTGTTAAAATTGCTGTGGTATGATTTTAAAAGATGATTCTGCACTAGGGTGTCAATTTACTGTAAAGTAGCAGTAATAAATACTTTTCAGAGCTGTGTGGTTTTGGTGGCTTTTTTTTTAAAGAAAAAAAAAGCCCAAACCCAACATTTTGGTCCCTTTGCACAAAACACTTATTCATAGCTAACTGATAATTTTGCTCCTTTGGAGTGTAATACTGATTTTGACTGAATTCAGGCTCTCGTTAAAAACAACTATATACCAAAAATAAGCGGTCAAGAAATTAATCAGGATTGTACATTTAGATGATTTAGTCTTGTTATGGGACTGTCAGCAAACTGACTGATAACTCATTTGTCACCATGTATGCCAGTTCAGTGCATAAAAATGACTATTGCTGATGCTCAAATCTGTGGAGGTTCTGCTTGATTTAGTTGCTTTTCTCATGTAACAGAAGCAAAGTATTGTTTCTTGAGAAAATGTTGTTCTGTATGGCTTGACCAAATATGCTACAGTATTTTCCATTTAGGAACGTTAGACAGAAAAAGTTTCTTTAGAGTGATAGTCTGATATTGTCAAGCAGCAAGCAAATCGTTTTGTGTTGGGTTTTTTGTTTTCTCTGACAGCATTCTCTGTGGGGTTAACAATACTTCTGCAACTAGTTAACTGATTAATAAATGGCTTTCTTTTCTAGTGAAGCTATTTGAAGTCATTGAAACTGAAAAAACCCTCTATTTAATAATGGAATATGCAAGTGGGGGTAAGTATCTCTCTGCTGTGATGACATAAGTAAACAAATTGCCAAGTGGGAGAAAGCATTTGTTTTCTTTAAAGTTATGCTTTCTTTTTCAGCAAATATTAATGTCATGGTAATGTGAAATATTAAGCAAAATCCTAAATATTCTCTGGGACTTCTTCGGGCAACATAATTATAACTTGTAAAACCAGCTTCTGAACTTACTGCAACTTAAATCACTTTTGTTTTGTTTTCACAACTCAAATTTAATGGGAATCTTTATTTGGCCATCAATTGTTCCTGTCCATAACAAATGCCAAACTTCTCACTTTATTGTATTCAGCTCCCTATCTCTGGTGCCCGATTTTGTATAAGGTATTCAGTAAAAACATGGTCAGATGAAACATTTCTGTTTCTTTAACTGTTGCTTTCAAAAGCATGAGTACTGCAACCTTTGTGTTTTAGATGTTGACATTTGACATATCTTAATCGCAGACCTTCTACTGTCAAGAATTGTTGGGCTTAGCCTTATGCCATTTTAGGAGGAACTTAAACATTTATTCCTGATTGCAGGGTGGGAAGGGGGAAAAGCGTGCATCACTCAATGTCAGATATTTTCACCAGAGTTAGAATTAAGGTATTCGGGCTTAAGTTACTCCTTGCTGACTAAAACCTAATAGCACTCAGTTTGTTAATGTGACCCTTTAGCATCCACAGCTGGGGATCTCAAATAGTTGAGGCTTTGCTTTAGTTTCGGGAGGGAGATACAGACACTTCTTTTCAGAGAAAAGCAGCATTGAATTCTGACGTTGACATTATGTTATGTGAAGTTTAACGAACTACTATAAATCAAGTAATGATTCTCTACCTGCCTGTGTTTTCTTCTAGCAGCTCCCTAAATGCTCAGCCAAGATATATGTAAACAGAAACAAAGTTGGTAAAATACCATTAAAATAATGGCTACTACAGGTGTTTGTGTAGGCATGCTGTTTGATGGTACTAGACTTAAAAGTGAAGTCCTATTGCCATCTAGTGATTAGCTTCTAGGAGGTGGAAGGGCCAGCAGTTCTCTAAAGCAGTGAGGATCTTTCTTAGGGTAATGGAGAGATACATACTGTACTGGTCTAAAAGGCTGTGAGCAGTACCCTTTGCACATGCCATGTTGTGCAAGACAGGAATGGCTCTTCATCTCAGTGGCAGGCATCAATTTCCTGTATTTCCTCTTTATCAAGATACTGGTCGCACATGATGTATATGAACTCTGTGGCTGCAGGATGAAACTATTGCTACAACTGCAACACTTTGCATAAATTGGGGATAATTCTTTCTCTGGTGTAATTTTCTCTGAATTATGAAGCAGTGTTCAGGTTTGTTTCTTCAAGGTTTTTGAAGAAGCAGCTGTGAAATACAGGCAAGAGAGTCACCTGAGTTGAGTATTAAAATAATACACTACAGAGGGAAATAAGGCTATTTTGTAGACATTCCCTCAGAATGTTAAGTTGTTGCTTTGCCCACTGTATGACTCTCAGGTTTTTTATTCCAGTTTGGTGGAGTTGTTTCTGTTCAAAAATAAATGTGAAGTTACTTAGCTCTTCTGTTGTGAGGTGGCCATCTACAAAAAAATGATTTCTTGCTCAGTAGAGAATAGACATTTGATCCACTTCTAAAGTTTTTATTAATTTTGCATATTGGTGAAGAATTTTTAAAACTGTGTAGTAGTCTGTGTTTGTAGGAGTTCTTATGTACATGACTGGTTTTTAGTAAAGAAAATCTCCCATGCACTTGCAAACATGGTCCAGTTGGCAGCATCTAAAGCTCAAATGTTGTAGTCTGTATTGATGTGCTATAAAATGACTGGATTGGTTAAAAGGAAGAAAAACCCCCAAACACAACAGATCTTTACTACTGCTTTAGTAGTCCACAGCCATACAACGTTGGGCTTGTTCAGGAGTAACCCTTCTCAGTGTATCTTACAGATCTGATGGTTGCATGATGGATTATGTCAATGTGTCCTGCTGTGCTCATTATTGTGACCTTCCTTGTGGGTACCTCTTCCAAGCCTAGGTTAAAGCTAAGATTTCTGATTTTGGTTAGAACAATTTTATACATGTGCACAAAGAAAAATTCTAGTGCTGGTACGACAATATTTACAAATACCATCAGATGTTCTCATATATGAAGCTTTTTTTTTGTGGGGCAAAAGAAACCCCTGTGCGAAAGTCTGTGAAGGGGTACAGGTCATCTTTTTTTACAAAACAGAACTATGCTGCTCAATTGGAAGGAAATGTTGGTTGGTTTTTTTCCTATATCCAGTCATTCATTAAGTCTTACTATTTTCTTGTATAAGAGATGATGTAGTAAATTGCACAGCAGTTATGCCTTGTTCTCTTGAGCTAACCTGTAATCATAAACTTGAAATACAGTCATTCTAGTGAAGCTGTGTGGGCTACTGCTAGAGTGGAATCTCTAGATTGTG
Source organism: Astur gentilis (assembly GCF_929443795.1). Taxonomy (NCBI): domain Eukaryota; kingdom Metazoa; phylum Chordata; class Aves; order Accipitriformes; family Accipitridae; genus Astur; species Astur gentilis. Next base: position 11,927,874 of record NC_064904.1, read on the forward strand.
AAATTGGCGTTAATGAATCTTGTTATTGAATTGTAGGGGAAGTGTTTGACTATCTGGTTGCACATGGAAGAATGAAGGAAAAGGAGGCTAGAGCTAAATTTAGACAGGTATGTATAACATTCCTATACATGAGCTTTCACCCCTTCCCTGGTTTTAATGCTGAAATGAGTAGAACGGCTGTCCTTTGTGTTTGACTTGTTGCAGTGTTCAGCATGTTGTGGACTTGTAGCCCCAAGTGAGAAAAAGCTTGGGTTATGGTTGTGCTTCAAAGGGGTTAGTAGTCCATTCAGTAGTGCTAGTTTCCTTAGGGCTGTGTTCCAGGGTGTCCAGGAGTGCCAGAACACAGTGACTGCTTGATCCAGAAGTGTATTCCATTCCAAAATGCATTTCCTCTAGGCTGATTTCATACATCCTTAGTTCAGCTGGTCTGTAGCATTTTGGAAGTTGCTCAAATGTAACGGGCTACAAACAGGCCAGTTTCAAAATGCAGGCAGTGCATGTAACAGGGATCTGTTCACCTCTGTCTGCTTACGTGAAAGTACGCAGTTTTAATAGTTGTTCTAAAAAGTCACGGAAAAGTAGTTTCTAGGCTTGTTAGTTAGCTTTCTGTATGATGGATAAACTAGCCTTGCAAAGTTATTGGATTTTCATTGATCTGTAAAAAGCCTTTCCATTCTACAGTAAAGCAGTATTGAACATAACAAAATATTTTTGCGTAACTAATTTAAATCCATATCTCTGCTCTTGTAGCACCTAGAGTTTCATTTGTGGATCTGACTGGTCTGATATACTTTGTTTTCCTCTCTTGTGCTGAAATGCGTAATTGCCCATGTTATTTCCATGCCTTTGGTCACTTGGATAACCTAGGTAATGTTGTGAAAAGTAATAAATATCAAAATTATGCTCCTGCTTAATGACACTTTAAAATAATGAATAGGGAAAAAAGTGTTTTATTGAATGATATGTAGGGGTTTTAAACTGGTAATTTGTGGCAATGACGTGACAGTCGCTTTCACTCTTGGAAGGGGAGGCTCCAATAGCTTCACTTCTTAAGCGTAGCCATACAAAAGTAGAAAAAAATTGATATGATATACAAGAATTCCAGGAAATACATTAATGACTTTCACAAAATGTCTTGTAAAGAAAACTTTCACACTTCTCTAGTGTGGGTAGTGTGACTGAAAGGAACAATTTGGGAACTAGGAAACTGTGCCACAACTGTTTTGCTCCCTCTGTCTCATATAGTAAGAATTGTGTGAAAGCAATATAAGGAATAAGCTCAAAGGTAGCAATGAAAGTAAGAAAAAATAGAAATGTATTTAAGCCAACATAAGGAGGCAACAAAAGCATTTCTGTGAAATCCCTGTTCCTTTGTTTTCTCTCATCTCTTTAAATCTTGTATTTACCCTCTTTAATCTTTTGGGAAAAAAAAACCAAACACCAAAACCCAAACAAAACAACCCAAAAAAAAGCAGCTGCAAACTTCATATCCCCAGAAGTGACTTGTGCTTACTGGAGTTATACAGCTTGATAGTAAGGAAGATTTTTCTTCCTCTTAAACAAAATCTTACATGTCTATTTAAAGCTGCTTCCTTCCCTTTCATATTCCAGCAGGTAGAGAACTTTCCTTTGTGATTGAGAGTTTCTGGTATGTGTTTCTGTGCTGTGTTGGAGTAGATATGATGGGTTGTGGAGCAGTCGTTCCCACTTAAGCCGTCTTCTAAATCCCAGACTGTTGCCTTGCTCTTCATAATGTCACTTGAAGAGCTTCAGAGTAGTTTGAGAGGATTTGCTGTTGTCTTTCAGATGTGAATGTTGAAAACTTCCACTGGTATTGTTTTCTGCTCTTTGTCCTCAGTTTCTTTTATCAGGAGCTGTGTGGAAAAAGATCTTTCAGTAATTCCATTGACATTGCACGTTTGTTCAGCAATTACCTATTTTTTTTCTAGTAATTTGACTCCCCTTTAAGTGAAAACTTGTGGAAACAGGTCAAACATGTTTTACAGGTATGCTTAGTGCTTAATTTTATGGGATAATTTGGGTAGTACAGGATATACATAACTTCATTTTTCAAAAACAAATGTAAAGGGAAAGAATTTAGAAGGTAGTTACCTGCTGAGCTGAGTATTTGACCCATCAAGAGCTGATTTTATGTACTTCAGGTTCTCAGGGTTTTGTTTGTTTTGGTTTTTTTTGTATTTCAGTAGACTAAATGCTGCTTATAAAGATACATAGGTGGCCTCACTTGAATCCACTGAAATACACAGAAGTGTTTTCAGTGTTGTCTTGTAAGGCTTGTCTCATGACACAGGCAGCTGTGGTCTGTCCTCCCTCAACAGCTGACTTCCCAGCTACTGAGGTCAACCAATTTTAGAGGACCTTGATTTTAAAGATGGGAGGTTCTTGAGAGCTTCAAAAGCATGAGCACCTGGAAAAAAAGAGAGAACCTAGTAATAACCCAAGGAGAGAAACTATATGATAAGCTTATTGCGCTTTGCTAGAGTGAAGAGGATGCACACAGGACAGAGGTCAGGCAACTTTGATCAGAGCTTGGCATTTATTAGACACTAAGGCTCTGCCTGTGGGACAGTGTCAAAGGAAACTAGATCTTACTGGGTTTGCAGGTCATAAAACTATTCATTTCACCTTACTGTAGTCCCAGAATAGCTTCATACAGCTTTTAGCCATTGTTGGAGGGAGAATTCTCTCTGTAGAACTTTTATCTGATTCAGTGCAGCTGTTCTTAAGTTAGATAGAGACTTATGACATAATGGGGGGGGGGGGGTGTATTTGCTAACTGGTTTAACAGACGGTGGCTGTCTTTAAACTGAAGAAACAGTTGTGCCGTGGTATTGAGCTTAGTTCTTACAATAGGTTGTATTATATCTTATTTTCGGATCTTGTTTCTTCTTTCAGTAGATGTGATTTCTGGATCAAACACTCATGTTTTATCTGAGGAGGCTCTTCCTCTCTAGCAGGCAAAGAGCAGAATTTGGCAGTTCTCCCCTCTGCTTGTTTAAAAATAAATTTTTTTGGTCCATTTTGTTACGCATACTTAAGGTTTTTAGCAGGAAAACATAACATAAAAGACAGCAATTGTGTTATTCTAGTCACGCTTGACAAGGAACACAGGAGAGGGTACAAACACTAAAAATAAAGCCATGCTCTGCAGTTCTCCATTTCAAACTCCTTTTGTGCAGCCATGTGTAAGAAATTCAAATCCAGAACATTTTGCATTCTTAACATCGCCTCATTTTTCTTGCCCTGTTACAGGTTTCCAAGCAGTTCTGGTTTGATCTTACTATCCTTTTTCCATAGAATAATCTGCCTATCTGGATAAGAATTAATGCAAAAGTGGGAAGCCAAGACTCAGGGCAGAGGGTCTCCTGAAATTGATGTGTATTAATTCCCTCCCTTTACTGTGGCCAGTTAGATCTGGCCTGCTTCAGTTTTCTCACTGTTGCCCTGCAGAAGTATTTTAGAATTTTTAATATGCTGGTAGATGTTAGGACAGATCTTTGAAAATTAAAAAAAAAATCCGCAAAATACATCTTACTTGTTTCTGGTTAAGAAACAAAATATTCGTGGCGATGTGGAAGGGACGTTGAGAGGTCATTTATCTATCCTTCTGTCATTTAATCCTTATGAAGAATGGTTTCTCTGCCCAGAGATAACTTGTTCTAACTTGTTCTTTAAAACCTGTGATTATACAGATTTTTGAAATCACTCCCAAGAAACTTATTTCAATGCTCCAATTGTTATCTCTAGCAAAAAGGTCTGCTGTTTCTTCCCCTCTTCTCCCCACCTGTCAAGCATCAGCAAATTTCTCAAATAGGTTGGGGGTGAGGGGGCTGTCAATGGAAACAGTGATGGAAATTGGAAGACAAGGGAGTCAATGCAGTGCAGCCATGCTTTGTGCTATTTTTCATTGTTATGACTGCTGTTGTTCAATTATTAACGTCATACACATTGCATTATTTCTCTTCCATTTAGATTGGACTCACTTCTGCAGTCTCTGTGCTATCCTGTTGCAATGCAGAGTAGTTCAAAAGCATCTGCAAAGGAAGCTACTCATTGATCATCTGCTAGACCTTCCACTCTTACGTAGTCAGAGTAAAAGCAGTTTAGGAACAAGTGGTGCAGTTTTGTGTCTGCAGTCCTGAATAAAGCTTGAGGTGTTTGTCATGCTGTCAGCCTTGGAAACCCTTGCAGAGTGAGCTTGTGACTGGCAATAAAGTAATGGTAGCAGAGATGAAAGGAAGGAAAACCAAAAGATGGTACACGTGGTGGCGTGGGAGCACTTTGGCAGTTTCAGTAACTGTAAAAAGCTGAACTTGGGGTCTGAAAGAGGGAGCCAGTACGTAAAGGAACAAGCAAAACCAGAATGAAAGTGTAGGGAATGGAAATACTTCAACTTCTCATAGACTGCTTGGCTTCTAAGGTCGCATTTTGCACACACGTGATTAAATAATACAGGAGTACAAAGATCAAAACGCTGGTGCTTAGGTTTCAAATGCAAAATTGACTGGTAGGTCAGTTCTTTGACCTACCAAGAACCTTACTTTCACCTACTGTAAATGCTGGGAGAGAGAACCATTGCTCCTTACCAGTACAGGAGGATCCTTATGCTAAGCTGGGCAGTCTGATGACAAGTTATTTTTTGTAACAGTAATGATACCTTGTCTTCCTGTGTTGAAAATCTTAATCTTGAACAAAGAATGGAAATACATTTATTTAAGCATAGTTATTACAATGAATTATTTTTATGTGCAGTTCCACTTCTTTTAAGCAATCATAACATCTGCCTCAATTCTGACCACGTATCCATGACAATAAAATGTGTTTGACTGCATTTGTGATCATGTAACAAGACTTTATCCAGCTTTTCCATACATGTAGAGTTCTGCAGCAATGCTTATGATTCTAAAGCAATGTACTAGGACATTGTACTGTGTAAATAGCTTATATAGTTCGCTATATAAAGCAGGAAAAACTAAGTGATATTTGGAAACTATGATGGAAGAAATTATTCCATTACACTTGAGAGACACAGTTTTTTTCCATTCAGCTTGCTACTCTTGTACAGTATACAACATACAATAAACCATATGCACTTGGCAGACCTCTGTCAGATGCACAGTTGCTTCTTACTGCGGAAGTTTCGACAAACAAGCTGTTTCCTGGTAGTTTCTCTAGTAGCTAAAGCTTGTTTCTTACCCTTTTCTCTCCATGCTGCAGCGTGAAAACTCCCCTTTGGAGAGGGTCTGAACACTTCAGTCTAGAGGGAAAGCTTTTATTGCTCTATACAGTATTGGAATGGAAATACTTCAGTAACCTTTCTGAAAGTCATTGCTTCTACTGGTCTATAATTAGGCACACAGGAAAAACAAACTCCTCTTTCAAGTATAGTAGAAACCAAATAGATCAAATAACAGACACCTAAGTTATTTAGCAGCTTTTCCTCAAACACGCTGGTCAGTATAGTAGTTGGTTACATTGCTCTTGAGTGGATAAGTACATGTCAACTTCAGTAGTAAGTGTTGAACTTTTTGATTAAAACACCTGTTTCTTTGAGATGTCACTTACATAATTGGGCTTGTTTTCTATCCAGATAGTATCTGCAGTGCAGTATTGCCACCAAAAGCATATTGTTCATAGAGATCTCAAGGTGAGTAGGAAAAAGTGCGTGAAGTGTGTCAGTCTGTGTCAGCTTCTATACTTGTGAGTGTGATTTTTATTGTGCCGATAAAATTTAGTGTGTATTAAGCTTTCTGGTTAGTTTATTTTTTTTCTGTGTGTTATAGCAAATTTTCAGGAATGTTTACAGTATAGAACCATTTCAAATAAAAGGAAGAGGATTTGTAAGGCTTTTAAATACAGAAATGTAATGGCTGCTGAAAGATAGCCTCTCACCCTGTAGTCAAATTCAAATCTGATGCAGATCACTGTTAGCTGAGATTTTTTTTCTTTCTTTTTTTTTTTTTTTTTTTTTTTTTTTTGGAAAGGGTGGTTTGATAGAGGTATGACAAGTTTTGGTCTTGAACAGAATGAATTACCAGTTGTGATCATGCAACTGAAGTATGGTGCTTTGTAGCTTGGCATGAAATGGTATATCCCTTCTTTAAATTGTGCCTATTGTATTAATAGTGTCACCACATAACTTGTTCAACATATCATAGTTTTGTAACTTAAAAAAAAAAACACAACCAAAAACAAATACAAAAAACACCAAAAAAACAATAACAAACAAAACACTATCACCAAAAAAAACCCAACAAACCTCTTGAAAAGAGTTTAAAGTTTATGTATATTATCAAACTTTTGCAAGAATACCACATAAAGTATGGATAGTGAAACTATATCTTGTTTTCATCTTAATAGATCAAAATGTAAATTGCAATAGCTCAGGATGCACTTGTGTGGAGAAAACAGATGGTAATAACACGGTTTTCAGGTAGTATAACAGCTCGCATAGTCTGAAGCCATTGTACAGAGATTTTTAAAACAGGAGATATGCGAATGATAGAGTAAAGCATACCTAAAGACATTTCAAGGAAGTGAATGTTAACAGATATTTCAGCTTTCTGTCTTTTAAGAATGAGTAAAAATGGGCAATAGCATTCTAAATCAAGTGTTTTAAGTTCATCTTACAAACCATTCTTTCTATTCCAGGCTGAAAATCTATTGCTAGATGCAGATATGAACATTAAAATAGCTGACTTTGGTTTTAGCAATGAGTTTACAGTTGGAAATAAACTGGACACCTTTTGTGGCAGCCCACCATACGCTGCTCCAGAGCTTTTTCAAGGGAAAAAATATGATGGACCTGAAGTAGATGTTTGGAGTTTAGGTGTTATTCTTTATACCCTTGTGAGTGGATCTCTTCCTTTCGATGGACAGAACTTAAAGGTGCGTTTTTGTAGAACATGTTGGACATGTTTATCTAATGTTTTAAGTGATTTGCTGCTTACAACTTACTGTCTGTTCTTCTTCTGTTACCAAGGAACTTAGAGAAAGAGTGCTAAGGGGAAAATACAGGATTCCTTTCTACATGTCCACAGACTGTGAAAACCTCCTCAAACGTTTCCTGGTGCTAAACCCCACAAAAAGAGGCACTCTAGAGGTAATGGCACAAATAAGGTGCATCAGAAAGCTAGGCGCTATATTTTTCAAACTGTATTTTTAATTTGTGACTGATTATTGTCATACTGTTCCTGTATAGTATATTTGGAGTGGGGTGGGGGATTGTTGAGTAAAGCATGTGACTTTTTTTTAAGATTTTGTTTACTGGGGTTACAAGAAAGCTGACTCCACAGTTACTTTCAAAATGAATGTGAGACTACACTGCGTATGTCATATAACTTTTCCTTGATGGTTACCTTGTGGATTCCTGCATTAATGGGTGATCCATCAGGAAGTTTTCCACATTTTCAGATATGTACTGGAAGTGTTGACTGCTAGTTTATGATGGGGTTGCCTTTTGCCTGCATTTTGTTCCATCATGGAGGAGAAAGGCTAAAACAATACTGGCTTCCATGGACTTCCATAGTCAAGCCTGGACTTACTAGACTTGTCAGAGTTGTCACGCTGCTGCTGGTCTGTGTTACAGACTTTTGGCTTTCAGCTATGTGCTAGAATACAGCTGATTGGGAAGCAGCCTGGCTTGATGTGCATAGTTGCTCTCCTCACTGGAGCAAAACAAAACCGAGTAGGTGTTGGCACCTGTTCTGGAAAAGAAAAATTAGAAGAGGCCTTGGTGTTTGGTAGATAGGGGAGTTGTTTTTTCAACAGCTCATTTTCTTTTCTGGTAAGTGTATTGTACTAACAAACCCCTTTCTTTTTAGCAAATTATGAAGGACAGGTGGATCAATGCAGGGCATGAGGAGGACGAACTTAAACCTTTTGTTGAACCAGAATTAGACATCTCGGACCAGAAAAGAATAGGTAACTGAGTATTTTTCAGCATACTGTTTGCATGATGTGGGAGTGGTTTTTTTCCTCCACCACTCTGTATTTGTTTGCCATTTGAAAAAATAACTAATTTTTAAATAACGATATTTCATCAGGCTTATGTTCTCACACTTAATCGTTTTGTTTAATTCTTTAAAATGTTCCATTCTTTCTCTTGAACTTAAATACTCAGCCAGGCTAAACATCAGAGTGTTTCTGTTACTTACAGAATGTGTGTTTGTTTTTAGATATTATGGTAGGAATGGGATATTCTCAAGAAGAAATTCAAGAATCCCTTAGTAAAATGAAGTATGATGAAATCACAGCTACATACTTACTGCTAGGAAGGAAGTCATCAGAGGTAAGTACCATTCTTAAAAATGCAAAGAAACAAAGGAATCCGAAAGTGTCCATAGCAAAGTTAGAAGCAAAAATTAAGTCAGTAACTATAGGCATTGCATTCCTGCACAAAAGTCCATTATGCTTAAAAGCACATTATGCTAATCATTAGTGTCAACTGTCCAAATGATGCTGTGTTTGTTCTCACCTTGATCTGAGTCAGTAAACTCTTGCCTTTAGGCTCCCCAAAACTACCCTGCTTGCTCAGCAGTTACTCCTCTGAAGGACTTTGTATGCCAGTTACTGTCCTGTCTAGTCGAGGAGCTCAAGTGTGAATATGCCAGCTGTAGATGTTTTAAAAGAACCAAGGAGCAGGACCGATCAACCTAAAAACATTCCCACGTTGTAGATTACTTTTCCATATGATGCTGAGAGGGCTCAGCAATGGATGTAAGCTGCTCTTGGTTCCTCTGCTGTAGGAGTTGGTGTGGTGGCTTCCACAAAATGTATTCTCTCTTCCTGTTAAAATCTTAAGAGAACCCTGAGGAGACACTATTGAAAGGAGATGGGTTTTCTTTATCTGATTGTCCTTTGAGGAGCTGCAAATTCCACTTGAGTTTTACCTAAGACAGTTGCATAAGAATCTAGGAGAAGGGACCTCTAAGCAACTTCCTTGCTGACTCAAAATTTCCTATGTACCAGAGCCATCTTCCTTCTGTCTCCCTGTTACTGCTCCCCTAATATGGTGGATGTTGAATTTGTTTTGTCTGAACTCCTTGTTCTAATATTCTCATTTGTATTGTAGTTGGATGCAAGTGATTCAAGCTCCAGCAGCAATCTTTCACTTGCCAAAGTTAGGCCAAGTAGTGATCTTAATAATAGCACTGGACAATCTCCTCATCACAAAGTTCAGAGAAGCATATCTTCTAGCCAGAAACAGCGGCGGTACAGTGATCACGGTGAGCAATTCTCATTTTCAGTGTTGCAGAATATAGTGACTTCCAGTTCTGTTTGGTTTCTGAATTTGTCTCCATCCCCTAAAGGTAAGGAGGACAACAGTAGTGTAACTCACAGCATGGTGGTTAAATAATTCACTGAATAACCAATTTTTTCTAAAATGGTTTTGTTATAAAGCCTTCAAAAACAACATTCTAGAGGAATGCTGAATACACCAACTTAATTCTCTTATTCTGCCTTGTCTTTTCCCTTGCATTCCTGACTGTGCTGGGAAAGTCTTGTTACACAAATTGAAGAGAGTGTTGCAACCCCCTTTTTCATAAAACGCACAGCAGTCCTCCCCCATGCTCTTGTATGTCTGTTCAGCTTTTGTTTTCTTTTGGCACTAGTAGGTCAGCTTGTGTCTAAAACGAAGAAATGTCAGTTTGCCAATATTTCTTGTTTCCTGTTTCCTGAGGGTAGTGTCACTTGATTGTCCTGCAGGAATTAAATTTCTAAAGAACAGTGACTCAGACAGACTTAGAACTCTACTGCTTAATGAGTGTGCAAGGTAGTAGCTTAGGGTTTTCTAAATATCTTAACCATCTTCCTGCTCAGACACTAACTCATAAAAGGAGTCTGTGTTTAGGTCTGCTTTTAAATACCTCGGGTGCATTCAGAGGTTGCTTTCCTTGGGGAGTCTCCTGGGATGACAGTTACTGTGTTTTCTGATGCTTTTTAATATATATTCTATATATATTTATAAATATATATATATTATATATATTCATCTATTTTTATATGTTTGTGTGTATACATACACTTTTTGATTGTTATTAAAACACTAACTACAAAATTGATGTATCCTCTTCTGAGAAGGTGTAATTGAGACACCAGAAAACACAATCCTGACATACTTGCATGCTTTTCCCAGTGTGCAGGAACCTATTAAAGCAAGAGGGATCTTGCAACTGTTGAATGGGCTGCCTCATTCTCAGGTGTGCTGGAGCAGTTTTCTGTTCTTGGCACACCCGGGGAGGCTAGTGGCAAACCGCTGCTGCTTCTGAGCTGTTCCAGGAGTGCAGTCCACTGGCTGTTAGTGGTGCTGGTGGTCCAGGGTTCTGTCACCAGGTACCTGTTTCAGAAGCTGGCTTGAACAGCATGTGCCAGCTTTGTGCTAATGAAGGATCATCTGGTTTGCATGAGTCAGTTACTTGTTAAGTGTCTTTAAGGGGACTCTAAAGGGGTTTTTGTAGCAAGCCAAACCAGTGCCAATGCTCAAACACCAGAAGCTTCCGTGAAATTCATAATTTTTTCATGGAAATCAAGTAGTATCTTCACCTGGAAAGGTTTTTGTTTTTCACAATATTTTGCTGTCTTCTGAAATATGTGTACTTTGATAATTTAAATAATTACCTTTTTGCAACTCTGATTCCCAGTGTTAATTATTTTGATTCTCATGTGTGAATACGTTTCCATTGTAGTGAAAAATAGCTACTGAACTTCTGAGAAGAAAAATCCTTTTCCTGTTTCTTTTGTTTCTTTTTTAAGCCGGACCATCCATCCCCTCAGTAGTGGCATATCCCAAAAGAAGCCAGACTAGTACTACAGACAGTGACCTCAAAGAGGAAGGAATTCAGTCAAGAAAATCCAGCAGTAGTGCTGTTGCAGGAAGAGGAATTGCACCAGCTAGTCCAATGCTTGGAAATGCCAGCAATCCCAATAAGGCTGATATTCCTGAACGTAAGAAAAGTTCGGCTGTTCCTAGTGTAAGTAGAAATGCTTATTTATCAAAACCACGAAGTGTTTTTGAGGGGTGAAAAAGTGTTAAGCCTGTGATATATCAGTGGTTCTGATTTTACTTTTCATCACTTTTCAAAGGTGTATTCCAACCTGTATTTAAAAGCAGTGTGCCTGGCTTTTGTCCTTGTGGGCTTCCACCACCTGCCCCTAAACCTCAACAACAAAAAAAAGCCAAATGCACTAAGGTGCATAACTAGTGAGTTCACAGGGTTCAGCAGTAGGCAGTATGCCAAAATAAACTCTTCAGTTCAGTTTGGCTTTAACTTGTATACTCTGTGGTGCCTCCCTCTGAGGCAAACTTGGAGATCTGTTTTCACATAAGTCTTGAGTCTTGTAAGATTTAATTACTGAAACTTTGGGGGTTTGTATTGAAAAACTTCCTTTTCAGAAGAAATAACTTCCCAGTCCTTTATTCTTCTTGGAATGATTTTTTTTTTCTCAACTTATCCCACTAAGCTGTCATATTTGGTCATATGCTCAGCACCATTACTTACAAAAATGAGAACAGAACTTCCTGAGCTCACAGCTCTTTGACAGTCTGAAGCAAAAGAAGTAAAATAAGATTTGTTTCACTTTATTGGCTCTGTATTGTCAGTTCGCTCAGTGGCTGATAGTGACTTAGTTGGAGGATTTCAGCCAAAGAGATGGCCTTGGAAAGACATGTCTTCTACTGTAGCAGCTGTCATTCATAAATCTGAACAAGAGCTCATGATTTTGGGCAACCTTCTGATTTTTGTGGTCCCCTGCTCTTTCCCTTGTTTTTTGATCAGTCCAGAAACCATTCAGATTTTGTTTCTCCTTACATGACAGTTCTTGGCTACTGAGCCTCAAAATGGTAGGATAATCAAATCAGTTTTGTCCTACATTGGACTTCCCTCGGTGTTGTGTAGTGCCTTATTCAAGAGCTTTGCATCACAGTTACAACATATGTTGTATTTAGTATCTTTAGGATTTTGATCTGCTATTCTACACCACTCCCAAATCCTGGGGATTTATTCTAGTAGTCTTATTTCAAATTTCATACTACTGTAGCTGAAGTAAAATCTGAGCTCATAACCATAGGATCTTTCTCTCTCCTGATTCAGTGTGCAACTGATCCAACTGATGTTTTACAAGCAGTGGTACAAGGTGGTGAACATAGAATCAGACTTGTGATGCCACTCAATTAATTAGGGTTTAAAATTGTCTCTGTTTATAGGTTGCAATGTCAAACAGTGCAAACTCTCTCTTTTTTTCTTCTCCTCTGGCTAGAGATTATTCTTTTGCTTTCTGGCTGTTGGGGATAGAGGGAAGCACTGACTTTTTTCACAATTCCTGGAACTGATTAGGGAGTTTTATTTCTTACAGTATTAGCATGCATCTAGAAGGAAAAAAAGAATGTTGGAGTTTGCCATGTTGTCCTGAAGTTGAAAAAAGTTTGAGGTGGAGAGAGTTTGTGTTCTCACTGAGCACTTAAGACCTAAAATTGGTAATACGGTGAGAAAATCACTGAAGAGACAGAAAAATATTGTTTAAAAACAATTATTACTTTGACAGATACAGTGGAAGTAGTAGAACTGGTCCTCGCTGGAGACCCTTAGCCAGTTGTGTGCTGCTCTTATTAAACAACAGAGCTTACAAGCATGCACTTAAGGATAAGAGTTGTGCTTGTAGAGCTGATAGCTAAGTCTGGGGTTGAAGTAAGGGGCTCCAAGCTGTACCTCTGAAGTTGACAGAGCGTTTAAGCTCTTGCAAACAAAATAGTTCTGCAAGCTGAACAAGTCCACATCAAAAATATTCAAGTTCATTGGGCAAATACCAAATCAATAATGAAAACCTGCTACAGGGTGTTGCATAGGTAGCAGCAACTAGTAACAACTTGTTTATTACTCACAGCTTTGGATATTTCCTCAATGCTTGTAATAAGGCTGCCCCAGAGCACTTAGTATAGCTTCAAGAAAATTGGAAGAGGAGGATAGATGGTATGTTTGGAAAATCATTTAGGACCAAAAAACATACTAGCGCTCTTAAGTAAATAGATTGGTTCATTATTGTAAGTCAGAAGCTAATTTTTTGAAAGTTTTTCATCAGTCCTCGCCTTGGTGTCTCAATGTGAAAATAGCCTGCCTAAGCAGCGGACACAAGACTCCCTAGGAAAAGAGGAGGACTCTGTACCACAAATATGTTCTTTGTACTGTGATTGGACCTTGTGTGTACGCTCAGAAGTCTTAACATGCTTTCGCATTGTCAACACCTTCTGCAAAGAAGGCAGACAGCACCACAAGGATGAACTTATGCAGCTAACCCTGACCCTAGGGGTTGTCATTCCGTCAGGGAGTAGTGTGGTGCTGTTGACACCAGTTTCAGGCTTCCTGTGCTGTGCATCTATGCAATTTAGTCATGCAGTAGATTGGCTGAACAAAAAAGTCATAGCTGAAGAACTTCCTTGATGAATTGTGAAAGCTTGTATGCTAAAAAGTGTAAAGGCCCCAATACCAAGACTGTATTCTTGCTAAAACTGACATTTGAAAGCTTGAAATGCTCAAATCTCTTCTCATGACCTCTGAAATCTGAGCCAAACAGAAAAAAATGTATACTGATCCTTCTGTCTTTGCATTCCAGAAAGAGCTGGGAAAGTGCGTCTTCAGAATCTTCTGATTTCAGATATGAATAAAAAAACTTGTCCACTCCCAAACCTGAAAATGCATAGTCCTTAAAGTTTGATCCAGCACAGAGATTGCTGTCTTGTCTTTCTAGATGTGCAACACCACAGTACATTTTAATGTTATGTGGTGTCTTCTCAAGGGAAACAAATATTTAATGTTCTAAGGGAGCAGGTAGAAAGAAGGAAGCCACCCACTTTTGTGTGTATTTCCCACCAGAAAAACAGTCAGATATTCTAGGTGCTTCATTCTCTAGTATGTTCAGGAACACAGACCAAAATGATAAGCAAATATTAATAGGCAATACTTCAATGTACCATTGGTGTGTGAGGGCTCCGCAAAGTGTCTTGCACAGTGTGACCTCTCAAGAACATACAAACAAAACTTCACCTTAGGTGCACAGCCTTCATTGCTGTCAAGTTTAGTAAAGAGAGGGGAGTTTGCCTAATGACAAATGTCAGAGAAAAGTAGAAGAATCAATGTGACTTTTTATTTTAAATAAACAGATTCAAAGACAAAGGATGTGTAAGGAATAAAGTACAAGGAAAGGGCCAGGAGGACTTCTGCTGATGCTTGGCACATGCCTATGCCTAGGGAATATCCAGTGAAAAATTCTTGACAACCCTTGAGACAACTACATCCATGTTACGTTTTAATTAATAGTTCTGCTAATCTAAAATACTGTTGATACTCTTTGTACTTTTTAACACCAGGAGGTTGCGCAGTTCACTTGATTTCAGTTTTGTTTGCACATTCACATAAAGATGTATAACAGGTCAGCAGTCTTTTAAAGAGACAAGATGGCTTCATTAAATCTGCTGCTCAGGGCTTGCATTGCTTGAGACTCCCTGTATAGCAAATATTTTGCCTTAAGGCACTGGAGCTTTTGCTGGTTATTGAGAATATTCCACTTTAACAGTTTTATTTCAGGTTTGGGAACAAAAAAGGTTTGTCTACTCTCCTTTTGTGCTTGAACTAGTTTTTCCTTTCTTTTTTTTTATCCTTCTTCCCATGATTCTCTACTGTGACCATTTATGTAAAACCTTTTCTTAATGCTATTTTAAAAATCCGCTGAATTTCCCTTGTCTGTCATAGCAGTAATTCTTCAAAGAACTCCAAAAGGTTAGTTGAGCATGAAGTCCCCTGCCTGATTCTTAGTGGCCATCCTTACTCAACATGTGCTTATCCAGGTGCTGACCAGTCATTCCCTTAAGCTAGCCTCCTCCAAGACTTTCCCCAGCAGTGATGTTTAAAGTTAATAGCCTATTTTGCTTCCTGCTTTGCCCCGTGATCCTTTTCTTTAAAGAAAAATTTTAAAGGTTTTTTCCACTTTCCAACCATATGCAGTTTCCTGTGTTATGTTCTTGGGGTGGGGAGAAAAAAATATAAGGCTTGCCGGCTTTCACTTCCTCTACAACCTGGGTGTGCATGTTTATCTGGACCACCATGCTTTTCCTACAGTAATTGCATCTAACTTTTTATAATTCTGTTATCTGTGAATTACCTAGCTTCTCAGTCGTTCCTGGAAAATTGACCGCCAACTTGGGCATATCTCCACCCTCTTTCTCTGTAAAGACAGAGGCAAAGTAATTCTATTTCTTTTCTCCCTCTAAAGTAAGGTCTGTAGTTTAAGTTCCCCTGGTTCTCTTGTCCTCAATGTATTACGCTTGTATTTAAATGTATATTTTTTAAAATGTCTTATTAAAATTCTCTGCAATTTGTCTCTTTAATTTGACTTATTCTTTCCTGTTTTAAAAACTTGTCTAGTGTTTTATAGTATTTTAATATTTAAAAGTCCATGTTTACCTTCCCACTGAATTTTACCACATTTGTTTCTTAAGTCTTTGCTTTTCCTGTCTTGTTTAAGGGTATGGTTTTAACTTAAAGGAAAATTCTACAATCTGCAAGTGGTAAAGTATTTCAAAAATAGGTTATAAAGACATAAGGTATCCAGATGTAGATGAATGCTATACATGCTGAGAGTTTGTAATTCAGAACATTGGTAATTAAAAACTTTAAGCGATATTAATTTTGAGCCATCAACATGAAATACAAGAACAACTTGTTAGAATTAATTTTTGTGATTGCATTATTCCTTAAAAATACTGGAAGGTGTTTGTATATTAACTTAATTATTGTAAGTCTTCTAACTGTGTAGAACTAGCATGAAGTAAAACTGCCTTCAATTATATGTAGACTTAACCCCAGAAAAGCCTTTTGTGGGGAATAACAAGCCTGTGTTTTTTAATTGTAGAATAATACTGCCCCTGGAGCAATGACACGGCGCAACACATATGTTTGTAGTGAAAGAACCACTGCTGATAGGCATTCAGTGATACAAAATGGCAAGGAGAACAGGTATATGCAATGTCTTCATATGGTGTATGTCCCTGTCTTCACATTTCTAAAAAATTGTAATGCCTAATTTAAAAATCAGTAATACTCTAGTGTAATTCTTAATGAAAGGTGAGTACAGATCTTTGATTATGGAGCACCTGTAAGTATGTTGGGTTTTTGGTTTTTTGGGTTTTTTTCCTATACTTAATTCATACAATCTTTATACTTAGAATGTAAAAGGAAGTTCCTAATTTCTGGTTAAATACATGTCATATTTGTACAGCCTTCATCTTAAATCAGCTGTTAACTCCTGTGGCCAAACAACATATGCTTGCAGAAGAGGTTTGTTTAGTGTGAAACGACAAAGTCCATCTCTCTTGGGCCGTTCTCTTTTTACATTTCGCTCTAAACTGTACTTTGTTGGGATTATTTGGAATACTGTTTTTCTACAAAGTCTCAGGGAGAAGGTCAGTTTTTTTCTGAGGAAAGATGAAACAGTGGTAGGCCATTGTCTTGGACTAATAATGTTCCTTACTGATATTCTTGTAGTCTAGTTGCTTCCCAGTGTTTACACAACTCATCTTGAGAAGGGATGCACTGATACCTCCATATTCTGAGTGAAAACAGTTAGGGAAATAACATGTTTCCTCCTACTTTACTGAATGAAAGCCTGACTGGAGCATGCAATGGAGTTGGAGTTAACCAGTTCATGTGTTAGCACCATGGCCATGTCTAGTGCCATCCTTACCTGTGTACCAAAGACTGAGAGCCATAGAAAATAAATATAATAGTGAACGTATGCATTAGGTATAGAGCAACACTTGTAAAACATACCACCAAATTTCCTGGCTGGGTGAGGTGTTTTAAGTTCCAACCAACCATTCTTCACAGAATTTTCCTGGTCTTAAAAACTGGTAACAGTTAAGTACTTGACCATTGCCAGAAGAGCACACAGATAGCTAGTACTAAATAAAAATGCTTAAGCTTGGAGGAATATGTACATCTCTCCTACTCTTACCAATTTTCTCCACCCCTTCCTAATTTTATGATATATTGTAAAGGGTGGGAAGAAAATGCTTTTCTTCTAGGTCGGGTTTAAGTTGGTGAAAGATCTGCCAATTTTTGCACAGAATTTTTCCACTTCCTCTCAGCAGTTCATAAGGAAGAGTGGCAAAGTTGTGATGTTGCATCGAAGGTCCTTCTGTCCCTTGTTTGACTCCTGGAGTCTAGGGCTAAAGAACATGATTTTGACCCTGTCTCTTCCTCCTAGCTTTCTGCAAACTGAAAGTGATTAAGAAAAAAGTCAAGTATAAGTTTGAAGAGTGCCAAAAGTCTAGCTGGCCAGCTGGGCCTGCAGTCAACTGTCTTGTTGAAGTACAGCACAGCTATTTGGTACTGTCTCTTAGTGTGTCTGTCTCGGCCTTCATTGGTTAGTCCTTGTTAATGTTACCAAGTTTGTTTAGATTAAAGCTTACCAGCCTTTCTTTGATTTGATACATTAATAGCTTTTTTCTTTCCAAACTATCTTTGAAAAATGGATCTTTCTGCCCAAACTAGTTTTGATCGGATTTGATTACTTGATTTCTTGGTTTAATTACGTTTTCATTCATCTTTAAACTAATATCTTTGTAATATCTTACCTAAAATTTCTTTATTACATTTTTAAAAGTTATTAGATATTGTTGACTAA
Source organism: Astur gentilis (assembly GCF_929443795.1). Lineage (NCBI taxonomy): Eukaryota > Metazoa > Chordata > Aves > Accipitriformes > Accipitridae > Astur > Astur gentilis. The sequence continues at coordinate 11,945,571 of NC_064904.1, forward strand.
GAAGGCTTGAGATTCAGATGTCCTCTTAATTTAGGAGTAACTTCATAATCCTAAGGAGCTGTCTTCTGAAATTGTTATTTTTTTCCCCAGATTTGAGTTTCTCAGCAAAGTACTGTCTTTCTGGTTTGTCGCATGTGGGCATTAAGCTCAAAGTTAACATTGAGTAGTACTTGGCAACTACATTTAATTCTATTTTATATCCATAATTGGTTATCCTTACATAATTTAACTTTTATTGTCAATATGGTATCCAAACATCATTTGCTTATCCTGCAAACTTTAGCCCTGTTTGGGTCATTTGAAATGTCTGAGCATTTATATTTTCACTGTCGGGGAAAAAAAAAATCTTTATAGCTTTTATCATGTATTATTGATTACTACTTCTGTTACTTTTTATAGAGAGTTAAAACAAGAAAAGATAATGAGAATGCATTGCTATTTGTAAAACAATTAGACTTCTCATTGTCTGAAACGCTTCAACGCTAAACTGCACATTCGTTTTGGCACAATTTCAGAATTACTGTGATTTGGCACAGAATTCAGAACTTATATCTGAATATATTTTGTTGTTGTAACTGGGCAAAGGCTTGGCTGATCACATGAAATGCAGGGACCTTTAACGCAGGCTAAATCGACATGGCTGTTGATGGGACTGGCTCTTCAGAATGAATTCTGCCTGCCTTCAGGTGTTTCTGTAGTATCTCTAATTATTGTACTTTCAACTTGGCAGAAAGAACTTTAGAAACTTGTAATGGTTCTTCTTCTGTGAAGCAAGATCTGACGTAGAACGTGGGCTTTGTATAAATCCAAGGTTTTGTTAAAAATGCTTTCTGTGCTTTTGAAATGCCTATTGGTGGCAAATGGTAAAGGTAGAAGTAATTGCTATAAGTGATTTGTTACAGATTGGATTTTGGTTTTTCCATAGCCAGTCAGATGCTGAGACGCAGATATTAACTGTGACCCAGTGAAAACTTGGGAGGCTTAAAAGGCAAGATGTGCACATTTGAAGTCTCTTCTTTCTGTAGAGAAAGTTTAAAAAATGTTGCTTGTTCTGCTTTTCTCTTGCACATTGAATTCTGAGAACGCAGTATTTCCGAATGTGTGGAAACTTTGAGGAATTGATAGTCAGCTAGCGGGCTTGGTGTTGGAGAAAGTAGTCTTGAAGACCCTGTGCCAGACTGGTAGAAGCGAAAAAAAAAAAAGGTTTTGAAGTTTCACATCCCTACTTTAACACATTGTGTGGCTGACACAGGCATTCTGCAGAGGACTGCTGGCTTTCCTCCAAAGTCTGAGCATTAATTAACGCACTTGGGGACTTGTGAAACACTCTTCATAATTACAGGCAATTGCTTTAAATCATTTGTAACACAAATGATTTACAACAGCATCAGATTTTTAATAAGCGTTGGCACTAATTAGTGAATGTTAGCTCACTGTTTCTGTGTTCCCAGGCTAGTAAGGAAGCTGATTTCTAGCAAAGATTCAGAGGAAAATGTATATAATATATGCTTTAATATGTGCTCTAGTACCTTACTGATACCTTTAGCTATCACATCTTTGGAAGCAGGCGACTAAATAAAACCTGGGTCTAATGTGTTATAAATCTAGATTCTTTCTCCTTTATCTTTTGCAACAAATTGAAAGGAGCTAGAAGTGCTTGAAAGGCTAGTGACAAATTATTTGGGGATTACTTGACTTCAGACTATTGCTTTTGAGATGAATGGTCATTTCTGTACAATTTCTTAATACCCTGGGATAATGTAAAAGCTGGGCTGTGTTGCAGTCTTCGTTGTAGAGATGCATACACGATGTGGATGAAGTTTTCTAGATTCTGAAAAGTTAAAACCAAGAGAAAAAGTAGTAGATTTTGCTAACTGTTTTAGCCAGCAGTTCTGATGTGTGAGCTGTGGGGTGTTTTCTACTAGTGCTTTGGGAGCTAAGCCTGAGAAGTGGGTCAGCTGATACTTGTAGCTGGACTAGCTTTCTCTGAAGTCTGACATACCAGAATTGAGATAACAGGACTTGAATTTCAGTATGTGCAGTCATGATGTAACTTGGAAGTGAACATGCAGTGTCGTGAAACTGTTGCTGACAATTATGATTTCTTAACCTCAAACAATATTTCTGAACTACAGTTGCCTTACTTTTAAAGCAAACAAGATGAATGTCATACAGTGTTGTAGCCTGAAAGGTCCAATACATCTTGTGGCCTCTCAGTTTTCTCACATCCTTATTGTTACTAGATAATGTGAAGGCTGCAAAGAGTATTTTGGCCCAAAGAAAGAAAAAGATTTCATGTTCCTATTTTAACATATTATACAGCTGGCAGCTTACTGGCCATTCTGCTAAGACAGCACTGCATACCTTCCTTCAAAGCCTGAATGGTAATTTGGAGAATTTAAGATTCATGGCCAAGCAATACGAGATGCTCTTCAACAGTCATACCTCTTTCTTCAGAGAACACCAAGTGTTATTCATTGCTTCCTACATGTGCAGGTTGATATATAGTAGCCTTTTTGTTTGGGCCTCTCTGGACTTGTTAAAGATCATGATATTGTTGTTTTCGATTGCGCCTGTGAAGTCCCTCAGTTATCAGATGTGGATCGAGATTTGAGAGCTTGCCCAACTTACACTGATTTCTTTTAACATGGATACATTCTGAAAACAAAGTATTTTGCTGCAGTAATGGAGCTATCATCAGTCTTTTGGAAAGTGCAGTTGGTGGGGTTTTTGAATGCCTTTTTTAATGTTAAGACCAATATGAGTTACATCAGTGCTTAATAGTAGTGCTTTGGCACAGAACACTGAGTTATTCAGGTTCTGTACGTCAAGGAGGGTATCACTGCAAACTAATGCTAATGGTAAGAGAATGATCACTTCATAGATGTCAAGTGATATAGTAAGGATGCTTTTTAAGGGGAGTGTAGGGTAGTTACTACTATTTACATAGAAGAGGGCTGTTAGAGTTCGTGTTCTTTGATAAATCAGTTAATAGAAGGAAAAGTTTGCTTTTTTTCTATGCAGTAGTTTGTTGTTGGTCCATCATGCTCTTCTTTCTGCCTCTGCCTGAACCCAAACCCCCTCACAGCCTGACAGAAATGTTCGCTTACGCAGCTAGCCCTGCTTCAGTTTGTACTACATCCTTCTCCAGTGTTCGGCTGCGACATCAGAAGTCGATGTCCATGTCAGCCTCTGTGCACACGAAGATGATGTTGCCTCCAATAGACAATGGCGCAGATAACTTCAGGCCTATGTAAGAACCTGAAATCGTTGTGAAACTAACTTATACCCACTGCTTCTTAACTTTGTGCTGTGGAATTTTAGTCCTAGATTGTTCTAGTATATATTGCCCACAAGATGTGTGTTTCCTCATTTTTTTTTAGTCTTGTTTACATTTGTCTTGTGGTGTGTCAGGCTGTCTGTGACATAATCCTGCAATAATGAACCTTAATTTTTTTCTTAGTGTTAGGAGTATTGGACATTCCCTATTGTCAAAGTTTGTGGGAGACTTTAACTCTGTATCCTGAAGGACTTCACTACTTGGAGCAGTTCACTTGTAGAGAATTTTGTGTAGGATACTTTCAAATTAGCAAGATTTTCAAAGATGAATATATAGAATGTGGAGGGAGAGACACTAAAGTTACCTATTGCTTCTCTTTCCTGGGAGGAAACTTTACTTGCCTATTCTTTCATCAGTCTTCAGTGAAACATTGTATGCCTAGTTTATCTGGTCTTTTCCAGGATACTCCTGTTGCATTTTTCTGCCTATGTAGGTTTCTGTTTCGGCAGCCTTTTAATCCTAACTTCTTACAAGTTTTGATTCCATACAGTGCTGTAATAATGTTGATATTTCCAACCCTGGCCTATTTAAAAGTGTCTGCTTATGCTTTACTGTAGAACGTAGTGTTTTGTGTTTCCTGCAGAACTGTAGTGCTTCTGGAAAGAAGTTCTAGCGTTGTTTTTTTTTCTGCTCTAGCACTATTCCCGATCAAAGAACTCCTGTTGCTTCAACTCACAGCATTAGCAGTGCAACCACACCTGATCGTATTCGTTTTCCCAGAGGAACGGCTAGTCGGAGCACTTTCCACGGCCAGCTCAGAGAGCGACGTACTGCTACCTACAACGGACCACCAGCCTCCCCCAGTCTGTCCCATGAAGCAACACCACTCTCACAGACTCGAACCAGGGGTTCCACTAACCTGTTCAGTAAACTAACTTCAAAACTAACAAGAAGGTAAGCCTCTTAAAATGGTAATGCAACATTTCCTTTTTACCGGGTAGTAGAAACACCTAGTAGTTCATCGCTTAGGTGGTTTTGTCCACATTCTCAGATTAATGGCTTAACAATTTCTGCAACTTGAAATGCACTGGCTTATGATTTTTTTCGTAGTTCTTTTTGGTTACAGAAGGCATTTGTTTTTAGCAGTTGAATCAAGTGGGATAAAAAGTGAGACAGTTTGGTCTGTGCTCTTCTATGTTCTTAATCCTCATGTCTCAGGTACAAATGCTGCAGAGCTGAAACATTTCAGCTCAGTTCAAAAGCTTATCGCTCTGACTTCATGGTCAATCAGTAGACAGCATAAACTAGGATCGCAGTCTTGATATTTAATGTAGCATTAGAAGCTCAGGTTGTGTTTCCCAATCACTTAGGCTGTCAGTGTTTCCAGAATAATCTTGCTGGCAACACATGAATAGAATTATCACAGGTGAAAGGGTAGGGGCAGGAGGCACAAGTTTCTTTTGGCAGTAGTGCTAGCATAGGTCATGTTAAAATAATGGCAATACTATGCTTTCAGTCTAGGCAGGAGTCTGGTCAAACCTTGAAAAACTTATTCCTGTTTTGACCTTTAGTTCATGTGCAGATTCTGATTTTGGTGTGAAGGTATGTTGGTCTAGCCAAAACCTAGCTTAAGTAGGTGTTGTTCCTGCACTAACAGTTTTTATTCTAATTGGACTTCTAGTTTCAAATCCATGTATGATTTAAATTAGTTCCTACAAACCCTAAAATTGAAAACCATCATTTTCCTTCTGTATTTAAAACCTGTTGGTTCACTTACTGCATACTTCGTACCGCTCTGATACCAACAACTTGCGTTTGCAGAAGTGAGGGTTTGTTTATCTTTGCCTTAAGATAATCTTCATGCTTTTGTACCATCCTCATCAGGTAAAATTTTTTTGAATATATCATTCTGATCTTGGCCTGCTTGCTTTTGTTTTAGGCTTACATCACATCAGCACCAAGCCATTTCCTTCCTGTCTGTTCTGTGATTATATGTTCCTCTCTCTCAGCATCCTCTTCATAGTCTTCAATTCCTACAAAATAATGCTGAGCCAAACTCGTAGTTTTTCACAACTGGCTGATTTCAATTTAGAGACTGAATTTCTTTAAAAATTTAGAAGTTGTTTCTGTGAAAAACAAAAATGTGACAGCCTAGCCTTTGGTAAATGTTTTACCCTGCTCAGCTCTCTGCCAGCTAACACTTCCGTGGGAAATACTGTGCTGTATGAAATTCTTTTTTTTTTTCTTTTTTTCCCTTTTCTGTTGAGAGGGATAAAAGATTAATTTGAATTTCTTTTTAAGAATTAAGTCATCTGCTTTTTGTCAAGTGAAGTCTTAATCAGACACATTCTTTTGGCACATATTTTTACTGTACTTTTGTTTGTAATATCCTTACTTAATTTTCCATCTGACGTTCCAAATGTGGATGCTCAAACTGTGAACATGCAAGCTTTTCACTCAGTTGTTTAGGCAGTATTCAAACTTCTATCACTACCTCTGAGTTTCAACTTTTTGCAGTGCAGTGTGGTTTTCTTGAAGAAATTTTTCCGCCACTACTTTTGACAATAGTTTAAATTGCATCTGAACTTGATTAAATAACATGCAGTTGTAGTACAATAGCACTGTTAGAGATGGTTAAGTTTGCACTTGGAGGACCTTTTACAGTTGGGGCTCTGTTTAGTATAGGTGCTGTACAGACTACTAAGGACGTGAATAGTGTAATCAAAGAACATCATTATGTTTCTTCTCATTAAATAAATTATAAAGAACCTTGAAACATGTTAATTTATTTTAGCATTCTCTATGGGGAATCAGAATCCTTTTGATTATGAACTATCTATGTTCTGGTGTAGGCAATTGTTACAGCTTCTGTCACTAAATTAACTAAATATTTAAGGCAGTTTTTGGCATAGTGTGGCTGACCTAACGTGCCAAAGGAAGGAAGAAACCTAACTCTGATAATACTCAAGATCTAATTGTGGTAGAGTTACTGATTTTTGCTTTCTATTTGAAATACATGAAGAAAATCCAAACATATTTTTATGTGGCCTTGCAGATTGAGTTTCAAAGTGTTTTGACACCAGTACGTATTTTAATTAATAATAACTACTAGTGGCCTATTTCCCAGAAAAATTAAGTTTGGAAGTAGCAATGTTAAGAGTTTGACTCTTCAGACCCTAAATCCTCTGCCTAATCTCAGAATGTATTGAAGTGTAATTTCATTGCGCGTTTTAAATGAGATCTTTTTGCATGTTTCACTCTAAATGGCTTTTTCAATTTATTTTGTACAAGACTTTTTTGTTAATTATTATTTTGGCTTAATTTCTTTTAGAAACATGTCATTCAGGTTTATCAAAAGGTAGGATTTATTTATATTTAAAAAAAAAGTGGCTCCTGCAATTAACAACCGATTTGGCTTTCTAGCCTTGGTTTTCTGAAAAACTAAACTTTCTGCTGAGAACTAAATACTTTCTTTCTTGAGAGGAAAGCATAGAATAAATCCATTAACTCATGATGATACTTGAGAATCTGTGGCACCTGTATAACAAGATGCTAAGCATGCCTTGTGAATTCTTCTTTCTTTGATAGAGTTGGTAGTACCAAAGTAATTCTGTTCTCTGTACTAATACACTTAGCATGCTTATGTTTGAAGAATGAGGTGTTTGATAACAATGATGAAAGTATAAACAAAACATAAGGTTACAAGCAAATAAAGGTAAGTGATTCTAAATTTACATTCTTTCTCTCTTTGTTCTATGATATTTTATAAAAAAAATCAGTTTGAAGTGTTGTCTGCAGTTGATACAATAGAAGGCAAACTGAACACGGTTGTGAATAACAGTTTTGTATGGAAGATTGAATGAAGATGCAACGGCTATGTACTTATTTTGAAATGGGATGCATTTGCTGAAGTGAATTGCAGCTGCAGTGCAAATAGAGCACTTCAGTTATAAACAAAAAGTATAACATCTATGCAAATTTACTGACAAAAGGGAAAAGCTCAGAAGTCTGATTTGCATTTCAAGCCCAAAGGATTTATTTTAGTTTTACAATTTGGGAATGAATCAAGCTGCTATATATCTTGTTAATCCATTATCATTCATGAAAGTTGGTTATACAATTTTGATCCGCAGGTGAATATTCCAGTAGAATTTTGTAACACTCTGTTCAGTTGTATGATAACCTGGAGCTTCTTAAAGGGTAGTACTTTCAATTTCCAACTACTGATCAAAAATAGGGAGATGGGGCCAAAAACCGGACATCTGTTTTAACTTTCGAAATGCAAGGCTATGCACGTGACTAATTTGAAGTTTGTCAGACCATTTCAAGGAAATACTTTGATTAGGGCGACTTGAGACATGTAAATTGCTGCCTAAATTTGGGATTATTTTGTACAGTACGAGTCTAAATGTACCCTACCCGATTTTAATGGGTAAATTCCATGCAACAGTATTAATAATCAGAGCTCTTCCAAACATGACTATGTTTAGAACTGGTGTTGGTTGGGCTGGCTGGCATTGTCAGAGCTGACTTGAGAAAAAGAACACACACCAACTTTTAAGGAAGGAAACAGTCCAACACAGCATACAGATGAAACTGAGCAGCGGAAGTAGCTTTAACCCATTGTGCGTCATGAGTTGTGGGGTGCATACCACATTGCAAGAGGGAGCTTTTGCCTCTCTAGTCACATTGCTTTTAAAACAAAGGGTTGTGATCTGTGCAACCTCCACAACTGGATACATATAAGTTTTACACTGCTGCTCTGAAGAAATATGGAAAATGCTAATATGAGTACAATTTTAAACTAGAAAGTTACTGTTCAAATTTGAGACTTTAAAAAGTTAATTTTTTAATAATTTTTAAAGATTTTCCTTTGGCTTGAGGCCAAGAATCTTGGAATATTTTGGAAATAGCTGCTACAGCTTCCATGAATATGTCTTTTGAGCAAGAGATTTGCAAAGTCTTACACCACCTATACAGGACCAGACTCTGCTTTTTAAATTCTGTTTTAAGTGTTCATGGTGCCCCTCCATACCAGATCTGTATGTATGTACAAAATAAAATTGAAAATATTGGGGATTTTGGCAATTTCTTCTCACTTTTTATGCTATGAATCTTTGATACTGAAAGAACTACTGTAACTGAATAGCACCTATATATACTACTGCAGCATCATTCTACGGAGCTGAACAAAAGTAGCTAATCAGTCACACCTTTTTAAACTACTGAGTTCTAATACTGTACTTGGTGCACAGAGGTATAAAATACATATGTATCTCTGGTACCATGCACTGTCCTTGCCAGTCTGCATATTGTGGAAGTCTAACTTAACTTTCTGACAGCAAAAATCACCTTCTATGTTCTGGATTTTATTGCAGCATCTTTTCTCCATTTCCATAAATTGATCTTATTTTAGCGTCTTGCACTTTTTGCTGGTTTTCCGTATCTTTTTAGACAGTTTTCTTTGTGTTTATTTGGATTTTTGACACAGAGTGTACAAAGATGTAAAGAACAGGAAACACAGCATAACTCAGGACAGATTGTATGGAAAGATTTTTGAAAACCTTTCACAAATTATAAAGGAGATAGCGTATAGGCATTGCATAACAAATGAGAACACAACTTTCCTTTATATTTGTTCCGTTCTCAAGATCAAGGAGCATCTTGGTCCATAAAATTAATTTATGTAAAAATACAAGCAAAAGCAGAAAATTCAGAGCATAAACTAGCAATTTGTAGTGCCCGCAGAAGTGAAGATTGTATTAGCAGTGAGGCAGCCTCAGGGCTGCTTCTGACTTGCAGACCCACTGAAACAGTACTGGCAGTACAGTAAGTGACTGTTCCTGAAGCACCAGTGCTGGGGTGTAGAACTGGACCATAACCATGTGCTTCATGAAGGAAGGAGCATCTCGAAAGACTGCCACAGCTCGCCAAAGCTTGACATGATGGCTTGTGTTTGAGGATGCGTGTCACCAAATGCAGTTCCTCATGCTAAATGAATGGAGCATTGACGCATGGAAAAACTGAACATAGTAAGGATTTTCTGAGAGGCTTCCATGAAAGAGTGTTTATTATTTCAAAGTGGCAGGTTTTTTGTAAATTATGACCTTCTTAGATTTAGAGTACAGTGGTTTAGAACAGAACAGTTTGGCTTAATTTCAACCATGAAAGGGTCTAAGAACATCATTAGGGATTTTCCCTCCCAGACTTTTCTGGACAGATTCCAGTAACAGTAAGACTATTCATTATCAGGGAGACTAGTTATGTTCCCGTTTTCTACAACCTTTGGCAAGTTTAAAAAAAAAAACAACCAACAAAACACACAAAAACCCAACAAAACCAAACCACAAAAAGCCCCATAAATGCTTGCAGCTCTTAACAGAGCTGTTGTCTTCCACTTCATAAGTCCACAGTAAGCTCTTTAAAGTTCATGTACTCTCAATTTTTCAGTTGAGCAGTGTCTTCAAACTTGTTGCTTGCTTTGCCTGCTAAAAAGAGCCTTTCCCAGATCACCTGAAAGGTGTGGATTTGTTCGGCTGGTACATGTGATGGTTTCTCCCTTCCCACCTACTGCCTTCTCGGTCCTACAGAGTTGTTGTCAAGGATGAGTTCAGGGACTGTATATGCAGACCTGAAAAATCTCTTTCTACCTTCTTCTATAACCACAATAGATAAGTAGCATGAGATCTCATGAAAGTAACTACCATTAAAAACCCACTTTGAAGTGCTAGAATTAGTTGAGGACTTGTCAGTTGTTTTCTTCTCATTAACATCTTTATTCTTTTTGCTTGTGACAGCTGTTCATTAGTCAATGGCAAACGTTTCATAGCAGAGACTCTGTCATACCATGTGCTGTGCACTACCTCAGAGAGCAGGGTTCTGATCAGATGCTGTTGTGACAAGCAGCTCATAGCTGAGTGACTTACCACTTTCTTAATTGGATTTCTATTGCAATAGCAGTGTGAATTTTGAACAAGGAGCAGTCTCCATAGCCTGTACAGCAAGTGCTGCCACCATGCTCCTCGCAGTGCTAACACAGCATCTGTTTCCTCGTGACAGGGACTGCAGAGTCCTCTTACAAGCCTGTTCCCTCACCACAGCCCTCAAAAGGAAGGAGGAAATTAAGCCTCGTAACACCCCCCACACCCTGATCTAAGTACTGCTCTGCATCAAAAAATAAGCTTACCGTCTTACATTCCTATCGCTAGACACCTGTCAGCCAAACTGCTTTAATAATTCACATTATTCAGTGAAGCCATGTACTAGCTTAGAGTAGTCGTGATAAGAGCCTTATAAAAGCAGCTTCCCTGCAAGCAGAATTAATGCTGAGATGTCGAACCATGGTACTGCAATAATGGGAAGGTCGAGGAAGATGATTTTCCCCTTAATTCTGCTTGATAATGTGTTTTTAAAAAATGGTAGTGATCAGCAATGTAGCTTTAAGCAATACAAGAAGACAGAAAGCTTAAGTTTATTCTTAGATGTGGAAGATGCGTCACTGTGGGAATTAATAGGATAAAGTTACCACAGCTTGAGAAAGCTTGGGTTTACCTCTAAACTTTTGTTAAAATACATATGCATCTTGTTCTTTTGCGTTAAGGTATTTGGTATTGTTTTAAACACCTAATACCTCAGATCTGATGTGCATGCAAACACACAGGGTGATGAGACTTGTCTGTCAATAGGGTATTTTTTCGAATATATATTGTACTCCCAGGTAAAACGTCTATATATCATTAGCCTAAAAATAATTGGGAGTTATTTCTCTTTTAGGAGGTACTTACTAAATAATACAATAACTTCAATACACTTTGTAACTTTAGTTTCACATTTTCTGCTTTTAGAAGTTCAACTTTATTCAGTGGGTCCCACAGTATTAATATATATAGGCATTCATTGTAAAAATAAGTTATGGTCTTTTTAAAAACTGTAGTTTATAGACTTCCATTTGGTTTGACACTATATTCTGAATTTGGTCTAACCTATGAAGTTCTTTACATCTTTGTTGCTTTGTATTTTAACACACCTTTGGTATGATTGCAGTATCTTTTAGCAACTACTCAGATATTGTATATTATAGTGTAAGATTTGTCTTCTCTTTCCCACTTCCTTTTGCTTCTGCATTCTTTTCAATGAGGCTCCCGACTGAATATGAGAGGAACGGGAGATTTGAGGGCTCAAGGTGAGGGTAAAATTTTTGTTTAAAATGTTACTTAGGTGAGTTTGAACCTTTCTCCCCTTGATTACGTGGCATAGTGGCTTCAGGCAGCAGCTTTTGTTTTGTGTAAGGCTTTGAAACTAAACAAAGAAGCATTTCTGTCTGCAAAATGGCTATTAAAGTACTGACTGACTTGGTTCTAAACTGTCATCTTTCCTGTTGCCTTTTCCTTTGTGTGTTTATTTGCATTTTAGTCATTATAATTTGCTGTTGTCTTGCAGATGTGTAGGTAAGTGGTCTCTAGTGAGGCTGCAAATGTGTGGGATAACCACTGAAGGGTGATAAGATGTCTCATCTCCAAAATCACAGATAGTTAAACAATATTTTTCATGTTATACTCTTCTTCCAAAATCTGCATATCAAAAAATACTAGAAATGATCAAACTTGTGCTGGTTCTGCCAACTGTTTTTAGGTAGGAAAAGCTTTCAAAAAAATAAAATGAGCATTGACTAGAAGTTGGTGTTCCCCCTGCCCCCTTACAGCCTTATTAAATTAAAACCTTAAAGTTAAAACAAAGTTCTCTTTAATTTGCTTGCTGAATTTTATAACATCTGGCAAATCATGTAGCTGCATTTGACAGCATAATTCTATGACTCCTGCAGTTACTGAAATCTTTCTAATAAGATAAAATTATGAAATAGGTTATCTTTGAGAAATCTTATTTATTTAGTTTTGACCTTGCTATTGCTTTTTATTTAACTTTTTCATAATTGCCTGGTTTTCATGGTGGTAGAAGAAAAGCATTGTGTAACCTGAAATCCATTGCCAACTATTTTAAAGAGCAGCTTGACTTAATACTGTAAGTCAAACTTTGAAGCTCAACATGAGACCTAAACTGCATGGTTTGGGGTCAGTTACGTTAGGTATCTTCAGAAAATACTGAAGCATGACAGTCAATGTACTTAAGTCTCTTGTTCTGAGGGCAAGTAAATTTGAAGAGGCAACTGACAGCGTACAAATATTCATAAAGTAAATATGTAAATTTTTTTTTCCCTGGAGGTCCAAATATAGTTCCTTATTCTTCAGCTGCGTGACCACTGATTTTAATTGAAGTAGAAGAATCATTGCAAACTAGAAATTTCTGGAACGTTTATTTTCTTTGTCCTGTATAACTTTATTTATCCTTACAAAAGGAAAAGCTTTTTTTTAATTAAAAAAAACACAAAACAGTTGCAGACTTGGGAAATGCAGCCTCGATATTTTGTGCTTTATTTCTTAAAACTGTGACAGTAATGGTAACCATCTTATTTGCCATCTTTACTAACAATGTTGAGGCGGTGTCTGATAGTGACTTCCAACTCTCCTTGCTGCATTTCAGCCTCGAAGGCGCTTAGCTGCATAGCTTGTAGCAGCGAAACATTTCACCACTTTACCTCTATCAGTTGTTGGTATTAAACAAATTACTTCATCTCTAAGTTTCCTCCCTGTTGAAGGTAACTCCAATAGCCTACAATGTGGTGGGTCTCTAGTGATCATCTCAAACGTACCAGTGCAGGGAAGGCCAGAGTGAAACTGAACCAGCCCAGAACTGGGTGGCACATGTTGGCCTTGGGACAGTAGGTGGGTGACCCCTGGCAAGGTGCCCTGGTCCTGCTGTCCTTCCTCCTGCTTGCAGCTAACTACTGTGGGATGCCATGGGCCCTCCCAGTGCTTGGTCACCAACCTGCTGCACAGGAGGAGGTGCAGAGGAACCCCCAGGATCTTTCTGCACGGGCTCATCCCCGTTGCGTATGAGTGGGCATCTCCCATGGGCTGGCATTCCTACAACCTGGGCTGAGCACCCTTTTGTTACAAGTCATGCTATTTGAATGTTCCAGAAACTTCTAGCACAGACTTGGTGTTTCAGCTGGCCGCGTGGCCTAAGAATAGGGGTTTGAGCAGAACTCGCCTTAAAATTGAGTTGTAGGTGATGCATGTAGTTCTACCTCTGCAAGGTTGTTTCCCTCATGTTCCTGACTCCAGTGACTTCCAGTTGTCGCCCTTCGTACCATACCTTTGTTTCAGCCCCAACAGCTAATGCTTCACCTTGACTGTGTGTCTGTACAGCAGCTAGGAAAGCGGGGCATTGCTCGCAGCCGGAGCCTCTAGATGCTGCTCTAATACCGGTAGTGTGCGTTGAGTGCTAGTTTGCTTCACTAACATGAAATGTGGAGAAGTTAGCTGGCCCTGCTAACTAATAAATTCCTGTCTTTCAGCCGCAATGTAGCTGTGGATCAGAAGGACGAGAATAAGGAAGCCAAGCCTCGGTCGCTGCGCTTTACCTGGAGCATGAAAACCACCAGCTCCATGGATCCCAATGACATGATGAGGGAAATACGAAAGGTCCTGGATGCCAATAATTGTGACTATGAACAAAGAGAGCGTTTCTTGCTTTTCTGTGTCCATGGAGATGGGCATGCGGAAAACCTTGTACAGTGGGAGATGGAGGTGTGTAAACTGCCAAGACTGTCCCTGAATGGAGTTCGCTTTAAGCGGATATCGGGAACATCCATAGCTTTTAAAAACATTGCTTCCAAAATTGCCAATGAGTTAAAGCTGTAACAAGAAAAATAGTTAAGTTGTAAATTAGTTAGCAATTTCAAGTGTTTTCGAGAATTCCGATGGAAATGTATAGAATAACATTTAGGCAATAACTTCTGCATCCTTCTGAATAGTGATATTAAAAAAAAAAAAAAAAAAAAGCTGCTGAGCTGGGAGGGAGAGTTGGACTTTTTTTATAAGTGCACTACAGCATTAAAGTTGCCTACTATGTAAAATATTACCCCTTCTGCTTTATTTCCATTGCTCCTAAGTCTTTGACAACAAATTGAAACACAGAATATATTCATTTAAATATGCCTCCTGTTTGTGTGGACGTGTGAATGTACAGTATGTGTGTATAATATATAAAGTATTATATGTAAACAATTCATTTACAACATCGAGCTGTACCAGTACCTCTTTTTGGGCTAATTTTGGTGCTAAAAATTGAAATGGCCAAGGAGGAAACACTTGAGTTAATATTTAAAATAACTAAAGCGATAATCAGTAAATGCAGGTTTACAGTTCACTGCTGTGTTAAGAAAAAAAAAAGTGTGTGAAGGGTTTGGATTTACGGTTGTGAACATTATTAGTCCTGTTTTTCTAAGTAGATCTCATGAGATTATTAAAAATTCACTTTTACTGAGTAAGTCTTGCATTATATTTTGCCCACCTATTTATTATTTAAGTCTGAATCAAATTTTAAAAATGTAGTTGACTTGTGGATTAAAATTTGGGTAAACGCTTCCATTCTTCTGCTTCTGCTAAACTACTAAAATTGTATCTTTGTCCTTTTGGCTTATGAGTATTGATTGCAGCTAAGAACACTTTTCTGTTGTTCCACCATTCCTCTACAGAATGAGGCAGTCTAAAAGGATGTGCTAAATGCCGATTAGTGACTTTTTCTTTCAGACCAAGTTCTCTACATTAGACTAGGTCAGACTGATATAAAGCACAAAAGGACTCTCAAATAGTGATGGTATTTTGATGCAAGTCGCCATGTCCGAGTCAGTGCCATTCTGGGGTATTGCTGCACGTGTGGCAGTACTGTCCTTTGCGTTCTGGGGGTGCACAGTATTGAAATCCAAAAGTGGGAATCAAATTGGCTACTGATCTCCTTTGTTGTAACATCCAACTTGCTAAACTACAGCCATAGGCAGTAGCAGTTAAAACTTTTCCTTGCAGCTCTCTTCCAGCGTGCTTCCACTTGGCTCTGGTTGTATTGCTTTTGATGGCTTTCTGCCAGTTGTGTCTCCTAGCTTCTGCTGCAGAGGGAGTCCACTGTCGCTCTTTTAACATGCAGTGTGGAAGCCTGCCCTTGATGAACTCTGACAGCCAACTAGCTTTCTGTAGGACGCAAAGATACTTTGGGATGGTCCCCACTTTTTAACCATCACTGTGGTGAGCCGGATTTGATTTTGCAAACCAGAATGAAGAGATTTCTTCATGCATTGTTTCCTACTGATACTCAGTTTATTTCATCAAGGACTTATGTAGATAATATCCTGCATTATCTACTTGACTTTTTGTATTACTGTTTTATGGTTATATTTCAGTGAAACACTTAAGCATGTACTTAACATGTGCTTTAAACTGGAGCCTAAATTTGCATTTTAAATTTGCAGTGAGCTGATAGTTTCTCATAGTACACAGTTCAGATTTGACCCGAGGTGAAAATGCAAAATCCTTAATATTTTGCAAGTTAGTTCTTGTTATCTGTAGTCTGTGAAGGCAGCAGACTTCCCCTCTCTTTCCCCCTAAGCATTGATATTGATTATGCTAGTTTAAAGGGTAATCATAGTTGTTAAATGTAGTAAATATTCCTGAATTTGCATTTTATTCTCTGTATATTCTGTATCATGCCATGGCTTGAGAACTCCAGGTGCTACTGGAGTTCAGTTGGCTTTCAGTGCTCTGCCCGTGCCTGTGCTGCTCAGTATGGTTTTTTCCATGAAAACTCCATTTTGTAATAGCAATAAGACATTTCAGGGCAGTCATTGTACTTTCTCAGGTGAATGGTCACCTATCCTTTCACTTCCTAAATTTTAAGCACTCCTCCAAATGTATTTTTTTTTCACCTGGCAGTGCACTTTGTTGTCTGAACTGAAAAAGTGTTCTGATAAATGATGTAAATCTGTATTCGATGGAAGTTACAAAAGGTTTCATATTAAATGTTTTCTGAAATACTCTCTTCCTACTTCACCTGTTAAGTATGTAATTGTTTCTAAAAAGTGCACCAGTATCATACTTTGGATATTTAAAGTTTGTACTTAGAGTATTTTTCTTAAAGTGTTCTCAAAAGGTTCTTTCAAAGTAAATCTGTATTTGAGGTATTTAAAAAAAAAAAAATTACTATAATCGGAAACAGATTTTTAACAGCTCACTTCCCAAATGCCATATAAAATTACCAAGTTGCAAGAATATGCCCTTGTTTCTTTAGCATACTGCATGCTTGGTGTTCAAGTCTCTAGGAGGTGCCTGGAAAGGAAAACTGCTTTCTTCCTATCTCCAAAACAATGACGAACTTCTTCCCAAACACAGGCCTTTTACTTGTTCATATTCCTTGGGGATCTGTGTAGGTTTATCAGTGTTGCTGTTGATACAACTCTGCAGAACAACAGCTGTTTTTTCTCTCCATAAGAGACAAGTTTTAAAAATAATTGGAGGTCGGTGTGTGGTGAGGAGGTAGCAGCAGGCCTAGGCATTTTGAGATGCATGTCTAGTAACCAAGAAGGGATTTTATGTAATGGTATGACTGGTGTCCTGGAACGTGTGGTCTGAGTGGTGTGTTGGGGAGTGTTTGTAATGGGCTTGTGACTAAATGTTTGCATCGCCAAAACCCGTGTCATCCAGCTCTGAAGATGTCTTTTGGTTGCTGGGTCTGGCGGAGAAAAATGTCTTAGAGTTTGTGTTGCGGGGGGGGGTATTGACTGCTTTAAATAAAAGTGTTTAGATATGTACATTTTAAAAAAATCTGAACACTGAGCCGGAACAAACAAGTTCAGATAAACTTTTTCTCATGCAAACCTTACCTGTACTTAGGCTTTCTAAACCACTTCAGTCTATTTAACCTCTTCACAAGGTCTAAGGTCCTTGACCACATCGAGAAGAAGTAGAGAGGTACGTTAAAGGAACAGCTAATCTTGCTGGTCTAAGTGTTTTGCATACTACATTTATTCAAGCTACAGTATCTGATCCAAACTGTGGCTTCAAAGATTTTTTTAATACAGATTTGGGCAAGGTTCACCTTTTTCTCCTGTATTACAGTGAAATTTCAAGATGAAATATAGTGAGATACTGCATCCCAATCTTTTTTTTAATTGCAGTACTTTTTGTCAAGATAAATTAGAACATTTTAAAAAAAAATAAATCTGAAGTTGTATCCACATGCTTATGTTAAAGAAATGTAAGTCAGATGTTCAGGAGTCCTTCTAGTCATATGGAAAGATTGTAGCAGATCTGGACTTTAAATAGACATCTCTCCAATTCAGTTAAAAGCTCAGATATACATGGGCCTATTGCGATAATGTGTAGAGCTTTTAATCAGTCGTTTCCCACAGCTGCTGTGTCATAGAGTATGTTGTGGATTGCAATTTAATCAGGACTGCAGCCAACCCAGAGAACCATTTTCTCTGTTAAGCCCTGTTCTGGAGCAGCGGTACATACATGCACACTTCAATTTAAAACTCGCTTGGTCGTGCTGGTTTTGCTTCCTGAAGGGCTCAGATACCACGCTGGGTGTGGGCAGAGGCCACCTATGAACTAGTGGTGTTCTCTGTATTTCAAGGGTGGGCTGATTGGGTGTTTCTTGCTGTGCAGTCTGTGATCAGCTACCCAAGGCCATGTCTTGTCTTAGTAAGCTATGAGTTAAATATTTAGCGAATCTCAGTGGTAAATGGTATTTCTGCTATTGGGAGGCGGGTTGTCATACTAATGTAAAATTTTTGTTTTCTCATTCACATTGTAGATGTTTAGGAAATACTAAATACAGTTTTGGAAAGCTGATCCCACTGTAGATTAACATTTAATTTTAAACATGTAGATTTGCAATTTCTCCTATTTCCAACAATACAATCAAGTCAACTTCTGTAAGTTCTCATAGAAAAGCCCTGCAGCTGTCCTGTAAAGATAGGCTCACATTATTACAAATCACTGGTGCTGCCAGTTAAACCCCTCATCTGACATCCTGATGAAGTGTGGTTGTGAAAATTCCACCTCTGACCGGAATTTTTCCTTCCGGTAGCAGTGACTTGTTCCATTGATTTCACCACTGACCATTAGTCCATTGCTTCAGAGAAACTGTTACCCAGCAAGAAGGGGCATAAGCTTTGGATAAAAGGTCAACCTAGTGCAATTAATAAGATTTTTTTAAAAGTCGCACTTCTTCATACCGAAGGCCCAACAGTGTCCTGCATTACAGCAGCGGTAAATGCATGGAGAAATCTAAGAAACACAAGACAGATACAGTAACTGTTCTCCGTGTGTGTGCTCCTTGCTTCTGACAAACTTAAGAGCAGAAAAAAAGCTAACCTTTAAACTTGTTCAGATAACTTGATGGTTTTCATATTCCCGTTTCTGCTGGTCTCTTCTTAATGTACTACCAGGTACTGCCTCCATGGAAAGGGACTGGATAAAATGAGCAAAACCATGGGGGAGCAGTCCAATGCTTCTGAAGTTGAAACAGTATGGTATTTGAAGCAATAGAATTTGAAAGACCCTTAACTGGTCTTTTTTAGCCTCCTAAGAATGTTTTAACCTTTGGCACAAACAGTGGGCTCTTGTTCCAGCAGTAACTGAAAACTGAAGCTGTGTCAATACCAACGCTATGAATCCTGTAAGTATCTGCACAGAAGCCGTGTTCAGGGCATTAATTGCTAGTTGTTGGGATTTCATCTTCACCTACAAGTGCCATTAACACCTTGTAGTGGTTGTGACTTAGCAGGTAAGAAGATATTTATTGCAGGAGGAAAAAAAAATGCTTTTGATTGGTTTTTGCTTCTGTGTGTTGAGCACTTGAAACTGTGTTCTGAGACTCGGATGTAAAATTCATGCAAAGTGGCCGTGGTTATGGTTGCTGTGGGAACCACGGCATTGAATTTCAAGGCATAGAAATGTTGCAGTCCTCATTCCATTAGTGCCCTTACGTTATCATTTAATAATATCCTTATGAAATTCAGGGCATAAAACCAAAATATTTATGCAGTTCATGTTTCCTTGTAGTTGCTGATCACACTGAATGTATTAGGTGAATAAAATCAGATAATGAAATAACTCACCAGAAGAATAATTCTGTTTAAAACACGTGGGCATGCAAAATCGGAAAGTAAAATGCTCCTGGTGTTGAACAATTGCACCATTTTCAATCATTTGCCTATCTCGAGGTGTACAGCCCTGTTTGCTTGGAGGTGTCTCTTACCAAGACCTCAGCTCAGCGTGAGCACTGTAACCAACTACAAACAGCAAAGTCCTTCCAAGCGCAGAATTACTTCCCCCCCTGCCGTCCCCAGCCAAAAGGCATGAAATGAAGTGCTGTCACACATGTTTCCACAGAGATGGGATAAACACCAGCCTGATAGGACCTTGGAGACACTTGAAAGCATGTGTTCCAGTTGTCCTGCGTCTGCGGTGCCCAAAGGAGCAGGGGCTGGCGGCGTGGGGCACCGGCGGCGTGGGGCACCTGCTGCGGAGCCGGAGGCAGGGTGGGATGGCGGTGGGTGCCTGGGTGGGTGGATGGTCCTTGCTGCAAGGAAAGAAAAGGCGAGCTGCGGGGGGACGTTGCAGTGTCTGCAGTGGCCACAGGATGTCTCTCAAATGCAGAAACGCACTTCTGGTTGGTGTTCATCTGGAATATTTTTAGAAAAGAGCTCCAAGGATCACTTGCTCCATGCAGAGCGACGACTTCACATCGGTTATCGGTGTTACCAGCCGTTCGGACGACTTTGACTTACTGTTAAAAGCATTGGGGGGAAAAATGCACTGCAAGATATTGACGGAAGGTGCATATTTTTCAGGTTGAAAAATACCCTAATGCTATGTTTAACTTTCCATTATGTTTTATTGCTTTCGGAGCTGAGGTGCAGCTAAATGGTCTTTAGCTTTGCCACGGAAAACCTGTAGGGCTGCAAAACCCTTTTCCACTTGTTTGTCAAGCCTTGTTCCGTCTCCTTTCCTAGAAAATGACCATGCTGGGCAGCAGACTCTTCTGCTGAGGAGGGTAAAAGGAATATTGGATATTTAAATTCATTTCCAGCTTTTTAAAGAGTAAAAATCTTTGTTTTCCTGTTTGGAAATTTAATTACTGAAGCTATTTTGCTGTTCATCCTTTAGTAATCAGTCTAATCAAGGCTGTAAATTGCAGCCAGCCTTTTCTAAAATAATCTGGCATCACTTGCCATTTATATTTCACTGTATTAAGTAACTCTAAAGCTTTATGCCTGGCATTTTCCATGTCTGCAGTCTGTTTTAATCTTCAAACAAATCTTGTTGCTTATGCTTTGAGTAGGCAAGAAGTGCAACTTCCTTATTTGCTCAGGATTTTTTTTCAAATCACATATTTTGCTGCAGCTTCCACTTTTACTGTAATCAAAGTTTTGCTGTTGGGGGATTAATAGTGACTGGTACTAATATTTATTGCTGGGATGTTTGGCTTTGGCATCTGGAAATGGAGAAGCTGTTTATTTCGGTCAATCTCGGGCTGCCGCATGTTCTTTCTATGAAAGAACCCTGTGACTGGTCCCCTTCTTCCTGCAGTCCCAGACCCCATTGCCTGCTGCCGAGCCCTCTTCTGTGCTTCCCAAGGCGATGCCCTGAAGCACTGGTTCTGGTGGGAGTTGCGGCATGCGCAGGGCTCATGGCTTCGTGTGTGGCTGTGTGGTGGGAACCGCGAAAGGAGGATTTTGCTGTTGGGAAGTTCTGTTCCTCATCACCAATCTGGGAGCAGCCACCAGAGCAAATTTGTTGGGTCAAATATATGTATTTTAGTGGTTTTATCTAACTGACCCCTTTATGAACTTCTTTATTGCTGGCATCTGAAACTTGTTGCCGCCTTCTTACCTCCAGAGATGAGCCTTGGCTGAACGCATCTGGCTGAACCCTTCTTTGAGCTAAAGTCTCGATTTAAGGGACAGTCTCTTTTTGAGGTCTCCTGTGGTGTCAGAGCTCTGTGAATCTCTCTGGACCGGGTCTGTAAGTGCTCTTCTAGCTGGGGAAAGAGTACAGGTTGCTCCAGGGCCCCCTGAAGTGTCTCAACGCAGGTCTGTGGTACAGAGCATGGCAAATGCGAAAGGATCTCATCAGTGTTCAGTTGCTGAAGTGATTCTTCAGACCTGGGGGACAGTTTAGCTCAAATAAGTGTAAGGCTGTAATGAACAGTTGAATTTAGAGCAGTCCCTAGCATGAGGAGGAAGGAGTCAACTCTTCTGGATGACTGCAGTTCCTCGGTGCTTTCCAGACTTCTCGTTACAGAATCAAAACACCTCACCAGAATGTGTACTTAATTAAGCGTATTCCGTAATGTGTGCAGGGCCTGCACAGTGGTGGGCAATGTGCATGACAGTAAAATGCCCCAGTGAGGAGCTGTGCGGGCTCTGTGTACTAATGAACAGGGGCAGGACTGTCCTGTTGTTGTGGCTCTTGAGGGAGCAACCTGCTCTCACTGTGAGGCCTCCATAAGCAGGAGGAAAAGCTCATCCTGGTCACGTTGCTGTAGGAAAACGCATGCATTTTTCTCCCTAATGCTCCTTTGGCTCTGCTTGGGAAAAGCATTAAAAGGAGTATTGCAAGGTATAAATGCAGAGGGGGTGGGAGCCTACTGGTGGCAGAAACGGAGCTCGGTGAGCACCATCTCAAGTGGCCCCTGGTTCCCGTGGCTTTGTCTCTGGGGCTCAGTGTACCATTTCCCGTATCATCTCACACTGTATTCAATGGTCCAGATGGCTCTTGGGGTGAAGCTGCAGCTTGCAGGGACTTCGTGGAATGGCCTGTTCCTCCTCTGAGCTCTGTTTTCAGGGGACTTGCAGGGAAGTTTATCTCCGATCTGTCTGCCGACCCTGGTTGAAGCTAGCTTGCAGGTTCCACAGCTACAGGGAGGACAGATTGAGTGTACATGAGCACAGGCGCTCACACACAGTGCATGACTACATAAGGCTTGTTTCTCTGGGAAACCAGCCTAAAAACTGTGACAGTTCACAGCAGGGACCAGATCTGCTGGTCAAGAAGCACCTCTCCTTAAAAGGTCACTTTTCAGGTCAGAGTTGCACTTGGGGTGAATCCTGATGGAATAGGGGTTGATTCTGCTGTGCACAAATGGGAGCCAAGCCCTAGTCTGTGCACTCGATGACTTGAGTAACTTAAAATACTAAAGACTCTTCTCCAATTTTCTTTCTATTGCTAAGATTATTAGCTTGGGTCTGCCAGGGTGAGTGTTGCATGATGTAAGACATTATTATTTTTTTTTTCCTGACTATTTTACATCTGGCTAATTCTGCTGAAGCAGCGGGGAAATGTGGAACCACATTTGCAAAGCAGTAGAAGTAAAGGCAGTGACAAAAGCATTCGTCAAGGATAAAAATAAAACAGAGGGATGAGAGCCAAGGCTTATGGGGAGACACGCTGTTTATTTAGCCAGCATCCAGCATCTCTCATTAACTTACTGTTACCTCTACCTTACCCTCCCCTTCTGTCCTACAACAACATGTGAGAATAAAGAATGTTTCATCCTTGCCTTGTTTTGTCACTCAGATGATGCCTTTTCCCAGTTTTCTGTCTTGGCAGCAGTAGCATTCAGCATTTCACTGCAAAGCTGAGTTTCATTGATTTAGCAGCTGAGTTCAGGGAAGGCAGGGGATGAAAACAAGTCCTAAATTTGGATTCAACCAAAGATAGACATGCTGCTAAATGGAAAACCAAAAACCTGGAAGTAAAGCTCTGGATCAGCATGGTATTGCATTGAAATTTGTGGTTATGCTGATTGCATCTGTTATGCTCACTGCTGTAATGTGCCCTTTAATCTTTACTTATGGCATGTGCAAGTGTCCTGGCTGGGGACGTGTGGAGTGTGGTGGCAGTAACCTCTTCTGTGGTATCAGCTGGTTGCAGAGAAATGGGGTTTTGTGCTGCTAAGTTCACTGGTGATAGAGTAACCCTATGGGTAGGGCATTACAGAGGTTGGAGGCCAAACTCTGACCTCTGAAAGGGTCTGATCCCCCCACTCTCCCCCAAGGGCTGTGTGAGTCCCTGCTGGGGTGCTCTCCTGCCGGCAGTGCTCAACCCTTGCAGCTTATTAGAGCAAGGAGTGTATCCCTGGAGAGAGAAAATGGTAATTTCTTGCCCTTACTTAGCAAGTCTAAGCTACACTGGCCTGCTCCAGCCAGAGCTCTGGGGAGATCCACTTCTACATAGCTTTAACCTGCAGAAGCCCCTTGGCCTGAGAGGTGGGAGACCCTGATTCAGTTTGAAAGTGGCTTCCCACAGAATATAGGAAGAGAAGTAAAGAGGGGCGAGGGGATGGAGAAAAGGGTGCTGGTCCATCTCCCATCTCTGAGTTCAGTATTGCTCTTCCCACAGCTTAAACCTTTTTACCAATATGTGCCCAAATTTGTGTGTACTTTTGGTATGACATCCAAATTTTCTGAACCCTTTAGTGGGGCTGGGATACCTGAAGCCATGTCCTCTGCCCAGCCCGGGCACCCTGCAGCCTGCAGGGCAGCAAATCCAGGAGCTTCCGCTTCTCTGTGTCCACAGCAATGTCTTAGAAACAATATTGTCAGTCGGTCTTTTCAAATGAAATTACTCTAGTGCTAGAGACAGCTCTGAACATTACAGCAAAGTGAGCACGCAAGGCCAACGCTCGTTGCTATAAGTTATGCTTTTCTTTAATTACCATGTGGACAGGTATATGGCTGGAGATGTTCCCAAATGTGGGTCATGCTGGCAAGGACCTCGTGTGCAATATTGGCCATGTCAAAGTGACTGTGCTAGAGGAGGATTTTCTGGACACCTCTCAGCCTCTTCTCTGAGCAGTGTCTGACACCCACCCTGGCTGCAGAGCACCCTTCAGCCTGGCTTCTGGTGCACGGGCAAAGGGCTCAGGTATGGGCAGCCTCTGCAGCAGAGATGCTCTTTGTGCAGTTTAGGAGGCCCTCCGCCAGCTCTCTGATGAACGACCTGCGCCCACGTAGAAATCGGTGTACGTGCAAAGAGGATGCGGTCACCAGCAAAGCTGAGCTCCCAAACCACTTTTTCAGTTTGTAGTGCAGCAAGCTGTCTGCACTCGCGTGGTGTTGTACAATCTGCTGTTGAGCCTAAAGGGCGTGTAGCCTCCTTTCCCCATGTTTCTGGGGCAGACAGCAAAGGCATCGAGGTGTTAAACCCAGTAGGAGCTAGAACACAGCCCTGCTCAGCCTTGATGCCATCGGAGACAAAAAGGCCTGCCAGCAATCCCACTCACCAGCTGCCGTGTGGAAAATCCCGGAGAGGGCTGAGATTCAGGAAAAGGTACTAAAATCTGTCTTTGCAGGTGATGGGGTCCCTATCTAGGCCATCTCCTGAAGCAGGAGACTGAGCAGAAGTGGAGCTGAGTCCAGCAGAGGAAAGGCTGGAGTGATCTGATCTCTGCTTCTGTTCTGCTTTCAAGTAGGTAGACTAGATCAATGGATTTTAAAATGGAGTAGCAGGAGTTCCATCCCTAAGCACCCTCCTCCCAGGCATGGCTGGAGGATTGGGTCAGTTTTTAGGACAGTCACTTGTTCCTCCTCCCCGTCCAGTGCTTATAACAGGGGTCCCCTCATGCTGCACCCCTCTGGGGCAATCTCCATACAACGAATGCACGGTCACCAGTGCTCACCACCACTGCCTGCCTGCAGCAAGGGTCCACCCTAGCATGAATGGGGGAGTACCCACAAGAAATAAGATCACCCACTGATGCATCCTTCTGTGGAGTTACAGTTTTCCACAAAAGAGCACCCCAGTCTGCTCCCATCTTACCCTACAGCACAGCAGAGGGCTGCTGCCCCAGGATGGAGGTGAGCTCGGGGGTGAAGGACAAACTGCTGCCTAATCATAGCAAAAAGTCTCTTCCTATCTCAGCTGGTTTCACTTCTCTTTTCTGGCCTGAATCCAGGCTGGGTTGGGGCCAGGACACTTCCTAGCCCTGCTTTCTCATTTAGTTGCTAGACCAACTTCTCCTTTGGCTGCTGGATGCTCTCTGCTGGCCACTCCTCAGAAGGACCTTCTGCATGGGCCAGGCTAGCCCCTGTGTGAAAGAGGAAGGGAAGGTCCTGGCCTCGCACACAGGGAGTGGTGCAGCTTGTGCAAGTGTCTGTCACAAGGCAGGAAGAGTAGGAGTCAGACTTTCCCAAGTCTCAAGTTAGATCTCTTTCTGGCCGCTGCAATGAGTGTGGGTAGGCTGACGTGTAGGACAACAAAAGCTCTCTGTTGGTAGATATAAGCAGAGTAGTTTGAGAAGGTCCCAAATTTTCTTCTTGGCGAAGGAAAGCAATAATTTTTCTCAGTGTCATGAGAACTTTGCTGAAATTTTCTCACCTGGAGAAACGAAGAGAAAGGGCACCTGAGGATACTGTCAGGAAGACCTTCAGGCTTGTATTATAGTCATATGGCTCAGCAAAGAACTAGGAGGAGGCACAATACATCAACCCCATGGTTATTTGTCCTGTGTACAAGCTGCTGCTGTCCTTTCTGGGGGTCATAAATATTCTCAGTCAACTCAGGCAGATGGTTGGCCAATTATGTCTCTGGGGAGCCAGAAAGTCTCGAATCCTCACTGTAAAGAGCTGGTATCTGTTTGAAATGGCGCTGAAAAGGGCTGTCTATCTCATTGACAGCCCTGGCTATGGCCAAAGCGTGGCCGCTTGCGTCAGCTGGACCAGAGGTCTCCTGTGCACATCGCGGGGAGGGAGCTGGGGGAGCACGCTGAAGTCTCCCTGGGTGGGTAACTGTGACCATCTCACCACCACCGCTGAAGGAAGCAGCAAGCTGTTTTGTGAATCCCTTAGCCTGCAGCAACCCAGAAAAACCTTGAGTGTTGGCTCTTGCTTAAACTGTCATATGCTTGAATTCAAGCAAAGTTTTCTCCCTTGGCAAAGAAGGAGCGAAGCCAGCCTCTGGTTTGGTGCTAGCCGGGAGCATCGCTGCTCTCCCTCCTGCCCCAACCTGAGCGGTTCCTGGACTGGCTGGTGGTGGGCCGTGCCTCCTGCTGTGGCCACGGCCATGGTCCTGCTCTCTTGGGCAGCTCCTCCCCACATGTGACGTGCTGCAGAAAATGTCCCCAGAGGATCCAAGGGAAGGAGCGATTGTTACCAGGAAGGACAGGTCTCTCCGATGCCCTTTGAAGCCTCTGAGGCCTGGGAGTGGGCAGGGCTGAAGTATTGTGTTCCCAGAGCAGGAACACGCCAGAAGTCTGGAGGAGGTTATGGAAATAATAACAACAGTGACAATCAGAATAGGTGGGATTGAGCTTAACGCAAAGACAGCGGGTCAGCGGAAGCAGGCATCTGTTTCTGTGGAAAAAGGCATCTGCTTTTGTGATGAGCCTGTGCCCCTCCTTGCCTTTGGGGAGCTCGGGGGAGGAGAAGACAGGAGGGATGGAGATGGCTCAGTGTGCTGGTGGCCAGTCCTGGCTGTGTCTGAGCTAATGGCAAAGCTCGATGCCTTGGTGTGCATGTAGGAATAAGCAAGGGAGCCCTTTTCCCCACTTTCTGCTCCCGGACAACATCAGCTATGGCTTTTGAGAATCTCTGAGCCAAGCTGAACCTCAGTAGGGTGAACATGTCAGTAGAAACCCTACTGGTCTGCAGGAAACATCATGTCAGATTTGGCCCCGTTCAGCTTGGTGGACTCTGAGGTGACAGCAGGGACAATGTGTGGTTTAAAACAGGTCAGCCCCAAACTGCAGCAACTCGTGGTGGCCCTGGGTATGTGGCCTGCAGATGGATGGTCTGGAAATACAGCTCCAAAGGTGAACGGAGATCCATCCGCAGCCTGCTGCTGTGGTTAGGAGAGAGATGCAGTTGGAAGTAACAAAATCCTGGACAGCAAAGGGCTGTGCCGTGCCTTCTGGCACTGTTTGGTCATGGCTGGTGGTGGTGGCAGCCTAAGTGTCCCTGAGCCTGGCCCAAATCCAGCTGGATGCTGGGTTCCTGGTGGCAGGTGCACTCATGTGCTGCGATCCCACTCACCACGAGCAGTCCAGTCCCCTGCTGCCAGCTCCTCGAATCTGGTGGGTGCTCACCTGACCTGTCTACCCCCCCCCCCCCCGTGGTGGAGGTCATCCTGCAGGACCTCAAGGGGCTGGTGCCATGTCCCCCTCTCCTGGGCTGCATTCTTGTCACCTGCAGAGGGATGTTCCGTCTCACAAAGCATCAGTCAGACCTGGAGGTCTTGCAAGCCCCCACTGGTGGAGGGCTGCCCCATGGAAGCACCACCCAAGCAGTGTGAAGGCAGCTCAGTTCCCAGGACGTATCAGCTCTGCTGCAAGCACCCTTGGCTATACTGGCAACACCCTGCTGTGTTTTGGAGCTGCACCCTTCACAAAAATATGAGCATCCCCAAACAGATGTGGGGTCCTAATGTGACTTGCCAAGGATTTCTGCTGGGCTGCAGTTTCCAGCCTGTGCAAATATCAGCCCAGCCGGAGATTAAACAATATCCTTTAATAGGAACAGACAGGCACCGATTTCTAGCGCAGGGAGAAAAGCGCATTCCCCATTCAGAGCTCGCATGCAGGCAGCACGAGGGCCACAGGGGGGACTGGGATGCCCTGATTTGGAAGTCTCTTGCTTGACCCAACTACTCAAAAGGCGGCTGTTTTCCTGCGCTTGGGCCAAGGGAGATTTTTTTGTTGTTAGAAGATTCCTCATCTGCTCAGTGTCGAGGGGAAGTTGAAAGACGCCAGCTTGCGCTCCCGGCCTCTGCTGAATGTGACTTTGACCTATAGCAGATACGGGAGTTACCACTGGCTTGTCAGAGCCTCCTCGGTGTGCAGGGCTGGGGCTCGCTCGCGCTGCCGTTTATGGGGCTCCAGCTGTCGCCCTGATTAGATAGTGCTCTCCCAGCACAGGGGCAGCTCTCCCTCCTGTGCCTCGCGGCGTTGCCTTGCTCCTCAAAGGCCACCCCGGGGTCCTGCTGGGGGGAGCCCCCGGGAAAGGGGGCTGCTGAAATGCTCTCCAGCATAAACAGGAGCCACCTTTAAAAATAAGCTGAGAAAACAGCCAAGCTGAAGGGCATCGCTTCTGTTTCCATGAGAACGAGAGACTGAAGCCTGCCAGGGCAGCACTGCTCTGGCCTCGGCTTTCCGACCCCACTTTCACCCTGCAAGATTTCTCCCCAGCTTTTCCCTGCTTTTAACCCCTTTCCTTATTGGGGCTCTCTTGGGTGGACCCTTGCTGTGGTCCCTGCTCTCTGCAACTACTCCTACTGCCCGTCCTGGTTCACAGGCCCCCAGCTCCTTGTTTCAGGTGCTGGGCTTTGTCCTCCAAGTTTTGGCCATTTTGGGGTGTGGGACAAAACTTGGACGACAAAGCCCAGCTCCTGAAACAAGGGAGCTGGGGGGCTGCGGACCAGGAGTCGGCCTCATCTATTGCAGGGTTTTATTCCTTCTAGCGCTTGGGTTGGTGCAAGGGTCTGCCCTGAGCTGGGTTGGAGGGTGATGTCCCCTTTGGTGCCATCTCCACGCTGGTGGGAGGTGAGCTGTGGGGGGAACCAGGGTCTCCAGCTGTGAGTGGACCACAAGGCTCTTCATCTCTGGTAACATGCTCTTTATAGTCTTTTCCTTTCCCAAGAGAAATTCTGCAGGAATTTTCTATTTCTGCAGGAGAGGCAGCAGGGAAAGGTTGAGCTCTCTTGAGACCTTTGTACTTTATTTTTACTTTTGTTGTTGGGCTTTTTTTAATCTTGAGGAAGGAACAGAATAAAAGGGGCATAAATAAAATCCAACTAGTTGGGACAAAAATACTCGGGCAAAATCCTCGCCCAGGACTGTGAGTGAATTTGTACGTGAGAGAGACACTCAGCTAAGGGCAGATTCTGCATCTTAAACCAGGATTGGGTTGTGGGGGTTTTTTGCCATTTGGAGAAGACAAAGAGTGACCAGGTCAACCCTTGTCTCTGAAAAGGGTGAGCAGGAAAGCAGAGGACCATGTCCAAGAGCTGCTGTCCCCAGCCTCAGCAAAGCTGCTTCCTCCACACTGTGAAATGGGGCTAACGATTAAAAGCCTGCATAGTGATTTGCTAAATGGAACATCATAAAAATGCAAAGTACCATTAGTACTAAGCCTGGCATAAGCTGAAGGAGTGATCTTGTTTTCTTTCCCAAACCAGAGTATGCAGTTTCACTGTTGTTGATGTCCCCAAAGCCTAGCCCCAGAGATGTCCTCCTCCTCAGTTAGCATTGCATCCCCCCCTTTCCTACCTTGGAAAGGAAAGAAAATACTGACAAGCTTTCAGCTGCTTCTAAAATATGCTTTAGCTGCATGCTTCATGTAGAGTGTAAGTGTTGTTGCTTAAAATAAATATATATGTATTTAATTTTTTGTCTTATTTTCCAAAGATCGCACAGTCTCAGTGTGGCTTGATAACAGTCCCTCACCACAGGTTGCCTTTTCTGAGAGGCTCATTTCCAAGTTCCAAAATATCTCCCACAACAGCTCGTTTGGAAACTGCAGCCACTAGGCCACGGCCACCATGTCCCGGGTGCCAGTGTGGGCACAGGCTCGCTGCTGTGGACAGCTTGCCGCTGCTGTCCGCAATTACCTCTGCCCGCACTCCAGGGTTTTTCTCAGTGAGGTGGAAGGACAAGAAAGAACATGTTGAGAAATAGCAAATGGAGAATTATGTGCCAAGTTCAAAGATTAGTGGTTGGCTTATTAGGTTTTCCCCTAAGCTCAGTATTAAGTAATGCTAAATGACCCACACAAAAATCAGAAGGGAGAATTAACAAAGGTTTAATGATGGATGTTTGTGTTTGAAAGCATCATGGGACTAAGTGCCGGCAAACAACAAAGTGTTCCCCCCCCTCACTGGTACCCACTGGAAGATATTTCATAGCATCTTAAAAATTGTTTTACCTTACTTCTGAGTTTTATAAGTCCTTGTAATAACTGTTCCCATGCCCATTTAGCCTCGAATAGCTCTTAGGTTTATAAATACATTTCACTGTTTCTCTATATCTTCTTGATGTGTTTATTCCAAATTCCTTTTAGGTAATCTAATCTGTGTTTTCAGTGGTCCCTGCTTAGGGCTGGCTTTAACTGGAAGTGAATAAACTGAGCTGAAAGGCACATCAGCTGGGCACTTAAACAACTCCTGTACAAGATGATGGATCTCCGGAGGAGTTGTTCTTGGTGGAGGCTTCACTTCAGAACTAAGTTGTATGAAAAAATCTCTATGTGGCCATGTCAATGGCAAGCAAAATGGAAAGGATGTCAAAAGAGGAGGACAGTGTACAGGTATCCCAGGAAAGTAAAGGCTGAAAGGGCACATAGTCTAACTGCAAAGCCAAGTCATTGCTGGCTTCGACACTGGTTATATAAAAGTATTTGGTAGAGATACACTGGCCATCTGCTGACTTATGCCTCTTCAGGGGCTCCAGTTGACCCACTGCTTGGTGTCATTTCTCATAAATACTGCTCGAGGGCTGATCCTTTATTCCGTGTGAGGAAAAACAAAATACAATTTTTATCTTCCTTTAAAACTGTGTTTTATACTACATCGAAGGGTTTTCCCAGCCAGGTGTTCAAGGGTGTCATGCCGAGGCACCAGGACTACCTGAATCAATTCAAAAACATTTCAAGAGGAGGGGGAAAGGGCTGTGGGGAGGGGTGCTCAGCCCCTGGAGACGTCCTGGTCCCCCCAGGAGAGGAGAGGGATGCGGCGCCTTTCCAACAGTGGGTAGCAGCCAAGGGCTGCATCCTGAAACATGCAATCCTGTTGCCTGTGTGAGGACACAAGTGACCACGGGCACGAACCGCTGCTAAGCATCTGCGACGGCCAGCGGGAGAGGAGGCTCGATGCTCTAGGGGTGGCTGCTGGGGCCAGACTGGTGATTCCCCACTGGGGCTGGGGCCTGGTTTTGTCCAAAGTTTAGGTTACTGCCAGGAAGTGAGCCACATGAACCAAGGCAGAGCCCCGTGCTGCCACAGGGCCCCTTTCCCTCTGACACACTCCGAAACCAGCCCCCTGTGCTGGGGGTGTTGCCCCACAGCAGCAAGCGGCAGGTCTGGCAGAGATGGACCTTCTCTGTCCCCTGCTGAGGTTGTCCTCATCACCTTAGTCTGGCTCAGCGGTGACATAGGCTGCTGCCTGCAATCTGAGGCAGGCAGCTCCCCCCGTGCTAAGCTGCAAGGTCTCCATCCTGCTGACAAGTCTCGTCACAAACCACAGTGTTCATTGCAAATAAAAACCACCAAAAAAAAAAACCAAAAAAAAAAACCCCAAAAGGCCAAACCACCAAGTAACAGAAAACATGTAGCTTATGGCTCTGGTTTGGTCAGTCCCCTGCAGAAAGCTGTGAGGTTAGCTCGCCTAGATGAGCCCTCAGCCCTGCCCCACTTCATAGCACCCCACAGCATAAGTAAGTCAAAGCAAGCACTTTGGTGAGATAACCGATGGACAGTTTAGCTATTGCACAAAGGTAAAGTGATGCTCAGATGCAAGGTGTGATATGCAGCAGCTGGGCATTAGTGTGCTTCTCACACAGCCCTGCAGAGAGCTGGCTGGTGCAATCCCTACTGCCTCTCAACCTGACTCTTTTCCATGTTAATGCAGTCAGGAGGTGCTTTGCGGTGAGAAATGGTCTGTATGGTCACCGGTGGCCAGGGATGCTGGCCAGGACCCAGCCCTTTGGGACATCACTGCGGTGGGGAGGTGCACCCTTCCCTGGCACTTACCTCCTGCTGCTGGGATGGGGCTTCACAAGAGTTTGGTGGGGGGAGGGCAGGGAAGGATAGACCTTCTGGGATGCCGTGAGAGCCAGCACGGGCTGGGGATCAGCGTCTGGAGAGGCACAGGCAGAGTGGGAAGATGCCCAGAGCACCTGGTGGGCACTGAGACTGAGTGCTGGGGGTGGCTGGGTATACTGCAGCACTTGCACAGGCATCCATGTGTGCCCAGCCTTGTGGTCCCTCCTCTGCTCTCCTCTAGCCTCCAGAACAGCTGTAAGAAATCCTCAAGCCTCTCCTGAGGCTGTCAGCAGTGGGAAATAGCTGAGTTGTTGATTACTCATGGCCCTTTCCACCCTCTAGGTAGGTGCAAGGTTTGGGGCACTGCTGGGGCCCCACCAGGCACCCCTCCGTGGGAGCAGAGAGCACCCTGTGCCACCCACCAGACAGAGGAGGGGAAGTGGGACTGGCAGCAGCATGTCCCCTTGGCCTGGCAGGGGCAGGGATGACGTCCCCAAGGCAGAAAGAAGGAAGTAAGGCACTTATTCCAGCTCCAGGGAAAAGAGCATCCTCAAGATGCTCAACGATGTTTTGCCTTAAAACAATGGCTTATAAAAAAAAAAGCCAGCCATCAGTCTCCCATGGTGAGAAGCTGACGCTCTGGGCCCATAAGCGCTCCCATCCATTGCAATCCTCTTCTCATGCACGTTCCCGTGAGTATCTCTGGAGCCGTCTCTCCCCAGACAAGTCCCAACTCGGAGGCTGTTACAGCAGCGATCCGATACGATGGTATCCCGATACCCCTTGCTGAAGGCAGCTCACTTGTGGAGCAGCATGGTCCCATGGCTTTCCTGGCGTCCACCCCACTGGAGACCTCTCCTTTTGTGCCCATCTGGACACACGTTCAGTCGCTCACTTCCAGCATGTCCCTCCAGATCGGCACCGCCAGCACAGGACAGCCCTGCTGGCTTCCCAGTGATCACAGGCACACTCTGCCCAGGAGCCTGGGAACGTCATTAGCCAGAGCAGTGATTAGTGATGATTCAGGGGATTTCACCACAGCTGTGGAGGGAGACCAGCCAGTTTCTGCGGGCAGACGAAGCCTGGCCCACACTTACTGAAACACCAGTTTTCCTGTCCTAGATGACTTCACCATCCAGTACCCTAAAACCATCTCGTCTGCCTCTCGCTGCTGTGGTCACCTCTAGCTTTGTCCCAGGCCAGCGAAGCAGGAGAAATCCCCTCTGTTCCAAAGCCGGTGCACAGCCTCTGTCAGCTCCCGTGGGCAGGGCTGGCGCCAGTGCTGAACCTGCCGTTGGTTTTCCCTCCGTTTTCACTGCACTCTGAACAGATGGCAGCGTTTGAACTGTGAACAGCCACTATTTAAATCCCAACAAAACTGTCCTCCGTGTACCTGCTAACGGCTCTGCCGGACCAGGTTGAAGAACATGGGATTTCAGTTGAGTTAATTCACTTATTTTTCAGTGTCTTGCTCATTCGCAAGTAATCCAGGAAAGCTTTGCTGTGCTTGAGTACTACCATCAAACACCATCACAAGAAGTCACTGCAAAAATATAAGCTGACACTTCCAAGGTCTCTTCAGCACAGGTTATTCTCAGTTTTACTCTCTGGTCATCAATGGATGTGGAAAGAGCAATCAGACTGCAGCTGTTGGCCGAACCTCGCACCCACCTGCACTAAACACAGTGAGAAGCTGAGGTCTTTACAAAGATCTGGGGCTTGCATGTGTATCTGGCAACTTAATCTTCAGTTCTGATTTTATTCTGAGATTGCATCATAAAAAGCTCAGGGTTGCCCATTCTATATTTGTAGCTGAAGCTTTTGACAGTCAAAAAAACCCTCAGTGCTCACATTTTTCTGAGTGTTACCTTTTCTTTCCCTTTTCCCAGGTGTTAAATATGAGACATTTTGCTCTTTGAAAGTTTATATTAGTACATATACACACACATATATAATAAAATATACATATGTGTACATATATATATTTTTATATATGATTTCTCATAGTCTTACTCACTGGCTGGAGGAGGAAAACAAAAATCTTTGGTAGGTTTGGATGCATCTCTGTTTATTTTTACCCTGTCTGGTAATGCAGATTTTCCCCATTAATTGTCGATCCCAGTCTGAGCCCACGCTGACAACTTAATTACTAGACCCACACTGTGGGTGTTGTAGATACGGCTTCTCTCCTGATGTGCACGACCTGGCTCTATGCAGAGTTTGAATAAAAAAAAAAAAAGATGGTCTTTCAAAAAGCAGGGGAACCCCCCTATCTCCACATACAAAGATCTCTGCAGCCCAAGGGCAGCCTTCGCCGCTGGGTTCTCCTGCGCAGTGGCCAGTGAGGCAGAGGTGCTGTGGGGCCGGGAACCCAAGGCAAGCGGGCCAGGCCTCAAAATGGAGCTGGGCAGGAGCTTGCATAATTTCTGTGTAAGAAAGTAAACCCTGATGTGTCAAAGACGGGGGAAGAGGGTCAAGCGATGCAAGAGACCTGGTTGTGATTAGCCTCGCATCTCAACATCTTAGGCTATGGGGTGTCCTGCTCTATCGCTGGGCTTGGTTCCCCCTTCAATGGGGACAAATAAACCTGACGAAGCCCCAGGATGGTGAAGAAGTGCCCTGTCCCGCTGGTGGAGGGCTGGAGAAAATGGTCATCCGGGCTATTTATTTCCAGCTTTGTAACTGTGGTTTTTTAGAAGAGGTGGGAAGGCAGACTAGCCAGAGGAATGCGGAGCAGCCAAAGGAGCCTGCTGGCCTGCTGCTTCCCCAGGGGAAAAAGAAAAGCAAACAGGAGATGAAAAGGCTGTGATTCTGTCTCCATTCCCAGAACAGTGCCCTTCCCACCACGCTACCACATTTTTTGTGGGTGGGTGGGTGGGTGGAGCAAAGGGGGGGGGGGGGGGGGGGGATAAAAAAAATCACTAAAACTCTCCTGCTCAAGCTATTCCATGTTGCGTAAAAATATGGTAACACTCATCTGAGGACAGGCTGGAGCCTAAACCTCCTCCCTCCCTGATGGGTGTTGGAGGCATTAGGCAATAGCACCTTCCTTTTTCTTCTTAGCCTAGTGATGGATTAATTACGCTGGGCAAAATGGAAAGCTGGAGGAAAGCATTCCCCTGGCCTCAGCTGTGGTTGGGCCTGAGCTGAGCTGAGCCAAGCAAGGATCCCGGGCGGAGGGCAGGACTGGAGCAGCAGCCTCCTGCACCCCAGGCAGGACTCTCGCCAGGCGTCCGGCAGACAAAACCACCTTGCTCCGTACTTCATTTTCGTGAGAGAGGAGTCACACAGTTGGGCCACCTTGTCCCAGGAAGCAGGAGCCTCCCTGGAGCACCTGGACCTCCTCGTGAAGCAGCCCTCCTGTCCCCTCGCTTGGCCGGGGGCACAAGGGAGCGTGTGGGGAGCTCGACCGCTTCACTCGGGCCTGGGAGCTTCCCACGGCATGGCAGGGTGCCCAGGGTCGATGCCGTAATGCTGAGCTTCCTCCGTGTGGCTTAGTCCACAAGTGGGTGAAAGACCACGAATAATTTTCCAGTAGATAGCACGAAAGTGAAATAAGGAGCATTTATGGGCAGTCTACTGCCAGTAAGAGTAATGTGAGATATAAACGGTTTCCCCAGCAGCTTGATTTCTTGAATACGGACCCTGGGGTCCCAGCGGAAAACGCGCTGGGAATGGGGGAATGGGCTGGCTGACTGCTGCCGGCGCAGGCATTGCCCCGCACGGGCATCGCACGCAGGCCGGGGCTAGGAAGCTGGCTCCCCTGAGGAGAGAGAAACGTTTAGAAGAGAAAGACAGTGACAAAAAGAAATTCCCCTTGAAAACATTACAAAAATGGCACGTGTTCCGAGTGGTGAGCTGGCAGCCGAGGGGCAACATGCCAGGCTGTGGGAGCAGGGCCTGTGAGGGCAGCGAAAGAAGGCCGGCCTGACAGCCAGCAGAGCGCAGCCGCTCTCCCCGGCAGCGGGACGGCAGCGACGATCGCCTCTCCCAAATCTGTAAGCGAGAGCAGTTCAGCTGAAACTTCACGAGAAAGCCCCGAGACACAACACACGCCTGCGTGGCCCGAAGGGCTTCCCGGCCCCTCTCCTCCCCCAGCCCGCGCCCACGCATCGTCAGCACTTTTTTGGCCAACTGAGGAGTCTGTGCACCGCTCCGGGCCGGGTGAGGGATGACGCCGTCACCGCTGGGTGTGATGCAGAGCGTGAGCTCACCCATCCGGAGGGCTCTGCCGGCCACGCCAGCTCCCGCATCCTTCCCAAAAGCTACGTGACACGGGTGGCTCCGCCAGCAAGGCTAATTGCAGTTCCCCTCTATAAAGCGCACCTGCGAGTGATGACCCCCCTCTCCTCCCCTCAGTTTAAGGCCAAGGCACCCCTGACCCACGGCAGCTTGCCGATGCCCAGCACGACTGCAGGTGCCTGAGGCACGAGCGAGCAGCCGCTCCGTACGACCTACTTCGTACGGCCGCAGTATCCGAGTGACCCACGGTAGGCACCCAGGGCATGACGGTGAGTAATGCTGAGAATCAAACCAAAGCTTTCAAGGTGAGGGGGTGGGAAGTTTAATTTCTCTCTTGATCACAGGTTTTTTAGCAAGTTCCAGCTGGGGTAAGTCGCCGTGTCCAGCCTTTTTGCCGTGACACGTTCATGCTCTGGAATATTTTCAATTGCTTTGTACAAGCTGAAACAAAAGCACGGTCATGTTATTCCTTGTGGCGGCAACAGGAGGGAACACAGCAAAGGTGGTGGGTGGGAAAGAAAACCAGTTAAAAAGAAATATTTTCTCGTTAGATGCAAGCATTGAAGACTAGCTTGCTGCTTTGACCATAGTTTTTTAGCCAGCTACAGGTCCTACCTCAGACTGTGGGGACCCAGGACCTAAAATGAGACAGAGCAGCTCTGATGGGCTAAGGACATAGGAGAAACAAGAGGCATAGGGAGAGAGAGGTTTTTATTAGTCCAGCTGATATAGCTAGAAAAAAATAGACAAGTTTTCAGGCACCCTCCTTCCACTAGATAATTGCTGTGAGTGCAGTAATGACACTGTGTTGAGGAGAGGTGCCACTAAATGAACACTCTCTGATTACAAGATACAGCACCAGCAATTTGCCAAGCGTCTGTGAACAGCGACGTGAAGCACAGCAAGGGGGATCTGAAGAATATACAGAACCAACCGGTTGCCTCTTGCACAATTTTCCCTTTCCCGCTCTCACAAGCCTCATACGGAAAAATCCCTGTGCTGATTAACTCAAATGCAGGAACATCACCCAGCACAGAACAAAACTCTCACATGTGATCTTCTCTCCCCACCCAGTTAAATTTGAATCACATAGAAAGCTACATTAAAAAAAAAAAAAAAAAACTCATCTGAGATACTCACTCAGCCTTTCCCTCACCAAAATTTAATTAGCTTACCCAAACTGGAATCATCACTTTAGCTAAGTGACAGCCTGCAATCACAGACTTAGAAATATCACAGCCTCTACAAAAGAAAGCTTCAGTTATCTATGCAAACCTATATAAAGCTGCACACTGTGAAGCTATGTATCAACCTTTCATCATACTCCCCCTATAAAAGCCAGGTTTTAGCAGTGGGTAGAGCTGTTGAGCAGGTGCTATCTGCTTCCCAGGTAGCACAAGCTGCAAAAATTATTGTTACTAAGGGTCTGATGCTTCTAGCTGTCACTACTTCTGGAAAACATTGTTCTTATGGGTTAATAATGTGATGCTTCCACACAGCAAGCACACACATACACTGACTACAGCCATTCTGGATAACAGACTTACTTGATGTAACACTGTAAACTCACACCCAGAGAACAGCCTGAGCTTGCAAGCCAGACCCAGTTTGGAAAAAAACCCCAACTATTTAGCATGTTCTAACTATACTGCTTGCTTTTAGGTTCATGGGATAACTGCTACAGCTGAAGAAAGCTAGTTATCTGTATTTTTGCTGTAACTGGTAGCTTACAGCCCTCATCACTTCCCTGGCTGAGCTGAAACCACTTAGAGAGAAGCACGAGTTTAAGTTTCACCTCACTCCTTACCCCCAAAAGAACAATTAGTTGTTTACACCAACTCTCTGCACATCTCTAAAGATGTGATCTTCTCCCCACAAACAGGCTTAGTGTGGATATTATTATGGGCTGAAGTCTGACCTCAGAGTATTGCCTGCAGCCCCAGGAGGACCTGTCTGAAAACAGTAGCCTTTTGTACCCAGATCTGTCTCCCCTCCCTTACAGGAGTCAGCCTGGCTTGCTGTAGTCAGGATAATGACAGTTTACAGTTGCCACAAGCAGATACACAAGTCAAAGCCTCAGAGGTAGGACATGTTCGCAGTGACTCATGTTTAACACTAGTTCTCAACTTTACAGCAACTACAATCAAGTTAAAGGTTCACTTTGACACTACTTTAACCACACTTCAACTTGGAATAGACTGCAGCAGCAGAGCCAGGAAGATATGCTAGCACACAAAACCAGCCCATCTAGCGTAACTACAAAAACCAAGTCACTTAAATCTCAAAAGACAGTTAACACATGTAAGACATCTCAGGCCAAAACAATAATTTATTTTGTTTTCAGCAACATCTCAACCATCAAAAAAATAAACTCTAACACAGATGGATGAAAGACTTCTCTACAGTGTAACTAAGTGGGCTTTGACCCCAGGGGTTTGAACTGGAGTGACATTTTATTATTCATCCAATAAGTTAGGAAGCA
This sequence comes from Astur gentilis, assembly GCF_929443795.1. Lineage (NCBI taxonomy): Eukaryota > Metazoa > Chordata > Aves > Accipitriformes > Accipitridae > Astur > Astur gentilis. The sequence continues at coordinate 11,984,226 of NC_064904.1, forward strand.
TGAGAATAAAATGCTTTATTTCTGAGCTGGTATGAGGTCATCAATGGACTGGCCTTTTTCAAGGCGTTTTTCCATTTTAATGAGCAGCTTCACACCATCCACCACCATCTGCACCAGCTCCACTTCAGAGAAGCCCAGACGATCAGCATTGGAGACATCAAACACTCCTCCAACAGCAGCTGTGTCCACACCACCTGGAGCAAGAAATTTAGTTAGTACACTGACCACTGCTAGAGCAGGTGAGTCTATCTTTCTTCCCTCACTAGCTTGAGGTGGGAACACAGCAAGACAGTTCCCTACAAGCTGCCACTGCTGCCTCCTCCTACATGAAGGGAGATAAAGCTGTATGTGACTGCCAACATGAGCCACTGAGCATGCCATTAGGCCAGCTCTTTATTCTTTTAACCGATAAGCAATCTAACCTGTGGTGAGAATTACCACTGTAGCTATTTCCTAGCCAGAAGTTAAATCACAATTCCCATCCCCACTTACAACAGGAACAGCTGCCACCAGGTTTAGCTTAACTGGTGCTCAGAATACCACATAGGACATACCTAGGTAGCTAGATACAGTAAGGTATAAGCAGAGCACTGTCATCCCCAACTGCTCCAAGACACAATTTTACGGCTTTGCTCTCTCCACGTGCTTTACAAGGATACCTTTTGGATGGTGTCACAGGCACTGCCAGCGTGAACCAAGACATGGCTCTGGCTGTAGGCAGGCTTTTGCTGGTGTCTTGGGGCAGCCTGACTAGGACATCACTGTATCATCTCTCACCTGTGCCTCGTTTCTGCAGCCGAAGCCTCTTGAGGACTTCTCCAAAACTCTCATGTTTCCCAAGGTTTGGTAGCTTGATGTGCACACCAGCACGGAGCCCCGTTCCAAGGTTGGATGGGCAGGTCAGGATGTAGCCCAAGTGTGGATTCCACATGAACTCGTAGTTTTTGGCCTTGAAGAGAGTTTCTATCTATAAATAGAGAGAATGAATGTTTAGAGATTGTTCTCTGCCTGAAGGATGTAGGTCATCCATTAGTGCTCATTTACAGCTTCAGTTACATAGCAACAGCCACAACAGTTTGAACACCTATTTAAGTCAGTCACTAAGCCCCCTCCATTTCGAAAAAGGGCCACCAAGGGGTTTTTTAAGGCCTTAATCTTGCTCCTAGCAGTGAGACAGGCTAAGTTTAAGCTACACTGAAATCACTATCTGTTGGGAAGGCTGATTTAGTACATGTCAAGCTGGCACATCTGTTAGGATTAGGTAAGGGCTGGTAAGGCTCAAGTTTGTATCAAGACTAGAAGCTGAGAAAAGCATTCAGCCTAGAAACTTCAGTCCAGCTTTGCCCATCCACATTCAACAAGCACTTTCTCCTCCCTCCCAGGGTCTCTCAATGCTTGATTTATAGAACCATGTGGAAATCCTTTAAGTACAGTTTAGACACTTGGATAAGGGTGCCACATCAGAGGACACGTTCTAGATTTCATAGCCACAATGCTTTGACAATATAGGTGTTTCAGCCCTCACAGCTCTGGACCTCATCAGGGTGTTCCCAAGACCCAGGCTATGAAGCACAACCATGCAGGACTCTGGAGGGGGCTTGAAAGAGTTTGCAGTCTCAGCTCTAACCCAACAAACATGTACCATTTGGACCTAGAGTTCAGGCAATATTGATTTACCTGTGTTAGCCCAGTACAGAAGCGGGTAAATACTTCCTTCATGTTGCCACCTTTCTGCATGGAAATAACTCTAAGGTGATCCTCCTCATTGATCCAGACAAGGAAGGTCTTGTTATCATTGTGCCTAGGAGACAAGGCAAACAACTTGTTGTCTATCTCACCTGACATTTCCAAGTAATTGTAATAGCACCAGATTACTCATCATTGTAGCTTTTGAGAGGCCCACTTAGTTGCTTCTTCAAAGAAATTAATTTTACTTCTTTTGTCCATGCAGGACCTAACAGAATTAAACTGGGGTTTTTTACCCTGCTCTTTTTCAAGAGGTATCTAGAATTAGCCTGTATCTAAACAAGTCAGAATGAGTAATAACATGACATTAGCCACCCTAACAGTATCAAACCCTAAAATCCAGTCATCCCCCTAGCTTGCTCATGGTCCAAGTTTACAAATTAAGATATTTCACCTGTTCAGCAGAGTTTGCAGAAGGGTGATCAGTACAGACTTTGAGGCAGCCCTGTACAGTGATGTTCGTAATGATACCGTGTTGACAATGTATAACAAAGCCTTTTATCAGAATTTTGTTGTATTCTGTTAAACTGCACTTTATACCTTATCAGAGAACTAAGTTGACAGAGAACTAAGTTGAGTTTTCACTACTAATTTTAGATCGGGGCTCTTCAGAGATGCTATAAAAACCTCTGAACACCAATGGGCCCCTCTTGTCCTAGCTGGCAGCAAGTACTATTATCGATATTTATCATGCTGATAATTTCTCAGCTTGATTAGGATCAAAAATTAACTAGTACCTGAGGAAAGTTATTTATGCAGACAACACTGAGAATTTACACTTCAAGCCTGTGGATTAGTCATGCTCAGATGACAGCACTATCTAGTGCTGGCGATCTGCAGGTAGATGATGCAATCTTAAAGGTGACCTACAGAAACAAAGCATGCTTCCTCTGGGTTGTACTGAAACAGCTACAGTAATAAGATTGGAGTATTCCAGCTGATAAAAACCTAGCCCTTGGCTTACAAGGGAGCAAGTTAATTATGCTGCAGAAGCTCCTGAGATGCAGAGTTTTATGTAGGTGACCTACATCTGACAAGCAGAATCCTTCCATTCCACACCTCTGCCATCAGTCAACTCATGTCACTGAGTCTCCGGGGGTAGGGAGGATATCTTATCACTAGTACAGGTAAAGCCATACTACTCCAGTAGAAGTGAGTTTCTGCAAGCAGAAGCAATGAGACTACAAGGGAGCAACTATGCATCCAGTCTGAGCTAAGCCAACACTACGGTTTTGTTACCACAAGTTACTCTTGCTCCTGGGACAAGAGCTGAATGTAGTAGAACATCTACTCCTTTAGAAGTTACCTACTTTCACAAACTGCTTCAATTATTGCCTGATGTTTCACTAACCTGTGCTGGATGGGTGGGCTCTGGTTACAGGCTAGCCAACTGGCTTGCTCCTACCAGCCCAATGTGGTGCATGGTTAACACTTGTCCAAATTCTGCTGGTTTAGATTCAACTTTCCCAGAGGATACCACACAAGTTTCTCATTAGATTTCATAATATGAGTTCAGAAGCTGCCATTTTGCCCAACAGAACAAGCCACAGCCAAACTGCAAGATGTTTTTGCAGGGACTTTGTACGACTCCTCCCTTCCAGGCATACTCACCAGATACCCCTGGCATCAGGCCAATCTCGTGCCATCCCAGATGCCAACAGAAGAGGAGAAACTGGCTTGTCAAACAAGAAGTGATCATCAATCAGCTGCTGCTGCTCTGCATCAGTCATGTTCCTCAGAGCATAGTACTTCCCCTTGAGATCACCTTCCAGACTACCCAGAGCTGAAAGAGAGTTACTTTTAGGATGGGACCAAAGATGCTAGACATTCCCAGCACTTTAGAGACCACACACAAACTATGGCAGTGCCTGATCTGCTGGGTTCAGTTCCCCCCTTGCTTTCATCTGCAATGGCAATGCCTTTGTGGCATTACAGAACTTAAGGCAGTATCAGATGATTTGTCTGCACCTTCCAGGCTTATACAAGTAGCCTTTGTTCCCTTACATGCAGTATAGAATCATTAGTGCTGCTTAACTGTAGAAATGGAGTGCTTTCTTCCAAGGAGAATCAAGGTCATTAATATAACAAACAGTATTATTCTAGTCAAGGACTGTTACCCTGCCCTTGAGAGGTTTTGGAACAACTACACTCTCAGTCTCCAGAACTGCACCTTGAGTGTATCCTTTCCTCTCACATATTGGAGTTGGAAGGCAATAGAAAAGAACTGCAGCTGATGAGTTCCACTGAAAACTAGGGCTTACTCCAGTCAATTGCACATTTGGAGCAAGACTACACCTCTAAGCAAGCTGAGCATTAATGAAAGTCAATTAAAAGCAGCCACAAAATACTGCAACCATGACTCAAGCCCTGAAGTTGCTACATACCTATTACACTTCAGGTTTGAGCCATGATGAACCAACCTCTTTCCCCCACACACAGAGAAAGCAGCTTTCAAGATCAGCAAAGGTCAACTTAATGCAGTCTAACTTCCCTCTGTCAAGTGCTCTTGCTTGCTCTCAGCTACAAACTGCAATGCTGAGGCAGCTGTAATGTAATGAGCTTTTTCAGGGAAGGCTCCGTATTCAGACTAAGTCTTGAGGGAGGTGGCTTTCGCCAACTGCCTCTATTTTCAAACTGCGAAGAACACCTCTTGTGCAAAGGACATAAGTAGTTTCCCCCATGCACCCAGTTCTCACTTTACCTTCAACAGAGAGCTTTTCAATAGCCCGCCTCTCTCCTCGACTACAATGTGGGGGAAGACAGAATCCACGGATGCTTCTACCAGTTCTGACACGGGAACTTAGCACGTAATTGGGATCCAGGTCATCACCTCCCTACAAGACAAAAAAAGCCAGAGACTACAACCCTGTTGCCAAGATACCTACCCTACATACATGTAGCTCCCATTTTATACTTGAGATATTGACTACTTGGCCTGTAAGCCAGTGTCTGTCTTCAGGACTATTTTCTTCAACATTAGCTCATGTATCTGTGTAACACAAGCCTTATTTTGAGGCTAAGTCTACAGCTACTAGTAGCGCTAGAAGACAGGGATACCACCAGACCATCAGTTTTATGTCCATTTCAGACATTTCTGGGCTTCTGTTAGCCCTTCAGATCTGCAATCTAGAGATATCAACATGAGGCAAACCCTTGTTGTTTAGGTAGGTGTTTATTCTTGCAAATAAGAATTATTCACTACTGTTATCCAAAGCCTCTTATTTTCAAGATGACCTATGGCTAGCCAATCAACATGGCATTAGGAATTCCTAGAATCTACAGTAACATTTGAAACCCATAAAACGGGCAGAAATCCTTACTCCTAGCCATAACAACTACTCTATATTATGAGACCAGCAGGTGGTATTTAAGAGCCAAGATCAGATAGTAAAAAATATTAAGCTTCATGACAGTCCTCGAGTCCTAGGACAGTGTTGTTTTAACTTGACTGCTACAGCCCACAGTTCATGGAAATACATGTTGAACATGTTTGGCATGACCTACGTTGCAGCAGCACATGAAGCAAGCTCCTGCTGCATGCCAGCTGCCTGGTTCTACCCAGCTACTGACATCCTACAGAAGCAAGCTCTTAAGTCTGATTGCACTGGACACACAGCCTGTGGGTCTGTGCTGGGTGAAAGTGAGGGGACAGAGCCCAAGCCATCAGTTTAGGCAGCTGCCAACAACTATACCCAGTCCTCAGACCACTAGGCATCAGTAATTGATCAAAAGTTTATACCTGCAGGTTATCAGCGTTCAGGTCAGTCTTGTGCTCATCAGTTGGTTTGTAGCCACCATGCCTGTCTTCAATGACTGGATCAAAGAGTTCCTTAAACACATCATAGGATTCTTCATCACCAGCTACGCATCCTACTGTCATTATGAAGGGATGCCCTGGAGTGGTAATAAAGCCAGAAGAACTAAGTTTGGGTGATGTTTGGCTGTACTCCAACACAGCACTAACCAGGCAAGTTCTTTAGTGGTAGGTCTAGTCACTTAGAAATGCATTCTTACATAAAAACATTTGGAGAGACCCTACATTTCACACTTTATCCAGTTAGTAAAATGCAGTGCTATGGAAACCCATAGCTGTTGCCATTAAGCCACACTCATTTGTCAGGCTTGGTTTAGGACAAATCTGCAGAGCACATCCAATTTCACTAGCTAGTTTAGACCACCAGATAGAACTTTATGCCTAAACAATCATGCTTTGCTCTAAGCAAGCATGCTTTGCTTTTTGTTCTTTCTGCTACAGACAGAGCTGCATTTCTGTAGTCTGCTCATAAATACCACCTCCACAAGATTAGTTTTAAGTCACCATATTCAAAAGCACCAGTTACTTCAGCTGGCTCACACAAAATATTCTCAACGCATTTTACCAGGATTATCAACCCCAGTCTGAATGACATCATCCAGGGTGAAGCCACTGGGCGTGACTCTGTCTCTCAGTTTCTTGTATAAATCCAGGGTTAGAACTTTGGCCATGTGGTTGTTGTGGGTGCTCAGGTCCGGGTACTCCTCATCAGGAGGCAGTCTCTGATTATTTAGTTGGGCCATTTTGATATTGCTAGAGTAAAAATAAATACTGTAATGTTAACATGTAAACACATCTGCTCCCCCTTTTTTCATAGAAGTGCTAGAGAACATCAGGTAACCAGTTTGGAGTAGAAATAGACCAGAACAGCCAGGTAAGCCGACATTTTTTTTCTCCCCCCACAGTTGTGTTATAATTAGAATGCATTTGGTTTGGGTTTTTTTTTTTTTTTCCCCCCTCCAGATTGAAAGTATTTAGCAGAGCAGTTACATAATTGAAGTGTCTGGGAATTGATATGTCAGATCACAGCAAGGAACGCGGCTTGATAGAACAAGGCCTCTTTTAACACAGCCACGCGTTTAAAGCCATCTCTCAATGCTTTATGAGATTTGCCTCTCAGCAGCTCAAGAGCTTTGGGTGCTGTTGTCAAGAAGCACTTCCAGTAAGGAGGGAGAACAGATCATTATGCAGATCTAACGGTCCCCAGCCGTTACCTGGGTTGTCAACCCCAGTCTGGATGACATCATCCAGCGTAAATCCACTGGAAGTCTGTTTATCCCTCAATTTCTTGTACAGGTCCAGGGTCAGCACCTTGGCCATGTGATTGTTGTGAACGCTCAGGTCAGGGAACTCGTCATCAGCAGAGTACTTCATCTTCAGGAGGTTGTGGCTGTTTGAGAAGGGCATGTCTGACCCTACCGCAGTCACTGGGGGAGAAAGAGGGGAAGCCTATCACTGGGGGCTTGGCAGGCCTCCGAACCGCCCGAGGCGGGCGGCCAGGCACCCAGGCAAGGTCACCTTGGCCGTTGCTCCACCCGTGCCTTTTACACCTTTGCTGCCGCACCACCTTCCACGAGAGCCAGGCAGGAGGAAAGAAAAACTTCTTCACCTCCACCGGCCTTGCCCCGTCCTTAAACGTCCCAGCCGCAGGGGCAGGGCTCTCCCCGCTCCGCCGGGGCACCGCCCAGGTGAAGGGATCCACCCAAGGTCGCGCAGCGCGGCCGTGGCAGCGCCGGGCGGTCCCCGACGGCGGCTCTGGGGCGGGGGGAGGGGGGGGCGGCCTGGCCACCGCGGGGGGCAGGGGGGGGGGCTCTGCCCCGCCGGGACCCCGGGCCGGGCGGCAGGTGAGCGGGGCGGCAGCGCGATGCCCTCGGCGGGCAATCGCGCCTCCTCCCGACGCCGCCGGGCTGGCGGGGGGGGAGGACACGGGACCCGCCGCGCCCCGGCCCGACGGAGGGATGGCGCCCGGCGCCCTCCGGGCCCGCGGAGCCCCGGCTGCTCCCCCCCCCCCCCCGCCCCCGACTTGGGAGCGGAGGAGCGGGAAGCATCCAACAAGCCATTATACAACAGACGGCTCCCTCGGGGGACCTGGCTGGGGCGAGCATATGTAACTACCCTGCTAAATACCGGGTTAATCTGGTTTTAGAGCGGGGCCCGCTCCAGCCGGGGGCAAGCCCCGTAAGCACCTGCACCGCGCCCCGCTGGAGCTCCGCGCCACGTCCCCCGCCCCGGCTGCGCGCCGGGCGCCCCTCTCCTGCGCTGCCCCCCGCCGCGCCCGCAGCCCCGCTCCCCCTCCTCAGCCGGACCGGCTCCATCCCACACACAGCGCAAAAAAAAAAAATAAAATAAACCAATCTTATTTTAAAGCTGCAGGACGGCTCGGCTGCCCCGGGACTTACCGAGGGCTCCGCAGCCAAAGCAAGGACCTGCCCGCCCGCTCAGCGCCCCGCTGCTGCCCCAGTCAGAGTGGAGCCCCACCAGCCGCGCCGCGCCTCTTTTATATAGAGCGCGACCCGCCGTCCCATTGGCCGCTATTTATAGCCCATTCATTCCATTGGGCCAGGAGCGGGAGGGTGGGGCGAGCGCCCTGTCGCTGGCCGGGCCCAGGCTTGCCGCCATTTCGCTTGGCCTCGGGGAGGCAGGGCGGTGGGGGGTGGGCGGCGGGACTCCGCCGGGGCTGCCCCCCGCAGCGGAGAGGCGACGGCGGCCTTGGTAACTTCATTAAACACGTAGACCAGTGCGGAATCCGTCTCCGCGTTCCATCAGCCAAGGGTTGTCCGTAGGCGGCGGTGCGGTTGCACGCCAACACGAGCACATGGCCTGTCGCCGTTGAGGCTTCACACCTTGGTTGAGGATTCAGTAACGCGTGTAATAATCCATCATCCTAAAAATAAGGGCTTTGTAGTGTCAGGACTGGCACGCCCTGAGTTGCATGAGTGACTTAACTCCCCCTGAGTGGGCTTGGCAGAAGCCACCAACATGGCTGCAGCTCTGGTGTTCAGCCCCCCACGCCCGAGAGAGGCGGCCTGGTTCTGCAGGGGAAGGACCTGCCGCCCGCCCTGCGCCTCGCCTCCAGCACCTGCGAAGCTGTGGGCTCATTTTACAGTTTAATCTGAAAGGAAGTAGGGTGGTTGTGTGAAGCACAGCAAGTCTCCTGCTCTTGTCACATGCCAAAAAAAAAAAAGTCTTAAGCTTTATTGGAGAGTGGCTGAGATCCCGCTGAAGACAGATGCAGGAAGGCTGGGATTTGACCCATGTAAAGCTCACCTGAAATTCATGAAAATAGTGACTTCTACTGATCTCTTTGTCGGAATGAACGGGATTTGTCCCAAAGCTAAGATACAGCTGAGAATCCCGTTGTTTGCAGAAATAAATATACTAACAACGTGAATGACTATCTTGATCTTAATTTCACCTTTACATAATAGTTTCTTTATCTTTCTCTGACGTGTATTTTTCACAACAGAACCCACGTTTATCCTCCTGTCCAAACAGAGTGTACTTATCCATGCGAGCATGGATCTGAGTCGCAGAGTTCCTTTCTTTGACACGAATTGTGAATGTCAGGAGACATCAGCTGAAGCTCTTTCCCCACCACAGTTCTTTCAGAACCACAACCAGTACCCTCACCCTGACAACGAGAAGCGTGTGCACTTTACAGAACTGCTTAGGATTTAAAAAAATATATATACACATATAGTGGAAATCAGTACAAAATATAAAGGATAGACTGCTTCAAATAAAAATGCGTTGTGTTTGGCTACCATCCAGATTTCGGAGTTACTCCAGGTCTGATAGACTGAGATGCTGAGTATACAGATCTCCAGCAGAAGCCAAAGGGCTCGGCATCTGTGCAAGTCTGGTCTCTTATCTCCCGGATCAAAGAACAAATCCTCTCTCCAGGTCTCCTCTGCCTTTTTAACCTCACAGAATCTTCCCCAACGTTTTACTAGTTTCACACAATGTTCATGCTTCAGAATAGTGTAAATTGCAAATAATGCCATCGCTAAGCAAGTCTAAATGAATCTAAGTGTAAAATCATACCCAGAGTCTTCAAAATAAATGTAGTACTGCTGCGTGACCTCAGTTGCAAACATAGTTGTGATTGTGGATTTTGTTGATGTAAAACACTCTTTTTTTTTTTAAATTTAGAACAACAGAAGTAAAACTAAGCATTTTCTTACTTTACACCATATTTTTGTGGCATTTTTCTTCACAAAAAGCATATCAGGGTAGGTAGTGAAGGCTACTTTTGTTTTATTCCATCATCTGTTGCCGCACAGAGAAGCAATCAACTGTTCTGTACTATAATTGTTCCATAGATTCATGGAGTCAAGGTCACCTCAAGAACCAAAATCCAAGGATCCACTTCTGTTCATTGGATATGCTCTTTCCCTCCCAGTCTTGCAGAACAGGGAATACCAGTCATTATTATAAGCTGGTAGTAGTCTCAATGTGCCATTCATTACAGCACTTCCGACACAAACAGACACCTCTTCTTCACGAAACTTCTCTCTGAGAAGACATGGAAAGAGTGTCATGGGTACAAAACAACCAAAATATATCCAATTTATGTGTTTAATAAATAGTGCACCTCTACCCCCTTTTACTCACCACTATTTGACAAATTTCTAGCGTGCAGTAAGTCAAAAGTGGCTATTACCTCACTGAGTTTTATTCAGACAGCATTTTAAGATTTGCTGAAAGCTGTGTATAAGTTGGATCCTACCTTTGTTACAGCATCCCATCCCAGCTTCCCTAGTGACTTAATTATAATTGCTGTGCCTTGTGTCAACAGCCTCTGATCAACCGTTTTATCTAGCTCATCTGCTGAGAGAATACTTTCTTTGGATAAGCCTGTATGGCCTGTTAGACTGTGATAAAGGCACCAATACTTACCTTCCGTGCTGGGATGACATCTTGGTGCATACTGACTTACATGCTACGTTGCCGTTCTGCAGCTCAGGATGGAAAGGTGGGTGATTACTCCAGAGATCTCTGCACTGAGCTTTAACAATGAAGAATTAAGGGAAGTTAATCATGGGCCATGCAGCTAACTTCCTAAGAGGCTTAATTATAAATGCTGTGCAATGTACAACTGCAAGAGGAGATGGGTGTTAGCTAGTGAATGTGTCTTCTGAAATTACTCACGTGAACATAAGATGAACCTGAAGAATTAGGGGATAAACATCTTGAAAATCTAGAAGAATATTCCAAATTAGGAAATAGCAAGAGAAAGTGGTTTGCTACGAACAATTGAATTGTTTCCAATTCCTAATTGACAACCAAACAGCACTTGAAAATTAAACATAACACACATGTATCAGCAGATTAAAGAAATTGGTTATAGCTGCATCTGCTGAACTTCTCAAATGAAAATTCTCTTCCCATTTACATTTATTGCTTAAAATATATTTTCCTGGTTATTATCTTTGGTGTATTTTTTTCAAACTGCTTAGGCAGTCTGTTGAAAATTACTGATCATTTCCAGTGAGCTGAGTGCCTGTGGAAACTAGGAGTTGCTGAGTGTCTCGATCTTGCATACAGTTGGGCCCACAGTGATCAGAACAGCAGTTCGTCATGGGAAAGAAAGGGCATAAGAACATAAACAATGACAAATATCACCAATGACACTAAAAATGACAGAAAAAACCCCAAGGTAGATGCAAATATAAAGGCACAGTAGAGCCATGATTGCCAGTCAGAAAAACAGCTGAGTAGGAGTTCACAGTTTAAGAAACCTCTGAAACTGCATACATTATGTTTAGATTAGATGGAGAAGAGTTTCATAACTAAATAACAAAGAGTACTGCAATTATGATATGGGCAGGTCAATAGCACAACAAAAAATATGTTCTCACTTAAGGTAATGGGCAAAAGATTCCCTAATACTTGATGGAATCACATTCATTTAAAAAAAAATAATCTCAAACTGTCATCTAAACAGCATTCCATTATTGTGTTATTGATTGTGGAAGGATGACTTTTTCTCCACTATTGTGCATTACAGGTTACTGGTGAACGCAGCACTGTACAGAGCGTTATCTGATTTAGCCGGAACGTTACCTGCACGTCCAGGGTGATTCACATGCTCTCTGCTATGCCCATACCCCTCCCATGCCAGGTGGCCTGGGCTTGTTGCAAACAGAAGATGAGGCGATACTCTCCTCCTTTGCTCCTCCTTGCCTCCTGACTACATCCCCCGTACCACTGGGGCACGCAGGGCTCTCCACATCACTGCAATCCTAAACACGAGACAGAAGTAGGAGTTAGTACCGTGCTATTTGGGGTTTAGATAACGATTCCTCTGCTTCTGAGCCCACATTGTGGTTTCTCCTACAGCCTTACGAAACCCATATGAAGAGCTTGGTTGGCCTTGAGCTGCCTTTCCCCTGAGGAGGCTGCCCTGGGGGGAGGGCAGGCAGAGACTTCTGGAAACCACCTGCCTGGGTGCCGGAGACGAGGCCTGGGTTCACTGATGGCAAAGGCAGAGACATTCCCTGGGGAAGGGGCTTCACCCTTGCTGCCGGTGACCCTCAAGTCTCCCCAAACACACATTCGATGGGAGACACACGAGTTCCCCTTGGGTTCACTGGCAACCCTCACGGCCCGTCACAGCAACCCGCTGTCCCTGGCGACCCCTCAAGTTTCACCGAGAGGCACGGTGAACGGCAGCTGCCCCTCTGCGCCCTCACGGCCCCACAGCCGGCTGGGACCGCCACCCCTCGCCCAGGCGGGACCACCCCGGCCGGCTCGGCGAGGGCTTCCCGGGGGGCTGCCGTCGGTGACCGTCCCCCTCCTCAGGAACCCAGCAGGGAGCGCTGAGAGGACCGGAGCCTGGCTCGCGGCAGCGGCGGGCTGCGGGACGGAAGGCTGAGTGGCCGGGCGCCTTGATCGAGCTGCGGGCGGTGGGGGCCGAGGGGCCGGGCGGCGGGAGCTGGGGCTGCCCGCGCCGGGCACGGGCGGCGGCGACTCCCCGGCTACCGGCAGGGCTGGCGGGGGCGGAGGCGGCGGGGAGGCGGGAGCGTCAGCAGCCTGCGACCGGGGCGGAAGGAGGCGCTGGGCGGGCACCGCGTGTGAGGAGAGCCGGGCCGGGCCTGCTGGCGGGGCTCAGCCCCGGAAGGTAACGGCTCTGGGGACGGGGCGAGCTGGTGGCTGCTGGGGGGACGCGAGGCCCTGAGGAGCGGCGGGGGCCCTGGGGCGAGGGCGCTGCCGCTCCGTGCGGAGCCGCCGCCCGGGCCCGTCACGGGTTAATGCTGCTCTCTCGCAGGCTGATCCCTCCTCTGACCTCGCCGGCAGGCTCTCTCCCCTTCCCTGCCTGGTCTGTGCTTTTAACCCCCACCCCAGCAAATACCGAATTAAATCAATCAACCCCGGACACGGCCCCGGAGCAGCCGTCAGGTTCCCGGGTCCGCTGCGACGGGCTCACGCGCTCCCAGGGCGCGGAACGGCGTTACCGCCCTCACGGGACGGGAGCCGGGCTGCCGCTGAGGGGGCGCGGGGAGAAACGGCCCCCGGGCGGGCGGGAGGCCCTGCGACCGGGGACAGCCTTTCTGCAACGGGTGGCCAGGCAGCGGATTCACCGGCCTTCCTGTTACCGGGATGGGGGGCTGCGCTGCCCGGGAGGTTGAGAGGGTTACGCCTGCCTCCGCCACCTCCTCCTCCTCCGGAGGTTCCCCCTGCTGCCGTGTCAAACAGCCAGGCACCTCGGAGAGGGAAGAGGCAGCCTGGAGGTCTGTGTGGAGGCCAGTCAGGAGAGGGAGAGGTGGATCTGGGTTTGGTTGAAGGGAACACAGAATCGCTTCAGGGGTTTAACTTGTGAGGCTGCAAGGGATCGCCTGGGTCATTGAGTTTGGGTCGCTGCAGTCGAGGGAAATGTAAAGTTGAGGCAAGCCCATTGAAAAGTCCTAACCCCTTGCCACAAGCCACTGCCTCACCTTCCCTTCTACTGCCACTCCACAGCACCATGTGGCAAAAGTAATACTGTACCAAGACATCTGTGTGCTACACAGAGAGTAAAGGAGACAGAGGTAACACCAATGCAGGAGGCCCCGCGTTGGTAGGGAATGAAAAATTGTTGAAAATGAATGAAAACGAGTGCTTGTGGATCGCCGTGCTCCTTGTCATAGCAGGAGACAAAGAAACTACCAAAACTACTCACAGACCCCAAATTTAGTGGCAGGTGAGAGCTGAGCCCGAGAGATCTGTCACTTGGGATGTCAGCATACACTGTTGTGACAATTAGCTGTGCAAAGTGGAGCGGCTCAAAGGAAGGCAAAGAAACTGGAAGCCAGTTTGTGTAATCAAAGGGAGAATAATTGTCTCCATGTCCCTTCAGACATGCTGCAGGAATGTTGCTTTTGCACATGGGTGTAACTACAGTCTAAATAACGTGAAAGAAATGGATTACAGTCGAGCTCCTTTCAAATGGTACTGTTCTAAGAGCTGAAAACTACATCACATTAATAGTATCTAGAGTGAGAACTACAAGTGTCATTTATGAAAGATTAAGACATTAATATAATCAGAAGGTGCAAGCTATAAAACACGGTTAAGCATTTGTACTATCTCACAAAGTCCAGTATGTATATGTTTCTGAACTCATGGGATGCCCTTCTTACTATTTCACCATATGTCCAGACAGGCCTATTCTGCTTTGGCATCTGAATACCTTATGCAATAAGCATGTCATAAGTTATGGAAGTTTTGGCCACAAGCACATCTGTCTATCAGTCTCAGTGACTGCAGCGGAAAAATTCTAAATCTAGCTGCTTAACAGCAAATTGAACTATAAACAATTCTGGTCAACAAAAAAAAGACTAGAATTTGAGAACTAAAAGTTTTTAATGAAAACGATGAAGTAGGACCAAGCTATTACACACTCAGTACAAAAGCACTGGAATCAAGTCATTGGTTTGAAACTAAAAGTAATGCTGCTTTTAATTCTGTAGTGGAAGAAGTACCAGAAATCTGACTTTCAAAGCCTTCTGTCATAGGCTTTAATTTCTAGTTTTGGGATTACCATTACTTCCTTCCATGAACTGATCAACCTGCAGCTTAGACAGTTAGCTGCCGTATCTGAAACGCAATGCCAGGTTTCATTGTAAGCTGCCTTCTCATTTCTAGGTTGTCTTCTCAAAGGCAACAAAATTTAATTGTAGTTCTCCAAACAGCTCTGAGATCATGGGGCTAAAGTGATACAAATGTTTGCATTAGTTTGCAAATGGTTGTTTACATTTAGTTGCAGCACAGATCACTTTCCGGACAATTACTCTGCACCCCCAGTGGCATATTAAAGGCCACAATATTGTTCTTTTCCTTTTAGTTAGTCATATTTATGCATAAATTAATGCAGGTACTACCTTTATCCTATCTCTACACCTTCATTTGGAAGACTTTCAAGTAAACTTTTGTTAGTGGTCCTAATAACTAGTGATTGATATCCAGGCAAGTAACAGTTGTCTTATGTTGTAAGTCACCAAGGGATAAGCCAGCAGATGGAAATAAAAGTTACTACTTAATAACAATACTCTGAGAGCTTCTGAACTGAAATTGATCAGAGTGCTGAAATTGATACTACCTTGCAAGTTTCTCAGTAGTATTCTGGAGCAGGCTGAGTAAATTATAATTTATTTCCTAAATTTTCTTTAAAATGTACCATAAAATGGGAAAAATACAGGTTATATTAAAATCTGTGGGATCTTTCAATTGATTTTAACTGGATCAGTAGTGCAGTGCCAGGGAGGTCCCTGAACTTCATGGGGTTCTCTTGCTATCATCTTATTTGCACAGTATGGTTTTGTTCTGTATTGGAGAAAATAGAATTACTTGGGTTTATGTCTGTAGTTTCAGCTCCATTGTGATCCTGCAAAACTCTCTTGGCATATTTGTTCTCTTCTAGGTGACAACCACCAGCCAACTACAAGACTGTCACAATGAGTTTTGTTGAATATGGAGATACGATAAAGGATGGTGACACAGCTATTGTGTTCTTGGGCCACGAATCCATGTTTCCTGTGAAAGTCCAGCATGGCACTGTAACTCAGACTAAGTATGGGGTCATCAGGCATTCCACGGACCTCATAGGCAAGAAGTATGGCTCCAAAGTGACGTGCAGTAAAGGAGGGTGGGTGTTCATTCTTCATCCAACTCCAGAACTGTGGACTATGAATCTTCCGCACAGAACACAGATTCTGTATTCCACTGACATCTCTATAATCACCATGATGTTAGAACTGAAGCCAGGCTCCATAGTATGTGAATCAGGTAATAATTAATATGTTGAAATCCTTTATTAAGAACTAACACTTTAATGAAAAAATACATTTTGCAAAAGGTCTCTTTTTTTCCCATTGTGATATAATTTTCCCAGTCTACACATTGAGTAATTCTATTTCATGTGCACATGTTATTGGCTGCTGTTTCTTCAACAAGTGATGTTACCTCAGTATGCTGGACTTATGTACGGGTATACCTTTCAGTATGTGTTTGATTAATTTTCTTAAAATAAATATATAAGCATTTTTCTTTCCCTTTTTATAAAACTGTTGTTAAGTACTTAAAAAATATTTTTAAATACATGGTTTGAATCAAAATTCAGGCTTTGAATTTGCAGTTTCAGAGAACAGAGTTGAGATCACCCAGTGAAAGAGACTGTGATGATAGGATGTTGAGCTAATAAGGGAAATAAATTGGTAGTATTTATATAATGTGATACCATATAAGTACATGTATTGCATCTTTCTCTTCCAAAGTCTGATCCACTTGTAGCACTGCAACTGCATGCAAAATCACTGTAGACATATAATACAATGGATGATGTGTTCATCACAGGGCTGTGTTTTGTTTCTAAACTATGGCTTCCATGATTTTGCTTAATTTGCAAGTGAGGAAATTTTATATTAATAGATATTTTCCTGGTTAAATACAGTTTATAGTAATGCCTTCATGACTTTATTACTACAGGCAGTATGAGGCTTGCTTGATTTGAGTGCATCTCTGTAGTTTGGAAAAATATGAACTGAGGTAGCTTGTCCTTGTTTTTTTCTGGTTGTTTCCTCTGAGTCTTTTTATGAAGCAGTTTCATACACTTCCCTCTCAAGCATAGATACAGCAAAGGATCAGCATGACAGGATTGTGCTGCACTGCCTTTTCTTGCATTAAACATTTCCTGTTCCCACCCAAGCGTAATTTTGGACAGCTTTTCAAGCCTAATGACCACTTTCCAACACAACTGAAACACTTATCTCTGCATCCAGTTGCACGCATTAAGAAGGAGGTGGTATATGGAGCTGGTTGCTGTATAGCAGCACTTGAAATAGGCAAAGCCATATGCAGAAACCTCTGGTACTGTTAAAATGGTTGGGTCCTATGAGTTTATAATTTAGTTTGTAGGACAATCAGGCATTTTTAGGGTTGTCATGGGAAGTAGCAGTATTGATCATTGGGCAGCTCTTCACATCTTCCCCTCCCTGCTATGTTTAGACATAATGGGAAAAATAAACACAGCTAATTATTCAGGGTGAGGGAGGTTTGAATTGCTCCATGTTCTGTCTCACTTGGAATAGTTGAATGTTAAAGTACAGAGCTGCACATATGTTTTCAGTACCATCAAAGGTACCTAGAGAAGGTGAAAATGTTTGAAAGTTTATTTATCTAAACAGCTAAGAAATGGAAACACTTGATGAGATAACCTATTTGGATTCCCAAAAATGTTGTGAGTCAAAAGTCATAGCCACAAACAATCCTTTTTGCTAATGGGAAACTGTCCCCAGGTTTATTATAATGCCTATGCTGTCAAAGTATTATAACTTCAGCTTTCTGGGAAGAGTGAACAGTTTTACTACTACAGTTTTGCTTGTATTGCTTGAAAGATTCACTGTTCATGAAGAAAGAAAGAAAGAAAGGGTATTGCATCAAATTCATCTGGTTAACCTTGAAGCAAGAGATACTGCAAATGTGCTTGCAACTGACCAGAAGTAGTGATTTGAATTAAAAATTTTACAGCTATTGACAACTGGAGCCTCTAGTGTGATGTAACCTACTTTGGTGCCATTCTAAATTAGACAGTATTCAGTGATCCAAAATCATTAGTTCTAGATTAACCTTGTGTGGCCCAGACAGAACCAGCCCAATGGCGATTAATAGAAACAAGACAGGAAATCTGGTCTAGTAATGACATTTGAGTCTGCTTCCTGCTGGTGCTGGTTTTAGATGTATTTTGAGCATTAATTAGCGTGGAGGTCTGTCCTTTTTTATTATTTGAAATCAAACTGATATACATAGTTGCTGTACGGACTGGCAAAGTAGGCACTGTAAACAGACCAGGCTCTCTTCCTCTTGTCTTACTAATTAGACTGTGGAAGAGTACCCTGCATTTACCCAGTGTAAGCAAGCAGAATGTATGAAGAAAGGATCGATAAAGTGAGATGAAATACCCTCTGTGTCATGTTGTAATGCTATGAATATGAGTGTAAATGATCTTTTGTGTGTGATTAGAAAAATTCAGTAGAATAACCAGAAGGCTTAATTTTATATCACTTGAATTATGCAGTTTAAATTGATTAGTCATGATTTGTCATAAATGATACAAACATATTAATGCAGTTTTTACTATTTTTAATCATCTTTAATAAATACATAAAGAGCAAGCTTGTCAGCAGTGCATGCATAATTAAAATGATCCAAGCATACTCTATTGAGGCTATAAGGGAACTCAGCATCTGCCTGATGTTTCATGATGGAGGTGTAGGAATATGATCCTTTTTCTTCTGCTAAGTTCTAATTTATAAAGGTATGTTGAGATTTAAAAACTGTTAGCACTGTTGCTGGAGCTAAAATCTCTTGAAAGCATTGGTCCCTGGTCTAAGGAATTCCCCACTCTGATAGTCTTTAACAGCTGAGTCTTTCCAGAATTAAAGGATACTTGAGATAGCTGCTAAAATACCTTCTGTGGGTGGCCTGGTAGTGTGAAACTTGAATTCGTCAGGTAACTCTGATCCCATTTGCGTTCACTGCATGTGCAGCCACTGTCTAGATGAAGGCATGAGCTGAATCTTTTTTTGTGTGTGGCTACACTCTCCGACACTAATCTTGATGTCAGCTTCCCAGGCAAGGCTATTTTCAGTCCAGTGAATACAGCTGCCTGTAGTAAAACAACTCCATTTGACAACAAATATTGAGTTTTTTACATTTATTTTTATACTACATCTGAACCAATATGAAACCTTCCAAATATTTTTTCCAATCAAAAGTGTGTGGAACCCTTTGTTTTTAATTCCCAGTCCCCACATATCAAGGCTGTTTTACTGTCCTCTCTCCCTGGTGAGACCTGAACAAGTGTCTGTCCTAACCCTCTAAATTGCTCAGGGAATGCAGTACAGCACTGTGAAACCTCGTTTAATCTGATAAATCTCAGAAATATTTTGGCTTCGATGGAGCATTGTATTTAGACAAAATGTAATTTAGTCAAAAGTATTCTAACCACCATCCCAGTGATCCTTCAGCATCCAACAAAATCAGACTCACACGAGCAAAAATGTTAATTGGATTTTTCATTTCCCTTCAGCTAAATCCCAAATTAAAAATTGCTAAACCCTGTTCATTGCCACACAGCAATGGATTTCTGGGCCCACAGACTGGATTTCTGAAGACTGAGAACAGTAGTCTGGGTTCTCATGGTTTCTCTGTGGAGGAGTAATGAGAGCTGCTGGCTGGCCTTACACTAGAGCTTCTCAAAAATAATTATGACATTTTCAAACTCACAGCCTGGCTATAGATTTTGTTAAGAGTACACTCATAAAAAAATAACGAGGACTTAATGATTAATGGATACTCAATAAATGATTAATACTTTATTGTGGAGCCCCAGCAAGTCAGCTGTATACTTACAACTCTTCTGAAGCGCTTATAGATTTTTTGACAAATACTGCTCATGTCTTTACAGTTTTTGTGGTGTAACTATATGTAAACTGTTTGCAGCTCTATCTTTAGTGTAAAATACAGACCAAAGTTTCTAAGTATTAATTTGATTTTGGAATGTGCTCATACTAATTAAGTCAATGTTTTATAATGTCTCCCTTATCTACCTCTTAGCAGCTGTTCAGGTTAGAGTGTGGGAAGAATTCGAAAACCTGATCCTTGTATAGCACCTTTTGAAGTATAAGAAGGGCCTCATCAGTACAAACATCAGAGAGCATAGTATTCTCTTGACATACCAAACAACTGAACCAAAACTGTGGCCACATGAGGCATCCCTCTAATGTATTCAGACTTGTGGCTGACCTGCAGCTGATGAGGAATGCTGTTCATACCCTAAAGCATTTGTTTCCAGACCTTCTGGACTCACTTTCATCTTATCATTTCACTTGACCACCACGCGCATTTCTCATGCAGCTCTGAACTTAACAACATTATGTCCGTTTGCAGAAGAACCCTCCCTAAAGAACTCTGACTCTTGAATCTCTAAGGAAAATTTCTTTTCAGTTTTCACGTTCCCATTCCTTTTGTAGGCAGTGCCAGCCTTGAAAACTTCCCTGCTATCCTTCCCCCAACTCCTCAGTCTGCTCAGTGTGCAGTGGCCCTCTCTGACTTGGAGGCTGCTGCCTAAAATGTCTATTTCAGCACGGTGTCCACAACAGATAGGCAGGAGAAAGAGCTAATCTTCTGTAAAGGGAGCTTCTTGATTTGCTGTTTCCTCTTTCAGCTGCCAGCACATCTTGAAACGCTTTCCCTCCCTGTCCTCCTCCCTCTCTTTGTCCCTGCTCTTGCTGTGTCTCACCTCTGCCACCATGATTTGTGCCCTTGACTATCTTCACAGTAAGGTCTTAGGGTTAGTTTCCATCAGATGCTTAGTATCTCTTAATATATTTGCTAAGAATTATTAATGATTTTCCTGTTACATAAGCTTGTCATGTACAGTGAGCAGTCTTTCTCTGTTCAGAGTTTCTTGACAGATAGTAGCTGTGGAGTTATTAGCTCTGTCTAAAGATTAATTTTCCTTTGGTTTTGAGGCTCCTTCCGTTCTCATGGCTGACTCATGACCTGTCTTACGATTTGCTAGGTCTAAGTGGCGTAGCTAGGAGACAAATACAGCAACACTGTCATTGTTTTGTTGTATTTGCTCATTTTAGAACATCTTAGGTAGCCAAAGTTTGCAGCAGAAACTTCAGTTCTATTAAAATGTTATTAGATACTGTATTGACCCAGTATTAAGTAATGTTCCTTATACTTTTTCACTTTTTTCAAGCAATATGAACCTATGTATGCACTTAAGAGCTTCTTCAGTTTTATTCCAAAATGCATTTGCTTATGCACTGCTGTAAATATCTATAGGTCCTAAATCACAATTTGTAGTTCCTTTTTCAAAAAGAAGCAGCCATGATGAGAAATTTTTAGGGAAGACAAGCCAAGCGATAGCCTGCAATGAGGAAATGTAGTGGAATGCAGAATCAGGTCACTTATGTTTATAGCATGGGTGGGATTCCAAGAGGTTAGACAGATATGCTTTGCAAGAAGAAAACCAGACTAAACAGAAAACTGTAAAAATGCACTCTCTTACTTGGTTATCAGTCAAGTGCTATGCTAGATACTGTGGTAACACTCATGTTTCTGTTGACAGTGTTCTGATGTATCTATACTGTGTTGAAATAGCACGCGTTATTTTTGAACAGCTCAGATGTTGTCCACTGCAGCTTTGAAAAGGTGAGAAATTATCTTAATGTGGACATTGTCTCAAGATGGCTGAAGTGTGTGGAGGCTTCTCTGTGGAAAACCTGTCACTTGAATAAGCAGAGAGTGAGAAGAACAGATCTGTTTGAGGTCAGGAGAATGATCAGGGAGTTCATCTGATCAATACTTACTTGTCTACAAATCAGAAGGAGGTATCAGTAAGTGCTGAGCTAGAGTGTTTCATCTAGGTGTTGACTTCTTAGGATCAAGATCCCTCTAAAACTGCAGTGTTTTCCTTGTCTTGGGAGAAGGCAGAAACACTCCTCTGAGCTTAAATGTATCAGAGAAGAACTGAGTGTGCTTGAGCTCGTGAAGGAGGGAAGGATACTACATTCATCTGCAGGGCCATTAGCCAACTAACTCATGGTTTTAACACAGGATTCCAATTCATGCCTTTGGACTGAGATGGACCACTTTCTTAGTCTACATGCTGATCCCCTACACAGTGCCTCCTCCTCAGATTTTGAGCTTTGAGTATGGCATATTGGGGACCCTGTGGTGCCTTCAGTGCAGATGTCTGCTTTTTGACTAAGATGCTTAAGATCACAGAGTAGTCAATGTAAAAGAGCATCATATTTTCCAAAGGCATTAGCAGTGACCTAAGTGCTCACCTAAGTGAGCTCTAAAAACAGCAGCTGTGGTGTTAAGAATGTCTTCAGTACAGTTTGAATTATCGTTGTTTTACCTCTCTTCTATAGGCGCCATGATAATATGCTGTAGTTAAATGGGCATTGTCTTGTGGTAAAGAGCAAATAGTTTCTAAGGCTATTTATAGTGCAAGCTGTCAGAAAGGCAAGCATCCTGGTATAAAAATTATAAACTGCATTTGTTCTAGAAGTTGTCTTACCTTCTGCTTTCTTGGTCAAACCAGGAACACAGGCATTTCACCACACCTGTATGAGAATGAAAATCTATTGAAGTCCATCCAAAATAGTAATTTTTGAGCATTCCGTTTTTGGTTCATTGCTATACAGGTAATTCCGCTATGATATTTCTATGATATTTCAGGTTTGGTAGCATTCTAGTTCATGTCTTCAGTAGTACTCCTTGCGTTTTGCTGCTTTCCTGATTGATTCTGGATTGATTCCCAAAGCAACCTGAATCTGACTAGAACTTATTCCAAACTGGTGCCTAAGACTCTTTGAGTCATATTTTGCCAAATACTGCTTTTCCAGTAGTGATACTGAAATAAGAACAAAGAGAAATTGAGAAGGTGGTAGGAGGGCTCAGAGGAACATAAGGTTGAACCCCTGCCTTCTGTAGGCAGTGCTGATGGGGCTTTAGGGGTTGTGTTGAGTATGGACTCATGCTGAACTGCCAGACCCTCATATTCTTAATGAATTACATCAAGTGTGCTGAACTATCAGGCACATGAGAGTTGAGGGTCATCATTTCACAGGACTGAGTTCAGAATATGTCATCTCTTCAAGGATAGATTTTACAATGGTGCACAATTCATAACCGTCTTTGTTTCTTGCAGTTTTGAGAGTGTTGTCACGGAGAAGGCAGGCAGCATCTTCAGAAACACTCTCATTAATGATGTTAGTGTGATAGAATTTGATATGTTAAAATGTGATACATATGTATTATTCTCATGTTTGTGGTAGCCAGTCAACAATAAATAATTCCTGGCAGCCTTGTTTAACAAAAGCTCAGTCTGTAATACGCCTGCAAGTGGTGACTTCCAACATCCTGGTTTTAGTTCAGGATTTGGCTTGGAGTGTTTGCGAATAAAAAAAAAGAGTACAAGAAACTAAGCCAAAAATACTTAATGGGTTTTCCTAGGAAGGAAACAAACAGTATCTTCTGTGGTGTTTTTAAGAGCAGATTTAAAAGGAAAGTGATTAAAAATGTAAAAGAATATGAATAAGGAAACTGGATACATGCACAAGCTGCCTCTCCTGCTTACAGCCCAGCTGTGCTGACAGGCCTTCTGTTCACTCCTTTAGATTAGCAGAGAAAGATGCAGAAAGTGTGCAGCATGACCCATTTGAGAGGTAAAATAATTAAATTCTGTCAGTTTGCAAAAGTTGTCAGTTGTGCAATAGTGCCTTCTGGCATGAAATGTAAAGGCAAAATTTCAGTCATTTTAGCATCCTGTGAACAATAGTTCCCTGCTCTTGTCATTAAAAAAAAAACAGCCATGAAGTGCTTTCTTTGCTATGCACATATATCATTGAGTTTTTACAACCACATGGTTGTTGTGCTACCATTACTCCTTTTGACCAGGGAAAAGTTTACGTTGACATTTAGAGCCTACAGATGCCATGACCAGATAGTTTTCCATGTGTGCACATGCAAGTGTCTTTTGTTTGCTTTATTTTAATACTGGCATGAATGCACGGATTTTCCCTTTAAATAAATGTGTGTGCCACAGTTTCTCTTTTCCCTTGGACCTCTCTGAGGCCAGTGCTAAAATCTGTAGGTCCTCTCTCCCTGTCTAATCTGCCCCATTAAAGTTGGGGGGAAAGTGCTAGTCTGCCTGTTGGGGTCAGAGCCCTCTCAGAGGGAAGCAGAGGAGCAGTGCTGATTCCGCAGTGCAGGCGGTTGTTCCGGGGGCAAACATGGGCCCTGAGCTCTGTTTACAGTCTGAATGGCTCCCCTTTCAGAGCTGTCGGATTAAATGCAGTGCCACAAGAATGTTTCTCCCGTTACGTGACTAGAGGGCAAGAACCTTGGATCCGTCAGTAAACTCTGACTTCCTGAACAGTTACGGGAAGTATTGCTCCAATTAAGCAGCTGTACCAGCCCCTGTGTCCCCTAATTAATTTCCTTTCTACTAGTTTCTGAGCTTTCTCCACCACTGCTGTACTTCAGGTTCTGTCCTTTATAAGTTTTTTAAGATTTATGTTAGTTGAAAGAACTTGCTTCAGGCTGAAATTTAGCCTGTACAGTCATTGAAGATAGCTAGAAATAGATTTTCTTTCTACAGGAGAAATGTGTTCCAAGTACAGAATTATAAATCAGTAAACACAGATAATTTGGGGTTACTGTGGGGTTTTGAATTTGGGGGGTTATTCAGTTAAATGCCACTTGAGTGAGTAATTTGCAATTTGAATTGGTATATGGGAGTTTTCTTCAGTGAAAACACTGGTTATTAGTCATTCATCTATTTAATACTCCAATGGATCATTTAAAAAAAGTTTCCTAAATTATCAAACTAAAAGAAGGAAAAAAATCTGTGTCTTAATAGTTAGTTTGTGGTTGTACATCATAATTGTACTTACATACAATTTCAGGTATGTGATGGATCTCATTAGACTTCGGTAAGATTGTGTAGGTATGTATGTATGTAAGTCACATGTGAAATAAGGTTGTTTGGTCAGTGCGACTGCAAGGAGCCCGGAGGCCTTAGTTTTGGATAATGTCAGTGGGAGCTGAGGATGGCCAGTGTCTCTTAAGAGGCCTGGGCTAAACAGACTCCATATGCTGAAGCCATTTGTTTGCATGGATATCAATAGGACTTTCAAACATGGACCCCTGCCAATATCTCTTCTTTGTTTTAATGAAGTATAAGGTTTTGAAAATATGTTAAAATTTGCCTTCATCTCTTTTCACCCTTGAAGAGTCTGGCACTTTGAAAAAACTCTCTGGATAATTTCCCTGAATTTTTCCTGTTGCATTTACTTCCTCCTGTTGTCTTGTGGCACTTGTTAGAGCTAGAGCTGACCCTTGACGTTACTGTTCTACTCCAGGGAGAGAGGACAGGTCCTGAGTTTGTGAGATTTTTAATTAATGCTTTGAGGATCCTAAAGACTGTTTCCTATGTCTTTTAGTCCCCCTCTCCTTGTGAAGGAAGGACTGTTCTCTTTCAGTAGTTTAACCAATGGTTTATGTTCATTTGGGTTTTGGGTAAGTGGACTTTGCGTTTTGGCAGGACTAATGGAGAAGACCTTTGTTCTAATGCTTAGCACTGTCAAAAGGCATTTCATGAATTGTTTGTCTTTTGTAGGTACGGGCAGCGGATCCCTCTCCCACGCTCTCATCAGGACAGTGGCTCCAACAGGGCACCTGTACACGGTGGAGTTCCACCAACAGAGGGCCGAGAAGGCCAGGGAGGAGTTTCGAGAGCATGGGGTGGAGCATCTGGTCACCGTGACCAACCAGGATGTCTGCAAAAATGGGTTTGGTGTCTCAAACATTGCAGATGCCGTGTTCCTAGATATTCCATCTCCATGGGAAGCCATAGGACATGCAAAGTCAGCACTAAAACCTGAAGGTAACTGCACTTACCTCTTTCTGTTCAGGAAGTACTGTGCATGCACACATCTCTGCCTTTGAGCCATACACTAGATCTGCTCGCTTCCGTTGTGTGATCACTGTTCTCAAATGTCAAAGTCTCTAGGCATTTCTAAGGCTGAAAAACCTTCAAAAGAGGTCTTCAATTTACAGTGGAAGATTTGAAAGGACAAGAACAACTTTTTCCTACAGGCCTGTGCTAGCTACAATTAACATGGGCAGTTTATAAAAAGCCCTTTGAACCTCTGTCAGGTGCATTTTGCTAGATCTGAGGTGTGTGCGAAGGAGCAGTAATGATAAATGCTGAAAGCAAATTTTTTCGGCAATTCAGTGGAAAGGTGTTTGTAATAAAAGGTGTTCAGATGCACTTCACATCAATCATTGCAGATTTGGACCTATTTAACAGAGCACCCCATCAGTAATGTTAAAGAAAATGTGGTTATACTTAAATATGCTTGCCAATTTCTGCCTTAAATCTTTGCTGTTGGAGCTAATGAGAAGTTTGCTGTTGGTTGCAGTGGGAAAGGAACATAAAGGCTGTTATAGCTTATGCCAGTTATTCTGGGATTGTGACAGCAAGTGAGAACTGCTGTTGAAATTTTTGATGGATTTCATCATTTTATTATAAATCTTTTCCCTATTGAAAAATCAGCTTCAGTGAATAAATCATTCTTTCATCCTGGAATGAGTTTTCCCCTAAGTAGTGTTACACTAATGTAACCATACTATTGTGGATCTGAACTAACTTGCACCAGATCACTTCCATCTACAAAAGTGACTTTTCTAATCAAGAGAGCATGGAGTGCTGAACAGTGCATGTGCTGGGACATGAGTTTAATAAAACTTGATTATGTGCCAAGGCCCAGTTCTTTGTTAAAATATGTAATCACAGGCCTGACTAAGTGAATTACTAGGTCTTCTTGAAATCACAGGATTTAAACTTGTCTTTAAATGTCACTGAATGTGCATTACCTTGCTGAGTCAGGACTGACCCAGCTGTTAGGCTACCTCAGCTACTACTGAAAATTTTCTAGAAGCTTTCTGATACCAATGTAACACACACTTTCTTTAAAGAGTGAATAGGTAGAGACTTGCTAACACTCTGTACCTGCAAGAGTTACAGCTTAATTTGTAGCTGCTTTCCAGTGTGTCCTGGGAAAAAAATAATTTTCACTGCACTGTACAATGCCCTTCCCATGCTCAAATTATCTAATCTAGTGAGCACAACACTCAGCTGACTTCCCAGCTTAGAAGGCGCTGCATTGCGCAGTCCAATTTGAATTATTTAAGTAGTGTATGTTTAGAATACTAAGCAGAGCTGCTTAAAGAGTTCCAAGTTGTGAATTTTTGTCTCACTCCAGCATTTGAAATCCTAGAAAAGGTATTATAGTCCCAAACTGGCCATACCATCTGGCTATACTTTTCTGTGCTATGCTACAAGGTTACATCTGTTTAGGCAATATAAATAATACTTTGAAATCCCACATTTTTGTGCTTGTGAAGTGGCATCATGTACTTTACGTACCAGTCAAAAGGTGAAGTTGCTGTTCCTTGCTGCATTTTTTGCTGCAAACAGTCACCAGTGTCTGAGATCTGGTATTAGTCTAAGGCTCATCTTTTGGGTTTCATAGTACCTGTCTGAGCCAGGGGGCATTTTTTTTAATTTTGCATATAAACAAAATCTGGTTTTCGTATAAAATATAATTGATTGCAGTAGTAATAGGTACAGACTTAACACACGTTTCTGTTTTATTCCAAATCATGCAGCTAGTTTTGTTGTGGGTTTTTTGTACTGCTGTAAAATCTAAAATACGATAGAAGGGTATCTGTAACTGCTTCCCTTTCCCTACCGGAGGCAGATAATTTTATAGTGCTCCTTTGTTTTGTTTTCGAATAGTTAAAGCTCTTCTGCAGTAAGAACAGTCTGTGCACATACTGCTGTTGTTCACCGCCATTCCAAGGGTTAGTATAGTGATAAAGCATCACTTGAGAAAAGGAGTTGTTCCACACTTTTCGCTCCACCCTCTCTCTCTCACATCTGGACAGGGTCACATTTGAACCATTCTTACTGTGGGTTTTATTGTGATGTGCCATGCAAATATTGCAGCTGTACTGCCAGATAGTGATAATTTATTCCCTAAAGTCTTAAGGTACTTTGAACGAAATCAGAGCTAAGGAAGTTCAATGTATAGCATCAGCTAGCCTCCTCTTTAAAACTGCAATATTCATTATAGAGTGTTCAGCTGAGACAGTGGGTATGAGAGAGTTCTTAACCTTAACAAAACCTTATCATATCAGTGTTTTCTCTCCTACTTACGCTCAAGATCCTGAATAGTTGCAGCTTCTAGTCAGCTGAGTGTTAATGATGCTCTTTACAGAGTACATTTATTGCTTGTGTTACGCCTTGCAGTATGCTGTAAATACACTACTTACAGTAGCTTGGCCTCCCATTTAAAGCACTGCCAACCTCTGAAAAGCTAAAAGAATAAAATGGCACAGTAGGTTTGTGACGTGAAGGTTCTTGTTCTCTGGTGATGTGCTCTGCCGATGTTCAGGGTTGCATCTTAACTGCATCTTTCTGTGCTGATTTCACCAGTCACACTTTCAGCACAAGTGCTGCTTGTAATATCCCTCAGGCAGTGCTGCACTGCAGAACTTGCTTTCATTTCCAGACCTGCACTGTTTTTTCTTTGGCAGCATCTGCTGATTAATGCTTTTCTATAGTCATAGCTGCTGTTCCCAGTATCTGACCTTGGTGGTTTTTGCAAAGTTGCTGTTAATCCCTTCAGGTTAAACTTTAAAAATTGTGAATGTAACAAAATGAAAAAAATGTGAGGTAACAAAAATATCCTCGATATTCTACAGTTCTTAAATGCTCTGAAACTTTTGACTCACAGTCATCTCACAGCTGAATACTGTAGTGCTTTGAATATAATTCTGCGCCCACCTACTCTTATAAATATTGTCTATTTCTTCCAAGGCTGTGGAAGATGAGGCAGAAACCCATTTGTACAATAGTTTTCATACAGATTTTAAATTTTCAGGTAGGGAGATGGAAAAATACAGCCTTATATTAGGTTGGATTGGCCCCTTTCATTACAAATCAGTCCTTGGTGGTGTTTAAATTAACAGTCTGAGTCACAAAATTATTAAACCCCCTCCTCTTTTATTTCCTTTCTTTCTTTTAAAGACTTTACTCTTAAATGCAGACTTGCCACTCCCTCTTGAGCATCATAAAGCCCCTAAATTATGAGTTTGTCAAATTGTGATCTTTGAGATATCACCTGAATCAGGTAACATGGTGCTCTCGTGTCTCCCTCCAAAACTCTGCAGGGACAGTTCCCTCTGCACATCTCTCTGTTTGGACCTCTGTGTTTCCTGCCATCACAGAAGCCCTTCAGCAATACTGTGCTCTTTGTAGTAGTAGCAGGTTTTCATTTCCAAAGTCTTATATTTGTTTCATTTGTACACAACGGACTTAAAACAAGTCTTGTTTGCATTTTTTTCCCCTTAGCATAGCCATTGATTGTTGTCCTAACCTGCCAGGTTTGGTTATTATAGATGCTGTATAAGAGAATAAATAATATCTCATCCTCCCAGTAGCCTGTGGTGCAGGTAAGGCATTGTCTGGTTTAGCTAGTTTCAGTTTTCATTTGGGCTTGCCTTCCTCCTCCCCTGAGTTTTCAGGGCATACCATGTCCATGTAGAAGGTCTCACTGGCTATTTTTCTTGAGTCCCATAGGTTATTCATGATCTGGTTTTAAACCACCCAGATATGGCTTTGAGGAGCAGCTGAAATCCCTGGCCACAAGTCTCACCCCTGTGGTATCAGGGTAGGGAGTACCCCAGGCTGAATCACACTGAGAAGAGGGCAGTGACATCAAGGCTGATGTTGTTTGGGCTCAGACTACCTCAAGAACGCACAGGGAATGTGTTAGGGCAGGAAGTGGAGCCTGACAGTCTAGCATGCTGTTGTCCTCCACCTGTGCAGGTGGTACTCAAGTCAGTATTAACATTTCTCATGTCCCCAGGAGATTGTTTTGAAATAAATGAATGAAGCACTAAGTGCTTGCTGAAATGTTGGCACCAGCCTTTGCTAGTGTGGTACTTGCTTTGATTCAAAGGAAAATTAACTCAAGGTGAGGTTAAAGATCCACAAACTAACTTTAAATTGAAGCATATCCTGTAAACATTGAGGGGCCATCTGGTCTAGTGCAAAGCTGCCCCACTAGGATCTAGGACTGGGGGTGCTGACCCACAAAGCTTCGTCTGGTTCTCAAGCACTGGCTGCTTGCTGGGTCAGCCCCAGCTGTTGTATCTCATTGGAGGGCATTAACCTAGCTCTGGTCTGTCAGGGATTGGTAGGTTAGGTGCACGTGATGGGCCTGGCCTGAAGTAAAAGTGATTCTCTCACGTGTCAAAAGTCAAGCAGAGGGATTCCTGCATTGTAATCCATGCTGTGGAAGGCCAGCCACAGCTATTGGCCTTTACATGGTTTATAGGAAGTAGTTTGGGATGAAAGGATCCTCAAAGGAAGTTGTTAAGTTTTCTTCCCCAATTCGGAGCCAACTGATTTTTTATTTTCCTTGTTGCGTGCTTTTGCCAGCCCATAATAGTGAGCAGGAATAAATTTCTTTTGAACGATGCACCTACAAATGTAGAGGTTAAGGTCACATTTGCAGAAAATCACATCAAGCTCTTACTAATGAGCTGGCAAGTGATTTGGAGAAAATTTTCTTTTCTGAATCAAGAAACATCCTTTAATTTCTTCCAACAGCCGAATCCTCTAATTTCACTTGTCAGGGAAGCTACATCAAATCGCCCACGAGCACACTCACTTAAAGGACGTTCTGTCCCCTTTACGGAGGCAATATTTTTAGTGTCCTACTAGCGCAGAGTAAATGCCATGGTGATGCTGCTCAGTGACTCTCCTGCCTCACCCCTACATAATGATAATGTTTGTGTGATTTTTTTTCTTCCATGAGATCTTTGTAACGTAATCTTCCAATTATGACAATGCACTGAAGTCCCAAAACCCAGAGCTGTATTCTTTTACCAGAGATAAAAATGCTGTGTTATATTCTTTACATCACAGAATCATTTCTAAAATTACAGGCCCTTTTCCTTGGAACTTAATGGTGCCGCACTACATATGTTCTTTTTGCATCTTCTGAATAATATTGGGATGATGAAAAAACCTGTCAGAGCACTTGTGACACATACTATAACTACAGAAGTGAGAGCACATAACTTGGACATGTTTTGTGTATTGTAAGCGTGCACTGGAGTTCTGTCAATTGGGTAGCACTGCCATATTTTCCATACTTGAAATCTAATGCAATTATTCGCTAAATAGAACTGGTAGAGGTGTTAGTCCTTGCTCGGACAAACCAGAAACAAAATTGCTGGAGTTGCACGGGAACGCAGCAGTAACTGCTCTTGAAGGAGGAGCAATTTCCAAGGCACTGACCTCCTGGAAAGATGCAAGGGTGTGTCCCTTGATTACTAATTAGATACTGTCTGTTAAAATGTACAGTGCTATGTGGATGCAAATCTTCTCTTTTATTTCCCCCTTCCCTTAAGCTCTCTTCTCTAATCATTCCAGTCTGAATTGTACTTCAATTTTCATATCCTCTCCACCCTATTGCTGGTTACAATGACTGCCAGGACTGTGTGGGCTTGTTCCAGCCTACAGATTCGGGAGATTTAACCTCTCCATTAAATATTTCAAACTAACTCAGTCCCTGTAAAATTGAAGGTAGAAAAAAAATTAAGTCTTTCATACAGTCTCATTATTCTCTTCTCAACTGTAGCACTTGTCAGATGCATTATACATGAATAAACACATTTCTAGACAGCACTTCAGATCAAAAAGCTCACACAGCTTCCCAATGTGAACAGGATTAATCTCAGATAATTACTATATCAATTTATGGTGACACACAGATCTCATTAACCAAATTTAGGAACTGTAGCTTTCCTAAAAGGAGAGCTCTGAAAGAACACAAACTCCGTTTGTACTAAAAAGTTTCCGTTCAGTTGTTTTCACTGCTCTCTAGTCCACCCCTTTTTGAGCCACAGACAGAGCAGTGTGGCCCAGGGAGCGGAGAGGGAGTACATGTCTTTTCTTCATTCATTAAGGAATCCTTGGCATGGCAAGACAAAGCAATGCATATTCAAGTCCTTTAAGCCCTAAATGCCTCTTGATGTCTAAAGGACAAGAGGGCTCTTAGAGAATCTGAGAATTGTGAATGCTGAAATCTAGATTTATATCTGTTTGGTGATTGTGACAGAAAGGGTGTTGCCTAGCTGGTAATCCGGTGGGGGTATAGGGGGCAGCCCACAATGTAGAGAATTCCGAAGCATCTGGTCTGTTGATGATCTGCTCCTAGAACAGATGAGTATGTCCTTTTGCGTGCTGGTTTTCTGCTGTTCAGAGTCCAGTTTTTTTGCTGTCTAAACACACCATGGCAATTGAAGCTTTCCCAAATCTTTCTATTTTAGACAGCGTCTCACAGGCTGGAGCTGCAATTTCATTTTTGCCTTCCAACCTTCTGCGAACTGTTTGTTTCCAATTGTCTCTTAATATCTGCTTAATCAAACAAGTCCAGCCTGCAAGTCTCATGTCCAGCCTGCCCTAAGGTGTGTCCAGGAAAAAGCAGAGGAGGCCCCTCTCCCACTTGTTAGGATCCATAAAGACAGATGCTAGGTGTTTTTGCTTCTAAGCTGTTTGTAGGTATATTTATTTGGGAGTGATGTATGATAATAATGAGAACAATAGGTGCAAAAGGGAAAAAATTAAATTGGCAGAACTACTGAAACCCACTGGATGCTCTCAGTTATATGGAATACCAGCCGTTACGCTGTTTTCTCACTCTTCATACCTGAGAAGCTTCCAGCAATGCAGTAAGTAAAGTAACAATATTTTTTGCGCTTGCCCTCTGGATATTAGCTATTGCAAGCAACAGCTTTCTTCCCTACCAAGTGGCTTGAAAGCCTATTTTCTGTAACCCTATGTCCCCAAGCAGTCCGCTTTGCAAGGAGGCAGTCTGATAAATCATCACCAAGTTTGGTGTTGACATGCTGTGCTCAGCTGACCATCCCGAGGCAAAATGAAGGGTGCTCTGCCTTTAATTGAAGGCTTGACAAGAACCGTAGGCGGCTCTGCAGCTTGTATGGCAACAGCTGTGTGCAGACTTCTTAGTTTTCGACTGTAAATCTAGAGCATGTGAACTTGAAAGCCTAAACATATCTTGAAACCCTTGTAGTCAGAATAAATAAGAACAGACTTACTGTAAATGTAAATATATTTCCCTTTTTTATTGCAATATAAAACACCAAAACCAAAAAGCCTGAATGAACTAGTAGTAAGTCTCTGGTCTCTCTGCACATTCTTGCTTTGCAGACAAAGAGTTATTGTGAATTGACATTTAGCTAAGTTAGACATTTGTTCAGTTCCCTACACAATAAGAATATAACATCTTTCTTTATAACATATGTGCATCATAGTAGCTTTCTAATTATGTAACAGAAATTTCTTCCTCAGCTTTTCTCTTTTACATCTACAAACATGGTAGAAGTGTGTACTGCTTTGGCCAGAAAAGATTAGCTGTCTGATTCAGAATCATTTTGGTAGCCCTGGCCATCCTGATGAATATAAAAATCTAATTTCATGGGAGCTAGCGGACTGGGTGTGCAATTAAATCAGCATCAACAGAATTGGTTAATAATGACACATACCAGCATTAATTTTGCAGGTGATTATTAGATTTGGTTTTTAATTGTCACTTGAGGGAATTACTTGTCCAGGGTACTTTGTTGTGAAGATGCATGATAAGAACCCCTGGCTGTGGAGACTTTATTTCAGGACTAAAATTAAATCCTACTTAGTGTATGGTGGATTAATGGTCATGGAAGGTGTTCTTCCCCAGTCAGTACCCAGCACATCATTGCTGCACAGTAACTAGAGTGCTACAGTGACGTGACACTTTCAGACCTGATGCTTTCTTTTTTTAGACTTTAGAAACAAAAAAGGAAAAAAAAGGGGAGTTTGAGATAAAGCAGGCTTCATGTAGTCCCAGCATAGCCTCTATTTTTAGCAGGATGCTTTGCTCTCGCTTGCATGGGTTCTTTAACTACTTAGACAACTGGTGTTGGAAGGCTTGACTGGATGAGCCTGGGAGAGGGCTGGGAAGGAATGTAAATCAGGTCAGCAACCATTTTCATCTAATTGTAATAAGTAAAACAATAGCTGAAGCCACATTGCCCAGCGTTCCTTCCCCTAGCACAAAAGCCTTTCAGGAAGGGCAGTTGCCTTGTGGGACACTGTGTCCTGGGTGAAAGCACATGCCCTGGCTTTATGGCAGACAGTGTCCTTATAATTCTTTGATCTGATTTGGCTGTGGCTTTCCAGAGTAAATCTGAATCATTCTATTCTCAGCTGTTAAGGTGACATTGTAGCACACAAAGTTGTAGGGGGCCTATTAATACTCTGTATTTAGAATCAAAAATCTGATCTGTGCAGAGACAAGGAGACAGTGTTAGTTTATCACTTAAAAGTCCTATCCTACAGTTCTGAAGCATTTGCTGTAAACCTGCCCAATGTGATATCCAGTAAACTTTAATGCTCAGGAGACATGCTAGTCAGCTTGACTAAAAGGGTAAAGCCTTAACAGCACTCCATCTATGGCCTGGAGAGATTTCTTTATTCTGTACACACATACCATCATTCTCAAATAAACACGGCCACTTTTATCAGAGTGTGTGTGCACGCACGCTTATATTCTAATGAAGCCAACTCTGTACAGTGTGTGGAGAATGACTTCTGGCTTTGTGTAGGTGCCAACTCCAGTTCGGTGCCTCAGCCCAGAATAGTGGATAGTGATTCCAAAAGAGTCGCTGCTCTAAAGAGATCAACTTTAACGGTTTTGTTGTGAACAAATGTGGACAACACTGGATTTGGAAGATGAATGAATTTGCTGTTGCAATTTTTAAAGGGTCTGAAGCATCTTGCGGAGTCATCTGTGTTTGATTTTGTGCTGACGCTTTACACCTGCATAGTGGCCTCATGGAGATTTTCTTGAAAAATGTTTTCACTTTGTCTGTATAATAGTAACTCTGTGCATCTGTGGGAATTTGAAAAAGATAAAAAGTGCTTCATTTTGTCTTTTGCTCTCTTTTCCACTACCTGTCTCGTTTTGCAGGTGGCCGCATCTGCTCTTTCTCCCCTTGCATTGAACAAGTCCAAAGAACCTGCCTAGCGATGGAAGAATTTGGTTTTACAGAGATTAACACCTTGGAAATTCTGCTCCGAGTGTACAATGTAAGGACAATTAGCTTGCAAATCCCTGACCTTGGAGAAGCAGCTGAGGATAATTCTAGCACTGGCTTTGACAGCAGCAACCCATCAAACCAAGGTAGCCCGTGCACTAATCTGCAGCAAGGAACTGTTCAGTTCAAAAGCGGCGTGCCACTCAGGGAGATGGTTGGTCACACTGGATACCTGACCTTTGCCACCAAGAGCCTGTTTTAGTACATGTTGAGTTTGTGCAGTTTGGAGTGTTTTGTGTGTCTGTGTATGTATTCTGTTTTCATGGTTCTTTTTTGTAGGGCATCCAAATTTTTACTTGTCAGGGAATTCCATATATAGTCACATTTTGTTGGAATCTGCCTTGTTTAAATAGCAGACAAGCATTAACCAGAGCAGCATCAAGGGAATGTTGAAACTCTGGAGTGGTGCTCCACTTGCTGTCAGAAAGAAGATGAAGTAATAACGAATGGCCATTCACTGGAATGTGCAGAATAAAGATCCCCCCTGATAAGAAAGCAAAACATACAGTGCACTCATTGCAAATAAGTTGGATTTTTCCTCCTCTTTTCTGAATTACTTTCCCAGGTTTAGGGTTTTTTTTCCTAGCACCACTAGACACTTCTTTTTTTAACTTCTCTAGTGTCTGTGTTGCTCTTAGGAATGTGAAAGTGCCTACTTGCTTCCTTTTAGATAGGAAAGTTGCGAGGTCATAGTTTGCCAGCACAACCGATCATAGAATTAGTGTTTCCTTGGAATAGTGTTCGGCTGCACAGAGGATTATTGGCAGTGCTCAGGAGCACAACCTCTCACTCCGTTCCAGGCTGGCATCTGCAAATCATTTAGATTACACAGAGGTCAAAGAAGTGTGCTAATTGTTGGATTTGGTTTAAAATAGTATATTGTTCTCATCAATTTATAGTAGAAATTTGGACCTGGATTCATACTGTAGTCTTCTAATAGATCATCCGCTTTCATAGTTGATGAATCCACTGTGAAAATTCATTGAACGAGTGGTTAATATTATCTGAACACCTCTCTGTAAGTGGTGTGGCTGAGGTTCTGTTTGTTTGGTGGTTTATGTGCATTATGGTGTACTGCCTTCCTGCAGTTGAATGACAGATTGCTTTTGGCAGGATTTCTGTCTCCAAATTGCAACAACAATGCAAACAGTAAAATCCTCAACCAGCTTTATCAATTAAGTTTTCGGACCATTTACTCTTTGGTCTTCCATACAGAGCTGGTGTTTGTGATGAACTATGTGAATGCCGGATTAAATTTTGTATTTACAGATTAAAATAATTATGCAAATTTATAAAGTTCCTGTTTTGTTGGGTTTTTTTCATGAATTCAAAAATATTTTTATTCCAGCCACTAGTACTGTCTCTGGAAGCATTTACCTGTGCCTTGCATTTGGTACCTGAATATATTGATTGCCATGTAAGAAAAATAACCATTCATAAACCACTGCCTGAACGTTTGAACCTGATATCCCTCCCCCATTCTTGACAAAAATAAACAAAGCTAAGCTTTTAACGTGTTATAGCAGAACGCTAATCCATAACGGTTTAAAGAAAGCTCAACCGATCACGACAGCAAAGATAAACTGTTGAGCAGATTAAAGGCAGAAAGCAATTCTGTTGAACTAAATCAGTTATGTAAGTTGGCCTACAACTGTAGCACTTCTCCAGAAATTACGTGAAAGTTCTCTTTCTGCTGCTGTTAATGTCCTCCAGAAAGGCATGCAGTAAACTGTTAATACTCTTTGCATGGTTTGGTAGCTGTATTATAGTGACACACTTGCATGTGTATGCATATGCACGTTTGTGTGCTTAAACCACCAACCATAAAAGTAAGGCTAAGGTACTAACATAAACCAGAAGAAAGGATGGGGAAATATGACATTAAAGCTAAAGGTTGTTCTTAACTTACTTCAGGGTGATTCTCATTCACTAACAAGTGGGATCCCCAGTCTTCACCAGGGATAATTCCAGCCCTAGACTTGATTCTTTTTTCCTGACAGACTTTATTTTAAAATAGTGTAACATTTAAACAGGATGAAACAGGAGCAAAGTCATGTTTCTGTCCTACAAATAGCCGTGGAATGGAAATACCAATGTGCCTTCATGGAGCTTGAAACAACGCTGATGCCTTTCTGCCTACAAAGCCCAATTCAAAACCCCTTGAAATAAACCATTGACTTTGCATGGTCCCATATTGATTTGATCCCCGCTGAGGAAGGACAAGCATTGCGTAAGAAGAGAAGGATTTAATTTCTGTCTTTGCAATATTAGAAAGGCTTCTGTGTTTTTGTTGCCAGTCACAGCCATGGCCAGCAGCACCACACTGCTTCCTGCTGTTGCTTCGTTGTCAGGGTCACAGGGAGGATCCCACACTGTCCAGCATGGATGGTAATGTGCTGCCAGAACCCCCCACTGTTTAATTCTGCTTATGATCACCCGCATTTTACATTCTGGCTACATTCCCTGCCAAAAGAGGTAAATCAGAAACATGGGTCTTTACTGCCACACGGGGAGAATGTGCCTGGGCCATGCTTTCAAAGACTCATTTCTCTTTTTAATATGTTTTAGTCTTCTGTCTGGAATGAAACATCTCTTCTTCTTGCCCTGACACAGTTCAGTCTCACGCTGGCAGGCTGCACGTTTTCATTGCTGCTGTGCGCTTGGATCCCTCAGTTGTTGTGGTCAAGCACCAGCACACAGCTCCGCCTGACAGCCAGGTTCTGCTTGTCCCTTTGCACTCCATGCGCTACAAGCTAGCGTGGAGAGGAGTCTTGGACACCTTGCAACCTACGAGGCAAACAGTAATGACTAAGATGAGGCTTGTGAAACACTTGAGAAGTCTGCTGCTGTTCACTGTTTACCTGTGCTTTAATTAAAGCATTACAGATCTGTATCTCACTGTGGTTGTTCCTGCTTACCTGTTAGCACAACACTGTTTTCTTCTGAAGAAGACGTGATCATAAATCCTGCTTGAGAACCTTAAAGGGATAAAGTAGCAAAAATGCTAGGAACTCACTCCTCTGCTTAATTTCCTGCTCTGTCTTCTCCTTAGGTACTTTGGGATATGTGATGGTGAGGAGATGGTTCTTCCTGGGAAGTGTTCCAGAGATGAGGGTTCTGGTTCATGCTCACTCCCTCGAGAGTACATCTGTGCTCCATTAGTCTGGGCGAACAGGATGATTGCAGACGTCATGGTGACCTAGAAAGGATGGGGGCCCGGAGATGCAGCAAGCCTAGATCTACTTGTAAATACTGGCGCTCATCCCAGCAGAATCTGCATCATTTAGGTGGATGAATGCACTGGGCAGCCCACGTGTTCGTGCCTTACCAGGTTCCTTCTGAACAGAAACTGGAGAAAACTGTGCCCTCCTGGGCTGCAATTCAGTGGTGTTTGGTGCTCCCAGCTCACCTCTGATGCCAGTGGGAGCGGTGCAGGCTCAGAAAAGGAGGGTTGAGAAATGGCTGGGCTCTCAGAGGCCATTGCTGGGCTCCTTCTCGGCTTCTGCTTGCGCAAATATGGGAGGCACAATAAGAGCAAAGTGTGAGAGTCAGCATTGCATAACCATGATGTTACACCAAAGGTACGTGCAGCTGTGACTAGTCAAAGGGAGGAAGAGGGTTGCTCTAGTACCAGAAAGTTCTGTCTGTGTCACCATGAGGGAAAGCATTTACATGCTGCTGGCCTCTCTAGTGCTTCTGAGGAACTATGTTGTTCAGATGCCAAAAGAGAGGAGCCAGATTGTGTTATTTCCTTTCTCCCTACGTGACGGCTTCTGAACTGGAATGAGTCTGCATCAGTATCAACATAGGGAACAAATAAACCTTGAATTAAATAGTCAAATAAAAATAATCCTCCTCAGTGGTATCCAGCCCTTTACCTGCATATCTCACCCAGGAGCTGCGTGTCCTTTTGTCGGCTGTACAGGACACGCTGTTCTCCTCTGCCGCAGGGCAACAGCTTTGAACTCGGAGGTTAGCTGGCTGATATGCTGATAGAAATAAATGCAGAAGCCAGCTAGGAACACTGGACTGTGGGGCATCTCACCGTACCTCTGTGTTTCTACCTGGCTCCCTAGGTAGGTGGTCCACAACTGGGCTTCCCTTGCTGTGGAGCAGTCTCCCCCCATCTGCCCTCAAACCAAAAGCTAACAGAGGTACTGCTAGCATGCAACAGCTCTTCCTGGCGCTCCGAGGCGGCTCAGATTGCACAGCCAGGTTTTTGGCAGAGGCAGGCCTTTTCCTCTTCTCTTTACTGGACTGCAAGGCAGGGAGAAGGGCTGGGTTTTGCCACCCCATCAGGACATGCAGCTGCAGAGGCTCTGCAGGTACAGCTGCTGTGAGATACTGTGGTGAGAAGCTGCCTGACTGCTCCTGAGCCCGGGGACCCTGCAGATTGGAGAGCGGTGTGCTGCCATGGCAGCAGCCCAGCATCATTCAAGCCACTGAAGACCTCAGCCTTCCGTGGGGGCTGAGTGGGTCGATGCTAAATATCGTATTCCTTTATAGTTCTTAAGAGGGCAATTTGCATGAATGGTTCCAGTGGAGCTGTGGAGGAGCTCTCCTCAGGGGTCCAGATAGCTGCAGGAAATGTCAAGAGACCAGGACTGAGTGAATTCAGAGCTTCTGCTCCCAGAGGTGCTGGCTGAGCAGTCAAAGCTACGTTAAGTAGAGGAAGGAGCTTTTTCCATCTTTTTTTGATAGTGCTGATACTGATTCAGCACGAAGCCCATGTGCATGACTAGGTCTAGTAGTCAGCTAGGAGAAACTGTTGCTTTAGCAACCTCCCTTTGTATGAGGCAGTGTGCAGGAAGGGGAAGTCTGCAGTGGGATTTTCCTCTCTTATGTTGCATTGCGGGGGGCTGTAGTCCTCCCTCCTTCCTTGAGTCAAAAGTACGTTAGCAGTAGTTACCCCTAACACAGGTGTCTGGGACTCAGCCTGGCTGGTCCCCGGGCATGTGGAATGTAAGTTTGTGATGCCAAAATACTATGAGCCAGAAGTTATTCCTCGGGGGGGGGGGGCGGGTAGGAAGATGATGAGACTGTAGGGTTTCTGGTACTTTTTTACATTGCTTCCCCCATGCCCTTAGAAATTGTCTATAAAGCACAATTTCAGAATAATTAAAAAAAAAATAAAAATCAAGAGCCTCCTATTCCTAGCAATCAGCTGGATTTGAGGACAAATCTGTTTGGAGGAAGAAGTGGAAGAAGCAGTAGCAAGGTAGAGAACAATTTCTGGGAGAAGGCTCCTCCTCACCTGACCTTCTGCAATGAAGAGGCAATTCTCCAGAAGGTTCCAGCTGCTCCCCTTAAAAGCTGTGGGATCAGAAATGCTCATTAGTGAGGATATCAGTTCAATCAGGCTGTTTTAACAAGGCATGTAGGCTGGGATCTACAACTGATGGACTGGAAAGGAGGGAGGGATAGGAGAAGGTTTTTAAAGCATCTGCATTCAGTTCAACCTGTTGGATTACATGTATGTCATGTCATGCCGTTGTTGCAAAAGTCACAGTATGGTCTAAATTACCTTAGCAAAATATACAATATACTTGATATATAATACAGAAAAGAATCACCCACTTCAATACATTACTAGGCAAGAGCATGGGACAAGAAAGATTTGATTAACTGTGTTGAGAAATCAGGTTTAACTAAGACACCAGTTGCAGCTTGTGCGTCTTCTCTTTCTGTGTGTTTGTGTTCTCTGTCAGATAAGCTGGAGACATTTAAGAAAATGGATAATACTTGAGTGGAATATATGCCCCACAAGCACACAAAGCCTCACAGATAGGAAGTCGACTTCCAGTTTTTACCACCCAATGCTCCCTGGAGGATCCTTCATTGTCAACGTTTCCTCATTGATCTTAGCAGCACTTTAAAGAGAGAAAATCACCCTTTTTCAGTGGAGAAAGCAGTTATTCACATGGTTACGGCTGGTTACCAGCCTGTGGGCACATGTCAGCAAGGACGGCAGCACTGGACTCCTTAAGGTTTCTTATATAGACTATAAATGGGACTGTATCCCCCCTCAACGGGTTGCTAGTATTACATCCAGCCCCTATGCATTACTAGCATTATTGCAACACCATGAGGCCCAGGTGGGCTAAACACTTCCCAAAGAGCTCACCAACTGAGCAAGCCACAGGCAAACCAGGCGTGGCGTGACTGGTGCACGACTGTGCAGTGCATGAGCTAGCCAAGGCTTTCTGCTGACCCCAGGAACAGCGCTGGGTCTTCTCCGTTCTCCTCTGGAGCATTTTCTGCCTCCAAAGGAGTACGCAGGGCTTGGTGTTTCCTTTAGACTGAGCAAGCACCTTTGCACCTGCCAGGTCCTTCTGTACCACTTCTGACAGAGGTGTATTGTAAGAGTCAAGGTGCAACTGCCTCCCTAGGAGAAGAAAATGTGATTCTTCTGCATGATAAATCTCCGTGTGAGACATGATTTCTGCTTCATAAGGAAACACTTCCTCGTTTCTCATGCAGTTTGATTTTGATCCTGCAAACATTTACTCAGGAAGGGGAAGGGATTTGATAAAATGGCTATGGCAAGGAGATGGAAGTACCTGCTGCTGTTGTGAGAGCATGGTGGTACCTCCATGTAAGGGAGCTGCTGGCTGCCTGAAGAAGGAGCAGATTTCTCAAAGAAGGTAAAGGGATTTCATGCCCCAGTTCCTACTGACTTTCCTTACTCATTTA
Organism: Astur gentilis; assembly: GCF_929443795.1. Classification (NCBI taxonomy): domain Eukaryota; kingdom Metazoa; phylum Chordata; class Aves; order Accipitriformes; family Accipitridae; genus Astur; species Astur gentilis. The sequence goes on from NC_064904.1 coordinate 12,025,777, forward strand.
TTTTAGTGGGATTTCAGCACAGCTCTCTTGATGACCTGGGCCCCGGATGCATAGGCTTCTTTGGGAATCATACAGCACCATGCTTATTTTAAAGGCTGATGCATAATGGGATTGTGCAAGTCAGTGGCAGGATGGAAAACAGGACCTGACGCCCCAGATCTTCCCTCTGCTAGAAGGGTCACAGCTCCTTCCTAAATAACAGTGCTCTCATGCTAAGCAAGAATCTCCTCCAGAGCGAAGCTCTCACCTGGCACCATCTCACTGCCCACAGTTCTTACAATACCTGGATGCAAATATAGTTAATGTTCACCGTGTCACGACTCATTACCAAATCAGAGCATGCAGCCATATCAATGCTTAATGATTTTCTGAAACTTTAATTCATTTTACTCAGTAGCCTTTTTCATTAATTAGCTGGATTAATTTTATAGAGATTAAAAATGTAAGTCAATCTCTGAAGCAGAAAAGTGGCATTTTAAAATCTATATTCTATCCCAAGCCTATAAATACATCTGCCTCATAAAAATCAGCTGTTCATGGTTGTTCTTATAGCAGAGGGGATGACTCAAAGAGGCTTATATGCTGCATTGTTTTTATCAGAGCTGAAAAAAACCCAACCAAATTCCCTGTGAATTAGAAGGATCAGTGACTATAGATAGATCCTGTGGTTTTCCCCCACCAGGTAAAACATGGCACTGGTTTTGGATAGTCTGGATCCAATGTGGTCACGCTAGCAGCAAACAGTCACATTTTGTTGCACTTTTACAGAATACCAGCCAGCATTTGATTTCCTCAAGTAAAAATCAACAAAGCAGAAATACCACATAGGCTGCCAATTGCTCAAAACACCACGTAGCCAGTGGTTTCCTCTCTCCCTGCCCCACTTCATTATAGAGCACCTAAGAGTGGTTGAATTCAATTATACACCCCAAAATACTATTAAAAGACCATGAGTAAGACTGCAGAGCCACCCATGCAAAAAGCTAGGGAATCTAATAGAATTAAGGCACTTTCTGAAGCCATTAGTTGCAGGATAAATAAGGCTAAGTAACGAGTTCAGGGATAAGGGACAGCGGGTAGAGGTCCTAGCTGGGTCTTGCAGGAGCATGGAGGTCACAAGTGGCATCCCAGCGTCCGTGCTGGTACTTGTGCAGCTCAACATCGTTATAAATGACCTGGAAAAAGGGCTGAGCACTTAGCCGAGGAAGTCTGCTGATGGCACAAAGTTATTTATGGCAGTAAGGATGGGGACAGGTTGTAAAGGACTATAGACTTTACAGGTGAGTCCTTCTTATGAATGACTGACTGGGCAATAAAGTACAGGTGCAACTCAGTGTAGATAAATGCAAAGGGCTACCAAGGTGAGGGGAAGGAGGGCAACTCTGTCAAGAAGCGTGAGCCGATGGGTGTCGGGTATCAGGTGTTGGGGCTGCAGCACAGAGAGAGAAGCTCAGCACTCATCCTCTCTGAGGAAAGGACAAGCTTGTTCCTTTTCACAGGAGCTGTTTTAAACCTCCTAGCAGAGTGGGACTAAATGGAGCTAATCTAGGAGCTCATGCCCATTTACTCCAAGGTCCCTCTGTACCTTTCTGGCAATGATGGTCTAAAGCTGCGTGACCCTTCCCAAAACGTGTAATGGCTGCTTGGTACAAGTCAGAGTCAAGTTCCAGTTGTGTTTTCAACCACAGTAATAAGATTTATATTGCAAAACTCTAGCGGTTCTTAACAGCACATTTGCCCACTTGTAAGATGGGAGGTTTTCGTTATGACTTGTTTCCTAAACATTTGAAAGCCTTTGAAAAGCAAAGCCCTTGCTCAGCTGTGTCCGTAAACATTCAAATTATACTTGACTTGATAAATACCCTGTATTTATCCTCTGAGTATGCGTGTTGCTGTTTAGCGAGTGCAGCAGTCCTGTGAGACCAACGATGGAAGAAGCCTCCTACCTGCAGCGCAGCCTGGGGAGCTAAACCTCCTAGCTCCTATGCCTGAATTTGTGATGAACCAAAGAGCGAGACTTCTAAATTCCTTGTTTAAACTCCATTCCACCCCAAAACCAAGGACAGCAACCACCACAGCGCCAGGGAGGGCACTGCCAAGTAGCACCTTTAGTTGCACTAACTGATGGAGAACTGGGCAACCCTCCTTGTCCTGTGACTGCACCTCTCAGCCCACTTACCTGCACCAGGGTTTGGGCTGCAAGCAGGTGGCTGCAGTGGGGAGCAGCCCTGCTCCCCTGCCAGGCAGCTCGAGTGACCTTGGGAGATGGCACGGTTCAACAGGGGCAGTTTGATTTATAGGCATTAGGATTTTACCAGGAGTTTTAAGAGACAGCGCTCTGCCTCAGGAACAGGCAACACGGCAAACACTGGTGATGGTGCTCTCCCCTGCAAGGCACCGCACAGCTGCAGGGAGTATCCGTTCCACTGCTCCTGACAGGGCTGCCCATGGCGTTTCAACTTTTTTCTGCCTACTACTAAGTCCAACTCTTCCACTTCGTTTGGGAAAAAGATGCAGTAAACACACACTACAATTTGCATGAAATTTTTCAACAGCCCAGGCTAAAATCAGTCTTTAGGTGCTTGGAATTTATTTGAAATAATTGCTATTTATGCCTTTTTTTTTTTTTTTTTTGGCTTTTTACCAATCTAATCAGCATAATTTGATTGTGCTGGAACAAATCTACAAGACTCCAGAACTGCTCTTGCAGATCATGCAGATTAAACATGAACTAATTAGTAGATTTCTGCATCTCTAAGTCCACAGCTTTGGAAAAAGCTGACAATGCCCATCAGTCTTCCCACAAGAAGAGAGAGAAAAAACCCAGATGCACTAGAAAAATGGCTACAGATGGAGACGTGTGAGAAGTCTTTGCAAAAGAGAAAAAAACCAAACCAACGACATTGGGATATTAAGCAACAGCAATTAATTAATTTTTTTCTTCTAAACATTTCAAGAATAAAGACCTTTTTCTGACTTTAGGTTACTCTTTTGTGGAAATTGAACATGGTTCTGTAAGAACTAGTGGCCATAAGCCACCACGAAGTAGAAAAGAAAATGTAGCAGAAGCTATGAAGATGAATATTGAATTCACCCACGAGTTAGTCCAAGCACATCCAAAAGCCATGACGTCAGTGAAACGGAAAAACTCTAACTATCACCCTGGGAATAAAACCAAAAAATTGCTTTGCCAATATGCGAAGGCTTCTTCATTCTGAAAGTCTTCTAAAAGTTTCCTTGGGAGACAACAATAACTCGATCAGAAATGTTCCAGCACATGAAGAACAATAACAGCTGCTCCAAGGCTTGTGGCAAACAATGGAAAGTCCCCAGTTGATTTGCTCAGTCTTGAACGGGGTCCAAAATTAAACAGAATTTTGGAGAAGAGGTAAAAGCAGCTGTCTGCCTGTGAGAGTGCCATTCACTCAAGGAGGGAACTGGAATGGCCCCGTTATTCAAGCCTTGTCCAACAACTGCCAGAGACAGGCAAAAGCCTAAAAAAAATGCACTGGAAAAGTGTGTTCAGCAGCGGTCCTGAAGAAGGACGCTGCCTTCCCAGGCTTGGTGTTTGATGGGATAACGTGGACAAACTTGGAAAGGTCTCTCTGAAATTAGACCCGTCATGCATAAGGTGACATTATTAAATCCCAGGCGCATTAAAGAGGTGGTTTTATGTTCCTGTTTGGTTAGTCACAAGCAGTCAGGGTGCCCTCCTGATCCCACCGGTACCGGTTTTATGGGAGGTCTTGCGGTTGCGTTCGCTGGCACTGAGCTTATCAGGCTGCCAGCCAGGGCTGCTTGGGCCGGACAGGCTCTGCTCTTTGATCTGATCTGATTAACGTCCCAGACCGTTTCACCTTCAGAAGTTACTCAGGGGATACCCATACACGAGACTGCTCTAACGATTTCCTCTTCTCATCGCCACCGAAGGCCTTCCTTGCTGCGCAAGAGCGGGAGACTGCCGTGTCTCTGCCCAGAGCCCCCGTTCTCATACCCAGTGCGATTAGAGTTAATGAGGAAATTTAAACCAATGGCATCGGAAATTCATTATCTTTGAAATACAGATAAAAGAGGCAAGACAGCTTCAAAGACATCTGAAGAACCTCCCAGTGCTGGAGTCTGAGTTTCACGGTGCGGTGCTGGCACTGCCCCGGCTGCCAGGGATTTACTGCCGTGTCACCGCAGCCGGAGCCGGCCGCCGGCACCCGGGGAGTGCTGGGCTGAGCTCCGCAGCAGCACAGGCTGTGGGAGTTGGTGCAGCCTCGCAAGGAATTTTGGTTCAGTTTATCTACGGATAAGGGAACTGTGCTGCCGTGGGAGCGACAGTGTAGGCAGTGCGTTTTGCCAGCAGAAGGACAAATTCCTCTTTCACCTTTTCAGGACCTGGACCAAACCTGCACAGCGAAGCTTCGTGCCTTCCCCATGGTTCAGAGCAGAGCAGCTTTGCACTGTGGTGCAGTAGCTGGGGAAAGTAAGCAGGAACAAATTGAATCCGCTTCGCTTTCATAGCTCTTCCCTCCACTCCCCCCCAAAAGACATATTTGGGAAGTCCCAGAGACTCTTTCCTCACAATGCAGCTTGAATTTGGTTTCAATAAAAGACCTTACTTCTCTGCAAACGGAGCTTTAACAGCACATTTATTTCTTTAACAGGAAAATCAAGCTGAAGATAAAATAAAAATGAACCCTATTCCTGAGCTTTTTACTAGTACATGTTTATTTTGTCATTTCTCACAAAGCTACATAGTCTTTTATTTGACGGGAGCTTGTGTTGCATCATACCCTTCTGGTCAGGTACAATACTCCTAAAAATAATCCTAATAAACCTTGTGCAAACATGCACATTATAAGCATGCTCCCTTCCCAAATTCCTGTCCCTGCCCCATGGAACTGGAATCAGGCTTTTCCATGACATGGTTAAAGCCTGTGCGCAGGCTGAGCAGAGGCTCTGGATCCTAGTCCTTGCAGTTAAAATCCTTCTGGAATTTGTGTCAATTTATCCAAAGACCCACTTGGAAATACTGCACAGGGCTTAAAACCCCCTCCCCTGTGCTATTTTTGAGTGCAAGCTCTAGCAGCTCTGAAGCATTTATTCAAATTGCACCCACAACTTTTCAGTTTGGTCTCTTTTTAATGTGTCAGTTTAAATTTCTTTCCCTTTCTCAGGCAGCTCTTGGGCTGCGTGGTGGTGTTGGGGCTGCTGCCCGAGAGCAGGAACAGTGCAAGGTGCTCTCATGGCTGCGGCACCATGGGGATGGCTTTCTCATTTCACTGCTTTGCACATCTTGGTAGGGAAGGGGGTAGGTTGGTTTATGCCCCAAAAGACATGTTGGCACTTCGGCATGTGTGAAGGCAATGCAGCCAGCAGCCTTTGCTTTATCTCTTTAATCACCTCCATAACTTTTCCTGCCTGCGTCATAAGCTGCTAATTCAGACACTAGTTATGGATGGGGTGGGGGGGTATATTAAAGGTTTTATTTGGGGGCAAAGCAGCAGTTGTACCTTCACCACAAATCATCACACTCAGTCATCACTATGCACTTGCAAAGCAAAGGCTGGGTAGCGACAGAAAATCCGCCCCCCCCCCCCCCCCCCAGGTGGATATGCCCCAGAGGCAATGCTGCCGTCAGCTGCTAGAGCAGGAGGAGCGCACACACGGTGTCCCTATGTCCCTGTCACCTCCTGGGACACTGCAGGGGACTGATGTTATCCCGCTGGAGGAGCCATGTTCTCTCCCTGTCTGTCTCACCAGGAGCAAGCGAGGAGGGAGGAGGTAACTTCAGAAACTCAAGCCCCAGGACTGGGAAGGCTTTTGCCAATGTTCCTTGCTGAAATCGGTCCTTCCACTTCTCTGCCAGTCCTCCTCCTCCCAGTCAGGCCTGTCGCTGAGGAAATGCTAACCCCCAGGCACTCCAGTGCTGATTTGGGGAGGGCATGGGCAGGGAGGCTGCTCCCCCTCTGCAGAATCAATCCCTCCAGCTGTGGGGGCAGTTTCTTGCAAATTCAAACAAATAAATCGAGGAAAATGTGATTACCTGTACAGGAAAGCTTCAGCTGATGGAGCAGGGCCAGTGTCCCTGTTTGGCCAAAGCAGCCTCTGTGTTTGACCTTGGATGGGTCACTCAGGTCCAGCACGGCACTGTCATGGGCAAGGACTCTGCAGTCAGTCAGCACGGGGCCAGATACTGCTGCCAGCTCTGCCCTTAGCGTTCTGCTGTGTATTATTCATATTAAGCCTTCTAACATGCTCGTTTATAATATTAGTTTCTACTCTACAAAGGCCGTATGGACATGATGATCGATTATATGCAGAAAGCAAAGTGAAAGATGCTTTATAAAGTCAGCGTATTAGCGGTTTATTCAGTAAATGAATGTCTTTTAGAATGCTTATGTACATTGAAACAAAGATCTGTCATAAATTCTGTAGTTAAGGCCTACGATTTATATTTCTGAAAGCCAGGGAACAAACCAATATAATTCAGCCCTATCTCTGCACACAATAAACACTCTATACTCTTCATCCAATATGAAAGCAAAGTGTTCGGAGGTCTCTGGAGCGGAGTTGCAATAGCCAAGTTCAGCTGTAACACGCACTAGCTGGAAGCCAGAAGAGCTCATGGTAGCGCAGATTAAAGAGGGAGCAGTGTGATGCAGCTTAGTTCATCCCCTGCTCCTCTCACCTGCGTCCCACTGGCCTGAGTTGCACAGGGGCAATGCTTCAATTTAGTAAAGAAAGTGTTCTGTCATTTTTCTCTAGATCTTCACAAGATATAGCCTGTTCTTAATGTAAATATCAAGAATCTCAAAAAACTCTCCCTCGCAGCACACAGAGCTAAACAAAAATATCTCTTCCTTAGAGCTGGCACTGTTTAAGAAGTCTTAATGAGCTTCTCTTATTCACTAAAATGCTTTGTTTTTAAAAGCTTGCTGTTTCATATTTAAATAACAGCTTTAAATATGTCCTTTGCATCTCTTTAAATTTGCAACTTTTTTTCCTCCCACTTTCCTCCAAAGTCCATGTTATGGAGCATACATGATATGGTCTTGCAGCTGCTTCTCTGTGAGGGAAGTCCAACAACTCACCAAGTGGCAGCTAGGAGGAAATATCAGCAGGGAAAGTTAATTTCAATGAGAAGAAAGGAAAACACCCAGTGGCAAAAGGCAAAGCCAGCTTGTGCTACCAGTGGAAACCACTTGGTCCTGTGGGACCCCTGAAAATCATACCCAGAGGACTCGACCCATACAAGCACCTTTGCTGGGCTTTCTCCCTAGCTGCTTCTTTTAAGGTCCAGCCCAGCATCACTTAACACGGACATCTTGCTACACCTGCAAGACGTCTCTCTGAATTCTGCCTGCCTGCAAAAAGTTGAAGAAATGGCATTCTCTATTAATTTTTTTCCAAGCAAGAACTGTTCTTTTAATTACGGGTTTTAATGTGGTATAATGTCACTCCTGTGCTCTCAGGCGCCCTGCTGTGTGCTTTTGCAGAGCAACAGTAGTATCCTAGCAGTGATAAGATCTTTATAAACCCATTGTCCTTGCTAAACAAAGAGGACTTTGATTCTATAGTAACATTGCATTCGGTGAAAACTTTATTTGCAGACAGTCCTTTCCCTTCAGCCTACTAGAAAACCCTACCATTGACCTTCAAAGGCTTTTGAATTCATGTCTAGCAAAGGAATTGCAAGGTGAGCAACTGACTTTCACCCTGTTTGTCAGAGCTGACATTGCTGGCCCCACCTCAGCATGTAACCTTCAGCCGTGGACTCCGAGCTTGCAGTCAGTGCTTTTACCACCTGAGCTCTTTGAAATGCCTTTCAACCCCATTGCAAATGGTAATACTGGTGATAGAGAGAGATTAAAGGCCGATAGGGGAAGTGTCATAGGAACTATTGGTATCTCTCCAGTTGTCTGCCAATATTTTCCAGGACCCTATTTCCTCTTATATCAGGATATATATATTAAAAAAATGATCTGCCTTAAGCAAATACTCCTTATCAGCAGATAAATGCACCTGCACCACCAGGCATATGCGATTAAGGAGCCTGGGCTCGAGGTGACACAGCAGTAGCGCATGGTACTGTGCAGAACAGCAGGTGGACTCTTTCCATCTAAAAAGTTGTTTGTACTAACTGTAAGGAATGAACCATTAAGCACAAATGACCCGTTTAGCAAAACGCTTTGCAGAGCACCTCTGAGTGGACCCTCCAATCTAGCCTATACGTGCCAGTCCAGGATTGGTGCGGGGACAAAATGTGGCTTTAATCCCTTAAACTCTTCAGATGAGCAAAGAATATAAATGTGTATAATACAAAACTGCATGTCTATGATCCAAGGTGCCATTGGCACCCAGGAGTTCACCAGCAATGCTCAGGACAGTAATATGGGGACCAGTTTCCAAGGCTGTCATGTATTAAGAGTTTTTCTCAATGAAGCCATGCTTGGGATTTAGGGATCAGATCTAAACCCATGGACATAGTTGGAAAGCCTCCCATTGACTTCAGCAGCTTTTGAATCAGTCCCTCGTTTCTGCAAGTGCTGCGGGAACAGGGATACACAGTGCTCTGCAGCAGTTTTAAAAAATATATTTGGGATCATCCCTCCCTCTGGCAACCTTTAGTTTAGCAGCTTAATCATCAGACAGGAACGAGTAGCTGAAAGATCTTTCACCTTCCTGCAATGAGTTAATTTTCTCCCCTGCTATATTAGCCGTCATACATCTATATATATTGTCATTTGTTTCTTACCCTCCTCCAGATCAGAGGGCTGCTTAATCACTGCCTGTCAACTCCCTCCTTGCCATATTTCAGCCTGCTTATTTAAAATGTTGTTATTTGCTCCCTGGGCAGGCAGTAGTAAACCAGAGAAGCAATCAATAAACATCCTTAACTGGAGCTCAGGCTGCAAGCGGAAGCATTGTCTACAACAACAGGGGGAGGATAAATCCTTGTTTCCTTCCCCCTGCACTGCTGATTGCACGTATGCACTGATTCACTTGTCAGCTTGCCATTAGCAGACGCGCTCTCCCACCCGAAGCAAAGGGATTGCGAAAGAAGAGAGGGGAAAGCTATATACGGGAGCAGCTGGTGCCTCCCTGGGCTTGAGTCTCCTCTCCAGGCTGGGCTCACACCTCCAGGACATCCCTCCCTGGGCAGGGTTTGGGTGCCTACAGCCCGTCCCCATCCCAAGCGCCCGTGAGGTTCCGGCACCGGCTGGCACATCACGGCCCCACAGCATCCCACAGGCAGGCCACTGCGCCAGGGAGAGCCCAGGGTACGGCAGCAACACGCCACTGTCCCTGCTAAGGGCTGAGCTTTGCGATTGTCCTGCTCAGCGCCGAGCTCACGTCTGTCGTTGCTGGTTCATCTTCCCCCCCCAGACCCAGCCGCAGGCGGCAGCCCGGCAGACACGCGCCGGTTGGAGCTCCTGCCCCTCCAGGAGCAGGGAGGAGCTGGTCTCCTCTCCATCACGACGGCCCGTACCAGGTGCCCCATCCATCCCCACCTCTCGCCTCCTGTGTAGCTCATCAGCGGGAGCCGGGGATTTCCTCCTGGCCTCGAGCGGCAGTACCTCTGCACCCCGAAGCCTCCAGGCCCATAACTCTTGTCAGAGTTGCAAATGCCGCTCAGGCACGAGCGACGTCCCCCTCCTCCTCCTGCTCTCCCAGTCCTCCACTACATGCCATTTGATGCCACTGTGATGGACGTCGTAAGGCATAAACCTGGCATTAGGTGAGCAACGGGGACAAGAGCTACCCCTTCTGGGGCTGGTGAGGTACCGGAGCGGCTCCCTGGGGCTGGTGGAGCTGCTTGCTCAGGGACATGCCAAAGGTGGCACGGGAAAGCAGTGGCACAGCCACTTTGTCCTTGGGTGCACAGACTTTACTGCAAGACCAGACTTGCTTCCATGCTCGGTGATGAGAGCAGGGAAGCCCCATGCTCTGTGCAACACATGTCTCCAGGTTCATTATAAAGAAAGACAAACAGTTCACCTCTGCTGCCAGGGCTCTGCAGCCCTCACCAGCCTGGGGACAGAAGTCCGGAGAAAGCAACCTTCGCTGCAGCATAGCAAGACAAACAGAATTTATTACTAGTCATTCATTAAACAAATGGGAAAAAAAATCTCTGCTTGATTGATGTGACCCTTTTTTTTGACTCCCAGACCCCTCACTCTGCATGTTCAGAGGTGTGAGCGTCCCAGCAGCACCCACAGCCATGTGCCCCGGGACCAGGCACTGCTGCGTATCCTTGGCATGTTAAGCAAAACTGGCACAGAAAGGTCCTGCCCAACCTCAGCAAAGGGGTAAGAAACACTGTGTCAATGGCAAGCATTTGTGGGCTTGAGTCCTGTATCTAAGCGGCTCCAAATGCTCAATACTGATGTCTTGTTAGAGACAGTAAAAAGGCATCAGCCATGTGGAATGGGCTTGCGTGACAGCTGTTTTACCCTAGAGGCATTTCAATAATCACTACATTAATTGCATCCCAGTTTGTACATTTTAACCCAGCAAAACTAAAAACAGCATTTGCCTTATACACATGCATTTTAAGTCCACTTAAGCATACAAAGCCATGAGAGGTGGTTTTCTTTCCTGCCGTCTCTGCCTGGGATCCTGTGTGTGTCTACAAATATTTCCATTTGTTCCCCTTATCATAACATTTTCTTGATACAGTAGAATACTGGAGATATCCATTAGATTTAATGCCAGTCCGTAGGATGGATCTTCTCCAGTTTTAGCCTTATCTTTCTCTGTAAGCCCTCAAAAGTTAAGTGTTTGAAACTTATTAAGTGTTCCTGAGTTGACCTATAGAGAAAAACTAGGCAAATGAAGCTCGTTGAATGATGTTGTCCTGATAGACACACCTTTTAGGAAAGATTCAAAAGAGAAATCATCTACCATTAAACAAGCAGGACGCTTCCCTGTGGGAAAATCAGGCATTCCAAGCTAGGAGCTGGAAGAGATCCAGAATTTGGGAATTGGAAAATACAGCTGATTTTCACTCCTGATCATGATGGACATGGTTTAGTGGTGGACTTAGCAGTGTTAGGTTTATGGTTGGGCTTGATGATCTTAAAGGTCTTTTCCAACCTAAATGATTTTATGATTGCACTTCATTGCAATACCCTGAAACAGCTTGGTGGGCTCTGCTTGTTTCAGTAGCCTAGTTCAGTCTGTGTTGAGTTCTGTAGGTGCAGATGCCAATTAGCTATTATTATTTTATTTTTAATTCATTACTGTCACGGTTTAACCCCAACCAGCAACTAAACACCACTCAGCTGCTCGCTCACTCCCCCCATCCCACCCAGTGGGATGGGGGAAAGAATCAGGAAAAAACCCATAAAACTTGTGGGTTGAGATAAGGACAGTTTATTAGGACAGAAAGGAAGAAAATAATAATGATTAAAAAATAATAAAATAACAATTATAATAATAAAAAAATCGGAATATACAAAAGAAGTGATGCACAATGCAACTGCTCACCACTCACCGACAAATAGCCAGTTAGTTCCTGAGCAGCGATCCACCCCCTCGGCCAACTCCCCCCAGTTTATGTACTGGGCATGACATCACATGGTGTGGAATACCCCTTTGGCCGGTTTGGGTCAGCTGTCCTGGCTGTGTCCCCTCCCAACTTCTTGTGCCCCTCCAGCCTTCTTGCTGGCTGGGCATGAGAAGCTGAAAAATCCTTGAGTTACTATGAACACTACTTAACACACTGATGTTTTTCATTGTTGCTATCAACATTCTTCTCATACTGAACCCAAAACATAACACTATACCAGCTACTAGGAAGAAAAATTAACTCTATCGCAGCCAAACCCAGGACAATTACTTGTACTCTGATCTTTGCTGTTGGCCCAAACCTAGCTTGACAATTCTCCTACAAACTACAGAGGTAGTTAGATGAGAAGCTCTTTCCAAAGGGACTCGACTGCCTCAAGTCAGCAGAGGGATTCCCAGGGGTGCTATAGCAGATCCGAAGTAGATATGTGATACAACAGCTGCAAATAATGGAAGGAGGGAATACTGTAGGAAAAGAGTAAAGGAAACAGAAAGTTACACAGATTGCTCAAAATACCCTTTCATTCCTGCCAGTCTTGTCTCCATAACACATCCTCTCCTAAAGCAGCCCTAAGAAACACCATTCTCTGTCCTCCTCCAAATGTGATCCGACATCTTCTGCCTTGACACTGGAAGCTGGGAGCAGGCACCCTGCTGTTGCATTTGCAGCTGCCAAGGTGGAGAGAAAAAATTCAGGCAATTCCAACTGATCTACTCATGTGTCACAGTCATCAGCTGTCATCAGCGAGACACTGGCTGTCTATATTGTCCTGTCCCATACATATCATGAAACCAGAGAGCTGCACACACAGATGCACCTGGCCCACACCTTTAACAAATTTTTCCTTCTGTCTCCATCTTCTCTTGCAACAAACCAGCTCCCCAGATGGCTCACACTATAGAAATACTCCACTGCAACAGCTCTTAGATACAACCAAAGTTTGAGAGATGCTACTATGGTGCTGGCTGAAAGAAAATATGGCTTGTCAACTTTGTTCTCAGATGACAATAAGTGTCACATGAATCATTGCCATCCCAGCCAGAGAGCACTATTAGTGTCAAGAAGAATAATAAAGAAGATAAGGAGTGCAGAAGAGCACGTGCAGCCCACTCTAATTACTCCCATCACTAACAAGTCAATGAATCGAAGCATGAAAGTGAATATGCCCCCAAAAGTGTAAAGCTGAAGAAAGCACTCCTTATTCCCTGATGGAGAGGGAGAAATTCTGCATCAGCAAAACAAAGCTTCAAAAGCAGTACAAAAAGTTGAGCCTGAAACTGTCCTGGCCACACTCCACCCTTGGGTGACTTTGGATAAAGTCAATCTCCCTTCTGCAAAATAGAGATGGTGCCTCCTTTCCTGCACCATTGCCCATCCGGATTTGGTGTTTTTTGAAGTTCTCCTGGTAGTTGACTGTCCTCTGTCCAGCACACAGGAGCTCTCACCTCTAGGCAGGAATCCCCCAAACCTAAATAACAATCTGCACAAACTGTGCTCCCCTGCATTAAACAGACATGCAATGAGGCAAGAGGCTCTGCAGTGGGCTGAAGACTACTACATGTACTCTGTGGGATCAGGACAGCCCTGGGAGGAGATTGAAAGTGTCCTCTTTAGTGCCCTTTCTCCAACACAATCATCATTACTGTTCAAGAATAGTCCTCTTTTCCTCCCTCTTGTCTCCATTTCAAAGGGCCCATGACATTGCAGCAAACTGGCAGAGAATGAGAGCGTCCAGGCAGTTTTTAATCAAACCATGCAATTAGGGTCTTTCCCTTCTCATGCAGTTAGGGTCTTTCCCTTCTGATTCTGCCAGCCAGGAATACTTGCCATCATGCTCTGTTAATGCCCTCTGCTCTGGAGCAGAAGTATCAGCTTAGACCCTGATTCAGGCCCTCCACTTCTGGGAAGGAAGGAATAGTTCACAACCTGATTCAGAGCCTCCTGACACTCAGGAGAAGGGCTCGTTCCAGTCCTGATTCACGCTGTTGTGATCTGATTCAAACCCTCCTGGCCCAGCTGTGAAGTGGGACTGTGACTCAGATGTCCTCGTTCACAGCAAGGTGACTCAGGACCCCTGCGGACCACAGCTGGGACAACTTCTCCAAAAACACCTCTGCTCCTCTGCTACCTACTGGTGGACACACTACTGCCTGGGCGCTGGAGATGAGCTGTCCCAAGATATACTTTGGACCAGATCAATACAAAGAAGCTGTGTGTTCAGAGAACAGCAGGGCACCAGGATATTCAGGCTGAAGTTGCACCATGGGTAAATAGATGCTAATCCACCTCTGGTGATCACTGCACTTTCAACCTGTTGCAAGAACCTGCCCAGCACAGCCCCTCCTTCTGATACCGTGCCAGGTCTTGTTCTGCAGACGCTGCTGGATTGATGCCCTTTGTGTCCTGACTGGAAGAATTCAATGAGCTTTTTCGGCATCAGCAGCTCAGGGCTGCTGGGTTTTGTACCTTGTGCTTACACTTATGGGACCTGACAGTAGCTCTTTAATTCTTAATCCTTCCAAGAAGCAGACTCTGTGTTCCTTCCAACTCGGATCAGTCTGGACCTCATTAGTACTTCTCACTTGGGTTTGCCTAGAGGAGGTGGCAGACGTACAGACACGGGCAAAATTGCAGTCCTTCACTATGGTGTTACTGCAGTCAAGGCCTGTGAATTTTACACTAAATTGGAACTGAACTCCTTGGTAAAGCCCCTATGGCTTCCTTGGCATTTCTGATTTCCCTCGCTATATTTTCCTTTTTTGCCTTCCAGATTTCCATTTATGGAGGTTAGGGCAGGCCACAGGATGCAAACCGCTGATGCGGTCCGTCTAGGGGCCCTTACTCTCAGTAGTGCTGGGTGTTGCCTCGTGTATTTGGGTGTGCGTACATGGGGGAGGCTGGAAGCTTTAGAAAATCTTCACTGACATCCATTGATGAACAGTGAGAAGAGCAGCTACAAGCTGCTAGAGAATCCAGAGCAGGGTCAATAGTGTTATCTTGTGAACAGGACAGTCCTCTACTGGTGCTCTTGGTAGGCACCCTCCTTGGATGAGGTCTGAACAGGTCAGCTTTCAGGTGGGCTCAAGACATCAAACACATCCCATTGGATGCCAACACCCTCCCCAGGAACAGAGACACATTGCACATTGGTATGTGCTTAGATAGGGTTGGATCACCCTTCCTTTGGTATCTCAGATCTGCAAACCATGCTTAATTCTCCCAATTTCTGGGTGGAGGAGCTAATGTCATTTTAGAATTTGAACAGAGGGGAGAGGAGAGGAGAGGAGAGGAGAGGAGAGGAGAGGAGAGGAGAGGAGAAAAAAGAAAATGAAAGAGAAGAGAGAAGAAAAAAGAAAAGAAAAAAGTAAAGAGAAAAGATGAGAGATGAGATGAGAAGAGAGAAGAAAAAAGAAAATGAAAGAGAAGAAAAAAGAAAATGAAAGAGAAGAAAAGAGAAGAGAAGAGAAGAGAAGAGAAGAGAAGAGAAGAGAAAAAAGAAGAGAAAAGAAAAGAAAAGAAAAGAAAAGAAAAGAAAAGAAAAGAAAAGAAAAGAAGAAAAGAAAAGAGAAAAGGAAAGAAAAGGAAAGGAAAGGAAAGGAAAGGAAAGGAA
Source organism: Astur gentilis (assembly GCF_929443795.1). NCBI lineage: Eukaryota > Metazoa > Chordata > Aves > Accipitriformes > Accipitridae > Astur > Astur gentilis. The sequence goes on from NC_064904.1 coordinate 12,040,950, forward strand.
AGGAAAGGAAAGGAAAGGAAAGGAAAGAAAAGAAAAGAAAAGAAAAGAAAAGAAAAGAAAAGAAAAGAAAAGAAAAGAAAAAAGAAAAGGAAAGCAAAGAACCCTCCCCTGCAGAAAGATTTGTAACTCATAGCTAGTTTGCAGAAAAAACTAGCTGGGGCATGGGCTGTGAACTTTGGCAGCTGATTTGGGACTATTGGGACCAGCCTGGTACCAACAAGTGCGATGGCTGCAGTTTGGGCTTGTGACAGCTGTTAGCTAGACAGGTTCTCTAAAAGGAGCAATACTGACGAAAATCAAACACACATAAAAATGTCACTAAACACAGCAGTATTTGAACCCTCCCCACAGGCCTGGGAGTCAGGAACCAAAGAAGGAGAGCGTGATGTCTCCAACGTCAGCTGTCTCTGGCTGTTGGCAGAGGGCAAGAGGGAGGGACTCGGCTGTCCATCTTGAAGCCTTCACACCACTGAGGGTCCAACTTCCCACAGGAGAATTGTGGCTTTGGAAGCCCAGTTCATAGCAGACTCCAAGATGTGGTGAGACCAGTAAAGCAATTTTAACCTGGAATTTTGTACCAAAAAATGCAGAGTTTCCTTCTGCTCTTTAAGTTTGCTTCCGCAGAGCGGTTTCTAGTTCAGAAAGGGAAAAATTGCCTGGCACGCCTGAGTACTGCCTAAGCCCTCATCATGGAAAAAGGCAGAGCTTTTCCTAGGCACCACAGCCCTGTGATTGTTTGCCTTACTAAAAAAAGTGATCCTAACTTGTCTTAACCCTGAGATCCCCAGCATTTTCTGTAGTGCACATCAGACCAGTCACAGGGAGCCAAGGCTGAAGGCTTGGCATGGTGATTGCTAGCCAAGTGGGAACAACGTGATCACTGTTACACAATGCAGACGGCAGACAGCGTCCCCAGCTCAAGAAAATTAAAATCCCAGCTCTATGGGCAACAGAAAACAGGCAGGGCCGAGGGGGAGCAGGATCTGGGGTGGGCTTTCTGAAGGGACAGGTGTGGACCAGAGCATGATTTACATTGAAAAGCCAGGCACCAGCATCGCCTCTTAAAAATCCACCTTTATTAAGATTTGAGAAACTCTTAATTGTTATTTGCTGGTTTTGTCTTGGCCCTGTTAGGCTAAGCACGTCACGGTCAGAGAGGAGGGAAAAGAAAGATGTGTTAAGGAGTTAAGTGTGCTTTCACATCATATCTCAGGGAAGCTGTATTTCCCTCATGTTGCTTCTGCTGTGGAATATCAAAATGTACCAGTCTTGGAGAATTAGCACCAGCCTCCAAATGGTTAATGCAAAACAAACTGTAGCATGGTAAAATAATTCTTTTTACATGATGCAGCTACAATTTGTCCTTCATTGTCATTAAAACCAAAGAAGCTGGAAGTAAATTGTTTTAGTCAAAACAGGACAGAGCTAAGTGACCAAAAATCCCGCTGCTATGTCAGCCCTGAATGTTTATTTTTTTTCCAGAGACTGATGGAGGCTGAGATATTTGCATTTGCTCACTTGCTCTCATATGATCAACATTGTTTCACTCCCCCAGTTTTCGTCGGGAGAGGTATATTAGTAGATAAGTAATCTGTGCAGTTATATTACCATTTTCCTCGCTAAAGAGAAGCATGCGCACTGCAACAAATCACTAGCATAGCTGGAGTACAGAAATCCATACCTCCGGGCTGCACCAACAGCGGAGGTAACAGCCTGGCTTTGCAATATTAGCTCTCATTCCAGTTGTGTTCAGCACCCTTGGGCGACCTTGCTAACGTTTCAAGCAATGCATGCACCTGAGCAACGTGTAAGCCAAATGTAAGCCCGCATACAGTAAACTGAGCCTCACACTGCTTGCGTAAGAGCCATGTATTTCCACGTTTCCTTTTTTCTACTAAAATATTTTCTGGCCTCTTTTTCAATAGGGGCAAAACTAGTAGACTGGGTAGAACTGAGATAAGTACAGTCAATCTGAACACAGTCAAATAAATGACTGGTCATGCGGTTTATGCTGAATTAGTAACTTGGGCCTCAGTTGATTTACATGAGCGTAGCTCCACTGGTTTCGCTGCCCTCTGCCTGTTCATGTGAACTTTCTTTTTGGCCTGTGCACTCAAGACCGTTTTGATGAAAGGATGCAGCACAGCACCTCTCCATCACCACTGCACCTGCACCCTGCCCTGTTCCCAACCTCATCTTGAGCACAAGCCTGCTGATGCCAAGGGTCTTTGCACACTGCAGAGGCCTGCTGGCATTGAAGTCACTCCCAAGATCTTTTTTTTTTTTTTTAATTGAGAAATTAAAAATACATTCATCAGAGAAATTCTATTTTTATATTATCCACTGCCCAGAAAAATGCTGTTTGTGAAATAAATAGCAATGTCACCGTAGACTTTAGCTGAAAGGGGTTCAGACTCTTGTTCCTGAATCAGAGAAATCCCAGCTTAGTTATTAAATTCATTATTATCTTCCTTTACTTCTGATTTTTTTGTCCAACATATGCACAAGTTTCCAGGCCTTGCTCTTGCCTGACCTTTACAAAATGACCCTTCTTAGACCCGGCTATGCGGTACCATGCTGTCAGGCATCCCCTTCCTTCACCAACTGCATGGAAGCTGATTTACTTGCCCTTTAAAAAATCATCTTTGCCTAGACATTTCTTCTTCTAATTACCCAAGCCTTTGTTTCCTTTCCACTGCCTGATAAGTGCTATTTATATCCACAGCTGCTGAAGTATCTTCTTCCTGATAGCAGGTGAAGAAGATTCCTATCACAGCACATGTTCTAAAAATCCTAATCTGTTTTCTAAAGTCATTTGATGCTACCTGCCTTTTGCCTTGCGGAAACTGCCTCTCTGTGTTTTGGTGGCATGCACAAAATGACAGGAATGTCCCTGAGAGGGGGGGAAAGCAATGAAAATTAAAGGAAAGCACCAGGACAATACAGCTAAGCTGACTGCATGACCACTGCTGAAAATGGTGGTCCCACATCCCTTCCCCTACAACGAAGCACTGGGGCTTCTCCAGCTTTATGGATAAACCTGTCAGGTATCTTTCTTTTCCTTGTGGGATTAGTTTTCTGGTTGCGCAACTCCTTGAACTTCCTCACTCTACTGACACAAGAGGAAAAGTGGAAGCAGCAAGGGGAGAAGATGGTAGAAGAAATACCCCTTCCAACAAGAGTTATCCCATACATCACCAGAAGTATGCTTGGGTTTGGAGATCTCTGTCCTCAGGTAGTTAATTTGATGGAGCTATAAATCTGCCTCAAACTCAGAGGAGACATGTGGAATGGTCATACAGCAGGTCAGTTGCTTCTGGCCTTGTAGCCTGTGCTGCAAAACTCATCCTATGCTACAAATAAACCTCAGGCCATGCTGCAAACCTCGTGCAGACCCATTCCACACAGCTACATCCAGGCAAACATTCCCAGGGCCAGCAACACCTGCACTGCCAAGCCCAGAGTCAGATTTTCAGCTTCTTCCCTGCGGTATCAAGAGATCCAGATCTTCATTACACCTGGGGATTTTGACCTCTGCCGTTTGTTTGTCCTACCACAGAACAGAATTCACACCTGAACGCAAATGGACTTGGTTCCCTTTTGTGTCAGTTAGGCTTCAAAGCAAATATAGTTAAAATTGAAGCTTGTGTTAAAACTGACCCTCGTATTCGCAATTTAACTGCAATTATTGAGAAACTTTTCCATTTAACCTGGCACAACAGAGCCTTCAGGCTCAGCTGTGTGACCAGTGATTAAAATTAAAAAGTCCATCCTAGACAAATGAAGAACAACACTATTGAACCGGCTGAGAAAGGAGTGCAAGCCCAACTCTCTGTAGCTTAAAGGATGGTTTTTGCCACATGGAAATCTGCAGACCAAAGGGCAGAGGCTCTGGTTAGAGCATTGAATCTACCCACTGCACCTGTATGCCAGGCAACACAACTGTTATGGACTTAGTTCCATAGGTACCTCAGCAAGATGCATCCAAGAGAGCCACTTCAGGATTCAACCTTCAAAATCTATGCTAACTGCATGAGCATACTAAAGAGTGAACCAATGTGCAGAGATCAGTTCTCAGTTTTTAAAAGTTTTGCAACTGCTCCTTGTGCCGAAGGAGGAAGGAACCAACTGCAGCTCCGTCTGGAGAGAGGTCAATAAGCTGCACCCCAGCAAATTGCCAATCTGATGATGGTCTCTGCTGGCTTCAGCTTTATCAGGCTTATTCCAGGCACCAGTGTGCTACAGCAATTAGTTTTAATTCAAGCACTGGCACCTTGTGCTCAAGTTCAATGTACTGACATCTCATGTGAGACTGACAAGATTTATCACCGCTCCAGGAGCTAACTTAGTAACACTCCACTGCCAAATATTTTAAAGGGGTGTTCATGCTAAAGAGGTGCTCTGAGTTATTTGCAACCAGAGGCAGCTTGGTGGACCCACTGTAACATACATGGGGGCAACCCCCAAAATAATCATGAAAAGTGCAGAACATTATGCGTCACATGAAAACATAAAGCAGACACTTCTGTGATCCCTGAGCGAGGTGCCGCAAAGAGAGACAATAACTCCATATAAAACCAAAGTTATCCACAGAGGGCAAAGGGGAGGAAGTCAAAACAGACCCATGAGAAAGAGAATGTTGCTTAAGAAATGAAGAAAAATTCTTCAGAGTGACATTGGGAGCAGACTGACCCCTGGAAGGGAGCTGACATGGCACAGCGAGAGCATTGAATAGACTGTGATATGACTATGTGTATCTGGACTCTGAGGGCAAAAATGCCAGTTTTGTGCAAACACCTCTTCCAGGACACATTTATCGTGGTTTTCACCTACCGTGCCAGGCTAGAATGCTAGCCCCGTGCATCACTGGCTGACACCAGTTAGGCAGCTGCTGTAAAATGCTGTGCCCTGGGAATACTGTACACAGGTAAGCCCTCATGTGTGCATTGGCGACAAGGAAATATCTAGTGATACTTTATGCGTTATTGGAACCTAATAACCTCTACTCACAAACATTGCTCTGATTTTGGACCTCTCTGCCTTGGAAAGCCAAGCCTATCACACATGAAAATGTCCTGAGAAGCCACTTGGTAAAAAAAAACAGTCCTTGTCTCAGCTCTTGCATTGGGCTCCTGAGAACAGGGGTGCCCAGATCCACCAGCTGCATTCCCCAGTAAGCCCCATGCAGGCTAGCAGGAGGGATGGCCCTTCCTCTGCAGCAGGGACACAGCAGCAAAGGTCCTTCCATGCCATGGGCTGACAAGGACAAGCGTGAGCAAATGCCCTTTGCATTCACCAGGATACGTTGGCTTCCTTGGTGCAACGTCAGGGCCATTATTCAAGAATACTGTGTAAACAGAGGTGTGTTTGCTGCAGCGTGCTCCTGACTGGGCTGGTCGGAGCTGCCCTGGCAGGGCAGAGGGAGTGGAGCACCCACCTTCCGTGTGCTGCAAGACGTATGCTGGCGGCATGGTGCCAGCAACAGCCACGCTGCGGGGTTAGAGGCTTCCTTGCCGTTCCCAGGAAAAAGTCCACATTCCCCAGGTGGGGCTGCAGGGGGTCCCTGTCTGCCCCTGCAGCCCCCATGCACATCTACACTTATCTGTGGGCGCAGGCCGCTCCCCCTGCAAGGTGCTCTGAGCTCCCGTGGGCCAGTGCTGGCCCCCACCAACTGCGTGCATCCCCTTCCTCCCTCCAGTTTTCACCAGAATGACCTGACCTTGTTTGTAGTAGCCTCCCCAAAGGTGGCACACGCAGAGGCCTCCGGCCATGCCAAAGAGCCTCTGACTCTTTGCCCAGCCAACAAGGCTCGCCTGCCCGCCTGCAACAGCCCAGCACTGGGTACAAAAAATCCCATCTGCCCCATCCCTTCCCAGGAGAGATTTGCATATTGGGTCAGGCAAGTGTTTCCAGCCACTTGATTTCCAGGGGATAATATTATTCATGAAGCTATTTGCAGTCCCCAAATCCTTGGTTGCTCTTTGTTTGCTTCTTTCTCACTCCCTCTTCCCTGCTTTTTACTCCCCCTTGGCTGTTTGTCTGTTAAAAAAAAAAAAGTTTCCCTTGGCTGTACTTTCAGTAGGACATTTCAAAGTCAGGCTGAGATGGGTACTAAATGAGGATAGATGCCAGGTTCCTTTTCGCTACATCCAAAACTACCAGAATAGCACCGAAAGCTGTAAATTAGGTCAGCTTTGCACAAGAGCTTCCTGAGCCTTTGCTGGGAGTAATGCTGCGCAGCCTTTGGGTGACTATTGCTTTAAGCAGATCTGGTGCAGCTTGTCTTGGGGGATTGGTGTGATGCAGTGACACCTCTCCCAGGGCTTCCCCCTCCTCTATATAGACACAATTTGGGACTCAGACCGGCTCCTCTGAGGGTGCACAGTCAGGGGGAGGCACAGGAATCCTGTGGTACCCCAAGGCTGGGGCCTGATAGCTGAATGAGATTGTGAGTATGAATATGGGGCAGAGTCCCAGCCCACAGAGGAGAGAGACTGCACGTGGGCGAGATGGGCAGCAGCAGCAGCAGCAGCAGCAGCAGCTCTTGGATGAACAGCAAGACGCTGAGCAGCAATGCTGAGAACTGAGATTGCCTGGGGGAGCTTCCCATCAAGTCCTGTGCAGCTTCCAGCATGTCGCTGTAGAGGTTCAAAAACACCTTTTTGGATACAGTGGGTGAACCAGGAGGATTGCTGGTGCCAAGATGATGCATCCTGCACCTGCGGGCAGAAGAACAGGCAGCCAGCTGCATGTGCTTTCTTGCCAGTTAAGCCATTGCCACCTTGGTACGTCATTCACAAGGTGAAGCCAGTTCCTTGCTCCCTGCGGTGGAAGATTAGCTCCCTGGTTTTGGAAACGTGGAAGCAAGCAAGTGGGCATATGGGCAGGCAATATTTTGAGAGAAATTCCTGTGGAAGAGAATTAATGGTCTTATATGACTTTTCTGACTTTGCAGAGCACTTGCTGGTGCAACACAGGGAAGAGCTAAGAACAGAGCAAAAATAGATGTGCCTTCCCCAGAATGCTCACCCGGCTTCCTCTGACCTACAGCTGAGGGACATCCTGTTTTAGGGGTGATGCCTGTATGTTTAGTAGCCCTGGGTGTACTTGCCTTCAGTGATTTTGTCTAATTGCTTTTTGAACCCGTGCAACACACGTGGGCAATGTGTCCCACCCTTCACATGTGCATTTGAGAATACACAGGCTGTCTCCTCTCTGGTCACTCGGATTTCAGAGTCTTGTCCCATCCCACGTGGTGCCCTCAGTGCTGGCTCTGCCTGAGGCAGGACCATCTCCTGGGCCAGGGACAGGTACACAGGAGCAGAGAAGGAAGGAGGAATGGGTCCAAGTCCTCAGCCATTAATGGAAACGCAGGAGCATAAGGAATGTAATTAGCGTCTTGGCATGGTGCTTGGGAAAGCCAGAGAGGCACGTCAGAGGGAGGAGGGGAAAGGGATCAGAGGATAAGCTGGAGAGCAGAGATCATGAAAACAGAAAGCAAAACACAAGGCCAACATTGTGAGGCTCCTAAAGGACAAAGGTCTCCTGGCTTGGGCAGCTCCACCGTGCTTCTCCTGGTGGCTTCAGGCACCTGCAGGGACTCTGGGGATGTAGGAGACAAAGCTGATGGTGTGAAAGTCTTCCTCAACGACCTGCAATCCTTTCCAAACCCTTCCTACCCTGAATGCCGCTTCTGCGGTTTCTGTGGAGATGTCATGAATGGGAGAGCGAGTGGAGGTTGGTGTGTCCTGGGTAGGAGGGACCAGCAAGAGCAATCTCACCCACTTGCACCAATCACAAGTCTAAGCAAGTAAATAGATACAAATTAGCTAGGAAAATTATCTCACTGCCCTGACACTTGCAGGAAGCACAATGGAGGTTCACACATGGTGGCCCTTTGAGATCTTCGTGTGCTGGAGGCAGGCTAGAGAAGAGAGAGAGCGAGGGTGATGGAGAGCTCCTTACTACCTCTAGCCAAGCTCCGCAGTGGCAACATGGTCCAAAACAAAGAGAAAATAACCACTTCCTACCCTAAATGGCAACAACAGGCCTTCAGCAAAGCCTTGAGTTTGCTTAAATTGCGGGAGTGAGCTTCAGCTCGGCTCGTCAAGGCGACCTGTCCCCATTCCCTCCCGAAGGATACGGCCATCCTCCCCAGCTGTCCTTCCCACAGCATGGCCATCGTGCCCCAGCACAGGGCAGTGGGGTGGCGGTCCACAAATAGGGAGGAGGGAAGGCTTGGGCCTCACCACCGAGTGTTTCTTTGCAAGATGCCGTTGTGTTTGGATAGAGCTCCGGGCAGGATGTGTCTGCAGTAAACACAGGAAAAGGGCTGACGCTGGTGTTGAGTGGAAGGGCTGGCAATAGTTTCAAGTTTTAATTAAAATGGCCCCTCTTGGGGTAGCATGTGATTCCGAAATGATGGTTGATAAAGGCAGGCAGGTTGCTGAGGGCTCCCTCTTCAGGGTGCTGTGGAGGTCCCTTGGGCATTTGAGTTTCCTTTCTAGAAATGGCCCAAGGAGAGACCAGATACATCTGGAAAAATACATGCATGGATTTAAACACTGAAACATCTCCTGAAAATTTTTCTTTAATCTCAAGTCCAGCATGTGTTTGAGGCAGAAACAAAACCTACGTCGTGCACAAGCCGTCCTCACCGCAAGTGCTGCTTCTCGGCCAGGGAGTAAGAGGGATATTAAAGAAACTCCAGGTTGTGGTGCCAGGCCCTGTGATTTCAGTTCCCATGCTCAAAATGGCCGAAGGCCTGTCCATGGATTTTCCATAGAGCACTGCCCCCTGCTGTGGGCTCGCCATTCCCACACATTTCACTCCTCACAAACCCTCCCGGGTAAGAACAATCTGCAAAATAATGGTGGTCTCAAGAAATTCTGGGCCGTTCGCTGCTTGTTTGTCTGCTTGACGTCCTACGGGTCTCCCACAGAGCAGAGGCTTCCTCAAAATGCGAGGAAGAAGAAATACCAACAGAACAAAAGGGAGGAACAAGGGGCGAGGAATTTGGCCAACGGATCTCTTTACCTCAACGAAAATCCCTGACTGATACCTGAGATCTGGGGGCATCTGGGCCTGCAGCAGCTGCAGCTCAGGCCTTTGACACCGGGGCTTACCCCACCGCGGAGGCACGTTGTGTGACTAATGGGGACGGACGGGACCAGTCGAGCACAGCTGCTGATGCCACCGGGGCAAGCCCATACTTACGCGAAGGGCTCGAGCGATTTTACCGCTCAGCAGCGATGGAGGAAATATGCATCTCTAAAGCATCGCTCGTCTTAGCGCTAATAAGGTGCATCAGGTCGAACCTTCAGCCACGGTGCTCAGGGAGTTACAGTCCTGCACAGCAGCAGGAGAGGCACCCCAGGAAAGCACAGGCTGCCCACGGGGAGCAGCTCTTTCCAACAAAATGCTGCTATCAGCACTCTCGCAAAATTTTCCCAACCAGTCAGGACATAAAAATGCACTCCAATGACATTATATTTGCAGCAACCAAACCGTCCCATGCAGCTATCTCACTTGCTGAGGCCAAGCATGTTTGTTTGGCACAAAAACGTGGTTTTTCACAATATCATTCTTTTCTCAGCATTGCCAGGGCTAATGTTTAAAGTCCTCTTGACAATTTAGCCACGCTCGGGGTAAGTCTGGTAATTCAAAAGTCTGGTTTCTGGTAACTCGATCTGTCATTGAGTGAGTGGTCTGCCTGCAGCTGTGCTGCTGGACGGCCTCATTTTTACGGTGGATAATGTATTTCAAAGGTGCCCTCACATCCCATGGAGGTGATGCTGTTCTCCTCATTTCTGGTAGATGAACACAGTAGCTAAATACCCAGCCTTTCACCTGCTGAAGTCCATCACAGCTTTGCCCTTGGCTTCAGGAGAAGCTGGTAGCAACTTTCAGTTAAAGAAAAGAAAAGGTAGAAGAATGAAGTAAAGTCCTGTTAGCATCCAAGCTGCAGGAGGAAGAGCTGAGATTTTTGTAAACAGAGGACGCAGAGAGGACAGGAAGTTTTGGAAACTGCATGCATTCTAGATTCAATGAGCTTAGCGTGTATTTACTCTGAGTAAACTATGAAATATCTTGGCAAAAGCCTACCCTACAGTAGATTGTAAGTATTATATGGTAGATTATAAAGTGACTAGTCAGAGAATACCTTGATTGGCAGATAAGAAGAGGTGGCTGCTGTAGTGCGATTCACAAAACGAAGCCCTGGGGCAGTGCTACCTACAAAACAGCAATACCACCCACACCACAAAGACACGGCTGCAAGCAAAGGGAAGGGAAAGAAGAGTTTCTCACATGGTTGTAATTGGGACCTTGGGGAAGCAGAGGTGGAGATGGCTCTGGGAGGGGTGTTTTTTAGCCAGGAAGAAGGCTTTTTTGATTAACATTCATAATGGGAAAACCTGTTGGCATTGGTGAACTGCCAAAGACTATGAGAACTATCATGGCATTTGCTGTTGGTTTGGGAGACGCAAGGTTTGATTCTGCAACCTGGCTTCTTATTCTCCACATCAGCATCTCCCATCAAAAGGTAGAAAATTTATTTTTGTAGTGATGTCTGTGGCTGAGCCAGGAACTGAAATAGCAGGTACTGAGGAACATGTTTGCTGGCCTGGAAAAGTCACCAAGGCAATGCAGTGTAAGGTATATTTCTGCATCCTCAATCCGCTTTGCAAAGTCTCTCTGAGAAAGCCAAAAGAAAAGGTTTGGGACTTTTTTTTTTTACATCTTCTGTCATTTATTTTCTTGATGAGACTCGCCATTGCCATTAAGTTAAATGTATTCAGGTTATAGGAGAGTGCATTTATACACGGATTAAAATAGGCTAACATTATGCCATTGAAAAATTACTTAGCTTGCTACTGAATGAAAGCTCAGTGCTGACCTGCACAAGTATTTCTGCCCAGGAACAAAAACAGGTCTAAAAGACAGAAATGAGAAGACAGCTGGCAGGATGAAATAAAGAATGAGAGAATGTCAGCTGCCTCTCTGGGGACCAGGCATCTTTGAAATGAGCCCTGCCAGACAAAATAGAAGTCCTGTTGCTGGGCTCTAGCAAAATATTAGCAAAGGCCAGATCCTGTATGCCTCAAGGCTGGGGTATATCAATGTAAGATAAAAGTGATAAGCGGGGATGGAATGTGAATGCTCCAGCTCAGCATTAATGCTCATGTCCCACCAGTCTCTGCTCCTCAGCACACCCAAGAGAAAGGGAAAGAGTCTGCCATGGCCCTAAGACTGGCACCCATCAATGCTGAGGGCAATCTCTGGTGTCTCCCTCGTGCTAAGCCCCTGCAAAGGACCAGGGACAAGAAACTATGCCCAGTGCATCAGGAAGATGGACGGAGGGATCCAGTGTGGGTCTTCTCCTCACACCGCCATGAGGATCCGTCTCAGGTTTAAAAAGGGATTCCCACTGACAAGCCACACTGTTAGCTGGTGTAGGTGGACTTCACATGAGCTGAGGAGCTTATTGAAATGTTCCAAAGTAAGAGAAAGGTTTTTCCTTTATTCTATTGGTATGACTGAAATTTCAAAGCCAGAAGGGTTTTGGACTGAGGGAGGATCCTAACCCACCTCTGACCATAATTATTTCAACACAGCTGTTCAGATAGGACATGGGCAGTCTTCATCCTGCCATAATTATTTTTGCCAAGGTATGTTTTCATTGATATATCCAGGAAACAACTGTTATAGGGTGCTTCATACTGCTAGCCATGTGGGTCCATACTGTGTCTGCTACACAGGACAGATTAATAACAGACCTGTACTTATTTCTGTATGGATAAGAATAAATATTCATCCCAGTAGCTGGTAAATCCCATTTCAACCACTGTATATAGTTATATGACTGCCTCCCTTGGTCCATAAATTGTACTGGTATAACTGGTATATATGTTTTAGATGGGGAGAGTTACTCCATTTCTGTACAGGAGTAGCTATCCCGATACAGATGTATTTACACCAGCCCATCTGTGCCTACTCAAAAGGAGTTTTGTCATGTTAACTGTGTGCACAGTTCAGCATGAGGGCATCTTCCAGTCAGCAGAAGCTATCAAAGAGAATGTGGTCTACCATAACATGTGCTCTTCTGCAAGATATGATAAGCACCCTTCCTCCAGCAACACAGGGGGGTAATCAAAAAGTAGAGCCAGTGCTGAAAAATAGGTGACCTCTAATATCAGGAGAGCTTCTTCAAAGAAATCATGTCTTTCCTCCAGTGGGGAAAGTAGAATTGTTTACTCCTTTTTTTGGACCAACGGTAGTGGGTGTAATTAAAGGCAGCCAAAAGCATGGCCTGATTTGTTTGACTCATTGACAATCTGAATAGCTGCCTCCAGTTTTGTTCGGCCACACCAGAAGCCAGCCCATTTTGCAGGGTGACACAAGGCCCAGGTATAACGGATGACTAGCCCCCTTTCTAAGGAGCCCCTCTTTTCCTCCTGAGCCACCAGGCTCTTTCGGCATTTGACACTTCTGGAGAGTTTTTCCCACTATGGGTTTTCCATGTTGCTATTTTCGGAGATTTCAGAAGTACAGCACAACCTTCGTCTGTTCAGCTTCTCTCTGACTGTAAAAAAGCCTCCCTGCACCACTAACCATCTAAATGTTTGGTATTAAATTATCCATCAGAGCTCCTTTGGTAGCAGAGGGAGTTGATTGCACTGTCTTTACGCAGGATAAAAATAGCAAACGTCACAGGCGAGGGCAGCAGGGAGGGCTGAGGAAAGGCTAATGAAGGCAGCAGCACTTTTACTGTGACTGAAGTTGGTATCTTCACCTACAGACAGTGGGGATTGGTAAAAAAGGATCTAGTTTCTGTAATCGATCGAAATGTAAATGGTAGTGTCTGAATTCATGCTGATGACCTTCATCTGTTAGGCAGGGACTGAGACACTGGATACCACAAATTTCCTTGCAGCAGCCTGAAAACTCCCAGGCACCAGCCTAAAACCCCTGCCTGCTTCTTCAACTGCCTCCGGAAAACAACCCCGCTTTCCTTTTCAGTGCCAGTGCTGCACTGAGCTTGCACGCCCCAGCGTTTCAGGAGGCACAACGAGTTCCCTGGGCTCTGACAGGAGGGAAACCAGCTCCTTGCAACTTTTGCAGCTGTTAAATAAGTAGGGCACCCTCCTACCCCACTCCGCTGAGCCCCCAGCCCCTGCCCACCCCCTTCCAGCTGCTCCGCTCCTAATCCAGGCTCCGACATCCTAGCTCCGCCAAGCCCATCGGCATCATCAATGCAGTGCGGTAGCTTTCCCTCCACACTTTGCTGAGAACTGACAAACTCACTGTTGCTTGTAGCCCGGAGGCAGGATTGACATGCAGGGGTGGGAGTCATTTGCCGAGAGCATGTGCTGAAGTGGGGAGGAGGTGGGATTTGCCTCCTTCGGCCCATGCACCAGTGAGCCCGTGGTCACCAGTGTGTCGCGTGCCACTTTCCCTGCTCCCTGCGATGGGCTGGCCCAGGAGAGCACAGCCATCTGGCAGCTCCTACGTGTGAATGATGCTGCTAAAGAAACGAGGATTTCGCATTCAGATCCCTTTTTTTTTTTGCAGAAGTGCCAATCAAGCATGTGCTACTTGGGCTGGGAAAACGTTTTAAGAAGTTTGCCAGGATTAATAGAGCTTCGTATCAGTTCAGTGGAAAAAAAAAATCAAAAGGAGCACATTTCCCTGCAAGTCCAGGTAATTTCAGGCCCAGAATTCAGCCTTTCTGGGACTAAAGCTCTGCATGGGTGTAAAAAGGACCCAGTTATCAGGAGCACTTCAGGAGACAGTAGAAGAATAAAGTGCAGGAATTGTACCTAAGTACAAATCAAAGTGCAGCATTGGGTAGTGAGTTTATATCCTTTATCTAGAGATGGGCATATACTCTGATAGCAGACCAGAATCAGATCTCCTTTTCACTGGTATGAGGGACTGGTGGCACAAATTTCAGGGATCTGAACCTACATCCTATGGTACAATACGAGCTGAAAAAAATAGGTAATGAATCCTTTACTGTTCCCTAGCACCTTTTAGGACACTGTCAGAAATCATGTGCCCCACAGATACACACCTGTTCAGCAGGGACATACCATTTATTTATCTGTGATGTCTTTCTCAGAATATTAAGATTTTATTAATCACTAACTGGATAGCTGTATCTCAGAAATGCTGATGCTCTGCTATTTCAGCACTGTACATATAGCCAAAGGCAATCCTTCCCCAAAAAGCAGCCAGTGAACCTAGTCCACCCATGACCCACATACTTTCTAGGAGCACCTGTGCTCTACTAGCTCAAGCAGTCTCTGAGACCATATCTCATACTTTCACATGCAAAAAGCTGTGGATACTATCGCAAACTAGACGTCATAGCACTAAATTCCCAAGAACTTGCTTGGGAAGCACAGAGCTAAACCACCCCAGCAGAGTGTCAGTGCTACAGGCCAGGTCCTGAGGCTGTGACTCACATGAAGAGTTCATGGCCCTGCGTGGCTGTGAAGGGGCAAGATTTGCCACATGCAGACATCTGCACTCTTAGATAGGACCCAAACAGTGAAGATCTGTGGAGTTCTCCATCCTTCCAACAGCTCAAACATTTCCAGGGCAAATGCTGAACGCAGAAGACCATCTGGTGGGGGAAGCTAGCGGCCACACTTAGGTTGAATTTGGTGCACAGAAACTGTGAGAATCTGCCTTCTCATTTGTATGACTAACCACAAGATACTTATTCAGTCCTAGCAGAGTTTTCCAACTGATGGAGGCACTAAGGCATGGAGAAGAAACAGTCTAAAATGATCCTGCTTTGCTAAAAGTTACATCTGCAACTTATAAAGCAAATTGCCGTGGTAAATAGCTATCAGTAAGGCTGAATCATCCCCCATCCTCTGCACATTTTCACTTTGACATTTGTTGTCCTTATTCTTCTGTTTAGTGAGCGAGTGAAATATATTTGAAACTTGTGTCAGTGCATCCTAGCAGTTGAAAAACTATTTTAAAGAAAAAAAAAATAAATTTAAAACTGCTTAAAGCTTCTCAATGTAAAGAGAGCACATAGAATGATTCACCTATGCTATCGTGCATTTTATTCCGGTCTCTAGCAAATCAGAAATAATAAATCTGAAGATCCAAAGCGATTAATACATCATTTTGTCTCTGGCGCCTTTCATTGGCGCCAGCTCCACTAAGCATTGATACACTAAGCTTTACTTGGGTAAACTAAGGTTTGATACTTCAACTTTATATATTTTGCATATGAGATATGCATTGAGATATGAATTTATACATATCTCAATATCTTGAGATATATGTCTCAATTCTGAGATATATTATTTAGGAGAAAACTGAAGTTTAATGACGTGTAAAAAAGATGAGCATTTCATATAGATGAGTTTTGTGAAGATAGCAATGTGATGACTGGTCTCTGTGTTACTAACACTCCATTAGGCCTTTTTCCAGCCCATTACTAACATCAGGAAAAATGTGTCTTTCTGAATAAACTTCATGTGGGTACAGTGTCACCAAGATATTCACAAGGCAAGTATCAGATGGAAAGAGCTGCAGCCACTGGGTAAGGCAAACCAAGCCACTTGACTTCATATGCTCTCTGTGACTGTCCCAGTGATATGTAGACAATGCTGCTGTCTTTTCTAAATGAGAATAAATTGTTGCAGATTCAGGGCCAAACTTACTGCTAGTGCAAACTAGCAGCTCTTCACTGACTTTTTACAAGGGCATGTAGTGATAGGACAAGGGGTAATGGCTTCAAACTGAAAGGGTAGATCTAGATTAGATGTAAGGAAGAAGTTCTTCACTGTGTGGGTGGTGAGGCACTGGAACAGGTTGCCCAGAGAAGCTGTGGATGCCCCATCCCTGGAAGTGTCCAAGGCCAGGTTAGATGGGGCTTTGAGAAACCTGGTCTACTGGAAGGTGTCCCTGCCCGTGGCAGGGGCGTTGGAACTAGATGATCTTCCAACCCAAACCATTCTGTGATAACCTGAAGAACTTGTGCCAGAATATAGCAGGATCAAATTGGACCTAAAGACAGGCTGATGGCTTTAGGTCAAATTACAAATTAGGTAAAGCCTTAAAGGAAAAAATCAAGTATGCCCCAAAATTGTTTTAAAAACAATTTTAATAGAATGTGGTAACACAACATAAATCACCTGGAAAACCCAAACAGTCAACATAGCTTTCTGCAAACAGACAGTAAAAGCAAAACAGTGAAACCTGCTTGTTTATCGGCACTGGGAGCTGAACCTGGGAGTCCTGCGTGGAAAGCGCAAAGCAGCCCGCACTCGTGTAATTGAAACCGCAATGGACCTTAGACTTGGTGTTCAGGGGTGGTTCGGAACAACAACTTGTTTTTCAGAGAGAAGCTGTGATATGACGCATAGAGCTGTAGGCTCAGTTATTTATGAATCCTTGGGAGATCGGAGGGGATCCTTGTCAAAAGCTGCAGAATATGTTGGAAACACAAAAAAGGAGCTCTGCTAGTTACATGAAAATGAGCCCTGCTTATTACCCACTGGCAGCAGGACCTCACCTATGAAAGCTACTAATACACTTCCCCAGACTCCACAAGATGATGATCAGAAATGTCATGGAGCATTGCAGTGATGCTGAATTACGGCATTAATGCCACTTGTTGAATGACCTATTCTGGTGTATAATGCAAATGCATGGACTGAGCTCATCACTGTGCAGCCCTGGTGTGCCTGGCCTGCAGGAGTTTGCAAGACACCAAGCCAGAGAGAGCACAGAAGCAGGCAGGGATGTTTGTGGGAGAGAAATATGTTCCTTGTGACAACTGTCTGCCAGCCAGAAAGACAGCTGGACAGTCAGGTATATCAACTCAAGGGAAACAAAGGTTAACACAAGCAGGGCTTAAGGAGGGATGGGCAAGGCATGGTCTGAATCAGCTATCACTACAACTAAAGTGCAATTTTAAACAACAGGTGGATACAAATATTAATAAACCAAGTCCATAGCTGGTAACTGCTCAGATTTAGCTGGTACCTTTCTGTACAAGCAGCAGAAGATAAGCCCAGCCAGTTATAGCCTGAAGGGAGTCCTACAGGTAAGATCTTGAAGTCGTTCCCTAGTTAGCTCCAGACACAGCCTGCATCCAGTTGCCTGAAATGCCAGAGGGACATCACACTCCTCCTGACACGTCCTCATCTTGCCTGAAGCTCCCATGGCTGCCATGTCCCGTGCTCCCAGTGGCACCTCAGGCCCTCTCCTTGCACAGAAACACCTGCTGCCTAATGAGGTACAGGATTTGCCAATAGCAGTACTTGAAGAAACTTATTTTCCATGAGCAATTTTGTTGCTGATACTCAGACTGCCCTTTTATCTACAAGGGGATAGAGCATTTGTTCCCCACCTCAGGGAAATACTGTAGTCAGGTCTTACATTGCTGAATAGGAAAGTCTAATAATTATTCCTTAACAGAGGTACACTGCTTTTTGCAGAGATGTTCTACACTTAGTTATTTTCTTGGTCCTGAGGCATTCACACTTCTCCAGTGATATCAGCACTGGCAACGTATTTATCCTAGGGCTTGTAGGGCTCTACGTTATTCTTCATAACTCACAGGTATAAAATTTGTCCTCGTGACCTCCTGACATTTCAAGCCAAAACAAAATCAACAAAGCACACTGAATCACCAGGCAGCTTAAAAAATTAACCCAGCTGCAAGCATCATTGTAACAGCGACAGAAGAGCGCTACTATTAAACAGTCAGAACTGTCATTTGTCCCCAGCCTGGTCCATTGGTCCAGTCTTTGGGGTATTTCAGAGCGATTCCTTTCCATCGTGTCACTTAAGCAGTAAAGGGGAATCTTTTATAAGCTGAGAAAGGGCCTCGGTAGCAGCTGACGTGATGTATGTTTAATAAAGGCCCTTTAGCGCCAGGAAAGAGGGGCCCTGCCAAATCTCAGGCGTCTCCCGAGCCGCTGCTATTGTCCCTGGGGCAGGAGCACTTTTTAGGTTCCCTCTCCATCTCTGTAAACAAAAGGACAGCTGTACGCTTGGCTGGCTCTGGACGGGGCTCTTTGTGTGCGATTAGTACCCCGAGCACATCATTCATGGCTCTTGAATAAAGATGACCTCTCGCAGGATGGGATGGGGGACAAAAAGCCTCTTTATTCAGCAGGGCTTGAATTAGCATAAGGACAAGGAAACCGTTCCTTGGAAGTCACAGGAAGAGCTGGATAAATAAATAAGCAAACTACAGGTTCCCTGCAAATGCTCAGTGCTCAAGAGTTAGGCCTGGGAACTGTGAAATCCAAGGGAAGTTGTCTCCACTCGCAGTCGCTAACGCATGTGCCACCCCTCGCTCTCCAGTTTGAGCACTGCATGGCCCAGCCATACACCTGCAGCTGGGAAAATGCTTTATCACAGAGGTTATGGCCCAAAAAGAGGAGAAAGGAAGCATGCAATGTGGCCAATGTGAACTAATTTCCACCACCTGATCCTTCCACCTCTCTTGGCCAGGCAGGGTGATGCCTCGGTTGGTGGCTCTTGGAGTGGCAATAATATTTGCCTTTTTTTTCCCGGTCTTGTGTACAGACTGGCGGGTTAGGCAGCGAGCTATGCAAACAGACAATGACATACTGAATTTTTTCACATGCTGGGTTTCCTGGCCAATGAAAGGCAATTCAGCAGCTTATCACCATGTATGCCACTGCAATTAAGAGCCCTGGGAGCAGCGGCAAATGAAGGTCTCCTTCCCCAGCCCCCTCCACCTCCCATCCCTCCCCCATGCCCATAGGAACAGGCTGTCTCTCACCACCCACCACACCAGCACAATTGCAACCCTTATACTCGGTGCTGAGTTCCACCAAATTCTCTCTGACCCAGCAGCCAGGGGCACGGCAATAAGCACCAGGGTGTCCTCCAGACTCAACCTTCACATCAGATTAGTTTTCAGCTGAAGTCCTGCTGTGTCAACTGTAATGGCCCTTACAAACATGAATTTCTCTCCTGGAAGGCTTAGCAACAGCAGAGTTAGCTTGGACTTGTAATTAGCTAAAGGCAGCAGACAAGGAATAAAACAGGTTTTAAAATTAAATTAAATTCCGAAACTGTTTTTGATGCTGCATTGCCACCTTCTTTGATTTTATCAGTGCTCACAGTAGTTGCTGGCTTTCTGCAGGTCTCACCTCCTGAAAATTATTCCATCCCTCTTTTTTTCCTTTTTAACTGCCCTCTTTTTGCTGAAAAATACTGAAAATGCAGCCCTGACTGTAGTCGGAGCCTCCGGATGGAGGAGGCAAACAAATGAAAAAAATAGATATTATTTTATGACTTGTGATTTTCAAGTCAGTCTCATTACTTCTAACCCTCTGTAGCCAGCAACACAATGAACAAGCCAGAGTCTTCACTGTCCCTCTTGTGTTCTGTAAAAGTTTCATGAGTCTCCAAAGAAGCTGCAGCAGAAGAATGCATAGAACCACAAAACAAGGCTAACTGCTGAGCCAGCATCAGGCTCCTCCAGTGGTGTGGATTACTTTGGGGTAGAGATTAACAAAGGCCAACTCTAGCCATAGGTAGCAATGTGATTTACACAGGTGGGCATTATCCCCCTCATTCTTAAAAGCATGAGAGGCCAAGAGTCTTGCCCTGATGGTGTGGTTTGTCACTGGAAAACTGAGGAGTAGAACATTACCATTTCATGTAAACCATGAACCCACATAGAAGGACATGACACACTGAGGACTTCTGACAGTGGGTGGCCAAGAAATATTGCTGGACCAAAGACATTTCCTGTTGTGCATTAGTCTTTGGACTTCAAATGATAGAAAATGAGCCATTTGAAAGTTGTTATTTCCATGAAAACCACTAGCATGTTCCTCCCACTTTTGCCTTCTTCCAACACCCTGCCCTGCACCTCACGCATGTCCTATTTGTTTCTGTTCAACACTGATGGGGAAAAAAGAACATTCTGAGCTTTATAGAGGGGGCTAAACTCAACATTTACAACAGGTGTCTCTGATATATGTGATAACTACACGTCTGCACCGTTAACAGCCCTTTTGGAGTTGCAGCAAATCAATGAATGAGTCCATAAAGGGCTGAAATACAATAAAAATCTGTGAATGGGGCTGTAAGAAAGCTCAAGTGCATCAAAGGGGAAGCAGTAAACTGAATGAAGGGACTTGTGAGAAGAGTAGCTAGTGAGAAAAGATTAGCAAAAGTGCTTGTTATTTAAGAATGTTATTAATAAAAGGGAACTCTTGCCATCCTTAGAGGTACTCTGCCTCTCTGCTTCATTATGGAAATGCTTCCCTCAGGCCCCATCTGTCTGGTTTTCTGCTGCAGATGAAGTTGACCCAAAGGGAATTCATTACCACACATCTTCTACGGCAAAGCAAGCCTTGCTGCAAATCAAGCAGCACGGCCTGATAAATGCTGCCTGAAAGAGGCTCTGAGAAATGCATGGCAGACAGGACTCGAAAGTCAAAAAGATTCTCATGTGACAGTTCCTGCTTCCTTCTCATGCAGCTGGATGTCTTGGCAGCAGGCAGGGGGGTTGGGAGGGTGATATGACTCATGTAGGGTTTTTGCTGGGAACATGCTCCAACAGGACAGAAATAATAGTGTATGCTTGGATCAGGTACTGTCCAGGATGAAGGCAGGACATGAGAGCTACATACAAAGGAGATGCCTCTACAGGAGAAATCAGGCAAAATGCTGCAGGTCTCAATAAGGGAATATTTATAGTTATCTCTCTTCCATCACTTTTCTATAAACATTCACAGATTAACCATCCAGTACAGCTGGGAGTACAAAGGCAGGCTTCACTAGTCAGTGTTAGTAGAAAAAAATGGGGCATAAAATGTGAAGTACTTCATTAAAGGCCAGCAAAAAGTCACAGCCAGACCTCCTGCCTGTTTTCCGGTATTGATGACAAAAAAAAACCCAAAACCCAAAGAGTGGAGTCAGGCTTTGCCAGCTTGAAAGAGAAACATAAAATATGTAGGGACAGACTTGGCAGTAAAAGAAAATCGCCACGTGAGGCAGAGGGGTGAGACCCTCAACCTATAAGTAAAGCCAGGGCCCACCTGACCATCAGAGTTCAAATACGTGGCACCTTCTAAATATGTAAGTGAATTAGACAAAATGAATAATCTCATGGTTTATACGTGTCATAAATCAGGGAGATGAGAGGTGGGTAGGCACTGTATGCCAAACTTTGACTTTAACGTGGAGGATTAGCACAGCACCAGGATTATCTGGCAAACCCCATGCCAGGTACAGCTGAGTTGGGTCAAGCAAGCAGTTGAAGTTAGTGTCTTGCCAAAAGGCTCAGTCACATAAAAACCGTCTGTAACGTTACACACCCATATGACTCAGGCTCCTAGCATCTTCAGCTTATTCCACAATAAAAAGAAATACAAATGTGAGCGTCTACGACAGAGAGGCCCTCGCAGCCCTGGCCAACAGTATTTACGAGGGTCTGTTATCCTGCAGGTTGCTGACTGACATCTTTGCACTAGTCCTCAGTTCTCCTGGGATGGCTGGACCTACAAAACGTTGATGCTCCATGTTTCTGGGAGACTTTGCCCTGCTAAGCCCTGTGGTTCCTCTGCTGCTGTTTTGAGAGGGCAAGGGCCTGGTGGAGGAGACATGGCATGCGCCTGCAAGTTGCCAGGAGTATTCCCAGAAGAGGATGAGCTCAGCGCCTTCTCCGGCAGGATGTCAGGCAAATATCAGCTCAGGAGAGGTTTGGGGAAAGCGATTCCCTCCGCTCCAAGGCATGGCTGCTCCAAGCTCTGAAGCACCACGTCCTGCGAGACGGTTGCCGAAGGAAGGGGGTCCATTGCCTCCTCTCCAATGTGCAAACGGTTGGCAACGTGTAGTGTTTTTTTCACATATCCATGGAGCTGACTCCCCGGTCTTCTGGGGTTTTTCCATCTCTACTAAACCCCTGCGGTGGCTGAAGGATGCAGTCCTGCAGGGCACGGACGGGAGCAGGGGGAGTAGGAAGGAGCACAGGAGCATGTGAAGGAGTGGGGCGTGCGGAGGAGACTCCACGGCACCAGCTTGACAGGCAGGCAGAAATACGGGACTTCAAAGGTTGTTTTCTGCAGCCTGGATTATAAACCTTGAGGTTTATATTCTGTTGCAGTGGGAAAGCTGTGGTGCTTTGCCTGTCTCCTGCCAACTTCGTGTGGACTGTCTGCAGCTCCTTGAATTTCTAACCTGCTTCTTGCTTAAAAGCCTTCATTTCAGTGTGGGGCTGTGAACTCTGTCTGGTCTGTGGGATGAGCCACATGAAGAGCGCTCGCAGAAACTTGTATTTTCTAGTAAGATGGCATTTGTGTGTCACCAGGTGGAAAGAGATGTCCAGGAGGCCACGCGTCTCCTGCACTGCCCTTAGCTGTGGCACATCCAGTGCGAGAACACAGGCAGACTCACACATCCAAACCATACTTTTTGGAGTATGAACGGTCTTCAAAGACCTCAGCAAAAAAGAGTTGTTTCAAGCCTCAACACAGGCTTTAAAGCAATGAATCCTAGTCTTTGCAGTAGTATGGCAAATTGATGCAGTGTTTACAAATATTTGCAGACATAGCATGGTAAAACAAATGCCACCAGTCCTCCAGAAAATGCATGATTTATTTTCTATTTCACACACAAATATTTATGCTGTTCTGGCTTTGAGAGCTGCTGAGTGAGAGCAGCGAAGTAGCCTTTCCAACCGGCTCGGCCTGGGAGCTCTGGCTGTACGCAACACCTCCAGCTCTGTGTGAGCACAGAGATAATGCGAGTGGTCAAACGGGGACCCAGCCTGGCTCCTGCAGTGGCAAATAGGCCTGTAAAAATTTGTTTTGTACAGGCTATTATCTTTCTGAATGGGAGGAAGGTTATATTCATACTAGATAAAACCCAACGGTGCTTTTTTTTTTTTTTGCTAGGACATAATAAAATAGAGTTTATAGTTCATCCCTTTGCTGTGATGGACAGAACTAGTGACAGATATATGAGGGAAATTTAATGAAAAGCTTGTATACATCTGTTCTGAGAATAGGAGAATCCCTCAAAACGGTCCCATCCCGGCCTTCTCCCACCTCAGCTGCTGCCCTAAGTGTTGCTGAAAAGGCTGCCTGGGCAGCGGGGCCATGGGGAGGATGCCTGGTCCCTCTCCCCACGGCGTGCTGGCTTACAGCATGGGGAGAGGACACCAGCGAGGGAGCATTTTGTTTCTTTCCCACCCTCCCAGCACCGAAGCAGCTTACAGAGCATTGCTGGGGGAAACAGCTCACGCAGACCATCAAACCACCAGCTGAAAAAAGTGCAGATAAATGCAAACAGGGTTTCCTTCCCGTCCGCGGTATTAGTAAGGGGTTTTCACCGCAAGTGGATGGGGTAGAGATACAAATACACTTACAGCTAGGGGGAATCTGCTGCATCACCTCTGCTGTTTAAGCCTCTCTGCAGGCTCCAGTTTTAGGGAGATCATTTCTCCCAGGCCCCAGGGAGGGCAGCTGCCCTTGCCGGGGTAGGATTTATGTGAGGATGTGGCTGCAGAGAGAGAAGGTCGGTCTAGGGGAGGCCTCGCATCCTCACCCCAAAAAGGCAGCAGTGGAGACAGGGCAGCGGAATACCAGCAGGAAACAGCAGAAGTGCAGCAGGGCTGAGATAGGTGAATGCGGCATCTGCAGGGAGACCCCGGACATGGGGATGGCTCAGCAACCTCAGCCTGGGGAAGCTCCCAGAGCTGCTTAGGTTTCGTGCAGGCAACAAGGACTTGGCTTCTATTTCTCCCCTCAAGCATGTTTCCACTCATCGCCGTTTCTGCATTCGTGCTCCATTCATTTGGACCTATGGCACGATCCCTGTCTGAGCTTATGTTTACTGACCAGGGTAGGCTCAGCTGGGGAGGGGATGAGACCCTGCAGATCTCTGCTGTCCACCACGCACTTTGGTTCAGCCCTCCCTTCCCCGGACAGACCCAGGCAGCTCATCCCTCCATCTGGGGACTATTGGGAGGATTAGTTAGCATACATGACATGGTTACCTGAGATAGCCCAGGGCTGGATTCAGTGACTCAGGAGCTCCCTCTGTTTCTAATGTTTGCAGAGACTTTTAAGACAGAAGCGCTAAGCACTACGCGCAACATAATGTGTTTGCTGAGGGCCAGATGCTTACAGCAAACAGGGGCGCAGCTGGGGAATGCTGCCAATGGATACGAGGAGGAGTTGTGAGGAAGGGGTTAGAGTCTGGCCGTTAGCAGGCATGACAGTGCACATATAACTTTGATTTATTTCCCCTTGTGGAAGATGCACGTGGTGGGGTTTGCATGCCAGCTGCGGGTGCAGGACCCCAGGATGCTGGAGCTGAATGCACCAGGCATTTGACCCGGTGTCCCCCCTTCAGGGACCTTCCCGAGGCTACCCTCACCCTGCCACCCTCTCCATGCCCTGTGGGCAATGAGGTGTGGAGCCCCTCCAAGGGCAGGCAGGAGGAAAAGGGACATGACAGGGACAGTGGCAAGAGAAAAGGGGTGCCTGGGGGCTGTGGCAGCCCTGCACCCCAATCCCAGACACGGATTGCTTGTCATAAAGGTTGGGTCACATTTGTCAGACAGGTGATTTTTTATTTCTTTTCCTGCCTGAGCTGTGTCTAACTGCTTCCCCATATGTTGGCTCGCTGGCAGCCCTGGGCACCCGGGGTGCGGTGTGCCTGCGGTCAGATGGCGGGTGGCTTCACCCATGCGGGGAGCTGGCTCTGAACTGCATCCTCAGGTGTTGGCTCTGCTTTCCCATCTCCCGCGTCACCAGCTTTCACCACAAGCCAGCCCTGCCTATGGCATTATGCCCTACCAAGTGTCACCGGGGGACCCTACTACAGCTTACAGACCTGGCAGCATTCAGATATTGGCCTCTTTGGGATGCTTAAAATGAACAGAGCAGCCTGCCCCATTTTACAGAGTACTGCTGCCCTGAGTCCCAGTCCTGCTCTCAGGCTTAACTGGGAGTTTGCCTTGCTTCTGTGATAGCTTCATTTCTATTTCCATGCCGTGCTCCCAACCTCCCAGCCCAAAGATGCAAATATCTGTAAAAAAGCAACCCCTGCGCAAGCATCATTTTCACGGTGTCTTGTAACCCTGAATGATATTGAAATTGCTGAGCCCAGGACTGCTTTGTGGTCATTATCCAGCTGTGACTTCAAGGGGGCTGAGAGGGACGCCATGCTAAAAGCCTTCCCCACTCACTTCTCAGGAAGAAAGGAAAGAGAACAACCAGCCCTGATTAAAAGCTTTTTTTTTTTTTTTTTTTTTTTTTACTAAAGCGGTCTCTGCATGCAAAGATTTGGTTCAAGGAGCATTAAAATCACTGCTGTCAGTTCAGAAAGAAGGGGCTGAAGGAAATCTGGGCCATTGGCATTGTGCGAGGGTTGCTATGGCAATCCCCGCAGAAAGGCAGCTTAATAGGCTTTCTTCCCAGGAAACTCAAAACTGCAGCTCGCAGGCTGCAAAGCAGCGTGTGCAAAAATATTTTCATGAATAGCATCTCTGTGGAAAATTTTGTTGGCTGTTTACATACTCCCTTCAGAAGCAGGGCGGCAAGGAAGATATTTGAAGATCACCTAGCGGTGGCTGGTGACATAAAGAGGGTATAGGCAACGTCGCATAGGGACCCACGGGCGGCAGCAGCAATGCAAAGGGAACGGCAAATTCCTCTGCGCAAGGCAGGCGTTGTGAGCAACTTAAAAACACATACTGCGATGATCCATCTTCGCACACTGGGAGATGCTTTAGTAAACAGGCAGCACCAATGAGCCATTTGCCCCAAATTCTGTGACTCCGCACAATGTTATGCCTGAATGCAGCAAAAGGCAAAATTATGCTGTCTCTCAGCTCTTGCCTGTAATATTTACCATATTAAAAAAATAATAACGTTAGCTAAAATATTCCTGAACGTTAGTTGATCCCACTCTGCTTTTTTTTCAGTGGAAGCTTCAGAGCATACCAGTGATTCAGGGCTTACCTGAAAAAAAAAACAAAACAACTTAAATATTGTAGATTAGGGAAACATATTTTATCTTAATGGAAAGAAAGACAGACTAGGGATTAAAACATGAGACTGTGAGAGAGAATATCTCTGGGCTCTGGCAGACCTTCATTTCATGACGTCCGGCGAGTCACATAAATCCCTCTGTGCTTCTGTTCTTTCATGCCACCTGTAAGCCGGTGATATCACAAGCAAATATTTACTTTCCTGGGTGCTACAAGATTTAATTATTTTGGTGTTCTTGACTGCATGTTAGTAATAGAATATATAATTTAACATAAAGAAATGACAGTCGAATATGTGCGTGTGCATCTTATTGGGAAAAATACAAACTGCTCACTAGCCTGGCATATGACAAGGAAGATTTTCCTTTTTCTTCAGCGGTATATGCTTTGTGCTTTGGAGCAAAGAGATCTGAGTATCTCTCTGCTAAAGCCAGGAAATTCCACGTTATCACAGTGTGTAGCACAGAGCTAACCCACAAGTCTTAAAAGGTCATGAGTTAGGTTTAACCTGCTGTACTTTTTGCTGTAGCTCTATTTTCCATTTCATCTGCAATTCTAGTGCTGCTCTCTCTCGAGGCAGTGATAATTAGTGCATTAGATGAACAAAACCTGTACTTATAAAAGACAGCTGTGTGGCCAGGAGAAAAAAATAAACCAGAATTCTATTATATTTAAAAATCAGAAGAAACCATAGAAAAAAAAATGGCTTGGGATGAGTCAGGATAGGAAAACAATAGGTAAGGGTCTGAATGATTCGCTCCCCACTGAGTTTGCGGCTGTCTGGCAAAATTATGCCATTTCCCCATGTTATGTAAAGAGATTACTGCCCTCACAACATTAAGAGGGGAGTCTGAGCTCCTGATATTTAGATTTAAAGCCAGGCTCACATTATGAAACTGAAATCAGAAAAGTGTGAAGACCTTGGCATCTGCGACATTTTTTTGTAGGCTCATCTCAGCTATAGGGAAGTTTTAAAGACTAATCACAAAGAAGGGAAAAAATGGTGTGCATGCCTTTTACTTCTCTCCACTAACTGAGACAAGTCAGATGTAGGAAATCCCAAACAAGATATAGCTGTCCTTCCTCTGTCACTAGTGAATTGTGGTGCCAAGAATGTAATGACACATTAATTTTTAATGGTTGGGAAAAATGATGTATAGAGGAGCAAAGCAAGTCCCCCAAGGTCCCACAGCAAATCACAAGCAAATCTGTGAAGATTTCTTGAACTTCTTCTTGAACTTCAACACTGTACTTCTTTCTTAACTTGATTATATAACTTAACTAGATTATGTAATACTAAAAAATTCAGGAGTTAGTCTGTTCTTTAATGTACGAGATAATGAAAAGACGGTATGGAGGCAGAGCTACAGCTGCTTCATTGTACCCAGCTGTGCAGTGGGAAAACTCCTACTGGCTGGTTAATTCTGTTCTTGGTAGTGAATTACTACAGGACAGTGCCCTCCGTTTATCTTTCAAGGCTTTTTGGGTAGTTAATACACAAAAGGCACATGTTGCTTGATTTTCAGGAGCCAGGCAGCATCCACCATTTTATCAAAGTTTTGTACTTTGGACCCACAGCTGGAGGAGAGATTACAGACCTTTAGGTACCTCAAGCAGGTCTCCAAATTGAAAGCTACAGGGAATCCAATTTAAAAAATGCAATTTACATGTGATTATAACTCATCTGCATAAAATGCAGTTGTTTCACTGCTATTTTTGGCAAGCTTAAGCTTCAACAAGTCCTTTTCTTCACACTTTCAAAATTACTCATTTGCATTTCTCATTTTCTCACCTTTGTTTCCCTGAAGCCCTGAATATCAGAGGATCAAAGGATTATCTGGGTTACCCGGCTGCGCGGGTGCCTGAAGACCACGCTGGGACCTTGCTTCCCCGAGCCTCTAAGTGGTCTTGTATTTGGAGCTGAAACACAACTGTATTATCTGAATAACCAGAGCTTCCCTGCATTCAGAAAACCTATTCTTACAGCAGATACGAGGACTTAATCCACTCAGTTTTGCTCCCTGAAGATTCGACCAAAGTTTATCCAGCACTGGCTTGTCTGAAGGCATTCAGAAATTGCCACAAAACATCCTTTGGAGCAGCAGCTAAAGCGGCCTGGTGATTACAATGGATGAGCTCATGCTTTTGCTCTTAACAAGCATGGCTTTGTTCAGGGCTCCAGGGATGGGAGCCGTGAATGGCAGGGAATACACCGTCAGGGTCAGATGACGCAGGAGTAAGAACTTAAATTGTTTTCAGTGGTGAGTTGGTTAGAAAGGTTAAAAAATAGATTTTGCAAATATGCTGGGCAGGAGGGGAGAGTTTTGTGCAAAAATTGTTCAGCCCTGCTCTCTCCTGCGGTGAGTAGTATTTGCCCATGCACTACAGAGCCCACTCTCTCTCCCATTGATGCCAGTTACAAAATTCTGGCTCCAAGCAGCAGAACAGTGATTTTATAGTCTGCAGTGCTGTTCTGCGGTGCTAACCACGAGTCCTTTAATTTCACCCTTCAATTACCACAACTACAATTTTCCCTATAGAAGCAGTAATGTAGAACCCACACACTAATAATAAACTACTGCTTGTAGTATATCAAAGTAGAAGACACTCTACTGCAAAAAAAAAAAATAATCACCAAGGCACTAACTGGGAAGGCATTTTAAACATGATGTTTTTATCTAGATGTGTAATCCTTAAAAAAAAAAAAAAAAGCTCTCAAGTGAAATTCTTCCCAAGTGAAATCTCATGCAGAACAATAGTGGAGACTGCAAATACCGTTAAATGGCTGCAAAGGTTAAGAAGGGATTTATGTGAAAAACCTGGAGACCATTAATTCAGGTTCCTATTTTGAGATCAGCTTGATGGTAGGAGATTAAGACAAAGACAGAAACAAATTCAGAACAGATGCAAAGATATGCTAGTTTACTAGAGATTACAAATAGTGGAATTATTCTGCTTTGGCAAAAATATTAAGCCACATAATAAATATTTAGATAAAGAAACATTAAGAAAACACGGAGCTGCTGTACTTCTCTTCCTAGGACTCCTGTGTTTTAAAACAATGCAATAAATATAGCTGGATGATTAATTTTGCAGAAATAAAGAAAGGGTGTTAACCTGAAATGAATCACAGCTCATGAAGTTTATGTCATATTATTGAATTGAAGGAATTTCCTCCAGCCCAGGAACATTTTGAGTGACATCTCTGCTGAACAGCATGCTCAGAGTGCCACCTGATGGTTAAGCCTTGCTTTCTTCTCACCCAGCTGCCTTGAAAATGTAATAGGACCATCCATGATCTCATCACCGTTTTCCTAAGCTATGAGAAAAATCTTCCACTTAAATGACAAATGCTCATTTGCTCAGGAAGGGGTATATTTGGTGTTACATTCCTGCCCGCTACTGTCAGTTTGATAAAATAGACTGGTCTACTCTGGGTCTTCATTTCCGTGGGTGTATTTGGAGACACACTGTGGCACTCGGGGGGACTCAGTGGGTCAGGGATTGACCTGAGATGGGGGGCACCATGCCATCTGGGGAGGATAGGCCTGGGGGATCATCCACAGCTCCAGGTCATTCCCAGATAGGGAGGAGTCAGCTCCAAGCTTCAGAGGACCAGAGGCCTATGGATTTCAAAAGACACGTCAAAATCCACATTTTATGGATTAAATAAAGCCACCATCAGTTAATACTCCATCCTGCCTTCTAAAATTCCCCCATATTTGGAAATGAGGATGACTCCTTCTGGGAGCATAAGCGGGATAAGCCAGGTAGCATCCACTGAGCTGCAGCCTGGATCTGATTCTTCTTTATTGACACTGCAGAGAAAACAAGAGATTTTTGCCTGATCTCTGCCAAGACAGCAAAAGCAGTCTCTTCCTTCAGCACTTCATGTAGGAGTCAGACATGATCAAGTCCCTGAATGCCTCAGCCACCCTGGTGGAAACAGGGCCGTGCTCCCACCTTCCCTTGCATTCATCTGCAGGTTTTGACAGAGGGGAAGGAAAGAGTTTGCTTTTCCCCACTGAGGACAGCAGGCATGAACTTGCTTTCTGGGGAGGGGATGTTCAGGTCCCCTTCCAGACAGAGGCACAATTCCAACTGACTTCTATACGAAAAAGATCTCATGCTGTTTGATACCCAGTTTTCATGTAGCTCCACTTTGCCACCTGCATTGGCCAGTATCTACTAAGACATAATGCAGCCTGAGGTTTGACTTTCTAGCTGGAACAGGCGATCACAGAACAGCTGCAGAGGCTGTACAAGCTGCCAGAATATAAAATAAGAATGATTGAAATATTGCTTTGTGTTCTTATGTATCTCTGGTTCTCAAGAGAAACTGCAGGCAATGCTTACATACAGCAAGGCATGGTTTTATCTTTCCCGGAAGGAACCAAGAAAGATGCTCATCATTATTTTCTAAATAACTATATTTAGTCTTTAAAAACAGTGTCTTTCATTCCTCTACTGGGGCATGAAGCTGACAAGAATTCAAAATAAGTATTCATTATGGTACCTTTTGTAGGAAACCAACATCAAGGACAATGTCCCTTTATTTAAGGGTCCTTGGGGGATAAAACACAAATCCCTCTAGAATTTCATACTCTCTACAGAAAAACAGAAGAGGCAGCATTCTTACAAGCCAGGTGTATCAGAGGAAGATAGATATCCAAGCTGACATATAACAAAACAATATTTCACTGTGACAGGAGCGAGACACTGGAGCAGAGGCCCAGAAACAGGTGGACTCTCATCCCTGGAGATACTGAAAATTCAACTGGAAAATGCCTCGAGCAACTCAATCTAACTTCAAAGTCAGACTGTTTTGAGCAGGAGGTTGGACTAGATGACCTCTGAGAGTCTCTTCCAACCTAGATCATTCCCCATCTCTATGATGCAGACAAAGAGAACATCATCCCACCTTTCCACTCTCACCAGCAGTCAATGAATTTAACATTGCTTCTCTCTCCACAGGAAGGTTGCACCAACCTACAGCTAACGAGTCGGTGATTCACCCAGCAGTCATGTCAGGCCAAGTCCTGCAGCATCACCCCTTAGGAAGCTCCTCTAGCTGAGGCTGACCAACGTGAGTGTGTCGTCCCACATTACAGTAAACTCCCAGAGGCCATTGACTTTAAGCAAACACAATATTTCAAATCCAGCTGACAAAACAAAGTTTGGGGACCATATAGCACACCCTTTGCTTTTGAAAATCCCCATTAAGTGTAGGCACATTTCTTACTCATCACACTAGCTTTCCTGCAAAACCTTCCTCCGACCTGTACATCAGAGCTGATCCCCTTTTTTCATCATCCAAAAGCAAAGCTTCTTTATTAACAGCAGCTGCGAGTTCATCCAGCTGGGCCAAGCTGCAGCTCTTGTTGAACCTGTATGGACCTTTCCTTTGCCCAAACAGCATTTTGTTTTGGTTGCTTCCCTAAAGCCCATCTGAGATGGACAAAATACTAATTTCCAGGAGACCTCTTGTCCTGGGTTTGTGTGGTGGGGTTTTGGTAGCAGTAGAGGGGCTGCAGGGGTGGCTCCTGTGAGAAGCTGCTAGAAGCTTCCCCGGCTCCAAGTTGAACCTACCTCTGGCCAAGGCCAAGCCCATCAGCGAGGGTGGTAATGCCTCTGGGAGAACAGATTTAAGAAGGGGAACCTGCAGCGATGGGAGGAGAGTGGAATGTGAGAGAAACCTCTGTGCAGACAGCAAGGTCAGTGAAGAAGGAGGGGAGGAGGTGCGCTGGAGGATGGGATGCCCCTGTGGCCCGTGATGAGACGGCAGGCTGTGCCCCCCCCCCCAGTCCATGGAGGGGAGTGGGGGAGCAGATGCCCACCTGCAGTCTGGGGAGGAGCCCACGCCGGAGCAGGGGGATGCCCCCAAAGGTGGCCGTGACTCCATGGAAAAGCCCGCGCTGGAGCAGCCTGTGCCTGAAGGACTGCAGCCCGTGGAAGGGACCCACGCTGGAGCAGTTCATGGAGAACTGTCTCCCATGGGAGGGACCCCACACTGCAGCAGGGAAGAGTGTGAGGAGTCCTGCCCCTGAGGAGGAAGGAGTGGCAGAGACAACGTGTGATGAACTGATCCCAAACCCCATTCCCCGTCCCCCTGCTCTGGGTGGGGGTAAGGTAAAGAAAATCGGGAGTGGAGTTGAGCCTGGGAAGAAGGGTGGGGTGGGGGGAAGATGTTTTAAAGTTTGGTTTTACTTCCCATTATCCTGTTTTGATTTCATTGGTAATAAATTAGATTGGATATTAGAAAAAATTTCTTTACTGAAAGGGTTTTCAGGCATTGGAACAGGCTGCCCAGGGAAGTGGTGGAGTCACCATCCCTGGAGGTGTTCAAAAAACACATAGATGTGGCACTTTAGGACATGGTTTAGTGGGCATGGTGGTGTTGGGCTGACGGTTGGACTCAATAATCTTAAAGGTCATTTCCAACCTAAACAATTCTATGATTCTATGAAATTAGATTGATTTTGGGTTTTTTCCTCAAGTCAAGTCTGTTTTTTGCCCGTGACCATAAGTGATGAGTGATCCCTCCCTGTCCTTGTCTTGACGCACGAGCTTTTCATTATATTTTCTCCTCCCCATCCCCCTGCGGGGGGAGGAGTGAGTGAGCAGCCGTGTGGTGCTTTGTTGCCAGCTGGGCTTAAACCATGACCCCTCTTCCCTCCATTCTCCTACAGAAAACACTCCTAAGGTTTTCTTCAGGTCAATGTTACATTTATTATCAAAGCTATTTCCACTTTGTCATTGCATCCTATCGACGCATGATCCCATAAACACAATTGCACTTGCACAGTAGATCTCTGCTGTGTGTTTTGACCAGTTTTGATTGGAAAACTCCTGACCTAACACCTTTTTCTGCTCGATTTTCACTTTATATTTGCCTGATTTTACAGCTACTCAGAGTTAACTGCTATGCACTCTAGAGTCCTTCGTGGTCTGAAAACCTTGCAGATGGCCTGTGAAGGGGCACTGGGACATGCCTGAAAGGACACTCAGTGTCCCCTTAGGGATGATGGTTAACCTCACAGATTTGAA
Organism: Astur gentilis; assembly: GCF_929443795.1. Classification (NCBI taxonomy): domain Eukaryota; kingdom Metazoa; phylum Chordata; class Aves; order Accipitriformes; family Accipitridae; genus Astur; species Astur gentilis. The sequence goes on from NC_064904.1 coordinate 12,074,023, forward strand.
CATGATGGTGTAAGCGGGGGTGAGCAACCACTCCACAGCCGGCAGCCCATGGCAGGGCACGTGCCAAAGGCAGGGCAGGCTGGACCACTCCCTGACACTGCTGCTGCTGGGGGTCCCCCTCAGCAAGGTCCCCAAGGATCAGAGTAGATCAGGGCTAACAGCATCCACTGCCTACCGTCCTGACCTGCTTAAATTGCTCCTACACTGCCAGACATGATTCACAGACTGCGAAAACCAGAGGGACAGTTGCAGCACTCTGGTGCAACTCCTGCACGGCACGAGCCAGAGTCTCGGTCACTAATGCCTGTAGCAGAGGATAATTATTTTTCCCTTGTTATATGAATGTGTATCTGCTGGGACTGAAGCTCTTGACATGCTGCATCACGTAGAGCTACCAGCAAGGAAAATGGGTGGTGTGTCATGCTCAGAGATTAATTAAATGCCTATTGAGTAGCCCAGCTTCCTCACCTAGCAAAAATCTTCAGGAGGTACTGGGACACATCAACCTCCGGTAATGTGTCATAGTATCACTGGTCATCATCCTCCCTCGCCAAGGTCACCGAAACATTTGGCAATGCACTGGCGCTTTCATATCCCCTCTGAGAAGAGCGTGACCAGCAGAGCCACCAGCTGACGTCTTGTTCTTCTTCAAAAATTGTGAGGTTTTAATAGGGCCTTGGAGGCAAAGGCAGGGAGGAGATGAGCCCATTGTGGTGTGCCCTGGCATTTCTGGAGGCACGTTTGTTCAGACGCAGACTCGCTGAGGGCTTGTGTTTGCTCCTCATCAAAGCAACATCGGAAACAAACCTGCCAGCTGAAATACCATATCCTTCATGCAAGCCAAAGCAAGTACCAGCCCTGCGAGGACTGACTTTGTAACTGACTTCACTTCTTTCCATTAGGTCACGCACACAGCCGCAAGGCGTCTCTGAAAGTCACAGCCCTGGCTTCGGTGGAGGTGAAATAGAAACAGGGAGAGATGCGTGCAGGAGCTGGTGGTGGCAGAGGTAGCCTGCAAGGCAATCACTGGCTCCAGGGGTATTAATATACTCACAGAACAAGTTCATAAATTATTTCAGCAATCCCCCTGCTAGTCCTCAGTTCCGAAAAATCTGTGGATGAGCTGGTAACCTGTACAAAGTGTACAAGGGCAGGAGACACGGACAGAGATTGTGCTCCTTCTTCAAGCACCCCAAGGGCCCCGCGGAGCCTCCTGGCCATCACACCACCAGCACAGCGCTGAGCTCGCCCAGTGCCTGGGATGCAGCTGCTCCATTTGGGGCTGCCGGGGCACATGTAAGTCCCAGAGCAGCTTTTCTAGCCCAGCCCCAGGCTGGCCACAAGGGCTGTGGGAGGAGGTGGAAATATTGCAGGGGACAAAGGCAGGTGGCTGAGGAGACCAGGGTTGCAGTGGGGTGGTGGCTTGCTTGGGTGTGAGTCTCATGAACCTAAATACCTCGATTAAATGCTACTGAAAAGCATCTGTCATGTCTGCCACGGATTTCACTGCTTCATTCAAGACTCCTGAGCAGTTCCAGGGAATTGTCTCAAAACCAGAGGAGACGCTACACTGGTTGCATGCAGTACTAAGGAATTGCTGTAAACCTTTATTGTAGGGGCTTAGGAGATAGAAAGCTCTTAGAGTGGGAAATACAGTGGATAAAAAGTGGACTTAACCTGAAGGACATAAATCTGGACGTGTCACATGAAGCACAGTGCAGAAAAATGCCAGTAGAGGGATTCAGGGAAACATGAATGTATTGGTGCAGTTCAGGGCATGGGGGTAATCCTTTGTGCAGAGCTGGTGTTTCTGAGTTTCCTTTTCATTGCAGAGAACAACAGAAAAGGCCATCTGCCAGGACCACCTGCATGGATAACACACCCCCAGGAGAGCCGGGGCCCTGGTGCCCCGGGTTGCTGGAATCCCCAGTCCCCCCAAGCATCCTCCATCTCCTGTGGGCTGAACGATCATGGGGCCACACCACTCCGGCTTGCAACCATCACTTCCCCTGCTTGTACTGTAGTTTCCTCCTCAGAAAAGGGAGGTGATGGCAGTGGCATCTCTGCAAAAATGCTTTGAGATCCATGAATGCAGAAGTGCAAGTGAAAGCTAGCAGCTGCTTACTGCTATGGCTGCTACCCCTGCTGTCCTCAGGAAGGGAGGCAGGGCCATGAGACTTGGCCTGCTGATTTGTTAGCAATTGAATTTGCAAATAATTAAATACATGTAAGGCAGAAGATAGGCACCAATTTCCTTTAGTTTATTCCTCAAAATAAGTACATAAAAAAAAGTAAATGCTTTCAGATTTCATCCATGGGGAAAAATCCAGGAAGAGTGTGTTTTTCCTTCCCATCCTCACTTGGTTGCATACCAGAGGGAGAAGGCTAAGACGAGCCATTCTCCCCTGACATTCGCCAGGTCTCATCTGTTTCATCTCCATCCCAACCAAACAAACGATGCTCTGCTCTCTCTCTGTTCATGCAGTCTCCCTTACCTGGCACTCAAAGATGCAAATACACAGCGTGGTTACAGCTGGAGCCACAGCTTGCACAATGAATAGTCCCACCGCTCAGAGGAGAAAAACTCAGAGCAGAAAGATTGTGACATTTCAGAGGGCATTCATGGAAACAAGTGGACCAGTGGCTATCTGCCAGACCATAACTGTCCATTTCCAGGCTGCTTGAGCATCTAACATCAGAGCTCTAAAAAGCTCCATAGCTACACAGGGAATTTGGATTTCCCTCTTTAGCCCTGAGCCACAACCACACTGATGCCTCAGCAGGAATGTCCCCTTCTCTCCTCGCAGGTGGAGTGACCATGCTAAAGGGCCTTCCACCATCTCATGTTGTTTTGCAGACAGAGGGCTGTCAGACCCGGCTGTCACTTGCCCTGCCTTGTCCCCAAGGCAGATCAGTGTTGGCAGAGAGGTGGGCAATCATTGCCTCCCCTCTTTGCTTTTATTCAGGGAGGTTGAAAAAAAAAAAAAAAAAAAAAAAAGCTTACTGGCAAAATTTGTGGAGTTAACTAGAAGAGATCAATAGCTGCTAGATTTTTATATTGTTTGAGACTACTCAGCACAAGGATAACAGCTGCCTTTTGCTTCTGAGAAATGTCTAAAAAGAAACCAGCACTCAGCTATTCGACCAGGTGCCTTTTATTAAATGAAAAGTCATTTGCTTCACAAGGAAATGCTCTGAAATTTGGATTCACCTCATCAACAGGTGCATCACTGCACGCTGCAAAGAAGGTCAGGAGAAAAATCCAGCCCTCATTCATTAAATGCTGCTCTGGGGAGGGTGGGCACCGGTGGGGTAAAAAATAAGTCAATGTAATATCAACAAGGGGAAATGAATGGTGACCAGTGCTGTGTGCAGGTACGTGTGTGATGGCAGTATATCCTCTGCAGTAAGTGCTGTACAACCCTATTTTTGTCACTCTTCTCTGACCCAAATACAGGAAACACAACACCCTGGAGCTGTCTCCACACAGCAGGGCTGGTTCTTGAAACAACATCCCTAGCATCTGCACCCCTCACACCTTCCAGCTTATATTCAGCACCTCCAGAAAAAGGGGGCAGTTGTCCAGCCTTCTGTGAAGGAGAGACAGGATTTACTTTTTTTCAGTGCCCTGGGCAACAGTAGCTCTGTGCAGCCAGGTCGGTGTCGCAGAGGGATGAATGGGAGCCAAGGCTCGGGGGTCTCTGCAGGGCGGCGGGGCTGCAGTGGAGAGCAGGGACACCTCCATGGGAATGTTAGCTAATACACCTCAGCTGGGCAGCGTGACATGGCCTGAACTCACAGAGGCAGACCGGACATCGTAGCAGGCAAAGCAGCCAGGAATGAATTAATGCACAGATTAAACACTTGCTGAGGAAACATGAGAGGCATTTGGAGAAACAGGGAGAAAGTTATTTATTGAGGAACAGCCTCGGCACATCCAGACTGGCAAAATGTGCCCACGTGCTGAAGAGAGAGACCCTGAGGAAATCCTGCACAAACCATGCCGGGGAGGGCTGTTGTGTAAACCTACCCTGGGGACGATGTGCATTTGAAGCTAAAGGATAAAGCTGGCAGAAGGACAGATGGTTACAAACCAGTCACCAACAATCTTAGGTGGGACATCGCAAAGCTGCAGCTAGCTGGGATGTTTGAGAACAGGGCCGTGGGAGCAAAAATAATCCGTTTCAGGAGGAGGCTTGATGAGTTTAAGGAGGGGATTTGTACGAAGTGGTGTTTGCAATAGCCAGGGTCAGCAGGCAGTGACCCACAAATGGCCGGCCAGCGCGGCGCTGCTGCCTGTTCGCTCTGGTCCCTGCGAGGGCACAAGACGGTGCCTGTGTGCCTGGGCACGAGCCCACGCTCCGCTCCAGACGGTTTCGTGTGGCAGCCGTGGAGCTGTTTGCCGGCGATAGAGCGGCCGAGGAGCTGGAAGGGTGCCCTGGGTGTGGCCCGCCGCCTATCGCAGGGACCGAGGGCCTGAAATTGCCTTGGTTTGCTTAACCTGCTATAAAAACAAGATGGAAAGCAATTCTCAGAAGTGCTGCCCTTCTCCATATGCTAAACCAGCAGGAGCAGAACGAAACCCCCAGGTCAGCACGTTGCACTTCACAAGTGCACATCAAGTAGAAACTCGGGATCAAATTTTTCACCAAGACTTCCTATGGTCCATCGCTGTTCTGGCCGTGGTTATAATTCTTTTTTTGTTGTTGTTGAAAGGTAAATCTTCTATTGTTTTATCATCAGTATGGGGTGTTCTCAGCCAGTAAGAGCTGGCTTAGGGTGGGTCTTCAGGTCATATCGACCCTGAGGTAAAAGCTCATAGTCCCAGGCAGTGTTTGTTCTTCTGAGCCAGTTGTAATGCAATTAGCATCTTGCCTTTCATGCTGTCTCCTGCGCATAGATTTGCACATACAAATGACTTTGTGGGCTGAAGTCACAGAGTTTGCATTTCTGCAGCCAGAAACAACTGAGAGACAAAAAAAAAAAACCAAAAAAAAACTGCCTAAGCATTATTCTCATGATATTTTTTGAAATTAACTCTATTAACCTAAACCTCCTCTTGCTCACTGAGCTTCTTAGTGCTTCTCCTACCATTTACATTTGTGAAGGGCTTTGAAAAAATACTTTACATGCCAGCATTTATGTTGATGAGTTCTATTTAAGAAATCTACTCAGTCTGAAGAATGCAGACACGTTCCTCCACTTCCATTTTATGGTTCCATTTTTGCAAAATCACAATCTTTTCTTCACTTGGCACTCAATGAGACCAGCTGCAGTGTCCTGTCTGAGCTGTTTATCATACTCCTCAGAGCCTCACACCTTCAGGAATTCAACACCAGTGGCTGAAGACGTATCAGCACCCTGTAAACATCTGCCAGTGTTTTCTTGGCACTGTGAGCAGACAGTCTGTCCTCTCCCTCCACACAGTCCAGGACACTTGAAGTGAGGAGGGGGCTGAAGTTTTTGCAAGATTGCATCTCCAACGGCTTTGGAGAACCATGTGTTGCAAGATGAAAGTCAGAGCTGGGTTCTCTAGCTAAATGACAGAGCTGAATCTTGCTCGCTACAAATCCACAGGCAGTAATCCCTCTGACTTCCTGCACTACCAGTATGCCATTAAACTATGTTTATTTATTTTATTTGTTCTGCTAGCTGTTTTGCAAAAAAAGGTGAAGCCAACAAAGAAGTCAAAGTCCTGCTGCTTTCAGTTAGAAAGGTGACAAGTCAGGTTAGCGATAAAAGCCCTCACGAAAGCTGAGGAACTGTGTTTCCTATTCTGCACCCCATGACAATACAGCAGCCACTAAGTACTGCAGCTTATTTTGGGAAGTGTGTCATGCACTCCAGTTATATATAGAAAACAGCAGATTAGGTAGTGCCCTATTTCTTTTAACACCCTCATGAGATTTAGGGGACCAGGTATGAGTCTGGTGCCCAAGCGCAGGAGCATGTCAGACAAAATGGATAAGTAGAGAACAGAAGAAATGGAATTTCTCACACTCTGCAAGGCAGCAGCAGAAAGCGGAGGAGCAAGGCTCTGGAGTGGCATACAGAAATAGAAAGCTGGTACCGTCCCTCCCCCTTCCTTCCCAAATGAAACCTACTTCCATCAAACTGCAATAACTGCAACTAAGGGAGCACGTGGCTTCTTGCTTCAAAGCAGAACCATCCTGGTGAGATTAAAAAGTCACATCAAGTATCAAATCAGAAAGAAAATCAAGGAGCAGCAGGAGACACTGCTAGGTGTTGCCAAAGGTGCTTTTTCCACCCACAGGGAGGAGGAGAGATGAGACAACCTGCAGCAGAGCGTGATCTGCTGCCTTGAAGAAGGAAAGAACAATGGTCCACACAGACAATAGACACTCCCAACACACCCAGCAGCTCATACAATGGCTGGAAGTATCCAAGTGCCTGTTGCAAAGCAATGAAGTGTTTAACCCTTTGACATGAGGAAGGGGATAGCTTTCATCCATACGAGTCGCACAAACGGCTGGGGTTGCCTCGTACTCATGCATTAACCGGTTTCTCCAGGTGGGCTGATGGCCTTGCATCCCCACAGGAGGTGGGGACCCGCCAGGGAAGGAGTTTCTCCCTGAAGGGTGACTTCATCTGAGGGAGAGGCTGAGTTTAAGCTAAGGTTGGCAATCACAAGTAGGGATTGTGGTGCAGGTGTTTGTACGGGAGTGTGTGTATCTCACAGAAAGGCCTTGGAAACAACAAAGCTGACATCTCAATATTTACATTTAAAAATCATATTAAAAACAGAATCAGTGATCTGAAAACTGCTTTACTCCTGGGGAAAGTTGCTCTGCTGTTGGTTGTAGTGGCTTATCGCAGTGCCTCCATCCAGACGCACCCAGGGTTGGAGCCAAGGTGGGCCACCAAAGTCAGGCTGGAAACTCCAGTTCAGCTCATGGGTTCAGACTGAGGCAGGTACTCAAGTCATACACAGCCATCTACCTGCTCCCTAGCGTCACCAGTATAACTCCTCACTGTGCTGGGTGTTGAGCCAATACATAGAAATATCTAATCACTAATCCAGGAACTGGCAACTCAAGGACCAGCTATCAGAACAAGATTTTCCCGGGTCTGTGGTAATGATTGTCACCCACATCTATCTTCTTACTTAGAAATATTATTCTCTTCCAAGCTAGAACACAGATCAGACATATAGAGTACACAGAGAAAGCTTCACCGTAAAACACAGCCTGGCAATCGCTAATACAAGTGATGCAATGCACTGTCTACCTTAATCCAGATTATGTGGAAGAGAATGTGTTCATTGTCAATGAGCTACACAAGCCTATAAAACCTCAGAGAAGGAGTGCTTTTTATTGCATGAGAAGACTAGCATGCCATAAAGCAGAAGACACTCCTATTTTCAGCAGCTGAACATGTAAAACTAAGGAAGGGTGTGGGAACCAGGAGAAGGCTCAGCAACATGAAACGAACCAAGATTTTCATGTGTTTCTAATGAGCGTGGAGATCTTTTAAAGTGCCCTGTCAGAGCTCTCTGAGCAGTACTTTGTCTTCAGAAAATGTTTGGGAACTCTGAATGAGGCCTCTTCTGGAGGTTTCAGATCAAGTAGCTGAAATATGCCTCCTCCTCTGGTTAAAGACCTCCCCTCCAGGTGCCAACGTTGATAATTCAGGGACGAGAAGTTTCCGAGTCCTTTCTGCCTGTTGAACTTTCAGAAGATCACAGGATCAGAAGGGGAACAGGAGAGGATCTGGGGGATGCGGGCTTTTCAAGCATCCACCTAAGTTAATGGCACACGAGGATGCCCGGCCGGGCAGGAGCCGTCTGGCACCTCCGTTCACATGACGGGGCAGCGGGCACAGCTCCAGGCTGCAACAGGAGCCGTCATCTTCTCGAGGGACTGGCTGGCAGTCGCCACAGCCTTGGCCAGTGAATGACAGATGGTGGCAACCAGCCATGGCTGGCCTGTGGAGCCATGGTGCAGGCAGGAGGCTCTGCCCGGCGCTCTCGCCCTCGCTGCGGGCAGGCCAGAGGCAGAAGCCAGTGCCATGAGTCCTGCACTTGATGTGTGAGATCAGACAGGTCCGGGCTTATGCAGGATCATGTGCTGAACATGAGTCAACTGTGTGATGCTCTTGCAAGGAAGGTGTTCTTGGCTGTATTTATAGGACTGTAATAGCTAAAGTATGAGAGGCAATTATGCCATGCTACTAATTGCTGATGACTCCCCAGCTGTAGTCCTGTGTCCATTTTTGGGAACAGTATTTCAAGAAACAGGCCTACGGTGAGCATCTATGGGAGAGCCACCTCAGCAACAGAAATTTAAATAACACGTGATGTTATTCTGTGATGGAATACTGAAGCTGTTTGGGTGCTTAATCTATAAAAGCAAATGCTAAAAGGGGAGCTGAGGAATCATCTATTTTCTGTTTCTGGGATTAGTTATTTATTACAAATGATTACTTAATTACTCTCCAGATTCATGGGGATAAGTAAGAAGAAAAAAAAATTAGTATTACTTAAATCTTCAGATGAAGAGTCAAGCTGTTAGGAAAAACTTGCTAACTATAGAGGTAGTAAAGATCTAGAACAGGCTACCTGCAAAGGATGTGGATTCTCTGAGAAGGTTACACAAATATTGGTCACCCATGATGTGTTGATATTAATCCTCTCTTAATGCAAAGGTTTTCATGAGATGATCTCCTTAGGTGTCTCCTAAGCTGATTCTGTGACTCAGTGACTGCCAGACATCTGCTTTCTATGCTTCATATTAAAAAAATGCCTTCGTTTGGTGGTTGTAGGCTCCTGAAAAGTTGCTCCCACACAGTCTGTGAAGGCATGTTAGAGGTGCCCATCTAAATTTTCACATCTTGTGTACTAAGTATAGTGCAGCCTCTCACACCAACTGGTCTTCAAAGCCAGTTAGGAACAAGGAACAAGAACACAACCTGAGCTCTCAGGGGTGTTCTGAAATCAGATTCATCAATGTCTGTGAAATCTGCTGAGGCTGTGATGAAATTAGTAATGGTATAGTCAGAGTAGGATTTATATTATTTGCAGGAAATTATATAAATGTGAACCCAGATATAGAGTAAGGAGCTTCAAGAGAAATACTGAATAACTTTTCATCCATTGTTAAAAAAGGGTAATTACAACCTGTGTGCATTGGGCAGCTGAATTAAACTGCATTTCCTAAATTAAAGTAAGTAAATTAAAGTAACTTCCTAAGTTTTGAGGGCAATTTGAGGGCTTCACTCAGCCACATTACCATCATAGCATGGCTTCTTGTCTGTAAGAATTTAACAGAACCTTATAGCTACTCTAAAGCGGGTGGTGCATTAAATTCCAAAGAAGAGTAAGCTAAACAGAAATACGTGACATATACTAGCACATCCACAGAATACTTAAGAATGAAGATACTCAAGGACTCAAAGGTATCTTTGGGGTAATCAAGTGAAGGCAACATCTCATACAGCTTCCTTCAGAAATTGTCTTTTCTTCTCTTTTCCAGCCTGGCTAATTTCTATCCATTTGTATTTCTGCCCACACCATCCATTAGCTTAAGTAATTGCTTTTTCATCTCTGATACTTACCCTACTATTTAGACAGAGCAATCTTATGTTTTGTCCTCAGCTTTCATTTGTCTGGGCTACAAAACCCAGCTCTTTTAATGCTCTCCACTAAAACAGGTCCTTCATTCTCCTGGTCTGTTTTGCACCTCGTATAGTCATTAAGCTTCCCTAAGTGGGAACGAGCAAAAGTGCATATGATATTTCAAAGGGGCGCTCCCTACTGCACTGTGCAGTGACAGTAACGCTTCTCTTTCTGTACTGGAGATATCATCTCTGGTGCATTGTAGGAACATCTTCATCTTCTTTATGGCCATACCATAGGGATAGCAGTGTAGAAATACTCTAGAAAGCTCTCCTTGAGGTAGTGCCAAAACTGAAAGCGATACCGCAGTGACCACTCAAATTTCCACGTGAAGTTCTGTGCAGCTTCTGTGAGTCATGATGAATTGGCCTTGCATTAAATATAAATATTGCATCTGCTAGTCTTCAGTCATATAGCATCTTCCTATATAACATCACCTCAGAGTAAGCAGGTGGGAATGCAATTGCATCATGGACTGGTGGATGTGCTGGTGTGTGGCTGTTTTTGTATCATATGATGAGAAATTGCATAGTTACTGAAAGCCCAGACCTTTTCCATACTCAGGTCCTTGAGATACTCAGCAGCTGACTTTGCTGAACAGCTCTCTGAATTTATAGGAATGCAGCCTTACGAGCTGAGATCAAAAACACATTTCCCATGGTTTATCTTTCTGCTGACTCAATCACTGATTATTTTCTATCACCAACTCTTCAGTGATCCCCCCCCTATCTGCTTAGCAAAACCTGTCTAAAACATTGTCATCTTTGACTATTATCATCCTTAATTATTTGGACTCACTGATCGGGGCCCTGACCCCAACCTGCTGGCTGAGTTCCTGGCTTAACCTCAGACTTGCCTTATCACCAGACTTGTCTGGTGATCTGGACTCCTGGCAGACCCTAGATATTGTCACTGGACCTGCCCTGCCTTGCTGTCATGCTGGCTCCCACAGCCCCATCCCGTTCCCCATCTTGTCCCCCAACTCCTTCCATCAGCTGAGTATATCAGCAATATTGGTATTTTTTGGTCACTTTGTTGGCTGTTCTTCTACCCTCTCATGTTTTCTTATTTGTTGTTAGAACCTCCTAATGTCCTCTTTTTCAGTACCAGGAATGAAGCTCATAAAAGTCCTCCCAGCTGTCTTGTATGATAGTTTAAACGTTTCTTCACAACTACCAGAGCCTTGGACCCAGGGATCCATAACATAGGAGCTCATGTGGAGTGCATGTATTTTTTCAGGGTCTCCAGGTCTGACCAAGTGAGTAAAATTGATCTTTGCCAGAGAACTCAACTAACAAGTGCATCCTGAATATAAGCCGTAAGGTTTCCACCAGGACAGAGAAAGAACTCAGCCGTTGGTGAAGTGGTAGAAACAGCGTCCACAAAAGAATTAGTAACTTGTGAAGCAACTTGTGCTTGGGAAGAACAAGATGGACCAGAAGCAGAAATGAAGAAATCTGCCACAAAACTGAATTAAAGGGTTATAACAGAAGACAGAGACAAAATACATCAGAAACACAATAGCTCTGTAGAAATAAAAGAGACAATAAATTGGCTTCTGCTCTGAAAACAGGGATGCTGAGAAATGTTTCAAAACACTGAGTTGGAATGAGGCTGTTCTGAGGCTTCTCAAAGCAGCCACTGGCTTTACTGCATTTTGGTAATCTTTTTTTTTTTTTTTTTTTTTTTTTAAGGTCATTTGCCCTCATTGCCATAAACTTATTTAAACCTTGCAGGGAGCCACCTTACAACTAGTATTCTGCTGACTCCCAGTGATCCCTGGCATACTTTTAGAAGCTCCCAAAAGGCAAGCGTTGTCAGTAGATTTTAATTTGCCATATGTATTTTTTTGAGTTTATAATTCAAAGACTGGAAACCACAGCGCACACACCATATGAATGTTCGCTTGTGTATACATCTTCAGCAAGATGTTTTGTAGGTTATTAGATATTTTTTCTTAAGAGTTTCGTACTCCTAATAATTCAGCTTTGAAAGCACATCTATACATTATAGCAATATAAATCACCCTTCTACACTAAGGCCACACATCATAAGCAGTCTTCTGTTTTAACTGATGATTTCAAAGATCTTGCTCATGAATTGGGGTGGACTTTCCCTCAGGAAGCTTTTAATCTAGTTTGGATACTATTGCACTTGCCTAAATAAACTCATACTTCCAGCCAAGTGAAATGATCAGTGACAGTTTCTGATCTAAAACCCACTCACATATGGTTCCTTCAAACAATACCACAACTACTGTTAATGTAAAAAACCCTAGCAGAGGCTGAAAACATTTCCACTTCCTTTCTGCAGGTCACTCAAAATTACTGATTGCTAGAACATCTGAATGGCAAAGCAGGTTGGGCATGAAGACGATGCCATGAAGAAAGTACTAAAAATACACAGCTCAGTTTTTTACAATTGCACTGCTACAGATGTGATATACATTTTTTTAGACTTCCTTTGAAACAATGCATCAAACAATGTACCTGTACAGCCTCCTACTTCAGGTTGGAAGTTTTAGCCTTAGATACATTTGCAACTGGAAAGACTCCTGAAAAAAATCAGAAAAGACTATTAAGGATTTGCTTTGGATTCAGAGAGTAGAGATGTTCAAAGGAGCTCAGCCTGTTTGGGTGTATTTGCTCGTTAGCCAAGCAAAACAGGAGCTGAGACACAATTCAGCTGTGGCCTATAAATATATTCTAGACTACACACTAGCGGAGAAGAAAAGCTTCTCATGAATGTGTTTATGCTGGAAATTAGAAGGTTACCCAATCCTCACAGCAATGATGCTTTGGAACAACCTTTTACTGGAGGAATGAGGCAAAGCCACTTGAAGTTGTGGCTTGATTAGCTGCAAGGATGATCCCGTGGTTGTCTGTGACAAGAAATGACAGGGTGCATGGGTCTATGGGTGGGTGCCTTTTCAAAACATGGCCTTACTTGTCACAGTGGGAACTTTAGGGTGCTGAGTATTCTGGAAAACCTGGCTTTTACTAGATGTCTGAAAGTGAGCAGAAGCCATTCATTAATATCCACAGTCGGCAGAGCACTTCAAACCTCCTTTTCATGTGGTATTAACATGAGGCACCTGGGAGGTAGGAAGCAGGCATTCGATCATAGGCTACAGATTGATTTGAATAGAACAATGTTATGAAGAATTTATTTTTAAAAAACTACAAAATACAGCATAAACAATCGCACGAATGATATCTTACTCAGACTCGCCATCAGTTTTTATACTATCCCTTCCAATTGTCAGTTTATTACAGGAAACAGCCTTCGTGCTGCACACTGTCTTCTGCAAGCCATGCTGGTATTCCAAGTGCACACTAAGAGTTGCCATGACCAGACATTTCAGACAGAATGAGGGTAATTATGGCAACCCTAGAGATGGCTGGCACTGTCTTGCCCAAGGGCGTACCAAGGCTAACCCCCATCAGCTAGAAGTGGGACTGTGCCCGGGGAAGAGCACTTGGGGTGGAAAACAATGTTGAACTGCAGGGTGTAGACTACCTAGAACTGCAATAAGGCCAAAGGGGACTTTGCTTTGCTTGCTTTTCTTATGTCATAAAACTAAAAGAAGTTGGTCAAACAACAGCCTGACAACTTCACTAGTTTTTTGTTTTGTTTTCCTCCAGCCTTTCTTGCTTCTCTGCTTCTTTGGGTTTTTGATTTGGTTTATAGACCTCTCGGCGGTCATGATCATAGATTTGGTTTTGGCTATCTGTTCTGGCGTCGATACAATTGGGGAGCTAAATAAGACAGGACCTTATTAAGGACATTGCACGGCATCGCTGTGTTTCTTCCCTCATGAGATGCTTTTGATTAGCTGCCTGAAATACAGGTTTCACAAGGAACTCCTGTGGCGCAGAAGTTTGTCTGGCAAAACTAATTGAGGAGAAATGGCCCAATTAAGAAACTCATTGTACTTTTCCATTTCTAATGGCAAACTCTGCTACAATTTATGTCCTGTAGGAAGACTTTGCAGACTTAGAAAGGGTCCTCATTATTTTTGAACTGACAAGCAGTGCAACTCATGCATTCATCTGTGTTTGGCAGTCCCCAGAACCAAATGCTGCAGAGAGAAAGGAAAGTGTGCAAAGCCTTCAACAAAAGCACACCTCATCCTCAGCTTCTTCAGTTAATGACATGTACATGCCTACTAATGCCTAAGTGAAAGCATTATGTACATAGTCGTTTCATGTAGCAAACCAGAATGATATCCAGCCCAGCCAAGTAGTACATGCCCCACTGTGGCTCAGCAAAAGCTTTAAAGATAATTTCCCAGCTTTATGTAAAACACAAAGCCTGACAGTATTTCAGGCAATATTCCCCCAAGAATCCACTTTCTCAATGAAAGCTCATAAGCAACGGGGGAACAGGCACAGAGCTCACTCAAAACATCAACTCTGAACATTTGGTCGTGTCTCTGCTAGCAGTTTCCTCTAGCAGGAATGTTTTCCCAGATCCTGCCATTTAAATGTGTCCTGCTGGCAGCCAGCTTAAACCCCAGGCCTTCAATCCATGAGTTCAGTACTAAAGTCCTTCTACTCCTTCAAGTACTCAGCTGAGAATTCTCCAAAGGAGAGGATACACCTATATGGAAATAAAATAGAGAGTTTTTCCAGTTAAACCATTTCAGGCACCAAAATCTGCCTGTCCCAAACACACACACACAAAATTCTTAGCAAGGCAAATTCTCTACTTTGACAAGTAAACAGCTGATGAAGACAAACAGGTCAGCAGCTAGCTGAGCAGCATCTAGTGCCATTGGCCAGATGATTTACTGGTCTTTGAAGAATGTATTATTTCCTTTAAATACGCTATATTGTTAAAAGGGAGAGAAAGAAGATACAGTGAACTTGTTACCTACAAGAACATTCAACCTTTATGAACTTTATTCTTACCCTATGTCTTCTGGGTAAGACTTTTCCAGATTGTGCACAGTACTTTGACATGATCTTTTTATTGCTCGAACACTTGCTTTTTATTGCTTTTAGTGCTTCTTATTGCATGAACACTTACTATGTAGCATGAAAGAGCAATTGGAAGCAACTGGTTTGGTTTCTGTGAATGATTCATTTGTATTGCCTTCATCACATCCCATTACTAAAGCAGCAAATTCCTACTTGTCTGTGGGAGCTGACAGTGCCACCTTCTCTCCTCCTTTCTCCTCCAGAGATTTAACTATGCAGAAGGTTGATCTAATTACTGCTAGTGAAAATCTTAAAATTTGCTCCCTAACCCATGGCCGCATAACCCACCCATTCATTTTGCAGGAGCTCTGGCCCACATGCCTTTCTACAAGCCAATTTGATTCACTAAACCCACAAAAAACTCCCTCCTCCATTTTTTTAAAGTTTGTTTTCTCCCATTTTATTGGATTAAATCAGCTCATAGAGTTGGCCAAGCAGCAGAAACTGCACAAAGTCAGCAGCTTTCTGGGCTGAAACAATCTCCAATTTCCATAAGCAGAGAGCTGGTAACTTGGCTCACTGCACCTCTGAGCCATCAGAACAATCATGTGAACATGCCTTATCTACACACTTTAAAACCAGATTAGCTTAACTCCTACTAAAGGTTCTTTAATTCACATTGACTTTGCACATGAAGAGACTTCATACCATCAGTTTTGCAAGCTCATCTGTTAAGGCAGCATCCTTCAACAGAAAGGTGGCCAGATCTTAAAACAGCCACAAGCATTTTTGCAGTGATCATCCAACTGAAGCCCAGCAGTATGCAAAGCTATTGCTGAAGAAAGAATGCAAGGAACAACTCATGTAATGGTTGTAATGCGTGGCTGAATGCAGAGAAAACCAAAAAGCACCAGATTTAGCAAGTAGAGGTAGGAATGGTTTCCACGCAAAGAACTTTATTTTCATAAACACAGCAGTGAAAAAGCAAACTCTTAAAAGAAGGAGGGGGGAGGGGGGGGGAACAAAAAAAAAAAAGAAAGCGAGCTTTATGTCTATATGTTTAATAAAAACACTTTAAGACAAAAATCATTTACATTCTGATAACTCACATTCAAAAATAAAGAGAGAAAGGCAGCAGGGCATACCATTCAAATGAATACCTATTAAAAGGTAGTAACGTATTTTTATTAATAACCAATATAACACTGCAATATTTAATCTTGAATTTGTATGTACAAATGCCATATTCTACACAGCAATAAATCAAGACATACACACCATAAGGAGCACGTACACTAATTTCTGTCAAGTTGAAAAAGTAGGAATCATACTTAACAAAAATCTCCTCCAAACTGGTAACATAGAAAAACCACTGTGAGTGGTAAACAACAAAAAATAAACACTGAAATACCTAAAGAAAACTAGTTTGAAAAGAAATACAATTAACAAATAGGAATCACAATGTAGGATTAACTCTCCCCAAATATCCAATCGTTTATTTTGCTCTAAGGTAGATTACACAGCACACAGAAAAGTTGTTATATTTCAGTATAGTAAAATGCAGGCTTTTGCAATTTGGTCCATTTACATTTCACTGATTATTTTAGCCTGCCATATCAGAAAGCAAAGTTGTGTATCCCTCAATCTTTGGATATAAAAAAATAGAGAAATTACATTCTTCAGCACAAAAGCAAGATTTTGAGAAATGTGTGCATTATTTTTTTTTTGGTTAAGCATATTTAATTGCTTTCATTCATGCAAAAACTGTGAATTAATCCCATTCCAGATGAGGATTTTACCATAAAATTTAAATAGTCAATTTATTAGATTACAGAACAATGGAAAAAAGCTTGATAACATAATATCTTGTTACTGAACACTACTCAGTCAAAATCACACTAACCTTACACATTTGACTTCTTAGAGATGCAGGCATAACAATTCATTCAGAAAAGCTAAAAGACATACAAATTTAAAATAGAACAGATCCGAAAACTATACTTACTCATTTTTACATAAGAGGTTCAAACATTTATAAAGCTACACATAACCTCCAAAGAACATGGACACTAAATTGTTAAACAAACTATAAGTAGCCACTGCAGACCTGACAGTAATACTAAAGAAAAATGAGTACTATCATTATGCTATCAAATTCTTATATTTCCTAACCATGTAAGTGCAAATCAGAAGTTGCAGTTCAAACGTGTAGAAAGCTTGAAATGAATAAAATAACTCAGGTGTATAGCATTATTAATATTCTCTGTTAGCCACATAATATATAAATATAGATTGGAATTTTAACTAGGGGAAATTATTTTTCTGAGGTAAGGAGAGAGAAATTCAAGGGGGTTATATCTCTGAAGAAGCAGAGAGAATCTTCCAACAAACATTCTGTCATTGCCAAATTGTGCCTTAGGCACTATACTCAGCTGAAGAAATAGATTGGTTTTGGCAAGTAAATTTGCACAGCAATCACCTGTACAATCACAAACAAAATATTTTCACACTCTGAAGTTACATAGCCTTTCACCAACATCTCAAAGAATGTTATGGAGCAAACATATTCTCTCCTTGTTGCAATAGGCACAGAAGACCTGCCCAAAGGACCCCATCTCCACATCAATGCATTTGTCTTTAAGCAGAATCCATATTTCCCAAATTTGATACTCATTCTCAGGACTCTATAGAACAATTGTCACCTATCATATTTATGTTAATTTGTCATATATTGTAGTATAATTATATACATGTGAGAAATCCAGTTTGCAAAGATTACAAATGTATCAAGCTGCCAGTAAACAGTTCCTATATCTACATATGACGGTGCAAGTTAGTGGTGTCATAAAGGCACTTGTCTCTCACAGACAGTACTGTCTTCTCTAATCAGTCAAAAATAGATCTAAAAATATTTATTTTAACATCCGAAATGGTTTTTACTCCTTAAAGTGGTGCAAATCATCATCTATGGAACAGTAATTCATTAATACAACGTGAAAGAGCTAAGTGCAAAGTATCCATAATTAAATATATCTTTATAATTAATTCATTTTAATGCCATGCTCTCAAAAAAATGCCAACAAACATGCTATAGTAGAAATGTGATTGGCACTAGCAGCCACAAATAAAAAGGTAAGTGCATACAATAGTACAAGCAAGCTTATTTACGAAGTTACCAAAACAATTAAGTGATGAGTTGCAAGGAGAGACATTTGCCACAAGTCTTTTCCAAGACATGCTTGAAGCCACACCTGACCAGTATGAAATATATAACACACATTTACATCATTAGGGACATCTTTATAGCTAGCTATCTAATTTTACAAAAATAAATCCAAAACACTCGTTCACTTAAAAGTGAATTCTGTTTCTGTTTTCATGGCATGTGAAAAGACAAGTCAAAACCAGATCTAACAAGAGTTTAAAAAGACACATAAGCAACCACTAACTAAAGTTCAGTGCAGTTTTCAGGGGTTTACGGATGGCAGTGTGAAATCCTCAAAATCCCATTTATCTGGTCAGTATATTGGCACAGATTTTCCTCTCCAAGTCTCAGTACCTTAAAGCAATAATTTGAAAGAGTTTCCATCAACAAAAGACCTGTTGTTGCAAATCAAAGTGCTCGGGTATTACAAAAAATAGACATAATTGGCTTTGCCTATGTAAATGCTAATTTGCAGTTCGCATTATAGCTCCATTAACTGAGAAATTTAAACACCCAGAAAGGTGCGATGGATAGAATAAATCAAGTACAACCCAAAAGCCAGCAGGTTTTTTCCCTTAATACCTTCTGTCATAACAGCACATTAAGAGTATATCCAGACTGCTGTGAAGTTGCTGGATGGAGCCTCATGGTTGAATACTAATTTTCATGTCCAGTCTTCTTTAAATAGTTTTGCCAGTACTGTACCATAAGGAATTTTCCGCATCTTTGAAAAATCTGCATTCACTGAACATTGCACAAGGTTATTAGAACAAGAAAAGGGAAAAAAAAAAAAAAGCCATTTGATCAAGTATTAAGCTATTCCTTCAGAAAATCACACTTCTTTGCTTATAGCAATGACCAGAATTGCTGATGGCATACTGACAGTTGCCATAGCAAGTGGGTGACTGCGTGGGATAGCAGACATATAGCCAAGTCAACTGCTTATGCAATCTCCGCGATTTAAGCAAGCACAGAACACACCACTTTTATTGTGTGCTGCCAATGATCTGCATAAAGTGCCAAAGGAAAAAATGTTCTTCTATGTTAGACCATGGCTGTTTCAGTATTCCCATTCATCTGTTTTCATGTCCAGATAGTAAAGAATATTCTGTGCAAGCTTTACCGCTTGCTTTCTGGCAGCCTTACACCGCTCGTCACCTTGTGGATCAACAGCATCAAGTGCTAGAAGTTGTTTCGTAAGAAGTTCTTCCAATCTCATGTAATTTTTATCCGTTCTGTTTCCATCAAATGAAATCACCTCCTGCTGAATTTGAGACAAGTTTCCAAGAACAGTCCAAACTGCTTTATGGGACTGATGTTCGGCAGCAGTTTGCTCGGAATACATTTGCCTTTTTTCAAGTGCTTCCTTCAAATCAATATATGTTATAAGAGTTTGAACTTCTATTACTGCTCTTCTCCTGGCTTCTCTAATACAGGGGTTTTTTCCTGGACTCACCTCATCTAAGCAGGCAATTAATCCCTGCAATTCTGCTTTGGATCCCAAATACAAATCAGAAGCATTCTCTGTCTTTAAAAGTAAAGAATTAACTTCCTTCATTTTCTTACGGATCTCTTCTATTTTTAGAATGGACTGATTTTGTGCCAAATCATAAGCATGAGTAGAATTTGCTTCTTCTTCCAAGTCCAGGTATTTCTGCAATTTATTGATCTCTTCCACTACTTCCTTTCTGTAATTTCTTATTTCTGCGCGACCACAGACATCTAAAGCATCCAAATCAGCAATGAGGCCTGTAAGCACACAGGATAGATGCCTGCAGGTATCATTACTGCTCACTCCCATTAGAAGCGCAATAAGAGTTCCTCTTGCTTTGTTCACGTCGCACATTACAGAGTTAATTTTGGAGACAGAAGGATGCGCATCATTAGAAAGTGGCAGGGACAGCTGTTGCTTTACACAGCTTTCTATAATCTCCTGAACAGCACATACTTTTGTCAGAGTGCGATATCTTGCTTTGCGTAAAGAAACCTTCCCTCCGGTTTTCACCTGGGTAAGCCTCAATACAATGTCCTGAATACCTTCTTCAAATTCGTCACTTATACAATTACCTCCTTTGTAAAAAGGTGTAATCTCGCGTTCGACAAGTGCCTGCGCCTCCTTGAATATAGCCTCTATTTCCAGTCTGCGCGGATGGTTTGCATTTTGTTCCAGTTCCTTAAGCAGCCTCTCTGTTTCCTGAGCAGCTCGCTTTCTAGCTTGCTGAATATCCCCCTTTCCTTCGGTGTCTACAGAATCTATTTCAAAAAGCTGTTTAGTAAGACTCCTTTCTAATTTCTTGTAATCTCGATCAGTAGACAGACCACTGAAGACGACCACTTGCTGTTCAATCTCTTTGACTTCCTTCTGTATCTCATGCAACCGTTTTATGGATGGGTGTTGGTTACCCATATCCATTCTCTCCTTTCGTCCAGTTTCAGATGAACTACAAAGAAAGTGAGAACGAGACTCGCGATTAATGAAGCGTTAACGCAAGCGCCTGTCACAACTTTCACAACATCCTGAAGCACTTCAGCATTACAGCTACTTTAAATATCGCCAACAACACGAATAAACCACTTGCCTGACAGTTTATGGCCATTCCTCTATTGTTTCGCACCTCCTTCTCCTGCTCGGGCTGCAGGGGAGATGCTTTAGTTACCACACGACCTGCTCTTAACGTTCACCCACAACCCGCAGCCCTCCCTTCCCCACCTCCCCTGCAGCTGAAGGCATCGCAGAACAAACCGGACGCCCGCGGCCCAGGGGAAAAACAGCGGCAAAACCCGACCGCCCTCGGGGTGCCGCAACCCCAGGGCAGGGCCGCCTTCCCCCGCACAGGTCCCACAGCCGACGCTCCCCCCTCCTGGCCCCTCCACGGCCGCAACCTTCCCGTCCCGTGTCCCGTCCCCCCCCCACCGCGGCGATGGGGCCCGACGAAGCGGGAAGAGGATTTCACACCCCGACACCCCCCGGGGGAGCCCGGAGGCGCCTGAGGAGAGGCTCGTGTCCCGTGTGTCGTCGTCGTCCCCGCCCCCGCAGCAACCCCCCTCAGCGCCCCGGCCGCCTCACCCGCCGGCCGCCCCAGCCAAGGGACCCGCTGCCCGGCCCGGCTCTGCGCCACGGGCCGAGCGGCAGCCAACGCCCGCGGCCCCGCCCCGCGGCCGGGCGGCGGAGGCGGGGACGTCGCGGCCGAGGGACGCGGCCCCTTCCCCAGCGCCGCCCCCGACCGCAGCGCCGCGCGCCGGGCGGCCCTTGCCTTTGCGACACCGCCGTAAAGCGCCAGTCGCCGGCAGGAGGCGGGCGATGGCGGCGACCCGGGCGCTTTGGGGGGGCGGCGGCGGCGGCTGGTACCGGTACCGCCACCACCACCGCCGCCGCCTCCTCTCCTCCTCCTCCTCAGCCGGCGGCGGCGGTCCCACGGCTGAGCGCGGGGAGCGGCAGGAGAGTGCGGTAAATCCGGGCGGGGGCGGGGCAGCTCCTGCGTCCCGGAGGCGGCCTGCCGCGGGGGTAGGCCGCGGGGTCTGCCGCCCCTGAGGAGGCCTGAGGGGGGAGCGGGCCGGGCCGGGCCGGCTGCCCCCGCGGTGACTCTCAGCGTCGCTGGGCGGGTGCGTCCCGATAACAGCCGGCGTCTCCCGCGGGCTCTCTCGTTGTTTATGTATTTCCCAACGCCCCCGGTGTTTGTAACTGCCAGGCGGGCCGCGCTGCGCCGCGCTGAGGCACAAGGGGAGTAAAACGCTTTTACAAGCGGAGCGGGGAGGTACGGGCTGCCCGAGCCGGGTCTTCCCGAAAAGCTACGCGTTTGTGCGTGGTCACACGGGTGCAGGAAGAAAACAGGGCTTAGGGAGACTTACACACTTGTTAGTTCTTGCCATCGAATATTTTAACGAAGTGGAACGTCAGCGATAGAAAAATGGAGGGGGGAAAAAAAAGTTGCTTTTGAAAGAAAAATCATGATTTGGGTCTTGGGAAAGAGTCAAAGGCTTCTCCTCTGTAGGGCATTTCTAAATAAACGTAAATTTTAAATGTATCAAGTGGTTTTCAGTCAGGGTAAACGAATCTACGTAATTTCTGAACTTGTTGCGCTTGTGTGTTTTAAGGTTGTGGGGGAGTTTTGGAATTTATTTCAAATCGGGATGTTCTTCAAAAACTCTGCTAAAGCGGTTATAATGAATTCTGCCTGTATTTTCAAGGGCCTGGGTTTCAGCCCCCCAGCACACTCCCGTAATGACTGGATTGGCCCCCCCGACAAGCACTCCAACCTGCGGCCGGTCATCTTCTACGTGCCCCCCGAGGAGTCACCTCTGGAGCGGCGGCTGCGGGAGGCGCGGCAGGAGGCCCAGGCCTGTGACCAGCGCTTCTGGGCGCGGCACAACCGCACCTTCCGCCAGGTGAGCCTGTCGTGACGCCTGGTGCCGCTTGGCTCCGGCCTGCCCACCCAAAATCGGGGGGTTTGTCCTCCATGAGGTAGGGTTCAGTTCTGCCCACTGTTGCTGGCTGGTAATTGATACTGTTTCCTTTAATACACGCAGTGTCTTTCTGGAAATTACTCTTTTGTCATTCATTTCTTTAAAACGACGTACAGAACTGAAAAGCCTGCGTCTTTTATTGCTGTTTAGTAGCTTATAATGATGTTTGCCTTTTTCCTGTCTTGCACTGAAAACATAAAGTTGTAGCCATTCTACACGCAAGACCTGTCTGTGACTAGAGTGGCTGTTGAAGATGATTCTCCAGCTCTTCTTGCTCTGTCATAAGTGAGAGAAATTAGGTATCATCACTAAGGGCAAATGAGGGACATGGCCTGTTTCACTGGCAGTGTACCCCAACAAAGCTACAAGTGGGGACTTCTCAGTCATGGTCTGTCTTCTTTTCTGATTGCAGCATTGGTTAGGAGACACTGAATTTTGTTGGAAGAACAGTAATGGTTCAGTGATTCACCATCACTTGTGATAATCTTTAATCATCGTATCCTCCCAAAACTTGGAAAGATCTCAGAAAAAAACCCCAAAGCTTATTTTGTAATTCCATAGAGCTACTTTTTAAGTTTGCAAGACTTATGTACAAATAATTATTCTGTTTCCATCTAAATAATTTCAATTTTTTTAAGGCTGCATGTTTTCCTCTATGCTCAAATTCTCAGTTATACAATACAGCAGATCTTAATAGTTTGTGTTATAAACTGAAGGTTCGGATCCTGTCAAACAATACTGAAGCTCAGCTGTAACTTCACAAATAAGTTTTATGTTTCAGTAGGACACTTGCATGAATTAATTGATGCATGGAGGTAGCAGGATCTCGGTGACAAAGTTACTGGTTTAACTAACTCACTGGATTCAGGAAAATGTTTTGTTGACGTTTCCAAGTGTAATGAGTATTGCCTGTTATTTCAGAGGGTATTAAGCACTACACTGTTATCTGATTAAAAACAATGGTTAACGTAAAGGACTGAGTGCTTCAGGTTCTAATGTGGAAAAACGTGTTTTAGGAAAAAGAAGAATTTATTTATTCAAGACTGAAAGCCAAGGGTGTGGAAATGAGAGATGAAACAGGTTAGTGAGATCTTTGTTTATAGTTTAGGATGCATTATGAATTCTGTTTAATTTTTAATTTTGTTAGTTTATGCTCTTTGTGTCCTGTCACAAGTAATCTTGAGGGGAGGATTTAGAAATGTTTTCAGGAGCATGATAAAAAAGAGGAGAGGAGCTCTTCAGAGATTTGCATGTAGGGTCAGATTATCTGCTGCACTGTTCTTCCTCTAATTCCTTCCCTGCAGGTGGAGGTAATGTGCTGAAATCCTAGCCAAGTAATATAATGATTCTGTAGTCTAAGGAGGAAGGGACTTTTTCCTTTCATACCTCCTAACCTAGTGAGCTAGCTGAGCTAAACATATAGAGCATTTGCCTCGAGTGCATATTATAGTTGGGTGGATAAATTCACACTCTTTGGCTTCAGGTCTATAGTTTATACAATAAATACAATATTTTTCCTTGAGGCAGGATAAGACAGCTTCTGAGGAGACAGCAACTGCTATCTGCCTGTCTTTCCCTGAGCACAGTTGCTGTAAAATAGTTGCCTCTCTAATTCATTATGTGAACGTGAAACTGAAATTTGCCTTCATAATAACAGTGAATTGGCCATTGTAGTAGAAGGTTGAACATTTTCTTCACAGAATAATGATCTGTTTGAGTTTAGTAAAGCATCTGCTCTGATGTTCTGTATATCACAGACCATTATTTTTCTCTTTGGTTTGTATCCTGGTGATCAGTGTGTGGTTGAGAAATAATTTTAGTTAAGTTCTGTGTTGTTAGAAAACACTGCTTTTATATTGCCATTTAGGGTTTGGTTTGGTTTTTGGGGGGTTGTTTTTATACCCTAAAAATAATAAAAAAAAAGTAGTAAGCATCTACATCCCTTAGAAATAAAATTATATTGGCTGCATGTGTTGATTAACTCTGTTCTATGATACAGCTGTGTTTGTATATAAAAATAAGAGTAATAACAATATACATGAACAGTTGGAAAAAAACTTGCTTTTTATGTAAGTGAATCTATGATCAGTTCTGCTACGAGTGTGAAGAAACAAATTAACTATAGTTGTTAAGTAGGCAGCCTTCAAATAGTCTTAAATTTATCCCATAGTATGTTAATCCATTGTAATGTATTAGATTTGTAAATAATGATAAATAGAACTGATTAATAATTTACACTCTGTGATCAGTTTCAGGAGCTTTAAAATGCATTTTAGAACAGTAACAATTTGAATATCACAATTCCACCTCCCTTATCATATTGACGCCCTATGGGACATTCAAATTTGACCCTCATTTTAGAAACACTGAAAGTGCCAGAAAGTTTGTATGGGAATTATCTGGTAGAGTTGAGAATATTTGCTGATACCTCTGTGCTGTAGCCACAGGTTTTCCTGTCATGTTCTGTGGAGAGGATCCATCTCCTCTTATATTCTGCTTATGAGAGTGGCATATTCAAAGTCATCTTTTGTACTTGCTTCTTCACAAAATAATTGTTTACTATATTGTTAATCAATCTGACATCTCGGAACATACACTCTTCGGTATAAGTTACTTGAAATTTATCAACATCAACAGAAAAAAATGTACATCTGAAAATATCATGTCAGTCATGGACAGTGTTCTTTCCCTGTTTATTGACTTCCTTTAGGGGGAAATTTAAGTTACTGAGTGCTCTTACTGGTGCTGTTTAGACTTCAGCCCCATGAGAGATTAATTTTACTCAAAGGATAGATACTTCTAGATCTATGGGCTTTTTCACAGGGGTCTACTAGTTCCCTAAATAATCTAAGACCTGATAAATAAGTCTTATGAGGAGCAGCTGAGGGAACTGGGGTTGTTTAGTCTGGAGACAAGGAGGCTGAAGGGAGACCTTATGGCTCTCTACAACTGCCTGAAAGGAGGTTGTAGTGAGGTGGGTGTTGGTCTCTTCTATCAAGTAACTAGTGATAGGACGAGAGGAAATGGCCTCAAGTTGCGTCAGGGGAGGTTTAGATTGGATATTAGAACAAATTTCTTTACTGAAAGGGTTCTCAGGCATTGGAACAGGCTGCCCAGGGAAGCGGTGGAGTCACTGTCCCTGGAGGTGTTCAAAAAACGCGTAGACGTGGCACTTCAGGACATGGTTTAGTGGGCATGGTGGTGTTGGGTTGACAGTTGGACTTGATGATCTTTTCCAAACTTAATGATTCTATGAACATAATCACTTTCACAAGTAATAAGGGCTTAAGAGTTATGCCACCTTCAAGATGATCAGTATTTTTAATCTGCTGTTACGCCAAAACTTATTTTCAGGTCAAAAAGCAACACTGAATGTGGAAGAAATGGCTGACTTTTACAAGGACTTTCTAAGTAAAAATTTTAGAAAGCATATGGAGTACAACAGGTATGTAGAAGGTATTTATGTTGACTATTATACATTACAGTCTAAGTGAAAGGCATAAGATCAAATTTAAAATTCAAACTTTTTTCCGTAATTGGTAAAACAGCACCTAAAACTATTATTTTTAGAAAATTATTTTTTAAATGCTATTATTAGCATTTGACAGAAATTTGCATTATCATTTGAGGAGTTCTACTGCTTATTGTTGATTTAGTGGAGAGATGAATCTCATCTCTGAGATTCAGAGAGACAAAATCAGGCACTCAATTTTTTTCTGTTATGGCATGGGTCTTTTCATGCTGCTAATTGAAACTGATAAATGGGCAATTAAAACAGTTGAAATTTTTTTATAACATTCTAGTTGACTGTTACATAAGTACTAGTAAATGTGATTCATCTCAAATGAAAATTGTTTAGTGACAGTAATATTTAGCATTCTTGTTTTTATTATTTTGCAAGCATATAGAAAAAATGAAAGTGATTAGCCTTGAGTTTGAGGGGTTTTTTGTGTGGCCAAGCATTAGTAAAATGGCCACCTGAACTCATCCTGTGTAGAACCTTAGCTACAACTGGGTAACAGCACATCCACCATGCTTCTTCATAACATCTACTGCATTGTTTCAGTGTTACTGTTTGTACAACAACTTGATAAACTGGATTAGGGATCTGATACAACTGAAAAATGACTTGCAAACATGCATTACCCTGCCAGTAGCTGTGCACACTTGGTAGAGGGCTAGAAATAAGGAAGGAATGGTAAGCTGGATGAGGATGGCACTTAATCCAGTTACAGTAGCACTGCCCACTGAATATGAAACCACAACTTCAGTTTCTTCTCTGTATTGGATTGAAAGATTATGGGGCTCAAATGTGTCAAGTATTACTGGGTTCCTAATGGTGTAATGCTAGTAAGAATTCTACCATCGCTATAACTGATCTGTAACAAATTGTGGTTTAGGATTCTTTGTACGTATTGTGCATATACCATAACATACTACACTCTAAAAACAATTTTACTGTAACAAATATTTAAAACAAATATGCATGTCTTGTCTTGCCCATGGGGGGGGGGGGGGGGGGGGGGGCAACATCAGCAAAACCACAAGCAACAGCCTGAAAAGATAGAAAGGAAAAAAAATTCTTTTTAATAAGAGGATTGTTCAAATTGCCTATAACTGATGAGTCAGAAAGCAAATAGTTTATCTTAGAACTTGTCACCAGATGCCATTGTTCTACTGACCTCAGGATAGTGTCCCGTCTTCACGGTAAGAGAGTTCAGGCTTTGTGCCTAAACATGACCTTCCTTGTTGCTGCCTTGTAAAATCAGGTAGTGTAAGCTGCGTCATTGTAGTTTCAAAGTGGAACTGCACAGCCCTGAAAGCAATGGAGCTTTTTACAGGCATTCTGATTTTGAGGGGTCATGTTTATAAAAATCTGTTTATGCCTTCAGCTGTATGTTCTTTTGCAGTGTTGCCAGCTGGCCTGAAAACGGTGGCTGCTGAAGTGTTGCAACTTCTAAAATTTAGTTAAAATTGAAGCAATGACTGTGCATAGACACCATGAATATTTAGTTCAGGGTACATAGACTGAAATACAGTCTAGTTTAGGAAAAAAAATTCAAGAAGGATATAGGAAATGAGACATGAAAGCAGACAAGAAACAGTTGCAATGTTAGCATGATATTTTCATTTAACATGACATTTGAGGGGGTAGCTCAGTGCTGCTTGTCAGCATGATTTTTGCTACTATCCTTACTGAGAGGTTAGTATCTCGGGTTTATGTTAGATCTGTACATGCAAGGTTTCCCACAGAGAGCTCAAGAGAAGACCTAAATCCCAGTGTTTAATATTCCCTGCTAGTTCTACGATAAACGTATTCTGTTGCTTCTCATGCAGCAGTTTAAAAAATGGGGGAGTGATCCTTGTCGGAAAGTAGAAGGAAATTATGAAGTTAGTTTGTAACAAGGGCAAGAATTTGAAGCTAGTTCTCAGAGCTTAAAAAGGTCTGATAGGGGCTCTCTCATCTGTATCGTGAATTGGCTCCAGAAGTCATGCATGCTGCCTAAAAATTATTTAAAGATATGAACACTAACATTGGGAATATTAAAGCCATCATCTTTAAAGGGTACTGCATTAGAAACCTAATGTTTCCTGTATTGGGTTATATAATTAGTCTTTGAAGTGTCATTTTATTTTATTCCCCCCCTTCTTTATAGGTGACCAGCTATGCCCTTTCCAACACACGAATCCTCATACATGCACAAACAAATCTTACCCATAGCACAGCACTGGCAGGAAATTCTTCTAGATAGCTTGATGATCAGCTTTACTTCTGAAATATGAGATATGGTTACAATAATTTTATCTTACCTGATTGCAAATACAATTAGTCATAAAACTACTCATCACTTAACTTTTTTACAGTTAAGCTCTCAGTGGTTGTAGCCCTACAGTCTACATGTAATCTCTTCAGGGATGTGGATATTCACATAGACGTTTTCATAGGTTATTTAACTCTAATTAAGCAGGAAAAGCATTGCCACAAAGAATGGAAAATGATGTTGTTACTGAATTGTCATTTGTCAATGCCAAAGGATATTTTAATATAATCGTGTACCTTTCTCCTGTTCTTGTTCTGTGTGCTGATGATTTTCCTGGCTTTGGAATCCTAGAGATTGGTATAAACGTAACTTTACTATAACATTCCTCATGGGACAAGTAGCACTGGCGAGAGCTCTGAGGTGGCTTCGTTGGAAAAAGAAAAAGGTTGGAAATTAGTGATCACAGCTCCATGAAGAATGCAACACTAGCTAGGCCTGCTATAAATTTGTTACAGTGATCTTCAGAATCTGAATGACTAATGTAATAATTGCTGAATCTGTTTGTTAAACTATGTAAATAAAAGTTACCATTGGTATTAATTTATAATCACTATGTAGATTTCCTTTACCTTTATTCCAAGAATATCTAAAATATTTCCCAACCAAAACACAACTGAGAAAACTAAAGCTGTTCCTCGTTTACATTAAATGGAAGGGATTACAACTGTCACTTTTTTACCACGGAGTCATAGCTCCTAAATAACATGTGATTCAGTATGCTGTACCTGAATTCAGGTCAGAGAATGATGTCTCCACCAACCATATTAGTATATAAAACCAAAAATGCCTCATTTTGTGGCAGTTGACTACTATCTGGGGCAGTAGCTATCCACAAGTAATACAACATGGCTGAAAGAATGCGTATGATTTGTGAGTATATGTACAATCAGTTTAGAATAATCCTCTTTTCAGTGTGATTATTTCCTATTTTAATAAAGATTTAAGATATGTCATATAAATTACTAATGCAGTAGGATCTTCTTAGATAATTTTGTTTCAATTAAAAGAAATGTGCTCCCCTTGGACAAGAGTTCCTCTAACCTATGATTGGTAAAGATTTTAGTTGCTGAGCAATAAAACAGATGCATTGCCAGTCACTTAATCTTGGTAGAAAAGGAAACTGATACTTGGCTGTATGGAGGAAAGCAACATTAGCACTAATACGCACTGCTTTCTGCTTGTTAATTTCTTTCAAAAAATGTGCTATTCTCACCAGTTTCTCTGAGGCACTCAAAACAACTCGCCTCAGGGTGATTTTTCTGGCCTCTAGGTATCTAACATCAATTGGAAGGAGGTTGGTTTAAGTGAAGTCTTAACATGTTATGCCATATATCTGTAATTTAAAAGAAATTCCATTCCTCAAAATTTTCTCTCTGTCTGTTTATACAGTTAAATGATTTTTTTGATACAGTACCTACTAAGAGGATTCTGTTAAAAAGAATGTATGTTGTCAAATGAAGCATGTTTCCCTAAAGCTATGCTGTAGGGAAGGTTCTGCTTTTGGAAACGTCAGCTCAGAGGCCATTGACCTGTTTTTCATATCTAAACATGACATGATTTATTCGCAGCATTTTATTTTTTCAACTGGAGCAGAAAGAGCTTCGTCAATATCAACTCTAATAATTCCTTTGCAAGATGAAATAAATATTAATGATAGAGTAGCAGATTGCACTGTTTCATACAATGGTGGTATCATCATAGGGGCTAAAACAGTCACTGAATTGTGGTTTTAACTTGTGTTATTAATAAATGAAAACAGTCATTAATAGTGTTTGCTGAGGTGATAACCAGCACTTCTAGGAAAATAATATTTGTGAGTGTTATTTATTGCATCAGTGCTGTAAAAGGTATATATTTATTAAAAAGTTACAAAATGCCACATTTCTTTAGGAAAATATTTTTTTGAAATAGACCACTGTGGGTATGTAATGTAATTCTTCAGGGCTTTACAGTAAATTGTATCTTACGGTATATAAGGTTTGACCACAATGCAAATGGACACTTTAATAAATAGTTCCAAGGTGAAAGAATGGTAGGATGATATAAAGAAATATCACTGAAAGGCAGAGACCAGAACCCCAATGGACTGGTGGTTGATAGCCATATGTTCTGACAGCCTATGCATAAGATTCCTAAGGTAGTTTCACATATGCTTTAAGTAGGTAGAGGTCAATCAAAAGAAGCATTTTCATCTTCCGAGTGGCTCACTTTTATTAACACAGACGTTTTTGTGTCTGCCTGCTGAACCAGATCAGGAAATCGATCACTACTAGAACTAATCCAACAAAAAAAAGTGTTACTAGATGTCAGTTGAATTAATATGCCTCATCATGCAGATATAAGTGTTCTACTGTTGGCATGAGGGAGATGTGGGAATTCAGATGGAAGGTTTGGATTGTGCTTCAGTCAATTAATAGTTAAAACTGTTCTCTGAACATGTAATTTTAGTATTGGTCACCCCCCAAAAATATAATCAGCATACGATGGATTGTGCTAGGATTCTGCTCTGAGTTGCTTGTAGGTAAAGTTCGTGCCTTTATGGCATTGCCTTCATTAAGATTCTGTGTGGAGCGCTGAGTCCCTTCATGTAAAGGCTATTGAAGGAGTGAGGTACTTATCTATTAGGTAAGTGTTGAGCTCTGATTTAGAATATCTAATAAAGCCACTGTGAAAAGATGTTATTAAAAATAATCCATCTGAAATTTTGAGTCTCATTATGAAAACCACATACATTACTGAGATAATTACATTTTTGGGACAGCCAAAAGCCATATCGTTTTTGCTATTGTTGCATTACTTCTGGTGGTTTTTTTTCTTGACTCAGAGCAGTTGTAATAAGGCCAGCTGCTTTCAGATATTATTGATCATAAATCCTTTATACATCAAAGGAAGAATAAGGAGCTGCCACAGACTACTAAAAATAATTTTTTTATGTTACAAAGGCCTGCTACAGTAACTGAAGCTAGTGAAATAGATCAAAGAGTGACTTTTCTGTGCACATTTTCTGAGTATAAGAAAAATATAGGGGAGTGTTCTTATCATTTAGGTATTTAGCTAATCCTGTCAGAAGGAACAGCAGTATTTCATGTTTATTAGTGTCAGCATGTGCCTTTTTAATCTGTCTTATGCACCCAGTACGTTCATAATAAAGCAACAGTATTTTGGTAATATTAAAATAATTTTAGATAGCTTGTATTGACTTGGGGTGGTTCTGATAACCTGTGTGGGTTTTTGCTATTCACTGAATTTCTCTACTGGAGCATTAATTTCGATAGAATATGAGAGGAGTAAGAGGAAGTGTCAAATGGGGATTGAGAGGCAGACCAACTAAAGGTTGGGTTGAAGTGATTGTAGCACCTTAATATAGGATTAATAAAGAACTGTACATCTTTAAAAAACATGCATTTCTTAGTTTCATTAGGAGTTTTAATAGTAATGGTAGCAACTACTGAGAAGATAGCTTCTATGTTTAACTGAACATTCTTAGGGATAAAATTAAAATCTAGTTCAAAACTCAGATTTGTTATTCAGATGCTGACCCTTCCTGGCCCCATTTTAAAGGGACTGTTCTGCTTGCAATTTTTAGCTTCCACTATCACTAAGCAAGATTGGTACCCTACAGGGTAATCAGATTTAGCCAAACAAGAACTTAATTTACATCCTGCGCAGAGCCCATGGGCCGGTCTTTTGCATAAAGACTGGGAGATTGAAGTGTTTTCAGGAAAGGATAATATATGCCTGGAACTGTAATAGGCATGAATAACATTTTCATATTAAAAATTATATCCACTGATTGTTGTAAACCAATTCCCAGAATAATAACCCCATAATTGTATATTCAGGTTCATTTCTCAAAAAAAAAAAAAAAAAGGAAACACAAGTTACTTTATTTCTTACGAGTTTATTTCTTAAAAAGAGTTTGTAAGTGCACGGAATGTAATAATCTTGAAATACACACTCATTAATATTCATTATTATATAAATCACTTCTTTGTGCCTTGACTTTGCATTCATTAATGGGTTAAGATTTACCCAAGTACTGTGAGATTTAGTTGACTGATATATTCAAATAGGAGATGCTGTGGAAGTGCAAAAGCAGTACTTTTGGCTAGAAATAGTAAAGGCAAAAAATTCCATGATCCCTTTTTCAGTGTGGTCTTACTCAGGAGAAATATTGTATAGTACTACCCACAGTCAAAATCAGTTTTAGAAGCAATGTAAATGCTTTGAAGACATGGTCCCTGTTTCATACAGCTGCTTGTGTTCTACTAATTCAAACCAGATACCCATTTAATCGAGTTTCTTATATTTTGCAGGGAAAGGCACAGTGATTTTGCTTTCTGGTGTATGCGGGTTCTCATCCTTAGGGGTGGTCTCAGGTGTGTTGTGACCAGGCCTGAGATGGCAGGAGGCAGCAAGAATGACTGTATGCATCTCCTGAGACTGCCAGGAGGCAATTAGCACGCAGCCTAAGCTGGAGTAGCCCTGAAGCTACTTTGATGGACTATGACTGGCATGAATTTCCAGCAGCCCCCATGCCAGTCAAGAATTGCTGTCATTTAGCAGTATTCCGTTCACACTGCTGCCTACAACAAACCCACTGATATGATTTAGCTGCAGAATTGGCTGTGATAACTTTCATCAGCTGAGCCAAAACACATTAACAGGCAAAACGCAAGTTTCAGAATCATAAGGAATTCAGGTCACTATTCGTATCTCATTGTTAAAGAACTTCCTGTTGACAGATTTTAGCTCCATCTTTGTAATAAATCCCTGGCATGGAAAACTTCTCATATGATGATCAGTGTGTAGCATACATTGTCTTGTTTTTAAAGGGTTCCAGAAAAGTTACAGATTTTCATTTCTAGAATGACTTGAATAATTAGAAGTCAGGATTGTTGAGGAGGGGGGTGCGTCTTGCAAAACAGATTTTGTAGTCAAGGCTATGTTAGAAGACAAAATCCATGAATTGCAAATTTCAGAAGAGATTGACTGCTTTGATTGCTTTCCAAGTGATTTTATTATTCTGGAGTGTCATATAGAAAATAGGTGGTATGACACAGCATAAGTATTCTGTAACAAATGAAGTCAAGACAGTTCTGACCTTAGTAGCTGTAGAAACTATAAATACTTGGTAGAAAACCCTTATTTGTGCAAAATTTTATGAGACTGAAAGACAAAATGGAAACTAAATTCCAGTGAATATGTAAGAAAATGTCTTTTGGATTTACCAATCTTCTCACATTTACAAAAATAATATTTCACTTTTAATGTGATGTCTGGAAAACATCCAGTTTCCTCAGGCCTCATGAAAAATTCCACCACAAAAACCAGAACAAAATACTAAGCTGACATGAGTAAATAGCCACAGGTGCTAATTTGTGTCAAAGGAGAATTCGAGCTCACTTCAAAGAAAAAATCAGTTCTGCCATAGGATATTATAGAGCAATTTTAATTGACATGAGATGCTCAAAATTAATTTGCTGTGCTCCTCTGCTGCTTCTTCCCTGGTGCCGCTTTTGCTGTTAGGAAAAGAGGGGTCTGGTCTACTCAGTGTGACACGTGGAGACTTGCTGGGCATGCTTTAACAGTTACCACAGTATTGCAGCCATAAATCTGATTGCCATAGGACCGAGTAAAATAGCCTGGTGCTGGGAGAATGTGGCTGAAGAGTTGCCACTGGACAGGGCATGTTTCCATCTTGGGAAGATTTTTTTCAAGCTTTTGAATCATGAGGTTCACACTTCCTCTAAAAGCAGCAAAGCAGCTTATTACTGTCTTGAGTCTATAATTTATTATCTAACAGCCACTTAGCACTCGGTGTTTGATTTCATATGTAATTGACAATGTCATTTCAACTTTTAGTTCTAGTATATGTTTACATGTAAATTAGAAAAGCAATCTCACTTATTTACAATATGAACTTTGGTTTTGGGCACTACCCAACAGAGTTCACAACCAAAAATTCAAAGTGAAAGGAAGGTAAGTGAAATTAATGAGAATGCCAGTCACACAGCATTCCAGCCTCCTTTGGTTGCAAAATGAGTGGGATGGGAAATGACAAATGTGTGAACAGTCCTTTAAAGATTTTTAGAGTGCTTTCTGCACTGGTGCACGATAAACCTGGCAGTAACGTTTTTACGGTTATGTAGTTAATTATAAGGATATGGGGCATGTTAAATTGCTGCCCACAACAGAACCATTTACTGGGTAGATTTCTGGTCAGTGTTATATGCTGATGAAGGAAGATACTATTATTCATCAGTCTATTCTGTGTGAGTCATGACAGTTTTCAAACATATGGTGATGGTGTACTTTGTGGCCCTTCAGCATGTAATAACAAGTGTAACACTGTGTAGGCAGTACATTTCATTTTCATGGCTGATTTATATATATACCAGTTTTTCCCAGCTTTCCCCTCGTGTTTATTGAGGCATGTTTCAGTTCCTGTTTACAGTTACATTCTTTTCAATACGCAGGGTTTCATACACTATGTAAAACTGCATTATGTATGTCTTTGAAACAATTCCAGCTTCATTAAAACATAATTATTATTTTAAATATTAAGGAATAACTTAATGTTGGAATACACAGATTCAAAATCTAAAGTACTGCATATGGCATGTTTCAGCAATTCCGCAGAACTTCGCCAGGAGACTGTTGTTAACTGATGTGACAGAGTGAACTGCTCCGTGTAATCAAAATGCCTCAAACAGTCCTGGTGTTTTAGGTGATGCTGGTGTTGTAGAGAACCGTAGTGGCACGGATTTCTTCCTTGAAAGAAATTACTACAAGTTCTACTTTCTGTGAATTGTACTATGCCCAACTGGCCACTAAAGTCAAAGGTCAAGGAGTCATGCTTTAAATTGCTATCTTTAATTATTTGTCCTCTGAAGCAAAATTGTAGCCTCAGAATATCTGTGATGATCTGTTACTGATGAGGTAACTGCCTTCTTAGCCAGTTTCTGCATAAATTACAACTTACCTAAATTGAGTCTAGCCTTTTTGGCACAAGGAAAACCTTCAGAACATGATGTGATGCAGCAGTATCTGCCAAACTCGACAAATTAACAGCATCCCCTCTATGTTTTTTTGTATACTGTTCTCCAAAACACCTCTACACAGATGTATGAGGAATTCCTTTCTTCAGAAATTGACACCTACAAGGCTAGTTTCTAAGGCCTCCTTTCACATCCCCTAATATAGAGGCTATACTAAGTGTGGATGGGCTAGGTTACAGATGGACCCTGTGGAGGTCCTGGGCAGAACTATCACATGGAAGCCAGGCCCTTGTGGTTGTCTAAATCACACAGGGAGCAGAGAATAGTATAGGATTGGGAAGGCACAAAGATGATTTGAAACCATTCTCTCCACCCCTTCTCATCTCGGGTATCAGACTCTGTTCTAGACCTTTTGGAGACTGTCCACAGAGTGAGTTCTTCAAGAATATTTACTCTTAGGTAACTGACAGACAAGCTTGTAGAGATAAAACACACCATCCATCCTGTAGGAGTGAATTAGGCAATCATCTCACTAATGTTTTAAGTCTAAGACTTGATAGCAGCGATGTACATATCTTGTTTTCTTCTGTGTCATTGTAAAGATACAGAAGAAGTGAAGAGTGTGTCCATGGCATGTCTTTGAACTTAATGCTTTTCAATGGGTTTCTCTGTGAACTGGCAAGAAAATGATTCATTAAAGCAGATAAAAAAGACAGAATTACAACAGAAAAGATAGGAATTAGAACACCTGAAACTGAAGCAAAAACTTCACAGTACATAGTTGGTGTGGGAAGAGCAAGGAGAGAGAATTCATATCCAAACCCCTGGGAATAAGATCATCTCTCCTTATCCTGCAGCTGCTCTATTTCCCAGGAGGCAGGATGAGGAACAAAATACCTAGCACAGGCAGTTCTGTTTCCTATTGATTTCTAGAGTGACTCTGCCCTTCTCAGCCCCACGTACTGTATACCATCCATCTAGCCACAGGCGTATTCACAGATGCCATTTTCTGTAGAGACATAATTGGTCATTGGCACAGAAACTACAGGAACAGTTGTCACACAGCAGAAACATTTCCATTTCCCTTTCCCTTGGGGCAAACTGTATTACCATTAGTTCCCCAGTCCAGTGCAGCTGAGTACCGCCTTGGTTTGAACACCCTCTTAACCAAGAAAAACTCCAACAATGAAAAGCACATGTAAAATGGCCTCCCATAAAAAATGAGAAATTCCAACCAACCAGTGAATTTAGTATAATTCCATACAGGGTATTAGTTGAGGAGGAGAGAAAAGCATTTAACAGAAGATCTGAAAAGGGGATAAGGGTTTGGCAATTACTGCGGCACATGTAGAAAAGGAATACATCAAGTGAAAGGGAGGTTATTGATAAATCAGACTTAGGAGCAATTGTTTTCAATAATGACCATGGCGCAAACAATTGCAGCACATTAGGCTCAAGAAAGATGAAGCAAATGGGAGTAGAGAAGGGCAAGTTGAATAATCAGGGAGATGTAGAATCTCTCTTAAAGAGATTAAGAGTTCAGTTTGTTTAGCCAAGCAAATTGATGGTCAGGAGGGGGTAAAGGACTGCAGAATCTCCTACACAGGTGAGTGGAGGAAGGACCAGCTAAGAGGGTTACCCCGGGGAATAATCTTCTTTCTCTGCAATAATTTAATCAGATGTATAAAAGAGAAGTGCTACATTTGAGGATTTCCTTAGAAATGCAAACATGTAGAGAAATGGAGCCAATCACTAGCAAGGGAAAAGAGCTAGAAAGAAATGACACAATTTGGCACAATATCTATATGTATATATTACCCTTGAGACTGAACACTGGAGGAGTGAGGTTCTTGGACAGGAATGGCAAGATGCCTGCTTAATTTTCAATAGAGTTTGATAATTACATTTAGAAAAAGACCAGATGAGGTGGTTATCTGTAATGCCTTTTAGACTTCTGAGACTTCATTCTCTGTCATCAGTAGGTGCAAATTTCTACTTGGAAAAGGTCACATACAGGCATACACTGGCATTAGCATTTCTTGTGATTAGCATATGCATCAGCTTTAATAAAAGGCAGCATCTGGAAAATCATAGCTTCTTTCTTCTATAAATGTATGTAGGAATCTTGGTGAGAATAAAAAGAATACATCCTCTATCTCCATGAGGAAGCACCAGTTTCCCTGGTGCCAAGACAAGTTTATGTCCCAGTCTGTGCCTCTGCCTAATGTTGGTTGGAAAAATGAATGCCTTTTTTTACACTTTCAAACATTCACTTCTCAACAAAAGAAAAATCTTATACTGGTTAAGGAAATTATCCAAGATTTACAATTACGTGTGACTGAAATTAAAATCACAGCCCTCACAGGTTTTATTTTAGGGAAAAAAGCACTTTTCATAATGAAACTCTGGAGAATTTAATGAGAAAAAGGTACCTAAAAGTCTCCTTCACCATGGAAAAAACTCTACAATGACTACCAAGATTATCAAGGTAAGAGTCTCACCTAATCTAATTGCAAGTAACGTGGCAGCGAAGCCTGATGAGTTAGCAAATCTCCATGAAGGAATGCTGACTAGCTAGTGTTCAAAGAAGGGGAAGGGAATAATGTAAGTAGTAATAAAGCAGGCATTTAAAAATCAGTAGAGGTGATCCTTTTGTTTTCTGCTTTTAGATAACTATCAAAGATTTTGTCTTTGGAAGACTCTGTTTGTTGTGTTTGTGTAATAAACTTTTTTCCTATCAATACTAGGCCTTATCCCAATAGAAAGGTAAAGAAAGGGAGCACAGTCATAGTTGGGAAGTAAAGATATGGGAGGGTGAAGAGAAGCACTGTATCACACACTGAATGTTCTTACTCTAGTAGCAGCCAAGATGGTGATATTCCAGCAAAGTGTTTTTTTGTTTCCTCTGAAGGACTTAATACACTTCTGCAATGGTTCAGTGACTGAGGTAAGTGAATACAGAAATAAATGTAACTTCCTGTGACTCATATGCAGTGATTAATAATTCTCATAACCTTGAATGAGCAACTGAAACCCCAAGAGAGAATAAACTCACTGAAAAGTGAGAGTATAGAGGAAGGAAAGGAGGAGCATAAATGGAACACTATCTTTCTTCATGTATAAGCACTAAAAGTCATGTGGAGTGAATATGGAGAAGAGAGTCTTTCCAAGCTAGAAGGGTGCTGGTAGTCAACTATCAGCTGACTACAGAACATGGAAGCAAGTAAGGAAGAAAGTTGCTTCATCTTTCAATGAAATGAGAGGTATGGCAGAAATAAAGAAGGAACAGAAATTGCTGTTTGAGCAAAGTAAGTAGGTATTGGTGTGAGCATTCCCTCACAGAGGTGGGAACCTACTCCTTGAATGTAGGGAGTAAAGATACAAGTCATCATAAGCTCTCCTCTGCGAACCCTTAACCTGTTGGGATTTTTGATGCTTAAAAGTAGGACCTTGGAAAATACTGACAGTGGCTGTAAAATCATACAGCACAGAGTATTATAGTTTGATCAAAGGGTGCAATTCTTTGCTCCTTGATCACTTACTACTTTGAAGATAACAGTGGAAATTGGGATATTTATAAATACAGCTGTGTTGCTGAAATCTTATAGTATTTTTCTTTATGTTCACATTAATACTGACATGCAAATTCTCTAGTAGTTTCTAGCTTTCAAGTGGTTACTTTAACTGTATTACCTGACGTTTTTATGTCTGTTTTTAATAATAGAACTGTTTTAAAGCTAACTGAATGGGCTTCTTAAACCTTTCAGTCAGTATCTTTTGGACTTGAACAATAGCACAGCTCTGTAACAGCTGGGAGATGAAAAGAATTCTGGTTAGCAAAATGTTAATGTCCAGCGCAAGTATCCTGCTCTGTTTAAAAAAAGTAACAGAAATTAACTAATGAAATGGCCTGTTCAAGAGTTGAATTAACACTGCATGCTTTATTTCGTTGTTATTTCTCTGTGAATAGAAAACGGCAGGGAAAAGCACACTGACTTTCATTTGTTACAGCTTTCTAGAAATCCTTGTGACTCTGAAAAAGGAGAATTCACTTGCATGTAAATACAGCTTATTGACTTGGGAAGCAGGATCATGATCAGTGTTCATTTTACTTAGAACTTTAATGCCATGTCCAACAGTGGGTTCCCGATGGTATGTTCAGGCAGCTTGACTCTGACAGTGAGTCAAGGTAAACAAAATACAGTCCTTTTACTCAAAAGTGCCTGAACTCCCTGATAACAAGGTAGCTCTGCATGCAGTAATTGCACATATGCTCAAAGGAGTTAGGCTAAAACTGTGTTTGGGACTGCATACTCGACACTTGCGACTCTTAAGCACTGACTTTCATGTTTCCTCTTTTCCATAAAGGACATTCTTGCAGGAAATACAAACTAAAAGCATATGCAACTGTCAAGTGATTGTGATGAAAAGCCAGACAGGTTGCTGAGTCTGGCCTTTCAATATTTATTATTGCCAGGATGCTTTTAAACAGCACTTTAGCGGCAGTTGAAATTATTCCAATGTAGTGCTTTATTGTAGCCCATATTTGTAAAATGAAGTAATAGATTTTATAGACTGTAGGATTAGATTTAAAAAACTTTTTTCTCTTTTAGAGGAAAGATCCTCTAAGCCAGGAGGATAATTTGTTTTAATAACAATGGTAAAATAAAACAACCCACACTTCTTAAATGAAGTGAACCTGAATTTCCTTAGAGAGGTTTGCTCTATTTGTGGATGTCAGTTAAACCGAACCTTAATTTGCTGTGTGTACTTCTCACACTGTTGCACCTCAAAAACCTAAGAGCTTGGTGCTGCATTAGTTGAACTGTTTGCTTTTTTTTCTCTCCCACTGTGAATTACAAACCTCCCTCTCTCTTCTGGGAGAGGAGGGAAATGGGTATATTGAGAATAAAGAATCCAGCATTGTAAAGAATGTGTTTTGGAGTTTTGTTTTAATATTCACTCAGATGTTTGCAGAAAACCACAGTGACTTGTAGGTGGCAGGCAAAGAATATTCTAGAGACAACATGTCTAGATCATTTCAGCCTAAAAGCAGGGCATATAGCATAACTAGTTCCCTAAGAGAAGGTGGAAATGTGGGCAATAAGTAGTTTTTACTGCTAGATGAACTTGGATAACTCTTATGTAGATGAGACAGGAAAAACAAGATCCAAATGGAGAGGAACTCTTACAGTATTTCAGGTCAGGCAGAAGTTTGAGGAAGAAGCACGCTCACCAAGTCTCTTCTGTGTCTGTCTTCTGCTGTGTGCCATAAACAGAGGGGAGTAATACTGCACTTTAGTTCCATTGAGCTAATCAGCCTTCCTGCAGGAGGGAGCTTATAGTGTGTGCTGCTTATGTGGGAAATTGCCAGCATGCATATACTTGATTAGCCAGCATATTATGAATCAGGGTCATAGCTGGAGTAGTTGCTTTGTTCAGAGATGCTCAGATCCCTTGGGTAAGCAGCTAATTGCAGGAAATCTTTTAAAGCAAATGTGTGATAGGAAGAAAGCAATGAATATTGTTTATTCAAAAGACAGGAGTGGTTCCTTTGAATCAGTTCTCTTGCATAATTATGTAATTAGGACATGTTCTATTTTTAATTAAATCTCTTGCATATTCATGAAAATTCTCTGAACCTGTGGACCAATTGGCATGACTCTTACTTTTAAAATGTAGTTTGTATAAAGGAATGCCCTTCAATCTTTTCTTTCCCTTTCATATTACTGTACAAACACATATTTCACATTATTATACATCATTAGCCTGTATTACCTGTCAAAACTACAATATGATAAACCATTAATACAAAATTGCCAGAGGAATGTTTTAAATAGAGCTGAAGAACACAAGAACCTGCTGTCTGAAATACTAGTATCACAGCTGTTTTTTTGTTGGACAGCTTCACCTGTGTAAGATCCCAATCAATGAGCGGTATTCAGAAAGTATACTTCAGTTCCCTCAGTTTTTCAAATCCAACAGTGACTCTCTGTATTTGCCGTCTGCAGACAATCCATGTTCCCCTAACTTTGTTTTGTTTCTTGTGGGCTTCTGTGACTCTTCCTGTTCTTCTGCCTCTTTGACAACAGCATTAGCTTTGATTCCTCTTCCGTCTTCCTGCTTCTTCCTAGGAGTCTTGCTTTCTCACCGGCTTCTTGTTCTCACATCTGCCATTTCGTAGACTTGCTCAGTATTGTATGTGAGGGCAAAGAGATGTGAGCTCTGCTTTCCTTGTGCCTTTTAGATATTACCATTTAGGTGAGGCTGCACATTTTGATTTACCACTATACCTCCATATGTTCCCATTAGCTTATGATTCATACCCTATATGTACTACAGAGTTACATAGCCAGTTGGACTAGATGATCGTTGTAGGCCCCTTCCAACTGAACTATTCTATTCTATTGTATGTGGAGCTCAGATGGCAATGCACCATAATATTCTGCCCAGACGTAAATAATTCTTCCATAAAGTTAGGCTGTCGCTGTTCCCTGATGATTTCCAACGTGCATTTTATTGCTTTGCTATATTTAACTGTTTTTCTTCATCTCAGACCTCAATTCCTTCCATCTTTCATTTCTGGGTTTAATTTCTACCTGGTGGAACATAAAGCAACATGAAGAAAATACTGCGACTGTTCCTTCTTCTCTAGCGAGAGTGGGAATGAAATTAGAAGCTGCAAATAAATAGTTCTCATGACAATCGCCACTGAGTTCTAATGGAAGTCTTACTTTTTACGTGTAAACCTGTAGAAGAGAGGGCTCTTTCACTTAGTTCAGCGTGGAACAAAGACAAGAGTGCTGAAATATATTAACAGCACATAATTAGCCCTAAGGGGGGACCCGGCCGTCACCACAGAATTTGTACTTCAGCCTCAGTTTCCCCTGCGTAACTTGCTCCACGAGCCGGCTGCGTGCTGTACAGCTCTTGATGCGCCTTCGTCCCAGAGGCGTGCAGCTGAGATGGAAGCATCAGCTTTACAAGCCCCACTGTCGGCCTGCTTATTTACACGAGCAAAACCCTAAACTTCCTTCCAGCACGCCCAGAACAACCGGCGTGAAAAGCATCTGCGGTGGTACCCCATCCTGGAGCAAAACCACCTCCGTGTCACCGGAGGGTGCCCTGAGGAGACGCCGGGTTTTGCTCTCCACTGACACACACGCACTTGAGGCGGACAAGGCCTTAGCGAGGTTCAGCACGGTCCCCGCCCGTCTGCCCGGGCAGCCCCGGGGCTGTCAGAGCTGGGCCTCGCACCTGAGCCCCTGACGGCCTTCATCAGCATCCCTCCTCTCCCTCACGGGGCCGGCCCAGCTGCCTCGGGTGCCGCGCTGAGGTGTATGTGTGTGTGTGTGGAGGGGGAAAGGCCAGGCCGGGGCCGGAGGGAAGCCATTGCGCTCGCGCTCTCCCCCCTCCCCGCACGGCTCTCTCCCCTCCGAGGGGGGAGGAATGACGCCATGGATTGGGGTAGGCGGTGGGAAAGAAGGGCGCGCGGGGCCTTGTGGGAGAAGAAGGGGGAGCCGCCATGTTGGGCGGGGCGGCGGGTGGGAGGGAGGGAGCGCAGCGCGGGGCGGGCGCAGGGGCGGTGGCAGCACCAGCAGCAGCAGCAGCCGGGGCGGCGGCGGCGGCGGCTGGCTGCAGCTGTCAGCGCCCGCTGCTGCGAGGCCGGGCCGCGCCGTGCGCCGACCACCGGGCTGCGCAGGGCCTGTCAGCGCCTCGGGGGAGGCCCTGAGAGCGCCGTGGTGCTGACCCGCTTCCTTCCTCCCCTCTCTTCGGTCCTCTCCTCCCCCCCCCCCAAAAAACCCCCTTTTCCTTCCTCCCTTCCGCCCGCCCATCGCTGACATCCTCCTCCGGTCGCCTCCTCCCAACCCCCCCATCCCCACCCCCCCGGGCTGCGCGGCCCCCGCCGGCTCTGCGAGCGCTGCGCACATCGCCCGAGCCTGCAGCACCGAGCGGTGAGCGAGGGGAGCTGCCCGCGCCCGGGGGCGGCCCTGCCGGGGGGCGGCGGGCAGGGGAGGCGGGGGTGTGCGTGCGTGTGTGTGTGTCTTAATTATTTTGCCTTTTTATCTGCCGTTACGCAAACAACAAAAGGCGGCGCGGGCCGGCTGGTCCCTCCGCAGCGGCGCTGACAGCCAGCCCCTTCCCTGGGCGGAGGGGTGGGGTGGTGGGTTGTTTTTTTTTTGTGTGTGGGGGGGTGGTGGTGCGGAGGAGAG
Source organism: Astur gentilis (assembly GCF_929443795.1). Taxonomy (NCBI): domain Eukaryota; kingdom Metazoa; phylum Chordata; class Aves; order Accipitriformes; family Accipitridae; genus Astur; species Astur gentilis. Next base: position 12,117,284 of record NC_064904.1, read on the forward strand.
GGCCGCCAGGTTGTTTTTCGGTGTTTCGTGTAAAGCTCTGTCAGCCACAGTCACCGCCCGGCTGCGGGAAGGAGGAACCCCCCCGCCCCCCCGGCGGGGCTGGGGACCGGCTCGGCTTTGTCCCCGTTCCCTCTCCTGGCTCCGTTCGGTGCTGCGGCTCGGGCCGGGCGCCGCCCTGGGAGGGACCCTGGGCAGAGCCGGGGGATGAGGGGGGCTGCCGGCCTCGCCCCTCCTTCGCGGCCCGCTCGTCCTCCGTGGGGCGTGCGACGCTTTGTTTTTACTTCGCGGACTTCGCCGAGGTGGTTGATTCGGTGGCTGATTCGGAAACGGTGAAAGAAGAGGCGAGGACAGCTCTTCCTTGGGTTTTGTAAAGAGTGACCGGGTTTATACATTGTAGGTCACCTACCGTGCTGTGGTCGGAGGCGATTCGTGGACTTAGGTCGTGGCCGGATTTCTACGCTTCTGAAATAAGGACGAAGAGCATTGGTTAGGAACACGTTATTCCAGCAAAATGACAGGAATGCGTAACTGACTTAAGTGATAACTGCATCTTTAGGGCAGAGATTAATTAATTAGAAAGACACTTCGGAATCCTACTCGTTCTGGTTTCGTGTTTCTAATGATTTTAAGTAACAAGGTGCCTGATTTGTAGATCTGCATAGCAGTTGTTGGTAGTCACAAGAAGGAACTTCTTGAATCCTTACGGAATTCTGTGTCTGAAGCATATTTTAAGGACCAAAGCAGCATCACCTAGTGTAATGCTATCGCTTGGCTTTTTGAAGGTTACTAAATCAATGATGGTGCTCTTACTCTTTTTTTTTTTTTTCCTGTTAATGATTTCCATTAGTGTATATGATTTCAATGTAGCAGCAGCACTCAAGTACTGCTCATGGCATCAGAATACAAAATCAGAAAATAAAAACAGCTAGAAAAAAGTGGTAGTTTTTCATAGTTTGCTTTGAACAACAAAATGGTGAGCAAATGTCATTCATGATATAAAATTCTTTCACAGTTATACATAGTAATACATGAAATGAAGGCTATTAAAATGTAATTTTAGGTTTTTTGCAGTTGGCAGAAGGTTTAGTAACAATTACTCTGGGAAGTAACTGCCTCTTTCACTTCCACTTTTGTATTTGCACTTCACTTAAATAGAAGACTTATGGCCAAAGGGTGTGCATTGGAAGCTAAAAAGGAACCTTCGAGATTTAGATAGCTTAACATTTTAATTAAAAAAACCAAACCAAAACAACCCAACAAAACAAAAACAAAAAACTCAACTAAAACCGACACCTTTTTGAATACGCAATTCATTTCGAGCTCTTTTGGAAAATAGCTTTATTTTAATTGATTATGAATTCCAAAGCTTCAGTGAAACATGATAGAGGATATTACAACCCTAGGATTATAGATACAATTGAAAGTAACACATTCAGCATTTGCTGGCAGCAGAGAGAAAGCTGATCCATCTGGTGATTCCGAGTAGAAGACCTTGTATTTTGTAAGTCACTTGCACAATTATTTTTGTGAACACGTGGTTTAAGAGGACCTTTTTGTGAAATTGCAACAGATATGGAGAACTCTAGCAGTTCCATTTAGATATGCATTTTATATAATGCAGAACCATGTGGGTAAATGTAGGGAATTTAAATTGTCAGCTCCTGAAACTCACACAACAATGCAGTATCACTTCTGCATCATGTTGCAGTTAAAAGTTTGGCAAGCTTTCTGTTTCCGGAGGATGATGATGGAACTGGATAATTCCAGTAATCAGAAATTCTAACAGCAATTTGAGCTTAGATTCCCTTCACTTTCTAATAAAAAATCATGCTATCATATGTAATTAAAAACGAGATTAAAGTTACCCTCCAGACGTCTCGTGAAATAGGCTCATTTACTGTTTGTCAAATTACTGTGATGTGCTAACAGTGCCTTATTAATGGAAACGGATTTTTAAAAAGGTCTGTGTTTGACAGAAGATGAATTGCATACAAAAGTGTTAATTAAATTTGCAGGAGTCCAGAATGCAATCTTTTGAATGTTTTCGACATACAAGAATAAAAATAATACTGTACAGACACTTAAGGCATGTAAGAGCAATTGCTGCTTCCTCTGTTTATGAAGAACTTATCACAATAATGTCAGAAGACCCTCACTTGTCTGCTAATCTTATGCAAGATAGATCTCCCTGTATACCTATATATGTGTATCTATTTGTATATACACACATACCTACACATGTCTCTTATTTAATTGGGAGTTTGGGGAAATACTGTAGCCTCGTATTCGGTTCTGAGTCCATTTAATGCAGCTTCTGTTTCTCTTGAGGTGTGGGCTTGTGCAGTTACTCTTTCATCTCTTCCTCTGTTTGGCTTCTCTGGCAGACGTGCAGTTGGATTTATTCTGGGATTAATAACATCTCTTCAGATGCGTAGCTCATGGTTATTTTAAAACTTAATTCAATGTGCAAATACTTGTTAAAATAATGTTTTTGTAAGAGGAGTGGAAAATAAGGAGAATCAGGTAAATTCATTAATAAGCAAAATATACTTCTGTATTTAATGTTAAAGAGCATAGTAGCGGATAGTGATGGGGACAAGCATGCTAGGTCTATTTAAATAAACACCTCTTGTAGTCTGTCTGCCTCCAGGGTGTTGTTCAGTATGACACAACTATTGTAAAAATGGACCAGTTCCATCATCGTTGCAATGAAGTGGCTAGTCACAGGCTTTTCTCTTAATCCAGCCTGTATAATACATTGTGTTTCCAAAGTATTTTTGATTGTTTTATAATAATATCCTATTTGCTTTGACCAAGGTTCAGAAAAAAGTTTCTTTTCAATGTTAACTCTCATTTTCTTTAAAACAAAAGCATGACACATAAAATGTCTAACACATATTTCATGGTAACAAAGTACCAGTCAAAGATGGATTGTTCATTCTAAAAAGAAACCTTTTTGACTTCAAAATAGAACTGATTATAATAGTTATATCCTGAGTCACAGTCGGCTTCAGGTATTTTTGAGATATTAAGGCTTTCCCAGTAATTTCTTTAGTGAAACATTTTCCTTTCTGAAAGGAGGCTGTAGAAATAAGTGTGGTTCCTTTGAAAGATTACTTAATCAATGCCTGACCAGAAAAAGGTGCGCTTACGCTGCCTTAGATTTGCTGAGATGCTTTTGTTGCCTTAGTCTTACGGCCCAATTTAAATCATTGGGCACTTTGTTGGAGAGTCAGAGCCAGAACTACAGTTGCTTTCAGTGATGGAGGAATTATTTCCATAGGGTTTTGCGTGAGGTGCTTTGCAAGCATCAGGCATAAGATGACACTATACTTAGGGCTTTTTTTTGTGCTAGACAATTAATATACTTAACAATGACAGGCCATAGCAAATAGTCAAGCATGAGGACTGAGGATGTGTACTTCCAATACCCATAATGTATTTGGAAATGTGAACAAAGGAGTTGTTCTCAGAGGATGAGCACTAAAGCACAGTTAACACTAGGTATGCTAATTTCTTATAAAGTATAAAAATACTCTGATAGTTGACAGTTTCTTCAGATTCAGTCAGCTAAGAAAACAGATGCAAGTAATAGTATATTCTGTGCTGATTTAATCACTGTTTGTTTCTTTGAATCCAGCTTCTCCCCCGTGCTATTTAACTTTTAGTGTAATCGGAAACAATCTTTACTCTGGAAGCTGTGTTTTTGACATGTATGTAGAATGAAATTGAATTTATTTTGTCAAATAATTATTGTTGGTCAACTTTCTTGCTCAAAATTAGGAATTATGGGATCATGTCATCTTATGTTCCAAATATGTTCTCCCTCTGTTGTCTACTTAAATGTACAGATTTTTTACATGGTTTCTCAATATCAAGTCTTGCTTACATAAAAGCAGTAAAATACCTGATGGGGGTAGTCTTAAAAGTGAGCAGTTTCCTGTTTCGGTCCTTTTGTAAATCTCTGCCATAAATCCCATTCATCATACTAAGATTGTGTTTCTGGGATTATGTCAGAACTATAGATGATTTTATTAAATTTTAAAGTGAACAGAGCAAAGGATGTAACCAGTGTAGTCAGTAGCACTGGCTTCCTTGCATATCAGTAGGGTTGGGGTGGTGTCTAATTATACTCTACTGGCTATGTGATATACCCCAGCAAACCATTTAAAACGTTAATGTTGCACTAATTAATGTTCAGAAGGTCAAGAAATGTCTGACATAAAGCTGAACTTTTTGGTACTACTTGAAAATTTGTATCTAAACCCCAGTCTTTTTAAAGGATAATACTTAAATTTTTCAGAATTGGCAGAAAACTGTATATCTTAATTCTTAGTAATTTGCATTACATACAAACACTGATGTTATTCATAAACTATTTCTTAAATCCTGTGCTGCTATCCCTTTTGGCAGCATATTACTACTAATGTTTTATAGTGTTCTGATATTGTGCTTTGTCTGGAAAAAGCACGAGTAGTTAAATGTTAAAAAATTAAGATTACTTGCAATGTGCTATTATTTGTGTGTGTGTGCTGTTCCACACTGTAGAGGGTGGTGATTTTAAACTTCGTAAGGGATTGCAGTAACTGCATTCCTGCAATCTATCTTGAGGTTGCTCCTTCCAGCTAATAGTGGTTGAATGATTTGCAAAACATGTCATACAGATTACAGGCTAGCAGGGGAAGAGGAGGGAGGGGTTCTGCTCCCCCCCCCCCCCCCCCCCCCAATAGAACGTCACATTTAAGATTTGAGTTCCTTTATCAAATAATGTCAGGCTGAATAGTGTAGGAGAGTCACAGTTGCATCTTTCTCTTCGAGTTTGAGCAGCTTCCATTTCGGAGAGACCGCTGTTATTCCCTCATCTGTCTTGTCTTCGCCACAAGTGGATTTTACTATACCCTTGCCTTTAACGTTTCTTTGTTTTTTCACGTGCTTGAGCTGGATGTTCCTCCCTGCCCCTCCCTGCCCCCAAATCATATTTAGTGTGTGTTTAGAGGGAGAAGGGTTGGTTAAAAAGGTGGGATTCCTCCCCCCTCTCCCCCTCACCTCGGTGTAGAGGGTGGCTGTGTGTAGTCAGATTAATACAACTAGTGGGTTGGTAATCTGTGAGGGTATGGGGGAGATGGCACGTTTGAGATAGGAGGAGGACAGCAACCTCCTAAAGTGTTTCTGCTGACAGAATAGTAATATGTAATCAATGTTTAAGGATCTAGTTGAACTTTTCTTCATTCTCAGTGCTGGTTTATGTAGTTCCACACTCCTGTTGCTTGTTCCTTGTCCTCACTGTTAACACAGCTTGCTGCATGGCAGCAGGGGGAAATGGGTGTACTTTGCTTGTGTTTGTGTCCTGGACCTTTGCCTTTTCTGTCCCATCACCTCTGACTGAAAAATAATCCAGTAAGAGGTGCGGATCTTTGGTTTGATTTATAACGGATGGGAGTGCTGGCGTCGTGGGGGATGTGAATGAAATGTGTGGCTTCATGAGGAGCATTACTTATTATCTCTAACCATAGCCTTAGTGAGTGAATGCTCATGGTCTTGTGTTTGCAGGAAGCCAGACCAGATGATTCGATGACCATTTCTGTCTCTAACTTCCTCTGTATGTAAGAAGACAATAATGTGTGGAAGATACAAGAATGCACTATTGTTTATATTTACCATTTCCCTGGATGTAGCCCAGCTGCATTCAGTATAATGAATATTGCTGTATTGAAATATAGAGGTCATGGAGTACAAGTCGTGGTGATGTTTGGCAGTATGCCTGCACACATGATAGTGACCTAGAGGCCTTACTAGAGGTATGAATGATTGAATTCTCAGGAAGATATGCTAATTCTGAGGAGTGGTCTATATTGTGAAGGTTTGGTGTGCGAACCTGATCACTATGCCTACCGTAAGGCAGAATTGAATTTAACAGAGAGGATGTGATAAAACTGCTCTGTAGGGTTCTGGTCTGGGACCATTCTGAAACACAGAATGCTGGTGCTTGGAGGGCATTACTGGGGACTTAAGAAATCATGCAGAGATGACAGGTCAGATTTTGTTATGGTACTGATAGATGTTTTAGCCAGATGTCCTCATTTTTCAAAGTTTTGTTATCCATCCTGTATCTTTTGAAAAGGCAAGAGGCACCACAGGGTGACTTTGACTTGGTGTCCCACTAATGTGCCGATACTTAATTACATCTCCTTTCCATTGTTCAGAAAAGAGGTAAAGGCAGATTAATGATTCAATTACTCTGCTTTTAAGTCTTTCTTACTCAGTTAGTATCAATTTCTCTCCCAGTACTTTTAAGTTAAAATTATATGCTGCATGTTGATCTGAGAGCACGCTTAAAATATTGCTGTTAGAATACTCATTTAACCTTAGAAAAAATTTCTAACTTTGGAGTTTGTGCAGAATGCAGGTAGAGAGTGAAGATGCACAGTGTGTTTTTGAAAGCAACAGCCAGTGGGGTTTGAATTACAGTGCCTGCTTGTAGTTTGTGTGGCCATTGAATCTTGATCCCCACCCAGTTGTTACCTTAACAAATGGCCTGGAAATATGCGGGCTGATTTTTTTTTTTATTATTATTATTTTTTTATTCTCCCCCTTAAGCCCCCAGTGCAGCTGCACATAGAGCAATACCTGAAAGTGCATGATATGTTGCTTTCAGTGGCATGCTTGTTTTAGGAAGTGACTGTTCTGCTGTCCTCATTACTGGGATGCTTTCAAAACAGATTTATCCAGATGTGATGGTTTAAAAAATAATATTAAAAATGTTACTTTTTTTTTTTTTTACTTCTTTTGCATCTATTTCCCAGTTGATGTGTGCTCTTGTTCTGTGTTATCCCACCAGAAGTGTGGTGTAGTGCAGCAGGATGGTGGCAACTGTCGCGCTGGTGTTGTTATCACAGCCAGCATTTCAGGAGTTCCAAAGGAGCACCCAATGCCCCAGCACTAACTAAGATTAATCATGAATGTGAAGGATCACTGAGAGGGGGGCTAAAACTATGGTTCGATCCTCAGATGTGAGTGCACAGAACGTTAAGGTGACAGATGCTGGGTTAGGGCCGGCTGTACTGCTACGTACCTCCTGGCCCAGTAGAGTTCAAGACTATCTAAGTAATCCCTGCAGATTATGGAGTACTTAACAAGGAAATTATTCCCAACCTTACAGCAAAATCAGCTCTCTGCTGTTGTAGGTAAGCAATAGTGAATGATACAAGGTTGTTTTTCTAGACAACTGCATCATTTGCTACACTACGAAATGAAATTTGCAAGGTATAAAAAACTACTAGTCTGATGACTGGTGATTGCCATTGAAAGTCTTAAATTTTGACGTAATATTTAATGGGGTAGAATTAATTCCTTCTTGATACTAAGGATAATGCTTGAACTATTTAATTGTGCGACTATTTTTCTGTAGTCATTTTGGAAGAATTAGATTAGTCGTTTTGGATATATTTTTTTTTAATGGAAGGATAAGCAGGGGTAGGCTATTTTCCCTAAAGCTTGAAGGGAGACTGCAGTTTGTGCATCTTAATGTGAACTATTAGATAGCTTCAAAACCAGATTTAAGGGTTTGTTGAACCTAAAGGCTAGTGTGTGCTCAAACAGTGTTAGTGAATGTTCCTTTTATGTCTGCAGAAGAAATAGGTGGTTTTCTTGTTTTGTTTCAAATAACCGTCTCTTCAATGTTGTCAAGTGTGTAAGAGAAACATTATCTGTGCTCACAGTAAGTTGTCAGCAAAGCTTCCCGCATAGATCCAGTAATATGAGGCAAGATGTGGCCTTCTCTGCCCTTCCTGCATGCATTTTTTTTAAATGGTTATAGATATGCCATAAAAAGTAGATTTGGTTAAGATTATAGGTCTGATGTTAGTAAGTGGAAGCTGATAGAGTTTTTAATGTATTATGGAAGTCTGATTTGATGGGAACATTCCTGTGCTTTTACCTAAGTGCTATTTAGAGTTAAGATAAATAGATAACATAAATGGATGCTTACTTTGATTAGTCAATACAGCAGTTCTTGTCCAAAAATAACAATGCACAATGAAAGAACTAGAGTCAAGCTCAAAAAATGTTTTGTCTACACTATTGGCAGCTTAAAATTGCAAGACAAGTAACTTGTAAAACACTCTTATGTTACTGTACCTCTCTATTCCAGTCCCAAAGAGATGCTTTCACCAGCTAGAATCAGTCTGTTAAAAATGTCTTACCAAGACTTAAGATTCACTGAAGACAGTTGCGCAAGTTGGCAAGTCCATGAAGAGCCAAGTGCCATTTCCACACAGAAAGAAATGTAGATTCTTGGAATATTGAGGGTAAAACCTCTGAAATTTGATAATGGTGATGGATTTGCAACTCAAACTGTCTTGACAGTATTTCTTTAAAAATACAGTGAAAATTTCAGTCCATTTAGAATAGGTAATTTATGAAATGTGTCTTTGTAACTACAAAATACAATACGATTTCTTTGAAAAATTAGCCTTGATTTTTCCTGATGTATCTTTGATTCTTGTGACAAGCATTTTTAATAACTAAGGGTAAATATAATGACTTTTTAAATGATTCAACTTCTGATGCTTTTAAGTATGTTTATTCCGTCTTTATGTAACTACTCTTAATGCAGTCATGATAATTTTGTTAAAATGATCCAGTGAGGTGGGCTTTGTGGTTATAAGCTCAAGGCAAATCCTGTGTGGCCCAGACTGGTATGTTGTGTTAGTGTTCTAGTGAACAGGCAAAATGCTCTGCTTTCTTGAGGCCCATTGGTGGCTGCTTGGAAGTGTTTATTACTGCTCACAAGAAACTAAGGAAGTGCTAGCTTTGAAGAAGATCAACAGACGCTGTTTGCTGTTGACACAGCAGTAGTACAGAAAAGAGACAACTCCCTTGCTCCAAGGGGTAGGAGACTTTGCCATTTGCAGTCTGTCCTCAGAAGTTGCACGGATGTAACTAAATTAACAAACTGGCATTAGAGCTCTTTGCCCAAGACGACCAAACAGCAGAAGAGGTTTGTATTCAGTGTTATTATTCTGGAAAAGAATGGGGGGTTGATCTTGCTGCAGGTCTGAGGATATTTGGTAAGTCTGTTGTTTCAGATTTAAAGTAAGTATCTGTTAAAGTGACAGATGATAGTAACCTCGATTAACAGAGAGCTAATAAGCATGTACCTTCTTGAAGGTATGGCTTTTAGTGTAGTTTCTCTAGACTCCTGACTGGGTCTACTAATCCGGCTTAGACACATGCCTGTCAGATTTCTCTTGCACTTGCTTCAGCTTTGACAAAGAGTAATCTTTGATGTGATAACAAATGCATAGAAGGATCTTATTTCCATCCAGCTTAATTTGAAACCTGAGATGTTATAAGGGCTTGTGAATATATACAGAGAAAAATTTTTCTCCTGCATGCTTATGATACATGCAGAGTGGTTGTAGGATCTAAACAAATGCCACTTTTCAGAGGAAGAATAATCCACTGTGATTTCAGGATATGTCAGTATTCTGTGTTTTTATTGCTATCTATTTTTAGGACTTCAGAAAGGTAAAATAGTAGGTGAGACACGCCAGAAAGTAGATACTTTCCCTTGATTCCTTTTACACAAATAATGGGGGTAGGCATAGTAATGTGTAGAGGGGGTAGCCGTATCATCTGAGGATCTCTATCTGCTGCAGTATGTGAGCGGGAGGAGCAAGGTGGGATTTGGCTACAGTCTGCAGCATTATGGAATTCCAGATACAGTTGAATCCAGAAGAGATTTTGGAAATAGACTGGCAGGTCATCTGGATTGTCTGCAGTTAAAAAGGTACAGATTTGACTGTATCATGACAATTGAAACACTAGCTAGTAGCTAGTGTTGATTAAGTGGAGTACTGCCAAGGGATTGACACCATAATAACCTTTTCTATAAGAGGAAGAACAATCTGTGTAGTTACAGGATGCTTTTATGCCACTGAATACTTTTACACTGTATAAGTGTTTTTTGCTGAATTAACTGTTTCGGCAGGAAGACATAATTTTAATGCAAGTAGTGTACTTGCTACAAAAGAAGGGAGGCTGAAGGCTGAAATTTTTTTTTTTTTGCAGTTATCTTTGAAATGTGCAAAAATATTTATTTCAAAATAGTGTTAAGATTGTTACTTCTAACAATGCAGATAAGATTGCCAAGTGTGCTATGGAAATCTAAATAAAAGGCCTCCACCGCAGTGCAAATCTTCATAGCTTGTGCTTTCTCAAAGAGAATTGTTGGCATCACCCTTGCTACAGGTTTTATAGGAGCTATTTTTGCTATCATCTCTTTTATTAGCAAATATAATTTGTTAGCCTGCTTTTCTCTGTAATAATTTTTAATCTTCCAAAGAATCCAAAGATTTCCCCTGAAAGGTATGAATTTTTTTTTAATAGCAGGCTGCAATGTTAAAAGATTCCAAGATTTATAAAGGCGTATGTACAGTGACTGTGTTCTTCAGCTAAAAAAATACATAATACTCTTCATTTAAACATAGTTTAAAGCAGTGGATGGGGTTATTGATAGCCATTGGGATTTCCTAGAGTCTGATGTGGTGTTTTTCAGAGGTGGATGCTGCTGTTACGTAGGGGTAGAACATGCAGCCATGCAGCCTCTTCCCACTCGTGTGGAGAGTAGGCTGAGCCTGGCAGTCTTAATAGAAAAGCAACAGCCAGGTTAGTCTGGTGGAAATCTCTGCCAGTATGCAATTTTTTTTGGTGTTCGACACTTTTTAGTCAAGCTGTCCTATGCTTATTGTGCATTTCTTCAGAAATTTGTGGGTTTACCTTTATAAATGCTAAACCTTTACAAAGTATGAGTGTTTGTCCAGTTTGGTTACCAACGCGGATGTCTTGTAGTATTAAGGTTGTGGGTCAATTAAGAACATGATTCTGAGCTTTTATTAGGATATGTGCCCTTGACATTGAAGGACTACAAACGTCCTTTTTGTAGTATTTACCTTGCATACCTTAATTTTACACCAAGTGATAGGGCAGACTTCTGCATACAGGGTTAGCTCTGAGTTTGAAGGCTGGCAGAAGGAGCACAGGAGGGTGGTTTTAAAATTCACATGCTTGCTAGCTGGAAGTTGATAGAAACTCCAGGGGGTTAATTCTTTTTTTCAAACAGGTTGTGTGTTCTAAAGGACTTCTCTGTAGCTTAATGTTGGTTGCTAGTCATGTGCAAGTCCATCTTCTTACCTGCTTCTAATCAGCGATTTATGGCCTCCAGTGTGTGCCGCTAATTGTTCTCACTGAGTTATTTTTAAGGTAGCTTGTGTGCATGTGTGCTAAATTGTGAAGACGCTTTCTGAGATTACGTATTTGGAAACCTGAGGCAGTACAGAAGTGCAGCAGTATTCTGTTTATAGAACTGGGTCAGCGAGCGTACCTTAAGTCTGACGTCCAGCAGGACACTGTTTGCAGGTGCAGTTCAAGGTTTTTCTGTTCTGTAGAGGCTCATGTGTGGATTCAAATATAGTATGAGGAAAAGGGTGATAGCATTGACAGTTCAGCTACAGTCCTGAACGTGTCAAGGGGAAAAAGTTACTCTGTTTCTTTTGTGGGGTTAGAGAGAATGTATTGAAATAAAATTCTTGAGTATAAGGGATCATTTTAATTAAAAGGAGGGCAAGCCAAACAAAAAGAGAAAGATTATAAATTTCCTTAGGTATGAGAATATGACTTGTGATAGCAGAAATAGCCTCACAGAGAAAAAGAAATGAACATCTTGGGTTAAAAAAAAAAAAGTAAGTAACCATTCTTCTTTCAGACTTGGAGATTTCTGACTAAACCATAATAGCAATATATTCAAACTAGAGTGTTTCTTATCCAAGTCCTTTTACAAATACCTTTCTAAGTATATGAAAGACATCCATGAGTGATTCATCCTTGCCATTTCTGACTAGTGTGTGTCACCGAGCTGCCTTGTTAAGAAAGGGGTGCAGTTAATGTAGTATTTGACATACTACTCGTGTCCCTCGGCAGACTGTTTTTCATCTCTTGCCTTTGTTGGCGATTTTCTTTTTGTGCTTGGAAGGCCTGTGATTTTTTTGAGGATTGTTTGAGAAGGCAGTTCTCCACATTGTGAAGATCAGCAGTTAAAGCAGCTCGTGGTATTTCAAGATGGTGCATTCCATGATGTAATGAGATGTGTTCTTGGTCTGAGCAGGGAATTAATGACTTGTAATTTGCAGCTAATACAAAATGAAACAAGCACATGCCAGATGTAGGACGCTGAGCCTTGCCATTTAATTAAGAAGGAACTAAGAGTGAAGTTAGGGTTAAAAGACCTGAATAGACTGATTATTGTTATGAAACAGGGAACTGATAGGTACATACTGGAGATACAAAAAGCTCAAATTAGTATATACTTTATCTTTGTGGAATTTGCTGTGCTTGTAGACGATGGGGCCTGTAGGTATGGCTTCAGCCAGTCTTGTGGTAGCTTTTACTATTAGGAAGATGGTTTATTCTTTCTTGTAGGCAGACACATTATTCCCTAATTTTCAGCTATCCTGCCTGCTATCTGTATATTCAGAGGAAAAAGTTCAGGCAGAATTTGACTTGTCACAGCAGCTTACAGACTTTGGTGGGGTTTTTTGTTTGTTTGGTTTTTTTATTGTATTTGAAATTGCATTTTAAAACAATAATGATCAGACACTAGATACATTAAAAATTTATTTTCCAAGCTTTTGGTACTTGAAACCTGACTATTAAATAATGAAAATATCAATACTGAGAGAGGGAATTCTTAGGGATACATAACAAGGAAATAAAAATAAAAAATGAGAATGGTTTTATTTACTTGTTTATTTATTTATTTGTCTTTAGGACCCATGCTAATCTTTAGTCAAGAAAAAAAAACACCTTGTGAGTTTCTTAGGAAAATGTTCTTCTTCCTTAAGTTTTCCTGCACAGAGAAGAATCATATGGTTATGTGTTTTGATTCAAGAATTCTTTGAGGTGATCTGCAGGGAAATGACACCTTTTTTTTTTTTAAGTAGCTGAGTAGGAAAATCTATTTATTTTTAAGAGATCCTTAAATATGATTTGAAGAGCTTAAGTAGCTAGCTCTGGTGTTTATGTGTCCGTAGGAGAATTTAGGCACAAATTGTGATGTCAGCATTACTAGTGCAATTGGTTTGAAAGTTTTATGAATAACAAAATACTTAAGTGGTTGTATTTTTAATTAGTTTAAGTCATTTGTATATGATGAGATTATCCTAGCAGTTATAGGACTGAAAGACAGTAGGCTTAGCTCTGTTTCCTTTATGCTTTCTTTGGTTCAGATTCTTGCTATTCTCAATACATTTCTTTGATTGGAGTTCAAGTTATAAAATTCTGCAAAAATCTCTTTAGTGGGTGTCATTGTAGGGCTTTTTATGTTGATCTGTCCAAGTTCATTAATTTTTGTGTGTTTGAGGAAAATGGCTTGATTTTTTTTTTTTTTTTTTTTTTTAAAGTGTTGGAAAGTGTTAAGTGTAGCTTAGTCTATGTTGTGGTAAATAAACCAGGAAGGTCATACTCAAGATCTACACAGGCACGTGTTTAAGGCGATACATAAATTGCTTAGGCCAGCTGGCTAGTCTATAACTCTGGCTGCATTGTGTATTTTTTTTTTTCCTCTCTTCCAAAATTTTGTTTTCCAACTAAACCTTTGTGCATCTTAATGTTTTGTTATCAATTGTACACTGAATGAAAAATTAGTGTTTGAATCTAGAATTCCTGCCCTGTAACAGGTAGAATTTGCAGTGCAGTGGAGTGTATGCAGGATAAAACTGACAGGAGCTTAAGAAGCCTTTGATTATGCCCTTTTTTTCTGTAGGGGAAAAAATAGAGGAAGAAAGAATTAACATTTTTGAAAAGTGACAATAGGCATGGTAGGTTTTGTCTCTTTTCCTCTGTATATGTGCATGTTTACTTCCTGCATACAAACTTAACTTTTTCGCTTCCTGTATGGCTTTTGCTGCCTCAGGGTATGCAAAACTAATTGTATGATTATGTATTCAGATGTGGTCTTGTTTGATGAAAGGGTAATACCCTTTTGTAAAATATATTTTTAAAAGTCATGGAAATAGCACCACACCTCCATGCTACTCTTAAAATGTATTAGATATTTATTTATTAATCTTACTCCTACAAAGGATCAGATGTGATAGCATGATAAATTACATGTTTGTTATCCTTCTGTTTTCTAAATTATTCTCCCAAGCACAATCTATAAAACTCTGAAGAACATTGTCCAAATTTTCTGTACTGTTTTATACAGAGATCATTTAAACAGATGCCCTATGAAACCGATGCAGAAGGATTAATTCCTTTCCTGTGGGAGAGATTTGTATTCTAACAATTTTCACTACAGGAGACTTGAGAATCCCTTTCCTAGGCTGCATGGACCTTCAGATCGATCTGTGTCTTGACGTAGCTCTTGACTTGACACCAGCTCCGGTTTAGTTGCCTGTACTGGTAGCTCTGAGGCAATGAAAGCTTATAGCTACATTTAGTTTAAAATGAGGCGGCCTAAAAATCTGACGCACCGGATTGAGACAGGAAGCATGCATTTGTAAAGCAGGTCTACTGCTGTCATGGGCTTAAAGAATGTTTTTGCCCCATTGGGTTTAAACTTTCTGCTGTTCCTTTCTTCAAAAGCTTCTGTGCTGGCTTAGCTTTCCTTAATTGAAACTTCAGTGTATTTAGCTAGATGTGCCTGATTCTATCTATGATCAGACAACCTTTCTTCCTTAGATTAACAAATCAGTGTCTGTTTCACACCTTAGATGTAGTTGTGCACACAGATGTGTCTTTTGGCTGGATTTTGTATGTTGGATAGGTATTTCCCAGGCTACTGTATTCTTTTTGCATGAAGGCATGACCATTGCAAGGCCTAATGTAGTTTTTGGTATTACTTTCTTGGTTTTGTGTATTCTTTTTGAAACAATGAATGGCTGTATTTATTATTTGTTATTTATTATTATTAATTAATTTATTATTATTTATTTATTATTTATCTGTATTCATCACCTAGAATTCATTTAACTTCTACTGTGGCAGTGAAAACGTGCAATTTTTTTTAAACAGCATCTGTGCATGCATTACATACATACATGCACACAGCTGCCTTCCATCTTCGGTGTAGAACGACAACAAAATACTGAAGCATGCAGAAGGAATTGCTACCCCTGTTCACATAAGACAGATAAATGATCACATACTTATTTTGAAATATTGTAGAAAAATTCCAGGTATTTAAAAATCGCATTTCTCAGAACTTCTCTAATAGAAAATGGAAGCCCCTATTTGTTAGATGTCCTCTGCTGTTTTTATTTCCTTGTGATCAAAGGTTCAGTTCTTTGCATTCAGGATGGAAATTGTTAACTGAAGGCGTGAAAGCATGCTGACAGTAGTAAGGGCTGAGTTCTATGCTGAAGTTAACATAATCCATAACAATTTCTTGCATGACTCTGCATGTCAGAAGCATTTATGTACAAATTTGGCTCACATTAAATTGCAGTTCATTTTTATACACAATTTTAGAGAGTATGTGCTTTAAAAATGTCATTTGAGCATCTGGGTAATAGTTCTCAGGTTATAAATGGGAGATGTGTAAATATCATTCTGCTCATCAGGTTCTGGTGAGTTGATTTTTTTTATTCCATGCTAGATTAGATGTTTTATACAGATGTCTATGCTCATTACGTATATTGGTGAATATGGAGTTCTTGTATTAAACTGTGGTAAAACTAAATTCACTGCTTCCCCAAATTATCTGTGTTTTCAGACAATAGATTATTACAAAATAAACCAGTGTAGAATACAGCTCTTTTGTGACAAATGGGTATGCCTTTTAGGTATCGTGTTGCAAGAGATCGTAACAGAGAGGGTTATTTGAGCGTACATAAACAGAAAGAGCAACTGGTTTGTGTTTTGGGTTTTTTTTTTTAATGTAATACAAGAGTATAAGAGCACATTCTTTGGCTTTTGTCATGAAGTGGTGCATATATGCATGTTCTTTACAGCACTCTTAATAAAGACATAAGTAATATTTTTGCTTTATTCTAAAGCTAAACTTGTTTCTGTGCAAAGTTTTAATACAGTTTAGCTAATTAATTTTAAATGTTAGTTTATCAAAGCTTCCCCAAGTGTCTTCATATAGATGTGATAATTTCTTGCTTTTGAAATTTTTTTCCTACTTTATTCTGATTTATACTACCTGGTTCACTCAGAGATATAAATATCTTAAGTATAAAGGAGCAATTCCTCAATTCTTTATTTTCATTATAGAACATTTTTCTGGTGACATTTAAAAAGGATCAAGTGATTTCTGTGTCTTCTGTTTGTATTTTTACATTGTTATACTTGTCTCTTCAGTAACAGCATGCATGATAATAAAGTTACTTGAGTTTCTAAACTTCTTTGGACCTTCATTTGCATTTGGTAGAGGTGTTTACAAATATCCAGCAATTTGCTAGCCGTAATGTAGTGTATGAGGTACTGACAAAATAGCACAGTGAAATCTTTCTTGCAAGAGTTGTGTTACACAAACCCATTTTTTTCCAGCATGAGACAGCTGTTGCAACTTCATCAAAACAGCTGCATCTAGATCTGTCGGCAATTGAATTTCTATATGTAACTGCAGAGTTAACAATAATGAATGTAAAGTAATCTTAGGGGGTAGTTGTTATTTTCAAAACGTAGTGATAACAGGTTTTGTAGCCCTTGGAAAATGGATGAAGGCAGTGTTTCCTTCTTACTGGAAAAGGATGATTTTTCTCATGATTGATTGATCAACCCTTTTAGAGGGTTGGATGGTGTTTCTTCAAATTCTTCAAGTTCTATTTTGTGGATATTTTAAAAGATAGTTGTAGATCATTAGCATCTGCAAATAGCTATGTTTACTATAGTATGTCTTTTATACACCAGCTAATTTGCTTTTGCACAAACCAGAATCCTGGACATGCAGCCCTGTTCTTCAACACTTGTTAGAAATTCTGCCATGTTGTAGTATATATTTTATTTTCTGCTGTTGTTTGGCTTATGGATTAGTGTTGATATTAAATCTGGAAATAGATACTGGAAAACTTGAAACTGTGTTCAAACCCGGGTCTTAAAACATTGTAAAAGTTGTGTAAAAATATAACTGCATTCCAAATATACATTTCAAATTCATATGTTTTAATGTCTTCTTAAAGGAAAGCTTTTCAGTGATAGAAAATTGCTTGTTTTATTTTTAATTTCAGATTAACTAGCGTACTCTTCCATTTCAGAATGTATGAAAACATGTCCACAATGGTGTATTTAAAGGAAGAGAAGTTGGAGAAGCTTACTCAAGATGAAATCATTGCCAAAACTAAGCAAGTGATTAATGGACTAGAGGCACTGAAGAATGAACACAACTCAATTTTACAGAGCTTACTAGAAACACTGAAATGTTTGAAGAAAGATGATGAAACTAATCTGGTTGAAGAAAAATCAAACATGATTCGAAAGTCACTGGAAATGCTGGAGCTTGGCCTTAGTGAAGCACAGGTAAAATTGCAGTAGAAATAAAGCATTTCAGACTTTGAGGACTTACGTTTGCCTTACTGAGTATTAGTAATGTGCTGGGACGTTTACATTGTTGTTGTATCTTAAGGAAAAAGACTACTGTAATTGAGAGGTAGATACTGTCCATCTTGCTATGTTACAGAACTAATTATGCATTCAGTATTAAAGCACTGAAGCTCATAACTGAGCTCCTCTTTACTTTGGTGATAGGCAGGTAATTGAATCTAAAAACATTTTAAAGGTTAAGAATTGAGTACAGAATCTGAACAACTTTCACTGATGTGTTAAAGAAAAGACTCTGAGCTAACTTCTGTGAACTATCTTAATTGATGAAGTTATCGTGTAAAGAAGATGAGTGAAAATATGCATGTTTAATTGGGATATCAGGACTATATTTACAGTCCAACTTTAGGGTATTTTATACTAGGTCAAAAACCTGAAATGATGTGATGTGACATAGTCATCAGTATAAAATGGCACAGTGTTTGCAAATGAGTTGCAAATGCCAATGAGTTAGCTCTATATCAATAGGCTTTATATTAGTCTATACCTGTGCTCAGTCTTCTCATCTGGATTGAGCTATTGTTGTTTGTGATCTGGAAGTTGTGTGCATTGGATCACGGTGAATTGAGGCCTGAGAGAATGAACAAATACGGGTTACCAGACATGGGAATCTAGAACCCCTGGATATTATGGTACAGACTGGCAGGCCTTAGTATATTTTACAAGTTTTGATCCCTTGTATTGGAAGAAAATACTAGAAGATACATGGAATAAAATTGCAATAGTTGAGTTACCTTTAATGGGTGTCTGTAGAAGATCTGTGAGTGAATGAGTAACTTCTGTCTCCTAACTTTGTTGTGGTATTGGGACTCCAAAAAGCTAGTTCTGATTCTTGGCTCCATCAGATTCAGTGACCTCAGTTGCAGATGTTACTGCCTTGTTTGCCCCACATGGTGTTTTGTGAGCTGTGGTGGCAAGGAGCCAAGACGTCTGCATTTATTGCCTTTGTTAGGAAACAAATTACACTTCAAACTACTACTTTCAGACCTGATAAGCCTACTCTTCCTGCATGCTTTAGGTTGCAACAGTGTAGTAATTTTCTTTATTTGCAGTATTTAAATTAAGATATGGAAATATTTTATAGACATTTTTGTGACATGGATGTAGGTCTGATGACGTGTTATTTCCATGAAAACGAAGCTGACTTTTTCTTAAGAAGTAATCAAACTTTTTTTTCAGTTAATTCTAGAGGGTAAGATTGCAAAGGATTTTAGTTTGCCATTGTGGCTTGTACCGTGTTGTTTGAATATGTTGATCCTATTATCACAACTTTCCTAAATGTACTTTCTGATGTTTCAAACAGTGGCATTTGTATAGGCCAAGAAATTAAAATTATTAACAATCTTGGATATGTAAATAGATAGGTGCTGAAGACTGGAGATTTGGACTGGTATTAGGAAATTATAACTGGAGTTTTTCTTACCTTTATAGGAAAAAGTAGTTTCTAAAGGCTTGATGTATTTTTTTGAAATCTGAAATTTCAGCTAAGGACACCAGCTGTTTCACATGAAATATGTAGTTTTAAAACACTTCAAGGTAACGTTGTTTTCAAGAAACATGAAATTGAGGAGATGAAATACTAATAACTTGGGGATGTCAAACTCATCTGAAAGAAGATTTGTATTATCACCAGTGGTCCATTCTTACAAGGGGTGCTTCCTGGGATTGCTGTCAGCTGTTTTACGTCTATCAGTGGGAAATTACATAAACAGTGAAGGGAGAATATCTCCTGTATGTAGTGTTTGGCTTCTACTTAACGAGCTCCTTTTTCATTTAACTTTGCGTAGCAAAAAAAACCCCAATCCAAGTAAACTGCTTTTATGGCTGTTCCATTTTTTGTCCTTAATGTGACTGTTCAAACACACTGAATGTCTGCACACTCAAGCTTATGATGTGTGTATATAAAGTGCTTATATAAAGTGCGTGTTCAGTTGCACATTTAGATCTCCGTAGTATCATTGTCCCTTTGAAGTAATATCGTTATGCTGAGGTGTTCATCCTTATGAACTGTAATTATGTATATGAATTATTTTCTGTCTGAAAGCTGCTAAATTAGAGCTCTGTGTTAGTTCTTAGGTTATTTTTGTGATCCTTCAAGTTCAAAGTATTACTGCTCCATTTCATGTTAGTGGAACAAAGATTTCCATTTCAGTAATCTAAACTCTAATTCAAATTTTTTATGTATTTTAAGATTGTATGTAATCTTCAGGGAATTCTAAACCAATTTGACTTCTGATAGCATCATGGAAAACAATCATTACTAAAGAGTTCCTTTAGGCTAATTCTGGCTGAACAAATGGTAAAAAAGTTTAGAGGAAAAGTGAGAACCAGATAAAGAAGAGAAATCTGAATGTTTACCAGATTTCCCAGCTGACGTAGGTTTTAAATAATAAAAGGCTTTTCTGTTAAATACAGGACTGCATTCTAGGGGAAGTATGTCATGTGACACCTTCTGCTTTTTAGGTAATGATGGCCTTGTCAAATCACTTAAATGCAGTGGAATCAGAGAAGCAGAAATTGCGTGCTCAGGTTCGCCGGCTATGCCAGGAAAATCAGTGGCTACGGGATGAACTAGCCAATACACAACAGAAATTACAGAAAAGTGAACAATCTGTGGCTCAACTGGAGGAAGAAAAGAAACATCTAGAATTCATGAATCAATTAAAAAAATATGACGATGATATTTCACCATCAGTAAGTAGCTGTATAGTAAAAAGCACCTTACGTTTACATGTCCTGTAATTTGCCTAGTTACCAAGAAATGATAGATAGAAGCTTTTTATTTATCTTTAACATAAACTTGTTATTAAAATGCTTACCTTGTACCAGTGTCACATAGTTTGCAGAAAGATTCTGAGTTCAGTTCATTCTTATTTTAAGATAGTAAATGTTCTACTGTGTGTACATAATAAAATACATATGAGGATCAAAATCCATAAATATTTAGTATCATATTAGCTTAAAAATACAGAGAACTGAACCAACCCAAAATTTCCTGTTGTAAATTCAACAGTTAAGTGGAGAATGTAAACTATTAGAGATTCTAAGTACATAGGTGACTTGGCTTATTTTGACTGCAAGAAAAATACTTACTTCTCATCTAGTGAAATCTGTGTGTAGCTGTTAGATCTTTTGAGAAGTTATAGTATGATAGGATATTATTGAATCCCCTTCCAGGACCTTCTGCCAGACATTGTGATCATCTGCATGTTTTCAGTCATGTTTAGCTAGCCCCTTGTGTTACATATTCTTAGATTCAGCGAGAGAATGGATACAATTTTAATTTACAGAAGTAATTTATCACTTAGAAAGACTTCTGAATTACTTGACCTTCTTGTTATCTTTTTATTTTGTTTCCTTAATTTAGATGGCACAGTAGAGAACGATCTCATTTTTTGTGTTCAGACCTTCTCAGCTGTGTCTTGGA
Source organism: Astur gentilis (assembly GCF_929443795.1). Classification (NCBI taxonomy): domain Eukaryota; kingdom Metazoa; phylum Chordata; class Aves; order Accipitriformes; family Accipitridae; genus Astur; species Astur gentilis. The sequence goes on from NC_064904.1 coordinate 12,138,312, forward strand.
AAGAACAGTTTTTCATAACCAATTATGAGTTGGTATTTGTACCCGAATACGGCCAGTGAAGCCTGTTTAGAAAAGGGGCAGGCAGAGGGAATATTGGGATTTTGATGTGCTAACGGTTGAACTGTAAGCTGCAGATGGCCTAAATAGCACCATTATTTGAAGTTTAATTGCCAAATAGGGTCAAAGTAAGCAAAGCATCTTTATAGTTTCACTAACCATATGGACAGTCTCTGTTGTTAGCCTTTGAAAATAGTCAATTGTGTATACTCAGTACGAGATTGGAATCAGCACACTTAAAGTTACAAACTTCCCATCTGACATCTAGTCCCATCAGTCTGCTGTCTTTGCAGAGCGCTCACTTTGCTACCATTGAACTTGAATGCCAGCAGCAGCAGTTGTCGTCTTCTCATCTGTAGAAAAAGGTGTTGGATGGAGAGCCAAAAAAATAGGAAATGTGTTCTGCTCCTGGGTTTTCTCCTTACTGAGATTAACATTTCTGAGAACTTCAACTATTTATATTGTGTAGACTCCACATTTAAGAAACAGGATTGAGGGATGATCTGTTTCTTTATTGTACATGATTGCGGGATTTGGAATGATCTTTGGATGTTTAAAATCAATACACACTGATGGATTGTGCAGAAATTTATATGGTTCCAGATGGAGACTGTTGGAGATGAACTTCCTTCCAAGTGTCGTAGTGGTTTGGTTTTTTTTTTGTTTCTTTTTGAACCTTACAGATCACAATTGCAAAATCTGTTATTTGTGCAGAAGTTGAGTACTCAGAAATTGAGGTCTCCTTGTTCTTCTCCCTTGCCCATCTATAACTGTTTATGGCTAAAAAAGTACAGTGGACGGTTCTGTATTCAGTAGTGCCCACTCTTCACTGGGTACTTTCATTAGGTATAATGTCTCTGTAAGAATAGCAAATGTGTTCTTCTGTGCTTAAATTGAGGCTGAAATCTAGGAGACCTGATTTCTATTCCTGGATCTTCTGAAGGTGTCCTGTATTGTTTGGGGACAGAGTATGTAAATATATTTGAACATAAGACCTTCATAAAACTTCTGTGAGAAATGTTCTTGTCAATTCCTAAGTTCTGGAAGTGGGGTTTTCCTTTAACATAGCTGATTAAAATGGACTGTCCTTTTATGCCTTAGATTTAAGTGTAACAATTTGGGCTTGTTCTATAGGAGGATAAAGATACGGATTCCACCAAAGAGCCTTTGGATGACTTATTTCCCAATGATGAAGATGACCAAGGACAAGGAAGTAAGTGGACTTCAAATTAGAATGTTAGTGTATTTCTGCAATGCACAATATAAAGTTGCTTTTTATAAAAATGAATCCATGTTTGGGGTCCTCTGGGACACAGCGGGAGTGGTGAATGCCTCTGTTAGAATAAGGAAACCAGTCATTGACATGCATTCTATACATTGATATGTACAGAACTGGGTCTAGGTTTTTAAAGAGAGTTTACTAGCTGTTGTAAAGTTCTTGGGACTGGCTTGAGTTCAAAATTCATCCCACAGTCTTTTCTGTGGGCCTTGGAATAGAAAAGGGTTGTTCCAAGTGACTGAGGCAGATTCCAAAACATTGAAGCTTTTTGATGGTCTGCCCAGGTGGTGAATTCTGTTTATGACCTTTCTGATGATCTGATTTAAAATTTTGGGGCAGGTTTCAGTATGAAGTCTTTCTCATATAATCTTTTGTCCATTGCTAAAGTTGTCTTCCATAGTTTCACTCTCATTCTAGAAGTATTGTCTTCAGGTCAGAAGGACTGATGAATATGCAGTGGAGCTTGAGATAGAGGTTTTGGTAGCGTGATTGAAAGAAGCCGTTAATAGATGAGCCTTGCTTAGTAAAACGTTGTGTTTCCTGTATGGGTGTGAAGCTAATACATGTTGTATTGATACTGTAGTGGATATGCAGTGTGCTAGTAGTATAATGGTTCTTAGTAGACAAAGGATTTCAGAAAAAAATGTCTGAAGGGTACCGCCTTTGTAATCAGTAAAGTTTTGAATTTCCTTTATGGGCACATACACAAGATACACTGCATTCTTGATAGCATGGTAATGCTATCCATAGCCAGCAATGGAAGGAAGACTTGAAGAGTTTAGAATAGGCTACTGTTGACCATGAACTCCCCCCTGAACTCATCCTTGCTTCCCTAGAGTTTTGTAGTAGAAAAGTTGAATGGCAAAGCTGTCTATACCTGCATAGTCCATGTACCTTATTTCACTTTACAAAAGACCAAGTTGACATGTCAGTAATTTCCTTGACCTTCAGGAAGAACACTGAAATGTTTCAGTGCTTTGGTAGGCAGTGATTGTGTGTGTGGACTTGGAATTGTATGATTCCGCTGACATAAAAAGGCTCTTACTTGCTGTGAGAGTGGTTTTTGCTTGATAGAAAGGAGAGAAGAAAGTCAGGCTCATGGCTGGAGCCCTTATCCTGTGTGTTGTCTAGAATTTAATGAAAATGAGTGAGGGAATTTTTTCAATCTTCCTAGAAATCTTCCAGGTGAAGAGAAAAGGGGAAGTAGATTTTTGGGGGGTGTAGGAGGGTGGGGGTTGCAACAAACAAAGGTTAGGAGCTACTGGAGAATAAGTGGCTAAGCCTGAGGGTTAGTAAGTAAAACCTAAAGGTTGACACTGGCTGTGATGACTTTTTGCCTTTTCTCTTGCAACTGTTATTTGTGGCATCCAAGGTGTTTTAATCCTTTATGTGCCAACCTAAAGTACTCCTTGGTATAGCAAACAAAGGGAAACAAAAAATAATTGTGTATTTAGAGAAGGAGAATAAATGAAAAAGGACAAATAATTTGAGCTTTTCTGCAGGTATTTGGCTTGTCTATATTTAACGTTCCTTTCCATAGAGAATGTCAATATTTGTAACTGCAAAATTATGACATAATCTTGAGAATTGTTAATTATTTGCTGAGCTGAAATAGTTTCCTACTTTCTTCATTGGTTTATTACATTTGGTCCTTTGAGCTGATAAAAGTGTAAAATAATATTAATAGAATACTGGACAGAATATGAAGAATAAAATGGTTATATTTTCACTGTTACTGTCCACGACTGCATGACTGCTGTGAAGTATGTGCTAATACTAATGCTTTGTACTGAAGAAACAAAACTCAGTGAGTCTCATTTTGTGTCATTGAGCAGTAATGTTAAGATGTTTTCGTTACAGTCATCTTTTAAACAACTTGAAATCTTGTGGATTTTTTTTCAGTTCAACAGCAGCATAGCAGTGCAGCAGCTGCTGCCCAACAAGGTGGCTATGAAATTCCAGCAAGATTAAGGACACTTCATAATCTTGTTATTCAGTATGCTTCCCAAGGTAGATATGAGGTTGCTGTACCTCTCTGTAAACAAGCTCTTGAAGATCTGGAGAAGACTTCAGGTCACGATCATCCTGATGTTGCCACTATGTTGAACATACTTGCTTTGGTGTACAGGTTTGTATACTGGCATAGATAAATATCAGTTAAATAAATAGCTAATATTTGGCTTTAACCTGTTAATGTTCAGACTAACATTTTTTGAATTCTGTTTTCCATTCCATTCATTTTCCATTCTCTGCTTTTTATTAAAACCCTCAAGAGGGTCCTGCAGTATTTATATGTCTCCCCATACTTAAACAAGTTGGCTGCATTTTTGCCTATGACTTTGTTGTGGGAGTTAAGGTGGTTTTGATACTTGGGGTGGTTTGTTTTGGTTTCGTTTGGATTTTTTTGTCTACTGAGGGGGCGTGTCTTGATTACCCACTTACAGATAACCTAGAGGTATAAATTGGCCAGCAGTGTAGAAGTAGTGCATGCTAGTCCTTAACCAGCAAACTACTTCACAGTTACAGGCTTCAGGATTTTATTTCCTGATTTCTGAATATAATCTCAATTACTCCTCTTTTGTACTAGCTTCTTTAGGCCAGTACTGAAGTCAGCTTAATTTTTATGACTTTCTTTTCTGAATCCCCAGTATTAATTATTACTCTTTAACATTTAGAGACCAGAACAAATACAAAGATGCAGCAAATCTTCTGAATGATGCCTTGGCTATCCGTGAAAAGACTTTGGGCAAAGATCATCCAGCGGTTTGTATACATGCAATATCATATTTTTAGTTGTGTTTTTCACTGAATTTTTTTCAACTCATTCTAATATTAAACTCAACAGGAAAGTTTTTAAGACCTGGCTTATCTCTAAACAGTACAGGTAGGAGGCCACAATGCAACATTCTTCATTTTCTCTTAAATATTTAACATACCTTTTGAGCATTATATTCAATACTGTTTCACCACAAATGACTCGCACATATTTGATTTTGGATTGCATGGATTTTCTATGGGAAATTAATTTGTGAAGAAAGATTTTAATTTGCTTACTCAAATTGCTTTATTAAACTCAGATTGAAGGGGTACTTCTGATTTGTTTTACTGCTGCTTTTAAATGAAATGTAAATCAAGCTTTTGTACTTGGTGTTTAAAATTAATGTAATTATCTCACTTCATGTAGACTGTGTGAAGCAGGGCAGCTCTGAGTATAGATGTGAGAGGTAACTTAGTAAGAGAAGAACATATGAAGAAAATGGATGCACTAAATGACATTTCCACAAATGAAGCGAAAATATTTAATGATTTGGTTTTTTTCCTTTCATCGTTTGTGTATGTATGCATTCAATAATAATTATTTCTTCATTTGCAAATTTCAAGAGGTCTCCCCTGTGCATGGAAAATTTGAAAACATGAATGCATTGCAGATCTGTTCATTTGTCAGATACTTGTATCAGCAAATTCCAGTTTGTTTAATATTTCCCTACTGTTGACAGGTGGCAGCAACTCTAAACAATCTTGCAGTACTTTATGGTAAACGGGGAAAGTACAAAGAAGCTGAACCATTGTGTAAGCGAGCTCTGGAAATCAGAGAAAAGGTATGAGTAAAAGAATACAGCACGTTTGAATGGATTTTCTGAGGGAGAGGGCAAAGTTAAACACTTTTTTAGTGTTCTGGTTGCGTAGATCTGTCAGATAAACTGCAGAGTTAGCAATGCCCTAGTAGTTAGGAGTGTCTGAAATTCAAAACAGTAGTAAATTCCAGTAGTCCTATGGAGCTGTTGGAGCATTCTGGGTATATTCTAAATTCTGTCTAGTGTAATAAACCTTCTTTACCTTTTTCTTTCCTCTCTTATATTTAAGTAATCTTTGATTTGACAAGAGCATTGGAATTAAAAATGAAGCATCATTAAAATTTTTAAGTTGATTATTCTATGACTATGTGGATATTTATTTTAGTCCATGAGACTGAATGCCTGCATCTTCAGGCTTTTAGAATATGCTGCATACAATGTTATTATACTACTCTACATTATTCCTGTTTGAATTGTTCTACAGCATTCTCAGTTTGTAATAGAATTGGGTAATTTTCATATCTTTCAAATGTGAATACTGCTTTTGTCATCCTCATGTTGAACTGATGGGGAATAAAAACTAATGGGGTATTTCTAAATGATGCATTTCTAAACCCTGATATGATGATTGGAGCATGTTTTAATATAAGGTATTTCATTTTCAGGTCCTGGGGAAAGATCACCCTGATGTTGCCAAACAATTAAATAACTTGGCTTTACTATGTCAGAACCAGGGTAAATATGAGGAGGTTGAATACTACTATCAGAGGGCACTGGAAATTTACCAAACTAAGCTAGGACCAGATGATCCAAATGTTGCAAAAACAAAGAATAACCTGGTAAGCCTTTTATAAAGTAAATCTAAGAAATGCACCTTTATTCAGTATGTATTGTATTTATTGTTTATCAAGCTAAATAAAACAGTGTGCTGATATCTTTTGTTTTTTAGGCATCCTGCTACCTAAAACAGGGCAAATTTAAGCAAGCGGAAACTTTATACAAAGAGATTCTTACTCGTGCTCATGAACGGGAATTTGGCTCTGTAGATGGTAAGAAACTGAGTCCCTAGATTTGAATGTATGTTTCATTTTTGTAGTTACTATGAAATAAAATCTGCAGGAAGTTAATTGTATCCTGATTAAAATTGTTGTCTGCTTGAGGTAGACTTAAAAAGTGAGATTATAGATGCATTGAAATACATTTGTTGTAAAAAAGCATTTAGATAGAGCAGTAACACTTGATTCAAAATGAGAGTTTTTCTTACATGAGGTAGACTTGGTAGGTTTATGTTTTATGGATTGTATTTCTGGCATAATTTATCTTATGTCCAGCCAAAGCCAATTTTGGTATTTTTATAGAGGCAGAAAATGTATGTCACTTTGCAGTCACAGGAAAAAGTCAGTGCAGGATTTTTAATGATATAATAAATACATTGTTAATGTGAGTCCTCCATTAATACATTGAAAGAATGCAGAAAATACCCTTAAATTGTGAATTGCATTTGACTTCAATGTACAGTGTATTTTATCAACTGTAAATCACAGTGAGGAATTTTCACTGCATTCCATCACAAGAGCTTATGCACCACTTAGTAATGGCCAAAACAGTTGTTATGATAAAAGAAATAAATGCGTATTATCTAGCACAGAACTAGGCACATGACAAATCGATGGCAGCATATACTGACTTCAAAGCTTCTCAGAAGTAACTTTCTCAGTTCAGATAAGAAAAGAAGACAGAATTGTAAAACTATGAAAGAAGAGGTGCTTGTTTTATTTATCTGCTGCTTGTAGTATGGACAGTAAGCCTTTTTTTGTGGTGGTGATGGTATAATTCTCTGGTTCACAACTTCATTTCAGAAGGGTGAAAATCAAACGATGAATACTTTGTAGTTTTTTTACTTCTATAAAATATTTTCTTCTGTTTCATCAGATGAAAATAAGCCTATTTGGATGCATGCAGAAGAGAGGGAAGAATGCAAAGTAAGGCCATTGTCATAAATCTTTTTTGGAACTTTTACTTGTTGAAGAAAAATAACTGATTTGTAACTTAAATGTTACTTTTGTTTTAGGGAAAGCAAAAAGATGGCACATCTTTTGGAGAGTATGGTGGCTGGTACAAAGCTTGCAAAGTTGACAGGTGGGTAATTTCTTTACAGAACAAACAATGTGGCCATACCCAGTATGCAGAAATGTCAGATTAAAGCATGTTTAAAAATGAAACTAAACCAGCTGCTTGCTTAGGACTATAAAAACTATAGTATTAAGAATTCAGGAACACAGTAGTCCTGAGGTTGCTTTTAATCTAGGCTGGTTAGATCTAGTAAGTGACATAAAAATTCACCAGTTGCGTTCTTGGCAGTCCTTCACATGGAAGCATAGGTCATCTTTCTTTCTTTTTATACTGTTGGTTGGCATACATGCTCTCCCTGCCCCAGCAAGACCTCTAGAGGGGGCCAGGAGTAAAAAGGAGACTATGCAAGTAACTGAGCCTTGAGTTTTCTAGCTGGCACAAGAAAACAAAATTAAACTGGCAGAATTCAGCATTATTTGAGTTTCTAAAGCTTGAAGAATATAGTTTTGTGTGATTTAAAATCTGAACTTCAAAATGGAAGAAGAGAAACAGGGACTTCAGCTTGGATTATACTTGATGAAATATTTTTTTGTTAGCTTTAATTTTGTTCCTTAACTGCCTTTTTTTAACGTGCAGGTGGTACAATGTAAGAAAAAACCTGCACCTAGTACTGATAATGTTCAGTGAGGGGGTTTAATTTCTTCAGTGTTTGAGTTCTTGTGTTTAACAAGCAACAGAACCTTTGTACTGTTGAAATCTACTCTTTTTTTCTCCATCTTGAACTCTGGGTGCAAGACATTTTGCTGGTTTGTTTTTCATATACTAGTTCATTCTAATGCATGAGGAAATCTTTTCTCTGCTGTTACTGGAGCAAAACTTCATGCAACAATTCTGTGACTGAGCTAATTCTCATTGTGTCATTGAAACAAACATGTTTTGTTGGAGTGTGACTTGTTAATGGAATGTGTGGTGGGGTTTTTTTTCTAATATTTTTTTTTCCTTTACTGTTCAAGCATAGTTTGAATGCATAGAAACTGCAAATAGGTGTTAAGTAAAAGCTGGTGAAAGGAACTTTTGATTTGTTTTGTGACTAACACATGCTACAGTAATGGTCACTGTATGCATGAGTAGGCATATTTTCTGGAAGCTTCACAACTACTTAGTTGGACACACTCAGATTGAGCTGAATTTTCACCTCAAGGTGCATCTGGAAACAGATTGAGTAGATCTAGAGGCTAGTTAATAACTTCCACTTTCAGGGCTGTTGACTAATCATAGTGTGAGCTGTTAATGCACTTTGAAAGGGGTTAACAGGTTTTTCCACGTACATGAAGTACAAATCAAATCAAATAATTAAATTTGGAAAAGACCTCTAAGATCATAAAGTCCCACTGTCAACCCAACACCACCATGCTCACTAAACCAACCATATACAGTGTAGTATATTTCAAGACAGACTTACTAAATAATTACAAGAAATATGACAAATACTATATTAATTTAAGTTTTTATTAGTTTGTGAATTGAGAAGAGTTGAGTGTGTGTGCCTATGTATATATACTTCTTTGTTTTCTTCTTTAAATAGTCCAACAGTAACAACTACCTTAAAGAACCTTGGGGCACTTTACAGACGACAGGGCAAATTTGAAGCTGCTGAAACATTAGAAGAGGCAGCAATGAGGTCTCGTAAACAGGCAAGTATGATAATTCACCTTAATGATGTTTCTGCATTGTGATCATGCAGATTTTCAAGTTCAGTATCTTATTGTACACGCAGAATATATAAACTTTTAGCTATTCAGTTTCTGGTGCCTGGTGTTGCCCGCTAATTTCAGTCTGAACTGGTCATAAACTGATCCCATGTTAACACTTGAAAACTGGTTAATTGCTAGGGCAGTGGCACCATGTACTGCGGGCATGACTCACATTGAGGGTGAAATTGTGTGGAAGATGGAAGAGCAGAAAACACTGTATTGGCCAGTAGTCCTCAGTGGGCTACAAGTCCTGTGAGAGAAACTGTAGTTAGGGGAAAACGGAGAGTTTCTATTGATAATCTCCTTTGGCAGTAATGCTGTTCTATTTTTAATAAGGAGCTGTCAAACTTACAAATGTTCTGTTTCTGCATACAACTGACTGACTGGTGCAGACCTTTAGAAGACCATTATAAATTTGTTAGTTGCTGTTTCTGTTACTTTTGCAAACCAATGGAATGGATATTACAGTTTAAGGGGGCACTATTCTTCTTTTAATGTGGAGAAGTTCTGTGCTGTCTCTGTGCTCTCAAATCTGCCGTTCAGGTAACCCTTTCTCAGTCTTAGAAGGTGGGAGAGAGTTTGTTTTTGCTGGGGTTTTATTGGCTTTTTGGTTTTCCCTTCCCTATTGGATGATTTGATACAATGTCTTTTATAAAAGTACTTAAAACTGAGCAAGCAAACACAGCTTGTCAGTCAGTGTTAAAATGGAAAGCAAAATAAGAAAATACAAGTGAATAAAAAAAATTGGAAAGTTCAATTTTAATTTCATTTTTATGCAATAGTAAATAAGATTGTATTTTTTTTCAGAAGTGTTTTGTTTTGTTTTGTGGGTTTTTTTTCTTATATGTCTATGTGAAGTTCTAAACTCAAATTCTAAATTCAAGTAAACTGACTTAAGTGATGGACCATATCTTGATTAATAATGTACTGGTTTTTATTGGTTATACTGATTTGAAGTTGTATTTTAAAGAATGATACTGCAGTGTTTGATGTATATAGAAGCAGATTTCTGGAAAAGGGGGAGAGCAGAAAAGCTCGTGGCAAACCTTGTGCTCTTCTGGTGAATTCAGCAACAGTTTCCTTTGATATAAGGTGGCATAAGTTCTTTCTTCCACAAAAGATGATGGAAAACTTTAGAGTGTTTGCCAAATAAATGGAATGAGACTGGTAAGAGGAAAGTATGAATCTGGGAGAAAAGTTCTTCGGCAAGGAAAATTGAAGGGTGGAGGGGAAATAGTTGATACAGATACTTTCTTTAACTGAGGATGATTTTCACATGCTTTTACTGAAGGTTAATTTTCAGTGTGTCTCTCATGCAAATGTGATTTGAAAGTAAGAAATGAACATGCGCTGCATCTTAACATACTTGCTTTGGTTCTTAGTTTTAGTGTCGCCATTACATGTGGTAATTTTTTAGCGCAAACAGATACAACCAGGATAAATTGACATAATATAATAGTAATAAGAAGACTGGAAGAAAACGTAGCTTGTAGTTACGTTTGTTCCCTTTTTTTATATAAAAAAACTCAACAAACAAAATGGAGTACCAACTGCTCAAGTTTTAAATTTTTACTGGGAAGCTTGGAATTGGTTATTTGGAAATTAAGGATGGGAGGATCTTGCTATTGGAGAAGTCTCTTTCAGAGTCCCCATTTAATCAGTCTGCTTCTGGCTTGCCAGTACCGCTGCAAAAACTGTTCTTGTCTCCATTTTCCATAGAGCCTGCTGGAGGCTTGCTGCTGCTACTTTATTGTTATTATGCATGCTTTGGATTTTCACTGGTGCATGATATATCACCTATACCATAATATATCACATTACGCACAGCACTAGTTTTGGAAGTGTAGGAAACAATGCTGTCTTACTAGCAGCATTTAACACTACCTTTCCATTCTAGGTCATTAAAGGAGGACAGACAGGGTTAATGCATTTCCCCTTTTGAGCTAAAAGCAAAGAGGTACTTCTGTTCCCAGGTGTGGAAAAGCATCACTCCTCCACAGCTCTGTTCTCCTTCATGCGTGTTTTGTTCGCTTCAGCTGCTGGGATGTCTACGCTAGATTTCTGAAGACCGGTGAAGTTTTTTGTCCTTCATCTTTCATGACAGAATGGAACAAACTGGGAAAGTGCAGTTCCCTGTCCCTTCATTTTTTTATTTTTTTAACAAAAATATTTATTTTTTTTTAAGTGAGGTGAATGAGAGGTGATAGAGCTTCAGAACAGAACCTAGAGTATGTATGTGATACATCACCTCCTTAGTGGTGATTTTCGGCCATTTTGAGCCTACGCTTCTCTACCATCTGAGAGCTCTAGCCGCTTTTCTGTACCTTACAGCCATGTGGAAGTGAAAAATATAATCATTCTATGTTGGTTTCATGCGTCATTGTGTGTAGAATTCCATTAGGGAGGGCTGTTTTGCTCTTCAGTTAGTGGAAGGCAGCTATATGGGAACCAAGAACCTGATTTCTCCATGCCACTAGAACAACTTTCATTCTTATTAATGAACTTTACTTTTAAGTGGAATTTTGGCATGATTTTCACTTTCTGTATTGTGGTAGACACTCTGGATTTGTTGCACAGATCCGCTGCTGCATTTGCTGCTAAGGCTGCCCAGTGAAAGTTGCAGAATACTTTATTATGTGTAAGGCATTCATCTGGGTTCTCTTTCTGTCAGCAAATACCGTTTATGACGTGGAGTAGGTTTATTATAAAGAAGACAGAACTGAAAAAAAGTATGACTTGGACTTTGTTAATTCCTGGTTTCTGTGTTAAAGATTTTGCCTTTAGTGCAAGGTTTTCATAGGTATTTTAGCGCTTCTAAGATACTTAAAGGATTATTTGGTGATTGATGGGCATTTCTTAACACAAAGGAAACATATTTTATTGACCATATATATAATCTGTTCTATTACAAGCTTATTTTCTATTTGATTTCTTACTGAAGGATAAATTGTACTGCTGTGCCAAGTGTCATAAGTCAGTATTTTTAAATAACACAACCTGTGTCTTAGGTATTAGATACTCAGACACCTGCAACGTTCTTTCCAAAAGTGGGTGAATACTGCACCATTGGATAGGTGGAAAACTGAGAATTGCGTTGACTTTTCATGATGTATAAATTGCTAAATATTAAGCTGGGGCCAAATGGCTTAAGGTAAGTGACAGGAACACCACGAGGCTTTGACAAGTGATAGGGAAGGAGGAAAAGAATGGCAAGTCACCGAATTCTGAAACTACCAGGCTGTCTGTCCACTTCATGCTGTGTTGATTCCTGCAATGTATAAAGGGCAACTCAACTGCCCTTTGAAAGCAGAATTGGGGTGGTGGAGTTACGGCTTGGTTTGACTTCTTTCTTGGTATGGTTATTGTATGTAAGTTGTAGATTAATACAGCTTGTAATAAAATAAAGCCTTTTCCCATTTTGTCTAATTCTCAGGGTCTTGACAATGTTCATAAACAGAGAGTTGCTGAAGTGCTGAATGACCCTGAGAGCATAGAAAAAAGGCGAAGCCGAGAAAGCCTCAATGTTGATGTGGTAAAGTACGAGAGTGGTCCTGATGGAGGCGAGGAAGTGAGTATGAGCGTAGAATGGAATGGGGTAAGTACAGTACACAGTTTAAGAAAATAGCCTAGATAAATTATCACCGTAACAAATATGTTGTCCATTCACCAGCCTATTGTGTTTTCAGTAGTTTCTTGGTTGATCTACTTTGTATTTTGTAATTTTGCAGAATCAATTAAGAAATGAAGAATAACATTTTGTTTATCATAACATAATGTAAAAAAAATTGTAATATTTTGAAATTTTAAAACATCATTTCTGTTGTTGTCCTGAATGGTGAAATTTCTTCCAGAATCCCAAGCAGCTGTATTTAACTCTTAAGTTGTTTAATGCTGATTGAGTGTCCTGGTTATGGTCTGGTGTACAATTGCTTGTCCATGGTTTCTTTTTACTGGTAGAAATATTCTGGCAATTAACTAACTTTTGCTTTTGTCCTTTTGGTGCCATATTTGCCCATATTTTAAATGTTTCTTCTAAAAATAGTGCATCTGTTCAAATCACAAAGAACATTTGCTATGGAGGTATGTTAGGTGTTATCAGTTTTAGAGTAAATCAAAGTGATCAGTCTAACACTAAAATGATTCCAATCTCCTTACCCAACTTGTTAGAGGAAATAATGTCACTTTTCAAGCTGCTATACAAGCCATTTTAAGAAGCAGTGCCATCACATAACATTGTGATCGTAAGTTCACATTTCTTAAGTGAAATATTAATATCACTTTCCTGTATTAGAATTTGACTGGAGTAAGGGCTTGTTCCTATTTGTTTCCCATATATTGGCTTCACTGTGGAACACTGTCATAAAGTAAAAACATATATATAAAATGTGATTACATATGCATTTTTCTAACCATTGTTTTCTTTTAATTTGAAAGATAGTGCAAGCTTTCAGTTATTGATCTGCTTATGTAGTTGTTCGCTTCTGTCACCAGCTTTCCCATGCTTTATCCCATTGCTGGCAATGGGATATATATTGCTCTGTTAACTAACTCCTAGCTGCAGTTCTGCTGAAAATATTCTTTTAGATTATAAAAGTGGTGTTGCCTGCTTTTGCTATATGGGAGGGGAAGTAGCCTACTTTGCAATATTGAGTGTTCTGAAGTTTTGTTTCTCTTACAATAGCAATCTTTTTTTTTCCTCTTTTTTTAGCCACATGAGCCAAAGTTTAGCATTCCAAAGAAACCTCGATAAAACGCATACTGCTTTAGTCTTAAAGGAGAATGTTCTTTCCATCTTTGCTTTTGTCTCTTTATTATTGTTTTCTTGGCATTGGTGTTCTCAGTGCCAAGACAGTCAATCAGCATCTGTTGTGAATAATACTGCATCATTAATAAAGCCAAAGTAAGGTTGGATAACTCTTTTTTTAATTCTCATTTTGCCCGTTCAGCATTAGAACTGTGTACTGTACTCCTCCCTTAATTTTCGCTATACTTTGCATGACTATATGTTCTAAATGGATTAAACTTTTTTCTGTTATTGACATTAATTAAACAAGCATGCAGGTTTTGGATTGAAAGGACCTTCTGTGGAAAAGCAATAGACAGTATTTCTAGGTCAATATTTGAATCAAACTCAGTGATAAAATTTGTTGATCTGAAAAATTAGATTTTGACCTCTCAGGGCAAACAAGCTTTTCATTTTTAGTGTGCTGAAGTGACATTGCTTTATTTTCATCTTTGTTACTTCTTTTTTCTCCTTTTAAGAGAAGGTATTTTGTATTACATGTTTTACATAAAGTGGGCAACTCTCTCTCCCTCTACCCTGCTAGTGTTTCTATCTCAGTGCTGTTCTTTCCTCTACTTCATATTGTGTAGGTTTTCTTACCCTCGTGTGTTTCCTCCAGACAAAATATTCTGATTCATAAAGTATAGTAGAATTTTTTACTTCAGTGTGCAGAGCCTGAAGAGAGGCCTGCCTTTTCCATTTAAATTCTTCTGAAGTCATCAAGCTGACTCATGGTTTTGGTTGTCAGAGAGAATAGGTGGAGTGTGTAAAGCAACGAACTTCAACAAAAAATTTTTGTTGGAAGATTTACTGTAATTAAGTGACTTCCATATGTAATGTAATCCATATTAAGCATTATATTCTTTGATGTAATATCTTACACTCTTACAAAAAAGACCTGAAATACCTATTGAAGTAAATCTGCCATTAACTGTTAAAACAGACACGTTAAGTGACGTTGCATAGTGCATTTTTACATGTTTCTTATGAAGTCCATCCCTTAAAGTTAGCTTGAAAATGCAAATAAATACTCAGTCTTAAAAATTCAGGGTAGAAATCCCGGATTTGTATCCCGTATTACATTTTTATATAAAAAATGACAGTGGGTATCTGTAGTTGGCATTTCTGTAAATTGATCTTGCAGCCAGTTGCAGGACATAAAAATCTTTGTGATATGATAGTGCTTAATTTAAGATAATGTTCCCAATGTGAAGAAGTATCTTTTCTTATTCTGACCCATATGCTTCAAAAAGATAAGCTTTTGGGCATGAAAGTCTGCTTTCAGGTGTGAAATGAAAGCAATAAATTTCTCTGCCATAGACTAGCTGGTAAGAGTTGCTCTTGCTTAATAAGAAGTGCCAGACAGTCAGAGGTGCATTGTAGCAGACAACTGCAAAGTACAGGAGGGGATGATGGTGGGGAGGTGTAAGCAAAAGTAGTAAGGTGATTCTCATTCTGAGTGACATAAAAATTGGCAATTAAACTTTGCTGCAAATGGATATCTCTTGTGATTATTTTTTGTTGTTGTTTACACTGGATTTAGGACTTTTTTTAATCCTAAGCTTAGGATTAAAACATTAACAAAACATCCTAAGATGTTTTGTTAATCATGCAGTCAGTCAGTGTTTAACTTGGGAGTTTGATGTTTTTATTTCAGATCTGAAGTACCCAAAAGCTTGTCTGCTTATTCCTAATGTGCTAGTTAGCGTAATAAAAGTTATACTCTCTAACTACCAAATTTGTCTTGCCTTTATTCTTTGAATCATTATCACTACTATAGCATTGCTGATTTAAGACCACAGGAATAGTTAGCCTTTTCACTGATCTAATACTTCTAATTGGAATTTCGACTTCAGTTTATTCAGTCCTGCAAAGCTGAAGTTTGTTTTAAAGTGTGAACAGTATGTGCAATTTAGTTTGAAACATAAATAATCAGATTTTGATCTTCTGATCACGTGGTAGCAAGGCATTTTGCCATTTCCAAGAATAATTTGAATTACTGTTCATTCCTTGCTATAGGTAAAGGCTCTCAAAACAATTTCTTAAGACTGTCAGTAATGGTCTGTGTGCTTACACCAAGAATGGAAAGTGTGTTAATTGAACCACAGCTTATTTTTAAAGGTGGATTCTTTCTGCTGCCTCACTGCATTAGGGGGAGAAGTTTCCACTTGGATTATATATATATATATATATATATACACACACAGATATGTTCTAAAAATATTAATGAAACTCAATTGCCACAAGTCAGTTGAATTCTAATTCCTTAAAGGAATGAACAGAATTTTGTCTGGAGGTTAGGGGAAGGCCTCTTTCTTCTTGCAGTTCTGTTTTGAGGAAAATTCCTGACAGAAGTTAAAGCTGAAATGAATGCACCTTGCTCTGTTCCTTTCTTCTGGGTTTTTTTTTTTTTCCTTTATTTTTATTTTTGTGTTAATGTCAGCTGAAAAAAAAATCCTTTCTTTGTTTACAAAATGTAATACTAAAGCTATGCCTTCTTAAAGGTGTTTTGTATTTTATACAAATTCTAACTTAAAGAATGCACAGCATCCTTCACGCTCATTTGTAAGTTGCATATTAGTGATATAGACAAAACTGTATAAAGATATATGTTCTGGTAATTGCAAGGGCCTGCACTTTGTTCTTAAGGGCAGTCCAAATACTTACTCCAGAAAAAATTGTTTTGAATGTGACCTAGAAATACTGTAAACATAACTGTTCAAAATTGAAAACTGTTGAATTTTTCCCAACAGTTTCATTCAGTTTTTCTCTCTCCATTTCTGACAGGCCTAGATGCCTTTTGTGATTCTTATACTGTCTCCTGCATGACGGGCGTGCACCATCTTCAAGCTTTAACTTCTCTCTTCAGTACTGACTGCTGTGTTTTAGCAAACCCCTTAAGATTCTTGTCAGAGCTACACTTCCCTGTAAACTGGCCATTCCTTCAGTGCTGGTGTCTTTATTTGGTTTTCTATTTCTGTACATGTGTAGCTTTGCCAGATATGTATCTAGTCATACAAAATGTTATTACAACCATTTGCTGTGTGTAATACATTAGTAAAAAAAAAAGTAATAATGAACTTTATAAGTAGCTGTTCACTATGGAAAAAAGGTAGTTAAAAGTATCACACAAGGTATTATTGAAATGGCATGATGGTGATCTTTACAGGAGAAAAACCAAACAAACCCCGTAAAAGTAAGGCATGTTCTCCAAGTGCTTTAAAATGTATTTAGAGACCTATTACATGGTTAACATCAATATGGAACTCTGGATGTCTTCACTTATGATTATTCTAAAGTAGCATTGCTGTTTAGTCTTTGTGTGAGATTTTGGCAATTATGCTTTTCTCTACTAATCTTGGTGTTCAGTGATTTGTGTATTTGTCTTTCTAACTTCTAATAAACTCACTCCAACTCAGGTGTCTGTCTTGTCTGCTTAGTAGTACTTTACTTTCTTCTTTACAATTCTTTTTTCATAATCACGTGGGATTTCTGTGAAGTAGGAGGTGTTCATTTCTTCTAATCTTACTAAACTGTTGGGGTTTTTTAAGAGTAAATAGAATTGTGGTTAGTTGGAAATTTCTTTGGATCAGCACAGCAATGTAAAACACGAATACATGTATGAAAAACTCATTTCATTGTGTTTTACGTTTTCTTTGGTGAAAGTTAAAACAAAGCACAGGAATTTAACCATACATGTTTCTGATCAGAAGTATTTTTGTTTAAGGATTTTAGGATTAATTAAACATGTTTGCAAGTAATGTAGATGTTTAGAAGGAATAATACAGGTTTTTTCTTAGACTGATGGAATGCTTTTGCTTGGGGCTTGTACTCTGTTAACCACAGTGCGCTCATATGAAATGGTGATGGTGAATTATTTGACTACTGCGGTGGGTTTGTACTGATTATTATGAATCATGGCTTGAGCATGTCTTCACACTTTAGAAATCTTTGTTACAGTTTGGAACACGTTTGTTTTGGTAAAGTTGTAGCTATATGGTATTATGTGTTTAGGTAATTGTACCAAGTATGTATTAATAGCAATAAAAAAAAATATTCATCAGTGAAATGTTTTTGAGCCAGATTTGGGGGAGGGCGAGAAACTCTTGCAGTTTCACATTTGTTCAATTTTTTTCAGGATGGCACTGGATCTTTAAAACGCAGTGGTTCCTTTAGCAAACTTCGTGCTTCCATTAGACGCAGCAGTGAGAAGCTGGTTAGAAAGCTGAAGGGAGGAAGTTCACGGGACAGTGAACCAAAGAATCCAGGGTAATTATTTATTCTTAGCTGTGCTAGTGTGCCTTCATTCTGTGCCCCCACTGTAGCCTAGTGTAGTACCTAGGGCAGTGTTTTCTTCTCTGCTTAGCTAACTGCATATCATGACAGATTTATATCTTAAAGAAAAATAAAATAGGAAATAATTTCTTATAATGAAGTTCTGTAACATCTGAGGATTTATCTGTGCTTTTAAGAGTTAACTCAATTTTAACAGTGTTTTTTCCCTTTTTACTGGTTTAGCCACTTGAAGAATTGAAAAGCCTCGTAGAATTATTGATATATGTTAGTTACCTGCAGAATTCTCCTTTTCACACAGCAGTGAAGAATAATAAAGGTTATTGGTTTTTACAGTAAAAGCTTGAATACAGTAAACCCACAACTAACATTCTTGATACAGCTTAGTATCTTGATACAGCTTTATATATTGCTGTGGGTATAAAGGGAATTACCAACTTGAGCCCTTCTCAGTTTCTATTTTGGAAACCAAAGATTTCAGAGAGCAGAGGAGAACATTGAAAAACTTGAACCTAGTTGTCCATCTCTAACATTTTGACCTTAGTGAAGTCAGTGGTAAAAACTCAAATTTTAACGAATCTGACTTCTCACTCTTTCCTATTTACCATATGATTGTGGATTTGGATGTATGTAGTATTTCTAATAAATGCCTAAAGCCATCCATTGTTTGTTGGCTGCTGCAGAGAAGCTGAAATGTTAAAATGTACTACTGTTTTTCATAATACCGCTCATGGGTGTTCCCCCTCATCCCCAACGTAATTGCAATCAGTTTTGCAGGGGGTTTTCCCCTTGCTGTGGAAAACTGGAATTCATTTAGTTGACAGGAAACTGTATGACAATGTGAATTTGAACTTACACTTTAAAACAGTTAGATTGGAGAACTTGGAGCAACTTCTGATGGAGCAACTGGATCTATGAGTAATATAGTAGATGATGATGATCGTAATACCCAAGACAGTGATCTGGAGGCAGGGTCTCAATGTGGTTTTGTAAGTGCTCCAATGAAGTTTTGCTTTATTGTTTTTATGTGGCTGTAAAACATTGTGTACAGCTGCAATACACGTAGAATTTGCTTCCTCACATATCTCTTTCAAATCCAGCCTGATCTGATTTTTAGAATTGTTAATTAAAATTTTACTCTCAGCTGCCAGAGACTTGATGTTGAAGGCACTGAATCAAATTCAAGGTCAAAAATCCCTTTGCATTAATTGATAGATCATTAAGGACTGCCTCTGAGATGATAGATTGGGAATAAACTGTGAAAAGCATGTGATTAGGAAAAGGAAATATGTAAATGTAAAATGCTTTAGGGAAAACAAGCAAATGCAAGCCAAAATAGAATAAAAGGGATTTCCTTCTTTGTCTTCAGTATTAGTATTTTTATACATTGGTTTTCTGTTTCTATTCAGTTCTGTCTAGAGTTCATACATCATAGTTCAGTTATATTCTTGTATGAGTAGATGCGTATATTCATAGCTAATTTTGTATTTTCTCCTAATTTTTGTGAGACATGGGAAGGTTTTTCAGTTTCTTAAAAGACGAAGAGTTTTATTCCTTGTTCTCTATAGTAAATAGAGCTACCTTTTTCTGCAGGTAAAGTAACTCTGTGATTATAGGTGTAGAAAATTAGGCTTATATATAACTGAAGACGTTTGGCTTTGCAGTGTCCTGTAAGAACTCCCCTGCCTTTTTATTCTGTGCACTTCAGTAGTGCTACTTGACCAATGTAGAAGTAATCTACCCACATTCACATTAATTATGTTGTGGGGTCTGTATCACCAGATAAGATTTCTTCATATAAAGACATCAGTGTGAAACAAATTTGAAAACAAAGCGATATCTTTCTTGCTTTTCCTTTTTGACAAAATATTCTTGTTTTTTAGATGTCACCGTAGTCCTCAAAGAATAATTTATTCTTAAAACTTGCAATAAGTGTGTTGCATTGACAGACTTTTATGTAGATATGCACGCTGAATGTGTAAGACAATAAATATTACAATTTCTGTTCTTGTAACGCATAGACATTTTTTAATCCTAACTTATATTAGCTGGTTTTAATAACAAATGCAAAGATTCCTGGTATTAAACACCAGCTTTGTAGATCATGAAGCATAGCTGTACATATTGCTATTCCAAGAAGTCATTTTGATTTCATTTTCTGAAGAAACTTCTGTAAGTTGATTTAATTTTTTTCTGCTTCTGAGGTTAACAAAAGGGATATTCAGCTTTTATTATGCAAACCTTTTGTTTGTAGTGTGTTTGTTAGCTGAATATTACAATACTGACATAGCATACATAGAAATAATTTTTGCTATGAAGTCAGCCACTCTAGGTAGAAGATTTATGTGCCTCCCTCCTTACCAGTATGCCTCTGCATCCCCTGCCTGTGTCTCTATGAAGACTTTATTTGAAACTGGTTTACATCTGTTGTTTAAACTGTGCTTCTGTAAATAGTAATTGGCAGTGGTGGTATGATTTTGAATGAGAAATACTCAAATAGAAATACATTAATAGCACAGCATGAAAGAAAGAAGGACTTAGTTTTCATGTTGTTGCTTGATACAGAAGGTTGGAGAGAATAAAGTGGAAAACTCATCAGGGAAATTGTTTCTTTAAAATAATGCAAAAGTCTTTTTGACAAAGAACAAATCTCTTAAGAACTGTTCTTTGAAACATACAATATCTGAAGCATAGTATCAGTTCTTTCTTCAGTTCTGTAAAAATTTAACTTTGCTTAATTAGAGTTAGGTTTTATTTACTTCATTTTGAAAATTTTGATCATACAGCAGAACAGTTAAGATTTGTAGTTTAAAAGAGGGGAGAAAATAAAAAGCTTTCATTATTGCTATTACTTACGCACCAGAAAAACAACTGCATGCAGTTTGTGCGATCATGTTTCTAACATGGAGGGAATTAAAAGTGCATTTGCCAGACTAAAGTTATTAAGTATGTTGATTTAAAAACAAACAAACAAACAAAATCAAACCCAGCCCACAAACAAAACAGTATCTCATGCGTGATTAAAAATTTCTTTTTTGATTGGCACTTCAGCAAGAACCTAAAAATACTTGTGTAAATTTTTACTGGTGGATTTTCTATTTCCCTGGAATGTTTTCTGTAAACCTATATGCTCTTTTGAAGAGTTTTATGTAATGTTTTGTTTGTGTTTTAAGGATTAACTTACTTTGATTTCCATATATAACCTCTGTTGTACATGCTTCATTGAATAAATGAGAGGAGTATACCATGCATGAGTCCTTGCTTTGTTGTTGCTAACACTCATGTCAAATATTTTAAATTGTGTGCATTCTAGCTTTTGAAACATTCAGATTTAATGCTAGGAAAAAACAGTAAGCCTATGCTATGCGGCAGCTGGTGCCTGTGTTTGTTAGTGTTTTGGTTCCTTTTTCTGCTAAGCCTTTGCTTTATGAAAGCATTTAAAACTTGTGCTTGATTTTGACTGTTAGTAGTCTTGCTTCAGTAGAAAGAAAAACTGGTGAATATCTAACGTGATCTGTATGGATAAACCTTTCCATGTTATTGGAAGGCATTGGAAACTTTGCATTATCCAGTTGTCTCAAAAGCTGTAGGTAGCCCTGCAGGATTAGGGCCTTACTGTCTTGTGAATAGTTCATCAAATATATATTCAAAGCCCTCATGTAGTAGTTTTGAAATAGTTAAAGAGCTAGTGAAAAATCAAAGCAAACATAGAACATTCTGAGTAATGTACAGAGACTTTGGGATAAAGGACATCAGACGTTCTTGTAGTCACCAAGATGATAGGAATCTTAAGACTAATCTTGAATTCTGTTACACACACTTTAAAATATTTTTGTTAAGTTTTGTATATGTTTGAGAAATGTAGATAAATTATTAATCCTCATCCCAAACAACAGTAGATATTACTGTTAATGCAGTGATATTTTGACTGTCAGTAGCTCCTGTGTAGGTGGTGATTCCCCCCCCCCCCCCTTATCTCCTTATCTGTTGCTTTCAATACAGTATTGTAGGGTTGTTACTATGGCTCAGAGCATTGTAAAGCCAAAAGCATAACCAGAGTTAATAGCAGCAACCATCTTATTTCCCTTTACTTTGAAATGAATGAAAATAAAAGATCTTAAAATGCTTTTTGAAATAGATTCTGGAGACTTACCTAGATGAGGCAGAAAGTACTAAACTAATGTTTGTTGTAGCTTTTCCGAGTTAAATGCTGCCTATGTGACAAACTTATTCCTATTTCACTTTTTTTTCCTAAACTGTCTGAATGTTTTGATGCTTTTGTAAGAAGCTGCATAAAATTGAAACTGAGAATGAATTAATTAAAAATCAATGCTAAGTCAGTGTATGTACTTGATATGCTTTAAAAATTGAGATTTTTGAGTTGAAATGAAATCAGTTGCCTGAAATGTTTAAGCTCTAAGGAGCTTGTAATTTTTTTGGTTTTATATGTAATTTAGAACCGAATATAAACATATTCTAAGTTACGTAGTTACCTTAAAGGGTATCCCCTCAGATCAGTTTTGGGGCATTGTTCCAAATCCCTTAACTGTGCATTGCTCATTGTTATACTTGTGTTTTTAGAGCTGTTAGTTTTCAGCTATTCTGATTGGTTTATCCTTGCATGTTCACTGTCCTGGTTGCAGCATGAAGCGTGCCAGTTCTCTGAATGTTCTTAACATGGGTGGCAAGGCTACTGAAGATCATTTTCAAGTAAGAAGCCCTACAATACTCTTACAAAAATAGGTATCATAAGTAGGGTTTGAGATAAAAGAGCATGATAAATAATAAAACAACAAACTCCTAGTGATTGGTAAGATCCTACTCCAGTAAGATGCTTAAAGCATCTGCTTAAGGCATCATTCTGTATCTCTTTTGTGAATTATGTGTAATGTTAAGCAAGTGCTTAACTCCGACCAGTTGGACCTTTTAACTATTACAGAGGATATGAAACTTCTGGAATGTTACGTTCTTGTAAATGCTGCTTAAAAACACAAGAACTTTTAAAGCCCAGTTACCAAGTATTTTTTACATGAGCCCCTTTATTGCAAAGGGCCCAATCATCTTAATTGCTGTACATTTTCAGATTCCCTTAAATGCGACTTCAGTTGTTTCTGAGGTTGCCCAGGAGCAGTCTCTAAAAGTTTGTCTGATCTATGTTACGCTTCTCCTAATATAAAACCTTCTTATTTTGCTTAACTGTATATGGTGTGCTCAATTGCTACTTCCCCATTTTCTGTTTTTACCTAATAAGTCACTGTTTCTTATATTGTCAAACAAGCTAGCAATGTTCTGCGTTCTAAACAGTGTTGTGCATTTTACTAACACAGTAACTGCAACTAATTTTAGGAAGACAAAATTGCTTCCGTACTAACAAAATGTACATGAGGATCTTCTTCATATTTGTCCTACAGTGGCAAGAAAGCCCAAACTGTATGGCTCTCATTTTACTGTTGAGTGGCATAAAGGTGTCTAAGCTGTATTATCTCTAATGAACATACTGCAGAGTTTTCTGTGGTGTGAAATGTATGCAAAACTTAGCTTAGCGTGAAGTTCAGCCAAAAAAAAAAAAAATCCCAGGTAAATCATAATTCTTTGCAGCAACAGTGCCAAGGTTTGAAAATGCTGTGCCCCTAAAATGGACCCTTAGTATATAATTGATGTGACTTCCAGAAGAGTAATTTATTGTTTGTTTATACGCTGTGATATTAAAATTGGTTCTCACTTCTTGTGAACTTTTCTAGTTCACCCACCATAGACATTCATGGCAATTCCCATAGATGGGCTTTTGCATTTCTGGTAAGACTTGGGTCAGGATTGTAAAGGCTGTATATACTTACCAATAGATATTTTCAGCATTGCTAGTTGAAAGTTGGGGGAAAAAGATGTGTTATTAGAACACAGGAAAAGAAAAAGTCTCCCTACCCAACATGAACAAGGCCAGTTCTCTGTAGTTCTTCATATTTGTTTAAGCTAGTACTTTTGTTTATTTGCTTGAACTGTCTGGACATCTGCTTAATTTGTTTGTTTGTTTGTTTTTTTTCCCCTTCACACAGGAACGAAATAATTGTCTGACAGACTCAAGAGCTCTGAGTGTCAGTCATACTGATTTGGCGCATTGAGATTCTTGGACAGAAGCTAGCTAATATTCCTTTGTGAATAAAGAAGCACTGAGACCTTCAAAGCTTTGGTTCCTCATCATTATGTATAGGAACATCTAGTTTGTAGACTTCTGGGTTTTTTTCCTCCAACGGACTGCTGTTTTTACTTTTCTAAATAGGGACAATTTTAAACACAGCATTAGTGGGTATTTTCTTCTACAGGAAAACTATATAGATATACATTGCTCATTGCACTGCTCCCATTCATGCTACTTAAAGTTGATTTCTTTAATACATCTGAATATTACAGCAGCCAAAAATTTAAAAATACAAACATATTTAAAGCATACCAAAATGCAAACGTGTTTGAAAATGCAGGCAAAATCAAATGTGTAGCGCTAAATATATGCAGTGCTGGAATGAGAAAAGGATAAATTTATGCACATTACTGTATAAATTCAGATTGAGCATACTGTATTGGTGGGGCTTTCCTTTGCACCACTGATTAATGTTAGAAACCTTAGCTGGCAAAACAGCACTTAGACATGGCTTACTTAACCACTAGATTGAGCTGTTAAATTTTACAGAAGAGATGGTTGGGGTTACATTACATACAGATAGCGTGAATAGCAATACCTGTGACCAGAACTTTCATGCTTGTTGATGTATGTCTTAGGGCACAATAGGCGATAGAGACAGGACAGTTCATGTTGATCAGGAGAAATGGAAATTGTTTTGACCTTTGCGTTGTATGGTTGAAGAATACTGAAGTTTCGGACTGCAACTGTCCCAGAGCAGCTGCTGTTGCTCTTAGGGAGACATCAAGCCTCAGGTTGACTTTCTTGCTTGTCCACTGGAATTCACAATCCCATTCTCTGTATGCTGAAAGTGCTCCAACATTTCCTTATGCTTATCCCAAATCCTGCTTTTCTCTGTAATAGCTGATGACAGCAGAAGCAGGGAACTGCACGCTAGGCTGTTACACTGTGGAGTAGCTGCTGTGCAAAGGACCACTCAAATCCTAAGGGCCCCAGTGGAAGCACTAGATGGCTGTAAGTGGCAAGCAATACGTTTGACCACACATCCATGTTAAATCTACTTACGGTTAATATATATGCTGTCTGTATACAGGACTGCTGCTGGAACAAAGTATGTATGTTTTAAGTATTTTATAGATGCTAGTATTTCCTTTTGCTTTTCTGTAAAGCTTGTAATTTTGTTCATCTTTTTTGTAAAAATTCTTATTCATGTGAAGCTGGATGAGAAAGTAAAAAAAAACCAACCAGTGTGTGTACAAATGTATTTGTGGTCATAGTTGTGAGTTGGAAAATGCCGAACAAAATTTAACTTTGGGAAAAGCTGGAATATTCATTCAAGGTTAGCACCAACTGATGGAGGTAAAACATAGTGACATAAGCAAGTTTTAGTATTTGAACAAGGTGTGAAGAGTCATTAGAATTAGTACTTCGTAGAAGTATTTGAGTGGCTTTGCATCTGGTCTTAAGTTGTGTTACAATACCCGATGCAAAAAGTTGTATATGTAATGCACTTGACTATGTTTACCAGGAGGTACCTTATTAGCATCTCTTTAAAGCAAGCTGTGTATGGTATAACTGCCATAAAGACAGTTTAGAAACGGTGAGATATGATGCTGCTAATATGTAGAAGTTTTAGCACAGAGTAGTGCAATTCATTAAAGAACTTGAGCAAGAACAGATTGTTGCTCATTTATCTTAACAATATATACTCATAATGTAGACTCTTGATTTTTAATCTTTTTATTAAGAGCTTTTTATAGTAAAAAATACATAATATATATACTTCCCCCCCCCAAAGCAAAGCATGTTATATACACCCATTGGTGAAGTCAGTTCTCTGCACAAAGCCAGACTGAGCTGGCTTTGCAGAAGGAACTGTACCTCAGGTTGCCAGGCTGGGTGGGTGCCCGTCTCCAACCGAGAGTCAGGCCGGGCAGGCAGCAGGAGAACCCTCTGCCGCAGCCGTCACCGCTGCGGTGGCGTCATCTGTCCCTCCGGCCGTACCGTGAGAAACTCTCGCTGCAAACACCCCTCGCAGTAAACCAGTTTCACACCAGCACGATGCTACTGCTGTAGGAGTGGCTCAGCGGGCCTTGGAACACGCCTTTCTGTAGAGCTCGATGTTTCACTTGGAGACCGTTGTAAAAGTCTGGCTTCCAAAAACCCCACAAAACTAGACACAGAACTGATTTTGGTAATAAGGAATTACTTAAATTGAAAAATATATTTTCCACATTCATCTTTCAACTTTGAAGGAAAATTATTTTTGCAGCTCTCAAAAAAAACAAACACCCCCCCCCCCCCCCCCAAAAAAAAACCAAAAAAACCCACCCAAACTTGTGTAAATAGCAATAAAATATTTAACCATGCCATTACAA
This sequence comes from Astur gentilis, assembly GCF_929443795.1. Classification (NCBI taxonomy): domain Eukaryota; kingdom Metazoa; phylum Chordata; class Aves; order Accipitriformes; family Accipitridae; genus Astur; species Astur gentilis. The sequence goes on from NC_064904.1 coordinate 12,164,640, forward strand.
TTAAATATTAAAATGCAAGACTGTGGTATGTTGATGGTGATAGTGAGGAAACTTCCTCCTTTAGGAAGGAAGTTCTCCTTTCTAAAGATCCTCCTTTAGAAGGATTGTACTGTTGATGGCATTACTAGTACTGTGCTTTTATATGTTTTAAACCTTTATATAGTATTTTTAAAGTGTTGGAAGATTTAAGTTGTTGAGCTACTGCTTATTAAGCAATTCTTATATTTAAAAGGTTATATTTTTTTTTTCAGAGAAGAAACAAATTTCCAGACTTACTTAATCCATAAATCCCCAAGAATGATAGCCAAATCCTTACAGTTATGAGCCAATGAGCTGTTTGCAGTTTGAGAAGAACTTGTAAAGTACAAAAACAAAGTTGATAGCCAAATCCTTACAGTTATGAGCCAATGAGCTGTTTGCAGTTTGAGAAGAACTTGTGAAGTACAAAGACAAAGTTAAGGTCAACATTCCTTGTGTTCCAATCATGAATGAAATACTGTCAGGACATGGTTTGTATACATGTAAATTTCAGGTGGGCTTCTCAGTTTGCTTTTATGTAAGATTTTCTTTCTGAATTTCCTCTGTTCCAATTGTAACCAACAGTCTGCATAAAGTATAAAACCGGAATACCTAACTGTATAATTCTTGGATGTCTTCAGTACCAAACTAAATCAACAGCTCTGTTGAAACAGAAAACTAGAAAAGACCCTCAAAATTGACAGACATCTTGTTAGAACCTTAAGTGCAACTGTGGTAGTGGTGTCGTGTTTTTAATCTAGCATGTTCTTCCTTGCCCAGAATTGTAAGGGTGGACTTCGTTAAAAACAATGGGGACTCCAGGTTAGGCCAGTTCCTCTAGATTCTCCTACGAACGGTGGCTCGCTCTCCTGGGGCATACAGTCAGGGAGGGTTGCACGTAGGATGACTGACACATTGAATTGTTACTGATAGAGAGGTGCCTGTTGCCCTTCTGTCTCGCTGTGTGCTAGTCTTTAGGAATATTGGCAATATTTGGTCTTGAGTTTAGATCTTACGAAATATCATTGTAAAATGTAACTGTTTGATGATTTGCTCCTCTTTCAGAGGAATAACTGAACTATTGGTATGATGTTTGTGCCTGCAGTACTGCAGTGATAGCACTTAAACAACGGAAAAACAATTGGACATGTTACCTAGAGTTTGTACCTTTTCTTAAAACAAGCACCTCCTGCCCTGTCCCTGCAAGCCCTCCTGAATGGTAGTAACTTAAAATGGTTTTAAGCTTGAGAAGTATTTGTGCTTAAATAATCCAGTAATTTTGAAAATCGTGTGGTCCTGTTGTAAATATAAGTCAAAGGGGTGTGCAGTGCTTTGAAAGTGTGTTTACAATACTTGATGAGTTGAAGTTAATTTAGTTTTTGTTATGCAGGTCATGTATTTTGTCTGAAAGCTGCTAAGAGAATTGCATTTTCATTAATGTTAGCCTGTACTGAGAGAATAAATGTTAAAAGATGTGATGCCATGAAGTTTACAGTTTCATTGTGGCAAATTTAGTGTCACAGACATACAGGAGTATTGGTATAAACATTGGGTTTTGGTGTTTTTTGGTTTTTTTTAAATAGTTTAGAATTGAGGGAAATCTTGAAGATCTACATTTGATTATTTTTTCCCTCAAACCATTCACAATAGTCTCAGTACACTGAATAGCCAAGGTCAGTAGTTTTTGTTGTTTTTTTTTTTTTTTTTAAAAAAAAGCCCAAAACAACAAAGCAAGAAGCAAAACACAGTGCTACCATCTGATAAAAGTCAAAAGACCTGAGCTGTTGAGAAGATACTTATGCTCATAATGAAGTTGCAAACCTCTTTTTTAGTTATGGCTGCTTTTAAATAAGAAGTATTTAGAGAACTATAGTTGGAAGTTCATTTAATGCTCCAGCTACATCAAAAAGCTGGAAGCTGCTCTTAACGGTTGTGCTGGACACACAAGAGAGACTAAATTGTATACAGCATGGAACAAGCATAGTGAAGCAGTTTTTAAAACCAGATCGATCCTTAGGCTCCCTGTATTTATACTTGAGTCCCTATTCAAGCACAGAAGGTTACTGAGTCTTTAGTTTTAAAGTATATAATAGAAGCATTATACAGTAGCAGTGGTAGGTTACAGTATAATTAAACCAGATGAGTTCTATGCAATCAGGAATGGTGTTTTCTAGGACCTGGTTTAAAAAACAAACCCGAAACCTAACAGCAGCAAAACCAGAAAACCATTTGTAATGTCAATGTATCCTTCTTGAGGAGAACTCCCCCCCCCCGCCCCTGCAAATGGGGATTTCATGTTTGATTTAAGAAAAATAATAAACCTCCCAAGATTGGCTTTAAGATGCTGCATTTTGATCTCCATGTGTAGTTACTGCTTGTCACAGCTAAGGATGAAATCCTGTTCAGAGGTCACCTGTTTGTCTTACCCCATAAAACTGTTGAAAATAAACTTCCACAAATGTTATTTGTAACAAATAGTAGTAATTCACTGTGATTTCATCAAGAAACTTGTAATGAGATTGTTTAGTGTATTTTACTACATCTGTTTTGTTAATAGGTCAGTTGTGGAACTTCTTTACCAACCACAAATGAATTTGGTTCTACTTTCCCAAAGCAATGTTTCCAGAACCCTATATGATCTTTCTGCTGAAAAAGGCATCTTTAAATACATCACAGATCTGTAGATTAATTTGAAACTGTTTAAAAGTTTCTCAAGTGTCACTTAACATTTCTTTTCAAAGTGCAGACAAATATTTAAATGTAGTATTACAGGATAAAGATGATATACCTAATACATTCTAGAATGTAAATCTTCTTTGTAAAAATTACTTCCATTTTTTCCTGTATAGAAACAAATCTCAGTTGTGAAATCCAAAGATGAATAAAGCTGTATAAAGGGAAGGTTCTTCAATTGCATTTATTAAAACTTAAGCATGTTTCAACACTTTTGACACAAGGCTTCAAAGAGGGCAGATGCTTTGTTCAGTCTTCATGAGGGTTTGCACCCCCAAAGTTGTACTTACACAAGATGAACAATATTCTCGATTTCTGACTGCAGATGTAAGTAACTGAAGAAAGGGGTAGAAACTGCAGATGAACATTCAACTGCTGCGAGTGCTGTACTGTTGACTATAAGTTTTTTTTTTTGGGGGGGGGCTGTTGCATTTTAGAGGTTCAGGGTTTCTGTGTGATGATGAGCTAGGAAACACACTGCAACATACTCAACTCAGATTTAAGCCTTCAGCTGGAGAGTTAAATAAGAACCAACACATGCAGTGAATAGAAGACTTGCTCAGGTAAGGTGTTACTTAAATTTGTTGGTAAAAGTGTTTTTCACCAGCTGAACTGGGACTTTGGTTACAGACCTGTCTGTGACTTTAACACTTGGGTCTTATCCCTGCAAGCACTCAGGTTGCAAAAAAAGCTATCAAAATACTACAAAAATGAGCCTTAAGAAGTGTATTGGACTGTTCTGAACATGGTTCACAGTGAGGCAAGCTCCTGGGATTGGAGCCTGGGCGTCAGTGAGGCTCTTTTGTAAATGAATGCCTGGGTAGGGGTTGGCTGACTGCCATTTATCAGCTACATCTGTCTGTGGTGCTTTTTTTTAAGCTCAAATTAGTACAACAGGATGAGCAATGTACTGGCTTAAGTTCCTGTCCCAGATACACAAGCCAGGAATGGAAGAGAATAACTTGAGTGTTACCTATGCTGCATTAGTTTATCTTCATGAAAATTGTGAGGAAGGAAGCATGGAACATAAGGATTTGAAGACAGAGGTAGCTATGCCTCTGAGCTATAGGACTCTCACTTTTTCCTGAGATTAAGTACACAAAGACTTAAGAGCTTCATGGTTGGATTTTATTAAAAAACAGCAAAGCATGGTCATTTTCAAATAAAGAGAATTAAGACATTTATTTAGAAAAGAGATTTAAAGACAATTTGTTATGCTATTTGCACAAGGTCCTCTTAGCTGAAGGGATCTCAGAAGGCACTGAAGGCAACTCAGCCTTCTTTCTGCTTGCTTAGTTTCCTTCCTTCAGCTTCAACCTGTGACTGTGCCTGTTCTCCTCAAAAACTTCCCTGCAGCAGTCACAGTCCCTGTCTTCCTGGGTCTCTGTTCCTTGTGTCATACTTGGTTGTCCTTTGAGAATTCTTCTGTTGGAGTTCCAGCTGACCCAGTGTGCAGCTAGACAAAACTTTTCCTTTCTGCTACCCAGCTGCATGCTTCTACAAGAAAAGATGGCTGCTATATCCCGAGAGCATTACTAGGGAAAGGTAGAGACAGCAGCTATTTCACTAATATAGTGTACCTGAAGAACACAAAAGGAATGTGCCTGGACTTGCCTTTTACCAAGTGATAGACATTCCTCTGAACTTGTGTTTAGGGAAGAAGTTTTTATTGTTCAGCCTATGAGAACAAAAGGTTCTCATTTGCCAAAGACAGAACTGAGCAATGTAACTACACAGAAAAACCTAAGACTCTGGTAGACTTCTTGTTTGGGCAACTTGGGGAAGCAGGTAGAAGGGGGAAATCTGAAAGCTCAATGTGTGATACAAGTGAGCATCATACACTGATAAGAGCAGGCACCCATATAATAGAGGCCAAGTAAGGTCTAAGGCCTTTGGAAAATGTGCACGATTACCTTCATCTAGCTTTCTTTCACACTGACTGCAGGAAAAAAAAGACTAGAAAAAGTAGGTGTCATAGCAGTAGTCTGAGGACAACAGAAAAAGATGTGATAAGATAGTGCAAAGATGGAAAGAAAAACGTTTAAAGCTCCAACACCACCAACAAAGACCTGAGAAGAGTAATAGCACCATGGATGGACGCAAATAGCTAAAAGTCCCTTTCAAAAGCACAGTTCAGCCAAGAGCCTTACAGTAAGGACAAACGATACTACAGGTAGCAATCCAGCAGCTGATCAAGAATGCTATCCAGATCCAACAAAACACAGAGCGGCCTGGAGCTTTGGGAAGAACACAAACAGAGCGCTTGCTCTGAAACTACCTGCTTACACAGCTTCAGCGATGGGCAAACAGACCAAGGGGATGGCAGGGGTGTGGTATGGTATTTTTTTTTAAATGGAAGAGGCTTTTGCTATGAGGGAAAGGAACTGGAAAGCAGGAAAAGAGTGGAGAAGAACTATTTCCAGAAAATCTGTAGAAGTTCTGTAAAGCTAGCATATGCCCATATAGTACAAAAGCAGTACAATTTTAATTCTTACAGCAAGATGTTAACATCAAATACTTTCTGGTATTTTTTTAATCCTAATAACAAGTAGTTTTAAAAGAGGATAGCTGCATTGTGACAAAGCTGTTCTGTGTTATTTTTGGTGACCTACAGGTAGAAAACCAGCTGTACTTAATGTCAGCATGAGGCCCAGAAACACCAGCAAGCAATATTAACTGGTTGAATTTGAACCCCTTTGGGTCTGGAAACAGAGAAGATATACAATTGCAGTAAATACTGTTTCTAGGTTGGCATGCTATTAAAACAAAATTAGAAATCAGGTCTCCCCTAACATAGAGATTGCCACATCACACTTCACTGTGCAGCCTCCACCTGCCCACAGCTTTACTCTCCTTCTGAATACTTGTCTCATGGAGAAAAACTGCTAAACATATATCCAAGTATAAAAAGATCTTCTTTCACAACGTGGACAGGGCTTAATGTAGTCATATAACTATTTATGTATTTCAGCATCCATTTCTGTCATCCAGGAAGAATCTAATTTTACTAATAATTCTTCCTGAAGTAGTTTTGATACATTTTTGGAGCAGGATGCTTTACTATGCAAAGGATGTATTTATTCCTTTTACACCTTCCAATTTTACTGTATAGTAGCAAGAGGATGGAGGGAGATGAGGAGCAAAAACTACTCTTAAAGTCCTCACACTTCCAGTGAGGTGTGACGCAACTCCAGACGATTGTTCAGGTTGTGATATTCGGCTGACCATCAGTCTCATTAGCAGTTGATTCGCCCAGGTTATTCCAAGTGCTGGAGAGACTCTGTTATCCACTACACTATAAAGAAAGCATTACAGATTTCTGCATGTATGAACTTAATATGAAATATCTTCACTTCTGTTGTAACAAAATTACACTGGCAGAAATGGTCTACTGTATCTATATTTATTGTTGTTTGCTATATTTAAAACTATAGATCTTCAGAGACAGAGATTACAGGGTATACTCACAAAATTATATGCTAGGTTCTCTCTATGACAAGGTAACAACTGGAAGAGCAATGCTTCTATACAGAATAATTCGGTCATTCTTCTAACTACAGCCATGGTGAATACCTGCCTCTGTCTTGAGGGGTCCCCTCTTGTGACAAAAAAAATAGCAACAGAAAAATGGCTGAACTTTAAGTATTTGCAGTGTAAGTGTTGGCCCTGGATTCCAATTGAAGGTATATTTAGAAACGTTGGGTAGATGTAACACTGCGTATGTATTACTTTCAACCTGAACTTTAAAATGATTTTTTTTTTCCTGCAAAAGGTGCAATCCCTCCCATGAAAGAATTACAAGATAACCAGGAAAAAAGATTGAACCTTATCCTTGTTCTGTGTCAGTTTCTGAGTCTGGAAGACATAAGCTAGGTGCTACATAAACACATTTTTGCAAGAAGTTAGTTATCTAGTAAATCAAGATTATAGTTAGGATTCAAACAACAAATATGTATGTTTAAATCCTGTTAATATCTTGGTGTCAAAAGATACTTTTTTTTTGGTCTGAAGCAGCCAACAAAACCAACCGATAAGGTTTGGTTGCTATATTTTTTTAAGCAGATAGAAAATGCACTCAGTTACATCAGAGACAAGAAGAGATGCAAAAGTGCTCTTGTGTAAGCAAGTACACCAGCCATTAACTCCAGGGAATTTTTCCCCCTAGCTTGCTGATTAGGGATTACCACCTAAGTATGTATGACAGTCTCTTCCTCTTTACAGCACGTTAGTTATTGCTGATCCCCAGCAAATACAGGATTGCTCGGTAAATGCACTACTGGTCTTAACATGCTCTGGTAGTTTATATTGGAGTTATAAAAAAAATATAATGGTTAAATGCTGCTGTGTACGACATTATTACTTTTCTGTTGCGGATGACTGACTGACTTACCTACAACTGCACTGAGCAACTTCCGACTCACTCACTGCATCGGTCACCTAAAGCAGAGAAACAGCATATGAAGTTGACCTGTAGTTACACATTTGTTTTTAGCAAGCAGAAGAGCAGGGAAAGGAAAAAAGCCAAGAAAATCCCAAGTTATGGGATCACATATTAAGCTGAGTTAGAAAACCCTTAATTCTTTCAAGACAAACTAAAAGGGAGTTGTGAAGCATTATCTTAGTTTACCATGCTACAACTCTTTAGATAGCTACAGCCTATATGAATTTAACTACTACTAGAAGCTTAATTTGTTTAAAATGCTTAATTTGTTTAAATTTAACTACTACTAGAAGCTTAATTTATTTAAAAGAAAAAAAACAAACGGGCAAACAAGCACACACACACACACAAAACTGTTCTGTAGATAGATGTTTTCTGTAGATAAAAGGTACTGAAGCCCAAATCTCCAAAAGGTGTCCTGTTCTCAATGATTTCACTACCTTTGAAAGCCTGCTTAATGGAGCAGTTTGCCTTTGACTACAATCTAGAGAAATCCACACCTCTTGACTCTCTCTTGTCTTTTAATGTCATGATTCTTCCACACAAGTTCTTCACAAAGTACAACAAATTAAGGTATAGGTACTTCTCTAAATGTAATGTACAGAATAGATTACTTTACAGCCAAAATCTCTCTCAATGTTATAATATTCACAGTTTATTTCTATAACTACACACTTGATGTAATGAGTCACCTTCCATTAGAACACAGTCCTGAAGGACTCTTTGTTAGCAAATGGTCGGACTGTTGTCATTCAGCGTCCAGCACTGACCTCATCTATTGTGAGCCAGCACCAGTGGAAAACTCCCATCATGGGAAGGCAGATCTAAGCAGCTCATTTAAATGACTCTTTTCCCTCTCATGCTGAACTGTTCTAAGGTAGAGGCTGGATATATCTAGACTTGTCTTACGCTTAAATCGCACCTTCTTTTGCCTGCTAGATGTGCCCTCAAAACCCGCAGGAAAAAGGCAGACAGCCTTTTCCGAATGCCCAAGCTCAGAGTATCCCAGAAACTAGCCAAGGAACTTGGTTGGCTTCATAGTGTAAACGCTGAAACACAGAAACGTTTTCTTAATAAAGAGCAAAATCCAAACCATGCTTCCCAAGGAAAACAAATTGTCTCTACTCATACCAAAATTCAGAAAGCAGTTACAGGAAATCTCAGTTTTCCTTAAAATCTAGCTTACCATATGAAAGATTATGCAAGAAAAAGTTGGTTAAAAAATTAGGAGTAACTCAAGGCTGAAATTGAAATCCTACTAAATCTTAATATGTATCTTATTGAAAATAAAAACACTGTGCATGCCTGAAAACTGTTCAAATTACTGCTATGTATGAATTCCAATACACTCCCTTCCAGTTATGGTAGCAAGTGTAAGGTTTTACACACTGCCCATTCAGTAGTTCCAAAACTACTACGGAACAGAAACAAATCAAACAAAAGTTGACTTGATGTTTCGTGAACCTCTTTCTTCCCAAGATAAAAATTCTTCTTGTTTGTGACTTCTCAAGCTCAACTTTTCTCCCTACCTCTTTTCTTCTGCTGTGAGAAGGAAACCTCAGGGCTGAGTACTCATTCAGTTGATGGAAGGGCCTTCCAGAAAGGAAGCTTCGCAAGAGTGGCCTGCCTGCACATTTACCTACCCCCTTCTGAGGCCACATTCCAAGTGTGAACGCTTCATCTCCAGCATTCATATGCTCCTTCAATTTGCAATTAGACTAAGAGCAGTAGCACACCGCTTCTATAGGACAGAAGTTGTGTCTTGGCTAGTTTTCTCAAAAGAATATTCTTTTTGACTAGTATCATTGTGGCCTTGTTTTGGTTTCAGCTCGAGTCAGCTTGCGTGCATTCTAATGCTTTAGTAATCTCAGCAGTTACACAAAAATACAGCAAGGTCCCTGGTGTTTCACTGTCTCCTGTATACGTGGAATATAACTGTGCAAGCAGAATTCCCAGAGCAATCCTGCTGGTGATGGCATTTGAAGCTAGTGTTAAGAAAGAACACTGTTATTTTAGTTTGATGCTTTGTGCAGTTGCTATACTTACCTGTTTTCATTAGCTTTAATGGACAACCTTTGAGAACATTAACAGGCTATAAAAGTTTAAAGGATATTCTTAAACTTTGAGAAGTTAAGATGTACTAGTTTAAAGTAGATCAGTTTAAGGAAGTTTCAGTTTCCATCAGTCATTAATATTCAGCTGACTTAAATACAACACCAAGAATTGGCATACACAGACCCCCGCCCCAGCCATTTATTAGATGGTCCCTATAAAATGAGAAGCAATTTTGATGTCATACCTGATTAATGCACATTATTGGAGTCCTGAATCTAGTGCTTAAACTGTGAAGCTGTGCTCCAAATGTCTGCAAATACCGAGCCTTCATAACAGAATCTGAAACTCCAAATTCACATCGGAACAAAGCGGCAATAGAGTCTATGACCACCAACCGCACCATGCCTCTTGTGAGCAGTAGGGAAATCCTTTTAGTAATGCAGTTGTGAAAGGTATCCTACCACAAAATACAGTCGCTATTAAAACAGCTCAAATAAATAACTCGATTTGTAAAATCAAGATAGTAACTACAGACATCATCACTGAAATATGAGTGGATGGAGTTTCTAATCATACAGTGAGTTTGTGGACCTTTAAGTCTCACTAGTAACCATTTTTCGCAAATGTTTTCTGGTTTTACCTTAAGAAAAAAATAGAGACCAAACTGCAATGTACAGTTATCTGCAGCTCCGACTTAAATCAATCATTTACTGACATTTCAAAATCTCAAGAATGCAATACTACAATCCTAAACCATTCCTATTTTGCAGGAGTGGTTCTCACAGAAACACTGAGGACTCAAGACTAGCATTAAATATTCAAAACAGACGTTAGAGACTATGCTGCTGTTCCACTAATGACATATTAACTGTAAAATACATAGTTGCTACATCAAATCCCTATTGATCAAGAGTCTTATAAACATGAGTAGCTGCAACTTATATCCTCCCTATTAAGTTTTACTAATTGAATATTTTGAAGTCACCAAACATTTCAGTTGCAAGAAGTTTAACAAGTATTTTGTAGGGTGCAACTTCTATCACATAAGAATAATTATATTAGTCAGATGAAAGGTCCTTGTAGCCCAGTATCTTGTCTTTAAGAGTGTGGTCTACAGCAGCTAAGTAGAAAGGAGAAGCAGCTCATAGTGACAATCTCAACTTCTGGCCATCAGAAATTTCAATGTTGGCAAAAAAAAAGCAATAATGTGAGGCACAGTTCTTCTGATTGCTGCCACTCTTTACATCTAAATAGAGGTTCACATCTAAGAGCTGACATGCATCCGAAATTACATATCCTCCAGCATTCCACAACTTTTAAAACTAAATTGTAATTCTCAAGTCTGAATTACAGTAAGATCTATTCTACTAAATGAGCTGCTTTTTACAAAATAATATTATACTATCAAAGGCCTTTTTTGTTTTTAACCTCACTGGGAGAAATTACTCTGAAGTATAGATGACTGCTTACCATTCTGGAAAATTTTTTGTTTGTTTTGTTTCACTTACTGGTATATCTACAGGAACCTATGTTGCACTTCAAACACTTCAGTGTTTGTATGTGGTCCTTCTGTTCATACAAGACTCATTCTTTTCAACTGAATACACGAACAACTGGATTCTTCAGAATGAAGCAAGTCAAAAAAATTTTGTTGTGCAAGAAAATACAGAACATTATTGTGATTTGGGTTTCTACTTCAGTTGCTACAATCTGCCTACTCTATATAGCAATGCATTCTACATATATTGAAAGACACAAACTGAATCTATACGTAGCAATACATTAATTGTAATAATCTATTGTATGGTTGCTGGACTTACCAGCGAGTGTAGTGTTGTACTTTTAAGGGTATTTTAGAGAGATGTACATACTACTATAATGTGATTCTTTCCTTTTTACAGTAACATACTCTGTAGCTTCCAGAAACTACAATTAGAACTTGAATTAATACTTCCAGTGAAAGGGACACGGAAAAGGTAGCTTAGCTGCTGCCTGGACCACACAGCGAATAAGAAGCAAGCATACTAATGTACAAGATCTTCTTACACTTGCAAACTACGATTAAAAAACCCCATCAACTGGAATGATTTAACAAGTGCTACTTTTGAGCATTAGAGAAAACAGAACTTCTGACATTCTATTGATAAAGAGCATATTCATGGCTACTTAAGAAAAAGCACAAAAATGTGGGTTCACAAGGCAAGAATACAGCACTGAAGTTTGTGTCTTCTCCCCTACAATTCTAATATGATGTCTTACAGGCACAGGGGCAAGACAGCTGCACTGCTGTGGTTATTCTGTGTCATTACCTATTCCAGGCACCATTTTTTATATCTTTTCCTCCTACCTGCTTAATTTGCAGTTTAACAGCTCTGGTGTTATACTGCAAGTTAGTCAGGATACACACGACCTTTTGCATATATATTTATATCCTGTCTCCCAACAAAACTGATGTCCCTAGGAGCTGCAGTAAGACTAGTATCAGTAAGTCTACTACATTTTAATAAACATAACGCCTTACAAAAAAATCCATTACATGACTCATTCTAAAAAATATTAAGTTATTTTTTAATATCTTTCATAATAAAACACTGTAATAGACAGTTCTCTAACAGCAAATTGCAGAGATTAAGAAGTATTCATTACAGATCCTAGTTCACTTTTAGCCTTCTGAAAGGTCTCCTGTATCAAAAAAACCCTATGGTTACTGGATTATAGTGTAATAATTATGCATTCTTAATTTGTGCTACTACTTACTAGGTCTGCTGCATGCTCAACAAAAATACTGTTTCCAAATTTGATCTTCTGTATGATTTCAGATGGAACATCCACACGCAGCTTATGTTGTTGATCTATGAGTTGTTGCAAACGTTTACTTGGGAATACATCTTCTGTACAAATGTACACAGCTCCTACAGTCAAGGAAACCACTTCTATTATTACAACAGGGTTTTTACACATGCAGTTGTCTTAACAGCACAAAAATAAAGCAATACATTCTGCACTCAAAAGCTAGACATATGTACCTGGAAATTCATGTTACTTTTTTTTCTGCACCCATATTGAATCAATGATGAATAACAAAAAAACCCACTCTTATGACTTCCCTATAGTTGCCAGGTCCTGCTTTTGGTGCCTGCTGACGCAATTGATTTTTGTACTCTCCACTAGGTGACACTCATTTTGCACAGCTGCGGAACATCTGACTACCTAACTTGGGTGATGACGAGTATCATAAATAGAGCGACACTGCATAGTTTGCCTGGTTTTGTCAGAAATGCAAAACACAGCACTATACTATGAAGAAAATTAACTATCCCAGCCAAAACCAGTACAACTAGTATTTTGATTAATTTCACTCACTGTTTTCAAGTTTCTTGGTTTTAAGTTTACATACGGAGGGGTACTTATTGCCACAAGTAAACCAGTGTAAAGAGGATCACTCATCCAATCTCAGTCCAATTAACTCTTCCTGAAAATGGTAGATTAGATAAAAAGCATTATACTTCAATCACATTACTGTGATTGCTGTCTATATATTTTTACTGTGGTTTCTGGTTAATAAGTATGCATTACTGCAGAGAAAATTAACCATACACATCAAAGATGTTGGGGAAAGAAAACAGAAATACATACAATATTTTCTTTATAAAAATTTGTTACTGTTATTGCAGAACTAGCCAGAATTATCAGCTAATACTTACAGGGTTACAGCTAAGGATTAAGTCCACTCACTAAAGTGGTTGAAGCTGCTAACACAGCTTGGCAGCTGATGCACTTGGCAATACGAGACATCCAATGGTCCATCCCTACACTAGCTCTCCAGGGAGCAGAAAGTCCCATTTCCAGATACAACTTCCAAATCCTCTATATATTCCACTGAAAAAAATATGAAACTATATCCAATAGCAGAAACTGAAACATCTCAGGACTGGATGAAGTAAAAATTGATGGTTACTTTAGCAATAAAAATATTTTGCTGGTGGACACCTGTATAACACAAGGTATTGAATTCTGGGAATCTTCTATATAAGACAAAGATGAGCCTAAGCCTAATTTTCTTTAGGACTAAACTTGCATCTTCAGCTTAACTCTCCCCAACCCCACTGTAAATTCTTATGTAAATCACCCTACTTCATATATGAAACATTTTTTAAAAAAATTATTTTTCCAATACAGTCTTATTTTTAAATACTCAGAAAGCTATCAGATAAAGCAAAAAAAATTTACCCATGCCCACTAATTAAAAAAATTGTCTTTGACAAGTAAGAATTAAAGACCTTCCTCAATTATTAACACATGGAAAAATACTTCATCATCATCCACACCTTCTACAGGATGGACTGAAATGTTTCCACAATGTCTATTTCCATTCTACCTAATAACAGGTTCAAATAATAATTTGGCTCCTTTTTACTTTCTTTGGCCCTGGCAGCCAACGGCATTTATCACTAGAATATTCAGTCTCCCTTCTTAATTCCCCAATTTCATTACTTACATACTTAGGTCAGAAGGAACGGAGGCTTGTTAGAAGTTTACAACATTTGACAACGAATAAGGACTACAATAAAGCATTAGTGATCAGAGCAGTCATGATCTGATCACGATTCCTAAACTACAACATATAAAAAACTAAGATGTTGAACCATGAATATTTTCTGTACTTTCCCCACTTTTTTCCTAGCATTAGAGTGGATGGAATTCAGAATTTTAAACTGTGGGTGTAAATGCTGTCTTCGGTAATTACAACTGAAGTCATCTGCAATACTTGTAGACACAAATGAGCACATATACAAGTTTCCATCAGCAAAGGAGGAAAATAAAAAGAGAAAGTAAGTCCACAGTTACTTAAATCCATTAAGTTTATAGTGACATCAGCAGTTTATTGAATACTATCTGAACCTGTATGAAGCTCAGGTGAGGAAAACACAGTAGACTATTAATTATATCACTTAACTGCTTAAGGCTTTTTAAATAGCCAATTATTAAACAGTTAATTAGGTAAACCTTAACTTTCTTGACTATTTCCCTAGGTTAATTTCTCCTAACTGGACTAATTTTTGTATCACTCTCCAACTTGACAGTGACAGCTGAGTATCAAATAGGCAGGTGAGTATCTTTATTAAGGGCAGTTCATGCATTCCTAATCAGATTTTCAGTTTCACAATTTCTAAAAAGCCTGTAAGTCAAGAAAAATTTCTAATCCCAAATTTGACATTATGTATATCTAGCACCAATACTCACTCGATAAGCCTATTATGTCTTGCAATACTTACACCACAAAACTGAAATGAAAATCATCATGGTGCAAATTCAAAACCAAGTGAACAAAGAAATAAAGAAAACCCACCATGATATGTAGCTTCCTTAAGCACATGTGCTTTCTGAATTTCATACTAACAAATGCTATGCTAAATTGTGTTAGCACAGTAACTTACAGTTCCTAAAGTAAAATGGTCTGAACTTCTCAACTACCATTCTTATTCACAGCTGATTGCCTTTTGCATAACATTGCCTAATTGTGAAAGACAGGGATTTCTTTGCCATAAATACTGGCTCACACAGAAACCATCTGCATTCTAAAAATCAGACCTGCCTTAAGCAGTATGTCTCCTGTTCTCTCCTTGGTTTACTTAAAAAGGATGGAACGTCCGTTACTTGAGACTTGCTGGTTTTTCAGATGTAGATTTGCATTTCTAGATAGGTCGGTGCTCCATTGATTAAATAACTGTACTTCGTTCCAGAGTTATTGCAACATTCAAGACATTTCAAAACAGAAAACCTGAGAAAGTTGCTGAAAAAAAATATATTTTTTTCCAAAATTAACTTATCTGGAGAAAAAGAAACATAAAATTCTCCTAAGAACAGTGATAGAAACAAACACAAGGCAAAAGCAGAAGAGTATAAAATGATCAAGCAATCTTACTGTATTACAAACATATATGCAACTGTGGCCCAGTTTCACATTTATACCTGATGAACAAGTAAATTGAGGCAAACAAGGTAATCCTACAGCTGTAATACATATAGGCAAAAAAGAACAGCTGGAGAAGCAAAAATCTGGTCCTCTCTGCTCCACTGGTCCAGCAACCTAGATTTAAAATTCCTGATAAATAGATACATACCACTCTCTTCGTAAAATCATGACAGCAATTTTAAAGTTCAAATGAACACATTTATTCTGGTTAATTTTTTTTTAGTGAAACACTTGTATAAAAAAAATATCAAGAAGATCAATTCCTTCTTAAGAACAGTTCCACTTCATAGACTACTTCCTGCCTCAGTTTAGTTTTGTAAATACCAGCATTCAGTCACCTGCCAATCTTCTACTCTGCTGTAATGTTTCTTTGACACCTGTTAAATATACTACAGCAGATATTGTACTCCGAGTACATAATTGGTCCATTTGTGATTTCTCCGAAATACAGTGGGACAACTTTCCTTTCTTTAAGTGCTGCTCATTTCACAAAACAATTATGTAATTTTCATCTTGAACTTTAAGGGAGTTAAGCCACATAAAATACATCAGATGAGCTTTGCCTTGGCTTAAAATTTGAGTTTCACAGTACAATGACAATAGCATTCTCTCCTACTGGACCTTCATCAAGCCCCTTCAGCTTTTGTTTGTGGTCTTCAGTTTGAACTACAATGAAACATTTGTTTAAGGAGAATACACACCCATGCATTAAAAATACAGGAGGAGCTTTACAACAACGTTACGAGGGCTAGAAGAGATTGACAAATAACTAAACTCAATATTAAAGACCGATGTTGTTAGATGCCTAATTATGAGGCAAAAGCACTCAATATTCACATATATTTAAAGATAAGTGAATTATCATAACCTAAACAAAAAGGGGAGACTAGTACAACACAAACAGAAAAGCCTATGGCATTGCGCCATTTACAGTTTATTAGGAAGCTGTCAACGCTGAGAACAAGTCAGGAGTCAGGGTAGTTACCACTTTTGAGAAAGAAGCTGAGACGTGCTTTTAAGAAGCCAGTCATTCCCAGTGATCACATAAGCATCTTTCACCACAGGTCCACAAAAACCAAACAGAAATCAGCTATTTCATCAAATCCCAGTGCTTTACTGTTATTTAGGCTGATAAAAGTGCTATGCTGGTTGTCGACCAAAAAACATCCCAAAACCAAACAAGCAAAAATAAAAAACACTAAAAAACCTCACCCTCAAAGAAGGACAAATTTTGAGTCCTATGAACATAATCTGTCATGCACCAAACCAGCTTGTTACCAAGAATCAGCAGCAAACATTTTTTTCTAGTTCAGGATTCTAATATGTTTATAAATTTGTCACATTATATTCATTTATTACTTATGAATATGGGCATATAAAATAAATTCAGCCAACATGCGATTGACCATAACTGACATTCTTAGAATGGCAGAAAGATGACCTGGAGGCAAAAGATGTCCTATTTTCTTTGTTTGCTGCCAACCTCCTAGCACTGAGACTCATAAACAAGATTAGCACTAAGTCAAATGAAGTAAATACACAATAAATCTATACTGTCTAAAGAAATGTACTTCAACATCACCACCTATGAGAAGGGAAGTTTCTAGCACTAAAAAAACCCAACCAACCAAACAAAAAACAACCCACCATAATTTTAAATCATTAGCAAAGTTTTAGCACTGAGATTAATCTTCTATTGGTGGTGCTAGACTTCTGTGATAGTTACTAAGCACTGTCATTCTCAAGTTTCCTAAAGAATAAAACTCCTCATACTTAACTTTTAATTTTTAATTCCTGTATTTCTCATAAGAGACTCAACAGAACCCTTATTTATAGACTACAGAGAAATCAAGTTTCATTTTCTAAGTGCTGTGCAAACAATATATGCTGCTATGACTGTATGCAGTCTAACATATGGCAAGATAACCACACTGAGAGTTAAAAACTGCAAGAATTAGGATTCCACCACTCCCTTAGCTCTCCAGCTCCTGCGGCAGGATATTTCTACCTTCTATGCCTTTAAGATCCTCAAACACTCTCTCCTCTCAGCCTTTGCAAAACGCTCCGGTTCTCCCACAGGAGTGTTGATATAATGGCCATTCTATCCCATCTTCTGTGAAACACTTAGGAGTGGGTAGATGGGGAACACAGACATGACAAAGCAATCATAATGGCACCAAGTGCTAGGTGCATAAGAAACAAGAACCATCTTCAAACACAAAAAATGAAAAGACTTGCCATTTTGTAGCCCTACAAGGAAGCCTGTAGTCTGGTGCAACAGACAAGCGTGCCATTAGGATGTTGGGCACCTTCTCCTGTACTCCTTTCTGGTTTGTTCCTTTCTTTCAACATAAATAAGGAGAAATGCTGGGGCATGAATAAAAATGTATTCGCATTCAAACTATTTGCAGCAGTTAGCAACTACACATGAAGGAATAAAAGAAAAATATATTAGTGTCCTGGTTTCTGCTGTGATTAATGATGTAACTTAAAGCAATGTAAGCCACAGGCTAATTACCGCCCTTTAAGCAAGATCTTCATCTGGACTTTCCATGATTTTTCCACATGGGTGGATACAGTACAAGAAATAATTAAGTTTCCCCACAACAAACTGCTGAGCTGCCAAATTAAACCCAGCGCTGCATGGAAAGAAGAGCAAGATCACAGCCAAAACACACCTAAGGCAGACTACCAGGACACTGAATTCTCAGAAGTGACACAAGTTTCCTGCCTTTCTAAGACAGCATATGATACTTAATAAAAAAAAAAAAAATAATTATGAGTTAGATTAATGTGATAGATGGTTACAAAAACCGTACTCTAATCAAAGAATAAACCTACTTACTTTGGCAAAACCAGGAAAATCGCAGGTACAAAACAATGTCAGCTTTCTTCAATCAGATTTCCATCACTTTTAATCTGTAAATCACTTTAATTATTGTTATCAAACTAAATATTCTTTGAAATTTGAAAGCCCCAACTAGGGAATATATACCCAAGATCTTTGAGCAAAATTATCTGACAAGCTGTTTTGCTGTGGTTGTTATCTGAGGAGTCAGTAAGTACTTATGACAGCACTGCTTTTCATATATTGTTTGCATGTGTCTTAGTTTAACCCACAGCAGCAGGCAGGTAAACAACAGCCAAGAGTAATTTTGTATTAAATTATGTTGTGATGCAGGGCATATGCACAGCATGCTTTTCTCTCTATAAAGATGCATCACTAACTAACTAGCTTACTACTCATGCTATCGCAGAAGGGCAAGACATGCACTGAATACGTGCATCTACTTCAATGCACTGGTGATGGTCTTAAAGACAGTATATTCCTCCAAATGGCAAATTAATCAATATTTACATTTCAGTACTTACCAGATTCTAATCCACCATATTTGTAAGGATACTGCACACAAAGGCACAGTTGTAAACTAATCTGAGTCTTCCCAGCAGAACTTTCCCCAGCAAGTTCTGTGATTCCCACTAAAGGAATGCCACCTTTTAACAAGGTATCTAGTACTGAACATCCTAGGCTTAGCTTCTGGTGTTGGGAGGTGAGATGATCTTTATCTTGGTAGAGCTGAAGTGCTGCAGAGTTTTGGATTTTTTTAAATGAGTAAAAAAAGAAAAAAAAAAAAAGGAGTTTCATTTAGTATCTTTCGAACACACAATGATACAACATAGAGGCTGTATACCAGCTTTATATCTACAAGGGATGCTTTCTTTATTGATGGGAATTTTTTCAAATTCAGCCTGGTCTTCCCCACCTCCCTTTCCCCACAGGCCCTACTAACTGAATGCCTGTTCAAAAATTGATAGTTTACACTGAGCCCTTTCCTCTTCTCAAACTTTTTTTCCTTTCTCTGCCTCTAAGGAGTCTCTGTGGAAAGCTACACTGGGCAAATACTGCCAGCAGGGTTCAGGCACAGCAATTCTGAAAATGGAAAGCTATAGCAGATTATGAAGCAGCATACCAGGCATCGGGCCAAGGCCTGAAGATATATGTAAATCACAAGAAAATAACTTCCAAGTACAGAGCTGCCATGAAGTGTTTGTACAGGAGGAGCTATTACATCCTGCTTGGTTTGGGATGAGGTATTCATACCAAATCAGTTCATAGAGTTTATAATATATCATATAAATTTTTCAACTAGTCTTAGTCCAAAAGGGAGAGGGAATATTTTTTTGATCTAATCAAGTTTTCCAGACTGGAGAATCATTTTGACCTGTTTCAGACAGGCTTGATCCTGAAGAATGACACCCATCCACTTCCATCTACCTTCAAGGTCTCAGAGGAGCTGTCCTTAGGAAGGTTAAATAACTCACTACAGCATAACAAAAACACTTGCCTTTTCATTTTCAGAATCACATTATTGTGTCAATGAGGAGCCGAAACCTTATTTTATCCCAGTGATGGTATTATAAGATTTAAGTAGAACACTTTTTTTATATCGACTATATTACCTGTAAGCATACTATTTCTCCTCAGCATGTGAGAGACTGTTTTCAGTAAGCACTGTATATCTGCACTGGATAGTTTCATCAATCTTTGCAAGTCTGCTCCAGAAAGATTTAAAATCTCTTTTATAGATTTTATGTCAGCTGAAATTAGAAGAATTTTTATAAATACCTTTGGCTGGATTACGGTCTTATGCACAAAAGAAAAAGTTTTCCCACTTTCTACTAATCATTTACTTGAAGTTTATCTACACTGCATTCTTGCAAGCAAGGCAGTCAACACTCATTTTCAATATATCGACACATGCTACACAATTGTTTTGAAAATTATTATTGAAGCATGGGGAAAAGCCACTACTTCTGATTACTCAAAAAACTTGCTTATGAAATACTTAATTACTGTTCTAAAATGTTACTGTACATCTATATGCTTACACCCACAAACACACAATTATGTAAAGGAAGACACTATGGTGACAGACCTATTAGGGAAACACTGGCAAATTAAATTACCTTTCTTAAGGGCAGCAATTACTTTAGGGTTCAAGTCAAACTGGTCCCAGTCCATTTCCCGATACAGCACTGAGGCGAATTATGTTATTAAAGTGGCTTTTATCAGATACACATGCAAGAAAAAAAAATAAGCATTATTCAACGTGAAAAGTTTGTAGGAATATTCTTTTTTATAACAATGTATTTATCAGTTATCTTAGAAAAATAACGATTCAGCACACTGGCAGAAGTATTCTCAGATGGCTGTTTACATATATGCTATTAAAGGGTTCAACTGATAATACTGCAGCTAAGAATTACTAGTAATTTTAACTGCTTGCAATTCCGCATAGTGCTTCTTCTCTGGATGGAAGCTCGCAAATACGTTAGACAGTCATTTCTAACCTGCCGCTCCTTACAGGAGGCTTACGTTTTCAAATAGAAGATCTCATGCACGTGCAATTTGGAATGACCCAGGACTATTCATACATTGGACAGTGAAGTATATTTTGATTAGCTTAAAGCAATTTAGCGTTAAAACATTAAAATCAGTTTGCTTCTTACAACAACATTAAACACTCTTTTTAATACTTTGATCTAAACCACGGTAGTTTAGCACTACAGCTGCCTAGAAGAGTACTGTGAGGTCTGTTACCGTTACTCAGATCATCTTTATGAAGGATTGCGGCGGACACGCAGGAGTTCCATAAGAATATGTGACTTAAGGAACAATCCCTCTTTTAACACGGGGGAGGGGAGGTTGCCGTGGATCCCGATTAACAGAACAAGCGCAGGAAAGGAAACCGTTATTTTTAAGCAACACCTATTTCAAGCAACCTTCTGACGAGAGTCAGAGGTCGAAACTTACTGAAACGAACCATGATTATGATGACCTTGCCCAAGCCGTTTTGTGCGCTCCACTCACGCCAAGCCACTCCACCGCAGCTACTGCCTGAGGCACGGGGAAGAGCGGGAGGTCACCGGCAGCCCGTGACTGGAAAGCCAGGCGTGTCCCGGGGACGAGGCTCCGAGAGGGGCCGCCCGGCTCTACCGCAGCCCACCCTGGCACAGAGAAAGGTGAGCGGCAACACCCGTCCGCGGCCCCTCCGTCAGCGGGGAGGGCGGCGAGGGGCGGCTGCAGGGGGGGGGGGGGGGGGGGGGCGGAGAGCAGAGCAGCCGCAGCCGGGCCCGCGCCGCCGCACCGCCCGCCTCGCAGCGCCTCCGGCCCCGACAGGAGCCGCCTCGCCGCTGCCGGAGCCCTCCAAGGGGGCTTCGGCGCGGCCCGGAGGGCGGCTGGCGGCGGCGGAGGGACGCCGGCGGAGGAACAGCGGCTCCCGCCGCAGGGACGGCGGCCTGGGCGCAGCGCCGCCACACCGCCCTCACCCCCGTTACGAACCGCCCCCCGCCAGAGCCGCCGCTAAAGGCCGTAGCCAATCGGCGAGCAGCTTCCCTGCGACGTCGCTAGGCGGAGGCCAATCCAGACTCCTCAAAGCAACCGCGCCGGCAGGACAGCCAATGGCAGGGCACTGCTCAGGGAGCGGGCGGGACGCTTTTCGCTGGGGTAACGATCTCTTCCGCGGGGCTGGACGGGGAGCGGCGGAAGAGAGGGGCGTTCACCGCAGCAGCCACGGATCCTCCGCAGGGCCGACGCCAGCTGAGCCCTCCCCCTGCGCGGCCCTGCTCGCTGATTGGCTATCGCGCTTCCTCGGCCGAGGAATACGGGGGCGTGACTGAGGCACGGACGCCCTGCGTTTCCGGGTTGCGGGGGTGGAGGAGGGGGGCAGCAATTCCCGTTGCGCATGCGCCTCGAGCGCCCAAAAGGGGTGGGGAAGGAATAACACGACAGCCTTAAAGCCCAAGCCGGAGGGGATTGGTTGGGAAGTCCGGAGCCAGTGTTCTATTGGGCGCCTGGAGCGGGTGCGCCTGGACCGGCGGCTCCCTGCTTTCCATTGGCCTTTAGCCGTGCCCGTTCCGAAGGGCCCGCGCGGTCATTGGGTAGCGGCGGTGCCAGTCCCGAGGCGGGGGAGAGAGTAGCGGTGGCGGAGTTTGAGAGGGAGGGGGGGGGGGGTTCGGGTGGTGGTGAGGGGGGAGAAGATGTCGGGCTGCGAGGCCTGCGACGCCAAGAAGCTGGTGCGCTCGCCCAGCGGGCTGCGCATGGTGCCCGAGCACCGCTCTGCCCGCAGCCCCTTCGGCTTGGACGAGCCGCCCTGGGTGCCTGACAAGGAGGTATCGGTAGGGGCGGGGGCGCCGCCATTTCATCCTCAGGGGAGGGACGGGGGGCTCCCCCCCCCCCCGCCAGCCCCAGCGGCTCCTCGCGGCGGCCGGTTGCCCCGCGGGGGGTCCTCGCCGCCTCAGGGGGCCGCTGCCCCGGCGGTGGCCGGGACCGGTCCGAGGGGTTGAGATGGGGCTTCTTCCCCTTTCTCGCACGCCGCCGCGTTTCCCGGCACGTCCCGCTGTCCCTCCGCCGTCGCTGCCTGCCGGGGCACGGGGGGGTGGTCGCCGCGGCTGAGGGGGGGCCCTTTGCAGCTCGGGAGGGTTGCCGGCTGGCCGCCGGGACGCGCGGAGGGGGCGGCGGGGCTGGCCCGGCTCTCCCGCCCGCCCGGTGCTGAGGGGTGCCGGGCAGGCTCAGCTCGCCTCGCCTCGGCGACGGACCGGGCAGCGGATCAGGCTGGCCCGGGTGCGGTTTTTTTAGTTGTGAACCACGGTGTTTTATTTCGGTGGGAGCAGTGGACTGGAAAGGATAGGACTGTTAGTCGTTCTTCAGGGGTGTGTGGCCCTGTCGCAAAAAATAGCGAGGAACTTAAAAGTGTAGTCAGCCGTGCAGCGTTAACGTTTAGTGAAGCGTTCTCTTTAAGTAATTGAGGACCATGTTGGTTTAAAAAAAAATAAAAAATGCAAAGTGTTAATAAGGCGAAGTTAGAACAGCCCTTCTGGCTCCCAGTGTGAATGTTCATAGTGTTAAATGAGTATTGAATAACTTGGACTGTTTCAGTCGACTTTGCCTTTAAATAGTTTTCAAGTAAACTATGTGATCGTGATGTTTTAGTAAATTTCATGTAATGTGCATTATTCGTTACCAGTCCATACAGCTAGATGCCAATACAACTTAGAATCAATTGTTTGTTTGTTTGTTTATTTGTTGCCAGCCTTCTGTGGTGTGGATGCATGCCAATGCATTTAAATGTAACCAGAACTAAGATTTATTTTAGATGAGCCAATATGAATTTAGGCAGGGAGTCATTAAACAAAGTCATTCTTTGCCAGACACTGACATGGTTGGTCTGTTTTGTATGGGAATGCTATGTCCTCCTTGGTTAGGAATGAGGAAGAAAATTTTGCTCCTACCTGGTATCTCCTGAGGCAGAAAGTTCTGTGTAAAAGTAGTAATTCTGGAGACTTGCTCTGCTAGTGCAGCTTCTGCAGCTCAGACTAACCTTTACTGTCATAAGGTGCATGACTCGTCACCCTTTTTTGGAAGGTGACTTTTTCAACTTATTTCAAACAAGTGGTCTGCTAAAATATCTTGTAGGAGTTTTATCAAGTTATTCTCTTCCATGCTCAGGGAATAAAAAAAAAAATAAAAATCCCCCCTGTCATCAGTAGCAACTGGTTATCTGTCTTATACGAAGTATAGGTAAGAAAAAATTTTCCGTGACTGGAGCCGAGTGTCATTTGAAGCTATCAGTGCTCAGCTCTCGGTGCTCCCACCTACTCGGCACCGTACGTGGTGTGGTGCACTGGGTGTGTTGAAGATGGGGTACGTATTTATCAGGGAGCATGTAGCAAAATCTGAGCAGTTATTGTGCAAGGGGTTCTCTTTGCGTTGTGTGGAGTCTGCTTTTGCTGCGTCGGTGACTTGCTGTGCCCTGTCTGCACTGACCTGCACGACCTGGAAACGTGATTCCTGGCATCGTCATCATCAACGGATAGAATTTGTGTGTAACAGCTAAATTGAAGTTAGTTTTCTTCCTGACCTGCCGAAATGTAGTTTTATATTTCAGTAGTTGATTATAGCAGACTAGTTTCATTTAAAAAAGAGTAAGGTACTTCTAACTCATTCTAATACATAGTACCATCTTAATTCAACTGAAGTTTTTTTGAGGATTGTGGTAGGATTTATTTAAACTAGTTAGACATATTTAAGAATTAAGTCTGTATATTTTAGATACATCAGTCTGATGTGTGTTGTTAGTTTGAATTTTGTATTACAGTTGTACTGCAGGTATTCATTCTCCTTAAAATTCAACTTTTCCCCTCTAATCTGTTGGTCAATAGGCTGATGGTGTTGATTTGTGACTGAATGTTGTCTTTTATCAGACTCAGATATTTGCTATTGAGAGGAAGTGTATTATAGGCAAACATTTTAAATGCATTTGTTAATTCATATTCTTTATCTTGCATTATTGTTGTTTTGTAAAAAGTTATTTTAGTAGATTTCTTGAAGTGTGTTGAAGTTCTGACATCCCTTTGGTTAATGTTTACCAAATAGGTTACAGACTTCTTCCTTAAATAAAGCAGGTACACAATATACAGGGAAGCTTATAGAATCCATGTTTTTATTAATAAAATCAAATTTAAAGAGATAGTGTTATCTAGTTAATTAATTCAGCAAGAACTCTTGCTCTTGTTACCATATCAGACGTAATTAAAAAAACACGTGTTCTTTGTCCAAGACAAGGGACTGGTATTAGCAAATGTTCATCTGGCTTTTCAAATATGCTGTCTTCTGCTGTGCAGCCAGTAACAGTCACAAATTCAGTAGCTTTATTTTTCTTATGCAGGAAGAGTCTGCTGGCTTATTTTGTAAAAGTATAGCCACCTAAAAATTACGGCAGTTAGTAGTTTTGCAAAACTTTTTTAACACTGAAATAGATTTCAATTTTTTAATTTTATGTCACAAGATTATACAGTCTTAAAATATCAGTTATTTTGAGGAGTTTGAAGTGTAAGACTGAAGCCGGACTACAGAAAACTTTCCTTTTGGTAGTCTTATTTATAATATAAATAATGAGGTGGATGGTAACATGAAAATTTGTGCTGAGCATCATTAGACTTGAGACAGAGCTTAAAATGTTGGTCACTGCATGTGCCTTGTCTAACCTGGAATTTCTTTGTTAATCACCAGCAGAGCTCAACTGATGATGTTCCTATTAGGGAAATGTTGGACTAGAAATTGAGTAAAATTTGTATGTTCAAATGCAGAGGTGGCCAAACCTCATGACATCCAGCTGTGTACCAGATCTTTATGTGGCTGAGGAACGCTGTGTGCCTCAGAGCTTGGGATGCGCAAGAGGAGCTCACAGATGTGGTGACGGTGATTCCCTAGGGCTCCTGGATTGCTGCGGGAGGGAACTGAGCTTTATGTAGCTGGGTTCTCTGTTGGCTCAGGCTCTTGGAGCTGGCACTAGTTGTGTGACAGAGCTGTGCGCGGACTGCTGATGAGTTCGTGTAGCTGAGGCAATGAATTGGCCTTGTACAGTTGTAATATCAGAAAGCATCATGAGCCATATCTGCCATATGTTTGCATTGTGTTGTTTTCCACTCTAGCATCAGCTGTTTTGGTTGGGCGTGTTACAAGGTGCGATTTGATGAGCTTGTGAACTTTCACATCTGCAAAAGTTCACTGTGTTAACAAGCTCAACCAGGTGTTACCTTGCATCATTTCTTGAATTGCTTTGTTATTGTATATGCAAATAAAGCATATGAAGTATAACTATAGCTTCCTGTCCATCTACAGTATTCTCACCTCTGTCTGGATCCAAAGTATTATGCAAATTTGTTAGCACATTTAGGCAAACCTGTGGGAAGTTCCACTCTATTTGTAATGAGCTAGCTCTTGGTATTTTTAAATTAATACCAAGATCCAATAACTGTTAGATGTTCTTCCATTTTCCTCTTGCTATATGAAGTAATCTGATACCAGTATTAGTGGCATGTTGATTGTATGTGAAACGAACATACTTGTGACATGCATTTTTAATTTCTTACTTCATATCTTTTTGTTTCCACTTGACAAAAAAAATCAGATTTGCACTAATTCTAAAAACCCTGTATCTTGAAGACACAAAAAGTTAACTCAAACATCATGCTTCCTTCTCTGTAAATGTGATAAAAACCCCTTCAAGCAACAAAGCTTAATTCAATACTCGTGCAGTCTCTGTAATTATGTCAGCATATGGATGAATAGGAAGAATTCACCTTTCAAGATCTTCTTCAATAGAGATCTCTTCCCAGGCAAAGTAGAAGTTGATATTATGCAAATGGGGATTCACTTGATTCTGGTTACTCAAAGCAGAAGTGCCTTGAAGGAACAGTGTTTCAAGCCTACTTGTGTTAGAACATTCTGTGGTGCCTACTACTGTATGCCATTCAATTTGTGGTTTATTTATGACCACTCTGTGCATCAGGCAGTGTTACCTGGAATTGAGAAATATTTTTCTTTAGAGTTTCTATTAAATAAGAGGATGGATAATTTTGTTCCTTCCTGAAAAGCAACTGGTATGTTTAGTGTGACAATGTGTATGAAATCTATTTAGGACAGTGTTTAGAAGAGCGTTTTTTTTCCCCCTAGTTTGTGGCTTATGCTTTCTAATTTCTGGCAAAAAAAAATAATACATGTTTTCATTAAGAGAATGAGTTAGATGCTTGGTAAATTCAAAGTATACCAAATTCTTACCAGGTCCAGCTCACAGACAAGCTATTAAGCTACACATATCAAAACCTAAAACACTAAATCAAGATCAATGTGAAATAAAATGTGGTATTAGCTGTGGAGTACTACTTGTTACAGAGATGAAACCTGGGGAGTGCTGAAGTTGCTTTATGCTGAAGGTTATTCATCAGTGAATGTTAGAATAAGCTTTTCTGTAGCCATTGTGAAAAGAGCTGGTTGGATGCCTTAATTTGATAAGTCATTTGAAACAATACAGGAACGCTTACTTCTGCTTCTTTCTTGTGTAGGATTTAGAAATAGATAGCTTATTGTAACAAATATTGCAAGTAGCTATTTGCCTTCCGTTACAGTGACTGCAGTTACTCCATATTTGTTAAACTTCTGTTTAGACATCAGAACACTTCATATAAATTATTGCAAATTATCAACAGTCTTCTACTTCAAAAGGATGTGAAAAGTTTCTAGAGAATTTTAATTTAGCTGTTGTAATATTTTCTTGGCTGTAGTTGTTGAACTTGTGACAGTGATTGAGTATCTGCTGAAGCAAAAGTCCCTGAAATAGACAAAAGCTGTTGTAATCTGAAGGAATTTATAGAGGATAAAGGGTTAAGTATTGAAATATGTTAAAGGCAAATAGTTATTACTGTGTTCTTAGCAAATAGCACTGGCTCAGCTTAGGGCATGTTTTTAAGATGAAATTCTGCTGTAGTCTGAGATAGTCCGGTTTGAGGAGTTTTGGTTTCTAGAGTTACAAAACTTAGTACAGGATCTAACCATGTTCTCCTGGTTCAGATGTCAGGCATAATTTTGCATTAATATTTGCAAATAAACAAGTAATAACTGCATTATAAGCCTTGCAGAGTGGTTTTTGGTATGGTGGATAATAATATGTAAAATCTTGGTGAAAATACAGTGATCTAACAGCTGAATATTAGCCCTTTGGTAGGTGACTTTCTATAAAGAAGATTTTAGTTGTCTGACAATCACTGATCACTTCTGGTAGTTGAGAAAATACTCCGTTGTGAGAGAGGATCTTCATTTTTTTCTGGCTTTTCTTTTGGGAGCAGTGTGGGTGTAAGCTTGTTTTAGGAAAGAGATATTTCAGGAAGTGACATTTTGTAGCTGGAATAAAAAGTCCTAGTGGCTTGGAAGAAAACCAAGTATCTCCTAGCATGTTTCAAAAATGTGTAAGTATTGACAGCATGAAAATACGTAAACAATGTTTTAGAGAGTCAACAGAGCATACAGTGAGGATGACAGCTTATATAAAAACAGGTGACTCTGGAATATATGACTATCTCAATAGCTAAACATAATTAAGCATAATAAGTACTTCTGAAATATAGTTTTGACTGCTTGCAAGATGCAGTATTCCTTAGGGTGAATGAGTTTGGCAGCTTTTTTGTCTTGTTATTTTGCTACATCAATATTAAATGAAAGCCATCCATGGTGAAAAGACAAAGGATGGAAATTTGTTGGAGGTGTTTTTTTTTAGGGCATAACGTAAAGCTCAGTTGTATATAGTAGTAGGATTAAAGGTTTAGAAATCTTGTAGATTAATCTTAATTTGTACTGTTTTCTAGTGCCCAAGATGTATGCAGTGTGATACAAAATTTGACTTCATAACTAGAAAGGTAAGAGACGTCAATGAAATGTAAAGGATTAACTGTTACAAAATACTAATATGGACTTCTTTTGATTTAAAATGTAGATGATTTCAGCAGAATAGCATGCAAAGTCTGATGTAACTTAAAGTAGTTTTTGTTTCTGTTCTGCTTTTTCTGAGTAGAGGCCATTTTTGTTTTAATTATGTTTCTTTGAAATTTTTCTTCTTGCTCAATGTGTAGTACATAGAGTTTTTCCAACTTACTGGGTACCCACAGATTCACATTCAAAGGAGGAGTTAGAAGAACTCATGCTGGAGTGGGCTGCTAACATCAGTACTGACATAGAAACCAAATCAACTAAGCTGTGTTTGGGGAGATAAAATTAGTTGTGGAAATGTAAGCAAACGTTTTCAGGCGTTATGAATTATAATCTTATATTAAAGAACCATATTGTTAAAGTGTGGAGAACTAAAACTCAGATTCTCCTTCTGTTCTAAAAGTAAAACAGGATTTATCTCAGGTTTGGGAAAGGGAATTTCTGATTGAAGTAGAAAGTGTAAACTGCCTTGATTGCTGTGAACCATAATTAGGCTCACTATATGAAGAAAACCCACTAACATTAGAGTGACATTATGTTCCTACATAAAAGTAACCAGGTCACTGTGGAATGCATGCTGGTGTGCAGAATACTACTATCAGAAAACATTCTGCTGATATTGAGGTTTTTGCATGGGGAAGGAAAGCAGCCTCCCGAAAAAGGCCAGCAATGATTTTTAGCAGGGAATGTCATTCCTTTGTATGTTGTTTGGAGGGAGGGGGAAGGAGAAATTGTAAACCAGGCATTCTAATATGTTATACCAGATAGGTATACATTTTCAGGAGGCCTGAAGAGCATTAGGATGTCAGTTAGTGATCCTAATAATAGACTAGAACAGACTATTTCAGTTGGAAGGGACCTACAATGATCATCTAGTCCAACTGCTTGGCCAGTTCAGGGCTGACCAAAGTTAAAGCATGTTGGTAAGGGTGTTGTTCAAATTCCCCTTAAACACTGACAGGCTTGGGGCATCGACCACCTCTCTAGGAAGCCTGTTCCAGTGTTTGACCACCCTCTTGATAAAGAAATGCTTCCTAATGTCCAGTCTAAATCTCCCCGGTGCAGCTTTGAACCATTCCCATACGTCCTGTCACTGGATACCAGGGAGAAGAGATCAGCACTTCCCTCTCCACTTTCCATCAGTCACAGAGTGTACTTTCTCCTAGTTCTTGTTTTAGTTGGATGGGTTAAGAGCATCGTGGTTGGTTGGTTTGAGTGTTTTGGTTGAGAAGCACTAATTCATTAGGCTGCTGTGTTTTACTTGTGTTAGCTTTGGGAAGTAAATGGAGGTAGCCCTGGGAAATATGTACTCCAGAGAATTTTGCATAATATATGGAAGGAAAGCCTAACACTGACCAAAACTGCAGTGTATCGGTTCTTTGTATCAAGCTGTTCAAACTTGCTTTGAGCCACAAATCAGTTCCTGCTTGTCTGGGAATACTTGTTCTGACATGAGAACTTGCATCAGGAAGACCTGCTGGGACTGTCACACCCCAGTAGTGATTTGGAGCACAAGCCACTTGTTGCAGATTTAGTAGCTGTGAAACACAGTGTAATAACTAGTTCTGATTTTGCAACTTCATTGGATTTGTACTATGCTACCTGGTATTTCTGATAGAGAAATAGCTTTAGGCTTTAAGTATGAAGATTCTTATCTTTTTCCGTGGGAAAAACTTAATAAGTTTTGAGAGAAGAATAAGATCTCCAGTTGAACTTTCCCAAAATCTTTGCTTGGAAATGGGAAGGGACCTTGAAAAGATGCTTCTCTTGTGTTTTTATTGACAGTAAGGTGAAGGATTTACTGGACACTGGAGAAACCCTTTCAGTGTCTTGTCTGGTCTGTGTCAGAAGCGTGTTCACAGAGTGCCAACAAGACTTATAGTGCTGTTGTTCATATACGCTTAGTCTTTGTCTTCAATCTTCAGAGATTTCTTTCTACTACTCTAGCAATTAAATTTCCTTTTAACTATCCCTCAACTTGTATGTTTCACACCTGAGAAACTGTTCAGTTTCTTGGGGAGGAGGAGATTTAATGTAGTAACTTCTATCAAATTATTCCCTAACAGTTTCCTTTGTAAATAAATAAACAAAATGTTCTCTCATGCTTAGCATCACTGCAGAAGGTGTGGAAAGTGTTTCTGTGACAAGTGCTGCAGTAAAAAAGTGCCTCTGCCTCGCATGTGCTTTGTGGACCCTGTGCGGCAGTGTGCTGAATGTGCCCTCATCTCTCAGAAAGAAACAGAGTTTTATGACAAACAGCTTAAAGTGCTCATGAATGGTAAGGACTGAATGCATATATAAGCTGGTTTGATCTCATTTATATTTATTCAAATGCTGTGTTAAACAAATCTGATAAACAGCAAGAGTAATGCCTCTTGTCAAACAAGCTGCAGTTGTCTCCTTTAAATACTGTTTTTTGTTGTCATGCTTCTTGTTTGCCATTTAATAATTCTGTATTATGAGTTTGTTTAGAGACAAGTTTACACTTTTAGTCAGTTTACAAAGAGTGATTTAATTAAAGACAGAGGAATTTTTAATGCCTCTGAGAACAGATGTGTGTGCAGTTTGGCATTTTTATTAAAATAATGCATCTTCTGGCCATATTCTTGTCACGTTAAATAGGGATGAAAAATAATTTACAGTAGAGAATATTTTAGTATTTTCTAACAAGATACAGCGCTTGTTTCAAGCTTCATCTCTGAGCTTTGATCTTGTCCATGGCCTACAGCTATGGTTGATGGCAGATCATCATAAGTGGTCAATTTTGCATAGCATTAAAACTACATGCAATACAGTAATTTGTGTTCCAATTACATTAGGAAAGCTGAGTCTTCAGTTTATAAAATCTTCTGTGATCGTTCGGTGCCTTTTGATGGGCTCTTAAATCTCAGCATGATGCCAATGTGTATAATTGGTAAGCTAAACCACAAGTCTGATTAACATGAATGTTCTTAGGGAGATTCTAGGTTCAGAAAGGAGTATGTACATCCCTGTAACACACAAATCATTCTTCACTCTGCAAATGAGGGTGTAGAAGAGGTTTTAAATAAGGTATTTTCAACTGAAGACTTTTTTTAAAGATTGTCCTGCTTGTATTCGTGTTATGAAATTGAAGTCTGAAGTTGTTCCTGGCTTGCTGTAGAGCCACAGATCTCAGATGGTGGTTGTGATGATCTTGGCAGTTTTGCGCTGTTGCCTCTCTGTTGCTTCAGCAGCAGCCTGGGGGCCTGTGCTGAGGGGCCAGTGAGACTGTGTAAAGTTGTGAAATAGGCAGCAAGGTGAAGCTGTCTGAGGCCACGTGGTTCAGATTATGGAGATAGACTGCAGACAATTTGGCAGGGCTGTATGTTGTTATTTTTTTCATTTCCCAGACCAACAGTGTTGGGATTAGGTAATACAGGGAGCGTGAGGCATGGAGGAAATAAAGTGGTTAGGCATGTAGTCTGCTTTATTTTAAGTTATGAATCACTTCACTAATGTAGCTAAGATGACTTTCCTGATGTCAAAGGAGCTGTTTTGAGCAGGAAGAAACATAACATGAAGGCTGAATTTCATTGACCTCAAAGTAAGACTGAACTAGCCTTCAGTAATGAAAAAGAGGTGTGTTTACTAAGTGTAGAGCTGAAGGGCGCATCCTGCTATTAGATTCTTCTGACAGTTTTTTTTTTTTAAATACTGAAACAATAGTTTGTATTATGGTGACAAGATAGGGTTTTTAATTGCCTGTTTTTGCCATCTCCAAATCTGTTGCCATTTTTAAAAGATTAATCTTGGATATCATCTGTATTTCTACAACATGTGGGAGAAATTACATAGCAATTGTGAAAGGTCCTGTGATTCAGAACATCATAATTAAAGATCAGCTTTTTATACTTGAGTATTCTGCTGATGTTAATCAGTTTAACATTTCAATTAGTTTCTTAATTCACCCAATTCAGTGTATTAGGTGCAGTAAGTAAAAATCAGTTAACCTTTTTGATACTTGAATGTTCCTTCCTAAACTCTGCATTAGAATACTAAAACATTTCTTTCCAGGTGCTACATTCTTTGTAACTCTAGGAACATCTGATAAATCTGAGCTCATGGTTTGTCGACTTTCCAACAATCAGAGGTGAGAAAGATTGACAGAATTGCACTTGTAAACTGTATTGTTGCACATACAGCTATATTATTATCTAATAACCTAAACAAAATAAGATTAACATGATGTGGGGATGTTGGAGAGAGTAATTGGACTGAAAGGATGGATAAAATTTTATTGGAGTAAGTTTGTTTGAATTTACTAGCAGTGTGGATCTGAATGCCTTGGAATGGTGGACCTCCACTCACTGATAATGCCTCTCAGTCCCACTGGAACACAGTTTTTTTGCCAGCTGATAGGGGAATCATAGAAGGGGGGGGGGGGGGAGGCAGGGAAAAATCTGTAGCCACTGAAAAAAGCTTATTTTGGAATGATTCTAACACTGCACTGTATTGCTTAACATTACAGCCAAAGCATTACTTTGGTCATCCCTATAATTTGGTTGGCTAGAACACTTTAGACTCTGTGTTCTCTTCTTCCCCCAGAACTTTGGAAGAATGCTTTTAATATTTTGAAAGGGTCTCCTGGCAAACTGAACTGTAGGTTTTGTGGTTTGGTTTTTTTTTCCCTTTAAGTGAAGAACTTCAATGAAAAGTAATTTTTCCTGCTTGATTTCTCTCCTTCCCCACCCCAAAGAACATATAAACAGCTAGTCACTGAGAGATTATGGGGTTTTTTTCCCTTTGATTTGGACTTGATATGGTAGGAAAACCCCCATTTTTTAAAGAAGTTTTTATTCTGTTATGTAGATATCTGGTTTTGGATGGAGACAGCCACTATGAAATTGAAATTATACAGATTTCAACTGTTCAGATACTTACAGAGGGATTTACTCCTGGAGGTAAATTTTTCATTGATTGCAGATTAACTATTAAGAAAAAAATAAGTGACGTTGTAATTATTGTTTGAGCTAGACAGTGCATTTCTAGGTTATTGGTAACTTAGGTGTAACTATGTTAAAACTGCTCTGGGAATGAAGTGCAGTGTGTGCAACCCTGTCTGGCTAGTGGGATTTTGGGGAAAAACCTAAGAATTACAGCTGTAATATGGGGGAGCTTCTTGATAAACCTGAGTAAAGGTGGTCATCATCTGTTCTGATCCTTTCTCTTGGCTAAATATAAACATCTATTGATTCAAAAGCTTATGAGGGAACTGTTAGTCTTTGGTAGCTTCCATTTCAGAATCCAGCTGGGATTTCTTTTCTACTGGTACAATTGTGAGGAAAGTGAGAGAGAAACGGGGGGTGAAGGGGGATATAAATACTTAAACTATGCTTTCTTCACTTCATTTAAGATTAAAGGGTGGCCACATGAAACTGGTAACACCTGAATCAGAGGGCAGCTACTTACTGCCTCATCTCTTACCAGATTTTAGAGTATTTCAGGATGAACTTGAATGTGATTTCACTGAAATGAGAACAAACAAGGTCAGGAATTTTAATAACTGTTCTCTAACAACACCTCTGTCACTGCTGGAATTTTCTAATCAGACAGCCTATCTGTGCAATATTCAGTCAGTACAGCATGTTAACTTCAATGAACTTATCTTGGTACTGAAATCAACCAGATTTGTTGCTGAGTTCCTTAATGCTCCTGTAGTTTCTTGTTTACTACTCTTCTGACTGCTGTATCTTTTTGCCTGCCTGCCTTCTTGATGGTAGAAAAAGATATTCACACTTACACCAGCCTTCTGGAGAGCCAGCATATTACTGAAGGTATCGCCAGTACCTTTGAGCATGACTCACCTAAGCATGTTGTCATGGCCCCTCTCCATCTTTCTTCCTCTGCAGTGCTGTTTTTTCGCTTGATCTCTAGCTGTTCAGCTTAAGTTATGTTCAAATCTGACATGTACCTGTCTCTTCCCATCTGTCTGTTTAATAAACTGAGAATGAATGTTTTTTATAACTTTTTGGAGGAGAACTAAAACACTCAAGGCCGCCTTTAGACCACATGTGCTATTGTCCATGCTAGAAGAGAGAAAGGAAGATGAGAAATAGTATCTTTAGTCATACAGAGTATTACATGTCATCTACTTCAGCAGAGGTGTGATGAATTGTGTATACCAGAAATGAATAATATGCTTCTTTTGTACTGTCCAGTAAAGCTTTGCACTGAATAAATAAACTGTTAATTAATGGCTTGCTTTTACACATCTTTAAAAGAAGTAAGACATCGTAATGCAAGGTGTGTTCTGCCTGACTCAGTAATGTCCTGGAATACCAGACCTGGGCAAACTGGTCAAGGCTGTAGGTGTTTGATTTCCACTGGTTTATCTTTGGGTAGCCCCTTAATCTGTTACTTTGACCAGGTAGATGTAGGATAAACCAAAATCCAACTTCATCACTTGCTCCCCTGCAAGAGGAGCAAATGGCTACTTTTATGAACACTGCTTGCAGGCTTTCGATCAGGTTGCTTAGATTGAGATTGTCTTTCTTTGGCTGCTTGGGTTTTGCAGTAATGGCCCCCCAGGAGCCCTCTCACACACGTTTGTTTAAAAAGAATTTTGCAGAAGGTGTCTTTCTGTATACAGTGGTGCTGTTCCTGGGGCTTAGTTTATGCTCTACTGCTTCAGGAAATAGTGCCAATAAAGTGTGGTATTCTAAACAAAGCTTTTGTTTCATTTCTGTATTTTTGCTTTGGCTTATCTTAACCTCTATACAGCTAGAGTAAAAGAGATACAAACATCTTGCTATCACACTGTTGTCAGAGCAATGTCCTTTGTAGCGGATTTTGTTCAGGAAGCAAATGACGTTGCCTGTCGTTATCTAGTCTTGCATAAGCATCTTTCCCAATGTTTGGAAGGACTTTTGACTGCTATGCCAGACTTTGGATCAAGCAGGGATCCCTCTTTTCTATCACTTTTCTAACTGCACACAAGTAATTCAGTTTGCCAGCTGCAGGCTGCAGTATGAAACTATGGCACCTACTTAAGAGAAGACATGCTAATACTAAAATATGAGGGTATTAGTGTGTGTAGCTAGCGGCTTTATCTCATGGCTTGTACAAGTTCTGCCTCAGTGGTTTCCAGGGAGAATTGAATGATACCGAGTCTCCACACTCCATTGCCTGGCACTAACACCCATGGTCACTACCTCCTCTGATGTGGCAGTTGTTACTGCACCTGCAGTTGCTAGTGCTTTGAATTAAGTGATGAGCTAGTTTTCTTCAAACATGCGTATTAGCTAGAAGAAGTTGTGTTACTTAGTTGGTAAAACCTGTTGCTGTTCCTGATTTTATTTCCTTTTTTTTCAGGAGGTAATACTCGTGCCATAGGTATGATTCTGCAGTATAAGGTACCAGGATCAGAGGAGCTAACGCAGATGAAATTTACAGCTAGTGAAGACTTCAGCTGTAACAAGAAGCTGTCAGCAAGCTGGCTGGCAGCTATGCATAAGGTAAGCAAAGGAGGCAAAACTTCCAGAAGGCTGAAGAAAATCTTTACATAGGGTGCTTAGTAGCACTAAAGAGAGCACACACAGCCTTAGGAGTCTTTTTTTTAATTTTTTTTTTTATTTAAGGATTCTAGGGCCTTGTTGCTAAGAAAACAGAAGCTATGAATGGTTGTTGTGAACATGACTTTAGCTTTATACTCGGATAGCTGAAGGAAGGTACACACTACAAAGGGTTTCCTAAGATCTTATGTGTGTTAGGTGAAAAGTAGGAATTGGACTTTCAGGTTCCTTGGGTTTTTGTTACTCACTGAAGAATGTGCATTATGAAATACTCTCTTGAACCTAAACTCGGCTAATTGTTTTTACTACTTCATGAAGGTTCAAAGTTGTTGATTTTTTGAAAACAGGAACAGAGGTGGGGGCAGGACCCTGGGGAAGACTTTCATCTTTTGTTGCTAGGCATTGTATGGCTAATGAAACTGAAGTTTCCTATTTCATAAGTCAGAGTTACGGGAGACAAGAACAAAACCACCCCAGATAGTTCTGGAACTTTGTTCATCCAATCAGTTGATAATTAGAACTGTAATTTATAAGCTGTCTGCAAATGCAAGTGTGTGGCTGTTTGCTACTCTACCACTGTCGTTAAGCTCCCCAGCAACCCCTAACCCCAGCATTTAACTCTGTGTTCAGCACAGCACACTCAAACTTTGTATTGCTGTCTGAGTACAATTTAGCTCTTCCTTAGATCTATTCCACTTCGTCTTTCACAAGCAATGCAACTCCTACAAATATGGTGAGAACCGGCACTTCATGTATAACCTTAACACCCTAACACCCTCTCTGTGCCCCAGAATTGTCTCCTTCGATAGTTCAGTTTGGAGTAACTGACCAGTGCAGTGAGACTTTCAGAGATGCTAGTTAATACCACATAAAAGGACTTGCAGCTAGAGAATGCATGTCTGTTCCCACTGCAGGGGGTTGATTGATCCTATAGAATGAGACATGGAACACCTCAAAACTTTGCAAGGAGGAGGCAGAAGGGGTAGGAGGAATATCAGTGTAACTGTTTACTGCATGTGATCAGACAGATTACCAAGATCTTAGAAACTTCTATTACTTCTAGCTTTTCTAAAGGCAGTTTTGATGAGAAGGGATAATTTCTAACCAAGAAGAAACAAAGGTGTTGAGCTAAAGTCTTCAGTGACCTCAGGTTCTGCACTTAAAGTAACCCTGAAATAGTCACAAAAGTTACTCTAGTGCCTATGTAAATGCTATTAAATGCCTTAGACTAAGGAAAAGAGGGGAAGAATTTAAAGTCTTGGGTTTAAAGGAAACATTTGGACGGGTAGGAAGGAGATGGAAGTGGCTGCAAGTGAAACTTCATTTAACACAATGACATTTTGCCTTCATGCTAGGCAACAAAACTTCTTTATGAGTCCCGGGACCAGTAAGAACAGCAAACTGTTGACCGCTTGAGGGAAGACACCAGCCTCCATGGACCTGCCTCTCACTTTTTGCTAATTTGACAGCTGGTAACATTTGCTGTTCTTGACCCTTTCTCATTCCAGTGTGGTTCATTATGTAAGAACTGGCAAATGCAATGTGAGTATGAGTATTCACTATAGTGTGCAATATGTATACAATTAATGCTTTAAACAGCTTCACCTTTTAAGACTTTGTATATTTTGTTAAGCCTTTATTGGCACTTAATAGGAAAGTGACCTGCACTACAGCTAATGTACAGCACAACTTTTATAGTAACAATTATAAATACTGTTTGCTACAAAAAGCAAACAAATGTGTATGTCTCTTCTGCAGAGAATAGCTTTTGGGTATAGATCTCAGGTTTTTCCCTCTATCCAAATGTTTAAAATCAATGTACAATAAAGTCTGCCTTAGATATGATTTTATAGAAATCACTTGGGTTTTTTTAAACATTTAATTTTAAACATATAAATACTTCACCAAATACCACCACATTGGACTTACATGAACATGACCTTGAAACTTAACTTCTGTAATAAATAAGCTTCCAGAATAATTTTTAGTTTTGTATTTTCTTTTTTGTAACTAGCTTTTGTTAATCTAACTGTAATGCTAGTTGAATTGTATACAATTTAATGTACAAATATGAATAAATTAATTCACTTATTTAAAAGAATGAGGTGATATTTAATTTCACAATACATAACTTCTTTAATGATGGATGCTGTGGTCTCTGCTCTCTGAAACTTTTGACTTCTTATAAACACCACCCTAATTCT
Organism: Astur gentilis; assembly: GCF_929443795.1. Lineage (NCBI taxonomy): Eukaryota > Metazoa > Chordata > Aves > Accipitriformes > Accipitridae > Astur > Astur gentilis. Next base: position 12,202,924 of record NC_064904.1, read on the forward strand.
AGTTCTAAGTGTTGATAATTGCTTCAACTATTGGCATGAATCCTTTGGCTACACGTGCTGACCCAAGTGTCTTTCTTCCCTCTGTCTTCCTATGCTGGTAAAAATTGAGTAAACAAGCACACAAGGCTCAGTTGTCAGTGTGTTTAAAGGACCCTTGAGAGCTTGTTCAGACAAATATTAATTTGTCACAGTTGGAATAGTGGTGTAAGGAGGTTCCAAAACTGTTTAGCAAGTTGTTTTCTGTGCAGCTGGTGAAACAGTGAGGAAACTTGAGTTAGATAGAACACGGCAAGCTAGAATTAGTCTTTACGTAGACTATGACCAAAGGCAGGTCTACTTTGGCTACCTATGTAAAAATACTGGAGAATGCAGCCATGCCTTAGCAGTACTTTATTGTGCACATTTACATGTTCTCTGAATTAGTGTATCATAGGCTCTTGAAATCATCACGTTCATGTAGCAAATTCTTCAACAATAATACCCTTTCACTTTTCACCACAATATATACAGTTAATGCTAACCTGTGGTAAAAGCAAGTTACAGCACTGCAGAAATGGATATATAAATTATACACAGAACTTGTACATGAAGAATTAATCAAATTGCATACTGTTAAATGGGAGAAAATTACAAGAAATACATCTAAAACTTATAATGGGAAATTCAAAATATACTTTTGGTATATAAAATCATGTACAATTAAAATTCCAGTGAAGTGCTTTTTTTTATTATTTTTTTGCTTCAAACTACAATGTAGTGGAATAGGTTATTGCATAACTTGCCTTGGCAACAGCTGTAGGCTGCCAAGAACCACAGAAACTGTCCTCAAATAAGCTACTGCCTTTCTTAAATCCTTCTCTAAACCTTATTTCTTTCTTCTCCTTGACTTAGCATCTACACAACCCTCTTACTACTTCTATCCAGTCCTTCATATTTTCTTCTAGACTGACTCAGGCAGACTTCAAATTACACAGTATAACCCTTACCAGACTCTTACCCTTTTCAACTATTGCACTTTCATCCATGCAGACGTACAAATCCCTTAAGCTGCTGCAAGTTCAGTACTGTTTTGTCCAGGATGGACAAGCCCAGGTGGTTAGTAGGGGAACCTTTATATTAGTAGAGGTAACACTGGTGCTGTAGGCTGAATAGTAAGAAAATAAAACACCAAGTGAAATATTGTGTAGGGATTTTGAGAAGTGTACAAATACTGTTGTTTTGTTAGTTCTCTACCTTGATTCTAAACGCAAGTAATACTAGATGCTAGACTATATAAAGCTTTTGTTGGGGTTGTCTAGACTAGGATTTAAGTGTATAGCATGTTACCACTTAAAATCCTAGCCTTCATCAAGCTTTGGTGACTACTTAATTATGCATGTAATAGGTGAAGATCTTGTATCATAGAACCCAAAGAGTTGATTAGTAATGAGAACTCAACATTCACTGGTATTGAACAAAATATCCAAAATCCTGACATGGGACAGTTACTGTGGGGTTGGAGCAGACTGGACAGCTTATCTGCACTCTGGAAATGACACCTCTGAACATTTAACACAAGAAAGCTCCTACCACGGAACTTTAACTTAAAACACTGCTTTAGACGATAGTTGGCGCAACACTGTAGGTAGTGGAGGTATCGCTCTCCTCATCAGTGGTGGGTCACATAAAAACGATCCTCATTTACAAACTGCAGATCTTCAAAACTGTGGATGCTGTCCATTTAACAAGAGAAAGCACCATTAAAACTAAATATCATAGTTTTATTTCCGTGTGAAATGATCAAAAATGATGGCTCCAGTGTATGTTTTAAGTTTCCAGTTACCAGCATGGTATTGCATTGTTGTACAACTGAATTCAAGCAAGGGTTCGCTGTCTGGGTTTTATTCGTGGATATAACTGTAAAAACAGAATACAAGTATTAGGCTTTGCATGGTTGATACCAAGTTAAATATAAATCAATTCAATTATAACCAAGGGGTACTTGTTAACAAGAACTGGCTGATGAAGTGTTTTGGGGGTGAGGTTTTTCTAAGCTACAGCATTTTCTTAGGTAACTTCTGAAAAATTAAACCAGAAGCAGCAGGAGGCTGAGGTCTGACTTACTCCTGTCAACAGCAGCAGAAATGCTCCTCTGAAAATGACTTCATTTAGCTCAGGATCCCAGACTAGACTAAAGGATGCTTTTATGCGAGTACAAGAATTCCCTGTCAAGCCCTACAGAGAGCTTATTTCCTGCTCTGTAAGATTTTCTTATGCATTTTGTCCTCTGTATCTCTACGTGGTAGCCTTACATTCCTGGTCTCTCATGACAGCAGCATTCCATTTGACTAAGAGCAGCATAAACAACTTGCCTATGGTTGTCATCTTCAAGGCTGTTCCCTGTTTTAGATTTGTACATATCTGTACATTGCTTATCTTGAGCCAGGTATTAAAAACCTTCCTAAAGAACTTCCTGGGCCAAAGCTTCGAGCTGCCTAATAAAGCCACTGCACTTTACATAGGAGCCCTGTATTTTAGCCAAGGGGAAAACAAATCTTGCTAAAGATGAAAGTATAAACCATATTAAATAAATACACTAACTTGCCAAATAAAAACCAGCACTAATCTCCTAGCCATAGCTGCTCCTTTTTGTTTACAGTGACAGAGAGGCCAGAGAGAATAAGGATAATCTACCTTGCACCACTTCATAGCAGTGTATCCAGATGATACACAGAGTGATTCTGGCCAAAGACCCATCCTGTGTTTCCACTTCAGGAGGAAGTGGAAAATAGAAGGGAGAAGGTAACTTAAAAAAAGCTTACCCCAAGAAGATTTTTAGGCACGTAGCCTTCTTTATCATTGAGGCGGGCCCACCACCACTCTGTTTCATTGTCATCCTTGCGTCTTAGAATAGTAATGGCATCGCCTTCGTGGAATGACAACTCATCATTATTCTGGGCTTCATAATCCCACAGAGCATACACCACTCCTTTATTCATCACTCCCAACTTCTCCTGCACTCCTGTTAACAACAAATTAGAGAACACACTAGATGGTAAAATATCCTATTTTTCCTTCTTGAGATTTTTAGTATGGAACACTGTGGCCCAAATATTAGTCTTTATTATTATTATTAATAAAATTTCATGAACACTTTTCAGTACTTCCATGATGAAATGCTTTCAGAAATTAAACTGCATGACAAAGCCACATTTTACAGAGTATTTTAAACCAATTTAGAGCATGAGGTTTTTCTCTCATTACATATGCAATAGAAACTTTACAATCCTTTATTCAAATGAGGATAAAAATAGCTTTACAAATGTTTTGAGCAAAGCAGTTTTATAGAACTGCTATATTTTTCTCACAGGTCTGCTTTCTACAGAAGGCCTTATACAGTAGCACTTGAAGCTTTTGAAAATCTGCACCATGTCAGGTATATAGATCCTTAATGAAGCTTATATCCTCTGATGTAAATTAAAAATTTGTCTGCACCATCAAGATACTCTTCTTGCAAAATATATCTTAGTAACTAAGTACATTCTGTAAGTTAATTATTCATAAAGTATACATGTTTCTTCATGTGACCTGCTAGAAATTTGGGCATCTGGAAGTTGGAGTATCTCTATCAAGATACTTCGCAATTCATGGTTACTGTCAAAACCTCCCCATGGAAGCATTCCTTGAAATTAAGCCAAATTAAACTTTAAAAATCTGTAACATTAGAAGGAGCCTGTGAAGTAACTCAACAGAAGGACTATGAGCAACGTAATAATGAAAAGACTATTCTGTTTTTAGCATTTTGAAAGAACAGGTAGGTGACAGGCAGTATTATCAAGCTGGGGGCCTAAGCAGATGTTTCATGCAGATCAGACACACAAAAAGGGATGAATTTTGGAAAAGCTAAAAAAGTTTGTAAAGTAGTGTCACAGCTTACCATACAAGAACTGGGAACACTGAATATAACCTTCTTCCATCTCTTCACACTTGTCTGCAGCAGTTTCTATATCACTTATAGTTGAAGCAAAAATAGCTGCCCCAGATTCAACCAGTAGTTTACAGAGATGAACACTGTTGCAAGAAGCAGCACAATGCAAGGGTGTCCTGAAATAAAGCAAAAATGTACACTTGTAAGAACAAACTTCCATGAATCCTAACTATTTTGTCTTGCAATACAGAGTTTAGCCTATTTTTAAAGGAAATTTTTATGATTATAGTATATGTATGCATTGTCCAAAACCTGTCAAGCAACTGGAGTGGATTCCAGGATTGACCCGATTCACTGGAGGTGAAGCCAAACATTATAAGAGATGCTAGCAAAAATGTCAATTTTCATAGCTTACAAAACTACTGGGTATAAAAGGGTATTTGCTGCCAATATGAGGACATTTGAAAGGTAAAACAAAGGTGAGAGGTGAAACAGATCAGCACCACAAGGTTTCACATCCCCTCCAAATGCTTCAGAAGTGCTACATCTATCTGTAAGGCTAGATTCTTCAAGAACACCAAAATCTGTGGTGGGTTATGTGAAGATGAAACTTAAACAAATTAACTTTTGGCATTTTTTATTTACAGGTTAATTATTTCAGCATCTGAACAAGAAATGCAACTATACCACCACGTAAACCCAAAATGTAGTATACTTTATGATTTAAGTGTGCTTGCACATGAGTTGAACACAGTGTAACCTTGCATTTGAGTTCATCACCACCTAGAAATTACAATGTGCTCATTTGCTGGGGGTAAAGGGGAAGGAAGTTGTTTCCAAAACAGGAAACAAGTCTTGACTAAATTTTGAATGAGCATCAAAATGGTGTTTCTCCCAGATGCTAAGTTAAAAATCTTGACACTTACCACCCATCACTATCTGCTGCATTTACATTTACACCAAAATCAAGCAGGAACTTCACAATGTGGTGATGACCAGCACACACGGCATTATGCAAAGGTGTAATTCCTTCATCATTTGGTTTACTGGGATCATCAACCTATTGAAAATATAAAATAGTTAAGCACTTCTGCTTTTTTTCCCCTAAATATTTAAAGTTGCCATTGTTTAGAAGCTCACCTCGTATATGATTCGTTGTACAAGATCAAATTCTCCCTCCAAAGAAGCATCTAGGAGGAGGGCCAATGGATTGAACTTCACTCTCAAACCATGGCCTGTTCTTTCCGAGTTAGGTTTCTTCAAGTTGGTACGTTTTGTCTGAGTAGAGATGAAGGTTGGAAGGCATAATTTCAGGTTGCGTAAGTATTACAAATTATTCAGTTACTTTTAAACTAGATTAAGAATCTCATCCTCCTTAAATGGTAATTAGAACTATGCAAACGTTTCTATTATAACGTCTCTAAATAAAAGGCTTGATACCTTACTATGTCTTCTTCGGTTCAAAAATGAAAAAGCATGCCAATATAATTCAGAAGCTTCAAATTAAAGGCAGTGAGTACAAGTAATGAAGTACTTAAGTCAATGGTTTTTGAGCACCACTATCTTAATTTTATCTAATATAAGATGAATGTGTTTCTGGTGGATTGTCCGAGACACTGTCAAAACTTTTGCTTAGACTAGAAAGCATGACACAATTAAGCCTAAGTATCAGTCTCTACTCAGAGGAATCTTTTGCCTTGAATTTGCAAAAGTACCTGCTGTAGGTCAGTACTGACAAGTTACGAGTTTTGCTGTGGGAAAGAAAAGCACAGAATGTGAAGTTATTTTATATGACATTCTAGCTGGTGTTATCAGCAGAAGCATTCTCAAGATCTGAAACGCATTTAAATGTATTTTGAGAATATTCTGAAATCATTCACGTGTGTCCTTGTCACTTTCCAGAAGAAAAAAATCTATTATTAATTACAGCCTTTACAGAATGCTTTTAGGCTCTAGTACTGCAAGATCCATTTTCATTTATGCTCCTATTTAGTATGGCTATTTCAGTTTGGAAAATAAACCTCTCTCAGTATGAATAATATCTGTTGCTAGCATATTTCATTTTCCCAGAAGTATCCTGGCCCACTTGTGCTCATGGAAAATGCCTACATGGCCCTGTGCACACTGCTGTCAAATTATCAGAGGAACGCAAGGTCCCTACGTGAATCAAAAAATGGAGATATTCTTTGAAACTGATGTTAAAGTGAGTCATATCAACAACTAAGAATAAAACTCAGTTTTCTCCCTATTTTCAATTCTCCATATGCTGTAGATTTTGGTAATGACAAGTATTTATAAGATTTTGGTGCATCTGGAGGAAGGCCTTGGAAAGCAATTCAAATTATGCGACAAGCCCATTAGAAAAACGTCTCTGCTAAAACAAGTCAGCTGTGTTGCTGTTAGTGTTAGCCCTGGTCTCACATCTCTGCTGAGAGGGGAAAAGGAGTGCACTTCTCCCAGAACAGTTATTTCAGCTTGCTTGCAAATTAAACAGCTTCCCACTGGCATAGCTTACCCTTAGTTTCATACAAATAGTTATCTTTGTAGGCCCAGGGAAGTGAAGAAAATACTTTTCATGGAATCTCAGATTCCAGAATTAGTTCTACAAGAAGAGTATATCCCCCAAGAAGTTCTACAGCCTAAAGTACACACACAATCTCCTGTTGCCTGTATGCATATTTTCCTTATTAAACAGCTACAGTAGTAAAGAAACTAATCCATCAGAATCCTCCTTGGAGCCCCCCAGTTTTCTTTTCTTTTACTATCATGAAACTTGAACTGCAAACATACCATTTAGCATAAGCTTACCATCTTCCAGTTATGCTTAAACACATGGCAAATTCTGTAGTTCACAAAATTGTCTTTTTGCTTTGTTACTTACTGGGGGAAGTGGAGGAGGAAGAGCAGGTGGCAAAGGAGCTTCATCTTCTACTGGAGAACTGACTTCAGGCGTGGGACTGGATGACTGTTCAGTAGAAGGAACTATAGCAGGATTGTTGTTGTTATCTTCAGTTGTCTCAGATGTTTGATTTGTGGTTTCAGTGCTTATCAGTTCCTCAGTAGCAGGAGAAGGTAATTCATTATCATTGGCATCTGACGAAGGGGGTGGCTCATCAGGAAGAGGAACTGTAGGTTGCACAGAAATAGGTTCTTCAATATTGCCATTGGTACTAGTGTTACCATTATCAACATCAGCTAAGATGCCTATGAAGTCCTGTGGATTGCTTGGCTGATAAAAAGGAGCACTTTCTATTCCTCCAGCAAGAGTATTAAAGCGCTGATACAATAATTTTTGTATATTTGGTCCACTTGGGCCTTCTGGTTCAGTGATAGAACTACGCTTCTTTAATGGCCTAGGAGCATTCGCCAGTTTTCTTCTCAGAGCTTCAAGGTCAGCATCGCTTTGATATCGTAAGGGTGAATGCACAATAGGTGTGAGCTTAGTAGGACTGAGAGGACGAGGAATGTTTTCCACATTGCTGTTTTCACTGGATGGTGGAGCATTTTCCAGCTCTTGATCTTTTTCAGAGACCTCAGTCTGAGGCTGAGATTGTGGCTGTGAGGAAGTCTGGGCAGGCAAAGAACCATGAAGGAATGGCAAGGGTGAGGGAGAAGTCGAACCAGACTGTAATACAGGTTTTCCATAAACTGAAGAGGAGAGAGATGGAAAACAGTGAATAACTGTTCTCAAATTACATAATAAAATATTTGTAAATAAACTGCATATGTCTCTGTTGCTACTTGTTTGACACTAACATAGGAAGAAAAAAAATCAAAGATATTGGAACCTATCAAAACAGAAATAAATACTCACCTGTTGGTGATGGTGATGCTTATTACAATTATAAGCTACAAGTAACACCTGGAATGTTTTTCCTCTTTCATGAGGAAAGAGTAAGAGGAGAAAAACTCTAGACACTGTTTTTTCCACTTGTTTCTGAAAGTATTGGTAGACAGTATCCAGACTGTATTGTTCTATTGTTTCTTGTTTTAAATAAAAGGTAATTTAATGTACACTTAATTTATCACTCCAAAAATATATGGGTTCACTTTTCTGCCATGCTGCATACATAAAAATATCTCTCCTCCTCTCACAGATTTAGACAAGTTTTTCAAATTGATAGAGAAAGTAAACTAAGCCCAATAAGTAGATGTTAACAGTCTATTTCAAAGAAAAAAAATAAAGCAAAATATATTCTACCTGCTTTTACCGACTTATTTAAGGTGTTGTATACAGCTTGTTGATAATTCTTTGGTGGTGTTGCTTGCTGAAGATACATTGAGTAGATGGAACTGGAGTTAACTGTCTGTGGCCCTTTTCTGGGAGACTGAGGTCTTGATCCTTTATCAGCTAGAAAAGGTCTGATTGCCACAGTTAAAGGGAGTTCAGGCCTGCCATCTCCTCCTGGAAACAAGGGGGGACCAGAAGGTTGATATGTAGGGCTGGGAGGTACAGAAATTCTCTGTTGAATCTGTTGTGAAGAACTGGGCTGATGCACATTGCTTGGCGGCGGAAGTGGAACAGGTCTTTGCCGGTTTGTTATACTGGTGCCAGGTCTGGGCAGACTGCCATCCTTCCTTCTTTCTAGAGAATTTGTAGAACCTGTTCCTAAGGGAACTGGACTTGGATAGGTCCCATAGTTTTGAGGCAACTGCTTGCTTACACCAGGAACTGTGGATGGCACCTTCCCCAGGTCAAGACCCTATGTAAGAACAATAAATAGTATACACCATTTAATTAAGTATTTGTGAGCAAGAATAAACCTCACTCAACAAAACATACTAATAATCTTGTGTGACAGCAAAGGAGTCAATATAAACAATTTGTGTTCCTTAATCACTAGATATGATTCTACCTGAATTTATCACAAGTCCTCATCATACATCAGACACAGGCCACTGTTTAAAGGCATCTTCAGCTATAATACATTAATATGAATTCAAAACTATTTGCATACTGTCAAAGCCTGAATAACTTGTTTTAGGTTCTGGATCTCAGTATCTAGTTGGTGATGTATTTGACAATATATAGTGTGATAACAGTTTACCAAAACTATTTAAAGAAAAGGTCCTTATTTTTTAAAGATTACAGTCTTAAAGAATTCATAATGTACTAGAACAACAGTGCAGATAGACAACACCAGTGGACGTACTCAAGGATGGATTTAATGACTTTGTGAGATTTTTGTTAGAAAAAGAACACTGAAAAAGTGATAATCTACACCAGGAAAAAGAGCAATGAAGATCTGAATTAGAAAAATAGGAAGGTGGGGCGGGGGGGATGATTAGGAGGAGCAATGGGAGAGAAAAGGGGAGACCAGATATGTAAAAGAACAGGAAGGAATACGAACTACTGAAGTTGAAAAAAAAAGAAAAAAAACCCGAACAAAAAACCAAACTATAAATTGTAATGTGATAAGAACAGAAAGGAACAGGAGGAATACAAAGGTAATTATGAGTTTTTAAATAATCAGCAGCAGGGAAACTGAATGTGTATGTAACTGAAGTGAGTTCAGCTATGGAAGCCAAAGGTTCATAATTTCAGTAAAACAGATCTATAGATATATCACATATGAAACCCACCAGTTTATCAGTACTTCCTAATACTGAAGTTGGCAAAGGCTGGCTGGATATAGTTCCTTGTTTTAAAGCAGTATCCATGCTTGATTCTTTCCAGTCTGTGTTGGAGATCTGAGGGGGTTTTATCACAGGGGTTGAGCTCTGTTTAAGTATTGGCCAATTTCCATCATTAGCTTGAAAACAGACAAAAATACTATATTTAAGATAATCCACACCACCATTGTAAACAAGCAAAACAACATGTGAAATGGAATAGCTTAGATTACAACGGATTAATTTGATTTCAGAAATGAGATGTCACTATTAATGTTTGATTCATAAATCGATACTGAAAGCCCAATCGCTGCATATAACATGCTGTTCATTACCCATTGACATTCAAATTGTATTGAAAATTTCTATATAAAAAGATGGTTAAAAGTTTGGTTTGAGCATTGCATATTCTGCTATTAGAAGGCAAACAAGTTCAGAACAAAAATCCTTACAGAAACACTTCATCAACAGAATTCTTTTGGTACTATCCAGAGACACTGTCAAATTATGCTAAATGTTAAGTCTACATAAGCTCTCAGTGGACTTCCTCCAAATTTAAACTATGGTTACAAGATTCATTCATTCATAATAGGATGTAAAAAACTCTTTTCAACAACAGGGTGGAACAAAAGCATACACTCCTTTGCTGGAAGTAGCAGTTAACTTACCTTTTGTTTTTCCTCAGCATAGTCCCCTGATTAGAATTGCCCCAAAGATTTAATTTTAAAGGAATTCCTAAAGTCAGCTGAGAACTTCAACTCACAGTGTCAAGATACGAGTCATGGGCTTTTATCTTCATCATATGCAAAAAATCATGCATAGCTGCACATAAACTGAGACAACAAATCCTTAATGAAGTCCTAGATGCATTGATATGTTCCTTTATTAACTGCGTGAGACTATTTAGTTTCTGTTCTCCAAGTAAGCCAGAGAGTTTAAATAGCCTGATAGTTAGAGATCTGGTTTATAATAACTAAACCAGATCCCTGGTTAGACCCTAAGGCTTTGATTTGCCTTTAAAAGATTCTCTTACTCTACAGAGACCAGAGATCATTTTGCCTTCCCTATTGCCTGTAATTACCTTAGCGGAGCACTTGGGATCAGTAAAGATGACGTGTAATTTTACTATATGAGTGCAAATTCTCTCCATTAGCTCATAAACCTATTTATAGGCTTGTTAAAATCATATCACTTTTAAGTGAGCAAAAAATAAAAAGTTACACCTCTGCATTTAAGGTACCGTACTGATTATGCAGACCATTCCTTAATATTACACACACTATATTGTATTAACCTTTCAAGTTCAGATCAACTGTGTTTGAATTCTGATAAATAATTACTTTGGAGCAAGAGTATTTTTGTGGTTGGTCATTCAAATAGGCTTAACACTTGCATATTTTTACACTGAGAATATACTACATAGTCCAGAAATCACTTTTCACACTTCCAAACTGCCAGGAAGTAAAGTAATGAGGCCCAGCTTTAGTACTGGCAACATCCAAGAACTGGACATGTTGCGGGTTTTTGTTTGGTTTTGGTTTTAATTATCTGGTTATCAAGAGCAAAACCAAAAGAGATGACTGTCTAAAGATTCTGACCCTAAATAATGGCAAATTTTCCAAGTATGCATTGAATTAACATTTAATGTACAAAATACACAGGATATTCCATAACTCCAGTAAGGTTGTAATTCAGTAAAACTTTGTTTTGAAGATCAGTAAAAGGTGTTATAAATCATCGACACTAAACATGAAAGCATCTTTGCCATAAGTTTAGGTATTACGAAAGCACTTACAGAAACAGCAGCAAAAATCCCAAAGAAGTTAATTATCTTACCTGCACATACAAGCCTACACTCTTCTATTACAAAGACAGTTATAAAAAAAACTTCTTGTAATCCTTCGAATTTCAAATATTAGGATGTTCATCCCCAGATTCTGAGATAACAGACTGGAAGTACATTCAAACTCCCTCTCCTCTCTCTAACTTCTCCGTTTCATTCTACATACATAAACATCAGAATGTAACTGTTCCCACCTTCATGTCCTTCATATTACAATCTGGCAGACTTGCCAACTACCATGCATTTTTTATGAGGGCACCTCTCACGTACTCCCACAACCCAAGCTGAATCTCATGCACTTAACTAAGCTGCTGTTGCAATCTGCAGCGGCAGTGTATGGCACCAGAGCCTGCGTGATAGGTGCTAAGAGGAGGCAGCCAAACAGCATCTACCTTCTGCTATCTTTGGTTAGACTGAACAGGTCCCAAACACTCTTGCCCATCTGATGGCAACGCCCTTCTGACAAGCCCTCACTAGCTCCTGCTCTCAGCCACCCCATAGCCACTTCAGCCAACTGGCTTCATTTTCTCCTCCAAATGTACCCTCTCATCTGCTGCTTGTAAGACTACCTAACACCCAGTGTATTTCAACTTCCACCAGTCCATTTTGTATTTACATAAATGAGACAATGACATGCAGACACAAAGTTTTGTGCATTTTCTCAGATTTTACCTAAAAATTTTTGTAGGTCTGGATCCAGGATACTGACTATAGCAACTGGAAGTGCAAACCAAGTATAACATTTTTTCCAATAGAAGTCAGCGAGATTCTTGCCATTGACTTGGCCAGAGTGAGCCTTTTATCCCAACTCTGGGGCCAGCGCAACATGGAAACTCAGTCCCCACTAAGTAACTCAAACTAAACCTGTATGTAATACATCTATCTGATCTGAGATATACTAAAACATGCTTTGGTGATTACCATGAATTTTCTAATAACAATTAGAAAATTTCAAGGTTTTTCAGTGAAGAAAACTCATCCCTCGTACACTACTCCAGGGATGAATTTGCTGCAAATCTGTTTCCATCAAAGATGAAAAGCAACTTCTCAACAATTTTACATTTCAACAGCATCTTCTGCATGCCAGACCACAACACAAGTTCTAAAGATGCTGTTTAATATGCATCTGTATGCAAGAGCTCAGATGACCATATTACAAACTGAGTTCTTAGCTAGCCAGAGATCTTCTACGGACTCACAGTGCTGGGTGTCAAAGAGAGTAGGTGCCAGGCGGATGACATTGTGAACAGCAGACTGAAGAGAAGTGGGAGGTGACAGAATAGGATCCACTATTATGTCTAAATCAGAAACCTTCCAGGTGTCTGGAGATTTTTTCACACACCCACAGTCTGTCTCTACCGGACACACCAAGGCAGATCCAGTTACACAGAAAAAGAAAGAAAAAAAGTGGTGGAAAAATTATAACAATGACAATGGAGAAATTAGAACAGGAACACACAGATAATGAGAAATAAAAGCATGACAGTTGAAAAAAAAATTTCTCAATTTCTTTTCTTCCTGGGAGCATATAAGCTTCTCCTTACATAAGTCTATCTTATAGGTCTTTACTCAAGTACATTCAGAGTAATAAACATAAAGTCAGTCCTAACATAAAATAAATTAAATTACTTTTATAAAAATCAAAAAGTTATCATTCAGAGATCTTGTAACCTCCTGAGGTAGGTCTAAAAATAGGAATGTATATCTTCTGAGGTTGGTATTTACAAAACAGTGAATTATTTTTGGCTGGTGAACTTAAAAGTTATAAGCTGTCCTTTCCCAAATGTGGAAGAGAAATCCATGCCTGAAAACAAAACTGTTGCAAATCTGTCACTTCAGCCTGCGATTAAGTCATTCCATATTCTTAAGACTTTTCCATAAAACCACAGCAGTGGGCTTTGTACAGCCTTTGAATTAAACTAAAGGTATTGTTAAATCACTAGTATCAATGGAAAAGACTAGGGTTTTTTTAAGTTCTGTTTGGATAGTTTCACTTCCTGACCTTGTTATTTTTGTGGGGGCATTTCTGTCATCATTTCCTACAGAGAGGTTCAGACTGTCTTCCCTCCATCTCTTCCTCCCCATTTGGAAGCATGCTGCAAGCTTTGCTGGAGTATTCAGTTTTAAGTACTGGAACATATGTGAATATTGCAGAAGCTTTGCTCTAGTGGTCATTGCTTGTCTCATTTTTAGATCTCTCCTAGAAGACCAAGTAAACTAAGTCCTGTGGTCAGACCCATGCGATTGTGTGGTTTTATTTGTATGTAATACAAATAAACTGCATTTTCCTAGCTAACCATTTCTTAAGAATTCTGATTTTGCTAAGATGTGAGCAGAGAGGTGAGTTTTGCCAGAATGAGAACTTAAGGCACAAATGTCATGACGTGCTTCTTTCAGTCTACAATGTAAACTAAAAAAAAAAAATAAAAAAATAAATAAAATGTAAATTGAATTATTAATTATGGGAGACATAGGACCCAATTTGGGGCATCAAGTTCTGTGGAGTACTCTGGAGGGGTAGCTCCTTCACTAATGAAGGCAGAAACAAATAAACAGCATCAATGCTAAAGTTATTCCATTTCAGAAGTGCTTCAAGCACCACAATTTCTCTTACCTCAGTTGGAGCAAAAAGCTCCCACAGTTTTATTCTATTTTCCTATTTAGTCTCCTTCTGAGAAGTGGTATTATTTTTACTTGTTCACTAGCTTTGTTTTACTTGACAAAAAAGCAACATACTGTAAATAGTTATTTATAATATAGTTTGCCACAAAGTTGATTTCATTATTATATTCAAACACACAAACTAATTGAATAGCTATTAAAGACAGAATATAGAATCTGTGAAGAAACATGTGCTCCTTTTAGCAGTGTACCAGCTAGTAAAATTTCAAAGAAAACATTCAGTCTCCTAAGAAAAAACTCATGGAAAGAGGCAAAAATGCCTCATAACAAATGACTGATGTCCAATTCACAGAACAGTATCAAGACATCTAAAACTTGCCTCTTCCACTGCAGAGATTATGCCAACACTGGGTCTCCTATGATTACTCTTTTTATCACTCCTTTCTAAATCATGTGTATTAATAAACAACATACTTAAGCGCTTACCAGATTTTGATCTTCCATGTGTTGAGCTAGAAGCAATGGTGAGAGACTGTGGTTTAACTGGATCTGCTGGTACAGAGTAAGTGCCAGCACTTGGAACTTGGATATAAGGTCCTACTGCTGCCACCCTTCCTGAAGCACTCAAGGATGACTGGGGCGATGAAGTTCCATTAATACGATTCAACTAAAAATATCAAATGGACAAATTGAAATGTGAACTTCAATTTAAACTAGGCACTCATGCACGAACAGGAGGTCTAAATTTAATTATCTAGAACCATGCACTATAGCTAAGACACCTTAATAATTAAGTTAACATACTCCATGCTTCTACAATTTTTAAAAAAAAAAAAAAAAAAAAAAAAGGTAGAAAGTACAACTTTTATTCCCTAACATCAACACATCAAAAATTAAATTTCTCAGCCAGAGCACATACATTTCTTGTAGAAACCTTTATCTGTGTAGGGTCTCTTTCATTGTGCCTTTCTTAGGCAAATGGACTAAAATGAGTTCTTAAATGGTCAACCACATATGGGGTTTTTTTAAAAGCAATACAACCAGCTAGGAATACATATGGAAATCCAGAACTGATCTCTCTAGTCCTTGGATAAATGGCCTGCTGCGCAATGGATTTCTTTTCAAAGTTCCAGACTACTATTAAGACTAACTATTAAGACCATTTATATTTTTATCAATTTTCCATGTTGGAAACCAATAAAATCCAAACTTTTTATGCTTTCATGCTTTGAATCACAGCCCATAATCACACTTTCCTTCCTAGAAATTTTTAATATAGTATGAACTGTGCCATAAAGAAAAATAAAAGGAAACACATTCTCTCTAAGAGTTTTCTGATATCTATGGAAAACCTTAAAATTGTTTTAAGAAGGCTGCTACTTTTAAATAGGTTCTTTAGATGTAATTGTATTACTCAGCTGGGAAAAAAGTGAGATTCTATGTAGTTTTTATAGGCTCTTGATAAACTGAAGTGTGGCCCTTTTAACAGTTTATCTTACAGGAATGTTTTCTTTTTGACGTGCCTCAACTTTTTTCTTGTATAGTCGTTCACGCAGCTCATTGATTCGCTTGTCCATCATAGCCACCTCCATGTTGCGTTTGTTTAAGAGTTCTTTCTGCTGCTGAAGCTTGGAGTTCTGCTCCTGGTTAAGCCTGTTACGAATCTTAAAAAAAAAAAAAAAAAAAGCAATTGTTAGGACAGTTACTTCATTCTGTCTGTTGTCATGTTGGTTTTTAATACAGCGTTAAAAAAACCAAAGCAACTTGGATCGGCAACTTGTTCTCATGTCTCTGACGTTATGCTTCCACACAGCGTATCGGATTAGCATTTGCAACCATGAACAACCGTTAAAAAGAAACAGCAAAAGAATGTCCTAATAAACTAGTGGATACCTCTCAAATACATGTAGACTACGTCCCATTTATAGCAAATGGATTGAAGAATTAGGCATAAAGACATTTCAGAACTGGATTCCACCATGAAAAATTAAGTCATAGAAAATGTTTGTTAAAAGTTATGTTTAACCAAGACAGTTTGACTACCGTGAAAAACTAAGTATTAAAAAACTTGTAACAGAAATTATGTTACTGATTCTGTTTCCAGTTCCACATGAAACTTATGTCTGGATGGGAGGTTAACTGAACTGCTAGTGCAGGGACTAGGCACAGATTTTCCTCTCTACATGGGGATTAAACTGAAACCTTCACAGCATGTTTCCAGTAGATTAGGGGATGGATTACCTTTATGGTTTAAATCAACCATGACAGACTTTATAATTATTTCTCTTGCGTTCTCATTAGCATTTTTTCATACCTTCAATAACTCTGACAGTATTGTCTCTTTGTTCCAATTTTCATGGTAATGTTACATGCAAAAAAAAACCTGAAGCAAATTTAAAGTCTTGATAAACATGCATGGGATCACTGTGAAGCACAACAGAGAAAACTTAATCTATTAAGCATCTTTGCACTTAGAAATACTCAAGAGGCAGGTATGCCTTGTATAAATGGGGAAAGGGGAAAAAGAGCGAAAAAGAACTTATTCCTAATTCATGAAAACATGTGATGGATTAATTTGTATGTTGTATTTGCTCATGTAAAGAAATGAGCGAGACTAATTTTGATTTTTAAATTAATTTTGAAATATTAAATATATATTACAGCTGTTGCCTTGATCACAATAAAGTACATGAGTAAATAAAAAACCCCCCTCAAATCCTGACACATTGGCACACAATTAAGTATTCCATAACTTTGAAACATAAAAACTGGGCAAAATTGCAATATAAATGGAATATTTGATTACTCATGTGAGAACTACACTTTAGATGTAACAATCTTTTTGGAAAAAGATACATGACAGTGATACAGGGAATACTGTGTGAATATACTGCAGCTATAGTGCCACTATACAGTGCCGTGAATACAGTGCAGCCAATATTTTTGATGACTCTGTTAAAATGTCTTATTTAATTCCTATGTATTTTGTTTATTTACACCAGACATTATAGCTATATTTTCACAATATATTTTAACTACACTTTTATTCACTGTCCAGTTATGTCTCCACATTAAGATGACATCCAAGTGAGCTTGCTACACCCAGTTCTTTGCAAAACAGAAGAGTACCAAAATGAATAATTTTAAAATTTTTTTGAGAGATTAAAACAAATACTAGATTACGTCAACATTCAGTATTTCAGTATTAGAGGCTGAGAAATGCCCTTCAGAACACCTGCACACTTTGTATCATTATGTGTATGAGCACCACCAACAATAGTTTTTAAAGCTAATGAAATTCTGATTTAAAGAGGGTTATATGCTAACTGCAAGCTCACACATTAACAGCATTCCAATACACCAGTTTTATAAGATGTCACAGAACCAAATGGCCACCCATATGAGCAGTAATACAACTTTTTAAAATCTACAGCTATCATCCAAATAGCATCTCTCCATTACTTACCTGTAGCTCTTGATACAACTTTTTTAATTCTACTGCTGCAGGTCCTGTCATTTGTCCATTGTAAGACTGAAACCCATTCAGTTTCCCTTTCCTTAAATCCTCCAGTTGCTGGGTAAGTTGATCCACTTTTAACACTGCAGCCTGTAGCTCCTGCTGCTTTTCTTGGAACATGGCACTTATATGCTCAATTTCAGTTGCTAAAATTAACAAGATAAAAATAACAAAAACCAATTAAGTAAAGCAGAAGTTGTTATTTTTTTTAATTCTACAGGTATTGATAAATACAACACACTAGTTTTAAATCTAGTACATGCATGCACATATAAAATATTTATGTGCTGGGAATCTGCTAACAGTAGTAATATTTCCTAATAGAGAATACACTTGTTCTGACTTTATGCCTGACTATATAAAACAAACAAAAAGTTGCATCATATACAAATTTCATAGAAACACAGCACCCTCTGTAAGACAAAAAACATTCCATCTGAAATCTTGCTTCAATACTATATTGACTACCAATATAGCATTGCTAGTCATGCAGTGAATAGTAAATTGAATTAAATAAATTACTTAGAATTTCCACATACACAGATTGCCATTCATGATCTTGCTGTAGTCTACTTGTCCTCTCATGGCACGAATTTTTTTCAGCTTTGTCTCCTGGGTTTCAACACGTTCTTTAAGTTTTTGAAGCTTTTCACTCTCAGAAACAGACTGCTGCTGACGACGTTCTTGCTGCTTCAGGTAACGCAAACGTTGTTCCTGACAAAATGAGGTTTTAGACAAGAGGTGCCTGTTACCCATTTATTTAAAAAAAAAGGTTAACTTTGAAAAACCCATCACTATGATCAGCGTGGTTTTTTTATTTCCAAAAGAAGTTTTATCTAGTTAAAATATTTATCAGTCCTCCTAGAAAAACTCTTTTAACATTAACAAACTTGTTTTAGAGCAGAGATTCAAGATTTTTTTTTAGACCAAACATCAAATCTACATATAGGTGCAAATACAACCCTAGACTGAACACTCACTCAAACACATCTGTGAAGCTTCCTCTGGCATTTGTTTTCTGATGCTGTTAACACTTCTTCTGCTGTTGCAAAATGAACTTCCAATGCTGTTATCCAGCTTCCCAAAGAAGACAAAATATGTCCAACAGACCATTTTAAATAAGCTGACCTACTGCAAGATAATGTTCCTGTTCTAAACAACAGTCCTTCTGATGGGCACACATGGAAAATTTTTCTTTTTCTGCATTATTTCCATCAAGAAAGAACAACAGAAGCCTAGGTACTCCAAGCATCCAATGCATACTGTATAACACCTACAGCAATGTCAAAAACATTAAACCTACTCCCCACTCTGAAAACGTACTTAGATTCTTACATCTCAGAGGCTTTGGAAATGTAATACATGAATATATATGAAGTGGGCATATTCTCATCTCACACCACTATTACTATACTGGAGTGAATGAGCTACTAAAGATGAGCATAGAATCAAGCCTGGTCTGTCACAGATCATGAGGTGGGCCTCACAAAAGAGACAAATAAAACCTAGCAATGTTTTTATAAAGATGCATGACTTGGCTTGACATAGGTTGTTACAGTATCATTTACAGTGAAATGCTGTATAATGCATAGGTTAAGATTAACTTGGTAAAATGATGGATTTCTCAAGCTCTTTCTTGAGCTTATTTAGAATGAATTAGTGTGGTTTTCTGTATCCATGAAACTTACTCTTGCATATGTTGAAGAAATTTGTATTTATTATGATCTGTATATAATTATTACCTTAGCAACCAACATTTGCTGTTGATTTTCAATCTGCTGCTGTTGCCGGGCAGCCATATCTTGAAGTTCAGAAAGAGTGAGCTCAACACGTGGATTCCCAACCTGTAGAACACAAAATGTTACAATAATGTGTTGACATACATTGTGTTCTGACAATAGAAGCTAAATCCCCACTCCTCAGAGGAAGGCTAAAGCCTCCTCCCCAGCCCTCAGAGGAAGAATAATGATGGACACCTCTGAAAGAGCTAGGAACCTCAGAGCAGAAAGAAAGGACACAGATCACGCACATACGAGGGACAGAAAAAGCAGAAAGTGGAAAGACAAAAACACTACAAGGACAAAAGAAACAAGAGAAAAAAGCCCTTATACTACATTTAACACTGCTCTGATAGGATGTTCTGTAGAATTGGTACACAGTACTGGTATGGCACATGTGATAACACACATGCAAGCAGGTATTTTAGGTGGTAATTGGAATCTGGAGCTTCTTTCCTTTCCTAACATTTCAGTCTAACTGCCTTGGCAGCTTGAATTGGTGGTTAGCATTATTCACCTAGTGCAGGACAAGACCACATGAGAACCCTTAGATAAAGGCTGTCACTAAGCTCACATCCAAAGATGGTGAGATTTCCTGGCAGATTGGAGCATTTAAGGTAAGAATCTGTGAAAAACAGTCTGTACAAAGTGAAGCAAAGTGAGTTGATCCCCTTTGGATAAGTAAGTGGCTATTACTGAGCAAACTTTGAAAAGACAAGATATTAGTGGGGCTTTACCACTCCTTTTCCATTTCAAAACTAACAATTCACAAAATTTATATAACGCTGTGACAATGTGTGAGACCAAATATGATGTGTTTTTAAAGATGAATGCCTTGTTTCAGTATATTCATAGTTTTATCAACAAATATAATTTCAATCTATACGTTACTTCAATTCAACCACATTTTTTACTATGCAATCACAAGAAAGAGTGCAGTGTTACAAGACAAATTCCAGAAGTTGACACTTGCCGAATACCTGCTTTGCCACTCAGAAAACCAAACCCCACAACCTTAGAATTGCATGGTTTAATCACAACTTTAGAATTTGCACAGAAAGAAACCAACAGCCTTTGAAAAATTACGCTGGAAAGCTGAAAAGTTCAGAAGAGACCAATATCTGTTTCAAAGTATTTACACTCAATTCAGTCAATTTATCAGATCAGTGTAAAAGCTGGACTACTGCATTGAAATAATTCAATAAACAATGGAGTATTTTCACCAAACTACATGACTAAACTATTAGTAAACCAAATTAAAATTACATCACTTCCTATCCCCGATATAGTCAATACTGCTGAAAAAGAAAAGAGAATTAGATGGTTTAGATATATCGATAAATAAAACTCTGTTTCAAATGAATGTTTACAAAATAGAATGAGGTACATTTGAGACATACAAAAAAAAGGAAATTAAAAAAGAAAGAAAAAAGAAAACCCGCAAGCACCTCCCCACCCCAGTCAATCAAGTATCAGACTATGGATCTGATCAGACCTGATCCTAGAGGAAAGCTGATTTAGCTTCTCTGCTTTTCTGGACCCACTCTACTGACTTCCAATGCAGTCCTGTAGTGATCTGATTTGACGTGTCCCCTCCAATATCTGTACCTCACTTTAAGAAAAGTACAGTTCTCCTCCAACGTCTTCTTGATACCAAAGTAACTCAGCCACTTTGAATGGCTTGTTTCATATTGCTACATCAAATTCCTACTTAAGTATTTATCAGTTCTCCAACCAATGCAAAACACAGAACTGTTTCTTTAAGCTTCAGTCAGGAAATGAAAATAATATTTGATTTAAAATAACTGATTTTTTTTCCTACCTGAATGCCAATTAATATTTCATGTTTCTGCATACAATTATTCAGGTAAGATATGAACCTCAAGGTTAGTCACTAAAACGAGCCAGATTTGGAACACTAACTTTTAAAGCTGCTGCATCTTAGACACATGACATAGACATGCCGGGCTAAAATTTTTAGAGAAAGTATTGTCCCTCTTTGAACATTTCCTACTGAACAAATTATGGAGCAAAATTATAATTCCTACTGGATACTAGAACTGAAACTCCTCTTACTAGTCAACAATAATATTTATAGTAAAGAAGTAATTAAAAAAACCCCTATGTATTTATTTACAGTTACAGCTGTATAGAACAGTGGCACTAGAACAAAAGGTAAAATCCACCTGAAACACTAATTTTCTATTTCAACACTTCGTTAGTGAGCACAGTGATTAAATAAAAAAAAAAAAAAAAAAAAAAGAAGATTGAATTTATTAGTGTGTACTTTTTTTTATTAGTATGACTTGTGACAGACAAGAATCCTTCACGATATTCTTTAAGGCCAAATAACTTGTACACGCTTCTGGTCACCAGCTAATAAATCAAAGAAAGAGATTTTAATATTAATTACAGACTGAAAGGCACAAATTGGGTAAGAAAGTAAGGAAGCTTTTCCAAGTGTCATCCACAAACCAGAATGTGCTCACTTGAGTCAGGAAAGTAACATAGAAAAACCAGATGCTGTTCCCAGAACACGTTCAGGCTCTGCTGACTTCCTCTGACATGATCTTCTGCCAGAAAAACCTAAACCTCTACATCTGTTTCTGCTGAACTCTGTAGGTAATTCTTAAAAGGGGCTCAGAAGGGCTTGAAGGCTTCCCTCTGGATCACTGATTTTAAAAAGTAAAAAAGGTGGGGAGGTAAATTGATAGTATTTTCTCAATACACATATGCTCTGTTTCAAAAATATAGAACTTGCATCAGACTACGCAAAGTCTTCCCACTGCTTCCCTCCTTTCTGCTTTGATCATCACTTTAAGTTAACAACATTGATAGCTCATTATATTTCCAGTTGTAATTTTTAGTATAACACTGTCCGAGAGAGAGAGAGAGAGAGAGAGATGTTTTATTCTGCCAAGAAATCTTGTTAAAAATATATCCAGACTCAAAAAGGGGTATCTGTATAGGCGTTGTGCATATTTCAAGGTAAAAAAAAGCCATTTCACCAGGTGAAAATTACAGAAAGTATATCTTAAAATGCCTGAATAAAAAAACCACACATTATTTTGTATTATGTAAAATACAGAAGATTAATTATAAGATAAATGCAAATATTAGCTCCTCCTTGAAGAAGCTATTAACTATTGTAAAATGTTCCATTTAGAAAGTGTAATGTCTAAAAACCTTTTATATAAGGCAAAGCACAGGAACATGGGAAACAATGATAATTAACCATTTAAATATAAATGCTCTATGAGAAATCTTTTAACGTTTACCTCACTGAATACCATAAGTGTCCCTTTCACTTAAAATAACTACATTACACTTAGGAAAGAAAAGAAGAGGCAGCTGAGGAAAAAGTTTTAAACCTGTAACTTCACTCGCAGTTTGTTCTTTTTCATCCACATGGCAAAAGCAGTAAACAGACGAAGCAGAATTCCTCTTCAACATCAAATCAGTTATTTTCGGATAGACTGTTGCTGATTTCAGGTCTCCAAACCAGGATAGCATCATTTTTGAAATAGCATGAAAATCACTGAATCTTCCTCTTGCTGAGATCTAGTTGAATCAATTAGTTTAGAGCATTTCATAGTAGTTGAGCCTGCTTGTAATAATCTGTATGCAAACACCACCACTGAAAAAATTCAATCTCTGTCCTTCTTCAGAACCCCAGGTTATGAGAAGCAAAAAGAGTGCTGCATTTTCTCAGTTCTTTAATGAGGTGGTTGGTTTCTTGGATTCTTAAGTTTGTGCTGTTCATACTAGTTATTAACAATTTCATCCATGAAGTCACTCCTCATAACAAACATGAGCCTATCATATTTAAGGTCCAAACCTCCTCCTCTCTCCTGCAGCAAGAGAAACCTACCTCCTACAGAACTGCCTTCTGAAGGAGGTACTAAAAAGCCACTACAAATATCTACTCCTCCAGATTCCAAAGATTCATTTGCTACATGGTGATACATCAAAGCAGACAGTTTTGCTGAATTGTAAATTTCTTTTCATTGATTCACAGAAGCATTTACACATACAGGTGAACTCCTAAATAAAATGCTGCCGAGCAAACACTGCACTATTAGGCACTAAGGAAGTATTATGTATGTCTCATAGATAAGAATACTTTACATCTATATTCCCTGATTTCCTAATATTGACAAGAACCTTTAAAAACTGTATTTCTTTTGTTTAGCATGCACTTTAAAAGGTCATGATGAGAGACTGAATTTGTAATGAACTGGAGTTTCAGCTTCTGACATTACCCTCCTACTACAGCCTAATATTTTACCATTTGATGATTAATATTTTTGAGACAGGCAAGATGAATGTGGTACAGTAGTAATTAAATAGTTTGGGAACCAGTTTACAAGCAGCTTCAAAACAAGTCATACTTCAGGCATTTAATTAAGAGGAACCTCCTTTAATATTTAATTCTACACATTAATCTTGTTACTCTGAAAATTCATTTTCTTGTTCTTCCTTCCTTCCTTTCTGCCCTCACACTAGGCTGTTCTGTCTATCATCACATACTTCTCAGTCTACATGCTTCTGAGCTATTATGAAATGGCTTACGCATTGGCAACCCACAATAGTAAATGAAAAATTGCAACTGAACTCGAAATATTTCTTTGACAAGCAGTGTACTGTAGTCGAGACATGTAAGCAATAAGGACAGATTCCAGGGTTTTTTGCCTTTACTCCCATGAGAAAACCATATTTAAGAGGAATCTAATTATGTCAATCTTAAAATAAAATACTCATGAGACTGACCTTTTGAAATAGATTATTTTTTAAAAGATAGTAATTAGGATGTGGCTTGATTTTATGCATTTCTTTGCCTCCATGTCTAAGCCATGAAGATACTTATTTTGGATCATTTTCTGAGTTTGCACTAGTGAGAACAGAAAGTTACTTTGAAAATAATAATGAAACACATACAAACCCACATCTGAGATTGTTATGATGTCAGAAATAAGAGATTATAGGAAAACAACAAATACTCAAAAGCTTTACAGGCCACCACAATGACTGGCCATCTCATGTTTAGGTTCAGCAACACCTAGCCACTCAAATAGCCAGTGTAAAGCATAATGTAACCAATTAATTGAAAAAGAAAACCAGAGCAGTACTATTGTTTCCCGCACGGTATCTCTTCAGATCTTTTTCTAGGTTTGCAAAAGCCACCATGTCATTAACTTCCCTTATCGATTCTTTTCCTCTTTTTAAGATAAGTGTTCACACCCATCTCCCACACAGTTCTTCAGTTCCCTTCCCAATGCCCTGCACTAGAAAGTGTAGGTTGAAGTACCTCCAGTAGCCTGAAACTGGCCAAGCTCCACGTTCTATGCGTATTCTTGTACAATGCATCAGGTGCAAAGAACTCTCTCTCACTTGTTTTCTAGTCTTCTTCCTAGCATTCACTTCCATCACCTCTATCCCTACCCCCTCATTTACTACTTGTCTTTTTAGTACTTTGGTCCACCCTTCTCTCTTGTCACAGTCAGAGATGATTCTGAAGTTAAACCACCAATTGCCAAATTCCAACATAACCTAGGTAAAATGTAATCAACCAGCGTGCAGGGTTGTGTCTTAGCTTCTGCACTGGAGCCCAGAATGGCTGGTTCTGACTCTGGCCATCAAAAGGGGTACCCAGAAAGTTTTTCTGCTTGCATCCTACTACTTTCAACCACCTATTAATTTACTGACAAGCCAACACAGAGCAGCTACTAAATATAATGCAGCATATAACCCACCCACAACCCAGCTACACTGTTTATTCTTTATATAGGCTGCCACTCTAAAACTGCAGTACACATAAGGAACATTTTGGCCAAATTGCCTTTTTAGGAAGGGGGTGGGGAAAAGCAATCATTCTCTTAAGTTCTCCATACCCCACCACCCAATAACATTTTTGATGGTAAAGGTAACCATATCCTCAGCCATAATAAATTTGAAAGAAAGCAGTCTTTGTGAAGGTTGGGAAAACACTAGCATATCAAAGGCGAGAGATAGGGGGGCAGGGGGACATCCCTCACCGCCCCAAAACAAAACCCCAACCCTCCCAAAAACCAGAGATCGGGGACAAGATCAGTATTGAATTAGAGGCAGAAACTCTGAGAGAGAGAGAGAGAGAGAGAGAGAGAGAGAGAAATCCACGAAGCAACTGGCTCATGACTTAAAGAATTTACTCTTCCATGTGGGATTCACTAATGAGGCACACAACTTAGCCATATAAAAAAGAAAACATCTTCACCAGCCTAATAGGGGAGGCCAGTAAAGCCCAGAAAGGTACTGCAAGTTGCTCCTGAGAAGGCTTAAAATGCCCACCTAGAAATGCAAAGTAAATACTCTGATTTTACTGCACATACTGAAAGACTCAGTTTTCCATGATCTATAGCAGTTCCTTCCTAGGGCAAATGAGGTAACACAAAACTTACCTCCAAATTAGAAATTTACCTTAGTAGAGCTGTCAAATGCCAGAAATCTATATAGCTACATGACAAACACAGAACTGACAGGTCTGGGACTAGGTATACAAGTATGTGGACAAAGGAAGTGAAGTGTATTACATAAATGAGCATTTTCCCAGCACAAAGCAGACTGCCAACCGTAAAATGACCGGAGGTTAGCTTGGAGTGCTCACCAGCCAGTGAATTCCTAGCTGGCATCAGGGCTCTGACAATTCTCAGCCTCTCCAAATCAGGGAGCTCTCACCTCCATGGGCCATCCCCACATCTTCCTCTGTGCTGCCTTTCCAGCAGAGGGAACAGCTACAGTTCTGGCTGCACAACTACCAAATTGCCAGAGCAGGAAGGAAAGGAACAGCTTGCTTTGCCTGCTGATCCTAGCAAAAAATTTCCTAATTCTACCATGCTAACTTGGACAGGAGCAGCAGAAGCCCATCAGTCACATGTAACTTTTCTGCTTTAAGCCTCATTCAAAGTAACATAGTTTAGGGGATGCTTTAATTAGCCCAGCTGGCAACAAAACTTTAAATGTTGCTGGTAAGAATAGCCAGCACACACTTCGGGTACCTGTCCTCAGCACAACAGTAGCGATGGGGAAAACAGATGGAAGATACAGGATTTTATTATACCAGTTCTGTATCAAATAGGTCTTATATGAAATGTGTATGTCCTCCTTGTGCTATCTGGGGACTATGACAGGAGAACACAAGATGGAGTATCCGCCGAAGATTATTGATTCTGACCTCCTTACATTTCTGAAACACACTGACCCTATATACCATCAAATTTAAGAACTCTAATAGATTTTTAATGCATTTTCCATAAAACCTAATCTTACTGCCAGGCACAATGAAGGCAACTTGAAAATCTTATGTGAAAACTCATACATAACACTATGACATTATTTCCAGTTTAATGGCTTTATCCACAGCTCTGCCTTGCATTTTTTTAATTGGGTCAGAAATATGCCGATAGCAGAAATCCATTTTAAAGAATCCAATGACAATAGCACGTGCCTTTTTTAGCTTAATGGAAATGAACAAGCTAATTAAACCCAGAAAAGGCAACCACAATTTTGGGAATTAAAGGAAAATATACCTAGCATGTGCTATCTCCTGATAATCAAATAATCTTGAAATTAACATTTCAAAAGGAACCCAGTAGCTTTACTCAGAAATTTATAATAAAAATGTTATTTTATTTATGCAAATACCTACATTAACAGGGTCTTAGAATAAACATGCTTCAAGTGTATCACGATTTGCTGAAAAAAAAAATCACATTATCTATATTTGGTAAAATGTTAATATCTCTCATAAACTATACTACCTTGTTAGCAATTCCTCCAACTTGCTGATGCCAGTAAGTCACTTTAAATAATAAAACGTTTAAAGTCTACTCAGCGTAAGCCCCAGACTCCAGATTTCCTGTTTTCCCATATTGCTTTCTTAGAAATCTCACAAGTGAGGCTGTCCTCTATTTTGCACAGAACAGCTAAGAAAAGGCAGAATTTAACAAAAATCAAAACAATGTTAAAATAGATTTTCAAAATTAGAAATGGATTTAAGCCTGTATTGAACATCTGCTACATATAAAATAAACTGCTTATAAATAATTTCCACAATATAGGAAATTAGTATCTGGAACTCGTTTATTTAAAATACTACTTTCTTCCTTGCCCTTGCAGACACTTTTAAACAGCCACAGATATCTTAAGCATGTTTATCTTTAGTGTCAGCTAAAATACCTAGTAGCTGATTTGAATCAATGTATCAACCTCATACTCCTAACAAAAGTAAATTATCTTAAAAGAAATTAAACATTCTTATAGAAATAACAGATCAGTTGTGCACAAAACAACTTCAGAGCTGTTTACAATACCAACCCTTTCACTCTGAGTAATTTTGAGTTAGACATGTTACAATACATGTTGAAAACACACTGTCCAAGTGCCTTTAAAAATAGTCTTGGCGCTATATTTTTCTGGGTCTTTTAGAAAAGCAACATCTTATTCTGATAGGATAGGTAAGTATGGTTAAGATGCACTTATTGTTAGTATGAATAATATGTTTAGCATCAAATGTGCATTTATTCTTCCCTTAAGTAATTGTTTCAACATGAAGGTTTTCTGTGGTGATGTAATACTGGTTTTATGAGAACAGTATAATAAAACATTTCCAATACACAAAAATGCTGAAAATAAGTATACTGTAATTGAAAGGTATGTTGTGAAACTTAGCGTACAACTTGCACTTCCCATAAAACTTAAGTTGTTAAAAGCAAAAGTTGACCATGACATTTTGAAGTAACAAGCTTTTGATAAGGTCTTAAAACTTGAAAATGATAGCGAATACATCAAACAAAATCTGATTAACTAAGAATTTCAATTCAGAGATAAGGCACTACAAAACCCAAACTGCTCTGCATTCCGGTCATATGTCAATGAAACACACAATCATTTAAACTAAAGTGCAAAACCTACACAGTATTTAAATAACATATCCACTAAAGTGTAAAACTAACTAATTTTGAAAAGTAATTAATTACCCATTTGCCATTTTCCCATGTTATTGTAAGAGAACACAACTTTATTTTGCAGCACTTCCCATCAGCTCTAAAGACTTGCGTTGCTTCAACATGCTTCAACTCCATGTTTCTTTTATTTTCTGTCTACATTAGTTGTTTAACTGTTTGCTGTGAACAAGCCAAATTAACAACTGTACACATCTGACAAGTTCCTGCATGGCTTTTTGGCTCAGTGCAATCAATAGGAGGTAGGATTTTTTTTAATCTTATTCCATATGAAATAAAGGTTTCCCCAAATTTTTTATCAGTATGAAAAGCTGTCTCTCTGCATTCATCAACAACCAGCTAACGGAAAAGGCTAGTGGATTTTGCCAGCAGTAAAAGACCTAATCATGGCAAGATCAAGCCGGCTGTCAACTACAATCAGCTTGATTCATTGCACTTTTCATGTTCAATGGAAAATGTTGAGCAATACACGTTTCTTTCAGTTATCAGGTTAAACTGAAAATATAAGAATACAGACAATTTAGCTTTAAAGCTGCATTTGTTCCATTTGTATTTTTGTGGTATTACCAACTCAGTGCAAAAACTGAATACCAAAAAGATCATGCAAATCATTACTTTTTGTACTTAATTTTAAAGTGTCAGAAAACCATACTACCTGAAATGTAACAGCTTCTTTATTAACAGAGACTGCCTAAAATAAAAGGCAAACAGTAGTCAGAATAGATACCACAGTCTTATGCAAATAACCTTTCCAGTGTTTGCTAAATGCTTTTCCCTACACACTTCATCTTTTTCTTAAATATTGCATGCACCAAGATGAACGCGTGAGCCAGTGAGAAAGCTAAAGCTAAAGCATGTGCGTAATAGACATAGATCATAAATCAAGAAGCTGCAAGTCAGAGAAGACTCCAGCAAGCCAAAACCTAGACCTAAGGATTTTTCAATATTAAACACTGAAGAAAATATTAAACCCCATGAACAATTTCTTATGTATCTAAAAATTATGATATTGTGAAAGATAAAAAAACGTAAAAAGCTGTAATTTACCTTGTCAGGCTCACGAATGACATGCAAGTTCACGCTCTCTTCGTTCTTTCAAGAAAGTAATTCAAGCATGATTCAGTGCA
Source organism: Astur gentilis (assembly GCF_929443795.1). NCBI lineage: Eukaryota > Metazoa > Chordata > Aves > Accipitriformes > Accipitridae > Astur > Astur gentilis. The sequence goes on from NC_064904.1 coordinate 12,232,330, forward strand.
CTTACACAAGAGAACCAGCCAAATGGGTCTCCATAAGGACACTGAAGAACTGTATGTCCAAGCACAATACAGTGAATATTCCAGCTGCATAAAGAACAGGCTTATTTTTAGAAAGCAAGAAAAGGTATGAGCTGTAGAGTAAGATCATCCAGTAGGAATAAGAGAAGAAAAACAAGTTCAACTCCCTTGCTCCTAAATTAGCCAGAGGGACTTTCATTTTCTCCGCTTTGATCTGAGGAAGACTGCAGGGGGAACAAACCTAACAACAATTGGATCTGGAGGCAGCTGTGGAGACAATAGAGAAATGGAAAGGTTCACTTGCCTGGGAAAAACATGCGCCTAGGAAATAGGTATGCTATGTGTCCAAAGCCTAGATGGACAGGAAACTAAATGAACAAGTCAGTGAACATGGAAAGGTGTGTCAGAAAAAGGAGGCCACAGCAGCACTGTGCAAGAAAAACTACAGGGACTGTGGAAAAGATGAGAGGAAATACTAATCTGCAGATGACACAGCTACATAAAAGAGAGAACTCTAAAGGTGACCTGAAAAGGAAGAGTTGGCCTTTTAAGTACCAGAAAAGTCTCCTGCTCAGACCTGAAAGCTGCTCAGAGAGGCAGGGGGACAGTCTAAACTCTCAAGCTTTGACAATTAAGATTTTAGAGCTCTGCACTGACACAGTGAATTTCATAATCTGTCTACTGTGAGGAACTACAGAAGTAAAGGACATCTACCATCTTCCCTACAAAAAAGTAATATTAAAATATTTGGCTTAACTAAAAATGACACTAATGTGACTGCAAAAGGATAACTGTAACAAAAGCCATTGAAGTTTACAGTGCTGGTGTAAGGATTGTGAAAGCAGAGCAATACTTCATGAAAAATAACAAATGAACTTTTAAAGTAATGTTTACTTTATGAGCTAATGTGTATAATGTTATGCGTCAGCTGAAGCACTCATTTATGCTAAACTATTTCACCTTTATATAAGGGCCAAGCAACTCAGGATCTCTATGTGCAATGACAACTGGGGGCAATTCTCCACATGCTTCATTTACTTAGAAATCTAGGCAAGAGAGTGAATTGTACTGCTTCATGTTCACAATACAAATATATGAAAATACCATAGTTAGAGGTTAAACAAATGGACAGGACTTCTCATCGTCCCTGTCCCATGGACATCTGCAACTAAGTATTGCTGTAAAACTGCAAAGACATACCTAAGCAAAATTAGACCTGTAAAAGTGGAAACGAAGGGTGTAGATGAGTAAATCATGCAGTTTAGGGCTTTCCTCCTCATCTTTGTTCCCTGTAACTTGTTGAGCAGAACCACCTTTGATACCCAGAAGAGCAGAACTACAAAGTCTGTATACTACAAGTGAGTGTGTGTGTCTGTATACCACAAGTCTGTATACTGTGAGTATCTCTCATATACATAGCCATCTAGATAGATGTTTGGTATCTAGAGCGAAAGAGATTAAAAATTACGTAAATACATGGAGAAAACATGGAGGAAAACAGTCCTTTCACAATGTTCCAAGTGGGTTCCAAGCGTGTTTCCTGTTCCCAATTAGTCAAACAATCTTTAGACTCCTCAAAACAAATGAAGTCAGATATTAAGACCTAATATTAGTCATAAACTAATACTATCATGATTAAAATTATAGCAGGAAAATGATCACTGAATAAGTGTGATGAAACTCATGAAATTATTCTTATAAAAAGTAAACATCTAGTAACTTTGTCCATTATGGATTGAAATATATTTGAGATTGCACAGGACATGTCAAAACACTGTTCTTGACATTCCAAATCCAAGAATGATGCGATTCTGCCTAAAAAGTTTACAAGAAGCCTCAGAGTGAGGAATGAGGTCAGGACCATTTGAATTCCCTGTAGTTTCACAGAAGTTCTTTCTATGAGATCACATAGTTATTAGTCTTGCAGACATGTTACCCTACATAACTATCCTTTACTGAGGTGTGAAGAGACTGGGATTTCTAGTCCAGCAAGAATTCAAAAGCTATTTGTATGCATTAAAATTAGCTTTAGACTGTAATTTTTTTTAACTTCCTAATTTAATTTTTTTTCCCTTAAGTCCTTTAGTTGGATTATTTTCCTAATTTTTGAAGAGCAAGATACTGTCAGCTGTCTGGAAAATGCTTCAGACAAAACTTAACGAAGAACGCTATCAGTCTGAGGAGAATCAAAACTCTATTGAGCTGACCCAGGGGTTGAACTAGAAATCTGACAGTGCAGAAGGCTGCTATAGGGACAGCAAGGCTCCTCTCTCTGACAGGTAAAAATAATTTTAGGAATGTATGTCTTAGACAAGTGAACACCTGTAACTGTAAAAAAGCAGCAGATACAATCATTTTTGTCTCCTTAACAAAAGCAACAGAGAAGGTTGCAGCAGAAAAATAGGAAAACTTGGATCTGATTTAATTACCAGGTTTTTTACGTAGTCCAAGTGCTCCAGGAAGCCTGCAAGCAAATGTCTTCAGAAAATTTTTTTCTCCACACACTGTTAGAATTCCTTGTGCCTAAATTTTTTTATCATATTTTAATGGAATTATTTCCTTAGACTTTGCTGACCCGTGAAAGAACCTAGATTTCCAAGACTGACATCGTTATTTGTTCATTTTAAACAAGTTTGATTAAAACCTGTCTTATGTGAATGGCAGCCTCTTCCACGTACATGGTTAAGTGTTACAAACAGACAGTACTTAATACTTAAAAGCTTATATTAAATTGAATTTGCAGCTCAGGTTTGAAGAACAACTTCTATTCCAGACTAAGCTCTTTATCCTTCAATATTCCAAATTAGAAACTTCAAGCAAGTACATATATAATGTATTTCTCATCTCTTGAGGCTACTACTTCTGTTAAAAATTTAACTTGTTTGCCTTCTTCCTGACAATTGGATTTTGTCATATCTTTGCCTGACAGGCTAAGGAAACCTTTAAGTATTTTGCCTGTGCAAGTATACTTGTAAACCCCCCTATCAGCCATCTTTGAAACTTCTTTATCATACACCTTTTAGAACACATTTTTAAAAATTTAATTGTTGTATCAGAACAAATATATGACAAAATGTATAACAGATATTTAATGCCTTTTTATCTGATCGCACTTGTATGGATCAAACAATTAAAACTAATGAAAAACATACAATTCTACTCAAGGATTTTGGCACCACATGTAAATCCATATAAACTCTAAGCCTAGAATTTGACAAGCCATACCACAGAAACTCAAAAGCAGTTTAGCTTTGCTATTGTCATGATGGAATGGGATATAGAGACTGACTGCGTAAGATGCCTATCTACTCTCCGTCAGCAACCATACACTCCCCTAAGTTAAATCAATACTATTAAAAACTGTTTTGTGTGTACATATATGTAGAAGTTTTAATCTACCTGATAATGGAATTTCCCTGAGTAATTCCCCCAGCATGAAAGTATGAGTCTCCTGATGCCAAACCAGTTGGACTACCTGTTGTAAAAGTTTTGCTAAAAGCCTGATCTGAGCCACTTTAACAGAAATAGTGAAGCTCAGTTCTGTTATCTAATCAGCACAGAATTTTAATTCTCAACTCTATCTATCGGTCACAGCTTCAAGACTAAGAAATTTTCCAGGAGTGCGATTCTCCTGTTTGGGATGATGGTGAAGTTTTCTTCCTCTACATGAGTTTCTTTTACACTAAAGCTAACACAAATTTCATAGTTAGAGATAAAATCAGCTTCCACTTTTTATTTCTTGGCAAAGGCTTCAGTCAATATCCATCGAGAAAAAAAGCTTATTGATATCAGTCTCTCTAAATCAGGGCAGCAATTTTAATATTAGAAACAGCAAAAATAAGTTAAAGATAGAATGGTACACTAGACCACAAACTGACATTTTACTCTCCCCAAGTAAATTACCAAGTAGAAAAATAATTTAAACCAAGCAACCACAGCAAACGAGTACTGTCTTCATGTACAGACTGTTTTCATTACACTAATCTACTTCTATTCAGTCCAATATACTTTACTTCCACCATGTTCCTGTACCCCACCCTTTTTTTCCTCCTGAGCTGCATCCTCTTTCTTGTTCTCTCATCTCCAAGAATTTTCTCGGTTATCTGATTATCTTTTCATCCAGACAACCATCATCATCCGGTCAGTCCTCTTTCTGGGACTTCCTTTAAGTACACCTCTGATCCACTTTTTCTATTGATGACTGGTAGCTGCACCACGACGGGTGGCTCCCCACTCCCTCTCCTGTCTATCACTGACCTCCAGTGGTTACAATTATATTTGCTCTGTCTCTGTTTTCAGACCGCTGCTGCTTGCATGGAATGAAGCTTGGATCATGCTAGGACATCTGAAAACAAGACCCAGCATTCTATGACCACTGTTTCATCGCCACTGATCACAGAATCAAATAATAATATAGGTAGAAAGGAGCCTCTGGAAGTCACCCAGTTCAATAACCCCTGCTCAGAGCAGTTCAGACTGCTCAGGACGTTGTTCAGCCAAATCGAAATTCCATGGACTCCCAACAGTCTGTTCCAATGTCCATTACTCTCAGTGAGAAAACATTTTTCCCAATATTTAATTAGAATTTCTCTTGATACAACTTGTGTTCAAATCCAACTGGCTCACTTACACATGCAAAAGAAAGGAAGAGGAGGAAGAGGCAGCTATTCTCAGAGAAGAGAATTCCTCTTCAGACACTGTCCAATCTCCCTGGCAAAGGGAAATGTTTAGTTATGTAAATCTTATCTCCACATATCTATACCTTTGTGTAGTGGCGGAAAGAGATCAGGCCCTGATTATAGCATAATTCCACTTCCAAGGAAGAAAGTTGTAAACAAAAGCAAACCCCAAAAGGTCACCTCAGGAATAAGAGAACTTGACAATTTACAAAATCTCACATGGTTTTTCCTTTAGACTTTGTTAAGCAGAACGCAAAGCTCTCAGATGAGCACTTACAGATAAGTATTCTTTTTACAACAACACATGTTTCACTGTTTGAAGAGACCTAGCCTATTTTTAACATTAAATCTTTATTTGGAAGATAATCTAAGGAAATTTAAGCATTTATTTAATGTGATTTTAAGCTAACCATTATTTAAATAATTGTACATATCGTTTCAAAGAACAAAAAAATCCTACTACATATGACAAAATGCCAATTAATAGAATTATCCAAATTGAATTCCAGACAGATTTCCCATCATTTTTTCCAAGACAATTGATATGAACATTAAAGCAAACATTCATCTTAGTTTTCCATGCACGTCACACTTTCAGCTCCATCCAGATATTAAGTAAAAATCAATTATTTCATCATTAGAGCAGTACACATAATAAAAATATACCTGAATGCAGAATATTTGGTAAGATTTGAGCTGTCTTCAATGTTCCATTGGTTTGTATTGATTCTAGGGCTAGTCTAACATTCAGCATGCCAGTAACAATGAATAAGCCTAATGCATTATGTAAGTGTAAGCTGATTAAATCCTTGATCCTGAAGTCACCTCTTTTCCCCCCTCCCCCTCTGATTTAAAACTTGGCACAACTGAAAAATCTTAGTTTTATACACTTTCAAAACCTAATTTGTACCATTTTTGGCATAAACACCACCACAATTTACATTAATACAACCCTTTCAGGTTTCAGTCTTTCTTGTGTTTTAATAATTTCCTAAACCTAGTAAAAGTCCATTTTAAAGTGATCCGTTCCCTAATAAATTTTAATTTTGTCGCCAAACTTTTGCATATTTTTAAAAATATATACCGAATTGCACAAAGGTAGCAGTGTTACTCAAGTTACCAGGTCTGAGTTTTACCCATAAAAATGAACAGCAAATTGAACTAAATACAAAGCCATGTTATCATAAACATTATTGCTGCCGAGAAGTGAGATTGTAAGGCATACTGCACATGCCAGTCCTAATTTCCAAAGATATTATGTCTCAAATGAAGTATATGTGTTACGACTTACATGGAGGAATAGATTAGGGGAGGTCATGAAAGGGTTATGTTCCCCTAGCACGTTATAGCACTATGATCTCACTACATTGTCAATATGACAATAGAAGCAGGATAAATGGATCCATGCAGCAGAGGACATCAGCTACTGTTCTCTACAGAAAAGGAACGTAGAAAGCAATACATGATTAACTATTTTGAATAGGGAAAAAAATTCCTTCCATTAGGCCCACATGCCATACACAAAACAAGCTGCTAAGAGCTGCAAACTGACTGAACAACTTTTTTGCTGCGTATTTGTGTGTGTGTGTGAATTTTAGATGCCAATTATCAGGCAATATACAACCACAGAATTGTTTAATCTGCACAATTATTTTTAACATTTTAGTCCTTTTTTTCTTTAAGACATCTCAGCTTGAAAAACCTGATCTGTTTGCTTTTAAACCTCTTTAAGCATTATTTTACCCTGAGAAAGAGCCCTATGCCTATTTGTAAATCCACAGTACTTTACAGAGACAATACAACTATGAATTGGTGAGCTCAAATCTTTTTATTGAGATTTTAAAATGTTTAAAAATAGTCAGCTATAGTGCCTCAGTAAAGGCAGCAGAATGGCCCTGAGAAAATGAGAGCAGAATATGCTCTGTAGAGTCTTCCCAACTATTGAGGATGAAAAGACAGAGTAGAAAGTGAAGAGAGTTTCAGCTCAGGGGTAGGTTTTTAAGCCATGGTAATTTTGAAAGAGGTGTACTACATTTTACTTGTAAAAGAGAGAATGTTCAAGCCAGGATTCACCGAAGGCTACCAACGATGTTACCTATGCTATGTATTGTTTATTTTAAATTAGAAACCTAGTAATATTGTAGTAAAAAAAATGAAAAGCGTAGATATGAACCATAAAGAACAGTATAAAGAGGTGGTTCTGAGGGGTATGCAACCTCTTCTACCAGCATCTGAAAACATCCCAATCCATAGATACATTTTCATGTTTTAACATATGAGGCTATGTCATGAATCAATACCAGTGAGATTAATCAAACAAGAAAAGATGTCTGGACAGGCAATACTATGAAAGAATAATGTAGCTGGATTTTTCTTCACACAGGATGAGTAAGACAGAGGAAGACAGATTAGAAAATGCAGTAATTAATAAGACTCTGGGGGCTTCTGATATCACATAAGTGAATTTCTCTCTAACCAGAAAATTTAGAGTAGTTAATGAAAAAGCCATATTCTCCCATTCACTTTATAACAAAACCAAACAAACAAACAAAACGGAACAAGACCTACACATTTTCCACCAGTTCCCACCATAATAGATCTTGACAAATAAGAATTTTAAAAACATCAAATATTTGAGTGGAATTGATCCAAAACCCTTAGGACTTATTACATACCCCATTCTCTGTACGTTTCTCCACAGGTATATTTATGCCATTTCTTTGATTTTGGGCTTGACGTCCACCTAAAAGTAAAGTATCACTCTTAGTGCAAAATTCAGTTTTCAACGCAAATGGTTTTCACACTTGAATCTGTTCTTTCCAAGAATTTTTATATAAAGCTTTTACCTATGAATTTTTATTCTGCTAGTTCCAAGTCTTTCTTATTAGGTTATTCTTTGTAAGCAGTGGAGTCAGCAGAAATAAAGCATTTACTTCAGAGAATTTCTCTGTCAAAAGTACAGACATGCAGCTCTACTTTTCTGATTTGTGTTTAGGCAATGATGTCATGAAAGGGAATGTACCAAGCATGACTACCAAAGTTTCATGTTTCTGTGTCCACAAGAAGCAGTAGCTTCAATTGAATACATTATAAATGAATATAGTAGAGGAAGGTTTTCTAATGCCTTATAAGCAACTTTAATCTACAAATTGATCCTTAGGTCAATGATTAATTAGAAAGCCTTGCATGCTTGGTTCAGAAGCAAGATTTTCCTTGTACACGAAACACTGTGGCTTCAGTCGTATCTTAAATTTCTTAACATACTTTAAATTTCTATTGCCCAAAGGATGACCGAGTATTTTACAAGGTACCTAATTAATACAAAAATCCCTCACACATTATTGGGCCTGCTACTTCTGGCATTCAAAGCAACCAGGAACCACTTAGAAATATGAAAAGAAACCCCAGCTCAAAGCAATAAGGACTAAGCCAAGACTTGAAATTCAGTTGTTAGAAGTAGTCAGATTAGTTGAATGAGAAAGGATAATCTGAGCATGCAAATATACATCTCAATTTGAGATACCTTTCCTATCCTTCAGACAGTCTGACAGACATTAAGTATATAATGCACAGCCTCAAAAGTCTTCTCATAAGTTAAGTACCGTCTATACTAGGTAGATCAGAAAACTGAAATCCTTCAATTTTTTTATTCCAGTCTTTTAAGAAAACCCCATTTAATAGGGCACTGGTTTATATAAACACTTTTCCTATAGAATCAAGCAGACCAGAGATTTTTCAAGGTGTGAACTATCACCACTATTAAATATATCTACATGAAATTCTGAGAAAGTAAAGCCACCGAGACCTCTGCCACTGACGTCTATAAAATAGACTTTAGTTTCTAAAGGACGCAAAGTAGTTTACTGGGTCTTTTCTCTGGGCAACTGAAGGAGAACAGGAGGTCAAAAAGAACAATCCCACCCTCTCAAAATGCAGGGACCTTCTCTCAACAAGAAAAAAAAAATATGCATTAAGCCTCTAATACCCACCAACATTTTTGAATGAGTATTAAGCAGAATAGAAGCCAATCTTGCTACAAAAATATTACTCAACAGACTGGTAGAAATTATTCTAGAGAAAGGAATTTGAGAACATGAATAAATCTGCCACTGAGGAAGGTTCAAAATCATTTTGGTATAAGGAAGTTGTATTATATGTATCTACTGAAGTTCACTGAAGGAACTGATAATCAAACTCACTTCAGAAATCTTTTAAACATGTTCAGGTGACAATACTAGGGGATAAGTGTACTTACTTTGTTCATTACTTTCGGCTGGTGATTCCTCATGACGAAGAAAAAATTTTACCTCTTCCCTGCGGGGACCCCATTTCTGTAGGTGGTCATACATCATGTGATCAAAGGGTATGGGACGTTCTAAAAGTACAAGACCAAAAAACTTAACACAACTATTTTAAATTAAGCAAAGTTTTATAGAACTCTCATTAAGAATCAGAATGTCCTTTGTGGTAGCAATTCAATCTATCCAATGTATTCTGTCTTCCACAAAGTCAAAGAAACAGGCACCAAAAGACAATAGTTGCACTGTATTAAAAGCTAGACTTACTGTAACATAGCTCACTGTGTACATAACCTGTACATAACCTGTTTGCCAAACCATATAAAAGATACCAGTGTTTAGAAACCCTAATTTAGGAATTCTTCATCACACCCTTTTCCACAATGCTGATCTTTGCAGCTTTGCTCCCCATCACCACCAGATGGATATTTTGTTCTGTTATTAAAATGATTCATTCAATTTGAACCTCCACGTTTCCACTCAGATTAAAAGCCTTATCATTACATTGACATTTCATCTCCTAAGGACTTGAGCAGGTGCTCCCACTCCAATACACTATGCCATACATTAACTTCTAGTATATGTGGAATTACTGGCAAATCTTTAAACAAATAAAGGCTGAAGTTCTATGCAGCAGTCAGTCTCTTTGTTTTCCCCCAAAGAAATGTAAAACATTCTCATAGTGTAGTTATTTCTTCCAAATTGATCAAATATACTATTACTAAGAGGCTGCACACTATATATATAGTATTTCAAAATTAAAATACATTTCAAAAGCAAAGTTTTCACTGTTTCCACAATGATACTTGCATTTATTTTTAAATGTTTTCATTAAGATAAGAAATTGTCCTGTTTAAGATCTAACAGTAAGCATAGTATTAGAAGATATCTTCTAATCATAGTAAAATTATACTAGAAGAGATTTAATTAGCACCATGTCAAACCAATATTACTGCAGAAAATCAGGCTTGGATGGAAACCGAAAGGTGGAGATTGCGTTCTCCATTGTTAAAAGCAAAACACTCTCTGCCCTCAAAACCCAAACCACAGTATCTCCTACCAGGCAGAGCACCGCTAACAATTTGTTATCCATTTCATACTTAGCCCATTTGACATGAGAAGACAAAATGATTCAAAGGTATAACAGATATCTTAGGGAAAGCTTGGGAAAACCACATCACAAATACACCTTTTTATAGTGAAATTTTCCTAAATTTATATGCATTATGAACTATATAAATGAATACATGTCTTGATACTCTTGAGATACTTAATTGTAGTATTTAAAGAACAATACATTTTCATCACTTGATTCACAATGCACTGAATACAATGAAGTGTCTTGTCAAAATCTGTCATGTCCAATAGTTATAGTGATTAACACCATTTAGCCACAGTTAAATCTAGCTGCTTTCAACAGGGAAGGGTCATGTAAACTACAAGCTAAATATATTCATCAGCTAACTGGTTACCTATCTTCCTAAATAACAAAAAAAACCACAACAAAAAAAATCACAACACCTGGATTTAAAATATAGATGCTTTGCTTTGCTTTTCTTTTTCTTGTTCCTCACTCAAGTAGACTCCAGGAAATATTGTCAGTAGTGTTTATGCACACAAGAATAAGGTCAGTGGCTTATTACAACTCAGTTCTTGAAAAGAAATTTTAAAAAACATGATTTTCAGGTTTTTCAACTCCTAAAGTAATGTAAGATTCCAAGTGCTTTGAAGCATAACCACTAAAATTGCAGCATGAGCCTTCTAGAGATCACAGAGTGTAAAAATATTTAAATGGTTTAGTTCAGAGACTTTAAGACACAGAAGGTAAGAATCTTCAGGCATTTTTCCCAAATAAAAAAATTGCTTGGTAAACCTAGCAAGAACTGAAGTTTGATAACAAAGTACCAAGAAACTGGATGTCTGGACAGGGTTGGACTAATTCTGGAATGGTGAGGAGTGGCTGCACTCCTGGTTAGGCTGGTCTCCCATTAAAAGTAAGGCCCTGATCCTAGGAGCTATTCAAAATAAAAAGTTTCATTTACATAATGTACCTTGAAGAATCAAGGCTAATATTTTTCAGACTTGACCATGGAGAGAAATGGGAAAGACATTTTCTACTACTTTTGCAATTCTTCCACAAAAAAACTTCAGCATGTGTTGCCCTAAATTAGACAGAAAACAGGTTAAATAGTAACAGCAACATCATCACTGAAACAGAGAAATGAAAAATGAAGAAGCACTAATCATTCTGTGCAACTAAGAATCAAAATCAAAACCAAAACAAAGAAAACCTGCAGTTAAACTTCTCCCAGTTGTTATAGCTTCGGACATAATTGTCAGTAATTGTTTCCACAATACTATTTCCAACTTTGATTTTAATTTTTTAAGTAGAAGAGAATAAAGAAAATGTGAAATAAGAGTATGGGTCTAGAGTAATAATAAACAGGTTGGATCCCTATACTTTAACAACACATTTATCTAGAGAATGTTTATTTTCATTAATAACTAAGTGGAAAACTATGATATATGCATATATCCATAATTATTTGCACAAACTGCCTTAGATTTTAAGTTGGATGAAAATTCTGAAAGACTTTTGAGAACCGAGCTTGACTCTTCCTTTTAAGTAAAAGTTTTGGGGATGGGCTACTTTTAAATATTCTGAAATGATTGAAGCACCCTGAAAGACCAAAACACAAATACCACATCAATGTTTTAGAAGAGAATTGCAAAAATGTTTCTGTTGGAACTATATATCCACTATTTAAAACAAGTAAATTTCAGACTTCAGAATCCACTTTTACCCTTATTACAAGTACCCTGCTGTTTGTAATAAACACATTTATGCCTGCTATACATGAAACCAGAAGACAAAGTAATGGATTATCTTCATAGCTGGGGAGTTCACTGCAAGATCAGGAATGAGTCTTTCCCCCCTCAGGTTTGCAGAAGTACAGTTGTAGTAAACAACTATTTCTTTTACAGTCACTTGCCTCTATGTTACAACTAAATTCAGGAAGACTAATTAATACCAATTGCTGAAGGGCATTCCAGATGTAAATGAATAATTGAGTACTGGGTGGACTTAAAGGTTGAAATCCATTCTCTCTTGAAACATACTACAAGTTCCTGGCGTCACACCTCTCTTTCAACCTCCTTGCCAACTGCTATTTGTAATAGCTGGGGAATGAGGAAGAATATTCTGTGGGGTTTTTTCTCCTGTTATAGCATGACAAATCCATGCAAAAAGAGGAAGCTTCAAACTGACAAAGCACAATGTACTGATATATCAGGCATGAATGCTATTGACTGTCTCAACTATTATTCATCTCAAGAAACTGAGAAGGAGGAGGAACAGAGAATGAAGTACAAAATAAAATGTGAATAAACCAAATGCTTATGTCATGCAGCTCTGAGAAGAATCAGTTTCTTAATACAAACAATACATAAACTATTTTACAAGTTTCGGGAAGGTCCTCAACCATTTCTTTGCCACACAAAAGCAAACAGACAACAGCTAACAAACAAATATGTTTTCCAACAGCTAAGCTATTGTAATCCTCCTCTGAGCTCTAGAAATCTTACATAATTTTTGAAGCCAAACTTCCATGGATCTTAACATTTTTCTAGAAGACAAATGGTCTGTCTCTGTCACCCTCTAAAAATAAAATGAAGTATTTCTCATTTATTTGTATATACACATTCAGGAGAGGAAGATTATTAGAAGAGACATTATTTTGTTAGATCGATAAAGTTTAGGAAACGGACAAGTTTTAAGGCACATAACTATTTTCTGTATCTGATAATAAAACTACAATTTACAAGCCCATTGCTCTGAATTTGAGTAGACATGTATTGTTCAGTTGGGCTACCTAAAAGAGTCTGTGGCTACCTGTAGAACAGAGGTAAGCACATTCACAAGAGGACAGGTATGGCAGCTCTGTCTTACAGAGAGAGCTGTGATTTGTGACCTGTGCAAGATGGAGACACTAAGAAAACAGACCGCTTATGGTGTGTGACAAAACCTACTCTGTTTATTCAACCCATGATTCTCTGTATTAACTTTTGTTTTGAATTTTACTTTCCAAAATGTCTTCTGAAAGAACATTTGTAGACCTCTCTTGAGGATAAGGGCTGAGGGGTCAGAGACAGTGTAATAGAAAAAAAATACTCTTCCACTGGCACAACACACAGCAGTTTCATTGCAAATTGCTTCACACTTCCCACTCAGAACCATATTTTAAGTTGTTTGTTGTTGAAACTGTTGCATTTAACTGTTTAGACTCTTGTTTTCTACAACACGTCTCTGCTCCAGGCAAAATTATTTTTAAAAACTTCAGGGGAAAGAGTTCAATTTGGGTCTCAGGAGCAGCTGAAGGAAAAAATACCGTGTTTATGCCCTGTTAAAAAAAAAGTTCACGTTGTTTCACTGAGAAATGTATGTAATCCAGACGTTGGGGCAAGAAGTTGAGGCCACCAACACACAGATGGTGTAACAGTATCCTATATTTAAGAACAACAAACAAAATTCTTGTGCTGAAATTCCCATCGAAGAGACTTAAAACCAGTGTGCAGGACATCTTTTTTGCTGACAGTACAGGCTTGTTTGAGAGATCCAGAAACACATGCGAGTGTTTCATTTTTTCTTTCCTTCTCTCTAGTCTTTCCTGTTCCACACTTGCAATGGAATAGATAAATACAGTTATCACCTTGGGTATTTAACAAGTGATGCTAGATCTGTGAAAGCACTTTCATGTGAGTTTTAAAAGAAACTTGGAGCCGCAAGCACATTTTTAAAAGTTTGACAGACCCATTCAACAGGTAGAAGCTTTGGGCAGGACTCTGCTCCTAAACTTACGTGTCTGTATATAGAAGTCTACTTCAGAAAGCTGGATGAACTCCAATGCTCAAAATCTAACAGATAACTGCTAGCTGAAATCAGTGACCTCCATGTTCTACTCACAGTATTATCTAATTTCCATTGACTATAATGGGACCAAAGATGCATAATTCACAGGGTAGATACCCAAAATTTAGTCTTAGTCTCTCCATCATAACTTCCTGGGTAAGTTTTATTTCCCACTTTATAGAAACTTCAAGCTTTAGATATCTAACACTTTGAGAAATAATGTCTTACATCCACAGATAAAGTATTTTTTCAATCTTACAAGTTATTACAGAAATCATGTGCTTGCACTCGCCAGGGTTGCAAGGTGTAAGCGTCCCAGAAAGATGTTGTGGAATACTTCCATTTTCCAGTCGCCCTTTGAAGCTAGTTGACAACATTGTCTGCATTTTTTAAGGAGTGCACCCTCCCAGTATTGTGAAAGCAGAAGAACAAATAATAACATATATGTTACACTTTTACAGGCAAGTGACTGGAAAATATTAGGAATATTTGAGTGCTGTTAAACACAGTCTGCAGACCTACTTTAGAAATTTATGCAATGTACTTGGCATCATAGACTCTCTGTAATCTAAACTTCCAAGCTGAAAAATTTTTAACCCTCCTGTAAGTTTTATCCTTAAAGACAGTTTTCTAACTAAGCATGAACTGAACTTGTATTCCTAGAACTGCAGACATGCTTAACTCTGCTCACTCTTGCCTAAACTCTGAGTTCCCGTCCAGTTAGGAAATGACTCCTCAAGGCACCTTCTCCTTTTACAAAGTCTTAAAACAGTTTAGAAAAGAGAAGGAATAGTTTCCCCGTGAGGAAAATATTCTAGATTGCTAATACTCAAAAGCTCCAAAGGCATCTGAATAATGCCCATTTTGTCTGTTTGACAAAAAGCCCCTGACCAAAATAAAATCCCTCTATGCAAAATTTAAGAATTCAGTATCAAGTTATGACCTCATGAGTCTTTACACAAAACAGATGACAAACAGCTCAGACAGGGGTGACCTTAGTAACTGAGGGCTAAGAACCTGCCTAACTGTTATCCTCACCCGTCCACCGATTCTACTCACATCCATACATTGATATACTATAACTTGAAGGCTTGTACTACATGCAATTGCAAGAATCCATCCAGAAACAGAATCCTTAATAGGGCTGTTCTGACACACACCTGAAAAGAACTGCCCACCCCATTATTCTGTGAAATAACAATTGCAACACAAATAGGATATGGGAACTACTACCTGCCCCAAGGCAGGCTGTCAAATCTTTGCGAGGAAATGTTCATGAAGAAGCAGGAGATACTATGTCCAATTCTGGCACAATTCTGTCTGCAGAACATCTGCTATTCATGATACAGAAAAAAAGAATCTATATCCATTCTGAAATTTCATGTTGTGTTCACATGCCTTATAGTGAGGAAATAGGATTAGAAAGAATGCAGGTGGTGATCTGCACCCATTGACTGTAAGAGAAGACCACTGAGACTCCTTATTGTCATTTGAATACCCTCTAGCCTAGACACACTGCACGCCTATTTCAAATAAATGACTTCTAGAAGTGAAAATACACACCCCCCCCATTATTTTTTTTTCTTTTAAGATGGGGATACTGAATACTTTGTTTATGTAATTTGAAAAACTGAAATACAGAATACTGACGTATCTTACACATGCATTTTATCAAATATTCCACGCTGAGGAAAAAAACAAGGAAGGAAAAAAAAAAGGTCAAGAATTGGATTAATCTCTACAGATATTGAACTACCATGCTTTGCATCAAAGTTTGCTAGAAAAAAGAAAGCACAATTGAAATAATTAATATTGAAAAGTCAGTCTTACCTGTTTTCTAATTGGTACATATATTTAAATCCATTTCCACTGAACATTTTACTTACCGTTTCCACGCCATACTTCAGCCAGATGGCAGCTTCCTTCTCCAGGCTCTTTGCAGAACTCTACTACATCGCGACAGGTTGTTTCTGGTGTAATTGGAACTTCTGTCAGAATCTGTTCATTGTTGCTCAGAAACACAGTTAGTATCATCTGAAAGAAAAAAAAAGTAACAGAATATGAAAAAAAATGACAAGAATAAGATTATGGGTAAGATAATTCCCCTGTAAATGGAAATGTATGCTTATGGTTGGTTGCAACAATCCATCAAAGCAGTTTTCAGATTCTTGTAACTTTGCCAAAGCTTTAGTCCTTTGCGTTGATTTTTTGTTGACAGTGCATTGAACTGACAATTTTTTTAAAAGCTTCAGTTGAAATGGTTTAATTCTGTCTGAAAATAAGGCTGGCAGGGAAGGAACAAGTTTTCGCTATGTTAGATGCTTGAAATCATACCATTTAAATGTTGCAAATAAATACATACTTTGGCAAAGTAACCTGAAGCTTCACAGGTGGGCAAGCCGTTGCATGATGGACATCATTTTTGCAATTCATCTGAAGATACCATTATATTTGGTTGAATTGTAAGCTTTTGGTTAAATGGTAAGCCTCAAAGTTTAAAAAGAAAAAAAAAAAAAAGATGAAAAAAGTCACATTTTTCAAGGGATCGGATTTGCTTAGTATAATTGCTACAGCTAAAACCCTCTGAAAAGTCAGTTCTTTCTGTACTACTTTAGCCCCATCCCCCGAGCTTGCTGTGTTGATCAGACTGTACATGCAACCTTCCCACAGTGGTACCAAGCCTGCTCTCTTCACTCAGAGTTACAACATCAAAAGACTACTTTTCCTCTAGTAACTGCTCCCAGCTATTCCAGTTGGAAAGCAGCCATGAAACAGAAAATAGCTTTTCTTTCCCTCCCCCCCCTTAACGTTCAAGATGACTTGACATCAAGGAAAACAGAAAGAAGTGGGATGAAGTCTATAAAGGAAAAAGGCTAGCACTAAGAGCTACTACTAATCTGTGTTGATGTAAACTTCTGTTCAAATTCCTTGCTCCACCTTAAAATAACCATGTGCACAAATACATCTAGCCAGAGATACCCCCACCCCTCTACCCCCCCACCTGCTAGCGGGTATAACTTGCTGCTAAGCTAAACATTCAAAAACTGGGCACATTAACGTAACCCATCTCACCCCCTTGGTGCATACGTATTATAATATGTGTGATCATTAATAATATGTTCACTTGCTATATTCCCCCTATTAAGGGCCTCTGCCTTATGCAGTATTCTCAATGGATTTGTTCTGTAGGCCCCAATGTTAATTTACTACGAAAGCTGGAAGCATATAGTTAACAGCTGAGGTGCTTGTAAGAAGGAAAAGATAAAACACATTCTACCAAGAAACAAAGTCCTAATGCAGTGGTGTTAACATGATTCATTTTTTTCCTGAGTGAGACTGGTTGAGGACCAATAAAGGCTGTCTTAAAGACAAGTATTCCTATGTTACACTAAATGCTCTGAAAGATACCTGACCCTAAGCTCCTGCTTAAAATTAAATAGATACTTTTAACCGTTCTCTCTGCACCTTGATTTCCCATCTGTAGTCACAATACTGTTCTGTAAACTCATGGGGATGGAACAGAAATAATGTGATGTTTAAAAGACAAAGATAACATAAAAATACATGTCCCTAAAAAAATGTGACAAAATCCGTAATTTTGTCTGCAAAGAAAGTTCTTTCAGATCTTTCCAGTAAATAAAATGTGTCATCACATATTGAACCACAAAGATTAAACCTAATTATTTAAAAGCTCTTTGTTAAATCAGCACTCTCCACTTCAACAGAGCTGTGCTTCAATTTGCATAGGTAATTCTTAAAAACATGCATAATACTTTTATCTGTGGGACATATACATGTACCAAACTGGAGAATTGCATTTATAACAGCTAGATACTGAGTGACAGCAGTCTGTCTACTTTAGAAGTAGGCACAGGACAAATTCCAAGAAAGCCCAGCTTCAAGCTCTCAGTCTCCTCGTCAGTCCTCCAGGCTATTTTAGTCCATGTTTCTACTCTCCCTCAGCCTGCCAAGTTTGTACACTGTATCCTGAAGTTTTCAAGTAACTACACTTCAACACATGGAGTCATCCAGGGCTGTAAATATACTAGAATTCACCTCCGAGTTTCTCCAACAGCAGCATTAAAGGCAGCCATAGTAAAAGCTATAGTACAAGCTAAGAGGAAGCCATAGGATGCAGCCACAGATAATAATAAAGTGTCTGTGAACAGCTCACAATGTTCTTTTTCCCTGTACTAGATTCAGACATAGTCTTAATATTCAGTGGCAGTGGAATCTTTTACAGAGTAATATATCTAATGCAGAGTTTAGTAGTAGAATTTGACCTCATATTTAAGAAGAAAAAAAAGAGTCATATATGAACATAAAACAACAGGCTTAGAAGAAACCTTAAGAGGTCATCTAATGCAGTCTCTTGGCCTCAGGCAGGATGAACTATACCTACATTATTCTGCAGAGATGCTTGTTTAACCTGTTCTGAAAAGCCTTTCATGATGGCAATTCCACCACTTCTCTGAACCATCTACCCCAGAAATCCAGGATTCCTGTTGCAAGAAGTTTCTTAAAGTCTAGTCAAAGCTTTCCTTGCCACTATTTAAACTCACTGGTTCTTGTCCTAGCCACAGGGGTGATAGAAAACACTTTTTTTTCCTCTGCAGTTAAATTTAAGGAATATATAATAAGTAAATTAAGTAAGTTAAATTAAACAACACCAATTTGAAAGAGAGTTATTAATGCCAGTAGTCTAAATAGTTTCCCCATAACACCCGATAGTAATTTCAAAATAAAACCCAAGTTTCCCAAACTTTATGAGAATACCGAGAGACCCTGGCTTTACTGAAGTTATGATATGATGCATGCTGCCTCTTTATAATTTGTCTGAAAGACCTGTTACCCTCTTATGAAAGGGTAAATAAAATGGCTTAACATCACATGGTTTTACATTGTTTCCAAGTTTCCATTTTTTATTGCTGTAAAGATAATACTGACCTAGAAAACTTGTTTCATGTATTCGAGATTATCTGTCTGCATCTGCAGACAGGTTGAAAAAGAAAGAAAAGACTTGGAGATGTGAGTTATCCCATATATCTTAGACAATTCTCCATAAATTCAGACCTCAACCACTGTATAAACTCACAGTCACCTTTGCAAGACCAGGCCAAAATTTCTTGTACCTCAAGCACACCACCACTTTCTTCTCTCGGCTCAGAGTGCACCAGTACTGTCTTCTCCAAAGGTGGGTGTCACTCACAATATCATCTGCTAGACAGCCCAGGGAAAGGTATCTCACTAATGGGAAGCAAGTGCTGTAGCCAGCTACTGTCATACTACTCAAGCAAACTTGGTTAAGTAAGGATTTATTTTTAACAGGTTGTCTGAGTAATACCAAAGGAACTGAAACACTGTGCTGAGAAACAAATGTCCTGAAACCTATACAAGACGACTCAACGTACTGAACATTATTAATACATTGCAATATTAATCAGATTTTCAAGCCAGTGTTGCAGCTGTCCCTATTTGCAGTGATGATGGAATAAGAATCAGAGGTATTTCATAGTGATAAAATACAAAGAAGCATTAACGGAGCCTGGAAATTTGCTGCTGAAGAATGAGTAAAGCATACACATGAAATACATAGTACACCCACTGCAGCAAATTAGCTTTATGAAAAAAACATTCTTAGCCAAAGATTAGGACACAGGAGAACTGATAAATCCTTTTATTTCTCATTTTAAATGGATTCCTAAAGAGGAACAACTGTACAAAACCCATCTTGTAAAATGAGATCAGAACCATCGTAGCATTGCTTTGATAATCTCTCAATTCAATCAGTTCAAAACTTTTAATACTCGGACACAATATCACACAACAGGATCAACCTAACACTCATGAGCAAATCACCTCAGGGCTTCTAAATCATGTATTTTTTCCACAATGAATACCAAGCTCCAGATCTTACACTTCCCTCCTTCTCAACCCACACACAGATGTTACCTGTCTGTTACTCTCTACTGCTCCTGCTACCAAACCAACAGCTTTACTCCAACTTTCATGAATTCTCATCTCTTTTTACTCTTCTCTTCAATGTCCTTGCAAACTCTAGTATATCCCTTCACAGTTCATGTCTTTTCCATGCCAGGTAAGCTTTATCAAACACCACAACCTGCCTTTAAAACTATTATTGTCATATCACTAATTTCTCAGCTTACAACTCTAGGAGAGCCTCAGAATCAGTACTCTGCCTAAATCTTCTCTGCCCAACAGGTGCTTGTCAAATAGTTGTACATGCTCCTCTTCGTAAGTTGTCTCCCCTTTGTCCATTCCCATCCCAATTCTCCTCTTCCAACCATACTTCTATGGTTGGTTCTCAATCATCCCTGCAGTTTCTCAAGAAGGTAGAAACAAGGGATAAATCTACAAGATCTTTATCCTTGCTTATTATCTCATCTCTTTCTACAGCTGGATAATGTCACCTACAAGAATTTCAATAGGCATCATCCATAGAGATGACACAGTTTTATCTTTCTAGACCTCAACTCTTGCTAAGGAAGCTGAAATGTTGACAGTCTTCAATCATCTCTTGTGAATGCCTGGCTATCAAGTTCCATATGGCTGTAACACAAGTCCTTAGCCATGTTTCTCCAATGACTCCCTAGATTTCATATTCATAACACACAGGTACCTACCACTGTGAGCTGTAATGCAGGCATCTTTGACACCAATCATCTTCTCAGCCTTGTGTCTCACATCTATCTCTAGTTTTCCTGTACAATATGTAAGAAATAGGTAGGGTTTTTTTCTATGAACTGGTCCAGCTAATGCTCTCAGAATTTGGACACTTGCCTATCAGTTGCCCAACTTCTCCCTGGTATGCCTTTTTTTACTCATGATGCCTATCACAGTAAAAATCATCCTTCATGCCTACGGCTTTGACCACATTGCCTTTCTGTATCAATCCTGACAAGCACAATTTATTAGTCTTCACTTCCCCATTGTGATGTGGAATCTTCTTCTCGTATCATTTTTCACTCCGTATCAAGAAATCGATGCTAAATTGGTCCTTTACACCAGTAAAGGTCCTTTACTCTCCACATGCTAAACAGGTATGTTTATGCCTTCTTCTGTGTTGTTCATCATGCCTTATATGCACCTGCAAAGCAACCGCGTTGTTTTTCTTGAAGACCCTCCTTTGCTATTCTGGCTACAAAACATATCAGACACAAGTAACCTGTCAATATGCTGAACAGTGCTGCCCATCGGGCTGATAAATATTGGTTTGTCTATTTAGACTTTTCTAACTGTCCAGTTGATCTCTTACTTCACCCCAAACCAAGATTTCAAGAGCTGTGCAACAGAGGTGCACTCGTAACTGGTTTACCACAGCAGAGATCCCACAAGGGCACAACCAAATGCCTTACACACTACTATATAGTAACAATCTTTCAGATTGGTGATGTCCTTTGTTCTATATGAGATTGTTCAGGCTGTCCTAGAAATCACCTTGACTGTCCTACTTGAGTTTTGCAACTTCAGTTGCACTCCCGTAGTACAATGCAATTACTTACAATTGGAATAAAGCTAGACCACCACCATAAAAACAGAAGATGGCAGCCGATGTAGCACACTGATTCTTAGTTAAGAAACAGCCTGGAAAGCTAAAACTCCAACTACTGAATGAAGTATTTTCCTCAACATTTTTCTACAATCTTACCAAAAAAATAACTCTGATCTTCAGCTAATATCCCAAATTAAAAAGAACAGGTATACTTTTAATTAGAACCTCTTTAACAACAACTTTTGTAGAGACAAGAAATACATCTTACTCAACTATTATCTTATGCCACCAGCACCTGAAACACCGGTGCTTGAGAAGAAATAAATTGTACACCAACATCTCCACTGCCTTATGCCCAAGTTAATTTACTGACTTGGACAGCTGATACAATAAATATTGTAAATACAATAAGAGAGTCCATGTAAGTACGTATCTCCTGATACCCTAGTCACAGAAAACTGAATTATTTAAGCTATCAGAAAGCAATCAGACAAGTACTATTTCAGGACATGCTGAAACATTAGAATTTAAAACAAGTCCATGATTAATTTCTTACAGTAATAGTCATATATTCAACCAGAAAAAGAGAAATTGTGAGTTCTGGGGATAAAGATGCGAAATTACTCAGCAGACTTTTTACTTTACATATTTTAACTAAATCCCATGTTTCCACTCAAAACCAGGGCTCCTGGCAAAAATGGATTAGATGATCATTACTTTTCCTGCATATAACCTATTTCATGTCCACAACAACAAAGTAATTTAGAAAAAAATGGCATCTATGAAAGACTAGAAGCAAGGTCATTCAAGCAGTGAACAAAAGGTTAAGACAATAAACACATCCCAAGAGAATGAAAACCATTAATTTTTCCCTTTGTGCTATCCATTGCTCTCATTACCCAAATCTAGATATAGGAATGCCTACCTGATATTAAAGGGATAGTATAGATCTTTTTGTGTTAATAACTTCTGCAATTTAAAAATTATCAAGCATATGATTGTGAGTTAAGGATATACTGGATATTTAATGTGGCTAAATTCACACACTGCTGTTTAGTCTTATTAGATTTTCCCTTTGCCTTTTTTTTTTTAACCAACCTAGAAATTTCATTCTGTAAAGGTAAGAAACAACAAAAAAACAAACAAAAAATGTTCTTCCAGCAGAACAGTGATGAGACATTTCAAATATATGAAAAGTTTATTATTAAAAGGCTGATACACAATGAACTTGAAGCACAAAACATGTTTCTGATAAAAATGCTAACTTCATTCTGTTTCATGGGAATTAGAAGGTGTTATCTTCTCACCATGCATTTTCCCCTAATAACCAGTTCCAAAACATCTATTCATGATCTTGTGCTTTGCCATTTCAGAGCACTTAGTGGTGCCTACAACTCCAAGACAAGAACAATCAGCAAAGACAAGACTTCTTCAAAGTAAATCTAAATCTCTCTTGCACAGTAGAGACCTCAACATCTCTCAGGAAGTTTTAGTAACTTTCATCCTTGATTTTGCTGACTTGGGAGTTCTAGGAGCTTGCTGTATTTAAGGTGCTACTACAATAGAGTTTTAACTGCAGTGTCCAAAACCATCTATTACTGAAATGTCAAAGCCCCAACAATATGAACTTTAAGACTGACATTTTCAGTTACTAGAAAAATTATAGAATGAGATGCAAACAAAATGTGAAGAGGTGAAAAATCATCCCTTTGGTGATGAGACATAATAATATGCACAACTCTGTATATAGAATGGTCAGAGAAAAAAGTTAGAAATTATCAATTCTCATGCAAGTTTGCTTGCCTGGAATTCATACCATTGCATAAATCTTGCATCAACTACAGCTGTAGAAATTGTAGTTGTCTATTTCAAGCATTAAAGCAGAATTTTAACTTTACTTGCAGTATGAACACTGTCCCTTTTTAAGATTATAGACTTAATTATGTGAAGCTTTAAGCAACTGCATTTTAAAAGAAACTAGACTATGAAATTATAGCCGCAAAACTGTTTTAATTAAAGTAATCTAAAGAAACATTCTTGACTGAAGTCATGAGTATTTCTTTATACCGTTGAGATTTCAGAACAAACAAATCCCAGAGAAATCTCTGATGATATTATGTATAAACCCCAGAAAAACAGGTAATAAGATTAAACTATTTCACTTCCCTATATTAAAAAGAAACATTTAAAGTCCATCTAATAAACAAGTTATTCACCAGCATGCTTTGTTCCAATAATTATTTACCTTCAGAATGAAGTTATTTTTAAAAATAGTTCTGTTAAAGAATTTCTTGCCATGTTTACAAGTCTTATTTCAAACACGAACATCAAGACATACAGCAAATTTATTATCAATTATCGTGTTTTTCATCAGGACATTTCTATCCTTTAACATCTTTTCCCCTTCCTCATATATGGGGTGAGAAATAACTACATTCATTTTCCTCCATATTTCTAAACAAATTTCGTCATACCCTCCTCACAACCAAGCTGTGCAAACTTCGAGTTCAGGCCAAAATTTAAAGCCCAGTGATGCCTTTTGACTGTATTAGTAAAATTCACAAAGGTAGTGTAACCAACAGAGTTCAGTTTGCAAAGAATACAAAAACGAGTAAAGTTTTCTGCCAAAATGCAGACTTGTGAAACCAATAGCATGTTTGCTACTACACTTTCAAATTTGAAGCCAAGTGTCTCCATACGGCCTGCAAAAGAATTCACAAAATTGGGAGCAAGTCTCAGACACTAAAAATGTATAGCATTCAGCTACGGGCTACTAACAAACACTAAACCCATAAATTTCAGTATTGATAAGCATTTATAAGGTTAATATTAGCTTGTTTGTATTTTTAAGTATTCTTGAATAACATTTGCAATTTTGGTCAAATCTGAAAATTTAATGCTCCTTAAATGTACTTCAACTATACTTATCCCACAAAAGCATTCTTTGCATAAGCTCGTATGCTAGTTGCATTAACTTGCCATTTTGCGATCACTGAAAGGAAAAAAAAAATAAATTGATCAACCTTGAGATCCACCTTCATCAGGCTCTGCACAAGACAACTTGGCTACAGAAAACACAACCAGAAGAAAAAAACAGTCATCAGACAATAGTTGTACCAACAGACGGTAGTGATGGGCTATAAAATTATTTCTCTTGCTAGAGCACAGAAATCACATTTGTTTAAAAAAAAAAAAATTTTAACTCCTCTTAAAGAAACATGGAAGCACAGCATTAAAAGAAATCCTTAAACAAGATTATCCTACATTTTTATAAGGCCTGAATGTATGCAGTGGCTTAAAGAACTGGCAAAAAAACCACAGACCTTTCCTCTCCGGACTTTCAGGACTATTGCCATTGCTCTCTTTGTGACAGCAGGTGTTCAACAGAATTCAGACTACTTTAAAAGCCTACACCTGCTTGATATTTATTTATTGAAGGGATACTTACGACACTGTCTTGTTCTTGCTCTTTGTTACTGAAAGATAAAAAGCTACAGCATAAATTGCAGATCTGGAATTTGAAGCTTCTTACTCTTTCAGTGGCAAGCTTTTTGTAGGACAGAGAAATAAGCCAACATTTTTGCCACAGGAAGGAAACACCAACTATCATCATGTATTTAAATATATTCAACTAAACAAGATAGGTCCACATATTATTAAATGAAAAGTATTGTAGTAGTTAATTGAAAGACTTCCAGCGCTCTAGGAAAACAATACCCAATGAAAACAATAGCAACTAAAAGTTCACTTGTGTAAACAACACAAGCAAACCACTGACTTGAATGGGTGTTCTACAGGCTGTGAGGAGCAGGATATGAAAAGAGCTAAAAAACAACTGACCTAACAAACATTAAGATTCTAGCATCTGCCTAAGACAGAAGAGCAGCACGATCATTTAGACATTATAATCCTGTATCAGTTTTTAGACTATACTTTGTTACATTAGGAGTCACAGTCATTATCTCCAGACATAATCTTTATAGAAGCTGTTTGTTGTTTTTCACAACGTTGGAATGCCTTCTTTTAGATTCAGATGGTTCTGTTAAAAGCAAGCAGGAGCTGAGATTTGGATAAATTAATTTAAAAGACAGGCAGTAAACTTGTGGCTACAGAATGGAAAATGGGTATAGCTGAAAAGGGACAAGTTAAAAGAATAAAAGAGGTTACATTACAAATAAAACTATTAATTTAAAAGGAAATCTGTCCGAGTGCAGAATTTAACATTGTTAGCTAAAGCAACACAGCCTGAACTTAGAGAAATCTATAAAACATGCTCTTTTGCTGTTTTCTAGTGGAAAATGTAATTAGGCACTTGCTAAAGTTCAACATCCCTGCATCGTATTATCTATCGGCTTGATTCCTAAATCACTATATCTGGAGAACCAGCAAGAGATCTCGTTGTTGCTCCTTGATGCAAACAATTCTACCAAAGGACTGTTAAGACACTAGTTACCATGTAAGAGACTTTAGAAGACAGGGATAATTCTAGGTACACCAAGTTCTTGCTTCTCTGTTAGGCAACATACATTACAAATGGAGATATTTTTATTCTTTCCAGAACAAGGCTTTGAAATTTTGTTTTGTTCCACTGTTTAAAAGACTGTGGTCCATATGTTATCTTTCATGATGTACACAACTATTATTAAAAGGTGGAAGTTGGAGACTCTTCTTGAAAGACTCTTTGCTCTAACCCGTTGATGCTGGATTTCCTAAACCCCTTACAAGGATCATGACAACTCAATACATAACAGTAAGTATTCTCACCTTGCAAATCAGTATTCTCTGATTTGTTATAGGACTACTGCAAATGAGTCTTTGCCATCTATCAAGAATAGAAGACTGACCTCCAAATCAAGCAGCTCTGAAGAAGTCCTGGAGTTTTTCCAACACTTGCTGGCTTCACTAAGGATACTCTTTTTTATCTTTTAGAATGTTTTTTGTCTGCGAATCTTAGGATGACAAATCTCATCTAGTGCTGACTGCCTAATTTCAATGAGATTTATCTAAAGCACCTTGAAAAAAACAATAAAAATCAGCAGGCATATCAATTTTGTGCTGATTATTAAATAAAAAAAGTACAACAAATTGCTAATCTATTTAACAACTAGCAAATACCCCTGCTATAACTAAATATTTTAGTACTTGTTTAGGCCTATTAATACGAGAATTCCTTAAACAATGGATTCTTGCCAAACTCCTTTTAGAAAACTGCAGCAGACACTGCATTTGCAAATGCATGGAACAGTAGTAATACACAGGAAAAGTCAGAAGTTCAGGGGACAGCAGGACTCCAGATCACAACAATAGCTACATCGGTGCACTCATCTTTCGTGATGTCCATTTGTCCATAAACTCTGACAGCTCTATTTTGGTAAAATATAAACACGACGGCCACAATTCTGCTATTCTTCACATCTCCAACCCAGGGTTCTCCAAACCAAATGGTTCAGACAGTGAAGTGGGGACACCCTGTACAGGGTCAGGTGTAGCCCCATAGTCCCCAGGGAAAAGGACGGAGGAATCACTGTGGCACTACAACCACATCTCATTGTACAAGACTGCAAAAACAACTTAGTGCTAATGGTCAGAGGTCTAAATCTTTCATATCTGTCAAGGTAACCAGCACATCATACATCAAATGCATGACAAGCTTGAAACAACAGTCCTAATATATTAACTGCCCATTTCATCAGCTGATGAGATATCAATAATATGTTTAAAAATATTATTAAATATTTTACTTTCCAAATCATTGCAAAGACATGTGGCTGAAGAACAACGCAACTGTAGTGCTGTAAAATATTCAGTAAACTCAGGTGAACTGGCTAAAATAAATTAAAAACAAAATTAAATTAATCCAAGACGACTCAGCTTCAGCAATCATTTTATTACATAAGAATCTCAGCTTTCCAGTCAGGAAAAAAAAAAATTGTATTCATCAAAAGGAACAGTTTAAAAAAAAAAAACCACAAAAATGAGCCCAAAATCAACAAAAAAACAACCAACCAAAAAAACCCACACACAAACCCAAACCAAAAAAACGATACACCACACACACAAAACCCCTAAAACCCCAAATCCTACAAAACAGGACGCCCCCACAAAGACTCAAGAACCAGATGGCAGGTATGAAAGACAAAAATAAAAATAAGACTATTTCACTTTTACTGTGTGGGGGATATGGGGATAAATCCTATTCAAGGTTTTTGCATATTGGGATTAGCAATACTGTAATTTACTTTGAAAGAAAGCTCATTCTGACAACACAAGGCAAAACTGAAGCAGGGTTAAACATGACGTTTTGGGTTAATTTTCCTGAAAGACAGCTTAATCTTCAAAGTCCACATGCAACAAGAGTGTCCCACAATTTGTATCACAGAACTGAGTGTTCTGAAATTATTAAAAATATTTTGGCCAAGGCTAAGGAAAGGGAGGTGCTGATGTTTCTACAATCTTGTGTTCGACCTTGTCAACAGCTACAGCAAAGTCATCCAAAATCCACTGAATTCCAGAAAAGCCTAACCTACCTACTGCATTGAAAATAATCTCATCAAAAAAGTATAGGACACAAAGACAGACATTTGGTCTTTTCATTTACAACTTTTCAACAAAACACACACAAAAAAACAAAACAAACCCCAACAAAAAAAAGCAAAACCACAAAACAAAACCAATCAACCAACATCGCATTTTTACTAAAGACATTGTCCTTTTTGTCAATGAATGAAGGTGATTTGCAGCACTGAACATCAGTTTTTCATTTTACAAACAAGGAGCAAGTTTTATGAAATCTACAGACACACACCCGTATGTAATATTGCAACTGGAATCAGCACTACTCTTTTCTTTTATTTTCAATAGACCAAAATAAGAAGGGACTGCCACAGCTTTCTCCCACTGAGCAGAAAGTATTAACAAAATACCGATTGTGTAGTGTATTGCTTTCAGGGAATATCAACCATTCAATCTTAGTTGTAATGTTATCTGCCTTGGCAAAAATATAAAAAGTGAAAAGTGAATACATCCTTTGGGATTCAACAGGCAGTCTGCAGAGTTTTCCTTCCATCAGAGTGGAAGTTGCACATAATAGAACATAACTCTTTCTAGTGCATTTCTTTAGTTTTTAAATGGCAGATTTAAAAACTAAAAGCTGTTCTGTTTTACATCTCCACTTTGGCTGAATCAGAAAACATAAATAATAATAATTAAGAAATCAAATAACTTATGCAAGGTAAAATTAAAAATTCCAGACATTTCATATACAGAAGAAACCCATATAAGGCAATAATCTCTGATCTTCAAGTAAAAATCCCACACATGCACACTCTAACCCATTAAAAGGACATACTGTTCAGTTTTACAAAAACAAATCCCCAAATGCTTAATTTTACAGCAAATTAACAAAAAGCAATTTAATCCCACCTTCTTTTTTATAATTCTGTCTTTTGTCCAGTTTTTAGAGTGAAGTCCAGCCTTTTCTGGTAGCCAAGATTTCTCTTTTGATGTTTTTATAATATTCTGAAGAACCATCCTTAAAATATTCTTCATGTGGACAGTTGTAAATAGCAGTGAATATAAAAATATTGTGTAGAGCTAAAACCTAAGAACACTTTCTGTGCAACAACTACGGTGAAAAACTACTTAAATGGAGTATTTTTGGTCTACTGGCATATGAACTCAAGCAGTAATGACGAGCAGTGATAAGATGTTGTAAAGAAACAAGACAGGCCACAGTTGTGACAGGAACAAGATAGGCTAGATCAAGTTTCACCTAATTAGGCAAGGTTGCAGTAGAGGAGTTCTGCTATCGTCTCATTGTGCAATAGTAATCCTTGTTTGCTATTATAATAATGACAAACAGTAAGTATTCATCTTAAATAAATTTACATATAAGGCTCTGACTGTCTCAGAAGAGACAGAAGTGATTTTCCTGTTGAAGGGGGCAATGAAATGAGCAGAAGTTCCAAGACCAAACAATCCTAACAACTATCAAAAGACATTTCCACAACACATTTTCTTAAATTAGGAAAATGTTTAAGAAAGACCAACCAGCTTAAAAACAAAACAAACAACAACAACAAATCCACCACGTATTTATGCCTAAAAATACTATAGTTCAAGCACTACTCCATTCTTGGCAAAGTCTGTCTTCTTGCTGGACGTAATTCAAGCAGCAGAGAATATAAAACAGTAAACTATGTTTCTGATTGCCTCTTCATGTCGAGGGACACTGAATGTTTATCATCATTCCTGTCAACACTATACAGGATCCAGAGTGGGGAACAGACAGAGAGAAGGCACCAACAGTGCATTTAGCTCTTACTCTACAATTGCAGGGGCAAAGCATATCCTCCAGCCTGATCCATTCCCTTAATACAGAAAATGGAGAGAAAGAGTGAGCAAGTGACCCAAGGGGGTGGGGAAAAAAAAAATAAAAATCCAACCCATACTATGAAAGATCGACAGAACCTGAACAACCCATCCTTCTTAAAACAGAGCTATGAGCTACATTTTCTGTGTAGCACCATACACAGTCACTGCAGGAAGGGAAAAGTAAGGGGTTCTCAGCTTCATTTGTGAGCCACAGAATTGTTACATTGGCCTTCCCTACAAGCAGCAGCAGAGAAGAAAAAGCTAGTAAGATTCCGTATTTAGCCTGCTTCGACATTCAGAAATAGTACTGTCCTCCCTTAGCGCATTTTGTTGGTAACAAAAATGTTCCAATCCCATGCAGTATTCCTTCCTCCTCAGCAAACATGTATCATGTTGAGAGGTTTATTGAGAATATAATTGGTAGAATAATTTCAGACTCATAAAATGCTGCAACTTAAAAAAAT
Organism: Astur gentilis; assembly: GCF_929443795.1. Lineage (NCBI taxonomy): Eukaryota > Metazoa > Chordata > Aves > Accipitriformes > Accipitridae > Astur > Astur gentilis. Next base: position 12,262,584 of record NC_064904.1, read on the forward strand.
TAACCTGTTAGCAACTGAGAACATTTTAAATAAATGAGAAGCTGCAGGATATTTCTTAAAAGGGAAGGGTTGTTTTGATTTGGAAGGGTGGGAAAAATCTAATCTGGTTGTTCTCCAAAACCAGATTGTATCTTATCTGCCAGAAAAACAAACTGTATGACATGAATAAATATTTGAGAGGAAAAGCTGGGCCTATATTAACACATATTGTACCACTCCTCCAACTATGGCTACCAGCTCAATTCTTCTAAACGAACACCTAAAACTTATAAAAGCCTTACCTACAATAGAAAGGCATGACATATACATTTAGACCAGAAATATATGGGACGGTCCAACTCTAAAGCTTGCCATCCCTATTGGATAATTGGGTTCTTTCAAAAGAAGAATATGAACTAAAATAAACATAGGTGTCACTGAACTTCCCTTTTATCCTCTCATCCTCCCTTCTGAAATAACTGAAAACACCCCTGTGTAGTTTGTTACATCAGATAAATAATAAAAACAATACAAGCACAGTGTAGCCCCTTACTTTCTCTCATACAGTCCATAGATGTATTGTCTCCGTATTGAGTATCTGATCCAGTGCAGTTATTTAGCTGACTGATTTATAACTGTTACTGTTAGGTAGGTAAATATAAATCTAGGATATATGTAGAGAGATAAGGATACCACAACCTCTGGCTGCTTATATTATAAGCCTCAAAATCCAAAATTAAAGAAACAAGGGGATTTTCCTCCCAAAAACGTAAAGAGGTTTTGAATGTTCTAAATGAAGGAGGCAAGGTACATGCAGCATTTCATAGACATTAGTTATGGTCCTGCATTAAATGGAAAAACCATGTAAAATCCAAGAGGACTTGCCCTGTGTGATAAAGCTCGTATTTAGCAAACCTATATATCTGCAGATTATGTAAATCACTCAGTAGGAAAGTAAATGCAGTCTATGATCCTACTACGGCGTTTTAACATGAAGTCACTCATGACCTCTGAAAACCACATGGAATGATGTAGGAAAAAGAATACAAAAGTGAAACTGGAAGTATAATTCCCTAAAATGTACACAACTTTATATCACATATCTACACAAAATGGAAAATTACTTGACATAAAGCTATAGATTAAAATTGGTGGGTGTAAGCAACTAAGAATACACAGAGAAGTAATGGACAAATATAAAGAAAAGCAAGAGTTCAGAAGGAATAAAATACAACACTGGATGCAGGGTATCACTAACTTTAAATTAAGGGTTTTTTGGTTTAATAACTTTTGTTCTACTTTGCCACCCTATCTTACCCTCTCACTATTTTCACTTCTTTCCTCCTGCTATATAAGCTATATTGTAAATGCTTAATATGCAAATGTACAATTTACTTAATTTGAACATGCTTAACTACAAATGTGCACGATTGCACAGAGGCCCTCTAAGCTAAGCTTTTCTACATTTGTGGAAAATTAATTTAAACAGACACCTTATTTCCAGATTAAAATTATCATGTTATAATTTGCATACAAGATAAAGATTTTTAAAAACCCAGCTTGTTTGTTTTCTATACATTCTCTTTCAGTCTCTCCAGTCGGATCAATCAAAAATCCATCGATAATACTGGGAAAAGTAAAAAAACCCAAACCAAACACACACAAACCCACCACCAACAAAAACATCTAATTTTTCCCAGGTCATTGTAAATTAATAATACTTAATGAGACAGGTACCTAGGTTTACTTACCACTTCCACTTAGGTAAACTGACAACTAAGTTTATGTACTTCTTAAATCTATTTTACTGAGTTAAACACAGTGATGTTGTATTACACTATAACAACTGTACCCTCAATAACCTATGCGGAGTATGATTTGTGGTGAGCGTGTTTCCTTTTTCCAATCACAGGGTAAAGAAAATAAAAGCGAAAAAGAATTTGATTTAAACGTGTCAAATCCATACATTCAAAACAGAAATTGTGGTTAGCATGCTCTTTTCTGGGGGTGGGTATGGGGCTGGGGTGTATGGAAGGGATTTTACCAACTGCCCTCCAAATTATAAACACAGTAGCATCCCTAAGTCCCCAGCATATCAGACTGTTTATTCTAGTATGACTACAGACACCAGTATATAAAAACATACATAGCAACATTCACATTTTTGCATTCTTCCACATACTTGAAGACATCTTTTCTCACAAGAAAACTGCAGTACTTAACAGAACAAGTAGGATGACTGAATGACTTTAGTCCCCACTTCAGGTGGGGAAAGGAAGAAAAAAGGTTTATAAAGAAATTCAGACACAATCAGAACACTCTCATCCCTGAGCACTGGAGGAAAAGAGGGTGTTGAGACCTCACTGCTTGAAAAATTTCTGTATCATTTGTGAGATAATAAGAAAAAGCTGACCAAAAGCTTTTTCCTGCTTCTGAAAAGAAACAGGCAAGTACATGCACACTCCATGCACACTCCAGATCAAGCTTACTTGTAATTTTGTGCCAAGGCTTCTCAGTTCTTCAGAATTCAGAGAGCGAACTGAGCAGTATTTGGTAGCTTCAGATGACTGGGGGAAGGGAGTAGCAGTAAATGGGGGTAATCCAGTAATGCACTGAAGGCTCAAATCACAAAGATTTCTTACGTTGAATGTTATAAACCACCCAGAAACATAAAAATACCGTATCGGAAACACTGTATAGTAAATCCTCTTATTTAGTGTGTCTTTTATGTCCTTTGAAGTGTTTTTTCAGACTATAATTTTGTACTGTAAATACAAAAAATCCACTGTAAAAAGGACATCAAAGTAGTGTAAAGGTTGGTAAATGTTAAAGTGAATCAAATTCAAAAGTTCTTTATGTTTAGCTGAAAATGAGCAGAAGCACAGTAATTGATACATGAATTAACTATTCCAATATTAAGTATTTGAGTCGGACTCCAAAATCATGCTGGGGTAAACAAAGCAGTTTATAATTCAGAGTGTAAACTGATTTAAACCTCCTTCATAACTTTAGGTCCTATCAGTGCTACAAAAACCAAATACTACTGCTCTCCCATCATCTGAAAAAAAAAAAAGAAAAAAAAAGTAGTAAAAATAAAGTGCTGCAGTCAGGAATTGGGCAGGGCGGTGGGGGTGGGAGGGGGGGAGCATTGCAAACACCAGACTTGAAACTGATTTGTTTCAATGTAAAGCTTGGATCTTTATAGCATATTCCTATATCCAATAAGCTCTTGCTGAAGTGATGATAAATGACAATAAAATGGTAAATACATTGCACTGTTAGTAAACCAAGAAACTATTCAGAAAAAAAGACTGAAAAGATTTCCAAGTGACATAGGGTAGAACAGACACCAATCCATGTGATATGGTTTTAAAATAATTGCATTGATCCTGACATGATTTAGAAGTGTAAAGGAGGTCAACCATTACAGATCTGTTTTCCACTACCAGAAGTACATGATTCAGACCCACAGCTAAGATTTTCTGAAATTTAGATCATTTGGGACAATAAAGCAGTCCATAAGGAAATTAAGCATCAAGCACGCTGAGACATTCAGAGCTGCATGCAGAGATGAAGCTGCACGCAGAGATGAGTTTCACAGTTTATTTTTATAAGACACTGTTTCAAGAATTCAATAATCTCCCAAAGTGCACATACAGTCCAACTGTTTGGAGCCTGAATAGCAATTAACCCATTTGTTAGCCTGCAGAATCATCCAAAATTTCAATTCCAAGAACTTCCTGTTTTTAAATACACAGGAGGAAAATCTAACCACTTCTCTGTCAATGTATCTGAACAGCAATAACACTAAGAACCCTGTTTGACTATTTCTAAGCATGTATTTGACTAAGCTAAGTATCTAACATAGCCATGTACTATAAAAATTATCTTATAGGATTTGTATGAAATGGCTGTCAGTTCATAGACGCTAGTACTTTCTCAGATGCCCAAATAATAAGTTAGCTAAGCTGTCAGTGGGTAACTTACAGATTCAGGCAAGTAATCTCTAGCTGAACTGTTTAAACTTATTGGAGATACTAGTTTCTTATGCTGCCCACATCATCACACAGTATATGCTCTGGCTATCACATTCTTCTCTCTGCAAAATGCTAACAGCCTGACAACCATTTTATGGACATCAGTTATACCATAACAATGCACAAATATCCTCTCCTTATTCTATATCTTTTCAAATGAAGTGATTGAGACATTAGTAACTAAAGACATATTATGACAACATTTTGAATTTAAGTAATTTGAAAACCCCTATCTTTGGCTAGATGGGATAGATTCAGGTCAGGTTTTGACCAACACACTGGTTAAGATTTTACAAGATAGCCAGATACACTTTCTGAAGCCTGTTTTGTTTTTTTTTAAAGTAGTAAGCATGGGTGGAGGAGGAGGTAGGAAAGAAGAGGTTGAACTATTTTGAAAGTACTGTAAGTATGTTGAAAGTATCACCTTCAGAACAGAAGTAAGAATGCCAACAGGTGCAGCACTGTCTTGAATCATAAATTAGACAAATTGCATTAGGAAACAGGATTAGAAAAGGATTTTCTCATGCAAACATGCATTCAAAGTATGTCTCCTCAACTTAAACTATAGCTGTTATTTTTAAACTATCACTTAACCCAGCTTCTTTGAGAAATTAAAAAAAAAAATATTTATATGCAGGTAAGCCTGTGCTTAATGGCTATGGTAAACTTTGCTAGTCTCAAACCGGCCTATTTCTTTTCCTTTAAACATCAGAGAGCAATGCAGGCAATAGTATTCTCCACATATTAATAACGCAGCCCTGTCTAGTGCTTTTTTCATCTAATAATATAACTCTCAACAATTCTCAGCTATTCACCTTAGCAGGTCTGGACAGATACATTCTGGTTTTTAGAAGAGCAAGGTTTGCTGGTCTTGAAGTGTCAAAATTTGGCTCACAGGAGAGTAGAACACAGAATTAATACAGATGCTAGTCAATGAAATATGCTTATGTGCATGGGGCCAACCCATGGGATTTGGGATTAGAGAAATTCTCCTAGATCAGCCTGGTAGAGACCTTGGGCACTGTACTGTTTTCTTGTTTTGATTTCAGAGAGCAGGGAAGTTACTCTTCTTTGCCACTTGGGACATGGATTACATACCAAAATCATCTAGATATATCTCACCATATTCATTCACCACCACAGAGTTGTTTCAGGCTGAAAAATCCTAACAACCTAAACTGATAAAACTGATTACATCCTTCCTGCAATCTACATACTGCCCTTTCTTGTGCTGGTTCCAGTGCTTATCTGACCCTGCACTAAGTTGGTTTCAGTGTGCTCAGCTGGCAGAAAAGTATCCTGAGGAAAAAAAAAAAAAATAAAAATGGCAAGCAACAAGCAACTTCCTGCTGAGTTCGCATCCTGAAACAGCTCAGCACAAAATCAGATAAATACCAGAGCCAATACAAGAGAGAGGGCAGCAGGGAGGCAGGGCTACAGCAGCCCCTGCAGTTACATCAGGTTCACCTACACAAAACTGAAGCCTCAGTTTCCCCCATTCTCAATTTACAAACAATAGTTTAGTCATGTGAAAGCTGAAATCCTTTTGTCACAGTAGACGTAAGGATACATAGGTTAAATACAGTGTCTGCAACATACGCAAGTTTAGATTAGATTGCTTCCTGCTGGAGTTGGAATTCCTTAAATAAAATAGTTTTCTAACTAAAGTCTCCTCACACATAAATAGAATTCTGCGGCTAAGCAAAGCAATGAATTGGAAACTAAAAAAATCTTAATTGTACTTCCACTACTGAAGAACTAGGCTAAATTATGAATCTTAGAGGATAAGGAAATAATGGGCAGAAATCAGAAGGAATGAAATATTGCAAAGAGGGGGAAAAAAACTATGGCAGATTAGCAACTGCCACCCAAGCTTCATCATTTTGCCTTTTTTTTTGGTCCCAACTTTATATTTGTATCTCAAGATTTCCTCAAAGACTATAAATTTTACCAAAAAAACAGTATCCCTTCCTTTCTTCTGTTTCAGGGAAAATGTAAAGTGTTACTGGATACCCAATAAAGATGTGAAAACTGGTGAAACTATAACTTATCTCTGAAGTAACAACATTAGTGCACTGCAGAGATCTTCAGTTTCATTTCACTGTTCTACTCATCTGCTGAATAGCCAGGGAACAAAATTCAAAATCTGTGACCTGGGGTACACCTCTACAATAAACTAGACTGAATAAACAAAAATACTGAAAGGGAGAGATTCCACTTCCCTATGCCCTTCTCCATTACAGTTCTCAGCCAAGCAGAGATCTGTCAACATAGACAATACAATAGTCACAATGTAAGCTGACCTAACGCTCTAGTCTGGCAAAATACATATATATACACACACACACACATATATGTGCATGCACATATACCTCTTCAGCATTCATTGGATACAACTATTTCTTACATTGTTAGTGACAGTATTGGATCAGTATACTGAGACAAGCAGTGCAGTCCATTCAAAGCAAATGGTGGGAATGAGCAGCAAGGAAGAGGAAACGGAGCCTCTTCCACCAGCCACAGGAAATGGTTAACCCAGCTCATCCCTATTGTGAAACCTCAGCCCTGAAAGGAATTCAGTTCCTCCAACATCCTACTGCACCACAATGATAAACCTGCACTCTCCGATACAAGCAAGATTACATGTAGTTGCTTCTAAGCAAGATTTAAGAAAACAAATAGTGACCTAAAATGTAGGTAAAGTGACTGAAAATTGATGTTCAAAATAATTCTTTTCCTCCACTAAGCAGTTCATATTCTTGTTTGTCCTTTGAGTTACTATAGAATTTATGCTTTTTCCTCCTGATAGCATTGTTGCTTTTGACACACAAATCTACTTCTGAAAGATGGTGTCTATTATTGCACTGTATTATTCTATTATTGTCTGTCGTAAAAAAATTGCTTTCAAAAGCTCAAAACATTGAGTACGTTCCACAGATATATTGCCTAATACATTAAAGATTATTATGGGCTTCCAAGTTTAATTAATTCTAGTGACATATTTCCAAACTACCAGAAAAATATACCAACCTTAAATGTTAATATTTTATAATATTTATTTACTTAAAAATCTTATAATTTAAGAATCAGTGAGACACCAGATTCAAGATTGATGGAAAAACTGTTCATAAGTGAAGGAAGATTTTATAGATATTTGAAATCACCTAGTATCGTATTCCAATTTAAGAAAAAAAAATATTTAAAAATCTCACTTTAATGGGGTCTGACACAAGCCTAAGAATGAATCTTCCATATCCCAGGCTAGCATATTCAGTTAAAGTATTTTGAGCTATCCTGTGCTAGTAATTAATGTATGGTAATACTAAGCTTTTAATTTAGACAAACACGTAAGACTTGTAAATTCCAACAGTGAGTCATGATGGAAAGGGAGCAAGGCACCTCCCCCCCCCCCCAATTAGGCAATAATTTGTTTACTTCTTCAAACCTCCATTCTCAACAATTATTTTTTATTTTTGAAGATGCCTCCAGCTTGTAAGGACAAAAAAAAATTACAACTAAATACCCTGAATGTTTAAAAAGATAATAAATGTGAACTTTGATTTTAAACCCAAGCATTAGACTGCAAATTCTTCAAAAAAGGCACTGTCTTCTATGTATGGACAACTCTTAGCATAACAGGGGCTGTTCCACAGCTATATGAGATCTCAATATAAATAAAATAAGCCAGGGTTTTTTATATAATATATTTCACATCAAACTTGGATTTATTAGATTAATATAACTTGATCTGGTGGAACAGAATTTTGTTGTCAAATAAATACCTATTCTCTCTGAAGTCTGCAATGGGCAACAATCTCATCTATGTTAATATATGAAGAGAAACTAATAAAGAGTATCCTTTCCCTTAAAATTTTCTCATATGTTGCATTAGAATCCACATGTATCTATTAAATATATTTAAATATTCAATTAGAATAGCCTATAAATAGTTTCACTGACATGGTGAACCTGATGAACTTATTTCTACCACAGAATAGGACATATTCTGTCATCCTAAAAACCACAGTGACATGATCCAAAAAGCCACGAAATGGCCTTTAAGCTTTGTTGCAATAAATAACTTCATTAATAATGGCTGATAAACTTGCAAATTATTCTCTACAGTCAGTTCAGATTTATTCAGCAAACAAGGATGATATCAGTTTTGCTGGTAACTATATAGCTCAGAATTGCAATATATTTTATCTCAACGTCACTGGAAATTCCTAATATTAATTTAAGTGTATTAAAATGACACATCTTCCTTTAGACTTTCACAACATAGAATTGTATTAGTAGGGACCTTCCTAAAGGAAGAGAACAGTGTACAGTGATTTCAAAATATTTTGGGTTTAGATTATGAATAAGCAATGTTCGCTTGGACTTTTTGGGAAAGGTTTTAGACTGAATACCTGACAAGTGTGTACTCATTTTAAAAAAAAAGAACACCACCAAACAACAAAAAACCCCAACAAAAAAACCTTTTTCTTAATTCACCTGGAAGATAGCTTAATTAAAAAATAACTACTACAGATACCCATCTTTGGTTTGTGTTTTATCCGTCATGTTATCTGTCTTCATAGGTCAGGAACATATGTAGCAATTAAGATATTAATGCACACTGTAATACTCAAGACCCACTTGTATATTGTCTAGTATAACATAAAATATGCATCAGTCATGGTCATCTTTGGAGACGAGTTGCAGTGTCACACAAAATTAACTAGAAAAAAAAAATTTAAAAAAAAATAATCACTAAACACTCTCCAAACTTTTTACTCTCACTTCTATTTAAAAACCAAACACATCCACCTGATAGTGCCCAACAAGTCTTTGGCCTAAGCCTCACACAAAGTCCCACAAGGTTCCTCCTAGATGCATTCAAAAATGTGAATGCTGGCTGCAACCTCACTGATGCTCATTTCTCCCAATTACATTAAAGGCAAAAGAAAGCTCTGCAGCAATAGGTACTAGGGGAATATGCAATACAAACTATTCCTCTTAAGAGATTCAGTTCATCACAATTTCTTACACAGCATCCACCACCGCCTCTCTTATCACTTTATTGAAGTGTACAGACCCTACATAGTTCTATGCCTTTGGCATGATACGTTACCTCACAGATGCTGTAAAAGAATGATACCCAAAATTTAGGTAAAAAATAAGGAAGTGCAGCTGTAGCAGTTCCTTCTTCCACTGTATCTCATTGCAAGCAGGAAAACAGTGCTCCTCCTAAGTGGCTTTTTCTTGTCTGCACTCTAGTGTCCAAGGAAGACGGCTAATACTTGTCAGCAGAGACCGTTTTGGAACTACCATCCAAGAAGAAAAAGCATTAACTGCATTCTTTAAGGAAGAATTTCCAACACTCTTCCAAAAACAAAGTCTAAAGTCCCACAAAAAAATCCTACTGTGGCAGAATAAAAAAAAAAACACCAAACAAAAAATAATTAGGCTCCTCCAAACAGGTTATCGATTATGTGGCTGAAAGAGGAGCTACATCCACAACATTTTTGCAAACAAAATAAAACCGTGGCTGTTTTAACCCAAAATATTTCCTGTTTGAAAGGATATCACATAGCTCTGGGTTTGCACGTTTTATTCTAATAATGCAATAAATACTAAACTTTTTTTTTCAGTGAAAAAAAACCCCAACCCTATATTCAAGGCATACTTATAGCAACTTTTTTAGTAAGTTCCTTAGTAGAGGTGATATTCAGTGTAGCATCATAAGCTCATCATACACATAGCCATGTCCTGAAGGCAAAGAAAGACGTTATGATGGACGTGCCTTGTCAGCAAAGCAAAAAACAACGGGTGAGAAAAGTGCAGTCCACGTCATTATTACTTCTTGAAGCCCAATTGTGTTCAGGACCAAGAATGTAGTTATTTTTATATTTTTCAAAAAGAAAGTAGAATAAACAATATGAACTTACATGGAAAGGATGCTAAAGAACAGAAAGGGTGGTGTCCTGGTCACAAATGATATCGTAACTGATGAAAACTTCTCAGAAGTAACCCCGTTCCCCAAGGAAGGGGGGTGGGAGGGGTAGGGCAGAATTGACAAAACACAGGAAAGGAATAAAACAGATAATTCCATTTTCTGTGCTTCAGATGCGACTTCAATCTTAAAAATGGTTGTACAGAATGTAAAAAAATTACCAATCCAAAAACGGCCTCAATCAATTACTTCAAATCTGATAAATGCAAGTCATAAGAAACTGGAAAAGTTTGATAACGTTTCATTTTAATTTCTTGACACAAAACTGTAGTGATACCCACTTGTTACAGCAGTTCAAGTCTAGTAGTATTAAAGTCTCTTCTCTTGCTATTATATACTTTTGCTAATTATTAAAACAAAACAACCAAACAAACAAAACCCATAAACCACACCAGGATCAGGGAGGAAAAAAGCTTCTGTGAATATGAATTCAAGGAATTCCATCATATAACAATTTACATCTCTAGCTTTTCCCTTTTCAGAATACAAAATCTCAAGTATAAAAACCCAAAACATTTGGTCCAGTTCTACAGCCATATGTTCACATTATTTTGATATTGTATGTTGATTATTCCAGTAAATGGGGTTGTTTTTTTCATCCTTGCAGTCCATAAATAAAATTGCTGGGATGAGAAACAGGAAGACTTAAGGCACTGTCACAGTGTCCATTTAAATATACATATTCCTGACTACCTTATGATAGACTGTCCATAACAGCATCTAAAAGCTCTTCAGAAAAGTAAAATATTTATTATTTTAGGATTCAGACTCAATAAGCTTTAATCTGCAACATTACTATCATTGTAGCAAGGTGATTTGTTTTTATTAAAATTCAGCCATCAGTATTAAAAATGCTTTGAAGAGTGTTTCAAAAACTTAAGAAGTCTGAATTTTATAACACCTTCCAATAAGCACAAACAACTGCTACACTTAAACAACCATTAAGGTAACATGAGACACTGGCAGAAACACTCAAGTAGGTAAAAAAAAAACCCTTGTTATAAAAGTCAATCACTGCACTACTGAAGTTATGACATTAGCCTGAAACCCACACACACAGGTTAGTAATGGGAAGCAAATACATTTGTTCTGACTTAGCCTGCTAGGTTTTCAGTAAGAATTTTATGTATGTAAAGCATAACCCAAGTTGTGATGGGAGCTGAAAAAAGCTGACAGTCACCTTGTTTTTGTTTTTACAAGCTAACATCCATACATTTATGGAACAAGCCTGTAACTCAATGAACTCTGTTGCTGGTTTCCAGCCCGCCTAGTGCACTCCAATTCTTAGACAGTATCGATAGAATATTTTGATACCTAGCAGTTGGAAGTTAAAAAGCATGTCATATTAAAAAGCCTGTTATAATACCTGTTTTCTAAACAGTACCTGCACTCTTCAGTCTGAAATTTTATATCTAGTTTGAGCTATTTATTTCCTCCTCTCAGTCACTAAAAAAAGTTAGAACAATGAAATTTTGTAAAAGATGTCTGTAATGGTCTCACTGAGAAGCATTCTGCTGCAGTGCTTTGGTTGCAAACGCTGCAGAGGAACTGTAAATAAAAAGCTCATTTCTACTGGAATTAGAGAAAACATGGGAGATACCCCATATAAGGGAGCATCTCATAAACCCACACTTGAGATCAAACAGTTTGAAAGAAATCAGCAAAAATACTGTAATTGTTCATTACTCAAGTCTCAAGAGGATCCTGTCATAAAGCGAACAGTCATCAAGAACAACTCTCTTCTGACCACTGCATCAGCCACAGCGAAAGGGGGAGGGAAAGAGAGGGGAAGGAAACGGAGATTCTGTCACAGAAGACAATCAAGGTTGTTTGCGGGAAAATGAAAGGTTTTATCTTCGATAAACAAGCGACGGTTTCACAGAAGCGGCGGCAGAAACCCAGGAGGGAGACCACCCTTCCCTCAGAGGCGGCGAGGCTGAAATGAAGCTGCCGCCTGCACTCTCCTGACAACCGGCCCAAGGGCCGGAGCCGCCTGCCCCGGGACTGCTTAACCCTTCCCCGCACCCGGGCGGCGAAGAATCGGTACGGGGAAGGGCAAAACCAAAACAAACAAACATACACACCCCCACCCCACCCCCCGCATACCCACTCACGCAAACACAGAAAACCCACCCGCGCCTCACATCGGGCCTCGGCGGCCAGCAGCCGATCGTCCCGCCGGCCGATACCCGGACGGCGAAACCCGCGCTCCCCGCTGCCCCCAGCCGAAACTGCCGCGGGCTCAGGAGGGCGCCGGGGGGGGGGCGGGGAAGGAGCCCCGTCAGGCAGACGCGAGGGCAGAGCCGGGGGAGGGGGGGACGCGGCCCTCGACCTGTCACGGCCGGTGCAACGCCGAGAGCAGCTCGGCCGGCGAGGGGGGCGGCAGCCCCGCGCTGAGGGGAGGAGGGGGAGTAGGTCGTGTCCGTCGTCCCGTCCCCCCCCCAGAAGCCAGGGACGACGGTGACCGGCGGCCCCACCCCCGGCGGGGAGACCGACGGCGTCTCCGCAGCACCGTCGCCCTCTGCCCCGGCTGGCCGGGGCACAGGCGGGGATGACGGCGGCGGCGCGCGCTCCATCCGCCGCCGCCGCCGCCACCGGCCCCGCAGGAAAAGGCACGGCGTCCCACCGCCCGGCAGAGCGGCGCCAGGCCGGGGAGGCGGCGACGCGAACTCAACCCCTTCCCACTCACCGGCATCATCTCCGCAGCCGTCCCCCAGCCAGCCCCGCCGAGGCTGCCGCCGCGCCGTGCCCGGGCCTCTCCTGCCGCCGCCGCCTCTCACCGCGGAGGACGCCGCGCTCGCCCTGGCGGCTGTGACAGGTGCCTCCCGCGCGCCTCGCTCCCTACAGCGGGCGGAAGGAAGAGGCGAAGGCGGCGGCGGCGGCCGGGCTCCCAACCCCCCCGCTCCTCCTCAGCGCGGCGGCGGCCTCCCTGCCTCCTTCCCTCGGCGCTTCCTGCTCCGCTCCGCCCGCGCCGCGCCGCCCAGCCAGGGGTTAACCGCCGACGCCTCCTCATTGGCCGAGGCGGGAAGAGCCGGGGGCGGGGCGGTGGCGGGAGGCGCGCGCACGGCCCGCGCGGGGCGGGGCGCGGGCACCGCGCGGGCGCGCGCTCCGGTGCCGCACGTGACGGCGGGCGCCGCTGCGGGGCCGGGACCCGCGTCCTCCTCTCGCCGGGGCTGGTTTCCCTCGCAGACCCGCCGTGACGTGACGCACCACACCACCACCACCACCCCCCCCCCCACCCGCCAGGCTCTGTGTTTCGCGTGGGCCCTGTCCCGCCGGTTCTTCCCGCGGCCCCGCTCCGGGCTCGGTCTCCTCTTCCTCCTCCCCGCGGTGCTGTGCCGCCCTCCTTCCCCCCCCCCCCCCCCCCCCCCGGCCCGGGCCCCCGGCGGGCGCTGCCTGCTCCGGGCGGGCTGCCCGGGGCAGACTGCCCCACGGGCCCCTGGGCGGTGGAGGAAGGGGCAGCGGCCCGAGGCGCTTTCTGTCCCCGGAATGCGGGAAGCGGGTGGGCGGCGGGGCGGCTCCGCTCCGCTGCTGCGCGGGAGGGCGGCCGCTGTAGCTGGGCGCTGGGGGGCGGAGGAGCGGGGCTGCGACCCGCCGGGCGTGCGGGGGCACGGCGGGTGGGAGCGGGGCCGGGGGGGGTTGGTGGTCTGCCGCGGGAAGACGGGCGCGCCCGCGGCGGCGCCAGCCCGTGCCTGGGAACCACGGCACCGGGTGCGTGGGGAAGGTCGGGCTCCATCCAACAGCCTCTGTGGGTCTGCCGAAACACACCTGAGTGCCTGGCTGTGCTTTGTGGCTGAAATAACGTCATGGCTAGCGTCACCCCTCGTTTTACCGCCCCTTCGCCCGCGCGTTGCTCGTGACACCTGTGTGATGTACAAAACTCCCCCGAAGAGCAGAAGAGAAGGTGTTCTTGTCCGGGACCCTGATGTCAGGCTCCTACGAGAGCTGGTCTCGTGTTTGCGAGTTAAGGTTTAGTTTCTTCGCTTTCGGGTGTCTCGTTCTGTAGAGCTACAACAGCAAGATGAAAGTTAACAGCTTGGAAGAAGTCGGGCTCAACTACAAGTCAAAACATCGCCATATGTTAGTACTGCAACACATGCGATGTAGACAAATTTCATATTGCTGTGAGTCTTAAATCCTCATCTACAAAATACACGGACCTACCCAACGCCTCAACTCTTTCTGTAAATGGCTGGTTTCCAGTCTTTGTTGCTTTATTTGTAGAAGACTGTGACAGATCTCGGCTAGGAGTGGAAAGCATGGTAGCTGAGGAAGTTTTTGAGAGGAGCTTAGATATTGTTTGTGTAAGTTTTTGAGGGTAAGTGATAATAGCATATTAATCTCAAATATGAGCTGTGTGTTGAATGTAACCTATTAATCTAAGATGCTATAACAGATAATTGTGTGAATTATCTTAATATATACATGCCTAAGACTTCATTGCGCATCCTTGTCAGTGTATTTGCAGGCTCTGGTGTCAGCTTTGTGATAGCTCAAGCCTTCTGCGTCTTTTAACAAATTGGTCCTACGGAAAAGATCTATTAGCATCACAAGATAATACTTTGTCAGTTTAAAATTATTTTCCAAGTACTATTCAGAGTGCTACTCACTGACAATAACGCTATTATCACACTTAGTTTCTTGTAAACTGTGATTCTACCTCGCACACGCAGCTTTGGAAATAGGTAAGACTATGATACTTCAGACCCAATAGAGAACTCCCAGATCTACCCAGAATAATAGTATTAACCCTGCGACTAGGCTGACCTGAAATGAAACAGGCTATAATGTGCTCATAGGTATGTATCCTAAGGAAAAAAAGAAAAGGAATTTATCTTCATCAAATTCATACTGAACTTTAGTGAACAAAAGAAGAGCAGGGAATAGAAATTTACTTGTCCTCTTATTATTTGTGGTGAAATTCTACTTTTAACAACAAGGGAATTGTGCACCTTTTGTCACGCTTGTTCTTTAGGAGTTACACTCTTCCTCATTAACCAGGTTAGATTTTTTTGCCAGCGATTCTTAAATGACAGTCTGTAATTTCTTTGCAGGTATACTTTATAGCTGACTTCTTCCTGTTTTCAGTGATCGATAAGAAAAACTAAAAAACTACCCCACTACTGCTTTTCCATTGCAACAGCAGGAATGCTGACAAAATGAAAAGTGGAAGAACATGGCGTAGACAATTGCTACTGGGAAGGAAGGTGCTCCTCCGTGCAATGCTTCTGTTGGAATAATGGCCTCTAGTATAAAAGTTTGTCAACTTTGCGTTGCTTTTGGCAGATGCAGGTTCAGTCAATGCAGCAACCGGACAGACTGGATACTGTGGACTAAGAAGAAATGTCTTCAAAAGGTAGAGTACACACTTTATAAGCAAGTCTGTTCCTACTCCTATTTCTGCTTCCCTTAAAAAACCCACTTGCCTAATCTCTTCCCATCTCCATTTTCCCATAGAAATGAGGAAAGAAAAAAGAAATTAACCAATATTTACAAAGCATAAGACTTAAAACTCTACCTGCAGTGTGGTAAATTAATTAACATCTCCTCTCCCACAGAAGAATCTTTTGGCGAACTGCTCTTTTAGCAGTCAAGGGACAGAGCAGCCATTATAAAATCTTCCGATTCCAACTTACAACTACAAATGTTTTGTTTACTGTAAGCAGGAACATAGTCACTTGTAATAATGTTGAATTTTTTTCCCCATTGCCCATGCATTTCCATACCAAATGACTGGTCCAACTTTGTAGAAATTATGTTGCCTGGCCAAAGGAGCCAGTGATATCTACAAGTAGGTTGCCTCTCTTAGATAAGTGAGGTTGTGTGAAAGCAGTCATGATTTGGGGAATGCTTAAGAAGATAAGGTAGGAGAATTTGGTTGTGGAAGTAGATAAAGCCAGAGATACAGAACCCAAATCATTTGCTTCCAAATACGTTGCCTTTGTGAGAGGCGCTCTAATTTTGTCAGACTTTTTCTAAAGGAAAGGGTTTGTGCTTATTTGTTGGTATAAGTATTGAAACGTTATGCAAGTACCTTTTACGCCTTTCTTGGTTCTTAAAAAACCCAGAGCAATACTATATAACTTATTGAAGCTACTATAGGTTAACAGACATTTATTCAACTTACAACATCAAAAAATGAAGAATTAGTTTATTAATTATGATATGGTTAGGTTTTGAGATGTGTGCTGAGCTCATCTTTAGCTAGAAATTGAAATTTGATTGAAATGTATAAACTATCATTTTAGTGTTTTGCTAAAATACTTGAAATTTATGGATACATAGAGAAAAATTAGCAAAATATGTTTTGCATTTAACCTAGATTTATTGAAAAAAAGGGATATTAACTGCAGTTAATAAATTGGTAGGCCTCTTATTTGATCATGCACAATGTTACTCTTGGGACAAGCAGAGATTCCCAAAGATAGAGGTGGGAGACTAATGAGATTTTCAGGACCACTCCTGCTGAAGTTCCAATACCTACTTGTGTTTTTTTTAAGTGTCTTCTAGCGAGATTTTCAAATGTAGATGTTTTTTAAAGTTTTTAAAACTACCAGGTCTGAATCTCCCCTACTTTTTTTTAACGCATAGAGAAAAGTAGGTAAGTGAGCTTTCCTACCATCTCAGATCCAAGTTTTTTCAGTTTTGCATTAACTTGTTGAGATGCTTTTCTGGAGCATAGGAAAATGTTTTCAGGCTTTGGAGGTGTCACAGGAAAATAAGTGTTTGTTTTTAATTAATTTAACACTTTTTCTTTTCATGTGGTATATTTTAAATAACAGTTATTTATAGCCAGCAACAGTCTCAGAGGTCAAACATTTAGGGTGGGATCCATCTTATCCGACTCCAGTAATCTAGAAGTTAGGCATGTAGTCAAAATCAGTCATCTAAGCTCCTTCTATAGATAAATTGGGATGGGGAGGGAAGAGAGAGAGGCAGTTCTGCAGGCGATTCATTCCACGCTGAGATACTCATCCCACTATCTAAATCTCTTGGTCTTTGAAGGTGGCTATCTCTGTATTGATTTAACATGGAGCCTGGATGACTAGGTCAGATTAGAGAGCAGACTTTTGGATGGCTACAGGTAGGATGGATTTCCTCACAACTGGCAGAATAAAATCTCTAAAAAGTGAGCATGGGTAGGACCGTTGGGGGTTTTTGTGTATGTGTATTACAAAAAAATTAATGTATCGTTTCTAAATGAATGAGTAGATTACTTTTACAAGAATACAACTCTCCTTTCAAAAATTACATTTTGCATTTGCTGTAATGCAGGAGGAGCTGGCCGTGAGTAGGTAAGCAATTTTAGAAGTTGAGTCACAGAAGTACTCCTAACTTGCCAGGCAGTTAATGTGCAGGTGCAGTGCTATGTAACAGATGATACATACAAGAAGACTACGTATTTCAAGAAGAGTTTCTCAGCAGGTAGCCTAAAATTTTTAGTGAAATACTGTGTAAAGTAAGTGTGTATATTTAAAGGAAAGGTATTTAAATTTGTTACTGTGGCCTTAAGTAACCTCTCATTCCAGAATCAAGCTGACTTCCTAAGGCTGCAACAATACGGAATTCATACTGAACAATAGTCATATGCTGCCATGTTTGAATTCATATACAGCCAATGCATTTTAAACCCCACCAAACCTGTTCAGAGATAAACTATAAATAATAATCTAAAGGAAACACTTTGATGTCTGTTTTGTATATAGTATTTGAGACACGTGAACAGGAGAAAGATACTTTTTCATCACTACCTTGTAATAGTCTATAAGTAACATGTGCTGGACTAGATGACTAATGTTCTAAAGTTTCCATAGCACAATCCACTCAGTGCATCATTCTGAAAAAGAGTATAATAATTACAGCAGGAGTGAAGCCATATGATCTGTGTATAGCATAGCTGTGTACACTTCCTGGGGATTTGAGTCTCTGATATGTCATGTGTTTCAGCCCTGCATTTGGTGGATTAGAGATGTAATTTCTTTAAACAATAACATAAATTGTATGCTTAATCCAATACACATGATGCAAAAGAGCATACTTAGTGGAGAATGCTGTGGCCTCATTGGCAATGTGTTGCTATACACTCATAAAATTCTTACACAAATAGGTATTGTTCATTTTTTATGTTATAGCTACAGAAGACATAGCTCCATAAGACAGATCACATGCCATCATTTTTACAGATGGAAAATCTTGTTCTGCTCCCCTGTGGTTTATAATGATGAAACCATTAACTATATTCAAAGGGGTAAAGAAAACAAAAACTTAAATGTCCTGGGAGATGTTCTCTCTGCTTGTACCTTTAAGCTTATAACCATTTGGGCTGTCAAAATGTTTCTTTACAAGAATCTTTTTTCTTAAATATTCAATATGCCCATGATGAGTGGAGGTATTTGTGACTAGCTAGATGATGGGTTATGAGTTGAAACATTAATTAGTGAGGGGAGAGAGTAACAAGTCAATCCTTCACTCTTCACTCCCCTTTTTTTTATATGCCACTTTGAGTATACGAGTTGGCTAAAGTTTGAGGGGGAAAAGGATGGCTCATGTTTTGAGTCCAGCCATTTCATTTGTTACTATTCTAAAATTGTTCTCGGGTATCTCAGCCATGACTCGGTGAGTCAAGTACTGAAGTGTTTCTACCAATTTCTGTATGAAGTGATGTCAAATATTTCCTCTCTCAGCTA
Organism: Astur gentilis; assembly: GCF_929443795.1. Lineage (NCBI taxonomy): Eukaryota > Metazoa > Chordata > Aves > Accipitriformes > Accipitridae > Astur > Astur gentilis. The sequence goes on from NC_064904.1 coordinate 12,281,285, forward strand.
AAGGCCTAATGCAGAATTCTGTGATACATGCTTAACTTTTACCCCATGCTGCAAAAATGGTGGGTGGCTAATCTTCAACTTTACTATTAACCATCACTTCCTTGTTTAAGATGGGCAACTACTTTATTTACTGTAATTGAAAACAGTCTGGTTTCTTATGTTTACTGCTGGATCAGATGCAGGTTTGTTTTCATGTTACATTTGTATTATTCCCATGTTCAAAACCAGTAATTCCTAATTTGAAATGTGTGCTGCCTTCTAGAAAAGTCTTTTTCTTTGGTTAGCTTACTTGAGGTAAGTAGATCTAATAAAAAACATGCAGAGGGTGTAATGTAATGGAGCTCATGCTTCCTGCTGTTGTACCTGGTAGTGGGTGAACTTAGAGGATTGCAGCGTGGTAGGGGAGATTAGGAAAGTCCTCTGCTTGATTCTGAAGTCTGGGATATACGGGAAGGTGTTTTTCAGCAATTACTGAGACAAGGTGATGTGCAAAGGAGGCTTGGAGAGAAAATATGTCTCTGAGCAGACTACTACTTATAGTAGGAGAAAGAAATTATAAACCAAATTAAATGTGTCTTTTTAAAAAAATAGTAATCTGTTTATACTTGGTATTTAAACAACTATATTATTAAGAATACACTACTGGAAGTAACATTATTTACCTTTTTTTGTGTGTGTACTCATCACAGCTTTTACAGATTGGAATACACAAGGTAAGTTTCCTCCAAAAATACAACAGAGAGTATGGAATCTGTTTAAATAAAACACCATTACAGTTGTGAAACAGGATATGGTTATGAATTAAGATACACCTCTATGGAAAACATTTCTGCACTATATATATGCATCACACACACACACACACATATATAAACACCACTTTAAGTAAGTAATAACTCTGGGGGCTTTTTGATTACCAAAAATTGTCAGAGCATGGGTGTGTATACAATTTATTGTGAATCTGAGTTTTTCTGTCACAGACACCTTTTTAATAGTGCATTTTTATAGAAGGGCAACTGGACTCAGATAATCTGACCAGCAGATGTAATCTAAGACATTTGCAATGACGTTTTTTCCATGTTATAAACAATAATACTAGGTTTGTGCCTTACTAATGCTTAAGGCTCATCTTTTCTAACCATTTGTTAAATATTCCTTTTCCAGGTAAAGTAATGATGTTCTAGTCCTGGGAACATTAATGAGACAAGTTGATTTTCCCTCTAAGTGCCTTGGTTTGTAATCTTCCAGAAACATATTTCTGAATAAGTTTTATTTTTACTGTTGCAATCCCATAACAAGGTTTACTGCAATTCATAGCTGCATAAACACAAGAATGTCAACAGTAAAGGGAGATGAATTTTATAGGACATTGATGGAACCCTATTAAAAATGATTCCACGGAAAGCCCTAGAAATAGTGACAGTAGAAAATGTATGATTGGTATGTGTTTAGAATCTATTTTAGGTTGATTTATTCAAAGAAGATATAATATGCAGCTGAACCTCAGAAGATTTGAAAGACTGGATAGGAGTGTGTTCATCATGGAGGACTACACACAATAATAACCTACTTGCTTGGGGATGATTAGATGCTATTTTAAAGGTTTGTCTATTGCTTACGTCTCAAATTCGAAACCAGTATTTCTGTTCTATAAATGAACAAGCTACAGCACAAAGTAAAGTAACTTGCATCTTTTCTCTTTTTCTTCCAATTGCTATGTGAAAGTTCTACACAATTTTTTTCTTGCCTTCTGTTTTTGTCCTTCCAGACAGGCCTGAGTACATGTTTAAATTAGTAGCCTTAATTTAAAAAGAGGTGTGATAGTTAGGATTAATAAGAATACATAATTCGAAAGCAAAGTAAAAATATTTTTGGCAAGATTCCTTTTCTAGTTGCATTACTCTAAAAGAATTAATTAAATCAAAGTATGCTGAGAAGTATTTATGTCTCAGTGTTCATTGAAACAAGAGACAGATCCTTTGTTAAAATTGGTATGACTGCAATTTTTAGCTTACTGAAAGAAATGCATCATTTAAATTTTTACTAATTATTTTAAAGAAGTGTCTTGAGGTCCTAACTGGGACCAAGAGAATTTTCTTTTCAAGCTGTATGGGATATGTGGAATACAATGTAAGGAGTGTAAGGAAAGAACTGTAATGTCAGGTATAAGAGAATTTAAACGGGGGTATTTTTCTGTAAAAGTACACTAAATTAAAAGGTATACTTGAAGCATCAAGAGTAGAGTCAATAATAGCGCTGCAAAAAAGTGTAGCTTGAGACTGCTGCGTATATATCCTCCAGATAAATAATGGAGTTAATTATAAAAGTGGAAATGCTTTTGGTTAGACCCCTGAAAAAAGGGTATCCTTCCCTGTATTCTTGGTCCTGTATCAAATGCCTGTTCACATTCTAATCTATTTTATTAATCCTTCCTTTTTCCTCCCATAATACTCTGGTTGTATTCAGTTTAGTTGTTGCATGTTTATATAGCATTCCATATGAAATATCTCACAATGGTTTCTAGTTCATACCTAAAGAATTCCCCCTTAATTGCAGCAATTCTTAATGTTATCAAAAGCATGCTAAATACAACAGGTTTAAACAAGAAATGAAGACTACAACTGATACTGCAGGAAAAATCTGTGTAGGCAGAAGTAGTCATCACAGATGGGATTCATTCAGTATACTGCTGTTAGTTCTACCACCCACATAATCCCTATTATCATTTCCTAGCAAACACACTTCATTGGCTCTGAAGAAATCTCTATTGTCTGTTCCAGCAGATAGCTGAAGTTACTGTGATTATATGGATATTAAGTAGTTAAAGGTCATGTCACTTAAAAGAAGTTTTAGGTTTTTGAAGGTCATAATAATTAAAAGTATATTTTTATTTGATGACAACCAATAATATAATTTGATTTGAAGAACCACTACCAAACTTATCCTTTATTACTAGAAGTATTCTTCCTGCAAGTAGTGAGCATTAGAATATTGTGGTACAATTGTTCTCCCTGTTCCCTACTTGTTTGTTCGTTTGTCCCACTTTTAATGAAGTGATACTGTAAACTTGAGAAAGCGATGTGCTGTCACAGAGGACGGAAGCAAGGTTCTGCCTTTTTGCGGAAGCACAAGCTGACACTCCTGATTTGTATACAGGGTGGAGTTCTGCATTCTTTTTATTCCTGTGAGTGTTGACAGTGATGACAGTTCTTACAGGAGAGAGACTACTTTGATGATGTGCGTAGCTAGGTATGAGGAGGAAACTTGCATTAAATTATTGTAAGGGGGACTTAGGAAAGCTGGGTGAGTGAATGGGAAGCTAGAAATTCTGATTCTTCTGCCTTTTCTAGAGAAAAAAAAAATCTGCTGTAATGCAAGTTATAAAGCAGCTTTGCTGTAAACAGGATCAGAGGGATCCAAATCAAAACAGAAAAAAACCCCCGAGTGCTTGTTTTGTTATTTTAGAGAGAAAAAAAATGCTAAAATTATGAAAAATTGCCTGATCTGATTCACAGATGGTTTTATCAGCACAAGTATGAGGAGCAAGGCACTGTGGTATAAGGGTGGAAACTCCACAAGCTGGTGTAGCTGCCAGAGGACTCATCCTGTTAAACCACAAGCAAAGACGTCATAGTACCCTTAGCAGAGTTTAATTAAAACTTCCAAATAATCCATTCTTCTGATGGTCAGTTCATTTTGAGTTAGGGGAGAGTAATTGTTTCTAAGTGGTTTGCCTGTAGCAGTGAAGTAGACTACAGGAATTTCTTGTTTATGAGTTCTTCATTAATTACCAAATCAGAGTCACATGGCTTTGCATTCTTAAAGGCAATATTAGCTGCTAAATGTTAGTTGCTAAAGGTCATGGAATTATAACATAAAGAGCTTGCTCTTCAAGCACTATCTTGTCACTTCTTGTTCCTCCATTTACCAAATTGTTAACCAACATATTTAATGCCTCAGGGAATCTCCATCTTACTATTCTTTCCTTCCTAGCAGCTTTACTGATTTCCATGAATGAAACAATAGAGATTTCACAGGTTGATTTCCTCAGTTAGCTTTATTTCAGCCATCTGGTGGTGATGTCACATATAATCACCTGTGTCTAACAAGCATCTCATAGTTTTCCTTCCTTGGGGACTGAAAGTACAATACACATACCAGCTCTTTATCAGACTGTATTTGTATTTGCTATCATGATTCAGATAAACAGGAGACTAGTTCAGCTGTTTCAGTTGCTTTAGATAATTTCCTGCAACTTTACTCATCCTCCCAATTAACATGAATACACATTTGGGTTTTTTTCCAAGTTAGCCATTAAAGAGGTTAAGTAGAATGGGCCCTGTGACTAATGTTTCCTTGGCTCTGACTGTATTTTGCTGCTCCCCTGGAGTATTCCATACTACTTTATTAGCATGCAGGGGATATTCTGAGATTCCTAATTGTAGGACAACACTTGAAAATGTTCTAGAGATCTCAGAGCTCCACAAAGAGAAATCCTGGCCATAAGTAAGACCCAGTATTGATACAGCTCCCTACTGCTGAGCTTTCATGTTCTGTATTGATTTAAAAAACAATCACCAGTACCACACCAAAACTTGGTCAAGATAGTGCTGCAGGAATTGGATGAGGCTTTTCAACCCCTACAGGAGTTTGTTGTTCCACTAACATTGCAAAGGTAGTAAACAGTCAAGTTTTTGTCATTGTTGATGCCTTATCACAGGCAACAAATAAAAATGCAGTTGCTTAACTATTTTACTACAAAGTTTAAATGTAATCCTCTTGTTTTAGACACGTCAGCAACATACAGAGGCAGCAGCGAAATGGAAACAGCATGATCTGTCAATGAGCAGTAAGCATTTCCTCCACCAGTGTTTAATTATGAATCATGATTAATCTTACTGCTATAGATTAAAGTCCTGATCTTAAAGTCATTTGCACAGAAAGTAGGTTTGTTCAGGAGCTAAGGCTTGTCTATGTAGACGCTTCCTTGGAACAAGAAACCCCTTTTAAGTTAGCTTTAGAAATCACCTTAGCTAAATCAGAAAAGGCGGCACGTATTCTAAAATAAGAATATACGCTTAACAATGCCCTTCTGCAATGCTTCTCTAACTAGGGCTACACTCCAGATCCTAGTGCTGCAAAGAAAACAGAGTACTTCATCCACACCTCACTGTATGTAAGAAATGGCACATCTAATGCCTTAGCTAACTTTCCTCTATTGCCTTTTACGCTACCCGGTATGCTTCAGACACATAGATAGTACTACTGGTGTTACACATTATGGATGTGTTGATTTCTGCTTTTAAGTCAACCTGCTGTCTGAAAGTTGATTTCCTCTTTCTGTATCCTACTCAAGAAAAAAAAAATCTATTTTAAATATAAGCACTGGTTTTACCTCCCTTATCTTTTGCAGAGATTTGTGTGTTAAGAATCACAAACAGGAAGAAATACTCTGCAACCTTCATGGAAATTTCTGACACAGATTCACTAATGGAAGAACCAGTTGCAGATAGCATTATTTCAGTAGAAATTGTAGCTTTCATAACCCAGACATTGCTGCCCATATGAACTTTCTTTCTCTACTAGAAGCAAGTCAGATATCAAGAAGCATTAAGTGTTGAAGTAGGTTAAGTTTACCTAAAAGTGCAGTTAACTGTGCTCCAAGGGCAGGTTAGCAGAAGCTCCTCTTGCTTTTCAATTAACATCTAGGAGATCAGGCAGCACGTTGATACAGCTCAGTCCCAGTGTGCTACATTCTGGCTAAGGTGAAGCAAATCCTGCAGTGATTAATGTTTTTTCCCTAGCTTGTTTTCCTAAGCTCTGTAATTGGAAAATTGCTAAAGCAGGTCATTTGAAGTATGTGTAGTATTTTAGGAACTATAACTTAGTGATCATAAATTTGCATTACAAATGCACATATAGCTCCTTACCTGGCATAAATTTTCTATCTGAACCACTTATTAAGTATACCACAACTCTGACCCACCCTGTAATCACCACTGGCCTAATATCTGTTCATTTGAAGCTCAATTTTCTTCTAGTTTTTGTTCTCTGTTCCCTTCTTCTGGATGCTTTTGGTTTTATGTAAAGAAACAAATAGTGAGTTCTTTCTACTTGTCATTCATTCTTCTGCAGTGGGGAAACACTGAAAAAACCCATATAGAAATGATGAAAGAATCTGCTAAAACATATCAAGGGAAGATGCAGCAAGAAGGAAGATTGGAAGGTGGAAAAAATGTCAAGAATGTGTGAAAGAAAGATGTCACCTATTCTTTTCAAATTGAGTAATGCTATACCTGCCTTTTTTTAAAAAGCTTTCAGAGAAATACAACTGATAGTTTTACTCTACTCACAGTAGGTACAGCTATTAAGCTTAAGCAGAAGTATAAATTTTGAAGAAATTAAAGGCAACACAGTGTTTGGCATGTTTGCCATCAGCAGGTAAGGTTCTCAAGTTCCTGAATATTCAAATACAAATTTAATTTATGGCCAGATACTGCAGTCAGAGAGATTGAAAAGCAAAACTTTAATCAAGCTGAAAGATTTAACATGTTTCAGTGAAGTAGTTAAAAAGATGTACGTAAGCATTAAGTCATTAAAATGACTTAAACCTCTTAAATCTTCTCAAAAGCAGATTAGGCTAAATTTAACCAAAACATGACATGAAGTCCAGTTTTGGTTTTATACATTATGTCAGTATGTACAGTTCTGAAAACTGATTTTTCTAAGATAGTACAGGTTCCTAGAGTCTCCAAAGTACAATACCAGCTATGGAGTTATTTTAACAGCTATCTGCAAAAACCACTAATGACCCATCCTAGTAATACATATATTACTTCTAATTTATCAGGAAAATTCTTTGAAGTCAGTTAAATGTTTGTTTATGCTCGTATTAACTGCTGCCACGGTGCATGATTTCATTACTCCCTTTAAATTCTGAGCTTTTCATAAGCTCAAATGGCAGATGAGGGCCCACGTACTATCAATTTTCTCATACAATATGCACGTTATTACTTACTCCTTTGCAAAATTTGTGACTAAAGGAAGAGCCTTTCAGAATAATTCTTTAGCTCTACTGAATATGAAGGACAAAAAAAGATAGTTGCCAATAATCTACTTTTTAAAAACCTCTGTAAATATTTTGCATTGTGTTTTAATAACAATACAGCTTTTGCTTTTAAACCTTGCAGAACTAAGAACTCTTCAAAAAAAGTAAGGCTTTAAAAACAACTTTTTGTACCCTTAATTATTGCACTGCTAGTTGACAAAAAGCTGAGAATTAAGTCCTCACACTTGGCATACTATTAAATGACATTTTAGAAGTAAATGGAGTATTTCAAAAGTTCTAACCAAAAAAAAGATATAATTAGGGGAAAAAAAAGGAAAAGAGGCTTAATGCTATTGTAAGAAATACTGGCTAATTCTATTAAGTTTAGTTACAGAAAGTTGGTCTTTTTGAAAGTACTATTGAAAAAGTTTAACATGGAACTTGGAAGAACTGTAGAAAACAAAATATCTGTATTCTAAAAATTAGGTTAACAATACACTCCAGCATACTTTGTCCAAGATGTTTAATTTCTTGTTGCTCACTGGATTTATTCTTTCTCTAATTACAGCAGATGGATCAGGTACAGTTTTAGAATTGACTTCCCTATGGTTGTAACTTGCTTCATTTACAGTAAAGATGACGAACCACCAAATTCATACTCCAAGAAGAGAAGGTGTCTTTAATGATGGCCAGCACCAGAGGACTCTGAAACAAAGACACAATTTAGACTGTTCAAACAGTAGAGCAAATCAACTCAGGAACATAGCTCAGAACCTAGAACAGACAACTGTATCTACACCTGAGCAAAAGAACTGGCAGATTCAGCTGCCCTGTCAAATAAAACAAAACCCTGAAACTACATGCATAAACTTGGCCAATACTAAAAATCCTCTTTCGCAAGTTTTAAAAGCACTATCATAGGCAAACATCCATTCTCCCTCAATTTTGGTATGGTTCTTTCTAAATTAAAGTTTATGCTATTATCCTTAAGCCTACTGGGCAGTATTTTCACTAATTACACATCATAAAATGTAAATAATGTTTGTATATACAAAGTCAGCTGGGAGCAAATGGGCTATCATGGTGCAGAAAGTTAACTGAGATTGAGCGGCTCATGATAAACTAAATTCCAATGTGATGTCAGAAGAAACTGTCCATAAATATCTGAACACTACTTTATAGAGGATATAAAGATACAAATTCAAAATACAAGTTTAAACTTCTTAGTTTCTTAACAGCTAAAATAGAAGCTACTCTTGAGATCATGCCGATTTTAGTAATTCCATTAAATGGTTGTTAGTATTATTTAAAAGAATCCCTCCCTTCCACAATCAAGGCATACAACTTCCATTCTACTCCTGAAACCTACGCAAAGGACAACTTAAGACAAGAGGTAGCATCTGTGCAGATTCACAGATGTTTCTAGGTTATAAAACCATCAATACAACACAAACTACATATTGTGAAGTAGTCTTTAAACATTTTCTAAATCCATAACTTAAACCCCAAACTTACGTAAAATATGCTGAGCTCATTTTTATGGCACTCATTTAAAAAATAGAACAGAGTATTAGATATTTAATACTTACTATCTGCCACTGCTTTTTTGCCTGGAAAAAAAAAAAAAGAAAAAACAAGCTGAACAATGACGGTGTAAAAAAATCCTTCATATTTATTTTTTGCAGATAAACTTCAATTAGATTATAATACTTATGATTTGCTAACTTAGCTTGAATAAGGTTTAAAAAGTGTACAACATGTACTTTCCATGGTGCATGTCAGTAAATGTTGTCTTGATTTTTTATAAGTTGTTTGTTTTTAATTAACCAAGACTCCAAGCATTTAGAAATTGTACCCATCAAGACTCCTACTGTAATTCAAAAGAAACATATAAAGAATGGTACTGTTTTACATAATATATGGATATACATACACACAACATACAGATGTAAACTGAAGCGCTAAGAATAAAGTTTGCTTTAAAATCTTCCCTTGTAAGTAAAATAGCTTATTTTACATTCCCATTGTAATTGCTCTCTTAAAATACTGATTCACAGTGATCAGACAAAAATAGATGGAAAACATTCTTCACAAGGAAGACAGTCATAAGAGGCTGTGCAATCTACACCCTTGGAAATATTTATTTGATTTATGAAAAAGCTTTTAAAAACCTGTATTTTTTTTTCACACCTTGAGCAAAAACTCAAAAATATAAGGATTCTAAAAAATCTTCTAATCAAAATATGGTCTAGTTCAGAACAGTCTTAATTCCCCTTCAGGACAAGTCTACAGGAGAAGCCCCTGGCTATATGTTGCAAGTTAGATGCATGTTTTTAAAACCAATTCCAATGTTACCTAATCTTCATAATGTAGGCAGAGTTACACTAGTATTTGAGTATTTTTGTTAGTTTAACCTTCTACACTGAGCATATTAAAACTTGTAGATTTTATGGCAGAAACCTGGCCTTAAGTAAGAGTGCTCATTTCTTATTTGCTCGATATTTTCAATCATTAAGGATATTCTTACCTATAAACCTTATATATAAAGTAACAGCTAATGAAGACTATAATGTGTAACTTACCACCATATGAAATTTTGTAATAGACATAAGCTGTTAATGCTACACCAACCCATATTTCTTGATACACGGTTGTGAAGTAGAATTTCATGGCTCTCAATGACTTTGGAAGCATGGTCTGCACCATCTGAAAAGTATAAGAAGTTTTACAATGGTTAGTTTTGCAACTGTATTCTTACCTGCTATGTTTTTAATATATATACACAGATAATACATATTGATATATATATATACACACTCCTGATATATATCAACAGCAGTTTACAGGTTAAAAAAAAAATCCCCAAACATACAGAAGTACTTACTTATTCCAAAGCAAGGCAATAAAAATTCAGAGTTAAGGTTACTATTTATGGGCTAAGACAATAAAAAATAATAAATTACAGCTAATGAAAGGGTTCAAAGATGACTCAACAGAGCATTTACAGAGCAGCAATGGCTAGGCTCCTCTCTCCCTATCAGTGACGGCTCTTTTTAATGTTTCCAAATTGTCTCAGGAGGAAAGTCTCATTCCAGACAAGCTAGAGAGGCTCCTTCCTTGCACTACCAATTTAGTTTCCCTCCCTCCCCCACAGCTAAGATGTCTCTCCCAACATGGTAATTTCTACTCAAAATAGCAAAATAAATTATGTTAAACTACTGACTTCATAATTTATTATGAATATTTTACTTTCAAAGTATGCCCCAAGAGCAAGAAGCCTATTGATGTTTTTCTCTTTTCTTATACAGCTTTGTTAGACAAATAGAAAACTGCAAGATGTTTTAAAATAAAGCTTACCCTATCTCCCATACAACATGTTAGTACAAATTTGCACCACATCACACTGAAATATTACGTGTTATACTGTCTTAGATACAGCACTTCACCCCAATAAAGTCACTATTTACACTTATTACAACCCAATAAAGTCAACTATGTATACACATAGGTGGTATATGGTAAATCAGAGTCCCAGGAAACAAAAGCAGATTTAAACTTAGAATCATAGAATCATTTAGGTTGGAAAAGACTTTCAAGATCATCGAGTCCAACCATTAACCATGCCCACTAAACCATGTCCTGAAGTACCCTATGAACTTCTATGAGGTGATGCTTACTCACTTATTTGCCATTACTAAATGTAAAGCATCCTTTGGCAAGCATCAAAGAGAAAAGGATGCATGGGTAGCCAATGCCAAAGCAACTGGAAAAATCTAGGTAATTCTTGAAAAGTGAAAGCATTTTCATGGTAATTAATGTGTAATTATAGACAAGCCCACATGTATCTTTATTTCTTTATGGACAGACATTTCAATCAAATTTATTATTGTGGACATTTCCTGAAACAGTGTTGTGCTTTCAGCAGTACTATTAAGAACACTGCAACTGCCTCGAAGTTTCCAGTATTTGTAGTTTCAGATGAACGGTACCATAATAGCAGTCATTCTGCTGTAACAAAATATCAAGACATACTAACAAACAAGGGGACTGAGCAGAAAGGAAGGAAAGGATTTTCCCACCGCTACGCAATATTATTTCCAATTAACACCCTGCTAAAACCCGGCAGAAGCCTTTCCCCAAGGCCTCGGCGGGGGCGACGTCGTTGTGGCCTTTTTTCCGAAATCTATCCGGAACAACGCAGGATTCGTTTTCTCACAGACCTCCCCGCCACGGCCCCACCTCAGCCCGGGTACCTGACCCACAGCCCCATCCGCACGGGGCGCGGGGGAGGTGGGCAACGTCAGAGCTCGAGCGCCGATGGCCGACGCCTTCCCCCCGTCCCCCCCTTTTCCCCAGGCTGAACCAAACTGCCTCCCCGAGACACCCCGAGCGATGCCTGCCAACAACTGGCGGGGCTCGCTTGGGCCGAAACCCACCGTTACAGCCGGGAGCGCGCGGCCCGCCACCGAAGGTCACCGAGCAGGGACGAACTCCGCTACCGCCGCGGGGGATGCTGGGAAAGGAGGCGCCACCGAGGGAAGACAGCGCTCCCAGAGAGGCGCCGCCGCCGCGCAGCGCCCCCTACGGCGGCGGAGGACCAGCGCGCCCTCCTCTGCCCCGCGGCCCCGCCCGACGCCCCGGAGCGCGCGGGGAAACAGCGGCCGCCGCCGCCTCGCTCCGCCTACCGAGTCCCGTCGTTACCGAAATCCGGAATAGAACTCCTTAACACCAGTGTGAAGTTAAGAAGCAGGCACTTCGTTTCTTGCCGCGCTGGGGACACGGGGGATGGCTCCCCCAAAGGCGTGTCCGACTTAGTATCAAAATCCATCCGTTTTCATAGATTTTTTCTGTCGGGTCACTGTTACTTAAGTTCTTTACATAAAAATGCATACTATGCTCGCTCTTAAATTTAACCTTTATAATGATTGGTCCTTTGATTATATAACCTTATCAATATTCTTATTTAAAAAAAATCATGGGTCAATTTCACTTAGCTCTACTGATTGGAATCTTCGATACTCAGATCGAGATAGGAAGGGTAATGGGAAGTGTAAAGGGGTTTCCAAGCAGCATAAAGACCATGACTGTCCTTAGTTTCTTAAACCAGAACATAGAAAAACCAGTAACTTCCTGGTGAGGTTTCCATGGTTAGCTATTTCAAACTTTAACAATATTAAGGTTCCTGTAGTCACACATAACGCAGTTCCTAAAGTTTCTATGGCTACATTTCAAACTTAACATTCCTATACATTATGCTTCACAATTTTACTTCTTAATCAAACCTAACTCTTCTATGTGATTAAATTTTGATTTCTTTATCAGAATATTTGCAACAGCATCACGTCCCCGCGCCCCCTCAGCCACTCCAGGGCCTTGCGGGGCCCTCACAGAGTTCATGTAGAAATCCAGACGCAGTCCCAGGGTCCCTCTCACCCCAGCGTTTCACCCCATCTGCACCTCACTCTTCCTACCCGAAAAGGGAACACGGCAAGTCCAACGCCAGGACAATGCCAGGAAGAGCCTGCTGAGTCTTTCTGTAGCGTGTCCCTTATAGAACAGCTTATCCTGGCGGACCAGCAGGCACCCACTGCGGCAGGTTCAGGAGCGCTGAGGCATCTACGCGCCTGTAGGCCACTTCCTCCAGGTGACGGCAAGGCCTGGGATTCCAGAGCAGCTCTCGGCCACTGTTCTGTGGGTGTGAGGGGGGGAAACTGACTACCCCACGCCCCTCCTGGCCGAGGAGGGAGGGAGCCTTACCCTGGGAAGAGCACAGGAGGGAGCCGGCGGGGCGGGTGGCCCACCTCGCCGCTCGGGAGCCCGCGGCCGCGCCTCAGCTGCGGCTACAGCAGGAGGCGCCCGGCCCTCTGGGTCACGTGCCAGGGGCGGGGCCGGGCCGAGGGCGGGAAGAGGGGCGGTGTAGACGCGCGGCGGGAAGAGGGGTGCGAGGCACGGGTCGCGTGCAGCCGCCATCATGCTGCGGCAGCTCACCGCGGAGCAGATCAGGGAGTGGTTCACCATCGGGAAAGCCGTGACCGCTGTCGAGTTCTTGGGCGAGGAGGCGCAGGCCGGCGCCCCGTGCAATCCCCCCTGGCGCCCTCCTGGCCCCCTCACTGCACGGGAGTCGTTAACGGCTGCCGGGTGAGTTCCGGGTGCTGAGCCTCTGCTCTTGGTGGCCAGGAGCCGCTCCTCACGGCCGGGGTGAAGGGCCGTCTGCGAGGGCACCGGTGGCCTCCTTTCTCTCATGTGCGCAGCCGTGACCCCCAGGGTCTGGACTGCCCCCCCTCCTTCCCCACTCTGCGTGGCCCCAGGGTGGTGCGGTTGTTGGCTTCCAGCCTAACGCCCTCGGTCACGTTTGTGGCTGCAGTCCAGGTGTGCATAGATGTGTTTTTGTGGGTTTAATACTTAAGTTGTTTTCTGATTTGCTAGTGAAGTCTATTGTCTTGATCATCGCTAGACATGCTATGTGTAGGATTTGCTTTCTCTGAAGTGCGTTAGCGCTGGCGTGAAATTCTGGCAAGTGCTGGTGAAAAACTGGAACAATCTTAGAGAAGACGTGGTTTATTCTGATTTAGGTGTGTAGCTTAGGAATTTTGGCAGTGGCAAGTGATAAATGAGATTCAGGAGTAAACTTATTTGCTCATTACGGAACAGTATTTTCACAGAGTGTGCTTCTCTGCATTTAACTTGTAAATCAGTGAGCAACAGTGATGATTTGGGCTGATTTTTTTGGCCCCCATAGTCCCTTAGCACTATTACTAGCTTTTCTCATGTTATTTTCATTGACAGATCCTTGAATGTTGAATAATTATTTTACAGTACATAAATTATTTGGTAAGTAGTTTCATATGTTATTTGTAACTAAGTGCTTTTCATTTATACCAAAGTTCATAAGCAAATAAACTTAGTAATAAGTGGGTGTTACCTACCCTATACCTTTGTTAGTAAGTTTAATTTGGTAGTTAATGCTACAAATTCCTGAAAAACTGACTTCTTACCTGTTCTTCTCCCTTCTTATGTTCCTCTCCAGTCAGCAGTTTTCCAGCAGTTGAGATACACATTTGACCAAATACAAATTATTTTCTGAAACCAGCATTGTGCATGTTAATTCTCAATGTAAGATTAATTCTGCTAATGCCTTTTATATGCTCAGTACCTGTTCCTCTCTTTCATATGGAAAAGGTACTTGAAGTTTAACTCGTTGGGGAGCTTTATAACTGATGAAAAACCTTTCTTTCAAACGATTCCTGCCCTCATGCAGGCATCCATGTCTGGATTGTTTAGACCTGCATGAAAAGAATCTGATACTCTTTATTCTGCATCAGTAGGGCAGAGTAAGTTGAGATCAACACTTCTGTTATTTATCCGCAAACTGACAACTGCACAAAAGGAGGGCAAAGAGTTTATACCAGCTCTGAGTGCAGATACAATGCGTTTGCACAGGCTTGTGAAGTTTTGTGTGTTTAGTTAAAGGGAAGTAGAGGGTCCAGTTACTTTTGGTATTGAGCTGCAATTTTTTATTACTCTAAACCTGTAGGAACTGATTTACTCTAGTCCTCCAGTGTTTTGTCAGTTAGGTGTATGCAAGAATTCTGATTGTTTCACCTTCTGTGTATATTATGTTCCACTCTTCTACATGAAATGTACTCTAGATTATAAGTTTCCAAAGTTTTTTTCAAAATAGTGTTTTTATCTTTTATGACAATATTGTGCCATTTGTTTCACCCAATTTATATTGCATTATTAGTAACTTCTTTGTTGGGTGGGGGACACAACTGTGGAGCATAAGGAAATATCTTTCAGTTGTATGTTACCAACTTGAGGAAATCTGAATGTCTTCTTCAGTATGTTTGAACAAAATATCAGAGGAAGCAGTTTTCCTCTGTGTTTGCAAAATAGTCCATTTTGTGAATTGGGCCACGTGAGTCTTGCCCATTTTTTATGATGTGGCAGACAGATTAAAAGGAAATCTGGAGATGAAGAGGTTACATAAGATACGTAAAAATTTGTTACATGCAGTGATTGGAGCCCAATTGGAAATGTAGCAAACTGAGTTCTGGCATATGTTTTCATTGATTTTCTGCTCTAATTGTCTGCTGTGACCGTAACCACTACATATCCAATCAGTCTTGCAAAACTTTATTATGAACCCACAGTGACAGATGATGGTAACTGAAAAACATGAAATTCAGTTAAATTTAAAATGATTGCCTCTTGCTTTGGAAATGAATGATGCTATTGCTATTCTAGAATAAGAACTGTCTGGTTTGATCAAAACATTTAAGTTTAATGCAGAGTCTGGGTTTCAGGATAGCTTCCAGTAAGTCAAATGACAAAGTACAACTATTTGAAATAAAACAATTCATTAATTTCTTGAAGATTAGAGAGCTAGTTGTTAAATGCTGTTAAATATCTGATGTTTCATTTAGTTGTCTGCCTTCACAGTACTTCAGCAGGTGCAGAGCAAAGTTTGGAAAAAATATAGAAAAAGTACATGCAGCGTGTTACAATTTCTGACATTTTCATTTTAGAACTTATTCTGGAAGTTGAGAAATAACTATTCAGCTCCAAAAAGTATTTACGAGTTTATTTGGTATAACTGATATTATATTAAACCATTTATCTTACACGGTATAAAGTTCCCATAGAGCCTAAAACATATGTAACAAGTACAGAAGTTTTGCCTAACACTTTGTGGATTGATTCTATTTCAAAATATGGAAAGCATTCTTTCTTGTTTAAATATGTCTAGCTGTATATGGCTAAAAAAAAATGCTTAACATTTTTTTCAGAAACATCTTGTTTTGGTTAAAAGGTGCTTTCAAACACAACATCTTTAAGGAACTGTAAAGATAAAAGGAGAGTTCTTATTTAAAGTTTGTTTACTACATACTATCTATGATCAAGGATTTTAATTTCTGAACTTGGAAAAAAGGGGGGAGCGTGTATGTTTGTGGATGGCAATCACAAGAAAATGCAAACAGCTACATAGGTTTTTGAAAGAAACAAACCAACTTAACTTGATGGGTAGTAATAGGGTAGATTCCAGATTCTATGAGAGAAGGTGGGAAACATGCTTTGTGTGTTTTTGTCGACATAACTTGAGACTGTGGGGATTTCATCTTTGTCCAATTTGTTAGAACTGTCTCCACGCAGGCTGAAATGTTCAGTGCAATTTGTATTCCATGCATCTACCAGTTGATCTTGTTGGTTTTCTCTCTCAATGGTAGTAAGAAAATCTTTTAGAACTTGCTTGAATATGTAGACTATTTCCCAGGGTAAAACATCATTTTCTGCCAAAACTTCACGAAATCTAGAAACAAACAAAAATTGAAATCTAATCATCAGCACTGAAAACTCTTCTGTTTCTTCTCTCGCCTTTTGAGGGGAGGGGAAGGAGGAGGAAATTACTGCCTTCTGGTGTCATTTATTCTTTGCTGCCACATTTCCCCACACACCTCCCCCCAAATATTATTTAACAATGCACTGGATGTGGTCCAGCTATTATGAGGATTGAAAGCTATTGTTATTTGGTATGCTTTTTTTTTTTTTTTTTTTTTTTTTTTTTTTTAAATTGGCCCATCTGGGTAACTTGATTTAAACTGACTTTGCCCTTAGGTATGTTCTGGGCTTTAAAAGGCACATAGGCTTGTTCTGACGTTTCTACGTGTCCCTAGAAAATGTATTAAAAATACAGGCATAGGAGAATTTTTCTTTGTAAAATAGGGGGTGGTGTGTGTTTGTTTTTAAAAAATGGGATTTTTTTTTTTTACAGTAATTTGCTAGTTTTAGAAGCTTTCAGGTATTTTGGACAGTGAAGCTGGGTTTCTGCATAACAGTACATTGCATTAGTGCTTTAATTTGATTTTTGGTTATTGGGTTACTACTTTATAAATATTGGGGATAAATAACAGAGGAAAAACTGAACGTATTGAGAGGTCACTTGTTTGAGCATGTGAGACTTCCCTTGTTTTGGATTAGACCAGGAAAATCCTGATTAAAAACTTCCTTCAAGTACAACATATTACAGTAAATATGTAATTTTTAAAACACATGTAAAAATGTGTTCTAGTTGATGGTCATTGTTATTTTGGAAGGAAAATCAGAGCCAAATATAAGCTTGCATTAGTTAGAAGAAACACGTTACTTAAGATGGATTATTCAAAGTTAGAGAAATATGAAATGATTACCTGCTGAGAACAGTTCCTGTTTGGCAAGGCTGGATTTGCGAACACAGAACTTCAAGCTGCCGTTGCTCAGTAGCTGGAATTGTTGCTTGAGGGTTTTGGTAGTTCTTCAGCCAGTTGTAATCCATGCCAGTCTTCTGGACTTTCTGTTCATTTTCAATCTCTTGAACTAATCTTTCACGCTCTTTCAGGTGCCATTTCAGTTCCCTCAGTAGGGTTTTTGTAACTACCTCTGATCCAGGATATCTTGTGGGTTTGTAGGAATCATTTTTTGACCATTTCATCCAGCCAAAAAGTGGCATTTTTAAGCTGTGAGGGGTGGGGGGAGTAGATTTTGCTTATTTCTGTCCAACCGATAGATATTTATACCTGTAGACTTCGTTCCTAGCAGCTGAATGTTTAAAGAAAACTTTTATTATTGATCCTAAAATATTTTGCAGTACAATATAGGTAGTGATAACAATAATCGCCAAGCCATAATTAAATCTGACAAGCCTTACATGTTATAATATTTTCCATCTGTTTTCTGAGTTAATATAACTGTGTGAAGTTTACAGCATTTAAAAGTGCCTATCTGTCATCTTGGATATATTTCATTTTTTATCCTGGTAGTATATATGGTTGAAAAAAACCCCACAAACCAAACAAAACAAAACAAAAAACTAAAAAAGCCTCACAAAAAATCCAAAACCAACCAAACAAGAAACTCCCCCAAAACAACAACAAAAAACCCCAACAAAACAAAACCCCAAACCTTGAAAATTTGAAGTTACCTGTACATTTGAAAGGGATTAAATAAAGTTAAGTGCTGGAACTCTGTGATCTGTTTCTAAAACTTCAGTATCAATTTATATTTTAAATTCTTTTTTACATAATATGGAAATAGAAATCTGGTGCAGTAGGCTTTTAAATTGCAGTTTGTTACAGATCATGCAGACACAAGAATACTAATTGGAATAAAATAATATAAATTACCTTTGCAGTTGTCTGTGGACAGTGTTGTTTCCAGTGAGTTTGCTTGAAGGTCTCTTATTCTAGCATATCCTGTTTCCAGGCTGTTACTACTGCTGGAAGAAAACAAGGGTTTTTCTTTTTTTTTTTTTTTTTTTTTTTTCATTTACTCAAACTGTGCTTAGAAAAATGACTTTCTCTACTGAATATGACAGTTTTAAGTTTTTCTGCTTTTAAGGTTCTTTTTCATCCCCTGTACCAGAGAGAATTAGTAATCCATTTAACCTAACATGGTCTTTCAAATACTTTCTACAAAGTCCATTAAGATCTCCTACCTTTGAATTGAGTTCTGCCGATGGCAGCAATTTAAAAAAAGATGGTAACAATTTCAAATGCTTGTTGCTAAATCCATCCAAAGGTATTGTTGGTAGTGAGATGAATAATGATAGTCTGAAGCAACTACAGATGTGCTTCTAGCTAAAGTTAAGGCTGTCGTATGATGTGATGCTTGGCTGTGCATAGCTGTAGGTCACAGTTTAGAGCTGTATTTTTATGCCTGTAGAGTGCTAAAAATAACTATGTTGCTTTTATCATCAAACTAAACTTTAAAGCTATTGAGATGCTGGAATACTTTTCTCCCATTAGAGGGGGATCAGGCTGTTCTACTGTCATTTTTAAACAGCTAAGAATAGTCTTTCTCTAGTAAAGATTATCTAAAGCCTTTGTTAAGTGAGTGTTGACAGAAAAGAGCTATTTGACAGTTGCTCAGGATTTTGTTGCTATATTAAATACTTCTTCCAGATGAATTTCATCAATCTCATGGTACTACACTTTTTCATTACTATGCATAGCTGTTCACATTTCTAATTAACATTTCAAATGTGTTTAAAGAAGCCAGTCTGTAACACCTATGGTGTGCCATGAAAGACACATTAATCTAATTAAAGGAATAGAGTGATAAGGAGATGGAAATTGAGGTCAAACTGATCTAAAAAGCCCAGACTTGTAAGTCTTACCATAGACTTCTTCCCTCTCAACTGGCTGTCAGTTGCCTGCTCCCTCTTTCCTTGATGACTATTTTGAGCATATCCATTTTTAAGATTCATTTTCAGGGATGGCATTGTGCACACCAAAGGTCGCTGAAGCAGCCATTTTCTGTTCCAGTTATCTGGTCTCTTCCTATTAATCTAAACAATAGTCATGGTATAAGAAATGCTTTCTCTTCTGCTCTTTCTTGTTCTAATGACTCTCTTTGCTCCTGTAAGTATTTTTCATTCGTACTTTTTTGCCTCCACTGGTATGTCGAACTGTTGGGAGAACAAGGGTTCTGTAAATCTGTTCTAGATGTCATACAACATAAAGGATGACGTGTATGGCTGTTATTAAAGCTGATATTACTTATACATTGGAAAAATTCAAATGTCAGTATTAATCCTCTTCAACTGAAAGGTTTTCACATTGCATTGTATGTGGTACTATGAAAAAGGAAGGGAGTGAGGTTTATGGTGACAGAACTGTCCTGACAGATTTTCAGATGAAATTAAAATGCTCCTTGCCACCTCCTTTACAGCACAGTTAACATGTCACCACTTTTTTTTCCACTGTATCAAATCTGAAAGTAAACTGCTGTACAGTATAAAAGCATTGTAGTGTCTTTGCAAATTAGGGATGCATACTGGAAGGTGTGCAAATTAATTAAATGAGAATCCTACAACAGGATTTTTTTGTTTTTTACCTAATCTTTGGTTGCGTCATCAAATTTTGTGAAGCAGGATACTGAGAATGATATTTATTTTTCCATTGGTAGGAGAACATTAAAGCTGAAGATTTGTATTGCTTCTACTTTTGTATGCATTTCAGATCTGTATTCAGGAAGAGATGACTGCTCATGTGAGGCTGGTATATTGGGAACTGGAACTTAAAAGTAGAGCAGTATTTTATGCAGTTGCTAGCCAGTGTTTAATCCTGGAAGCTTTGGGGAGAGTTAAAATTCCATCCAACTGTCCCTAAATGTACTTGTGGTTCTGCAGTGCTGTGTCAGGATGGAAGTTTTGGCCTGACTTTGGATGATAGTGGGTCTGTTCCCTGAAGGCATTACTGAGTTTGCCTTTATTAGTAACTAGAGTTATTGTTATGATTTAACTGGGGGAGGGAAGGCTATATTTTGATTCCTCTCATTAATTTTTAGGCAGTTCCTAAAATTACAATAATAAAAGTAAAAATGGTGTGAAATCTTTACTATTTATCTTTAGGTTCTTGCTCCTCCCACCCCTCCCCCTCTTCTTTGACTTGTTATTGGGGGAAAATGTTTTGGTCTCCTTACCATTCATCTGGCAATCTTGCGCTTTCCTTCAGTCTGTACATTTTCAGAGATGCTGTGTTTTTAAAAGTGATTTATGGTCTTAAGCTTCTGAATTTCTCTTGTCTGTGGCATTTCATCTTATTACTCACGTAAATTTTCTAAAATTTTCAGTCCTACCACTTTTGCTTTCTTACTGTAGCATACCAAAACAATATTTTTATAGTTTCAGTTTACCTTTTCTGAATATTTTCTTTGACGGTTTTAGTGACTAAAACACATAATACTAGAGTGAGACCATAGCATTAGTTCTATAATGATGAATAATTTTTGTCTTTTTTAACAAGCCATAATTTATTCTGCCACTGCACCAGAGCAGACAATTAACCCCAATTGTCTTTGTGTGTAATATAAAATGGAAACTGAAGATTCTTTGAACTTTTTTAAAAAACTTTCCTTCAACCTTGTTTTACTTTGTTTTCCTAATTTTTGAGGCAAGGAATCTAATGAATTCCTCAAGCATCTGTTGTTTCTATAACATAATTTTTTTTGAACTGCAGTGAATGATATCGCCTCTTATGTAGGTAAATCAGAAGGGGTCTCTTTTCAAATAAGCATTTCTTATGCTTTCTCTTTAACATAACCACACCTTTTTCTGTAACATATTTTAGGCTTGTTTTCTGATGCTGTTCTCAAATTGAACTGAGGGAGCAGCAAGAGTTGCTGGAGCCCAAGTGCAGATTTCCTTTCATAAATTAATTCAGGCAGTTTTAGTGGTCTTTCCTTTCTTGCTATGGCAGGTCCAGGTTCATCAGCAAAGAGCCTTATTCCAAAAAAACAGCCTTACAAGAACACAAGCTAATTGAAAATTGATTGGATAGATAAGGATATAAGGGTGGCAGCCAGTGGATAAAATGGGATCTCTTTCCTTGCATCCCTGTGTAAGACACACAGGTTATTTCTTTCTATTTTAAAATGACTATGTACAGAACAGACTTTTTTAAAACCTCAGTGATAGCTTATTTTTATCCTGTGGACTTCTTGGTCGCACCCAAAAAAATGCATTTCAAAGTGTCAGTGTCGTCTTCTTTCTCCTGTAGTCATTATTCTCCACCCAATCCCAAGTAAATGGGAGGTTCACACCAAACAGTTCTTACTTTTTCAACTAGTTGTCAATTCTGCCATTTGACATGATGTTTCTCAGTCAGTTGGTTAGGAGAATGTGTAACCTGGTTTGTGGAGGTGTTAGACAAGGGAAGGAGAAAAGAGGAATATCTCTTTTTCCTCTTTCTTAGGAGAGTACAAAATACTTTTTCTAGCAATTCCGTAAGCAGTAACTAAATGATTGTATTGCATTGTGTGTATCGTTTCCACTGCAGATTACTCTAGCTTTGTAAGTAAAATACTCATGTACTTTTCAGAAGCCTTTTTCTGAAATAACAGTAGAAATTGAGGCCTGTGGAGAAGCTCTGAATACATCTAGCATGGCCATGCATTGGCTTGTCTCCTGTGCCTTCAGACCGTATGAAGAATAAATGCTTCACTGTAAGAGTGGTTGAATAGAGCTAGCCAATCTAAAATAGAGGTTTGTGTGACAGAGCTTGTGTGTAAGCAGGTTGTAAAACTTTTGCATCAGTTTAGGTGAGTGAAGACAACCACACATGAAATGATAGAGCAATCTAAATGCATCTCTGCAATAGTGACTGCTTTGTTGTGGTGAGGATTTCTTACAGCTTATGGTGAATATATTTGGTTTCCCCATGGCTTTTAGCTGTGCTGGTTTCATGACATTTTGCTTACAAATACAGAAGTGAGGAATCATTGAGGTAGCTTAACTTGCATTCCGATAGTTATATGAGTACACAAAGTAAGCATAATTTAAATGAAATTACTCTAGAATAGATTAATATGGAGGGGTGTGGGTGTTTTTCCCTACTGGCTTCAGTAAATGTAGACACAGCCTCTAATTTAGAAGGTGATCTTCCTAATGACTGACTATGGATCACCAGTCAATAACGAGCATGGCCTGGTGTGTGTGGCAGAACAGTTCCTACTGGGGCCATGTGCTCTGTTTATTACTGTCTTTTACTCATAAAAAAAATTAAGTATGAGGTGCCATTCCATTTATTGCTTGATTCATTCTAGTTAGTAGGAAGCATATTTAGGGAGTCTGTTACTGGTTCTTACTTGATTGAGGGGAAAGGAGCATCAATCTAGTGTGGTATTAGCACATGTCATCTTTAAAGGATTCCTTCTAAGATAGTGATGCATCCATGGTGGCAGCTACATTCTGGGTGTGTTTGGTATTGAAGAGATGCATCTGAACCCGACACTTGCTGTGAGAACCCTCAGTTTCAAAGTGGTTTTGTTCAGCCGCCTGTGTGGCTTGGTGAGAAGGTGTGGAAGTCCAGTTAGTGGCTCTAATCTTTAACCTGAAAATGTCTGGTACTCAAAATGTCTCATCTGTTCTAGGAATTCCTCTTTTGCCTCTTCCTGTTTGACAGACATCACAGTTGTGAGGGGGAACTTTATGATTTCTGGAATCAAATAACTGGTGTGAGGCTGCAAAGGTTTAGCATTTACTTAAATAGAAGTATTGCTTGCTTTTAAATTTCTTCAGGATTAAAACTTCTGGACCTTTCCTTGTCAATGCTCTTATAGCGTTGTACCTTACCAACTAGAAGCCCTCTGCTCTATGTTCAAGGCATAGCACAATTACAGAGTAAGAATATTTACATATACTTGTGATGTAAGTACAGCATACAACTTACCGATTTAAGTAGCTGAAACTTACCACAGGGAAACAGAATGAATCAACATGGGGTGTGTGTTCTGAGGGTGCTGAATATACCTGGATTTTAGCTTTGTTGATAAAATAGCAAAGCATAACTCCGGAGGAGTACTTGAAGAGTAACAGTGAGGTGGTTTTGTGGATGTTTACAGGAAACTTCCTCTAGTATAAGCAGTAGCATTAGAGAAAAGTGGATCCTTATCTGAAAATCATCATAACTAACCTTAATACCAGCAGCTACTTTAGAAGATGGGACTGTTAATGACAAGGTAGTATTTCTTAGTTAAAAAGAGGTGACAGAAGATGTTTATTTTATCCTGTCTGACGCTTTCTGAAATCTTTTGAAAGCTTTTTTAAAAAAACCTAAGTAAAATAATCTCTTTAGCACAGGAAACTTAGATATTTGCATGAGGTGTGGTTAAGTTTTACATTCTGATTATGATCTTTCAATGCTACTGTAGTAATAATTTGCTGTCATGCAGAAGGCATATTCTTGAAACAGACTTACCATTTTTGCAAAATATGAAATTCTCACAAAGGAAAGTTCTATCGACATCAGCTGTTTTCTCAGTGTAGTGTTTTCTTGTGAACAAGGATTGTTGTGTAACCATATTCAGGGAGAAAAAAGCTGCAAATCCAAGTCAGCTCTGAGTGCAACAAGAAGACTTTAGTCCTAACTTATGTGTCTTAACATCACATACGCAAAGGAACTTCATAACTGACAACCAGGTCCTGTAATAAAAAAGCCATCTAGTTAAACCTGGGGCTACTACTATGCCTATCTGTAAGAACTACAAATTGAATACTGATTTGTGCTGATTGAGTGTGCTGTTGGACAGCACTATTTTTGGACAGAAAGTCAACTGAGAAGTTGCTGGTGCTGCACAGCAGTTAGCTCTCCTGTCTTGTTATGCCATGTGCTTTTGAACTGCCTCACTGAATGATGCTAGGTAAAAATGAAACAAACCTTTGAAAAACACTTCCATTTAACCAAATATTGCACTGATGATGTGAGCAACAATGTGTGACCAATGGTGAGACCGGGTAGAGGAGACGCTTCTTATTCTTTACTTTGGAAGATTTTATGGCATCTGTACCATCTGAGATGCTATTGACTCTTAGAATTGAAAGAGGCAAGAAGTATAGTGCTCTTTATGAATGAGACTGATAATGACACACCAAGAAATTATCATCATCATTCTTAACCAGAAGTGTTTATAGCAGGTCATAACCATTGCTAGCTATGTAACATTTCAACACACTGGCATGGTGGTGTATGTTCTGTATTTCTTTGTTAGCATCTGCGGGTAATACAGTCACATACTATGGTTTGCTGGCTTGGATTTTGTGTGAAGGGCTGATACTTTATTCTTGTGAGTTAAGCCCGGTAGGCAGCTAAGCACCACACAGCCCCTCGCTTACTCCTTGCTCACCCCCAGTGGGATGGGGGGAAGAGGAATGGAAGAGTAAAAGCAAGAAAACTTGGGGTTGAGATAAAAACTGTTTGAAGAAGTGGAAGAAGAGAGAAAGAAACAAGTGATGCGAAGGCAGTCACGCACCAACTCCCACGGGCAGACTGATGCCCAGCCAGTTCCTGAACAATAGATGGCAAACCTAACTGAAACTTCCCTCTTTTCCCTTTTTATTGCTGAGCATGGCAGTATAGGGCATGGAATACCGCTTCGGTTAGTTTGGGTTATCTGCCTGGTTTTGCCCCCTCCCAACCTCTTGCACATCCCCCAGTCTATTCACAGAAGGACTGCAGTGTGAGAAACAGAGAAGGTCTTGGTGCTGTGCAAACACTGCTTGGCAGTAACTAAAATATTCCTTTTAGGAGTATTGTTTTGGTCACAAATCTAAAACACAGTGTCATGGAGCTGCTGTGAAGAAAATTAACTCTATCCCAGCCAGCCCCAGAACAGTTACATAGAAAGGCTACCAATGCTACCAGTCATCTGAGAAAAGTGAGATTTCATTTTTGTAGCTACCTGTAGCTAGCAGGTTGGATGATTTGCTTCCACTTACAAACACAGCCCAGCTCTTTGGATTTAATGATCAACTTTGCAGTGCGTTTTTTCTTTTGATTTGACAGAAAAACTTGTAGCTGCTTCAGGCTGCAGACAGATGGTGAGTCGACCTCCTCTGGTAGCTTCAGACAGCATTTGACTACTGCATTCACTTTTTAACAACTATGAACAAAGCTTGCCATGAGTCTACATGAGAGGTCTCTTGGTAAGACTCCTTGTTTCGTCCTTTGCTGTGACAGCTAACAACTAATAATTCTCTTTTAACAGTGTTAACTGACAGAAAGTTGTGTAAGTTATCATTGTACTTCTGTTTGTGATGAATAAAATCAGGACATACTTGAAGCTCATTTATTCCAGTTGGACTGTCTGTAGCATTAATTTCTTTGGTGCTGGTGAAACTTCACTAATAGGTAGGGGAGTTACAGGTGTCAGTTTGAAATTGAGGGGATCTTGCATTTGATACTGGTCTTCATGGGCATTTTTTAATTCAGTGCAGTGTCTTATATTTTATTCAGAGATTTATTTAAGCTGGATTTTACCAAGTTGATAACCAAATGCTTGTTTCCATCTTATTGTTATGGGGATTTTTTTTTTTTTTTTTGCTTTTGCTATTTGGTCAAGTTCCTTGCCTTTGTGGTCAGAAGGAAGGGATGAATTTTGAAGTCTTAAGGAGTGTAGATGCTTTGTGAATGTTGCTAAAGGATAAGAAACAATGCTTGATAGAGGAACTGTGCTTTTGGTTTAAGTTAATAAATATGAACACCCATCTAACTGCTAATTCATAACTAATTATAACAACATTAATTTAAAAAATTAACTGTTTCATGTGTGGTGGAGAGGTAGTTGCTGTGTGGCTTGTCACCATCTGCCACAGGTAATAGCTGCCCTCTTCCAAACATCCCTATTTGAGCTATGGCTGCAGAAAGAGGAGCTTATCAACAGCTCATTTCCAAGAAGGGTCCAGTTCTTTGAAGCCCAGCAGTAAATCTAAGTCTCCCCCACTGGCATAAAATCCCAGAGCAGTAGACAGTAAATTTGAGGATTTGGGCTGTTTTATTTTGGCATTTGTGGTTGTTACTTTTCTTGTTTTCTAACTGTGGGTAAGGTGGAAGATGGAAGGTCTTACAGAGGTGTTAGTTTGACATAGAAGAAATATTTCCGAGATAC
This sequence comes from Astur gentilis, assembly GCF_929443795.1. Lineage (NCBI taxonomy): Eukaryota > Metazoa > Chordata > Aves > Accipitriformes > Accipitridae > Astur > Astur gentilis. The sequence continues at coordinate 12,307,752 of NC_064904.1, forward strand.
TGAGTTTACACAGTCTATCCAAATCCAAAAGTTTGCTTTCGAGTTTTTCAGGATTTTGCACAGTAGTTTTGGTGCACTCCCTCTCTCTCTCCTCCTCCCCAGCTAGTTAAGGTTTTGAAACAGGAGCTCTGAATAACTGCTGAGAGGAAGAGCAGTGTAAGCCTCTACGATGCCTATATATGAAGACTTTATCACTAAATCTAGCTAATTACATTTTAGAACAGTTTTCTTGAGTGGAAAAAAGCATGTATTTCGTTGATTCTTAGATTCTTAAAATAATCTGTAAATCAATTTGTAAAACTGTATTTTAGTATTTAATAGATTTCACTTATTCTGAATTCTATTAATATATTGTCATATTTTTGCAACTGAAACATTATGAGTTTTGAATGACAGTACATTAGTTCTTTAAAGTTAGTGTATTTCTGCAGGTAATACCAGTCTTCTAAAAGTATGGAATGCCAACTGCCAGTCAGAAGGAAAGTAATTTTTAGTATGTCCTTCAGTAAACCCAGTGGAAGGTTATTTACTGTCATTGCAAATGTTCAGTTATGTAAAGTGTCACATTATTTTAGTTTCAGAAAAGAGGCTTTGAAACAGTCTACTGTATATATTGTACTAAAATTGTACAGCAAAATATAGCTCTGTATGCTATAAGGCTAAGTGTTTTTTCGAGCGATTTCCCCCCTCCAAAGACCTCTAAGTAGGTGGACAGCTTGTGTGTGTGATAGAAGATATGACTTAGGGCAGTCTTTCTCTTGTGATCTGTGAAATGAGTGACACTAGTTTTATGTTCAGCTCCCAGCCCCATGTGAACAGGATTTTTTGTGTCAAATGAAGCAGAACGTAAGTAAGAAAAAAGTACGTCTATAAGAATTTTCTAAAACACAGCCCTAGAACACTTGGATTTTTCAGTTGTTTGTCTCTAAGATGGAAATGTTCTTGAAGTTATATGGCCTTGAATAGGAACTTCTACCCCCAAATTAAATAATTAATAGAAAGTAATCTGAAATTGGATAAGCAAGCATCTTAATCCTTGGAATTTCATTACATACTTGAATATTTTCTTTATACAATCAGGTTTGCTGCATAAGCAGTGTTAGTTTTTTCAGGGAGTGAGGCTCTGTGTTTTTTTGAGCATCACTTCTAAAGACTGTGTTCAGTGTATGCATTGGCATTGTAGTATATGTCACTGAAAAGAGCCAGACAAATTACCTGTCACAGTTATGGTTGAGATTGGGCAATTGATTCTATTTTTGATAACTAAGTGTATGCAGAAATGCTTTGGTTAATATTTCAGATGCTCAAATACAAAAAATTTACTGAATGTACTCTGTTATGATGGTCTTGTTGACTTATTAGAGGTCATTCTGTAGCTTGAGGAAAAGTAAGACCTTTCTCTAGCTGAATTTATTTAAAGAAAGGCACCCTCAGTGTATTTGAAAGCATTTACAATTGGATGTGTCAACAATTTCTGGTGTTAAACTGTGTTTCCCTTCTAGTAATTCCCCTGAAGTGGCAGCTGCATTTAATCTTGTTTATGAAACTGAATTTTCCTTTTAACCCAAATAAATATTTAAAAATATTTTGTCCCAATCAAATGCTCAAAATTAGTTTAAGTAATCACATATACCAAGATCAGTCACACTTCAGAAAAATGTTATAGAAGTTAAACCACATGGTAAAGAATAAGGAAAGTATTCCAATATCTCTTAAGAAAAGTGTTGATTCTCTTCCAAAAAGAGGTGTGCTGTGTACTACCTTTTTGCCTGGACAGAAAGCCTCCTACTGGCTGCTGCTTGTGAGGCTCAAAGCTCCCATTCTTATGAGAGTATTTTCCAAAATAGGTAGGTCTTGAGATATGTACACCTTCATAGGTAGCTGACGTATTGTTTTACAGATGCTAGGACATATCAAGAGTTACTTGTTGATTGATTGTGTTCTCAGTGCTTTAAAATTTTGTCTGCCTTTGTCCATTTACTGTGGACATAATGTCATATGTTTGCAGGTTCAGCCACAGAAATCTGGCCACTCTTGAGGATGAAATGTGCCCTTGATTTGAGTGAGATCAAACTGTCACCTTCTGTTTTTTTTCAATGAGGGGGAAGGAAGAAAAAACAGAACATCTGAAGTCTCTGTCATTTCCTTAAATTGATAACGTTAAATTTTCAGTAATTGTGTTAGAGTCACAAAAATGCGTTTTACAGCCTCTTAATTTGGTAAAATTCTGAATGTGTTTCATAGATGCAGCTGAAAAGCTGTTGTTTGCCAATGTTGTAATGTTTTGGAGAGATCAAAATGCCTGGGGGAGTCTAAAAGTAGGTGAGTACAGAGGCTGGAATCTGGAAAGCCTAAAGAATATATGCTGTAACAGGGCAGGTGTACTCAAATATGGGTTTTCATTGTGTCAGAGGGAGCAGAAATGAGGAAGAGAACTGGTGTATCAGACAGACACACACTTCATTAAGTAGAATCCAGAAAAGTCCCTTCATTAGTGTCCTTTCCTAGCCTGGAATGGATTTGAATTTTATGAATCTTGTCATTCTTTTGCTGTCAGCAAATGTCTGTTGAAACTCATTAGAAAAATGTTCTATCCCTTTCTGTTTGTCCAGGTATATATCGAATGATAAAATCATTTAGGTTGGAAAAGACCTTCAAGATCATCGAGTCCAACCATCAACCATGCCCACTAAACTTATGTCCTGAAGTACCCCATCTACTCGCTTCTATATAGGATCGTACCTCATACTGATGGCTTATTAATGATTATTTGAAAGGACTGTATCATTCAGATGACTTAAGGGAGCAACAAAGGGCTTCATAATGATTTTTTTTCCTATTTTGCTTAAAAAATAACATTATTCTGTAGGCTTTTAATTTTATTAAAGCTGCAAAGTTCAGCATTAAAACACTGAGAAATGATGTAATGAAGGTTGTTGGTTCATTTCATATGCCCATATGCAGTTTTCCAATTGCATATTATTTTCCCCAAGACTGGCCTGATTCAGTGCATCAAGTGAGCAATGTTCATTCTTAATGACTGGCTATTAAATATTTTCTTTATTCATTTTGTAGCCTGAGGTTTATTTACTGCATGCTGTTTTCTGAAGATAGAAAACCTAATTTCTGAAAGAAAATATCCAGATATCCAAACAAAAATTGATGTATTTTCACAAATCGCCAAGGTCATACTGTCCTTGTTTTCCTGGAGCTGTACAAGCAAAGGTCATAAGCACATCCATACTTCCATGAGCCCTTTTTGAAATGCTTAATACTCCAGCTGCTGCTTAAATAACTGATGCTTCTGCAAGGTCTTTACAGCAAATGAGGTACACAGTCCTACCCCTCAGTGGAAGCTTTTTGTTGAATTGATTTCCTTGCTATTGCTCAGGGCTCTGACAGTCAAGTAACACCTGCTCCTCCATGACAGCATTTACTGTCTTAATCAGATGGCTTTTTTCCTTGTGGAAGACTGAAGGACAAGTGGTATTTACTGCATAACCAGGTTTTGTTGTCAGAAGATGCATGTCCCGTGCACTCAGTGAGGCTGCAGTCTTATGGAAATGAAAAATAATTGGTTATATCACTAAAATCTGTAGCATACAATGCTGCCAAACTGAGATTTTGTGGCCAAGCTCAATTATGTTATTTTCAACTGCTGAATGCTTGACTTTGATACCTTCATTGTATTTTTGGGGTTTACTTGTGTTTAATATACATTCAGTGGAATAATCTACTTAAACAGTCTGACATGATGTGTATGAACTTTTCTGAATTGTACCTTGGATTCAGGCCTGTTGTGGAGTGTTGCCTGTCCCAGCTGTTTCAGGAGGGTTCGAGTGATAAAAGTGTTGTAGTCTGCTTGCTGAAAGTAGGCAGCTGTTGCTCATGTAGTGATTATGCAGATGCATGCAATCCTGTTGAACCCTGCATTATTGGGATACTTGAGATCCAGGGAAAAATTGCCTCAGCTCTATGCCTAAAATATCGTTAAAATAGGATAAGAAGCCATTTCTTTATCAGCAGTAGTTGATAAATACTTGGTGTTTCCTGTAGGAGGAAATAATGACTGATCTGAATAAGTAGTCTGTAGCAGAGCCAAGCTGGCAAAGGGTTTGCCTTCTCAGTGAAGGTGGGTGCTCTGTGGCATCAAGTTACTGTGAATTACTCTATGAGGAGAACTGTGTGACACAGTACCATGTTAAAAATCTCGTTTTCAGCTTAATTGTTTTTCGAGTCTGTTGTGTTGATTTCTTAACCCAAATAATAAGCATCTGCAGCAGTATCCTTTGAAATGTCTCAAATATACACCAACAGAGAAACAGATTTGCTCTGCATTAACAAATTACTGCATAGCAAAAGCTTGCGCTGGGCCCGGAGTTTAAATTTGTGCAAAACCATAGTTTTGACTTCTAGTTTGTACTTCATTAAAAAAAAAAAAAGAGAGAGAGAGTGCTTTTGATGTGTCTAAAACTCTTCTACATTTAAGTTCATTCATGATTTAATAATCATACAATCATTGTATGTATGCTACTTTATTCTCGAGTGAAATCCATGCGGGTCGACTTTGTCTTGTGTGTAACAGATTTCCATAAAATTCCCTGATTGGGTGATGGTGGTGTTTTGTTTTGGTTTGGTTTTTTTTTCCCCCCTGGTCGCCATCATCTCTTGGCTCAAAGACAAAAGTTCTTTCCTTAATGCTGCGAGATGATTGTGTTTACTCCTGCCTACTTCCCTTGTCCCCAGAAAATCATGCAAGAATTACATGTATTCTCTTAATTGTATTGTGTCAAGAATTGGTGAAACAGAGCTATTTCATCTTTATTCAGAAGAAATTGTAGACTTCCATTAGGCAAGAAATTACTCAGTATAAAAACTTGAAAGGATGATATTTTGGGAGCTCAATTCTTTTTTTAATCTAAACAAAAATATTTAATGTGGCACTTTCCTTAGATTAGTATCTTAACTGCAGAGATAAAATTTATTTCTGAAGTTTGCTTATTGAAGTAGTTCCTGCATGACATGGAGACTCTGAACTTACTGTATAATGCTGTTATTACCAGATATATCTGTGACTTAGATTAGGAAACATTTATTGATTTGTCATTTCTTTCCTCTCCAGGCTGCCTATCACCAAAAGTGTTGGAACTGAATATGTGAAAAAATACAGACAAGTGAAGGAACAAAAGCTAGATGCGGTTGGAAATGATCATCTTGTCTATAAACCAGGTTAAAAAAAAAAAATAAATTGCTTCCTGTTATAGACTTGCATACACCTGTCTTTTTCCTCCTATCTCCTCCCCTAAACAAAACTATGAAACCTTATTGTGTATTCTTGTTTGTTTAATGCTGTATGTGTGTTTGTTTTGTGTAAGGTATGGCCCTAGAAAGTAAACACCTTATTTTCTGGAAGCCACAATATGTAGTGCTGTTGTATGCACATATATCTATGCATCTGGTTTATTGCATTGATATGACTGAAATATATCTGCAAGGAAAAGATACCATGCATTGGATTCATGTCTTTCTCTATTCTGTTTTCCCATTTTCTATCCATGTTATTTCTGTGTATACTTGATTGTTGCTTTGAACTGCCTTTAGAGAGAAATTTGATTGCACTTCTGTCCTAGGAGCTCTGGTAAAAGTAGTGTGAGGCTGGCTCGCTTGTCAGGACAGGTCAGCTTCAAACTCTTGCTGTGCCCCTTAATTTCCAAATTTGTTTATGTAGCTTATTTCCCAAGTAAAGGACACTTATGTGTTTTGTCTGTTCTGCGTGTCGTTCTCTGTAATACTTTTTGTATCTCTTTGCTGATATACCAAAAAATTGAGAAATTTTCTAGAAATTACTGTCCTTCAATGCTTCTGCAAATTGTATGACTTCTGGAACTCTGGTAGTTGATGAAGCCATTTGTTTGGCCTGTCATCAGGTGGCAGGCAGTAGGTGCAGTTGACCTGTCCAGCATGTGCAGTGCATCTGACCATCTGTCCTAACCACAAAATACTGTCTCTTGTTCACTTGACATTACATAAAATTTGTGGGAGAGGAGGAGGTATTGAAAGGTGAAAATGGGGGAATAAAGGGACTGAAAGAAGCTTTGAATGTTGTAGTTCAGGAATGTCGTGTTCCCTAGTTTTTCATGTGCTCTACTAGCAAAGGAAGGACAGCAACAAGTTGACTAAGCTTAAGTTCCTTAGATTTTTCTTTAGAAGTATAGTGGTATCAATTAATTCAAGGAAATACTGTAGATCAGTTAATGTCCTTCAGGTATTAAATCAGAATTCTGCCTAAGGTAGGCCAGCAACTTTAGCAGCATGGGTTGCCTGCCTAATTTTGAATGGAACGGATGAGAGCAGTGTTCCTCCTGTAAAAGAAACAGGGTTATAACTTAGGCTTTTTAGGAAATATTTCTGCATAGTCATCCTGGTACTTTTTTATAAATACCTGTTTTCCCTTGGTTTACCCTAAAATGTTTGTCCTTGAAATTTATACCTTCTAATATTTATTCTTGCCTTCCAGTTGTAACTTACTTAAACAGCATCTAGTTAGCAAACAACCTTAAAAAATTACTAAAATATTAGCATATAGATACTCTCTTATTATTAATCTATTAGATGTTTTCATATGTCCCTTTTTTCCCTCTCTTCCTACTCTGTGTCATGGTCTGGAGTCTCAGTTGCTTCAGGAGTGGTTCCATGTGGTGTTGATGTCTGCCTTCTCTTGTCAGTGCTCTGCTCCCAGCTCTATGCGATCCAGTGGGGGACTATTAGCAGACTGGATAGTGATGGGACTGGAAGAATCTTACAGCATTCTGAGACTGAGCTGCCAAATCCCACCAAGGTGCAGAATAACAGAAAAACTTCAGAAAATCCTGGTTCTTATTGCTATCAACTTTGATTTACAGACAGATTCAAGAATATTGTGTTAGGATAATATAATAAAGATGATCAGTGAGTGAGCATGAGATTTTTAATGTTAATTTTATGGATTATGAATATATATGTTAATGAGACTTGTATTCTCAAATGGTAATATGTTCATCATGCAGATTTCAACAGCTCCAAGACCCATTTGTAACTATTAGCTATATCAATCTGGAAGTGCATGTTCTATTTAAGAACATGAAAATTGTCATAAACAATCAAGGATTTATTTAGACCAGGCCTTACCACTCTAGCTGTGTTGAGTAGAAATGTAGTCAAGAAATAAGCTGCACAACATGGAAATGAGAAGCTGATTTGCCCTGAAGGTTTCAGAGTTGGTAGCCCTTCTGTTGTTTCTTTCTTTCTGAATTGCTATTCTAACTGTAGATGATATCTTCTGTATAAATTGACAGCCCATTTTAAATCTTGCAGAGTTACTGAAACTGTTGTGGTGTTTGCTTGTGCCTTGTTGTTTTATGGAGTTCTGTTGAGTTTAAATTTTGTGCTTTCCAATTTCTTTGAAAGAGCACATGCTTTTATGCCAAGAGGACAAAAAGAAATGCCTAACCTGCTTCTCTGTCAGGAAGACAGATCGTCAGGGAACCGCATTTAGCATTCTGGTTTCTACAGAACATGGTAGAAATGATACTGCTATGAAGAGGATGTTGAAGTGATTGAATAAAAGCAGAAGAAAATACTGTGTCACAAGTGTTAGCCAAAACAAGTAGAGCATTAGCAGTTCTTCCCTGGGCCATTGGTCTAGTTCCACAGTAGGTACTGGCTGTTCCAGAGTTACAACTTAGGTGCACCTTTGATTCAGTGAGGTCGCAGGATATTGTGCAGAGGGAAACCTTCCAGAACTATGTGTATGGAACACTTGCCTACTTTAATCATCCTATGGAAAACAGACTTTATTTTTTTTTTTAAATTCTGGGTATTCTAAACTGTATGCACTAAGAGTTTTACTCTTGAGAAAGCCTCTAAAATCCTCAATAAATTCCCCTCTTTTTTTAAAGGATGCCTATATAATTGTTTTCATGCAGCTTTGTAGATGGCAGGCTTTTTTCCTCTTCTATCTTCATTATTTTCGCACCATTAAATGGATCTCTTCTGGGGATCTTCTAGGTCCTGGGTGAAGTAATTTCTTACAAAGAAGCAATTTAAACATTGTTTCTGACTAGGTTTCTGACATATAAAAAACTTAAGTTGTAGAGTTCCTTAAATGTTTCAGATTCAGAACAGATGCGTGTCAGGAAAATAAATCATAGCACAGATCTTCACCCAAAAACCTTTTGTATTCAAAATATGTGCAAGTTGAAGAGGTTTGCAATGGAGAACAGAGGACTCAGCAGCAAAGACTAATTACTTGTGGTATTTTCTTAGGAATTTTAATGTTACCTGGGGGCATCCTTCACTTAAAGACACACAAAACTGTTAGCCAGGTTTCCCCAGTCAGGAAGGATAATTGCTTTGCCCAGGCTCTGGATTAAGCTCTTCAGGGCTCAGCCAGCAGCAACTTCATGTACTTTGCATTATGACTGAAATAGCATGAGTTACTGTGAAGTCCTTATGCTTTGTGGCTCAGTGTAGGAGCCTGGTTGTTTCCTGTGGCTTTCCTTTCTCATGAGCTTGCTTGCTAACTGTAATCACTTCATGTGTTTGCAGCTCAGCAGAAGAATGCTTAGTGACACAGTAAGCATCTCGTTTGACTCTCCTAACCAGTAATTTCAAGTATATTTTTTTAGGCATCTGATTTTTAATTTGCTTAGTGGCAGATACCAAGATCCAGCTGTACAATCTTTTCTTCCAGAACTGGTGAATGCAAAAATCTAATCTTGTGTTAAAGGATCTGTTCAAATTCAATTCAGCAAACAGGTACCAGAAGGAATATATTTGCTATATGGGCTACAATAACTGAGATACTGGAAAATTGCTCTTTCCATGGGCAATAGACTGTTTTAGTCATGGCAGTCAACATACCTCTACAAAGCTTCAATAATAATTGAAAAGGAAGTGAGCAGGCAAATTCATCTTTCCCATAACTGAGTTTTCACTTTCTTTTTGCACTGACTAAATAGAGAAATTAATATATTTATTTAGTCTGGATTGACATTAATGCTTCTTATGCACAGAAATACTTTGTCATAAAACAGCGTGGTGGGCAGTTGTATGCTTCCTCAATTTACTGTTTTCAGGTTGGAAGTGTCCTGCATTCTCTATATGTCAGAATCCAAGGTGCGTGTTTGAGCGTGATATCTTATAAAGGTGTACAGCGGCTGGGTTTGTCCCAGTCTTGATAATGTTTTCCAGAAAGTATAAGGAATTGAAAAAGAGAAACTTTGTGCCGTTATTGCTGATAAATCTGCAATCCTGTAGCTCTTTGAATCTGTAGATGCCTCTGTATTTGCAGAACTGATCTGTTTTTTGAAAGACCAGTTCTCATTTTGGGTGTAATTACATAAACAGATGTTAAAAAAAGAAAAAACCAAAACAAAACAACAAACCCAAACCAAACAACAGTTGAAGGTAGTTAAACTGTGTGGTATAGAGTCCACAGCTGAATGGTTATTTAAATGAGTAGAATAAACTCGGAACTTTCATAGGGGTGTATTTTAAAGTATTTCTATTCTGCAGTGAGTCTTCATTGTTCAGAAAAACAGCTTTCATTAAAAAAAAAAAAGGGGGGGGGGGGGGCAAAAGTTTAAGGTTCTTCTAAGATGGTTACCCACGTTCCCAATCCCAGGGTTGGGGGTTTTTTTTTTTTCCCCCACAAATGATCATACTGGATTTCAGAAAAAGTTTGTCATCAGTTTGTTAGAGTGGGCCTTTTCATGGCTGCTTGGGTCATGTCAGTGTTCATCTGAAGTTGCCTGTTTACTCTCAGGTCCAAGACTGTACTGTATGCTCTAGATAGCTGTCTCACAGTTGTCATCGTATTAGTTCCCCAGGCAAACTCAGTAATTTTTCTTTCAGTTTAAGCACGGAGTATACGTCTTGAAGAGAAAAAAAACAAACCATACAGTTTTTAGTACTTGCAGCATCTACTAATATAGTTATATGGCTGCCAGTTCTCAAACTCTATATTGGTGGTGGGTGACATTGGTATAATTTTTTTCCAAACTTCTGTGCTTAGGAGAAGGTAAGATATTGCTGTCCTAGAGCTGTCATATAAAAAGCAAAAAAAATAAAAAATTATGTTTCATCAGTGAAAAAAAAAGAGATATACAAAATTGATTAAACTGATCTGATTATTTAGCAGGGACATGAATACTGGTGGTTGTTTATATGTTTCTGGTTTGTTCCTTTGTATTTTTTAAATAAAATTCTTAATTTTAGGTTAATGATTTCTTATTAATACACTGGGGTTTTACTGAGTTAGAGAATCTTATAATGTGAATCCTACTATTTAAGGTTTTTTTGTCGTCCGTGTCCCGTCCCGTCCCGTCCCCCCCCCCCCCCCCCCCCCGCCTTTTTATCAGCACTGTTGTAGAATTGCTGCTGTCCTCTGTTGTATACTTCTAACACATTTTTCAAAATTGCAGTTGTTACATGGAAAACCTGATAGAGGTGGGAAGGCTATGTTGCTTTAGCAGGAATATGCTGACATTGGGTTCTTTTCCGTAGCAGCTTGAGATTTCTTCCAGCATTGGTCAAACGATGCAGACCTACTGATGTCTCCGTAGTGACATGTTTGTGCCAGAGGGAAGCCAGTCAGCCTTTGTACAGTGGTGTTGTGACAGAATGCTACATACGAATTTTCCTGGGGAATATATTTAGAAACTTGACCAGAAGTATTTTAAAGAGAACTGTTAGTATTTTCAAGGGATGCTGCTATTAAGCTCTGTTTTGTATGTGGTTAGTGGTGCTAAGTAAATCACTGTGCAATGATCACCTATAACTTGCGTTACACAGAATCTAGGCAAAGAACCTTTCTTGTTGGAGAATGCGGCTTTAGGAATGCTCTGGGTTTTAGTGCTTTATGAAACTGTCTTAATGAACTGTCTAGCTTTTGGGGGTTTGTTTTAATGTGGGAATAAGTAATTTTGTATTCCTTGACACTTGGAAGACAATTTGCGGGATTGGAGCACATTCAGGTATGGTACAGAGACAAAAGAAGCTGTTCTGCCTGCTGCTTCTTCACTGCTGTGTGAGATTGTTAGTAACCTTTCCAAAGAAAGGGGTCTGTAACTGTGCAGTCAGGTATTTAGGCTATAGCCTTTATTTTACAGTAAATATTGCCTTTGTAAAAAGAATACTTGATTTCTTTCCCACTACTCTATGTAATTCTTAGAGAAATAACATGATATTAAAAAAAGTGAAGTCTTAAGTTTTTATTATCTGTATGCAAATAAGTAAACTTCACCATAGTACCTGGTGAAACGCATTTGAAATAGAAAGCATTTCTGCCTTTGATTTCAGTATAGTAGGGTTTTTTTAGCGAAATTGTTTAATTGTAACTTGCAAAGTTGTTGCTTACCAAAGTCTTGTCCTGGCTTTCCCATTCTACACCTGCCTCCACACCTGTTCAGTCACTCTTGTTTTTCATGGTTGAACTGACAGCAGACTGCAGAGCAGAAACTCATGGTAGCACTGTATGATTTTTGTTCTGTATTACCCAGTGATAATGGTGACTAACTGCTGCCAAGAGACTGCAGAATCTAGTATCACCTTGAAAGGTCATTGTGATACTTAGCAGACTTGTTTTAATTGCCAAGTGGTAGAAATACAGTGGTGGTCTTATCAAATTATGGGTTATTTTGTACTGTGGATTCAGTAGATTTTAAGGGAAACAACATTTTGGTACATGAATAAGGCATATTTTTTCAGTATTGTCAAAAAAGTTCTTGGGAGTGGATAGTTTTCGCAGTTGTAATGCAAACTGTGCAAAAATACTATCTTTTTAATTAAAAGAAAAGCACATGGAATTACAGAATTGTATGCTTCTTTGACACTGATGGTGGTTTATAAACAGAAGCAATGATTTTCAGAGCTGCTGCCAGTAAAACAGCAGTTGCATAAACACAGAAAATCTCTTCAATCTACTAATATTAAAAAGTATTAATACTATTAATACTCATAAACATGTGATTAAAATTTGATAAAAGTTAGGTTTCCAAACACTGTGATCATATTCTCCTGGGGTCGTTCCCCTTCTCTATTGAAATAACTTACTCTTGGTTATTTTTATGCCTAGATACTTCATTGTCTCAGTGTGAATCAAGTGATCGGACTTCTATACCAATAACTAACTGTAAATATATGGATACGCCTATAGCCAAACACAAGGAAGAGGTAATTTTGTTGTATTTGCTTTCATTACAGAATAAAGCTGAAAATCATGTTTTGTTTTGTTGGTGTTTTTGGTTTGGTGTTTTGTTCCTGTTTTAAGCATTGTACAAAACCATTGTATAAAAATTCTTAGAGGAAGAAACATTGCCATTATACTTTCTGTTTATAGGTATTTATGTAAAATATGTAAATGAATGCATGCCCATGTTCTTTTCTGTGATGTCTTAACGTGTTTTAGGAGTCCAGGTGTCTACAGATGCCTAGGAGATGATAGAAAATATGGCACAACATTTTACAGAGATTTGATATGTGGCCTGGAGGCTATTGGTATTTCAAATCTGTTTGAAATCTTTTTTGACTTGTTTTGTAGACTTAAAAGTTTTCTTGAAAAATTGTTTCAGATAGTGTCTCTGATACAAAGCAATTCAGTTGTGATTGTACAAGGAGCAACAGGCAGTGGTAAGAGCACACAGATTCCACAATATATTTTGGATTATTGCATTCAGCAATCTATCTACTGCAACATAGCTGTTACCCAGCCTCGGAAAATTTGTGCCAGCAGCATTGCCAGGTGGATTAGCAAGGAACGCTCATGGACACTAGGTGGATTTGTAGGATACCAGGTATAAGAAAATTTCAAAGTTATTTAAAAACACATTTAAAAGTACTGTATCGTCTTTCTTGATTACTTTTAAGTGTATCTAGTGTACTGAAGAAATGTTAGAGAATCTGCTTTTAAGGTGGAATTGCAGGTTTCTAGCCGTCTGCTGTTAAACGTTTGTAATTAAATGTTTAAGCTCTTAAAGTTGAACAACTATAAATGCTAGTGAGCCTCCAACAGACATATTTAATTGCCTGCATTCTGATAATTATTAATCATTGAAATTGTTGCAGAACTATATTCTGTCATTTTCCCTTTAAAATTCTTGATTAGCATACTTGATTTGTTTGACATTACTACATTTACCTGTCACTTATGTCAAAACTTTCATGCATTTATGGCCACATTGTTTTGTGGATGTCCAGTTGTTTCTTCTTAACGTGGAAAAACTTGAACTAGTTTTTCCCTTTAAATCTACCTCCTTTCCTTTTGTCCAACTTGGTTTCAAACCCAATTCTATTCCCCCATTTATAACCTTGATGCCACTTTCATCTTTCGACACAGATACTGGTGCTTTAATCAGCTCATTGTCAGTGACCACAATAAACTGCTGTGATCATTGTTTCACTGGTAGTTTGACAATAGCTGTCTCTGGACTAGTTTCTGAGTCCTACGGCCAGTGGGTTCACACTGGTGGTGGGAGGATGTTCATGGAGAGTCATCTGCTTCTGGAGTTCTTTGCTGGGAGGAATACATGTTGATTTCTTCTCCCTCTCTTCTTCATTCTTGTTGTTTCTTCCTTTCTTTCTTTGACTTAGAGTCATATGTATAGATGTTTTCTAACATGCATTTACAGCTTGCTTTTTCTTCATTGGTCTGCAGCTCCAGGTTACATCCAAATGTACTACATATAGTGCCATTTATGTATGTTAGATGTCTTCTCTTTGTTACTTATAAAAAGAATTTAGTCCAGTTCCAGGTGTGAGGGGTTTTTATTTTTAACTGCCCATTGCGGACTTGTTTATAGTATGCGGTCTACAGTGCCAAGCTTCCACCCCATGTGTTGTCCCACATCTGCTTTCTTCTGTGCGACATCCTGTCTCTCCACTTCCCAAGGTCTCTGCTACTGTACCAGGCCTCTATATCTCTACACTACACTAAATTGCTGTTACAACTATAGCAAGTAAAGCAAAGGTGAAGGCAGGTCAAGAAAGGGTCAAAGAGAGACAGCCTGACATGCCTTAGTCCTGAGGCCTTGCAAACTCAGTACAAAGCTTACAGCCTGTTACTAGTAATACCAGCATTATACTACAGGGCTATGGAGATACATCAGCTTCATTTTTCCTTCAAAACAATCTTTATTGTCCTCCATAGTGAATGCTATTCTTTGTCTACGTATCAAATCTTAGTGGTTTCTTTTTCTATGTCTACAACAAATCCTGTAGTAGGAAAAAAATATTTTTCCCTTTATTTTTTTTTAATGAAACTCTGAAGTTTAATTTTTCCACAGGTAGATTGGAAGACAAAGTAAAAATACTCTTTATGCTCATTCACTAAGTTTCAGTTCCGAAAGGTGAAGACTCCAGATAATTGTGAGAAGTATGATCTGACATTATCTCAAATTTTAACTAAGCCAGTATTAATAATCTTCAGGTGTTATTTTGTAGAATTACTGTGGGCTATGTATGTTGGTTTTTTCAAAATAGTTTCTACATCAAGTCTTTTATATAATTTGATACCTTGAATTAATTAGTCATAAAATTGCTAAATCGATTCATTATGCTAATGAGTCTTAAAGACATAAAATGGTGGTGTGCTTCCAAACTGTCTTCAAGACAGTATATGTGGATGTGCTGTGCTTGTTTTACAAGCACTTGCGTGAGTTGAGCAGAATTGGAAGTAGAACAATTGAGTGTAGACTCATCTGCTCTAGGCTGTTATAAAAGCTGAAAGTGAAAAGATGATCATGGCTCTCCCTGCTTGCCTTGGTAGGTAGCACCTGAGATAGTTAACGTAACAGAAGTATTTTAGAAATCAAAACACCATTTACCATAAGGCTGTAGAACTTTCAGGAATAAGTTGCCTGGTCTTGGTGATATCTTATGCCTCTTTCCTTTTCTCCTGTCCAGTAAGCAAACTATATTTTGGCAAAATCTTTTTCTTGCTCTGTATTTTAGTGGGAAGATACATGTATGTACCTTCAAAAGCTTTTGAAGAATTCTTAGGCAAGAGCCCCCAGCAAGGAATTGTGATCCTTTACTCTATAAACTTCAGGGGTTTGAAAATTTTATTATTTTTTTTTAATTTCTCCCCAAAAAAAATGTTTGTGGTTGACTGGTTCTGGGCTTTAACAACACAACTGTGCAGAGGCTTTGACAAGTTTGAGTGAATAATTTTGATGAGTTTGCACTATATTTCGTTTTTAAGTACTTCAAGATGCATGTTCCTGTGAATATGTTAAATATCTATTCCTATCTATATTATTTTTCTCACTGTGTTAGGTAAGTTTAGAGAACATTTCCACAAAGGAGACAAGGTTGCTGTACATGACAACTGGAGTTCTTCTTGAGAAAGTAGTTTGTGCCAAAAGCCTAGCTGAATTCACACACATTTTCATCGATGAAGTAAGTTGGTGGAAATAAGTTTAAACTTCATATTAAGAAAACCTTCTTCTCTTTTGTCTTTCTGACCATGCTAGAGAAAGAAAAATACAGACATCTACTTGTAAAGATGCTTTGTATAAGTTGTCTGAACTAACACTTCTTCAAATACGCTTGTCTTGGTGATCCTTTGAGCAGCAAAGCTCAGAAATGAGGGCGTGGGGAGGATTTTGGGGAGTGCTTAGCTTTTGATACGAGTGGCTTGAAATGTTTTCTGAAATCTGCTGTGTGGATTTCAAGAATGTGTCTGGCTAGGCCTATTAGGAGGAGGCAGGTAGTTTTTACTCACTTGGTTATTATTTCCCTTAGAGTCTTTACTCTTCATCAATGTCCTGAAAAATAAAATAGTTCTCTGAAAGTTCTCTGTCTTCTGGCTGGATTTATGGTCCACTCGCGTAGATTCATTATTATTGCTATCACTTCACTAAAAAGCTGAAGAAAATATACTTGTAGGTTTTTTGTAATTTGTATATTTTCACATGTGTTTATGCGTATTTTCTGTGGTAAGCGGTATTTGACTGTTAAACAGATGTCAGATTGAGCTTTCACAAACTGTGAATGTAAATCACATGTACGATGTAGGACTTAAGTCTTGGGATGTAGTGATACTGAAGAGGACTTGCAGATTTCTGGTATGTGCTGTTGTGGTTTTTTGTTTTGTTTATCTGGGTTTTTTTTAATGCTGGTTTTCATTTTTATTCTGTTATGGTATTGGAGCTGAGAGTGACTGATTCTTGGATATTTGAGGAGCCAGGGAGACAGCACCTGGTATACCATTAGACTGTTACAGTAATAATGAAGGCTGTCATCACTGCACTTGAAATGGCACCTTGAAAACCTGGAACAGATGGAGTAAATAGTTACACTTTTGTATGAAGAAACTTAAGGACTTCATTCAAACAGATTAAGGAACCAGAAAACCACAAGTCCTAAAGAATTGTACCACTTGGTTTCATGGGAAGGATTTGAGACCACCCTAATATATTAGCAGAGTCTTGCAAACCTTAACATTTTAAAGCCAAGGATAAGGAAATGCAGATTAGATGTAAGATGCAAAAGTTTAACGATAGAAGATGCATACATAGAGAAGTGTTAGATTGTTCCTTTAGTTTTAAAATGTATTAATTGGGTATGAAAATTAATGAGTGAAGTTTTCTGGCCTCTTATGCAGGAGAACAGATTTATGCAGAGATTCTTCTTACCTTGTTTGCTTGGGTGCTGTAATTCGAACTGATGGTATCAGCTTGTACCACTTCTTTCAACACTTGCTAGCTTTCAAGACTGTGTGTTTTTTGCTTCCCCAGCTGAAATTCTAGTCCCTTTTGTTCCCCATATGCCACTTTTTTCCCCACATCTACCTCACAGATTGTGATCTTGACTCAGTTAGTAACCATTTTAACAACCACATGTTCTCCAGTGCATTCTTAATTGCAGGTCCCAGCCTGCTTAGGGTACTGCAGGTGTTTAGGAACATACCTAAACAAACCTAGGTCCGAAAATCATGACTTCTCACAGCAAGACTTTGCTGTCAGCCTGAAAACTGCCTTAGCTAAATTTTTTTTGTAATGGGGCAGTACTGAATGGAAGTATAACTTTCTGTTATGTTATAAAATGCTAATTGCCTTAGAGGGGATGAATGCTGACCTTTGAAGACTGAGCTCCAGAAAAAGCTGCTGCACTTAATATATTTAAACTGTAATTCAAGAAAGAGATAGGATCATCATTGACAATGTTGAGAAGGAACTATTGAACTGCAAGGATCAGTCAGAACAGTCAGATGCTAGGATATATAAAAAATTGGGTGGAAAATAATGTTTGGAAAGCAGTTGTGTATTTTGATCATAGCTAGAAGCCACTGGGAACAAGGGATGTCTATTCATTTTGCGGAGCTTTTAGACAAGCCAGCATACTCCCTGCCTGGATCATTTGTGATCTTACCTGTACAACTGACTTACTCAACTTCAGTATCACTTCAACTGTTATTGTCAACTCTAGTAGAACTAGTGGCTAGAGCTCACGATTGGTTTTCTGGTCATTATTCTACAATTTTCATGACTTGATAGCAGCATATGGTTTTCACAAAGGGTGCTATAGTCATGTGAACAGCTGTGTTGGGATTTTAAAATGTGATTAACATGCATAGTCTTAAAAGGTGTGTTTTCTTCTATGAAAATGTATTGTTGTTCCAAGTTACAAAAATAAAACATGAAATTGAGTAGCAAAGGAAGAGATTGTAAAAAAGAAGAGCATGAATTAATGAAAATTAAATTATGGATAATGTCTTCCAGGTGCATGAGCGCACAGAAGAAATGGATTTCTTGCTCTTGGTGATCCGTAAACTGTTGCGTACAAATTCACAGTCTGTAAAGGTAGGTTCAAAGTATATTCTGCTACTTTTTTGTGCAAGAATAAATTTTTACACTTTTTTTTAATCTACAAAGGGCATGTTTTAAAGAATTTACCATAAATGTGTCATTATTTTTTACTAAAATATTATTTAGTTTGCAGTTCTTCATAAGGAAGCAAGCTGAAGGGCATTCTTTTCCTGGGTGCTATAATGTGTTCTGAGAGACTTTTTTTCCTCATGTTAAAATGCATTAGTTTCTAAAGTCTGCTTAAGGCTAAAAAATGCAAGATGGATATTTGACTAGAATTATGTATTCGGTATTGAGGGCAGTGCTTATCCCTGGTTAAATAAGGTAGCATTAACTCTTGGAAATACTGAGCTTTTTCTTAAAAATGGCACAACATGTTTGGAAAAATAGCAAAAAAACTTAGAAATGCTGTATTGTAATTTCTAGGCAGAACTTATAGCAAAACATGGCAGAGATTTTTCTCTGCATGTTAGGAAATTGTGCTTTGTACTAAAGCAGAGTTTGCAGAGGTTTAGCATGCCGTATTTAGTCTTTGTGGTCTCAAAGTAATGAACTCTTGAATTGTAAGAAATTAAATACAAGTGATAAGAGTTAGGCTAACTCCCTGTATTTCTGTGCAGCTATTTGAGACTGCAGAAATTTTGTGAGACTGTATGTGTCCCTTAAGTGCTTCAGTTAATTGTTCAGTTACTGTGAACTGTTCTGTTCAAAGCAGACATAACTTGAGTCTATGTTTGCTAGTTTTGTTGCTATTGGAAGGGAATCTGTGTTCTTCTGTACAATCGACCACATTGATTCAAAGTTGGGTAACTTGGTCTCTAGATCATCCAAGCATGCTCTCACTGGAAGTGCCCTTCCAGTTGGCATAGGGCATGTCTGTGCACTTCATGTCTCTTATTTTTTATCCATTTTCTTGCTGATAAGAAAACTCCCTTGTCTTTAAATTCAGAGACAGTGTGAAGCTATTCACGCTTTCTTAGCACTTGGCTCTGCCTACCAAGAATACCAAATAATTTGATTGTACTCAGGTTGTGAAAAGTTTGCCCTTGATGCTAAGATTATCAGTTTGGTGTCAATGGCAGGAAGCCCTACAGGTCCTAACATCTTTTCTGTTAGAAAACATTTTTTTTTTATAGATTCCTGAAATATTTTTTTTTCTATATAATTCTGATTAGATCTCTCAAAATTGTCACTGGAAAACTTTATTTCCTTTATATCCTTCTCTGCAGTTGTTTTTACAGTTTCATATTGTATAAATCTGAGACAGTCTTACATTTGGGAGAGGGGGTAGTGTCCCTTTGAATGTTTTTCATGGTGTGGAGGGGAGGGGGGAACTCTTGATCTCAGTTGCTGTGTTTCAGCAGAGCAGAACAGGTAATTCAGTTTGAACCTATACACTAAGCCCAGTGTCTCCTACTTCAACCCTTTTCAGCCCCTTTTGAAAAACGGTAAAGGGGGGAGCTTTGGTCATGTGGCAAATTCATTTAGAAAATGCAAGATTGTCCTCCCAGTGCTCCTGGATTAATGAAGCAAAAGGGTGCAAGGAGGCCTGTTTAAGGGAAAAAAAATGTATTTATAATTCAGTGTGATGTGAAAAACATATGAGGTGTTTGTCTCCTAATCTGGACATTGCAGAGCTCAGAAGTAGCAGGTAATTCAACATAGCATGAACTAACAGGATGGCAAGAGTGATTCTGACATATGGAGGACAAGATCTACCTGTTGTGGTGCACCTACCAACTGTACTGAGTTTTCTGGGAGGTAGATAGTGTACTGCTTTTAGATCATGGAGCAGACATTTAATTTACTGTTCTAAGGTTGATTGCTGGGATGGGGTTGCACAAGAAAACCTATGACTCTGAGAATGGCTCTATTGGGTCAGACCAGATAGTGCAATTTCTGGTAGTGACTAGTAACAGCTGCTTTGGTAGGAAAATAAGAACAGGATAGAGAGTCGTATTTCCGGGTTCTAGCAAATTGCCATTCAGGGACGTCTGAAGTGAGATGTTGTTACTGTGCATGTTTTTGGTATTGTCTAGTGGGGCTTTAGACATATCCATGCTGCATGAATGGTTTTGGACTGCTTGATCTTGAAGGACTGTCGAATTACCGTCTGTTCCAATGTATTCCTCTGCCATGTTGGTGATACATGCTTGTTGAATTTCTGCTTTTGGAGTAGATCAAACTCTTGGTTTAGTAATGTGATCCTTCAGGCACTCTGTTAGGAACCTATGGTTTTCCTTCCAGTTTGGAAGAACTCCATGCAGATCACAGAGTGCAAATTAAAAAGGTTGTCTAGTGGAAGAGGTAATTTAATATTCCTTGCCTGTAACTGCAGTTAGGATAATTTAGATTGGATTTTGTTTCAGTAGCCCTCAGGCAAGGTTACGTTTAGCCTATTTTCGTAGCATAGGTGAGCCACTATCTATTGAGCCATGAGGCAGTTCATGCTGTGGTGGGACAGCTTTGTATAATATTTGCAGAATTATGTCTGTTTGGATTTCTTCTCCTTTCAGGATCATGGTAAATGACTTCATGATTTAGTCTGCCCTCTCCTTGTATTTCTTGTGCCTTTACATGTGCTTTGGAGATGACTGCAGTGGTACCATGCCCACTTCATTAGCTTGCCTGCCTGTTACTTAGTAAGGGGGATGCTCTTATATTTCATTGCATTTTTGGTTTGGATGTTGATGCCCTTATTTCATTCTATTTTTGAATTCATGCAAGCCGTCAGGAAAGCAAAAGAGGACTGTCTGTGTCCCACTCTACAAGTACTGCTTAGAGTGGCTCAGGAGATCTGAAGAAAGAAGCTGAACACTACACAGTTCATTCTAACTCCTTGGCTCTTCATCCTATTTTAAGTTGAAGCTGTCTAGTTCATTCGAGCTGGCTATGCTGAGCAGTGGGAGCACATTCCAAATAGAGGGGTTATAGCCATAGCCATTAAGTTACTTCATTCTTCTCCCTTCCCCCGTTCTGCACGTATTATGCTGTCTAACCAGGGAGAAAACAACAAAGCTTTAAATTCTGAATTTCATAATTGAAAGAAAAGGTATCACCAGGTAGCAAATGTGATTTCTGTTGTTCTGTTTAGGTGAATACAAGTTAAGAATCTTGGCAGAATCAGCAAATGGAGTGAGGAGCTTAGTGTGATCCTGGAGAGTTTTAAGTTGCATAAATTAATTGAAACTGAGAGAGAACTTGTGACACATTTCAAAATCATTATAGTAATTTTTAAGGCTGGGTTGTAATTACAGTTACTGCTCATATGGGAGTAGTTCCATCTTTTGATGGAGTTAAAGGCACTGATATCTAATCCAACTGGTTAGTAAAAGAGGATTTGAAAATACTTGGCGTACACTTTTTTCTGTTGAGGACCACGTTGAGATCATAAGCTTAAGAAAGAGTACTATACGTTTTCAAGTTGAACTTTTACCACAGGAAAAAGTCTGCCCTAGGCATCTAGCCTGAGTGGTTCTCTTACAGGTGCTTACCCTTCTCCACATGCTACCTAGGGAATCTTAAGCATTTAGCTTTGATTGTCTTAAATGTGCCTAGGATACATACCTGTAGTAACCAAAATTAGACTTTTTTAGCATAAAGAATAAGTAGAGATTCCATCATAGCATGGCATTTTGTGTTAAAATTAACGTTTTACATTTACTGTGCAATTTTTTTAATAGGTAATACTGATGTCTGCTTCCATCAACTGTAAAGAATTTGCTGATTATTTTGCACTTCCAGTTTATAATGGTCTGAATCCAGCCTGTGTTTTTAAGTTGGAAGGCAAACCTTATGCAATTGAAGAATATTATCTTGATGATTTAAAGCACACTGTTCATTTCAAGGTATTGTAAATATAACTTTATTTCTTTGGACATTGTGAGAAAGAAACTGGAATAGTAAATTGAAAGCTGTGTAATAAAATTACAAATAACCGATTTTACATTACAGTTCTAGATAAGATTTAATACATGATGATGAAACGGGAGTCTCCTGAGCAGCAGCCTAGTTTTTCTTTCATGTAACAGAAATAGAATGTAAAGGGCTGGGAATTTTAAGTAGTATGTGGCATTTTGTTCAGTAGTTTGCATCCAAGACGAACAATGTAAAAGTCTGTGCAGAAAGTAACATACGGGGATTTGTAGATCTCTAAATACAGCTGACAAACTCAGGGAATATTTCCTGGGTTGGTTCATGTTGCTGTTATGTATCAAAGGCAGAAAAAGCCAGGAATGGAAGAGAGTCATGAGAAAAGAAGCATTTATGATGAGAAGTTTGATGTTAGCCAAGTTGGCTTCATCTACCAGCTGAGGCTCACGTGCTTCCTGGTTTTCCTTTTTTTTTTTTTTCTCTTTTTTTTTAATAGTCCCAGAGCTGTTACACAGTAGTTTTGAACATGTTTCTGTTGTAGCCACATAGGCCACCATGGCAAATATGTAATTTTGAGTAAAGAAAATACATTAGAATACTAGATATTCATGAAATCCCTGGTGGCTACTTAACAGCCTGTGTGGCTGCACTGGAGAATTGCTGCTTTAGTGCCTGAGAAGGGTAGTAATTGCTGAAGATTCATTTGCTGTCTCAATCTTTAGCTTATAAACTGCACAGAATATTTGTTTGTAGAGCTTCTGACATGCTATCTTATAGCATGTATCTACATAGACAACAGATAATGAAAGAATAAATGTAGGTTTGAATTAATCTGGTATCTGTGGTTTTATAATAGAAGTTTGTTTTACAGTTGAAAAACAGCTGTATAGGAATTTAATTCAGTGTCTGAACTCTTTCAGTGTTATGGTCCAAGGTGAAACAAACAGGTTAAAGCAAAGTAGAACAAATGCACTGAAGCTTTAATAGTGACAACCACTCTAAAAATAACTGGAGTATGGAAGTAATTATTGGTCAATTCTGATAATTCAGAACACTGTTATAATGTTAATACAATGAAGAAAACACAGGATGCACTTAAAAAGTAGCAGTATGTGAACATACTGTTACGACTTAGCTTTTATCCCTCAATTATGCAGAAACTAAATTAGAGAAATAAAGCAAACAGGTAGTTTATGGGAAACCCGGAAGAAAATAATTGCTTATGCTGTACACAGCACAGGCATTGGTTATGCCTCAACACAGGCAAGCTAAAATAAAAGGCTGTCAACTGTTGAAATTTTAATGCAGCCAGAAAAATAAACTAAATGCATATAGCAGTTGGCCCATCAGTTTTTATATGTTAGTATGGTAGCTCAGATAGGTAATATGGAGGAGATTATGTAATACATGACTTTTTGTAAAAGATTTTTGATGATAGATGACAACAAAAAGATAGTCAAGAAATTCAGTAAGAAGTCTACTTAAGTCAAGTTGCATTTGTCACAGCTGCACTTTGAGCTGAATGTCAGCTGCCGCACCTTTCACCTCAAAGGTCATTAACAAAAGGAACTGCTTTCACTACTTATGCCTTTTTATATTTTTTACTTTCTCTATGTATATGAGCATTTAGCTTTCATTTTTTTTAAGTTTTCATCTGTTTCTTTTTGTTCTGTTTTCCTAGCTATAGCCATTCTGTTGTTCAGTAGGAGGAGAAGAGTATTATTGTCCAAGAAGTTATTTGTACCTTAGGGCAACAATAGAAGCACATAAGTGCTCTTGATTTTCTTCCCCTTTTTTTTTTTTTTTTAACATGTATGAAAAAAAGAAGAAATTGAATTAGAAAGCACTGGTATTTGGTCTTGCATCTTGTTTCTTATGGTGCTATGTGTGGAGGTTTTCTCTGAATAGTAGTTTTATTTAAAAAAACACTTAAGTCGTCTTAGACCTACTATGTTTATGTAACATCCTAATGAAAAGGAAAGCAGAGCCTGAGTGTTAAGGCAGTTAATGAGTTAATGCTGCCATGTGGAAGCAGGGATACATCTTTCGTCATGCTAAAATCAAAATCAATTAGATAACTGCTTGAGGTACAGGCTTCGGGCTTTAGTTCTTAGTATTTTATTTTTGCCTATAAAAGCCTATAAAATTCACATAAAAGAATACAGAAGTTAAAAGAAAAAACAGTCTTTGCTTTTTAGATAAATTTTTCCAAGTTTCCTTTTGATTTTAAAATTAATAACTATAATATCAGATTACATAAATCATAACTCTTTCCTTAAAGCATCTTGAATGAAATTAGTTTAGTCCTTTATAACTGTCTTGTTTGCTGTGAGTTATGAACCTTTGTCCCTTCTCAAAAAACCTTAAAATAATTACTGTATAAATGTAGAATTCTTTTATGAATCCTGCAGAGCTCTTGGCTTTAACATGTCACTCATTTCTGTAGGTGATAATGTTTTAAAACTATGCTTGAAAATAAAATATTTTTTTGAGCAGTTCTGACTTGGATGATTTGGGAATTCATTGATGCCAGTTGTGATTTGGAAGATAAATAGAAATGCCATGTGGTTGGTTTTTGGGGGGTTGGGGTTTTTTCTTGGTGTTTTGATTGTTTGTTAGTTTTTCCCTGTGTGCCTGTTTGCAGTAATTCCTTTGCTATGGCTAGGTAGACATCTAGCTGAATCAAAGATAAACCTTGCCACTTGAATTCCTTCATTTGGAGGAAGGAATAAAAATAAGAGGGAAGGAGGGGAGAAAACACCCTTTGGTGTAGCACTGGCTTACCCTTGCCCAAATACTGGGTTATTTATAGGTGCTGCTGTTTAATTTTTGAGTATAGGTTTATAAAAAGTAGTTTCTTTTTCTTTTGGCATAATGGCCTTTGTAAGCACATTGTTCTGGATATTTAACTGGTTCGTTATTTTGTCATATCAGCACCCTCTTAAGCCCCAAGGAATCTGTGAAACACAGGTTTTGATGAAAGATGCATGAAGGCTGTATCTATAGGCAA
This sequence comes from Astur gentilis, assembly GCF_929443795.1. Taxonomy (NCBI): domain Eukaryota; kingdom Metazoa; phylum Chordata; class Aves; order Accipitriformes; family Accipitridae; genus Astur; species Astur gentilis. The sequence goes on from NC_064904.1 coordinate 12,332,481, forward strand.
ATCTAAAGCTAGTTGTGTAAATGCTTACCTATTGCTATAGTATAGTGTTGGAGATATCAAATGCAAATTAATTGTATAGTTAATTCTGTGAGCAAATTGAAGAACTGTAAGCAACTAGGGGACTTAGATGTTAGTCTTGGTAAGTCTGTGAAATGCCATGTCTCTACTTCTTTCCTGAGGCAAGAAAGAGAGTCCCAGTTTTGGCTTTCAAGTGTAAAAATTCCTTCATATACCTGGAACTGAAGTCAAGACTCCAGCTGAAAGGTAGTGACCTGCTGTCAAAAGCTATTCCAGTTATGTTGTATAACTTCAGTCAGCTCTGACTGGGCTTTTGGATTTGCTGTTTGGCACATCGTTACCTTTTATTAGGAGTGATGTGGCAGCCTTGTCGTGTTAAAGAACACTAAAGGTCCAATTGGTAACAAAATTGAAAAGACAAATTTGACAGTTATTTAAGTAGAGATAATCTAAACCCCAAAATGTTATGTTAGAGCAGCCCAGAAAAGATAAATTCCTTAGATTATCACATATATTAGAGAAAAAAAAGTACTACTTCTCAAAACTACTAGAATGTTGTTTGTGGTTTCTCATGGACTAATCAAGCTTCATTGGAAAAGCATTACTATAGTGGGTGTAAAATGCAGTTAAGAAGCTCTGGGACTGACAGAGTTGTACACCTAAAAAGTCTACCTGGCTAGTTGATTCAAGGGGGTCAGAGAAGAGGAAAGAATATTGTCAAGTTCTTAGAGATGGCTTTTTTTGATCCTTCAATCCATCCTCTACCAGAAGAAAGTAAGATAATTTTCTCAGGTTTTTCAGAAAGCGGTCTTTCTGCGGACACCAAGGCAACCTAGGGTTGACATGATGTAGTATTACAGGTTGACTGTTCTGGTAAGGGTTGGACAGGCGAGGACTGAGGTTGCATAAGCAAAAGCTGATCTAAATCAGTGTTGCCATATTCGTGGTAGCAGTAGTGCTTTTGTGATTTTGTTGTGAGCTCCTTCAGAAAGGGAAACTGGTAGAAAAATAACTAACTTCATTTTAATAGTTAGTTTAGATCAGTTTTCTGCAGTTTTAGCTCTTTGAAACATCTCTCTGAGGTCAGATGTGTATAGTTGCAGGCAAGATTTTGGATGAGGTTAAAACTCCTGGCACTGAACCTTGAACTTAGATATGCAGTTCCAGTGTTGGAGCTGGGAAAGAAGCAAATGAAAGGACACTTCTGCTTCCCCTGCCTTTTCTCCCAAGAACACCTTGGGAGACTGTGACAGATTAGACCTAAAACTGTTGTGGTTTTTTGGTTGGTTTGTTTATTTTGTGGGTTTTGATGGTGTTTTTTGTTTGGGTTGGGGAGGGTGTTCAAGATTAAAGTAACTCTTCTCCTTCCCACATTCTTATTTACTCTTGGATAGCCTTGTAGGTAGCAGTAATACCTCTTTCTGGCTTTTGTTTTGCTTTGTTAGATAAGGTAAGTCTTTGCTATTCTCCTTGTACAAGAAAGTCTCTTCATTCTTCTGGTCATTGAAGTAGTCATAATTTGCTTCTGCTCAAGTTTTGGCCGATCGCCCTAAAACCTGGTAAGAACTGGAGATATATGTCAGTCCCAGCATCACAAATTGAGTATCTGTTGGCTTCAAGAGTTCTACTTCAAAGGCTGGCAAGTATGTTGACTGAAAACTTTTGACAAGACCTTTGTCACTTCAGAGTAAGGGGCAGTTCTGTACAGTGTCACTAACACATCACACTCTTAGAATGACCTTTTGTGATTCATCTTAGGGTCATGTTTGCCTTTCGGCAGCATTGCATCGCAAGATAACTGTTTTCATATGATCAAAGTAGCTGGTCCAGGTGGTTCTTTATTTTCAACCAATACACCATCTGCTTGTATCCGAAATTTGTAATCCTCAGATGCATAGCCTTACACATTAGGTTACACTTCAGACAATTGAGGTTTGAGTTATGTGAATGATACTCTTATCAGTACACATATCATGCATTCCAACTTTATCAGTATATCTTTTTCAGTCGCTTTTTTGTTCATTGAGAACTTGTGCAGAACCCTCTTTTGCTTATATGGTAACTGACTTGCAGTAAGCGTGTAATCCTAATTTTGTGCTTGATTAAAATAAGAGCAAATCTCTGTGAAATGTGGACAATTGGTAAATACCTTCTGCTTCTTTTACAGGGAAACCTGGAATATATTAGTTTTGTGTATAGAAACCTTAAGTATTACTCTTGGCTGTTCAGCTTGCGTTTTGAATTTCTTTCTAGGAGTGGCTTTTTCCCTACATGTTATATCCTCCTTAAAGGTCCCTGGCTACAGCTGCATCTTACTTTATGTTGGTATTTATCTGCATGGATTTACTAGTTACTACTGACTATTGCATTTTTATTGTTACCGTGTGGTCCAGTTCTTACGGAGTGTTACGCTTAAAGCACAAATGCTTAATTTTCACTGTTGCTTTAATTATTGTACTGTTCCTTAAAAGTAAAAATGAGAAGTCCAAGCCTAAATAAAGCTGTATTTTAATAATAAAATACTATTGTAGTGTATCAAGCAGCAGGTGAAGGCAGCTGATAGGCTAGGATTAATATTTGGTTGAGCATAAACATAAAAATGGAGGCTTGTTAGCTAGCAAGAAAATACATGATTTCTTAAAGCATACACACACACTATCACTTGAACCTATTGGTTTTCTTGGGAAAATCTTGGATGACTTAAACTGTCAGATTTCAGCATAAAAGTAAATAAAATATTTCACTTGAGGGTGGAGGGAGGGAAGAGGAAAGAACTTCAAAGGCATAATAAGAGGAAGAAAAGTGCAGTTTGAATGTAGGTTTTCTAATAATGTGAAGTATGTAGAGGGCAGATGACACTGTAATACAGGTCTAGAAAAGTTAGAGATAGTGGTTAGTCTAGTAAAGAGTTTCCACTAGAATGAGGAGAAATCCTGAGAATGGAAAGGTGAGCAATTATCAAAAGCCATTTTCCCTACAAGAGAAAAATGTGTAATATTGTAGACCATTCCCAGAACACGTCTAGTTCATTAAGCGTTTTCTTTTTAAACCTGACATGTGATTAAGTTACAGTCTTTGCTCTGAAGACTTGATGGTTTGTGTTCTTAAATACTGAAGCCCTGAGTTTGTGACAGAATGCTAGAAAACAGTATACATAGAGTCGTTGTGGATATATTGTGTACAACAGAACCACAGGTCTTTGACAGGGTATGACCTAAAACACAAGATCCATTTAAATGCAAAGACAATTTAAAAGAGAAGTATGTGAAAAAAAAAATGTGATTTATTTGGCAATCGGGTAGAGACCTGCATTATAGCAGCTGTGAGAAGGATTGTGCCTACCTTTTACAAATGCCTCGCATTGCCATGCTGTTAACCTCCAGCCAGCCCTCCCTGGGTTGTAGTTAGTCTGATGTGCTTAACACTTCTGGATAAGGAGTATGTCCTGCAGATGTTAGGGGACTGAGTGTGGCCTAGTGCTTATCTTAAATAGGTAAATATCAGAAGTATTTTGTTAGCATTATAATGGTAGGGTGCTTGAAGGAAAATGTCTGTTCAGAAGGTAATGAATGCTCCAGATTAAGTTACTTCTTTGTACAGCTTGTGTGCTGGATCAACTTTAATCAAAAAGCACTTGACAAATCAACACATGTAGGTGATTTACAGTCTTTTAGCCTGTGTTAACCTCAATACTTTCTTCTCCACACAGCTTCCTCCTCAAAGAATTGAGGAACCCGTAATAGTAAGGGAATTGTATGAAGTAGCAGTGGCTTTGATTCAGTCATTTGATGAGTTGGAGATGAAGTGCAATAGGTAAGATACAGTTCAAGATCTGGAATCAGTGGTTCTTTGGGGAAATGAGACTCTAATTAAGGAACAGCAGCAGCCCATGTATTATAGCTTATAGTGGTAACTTAATTTTCTATGCATCTCTGCTTTTATTTTATATATTCGTGTGATTTCTACTCACAGTAGTCATACTAAGACTGCTTGTAAGTCTTACTGAATGCCCTGTGTTCTTGAAATACACTTCATGCCCTAGAGTGTAAGTGACCCCTCAAGCCAGCCATGTCATGTAGAAACTAGATTCTTTGCTGCAGACCAGAGCTGAATATTATTTATATGAAGAAGAAAATCAGAACTATTATTTTGTGTTGTGAACTGAAACATACATTAGGCCATGAAAAATGGCAAACAAGGCATTAATTATCACTGGCTGTTTAACTAATGCCTTACTGTCTTTTGAAATAAGTAAATACTTGGTGTTACTCTCTGTGTTTTGTAAATTGTTGTTTAGTATCTGAAAATGTAATAAAGTTGCTTCTACAACTTTGGTCTAACACTGCGTGCGTATTTAATTCAGGAATGGTTTTTGTTCCCGTATGTTCTAATTATTTATAACTATGCTGCAGAAAATTTTTTTTAAGCTTTTTTTTTTTTCAAACTTACTATTACGTAAACTTTGAAATTTTAAGAAAGCATTGCTTAAGCTCACCTGAGCAGTTAGCAAGTGAACCACTGAAGTACAAGTGTTTGGTGTTTTACTGTAGTTTAGAATAGCCAAATGAAACTACCTTTTACCAATAAGGTACATTTTATAAGGAAACCTGAAGGCATTTGCATTTCAGCTTTCAAATACTAAAAGGGCTATTACAAACATCCATTGTTATATACGTTCCATTAACAACCTATACTTTCCGTTCATTATATAGTTTGAGAGTAGACATTTTCAAGATGCCTGAAAAAAATTTACATCAGGAATGATTACAACAAAAAATGAGTTCTGTATTATGTTAAGGTGATTTTAGCTTCTTGACTCATAACAGATTAATCAAAGATGTCTCCCTCTAAGTTTGTCATGAACATGTTTCATATACTACATTTTAATTTTAAGATCTTTGTTAACCTAATTTTGATTAATTTCATTGCTAAATATGAATCTTTCTGTTTTGACATAATTTTGAAGACAAAACTAAACCTAATGATCTAGTTCCAGTGTTTATATACTGTGTTTTTCAGAAAGCGTAGTTATGAATAGTGTTTTGACTTTCATTTCTTCATGAAGTTTAAATAATACATGTTACAAAAATTATGCAGTTCTGCTTGTTCTTTCAGAATAAAACAACTTGAGGCAATAAAGTAGACTGAGGTTGTAAAACTAATGAAACTGCACATTCTTGTTAGGGAGGAGAGAAACTTGAGTGTTACATCAGAACGTGGAAGTGTGCTGGTATTTTTACCAGGTGAGTATATATCTTAATAACTTCCTTCCTTATTTTTCATCTAATGAGCTTTCTTCTGGCACTTCATCCAGGGATTTGTTAGACACATTTAACTGTGGTTGATTGGTCTATTTCGGTGTTTTTCTTGCAAACCTATTTAAGTATGGCAATAATTGGAAGAGCTGTGAGTCACAGATTAAGACTTTGTACTTTTTAGAAATGAAATTACAGTAGTAAAATTAATTCTACAGTTAATCCACAGAAATTAATTTGCTCAGCTTTTTAGATTAGTTATTAAATATTGTATGAAGTTCCTAGGATTCTTTTAAAGATATTTTCTTATCAGCATGTAGTGTAGTCTTTATTTAGATTCTTGTTGTAAAAGCTATAATTCACATTTTCCTTTCTACGTACATTGGTTGGTGTACTAGGAATGCTCAAAAGCAAGCACGATGACGTAGCAATTAATGGTCAGAGAACTGGTTATATATAGTTTTAGTCGTCTTTAAACAGTAAACCTAAGTTATCTTACACTGCCTCTAACACCTAGCTAAGAGGTTCAAGTAAGAATGATAGCCAAAACAAAAGCATACACTAACTGTTGTGTAACTACACTGCAGACTAGGTTTCCTGAGCATCACAAACCTGTTACCTGGTGGTTTCAAGTGCTCTTCATGGACATGAATGTTTGCTGGTTGAAAACTTTGAAAAGACTTGCTTACATTCTAGTGGAGAGTCACCTCGGAGTCAGGAGCAGCTGTTTCCTTGGGCACAGAGGTCTATCCCTACCAGGACTTTCTAACTTTCTGTAAAATCTTTATGAATGTCATTTCCCTGCTGTGTTGAGCTTAGCACTAGGGCTGGAAACAGCACACCAGCACAAAAATACAGTGCACTTGCAGAGTAGTTTTTAGTGGAGGGTGCTCCCCATCAGCTAAAAGGCATTTGAGTGGCCTTTTTTGGAGTTACACTTTCTATAAAATCAATGAGTAGAAGGAATTACTTGATCATGTCAATGTAGGACCCATTCCAGTTTGCCATTAATGAAGTAGGGAGACCATCACTCTTGCCTCTGGCCTGTCATGTTGGTGATTGGTGTGCTTTCAGACTTCCTCAGGCCCTCTGAGTCTTTGTTTCAGACTGAAATCACTCTTCAGCACTTTCAATTCCCAGATCTTTTTTATCTTTCACTTTGAGGTGGTTTTATTACTGTGCTGCTATCCTTCCTGGTTTATAACTACAACTGATAAAATGAAACTTCTTGTTAAAATCCATCTGGTAAATTCATGAAAACCTGTGCTTTCCGAATGAGTTGGTACTCAGGTTTAGTTTTTATTGTTGTTCAGTGTTTGACCTTGGCCTGTTTTATAACTAGATACTCAAGACTGATCTTGAACACAGGATTAGCAAATACCTCTTGAAATTTTGTTCACAAATAGTCTGTATACAGAAATGGAGAAAAGGGGAGGAGAGCTTTCAGTTTACAAGAGGGCAGCTGAGACAGAGCTTTGGGTAAAAATAACTTCCACATTTAGGACACTGATTTGAGGTGCTTAGATTTTTTGAGTGCTTACAATTACATAGCATTCTGTACATTCAAAATAACACTCCCATTGACATTTCAAGCTGAGTAGGCATCAGCAGCCAGAAAGAGTAGTGCCGTGCTGAGAAGTATTGTTAAATGATTTTTGCCCACTGTCTTGGTGGAACTCAGTGATGGGGCAGAATCCACTTCTGTAGAGCAGCTGCAGCTGTCTTCAGTAGGATGCCATGTTTTCCCTTCCTGTTGTAATTGCCCGTCTTGTTCAGTGCTTAATTTTTTTTTATGTTACTGAGTCTGATTCTTTACAGATAAATATCCTTCAGTACTCAGCTCTCATTTCATTCCAGAGCTAGTCCGTCCCTAGGTAGTAGGTGATACAAAGTGCCATGTTAAACTGTGTAGTGATTTTTTTTTTTAAACATATATGTATAAATATGTTCCCAGTGGGCTGCATTAAGTTTGCACCACTAGTCTTAATTCTGGCATTTTTTTCATTTGAGTGCTTGACATGGCAACTTTAATGTTTCTTGAGCATGTATGTTGATGTATAGTTCTTCAGACTTTTTAAAGAATAGATTGGAAAAGAGGTCAGACTGTGTTGACTGGATCATCACTAAGCTACACTTTCAAGTATATGACTTGCTTCTGCCAGACTAGCTGATGGGCTAAATGAAAGCAACAGTAGGTTGTCATCCTCTTCAGGAGGTTGTAGACGACGGGGATGGCCTGATTTCTCTGTCCTTCGCATGCGCTTGCTGATGGCAGGAATTGCATAGCTTAAAGCCTTAGGGTTTTCATTCTGCTGTTGCTGTCCTAAGCTTTTATCTGTTCTCCTCATGTCAATCTCTTTGTCTGTTTTGTATTTTCTTTTGCACTTCTCCACGCCTGGCTCTGCTTGCTGTCCTGGTATGTTTGCCAACCAGGTTTTGTTACTAGTTACTGTTTAATTCCAAGATTGGTCTCTCCTGGTGGCAGCCTTTTGTTCTGTAGGTGTCATGATCAACCCGTGTCACTTCCAGAACTGGGCAGCTGACACTGCCTGCTGTGTCTAGTCAGTAATTACTAGACTGATTAATAATTACTATTAATATTGGTTATGCAGAGTCTGCTTCTACCAATCATGGATCAAGCTTCTTTTAATTGTTTTTAAACATAAATTGGATTCAAGCCTTGATGTCTTACTCAGATATGCAACCAGACAGAATGGCAAGTAGGAAGCATTAGACAGCTAGATAGAGCAGTACCTAGTGGGATCGAGTATGTCTGGCAGGCTGTGTCCAAACAAACCATATCACGGTGTTCTTGTGTTTTCTCTGTATCTTTAATTACGTACTCTAGTTCATGAACAGATGCACTATTTCTATATTGCAATAATCTTAAAAAGTGGTACTATTTTTATATTTCCCAGTCTGCCTGTTTTCCTCTACAGTGCTGAAGGTGTTTTGCTCAGAGCTTTAATTGCTTCATTATTGTGCTAGTCTTTACTTTGTTACATGGCCAGTTATTTGCATTCTGAAGCACTCTTACTTCATTTGAGCTGTGATGTAAATTAAGCTTCCTGCCTGTCTTTTTTAGGTTGTAATGACATTGCTTTCCCCTGTGGTAGCCTCACACAAAGGACACCTCTGAAACTTTTAAATTTACCTCTGATTGCCTCCCCCTCTCCCCCCCCTCCCCCCCTTTTTTTTTCCTTCCTTCAACTCCCCTGTTCTCCCCCCAACCCTGACTTCTTTTATCTCTCTTACCTGTAGCCACTTCCCCTCATTTTCCAGTTTCAGTCTTTCTAACTCCAGTAGTTGACTAATCTCTATTTTCTCCTGCAATTTCTTTTCCCAGCCAGCCATGCATTACCACCATATTGGTTTCTTGTTGAATCTGTTTCTTCTTTCCTTGCCCCAGTTTCTTGCTTTCTGGCCTTTTTTCCTTGCTTAACTCGATCATGATTTCCATCCCATAATATATCCTTCTTTCCTCTCTTTCCTGATTTAAGTTATTCTTCTCTCTTATCTTCCCTGAAAATATTTCTCTTCCTCCACTGGCATTTATCTTCCTTCCTTCTTACTTCTGAAGTCATCTAAAGAATGCAAGAACTTTCACATCCACGTGCTCAAACTGCATTTAGCCTCACTGAAAATTGCAGCAATCCTGTACTGCAGTTACAGAATAATTTCATTTTTAATAGCCATCCAGGAAAACCCAGTGTTGGACAGATTTTTGAAGATGGGGCTTTTGGAACTGAAGTTTCAATAAGTAGTAAACTAGGCTTCTCAGAAAGGTTTGTGCCTGTGGAGTTATGCAGGAAGACAGCAAAAATCCCTTAATTGTAAGATTCGCCTTGGCAGACATGAAATCCATGCCCCAGAGAATGGGCACTGGAGCTGCCAAAGTTAAGATGGCTAAGGTAGAAATAGCTTTCTTTTTTTCCCTCCTTGGCCCTGCTCTTGGAAACAGCTTGTTTTGGCTGAAATACCCAAATTTGTCCTAAACCAGACATTCAGCATCTGGTGAGCACTGTTAGTTGTAAGGGCTGATATGGGGCTAGTAATGGGAGGGCTAATAATGGGACACTGATAGATGGCCTTTATGTCTGATATTGCCACTTAAGTAAGTGTAAAATTATGCAAAATGACTCTTGAAAAATTGACTCTGTTTCAGTGATTCATTATTACAGTTACTGTTCAACTCTTCTGCTGTTTTATTTTATGGTGAAAAAGAGGTAATAATGAAAGTCAATTAAGAATTTAAGTAGATGTGAGAATTGGTTTTTAGAATTGTTAGTGATCACTAAAAAGAAAACTAACTCTTGGTTATTTTTCCCTAGGTTTGAATGAAATAAGCTACATGCACTCATGTCTCTCAAATATGTGTAACAAAAGGTAAGTTAGACCACATTTGTTTCAGTTAATTAAACTTGAATCCTTCAGCTGTATGAGTTCTAAGTACATAATATGATTTAGCACAGAGGTGTAATTAATTTTTGTATTCTTGCATCAGTAAATATTTCACTAATATATTTTCTCTAGGTGGCAAGTGTACCCACTTCACTCATGTGTGACGTTAGAGGAACAAAGTAATGTATTTTTGGCTCCAGTTCCTGGCTACAGAAAAGTAAATATTGTTGAATAATTTCTTTAAGTGTGTGAAACGTTTTGCTAGAGTAATAATAGCAAATAATAATGTATATAAATTAACATTAGCTGTGCCAACTGAAACCATTTTGTGAGGGCAAAGCAGTTTTGGTTTTTTTGAGATGTAAACTGAATGCTTTTCTTACCAAGCTGTTGCTTTAACTAGTGTTTAGACCTCAAGAGAAGTACAGGAAGGTATCCTTAAGTTATTGCATGACACACTTTTTGTCCTTCAGAATAGTTTGTGCATGTTGATTCTTGCATCTGCATGACAGTGGCATGCTGCTGGTGGCACTGCATAGCAAAGTAGTCCCCCAATATGGGGGTCTCGCCTGCTTTACAACCCACATTTTGGCTAGTATCTTGGTTTCCTGTATCACTACTAACAGTGTGATGTTTTGTTATGACAGGCATAAGGAAATATTTCCATTCTTCCCCATATTGTCATATGCTATACTACTTTATTATACTTTTCTGATCTTAGGACAAGAAAATACAAGTTTTCTTGTGTTTTATTGCTTTTCATAATATGCAGAGCAGAAATACTATGTTGCTGTTGCACTTGTATGTCTTCATAGCAAGTTGGATTTTTCATGTAGAAACATTAATGCAAGTAATTTTTGCTTCATGCATTCATTGCTCATTTTTTGCTTCAAAACTCAGGTTATTTTATCTACAAACATAGCTGAGAGCTCTGTAACAGTTCCTGATGTTAAGTATGGTAAGTCATCTAGATCTTGTAATTGTGTATACACTGTATTTGTAATGTTTTCCTTACTTATGCTAGCCTAAATCTCCACAACATGTCACCGTTTCACAAAGCATTGCTGTTGGAGTTTGATTTTGATAGTTGTTGAATTCTTTATTTCACAACAGGGAACAGTTTTAAATCTAAACATATGAACAAATAATAGAGCTACTGAGTGGGGTGTTGGTTTTAATCTTTACTGGAGGGGGGTGGAAATAATTTTAAATACAGTAACAAGTAGAATGACATCTCATGTCACAAGTACCTTAAGCTCTTTATTCACATTCTGACTATATTTTTTAATAATTGCATCAGATTATGCAAATTCTGATACAGAATGTCTAAATCCAGAAATTATTGCCTTTTAATGTTTGTGATCTGCACTGACTGACTATTAAATTTATGTTAAAATCTATTTGCAGTTCTGTTAATGTTCAGAGTAACTTGTTCTGGTTGTTTGTAGTGTTATCTTGATCTGTTTTCAAATAATTGAAACTTCCCATTTCTTGTAACAGAAAATCGACCATTGTTTTTTCTACTACCATGAGGATAAATTGTTTCATAATAATACTAACTTTTTTCCTCCTTAATTACAGTGATAGATTTCTGTTTAACTAAAACTTTGGTTTGTGATGAGGAAACTAATTACCAAAGTTTGAGACTTTGCTGGGCATCTAAAACAAGCTGTCATCAAAGAAGAGGTAAGATGACAGTAGGTAATGGAAAGGAATTTTAGAAGCTAACTTTCGTGGAGAATTCTATGTTGCTTTTCATTTCATTAACAGCAAAAAACATGGATTATTTTTGCCATGAATAGTTTATATAAAACCATAATTTCTTACCATGTCGGGATACTAAAATGTGATTAAACAACTATGCCTGAATGTTTTATTTTGTTGAAGTATTTTTCCAGAGGAATGGTTTGTATTTTATTGAAAAATAGTAAAATTCATGGATCATAAAGCTTATGAGGATTCTTTGTTATTTAATAGTAATTTTTTTTAATCATGGGGCATTTTTTAAAAAGGGAGATAGGTACTGCTAGGTATTTATTAATTACTTGTGAGTTTCAGCAGTAAAAGAAACTTTCATGTCTGTTTGTTACTCTTAAATCAGATGAAGTATCCACAGCAGTGTCTCTAGTGTAGACCAGTGTTTGTAGCACAAGGTTAAATAAGATTTCATATCAGCTTTTCTAGTAAGACAGTACTCTTAAATATCAACATCTTTTAGTTTCACTGGAAAAGAGTACTAAACAAACAGTGACATCTTTAGATATAAAAATATCCTCATTTTTAAATATTATGAGGACTTTACAATTACAGCTTGTGGTGGGTTGACCTTGGCTGGACACCAGGAGCTCCCCGAAGCTGCTCTATCACTCCTCCCTCCTCAACTGGACAGGGGGAGAAATAAGACAACAAAAGGCTCATGGGTCGAGTTAAGGACAGAGACAGATCACTCAACCAATTACTGTCACAGTCAAAACAGACTCAACTTGGGCAAATTAATTTATTGCCAATCAAGTCAGAGTAGGCCAATGAGAAATAAAGCCAAATGTTAAAACACTTTCCCCCCATCTGTTCCTTCTTCCCAGGCACAACTTCACTCTCCAGTTCCCTACCTTCCCCCCCCCCGAGCGGCTTGGGGGACAGGGAATGGGGGTTGCAATCAGTTCATCACAGTTGTCTCTGCTGCTCCTTCCTCTTCAGGGGGAGGACTCCTCACACTCTTCCCCTGCTCCAGTGTGGAGTCCCTCCCATGGGAGACAGTCCTCCATGAAGTTCTCCAACGTGGGCCCTTCCCACAGGCTGCAGTTCTTCAGGAACAGACTGCTCCAGCATGGGTCCCCCATGGGGCCACAGGTCCTGCCAGGAGCCTGCCCCAGTGCGGGCTTCCCATGGGGTCACAGCCTCCCTCAGGCATCCCCCTGCTCTGGCGTGGGGCCCTCCCTGGGCCGCAGGTGGAGATCTGCTCCCCCGTGGACCTCCCTGGGCTGCAGGGGGACAGCCTGCCTCACCAGGGTCTTCCCCATGGGCTGCAGGGGAATCTCTGCTCCAGCACCTGCAGCACTTCCTCCCCCTCCTTCTTCACTGAGCTGGGTGTGCAGGGTTGTTGCTCTCACATGTTCTCACTCTTCTGGCTGCTGTTGTGCAGCAGGTTTTTTCCCCCTCTTGAATCTGTTATCCCAGAGGCGTTACCACTGTGTCTGATGGGCTCAGCCTCGGGCAGCAGTGGGTCCATCTTGGAGCCGGCTGGCCTTGGCTCTGTTGGACATAGGGGAAGCTCTTAGCAGCTTCTCACAGAAGCCACCCCTGTAGCCCCCCTGCTACCAAAACCTTGCCACGCAAACCCAATACCAGCCAATATACAATCAATAGAAGCAGCATTTTGTATAGTAGACCTGGACTTGTTATGCGTGTGACTTAAAAATATTGCCTAATTTTCCAGTGGAGTAACCCACTGAGTGGAGTACCCTTTAGTTTGTTGAAGTGAATGGGTGTTTGGATTTGTGAAGATAGACTTTCTGAATCAGAGTTTTCTATAAATAGTAGATCATAAAGATGTTTTGCTGTTCATCATGGTATCTTAAAAGTTGTTTATACAGAAGGTTTTTGCTAGCTATGGAGTCAAATAGGAAATCTGAATATACTCATGTAAGGAAACAAACACAAAACATATTTACTCTGCATATAGAATCATCAGTTTGGGGGTATTCTAAAAATTGCATTGATGTATTTATCTATATTAAATTTAGATTTGATAGGACTTGCCTTTTCCTGGTTTTGAGGAAGCGTATTTTAGTGCAGGATTTGTCATGTCTTTTCAACTGAGAAAGATGGATGCTGATTTGAGGGCAATTATGTGAAAGAGGTATTTGAGTGAAATACTTAAACTCTTTTGTTAGTCACTGTTACTATGAAAGCAAAATTATTTCATCTGATCCTTAAGTAGGAAAGGACAGAGAGAATGTCTCCACTGGGCCTGTCTGCTGCAAGAGAGCAAAACACTGGTCAGCTTGCGGCATCAGCTGTCATGAGCTGCTCAGCTGCCCAGAAGGCTTGTAGATGGGTGGGTTTTGAAAAGCCTGAAACTTGGGCAGTTTACAAATTGGTGATTTGTTCTTTTATGTGAAGGTCGTGCTGGACGTGTTTCCAAAGGGTATTGTTATAGGCTTGTACACAAGGACTTCTGGACAGACTTTATTCCAGAGGAGTCAATACCTGAGATGCTGGTAAGACTTTTGGGGAACATTAAGATTTTTTAAATTTTTTTTTAATGCATGTGGTCATAGCAGAGATAATAAAAAGTAGTTTTGCTTTACTTTTCCTGAAGACAGTGTATGATTTGAATAGTTACTAATAACCATAACATTGAATAGAATCCAAGTTGATAAATAATTGACAAAGACCATTCCACAGAGTTTTCTTCATACAAGGAGATGCATTATGGCAGTAAAATGGATGTCGATTAGAAATACACAATCTGTTCAAAAGAAAAATCCTTGGTTACACAAAATTAATTTCAGGTTTTACTAATTTGTAAACTTGAACTTTTTTTTCATAAAACACTTTGTCACACTTCCCATGGGGGGCAAGTAACAATAACATTGTCTTCCCTTCAGCGTTGTCCATTGGGAACTACAGTCTTAAAAATAAAAAAGCTTGATATGGGGGGACCAAAAGCCTTGCTGGCAACAGCTCTTTCTCCACCCGATGTAGGTGACATTGAACGTACCATATTTCAACTGAAAGAGGTAGGCGTTATTTTAATGTTAAAATAAAGGTAATAAAAATGTACTGTAGAAGCATTTTTCTTGGTGTTTAAGGTAGTAGTAGCCTTAATTGGAACCTGAAGTAGGAACTGTCTAGAGAATCTTTTCTCACATTTGACTCATTTGGTTACCATTCATTTCGCATAATTTCTGCAGTTACTTCATTAAAACAGGATTATAATTTTATCAGAGAGTAATGATACTGTTTATGAACTGGCATCTGTGGTGAGAAAGAACAGAAGACAAGTAAGAGAACTTAAACTCTGTAAGTGAGATTGTTTATTGATAAGTAGCAAAATCACCCTCTTACAACCTTATGATGTATAGGGGGTCAGCCTGAAGATCCCCCTTCTGACCTGTACAAGGAAGTTGGTGATTTTGCTTTTCAATTATAAAGTTGATATGGAGTAGAACACTCATTACATTAAACTTTTTCTTTTCCAAAGTGCATAAGAAATCATATTTGTATCATTTGTAGCTTGCTTTTATATCCAGTATAAGTAGTAGAAGCTTTGGTTTCAAAATACTAGGCTTTTAAAATTGATTTAAGAACTTTAACTTAATTACAGTTTTGATACTAATTAATGTTGCTTTGAGATAATTGCTTGCTTCTTGTCTTGTTTTCTTACAAACTAGTCTTATAGTTACTTTGTCAACTTTTACAAGTGAATAAATTTTAATTTTTTTAGCTGGGAGCACTTACAACTGGTGTGCAAACAGAAGATGACCCACATGATGGTGAGCTGACTTTCTTAGGAAGGGTATTGGCACAGTTGCCAGTGGATTTGCATCTTGGAAAATTGATAGTCCTTGGGCATGTCTTCGGGTGCTTAGAAGAATGCCTTATCATAGGTAACTGAAAAAAGAACATGTGAGAACACTTCTCTAAAAACAAGTGATTTGCAAGTTTTCATTTTGATTTGTTTTTATTGCAGCTGCAGCACTCTCTTTGCAGAATTTTTTTGCAGTACCTTTCAAGCAGCATGTTGATGGATACAGGTATTAACCTAGATGTTTTACAACTTCCTGTCTACATTTTGGGGCAGAGGGCTGAGTTGAGCGGTAAATATAATTTTCCATGTCATGAGTCTAATTTTCTGTCAAAATGCCAAGCAGTGCAAAAAGCAGCTTTTCCAGGGTAGCTGAGATATTGAAAACTATTTCTATGTGAACTAATTACTATCACAGAGCTAATTCATCCTTTTCTGAGTACAAGACCTGATTGTTCAGCTTTGCCTTTCTGATGTGCACATGTGGCAGTGTCTTTTTAAAATTACAAGGATTATTTTTTTTATTATCCTGCCCACACAGTTTACCTTAAGCAAGGAGATGTGAATAAGAGCAAATAATTACAATAAACATATTGACATTGTTTATTAGAAGTCCTGGAAGGTGTTAATAGTGTAGGATTCTGAGCTGTATAATGCATTCAATATTTGGAAAAAAATATTGTTCATAATTCTTTTTGTTTGTGTTGCCAGGAACAAACTGTTTTTTGCTGGGAATAGTAAGAGTGACTGTATTGCAATTGTGAATGCATTTAAGGTAAATCTTTTTTCTGGCTTATTTTCCAGTGAAATCCGATAGACCAAGATGGAGCTTCTCACCTTTGTAGGATCAGTGCAGCATTTGTGCTTTGAAGTTTACGTTATGTTACTCCTAGCTACTTAATGGTACTTTTTGAAGGCTGTGTCCTATTGTATAACACTATCAGTTCCGATTGTTTCTATTGTAATAACCAAAAATAAAATGCCAGAGACGCCGTGATATTGTTAGCTGCCTTTTAACTGAGGGCAGTTTGGACTGGTAAATTCTAGTACGGAGATTGGTGTCCTTTCTCCAGGCTTCATAGCTTTGACTTTGTAATACTTTATACTGTCCAAAGGTGATTTTTCTGTACGCTTGGGTGGTTGGTAGCACAGTACCATGGACAGAGGTCAATCCCAGCAGTACAAATGGAGCATAGGAAAGACTTCTGCTAGAGGAACTTACTATTTAAAATCCAACGTTTTACATTGTGGATGATCTGACATGTTCTGTAATATTCTGGAGACTCCAAAATCTTCAGCTGCAGATTTAATGTATTCCATTTTGTGTATGTTGGCCTTCTTTCACTTTGGTGAAAGCTGGCTTTTCTGTACTCTGGTGTCAGAATTTTTGAAGCACACATGGGCAAGTATGCCACATGTACCCACTGATCCTGAGGTTCAAGCATCATCTTTTCTGAATTCCCCTTATCCTGTTCTATACTATATTTCCCCTGTGTCCTGTTAATCTGAAGGTGATATTCTATAAGCCAGTATGTTGTCCTGTAGAATAAACACATTCAAACAGAGCTTCCTGTACAGTATCTGTATGTGTGAGTGATATGAAAGCTTTGTTTTGAATGGCTGAGTTGCAGAAAAGAACAGGGAGAAAACTTGTTTTCAGGTTAGATTTATTCCAGGGTATTCTGAAGTTCTGTCAATTGTTAGCATGGCTTTTTTTAAGCCCTTGCTTATGAAAAGGTTTCAGTGAATTGCAAAAGGTCAAAAGCTTTGGTAGTAGAAAGAGGAGAATCCAGGGAAGTAAAGGCTAATCAGCCTGGTTTAAGTGATACTATTTAAAGAAGTGAGAGTTTTTAAAAGAAAAAATAATGTCAAATAAGTGGAGTTTATTTTTCTGACATATTATATAAAGCTTGGGTATGGAAGTGGTAGATGTGAAAAGCATTATTTAAAATCGGTCCATCAGCCTCAATCAAGGTAGGGAAGTGCAGTCTGGCTATTCAACTATGCTAATAGTCAGTGTCCACAGTAAGTTGGCAAATTGTATTATGAGGTGGCTTGCTGTCAAACTAGAAGAAATTGATTCTGCAGGCATCTGTCATAGATTTGCTGCTTAATAATGAAATTGTTTTCATTAATATTCTGGGTATGTTAATTTCTCTTCTAGCCCTGTTTTCTGGGAGGCATCAGTGTCAGAACTGTATCTGAATCAGTCAGTTTACTTACTTTTGTCCCAAAGCAAAGAGAAGGGAAAGGTTCTGAAAGTAGCCTGCCCTATTGGAGCATCAAATCAAAGCATCCAAGTTGTTATATTTATTTATGAATGTCTCCATGTGCGTTAATACTCGGTCCATCTCCTCTCAGAAAACTAGGTGGATAGCCTGTTGTATGTTGCTGTATTATCGGGTGGCTATTGTACCTCTCCCAACACAAATCAGGACTTACTCCTTTAAAGCCTTGGAACATAACATGTTCAGTCTGCTTTTGGAATGTCCCAAAACCCAGAAATTCACTGATCTAAATGCTGTGTTTCCAATGTAGTTGCAGGAGCTGATGGCAAGTTTGAGGCAGTATGTGTAATTACAGTTCATCCAATAGCGTTTACCTTTTCAGTCTGTAGGTGCGGCATTGCATGCCATAACCTCTAAGCTGACTTGAAGGCAGAATAGTTATCTTCCTACAGCAATTGTTCTTTAGCATGTCATGGTACAACATTTATAACCCTGCCACACTTTCAGCCCTCCAGTAATGCATTCTTAGTATTACATTTTGCAGCTACACCACTTCGTGTGCTCACAGACGAGCAAAGGAAGACCCAGAGTTCTTGCCCACCCTTAACAAAACAGAGTAAGATTATTCATAAGAGTGAGAAGTATTTATATCTGCTTAGGAACCAACCAGACAAGCATCATATTAGACTAGAATTATGAAATAGTTAAGGTTGGAAAGGACATTGGGAGGTCTGTAGTCCAGTCTCCTGCTGAGAGCAGGCTCAGCCATGAGGTCAGTCAAGGGTTACTCAGGGTTTTATAGACAGGATCCTCAAAAACCTGATCTAAGTTGGGCCTGCTGTGTGGGATGTTGGAACAATTGGTCTGAATAAGTCTCTTCCAACCTTAATTACTGCGATTCACATTTCCTTGTACTTTTTTGTGCTTAAATATTAGTAATCTGTTTTAGCCCAAGGGCATTTGTGGCTTTTAAATTGGTGTTAAAAAATTATCTTCAGTATAGGTATGGAAAAAACTTAATAGTTTTAAATGTCACATTAACATTTGTAATAATTATTACTAAAGCACTACAGTTTGTGCCTGAATACTATACCATTTCTTTCTTAGGCATGGCAGGCCTGCAGACAAAAAGGGGAGCTGAGACATCCCAGGGTTAGTTAAACTTTTATTTCTTCTTTTCTTTTTGAGTTTGGTGACTTCAGTGCTGGAGTATTTTATATTCTTAGTAAGGATTTTTTGCTAGCAATCCTTCTTTATAATAGTTAAGATTTTTCATAAGTAAATAGAAGTATAGTCTTTGAGAGAACATGAGTCTTTGAATCCAGTGCTGACTATTTGAAGGCAATGCAATCCCTTATGTAGTCCTTTTCACAGATGGATCAACAGTGGCCAGAGGGTTTGAAATCCAAGCTGGGAAGGGAAATTGACCTATAGTTGAAAGAAGTATTTTTAATGTGCATAGGTGTCTTTTTTATTTTCTTAAGAAAACCACACAAATATCCACCACCCCCCCCCCCAAAACCCTGAGAGATAGAAGCTTTTTGCATCAATCGCAAAAAACACTAGTATGCCTATAATTGCCTCCAGTCTTTCTTTTATGTGTATAAGATACAACTTTTTTTATTTATCTGCCTCTTTCAGAGCATAATATGCTTTATGGACACCAGTTCGTAACATACACTGAGTTATAATGAGTAGCAAAGATGGCCAGAATATGTCTGATGAAGTTACGCATCTAGATAAAGAAGTTCTGTTTTTTTGGAAGAAGTGTCCATCTTAAAGTAGATTCTGTAGTAGCAACAGAGGAGTTCGATTTGTGGGTTTATATGAAAAATGTAGATGGCCAATAGCTGCACTGGTGGTAACCAAAGTATAGTTTAAAAGTCAAATATGTAATTGTCTTATATTTTCATATGTGTCATAATACTCGATTGATATGGATGCAAAGAAGGCTGTGAAGTGAGATCAAATTATTCCATCACTATATATAACTATTATTTCTGTCTACACAGAAGAATATGAGAGAGAGCTTACTAGCAGTACAAGAAACAAGTTTCTAACAATTTTTGTGTTTACACTTTTCACTTTCTTTTCCAGGAAGAGCTTGAGTGGGGTCGATCAAATTGTATCCATATCAAGAAGGTCAGAGAGGTAAGATGAAATGGGTAATAATTTTTATAAGCAGAAGGATTTAATTTTCCTTATTTTCTACAAATGTTAAGATCTTGAATAAGCCTATTGTATTATTATGTATTTATCAATATATAGATAGATTTATATTTTCTTTAAGTAAACTGACTTTTTAGGTTTTGTTTCTTTGGGGGAGGAGAGATAGTACTGTTAAAGTTGTTGGAAGATATTGGGACTCCAAGTACAATTTAAGACAGATCAGACAGAAGTGTTATTGCCTATGGTCATAGGCAGCAAAGATTCGGGCAGCATTTTCCCCCTCTGCTCCTCTCTTTTCTCTCAAGTGGTTCTAGAGACCCCATTTATATACCCCTTCAAAGAAAGAAATGAAGTGAGGAAAATCACTGTAATGTTAACAAAGCCAGGTGTGCATTCTTGTGAAGAATGGACTTCAGATAATCATTTATATGTTAATAAGGCCAAGTACCCATGCCTGGGAAAGATGGACTCTTTAAGTAGCTTAACTGCCACAATTGAGCTATAGAGAGATGGCCCTTGGTGGAGCCTGTAGGAGTGGCACATCCAGTATTATTTTAGCTCAGAAGTGGGAGTTGGAAACAGTCAGACTACCTTTTAGACGAAAGGAATTTTCCTTTTGTTAGGATAAACAAAGTGGTGTTAAATTATTAACTGTTAACATTTTTTTGAGACTTCCAGTATTATTTGCTAATTCTGTAGGTCCCTCAGATACACTGGTTGTGGTGTGACTGCTGTCTGTTGTTAAGTAACTTTTGGTTTATAGTTAGGATAATTTTAAGCAAATGCAGTTATATAATGAGGACTGGACTTGAAAACTTGTGGGGCTTTGTTGCTAACATCACTGCAGCAATAAATGAAAACTCTGCATGACAAAGCTTGGAGCTTAATGTGGTATGTCGAGAGGGGAAATAAGTAAAACTCATCAATAACTGTGATTGGCAAAGCATGGCCATGTCCATTACTCCAGCAGATCATATGTTTGGCATGAGCAATGTAGGGCCTGTGTTCAAAATGCATAGGGGAAAAGAAAGGTTTTCATAGTAAGCAACCATCTGGATAAGAATTGTCAATGTTTTTTTAGCTTGTACAGCTGATAACAAATTAAAAAGTATAAAAGCAAATTGTGTAAAAGTGGAGAGCTGAACTATCAGTCTTACATGTTAGCCTCCTGGGTAGTTGGTGTTCTCTTGGCCCAGTTTCAGATAACGCAAGAAGAGGTTGTACATGACATAATGGTTAAGGAGTTTAGAATGGACACCTACACTAATATTTATTATGAAGATTTGGTTTTCTTTTTATTTGCCACACATTCAGATAATAATTTCATAATTCCTTCTGTGGAAGTGGATTTGCAGAACTGAGGCAGCAACACAGACTGTTTTCTGATTATGGTAGTTGTCCTATGAGGAAAATAACAGGAGTTTTACTATCCTAAAACTGCCAGCAGCAGAAAGGAGAATGTAGATAGGAAGCAGCTAAGCAGACTGTACTTCTCTACATTTGTTCCAGAATCAGTTGAGACAGTGAAGGCATTCACTGTGTGGTTGGAGGACCGGTGGCTGCTTATGAAAGCTTCTTGGAAATGCTTAGGATTGAAAGCTTAACAGACCATGTTCTGCTGTAGGGCATAACTTTGGTCTCACTTAAAGTCATCACGGTTGTCTGCTGTGTGCAGCATGTGTGGTCACTGCTACAGTTAGGTGCAGAAGTCCAGGTTGTTGTTAGCATGTTTTTTACTTTTTAAGATACAAACCCAAAATTTAAATGGCAAATCAGTATATCGTCTTGTAAAAGGTTATTTCAGTTCTTTTTCTAATTTTGTTCTATATCACATATGCATAATAATATGCTTTGTGACTACAAAGTTATACTTTGTAAAGAGATGTCAAGAAAACTGCTTAAGTCACAGTACTGAAATTATTTTCCGAAGTAGAGATGCTAAGCAGTATATTAGGTGAAGTGCATACTAGTCGCCTAAAAAGGAAAGGGAGTTTGCCCACTGATTTAGACTTTTACTAATAGATTTTATTTTAATTTGTGGACAGTTTTGATCTGTTTAATATGTAACTTAGAGTTCAAATTTCAGGTGGCACAGTTATTTCACAACTTGGAAAAGCGAGTCAGAGCATTTAACATGTGTGTTAATGCTCAACCATCTGCTATGGATCAGGAACGTGTATACAAACAGCGCTTCATTTTGCAGGTAATGCTTTGTTGACTTTTCAGGAGAGAGTAATTATTTACAAAACTTATAACTGGATTTTTATATACTAGTACTGATGAACTAGTATTAGATCAATGTTTCAAAAATCCCTGTAGATTTTAAGATTACAGATTAAATAAAAGTAATTCTTTTTGACAATTTAGGACAACTAATGTTACTTTTAATGGTTCAGAATTCAGACTAACTTGGTCCTCTGGCTGTCCCTTCACTTCTGACAGTTCATTAAAATAAAACCAAGTCATACTGAGATGAACTGTGTATCTCGACTAATCTTTGTTAAAGTCATAAAAATACTCTAAAGAATGATGGTTTATGTTGGAAGCCCAAGAACTAACAGTTTTGAAAACTATGTTTGCCCTAGTTCTGAGTGCTCTACTTGGACCACCGCTGGCTTGGTTAGTTATTGAGAGTGGGGGGAATTATAGATGTCTTTCAGCTGTTGTAAGTTTGTCAAATTTCCAATTAAATTTCTTGTCTTACTCAGACTGATTAGTAGTGATTTTATTTTCACAGATCTATTTATTGTTTCAGTGGCAACTGGTTTAACTGTGTAAGCAGTAAACTTTTCAGAGCTGAATTGTTAAATACTATAAGATGTAACATGAAAACTGAACAACTTTCATGTAGCTATTTTATGTAAATTTATTTAAAATTGAGGCTGCTCTTGAAATCAGGGCTAACAATTACAGTTTTCCTAGAACAAGTCTGCATACAAAAATATTAAAATGATGTAAAATTGTTCCAGAAGCTGAACTTTTTTCATGAAAGTATGTTTTTAAGGATTTGCATGAGTTAATGTTTAGTACACAATTACATAATTCCTGGAAGGAGACAGGAAAAAAATCTTCATATGAAGATCTGCTGGTATCTCTTTATGTTGCTAGTGTATCTCTTTTCAAGAAACTGACTGTAATCTGCTGCATTTTACAAAATACTTTCTTGATTTCAGGTTGTAATAGCTGGTGCTTTCTATCCAAACTACTTTACTTTTGGAAAATGTGATGAAGAAATTGCTGTGAGAGACCTTGCTGGCAAAGATCCAAAAACCACTGTAATGGTATGTTAAGAAGGTGAATGACTTAACAAATCAAGTAATAAAAATATATAGTGTTTGGGTGGTATTGTCAAGTTTTGTTCGGTCTTGGGCAAGGACAGAGGTAATTATCTACTCTAATCCTCACTTGGTAAGTTGTCTTGCTTTCTTTTAATGTAAGATACATTGTGTGGGTGGGCAATTTTAGGAATTCCTACTGAGAACTGCCTCTATGCATTGATTGTTAGTCTTGCACAGGCAAACAACTTTCATAAAACTAATAAAAGATTTGAAAAACACAACAGGACTATCAAGGGTACTTTTTAATGAGCAGGAGAAAGCTATTCTGTTGGTTTGTAGAGTTAGTTTTCTAGCTAGTTTATCTCACAGAAGTTGTGAAATGCATGACTATTTTGTTGGCTTGGTCATACATGTTAAAGTCGTAATCCATTATACTTAACTATATACCATCTATAGAATCCACTATACCTTAACTTTATACAATCCAGTATATTTAACTAGAATGTTATTCTTAACAGAATGCCTTTGAAAAGGCGTTCCAACTCCAGTAACTTCATCAATTTGTAGTGGTTTTAGGATTAAAATCCAAAAAGAACAACAAAATCATTTAATAATTCAGTTTGGAAGAGACCTTATGATGTCATCTAGTCTGGTGATATGGTCAAAGTAGGATTAACAGTGAATTCAGACCATGTTGCTTAGGTGTTCATCCACTTAATTTTGGAAAAAGCTCTGAGGATGGAGATTCTGCAACTTCCCATGGGATCCCACCTACCAGTTCCCTGAATAAACCAAATGGTGCTGTCTTAGACTTCAGGATGTGTATTCTGCTACTTGTCTTCCTCATTCTCCTCAGGATCTTGAGCTTCTCTCTTTCCTAGCTGCTCTGGGCTCGGCTGCTGTTGATTATCACTTCCATAACAAGTTCTACATTGTTTGCTAATAGCAGATCCAGAAGAGCCCTGTTTGGCACATGACCTGTGTTAAGAAGTTACTTTCAACACCTTTCAGAAATCTAGAAGCATGTGTGCTGCCCTGCTAGCAGGTTATCAGGGAGCTTATTGTCTCCCTCTCAGATGCAGGGTCTGTGGAGACCTCTGCAAGTTGCCTAAAGATTATCTGCTTCATCCTGACTGATGCTCTTTTACAAATTCCCACCTCAGTGTTACCCTTACTGAACTCTTCTCTTACCCTGACCCACAAAGAGCTGGGTTGTCCCCATTGTCTGCTCCATGTAAGAGCACCTTACATTTGAGCTACTCCTCCAAGGAGGGAAGACCAGGAGGTTGGTCTTGTCTGTCATCCTTAAGAAGCATGTATCCATCCATAAATGCTCTCCAGTTGTGTAAGCTGTCCCACCATACCTCAGTAATTCAATACATGGTAGTTCTGCCAGGACATGCAGGGCTGTAGCTCCTTCTGTTTCCCAGGCTATGCACACTGCCTAGGATGTAGTTCCCAATGGTGGACAAGGAAGCATAGTAATCCATTGCTTTTCTGTTACAAGCAAAAAGAGGTATACTAGACAGCTTCTAAGAAAAATTATTAAAGAAACCTGTATAATTATAAATGAAGCTGCTTCATGTATAGTTAGCGATAAAAAAAACATTTATGTACTGGTTTGAGGCAGTAGGGCAGCATTAGCACCAAAACTCTTAATTTTATTGTCTTTTGAGATTTTTTTTTTTTTAAATTTAATATAGTATGTAGCATTTTTGGAATTTGCTGGGGTTCAGATTGTATATCACTATTGCAGCTCAAGTGAAGGAGGACACTAACTGCTTATTTGAACTTAATAATGCATTATTAAAGTAATTGAATGTATCCACATTTAATTTCTTTTTCTTAACAGCTGAAGAATATTCCTCCCTATGGATATCTATACCATAAACAGTTGCAGTCACTGTTTAGACAATGTGGGCAGGTAAAATCTATTGCCTATGATGGATCAAAGTAAGTATAAAATATTTTAAGTATCCTTTCTCATGTTCTCAATTATGAATCTAGTAATCGGTTTCTTTGTCAGTGGTGCACTTACAAAATGAGTTTATTTCTTCTCATCTCCTTGGAATCAGTAATTTATTTTTAATGTATAAGGTGATTTTGAAGTTTGATACGCATTGGTTGGAATAACATTAGATAAACTAGCTGAGTTAGAGACTGCCTTCTGTTTTGTCTTTTCTGTTGTCTAACAGTGGACCTTAACTGCAGCTGATCTGTATTTATTTCTGACTTATATACTGAATTTAGCTCATTCATACAATCAGATGGCTTTGTACAAAATGCATGTGACTGGCTGTTTTAGTTAATTGTCTTGTTAACTTTACTACAGCTGTCCGAAGTTGAATTCGTGTAGCTCTTTTATTCCTTTTCCAGTCTTTAATTATTTTCTTTTTCACATGTATTTTCACATCCTTTCTATTTGTATTAAATATGCTCAGTAAATTTGGTACATGATTTTGAGAATGTTAGAAAGTTTTCTTATAACCATCATGATAATTACAAGTTTTAAGGTGCATAGGAGCAGGAGGCAAAACCTGTGAGGAACATACTTTTTCTGTTTGCTGGCCTGCTAAGATAGACACAGGGAGAAGAAATGATGGCCTTTGTGAAATTTTTTTTTTTTGTTGGGTTTTGATTCCTCGTCAAGTATTTATTGCCATTTTACTTGGTGGTTTTTTGGACAGGGCTTTTGTGGAGTTTTCCCGTAACCCAATGGAGGGCTTTAAGATTCTTCCTGCAGTGTACCTATCAGTCAAGATGTCACAGCTGAAAATTCCTCTTTTGCTGAACGTTCATTTTCCAGATGATATTGAAAAGCAATTGCAAGGTGTGACAGCTGCAAGTGTGAAATCTCTAAGGTAATTGTATTGTATATGGAAAATGGGTTTCTTCACAGTGAAATGAGGATTGCTGGGTTCAGTGGGAATTTCCTTGGAAGTGTCACCAAGACATGTTAGGTTCAAAAAAAAGATGTATAAACTTTGTATAAGCAGAATGTTTTTGCAGGACTAGAAATACCATGATTGTCTGTCTTAAATATTTCTTTATAGCTAAAGGTGTTTTACTGTATAAGAAAACTCCAAGTATACACTGACTTTTTTTTTTGAGGTTCTAGTCCATTTGCCTGTGGTATGTGGGAATATGGATGTGCACAGTAATTTCTGTTCATGCTAGAGACAATGTAGGGATTGCTAGAACTGAAATAAGGAACAGTATTTGGGGACATGAGAAAGGGAGGGAGGAGGAGTATAACAGCAGAAACTGAAGGGTAATGTGACAACATAAAGTGGAGAGGCATAATAGAAAATACTGGTGAGGAATGCAATGTAGTGAGTCTCTTTGGTCTGCACCTACTTTTGCTAGAAAAATCTGGCATGTGGGTTTCATTGTTGTTACATGCTGTTTGTGACTCTCAGCTTCAGGTCATACAAGCAACTTGCTAAAATGGTAATCTGCCTAGCTCCTGATTGGTCTGCAGCCATTTTAATATTTTAAAGTAAGAAATCTAAAATAGGAAGGCAAGAATGAACTGGAAAGGTTAAAGTGCAGGTGAATACTTCACTTCCAGTTGATTGTACTTGTTTTTTACTAAACATTTTAGCAGGTTCACTGTGCCCCAAACAGCACTTAAAATCTTTGTGAAAACTAATTCTTGAGGGACTCAAGAAAGAAGTCTCCTAGGCTGAAAGCCTAATTTTAGAGTTCTTAACTTTTGTCAAGTAAAAGGAATATTATACATTTTTTTTTAAAAAAGGCTGAATTTTAATTTGTGTTGTAGTGTGCTCAATTTATTTTTAAAAAATAAGCTTAGAAGGTATGCCATAGCAAAGAGCCTCACTATTTAACCTTGATTCTTTGGATTTGTAATAAATTGATGGCACAGTTGTGTCTTTGTATGTATCTTCCTGTGTTTGGTTATAATGGAATTCAAACAGTTTCTCTGTAGTGTTTTGGTCCTGCATGGTCATTTTATGTTCTAATTGAATTCATATATTTCCATATAAAAATCATTAAATACATAAATGCACCCTAGGGGAACACCTTGGGAAGCAAATGAAAGCAAAAAAATTGAACTCTTGAGTTTTCATTTGTGAGTGAAGTGTTTAGCATCTTTGTTCCATATACTTTTTAGAGTAAATGTGGACTGTCAGAAGCAGACAGTGGAGCCTGTGGAAATCTCATTTGGTAATTTACAACAGTCAAAGATGATCCCAAATCATGTTCTGTCCATCAAGATAACAGAGGTAAGCGTGTCTTGCATCTGAAGTAGGTCATATCCAATAATCAGTATCTAGATAACTTTGCAGAGATGAATATCTGACAAGCTTAAATGAAAAGAATGGGTACCAATAATGTTTTTAGCACAGAGGTATCCGTAAAAGGTATGGAGAATATTCTTGATCTAATTTTAGTAATTCTTTGTTAAACAGTACTTGCATGTCCAAATAAATTTCAAACATTGAAATTTATGTGCACTTGACAAAATTGGTGGGATTTGCTGGCAGTAAATGTTAGCTGGAAGTAGGCATAAATATAAAGAGGATTAATAGGAGAGGTAAAATATTTGTGTACACTTCAGAAATGAGAATAAGTAGGTATTTGGGCTATTTACCTGCTTATTATTAACTGGCAGTTTTCTTCAGAAACTATGGATGTGAGAAATGAGATGAATTTGTAAAAATATTGCATGCGTAAAAGACAGCATGTTAGGGGAAAATTATATGTATATATAAATGTTTCTGAATTCTGGAGCTGAGAATTTTAAAATTTTAATTTATTATTAATAAATTAATAGTGTTAACTATCGTCTCAACAAATTGAGTCATAGCAAGCAATATATATGCTGCTGAAGTAATAAAAATAATTAAAAAAAAATCCAAATCACTGAGCTAGTGGAAATTACAGGCTGAAGTATTAAACCAGCTTTTGATAGTAGTGACATGTTTTGCAAGTGCAGAATAGAATATTTTCTTCATTTTATTCAGCTAAGTCTCTTGTATCAAAAATGTGCATGGATTTGATCAGATACATTCCAGCTATCTATGCTACTTCCGTTTAATACATCAGCTTTAATGATCGTATGTATTGTAAATATAGATTCCTTTTTTATCACAAGCACTTGATATAAGATCAGAAATGGTATATGAGTTCAGTAAACCATTTGTAAAGATTACTGATTTTATTCTGTGTAATTTAAACAGTGGTGTGTTCTTTTCAGTTTCCTAAAGGATGGCTAATTGTAACAGTAACAATGCCAATTTGCTGATAGATGTAGCTAATTGGTATTCTTTCACTAATAAGAAAAGTGCACCAGATCTATTATGTATCTGTCTCATCAACTGTATACCTTATATTTTCTGTATGTTGATTTGGTTTAGAAAAATGGAAGCAGTCTTTTCTTAACTTTCTGTATTTTAGTAATGCTTATATCAGGGTCTATTTAGATGAAAAGTGTATTGCAGTTGCACAGCAAATAAACATTTTAACATCTCATTACAAGAGGGAAATGTTTCACTGCATTATTGCAGTATGAGACCATTTGGTATGTCAGGAGTAGGAGTGCTTTTCATGTATTTTGCTCAGATGTGCTTTGTGTTTGGTGTAGAAGAATAATATGAAACCTGTTTTATCTAATTTTTATACTTTCAGATAGTAGAAGTTGGACACTTCTGGGGTTACAGGATAGATGAAAAAAATAGGACTGTACTCCAGGCTCTGGCTGCTGAAATTAACTACCAGAACCTGATGGATTTGCCAGTGTCTCCACATCCAGGGTTGGTTTGTCTGGCACCATTCACTCATGCGGAAAACAGAGAATACTATAGAGCTCGTATTCTTTATGTTTGTGGAGATTTTGCTGAGGTACAGTAATATGTTATGTCATACTGAATTGGTAGGATGTAATTGGGTTAACAATCTTGGAGCTATGCTTTTTTATTTTACAAAGCACTATGTTCATGGTAATTATAAGTGTTCCAGTAAAGAAATCTGTAGAACTGGAACTAAAATAAAATCTTAATGGAATGTTGCCAGAATAGGTGAATTAATTTTTTTCCAGAACACAGGAATATTTTAGTATTAAATTGAGACGCTGTTGCTGTTACAATAGTGTCTTGTGTGCTGAAGCAGAGCGAAACAAAATAAAGACAAAAACCTCCAGTAACTTAGAAAACATGGTAAGGAATGCCTGGATCAGAGTCCACTGCTGTATTGCTGGCAGCAGCCCTATCACTTCCTCTTCATAAATATATTGAGATCCATCTGAAAAGTAAGTTTCTTGCCCCCACTGTACTGGCAGTTTCATCTAAGCTTGTTCTTCTGCTAGTGTTTCTTTCCCTGGTTTACATAGGTTTTCTTCTTTTCTTTCTTTTTCCCCTCTCCTCGTTTCTTGTCTTTCTGCCTGGACTTTGTTTTGCTATCTGAAGCAAGCTGCACACTTTCTCATCTCACGTACTACATTGACTTTCTGTTCATCTGGTCTCCATCTCACTTCTCTATTTTGGTTTGACCTAAGTTTTCTGGAGCAGAATTATGCGTGCTCCCGTACTTACAGGTCTGCCTTTGCTTATGCAGTGATGCTAGTGTTCCTCTTCCAACACAGTGTTTCTCCTCTGCATTCAAAAATATTTAATGTGGCACATGCCACATTTGCCTCTTCATAGTTTTTTTGCGTGAGCCACCTCTTGTCATCCTATACTCAGTTCCATCTCCTTGGTAATGTCCAACTAATTAGAATTTATGAATAATAATGTAGTGTTTATAGCAGAAATTGTTAAAAATTCCAAAGGGTATAATCTTTTACTTCATACCATTTGGTTTTCCCCATTCCTGTTGAGTTCTCAGGTCCATCCAATGGGGTCTTTTTTTGTATCAGTGTTTATGTTGCAGAGTTCTGTATCATCAGCAAATTCATCAGAATGTTTTGGCTTTTCGTACTGAGATCAGTAATGGAAATTAGTGCCACAGTTCAAGATTGATATTCATTTTTCAGGCCAATACTTTTCTTTCCAGCAGTTAAGGACAGATTTTTTTTATTTTTGAAAGATTGGCCTTTGCACAGCCCATTCCTCCTTTGACTTTCTTGATTCATCAACATAGCTGGGTGTCACCACTATAGAGTTAATACTGAACATTGTCCACTGTTTAAAGTAATGGAAAACTAGTCAGTAACAGTGCTAATCTCATCACTTCCTCTTTTGCATTTATAAACAGTCACCGGATCAATGTTAGCATTTGTTTATCTAAAAGCAGTTATTAGGTAGTATCACTCACTGTTAAGAAGTAAGGTTATACAGATTTAATTGTGGAGAGAGAATTAAAGCCTTTCAGAGAAATTTGCCTTTTCTAGATTTGGCAGATTATTTGCATTACCTGTGGATGTTTAAGCCAAGGAATAAACTAATAGACATGATAAAATTTGACTTATTATTTTTGATGTGACTTCATTTGCATGTTTTCCAGACTCTGAATTTGCTTCCTTTTCACTTGATAAGATTGTGTGGTACTGTAATTATTAAGCTTAGGTTGTTGCTTTCCTTGCTACTAAAAGTAGCACTTTTAGTGCTGTGGAATCTCTGCAGATACTCTTGATTCTTTTTCCAGGTTTTTTTTGTGGATTATGGCAACAGATCAAAAGTGCCTTTAAAAAAATTAAAAGAGATTCCAAGCTGTCTTCGAGAGCTTCCTTTCCAGGTAGGGATGATGCTATTTGCTGCTGCTTAATAGACATCTTTATGCCTGGTCTGGCAAACAGAGGTGTGTTTCAAATCATAATGCTTTTCAGAATAGTAATAATGAAGTGACAGGTATTTTGCTAATGGGAGCACCTACAGATCACCTTCACTAATAGGTGGATAAATGTTTTCCACAGGCAGGTGTGCACAGAGCAGTAATTCTTGTACATAACTGAATTGTATTGTGTTTAATTGTAGAGAAATGTTACCCAGCCTTTTGTTTTCAGGTGCACTTGCTAGAGAGGAAAAAAGAAAGAAAAAAAAAAAAAAAAAGGCCTGAAATTGCTGCCTGACTGGATGTAAAAAAACTGTGCTTGTATTCATTATTTTTTTTTAACTTAATGTTTGAACAAGTCCTGTTTCTTTGGGGACAACATAGTGAGATCTATCTCCCACATGTAATCACAGGAACAGTGGAAGGAGAGAGGAAATTGCTCTAACAGCTGCCTTTTGCTGCTTGTTGCTTTTGGTTATCAGTTTCTTTGCTGTCCATCAGTTCTAGGAGAAGTAGAACTTCTCTCTAGAAGGAGAAGGTTCTTCTATTGTCTGCTTATATGTAAAGCTCAGGAGTAACAGGCTGAGCAGTAGCTCAGCTTTGTTTTATTCTAAAGAATCTCTGAGCAAATGACAGAGGCTTATACAGCCTAGAAAACAGCCCAGAGAGGAGAAACTAGCAATGACTATTTAATCTATTGTTCTCTGGAAGCTGCTCCTGCTTACAGATAAGTGGCAGCATGCTATCTCTTGTCTGCATGGCACAGCTCTGCAGTGGCAAGTATGTTGCATACAGTTACTGTGCAGAGTATTTTTGCTCCGTCAAAGCTCCTGCTCTGCTACACTATTAGTTGCAGGACAAATACATAGGAGATAACCTGATATAAATATTGCAAAGCTAGAAGTCACTGTTTTCCTTTGTGCTGCTTTGCTGCTGTTTGAACTACTAGCTTTACTTGGATCTTTTCAGAGAGGACTCTCTTGATAAATTAATAGTGACCTGTAACACAAATCTGAGGGACTTTATAGCTAGTTTTTTCAGAAGAATAATTCCCTTGAGCTATATTTACAAATAAAATAACTAGTCTTTCAGCTTTTCAGTCCTCATTCAGGTATTTTTAAATTAATCAAAACAGGTGTATAATACTAACTTTATTCTCTGAATTGTTTAATGATGAAAATGAGAAATGAACCAGCAGAAGTATAGTTCTATTTTATTTATCTTTTCTTAGTATTAGATTGTGACAGGGTTAATTTTGTTTGGTTTTCTTTTATAATTGATTAAAAAAAACCAAACCAAAAACCATGTAGAATTAATTTTGGCAAGAACCATCCTTTTTTTGTGTTTTCTTCAATTGTATTAAAGGGAAATGTATTTCCACTTCAGGCCTATCTTTTAATGACCGGCTAGGAAAAAAATAGGGTATCTGTTGTAAATTCATTCAGAGACATAATTACAGATGGTGATTGTGGAAAGGGGTTAAATGAGAACTTAATTACTCTTACCTGCCAGGGACAAAAAAGCTGCAGTGGTCTTGCCAAGTTTTCCGTTACCTTAGTTGAAAAGAGCTGTGGATTGTAAAGGTTTTTTTTCCAGAGAAGACATCTCTACACTCCTAAGATTTTAATGTGGATGGTGAATTAATACCAAATTATCTTTTATTTATGCTCTGTTTGCTCTGATTCATTAGCAGCTATGTACAATATTGAAGTGATATGAGATGTAATGTGTAGCTGTGTTGGCAGTGACAGAATAGGAATTATGCCAGTAGCTTTACAGCAGTCCTAGGAATTAACATAAGCCACTGCAATAGTTACAAAGTCATTTATAGTTATTAATTCAAGCAGTTTGAGAAAATGAAAGATTTTTGTGCTGATTCTCTACTCAGACAAGTGTTGTTTTCAATGTTTTTGCTTTAGGCTTTAGAATTCAAGATGTGCAAGATGCGTCCATCTGCAAAATCTCTTGTATGTGGGGAATGGTGGAGTTACAGTGCTAGCCAGAGATTTGCCTCGCTAGTAAATGGCTATACTCTTCTAGTAAAGGTGTATTCACTTGTGCATAGTGTTCTGCATGTGGATGTTTTCCGTTACTCAAGGTGCAAAAAGCTTGTGAATATTCGAGATGTGCTTATTGAAGAATGTTATGCTGAACTAGCAGAAGAATCATACGAATCACAAGTATGTATTGAGTAAGCTGCTTCTACTTTTCTTATACTAATTTATTTCAGCTCAGGCTATCTGAAGTCCTGAGAAGTCTTGACTAATGCCATGGATTTGGCAAGATTAATACTTGAATGGGACAATATATTTTTATGTGTGTGCATAATTCATGTTGAGCTGTTAGCCAAAAGTTTTGCTGCTTTGAGACACCTTTTGGAAGAGATTGTTTCCTAGGAGATAATTGCATCAGTTGAACTGCTCCACTGTTTTTTGAAACTTTGAAAAAATGTAACTCTTTCATAGTTGTAACTGTCTTCCATTTTTGTTTTATGTAATCTGAAAGGTGATAAGAACATTGTTTTTTGTATTGGTATGCGAGTATGCATGTTCTTTGTGTAGGACCTTTTTTGTAAAATTTTTTAAAAACATAGCTGTTTCATGGTTTTAACACTCTTCTGTTACTATGTAGCAAAGCCATGATTTGCTCAAGGTATTATTTTTGGACCAAGTAAAGAAAGAAGAGAAAATGCCTGTATCTTCAAGAGAGGAAGAAAAGCTTCTCATTGAAAGATTGTTAAACTGTTTTTCTGACAATAAAGCTGATGCGCCAACCCATAAGGTAACTTGAGTGGTAGTTTTGGTATGTCATTACATGAACCTGCTTCTCACATTGTTAGAATGGAGATGAAGACTGAAAGTATCTTTAATAACCAAACCATGTTTGATGCCTTTCATAGTACATTCTACTTTCTGTTGGTAGAAAGCCATAATGTGACCACCATTGGAGACTAGACTATTGTAGCTTTTAACAAAGTTTTGAAGTATAGCCTAAGAGCTAAGTGAACCAATTCTTCTAACACATTCTAAGGCAGCACTTCAAACCATTCCAGAATGAAGATAAAATTGAAAAACTGAACACAGTGTTTCCACACATGGTAGTCTTCATCATGTAAGCTCCAGCAAAAAGCAAGATTAAAACCTTATCAATTTTTCAGAAAACTTAAATATGGTTTTTACTCTACACAGTGTTTCGTTCTTCCTCAGCTAGTGGTAGGTAAGCAGCTAGGATAGGTGATGCAATGAACACTTCAGTAACTGATAAAAATGAAACAGTGGGTATTTCTTCCAATTCCAAATCCAGAATTTATTCTTACTTACATATTTTGAGATATATAGTCACTATTAAGCTGGAATATAAAATATGAAAACGCATATCCTGTTCTCCATTCTGATTACAAGTTAAACCTTGTCTATGTTATAGTTCTTTTCCTGTTTCGGACCTGACAAAATTTCAGGGTTTCAAGCACCTAATCAAGCTCAGTTTATCCACAGGAGTAATCCTGTTTAACTACTCACTTTCATAAAGTGAGATATTTTCAAGATCAAAGACCTGCTTGTGTAAACAAAAATGATCTGATTTTGTGAGGTGCTCTATGAAATCTGAACTTGTGTGTTTTAAGCCAGGGGAAAGTTGTGAATCCTCAGCACCTGTGACAATACATTATTTTTGTTTAGGTTCCTCAACAAGCAACACTTGCTTTAGATGGGCGAAATGAACAAGCTGTTTATCAATTTATCAATTCAGTGTTGCTCAATATATGCTGAAATGAGTTTTGGTTTTCATTTATAAAGGATTTTGATTTAGAGAGATCCAGGTGCTGGCTAACTAGAATATCATTTGTTCTTTCTTTTTTGAAGGTAACAGTTTTTGGCCCATTCAGTCCTTATGAGGTGAAATGCTACGGTATGACTAGAGTATCCCGGTTCAGGTAGTCGAAGACTTCTACTGTGAAGTATAAGCACATTCTCAGCTGCTATTTTTGATAAATAGGCAAACCCCATCCTAGTTACTCATACATTTTTACAGAATTTTTATTCATAGAAAAGACTGAAGTAATCAGACGTGAATTGCATTAATACGCACACTATCACTATGTAAAATTGTAAAAACAGTTTTATTAAAGGTGTTTTAATGTCTTACAGAGAGATTATTTATTAACCATCATCTACATCTGCTAAATGGTATTCAGGCAATCTTCAGCCAGTAACTGCTATCCATAGAGTTGCATTGTGAATTTAAAATAATTCAGTTTTTTACATGTTTGGATGTTTTTTGTTCTTTTATTGTTGAAAATATTTCTTACTTCCTCCCCAGAAGTGCTTTCATACAAAAGGAAAGTGTAAACTCTGTTGTTGTCCATGATAGTCCAGAAGATCCCTTCCAGCAGTTGCTGGTTGCTGCTTCTTTATCAGCAAATGCATATGGTAATGCCTAATAAAAATGTTTGGACAGTTTCTCTAGACATTTGTTTTTATATGAGTAGTTCCATGTTACATCTCTTTGTTTCATTTTCATTAGATACTCCTTAAATTGATTCTTTCTTTTTTTCTTTCTTTTTTTCTTTTTTTTTTTGTGACTAGGATCTACTGTGATTTTAAAGGAAACATCTTTGATGCCTCCTATTCCTGGCCTGCTTGCACTCCTCAGTATGCTGTTTGCTCCTGCTATAGAACTCAGGTATTCATGTGTTTTTAAAAGTGGTATATTTTTTTTAGGACCCTCACAAATTGGTGACAGATTTTTTTCCCCCCGCCCCGGCTTTCAGCATTTAGTATATTTTCTTCCTGTTCATGTAATTCTTGTATCTTTTATCCGTTTCAGTATAATAAGTAGCTAAGATAACTTGTTTCATGTACTTAGGAATGGGTGCTGCAGGCTACACCCTCAGGATAAGGCAATATGTTTCCTCACAATCGTGCTGGAAGCCTAGGAAGATGAATTGTAGAACTGGGCAAGTTTTAAATCTATGTGAGGAGAGGAACTTGAGTGATTTCTGTAAAAGCTGAATTCTGGCAGTTGCATTACTGTTGTGTTTTGTTATCTGCAGACTGTCATTTCAACATAGTGAAGCTAGCTTTCCTTAATTAAAGTTTCATTCTGCATATGTATGATTTTCTTAAGTTTTGTAAGTATATGTTTTCATAACCAGAACTTGTTTCATTGCTATATTTAAAAAAAACCAATATGACTCGGTGTGAATGCCTCTCAACTGTTTTAGCTTCTTTAAAACACCTGTATCTTGCTTGGCATGGCTTAGACAAATTCATTTAAGTCTCTCTTCATAGGAGTTTAGTTTCTTCGTGTCTAGGAGAGACTGTTTTCTTTCTTTTTCATATAGGGTTGATAAAAGTGGAAGGTATTTTACTGGCGTTCTGTGTGGTTTGGGTTGGAGTCAGACTTCTGGTGCTCCACTGCTTCCAGAAAATGACATAGAGCTGACATTTGATGTGCGTTTTGGAGTGGAAGACATATCAGAGGTAAAACATGCATAAGAATTTTTGCTATGGTAAGAACTAAATAGAATTCAGTGCATCGGAGCTTGTTAACTCTTAGAGTTAATAGGAAAACTTGTTTTAATTTGTGGGTTTGGGTGTTTTTTTTAGTGTACTATCTCTCCATAACCTTGGATTCTTGTCAGAAAAGAAGTAACCCCCCCATAC
Source organism: Astur gentilis (assembly GCF_929443795.1). Taxonomy (NCBI): domain Eukaryota; kingdom Metazoa; phylum Chordata; class Aves; order Accipitriformes; family Accipitridae; genus Astur; species Astur gentilis. The sequence continues at coordinate 12,368,754 of NC_064904.1, forward strand.
ACTTTGAACAAAGTAAAATATTATAGAACAATACATCATATACTTTTCAAAACAAAAGCATCAGTTTTGCACTAATCAGATGTCAATACTTGTTAGTTATGTTCTTAGGATTATTGTGGGTTTTACTGGTCAGCTTGGCATCACTCCTTTGCAATCTTCAGTTTGATTTTATAGTTCTGATAAGCCATTTGTATCAAGCTACTTCTCTCAGAGCAGATCAACCAACCAAACAACAAAACCCCCTGTATTCCTCTTTACACCCTTTTTGCAACTTGTAGACTCTAGAGATCTGTCAGAGGGAAGTATGTACATATACTCTGTTACGCAGGACAGTAAGCTGTATTTGACCTGTGCTTTAGATTTGACGTGTGCTTTAGATAGTGAAGGACCTCACATGCCCTGATTAGTTCTATGTACCGAGCAGGTACATTAGGTGATGACCAGTGTTTCTAGAGGCTTTTTAAGGACATAGTAGACATGCTGGTACACATATCTGTGAGCTATTGTTTTCTGAAAGAACTGACTTGGTGTGTGATTTGTATTTCTGGCACCTTAGCCAGAATGGGTAACACCAATCTGTTGTACATGTGAAAATTATGGACAGATAGAGAAAATCCTTAAAACTTGTACAGAAAGAATTCTGTGTTGGAAAAAAAAACCCAGGGAAGTAGTAGCCTGTATGTTTTATGGCATAGCTGAGTAACCTTGAAGATTGTGATATCAAGTGGCTGAACATTAACGTCTGTGACCAGCAGAGATGTGTCTGGAGAAAGAAGTGTTTCTGAAGCTTCAGATGTTTTTGCTTATGTTAATAATATTCCAGTTGAAGTTCAGTGGTATGGGTGCCATGACCACCTTCATGTCAGTATAATATAATACAGAACTAGTGCTAGTTTAGAGTGCTTTATATTTTGTCACTGGTATCTTACAGATAAACATCCTAAGGACAGCCATTAATAAGCTGCTCTGTGAATGTGAAGTGTGTTCTGGACAAGAGAGAATGACACAGCTGCAGGAAAACATTCGTCAGAAACTTCTGTGGTAATAATTTTGTAGAAATAAAATCTGTTTCACAGTCTCAGCAAAAACAAAATGATTGCTTGAAGCGTAGCTCAGATTAGGCTTTGGGGAAATAATGTATGTTCTTGTTTAATGATGCATTCCATTTACTTTGTTTGTTTATAAAGCAGTATACTCAACTTCAGACTTATTGTGGAAGCACTGGTTCTTCAGGGAAGCCTGATCTCTTAAGAGTCATAGAACCTAGGCTGTAAAACGTGTTCTACAGGATACCAGTTCTGATGTATCTTTTGCTTTCAGCACCCAGGACAAAGCTAATAGTCCCGTGGCATAAGTGCGCAGAAGGATTTAGAATTCTTTCTCCCTGTACATTAAATTTGAATTCTGTGTGTTGCATGTCCTCCCTCAACAGACCTGTGTAGGATGGGTGTTGGCCAAGTTAACTGCTGGAAGTCCCAGGTTAATTTATGAATTGAAGTAAGGTCACTTCCCTTTTTTTATTTGTTTGGGGTTTTTTTTGGTTTTTTTTCCAGCAGGCCTCCTTGCTGCTTGTAACTGAAGCAGTGGTTCTGAAAAGAATGTTGTGAGTCAGTGCAGCCAGTCTTGAGAATTTCTTCAGCTTGTGGTGTGTGGGAAGTGTTTGGAGGAGCTAGTTCAATGAAGTATCCCTGTAACAGCTCCTTCTAATGTCTGCCACTGCTGAGCATGCTGTGAAAAATCTTCCCTTGTTTGTAAATGTAGTGTGTATTTTATTGCTGTCTGTATGATCAGTAGACCTTTCTCATCCTTACCTGGCTTTGTACCGAACATTTAAAGAAAGAGCTCTGGCTCAGCCATGAATTAAGAGTTCTGTTATGCTCTCTAGTATTGGCCTCATCTCTAGGAAATGTGGCCTTTTTAGTGAATAGATCTTTTCTAAAGTAGTGTATGCCAGTGAGGCAGTTCCTCATGCTGATAAAGATCAGAAGCTTTTAAGCTTAGCTGCCCTTACTCTAGGTTATCAAAATTATTATCAGAGCAGCTGTTTATGCTGAGCTTTCAGGTGCTTCTGGTTTTTGAATATACCTGCTCAGTTGATGTATTTTTTTTCCCCATCTGTGAAAAAACTATTACATTGACTTCACTTGAAAGCAAGTATCCATACTTCTTATTTACAAAACTTGAAAGATAATTCAGTGTGGTGCATTTTGTAATAAATTAACAAGTGCAGGGAGAGTCAGCCTCACCTTTTGAGGCATTGGAAATGAAATTAAAAGAGCTTAAACAATTGCCAGAAGATGTGGAGATACCTGTTATATGTTAGCTGACCAGCAGACATGTTGGATATGACAAGGGCGAAAGGTGATTATTTTTGTTTTGGGCGCTACACTGTGCGTGCCACCAGTGGGTCAGCTGCTCTTCTCTCTGAGATACAGCAGCTTCCAGCCAGCTGTTGCAGTGGGTTGTGTGTGCCTCCAGAATGTGGTGGTACAGCCTCACAAAGGCTGTACCTCAGAGATGCATGCTGCTTGCACTTTCAACTGGAGGAGCACCAGCACGGGCTGATGGCAAGCTGTTCACGTTTCACATCTGCAAAACTCTGGGTAAAATACCAGCTGTTGAGCATACTCCTGATGCAATATTTAATTTTCTGTTCATGTCCACATACCTCAGTCCAGTTGGTGTCTGCATTGCCTTTGGACACCGCCGTGTAGTACCACGTGTAGACTTCAAAGCTGAGTGAAGTTTGCTTGTGTGATTTTGTGGTAACAAGTGTAGGGAGAAGTCAAGGAAAGTGGATAGGCAGAAAGAAGCAAAACTAGAAAACCTCTCTGGAAGTGACTGCGACAAAAACAGGAGCTCATGCTTGGACATCAACACTTACATGCTAAATTCAAGGCACAAAAATGTCGCTGCTATTTCTTTAGATGTGAATACTTGCTACTGTTTCAGCACCTTTTTTGGGTTGATTTTTCAGACATCTCCAGCCAGTTTGGAGGGGAAGGAGCAGCCTGCGCAGATCCTTGGCGCAGGTCCTCAGGTTGACATGTTCCCCAGTTCAGTCAGTGCTGACTGCCTGACTTGGTCATACTCATCAGCCTTCTGGGCTTTTTTTTTCTTTAGGATTTTATACCTTTCTGTCACAGCGTTTTCTCTCTTGCAATCTTAGTGCTTTTACTGATTCTGTTCCAATGATCCTACAGCTAACTTTTCTAAATTTTTTTTTCCTACCATTTTGAAGGAAGAGACAATCTGGTTGTTGTCATGATGTTGTCTTTTCCTTTGTGCAAATTCTTTCTTTGTTTTTAATATTTTTTTTCTGATTGTACTTTGGTTTATGTCTTGGAAAAAGCCTGACCTTTTTTTAATAAGTAAATATGCAAAAATCTAGCCTGAACAGTCTTTCATAACTTTTTTCCATTTTTTGAAAGCTAATTGTATTTACAACCTGTCACCACTACTTAAGACTAAAATCAGTGTTTGAAAAACACATCTAGACAGAATTAATTAAAGTCTACTACTGTTGTACTTTGCACAGCTTGAGGAAATAACTGGAGCAGACAGACAATCTATAGTAATTGAGTTGTCATGCAAAACAAAATACCCTAAAAATAGCTGTATTATAGATTCTAGTGAATAAGCATGCATAAAACTTACAGAATAAATGACAGTTGCAAATTCTAGTACTTTGTAAATTAAAAAAAAATATTTTCTTTAAAAGAAAATACATTGTGATACACTTAACATCCCTGTGAAAATTTGTATTTTGACGTCTTACACTAGAGGGGCAAAGTACAGAGAAGTGAACAAATCAGACTAGATTAACAAGGAAATTTAAGATTCCCTTCAGCACAGACACTTCATAAATGCTGAGTTGTATCTAATATAAAAATTCCTTTGTCTTTATAATTAATCAAATATAAGTGTATTTCTTAAGGCTGTTTTTATCTAATTTCAGTTTAATCTGCAAATCAAAACCTCGAGATATGATTGTTCCTACATGGTATGAGAAGCCATATGCGTGGAATCAGGTAAGGGTATAAAGATAATTCCCCCGCTCCCTTAACAGGAGTAGTTAGAGTACCCCAGTATGGTTGGTTAAGAGTGGTCAAAGGGAGAACTTCCTTTGGAAGAATGTCTTTTTGAGCATTGAATTTAAAAACACTGAAAGCACCATAGAGTTGAGTTTTAAGGGATAGGAACTGTTGTATATACATCATTCTCTGTTGCTATCATATTTTTGTAGAGTTTATTTGGTTTGTTGGGTGTTTTGGTTTTTTTAATTTTGTGTATACCAATATATACTTTGTGAACACTTCATGATTTTTAAGTTGAGAGAGATTGTAAAGGCAACTTTACATTTGTTGGAATTTAAAATTTTGTATTTGTCTTTCTATTAAGCAGCTGTGGCCTAAAAGAAAGAGACTGATATATTTTCCTTGTTTAGGGTTTATCTGAATGCAGTGCTTTTTAGTTTTGATTTGGGTTGCTGTGCTTTCAGGTGGCTTTTCCGTTTTATGCAGGCAGAAACATGGCTTGCTTTAGTATGAATATGGTGGGATCAGATAGGAGGGCAGTTTTCTCAAAACAAACAGAGAAGGACTGGTGGGAGATGTGGTAGTTGAAGACCATCTCAGGCTTAGCGACCATGAAATGATAGAATTTTTGATTCTTGGTGAGGTAAGGAAGGGGGTCAGCAAACCCACTATTATAGTCTTCTAGAGGGCATACTTTGGCCTGTTCAGGACACTGGTTGAGAGACTCCTTTGGGAGACAGTCCTGAAGGGCAAAGGTGTCCAAGAAGGCTGGACATTCTTCAAGAAGGGAAGTCTTAAAGGCTCAGGAGCAGGCTATTCCCATGCTCTGCAAGACGAACTGCCAGGGAAGATGACTGGCTTGGCTGAACAAGGAGGTTTTGCTGGGACTCAGAGGAAAAAAAAAAAGGGGGGGAGGGGGGCTTACCATCTTTGGAAGAAAGGGCAGGCAACTCAGGAAGAGTACAGGGATCTTGTTAGGTCATACAGAGAGGAAATTAGAAAGGCAAAAGCTCAGCTAGAAATCAATCTGGCCATTTTCATAAAAGACAACAAAAAATGTTTTTACAAATATGTTAACAATAAAAAGAGAGCCAAGAAGAATATCTATCCTTTGCTGGATGCAGAGGGGAACATTGCCACCAAAGATGAGGAAATGGCTGAGGTACTCAATGCCTTCTTTGCCTCAGTCTTTAATAGTGAGACTAGTTATCCTCAGGGTACTCGGCCCCCTGAGCTGGAAGACAGGGATGGAGAGCAGAATATACCCCCCATAATCAAGGAGGAAATAGTTAATGACCTGCTACGCCACCTGGACACTCACAAGTCTATGGGACCAGATGGGATTCATCCGAGAGTACTGAAGGAGCTGACAGAGGACCTTGCCAAGCCACTCTCCATCATTTGTTAGCAGTCCTGGTCAACAGGGGAGGTCCCAGATGACTGGAGGCTTGCCAGTGTGACGGCCATTTACAAGAAGGGTCGGACGGAGGATCTGGGGAGCTACAAGCCTGTCAGCCTGGCCTTGGTACTGGGGAAGGTTATGGAGCAGTTCATCTTGAGTGCGCTCACACGGCATGTGCTGGACAACCAGGGGATCAGACCTAGCCAGCATGGGTTCATGAAAGGCAGGTCCTGCTTGACCAACCTGATCTTCTATGACCAGGTGACCCACCCAGTGGATGAGTGGAACTCTGTGGATGTTGTCTACCTGGATGTTAGTAAGGCCTTTGGTGTTGTCTCTCATGGCATACTCCTTGAGCAGCTGGCGTCTCATGGCTTAGACAAGTGTACTCTTTGCTGGGTAAAAAACTGGCTGGATGGCTGAGCCTAGAGGGTTGTGGTGAATGGAGTTTAAATCCAGTTGGCGGCGGGTCACAGGTGGTGTTCCCCTGGGCTCAGTATTGGGACCAGTTCTGTTTATCAATGATCTGGATGAGGGGATTGAGTACACCCTCAGTAAGTTTGCGGATGACACCAAGTTGGGCAGGAGTGTTGATCTGCTCGAGGATAGGAGGTTCTACAGAGGGATTTGGACAGGCTGGATTGGTGGGCCAAGGCCAATCCTATGAAGTTCCACAAGGCCAAGTGCTGGGTCCTGCACTTGGGTCACAACAACCGCATGCAGCACGACAGGCTTGGGGAAGAGTGGCTGGAAAGCTGCCCAGCAGACAAAGATCTGGGGGTGCTGGTTGACAGCTGGTTGAGTATGAGCCAGCAGTGTGCCCAGGTGGCCAAGAAGGCCAACGGCATCCTGGCCTGTATCAGAAATAGTGTGGCCAGCGGGAGCAGGGAAGTGATTGTTCCCCTGTACTTGGAACCGGTGAGGCTGCATCTTGCGTACTGTGTTCAGTTTTGGGCCCCTCGCTACAGGAAAGACATTGAGGTGCTGGAGCATGTCCAAAGAAGGGTGACGAAGCTGGTGAGGGGCCTGGAGCACAAGTCTTATGAGGAGCGGCTGAGGGAGCTGGGGCTGTTTAGTCTGGAGAAAAGGAGGCTGAGGGGAGACCTTATCGCGCTCTACAACTACCTGAGAAGAGGTTGTAGTGAGGTGGGTGTTGGTCTCTTCTCCCAAGTAACAAGTGATAGGACAAGAGGAAATGGCCTCAACTTGCAGTAAGGGAGATTTAGGTTGGATATTGGGAAAAATTTCTTTACTGAAAGGGTTGTCAGGCATCGGAACAGGCTGCCCAGGGAAGTGGTTGAGTCGCCATCCCTGGAGGTATTCAGAAAGTGTGTAGACAAGGCATTTCAGGTCATGGTTTAGTGGACATGTTGACAGTTGGACTTGATGATCTTAAAGGTCTTTTCCAACCTAAATGATTCTATGATTCATAAAGCTGAAAAGCCTGGTTTCCTACTCTGTTGGAAATCTTAACATTTCTTTCTGTAAGGGCCTCTGCAGGCCACTAGATTTCCTGACGGAACAAGTGCATTTTCTTAATTAAAAGGGGGTGAGGAATTACTGAGTGTAGGAGTAAGATTTCTACACGCACCCTCCCTGTGCCTCTCCCACCACAAGGCATAAAAATGAGTTCAGGTCTCCCTTCTTGAAAAGATTGGCAACAGTGAATGAGCACCAAGGGCACGTACTTCTAGTAGGCATTCACTGAGGGGGTAGAATATGTCATGATATACTGCCTTAAGCCAAAGTGTTTCTGTTTTCATTATTTCAAATTCAGTTATCCTTGGTATGAAGATAATCTCCTATTCAGTTATATTGGTGTTTAGCTTTCATAACAAGTTAATGTGTAGGCCTTGGATCATGATTTCCCCCACTGTATCTGAAATGAAGTCTGAAGAATCTCAGGACATCTTTCTTATATAATCACATAAAATACTACCTGTAATGCTTTGGAATTGATTGCGGTATAGTATTCTGATTCAGGCAAACCATGAGATACAGCATTTTATAGTACTGGCTCTTATGTTGAAATGTGTGGAATGGAATTGAAATTCCTGTATTATTTGAAACTGTTAAAACTCTTCAAGACTGTTTTCCTTAACTATGCTATATAGGAAAACGTTATTAAGAAAGCGTTCTGACTTTCATCTTGCTTCTTTTGATTAGGTGGATTCTCAGCATATCATTGACCAGTCTGAAAATCGGCATGAAAGACAGAATGGTCTTTATCAGCTACATAAGCTTGTTGTGTTGAATGTTTAAGTATTTCTAGAAGTCTTTCAGAGGTCAAGTTATTGCAACTACTCTAAAAATTATTTCTGCCTTCTATGTAACTCTTGGGTGCTTGTTTTGCAAGACTGTTCCTTAAGATTAGTGTAAGTGTACTGAAGTACAGTTTGGAATATGTTAATGTTTTTTTTAAAAAGTTAAGGTTTGGGGACCTAGAGCAGACGAGTTTATAAAACAAACTGACATAAAGCAGGATGCAATTTTCATTTTAATAATACTTCTGAGCAGGTTTATCACAAGGTACATGAAAGAGAAAGAAAATCTAGGTTTAGTTATTCATTTTCTGTCTAAAAGCTCATAAGCTGTGGGGCATGATTTGTCTTTAACTGCAAGTTGCATTTTCTTTGTCATTAGTCTTTCAAAAAGCCATACGACAAAGGTGTTTGGGGCTTTTCTTAACCAAAAACTAGAAGTCAAAGGAAACTGATATAGATTATGTTCTGATCCAAACTATAATTTCATATACTGGATAAATTTTTTCATTAATTTTTCATACATATATAATTTCTTTTCCTGTATGGCAGAAGAATGCTTTTGAATTACTGATTCATGGCACCTTTGTTTCATCCTTTCCTCTTATTTTTACCCTAATTGGTCCTAAAATTAGTCCTAAAAAAATGAGGTCAGTGGTTTCAGAATAAAATGCAGAAGTGAAATAAAATGTATTTGTCTCTTCTCTTGTGCGGTCATGCTTAATAAAAGCTAAATTTAGTTATTAATGGTATGTGATTGCATTCATGAAATACATGAATACAAAAACAGTATGTGGAAAAGTATTAATCTTTTCACTGTTCACTCAATGATTTGAAGATCATGTAATATCCAGTCATCCTCTGAAGAACAGACAGCATCAATGTTCACCATAAAAAAAGTGGCAGATTTGGGGAAAATAAGGGGATGCTTAAACTAAGAAATTATTATAAGCTGTACTTAAACAGAGGGGCAACTGATAATAGGCAATTTCAGTGGCTTATTGTAAGCATTACTTCCTTAGACCCATTTTACTTATCCTTGTGAATTACAAAACATCATACTTTATACAGTGAGATAGGTTTAATAGAAAAATTGCATCTCAAGTGGCTTAGACAACACTATCAGCTGAGTGTTATATGCAAATTAAGTGTTGCAGTTAAACACCTCGGGGGGCAAATGAAACAGGCAGAATGCCAAATCTTTGCTTTGCTTATTAATGATGGAAATTTCTGTAGGAAAAGGTAGCTTGGTAATACCAAAAGGCATGATATAAATAACGTAACTTACTGTGATTCCTCATAAGCAACGCTGAAATTGAGAGTTGAGAGGAACAGAATATATTTTCCATATTGTGGGTTTGTTGGTGGTTTTATTTTTAATCCTATGGATAATGTGTCCCAGTGTGTTCCTGTGCCTGTGCTGCCATCTGGTGAGGGGCTACTGATGTGCTGCTTGTTCCCCTGTGAAGGTCTATGGCATGTTGTCATGCTTTCAGTAAAGAAGAGGTACTCCGTGATGGCTCATGTCATAATAAAACTGAAAGGTTTCTACTCTTGTCCTTATGATGAGAGGAGTAGATAATGCTAACTCCTCCACAGTCCAATAACCCATAACCTGCCATTGGTCAACTGAGAAATGAGAACTGTGTATTAACACTTAAAAGCTCCTGATTTTGTCCTGGGTATGTAACACGCCTGCAGATGTGATACATGACAGATTATCCTTGAAGGAAACAGAACATCTTACAGGTCAGCCTTGCTGGCAAATGTTATTTATTGCCAGATGAAAATGTAGTACTAAAATTTTAAAAGCAGCAGTTGTATTTTATTGTTTGATTTAGGTTTCAGCAGCATTGCAAAGTCACTTAAACAAGTTTAAGGTAAACAGCTTCAGGATTTTTCCCTTCAAGGTTAATAATATGTAGCATTGGAGAAAGAAGTACTCTAAAATAGTAGTGTCTTTAGATGGCTACAGACCTGCTCCCAGTCAGCCTTGTACCTTCCAGTGGTTACTTCCATAAGAAAAAAAGGCCATGACTGCTTGTCAAGATCCCTTTTATCTCCAGGTGCTCACCAACATCTAGCAGAATGAGATTTCACTTACCACAGTTTGAGTGATCATCCACATTTATGTATTTCTTCCATCACTGAGTCCAAGGTAGAAATATTTGAATCTATAAAAGGTCAGATTAATCCTCTTGAATGCCTCCAATAGTAATGATAGTGACAAATTGTATCGATAGGAGGCTCTCAAGTCTGAAAATGCGCATTCACTATTATTCATAATTCCCCCCCAGCTACAATGAAATCAGGTAGCAGTGTTAAATCAAAAGGATTTTTTTTGCCATTGCATGTAATTAACTTTTGAATTTACTGCCACAGGCTGTGCTAGAAACCAAATATATAAACAAATCCAAAAAAGACTCAGAACTCCAGGGAAGGCAGATCCTTCCATAGCTGTTAAAATTGAGGAACTCCAACTCCCTACCCTACTGAAATCCAGAACCTGAGAAAATACACTGAAAGAATGCCTTTCCCAAGTGTTTCCTTTTGGCAGATGTAAGGGTGAATATTCTTTACATATCCTTTTAAAGATGGTGTAACATATCAGACTAATAATTCTATCTGTGACTGAAACATTCTGGAACCAGCAATAGTAGAATTACATAGCGTGGATGATCACTAATAGAATGAGATGTCATTTAACTAAATCTATGCTAATGTCCTGGTTTTGGCTGAGACAGTTAATTTTCTTCCTAGTAGCTGGTATAGTGTTGCGTGGTGCTTAGTTATGGGCTGGGGTTAAACAACAACTCAAGAGAGTTGCTCAAGATATGCAGTCTGTGTTTCTTGTCTTACTCTCTTCTACTGCCTCATAACTCTGCTTATATAGGATTCTGCAGTGAAAAGGAGGTGGATGCACAGCTGGTGTTCTCTGCCCTCAGGTCTTCTGTAGGAGGCGAAGGACTTCAGGGTGCAGGTATACCATGCAAATACAAATATGCCTGGCCAAAAGGATTCCAACTACAACATAAGGTGTATGCACCTCTGTAGCTGGATGTGATTATAGACAAATACATTCTAAAAAAACCCTCTAGTTGCTAATGTGATCAATGACTTCTCATTTCCTCTGTAAATTAGTATCTGAAAAGAACTTCAATTAATTATGAATAATTTGAGCTGATAATAGATTTGGTAAATAGCACAGATACTCTTTTGCTTTACACTGAAATCTTGCGTTTTTCCTGGATTACTACGTACACTGGTTACATCTAGATTAGAACAAATAAATGAGGTTCACAGAAGACTTTTGTCTGCCAGCCTATTCATTCAGTCTTCAGATCAGTAAATAATAGTAATAATAAGAAGGAGGATAGTGTTAAAAAATGATAGAGCATATGAAATGCAATACTTTTTTGGAACTACAGTTCAAGAGATACACTATATGAAGCCTTGACTCTGGAGGAAATTTGAGAAGCCTGAAGTGGAGAGATAAATGTGTGTGCTGTATCTGAGAGAGTTGATCAATTTCTCTTTGTGAGGCTGTCACAACAGACAGTGATGTGGAATTTGTTGGGCTGGAACGATTTTAGCCTTAGTTTGAAGTCTGTCGTTCTTGCCCCAAGAGACAGTGATAACATTACTATCCCTCAGTGACAATAAAATATGTTCATAATCTCTTTGAATAAGAGAACTGAAGACCACGTCCATTATCTCAGGATACTTGGCTATTTTGGCCAGGTCTTCTACTGTCACGTTACATGAATTGAGCAGTGGTGCTTATTCTGGGATTGCATAGATCTTGTGTTTAGAGAGACTATAAGGAACAAAGTTTTATAATAAAAAAATCTATTGTAAACTATAGCCATTGAACTACTTCTTACAGCAGGTTTATATTAAAACTAGTTACTGAAATTATCCTGAACTGGGAAAACTTTTATCAAAAGATAGTCAGCTCAAGTTGACTGCACATCAATACTTAATGTGAGGTAAATACAAGAATTATGTAATACCATGCTTGCAAAAAGATCTAAATGAAGTATAACTGGATTTATACTTGTCAAGCAATTGCATGAGACTACATTGTAGCAGAAAAATACAGAGGAAGAAAATTAAAGACTGTCTCAGTTCAAATAAATTGAAAAACAGTAACTTGAAATCTGGCAGCAATAAAACCAAGACAAAACTTACGTTTTAATGTGAAAATAATAATTATAGCATCATCAGTGAATGCCTTCAGAAGCATGACACAAAAGTTTTGAATTGAACTTGCTATCTTGCATGTATGCATAGAGGAAGTACACAAGAAGTCCTTTCCATTCTGATTCTAGTTTGTGATACAAAGGTTTGCAACATAGTATTACAAAACATCCATCTCTAGAAGCCTTTTACTGTTGTTTGTAGCTTCAGCTGAAAGCATTCATTTAGCAAGTGTGAAATCTGACTTCCAGAAGCACTCATGTACTCTCTGGAAGCTCACAAGTATTGCAGGCTGTGCTTCCCTGTGTAGGTTCCTCATCCTGTAGCACTGGCATCCTATGGGGTGTCTCTACTAATATATTGGCTTCAGTAACTATTCTAATTTTAGGACTTGCTATCAGCAGCAATCACTTTGGGTTTTTCCCAGTGTATTTTCTACTTCCTTATCTTCTACTTAATAAATAAAATCCAAGAAATATCTATTCCTTAGAGAACACGTAAAACAGTCACATTTGACGTGTGCCTGGTCAATTCCCAACTTAGCTGGTGGTTGGGCAGCAGTCTGTTCGCACATGATTGCTATCCAGACCAGGTAGAACTAGTTCAAGAGAGAGCTAACATTTTAAACTAGAGCAAGCAGAGGAACTTCCTAGCTCTATTTTCTGTGATCTCTTGAAATATGTGCTGTGGAAGATACTGTCCATATCAAGAATCCTAATCAAATCTTTTCTACTTTCCTGTCTTTTAAATGTGTGCTTTCTGTCCCTATTAAAAAGCTAGACCAAAAAAGCCCCAGAGCTATATATGCATTCTCTGTGCTATTCATTTACTGATTATGCAGTCTAGATTTTCACTACTAACAGACAAAAAAAAAAAGAGCTTTGTAAATGTTGAAATATTGCGGACAGCTGTACCATTCCTTTTTTAAACACAAGTATCCAGGGAGAAAGTTACCCCTGGGTCTTTTGTTCTCTGTTTAGGAAGAAAACAAAATGAGAGAAGTGAAAGATTTTAAAACCCTCCATGGAGCACATGAAAACCAAATACAGGAGGAAAAAAAGAAAACTATCACAGCCCACACATGGGGCTCACCACTGACCAGCAAGGAGAAAGGAGACAAGTTTCATAAGCATTGCATGAAAATGATGTGAGCTCATCCAACTGTGAGAGAAGAAGTCTTGATTGCAGTTTTTTGGGTGGAGAAAGCAGTCGCAGCACTTTTTGGGGGGTAAGAGGAAATGGATACCTGCATTTGGAGCATACTGTTTACCTTCCTCCTTCCCCTGAACCAAGTGGCAACCCTACTCCTCTCTGTCCCCAGGTGATTCACTGGGAGGGAGGGACTTGCTTGGGAGGAGTGAAGGCTATAACCCTTCAGGAAGGTACATGGTGCATGCAGCTTACTCCTGCCCTGCTCACCTCAACTTGCATGCTGGCTCACCAGTCCAATGGTGAGTCCCACAGTAAGCATCAGCGCCCAAGCTCTGCTCTCTGTCCCTTTGGAAAAGGCCCCACGGTGCCCCACTGGCTCAAGAAAGAGCCAAGAACTCATCCTCGTGACAACAAACAGCTGCCAGGACTTCCTTGTCGTGGGGAACCCCTAACTTCGCTTTGTGGTCAGTGCTGAATTTCCACAAGGAAGCCCAAACTCTTTTGAAATTGTGTGATTTCACAACTACAGGTATATTAAAGGCTGGTATATCTCCCAAGTGACTAAAATGTCCAGGTTTGTTACTGATTTTTAATAATTCTATCCTTTTGTTTTTCACTGCATAAAGGTGTTCATCATAACATGATTCTGCTGAAATAACTGTAGAGCAAGTGCTCTCAAGCACAATAAAGAATCAATTTAGGAACCAGAGATAACACTTCCCTAATCTTTTGGCACCCTCTGTGTACTTGGGGTAACAGGTGGTACAGCTAATAGACATACAATTTTAGGTCAACTGCACTTTGACAAGAGGTAAAAATGGAAGCTGGAGCTAGGCAGAAGTCTGGGCACTCCAAGCACCAACTGACTAGCAACAGGCTTTCTGGAGGGAGATCCACAGCAGATTCTTTTCTGTTCCCCAGCTCCCTTATCCACCTGGACCAAAATGCTTCATGGGTGGCCCTTAAAGGTACAGAACCCCCTATGCAAAACCTTGAAGCTTAGCTAGGTGGTCAATCTCTGACTAATCCTTACTTTCCCCTGCCATTCACCTTTTTCAACCACCAGCTCAGGAGGAAAGTTACGCATTCTTGCTGCTTCCGTCATTTTTCATCATTTTCCCCCATCTTCAACACTCTTCTGCATTCAGAAATTATCTTTCACCTTCATCTACCCACTGCACAATCAAAACCATTCCACCTCCCACAATCCCTTCCCAGGTATATGAGATTCCCTCCCATCTTGATATGCACACATAAATTATCTTGCTGCTTAAAGTATAAGTAGTCGACCAGCAGTATGCAGAGAAAAAGAGAAAATCTGTGTTCTTCCGGCTTGCTTCTGTTGCTGTTTACCCTTTTCAATGTTACAGACAGCTATACTATGAATTCTTTAAACCAGGCCTAATATCATTCAGCATTTATGAAGAGTCCATCACCTTCAAAGATACTACTTAAATAAATCAGAATTTTAAGACTAGAAAAGGTCATTATGGTACTATACCATGAACTGTATACCCCAAATCAGAGAGTGTACTGACGGTCAGTCTTGAAACACACATCCCAGACAAGCCTCTTCATCACAGCATCACAGAAAGGTTGAGGTTGGAGGGACCTCTGGAGGTCATCTTCTCCAGCCCCCCTGCTGCCCAGGACCATGTCCAGATGGCTTTTGAGTATCTCCAGGGATGGAGACTCCACAACCTCCTTGGGCAACCTGTGCCAGTGCTCCATCACCCTCACAGTGAAAAAGTGTTTCCTGATGTTCAGATGGTACCTCCTGTGTTTCAGATTGTTCCCATTGCCTCTTGCCCTTGCACTGGGCACCACCAGAAAACCATTTATTTCAAAAGAACGAGAAGTGTGTGGCTAATTCCTGTTATGTATCATGGTCACAAAGAAACACATTCCACTTCATTCATTTATTTCTAGCACAGATCTCAAAGGATTCTTAATTGTTGTATTTTTTCCCTTTGCAATGCTACTCCGAGTAAAAAAAAAAAAAAATCATGAAAATTGCGTGAAAAGAATCGTTAGTTTTAAACTCTACAGTGTTCCTGGTTTCCAACAGCCAGGTACCAGCCATACAGTCTGTCAACATGACCTTTAGCTGCAAGGTTGGGAAGGAAAAAAAGTTTAATGACTGAATTTTCTGCTTGTTTACATTGTTTCAGTTGTTCTGAAGGTTGTGAATCAAACAGGATTAGAAAGACTGCAGAGTGAGCGTTAAGTGGGAACTGCATTAAAGAAACAAAAAACCCAAACCCTCCAAACCCCGAATAGACAAGCAATGAATACTACTAAAATGTCATACTTAAGAGAATGACACGTGGCTTTTTTAACAACTATCGGCAAATTAATGAAAAAAGAATTTCACGACAGTTTTCTCCCTAAAAATAAATTGTTAGTAGAGGATTTTCATGCATTTGGGTTAGCTTTTTCTGATAAATAATATGCAGTACATTGATTTGTTGCATGCAGCTTACAGGGGTTTTTTTTCTGGTTTACACCATTTTAAACTAAAAAAATATTTTTCAGTGTCTTTAGTGAACGTATCTAACATACATATCATCTTTATTATACTGCCTTACAGTGAATATACTTGAATACTCTCACATATTACTTCTCACTGCTAAAACATCTATAAAAGTATTTATTTTTATAATGTCCTGTGAGATTTGTCAGTATTATCCCTATTTTATAGTTGAAGAAACTGAGGTATACATAGCTGGATTAATGCCCTAGAGTTAAAGGTCAGACTGTTGTCTCTCAGTCCTCTGATTAAGTGAGTAGTCGTTCGCCTGAGAACAACTCCAATAATATGACAGTAGGTAAAAATGGGAAGAACTATTCTGGGTGATATATATATTTATACTAAACCGAAACAAAATTTTCTTCCCATCTGAGACTGAGTTTTGGTAAGTTTTTTTGGTTTCTTGTTTGTTTTTGTTTTGTATGTCTATTTCTCAACAGTAGAATATTTTATGCAAAAAAACCCCCAAGATTTAATGCATGTAATTACTTGCTTTCTTGTACAGTTAAGATAATCTATGATGTTTTTTACCTGTAAAGTTCTGTCTTGGGAGTCTCCAACCAATGTTGGGAAGCTGAGCTCCATTTCCACAAAGTTAACTGTATTGCTTCTATGCACCTTTATAAAAGAAAAAAACCGCTATTGTTTAAATAAGAACGATAGAAGTTTTGTAGAAAGCACAAGAAGCTAGTACTACAAACCCAGGCAGTCAGACCTAGGCCAATAAGTCACTGATTTTCACTTACTTTTTTGATTTTGTCGTTCCCAGCAAGCTAGGTAAATATATGTGTCCATACCTGAAAAGGGTGAAGAGTCATCTAATGTTGACATGATGCCCTGAAATATTGGCTACCCTGAGACCTTTACCAAGACCTGTTTTGTTGACTTGCCCACTGCAGTCTTTCCTGGGATGTGGCCCCACATAACTTTGCTTGGTTTGGAGTGCCGTGATACAAAGCTAAAGGGATGGGTAGTTCATAGAGTCAACCAACTACAGAAGGAGGTATTTTATCAGGCAAAGAAAATATTTTATTAGCACATCATAACAACAGGCCAGCCCTATAATTTAGTGAAGGAGATATGAGAGCAAGTTTGGGGAAGGGAATAAAATTGTTAAATAATTCTATATCCACTAATAGCTGCCACGCAGATTACACTGTGTAACTTACAGTAAAGGCAGCAGTGCTAGTTCTTCAGCATATGTTTCAAGTAGAAGCTAGCATAAAATTACCAGTCTCGCTTAGTAGCGATGTAGAGTTCACAAAGGATAAAAGGTGCCAGCAGGGGAAAATGGTAATTTAAAAAAAGGCAGGTAATGAGTTTTTAAGCCTAGGCTTTTTTAATGAAAAAGGGAAGACATTAAGAGAATCCCATTGGTCTGAATTTTCCTTTCTTTAAAGGCAAAACTAACAGCCAAGTTGCTTTGGCAATGACACACACCTTCACAAAGGAATCACATCAGAGATAACAGGTTCTTGGAGATACATCAGATTATTAAAAGCTTCAGTAGTTTGTGTTATTTGACGCAGAGTCGAAAAGGCTATTTTCTTTAGAGACAAACTTAAATTGGCCAAAGAACATATATACCATATATTAAACTACTATACCTGAAGTTGGTAGTACTACTGACCCACCACCTTCGTTTTTTACACACTAGAGTGACCTGTGACAAGCTGAAACTGAAACCTACATCTTGTCAATTTTTTCTTTCTTCTGCAGTCCTGTAAAGGAAAAAAACAAACCAACCAACCCTAATTTTGCTTTTTTAGAAGTTAGCTGGACTGCATTCCTCAGTGGGGTAGCACCACATCTGCCTTTGGCATAAACTGTTGCTCCATACTTGACTAGCTTTAAATGTCCTTCACAAAATGCAACGTGAAGGTGAGCTCTGTCATCTTAGTCTTGGCAACTCAGCTTTCCACCCTATAACACAAAGGCAGTCTATTGATTAATGAAAAACACAGCAGCAGCAGCACACCAGCAAAGACCTCAGGAGCCAGGATAGTTCAGGAGAATGATAAGATGAGGACAGATATTGCTAGTTGGTCAGCTTCAAAACAGTAACAAAGTCATTAATATCTGATGGCTGCTCATAGGCCTATATAAAGTAAATGGGTGCTGTCAGCCAAGCATAGTCAAAGAGACAGGGTTACACTTTACAACACTTAGAAGTATGATTTGATATGTACTGATGGATAGATTAAGAAGTAATTGCTGAGATGGTAGAAGCTGGCTGTGTTGGCAGAAACTCCTTCCAACTAGTGAGCATCATTGTATTCCTTTTCATATACGGGATGCTATTAGATACAGAACCTTAAATACCACTTTCCTCTATTAGGTACCACTTTGCTATTCTGATTCCAAAACTCTCTGCTTCAAACTCGTAACAAATCCAGAACTTATGTCCACTAAGTCACCTAAGGCCATCATTCTTCTCTGTTTGCAAGAAAATAACTTAGTTGTAGCCTTGCCAGTTGAGTTTTCAGAGATACTTTTTGTTTCTTCCAGGCTTACTTTATAAGATGCACAACCTGGGCCTTTTCTGGAGCAACTAGAAATGCTGAAGTAAGTTCTTCTTGAGTTCTCTACCCTCTTGGGTAATATTCCGTTGCCTGTAGCATCATTTCAGAGAAATAAATGTGTTGCAACTCTCTAAGCTTCCTCATTATGTTTCTTTTTCTGCTATCAACATCTTTTATTTAAGTGCTATTCCTGTGTATTGTCTGGACAGCTTCTCTGGAATTGTCCTTCTGTCCTCCACCCACCTGTTTGTGCAATGAGTCATTTCTATATAAATTTTGCAATTTACTTGACATCACTTCTCTAATCTAGCAATGTCATTTAGAATTCTGTATTCCAGCATATGAAGTGATGATCTAGTATATGCAGTTAATACACACAGTTTTTTAGAAGAAAATATATTTTTATATGGAAAAGAAAATAAAACTGTAAATAAACAATGCTGAATGTTTTGGGGTTTTTGCCAGAAACATTTTCAAAGCTGATTATTCTATAAAAAGGAAGTTTTGAAATTCTGACCAACTCTAGTAATCCTACTCAAATTGAACTTCAGTTTTGTTACACTGAAGATATATTGTCTTCTTGCCTTCTAAGTCAGAGCTTTAAATTCTTTGAATTGGTTCTCTTTGGTCAGAGATGTGAAAGAAAATATTACATGACATATACAACTTACTATTGACAATTTTATGGTTCCTTTTGCTTTAGATCTGATCGTCTACCAGACAGGCAGAAGCATATTCACCAGAAAGTCCTAAGTTCTTTCTGGAAGGAGTCCCGCAGAACCTAAAATGATCTTTCTGGAGAATTTAAAACTAATGATTCCTTTCATGTGATTTTCGTTGTTGTTTTTACTCGGAGTAGCATTGCAAAGGCAGAAAATACAACAATTAAGAATGCTTTGAGATCTGTGCTAGAAATAAATGAATGAAGTGGAATGTGTTTCTTCGTGACCATGATACATAATAAGAATTCACAGCACATTTTTCATTCTTTTGAAAAAATGGTTTCCTGCAGCAGAACCAAAATGTCTGTTTATTTAGAAAGTTTTGCAGTAGATGTGTCATGTGTCATATACATAGTTAAACAGCAGCAGCTGAAGTTACTACATAGTTCATTTCTGCCTTCAGACATTGCTGGGTTTTGTTCAGTAGTCTACATTTTATATAAAACTTGGCAAACAACCTGCTAGCTGGGCAGTTTCTTTTCAGCACCGACACAGGTGAGTGAATATTGAAAAATTACAAGATTTTATGTCTTGATAAATGTCTTTATAAAGGTGAGGAAAAACAGCTTTATTCCATTATACTGTATTAGGGAGGAGGAAAAAAATACTTCTGCCTTCCAGAAATACCTTCTGTTTCCCTTTCTTTTTCCCCAGTCAAGTTCCTCCCAGGATTTGGGATTGAGGCCACAGTTCTATGGGCATCTCGCTCAGCAGAGAAGTTGATTTAAGACCTTTCCATCCTCAGCCTTTTGCTTCCATCTCTATTCTTGCCACTCTTGATTTTCCAATATAACAATCAGTGGTCCTTTGCAATAAGCTGGAACAGAAAACTAGCCCAGGTTGAAAACACTCTGCACTTCAACCTTTTTTCCCCAGGATTATTTTTTAACTCCCACTGATTTTGATTACCATTCAGTATTCGGCCATCTGGACAGCTGCACATTAAGTGGGATGTGAATGAAGAGACTAGGGTAAAGTGGGAGGTCCAAAACTTGCTTAATCAAGCACTGCTTCCAAGGGAACCATGACTTAAGGGACAAAATGTGAATAACTAAGGATAGAGACCTGAGGGGAAAGTTCAGCTATTTGTTTCACCTAATCCAATCCAGATAAATGACTGTCTTTTTCATGAGATAGATGCTGTTGACCCCTTTTGCAAGACCCTTTTTCTCAATGATTAGCAATTCTGTGGATCCCTATCCAGTGAAAAAGGCAATTATCTTATGCTAGCACTACTCTTGTTTCCTGTCACTTGAGCACAAGCTAAATTTCAGATATCCTCATAATACTCTTAATTATGGTCTTGTAAATTGTTCATGCTAAAGCCCATTGAGAGCTCTATGAGAGACATGACTTGGAATGTATTGGTGGAATGTACTCATTTAAATACATAAAACATCTGGGAAATATATGTTTCATGTGAACTGGTTTCTAAAGAGCTCTGGATACTGAAAATAAGTTGCAAATATATTGTCATAAAGCCATCTATTTGCAATTGGGTTAATCTTCACTGATTTGTCACTTCTAAAAATTCAGTTTCAGTATGATTGCAGCAATACCCAGAGGGAACTGAGCCCACAGTTTACACTTGCAGACATATTTTATGCTGTGCATTGCATTAAACCATTTTTTTTTTGTCTTAGAAAAAAATAATCTCAAATTGCTTTCTGTTTCTTAGGAGTAGCAATAGTGATGGGAGCCCAGGTGACATTTTCCTTGATCTTCCTGGGCAAAGAGAAAAGACCTGGGCTGGGGCATACACGTTCTGCAGATTAACACCCTTCTGCATAGCAGGCGTCGTTGGCAGGACTTGAGCTTCTAGAAAGCCATCTTTGGGGAACAAGGACTACCAGAGATGGGTTCCATGTGACATCTTTGTCAATGGACTTGCAAAATTATTGAGGGAGTCTTTAAGTTAGGTCCATCAGTGGGTGGAAGCATACACTGGACAGAGCAACAGGGGAGGTTCTCTCCCATCCAAGGAAGTTGGACAACCAAGGGCCTGCCTCAAGTGCATGTATACTAATGTATGCAGCTTGGGAAACCAACAGGAGAAACTAGATGTCTGTGTGCAGTTGAAGAGTTGTGATGATACGGGAATTAGAGACATGATGGGAGAGTTCATGTGAAGAAAGTATGGCAGTGCATAGATAGAGGTGTTCTTTCACAAAGACAAGGAAGGTGAGGGCTGAGGCTGGTTTTGTGCTCTATGTAAAGGGTGCTGTGGATGAAGGTTTACAGGCCTTTGGAGAGCTTTCTTGTCAGGATCACACTGAGGGCTGCAATGGCAACATCATGATTGGTGCCTGCTCTAGGCCACCTCATCAACAACAGGAGGTGGGTGAAGCCCCCTTCAACTAGGGGGAAGTCATCTCTTGATTGCAGGTCCTGGTTCTCATGGGGACTCTACAATCCCAACATCTGAGAGGGTGATGTGGAGGAGGGACAAGCAATCCAAGAGATTTTATGGGCATCAGGGACAATTTTTTTGGCAAAGGTGCTGGACAGGCTGAATACAGGAGGTGCTCTCCTGGATCTGCTGCTCACAAACAAAAAGGAGCTGGTCAGGGAATGACAGTCAATGGCAGCCTTGGTTGTGGTGTCTGAGATAGCAGTGCTTAGGATCCTCACGAAAAAGGTGCAGCTGTTATTACTGGGGAAGCAGGGACTGCCATGACAGGGATTTTTCTGAGACAGCAGGTGAGTCTCAAACAAACAAGCATTGATTTATGCTGCAGCTACAAAGTAATCCATCTGTTACTAACTGAAAATTAAGCATTAATCAAACATTAGTCAAGCCTTATTAGGTATATGATCCCATGAGCCTGATGCTGAGTTGTTGGCTACAATCGCTGCTATCTTCAGTTCTTGGTCTTCTTGCAGCTAAGGAAAGCAAACAGGTATTACAAAATATTTCCTTTCAATCAAGCAGTTCTGTGGTATATCTGGGTGCAAGGCAAACAGGATGTGTTTCACAAACAGGCCTTCATATTACAGAAATGAGGAAAAGATAAAGGCTGTGACTTTAGGGGAGCAGACTTTGGCTTCTTCAGCAATCCAGTAGGCAAGACATCTTGGGAGGCTGTCCTGAAGTGCAAAGGAGCCCAGGAGAGCTGGTGGATCTTTAGGGACAAATAAAAGCAGAATAATAGTCCACCCTGAAATGCAAGGTGGGACCTCAACAGGCTGGAGCAATGGGCTGACAGGAACCTCATAAAATTCAGCAAAGCCAAATGCACAGTCCTGCACCTGAGATGGAGTAACTGCATAAATCAGTACAGGCTGGAGACTGAAAAATTAGGTAGCAGCTGCGCAAAAAGGGCTTGGGGGGTCTATGGACTAGTCAGGTATGAGTCAGCAAAGGGCTTTTGCAGCAATGGAAGCTAACAGTATGCTGGGCTGCATTAGTAAGACAATTACAGCCAGCAGATCAAGGGGAATGATTACTCCCCTCTACTTGGCACTTGGGAGGCCATATCTGGAATTCTGTGCCAAGTTTTGGGCCACCCAGTATAAGAGAGAGTTTGACAACTTGGAGAGAGTGCATAAAATTTATTTTGTTGGACTAGTAAGTCATAGAAATTGGAAGTGGAAGAAATTGCTCGAACCATCCCATAATATATTTTTACCTTGAAATTAAGTTATATTTTGTTCCAAAGTTGCAGTACAAGGTACAAATTAAGTTCACGCAACCTGGAGCCAAAAACCCTCACCACTTTCATGGAGGAAGCATGTTCTTCCTTTGGCTTACTGAGTAACTCAGGCACTTAAGCTACATGTTTTGTCTCACAGTACTTGTGTGGCAGCTCGTTCTGAGCTCATGCAGACTGTGCTTTTCAGCAGTTACTGTCCCCAGTAACTAGTTCATTGGTTTTTAGCCAGTTACTCTGCTCATTTTGCTTTATAGTTGGCCAGTAATAACAAATCTCACGACAACAGACCTCAAGACTTACCCAATTTCCTTGAAACCGACTTCAGCCTCCTTATACTTGATCTCACACCTGATCCTCAAAAGATACTACCATATACCTTCCAAACATGATTCTTAGAAGTAAAACCAGTATCTGAGCTACACACCAATACAGGGCTTAATACAAGTAATTTTGGTTTATGCCAGCGCTTAATCTGCCCCCTCTTCCCACAATTAACCTCTTCGAGTTCCAGAGTCTGTAAGGTACACATCTCTAGCTTTTTCTGCAGAATACCTGTAACATCACCTTTTTCATCACACCTCTCTACTTCCTTTACCTGCAAAATTGCCCTCTAATCCAGATGTATCAACTGTTTTTACCTAGACACTAAACCCTAAATTTATATTTTGTTTTGAAGCTTAATGCTTCTATCTTGAAGCATTTGAGTTGAAGAAGGGCTTGTATGTCTGAAAGGCCAGGAAGACCATTACAGGAAGACAGGAAAATTTGAGAAACGCCTAGCACATCGTTGGTAACAAACAGATGAAATATAAACTGGAGCTCAGATAAGCCTACAATCTAGAATAAGATGGAGATGAGTCTTCTGTTCCCTAAACTGGTAATTCACCACTCTTTCTGTTACGATATTTACTACAAATAACAGCTTTTTTCTCACCAGTTCACCTTTGTAGGTACTAAGGACTGGAGGAACTACTGGTATTGTAAGACCAGAAGACATTACTGTTTTCCATAGCCATATAAATTTTAGCATTACTCCATCTATTTTGATGACATTAGCAATTCTACTACAGCATTACCATCACTGGGGCTATGGGCAATAATACTGCTACCATTTCTCATGGAGCACTGAAATATGTAGATACGTATACCTTGTTACTGTTTCCTAAACCTGTTTCTTCTATGTTCTTCTCTGCACCAGCAAAGACTCTAAAGTATCCCTACTGCATGGAAAAAGTCCATTTCAGGATCATGGAATTCAGCTCCTGGCGATAACCAGCCTTTGGAACATATGGCCAATGACAGCAGAGATGATCATCGGGGTAAACCAGACAAATATTCAGAGTTTCTGAGGTTGAAGTAATAAGCTTCCCCCTCCTCTTTATTCTCATTTCTTTTTCCAGGGTCCCAGCTACATGATAGAGATGGTAGCGTCATGTGCAAAACTGGGCACCTCTGCTGACCATTAGCTTGTTTTTCCCTCAGCACTTTTGGCAAGACTGTTGAGAAACAGAAGCAGCTATCTTTCACAACTGCATGTTAGATCTGGCTGTATCAAGAACCACTTTGTGGTCACAGGTTTCCAGAAAATACCTGTCCTTGAGAGTAACTGTCCTCAAAGGGACAGAAGAGGTCAAATAAAGGTGTTTGTGGGCTAATGCTACCATACAGTCTACACGAGAGGACTGTATATGGATGCTTGATTTAACTAAGAGATCAGTCTGGATAGGTTGTGGTTTTGCAGGCCGCTGACTGTTACTTACTCCACAGCTTTCGTCTCTCCCTAAGGAGACCTTTCTGGCACAACGCTTATTTTCCGTATTAGAGTTGTTAGCAGGCACTGTTGTACCAGACTGTCCCTGTTTGGCCCGGGGCCCGATGCGCAGCCTGAAGGTGGAAGATCTTTCCTCTCTCGTGAGAAAACCTGGATGAAAACCGAGGGTCCAGATTAGGAAGCTGAAATTGCGGGAATGAGTCGCCTCAGAGGCCAGGTAAGCAGAGGAAGTTCCCGCCTTCTTCCCCAAGAGCTTTCTGGAAAAAAGAGGGGGCCACGCAGGTCTTCCCGCCGGGCCTGACCCCGCGCCCCGTTTACCCCCTTCTCCCCTGCGGGCCTAAACCGCGCCGCTCGCTCTTGGCTTCTCCTTCAAGTATGAAGGCCCTTGACGTTTCGCCCCGGGGCCTGGCGCTGCTCCGCGGCCGCAGCGGCGCAAAGTACAAGGGGTGGTGCCGCAAGCTGGCGGCGGTGCCGGGGCTCGGCCCGGCCCGGCCCCTCTCCCTCACCTTCCCCCCGCCCCGGGGCCTGCACCTCACGGCCGCCCGCCGCCCTCGAGGTCCGGCCGCCGCCTCCTCACGGCCCGCTCGGCGGGGCGGGCATGGCGGCTCTTCCCGCCTCCGGGAGGCAGCGCCGCGGCCCTGCAGAGGCCCCACCCCGCTGCCTGCCCGGCCGGCGGGGCGGGAAGGGGCGGCACCGCAGCCGCCCTATAACTCCCCTTTCGCCGGGCGAGCGGGAGGTAGCGGTTCCTCAGGAGCGGGATGGAGGCGGCAGCGGCGGGACGGCACCCCGCGGGGCCGCGCTCTCTGGGCAGAGCCCTGGCCGGCACCCACCCCCGGGAGCGCCCCGGCTGCCCCTCAGCCTCCGCCGGGGGCTCGAAGGGCGAGGCGAGGGTGCTGGTCATCAACACGGGCGGCACCATCGGCATGGTGCAGGACGCCAAGGGTGAGGGGGCCGCGGGCGGCGGGGGAGGGGGGAGCGGGGCGGCGGAGGCGGGCTCTCTCCTCAGGGTACGGTGCGGACCCGGCCTGGCGTGGGGTGCGGGCAGGGCGCTGGGCTGGGGGACGCGCCGCTGGGCGAGCGGAGGCTGAGGAGGCTGCCGCTTCGTTAACGAACAGCCTGGCTTTGTGAGCGCTCTCCCTGGCGCGGTGTGCGGTTCAGCATCCCCGGGTTTCCCGTAACTGGTATGGGCAACGCCAGAAGGGTGTGTGCTGTCTTCTGATCCTCGGTTCCTAACAGCTGGTTGTTTCGGCAGCTTAGCTGACAGGTATGCTTTTGACAAGAGAGCCTCGCAGCTAGTTAGAGCAGGCTTTTGGCAGAGGACAACGTGCTTCCTGAAGTGTGAGTCCTTTCTCCCCTCCTTCGCGCGCTGAAAATGAAACCAAGCTTAATCGTACCGGTCGTGCAGCCTCTCTTTAGCCCCAAAAGAGTCACCGTCCTGGGCTACCTGGAGAGCATGTGCCTCGCATTCCCACTGGGAAGAGCGTGGGCTGTTGGGGGTGGTGGCCGTGTCAAGGATTTTCAAGTGGTGACCTGACAGACGCAGCTGATGCAAGTGTGGCAGCATACGTGCTGCCAAGTGTCATAACGAGCGAGATCAGATGCAACATCTGTGCTCGTCTGCCTCTAGGCAGACTTCTGCTGCTCTCCTACCAGGTCTTGACTTCTTTCAAGAAATCATCGAAGAGTTCTGCTTTACCTTACCGAAGGAGGGTGAGACTTACCTTGATGAAAAGGCTAGGCATGCCAAACCCCCTCCCACACAGCAGAAAAATGTTTAAATCCAAAATTGAATTCTGAGATGTCTCAGTATACTGCCTGCATTTCACCTGAAAGCTTCTTGGGTACCTACAGGTATATGCTATGTGTTTTCAGGTGCCCATAAATGTCAGCAGGTGGGTGCCTAAACTCACCTAACACCCCCCACAACCCCCTTCCCCAGGCCCCCAGTCCAGAAGCTGGCTGGAGTGGCACCTGAGCACCACTAGACCCTCACTCAGTTGGCACAGATCCAAGGGATGCCAGAAGCATCCGCCAGCTAATGTGTCCCGGGAAAAGAATGGATTTCAGCCAGGTCTGACTTGCTGCAGGGATGTGCATTTACCAGCATTGGTATAAAGGGAAAGAGGGTAGCGTATGGGGCTGGGGGGGAGAGGGCAGCAGGCCAGTTTTGATGAACATCTATTCAGTTTCCTTCCTCCTTCACTTGGGAGGCAGTAGAGCATGCCAGGGCTTCCAGAGCCTGTGTTTCTCTAGATTCAGAAGCGTGAGTACTTGTGTTCCTTACTACAGAATTTCAAGCCCCTGCCTGAAACACCATCTTAGCTACTCATTTGTAGCATTAAAACACTTGGAGCTTCACCTCAGAGCTTTCTAGACTAGATTTTTTTTTTCCAATACATATCCTTCCTTCTCAGAAGGTGGTGGCTGGCTGATCCTTATTATTGTAGGGAAGATGCTTTAAGGGGTTTTCTGTTTTGTTGTTTCTGGCTGTCATGTTTGTGTTTAATGTAAGTTGTAAAAAACCCACCCCACCCCACAAACTAACAAAAAAAACCCCAAATCTATATTTCAAATGACAGGTGGTGACTTTCCTCTGTCTGCATTGTTTATACTAAAATAATTTCCTACTTCTATTGTCTCGGCTTCTGAAATACCTCTTTTAAGCAAATAAATTAAAATCACATCTCATTCTTTTATAAATGAACTCTATAACCTTTTCTCATCTTGTATGCCTTTTTTTTTTCCTTTTGCTTAAGAAGTGTCAATTATTAAAGCATGTGCAAACAATCTAACAGTTATGATCCAATGATGCTGACTTGCTATATCCTGGTGAGGGTTTCAGCCTGCTTTTCATACACAGCTCTAGCAGCAGAGCAGCCAGAGTACCTATTTCAGAATATTTGGCAATCTTTAGTGTTCAGACAGAAGTTGGTGAAAGGGTATAGGAAAGGCAGCATGCTTCAAAGGAAAAAGCAATAGATGTTGTCACAAGCGTCTATAACAATGCTCGTTTCTTTTTTTCATCAGTGTATAGAAAGTGCCTGTTTACAACCATACCTGGAACTACAAGTGTTTTATTCCAAGCAAGGCAAATGGAAGTAGCTTCCCTGAGCTGCACAAAATCTTTCATAGCAGCAACTGCTCAAAGTGAAGGGATCAAGCTAGGTTTCTACCTAACTAATTTCTGTCTAGGCTTACAGGCTTTTCTGTGGCATTTCCAGTTGCTGGGAGGAGATGTTTTCAATTTTAAATTCAGATATTTTTGATAGGCCTAATGTGTTCTGCAAGGAATGTGTTCCTGTGTAAAACTGCCCCCATGTAGAAGACTGATACAATCATGTTCCCTGGGCTCATTGTGCATGTATGGAGTGATTATTTATCATCATGATATCTGATTGTAAACCTCCTGCAGAGGTTCTGCAGTTGACCTGTGCATGTGTGACAACTCCAGCATGTCTTGGACTTCTTGGACTTTCTGCATGCCTACAGTTTACCTGAGCAGGACTAATTTTCAGAGGATGGACAGTTTGTTTTTGTTTGTGTGAGTTGGGTGACAGCCAGACTCAGTTGCAGATTCTCTCCATCTTCATGTTTTTGCTGTCAAATAAGCCATTTCAGTGCATTTTTTAAATTTCTTCCTTCTACTGCCTCCTACTTGTTTCCTCCTACAACAGCCTCTTTTGGCTTATTGGTAGCTCATTTCAGAAAGAGAATCTTGCTGCACTCTTCAGTGAGGTTACTGTGATACTAATCTTTGCACAAGTTTGTGTTCATGTACCTCCTGGCTGGTGCCTTCAGGAAGATCTTTTCCTTGGGCTTGTGGGCTGGATCTTTTTCCTAGCTTTTACCTGAAATATTAAGGAAAAAAAACACCCAACAAATACAAGTAGAACTAAGCTAAATCCCCTTAGAAAGATTACTTATCTTGGAATAGAGTCTGCCTGTGTAACTTAGTTAACTATCTGTCTTTTCTAGGCGTACTAGACTGCTGAAAGACTGGCTGCTGTAGTCCAACCCTTTTTCTGTTTGAGACCTGTGCACCTCACTTCTGAATGCTTCAAGTGCTACAGCTGCAGAAATGAATACTTTGGAGAACACTTTCTGCTTCTCTGCCTTTGCGAAATGTAGCTGTTACTTTTGGGATCTGGCACTGTAGATGTGTATGCCATTTGTATTGATATTCCTATAGATAAAAACTGGTTTAGCGAAGTCCTTTGTATTCCTCAGCATGGAGAGTTTATTAGGATTGGGGATGATGACTTCAGCATGCTGATGTAGAGTATGCTCCTTCTCCCCAGCACCTGTGGTTTCTTAGGTGCAGAGCCCCACTGACACAGCTGCATCGGACTTTTTCAGCTCCTTGTTCTCTGCTGCAGAAGAGGTTATAGGATATCTTGATTGGCAAGTAGCTATAACTGTTATCTACAGCACCAGAGTGAAAAGCAGAGTCCTCAACTGTAGATGAGACAGAACCATGCTTGTTCTCCTCGGCCATAGTTGCTTGTTTGCTGTTCTGCCTTTGTCCGTCCACTTTGTGATGCCAGGGTTGGCCAGCTAAAGAGGGGCAGGACAGAAGTTGATGAGAGCTGTTTGGACAAGTTGCACAGCCTGCCTCTTCTCTGCAGGGGTGAAGTTGCTTCAAATACTTGGTTAACAAGCTTGGCTCACAAAAGATGTTTTCCATGAATAATAAAGTAGAAGTGTTCTTAAAACAGTTGCACGTGAGTTCCCCCGTGTTTGCTTCTTGAAGCTGTAAAGCAGAAACACTGCTAAACATAGATGCATTTAGGGGACTGCACAGGTTGTAAGTGGGTCATCTTGGATACATCTGCAGAATGTCTTAAGAAAAGGTTTAAGTTCAGTGCAAGCAATTACAGAAAAATCCTGACAGACTTGTGATTAAGAGAAGAGATGAGGAACTGCCACTTACAGAGAAGGGGTTTAAGAATATTAATGTATATCAGCTCTCTGGTTTCTGGGGCAAATACAAAAATAAACAGTCTAATCCATTGTTAATATTCAGAGTAAGATGAGGATTGGACAAACAGAAAAATAATCGGAAAACACTTGAAACTGGGCTGCATTTCAGAGCCAAAAAGACTCTATGTCCAAGCGCAGCAGAAGTGGCCATTTGTGACTAAGCTAGGAACATCCTTAATAGGAAAAGCAGGGATTATAGCTGAAAGAATGAAACATCCAGAGCTTGAAAGCATGTTAAGTATATTTTGAAAAACAAAGTATTCCGGCAGGAGTCCAAACAAATCCACTCAAATGCTATTGCTGTCCTGTGAGGAAGTTGGCTATGAAGAGGCCTGTTACTTCATTTAAGGCAAGCCAAGAGGGAGATTAGGGAGTTCTTAAGGATTCTTCCATCAGTTTGGAAAGTAAATGGAAAAAGACAGAAATACTATTGAAAATACTGTCTCTGTTTTGGAGTATTTTAAATAAACTTTGCTGTTTGAAGGCGAAGCAAAAAAAAAAATAAAAATACGGA
The DNA here is from genome assembly GCF_929443795.1 of Astur gentilis. Lineage (NCBI taxonomy): Eukaryota > Metazoa > Chordata > Aves > Accipitriformes > Accipitridae > Astur > Astur gentilis. Next base: position 12,398,498 of record NC_064904.1, read on the forward strand.
TGCTAACTTGGATGAGAATTGTGTTTACACAAACAGAAGAACTAGGAAGTAAGAGAGAATTACCTGGCCTCAAATTAGGAATAACTAGGACTAGCAGAAGTAGAATAATGAGGTTTGACCGCTTGTTTGCCATCTGAACAGGTAGGTGGTATAAAACACATTGACTGAGATTAAACTGAACTGGACAGTGAAGCCAGTAGAATCTTGAAGTCGAGATGGCACTACCTCTGATGGAAGCTACTTGAGTGAAAAACATCTCAGAAAGCCAGACTTAAGAAAAACAGGGTGGCTTCTGACTCTGGATGCCAGGACTGTTGCTGTCATTCCTGAAGCGGGGTATTGGGAGATGAGTTGCAAGTTAGATTCACAAATGAACTCAGCTCTATGATGCTGAGGATTGTAACATCAAAAATTTAGGTGTCTTTCTGGCTAATAGGGAATAGCATGTAGATTCCCTTTGAAATACCTGGTTGCAACCATGACACTTGCAGATCCAGCAAACGCTAAATGTACTTTGGCTAGTCTAAGCCCCAACCATTTTAGGGCCCCTGCTCACAGGTAGGGAGAGAGTGAACAGAGCTTAAGATGCATCCCCACTTTCAACTTTTTCTATTCGGCAGCTTATGCACCTTCTCTACCTTTTGTCAATTGAGATGTTCAGTCCTAAACCTGCTAATGCAAAGTACCTATTCAAGAGAGTGATTAGAGCACTTAGAGAAACCTCAGCTTCCTAGAAGAGTCTTAACTATATCAGTGTATATATAGATCTTTGTCTGTATCTGTCAGTGCTCAATACCTACTGTGGGGTTTGTTTTAGCGTTCTCTTTTATTTGTTGTTGGTTTTTTTTCTCTGTGGAAATGCTATTGCCATTGACGGTGAGACATTATGTGCAGCTTTCCAACCTAGTCTTACTAGTACCTTGCTGTTTGTGCCAATACTGCTGTAGACCAAGAAGTTTAGGTAAAAATATCACAACTTTATTATAGTTGTGCTGGTTTTGGCTGCGATAGAGTTAATTTTCTTCATAGTAGCTAGTACTGGGCTATGTTTTGGATTTGTGCTAGAAACAATGTTGATAATTCAGAGATGTTTTCCTTACTGCTGAGCAGTGCTTACACAGAGCCCAGGCCTTTTCTGCTTCTCACCCCACCCCACCAGCAAGGAGGCTGGGGGTGCACAAGAAGTTGGGAGGGGACACAGCCGGGACAGCTGACCCCAACTGACCAAAGGGATATTCCAAACCATATGGTGTCATGCTCAGCATATAAAGATGGGGGGAAAGGAAGGAAGTGGGGGGGGATGTTCAAAGTTATGGTGTTTGTCTTCCCAAGTAACCGTGATGGAGCCCCGCTTTCCTGGAGTTGGCTGAACACCTGACTGCCCATGGGAAGTGGGGAATAATTTCCTTGTTTTGCTTTGCTTGCGTGCACAGCTTTTGCTTTACCTATTAAACTGTCTTTGTCTCAGCCCATGAGTTTTTTCACTTTTACCCTTCTGATTCTCTAGCCCATCCCACTGTGAGGGAGGTGAGCGAGCGGCTGTGTGGTGCTTAGTTGCCAGCTGGGGTTACACCATGACAATAGTACAAAATAATGCTCAGTGTTCTGTAAGTCTTCTGCCACTAGGTAGAGAATAGCTATGGCAAATGTAAAAGAGAATGGTAGCTTTTTGCTACAGTTGCAAAAATTGTCTTCCTGCCCCTACTGCTGATCAGTATTTGCACACAAGCAACAATTAAAAATAGGTAAAACACAAATATTTCATATGGAGGAGATTTGTAACATTATTTCTCTTAAATAAAGGATTGATTTATTTCAAGTCAAGAAAAGAAAAACTGCATAGAGATTTATTGGCTATATTCAGTTTTCATGTTCTTAAACTGGCAATAGACTGTTTAAATTTACTTTGGAAGGATGGGCAAACAGCTGTGTAACTTTACTTGCCTCCTTACTGTGCCACTTGCTTCCTTCGTCTCTGCTCCTTTATTTACTTCCTTTATTCTTTATCTTTAAGGACTTGCTCCTGAGGCCAATAAATTAGTAAGCAGCTTGAAAACTATGCCGATGCTGCATGATGAGGCATATGCTCAGGAAACAAAACTGAACAACTTCCATGAATTTCCAGAGAACACATTGGTGCTCCCGTAAGTACACTTTCTTTGGGGAGAGGGAGGGTTAGGAAGTATCTTGTTTGGAGATGTAATTATCTGAAAATTAACATCTAATGTGAAGAATCCATTATCAGATTAGCAGAAATGCTTATATTGACTTAAAAGGAAAAAGCCTACCATGTCTGGCATGGTAAAAATGTCTGTTTTGATATATTTGCAATGAAGTGTCTTACAACTGCTTGAGAAATAACTTTTAAATTGGGCAACAAGTAACCATTTTGGGCAGCTTAGTCCTGCATTTTTTTCTTGTTTTGGATATTAATTTGCTACTGTGCAAACATACAAATATTCTATAGAAACTGAGAAAACTGTATATACAGATTTGTGTGACTTACCTTCAACATATGTCTGAAAAAGTAGCATCTAATTAATGCATCTGTGCATAGGCCTCATGCTTTAATTCTGCAGGCCTTCTGTTTTTACAAAAAAACGAAGAGCTGATTGTCTTTCCCAAATTTATGCAACATTATGATAATAAGTGATGGGCTTATAATTAATCTGCATTGCTTCTTAACTGTTGGGCAATAATTAATAAGCTTATAGGTTTTATTTAGAGGGCAGTATGCTAATTTGAGATATTCCCCAGCTGTGATGAATGACGGTACCCCGTAAACATATTAACTTTGCACAAAGGATGATTTTACACTGTCATTCAAAAATAAACGAGACTATAGCTGTTTTGCCATAAGAGTAAAAATGGATATTCTTTTATCTTTAAGGAGAAAATCAGGACATACAAAGGAAATGTAAGGTTTCTTAATTTCCTTCTATTTTGTGTTGAGATCTCTGTGTAAAGCTTTTAAAAAGAACCCCTTAAAAGGCAGATGCAGGCAAAGGGGTAAAGGGAAAATAAATGAACTCCTGGTTGAGCAGTATTGATATGAACATACAGTTTGTGTTAAACACAATGGTTATACTAAGAAAAATGGAGCTCTGTTACGATAATGTGCTTGTAACTGAATAACTTTTAAATACTTTAAGGGATTTGAAATATAACAAAACTACACCAATATACCCATTTAAGTCCTAAATATACTTCTCCTGGCACATCCTTTCTGTGAAGAACAAAAAAGCTTAAAATAATAATTTACATCAAAAACTGAGGTTTAAAAAACAGTCTTGTCTTGTTTTTCTGGCACTGCTGAGTGCCGTTTCTGGAGGTTAGTCATGGCAATTTGCCATTTTCTCTTTTGTGCTAGCCGAGTGATATTTTAACTAGGCAGTTGAGAAACATTGTGAGTTTCTGAGGGGAGAAAATAGGAGTAATTTGTGAACTTTGTATATCTGTGTGATAACCTTGATGCAAGAGGAACGGTACAATCTCTTTTTAGCGAGAGGCATCAAAAGTTGTGGACTGGGCTGGTCTCTGGTGTCAGTATGTCATGTTTTATTAAAACAGCACATCCTCAGGGGAGCTTTCTTTTCACAGATTTTCAACTGACTTCCAAAGTTACTCTTAGCATGTGTAAGTGTGATAGCCAACAAGGTAATTTTTCATATGAAGTCTAACTTCTTAGGTACAGTATGTCAGTTGGTTATGAATGAAAACTACACATTCTTTAAATGCGCTCTCTGCTGTACACGACTGTCTTACAGGCCTCATAAGGAGAGTGGGTCTTCAGATTTTATTAGCTGAGGAATTGATAATCGACTCTTGGTTTTGCATATTTTATATTGTTGAAAATTTACACAAGAATTGCGAGTGGGAACAAAAACACTATAGTGAATGCCAAGGGAAGGTAATCAACTTTTCTGTGCTCTAAGCACCTTACTTCAGGAAGTTTTATGCAGCCATGCAGTAATCTGGTCTTTTCTATAGCATATGACTGTCTTCCAGTGTAAATGTTGAAGTATCTGTCACAGTTACAACTGGCAGGGAACTTCCCATCGTCCTCAGGCAATGGAAAAGCATTGAGAATGCTCTGAAGATGATCCTGTTGAATGTGTTCCAGATGGCTCTGCCTGGAAGAGCAAATAGGAAGGGCAAAGCTGGCCTGCTAGCAGTTCTTTGTTAGATGCTTGTTGGCCACTGCATTGCTAAATAGGAACATATTCCAACTAACATAAGAATGGGTGAAAACGGTGGTTATTCTACCCTCTTCCAAGCTTCAGAAAGGTAGCAGAAAATATTAGGGTAGTAAGTAGGGTTCTCTTATTCCCGCACATCTTAACTGCCAAGTTGAATTTATATATGTAGTTGACTTTATTCTGAGAGGTTAGAAAGTTAATGTGGAGAAATAAGCATGCTTTGTGGGGTGAAACAGATGCTCTGTATGCAGTCCATTTGGCTGGCAAATCAGAGGTCTTTGAAGAGTCAGATTTCTTGAGATAGGTAGGTGGAGAAAGGGAGACCCATGGTCCTGGGAAGCAGGGAAAGCAGACAGCATGCTTAGAGCTAGGACAATCCCACTGTTATTCCATAGCCATCATCGCCTTTAAGTACCCTCCAAATTTGGGATTGTATACCTTTTGTAAGGTGTTTGAGTGTCTAGACACTTAATCTTTGGTCTCCATCTGCTGGACTACACACTGCATGATGATTGAAAGTGTTACGTTCCTCAGCCCCACACATACTTCATCCTATTGATTGACTGTTCATTTTTGGTTTGGTTTGGGTTGGGGTTTTCTCCCTTGCATAGATGCTTTGTCTTGTTTTCATTGTATTTAGAACAATTTTTTTCCCAGCTGTCAAGGTTGCACTTGTTCAGTGGCCAATAATTGATTGCCAGCGAGTTGTTTATAGCCCTGAGGCCTCCGTTTTGAACCTGTGCCAGTATTTTAAGATCTTTGCTATTATCACATGCTTAAACTCCACATCATAACCAGAGACAGCTGGTACCATAGAGCAAACTTTCATAACAAGGTGACAACAGGCCTAATAGGCTGGGACGGGGATTTTACAAAGTTAGCCTATTACTGGCAAAGGCAACAGTTTACTTGAAGATCTTAACTAACCAAGAGTTTTTTCTGAAATATGAGGGTAGAGAAACTGAGAAGAGTAGATCTTCTAAAGGCCGCAAAAATTAATCCCAGTCATAAGACTCTTAAGAGAAGAGACCCTTTGTGTCAGGAAAGAGTATCTATTTATAGGGTATCTGTATTTATCAAAGGATAAAAAAGTTGTTGCAACTCTTCTGTTGACCTCCTGTAAACCTTGGGAGTTTTAGAGAGTCGCCTCAATAGCTTATGAAGCATTTTTAAACCTTAAGGCTTCATATTGACTTTTGTTAGAACTCAGTTCCAAACTTACAGTAAGTCTGGGTTCTTCTTTTCTGTCTTTAGTTTTATCAACCCCTCTCCCCCTCCCAAATTATATTTATTATTAAATTAAATTTAGGGATTTGTGCTTTAAACCACATCAAGCCATGAACTTCTAAACTTGGAACTTAATGTTCCAAATTTAAGACCATTTTTTTGCCATAGACTTGGGGGATAGGGAGGAAAAGGGTGAAAACTACTGATTTAGAGAAAAAATTAGAAGTGATGAGCTGATATTAGCTCTAAGTTGTTGGTTTGTTTTTTTTAATTCTCTTTCTTCATAGTGTCTCTAAGCAAAACAAAAGAATTTTTTACACAATCCTGGAGCTCTCGCCGCTGCTTGATTCTTCCAACATGACGCCAGAGGACTGGGCCAAAATTGCAAAGAAACTTGAGGTACTATGGTGTAGGATAAGAATTCATTTGTCGCTTAAACAAAACCAGCAGTATGTCCAGTATACTTAGCAAGATAAAACAGTTCAGTAGGACTATATGTGTATATTTTTTTATTTAAAATGTAAATGTTATGTACCTTGCTTAGTTACTTGCAAAGTAATAAGTACTGTGCTTGCAAGGCTTGCCCTTTTTTTTTGTTTTTTATTGTTTTGAAAATGTTGCAAACTCATTAAAGTTAGAAGTTCTTCCAATGATAAGCCATGTCATAACACTGCACAAGAAAGTGGGAAAATTGCAGCTATGATTAAATAGGATGTGTAATATGTAGATTGACATATTCTAAAACCTTGACTTAAATTCACTGTCCAAAACGTTGAATAAAATCCTCAGGTGTAGGTGACTTAACTGAAGGTTGCTTGGTTACACATAATTTGAACGTTCAAATAGCTTAATAATTGGCTATTGACATAGAAAATAATTTCATGTCTTTATGCCTTGCTTACTCCGGACACAGATGGACTTCACTAGCTTTGGCTTTGCAGCCAGTAGGAAAAATGCAATCATGGTTAGGTTTCCCACACTAGAAAATGTTTAAAGCCCTAGATATTTCTGCATGTATAGATAGATAAATTCATTACATCCTTCTCTAGATTAAAAAGAATCAGCATTTCTCTGTTCCTGTCCCTGTGTCTGAACTTAGCTGTGTGCTTTTAAGAAAGTAGAAATGCAAAACACTTCAAATACTCCACACCAGGAATTCATACATAGCTGTTAGAAATAAATAACCCTGTGGGCCTAGTAAGATGTTGCTCTTCCACTCCTGCTTGCTCTGCGATAGTGGTCTTTATAGTGTAAATTTCCTTCTTTGACCAAGCTGTACCAATGCATGAAAATGGTACAATAATGCAGGTATTGATGCTGAAGATTCAGGTAACAGTCTTTCACCTTTAGGTCCTCTAATCCCGAAACCACCAAACTAGGGATGATGCTCCTCCTATCAAATGCATCTTGCCAGGGTGCAGAAGAGATGGAGCTGGTATATAAGTGGAGAGCCTCTAGGATGGACCAAGGGTGCAGCTGGGAAAAGCCCAGGGCCAAGAGTAGAAAGCAGCAATCCCATGCTGAACAGGAGAGAATTTACCTTTCTTCCTTAATGACATATTAGTTTTATTACCAAAAAAAGTGTTTCTTTCCTGTACACTGAATGCAGCTTCTCTGTATGTATAAATATCCAGCTCATGTGATCCAAGTGAAAAGTGCTGAGAAGGGGAGAGAAAAAAACCCACAAACTTCACCTGTCTGGCTTTATGCATAGACACAGCCACTTTGTGTTCTTCTTGGACACGCACTTGGCACAACTGTAACATGCTGATGACTTTCCAGACTGAAACATTCTAGATGTTTCTGTGGGGTATCTCCTTTATTGCTAGCCTGATCTTTTACATTATGAAGCTTAAACCAAGCTATGTTCTTTTGCATCTAATAAGGTTCATAAGGCTGAAAATACTCATGAGCATACTGATGGAGTTGGAGGACAAGTGGCTATTTCTGTGATCTTTAGCCCTTCTTGAAGCTTACTTATTATTGCATTGGTGAATAACTACAACATGCTTTTTGCATCAAAAGCTTTTTGCTTTTGGCCTACAGAAAGATATTGCAACACTGGCTGTTGCTGGCTAACTTGTTAGAGATAAGCAGAAATCCCCTGAAACTTCTAGTAGGTAGCAACATGTAGACACAAGTATCAGTGAAGAAATAGCAAAAGGACAAGTAGAAATCTGCAGGTGAGTTTGGAGGTGACCTTATTATCAGGAGATGCCAAGTGTGTGTGCCTACTGTAGCATTTTAATTAAGTTTAATTAAATCATTTAATTCTATGGCAAACCTCCTTTTTTCCCCACACTGGCACTTCATGTATCTGCATAGACTTCTATGTAATCCTTTCCATGTTACCAAATTACATCAGAGACATCAGTATCTCTCACTACAGTGTTTACGATGTGCCTCACTCTTAAAACAGAGGAACCAATTCCTTTTTCTTCCAAAAGCCAGCGGATTACTTTATTTCAACAAGATGAACTGTGCAATTCATGGCTTTGCATTAAAAAAACCCCTCCTGTGTGGCATTGTATGTAGATTAAAGTTATAAAATTCCTTTTTGCATCTGTACGTGACTGACAGTCTAAGGGACTTCTCAAAAACCTTCAAGTGTATGTACATTAACGAGTAAGAAGCCTCTTCACCTTTTTCTGCTGCAGAAGTCACATAGTGCTGCAGAAAGGATGACTTTTCAACAGAAGAGGGCACTCTTACACTGGCAATTTGCCTGTCTGCCACCCGGGTTAAATGGACTGTTTTTTCTATATGTTATGATAGCCTTGGTTTGCCTAATCTGTTCCTGTAAATGGTGTAATCCCTAAAGTAAAAGCAGCAACAAGAAATCAGACTATACGACTAATTTGCATATGTTAACATTCCTGTTTAAAGCCATTGCTAAGCTTTTCTTAATTAGCAGTCATCTGGTTTAAAAATGCTGCATTAATATGTATACATAGAAGAATCTCTCTGACTGTTCCATAATTAGAATTATTGGCTCTAGTGCTTAGTGTCCTATTAACCCTTAATTGTGTTTAAAGTGAACACAGGATAACTTTAGGAGGAATTATGTGTGTAGTACCCTTTAAAGTATTATGTTGTTGCTTGCATCGGTGAAAGTAATGCAATATGTATCTCACTTGCTGATGCCAGTGCATTGCTCTAAATGTGAAAACTGTCTCTCCATCTCCAGGAGCACTATGAAAAGTATGACGGTTTTGTGATCCTTCACGGCACTGATACCATGGCCTATACAGCTTCAGCCTTATCTTTCATGTGTGAGAATCTGGGTAAAACTGTTGTTCTGACAGGATCTCAGGTAATGGACTTAAATAGAAGTGGAAGTTGGAAGCCTCATTTTTGGTTTTTATATGCAAAACTAGGTAGTATCCTGATTATTACTGTATAGTTTAGTAGTGCAGGGCAGGCCTCTGGCCAGGGTGAATGATCACAGCGCTGATATAAATTAGTGAGAATTGGCAAGCTCACCAGCTGAGGATCTGCCCCATAATTTTATCATTAATGACTTTACAACTCTGTACCAAATCAGACCAGTAGTTCATTATGGCTGGAGCCAGATGCTTCAGAGAAAGATACAAGAGCCTGTCATTGGCCATTGTGTATTAATCGGTTTATATGAGAAGCATCTTTCCAGCCTCAGGTGGCTGCTGGTTGTTAGCTGTCTTTTTTTTTTTTTTTTCTTTTAAAGCCCTGAAGCTTATTACTTCTTACTTCATCAGTTGTTATCCTGTCTGATGTTAATTGTTGCATTCTTTATAATTTTTTAAATGATCTCTAAGCATTAGATGCATTTTTGATCATTTTGGTTCCACAAAGCATCTAACATGGTCTGTTTCCTTTCCTCTAAAGACTACATTTATTAATTTTCAGTCTCTTAGCTGGAGATCAGCCCTTTGCATGTTGTCTGAGGGGGAGGGGTTGTCTTACTAGAATAGCTTGCTTGAGCGTAAAATACAGCTCTAATCACAAAGGAGAGCTGAAACATTGCACTGTAAAAATTTCCCTCCCCCATCTCATAACTTCCCTTTCACATGTGGTCTATTTGAAGTCAAGATACAAAAGTCTAGGAAGGAGTAGGCTCCCACTTACTGTCTTGACATGGGGCAGACTAGTTGTGATACATCACATTCTAGGTTTTACTTTCTTTTTGGGTTTATTGCTTGGAGATCTGCCTGACATATGATCTAGCAATGGAGCACGTGATTTTTTTTTTTCATTGCTGAAAGGAACTCTGCCTCTCTATTAATAAAGAGGTAATTTGAAAAGGCATGGAAGTCATCGCTCAGCAGACCAAAATTCTGGTTTTAATCTTGTCCTTTTCTGTTGGTAATAATGTGCTGGCTCGGTTTTTCTATACTATGAGGAAAGATGGTGCAAGAGAGCTGTTGTGAAGCCCATAGTGGCAGTTCTGTATAATCTGGGGCTGTTGCTTTTTCTCTGTACAATCTCTTTTCCCATGCTCAGTCACTTTAACTATGCCTGCTTCCTATTTTTTATATTTTTCCTGAATCTGTCTTTCAATCTGCTTAATCACACTAGAATTATCTCTATATTGGCTTTTAAGCACTTAAATTATAAAAGTCTGTTAAGCACAGAGGGAAATCCTGCCACCTGCTGCAGTCTAAAATAGTTGGATGAAGAAGGAAACTTTATTTGTCATAAATCATTGTTACATAAATTATTCATGTATTTGTATTGCATAAGTTGGACTCTTTTTTTTCCGCTGTGTAGGCTTTACATAAGGGACAGGGTGTAACTTCATTCTCTGCTCTTTAGGTGCCCATATACGAGTTGCAGAATGATGGCCGAGCCAACCTTCTGGGGGCACTGCTCTTTGCTGGGCAGTTCGTGATTCCTGAGGTCTGTTTGCCTGTGAAGACTGTCTCAGAAGCTGCTTTTCTCCCTCTAGCCATGATACATACTTAGATACTCAAAATATCTGGTAGGCAGTAAGGAATTGTACTTAAACAGAAAGATAAATGGATTCTGCTGAGGTAAAAGGCGCTTGCATGGCAAAGCATGTGCCATTTTCTCAGGAGTCATGTCCCATTTTGCCTGTATACAATCTATAAAGACTATCAAGTCTAAAATGTAGCTTGCAGCAGACTTGAAATCAGAGGTTCCCTTGCGACTATGTGGGATCTGAAACACTTGTCAGTCAGTTTTTTAACTGAAAGTTACTCTGAAGTTCTAAAGTTGCTCTAGAACTGGTAGGAGTGTATTCTAGCTCTAGTTCCTGAAGACTGAAGTGTTGAGGATGATATACCTAATGGACATGGAAGTACCTCCATGATCTCAGCACCCTGCCTTTAAAGATGTTGGTGCTGTGCAGCCCAAAAATCAGGGAGAAAACTGGTCAAGTTACACCTCATTTCACTTCTACCATGCTCCCAAAGCTGGTTCTTGTAAGACAACAGCAATAGCTGACTGTCCAAGATTTTCGTAACTGATAACAACTTTGAGGTATCTCTTTTTTCTTCAAATTCCAATTGACAAATTTTAAAGGACTTGAAGTAACCTAATTATTTATGTGTGGTAACTCTTTTGAAAGTTATCCTCATTTTCAGCAGGCCTTTTGTTAAGGTTTTGGACTCTGAATTTAGATAAAACTGATGAACTTATTAAAAAGTCCACGCTGTTTCTTTCATCTATCTCTGAAGTGGACTCAGGCAAATTTGCTGTCTCCTAGACTATGCCTCATGAGAAGATTACGAAACTAGTTAGCTCTTAACTTGTTTTGTTCTTAAATTCTTAAACCAATGTGTGACAGATGTGCCAACTCTTTTTGAAAGAGTAAGAGTTGTAAACATCTACTAGCCTCTGAGTTGCTTTAAAGATTTAGAAAACACTTTATAAAGGACGGACTACAGTATTTATCTACTGAATCTTTTAATTACTGGCTTATTCACAGACCTGTTTCTTTACTTGTCTTGCAGGTGTGCCTGTATTTTTATAATAAACTGTACAGGGGAAATAGGGTGACTAAGGTGGATGCTGGGAGTTTCAATGCCTTTTCCTCACCTAACCTGCCTCCACTTGCAAATGCTGAGGTTGATATTACAAGTAAGCAACATCATCTTTTAAGCCTTGTAATTTATGCCACATGCAATAGAACTCTAGCTGAAAAGAATCTGTGCCTATGTAGTTGAAATGCTGTTTTTAAACTCAAATATCTTTCAAAGCCCTGTAGCTTGATTCCACTTTATCTGCTCTGAAACTGTTTAAATATTAGTAAGACTGAGAATTTGTGACTCAACTGCATTTATCTGTTGAACATAGATGTGAGCTAGACTGACTTTGACTAAAGATCCAGACTAACCAGAGGGAATGTTGCCCCTGTGTCATGAAAATGCTTGCTCTGAAGATAAAAACGAGGGAGTGAGGACTGAAAGAACAAAGAGTTTAATCTCATTAATGACCATGCTGGGCTCCGAAATCAGGCAAAAGAGTCATGGCAGAGTACTTGCAGCTTCAACGGATTCTCTGTTTGATGCATGCCATTGTTTAAGATGGTTTACTGGATATTTAGGACCTGTCTAAACTGCAAGCACACCAAAACAGCAGACCTAGAGTGTGTGCTGTGTGAAGGTTTTTTTTCCGCAAACTTACTCAGGCTCCCTATAATTTCTGTCTGTCTGTTTTTTAAGGAGTGGAAAAACTACATGAAGATTTCAGGACCCATTTGCAAAGTCATTAACACATTGATGTCTCTTCTTGGATAAATGGCAGCCTTTCTTTGGAGAGGGAGGAGAGAGACATGTTTGGAATCTAGCCAAATGAGGAGTTGCCAAAAACATACTGAAGGACAGTTTTAAAAAATAAAGCATGTTATTTGAGCTGCTTTTGGGTTGGCTAGGTATATTAAAAAGCAGTAGGATTTGGTGACAGTCTCCATTATTACAAAAAACTAGGAATAGGAGGAGGTTCCCGAATTCTTTTGCTAGGTGCTGTTAGTGGCAGTAGGAGATCTAGCCCTGTGCCATACAGCGTGCCATTCTGAATGGTTTCTACTGCTAGAGAGAGAGACATTCTGCAATTTGGAAAAATAAACGTATCCCTTTAACCTAATGAGTGGTAGTTAGTTAACAAAGTTTCAGGATCAAAGCAGTGTTTGTAGCAGCCAGATACAAACTGAGGAAGCCTGTGAAATACTGTAGTGGTCCATAAGACATCTCTCAGGTAGAGTCTGCCACTGTTGTATTACTGTGCCGTGTCAAATACGGTGTATCTGAAATCAACAGAAATGGTGTCAGTTGATTGTTGCAGTAAATTGGGGAGAATCTTCTTTCCTGGGTTTTTATGAACTGCATCAAATAGGGTATAAATAAATTCTACTTACTGAGTGATCAATAATGAAATCAAGCTGCAAATTGCATGCTGTTTCTCTCTCGGATTTGAATGCACTGTTCTGTGATTCCTTGTCTATAGAAGAAAAATGATAAAGTTATTAAGTACTTCCCTTGGCCCATATTGGGTCCCATTATCTTTTCAGTAGAATGCCCCATTGAGATCAGTGGGGATTTCTGATTTAAAAACCAATGGTGTGATAGGCTCTATTTTTATTTGTTTCAGTTGATTACCCAGTTAGGGTAGCATCATTTATCCAAGATAACGGTGTCAGTATTGAAGGATTGTTTCATTTTGAAAAAACATAGTTTATAGTATGGACAATCTACTAGTGCTGCTTTATTTTGTCCAAAGTAATTGTTTGAAACATTGCTGTCTCCCTTGTGTTTGCTTGTACAATCCTCATATGAAGCTTTCATGGAGACAAGGAACCACTTGGGCTTTTAAAAACAAACAAAACAAATCTAGCATCTTTTAACTTTTTATTTTCAAATTACTTTGTATAATATGTCTTAATTGTCCTGTAGACAGGGCTGACTCTTGCTGCTTCAGCGTTATGGAGAGCAGCCTGAGGATGCCAGGAGGAGTAGACCATGTGTAGAAACTCTTCCTTAGGCTTTCCTGTTCTAACAAAGCTGGGAATGGAAATTCCACAGAAGCGGAGGGGGACACCTGACAGGATGGAGGGAGTGGGGAGTGTAATGGGATCATGGGTTGGTATGCAGGGATGAGGAGAGGACATGCTGTTCCAGGCTAGGCATACCATATAAAAGCAATGATCTACTTTAGAGCCAGAGAGGGAGAAGCTTAGTCCTCTTCCCTTCCCTAACCTAGCTGTAGCTCTCTTCTTTGTTTTTGATATCCATTTTTCACCCTGTTCCCTCTTAAGGTGAGGCTCCCAGTGGATTTCTGATCCCATCAACTGGCTGTGTTCTTGGCCACATCCTTAACTGTGTTAGGAACACCTAAGAGTCCCGTTACCCAGTTTTAGATGAGCAAGCGTGTCAGCTTCCTAAAGACTTTTCAATTTAGTACAAGAAACACCTGTAAGAAGTGAAGAATTCTAGCCCACTCCTGAGATGTGTAAGAAATCCAATGCTGATGGGGAATACTTTTGCACCAGAATCGGAAATCTCTGTATGAAATGGACAATATAGAAATAATCAAAAATATTTTTAAAATCTTAAAGCTTATCGAATAAAAGACCTTGCCCTATTTCTCCCATATTTTGTAAACAGGAGAGACAAAGAGGACTACTTCACTTGAAATTTGTGAAGAGTCTCAGTATATTTCATAACTGATTGCTCTCCTCTGTACTTCATTGTCCTGAAGCAAATATGAAACTTGCTTTGTTACCACGGCTGGACTTTCTTCATCACACATGCATGTAACTTCTGGGAGTGGTGCACATGTACAGGACTGTATGATGAGAAACATAACTTGTGTAGGGGGATGAACAGAGCCTGTGTGACTGTGCTTGCGGATGTGGTACAGCAGCACCAGAAGGTTAAAAGGCACTTTTGGGCTTGTCTCTCCACTGTCTCATTAGAGAGAAGCTATTTGTCACTGGCCAAGTCTGTGTCTTGGTTGGCAGTTGTGGTTATTTATAGTAAAAAGCCCAAGTCATTTATGTGTTAAGGCGAATGCCAGCTCTCTTCACAGAAGTGCTTTTGGTGTCATTCCTCCCCTCCCCCCCTCCGTAAGTAGACATGTTGATTCTTGCAATGACACCATTCAATTTAAAATTCAATTCAAAAGGTGTGTGTCAATTGTTTTATAACAAACTGCCAAAAAAGGGGGTCTATGTTTGTTTGCCGCCTTCAGGAATTTACAGCCATAGGTTGGCCTGTACTCCCCACCCCTTGGCTGCTGCCATGAATTGTAATGAATGCCAGGGCAGCTTATATAATGGTAGGGCTCGTCTGTAGCCCTGCAGAGAAGGATGAGAAGAAAGCATTGCTGTTTGTCTGGAGCTCTGCAATCACAAAAAGCTGTATTTCTTGTTTGATTTCATAACTCGGAGTTCAGTCACCACTCCTAAGGGAGGTGTCGCTCTTAGTTGCTGTTCTCCCATTATAAGTTGAAACCTGCACTGTGGCATAGGCACTGCTTAACAACAGGGGGGTTTTGCTGCTTTCTAGACTGTGTAGAGCTGCTTCTCTCCTTTTTTAAGTCAAGTTGATGTTTTTTCAGTTTTTTCTGTACTAACCCTATCACCATACTTCTCTGTGTGTGTCTATCTGCATGTGTGTGAGCATGAATAAGATAAGGATGTATTTTTTTGAGCTGTAGTTTTAAAAGCTGTAGTGTTTGGTAGGGAGGGGGAGATTGGAAATAGAAGAGTATTATTTATGTGATGGTTTTGTTTGGAAGAATAAACAAATGCCTTAACATCTTGAATGCAGTCTCCTTGAATAATGCAATCTTTTCTATCCCAAGCCATTTTGGATACAGTATATAAATAAGCATTACCTCTTTATTTTATGTACATTGCTTTAAAAACTTTTTCTGCTGTGCAACACCAGTAGCTAGCTCACATTTGTTCCTCAGCTTTGTATCCATATTTACATAATGCAGTACATTATATCACTATATCAGTTAAACTCTACAAGCACAGCCCATCCAAGTCAGAACAGGTTACTGTTTTCTGTGTCGTGCCAAAACTGAATATCCCTAATTAGTCACTCTTATCCATAGGATAAAAAACTCCTATGAACACTGATATATACAGCTTTTTGTACTTCACCTGCTTGTATAGGAGTTTCTTCCTTAAGAACTGTTAGTGATTCCTAAGATATTTTTATTTTTTTTATTTTTTTTTAATTTAACAAAAAAGATTGCTGTGTGGAATGACTACAGGCTGCAAGACAGCTGGTTTATTCAGTACAAGGAAGATGCTTGAACTTAGCTCTGCGACATAAATATTCTTCCTTTTGGGGGATGTAATCTTTGAGATGGAGGATGCAAAGGGTGTGTTCTAAACTTTTTTTTTCCCCTGCATAGCACTCTGCCTCACTTAAAACAGTTCTGAATAAATCTGAGATGAAGTCAGGCTTTTATGTATATTTGTTTGGTTTTGACTCTTGCATCACACTTGCCTTTTGTTCTGCCTTTTAGACTGATTTGTCTAATGGAAAACTAACATCTGTGGAGTCTGCAGTACCAAGCACATTCTGTAGGCTGACGAGGTTCATGACCAAGAGAGTGTTAACTCAGGGACAATCTTTAGTTCTCTTTTTTTTTTTTTTTTTTTTTTTTTTTTTAATATAGTTAGGAATTACATCACTGTACTATGTCTGCATGCATTACATTTATCTTGACGATGATATGTTATTTGGTAGAGCATACTCCAAGAGTACAGGTATAGACCTGGTATAGGTCTGACTTCTGAATCTATCCTCTGATCTCTCTCCTTGGTCTTCTACTTTTGGCAGTATTTTAGTGATCCATGCCAAGGCAGGTTTCCTCAGTTCATTCTTCCAAGTTCATTACAGGCATTAGGGATGCTAATAGTTGCCAAACTTAGTAGTATGCATTTGTGAAGTTTTGGCAGGGACTCCTAGCTTATGGACTATAAAGGAAAGAAAGCTCTGATACAGTTTTATTACCATCCCTTCTTATAGAGGAGGCTGCTTTTAAAGAAGTAATCTGTGTGTTAGAAGGTTGAAAGGATTGTTTTTATTGCTAAACGCTGCTGCTTCTTAAAGCACAGTGCTCATGAGTGAATGTGGTTAGCCAGGCCTATGAACCTCAAGCAGAACAAATGCATGACTTTCTGTACTCACCCATGTACCTCCTGCAGGTCTCTAACTTGCTCTGGAAAGCTCATGGAGATCTTTGAGAGCTACTTGGCTAACTACTAAATCCAACCAGGTGGTTTCAGAACGATGCTGGTCAGCTTAGCACAAAGAAGGGAACTGTAGAAATGGTGTGTATTTCTGTTCTCCCATTCCCAGGGCATTAGGAATCCACGTGCTGAAGTGTGGCTGGCTGGACAAACATAATGCCAAGCCAACTGCTTGTGACCTGTTTAACAACATATGGTATGTTTTCAGAAAGAACATACAGAGGCTCTAGTTGCTGACAGGGCACTATGACAGAAAGGGAAGGTTCATAAAGTCTTACAGGTGACTGCTATTTTCTGTCCTGACTTAATGGATTGTTTAGTTTTTAGTATTTCTGGTAATGGGGCAATAGAGTTGGCTTCAATGGAAGCTTTCAAATGTACTCTGAATTTTTTTGCAAATGGCTGTCTGCTGATTGCAAGAGATTGCAACAGTAATTGGTGTGAGTAACCCTCCGCATGGCTGAGAGCAAGTCACTAATATGCATGCAGATCTTTTATCTGTCTTGCTGCTTGGGAGTTTCTGCAAAATTTAAAAAGCTTAAATCATGATGGGGAAACTGGTAGCTTTGCAGCATGGTCAACTTTCATTGAAGCATGATGCTCTGAGCTGTTGGCTGCTGTTTGGTAAACCTTTTCCACTGCCTTGTAGGAGTCATCAGCGCTACCAACGCTGTGCTCCTACACTGAAGTAGTAAAATTTTGAAATCAATAATGCATGACTTGGCTTCTAATAATGCAACACAAACAAACTATTAGTTAAACAGCTGGCTTCTGGCTCTAAATGTATAATCGGAGTTAATTGAATCCTTGCTATTTTATTTAATCGTTAGTAACTACCTAATAAACTCTGGAGGTGATTAGCGGCAACACTAACTGCATTTGTCATCTCTTATGTCTGGGAAGATGAAGGTCTGTTTTCCAAACATGAATCCAGGCTGGTATCAGGCCAACTACATAACAATGAAGTTCAGGTCAGTGCGTGACAAGCAAATATCTCACCTATGCTGGACCTGCACGACCCTCTGTTGGTTGAGGCTTTCTGAGCACTCTGAATGGGCAGAGTTGGCATTAACAGGGCATGTTCAACATCATGAACCCATCAGATCTAGTACCCAGATGCTTTTCATGGCTATCAGACCTCTTTTTTGAAGAGGTTGTAGTAGAGGTATACAGCTTTGTGTCTGATAGATCATTCTGTTTACTAATGGTCATTGAACTAAAATATCAATTTTGGAAGTCTTTGCTATAAAATGCTATTAAATTGAAGCAAGCATATGTGTTAAATATCTCCCTGAAGGGCACTAACTTAGAAATACTGACAAGTAATACCGATATGTCTCGCAACCTAGACTATTTTGGAATTAAAACTAAAATTTTAACACAGTCAAGCCTCACCTGGATGTGGCCTTGAAGACATATTTTGTGGCACCTAATAAATAAGGTATGTTAGATCAGCTGCTATGGCTGCTGTCTTGAAAGAGCCTTCCTTTTCTCTTTTCAAAACGCATTGTCTTTCATGAATCCCCTACATAAGAAACAGATGATGTTCTAAGTATGAAGTGCTACAAGTGTACTTAATATAATGTCTTAAATTCAAAAGGCCATTTCTCTTAACAGTAAACTGGGAAACAGTGTGGAGAGCCAATACGAAAAAGAAATTTCGAGTTCATACCAATATGAACAGGAATGTTGGACTTCTACGAATCTTCCCAGGAATCACCGCTGCTGCTGTAAGTGTCACCACTTCATTTTGGAAGTGGGTGAAGTGATGCTCATATACTTGATTAGTTAGCTGAAGTAGGGAAGCTGCATTCTTTGTAGCAGTAGTTGGGGTTTTGGAGGGAAAGGAAAGGATCTGTCATCTTCTGAAAAATGTTTTTCGGAATATCAGAGCATTCAAAGACTATTTTCGTATGCCATAAACTATTGATAAAAGCTTTTCAAATATCTTTTGTCTGAACCGGCTGGGCTCTGAAACTTAAAATTAATCTATCGGGGCTCATAAATAGGTTAAGTGTGCTTTTCTAGAGAGTTGCAGGTTACAGTGACCATGGAAATGCTCTCTTGCTGCATATTGAGGCATACTAATAGATGTCTTGTCTTGTCAAAGAATATACAATATGGTGTGTGGAGGGGAGTGACTATTTCTGCAACTCATGCTTCTTTTTTAAGGTTCGTTTTGTCTTACACTGATGGTTAACATGACCCTCAGAATTCATACAGAGCTGAAAATGAGAAGTGGGATTTTTTTTTTGCCTTTAGAAATTATTTTGCAGAACTGTGGTTTTAGGTAGATTTGTCTTTAAATTTCTGTCTGATACTACTTCCATTAAATTGACAAGTCTTTTGTGGCTGTTGCGATCTTAAATTGAATACAGTAGTTTAAGCAGCACTCCTCAATTGTCTTACCATTCTTTTTAGGTGAATATGAACAGATGGAAAGGCAGAGGGGTGGTATATTTGCAATAAAACTCCAACTGCATAGTTAGCCTCATGGGGGCTTACAGCGTATTGCATTTAGCATACGTGATCAGCAAGGAAACATCTAGGTTGTTTAAAATACATCTTTCTGAGAAGAGGACTTTGCTAGGCATTCTCTTACAGTGAGGCACAATAGCTACCTCATTAACAACTGACTCAGAATGTATTAGTGCCTCTTTTTTTTTTTTTTTTTTTTTTTTCTTCTGCCTTGAGTTAAATCAATTTTGAGTTAAAAAACTCCAGGCTTCATTAGAATGTTCTTTCCTGAAAGGTGAGACACTCTCTTTCTTAGTTAGGCAGACATTTGTTAACAAAACTCTTTGCTAAAGTAACAAATCTGGGTAGGGGTGAGGGTTCTAGTCTCAATTAATAATTCTACATTTATTTCATACGTGTAAATCTACCTTTTTGTTCCACCATGGTGCAACAGTATAGCCTGTTAATGGCACTTGAACAATAGCATCCTTTTTCACACTGAGGTCATGACTGTAGAAAATAGTTTATTTTAAAATCTATCCCTCTAGGAATTTTAAAGGAAGCTAGAGAGTGAAATTCTTGGGGTTTTAAAGCTTATTCTACAGTCCTAGTTACTGCAAATAGGGAGCACAGAAGGGCATGAGAAGACTGTAAGGTATGAGAGCCTCTAAGACTACAACAGGAATAGACCATTTTTAAAAATTGTGCCATACATGAAAATCTTAAAGTGACTTAACACACCTTTTGTCTCTTCCCTGTCTTGTTTTTCAACAGGTAAAAGCGTTTCTTCAGCCTCCAATTGAGGGCATTGTTCTTGAAACTTATGGAAGTGGCAATGCCCCAAACAACAGAGAAGACTTGCTGGAAGAACT
Organism: Astur gentilis; assembly: GCF_929443795.1. Classification (NCBI taxonomy): domain Eukaryota; kingdom Metazoa; phylum Chordata; class Aves; order Accipitriformes; family Accipitridae; genus Astur; species Astur gentilis. Next base: position 12,418,462 of record NC_064904.1, read on the forward strand.
GAAGAAAGCAGCCGAACGAAAAGTAGTCATTCTAAACTGTACCCAGTGCTTAAGAGGGTCAGTTAAAACTGTTTATGCAACAGGGCAGGTAAGCATTGTGCGATGATTTCAGACTCTACTGCTGTCTAAAAGAAACATCCCACTGATACAACTTGATTGTATGCTGCTAGTAGTCCCAGTGTATAAAACCAGATATTGCTCATAAAATAACTGTATCTGAGAAATCTTAAGCTGGAAGCATTTAAATATGTACCTGCAAACAAGACCCTGTTACTCCTAGTCTGAGTGGTTGAAAAAGTCAGCTCAGATCGCAGATTAGTGATTGCTTGCTCCTGTCATGTGCAGCACTCCAGGATACCTTGCATTAGATTGGTAGTTTCTCTCCAAAGGGATTCCACTGAGCTAGAAGCTAGCTTAGGGGTCAGATGATCAAATAAAGTAGTATATGATAGGCTAGCAATTACTTAGCTACCGCATAAGAACATCAAGAAAGCCTGCAAATCCAAGCAATATTCCAGATCACAGGTTTTTATTTGATTGAAGATTGGAGAACAGTATGTAAGGAAGTGTCTGTCTTGCAGAATGGAATCAGTTGTGTTTAAACCATGAAGGCTAGCTTAAAGGAGGCTTTGTGTAGAGACTGTTAATATTCAGAGCATTTTATAGTGAGTTTCTTAATTGTGTATTAAGACATGACATCACTGGGACTAATAAGAGCTCAAAGCCATATAAGAGTTTGTGTTGCATGTGGTAGTGTGAAGGAAGCTGGTTTAACTGGCCTTTATAAAAAGGCTAGCCATTAATAGCCAAGAAGCACTGCCAGAGGGTGACTCATCCCTGTTTTAGACACCTGGTTTTGTTGGGAGCAACCACCTGTCTGGCAGAGCCAGCCTCTTCAGTTAACTGTAAGACAAACCTAGTTTGGTGCTGAAACCTGCCTCTTTTAACAATGGTTTTGACACAGCTTTAGATTATATTTGCTTCAAGAACACATAGTCTATTTTGAGGGTAAAGGAAAGGAGATTGTAAGAGTTTTTATCCACCTCTTCAGTATCCAAACTCAGTATTTTCTGATATGGGCAGTCATTTGGGTGTTGGTAAAACTTTTGCATAACTTAATGGAGATGTTTTGAGAAGTATTAACTTCTGCAAAGATCCCGTGCTCTGTAGCAAATACAATAGGAATATATGAATTATACAGAACAGTTCACATGGAAGGTAGAAAGCAGTTAAGTCAATAAAAGACACCAAACTTATATTTGAAAAACAGCATGAAAATGAAGTCTAGCTTTTATTTGGTGTTCTGCTTGAAATGAATGGCTAAAATGTGTGGAGGGAAGAAAAAAATCTTTCCTATGCTCTGGTTAAAAGATTAGTAGACACCTCTAAAATGGCTTTTTGCACTCTGATCCAGACTGTTGATATGCTGAATTGAAAGATTCTGCTCAGGTCTTACTGAACCATAGAAGGCTGTGTGGAAACATGTTCACTTCTGCCTTCCACTGTTTATATAGAGCAAGTATTATATTGCTTCAGCATCTATTGATGGACGTTGTCCTGTTTTCTTGGCATCTTTTGAGGAGAATACTGACAGAGCCAAGTCCTACAAAATTACTTCATTCTTGTTCTTTCATTGCCTTCTGCTTTTTATAAGGAACTGCTCAATGGAGGAAATATCATAGGTGAATGCTGCAAAGTTGCTGCAATGTTAACTTTGATTTTTCTTTAAATAAAACCTTTCACAAGTCTTTGCATATGGCTAGGCCATTTTTCACTCATTAAAGCTAGCCAGGTGGATCAGCTGAGTCCCTGGTTTCCCTTGAAGTGTTTGTTTTAATTAACTGAATATCTGGCCTCTGATCCATCTACACAGCAGAAACTTATAATTGAGGGGACTTTAGGTATAAGAAGGAAGCTGGGAAATCCCTTCCTCCTCCCCTTTCTCAAGCCCACTGAAAAAGCCATAACTGTTCTTTGGCTAGCTCTGCAGTACAGAAAGTATTTCTCACCTTCTCTGTATATGTTTTCCCATGGGACTTTTAAAAATGTTAGTCTGGGTCTCTTGGAGGTGGTTAATGAGCTGATTAAGGCTCTGTATCTTGCTAAAAATATTTGTTAAGCCACAACAAGTTTCAAATCTGAAGCTTATATACTAGGTATTTAAAAGTAAAATGCAGTGTAAAGAACTACTGCAAGATGCTTAACTGTGAGGCATCACGTTATGGCAAAGATGATGATCTGTGGTTTAGAGAAGCCCAAGCGTTTGCCCAGGTACAATTTAGTGACAAGAGATCTGAAATCTCCTTTGTCTTTGCAGTCTTGGTCACTGTACGCTTACAGGGCTTGCTGACCACAGCAAAGATCTTTCTGCTCTTTGCTTTGGTTCAGATAGTTTATTTTTTTTAACTACCAGAAAGATAAGTTAAAAAGGTCATCTTTTTCAGTTGTTCTTGTCAAAACTGTGTAAATTACATATTTTAGTTGTACGTTCTAAATCATAAACTGCTAGCACAGCCTGAAAGGATCTGAAAACACTCCTGCTGTGAGCAGCACACTGTAGTGCTGGAATTCATCCAAAGCAGTGCCCCATAAAAGAATGGTAAATATGTCTGTGTGAGAACAGCCTACTTGGCAATGTTCAAAATGCCACTGGGTTAAAACAGAGTAACTGCAGCTTTTCAATAAAGGGAATCTGACAACTCTGCAGATAGCTGATACAGACCTGTAACCTTTCCCTTTTAGCATAGTAAGTGACCGTGGCAAGCGTTTGGTTGAATTCTTCAATGTTATTGCATGAAAAGGAATTTAAAGTAAAAGTCGTCTTTATTCAGCTGGCTGTAGTATTTGCTTGGTATTTGATAACTAAAATTACAAAAGTTACAGTGGCAGTAGGAGGAGCAAGGGAGTGGAGGCATAGCTGCATACTGTATTCTGTGTAGCTACTCATCATTCATGTACATCTTCTGTACACGCAGGTATTTCTGAATGCTATGCTAATTGGAGTCATTATTCCTTTTTATTCAGACTCTCGCTGATGTTGGAGTAATTCCTGGAGGTGATATGACACCAGAGGCAGCCCTAACTAAACTGTCATACACACTCAGCAAGAGTAAGCTTAGCTGGGAGGAGAAGAGGCAGGTAAATATTTCAGTGTGACCTTGAAAGGCTTTAACTTTCCCATCGACTGTGCTAACTTCTGCTTAGCTGAATGCCTTGAGCTTCTCTCTTGCATTTAAAAGCAATTGGTTCCAAAGCCATAATGTGAACATCACGTGGTTTGGGGGTTTTTTCCTTAAGGAAAATACTGTTAGACAACTGGATGTATGTAGATTGGGAGAGAAAAGAATTCTCTGCATAAGTCAGGTGAAGACTATGACTGAGTGATAAAAATGCCATCTTTAAACAGTAGTAGTCTACATTGGACATTTCTGTACTAAAAACCCATATGTGGAAATTCATATGGGAGACAGAATCCCAACCCTACTGAAGTCAGCAAAGATCTTGTCATTGATCTTAGTGTGGAAAAGATCTCATCCAAGACTCACTCACACACTAAATATTGCCTACAGCCTCTTCCTTTACAGCATTACTCATGACAGTGTTAGATTTTGTTTCTCTAAGAGGAAGTACACTTTATAAATATATAAAAAATAGAGGATTATTCCAAGAACCAATTGTAACTGATTTTAAAATCATAACCCCTTTAACAATGTTCTTACTGTTCATTGGTGTTTAACCAAGGCTTTTTTTCCTCAAGTTATATAGTTACATATCATGTTTCTTTTATACAAGGAATGTACAGCTCTGAATTAGATAGGGGAGCAGCAGTCTGCAGGAATGCATGTGTCCCTATGCTTATATGCCTTGAAATCATAATCCTGATACTTTGGGAGATGACATCATGATGAGTCATTCTCTAGACTTAAGCACTGCATGCACATGTGTATCTTATGATGGTGTTTTGTTTTTATTAAAACTGAAACAAATTTGATCACTATTTCATGCTCAATATCTTCCAACCAGTAGCAGCTGTTGAGACAAACATATTTGGGTACCTTTGATCAGAAGTGGGGTAGCTGGAAGTACCACTTACTGACCTTAGAAACAGTTTCAGGCTCTGAGCTTTTGGCTGTTTGCTAAAGCAAGCCCTGGCTCTGAAAAATGAGAGGAGGAGGAGCTATGTGTTTCTTCAGTGAGGATGGCAGGAACACACTCTGTGCAAGAACATGCTTGACAGGCGACATAACACTGTGTGAAGAGTAGTGGTATTGTATGTGTTTATGTATATACACTTTAGAAACCCAGGCTCTTCACTGATGCCTCTTCGGTACACTCACTGGCCCTGGAACTTATATATACTAGGCTGGTTTTGTTGGTTTTTTTTTTAATGCAGACTTTCATCTTCTTGCACAGAGGATTATTTGACCTGGGACAGGAGAAACTTTCCTAGCTGGCTTCCTGCCTAGGTGTGTGAGTTAAAACTTAATTTCAGATCCAGTTTGCTGAGGTGAGATAGCTGACTTACTCAAGTGAGGACTTGGTGATGGGATGTTTTAGATAACACTGACACAAGGTACTCCTGCATCTTCATGTGCTGCCCTTTGGAATGTGCTACACAGTTTGTGTGGTGGTGCTGGGACCTCCTTTATATGGTGTGAAAAACAAAATAACTTTTGCAATTTCTTTGAGTTAAGCAGGATCGGTTTCCTCATTTGACTCATTGTACAGACCCACAAACAATTGTGTTGGCACAACTAAGGGAGCAGCATGCTGCATTGCCTGGGCAGGAATGAGTGGTAGAGACCAGGAGAAGAAGAAAGCCTGGAAATATGTTGTCTGTGGCAATATCTTCAGCTAAACATATCACCAAACAATAGTCTCCCAAGAGACGGAAGCTCTCCTGAAGCTGGCGTGGTTATTTTAGGATTCTCTTTCAACACAAAGAAGCAAGGAATGTGCCCCCAGACACATGCAAATGGCTGCAGAGCTGGTAGGACTGACTAAGGCACGTAGGGCTTTGCACTGGGTGCATTTAGCACAGGTGCCAATTGCTAAGGTTACCTGTGCAAAGCAATGATCTCAACCTGTCAAACTCTAAAAGTGCGCCAAAGCAGTTGGTATCCTCGGAGTTGCATGCATATGGGACTCTTCCAGCAGACGGCTACAGTGTTGTCAGCGCTTGGAGTTGGTTTTTTTGTTGTTTTTTTTTAATAAAGGGCATGCCTAGACATAAGTAAACCTGGGGCATTCCTCCTTCCAACATCACATCTGTTTCTTGCAAACTTTCACAGTCTTGCTTTTTAAAATTCTAATTGAAATAACTATGTGCTTTATAGCTGCATCAGCAACATTTTGTGAAAGAGTGCCAGTATGTAAAATTGTCAGAATTGAGGAAACCAGTTGCTTTTTCTTAATGACTGGCTTCTCTCTCTGTTCTCAAGGTTTCCCAGAACCTGTCTTTTGGAGTATTTTCATTTCTGTATTGCCATATTCAAGCACTTTCTACACGCAAATTGGCTGACATTTTTTTCGTGTTTTTTTTTTTTTTCCTGGTGATATCAGATGCACCCACCCTGCAAACTGTTACGCACCTGCTTTAATATTGAATGACTAGTACTACTGTAGACCCTTGGCATTCAAAGCTGGCTTTATGGCCAAATTTTAACAAAATCAGGACTAATGGAGCTGTTTGAAAATCCATTGAAATACATGACCGTCCATAAGCAGCACTAGGCTTTGTTTTGAGGCCTATGTATACAGTCTGTGTAGGAGTACTGAGGTTTGGGAGTGCTGGCAAAAGGCAGCATTTCAGAATATTCTGGTCTTCAGCCTCACTCTGCTAATTACTCACTATCTTTGTGTTTTTAAGTAGGCTGCAGCTTATCCCACTAGGCAACTTTTGTCTGCATACTCTAAAAATTGGGGTGTTTTGTTATGTGCTTATTTTGGTTTCTTTGCTTTGGAAGAAAGTTTTATTTGCCTGTCCCTTCCCCCCCCCCTTTGTCTTTTTAAACTTGCAATCTTCATGAGACAGTAACTGTTTCTTTAATCTTTTGTCTGTATTCAATTAGTTTCCATAATTCCTCCAAACAATTTTCTAACTTGATCCTAAGGTTTTTTTATTAGACTACTACCATATTTTTCCTCTGCTAACAAAGGATTTGAATGCTTGCTTTTCAGATGCTGAGTGAAAATCTAAGAGGAGAAATGACTGTTGTACCCACAGGAGCCAAGATCTCTCTGAGAGATAGCAAGTTTATTCAAGTGATTGCCAAATCTCTAAGTATCAGCAGCAAGGAGGTATACACTTAAATATTTACAACTGACCTCATGTAAAGCTGTAAACTCAGTTAAATGAACCTAGCTTAAAGATGAACAGCAAAGCTGAAAAGAAAAATGGAACATTGGAGCTTTTATTTTTTTTATTTTTATTTTTTTTTTTAGTACTGAGTGTCCCAACTAACCAGTTGGGTTAGGGAGAAAGGACACAATGACAAGCATAACATTAAAATGTTTTTAATTAAAAACACATTAACTTTTTTTCTCCCCCTCTTTGTAGCCCCATATTGAGTTTATTTTCTTGGCTGGCTGGTTGCAATAACAAGCCTCAGACGGTTGCTCTAATTCAGGGTATCAATGATATGAAAAAGTGCTTTGTATTTTTGTGGTCAAATGGATTGACAGTTTCGAGCAATCTAAATAATAATGGGTAAAACAGCTTAATTGTACATGAAATCATAGAAGGCTGATACTAAGGAAGCACTACACAAGTGTAATGTGTGGTGTTTAGTATTAGTCCTTCCCAATTGGAAAATTATAAAATACAGTATTGGTTGTAAGATGCAAGTACTTGCTTTTCTCTTGGCTAAGTTTCAGGGAAGATGGGATTTTCAGTAGCTAATGATTACTGAATGTATGGTGGTTCTTTAGTAAGCGTGAGAAATGGGAGGATATTTAGAGGGCCTATGGGACTTGTCACTGGAGGTTTGGAAGTACAGGTTATACAAATATCTGAGGAGTCACATGAATAAAGTTGATCCAGTCTTGAGGAGTCACATGAATAAAGTTGATCCAGTCTTGAGGAGACTGGACTATATGGTCTGTTCCAACTCCTACTAGTGCTGTTTCTCTTACTGGACTGATGTGTAACTATGGCAGTACGGAGATGGTAATTAGTGCATGCACCTTAAATGGTATATATAGATATCAGGTAATTGTGGTGTTGCCAGGTAGGAATATAAATCTTCATGGATGGTGAGACCCACAAAATGTAAAATAAACATGAGACTTCTTTCCTTCCAAGAACTAAATGCTACCAGCTTTAAATAACCAAATGACTAATTTGGAAACTTTACATGAAAGAAAGGGCAGTGTTTTTATGACTTGGACATCAATCAAATTAGAGGCGAGGCTGATATTAAATGTTTAATTTTGTTTGTTTCTCAGGAGTTAGAAGCCGTAAGAGATGCATTAATTCCACCTTTGGCTTGTGCTGCAGCTAAACTGGGTGACATAGATGCACTAAGAGCCATAGCAGAAATGGTAATGTAAAATTAACAGTTTGTACGAAACATTAATTTTTAAATAGAGCTGTAAATGACGGAAGGAAGCTATGCTGACTGGGAAGCAACTACCTAAGTCTTAGAATCAAAGTGCTTTGGCCAATACAATTGGTTTCTAGGCTACTCAGTCTTTGTCTTTCAAAACTGGTATGTTCTTTCCCCCATCTGGTTCTCAGCTGTTTACATTTTCTTTTGAACTGTGAAAGTACAGGTAGATTAAAATGCACGTTCTTATCTGCTAACTTTGGAACACTTTAAAATGGTTTGTGCTGCTTTCTTTCGTTTAACTTTCTTTATGCATATTCATAGTATCCAGCTTTTGGATGTAAATCTGTCATGATTAAAAAAAAAAGAACTTGAAAATTACATTTAAGCAAAACACAGTGCAGTGCTAATTCAGGATTTTTGGCTCTCCCTATAGCTCTAGCGCGGTTATACCTGAAAAAAGAAAAAGGCATTTCCCAGTATCATCTTCTACACCTTTTTTTTTTTTCTTTTCTTCTTTTTTTTCTTCCTTTCCCTCTTTGCCTTGGTTTACCCTACTCTTGAGACTTTGGTAATGGTTCTCAAGAAAGGATAAATATATATTGAAAAAATAAACTAAGGCAAGTAAAATTAGCAGACTATAGGCACAAAGCAGCTGTATGGTGTACCGCAGTAAAGTGCATATCTGAAGGGGCTCTAATGAGAATATGTGTAGAGGAGGGAACATGCAGAAGGTGAAATAAGTATCTTTACTGGTGCTAAAAAACCACTACAAGATAGACTTTAAGTTTGATAAGCTTAACATTTTAGTGGCAGAGTTAAAATGGGTTGTATGCATCTACTGTTGTACCAATAACTTAATGTGCAGCCATTATCTTTCTAGGATGTGAAGGATCTGTCCTTTTGCAGGGTGGAAACTTGAGCTGTGGAGACTATGATGGCCGAACTCCACTTCATATTGCAGCCTCTGAAGGGCACTTACCATTGGTTGAGTATTTGTTGACATCTGGTGCAACTGTTTATGCTAGAGACAGATATGGATCTACCCCACTGACGGATGCGATCAAGTTCAGGTAACAAAATTAATTTATACACCCCTCTATGTAGAGTTTATAAACCTTCTATCATTTTGGATTTGAAGTCCATCCCTGTGGTTTGGTCTTGTTTTGTCTCAGCATTCGTGTGTAAATGACAGCAGTTAAAATAACACAAACACATCATTTCAAAGGATATGACTAGCCTAAATCAAAAGATTTTTTAAAATAATATGAAATTAAGGCAAACAACTTGGTATGCATGCAGAATTTTAACATAAGATAACTTATTGCTGACTTCCTGCCTAGACTTGGTCTACAATAGCAGTACTCCACTCTTTGTTATGAGGCTTCCTTATAAAACAGAGCCAAACTGATCACTCCTTTTGACTGTCAGAAGTGAGAATGCAGGACCAAGGGCTGCCTGTTTTCTTTCTGCCCTCCCCTTTCTCATCCAGACCAGACTGTTTCAATTGGCACAAAATATACCGGTAGGTTGACATGTTTTAATCTTTCCCTTCCACCAGTGCTTTCCTGAGTGTCTTGCCGGATGACTGTTTTTTTTAATTTTTCCTTTCCGCCCACTCATAATTATATGGGATGGGTGCATGGCTCTCCCTGCTTGTGGATTTCCTCTTCCTGTTGCTCTGGATGTCAGCAGTTCTTGAATGGTAGTTATGGACATGCAATTTACTGGTCTTTTCCATGTTGTATAGTCCTAAGGAATGGCCATAGCACCGAATATAAAAGTTATCAGTTATCAAAATTTAATTTTAAAACACTTAGTTTATATAGCCTTGGGGATTCATAGACCTATTGGTCTTCTAACGTGTTAGAAGCTGCTTGCCCTAATCTCTTCTTGTTTCTTTGATCCACTTTCAGCTCCTTATCTCATATTCAGTCTGTATGATGGCAGGATAGAAGCTTTTTTCTGTAAAGGAGCTTGAAGTGATAACATTTTCATGGTCTTCATGGATGTCTGTTCCCAAATATTCCTACAGCTTTCTAATGTTGACAAGTTCACCTGGTCTGTCAGGCTGGAGTTACCTCTGTGGGAGGTCTGACAGTCCTGGTTTTGCGTTTGCTGCAGGAATATCTTGAAGGCTTTTTCGGTGTCAAAAACCAGATGTAGAAAACTTAGCAAGTTCTGTTAACTTGAGACTTAAGGTCCTGTGTGGCCACACTGTGCTATTGCCATATCTACTGCATGGTCTTCTATGGCTTTGTAGTTGTTGCTTTATCTCATGAATATGTAAGCCCTTCAGTGGCAAACCCTTAAAGTCTTAAAGCAAAAACAAGCCCAACAGCAAATCAAACAAATAACCCTGTGGTTGAATAGAGGTGGCTCTGGTCCAATGTGAGAAAATGCTAAAGCATTAGATACCATTAGATGTTCCTGCAAATCAGGCACCTACTTTTTTTACCGCACCCATCTACCGCCTGAGGAATTTCACATGAGCTTGTTGTTTGGATTCCTTAGCATTGCCACTCCTATATTAGACTCCTACTATGACTCTTAAGCTCTTTAAAACTGCACACCCATTTTGATATAGGGAATTGTAAAAGGAAACTGCACCATAACCATTTTCAGTTTCTCTTTTTGTTTCTACTGTTTGAATGAGAGGAAGAGTTGACTTAGAACTAATCTCATAAATGTGTATTTGTGATCTGCTGTGTACTCACACTGCATTTCACGGTGATAAGCATATAAAGGAGAATGGTGAGGACCAGACAGCTGTATATGTGTGTCATTAGATACCCACTAAAAAGATTTCTGCTACAGAAATCTTTAAATTCTATTTATTAAACACTTGCATGCTGAAAGTGAACAGATTATCCTGATGCAGTGTACAAAGTTGCAGAGAGGGAAGGGGGGAAAACTGATCTTAATGAGCAGTCAATGCTTTAAACTGTTTAATATTGTAACTTCCTCAATTTTACTGAATATTGCATCAGCTTAATCCCATTTTCTGAGAATTAGTATTTGTTTAATTGCCATTTAACTGCAGTACAGTATCCACTCATCTTAAAAATAGCTTTCTTCCAGTCTTTCTGTCACATTTCTCAGTGGCTTGCCTTTTAACCTAGCATGCAAACCTATATAATGATGACAGATTTCTCTTTTCCATTTAATAATTTGTAAAGATGATCAGGAGTAATGTCTCTTCTTAAAAGCTTCTTAACAATAGCACTGTCAGCTGGTAGACCAGCAACTTGATCTATATCAATGATAGTCTTTTAGATTTTTTTTACTTTAAGTGACACTTCCTTTGTTTCTTTAGATGGTAAAATGTGGAGTCCCTTTCTAAATAAGAAATAAACTACTGTATTTCCGCTTTTTCATTTGTAGCTCTCCAATTTGTGTGTAGTCTCATTCACTTTATGCATGAAGCTGAACAGACCACTGTTAATTTAGGCCAGTTGCTTGATCAAAATTAGTAGCATTCCTTTAATTTCTTAGAGTACCCTCAAGGGATAATTCATTTTCAAAACAATAGAATAATATTTTTTAATGACAGAAACTCTCTAAGCAGGAAAATGTCTTGAATAAAAATTGTGTATATTTTATGTAGTAAAAGCACTTCCATTTACTTGTAGAGCAGTGGTAAAAGGTTGAAAATGGGGAGTTGCTCATACGGTGCTGTGAGAACATCAGATTAGAGGTAGTAAAATTACCTCCCACGTAAATAAGAATTTAAATACTTGATATTTTGCAAGGTTACATTTACATTACTTCAGGAAATCTAAGGCAGAGTGAAAATCTAACTACCACTGACTTGAGAAGTGCACTGAAGCCCATCCTTACAGTATTTGAGCATAAAATTCCCACTGATACCATGCAGAAAACCGAACAAGTGAAACTAAGCTGATTCTGCCATAACCATTCCAGTTGCTAGGGGAGCAAGCATTAAAAAGAATGAAGCCAGTCAAGTTTGGATATACATTACACCTGCATTTCTTTAAAGAGAGTTGGTGGAAGGTGTGCACCCTAAGGCCCCAATCCTGCAAACTCTTACATGCATGTTAATTTCACATGTGTGATTCATCCCTTTTGAAGTTGATTCACTTTTAATAAGTGTCTGCCAAGTCAAGGCCCAAGATGATACGTACTGTACGGCACCTTGATTGCTGTGAATCCAGAACTCTTGTGAACTGGTAAAAGTCTTTATCTGGAACTCAAACTTTGCTCATAGCAGTGAATGTTGAAGACCACACCGAATCATTTCTTTTGCTATTAATCATTTAAAGTATTAGTATATATTGGAGGTTTTATCTCCAGCCTTATCAGTTATGGAATCTAGCAGGGAGGAGACACTAGGAATACTTTTTGTCTATTTGTTTTTTCTTTCAGAGAGCAGATGAATGACAGTGGTAATATCAAAAGGCTAATTTAAGTAACATATGCAAAATAGCATTGTTTGTATACCCTATATCTGACCAAGAGCTACAGTTTGCTAATGGAGTGCACTAGGAAAAGGGGGAGTCATGAACAGTTCACAGGTGACAATAGCTCCTCATGGTTTTGCTTATCAGATGGAGCTAGACTGGACAAGCAGCTGTGCATCCCAGACTAACATGTTGATGTTGGCATTCCCTCTGTATCTTGAACTTTCACTGTCCAGCAGTTGCTCTGCTCTTTGGTTTTGTGCTGTCACCTTAGAACGGGAATTGCATTTGATCCATTCCCAAGAAGTTCATGGCTCATGACATCAACTGAACTTCAGATCAGCTAAACTGTGACCCTTGTGAGGCTTTTGTAAACTGCAGGAGACCGGCACTTAAAGAAACAACTTCTAAAGACAAATACCTCTCATGTGCCTAAGACATAACAGTATCAGAAAATTCACCGCCAGCCTCTTGAAATATGAATAATGCTCTTGTGGTAGGTACAAGGCAGCAGAAGTGGTACACTGGATAGGGCTTAAGTTTCTGCAGAATGTAGATACTGTTTGGGTGCAAGTAGGAACAAGCTGTAGCGCAACTTAACCTCCCGCATAGTTTTTATGTTGAGTGATGGGAATGTGAGAGGTAGTCAGTTTGCTTTCTTGGATGAATCTGCTCTTCATAGTCACAGTACTAAATTTAACACTTTTAAGTTGCATGTTACTAATTGTCCCTATTCTTCCTCTCCCTTACCCTTTCCTTAACAAGCAGTGGTATACAACACTTCCTCTTCTTCCCACCATACTGAGAAACATGATTTTGAACGATTCCCAGTCATCAGGACACTACTTCTATTTAGAACTGTTTTATTGTAAGCATTTATTGTAAACACTATTCGTTTCAATGCTTAAAGTTTTATTTTATTTCAAACCGCTTTTTTTTTTCCTCATTTATATGTGCTGTATGAAACACATGGGGTAAATGCCCCCAAATCTGTCTCTATCAAAGATTTATAGAGTCCTACTCAGAGTAGTAATGGCTGTGTGGCATAGGTGGGACACAAAGTCCTTTCTGGAGGGAATCTCGCTACCACTGAGGAGTAAATAGTTACAATAGGGGAAGAGAAAAGCCTTGCTCTTCCCTGGAATCCAGAGATATGGACTTCATGGGGGGAGCACACTGAGGGAAGATACCACACATTACGTGCTTTACTGCCTTTTATCTTTTAGTGCTGTCCCATAGCATAGCTTTTAGTTTAAAAATCGCTAGTTTCATGCTGTGATTTCGACTATAAGACGGGAAATGAGGAATACTCCAGGGCAGTCGTTGGACAGTAAGCACACGGTCCCTATGTTCAGTTCTGTACCCAATGTGAGCTTGAGTGAACAAACATGTTCTACTTTAATCTATTTTAGGTCAAATTTCTTTTCAGCTAATTACTGTTCTAATTAAGACTGAACTAAAAATTTCATACATGTGGAATTCATTCTTCACCACAGATTGAAAAATAGGAAGCCATGCCATTATTTGCTGGCTCAAGGAGATGCTTGTGGATGACTAGCCATGCCGTAAGGGACCCACCTGAGAAAATATTTTAGATAACTGAAAAAACTTGTGGCATGTGCTGTTCCAGCAATGCTTTGCCATGAAACAGAGAAAGATTTTTTTTTTTGAGGCTGTCAATTGAAACAAAGTACAATTTAAAAAAAATCTGTCTCGTAGGTTAAATAACCTATGTTTGGAAAAGCAAAATGATTCCTATAGCATCTCTACAGTTCTTTGTTTAGATTATAAATTAAGATCTTACATGAAACATAAGCTTATATAGGCTTAATATGGATAACTGCAAAGTAACTTCTCATTCAAGATGGAGTTTCCTAAAAAGAGGCAGAGGGATTAGGTAAGCAGTTTACTCCAGTTCTAAAATGGAAAGGCCCATGGTTACCTCCAAGAAAATGCAAGTGATTAAGCAGAAAGTGTATGTGATCTTATTTCTTTATTTTTAATTACTACAGATGAGGTTTTAGGTACTGGGTTGGGAAAGTCCATATATTTCCTATTACAATGATATGCCTAACTCTTTATTTTGAAGTGTTATGGTATAGCAACTTACTTAAAAGAGGAACTATGCAACTATTCCTGATCTACTGGTGTCATCATGCTCTTTCTGGAGAAAAAACAACTGTGTTTGGATTTGTAAACTAGATCATTTGTTTAGCAGAGGAGCACACTGTTACCTCCTTTTTGAACCTAGTTTTAAGCCTTTCACTTGGTCACTTGTGAAAAACATATTTTGCACATTTTTCATCTGACATGTTATTTTCTACCCACAACAGTACCTTTAGGGACTGGCCTTTTCCATAGACTTTCTCAAGCTTCTGACTAAGGTATAGGAGTTGGCTGGTAGTGCTTAAGTATCTATATGTTCCTTTATCTCAAAGGAAAGGACAAGTAAGACCTCCTAAAGACTCCAGGTGGATATAAATAATAAAGGTATTGGGAGGAATCGGTTAGGAAAAGATGTGCTTTTGTGGGACATTCATAAGAATACTTACCATAATTTTGAAGCCCTGAAAAGCTGATTAGCTTCTACATTAACCTAAAGATTCATAGCTTATCTTCAAGACGTAAGTTTTATTTAAGACTGATATATATGGGCATTATATTCTGTAAAATACAGGAATGATGCTATGTAATAAATGTCCTCACTGTTTGTGTGTATTTCAATCACTGATATTTCAAGCGTTAAATTAAGCTAGCACTAAGGTAAAGAAAATAAAAATTATTTTAAGAGAAAGGGATGCATCCCTTTCTTTTTCAGAGCTGAACTTACCACTTCCATGAGCTTAGCGTGTGAATGATTTTTTGATAGGGAGGGCAGATCTGTTTACTACATATGTCACCTTGGAGAAGATTCATTGGTTCTGTGACGGTGGCAAATATCATATAAGAACTTTCACTGACTGTGTATATGAGTAATGCTGGATTTAGGGGAAGAAAAACCTACTGGTCAAGACACTTTCTCTGTTTTTTCTATTCCTTTCATAAAGGCACGTACAAGTGATTAATTTGTTACGAGAAACGGGAGCACATCTTTCAGGCCGTGACTTGGAGAACATTGGAACAATACTCTGCAGGTAAATGTGATAAGGTGAGGTGGCTCTAAAATTGGGATGGAGGGGGATGGTTTTTCAGAAGAGACTTGTAGAATTTAGAACAGTGCATAGACGAATTCCAAGAAACAGTTGGGTCCCTGGCACATGACGTGGCTACTTCTGTGCTAGACTAATAATGAGGAAAACAGTGTAGAGATGAAATTAAGAATCAATTCTGTGTTGGAGCACCAGTAACTCAAGAGAGCTCCAGAGTAGGGAGTATTGTGGGGATAAGTGATCTAGAAGCAAATATAGCTTATTTTTTCCAAGCACTTTCACTGAGGAAGGGTGGGGAGGAAGCTCTGAAAGGTATCATTTAATAGCATCTCTATTTGAGAATAAAGCTGCACATATTTTTATTTCTTAAAATCCACTTTTCACTTCTATGGGAATGGTTTCTACTCTAACTAGCATATAACATCGTTCTTAACTATATGAAATAGACAGATAGGTTTAACCGCAAAACTTTTGAACAATTGCTCACCACCTCTATATTTGATTTTAAGAGCATGTAATACGCTGCTAAAGCTGTTTTTCCATACAGTTGCTTTTAATATATAAGGCGGTTTAATGATATGGATATATATTATGAAAAGAAATAGATGCTTGATTTTATTTTTTCCAGTACTGGTCCTGAATTGCAAATTACTCTGAAAATTGTGATAAGGTTTCATGTATTTCCTAAAATTACTTACTGTTTTTACTTCATCTCTTCTTCTCTTCTTCTCAAAAACAAACAAAAAAAGCCCCCAAGTACCAGCCTTTATATCAGGACTTGGCAGGAAATCATGAGATTTGTAGGGACCAGCCAGTGCTGTATATTGTCTACAAAACAAGGTCAAGGTAAAGCTTATGTGTGTTCTGTATAGAGACTGGACTCTGTCCTTTGAGTAGTTCCGGAATCAAGAAATACTAGCTGGAGTGTTTCCATTGTCATAACACAGTCAGAGGAGACTGGATAGTAAGTCTTTTACCATGACGTTTCCCAGGGCACTGCAAATGATAGGACAGAACTAAACCCTTGGTTTGCGTAGTTTCCATCTGCCAAGAAGGCAAGGGGAGTGGCTTAGGGAATGACATTCCTCTGCAAATTAATTGGCCCCTTATTTAGCCCTGGTGCCACATGCAGAACCAGTTTGGCTACCTGACCTGGGAGTAGTATGTCAAAAAAAAAAAAAAAAAAAAAAAAAAGAGAACAAGGGTCCTTTAAACAAAACGTGGTTCTAATGCAGTTTGTTACAGCATCTTAAGGAATATCGTACACACTGCATCTGTATTACACGATCTCCTGATGTTCAAAGCGGATATTTTCATAATAAACATTTAAGATATTGTGAACTTGCATTGATGGTAATAATTTTAGTATAAAACCAATGTAAATCTTCCAAACAGAGGGCAGGAACGCACGCGCATGCAGAGGCTGAATGAGGACTCGGCGCAGAGTGGCATACTTGGGGTGAGAGGGGAAGAGGTTCTCCCACCTCAGTGCGGGTCAGGAGCCAGGGCTGTGGTTCTCTCCCGGCCGGCAGCTGGAGCAGCAGCCGCGGCCAGAAGCATGCCCACTGACAGACGTCCTGCGTGCCCCATGCCAGGAGCACAGCCAGCCTGAGGCAGCGGTCAGGATTCGAGACAGTGCTGAAGTGTCCGTGAGCGGTGGCTCTTCCTTACACTGCTCCTGCAGAGCTGAAGGGCTTTCTTTCCTCTGGCTGTTTTAGAGGGCCTGGCGTAGTCTTTTGCACCAAAGCAGACTTTTTTCCACAGAGCGTTATTCAGGTGCCTAAAAGTTTTTAAATCGGAGGTACTGGTGTTTGTCCACCTGCCAAAATGTCTCAGATACTTCTTTGGGAGTATCCTCAGATGACCTGACCGATACACTCGTTTTTCCAGCATGCTCGGGCTCACTTCTCAGCCCTACCTCTTACCTCCTCCTTTTAAGCCGCCTTTTTGCAGGCACTGGCACCTTCGCGGTAGTCAACGTGTTCACGTGGTCAAGCTGCTTATAGAGCAAGCCGTTGATAACATCTTCCCTCTGCCTAATTTGAACTATTTTCCTACATATCTTCTATCTTGTAATGTGCCTTAAGCTGCAATTTGTACCATTTTGAATTTGTCACCAAGGCTATATGTCAACTTCTTGGGGTTTAGAAGGACAAAGCTGCTTGCTTTCTGATAAGCTCTGGGTTCCTGCCCATAGCTAACTTAACTTTTTTCTTCCATAGAGTTCTCTCTGAATTAGAAGCTATAATCATGTTTCCCCTCTTGCTACTTACCTATCCTCAAACAAACTGGCTTTCATAGAACACAAAAATCACTGTTCATGGTCTTCTAATACTGTCTCCTCAGCTTCCTTGTGTTTAGACTCATGATTTTAGAACAGAATAGAATAGTTTAGTTGGAAGATTTTGGAGATAAAATAAAAATAAATGTGCTCCTTTGGCATTGGTGATGTTTGAGAGGGAAAGGAGTACCTACCAGAACTGAGAGCTGGACAGTATCAGTGGGAACTCTTGTGTAGGAAGTGGAGATGCACATAGGTGCAGACAAGATGATCTAGTTATTAAATCTTTCATGGTTTCATTTGCTGTTTCTTTTTCTAAGTGAGAGGGTGTCCTGGTTTCAGCTGGGATAGAGTTAACTGTTTTCCTAGTAGCTCTATCCCAGCTGAAACCAGGACAGAGGGGTTAGTCTGATTTTTAGAATCTCTTTATTGATGTTTTGTATCTGGTTCGTGTCTTTGTTTTGGAATGAGAAAGAGATCTCAATGTTAGTAATCTGTTAAAAATGCCAGAATCTCGTCTCATATTGCAGTAGTATTGTCATCTGTCTGCAAAACCAAACCATGATGAGATAAATTGGGACACTTAGACTTATTATGAAGGCTTGTCAAGTTCTGGAGTTGGTAAACAGTTGCTTTGTGTTTGTTTTTTAAAGGAAAAAAGCCTGTATAGAGATACTCTGTTCAACTCTGTACTTCACAAAATTAAATAGGGGCATAAAGTCAAACCAACTTTCTCTTTCATATTCTTAGATTTCATAAAATGATATAATATACAAGGTTGCAGCATTTCAAAATTGGCAACTTTCAGAATAAGATGCCTCTTCAATTTAACATAAACTTGGGGGGTAAGGCTGGAGGAGGAAAGATAAATATGCCTCTGCAGGAATTAGGACCAAGCTTCTAATGCCTGCTATCTTTCAAAGTCTGTTTTTCTCAACTGAGAGAGATGTGGAGGTACTAGCTAAGAGCAGCACTCCCAAATGTGTTCATGATAGAACAAACCATGCCTTAAGCTGGACTTTTAACTTGCTTTTTGAGGATCTGAATTTTAAAAAAAAAAAAGGAAGGAAAAAAAAAAATATTTTGCTCTTCTGGCACGGTGATGATACACCCAAAAAAAAAAAAAAAAAAAAAAAAAAAAGAGTTCCTTTTTCCTGATCGCTTTATGTAAACACTGAAAAAGGAGAATTGCTGAAAAAACAGAGCTTCGTGTCCCTGGGAAAGATGAAATCCTAGTACCTGAGGAAGCAGGAGGGAACCCCAAGGTGTCATTTCACTGTACTCATTACTTCCCAGATCCAGAACTGCATTTGCCCTTATCCTTTGTCATGGTTGTAGCACCATACCAGCTACTAGGAAGACAGTTAACTCTATCCCAGCTAAAACTAGGACATCTTTCTAAACCCTCTGAGACCTGAGCAGCTTCGCTCCTGGTACCTTGACAGTAACAGAGCACCCCTTAAACAGCAGCTCCTGTTAACTGAGTTAGCTTGATGCTAGTGTGACGGGAGGCACAAAATCAGAGACCATAATTGTATTATCGCTATTCTTGATATCTTAGCTCTGTCATCATCGTGGCTACATTAGCTGTGCTGAAACTGTGAAATGGGTACGTAATCATTTTTTCTATATGTAAGAGTATTGATAGGCAGCATACCTAGGATTATCTGCTATAAAAGGTATCAGTAGGAGTTTAGTAAAATGTGTTAAGTAGTTCTTTGTCAACAAAGTAGGTTTTGAACATCCCGATAAATGTAGATTGAAGTTCTTTTTATTCCATTTCATGATACAGAAATGATGGGCTTGCTGCTTAGACAATGCACTTGTAGCTGGAGTTGCTGGCATAAATACCTTTGAAAAAAATACAGAGCAAATGTCCCTATAGTGTATGTTGAGAAGTCCTGTGTATATATTTGACTATATGGAGTATGCTTACAGTGTGTAAAGGAAATACGGATGCATACGGCTTAGCTACAGTGATCTGGAATTGAAGAAAATGTTTTGTGGTGTTCTTGATTATAATCAATTTAGTGAGTAGTAGGTATCTTCTATTTAGAGTGGTATCTACATTTTCTTGCAAGCTACATCACTTTTTGTTCTCTGGGTCATAGTCTCTGTAGAATACATTTCTCACTTGATCAGTAAATGGCTGCTGCAAAATTGAAGATACTTCTGTGTATTTGGATTGCTCTAATGTCACCGAAGGAGACCACTTCACAGATTCGAACCCCTCTGGCAATGTGGGTTAAATTGCTCTTTCTAAAGAGGTGCTATTAGGCAGTTACTTTTCAAGTTAAGTGCAGTAGTCCTTGTTTGTTGCTTACAGTGATGCTAGCTGAATTTCCCTGGGTATGTAGGTTGGTAATATTTCTAAATTTGCTGGTCTTTGCCCAAAATGGTTTCCGCTTTGCACGCAGCTGAACAGTGTTTGGAAAATACAGTGTTCTCCTGTCCAGTGTTGGAGATGCTCCTAACTCTCACTTGCTAGGCAGGCTGTTTGTTTGTTTGTCCCTTAATGCTGGGACCTTCCAGTGCCAACAGCAAGAGACTTGTCTTTGTAAATAAAGATAATTCTTGTGTTCCAGAAGTGGCTGCTAAGCAATTTCTTCTCTGCTTTACTAATGCTTACACTTTTTCTTTATTACTGTTTACTTTTTCCTGCAGTTCCGTTAAGGACTTCCCACTGAGCTTCCTGTTAGACTTCCTTTGCCTTCCTCTGATGCCTTATTGCTTCTGAGGGGCCTCTTTTTGTGATGGCATTTTTCATTAATGATTTATTGATCCTTTTTTTCATGATGTCACACTGAAGCACTGTTAAACCTCATAGCACCCCACTGCCACTTCCCTGTCCCGCAAAGGCCCCAGCCGTAGGTCTTCTGCCCTGTCTCAGTGTTGGTGGGGTTGCATGGAGGAACACAGAGACAGTTTCTTTCCCTTTTCATTCCTAGTCCTTGGGACTGCTGCAAGCAAAAGCCTCTCTCCAACTTTCTCCTCAGACTGCTGCAATTAGAGGCTTCCACTCCCCTGAAAACATTTTTTCAGGTACTTAAGAGATTTAATCAACAACAGAATTGATTTCAGCCTAGCAGAGAAGTGAATGTTGCAGTCCTGCTTTCATGGTTTTTTCCATAAACTTACCTGTCTGTCTGCCCCTTGCACCTTCCAGCCTTCTCCACTCTCCACCAGGTCTGCCTGCCTTGGTTTTCACACCCAAGAGCCCGTCACCATCCTCCATCCCTGCTGCCAGCAGCATGCCTTTCCCCCGCAGTGAGCACTGTTTAAGGCAGCAAACTCTGAACTTAATAAGTTTGGGGAGGGTTCCCCCTCTCTTATAATGAGATTCAACCTCACTTGATGATTATCGGCGTGGTTCTGCTGAAACAATCTGTGAGTGCATGGCAAGCTCGGGTCTGAAGCCTGACAGACGTTGGTATCTTGAGAAAACTGAAGGTAGTTGTTCAGCCTGTTCACAGGCTTGGTGCAGACGATCATGCTTTTGCATATGTACAGGCTGCTAGCCCTTCTTTTACCAAAATAAAAGTAAAAAATGAACATTAAGTATTATGGACGAGACTATCAGCAGATGTGCAAAGAAACAATCTGGTGTACGTTCCTCTGAAAACTTTAACTTGCTTATTTGTATATGATTCATTTTGATCCTTGCTATTGCTTGTTATACATGGCAGATAGAGGTCATCTTTAAAAAGCTTTTTTTTTTGGCTTGCTGCCCTTTTAAATCTTACACATTATCTTGTAAAACTCAAAAAAATATAGCTGTTACTGTCCAAATGATATCATGTAAATATGCTGTCATAATTTCTGATAGCAAACATAGTTACGCAAACTTGTGAAGGGGGTTTCCTAATGGTTTTAAATAGGGCATGCTGATTGCTAGAACATCTGCTTGTGCTCTCACTTACTCAGCTGCATCTTGATTTAGCTATTGCCCTCCCCCCAACTCATTTCATGAGATAAATATTATGTTGTGAAATATGAAACTGCATGACTTTTTTTCCCCTTTGGTCACAGTCACACCCACTATGTGAAACTAACCTGTTGTAAGTACTTATAGCACAGCCCTATTAATTTAAGGAACTGATTCATCAAGCTGTGTTGCTTGCTCAGCTATTCAAAGTTGTTGTAATAGTGTTCCTTTACTTACCTCTCTATCCTGGCAGCCATGTTGAGCCTGTTCTGGTTCAGCATTTGGCTGCTGAGCTAATTGACAGGACCCAGGAGCACACTGAAATGGACTGAAAGATTTAGAACCAATATTAATTTTTTTTTTTTCCAGCCTTACAGCTAAAGGTGATGTGGATGGGCTGTATGCCTGGTACCTAGCTGGTGCAGACCTGAAGCAAACTGGTTATGATGGCAGGAATCCCCTAGAAGTAGTAAGTGTGCATATGGCTATACTCTGTATGGTATACTAGCTGTGTAAGTAATAACGCACGCTGTCGGATAATATTAGTTTGGGAAAAGTAAATGCTGCTTTGGGGACTATAAACCAGATTAGAGTTTGTTACAAACTCAAGTCTGGTGCTGTTCTGAAGTAATAAATTGTTGGAGCCAGAATTTTCTCATCTATGTCAGAGGAATTAAAATTTAAATTGGATTTTAATTATTTTGTGGTAACATACTCTTACTTCCCACAAGTAAGTATTTGCATGTCCTGGTGCACAGGATGGCAGGATTTATTCATGTTTCTACTTACAGGCGGAGGCTACAGGGCTTAAGGACGTTCTTGACTTCTTTAGACAAAAGCAGTAAAGAAGGTAAAATCTCATTTTCAAGTGCTAGATTTCTGAAATGTGTGGATCAGCATACATATGTATGAAGTGGGATTTTGTATTTAAGCCCTAGTTCATCCTGGGGCATCTGGGTTCAGCTGCTGTCCCTGCCTTAGTTTCTGATAAGACTCTGTGAGCACTTCAATCCTTCTCCGTAGAGCAGGGCTGAGGTTTATTCCTCTGTCTGCCTGAGCCTGGAAGTGCTTTTTTATGGTGCGTTCCATAGTGTGGTTCTGAACTTGGTTGGGAATGTAAAAGCTACTAAAAACCACTGAGGGCAACAATGTCTTGTTCCGTTGGCCTGTTGCAATAAATTGCTCCTCTCTCTTGCTTGCACTAGAGAGGAAATGCCTTTTATCGGGCATTTTGCCAGGCCTGGTTTTCAGGGTGCTGTGCCCACAGCACCGGAGCGTACCCTTCTCCAGTAGAGCTGTGAGGCAATCGCAGCCATTCGGCCACATAGCCTCCCACTCGGGAGGTGCTGCTGCCGTACCTACAGCCTTTCCACCTGTGCTCTCCCTCTAGCTTTTAATGGAACACCTTACACCAGCCCATCTT
This sequence comes from Astur gentilis, assembly GCF_929443795.1. Classification (NCBI taxonomy): domain Eukaryota; kingdom Metazoa; phylum Chordata; class Aves; order Accipitriformes; family Accipitridae; genus Astur; species Astur gentilis. The sequence goes on from NC_064904.1 coordinate 12,441,208, forward strand.
CTAGTGAACCATAGTCAACCACCACAGCAAACGTGGGGCAGGTTCTTAACAGACGGGAGTTAGCTGTACTACACACATAGGCTGCAGAAGGCTCCCTTTCTGCAGAGAGCTCTGCCGAGGGCTTCGTCCCCCTCCGGACACGGCACAGGGCAGTGCCGTGGCCTCCCTCTTACTCGGACCTTAGATGTAGCTGCCTGGTTCTCTCTGACACGGACTCCCAGCCTGAATCTCTTTTGTGCTGCTAACGTACAAGGCGTGTTTCCCTAGCGGTGTGCGTGTGAGGCGGGTGTGAGCCTCGTGTTCAAAGCATCAGATCTGACAAGTCTCTCTATAAGAAACTTGTTTGGGCGTTTGACCTTCTCTGGTGCTGTGCTGTAACTGGAGACATTTAAAATACTTCCCATTAATTTCTCAGAACTCCTTTCTGATGCAATACATTGTTGATTTAGGTATCTCTTCTCCAATACGTTGGCAAGTCTAATCCCAATTTAAATATTGGGAGGAGATGATCTCCTTTAATAAAATTAACACAAAATTTAGTTAAAGGTTTTGCTGCATCCGTGGCTACCTTGTCTCTTCTGTGTCCCATTTGATCAATGAGAGTGAATTCATGTGTATGTAAGTGGGGAACTGCAAGTGGAACAATAGCATTTTTTCATCACTGTGTACTGGTCTAAATGAACATAGGACAGAATCAGGCATTTTTTGCTTTCCTGTACAAGTTTGGGGGTTTTCTTTGGTTTTAGCTGATACAGAAGGATTAGATAGAATCACAGCCTTGAGCATCTAAATGGGAGTTTTCCAGTGTCCAAGATGAAGATGCTAAAAATACCTTCATAATATGGGTTATGTTGCAAAGGGATTTCCATTTTCAGTGAAATATGTCTGCAAAAGTCACTTTTCTTTTGTAAGTGGGGAGTGAATGTGTTAAATCTTCAACTCCTACATGGATCATCTCTTAATTCCTTTGGACTGAGCCACCAGTAGTGTAGGCAGTTTGAAGGAAGTCTTCAGTACTGCATAAGAACTTGCTTGACAGGCTACAAGGCAACAAGATTTTGGATACTGCCTAGTTCTAAACATCCATTTTCTCTTTCTCCAGAGGCTGTAGAAGATGGTCACTCCTCTTAAGAAATACCAGCTTTGAACATTAACGGTGTTAAGCCGTTATGGGAGGAAAAGAGGAAAGGAACAATCGTAGCTGCACTTGGAACATACAGGAAAGCTAGTGCTTAGAAATATTCTTTATTTTGGATCACATTAAATTCTTACTGATTTTCTGAAAATTATTTGCTGCTTTATCTTCTAATCACTTTTTTTGAAAAGAATTTTTTTTTAAACAAGTGAGGTTGGAATGTATTGACTTTACAAGTTCTGTTTTTAAAGAGGCCTTTTGAATCTTCTTGTGTTAAATCAATGAGGACAGTATTGCAGGCATAGCAAACGGAAATGCTGTGGTGAATTCATACCAAGAAAAAACAGTGGATTTTGCATTTCTGGGTTTCAACTAATAAAATCTCTGAGGAACAATGTTGGTTTCACTTTGTCTGTTTTTTGCAATGGCTTTTATCACTTCAGTTGCAATTACAGCAATTGTGAGTGTCAGTGCAAACAATTGAATCAGTCATGGGCATCTGCCTGCAGTTGTGTACTAATCTTCACCAATGTGTCACTATAAAACCTCACTTAAAATGAGTAGGAGGCAAATGCCATAAAGCATGTTTGTGGGACTGTCTAAGTGAATTGATTGTTTTGTTTCTAATAGCATCTTTCCCACATCCTGACCGGAATATAATCAAGATTGCTACATGCTGGACACATAATTCTTTGGACTGTAAATGTGATCTCAGTATTAACAGACCCCAAGTTTAAAGTCCCAACACTTTCAGACTAAAGAAAAGAGCAGTATGTATCTTTACAGCTGTGTTTGCCCTAGAATATGTAAACGTAGAGAATTCTTCAGGCAAATGCGTGTACTGGAGACGGCAACTTTTAATTTCACCTGCAGCTTCTGCAATAATCTATGTGGATTTTCTATCTGCTTCATCTGAAGAGAATCTTTGAAGTGCAGATAGTTTGTTGGGGGTTTTTTTCTTTTTTCTCTTTATACTCTTCAACCTTCCCACAGCTATCCTTATCATGGAGAAAAGCTGCATGGACTACTTGCTGAGCCTGCTAGTATTAAAGATTCCCAAGTTATGTTGTGTATCAGATCCCCTGTAAAACAAGGTAACTGCATGCAGTCTGAGGAAACACTGTATACACTCCAGTTAAAAAAAAAAAAACAAAAAAACAAAAAACAAACAAACAAAAAAAAACAACAAAAAAAAAACCACACAAAAAAAAACCACAAAAAAACCCACCCAAAAACATAAAAATGACCAATTTTTTTTTTTTTAATGTGCGGAGTAGTGCACCACTTCGCTATGGTCACAAAAATTACAACTATGCTGTCTCATTGTTAAATAATTGATATTACGTAGCAATAAACATGCTTCAGATTGAAAAAAATTAATACAGAATTAAGTAAATGAGATGTAACATCAAAAATCAGGCTTCAAATTCATCACCTTTTTGATGTCTTATCTGTAAATACATAAAGGTGATGCATGTAACAAAGTAATGTTTGTGAAAATTTTTATGATCAGGAGAAAAACCATGCACAGACTCTTCTTCCTATGGTATTTAGACTTACTATCTTAACTCTTGCCTAGTCAGTAGTCTAAAAGTTTATGCACTGAACTAGAAAATCCCTTGATAAGCTTCTCTGCAAGTGACTTTCTTGGGCTTGGAATGTTTCCTTTTTTTTTTTTTTTTTTTTTTAATGATTCTCAGATGCAATGATTTGTCCATAGCAGCATCCATTCTTTATTTCTGTACCAGCATGACTGCAACATATACAGAAACATCAATATTTTCCTTAAACTTTTCAATAAAGGCTCACCTGATCTACAGAAAACTTTCTAAACAATAACATTCTTGTATGTCTAAACTACAACATCCATCTAAAGTACAAAACATACTTTCTTGTTCAAAAGAAAAAAGAATGGTGTTCTGGTGTGAATTACTGAAATAATAGGTCTCAACAGTAAAACAGAAGGAGAGGGAAGAAAACAGACAACCATTTTCTTCCTGCATATAAGCCAGACAGACATGAAGGACAACATTTAGAAATGTGATCCCGTAAGATGACTTCTCGTTAGAAGCTCATAAAACTAAAATGAAATGGTTTGGGTCATGTTTACGGTGAGAATAAAGAAGTGTTAGCTTTTTTCTGACAAACCTTTACAGAAATATATATCCTATTAATATGTTATCTTGCATAAGATGGTGTTCCTGCAACTTTCTAGAAAATTTGCAATTTGCCTTATAAATAGACATGTTTTAACATCTATAACATTATATAAATATAAATAGACAACATTTCAATGGCAAACACATGAATGCAAATTTAACATTTATCTGAGAAAGAACAGGATCTCTTTTATACATGTCAATTTCATACAGGAACTGTTAACAGTCTACAACTGTTAAGAGAAACCATGTATAGGGTGCTGTGATTTAAAAAGTGGCAAGAATCACCCAGTCAAGGCCAGAAACTTCAGCTCTTGATTTGGTGTTGAGGATGAACTTCAATAACGCTTTTGAGATCCTGTGTTTGTTTTGTTCGTCTATTACACCCCTTGCTCCATGCAGTGGATTTAATAATCATAGTTATGCTCTGCATGATAACTCCTAGTCTTATGACGAATCTATTTGTGTGTAGTAACCCTTAAGCTCTACATAGTTACTGGTCAAAAGCAAAATCATACCATTAGTAAGGAATGAAAATGGTACTTATTTTTTTCAGTTACTGTAGGCAGCTGAGTGTCTTTCCTTAGTTAAAGTATGCTAGGCATTCAAGGGGCAGCTTAATTTTTTTAAAAATCCTAATTTTTCTCCTTCAGATCATTCCTGAAAAGGTCAAATATAGTCTTCTTTTTATCCAGTAATCTTCTGCTTGGTAAAGGTTTGCAGATAAGCAGCCGTACAGGACCATTACTAATGCAAACACACTCATTCTATTGCTGGGACTAGCTGTGGGTCCATTTTGTAACTGTAACAGCTTTAACTCCAGTTGCCCATGATGTCCACGTACCCTTTCATATCTAGATCCAATTATAGTTTGTTAGATCTAGCACATACTGCGAGGATCACCTGCAGATCTGTGCTTGATATTTTATACACTGTACACGCTGGAATAGCATGGTAGAAGCTGGGTAAAGTTAGTTCTGCATGTTTTGGTGCAGAAAAGCTTGTGGTATTTTTTAGTATCGGTCTTTAATGCTTATTGGAACATAAAGATGACATTTCAGTTTCTGTTAGAAAACAGCAGTGCCTCCCATTCGTTTCCAACCTCAGTCTACTAATGCAAGTGTTTGGGCTGTAGCTTTCCTTGCCCTGCAAAATCACCAACATGTGAAATGCCATGCCAAGGAAAGTGCACAAGCTCCTGAGACAGCTTGCTAGCACGTAAGTGTGAGAGAGGCCACTGCGAGTCTGTGACTATCCTGCTGTGCACAACTTCAGCAGTGCCTACAGAACAGCATAAAGGCATAATTGATAATGTGAGACTCATAGCTGCTGCACAAATGTTGGATTTATTTCCAGTGTTGCATCTTTTAAGTTGCAGCGATGTTCTGGGAATGAATGCTGGTGCTGGAACCTCTGCTGCCTCTCCATGGAGGAGACGCTATGAATGCCTCCTGTAAAAGTCAAACATTACATCAATTCTACAGCTTTCTTCACTTGAAAGACAACACCCAGCTTCTACTTTGTTTCTTTTTCCTAATGATCCAGCTAATACTGCCAAGGGATAGGGACTACTTGGCCTATGTCAGCACTTCTCGTAACACTGCAGAAAGCAGAGATTTGCAAAACTAACATTTCCAAGTTCCTGTCCGATTTGAGTTACAGCTTTCCTCTCCTGAATGCAACCACTTTCTTTTTTACTGATGTCTGAAAACATTAAGTTTCTGTTTGGAGATTCTCTTATAAAACTTTTGTGATGGAAGGACGTTCATAATTATTTGAAAAATCAGCATGTGCTTGCTCTCTTATTGCATGTCGTCTTGGTAAACTGTTAACATCTGTCAAGGCTGGCTCACCCACTGACAGATTGACTGTGTCTGATCAGTACTTGCTGAATTAAATCAGCTATTCAGCAAGCCTTCAGTATCTGCTCGCTCTTCTTAAATTGCTAAGTAACTCCAGTTCTGCACGTCTTAACTTAGAAGTACTATACTATAGCACGTCTCAGTTGTCTCATACAAGGATTTTGGTGTTCAGCAATGAGTGATAATGAAATCCCTCACCTGGAACTAAACTTCTTTATCCTCCTTGAATCGGAGCTTCTTTATTTGCAGTATTCTGAATGGTGTGATCTACTGGGATTCTTCCAAAAAGATTGTGATCTAGTTGGAAGATTCCTCCATTTTTAAGGTGGGTTCAAGTAGTGAAATGACCAAGGAGGGAAATATATCCCTTGTACACAGAAGACAAAATGTGCCCAGTGCCACTCACAAACAAGACATTAATGGACCCATAGCACGACTGAATTCTGCCATAGGCGTAATCCCCTTCTCCTGTGCTGATCCCTGCACAGGACCTACTGCAGCAGTGTAAGAAATAAAATGGTTCTAGTTTCCAGCATCACAATTTGTTAGATCACTGAGATAAATCTGAAGTAATTGTATGATGGGTGAAAACAAGAAATTATAAAGCACTGATCAAATGTGTGCAGCATATGTCATCACAAGCACTGCTGATACGTTTGTGTCTCTTCCAAGTGGACTATCAGCAGTATAATCATCTTCTAGACTAGTAAGACTAGTATTTCCATGGTTCTTTAACAATGTTTTATGACACCGTGGTGCTTGATTGCATGGTTGTAACAACACTTTCATTTTAGTGACTCTTTTAGAAAAGCTGCTAATGTAGAAAGCTTATAAGATATGTAAAATACTCTACTGAACCATACAAATGAATCTGTGGGACTCAGATGTTGCCATCTCAGATAGTCCATGAGTCAGAATAAAATCTGGTACTACCAGATTTATTATTTGTGCAAAGTGTCTACCTGAAAATGACTTTAGAAACTTCATTATACATACATTTGTTTACCTGTGATCAGCTGAATGGGAAGAGGCAGATGCCTGCATCTCAGAAGCGTAGCTGAGACAAGTATCCTGAATCATAGCAACAAAATGAAATGTCTAGCCTACACCGCACAAAATAGCACTCCTTAACGCTGCTCTGTTTGGAAGAGTTGATATGAATCACATGGTCAAAGGATTTGGTCCTTGATGTCCAAATCTATGTTGACGTCTGACTAAAACTGCCGCTGGCATAACAGGAGGATATGAGACATGGGGACCACGACTCCTCGCAGGCTCCGTTGGCAGGGAAGAGGCAGTGCCCCTTTCCCCCTCACCCAGCCCTGCCGAGGCGTGCCTGTTCGGGCACGCTCAGCTGGTGCATATCTTGCGCACTCCCGCTGGCATTTTGAGCTCCACGCTGGCACCTCCCTCCCACCCCGGGATGCTGCACATCAGAGGGAGATGTCAGCCAAATCCATGGGAAGGTGCCAACCAACAACATCCTGCCGCTTCGCTCGGCATCCTCCTCCGTACACGGGCACTGCCAGGCTTCAGCAACGCGTGACCTGATGCGTGGCACGTTGCACGACGAGACAAGAAAAGGCCGAGAGATCGTTCCCTGTCTTGCAGCAGCAACAAATATCACAACAATAACTAACCACCTTTTCAAGCCACGGTATTCCTTCACACCTTCTCAGCTTCAAAATGGGACCAGAAGAATGGTGGCCAGGGGAGATGTTACCTGGCCAGAACTGCCTGCTTAGTAGCGTAGGCAGCATTTCTGAGTACAGATGAGCCCCGTTAATTACACGTTTATGTGCACAACAAATGTGTTTCTTCTGTAGTGCCACTGCTGTAGATCCTATTATGCTCTTGTGCTTGGTGCTCAACAGTCACAGACCCTGGTTTTAAGAGCTTACAAGTGAAATTAGATGAGACTCCATGCAGTGAAAGGTGGTAAGGGAGGGGCAAGAGAATGACAGTAATGTTTGTTTATGTCAGCTGGTTATTGCTACACCTTGATTTCCAATTATTTAACATTAAATGATTAATTATTAGCATAGAAGGGGAATGACAGTCCTGGCGATTCAGCAGCAATGGTCACGTAGAGCGGAAGAATTTCAGGTTAAAGAAAAAAGAACCTTAATGGCAACCTTTTGCTGAGAGATAAGGAGTTGTCACAATTAGAACAGAGAGTTGTAAATTAATCTTGTCATATGCAAGAAGCTGCTGCGCTGGGGAGATTCTGTGAAGGTGATGCCTGTGCATTAATAATTTACACTTGCATCTTTCAGGGGGTGTGACTTCCTTCCTGGGTATGTTTTGCTGTGGATCTTTGTGACCAGGGCCCAGTAAAAGTGGGATTTCGATGCATCAAATTCTTTCCATGGCACATCTGAATTTCCGATTCCTGCTGAAGGCTCAGTTTTGGGTGACATGATTCCCAGCACCCTTGAGGCAAGACATCCAGCAGACAGCTCTGCAGAATCCCGTAGATCTCCAGGTCTTCAGGACAAAGATGACTGCCTGTTATCTCTGCTGACTGACAACAGCGTGATGTGAAATAAATCAGTTTATTTACTTGGACCACTTTGACCGAGCTCTCTGCCCACAACTATGTCACCATTCACCACTGTTGTTTGGAAAGTTCTACATTCAAAGACATAAAACCAGAAAGATGAGATGTTGCTAAAAACTACCATGCTACTTCAGTGCAGAGTCACACTCTGCCTCTCTATCTTCAATGGCTTGAGCCAGCAAATACTTAGGAAATCTCAGTGGATGGTCAAATCGTTAGTAACAACTTCCTTCCTGATGGCTTTATGGCACAGGACACGTAAATTCTGCTAACCCTGAAAAACGAGCTGGTTGGTGAACATGAAAAATAAAGTTGGTATAAGGTTTGTGATGGCTATTGCAATTAAGCATTGCAATCAATTACAAAGTTATTAAAGCACACTTAGTGCACAGCAGCTAATCTTAAATATGAATTGCTTGGCTGAATTGTTCAAGAACAAGCTAGTGATTTCAAGTGTCAGCTTCCAGGGTCTAACCTGAAACTTAATGGTAGAATAAAAGGTGGCTGGCATTTTTTGAAAGTCAGCTCCTCTTACAGTCTATAGAGTCAGGCACCTGGGAAGTGAGGCATTCAAAATTATGGCCATGTCAAAATCTTGTTCACTGGCTTTAATTTGTATTTTTATTTCAAATAAAAAAATCCCAAACAACACAACACAAAAAAGAGGAGAAAGGAGAATTGATTGTGAGGAGATAAAAAAAGTAGCCATGAGACTAAACTTTACTGAAATTTGGTAAATATACTACAGAGATTGTTTATCCAGAGTTGATCACCAAACAGGACTCAGTGGATTCCATTTCTCACGCATCTCCAACTGTCATCTCAACAGCACTGCTGTGGCTCCTAAGCTTCCCATGGAAAGTCATGGCAAAGTATAATCTACACCAGGACTGCAGAAGTACCTACTCATTGTTTCCAGTATGCTTTTCCTAATGTTTTTTAGGGTTCCTACTCTGGTTCCAGCCAGAGTTGAAGCTTCTCCTTAGTATCGATCTCTCAATGCAGAGGCTGACAGATCTCCCAGGACACATACACTTGACAGCTCACCTGCCATCTCACCTTTTTTTTTTTTTTTTTTTTTTTTTTTACAACTGCTGATGCACAGGTAATTGTACCCACTGATCCAGCCTGCAAGTGTGTAAAGCCCCGAGGTTGCCTTATTCTAGACTCATTATTAAAAGAACTGACTTGTTTAACAATTAAATTGAAAATTTGAAGTAGAAGACAGAAAATTTGTACTGTTAGTTACTGGTAGCTATTGTGCTACTGTATACAGACAAAGCTTGACTTGAAAAATTCTCCCAAAAGGAATAAAGTACATTAATTTATGTAATGTAATTTACATAGTTAACTTCTGGAATGGACAAGATGTTAAATCAGAACAAGGAAAATAACAAAGAGCAGTATTACACAGTAAATTGGTATGTAACCTCTGTAGTGCTCAGGGACAATGAACTGTCTGCTTAGATAGAGGACATGAGATACAAACCCCTCTCCTGCTAAATTGATGATTTTGGATTTAATCAAAATTTTGCACATACAATGGTGGCATTTTCCAACAAAATGTGAATTCTTAGCTTCACATGAAGCTGTTGTCCATATTTCAATTTCTAGCAGGTCTTTATTAATTTAACTACTGAATGGCAACTCCCCAATCTTTCTAAAAGTTCTTGGTTGGAAAAACATCCCACCCCATCTTATTTCTCTATAAATCACTTGATGTTATTTAGGTAATAATCTCAAAAGGCTTCCTATATATGAAGAAACATTAGGCCATCTCTCAAGGTGTTCATTACTGCAAAACAAGTTACTATCTAGCTATTATTATGCTCACATGTGACACATAGTGGGCTGCTATATTGACAAATGAATTTGAACCAACTAAAGTAAACAAGAAGTTGCCCCATCAGTGTTTGCTATGAACATATGGAATGCTGATTTCCCAGGGTGGGAGAAAACCCACTTGTACAGGGCTTTTTCTGTTTACCAGGCCCAAGAATATAACAGGTACTTTAGAGGATCCATCAGGCTCTGGGTCTTTGCTTAAACTTCCAACCTAATTTGGAGCACGAATAGCAAATCAGTAGGGAAATGATGACAAAGGTAAAAATGATAAGCTGAGAAATGGTAAGCTCCATGTCCAGGCTTTGTTTGCATGCTGGGTTTATTTTAAGTTTAGAATGGTCAGGTAAAACATGTTGTAGTACAAGGCACGGTACTTTGGGTTGTCCCATGCCCTTCCACAGTATTACCTATGGAATAAGGTACTGGCAGGAAAGTATGGGGACCTTTTGCCAAAGGAGGGTGGGGATATTGATGGATAATGATAACACTTCCCAGTCATTTTTCACAACATCATTTTTTCAAAGTAGAACCTCCTTGAAATATAATTTTCCTCTCGTTACCAGAGCATTCATGATCTTCCATATTCTGCCATGCAAAGAGCACACCCTTTTATGTCCTCCCACAAGCTTACCCTTCATCCTCCCTTCCTCCCAGGCCAGCTCTTTGTCTCTTACAATCACCCCTGGCATTATGTCTCCTTTTGTGCTGCCCGCTTTGTTTGACACTGTCAGCTGATTAGTATTTTCGTCCCCTTTCCAAGAAAACTCCGTCTGCTGTACAAGGTGCTCAAGCTACCATGTTCCACGTTGCAGTGTGCTGCTCCTCCAGGTTTCAGGAATGTCGGTGCAATCAACATCTAGTGCAATGAGTCCACACTGGTGGGTAGCATAGTCCTTTTCATTGGGTTTGTGCCCTTGGACTGCAAACACATGGGAGACATACCTGCTGCTTGCTTAACAGGGCCATTTATTGCACTGTGATCCCTTAAAAACCAAGCACAGAGCTACCGTAGTCACATATATGCAGCTGAAAAGAGTAGGATAACAATGCACAATATCTAGTTTAACCATCAATAGAAATTAAGAAATAATTACTATTCCTTTTAATACAACTAAATTTTTCCCTCTGTACAATTTCAGAACCAATTTTATTATTTTAATGCTCCAATCACCTTTCAAACCTTAACAGAGGAAGAACAATTAATACACGGCTTATCCCTTGCATAGTGCTATGTGTCCATTTCTGCTGTTAGGCACCTCTCTTCCACCTTTTAAAGCTTTCAGCCTATTCTGTGAGACTTCACCTAGCTAAGGGAGGCAGTAGGATGTTAGCTTTCTTACTTTTATAATTGGGGTGTGTTAGGGGTGAGAAACATAACTTATTAAATAACTACATAAATAAATTAAATGTACACTTGCCCACTGCTCTCTAACATGTAAGTTACTAAAAACCCCACATTTTTCATACTAGTGATCTAAGGGAATTTATACATTGACTAGGTGGATCCCTTTAAGCCAATAAAGTTCATTCTAGCCACCCCTTACATACCCTTTACGAAGAAACACGAGACCCGTACTCTCTTTTCTTATATTCTTCTCTGGAAAAAAACCCACAAAACTTATTAAAAAAAAAATCCAAAGCAGAAGATGATTCATCCTGCCTAAACCCCATACAGGTTCTTGTACCTCAGTTCCCCCTGGCTGCCCCGGGCAATTCCCCATTTAGGGCTCAGAGTCCTTCTTTAGGGGCCAGCAGCCATGTGTGTCTGAACCTGGACCTGAACAGCAATGGGATCCCAGGGGATTATATATCTCACCAGTACAGTAGTGGGTTCTGACTGGTTTGGCTGGAAAGGGCTTTTGCACCCAGTTAGTATGGACAGTCAGCTTATTACTTAGCTGAGTGGTATTGTGGAGCCCTGGGTGTGGGTTTGTGTTTGTCAGGGGCAGGTAAGAGCTGGCAGTATAGTTAGTGAGGGATCACAGATAAAATACAGCTCACGCGATCATGCTGTGTACGTCACCGGCAGGAGTGGGAGACCTAGGACACTGTGTCATAAAACAAATGACTCTTCTTTCAGGGAGTGAAGAGCAGCCTTGCTTCCACAGATTTCCACAGATGCAGGACAGACATCCCCTTTGAATTAACTCACAAATAGTGCACCCTCTTCTATCCAAGGCAAGCAAATATCCCTTTTGGGAGAATGAGAAGGTCCAGAAAACCCCTACGGATTGGGCTATCTGGAAGAAGGCACAAAAATTAACTTCTGGGTTCGAGTCTGAGAGGGCAGAGCAGAAGAGCAGGAGCTGGTTTTACCAAAGTGGACTGAAACGCCTCCAGCCTAGATCCAGGGAGCTTCCTCAGCATGAGGTTTGCATAGGCTCCTCGAGCAACCTGTCTGCTCCTGCTTCTGGTGCGAGCACCACGTTCACACGAGCTGTGCTGCAACAGCTGTTGCACAGCCACCAGGGCTTCTCCCTCCCCTGCTGCTCTGTCATGCCTGTATGGGCATTTTCTCCAGGACCAGCTTGAGTCTCCTATGTATTTTGAGAGGGCCAAAGATCATAGGATCCAGAGCGCCAAATTTCATACACAGCACTTAGTTCTTTAAACATGCAAAGCACTATATAAACATTAGTGAAGCCTCATAAGATGAGGTAGGTAAGCATTATCTCTCCCTCTCAAGGTGTGGTGAAGTGACTTGGCTGAGGCCGTAGGCTGAGTCACTGGCAGAGCAGGGTTTACCATCCACATCTTTTTGAAATGGTGTCTCCTGGGCTGGCTGGCAAGAGCAACGTGCGGTCAGGCAACGCAGGCAGCTCGGCACCACCAACGACCAGCGTCCCCACTGCCACCGCGGGAAGGTGTGCTGCTAGGTTACCGAAAACCCCGTCCCGAGGTGGCAGGGCGTGAAGGCCTTTCAGTTTACCCCAACAACGCGGCTCGGAAGCCTCAGTGAGTTAGGTTTCATTGCTATTCTGTCGATGCAGAGAGTAAAATTGAGAAGAATCAATTGAAGAAGCCTCAAACCAAAGCTGATTGCTCCCCGAGTCACGGCTAAGGGCACGACAATGAGCAAGCGGCCTGATTTTTGGAAGTTCAGGCCGTCCTCCCCGTCGGCTGCCCAACACACCACCTCTGAAAACCAGGCCCTTCTTCACATTTCCCAGTTCCATCTGACTCCCGGATGCCTCACCTGGGGAAACGGCAGCAGGGCGAGTGGGGGAAGACGGGGCAAACCCAGCCCCCCTGCACACAGAAGGTGGTTTCCCACTCTGTTTCTGAGAAAAAAACCCCACACCCAAGAGAGTAAAGCAGGCTGGGGAGGGCTACGCTGTGCTACCGAACTCCTGGAGGTCAGGGCAGCACGCAGCAACGCCACCAGCCCACACAGGGGTGTCGGGGGGCTTTTGCAGATTGCCGTCTGCAGGCACCCCCCCCCCCCCGCCCCCTCCCCCGCCACCTCTCAGTGAATATTGGCCGCAGGGGAAGGAGGAGAGACCCAGTTTCGAACAGCGGGGATGGCAGGGAGGTGACCGGGCCCCTCCACCTCAGGCCTTCCCCGGGGGCAGGCCGGGCGGGAAGCGGCCTTCCCTCGCCAGGCGCGACGCCACGACAAGCATGGAGCCCAGGCCAAGGCAAGGCGTTCACGTTGCGGCGACGAAATTCCCCCCCCCCCCCCCCTCCCGCCAAGAACGTGACGGGCCGGTTTTAGAGGGGGTTTTTTTGTTGTTGTTGTTGTTTTGTTTTGTTGTTTTGTTCCTTACGGCTGGCAGCCGGGCGAGGGGGAGCCGGGCGGGTGCCGAGGGCAGGCGGCTCGTCAGCGGCAGCTCCTGTCAGGAGGGCGCAGGGTGGAGTCTCTTACTCACCTCCCGGAGCCACCTCCAGCTTCGGCGAAACCTGTCGAGCAGTTTCCCCCCCCCGGTGACAGGGCGGAGGGCAGGAGGGCGGGCGGGAGGAAACGCGCCGCCTTGGAACAGGTTTGTCCTTTTCTACCTGCTGACGTTTGGCCGCCCCAGATGATGGCTGGAAACAAAACCGCCCCGTCAGTGCGAAGGCAGCCTGGAAAAACTGGTCGTGTCAGGGGCGAGGGCTGCATTCCTGGCTGCCGCGGCAGGGGACGGCTCATCCACCGCGAGGTACCCGCGCGGGTATAAAAGGGCCCCGCACGGCGAGCCGCGGCAGAGGGGCGGCCGCGGCGGGGGAACCGGCCGTGGGGCGCCAGGCCCGGGCTGCCTCCGAGCTTGGGTCCCCTGAGGAGAATGGCGCTTTTTTGGTGGTTGTTGTTCTTTTTAGGCTTTTTTTTTTCTTCCCCCTTTTTTTGTTTTGTGTTTGTTTGGTTTTTTTTTTTTTCTCCTTTTAAAGAAAGCTTGTTGCCTTCAAGCTTTCACAGCCCCAGCGCAAGGCCAGGGGGATGTTCGCGGGACGGTGCCCATCAGTAAGTGGCGGCGCCGAGTGAGGAGCGTGCGGGGAGGGCGGGGGGCGCCGGGCCGGGCCGGGCACGGCACTGTCCCCGCGGCGCTGGAGCCGCCCGCCAGTCCCGTGTGTTTTGTCTCGTCCCCAGGTCCGCCGTGGCGAAAGGAAGAGCCGAGCGCGGGCCAGGAGCGAGTGGGAACCGCGTCCCGCCCCCCCCACCCCCACCCCCCCTCCCCGCCCGGCTCCTCCGCCGCGGACCGCGGCTCCTCAGCCTCCTTGGTGCAGTGGTTCTTAACAGTTCAACAGTTCTCTATCATAATTGTGAAATGTTTAGGACCACTTGACCAGCGAGGCCCGGGCATCGGGCCGGCAGCGGCGGACGAGCGAGCCCCCCTGGCGCCGCCGGAGACCTGCAGCGCCGGCGGCAGAGACGGGCCCGGCCCCCGGCCGGAGCGGAGCGGGGCAGGGAGGGGAGGGCAGGGGAGGGGGGGCAGCCGCCGGGCCGGGGCAAACCGCGGGGAGAGGGGCGGCCCCGGGGGAGGTGGGGCCGGGGGCCGGCGGGAGCTGCCCGGCCCGGCCCCGCAGCGCCGGGGGCTCGGAGCACCTGGGACGGGAGGCGGAGGGCCCGGTGCGGCAGGAGGAGCGGGCCGGGCCGCAGGACCCGCCGCCGTGGGGGTGGCAGAAAGAGTAATGTCAGGGCAAGTACTTTAAAAAAAAAAAAAAAAAAAAAAAGTTCCAGCAGGTACTGTGGGAACTGAGCAGTTGAATATCTTAAAAGGAAGAACAGGTAGGATAAATCCTTCTTCTGCTACAGCTGCTGTCAGCTGGCTTTGTTGGAGGCAGGCTGTTACTGCGTAACCCTTTATTCTCTCCTTTATTCCCCCCATAACTTCAGATGCACAGATTGAAAAAAAAAAAATCAGCTTGCCTTTGACTCTCCAGGCCGCGTTCTTCAGAGGCTTCCCACCTTTCCACTGTTAATATATGCAGCATGTATTCAGTGATAGCACTTTTTTTTTTTTTCTTTGAGTGACCTTTTATTTAGGGCAGTGTAGCCTTTATGCTGTGGTGGTTTACACTGTATTTTCCACATATACACTCGCTGCAGGCAGTTAAAGGATTATGCAGACTTTCTGTCCTACCTTCGTCAGAGTGACTAGTGGGTGGCTGCTTTTAAGACTGTTGCACTGACGGCCTGGTTTGAAGGTCTGTGGACTTAATCAAGTTGGATGGACCTTAGCTGAAATGCTGGATCTTTCAAAATGCAGCTGAAGAATTCTGAGCTTTTAAAAAGAGGAGAAAAAAAAATAATCTGGAAACAGCAATTCTGCCAACAATTTATTTTTCCTGTAAAAGGGTAGCCTTGTAAGTGAGAAGTTCTAACTACCTCGTGCTCATTCTTCTAACCCTTACCCCAAGTATCAAATGGAACTAGAAACATTGATAGGTTTCTCTTTTCTTTTTTTTTTTTTTTTTTTGAACTTGCATCTAAATAAAACAGGCAACAGACTAATTCATAATACGGAATTTTACTGCTTTAAATTTGACCAAGGAAACTTAGTGAGCCTGCCTACGTGTATGTTTTAAACCTTAAAAACCAACAAGGCATATATATGTATTCTCACCATCACTTTTGCGGTATTGTGTTTGCTTCAAAAATATGCTGTCTGGCATGAACATGAGGTGCATGAGTATATTTGCAGGTGATTCTGGCCTCACTGAAGTCAAGAAGAGTTCTGATGTTGCCTGCAGTCGAGCTGTGATCTTCAGAAGAAGAGCTTCCAGGAGAAGCTGGAAATATTTGAAGAGTAGGCAAGCCTGATATGTAAAAATGCTTCTCGGGGACAGCCTAGGAAAAGCATGATTTTTACCTACTGCTGTAACTCAGAACAAGTTAGGCAAGGTTAATTACAGCATAATAGGGTTTAATTTAGCTGGGAATGAGGGTATGGTGGCTGCTAGTACTGTTTCTCAAACTGCAAGGCTGGCCTCCTTAGGCAAGCTTACACAAGCCCAAGGCAAATGGAAAAACACACTTTGTCTGGGACTTGGCAAAGGTAGAACCCCCACATCTATTAATGATGATTCCTCATTTGCCAAGGCAAAAATTGAAATGCTCTCCCAAGGAAAAGATTAACGACCTGTCCCACTTAAGGGTCTGATGATTCAGTACCATTCTGTCTGGGTTCTAATATATGGCACCCATTATCACAGTCTCTTGAGCACCTCCCAAATATTTAAAAAGAAATAACACTGGTGTTCTGCACACACAGTTCTCATTAATTTCAGTGGGTGTTGTGAATGTTTAAACACAGCAGAGCAGAGCCCTGAAGAGTTGAAAATAGACTTGCAAAACACACTGTGGGTTAGATCCACAGCTGGCTTGAATCGGCACAACCCTGTTAACTTGAGTGGGGTTACACTGATTTACACCAGCTGGGATTTGACCCAGTGTTTTTTTTTTCCTGCCCCATCTCCAGTTGATAAGTCTGATCCTCTCAGCTGGGTGTATCCAAGCTGTCTGCTGGCTTCAGTGGGAATATGAACTGTACAGGGTTTCCTGTTTCCAGGGAATCCTCTGCTTTTCATAGTACAGCTCAAGATGATGGAAGTGTTGGGGTTTTTTTCCTGTGTTTGAGTGCAGCGTGCCCAGAAAAAGTTTGAAAGAAACCTGTCTGATAGGGGTAAGAAAAGAGTTGGTTTTTTTAAGGATAGTGTCAGTCATTCTGGAAGAGCAAACCTGTGGGGGAGGTTCTGCTTTCACAAAGACAAGACCTTGATGTTCTTGTGGTAGGTTTTCCATGTCAAGACAAACCTCTACTGATTACTTACAGAAACCAATGTTTCATTATAATCCATGACTGAAGCTGGAGAGAGTCACGATGTTACTGGAATGTCTCTTTTATGTGTGTTCTATTCTGTGACATTTTAAAGGTATGGAATCAGGTTGACTTCTAACCATTGTTTTTCTTCTCTCAGACTGGGTGAACTCCTGATGACAGGCTTGTAGTTTTCATGAGCTGGCAGTAAGCCGTGTGGATGAACAAACAAACAAACAAAAATCCCCAACAAATACGCAGTGAAAACCTCTGGGCAAACAGCCCTTCCTTGTGATATTGTCTAAGCTAAGCAAAAGCCTGCGGCGACGAAGGGAGGAGACTCTTCTGCCAAACTTAGTAAAATGTTGCCCTGCAGTTGCAGAGCATGTCTTTAGCTCTTACTATTAACATCTTAGACAATATTTCAGTTTCTTATCACTGGAATCTTGGCCTTTGGATAATAACATTTAATATTTTTTTTTTTACTCCCTTTTAAAATGAATAGCAAAGGTGTTATGGCCAGACTGGAAGCATAGGTGGATTAAACCTTCTGGTCCTGGACTAACCCCTGGACTAAAGACGTGTTTCTCATTTTCTGCTCTGCCCAAGAACAGGAAGTAGAAGCACATTCCTCCCTCCCCACCCTTTTCTGTAGGCTGCTTGATGCTTTGGCAGCATCTCCTAGTTTCAGTATACACAGAAATACATTGGATGGGGTGCTGATTGGTCAGAGATTTGGGTGGCAACACCTAGTAAAGTATGCATGCAAATCAAATTCACATTTGAATTTAGAAAGGTGTGTTTCAGGTTGCTCTCTCTTTGTCATCTACTGAATAATGCCCCTCTGGCTAGGCGCAATCTAGATATTGGTGTTTCTCAGTTATTGAGTAATGCTGTAATCAGGGCATCCTAGACATCATACGTGGACATCACACTTAGGTTCTTGAACAAGAGGTAGTTGCATCTCTAGAAGTCCTTAAAAATAACAGTAAAAAGCTGTTTTATGAAAAGCTAATACAAAAAAAGAGGTATTTCTAGACATCAGTAGTCAACATTCACAGAGGGTTTATGCTTAGTTTCTGGGACGGTACTTGTAATGTTCACAGAATAATTTCCAAGGTGAGAGACTAGATGTCCACCACTTTGAGCATCAGAAATTCTCAGGCCTGATCTGACCATTTGCTTTATTGACCTGGGGGGCAGAAGAGGCTCACCCGCTGCTGGCAGCTGCCAATCCTAATAGACATGAATTAATGGTTGTACTTTCAGCCCATGTAAATTGGCATATGGTCTTCCACTTCTGTGTAGCTATACCAGTTTACCCAAACTCAGGTGCAGGTCTTGAAATTATTTCTCCCTGTGAGTGATTTTGTGCTCAAAACGGATGATGGAGAATGCAGATAATTTTTGAAAAATGTATTTTCCAAATACAGTTAATTGTCCATATCTGTAGTAATGGCATCCCTGTGTGATAAATGGGGTGACACAGTCTGTGCTTGATAACAATGAAGGCATGATTTTTTTGCTGGCTGGTTCGTTTCTGATTCCCTTCTTTGACAGAAATTTATCTGACAACCTGTGATTTTAGAATTTGCATGACTTCCATTTTAAAGGTGTTCATAGTATCCAGCAATTTATACTGGTAGCTGATGAGCACTGGTGATCATCTCGCTAACTAGTTTTTGTTCTGTCTCTGTCTGATGCAGAGACTAGTGATGTACATCTCCCTTTAGCTTACATGGCTTCATGTCATCTTTTTTATGTTCTTAGATAAACCCAGCACCCAGATAAAAAATCAGTTTTTTACTGGTATCTGGGAATATCTTTTGAAAGCACTAATTTCTACAGGCATGTCTGGCAAGTTTGTAATATCTACTCTTTGAGCTTCTTTCTTTCCTTCCTTTTTCGTGACAAATTCGGGTCTCGGGGCAGGGGTGTAGCAGTATTTGAAGCTGGAGTAGTGTTCTGCCAGTTTACCTTTTATTGGACACTTGGATCTGATTCACCTGAAAAAACGTAAATAAAATAACTAGTTGCCTGAATTAACTTTATGGTTAGTGCACACAAATGGCCGTTCTCAGGTGTGATTCATCTCATCATCTTAAACTGGATGGCTAAAGTAAGTGAGACTCATTCTACCCTAAAAGTACCTGTTTCTATTAGTTTGCTAGAAAGTGGGGCAGCACCGCTAAATCAGCCATGAGACTTGCACATTGTGGACTATGGCAACTTGAACCCCCTTCTGAGTCTCCCTGCAGTCTTGGTCCAATACAAACTCTCTAGTTGTACATAGCTGCTCTGCTCCATCAGTTAGATCCATGTTGTTCCTCAGCTGCTAGGTTTATGTGAATCACCTTTTTTCTTGCTTCCTGGAGTGCAGCGGGAAGCAATTTTTAGAACAACAGGCACTAAAATTAGAAATAATTCAGTGACACTTTTATAGTAGCCGCATGCAGGAGTACTTGTTCTGTAGTAGTTTAACCTTCACAGTATCATAAAACAGCTGTAGAGCTGGTTTTGGTGTCAAGATGAAATAAATTTATAATAATGTTTAGTTACCACATTTCATGAGTCTTACACAGAGCTATTTTTGCCAGTAGCTTTTTTCCTGACTCCATAAGAAATCAGGAGGGGGAGAACTGGCCTCAAACCAAAAGCCCCAGCTGTTTTTTTGAGTGTGGGGTTTTGTTTGGTTATTTTTTTTCCCAGGAATATTGCGCATAGTTAATCTGGATTAATACCCAGAGTGTAGTATATTGGCCCTTTTTTCATTTTAGGCAGTTTTAATCTGTTCTAGCAAATGTCATCTTTTTCTGGGTCTTGTAGCATAGCCAGCTTTATGAACCTGTTTGGTGTCGGTGATTCATTAATTGCTCTGGTGTTTTTTATCCCGAGTACCTTGTTAGCTGGTTTTGTTCCTTGTTAGCTTGTTTTGTTAGATGTTTTTTGCCCTAAAGGCTCCAGCTTCAGGATTCATGTGATTTAAGGATAACTGTGAATCTTTAGGACAATTACTATTGCTCGTTGTGGCAGAAGGGCTTGAAGTAGTAATCTGACGACACAGAAATGCTCAGAAACTGGTAAACAAATGGAATCAAAGCCATTATTACTCTCGTGATTTTTGTTGTAGGGTGGGGATGAATGATTCATTATGTCCTTTTTTTTCCCCCTTCATTTTCTTAATGCTTGGAATTGGCAATAGTGGATTGTAATAAGCCTCTAAAGATGTTCTCTATTAATATTATGACATCCAAACAGAAAGCCAATCTTTTCTCTTTCACATGGGCTTAAAACCAGGAAAACACCAGTTATTTGTGTACACTGATGGAACAGAATAAACAGAAGATACTAAAACTGCTACGATGATCTGTGCATTTATCATTTCAGGTCAAACCAATGATTCCCAATCCCAAATGGTGCCTGGCCCAACCTGTGTTTTGCTGATCTTGCCACCAGGTCAGAAGGCTTGTGAAGCTCTATTGGTGCACAGAAAAATTACTTTTAAAAAGGTGGGCTGTTGAGAAGGGCAGTTTAAATTCTGGCAGCAGGAGATCTGGAAAGAGGTTCCCTTGATGCCTCTGTTGTCCGGGGGGGTGGCAGAATCATAAGCACCTGGCTCCAGGCAAGGGAGGATTTGCAGTATGAAGTGACTCTTTGTACCGTAGCCTTTCTCTTTGCAGTGTTTCGAGCTTTCTCCTGAATTTTTCCTCTCAGAATAAGCAGCTTCATATGGAGTATGCTGACTTCTGTGGATCATGTTCCTGGGCACCTTAATCTTCCCCATTGATGGACCGGGATCTAAAAGGTGATTTAGACTTGGAAGGAGAAAGTCTGACATGATTTTTATTCCAACATGTTCCTTCCGCTCTCATTGCAGCCTGTACATAAAGTGCCTCATCAGGTCATGCTCACATTCACACAGCTTGATGTGGACTCAGCAGAGTTGTGCAGGTTTCTTTGGGGACTGCTGTTGGCTTCATACCTCAGCAGCACATTGCCAAATACTAAAGGTCAAAGTGGTGGCATCCCAGGCTCCCTCTAACCAGATTCAGATGTAAAATTGTAAAAGGCAGTTTTGTGCTCATGTAAAATTAAAGAATAGTGTTTTATTGTTTTCATAGACTCAAAAAGGCCAGAAGAGGATATTCACATGACACTAATTTTAGACGGCATGTGCAAGAGGCTTATCTTCCCAGACATCTCCAAAGGGAGGACAGAGGACTGTAGTGAGGCTTCTGGACAGAATCCCCTTTGCTATAGAGGGAGCATAGAAGACAGGCTTAAATCAAATGCATGTCAGGAGGCAGTGTGAATGCCTTCCATTGGGATAAGCTAGTTCCCTCTCTTGCATAACCCTGCTAATAGGATGTCCCTGGAATATTTATGGTTTGGAGTGGAACACATCTTTTATAAAGACATGTGGTCCAATTGAAAAAATAAGGCAATTTCCAGACTCTCTAAAATAAACAGGAGATTCATCACATATAATAATGTTGTTCACGTCTTCCCTCCCTATTTTTCTTTCCCTAGTAAATACAAACATATTTTTCCTGGCTCTTCTTATGCATTCCATTTTGTAATAAGGGTTTAAAGAAAAAACAGAGTCACCACACTACTTTGAAAACAGGCACTGGATTTTTATGTTTGTGCAGACTGTGTATTAAACATCTAATATCCCAGAAGAGGCCAGCATCTTGCAAAGTCATGCCTTTCCAGCCCCAAAGCCTAAACTTAGCTCCAAAATCCATATTTAGACTTAATTGTAAGTGGTCTAGAAAGTCAACATGTAAGATACTGCATCTTTCAGCCTGTCAACATCCAGGAACACGGGCACTGCCAGTATTCACAGCCTGAACCCATACAGCTGTGACTTCAGATGCTATTTAGTGATACTGTAGAGATCAGTGAACAGGATTTCTATCACAGAAGTTTCAGCCTGTGGATATGGCTCCATGAAGCTACGAATTATTATTTCTTTTTATTTATTCATCAATAAAAACAAATACCGAATGTGTTTGCATAAAACTATTTTTTTTGACAGAAAGAGAGGTAACTAACCTGGCTTCATGGAGCTTTCTGCTGAGAGCAAGTATCAATAGTCTTTCCATATACCAAGAATTCCAGAAAGAGCACAGGTTAAGATTGTAGTTAGCTTTTTATATAAAGTCTCTTGGGAAATTTGCTGAATATAATAGTAACAATAAAAAAAGTTGTTGCCTATCTTCCTTTAAGAGCTGACTTTTCAGCACAGCTAAGCATTGTACAAGAGAGATCCTTTATTGCTGGTAGCGACTGCTCTGTCCTTGGACAGAAGATCATTCGGAGACATGAGGAGACACTTTGGGGACCTGCGTGTCTATAACTGTTTAGCCACATTTAGCAATATTCAGCACTAATATAACTGAGGCAGTTAAGAAAAAAATAATACTATGAGCTGACATAATTGTAATGGCAAACCATGAACTCCTGTCCCCCTCCTTCTCATGTGTGGGTTGTTAGTTTTTTTTTTTAAAAAAAAAAAAAGGCAAAGGGCCATTTATTTGGTGGCAGCATGTGCCCTGTCACCCTATGTGTCCAAGCTGTAGAGAGTACAGAACTGCTGAAGTCCCAGTGGCTTAGGCTTTAAGCCTCGTGGCTTAGCTCTTTCATTTGGGTGCTTTCAGTCACAACTTTTGGGTCACTGGTGTTGACAAAATGGAAACTATCATCTTTGCAAAGATAGGTTCAAGCAGTATAGCTGGAGATTTTTCTACTGCTGCCACCTCCCTATAGCTGTGAATTTGACTTCTGTGTGGTTGGGAGTCTGGGGTGAGTATGTGCAACCTTGTATAAACTGGGGTTATTCCTGACTCTCTACTGGAAACTGAGAAAGATCTATTAAGGAGCTGAAAAAAATAAGCTATTGCGAGGCCAGAAGAGCTGCTGTGTTGCCAGAGGAGCTGGGAGCTCTTGCTGCTCATGAAGTAGAGAAATGGTGGATTTGTGGTGGGTGGATGGGGTATCCTGCTGCAGGATCAGCGTGGTGAAGCACAGGCTTAGGAAAGCAGTCAGGCAATGTGTTTACTGTGCTGTGTTAAGATCACACTTTGGGGTGGGTTTCATAAGAGGTGAGCTGAAATGAAGGCAAGAAGGGACTGGGGAAGGAGAAGGATTAGGATGAATGCATTAGAAAAAGGGTAGAAAAGAGAGTGTCTTGAGGTATTCATTTATTTGGGGGCTTTTTTCAATGAAGTTTTGATTCCCTAGCTCTGTCCCAGTGGGGTGCCTGCCTCTGTGTGGGTATGCTACTTTTTCTGGCTTTTTCTTGTAGCCTTCCCTTGCCCTCTCTTTAGTCTCCTTTCATCTTCATGCATCTTCTTCTTCCTGACTGCATTTCCAAAATCCTGTTTCCCTCTGACCTCTTCCTCCAGTCCCACCTGCCAGAAGGATCATCAGAGGAGAAAGTAACCTTTGCTGCTCAAAGCTGTTGCTAGTTTTTCCAGTTAAGTCCCTGTTAAGGTTTAGTTAGCAGAACCAGTAAACCAGGGAGATTGCCTCTCCCAGTCATTGTTTTAGTCTTCTGAAGAAGATATTTCTGAATTCTTTCCTCCCCCACTGGAAACAAACTTTTCCTTTGTTTGAACGATCAATTTGCATCTGTTATGTGACGGACTGTTTCGGCTTGACATGTTCAGCAGAGCTGACTGAAGGCTTCTCAACTATGCAGGCAAAGCAGCCAAAATTTGATACGTTGCCCTATAAATAAGGGCATGGGCCAGGTGTCTTCTGCAATTAGAAGGAAAAATATTGAGGGAGAGATTCTGTCTTGGTGTCCCTGCTGTTGTGGGGGAGAAGTGCCTGTATGAGAGCGCCAAAGAGACCTTCCCTTTTCCCACACTGGGTCTGTAGCTTCTACACAGGCTTTCTACAGCTCTGGAAAAGAGAATAGAGGCACTGGTGCTCATGGTCATTTTGCTATGTCTGGTTGCGTGCTGCTCTAGAAAACTGCTCGCTTTGCCAGTAGCTGGAGCTGGTCCTGCTCTTCATTTCGTCCATGTTTGTTGCCTACTGGTTCAGGGTGGCCCGGAGATACAAATGCGAGAACATTGGTAAGCCCACAGGAGCCTCATGTACCAGTAAAGTATTTGTAGCTTGAAAATGTCTGGGTACAAGTGGGTAGAGAAGGAATGCTTTTCCAGTTTAGCGAACCATTTGTAGTTTTAAGTGTCATATTATGCAAGAACCTGTCATCACTCTTTGTGTCATAGGCTCTCCAGCAATGTTTTCCATGTGCAAGACTGATGCTCTCACACCCCCTTTCTGCCTTGTTTCACAGAAAACTGCATTAATTCTCCTTTGCCTTCTCAAGCTGTCAGCGCCCTGATGCTGGTTCGGCTCTTCATCCTTTCTATCCTAGGACAGAGAATATACAATACACAGCTGAACTTCAGCGCAGAAGTTGAGCAACTTGAAAAAGAAGGTTTCCCGAAGAAGGCCAGTTGATGAATTGGTTGGTCTAGCCACTTGATTTTAAAAATTCCTTTATAAAGCACCCTCATGCAGGATGCGGGGAGGGGGGAAAGGAAAGAAAGAACCATCAGTGGTCCACTGATTCACTTGCTTATCGTGACACTTGTTTTGCTGGGACTTTTTCTAACGTGCAAAAGGCACGGCTAAACTCCAGCAGCTGCCGCGCGGGTTATTCCCCGGTCCACTCGACTTCAGCCCTTCTCGGCGGCTGCCTGTTCCTCGGTGGCTGTCTCCCAGCCGGAGCGTAGGTTCTGCGCGGCAGCCTTGCCGCCGGCGGAGCGGCGGGACGGTGCGGGCTCCCCGGGGCGGTTCCCGGCGGAGCAGTGCCATCTGCCGAGAGCGGGACGCACACACCGACCCTTCCCTCTGCTCCTGCGGCGGCTGCGGCGCGACTCCGGGCGGCTCTGGAAGGGCTCGCTGCCTCAGCGTTGATAAATACTCTTTTCTCTTTGCTTGAGGTTTGGGATTCACGCTCCTCTGGTGTAGTTCTCGGGATTACCGGTGGTTTTCAATCAAAAAGTTCCTGCCTGTGAGTGCACTCTGCTCTGAGGAGCCACTAGGCTGTTGAAAAATAATCACCTGCTCTGTTCTTTGTCTCTTACTGACAAAGCAGCCCCATTTTGGTTGAGATATACACAACTTTCTCTTTCCAACCAAATAGATTTGAAAACTGAATTTAGAAAACTGAATCTTTCTCCTTGGTTAAAGGGATTAATAAGGCGCTCGACTTTGGCCAGGGCAGTAAGAAAAATGCACTCAAGATCCAATGTGGCGAAGGAAACAAACCAGCAACTTCTCCAGTAAGACAAGGCGTTGGATGAGCTGAGAGGAGATGCAAGGAGAGGCCACACCGAGCTCTCTGGAGCATGTTTTCTGAATTTGTTCCTTACAGTATGATTTTCATGTTGTAGGGGCGATGAGGGAGGGGAGGAGACTGTATTTCCAGGGCCATGCTTGATATGTTCTCAAGTCACAAAAGCTGTAAATGCTGCTGCGTGTGGCCAGCAAAGCTGATTCTTTCTGCTGCAACTTCTTGGATATTTTCATGTTTGTTGTGATGCTCTTTTACCTTTGATGAAAATATGGTCGCGTAGAACTTGATGTTGTGTTTTTAAATGAGTCATTTGTCACAACGCAGGGTGTCCCTGAGAACGCCTCCATGTGTGCTGTACTGGGGAGATGGAGGAACTATTTCATGAAGGCTAGAAGCCAGGGCTCGTTTGTTCCTTCTTTCTTTGCCCTCCCCCATGCATGAAGTCTCCCCTAGGTCCCGTTTGCTGCCCAGGGCGGTTGCAGCCCCACAAGAGAGTTTCCCCGCCATCCAGAGTCACTGAGGAGGAAGAGGAGGACACTTGGTTAATCCCAGTTTGCGCTCCTGCAACAGAGCTAAGGTTTGCCCGTGGCACCCCGTGGACCATGGCAGCGGCGGGCTGCGCAGGGCTGCTACCTTGTTTAAGGCACAGCTGATTTTTTATTGCTTCTCATGCTGTTTGCGTGGGCTCGGTAATGCAAACCTGTCACGGGAGAGAGCAGAACAGTCCCCAGAGACCCTGCTCCTGTGGCAGCGTCCATCACCACCCATCCCTTGCAGCCTGTGGGATCCCTCTGCCAAAGCCAGAAGGAAACTAAAACACAGCCCCTCAGCTGCTGCTGCCTGAAGCTTTTTTTTTTTTTTTTTTTTTTTTAAAAAAAAACCCAACACATCTGCCCCACACGCCCAGTGAGGCAGAGTCCGGGCATCTTCTCCCGGGCCTGTTTCCCCGCGGCAGGGGCGGCCGCTGGGCGGAGGGGAGCGGTCTGGCGAGGGGGCTCTGTCCAGGGTGCTGAACCGCCGCGCAGCACTTCGCCGCCCCGCTCCAACCCCGGGAGGAGCCGGGGGGGGGGGGGGGGGGGTGTCCCCGTCCCCCGGCAGCACGGAAAGGGGACCAGGCTTTGTGTCTCCCTCCATCCACACCCCCCCAGCACTGCACAGCCTGGCGAGGGACTCCCTGGATGCGTGTTCCCGCACGGAGGGAAAAGGTGGTTCTAAGCAGACGGGGTGAGGTCAGAAAAAGTAATCCTCACTCCCACCCCCCCCTTTAAAAAACAGCCAGCCGAACATTAAAAATGAGACAGTTTGGGTTGGGTTTTGTTTTGGGGTCTTTTTTGCCGCTTCTTCTCCAGGCTGCTGCTGTTCAAATACATCTGGGCAGAGGCCATTGAAATAGCATTAGAACCACAGATCCATAGTGCAAACTGGACACTAAAGTGCGTGGGTAGGCTCTTTCACAGAGGAGGTAGCCAGGGCTGAGCATAAGAAGCACCTAGGCAAGTGAGTGAGGGTTAAACTGGCATGATTACGGTGACAAGAAATTAAACGGGAGACCACGGACTGCATACTGTCTCACTTTATGACTTGCAAATTAGAATGGAAATTAAAAAGCTTGAACACAGAGATCCCCACGCCTCCCAGACACGGACAACTGAGCAAAAGATTGTCTGCAACTGTCTTTCATTAAGTGGTGTCAGGCTTTCCTTCCCCTGACCTTCACCAGTTGTTTACAGGAGGGTTTTCAGTCTCCCCTTGGAGTGCAGGGTCACAAAGAGGCAAGGGACCGAGCCAGAGCAGGCCCAAGATCAGCTCTGAGCTGTCAAGCCCAGGCAGCGACGGGAGAGTCCTTGTATCAAGCTGTTTTACCCATCCCTCCCCTACAAGCCAGGTCACGACCTGGGACTTGCTTAAGCCCCTGCTTTGCTCCAGACTTGCGAGATCCACTCCGTGGCCTGAATTGCCCCAAGTGCAGGCGGGACACGATCTTGGCGTGGCGGGGAACCACGTCACTGTGGTGGGAACTGAAAAGGGGTCCTGCAGACTGGGCTGGACCTCCCAGGACCACAGGGGTGGCATGGAAGCACCAGTGAAGTGAGCAGAGGGCAGAGCCCCAGTGTTGCGGGGAAGAAGCACCCAAGCGCAGAGCTGGAAGGAGAGCTGCCCAGAGGCAGGACGGAGTTGGCCAGCTTGGCTCACCTCGGTGACAGAGAGGCAATCTGCCTCGGGGGGTGAATTTGGCCACTCTTCTCCCTGGGTCCCTTCCGGCCCTTCTGGTGCAGACGCATCCTGCCCACAGAACCACCTCGGAGCCGGCGTCTTCCCTCTTGCAGCCCTCGGGCTGCAGCTGCCCACTGGGTGAGGGCCGGGGGCTTCTCTGCGCTCCCCCCTGGACCCCAGGGGTGTCCCAGGCGGCCGGTCCGGCCCTGCAGCTTCGCCTGGGCACCCCCAGGTCTCCGGGGTGGCCGCATCCCCATCTGCGTGTGAACATGCGCTGGGGGTGGGGGTGGGGGGGTGGGGGGGAAGGCTGTTGTTTGCTTTTTCACGCCGGTTTCGCCGATAACGATCGTTATTTTCCCCGCAGCCTGCAAGGGCTGAAGTTTCCCTTGATGGTCCCAACTGCCCGCCCCGCAAATCAATTAAACCCAGCGCCGGCAACAGGGCCTGATCAAAATAAAGGAGAGGCCACACAGCAAACAAACAAACAAACCAACCCCAAATAAACAGGCGCCCCCGCGGCTCCCAGAACGCCCCCCCCGTCCCCCCCCCGTCCCCCCCCACCCGCTGCCCGGGGTGGGCAGCGCCCGGGAACACCCCGAAACCTGCCGCGCCCCGCGGGAAAACCAGCTCCCCTTTACCCCGCCCCGGGGAGCGGGTCTGGACCCCCCCCAACCCCCCCCGGAGCGCTACCCCCACCACCGCCCAGCTTCCCACCGCCGGTGCCCGCTGCCCCGCGGCCCCCGGGGGGGTCCCCGGGCGGGCCGGGGCCGGGGAAAGCCGCCTCCCGGGGTAGCGGGGGGGGGGGGGGGGGAATGTCTTCGCGGGGTTCTGCCGGGAGGTGCCCGCGGGGCTTTCCCGTCCCCCCTCCGAGGTTTGGGCTGCGCTTGGGCTGCCCCCGGGGCCGGCTTTGAAACGGGACGTGCCCGCCTCCCCTGGCCGCGATCCCAGCTCGCTCCGCCGTCTATCTCTTTAAAGAACCACTAATTTATCGTGTTTTCCTAATTATGTTTTATTTAGCTATTCATGAGCTATTTGGTGTTCCAGTGTCTAGGGCTATTCCTGCCTTGCTTTCCTTTCTCTCCCTCCCCCTCTTCCCTCGCTTTGATGTCCTTTTGCATATTATACAAACAAGATCAAAAGCTACTTTTACCACCTCCGCCCACCTCACGCAATATTTGTTACGGGAGAAAGTGTGTTTTGCGTCGAAACGCTGCCTTGTTAGAGAGCTACTACCCAGCTGAAACCGGGGCGGGGGGTGTGGGTGAAGGGGGGGGGGACACACGACACCAGGTACATGAACTTTAAAGTGAGCCCTATTACCACGTTATTTAAAGGTCTGGTCGTGTCAGGTATTATACTGAAGAAAAATGTTATGTCGGACAAAATGCTTATATTTTCCTGCGGTATTAATGAGAAGCTTGCCCTGGGCTATTTCCCCATCTCAGAGGGCAGCAGATGCGGAAAGTCCTTGGGGAGTAGATCTTTGAAATTTCATCAGCATTCATGGGTGACCTAGCCTTTTCAAGCACAATGATAGACATGATAAATCATCTTTACAACGAATTCTAATTATCCTTTATATGGCCGGGTTGCCTCTTGAAAAGCAGAAATCTAACACTTTTCCATATTGCTTCCAGATTTCGGTGAGGGTGTCAAAAGTCTCCTGCCATCCTTCTTCTCCGCTGCAGACCGCATTGCGTGACATTAGCCCTAAAGCCGCGAGTGTGCAGAAGTCAAACTACTCTATTAAGTTACACGCTTGCCTGTATTGAACTAAATTTAATTCCTTTCCTCTCTTTCCCAATGAAATTATGTGGTGCGGTGTAAGATAGGATTAGAAGTATATCATTATAGCAATTAATACTATAATGCCTCCATGATTAGTGTGCTACATTGAATTTCATGGATTTTTGCTCACTGTTGCCTAGATTTCCCTTGGGTCCTCTAGCCCAAACCATTGTATTCTTAGTAAATTAAATGTGAAATCACAGCAATATACTTAATAAATCCACTATCACCTGTATGGTGTATTAATAAAGGAGTCCAGTGCAACCTGTACAGCACCACCTTGCAGCTGGGATGCGCACGCTGGGAAGGCCTTTTCCCCCGAGGAGGTGGCAGCTGCCTGCTGTGTCCCTGCTCTCCTGCCCAACATTCTCTCTGCTTGCAGAGCTGGCCCAGGGGAGCAAGACTGTAGGACCCCAGCACTGCTCGCCCCAATGCAGGGCGCATGGAGGATGGATTTAGGCTTTTGGCTTGCAGAGGGAAAGCCTTGCTCTGTGGTTACTTATGGAAGGGAATGCATTGCAATGCACTAACCCCCCACCCTGCTTGGGGACTTGGATGAAATTCCCTGCCCCTTGCTGGCTCCCCCCCACCCAGGGAGGTTCAAGCCTCCCCCGCCTCCCCTCAGGGAAGGAGGGGGTCTTTAAAGAGGAGCCTGTTTGAAGAGGCCCTGATGGAAATGGGGTTATTTCAGAGGTACAGTAATGGCTGGCTGGTTATCTGCAGGCAGGGCTCTGTGGCGGGGAGATAAGATATTTATTAAGAGACCCGTTTTAATGCTCGGGGATCGCTTTCAGAGGGCCCAAGAAAAATGGACTTTATCTAGTCTATTATTATGTACAGTCACCCCGTTGATGTTTTACTTTAGTTTAGACACCATGAATAAAAGGTAATAACTTTCCCTTCAGCTTGTTTATCGGCAAGACACCTGAGGGCTGTGGGGTGGGGAGATATTTGCTTTAATAGGGGTGATTGAAGAGAGACTTTCCAGGATTAGGGGTGAGGTTGGGGTTGCACAGGGACCCTCGGTGCCTGACATTCAGGGCATGTTTTAGACCTAGACTTTCCTAGTATCCTTGCCAAGAGCCTGGGAAGAGGGGCAAACTGTGGTGGGGAAGGGAGACCTGGTGGGCTGGGGGTGGCCTGGGGAGAGGGAAGAGCTGGTCTCTCCTTGGGGCCAGACCAGCGCAATGTGAGTGCTTAACTTGGGTTGGGCTGAAGATGTGGGGAGATGGGGACAGGTGCCTCAGGCCATCTCCAAAGCGGGCAACGGGCCTCCCTGGCCTGGCCGTGTTTGTCGCTGCCCTTGGATGTTTCCAAACCTCTTTCCCCAGTGCATGGGAAATGACATTTGATGCTTTGCGTTCTGCTGATGGGCACTGTTCTACCTCATGCTGAGCACCTGGGCTGAGGGCCTGTGTGGGACACTCTTCACGTGGATGGCTGATGTCCATACCACCATTTTCCTTCTGCCCTCTCCTTCACCCTCTTCTTCCCACCCCCTTGGTAATGCGGCACCTTCCAAGCACGGGGATCTTCTGGGCCAGGGGAATATCCCACCTGTGCAGGGGAGGGTGGTGGAAGACTTTGCATGCAAAGTGGTGCACAGGGAGGCAGGAGGCTGGGATAGGGGTGGGGGGGTGAGAGGATGAGGCTGTGAAAGGTGGCACAGGGGCTGGGTCCCTGCAGAATCCATTCCCAGGCGGGTTCAGGGACAAGCTCACACGCTGGCACATCTCTGGTCTGAGATGTCTACATCAAGAACGGATGCAATAAGGAGCCAAACAAATCCTCTCACCTTTGCTGTAAGAACCTCACCATTCCCATCCTCCTCTCCTCCCTCCCAGCACCTCTCCTGTACCTGCGGTGACACCTGTATTCCACCTCCATCATACAGAGCCACCCACTAACCCACCTCCTTCATCTAACACACAGGCTCATCATTAGCTGGAAGCCCAGAACAGGCGACCTAGTAAATTCAGAATAAAGATGAGCTATGATGTCCTTTTGTGGCCATAGAAACTTAAGACCTCTTCTCTCTTCTCTCTTTCCTCTCTTTTCTCTCTTTTCTCTTCTCTTCTCTTCTCTTCTCTTCTCTTCTCTTCTCTTCTCTTCTCTTCTCTTCTCTTCTCTCTTCTCTTCTCTTCTCTTCTCTTCTCTTCTCTTCTCTTCTCTTCTCTTCTCCTCCCTCCCTCCCTGCTCCTCACCTCCATCCCTTCTTCCCTCCTTCCCTCCCCCTTCCCACTCTTCCTCCCTCCCTGCTCCCCCCACAGCACCCACGGCCACGCAGCTCCCCCCCCCCCCCCCCCCAACGTGCCGGCCCCCGGCCGAGGCCAGCCTGGGGGGGGCAGGACCCCAGTCCCGCCCAGGGAGCAGTTGCGGGTGGGAAGAGTGGGACCGGCCGCGGCTGCCCACTCCCGCCCGGGCAGCGCTCAGTGTCCGGGCAGGGAGGGCTGCCGGCGCTCCCCCGCCGAGCCCGGCTAAACAGATTATTGAACTCACTTTCACTGCAGGCGTTATGAAGCGGGATAATGCTTTTGTCAGGGGGTGAATTATTTGTTTAGCGGGAAAGTACACGGGAAGGGATTAGCGCTCTGCCCCCAGCCCCCTCCCCCGCTGTGCCGGGGAGCCCGATCCATCCTGCCCGCCCCGACGGGCCGGGCCTCGCCTCGCCTCGGCGTGGAGCCCCGATCCAAAAGCTCTGCCCCGGCCCCCAGGCTGGGACACGCGTGGGCACACGCGCACGCGGGGGACGGCAGTGCTGTGGTGGAGGGGGGCGGCCGGAGAGGCAGCCTGCGGGGAGGGCTGCCCTCTCCCCGGGGCTGCTGTCAGGGACCTGTTTCTCGGCCCCCTCGATGAGGAGGAGCTCGCTCCCTCCTGCCGTCCTCTCCCACGGCAAATAAAATTTAGCAGAAGGAAAAAAAGAGGGGGGAGCTTTTCAGGGGAGTGAAAGGCCGGATCCCTTCCGGAAAGTGCTTCACTTCTGCTCCCTCGGGCTTGTCTTTTTTTTTTTTTTTTTTTTTTTTTCCTTCCTCTTTTTTTGTTTTCCTGTTCTCCTTCCTCTCTTTTTTTTTTTTTTTTTTTTTTTTTTTTGTGTGCGTGTCTTTTTCCCCTCCTAAACTGACTTCACTGTCAGCTTTTCCCTCCTTGCGCTCACCCCGGAGGAGGAGGAGGAGAAGGAGGAGGGAAAAAAAAAAAAAAAAAAAAACAACCCACCACAACCAACCAACCAACCCAGCCACTAAACCCACCCAGCAGTGGATGGGGGGAGGCAGGAGGCTCGCAGTGCGGGCTCCTGGCCAGCGGGCGGTGGGAGCCCCCTCGCTCGGCGAGCTGATGGCCGGCGGCGGGGGAGCTGGGCGCTGCCGGCCCCGCGCACCCAGCGCAGCGGCGGCCCCGGCCGCGGCGCCGGCGGGGCGCTGAGCGGGGCCCGCACCCGCGCTCGCTCGTCAGGCAAGGTGCGCTGGAAGGGGGGATAAAACGGGAGGGAGAGCGGCGGAGAGAGGCGGAGAGAGGCAGGGAGGCTGGTGGGGCTGCCCGGCTGCTGGCTACCTCACCCCGGCAGCGCGCATCCTGGCAGATGAAGGAGTAACTCACCCGCGCCTGGCTTTTTTTCTTCCTTTTTTTTTTTTTTTTCCCTTCTTTTTTTAAGGGGTGGGAGGTGTTTGCTATTTTATCCCTTTTTCTTTTCTTTTTTTTTTTTTTTTTTTTTTTTTTCCCTCTCTGTGTGTGTATACAAATACATCGCCTCCGCTCAGGGAGCCGGATATTTCCAACCCCAAACTATGGCTTTTCAAAAATCGCCCGATGCCTCCAACGCCACGAGGAAAAACCCCAGCCTGCTGGAGATAGGAGCCTTGTGCTTGGACTCGGAGATCATCTTCGGCTTCACCAGCCACCTCCTGCGGAGGAAAGCCAAGGTAAGGGGACCTTGCCCCGGCCCCGGGGGGGGGGCTGGGGGCCGGTGTGTGGGGGTGTCCGGCTGCCTGTCCTGCCCCGGGCCGGTTCACGGGAAGGGGGTGGCAAACTTGGAGGAGCGAAGTTGGCGGCGGCCGCGCCGGGTCGGGTTTCAGCACCACGAACAGTCCTGGCGGCTCCGCGGAGCGGCGCGGAGCAGCGCGGAGCGGCGCGGGGGGGGACGGCGCCGCCCGACCCGCTGCCGGGGCGCCCCGCCGGGCACCGCGGTGCCTTGTGAGCCCCCGGCTTCAAATGGGGAGGGGGAGCACCGCGTCCCGGTATTTCCAGGAGGTTTTTTTTTTTTTTTTTTTTTTTTTTTTTTTTTTATTAATAAGGAAAGGAGGGGGCTCAGCCCGGCAGCGCGGCTCAGCCCTCAGCCCCAGCGCCGGCCGGGGAGCACACCCCTTTACCCCCCCCCCGCCCCGTCCAACCCGAGACTTGGAGCCGCGGGAGGGTTTTGCAGCCGTTATTCGGGCACATGAAATTTCGGAGCAAGTTTCCGGAGACCCGCAGAGCCCCGAGCAGGCGAGAGAAGGAAGCCGGGGCGCACCGCCCGGGTGCATGAGTCTGTGCCAGCCCCGCTTTCCCCCCGCCCCTGAGAGGGGCACACGGCAGCCCCCGGGCAACAGCCAGCGCTCCCCCCGACCCCGACCCCGTCTCTCCTCTTCCCCTCCCCGGCCAAACTTTTCTGGGGCTCCAGGCGGGCGGGCAGGCGGGGGCAGCGGCCGCAGTGCCCCCAGAGGCTCTGCCCGGGCGCACATGGCCCCAGCCCTCCCCCGGGGCATGCACCCATTTGGGGCGGGGGGCGGCGGGGGGTGTGTGCGCTTCAGACACTTGCTCGGGAGAGCCAGGAAAGTTTAAGCGGCTGGGGAAGGTGCCTCTTGGGGGGTGGGGGATTCCCCCCCTCCATATATATGTTTTTCCCCACTCTTTGTGCTCGGCGCTGCTCACATCACCGCAGACCCCACCCCACGGTCCGGTGCCACCAGCACCCACCCGCGCGGTGGCGGGGAAGGAGACAAGGAGCCGCGTTTGGCACGGCCGGGGGAAGAAGCCGCCGCCGCCGCCGCTCCCCCGCGGGGTGCCGGTTGCGGCGGCGGCTCCGTCCCGGGTGGGAGCGGGGGCTCCCGCGTGTGGCCCCGCGGCGGCGCCGGCAGGTGGCGCTCTGGTCACAGGGACGGCGGCGGCGGCGGCCGGGCTGCGCCCCGCGGGGCCCGGCCACGTCCCGGCTCGGCCCCTGCCCACCGCCGCCCGCCGCGGGGGGCAACGGGACCGGGCAGCCGGGGGGAGTAGCGATAGACAGTGGCGCATATCCCTCTCTCTGGGGACAAAAAGAAAAAACCCCAAAAGTGCTAAATATACGAGCCGGAGCGGCAGCCGAGTAGACAATTAGCTGCGAACGTTAATTTCTCCATCTGTCAGGTCAATTTTCGCATGTACGGACATCCAGCGCGCCCGCCGAGGGGCTGGGGAGTCGGGCCCGGGCGGGGGGGGCTGTGCCCCGCGACACCGCGCATCTGCCCGCGGAGGCGGGAGAGCGCCAGCGGCGGGGGCGGAGGGGGGGCAGCGGGTCCCTGCCGGTCCCCCGAGCCCCGTTTGCAGGTGGCCCGCACCCACAGCCCCCGCGGCAGGGCCCGACGCCTGTGCGGCTTTCTTGCCCCCGCGCTGCGCAGGGGGACCGGCACCCCCAGCCCGGCCCTTTTTGCCCCCCTCCCCAGGAACCCGGGTGTCGGAGGGTGAAGGAGGCAACGGCGGGAGCGTCCGCGCTTTAGTCACACCGGTTTGGGACGATCCCGTCGGGTCACTGGGAAATGGCATCTTCCCCCCCCCCCCCAACCCCAAACCTAAACCCCAGCCCGCCCTTGCCGAGGCTCCCCCGCCCCGCTTACCCCACCCCACCCGCCCCCGCCCAGCCCCTCCTCCCCTGCCCTCCGAGCACTTTTTGCAGCTTTTTTTTTTTTTCTTCCCGACGTGTTCCCGTACTCCGGGTCCTTCCCCGTGCCGCCGTGGGGAGCTCACTCCGCCTCCCTCTCCCAACCCAAACTTCACTCCCTTCTCAACATGGGAGGCAACATCACCTAGCGCGGCAGCCCGGACGGCGGGGAACCGGCGAGCTCACTGTTGGCACCCCCCGACCCCCGACCCCCGCCCCGCCATGGGCGCCGCGGGCCGCCCGCGCCGCCGGGCACCGCGCCGTCCGCACTAGCGGAGCGGGGCGCGGGGCAGGGGCGCATCCCCCGCTATCATGATCGCGGCCGCCGGCAGAAAGGGGCTGGGACCTGAGCCCCGGGCGCCGGGGGTAAGTTGTTACGGCACTCCTCCCCGCGTTTGGGCTTTTTTTTTTTTTTTTTTTTCTTTCTTTCTTTCTTATTTTTTTTTTTTTTTTCCCTCCCCCGCGAGGGGGGTGGGAGCCGCGTTGCCTCCGCGATCCGCGGCGCTGAGTTCTGCTCTCTCCGCAGGTGGCGGAGGGGAGCGCGGCGCGGGAGCTCTCCCCGCGGAAGAGGCCGCCGGCCGCCGCCGAGGAGGAGCGCTGCGCCAGCCGCCCGCCGCCCGAGGGAGCGGGGGCCGCCGCGGGGGCCGAGCCGCGGCCCCTGGAGCGGGCGGCGGCCGGGGGCTGGTGCCGGAGCTGCCAGGCCCAGCTGGCCGAGCTGAGGAGGCAGGCGGCGCGGCTGGCCGCCGGCGGCTGCCCGCCCAACGCCCCGCCGGTAAGTTGCGCCCGCGCCGCCCGTACAGCGCCGAGCACCGGCGGGCGGTGGCGGGAGGGATGGGGGGGGGAGGGGGAGGTGGCGGGGGCCGCGGGAGCCTGGCCCCCAGCCCGGGCGGGGTCAGGTGTACGTCCCCGCGGCTTCGGGAGGAGAACGTGACGGCGAAGCCGGTGCTTTCCGACCCAGGAGGGTTCTTGAGAAGTTCAAGGATTCCCCGTCCCGGGCTTTATCAAAAAGCGAAACTGCGCGTTACGGTCACCGGCTGCCAGAAGGAGTTAAAAACCAAAACGGCGAGTTGGGCAAGAGGAGCGGGAGAGCAGACGAGGGGCCGTGCGGGTGCCGGCCGGGACGCGCGGTCGGTCGAGCCCCGAGCGGCTCCGAGAGCCCCGGTGCCAGAGGAGCTCCCCGGTCCCGTTCTGCGGGGGGGGGGTGGGGGGGGGGGAGGCGCCGGCCTGTGCTTCCCAGCCCCGGTGACACCGTTGCGGGGATGCCGGCTCGGTGCCTCGGCTGGGCTTTGCAGCGCCTTCATCCTTCCTGCGAGAAGCTGCCGGTGGCAGCGGTTCAGCTCCTCCTTAGGAGGAGCCCGTAAAACGCAGCTGGAAATCACACGCTCGTGTTTGTGGCGCTGGAGGAAACTTTGAGCGGGATGGGTTTGCTGGGGTTTCGCCCTCTGGGTGCCTGAGCGCACCTCCCTGGCCGATGGGCTCGTTCCTGTCCTTAGTGGCACTCAGGCGAGCCGGGGCTGGGTCATTTTTCTCCGGTTTGTGCTTCACAGCGGCCCTTCGTATCGGTAGTGAATGGAGAAGGTGCATGGGGATGCCGGAGGTTTCCAACCTTTGACGCATGTGCAGCTTTATTGGAGTGTGTTGTAGTTGTCCGCACAGTTCTTCCTTTCCGCGCCCGTTTTCCGCACATCGGCGGTCTTTATTGTTCTTGTTCCCTTTCCTTTAGTGAGGGCACATGAAACAAAACTTCTAAAAGGTGATACAGGTGAAAAAAACAGAGTCTCAATACAGAGGCTTGCCTAGGCACCTGAAGAGATCCCGAGGATTAGCTTGACGGGGCAAAATGCAACAGAAGACCCTGAGATTCTGTTTCAGGGCACACAAAACGTGTGTTGGGTTTTTGATAACATTTGGAAGTAAGGTATTGTTTTCTAAACAATGCTTATCTGGATGTTTGCAAGAATGGGGGGGAGGGTCTGAAGAGGAAGCCAAACCCTACTGACCTTCATTTTCATTCAAAGAGTTCCTGTATGATCTACAGAATTCCCATTGAATCTAAATATAGTTTTGTTTGGAAGTGCATTGTGGAGCAGTGTCCGAATGCGCAGCGAGGTTTGTATTTTCAGGCCGGATCCAAAAGCCCTTTGAAATCAACAGGAGTCTCCCTATTGACTCGCTCGGTTTGGAGCGGGCTCTTATTTCTGCGGTGTAAAAGGTCACGTATCTTATCGCGTTGAATTCAGGACTGCTGGACCTTTTGTTTTCTGGATTGCTGCAAATAGTGGAAAGAAGTTTAATTTCCCCTTGTGAAGTGCATGCGATAGGCTGCTTCAGTGGGGAGCGCATAAACCCCTGTTCCCGTTGTTGGGGTGGGCCTCTGCTGTAAAGAATAGTGTCCTATCTGGGAGCGGATCTCTGTCATGGGAAAAAAAAAAAGCCGCCACTCGGTGCAAGAGAGTCAGGGGGCCTCGGCCAGGTGTTCAGGTGAGGAGACCTGTGAGCAAAGGCCTGTTTGTGTGGTCTCTTTCCTGCAAGTCTCGGGGGACTTCCTTGATAAGCACTCGATGATGGGTAAATTAATCCCCCTTTTCTGCAGGGTTTCAAAGCATGCCTAGGAACGTAATAAAATAGCAGTCATCAGCGTCAGAACCTCGACAGGCCTGATCACGGAGTCACAGAGACCTGGAGTTTACTTACCGAGTAGCATACAGTAGAGTTAGATGTTTTTAAATTTTTTTGAAAATACATTTTCTAATGCTTGTGAGGCCTCCAGCCTAATTGCAAGCTCAAACCCCCACTAATCCTGGTGGAGTGAGCAGCTCCTCAGGAAGGAAGACGCAATAAACAGTCCTACTTTACTGCCTTCTGAGTGTGAAGTAGGTTAGCGGGAGATAACAGTCAGGGGTTTGGCTACTCAGCTGCTGCGAATTGGCCTTGCAGTGGGAATCTGATGCAATATGCTGGCAGGTTGAGCACTGTGTAATGTTTGTGCCAGAGAGGCAGCTTGCTTTTTTTTTTTTTTTTCCCCTTTCCTTTCTTGTTTAATTATATAACAAGACATCTGAAAAAGCAGCTCTTCTCCATAAGAGTTTCGTGCCCGTACAATAAAAGTCTAAAGAGTTTCTTATAAGCTCTTCTAACATACTGTCAAATTAAGCAACTACTGGATGAGTAAACACCAGAAGGCTACTGCTTGGAGCATGGTGCTCTCAAAGGATTTACCTCCTTTGCCATAATAATTAAGGGATCTTTCAGCACAGATTCAGAAAGATTTCCACACCTGGTTGAAAAACCTTTGGAAAGGTGGGTGGGTGCCTCAGAGATGAAAGAAGGGCTAGTTTCCTGCTGTTGATATCTTTCCTGATGAAAGAGAGGAGGTGTATTCTCATGCGTGGGGCAGCTGACAAGGGATTGAATTCACATTAGAATAAAAAGCCAACGTACTGTTTGCAGTCTGCAGGGATAACAAATCTAATTGCTTGAGAGGGCTATGATTCATACAGTTTATGTGTTGCTGTCCTTTCAATTAGATGTATTTAAAATATATAAATAATTTAAAGTTTCGGTGCTCAGATGTTGTGCATTGATTACAGAATACTGTTAGTTGTTTGTGTCTCTTTAAAGTCCTCCAAATCTCTGTGGACGGTTGATAAAAAGATATACCACTTTGCTTATGTTAAAACTCTTTAACAGTTCTCCCAAGTACAAGATTTACTGCACCCTACGCTGTCGATTCCCTTCTTTTTCCTGCTGCTGCCTTTACAGTTTGCCACCACAGTGAGGCTTGTGTGTGTATCAAATCGTGATTTCTGGCGAGCATGGATGGGAACGAGCAAAATTTAATCTGAAATTATTCCGGATTAGCATTTTGGTATTGCAGCATCGTCATCAGTTGCCGGGTCATGTACTGAACTAGTGTAGGAGTTTAAAAAATAAAGGTGCCTTGGTTTATCCCTAATTAAAAGTTTTGTATGTGCCTTGCAGGCTGTGTCCCTGGAGAGCTGGTAATGGGATACAGGATGTCCTACTGCCAGGGTTCTGGCCGGAGTGGAGAGGAGGTTGTTGTGCCTGGAAGTTGTTGCTGTTGGAAGCTGTGGGGCAGTCCACGGGAAATGAGTTGGTGGTCTCTGCCTCACTCCCAGTTGGCAAATAGCCTTGTCACAAAACCACCACAACAATTACTGCTAATTGGCATCACTGTTGGCAGTTTCACAGGAGAGGCTGAGGGCTGAATGGGGATGCAGATTAAATTAGTAATAATAATACTTAGCACCTCAAATCTTCACAGTGCTTCACAAATGCTAATTAATTAATTTGCGTGATGCCCCTGTTCGGTAAACCTAAACGTGCTGTCATTTCTAAAGAGGTGTATGTCGGAGCGAGGTGTGTGTCTCCGAAAGGAAGGGGACGGGCAGGGACTGTCCAACATGAGAGATGTGCTCTTGCAGCTCCATCGCTGGAAGGAAACTCTCTGCTCCCTCTAGCGCAGGCAATAGCCTTAAGGATATACAGCCACTGTAAAATGGTTTTAGCTAATCCCTTATGAGCAGAGGAAGAAAACTCTCCTGATAGGAGGAACGCACGCACTGATGCAACTACATCCACAGAAGGCTTTGACACTGGTATAAATATTTTGGTTATAGAAAAGTAATAATCGGACCCAGTTATACTGGAATAAAATAATTTTTTTATCAGTACTGAAAGGAGGCCAAGACCAGAGAAAGTTCACTTTGGAAGTGATTAGCTTTAAGGGTTGTGTTTCTCTCAGCCCAGGGATTCAGACACCCCATTTCACCTGTCCCCATCCACCCTCACACCCCCCTACCCTACCCCCCCCCCCCCCCCCCAAAGTCTGAGCAGTTTACGTTGTAGCTACTGCCAGTGCAGGCGGGTGTCAGAGGCAGCACGAAAGGGGGCAGAAACACACGTGTTGTAGCTTGAGTTCAGCCAAGTTCTTGCAATCCTAGTTTTTAAGAGCTGCTTTTCTTCCCTGTTTTATTTTTTTCCCTCTTGCATTATCTGCACTGCGTGTTACGTGAGGCGCAGCACTGAATGTCTTCCAGGGAGTTTGAGGGACAAAGGGGCAAGTGTGGGCTCTTTATTGCCGGTGGGGTGGACAATGCATTTTCTCTGATACGTAAAAAAACTGTATTCCCAGCTGACCGGGCAAGCTGTGGTTTGGTACAAAGAGGCACACTGCCAGCCCTGGTCTACAGAGAGTCTTGGTGACCAGGACAGGTCATGCCTTTGGTTGCTAATGAACCATGAATCATTTGAGGGAGCTAAGCAAGTCCGAGCCCGCCGTGTCCTTGGCAGGGCTCTGTGTTACACCAGCTAGAGCTGGAGGAAGCCTGGCGTCTCTGGAATAAAGGGGAGGGGGGTAGCGGTGGCTTTAGACACGCTGTTTGCACTGACGCGTCTCAGCTGTGCAGATGCCACACAGTGCTGCTGGATTGCACTCCCACCACACCTGCTCCTCATCAAAGCGATGGTCTCTTGGTACACCTGTATGTGGTGCTGATTGCATCACCTGAAGGGGAGTCGAAGAACAAAGTTTTGGGAAGGGCATGCTCTTTCCTGTGGGTTTCTCCTGTATGCTAAATAACCCCCACGTTTCCACGAGCAGCAGAGCTAAGGCTGGATGGTTTGGTAGGATGGATGCTTTGCTCGCCGCCTCTGCTCTCCCCATCCCTCTGCATGAATCCCAGCTGTTCCCTCCTTGTCCCTGATGGCTCGATAAGAGGCAGCACCTTCTCCCCATCTGCAGCGGCACACGTACTGTTTGGTTGACAGTGAGCTGGTACTTGGACATCTGGCTTCTGCCCAACAATAACAGGTGGGTCCTGCCCAACTTCTCTCACGGCCAGTTTGTGGAAGTTGTAGGAACTTGCTCTGAGCCTTCTGCCTCAATTTCAGATCCTTTGACGGGTTCAAAAGCTCTTACGGGAGGGCTGGCAGCAAGGAGGGTGGAAAGAAGGGCAGTGCAGCAGTTCTCATGGCTTTGGAAAACCAGGCCAAGAGGACGGGCATGGGACTGAGGGCTGTGCTCTTGATGCACGAGGGCCAGCTACGCTTTGTCGTTCCCACCTTGGCCGCTCTGATGGCGTGGTGTCAGCAGGGCCAGTAGCAAGGAGAGCGTCTGTGATTCCTGGCTGCCGGTACCTGTCTCCTCGCTGTTGGGTGCACTGTTGGGTGCTTCAGGAGCCTGCGCTGCACACCGAGGAGCCTGGGAGAGGGCTCTGTGTCCTTCGCGTTTGCCTGCAGGCTCATGCTTCCCTGGAAGAGCAAGGGTTCAGAGCACGTGGGGACTTCTCACAACGCGTGGTGCACGTGGAACAGGGCTAAGCTTTTAGAATCAACCCCTGACTTTGTGAGGAGTTTTTCTTCCCATGCCCATTGTTTTCTATTGACATGACAGCCCTTTCTGCTGGGTGACACGGTCACCTGGAATTTGAGAGTCCTGGTGATGGTTTAGAAACCCTGTGCTGTCTTGCCTAACTTTGGGGTCCTCTGTTACTGAGGGGCTGTGTGCTCTTTTCATGGGAGGCCTTGCTGCAACTGGGTTGATGTGGATGAGGGGAATTGAGTGGGAGAACTGTGTCGGTTACAGACGCCTCGACAGAGAAACCCAGTTTTCAGGGCTCTTTACAAGCACTAAATGCAGCTTAAAACGTTCTATATTTAACATTTAAAAAATGCGTAAGTGGAAAAGTAATGTCTTGGTTAATAAATATGAAACTACGGGGCATTTTTTTAGATGCACATTTAATATTTAATTTTGTGAGAGAGACTCTTGCAGAGACTTGGTTGTGGAGTGCTTCGGGCTATGAGCTCAGATGTGGATTTCAGGTACGTGTGCAGTCTAATAACGGGGTTAGTGACAACACCGTGTCAAATGTGTTGACATGAGCAGCTCCCTCGTTTCAGTCAGTGCAGTAGTCCCCATGCTATATGATAGGCCGTGGAAACTAATTGTAATGAGTTTGCTTTAGACATTTAGGATTTTCAGGCATGCCCTTTTAAAATACAGGTGAGTGGGATTATCTTGCAGTTCAGATGCCAGAGGCAAAGACCTTCTCACCGGGGAATCTGAAGTGGGGGAGCGGGGACTGTGCTATTAGATGAAGATACTGCGGTCTCCTGGGTAGCTGAGGGTAATTAGTATTGCTCTGGCTCTTTCTCCAGCTAATTCCTTCAGCACCCTGCCCTATTAGGGAAAAGGGAGGAAACATAAACCATTTCAAAATCCCAGGGGGTGGAAAAGAGCATCTGCTCCTAACATCTGAGGTTACTTTGAACCTGTTGAAATACGTAGTAGCTGCTTTATTGTTTTTGCCAGGAGTTTCCACCTACAGTGATCCCGACCTCTAACTTGTTAACAGTGAGGTTGTAGGAGGCAGTAGTCATCCTCTTCTTCCCCGGCCCACAGCAGCTGATAATGACTGCTGCTCTGGACCTGGCACCGCAGGGTATTGGAGCGGGGATGGCCGAAACCACCAAGAGGTTTTCCTTTCCCAAGACCAGGAGCGCCTCCCATGTGCACTGTTGCTGCATGGGTCTCCTGCTGCTTGGGTACCCCGCCGTAACTGCACTCTGGGGGTGCGAATCCTTCTTCCCACAGTGAGGATGCTGATGTAGAGAAGAGCCAGTTGGTCCTTGAGTTTTCAGCTGGCAGATGAATGTTTTGTCGTGAAAAGTGAGCGGAGATTTTGCTTCAGCCTGGCTAGAGGAGGAGAATCTATCTGGAAACATGTGCATGTCTTATGGAAGATTTTTCTATGATGATGCTGTTGCCTTTCTCAAAATTGGATTACCTTCAGGGACTAGATCTACTCAGATATTGCTCACACCGAGTATGGCAGGCAGCTGTCCATTTGAGAGTATTGTGTCCTCCTTTTTATTTATGGAATTTAATTTGTCTGGATTTGTCTCCCTGTCCTCTGACTTCAGACCTGCAGCACTGGAATAACTATTTTGTATTTACGTCTCCAGTATATCCCCAAATGGAAGGCATCTTTAGGAAGGCGGGAGTCTTGTCTGTCGCTGGCTGTGCTTGTGATCACGAACAGGCTGACTTCTTTTACAAGTGTCTGCTAATTTTGTATAGTCTTTCAGATGAGTGGCTTATGGGAGAAAACTTGGGCCTTACTTTCAGGAGAATCATGCCT
Organism: Astur gentilis; assembly: GCF_929443795.1. NCBI lineage: Eukaryota > Metazoa > Chordata > Aves > Accipitriformes > Accipitridae > Astur > Astur gentilis. The sequence continues at coordinate 12,484,381 of NC_064904.1, forward strand.
TCTGCTGCTTTTAACAGGAAGAATTGTGTCCCATTGCAGGGATGCAGGACCTGAACTTAATCCCTACATCTGTCACTGACTTTGTGAATTTGTTCAAGCTGCTTAATATCCACATGCTTAATTTCTCCTTTGCCCAGCAGAGAGAAAATGCTTCCATCTTCTGTCCATTTCCAGTAAAAACTTTTCTTTTTGTGGTTGGGGACTCTCTCTGGCTTGTATGGCATTGAGCATCATTGACTGCTGTTCTTAGTAGAGCTGGCTGCTCCTGTAATATGGATAATAAGGAAGAATATATAACAACACAGGGACACAGAAAACAGCAGCCTCTATGACTTGCAACTGAACTTTCCAGGCAGGTGTTTGGTGAGGGGTTTCTGGGGCTGGGGTCTCTGCAACAGCAGAAACAGCAAACAAAGCCAGGGACTGCAGATAAACTGTGCAGGTGGACAGTCCTGAAAATCTGCCAGTTCACCAGGAGGAGAGTGGTGAGGCTCTGGAAGGGGACTGAAGGTGCTGCGGTGTATGTTCAGGCAAAGGGGAGCTTGCTGAAGTAGCAGCTATCAGATCAGCTCGGGGAGCATGGATTAGAGCTGTGCCGATGTTATCTAAAAAGGGTTTATCTGCATGCTGCGCTGTGCCTCCCTGTGATGAAACTAGAAAACAGCCTTGTGGAAATGTGGTGCAGCCTTGTAGGTCGGGAACCCTTCAGCGGCTTCAGTCCCTCATACTGGTGTTGAAGTTTGTGCCAAAGCGTGTTACTTATTAGTTTTTCATTAAAAATGTTTTATTTATAAATGGGAAAAAGGAAAATTTTGTAGAGGAACTCAAGAGCAAAGCTTCAAATGATTATTCCAAGCAAGGGGGCTGGTGGGGATATGTCACTTTGTAGGAGTAATGTGTTCTTCCCTAGGACAAGTTAAAGTGAATGTAAACTTTTCGTGTACAGTTCTTTGCGCTGACTTCTTTGCTTTGAAGCTGCATGAGCTTTTAAGGCGTAGCTGGCAGATGTTCGTTTTCATGTTGGAGAAAGAATGTTTAACTGGTATAAATATATCCACCTATTTTAGGCAGCGTAATGGCATTGTTGCGTGTTTGTTTTATCACTAAGAGTCTGACTGTTGTGTGCATTGCCCTACCATACAGTGAATCAGCGAAATCTCGGCACTTGCTCACAAAAAAAAGGCTTAGGTGCACACAATTACCCTTCTTTCTGAGTCAAGCCTTAAAATCAGTCTTTGATCAGCGTTCCTGGAGTTTGGCAGGCTGCTCTGAGTTTCGGCTGGGGCTGGGCCAGCATAACCATACGTCAATACCTGTGCAGAATTGATTGGAACGCCGGATGGCTGTGGGAAAATGATCAATTTTCATTTAGCTATTAGCAATTCTTCCCCTAACGTAGCTGAGGGATTTTACGCTGCTCAGTGAATGGGATGGGAAGCCTCCTGTACACAACTGAAATGTGATACTTCTGGCTAGGCTGGGCATTGACTGGCTTTCAGCAGTAACTGCGAAAGTGAAGCATTAGTCCTAGTTCTCACAGCATTCAAAAGATTATGTTTAAATGTGTTTCCTGTTTTACCACAACATACAATTTGTTACAGCATGGTTTGTGTCACTGTCGGTGTGTATGTATTGATCAGTGTTGATTATACTGTAAATGGGCGGTGTTTGGCTTTGTATTCTAAGTCATTTGGGAAGTTAGATGTGCTCAGTTTTTATTGTACTCTTTTATTGCCTTGTGTTGTTCTCATTGTATTGTGTGTTGCAGCATGTATTTACTCCTTTTGGCATTGTTGCTATTCTCCTGGACTTTAGAGTACAGCAGTACAGCTTTGCCTGTAGCTTTATCAAGTAAAATTTCTTTGCAGCGATCGCCTGCTGCTTTTGCATCTTACGTGGCTCCTGAGCAGTTCGGCGGTGGTGGCTGTGCCTGGGGTACATCATGCAGCCCTCAGCAGAATGGTACTGCTGAGTGTTTTGGAGGAGGTGAGCCTCCTGGTGTGGTTGACGTCAATGGCACCAGGCTGGATCCATGATTCATGGATCCCGAAACAGGGCACCAGGAGCTGTTGCCATCCCCGGACTGCGACCCATCTTCAGGGACCCTCTGGGATGCGGCAGTTTCAGCCGCTGTTGGAAATACCATCCAAGTGCCTTGTACGATCAAGAAATCTGGCCATCCTTGTTTCAATTGCTTTACTACTTTCGGGTCATCTGTAGAGGCTCTCTGTGCTGCTGGGTGTGGTGAAGGCATTCAGGTCTTTCCTTGGTAGCTCTTCAGTCCTCTTTGAGTGCCTCTGGACAAAGAATGCCAGTGTTGCGGCAGACCCTCTCTTTAACAGCAGATCGTCTAGCGTGGGGTGTAAAACCGACTGCTTGTATCTACTGCCCAGCTGCAGCCAGGCTCTAGTGACCAGTGGCATGGTTCCCAGGAGGGTTAAGAGGCCAAGAGTCAAACCTTGAAATGTGCTTTGCGCTTCATTTGTGGAGTGCTTGGTAGGTGTTGGTGTGGAGGTGGCTCCAGAAGCCAAGACCGCTGCCAGGTGTGGGTGACCAGTCACCAGCCCAGACTGGGAACATCCCACGTGGCTTGTTTCATGCAAGTAAATGATTTTCAGCTGCAATAAATAGCAAAAGTTGGACAGACCTGGCCTCTGTTCAGCAGACAGAGGACAAGTGCAAAGAGCATGCCAACCTCTGCCAGTGCTGGACTGTGTGTGGTGCTGACAGAGCAGCAGAGCTGTGTTAAGAGTTTTGGCCCAGATTTAAGCAAAAGCGATAGCTGAACTTTAGGAGAAGGAAAGTTTGGCTGACTTGGGTGTTATTTGAGAAACGTTAGCCGTGTTGTGATAGCGCGTCAGTTTTGCGTTGAACGTGTGTACACGTGTGTGTTTGTACAGGGACCTGGCTGCTCCACTTGTGAGAACGAGCGCTCCAGTAACAGAGAGGAAACAGAATTCAATCTTTGATGAATGTGTCACGTAACCCGCACGTGCATGCCCTAATGCTGGGTGCATCGTGAGGAAGAGAGGTGTTCCCATACTGCTGCCTGGCCCTGGGCCATCTGGTCCCAAGGAATCAGCCGTTAGTGACGAGAAACAAATCTGCTCTACAAAATTTGGCCTTTGAAGGATGGAGGCAAGGCACACGTGTCATTGCCGCTGACGTTTCTGGGTAATGCCGGTGCTCCTTTTCTGGTAGGTGGGCAGAAGGTGGAAGGGCTGGTTTGTCCCAAATGCCACTTTTAGAAGTGCCTTAGCCTCAATATGAACTACAGGTGCTGCAGAGCTTTTGTAAGCTATCTTGAAAACTATGCTGTGGGTGAAACACAGGCCAGGATTTGGCCTATAACTATTTTGCCTGTAGCTTGTAATTAAAGATAAAGTTAAACCCAGAAACTCTAGTTAAAATGTTCAGGTGTTAGTGTCGCTTGTATAACTGTGAATGCAGTAGTGAACTATTTTGCTGTCTTTCTCTGAAGATTGTGTTGCAAAGAAAGAAAAGCGAGCACATTTGATATTCCTCCAACAAGCTCTCACAAGGGTAATTTTGTGTAGATGATTGAGTGGCATGGAAACACTGTAAGATATTGTCCTTTTGTGGGTTTTGTAAAGAGGAGATACAGTTGAAGTAATTTATAATATGCAGAGTCTCAGCAGTCTGCCGAGAGAGCTTCTTTAGCAATTACCTGTAAGAATAAAGTAAAAAGCATTTATTATTGATATTCACATTCCACATATTAAGAAATATTTCTTCTGATACTGTTAATTTTTTATTTGTAGGCTCCAAAGGAGTGTAGAGTAAGACAAATGTGGTTGAGGAAGAAAAATATATGAGTTAATGTATTAAGTTTACATATTTTTCATTTGATGGATTTATGGTTTTTAATTACACCTTCATGTCTTGCATTCAGATCCCTGGGGGCCCTTTCTGAATTTCATGCTTATGCTCTTATAAATATGAGATGCTTTAACCTGCCACCTTGTGCAGTCTTCCTGCTGCTTGACTGACCTCTGGTAAAGTTACTTTTTATTTGAGTTTAAAATTTGAGACCTCCACAAAGAGCTAAATGATTACAAAAATACTTGTGTGATTTGGAGTTCCTCAGCCTGCCATGTTGTGCCTGTGAAACACAGGTTGTGAATGGGTTTCTCTGATGTTTGCATGGAAGGGTGGACTTTGTGCTCAGCATTTGCCAGTTGATCGTGAGCAGCAACACCCTGGCCTCAGCTTACGGCCTTACTGGCTCCCAGTGGAGTGTTTGGCAGCGGAAAGTAGTCGTGCCTGTGGTAATAACCCTTTGGGGAGCCATGACTGGGTTTAGGGAAGAGTGTTTTCAGCAATACGTTGTCCTGAATCTGGCTCTACGTCTTTTTACTTCAGTCTTCAGTTACATATGGCACTGGATTTTCATTTCATAACAGTTTGCATCGTGGTTCTTTCATTGACAGTGGAATTGAAAACCTGTGTTAACAGGTGGAAAATGAAGCCTGTTGGCACTGTGTAGTTTGAGTTGATTTACACTGGTGAAACCGAAGAGGAAGCCAGACTGCAGAACTGGGTCAATGTCTGTATTCCAAATCTGTCTCTCTGTGTAGGTATCATTACCTCTGCCTGCTTTTTTCCAGCACATCCTCTTCATTTTTCTGTTCAGTGGGAACATAATTACCTGTACGTGGGGGGAAAAACAGTGCCAGGATCTGTTTGGTATAACTGAGACCTAGTTTATCCCAGAGGCAAACAGTCCAGGCTGATAATACTCAAAATTTCCAAAAGAAATTTGCTTTGGGACTGACACTGTGCGTGAACATTCAGCCACAACTTGAGCCCTTTTCCTCAGATTTGTGCTGTATATCCTTTTATTATTCCAGTCATGGCTGCTCCTAAGCGCACACAGCTCAAGAGCGAAATAGCTCTGATTTGTGCTGTTAAAATTTAGTTGGGTTTCAGCTTCTTATTGCCAAGTCTTTTGATGACATGAAAGATATGTTATATGCAGGGCTGGCTTTTCTGACCCACCCGGAGTTCTTCCCTGAGCTTTTTATTGCTGTGGGAGGGCTTGACTCCTGCAGGATTGGGCACAATGAAAAGTGTGGAATAGACAGCTAAAGAACTGCAATGCAGAATAAACACTTGACCCTGGGAAGTGAACACAATTGAGAACACAAAGGCATTGTTCTTTGAGGTGATGCGTTGGAAGTTCTTTACTTTCTGTGTTTTCTTTTTGTAGTTTTCATTTTAATTCCTCTTGCTAGCACGGGTTCAATCAGATTTCTCTTTCTTCTTGCCACTGGAGCAACAGTCCCTTTTGCCAGTGTTGGAAAGTAGTCCAGGGCATCCCCTCCTTACTAAAGGATGTACTTCTGCTTTCTTTGGGAGCGGTGAGAGGTCTGGTACAGAAGGCTGTCTCACTAAGCACAGTGGTACAGAAGCAGTTCACCTGCATCTAAAGGAGTGAGCTGAAAAATGTGTATGATTGTTCAACAGGAAAAAATGTAGATCCACTGTGTGAGAAATCTGCTTCTTTCTGTACCTCGACAGGATTCCTTAAGTCTGTGCAAGAGCAAAGAGTTAAGGTAATCCTGATCTTACAGAGGACTTGGTTAACCCAGGAGTCTTGTAGCTCAGCTGAGTACAATACAGAAATGACATCAGTTGGAGCTTAGAATAAGCTTCCTTATCTTCAAAGACTGTTTACTTAATGGTTGGGGAATCGCTGTGTTTGTAGGTAGAGGTAGGAAATGTCCTCAGGCAGGCAGGAGCTGATAGCATTAACAGAGCAGTAGTGTTTCTCCTCAAGCATCCTTACATGGCTAGTGTGCTTCTCCCAGCCTGCTGGCTGCCTCTGCTTTCGTGCACACCACCCGTCCAGAGGTCTTTAAGAGATTGCCAAGGTAATTTTGGATGCTAACCACTGAACCCAAGCAGTATCCTTGTAGCTTTTGTGTTATTTCTTCCACGTCCTACTGACTTTGGCCCTATGTAGGGTAATTATATGGCCAGTCTGTAACCTCTGGCTTGTTTTGCATTGTTTGCCTATAACTTTTTTTTTTCCAAATTCCTGCTAATTTTCAGGGGACATGTGCTTACAGGGTAGTTTCTGAAAGCATACCCAGAGTTAGCGTGTCCGTCTGTGGAACAGTGGGGAGGGAAAGGAGAAGGGAGCAGCGTGTGCTGCTTTTCAGTGCTGGGCTATCAGCAGCCTGTCCCGGGGTGCGACGCGATGGGTACGGGGCACGCGTTGCAGTGCAGCGCTGGCTCTGCTGGGAAGCACATTCTGCCAGGGGATGAGTCCTTCTGATAAAAGTCCCCGTCCGACACCCAAATGGTGTAACAACCTGAGGAATCGGCCTCTACGAATCCGGGGGCAGTACTGCTTGTATTTTTCTTACATAAATACATCTATAAGTTTTCTTTAAAATATTGGTTAGAGGTATTTTAAAAATTTCAGCATTGAGCAGTGTTGCCTACCCTTGGATATTTCAGCTATCCCTTGTAATCGCGTGGAAGACAATACGTAGTTGGTTTGGGTTTTTGGAGGATTCTTGTGCAGGACCTGGATCTTTTCTGCAGAGTTCCTTTGACAGCAGTGAAGTTACTTCTGATCTCCAGTAAAAAGGACAATTTGATTTGCAGATTGTGTAAGAGCTGCTATAAACTTAATTTGGAGCCCACTAGGGTACATGTTCTGCATGCAAGTGTTTAGCTTTCCATTTTTCTCATGAAAACATTCCTGTAAAAGTGGTCTTTAAAGCAAATTTGTGCCTCATTGGCATTTTTTTTTTTTAAAGACAAAGCAGAGATGCAGTGTTCCAGGCAGATATATTTTTGTTCCCAGCTGTTTTGAATGCTCATTTGATGTTAAGTCTTTGTTCAATCCAGTCCTATGTCATTAATGACTCTGGAGTAAGTAGGTATGCAGAGCTGGAGGAAATCCTGTTTTATACGTTCCTATTCTAGGAGAGCCTCAGAAAGACTAACAATAATGCTGCTTGGTGAGGTAATAGGTAAACATAGTAAGAAATAAAAACGTGCTTACTCCTTACTGAAGCAGAAAAACAGCTTATGAAGCATAATGTTGTCTTTGATACGTGTAGATAATCTGACCTGCTTCAGTCTGTGGATTAAGGCATTAACTGGGGCAGCTGAAATGGCTTCTCATAAAGAACCTGTCCCTCTGGTTGTAAAGGAGTTGTCAGCAGATGCTAACGAGAATTAAAAAGAAGTAGGAGCCCAGTCATAACCCAGCAAAGTCACTTGGAAGGCTTGCCTTGACTTCAGCGGCCAGTTAATTCCCACCTGAGGTGGGGGGGGGTTGTGTTGTGCCGCTTAGCGTTATCACGAGTCCGATGTGGGCAGTGGTTCCAGTCAAGGGGGTGGGTGGTTCGCAGCCTTGGGTTTGTACCTGTCCTCTTCACGGTCCTTTCAAGACTGTGGGAAAGAGAAAATGGGGCATCCCCCAGCTTTTCCTTCCCTTTTCTGAATGAATGGTTTAGCAGAAGAGAAGTATTTCTTTTCAAGAAGAACCAGTGTTCTCATAGGAGGTCAAATTTCTTCATCACATTCTTGAGGAAGTCAAGACTGGATTTAAAACTTTTGATCTTGGTCAGTAGATGGGCAGCAGGTAGAAAAACAGGGTGAACTTTTGGTAGGAGTTTTGGGAAACTGTTGACTTTTTTTTTTTTTTTTAGGAAGAAAATGTGAAATTGTGTAATTTTTCCATCAGCCAGCTTCTATAGCAGCGTGTGTGACTACAGTGAAACATGTCAAATCCAGCCTACTCGCACTGTCTGTGCTACAGGCTTCCCTAGGGACGTAGGGCAAGTCAGCTAGCATTACATTTTTAGATATACTTACCCTATTTAGCATATGCATTTTGCTCAGCTTGTGATTACGGACTAGTAAGTTGCATGCCCGTATACCAGAGCCCTCCTCTTGGTGTTCCTTATATATGCACCGGTTTTTATGTGCATTAATCTGGTGTGTATGCTTCAACTATATTTCTAATCTCTCTCTACCTTCAAGTTTTTGACTGTGAAACAGCAGTGATACCTTTTCTTTGAGTAAGTAGGCAGAGTCATACTTGAGACATATTTTCAGACCACTTCAAAGATATAAACTTACTTAAGTGCCTGTGATTTATCTTGTTTTGCTTTAGAGTCCTTAAATGTCAGCCACTCTGAACAGTTCCTAGGATTTTCCTCTTTTATTTGGGAGGTGTCAGCTGACAAGAAGGCAGCTGGTGTGCTGAAAGCATCATTCCCTTAAGAATTTGGTGTGTGATGCGTTTAGCTGGAGAGAAAGCCCAGTGACAGTTGCCATTTTGGGTTTTTGTTTTTTTTTTTTCTTCTTCTTTTTCCCCTAAAAGTTGCTGTCTTGCCCTGTTGGTTTAATGGTGAAAGAATGTTGCAACAGGTTTAGCTGTGCAGTGCCTTTCAGGTAGCGAGAGATACCTGAGGAATGAGAGAGATCTTGTGTGCGTAACTGGCTGGCACTTGGCTGACCTAAGCTGACGGGTCTATACATAGTCCCGATTCCTGCCCGCCAAAAAAGCATCTGATGCAGACAGCTGCTGGGTGCGTGACCCCTTTTGGTACGTGGGGCGAGCGTGGGCACGTGCCTTCCTACCTGTTGGGTGGGCGCGGCTACCTCCCAACGCTTCTTGAGCTCCTTCTGTGCTTTTGGAGGGGACAGCCCCACCAGGAGACCTCGTCCTAGGTCGAGGGAGCTGTTGGACCCCTGATGGCAGGAGGGAGCTGGGCTGCCTGGGCTCATCTTGTGTAGAGGAGGAGATGATCGCGGCTCCCTTGTGCAAATGGTGCTGCTCGGTGCAGGGTTCAGGGCAAGGGAGTGAATACGCATTGGGCATCACCAGCTTGTAACTGCCTGGTGCAAAGTGCAAAGGGGAGGTTGCTTGAAGCACCTCTTTCCTCCAGACCCCAATAACTGCATTATTGGCTCCAGGATGTAGGAGGGAGGGGAGCTATCCATTAACAGCTGCTTTCCAGAAACACTTAAGATCAGAGTCTAATGAGCATGTATCACCTCTAGTGTATCTTGCTTGTTTCAGGTTATGTTGTGATGGCAGTCCTGATGATTATCTCATATTAATTTTCTAGAGTGTGATGTATGTGGATACACCTACTGCGCTCAGAGATTTCACTGCAAGATTAGAGACGTGTTTAGGAAATTAGTAATGAGAGAAAAACGCGTAATTAAAAATGATATCAGTTTGGAAGCTCATCCATCTTCAGCCAGCTTGCTGGAAGAGAAGAGAGTCTTACACAATGCTTAGTGGTGGGAAAACACATTTGGCTTTCTACATTTTAAACAGGAAGGAACTATTTAAATGACAGACTTACAATAGTAATCAGGGCATTTACTTGGGACCGCTGGATCACATATTGTAGCTGCATAATGTTGTGGTAACTGAGACTGTATAAAGTTAAGGCAGATCTCATTGTATTTGTTTTCTTCTAATGATACCTTCACACAATTTTTTTTTTTTTTTTTAAACTTATTTGGACCCTTCATAAAGTAATTGGGTCCTTGTAGTGAAAATAGCATTCATATTTTGAGGTAGTCAGATTTACATATGCTGAATATTGGCTGTAACATTATGAGGTTGCACACTTAACAATTTATTTGTTTCCCGAGATAGGCAATTTTATGTGAAATGTCTTAAATTCACAGTCTGCAACAGAATTTTAGCTCTTCATCCCCAATGACCATTATAAAATTGCCATATGCCTAAAAATGTGCTCAGCACAACTGCAGTTGTTCAGACTGTAAATTTGCTCTCATTTTGTGATGGGATCCTTAGTTCGGAATAAAATTATTCTTTAGCGGTAGGATAAACACCATTTGGTTGTATATGGTTTGTTATAAAATGTGGTAACTTTTAAGCATTTCAAACAGTACGCATGCTTTATTTGAGTTTTTCTGCCATTTTTCACGAACAGTTAACAGTACCTTGTTGTCATTTTTGTCATGATGTGTCCATAAACTCAATTATCTTTCTCTTTGGTCCAACTTACAAACACATAGAAAGCCTAAGCAGATGTCAGAGCAATAACCAGGTGTACATTGTAATACTTTGCAAAGTTTTAATTGCTGCAGGGATGTTTCCTAGTTAATGGATCTGTTTATTAAGTGCTTCTATCTGTTGTGTCTTGTTCAAGAGCGTACCTTACGTATGGTATTTTCAGGCTGAGTCTGGCTATTTTATCTAGTGACAGCCTCAGAGTAACCTTGCAGAGGGATGTGCTTTTCCAGTTATGATACCCATAGAGTAGTTAGCAAAACTGCTGAATTGCTTGTTGTGTAGGGAACTGTGTAATTTGTGATTTTTTGGTAAAATCATTAAATGCTTTAGAGGTGTGAGTTTGACACAGGGGAGCCTAGACCCAGCTGGACCTATGGATGTGACCAGCGTGTAAATATTTACCCTTATCGCCTCTGTAAGCACTCTGGGGTAAGGCGGAGCGTGGGCCATGAAAAATGGTCAGAGGGCTGGAGCCCCTCTCCGGTGAAGAAAGGAGAGAGTTGGGGTTGTTTGGCCTGGAGAAGAGAAGGCTCCGGGGAAACCTTATTGTGGCCTTTCAGTACTTGAAGGGCTTTTATGAGGAAGATGAAGAGAGACTTTTTAACAAGGCCTGTAGTGAAAGGACAAGGGGCAATGGTTTTAAACTGGTTTTAAATGGTTTAAAAACAAAAAAAGAAGAAGAGGGTAGATTAAGGCTGAGTATAAAGAAGAAACTCTTTAAAAGTGTGGTGAGGCACTGGAACAGGTTGCCCAGAGAAGCTGTGGATGTCCCATCCCTGGAAGTGTCCAAGGCCAGGTCGGATGGGGCTTGGAGCAACCTGGTCTAGTGGAAGGTGTCCCTGCCCATGGCAGGGGGGTTGGAACTAGATGGCCTTTGAGGTCCCTTCCAACCCAAACCATTCTATGATCTTTGGGTGGCTGCTGATCATGGCTGTTGGGTGTCCGCCTGTTGAGAGATGATGGCTCTTGTTATCTGGGAGGAGGGACAATGGGTGAGGAGGGTATGGCCAAAATGACTTGACCAAAGACCAGCAGTTCTTGATGGTGCTTGGAGTAGGGAGCTGTTAGGTTGGTGGCCAAGGGACACCTCGTGTCTGGGAGCTGGAGGTCAGCAGCTGTGATGGAGAGCATAGGCAGCTCCCTGGCATTCCCTGTTATGCTTACCCACGGAGAACTGGCCTTCCTGGAGAGGTGCGAGGGGAAGAACAGCCTCTCTTGGCAGCCGCTTTGGGGTCTGTGCTGTTGTGCGTGAATGGGGAGATGTGGATTTGGTCCAAGGATGTCTCCAGTTGCCCCGTGCTCACTGCCCAGAAGCAACTGCACAGCAGGAAAGGAGACCCTTGGTTCATGCCCCTGTGCAGTACTGCAGATCTGTACCCAGACCAGGCCATGGAGCCAGGACTGGGTCTTTTATGAGCGATGCTATGTATTGATGGAACAATGAGAGAGAAAATATTTTCCCAAGAATTTAATAATTGCTTCCTTGATGAAAGGCCCCAGCATCTGGCTCTTGTGTTTCATGTATTTTGTCATGTAGATGTAACCGTTTGCTTTGTTCCTGGCAGTAATGTTAACTTATTTATGTATGAAGCCATTTCCAGGTCAGTGGAAAACTGCATATAAATCTTTATTACATGTACTTGATTGTCTTTAACTCTTTGTAAGATATAATTAGCGTCCAGTAATCGTATTGCGGTGCTGTTTCTGTGATTACGCTAGTAGTTAGTGTGCTATGCAATTCTGGTTTTATAGACTGGAGCTAATGTTAGCTTGATTAAAATAAAGGATAAACATCGGCCTGTGTTGTTGGCCAGTTAATTTTCTCACCTTTCTGCTGCCCAGTTTCATTGCCTCCTGTGGTTCTGAGATGTGACCACCTGCCACTGTGTGGCTTCTGATTAAAAAGACGTGATTTTTAATACGTGGTGCTTCAGGCTGAAGTGGAGCCACTTTCAGTAATGGTGTCTGCGATGGGAGGGAAGAAGTGGATTGCGGCAGGGTCTTCAAGGACAGTGACTTGGCGAAGCACTAGTGCCTAGAAATGTTTTGATCCTATTGTAATGAATAGCTGCTAGTTCCTGTTGTTGTTTCTGTTTTGATTGAGTGCCCAGCTGGTGTATGGCGGAGATAGGATGTTGGGGCAGGGAAAGGAAGTCACTGTCAAAAGTGCATCTCCCTTAGGAAAGCAAGAATGTGGAGGCACAGTAGAATTGGGGTTTAAATAGTACTTATTTTTCCTTGGTTTTCATAGTGCACTGGCCGTATGCAATTTTCCGCTTGCTGGGTAATGGAAAGTTGTGCCCAGAGGAAGTCACTTCGTAAGTCAAGTTTGGGATTACAAAATCAATCACTGTTGGGTCACTAATTGGTGTGGAAGATAGGAATTTCCTATACAGTATGATAAGTTCATTGGTTTTCTGGCAGCGTGTGCACAGTGAGCTGTTTAGCCAACGATAATCTTTCCTGGTTCTGTTGTTAACTCAGGAAAAGCATCAGGTCATTTATAGCTACACCCAAATCACTGGTTTGTTTCTGAGTAGTAAGGGGAGGGTGGGGGGCAGTCTGATGTCATGTAGAATCTACATGTGTTTTATGAAGTTTGTTTTCATCTCTTTGTGGTATAATAGTGAAGCTTGGCAGCCACATGGGAATCGTGAAGATTGATTGCTCTTGGTGTTAAGCAGCTCACATCTCCGAGTTTGTATCAACACAAGCCTTCTTCCAGCAGCAGCATCTGGCTCATTGGCAAGATCTGCGGACAGTTGTTCTGATCGCTCTGGAGGTGCCTCTGGCTGTCGTGTGGCTGCTGCCTTGGCCATGCTGCTTTGTTATTCTAGCTGGTCCCATTTTCATTTATTTATTTTTTGGCTTACCTTTGATTCTCGTGAATTGCTCCTGAGATTGTGGTCTTGAATAAATCTTGCCTAACTTCCTCATGCAGGGACTTCCATGAGATGCTGATGTTAATTTATTTCAGTGACTATTTGCTGATTGGAGCTGGAGCAATAACATTCTGTTCTGTGCCTTCTGTGCAGGTTTTCCCTGTGAATCACAGCATCAGTCTTGTGAAGTAAAACACACATCTTTGAGCATATCCTGCATAATGGGTTTCTCTGAGACTAGAGCTGCAAGTGTAAATCAAATACTGCCAGTACACAGTCAGTGTGCGGGATGGTTCTGAGTCCTGGAACCAACCCCTTGGATTTCTCAAGTTGACCATTGGGAGTGGAGTTTCTGGCCCAGCTGACATAAACAGGCAGAGGAACAAAGGATAGTGTGTCTCAGCTCTGGATTTACATCACCTCAAGTGCTGTCCGTGTCTGTTTGATTGTATGTTTTTTATTCATATACCTTGTACTTTAAAAACATGATTCTTTCAGAAGTACTGTGGCTTTGGAAGACATGTAGGCTCAAATAAAAAAGAGAAAATCTATTTTCATTAAATAAGCCTATCGGGGTCATTACTACTTCTGGTTGAATTTAGCAGACCTGTGATGTGCAGGAGGCTGGACAAGATGGTTATCTTTGGCCTTTAACTCTAATGATCTGTAGAACTGCTTCGGCACTGTCCACAATGGGAGCTGTTTGACAAGCTGTCCCATTTTATAAGGATGTTAGCCAGGCATGATTGCGCAGTTTTCTGGTTTTAAATATGTATTTACATTTCTAATAACACATGCCACCCAAATTGCCTCAGTATTTTATTTTTAATGATTTATTGGAAATTTGACACATTATCTACTGCCACAAAACTTGTTTTAAAATGAAGGGGAAAATTTGCACACTAAGATGTAACTTCACTCATCACCCAACAATGACAAACGTGCATTTCATGGGCATTTTATGAAATGGAGAGGCAGGTTGGTGAAAGAGTTCATTGCTGATTTGAAGTTAGGAATGGGGACGCTTCCGCTGAGAGGGGGAAATACCGACTTTGCATTCAGTATCAGTGTTGCCATGGATTTCTTTAGGGCCCAGGTCTCACTCTGGGGCTGTAGTTTCTCTTCTGAAAAGAACCCTTTCCTTCTCTGTACTTGGCCTTTTCCAGCAGGGGATGAGGCAGCTTCTTTTCCAAGGTCCCAGACCACAAATTAAAATAACGTCCTTTTATGTAGTACCTTCAGTTGAATGGAAACATAAATGTAACCTACGATGTTAGGCATTGTCTACGTTTGTGGAATGTAGAATAAAGGAGCAACGTTAGATACCGTAAATGTTTAAGAGCCCTGTAAGTGTGACTGGTAGGATGAGCTAGAGCCTTTCATCTCTTAGTTGCTGGTTTTAATAGGATCTGGCTTGAAGAGTTTTGAAAGTTGTTGCCAGGTATTTGATTGCTTCTGTGTCTCGGGAGATAAGGCTTTTTTTTTTTCTTTTTTTTTTTTTTTTCTTGTGAAGAGCCTGAAAGCCTTTACAGATGTATTTTCACAAGCCATCTGTGGGCATGTGGCCATGTCTACATATATGTGTGTTATAGGCAGATACAAGCTCACTTTGCCCAAGTGTTTAATATGTTTGTATCCCATGTTGTAGCAGAGTTTATAAACCCTATTAACATGGCTTTCAATATACTCTCAGCATGGGTGGAGTCGTTTTTTGTCTGCCTGTGGGCATAGCCACATTGATACATGTTCGTAGAAGAGAGACCTCAGGCAAAGGGAGTTGCTTCTCTTTGATTACGCCAGCCCTTTGGGTGGGGAGAGGTTGCACAGCTTGCAAGTTTCACAGGACCACTGCAGGGCTTCCCACCGTAAGGATTACAGGTGGCTATTAATGATAGGACTGTTGCTGTCCTGCTCACATGAGTGTGATTTTCTGGGCTGATAAAGACAATTCTTACTTGTTATTTTGGTTGCGTAGAAAATAGGCAATGCCTTTTGGTGCCCAGTCTGGTATTTTTAGGGTTCAAGCGTGGACACATGTTTTATTGTTCACAATGCAGTATAGCCATTAAAAGTCTTGTTACAAGACTGTATGATCAAAGGATAGCAGCCAACTTGCGGAAAGTGGTATCTTTATGGGAACACAAAGTACTCGCATGCAAAGCAATCGAGTGATCTGACATATGACTGTTAAAAATAAGTTGTTTTGTAGATAAGGACTATCTAATACTGCTCAGGTAATGGCTGTTGAAGACCAACAGGATCAACAGAAACAGGAACAAGAATATCTTACTACTAATAATAATCTTGTTCTTGCTATATTTCTGCATAGTGTCTTACTATGACACTGCTACTAGTTCATGGTCCGTGATGTGGTGCTAGATGCTGAACTTCTCATCTAAAGAAACTGTTGAAATACAAGTCTAGGTAAATTACAGCCATAGAACACACTGGGCTATTTTAAGTTTTCAGGAACTCTTTAAGTAACTAGTCCCTATTGTTCTTTTTTCAGTGTATATGTTTAGGTTTTTGATATCTCTGCCCATCTGTCATTTGTGTGGGTATCTGGGGGAAACCATACCTTTTTTTTTTTTTTTGTGATTATTTGTTACTCCTGAAAACCTGATAGAAATGTCTCCGGGTCAGACGAGCAACAGGTTTACTGAGAAAATTTTTTTGAAGATGCTGTGAAATGTGTTGATGGCAGAGCCTCTAGAAAAATCTGGACAGGTAAGTCTGCAGATAGCTATGGATTCATCTTTCTCATGCCATCCTGTTAGAGACATTTCTGGTGTACCATCAGCAACCCTGAGTTGTCTTCCATTTGTAATCTAGAATGACATGTTTGCATTCCTTCACGGCTCCTTTTAGTGGGCTTTGCAATGAGGTTTTTTTGAACCTTTGCAGGGAGATAGTCTAGTTACTGTAATAAAACTAGTACAGTCTGCTGGGTTTTTGGTTTTTTGTTCTTTTCTTTCCAGTTCTCATTTCTGAGGTTTTAATCAATCTTGGTTATTATATTTATTTCCAGAATGTTATGGACAGCTAGGAGTGGTTGGACTTACACCATCTAATTTAGGCATCTCATTTGGATTCCTAAAATTATCCCCTGAACCTGTAGGGAATGAAATGTAACAATTCTGTACTTTTTTATCTGTAAGGGTAGATTGAAAGTAGAAAATATATATGTAGTATAGTTGATGACAAAGAATGTTTTGGGTATCATGGTGACGGGCTGTGAGTATTCAGCAAAAGAAGAATTATTCAAGGTGATACAGAGTGTCACAACTAGGACAAGAGGAATGGAATTAATACAGGAATGGTGCACATTGGAAAACTTGCTGTTTGCAAGGTAGCATAGGTTACTGAGTAGTCATCTAAGGAGAATAGTATTTTGAAGTCTATATTCCTTGTCTGTCTGTGGCACTTGAACCCAAGCACCAAGTCTGTCTACAGATGCATTACTCATCTTTCCAAAACTAGGATCATAAGAACGTACGTCTAGAAAAGGATCTTCAGATCTTTAAAAAGTAGTCCAGCTTCCTCCACTGAGATGGGTTCCCCTGTCTCTTCATTACCTCCCATGAATGTTTCTCACCTGCTCTTCAGAACCTTCAGTCACGAAGGAACAAGATTTCTCAACATCATTTTGGAGTACTTGCCGCTATTCACTCACCTTTGACAGTTTTTCTCAAGACATCTTTGGTGAAAAGTAGCATGATTTCTTATTTTCCTTTCCCAGGTAGGTATGGAAAGTAATTGGTCACCAGTCTCTTTGTAACTACTTTTTGTGCACTGGAGGATTCTGCTCAGTTTTCGTTTTTCTAAACCAAATAAACCACACTCCTTTGAACTTCCCACAACCTTCTTGTTTTCTAAACTGATTTTGTCCTATAGACACTTCTCAAATGGTCTGTCTCCATCTGCTGTTTATATGGCTGAGATCATCCTTCACCCTGATGAGATTCCATAGGAGGATCATTTGATTCTTTGGGCGGTGTCCCTCACCTGCAGATGTCCCTCAGGATCTGCGTATTTATCTTTTCTCTCTAACACAAGATGGGGCCAGCAGAATGAGGTCAATCACTTCTGTGCACCAGCATCTTAACTGAAACCGAGGGGCAACCATGGACCTTATTTCCATCCAAGTCCAGAGATACTGGAGGTGCCAGGACCCCACTTTCCAACAGGTAGCTGATAGCAAATTTGTGAATTTGCTTGCTGAAGTTGCTCTGCTGAAGAGCAGTATTAAAAAAAAAAAGCCACCCACGAATCCTTTTTAAAGACCTGCTGTGGGATGAACAGATTGGAGAGGGAGGTGGTGTCTCACACTTGTGCCACCAAGTAAGCAAAGGAGTTGGATCAGACTCTTCAGGCAGTGTGTGGCCTGCTTGTGGTTGAGGAGTTAGAAATACACTTTGTCATTCCTTTTCTATTCATCCCAGCTTAGAGGTTTTTTTTTTTTTCTTTTTTTTTCTTTATGAATTCCCAGCAAGGACAAAAAGGAAAAACTCTAACCCACTACAGTACTGCTTAAATTCAAATGTAACCCCCAAATTTTTCAGCCAACAAGTCAGTTTTCGGTGAAGCAGTTAAACTGAGGCAGTGGCGCTTTAATTAAGATGAAGAATAAGCGTAATCCACTTTGTTTCTGGAGACAGACTGCCTGGTGTGCTAACTGTGCACTATATGCAGCAATTTGTAGCTTGCAGGAGGAGTGCACAATGGGCAGCCCTTCGGTTGTGAAAGCTAAATCGTTTCTGTACAGTCCTCAAGTATTCATTTACCAAACAAATAATTGATAAAATGAGCAAGTGGAAGAGACACTAAGAGGGTGTGATCCAATGCCAAGCACTGGTTTTCATAGCTGGTTTTAAATCTACATTATGCTAATTACGTTCATGTGTAAAATGTGTCTACTCCCTAACTTCTGCCACTGAGCATTCTTTTAATTGGATTCAGATGGTTGGACTGAAACAGTTGCAGGGTTTGTATACAGATGTCCTGAGTGCTCCAAGCACCTTCTCTCCTATCCAGTTTTTCTAAGCCAGAGTCGCTTTCCCTGCAGCTGGTGTCCAGAAGTTCTTGAACTCCCTCATTAAAGGTCTGCCTGATAAAAATGGGCACGGTTCGACTGGGACATGCGCAGTTACGATCGTTTAAACATGCTGAAGATCTCACCTGGGGCATGACTCCTCTCCTAGTCCATTGGGCTGTCTGGGCTGGGTTGCTGGTCCCCGGCCAGAGTTCGTCAGTGAAGGAGTCCCTCTCACAAGGCTTACCATTGCAATTTGTCATACTGAAAACACGGGCCGTTGCCAGAATAATGGTAATAGTGGAAACAGCCTTTTGTTTCCAATAAAATTATATTAAGAGTTGATATTTCCGAGGCATTTTGACAAGGCAGCATGTTTTCTGTGTAGTGGTGCTGTGCTCTGATTTTCATCCCTATGCTGACATTCTGAGCAGCCTGATTGAACTCAGACTGTACGTGGAGTAGGTAGCATTCAATGTGATGAAGGTATCGGAGAGCATCGGTTTCCCAAGTAGTTGTTCTAACACTTTTCATAGGCACTCAGTTTGCTTTTAAGAGGAAAGAGAAGTTGTGAATTTTCATAGAGTGTAACAGGCAGAGTTTCTGTAATCTGATTTACCATGCTCATAGACTAACCAAAATTTACTCTCTGGTTTCAAGGAAGAAATAATTAAGGATGGAAAGTTATTTATCTTTTAAATAAAAGTGTCTAATTTCTATCAAAAGTTTTTGTCTGAATTTCTGTAAGGCAACTTTGTCTAAGTGGCTATTTCTGAAAGTAATAGTCAAACAAAGGCTTTTCAGACACCGAAGTATTGTGTGATGATGGGTACGCAACTATTTCCCCAAACACTTGCTGCTGTTCAAAATGATAATACTTTGATGAAGGTTTAAAAAAAAAAAAAAAGAGAGAAAGAAAAAAAGACACAACGGGTGTTGGAAGATGGTGGTTTTGTATGAACAAAATCAGTACTGAATTTGCATTGTGAAGTTTCAGTAAGCCACAGACCCAAGAGGGAAAATTAAAGGATTACTTAAAACCAACAATAAACATGCAAATTAAAAGTCATTATTTTTAATGAAGTCATACACTATTAAAAATAAGCACAAAATTACATACTAGTTTGGATGTGTAGTTTATAGAATACACCAAATGTTAAAATTGAATGAAATTAAGAAAAGCATTTTCCAAAGGCAAGTAAAATATCTGTTTAATTAGATCGTAAAGAAAGGAGATTAAAAGTAATATTTTGCGATACAGTAATTACTGCTTTTCAGAAGTAGTCAGGTTCCTGTGTGTTGATCTAAATTTAACTCTGATAGCAGATCTCTTCGGGGTCTTTTGTTTTGTTTGTGTCTTTAATTATTTTAAATCGTAACCACTACCTTTATTTTGTGTTCTTTGCACTGAACGCACTGCATGGCTGTTTGCTCCAATACTCTGCCTGCTCATGAACGCAAATGTGGGTGATCAGCTCATACCCTGTGGTTCTGCGATGTTAAAAGCCAAGTCGTTGCAGGGGACTATACAGCAAGATAACAGGAAAGGCGGCTGAAACCATTGGGAGGTGGGTTGAGGTGCTGATGGGAGCCTGAGATGTAAATAAACCAGATTGCTCTCATTTCCTCTTTCCACTGTATTATGCATTCCAATAGCACTATTCATCTTTATGACAGACACCTATTGCTTTAACTTTACTGCGGGCCACTGAAGTACATTAAAGTGGGCAGGAAATAGAAATAAATAGAGTTCAGTGAGGCTGCAGAATAACTAAACACGCTGCAGTCATTTTTAGTGTGGGGTCATGCGGGTTTTAGCAGATTTATCGTATTGCTTGACTTTTGTTAGAAAGATGGGTGCTGTTTAGAAGAGATGCAATATACTTATAAGTAAGAGAATGTGCTCCCCCCCCAACTCTTTGGGATGCCAAAGATGAAAAGAAACTGGGTTGAGTCTCAGTGGGGTAGAGTCAGTGGGATATGTCTGTGTGCAGTACCTGAGGTTGTGGTTAGAAACAGAATAATGGGATTGGAGATTTGAAGAAATCCTGCTAGGGGACAGCATGGAAGGAGGACCACAGTCCATTGGCTTAAATTAATCTGCCACCTAAATGTAGTGAGACATTCAGGTAGAGAGGCCAGCTGGAATTTAGTCTTAAAAATGCATCTATTTGTTTTTTAATGCACGTGCATTTTGCTCACTTTGGAATTGTGGATTGCTCTCCTGCTTATTCAGAGGGCTGTTTCAAGGACAGCATGGTTACACTGCAAGTTCTAGATACCCTTAACCCTCAGGAGATGGGACTTCTGGTGAATTCTGTTTTTGTGAAAGCTTTGTGTGTTTGTTTTTCCTTGATTGTTTATATTCTGATAAGATTAGGTCAGTAAATGAATGAATTCACAACATCAGTTACTTGAAGACTTAGAGCTCGTATTTTCGCTCCCTTGAGATAGCTGCTTGGAAACTTTTCTTTAAAAAAAAAATAAAAATTACCATTAGCACTGTTGGTTTTTTTTCCCCCTTGATTACATTGAGCAGTCTTTGGTTTTGCTGAATATACTGTGTTCTTTTTCTTCTTTTTTTTTGACAATGACTGCTATATAGTTGAAAGCAAGCATCAGCCTTCAAAATACTGGTCAATATAGAAGATATTAGCGGATATTTCACAATGTCATGTAAGATAAAAACTAATTTGTAAGCAGTGCGGCAGAAATCTGGAAAGACAATTAAGACACAAAATCATTAACATTGATTCTTTTGCACTGGGAAAGTATATTCCTTTCTCCCAAAGCATCCTTTAAAAAGGTTGTTTACCTAGATCTGTATTTAAGTATATATTTCAGTGTGACATTCAGTGATTCTTCTTCTTTCTTTTTAATTATCTTTATATCAAGAATTTAATTTAATTCAGAATACTGCTCCAGATACACTTGCATTGCAGAAAGTAGTGCCAGGCAGAAATGCAGGTAATTACTGAGGACGGTTGCTGGCAATTTGACTTTTCATCATTTGTTCGTCATCGTTTGTTCGCACTCTGTGGATAGTTCCTTGCTGAAAGGATTAGGTTACAGATGGGTGGGTATTACTTCAGGGACTTCTTAAGTGAGAATCCAGATGCTTTTCTGCGTCCTCGCCTCTTGCTTAGTTTGGGAGTTACAAGTCAGTAGCTGCAGGTAAGATTTAAAGCTTGTATCTTTGTTTCTCTCTCTCAATGGAAAAACTCTCTATGACTCCTTGTTAACTGAACAAACCATCTAACTGCAAACTTTAAATACCTGGGAAATTACAGATTGAGCTAAAATTTCAAAAGAATCTAGTTTTTTAAGTGCAATACCACTGACAAACTGCTTCAGGTATTCAGAAGAGTTCAGCTCCAGCAAGGTCATTTGGTGTTGCACGCTTTTGAAAACTTGGCTATGATTTTGGTGCCTAAGCTGTAGAGGGGCTTTTCAGAGCTGTTGGCCTTTGGGCCACATCCCAGTTGCTTTGAGTATGCCTATAGTTTCAAGGGCAGCGGTCTCGGGACGTGGCATTTTACAGTTGTGAGATGTGGGTTTTGTTTGTGTGCCCCACACGCAGCGCATCGGTGGTACCCGCGTAGCTGAAGCCCTGCTTGGTCCTTGCTGCATTTCATGGGGAGGCAGCAGCAGCTGAGGTATACATCAGAGAGGGAAGCGTGAATTAAAGTGGCTGTTTCTTTCTTTCTGTTGTATGTTGCTCTGGATGTGTTTTCAAATCTGAGCTCGTTTTCCCTGCTCCTGGTTCAGAGGTAAAGCCTGAAGGCAGACCCCAGGCTAAACGCAGCTGGTGTTGAACTAAATGGGTGTTTTGCTGTGTGTTCTAGCGGGAGCACAATCTTGATTTCCCAAGTCTACCATCTTGCCCAGTTGAGCTTGGAAGGACTTGCAGACCATGTCTGTGTGCTCTTCCTCGTGTGGGCCATTTGCACGTGTGTGTTTAATCTCCCAGTAGCAGTTTGCAAGCTTGCTTGTGTCTGTAAGAACTGCTTGCTGAAAAACAGTGGTAAATTCCAGCGTTTCAGAAAATTCTTCCTCCTATAAATACATGTAATTATCTCGTGCCTTGACCTTGCTGGGGGCTGCTGGGCTCCCCGGTGCGGTTGTCCTTTGTGGGGCCATTTATTTTAACTTTCTAACAGTCTGTGATGTTTGAATATCTAAAATTTGTACGCAGAAGTTAACAAGCTGAGACTGAATTTAGGGGCTTGGTTTCTGTAGTGGGAGGGGAAGCTGTGAATGTTACAGCATCGCAGTATTTTGCTTATCCTGCTTGTTCAGAAGGTAAGAACAGCATTTGGAAAGTAGGCGTGACAAAGACAGCATAGTTTATTTATGCTGTGCAGGAATAAAGGAGTCATCTTTGTAGCACAGCAGACTAAATTGGTTTTGGAGTGCTATTTGGAATAGAGGCTTGTGTGTCCCACATTTAGTTTTGTGCCAATCCCCCCAGCGCCTTGCACACCGTCTTTATCTGCCTTGCCTCTCTGCAGGCAGAGCAGTAACAAGAATGGGTTTAACTGCTTCCCCCCCTCCTTTGTGTGCATCTAATGCATTTGGTCACTCAAGTTTTATTTCTTCCCTCTGTAAAACATGAGAGTGTAACTTCCACCCCAGCCTTGTTAGGGTGCGAGCTGCCGAAGCGGGGGCTCCCCAGGACCAGGCATCGTCACCGGGTAGTAAAACCTCTTTAATGGGGCTGGCTTAACTTTTAAGTTATGGTTAATGTTTTTAACAGTAACTTGTGTTTCCTCTGCCCTTCACGCCCAACCATTAGCCAGGTGTTTTTGTCGCACAGAGTGGAAAAATAAAAGTAATCTAACCGTACAGCTGGGCCCTCGGTGAGGTGCTGGAGGAGGATGGCCACAGATGCAAACTGGGGATCACAGAGGCTGGATGAGTGGGCTAAAAGTCTCCTTGTAAATGCTTGGCGAAACGCAAGCGCTGGAAATGAGATGGCTTTTTTTTTTTTTTGTCCTACTATGAATAAATTAGACGGTTTAAATTTGGCATCCTCTTCGCTTATATGGTTTGGTCTGTGTAATTTTCTAAATACATAAAAAAAATTTTTTTTTTTGTTCCCCCCTTTAATATGGCATCCACTGGATTTCCTTGTAACTGCAAGACGGGCCTGACTCTGATCTGCCTTACGCTGTAAACTGTGTTTATGGAGCTAGAATTGGGGTCATTAATTTTCTTTACATCAAAAGAAGTAGTTTCTTTTAAATGAGAAGCCTGTTTCACCTAGTAATTCGCTTTAATTGCTTATTTGAAACTTTTGACATTTGATAGCAATTTAAACATTGCCAGATGAGGCTCACGCAGTCGGGACCTGCAGGTGCTTCCTTGTGTGCCCAACTTGGATCAAAGGAGCGAGCCCAGGGATGTGCCTGGCCGCGGACGGGGCACCCGGCGCTGGAAGTTGCTGTTTTCTGGGGCTGTTTGAATAGATGCTGTGTGTCGGCCTCATCAAGAATTTGCTCAGAGGGCTCTCCCTTGGAAAGGTTTCTGCAGAGCGTGGTGCTGTTTGTTTTTCTTGGGAGATAGACTGCGTGGCCTTTGTTTTGCCTAAGGCTTAATAGTGCTTGCAGCACTGAGTATGTTTTTTAAGTCTAACCAATAGCCCTTTCTGCTGAAGCGTTAGAAAAAAAGTTTCTAAAATATTAATTACTTTTTGTTTTCCTGAGTAATATCTGTTAATTTAGTATTATCGTCTTCTGGGAGGTTTGGAGGGAAAGAATTTTCTTGCTCATGAGGGTAAGCAAATGGTGCAACTTCAAAGGCATTTTTACCAGGATCTAAACCTCGATAAAGAGAAGAGGCAAAAATGAAACAGTGTCTTTCACTTGATTTTGTAAACTGGTTCACTAATGTGAATGCAATTTATTGTTCAGTCAGCAGCAGGAGTAGCTTTCCTTAGCCTGAGAAGTATTTATTGTTTTTAAGTCGGTAAATAAACAATAATTTAGATTATTGCGGAAAGAGCAACTTTTGTTAATAGCTTTTGGCTGCGGAACGATGCGATGCTAGATATACTCACAATGGTTCGTATCAACACGGTACTGTGTCTTGGGAGATAGATTAAAAACTCTTGCAGGAGTAGTCCAGCAGCTGAAATTGAGATAAATTCCATGCTGCTGCTGAAGTTAGGCAGTGTTTTAGGACTTTCTGAATTTAGAGCAAAGGGAAATAGCGCAGCTGAAAGCGAATGAGCAAAGCCAAAGTACCAGCGCCAAGACTTCTTAAAAGAGTTTTATTGATGTGTGTTGTAATTAAAACCAGAATTAGTTAGTTTTCTAATAGGACATTCATTTCCTAGAGAGCAATTGCAGCTTGGCATAAAGTAATACATTTTAAAAAATGAGTACTGATCTGGGGATACCCCCAGCATATGTTGGATGGCTGACTTACTAGCTTTGTGTGCCCTCATTATTAACAAGCAAATTAAGTATTTTCACTTGAAATAATTATACAAATAAACCTTTGGCTGTGCTGTGATTTCATTAAAACCTTAATTGTTTAGAGAGCTCAATGAGAGTGTGTGAAGTTGGGTCAGTTTTACTGCACAGCATTAGCCTCGATAGCAGATTTACAGCAGGGCTGGATTTAATCTCTTGACTAATCTTTACAGTAGCAGGCTTGGGATGGGAAGGCGTTTGTGTGTTTCAGGAGATAGGTAACTCTATCTCTGAACTGGAAACACAGAGCTGGGTTTTAAAATGCCTGGGCAGCCTTAAAATGAACTAGCAAGGGGGAGGGGTGGTGGTGGTGGAGAAATTGCTCTGTGGAAACAAAATAGGTGTTGCTTTTAAATCAGCTTCTTAGTGTGCACATTGTCACACCTTCACACATGGCTGTAGGCTCAAATCTATTTCTCATCAAAGCAGCTGTAGCGTAAGGGAATATTGTGACCATCTGGGTTGCAAAGATCAGAAGTAACAGTCCTTACTAGCAGAGGAGCCAGCTGCGGGCAGCACCATGTAAACTGGTTTTTATGCCACTTGATTAATCATTTCTGAGGGCGAGGACAACAAACCGTTTACCAGGTCACGCACTAATTTTTTGCAATACTTTAAAGTCTGATTTTCCTGTGTTTAAGGTGGCGGAATGCCTTTGAAACACACTGTGTGATATTTGTGGGTTCAGCATCTCAGCTAACATTGTTCCTGAGCCCGGGAAACACAGGCACGTTAGATGTGTCCAAGGGAGAGTTAATTAGAGGAATGAGTAGTTGTCAAGTAGACCACAGCTCCACTGTTTAATTCGGATGATAATTTTCATGCTGGGTCTAATACAAATGAATTCACGTATGGCTTACTAATCCACTGTGACCTGCGAGCCTTTTAGGGTATTCGGGGGAAAAAAGGCTGAGAGTTCCCAGAACAGATTTAAAGTGCTTCCATGGGTGGAGAGCAAATGACAGAGAACTTTTGTCTTTTTCTTTCTTTTTGTCTTTCTGCGTTGTTTTAACTCCGTATGGTTTTTCTGCCTTTCCCCACTCCTTTAGGACCCACGATTATCAGCTTTAATTTTTGACAAGCTTCAAGTGCCTGACTATTTACAGAAAAACAGGAATGAAGGAGAGAGCAGATGCGAAACTTGCGCCACTCACTTGAATCAGCTGAAGCAGGAAGCCATTCAGATGACACACACCCTCAACCAAACCAGCCACCCCGAAATGCCCGACCTCCCGCCCGGCGCCGGGGCGGTGACCAGCGTGGTACCCAGGATGGTCACTGTCTCTTCCCAGCGAGACCTGCCGCTCATCGCCGGTCAGGTGGGCAGGCAGCCTGGAAAGTCACCGAATCTCTTCTCTGGGGCAGAGAGGAAGAAGGGACTCGGATGGTCTCAAGGCGCGGGCGGTTTTCCCAACTCCAGCGTTCAAGTCACCGTGGCCCCCAGCGGTCTGAGCGGGGCTCTGAGCTCGGTCACCATCCAAGCTCAGCAGTACCTCGAGGGCATGTGGAGTATCTCCAGGGTGAACAGCTTCCTGCCTCAGGCTTGTCTAGTAAGTAGCGATAATTCAGACGCTTGCGTGTTTTGTTTGCATGTGTGTGGATCTGTAGAGAGAGAAAGATAGAATTTCTTGAGATATGTACAGATTTATCTTAGAGGGGATCGGCTAACGGTATTCTAAACCGTGTTTCAAGAGCTGAAGTGCTGAAAAAGAGCTTTGAACGATGTTCTGTCAGATGTCACAAGGAATTTGCTTTCTTGTGTCTGATGGTGAGATCCTTTCCTCAGCTGCTTCTGCACCTATTTTAGCTTCCCGTATGCAGGTGATGGTATTTGGCTGTCACGTACCTGGTGACCCCTTTAGAAAAACATAAAAGGCCAAGTTTGTCACATACGAAACTCTGGGAGCTTCATGGGATTATATCAAAGATAAACTTGACCCTCAAGTCTAGCGCTGAACTTCTAAGGCTGTGTTCAGCAGACGCTGTTGATAGACTGTGATGGAGAGCGTTAATCTTCAGGTTAGATGTGCTGCAAGACAGTTTGCTGTAAAAGAGTGCATTCAGAGGGTTGCTTCAGAGCCACATGCCTGTAAATGTCATTGCACTGGAATTTTAGGCATTGATGTTGATTTCCTGTGTTCTGTGTGTATTTTAAGAACTCTTGTGGGAAATGAAGAAGCTTTAGAGGTGCGCGTTACCTTTAAAAGCAAGTTCATTACAGATTTGTGGCAATCTGTGGAACCGTGCTAAGGTTATAGTGACTGGTCTTGACTAAGATTATTCCTAAACTGTTTACACATGGTAGTGAACAGGGGAGTGTGAGTAATGGTGAAATGTGTACAAACAGAAGTAATGGTTTTCACTTAAATCCGTTGTAGCGGATGTTGCAAGACCAGGTATGTTGGTGCTAGACAGCTTTAAATTTAACATAATGCCTTATGTGCTGTTGTAGATATAAACACTACCTAATATTGCTCGGTAGCTTCAGCTGGCTGAGCTCCAAGATCATCAGAGATAAATATTTAAGAGTGCTGCTGTCTAACATTACTTTTACAGGGTGGCTGTTGTGTTTCTTTCCAGAAAAAGCTTGGAGACGCGATTCCTCCTTCCCGTATTTCTCTCTCATACGGAAATTTGTGAATGCACATACAGCCCACCTTTGAGGGCTCCCCATTTAAATCCAGTGAATCTCCACTGATGTCAGATAGCTCTCTGATGATTTTACATTGAGAAAAGGGAAAAAACCTGGCCCATTCAGCTCTTCGTGGTTTGAGGAACTGCTGCTATGAGTGCTTTTCTCTAAAATTCTGCTCCATGCGTTAGGGATCAATTTGGCCAACGTAAGGCATATGATGTTACCTTTTAATTATCTCTTAAATTCTGTGCATATCACAGAAATGTAGGAAAAAAAAAAAAAAGAAGGAAGGCTACTGGGTTAAGAAGCCTGTGCTCTCTGAAAGCAGAAATATTTCCATTTCTCTGCTAATTCCTTGTTTGCCCTTATTCTTGTCTTAAATAATTCACTAACAGCCAGCTCCAGATTTCTTCCTGCTTAACCATGCTGACTGATAGATGTGGTTTTCCCTAACCACTGCATTATTCTAAGATAAAACTAAGTTGCCTCATTTAACCCCTGTGAAGGAAAAATGTGTATAATGTAACAGAGCTTAAGTGTGATCTAGAAATGTGCAAAGAAACTCGGTAGCCTGGAAAACAGCAACCTTTAATGAAAGGACAAACACTGTTAGGCTGTGAGCGTTGGAGGCTGCTTGGATGTCATCCAGTCATCTGCAAGGACAGTTTAGATTTAGAAGCAGTTTTTGGACAGAAGCTAGGCTTCAGTTGTGTCGTCCCCCCCCTTTTTTTTTAAATATATTTTTAAATTCATTTAAGCCTAAATGTAGTTACTGAAGACTGTGTTGTGCATCTCTTCCCAGATTGTGCTTTCTGTGTCTCCCTGAATTCTACTGCCTTTTGTATTATTAAGAACCTTGTCTCTGATGAAGCTATTTGAGTGGGTGAGGCAGAAAGTGCTTCCCTTACGTTTTTTCCCTGAGGAATCACAGGTGTCGAAGGAAATAGGATTGGAGGGATTTCAGGAATCAGCTAGTATAGTCCTTGCCTAGGACAGCATCCACAGCAGGGCATTCTTGTCCAATGCTCGCCTCAGCTCATCTTACAATTTTGCAAAGACTGTGATTCCCTGACTTCTATTGATTGTGAAGTCTGAACTTCTTTTCCTATTAGAAAAGTTTACTTGATTTATTTCTTTTTTTTTTTTTTTTTTAAAACCCTGGTTAGCGAGATGATTTTGTCTATTCTTTCCTGAAGTTGGAGACAGGGTTTAGGTTTAAGATTAACCCGGGGAGAGAGCTGTGGATATATGTCCTTTTAGAGATCTCTGTCTTTAGTAACCTTTCCCATCTTCCTGTGGGGCAAAGCTGGTCTGGCTAGAGGAATTCTAGAGCAAGAAGAATTGCAGTAGAAAGGACACCATTGAATGTACTATTTATTATGTGTAATGTGACTACACCTTGGAGTCTTCAGCCCCCGTGTCAGCAAGATACTGCACAAATGCAGAAGAAAAAGATGGCCCTTTTCCTGGGGGGGTTTACACTCTCAGTTGTGATACGAGTTATTTTGACCACTCTGTAAGTACCCCTGTTTCACTGGGAATCTGTACTTTTGCCTTGTTTTCTTACCAAAGGGGGGGGGTTTGAAACAAGTGCTGAACTCCCTGGTAAGAAAGTGTTAGCAAGCGCCTTACCTCTCGGGGACTTAACTCAGTGCTGCATACGAAGTGAGCGTGATAAATTTTCTAAAGATGGGAAGACGGACACAGATAAAGGCTGGGGTTCATCTCAACTATTTTTAGCTGCCAAAAAGACAGGTGTTTATTCTAAGCTAATTACCGAGGCTTCCTTTGTAGTTGTGGGAGAGCAACAGGCACCTCCAAGAAATGCTTTGTCCTTCTCCTCTTGGATGTCTGTCTTGGCTCGCCCTGTCCGCCGAAGCGCCTGTGGCTTTCTGCTGGTGCTGGCAGAGCCCAGGCGGGTGACGCGGAGCAAACCCTCGCATGGGCGGCCGCTGTGGGGTGCTGGGTGCCCAGTGCCCCGTGGGCGTGAAAATACACCCCAGCGTGTGGCTGCCAGACCTCAGGAGACCTTGTACCTACAGACGTTTCTCCAGGATCCACGTTTTTTTATTTACGGTTAGTTTTAATAGTGGCGGTAGTGGAATTGTCTGCGGAAAGAAAAAAAATTGCCTGATTTCTGCTCTTCTCCTCTCCCTCCCCAAACTCGCATGTATTACCTTGTAATGTCACTTACGGTTGCAAAAACACTTCTGGGCTGAATGTTGGGGGTCAGAAGTGCAGGTCATCGTAAATTTTTAATATATGTTTGGAGTTCAAGTGTGAAAATCCATTATAGAGATTATAAATTTTTTGAACAGGAATGTGTCTTCGAAGCATAGTGTGGGTGCTGCTCAAACCAAAATAATAACCGTGGGCTTCAGGAGCCGTGAAGAGGAACAGTAATTAAGGATCTGGACGAAGGCCCAGGGAGGGGAAGACTAGGATTGCAACCAAGGTGCAAAAGGTGAAGATGCAATCAGCTGCTTTACCCAAGTGGCCTGTTGTAAAAAATTACAAAAAATAATCACCAGTAGCAGTGATAAGTAGGCTGACCAGACAGCGAGCACTGTGGAGGGGAGGGAGCTCGTGTAACTCTGGTAAGACATCTGATTTGTAGTGGACGACTGACAACTTTAATTAATAAATAGTTTTATATTGATGTTTTTAATTCTAGATGTGACAAGTGAATACAAGGTTACTGCTCAAATGAAAAAACATGTTAGCGGTGCTCAGCTTTGCCACTCAGTTTAACATAGCAGCAAAGGAGCAAGGGGAATTTAGGCTTCCTAGATGTGTTGAGATCTGGCTGAGAGGTAGAACATTAAAACCACTGAAAATACCTTGTATATCTATTAGAAGTATCTGCATGTATTGTGGAAAAATAGAGGTCTTACTGTATGCTTTCAATTGACTGTGTTATTAGTATGCAGTGTTATGTGCTGCATAAAAGTGGTAAAGTAGCCATGCCATGTGCTATAAAGACATCACAGTGAAATAGAGTTTGTTTTTGCAAATTGCTTTTTCTTTTATCTTATGCAAAATGAAATCCTTGCCACACTGTATTTCTAATTTGAATATATACAATTGGTACTGGTTATAAGGCAAAATATTGTGGCTCCTTGAATCTTCACCAGTTCCTAAGTTGCTTTAAAAATATATTAAAAAATGCACCACTAGGAAATAGGAAAAGTTGGAGCCCTGGAAAATGGAAGGTGACTTAAGTAAAACTTTTAGAGCATATGTATATAAAATGGTAAATTTATCAAAATCCAATGTATGTCCCAGAGAGTATTTGCAAATTTAAAGGTAGGTGTAAGCTTATGGCCTGGTGCAGAGAGGGGAGGGCTCACCCACAGCACATGTAAATGGGTGCATATACTCTAAAGGAGTGATGTTCCTTTGTTTTATGTGAAAAATCTCTGAGTTATTTTAGTCACAGCTCAAGCTTTCCTGTAGTTCCTAGGAATAAGTCTTCTGCTTACCATAATCTGAACCAGATGGATTCATCTGAGGGTAGTTCAGCCTCTGTTGACTTTCCTTAAATCCTCTTTGTTTGTTTATAGCAAGGATGACTTACATTTTGCTTAGAAGATGCAATAAAAATCTGACTGTGGAAAAGAGAATGACAAGATTTACTTTCCAGCATTTACTTTTTTACTTTGATAAATGTCATACCAAATGGATTTTTAAATTAATTTTTAAAATCCTCCTTGATAGCTTTCTCAGTGACCTTTTATTAATACAATGCGTGAAATATATTTTGTAACGAAACAATTAAAATATAGTGCTTTGACCATAAATCTTGTCTGTGAGACATCGGGATGACTTTGAGCTTTGGGACATTGCTCAGACTCCACATATAACATCTTGATTCTGCAGAAGTCAATAGCAAACCCCAGACAGGTGGTGGGGCCAGGGCTGCATAGAGGCTTTTCTGTTTTCCCTTTAGCTTTAGTGGTGCTGGTGTTACTGCTTTTGTAGAGGAAGTACATAAAGGAAAGGGGGTGGCAAAAAAAAAAAAAAAAAAAAAAAAAAAGCTTCAAAGTTAGTGTTGGTCACTGTCCGTAACAAGTCTGAACAGCAGAAGGAAACCTTTTGATCCAAGTTACTAAATGCTTTCTCATACTAACCTAATTTATAGCCCCCATGGAAAAGACCTTTCCTGAGACTGTTGCAGTCTCAGGCTGAGCAGTAATGCCTTGCGTTGCACTTTGCTGCCTTAGCAAATGCAGGGAGGGTGTGAGATGTGGGAGGACGATGCTTCTACTGGCGCCGTGTATTGAGTCAGCGAGACCCTGCCCCAGCAGCCAGATAGGAGACCAGCTTAGAAAACGTGGGTCGGAAATCCAGCCTTAAACACGCAGATAAAAACGTAGCCCTCCGTTTTGTGTAGCTGCTAAGGTCTTAGTGCTCTCTTTTTCTAGATTGCCCCCAGTGTAGGATGCCCAAGGTGAAAATGAGGTTACCTTTTAATTCCCAGGTATCAGAGTGGCTTAGGAAAAATGTTAAAGAGTCGACAGAAAGGGTACTGGCTACAAGATGGAAATAAGTGTTTTCTTAGGTGAGGGTGTGGATTGCATATCTTTATACTGTGTGTTTGACACTTTGGCCATAGCATTGGTTTTACAGTTGTGGGATAGGGTAACTATTCGCAGGACTCAGACCCTCTTGTGGCTCAGGTTACCACCTGAAAACAGTTCTTTTGATCCTTCACCCCTCTAGGCTAAGCAGTTGTTATTACAGCTTGCACAGGGAAACAAGTCCATACTTGCCTTTGTTGACAATTGAAGTCAACAAGCAATAATAAAGAATGTTGGCCCAGACTTCACCTGTACTCATCAGAGGTAGATTTAAGACAAGCAGACTTTAGAGCTTATGTGCAAATGATAATCCACCGTATTTACCTTTGGCTCACAGGTCATTCTGTCATCCAGCAAGTGTACCATAAGCTACACTAGGATAAAAACTCCCCTCCTTTTTTTGCCCAGAATATTTAAATTTTCTACTCTTGCCTTTGAACTAGTTTCTTAGGGATGGCCTTTTCTCTCCGTTACCTTCAGCTCCTTTTGCTTACTGCTGGTCCATTTATACTCGGCATGTGCTCCGCTATGAATTCTCCAGGAACTGACTGTTAATCGATGCGTCCCACGCCACCCCAACATTAGAAATCACCTTAAAGGAAGACTCATACTTTTTGGCTGGAGACCAGAAGTGTCATCCAACATTTGAGAAGGACTCTCTATGTCTGATGCAGAAGTGCCTTTATGAGGCTACTGTTGCTCTGCACTGGCTACATCGCTTGTTAAGGGTGGGCTGCAGCTGAATGATGCCCTTTGGTTTCAGAGGTTAATGGAGCAGAGAAACCAGATAAATTCAGGCTGATCTCAGGCCCTAGTCATGTGCAGGCTGGTGGAGAGAAAGTCTCTCGCAGTGGTCTCCCTATACCCCATGGAAGGAACTGATTTGCACGGCTGGATTGCCCAGTTGTCCTGCTTCTGTAAAATAGGATTGACTAGCATACGTTTTTTTGGAAAGTGGTTTGAATTTAACATTTGCTCCATAGGCTGTGTACTGGAATGGTGGCATGTTGAGGTTGTGGGCCTCCAGGTAGTCAAGCTGTGCACAGTGCGAGCGTTGCCAAAAGGATCCCCTGTTGTTTTGTGGCATGAGCAGCTGAGCATCTGGCAAATATTGATGCTCTTTTTACTTGCAGCTAGAATCACTGAAATGCCCTGAGTGGTAGCTTCTGAAAGGAGGTTTAGAAAGCATCAATAGAAAATGTATCTAGTTTTCTGTTTCAGCACTTGGGAGACAATTTATGATGTATAGATAGAGTTCATAGACGTTTCAAGCATTTCATATGTGTGTGTTTAATGGAATGGATTGCCACTTTACTGAACATAGCATCAAATCAGCTCTGTTAATTGAAAAAGATTTTTCACATTATTGCTAATGATGTGACACAGTTTCGTTAGAGATGGTGCATAAAATAGCACTACTTGAAATGACATTAATGTATGCATTTAAATTCCTTTTTCCCATTTACGTGCATTATTGATTTTATTTCATTGTTGAGGAGATAATGGATTTATAATTAGAATACAGTCACCGTAATCAATGATGAGATTATTAGACTTATAAATAGACCTTTAAAACTACGATGAGGTAATTTCCCAGTGTAACGAAGGATCAATAATTAGAGGTTTGCTTTGAATCTGAAAGTAGTACTTGTAAGATTCAAGCGTGAAACACTTCTAGGGAAGTGAGTCCATATAAATTATTATACAAACTGGTGTTGTGGTTAGGCATTTTCCAAAGCTGACCTATTATTATTAGTATTATTATTACTTTTGTTTGGTGCCCAAACGCTTCCGAGTTAATTCCTCTGGGTTTGCATAGCTGCCACGATCTCAAAACTGGATGAGGTTGTTCTTTTCTGATTCCTTCATTGAAGGAAGTGTTTGAAAGGTGCTTGTAGGGATTGGCGCTCGGAAGATCTCGCGATGTACGGAAAGAGAAGGGTTAAGGGAGGCGGGATGACCGACAGGCAGTATATAAGGGCGTGACGCAGCTGAATAAACGCCATTTGCAGCATCCTCATATTGGTGTCAGTGCTCTGTGGCCCAGGGTATGGTGGACCCTGTGCCGAGTCCCACGGGGTGATCAGACGAATGTCTACAAGTGGTGACCCTGACGTGATTGGACATCGGCGGATTACGCGGGGCGTAATCGAAGGCCTGGCCAGGCATGGAAGGAGTCCTGAAGGTGTTGGACTCGTGCTCTAGAGAGGATGCCGTTCAGAAGATCATCTGAGTACCTGCACTGTGGTCGTTGTGACCCTTGGGTGCTTGTCAAGTATGACCGCTGTGGACAACAACTCTGGTGACGCACCAGCCGAACATCAAAATGGTGTGACCGATGTTTTGAACACCGCAGATCCACTTTACAGCAACCGCTGTGTGTACCCCATAAGCGGGGGACTATGATATGCTTTTAGACAAAGCCAATCAATTACAGGAGGCAGGTGACAGTGGCTTGACAATCTCCTCTCGTCGACCTGGCAATGGCTCCTGTCTTTGATTGACTGAAAAACGTTGACCCTATTTGGAATCCTTTTGGTGGTGGTTATTATGGTTTGTTGTGGGATACCAGCACTGACTGTTTGCGTGCGGAAACTCTTTATACAGAGTGCGGGTACCCACCAGTACACGAATTACTATGAGGTGGTGGGATCACTTATACCTGTAACGCCAGTTTGTACCGTCGGTCATCCGCCATAGTGAGGGGGGAATTGTAGGGATTGGCGCTCGGAAGATCTCGCGATGTACGGAAAGAGAAGGGTTAAGGGAGGCGGGATGACCGACAGACAGTATATAAGGGCGTGACGCAGTTGAATAAACGCCATTTGCAGCATCCTCATATTGGTGTCAGTGCTCTGTGGCCCAGGGTATGGTGGACCCTGTGCCGAGTCCCACGGGGTGATCAGACGAATGTCTACAGTGCTGTAGGCAGGAGTCCATTGCTGTGTTTTTGGTGTTGTTGGGCAAAGATAAGGGATCTGCCGTTCAGAACCTCCCCCTTCTGCTTCTCAATAATGGCAGTGGTAAAGCTGGGCAAGGCAGTTGGCTGTTGTAGCAGGGAAACAGGATTGGAAGGATGAAGAAGCGGAGAGTGGTCCTTGTGATGCCTGGCTTGGGAAGGGTCTGCGTTTAGTTGGTCCATGCAGAGTAGCTGTGTAGACATCCCATTGAGTCTCCCCAACCTCTCCTGATGACTCTGAAGTACTCAATATGCAGTCAACCTCCTTGTTCTTCGTGCCCTGCCTTGTGATGTCCTGATGTCCAAAATTTGTTGGTTTTTTTTTTTTTTTTTTTTTTTTTTTGGCTGCTGCTACATCTTGATTTCAGAGGAACTGTCAACGACCCTTAGATCTTCCAAGTTGTAACTGCAGGTTTTGAGTTCAGCGTTGTTTAGGAGTCATTTAGGTTATTTTTCCTAAATACGTGATCTTATCTATGTCAAATCTCACCTGACACTTCTTTGCCCACTCACGTTTGGGAAGTTCTTCTGGAGTTCCTCATTACTGTCATGGCATTTGGCTACTTGAAAAAGCTTTGGGACATCTACAGGCTTGCAGATTTCATTCTAGTCATGGTGAATCATGACTGTCTGTGTGTCTGGGTTACAAGGCTCCCACGTGGGGAGTAAACAGCAGGTCAACAAGGAACAGCCACAAGAAAAAGAGCAACATCTGCATAGCTCCATCCTGAATTTGGTACCTCGGTGTCCTTCAACAATGATCACATATCAAATCTGTCCCTGTTTGCGAATTTAATGCTGCTTCATGATCTTGCCCTGTAATTGAATCTTGTTCTCTAGATTTGGGTTTAGTAAAGACCCAGTTTTCCCTTCAGATAATGAGGGCTTGTACCTCTTCCAGCAAAATACTAGTCAATGGGTGCCTTGCATGTGGTAGCTGTCAGGCAAATTGATCCCAAGGGATGTTCTCTTTAAAGTAGTTACATCTAATATGCAAGCAGCTTCAGCATGATTGAAATAGGAATTAGGTATGACAGTGTCTGTCCACCTTTGCCTTTATTTGCTGTCTTTGTATGTCAGTCATTATAACAATATAATGATTATGCTAAAATTGTGAGACCTGTAATTCTTTGGAACGTGGTTATTCCATTTTGCTGAATAGAGAGTAATCAAGGCACAGTGAGATTTTGGTTGAGTTGCCTAAAGTCATTGAGAAGTTTTGTTGCAGTCAGGAAGGCAACACAAGCTCTCCTGATTCAAAGCTCTGTGAGTGTCCTGTGTTTTGCTGCTGTTAGAGACGCATCTGGCCTGTGGAAGTCAGTCCTAATGGAAAAGCATTTGTCTTCTTGTAGGAAACCCAATCCTAAGCTGACAGAAATTTGCATTATTATGGCTTGTTAATGAATTCTTTCACTTGCTCGTATCAGCCTCTGACAAAAAGCAGGGATTCAACTGTATATTTGTTCACTTGAATAAACAGTTAATTTTTAATTTTGACCACAATGGTCAATTAAAACACCCTGAGCAGTACATAGCTATATTTTTTGGCTTTGGAGGCTGTAACTATTGTAATACATGTCAGCAGGGAGGGCTCTGGGCAACACTTTCTGATGCTCGCCTGGAGGCATTAGAAGAAACAGTTCCTCTAGCCTGGCTGTTTTAAATCCACGGCATGTGAAAAGTCCCTATTTAAGAGTGTTTATGTGCAGCAGGATCTACATTCTTCCTGATAGTCCTTTTCCATGTCCTCCTGACTTTCCAGGTGGTGGGGTTTACATATGCAGATAGGGGGGTGAAGTTTGTGTGACTGGTGTTCAGATAGCCATGAAGAAGGAAAAAGAGCATTGCCTGCTGCCTCCTTTGGCACCCGTGTCCCGAGTGGCTGAAATGTGAAGTAATCGGCCCATTGCTGCCTGGTGGCATCTCTGCACTACCAGAGCCCTGGCTGCGGAGACCTTCCAGCCTGAGAACGTGGGCAGGATGAAGGAAGGAACAAGTGTTTCACGGACGAAGGAGGCCTGCCCAAGACCTGCCCAAAACCTTAATAAACTTCTCGGGGACCAAGGCGCATGGTTTAGGAGAGATGTGAGTCAGAGTGAGATCAAGAGCCCCTGGTCAGAGGGGAACAAGCTGCTGCTCCTCCATCCTTGTACTGCCAAGGACACCGGCGCTGGATGCAGCTGGGTGCCTGTGCCCTGCGGTTGAAGGATGAGGTCCTTTCTGTGCGTGAAGCGCAGACTGGTAGTGATTCTTGGTGGTGAAGATCCAAACCCTTAACCTGTCTTAGTAATTCAGATATTTATCCAAAAAGCAAGGGCCTCAGGGTTGTCTTTGGAGCTCCTATATGCTTTCTAGTCTGTGACAGCAGACGGGCCCTCCTATTTCTATTTAATTCTACTTCGCTCTGATTTTTCTCCTTCTGCCTCCAGAGATCAATGACGAGCCAGACATTAGCAACTCTTGTAGCTGAAAACCTGTTTTGGGGGAAGGGATATTACGCTCTGCATTTGATTTACATTGAAGACGAGATGCACATAAAAGCCTGAAACTACAGGTTTAGGCATTCTTGTTACCACATCGCAGCTGCGGGTTATAAAATGACTACAGTAGTGTATTGTACTTATAAAATGCCCTAGTTATTTTATAATGAGCCCTGGCAGAAACATTGTCAAGTGGCAGTAAAAAGTTTATCCAGAACACGTTTCGCTTCAACCTGGCATATGCTGCACTGTTAACTTTACATAATGCTAGTCAGTCAGGAGGAGACATTTCACATAGAAGACATATGCAGGACTTATCCACGCTTACGGGAAAGAAGGGTTTATAGCATGAGTATTATCCAGATAGAGATTTACGTCACATTTGTTCCAGTTAGTGGTAGTAGGTCATAAGAGTCTTAGCATGAATCATTTAGAGGGAAAATCATTGTTTTATCATATACAAACGGTAGATTTAATATATTACAAAATTGTTAGATTGAGTAGTTTTTACAATTTAATTGGCTGTGACGTTCTAGTCTGAAAGGGGAAAATAGTAAGTTAAAGCAAATACTCAAAATTCTGTATGTCTGCCTGCTGGTCAGGAAGGGGTAAAAACAACTTAAAAAGGAAAGGGGAAAAAAAAAAAAAAAAAAGCCCCCGTACAAACTCAGGCTTGATCTTGCTAGAGCTTCACCTGCAATTCACTGTTGAAGCCCTATTGAATGCTTTCATTATGGGACCAATTTTTTGAAATAAAATAAATTATATTGAGTTCTGACTCTGATTACACAGATGTGTCAGACTCGTTGACGCTTTTGTAATTTTCTCCATTCCCTCTTCTGTGAATCTGTTCTTGATACTTACATTTAGACTTCATATCTGGTTACTTTCTTTCGCAGCTCTTTCCAACATTCTGGTTTTCTTTTACTGTGACAGTACTATCCCGGGATTGATCTATTTTTCTCTAGATTTTTATATTCCCATGTTTTTCTTGCTTGTTGCCAGGCACGTATTTTGCGTGCGTTACAAAGTGGCAGCACCTAGCTTGGCTTTTTTGGATCCCTGGACAAAGGTCAGTGTCCAGAGAATGGAAATATTCAGGAGACTGGAAACGTTATGGCTGAGTTTTTGGCTTTGCACTTCAAACTTGTAAAGAGCTTGTAAGGGTTGTAATTGTCCTTCAAATGGTAATGGCCTGACACCCTACTGTGTACCTGGAAATTTAATCTGTGGCCAACTTCTCTACAGTGTAATTTTGGACGAGCCTGACTTGTTTAAACCTGGGCAGATGTTTCCTGCCATCTGGTCACGGCCGGGAACCTGTGTGCTGGGAGTCGGGGACGGGGCAGGGGATGCCCCTGCTCTGCCCAGCCCACCTCCACGGCCCGAGGATGTGGGGTTGCCTCCGTCCCTCCCTGCCCTCTCCCCCAGCCTTTGGCCATCTGAACTGGGAACAGCTCGTGCCGTCGTTGCTTGTCGCGGCCCCGCCAACCTCAGCTGCGTGCGTGGATGCTGCCAGCCGAAACGCAGCATGTCGAGCCCTGCTCCTGTGTCCTCGGGACGGGCAGTGGGAGCTGGTACCAAAACCCTCCCATCCATGACGCAGGCACCGGTATGAAGCACCGAGACATCAGTCATTGCTGCATGTGCAAAGTGCCTGGCGTGGCGTTTTCAAGCGTTGATTTTGCTGTGCTCTTACCAGTGTTTGTGTGGCTTTGGAGAGAGCGGAGGGAAGGGGGTCCTGTAGAGCAGTTTTGGAAATCCTTCCTTTGAGGATTAGCTGGCTTCCAGAGGGTTAATGGCTTTTGTCCGGCAAACCCTTTCTTAGAAAATTAAAACACACATTAATCTCTGGATGCAGAGGCCTATGACACTTTAAATATTCAGTGCAGTCGGTAACACTTTATAATGACAAGGTTGTGATTTCTGCGTTTGATCATGAGTGATTTATGAAAATTTAGTGAACGGTGAAGCACAGTTCCCTCTCAGCTGCAGACTGGAGTCTTCTCTCTGTGCAGACTTGCATGCTTAAAGAAGTCATGCAAAGTTGCTCCCATTCCTCTAGAGAACTATATTTTCTACACGCGGTCCCCACAAGAGCGTGGGTTGGGATGAGGGAGGTGCACAAAGTAATTCCTGCATTTAGTTTAAAAACAAAGCCCCTTTATCTTATTCATAACCCTTCAGCAGCTGTAAGCCACACTGTGGTGTGACAAACCAGAGTGCCCAGGAGGGTCCCATTACTTGTCTTTGATTTTCCTGCCTCAGGACAAATGACTTGGACCTGACAAATTTCCTCATACCTGAGCCCTCGTCATCAGCTGAGAGATGTAGCTGTCTCAGGGAGAGCTGTACATGGTTGTGCTGGAAAATCCTGTCACTTTGGATGGTGCAAGCAGTCCTTGAAATGAATCCCAAACTTGGAAGAACTTGTTTTGTGCTTTTTCAGCTTCTTACCATGCAGCAAAACTGATGTTACCTCTGTGTGTAAGAATACTAATTGGGTAATGATCTTTTAGAAATGTAGGCTTCTAAGTTCGCATAGAAATAAAAAAAGCAGTGAAAAAGGAATATATGTTATACATTTCTCATATTTTTGTTAAGTGTGAATAGCTTTTACAGGAATTGATATGTTAACAGATTCCAGTCAGTTCTTACAAATGTGTCACAATTTGCTGTAAAATTCACTGAAGTTCCATGCTAACTCTACAGATTTCATATTTAGCTTTGATTTTGCCATCATTTAGATAATGCATTAGTTAAAGTATGATTGGTTAGAAACATGTTGCTGCTTCTGCCTTCTTTTTTCATTATTTTGCTTAAATGTGATTTTCTTTGTTTCAAAGTCTTGTTGTCTCATGTAGTCCCTGTTGAAAGTGAATGGAAAAATATGTCTTGGGAATTCATCTTAACCCTGTAATTTTTATATCCGAGACAACAGCTCATGTGACAGCGGGTTATGTCTTCCTGGCAGAATGTAGGGGAGTATTCAGACACTAATGTTAGCCTGCCAGTGGTTGCTGGTCGGGTTTCCTTCTCTTGCTGGCCATCATGCCACTGGCCACTGGGCATGGCAGCCTCGTGATGTGCCAGTTTGTAAGCCCCACATACTGGATCCAGAGTTTCTGGTGTAGATTTCTTAGCAAATTGCTAAGTCCGTAGTAAGCTCCACTTATTGTTAGCACTTTGTGTCAGTTCCTGTAACTCAGAAGTTCAGACATCATGTTGGATTTTTCCCAGCCTGCATGTTTTTCCCCATGTCATATACTTTTTGTGACTGGTATAGGTCAAGGCCACACATTTGTTGCTTCAATTCACTGATGATCAAGTACCTCCTTTATTGACCATCTGAAGGTCCTTGTTACTCCATCACTTAGTTTTAAGCCATTAACCACGTGAGCGGATCTCATCCTTTTCCAAGCATCTCTGTTCCTGGCTGTCATTGCCAGTAGACCATGGGTGGGATAGACAGATTCCCCTTTTTAAGCATGTGTTCCTGCCATACCATCTATTTGTTCCAGTGTTGATCTCTAGCGGTGCTTGGTCTCTGCCTTTCTGCCTGCATCGCTGAGAAATCTGATCTCATGAGACTTCTGTATTACAAAGTGAAGGGTTTTGCCGAGGGTTATTTAAACTTTCCAGCTAGGCTTCTAGCGCGAGTAGCTTCACTAGGATTAAGTTAATCTGTGTGAGTATTCTTCTGTGTCAGCCTCACATCTCTTAGGTGAGCTCTGTGAAAGTACTCTTTTGTGTAGCAGTCTATGGTAAAGCGTTAGTCAGCCACTCCATAATGCTGATAATAGTATTAATCTTTAAAGAGCAGACCTTCAAAAGAGCTGGGTGCACTTTCTTCTTGTTGACTTTTCTGGAACTGGGAATTCAGCATTCAACCTATGGGAATGAGTCCAGATGAAACTCGACAGTATTCCACGCACCAGTTGAGTGCTCCTCGGTTGGCAAGAGTTTTCTTTTACTTGGTACCTAATAACCAGGTTGCCTCAGTTCTCATGAGAAAAACTCTGTTTGGGTTGTCAGTGTATGAGAAAATTGAGGGTGTGTATGTAACTGAGAAGGCCCTATTACAATGTCTGCATATCTGTAGTTGTAAAACATGATCTATGGCAGCACAAAATTTAAAATTTGGTGGCATCCCAGGAAGTACTTAATTGCGTTTGTGCTTCATTACAAGGCTGTCTTCTTTTCTGGAATTTATTTTAGCTAATTAGCTGGAAATGTCGACATAGTATTTCAGATGACAGAACCATCATATTTTATCATACATGAAGCAATTAACTCTTTTGACAAATATTTATTGTGGTGTCGTCTTTAATTAAATTTTCAGTACTCCTAGACATAGAGCAGGTTCTTCTGAAAAGGAGGCCTTCCCAGCACTGTCAATGAGCATTTGACTGATGGGGCTTAATTGAACTTGGCACTGGAAGAGTCGGTGGCCTAAACATGAAGATTTCGACATGACACAATTTCACAATACAGATGTCTGATATTTTGGCAAAATCCCCAAAACATCGCCCCTTCCAAACTCTTGTCTCAGATACAGCAGATGCATGATGCTAGAGAAGGTGCATCTCCAGTCACTCCTGTTCTTCCACTGGAACAGTTTGCAGGAGAAAAAAATGCTGTGCACTTGTGCTGGTAAGATAAATAATCCTGAAAAGCAGGGCTGTATATATGTTTTAAAAAATCAATTTTTTTTTATTTAGTTCTTGGGGTTATTCATGTGGAAACATGTTACAAATGTGACTGTTTGGTTAGTTCCTCTTAAACAGATAGGTCTTGTAGATGATGTGCCACTGAGAAATAATTCCTGACAGTTATAACTGAACCAGATAAACAGTTCTGCCAGTTCCCAAATAACACTGTAAAACAAAAGGGTTCTGCTTATCTTTTTCCATTTCTTCATGCCTGTCAAACTATTTAAGTGTGCATTACCCATCACAAAGGGTCTCTGTTTTTCTGCTCATCTGCTGCGGTCATGGTTTTTACCTTCTATGTTGCAGGACCTACTGCAGTACGCTTGTCCAGCTGGATTGCTCTTCAGTCGCTGCTGATCTTCGCCTTCACCCTTGCAAAGACACTCTTTGGAAGTGCTGCATGAGATTTCTCCCTGTCATGGCCATTCAGCAAGTGTATTAACCTGTACATGTGGTGTTTGTTCTTTTTTTTTTCCAGACAGAAACAGCACCAGAAAGTGGCCGAGAGGGTCCCAATGTTCAGATCAGCTCAGGGCAGAACAACTCCGACCCTGCGGGAGCAGGTGGCTCAGCAGCCTCCCAGAGCATGGTTGCTCCAGCTGGGGTCTCGGCAGGTACCTCAGCTGCGGCTTCATTCTTCATAAGGTAGTTTTTCACCTTTCTGCTTTCTGTAACCGCTCACGGGTCTTCAAACGGTTGTGAAATGCTGTTGAGTCTTTGCTGTGGGTAGAACGTGTAGCGTGCGGTGCTGGTTGATGAGAGGTGGAGTTGGTCACCTGGTCATGACTGTGGCTTTCCACTGCCGCTGGGGAGCAGGGATGTGATGGTGATGCCCCTTTCTCTCTCTGGAGACCTGATCAGGAACCTCTATCGACGAAAACCCAAGAAGATGTGTGTTGGTCTTTGTCTAGTCCTTAATGGCCATTTCCACCTGTAGCAAGTCTGTTATTCTGTAGGTTTCCTTGGAGCAGAAACTGAAGTAGCAAGTTTTTTTTTCATTCGGATTTAAATGAAAAAGATTAGACTTTTATTCAGTAGGATGGCTTAAGAATGCAAATACAAGTTTTTCCATAGTTGGTAGCAACAGTTAAAACAGCTTAAGACATTCTTTTTTTTTAGCAGTAGCCCAGAACAATCTTTTTTTTCCATTCTTGGGTCTTATAACAAAAATGGTATGTTAGTTTTATTTGTGAAATGTTTGTTGTAATTAGCAATGTTGATTAAATGCAATACGCTGTCAAGCAGATGGTATTTAAAACAACAAAATTCAGGGCTTTGTACTTGCATTCCAAACTCTTTTTTTAATTCAGAACTGAACATGTTTTGAAACAATATTGAAAAACGTATGTCTGTGAATGGCATTAGAGTCAAATTTATGCACTGAGTGAGGATCCTTCTTATTATGTAATCATCATGGTAATTGTATTGTTTCCTTTTCCTTGATCTTTAAAATGTTTTGCACCGTGTTTACTCTAAGTTACAGTCTGACCTCAGAAAGGGCTCGACTTCCCAAGTCCTGTTTTTTAGAAGAACGTAGCACAATGAGTCTTAAGCATTATATGCCTACATATTACAGTCTGTCTGTACACAGAGGTTGGGAAATGACTGCCCAAAGAGTGGTGTCTGTAAGTTGGTGCTTTGTTTTCTGCGCTAAGTGCTGCAGGTTTGAAGTCGACACAGAGAAATGGTTGCTTACAGAAGATGACTTGTTTCATTTTAAGACAGGTGTCTGAAATCAGTGGGAGTGGAGAGGAGAGGTAAGGGGAAAAGCTCAGACATCTCTTTTCTGGTTTAGTTACCTAAATAAGGGCAGATGAATCCTCTCCAAAGTACCTAGACTGGACAGCAGCACAGCTTTCGTTGCTGTATTTTGTATTGTGGGTATGAACAATGGGATTTAGCTTAATCTACTTTGGATTTATTACAGTGTAAATCTGTATGCCATACACAGATGTAAAGACTGTCACTTTCACTAGGGAATCCAGAAAATAAAATAGCATCCTTGGAATTGAGAGAAAGAAATCAGTGCCTAATAATCTGAAATAAGACCCAAAATCTTTTTTCCCAGTGATGCTTTTGTCACTGGTCAGCAAAACTGAGTTCTGTTTTTTTGTGAAGTGGCATATCCTTACTAATGATTGTTTTGGCTTGATTCAAAGATTTTTGAAGTGAGCAGCAAGACTGCGAATGAGATCATTGTGCATTGGATCAGGCCCTAAT
This sequence comes from Astur gentilis, assembly GCF_929443795.1. NCBI lineage: Eukaryota > Metazoa > Chordata > Aves > Accipitriformes > Accipitridae > Astur > Astur gentilis. The sequence goes on from NC_064904.1 coordinate 12,528,402, forward strand.
TGCTTCTCATGAATCTGTCTTTGCCTTGAGTGAAAGTTTTATAGCTTTAGTAGCTATGTGCTAGCTAAAACATTTTAAAACCCATTAGTACATTGCTTATTCCCTACCCATGTTTCCTCTGTTCAAAATTGATTCCTTTCAAATTTTTTTAACCAAAGAACAGGGCTGGTTGAAATTTTTTTGCACAAAGCACTTCTTTTTCTTTTTTTGTGGTTGTTGGAGAGAAAGACTTAAGTGAGAAATAAAGTTTTCCTTTAACAGTTATCAGTTATCTGAATTAGTTTTGTAGCATTTTCATGATCTTTCATCACACTGCTCATTAATGTACTTCAGCATTCATTTTTTCAGTATTCTGGAGCCTGTCTAAGAATCTCGGGTTCCCTAAAAACAAGCATTCAAGAAACAAATTCAGTAATGACTGTGATTAAAAACACAAATTGGAAGGCAGAAAATCTCACAAAGGCTGGGGGAGGGAGATCCATTATTGATCCCTGGCAGGCGTAAATAAGTTGAGCAGGTCCTCAGGTGGGAACCGTTGCATAGCATTGCCCAGGCTGCTCCACCACCATGGGTTTTAACCTCAGGAGAGGCTCCCTCTCCCACTGCTCCTTCTCTTCCGACCCCTCCTGCCTTTGGGACCTTACGGATCAAAGTTTCCGTGCTGAGTCTTCCTCCCGTCCTCGAGCTGTGCAGTCCTCAGCAGGAGGGGAGAGGAAGAGGAGGAAATCCTCAAGGATGAGGGAGAGACAGATACTGGCAGAAACTGGGGTGGAAGCAGCTTATCCAATACAAGTACTGGGATATCAACAGTGTTGGCTGGTTTTGTTCAGCACTGATGGGATATCAGGCTGCTTTGCTCCAGGCTTTCCAGCCCAGTCTCCTCTTTCCCTTTGCACCATCCAGCCTTGAGCGTGTTGAGGAAGAAGATCATCCCTGCCTTGAATCTTCTGCAGCAGCATCCACTTCTCTGTCCTTCGTCTCTCTGTCCAGCTAATCCTTCCTCAGCAAGCACCTAGAGATGGAAGAGGAGTCATGGCACTAGTGTTATGCTGTAGTCCCTGCTCATTGTATTTGCTGATTCTTTCCTTACTGTGTTTCTCTCCTCAGTCACTTAAATTCTGAACTTCATAGCAGGGCCAGTGTGTCACTTGTGTTATGCAGAGCCTGGCGCATTTTGTTTCTTGTTCTCTACTGGAATAAATGCAATTAATATATCGATAATCACACAGACACACTCTTTTTTTTTTTTCTTTTTTTTTTTCCCCCCCAAATCATTGCCCTCTCTTTGACCAAATCTACTGAGTACCTCCATCTTTTTACAAAAGCCCTTTTGTAAAAGGGGCTGTGGCTGGGACTTTAGCTCGGGAAAAGGGCTGTTCTGTCACAGAAATAAAGTAGCTAGGCAAAAATATGCATGTATGTTAACATTCAGTGTATTAGGGTGCAGGGTTAGTTATTTTGGAAGACAAAGCCTTCATAGGGTGCTTGTGGAAACTGCATCTGTGATTTCCTTAGCAGCAACAAAACTAGATACAGATTTTTTTCACATGAATAAAGGATTCCAGTCTTGTTCTTCATGAAACAGCATTAACTGTGTTTGTACAGGTCCTAGCACAATTAGCTTTTGGGCTGTGGCACGGTTTCCTGGCAGCAAATAAATGTCTTTTTCACATTAAAACTAGAGTCTCTATTCAGTGAAATAACACCCTTTGACTCTTGCTTGTGGGCTGTCTTGTGCCTGGGAAGGGAGGAGGTCTGTGCAGGTTTTTTTTGGTTTTTTTTTGGTTTTTTTTACTCCAGTTTGTTCCTCGGTGAGAGTCATAGCTTTGTATTTGTAAGGTCACAAACTGAAAAGACCCTACAGAGAGTTCATGTCCTCACCTGGAAAATAATAACTAAGAGCTGCAGCAAAACATTTACCTGGTGATAAGAGGGACCGATGGTTAGAATGAGTACCTTTAAAATAGTCTTTGCAGTGAATGCATTGATTTTCTTAAGCACATGTGCAGCCAAAATCTACATATTCATCCAAAGCTCTTTCTCATTTGAATGTCATATTTAATTTCTTCAAGCTTAATTATGTTCTGCTTCTCAAAAAAAAAAAAAAAAAAAAAAAGTATTTTATTCATTACCTAGAAATTCAGACTGTCTAGCATGGAAGTGCTAAGTATTCAAAATCAAAGCCAAATATTAGAGCCAGCAGACAGAAGTGTATTAAGAAATTAAATCAGTTTTAAGCTTTTTTCCTCACTCTGATCTGTCATAGAGGGAGGAAAGCTTTGATTAACATCTGACTGTGTCACACAAGCAAATTGCCAGACATTACTCAATGGTCATGTTACCGAAGGACCAGAGGATTTAGCAGAAAATGCAGCTTCTCAGTAGGTCACTGACAGAAGAAGAAAGCCAGAGCAAAAAGCGCAGTTCATGGGCATGGATGGCTGTGAAGAGGCTCCCAGTTTACCCTTACAATGCAGGAAGAGAAGTTTAATCTTGCATTCTTCAGATTTAAGAAGAATGCAGCTGAGCTTTGTCCCTTGGTGTGGCATGAGCTGTGCCTTGCTTAGTGCTCCACGTTTTATACCTGTTTACAGGGTTTGGTTTTTTGGTATGAGGAACCTGAACAAACTTTATATTAGTAAGTGAAAATATGTGAGGTAGTTGTAGGACCCTTCTGTGGGCTATGCTTGCAACTAAGTAAATATTGGCATATTGTGGTATAAAGCTGTAATAAGCTGTTGGGATTTTTGTCACCCGGACACCTGGGGAAGAGAGGAAAAGGTGTTTCCAAGAACAGGCAGGAGAAGGGCAGCGAGGAGGAGAATGGGCGAGCACTTGGGAAGAGGTTAATGGGCCATCTGCCAAAAAAGAAAATACCACTCCCTCGGGAAGGAGAATCAAGGCCCCCCGGAGAAATGGAGCCTGTCGCCATTAACACGCCATTTCCACCTGTGGGTGGCTGGTGATGGTGGTGGGGGTACGGCGTTTCGGTGGGAGCGTGGGTGTCCAGCCTCGGTGCGCAAGGGCCAGAAGAAAGGAAGGTCTGAGCAGTGACGGGACAGCTGGGAAGAATCAAAGCTGTTCAGAAGAAAATATGTATAAAAGCAAGCCACCCTGGGCGATGTTGAGCAGAAGACAAACTGTATTAAGTCCCCCTTCTTAAATTTTAATCATGTTTGATGTCAGGTTATTTTCACATCTTTTCAAACTAATTTGGTCGCAGGGTTGCACTTGCTGCTGTGGGACTGCTGCCTTTGAAGCAGGGAAATAGCTGTGTAGTTGCAGCTACTTTCCCTGGCACCCGCCTGCTTCTGTTTGATGAATTAGTCTTCCAAACATGGCACTCACTAGTTTTCAGGTTTCTAAATTATTTGCAGCGTTGCTGGGCTTTGCTAGATTAAAACCATTTAAGTTAATAAATGTGGAGAATCGCAGTGGTGAATCACACCCATTATCTTTCCACTCTCGTCATATTGCTGCATGTTTGGGAAAGCTGTGTCAATTTAGACATGATATAAAACATTACACATGATATGCTTTTTACAAGCAGCTTTTCTTAACAAGATATAACATACAATTTCTGAGTAATGTAATCGAACATCTTAAGAGTTAAAATAAGCATAGTCGTCTTTCTCTAGATTCAGGATGTTCCATCATATTTTAATGCCTGTGAGTTGTGGATTAAAGAATCTAATTATTCACTAATGAGCAGTAATGGTACATATAAACTAAGGGTCACTATCCTATTACAGGCACCTGATGGTTCACTGATAAACATTTGGTCATTAGATTGACCATAAAATATAGTCAATAATTGAGGTTACTCATAGAGCAGACACCTTATCAGCTTTAGGCATGGTGGGGCAGCCTGTCAGTACTCTGTGTACTGATTGTGCTGTGACTGAGCATATGATTAGGGTATTGAAGCAGTCTGTATCTAATGAAACTGCAGGAAAGGCATAGCAGTATTAGCACAACCACTAAATGACTAATGTGTTTTTGTTCCAAGCCTCAGACACTTCAATTAGTTCCAATAAACTCTGATCTAGTGTAGCGGTAGGCAGAGAATTCAGATATTTTGTGTACAAGCTTTCATTACGCTAGTCAAAATTTGTAACGTTTCGGGGACAGATGAAATCTGTGTGGCTCTGAATGAAAAACGATGGAAATAATAAAGGCTGTCATTACCATTTGTACTTCATTTTTTTCAGTTTTATTTTTGCATTTTTTAGTTTAAAATACTTTGAGACAATGCCTAGTGCCTGATTTAAAAGATGAAGCTGACAGCAGCAAATTAGATGTCTACATATTCTGCTTTAAGGTCCGTTCATGCAGTTCATGTAGGCTTGTGCATATAGATCTAAACTTAGAATATGTTCCTTAGCATTTTGTACCATATGGAACATTAGTCAAATAGTCTAGTTCTTGAAGGCTTTTGTAGAGATATTGATTTTACTGTGCTTCAAACTGTTGCTGGGAAAATAACCTCAGAACCTATTCTTTTATAATGTTTTTTTCCATGAGGATGCCTTAACTTTCATAAATTATTTAATATGGTGAAGGATGCAAAATGCCTTTTGTCTTTCTGAACTGCTGTTCAGGCTTCAGTTATGCGACCTTGGAAAGTAACCATAGAAACATGTTAAAAGCATCAACCGAAAATCAGTAGTTCGGTTTGACAGTGATGCAAATTTTGTGAAAGAAGATTATGATGTATTAGGAACACTTGAGGCATATATTACCGCTAACCTGTTAAACCTGATTATTCCATGACTATCAGTACTTTCAGAATTTAATGCAGGGGAAAAAAAGCACAAAAAAAATGAAACATACTTTTTTTTTTAAGTTGCCATGTTAGAGATGCTTCTAGCTAAATCACTTCAGCCTGTCATTCTCTGTCCTGTTAAAAGCAAGAATTATATTTCTGCTAAGCTCATAATGTAGTTCACTAGTTCTCTGTATTTAATAGCTGTAAACTTTTGCCCTGTACCCTGCTGGGATGCACTGGTATCCAGGCTTTGTGCAGAGCTGGCACAATTTAAATCTCTTTGACAGATAAAGTGGATAACTGGGTTATGAACAAGTAGTAGTTCACTGAAAGGCGAAGAAAATGTGTGACTCATTGGATCCTGAGTTAGACCTTTCGGTGCTGACCTGTGGTAGTTAAGCTGGTCTGTGAGGTTGAAACAGAAGTGCTTGCTGTAGTTACAGATAACCATAGTAAATTCTTGGTGAATGATGGGTCAAGGGAGGAAGCACAGTCACTTGTTAAAGCTTCCTCAGTAAGCATAACCCACGCCCAAGAAATCCTGCGTTGAGGTGATGCAGGAATATTAAATTTGAATTAATTACCTAGGAAAGTGGGGTACCAGCTCTTCCTAATTAAGATTGCCTTGCTGGCAGGTATGTCCAAAACCCATGCATGGTTTGTCCCTGCTTTGCAGTGTCGTTAGCAGCATCACAGGAGCTGCGGGGCTCTTCAGGGAGGTGATGGCTCGCTGGCATTAATGCAGCTCGACAGCCGCTCGGTGCATCAACCCTTCTTCATTAAATGCCCCGCAATGCCCCATTTTTTTTTTTTTTTTTTTGCTACCATTGGGTCACTGGTGGAAGCTGGTCAGGAAAGGTGGCTGAGCAACCTGCGGCTTGGGGAGAGCTACAGATATGCAGATGAAGGGGAGCATCAAGCTGTTCTGGGGTGGAGCCATATGTATAATTAGCCTTTTCCCTGTACTGAATGCCTCCTCTGAATCTAGTGGGCTGGAGCAGCCCGGTCCCCGCAGCGTCCTCCCCACCGCGTGGTGCTGGAGAGGGGGATGCCTTCCCAGCCACGTTTCCCTTTCTGCGTGGAGGCAGGGAGAGCAAGAAAGCCCTCGTGCAGATGTGCAAATGGAGACGGAGCGGGTGCCACCGAAGGGCTTGCCTGGTCTTGCCAGTGCCATGCCGCGGCTGCGGGAATGTGGTCGCTAGCTGTCCCCGGAGAGCAAACGTGGCCCGGCTGTAGCACGGCGCTGTGCGGGGACTGGAGACGGGGCAGGGTGTGCAGCGTTGTGCCGTATCTTGTATCATCCGAGGGCAGCTTAAGCTTTCCGAGTTGCTGTGGCAGCATACTACTGCCTATAATTAAGGACAAACAAAACTGCGTACGCTTTAGGTATAGCCCATTTCACGTTAGCCCGTAAGTAGGATAAGTTAGAAGATAAGCCTGAATTTAGTAGGCTTTGTTCTTGGAAACAGGAATGACTCTCAGGACAGCGTGTTTAAGAGCAGAACATCATTATTGGTATCGTTGCTAATACTGCATCATCCATTCAGACAGTGCTTTATCAGCATATGGTAAGCCAGGCTCCCTGCTATGAAGAGCTCATCCGTGATGACTACGAGACTGACGGGGCAAGCAGAGATGAGACACAGAGCTGTATTTCAGCAAAGGGAGGAGGTAAAGAAATTGGAGTAGCTGAGAGGAGAGGGAAGGTAGAGTTTCGGACATCGGTGCTGCTGAGATAGAACACTGCTAAAAGCGTGAAAAATGTCACAAAGGCCAGTAGATCTGTGATCAGGATATGGCTATTTAATTAGAGGGGGGAGGCACTGAATGATCAGCCAAGGTGGAGAGCCCGTGGTGAGGATTGGAGAGAGCCTCAAAGGGAACTGGCTGAGAAAGAGGGGGTGGTGGTGACCAGATGAAGCAGCGCTGGGCATCTAGGGGGCAGCGCCTTGGAAGAGCAAGGTCCCCGGTATAGAGGGTTAGGGATGATGGTATGAACCAAGGAGAGATCATGCAAGGCATCGGTTAGGAAGATGTTTGGAAGGAGAACCCTCACCTGGATAGCACAAGCTACATGTGTTGTGTGGGAGCAGGTTGGGCTATGCTGGAGGTGCCGAAATGAAGAAGGGAGGGAGCCTGGTGCCAACCACATTGGTGGGAAATATGGAGAGGAGGAGACAGTGAAAGAGGGGCAAAAAAATGGATCTAGGGATGTGGGTAGCTCATGGTGAGGTCAGGATTTTGGAGAGGATGTTCCAGGTCTTTACTCCAGCTTCATAGCAAAAGCAGAATTAGGGCACAGCAAAACACTTGCAGTGTTTTCTGCTGACTAGATGCCTTAAAGATCTTTATCATATGAGGTCATCCCTGGGGAGGGCTGATTTTTGTCAGCCCTGAGTGCCTTGATGGACGATAATATAGGAGGTTCTGGAGTACCAGAGGCAGCCCCTCCAAGAGATGTGGTGACTTTTTGAGCTGCTCTAGGTGGTTCAGTGGAGACTGCTGTTGCAGCGGTTGGGTCTTGGATTAGCTCTATATTCTGAGATGTTCATGATGCTCAGGAGGAAGAGCAAAGCAGAATAATTTAAACCAGATGTGCTCACAGATATGTTGGAGGGGAGAATCTGTGGCTTCAGAGACACCCAAGTTTGAATTTATTTGTGGGGGTAAACGGTGGCTGGTGGAAAGGATTTTAAACTAGGGAAAAGTCTGAAGTATTTATGGGTAATCTTGACTGGAGTCGTACAGATATTTCTTCTCACTTTGTTGTCTCTCTGATCTTCTGCTCTCCTGAACTTAATATTTTCTCCCTTAATTTAAGGATTTTTCATATGATCCTTTCAATAATTTCTCATTCATCCATAGCTGAACGCACCTGATTATTCTGTTTTCCTGAATATATGGAATCTCACTGTTGTCTAGCTACCATAGTCTCTTTTTTCCTTTTGGCTTCTTCCCTTCTTTCTGCCCTTCCTAGCTTGTCAAGAGGACCACTTCTCCTGCCTCCCCCCCACCCCAGCCCTCCCAGTCTGCCTGCTTTTTTGGTTCCTGGACTCCTGAACAACAGTGCTTGCTCTGACTCCGTTATTTGGGGCTCCTCAGCTCGGTGGCAGTGGCAGCTGTGCTGGTGGTTTTGCTGCAGTGGGAACGGAGCATTCCATAGGTAAAATGATAACTGTGACTTCCCTGCGGGGATGTAATTTGACAGTTTGCACCTGTTTTGCAACTTTATTAGTGACTTTCAGACTCTTCCAATAATGTATTTAACTATTTTAATACTTCTTTAAGACAGACAGATTTAGCAGGCAGAATAGTAAAATCAGACTGATAGTTAATTGAGTATTGAATATTTAGTTCTCATGGCTGACTTGCAGTCACTCTAACAGTTTACTGCGTGCAGGATGTGGTTTGCAGGGCAGATGGACTTTCAAGTGACACTGTTTCTATTCTGAGCTAGACTGTTTTCCGTGCTTGTGCTCGTGGCAAAATAAGACATCCCACATCATCATTTATAACAAAAATGAAATGTCAAGCCAAAATAATGCACCAGCACTGTAGCTGCAGTGCTTGATCCACTGCAGGATTGCTCTGAAGGTACTTTTAAATTTTTTGTGAATTAGCAGTGAATTTTGGCTTTTTAAAACTTCCCTCATCCTTCCTGCTGGAAGGGTGGAAGATGTTTCTTTTGGCAGGACATTTCAAAGAGCTTAGCCAGCACCTCGCTCGGCATCAGTTAGTGCTGCTTTGCTGGTCATCACAGAGTGACGTTCTTGGGGTTGCTTTCTGCTTTGTTGGGCTTTTCATGTCCTCAGTGGTGGAGCTCGCTTATTAAGAAGCACTGCCCTATGGAGTTTTTACTGGAAGGAAATGACTCAGTGGAAGTTAATCAGCATAAAATGAATCTAATCTAAATGTTATTAGTGAAGCTAGTTGGAGTCCAGGGCAAGCTTCAGAATATTCTCTGATAATCTGTCTTGAGCAGGTCTTCAGGAGTTGCTTATTTCTGCTGAAATTTGAAGTTACCATCTTTCGATCAGAAATAGTCAAATCTCTCCATCTGCAGTGGTGGAAGAACATGCATCTCACATTTTCCTGCTAAGTGCTATTTTAAATGGCGCTGCAATTTCAGCCTATTATACCTCTGAGAAGGATCATTTCAGAACTGATGTCAGTTAAATAAATCACAGGAACGCTGGGCTTTAAGAAGCCCGTATGTACCTCCTCTGTTTAAAAATACTCATTGTGTGGGCATACGACTTCTGTACTTGGGTGATTTCCACTGCATCATTTAATGCTGTCAGTGACCATTTAACTCGCTAACAGTAGAAATAAGTAAATGCCCCCCTGAGAAGTTATTTGCTTGGCAGTATAGGTGTCAAGCCTTTGACTAAGCATCTGAAATAAAACCCAGCTGAAGCGGGAATGGATCCTTTGTGGATTTTGTAGATGAGCACTAAAATGTGGAACTGAGGGAGCTGGAGGTGATGAGAAAGGTATGTCGGTGGGGATGGTGTGTTGGGGCAAAGGAAGGTAACCTGAAAATGTAACCCACCCCAGAGCTTTTATGGTAAAGGAGGCTTTACAGTCACAGAGGCTAAGTTGTATTCAGACTGCTATTTGTGATCAGGAATGTGAAAATACTGACTTTCTCCCTCATTCAGTCCCTCTTTTTCCTGTCTGATATTTGCCTGAATCTAGTGCTTCAGAGGAACCCTTGTTAGCCATGTCCTGTATTTTATCTCTCATCCTTTCCACTCGCAAATGTGCCTGTTTCTTCCCTGGAGCGGCCTGAATGAGCCGAATGCTTTTGCTTTTCCTACCAGATTATTTTTGATGAATAGCATGGAGTGTAATATCCTTTGTAACAAAAATAATTTATTGCCTGGTAAGTCATTTTGATACTGGCTTCTTTCTGTATACCTGGAGCTCATATTACAGGGTAAAATTTTAAGTGGTCTGTTTAAGCAATGACTTTAATAATGAAGGGCTAGTTAGAACCATTGTTTCTGTTTCATTACTTTGTAGTTTTAAAAATGTCTTTATTACTTTTTGTGATAGAGTACAAATGAGACTAGAATTTTATTTTGCTCAACCTGACTGTTTCACGAGTCTTATGTCTCACTGGCAAATAAGTCCAACTTTCTTGCCTAAGGAGTGTGCTTAGATTGATGTGGTTCTGCCTGCTTTAGCTCAGTTAGTTCATGAAACAAAGCGAGGAAATATTGCTGGCATTCAGGTAGCTGTATTTTCAATACGTAGCTAGCTATGCAGTGTGCAGCCCGGGAACTGACATATTTCTATATTAGGTGTTGACAGTCTGGCTTACATAAAGATTAACCTACACAGGTTTTCAGCAGTTTGTCATATGGTACAATTGTAAACAGCGAGTATGGAAGTACAGCAATATGTTCATTTGCTCTTGCTTTGTTTAACATCATTAGTGAACAGAGCTGGAAATGATATGTGGCAGGCTGCAGTGACTAGCTGTTATTCTGGGGGGGGTGTGTGTGTGTATATATATATATAAAAATATATATATGTATATATATAAAAGTCAGTTCCTGAACCCTGGTCCTGGCTGCTGAAGCAATGTTCTTTGGCCAGAAAAGCGTCTTAAATCTGCAAGCTGAAAAGAATATGGAGCTGACGTCACTCATGACAAATTTTGTAGCAGCAACCTCAGAAACTGCTTGTTTGGGAGAACAGAAAAAACGATTGGAGTGCAACAGGGCTTGTGAAAATCTGTCCTTTGCCATTTCTTAAATGAAGAGGAGCTGTGAAAATTCCTTCCTGGATTCCTGTATGCAAATCACTTGAATGCTTGAAGATGGGCTTGTTTGGTTGCTTCTGTTTAAATAATAAAGTGTAGCTGAGAGGAGGGATCAGCTCTTGGCTCTGTACAGCATGAGGAAGCTCTTTTTATGTCAGGAGTACCCTGCAGGTTTGTTTTAACTTGTCATCTTCCAGGGGTCTTTTTGAGTTTATTCCAAAGTGGCTTTGCCTGGTCTTTCGGTATGGTGCCTGAATTCAGGTGAGTCTTGGTTATTGCTTACTGATGCATGAAGCTTTGATTCCATACTTTATGAGGATGGGAATAGAGTAGGGGGAGAGCAACAAGGACGGTCAGAAATCAAGGAAACTTGACGTGTGAGGAAAGGTTGGAAGGATCAGGACTTTTTAACTTGTAAAAGAGAAGACTGGGGTGTGGTAGTGGTCTTCGATAAGAATTCAGTCTCTTACAACAGGTAACAGGTGCTGCCAGAGAAGGAAATAAGCTCCTCTGCATGTCTACTGGGGAGGTGGAGGGAAAATAAGGAACAGCAAGTCAGATTTATGAGACATGAGGTGTGAATTTTCTAACAGTAAGACTAGTTAAAAACTGGAATTGATTGCCTCAGGAGGCTGTGGGCTTGCTTTTACTGGAGATTTCCAGCAAGTTGGACCAATACATACTGGAATGTATTAGGTAAAGTTCATCCTACCATGGAGCATTGGGAAGGTGTAGATAACCTCTTAAAATCCCTTCTGGACCCGTCTTCTCTGATCAACTGTGAGCAGATGATGTTCCTAATATGTCAACATAGCTGATTTTTATTTCTGCCTTGCTGATTTTAATAAGAGATAGTAAGAGAAAATTAAGAGGTCACTCAAAGCGAGAGGCTGAAATTCAAGCCTGAATTGCGAGATTATGCTATGTGCAAGAGGCAAGGCATGAACTTAACCTCATATTGGAGATACTTTCTCTCGTAAATGTTGGCTTGGTAATATCCCCACAATATTAGATGTGGTTTGACATTTTGGAATGTTTCAGAATAATGGTCTTCTATTGAAACTTTATTACCATCACCCATTATAAAAATGCTATTGTTTGAGGCTGTGCATTGTGATCCAGATGAACTAATTATTTATTGAGGAAGTTGAAGCACTGAAATAAGGAACATTAATTGTTTGTTCTTCCTGGCAGTGCTTCTCAACAGCATTGCTGGGACAGCTAAGCAAACAAAGGTTTGGTGCTGTACTTGTGTAATGGTATTAATGTGAGGAAAGCCTTTGTATCCTCCTGAAGCTATATATGCATCACAGGAACCTAGTAAGCTTGTTCTAGGGGGAAGAACAGACCATAACCTCAAAATTTAACGTATAATTTATAAGTGACTCCTTGGACAAAATTTATTGTAGAAATACAGATGGTGCCTGTCCTTCTCAAACCTTCATGACAGATTTAGACATTCCCAGTTTTCTCTTTAAAGATGCCTCTTTCTGAACCAGATTTTATTTTCCAAATCAAATGCTGTTAGTGGAAATGGATACCTTGTTAAAAATAAAGTTTGCTTGGGGTTTTGCATAGCAACTGCACTGTTTCATTGTGCTACCTTTCTAATTTTAGAACCACAAATCAAGCAGTAATAGCGATAGTAAAAGTAATAATACCAACCAAGTTTATTCTGTGAGTTGCGGAAGGCTTGGGACAGAGTGCTGGAGGGTGTATTGTAGGACATCCGTCTATTTGTTGTCTGTATTGACGAGTAATTAAGGAAACAATAACTGGAACTCCAGATACAATGACAGACTGTGACTTTCCCACTGCTTCCTTTGGAGCTGGTTTGCAGTGGGAAAGGCTTGGGATATTGGTTATGTGGTGGAGGATTGATGCCTTGTTGGGCTGGGAACTGGGAAAGTTTGGAAAAGTCTTGCCTTAGAGTAAACTGATTTCCACTCTAAACCTGCATCCAGAATTTTGCAAGCTTTGCAGAGTATTCAGAATCAGGATAAAAAGTGCTCCCGTGATGTCTGTCTGGCAAGGTCAAACCAAAACTCTTGAGTAAGTGTACTCTTGAGTAAACTCCAAAGTTCAGGATATTTAAGGCTTGGACTGTACAATTCTTTGGCCTTGACTCTTTCAGTGAAGCCCTTAAGCATTCTCACAATGTGAATAATGACAGTGATCTCTGAAAGATAAGGCTGGCTAATAACACTAAAACTGTTAATATATAATGAGTCATGCTGAGATGAATGTGCAGAGGTTTTTGTTTATTATTTTTGTAAGTGGAGCTTAATAATGGGAAGCAGGACTCCCAGTTCTATTTCTGACTTACGGTGGTTTGTCAGTAAACCCACCATGTCAATTAAATCCTCTGTTATCTATCTCAGTTGACCCATTTCTAGTATGTGTCCCAGAGTACATTTCACATCACCCTTCCTTCTGAAGCTTAATACATTCCACAAAGTGTTAAGCAAAAATTTTATAATTTTGCATAGTTATAAAAATTTCAAATCTAGTTTTCTTTTTCATGGAGAAATTATGCCCAGAAGGAACACTGTTCTTTAGGGATTTAAATTCTGCTGTTTACTTTCACAGCTATAATGTGCAGAACATGTGCAGTGAGTGTAAGCTAGAAGCAGCTTGCTGTACATCACAATATCTGAAATGTCATGTTAACGACATAGGCAGAATTTAAAATAAAAAATTGTATGGTTCTTTCAATGGGCAGGCTTTGTAGCTACTGTTGTTGCATAGTCTTACTCCCTAGATGCTAAGCATTATGTAATTGATCTGGCCATGGTTTTCCTCACTGGTCTCATCCATGCATGGCAGAAAACCTAGTAATCTGTAAATTGTGTGGGGGAAAGAGCAGGTTAGAGACTGTCCCTTGTCATTTGATATTGAGTACCCCTGCATGTGCCATATATTAGTTTTATTTTCTACTGTGACACCTAGCTATGAGAAAAGAACTCTCCAGAGCATCTTAAAAGACATCTTCTATTAAAGATAGAAAGAGTTAAGCAAAATGCAGACCGTAGATCTCACAGCCGGAGGTAAAAATAATATACATGGGTGTCTCTCTTGCTTTAATTGGAGGAGCGGCATAAGAGTGCGGAGCTTAGTTTCCCTTGCAAGAATGTTTTGTAGAAGGGTGCTTCGTGGAGGTTGAATGGGGAGAGCGAAGGTAGGTGGAAAGTGTACCTCTGTGTCAAAGCTGTGACAAAATGCTTGGAAAATGCCCAGAAAAAGAAATGACTGTAATGCTGAAGTTTTGCATAGTATTCCCTACAGGTCATAATTTCCTCTGTGAGGAAACAGAAGTTGGTATTGGAGAAGGTCAGACAGCCCACTGTGGTGCTGAAGATGGTTGTGAGGGCCTCTTGTGCAAGACTGAATTTGAGAAAAAGCAGCAAATCAGGAAATAGGCATGGCACCCAACTGGGCTCCTGCAGAAAGTGATCTGGTAGGAGCCTGACTTCTGTCTTTCTGGTACTAGGCAAAAAAGGCCCAGTTTATGAGAGCTTTGCCTTCCCTGTCTTCATGGGACAAATTCCCCCTGAGAAAAGGAATGCTGGAGAAAAAAAGAACAGGAAAATTAGGTGTAAATTCAGTAATGGGTTGTCGGATAAGTACTACAGAAAAATCCAGTGCTCTGGAGTGTCTCAGAAGTGGCTCCCTGTAAGTACATACTCTCATGAATTTTACTGAAGTAAGGAGTTTTGTGAAGTTGGATTTTGTTTGATTTAGTTGGGCCCATATCCAAACCAGCTTGGCCTGTATTTTGGCCTAATGAGTACTTGGCTGGGATGCCACTAAGTATATTTTTGGTGCTGCAAGAAGTGCGTAAGGATTGATGAGTCCTTGTGTGGTGCTCTTTGCCTGGACCAGTCCAGCAGCCCAAGTAAAGCATATGAAGGCTGCTGCCCAGCTGGCTTTTGTAGTAGTTAAAGAACTGATCATTCTTCTTATAGGAGCTGAGGTTGACAATTACTTGAATTAATAGTCAGCGTCTACAGTTTGATAGTAATGTTTCGTTTTGCCTAAATTGCCCTATTCTTTCCATTAGATCCTTAACTTTTCCCTTAGAAAAAAACCCAAACAAAACATGCAAAACCAAACCCAACCAGCTGTTTGATGCTGCTGGTACAAGATGCCTGTGATGTTCCAACTCCAGAAACAACCTCATTTTAATGTCGGGCAAAGGAATTTTTGCATTCAGACACAGAGAGGTTGTAATTAAGCTTTGTGCACTACTACCTGAGATGCTTTTTAAATGTGAACCACATACATCATTATTAGTGCAGTTGGCCTGTTGCCCATCAAAGCACTGATTATTTTCTACCACAGCTACTCTAGTTCCTCTGCTTTTTCAGTTTCCTGTTATCTCGCATGGACATCAGCAGTCCCTTTGCCAAATTTCTTAGTAAAACTGTGGCACTCCAGACTCATAGGAAGAGGATTTATCAGCACTATAGCAGTTAATTGCTTTAGCTAGCATATGGCACTGTCCTTTGAACAGTGGAGATGCAGAAAGTGTGTGAATAGTCTTGGAAGTGAATCACTTTGAAAGTTGTTCTGTCTTGGTGAGGAAGTTAAGACAACTAGTAATGGATAGTAACTAGTTTTACTGAGCTATGTTGAGAGATGCTATTCTTCAAAAAGGCCGAATTTTCTGTTCATTTGTTTATATACTTTGCTTAGCTTGGCCTGTTTGGGTGTATTTACTCATTGAGTGTTAGTGTTAGAATTCCCGAGTAAATTTGTCCTTTGTATCTCATTCTGTTTCACATATGTTTCCCAGAGGAGCTCCTTCAGCCAGATCTATTGAAGGAATAATTATTGCATCAGGATTTAATGTATATCTTGATTGCACTTTGAAGACATTCTCTTGATGAGTTTTTATCACTTCAACAAGGGATCATAGCATGTAAACAAAGAAATAAACACTATCTTTTATATTAATCAACAAGATGATTAAATAATAACCACAATTGTTAATTGGTACTTGGAGATAGAGAGTAATGACTGTCTTGAGTTCCACAATGAGAGTACCAACAGGTAGAGACTCTTTTCTGCACAATAAAGCTGCATATAATTTAGGAGGCATTACGGTTTTAGTGTGCAGCTGCAACCATAGTGAAGTTGTGCAACTGTTTGCCTGGTGTACTATTTCAGGCATATGTTTTCATACCGAATGAGGTATTAGCAAGGAGATTTGAGATTTAGGCAATTAAATCAGTTCTCATTGCTACCTGAAACCCGAGGTTCTGTATAAACCCATGCTTGCAGTGTTTTGCTTCACTGCGGGACGCAGTTCCTGCTGGTTTCCGGATGCAGCAGGAGTCAAAAGCTGCTTCTTTCCTCAGAGGCAAAAGTCCAACTTGTCCCTCACAAGGCTGTGGCTTCTGGCTCCCTCTGAGTTTGGAAACAGAGCCTCATTTTTTCATCACACGAGTGTTTGTCTCTTTCTAAATCCTGCAGTGTTTGTAGAGGGAGAAGGAAGCACATAGGGGGTCTGCATCTCTAGAAGTTGATGAATTAAAAAGGTCTAGGAGTTTAACACACAAGTTTGGGAATGTAGAGCATAGGACTGGGAATTTTGGGGGTCTGTATTGAGTGTCCTGCCCCTTGTACTGACTAGCTGTCTAATCTTGTCCCAAGTGAGTAATTTTGCTCATCAAGGCGCAACCAGTTCTTTGTACTGTAACTCATTTGAAGCCAATACTGCTGCTGGAAGAAACTGTGCAGCCGTCCTGCTCTCAGTGTTAATTTTTGCTTCTAACCTGCCATAAATATAAGCAAAGGAAGAGTTTCCTTCTCTGATCAGCTTACTAAGCTGACTCAGCCTGAGGGTCCCTGAGGACTAGGTTCGTGGCAAGGTTAGGGGTCTAGATTTACCCCAAATTAGGTACGACAGCAAAGCACTGCCTTAGTTTCTCCATATTTCTGTTGCTTATAATACATCATAGATGCTAGTACCAGTGTGATCTCACTGAAAAGTACTTGGAGATCCTGGGCTGAAAAGGCATGATGAAAATATAAAGTAGCCATTGTATAAAGAGACTTTTTGTCGTCACATATTTATAAACTAATTTGTCCAAAGTGACAAGCCTTTGTATTGCAAGCATGGACCAGAATAGTGATTTGTCCTCAGAAGACCTTTTGGCATCAGTAGCATGGTCTCAGGTTGCCCACAGATGCTGGCAGTGTAACACTTTCCCTTTTTTCTGGCTTAGCAGTCATTCAAAGTAATGTTAAAAGATAGCATGTTGGATGCTTTTACGGTACATATCTGAGGGTGGGCTATATACTGACAGTCTCAGGGTCAGATCACACACATCTTACTCAGGTGGCAAAGCCCTCCTAGGCTTTGACAGAACTGAGATTTCACCCTCACTGCCATCCCCAGTTGCCCAGCGTGTGCTCGCTAACACGTATATTTGTTCTACTTACCTCTGCAGGGTGATTTTTTTCCCATGTGGGTTTTGATATAGAGTCGAGTTTCTGTTTTTGTTTCTTGCTATACTGTTTGCTGTTGCTGATGGGGAATAGCAGAAAAACTGATTGCGTTCCTATTCTTATTCAGAAGGAAGAATGTTACAATTTTAATTGTACGTTTTAATTTTTCCTTCTTCTTCATCTTTTATGTTTTGAAATTCTGCATTTCAAAAGCAGGATCATTATCATTCAGAACATTAAAGCATGTCTTTTTAATAGCTTTCCCTTTTAATGTGAAAGAATGGAATTGAGGAGGAAAAACCAATCTGTCTTGAAGGAAATTCTCTGTTATCTAAGGATTTTCAGTGCAGCCAACAAGAGAGGATCTTGAGCTCAGCTGACTTGGAGTGTTATCCTCTGCCTTGAGTAACTTGTAGAGGGTACAAAGAACCACTTTCATAATGTTATCACCAGCAAAGTCCATCTGGTCCTGCCAGTGACAAGGGGATTATTTCAGCTTTTTATTACGTCAGTGAGATTTTAGCATTTTAGGATTCAGCTGTCAAGCTGTTGGGGGAAAGAGGGGAAAGTTAGATTATAATTGAAACTCTGTTGGGGGAGAAATTAACTGAATATTTTTCAAGTAATTTTTCTACCCATATTTCCTTCTATTAGTCTCCTGATGGTTTGTCCTTATGAAATCAGATTAGAACACAATGACTTGATTTGTTAAGCAGGCAGTGATGACAATGAGCATCTGTTTGTCTGGTCCAGATTCCCATTAACACCTAGTAACATTGTCCTTTCTTGCTATTACTTTTATACAGAGCAGCACAGAAGCTTAACCTGTCTTCGAAGAGAAAGAAATACCATCCGCCCCTGCCACACACACACGACTTCTCTATATATGCTACTAACTTTAGTGGCATCCTGCAGCTCTGTCCTCCCCCAGCACCACCATGCCTTCTGAGAGCTGTGTCCAAAATCAAGGACAACCCTGGCATTGGAAAGGTAACTTCAGATTTCAATTTTTTAAAACAGTTTTCTAGATTAATTCTAACAGGGCTGGAAGCTTTCAGCCTAGAACAGCGTTGGATAGGCTCAAGGGAAGGGTCTTGGGATAGAGAGAGAGCCACATCCATTTGAATATGCCTGAGAGCTGTTACCTCCTGTTGACTTTGGAAAGAGTTGGCAGACTCAGAGCAGATTAAGTGCTAGAACGTCAACTTCCTTGAAGCCAGTTAACATCACTGACAGCAACATTGGCAAAGGGTGTTCTGTCACTCCCTCTATTAAAGTAAGAGACAAATTTTCCTTTGACATCATTGGTCCAAAACCGTTGCACGTACAGGCTTCACCTTTGGCAGAAGTAGTCTCTGTGTTGCCAGCAAGGCTCAGCCACTGGTGCTGGTGCTGGTGCTGTCTGTCTGCTTGAGGTTAAGGAGATACGTTGAAGGGGCTTTGTTTCCCTCTGCTTCACATGTCATTGTAAATCAGGAGTATGGAAATGAAGTAGCAGGAGAGAAATAGATGTCTCTCCAACTTAGGAAATACAGCACCTTTCAAATTGTAAAATTTATGCTGATTTTATTTAAAATTAATTGAAATACAACCCAATTATTTAGAGCTTTATTCATATTTATAACTGTTTAATCACCCACACAGCAGAGTCTGAATACTTATTTACATAGGTTACAAGAGATTAGCGTTTGAAGATAGAATTGAAGTATTAAATGTGCACAGGAGAGCTAAAATATGCACCTTGAGTAACCATACAAATCAGCATTAACATAAAGAGATTGTCAGCCTAAATACCTATAGCTGACACTGTTGCTCACAGAGAATATTCTGTATTTCTTAAGTCAGTGAGTTTGTGCTAAATGGAAAACAAAGGAGTAATTGGGGCTATTTTAAGCAGGTGGAAACTCACAGATGAAAACGTGGTTTCTTCTGTTTTTCCAGTGTGTTAGAAAAGAGGATGTAGTATTAATTGGTGGAATACAGCAAACCTGGCAAAGTAATTTAGAGATTCCCAGGTGGAAGAGGATTTGCTAAGGCACACACTTTCTATGTGTGTGTTTTAGCAGAGCCCATTTGTTGTGCCTCCCTCTTCTCCTTGAGGCTTAGCGCTTGGCCATGGCACCAGGAATACCAGGGAGCATGGCATTTCTGAGTCTCTTTGCCTTAGGAAGACCTTTAAAGCACGCTTGTATCTCCTTGTGCCTGCAGCTCAATAAAACTGTCTTTGCACTTCATTACACTTGTGTGCCTGCAGCTATGTGTACCCAAGAGGCTTTAACCTTTTTCCTACGCTTTGAGGGTGGCTGGTGGAGCTTACTGGCACGACTTGCACCTCGTGGAAAGCTCTGGTTTATCTGGTATCTTCAAACAGATCAACGAAGTCTAATAACAATCAAGTGCATGATCCCAGATGGCGGGAGATTATATGCCTAGTAGGTCTACCTACTTTTCTTCGTTAGTGAGCACAACAGAGGGCTTTCAAAGGGAAGAGCTCTACCAGAATGCCGAGGGGCATGGCAGGACCTTGAGCTGCTATGCTGCTTAGCTGTGTGAGCTTCTCCTCCAACATGGGATATATATGTAGCGTGCTGGCAATGCGGGTGGTGTTTCTCTCCTGCCTGGCACTCTACACCAAGAATTTCCAGCCTTTATGGTTCAAAAGCTGCTGTTGACCAAGCGTCTCTGTTGTTTAGCTCTCAGCTGAAAACATTATTGAAGATACTATTTATTTGGGCCCAGTGTTCCAGCTGTGTTCTTCTTTCCATGTACTTGTTGACCACAATTTGAAAGAATCCTGTTCTGTGCTGGAGAGGATAAGAGCTCTCTGCTAATTGAAATCAGCCCTTTAGTTCTTGAGTTAAGATCTAGACCATCCAAATGGTGATGGATTGTGCTAGTTACTAGTTTCAATGCTCCTCAAAAAAGAAAGTAACTACGCATCTTCACTGATCCACAGTTTAAAATATGAAATACCTATTAAACCTCTCTCTCAACCCATTCCTCTTTTGCAGCTTTATAAATTACAGTGTTTGCCCATAAAAAAATCTCCAGCATTATAGCTTTTTGTAAAATTAGGAGTCAGGAGAAATAAAATCTGACGTATCCTGATTCTTAGATCTTGTGGTCAAAGGAGAAGTGTCAGTCCTATATAGGTGTTCTTTTAGTACTGAACACTCATAGTTTCACCTTCTCTGAGCAATGCCAATTAGCTTTTGGTAGCATTTAGCCCATGGTACAGTAACATTCTCCATTATAATTTCCTCTTCACCAGCTTCTGCTGATTAAGATTTAGTCAGCTAGTATCTCATTATGAGGATGATGGGAATAAAGTAATTGCCTTTCTTCCTCACACTTTAAGTAGCATAGCAATTGAGAGAACAATCAACAAACACTGGCAGATGCACTGTGGTCCTCTGTTAGCTTCAGTCCCTCCTCTTCTAACAGCTTTTTACTTTAAACTCCTCCTGGTTATCTTTTCCCTTGGCTTTTTCTTGCAGCCTGTCCAATAGTAAGTATGAGATACACATAGGGGACAGGATCAGTGACGGATTCTGGAGTCGCTTTTTCCTACCACAGCATCTGTGGCTCTGGCTGGTGCTCTCCTTGGTTTGTGTGATCGTTCCCAGGTCAGCGGTGTCCCTCACCCTATTTCTGCTGTGTGGTTACAGTGGGTTAAGCAGCTGGTGGGGCAGCCTTTTCCTTCCTCAACTGTTTTATCTTTCATGGTTAGTTATGATGTGGAGGAGTGGTTCCTTGCTGGTTTCTGCTGTGCAGGTAAGAATCCAGCAGTGCTGATGGGCTGCCTAACTTCTGCATAACTTCACTTTACTAAGCTGAGAATAACCCATAGAGGACCAGTCATTATTCTCCTCAAGGAGGTGATTTCTCTAAGCACAGAGATCTTGACAAGTTTTAATTCCCTTCTTGTCAAATGGTTTCTTTCAGAGCAGGACAGGATTCCATAGAGAAACGTGCTGTTTCTTACTGTGAAGGGGCTGAAGAGATAAAATTTAAGAAGAGTATGAAGAATAGAGTAATAAACTAGAAACTCATGAAGTGTCCAAGATACTTCAATGGGAGCAATGTGGTTCCCTTTATGAAAAGCTGAAAAGGTGAATGATGTGTCAACCGTATGGAAATACCATTTCTTTTAAGTGAGTAAGGCCTGAATACTGGAACAACTAATTATTATCCGTAATGACACACTCTAGGTAGTCACATTTCTTTTGTAAACCTGCTGAAAGCTTAGAGCGAAGGACATGTTGAAACATTTACAATGACCAATATGATTGGCTTTCTCTGTTTCCCCTGCAATGGTAATTCTTAACATTTTTCCCCCCACTGATGCTCAAGGTTGTCTTTTAGTTGGTATTCAATACACTATAAGAGACATGGGAACAGAATGTGGAAAATGTCATGTCACTTTGGGGCCAAAAGGGAAGAAAGGGCTCCAGAGGGCATCTAGAAGTATAGTGTCATAAGGCTGACTCTCAAACTAGGCAACCAGGAAAAGTGGTTGAAACAATAAGAAAGATAGAAATTAGCAGGCAGGGATTAATGTGATATAGTAGGGATCAGGTGATGAAGCTTTTACAGGTGGAACACATACGTTAACGTTCTGTGGAAGAGTCAGCAAGCATTTGAATAGGGTTGGTCTGGTTGATAGAGTGTATTTGGATTTTGAAAAAGCTTTTGACAAGTGCCCTGATCTAGTTTTTTTAAAGAACCCCTAAGCTGTCATGTATTCTCTAGTGGTTTAATAAGTGGTAGGAAACAAGAGCATGGATTTTGCACTGGAGCAAAGTTAGTGGTGGTGTCATAGGGAGGTCTGTGCTGTTCGGTGTCTTCCTAAATGGTTTGGATGAGGTGGTGAAGCTGCGTATTCAGAGCAGCCAAAGCTAAAACTGACTGTGAAGGCTTGGAAAAAGATGTCATGACACTGAAATTACTGAGTGGATAAAGAGGTTGATGAACTTTCATATTGATTAACACAAAGTAATGTACGTAAGAGAAGGAGCTCTAACTACGCATGCACAAACAATAAGCTGTAAGGAGATCAGGCATGACTGTAACCCATTCTATCAGCCATTGTGGAAGCTACAGCATTAGGTTTGTTATCATGAGTCTGAGCTTCTGAAGAAATGCCTTATTGACTGTTCAGGAGGCAAGAAGATTAAGCATCTTTAGTTTTAGAGGGGCTCTAACAGTATGTGATATAAACACATATTGCTCTTCAGGCTCATAATGCTTAAATAACAGTCACTCATTGATGTTCTTTTCTTTACTGGCCTTCTTCCTTGAGGTAGTATCTTTAAAGAAGTTTAATAGAGTATGGTAACAACCGAAGAAACGTAAAGTTTTCCCCTCCTCCCCTATGTATTTATCCCTAAATTACCTTCTCAGAGGAGAGTTGTTGCTGTGGCTGAGCGAGGGAAGGGCTGGATCCTAAGACCGCAGCAGGCAAAAGCAGCAGCAGGGTGTGTTTTGCTGCTGGTACAGACCTGGACGCAGTAAGCCTAAACCTTTGGAAAAAAGACCTCACCAAACAAATTAACATCCATACCTGGAATTTCACCTTCCTTATTTCATGTGCACTTTCAAAGCTGCCCTACCATGACTATTGGCTTATCCTGCCAAAGAAACTCCCTTTGGCCAGAGCACCAATTCAGTGGAGAGCTTCCTCATGCATTAAGTCCTTTTCTATTGGTTTCAAAGTTAAACACATGAATAAGAGTTATTTGGAACTGGGTGAAGGGACAGCTGAATCTAAAGAACTGATGGAATTGAGCAGAGGCAGCATCAGGACTATCTTGGGTGTTTCTATGGTGTCTAGAATTGGACAGGTCCTGTCACTGGTTATAGGACCTTGTCTTGAACTTGTGAGCTCGGTGGATGTTTGGGGAAGGGAAGAAGCTTGAATTCTTGCTTATCATAAGCTGCATGACTATAGCAAAGGAAGTAACTGTGCATTGTGAGAATTGCCGGAGGAGGCAGGAATGTGAAAAGATCATTATGGCCACTTGAACTCAGTTATTGATTATTTGAGCCCAAGATCTACGTTTGTTCTTAATCTCACATCATCATCTCCATGCATATCATACAGTTCTGCCGTGGTGAAATTGCTATATGGCTTCTGTGGTTGAATATATTTGCTGTTAGAGACTTAGTACAGCAGAGAGCCTGTATGTATCTTTTGCAATTTCTGTTTATAATTTCTCATTGTTTCAAGTACTGTCTTGGAGGGTGGGAAAGAAATGTCTTACTAATTTCTTTTACGTTTCACAAATACCCATTTTTCCCCTTATAATAATTTCAGTAGGAGTGTGTGGACTTATTCTGTGATACAAATCTTTAATTAAGCCTTTTGCTTAATTTTCTTTACTAAGGGTGCAAAATGCTTTACACTCTCACAGGTGCTTTCAGGGTTTGTCAATATTCAGGAATACCAAGCAGGGAAAAGCTTAAAAAAATATATATTTTAGAACTGTAGGTCTTTCTGGGACTAGTGTTTCATATAATCAACAATAACCAAACTCTCATGCACAAAGGAAAATTCCACTACCAATGCAAACTGGATTCTGAAAGGAATTTTGCCCGCTACTGATAAATGTTACGTAGCAAATTTCATACCTTTCTCTTGAATGTGCCAAAAACATCAGAGTCCAAATCATTTAGCTGAATCCTACTTAAAAGGCAATGATCCAGTACAGTATGATTCTTGTAACTGAATCATTTTTGTGGTCTCTCTGGGTGTTATTAAATTTAATGTCAGAATAGTAGGAAAGACGTCTGAAAGCCATTTAATATTGTCACTGGAAAGAAGTTAGATTATGCTCAATTTCTGACATTAATGTGCTACTTAAGATAATTTATCATATTGTGGTATTAAAAAAGACATCCTTTTTACAGTGGCTGCTGTGTAGCATTCTAATTTGCTATTTTTCTTTAGCATGGTAGGAAGCCTTTTTAATGCAAAATGTTTTTTCTGGGGTTCTATTCAACTCATTCTTTATAATACTGCATCACTTACAACAGCAACTTTAAGTGCTTGTCTCTGCCAAGGTTCCTGTCAATTTTTTATGTTAGAATGACAGAATCTTCCTATGTGAGACAATTGAAGTGGAGCATTTAAAGAGAACCTGAATTGTCAGACATGTTTCTTGGACAGGTATATACATACTGGTCTCCATTTATGAGTTTTAGACATTTACTTTCATTTATGCTTTACCAAGCCATAGCTAAGGTACTGCTAATATGATTTACTGATCATGTAGGGTTTTCTTAAGTGTGGTGTATGTCCCATTCACTGGTTCTTATGATGGTTTGATGACGGATAACAAATAGGTACTTAATTTTGTCATCTTTATTGCTGCTTGTTTCCTAATGACTAGAGTGTTATTTCTGATATAAATCATGTATCATATGAAGTACTCTTCTATCGGTGTACGTAGTCCTGTATCATCCAAGGTACATAGATCCCTGCCGAAATGCCTTGAACTGCTTAAACAAAAACGTGGAAAAATTAGATAAAAATACATATTCTTCTACTTTGTTTTCACCTTTAAAAATGAAATAGTTTTCTTCATGTCTTTTGGGAGCAGAGGATCAATTCTTCTTTAATAGAGTACAATACAGAAGTGATTTTTTTTTTTTTTTTTTTTTTAGGTTCTCCCAGGGGAGCTAGATGGTCTATGCTAGCACGGCAATTTTGCATATAAATTTGCCATCCATTGGTAGCGGCAGTATATGAAAGGCTTGTAAGAACTACCCACAGTAAACCAATTTAGCAAGGGTTATATATCTGTCAGTTACAATTAAATCCATGAAAAATATTGGCTCTGAACTAGGACTTTTGTAATTTGATTTACACTGTAGTTGAAAAATAAGTGATTTCATTGGAAAATGGCCTTTATTCAACTGAATGTGAATTCTTTGTAATTTCTTGCTGAGAAATCTTAATTCAGAATGGTGGATGTCTAAACATAGTTATTTAATTAACCTGCTGTTATACGCCATTTTGTGAACACTGGACAAAATTAACTTCCTGGCTGCACGATGCCTGTCAAGGATGTGTGTTTCCAGGGAATATTTAGTGTCTGTTCAAATTTGATATAATGACATTTATTGCTAAAGACCAAATTGCTTGTTCATTTAGGGATTATGATGCTGCTGTAATGCAGAATATGACCAGCATTTTTAGAATGGATTCCAGTGTAGTGCCAGCACTTTCCCAAAATACAGACAAATAAAGTCAGAGCTTATTTTAGTAAAAAAGGCTTGAGCACATGTATTTTAAAATTGTACATGCTTTTTAATTCATTCCTTCTATTTTTTCCTTCTCATTCTGTCTAATTTGAAACTGGACAACTCTATAAGCATCAAATGCTTAACAAACCATCACTATAAACATATGAACACTGCACATCCATTGATTTCAAAGGAGGTACCATATGTTCCAGTTATGCCTGTGCTAACATACTTGGCTGGGTCAGGGTCTTAATTTCTTCAGCATTCGAAATGCCGTGGAGTCTAGTCATTACTTAGTGAATTAGTGGAGTCTTCTCTGTCTACATGTCTGCCCCAAATTAAACCACATAGAGTATTTGCTACCATTCAGTCCACTGAAAAATGAATGACCAACTTTCTGAGATATATATATATGTAGTATTTTTTTTTATTTGTTGTCTAAAACGTGCAGTAGAGGTCCATGATAGTCTTAGAAACAGAATTCAAATCGTCTGGTTCTTTAAGAGTGAGACAGTCCTTCCTCTTTCTCTGGTCTCAGAGTTGACAGCCCTTCCATCTCTTTTGGTTACGGGGTAATAATCGATGTGAACCTGACTGTCTCAGTCTCCTGGCTGTTTCTGTCTAAAATTGTGTAGGATTGTGTCATTCTCTCTGTTATCGCTGGCTCTTTTCTCTACAAATTCAGTCTTGGACGTGTTTTCTTCTGGGATGACGCATGCCTCGCTGGTCTTGGAGGAATTTTGTGTTCATTGATGTGTGACTTTGCCGTAGCTCCATTGAACTGAGCATATCCAAAATATATGGGTTGTAGTAGACAAAACTGCTAGCTTGCCTCTGGCCATCAGTCTCACATTCACATCTTGCTGTCAGAGAGTTGCTTTGAAATTTGGGTTTCACGGCTTTTTGGTCTGTCATCTTACTTTTTCCAAACCTGCTTTCTGGCACTGACATATGCTTGATGTTCTGCACTCTTGACCAGTCCTGAAGCCAGCCCGTTATTTTGGTTGCTGTGACTCCTCTGTCCTGTTCTCCTCAACTGCAGCTGGTTCCGTATGCAGGGGGAGGTCTGGAAATCACGAGTCCGCACAAAGGGGGCATGTCGGGCTGGCGCTACTGGAGAAGGTCACAGCATGGGAATGGCGACGGCCGTGTGGCGATGGGGGAGAAGGTCCCTCCTTGTGACACCTACGTGTGAAATGGTGTAGACAGTAGCAATGGAGGAGGAGGGCTGCAAGAGGAGGAAGAGCCAGGATGTACAGCCCTGAGTTTCTGAGATATTGCAGTGTTTAGGTCAGAATTGTTAAATATGCATCTAGGTTTGACTTTCTTAAGGGTCAAAGATGTCAAGGTCTAGAGTTTTGGCTCAGGGCTCCAACAAATTACTGAAATTTGAGTGTACTATATGGATCTGTGGTTCTCTACTGGTGTCATCAGGTGTTTCTAAAACTGTATGGGTTTAGCCCCAGTGTCCTCCACATAGCCATTGTCCTCTACACAGGGGACTTTTTTTTCCTCCTCTCTTTTTTTCCCAGAAATCTGCCCTTTTCCAGTTTAACTCCCTTTAAATACTTTACGTGTGCATAAAATTGTGGTATGATTTTTGGTTTTATGTTTCAGCATCCATCCACTGGGTTTGCCATTACATAGCTGGAGCAAAGGAATTCTAGCTTGCAGATGTTTACTTTTGTAGTCTTTCTTTTCCCTGACTTCCACTGTAGGCTGACAGACAGATAAACTTAAAAAAAAAAAAAAAAAAATTCTTGATTGCTATGAATCTCTCTCCCAGCCTTGCCAGTGAAGGTTAAAATTACACACGTTGTTGTGCTGGGCGGGCCTCTGACCTTATGCCACCCATTTTTAGGGCTTTTCCAAATTATGTGCTTGTTTATTTATTTTTTAAATTCTTTATCTTTTAATGGCATATTTAGGATGTATTTGGCATCTTCTTTTTCCAAACACTTTTGATTTTAATAGGGTTTCCTTCGGCAATTCTGCTGACGTCCTGGTTCCTGCAGAAACATGAATTTGGAAAGTTCAGTAGTGGAGTTTTAACCCCCAGTGTACAAAATCCACCAGATTAGAGTCAGTTAATTAATGAGATACTTCAGTGGTTTGCATGATTTAGGCTGTCTTCAGGCACTGAGAAAAATGTTAATAATGTGCAAGTATTGTGATGTCTGTGTTTCTTTTATTTTTGTTTGAAGAAATTGAACTCAAATACAAACCTATCCTCTTTTTCTATCAACATCCTGATTAAAATGGAGCCTCTATCCAATATTCAATATCTGTATGAATGTCTATGTACAAATCCTTGTATCCGTGATGATGATAAACTTCCATTTGTAATTATCTTCCTTACTCTGCATCTTTCTGTGACATTGAAGAAGAAATACACAAAAGGGGTTTAAAAAAGGAGTTACTAAATATCCCCAGTTCTAGCAGGAAGGGTCACCCCCATCACAGGATGGATGTGCCACCTTAACTCTCCTTAAGGAGTCTAAAAGTGGTCAGGGCAGAGATGCCCTGAGTCTGAGATGACTTTTCTGGAATCACCATATTTGTATTGTCTTTCCTTTCTTGTGTTCTTTCTCTTTCTCTTCCCCTCCCTCCACCCCACCCTCACAGTCCCTCATTGCCATTCCTTTAGCTCTCTTCTCCCCCCCCCCCCCCCGCCCCGTTCTTACTCTTTTAGACCTGTCTTATTCTTCCATTTCTTCATTCATTCTCCTCTAAATTCCTTATCTTGTGTTTCTTTGTACAAGCGTTACCTGTAGCTGGTACCGCTGCAGTCGGAACTGACCACCAGAAGGCTGGCCGTATTGTTCAATAACTGCCCACAGAGGGTGTGATCCTGAGTGGGCCTGAAACATATGTGATTGCACTTAATCCTAGTAATTCATTTTCATAAACAAATAAAAGCATTAGAGTGTAGTGCGAGTATTGCTGCTTTGCTCCCTAGTTATGGGCCAAAGTTTTGTCAAGATTTACAGGTTCCCATGTTTTCTTGAATCCTCCCCTCACTGCAAGCCCTTGTATCTGGATGATTTCCAGCACTGCACATTGCTATCTCTACAGGTGAGCGTGCCTTTTGTATGAGAACTAGATAAAGAGACCCAGGAGAAGATGCTTTTCTCTTCCCCCTCCCATTTGTCTTGAAACTTCCCTTCCACTGTAAAAATGAAGGTGACCCTTGAGGCCTGTTAATTTTTGGATCTGATCTATTGTAGGAAGCTATTTTAGTATATTTCTGCTTCAGAGAGGTGGTCTCAAAAAGCTGATTTGATACACAAGGTTTTTCTGGGGGTGAAGCCATCTTTGTGTTAGGGGGAGCAATGCTCTGGTGGAGTAACTTGCTGTTTAGGTCACGAGTAAACCAATTTTCCTCTTATCCAAGCTCTGGCTGCTATAATCTAATAATAGGTGGAAGAGAGAACATAAAGGACTGTTTAGAGGAGTGCTTTGAAAACAGCATATATTTTAAAATTCATTTTAATCAAGTGATCCTGAAGTGGGCATTTGTACTTTTTTTTTTTATGTGTGTGTATATATATATATATTTAGGTGGGTTTTTGTTTTTGTTTTTGTTTTTTTTTTTCCCTGAGGGAGGTTATTTTTCTGAGCACCTTGGTAGCATGTCAAGGTTGAGCTAGCAGGCTAATACACAAAGCTGGCTTCATGGAGCTTTTATGGGGAAACAGCCTTGAATGTGTCACCTCTGATGCACTTTGTTTTGAAGCAGCTGTTTCATTTATTCTAAGGTTCGCTTATTTTCTGGGACTGTATTTTCATATTCATATCACTATGAAAGGGGAAAGAAAAGAAAAGTGTTGAAATCAAGGGACTGCTTGAAGTCAATAGGTGGAAGAATTTGCTGCTACCTTTGGTAGAGCCTCCTGCAGTGTTTACTGGAGAGGTCAGTTTTTTCTTCACCTCTTTGTTTGGAAAAAATGTTGGGGAAAAGCTTTTATAGCCTCTTTGTGGAAGATATTTTCTGTGAGGATGCTTGACTAATTGTGCAGGGATGTCTGTGTGCAGCTTAGCCCCTATAGAAACGAAGAGCTGGAAAAATGAAACAGTTGAGGACCTAAACGAAATCTTCAAACTACCCACCCTCCCGAGTTGATAAAGGCAGGGACAGTTCAGCACGGTGCTTACTGCTGCAGCCAGCCATCTGCTGTGGATCATCCTGACTTGGGCACTACATTTCACTGCACCCACTGGGTGCAGGTGTGGATACCGTCACCTTTTCATCTTACCTGATATGAAGGGGAGTCCTAGAGGGTGGCTGAGCTTGTTCTGGTCTCTGTTCATTGCCTGCATTTCCCATGTTGTGCTTTGCTGAAGCAGTTTTTCAATTTTGGTTCTTCCTTTGCCATTATTTCTCTGGATACAGGAGTGATGGGGAGATGCTGACTGCAAAGTGCATTTTTTTGTAAACACACAAAGAATGTGTCAGTGTAGTAAGTACACACCATTTTATTGACATAATGTTCTCAGAACATAGTAAGTAGGAGTCAAAGTGTTCTGGCAGATTTAAGGTTAAATTTAGCAACAAAAAGTTACTGAAGAGGAGGATCATTCTTTATCAGAGATGCATGTTTTCCAACCCAGCTTCCCCATGCAACACCCAGCTCAGGGCTAGAGGTGGGCCTGACTCATAGAATCAGAATCATTTTGGTTGGAAAGGACCTTTAAGATCATTGAGTCCAACTGTTAACATAGCGTTGCCAAGTCCGCCTCTAAACCATGTCCCTAAATGCCACATCTACATGTCTTTTAAATACCTCCAGGGATGGTGCCTCAACCACTTTCCTGGGCAGCCTGTTCCAGTGCTTGACAACCCTTTCGGTGAAGAATTTTTTCCTAATATCCAATCTAAACCTCCCCTGGCACAACTTAAGGCCATTTCTTCTCATGCTATCACTTGTTACTGGGGAGAAGAAACCAACACCCACCTCACTACAACCTCCTTGCAGGCAGTTGTAGAGAGCGATAAGGTCTCCCCTCAGCCTCCTCTTCTCCAGGCTGAACAACCCCAGTTCCCTCAGCCGCTCCTCATAAGACTTGTGCTCTAGACCCTTCACCAGCTTCGTTGCCCTTCTCTGGACACGCTCCAGCACCTCAATGTCTTTCTTGTAGCGAGGGGCCCAAAACTGAACACACAGTATTCAAGGTGCAGCCTCACCAGTGCCGAGCGCTGCCTCATCAGCAAGCGACCGTGTGCTCTGTCTTTGGAGGGTTCACCTGGCAGATTTGCAGCAGAGGGGTTGCTATCTGTCACTCCCCTTCCAAATCAGGCGCAAGTGCTGTAAAAGAAGTGGGTGTTTTGTGGGTCAGCAGTTGCGTTGCAGAAGGAGGCTCTTCACCCAGTGAAAGTAGGTGGTTAACACTGGTGCTGTGAAAGTTGTCTGCTAGTTGGATAAGGAGGTAATACTGTTTGTTGTTCAGCTTGTTGTTGAAACATTTCACACTGGCCATGGAAAGTCACTTTGGCTGAGCATTGCTTTCTTTTTAAGTTTGATCTGCTGGGCAGTGCAGAGTTGAAGTTGTGCCTGTAATAGTCATTTACTTCAGTGCAAGGTGTATAAAACACGCTGGTTCTGACCTGGGAGCATTTCATAAGGATAAATGGTCGTAAGCGGGTTTGAGGCAGTATTTCACAGTTTTTCAAAGTAAAAGTATGATTTCTGGGAAGCTTAAAAGAGGCAGGTGTGCAGCCTTTGCTGAACTTTCGTGAGACCCAGTCACTTAGCACCCATAAGCTGCTTTGGAAATCACAGCCAACATGTCTGAGCTCTCTAACAATGCTGTCTTAAAATGCCATGTGTAGGAAATCAGCATTTGCAATGCTGCAGTAGAGATGTACTTTGTGAGTGGTTTCTTCTCAAGCTTTTTGACATTTTGATGGGGGTTTTTTCCTTCCCTTCTTTCCCATTAAATCTGCAACTAACCACCAAAGAGCCTAGCAATGACAGCGTAAAGGCATCTGCCTGGGAAAGCTACAAGAGAAGCACCTTTTTATTAGAAGAATTTGATAAGGAATTGAAAGTTTCTAGATTTAGTTCAGTTTGAATGCGCTAGGTGTCTGAGACTTTTGTTATTCAGACTGATTTTCAGAGTGGATTGGTTTGTGCTTGCAGTCACATTGAGTACTTGAAAGGTAGAAGACTAGTGTTTCCTTTTCTTTAGGCATGGTATTACACCTACCTGCAGATCAGACATTTATAAATTGAAATGGTAAAACTGGAACAGAGTCAACTGAAGGGACAAAGTGCACCTTTAAAAGCTAGTTCAGTGAAGACCCCAGGGTGGAAACCAGGCTGGAAAATCTGGCTCTGGTTTTGTCCCACGGTTGTTCTGACACACCTGAATATTACAAATGAATGTGTCATGGGAAGGGGAGTGGGTTTGGGAGGAATGCTTTGCATGTGCTTATCTGTAGCTGGGAACTCAAGTTGTTGCTTTCTTCTTGCAGGTGAAAGTGATGGTAAGGATTTGTCCCTTTCAAGGAGCACATGAAACATCTGAATCCATGTCCTTCCTAAAGGTAGACCCACGAAAAAAGCAAATCACGTTTTATGATCCAGCGGCAAGTGGGCCTTCCAATGCAGGTCACAGAAGAGGCATTGTTGCTGTCCCAAAGATGTTTGCCTTTGATGCGGTTTTCCCCCAGGATGCTTCGCAGGTACTGAAGTCACTCACAGAAACCTCCTGAGTCTTCTCATGGCCACTGCATTTGATTGCCTGAAGAGTTCTTTCTGTTTCTGGGGAATTTTATTTGAATGAGTTGCCTTAATGCCTGGAAAATACATGGTAATTAATAGACAAGTGGGTAAATTCTTACATTTTCAGTTTAGTCAAGATGTAAAATTAAGGAATAATAGCTGGGGAGATGGATTTACCGGCTAAATTATCTTCCTGCATTTTCTCTTGTTAGAGAAAGACACACAGCCAATTTGAAATGCACTTTTCCATCCAGTTAGGTTTTAACCCATTTGATGTCACTGAAATAAAGTCCTTCCCCACTGCTTTCAATGGGAAATGAACATGTGTTTAATGTTAAACTAAATGCTGTTGTTAGGAGAAAAGATACAGCTATCCCTGTGGGATTGCTATACTGAAACAGTTAGGCAGCTTTTATATTTTCCTCGCCTTTTCCAGTTTGTTTATACTGTGGTTTTGACTGATTATTTTATCTTGATGGTTGTGCTGATGATGGTGCATGCCTTTTTTTTGGCCTGCAAAAGGGTATATTTGTGCAGTAGTAGCCTCAGACCTGAAGCTTGCTACACAGACAGGATGGCTGGTATTTGAGAGGATTGTGGGCTGCAGTATATTCGGGGAAGGACATGGACTCATGGACACCTGAAATTTCCTTCTGGGAAAAATCTTCAGTTAAGAAAAAAAAATCCTAGAACAGTTTTAAAAAGAAGAACAAATTCAGCAGCATTTGAAGTGCTGAAAAAAATTAGGGTGAAAAATACACCACAAAACATCCAAGGTCAAAACGGTATATTAATGTTGAGAAAACATGACAAGATCTAGTTCAGAATCCCACCCTCAGATCTCCTCCTAGGATTTTGTTTAATTTTTGGGGTCCCAAATGAGAGATACGAAAATATCTATTAGGTCCAAGTTCCAGCCAAGTACTAAAGATGTACACACATCAGTGCCTAAAGCAATGGTAACAACATCAGGAGGCTGTTTTTAAGATCCTGCATAAGCTCAGATGGCGTCTTTGTGTAGAAATATGCAACAGTGATCTCAATATTAGTCCGGAACTGGAAGTGGCATTTTCTTACTTGTGTTGCCAGCCCTGCTGCAAGGTGGCCGGTCACAGCCTGCTTCTCTGCTGGTTTTGGCACTAGTCCTTCAAGTTGTTGACTCCTGGTTTGGCTAGGCTCTTGCAGGTCCTTGTGGTGGGCCCGTGGGGTGGCCTGTTTGTGGTGTTTCTGGGTGATGTTGGCCAGTGCAGCCACGTCTGTGCAGGTGTTGTTGCTTGAGGCAAGCTTACTGCCATGCACCTGCAAACAGAGCCTTATCATTTCACTGTAGTTACATATTTACACCAACCCTCTCCCCTGCCCCCAGTTGCTGTATTTAATAGATCATCTTATTGTATATTTGAAACCTTCACTGATGTGGATAAACTGGTTTTAGTACACTCAAACATTTTTGAAAGTTCTCTTTATTGATGATGATGTTTCCCCTGGAAGAGGAAAATGTGATACTATGAAATCTTATTCAGGGATCTTAATGCATTTTCTCCAGTATGAATGTCTTTCTAATTCCTGTGAGCACTCTTGAGTAGCTTAATTTCAGTGGAGTTGCTACTATTGCTGAATAGCCTTGGCTAAGCTATTATACCAGCAGGAAGCCTGGTTGGATAGCATTCAGTTTGCTACATTAGTCATAGAATCAATATTCCAAGAGAATTGGTTTAATAGAATTGAAAACTATTTTAGGCTGTAGTAACATATTTTATTATTTTTTAAGATAGCATAGTTACTAAAATAATAGGACTGATGCCATAAAAATGGGGAGAATATTGCGCCTCAAAAATATTGAGTCATTCATTTCATTACAGAAGAATAGTAAAAACCATAGCAGTATATGCTCTTTTACTTATTTGTCTCCAATCTTTCTTTCAGGCTGAGGTATGCTCTGGAACAGTAGCAGAAGTAATCCAGTCTGTTGTGAATGGTGCAGATGGTTGCATATTTTGCTTTGGTCATGTCAAGCTTGGTGAGCTCCCAAATTCGTTACAGTTAATTACTATGTCAGTCTGGTAATTACATGCTGTCAGCTCCTGGAACAATAAACCTGGAGTATATGAATAGATTAGAATTTCTTTTTAATTAGCTTTGCAAACTTATCATGGTTTATTTCTACACTGGGATTGTAAGTTTTAATTTGAAAAGGTAAAATGTAACATCAGATTAGCTTATTCAAGATCAAGTTTATATAGATGCATTGTGATGAAAATCAAAAGATCAGAGATGTTTTTAATGTTAATTTGCTGTGGGTCTGAGTTACAATAATTGCAAAACTAATTGAATAAATAGTAATGGATTAATAATTAAATACTTTGCATTTTTGCATCTGTTCTTTCCCATTATCTGTGCAGCACATGGCATTGCATGTAATGTACAGTGGTGATATGAAGAGACACTGTCTTGTACAAGAAAGGTGAATTAAGTTCATGTTTGTCTTTTCATTCTAGGAAAATCTTTTACCATGATTGGGAAAGATAACTCCACACAAAGCCTTGGTATCATCCCCTGTGCAATTTCTTGGCTCTTCAAATTAATCAATGAACGTAAAGAAAAAACTGGGACTCGTTTCTCTATTAGAGTATCTGCTGTGGAGATCAGTGGCAAAGATGAAAACCTTAAGGATTTGTTAGCTGAAGTAGCCACTGGCAGCCTTCAAGACGGCCAGTCTCCCGGGGTTTATCTGAGAGAAGATCCAATATGTGGAACCCAGGTATAATGGATATCACAACATAGATTTTTCTGAGGCTGACTTTCTTCTGCTTTTTATTTGCTTTTATCTGACAACAATTATGACAACTTTTAAGACAGTAAAAAAAATTTATTGCTTTTAATTCATAAGCCCTTCTCCCATGGTGTACATATTTGTTTCTTTTAGTGCCCTAGAGATTTAGCTAGTTCAGCAAAAAATAATAATAATAAAAAAAATGCCCCTGTGCTAATTAGTCATTTTCTTGTTTATATTCAAGCTTCAAAACCAAAGTGAGCTAAGGGCCCCAACAGCAGAGAAAGCTGCCTTTTTCCTTGATGCTGCAATTGCTGCCAGAAGTACCAGCAAACCTGAATGCGAGGAAGAAGATAGGAGGAATTCACATATGCTCTTCACTCTACACATATACCAGTATCGCATGGAGAAGAGTGGCAAAGGAGGAAGTATGAATCTTCTTACCATATTGTTTATTTTTAAAATACGTGGGTTTGGGTTGGTTTAAACAATAATTTGCAATAAACTTAAAAAGAAAAAATGAAGTGAACCCTCAAGCCAGCCGAGTCACCTTTAACTTTGGTAGCTGTGGCCAGTATCTGGTTTCCTTACTATTAATATTTAATTTGGTCATTATCCCATGCTGTATTCATTATTTTCCTCATTTGAATACATTTTGAATACCAAGTTTGGCTTGAGTCCATGCAAGAACGTGATGTACAATTGTTTTTCCCCTTTTTGTTTCAGTGTCTGGAGGACGCAGCCGTTTGCATCTCATTGATCTAGGGAGTTGTGAAAAAGTGCTCAGCAAGAGCCGAGATGGAGGAGGCTCTCTATGTCTGTCTCTCTCTGCCCTGGGCAATGTAATTTTGGCCTTAATTAATGGTGCTAAGCATGTGCCATATAAGTAAGTGAATTATTGTCTGCATTATCTTAAATTTGTGGCTGGTGTTACCTTAGCAATGAATTCCATCAACAATTTACTCTTTACTTAAGATGAAGTTAAAGGAAGTTCTGTCAGAGAGGGGCCTGTCTTCTTTTAGGGTCACTTGTATATTACAGATACATATATCTATTCATCTACCTGTCTATATGTATATATACTACACACGACTTTTTCAATGTCACTTAGTAATATGAAATTCTTAATTACATGGTCAAAAATTAGATGCATATTGGTATGTACTTAAGTTAGGTGAAACACTGGGGAGGGTTTGATTGTTGAAACAAGCAGGGGAAAATGGCCAAAATGTTTTCTTTCCTTCTATCGCCTCTTTGTTTCCTGGGTTTGGAATTTAGACCAATCTCAGCCAGCTGGACATTAGTGAACAATTTCATCAAAATTTCATAGGATTTTGTCTCCTTTTGCCAAATTAAAATATTGTATTGAAATTTCAAAAAATACTAGAAACTTTATCATGTATCGTCATCAAAGGTTGTTATTTCTGTATGCCTTTTTGGATGATACATCTTTTCAATTAAAAAAAAGAAGACTATCATGTTGCACATTTGTTTAGCCAAAGTGAACATTTAGGTTTGTTCCTTTGTGGAGTGTATTTGACAATAATATTATGTCAAACACAGCTGAGGGGAGCCTAGCGTAAAGACAACAGCCACATTGTAAACACCCTTACCAGAATTTGGCCTTCAGTCCTTAAATTTAATTGCCGCTTGTCTTCATGCATTATAACTTTGTGCCGTTATCAATCATGTCATTTCACATATTTATCTAGTGCTGCATCTCAAACAGGTGTTCTTTTTTTCTGTATTAGGCAGAAAGATAATTTCCTCAGGCTAGTTGCTAGATTTATGGATGGAGTAGAGGATGAGTAGGTTAGAATAGGGAAGGGCAGATCCTCGGCTTTTTCACCTACCATGGTTTAGTAAGCCGACATGACGGTAGTACCCACATGTTGGGCCAGCTTGGGGGGGTGATAGGAAGCAGCCTCCAGGGAGCCCTGGGGAGAGGTGTCTTGGAGACCAGAGGAGGACAAAATGTCACCTGTCTTGTCAGCTTTGCTGTCCATGGCGAAGGACTTGCATCGCCAGGAAAGCCTTCAGAGAGAAATTCTGCTTCCTATTTGCTATGTTAGAGCAGGGAACAGCAGGCAGAAAGGGAACTAGATTAGTTTGGGTGGCACTGCTTATATATTTCTGACATCTAACATTGTTATATTTGTTTAGAGATTTCTTACCATTTCTGTTGACTTATTTTTTTCTTATTATCAAAATTGTTTGCATAGAGCTCACAGAGCTTAGCTATCTAGTTACTAAGTCTGCTTAGCTAGAAATACAGCACTCATGAGCTTTTTGGGTAATATGAGTTAAACCTGAAATAACTAAACTAGTTATCAATCGTTTTACAATTGTCTAAGTAACAAATAAAATTACTTATCATACTGCAAAGGCACATGGAGATAAATAATTAAAACATTGGTATCTTTGGTATGTGTACATTATAGACACATTTTAAGTGTGGTGAAATAATAGCATATTTCTTATCTACATGTACCATACATGCATATATCCTGTGAGAGTGAAAGCACAGCTTGTGGTGTAAAAATCTGCAAAACAAGATTGTGATTTCTTTAAACCATCCTAGTGTTCTCATTTGTTAAACAGGGACAACAAGTTGACAATGTTGTTGAGGGAATCACTTGGGAACATCAACTGCAGAACTACTATGATTGCGCATATTTCTGACTCCCCAGCCAATTATGCAGAAACTCTCACCACCATTCAGCTTGCATCACGAATCCACCGAATGAGAAAGAAGAAATCCAAGGTTGGTTCACAAACAAGCAGAAATTAATTCATTTGAAAATGAGTTTTCCTAACCTCTCGGTGGGGGAACATGGGATTTCTCAGCAGTAAGAAGTAATACAAAATGCATAAAAGCTCAGGAGAGGAACTGACAAATGACTTGGCACTGAGCCATCATCCCGCCCTCAATCCTTAATCCTGAAATTCCCTTCTTTTTGTTCCAAACACGTATTCTTTCTTTGCTTATATGTGGAACTATCTCAAAAGGTCCTATTTCTAATAATAAAAAACAATAAGGAAGGAACAGAAAACTGTTGAAGAGAAAGACAATGCATGATATTGAATGGAAATTATCTGAAAAGATGTGATTGTTATATTACTCCTAATACAGTAAAATCTATGTGGCATGACCTTGTTATTTTGATTCGTACTCCACTAGATCTAGTTGTGATAGTATATACAAAGCACAGAGTATATAGCAAACCTGACCTTTTAACCAATTATATGTACATATATATACTTACATATCAATTAGTATTAATAACTTTCCCCTTATTGATCATTTTCAGTATGCATCCAGCTCATCAGGAGGAGAGAGTTCATGTGAAGAAGGACATGTCCGAAGACCTCCCCATTTGCGACCGTTCCACCCACGAACTGTTGCCCTTGACCCTGACCTTCCTGTCCTGAGTATATCTAGTGATCCTGATTATTCCTCCAGCAGTGAACAGTCTTGTGATACTGTCATCTATGTTGGTCCCAATGGTGCAGCTTTGTCTGACAGGGAATTGACAGATAATGAAGGTCCTCCAGAGTTTGTTCCCATAATCCCATCCCTAAACAAGAAGAGAAGTAAAGACAATTCTGCAATTGGTAGGAGTTCTGACAAGGACCATTTTAAATGCAACACTTTTGCTGAACTGCAAGAAAGGTTAGAGTGCATTGATGGAAGTGAGGAACCCATCAAATTTGCTTGTGGAGAAATCCCTGTTGTGTCCAATTGTAGTCCAGCCCCTGGAGGTACAGAAAATGCACAGTCTAAGCTGATAAAGGAAAAAATATCTTCTCCTTCTGGAGGATTTAAGAAACCAATTCCACAAGAAACTGCATCTCCCAAGAAAGGACATAACCTTTCTTTCCAGGCTGTTGCACCGAGAGGTGGCAGTGGCAATTGTCATGAAAAGAGCACACCTCACTTGAAAACAGAGCTTTCCAAGCCGCAGGGCAGAGCTGACAACAAAATAATGGACTCGATACTGGAGGGAGAGAGAGAGACAATCACCGATCCCCTGCAGTCCTCAAGGTGTAGCCCTTCAAGGAATCCGGAGCAGAATAAGGGCACAGCTGAATGTGTCATTAAGGAAAAGCTCTCGTACGTGAAGAGACCCTTGCCAAGTCCAGCACCACCACCTCCACAGCAGAAGGAGCATATCCAGAGCTCCAAAGCTGAGAATTTGGAGCTGGACAATAGCAACGCAGTTCGGACTCCTCCTGTGGGAATGAGCAAGCAGATGGGCAACAAACCTGAGCAAAACCCCACAGGAAGCACGTTCCTGGTTGGTAGCAATGCCCAGAATCAGTCAGGTGCGATAGAGGTACACAGCTTCAGGTCAGCATTCAGAGGGAAATGTTTTGATCGGGATATACTAACCACCACAGTGACTTTGCAGCAGCCTGTTGAGCTGAATGGGGAGGATGAGCTTGTTTTCACTGTGGTGGAAGAGCTATCCATTAGCGGGATTATGGATAATGGAAGACCTTCCAGTATCATTAGCTTTAACAGCGACTGCTCCCTTCAGGCCCTTGCATCGGGTTCGAGGCCAGTCAGTATTATCAGCAGCATAAATGATGAGTTTGATG
The DNA here is from genome assembly GCF_929443795.1 of Astur gentilis. Taxonomy (NCBI): domain Eukaryota; kingdom Metazoa; phylum Chordata; class Aves; order Accipitriformes; family Accipitridae; genus Astur; species Astur gentilis. The sequence continues at coordinate 12,567,740 of NC_064904.1, forward strand.
CTTATACCTCACAGGAGACTTCTACTGGTGTAAATATTGATATTGTTGTGCCCTTTGCTAAGGATCCCTTTACCAGTAGCAGACGTTCCTCCATCAGTTCGTGGCTTAGTGAAGTCAGCATATGTACAATTGAAAGTGATGGAGCCCAGTCCAGTGACAGTTTTGTCGCACAGTCATCTTACGGCTGTAATAAGTCCGAGGAACCCTTCAACCTGGATTCATCCCATTTATCTGCCCCCCTGAAGAGTGCTCTGAACGACAGTGGCTTTTGCTTCTCTGAACTGGAGAGTGAGAGCTTGAGTTCCAGCAAGCTGTCCACAGGCATCAGCAAAAGCCCTCAAACCTCTGAAACTACCAAAGCATCTCAGATAAAAAGTGCTTTTTGTGTCACTGATCAGCCCATAAAAATAAAATTTAGTAATTCTCGCGATACGCCTGTGATAGAAACAATACATTCTAGTCTTCCTAGGAAAACAAAAACTACCTCATCTCCAATCCACAATAATACTGTCCTCAGTTATAAAGACCTGCAGAATCCACATGGTATATTTGAAGATCCCTGGCTGTTGCGCACCGATTATCAGTTGGAGGCAAAACCTGCAGACTCACTGCTGTCTCCAAAATCTCACGCGTTTGGTACTGAGAAGCAGCCAGGAAAAGCTGCCCAGTATTTTGGCGCAGCGTCCAGGCCAACGAAGTCACAGACTATGCTCGCGTGTTCGCAGAGGGTTGTGGATGGTTGCGAAATGGCCTGCAAATCCTCCAGTGGAGCAGCGAAGAAGTCAGAAGTTGCGATGAAGATGCCACAGCTGAAGAGAGGAGCCACTACACTGGGAGTGATGCCAGTGTCGCACGCTAACAGTACTTTGTCGGATGCCGTGACCCGAGGGAATTCGGATGCTCCCTTGGCCACTGGAAGCTTGAAATCGTCACTGGGGAAGAAGAGCACACCACAGAAGTCAACAATGTTGCCCAGGCCAGGTGGACCAACACCTCCAACACCTCCTATACGCAAATCGAGCCTGGAGCAGAAACCTGTTGGTCTGGGTAATGGTGGGGGAAAAGCCTCTGGCCTGGACTTTGCTAGAGCTGCCACAACAAAGGCTGAAGATGAAGCAGATTTGCGGTTGAAAGCTGGGTCTTACTTTAGCGAAAGTGCCAGCAGCAAAATGAACCTGAAGGGTGACCACTCTTTGCCCAAGATGACATCCAGCTTAAAGGCGAAGGCATCGAAGAGCGAAGCCGTGCACCGTTACGGGAGCCACATGTCCCTGGAGAGGTGTGACAGCCTGACGTCGGTTGGATCCAAGGCAAGCATGGCGAGGGAGAACGGGAGTGCCAGCAACAGCCGGGCAGGGCGCTCCGTCCCCAGGCTGGGGGTCCCCCCTGTTGCCTCCGGTGTGGGTTTACCACCACCTTTCACCACCCCTGCACCTGGTAAAAACAGCCAGGCAAAACCCACAGTGAACCAGAAGGTGCAAGTGAATGGGAATAAAAACCGGGGCCTCTCCGCCAGCGGGTCAAAGTCTCTCAGTTCCTCGGTCAAGTCCCTGACGCAGCCCACAGGGAAGGGCTCTGGCATGGCCCCCGGCGGGAAGTCGGCTCCCCGCTCTGTGCAGCCTGTCAGCGGCAAACCTGGCCGAGGGACCATCATGGGGACCAAGCAGGCCATGAGGGCGGCCAACAGCCGCGTGAACGAGCTGGTGTCAGGCGGCTCTGCCAAGGTGGGCCACTTCCGAGGCTCCACCGACTCCGACAGCGGCAACGACAGCGGCATTAACCTCAGCGACGAGAAGTCGCAAATCCCGGTGCTGCCATCACCGTACAGCAAGATAACGGCGCCCCGGAGGCCTCAGCGGTACAGCAGTGGGCACGGCAGCGACAACAGCAGCGTCCTCAGTGGGGAGCTGCCGCCGGCCATGGGGAGGACAGCTCTGTTTTACCACAGCGGGGGCAGCAGCGGCTACGAGAGCATGATTCGGGACAGCGAGGCCACCGGCAGCGCCTCCTCGGCGCACGACTCCATGAGCGAAAGCGGGATGTCATCGCCAGGCCGGATGAGGAGCCTCAAGTCCCCCAAGAAGCGATCAACAGGTAAGAAGTGAAGGGGAAGGTGGCCAGGTGTCCACTGGCGCTCCGCTGAGTCCCTGAGGATGGGGGGGTTTTCAGGGCATCTCTGACAGCAGAGGGAGAGGACGTTTGGGGGAGACTCAAAGCGGGCCGGTGGACTGCCTGCATGCGCTTGCGTGTGCACGCGTATGGCTGTTGCAGCAGCTACTCGTCATTTATTTCACTTCAAAGCTGCAGGTGTGACACAGGTGCTGCAGCGGAGAGGGCAGGAGAGGTGCCGGGTGCCCTGGGGCGCCGGCAGCCTCCTTGTGAGGGAGGAGGCAGCAGATGGCTGCCGGCAGACAGGAGGACGTTCCTTCCTCCCTCAGCAGGGTCGGCAGCGAGCGCGGCACCAGGGCGGCCCAAAATAGGAGGGTGTTACGGGTGGGTTGGGAAGGGTGAGGGGGCTGGGTGGGCACTGAGGAGCTTTTGTGAGGATCAAGTGAGTGTCAGGGAAGGCTGGTGAGAGAAGAGCAGCGAGGAGAGGAGCAGCTCTGCTGCCAGGCGTTTGTGAGGGAATTTCAGTGAGATGGGCTGGGACTGTAGTTTGGAAACAAGGGAATAGGCCTGGAGGGGAGAAGAATGTTTGTGAATTAATGAGGATTGCTGAATGTGTGTTAGATTACCCAAAGGTAAGGCTTAGGGGCAGAGCAGGAGGGTGCATACGTAAGGTGCGACGGCTCTTACGTTAATGGTACCAGCTAATTGCAAAATTATCGTATTGCACTGTAACAGTGTTTTTATGAAGAAATTTTAGAGTGTACTTGTGGTTACTATAAGCAATAGGAAATCGACTGGGGGAGTTGCTCAGAAGAGGCAGGTCTGGCTCACGTACTGTGCCAAGGCAGACATGTTCAACCACGCCATGCAAAGGTGGGCGTATGAAAGCCAGGTCCCCGTCCTGCTCTCCAGTGCCTTTCCTTATTGCTTTCGCAGGTGGTGCTCATGTAAGTGCCCCTAGTTGTAGCCAACTTCAAAATCAGGCTCACATGACTGCTATTACAATATTAATTTTTACTGATCTATGTTGAAGTCCTGTAGTATCGTAAAGAATCGGTGGCAGTCGGTGCCATGTAGCTAATGACCAGCAGGCTCATTCAGCAACCTAAGCATACTTGCTGTTGGAAATATAGTAGGAACTAATATCAGCAATGCGCTGAATCTGAGCTTTTGGTTGGAAAGCGGTAATTATTGCAGTCCCTGTAGACACCCATGATGCTTGATTCTGGCAGTAAAACCAAGGGAGTTAAACTGACATAGATCTCATGGTGCTTTCTGGTCAAAGCAACTGAGTTGCTTCAGCAGGTGATAAATTGTTTTGTAAACTTAGTGCAACATTTGCTGCAGTTCTCTCTCCATAGCATATCAACCTCTTAAACCTTTCCTACAAATCAATATTAACAGCTGTATAAGTTGCACACATATTGAGAAGGCATTACCCACTGATGGATTTGTATTTGTTTTTGCCCCAGGAAATGCTTATAAGGTCTTTAAAAATGACAAACTATTTCTTTTTGCAATTGAAATTGCTCTATATCAGTAAATTATGTATTACTTTTTTGGAGTGCTGTAGACTTCGAGGCAATAATGTGTTTTATACATGAAATGAGGTTTCCTAGGAAGTTCATGAAATATTTCTTACAAGAAATATTTGGTGCAGAGCCATTATTGGCCTAAAATATATTGTAATCTTTGCAAAGTGTTAGAGATTCTTGGAGAAGCTTACATTGCTTCAAACTGTGTTGGAGTCATGTCATCTCTGGATTTAAGGACAGATCCTACTCCCATATGTGTCACCGGAAACCTTGTCCCCTTATCCTTTAACTCCATCGTTGGAGAAATGACGTTGATCCTGACTGGTAAAGTGGAAGGATAGGAGGTTTGTCTGCTTAGTATATGTGTTTGACTGCATCTGTTCTGTGTCCTCCTTCAGAGGGATCCTGTTGTCACCGGAGTGGTTACAGGATCAGAGTTACAGCGGGTGATTTCAGCAGGCAGGACTGTAGTGGTGAGTCAGGCTAAATGAATAGGGCTTGTGAGAATGATGAACAGGTGTTGTAGAAGTAGAATCAAGTCTTTCCCTTTCCAAAACATTCCTGTTGTGATTGTTCTTGTTACTTAGAAATTAGCAAGGATGCAGTTATGAATTAGGGATGTTTTTCTTAAGAATATGTAAAGCAGGTAGCTCTCGAGGTATCTATGGAGGTGTGTTGCTTTGAGGGTACCTGCTGGGATTTTGTCTCCAATTCATGTAGAAGTTTGTGACAGGGCTTACCTGGCAGCCTTAACTTGCATTTAACTTTCCTGTAGAGGTCTCAGCCCAGAAGTTATTTTGGGAGCACTGTCCTCTGAGCAGCACTGTCTCATCTGTTTAATGTGCTCCCTTTTGTAAGAAGACCAGGAGAAATAAGAAACTCCATACCTCTGAGTTGGTTTTCAGTAAGAGGAGGAAATTGGGCACTAAATTTACTGTTACCAGTCACCCAAAAGCTGCTTATACTTACTGCTACCATGTGACATTGCAGCTTGTTTCTGGTGGCCTTCTGCCCTCCTCTTCACCTAGGGATTGGATTGCAGCCTTGTTAACATTGCCTGACCAGCTCTATGCATGGGCTCATCCTTGACACATGCAGTGTAAAGGTCAGCCTTTTAGAGAACGAAGAGAGACGTATCATCGCAAAACACGCTGGACACCAAAGTGCCAAGTCTTGTATACAGAAGTACCAGCGTTTTTGAAGGACATAAGTCAGTCTCTGCTTCATGAAACTTGAGCCCTAGCAGATGCGTCAAGGTGGCAGTATGCTGTTTGTCTGTAAATCTGGGAGCCCTCCGGCTGAGGAATTGGTGAATTTTGTCATGCTCTGAGCTTCTGAGTGCCGGTGCAAATGGGTGGCGATAGGCCCCAACATTAGAGGTGGCTCAAGTTGCAGGTTGGTTGATTGCTGCCTATTGAGTGCCTCCCAATTCCACAAAGTCATTGACAACTGCTGGTATGTAGCACCTTAAAGCATCGGTAGTAGTTCTGGAGAGAGCTGTTTGCTCTTTGCAAAGAGGTAGTACAATGAGAGGGATCTTAGATACCCTTGCTTGGCTTTAACTGGAGGAACAGGAGATTTCCAGATTTATCTGCCATTATCAGTATTGGTTTGAAATTACTCACTATCTCATTGCCATTGCAAGGTAATGAATACCATTGTAGCCCACCAAAGAAAAATTAATCCAGGCAAAATATTTTTGCAAGGAGAGAATAAAGAACTGATGCTCAAACATCTGCTTTGGGAGAAGAACTGCTGTTACTCCCATTCGTGAACCAAGTGAAACGTACTTTGTCAAGGCAGTAACTCAATTAGCAGCCTGAGGGTATTTTACTAAAAGGAAAAGATCAAGAAAAGCATTTCTTTCTAAGTATCCTGAGAACCTCGATCTTTCTTTAATTCACTGCAGTATGTTCTGCAGTCTGTCAGTCTATTACAGTCTGAGGATCGCTTGTCTTCTGTATTTTAGGCCTCCAGCGCCGTAGACTGATTCCTGCTCCGTTACCAGATGCTGCCTCCCTAGGAAGAAAACCCAGCGTCACTGGCCAATGGGTTGATCTACCACCTTTGCCAGGCACTTTAAAAGAGCCATTTGAAATTAAAGTTTATGAGATTGATGATGTGGAACGATTACAGCGACACAGACAAGAGGAAACTGAGGTCAGCACATATTTTACAACAACTGTAGACAACTTAAATTACAGTATACAGGCAGAGTCCTTGCCTGAATGCCGGAATGGTGTTCAGAAAATTGATTGCAATTAAAGCACTATAATTATTAATTTTACAATTCATATGTTGGGGTACCCCTAACACAGAAAATGAGAATGATTACTGTCTAAAATTAATTGTGTCTAACATGACTGATGGTGTAAATGGAAGTTACCAATGAATACATTATGAGAAGACTTTATAATCTTAGCCTGGCTGATGAAACCTTACAGGCTCCCTCAACTATAGGGTCATTAACTCTTTATGTAAATGACAGGATTCTATTAAATCAGGGATACACTGAGTTTAATTTACTTGTAATTGGAAACCACTTCAGCTAATTCTATTTTGGAGACCAGAATTCTATATTCTTCTGATGCCTTTTTCCCATTTCTTTCATAATAGCCTTTCCAGGATGTTGAGAAGGTAGGAATGCTTTTAAGAAAATAAGAATCCATATGTTTTAGGATTAACTATAACTCTAATGTTATTATTAGGCTGTGTTTATCATTTGCACTGCTTAAAAAAAATTCCTGTACAAACAGTAGTAATTTCAGAATGTATTAAGAGATGTCTTCTAATTCAGAGAAGTGCAACAAATGCTCAAGTGATGTAGCATGCTGTTCCTCTAGATTAGAATCCATTAATGTAAACTTCAAATAAAAAAAAACCACCACCACCCCCCCCCCCCCCCCCCAACCCACCAACCCCACAACCAAACAAAACAACCCACCTGCTAACTCTTACAAGTAATGAGCTGGCAGCAATTTGTGTCAAACTGTTGGAGGTCAGCTCATAACAGGCAAATTCATGAAATGGTCTTTCTGTGTCTTAAAAGGGTCTGATGTATTTCCATACCAAGCTGAAGATACTAGAAAGGCGCCAGCAGCGAATCAGAGAAGTAAAGGCAAAGCATGACTTTTTGAAAGAAGAGTTGGAAGAGACAAAGTGCAGGTTGATGATGGATCCAAATAAGTGGAAAGAAGACTGTAAGTATTTTGCAAAAACAGCATTATGATCAGCATGTAACAAATTTTCAGCATGTGAGCAGTCCCGCTGAAAAAGCTAAGCACTTGCTAAGATATTTTGCCTAATTGAACCGTAAAATACCCTGTGACTCCATTCGTATTTCTGTGATAAAGGATTTGTTCAGTGCTGAGTAGTACCAGAAATGAACAAAGAAACCCCTCCAAACCAACCAGAAGGGAACATCAAAACAATGCAGACACTAGCCGTGATGCTTGTTAATATTAAATATATATATAACCTTTTGTTATCCTTCTTTCCAAAGAAGGAAAAAAATGTTTCCATATCCATGTTATAGCTGGAGAAACTGAGGCATGAGATTTGTTCACTGACTGTGTGCTGTGCCTAACTGGAGCCTCAAGGGAGAGTTTTGCATCTGCTGAACAAAGTGAAAAAAATTTTCTTAGTTCAAGAGAAATAAAATTGTACTCTACATTATTGGCTCCCTTGTGATAGAATAATGTTTTGCTATGAGCTGTTTCTCTTACTAATTTTTTGTCTGACAGTTGAAGTGGATCCTGATCTCGATAAGGAGTCACAGGAGTACCTGGAGGCACTGGAACAAGTGACAGAGGAACTGGAGCAGTGTGTTAATCTGTGCAAGTCACATATCATGATAGTGACGTGTTTTGATATTGGAATAACAGATGCGCAAGATGGAGTAAGGGAAGTGGAGGTTTGAAGAGAGGTATTTCAAGGGACTGAAGGAAGTGAAGCTGGATTGTCCGACATGAAGAAGTAAAGAGATAAAGTAGCTGGGAAGTGAAGGAGGAAAGGTGAAGACTGAAAAGCAACAATGAATGTTGTAACAGAAAGAAACAGCTGAGGGATGGGAATGTTCATAAATCATTTGGTGCCTCAACGTGACCTGAACTGTACAAAGATAAAAGTAGGATCAAGTATTGCTTCTACCAGAGGGAAGCGAGGAAATTTATTACAAACCAAGATGTTAATTTACAAACAAACATACAATGGAAGTGCCTTTAAAATTAATTTGATTTTCATTTTTGTATTTGGTGCTAGAATTAAAGCCAGCAAACCTAAGCAGACCACAAAATGTATTCCTACGAAATATTTTATACTGTATAGTGTATTTATGACTATATGTAAAAAACAAACAACATTGTAGCAAAAGCAATAAGTAAATTATGTTTTCATACCTGAACTTGCCTTCTTGTTTCATAGAAAAGCTGTTTTATGTAGCAGAATTAAAATTGTATTATAATTGTTTTCTTGGTTAGGGTTCAAGATATTTTTATGAACATTTATCTATTGAAAAGGTGTATTATGGCATTTTGAGATGATTGTTTTACCTTCAGGTTTTGTATTATTACTTTTTCAGATCAAAATAAATGTTTGTTTTCCATTTTATATATACATATATAGATATATATTAACTGCTTACCTACTTCCTTGGTTACTAACCTCACTTATCACAGACCTGGTCTTTTTGGAGTTGTAAACTTAATGTGAGGAAGTCTACAAAGGGCACTGTGGTTTGGTTTTCTTTTTTCCTCTCTGACTGCAGGAATTGAGAATTATGTTTATTACCAAAACCATAAAACAAACAAAAAAAAAGGAACAAAAAGTTTTTGTAAATGTTAAGTTAGGTCCATATTTTTATATAGTTTTGACTATAAATATAGCATTTGCAGTTTGAACTTTTAAGACAAATAGTATATCTTTTTACAGTTTTTCTAAGGAAGGCAAACCCTCAGGATCAAGTTTATACATGCTGCATGAGATTTGTGCTTTTTTGAAGGAGGCCACTTAAGTGTGGAAACTATTGATAAATTGTTGCCAAACAAATACTTTTGAAAAGGTTTAATAGTGTATGTAATACCACATTTCATAATGGATCATATTTTCTAATCATCTTCCTTTTTATGGTTTTTTCAAATCCTTTGTACAAATATGTATTATAACAGCTTGCTTCAGTTTTTATCTGTGAATAAAAGATACATCTATTGTTACGGTTGCTTCTTGCTATGTGCGTGATTTTAATGTTCGGAAGAGAGCGGGTGGCCTGTGGTACACTGCATTAAATGTCACATTATATTACCTCTTTGCCCAAGAGAGATAACTGGGAACAGAGTTTTGACATTAGTCATCAGAAACCAATAGGGAGAGAGAGACAAAACACCAAAGGGTAAAATAAATAGCGATGATAATACTTAAATTCTCTTAGCACGTCATAGTTTACAGAACAAAGACCTGCGGCTCACGTACTTGTTTTCCCTGATGAGACAAAGCAATTAAAAATGGGTCTAAAAACAAAAGAAAACTTTAGGAACTGAAATCAAGCCCTGGGCCCTGTAGGTCCATCACAGCAAACGACTACATTCATTTCTCTCTGACGCTGCTGCGTTTGCTCTCTGGTTAGACAGTAGCTGTGCCTGGTCCTCAGCTCCCAGTGATGCTGGCTGGAGTAACTCCAGGCAGGTGTGATGTAAAGCTAGTGCTTTTAACGACATCATCTCGAGTATTCTCCAGCTGTGTGGCCAAACGGCCTGTAGTGGGTGAAATTTTCCTCTCCCTCTTTTTCTCTCCTTATGTAGCCCTAACAGTGTGGCATCCAAGCACCAAGTTCTCTTACCCTCACAAGAGGCCTGTGAGAGGGGGGTAAACGCTTTCCTCCTCATTCTGCAGCTGGAGAAGTGGGAGAGTGAGAGCAAGAATTTGATGCTTAAATATCTTTGTGACTTTGCATAGGTTACAAAGGGTGCCCTGCTCTTATCTACCTCTCCGTGGTTTATCCCTGGAAAAGGGTGCACCGTGTTTGCTTACTGACATTTGGCACTGCATTGGGTTGTATGTGGGGGAATGTGGCATCTAGAATTTCTAGAGGATCCCCTTGCTGATATGCTGGAACACAAGGTATATTTATTAAGTTGTAAGTTCCTGCTATTTTTACTTTCTGTATGTGTGCAGAAAGTCACAGTTCTTCCAAAGATGAAATCAAAACCGTGTAGTGATTCAATACATTGTGGGTTTTTTTCAGAGCAGGGATCAGATAAATAAATACAATCAAAATTAAAAAGGCAGCAGCACCCTGAGGGACAAATATTTCTTAGCAAAGGGGAAAACCTCCAAATGAGAGGGCCAAATGAGAATATATTCATGGGGAGCTCTGCGCTGTGGTGTTAGGTTTTGCACTGTCCTTTGGAGATGCACATCTTAATGGTGCTGCTGCGAAATGAGTTGACCTGTGGTAGCCTCTGAGTCCTGAGCGCGGCAGGGCTGGGCTCACAGTCTTTTCAAGGTAGCCTGTAACCCCCTCTTGAATGGACGCAAGAGGTTTTGTTTCTTTTATCTGCCAGCCACTTCATCCTCTCCTCAGAGGTCTTCAGTGTTTCTCCCCCTCTCTGGCAATATTATAATCCTCTGAAATAAAAATGAAGTCACTAATCATCCATCCCAATTTTTATAAACCTGACAATTTGTTGAGATATTCTGCTATATAGTGTTTGATGATTAGGCCTGCATCCTTTGATACTTTCTCCATAATTTCTAACTATGCTTATGTTTTCCACAAAGTAGCAAAAGAGACATTTCAGGGCTGCTTGGTTCCATGTCAACATGGCAATAGCATGCATATTAAATGCATTTAGCCTCTGGCTTGGTGACACAAAACAAGCCTGAGATGCAAAATAAGGTGAGGCACTGATGGATGAAATAGCAGACTTTTCCCTGTGCAAATGCTGTTCTTGGTAGTTGCGGATAGTAAATTATCTTTCATATCTCAAGGCCTCAGAGCCTGTAATATTCCTTTTGTTTTTGGTTAATTTTGCAGTTCTGTCCAGTTAAAATTTATACAAATATATGCTTTAGTTTATGATTCAAGCCCATTTTGCAAAATGCTTAATTACATAAGGTTACAAATGATAATTGCAAAGTTAAGCTGGTTGCTTTATTTCATTAATTTTCTATTGAGATTTAATGGTTTAAAATAGCCATTAAATTGCACACTTAAAGATGTGATCTCGTTGAGTTTGTTATGGTCTCAGATAAAACCTTAGAACCCCACTGGTGGTGGAGAACTGACTGAGTTACTCTTGGCAGGGCTAATTCACACTAGAATGTTTTCTCCCTTGGTTGCAGCTCTTCCCATGAAATCCCTTACCTTCTCCTTGCTGGGACAACCCTGTCTAGGTCCCTCGATGGCCCAGTTTACCAAGCAGCTCACATCACGCTTATTTCCCGGCAACAGGAAAAAATGTATGGATGGCTGCTGTTTCTTTAAACCAGTGCAATGGTGACTCTAAATAAAGCCTAAAGATTAAATTTCAGGAAGTGGAACATAAATTCCCTCTCCTTAAAACCCACCTCTCACCACGTTTCACTAACCGGGAGGCCAGAGGTGAGCTTGCCTGTGTGTGAGGGGCAGGGAGAGGAGAGGTCCCCACTGCCTCAGTCTCATGGTCAGGCATCTTTCGGGAAGAGATGAAGTATGGACTGGAACAGAAATCCAGTGAGAAAGCAGGACTCTTACCTGGTGACCAGGGACCCAGGAAAGGAAGGAGAACCTTGCATTCTGGACATGGTCTCCAAGCTTACTTTTGCATTTTCCCATCCAATGGTCATGGTCCAATATGTAAAACTACTCCTGGGAGGTGGGAGTTCAACTCGCTCGTCAGATTTTGCAAGTTGAATGGATGAGTCAGTAGCCGCTCCTGTAAGCTGTGCTTTTTGCTACCCATGTACTAAGCAGTGTACATCTACGGGTACGTTGCTAGAAGTGTTTGGAAATACAGTTATTACAAACATAGATTCCCTATAGAGAAATCAGATGGTGTGTAGGCAAAAACTCATTTAATGTATGCGTAAACCCTTTTTCCTTACAGTGCTTTAACTTTTTTCTGTACAGTGGTCTAACCAGTTCCAGCTAAGGCATTTCTAGGACACTCTAACTGTAGTATTGAAACATCAGTACTAAAAGAGAATGCAATAGAAATATGAGATTATTTGTTCTTTTCTCAGCATGCAGAAAGTGTTTCATTTATTTCTATTTCAAGGTACCCATGTATTCTGTTTCTAGTTATAAACCCACGTTTTCCAGTCACTTGCATTTTATTTTTAAAGCTATGTGTGGAACATAACTCCACAGGCAGCTGTTCTATATTGTGGCTATAGGCAGGGTTTAAGGCAAAAATGTTAGCTATAAGATGACCTCTGTATCAGATGTCCAAGATGGCAGAAGTGGACACAAATAAAAAATGGTGCCGTATTTGGGCCCCAATTCACTAGAGCACTTAGGCACCTGTTTAAGCAAGCAAGTAAGTGAATCTGGTTTGTATCCAGAAAAACACTCCAATTTTGGCTTATATCCCATTCACTTGGATTTTTTTGCTCCAGGGCTTCCTATGGTGTAAATTGCTTTAGCAGTGGTTCAGTGGAGTTTCGCTGACTTTCACCAGATGAAGATCCTGCTGAAAATATTTTACTTACCAGTGGTATTATTTGGGAGAAAGGAAAGAATAATTCTGTTGATGTGCAACGATATCACAAGCGCAAATTAGAAAGCAGAAACTGCCCCCCAGGCTGGTCCTGTTTGTAGCATCTCATGGCTTTATGCAGAATTTGACTTGCAGAAATCTGTTTGTGGAGCACATAGGATAAGACGTAACTCTTGACAGTGTAGATGTTCACAGAGATTTATCAGACCTGCAGAGGAACTGCCTGATGATGGGGTGTGTTTGGCACGACAGTAACCTTACAGCAGCTTACATAGGAGCCCAGTACTTCACTCGTTTCCCTTCCCAAGACCCTCTCCACGAACTGGGGGGGACAGCAGGAGCGTGGAGGCAAAAAGAGGGGAATCTTTCCGAGCAACCCACACAGGGACTCCAGGTGATGCATGCTTCTTCAGTGGCCTGGTTTTACCTTTTTTTTATATGTCTTTTGCTTCTGACTGTTGCATTCAGCGTGAGACAGGTCATTCCTGGGTATATTCCTGTGGCTCCCAGATGAGAGGGAAGGGCAGCTGTCACTTGGCTACATCTCACTGGGGGATAGACAGTAAAGAGATGCTCTTACAGCAGATAAAAATAACATTTCTGCCTTCTCTCCATTGCATGAACACTTAGTAGCATAATTAACTTTCTGTACTTTTATATTAATATATTCTATAGAGATTAGGACCTTATTCAAATCTTGGAGGTAAGGAGGCCTCTCTGAGACAGCGTTTGTCAGTTGATTTGTCTTCCAAGTGGCCAGCCCAGGACCTGGTGTGAGCCAGTACGGCTTCATTCTGCAAAGGTTTTGCTTCATTTATTATTTCTTTAACGTAAACATTTCTGTGGCAGCTTCCTATCAAGACTGGCAAAGGAAGGCAGCAGCACACGCTGTGCTGCCTGTTCTCCCTGGGACAGCTGAAAGAGCTTGTCCTGACTTTTGAAAGACCTGGTTTTGGAGCTTTGCTGTTGGCTTTAGTAGGAGAAGAACTAGATCATTAGGTAACTCCTGGCATCGCTGGTATTACAGCAATATTACGTGGCCAGAAGCAGCAAAGCCTTCGGTCCCAGAGTAGTGAAAAAGCAGGTTCATGCCTCCTTGTTATCTGGCTCTCCTACCCGAGGTCAGCAGATTGCCTTAGATTCTGCCCTTCAGAGTGTCAGGGACCTAATCAGGGCTGCGGAGCTCCTGACACAGCTCACGTGACTGTATTTAAAGCACATTTTAATTGATCTGACCTTGTATGGGAAATACCTTTGGAGTCCTAATGTGCTGCTCTCTGGGAGGCAGGCGCAGTGCTCCAGGGCACAGGCAGCAGAGAAATAAGCAGGCATTTTAGAGTTTGGCCTTTGACTGGAAAAACTGACTTTTAAATATTGGCTTACCGAGACCTTTCCCTGCGTCTGTAACAGTGACCCTCCATTTGTCAGTACCTGGCACAGATATACTTACAAATGCCACTTGTTTTGAAGGGTGCCACTCATTTTGTTGTACATTACCATTTAAATGAGTTACATTTGTACCTAAAGGCTTCAGTCTCATGGGGCTAAGTGCTGTACAAACACAATTTTTTAGCCTAAATAGACAGGGTATGAGAGGGAAGGACAAAGTGGACTACTGTGTTTCCCTCCAAATTGAGCATGTAACAGTTCTTAAAAAAACGTCTCTCACAATGTCCTTTTTGCTGAGTACAGAGCAAAACCTTCAGCCACAGGAGCTGAAACACTATAGACAGGCTCCATTTTCAAACTGCTCAATTTCCAAAGTGAAGACATGTTATTTACTTGTATGATGGGAAATGAGGGAAAGCAAAGCTTTCCCTTCAGCTTTTGGGAGAGAAACAGAAGGAAGAAAATGTAATAATGTATACAAATACATCCATAATGGAAGAAAATGCCAACACCCGGACTGTGCACTTCTTTGCAAAAGCTGTGCATTCTGGGCAGGCATAAGGGGTGGAGAAGGCTGAAGGCAGCCATGTGCTTCTTCCTCCCTCCCCCCATTTATATCCTTGGTCACATTTCTGCTCAGTCTCCTACCAACCAAATCATTTGCAAAACACCTCTGTACAGCTTTGAGGCAGCAATTTTATAAAACACTTTTGCAAGCACGAGATTTCCCTGTTTTCACCTTTTCACAGTTCTTAGTGTTCTATAGGGCATCATCTATTCTTCTTGCTATTGCCTCTTTGGATGCCTTGCTTGGTCTCTGATTTGCTCTTTATATCTAAAAGTATCTCCACCTTTTCTTCCAGCTCTTCTTTACTAATATTCCAGTTGTAAATGCAGTTTGCTATTAGATGTTGTGCAATGGGAGCTGGCCCCTGCCAGGAGAGGATACAGAATGAGAAGCGAAGGGCTGGTAAAGGAAAGCTGCCTGGTAGAAAAACTGGGAATGAAGTTCACACCTAAGACTCAAACACTTAGCTGTGTTGCGGACAGTGAAGTTATGTTTAGAATTGGACCAATGTGCACAGCAGAGATATTTATTAGTCATCTTCATATATACTAGGTCAGAATTTCTTCTGCCTGAAGTTCACTGAGCTATGCCCATATTTGAGAACTCAGTTTTGTGTCATACTTTCATTACACTGTTGGGTATAGACATTAAGCTATGACAATTACTAAATCCAAGTTCAAAAGATAGAACTTCGCACTGCTATGATTATTTAAGATTATTTTCTTAGGCTACTGCTGAAATAATGCATATACACCACATGTCCATACTCCAAAGAGCTCCAGAAAGACAGCCACCATTTGCATAGGATTTCTCTATAAAATAACCAGTAGGCTGCTGAGGGAACTGTTGAATGTGGAACCCAACTATTTTTCTTGGTTTACATGTTCAGTGCTTATTATGTTGCCTTATTAATCTACTATTTGTAAAAAACAAAATGCAGTGGATCAGCAAGCTAAGGTCTGGTACATTCTTGGGGTGCCCTGGAGCTCTCTTCAAAGCTCCTGTGACTTTGGGAAAAATCCCATTCTCCAGTCTGGGTGTTGAAGTTACTTGATGGGGTTGTCCTTGATAGACAGCTGACCCAACACCAAGCTCTGAAATAGCATCGAAGCATTAAACTTCAATGACACACCTCATTTACGTTTTCTTTAAAATCAGAAACTAGGAAAGCTGTTCTGATTAA
This sequence comes from Astur gentilis, assembly GCF_929443795.1. Lineage (NCBI taxonomy): Eukaryota > Metazoa > Chordata > Aves > Accipitriformes > Accipitridae > Astur > Astur gentilis. The sequence continues at coordinate 12,583,217 of NC_064904.1, forward strand.
CTCTGTCAGGAAGGACTTCCAGATGTACTGACAACACACTCACTGGTTTGCCATAGGGGTTAAAGATCCCTTTTCAGGTGTGTAAATTTTATATGCAAGTTCGAAAGCTTCATAAAATTTACCCCTTTGGTGCTTATGGTATGGATGTGATATCTGAGTCATTGACATTATAAGATCAGTTAATATAATAGATAGGTCTGTATATGTTAGGAATATGGCCAGGAATTTCGGCTCCGTATGCACCAGGCATGCAGCTGTGCAGACCTTGCCCTCCAAGGCCTTTCCCCATTAGCAGTGTTGATAATCAGGCTGGAAACGAGCACAGCAGTCTGACAGCACCATATGCAAACTAACTGGGAACCTTTGGAAATGCTAGCACCCTGCCTTCCCTTCTCTGGCAAAAGCCTCTCTCTGCCCCTTGCATATATGCAGCTAGTTAATAATTTTCCAGCTGGCGGTAACTGAGAAGATGTAGGGCTGCTCCCGGCACTCTAGGACCCATGCAAGTTGTTGCATGCATTTCAAGTGGCTTCCACAGTGTTGCTATTTACACAGAGCTCCTGATACTTTGCGAGGGTTGATTTAACTGTAATCTCCCACAGCAACAAGCTGCACAGGCAGTAGTTCTGCTATTTGTATGTAAGTTAAATATGTGCCAATACTTCAACAAAGCCAGCGTGGCTTTGTGTTTACAAATGTGTTGCATCAGCCTTGCCTTTGTTGTGCTATCATCTTATCAGAGCGAATGACTGATGTGTTTTGCCAGCCTGCAGCGCCTTGGCACATACCCTTCTAAGGGACCTTTTCCTGCTTTTCGTTTCTGGAGTGCACACGTGTAGGCTGGGGAGAATGTCAGTGCATGACTGTGCAGCTCCACTGGTTGACAGAAATATCTGTGGCAACCAGACTATAATTCAAGTTCTCCTGCTAGTTCCCAGTCTTCGAAAAGTCCCAGGTCTAGTTTTAGCAATGTCACAAATGTCAGTGCCAGTGTGGCAGGGCCCTGTGGGCTACCTGGAACCTGTCCAGTTTTTGTCTATTGCACTGCAGTTGCTGTTTCTTGTACCTTAAGTTTAAAACCACTTAATGTCAAGGTGGGAGTTTTGTTAGCATTTACATGCATCAGATGACGATCACGCCCATTGCCCAGAGGGTGTAAGACTGATGAAGAAATAACAGATTTCACTGTGCATTTGGAACAAGGAGTGAAAAGGCTGTAGCCTTTTTGTGTGGCTCTTCTGCACACAGAGAGAGAAGCGGTGACCATGTTGGAGGACTCAGTTTTGTACTGTAGCCAGCTTAAGTGACAACGTGACAGCCCTGGCAGTGTGCTGGTAACTCACCGCACCTAGCAATCCAACAAGAGCCAGAGATTTCCTCTGTATAAAGACAGACTGCTCTTTTTATTTGCTTTATGTTGCTTTTTGCCTTTTCTAAGATGCGTGATGAACCAAGGACAGTGGTAAGATATTTCATACCTTAGCAAACAGGTGGGGTTTTTTTTCCCATTTTGTCCAAACTTGAACTTGTCCAGAGGCCTTTGAATAGAAACACAGTTTGCTTTTTATATTGGGTGTTTCAGATATGTTCTGACTGCATCATAAAACGACAATAGGAAAACTGCAGAACAACTACAACAGAAGAGAACCTGCGGCTACTAGTAACTATCTCTGAGTTTATTTTAGACCAGTACCATTCCCACACATGTTAGTAATAAACGATATTAATACAAGAGAGCTTTGCCCCATGGTTTGCACTTTAGGCTGTGATGGTATCTGGCAGGAGAAGCAGGGGAGCGTGGTTTCTTACGGACTTATGAAGCCCTCCCTGCCATCCCCTCCCACTAAAGTCGAGCTCCTGACAAGTTCCCAGTGACAATCCCAGCAGAGAAAAAGCAGCATGTGCTGCAGCTAGTGCAGAGCAATTCGCGTGCCGGCTGCCTGGCCAATTGCTGCCACGGGGACTGCATGATGCCTGACTTGTGTCCGCCCTTCCCTTGGTGGAGGAGTTAATTTCCTCCTCTATCTCGCTGCCAGTTTTCGTGAAACCCTGTGGGAATGTAATTATCGCTGAGATTTCTGCCCTTGGTCAGAGTTGTTTGATGTTGGCCAACCCTCCTCCCAGTTACTGGGGAGAAGGGGGAGAGTGTTGAGATATACAGTGCTAGTGAATAAAAATGGCTCAGCAGTTAGAGGAGTTCCTATGTGCAGTATGAATCTAAATAATTTGCTTTCAAAGCTGAGCATGATATTAAAACAGAAAAATACGCAATGAAGCTACACATTCCTGAGTGATTCAGTGACTTCTAGTCCTAAACCTGAGGTCATCTCCTGTAATGAGATACATCTGAAATAGGGTTTTGCTTCTCTCAGTAAATAACCCCTTTCTCTGCTTCCGGGGATGAATTGTAAGTAGTTGAGAAGAGAGGATATTGGTGCAGCCGGTCGATCTGCGTTCAGTGGGGTTAGAGAATCTGAAAATAACTCTGTCCGGGAATTTACTTACAAGCATTTCTTACAGCTCCAGATTCTGGTTACAGATTACATCAGCACAGCTTTACCTGAGAGTACACTCAGGTAAATTTGGTTTGTTTGAACTTACATCAGTATTGATGAAAAGAGGATTTGGTCCTTAGGCCTTCGTTCAGGAAAGCACCTGTGTTTAGAAAGGATTCTTACACACTGGCTTAGCTCACTGCCATGCTTCAGAAAGCACTTTTCTAATTTACGGGCTTCATGTGCATTATTGAATGGTAGCGAATTAACTGGAGGTGAAAACAATTCTAGCACAGTTCTTCAGCTGCTGGCAATACATGTAACTCCATTGTCTTTAATAAGGAGTGCTAATTTTACACCTGTTAAGGACTTGATAAAGAGCAGTGTTGGCAGTACTGTGCCTTCTGGGGTGGATAATGAGCCATTTTGTGTCTCTGAGTCTTGGCTTTCTCACTTGCTTGTGCTGGCTGGAGCATCATAAAGGTGAGATGTGGATTTATTTGCTCCTGAGCCTCCTATATTATTATTCTGCTTCTCTCATGCTGCTAGTAGCCATATGGGTGACTTTTGGGAATGTGCAAGCACTGTATTTTGACTTGCACTGCTGTGTAAATGGTTTGAATACCTTTCTTGACTTGTGTGATCAGTCCTAATATGAGGAGAACATTTGAAAATAGTCTTGGCTTGTACATACCTTTGTCTCTAGAAGTGAGGGCACTCATGCCTCAGCTTTGGAGGCGTTTTAGTGAGAATTTTTTGAAGTCACTAATTATATTGGCCATCTGCTGTGGGGGGGGAGGGCTGAAAAATGGTAGGTATTGTCTTAAGTGTGCATGATCCAATTTTTTTTTGTGAATGCAGCCTTTAATCACTAGCCTTGCAAAGTGAGGCATCTGTTTCTGAATTTAAGTAGCTGAGACTAATCAGACTAGTTCAAGTCTTTCTGTAGTAGGCCTAATTGATAAAACTAATATCTTTGAAAAAAAAAAAAAGTGTTTTTTTTATTTATGTTACCCCTTACAGTAAGGAAGATGATGAGTCTTTTAATCACTTTACATGGTAATCTTGAAAGCTGATGTAGAAATTTGTTTACAAAATACACCTGTTCTCATTTGTTGCTACTTCAAAGCCTGCACTGTGCTTAAAGGGAGAAGAAAGTGCTGATGTGTGTATTTCCTACCAAGGTTCTCTTATTCTCATAGCACTGCAAAAAGTTATGTTAGTTTGAAATACAGCTTAGCCTGAAGTGAATGTAAATTGTCAGTCTGAACGAAGCATTTAGTCTGAGAAGAGGTTTTCAGCTAAGTCTTTTCTCCTGTTCATATGGCATGCCAAAATACTTTCAGAGCTGAGCACCCTGCTGTGAAGAGAAATCATTACTATGTGTGTTTAGGTGCACAGTACCTAGCACTCAGTAGGTTTTGCAAACACTGAAGCAAGCTATTATTAGAAGAGTGCTATTGAGGATAAACTGAGGAAGAACAAAGGCACATAAGTCAGTAAGGCTAGTAAGTAGTAGACTTCTCTCCTTGTTCCTCACTTTGGCTGTTGGAAAACGCACCACATCCCAGAGCTACCAGTCTAATGTTGCCTGGACCTGCCCAAACATCTTGAATCAAATGCAGAAATGTTATTTACAGGACAAAAATGTGCTTCTGAGAAAAGGATACTCATCACTGTAAAACTAGCAAATCTGAATTCTGCTAAACTTGCCTCAGGTAGGAATTCACTGATATTTTTACAATTGGATATTGTCACATTCCTGGGGAAAGCTGATGTGGACTAAATGATTCATTTTATTATATGCACAGACACACATTCAGGCAGAAAACTGTGGTAGCAACAAAATTGCATTGCTTTGCTTTCTGAACTTGTTAAAATAAGGTGTTTTATTTGCTGGTGTTGAAAGCTAGAACAAGTCTTCTTTACAGCTTCAGATAAACCCTGACATTTCACACAGGCCTCAACCCTGGGCAGATTATTAACCCTGAAGCGAAGTTACCTTTGACTTCAGTCTAACATGTAGTGAAAGTTATTCATATACCTAAGCCTTTATCTTAATTATCATTTGCCTGTTGTATTAGGGAATGGTTTAATGTACCAAGGGCAAAACCCCCTCTGCGCTTCTGTTTAGCAAGTGCCTATTGGGCCAGACCTTTTTCTTAAAAGGCATAGCAAATAGCCCTCCTTCTACTGTTCTTGTGATGGTAACATAACAAGAGAGGAAACTATGGTATTGAACATAGTAATAAAATAATGCCTATTGTTTCATAAGGCTGTAGTGAAAAATAATTGAGGGAAATGGGAAGAGTAAGCCAGTGAGAGTTAACTTACAAAAAATCTGGCATTACACAAAGTCAGAAACACATGGCAACTTCCAACTCACTTTATTTCACTTGGTTAATATTTTGCAGAGTGTTTGCATGTGTAGTGCTGATCAGTACTAAGATCGAGTCCACCTAAGTTTTTTTGCCAGGTAAATAAACCAACATTCTCCAAGTAACACTTGAGCATAGATAGTAATCTTGACTTAATCTGTCATGAACACTTGTTACAAATGTTCTCATCCTTTCCCCTCCTATCTTTTACAAAGACAGCACCATAAGGTTTATAGGATGTTTGGGGTGTTTTTTAACTCCCAGAAGACATTGTAGCATAAATAATTTTACTAAATGACATTACTTGAATGCTCCCTTTGTACTTGCTCTCTCCTATCATGTAACCAGGATAGCACCTTGCTATCACTGCAGTGGTAGAATGAGATATCTTGGTATTGCAGATGTTGCCACAGCCCAAGATAAATTTCATCACTTGGAAAAATACTGGGACAGTCTTGGACATAGCCATGGTGCTTTCATGTGGTTTGCTGCTGTTCCACTGATGGCATTGTTGGAAGCCTGTTATAATGTAATACTGGGAGGAATTGTTACTATCAAGTGTCTGATCTATAAGCAAGTAGTGATCCAGTTCTGTTTAATATCTTTATCAATGAAGTGGATGATGGGATCGAGTGCACCCTCAGTAAGTTTGCAGATGACAGCAAGTCGTGAGGGAGGGTTGATCTGTGTGATGGTAGGAAGGCTCTACAGAGGGATCTGGACAGGCTGGATCGATGGGGTGAGGACAACGGTATGAGGTTCAACAAGGTTAAATGCCAGGTCCTGCACTTGGGTCACAACAACCCCATGCAGTGCTACAGGCTTGGGGAAGAGTGGCTGGAAAGCTGCCTGACAGAAAAGGACCTGGGGGGTGTTGGTTGACAGCTGGCTGAATATGAGCCAGCAGTGTGCCCAGGTGGCCAAGAAGGCCAATGGCATCCTGGCCTGTTTGAGGAATAGCATGGCCAGTGGGACCAAGGGAGTGATCATTCCCCTGTACTTGGCACTGGTGAGGCTGCACCTCGAACAGTGTGTTCAGTTTTGGGCCACTCACTACAAGAAAGACATTGAGGTGCTGGAGCGTGTCCAGAGAAGGGCAACGAAGCTGGTGAAGGGTCTAGAGCACAAGTCTTATGAGGAGCGGCTGAGGGAACTGGGGTTGTTCAGCCTGGAGAAGAGGGAGCTGAAGGGAGACCTTATCGCTCTCTACAACTGCCTGCAAGGAGGTTGTAGTGAGGTGGGTGTTGGTTTCTTCTCCCCAGTAACAAGTGATAGCATGAGAAGAAATGGCCTCAAGTTGCACCAGGGGAGGTTTAGATTTGATATTAGGAAAAAATTCTTCACCGTAAGGGTTGTCAAGCACTGGAACAGGCTGCCCAGGGAAGTGGTTGAGTCACCATCCCTGGAGGTATTTAAAAGATGTGTAGATGTGGTGCTTAAGGGCATGCTTTAGTGGTGGACTTGGCAGTGCTAGGTTAACAGTTGGACTTGATCCCAAAGGTCTTTTCCGACCTAAATGATTCTATGATCTAGTGAAATTTGTTAAATGAAATGTCTGTAGCATTCTGTTGTTAGAGCTGAAATACTAGGAAGCTGCTTGGTCACTGGGCTGTCTTGTAAATCTAAGCAGGGGGCTCCTTAAGCCAAGAGGCTCAGATGGGCTTTTCTGAAAAACACAGGGCCTGGGCAACTGGTTAGTTGTTGGCTTTCTTTTGCATATGCAGCGGCAGAAAAGTAAGGAAGCTGTTGTGAAGATGGAGGAAATGGAAGGAACATCTGGGGAGACAAAGTGAGAAAGGCAGACTTGTATTTTGTAGTAAAGTAGTTGCCTGCTGCTGTTTGTTACTCTGGTGCTTTGGTGGCAGGGCTTTGTGTCTTCTGTAACTAGGCAAGACTGTACAAAAGATGTTCCTGACAAGTAGTGGGCTTGTACTGATGGCAGCTAATGGGAGCATGATCTGTCATGTTATTTGGTTGCAGTCCCTACCGTGACTGATTTTCACTGGAGTATGGCTATGGACAGGACTTAATATGTGGGAAGAAGTGTTCCACCCTCAAACAGTGATACTACCATCCTTCCTGCAGAGGAGGCGAGATCATTGTATTCTCCTCAACTCAGCTGTCTGCAAGAGCATGAGGTAAGAAGCTTTTTTTCACTCTGAATAAATTATGACATGTTTTGAAAGTCAGCTCTAACTAAATTTGCTGTTTCCTACTTATCTTCTGGTGTGCAGCCACTTGCTGAAAAGTAACAGCTTTTGTGACTCGGGAAGTATGAGCCTGTCTAGCAAGAGCATGTAATATAGTCCTCATCCTACTTTAATACTTGTTTAATAATCTCTCAAGGCCGAGTTGTGATCTCTGACCCAGAGCTGCCAAGATTGGAATAATCTTGGTGTTTGAGAATAGAAGCAGCTTTATACTTAAAATTCTTGTCCTGTTGGGATTTTTGTAGTCTCCCTTAAAGTGACTTAAAGTTGCTGTGTGTGTTTAGAAGAGGTGAGCTTAAATTTAAAATAAGGTTAAGCTTTATTTCAGTAAACAATAAATACTTTGGTAAAAAACTAGGCTTGCATGGTTGACTCAGCCTTATTCATCTGCAAACACCTGAAGAGATGCAACTTAACTTATGCAGCAAGGATTTTGTTTGCTCTGTGTCCTGTTTTGGGGAGGGATGCGATTTACTGATGGGTCTTTCTCTCCCTGCTCCCCACTCCAAGTTCAGGTCTTCTACCCCAATTTGGCATAACAGATAAGTTCCTTTTTGAGGAAGCTCTAATTTGGGTATTGCATCATAAATCTAGTACGCTGTCTGTAAGAGCTAAGGTTCATGAGTTTTTTCTTGCATATACTTTTGCTCATATGTCATAAACTCAAATCCTAGCATTTAGTTTGGGTGTTGCAAAACATGTATACCTGCATATTGCCTAAAACGTGCTGCATAATGCATGCACTTTTGCCCACATCTTACTATTTCCTTTGCTGGTTAAAGCTGTCCTCTGCACTACAAGTTCAAGTCTATAAAGTTTAGAGTAGTGCATGTGTACTTAAAGCCAAGATTGCTGCTTTTGCGTTCTATCCAGGTTAATCTATTTCACCCAAATTTGTTACCCCAGGCATTTGGGATCCTTCCCATATACAGCCTCAATACATTCTGCAAACATCTTTTTGTAGGGATGCTGACAGATGAGTATCTGGTCAAGTGCTAAATGGAAATGAAGATGTTCTTAAGATGGTTTTAGGCACTCCTTATATTGGAATAGTTCTGGTGCAGTTAGACCAGCTGCGGAAGAATTGGGATTTGGGGACACCCAATTATGTCTGTTTCTTTGAAAACAGACACTTCTTCAGATTTCCCTTTATGGGAGAAATGTAGATTCTTAGGCTGTATCCTTAGTGGAGGTAAAGGAGCATGGCTTTACTGAAGTCAGACTGACGCTGCCTCTACAGGATCTGTCTTTAAGCTTAAAGTCTTTTTCATCATTTTGCAGAGCAAAACAGGTGTGCTTTCCTCTAAAAAGACATTGTGTTCTCTGTGGAGTTTCAGTGGTGGGCAAAGAGAAATCTTTCCATTTAAATAACTATAATTTATATTGATGATAATATGCTGAATTCTATAACCACTTCCATCTCTCAGAAGGATCTTAATATATCCTTGAGTTTTGGGACACTGTTTCATCTGGATGTAGTAGATGGATGTAGATGTCATGGGGTCTTTAATTTTCACTCCTTAGATTCATTCTCCTTCTTTCTGATTAATTTCTCTATGGGGTGTCTGCCTTTTACATCATGGCAAATGGAGTGCCGGGGGGAGGGAGATGTAATGTTTTATTAGCAGCCTCTGTTTAATGTAACTGTGCTAGTCCTGTGAACTAAATATGCTATCAAATGTAATTCCCCTGAGATGCAGACTTACTGATACTGGGAGAGCTGTAGAAGAACATACACAGGCTATAGAGGAAAGCTTGAAAAGCCAAATCTTTTCTGTACCTTTTTTCTAAGCCTGACCCAGGGGTCTTTTCTGTTAATCTTAAATTTTGCTTTCTGGTAGGGAAGGAAAGGTATTTCAACATATAGTATGTATTTCACAGCTGATTGAATGAAAATGTTGAAGCTAAGGTGTCATGTGAATTGTACTGCAGTGGCCCTGGGAACATGTCAAAGAAAGGCTGAAATCAACGTAGTATATTAGGAGCACACATGCATGCATAAGGTGTGTTCTCTTATTAAGCAAGTTCTTGAATAAGTCTATTGAAGCACAGAGCTGAAGAAATTATGAAGTCAAAGCCAACATCCCTCCATTATGTCTCTGTTGTCACATCTTTAATTCCATATGACTGAGATCTATATTGCTGCTTCTGTAAATTGCAGGTCACTGTTCCACACCTCCCCCCCCAGTTAGTGTGAGATGGGGTGGTGGCACTGGTGCTGAAGCACAGAGGAACGAGTACTTATTTACTTATTTTATAGCTTCTTTCCTCTTCACTGGGAGAGATTAGTTGAGTCCCATAAGCATTTACAAGTTTTTCCCCCAAAGTCTTCTGCTTTATTACTTGTGTGTCTGGATGCCTCAGCTGCCATGAAACAGGAGCTGCACAATCACAGAGGATCACAGAGTAGTCTATATGGCACTGGTGGGCATGAGCAGTAAGTTGTGATGTGAAGTTACACTGCACTAACATGAAGTTGCCCGCATCCTTGGAGCTCTAAGACTGCCTTGATGTGAAGTGATTTTACTTTGAAAGGAAAGGTGGAATAAGCTGCCTTGTGTAAGGTGTATCTGCATCAGAGGTGGTGTGTAACCTCCTTGGATTAACCTGTGCTTTAGTTCCTATTGTCTAAGACTAATCAGTTGGCAATTTAGAGAGGAGTTATTTTTCCCTTCTTTCATATGGAAAACAACATTACTGCACAAGCGTGTAGCTGGGTTACTTTGACACTTTCTGTCCTTATCTAAGGAGTCTGGGATCTTGCTCCTCTCTAATTAGTTTCATCTACTTGTACTAGGGATGAACCTGGAGATATTTGGAAGCATGGCAGCTGCAAAACAAAAGGTGTATGGGAAAGAAGTGACTTCAGATCTCCCAAGTATCAATCTGGCGCTTAGCTATTAAGCAGCCTTTCTTTTCATTACTATAAAGAACTCTTTGAATCTGCCACAGACTAAGGGATCTGAGGGCAAGACACTTAGCTTCTCAATCTCTGTTTACTTCTGCAATGTATGGTACAGTAAATGCATCTAACTGGAATATTATGTAGCTTATGGTGATTAGTAAGCCTCCTTGAGAAACCTTGATGCAATATACCATAGAATGATGGAATAACAATATCTTTAATGATAAAAAAGTGATTATTTTTGGAGGAGCCTAATTGTACATGAGAATTTTGTAGCCTGTACCAGCAGAGTTCGTTGCCCAGAGACCTTGCTGCTTCATAAACCAAGAATTCCAATGCTATATTGACAAGTCAAATTAATAGTAACCAGATGTATAGTCAAGGACTTAGCACATCCTTTGTCATGTGTAAATAAGGGCCTTTAAAAGAGAAGTTGTCTTTTAAAAAGAATTAGTGAGCTTTTTTTGTATCCCTTTTCTAGTTAGAAGAAGGGGAAATGTAATGCATACAACTGCAACTTCCAATTGAAATTTTAAAATTTATGTTCTGCATGTGATATTGGACCTGAATCAGTGACATCTCCATACATACCTACCTGTCCTGTGAAATGCTTCACTAAGAATCCCCACCCTGCTCTACCCATTCAGTTCTGTAACACCATGGCTTCCATTGATCTAGGCTTTCCTTGGACCACCTGCTGTGGTGGTACTGTGGCCTGTAGGGAAGCATATCACCAATTGGTACAGCTTTATTGCAAAAAGGCCTGATTCTTGAATGGCATTTTGCTGGGGGTCTTCCAGGCACTCTGCAGGAAAAACTACTGCCATGCTGAGGTAGAGATGTCTGTGGTCACTGATGCTTTCACTTCTTGCTATGTATCTGTTTTTCATCCTTGGAATTTTTGTTTGCAGTCAGTGTCTCAGCCTTTAAAGCAAAAGCCAGGAAAAACTTTTCAGGAAGAGCTGTTCTTGCTTCTCACATGTTGAGGTTTCTTTCTCAGTGGATACTAGTGCTTCTTAGCCCCTCGTATATTCAAGTCTTCACAGAACCCTCTTCTGATTTATTGTTGATATTCCTCCTGGAAAGACAGAGGGATCTTCTGTCCTCTTAATGCTTGATGTCTAGTACCTTTAGGGTTGAGTTTAAGAGATGAGTGCACCTTCTCCTACAGCTGAACTGCTGTGCTGTTGTCTTGAGGGAGGAATTGACTGATGTTCTCCAACACCTGTGCAAGGAAATACAGATGTCCCTGTGATGATCTGGTTGCTGTGGCTGAGGCACAGCTACTCCTGCAGTACAGTTAGAAGTGATACAGAGGTTTCATCTCTAGCCAACTCTAATTCATGGTCCAGGTGACTGGATCCTGTTAACAGTGCCATGGATTAGAACAACCTTTGGCGCAAGTTCGGACAGAAACTTGGAGTCATGCTTTTTTTAACAGTGTGCTTTGCAGTACCACCTCCTGACACCTTAACCAGGGAGTGCTTGTTTCACATGGGAATGTGCACCCAGTTTGAGAGGATTTGACCCTCAGTTCTTCCACGTCCGTCCTTGAAGCCACAAGCTAGTGGACTATATTTCCCTGTTATGACAGCATAAGGGACACAAATCACCAGGTTTAAGCAGTGGGGGCTTGTAGTGGTGACCTGTTTAAGTAGGCCATGAACTGCTCTGTGCTGGTCACCACTGCTGCCAGACAGCTCTGAGGCGGCTGGAAACAATAGCGGCAACCCATCATGGGCCACAGCCTCAGCCAGTTAGAGTACATGATATCCCTGCTCAAACATATTTAAATAAGAAATATTTCTTAACAAAGAAACTGCTTGTGCCACCTAGACCTCCTGTGCTGCCTGTCACCTCACTGGGTTAATTTTGACTGACTGAGTGTAACTCACTGAAAATAAGGCAAGTTGAGACTGGGGAATGGACACAATATTTTATGTAAAAAAACCAAAACCCCCAACAAAACAAACCCCAAACCAACCAAAAAACCTGAAAAAACACCAAAACAAAAAAAACCCACCACAAAACAAAAACCAACAACCTCCCAAATTCAGAAACCCCCCACCACATTGTTTGTGTCCTTTTTCTCAATGCCCAAATTAGTGATCAGAAATGTATGTTATTTAGTAACAAATGAAGTAAAATTCCCTTACTCGAGAGTGTTTTTCTGATGACAGGCAGAAAGGTTAAAGCTGGTAAACTTATTTTAAAAGCATGCTCCCAGATCACAAGCCTCTGAAAATGAGTGTTGGGTGCTTAGAGGAGCTTTATGAGCATGCTTTTGTTAAATAGCTGTTCTGATCTTGCTTATTCAGTCTTTAAATTAATGTGTAAAAGATGCCCATAAGCAACCAGCAGCTGAATTGACTGTGATTAGATGGATTATTACTATTACTCAGCCCAACAAGTTGCTATATGTTTTGTGTACTCAAGCAAATTTTGCTGTGCAGGCAAGTGGAATGATATGCACATGGGCTAACATAAAATCCTTCAGAATATCCCAGGATTAGATAAACAGACTTCTGGAGTTGAAATAGAAATGAATTGCCCGTGTTTCTAAATTAGAGGCTTTCTGGCATTTACATACAGAAATAGCTTCCATCTCAAAATATTCTGTTTCAAACAAGCATTGACTCAGTTGTTCCTTTTCTCCCCATGCTAGGAAATAGGAGCCGATTTATCAGAGCATCAAACTGATTAAGAAGAGATTATCTGCTGTAGGGGCTCATTTAAAGAGGTCTGGGGATTCCACTGGGTTGCTGTGTTCGGTTGAATTCATTTCACATAGTAAAAATACAATCTCTTGGCCTTAAAATTCTTTAACTCTTTCTCTTGGGGTGAAATAACAAGGAAAATCTTAAAGTTTTGAAGCCCTGCAAATTGTAGAAGGTTGTAAGGATCCCTGGTGATAAAGGAACACTGGAGGGTCTGCATCATATGATGAAGAAAAGGCTTTGCAATGCGGATCATGAGCCGGGTCCCGTAACCCAACACTCCTTCCTGTGGCTGACTGATCTGGGCTCTGAGCTCATACTCTCCTGAGGAAGGATTCAGTGCTCTTGCTGATGGACTGGGCTGAAGTATGCTCAGCCGTGCCCAAAGGATGGCAGTTGGGTTAAGGTGGCAAGCCTTTCTTACTTCTGTAATTTCTGGAGAGCTCTGGAGCTCGAGTTGAGGTGGGAGATAACACTTTAAGGGTGGCAGGTAAACCTGGCTTTGGAAAAGGGTCTAGACATGTGGATTTTTCAGCTGAGGTACAACTATTACCACCAAGGAAATCAAAGGAGCAAGAATATACTGGGAATGAGAGGGGAACTGGGAGGCTCTGTGGGTCCTCTCTGCTCCCTCAGAGCCCCCGAGGATTTCATGTCCAGTTCCTTTCCAGTCCGGGGGTTAGGATGACAGCTCTAGATCTTATTCTGCTCTACAGAATGTGTTTTAGTATCTGACTTATTTTTTAGCTAAATTTTTGTGTTCATTGTCTAGGAGGAAACATAATGCCCTTACTGCAAGATTGGAAATGGCCTTTAAGACAAATCCTTATTTCATCATTTCCAGGTGTTCTTTGGGGAAACTCTATATGGCAGGAAATTCAAGCCATGACTCAAATAGTTACAACACAAACAGTATTACTTCAATCAAGGGACCTTCTTCTGAAATAAACTATAAAAATACAAGAGAATACTTTATTTCCTCTTTAAGCTGTTGCTCAGGAAAGCACTTAATCATGTTAAGGCTCACTGACTGCAGTGTGACTTACACATATGTTTAGTGCTTTATTGACTAGAGGTATATTCCCAGTGAGAGGCAAGCACTCATTGACTATAGGTCTTGCTCCATGGGTCTCCTATTTGGTCCAGATTTGTATTTGCTACTAAAATACAGTAACTTTTCATATTTTTTGATTGGCGGTGTGTTGGAGCCTGGTGTACTATCGGGTTTGGGCAAGAGAAGGAAACTATTGTAAACAAAGGAGCAGTGCTTTCCCTAAACTCCCTGGGTCTGGGAGAATGTATTTGCTGATGGCAATTCCTTGGATAGGTGATAGTTGGGGATCAAGAAGGCATAAATTATGTGAAAACACGATAGCAATATGCTGAAATGCTGTGGTATTTTTTGTACAATTTTATAGCGAGGCTGGATCACATCGTTATTAAAGTAGTGTCTGCTGAACGGGTAGGGAAGGGCACCAGTGTAATGGTGATTTTTGTCCTTTTGCAGTGATTTCTGAACAACAGCTTACAGAGGAAGTAAAGCATTCTCCTGTATTTTTGTAGTCCTGTAAATCCCCTCCAGAGTTGTTTATTTTTGCATTATATTGTGCTTGGGAAGCCCCTTGCGGCCAAGGCCTCCCTGGCCTATTGTGAGCAGCCCCAGCTAAGTGTTTATAGTCAAAATAGAGCAGGCAGAGAAATGGTGGGAGATGAAAGACATGTGGAATGACATATCCAGGGTGACAAGTCATCTCTACCTCTTCTTCCAGCCACGGGTTCAGGTGTCCCTGCACATACCCGTGTGCCTCCTGCACAAGCTCTTTCCTGCATATTTCAAATGCACATTCCACTTCATGCTGCATAAATGTGAAACAAAGTCTAGGCAAAAGCTTCAGAGTTGTTGGCCCTGAAGAGTGCGGCAAGTTGAAAGTGGGACTTTCTTGCTTGAGTTTTTGTCCTTTAACATCCTATTGTGGTTTGCTATGTTGATAAAGATACTGAGCCAAAATAAAAGACAACAACTGGCACTTAACGCAGCCTGAAGAATATCCACTCATTGGGTAAAACCTAGCTAAGTGGGTCTAGTATCTAAGTTAATCTTCAATCATCTGTTTAAAGCTTGCAGGTCAATGTATTTTAATGATATTGCATGCTATCAGTCAAATGTAAAACCAAACTTCCTTAAAAGACTAATTTACTTCATTTGCAAAACCCATACACTTAATGCACAGGAATTTTGATTTTTTTGAAAGCTCTTTGAATGTTCATTGAAGTAAGATTTCCATTTGTATTATATTAGAGTTGACAGAGGGGGGAAAAATGAATAGCCATTTGCTAATCAGTTTATTTCTCATAATGAAAACAAATCTGTAATTTCCCTAATCTGAAGTGCATGGAGCACTAACTTTGCAGGGAGCCAGTTACTTACTGTCCAGGGAGCCTGCTTTCATCCTGCAGAAACTAACTGTTTGTGGAAGACCTTGATTGTGAAATGCTGCTGCTAAGCTCACCATGACTCTGTTCTGCCTGGAGTCAAAAGTAGCCCTTGGTAGATACTGCAACGTGCAAGGCCTATAAAACCAGGTGTCAATTAATATGGTCAGGTGCATAAGGCTCTGTACCCATGTGCTCCTGTTTAAAAGCCATGCAGTTGTTAGTGAACTGAATCCAATAAAACCTGCTGAGAAGAGCCTCAGTTTCTGGGTCTAAGATGAGAAAAATTGTAGGCTAGTTCCCTCTTCCACTGCAACTTTTCTAATGCTGCAGAAAGTACGTACTATAAACTAGAAGCTGTGCCTGTTGTGCTGGGTGATGTCTGAGGAGTGTGAGAGTAAGCTTGTGCAAATCCTCCTGTATTTAAAGAGTAATGCAAGGTGGAGGGTGTTTTTCCCTGAACCTAAAGGCTTGTAGCATGTTAGTAGCAAAACTGAGAATGTTCTTCCTTTAAAAATTAAGTTTGTGATATGGATCGGAGAAGAAAGTTCATCTGAATAGACAGCATGTGCCAGTGACAGACCCTGTACACAATTAATCTCCCTGCACAAGCACAAAATACAACCTATGTTCTCTTGGCTACCTCTTAACCTTATGGTAGAATGGCTCAGATACCTAAAAATGTCTGTATGAAGGTGCTAGTGAGGGAGATGAAAATATATGTATTGAAAATAATCCTTACTGATGTCTAACTTGGTTAATGAAGGTGGTGTTGAAAGATTTCAGTCTTACTGTTAAGCAAATAAAAAACGTCAGCTTTAAGATGCTAGTGGGCTGCATTAGACTGGCCCGCGTTTTGATGCAAGGAAAACTTCCAATCTGAAAGCACTAGTGTGAGGGGGAAAAATGAAAAAAATTTTCCTTGCCAGCATGTTGGTAGAGGGAATAATTTTCCTTGCCAGCATCCTGGAGCAAGGAATTTTTTCTATCTGTGCTAACTCTTGCAAAAACTATTTCAGCATGTAAAATGTGCGTGCTGAACAGTGACAGTAATGACCTTTTTTATTGCTGCTGCTGCTCTCCTCAGGCAGAATCAAGTGCAGGAGCTGGCAAGGTATTCTCAGATGAATCAGTCTATGAGCTGTGGCTTAGATCCTGAAGAGCAGCTGTAAAACTTAGCCTATATGGAAGCGGTGCTTGTGAGATCTGTGTTGGTCCAGGGTTGACTTCCAAGCTTCACACGGGCTCGAGCAGATGGAAGGGAGTGGGGGCCCAGGAGCCCACAGAGAGCTTGGAGAGGGGAGGACTGTGGCAGCTGGGAGGGAGGTAAGATGAGACAACTCTCTACAAAGTTTTGGGTGCAGAAGGTACGTGCTGCTGTTGAATTGTATGTTGTGCTGCTTGCTGCTTTTGAATCTTTCTGCTGTGGGTATGAATCAGCAATCCCAGTTTTCTGTCAATTTAAGCATGATGATGACAGTGATTATCCCAACAAATAAATGCCTAGGTGATGAAAACTGAGGAGTGAAAAATAAAACCCTTACAAACAGACTTGTTCCCTGTTTTGGTTTTGTTTTTTTTCTTGTTTGTTTTTTTTTTGTTGTACTGCCCCGCTGCTGTGGCAGAAAGCAGGTCTGTAGAGCAGGGACAGTAACTCATGTCAGAGTTGGTAGCTTAGTGCATCAAGCCTGTGTGAGCTTAGCAGTGCCAGTTGGACTGGGTCTGCTGTGAGACTCTCAATGACACATGTCTTTTGACAGAAATGGAGAAAATAACTGTCAAATAGGAATAGAAATATGAAAGCTCACTTCTGTGTTGAAAGCTTTTGGAGAGCTGCAGCTTTGACATGCCTCCTTCCTAGTTTTCCCCAGTTTTTGGGCTGTGGTGGTGTTTCCTACATGGGAATCTGCAGTGAGGAAGCAAGAAAACATATTTCTTGCTGAGCACACAGGTACTCGCAGGCACTTGTTAAGGAAAATTTGTAGTGAAGTGGAAAGCTGTTGGCTTGGGAGAATAATTTTACCAGCTGTGGCTTTTGAGTATTGACCATCAAAGAAAGTGCTGAGTCCATGGAAGGATATGGGATTTATTAGAGACCTCATTAGAAAGGTGGAAGATGTTTTCATATGTGACTTCTCCATGTTAACATGGAGATTACATGGGCTGATCAACAATATGACATGACCTTAACAGACTATTTATGTGTATATATGGCTTTTCAGACGTTTGCTTCCTTTTGAAGTAACTTCTCGGATTCAACTCCTCTACAAAAAATGTCCTCATGGACAGTAAACATTACACCCTTCCAAATGTAAAGTGGCTAGATGACTATTTGAAAGTTAATGTAGATCATTCTCTCAAATGTGCCAGGGTTTGTTTAGCCTCTCAGCGTCAGTGTATTTTTATATGTACCCTCTACTTGAAGTACTATGTAAGCAGAAAAACAAGCTTTGTGTCTGTTCATACAGGAACAAAACTGGCTAGGACATCCTGAACTCAATGTGACTTACCATGGCTTCATGCTTTGGCCTGTCTGGACTGGACTGCTTTCCATTCTTTCTCCTTTGATACCTAATTTTAAGACTTCTTTCATGGCTGGCCTTGATGTAATGAATGCAGCCATTCTCACAATTCCTGTCAACTCTCCAGGGGTTTCTCTCCCTTTCCTATATTTTAGGAAGGAGCTTAGGAATGAACTATCATAGAAAAGAGATTCCCTGTTAAGTATTTCTTTTGAGTGAAGCTAAATCAGATTGTTTCCAAATAGCTCTGAATTTTACAGTTAAATCTTTTAAAGAACCTGAAATGCATGGCTTGCGTCTCTTCCCCTCAGTGAATGAACGAAGTGCTAGATTCATGTGCGGTCTAAGTTTGCTTGTAGCTTTTGATTTTAAACTGCTCAGCTGATGCCTGTTGCTGATATCCTATTTTCCTTTAGTCTACGACATACAGATGCTCATTATCTGTATTTCACTGAGAGGCTCCTAGGTAAGGACACAGAGTAAATGTTTCCATAGAGGAACAGACCACCAATTACTGGCTGAGAAGTCACCCATATAGATTATATGCATAGACATTAATTTGGAGTTCTGCATGCAATTCTGGCTCTAACACGTGCTCCATGTATGTGTGCTTAGTAATTATTTTTTTAAAGTTTATTTTGGCCTAGTTTTATCAACCCTGTTTGGAATAAGCTGGTAAGTGAAGTTTTGGAGGTCTTAGAATTGCAGCTCCAAGAGATTTCATTTCCACACCAATTAAGATCTGGTAATATCTTTAGCTAGTAAAAAGGAACCTCGTAAGGAGAGGAGTGCATCATTTAATGTTCATGTGGTAATTACCTATTTTGGGGTGACATTTAATAGACTGAAGTTCACTGCTGTTCATTTTATCCTTTTGTGTGGGGATTGCTGGAAAAGAACATGTACTTAACATTTTGGGATGCGACAAAGGAGGAGAAAATTATACCCTTTGGCTATGTTCTTTTGATCTTGTATTTTTACCAAGGTGAAAATGTGTATGTTGGATGCTAGCTACAAAGTATGTCTAGACCATTTTTGTTTTGGATTTGCAGAGAAATTGGTCATTCAGATTGCAGAAGCATTTCTCTTGTGGAGGAGAAATTTTGGTACTTATCAGTCCTTTCTTTGAACATTTGTAGTTATTAACACAATGCAGTTACTTTGCAGCAGCCAGTAACTCAGCTGAGTTTGGTGATACTGGAAGTAGAGCAGAGATATTCAATTTAAGTTAAAACTCATTGTACCTGGATTTCAGTTTGACCTGTAGACAAATTAAAGGATTTGTGACTTGTTTTATTTCACTATTTCATATGAAAGCAATATCAACATATCTGTGATTTTTAAATGGGAATAATGATGATGTGTCCAAAGAATTATAATGGGAGTACAAACCTCAGTTTGAACTGGTGAAAACTAAGACCAGTGGGATTTACCTGCATTTTTTCACCCCTCTTTATTTTAGCATTTGAGAATGGACAAGGAGTGGGTGTTAATAACAACAAAATCTAAGGTTTCTCACACCTTGGGAGGATATGGTATGAGACAGACTAAATGTGTGTCTCAAGGCTTTGTGGGGAGCTAGGAGTAAGGAGGGGAATTACATGCAGCCTTACTCCCATACTGTGAGTCTGTCTATTGTAAAATGAAGGTGTAGATATACAAGAGAAGTGAATGCATTGTTTCTTGAAGTTACACTAACATATGTAAAACTTGAGATGACTTTTCTCTGAATTTTTTTCTACCTCTGAAAATCTTTCCATGAGGCAGGTAGGTCTCCATTTTCAAGAAGCAATAAATTTATGCCTGAGGAAATAGCAAAAGGTGAGGGGAAAATGGGCAAAGAAAGAACTTGGATGCTGATAACCATGCCTTTCAGGCTCCATTGTTAATAGTGATTCCCTTTTTCAGACACCCTGCAGAATAGCAGAAGCTCTTCAGGGAGGCTTTCTTGTTTGCTGAGAGAAACAAAGGACTGTTTCCTTCAGGAAAGGCCCTTTCTAGGATGGTCCTGTAAGAAGAGAAGCTTTTCTGTTATTCCTCCGGATTATTGCCAATAAAGATGACAAAATAATTTTAAAAAGTCTCTTAGAAGTTAGACTCTTAAAATGTGTCATAGGTCAGGATTTGCATGGAGGAAAAGAGGGAAGAATAAGATTATTGGGCCAAATTATTATCTGATCTGATGGGGGGGGGTGCGTCTCCTGAAATCACTAGTTCTGCTCCTAGTTATGGGTCTGGACCATTTGTCACTGCTTATGCTTGAGTTTCTAGTATATAACAAGGACCACCCACTTGCTGATGAAAATGAACTGTATTAGTACACTTGGAAGAACTACACCTGGTAATTATAGCTTTATTTTTTTAAACCAGTGTTGTATATTCTTCTACAGAATGTATTTTCTGAACTAATCATAACGGCAATGCCTGCTGCTGAAATGAAGCAACAGAATCTGTCTAGCGTACATCTACTGGCCAGAGAAGTTCCTTTAGTTTATACCAGCTTGGGGATCTGTCTCAAAGTTTTCATCGTTCTGATAGAGAGATTTTATGTGAGAAGAGGCCAATAAAAGTGGCTGCAGGTTGAAGCAGAGGCTTACAAGTGAAGAGTTATATTAAGTGGACTGATTTGCTTTTGAAAACCATCAAATCTACAGGAAATCCAACCAAATTAACTAAACTATCACAAATTTGGATTGTATTCAGTGATTTCATCTAGCTGAGGATTATGTACATTTAAAGATTTTCCAATTTGTCTAAAACTGGAGATTTCCATTTAAAAAATAACAAAAATAACAAGCTTTACAGAGTTACATCCAAATTAAGTAGAAGAGTTCACTTTGAAATTGAACCGTAATTGTTTAACTTGTTCTTCCTCTAATATTATGGGATAGTTTCTTTTGAGTCAGTTTGAGCTTTTGTCCTGATTTTTTTAATTATGAAAATGAGAATTAGTTGCTCACTGCATTTAACACCTGACACAGTAGCATTCAGGAAGAACTTTTTCAGCCTTTGAAGACACCCCTATTAACCGAAGAGCAGTAGCGTAATACAAAGTACCCAATACCCATTTCAACTGAAAGGGACATTGTTGAACAGAAGTGTGCCACATGCTCATTTCTAAACAAACTACTGTACCAGAAGGGGAAGATCAGAGTCTTTCCACCTCCCTCAGATGAGGAATTTTGTTATTAAAATGTTTCTTCAGAGTATGTTACAGTGTCAGAAATCAATGGTCATAAAGGTAGAAGGCCAGGTTTATTTATTTCTACCCTGCTGCTTTAATTAAAGGGTCAGAAGAAAATGGAGTGTCCCAGTTCCCTTTGTTCTCAGTAAACTGCTACAATTTAGTCTAGAAGGGGTGGAGAGAAAGGAGGATAAAATAGCCATGTCCTTCTGCTGATCTTTTAAAGTCTTTGATCGCTATCTGCTTGATTTTTATCTGCTTTGCAAGAGGAAGGAGCAGTGCACAGCTAAATCAAATAAATGCATTTAAATAACCATCTGATTTAGAGTTAAGGACAGGAAGGTGTGCTGCTGCTGATGCAAGTTGTGGAAAGAACCAAGTAGCAGTCTTAGCTCATAATTTCTTGCCTGCTGTTACTTTAATGCTTAAGTTGTTTTTAACGTTATTTGAATGCATGTATGCTTTTAAATTTTTGTTCTTGTTTTTCTATTTAAAAAATGTATTGAAGAAATATAAACTCAGCAGGTGTTTTAGTGAGTATAACTGCAACTGCCCTCTGGGCTCTGCAGCAAAGTGGTTGAATGTCAGGAGCCAAAGGGAGTGTTTATGGACAAGAAGGTGGTATGTACGTACTTTGTACCAACGCATCTGGCTAGGATGTCATGGTCTTAGGGTATCTTTACTGGCTGATGTGCTACAGGAACCTTGGGGCTGTTCTAATGTGCTACAGCATCATGACTACCCTCCTTCCATTGCACTGAGTTCTCAGTAATTTGTGGCTTATGATGAAGGCTGTGCCAATGTATTTCTGTATATATATGCACATATTTGTGTACACATAAGCAAGTCTAACTATATGTGGTAGGTAATTGATTTACCTCACTCCTCCTGTTAATTTGCAGAACTCATTGCCATAAGCACTGAGGCTAAGGGCTTAGAGATTCCTGAAACAATTATACTGTTATGGTTAAATCTCAATTGTGCCTGGGTTGAGGTTAGGGAAAAAGCAAGACTTTGCTCCCTTAGTTAATGGTGATGGTCTACTTGCTGGCTGCCAGGTTTAGGTATTTTGTTACCCTGTTTTGTTACCTACTTGCTGTAGACACCTGGGTGGATTGTCTGAAATGAAGGGTAGAGTGGGAGTTAATACTTGAAGATTTGCTTCCTAATTGCATCTTCAGAGCATCAGGTGAAAGCATGTTATTTGTTGACTGCAGAAGTGGTAACATGGGCTATGTTTTCACTGGATTAAGCTCTCTTGCTCCTGCAAGGAAGCACTGGGCGTTTCCAGCTTTTCAGCTTTCATCTTGAATCTTAATATTTGATATTAACCTTAAAGCCCTGTTGCCTTATTTCAGGCTACTACCCGAGATTCTTGGTTTAGCTTTTTGGTAAGAAGTTTGAAAAAGTGGTTCAACCACTCAAACATCTCTGAGCTCATGTGAACAATGATGGCATTTCTAACTGCTCCCTGATTGTTGGAAACATGACTCATAGGGTCTGTTTGTTTGAAGGTGGATGACATTATACTTACTGTACCAGCTGCAGAAGATGTGGCTTGCAGCCTTTGGTTAATTTGTGAAGACTGCCTTGTTTTATTTTTTAAAGATTTAAAATAATTAGCCATTTCATGTGTTCTGTGTGTGCTTCTATCAAAGTTGCTTTTGAATAGTGCGAGCACAAAATTATACCTTTAAATTAAGCTCTTTACATTTATTACCACTGTCAAACCTCCAAAACCCGTATTTTGACAAAAAAAAAAGGGAAAAAAGTGTGTAAAATATGAGCTAAAGCTTCATGGACTGAAGGCCTGAGGACAGGCTCATGTAATGAAGACCATTACAGTAGAAAATGATGATCAATGATGTTTTATAATGAACAACAAATGTTTACAGCCAGGCTGGTGGCTAGCAACAGCCTCCTTAAGAAATTAGAAAAATTTATCTTTTATTCTGCTCTAGAGGAACCATTTTAGATGAAATTGCTCAGAGGCAGTGACTAGCACTGTGGAAGCAAATGGAGTGCAATCAGTGCATGGCTAGGTAACTGGGTAGGTATTGTATCATCTTGCCCATTATTTTGTGTGGAACTTATAAAATTTGCTGGGAGCCCCAAATAGCAGTGCTGACAAACATGAGCTTCACATGTGGTGTGGGGGAATATATAAGTGGCATATTACAGAAGGGTAAAAGGAAGTTCTCTTTTAAACAGTTTTTCTAAACCTTGTTAAATGTTGATGTTCCACCCTTTTAATTAAAACAAGCTGGCATTTATGGCTGTGCGTAATCAAGAAATGGAAGATTTTATAACACCTTTTTATCCCCTGACATGTGGTGAGGGAAAATATCAGTCTGTCTTTATCCATGTGCATCATTTGTCAGAGGGCAAAGTTTGTCCAGTTTTCCCATGCATGTAGCTTTTCATTGCTTGTGTAGTTGCTGTGGACATCCACATTGCCTGTCTGTATCTGCTTCTGAAGTGAACCTAATCATACACTGTTAGGTGATGAGTACTAAGCTACTGGCTTGTGTATAATAAAACAACTGTGCATGCATGTAATGGCATGTTTAGCTGAGTGGTCTTGCTTGTTTTGTTGTGCTTCTGCTGTTGCCAGTAGTTTCAGGATGTTATTACAATATACATTAGCCAGTACGTGAATCATGCCTGTTCCCAGGCCCTCATCTCTACTGCCAGCTTTCTGTTGGGTTGGGATGACAAGTTGTGGTGCTTTATGCATGATTAGTTACTCTAAGTATCTCTCATCAGTATTTAACTTCTATTCTAAAATCCTTTCCTCAATTTGTTGCTGCACCTTAGCTGTACACCTTAATCCTTGCCTGTTCTCCTCTCTGTTTTATGTGCACTTTTATTATCTTTGCAAATGATCAACCATAGCTCCCCTAAAATGCTAGAGACTCAGTGCTACTTGTACTCAAGGATTTGCAAGTTGAGAAATGGAAATGTGCTGCTTGATCTTTGGGCTAGTAGAGGCTTTAGATGTCTCAGAGGTGGCATGTTCAGTCCCTAGTGATAAAGTTGGCCCACTACTGATTGTGGGTAGCCAGTGCTGGTTATGAATGAACTGTTAACAGGTCTGCTTTTTGACTAAAACAAGGATGAAATGTAAATGGGAGGAAAAAGGAGACCACTTGAAAGCATAATAGGTAAAATGTGATCTTAGTAACTCATAGAGTAGATTTTAACCTATACTTTTAGCTGCACAATCCAGGAGACTTGTTCCTTATGGGTTAAGGATAAAGCTGATGATGCTGGGCTTCAAAGCAGAAGGTTTAATTTTAATTTTGCAGAATTTCATGCTGATGACTTAGTAAAAGTGCATTGCTACTTCTCACATAAGTGAAAGAATGTCTATAAATCTTTGACTCAACTCAGGTTTTATTTTAATCATTTTTAGGAATATGTCAAAAAGGTAGATACTCTAGACCTCCAGTATCACCCCATTTTTATCTTTGCCAGATTGACTGAAGTGCTATTTGATTTCCTTTTTGGGCTGGGACTGGCATCCTGTAGGGATGCATCCCCTAAATTTACAGTAATTATTTTCAGAGGTGCAAATGAGGAAGTTCAACTACTTGTATAATGTTTCCTTTCTGAACCCCTAATGGGAAGTGAGGAAAAACTAATTCTGGCCTAATGGCTCCTCTTTGTATTCCTTGGTGAGCTCCGAAATGGAGCTGCTATTTAAATATACAATCTGGCATTTTTTCTAAGGGAGTATTCTCAACAGGCAAAGTACTGGGTAAAGGTGAAATTATGATTTTTTTTTTTTTTACTCTTGATGTAAGATCAGAGTTTAAAATATTTTATAGCACCCTGGGCAATCAACTTAGGCAGAATTTTCTTTGGTATTTGTCAGAAAACAACCCTTTAAGTAATGCACTGGAATACAAACTTGCCAGTCAGGTGTGTTGACTGGCATTTCTGATGTATACTGGAAAAAGAATTTCCCTTTAAGGGGAAATTGCAGTATTGATCTCACCTAGTTGCTATTCCTTCCCCATATTAAGGCTAACATGGAATTCTAGGTGCACTATAAGGTTAGTTGTAACTGTTCACATAGCTGGAATAATAGGCTATTAAACCAACTGACTAAACTTTTGTTTGCTGAAGCATCGTGCTTCTTGTTTTACATACATCATAATTGCTTCAAGCTCTCTGAAATCTATTTAATTTTCTTGTAGAAAAAGTTTGAAATCCTTTTTTTTACTACTTCACTGTTCTCATTTAGGCTCCATTTGAGTTGACTATGTAGGGGGAGATTGATATTGCAAAAGCAGTTTGGGATGCTCGCTTTTCCTTTGCAAATATTAATTTAATTTTTGTCTCTGTAAGACTAGTCCTTGGGAATGGCTTTTTCTTTGAGGGGCTGCTGTTTGGTCCTATGCAAAATGTCAGCAAGGGCTGAAGTGCAGTTTAAATCCTTAGATAAAGGTCCTAATGAGTTTAGTGAATTGGGGCTCTTATGCTTAGAAGGCAAATAGCGAGCATAAACTTTATCAAGATCTTTCAGTCTCTGTCTTCTGGACACATCACTAACTATAGACAAGTTATAACTGGACTCTCCATATGGCAGGAACTCTGCCCAGTGTATGTCTTGGGGGAGCAACCATGTCCAAATGCAAATCTGTTCAGAGCATGCTCAGGTTCAAGGCTTCCAGGAGGCCATAAAGCTTTGTGGTGAGATGGTCTTTAAATATGGGTCTTTATACATTAGTCTTGCTATGAATTCAGGTAAGATGAACTCAAATAGGCTTAATGCATTGTTTTCTCCTCTGCACAACAGCTATGTTCAGGAACAGTATTACAAGGAGAAGGGTGCCAGTCACTACTAGGGCTGGAAGTCTTGTAAAGGAACTGCATTTCTGTGAAGCAATATTCCCTTCTCGGATAATGGGAATGAACCATTACCATCTTATACAGCTTAGCTACAAATGATTTGGTTGCTTGTAGAGGTATCAACTGAAGGAATCCAAGAGTTGTGACTGCTGTTTACACAGGGTCGTAAGTGAATACACCATGTGAACGCTTTTGACTAGCTTTAGGTATAAGTGATTCTTCTTGCTGAGTCTTGAAGGCCTTCTACTGAGATCTGTAAACTCCCACACTGGGAAAATCATCTGTTTTGTCAAGGCTTTTTTAAATTAGAGGTTTCTGATTTCAATGCACATGCTTCTATGTGGCCTTGAAATTACAAAATGGTATTTTGCTTTCTTTGGTCTTGAATTCTTGCCTGTTTATTCTTGCACAAAACCAAGAGAATGTAGTATTAAAATACAGTCAGTTCCTCAGCTGACATAAATCAGTGCAGTTCCACTGGCTGCCCTAATTTAAATCCAAATATGATCAAATAATTTCAAATTGGCTTGCAGAATGAATTACTCTCTAAAAAAATAAAAATCCTTAGGTGCCTAAACCCCAAGTTTAATTTTCCAGTAGAAGGGCATCAGCTGCTACCTTGTGCATTCACAAGCTCATATTAGCTGCTTATGGCTCAGTAACTGATACTGGCTGTGAAGCAGACACTTGGCTGCTCCTTTGGCCAGCAGAGAAGAAATGTTGGCTGCTGGCTCTCTTGAAAGAGCAGACCTATAAAATGAGGAAATAATAAAACATGATGATTAAGTTAGGGTCACAAAATATTGTAAATAGGAGCATATTGGCCTTTCTGATAGTTTTAAAGCTCTTTATGTTGGCTAGCCAGCTTCCTGGATGTCTGTGTTGCCTTAACTGTTTGGCTGTCTAAAGGTGATGGGGGGGATAAACTGTTGCTGACCTCTTGTGTATACTAAGTCTTGAAACAACTGTTTTCTTGAAAATGTTTCCTTTCAGACCTTTATCTTATTTTAGCAATGAAGTCTCCTTTGTCCAGCTCTCACCCCCAGAAGTCTTGGTAGCATATGGGATAGTACAGGAGAATTGCAGCGACCAGTACTTTTATTAACATGTTTAGACTGGGATTTTTAACCAATCTATTTTTGTACAGCTTCTGGTTCATCTGAGAATTACAGGTGCCTCAGAAAAGCAAATATCTAATGATAGTGTGTACCTTGTTAGAAGCTGCCATGCCAGGAGATGTGAGCAATTGCCAGGAGCGATTCACAGCCATGACTTGGTGTTTACATGGGAGCTTTTGCTTCACAGGGATAAGCTGGCTTGGCTTTTTTAAAGCCCTCAGTAGTCAGAAGATATGGACTTCAGGAGAAGTTCTGTTACCAACAACTTTGAATATGAAATCATGTGTAAGTACTGTAAGGGGTGCTGAGGGTGAGGGGCAAGCAAGAATAAGTGTAAAACTGCAAGTCTGGCCCATTGCACTGTATCTGTCGTGTATATGGGTTTCAAAGGAAGGTTGAATCTGAGGGCTTAGGGCTTTAATACTGAGTCTTGTATGAATTACCTTGTACTATGTGAAGGATTTGATTTCAAGCAAAGCTTGGAAGTGTTTTGTACTGCTATCCTCTCTGTCCCAAAGCTCATTATCATGGATTCCACATTCACTATTGTGGACATTTCCTGGGCTTTTACAAGCTGGTCTTTTGCCATTTTTTTTAGGGGAAAAAGTCATTACTTTTGTTTCTTTCCCTTTTGCTGCTGGATGCGGACACCGGGTTAATTATGGGATGGTACAGACACTTGCGACGCATCTAGAAATACTTGGTACATCTGGCCAGGAAGACAAAGCTGCTTTTGAGCTTGGTGCTCAACACCAGTCAGTACCTATTCA
This sequence comes from Astur gentilis, assembly GCF_929443795.1. Taxonomy (NCBI): domain Eukaryota; kingdom Metazoa; phylum Chordata; class Aves; order Accipitriformes; family Accipitridae; genus Astur; species Astur gentilis. The sequence continues at coordinate 12,610,806 of NC_064904.1, forward strand.
GGTGAGGTAGGGAGAGAGGGGCGAAAATCTTTCTGTGGACGCAGATTGAAGGAACATGCTGTGTGAAACCTCATTAGCCTGTTATTGGGACACAATAGCTTTACAAGCTATGAGATGCTCTTTTGCTGATTCCCACCTAGGAATGTCCACCTGTATGCAATTCCACCAGGTCTGTGGCCTAACAGATGGTCCTAACTAATGAAAAGAGTCCTTTTAATTAGTCCATCTAAAGACATTTATTCACACTGGTGGGTGCTCCCCATAAAGTTTCAGTGGCTAGGATCTGTGTTGCTGGCTTCCAGCAGTCACCATCTGTTTGGTGGCAGAAACTGGCTGTAGTATCACTGCATGTATTTCCCACTCCAGTGGGCTGGAAACAGGTTTAAAGCATGGGGAAAGAGAGGGGGAAGGTCTCCTGGTTACTGCCTACAGCAGTTTGAAAGATGTGGTATCCCTGCTTCCAGACCTAGGATTACAACAGCTTATCCTGCTATCTCTAGCAGCAGTTTTGGGAAGTAGCTTTAGAAATCATGCTCTTTTCCCCTGGCAGCAGTTTTTTAGTATTTGAGAATACCTTCAGTGTATTTGCTAAGGCTCTTTCTTTCTTAGGCTGTTGGTCTATTTCTTAATTGAATATTGAAAATCCCTCTGTTTTTAATGACTGTTAGAAAATAATCTAAAATAATTAGAATTAGAAATGTCATGTCAGTAATGCTTATTCTGGGAGTACAGGAGTTTGCATGCTAAAGAAGCCTCACTGGCTGCATATTAAAGGGAACCACTTAATGGCAACATTCAATTAAAAATTAGGAGGGATGATAGGGAGTTGGAGCAGTACAATAGAAAATTTGCAAGGCTTTATCGCCCATGACTAGTTTTATTTATGTCCTCTGCCTGCTGACAAACTAGTTCAGTTAAAGGGATAATTAAACCAAGGGGAAATTACAAAACTTCCTGGAGAAGAAACACAGGCTAGCAATGAGACAGGGATTGTGGGAATTCAGCGTTCTTCAAGATAATTCTGACTATGTGTTGTTTACATATGCGATCTACTTATAGCCCTTCCCTGGATTCCTCCCAGATCCTCCCTGCTCCCAAACCCTATCCAAACTCTAACTTTATTTTTTTTTCCAAGCTTTAATTTTCAGGTCTGTTTTTAATGACAGCTTTTTGCAGTAAAAGGACAGTGTAGACTATTAGATTTTGTAGTTTTTATTAAAGACTTCTTGATAAGGCTTGATCTGACAAGAAGTCTGAACTGTTGAGAGACCTTGCAAATCATTGTGCCTGTCACCTTCTTCCTCGTCTAAGTAAATAAAAGTGTATACCACTTATTTTCTGGTTTCTGTGTTTTCATTTTCATGTCCTTAAGCCTTTGCTGACATGCTTTTTCTATGTAAAAACTAAGGCACTGATGCCAATAACATTTCTCTAGGAGGTATTAAATTAAAAATCACCCCCTAAATCATGAAACATACTAAAATTACAAGATTTGGCAACATTGTCATAACAGTTGAAGGCAAAGATCTGGTAGAAGTGGTGCTCATTTTGGATTAGTACACTTATTTTGACCCCTCCACCCCATGTTAATATGATCAAATTTTCATTAAATTACCTGCCATTCTCAAATGGCCTGAAGAGCAGGCTTTGAGGTCATATTCACTCCAGCTGTCAATATTACTTGTGGAACTCCTTCAAACTACATTTACCTGTTGTGTGGATAGTTGCCATTTTGTTGACACTGGGAGACTGACTTTCAGCAGGTAAATGTGCCTGACCTTTCCTTGGAAGAGCCTAGAGTTTTCTTTCCCAAAGGCAAACTGATTTAAGAGACAGCCTCATGCCAGAACGTGTGCAAACCAAACCACTTTACAAATGATGGCTTCCACTCCCAAAGTCCTATAGCTTGGCTAACTGTGAAGAAGATTGTGCTGAAACCCTTATTGACACTGCCTGAGTTGTAATTTTTTTGTTGTCATACTACCTAGTCATGGGCCAGGATCCTGCTGTTTTGGATGCTATACAAACATAGAACAGGGTGTCCTTGCCCCAACAAGTCTATGTTATGTACAAGATGGCAACAGACAGTGGTGAACAAAGTGATGATGCAGCTCTAGGCAGACCCAGCTGTAGCTGCAGGCTATTGTCAAGCACCATGCATAGGCATGGTCACAAAAATTAAAGGAACTGTATGTTAGCCATGAAGAGCTTCATAAGGGAAAACAGATGAGTATTTGAGAGCTTAGTAATGAGTGTTAGATTGGCTCATGGGCTGATTGCAGGTAGAAGTCAGATGAGAAATGACATTCAAGAGCTTTAAAATAATAACGGTTAGATAAATTAATGGAAAATATCTAATAAGAACTGTCAAACCAGGAAAGAAACCTCTGGTTCAGGAAACAGTGAAGTAAAATTGGAGAATTTTGCTATAGATTTATTCTGTTCTAATGCTTTTTCCATGACATCTACTGCTAGCTATCACCTGAGATTAGATTTACTTGGCTTGGTATATTTTGATCTGTTTCAGAATAATCCTGATTTTACATGTATATAAAATCTGCCATTTAAGATACTACATTGATCCAAGAGCTGGTGTCTCATATGTGCTGGTCTCCATTTGCTTATGCCCAGAATATTGGGACAGACATTTGAAGGTGACTAAAAGCAAGATTCATTGGAAGGTATCTGTTGTGGGCTAACTCTTTGAAGCAACCTCTGGCAATCATGCAAAGTCCACCAAAGCCAGTCCTGTGGTTCCCACACAGTGAAGATCTTCCAGAGGATATTATGGGGTGTGATTAGGAAGGAGAACACAAGTGTAATTTGGACACAAAGATGCCTTGTGAGGACCAAATTCAAGGTAGAGGTGGTAGGCCTGACAGCTATCTTCAGGCAAACTTTAGCTGGGAAGAATTACTGGAGACCTCTGAGTGGAGAGGAGCTGCAGGGGAGAAGTCCAGGTTAAAGCAGATAAATGTCTTTTAGCACAGTTTTCTGTTGAAACCATAACTGTTCATGAGGCCATATTCATCTGAATGAAGTATTTAATCTGGAAGGTTTTTTCCCAGCTCAAGATTTAATTTTGGGAGAAAGGAAGTAAAGTGGTGCTGGGTTCCTATTATAGCCATTAGCACAATATGAAAAACATTAATCTGGGTGATGTTTTAAAAAATTCTCCTGTTAATTAGGTAGACCAAGATTTTCCCATATGAGTACCTTTGTGAGACTTATTGTCTAGTCTGAGATAGACATCTCTGTCTCTGGTTTTAATAAAAATATCAAACAATCTCTTTTTTATCTCATTGTGAAACACCAAAAAAAAAAAAAAGGCAATTAAAGCTCAGGATCTTTCATGGCATGGGAAAACTGATTTGCATCCAGTTCTACTTCAGGCAGATTAGACAGCACAATTAATGTTTTGATTCTTAAAAAAGGAAAAGTGCTGGTAGCTGGATAGTAACCTGAAGTGAGGGGTGGATTTTGTAAAGACCAAGAGCTTAAAAATACTTGTAACTTAGGGGAAAGAAACTGTCATAGGGAGATACATTCATAAGAAGAAGAAAACTTAGGTGAAAATGGGCATGGGAGAGATGGGAGTTTACTGAGGAAGCCAAGAAAGATCTGTGTGATGAGAGAAGGAATGGATAGTGAGCTATAGGTGAGGATTGATTTCAAGAAGGGAGGTGTGATGGCAGGAAGAGATTCTTGTTCTGGGTACTAAAGACATACAGCAGAAGACAATAACTCTAGTTTGAAGACCTGACAATCGAAAGGCTTGATCCAAAAAGTCATGATAGTGGGAATTTTCAGATAGGCTTTGTCTCAAGCCTTTAAGCTTCTGGGGGTTCATTTAAAATAGAATTTATTTTTTTTTTTGAAAGGAAGTGAAGTTAAAAGACCTGTCATCAGTTACTTTTCATGGTATTGACATGGTTAATATTCTTGCTGTTGCTGCAACATTGTTGTTGCATTTATTGGACAATATGTCCTTGCTGGGGTGTCTAGCTTATATGAGCATCCTTGGTTTTTCTAAATAACCTGTGTTGCTTCAAATGCATAGACTATGAGTTCAAGTGAAATTGGCACTTTCTTTCCTGAGCAGATTTATGCTCAAGATTAAGTGAAAATGAGGTATGCTTTGGACTGGTCTCTCGGGCTTGAAGCTCCCTTTGCAAAATTCCCTGCTGATAAGAGTTTGTTTCTAAGCCACTTAAAAAGCAAATCCTGTGTTGTTAAAGCAGAGTATCATTTTAAAGCTGAGAGCAACTGACAACCCAGGAGGATTCTGTTTATCCAAAGGACAGGTGTAGCAACAACCCTGAGCTTCACTCACACTCCCTCTGATATGTTGGAATAAGTTTGTAGGCTTTTCTCCTAGAGTAAATTGCTTTCTTTACCTCTGGCCATGGAGCTGGTTTCTACATAAAGTATGCCTGGAAAACCTGGCTGAGTTAATGCTCATGTTGAATATGCTCAGATTTTCTCTGTTGCGATCACTAGTTGAGCTCTGAAAATGATAGTGGCTTGGGGAGGTTTTAGTTGAAAATGCCTACAACTGAGGAAGATCTGAAGATAAGAGGAGCATGCAGTCTTCCCAACAGATCTTTAGCAGAGGTGCAGCAGCACAATTTGTTCAGGTTCATGGAATATCAGGTAAGGATTCAACTCTGTTCATTTAACTGCTTCAAATAGTAAAAGATGTAATGTCTGATGTTCTTATCATAAACATAAATGCCTCCAACTTGAGCAGCTATCTGAGCAATTATTCTTAGTAATGAAGGTTTCTGGATTTTCTTCTGAGATTCACTGAAGTCTTGTCATGCTCAAGTACCCAAGTCTCTGCTTTTCAAAAAGCTGATTCTGGATCAGATAATAGAAACAGATCTTGATCAGAGAACAAATTCTGATGCTTGAAAGCTTGTTTTGCTTTACAGCAAAGCAAAATTTATCTTTTCTTGTGTGAACTAAAGCTGGATTGTAGCTTCAGTTTCCAGGAAAATCCCTGCTTTCACTCAGACTCTGAAAATGAGTGAAAATGTCATCATGGGCCTTGCCAAGTCTGCAATCAAAACCATCATTAAAATCAGTAACTTTCTATAGAGCAACATCTTTTGACAGAAACTGTGTGGTCAAAACTTCTCTGAGCTATTCATTACTGTTCTAGCCTGTGTATTTAGTTTTTTAGAGTTTTGTTGGTGTGATTTTTTTTCCAAATGATTAAGTTCTTCTGAAGGAGTATAAATCAGCAATATACAGAACAAAAAGAGGAGGAGAGAGAATTTGAAAATGGGTTGCTGAGAGCAATGAAAAAAAAAATTGTAATTACAATCCAAACTGAAAACCAATGCAAGGATATAGTTTCCTCTTTCTTCTAGCTGTCTTCATCTGGGTTACCTTTCCCATTTCTTTCATGTGTGTTGTCTGAGTTTTAGTTATAAAGCGTGCACAAGAGAAGTTAATTTTAGCTTTTCTTGAGTTATGGTTGTGCCTTTCATTTTCCTGCAGATGTTCTGCACAGCAAGATGGGCTTGTTGGCTCTGTTGCATTCTGCCCACAGAATATTACTAACACGCAGCTGTGCAGAAACATCTGGATAGCTTGACTTGAAAGCATTTTGAATGTATGCATGTGAATTTCTTTAGCTGTGTAGGCATCATGTGTAGTGCGTTCCATGGGCCACTGCTGCTCAGGTGTGAGCAGTGGAGGACTTTGTTGTCTTGTTTCTGCCCTACTTTTTTTTTTCCCTCTGCTGCAGTTTTGTGTGTTGTTTTGGTGGTGTGGTTTTGTTTGTTTGTGTTTTTGTTGTTTTTTTTTTTTTTTAATTTTAATACTCTTCCAGTAAGGCTGGAGCACAAGGGAGCTTTTATTTCTGGAATGGAGGAGTGGGGGCAGAAATAGGAAGCTGCTTGTTCTCAGCTCAGGCATTGGGTGCCTGCTGACCAGCATGTATAAGCTCACACAATTGATGGTGTACTGAAATGATACACTGGAAGTTAAATGCATCCAGCTTCTTATAGAAATGTCATGCACCTTCCTTGCTTTTTACAGTGCCACCTTCTTTAAATATCCCCTTCTACCCCTCAGGTCTTCCCCAGCTTCCCCCAATCTTACCTTTTCCCTTTCCCAGTCTTAGTATTATTTCAGACTTTCTAGGCTTTTGAAGATTCTAGGGTTTTTTTGCCATTCCAATCAGTTCAGTACTGTGGCTCCTATGGTGCCTTTATAGAAATTGCAGTTGATCTGTATGCTTTGACTCTGTTAGGTGGAGTTGATTTGGATGCTGCATCCAAAATTTTGAGGGCCGATATAATGTTTTTGGATGGTTGCTTGGAGTGCTTGGTGAAAACCATCCTTCATGAGTTTTTCTACTCATCATCTTGGTTTTGAGGGACTTCTTGGTTTAGGTTAGACACAGCTATGTTTCTTCAGGATCTGGCAGAAGGTGTGCCAGCAACATTTTATTTTTATACTCTGGTGAATAGTAAGTTGACTCTTTCTGATAAACTTGACTGGACATTTTTAAAACAGATCATGAATATTATCTTTTTCTGATTGGATTTGATCCAGCTGCTCCTGAGCTTGAGGGAAGGTTTCCTGCTGATCAGGGAAAACTGTGCCTCTTGTGGTGGAGTGTGTTTTCTGGTGGTTGGTTTTTAAATTTTTTTATATTTTTTTTCAGTTGCCCACTGAATTCTGGTTTAATGGTATACTATTGTATAACTACTCATTTCCAGGTTTTTTTGAGGTTGTTGGGGCTAATGGGAATCCTGAGGTTAGATTCCTGGCTATGTTTCAATGCAGTATAACATCTTTTGCTTTTTCTGTCTTCTCTTTTCTCGTCTGTTTCCAGGTCTTTAATAATCTCTGAATTATACAGTTTATAGTTGTGTTGGCTTTTGTGCTGGTAGGGAAATCTGGTGACTGAAAATTGGAAACCTTTAAAGGTTTCCAATTTAAGCACTTTCAGAGGTTTCTGATTTTCATTGCTGTTGTATGGGTGCAAAACCAGAAGCAACTAAAGCCACCAGCTTCCTGTTTAATTGCATCCTGAACCCAAAAATGGCTAATAACTTAATTAGGTAGGCAGAGGAGGAGCTGTTTTTTGCAAGGTTTACTGGTACACCTATGCAGCAGAGCAGATGACGATATGCTTACTTTGCTGCAGTTTTATTTGGCCAGATGCGAGCCAGATGTGAACAAGTATAGCTGTCTTAGTAAGATGTTGTGGTAGTAAACCTTTTCTCTCAACTAATGCCAGTTTATTTGGGCTAGACAGAGACTGGAGACTAAGGGAGCAGATGTGCAGGCTTACCTAGCTGCACTCAATGGCAGGAGCATTCCTACTGATGGAAAGATGAAGTTGGCTTTGTCAAGGAATGATATATAAGATGCAGCAGGCCCTGACTAGCTTTGGGGAGGGCTGCATGTAAAGGTCCATCCTGAGCTTCTCTGTGGCCTTGCTTATTAACCATCAGTTTCCTGTTTTCCCTATATGTGTTTTCAGCAGTAGTTGCTCTTTCCGCTGGGTTTCAAGATCTGGGGACTGTATCAAGGGCTGTAAGAGATTTATTGTTTATTATAACTCCCCTCTATGGATATATTCTCTGGCTCCATCCACCTCACGAGTCCCCCACTGTGCTGTCCACTGGACAAGAGCACTGAGGAAGTTACGTGAATGGGACAAGTTCCTATTTTGCTCCTCATGTTGCTTCCCTTTTATGTTTTTGTGCGCACTGAACAATGTTAAAGGCTTTACAGTAAATGTCATCCTTACAATACATAGGAAGATACTATTGGTCCAGAATTTTGAATAGTTCAAATGTGAGAAATGTAGCCTCAAAAGCCAGTTTAGTCTTGCCTTGAATCATCAACCTAAGTAATTGGAAAGAAAATATTTAATTGCTAAAATTCAGACTTGTCCTTGGCAGTTTGATGTTTGCTACCCACTAATCTCACCGTTAATTTACCATATAGGTACTCACAGATTTGCACTCATGAAGTGATTGTTCTAATGAGCCAGAAGCATGATAGAAAGGAAAAGCCTTGTTCATTTCCTTATGACTTGCAGCTTAGCTTTATCTAAAAGAGCTGTACTGAATTGGTGGCTACTTAGATTTTCATCTAATGAGGGAAAGCATAAGTAAGATAGATACCGATTTCCTTTGTTTACTAAAAGGACCAGGAAACTTAAAACTGAGCAGGTATCTTGCTATTTCTGTCAAGAAAATAGCTTTCTTGCAATTACAATCCTTTTTGCATACTAACAAAATAAAGTGCTGTTGGTCTGACCTTTATGAGATACATTCTAAACTGCAGGAGAAATCTTAGAATAAATAAGCAGTTACTGACCTTGGTTTCTTTGAAGGTAATGCTGATGCTGCACCGCTAGCTTGGCTGACCCTCAGAATGGTGGCAACCACAGTTTGTTGTGGAATCTTGTTTAATCACTGTCTCATGTTCATTTTGAATACTCATGGCTTAGTTTTCAAACTATTTTATTTTTTTGTGGGCAGCCTGGAGAATGCTAAGTTATGTAAGCCGGTAGTAGGGTAGGGGCCTTTCTTTTCTTCATTGTTTGCAATACAGTTGGTAAAGATGCTCTTTAGATTAGACTGAGGTCTCACCAGCATCTGGGTAAGATGCTGGATTGGATTCTGGGCTTTGAGTTTGGGCTAAACTCTGTCTTTTGTGAAGTATTCTCAACTGCAGAAGGAGTGTCTTGTAAGCTCTTCCAATGACGGCTGTAACTAGAGAAAACTTGAATTCAGTAGTTCCTGAAGCTGCCTTAGGTAATAACAAAACAGAAGGTATAATTTTTTTCCCCTTGGGTTTCCAGCTTGGACCTACAACCAAACCCCAAAGGGCTGTGTTTTGGATCTGGAGATTTGAATCAAGACTCAGTCCTCTTGTCTGATGTCCTGGAGGGGAGGGTTGATGTTAATGCGAAGTTGTAGTTCGTGACTAATGCTTATTGTTCTTTGACAGTTGGGTATCAGTTACGGTGAAAGTTTACATACATGGACAGGCCCTGGAGAGGCAGTCCTGTGTTAGCAAGGTTATTGTTTTGCAAATGTTTAGAGTGAGATGAGCTTTATCTGTTTCAAGCTATTTGATTGTTGGCAGCCCAATCTACAGAAATAATTTCCCTGAGCTCCTGTTGCAGGACAAAACATTGTAATCCACTCTGGACTCCTGGGCCTTTTTAGGCAAAGACACTTTAAAAAGTCCTAGAACTGTGTATTTCTGTTTTATTAGTGGAGCAGGGTTTAAATCCTGCTTGACCTGTGAAAGTCTGAAGACAGTCTTACATGTGTTAGTAACATCCAGATTGGATTAGTGTAATTCTTTGTTTGTAGTTCTGCCAGCATCATCATTCAGAAATTACCGCTTCAAAACACAGTAACAAGAATGATCTCTGGTGCTGCAGAAGCTAAACAATCTAGACCTCTCTCTTCAGACTCTCCCAGCTCTAACAAAATTGGCTGGAACAACTGTTTTCTGTCTTAAACTCTTTAATGATTAGGTTCTTAATTGTTTGACTGGGTGTCTGTGTAGGCACAGACCCAGCCATTTTTGAGTTAATGCTGGACTTCTGGCACTGAAAAGCAATACTGAATAGATAAAATATGATCAATTTATACAAAGTGCTTCTTTAGTACTTTCTTTGCTGTGAATTTTCTGTGAGACTTTTTGTTAAATTGGTTTCTTGTTGATTGGAACTAGTATTGCTCCTCAGCTAATGGCATGTTGCAGGTTTTAGGATTACTATTTTAAGGAGTTTCAGTCTTACTTGGGAATACTTTGTTAGAGGTATTTGATGTATACAGACTCGGTCACAGAGGGCATGGTTTGGTATTCCTTACTGAGACAGGACACACATGAAGACTAAAAAGCATATCTATTTCTGTTCTGTTCGTTGCTTTATAGTTTGGGAAAGAACAAAAGCAAATGCTTAACTTTAACCACATGCTTCACTAGAACATAAGAAAATGTTCAAATACCTTCCCTATGTACTTTCTGAAATTAGGTTTGTACCAAAGCTTTTATGCTATTCCAAGCTAAATGGGATTTCTGCATATTGTTTTGTGCAGCCTCCTTCTAATGGGACCTTGGTTCTGAGGAATGTTTTCTGGGCTTTCTCACAGACATTGCATCTGTGCAGGTGAAGACTGAGTCTAGAAGGTTCCTCTTCTGAAAATGTGGAAAAATCACCTGCCAAGGAGAGAATATAATAGCATGTGCTTCTGTTTTCTGTGTTGGCTCCACACAAACTGAATTCCTCTCTGTGACTGTCTTTTTAAACAACTGATATCAGAGGGTAGATAATTTAGTTTCAATGCTACCCTGTTTTTGTTATCAATATAATTCTGCACCTATGTCATACAACAAAATGGGTCAGCAGAAGTTTTTAACCTTCCCAGATTTGAAGTCATGGGTGTTTGTTGTGAGCAATGCTAACATGCCCTGTTTGCGCTTAGACAAGAGGCAACAGAGGTGCATGACATGGGGAGTTTTCAATACGTTATTTATTCCCTCTTGCTTGGGGTTTATTAAGCCACCAGTATGGTGGCAGTTATTAGTATAAGTACATTCCTACCTCCCTATTTCCAAAACACTATCACAGTAGTGAAACTGGAGGAATGTAATGCTTCCCTTGTGCTGCTACTTTTAATGTTGCTTCTGTAAGAGTCTTTTTTGAAGACAGAACTACCAAATACTACTCCTTTGTAGATCAATGTTCTACTGCCCAGGTTAGTTACATTCATAAATTAGTAGTTAAGTCTTTTCTGCAACTTTTCTATGTGGGGGGCCACATAAGCATCTTTGTCAAACATATTTTTAAAAATAATTCTAATGTTCTAATAATGCATAAGTGGTTTGGAAAGAAAGATAAGTAATAGTTTATTGGAAATTTGAGTAGAGACGACAAAAGGACATTTTGTCAACAAAATATACTTTACCAGTGCCATTCTTTCAGTATCATCATGCTTTTAATTCAGCATGCTAGATTGCTGCATAGAAAAGCCAAGAATTTCTGTAAAGAAGCTTTTTAAAGTGCTTGAAATATTTTGCCTTTAGGTGTGTTAGAATATTTCATTTAAAACTTCCAATGATGGGAAAGTGTGAATTCCTCAAAATAGGAAATTGCTCACAGAATAGAGCAACTTCAGTGACACTTTCCTTGGTTTAGCTTTTGAGAGCTGGAGAGGGTGTGAGCCACCCCAAAACGTCCTGGCATCTGGGAGAACCGAGTTTAGGAACATAGTAATTAAAGGGAACTGACTAGAGCCCTATCATCCTCATAAATTGTGATGGAGTAACAAGTGCCTTGGCTAATTTACAGTAGCCCCTATATGTATGTTTGTAGTGTACAGCAGATATGAGACAATTTGAGTTTGCTTAACCCAAAGTTTGAAACCGTAGATATTTCTAGTAAGATAATAGCTGGCTGTTCACGTGGTTTGGGGAAGACTGAGGACATACACACAAGCAGGTTACTAAGCATATGCCAGGCCATAATAACTGCTTGTAACACATGCACCAGGACTGAGGTAAGCATGAACAAATTTAATTAAAACAAATTCTACTGGACCAAATTCTGCTTTCCACAAGAGGTTCCTCCAAAGCACTGTTTCCAGAGAAACTGCACTTGGTATCTGGCCTTGTATCCAGTACAGGTGCCTGCATTGCACGGATAGGTTGCTGACGTTCACACAACAGTGAAAAGTTAAATACACATCTCTGTTGCCAATGTGGGGCATGCCGAGTGGATGAGGTGCAAGAAATCAAGATTTAGGACAGTTTTACAAGATCTTATCTGAGAAGGGAACTTGCTGAAGCACAAAATTGAGATAGATTTCCCATGGTGGTACAACATCATTCTGTCTCCCAGCACAGTGAAGTACTGTGAATAAGCTACCATAAAGGGCAGAAAAGAGAGATTAGAAAAACCATGAGTGGCTGTGTATGGATGCAGCTTCCTTGCACATTTTAAGCTCTTTATTTTGTGGCTGATTTTCTTTAAACATGTAATACACGTTGCCAGCCTTTACTTAAAATTCTATTCCCCCAAATGATGTTAAAATGTTGCAACAATTCAGCTGGGAAATGTACAGTACAATTTCTTTCCTTTTAAGGGTTGAGAGGTCCTTATCTAATGTTTGTAACGGTTCATCTGTTAGGTTCTCACTACTTCAGACTGTGCTTTTTATTTCGAGAGAAATTGCAACAGATTTAATGAAGGGAACATTTTGAAACCAATTTTCAGTATTCTTTTCCTAAAGGGATTAAACTGCTAATGTAAATGTTCACAATAAAGCAATGCTTACACATATGATGAAATCTGATATCCAATCATTCTCTGGCATTCACACACTTGGAAAGAGTTGATTGAAATTAGTGCACCCTTCATGTGCCCCTGCTTTTTCTCTTGATTTGTCACACTATTGAGAGCATCAAATTAGAAATTCCATTGGATTTTAACTGATTTAACCCCTGCAGTAGACAGGTTATAATGAATCTTAAATTGGGGGATGTGGTGGGGGTTGTACTGTAGACCTGCATCAAGGTACAGATTTGAATGACAGTATGTATTTTTATGGTATTGTGTTCTAGAAACACATGTTGAAAGAAGCATTTCTGCAAGTGAGGGAGGAAAGAGGATAGAATTTTTCTCTTTGATTGTGGGGTATAGAGACCATGGATTTTCTTCCATTAGAAGTTGGAATTTATCAAAGTAAGGGAAAAGAAACCCTACCTCTGGCTAGAGCCAGACTACACATCTTGGTGGGGAAAAAGCATTTTATTTTTTGAACTAAAATGTTCTGACTGAAATATTAAATATAGCACTGAATTTTGTTTCTTGCTTTTGATGTTTAAAAGGGAGTTCTCTCCCACACAAACCACGTGGGTGTTTGACAGGAACTGGTAAGGAGGCTTGTTACTCTTCAGTAGCCTATCATTTTTCAATGAATAAACATTTTAAGGGGTGTGATATCTGGCCAACCAATCAGGAAAGGCCTAGTGTTTTGAGATTTAGAATACAAAACTGACATTGGTGAGCTTTAATACTGAAGGATGGCAAAGAATTTCCCAAGAGACATATATTGTGTCCCATAAACTAGAGATGGTATGGAAAGAAATTGATGATGAAAAGGCTGGTTGTTATAGACCCTGAGGGTGGTTCACAAAAATTTTGTGAAATGTTTGTACCAATAAGAAAAGCACCTAGAAGAAGCCTTGGAGATTGATCATGAGGGATTTGAATCACTCCAATATTGATTGGAATAATAACCATGCAAAATTCAAGGAAGACAGGCTTTTAGAGCTACTCTAGTGTAGCGCTTTTTTCATAACGCAATTTGTTGAATGGTCAATATAGCCAGAGGATATTTTGGACCTAATCCTTGGAAATGAATCAAGTGCTTTATGATTTAATAAGGCTGGAAAATGGCTACTACTTGTATTTGAGTAAAACCTTCTAGAGCTATCATCCAATTTGAAATACTTGTTAAGAGAGAGCACTAGATGAAGCAACACGAAAGTGACTTTGAGAGACTGTAAAATGCCCTGAGGTATTTTGATTAGAATTCATCAGTTTACAGCACAAGAGTGGGACAGCAGTCGGAGGGATTGCAGCTGACATTCATCCCAATTGGACTGAATAAGCGTGTGGGCAAAAGGGCAGCAGATACCATTGTGCGAAATCGGCTCAAGGGAGGATATAAGCAACAAGTGTTCAGCTTTCAACATACAGCTGACTGTATAAACAAATCTGTTTTAAAGATAATTGAGAGTAAATATGAATACTGAACATGGAGAGCCATGTGGTACATTCTAACCTGAGGTCAAGGGTTTTCCAAATATACTGACAGTAGTGTGTAGGTATGTGGAGAACCAATTCCCTGGGGAGCTGGGGGAAGAGCTGAAGATGGAGAATGAAGAAACAGCTGACACTTGTTCTATTTGAAAAAGCAAAACAAAATTTGCTTATTTGTTTTGTACTTTAGAGAGAAAGAAGAAATGTGGCTCTGTCAAGGAGACGGGTGAATTTGCTAAAATTTGAAGGGGCAAGCTAAGACAAGTAAACAGACCAAGTAGCAGAGGACATGCTCATCAAGAATTAGATACTGTTCAGAGCTGGGTAGAAGGGAGGAGAAATCTCTATTAAAGGAAGAAAAGGCAACAGACGAAGCCTTTAGCTAAGTCAGGTTAATATGTTTCTATTTTCTTTACATTAGAGAAGCAGTAAAAACCATTGAATTTATATATCATACAGAAACTGGTTGTTGTCCTGAGTGAGGAGCAGGGCATATTACAGCTCTGAGGAAAGAATTTAATATCTTTTTCCTCAAAGAATTTAATATTTTTCCCTTGGAAAGTTCCTGAGCCTTTGTACTGGCTAAAGATACTGTGTGTACCTCTCTGCTTGTAGGGATAAAGCTTTGTCCATTCTTTCTGCTTTTCTCTTCCATGATTCAGGAAAGAATACAGTGTGTGATGCTCCTTATTCTTATGTGCAGACCCAGGGCCCAAGCAGCCCGATTCTGGTCTTAGGAGTATTTGTAATCCTTTGTGTGAATGCACAGCAAACAGTAACCTCCAGAGATCACCTCGTTTTATTATGTAGTAAATGAAAGAAATACCATGCAATGAGAATGAAGAAGACTCTGTAATGCAGAGTCATGGGTAGCCTGAAATTGAGTTTAGGTGTATCTATCTTGTGTTTAGACTTTAATAAACCACAGATTTCATGGATGTTATGGCTTAGTCTATGAAAACTAATCTGATTGTAACATCTTTGAAGAAATTATGTTCTCTTTCTAATGCCTGTCAAGCTTGCCTCACTGCTTTAGCATGATTAAAATAGACAGGATTTCTAGTCAGGTAAAATCCTGCTTATGTTAGCTGTCAATGGAGTAAAACAAAACAACCCCAGAACAGTTGTTTGACATGCTCAGTACCAAACAGTGTTTTGGTAGCAATGACACATAATTGGTTACACCAGTAATAGTCTTCCCCAATGGCACCTGTTACCTACACACATTTCTGTACTCAGCAGACATTGGTACAGAGGGGGAAAAAAAAACCCACCCCAAATCCCAATACTTTGAAATTCCAAACTTAAAATGCTTTTGTTTCAGATGGGAAAATAATGCTCCCAGCACCCACCCTGCTCCTTCTGAAATTCTTAAAAGTTTTTCCATTTCAGTGTCCCTTGGAACCACTTTAATTTGCTTGCACTAACCCTTTATGTTTTATGTACACATTAGAGAAGTGGTATCTTTTATTTGTTGAACATAAAAGCCTGGTTACATAAAGTATATTTTTTTCCATCACATCTCATGACTGCTACCTGATTGTTATCTCAGGCTAGTGGAAAAATGTGGTTTCTTGGGTAATGAGGGAAACTAGGGAGTATGTATTGAAGGCAACAGTCATGCTATACTGACCAGGAATAGTATTTGGTGGGCTGGCTATAGAAATATCCCTGAGGGCATCAGCCTAGTTTATGACTGTAGTTAAAATAACAGGCAAACTGGATACTTGCATCAATTTGGGGGGGCTCAGAATACGGCTAGAAATGTGATCCCTTCTGTACCAAGTACAATTTCTCTATGTCTTTATGTATTATCTTCAGATCATGTTTTGCTTTGGAAAGATGCAATGATTTTTGAGAGAGGATGACAAAGTAGTAATCAGCATGATACCTAGTCTTGACTATTTTTTGAGGGTCGATTACACTATGAATTTTGTTTATTGTCATTAACTATGGCAGGAATTTGTTGTTTTTTTTAAAAATTTCTTATTGGCTAACATTTACTGTAATTTGCTGTTTGAATGTGTCATAACACAGGTAACTAATTCTTACTTGTTTTAGTTATCTAACTTATTTTAAGCACCCTTTCCTATGCAACTGTGTTCACCAGGAATGAAAACTGCATTTGATACTAGTCAGGAAGGTCTTTTTCTGCAGTCAGAAAAAAGCAAACAGCATTGATCAGTTAATCAAAAAGATGCTGCAGTGACCTCAGGAAGCTGAAGCATGTAGAGACCTCACATGTGTCTTAATAATGAAAAATCATGGAGTGTTAAAGAAAAACTCTGGTCCTGCAAGTCTTAGTATTTTGGCAGCACCCTATACTTAGTCAAGCCCTGTCAGCTTCAGCTGTAGGAGTGCAACAGTCCAGCAATGTGCTTATAGAGCCAGGGTGCATATAAGCAGAGAGTAATAGATATGTCAGGCTGGAAAGGACTTTGAGAAGTAGCAGAGTCCAATGCTCTGCACTGACACAGTATGTTTCTCTTCTGTCGCTGTTAAAAACCTTCAGGCACATGTAGGAACAGTATAGGAGATTATACAACCTCTCTTGGCAGCCTTACTCTAGTGTGTCACCAACTTTAGTGGTAGAAAATTTTTCCTAGACCTCAGACTGAATCTTTTAGATGCAATTAAACTCATTCTTCTTGTTTACCCTAGTAAACACATGAAGATAATTGGATAATTGACACCCCCCCCTTTTTTAAAAAAAAAACAACACTTTTTTCTTCCTGGAAGTCTTGGGAAAAGGTTTAAATTTGGTTAAAGGGCACAGATGAAATATGTCAGAGAGAAAAAGCAGTGAAAGTTTAGTGACTGGAATTATTTTTCATTCCATAGTTGAAAATACATGTTTTCTCATGGTATTCTTAATGCTAGCAGTCCATTTACCTAATGGAACAAAATAAAGTGGTCAGCTTGCATGCAATTTTGTAATTACATATGGGAATATTATGTTGACAAACAAGAACTTACTGCTCCACCAGCATTTTGAAGTACCATCTACTCTTCACAATGAAGCATTTATAAAATAGACTATTTCTGGAGCATTTCATTTTTGCATGACTAATTGCATGTTATAAGTTACAATGGCAATTTGTTTCTCTTGAAAGATGCTGCCCACATCTCTCACCTCATATATTGATTTGTCTGGAGACAGTTAATGAAAGGAGACCATTTGAGATACATTTTTATTCCAGAGATCATCTGCAGGCAGGGTAATAAGAACATAAATAATTGCAAGTCATTAAAAAAAAAAAAATCAAACAAATGCTGTTTTATCAAAAGACAATCTGATAAACACACTTCCAACTCTGGCTTCTTCCAGGGCAGCTCTTTGCAGACAAACCTGTTTGCCAATAAAACTATGTTGGTTCTTTTGGGGGTCTTGTAAGTAATGATTTTTAAACACTGGTTCCCAGCACCTGGGAACCATGTTCCATGAGAAGGACCATCTGTAGTTGCCTTATTCCATATACTGTCTCCCTAAACATCTGCTAGGGAAACAATAGGTACATAGATTTTTGGCCTGTCCCAGTGTTGCCTCTATAAGCTCTTTTGGTCTTCATAGCATAAAGTAATTATGCCCAAACTTCTCTAACTGCCAGATATTCACTTAAATGGGATTCATGGGTAACAAGAGCCACATAATTTCCTTACTGTTGAATGGCTGGAAAACATTAAAGTGAACTCATGATGGATAGTATATAATCAAAAATGTATTTCTGGAGTTTTGAGAGACAATCTAGCCTACTAAAATTAATCAGCTCTTCAGAGTTTCAAGACTGTGTTTCTTAATAGTAATTGGCCACTTGAACACTCACAAATGTCTTGATAATATAGTCTCACAGGAGAGCTATAGCTGTGTTATAACTACACACACTCCTTTTTGAATGATTCTTCTTTCTCCTCATTTTTTTCCCTTTTCTGTTAGGTTCTGACCTTTGCATTTGGTGTATTTTTCCTGTTACAAGCATGAAACCCTTTTTTGTTTGGAGCAGTAATGTGTGATTGACTGGACATGCCGCTTTACTATTGCAGAGATGACTCGCCCTCTCCCAAACATATACAGAGATATACAAGCCAAAAAGCAATGTTTTAAGCAAATAGAGGCAATCTAAAAATCTTTTTAAAAGTTCCATTCCTGTAACAGTGTCCTAAGGGTTAGTGTTAGTTTTATTGTCTGTTCAATCACAATTGAAAAGGGATTTGCACATCTAATTTCTCAAGAACTCCAGCTGAAAAGTCCAAGTCTGATATATTTTTCTTGGCTGGGCACAGCAGGGATGGTTTCTAAGTGACCTACTGAAGGAGCATGTACTATGTTAAGATGTGATGTAGCAGAGTGGGGAATATCCCTTTTAAGACTGTGTTTTAAGAAAAAGGTGAAAAAACAGGAGATCACAAAAGTCTACGGGAATCAACACAAAGAGTAAGAAAACATGGCTGATGAAGGAAGGCTGAATAATTTTCCTTCGTTTCTCTAAGGACAAGACTGACATGAACTTTAACATGTCATGTTGCACTTTGTTAGACTCTCTAGTTGGGGCAAGGTATGTAGGTGGGTAAAGTGAAATCACGTAAGGAGTAGTAAGTGTCAAATAAATATGGTATATAAGATGAATCCCCTGCCCCAGGAAAAACATAATTGGCCTCCTCACTGATGTGAGTTAGCATAATCCATCAAAGTAATTTTTTTATTTATTTATTTTGGGCTGAGAAATGCCCTTTACCTCTTTATTGCTTTGTCCTGAAACTGCATTTTGAACGCCTGTCTGGCGATCACAGCTGGGATAAAGCCGTTGTGCTGGTTGTTGCACCTGTAGAGTGAAACGTGTCCCAGAGGTGATCCCGAAGACATAAATCGGAGACTCAGGGCAGACAAGAAAACTGAATGATGTATCAGGTCAGAGAAGGAACCTAAATTTGGGGTTTCTTGTTTTTGCCTTTTGGAGATCATAGCAATTTTCAAACCAAATGTGAATTTGGCACACAGAGGTGTGTATTGTGTCGGGGGATCAAGAGTGCTGCTGTCTTGGTTGTGTGTTCAGTGTGAAGAGAGTGCCGAAGCGTGGAGGGTCTGCTCTTGGGAACACTGGTGTAGGCTTCGGTCATAAGTGAGCTTAATCCCTTTCAAGAACAGACTGTAAATAATTCTCTTTCTGACTTTACCTTGACAGTGCACAGTGTTAATTTATTTCTTTAGCTTGCTGTTTAGTTTTTATAAACTATAAACCAACATAAAAATCACAAGCTGTGAGCTGATTGGATTAATGTACCAAAACGTGAACTCTTGATCTTAGTCGTTAATGGAAGTGTTAAATGTGAAAGAGAAAAGAGGCGATGCCTAAAAAAATAAGCCTGTTGGAAGAGACTGGGAAAAGCAGCCATTTAAAGAGTTTTCCCTGAGCATCAGGGAGTATGGTGATTCTCATAGGAGCTGATAATAAGAAAGAACCAAAGATATGCCTAGAGCCATATTATGGTTATCCAGCCTTGTAAGGATTTGCATTTATTTTGTGAGCAGATGATGGGTCTTTTCTACTGAGTTCTAACAGAAATCTCCAAAGAGATTCAGTGTTAAATATTTTAGGATGATTGTCAGAATCTGGAGCTTTGTTTTCAGAGCTTCCGTGTGCTGTTCTGTTGAAGATGAATTGCTTTACTACTTGAAATCTGAGTTGTGTCTTGCTCTTGAAATCAGGGGGTTTTACCACGCTGGCTTAACTATTGAAAAGACCAATCTAAACCTCATAGACTTGAGTATTTGATTCTTTTCTGAGTAACAAGTTATCTAAAAGCTGAGTTACTTATGAAATAGAAATTAAGTCTGGAAAACAAAGCATGCTGTGTTTTGTGGAATAGAGAGGGAGGAAGAGAATTGTGTACTCCTCGGTGACCTTCAGTACATCAAATTCAAATGTTTCCAACGCTGTTTATAATTCTATATTTGCATACGTTTAGAGGGAAAGAAACATATAGGAATTGCTGTACTGGATTAGATTAATTGGTCATTTAGTCCAATATCCTGTTTTCAATATCGGACAATACCAGATAGATTGAAAATACATGAGAAATCTCACAATGCAACGTGCCTAGCTTCTGTCAGTTAATAGGTTAAGCCTTGGAACATGAAGCTTTGAATTTATTATCAGCCTTTTGGAAAAAAAACCAAAAACACCCCAAACAAAAACCCCCAACAACAGACTAACAAAACCAAACAAAAACCACCACCACCCCTCCCCCCCCCCCCATGCTTAATGTGAATGTTTTCTCCAGACTCTTGTCTCAAAGAGGAAAGCAGACTGCAGTAATAGATTTATTCCCTTCAGACCAGAAGGCTGTTTTTTTCTGCTGAGACAGAGTGGCTCCCAACTCCCCTGTGGGAAGGCAGAACTTCTCCCCTTTCTTGGTGCACCATCACAGCAGTGTGGAGAGCTGCTGCTGATTGTCTGAGTTCCATAGTCAGTATTTAGACAAAGTACCATAATGGATGATATATAAAAATCCAGGGCAGGTAGAGAGGATCTGTTATTCATAATATCTGTGCATTGGCTGAAACCTGGGATTTTGAGTAACTTGATGATTGCAATGTTGGAGTTGCTGATAAAAAGCAAACCAAAACTCTTAAAATGTGTTTGTGACACATTTAACTATGCATCGAACAGGGGAAGACAGCTGAGTCGCCACTTGCATGGTGCTGAGTATGCAAAATTGGCACAGATACTGAGGACTGAAGAACCTTGAATGGGTGGCCTTAGAGGTCTTTTGTTCCATCTACAATGGACAAATACTGAATTCTGCTTCACAACTTCTCCTGTTAAACTGGATGCACTAGCTACCCATCACATCCACACTTGGTGTACAAAGTTCACTTCCACACTTGGACACATTGACCTCAGTACTGTGATCTTTTCAAGGCCAGTATAAGTACAGTGAGTTTTTAAGGGCCATTTGAGAATTGTTCAGTGGGGAGAAAAGCAAACTCAAGTTTCCCACAGAAAAAAAATACTCTTATTATACAGAAGCTGTGGAAAAAAGAAAGGTAACTTTAATTTACCTTTTTTTTTTTTCAAGTTCTCTTAGTGCTTCACTTAAATTCATGTATAACATAATACACTGAGTTTTTATGGTAGCAATATTCACAGTTTAAATTAACATCCCTAGAGCAGACATAGTACCTAATTAAGGTTAAGCAATGTCTCCTTTGGGGCCAGACTGACCAGAAATTCCAGCAGGGTGTGGTTGTGCCAGGGCAGGAGCAGAAGGGCAGGACTCTGCTGCTCCCATAGTTTGTAGGGCAATTCGCCACCGTGTCCTTAGATAATTTCTTAGTCCTTCCATGGTTGGCACTACGGCCAATTCAGATGAGCGATAGGACTTCTTCACTCTTCGTGGGCACTCCTGAGAGGAACACCCTGTTTTCTGTGATCTAGAAAACCCTAATGAAGAGCCATGTGCCTTACTTCTGGTTATCTTTACCATGCTGCAGAAGGAACCCTGTGTGCTATTGTCAGTAGGATTAGTTATGGAGAACTTCACATGAGTGGAAGTGGAAAGAGCTGGTTCATATAGAGGTGCTAAATAAGTGGCAGTAATTCCAAAATGTAAGAAGTAGATATCATCCAAAATGGAAAACAGTAGCTATAAGCTAGTTATAAAAGAGAAATAATCAGTGAGTTAAATTTCTGTGAATGAGCTGCTATTATAATACTAACAAAGGCAACACAAAAGCACAAAGGCTATAAAAAAAAGAAAAAAAGAAAAAGGCAGACCAGTTAGGGTTTGAACAGATTAAAAGAATCAAATTGTTCCATGGGTTTAACTATACATGTTCAAGAATGAGTATGTCTTAAGGTGAGATTCAATTGGATAAACCACATTTATTTTGTGGCGCATCCAGAACACACTTAAAATGTGGTGCTAGAAAGCTCTTTTGGGTAGGCCCAGACAACAAGCAACTGCAAATCAATGCTGAAAAGTTGGAGGCTCTTACTACAGAGACAAAGATAGTGATCCCCATAGTCAAGTTTTCCTGAGACACGCCATCAGGAAAGACTTCTGCTCCCTTTTTCCTTTTGACAAATGTTAACTTTGAAATGCAGCAGAGGAAAAGCCTTCTAGCTGTAGAAGTTGCTTGATGTTGTTGCAGGAACCGTTGCTGAGGTTTGGTTAGAAATTATGTATATAATACGCAAGTGCTGTTTCTCCCCTGTGTATTCAGGATAATGATGGTGACATCACAAAATATCCTGCAGAGTATCCTTTGCATAGTGTACCAGGAGAGCAGTGTGCCTACAGGCACCCTACCAAATGGTTTTAACAGAAACTGTGGTGGGAACAACTGGGAGATGCTGAAGTGGCTGTATTATGGGAAGCTGTTGAGACAGGTAAATGGAGTTGGCCTGTCTTCCCTCGTCTTTTTCCATCTTCGTAGCCTGGCATCAAATCTCTGCTGTCCAACCTTCTTGTTAGCTACACCATAGTGACTTTGCTAAACCTGTTAGGTGGCAGTCCAGGTCATTTTCCAACCGAGATCACATCTTATCCTGGCAGTTAGTGTGACTTGTCCTGTGACTCCAGCAAAAGAAGTTTCTGCTAGTGTACTTAGGGCAAATGCCTTACAGCTGGAGAAGTGTCGTTAGAATCATTTCTTAAAGGAAATAGCTGAAAAGCAAAGACTATAACATATGATTGTGATGTGCTGTTTTAAGGCATGGAGACAGTTGCTAAATAGAATAACCCGCATTTGTAATAACATTACCAATTCTCTGGTGATTGCTGATATGCTAGATTCTCTGCCTTGTTCTGATGGAAGCCAAAGCCTATGTTTTGCAATGCTTGTAGGACTGTGGCTGTTCCAGGCATGGAAGTAAGGGCAGGTTATTGGTTTAGCTGGTTGGTACCTAGTGCTATAAGAAAAAAAGAATAACAGCTGAAGGCAAAAAATTCACAGGACCTTTTTAATCTTGCTTTGTGATAAAACTCAGTCTGATAGGGAGTGTTCTTGTGGCTTTGCTTAATAAGGTTTGTGAGACGATCTTTATCTGTCTGGTCATGTAGTACATACTATACTCTTTGGAAGGTCTGCCAAGAAAGACTTATGGTAATATATTGGCGGCATGATACAAGCATATGGAGCAATACCTCTGAAGCATCACCCACAATGAGAGGCTGTTTCTCAGGTGTTAGCTGAGCAGTTTTAATAGTTGCTTTCATATGTTGTTGTTCTGATGCTGGATATGGATTCAGTTATTGATTGTAGTATTCCCCAGTTGCTGATTTGATTTCTCTGCTGTGTCACACATTGCTACTTGTACTGGGATAACTGAGTCATGACTAAGAAATATGTACAGGTGTCACAAGACTTAAGTTAAACCTAATCTTGCAGAACACTGATGACTATTCCAAATGTCATCTTGAAATACACGAGCTAGAGAGCAGAGGTATTAAGCCAGATTAGATAGTGATGACCAGATAAATTTAAGTGATGTCTAGCAGTTAAAAATGAAATGTGCCCACCGAAACTTCTAAAAAAGATATTCTTAACTGTGTTCCTATAATCTGTAACCATGGATTGAACGATGAACCCAACAAAATTATTCAAAATTCATGGCTGCCAGCTCCCTCTTTTTCTATCTGTAAGGGGTTACATGTTAACTGATTGAACTCTTCTTTCCTGTACATGAACAAGTGCCACAGGAGCCATAATTATTCAAGTATGATTTGAGAGTGTTTGTTTAAAACAGTTGCATTTTTAAATTTTTTTTTTCCTGGAGTGTACTGCATTATTCCTTCTTTGGGTAGCAGAAAATGGATTCTTTTGATTAGACAGATCAAATGTCTGCTGAGACCATATGAACATAATGC
This sequence comes from Astur gentilis, assembly GCF_929443795.1. NCBI lineage: Eukaryota > Metazoa > Chordata > Aves > Accipitriformes > Accipitridae > Astur > Astur gentilis. The sequence goes on from NC_064904.1 coordinate 12,634,495, forward strand.
TGACTGCAGGCAGGATTTACCTTGGGAGCTAAGAGGATGAAACACCCCTACTACTATTAATTGGCATAGCCTACCCACTCTGGGCTATATGAAATGATATTCACCACATGGGTCTGTAGTCCTTGCCCTTCAAATTGGGGCTGTTCCCAGCCTTGTGCACAGGAGGCTCTTGGGGCAAATGTGTGCATTTATAATTCTTGTTCTATGACTGCTCTGTAATAACCTGTGCTTTGGAGAACAGTCTTGTCAGTAAAGGTTGTAGAGGCAGAACACTAAGAAAGTGGACAAAGAAACTCTATGAGAATGGTCAAAACAAAATTGAGAAACTAAAATATCATTAAAAATAATTGGAGTTTGAAAGGCAATGTGGAATATACATAGCAAAATTCTCTCTGAATGCTGGGTGGTTAGGTGGCTTTTTTTTTTGTATCTTCAGTCTGCTGTTTCAGCATCAGGTTATCTAGTGATGAGGGTTGATTTCATATCAATCACCACAGCTTTCTTGCAGTGGGGATAGTATGTGTCATTGCATCTATAAGAAATTATTTCTACCAGGACAGAAATAATGGTTTACAGTACATCAACTTGGTTTCAGGATCACACAAGACATAATTTACGTGAGCTCTCATGACAGATAGAAAATGAACCGTAGGTGCTGCTGTACTCACGGAAGCTGAGACCAGACGAATATTTTTTTAGTGTGAAAAGGCTCTGTTAAAGGGTTTCCATGATTTCTAGGGTTTCTTTGCAGCTTAGAGCTGGCATTATTTAATTCAAGAAGCATTTTATGACTGGCCCATTTAATTAATAAAAAAGGTGTCTCAGATCCTCTGTAAAGATTTAATCTTTGGCTGGCTCCAAGGGCGATTACAGTACATAATAAGTTAGGTCTCAGGCTGCCTCAGCACCTCAGCTACGATGCACAGAGATGCAATGGAATTAGATGCATGTACAAGTGTGAATGGACTTTTTATTTCTGGTTGTTTCAGTAAAAGCTATGGATCTGGTTGAGAAGTTTCAGCAAGGCTCTGTAACAGGCTAATGCTGTTTTTTAACTGAACATTATTACAGATTAACCTAGCCATGAAAAGAGATGGCAGTGAGTGACAAGCTTATTATGAAAAATGTCTTCAAAAGATCTGTACAGTCCAGGGTTACGTATGTTCAAAAGCACTGGATCATAAAGACAGAATTGGTAGTTGCACACCATGAAGCCTGCTGAAGTCAGTGTTTTGTAAAATTCAACTGGTTTTGACTAGGGATCTAGAATCGCAGGAAACTGCACTTTGGTGCTTCCTTTTGAAAATGGTGTAGGGAAACTGAGTTTATAGAGTGCACAAGCAAAGATTCCGGGATAGTCACTTAGGAGAGAAGATTTAAAGACCCAATATATTGATGTCTGATTGGTGGGGTTTGAGGTGTGAGGATGATGTGGGGAAGCATATACCTGTGTATGGAGACTTGAGTGTTTTTTGGGGGAAGAAATAGTCTTCACTGCAGCACAGGGACGTTTCCTGTAACTTGGAGTAATGGAAGAAAAAGAAAACTGGAGCAAGTAGCAAGAAGGTGGCTTCACAGTGAGAGAGATCAGCAACTGTTCCACAGCGTTTCAGGAGAAACACCGGTATCCTTATTCTAGGGGATATTTAAAACCCAGAAGCTGTTGGAATCCACAGTGGAGAAGGTTGCTGCTCTGACACAGAGCAAGGAGCTGAATAAGTCCCTTTTATTTATCCTGCTTGGAAAAAAACAAGCTGGATTTCTGCATCCCAAGCTGATGGCAGAATGCCAGCAGACCTAGGAAAACACTGTCAGTAAATAAATTTGATTGGCACTTTGAGATTTGTGCAGTGTGAAAACTAATGATGTTGCATTTAAAAAAAAGTTTTAGAAAGTAACTGTTCCCGTAGAAAAGCTCTTTAGATAAATATATGGATCTGCTTCATTTTTGAAGAATGTTTCCAAGACTGACAACTTGGACATGTGTTGTGGCTTTGACTGCTGGAAATTTTATCTATTTTTGGAGTACCACAGCGCTGGACATAAGGTCACAGCAAAATCAAATTCAGTCTTAGCACTGTCACTTATTATAAACCTCAGCAATAGATGAGATTCAAATGCGATTTCAGTGACCCTAGAGCTATGGTTTCCAGTAAGCTTACTATTTGAAGGCGATTAACAGTTCAATGAGAGTGGAAGTGTAGCACAAAATGTGATATTTGAAAATCTTATTAGAGAACCAGTTCTGTAATTCATGGTGAGAAATGCATTTGTTCAAAAAGTGAGGAACTATTTTTAGCACCTGCACAAAATTCAAAAGGAAAAGAGATTGATACAGTGCGTGCAATTAAACAATCAAATCTAGTGCTTAATTAAATTGTTCAGTTATAAGATGCTACGCTTCCTAAAATTTCAGAAATAATTATTGATCATCAAATACTCTGCCACTTCTGGGTTTGTCATCAACTGAAACTGGTGAATTATTCATGGATTTTAATTTAATACAGTAAATGCTCTTTCTGGTGATCAGTATCTGTGTAAAAATGTCTAAATGTAAGTTATTTTATTTCTTGTTGTCTCAGTACAAGCCCTGGCTTGCTCACACTGCGTGCTTGTCACTCCACAGTAGGACAAGTCCTGCAGTCTTTTCCCAGACAAAATACACAATAGCTTCTCTGGAAGGTGGTGCATGAGAAAAGATGATTTTAAAGTATAGAAATTATGGGATAAGGTGGTTTTTTTAGTTTAATAAGCTAAACGAGAAAGGAAAAATCCTTCACAATCAAGTTTCCTTGGAAGAGAAAAGGCAACAACAACTGCTTTAATTTACCACAGTATTTGCATATTTTGCATTATAGTTGTGCAAACAGGAGAGATTTAATCCTGCCTGTAAGCATATCTTCATAAATGCATTATAAAGCCTTCCAGAAAGAATAAAATCAGCTGAAAATATACAGCCCTTGGTAGGCATATCAAATTTATTACTTCTACTCTGTTCAGTGAATATTTATAATCAGCACACATTTGCACTTCTTGGTAAGAGCATTTTAGCAAACTTTACATTTAAAGACCTTTTCTCGTGTCAATTGGGACTTTTATGTCTGAGCCCATACACGTGAGTATTTTTGTGTCTATATGCATGAAGAATGAGCCACCAGTCAGAGTGAGAAAACAAAGAGCAGGTTATTGGGTCAAAACCTAACTTTATCAACTATTTTCAAATTTACATGGAGTTTTCTCTCAGTGCTTGGAATCAATGTTAAGGTGAGGCCTGCTCACATGCCATGATGGCAACAATGGTTTCTGTGGTGATGTAAAGCATGGTTTATTTTAGCTCTGATATCACTCCTTGTATTAAAAGTGGCAAAGCAACTATGCTGAGACAGAGAAGCCCCCCCGCCATTTCTCTCATTCTGCAATACCTCTGTGAATGATGTAACTCCTATAAATGGATAATATTCTTGTTAAGCAAGCCCTTTGATTTCTGGGAAGACAGATGAGGGTTTTGGCACATCCTTGCAGCCTGCAGATACTTTATGTGGATGTTGAATTTGCGAAATTCCATCCACCCAGGGACTGTAATTATCTCTGTTAGAAGCTCGCTCTCTTCTCCCTGTGAGGTTTGAATGGTTTCAGACATAGGTGGGATACGTGAACCATTCCAAAACTGGTATTTTGAAGTGAAAGAGGGCTGTCAGGAAAGCATGAAAGATGCTGCTATCTTTCCTGACTGCTCTGGGTCTGTATGGACTATTACAGAACTGAATAAAGATGTGAAATGTAGGTATGTGGCTTACATGTAGGACTCCTCTGCCCCCCCGCCCCCCCCCCCCCCCCCCCCCAAAAAAAAAAGAAAAAAAAAAAAGAGGGAATTAGGGTCTGGGCTGAGTGGCAGGTTGTTGCTTTTATTTCTGTCAGGGAGATTTATGAGGAGGTATCTTTCTCCTTCAGTTGTACAGTCAGTTTTCATAGTTCCTCCCCACTGGCTTCTTCAGATAGTTGCCTGCCTGTTGTGCATGTAGCTGATTTATCTGTTGTCAGCCAAAAGGTTGGATAGAAGATCTGTGAGGGATCAGGTTGAAAACGCCCCTACTGAGAAACACCTTATTTTTGTCCAAATCTGTGAATGGCAATTTTGCACTTTGCACAATGGAGCCACTCTGATACTGTTGTCACAGACCTCCTGTAGCTGCTAGAATGGGGTACAGATGGCCTTCTTCACTGTAATCTCCACAGAAATTTCACTTGTTTGGTCTACTGCATACATGCTTGATGTCTTTCCAGACACACTGCATCTATGAGGGCTGAGGGGATGGGAAGCTCACAACACTGTTGTGTGAGGAAGCCAGAGCAGAAGGTAACAAAGCCAGCGCTTGCTGCTACACCATTAATGGGGAGCATAAAATACAGCTTTGGGAGATCACATGCCTGTCATTATATCCTGGAATTTCTGTAATATGCTGGCAAAGCAAGGTTTCAATGGGTAAATCCTTCTCGCTGTTCTAACCTTCAATTACTATCGAGTTCTTGTGCAATTTTGTATTTGGAATAGTGAGTGATAGAGCTTAAGTCTTCTCAAAATAGAAAAATGTATCTTAAAAAAACCCCACAACATCTAGTTGCTTTTTTGCTTTGTTGAAAGCCCTTGTTTTCTTTCTACAAGTGGGAAGTGTGTTCATCACAAGTGAGAATGTGTCTAGGCCAAGTTACAGCATTTGACTTTGAAGTATCATTCCAAAACAGACAGCCACTTACGGCTCCCTGTAAACAAATAGGCAGAAAAACAAGATTTTTAAAGAAAATCGTCACAAAGGAGAAATGGCTTAGACATTGCAGTAATCTAGGGTGCTTTGTCTGCTCTTCCTGTGGAGAACTTTATAGCTTGTTTACTATGCTGAAATCTGTCTCTCACTTTACCAACTGCTTCCCAAGATGTTGACTTTGTCTAACCATGTCCCCTTCATTCTTCACTGTTTTATTTCTTTTCCTGCCAGGATTCCCAAGTTTTGTTTGCATATTTGCAATATGCATCCTTTGTAATTTTTTTTCAGCACAGTTTTCTACCTCTGCCTTCTAGTCTAAGTGGTCATTGCCAAAGACGGTAGGCTGTACAAAAATTTTGTCTCCCGTCCATAAACAAGGAGACAGTAATTATGCCCAGATATTGGTTTAGTGGAGAGAGATGGTGCAGATATACAAGTGGCCTCCTCTTTGTTGTAGTGTTTTATATTTAGTATCAAATATTTGAGGCCTAAGTTGACTTAGAGTTGATGGATCAACAGCAGCGATGAGTGTTGTGACCAGTGGAGTCATGAGATGGACGTTTAAGCATGCTGTGCCTGAAAGACAAAAAATAACATATGTTAGGGTTATAAACCAGCAACAAGCCTCTGGCAAGGTCAGCAATGGCTTTTGCTGTCTCCAGGCTATTGTTTTGCAGTTGTTTGTGGTGATGTTGGTCTGACTGTTTTAGTGAAAGAAGGCTATTCTTATCTTGAATGTAGAGCTAGTGAATGGGTCCATGCAAAACCAGACTTTGAACAGATCTGTATTGTTTCTAAACCCACCTGCCCTCAGATAATTGTGCTGTGCTGGTTTTCAAAGGGACCCCAGGTTATGTTATGAACTGCAATCTTTTGTTCCTTATGGTGCTCAGGAAAGTTAACAAATCTCCCTCACATTCATTCTTTTATGCCAAGGTGAACTTCTTTAAATTCTTGTGAATATTAAACACTAAATTGATTTCATTTTAGAAATTGTTTGCACAATGACTTTAGTGAATTTCACTAATCTATTTAATTGCTTACAAATCTGGTGTGCAGCAGTGACTGATGTACTTAGTTGCTGCTTTCTGGAAATGCAGGCATATTTCGATGTAATGAGTGTACTATTGATTACGGAATGAAGACTGCTGATGACTACAGAAACTACAGATAACACATTTAAAAGATACAAAATACCTGTGGTTGAATGTGACCAATATATATCCTGTTTCTTGTGAATATAGTCAGGAGGGTCTCATTTCAGGCAATCAAGATGTGAAAAGTGTGCTACCTCACTACTAGCAGTAGAACAAGTAAGAGTTCAAGGGAGTATTTGAAATAAAATGTATACAACTGTAAACTGCAGCCCTGTGAGCTCAGATAGGTAAGAGGTTTTGTTTCTGAAGTCTGTTTTTCAGAGCAAATGTCATCTATAAAATAAAAAAATGGGCTCATTTCTACAGGAAATTAAGATTCCCTAGTGCTTTTTCATGCAAAACCCCCAGATATTCTGGTAAACTTGCTAACATGACAGAATAGTTGAGGGGTATGAAATTATCCAAACCAAAATGAGGCAAAAAGCTCTGAATTCAATTACAGGCAATAGTAATCTGATGCTTGTCCCATCGAGGTAGCATGCCAAGCCACGTGGCAGCTGTTGGCCCACATCTGGCTTCTGTTCTCTGGCCTGACAATGCAGGTGCTCCTTTACAGCTGCTTCCATGAGAACTTTCTTCTGGCATGAATCCAGAATGAGGTGCAAATGTCCATCTTTGTTTTTTCAGTGAGATGCCTCAAGTCTTCTGGCCCTGAAATACGAAAATTGCTATTGTGACTTTAGCCCAGTGATGGTTTCAGCTTACTATTATTTTCTCTGTATGTCTGGATTTGGGAACTGCTGTTGCTTCCTCCTCACACCTAAGCACCTGCAACTACCCAGGGATAAGTGTTATGAGCATGGGAATAATACAGTTGTATTTGCAGTACTCCTTTCCCAGATTAGTGTGCGAGGGAATGGTGGGGGACAGACTGCCCATAGCCTGACCCTGTGCACAGACACAGAGCTGGCAGAACCCTGCAGCAGTCCGTGCTGTTTTAATAAGGACAGAATCTGCTTCCTTTCCTAGGAAAGTGGAGGTTCAGATGTATGGTGTATAGCGCCCTGTTTTCTTAGCTCACCTCCTAGCATGTCACAAGGCAGGGATTTAAGCAGTGCTCAGTTCTTAGTGATAGTCTTAAAGAGCAGTGGTGCCAACCCTACCTCTTTTTAATTCTTCCTTCTGAATTCTTTTACTGATGTAAACACTATTTAGTCTACATGGTAGTGTGGGTTTTCCTTTCCTCCTGAAACAGCAAATCAAAGCAAAACCAAACCACTTTTCAGCAGGAATACTGTAAGATTGAAAGCAGAAAGGTTTTGAATTTTCCCAGGTAAATTTTTTTGCGGGGAAAAAAGATAATCTATTTCATGTTGGGTTTATATAGAATTAAGATATTTTGGAATCATAGAATAGTTTGGGTTGGAAGGGACCCTTAAAGGTCATCTAGTCCCTCCCTGCCCTGCAATGAGCAGGGACATCTTCAACTAGATCAGGTTCCTCAGAGTCCCATCCAACCTGAATTTGAACAATTCCAGGGATGGGGCATCTACCACCTCTCTGGGCAACCTGTGCCAGTGTTTCACCACACTCACTGAAAAAAAATTTCTTTCTCACATTTAGTCTAAATCTACCCTCTTTAAGTTTAAAAGCATTACCCCTTGTCCTATCACAACAGGCCCTACTAAAAAGTCTGTCCCCGTCTTTCTTATAAGCTCCCTATTAAGTATTGAAAGGCTGAAATAAGGTCTCCCTGGAGCCTTCTCTTCTCCAGGCTGAACAACCCCAACTCTCTCAGCCTTTCTTAATAGGAGAGGTGTTCCAGCCCACTGATCCTTTTCCTGGCCCTGCTCCAACAGGTCTATGTCTTTCCTGTGCTGAGGGCTCCAGAACTGGATGCAGCACTCCAGGTGGGGTCTCACCAGAGCAGAATAGAGGGGCAGAATCGCCTCCCTTGACCTGCTGGTCATGCTTCTTTTGATGCAGCCCAGGATATACTTGGCTTTCTGGGCTGTGAGCACACATTGCTGGCTCATGTCCAGCTCTTCATCCACCAGTACCCCCAAGTTGTCCTCTGCAGGGCTGCTCTCAAACCCTTCATCCCCCAGGCTGTCTTGATACTGGGGGTTGCCCTGACCCAGGTGCAGGACCTTGCACTTGGCCTTGTTGAACTTCATGACGTTCACATGGACCCACTTCTTGAGCTTTTCCAGGTCCCTCTGGATGGCAACCTGTCCCTCAGGAATGTCAACCACATCACTCAGCTTGGTGTTATCTGCAAACTTGCTGAGGGTGTAGTCGATCCCACTGTCTGTCATTGGTGAAGATGTTAAACAGTACTGGTCCCAATATGGACCCCTGAGGGACACCACTTGTCATTGATCTCCATCTGGACACTGAGCTGTTGACCGCTACCCTCTTGATGTGACCATCCTACTAATTTGTCATCCACCGCACTGTTCACCCATCAAATCTGTATCTCTCCAATTTAGAAAGAACAACGTTGTGGGGAACCATGTCAAAGGCCTTGCAGAAGTCCAGATGGTAGACAACATCCATAGCTCTTCCTTGTCTACTGTTGTAGTCACTCCATCCTAGAAGGCCACTAGGTTGGTCAGGCAGGACTTGCCTGTGGTGAAGCCATGCTAGCTGTCTCAAATCACGTCCCTGTCCTCCATGTGCCTTAGCATAGCTTCTAGGAGGATCTGTTCCATGATCTTCCCAGGCACTGAGGTGAGGCTGTCAGGCTAGTAGTTCCCAGAGTCCTTGTTTCTATCCTTTTTAAAAATGGGTGCAACACTTCCCCTTTTTCCAGTCAGCAGGGACTTCACCTGAGTGCTGTGACTTTTCAAATATCATGGAGAGTGACTTGAACTACATCAGCCAATTCTCTCAGGGCTCTGGGATGCATCTCCTCAGGTCCCATAGACTTCTGTATGTTTAGGTTCCTCAGGCAGTCACAAACCTGATCTTTTCTTACAGTGGGAGGGTCTTTGCTCCCCCAGTCCCTGTCTTGCGATCCATCCACTTGAGAGGTGTGGGAAGAGAGGTTGCCAGTGAAGAGTGAAGCAAAAAAGTTGAGTACCTCAGCCTTCTCCTCATTCGTTATTGCCAGTTTGCCAGTCTTGTTCATCAGGGTGGGTAGGCTTTCGTTGACTTTCCTTTTCTGGCTAACATACCTGTAGAAGCCCTTTTGCTGTAGTTGGCCCAGTCAGAATATGTTATATCAGTTCACTGTGCATTTGTATCTGCTCAGCTTCCATGGTCCCATGTAGGAGTTTGATTTTTGCATCTCATTTTTCTGTTCTTTCCTGGGGTCCTTTCTTTAGCTGGATTATATCTCCTGTGAGGCAGCATGAAGAACTTCTGCCAACTGTGACTTTGTAGGAACTCCATGATGCTGGACATGGAGGTGGAGATGGGTTAGACACTGTCTTGTCAGGAAGATTAAAGCATGAGGCTCTGACATTGTAGTTCCCAGAAGGCACTTGGTTATAGCTCACCATTAAGATAGACTTCCAAGAAAAAAAAAATAGACAAATTTAACTTATTTAGCTTATTTTGGGAGTGAGGGGAGTGTGCTATTTTCATTCTGTAAACTGTTTTATATTTTGGCTTTTTTGGTCCCATTTTGGAGAGTCCACAAAATCAAGAGAGCTTTTTTTTAATCTGCTATCTACTAGTAATCTTAGCATGTGAAAATCTGAGATCGCTACTTCAGGTCACAAGCTCGATTTTAATTAGCATTCCATTTATTAAAATATTTTTCCTAAGGTGTATCTTTCCATTTAGAGATATTGCAAGGGGCGGGGGAGGGAATTCTCAAAGCACTGATTAGCAGGTAATGTCAAATCATAATTCTGGCATGACTTACTAAAACTACAGAGTCAGGGGTCTATTTGGATTCTCTCTATGCATTTTTCCCATTTATTTTCTGGTGGTAAAACTTGGCATGTATAGCTGCAGCTTGGGAGCAATGATGTACCAAATATTGTTTAGATTTTTTTTGTGATCCTTTACAGTTATATGACCAAACAGCATGACTACCGCTGTTTTTGTGCTTTTATAAGCTTTCTGGCAGTTCTATGGCAAAACATTTGTGGGTAAGTAATATTTATTGTTGTTTTTTTTTTTTTAATCAGAGGATAGGATAGCGGTGTTACAGACTTGAGAAAGCCCCTACTGCTGAGTTTGGACCACATTGCTATACCTGGACTCCATATACTTGCATCTCCCAAGCTTCCTGAAATGAAGCAAGCTCCAGGCAGTTGCATCTCACCTTTGTGGGTGTCATCAGGAGGTGCACGCCCTCTATTTAGGACCTTCTCATACAACTGAGACAGTGTCTTCCACAGCTTGGGTTAGTCTCACTTTCTTTACACTCTCCAGTAGAGTAAGCACATTTTCCAGAGGACTGTTTGGGTTGCAGCTTATTTATCTAGGATACTAGATATTGAAACAGGACACCTACAAGCTTTACAAAGGCTCTGATACCAGTCCTTCTGTACAGCATAAGAAATAGCCTGTCTATATTTTGGATACCCAAATTGGCTCTTGCTGTGTTTACTCAAGAAACACGTCAGCAATGTGCTGGAGACAGTTGAGCTGGCTGCTCTGCAGTGCAGGAATGGTCAGAGATGCTAAATCTACACTGTAGCGTGCTGTGCTGTATGCACTTATCAGTTCAGGTTAGTTACTGGCTTTTAGGGATCTTCATCCGTTATGCAGTGTAGATGGACTTGCAGAGATCAGAGGACAAGCTGAGTTCATTTTCCTGCCTCAGCTTTTTTTGTTACTCTTCAGTGTTTCGGGGTCTATGACAGTCTCTGCAACAGTCTGGTTATGGTGATGTTGAAGTTTGGCCCTGACCTGTGAATCTAAAACTGCTAGCATGCTTCCCTGTTCCTTCTTCCTTTCTTGGGTTATATGATGAGGCTGATAAGCCACAGTAGATTCCCAGTAGACATGTAAGGTTGCCTGTCTGTGGAGTGCAGTCTGACAACCTGATTTGTGCTGGATGGTAACTGCCTTTTTCCCTGTAAGCTTTCCAGCTTAAACTCACCAACCTCAACAGCTAACAGCCTTCCTTTGTTAGCCTTGCCTCAGATGCAAGAGTCTTGCTAGTCATCTCCTGGGGTTTTTATCTCAATATAGAAGCACAAAATGCATTTGAAATGGAAAAAGAAGTTTCCAAAGCTGTTGGTAGTCTAACACAAGCAGAGGGGGAGAGAGAGAGAGAGAGAATCCCTGTGAACAGCCGTAAGGCTTAGACATACAGACAGACGTAGACAGATTTACCACATTGGCACAAATACTTTCAATCTTTTTTATAAAAAGAAGATATTGCCAAGATGCTAATGTATACACATGGTAGCAATATGTTCATGAGGAAGTGTAGTTAAGTTAATTACTGGAGCTGGGCTGTATGGACTGTGTGTTACACAGATGGACTGTACGATACACAGACACTTTTTAAGTATGCAGATTCCTACTGAAGTGGCACAGCTTAATGACTCACTTGGATTAAAGCTGCTACAATCTATTGTCCCAATAATCCAGGATTTAAGCATGTATCATGCATGAAAGAGCAATTTGTAGCTGTGGAAAGTTTAACACTGTTCCTAGTTACTTGACTTTCTGTGTTCTTTATGCCCAAGAGCCGAAGTTTGAGTCTCAGCTGTGTTTGTCGCACACAAAGGCTGATTCCTTTCCTTACTCTCACTACTGCGAACTAGAACTAACACCGCCGAAGTACATGAAAGAGGAGCCAGCTTGGGTCTCTTCAGCAATAAGATACTGCTTGTCAGCGGGGTCTGCTTAGTGTCTTGCACTGCAGGTTGCCACACATGAGCCTTGCTTGTTTTTATTCTCTGTCATAGAATGATTTGGGATAATAGGCAGACCCCATCTGTTCCCATTTTAGGATGCTTTGCTTTGTTTTTCAAAGTCTGCCCATAAATAAACACACAGAGAAAAATACTGGGTTGTGAAGCACACACTATGGGGTTAGCACAGAAGGTCTGCTTCACATCTACCAGCACCAACATGCTCACCTGTTGCAGCATGTATCGTACCTGACATCCAACATCACCTGTGCAACTCCTCAAGGCCTAAGTGTGAGTGTTACTGGAAAGGCCTGGGTGAATGGAAAACTAACCTCCAGGAGCTGCATCCTTCCTCTCAGGTTAACCTTCCTCTCAGGGTATCTCCACAGCGGCACTATTTTGCTGTGCCAGGTTCATACCAAGAGTCTGTGTGGGTTGTGCGCCTATTATGGAGGTGATGTGAGGGGGGAGAGGGTCTGCTAGGTATCTTCTGGCACACACGTGGCTGGCAAAGTAGAGTTGCTTTCATGGCACTCAAGGGAAGACACCACTTCATCTTATTTTTGGCTGTGGTAGGGTGGGAAGGGACTTTCTGGGCTAAGGGGACAGTCCTCTATGGTGCAGCTGTCATTGAAAAGTTTGGGTTTTGGTTTTGTTTTTTGTTTGTTTTTTTTTAAGGCAGGGGACGGCACAACTCAGGAGGACATATTTGCAGCTGCCTGCATGCCTGTAGCATTTCCTTTACTCCACTGTGAATTCTGCCCTGTGGCTTTTTAGGGTTTTCCTTATCCTGAGGTGTGGCTGATTATTGCAAAGAAGCTGCCTTAGACCATTTCTTTCGTAGCCAGATTTCTCGTATCAGATTAGCATTCTCTGTAAGTACCATGGAATGGGAGGCTGTGAACCCAGCCCTGTGTGAGTGATTGTACATTGGTATTACCTAATTCTTACAGTATTAAGGTAATTAGGAAACATGAGACTTCACAAAAATAGACAGCTCGTTGTACTGAGAATATCAAAGGCGTTTCTTCTCCCATGTCAATTTGAACAGTGCTCTTGGCTACTACATTACTGTAATCAGCTTAGCTAAATTTGTTTTGCATGTCTGATGTTAATGAATGACTGGTTGTTATTCTTTTAGGTTGAAATCCACTGCATCTGCATAAAACAGGGAAGTTAGCAGTCAGACTCCAGAAGTTGCAAGGCAGAGAGGAGGGGGAGCAAGGAGTTGAAATCCACACTCACAAGTGTGGGCCTGCAGGAGAGCACCCCAGTGCACATCACTTTGGGCTACTGCAGCAGCTGCATGTTTATTGCATCCAGGCCTGAAGAGCTGTGCGATGTGCACAGTCGTGGATTACGGCCCCATTAAACCTTTGAAATGGTTCCTTTCTGGTTACAGCAAACGTTGGAGATATAATGGTTGTATGTTACGATGCCTACGAGAGCGTACCGTTTGTTCCTCTCTGCCTCCACTCTGCTCCAGGGTGGGTCTTGCAGTATGTGGGTCTTCTGCTGTCATCATGTACGGGCATCTTCCAAATGTGGTAAAATGAAGAAATGATGGAAAAGCGAATTCTCTGGTTAGAAACACGTTTCAGCTAGATTGAGACAGTTCACACAAGATGGAATTGTAGGCAGGCTTTTTTCAGATGCTTTTCTAGTTGATCCAATTTATAATCTGTCCCTGCAAACATGCCATTTCTAATGGGTTCCATATGCCTCTAAGCCTTCCTGTTATTTCCTACTTTAAGGATTGCTCTGTTCAGCAAGAAGTCTGCCACTCCGCAGCTTGTCTAAGGGTTGGTTTTTTTAAAAAACCCAAACAAAAACTGGAAGAGGGCCTAGGATTGAATGCCACTTTTACAGTCATTCTTCACAGCTAACCTCGACCTCCATTCTGATGCTGCCGATGGTAACACAAGGTCTGTTTAAAACACATTTGCTAATGTAAACAAGGGAGGTTGAGGTGTTTTGGCAGCCAGAAGTGGCCACAGTAGTAGAGACAGTATGAGGAGCTCAAGGTGTCCACTTGCTTGTGCTACTATAGTGCTTATTGTTTTCCTCATCTATAATTAATTTTTTTGTACTCTGAGTCCCTAAACTGCTGTCATGCTGAATTATTTCCTCCTGCTTCCAGAGAATGGTTCTGTAAATACTCCTCTCGGCCACTTTTAATGTTCTGTGAGTATGGAGGCGTTTTGAAAGCTCATTGCTACTTTACTGCCCACACATTTCCTTACCTGTTCCCTATTTGCTGCCGTCTCCTCCTCCCTACATTAATCCTTCCTTAACATCATAAGGCACCGATGAAGGATGTCAAGGTCACTCCTGTGCCAGCAAGCTTTTGCGGCTATGGATGGTCACGTCTTAACATTGAGTATGCCAGTTTTGGTTTTCCTCAAGAGGAGATTACCAGGAAAAATATCACTTCCAGCTGAACTCCTAAATCCCTATCATTTTCCTACTGAAATGAGGGAATTCTGCAAAGGCAAACACCCTGGCCAAGACTAAAGTCCTCTCCCTTCTGTGCCATTTTCAGTGTTTATCCAAAGAAAGTTCCCTAGTTAAAAATCTGCTAAATTCCAAATTAATGCAATTAGTGTTTGAGGTAGCTTGATAAGATGGAAGAAGTGGGGAGCTGATCTGCCTCTGGCAATGTCTTCCCATCTCATGTAACCTCTTTTCCTCAGTTCTCTCATCTGATACTGTTTAAAAGAAACACCTCTAAGGCATCTACATAGGCTTATGATGGGAAATATCAGTTAGTATGCTGACATATGAATTACTATTTTTAATTTGTATTGGACTAGCTGCTACAGCTTGTAAAGTGCCACAGTAGGCATTTTACAAACAAATTGTGAGAGGGAGTCCCTGCCAACACAGAGTTTATGATCCAGACAGACAAGATAGATGGATCAAACGTGAGAGAAGGCAAATGTCACCTTTGTTTTGTGTCTGCAGAAGTTGAAGCCCTGAGAGACTTGCAGTGACCATGAAATGGTGGAGTTCCATACCTTAGGGCAGCAAGGAGGGTGCATGGGAAGCTCACTACCCTGGACTTGAGAGCAGGCTTTGGCCTCTTCGGGGATCTGCTTGGTTGAGTACCATGGGATAAAGCCCTGGAGGGAAGAGAGGCCCAAGAAAGCTGGTTAATATTCAAAGATCGCCTACTCCAAGCTCAGGAGTAATGCATCCCAACAAAGAGGAATTCAGACAAAAACACCAGGACGCCTGCACAGATGAACAAGGAGCTCCTGGACAAACTCAAACACAAAAAGGAAGCCTACAGAGGGTGGAAGCAAGGCTAGGTAGCCTGGGAGGAATACAGAGAAATTGTCCGAGCAGCCAAGGATCAGGTTAGGAAAGCCAAAGCCCTGATAGACTTAAATCTGGCCAGTAATGTCAAGCGCAACAAGAGAAGCCTCTATAGGTACATCAGTGATTAAAGGAAGACTAGGGAAAATGCGGGCCCTCTCTTGAAGGGAATGGGAGACCTGGTTACCTGGGACATGGAGAAGGCTGAGGTACTCAATAACTTTTTTGCCTCGCTCTTCACTGGCAAGTGCTCCGGCCACGCCACCCAAGCTGCAGAAGGCCAAGGCAGGGACTGGGAGAATGAAGAACTGCTCACTGTAGGAGAAGATCATGTTTGAGACCATCTAAGGAACCTGAAGGTGCACAAGTCCATGGGACCTGATGAGATACATCCATGGGTCTTGGAACTGGCAGATGAAGTGGCTAAGCTACTATCTATCATATATGAGAAGTCATGGCAGAATAGTGAAGTTCCCAGTGACTGGAAAAGGGGAAACAGAACCCTGATTCTTAAAAAGGGAGAAAAGGAAGAGCCAGGGAACTACAGACCAATCGGTCTCATCTCTGTGCCAGGCAAGGTCATGGAGTGGATCCTCTTGGATCCATGTGCTAGGGCACATGGAAAATAGGGAGGTGATTGGTGACAGCCAGCATGGCTTTACTAAGGGCAAATCATGCCTGACAAATTTGGTGGCATTGGTGGAAAAGGGAAGAGCAACTGATGTCACCTACCTGGACTTGTGCAGAGCATTTGACACTGTCCCACATGACATCCTTGTCTCTAAATTGGAGAGTCGTGGATTTGATGGATGGACCACTTGGTGATAAGGAATTGTTTGGATGGTCACACTCAAAGAGTTGCCATCAATGGCTCAATGTCCAAGTGGACACCAGTGCTGAGTGGCGTTCCTCAGGGGTTGGTATTGGGATTGGAGCTGTTTAACATCTTTGTCAGCAACATGGACAGTGGGATCGAGTGCACCCTCAGCAAGTTTGCTGATGACACCAAGCTGTGTGGTGTGGTTGACATACTGGAGGGAAGGGATGCCATCCAGAGGGATCTAGACAGGCTTGAGAGCTGGGCCTGTGCAAACCTCATGAAGTTCAACAAGGCTAAGTGCAAGGTCCCGCACATGGAGCGGAGCAATCCCAAGCACAAATAAAGGCTGGGCGATGGGTGGACTGAGAGCAGTCCTGAGGAGAAGGACTTGGGGATGTTGGTTGACGAGAAGCTCAACATGACCCAGCAACATGCACTTGCAGCCCAGAAAGCCAATCGCATTCTGGGCTGCATCAAAAGAAGTGTGACCAGCATGTCAAGGGAGGTGATTCTCCCCTCTGCTCTTGTGAGGCCCTACCTGGGGCCCCCAACATAAGAAAAACATGGACCTGCTGGAGCAGGTCCAGAGGAGGGCCATGAAGATGATCAAGGGGCTGGAGCACCTCTCCTATGAGGACAGGCTGAGATAGTTGGGGTTTTTCAGCCTGGAGAAGAGAAGGCTCCAGGGAGACCTTTTAGCAGCCTTCCAGCACTTAAAGGGGGCCTACAGGAAAGATGGGGAGGGACTCTTTATCAAGGAGTATAGTGGTAGGATGAGGGGTAATGCTTTTAAACTGAAAGAGGGTAGATTTAGACTAGATGTAAGGAAAAAAATTTTCACTGTGAGGGTGGTGAGGCACTTGAACAGGTTGCCCAGAGAAGTTGTGGATGCCCCATGCCTGGAAGTGTTCAAGGCCGGGTTGGATGGGGCTTTGAGCAACCTGGTCTAGTGGAAGGTATCCCTGCCCATGGCAGGTGGGTTGGAACTAGATGATCTTTAAGGTCCCTTCCAACCCAAACCATTCTATGATAGTTTCTTCAAGGTTATAGGCAGCCTCAGTGAGAGATGCATGGATTGAATCCCTACCTCCTGAGTACCAGGACAATACCTTGTTCGTTAGACAAGCATTTCTCCTAAAACACTCTACAAGTTCCTCAGATTAAATTCCCCACAGAAAGAAGTCTGAATAGGAATCAGCTTTTTCAAGTGACTTGCAAACTCAGAACAAGACATTTATTGAGGAGTCATTAAAATATCAAGTTAGTCTCCTGAGGAGGACAGCTTTTAATTAACATAAAGCAATCTTGATTGGATTCAGTGGGCCCAATTCGTTACTGTATTTGCAGTTTGTATATTCTGAAATAACCAAGCTGTTGAAGCTTATTACTGTCTAGAGCTGGGTGGGCTTGTTCTCTGTGAAAATTCAGTGTCTAGCAGCTGGGACATTAATGAGAAATGGAAGAAATGCAATTTTGCCCTTTTAGAGAAAGAATCCTCTCCCCTGCAAACCCAAGAATATTAGCATGAGATGTGGTTTGGTTTGCCTGAAACATGAAAAAGGGGAATCTAAGCTTCCATGAACTACCTGTGAAAGTACTGATTCCTAGGTGTGTAGAATACTTCAGCTGATTTCTATTTAGAGGGGACAGTAAAGGAACTTAATTTTATATTTTGCCACATTAAAAGCAGTTAGCTTGTCCAGACCACAGAACTATCCAACTGTTGTGAATTGGGTGGGAGGGGAACAATTGTTGTATAAGTGTCCCCAGAGATTCATATTTATAAATTCCATCTAATAGCTATTTAACATCAACAAGTATGTTGGTATCAACAAGTGACAAATAAGTACTGGAATATAATGTGTTAAATCTTGCATAGCCATCACTGACTAATGAGGACTGACCTTTGCAGCAATATATACAGTCAGTTTATTAAAGCAGGGACAGAGCAATCTCTAGGCCTTTGGTCAATCTAGGTTGCTCGGGGCTGAGGAATTTCCATTTAAAATATCTCTTCAGGTGATAAAGACTGATTCAATAGAGATCAGCTAATAAAGAAAGTGCTGGAAGCTACTATTAAATTCTAGCTTCTGTCAGCTTAACAGCAAAAACTTTTAATGAGGAAACCATTAAAGTTGACCTAATGAATCAGAAATGCTTTTCCTTGCTGGCTAATTATAGAGTGCCTAGAATATCTTTTGACATATGTAATTTAGAAAATACAGATCTATTGAGCCCCCCTGCTCTTGAAGGAAACCTGTTGCACAGCAGAAAACTGGAAAACGCTCTCCTGGGATGATGCAGGGTTTGACTTGGATTCACCAAGGAATCTCTATGGTCAGGAGAGCTGGCTGTAGAGGATGAGCAAACAGATGAAATTAGTGGTTGATATGTATAAATATTGCTTTGTGTAAAGTGCTATGGTTGTGGAGGAACACAGTAGGACACATGATGGATAAGAATGATTGCTGCATGCATCTGGTCTGGAAAAGAGCATTATGATAATGTCCTAGTCAGTAAAGTAGAAAATATATCAAGATATCATTTTTACACTTACAATGTGAGGTGAGGCATCAAAGGATGTCTTTGAAGATGATGTTTGCTGTTTGCTTAAAGTTTTTCTTCCATTAGCAACATTTTCTAGCAGCAATATTTTCTTTTTTTGTGACTTATGGAAAGTTCATTGATATATATTTTTTCAGTAACATCAGTAACAAAACATATAATATGTTTCAGTAGCAAAAACATGTATTGTTTTTGAGTAACACCTAGAAATCCAAGCATTCATCAGATTGGGCACTGAGGAACCCAGCTAAGAAACAGTTTCCACTAGTGTTGTTGCTTCTTGTTCTCCTCTCCACAAAATCTTAATTTCTAAATAGACAAGATAGATAAAAGAATGAAACTATTCCTGTTTGACAGACATGATGAAGCACAGAGAAATGAAATAATTTATCAAAAGTTGCAATGCAAATTTGCATTGGAGCTAGGAACAGAACTTGGATTTTGGAAGTCTTAATTTGGAAATTGAACTGCAGCCTCAGTCTGCATGTAGGGGATGATTTATGATTACCGTAATCTATTTTCATACGAAACTTCCTGTGTAACTAGGTCCAGTCTGGGTTTTTCCTTTCAATTGCTGGTCTATGGAGCTCTGACGCATATAAGACATTTCCAGGATGTTCAAGGTCTTAAAGAACCCTTATAGACAAACGTAAGGTGTTTGGGTTTTTTATGTGATATATCAAAATGTGGTTCATGGTAAAAATCACAACCCAGTTTATGGAAGCTGGCAGTTTAGGAGAAAACCTGCGTGTTCCACAAACTATAAATAGAGACCCCTGTGTCTGACTTGCATAACTCTAAACTCCTTCCCTCTGTGATTGAGAAACAAAACCTTGAGTTAAAAAGTGAAAGACGCACAAGTTGTGGATACAAACCGAGGGCACTACAGTTTTAAACTGTAGCAAAATACAAGAAACTGTTTAGAGCAAAAGCCTTCTGTTTCAATACAGTGCTATTGTCATGTTTGAAGATCTTTCGTAAACGTAACTTCTTGCTTGATTTCTGGTAAATTACTGTGGTTTTAAAGCTTAATGGGACAGTGCTGTAAGTGGCAGCAACTTTTGTGTAGGTCTAAAGTCAAATGGTTATTCTGTAGGCTGGTTTGGTCACACCATACTGACCACATTTACGGCAGCTGGGGGCTCTTAATGCCTAGTGCTGGCTGTAGCGCAACTGATCTTGCAGCCTTGCGGTTTTAGCCATTGACATAGGTGCCGGTGTCCAGTCTTCTGCCCCACGATGACAGAACCAGATACTCTTCCATATGCCCAGCCTGCAAATGGACTTATTGCTGTTGATGCTTGACTGCTGCTAGGGAGCTGATGAGCCTTATTAAGACCAGACCTTTTTAAAAGATAAGCTTAATGCTTGCAGCGCCGCAGCTTCTGTTCTGCTCCAGCAGATGCTTAGATACTAGGATATCCAGCTGACATTATTTGTTGATATCTGTGGCTACCAGACTAGCGGGACAGGCTGCTCTTCTATGCTGGGCATGCAAGAAATATGCCCCTACTGTGGGAGGGATGGGAAGCAGAGCTGACTGTGTCTGTCTCGCATCCTGTGTGTGAGACTCAACAGACCAGGCTCCGTGCCAGCCTTCTGGAGACCCCCTTGGCATTCAAAGGGAGCCGTGATGGAGGGCAGAAAGGCTTCATCTTTACGTTAAGGTAGGAACCAGGGCCAAGTGACCAAGGTGGCTGTCCTGTGTATTTTACTCGAGAGACTTGCCATCACAGTGGTAAAGATCCAGCTGTACTTAATTTCTTAATATTTTCTTCATGCTTGCAAATGCCACATATCCAATACAAATAAATTTCCTTTATCCTCCTCTCAAGAATTTGAATTATTTGAATTTGGGATGCTCTTCCTTTGTTCTCTGCATTTTGGGCCCTGAGGATTATGTGTGTCCTGAGCTTCTTTGTCAGGAACTTTCTTTCCTAATTGCATAATTCTCTATTATTAGCTCTAAATGTTACAAGGATTCACAATAGTATCCCAGATTTTTTTTGTGTGGGGTTGAACTCTGAAGGAAATCTGCAGTGCTCTATTTTAGAAGCAACTTCTGTCTAGTCTTTCTGTGTTGTTTCGATTTCAAGTGAATACATAATTGCACGTAGAACTATTAAGAAGATTTATAGTTCTGTGTATTTCCTGTGTATTTAACATCCTAGAATTTTGCGCTGGGCCTTCTGGTACTGTTTATTTACTTAGAGTTGGTTTTAGGCTACAGGCATTAATAATTTTATGACTGAGTGTTCCTAACAGATGGCTTTATGGGCTGTAACAGCCACCAAAGAGCAGTGCCGGGAAGCAAAATGAAACCATATATAATACAAACAGTTGTGTGCAGGCTTGCTGTAGGTCACAGAAATACCTCATTTATTGAATATCTTTCTGTAAAGGAGGGTTAGAAACGCCAGCTAAGAATGGAGCCAAAGGGACTCCCTCTGGGTAATATTAGTGGTATATTATTGTGACTTGGAGAAGTGCGTAACTGGTACCAGTCAAAGGGGCCCTCCTCCCTTTTTGACTGTCTCACTAGAAAAGGCCTATAGATTCATGGCTTGTTATAAGTTAGTGTGTGTGTGTTTGCAGACAGTATATGGTCTGTTACCCCTGAAAATAAGAGTAGCTTATTGACTTTTGGGGAACTGTGGAAAGAGGAATGGAGCATGCGAGATAGAAAGTGGTCTGACCAGTTTGTTACAAAAGTCAATGGGGAGAGTGATACTAGACTGTTCTTTTGTGCCCTGTAAATCTGCAGGCGGTACATTGTGGTGCCTGGTATGGAGTTTTTCTTGTATCTGTTCTGTGTTAACGTTCTAGATCCAGGGGAAGAATCCAAGTCTGTAGGCCAGTGAAAACTGTGTGAAACACAGATTCACCAACCTCTTTTGATAATAAGTTTAAAAGAAAGCTTATGCATATTGCATGAAAGAATTTTATATATATCAGCATGAAAGAAGCACATTATAGGCTTGTAATCTAGAAACCCTTTTGGGTGTATGCCCAGCTCTTCTGGTGGAACTCAAAGGTCTTGTGACTCATTGGAAGCCTCTGATACTCCAAATTGGGGACTTATCATTGATCCCACTGAAGTAGTGCCAAGGCTTACCTTATCTTGACAAGACTGGATTACTTTCAGCTGCATCTCAATAACTTACAGAAATTACAGATAGCTCCTACATAAATGGAGATGTAACAACTTGTAGCACGATTAGGGGATTTCAGACTGTTGCCCACCCGTTTAATGACTGCAGAGACCACAAGGGGCAGGAAAAAAGAAACTACTGGGTCTCCTAGATAACTTGACTGGCTTAGTAAAGTTGGCAGGAATTTATTATCTGTTTGTGCTTTTCAAAATACCACAGGCAAAGAGAGAGGAAGAGAGGGAAAGGGAAGAAACAAAGTGCTATGTGATTTCTTGAGGTTTAACTTTGTGGAGCTGGTCTATAAGCAATGCAACGAGGATGACTTGTAGTAAAGATGTGCAGCATGATTAAAAAAAAAAAATAAAGGCACATTATGCCAATCAGTGGTAATCTTTACAGTTTTCAAATTGTACAGCCTTTGAAAAATGTGTGGTTCTTGTTTAATCATTTGGGAACACCTTGGGCCAAAGGAGCATCAATTCACTGAGTAGTTCTTATGGACCAGAGCACCTGTGTAAACTCAGTGTAATGGAGCAGGACACTAACATCCTTTTTTTTATATATATGATATGAGAGGAATAGAGAAGTCTGATGGTGTAGTTCAAAATGCTATATATTTGAAATAGCTTGAGTTGTGCTTTTGCTGTATGAAAAAATATTTGAAGAATAAAGGGAAAATTCTTTTTTATTTAAGTGGAGTAAAATAAATCTGAGCACTGACGTTAAGCCTTATTAGTAGGTGTCAGTATGTATAGGAATGCATGAGAAAGAAAGTGCTTAATAATCTGCCATCAATTCAGGGTCTAAAATTTAGCTTTTCTTATTCCTCTGTAAACTGTACTGTCACCAGTCTCTGATAGTTCTTCCTTTATCTGATGACTTGACCTCTTCTGAACCATTAAAAAAGATATCTTTTCTCTGTAGTAGCCTGGTTTAAAAATGCCAGTCATTATGAATTGGGTTTAAAAAAGGTTCCTGGATGGTGGGTCTTTAGTGCTGTCTCTGAAAGTTTAAGTGGTGATTACATTGGAAGATTGGAAGCTGATTTCTATGCAGATGTCAACAAAAGCCCAAGCATAGCCCTACAGTAGGACTTGCAAGACTGGTGCACTTCACATCATATGCTTTTACACTTGCTCAGGACCAAAAGAATTATTAGCAGTTTTGGTTTGTCTATAATGAAGTCACACTGTGCCTAAATGTGCTACTAGAGAAACAAATCCTCAAAATACTTGTTAGAGATCATGAGTGCAGTGACTGTAAGGAGTCCCTGGTGATGACAGGTAGGTGCATGCGAACTTGCAATGTGTAGAGTCGTTGTGTGGTGGTGAAGACCTGGAGGTAGGAGTGTTGTTGATCTCTTAATCTGACAAGGGAAGCCGGTTAGTGGCAATGCTATGGAACAGTTTCTTCTAAAAACCATTCTGTGATTGTCCTGGTAAACATGACACGACTTTGTGCAAAGAGGGGTACTGCACAATCTGCTACCACCTGATCTGCTGCGCAAAGTAGACAATCCTCTGTCCTTCCCTTAATGTCAGATGAGCTGATGGGAGGACAGCAGACTCAGGTTTGCACTTTGCTGTTGCTGGGAGCACTTACTAAGTCTTTCTGTCTGGTGCCCCCCAGATCTTTGGGGTGTCTTAAACATGGCCAGCTATTTCATGAGAGGTTTCAGCTTGCCTTGAAAGCAAGCCAAAGAAGTTTTAAGCTTTTAGTTGCCTTCCTGAAAAGTTTTCAGTGCCCTTCAGGGAAAACCTCTAGCACTTATAAATTAGCTACTTGCTAATTTATAGATGCTAATTTATAGTTGAATGCTACTTGCTTTTGAATCCTCTCTGTTTTTTCTTTTGATTGCAAGTGATAAGAGAGTTGCCAAATGAAGAACATTAGCAATCCTGATGTGTCAGCTCTTGTAGATGTTTCTATCAAACAATGCTGTGATCATTTGGGATAAAAGCTAATAGGACTGCTTTCTCTGGAGGTCATTTCCATGTTACATATTAGTTTCTGCAGATTCTGATGGACTCTTCTGAGGTACCTGGATGTGTATGTTATTTAGCCTCCTTCCCTTCCTCCATCTCTAATCCACACCTAGCAAGGGCCTTTTCCAGCAGTTGTTAGCGGTAGGTAACTTTCCGTGCACTGTAGGTGTTGGATTATAAGGTCTTGTTTGGCTCCTCCCTAGGTTGGATACCCAGAAGCCACTTTTATCTTTCTTTTTTTTTTTTTTTCCAACCTGCTGCTGTGTGGTCCTTTTGAATAACCTTACGTCTGAATTAAAAAGAGCGAGGGAGTGAGAGAGGATGCTTACAAGAAGGAAACATTTTGCTGACGTTTGCAGGGTAAATGTAAACATGAATAGTAGTGCTATGTGTATGCCTTTCTAGTACAAACAGCTCAACTTGCAGTATGACAGTTAGCATGAATATAAAATATTCATACCCTGTTCAAGTATGCAATGATGAGCTCAAAGAACATCACTCTTTCATGAGCTTGTCAGTGTCTTATTCATGCTCTGTACAGTTGATCTCTTTAGACAGTATTTTTAATGTGCACATTATATACTCAGAAATATGTCTTATTTACACTTAATTTTTGTGAGACTTGCATCAGAAATGGTGCTGGTCCTCACCTTGTATGCTCTGCATGAGAATTAAAAAGTCCAGCCCTCTCTTTTGGGATACTTGTTTCTTGATTTAGATTAAGCTTTTTTTAAGCTTCTTCCTGTGAAGGTGTTCTTGAGCAACCTTAATGCAAACTCTTAATGAGGTGGCAATGTTGTGATGTTATGGGCATTACTAGTATTGTTTATTGCTTCTGTTCCAGTTTTCACAAAATTACCTGGGATTTCTCATGTGCAAAGCAGACCAGAACCTGAGCTAGGGTAAGTTCCAGTGACTTGGTATTGCTCTGACAACTTCGTTTGGCCACTTGGGGCAAGTAAACCAATTTTTATCCAGTTTAACTATGGAAATGAGGTCTCTGAAATCACCCTGTGAATATAAATGTGCATTCCCCATTCTCTCATAAATGTTTGAACCTTTTGTATAATTTCAACAAAATACAACAGGATAACAGGAAGCTGCAAAATACTGAATTCTTATGAAAATCAAGTGCAATTTTTAATCTCCAAAATTATCAGTTCAGCCTGCCACAAACTAAGAGGTGGTAAATCATTTGCTCTGTCCAGTCATCAACAGCTAGTGTCCAGCTGACCACTTGGGAGGCACACAATGCTTGGAGTCCTGGTCAGGGAGTGTATGTGTAGTTTGAGGCAGATTGCAGCTCAAACCATCTCTTGCCCAAGAGGGAAGTTAAAGTAAGCTTCTGATAAAATGGAAGTGATGCGGTCTCAGAGTGTTACCTTAGTTAAATTAATTTTAAAAAACAAACAGTCAGCCATGAGGAACAAATGAATTGAAAATAAAGCATCATTCCTCTCAGTGCTCATGGGACTGTTATTGCCACCTTTTTTGCCTTTTCCACATCCTGGCTTCATCTTGCAATGACTTCTTACATCGTGGTCAGGAATGAATGTAAACTTACAAAACCTGATCCAGGTCAAATCAAATGCAGACCTCACACCGATTTCTAAAATGCCATGATTCTGTCGCTTGTCTTTCAGTATGTTTGCACAAGGCTTCACTCAATGGGGTTGTGATTTCTAACTCAGGCTTGTGCATACATGATTAATGCACGTTATTTTTCACTACTGTCATATGGAAAAGAATTTTAAAGACAAGGATTTAAAGTTAGTTGCCTCTCTCTAAATAGACATAATTACAAAGAACAGCTTTGCTTTGAGATGATCAGTACCCTCAGGTTCTAGTGGTGTCAGAGCTATAAAACCAGAACAGTTTAGGGGCTGAAATATGGATTTTTTTTTTTTTCCTCTGAGCCGAGATTCCTTCAAGGCGGGAGTCAAATTTTATCCACGATTTTTTCTCCAAGTGCTTACTATTTCACGCCCAGTTGAGTTTGCATAGTAACCAGACAGAAATCAATGTCTAACTTTCACTGTTTTCCAAGATGCATTTTATGCATATTCATTCTTTAATAGTCTTTATTCAATGTTAAATCCTCTTTGCAGTTTGGATCCAATAATAAGCAATATTTATTAATGATATTTCACATATGAACTGGAATAGGATGTTACTGTGATAAAGAAATTGTAATGTGCAGCTGCGATTTAAACTATTCTCTTGCAGTACTACAGACAAAACTTCTGTGTAAGGCAAGTTTATTTAAAAATAATAAATAGTACAAAAGAAAAATTTATTCCTTTGGTTTGGCTGTTAGATGAAAACACTATGTGAAAAACTGGATGCCAAAGCAACCTCATGCCCTCAAACCCCCCCTGATATATCAAATAGCTCTGAAACTAGGTTAGTCGTCCACTAGTGACATTTCACAACTTTCTGCCTGGATTCCTTAACGTTGGAGAAGTACAAGGTCTAGTCTTCAAGGCATCTGGGTAATGAGAAAAGAAGCTACATTTATGGAACAAAAGTTTGTAACTTCTGACTGATAGAGGACACTAAGTGGAGGTCGAGGATTATTCCATCAAGAGAAATCAAGGAGCCATCTAACAAAAAAGAACAAGGAAAGGCAGAAGGCAACTATGCAGTGAGAATGCTAGAGATAAAGATTGAGATGGCCCTAGAATTAAATGTATACTTGGCATCATTATTTCAGGAAGGGTGATAGTACTGACCATGGGCTCAAAGGCAAGTGATCAAGAAAGTGGAAATATCTGCATTGAAGGCAGTTGCAGCGTTTAGTATGCTCAAGTCTGAGGACGCAGATAATCTCCATCTCAGCTTTTGGGGGAGATTGCTTTATAAATTGGAAATTTTGGCAGCAAGGATTTCTACTGAAGCCATCTAAAAGTGAGACAATAAATTACAAAGCTGATACATACACTGAAGAAATGGTGGCAGATTATACTGTACTACAAGTTGAAGGCAAAAATATTTGAATACCTGAAGGTACATAGGAAATGGCATAAAATGTATCATTGGCTTTTCAAAGATAGATTTTTACTGGACTAACATAATGATGTTTCTTGGCTGAACAGACGATTTCTAGATAAAGACAACACAATATTGTTCACTGTAACATTCAGTACAATGCCACATGGGGACCACTAGTTAGACTGGAGAAGATGACATTAAGAACAAAAAACAGGGCCAAAGGAGATTAAATTAATCTGGAACAGCTGCCAGGAAGGGCCACTAGGTTGTTCAAGGGGGATGAAACATTTTACTGAAGGAGCTTTGCTTAGTCTACCAATAGGAATCTGCATTAGTAGATATTTGCTATCTATGTTAACATCAGGACATGGCATCTGGAAGGGAGAAGAACATTTTAGGGTGGAAGTTAGGTCTCTAACAATCCAACCAGCGTGGTTCTGGATCACTCTGCTGCACAGAATGGCAAGTGGAAGGAAAGCTTTTTATTCTTTTAAAATGGAGGAGAATGAGATTATTTCCATACTATAATCTATTTTCCCTCAGTGAAGTTGCCCTCTCCTGCTTGCAGCTAGGAAGAGGCTGAGGGTATGTGCCAGGGCTCTTGCTCAGTAAAGTAAGCAGCTTCATAAGGCATTTCTTCTGAATTGTGGGAGAACTTGTTGGGTCTTGGGAAGAACCTGAGAGCTGCACGAGCCCTGGGTGGATATGTGTGATGGTCATTATCTTCTTTTGGCAAGTAACAGTACTGTATAATGTCTTGTTTCTGCCAAACTTTCATTGGGATGTTTTCTTGAGTCTAGATTGGCTCTTAGGTCAAACAGAAGTGGAAAAACCTTGCAAGCGAATGACAAGCATGAGGGTTTTTCATGATCTAAGTGACCATCTTGGTCCTGGGCAGGCGGTTCTACATTTCTTTTTCTCACAGCATGCATGATTTTTAAAATAATAAAACAACAGCAGTTTAATTATTGTTTCTCACTGCATGAAGCTATGCTTGCAAATATTAACAGTTTTGTGTCTTTTTTTAACCCTTTCTTTTTAAAATAAAAATGCCAATGTTAAATGGTGTTATTTTTAGCTTAGTACTTTTACACTTTTATTGGTACAGTGTTATATACCATGGTGAATGATACTTCATAAGCTTATTCTCTTGTTTGTACTTTTATTGACCGGTTTTATGAGAACTTTTTTCTTTTTTCCCCTTTTGTTTTGTGTTTTAAGATCTGTCTATTCCAGTGAAATTTTCAGTTCTTTGTGATCTAGAAAGAAATTCAGCAAAAGTTGCTCAAACCACCTCAAGTGAAATATATGATATAGTCGATAGCAATTGAATCACGTTTATTTACTCACCTGCTTATGTCACTGAAAATGACAAAATGCAGCACATCTGTGTAAACTACCATTTAAGCAGGCTTGGATGATGGTAGAAACTTCAGTATTAGCTTAATTTCACCTTAAAGACCTCTCACGCTTGTCACCATTCAGCACTTCCCTGTGGGTTTATGTGAGCTTCTTGCTGCAATATCCAACATCTTGCTGCATTTCAAGAAATAATCCTGCACTAAAGCAAAGTTGAGGAGTTGGTATGCAATACAAATCTCTGTCCAGGTCTGGTAGGATGTATGACAGGTTTGACATATGGTCTGCATCTGAGCCTGTTTACCAATAATTAAAATATGAGAGTATACATGTTATTGATGCTATACTTTAAATGATTTACTCTATTTAATTTACTTAAAAAGCAGGAAATCTTATTTTTCTTCATAGCCTATGATATATCTCTACAAATTAGATCCGTGACGTACACTGAAATTTGTGGCATTCCCTCAATCAGACAGGAACGTTAGAATTATGATAAATCTGTGAGGCATTATAATTTTGTTTTCTGGCTTATGTTACCTGTGAAAGCGGGTAGCAGAATAGAAAAATGAACAGGCCGTCCTAAATGAGATCAAAATCCAATGTAAAGTGATTTCCTTTCTTTTGTTTTCATATACTAATTTCCCTATCTCCTCCTAGTTCTTTTGTCCTTGTGCATCAGTGCGATGGCACCAGTGTCCCTGTGGTACTGCCCTTCCATTTCTGGTTATTGCTCCTGTGTTGCGTTGCTTCGCGCACTGAAGAAGGTCATTCCCACTTGTCCTGCAAGGGCTGAGTTAGGAACAGGGAAAACGGGTTTTGTCATTTGCTGCTAGATTTGCTTTTATGGTTCAAAGTTTTTCTGCACTGGGTTATCAACCGCAAATGCCAGCCTTTCGAGAGCTTCTTGTAATCCATTTTACAGTGGTTTTGTGCCTTGTGTCAAACCTGCTTCCCTTTCCCCTTCCTTGAGAGTGCTTCTTGCATTCCTTTTTATTTCGGAGGCCCTGGGGAATCACGCAAGTGGTGTGCGTGTGGCATAGACTTGCCAGTGATGTTCTGGCTGTGTGGGGTTGCTCCTCCTTGCTCTATGGCAGTGGTGCTACCCTGACTCCATCTGGGAGCGTGCATGCCGTGGGAGGTCGATGCAGTCTTCTCCCAGTAAATCCTTGGGCACGGCCAATTCTCCTCACAGCAGATTCAGCAGGAGAGCAGTTGGACTGAAGTAGCTTGAGGTGCTAGTAGCTCCACAGCAGCCCACTGGATGTATTTTTTTTCCCTGGCTCTTACACACCTCCTTACTTTGTGCTCTGTCACTAAACCAAGCTCTGGGATCACAAGTTTTAGCCCAAAGGGATTAAAAGCATTAAAGTTAGCCTTGAAGAAAGAGGGGCACAGAAAATAACTTATCTCCTTTTTCCTTCAGTTAGTGATAAGGATTAAAAAAAAAACAACCCAAAAAACCCAAACCAAATTTACTTTTGCATCAGAAATACTAGTTCTGCCACTGGAAAGCCAGTGAGAAGATAAAGTACCAGGACTTGAGGGAGTGAATGCTGAATCAATGAAGGGAAATTCTGACAAAAAAACCCCTTGGGGCTCAATCATTAATCTCTGCAGTAGGAAAGCATTTGCTGAAGAGCAGGAGTGCTTCGTTCCTCAGCCTGCTCCTCATTAGAGGAGACTCCTTGATGATTAGGGCACTGTCTTTGCAAGGCCACTTTTAACTCTGTCACTCGCTCTTGTGACACCCTGGGCAAGACATGTGAGAATAATGGGAATTCATTCCCTGGTATGACCTAAGAGTGGTGTGTTTCTCTACCATGTTACAGGAGTTATGTCCCGATGTGACATGGCTCAATCTTGGTGAGATAGAGCTCTCGTGCATCCAGCTGGTCTTTTGGGGAACATTGTTTAGACAAAATCTGCGTATTCGTCAAGCTTCTTTTTAATAAAACCTTTAGCATGTTTTCTATCAATCAAAAGGGTGTACAGCCAGAATTTATGTAGCCTCTTGATATCATCTTTAGAAAGAGTTTTTCCACCACTAAATCTTTGGTGTTCCAAGCTAATTAAATTATTAAGTAGCTTTAGTCATCCTTGAAATACACTTTGGATTTCAGGAATAAATTCACCTTTCTTTGGGGGAAGATTTGCACATCAGAGGCACTGCAAGGAGCCTGTGACTTACATTTGATTGCTGAGAAATTACTTTCTTAATTGGAGACAACCTCTGTGTGGGAGCTGAGGCTTGGCCCTGCACCTCCGCTCAGCCCAAGAAGAATGGAGAAAAGAAAAGGTGCAGGAGGACTGCTTAACCTCCTGAGAGCCTTGTAGAGATACTAGCCTATGTTGCATGCCCCATGTCGCTGATTCATATGGGGTATTTTCCCCAGCTGATGGAGGAAGTTTTGCTGGGACTGGGGTGAAGTCTGAGAAGCAGAGGCACAAGATCCTGCGTTCTTCGTTTCTGTGCTCCAATACTGTCGCACAGTGAAGTGCTTTGTATTCAGAGGTAAAAGGCACATTTCCTATGGCCAGAACACATAATGCTTTCTCTGTATTGTGCTATTAAAACAATTCTTAATGCTGTTGCTTAAGAAGCAAATCTCCCTTGTATGCATGAAATCCAGATCACTCAGGGAGATATGGCAGCCCTAAATCCCACAGAGATGGACAGACAGGTCTTTCTGAAGTGCTCCCTCAAAGTGAAATAAATAAGGACAATACAGCATTGAAAACCTCCTGCAGTTTCAGAAAATAAATACCCGTATTCTCTTCGGTAAAATACTACAGATAAGCATTACAAAGTATAGCAAAGCCAACCTAATTATATTACCTTCCAATTCTAGTCTGATCTGTTTCACTAATATTGATTTCACTTTGTATCCCATTTGAGCTTACAATGGCAACTGAATTAAGCCAATGTACTTAATTTTGATGTCTATCTGTGCAGAGAGAGAAGAATATATGCCTGGTGGAGATCATTATAGGGAACAAATCCTCTTGTAGATTTTTCTCATGCTATGGTACAGCATTAGTCAACCAATGTATGTGTCTATGCAGTTTAGGAAAAGAAAAATCAGAGATGATTCACAATTAAAAAAAAAATCTCAACATAAGCTATTGAAGAGCTCATTAATTTTACAGCAACATCTATATATTGATTTCACACTCTGTAGGTAGAATTTTGATAAAGATGGCATTTTGAAATTGGTCAGAAATTGCAGTCTGTTTCTTAGGATTATCTATTGCTATTATTATTTTTTAAACACCACCATGTACGTGGGTACAATCCATAAGCATCTACTGTAATTTGTTTAACAACTTTGTCTCCTGGCAGCAGTGTTCACTATGTCCCAAGTAGAACAGAATAATGAGAAGTCAATATGGTAGACAGACAGTAAAATGTATGTTTAGTAGGCAGTGGGAACTTTTAAAAGGAGCTGATTTTGCTAAAACAGCAAAAAAAAACATTTATACTTACCGCATGAACTTGGAAAATTAAGTATCATGGAATCGAGACTCTTTTAGGATTAGAGATAGTAAAGAAAAACTTTGAAGAGTGAATTCACTGAGAAGAGCAGTTTGGCAGCTCAAACTTGGGCCAAATTTAAACAAATTGCTTCAGCTACAAGAAAAAAAGGAGAGTAAAAATACCTAGTTTCAATACTTCTAAAAGGAAACGTTTTAGTTGTGTTTTGAAGGTGTGCTTACATAGAATTCCTCAGGACTAATAAGTCAAATTTGGGTCTGTATAAAATTTTTGGAAATAAACCAGGAGGAAAAAAAAATAAAAATGCTTAAGGTCACCTTGAACCATTGGGGTTTTTTTCCTTTAAGTTCTTGTGCTGAACAAAAATCCATTATTCACACAGTGGCTGCCAGACTGATTGGATATTTATGGGTAACAAGAACATCTAATGTTTTAACCCTTGGGCTCCAGGACACCTTCTGTAACTTCTAGCCATGGAGCTGTTAAAGGTAGTTACTCCTGGGAGTGGAGTATGTGATTTCTGACTCTGAAGCTTTGAATCGTGGTCTGAGGTAGAGAATAGATTTTGCACAACAAAGCAGGGGCTGCAGCTTAGTCACACAATTCTGGTTTTCACAGGTACGTTTGACTCTGTTCTAGACCCCTAGACATGACTTTGCTGCAGGTAAACTGTGAAGGATGGTGATGAAGGCAGGATGCTGACAGGCACAAACTGCACCCCCTTGCAGCCAAATCAGTGCTGTATAGGTATTATTTGTCATCCAAAAATACAGAAGCATTACATCTTTTACTTATGCTCACCCAGGTCTATTAGTGCCATGCTGAACTGAAAGAAAGTCAAAGAAATCACTGCATTGTTTAGAATTTACATATTCATGAACTTAATTAACTAGTCACAGGGCAACTAGAGAATAGGTATGCACAGGCTTTTTTTTTTTAATTGTTTGAAGGGAATGAACAGCAACACCTCAAGGCTTCATATTTCACACTCACCTTTTTATAAAGTAATAAAATTGTGTTGTAATACAGGTGGGTGACTAATTGATATGAATGTGTGAGGGGCAGGCAGCCAACCTAGAGACCACCCAGAGTTGTTTGAGTTTGCCACTACTGTTGACAGCCATAGCTATGACTGATGAGGGTTACTGTCAAATGCTTGGCTTTTGTAGCATAGGTGGAGCTGTGAACATCTGTATACGTACAGTATACACATTGCAACCTCAGTTCTATAGCATCAATCTTAGCCTTTTTTCTTTTCTTTTTTTTCTTTAAATTTTAAGACGGATCAGAACATTTTGCATACTGTTGTCCTCATTATGAATTGGGTTTGCCCTTCAATCTTGACGGATTTTATTCTCTGCCTTGTATCTCACAGGCTGTGCATACACAACTTTTTTGATAGGGGACCTTATCCTTTTGTGTTAATTTGATATCTGACATTCAGAAAATGACCCTACTGCAACAAAGATGATGATTGCTTTTTACCAATTAAAATATACCCTGACATGGAGTATTAGGCCAGCTATTTATGTTAGCATTCTAAAAGTATCTGTCAGTCAATGCAAATTGTATGACTGGAAAAGGCAGGAGTTGAATAAACTGGTATGTGAATTCAGGCAATTAATTTTCAATTTTTTAGAGAGAAAATAGGCAGGGAGACTTTGATCTTTGTCGTTTTCCAAGAGGGAGACCCCAAGCAGTGTGCACTCATTTATTTTGTGGTATCCTTAGCCTCTGAAAGTATTAACTTGTGCAAATTAAACAATTCATCTGGATTTCCTGCAAAATCTCTAGATTAAAGTGTTTTCTTCCCCTGCTCATCGCATTTCTTAATTTGCTAATTTCACACTGCTTGTCCTTCTCTGAAAGTCCTCCTCCTCATGCAACAACTGCCCTGGGTTCTTTACCGCTTGTGATCAGCAGGCTCCAATGTGCACTGCTGGTCCTTCTGTGCAGTTGTTGCTTGGGACGTTGAGCGATACCTTGGGTGATGAATATGTAAGATGAGACACATGGCCTTGCTGTCTGGAACTGTCAGCTTTCTCCCTGACAGGTTTCCTATGTGGTGGTCCTGAGCTAATTTAGGCCAGTCAAAGAGTACCATTTCTGTTCACCCCAACAAGTGATTCGAGGCTGTTATTTAGGAATTTCTGAACACGGTGATTATATTTGGAGAGGAGCAAGTGCATCTGTGTTCTTGCCCTTTCTTATCATTACCATGACAGATAGAGACAGACACGCACAATATGTTGTCCTAGAATTCACGCTGTTCCAAAGTCTCTCCTGTCACTTTGAAACCCAAATCCTTCACATGACATGTAGTATATAATAAACATTTCAAAATTGTTGAAAGATGGCAGTGACAAAAACACATTTATTATAATTTTTATAGGTTTACTGAAGAGGGCAGAGCTTGGTATCTGTTTTCATGTGAACCAGTGCTCCTGGTTTCGTGTTCTCAAATGCCTTGCCACAGTCAGTAGGACAGAACTTTTAGATGGAAGCACTGGAATGGCCCCTATTCCTTTTTTTCCTGTTTTAAAATGCCTCATCAGAGAAGCAAGATGCAGACACAGAAGAAGAAGGTCCAACTTTGCCTTCTGGCTCAGTGTTACCCACGAGTACTTTTTCTTTTCGGAGAGAATATGCACTGAGTCTACATTAGCTGAGCTTCCGTGAATCACAACCTCCTCTTCTTCCCATTGCTGGATCTCGGACTATTCCTTCTTTGTGCACAGACACTGCACTCTGGGTTTGCTGCCAGAGCTAGCTTTGCTTCTTTTTACATATATTTGTCTGTTCAAGAAGACATAAACTTTTGTAATAACTTTCTACTGTGTTATTTTAGCCTATGGCTTCTAGGCATAGGATGAATTTCAAATGCTTGTTTTCCAGTCTTTCTTTTAATAATATATTTCATGAAAAAAGAATATCTTTAGGATAGTCACTGTGAGTAAACACAGGCAGTGCAATGGGTTTAATGTAATACAAAGCTAGACCAGAGTGTGCGATTAACAGGTCATATAGTCAAAGGATTTTAAATGATGGTTTATTTATCCAAGATGGCAATGTTATTTTGTGGTGCTGGATTGCAATACACATTTTAAAACTGACAACCCATTTCCCTGGGATTGCTTTCACTGGAAGAGCTTCTTGCATGGACCTGAGAGAGACTCCGCTCAGCCCATTCACAAAGAGAACTTGCTGGAGGTTCCAGTGCTGGGTGGTAAGTTGGTGTTAAAGGCAAAGACCTGAGGAAAATACACATAGGTTTTAGTGCACCATCCTATAAATGCAAAGAAGATAAATATAAACAAGGTTCAGCTAATGGCCTGCTAAACAGTGCCATCAACATGAGAGCATTTGTGCAATGAGAGAAAAATGTGTAGGACTGTGCTGGCTGAATGCCAGAAACGCATAACTAAGTGGCATTTTGCAGTGAAATGGACACATGCCACTGAGTTCCCAAAGCAGGTGAGCAGGCTTGAGTACTTGTTAGCATTACAGGATTTTAATCTTAAAAAAAAAAAAAAAAAAAGAAAAGCTGAGTAGGTTAGGCAGTAATACCTACCATCATTATTAAAGAAATCTAACCACTAGGTTACTGTCCTTTAAAAGAGAAGAAGAGGGGAAAGACCTTGCTCCCTGAATTTATTCATTCTGTGTAGCTTCAGTCAAGAGGGAGATTTCCTTACAACAGCAGTTGTTTAAATGGGAGATATGTGTGTTCCAATTCATTCATTGCATGGTCATTATTTTAAAAACAAGATTATGTCTGTTTTATGCTTAAAACTTTGTTGCCATTCCAGGTATTGTAGCTTCTTTTATTTCTCTGCACAAGCCTCCTTGTGTTTATAGCCTGCAGGAACCTCTTCAAAAGAGAAAATAATCATGAAAATATCTCTGGGAGAATAATTCCTTAGTAGGTTGTAATCTTTTATCAATTCCTTCAAGAAAGTATAGAGAACAAATACAAAATAGAGAGTCAGAACTTATCCACCTATTGGATTCATATTTGGCTGATGGAAGTTTTTTCTTGGATCAGTTAGCTTGTGTTCCTCCACCAATGTAGTCCTGACTTGGTTTTTTTGATAAATGGCAGGGATATTGCTGGAATAATTTTCTGTTATCACCATTTCGTGAGGTGATAATTTTTTTAGCCTTGATGATTAATAGTAGATGATTTATCATATTTATATGGGTAGCAGAGGAGAACAGACACCCTAATAGAGTTTTGTCCTTGTTACAGTGGCTACTGTAGAATTATGCGGCAAGACCCCCCCCTTCCAACCTGAATTCTGAGTAGATGAATCAGACAAAGGATACGATAAAAATATCATTAACCTCATTTCACATTCAGGGAGCTGAGTCAAAAAGGAAAGAAATGATTTCCCTAAGGTCTGTGGCAGAGGTGTGAACTGAAATCAAAGTTCCCAAGCTCTCACCTCCATTTATTACTTATTTGTATTGCAGCAAAGAGGCATGTCTCTCTGAAAGACCAAGGACCTTCTCTGCTTGATGAACTATAGGCTTGCAAAGTAAAAATCTTACCAGGTCCTATCCAGAGGCTCCATGGTCCAAGTACAGAAAAGTGTCTCCACCACAGGGGTGTTGCCTTTCTTTAGACTGTCTTGTCAGACCTGCCTCGGGAGATGCTGCCATCATAGTTTTATAATAAGGATGTGTGAACTCTCCTAATCCGAAGGGATGTTTTCATTTTGTGTGTTAGACCAAATGACACAATATGGTCTCCTTTGGAGTGAGAAAACCTGTATCCACAAATTAATGGTTTATATACATAAAGGAAGGCGTCTGCTTCTCTTTAATGGCAAAAGATAAAGGTATCTCCTGAAAAGACAGTAAGCCAGAGTTTTCTGGAAATTAACTTTTCTTCTGAGCACTGCATATTCCATTGAAATAGAGGGGAACTAGGAAGATATTCAGCGATAATGTTGCATTAAAGGCACTTGCTTGGGAATCACCTTACTATTTACAAAAGTAAATGTATGCTTCCATACATAGATACATAAATTTGCAAAAGTTGAGGTGGCTCTTCTATAATTTCCTTGATATTTATATAGCACTTCTTGTTCATTATCTTGGCTATAAGGAGAACGGGTAAGATGAGAGGAAATGGCCTCAAGTTGTGCTGGAGAGGTTTAGATTGGACATTAGGAAAAATTTCCTCACCGTGAAGGGGCTGTCAAACATTGGAACAGACTGTCCAGGGAAGTGGCTGAGTTACATCCCTGGAGGTATTTAAAAGAGATGTACACATGGTGCTTGGGGACATGGTTTAGTGGTGGACTTGGTAGTGTTAGGTTTACAGTTGGGCTCGATGATCTTAAGGGTCTTTTCTAACTGAAATGATTCTGTGATTCTCTGACTCCCTAGGACTGGCCATTGGTCAGATAGACCCAATGAACGTTCAAGGTCAAGAGTATATTACATTAAGAATAGTCCTGGTTGGCTAGAAACATGCGTTCCTCATTAAGGCAGCCATCATAGCAAATGAAATTATAGTCCTATAAATCTGATTGTGTCTGTGCTAGAGTGAGGTAGTGTCTCACTGTTCAATTTCCCAATGTACAAACTGCCATATGCTGCAGGAATTCAGGAACTTTTTCTGTGGCGAAGAGAAAGGAAGAGCCTAGGGCAGTAGACGTGACACTGAATGAGAAAACTGTGAATATGTTGAAGGATGACAGAGGAATTTCTTTTGGCGACAAATCTACTTTTCTAGTCCGTTTCTTTAAAAGAAATTGAACAGGGAGCGTCTGCCACCTTTTGCTGTCTATCAGCCTGAGTGTAACATTAATTTAGAAGAAGTCATCTCAGGAGCAGGTTGGCTAGGAAAGGAAATTAAAGACTAGATCCTCTGAAAAATACCTCTTTATCTGCCCACGGTATCTGAGCAGTTAAAGAATTTCTGTGATGTTTCATCGTCTCTCCCTTCGTTAATGTATTTTGCAGAGAGACAACAAGAAGGATAGTTTAGAAAGATAAATGCAATCGATGATGTAATGAAAAAAATCAGGAAACAATTAAAAACCCTTTTTTATGAAATGTTTTATGAGACTGTATTTGCATCTGGGGAATATTAGAGTAAATATTGTGCAGGGAAATTAGTTTTAATTTCATGCTAACGGAAAAATCAATTCAGTTCTAATTAGGTTATGATTTTTAAAATACAATCAGGCAGTCATTTCAGTGTTTTGATTAGATTGTCCTATCATTTGTTTGGGTTTTGATAAATACTACTTCAGAAAATGCCTTTCAATGCAAAAGCCTATCTGCAGCAGAACAGGTTTGATTTGGGACAGTTATTCTAAAAGCAATAGTGTAAAAATGCTTTAAGTGGGTCATTGGCTGCAAGCAATTTGAATGTCGTAAGTAGAGCTATAGTGCTATAGTCTATGGTACAATGTAATGCACGTGTGGAGGGGATGAGTAAGAATTATTGTTGTTTCTTTAATTTCTATCTTTTCAATAAGGTCTTGCAACTTTTCTGTTGCAAAAAAAAAAAAAAATAAAAAAATTCCCTTTATTAATTAATACTTGTACGGAAATGTGCTGAGGACATTATTGCTTCCCGCACTTGCATACTTAAGTGTTTCTTGACCTTGCAACATGCGAGCTGGTAAGGCTTTCCTCAACTTTTTATATAAAATGTACCCTGAGAGAACCAGAAAGTAAATCACAGCAGTATATTAAGACTGTGATCTCCAAGCTGCCTTTGAAAATCTCAGCCAAGATCATTATGTGAAGCTATCTCAAGGCATAAAATTGACAAACGTGTGAATAGAGTGTGTGTACATACAGTCTATACTACATAAAATACAGTCTATACAATGTGAAATGTACTTAATAGAACATTACAGCCCATTTAAACTGCCATTAATTACAAAACAAGGCTTAAAGAAAAAGGGCTGGGTGCCATTGTCACCACTAAATTTCTGCATAATTCTCTTCTTGTGTCTTAGGTTTTTATTTCAACAAATAGGCATTGTTGTTCTCTGAATGGCTCTGTATTTGTTTTGCCAGCTCAGTTCCACAGCTTAGCCTCTGTGGTGATCCATACTGGGAGATGAAATGTTGGTACTTTCTTTTCACTTCTCTGTATTCTGGGTATACCTACTCCATCTTTTTTTGTGTGTTTTTCTGTCCTTTTGAGTGACAAGTACCTTTACTGAACAGTATATTATAATCAAAATGTCTTGTGCAAGAGCTAAAACTGCAAATACTGGCATTAAAAATTAATATGGTTGTCAATCAGATGTCCACTTTTGCATGTGGTATTGCTTGAGGTAAAGTATGGCATTACTCTTAAGAGATCTACGATTTAGATTATTTCTTGGGATATGCCCAGACTTTTTTCTAGGTTAGTTGTAAGGAAAATTATATGGATTTGATAAAAAAAAAAAAAAAAGGAAAAAAAGGGGTGAGTGGGTGGGAAAGGCAATGTACCCTTGTATCATCAATAAGGAATATAAATCCACTTAAAAAAAAAATCACTATAAAGAAAAAGAGAAATGGGGGAGATGTGAAGTTATGCCATTTCCTCAGGAAATTTCTTAGTAAGAAATCTATGCAAACTTTAATGTAGAAATTAGAAATAATACACTGATTAAGGTTTTATGTTTCATAGAAAAACATCAGTGATTTACAGGAGTTTCATTTGTACAATAAACTATCTCCTGAGGCTTCTTCTGAGGGATTTTTTTTTTTCCTGGGTATTTGAATTTTTTAAAGCTCTTTAAGATGTGTTTTTCATGTTACATGATTTATATTATGGACAGTGACAGGAATGGGTGCTTGAGTAATATATTCAGGTTGTATCATATGCTCAGAACTTTTATTTGTACTTCCTGCAACTTCTGGATTAATGGGTATAAATTCATCATGGGTTATTAATAAGATTATTAAAATCATAGCAGTTAAATCCTTCTGAGACTTGAGGTTTGCGGACTTAGGCAGATCAGAATTTGTAGCCCCATTTCAGATTGCTTGGAGGGCTTCCAAACAGGGTGGTAAGTTAATTAATAATGGCACACAAAGCCAATGCACTAAAAATGTGTGTTGGACAACAGGTTGTGAAAATGTTTAGAAATATGTCCAAAAAACCTATATGGCCACTAATGGGATTTTCAGAAGTCCTGTCTCTGTGGAATAGGCAATATATTCATAAAAGACCATGTTGTTTGGGAGAGCTTCCTCTCTTAGGCTCCCTTCTACAGTCAACAGAGAAAATGAAGTGCTTCTTGGAGACCTTTCCAAGAAGAACCTGAATCACAGTCTGCAAGAGTCTTCCTTGGCTTGAATTAGTGCTTTTGAATATCTGTCTTGAGGTCTAATTTTTCCAGTAACAAAAGGGAATTCTGACTTTAGTATGAGTTAGGAACCACTTTAGCTCTTCAATCTCCTGAAAGGTTGCAATGGATATGGTGGAGTACACCTTCTAATAGGGGAAGCCTAAGGTGAAGGCCTGCTCGTGAAACTGCATTCTAATACGTGACCTCCTGTTAAAATACTGCATGTTTCATGATCAGCATTGTAGTCATGCAACAAAATACAGAATAGTGCAATTCTTTGACTGCCTTGCAGGAAAAGCTGTCTTTTGCACTAACTGTGTTTGTGTGGTCCTTGTCTCATCTCAATTGTTAAGAAAAAGATGAACTGAACAAATATTTTGCTTTCTAATCCTATTCTCCAGGTAAAAATAGATATAGATTTAGTCTTTTCACTTTTTAGAAAGAAGTGGCAGTTTATAACATGTTTTTCATCAGCTAAGAAACCTGTTAATATTTGTGTGATGAACACATGTACTGAGTTGATTGGCACAGATGAAATGTCTAACATGCTCAGAGTGAGAGGGACTATGCATGTGCGAGAACCATTAGAGATGTTTGATGTCATAAGGAGGTTTTTCAACTGAGATTCAAGATCCACTCGTTTCTCTAACAATAAATTCAGGCTCACAGCTGTTCACAGCTTTCAGACTTGTGTCATGCTGGTACAAAACCTTGAGAAACGATCCTTTTTTTCCAAGTTTGACTTACTATTTGGGCTTTGCAAAGCAGTCCAAGGCAGCGCATTCAACAGTCAGATGCTCAGCTCTGGCTGACCTGTGCTTGGGTTACATAGCCCTCAGACATCCCAGATCTAAAAATGGCCCTGGTATGAGTTAGGGTTTATTTCTGGTGGTTGTTTTAGAGCCTATATCTAAATTTTGCAGTGCTGTAGCACTACATGATTAAACTCTGGAAGAGTTATCTGAAGTCTTTATGAGAAAGCACATTGCTCTGTGGGCTTATTTACACTTCTGCTCACGGCTACACCCCATACTGGATATTTCAGGCAGCCTGAACATTTCTAGGACAGAGCGATGACTGAATTTTATGCTTTGAACACAGTGTATCCTCCTCTCTGCTTTTGCAGCTCAGAGGTGAAGTGTTTCACGTCTGTGGGATCAATATTCTGATGCCTTGGGGTTCCTCTGGTGCAGGGCTTCTTGCTGTCACTTCTGCCACCGAAAGCCTGCAAAAGTTTGGGACTTGGAGGAAAACTGGTCGAGAAAGGCTTATTTTCTACTTTGTTACAGTGGGGTTACAACTGGTGTTACTGTCTCTAAGGGTCAAAAAGTTACAGAGGGTGCAAAATCATGAAGGAGCAAGGAAACTTCCTAGATAGGTTTTTGCAAGCCATTCCGTACAACTGATTTCCTCAATATTTTGTATTCCTGCTTCCCCAGACTCAGAGCTGTAGAAAAAAAGCTCCAG
The DNA here is from genome assembly GCF_929443795.1 of Astur gentilis. Classification (NCBI taxonomy): domain Eukaryota; kingdom Metazoa; phylum Chordata; class Aves; order Accipitriformes; family Accipitridae; genus Astur; species Astur gentilis. Next base: position 12,675,645 of record NC_064904.1, read on the forward strand.
CATGCCAGATTGGCAGGGTGCTAGAAAGGATGCACCTAGGGGCACGGCAGCAGATGAGAGGGGAAGCAGAGGACCTCCGGAGCTTGCTGAGCTTTGCTCTTTCCAAAATAAGCATAAATACTAGAATGATTTGGTTCCAAAATATACTCCTTCTGCTCACATACTCAGGATTATTCTGTGTTGTTTAGATGATGCTACCAGCTTTACATAAGATAAAAAAAATAGACTTTGTGGTGTCCCAGCTGATTTACAGTAACTAAATTCTTGAGCTAAATCTGGAAAATGTTCATGTATCTGTAGCTTACCCCTTCTTTTCTATTCAATGCCACTAAAAAGAAACGGACATATTTCTAGGAAACTTGGCTTTGGACATGGCCTGAATCAATAGAAGTATAAACTCAGGGATGAGTTTTAGCTGCAGTTTCCCATCACTTTAATTTTGTCACCTCTTGATGCAACTCTATGGCAAGTAGCAGAGGTGTGAATTGATTTTCGTGGAGTGGCTTGGAGCGTAATCTCATGTAAATGAGTGCATGCTTTGGTTGATAGAATTACCTTGCCTGGAGTTTGCACCTTTCCTCAACCAGTGGCCTGCAGAGCTCTGCTTACAGGGTGAAAAAGTATTCAGCTCAAGAAAAGGCTGCTTTAAATGGAGTGACAGTACTTGCAGCCAGAAGGATGCTGGGAATAAACACAGAAAATTAGCTGAAGACATAATATAGGGTTTACTAGAGTTATTATCTGTGTCATATTGCCTGCATACCAACACCAGTGCTTAATTGATTTATACTTCTAAATGTCATGTACCTGCATTAATCCCATATTGAATCTTGCTACAAATGGCAAGGAAGTTTGAGCTGAGAAATGAATGTTAAAAGGGATCGCATGTTAAAAGTAAATGTTAAAAGCAGATGATATCCATAAGGCTCAGAGCATGGAACAGAAGATTCACAAGCCTTGCAGGAAGTTGCTTTATTATTCTAACCTATAATCCCTGCTGTGAGGAACGCTTCCTTTCAAGCCCACGTACGGGATGTTTTTCTGTGATAAGAGGAAACTTTAACAGGTTGACTGTAAACATTTCCAAAGTACATTAAATAGCAGAGTCTTACATAAATTCTGCTGCAAAGACAGCAGTATGCCTCCCAACCTCGTTTTGAGAGTGTAAGGTTTCCATCTTTTATTATCTCTCAGTGTCTTTATGTTCTGTAATCTGTTGCACAAATTGATGTTAATATGACATTTTGAAGACTGCACTCAGTGTTTTCAGGCTGAACCAAAGATTTAATGGAAAAGAAATCAGTAACCTGTTGGATCCTTAGGTCAAGTAAATTGTTGCTTTGTTGGAATGCTATTGGAAGACATCAGTTTTCTTCATGACAGTCTCTAGCCCTGGATCCAATGGAAGGTACAATGACTCTAATGAATATCAATGGTGTGTGACCCATGAAATTACAAATGCATGTATGATCTGTCAAGTAGTGTTGTATGCTATAGATTAAAAAAAAAAAAAAAAAAAAAAAAAGCAGCAGCAAAAAGACGACCTCTGTGTAATTCAGTAAACCAACCACAGTGGGAATTCAAGTCTGTCTGAACCTGGTGCTTCCCTCTTAGAGGTCTTCTTACCACCAGCTGTCAGTCTGCATTGTTTTTCTTCACTGTTTCATGAGCGTAGAGGTGTATGTTGCTTACGCTACCACCTGAGAGACTCTAACCACTTCAGGCAGAGGTTGGGTGTTCAGTTTCTGCCCTGCATCTCTGTCTCTATAAAAAAGAAGTTGAAGAGCCTTGCACTGTTAATAGGGACTAATTAGACATTTTTTTCTCCTTTACGATGGTACATGTGTACTTGCTTGCCATGATGAGCCATTTTATTCATGTGAGCTAATGGAGGATGGTGTAAGAGAATCCAGGTAGATGCAGAAGTGCTGTACAGCATCAGTGGGAGAGGAGATTTCCCAATATATTGGGGAGAAGGGGATGAAGATGTAAACCCAGGCTATCTTTTCTTGGACACTCCAGTGATAACAAGTGTTCATTAGAAAAGTCTGAGATGGTTTTTCAGTTCCCGGTTGAGGGGGGAAATATTTTACACAGCAAAAATAAAGATATACACTACATTCACACCAACTCAATTATGCTTTCTTCTAAAAAACTACAAATAGATAATTTTGCATGGCTAGTGTTCCACAGTAAGACTCCTCTTTAAATAGATTTTACAGGTTGCTTTTATAGCACAGTTCTGACACTTGCAAGCCCACGTACAAGGTTGTGTAAAGATTTAATTTACAATTTTACTTTTTCATGAAATGTGTACTTTTTTTTATTCATTTAATCTCTAGCCATCATAGCTGTGGATGGCAAAGTGGACAATATTATTCTAGTAAAGAGAAAGGGAAAAATGAGAAATGTGTTACTTCACTCAGGAAAATTAAGAAGTTTGTCATTTTTAGCCTTCTGTTGCCTGTAAAGACCTTTTATTAAATATATTGCAAGAGTCCTTTAAGGATCATTTGTCAATTTAAAAACAGAATTTTAAAAACTAAACACTCATTACTAAATTATCTTTTATGAGAACAGAAGTATCTCTGGATAATAGGCATTTGTTCCAAAACAAAACAGTTATTTGTTCAGGGTATGGAAGTTATTAATTATTTACACCTATTCCTACCTCAGTTCTACCTCTAGTTAAAATTCATGGCCTAGGCACTCATCAAATATTGATTTTTACCAAAGTTGATGCTTTCCCTTTAACATTATTATAATGAGGGATAAAAATCAAATTGCCTTCACTGAAACTCAATCATTCTCACAAGCCATCTGCATTGATCTTTTTTCTAGGTTTTACCATAAATTATTCTATTCAATTAAGTAAACCCCACACATAATGACATTTTGTGAACTAAATAATTTATTGACTATTTTCAGCTAAACTTATCAGGCTCTGATGCACAGTTATTTTCATAACATTAATAGTAATATATATAACCCCCCTGCAAATGAATGCATGTCAGATTCTTTGTTTGGAAAGACGAATCACCTGGGAGGTAGAAATCTTCTCATTTACAAAAGAAACAAATTCTGTCGTTGTCATATACTGAGTGACTCGGTGCTTTCTCATTAGCAAAACGAAGGGGCTTGCATGCAATGCTTTCTGGTGGTAAAATAATTGCAAAATAAATTTCAGCTGAAAATGGTGCTATTAGCAACAAGGATTGTAATTAAATTGGTAACAATTGGTCTGTTTTACAGTTGACTGGTAAGATCTGATGAATATAGCAGCTCCTTGGTGGGGTTCACAGAGTTTTCCTCTCTGCGGTGCGATGGTTGCACTTCTGTCTGTGTGACACACATTCTTGTCACCTCTTGACAGTTCCTCTGGAAATCTGCCCATTTCTTAAATGAGTTTTGTTTCACATTTGAAAAGTCATTCAGCTCCTGTAGACTGAGATTTTCAAGTGGAAAGGACAGTTTGAAGTCTAGTCCTTCAAGCAAGGAAGATTGCTCCCCTACATAAGTTTGTGTTTTGTGCGTGGTTGCTTTGGGCAGTAACTGGGTTACAAAGTTTAGATACTGATCACAAAACAGGTTTTTTGAAATGCATGAATTTTAGGAGAACCTTGTCATAGCTGTGAAGGCAGAGTTGGGTTACATTTAATCATACATGGAAAATTTCTGTTGGGTATATCTAGGGAAGGCCTGCTATGTGGTGTACTTGGCAAACAAACTGGATGCAACAAATCTGTCTTTCAAAAACAGAAGAACAAAACATACTTAGGCACTGTGGAGTATATAGATCCACGTCTTCATTGAAGACTACTGAATACAGAAGTGCTTGTAAATAAGTAGCGCCAACATGGTGGTCTGGGGAGAGTTTGGAATGTGTTGTCACTTTGATTTTAGCATGAGTTGTGCCCTATGAGTCCTTGTTTGCTTTGCAAATCGTGGTGATCATTTTGAGAAATAAGGTTTCAATCAGTATGTTCTGCTAAATTGAGAGGAATTCAATATATGGTAATAGTATAGCTCAAAAGCTAGAAAAACAAACAAAAAGCTGTGCAAAATAGCATGGAATTGTAAACTCACCTGAGAGAGCTTAGTAGTCCTATTTTGTTTTATTTTGTTTGGGGAAGATCAGTGGCTCCAAAACACGAATCAGACTGTGGAGCAGGAGTAAGCACCTGGCAAACTGTGTAATTTTTAAGTATTCTGGTGCCAACATAGGAAAGGGTAATTGTTCTTCATTCCTTCTTTCAGCACAATCCATTTTATATGATGGAACAAGGAGTCAAGTATTTAATTCCATCTGGGAAGAGAGTTCCTGTTTATTTCTTTCACTGCTTTTCAGCCTCTTAAAAACTAAAAGCTTTGGTGTCATCATTTTCAAGGGTTGCTACTGGTGCTCAGTGTGTCTTGCAAAGTCCGAGTAAATAATGGATCTGCAGGTAATAGTAAACTTAAAAGTTTAAATGCAAAAGCTTGTATTGATTTAATTCCCCATTAAATCAGGTCATTTTGTGGTTCAGTACCCATGCATTAAAACATGTAGCCCAAACACAAAGTATCACTTTGCCTTGCGCAGTGCTTGGAGTTACTCTTGGAAGAAAATAAAGGTCACTGTTGCTCTGCCTCTGTGCACTTATCTGTGCTGTTGTCTTGATGTTTGCATACTGCTTAGGAATATAAAGCATCCAAATCTGCTGCCCTGACTACTTGCAAATTCAGGGTTTTCCTGCTGCATTTTGCTGGTGAGCTGGTGCTCATGAAATCGGACCCTGATTGTTCTACTGTTTTCAGACTGCTGAATGAGAATCCTGCTTTTAGTGTCCCCTGTTACTCTGTACTGTGCTTTTTGAGCAACAATGTCACACCGTTCACAATGTAAAAGATGAATACAGTGCAGGATAGGTTCTGTCTCCCACCTCCCTCCCTGTGCTTTCATTGTGAGAGACAAGAGTCAAAGGCTTTGCTGGAATCCTCCCCTGTCTTTTGTAGCATGGCATGCTCTTTGTAGAGATTTGAGCTAAGGGGCATTAAGCTGAGCATGAACTGATAGGTGAAATGAGCGTCTGAGATTCTGCTGATGTCTAGTCCTTATTTAGCCGTGAAGTTAAGCAAATGACCAGTTGGATGGTTGTGAACAGGAACCTGTAGCATTTGGATCAAGCCCTTGTTACTTTAACTTTTTTCACTCGGTGGTGGTGGTTGGCCATATAGATAATGCAGGGTTTGCTTCCTTGTGCTTTGGCTTTATTAACACCAGTGGGATATTAGGCTTTTTAGTTTTCATTCCACTTGTGATTCTTTCCTCTGAATTAATGGTTATTTTGAATAAATCATTGTGAGGCGGGGCAATGCATGCTGTAGGAAAAAAAATTATTGTGCCAGCACATCTGAACAGGTTTCATGTCTATTACTCACGTACCTTGCGAGGCCATTACACATGTAACTTAATGAGGATTTTTCTTCTTTGAACCACAGAAGGCGTATGTGCCTGAGTCACATACCCAAGTCTTATGTGATGAGAAAGCAACTCAAACACCCTAAGTTTTTCTTTATAGATATATTATCTATAAAGCACATAATATTAGGGCTGCCAGTGTCGCGCTGAAATGCTCTGTCTGGACCAATGTCCTCTTGTGTTGGGAAAAATTATCAGCAAAGAAACTGATGTCATTGCTGCCTGTATTCTAGGTAGTATGAAGTGCGTTATAGTTAACACTGAACAAGATGAATTCATGCTGGGACATATTGTGAAATGTTAATTATAAGAAAAAACACCATTGGATTGGCTCCCACTGCTCCTGATTCATAAGGAAATTCCTAGATGGAAAAGAACAAAAATATCAGCTGTGCTCTCCCTTTGCGATTTTTCTGGGGAATCACCGGAAAAGTAGTGTAGTGTTGGATTTTTCTACATACTGATACACACTTACTCATCTCGCCTACCTGGCAAGGTGAAGGCATCACCAGAGGAGGTCTTATTTTCTCTGTCTTAGGCTTTGCCTATATTGGCTCATGCAGAAGCATTTCCCAAGTCCTGAGGCACCTCAGCCACAACTTGACCCATGCTGGGGTAGGGCCTGAGCAAGCACTAGCCCTTCCCTGGTTCCACCTAAGGGATGGCAAACCCGTGTACCTGGCAAGAGCCTTTGTGTGCTCTGAGCAGACACAGATCTGAGTGGATAGAGGAGTGAGGAATGTGTGTGCAAGAAATCAAAGCCTTAACTTATTTCAGGAAGAGATGAATCGCTATAGGAATAGACTTTCATCTCTTACAGAGGTAACTGCCTTTCAGGTGTCAAAATTGGAACAGATGAGCTCCTCCCTTCCAGGTGAATCTTGTTTTGTAGTGAGCAGTGGCTGAGGAGAGGACATGAAAAGGATTGCCATGTGTCAGGTGATCAGGATAAGTGTAGCTCTGCCCCTTCTTACGTCAAGGCGTGGGGAGTTGCTGAAGGGGATCTTCCTTTTCACCTAACTGGGGTACCCTGTTCTGGCCATGGCTAGTCAATTCAAGTGCCTCTGGCACTGTCCTCTTTCTAGCCTGACTTTGGGAGTACTTGAAACCAGGCTGGGAAAAGGCACTGCCCAGGTGCGAACAGCTGTGATGTGGAAAGGCTTCAGCTTTGCTAATTGCGCAGGTTTGGATTTGCATAGGTGCTGACACACCAAAGCCTATGTGGCTGGGTCATTTTTATCTTCCCACAGATCACGTACCGATATGACTGATATCCTGCAAGCCACATGCTTTGATTTCACCAACCAGTGTTTAGACTTAGCTGACTCTGTTGTAACCGTAAAGAATAGAATTGAGTGGGAAACAAGAAACAGTCCCTGTGAACTTGCAGCTACTGGAAACACAGTTGATTATTACAGGAAAACAGCAGCTAATTCTGTAAATAACATGGTGTAGCTGGTTTTGATTTGCTCCATCTTTAGTCCCTCATTTTAGTTTGAAGTGGTGTGGATAAAGGCTAAATCTATAGTCTCATTGGCACTAGCTCTGGTAAGTTACTCATTCACGTTCCCTGGAGAAGATGAACTCTGCTACAATTTAGTGTCTTGATTTTCGAGGCGTAAGAGTGTGATGAAAGTATAGCCAGCAGCTGAGAAGCCCTACATACTGAATTGCATGTTGGGTTTTAGTAGCCAGAGAAGTGGCTTGCTTGTTAGGTTTTGATTTTAGAAGTCATACCTATCTTCTGCTTGGATTTACTTTAAATTTTACTGTGTACATTAGAATTTATCACTTCCTTTTCTAAGAATGGCATGGATTATTTCTGGTTTAAAAACAAAAAAGGAGAGAGTTGCCCAATGCCTCTCTATTTAAAAAAGAAAGTCTGCTGCATACTCTAACCATTCTTTAAATGTCCTCAGACAGACAGCTGAGCTAAAACTGTTTAAGTGGAAGACATATGCCAGGGAGTTAGTGAGAATGGTCTGGAGTAAGGCTAGGCTCATTACTTTCTGATGTTCATCACAATTCTGTGAGCAGTAAACTTGCATTCCCAGCAAATTTCCAGTGCTAACAAGACTTGTTCAGAAAGAGTTTGACTGATGTGCGCTACTCTTCTCTTCTTAATTTCTAGAAAAGTCTTTTGATCTTTCATGAGTGAGAAGGAATGTGCAAGGGTTCAAATACCAAGCTTGCCTCTGTCCCAGGGGGAGAAGGAAGGGAAACGACCTGCAGCTCCAAGTAGAAAACTGAAACTCTCATACATGTGTGGAGGGGACAGTTTTTGTTAAAAAGAGACTTACTCTTTGATTACATTTATGCCCACTAAATTCTTTGCAGAAAAGCAGAATATTTGGTGTATGTAAGTCTTATTTTACACGTGGTTTTTGACTCTGAAATGTCTTGCCTTAACCAAATACTAGTAATAAAAGTGAAAGAGTTCTGATAAAAAGGTGACCTGCTTGCTGCTAGTAACTAAAGATTTAGTACTTGAGTTACTTCATTCACTTCAAATCAGCCATTTTCCATTTACAGCCCTGAGATCTCAAAATGTTATGTTTATGGGCACCTACATACTTTCATCGAGAGGTAACAGTATTACACACACATGCTCATATACATTGCACTGAGACAGGTTACGTTACATGACATACTATTCCAGAGCTGTCAAAGAGTTGGATTCTGCTGTCCTTTATCATTTTGTTTACATCTGAGTGTCTGTAGGTGACTGGAGGTGTCATTCCACTGAAAATCAGGCAGCTGAGCCAGGAGCAAAATGTTACTCCTAGAGAATAAGATTGCTGTAACCTTCTAGACAGGGGCATACAATTGTCTTCAGTCTTTGAAAGCCACCTTGCTGCAGATTAACCTGTTGCTTGCTATGCTTCAGGTGGTTCTGCATATACTATTTCTTGGGACTGGCAGTCACATAGCAAAAGAAAAAGTTCTATCAAACTATTGACCGCAGTGAGAACCATGGGTGAGTCACTCCACGCTGGTGCTGATAACATCCTTTATTTTTTTCCCCCCATGCTGTAATGTTATGTGCTGTAGATGTCACAGGAAATGCTAAAATCACATCTTTTCATCTGGGCCTTTCTTCAGTCCTTCCTATATGAAAAGCTATATGTCTCTGTCTGCGGAAGTGTCACAATTTCACCCTGCTGATCCAATTTATTCGGTCTGAACATTTGGTCTAATGCTTTTATACAAATACATTTTCTCTGCCCAGATTCTTATTTGTGTCGTGGTCTGTTCCTGTTAAAGCTGAATTGAAGACATGTCAACAAATAATCTATCCAATAAATTAGAATCTGATCCAAAACCTCATTGACGTCAACCAAAAGATTCTTGCTGTCTTCAGTGGTCCTACAGTGTCCTTTTCATGCTTCCTTAATGTCTGTTAATACAGCCATTTTAGACTGAAAGTATTTTTCCCCACAGTATTTTTTTTTTTTAAGTCTGTGTCATGATAGGGAAATATTGAGCAAACGAAATAAGCGTTGTGCAGTTTAGATGTAATTTGGCAGATGGGTGCCATCCTGGAAAAGCAACTGTGTGCCTGTTATTGTGAATACCTGTGGGCGTAACTTTCAATATCCTGAAATCAGACCAGTGCCACTTTGAAAACTCCCTTGCTCTTCCCGCGTGGTTGTGCCGGCGAGGCTCCAGCGCTGCGCTTTGTACTACGTGCCTGGAGCCACGCGTGGCGGAGCTGCGCTCCTTGCCGGCGGGCAGACAGGTCCACCCAGGATCTTGGCTGGGAACTCCGGAGCTGGAGAGGCGGAGGCGGGTGAATGTGGGGGCGAATGTTTAAAAACAGACGAGCCCTCTTAATTTCCCAGATCGTAGCTATCTCTGGTGGCTCTGCGTCAGCAAAACGATGTTTATATACCTCCTCAAGATAAAGTTTATCTTATAGAATATTAAATAATAAAGGGGGCAAAAAAAGGTTGCAAGTGGTATCGTTCAGCAAAATAAGAAAGCAGGCAAATTCTGGTGTGTAATTTCAGGACTACGCAAATTAAAAATAAGCGCTTTGCCTTGAAATGGAGAGAAAGGCCAGGACAATGAGTGCTCAGCTGAGGTCTCGTAGGGGAAGAGCTTGACTTGGAGCAGAATCTACATGAACCGAGCGACTGAGCAATGGGGGAAGCACTGTCTCTCCTCCCCTCAGTGCAAGTGTAAAATTAATGCTCTGGGAGGGGATAGCTGCCACAGAAAGAGCTAAGGAAATCTTGCTGCCAGAACTGCACAGATGGTGAGGGGAAAACAAATCTTTTTGGGGAAGGCAGAAAGAGAGTTTTAGAAATCCACACAAACCTGATGAGCCTGGAACCGCTTGGATTGATGCTCCCTGTATTTTCACATGGTGTAAGGGAGAAAACATGAAAGAACGTCCCCCTCCCCCCAGACAACATATTGCACTTGAAGTCATGTAGTTCTTTTTAGACAGATTCAAGTGACACGGGGAAACTTTATGTCCTGAAAGCCTGATGTTATTTAACAAGGATGGAAGGAAGTTATCGTAATAATTTGAGGCTGTAGGATTTCAAAACCTGGTACAAAGCAATTCATTCACTACTCCAAAATCTCTTAGACGTTTTTGTCAGCCTCCTTTCTGAATGATCATTGCACCTTATTGTCTCACAAAAGACTCAATGGAAGTATCGTGTTTGGGACAGACCTTTGCTGCAGGGAGAGCATGGTTCTTAAGATCTGTATGGAGTTAAGGTCAGTTATAACAGGTCGGGATGAGGCCCCGCACTTATTTTCGGTACATACGTATGTTATGAGCAATTAATAGGAAGTAGAGCGATGACTCTGCTAAGCTTTCAGTTTCTTGCTGTTGCTTTTTGTTTGGGTGGGGTTTTTTTTGAGTGCGTAACTGCTTTCTCACTCTAGGCTGAAATGCTGAAACCTTTTCTCACATACTGCCTGCTGTATTTTTAGAAGGTGAAGGGTTTTTTTTATTAATAGGTAGGCAGACGGCCTGCTATGAGACAATGACTTTAAATTAGGAGCATTAGGAAATGAATGTGAGGAAAAGCTCAATGAAGTATCAAAAAAAAAAAAAAAGAAGAAATGATCAAATTACACTTTCCCTCTTACAGAAAGCAATAGATCCATCCCATCAAGCAATAACAGTTAAGCAAAGAATGAGACTGATACTTGCTTTTTCTACCAGTGTTTTAAATGTCACTGTTTTTTATTCTTATTTTTTTCTCCCATATTAACCCAGAAATGCTGATGCACCAGCATGTGTTGTTATGACAGCAAAAGATATTTCTCTTTGCTGAAGTGAATTTAGATGAAAACAAATCCTAAGGGCAGTGCACATTGGCTGTAGAGAAAAGCATGGTCTGAGGTAGCTGTTGGAGGCTGCCCGTGGCAATTTGTGGGTTTCTGGGCAGACAGGCAGAGCTGATGAGAGCACCTGAGTTGCTGGTAGGAACAGGCAGTGACAGCTAAATCTGGTTATTCTAAGGGAAGAAAAGAGAAGAAATTAGGGAAGTGAAAATAAAAGGAAGCACACTATTACTATTTAAAACAAATACCCTGTGGCCACATCATGAAGCATGCCACTGCTGACCAGTATTAATGCAAAATAATCATGACTGAGACTCAAGGTAGAGGTAACCGAGACTAGCTGCAACAGTAAATACAAGCTTCAGAAAACTCAGATTTCATCCGTTAGCAAAGGCAGCTTTCCTCCCCTTCCCTGCTTGGAAGAGGGTGGATCAATCCCTTGAATTCAAGGGAAACTGTATTTCCCTGACACCCTAGAATTCAAGTCTTATTGGCCTCAACTGACAAAAGAGGTTTCACTGTAGGTTAAAAACATATATTGCACGTCTACTGTATAATACCATTCACTCAGGTGAATTCATATTCTGGCTCATTAATATCCAGTGAAAATACTGGGAGGAGAGGGAGAAGGACTGGTAAAGAGAGGTCTAGAAGTACTGTCACATTTCTGACACTTTTCTTGGGTTTGCTCTTTCTGTAACAGAAGGCAAGATGAACTGGCTAGAAAGATGTCCCTAAAACAACATGAAAATCACCCCTGGAAAATGTCTGAACTAATTAAAAGGTAGGAATGAGATGAGCTCGAGGCCCCAGAGCATCTTCTGTTACAGAGAAGGTGCAGAGGTGGCTGCAGCAGCAGCGGCGATATCACCGCATTCTCCTTGACGAGGAATTTAAAGCATCCCACACAGTCTCAGTAATTGCCCTGGTGCGGAGCAGTGCCACAAAGGCAGCAGTCAAGAATGAGCAGGGACAGAGCCTGGAATCAAACAGTGAGAGGGGAATTTATTGGCACTGCCAAAACTGAAAACTCAAAGCGAGCTCCTGTCAGCTTGATTGAGGAATTGAAAGGAAAACAAGTCGCAGCCCCCCAAGGTGTCAGGCATTTCACAAGCCTCCACTGCACAGGTGTCAGCTCCAGGGTGGCGTTTGCCCGTCACCTGCCTGCGATTTTGCAAGCCACTGAGGGCTCCGCAGCGCTCAAAGGGTCGCTCAAGCATACCGAGGGCTGCAAATCCACCTGCACGGAGATGGTACCTCTTGCTTGAGCTGGCATGAGGGGCAGGCGGCTTGGAAATGAAGCATCTCTCACAGAGACAGATGAGTGCTGGGGGTGATCGCCCCACAGCTTGGTGTATCTGGTTTTGGTAGCCCTGGGATGTTTTTGTTTACTGTAATTTATAATGGTGCAGCACATAACTTCACACCTTGGAATGGAGCTCTGTTTTGCCATGTGTGTAAATGCAAGGGAAAGGAGGGATTGCCAATCCAAAGATGGTCTGAACCCTGAAAATTTTCTAGTTCCAACAGTATCGATAGGATACTGAGGAGCTGTGAGTTATCAGAATGCCATGGGCTGGCTTGGTTACGCATTTTAGGCAATGGGCTCAACTTGGTAAAGATGTGGAAACTCTTAGTAGGAGATGGTTTTATGGTAGGCATAGAGAGAGTTCATTCTGATTACAAATGGCAGGTCAGGGATGTCTAGCTGGTGCTCCAGGGGCTGGATCCAGCTGGAGAACATTTGTGTCTGGTCCCAAAGTACTGTGATGGTTATTTACAATCTTTATGCGTGTGGAGTCATCTAGCTTTACATACGGCTATCAAGACACCATCATACCGAAATGGCTCTAGATGATGCCCAGCAAGCCCATGCCTATGTTCTGCTTGACTGATAGGCAGTTATGTGTGCATAGTGACCATGACACTGGGAACTGTCCCTCACCTTGTGTTCTAGGTGGCATTGAAAGACAACAAAAAATAAGAGTTCATGTAAAGGTGCTAGTGATGCAGGACATTTTATTGCTTGTGCTTGAAATGTAAAGGCACTTGGTGGTTGGTTCTAAAGCACTGATATTTTAACAGGATCTTATAATTAAGAAAAATGTTATTTCTGATAGAGACTTTGAATAATGTGTATGATTAATTTCCCAAGTTTAGAAGCTGGATTTTTAAATATAAGCCTCAAAAGGTTTCCATGTGGTTGTTGCTTGGCCATTGCCTACGTGTGGAGAAAACTGGTTTCCTCACTAAGAAGATGGGATTTACCGAAGGGAGCAAAGTTTGTTGCCTGTGTATTGGGTTTGCATCATCAGATGAAGCCAATATAGTTCCTAGTTTGAGCATAGGTGACAGGCTGTCTGCTCTTCCACAGAGGTAAATAACATGTGAACAAAGAAGGAATCCTAATTCTAAACCAAAATTGTACAGCTGGTATTAGAGAGGCAGTCAACAGTCCTTAGCTTTTGAATGATTGTAGCTCACCTCAGGAGGTATAAATTAAGGAGCTCTCTTTGGTGTGAAGTAGCAAGCCTACACAAAGCCTTAAGGATAAGTCAATTTTCTTCACTGTGAGCCAAAAAAAAGGGGTTTAGGCACAAGAGTTGGGAGAGTCTACATGTAGTAAGCTTTCTGATGCTTGAGATTGCAGAATCTGCAGTTGCTAGAGGGAAGTGGCTGGGAGTTTCATAAATAATAAATTGTTGTAATCCCATGAGGTCATCATAAAAATATGCATAAGAATCATAGAAAGAATATAACGGGTCACAACCTCAATAGATTCTAGAGCTGATAACAAACACTGAGCTTGATAAAAATGTATTACAGACAGAAACCTCAGTCAGAGAGATCTTCAAAATTATATTATAGAAAATTATTACTTTGGGAGAGAAATGTTATTACCAAAAGGCCCCAAATAAGTACACGTGGGAAACTGTAACTCATGCAGAAAAAAGACTAAATCAACATTATTTAGCCTTTTCAATTTAGAAAGAGCCAGGACCTCCAAAATTTGTCTTGCATGGAGACGTTCTTGTAGACTAAACATTGTTATTGATGTTCTTCAGGAAACAGTCACTAGGTTTAGTTATTATATTTCCCCTTAAAGAGCTAGATTTGAGTTATAAAAAAACCTGATAGATGCAACACCTGGAGGCAAACACTAAAAGTATGGAGATCCAGAATAACACCTGGCTTGCCAGAAAAATAAGAAGATGGATTATTTTGAGTACTCCATTGATCTAAAGAAGCATCATCAATAATATAAAGATAATTTGAACGCATGGTACAGACTAAAGGAAAATGGGTTGACATACACCTGCAGGGATATATACAGCATCTGAATGCCAAAACCTAATACAAAGCTTGATTGAAATGTACCACATAAGCTGTAAACCGGAAACATCATATAGAGCGTGACAATTTCTTTCCAATTACTTTTGGTAAAAGTGGAAATTGAGGTCTTTAAAAGAACAGAAGTATCTCCACTGTCAGAAAGCTGCTTTGAGAGAAAAGTTAATGATGCTGTTGATAGCTAGAAGTAGTATGCGTTAAGCAGCTTTGTAGGCTGGTGGTTTAAGCTCCAACTCAGAAAAATGCCTCTTTCATTTAAGGCTTATAGATATTCCCACTGGAAGTAATGGGGCTGCTCGTGCTGGATCAGGGACCTAGTGCATAGCAGGTTTAAAGCAAAGCCACTTGGTTACTAAGGGAAATCTGAGAGACCATCTGACAGTCCAACATAACGTGCAGTGGTCAAAACAGCATCTTGTAGTAAAATAGGAATCTCCATTACAGAGGGAATGGTACAAATATGGTTCTATTATTACATCAGGGTGCAAAAGGTTGGTTTTGGAAGAGGACCCTGTGGTGCCAGGCTTGATATAAGTATATGGCTAAATTCTGTTTCTATATCAGCTGAGCTTTAGATAGGCTAGCTGGGATCCCCACTGCAGTCCAGCTGCTATGGCTTGGAGCTTCCAACACGTCAGTGGAGCTGAAATTGAGAAACATCCCTGAGCTCTGGCTAGAAAGCTGCTGGCCTTGAGTTCAGGTGTATCATCTGCTTTGTCCTGGAGCTGGGTGTGTAAACGACCCGGCTTCAGAGCACAGGTGAGCTCCTGGTCTTCCTGTCAGACAAATGCTACAGAACAGCAAGAAAAACAACATACTGCAAAGAGCTTAGCTCTTTTCAGTCTTGCTTCTCAGACTTTTTTGGTTGAGTCCATGCCTCTTTGGGAGCCCTGCTGAAATCAAGGTGGTTTTGCTGCTTCTTGGCTGTTTTTTCTGTGGGATCAAAGGCCACTTTAAAGGTAAGATAAAACTATGTAGTGGAAGGAGGGACGTCTAACAAATACATCATTGTATAGAGTGCCTAGATAGTTTTAAGTTGATGGATTTGGTCTTTTAAAACAAATTACAGAGAATAAATAAGCAACAAAATACACTTGGTTAACTGCAGTTTCCACCAGTGTGCTACCTAGTTGTTTTCAGCAATACCCCCCCAGGCAACACGGTAGAAATGGGTCAGCGTATACATGTTTTCTCTTCTCTATTAGCATTGCAGCAAATTGTGTGCTTCATCTGCCCCCGTTTTCAGGAGCTACTTTCCTGGCTACTCCAGCCTTTTTGCTCTGCCTCCGGTAGCTTGGGATCTATTGTTCAGCAAAGATGGTTTGAGATGAATGGAGACTATCACTGTAGAAAACAAAACTGCCACGGCTGCAGGCTGGGGAAAAGAGGATGTCAGATGGGAAACGAGCATTGGGGGTGGGGAAGGGAGACAGAAGAAAAGGGGGATTTTTGCTTGTATTGGCACGTGGCAGGCAGCTTGCATGCTTGTGTGATATTAACTTCTTTCTCGCTACAGCATGGAAGCCTCCGGCATCCTGACCCTCGCAAATACAAACAGATGTCCCCAGGCAGACCCAGCCCACTGCTGCTCCCTACAGCATCAACATCTTTTACACACAGGGTTCTTTATCTCAAATGGCTTTTTTTTTTTATCATTTATGTATTTCAATTATCTCAAACTCTCTTCCCCCTCTTCTCCCTTCAACTCCATCTCAGAGGAAGGGAAAGAATGGATTTGATGCACTTACCAGTTGAGCTTGGTGCTATAGATAACCACTTAAAGGTCAAGTTTTTGCAGATTTTTGTTTACAGCTTTGGAGTAGTTGGAGTGATGCACCAAAGCACTGGCATCCAGGAGCTGCCTTGGAAATGAATGGTAGCTGTTCTGGTGCTTCTGATTTTTGGAAAGCAAAGCATTTATTCAGGTAGTCATATATGGATTTAGGAAGTGTAACTCTTGGCTCTAGTTTCTGAAATGGTTGGCCCAAATTCCCCAAACCAATACAAGTATGACAGTGTACAGCCATACTAACAGCATTGAGGAAAAATAGTCAATTATAGCATCAGTAGCGGAAAGGGAATTTAAAAGCCCTAAGCTATTTAGAAGCCTTAGTAAAAAATGAAACTGGAATTTTAGTGCCTAAATCAAATAGCAAACTCGTACAAATCAGGCTCTTTTGAAAATATCACCCAGTAATCTCTGTGTTAGTAAAAAGTCTTACCACTTTTTTACCACTGTATGTCAAGAAGAATATTAAAATGCTTGTCAAGCTCCTTCAACAAATTGTTTTCTAAACTACAGATGTATTTGACTGATGGCTACCAGCTCTAACTTGGAAAACAGGAGCCAAATCACAGAGAATTTCTTCTGGCAAGTAGTAGAGTCACCTGAAAATGTTGTTTGAGAGAATCCCAAACCATGATCTAAATTTGGCTCAAATTCACAAACCCTTTTAGCTGTTAGAAAAGATCCTTGTTTTTCTAGAAAAGTCTATTTTTTTTTCTCCAAGAACCATAAATAAATAAAATTCATAGATCTCTCTCTGTTTTACCCTCTTGTCAAGAGAAAGAGGAAGAGAGTAATGAGGAACTGAGTTGCCTTATGAGGTCTCTCGAGGATCGTGAGACCACAATTCTTCAGGTTCCAGGAATGATCTTTGGAAGCTGCAATGGTCTGAAAACAAGACATTCCTCTTTCCAAGTATTTGAAGGGAAAAGAGCAGGCATTGACTGAAGGGGAAATGGGAGAGGTGGTAATCCTGTTGAGCAATCCAGCGATACACCCTTTCCTCATAGTTCCTTCCTACTTGGGTGAGATAAGTAACATTGGAAGTTAGCGGCGAGGACCAACAAAATAGGGTGGTGTCTTTATCTAAGAAAGGTGGGTGTCCCCATCGTGAGATTTATTAATGTTTAATCTGCTTGGAACATTTGTATATTTTGTCCCAGCATGTTCCCAAGCTCATTTGTAGATGTTTAAGAGCTTAGAAACAAAGTCATTTCCATAGCCAGTCAGCGGGCTGCATATATCAGCCTCCTACTTGGAGAGGAGCAGACAGACAGGCACTCGTGGCATTCCCACATGGGGCTTTTTCTAGTGAGCAGAGAACTGGAGACGTTTTTTCAAAGTGTCTTCTTAAACAGTAACATACAGCTGTGTAAGTCCTTGTTTTCTATGTGGTATAGTAGCTTTTCTGTTTTGACAGTAGAGGTTTCATTTGGATAAACTTAAAACACAATTATGGTGCTTGGTACCTACTGTTTAATACATGCAAAGATCAATATTCTTGCTGCTGATGATATCACAGTATTTCTGCTTCCCTTTCAGTTTGATGGTTATGTATGAGGAGATAGGGGAACTATTCCAGCCTGACTGTGCATCTTTATACTACAAAAGGTGAAAGTGCCCTTTTCCCCCAGTAATCTATTACTATGCATTGTTTGCTGAGTTGATGTAATCAGGTATTTGTCATTTATTCTCTTCTACATGGAAGAGTGTATGACCTAGCGGATAATCTGAAAATCTCCATGTAGTGCTAGATTTTGCTATGCTGCCTTTTGTTGAGTAATACTTCTAAGCAAATATTTTTTTCCAACTGGTTTTGATTCGTGGGTACCTAACTTTCTTCCAGAGAAGGTTTAGTATTTTCCTGTACCTGGATTACTCTAGCACAAGCTTGAACTTGCTTTCTCTGGACACCTTTCACAAGAGTTCTTAGAAATAGCCCACAGGCTAGTTCCCAAAGGCCCACAGAGGAGAGGTTGAAAATCACTTTTAACAGTACATTTTGTGTGGAGCACAATGTGAGTGCAGAGAGAAGGGGCTGGTCATTAATATACGTTAGTATCCAAGAAAACTAGTATTTTATAGTTTCTGTACACTGGAAAAGACTTAATTCAGCTTGTATTGCTTACAAAACTTGAGTGAATAAAATAGAGAGACCACTCAGGAATAAGGAAATCTGTGTTTACTCAAGTCAAGGTTAATCAGTGTACTTGTATATGGAACTTAAAGGATTTTTACTCTTTTATTAAACAGCTTTGAAAAATTAACATTTAACATGTTGCAGGCTGCAAGGAGGTAACATTAATAGTGATAGAAAATAGCAGATTTTTAGTCTTTCCATTAGCATTTTTCAATAGAAGAAGAAAATTTTGTGCTACATGTAAGTAATTTTCCTAAAAACTTAGTGTCAGTCCTGAAAAACAGAGATACTCACTGAAAAGTTGTTTTGTTACACGTGCTATTAACTCTTACAAGAGTCATTAAGAACGTTCTCATTAATACAGCTTGTTCTGCTTTTGCTTCAAGAAAACTGCTGTTAGAGCTGACTGGAGACCAGGAAAAGTGAATCTCTTTTCTATTGCAAGAATATTCACAAAAAATGTTTTTCTCTTTTGGCCTACATTTGGGAAATTCCCTAGGGACTCTAATGAAATCTGTGAGTAATAAGCAGTCCATCAGTGGTAAATGTGGTGGGGTGAATAATAAACGGTCAGTTTTACATCATCTGCCAGATCTTTGAAAGACCAGATTTATTCAGTCACTGTGATTATGTTGTGATTGTACATGTCATGAAATCCTACTCAGGGCTGCGAAATTTCATGAGAACTAAGCCAGCGCTGAGTACGGACTCTTCTTCTTGTGGAATGGTTGTTGTGAAATCGCCCTCTCCCAAGCAGTTTTTGAACTTCAAGTGATAATGTGGTTGATGGTTAATGTCGCATACCTCCATAAGCAGATGGACTGAAAGAATTTTAATAACTCTCTGGATCTAAATGATCATTCCTTCCACATTCTTTGTGGCTTCATAGTGTTTATGATAATTCTTGCTCAGGATCCAATCTATACAATTTATCCAGCTGTGCCTTTGATGTCTGTACTGTGGTCTCAAGGGAGACAAGTCGTGAATGAACGGTTAGTGAGCGACACCCAAGGGGTTATGATATCTTTAACATAAACTCATCAGCATAAGGTTTTTCTTCTGAAATGGATTAAGCAATTTATTTAGCTATAAAAGCCAGAAAACTAGTTAAGTGAATTTTACAGGGGAATCAATAAAGTAATAATTGTGTGGTAATATAACTGGGACTGAGTTAACCAGCTTTGGTCATCTTTTCTCTGTTAATCCATTCCCCCCATCCTTTTTATCCCAGTATTTTTTGAATAGCCACAAGTTATTCTGATGAGAGAATTGAAAAAGCATATTGAGAAATCTTTGAGCACATTAACTTTTGTACGGTGAAATCTTTCTTTCTTGCCTTTGCAATAGATGCAAAAAAGAACCCGTCCAGAATTCATTAACTAAAATTTTATCTCAAACTCATATTTTTGTATTCTGTTAAATTTTCTCCACTTATATTTCATAGAATGGCTTCCTAATCCTGTCTGAGACATGCCTGTAAGCTAAAGATAAATATGTAAAACTTACCTTTGAATTGAATGGTGTCTAACTATTGCTGCTTTTAAAGAAATAATAGTAAGCCCCTTGACATTATCCTTGGCAGTGCTTCAGAATTTGCACTTAGGCTGCAATTATTACAGTTACATAGGAAGTTTTTCCTTCTGATAATCAAACAAATTAATTTAAAAGAAAATTCATTTGTTAGGCTGACATAAATATTAAGAGATGATAAACTGTAAGAACAAAACAGACCTTCATACACCAGTTATTTCACACTTGCATTTTAAAGTAGATTAGCTAGATTTAGCAATGTGCGCATTTAAGGGCTTAAGTGGTTTTCAAAGGTCTTTTTCCCCTAAAAAATTATGACTCCCCCCATCTGTTATGTGCTGCAAGTTATTTCTCACAGAAGTGTCCTATTTTTACAGCATTAAAGAAAATGCCAGATTGATTGTATTATCAATGTATTTGCATTTAGGAATTTTGTTTTTGTGCGTGAACAGCACACACACATCTGAAATACAGGAAGGTTAAAAAGGGTAGGACTGAAGGTCTTTGTAAAGATAAATCTCCTTCCTTTTTCTGCAGTCTTAAATGTTGCCAGGAATCAAGTCTGTAGTCAGCAGGAATGAGATCGAAATTCTATGTTGAATAATAAAAATGACCACAGTAGTAGTAACATGAATTGGAGTGAGTCCATGCCCTTTGCAAAAAGTAAGCTAGCTGGCAGTATCCAGGAGGACTAAGTAGATGGTGGCAAACACGAATACTGGGCTAGTATTTCTGAATGGATCTGCTTATTTTGAGAGTGGTCTGTGCTTCACACTAAGGTAGTTTTGAGCCTTATAAATTTAATAAGGGGAAACCTAAAAGCAGTGTGCATCCTGAAGAAACTGGCCTGAAGAGCTGGTTGGAGAAAGTGGATGTATTTTTCCATCAAAAGCATCAACAGTAATGAAATATAACTTCAACTTTTTCTATGGAGAATTTCAATTTACTGTCAAAGTTTAAAAAACAACCACCCAACCAAAAAAATACCTAAGCCCAAGAACAACCACCCTCAAACCTCTGAATAACTTCTATGAAACTGAAATATTTTAGCTAAAACAGAGTATCTGTCTTCAGAAAAGTTGTTTTACTCTTTTGTGATGGCTATAGCTTTCAGTTCCTTGTACTTTTCTCCCCCCATTAGTGGTGTTTGTGGACTACATGCAAGTGGCTTTTGGGAGCTGAGGAGGCAATTACTCGGCTGGGTCATTTCAGGATCTCAGGAGTCCTTATAAGAGCTTGCTTAGCTCTTGGCTGGACATGGACCGGTACTTGTGGTAGAACAAAGCAGTGGGGGACCCAGACTGAATTATTAGAAAGGATCAAGAAACACAGAGCTCCAAGATGTTACTTTGGTATGTATTAGGAGACATTTCTCATTTTCCAGCACTCCGATAGGTCCTTGCCCCTTGTTTGCATGGAGTATCTCTGTGGTAGTTAAGACAGGACTTCGGATAGTATTTGGATAGTGTCACCTTGACTATTTAGCTTTCTGCATGTGACAGAGAGCCTTATTTACGCAGGGCCAAACAGCAGCATAATAACCTACATACCACCTAAAGTAGTAGAAGATATAACCTAGCTCTTGTATTTCTTTCTTGCCCAAAAGCGTAAGACACTGCCTAGGGCCAAATCTCCATTTATTTATTTACTTTGTTTTCCTTTGAAGAAATGCAGAGAAGAGGTGGAAGCAGTTTTGCATGGCTCAAAGCAAAGAAGTGAACCCCAGACCCAACAAATTATAGCACCAGTGTTAGCAAGTTGCCAGCTGGAGCCTTTCAGTGGAGCATGCTCCCAGGGGAGATGCTGACCACCTAATGTGCCAAGAGCCCCCGTGTATGTAAATACTTCATGGCTCAGTTCTGCATGCGTTTATCCTTGAAAAGGGGAGCAGCTTGTGCATAGCTTCATCAGCTCTGAAATCTGTGGCTGGATCCAAGGGTCTAACGTGTCTGTTGCTCAGATATCCTGAAAGGACTTGATTTCCCTCAAGGTGGAAGCTTTCTGTCCTACCTGTGTCTAGTGCGTAGAAGTGCCACTGCAGACAAGTGTTGCTGTGACCCATTTTATGAGTGCAAGATGCTCTACATCCTTGTTGGAATAAACAAGGCAGAGGAGCCTCCTCAGAGGTGTGGTCCCTTGGGAGCTGGCTGCCTAGCTGTGATTTTACACATCCAGCCAGCTCGGACATCTGAATGTAAAATTCCACACTTGGGGACGTCACGTGGATTTCACGCTCTTCTCTGGGGAATTCCAGATCTATAAAACAATGAATGGATTATACAGTACTCATCCATATATGTAGTTTTTCATCTGTGACAGATGTGATATTGATAATATCCTCCATTCAATAAGTGCTCCAAGTATAATTTAGTGCCAGGTTACTAATCTCTGTTTCATTTAACTGTTTCAGAGCCCGCTATGTGAAAAGCTGGCAGTAGAGTGCAATGGGGAGGAAGACCATGCTCATGGATCAGGCACAAGGCTGGGAGTTAGGAGGCTGGGTCTGTATGTAGCTCTGCTGAATTGGGCCTAATTCTTCCCAAACTGCTTTCATTTGAGTGTAAATCCACTAGTTCTCATTTTCTGGCTGATTCCTTGTATTTTTTATGTGGCTGGTTAGCTCAGAAACCTCACGTCCTGTCCTGCCCCAGGGATACTGCATGGATTTTGTGCTGTTATCTGAGTCTGAAAAATGATGAGCTGAAAGGCAGATTAAACTCTTTGTGTGTAACTGTGGAAGATTTGTCTGAACCTCCCATTCCTCTCATATACTGTGCAAGTTGTGCTTTCCCACTGCTTTGAAGGTTCATTGGTCTGAGAAGCCTATCCTAGATTGGACTTGTACAGCAAAGCTGCATACGGATAAGGAAAAAAAAAATAAAATACCAAAGCTGTGAGGGCGCTTGATATGAATGATCTCAGGCATAGCCTTGTGACTAAGGGAAACATGTACGTCCCTGATGTGACTGATCATGGGGGAAGGATGGCTGCGTAGTTAGGGGAGAGGCTTGTGATGCCGAACAAATGAGAGTCCCATCTCTCACTCACTGGTGCGCCTGTTGTTGATGCTTAGTATGTAATAACCAAATACACAGTAGGGAAATAGAGGGGAATATTGGATTTGCGAATGCTGGTATCTGTTTCAAAGTTACTTCTCGCGTCACCTAACCTAAGAGCAGGTAAAGAGTGGCCCAAGGAGTGGGGAGTCAAAACTGATGAGGAAATGTTACTGTTTTGTGGGTATTCGCTGGTGTGATTTCACTGATATCAGCAGAAAGGTGCTAACGGAGCATCTGTGCTATACCAGTCGAGGATTTGGCACAAGGTATCCTCGCAAGCTCATTTGCAGGGGCACTCTTTCATACAGCATTTCTAGTAGTTGATAGCAAACTGCCTGAGAAATTTTAGATTGTCCTGCTTTGTCTTATTTCCATAGAAAATGCTCTGTGTCAAAAATGGGGTTGTAATATGAGCCTGTATTGATTCAAGCTATATAAAAGGCCTGAGTGGAAACAGCCTTGCCCAAACAATTCATTTTTCTGTTTTTCCTTTTTTTATCCTTATGGTTTAAGATTTTTTAAAAATCTTTTAGTATAATTCTACTATTTTAAGAGCGTGTGAAACTTTAAGTCATGTCTCTCTAAATTATGCACCTAATTTGGGGAAGGAGAGCGGGTCAGAAATGCTTATTCCTTTATTGGCTGGAGGATGCTCAAATGAGATGGTAGCAGAATTGAGACTGTCAAAACAATAAAAGGAAGTGTTAACACTGATAATTATATTATTCAAACAATTTGAAATCCTTGGAGGGTGCATTTTTAATGATGCATTGTAAAACAAATTGTGTTTCATAGCTTGAGAGAGTTGTAAAACAATAAACTAATTAAGACACCTTTTGTCTGTCTGCTTCTGTCTACCTATGTGTGTGGTCAGGGGAGTTTTGTGAGTATTAACAGGGTACACTTACATCCTATTTTTAGTAATTGTTGCCGCTGCTAGTGTGTTTTAAAGACTGAATATTCCCAATCTAATTTAAAAAAATAAAAAAATAATTCTGAACCACAGTGTACTTAGTTGTGCTGCTGCTCCAACAGTTTGGTAGACCTCATCCCTTCAGACTTGTTCTTCTGTCCCCCAAATGAGGCTGCAACACCATCTTAAACTGGGCTGCAGCTGGATTTGAGACTTCTGGTGAGGGACACTCCTAGCCAGTGTACGCTGGCTCGAAGTTTGGATGCGTTTTGTCTCTGTACAGAAAGCAGTTGAAAGTGAGAACTGTCAGGTGTAATTAGTTTGATTGTCTCTTCCGGTTGCCTACTAAATATGGCTACAGTATAAAATATTAGACTGGGCTAAGAGGTGATTACTTTGTGCACAAGAAGCATAAAAGTCTGTGCCTCTTTGCAGGGAGGCTTTTGGACTAGTTCTGAGATGTTTTGCTTTGCCAAAAAGTGAATTTGATTTTTGTGGTTCTCTGAATTTTTATGCAAAATAAGGTTTTGGTTCTGAGGGCTGGATTCTGTTTTCTTTCCCACTGCAGGTTTTTCCCTCTCCTAGTTGTGCGTCTACTTCTTTCAGTGGGATTGCTCACATGTAAACGCAGTCTAAAACTGAGCTCTGTGTTAGACTTGCCCAATGCTGTGAGGAAGAAGGTGGCTGTGTTTCTAGAATTACTGGTAATAGTGCAGGCAGATAACATCAGGGAATAAATCCTGGCAACCATCCTTGTGTACAGTGGATCTGTTTAAAAGAATACAGAGCAAGTAGAATATGGTCCCAAATTATAGCAGTATGTGGCTGCTGATACTGAGAGAGTATCATTTCAGCCTTCAGACAAATCCCATTTTCTGAAATTAACCTTACAGCTACACTTTGAGCCAAATAACCTCTATCTTTTCCCACTGGAAAACTGGGAAAGAGGTCATTTTCCTACTATGCCGCTGTGCTTGTCTGCAGTCTGTCTGGGTCTTATCAATTAAAGCTTCTTTAAAAAGATGGGGACCTTCACTTTTTATGAGCACCTGTGTACCCACTAGAGACAGAACTGTATGGATTAGGGTTATGGGAATCTCTAGGAACATATCTTTGTTCTGGGATCAACCAGTAATAGGGTTTTATGTAGAAGGAATAGCAAAATTCCTAGGGGATTCATTCCAATTATATCCCCAATTAGGACAAAAGAGTTTTAGTTTAGTTTGGTAGGGCTTCTGCATCCTTAGCAGTTATAAACATTTGTTCCTTTATATGGCGGTGTTAATTAACATTGTTAAAATTTACTGCAGGCTCTTACATTCCCAGACAAAAAAAGAGTGGTCATTAGCCACTTGCAATTAACAGAGGGGAAAAAGTATTTTTCAAAACTTATTTGAGCTTTTAAAGAATCATTCTTAATATTGGAATTGGATAAGAAATGTGAGTTGACTCCTAACCATTTACTTTTTACAAAATTAGTTATCCAGAAATCCATTTTGAGTTTACATTAAATATTGTGTCCCCCTTCTGTCTTTATTTTGAGCTAAAACACACTGCCGAATTAGCTATGGAGATATTGTATTGGTCTTTTTTAACTCTTCACTGAAGACGAGCCTGTTATTGCTGCTCAGAGCTAAGAAATTCTCCCATAAGACCTCAACATCTTTTTTTATCACTGTTCAAAATAATACGGTGCTCTGTTGCCCTTGTAACTTTGACAGATGATTAATTATAAATTTGAGGTACTGTGGTTCAGATAGAAACCTAATTGGGTATTTGTGAACCAAATGTGAAAGTGTTGAATGCAGGTCCATGCTTTGGTGCCACTTTGATATCTCTTTTCAGAGGTTAAATCCTCTGTTTTGAAATATATGAATACACACCGTCTGTTTCTCTCTAGTGGATGTATATGTTTCCAGGCAAAAACATAATTTAGCTTCGCATGAGGTGATAAAACTTTATCAGTAACTGCAGGGTAAAGAATATTTAAAAGAACGTATGCATTCTCTTCAAAAAAGCTGTATATGAAAAATCCTGGATTCTTAGGAAAGACCTTTCTTAAACTTTAGAAAATATGGAAATTCACAGGTAGAACGCCCTAAACAACAGCTGATCTCTTTGCGTCTCTGACCTTCCCTTCTGTGTTGCTATGAATAACAACCCATTCATAGAAGGGAGGGTGTCTGAGGCACTTTGGTGTTGATAAGTGCCTTGTGGATTTTGCAGCCTGGTACCAGCTCCTTGGTTGCAGATTGCTTGAGCTAGCCTCTGGTCCTCATTTCATTATGACAGAATGTATGGATGAATCTGGTAGCTTAGTTGTATTAATTTAACTTTATTTTTAGAGTTTGCCCACAGAACAAAAATTAAGCGCGTGCGTAAAGGTTTTGTTAAGGCAGACCCTGACTTGTGAAGCTGTGGAGGTGTTCCTGTAAATCTCACTGTGGGTCCTGACACCAAATTGTTCGCTTCAAACCATGTCTTAGTGATAGTGACTGTTGTGAAGGATGAATGTTGAAATGCCTACCGAGGTGGGATTGAAACCGAAGTGATATTAAATCCATCATCCAAGAGAAACGCGGAGTTGAAAATAATTCCACTTAGAGGAAATACAGAACTTCATTTTTAGATGAAGAATTATGGGATACTGAAAGCCAAGAAGCTGCCGGACTTTTAGAGGAAGAGATGAAACAATTAAGGTCTTTTCCTGCTTTTATTGCCATCTGCAGGTTTGTGTGAAGTACATCTCTGACTCAGGGTCTGACGAGTGTGGTTGATAATAGCACTGAGATGGGTATTTTGTGTAAGATTCCTCTACATCTGACTAAGGACCAAGTCTGGAGAAACTATTTAATGCCAGTGAGTTAAATAAAATACGGGCCTTTGTGCTTCCCTGCAGAGAAATGGATAATTTGATCCCAATCAGTTATTCCCTGTCTCATTCATATCCAACCCCCCTGCTTTTTTTTTTTGTACATAGCTCAGAGTATCATGAGTTACAAGTACGACAATGAAGATGAATCTCTACCACAGCCATATTTATTTCTACCATCTCATCCTCATGCCCAAAGTCCATCTTCCCCTTGCTTTTGGTGGTGCGGAAAGTCTCAGGAGTCAGATGCCTCTGTTCTTTAAGGAGTATTATGGCCTAAAGAATAATATAGAACACACAATGCTGTTTTCAGTTCATTATATTCATGCTATTCCTTTATTTAGAGTATGGTGGGGTGAAGTTTGCTGTGACCTCACAAACACATTGTTAAATGGTGTCCCACAATTCACCCACTGAGGAAAACCAGCCAGGACCCAAACTCTACAAAATCTGCACATCCATTTTGTTCATTAGGTATTCCTGATTTCTTTCTTTCCCCTGAGGGAAAGCAGTAAAACAGCTGTTGTGTAGGGTTATTCTGGAAACCTGTTTCTGGTTTTCTAGAAGAAACCCCAACTGTCCTTTGTATTGAAATATTTATTTCAATATTCAAAGGAGAAAAAAGAGAAAATGTGGCTCTAAGATGTCATTCCTTCAGAGATCTTCCACCATGTCAGCGTTTAGCTTGCATTTTCTGAAGTCCCATTGTAAGGAGAGAATATCAGAGCCAAATCTAAGGCAAACTACCTTCAGCCATCGATGCCTCTGAGCATGTCAGTCATGCACTGAAGCTGCTGGCACAGCTGGTACTCTGTACACAACAGGGAGTATTTTTAACACTAAAAATACGAGTGTGACAGGTGCACATTTTATTAGAACTTTTTTTTTTATTGTACATTAGTGGAGAGAAGAGAGCTATCGGCACTTTTTAACAAGTCTTCAAGTAAGTAGGAAAACAAATGAAGATCTATGGTACATACTGACGTTTGTTAGCCAAGTATGTGTAGTTGACAGCAGCCTATTCTTTTCTCTGTTTCAAAAAAAACCCTAGATGAATTTTGAGCAGCTTGCACAGCCAGAACCACTCATTCTTTTTTATGAGCTTCATTTGCATTTATACTCTTCCCTGCTGCTGTTGAGTACGCCCCTTTCACTTGTCCTAAATCTACAACTGCACTGGGTGCACTTAAGTAGCTGTTTCCTACTGATATATTGATTATCACACTAATTACATCCGGGGTCTGTATATGGGCTAACAGAACCAATTTATTTGAATTTTTTATGGGGGGAAAACTCTCCACAACTAATTAATTCTACAGGGATGGGTCTAACTCTCTTCTTTTTTCTTCCTCCATCAAAGTTTTTGATAAGAACACACAAAATGTGTGAGGACAAAATGCATGATGATTTTGTCTAGTAAATTTTCATATCCTTCTCTTTTGATAGTGTGGTTTTTGGTTTGGTTTTTTTGGTTGTTTTTTTTTAATATGCTTTCTGCTTGACAGGATGCTGCTTTTTTTTTTTTTTTTTTTTTTTTTTTTCTGATATGGTGTCATACAGTGGGCCCTGGTTCTGCAATCAGCTCTGTGCGTGCAGCTTGCTGTGCCTATTGAGGTCAGAGAGGTTGGCTACTTACCTGGAGCACGCTGCAGAAATGGGCCGTGGATATTAACTCATCAGTTTATAGCTGGAGCAAGAATCTTTTTTTACAGCCTCCTCTGCAGTATTACATGCCCGTGTTTCATTCAATTTGACATAGAATTGGACACCTTCAATAATTTCAAGTATGTAACATAGCTGAACCTTTCAATAGGGCTTTCTTTAAATGCGAGAAGTTCCAGATGCTTTTCTGACTAACTTTATCTGAAATTATCTAATCTCAAATCTCAGGCATCTGTATGATGCAATTCCTTTGCCAGGTACTTCACAGACTTTTTGTGGTGGATTAAAAGATGTTTTAAAATGGCAATGAAATGGAGGTTTGAGTACAAGCTATCATGGGAAACTGTATAGTGCTTGGTGATAGATGTGCAGTGTAATGAGACTTTTAGCCTTTTACATCTAGACCTTCTCTTTGAATCCAGGGTGTGGAGAGTTTGAAAGCTATTACTACTGGTTGGTGACTCTTTTTGTGGTTTCTCTAAATTGAGCGATTGGTCTCAGTTCTCGTGAAAATGTCCATTGCCAATGGATTTCGGTAATGCCTGCAATAACAACTGTAGTACAGAAGTCAAAGGACTGCATATTGCCATCATAGACTTAATGAGGACCATACCTCTCACACTATGATAGTCCTAGGAGAAGTTTTGATCTGAGGAATGTCCATTTTCTTTTTCTGGTGTTTTTAATAGTGTGCCTATGCCAGGATCCTAGCTTTCCCATTTGTCAAGACTGTTGCTTCCATTAACACAGCATTTGACTTAAAATAGTCAGGTGGAACTGTACTCATTTACCTTGATTTTTTTTTTTTTTTTCCAGTAGTGTCTTGGAACAAGCAAACTTGCTTGACAAAACATTTGAGAGAACACTGCAAGCCCAGAGCCTTTCTTGTCCTGCAGATCAAATTTGTCAGGAAAATAGAAGTAATAAAGATGTTTAAATATCACAAGCAGAATTTAAAAAAAACAAAGGCAATTTAATGAGTGCAACACGAGAAAAAGCATTCAGTGAGCTTGAGGCAAGCTCAGTGAGAGGTTTTGCAGCAGCGTTCTGGATACTGTGATCCATAATTTAAACTTGGGCATTTTAGAAAGAATTACGTTAGTTTAGACTGCAAGGCATTAGAGTATAAATCAGAGAGTCTCCATCTCAGAGAAGCTTAAACAGCTCCAAAGGTTAAGTAGAAGATATAAAGCTGTTATGATATGTTTGTTATGGGCCTTCAAAGAAAGTGGTGAAGAAAGCAGGATGGCAAGGTTACTTCAATATCGGGAGAAAAGAGCCCACACAGTCTAGGCACAACTTTATGGGTCTTGGGGCTGGGAAGCACGGGTGGGAGCATCCCACAAGCATTTGGAAAATTATCCTGAGGTCTATGCATAGAAGTAAAGCAGTTTTAAAGCTCTTTGATTCATGTATGTCTATTGCTGACGTAGAGAACAAAGACAGACGTCTGCAGGAATCTTGAAAAACTACATAAAGGAAAGAACTTGTGAAACTTATTTTAACTGTGATCTGGGTGGTTGGCTGCAGTGCCAGAAAAGGACAAACATGGTAGCTTTGGCTTTTGTAAAGAAAAATCCATTAAGAGTAGTACAGACAGATGGGGAAGCCTGTTCTTCTGAGGAGACTGCTCTAGATGTGAGTCTCGACTCCTTCCCATGGGGAGGAACAATTCACAAAACCTGGAATTTAATATCCAGCCTTGCTGTATAATTCCTGTGTAACTTTAAGCAAGGCATTTAGTCTTTGATTTTCAAAGGCTGCTTGTGAAGGGAGGAGTTTGTGTGGACTCTTTTGAAAATCCCACCTTTAATCTCTTTGTACCTCACTTCTCACAGGTAGAATACATCTGTCCTCTGCTTCTGTCTACCTGCTGGCTGTGAGCTATTCAGACCAGGACCCACCTCACTTCGTGGGTGTGGAAAATATATTGTATAGGGGTCCAGGAATGAGCTGGAGCCAATAACAAATGTCGTGATGGATAGGTAACAGTTGTCACTGATAAGGGCTCCTTTGCTTTTCAATGACAACACCTCAAGATATGACCACATCCCTGTCCACCCAGAATACACACTTCTGTAACTACATCTGAAGCAAATCAGAGGCATCCAGAATTAGGGAGTAGTGTATATTCTGGATGGACAGGGCTGCGGTCGCGCAAGTTTCGCTGAGGTCTTGGGAATTGTGGTCAAATCTTGAGGTGTCATTATTAATCTGTGCAAGCTCCTCCTTTAGGGACAGATTCTGCCATCTCACACTAAATTAAGTTTTAACAGATTTACAGCAGCCCTCTGTATCTTATCCTGAACTCATTGTAGTCACCCCTTTTACTCCTCCAAGCTGTTTTTTCCTTCCTGCATAGTTTTAGAGTTTCTCAGTTTAGAAATGCTGACAGTTCTTCACAAGTATCTCTCCTAGCACTAAGGTCCCTTTCACTCTTGGGGTTGAAACAGGCTTTTTGAAAACATTAATCTCCTTTTGGAGTAAGAAATTACACTCTGAGGAGCAATCCTATGAGGAAGGAGAGAAGCAGGAATAGTCAGCAAATACATGGTCAGAAAAGTCAAAGCTGGGGAGTGGCCATGTGATTTATGATGTTTCCAAAGCACAACTGGGGAGAGAAATAAAGCCAAGAAAGACGTTGAGAGAGAAAAAAGAATGTGGGATAGATGGAGGGATAGAAGGGAAGGAAGATGCTATAAACCCTATTTTTTTAAAAAGAAAGTGAAAATTGCTTATTCTTGTGCATTTAGATAGTGATTCCTGTGGTTCCTTGAGGGTAGTTTGAGGTCTCTGTTCTGTTGAGCATCCAGTCCAAACAAGAAGATTCTTGTTGGAAAGATGCATAATTTTTAAAGTGTAAATAATAACATACAATGCATCCTTCCATAGGCAATGACATGAAAAGATTAAACGTGCTTTTCCAATACATTGTGTCTTTTCTTTTACCTGGGTTGCAATCTTTTTCCATCCTTCTTTCAAAGTAAAACTCTAGTATTTAATTTTTGCTGGAGTTGCATAGTCTGAGTAACACGCAGTTCTCTGACCAGCTCCCTCTGTGATGATGTGATCACCGCAGTTCATAGAGTATGGAATAAAAAGAGCTTCCCTCATAAAATCAGAGGGACAGAGAAAAGGCGCTGATGATTTATGTTGGCTGAGATTTTGACCCAGAAGCTTTGAACATGCAGTAGCTGTTATTTACTCTATGTCACCATCAATCCTAGGCAGGAAAGACTACTAAGAGCCTTCTCTTTGCAGGGCTGACATTCTTTCACACAGTTCTCACTGCCCTGTCTTGACTCCCTGCCTTAGCTGCTTTAAACAAAAACGCTCTCCTGTGCTGAAATGGATGTCCTCTGTAGCAAGGCTTTTTAAATTACCTTGAGTGCATGCGGAATCTGGGAAATTTATGAGTTAGGTCCTACTGCAGTTTTATGACAAGATGAGTTTAACAGTAAAATATTCTTCGGATCATCTTTACACATCACTATTTTTTACTGTAATGGCTTAACAGGTTTCTGGTATATATTGCTTTTTCTACAGCCTGAGAAACTGGTGTTCAATGGCTGTCTGTGCAGGCTGGTCTATAAGACAAACTGCTTTGACAAACTCTAAGCTCAGGGAGTCATGTTGACATCTGATTTTTGAGGGAAGGAAAGGCTAAAGCAAAAATACGTTTGGATGACTCTGTGGGGCTGTTACCAGGCAAACTGCGCTGGTCTTGCTTGTGTTCCACATTCGCACCAGGAGAGTGACCGGTGGCTGCTGTAGGAGGCGAGGGCTTTTTCTCTGGGGAAGGGTGGGTACATGCAGCTGCCTGAGAGAGGTCCTGGGTGGAGATGGAGGTAGTCAGATGTCCAGAAATCCTAGACAGTTGTGCCATACGGAGTGGATGGAGCCAAAGAGAGCGTTTAAAGCTTTCTTGCCTCCCACCCTCTCCTAAGAAATGCCTGCCTGGTGATATCAGGTGTAAAAGGGAATGAGGAGTGGTAAGTGAGACTTGGATAGCAAGGCAGCATGAGGCACAGCTGGTTTTTAAAGGTTCAATGTGGTTTGTGCATTTTATGGTGAAACCTTAGGCTTTCACACCTTGACATTTGCTGAAAGGGAGTGGCTCCTGCTCAGCTAAAGAGAACAGAAACTGCTTGTTAACCCAGTCAGATTCTTCCCTGTTAAATTTGGCAAGTTAAGGAAATAAACCATTTTAGGAAAACACTCTTTGCATTTCGTTTTATGGTGATTGAGGGTCCCTTCTGGAGAGCAAATTGATTTCTGAAACATTTGTTACAATAAAAAATGAATAATGTTTCAACTAACAGAGACAGAAATCTTAACAAAAGGAGCATTCCCAGATTACAGCAAAGA
This sequence comes from Astur gentilis, assembly GCF_929443795.1. NCBI lineage: Eukaryota > Metazoa > Chordata > Aves > Accipitriformes > Accipitridae > Astur > Astur gentilis. Next base: position 12,708,094 of record NC_064904.1, read on the forward strand.
AAAAAAACTCTGGACTTTTATTTCCAATACATTTTGCTTGTAACTTCTGCTAATTCTTGAAGAATTTTATGTTTAAACAGGGACCTTCTCCCTGAAACTACCTCTCCTGTTATTGTAGACAGCTGAATCCCAGTTCAGGGAGCACCTCTGTTAAGGGAAAGAAAAGTTCCTTTTCCTTTTTTAAATGACAGTAAAAATGAATAACACTTAGGTTTCCTACACTATCCACTCTTTTTTTTTTTTTCTTTTTTTTCCTTTTTTTTTAATTTTGGCAACACAAATGATGTCTCATCACTGAAGGCTACTGAAAGACAAAGACATCTGCCTGCTCTTAAAACCTAGGTACAGCTGTTGCTGTAAAATTAGTACTGTAACTTAGGGATTCACTGAACTCTGGAGATTCCTTTCCTGATCAGAGAGAAAGAAGATCCAGGGTGGCATTGTTAGCTCTTGAACTATCATTCACCATTAAAGTCCTTTTGATTTCATAAAAGGGATTTGCTGCCTGCAGAGATCATCCAATAAAAGTATGACTTAGTGGGAAAGAGATCAACTGTGTTTTGGTACCAAGGGGTTGCTGAAGAATTAGCAATGAGCTGAAAGTGGGAATAGGTTTCACGACCTTAAGTGTATCCCTGAGACTTTTTTTTTTTTTTTTTTTTTTTTTTGATCTTGGATGCCAAGTTGGCAGCAACATTGGCTCTCTGAGAAAGAAGTGGATGCTGTCATTTATGGCTGCACAGAGGGGCCCAAAGCAGAGCGATCTGGCAAACCTCTATTTCTGCTTATTCACCAGCAGAAAAACTGCTTGTTTTGAGTCTGCTCTTGATAGTCACAGAATTTTTTTCTCAGTGTCTCCCTATCATTTAGCGGAGGGCTTCTGGGGAAAGACAGCTCCAAAGGACCAGCCTGCCCTTGTCGGTTCTCCTGTCCAGTCTTAGAAAGGAATGAAATTACTTGCTCTTAACATACAACCTGCTAGGAACCATCGTCTTTACTTCAGTGGCCTTTCAAACAATGTACCACATTTCAGCACAGAGGCCAATACTGATTTTTCACAGTTTTCCAGTAGCTTGTAAGGCCTATAAATGCGGTACAGATTAGCTGAGCTAAAAATGGGAGATGCATAAGATTGTACACAGGAAATAGTATAATTCCAGTATTTTAGGCTTCCTTCTATGGAGAAGGGATGAATGGGACTGGAGGGCCAGAGGAGGCTGCAGTTACAGAGATTCCCAGAGAGCTCTGGGGAGAAAGAGTTGTCTGCCCTAACTGAGCCTTTCTGAAACACAGAATCAGTCCTATTTGCAAAGATAAGTTTTGCTTTGTTATTTTCTTGTATACTCCTTGGGAATTGAAAACTGTTTTTGCATAGCGGCTCAGCAGTGTGTATTTTTTGATGCACTGTCACAGCCTTATGGTGAGCTTGAAGGGATCCATGGTGTTATTACAGTGTTTGAGGCAAATTCATTTGCTGCTATAATCCTTGTGCAAGCCATACGCCAAGAGCCAAGACCATTTGGCACTGCATATAAAAGGAGAACAGAAATATTATTTATCATTATAACACAAATGCTCACTGTGATGATAAATCTTTTGCAAAACTGCAAAAGTTAAGTAAAAGTAAGAAATTATATTTCATGCTTGTTTCTGAAGGATTTAAACCTTGAAAATCTGGTCATGAAATTACTTAATTCTTCTTGGGACATACATTTAGGAGCCTACTGATGTGCCAGGTTACAACACATTCTTCTGGAGTTATATTTCTATTAACTATAAATCGGAAATGACAGGATTCTCATCTCTGTAATTTGAGGCAAATGTGTATCTGCTTGTATGTATTTGGAAATAAATATTTGTATGACTGTACACAGACTGATGAAAGCTATGCAACTGACTTCAGTGGATTAAACCTGTTTTTGAGCCATATCTCTGCTTGGATAATCTTTCAGGCTTTAAGCAGCAGCTCAGGTAGAAATAGTCAAACTTCTCTGCAAGGGTTAGTTTTTTTTGTTGTTGTTGGCACTTTCTATCAACGTTTCAAACTTGCGCAAATGGAATGAGGAATGTGGACAAACCATGAAACCCGTGAAATATTTCCAGCTTGTTTTGGTGAGTGATGATGAAAACCCTGGACTGAGATGCAGGAGATTACACTGTTTGCTTTGCTTCCCGGATCTAATTTGGTTGCAATTCAGAGGACCAGAGTTAGGAGCTTACAGCTGTGGTTAAATATTAGACAGCAGTGCTGTGCAAGTTGGTTTTGGCAGTCTCTGCCCAGTGCCTCTCCACTCCATTGTGCTAGCACAGCATTTGCGTGGCTGTGCAGTGAAATGTATGAGGGCACTGATTTGGTTAAAAGATAACTTTGCAAGAAAATAAAAGGAAAAATGATGGAAGAATAGGTTATATTTCAGCTGGATCAGTTCCTGATGCAGTTCAGTGTTACCCAGTAGAAAGCTGAGCTGGCACAACCGAGAGAGCAACCTAGGGGCAGGAGATAGGTGGTACTGCAACTGGGGAAAAAAAGTTTGTGTGCTGAGGTCTCAGCATAGTCTCCAGGAGAAGAGGTATGTCTGGAGAGGGCCAGCCAGTGCACCTGAATGAGGGGTCTGTTGGAATACCCCTGCTCCCCCGAGGGAGCAAGTCTCTGCAGGACACAGAGCACTATTTCTCTCATTTCCATTCTTGAGCTAAAATACTGTAGGAATGCCTGGTGTACCACAAAGGGCAGAAGGACGTATTCCTGCTTTAGTGAGATTTCCAGCCCATTTCTACACATACAGCTTGCTTAGATAGATTTGATAAGATTCTGTAAAACTCTTAATGTTTTTAGTGCTTTGGACTTAAGTGAATCTAAGCCCTTTTGGTCTGTGCAGGTAAAAAAGAAAATAACTCAGGGTAGGAAGAAGGGCTTTGGAAGAAGGGGCTGTGGTGTGGGGAGAAAAGTAAAACATTTTTGACACGTCTTTTAATACTTGACAATCTATACATGATCTCTGTTGTGCTCATGTTTCTGGAGTTAGATTTGAATGTTCTTAAACATTGACAGATATTCAGTGTAAATTTGAGGTGTTAATGAGAAACTTAAAAGCAGACCTTTGAAAAGCAGAAGCTTTGTCTATATTTTCCTAGTCTGAGCTGAACGGCTCCGATGATTTTATGCTGGGTTTCCTCTTGCGGAGAGAATTATTGTCCCAAATGATGATAGCGCTTCCGCCCCTCATCAGGGCATCTTGGGGAGAAATGCATTTAAGCTGTGAAACTCTAAAATGCTGTGGTAATGGGAACCATGGAAGTACAATAGACAGACAGAGCTTGGTCCTTGCATACATCCGTCTCCTGCTGCCTTCTTCAGAGAGGGGAATGTTTGCTCTCATTAAGAGATGCCTGTCTCAGAGGAAGTGCTGCTTTGTGTTTTCAGCAGTCTCAGTGACTCTTGTACTTGGAACGGTTTGAGTTTCTCTAGGACAGACCTCAGAAAAGTTTTTATGTTTGTTATGCACCAGGGCCCCAGTGACTGTGTGAATGGCATCTTTATAGACTCCTTTATAGCAGGAGTTTCCTGGGTGGATGGCAGTCAGGCTGCAAGTTTCCCAGAGTTCAGACTTCTGTATGGCTTAGATCTGGTCATTAAATCACAGATGTTTCTTTGAAAAAGCTGAGAGTGCACTAAGTCACTCCTTTCAACATAGCATGTCTAACGACTTGTGGAAAGCATAGACTGAATGGAACAGCTATTTGATTTAAGTGTGTGTTTGGTCATTTAATATACAAAAGACCTGGCATGTGGCTGTGTTCCTGAAGACAAAGAGAATGATGCATAGTGTTTGCAGATATTTATGTAAATATTTTTTCGTTTGCATCTCTACCTTTAATAAATAACTGCTGAATCCACATGCTAACTGGTAAGTGTAAATCTGAACATCAAAACAGTTAAAAGTGCTAAATTTACAAAAATGCCACGTGTATGTCTTTATGTACATCTGTGTGTACATAAAGTTCATTATATTGTGAAAATGGGCACACAGTGTGATCTGCCCAATCTCAAATTGGGGATAGGAGCAAACAATGTGCTCTCAGTCAAAACAAAATGCTTTCTGTACAAGCAATGTGTATGGACGATTTTTTCATACATGCAGGAAGATTTTTTTAATACATGCATTTCTTTTTTTCCATTTCAAGCTCTTAAATGCGTAGTTTCTAGGCATTTTAGAGCTAGCTCAGGAAGAGTGAGAAACTGTATTCATGATGGCTGCAGATAGGAACTAAAACAATTTCCCTGTCACCAAAAATATATAAAATTGCTCTTCAGGTAAAATCTTCACCAAAGCAACATGAACTTTTCCTTGCTTTCTTCCTTCTTGTGCTATTGCAGTGAAAACTAAACTGCCCTCTTGTGTAGGTTATCATTTCCAGACCTCTGCAATGCTTATCTAGTAGGGCAGCCAGACAAATAACACAGCACTCAGCAGGATGAGGCACTGTATTTTAATATGGTGAAGGCAACCATTTGAAAGAAGAGCAAAGTAAAATAATTTAAAACCATAGAAACAGCTTGTGGATCATTGAAAAGCAACACATTTGGAACACAGATGGCTGGTTTTTCTCCCCAAAAATAACAAATGGAGAAAAAAACCCCCTCCCTTTGTTACTTTTATTTTTTATGCAGTATTTATACTGTCTAGCTATTCAGAGCTCCTTATGGACAAACACAAATGAGGTCTTTTCACTGATGAGCACCCGGTCTTAATTATTTTTAACAGAATAAGAGATGATGGTCAGGAAACTTTTGGAAAGCAGTTGTGTTTTTATTTCCTCTACTCTGATGGAATTTCTTCTTGTTAACAAAAATAATTCACTTAAATTTTGAAATATGAAAAATAGTGTGCCACCCAGGTAGAAACGCTCTGGTATCAGCTAATGCTGAGAGCAATAGGCTGCCTTCCTACTTAAGTCAGTGGCCAGCCAGAGGAACAGACCAAGGGTTTGCAACCGTATATGCTTGGATAAGAGCAATCGCTTCCTCAAGACGTATGTCAGCCACTGACTACATTAGGTCTGTCCCATTCCTGAAGCCTGGCACCAATAGCAAGCCCAGGACTTGGGCAGACCTCTCAAGCTACTGTTGTCTTAATGCATAAGACCTCCACTCTTCATGTCATGAAAACATGTCAGGGAGTGGGTTACGTTACAGCCGTGGGTCTTTGGGATCATGTCTTGGGCAGGGGCCACGGTATGAGCCAGTGACTGTGGAATGAGACCTCCTTGGATGTAAGGCAGTATTAGGAGCCATACACTCAGTTAGGAAGGATTTAATCCAGCATAGTAGTCTCTACCTTCCTAGGACTTCCTAGGAGTGAGGTTATGCCACTGTCCTGTGAATGGTTCTTGTCTTCGGCTTGGTGTGTGGGACGGGCAGGGTTGGATTGAGGGTGGATGTGGACTAGTGGTTGCATGCTGACCTTATGCGTTCTTCAGGAGGTCAAGTAAGTATTTCACCAGTCTTCTCCTGCTGTGTACAACAGCCTATAATGAACTACTGATATTTTCCTTCTTTAAAACACCAAATAGCAATCCCCGTTAGATGCAGGGCGCCTGACATAACTAACATTGGAGAGTCTCCGGGAAACAAGTTATTTTACAAATGAGGAAATAATTAAGTCTGTGTAGGATTGTCTGCCCCAAAATCAAATAAGGGTGTAAAACTTCCACCCGCACCCCAGCCCATCCCAAACATTATCGGCAAAAATATCCACAGTGTCTGCTTCGGCTTCTGGGCTTGTTTTACGGTGCGTCGTTGCCTCTGACAGCTATGTGTGTGCTATGTGCCATGGGAGCACAGCACACGGGGAGATGCTGTTGGCAGTCATCACTGCCGCAGAAGCTGGAAAAAGAGACTGAACTTTTTTGCTCTCCCTTTCTTTTCTCTACACCAGAATGACTGCTCTAAAGAGTATTTAAATGAGGAACAAAAAAGGAAAGATAAGGACTTTTAGAAAATTAGTTATTCTTGGCTTTCCTATGTTCCAGCATATTTCCTATTACACTGTAATGAAAGATTTTCTTTTTCCAAATGGTATTTTTGGAGCCATACACCTAATCAGTATGTGCTCCACATTCTTCCCATCTTGTACCTAGTGAAAAGGTCATGCAGTGTTCTGACGGCAAACAGCATTTGCTCAGCAGTGGCTTTTTTCCTCTAACGCTGCCTGCAATTCATGTAGCCTTGTTTCCTGAAGCCCTCTGGTGTGCATACCTATTTCCCTGGTAGTTGTGCTATTGTGCTTCTGTGGCTCAACATGGAATCCACAACTGTGTCCTTTGTGTGTTTTTTTTTTTGTTTGTTTGTTTGTTTTTTTTTTTTTATAAAAAGCACCTTCTTTCAGAAAGCTCATGGCTGGGCAGCTCAGGGTGAGTTGGAAGAGTAGTTAAGGCTGAGGTCCTGCTCATGGAAAGCCCAATCAGTCTCCAACAGACGGGACTGCCAGTCTTCCAGCACTGTGTTGCTATTCCAGTGCGTGGGAAGCTTGAAGCCTATTTTCATTTACAAGTTCTCCTACGCAGAGGGTTTGAAAGGAGAATGGGTCGATCTGCAATTAGAACCATGCAAATAGGTGCTTTATATTCAGCAATGCTACATAAAATGAAGGTGAGGGGAACATCAAATAGAAAAGCATTAACAGCGCAGTGTTAAGTTGTGGGAACGTGTTTCCAGGTAAAGAGGCCAGAAGCAGGATGTGCAGTGCTCTGGTAAAATAGCTACGTGAGATAATGTGAAGCAGCCATGTCTTAGAAAGATGTGTAAAGTAGCTTTTCCGAGATTGCTCAATCAGATAAAAAATGTATGAAGCGAGGCATAACACCGTGGCTTCCAGCTCCTTTTAGAAGAGGCCTTTAATTATGTTTTATGTATATTTAAGTTTATGTGAAGCTATTATGAGTAAGACAAGTATTTCTTTCTTTCTTTGCTTTTAACTTTTTTTATTAGCAGTTGTCAAGACAGTCCCAAGCCAAACCCCTGCATCTGACAACTTTGATCTTTAGAAAAGTTCATACTGGCTTTAAGTTTTGTCTTATCCTTCATCAGTTTGATGGGTCTAGAACTCCCACTTTTATAGTATTAAAGGAAAAGAAAATATTACAATTGGGTGAATTTATTCAGATAAAATAAGAGCCTGCGGAAATCTTGAATCAAATGTGAGCACTTTTGCAGGTTGCAAAATGTTTTGATGAACTTGCTCATTATGAAAAAAAAAAAAGTTAAGTTTGCCAACAGCTTAGCACTTCCTCACTTCAGCTGGAGCTGGAAGCAGAGACACTGGAATACTGTGAAGAAGGAATTTTTTTTTATGTCTTCCAAGTATGGAGGACATTTTAAAATGAACAAAAAATATGTATTCCTCTTTAAAAGAAATATTTGGATGTGTCAGGTTGGGGTACTGTTTCTGGTTTGCAGCTTCTTATTCTTTCTTAAAGTTATTTTCTCAATAAACAGTAGATAGAACATTTTTTTTCTGTAGTATCTGTGGGAGCCTGGAGGTGACCACTGAGGGCAATAATGCTTAAGATCCAAATGGGCAAGGTTAAAGTGCTGATTTTTCCAGTCCCACTTCAATCAGTGAAGTGACTAGCACTGCTGTAATGATGAGATGAGTAGATGCTTCCAAAGATAGACGAATATTAAAGGTTGAAAATCCTCAGGGAATCACATGCCCTTCTTGTGAACTTCTGGAAATATGCTTCATCATCAACTGCATTCTGTGGGTAGATGCCAATTATATGAAAGCCCGTCTCTCTAGATCTGTTAGTGTTATTTCAGTGCTTGGGGGCTGGAGCTTAATACAATATGCTCTTTTCTTCTCTGACTAGTAAAGCAGCACAAAATAGAATTATTAGTATAAATACACGTTGCCTACAAAATGTAAATCCAGCAATTAGACTTTTCCCTGGTGGTGCGCTCTAATGAGTGTTACCATATTCTTTGTGTTGCTGTAGGGAAGCAGTGGGTGTAGCAGTGGGGTTTGGCTAATTTACAGGGGAATCCTCAGGATACAAAATTTTTCCTTGATAAGAGGAGAAACAGCTTGTATTCCAAGCAACATTTATCTCAGGCAAGCTTGCCTCCCGAAAGTACAGCACTGGGAGCATCACCATTTACAGCTTATGATATGATTTCTGAGGCCTTCTGACATGTGTGAGCTGGTGAAAACCTTTATAGAAGGAGTTACTTAATCCTCTTTAATCCTGAGAAACACTGTGTAGGTGTAGGGAAAGCTCTGATAAACAAGAGGTGGCTGTAGAGGGTTATTGGACCCTTCGAGAAGTTTGCTGTTCCCCTTTTGGGTTGAAAAATACACTTGCCGCTTCTCCTTTATGTACTGAGTTGGGTGTGTAAGACTGTTGATATTTAATGCTTTCATATTTGTAATTTATGGCCCTATGTTGTGTGCCCTGGTTTGTATGCGGAGTAATGACTGTGTTATAATTATAGATGGTGAAACGTTCAGTAAAGCTGCAGTGGAAAATGCTTCTAATCTGAAAGGAAAATGCTGATATTGTCTTGTCAAGACAGCGTCTTACACCATTGCGTGACCTCTCTAGAAAAAAACTGACCCATGGTAATCTAATTATTGTTTGTTGTGATGGGCAGATAACAAAGTAAATATTGGAGTGGACTGATTGCCATCTCCACTTTAGGAGAGGGATCTTGACAGTGTTATTTCACTGAGTCCAGCTGATACTACTTTTTTTTTTTTGCTTGTCTGATGAGTTAGTACTTTGCGGTGTTGGAGGAACTCTAGGGCAGCTGATAGTAACCCTGAATCAGATCTTGGGAGTGCTGAGTGATACTGTTCCCTGTCTGCTTGAGCTTTTTTTCACTCTCAAAGCTCGCTCTGCTGGTGGGAGACCCTGGCAAAATAGAAACTAATGGGGAATGTGTGTGCTTAATGCCCCTGAAAATCAGACTTGATACTGAGGGTTTGAGGTTAGGGTCCACAAATGTAAGCAACCTCAAATATGAACATTTATGAAGAAATTTATATAGTACTTAAGCAATGACAGAAGATGTAAATGATGTCAGGGTGCATATATGTGCTAAATAAGCTTGAATGCTTTGGTTCATTATCAAATTTCTCTGTGGTTTTCATTATATATTCCTGAGGGTGCATCCAAGAAGTTTTCTGCATGCAGGCAGAAACTAATTTTTCTTCTCCTTTAAGCTGACCAAAAGTTGTGTTACCATGTTAGATCTAAACCCAGCTCTACAGGAGGATACACCCTTAGTGGTGATACAATGTACCCTGGTGATTAAGCCTATCAGGGTGGGAGATGTTCTTTGTGTATTGCGAGACAACCGTGTCCTACAAAGTATGGTTGCTGAGGTAGATCCCTTCATTACGATAATGTTATAAAATTCAGCTCGTCTTTCAGAAAAGAGCACAGCAATGGGGAACGTGAGCTTTAAGCAAGCCCACATCAAGTTTTGAAGCAGCTCAAGCAGAGGTATTAAGTGAAAAACACTTGGGACCCCAGGTCAAATGCTTGGCAGACATGAGTCTAGGTTGGAGTGAAGTCAGGAGGTCTCAGGCGCAGGAAATCTTAGAAGCTTTTTTCCATGGTAATTTTGGATTCCTTCAGACTTCGTGCGGTAAGACTAAAGGAGTCTGTGATAAGGTCTGGTCCTGCCCTGATGAAGTCAGGGGTAACTTTAGTCTTAATATCAGGGGAGATAATTGGCTTTCAGGGCTTGTATCGGAGGTGGAGCAGATGATAATTTCTTCACAGAATTGTGTTTCCGATATACTCAAGCCAAGGGTGTACTAAAATGGGACTTTTCTTCTAACTGGAAAAGGTTTTTTCCCCTGGTATATTTGTTCATTTGAAAACATGTTGGGACATTTTCAGCATTAAAAAACCCTGCACATTTCCTTGCTTAAAAGAACATTTTACTGTTAAATATAAGCTAATTATACACAACTGAAAAACAAGTCAAAATACAAATTAAACATTACAACATTAACAGAAAAAAATGCTGTAACTGACACAAACTGTGGTGTTTTTTTTCCTGTGGACATTTACTTATGAAAATAACTATTCTTTTGACATTTTAACTTCATTTGAACAAAAAATATGGTATCTCAGATATTTTGCAAGTTAGACATTTTCTGCCTGTTTCAGCTTTAGGTCTGGCATCTTATCTGGACTGCCAGCTGAAAACCTGTTTGATGAGCCAAATTTAATCAGTAACTCCAAACAGTCCTAACTTTAGTGATACTTAGAGTGGAGCCTGATTTTGTTATCTATTCTGATTACAGAATTCCCTTTGAGATCTGAACCATGTGGTACATTTTGCTTATTAAAAAGCTATGAAGAGATGAAGGTATCTTGTTCCAGAGCATTAATCTAGATTTTCATTTGGGCATCTCTGAGACCAAAACCAAAGGGTGTGCATGACCTATTTTAAAACCTCTCAGTATTCTCCTGAAGCTTTTCCTTTTCCAAATTTTTCTTTTTAAGCTCCTATAGATAGCCAGGTAATAGCAAAGATCGCCTACATCTTTCAATGGCTATGTGTTCAGGAACTGTAGATGAACAGGTGTATTGGGTTTGTGTGGCAAGGTTTTGGCAGTGGTGGGGCTACAGGGGTGGCTTCTGTGAGAAGCTGCTAGAAGCTTCCCCTATGTCCAACAGAGCCAATGTCAGCCGGCTCCAAGACGGACCTGCCGATGACCAAGGCTGAGCCCATCAGTGATGGTGGTAGTGCCTCTGGGATAACAGATTTAAGAAGGGGAAAAAACCACCCCTGGGCAAGTGCAGCCAGAGAGAGGAGTGAGAACATGTGAGAGAAACAGCCCTGCAGACCCCCAGGTCAGTGAAGGAGGAGGGGGAGGAGATGTTCCAGGCGCCGGAGCAGAGATTCCCCTGCAGCCCGTGGGGAAGACCCTGGTGAGGCAGGCTGTCCCCCTGCAGACCAGGGAGGTCCACGGGGGAGCAGATCTCCACCTGCAGCCTGGGGAGGACCCCACGCCGGGTGCCCGAAGGAGGCTGTGACCCCGTGGGAAGCCCAGGCTGGAGCAGGCTCCTGGCAGGACCTGTGGCCCCATGGAGAGAGGAGCCCACGCTGGAGCAGGTTTTCTGGCAGCACTTGTGACCCCGTGGGGGACCCACGCTGGAGCAGTTCATGGAGGACTGTCTCCCGCGGGAGGGCCCCCACGCTGGAGCAGGGGAAGAGTGTGAGGAGTCCTGCCCCTGAGGAGGAAGGAGAGGCAGAGACAACATGTGATGAACTTCCCACAACCCTTGTTCTTCATCCTCCTGTGCTGCTGCAGGGGAGGAGGAGGTAGAAAATTCAGGAGTGAAGTTGAGCCTGAGAAGAAGGGAGGGATGGGAGGGGAAGGTGTTTTAAGATTCAGTTTTATTTCTCATTATCCTACTCTGATTTGATTGGCAATAAATTAAATTAATTTTCCCAAAGTCAAGTCTGTTTTGTCCGTGACAGTAATTGGTGAATTGACCTCTCCCTGTCCTTATCTCGACCCATGAACCTTTTGTTATATTTTCCCTCCCCTGTCCAGCTGAGGAGGGGAGTAATAGAATGGTTTTGGTGGGCACCTGGTGTCCAGCCAGGGTCGACCCACGACAACAGGAGTGTTAACAGCGTTCAAAGACTTAATTTGCAGGAGCTACAGAGGAAGGAAAGAAAGAAAAAATGAATAGCAAACATTAATGAGGTAGGACAGGCTGCAGTTGAGATGGCACTGGCACTCTGCTCTTTTGGGCTCTGATTTTGAGCAAATGGGTGTCTGAACTTTGCTGGATGGCAGGCAAATGCTGGAGATGATGCATTCCCCAATTAAAAATTGCATTGTGCAAATGAGCTGTAAAGAGCAAACACCAGGAGTATTAGGACCCTTTCTCTACCTTTCACCCTCTCTCTCGATTTCTGGAGCCCTGCAAGGAGCAGGAATGTAGCAGGCAAATTAGAGCTAGTGCTTTGCTTTTAGAGAAAGGTACCCTGGTGGGAAGAGAAGCTGCTCAAATATCTTGGGCTGTCTCCCACAGTAGCTACAGTCTTTTGCCTACCTTGTGGCAGCTACCCACCCTGATGATACTCTTAATCAGTAAAAAATAAAATTGAGTTGATCTGCATTTTCCTTGCAGTGAATACCTACTGGGTTGGGAGACTGGGAGAGACATGAGAAGGATAGTATTCATTATTTATAGCCATTCCTATAGTGCTTATCACCACAGTGTCTATAAGTGAGCACCATCGACAAGGCTCTAAATGTGAGATAAAATTTAATAGTGCATTAATAATAATGTGCACTTGTCTTTGGTGGCAGCAGTTGTGACTGAGATGACTTAAAATGGGAAGAAGAGAGAACTGCCATAGCTCAGTGAAGGTAGAAATCTGCGGAGGAGGAGGAGGAGGAGGTAGGGGAGCTGGGGAGAGCCAGCAGGCTTGGCAAGGGGAGAAGTGAGCCCAGAGGCGCTGGGGTCTGCCCATGGAGTCAGGGCACCAAAAGACACTGGTGGGGGTTCAGCAGCTTTGCAAAAATGAATGCATTTAAACAGCATATTCAGGAATAAACAGGAACATACGTGAACTTAATTATTAAAGGCTTCCTGTGCCGCCCTGCCATATACATATGAACACATGCAGTGGCCTGTGTGGCTCCTGCTCTGAGGTAATGACAGAAGATGACCAAGCCTGGAGTCTGCCTTGTTAAAAGCTACAGTTCAAAGCTGGCACCCTGGCTAATGGAACCTCTCTCTCCCCCTGCACTTCGTTTATTATGCTATCCTTCTTTCTTGCTCAGCTCTGTTCCCTTTTCCTGTCTCTAACCTGGAAAAAATGGCAGTTCATACCCCTCTGTGTTAGCACTGGGGAGAAGAGCTGTGGAAAGTGGCTTTAACCTCCTGCTGACAAGGCAGAGTGAAGAAAGGAGGATGGTCACAAGCAGAGCCAGAAGCAGCTGAAGCAGTGCTCCTTTCAGCCAGACCTGCTTCTAGATTAATTAATTTTTCATTAATCACTTCAGGAAGAGATAAATATAGAATCATAGAATGGTTTGGGTTGGAAGGGACCTTAAAGATCATCTAGTTCCAACCCCCCTGCCATGGGCAGGGACACCTTCCACTAGACCAGGTTGCTCAAAGCCCCATCCAACCTGGCCTTGGACACTTCCAGGGATGGGGCATCCACAGCTTCTCTGGGCAACCTGTTCCAGTGTCTCACCACCCTTACTAATGGCTAAAGAATTTTTTCCTAATATCTAATCTCAATCTACCCTCTTTCCATTTAAAACTGTTACCCCTTGTCTATCACTACACTCCCTGATAAAGAGTCCCTCCCCATCTTTCCTGTAGGCCCCCTTTAAGTACTGGAAGGATATCTTTCTTTGCTACTACCTGCCTGCGGCTTATCATTCGTTTGTGTGACCTCCTGTTGAAAAACGCTGCAATAGCGGGTGCAGCTTTGGCAATATAGCTTGAAAGGAATGAAAGGAGCTGAGAAACAAGAGAGAGGTTTCTTCAGGTCAACAGGTCTTTTTTCAGAGGCAAACCTGCAGTTTGTAGAGGTGGATGGTATCCCTGTGCTAGGGCAGATTGTGTGTTACTGACCACCATGCTCCAGTCATCTCTCTCCCCCATGAGCAGAGTTGATTAGGTGTTTTGCATAAAGAATCCATGTTTAAACCCATTTTCTACCTGTATTACTTTACGTCATAAGCACCTTCAGCAGTTTCAGTTGAAATATTCATGAAAGAGTTAAAATATTCATTTGTTGTAATAACTACGTAAGAAATGCTTCTACACCGACTTGTTTTCTGTTCCTTTCCTCTAGTGCTTTGCTGTCACCCTTAGACAACACCTGCTTCCTAATGCCCTCTGGTTTACATCCTCTCCAGGTCCTCCTCTACATGCTCATTTTCCGTGATGACACCAGAACACCTAACAGCCCTAGCAATTAAAGAAGGTCCTGAAGTCAATACAGTGATGCTTATTTACTAAGGGTTTTTAAAGAGGAACAATGGACATACTCAGTTGTCCCGCGCAGAGAAAACCACTGCTAGACTTGTAAATAAAGATGACATGTCTGAGTAAACACAGAAAAATTAGGTGCCAGGAACTGAGAATCCCGTCAGCCAAGTTGCCTATTTCTCCTCTGTGCCAACTAATGTTGTTCTAGTTGTACTGAGTCTTTCCCCTGGAAAGGTCCATGGTTGGGAGAATCCAGCATCTTCCTAGAGCAGGTGATAATCTTTAGAGAGGAGTTGCATGACACTATGAATCTCACTAGTCAGGGATTGCATATTTGTTATCTTCCCACTTCTGGACAGGTATTATGGGGCTCCATTTCACCGAAGGTGTCCAGGATGTAACAAAAAAGTAGCAGGAAAATCCTAGGGTGCTGAAAGCAAAATTTATTGTAAAGAATTCACACTCAAACTACTGTAGGTTTTACAAATAGACTTTGCAGTCCATAAATCCCCAAGCTTTAAGGGAACAGATAAGCTAGTGCAATACATCCATAGTAGCTTTAGAGTGACAGATAGTATGGTGGTCAGAGCCAGCAAGGTTTAGTCAGTGTGATGGTATGTTGCAGCTACAGATGCTTTCTGAAACTATTAAGGCTGGAGTTTTCTTTCACTGAATGTCTCAGTTTAACGTTAAAGCGGTACTTGAAGTCCATGGTTAAAGCTGTCAGGATCTATAACTCCTCTAGACAATGAATATATTTGTTTATAGTGGAGATTATTGCCTAGATTTCTGATATTTTAATCTGAAAACCCCAACGAAAATAGTGCTGCCCCTCATTGTAAGAATGACCTGCTCAGTGGCTTCATGTGAGTGTGTGTATTTTTATTTCTTTGTTTGGCTCAGGAAGCACAAGGAGTCTAGTATCTGTCTGTAAGGAACTAGGAATGAATTCCTCTAGAATAGGTGGCTCTCAGTTGGTACAGAGCCTTTTGAGCCAGCTCTTACGGCAGCCGTCACATGTTGGCATAGGCTTTATGGGAAAGAGTGATGTGGGAGCAAGAGAGCAACAGCTATAGCATCATGCTTTCACCAGTCTGCTGAATTTCAAGTAGAGGTTTGCTTTATGTTTGGTTTTGTTTGTTTGTTTGTTTCAGGTCTAGGTACACTTGTATGAAGTTATGGCTTCCCTCTGAATATTCATGAAAAATTCAGCAGGGTCAGTCCCAGATGTAAGCACAAAGGCAGCAATGTATGAACCTTTTCTTTATGCTCAACTTCGCTTTTTCTCCTGGTCTGAGCAGTCCTTGCAGCATTCTGACATATGGCAGAAAACTTTTTTTTTTCTTTTTTCCCCAGAAGTCCTTGCTTCTATCACCACAGATTATTGGTCAGTGACCACGCACAGAGCAGAGGATGTGTTGCAGCAGGAGGAGTACAAGAATTCCAAGGCTGCCCCTGGGAAAGCATAAAAAAAGAAAAAAGAATGAGTAAGAGCTGCAGTAACAGAGGCAGGGCAATGTCCACAGTGCACTTTGGTAGCTGGTATGGGAGAGAAGTGCACAATTTATGATTCTAAGCAACTGGCTCACCTTTTAGGTAGTTTGTAAGATGAGCTCAGTAGGATGATGCAAGCATTGGCAGCAGAAGATAATGTTTCATTTTTGTTGGCTCCATCCTACTGTCTGATTTTGCTAATTGCAATAGCTTTGGCCATCGGAGACAAATTACAGAGGCTATCTGCAAATGCTGGAGAGGGAGCTTGAATATTTTTCACACACAAATGCTTTAAAAGTGGAATTTCATAAATAAAACTTTTACTTCTGTATACATACTGAGAAGAACATAAAGATCAGATGTCTGCATTTTGGATTAAATTCCAAAAGGCATTAAACTTTAGAAGTGAGATCATTAGAGAGGTTTTTTGAACTCTGTGTCTATATGACACAATAGAGGGTAAAAGTCAGAGATGGGCAGAAAGGCTAAATGGCTTTGGCTTGAGCGCTTGTGTGCTTTAGCAAGGAAAAGAAGTGCCAATACTAGCGGTAGATTTTTTTGGCAGCTTCTCTTTTCTCATAGCCACCCCTACTCTTTCCAAAAAAAATTAAAGGTTCTGGCTAGCTTGGTAGCAAAGACAGCATTAAGCACCTGTGTTCCAAACAGGCAAGTGTGCCTGTGTGCCACTGGTGATCCATCTGTGAAACATGGCAAATGCCAGTGGGGGCATGCACAGGAGGTATGCAAAGTCCATGGCACATGCCCAGTCATAAAAAGCTTGAGCAAACAGTGCTACATGCCATGAAGTGACAAGAAGAGATTCAAGAGCTGGCTTTTATCCTCTCAGGTTTTCCAAGAGTAAACACCACTGAGAAACATATGCCTGATCTAGGGCAAATTCCTGCTTCTCCCAGGTGTTACAACTGCTTATCCAGGTCCTTCTCTTCTCCAGCTGGATAGAGTCAAGCATGGCAGTGAAGAAACTCCGATTCCCTTGGTTTAAAATAGAGTTGGTACTTCATGAACGACGAAGACAGGAGTTCTCCTAAGCTAACCCTGTGCAGGAAGATGGGAAAATATGTTAGACGACCATTGGAAGATGTTGGTAAGAAAAAGTGGGAACATGTCTGAAATAGGCATGATATAGCAGTTAATTCCCCTTTGATGTGAGATATCAGAAGCAAAGGGGCAGCAAAGCTCAGATGGGACAATGAATTGGAGTTATCAGGAGCCAGGCCATTTAGGGTTCCAAGACCAAATTTGGCCATTACTTAGCTGTTACCTCAGTGTTGGTTCTTCTATTAGTGCAGGTTAAGAGGGTCTCCTAAATGGCTTGCAAGAATCAGCTGTGCTGCTATACCCCCACTAACCAGTATGTTCATGTCATTGCATGGTAGTGCAGTGGTGCAAAGGGTATGGGTGGCAACTTTCCTACCCAAGAGATGCAGAAGACTAAGCACAGCACCCTCGTTACAGCTACAGAAGGCAGTATGTGCTTATCCATGGGATGCTGGGAGACATCACATGTCTGGGGCTTTGGAAAGGTTTGAGTTTTATTTGCCATGCCAAAAAACATAATCTAGTTTGAGACAGGAGTGTGTCATTTCAGTAACCCTACTCAAATGATTAGGTTAATAGTCTAGGATTTAGAGACATGGATTCACTTTTCTTCTCTTCCACAGATCTCTAGCATGTGACAGCCTCTCCGTACTCAAGTACTCGTCTGGCCAGGACTGGTCCTGGGTGTGTTGGAAAGATAAATAAATTGAAAGATGAAATGTTCAGATTTATACTGAGGAAGTCAGTGGTGGTGTAATATCATAGTTAGATAGTCCTTAAGTGCAGTTTTAAGTAGGGTGCACTACAGAGTGTGTATTAATAAAATATGAGATGGTAAAAGTCTGTTTTCACTGATCCTGGGTGGTTTTCTTTCCTGGAATCCCTTTGAAATAGCAAGAATGCAGTCATTTTAGCCTCTTCATTAAGTGTATTATTTAATCCCACACACTGTAGTTCCTTAAGCATAGAAACAATCTACTTTACACTCAGTGGGAACAATGAGATGCCCCAGAGCATGTTTAAAACAGAACTCCCAGACACAATTACTTGGCTTAAAAGGGTCTGAGCTACATTTATTATTATTATGGAAAAGCTCACCAAAATATGCAAACAAATCCTAGTCATTTCTATTCAATTTCCCTTCCTTTCTTAGAACCTGAATAAATATGACTAAACACTAGAAAAACTTGAATTCTTTTTATGGTGACTTAAATCTGTCTCTCTTCCTCATGTATAACAAGTCAGCTGTAAGCCTGTTTTTTTCTCTTAACTTTTTTTTTCCCCTACCTTTCCCAAGTATCTATTCAGCAGTGTTTGCTGACTGGCTTTGGCTGTTCATTTTCTCAACATTGTTATTTGAAATGATGTACGTTGTATTTAGAACCAAAGTGATATCAGACACACATATGAATACACAGTATATATCGTGTACAGACTGCTTATACATATGTGCATAGACACAAATTGTGTCTATGCATCTTATGTGCCCACATTTGCAGATATGCTAAAGCTGTTTATATTGCATATATACTGTATATACAGTATTTAAAATATTACATTTTTAAAGAAAAGTCATTGTTGAGAGCGGCAGTTTCAGTAATATTTGCTGAGTGGAAAGCAATAGACACTGTTAAAATGTAAAATACTTGCAAATGAAATGCTGTCTCACTGCATTTCTCTTTTCTAAAATCTCTGTGTCTGGACTGAGAATGTATTTTTCATGCTTGGATTTAAAGAGAGACCTCTCAGGAGAGTTAAATAGAAACCAAATAAAACCACAGCATCTTTGTTTGAAAAAGTCTCTGGGAAAGATTATGCAGCGCTGAAATCCTGCTCTGCCTGTAGCAGGTTTTTTGCATGTCAGGTTGATGTGTTTAAATATTTTTTTTTTTTCCCTAAAAAAAGACCCAACAGTGAAATATTATTTTACCTGTAATAAAGTACAAAAATTTTAAAGTAAGAAAGATAATTCTGCTACTTTTTGGTTTTTCTTCTTTTTTTGTCTCAGTGTCTGGTGTTAAAGTGATGTCTTAAAATATTTGAAGCTAATACAGAGAGGTGCAATATCTGGTCTGTATAGGGAGAAGGTGCAAAGGCTGCCAGATGAGCTTGAAAAACCCTGAGACCCTTTGGTTAGAGATAGGAGACAGCTGTGATATCCACAAGGACTGGTCAACACTGGTGTGGTCCTGGTGGTGGAAGGGCAGTAGCAAGACAAAAGTTGCCTCTTACAATCTCTTGTCAAGTCTATGGATTTTCATTGTAGGACAGGACAGCTTCTCATCTTCTGAGCAATCTAGTTTTCGAAATTGTTTTGAGGGCTGTCCTGTAACTTAACACTGTCAGGAGGTTATCCTTAGAGAAGAAGGGGATGAAGAGCTGGGTGTGGGGAGAGGTTTCTGGTAGTGACGTGCCTGGGGTCACGCGATGGGAGAGTCGCTCTCGCCCCTCATCGCACCCGTGACTGCGCTCAGCCTTCTTTCCTGCTGTTTAACCTGAATTTCCCTGTTCTTAACATCACGCTGTCACTACTAATGATACCTCTGAGCTATGTACTAAATTATTCTTTCTCTGACTTTCAGTTCTTCCTTTCAAATACATGAGGAGTTTCTAGCAATGCTTTTAGCAGAGATGGGCTGGACTTCCAACCAATTACTGTGTTTAACTGAATCCCAAATGATTTTAAATCTGAGAGAACTTCACAAGTTGTTAGACCTAGCTGAAGGAAAATGTTTTAAATTAGTTTTATCAATAATTTCAATGCTTTCCCTCATTTTAACAGTTATATTCTATTGTAATTTGGAGAAAAGAAAGCCTTATTTTTTTTGTTAGAAATTTTTGATAATATGGTCAGAAAGCAAACCTTCTGTACTGAGGCAAAAACAAGACTAGGAAAAAAGTATAAAAAGAAAATGACAATGGGATTTTCCTTAGTAAAAACTAAATGAGATAGTGGAAAAAAATTGTAAAAAAAAATTACGCCGATAACATACCTTCTCACTGAAAAAAAAGCCCTGCTGGGTGAGAAATCGGTTTGCATTAAAAGAATAAGGAAAAGAAAAACTTCGGCCAGTTGTGCCATACACAATGATTGTTCACATGTACTTGAGGAATCTGATCAACAAGCTCAGCACCGACTGAGAGCCCTGTGCTATCCTTGGTCAAGGCAGTGAGGATGACTGAGGTCTCTGAGGAAGAAGCTACCACTGGAATCGCTTGCGTGAAGGATTCTGCCCCTTTCACGCAGGACTGCCTCAGAAGCTCACTTTTCTGCCACCCAACAAAGGGTGGAGCTATGCTGAGGCTCAGTGACTCCCAGTATTCATGACTGATCGTGAGTATCCACAGGTAATGTAATTTTTGTCTAAAAAGAGATCAGCAAGCAGGGGGATTATATGTTTCCTTCACTAACCAGCAGTATTGTGTTTTTACTGCTACTTCGACAGAACTGTAAAGTCAACAAAACCTCGGTCTGTAATATATAGCATTGCATTCATTCTAGTAAGAATTGTCCTATAATTGTTTCATTACTTTGTAAGGGACAGAACTTGGATTTGAGGCTATTTTGGTATCTCTGAGAGTTGCAGATTCACCCCTCCAACGCTCTACGGGGGTTGGAAAGCCCACTCGTGTTTCTAACAGCTGGAGGCTGGTTCTTGCCAGAGTGCCTTTAGACTGAGACTTTAATATGTAGTGTATTTCCTTGCGCTTTTGTGGATACATCATCTCAGACGTCCACAACTTTTCACAAATAGATCAACAGCTGAGAGTCTTCTCTTCCCCTGGTCTAGTGGATTTCTCTATCAACTATTCAGTTTGTGTCTTAAAGCCTCCCTTATTCACCTTGATCCTTTCTACTAGCAGTAACAGGTCAACTTGTCCCTGGGAGCTTTAGCAGCGCACACAGTTCTGCTTGACCGTCTAACGCTTTTCTAATCCAGGTTTTCTTTCCCCTTCCAGTCCTTAAGCAGCAGGAGCATGTTTCTCTTGCTTGCTTGCTTTCTCCATTCCAGTCCTAAAGATAATAACATCTTGTAGGATTCTTATTTCTTCTAAACTGATTGGTTTCGTTGTGCCTTATTTTATAGGCCAGGTTATGGTCCTCAGCTGACTCGTCCTAGAGATGGAAGGGGGTATTTAACACCAACATGTTGAGGAATTTAGTTGTTTCTTTCCGAGTAAGTGGAGGGAGGTTGTAAGTTTGAGAAGAAAGACGTGTTCCAATTGCACGGCAGTCACTGAATCCAGCTGTGCTAGATGGCAACCTGGTTCCTTACTGCCATGGTATGATCTGAGGAGAGGTTTGGGGACAGGAGGAGGGTTGTGTGCCAGCTACAGAGAGCACGTACAACTGAGTAACCTATTACTGCATGCACTGCTTGCTTCCTTCTGCTTCTGCCACAGTAAGAAAGATCATAGACAGTTGGGTCTTACTGTCAGTGGATGCTTCAGTGAGTCAAGCACTGGTCAGAATGGAAAAAAAGGACTGACAGTTCGGGAGGGGAATAACTGCTCTGGGATGTAGCCTGTTTCTTGGGTGTATGAATGAAAAGAAAATGTTGCTCTGTGAAATGGATCATTGATATGTTTGCCCTTCCTCCTCCAGTGATGGAAAGTGGTTTTGCACAAGGAAAACGTACATGTGTAAGCATGTTAACACATGGGCATACACACACAGCTTCTAAGTCAGAGCCGAAGGGTGCACACCTATTGCTGAAGGTATAGCGCTGCATGTACATTATTGTTGACCTCCTTCATGTTTCTTTTGAAACTGCATTTCTTTCTCACCTGTGGTGCTCTATGGTTTGAGCACTACAGAACAAAGAAATGGTCCTTTCCTCTCAAATGCAGCTATATTCCCCTTATAACATTTTTTAAAAGTCCCAAGATTTTATTGCTAGTACTAAATAATATAAAATATAATAGAGAAAATAATTGCTGGGATGCTAGCTCTTTTGCCAATTTAAGCTCTGAATATCCTTTTCAAATAAGTCTGAAGGTAAATTTTACTACCTCATCTTATTAGGATGAATCTGTTGCTTTTAAGATTTATGTTTTGCTTCTGTTTTCATGTTTTCTGTTCCGGTCTTCCAGTTTTAGATGTCCTTGAACAGAAATAGCTGAAGGTGGGAGACTCTTAGAAGTCGTCTCCCATCTACTTGCCTTGTTCTTATTCTTGCTTGGGCATCTGCTTACGCCTAATGCTGGAAACAGGCATGCCTTTGGTGTGACCCAGTGTAGCCACTCTTATGCTCATATTTCATTTGACAGTGGTTTGAATTTACAGGAAATAGTCCTGTAATAATTTCCTCTTTTCAGCGACAGACATATATTTGGCAACAACTTAAAGTGGTAAAAGCTTGTAAGTCCTTCACTTCTCATTTCCTGTGAGCTCTCCTAAATGATGGGAAGGAGAAAACTCAAGTGGTTTATCCAAAATATACTCACAGGCTGCTCACATGGCTTGAGTTCACAAAGTACAGGGATGCTTTGTGGACTCAGATGTTTAAGACAGTAAGAGAGCAAGGCTCCATTTCTACGAAGGAAAAATAAGAAAGGAACATATGCTCAAGCAGTCTGTGGAAATAATGCTGCAGCTCCTGAGAGCTGGGATCCACTGAGCTCTGTGGGCAAAGCGGATGGGCACTGGAGGGACCAGGCACAGCAGCTCTGTGAGTGTTCACGTGGGAACTGCTCCACCAGATTTGTGACTACAGGGGTACTGAGCTGAGAGGCAAGAGACTTGATACTCGGCATGCTCGGTATCTCACTACTCTGGTGCTATTTCTTATTCTTCCTTCACCTTTGGTGAGCATCCCAGGGAAGGGAGTGTAATTTGTCCATAGTAACTCCCTGTCATTGCTGCTTGTGAGGGAGGAGGCAAAATGACTTGCGGATAGTCTGCTGAGTGACCTGGGAGACCAGTAGTGAAATTAGAAAAGAAACCTCAATTTCTTCAGTCTCAGGGCACGTCTCCACAGCCAGCTGTGGAAAGGTAAAGTCTGTTGCCCTTTCTCCTCCCCTCCCGCTAGCTGAGGGTGAGCCGGCTCTGATTGTGCAGCCCTGCAGCTATCGCTGAGCCCAGACTAATGGGCAAGTCTGGGAAAGCAGGATATTTTAGCATGGGAATTGAAGTGCCTGCATAGCTTCAGGACCTGTTCTGGGTTATGCCCTAGAGGTCAGGCAGAGCTAGGCTGCAACTGCTGAATGTGCCCGTGTCAATGTGCTCTCAGCCCAGTGTGATACGCGGGTTGTTGCTGAGCCTCTTGAATCCCCAACCTCCACTAAAACCTCCCAGCACTGTTGTAATACAGATAACAACCGGGCAATTTGTTCACACAGAGGATTCATTGGCTCAGTCACTGCGTTTATGGGCAAATAAAGTATTACACTACGCTGGAAAGGCCTTTCGCAGGTTTTCGATTCCTCAGGTAGGCACCGGCGTGTACAATGTCCTGCTCACCACAGGACTGAGTCAAACTTGAATACAGGACTTCTAATCTGATTTTTTTTATACATCTTCCGTTACCATCCCTCTCTTACTTGATAGTCTTTTAATGGCTCGGAGTCGGTGGTGAGGACGTAGTCAGTTATGCGGTTACCTCGTGGCTGTGTCCAGCACTCTTGAGTGGCTGGTCAGTAAGGACTAGTCTGCACGAGGTCTGCAAGTGTCTGTTACCTCATGAGGAATGTAGTGCTTGTGTAGGTACTAATAAAGCAAGAAAATATGTTTCCTGGAGACCTGTGGTGACATGATGTCTCCCCTGTCATCTAATCAGCTCCACTATATGACAGCTGATTCTTCTGAACTTCTATTTGGTATTTATTGTTGCCTTTGACAAAATCATGTAAAAGTATTCCTCTTTTCCAGGACTGGGTAAGAATTCCAAGGTTTGTGACTAAGAATGAGAAACCTAAGAACTTCTGAAATGACACACGTTTAAATCTTGTTTAATTCTTTTCATTAGCTTCAACAGGTAAAAATATTCCACCACCTTCTCAGAGATAAACTCGGGACAAAATTCCCATTTCCATCAGTTGAGCTCTGTCCCTCCAACCACTCTGACTGGATCCATAGACTGCTAAAATTACCGTGAATCTTTCATAGATTCCCCTTTAGGAGACTGGCACAAGCCAAAAACAAAGTATGCTGCTTCTAGTTTTTCATGCAATCCCTGTTACACCCAAAAGATGGGATTAAGGGACTTAAAATTGTAATAGGCCACGAATTTGGATAATTCATTTTAATGATGTGATATCCTTCCAACATCATTCCGTGGCACATGCTGGCGCTGGAAACATCTCTGGCTTTGTTTTGAGTAGTGTTGTGAGGACTCTGAACCTCTAACCTTCTTTTTCCTTTCTGCACGTAGAAAGTCCTGGAAAATTCCCTAATGGCACAAATTACAGGAGGCACCAGACTTGACTCTGGGAACTCTTGAACGCACTCCCTCTCTCCCTCTGCTTTTTTTTTTTCCTACTGCACTTGTCAGATTGTGAGGAGAAGATAATCTTCGTTTTACACAGGGGAAATTGGAGGCAGTGGAAATGTATCATAGCAGTGAAAAAAGAGTCGACAAATAACCCCCCTCAACATGGTGTTCAGATGTAAGGATTTTTTATTCCCTCCCCTCCCAGTCCTTGCTGTTCTCGTTTCTGAATGATGACGAGAGGAATAACACTACCTCTTCTATCTCAGAGCAGGAAATCAGCAAGTATAATACATGCATATGCATAAAATTCAGCAACAGGAACTATTGCCAATTTAAACCATTGTTCCCCTAATTTGGAGAAAAAAGGCTGTCTTACTGTCTTTATAGTAAAAGCCTCAAACAGATTAGGTCAAGTCTCTGCAGGCAAAGTAATTCTGTGGTGCTTAAAATGATAGGAACTAATCTCCATGAAAGCTGAGTCCAGGGGTATAGGCTATTAAAGATATCTATATGCTATAGGCAGAGAAGAAGATAAGAAGTCCAGCTCATAATGAGAAACGATAACTCTACACACTTTGTTTACAGTTTACCCCAAAGACCACAGATTAACACAAATCTCAGAGCATCTTTATTACGGCACTGCATTGGAGAGGGGGCTGCCAACAGAGGATGGAATTGCTAAGTAGGCTGGGACCATCTGTCCTCTCAGGGAGGTGAAAACGTGCATGATTGAGTGACACCTGCTTGTCAAGTATGGCCTGCTGGGAAATTTTCTCTTGGATCACTGAGCTCAGAGTACATTACCTGCATTAAAATCAGACAAACAATCTCATCAGCATTATGCATTTAAGCAACTCATGGCAATATCAAAATAAAACATATATTCAAGATCTCTAGATCTTGCAAGATTAGGAACTCATGTTTTGTTTTCCATGTTGGCAAGCTTAGTTTTTGATGGAAATTGAGCATTTATAAAAGACATTTTCTGTCATTTCAAGGATCACTGGAGATAACTAACAGGCACTACAAGCTGCCTTTTTCTTTTTCTTTTTCTTTTTTTTTTTTTTTCCTTTAAAAGCATTGAGTTCTCACTATAAAACCAGCCCTTGCAGACTTGTATGGATAAAAGCATTGTCCTTATGAAATGGAATCATTTTGATTGCACTCTGCCTTTTGATTGCACTCTGCCTAATGCAAGGAATTGCCCCTTTTTAAATATTTAAACACTTTGGAACATATTTAAGGAATGTTTAATAAAACTATGTAAAGAAGGACACGAAAATATGAGATGACACTTCTGTCTGAACTCATACTGTTGGGAAGAAAGCTACTCCTTCCCCTCCCTTTCAAAAAGCGCCACAGCATGAGTTAAGGTCAGAGTGTCAGCTTGAATTTCCAGTACAGATCCTGATTCTCCTCTCTTGTGTGGTTATCATCTTGATCATTGGACCTAAATCCGGATGCCACTGAAAATCACGGGTGGTTTTATCAGTGGCTGTGATAAAGGGGACATTTGTGTCAGGATTTGACCTTTACTGTGATTTTTTTTTTTTTCCAAATTAAGGCTTATCTTCTTTTTATTAAATAGAAAATATTTTTATGCTTATCATTAAAATCTCAGTATCTGATTCTAATTAGTGTTTTCACTTGTTGAATTCCAGAGTTATAGGCACAAAAAAAAGATCTATTGAAAACAAAAATAACAACAACAGAAGAGGAGGAAGAGAGAAAAAGAAAGTAGTTAGCAGTAAATGTGTGTTCTGAGTAAACAGCACTACTGGTCCTGTTGCAAAATAACTTGTAGTTCTGTCACTGATTTAATAAAGAAGTAATTATATGAACCTGGATTATTAAAGCTTATTGAAGACAATGAAAAAAACTTCAGTGGCTATTGAATTGGGTCCTTGCAGTATTAAGAGGGCTGGTGTGCTTCAGTTTTCCATTTTTCAGTCAATAAATAACATGTTTCTTCCAGACAGTACGAAGACCGTGTACGTTACTTTCATTTTTGTGGGTGCTGAAATAGCCGGCTAGCACCGTGATTCAAGTGTTAAGTATATGTGCGTTTCTTTTTGCCAAAGGGTGCAGCAGAAGGCCAAGTAAGAAGAGTGGGATCTATGGTTTTCCTGCAGAGTCCCTGAGTCCTCCTCCTGTTGGTGTCAGAGAGTTGTATCAGTCTACGAACAGATCAAGTTTAGCTCAGAGCGCTCTGGGATCTCACGCCTAGGTGCTCCTAGGAGGTCCCACCTGAATCAGTTCCTCTGTCCTACAAAGATCTCTTCTAATTCTCCACGCCACTGGTCCTGCTGGCTGTGGGGTGGTCGAGGACCTGCAGGCAGTGGGTGCTGCCCTGGCACCGCAGTGGTGTAAAGCTTTGTCTGGCAGTACTGCGGTAAGCGTCTTCCAGTGCAGCGTGGGTGCTGGAGACCAAGGCAGGAAGGGAACAACCCTACCTCTGTGACTATGGGTGGTATAATCAGGGACGTAGGTAATAGCTGATGCTGCTCTGGAGCTGTTGGAGGTCAAGGATTGGATCAGCTAGGTGCTCCTTCCTCTTGGCAGCTAAGGCTGGGAAAGGTGATAGGGCCTTCTTTCCCCTGGAAGCACACTTCTTCAGTCACCTGTAATGGTGGTATAGATTTTATCGGATCTTGGCATTGCCAGGCTCCTGCCCATCTTCAGAAATTTCCTTCAGACAATGCCAGAGAAATCAGCTGAGCTACATTAGTGCAAAACAAGCAGAAATGAAGAGTGAGGTCCCTTGCTCTTAAATGATTATCTCGCCTCTCTGGTGTGTGGCCTTCCTGGGAAGACATGCTGTATTTCAAAGGGATGAAATGATTACATTAACCTAAACATTTCTTCAGTGACCTCACTCTGGATGTTGCTATGCTTACCTGCAAATACAAAAACAAACAGATGGGTTGGTGCTCAGCCAGGGAGTCAAGAAAGGTCTCTTTGTGGGGAGGAATGTTCACACAGTAACTCTTTTTCTTTTTTTTTTTTTTTTTTTAATTTGTGCTGTGTTTTTTAGACTGGAGTGCTGAAAAACCAACTGCGAAGCATCTTGTGCTTTTGGGGGGCTAATACTTGACATCACGAATCCTGTGCCGTGGCTTCTGACATCCTTGTTGGTAACTCAAACACAGCCTGCACGTATGGGTTGATACTGATGATGCTCCTTTTTGGCTGCTAGGGTCAGATGAGAAAGCGTTTGATATGGAAGTGCTGTCTGCTACTAAAAGTGGTGCAGGCTATATTCTGCTCTGTTCTCAAGAGCTTTAATTGTGAGCTTTGGGTAATTTTTCAAAGCAGGTTGCAGGTGTGTTGTTACTGCTCTCCTTTGAGCAGCATTTTGTTATTCCAGAACATACCTTTATTTTTTTCTTTCCAAATGACTGACTTCAGAATATTAACTTACAATTCATTGATGAAAGAACAACTAATAATTATTAAAAAAAGCAGGGATACATGCTAGAGGGTTTTCTTGTGTGAAAAACACAGTTGAAAATAATTAATTTTATTCTGTATCCGTTCTTCTGCCATCTCATCTCCAGCACACCTGGTGCTTGTGTATTAAGTGATGTGATTAATAACTGTCAGATATGGTTTGTTTTCTCACTAATTCTCTAGCAGTGTGGGAATCCTGTGAAAGAAATGCCTTTTCAGTAGCATTTCTTTCTGTTTTCAGGTGTATCTGATGCTGTGCGTTTGCTGGAGATAGCTCCTTTGTCTTGAGAGGAGTGGAATTTGGGCTCAGTTTGGTGTTTTCCAGGAGGATCCTTTCCTCCCAGAAAATTCCCATTTGTCAAATCCAAAATAATCTATGGAGATGGGGCAGCACAGGAAGAGTTTTCATGACTTTTATTTTCCTGCTAGCTTGCCTGCCCAGCAGGTGCCAAGGAGACTGTGGGAGCCAGCTCCTTAGCTCCCATATTTAACTGGTAGCAGATCATGTCTGTCTCAGAGGCAGTCTCCTAAAAGATTTGGGAGTCTGAAAGCCCAGACTGCTAGCTACTGCTCCCGCAGCTCCTGGTGAAGCTGGGCGTCCAGCCTCGTTTCAGGCTGTATTGTTTCTACTTAAGAAATCGTCAAAGCTCTGGGAAGCTCCCAAGTTCATAAAACTTATCAGCTTTTTAGACAGCTTGCTGTCAGTTGCGTTTCCTAGGATTCACACGACTTCTAGTTTTGAATTCGCTTCCCTGAGAGACCATCTCGGAGTAGAGGTTCCCAGTGGTTGCTGGACCTCTGGTGCTGGTGCGGGGCTCCCAGCATGACCGCCAACCACGCAAACAGTCTGGGGTCTATTGGGTCTGTGGCTCTGGCACAGCCAGAGAAGTGCTCCCACTACTGCTGGAGTTGATGGTACTTGGGCAGCTGGTGGGACTGCCCGACTTGGATTACACATTTGGAGTTTGTCTATTTTCTAGAAGGTTTGAAGGGTTTGTTCCAAACTGGGATGAAATCCCTTTTTCAGTGGAGTCACCTCTGACCAAACAGATATAGAAGTGAAGTTGTGCTCCTTAATTCCTGTAGAGCCTGTTGCATAGTGTATGACAATCACCTGAAAAACCTAAACCTCCCA
This sequence comes from Astur gentilis, assembly GCF_929443795.1. NCBI lineage: Eukaryota > Metazoa > Chordata > Aves > Accipitriformes > Accipitridae > Astur > Astur gentilis. The sequence goes on from NC_064904.1 coordinate 12,736,654, forward strand.
TAAAGCTAAACTACAAACTAGAAGATTGTCTGGAAGATTTTATTTAAAACCATCTGGTTTTACAAATTTGTCATTACTTCATGCCACTCTCACTGTTCAAAGTGGTCATTCAGTAGATGTAAATATAGTTGGCTCCTACCTCAAGGTCTGTCTGCAGCACCAGAAATGTTTACAGTGGCCTTTGTTTAAGTGGGAATCAGTGTTTTGAACTGTGAATACATTTAGTATGGTAAAGAAACACAAAGATACCTTGGGCTTATCCTGGGTTCATTAACAGATGAACATACCATGGCTTCAGTGGCTTTATTCTCAGTCTACAGAAGTGTAACTAAGAGGTCCTTTGTCTGTGTTTTCAGTTCCGATACAGCCAATAGAGGAAAAAAAAAAATGATTGCCTTGGTCACATTTAACAGCTTCCTTCTATTGTCTCCCACTTGCATTTAGCTTTTGTTCTTGTTTTCATATGCTTTCATTTCTTTGAATAAATGGAATTTAAAAAAAAAAAAAAAAAAAGAAAGCAGTGTTCAAGCAAATAACTCTTGTTTGAAACATAGAAAATGAATAGGGCCATGCAACTAAACAGGCTGTAACATGCTTTCAAAGCTGGTTGTCTGAAATGGTGGGGCTCTACTCCGCCCCCTCTGTTCTGCAGTTGTGGGCTTGAAAGCACCTCGGGCAAGAGACTGTTGGAGCAGTGAGAGCTCTGAAATTTTTGTTTGCATAAATTCATAATTAAATACTCTGGTGTGAAAGAGATGGGGAAAAAATGTTTTCCCTGCTGCTTAGCAATTTTAAATTGGTTGGTTCTTTCTGTTGGTGGGGGCAGAGAAATACTGTCAAATCTAAAAATGCTTCTGTTTATCTGGGAATGCAGCAATGCTTTTGCTCTTGCTTTACATGTACAGAATATACATTCAGAGAAGCGCTGAGGGAGTGTATCATTCAGAGAATGGGAATCATAGAGCAATTAATAATTCAGGTCTGTTGTAGCCTGACATACACAATAGTATGGCATCAATCTTGAAATTGTACACAGGGAAGTATAGTCTATCAATCACTTTGTTCTTCCAACCAATTTTGAATAATTGTTTATTTCTATTTTTCTGATTTGCTCTGGAAAACCAACTTTTTCAAGCTCTCAGTGGAGTATTTTCCCTTGAGAAAGCATAGCTCAAGTAAAATCTTTTCTCCCATAGTCTTAGCTGATGTAGAACGATACAAAATCTCAGAATATAATCAGTGTATGAATTAGAATATCTCTAGTAATTGCTCCTAGCTTTTTTCCTAACAGTGCTGGGATGTAACTGTTTCTAGGTATAACTATAAAATGTCAGGTATGCTAAGATTTTCTATATCCAAATCTGTAGAAGATTTAAACAAAAATATGATGGTGTTGAAGTATTATTATTTTTATTTTTTTTACATTGCAGATGGTCAGGAGAGTTGGTAGCGTTTGTAAGTTGTGTTTGTATGTGGCAGGAGTACCGAAAACACATGTAGATCCAGGATTAGGTCCCTGGACCAAGCTACAACCAAGTTTTAAAGTCCAGATTACTCTTAAACTGTCACAGTAGGGGTATGAACTTGGGCATGACAGGTCCAAGATTTTATTTGGCCATCCCATTCAGGTGCATCATCCCCAGATGTTGTCCCCTCTCTGATAGTTTGCTGACAGTATTTATCCACCTGCATTTATTGCTGTCTGGAAATACCTTGTGTTGGAAATATCTTTCCTAGGACATACATTTCTGTGACAAAACCAATTGGTAACATTAGCAAAATAGACTATTGCTTTTAGAAGTACAGGTCAGGATGGCATCCCCTGTTGCAGGCAACTGCATAACTGCCCGCGGGGACACTGGTGGCCCAGGGCCCACAGCAGCAGACTGGAACCCATGAGATTTGGGTTGTGCTTGCAGTCTTGCCACTAATCAGTTGTAATTTGCAGCAAGTCTTCCTACTTCTCAATGCCTTTGCTTGCTGTCTCATTCTGTTTCTGTGTTGTCAGCTGCAGGTTATTAAGGGGAGAGAAAGGAAAGGCAAAGAGGTTGTAGCCCTGTTCCTCCCTGTCTCCTGGGCACTGCCCAGGGTGGTACATGGTCAGACCATGGGGCAAAGGAGAAACCTGAGAGCATTCCCTGACACCAAACAGTCACTGTCGCACATTCAGATCACATCATATCTGCTTTGTTTGTCTAAGAACAGTGAGCTTTTTGAGGCAAAGATGCAGCCTAGTATCGTTTTGTGCAGCTTCTAACACAGTACCAATCTCCACCTACACAGGCTCATCCAAATCCTAAGGAAATTTAAATAATTATGGTGACAATTTGAAGCTTATTCTTTGGCTGCTTTGGGAAGGGAGGCTCTGTTTAAAATCAGTGCTGTTCTGGAATGACAGTTGTTGCAGCCTGGACTCTGCGTTGGCAAACCCTCGTGACCTGCCTCTCGCTGTTTCCCAGACAAGATGCAGACGCTCCAGGAATTTGTTTAATGGGGGCCTGATTGCAGAGGGACACTTCTTGCGGCCACAGTGTTTCTGTCTGGAATTAGGCTTGATGGAGGTGCAGAAGCAACATCCTGCAGGTAAACCAGGTGTGACAGATCTGTGGTTTCAAATGGATGGTTGGTGTCAGGGCAACAGTGCTCTGCTCCAGTTGCTTTGGGTTTGTTGTTGCTTACTCCCCTGAGGCATTAGAGAGCACCCAAAAACTTAAGAAAGAGGTAGAACAGAAAGAAAGAAAAAAAAAAAAAAGAAAAAAAGCCAAGGATGCGAATGTGAAGAAATTTCCACCGTCAGGATGAAGGCACAGAAGGACAGCTAAAAGCTGTCACACGTCAATCACATAAAGGGTAGGAAGCATATGCAATGCAGTTAATGCTCTGAGCAAAGGGGAAAGGAAAAACAACTGGTCTCTGGGTATTAATTATATACTGAGCTGCTAATAAGTTGGAGACGGCGTGAGCATCAACTTCTGATATATACCAGCTTCAGAAAACAAATACAATGAAGGATAAGACAATTTAGAGTAGTATAATATTAACCAGGGCAGTCCAGGTAAAGTTAGTAAGGAGTGCTGGCACTGCACCTGTACAAATATTCCTGCCCTTTTCAGGGCACTTGCTGGCAGTGATGCACAATAAAGGTGCATTGATCTCTTTTATCTTCAAACCAGTGGTAAGGTCTGAAATACTGAGTGAACCAAAAGACCTCATTAACTTCAGCTATCAACAACAGTCTAATGTAAAAAAAAAAAGAAGTTAAAAATCCCAAGCATCATCTCAAACAGTCCCTCTCTCATTATCTCAGCCCTTCCTGGAGAAGATCAATAAACAATTTGCATATTTTTTATCAATATTTAATGTAATGCAGCAGGATGCTTTTGATGGCTCAGGTCCTTCTGTGCACTCTTTTAACATGACAGAGACTAAGAGCCCAGCAGGTGCTCAGGTGCTGGGGTCAGTTCCTAGTTAAAAACATTAGGGATTGGTCTGGCTAAATAATCTACAGCTGCCCATCCAAGGGCAGGAGTGAGAGCTCACAGAGCATGGTGATGAATTTTAACGATCCAGGAAGACAAATGAGCCTGAGCTGCCATGCAATTAGTGGGCTGTGGAAAGATGTGTTGGGTCTAAATGAGGGACATGATCTGCTCTTGACTCTCAGTGTGGTAGGAGCCCTCCCTCTGAAGGCCGTAATGAGGAAGGTAGATGAGATCCCAAACAGGTTGACAGAACAATTAAGGGGAAAATGGGAGTTGATTCAAAATGCGGTATCGCCATGGATGGCACAGATACATACAGATCTTCCTCCTTAAGAAGCATGTGCTGCTCTTCAAAAGTGGGTACGTGCTCAGGGAATTCCTTTTGCTCCCCGTGTACTTAAAAATATATATTTTAAAACATTGTATGCCTGAATCAACCTTTACTTAAATATGAAAATAGCTTGGAAGAAAAGGCCAAGTTCTGATCTCGCTTACTGAGGTGTAAATCGGGAGTAGCTCCTCTGAACTGCCTGCAACAAGAATGAATTCCAGGATGGTGTATCTTGTGAAGATCCATGTTTTGTGCAATAGACAAAAGGCAGTTTCCATCCAGTGATCAGACTATTGTTCGAGTCTGCTTGATTGAGACTTTAAAGCTCTTTAGTGAACATGGGGGCTCAGAAGAGCTGAAGGAGAGGGTCCTGCAGGCTGCCTGAAGAAAACTCTTGAGTTATTCCTCTGTCTCTGAAGAAATAAAAACAGGTGTATTTTTAAAATGTGCCATAAGAAAAAAAATATAGATCTTAAAACCAGTTACGTTTGTAGAGGGATCAAACTGTAAGTTTTCTAGTGCTTGGCCAATGGGTGACCATTTAACACCCTCCATATGCTAGATAGAATAGATCCCTTGCTAGTTAGCGGAACTGGATCAAGCTGGGCAATGTCAGTAGAGGTACTTTTCATTGATCTTGGTGGATTTTGAATGAGGAACTCTCCTGTTAATGAGCACTTTTATAATATATTTTGAGCTCTGCTGATGAAAATTGCTGTATGGAATGGGATAACAATGAGGATTGCTAGCACTGACTATAGAGGAACTTAGAAAAAGAAGTCTAGTAAAGTTGTTACAATTTCTGAAATTACTTGAACTATGAATTATTGTACTTCTCCAAGATTACTGTTATTAATTGTGGCCTAGATATGTTTCAGCTGTCTTTTCTTTGATCCTTTCCTTGCCATCTTTTTACTATCTCTAAAATGACAATGAAAAGGACTGTTTTACTAATTCTTTGGGTTTTTCCATATGCTACATCACACATTGTATTTTTTCCTTTAACCATTAGGAGCCAAGGTGTGACTGTTTTGTTGCTGTTAACAGCCGGATGCTCACCAGAAGAGATGCACTGACTGCGCTGAAATGTCTACCATGGGAGCAAAGAGTTCATCAACTGGCCCTTAAAAATAAAGGTGAACTTGTGTTATTCACAGAGAGGCACAGCTGCAGACCAGGACACTGGTTGTAATATATTAGGGTCGTGTTCAGATTCTGCTGTGGATATTGAGTAATATTTTAGCCAGCAAGACCTTTTGAAGCCAGCAGGAATAATTTTGAATAAGTGAGGGGGGTTGTGGAATCCCGATCCTTGGAGATAGTAAAAAATTTGACTGAATGATCCCTTGAGCAACCTGAACCAAATCGGCCCTGCTCTGGTTGGGTCAGAAAACCTCCAAAGGTCCCTTGTCAAATTAGTCTGTGATTCCAGGGTGAATAAAAGGCAGAAAGATTGGGCCCTGCAGTACTTATGGACAGACATTTTAAATACTCAGAGACTCCATGCAGGTTACACAGCCTCTGTGCATTTCATTGCTCAACAATTTTAAAAGGTAATAAAACTTCAATGAAATAAAACACGTTCATATTTTCCATACATGCACTCTTAGGGGGACACGAACATGTGCTAATAGATTCTAACAGCTTTGAAGTTGTGCTGGCCCATTAATGTTGTATTGTTTCTTGAAAATGAGCAATATTTAGCATACAATATTTAACGTATGACAAACGAGGCTTGGGAGTTACCAGTGACATTAAAGCCATATGCTTGAATGTTGCAGCTTCTCCCTGAACCCAGCATAAGATTTTGCCTCTTGTTCACTCTGCTCATAAATGGAAGCGTAGTGCAGAGATCCTAGACCAAATCCAAAATGCTGGCACCTTTACACAGCACAAAGGACTGCCGTGCAGCTATTTCAGGGTGCTGGAACGAACATGGTTGTGTTGGTACGGTGGCTTTCCAACGTACTAAGCTTTACCTCTTAGTAGAACTGTTGGGGTTCACTTTAAATCTGGCTTGTTGCAGGTTGCTCTTTGACCTGTGCTAAAGGCAGGCAAGCTGAGCAAGAAATGCTGACCTTAAAACACTAGCTTGTTTCCTAACTTTCTTTAAGAGCAAGAACATGGTGCATCTTCCTCTGCTGTGAAAGGGAATTGAGTGGTTTTGTTTGTTTGTTGCCTGGAGATGCTCTCAGCTAGTCTTAGCTTAAGTACTTTGTTCACTTTTGTGCTCTGTGCTACAAGCAAGAAGGGGATAAACTGGAAGAAGTCCAGAGACCAGCAATTAGCAATCTAGATGGTATGATGAAAAATTGAATGAATAGGGATTTTTAGTCTACAGAAGAAAAGTCTAACGGGAATAGGCTAATAGTCTTCAAATACATAAACCCCCTTCTGCTGGAGGGAGAAAGGAAACGATCTGTTCTTGTCTGATAGCAATAAACAAGGACTGATGCTCTTGAAGTGAAGTAGGGAAGAAAGTAAGGAGGATTCAGGCTACACATTAGAAACAATGTTTGAACAGTAATACAAGTATTGTAATAAGATTATGTGGAGGACGTACATCCAACAAAAATATTCTGTGATCTTCCTGTTGTCCTTTCCATTCCTATCATTCTCAGTTTCCACAAGAACTCTGATTCTGAACATGTATCTGAGAAGGAGGAGTGCTCTGTGAGAAAGCGAGGAATGTAAAAGGGGTTAAATCCCAGCTTCTCTGCAAACTTCCTGTGTGATCTATGGCAAAACCGAAGAAATTCTGGAGACTTCTTATTTCTAAAATGAAGATAAAATTTTATTTCCTTTCTCCTTTTGCTTTGTCTAACTGGGTGACAAACTACTGGGATAGGATTGTGGTCTCTTTGTACAATTCTGAAAAGGTAGAGCTCTGTTCCTGGTCAGGGTTCGCGGACAATGATTTTGTAGGTATGATTATGCTATTAATAATTACACACAGCTCCATTCTGATTTTGTTCCTGCATGTTCCTTCCTTTGATTGTACTTCATTCTGGGAAGATCCCAAGAATCTTTTCTTCTATTTTTCTCTGCCTAATGATTACTTTTCTTGTCATATATCAAAGAAGGCATCACTTCCACCTGGAATTAATACGGCATATTTATCTGCATTGTATTTTTTTTTAGTTCCTTTGGCTTCTCTCTATTTTTGGAGTAGTTTTAAGTGGCATTTGTTTCATATAAGTTGAGGCTTTACATGTAGATAAAAATAAATAACTGTTGATTAGCACTACGGTGGACACAACTTTAAAGTTGCTAACTGATCTAGGCCTCACTGGAGCGATTGCAAAGACTTCCACTGACCTCACTGTGTTATTCTAGCTTCTCATATTTGCGCTCATCAATCACGTTCCTTCAGCGTAGTCCCAAATCTATTTTGTCCTCTATAATTTTGGCATAAAGTGTTGGCACTGCCTCTCTGATCAGGACTCGGCGAAGTTCCATATGGGTCTCTCAATCTCTTTCAAATCCCCCTACGTCCCAGTCCACAACCTTTCCCCCATACATTAACTTTGAAAAACTCATGGAATTAGCTGTGGATCGTACTTTGGCACCCTACCAGGGAGCTGAAGCATTTGGCTGTTAATTCAGATTTGTTATCCCTAGTAGCTATAGCTGGTGCATCTTCTGACTAACAAGTTTACTGCAGCTCCTGTCAGGTGGATTAGCTAACTCTGGCTTTGCCTTGATTACACACTTTCATGGATGCAGATGCATCCATGCATCATTACTTAAAATAAATGCTCCTTTTTGAAAAGAGAAATCAGATCTGATTAAAGGATAGTGAATTGATTGGTGCCAGCCACATTTCTTCGGGCTTTAGACAAGCCTGTGTCATGCCCACTCACAGAAATCAAATTGTGATGTTCAAGGGACAGTCACCATGACTGTTTCGGTGGAAAATTAGCAGACAGACAGACTCCTCTCTGACCTCACTTTCCTTAGGAAGAAAATTTTGGAGTTAGTTTTAGGCATTTGATGCTCCTTATGCTGTCAGTAAAAAGAAACAAGCTTTGCAGGCAGCCTGGTGTTTAATGCGGTTACTCAGAAGTGGAGGCTTCCTGCAGTTCATTTGCCAGCATGAAAAGGGCCTCGCCTCTGCAGAGAGGACTCCGTTTACCACTTTATAGACCTGGCTGTGAGGTGGGCAACCTCTGCCCACCCTTTTGAAGCTGTTCAGAAAAGAGTTCAAGAGCGAGAGGAAGCAAGAGAGTCTGTTTCTGTAGGCAGTTTTTGAGGGCGTTTCGGTGAGAGGGTTCAGGAAAAGAAGTTGTGTTTTCTAGCCACAGCACCCAAGCCTGCTCATACATCTTGAATGTAAAGAGTCTCTTGAGAAAAAATGAAAAAACATAATCCATGTTGTGATGCAGTGCTTTGTGTTGAATATAGCACTGACAATGTTTGCTAAGTTTGGTCTAAGCATGCCCAATGGATCAATGGGTTTATCTGTTCACCTCCCTACCTTATTTCTGAATTGTGATGCCTGTTAGGCTGAACTAAACCATCTAGCTGCTTGGATCTAGTTTTCTTTCCCGGTGCATGAAAACAGCTGTGTTTAGATATGCAAGGAAATCTGTAGTCCAGAATTCAGATGCTTATGGATGCAAGCATAGTCAGAGACATTAGCTCCTAACTGACACTGAAGTCCAAGTTTTAGGGGACTTCTGGTGGCCCAAATCTCACAGTATACCCTATTTCTTCAGGTTACAGTGGATGGAAATTGCAGCTTTCTGTACGACGACAATAACCAATTTCCACATTCGTTTCATAGTTTCATACAGATTGTTATGGTCCATGGTTTTTGAAGAAGGCAAGATAGTGGTGCCAGGATCCCATGGCATGATATTCTTGTACCAGGCATCCAAAACCCCCAAAATATTGAATGCAGATGGAGCCCTAGCGTGGTATCTTCTGACTGCCTTAGAGCTGCAAACAGGTGGCATCCATTAAAAATCTGCACTTGGTTATAATTCCCATTACTCTATCTCAGACCAGTCCCAGCTGCAGTTTGCCCACTGTAGGAAAGAGAAGACCGTAGCCATACTGTAAGCAGAGCTGGAAGACTAAACAGTTATTAAAGGGGTCTGGTTTTTTGTTTCCTTCCCCCCCCCCCACCATTAGTAGATCTACTCCCTTTGCTGATAGCCTTGTAAAATATTACAGATATCTTAAAAACATGTATCTGAGAGGCTCTAGAAAACTGATGCTCTGAAACAGTGATTTCAGATTCTGCCTTTTTTTTTTTTTTTTTTCCCAGGGCTGGTGCCAAGCCCACTCCTGACCCTCTGGCTGGAGTCACACAGCCCAGTCCTGAAGGAGTAACAGAGCAGACACAGTAATGGAAGAAGACTTGCTGAACTGTCTCCCTTATGCAAAGACAGCCTTCCTTTAGACCATTTAATTCAGTAATTTTAATGTTTCTTGTGATTAGCAAAGCTGTGGGGAAATATTTCCACTGCACATAAAGAAGGACATGCATCTGTGCCTTTAAAAGATGAAGCAGACTCAAAATATTGCCATGTGGTTTGCAAGTTAAAGACTGCAACTTCTCCCTAGTGTGCTTGTGTTCATCAGATTCATCACATCTAAAATAAATTATAATTTCCCAGGCTATTGTGTTTAACAAAGCTTTGGAGACATCAGTTGTCTTATTAACATTTATATTCCATTTTTTTGACTAATATTATCTCAGAGAAATTAAGGAAAGCTTATTAGTATTTGAAATGGTAGAAAGAATATTTTTTGTCTTCTTAGTGCTTAATGAATTCTGTGATGTAGCCGAATATTTGTATGTGTAATGAAATCACATATTTCCTCATGTTTAAAAAAAAAATAATTGGAGGGGGGGAGAGAGAATGCAGTCTTGGTACTTGGTGAGAATTTTTTTCTTTTATTCTAAAGAAATATTGTCAAATGTCCAAGGATTTGTGGGCGGGCGGGGAGTGGATGTGGTGTGTGTGTACCTGCATTATCTCTATTAACCTTCACCTATAGAATGATATCCACTGACAGATTAACTGTTCTAAGGCAAGATTCATCCAATGTACAAGCAAACACACCTGCCTGAAAAAGTGGAATAACAAAAATTATTTCCCTTCTTATCATATAGTATGTACACATCTTTATGTTTCTTCAGGATGGCCTATCCATTACAAAAGCTAATTGATTATTGTGGATCATCAGTGTCAAGTACTATGTAAGAATGACCAGACTGAACTTGGAACAATATCTATTCTTTCCTCAGCTCCTGCAGTCCACAGATTTTATTTATTTATTGTTTTAAGTAAATTTTTTTTCACTTTGTTGACTTTTTTCATTCTACAAGCTGAGTTTTCTCATTTCTGCATCTTCTGTGGTACAAAGAAGAAGGTGTGGACATGCAAACAGAGCAATTAGTATGTTTTTTCTTGTGATTAAACCATGCTTTTAAGAAGCTATAGAGTAAATAGACTCTTGCCCATTTATCACAGGCATATTCTGAATATTCAGTAATATAAACCTGTAGTGCCTGTAAGACCTCACAGAAGAACTCTTACTCGTAGAATTACAACCTGTAATAAAACCATGTTGAATCCCTAAGTGCATCCTAACTACGCAGAGCATCAGACATAGGCCTCGGTGGGAACTTTATGCGCCTGAGAATCATAGAAAGTAGCTGTTGTACCATAAATTCCTTCATGCAGGGATCATTCTGTCTCTCCTTGGTGATGCTCAGGAACAAATAATTATATTAACTAAGTATAATGCATATCACATATCATGCAGTGGTAATTGTTTCCAGTGGAGTTGCTATATCCCATAGGTTTTAACATAATACTCTACTTTTCATGGTAAATGAACAAATAAATCATGTTGCCCCCATAAAATTTCTCCCTGACCCTATCTTTGATGCATGATACTGCATGATGCATGTATGAATTGAGAAGACATAAAAGACAAGAGCGCTGCTCTTGCTTTAGACTGTTCTGTTACTGGATATTGCTCTATTGCATTTGAGATGACTGTGATAAACACCCTTTCCCTGAGCATAATTTGTATATAGATCACATGGTGTGATCAAAACTCAGCCACTGTAATGTTTATTCTGCTTTTTTTTTTTAAATGTAAACAAAGCCGAATATTTGTATTCAGTGTGTAGTATTCCCATCTGATTGTGCATCTGCAAATTTGTACTTTTTGCCTGCCTTTCCTAGCAGATATGCTGGGATGAACTGCAGCTATTTATATATGATACAGAAATGTGATCACATTCTTTCACTTTGCAAGATGCATATAGGCCTACACAATATTAAGCCTTTTGCAATCGCAACCCTGTTTGTATCCACCCGTATCTCTGTGCTACCCTGTGACAAACTGGACCCTTTTGCCTCATGATAAGCTGGATACTGCCCTGTCAGCTCTGCTCTCTCCCCTCACTGTGGCCCAAAACGGCAGCTGTATGTTGCTTTGCCTAGTGCTGTGCTCAGGAGAAGCTCCTCTTTTGAAAGCCCCTGATGCTAAATTGGGAAGAGACTGATGCTCCAAGGCATCCAGACTTCGTTTTCTGAAACTTAGCAATAGCGTTACCATAGTTCCTCAAACAGCCTAGTGTTTATCTTCAGTCTTACAATAAGATGAAGTATTTCTTGAGAGGAACATTAATCCTGGAGCTTTCAGATATTTGTGCTTGCTTGACAGAAAATGGATGGACTCAAAGTTAAGACTTTCCCCATTTACCTGGCAGTCATTTCTTTATCAGATGCAGTTGAGAAAATCCTTAAGAAAAACAGGGAAAACCTCTCATCTGTGAGAGAAAAGTATGACGTAGAATATAATCCCATATTCGTATTTCTTAGCAAAGACTTTCCAAGTCCCTTTGTGCAGAAAGTCCAAATCTCCATTTAAATGGAGCCATTTTGAAAGTACGTTCCGCATGGACATGCATGGACCAGTTCTCTTTGTAAGAACAATAGGGAAGGCAAAGTTTTATCATTCAGGACGATGGATACAGAGTAAATCCAACATTCAAACAAAGACAGATCATATGGCGAAAGACAGCATAAATCACTGAATATCTTAATACTCTGCAGGAGTTATGTTTGGTATCTTTGCATGCTAAAATTAAGCTTACTGAATGTCTAGGGCTGGTTCCAGGTTTCAGTCAGCCAAATGTGGGTGTATGGGAAGACTGAGATATTCTCGCAGACGAGTGGCTGTGAAGTCAGCCTGTGACTAGAGCAGCTTTTAAAGTGTTTGGCTTGGCATTACCTCACCTAATGTGCAACCAGCATTGAAACTTCCCCTAAAGCAATACAATTAATTGCATGGTCTACTAGAAGAAAAAGAAGTCTAATTGGTCCCAGATTTATTCTGTCAATAAAGACAAATTATTTTCCTTTTTTATCCTGATCTAAACACAAAGTATTTTGAGAGATTTCTAGACAAATCAAAATCTTTGTTGAAAGAGAATACATCTTGTGTTAGTTATGCAAATCTTAACTGCTTACACCAAACAATGGCTTTTAATATGTCTAATCTGTTTTTCACAAGAAAATGTTAGTTAAATATTTTGCATGTTATATTCTAATATGATTAAGTTGGCTGCTTCCATTATTGTCTTATCTTATTTATTATAATGTACTGTCAGGCGGAGCGCTAAATTTATCTGTAGCACTGTTCATTACCGTTTTAGCAAACAATGACAAAATTCTTTAAATTGTGCTATTGTGTTAATTGAGAGGGTGGAGTTTTATTCTCATGGTTCAATCTTCTATAGAAAAAAAAAAGCAACAAACAAAAAACAACAAACAAAAACCAGCCAGAAAGCTGGGCCCCTTTTCCTTCCTGTTCTGTTTAAAGACCTATAGCAGCATGAATGAAACATCAACAAACAATTGCATCCCCCCAGTCCCCAGGGAGCTAACGTATTTTATCAGCATTTACAATGAAAAGAACAAATATCAGAATCTCAGTATTACTGTGGCTTCAATTCTCCTCCCCCTGCATTATTATTTTTTTTAAACTCATTTTAGAGAGCTGCAGGTTGCAATTCCCAGCTCTGTGCAGGAGAAGCCCTAATAATGGGTCAGAATTCACATGCACACCCACCCCGCATATACGTATGCATAGTTTTTTTTCCTTTCATGGTACAGCAAAAGATATTATCTTGGTAATTCTCTATTCACTGTGTTACACCTCTTCCCGCTAATCCAATGCAGAACCAGATTACCAACCAAGGCTTTTGAAGCCTTGATGTTATTTTGCTTGATAAATTGGGCACAAGACTAAAATTGAAAAGAAATCCTGTTTTTATTATTGGAGACAAATCTAGCAAGCAGGAAGCATATGTTGTGCTTTGGACCACATGCTGGGGAGAGGGAGCTAGAGGGCTCTCAAACCAATCAGTTACTTCAAACAATACCCGGTGTCCACCTGGGACGGAGCCTGTGCCATTAGTCTTGACTGGAGCAGCCCTCTAATGCCACCGGGCAGCCCCAAGGAGCAGAGAAACCCACCTGACAAAATGTCAGAAGGAAAAAAGAAAAAAAATAATCAATACGTTGGATATTGATTTGCATTATTAATTTTTTTCCTTACAATTTGATATGCTGATCAAAAAGGGGGGAAGAAGCATGTTTCAGAAGCTAGCAAAGGGCTTATGTGAAAGCTTTAATGTTAGTGAGCTAATGCAAGGATCACAATAAATGCATGGACTAGCAAGCGCTGTGTTTTTCAAAGGGCAGTGTTGAGTATTGATCTGTATTAGAAATGATAATGAGGTTATTTTGTGCCTCGGTGAAATACCTTAACTGTTTCAGTGCTCCAAATGCATCAGAGTTAAAGTGCTGGAGCTTATGAATTTTTAATGCCTCCAACTCCAGTTCCTAAATTTTTTCTGTCTTTCGATAGCTATTTCAGTTTTATATTCCTGCACTATTGCAGCTACTTTAGACAGTTTCAGCTTCCCATTTCAATGTAACCACTCGTGAAATAGTAGTTACTTAAATCCACCCCCACAGAAAAGAGCTTTTCTTTGCTGACATCTTGCAGAGTCTTTCAGGTTTAAAATATTTTAAGTAAGCTGAAGGCATGAACCTTTCAACTTTTCCAAATAGAGGTGAAGATCAGTGCTTATGGAGAAAGCAGCACATTCTTGGTAATTTATTCTGGAATTACTTTGGCTTGCTTTGGTTTGATCAATAGAAAACATTTCCTAATTCTGCATGACCCTTTTGCTGATTTGTGTATATGTAATGGTTGCTTTGTTAGTGAAGTGATGTGAATAAATAATTAATGTGAAGGCCAGATTCTTATTTAGTACACCAGCCCAACATTTGTAATTGGTCTGAGGCTAGCAGCTGCAGCAACATGCAGCATGACATGGTAAGGAAAGCTTTGCTGTTACAACTTTCTGCTGAAAGGTTAAAAAAAAAAGAATCTTATCATAAGGTTCACAGAATCTCTAGTTTCTGGTAAATAACTTTTGTTTTTCAATCTAACATTTCCAGCGGTTGGTTGAAAAGCAAGATACAAGATAGCAGAGTCAATTAAAGTTGGCTTCACCTTTGGTGCTGTGCATTAAGAGATTTACATAGAGAACATCTTTCTTCTTTTTTGTACTGATACTGTTTAAGTATCATAAGCCTATTTGCACAGCTAAAAATATAATCCCTGGCTAGCATTCCAGAATTCAAACTATCATCATTCCTTTTCCTCTGTAGCTGTTCAAATAATAATAAAACCAATCAACAGAAAACTGTAAACAGTCATTTCTAGGCTCTCCAAGCTAAAGCCATCTCTCTTTCATTCAAAATTAACAACTGTCAAAAATAGTGTAATATGATTTTAAAAAAGTACTAAAGCCAAGACAGGCATGTATAGGAATATACTGCTATCCCTATTATTCTGAATCATGTTAAATTTTAAAAACATTCTTTTCTTGATTTAATTAGACTAGGATTGTCCCCAGTTTTGTAGAATGACAGAGAAAATGCTTCAATACCATGAATTTTTCACCATTTTCAGATGCTGTGTCTTAGAACTGTAGTGAAGCAATAATGATTTACACTGACTGTTGACCCAGACTTGTGGGTTTAAGTGGGCTGTATTTTCTCTAGGAAGTGTTGTTTCTAAATAACAAGGACATTATAAATGATATCCCAAGGGCAAGATATTAGAAATGGTTGGTGGGAGCTGATGTTTTTATCACTGATGTAAACAGGAATTAGGCACCAGTAAGTGCTTCTGGGAATGCTCCTGTTAAAATTCTTTCATTTCCTTTTGCCGATGAAATCAGAAGGCTGTGACCCTCTTCTGGTTTTTCTCTTGGTTATAGACCAATATATTTCCCTGCCTCTAATTTAGATTAGTTTTCAGACTGATTGCGAGTTGAATTCTTCCTCTTGGTGCTCTTCTGTCTGCGATTGTCCGTGTAGGGGTTAATGTGCAGAAGCAACCACATTTCTTTGGTGTTATTCTTGACAGGGCCTGTGACATCTGAGGTCATGCCTAGCTTGTCTTGCCTAGATACTTTACTCTTTCTACGCTAAAATTAGTGTACACGAAAACTTATTTGTGGCAAGCAGCTGTTCTAGCATTTCAGTCTCTCTAGGGCAGAAAGTTGGGAATAGCAGGAGGAGGGAATAAGGGAGGCTGGTGCCTTCAAAGAAGCTTTAGGTATGTGAAAGGAAAGTAAAAAATCAATTGCCTAAAGTGCTAGACAAGAATCACTGTGAAGTATCTGGTTACAAAAGCCCTGCAGAGCACTGTCTTGCCATTGTCAGTGGGATCAGAAAAGAGAAATAAACAATTCTTTGCAATTTAAATAATCAATTCCTCATGCACTGAAAAGCAAACAAACAAAACCCCCCAAGCTCTAACTTTTCTTATGTTAAGTTTAATCATTGATCAAAGTTACTTGCGTTCATTTATTGCATCATTTGTGTTGACGTAAAGTTCACACTGTGGTTTATAACATCTCAGCTACGCTTTCCCAAGCAACCATGACACTCCATTTATCACTATCTAGCCAGAGATATTTTGAAATACAGATAAGCTGTTAGCTATTAGAGCAGCAGTGTTAAGGAGCTCCTTTTACTGATTTACAGCCCGTCCCAGTATGACTAGCTATTTGCAGAGGTCTGAGAGTGGGAGCTGGTTTTTATGAACCATGATCACGCCTTCCCATTGATTTCACAGGAGGCTTTGGGGGGGGGGATAAAAAAAGGCAGCAGAAAAGGTCCCAGGTTATTCTTGTCCTAGCCATATGCTGTGACCCCACAGTCCTGCTCCTTCTTTATTAATAACTATATTGAACCATAATAGTTTTTGTAATGCTTTGTGGGGTGTCCTGTTATTAACTTCGCTTTATTCTGAGAAAAGCCCATTAGTTATAACTCTTTGTTTCCTATTATTTAACTGGGATTTAATCCTTAACATGACATTGCTCTTTATCCTATGGTTATTTGTTCTCTTTGATAATCTCCAGCGACAGACTCTGTCAAAAGCCCTTTGAAATTGCAAATAATTTACACCCACCACATCCCCTTTACCCACTATTTTATGAACCTTTGCAACATATTCTAGAAGGTGAAGGGGCACGATTAACTCTTAAGAGAGCTCTGCTGGTGTCATCCTATCAGTTGATATTTATCTACGTGCAGTATTTCTCTGTCCGTAATTGCTCACTCCCATCTGTTTCCCCACTAGTGAAGTGACCCCTCCAAATTGGCTGTCATATGCTTGCTGTAAAAGCCATTAATGGGGAATATCCAGTCTGGTTTTCGGTAGGGAGAGGAGATCTTGGAAAAGATTTTGACTCAGGTACTCTGTGTGCAGCAGAAGCGGTAAGTCCTGCCACGCAAAAGATTATACGAGTGAAAGTATGTTCTGATTTGTAGATCTGTGCTTGTCCAGGAACTGGTACTGCCTCTCAGCGTGTAGTACAGTGGATGCCTGTATCGTTTGCCTGTAGTTTAAAATAATACCCTTCTTTTCATTCCTGCTTTGTGCTCTTTTCTCAATAACCCATAGCCTAGCAAACTAGGAACATCGCACAGCAGCCCTGCCTAGCTTGTAGAGGTGAAATGGAGATGGTTCCCAGTTGATGGGAAGAGGAGTCACACTGGGGATGATGGATAACCACTGTTCAAGCCATACTTCCCCCTTTTGTTCATCTATGGCCTGTGGATGGCTTGCTCCTCCTGTCCTTCCAGCTCTCTGGTTTGACTCCGGGCTCCTTGAGGAGCTCCCTACTCAGCTGGGTGCAGTCGTTCTTACCTACGTCTCTCTGAGGCCTTTTTTTCCAGTCTCGTGCCTTTGATATTTAGTGCCTTTCCTGGCAAATTGTCAGTGTTCGCTTGGCCTGCCTTTTAACTCAACA
Source organism: Astur gentilis (assembly GCF_929443795.1). Lineage (NCBI taxonomy): Eukaryota > Metazoa > Chordata > Aves > Accipitriformes > Accipitridae > Astur > Astur gentilis. The sequence goes on from NC_064904.1 coordinate 12,753,842, forward strand.
TTGCCAACACATACTGCCCTCCCTGCCAGTCCTGCTGCCGTCACAAACTCCGTGGTGCCTGGGCGATTCACCTAGTGCCTAAGCTCCTCAGCTTCTGCCCTAAGCTTCCACCACCCGTGGGTGGGATCCCAGTGATGCTCAGCGACTCAGCTGTCACTCAGTTTTCCTGCAACCAGCTTTGAAGTGTTCGCTGCACTGAAACACCCACTGAGAGATCAGATACTCTTCTGCTGAAGGTCTTCAGTCACATGAAGCCTTCAAAGGGGGACGCTCTGGCACTGAGTAACATTTTGAAGCGATGATAGTGGAGAGGCTGTTGCTTTAAAATGAGGAAGGCTCTAGTCTGGCGTCACTGCTGATCACAGTGACTTTCGGAAAATAATGCTTTCTGCACACCAGAGGAAAACACGGAAAACATTTTAGCCTGTGACAGCTCCTAGTCTGGCATAAACCAGGTCTAACAAAGTTACTTCCAACATAGTTGTAGCAGCTAACACCACATAAGCACTTGGACTTAAAAGTAACTTTCCTCATAATTCTTCGGAGTCATACACGTGCTGCATTTCCAAAAGGCTTTATGCTATAGATGCATCGCTAATCTCTGAAAGGTTGGAAGATTTCAGGCAAGGATCCTACAGAATTTCCTGTAAGCAGTTGTGCTAATTATCTTAAATTCAAATTGTTTCACAAAATCAAAGGGGAATTAAGATTTTAATTTCTTTCTCCCCTTTTGTTTTTCTTCATTATTTGACAAAGCCTAGAGAGTAATCCCATCTTAAACATGAATATAAAATAGACCTAACAGATGTTCTGTCTGCTACAGAACTTTATTTAAGCAGGCATGGTCTGCATGTAATATGCACTTGAAGGTCAAAGCTTGTGGTATAAAAATATAAAGCCTTGACACTATTTAATTATTTTTATTTGTAATTTTTTTCAAGAGAGTTTAGTGAATGATTAATGGTATTGGCTTAAAACAGTCATAGTGCTGGCAAGCACTGTGCAAACACCAACATTGCAAACGTACCTCTGTCCTGACCTGCAGCACCTTTTCTATTCGCATTTGCCATCATTCTGGAAGGGATCCTGCCAGCCGTGTGCTAAATGGATTCCTGTTTTTCCAAAGTACACAGCAGCTGGAATGAAGTGGGGAAGGACATTTGGATCCCAAAGCCTGGGATGCTTTGCTTCTGCTACTGTCCAGTGGAAGCAGCCAGATTTTGGGGTATGGCCTTTCTTTAGGTACGAGGACTGTGTGTGTTTTAGGCATTGCTACCTGGATTTTGCTGCAGTACGAACCTGAATTAGGAGCTCAGGAGTCCTGCCTATGCTGTTATTCTGGAAGGGACTTCTTGAGCAGATGGGAAGTAAGAATGGGATATGGACCCCACCTCTACTGTCATACGGAAAAAAACGTGCTTAGGGTTTTTCAATCAAAGGAGTGTTTGCATTTCCCCACTCCACACCTCCACTAGGGTGGGGAGTGCTGCATCGTACGGTGGGGGACAGACAGGGCACTGCAGCAGCAGCCGCCTGTTCCCTGCCTCTCTGAACAGCTTGGCTGCATGAGGCTCTGCAGGGCAGCTCGTCCCACCGTTCCTTTCCCTCCAGACAAGCTTGGCTAAGCGCTGTGACCCAACTGCTGAACAGTAGCCAAATTTTGAGAGGACTGAAGCTGAGTTGTGTAAATGCATGGCAAACATGCAAAGCTCAGGGACTTTTTGTGAACAGGAAAAGTATGTTGTTTTGGACAGAGCTGGTCTTTTTTCCATTCCTTCTTTTTTTCTTTGTCCCCCTCCCCCCCCCGCCCCCCCGCCCCCTTTCCTATTTTCCTTTTTAGTTTCCTTTGGAAAAAGGAGATAAAAACTCTGAAAAAAAATCTTCCTTTTTTAAAAAAGCTATTTCCATGTGGATGCTTCTGAAAACTGGTCAGAAAAGTGGAGCAGAGGGAAGGGAGAAAGAACCTCCTAACCACTGTTCTACTGCTTCCTTCCTGGAAGAAATGTAGAAGGTATTTGGAAAATGTGAAAATGTTCTATTTATGTCAACATTTCTCACAGAAAGAGATTCTTATATTTTAACTAGCTGTACTTTTGTTCTGAACAGTTTGCTGTGTGGTTTCAGGATTTTCAGGTATCAAGAATTTAAAAAGACACTTATGCCAACCCCCTTATAAATTGTGTTGAGTTTCAACTAGCTCAAGTAACAAGTCTGAGTACACACTGGCCACAGAAGCCAGATGCATCTGAATCTAGATTTCAAACACTCCAGTTTCAAGGTCATTCTTAGGTCTTCTGGTTTTGGCTCTAACTTTGGAATTTAAATCCCTTTAATAGGACTTTAAAATCCTATGTTACAGGCCATTCAATTTGTGTGTCCTCCTCTTTTTGTGCTGAGCACATCTCAAAGTGTTGTGTAAATTATTCTGAAGAATATCCATCAGCTTCCAAGAGTTTTGAACTTGGCCTTTAACTGAACAGTTCTCAGCTGTTTCTCTTAACTAAGGTTTTCATGAAAGTTTTATGTTCTGTTTTTCATGTGCATGTAAGTATGTGTGGTATATATTAATGGTGTAATAATGCATTTCCTTTACTTTTTGCATTTTCATTTATCACAGAGTCGTTGTTGAAGATGTATACTCTTCTAAAACAATCTCAGCTTTTTTGTTGACTTTTTTTTTCCAGTTTTTGCCAAATCTTTCTTAGCTGTTTTAACAATAGCAGGAGAGAACTTTTCAGGATATGAGGGAATTTGCAATCTGATCATGTACTGTGTGTCTTTGAAAAGAAGAAAATACAAAGACAAAGACAGAATGTGATAGAATTTTATTTAATGCATTGGCATGAAGTGTAAATACATACTGCATACAGATACTAAACTTTCCTAGCTCTGATATGAAATAATTCATACCCTAGAGACCTCTGTGTAAAATAAGTCCTATATAACCATTCAAATATGGATGATGTGATTCAGGTGACCTCCTCTTAATACTAAAGGTCATCCACCAAGTGTAAATGTGAATGTTTACTTAGCAACAGATTTTATTTTACCTTAGAAAAAGAAAGGAATGTGGTTTTTCCCCCAAAGTTAATACAAATATCTATTATTTTTTGTGAAGCACAGAAGATATCACAGTATATATAGTATCAGACTTTTCAATTTTTTTGAGCCTGGCCTTTAATTTGGCTGACTGATTCCACTCACAGACTTGGTGTCCTCCATGAAATAGGAGTCTCTTGTACAGATCTGTGGCCAACTAATTAGTGTAATCAGAGGACTTAGTTTTCATGTTTGGACATCTAAAATATAATACACCATTCATGGGTTTCCATTGTACTCCGCACCCCCATTCTTTCATGGCATGATAACTGCCTTTACATATGGAGCATGGTAACTAAGACTTGTGCTGTGTGCTCCAGCACCGAGCTTTGCATGCAATCTCTAAAATTTGCAAGGAGTAATTTGTAAAATATTGCTTCTAGCCAACCCTTTTCCTGAAAGTGCCCCACAAAATTCAGAAAGACCATGTTTTTTGTGGCAGGAATTTTGTTATACACAGTTAAACTAGTTTTTCAGGAACGTGGGATCTTCAGCTGTGATTTTCTCTTTGAAACTTCTGGCATATAGAGAATCACTTCACCTTTCTGTGTGTTGCTGTCTCCACCAGTAAAAAGAGGATAATAACATTTAATTGTCTCTAGAGAACATGCATATCAGTATAAACTAACTTTTCCCAAAGAGCTTTGAAAGTATAAAATGGGATATTCTGTGAGTGCTGAAGAGCGATTACAAAAAATAAAAAAAAAAAGAAAAAAGAATTGAAGCATTTTTTCATAGTTCAGCAGGAGTTAAACTGTGGCCTTCTGGTACTGAAGCAGAGGTTTATCATCGACTTTGGCACTAAGCAGATATGGGTAGAATCGAAGTCCCATGCAATAGCCACCTCTGCCAGTTATGGCTAGCAGTGTGTTAAGCTGGAAGTGAAATGGATTTGCTGACCATCTTCTCAGAGGCTTATCCTCTCTCACAAAATGGTGCGCTAGAAAATACTATCATCCTTAACAGCAGCTCATTAAATGGCTTCTTTTTCCATTTGTGACACTCGCTGTCTCCATGGTAGGTGGTGAGGGATCCCCCATCTGCAACTGAGCCAAGCAAGGTTTACTTCTAATCTCTCTGTAGAGTGGCAAACTGCATCTCCAAAATGCTGCACTTCCATGAAGGCTGTCCTGTTGCCAGCTGATTTGCTTTTCACTGTGGCAGCATTGTTTCCCATCTCTTAAGTAGTTACCAGTGTGGTGATAGCAAGTGATAGCACTGAATGTTGTTTTAACTCGCGAAGGGATCTTAAACTACTGGCCCTACTGTAGTCCTCTGAATACTTGCATTCCTGAAGGCAGGCAACCATTTTATTTTATTTTATTTTATTTTATTTTATTTTATTTTATTTTATTTTTTTCTCCCAGTCAAATCTGCTGAAGGTGCCACATTTTATTCCATTTCTAGACACTAAAACATCTCTGTTCTCTTCATCTGTCTTCTCCAGCTACACAAATTCCCTTTTAATGGAAATACACAGACTAAACTGATTGGGGAAGAGAAATGTTCAGAGAACAACCATGCATGCTTCTGTAATTCAAATTAATTTTTAGGGCTCATTCAAATTCAACTCAATCTTTGTATTATCTTGCAGTGACTCTGAGATGACATGAGCCCATAGCAATGGTATAAACTTGAAGTTTTGATTAAAAAGGAACGTAGGAAACCAGCACAATTTGCAGATACCTTAAACAGGCTATTTCTGTGATTTGAATGAGCTCTAGAAGAAAAAGATCAGTGGGAAGGGAAAATTGTTAAAAGATTGTGAGAGGTAGAAGTGAAAGAAGGAAGGAAGAGATATAAACTTCAAGGAATTTTGAGGCTTTGCTTCAATTCTATTCCATCAGGGTCAGCAAAGGGATAGGTCAGAAGTAAAATTATAGTACAGAAAGGTCAGAAAAAAGAGTTCAATGATAGGGAAAATGTAAGTCTGAAGAGTGGAAATGTCTCTGTGTTTTACAAGGCGGGGTGGGGTGGGGTGGTGGTGGCGGTGGAGAAAAACGTGCTAACCTGACTTGGAATGAAAAATTTGATATTTTTTTTAGTGCTTTGCAAAGAGATTTCCCTTCCTGGAGGGGAAAAAAGGGCTAAGAAAGCATTTGGCCAGCTTTACTCGCCTGTGAGAAACTTAACCCAAACCTTGCAACTGACAGGGGCAAAAAACCCACTAAAAGCCAGCATGAACCTCAGTTTCTGTCTGAATTAGTAACATGTTGGAGGGAAGAGAAAATGAATGATGGAACCCTAGTGGGTGTGTAAAAAAAAAAAAAAAAAGGGCAGATGAATCAATTCCTTTTTGTAGGTTCAGGGAAAAAAACCAGGGCATGTAATTTTAAAGGCTGAAGTGTCAGAAGCCTAGGATCCTATGAAAAATAAAATCAAACAAACACAAATGGTAGTACATAAGCAGCATATTACCGCCTGATGGCACATACGTTAGACTCCGACAGGAAGCATGTGCACAGCCTAAAAGGAAAGTATGTGAGTTTCAGATTTCATGGAAAGTGACAGTACCATATGTAGTGGTTAATGAGTTTGTAGTTTGCTAACTATGCCTAAAAAAGCTTATACAGCTGCTTAGTGAGATCAGCTAGAAAAAGCTTTTCCTAATTCTTTTGGTGGGTAGCTGGTTCAAAGAAGAGCTACTGGGCACCACAGCCAGCTCAAGTCGGGTCACTGCTGCACTTGTACTGCTTCTTGTAAAGCTTGTCCTCCATTGCATCAGGTGGTTCCTGCTATAGTAATTCCTATAACGTGCAACTCAATCATGGGCTACAACAGTTTAAAGATATTTCCATTACAATCTCCACCACTGGTCCTTTTGGGCCAGGTTATAGGGTTTCTTTAGCATGGCAATGAACTCCTCCCCTTGCTCCTAGCCTGGCTAGCAACAAGGGGTTCTTGCTATAGTAATTCCCATAACATGCAACTCAGATCCCGGGTTACAACAATTTGAAGATATTTCCATTACAATCTCCACCCCTGGTCCCTTTGGACATGAGTTTTCTCAATTTTACTCTTCCAATTCTCTCCCCCATCCCGCCAGGGGGGAGTGAGCAAGCGGCTGTCTGGTGCTTAGTTGCTGGCTGGGGTTAAATCACGACACTTACCATTGCACCGAGAAATTTGAGTCTTTGGCCCATTGCGCTAGGTGTTGCACCTGCACTGAAATGACAGACTGCTCCAAGGAGGGAGTTTCTGAGAGCTTCTTTCTCAGTAACACGATTGGGCTGGATATTGGCTATAGCTCCATGCAAAAAAATAATATATACGTTTGTTGCCTTCAGTGGAGGTCAGAAATTCATACTAGCCAATTATCTCGCTGTAGAAGTTCAGCAGAGCCACTCGTGCCTTCAGCGGAGTCATGTTAGCGTGAGTCAGAAAGGACAGGGATGTTAGGCTTTGACAGAGTTATGAAGGTTCAGTACTTTGGAAATCAGCTCTATTTGTCATTAGAATCTGTGGTCTTTGCTTTTCACATTAGCAAGATTGTTGTGAACCCCCTGTAAATATTCATTGCAAAAATCAAGTTGTCTGAAAATGGAAATGTGATCAGAAGAGCTTTCTGCAGAATATGACATCAAATTGCTGAAACAGCTGCAAGAAAGAGCAGAGAGATGTGTGATGTATTTGGATTGCAGGGAATTAACAAACAAGGTTTTGATTATCATAGGCAGGTGCAAGAGATGTGCTTTTCCACAGTTACTCTTCAACATATGTATTGACCACATGGTGCATGAAAGTGGATCAAACTGCAGCAGCAGCGTAAAAAACACATAATGACTGTACAGAAGGAACAATCTAAGCAGGGAAGAATAGATTAAGGCAGTCTTATTTGCACGTAATTTGTTCCTTTGTGAAAATGCTGAAGATCTTAAAAGCCTTGGTAAATGCCTTTAAGGGAATATGACAGAGAAAGGACCAAAAAAATCAATAGTCTTGATTCTTTTTCTCCTAGTTTGCATTAGTGTAACCTACTGGCTGAGTCTGTGTAATTTGGATGTCATCTAAATTTGCAGTTCAGACAGACTGCTAAATGTAGCTCAACAAGACAGAGCCTTGTCTGTCTGATTGTGACTAATGTAGAGAAAATGAGGTGTCTGATAGGGAGCTCAAAACTACCATTCGTCATGTAAACTGGAGATTTCAATTTTTCATTCCTTTTCAGTTAGAAATTACATCAGGAAACAAAGCACACAGGGAAAATGCACAGGAAATTTGGCTTTCGCATTGACCATTTTTTTGCAAATGCTGCAGCCTTCTTTGATGTCATAAAAGATTAACCAATTAGTGAATTAAAGAGAAAAATGATTTTTTGGGGTGTCATTAATCAAGATTATTTCCTTTACCCCGGGGGGAGGAAATACCATAGGCAACAAGCTGTAATAATGCTCAACGAACTCTAATTTATTTGAACTTCTTTCCCGGCAGAAGCTGTGGAACTTCTTTCTGGGAGCACTTGCAGGACCGATTTTTAAGCTGCTTAGGCCTGGCCAAAGAAATTGTAGAGGAAATTAGTTTCTGCCCCTTTAATGGCTGGGGTGGGAGATGAGAAAGCATGTCTTTAAGGCAGTGATGAAGAAATGGGTTGACACAATGACAGCCTCTTACACATCTCTTTTTATTGAATACAGGAAGACGTAAGATCCTTCTAATTGCTCATTTTCTACCTGCCATATAGGACAACAGGAGGAACAAAAGGAAAAGAAACAACACTTGTCAAATGATCCTAAGGATCTAATTCTCACAGAAGCTTGTCCAAAGGGACTTTGTAGTTCTCTGACATGTTATACTACAGACCCATCTTGTCTGCTGAACGTTAGAAGATGAGGAAATGCTAATTCCTCAGACTGCTGTCTCACTGTAAATGGAGGCTCTGATCTGAAAACACGTAGGGATACGCTTAACTTAACAGGCTCACTGAAGTCAATAGCTAAGCACAACCAAAGCGGTGGGGTGATCATTTGATTAAATCTCTGACATGAATTTGGAAAAGTAACTGACTGAATGAATACGGGATTCTGGTTTAAATCTTTCGGAAACCTTGGCTCAATAGCTAGAAGAACAGTTTATTCTGTATATAATTAAAATGGCCACAAGAAAGGAAAGCTTATTGTAATGGAAAATGTGGTGTCACGTCTCGGAGCAAACTGAAGTGTTGCATTAACCACAGCATAGCTATGCTTGGAGACTGCTCCAAAACCAAACGGTGCAAAGACTTTCCTTGGTTTTAATAAGCATTGCAGGAGGCACATAGAAAGCATCTGACTGAGTATTCAGCATGTACCAATGAACTGGGAGCAAGAAGGGGAGTTCACTCCAGTCTGAAATTGGCTGAAGGGAAGAGGAGATTTCCTGGCTTTGGAAACATCTGGTTATTCATTAGCACACTTTACTGGCTTTTCCCTTGGAATCCATTACTTGGGCAAGTTTTGGGCATTCCTCCCCCCTCTTTTCCTTCCTTTCTTTTTGTTAACTTCCCAAGATGATGCAGGGGTTATTTCTATCCTTCTTTACTGTCTTTTTTGTTCTGGCAAAAATCCCTTTGTTGATATGGTGGGGTTTTTTTATTTTTATGTTTGATTGTTTTTAATGTCAGTTCATTGCTTATTAGAAAGCAGTGGCTCTAGAAAGCATACTATTTTAAAAGTATTTGGGGATAAATTTTCCAAATCTGCAAAATTACTCTAGTATGACAGTTTTTTAAAAGAAAACATTTATGATTTTACTTCAAAATAACTTTTTGCTTTGATATATAAATCAAATGTAGGATTTTAAAAAAAATATTTAAGTCAGAATATTGCAAAAGTTTAAAAAATGCCAGAAGAGAGAATGCTCTGATCATTGCGCTGAGACAAAATACATAAAAAGAGTGAACATCTTTTGTTAGACCAACTTAAATAGCTGAAGAAAACAGCCAATCTGCCCAGTTGATCTGAAGTAGGTGTAGCAACCCTGAAAAAAAGGCAATTACAAGATGATCCAAAGACCAAATCCTTGGACATGCTTTGATATTTTTGTATTTGAAGTTTCAAATCTTTGCTCTGCTTTATGATTCTTTCTATGTAAATCTTTTCCCCAGGGTGGTAAAAGTCTCCTCCCCCACTGTATCCACATGTCCATCGAGAAATTTCAGCTTGTTCCTGACAAGTGAGGTGATGGATGTCACTTCAGCCTTAGCCAGAACGTGGTGCTGCCTTCCAGTCGATCTTCAAGTAACAAAGCACCATGAACTATGGGCTTGTTCCTTTAGGTTCAAGTGACTAAGGGTAGAAAAAGATATTTCAGAAGCTCTGGCAGCTAGACAGAGGGAAAATTCAGTCAGAAGGGATTAGCAGAAACACATAGGGCTTGATTGTGACAGAACCCAGAGCAAAAGCAGTATCAGCTGTGGTGCTGCAGCAGGCAGGGAGACGCTGAGGCCAACATCTCTGACTCGGTTTCCCCACTTTCCTCCTCGGTCCCTGCAGGCAGGAGTATCCCCCAACCACTCTGTTCTCCTTCCAGTCAGTGCCACTGGGCAGAGCTGAGGACTGGAGCCGAGGCTCTGCTCGTTTCTTACACCAACAGCGTCCTTCTGTCCCCGTGGTCCCTACAGGGAAGGAACTGAGAAATGCCCCCACTTCTGCAGCCTGTGTGGTGGCAAGCTGTGGCCTGGAACCTATAAGGAGAGAAAGGGGAAAACGGCTCTTATTCCTCCCTAGTATTATTTAGTATTAAAGCCACAAAGAATCTTGCAGCTGACTTGAAACAAAGGAGCTATTAAAATATCAGTCATTTCAACAGTCTTTTTGCTTTCTGGAAATGCATGCCATGGTTATCTCATGTTTCCAAAAGTTTCTTTCCAACTGGGAGTGCAAAAAATTATTTAAAGCATCTCGAATTCTTACTGAAACACAGGTAAGAGTGTGATTATGAGAAGAACACACCCCCAAAATATTGCAACAGTTAAGATAAAATGGCTGGATTTTGCAACATTACTTCTAAGACTAAACTCCATGCCCTAATACATTTTGCTTTGTGCTGAAGCTGAAAATGTTAAATGCAGGGAGAGGATTTCAGCCACCATCCACGTTCACAAGCCTCTGTTTGCCAAGACCCAAACGGTGGCACATGTGGCATGTGTGGCACTCTCTCCCATGCTCTGCTTTTATGATCACAACCGCTTCCTCTCCTCGTTATACAAAACCTAAGGCTCACCCAGAGACTGCATTGTGGTTTAACCCCAGCTGGCAACTAAGCACCACACAGCTGCTCGTTCACTCTCCCCACCCAGCGGGATGGCAGAGAGAACCAAGAAAAGTCAAACTCGTGGGTTGAGAGAAAGTTTACTAGCACAGAAAGGAAGAAAAGAATAATAATAATGATAATAATCATAAAATGACAATAATTATAATAATAATAGAATTAGAATATACAAAACAAGTGATGCACAATGCAATTGCTCACCACTCGCTGACCCAGTTAGTTCCCAAGCAGTGATCTGCCCCACCAGCCAACTCCCCCCAGTTTATATACTGGGCATGACATCACATGGTATGGAATACCCCTTTGGCCAGTTTGGGTCAGCTGCCCTGGCTGTGTCCCCTCCCAACTTCTTGTGCCCCTTCTTGCTGGCTGGGCATGAGAAGCTGAAAAATCCTTGACTTAGTCTAAACATTACTTAGATACAACTGAAAAGATCAGTGTGTTATCAACATTATTCTCCTACTAAATCCAAAACATAACACTATACCAGCTACTAGGAAGAAAATTAACTCTCTCCCAGCCAAAACCAGGACAGACTGAAAAGTTACTGTCTCTTGCTGTAGGTACACGGGAGATGCAGAGCTGAAAGTCTTAGGGCACTTCTAAGGCCTCCTCCAAAAGTGCTCTAAAGCCAAGAGAAAAAATCTCATTGAACTCTTTGCCTTTTGGACAGGATCTTGGGGATACCATGCACAAGTTCTTGTACGATATATATAAAACTTCACTAATGTCGACAGGTCTTTTTCTTTTGTTTCTTTGTGTATATATCTCAGTGCAGCTTTAGAGCAATGATTTTATTTGAGGTTTAGTTTAACTGGGTATCTAAGTATCAAACAGAAAGTAAGAAGGAGAAAGTGGGAGGTAGAAAAAGTAAAAGCAGAGATGACCCTTAGCTGAAATCCTGAGCCTGATGCAACCAGTGGGAGGTTTATTTTGTATGTGGGACTTCATCTAATATAAAAGCCACCCACTCCTGTCAGCCTCCTGCAGTTTTTGGAGGCCTCTTCATTTTCTCATACATAATAAAGCAGGCTTGTCCTTTAGGGAGAAAAAAATGATTAAAAAAATGACCTCATCCGTGAAGAAGACTATGGCTGTCTAATTCAGGGGGGGAAAGCTCAGAAATCCGGACTAGCTCTGTGACAGTAATGAACAGTTGGAAAAAAAAAATCTTTCCCCAGCATTGAGCCCTTGAGTGAAACAAAGATGAATGAGAAATACCTGTGCCCAAAGTTAAATGCCTGGAATTCCATTTCCTTGCTGAAGAGGGCAAGCGAGAAAGCAGACTTGGATTCTACTCATTCCACAGTATTGGTATTTTTCTTGAGTTCTTTTTTCTTCTTGAGTGGGACTAAGGCTTAGCTCATGACCAGCCTGAAGCTAGAAAGCATTAAGTCATTTCCACCTTTGGGTGGGATCATTTTCACATACAGTAGCCGGTGGTTGTCTCTCTCCCTTTCAGATAAGAGTTTGTGTAAAAATGATATCCTTTTGGTGAGTCCCAGCCCAAAGGCATGCTGGCAGTAGCTGGACTGGGACTTGTTAGCAAAAAGTCCCATTTTTCCCACTACTGCAAGACACTGGCAAGTCTCCTCGCTGCCTAATGCCTCGGTTTGCCAATGAAAAACAATATGAGTAATGTTCCTACTTCCCTTAGCACAGGACTTGCATGCCATAAAAAGATGGTATTTTCAGGACATGCTGCTTGTGACTTGACTTCTATTCCTTTTTAAAACTTGCTAGCTGTCTTTTTTTTCCCTTCTTCTTCTTTTTCACCCATTTCAAGATTTTTAATGTTGAATTCTTTTGGGGGTGGGAGTGCATCAGTGTTAATATAGTGCTTTGCCCTCTGTGTATTCTCCTATCTTATTCCAACCAGATTTTCTTCCTTTTCCTCCCACCTTAGTGCTTTATCTCTGATTCTGAGTTCTGCTCCCTCTTTCTTCTTATCTCCAGTTTAATATACCTATTTTTCTGAACATTTTCTCAGCATTTTGACTTTCCTGTATTTTCCCTACTTCTATTTTATTTTTTGGTTTTAGTTTTTTTCCTCTGCCCCTAGTTTTATCACAGTCTCTTCTCTTTCCCTTCTCTTTCAAAGCTCCATTTCATTGCTAACTGTACTGAGAGAAGTAAAAAGAGTTGACATCAAACTCGGCCAACTGAGTTTCTTTAAGAACTTTTTTCCCTGTAATAGTTATGTTCATTATGTATGCAGTGGAGGCTGGGACAACTCTTTGTTTGCTTTGTCTTTTTCCAATGAGTTTAAGTGGTCTTTATCAATTTCTCTGTGCATAGATTAGCTTGTTGTGTCATTGTTCTGCTGTCCCCTGTGTGTCCTTTAATCCACTGGCATATTTATAACTTCTGAGTTAAAATTGCTTGACGAGGAACAGTTGAATGTGTATGAAATAATACCATTTAATCTCTCTTTTTGAGGGCAAAGGTGACAGAAGTAAGCGGACTCCTTTCTGACATTGCAGAATAGTGTCTCTGAATGATGAACAGCTTTTCCTCAGCTTTCTATGTAGGCTTCATATCTCCACCACAGAGTCATTTAAAAGGCTCAGTAATGAATCCTGGAGAGTGAACTTGCTGTAAAAGCTCGACAGGCTTTGCTGCTCTGGATTTCTTCTGTGGGGCACTGGCTGGTTTTAGAATATACAGATTTCTGAACTAGCTGCTACTTGGGAAAGATGCATCTCTAGGAAAGGACCTTGCCAGGTATCACTTTTTTCAGCACATTCCTTTGTAACGTTTTTGTTTTAAAGTAGTGAATACACTAGTGTCACGTCCCAATTTCTCAGGACGATGACTCAGGTTAGCTGATTCCCAGGTCAGGATGAAGGTGAAAAGACACCAGGGATCCTTTAACTCACAAACCTCAACTTTTATTCACTCACAACAAGAATTGGCATGCTTGCCACCAAAACTGGTATGCTCACAACAAAAACTGGCATGAAACTATGTCAGTATACCGTGTAATGTGTGTTAACCATGCATCACCAAACATATACTACAGGTCTTGCTTATCTGGGAATCAGTTCAGGGAAGGCAATAAGGAGAGCCCTTCCGTTGGGTCCCAAGGTTCAGAGCAGACCCCCTTGCTTTCTCGACTCGTTCTCAGAGAGGAGCCGGGGGACAGCTGGGTCCGTTCTTAGTCCCAGACTTGGTCAACGGTTTATGTCTAGAGGGATGGGGTGTAGGGATTATGGAAAAGGAAAAAGAGAACAAGACGGAGAGAGAGAAAGGAAGAGAGAAAGATTTCACCAATCCTGGATCCAGAGTTGGTCCAGTCAACCGAGGGGTCCAGTTCCAGTGGGCTTGCGCACCTGTGGCTTCAGTTTGTGTCCTTTTATCACCCTTGCCCTTCCTTTGGGTGGGCATTAGGCTAATGAGCAGTTTGTGAGCCTTTGGGCTTGGCGGTGGTTTGGGGAGTAACTTCCCCTTCCCTGCGTGGTGAGCTGGTGGTGCACTGCCCTGCTCAGCACACCAGAGCAGGGAGCTGAGCACCCTCCTGCTGCTGATGGGTGCTGATGGGCTTCTTGTCACCTGGGGTTCCTTGCAGGGCAGAGTTCCTTGTTATGAAGAGTTAGTCGTTCAGCAGAACTTGCCCCACCACAATGTGTGAGACGTTAACTCTTTCAGTCTCTCACAGCTGGCTCCTCCGAAGTTTAAAATGAAAAGTTTGGTGATTCTTTCAAAATGTATTTTAAGCGTTTTAATTCTGCCTGCTGACAATGCAGCTCCCAAGAACATTCTGTTCTGTTTGAGAAAGAAGCCCTGGACTGGGGCCTAGGCAATACACTACAGTATGCCTTTATTTTGTTCAATCCCCCCTTGCTCCTCTTTTTGCTCATTCCTTCTTGTGAGACACCTGAAGCTAGCTCCTCTCTTGCACACTCAGTGATCAGGGGGTGTTTGGTCTTTTCCTAAACTCCAGCTCCTCTGACCTCCTCAGTGACGCCACCACCACCACCAAAACAACTACTTCCTCCCTTCCTCTGCCTTATTCAACCCCCCCTCTATGATGGTAGTTTCTCTGGAGCAACCTCACTCACAGGAGAGGCAATGCTTGGAGCCCAGTGCTGACCTGTAAGATATTCTTAAAGAAACTCCCAGATACAGCCCCTCCTCCCGGCTGTTCACCTTTCACCACCAGACATTTGCCAGACAAAAAAATGGCATCGTTACCAGAGTCTTAATTTCATCTTAATTTGTACCTGGAATTTTCACCTTCTGAAAACTACTCAGCGAAACAATGTCTTTAACTTTTTGCAGGCTACTTAAAGATGTAGGCACACACTCATTCAGCTCTTTCTTTTTAAGTTTTTCTCCTTTGACAAGCTACTTTAGGAAAGTCTGACTGTACATGATAAGGCCATAAATTTGATGCACAGATGGTCCAATCGTCTTTGTAATTATTGTATTGCACCATTAGGTACACAAGGGTTTCATTTGTTTAAGATATATCTTTCTTGTAATTGGAATCTGTCATGGCAGGTTGGCTTGTCTGTTTGCTGGTGGACAAAATGTTTGTGTAACAGGTTTACTGGGATAGGTTGAGCTCAGTGCAAGGATATTTTTTCCCCATTTTCCAATAAAGAATAAGTCATGTGTAATATATGGTACTGTTGGCTGACCTAGTGTTGTCATAAAGACAATATGTCCGTTGAGAGAAGCATTCTGCGTGAGGTTAGCGATTTGTTTTTAGAATGAGTTTCCTATTAACATTAAATAAAGAAATAGTAATTATTTGTAAACTGTTCATTTAAATCCACAATGAAACATTCCTACTTGCTCAGGGTAGAAAATAGCATGGCTTCTTCAAAAAGATGATAAAAAAATACCGCTTAATCATTTGGCTAAACAAAACCCCATATCCGTTTTTGTCAATTCCTCAGATTTAATTAAAACACAGAGGTTGATTCCAAACCAAACCAAACCAGCGCCTAATTATCACAAGTGTTAATTACAAGTCTTGCTTTAACTGAATGACTAATAGAACAGAATGGCAAACGCCTTCCCAACAGCAAACAGATTTACTGACAAATGAAGCAGGATGCAAATTGAGGGCATATTCTAGCCTTTGAAATCCTGCTTTACCTCTGCTGTGAATAATAAGTGGGAATTGTTGTAGCCCATGTTGGGGTTTGTTTATCATGAAATTCTGCTTTCTGTTTGAGGCCATGAAAAAAAGAAAATTAAAATAGGGTAAATACCTTAATCCGTGAATCCTTTTCTCCGCAGTGGCATATTTTAAATATGTGAATACAGCATAAAGCAGGAAGTCAGCCTGCTGGGTGTATACTTCCAGGCAGCTAGTGAAATCGAGTTGAAGGTAAAATACAGGTTTCAGACATGAGTACTCCCGGAAGACAGACATTTATAAACAGCTTATAACTGGAAGTGGTTTTGGACAGCTGTTAACGCCAAAACAGTGCCTGTTGTCAGAAACCATGTTCTCTTCACACTCAGGGAAGCTCACTAAATTGCAGCCACAGTAATGACAAATGTTATAGGTTTTCATTTTTGAACTATAGAGATGAGGATTTTTGTTTCTATTCTTCCTGTTGGCTGTATAGAAAGCTGACCTACTGTTTTGCTTGATTCCAGGCATTTGATGTAAAACATGGCATAAAATTTCAAATAATCCAGGAAACTTT
Organism: Astur gentilis; assembly: GCF_929443795.1. Lineage (NCBI taxonomy): Eukaryota > Metazoa > Chordata > Aves > Accipitriformes > Accipitridae > Astur > Astur gentilis. The sequence continues at coordinate 12,769,855 of NC_064904.1, forward strand.
ACATTAATTTAGGGACAAAGGAATCCAAACACGGAAATACTCTTACGATAGCTGAGACATTTATTTGCAAAGGTTTGAAGGAATAAGGATGCTCGGAAACCAAAGAGGATTTTAGTGGGTAGTGGTTTCCCACACTCATTCCCCAGACTTGCAAATATTAGCCAACTACCTAATTTTGTGTTCTTAGCATATTCTGTGAAGGTAACAGAACTGTGAACAACCAGAAAGTCAACTGCAAACAAAGCAGTTTTGTAAGGTTGGAAGTTATGATCCAAAGATCCTTTCTACTACTTTTCTAATTTCATTCATCTGTGCATCTCTGTACATATTTGCCTTTTCATCCATTTATTTTTGTTTCCTGTCCCAGATGATCAGAATACTTTGCAAGTTTTAAGTTCTCCAAGTTTAAGTTGCAATTATTTTAATTTAAAATTACTCCCTACATAGTCACATAGTTATTTTTTGTAGTATAGAATAAGGAAGAATTCTTGTATTTCCCCTTAGAAAAAATACATTTCCAGGTGAAGCTGATGAATTTAAAGATAATAGCCATAGTACAGTGACATTTTACATTCATATTACTGCCTGAATTGCAGCTCCCTCAGAGTGCTTTGCAAACATTAGTAAGTTCAACCTCGAGCTTGCCATGGAGCATGGATTGTTATCACCATTTTACAGATGCAGTAAGATGGAGGGCTGACTTACCCTAAATCTACACAGTAAATCAGCAAATAAATGTCTATAAATGAAATGTGTTGACTCAAAGTCCAGTTACTCTAGATACAGACTTTTAGAGCATCCTGTCTTGTGCTGTAAAATCAGTCCTGTTCTTTGCTGCAGTGGTTTTGATGGCATAGGTCAAAATGATGGTTTTGCTGGAAGTCAGCTCCCTGACTGTCCACCAAAATCTGGAGGGCTTGTTTTGAAGGAAGGAAAAGCAACACTAGTGGTTTCTTTTGCTTTTGATGACTACTAGCAATGACATCAGCCCACCCTCACCTTAATCTTAGAAAAACACAGTTCTTCTGAGAAGAACTACCGTGTGATTTGGTCAGGTTTGGGTCTGTGTTGGCTTCCTTGCACTCCTTGTTGCTCCTTTGCTAGTGTGAGATGTAAAACATGGATTCCTTTCTAGGTGTTTTCTCACCAGGGACTTGGTGCTGTGCATAGCAGATCTCTCTAGGAGTTGGTCATTTCCATTTCATGACAACTGTTGCAAAGAATAGCCTGTTTTTTCTTTTTTTTTTAATATTGTGATATTAAGTTCCAGATATTCTATGCTAAACATGCAATTTCAAGTCTTAATCCGAGAAGCACCATTGGGAATTGCAGAGTGCTCTCCTCAATGGGAGCAGGATTGGTACATCGGCCCCCTGGTGTGTTAGAGCATTACATCAGCTACTTATCGGCAGCATTTCTGTACTGTTTGTATTCAGATGAGATTAAGTCCCAGTATGATTTTATTCTGGCCTCCTCTAAATTAGATTAGTGCAAATCAATTGAATCTTTCTTTCAAAGAGGTAATTTGTTGCAGATATCTTGCAGGATCTACCATTGAAACGGGATCAGTTGATATAGCATTCAACAAGGTTGATCAGCTGTACTGAAATGAAGTGCTTTGGTATTCATTAAAAAATGTATTGCTTCTGTGGCTGATGAAATTCCTTTTTGAGTAAGACACTACATCTGACAGGAGTAGTCCAAAGCAACACTTATTTACTGGTGTTGGGTATTCGTTTTGGAAAAAAGCTGAGTTGGAAATCATGCAAGCATCTGTTACATAGTTAGATTAGATAATGTAAATGTTTAGAAAATGCAAATGAAGCTCACAATAATTAGTAATGATGCTTTTCTACTTTTATTAATAAGGTAATGCTTCTGGCAATTACATTTAAATTTCATATGAAGGTTCAAAGCACTGGAACAATTTCCTGTTTAGAATAGTAGAATTCAGGGTGAACTCACTTAGCAATCTGTACCATGGGCTTCTTACAGAACTAGAAACTACTTGTCTCCATTTCTTATCAGAGAACCATTGCCTTTTCTTGATATGTCTGATTCTGGGAAGAAGGAGAGCCATATATAATTGTGAATGATTGCGTTAGAGTTTGTATACAAAGGCTGTTGTAATAACATTTTGAAATAAAAGACAGACCTCTCTGTGTTACTTTTAGGATATGCAAACATATAAAGCCACATCTGTCCTGTGAAGGGGGAAAGAACTGAACAACCATCAATTTAAAGCAACCTTGATATGGCATGCTTCTTAATTTAACTGTACATTTGCAAAAGCAAGCACTTTCTGAAATGTCTAGGATCTGCTCAGGGTTGACATCTAAGTATGTGTTGTTGGCATAAACCAGTCCAAAATCCTGGCAGAGACACAGAAAGGAAAGAACACTGAATGTTAACAAAGGCTTCATTAATATTGATGTGTAATTCATATGGCAGTGAAAAGCTGCATTATTAGCCACTATTGTTATGGTTCTGGCATTAATATTCAATGAGGATGTGTGGGTATTGAAATTCCCTGACTCCTGGGTACCCCAGTGGTCCAATAATAATAACAAAAACTATGCTAGAGTTAGTGGGAGCCTGGTGCTATCTATGTGGCAATCAAGCTCTGCTTTGTTTTATGAAGATTTCTCAACCCATACTGATGTGTCTTGTGGAACAGAGGGCACCCATACCTTGTTCTGCCTTCAGAAAGCTCCTGCATCTACAGATGAAGGTAGCATTCCTCCTCCACAGCTCCATGCTGGAGGTAATTTTATACCTGCTTATCTGAAAACAACCCACCCTCTTTTCTCCTAGGAAACCATTTATGTGCTACCAAAACAAAGAGCAGTCTTTGTTTCAACTTCAATTATAAATAAGTTGATATTTTGGAGATGTGCACTAGTAAAAGACCCCAGTCACACTAAGCTTTTCTTGAAGGAAGTATTTGCTCGTCTGAGTTGGCTATCTAAATGTGTGAACAGGGAATCACTTTACCATTTGTATATATAAATGATATTGTGATGCAGTGTTTGTGCACATTTGCAGGCTATGGTCTATTGAGACACATGGAATATAACTTTATCCCTGAAAATAATTGCATTGACATCAGTGGGACTAGCTGCAATGCATAAAGGCAAGTATATACATGAAGTCCTTGCAGGCTGAAGGCCTCAGTGTGTAACTTAAAGGCTCCATTTTTTGAAGACTTAAATGAGGCTGTATTCTGACTGTATCAATACAGTGCTTTTCCACTGAATTCTCACCACCTTTCTAAAACAGAATTTCATTTTAAAACCAAACAAACAGCTCTATGCATCTTGAAAAGCCCATTGTCCAGGAACAAACCATACATTTCTTGAGATCTTAATTTATTTATGTACTTATTTACAAAATGCAAAGCTAAGACCTTTCACAGAAACCACCAGGTGCATTGGCCTTACAGCATGCTACAAATAGGTAGATGCAGTCCTATATATTTAGTTTTGCCCCAAATATCATTGGTAGCTACAGAAATTAATTGCATCCTTATTTCAACGATTTATAGAGGCAAGGATTTCTTTTGTCCTCGCTGTGGCAATTGCCAACACAAAAGCAGACAGTCCGTTCCCCCTTTTTCTACCACCATTTTCACGGCTGAATCCCAAGCTTAGTGCATTCCAGTGAATCCCAAGCAAACCTCTACTGAAACTGCTGTCTCAGAGATGGATTGTGACTATTCTGCAATGTGTCTGTCATCTCCCACGCCTGTTCCATGGTGCTGGTGGATTTAGATTTCTCTTTTAATCCTTCTCCAAGACCAGTACTTCAAATTCTGCCAGTGTTTCCCTGCTAGGACAATTTGCATAGAGCAACACTGAATGGTTCCCTTACTGGTTACTGCAGAATAGTTTAGGGACTCCACAATTTTAGGTCCAGATCCCTCGTACCACTTCTACCTACTCCCAGCCACAAGTGGGTGCGATACTAACAAAAAGCTCTGGTGGCACGGAGGCTAATTAGAATGAGAAACATCAGCCTTTTGGTGCGATGTGTTGCCAACCTAGTGCTTCAGTGAACTGCTCGAGTGCCACATACACAACCTGCCGTGAGGCATCCGAACGAAACCAGAGCTCTTTGCTGGCCCCTTCCCTCGCTTAGGCGGTGTTCAGATATGAGTCAGCAGCTGGGAATGGGAGAAAAGTTGGGCTGCATTATCAGATGTATTTTGAAAAGTTTTCTTTCGTGCTTCCATGCCATTCATAATTCATGCTGAATAATACTTATTTGTACTGTGCCATCAGCTGCTCGTTGTTTTATAGCAGTCTCATTAGCTCACTACTAGAAAATGACAATGAACACCAAATACAGCTGGGGTGTTAGTGTCGTAACATAATGCATAGAAAGAGATTGAGATCAAGTGAATATGCAGAAGCCCTTGCTCCAGGATATCCTAAACAATTAATGGCATCTGGAGAGCCTTATTCTACCCTTGACCGATAAAACAGTTAAGCCTTGTTGCAAGTTCTGAACATTTAAGAAGACAATCTGCATTTCTTCTCACCTTCAAGACCCTGTGTAGGCATTCAGTATTTACTTTTCTTATCCTGCACCTCAGACATCACCAACACTTCCTCAGTAACAGGCTTATTTTTATTTTTGCCCCAGTTCATATTGGCTGACGAATCTTCCCATGTCAGCTTTCACCACGCAGAAGACCAGCTCTTCTGTCTTTGCAGATAACTGATGAAACACATCTGAAAATGAAAAATGGGCAGATAGTCCATTCACACTGATTATTAGCATGACCATGTCCTACCTCAGTCTGTTTTGTCCCCAGCTGGCCCTGCACTCTGCTTTAGCCTTTAAGTCTAACAAGGTATTTTCAAAGTCATGCCAGGAAAGGATTCACCACATCTTCCTGATTTTAAACTCTCAGTGCTGACTACACTTCTCAGTTTCTCACATATATTATTTCCCCATCTCCAAGGTTATAAATAAAACTGCCCTTACTGCTCTATGTCAGTACTACCCTTAGTTTTACACAGAGCACTTCTATTTGCATGAGAAGTGATTTTTCCTTAAAAAAACAATTTTGTAATGCTTTACTGTAAATGATGCAACGTGAGACCATATGCTAACATCTGGGTATTGGTGGTCCCTTGTAGTTTGCTCTGAAATGTATGCTACCTAGCCTGGTAGTTTGTGTGAAATTTAGCTGACGATAGGTCCATTTATCCTTTTGCATTCCCAGCTGAGATTCTCAATGTCCTCTTTTAATCAGAATTTAAAGCGAGTGACATGCAATCAGGGAGGGTTTTTAGAGAACAGTAAGATGCTTGTCGTTTTTCTTGTGCACTTAACATGGTTTCATTTTTTCACCGAATAACAATGGCACTCACAAGCAGAAGGAGCTACAAGGAAACACTCAGCCAGGCTGTCTAATGCTGAGCAGGTCATTTTGCTGGAGTAAATTTGCAGTATTTCCTATAGCTGCAGATTGACTATAACTTGGTATAGTCGCCTGGCACTCTGGGGCCAACTAGAGCTCATTGCTATCCAGATGTTCTTTTTTTTCCCAATAGTTAGAAGATTAAAAGTGTTTTACAGGGTAATGGCTACTTCTGTTGCCATCTCACTTTAGGAACCTGATTTTTAAGCCCTTTTGGTATTCAGTGCCAAGAAGTTCGTGTGTACTAATACCCCATATTTGAACTGTGAAAAGAATGTGATCCCTGCAATGGAAAGAAAGGGTTTCAGCACTGTCCTGGCAAAGTAACCAACCTTCAAAGGTAACTAACCTTCAGAGCTGCATACCTAAATCCTCTGAAGGCTCACAGGTGCAAAATGTGTGTCACAGAGATCAGAGAGGAAAGGGAAAGGGGAGGTCTGGACAGAGGTTTTAGGAAAGAGACACCAATGACTTGACTGGGGTCTATTCCCATGCTGCACAGGCTCCTCTGTGACGGTTGAGGGTCAGTGAGCGGTGTATCAGCCTTCATGGTCTCTCTAAGTTTGTTTCATCCCAGCGGGATTCAGGCTACCCAGAAGTTCATATGGTGGCCCTGACATGGGAGCTGCATGACACTTGTTGGATAGCCTTAGTTTTGCCACTGATGTGGTCTGCTTCTCTTTGCTGGGAGATGCATAATGTGTATCGGAGATAAAAGCAACAAAACAACAACAAAGGCAAATTTGCACAGCACGTATCATTGAGTCTGTCTTGAAAAATGGCAGGCACCTCCTAGACTTTTAAAGATGCGGTGCACAGTACAGAAAATCACAGTAATTTCATGCGTCGTATGAACTGGGGTCTGGATTTATGAAAGCAATGGTTGTGTTGTGCTTTCTTCAAAACTTCTTTTAAATGTGTTTCAAGAATACCATATAATTTTAGTCTATGCAGTTCATTTTCCCCATCGACCAAACCGTAGATGTATAAAACAGCATATTACAAGGAATCATACTTAAACCTATCAATATTTCCCAGTGAACCTGTATATTAATTCAAATTAGACCTCCTACTGGTTTAATTCTGTAACCTGAGTAAAACACACTCCCAATACATCATGTATTATGAAAGATACATAACCAAGATGCTGTTAAGCTAATCACTATTATTTTTCACTTGACACACTGCATTTATATTTTTAATAACACTTTGTATCATCTGCCTATTTTCTAGAGCTTTGAGAAATACATAAATGTGATACATAATATCTCAGGAATCTATTTTTCATATATAATTTTAAACTTTTAAAATAGTTCAACTCTCTGATTAACTTTTTAGGTCTTTTTGAATCTTGGCATATGTGTGAACATCTGTTAAGAAGAAATTCAAAATAGTTTACTTAGAACTAATACTTCTCTTTTGGATGTCTGAAGACTGAAATTATTTGAAAAATCATGTCTCCTTCCTGGAAAAAAGACTGTAGAACATATAGTTGCTGATTTCTGTGTATAAAGGAAAAATAGCCCTTCTCCTGATTGGCCATGTGACTTAGAAGCTTAAAACATCTTTTTAAATCAGTCAGTTTTAGTTAGTGTTCAACAGGTAGTATATCCCAGATGAAGATTTCCAAAGGGTTTAAGAGGGCTCAGTTAGTATTTGCCTAACTCGAACTCTTCTGCCTATAGGCATGTAAGTACATTGGGATGTCGCACAGCAGCTCTTTTTGAAAGACATGTCCGTGCATTACACTTCTGTGGAAACCTTGGCTGTTATCGGCATTTGTAAGACTACGAGAGGAACATGATCCAGGTAAGGCGACTCAAGGAAGACAAAATCAGACAAAAGCATATGTACATAATGCTGCATAAAACTTCCAACATGATTTTTTTCAACTTTTTTTCCCCGGCAAAGTCGATCTTTATCCTCTCTTTTCAATATTTTGCCTCCCTCAGCTATTTATCTCCTTGCTCCCTCTGATGTAGAAAACCTTCTTTTCATTTTTTCATGTTTAGAGGTTGGAAATATGCTGAGGATTGAACTGAGATCTCATTGGTTGTAAGGCACTGCCATACTCTTACACGATCACCTAATGAGCTAGTGAATAGGGTAGCTCTGCGTCAATCTCTGCAAAGATACAAGACAATACCATCCTGTGTTCTCACAATGTGAGTTCTGTTAAACTACATAAAAAAGGTTGTGGCAATGTCAGATATGTATCACAGATTTTCTAAACTTGATGTGGCTTTCTGCCTTTAGATAAAGGGAAGTGGAGGTGCAGGAGGATGAAGGGCCAAAGAGGACCAAAATGAAAGTGGATTTGAATTGCAGGCGGGAATGGAAAAGCCCATAAAAGGTGTTTAGAAGTCCAAAGACAGAGAGGACAGCAAGTGACAAGTTTTTAACAGTAGACAGATTTTATGGCAAAGCAGCAAAGCATTTCTGTGTTTAACTGTGCTTACAATTAATCAACTTTTAATTCTGTTCATTAAGCTTCATTATTATGAAGCACTGTATTATAGTCGCAAAGGAGTGGATTTGATTAAAATTTGAAGTGGAACAATTCAGAAATAGCACTGCCACCTAACAGAGCTAAGCAAGATTCACACACAGGGGTTCTCCCACAATAAATCCAGTAGAGATGCTCCCTCATTATCATATCAGAATTTGGCTCTAGTTCCTGGGACCTTCTTATTTGTCTTACCTATATGTGTGTGTGCGTTTATAAAACTACACAGCACAGTTTCATACACAGCTACAACACTGATTTTTCCCTATTGCAAAGCAGCTCATGTGACAGTGTGATGGTGTTATGCTGGTGTGATACATGAACAGTTTTAGTTACCCCAACATAGACATGCAATGGGGCAATTCTCTCAAGGTTTTTTTCCAGCAGGAAATTTCCTGCTTCAAGGAGTAATTTCTGAAGCATTCCCCTTTAATTAAAGCCAGTCCGCATGTGATTTTTCTTAATGCCTAATTCAGTTTTCACTAGATTAAAAAACTCCAAACAAACCTGGACTGAGTGTATGTGTTGACTTTCCTCACCCAAAGGTGTGACTAGCTAGCTTTGAGCACAATTTCCAACCTGTAATGCAGAATTTGCTGTAATGTTAAGGCAAAGCAAAGTATTTTGTTGTTTCTTGATTCTATAATGAATCTGAATCCAAGCCCAGCCAGTACCTCTTTCCATTCCTGTTGAAGGTGTTAAGCTCATCAGCCAGCTTTGATTGCTTTCACTCTTAATGCCTCTTGACTTGTTTCAGAGTTGTCCTACAGCCTTGGTTCTTCTCATTGACAATGCCCTGATCATGAAAACACACAGCAACTGCTTCTCCTTGCAAAGCACACATTTATTTTTCTATTATCCAGAGAAAATTGCACATGGTCAATCTCCAAAGCTGAGAATTCTGGGGTTTTTCTTTTCCAGCACATGTTCCATGTTGTGTAGGATGGGGACTGGACATTTTTTAGGACCTGTTTCAAATCTTGTTCGCTTCCTGAGGAACTTTATGCCTTTCAAGTGAATGCTGCAATTAAGAATGCACTTGGATGTATGAAGCCAAACATAGAATCTGGCCTCAGGAAATCCATGGCTCTCGTTTCCTCTGGATCCCTTGGGAAAATGTGCCTGTTGTGAAATCTTAATGATGTCCTGCCTTTAGGAATTGCTCCTGCTGCCTTTCTCTCACTTACATAATTACTTCTGCTCTTTTGCAATCTGTAATGAACAATATTCAGGACAGGCCAAAACTTGTTTGCCTTATTGACACAAACAGTCTGATGGAAAGCCCTGGGATTATTCATGTGAAAGAACTCAGCAGGGTGTAGCCCACTCTCTCACTGCTGTAGCACTCAATTTTGGGGAATATTGACAGTGTTTCACAGATTCCTGTATGCCTAACTACTGAGGAGCGTTCTCTGAGTGCACAGATGTATTTCTCCATGTAATTCTTGATTGTGAGTTCAGTTTGCTGGCCAGAAGATGTTCTTATTTGCTAAAACATTATTTCTTTAATCAAAACCTGGCTTTGTATCACATCTTCAGATGGTGGTTATGGTCTTTCAATGGTGCTGAAGGGGCAGGATCAGATCTCTGCTCTTCTGAGTTTGGAGTAAAGTCAAACGTGCATCTCTGCTGGCCCAGGTCTGTGCTGCCACGGCAAGGCAGTGGAGGCAGCTGCTGGCTGTGAACTGCTGAATATTGAGATGTATAACAAAGTGAACTGGCTACAGCAAAAGCTCTGGAGGCTGACTGCTCTGGCTAGTACAGTCATGCTCCTAACCCAGAGATGTTGCCATCCGTATCGTTTTGTTAACTCCTGACTGACTGGGCTATACCAGTTTTGGCAGGACTCTCTGTCCAGAAAATTTCAGTTAAAGTCAAGACAGTGCGATCAAAACTGGTTCATTTCCAATAAATGGCAGTTTTTCTGGAAATGTAGTAGCAAAGATGTCTTTCAACCAGTTTTACTACTTGCTGTACACTTTGAAACTAGTTCCGTCAGTATGCTTTGAAACTAGGTCCTTAGAGCCTGATTCTTCTCCCAGTTCAACATTTAAGCGTTGGCAATTTTTTTGCCTAGGTAGTTCAAAGCTATGAGGACTTTTAAATTAGCTTAGACATTTTTCTGATTTTAGAAACCTATGTCTTACTATATATGCTACACTACAAGGGATTGTGTGTCTTTTATCCATGTTGGATGCAATATGGGGCAGCATCATACTGCCAAGACATCTGGGAAGAACTGGTCCTCAGGGAAATCCCTTTTCTTGTTGAACAACCAGACAAGCCTTCATGAGGGCTTGGGACATCTAAGGGGCAGAGTGTAATACCTGATATGAGAAATAACGAATAGCGAGAAGATTTAACAATATGGCTATTAAAAGACCAATATTTTTTTCATGACAAATTATTACTGTAATTTGTCATGAAAAAAAGACAGGGGAAATTGCCTTTTTTCAACTCAGTAAGAGGACCTGGAGTTGAATTTGCACATTAGCATTGATGACTGGTACAAACTTTGTCTTTCTTTGAATAACAGGTAAAAAACACAAAAAAATAATGACATAGAAATGAATTTAGGGCTGTATTGTTCATCAGGATGTAGGGGATATTCAGTGTTCATGAAATCTCTTTCCTTAGATTTCTAACAAGAAAGTAGAAGCAGGAATGGTAAACTATGAACACCTAGTTTATCCTTTGAGATCAGGGTGGTAAAGTTAGTTAAAGTATTGTTATGGAACACTTACAGAAAAAAAAAAAAAAGGAACATGAACACACAAAGAACAAAACATGGAATAAGATCCCCTTATAACTCCTTTCCCCCAGGACAAAAATGAAAACCACTTTAGAGAAAATTCTTATATTTATATAAAATAAGGTGGGTTTTTTTTCTACTACCATCTAATTTCCAATGAATAAGAATTACTTTCATGCTATGTCAGAGTCAGACAGGATTTTAGTTGAATTTACCCTGAGCTATGTAAGCATTAGAAAGTGAAACCTTTTTTCCACAGATATGAGTCTGTTCATGGCTTGTACATTACAGTTTGCCTTATTACATCTCATGGATTGAAGCCTAAGGCTCTGTAAGTGAGTTGCCCAAAACTGAAGGACCCTTACAAGCTTTGACAACCAACAACCTGCATTAACAAATGATGTGGATATTTCATTTGAAGTGGGAAGAATAAAGAACATTGCTTTAAGTCAGTGAGGAAAATGAAAGACTTAATATAGGTTGAGTACAAAAGATGAGTCCAAACCTGATTGCTTTCGGTAAGAATAATTAAAAGGAGGCACTCTAAAAAAGATACACTCTTTAACAAGTTCCTTTTTCAAGTGTTTTTAATTTATTTTCTCCATTTCTTCTCCTCTCTCAGCACACACTGATCCACTGACTGCTACCTTCATTAGCAGTTAAATTAATATAATCTGACCAGGACACTTTTGCTGAGAAACAGACTTGGTAGACTGTGAACTGGTTTTGCATGGTGGTCACCTGGAAAAGTAATGTTCCTGTTTTCACATAAGGAATTTGCACAGTGGGACATGTTCAGAAACTGTAGCTGTTGAGACATAAGACTTTTACAGAAGTTTTTGAGCACCTCCATTACTTGGCGTGATTTTCACACAAGCTGAGTACCCTGCTACTTGCTTACTTGCATTCTCTGCAGTCAGCATCTCTGAAAACTGCATGAGATTTTGATATGTCCAGCTATAATCCTATAGGTCTCATGGTGCAAAACCTGAACTCCATTCTCAGTGACATTTAAAGGGTATGTTAGCCATCCTTGCAAGAGGTGTATGATGTACCAATTTCTTAGGGAGAAAGCAGGGGGCTGGAATGTAGGGTTTTCTAAAACACAGCAATTTTGAGGAATGAGGTGTATCAATCATCAAAATGGACAAACACACAAGAAGCAGAAGATGAATAAGGTGCCCCTCTGAGATTACAGAATAATCGCGTTCAGTTCATATACCATGAACTATGAAATGTGGTCACTGGTTGGTATTATCTGACAATTATTTTGATAAAATGATGCTCTCTATAAGGAAAACAGCTACACAGTGGGAAACATATGTTAGTCTTATTTTAAGGGATCCCATGATTCTGTTTTATATCAATTCTTTAATCGCTTCTGCTGGAATGAACTCCACTTTGCTAGTGTACAAGAGCTACAAGTCACTGGAGCTAGGGAAGACTTTCTGATTTTTAAGAGGAGTGGCAGAGCTCTCTGCATACTGATACAAGACACAGGTCTTCACAGCCTGTTGTGACAAAGGTCCACTTTGTCTTGAGGGTTTTTTCATGAGAAGCATGAGACATGAGATTCTTCTTGTGTTCCTAGGAAACATAAATATTTGTCAAAAGTCTGTGTTTTTAAAAAAAGGAGCTCACAAACTGCCATAAGGACAACTAGTCTCTGAGGACCAGGCAGCTCAAAAGAGTGAGAGTTTTCAGGACAGAAGACCCTTGTCAGGCAGCAGAAGACCTGCTTGTGATTAGCTGTTGTGGTCCAGGATATGGAGAACTGTATGTAACAAGTGTGTTCCAGGATTATAAATTCCTCTGAACATTTATTTTGAGGTATCATGTAATTCCCCCCTTTTTTATTGGACCAGGTTGTTAGAATACATTTGGAAATATAAAGACATAGATAAATGGTGAGGATGATATTCAAAAGCAGCTAGGTGCCAAACTCCTATTGAATATGGCAAGCGTTAAATATCGATGTGCCTTTTTTAGGCTCCTAAGAACTACCAAAGTCTGACTTTGGATTAGGCTGTGCACCAACTGAAGTCAACAACAGCGTGTTTGCAGAACTGTACCCTCCTGTTTTAATCATAACCAGGTAGCAGTGGATGGCAGAAGGCTAGTAGTAAAAAGCAGTGTTCAATCTTCAATCATGTAATTCTTGTGGTTTTTAATGACTCATAAAAGTTTATCCTAGTTTGAAGTGCAGGAGAACCCAAATATCCAACAGCAAAATACATTGCCCTTGGCGCATTCTCCATCATACCACTGAAAATTGCTTCTGGATCCCAGCATCTCACAGACCTAGTCCAGTGTTTTTGCATGGTACAACTGCTTCTCATCTCCTGTTCTCTGCCTTTGGATGATCTTGTGTATCTTCTTTCTATAAACCTTTTTTTCTGTCTATATCTTTGATGTCACTAGCTACTGTGGTTTCTAGTAGTGCTAATTTCCAGAGCTGAGTATTGGGGGAAAATGTTTTTTTTGCATGATTTTGCCTATATGATATGGTTAGTTTGTTTTACTTTTAAGAATGATGGTTTGGAACCAACTTCTAGAGAAGAAATTCCTCAACACATTTAGATATGGATCTGTATCTAAAATTAAGAGCTTTTCTTCAGCCTAAATCTGGCTGATTTTTTTACTAGATATAAAATATGGTTATTGATACACTTAACTTTTTTTTTCCCCCTTTGGAGTGTCACAGCAATGAAATTATTGTGATTTGTTTATTATTCAGGATTATTTTGCCAAGTGAGTAGGAAAAGCTTTTAGGCCCTAGCTTGTTTTTTGTTTAGATCACATAATAAGTCACCTCAATTATCAACAGCAAAAATGTCTCTTTCTTTAAAAAGACATTTTGATATCTATCAATTCCCATTGTGTAGTATTATTTCCCATTCTACACTGTAGTTTAAAGGTCAATGATGAAGTCATTTGAGATTTAGTCATCCTAATGTTTTGGTACTTCAATTTGACAAAAGTGATTAAGAGTTTGCAGTTGTTGAAAACTATGGAAAAAAGAATTTTTTTCTTGGTCTATTTCCATGTTCAGAACAGGGTTTTGATTGTTTGATTTTTGTTTTCGTTTGTTTTGGTTTGGTTTTTTGCTTCCCTGTTGGATTTTGAGTGGCAAAAGCTATTTTGGAGCATTCTGAAAATTCAGGAAATATATTGGTGGGATTTTTTTCAACTATTTTGTGAGCTGATGAGTTGCTGAAACAACCTAATATTATGCACTCATATTTCCTTTTAGATAATGATAGAGGTCTTTTTCAGGCAAAATCATACTCTTGTGGAAGAAAACCCACTGAAAACTGGAAATACAGGATATTTCAACCGTGTCCTTACATTCCCACTGATGTTCATAGAAGACGCATCCAGAAATTCTGGATTTTTGTATTAATCTTCAGCTTTGTTCCCTTAGAACTAGTCCCTAACTATAAAAAATTTACAACTATTCCGTAGGAAAACATACGTAAAGAAAAGGTGGCACAGATTAGGGTACAAAATGGGAAGAGGGAAGGACTAATAAGGAAGCGATTTGGACCAGCTTGTGTTGCAAGAGGCCAAATGGATAGGAGGATTACTATTAAATTCCTGCCACTGTTGCATTATCATCACATTGTGCCTCAATCTCTTTATTTGGCACATGGAGAGTGTTATGGTTTTTTACATCGCAAAAAATAGTGTCAATTTAGTGCACAGACAGCTCATCTTCAATGACAGTCATCCAAGGGAAGGTATGATAAATGGAAGCTTTTAGGTATTTAGATATTGCTGGTAGGTTTAATGCTATCAAACAGTTCACGCATAATTTGGGAGTAAATAGGAAAAAATATTGCTTTTATAGTTGCGGGTTACAGAAATTCCTTTTTTTTTAATAATAGGAAAAAAATCCCTGAATTCTGAAGACTTAACAAAAGGCAGGTCTTGTTTCCAGTCAGCCCTACTTATAATAATAGATCTTCAAGAGCTGAATCTTATCAGAGTAGGATAAAGATGACTTCATTGCACTGTATAAGTACCATCACAAGGAGAAAATGAAGGTGCTAAAGAACTCTTTAACCAATCTAAGAAAAGCTTGGGAAGAATCAATTGCTGGAAACTGAAGCCAGATGAATTTAGTTTAAATGTAATTTTTTTAACTATCAGTATGATTAAATGTTGGAGTATGCTCCTGGGACAGATGGATTCTCCATTTCCCTAGCTTTTCAGTCTAAGGTAAAAGATCTTTTGAGAATCTCTGTTTTAGCTGAGTATAAGTTACGTCTTAGACAATTACTAGGTGTTGTTTGGTTTAGAAACTGGATAAAATTTAATGGCAGTGATGGTCCAGCCATGTAATGATCTGTTCCGGCCTCAAACACTGTGAGTTTTGGGAAAAAAAAGCACATAGATCTGTGCAGATGAAAGCTGTTGCGTGGGTCAGAACACAGCTAGGTTTACAACTGGCTTTTGATTGTGTCTTACTAACACTGGTAACAGGAGATGCTGCTGCCACTTACAGGTCTCAAGCACGTATATTGGTACAGAAACTGTTCTTATGTTCTGTACAATGAAAACAAATTCTTTGGGTTTTCACTTCCAAGGCCTTCTCTGTCTTGTGTTTCCTTTAGAGGTTTTTCCCTCGCTGTCCTCTGATGTCCCTGGCTCTGAACTGTGCTCCCATCACCCATGCTGCTGCTGAGCTGGTCTCTGCTCTACCCAGTCACCCCTGGCTCAGTGGCAGGACTTTCAGAGGCTGCCTTCGCTGTTTCCTTCAATTGCATGTTTTCCAAAGATGTCTTAAAGCTTCCAGATGTTTCACTAAGTGCTGGGCAAACCCCAGAGCCCTACCTCACCTTTCCCAAAGTCTCAGCTATTCCTGGAGTTACCCCAGGTAAGGATGAACAGTGCTAAGATCGGTAAGTTTGCCCCGGTTTCTGTGCCCTGCCATCCTACATCATTTCTGTTCACTTGCCATTGCTTCTTTTTAGGCCGTTACAATCTTCTATGCTTTTTGCTGACTGAGGGAATGAATTGCATGTAACCAACAGCAGTCTTTTTTTTTTTCTCATCAGCTAAACATGGGGGAATAAATGAATCTGTGAGTGAGTTTGAATTTCTTTCCCAAACATTTCTATTTCTTATTGTATTACTTGGTTTGAAATCACTAAAATAATTGTGAAGGATTACTCGAATGCCATGATTAAGAGAGAAAGTTAGAAGATTATTTTTTTCCCCTTTACCTTGTTCATCTGTTACTTTAGATAGCTCAGTAGAGCTCATTACCTTAATCAGGTTTCCATGCTACTTTTGTTACTATAGAGTTGCTGGAGTGCCATGCTCTGGGATAAGAGCAAGCAGCCTTTAGGCTCCACGGTTCTTTTAGCAACAGTCTGATATCACTCTGCACTATTCTGAGAGGCTCATTACACAAAACCACATCGCATTTGCTAGGTCAGGTAAGGTATAAAGCAAACCTTTAATTCTTTCCACATGAGCTGGTAAAGGAGAAAGAAGAGATGACATAATTTACCGAAACTCTGTGTTTAATTATGCTAGTAAGAACAGCCGTGCCATCCCGTTGTGCCATGAAATGAGAACGCTGCCTGCTAGGCAACAATCTTCACACACACCAGCCCAGCTTTTGATCTTATTTATGCCAGTCTGCATAAAGTCTGCCAGACTCTGCACCCAGAGTCCCTTTCTTGGCTTTCTTGGCTTATTGATGCTCCCTGAATTAAGAATAAGTGCTGAATTTGAGCCTCTTCTGCATCTAGAAAGTAACTTTGAATCTATGTTTTGAAAGTACAGATCTTTTCTTCTTGAAAAGCATTATGGATGTAATTTCTCTTGCCTAACTTCCATCATTTACAAGCAAGTGTCTAGCAGAAAATGATTGCTAAGGATCTATTCCCAGAATGAGCTGCAGACACAGCACTCAGCTAACAATTGTACCACCCATTCAGTTTCCCTTATAGTTGTCAATGACTTTTACATCAGCCCATTTTCTCTATTACCAGTGTTAGCTCTCCTGCAATAGAAGGCATTAGCATATTCAAAGCATCTCCTTTTATTGTTTTGCAAGATGACCTTAACAAAACCTCCAATCCTAAATAGGAAGCAAGGGCTGAAAGAGCACACCGAACAACTAAGGAACATTGCAACAGATACTACAAATACTTTAAGTCACTGTTTAGAGCTACTTTGTTGCCATGAAATGCTTGGTTTCTAACAGTACAATAGGTCTGATTCTCTTCTGTTCATGTTTTTACGTTGATAAACCAAAACTGAATACAATTATCAATTTACTAAACGTGAGTGAGGAGAAAGCACAGGTTCTGTGTATTTAAAACAGGAGAATTCTTTTCATTGGTAAAGCTAAAATGAGTCTCCTATCTGACATGATTTATAGCAGTGAGGGGAGGTCTGATAACCACCCAGATTCAGTCTATAGCTCCTAGAATGGATAGATTATTATCTTCTTTTATTAAATTCATGCATGGCTTGCTGTTGAAGCTGTATATTAAAAGGAAAACAAATACTGTATAGATATATCCTGCTATCAGTTCAATGAATAGACTTCCTACCATGCCTGATCAATGGGGAACTTGGTGTGAAATCAATGTCCAGCTCTGGCCCATAGCAGTCAGTTCTCCTGAGAACAGTATATCCATGTTAATGTCACATTCAAATAAGAGCAAATTCCTATTACCCTGGAAATCAGTGAACCCTTTACCGTTGATTTAAAGGTGGGGTGGCTGTGGGGGGTGAGGCCCTGACACTTTGAGTAGAGTTTAAAAGGCTGTTATTCTCTTTATTGTTAAAGGTATGACAACTTTGGTTTTGCAATTTGACAGAGAGCTGACAACAGCTGCATCACAGATCTGTTCCTCTATGAAGTCAGGCAAAAGAAATAGGCTTTCTACCCTGTTGGTAATTTTCCAGTATCTGCTTTATTTGCTGACTGTAAAAGGTTTTTCCTTTTTTAGATCCACACATCTAACAACACCTTTGCTAATACTATTTTTCATTAGAGGTTGGAGGGACTCGCAATGTTTACATGTCAATATCTGCTCATTTCTTTTCTGACCACATGCACCCAGCCTGAATAGAAGCTGTGGCACCAGATGCAAACTTTCAGCCCTGTGTTTGTTTTGACAGGTTGCATCAGTGATAGATACATTACATCATTCCTTAGGCCGTTCATTTCCTCCCCGGGAGGAGCAGAGCAGATAGGACTGCAGGGCAGTGACTAATAGTCAGCTGGAGCATCTTCTGCACATCTTCTGTTTCAAGTGACACCCTAGGCAGACTTGTACAGAGATCATTCTTGGGACTGTAACAGTACAGGTCACAGGGAATATTGCAAAGGCTGACACATCAGCAGTGAAAACTTGGCTTTCTAGGCCTTTGGCTACGGTATTAAATAGATTTCTTAGGCTCCTAAAATTAGCTAATTAGATATATATGTGTGGCCTTTCCATTATTCCCTAGCACTCTGGTGTTCAAAGAACTGTTGTGTGAGTTGAGTTGATTATGGTCCTGTAGATTTTAAATGCTCTGCATTAGGATATATTTAAAGAGCGGTAGTCATGGGACTGTGTTCAGTGACTTGGAAATATGAAAACTTCATGGGGACAAAAAAGGGGAGTGACACAATGTTAAACTACTGCCTTGAGGGTGTTGAAAATAACTAACAATCAGCATTAATGGCAAAAGTTTGAAACCCTGGTGGTATTGTTCATTATTCCAGGTAACACAGGAGATAGCAGTGAAGTTTTAATTACCATCATTTAAAAATTTAGCCAATATTCAATATATTGTGCTTTCTTTTTTAGCAGTGCAAGCTTAAAGAACCTCCCCGGCAGACTTTCCACCTGTTTCTTTCCCTCTGCTTCGTGACATGTAAATATGAAGGCTTAGGAAGGTTGTGACCAAAGCTGGGTGTGGTGTTAGGTTGCTTTAGTGCATCTCTGCTTACCTCTGGATGCAGAAGCAGCAAGGACAAAAAGTGGGGGTGGGAGCGGTTCAGGCAAAAGAGAATAGAGAAAGAGGAAAAGCAGAAACACTGAATAGAAAGCAGGCTCCGAGTGAAGAAAGTGGCAAAACAGTAGAAAGAACAACAGTGAAATGGCCAGAGCAAAATACAATACAGTTTTTCAGTAAGCGTACTTGTGACCTTGGGTCTAGAAGAGGCGTGCAATGCGATGTCCAGTGCCTTTGGCAACCCCCATCCACACCGCGTGCTACAGTCTCCTGCTAATGAGCCCCATTTTAGGGTGCAATAGGTAGAGCCATTCAAAGCCTCCTGCTTGATTAGTCAGTCGCCTTTGACACTGCTGATCATGAGGTACTGCTGACCTGATGGTGGGGCCATGCAAAATAATAGACAGCTGCTCCTCCCCTTCCTCAAGGTCCCTGACATGAGAAATCCCACAGGACTCGCCACTTTTATTTGATGTCCATGCTCAACAATTAAGGGACACCGAAAGCAAGGGATATGGCAAAGGAAGGGGTCTCTTGAGTCATCAAGCCTGGTCCTTTGCTATTGCAGATCTCCTCCTTGTGTTATTCCTCTCACAGGCTGATGAAGGACCGGCTTAAAACTACTTGTTTTCCCCCTCCTCCTCCAAACAGAAAGCTCTTCCAGAATCGAACTCTTCTGAAGATTAGCAAGTCCAGCCTGAGGATATTTCTGGTTAGTCTCTGCTCATTAGTTCTTGTGACAACATTTTCCTTTAGCTTAATTACCTCATCTTCCTCCTCTGACATTTACCTCACTAATATGTTTATAGAGAACAAATTATCTCTCCTCTCAGGCTTTCTTTGGCTGGGCTGACCAACACATAACTTTTTAGTTTCACCTCCTAATTTAGACTCTCTGGTATGGGGTACATGCATTTAAGTTACTTTTTTGGACTAACGTTGAGGAGAGTTGTATGTAAATCTCACCAGTGCTTCACATGGTAATACTGAATCTTCTGGAAATACTGTCCTTTATACAGGGCTTCATATGCCCTACCACATTTGTGGCTAATATAGTAATCCTCAGGCACAGCTGCTGCATTTTTAACTTCTGTTAAAAGGAATAACAAGAATATTTTGTTTTCCTTTGCGTTTCTAGCTCTGACTGAGGCTGCCTTTGGCAGTTATCATTTCCACTATAGTGGGATCAAATCAAGACCACGTTTTGATTTCTAAGACTAGTGTTCTTATGCCTTTTGAGTTGATTTTTAAGTATATAAGAAATAGATCTGAGCTGCAGTTCATCTCCCCTCAGGCTGTTTCCAGTGATGGAGGCTGGAGACGCTGTTTAGGGTGAACACTGGAGCCTGCCTTCTTCTGCAGTCTGCCCCCTGCTAACCCTCTTCCAGATTTATTCTTGTTAGGGATGTTAGAAGGTATGGCTTTGCCTAGACATTTTTGTATCCACTCATGGACCTGTCTGTAGCCTTTAAGTTCTTCTAATCCCTCTCTGACCCTGCATCCACAACCTCCCGTGCAGCAGGTTCGATGAGTTTGCTGCCCCAGTGCAAAGACACACTCCCTGTCTTTCGCCTCTTTTATACCGATACCCTGTGGCTTTCACTGAATGTCCCTCATGCTGCAGGTATGGGTGAACGGGCTCTGCATTCAGCTTATCCCCCACCTTCATGACTTTTAAATCCTTGATTATGTCCCCCTCAGCCTTCCTGTCCCCAGACCCAGAGTCCCCACCTCTTTCATCTCTCCCTTGACCATTTACCTGCCTGTCGTTACCTTTTCCCTAACTCCATGACACCGTTCTGGAGACGCAGGACTACACCAGTTGTGGCACCTGGTACTCGTATGATGGCTCACCACAGGGTTTCTGTAGCAGCAAAATGACTCCCTTTGTCTTGTTCTCAGTGACATGCTTCATGATGCCCAAGATTTGCTTGGTATTTTTGGCTGCTGCTGCACACTGAGCTGATGATTTTGAAGATTAATCTTAAACTGATTCATCCAGTTAAACTGGATCAATCAAGCCTGAATACATCTATACATTTTTTCCTCTCTGCTTTGATTGCCTGTTCCAGGTAGCTTTTGCACATTTTATGTGTTCTCTCAGCCTGAAAATTCTTGACCTCACCTGTTTAATTAGTTTCAGTCACTCTTTCCCTTTTTTTCCTCAGTATTAACCCTTTGGAAAATAAGAACTTGGCAGCCTTATTTGGTTTAGCTGTCCATTAATTTAAATTGAATTATATCTTACAGTTATTCATGCTCTGTTATGCACTTTTGTTATTTCCAGAAGAGAAAGTACTGCACCTGCCCATCTGATTGTTGTCTAGTGTTTAGTGTATTTCATTTCTTTTATAATTTGGCACTATAAATTGCTTCTTGGCCAAAGCTAAGAAGTGCTAATGACAACCTCAGAGTAAGAAAATGTATATCAAGAGAACAAGTACAAATGTATATCAGAGTACAAGTACCAGAGCCCCAGCACAAAATGAGCATACTACGAGCAAAGACTTCACCACAACAAACCCTAAATTTTGGAATACCCAAGGTCAATTGGGAAGCATCCTTCCTATTTGGCATTGTTGACTTCATCCTACAGAGTAGGTTAATTTTTGGGCATGCAAGGGAGTATTCACAACCACCCTCTCTCTTTCCTCCCATCAGCATCAGATCTCACCTATGTCTTTCACTTCCCCAGGTCTCACTCCTGCTTTTGCTACTCCTTCCATACCCACTTTCTTCACCAGCAAGATGAATGCCTGCCAGCATTATTGTTTTCCTACTGCCTCTAATTCCCAGACACAAGGTAGAGCCATTTGCATGCTTAGGGGGATCTCTATGTATCTCTTTGCTTATTTAGCAAATAATGTTGACACAACACAAAGCAATAAACAGGCCAGGATGGTGTGAGCCATGCCTCAGAGGTAGTTTCCATGTAGATAAGGTAGTTGCCCCTGCAGGTAAGGACTGAACCCAAGCAGAATACTCACCACTTTTAAGCAATTGTGCAGCCAATTCTATATGATCTGGTCTGTACTATCCTCTTCCTTGTGAACAGGTCAACTGAATTTAAATGCACCTGAAGAAGGTTTTGCAGGACTGGCCCTCGGGACTCTGTTCAATCTTTGGTTATATAAAGCAGCTTTTATTCACTCTGGGTTGGAATAACAAGTCTGTAACTGAGATCAAAATTAAGCTCCTTGTGTGAGTGCAAATTGTGCATTTTAGCAACAAGCTTTGCTAACAATGCAGAGGCAGAACAAAATGATGGAGGGACCAGAGAGCCCATTCTTCCATCTCTTCAGAATGTCTTTAGAAAATGATTGTACAAGCCCTAGTCTTTGACCTCTGTGCTGAAGTGGCAATCTTTAATTACAATAAATTGGCCCACATGAAGAAAGGTAAATCATTCAGTATAACACGTTATCATCTTCCTGATACTTCGCTCTTAGGAGCCCCTTTTTGCTAGATAGAAGGATCACTAATTGTTCTTCACATATTAAAAAAAACCACCCAGACAATAAAGAATCTAATGATAATAATTTAAACCTGAGAGCTTAAACCCACAGGTGCAGCAAAATCAGCCCACAAATTCTGAAAACTATTTCCAGATTTCAGTCTTTCCTGGAGCCAGTCTAATGTCCTTGTATTTATGCCAGAGACACAGGTTCTTCTTCAGCAAGTCTTTGTTGCGTAGTGCAGATTTAACCTGCATGCACAAGCCTCATTATTATAACAGTGATCAATAGTCCCCTTCCCCTCCCTACCTTCTTAAACAGAAATCTTATTTCCAGGCGTCTCAAAATGAACCACAAAAGCTTATTCTGGGCTGACATACTTATTGTGTAATGTCTTAGGACAGGAATATAATTTACTATTACTAGATTTGGGTTCCTAGCATGTTAATTTTTTTGAAAGAATGAAAACCAAAAAAAGATCTTTCAAGATCTTCCTCAAAAGAACCTGCTTGTTTTCTTGGTATATATCCCACTGAGAAGTCTTTGAGTTGTGCAGTTGTCAATTTGGTCCTTACGTTTATTTGAAGCACTGCCACCCATTGCTGCAGACAGCGAGAGGTAACTCTAGGGCTGATTGCTGCTCCCTATTTCACTACATCCATACAGGGGAACCTATATCACGGTCCTCAGTTTTTCGTCCTCGGTCTTTTACTCTCCCTTTTCTGGCCTTCCTAGTCTTTGCTTACGTTTGGGTTGAAGAGTTCTGCAGTTCCTTTCTCTTCTTGGGCACCAATAACCAAACTTGTTGTTAGGAGCCTTGCAAGAGGGACCCAGCTAGAAGGACAGCTTCGCAGAGGCCACACAGCTGGAGCTGCATTAATCCCCAGTGCTTCCTCACCAGTAGGCTCTGAGTACGGGAACAACGGGATCTGGATAGTGAGGACATATGTGGAGCAGTTCAGGGTACAAATAAATAACCCTGCAACGTAGAGGACGAAGAGAGGAGGTCTGCGGAAAAGGAGGAACTAGAGTGACTGGGAACAAGATCATCTGAAAGGTCTGACATGCAAATTGATATGGGGATGAGAGACACTCTGAAGGAACAGGAGGAATAGTGGAAACCGGGAGAAAAGGCTTTACTGAGATTCTCAAGAAGTCATTCTAGTGGGATCCAAGTTCATTCCTGACTGCTTTTCTAGACAGTATGGACATATACTTAAGAGATTTGCTGAATTTGGGGTCATGTAATCTATGGCCAAATAAAACATATCAGGGCCAAGGAAGAAAGATAGTGGAAATGACAGAAATGTAAAGCTGAAGGGAACCTCAAGACATCTCCAACTTCCTTCCTGAGGCAGCACCAGACACATCCAGACTCCCTCAGGTGGTTGTTGCCATCTCATCACACAGCCTGGGTAGGCAGCTGAAGGGGAAGTTTAATGAGCCTTGAAAAAAACAATGAATTAAACAACAGGATAAAGCCACTGGAAAAAAAAAAAAAAAAAAAAAAAAAAGATTCTTCTTCAAGATATACCATAGAAGGCAAGGAAAAGAAAAATGTGGCCAAGGGGGAAGAAGATTTTAAAACAATGGAAAACCAGGCATCTGTGTTGAATCAAAACTTGAAGAAACTGCACATGAGGAGTTGATTCTCAGCTGCTGCAAGAAAATGCTGAGGAGAAACTAGCATTCAGGACAGCCATCACCTTTGCCCTCTGGGGAAGATGCTGGGAAAAGCAGAATGCAAAATATTTTCTATATACTTTTACAGCAATGTGGGTTGCTCTTATTTGATTGTTTTGTTTTGTTTTGTTTTGATTTTTAGGGTGGGTGGTTTTGTTTTTCGTTTTTTTTTTTTTTTTTAATACTAACTTTTAAAGTGAATAAGTCATTAATACTGAGCTCCAGCAGGTCAAGGACCTTCTGCTCATACTGTTTCATGGATTTCTTGCCAAATGTCTCAAACTGAAGGCCTTGCTTAATGTAGACAAGTGGAGTTACATCCATTTTCTTGAAGTTATGCTAGTTTACACCAAAAAGGGCTATGATAAGCTTTACATCTGGATACTGCAAGCCAACATGAAAACTAAAGACCAGTTTGTGAATAGCAGATTGTGGTTTTTGTGTTTTCCAAGAGTGTGCTATTGTGTCAGTAGACAGAAACTTGCAAAATAATTCCCTTGTGCAACTTCTAAACTAGTTTAAGGAATTTAATATTTTGCTGAAAACCTTTATTTCTGACATTTCTCTGAGTAGACAATAAGCAGTTCCTTGAGAAGAATTGATAAACTATGGTTTCCTGCAGCTTTATGATGGATTCTCTGCTGTTTTTCAAGATGATCACCTAGAGAAACATCTTTTGTTCTATGAAAATACCTAAAGCTATTTTCCTTTGAGGATTGTCTGCTGTTTAGTAAGAGTTTAATTCATATTTCTGTCATTTCTTCAGTGTAAGCGTAAAAGGGATCTGTCTTTACCTGGCTACCTTTGGTCATCATACCTGTAGAAACACATCTTTGAGGTCCCTACCACTTAGGCAAATTTGCTCAAAGATGTCTGGTAGGTTCAATGTGGGGAAAAGACAGACAAATTCACGTACGCACGTGCAGGTGACATAATTAAATAAGCCTTGTTTCTTACAGAAATCAGATGAAAGCAATCTTCTGATTTCATTCTGTTATTTACCACATCTCTGTTTTAAAAGAATTTTTTTACAGTGTTCCTTGAACTTCACTGTCACACACTATGTTAGAGATGAAAAAAAGCTGTCCTTATCAGAACACTCCTGCGATGGAAATAAGCTTTTTCTGATTGTGAATCAGTAGCTGAATAGACTACAGAAAGCCTTGTCTGCAGCCTAGCACGTAGGGCAGTGCAAACTGGAATCTGACTTGTACCAAATGGAGCTAAGCCAATGGTGAGGAGAGGTCCGCAAACAGAGTGTGTGTACGTGTATGTGTGTTCCACAATATAAACAAAAGGGTACTGTAGAATAATTTATGAAACAGCTCTTGAACAGGGTACAGGCATGAAGAGGGCAGTCTTTTCTGCTGTGAAATGAAGTGTGTAGCAAGTGGTGCTAATGTGGGGTCTACATAGAGAAAAGGAGGAGGGAGAAGAAAATTCTCCATGCGCCTTCATATAGCCCAGTAAATCCCAAAGTTGAATGGATGCACAATGCACACACAAATAATACTCTCTTGAGACCGTTTAGCATAAAGGCCTACTGTGCACAGGCAGCTGAGTGCACAGGCTGCACAAAGCATTGTTTTTTAAATGTGCACTGCTCTGCTGTATCAAGAGTCAGTGGAAGAAAGGTCTTTAGCAGCCACTGGCACTGCTCAGAGCTGTTATTCTCTGTCTTGCCAATGGCCTGTGGTTTCTCAGATTGCCCCAAATACTTCTCCTGGTACTGTTTCCCTTTTCCTTAAAGCCCAAGGCCAAGCAAATACACAAAATCCCACAGATATTTAGAGGAGAAATTCGTTTTAGTGTGCCCTGAAATCATGGAAAGGATGTAACACTATTCAGCAGAACCAGAAACTTGTGGAAAGGCTTCTGCTCACTTCTTGCCTTGATGTGAAGATACATTACTGCCAGGCATTTGTGGATTTTAAATCAAACCATTCACATTACTTTAATGTAGTTTGATGTGTGTTAGTAATGTATACATGCCTAATTCAATGGGAACAGTACCATGTCTAAACTTGGAGAACATTAAATATGTGCATGTTATTAATTTCTCATTTATGGGAACAAAGAACTAGCTATTTTTCTAATTTTTTTGACCTCTCCCTAATACTCCATTTCTCTTGGCTCATTTTATAAACTGAGTTTTAGGGATTTCAGTCCTTCTTTTTTCCATTTAATATTGAACTTATTATTTTCCCCTGCTGTAAGGTGTTCTGATATTTTTGGGTTTTTTTTTCTAAATAAAACCAAGACACTTCTGTAAAGCCACAGCTTTACTGTTGGCAGAATGCCATGGTTATTTAGCCTGTAACTACAACCCAGATAAAACCCAAGACTTCCAACAGCTTACAATGTACCCTTTGTTTCTTATTAGGTTTGTTTCTGCTTCTTAATTCCTCAAAAAACTCACATTTATGTTAACTGCTCCCATGTTTGAACACTGTATTTGGGGCAGCAAAGATTAATTGAAGCCAAAATGCTGATTTAGAACCTTTGACCAGACCATCAGCTGCCCTAAACCAACCAGCAGAGCTGAAATGGGTTTGGGTTACAGCTGCTGAAGATCTGGTTTATTGGATCCAGAAATAGAATGGAAAAAAGAAATGGGTGAAGAAAAACAGTTTTCTTTACCTACTGCTCACCAGATTTTGGCATAAGTAGCACCATTGGGATGTGGTGAGTTTCACGGGGAATCTCTTTAAACAACTGTTCGTCCTATAAGGGATAGGAACCTGAATACTGGGCAACTGATACTGCATAGCGATTTACTTCATCTGTACCTGGCTATCTAAAACTTAGACACCCAGAGGGGGACTCTTGACCAGACAAAAGCATGCGGTGTTATCATAGGTGCCTGTGGCATCCTGCCTTGCAGCGGCCACTCCAGAAGTGTGCTCTGTGACGTGGGTAGAATGTCCTGGGTAGCTCTGATACTCAAGGAAGTCTTACTACCATCATGGTGCAGCCATGGCCCCTGAATCCCGCTCCAGGCTGAACTGGTTGTCCAAGACTAACCATGGCCAGCGGACAGAGACAGAGAAGCTTATCCAGGAGGACAGGTGGAACAAGTCATCTCCTGCATAGAAGGAGCATGGATGATCTGCTTAGCAATGCTTCACTTTTAGACAGCTCAAGTAGGTGAGATAAAATGTGTGCTGTATGTAAGATGGGCCCAAGTCCATCAAGACATTTGCTACCAGTTCTTGGTTATGAAGTCATGGAGGTCTGATATTATTCTTGCTGGTTATTTGTGAGATTCAGTGGGAAATGAATCAAGTCTGGTACATGTTGCAGGAAGTATGTAGGACTTTGTTACATCAGGCTCAAATGGATATAGATTTTCTGATATTAAACCCAAATTCTTGAAGTGGGGAAGGACCAGTAAAGAAGGTTTTTTAATTAAGATCTATGGATCCAAACTCATCATAGGGTGTGTTTGTAAGCCCACTCAAGAGAAAGAGTTTGGCCATGCTTGGACTTTATTGTGGGTTCAGCTTACATCAGGCTACAGCCAGCAAGGTGATTCATGGGCATCTGCATATTTCTTCTGCATCTCATGCCTCCTCTCTGTCTAGTTGTGTGGTTGTGCGTGAAGCAGCTTGGATGCAACAGTGCAGGTTACTGTGTTTGGTACCAAAGGTGTAGCTTCTTTTGCATACAATCTTTCTTCATCATAGGTGCTTCTAACAAATGTAAATTAAAAAGCCTGCCTCTTCAAGCAGAATGTGCTGTGCATAAAATGCATTTGCCAAATACTTTCAGCACTGCAATAATCCATTTCATGATTTAAAAGCCTTGTAAACATGTCAAAATGGTTGGTTGGTTCTACCATCTTTGTGCCATCTATTGCACTGAATAAATAAAGGGAAATGCAATTTATTCAGTGCTTTGGAAGCTCAACATTTCTCTCACTGATGTGTGACAACTATTATCATATTTATTGTCAGCATTACACTCCTAAGCATGCAGGTGATGCATTGTGAGTATTTCATACTGATAAAGCCATCAATAACTTCCTACTGGACCTTATTTGCTCAGGTGAATCTGCACAGCTGGCTGGGATATCGGGAGGTAACTGATGAGACATTCAAACAAAACAAAACAAAGACAAACCAGGAAATGCCATGTTGCCTGGTAGAATCTTAAGTGAAAAACAAACAAATAAAAAGTTTGCTGGGACTTCTGAGGGGCGAACCGAAGCCAAAGTTTGCAAGTCCTCCGTCTTCTCTGCTGCATGGGAATTCAGCCGCCTGCAGAAAGATGACCAGATCAGGCCACAGACAGCACCATGTGCTTCCAAATAGGCTGCAAAAATATCTTGCAGCAGCTCATATAAACCATTTAGCACCTAATCATTCTGACACATTTATATTTTCAAAGGCACCGCTGAAATGAAAATGAAATTTAAAAAGGCCTCTCTTACAGGTTACAGTCTAGCGGAGGAAGCAGCTTTGCAAAGTCCCAGGGGCTTACTAAGTCACTGTTCTCTGAGACACTGAGGAAGAAGCTCTGCTTTTGCAGCCTGTCAGCTTTATGTTGAATGTTTGTACAGGATCTTTGATCTCTTATTTATACATATTTCTCCAGGACAGGGAAGCAAGCAGAAAGAGAAATTCTATTTATATAAATCTTTCTATATCCCAGAGGTCAAGAACAACAGCATTTCAAACAAAGTGGGGGAATTTATCTTTGCCTCTTAGTTTGCAGGAGAGATGCATATTTTAGATCATGCCTCCAGATGAGGCTCAGGTATACCAATATATGGCTGAATGTGTTTTGTAGGTGACATTGCCATAATTTCTCTGGTTGGCTCATGTACATGTGACACTGGGACACATTTTGGGTTGTCTTCAGAGTACCTCCTGGTTGCCTCAGTTGTCTTCAAGCAGGTTCTACCTGTTTTCTGTCCTAGCAAGGAGATGAGCTAACGAACCATATGTAGGGTGTTTAAAACTAGAGCTTAAATAGTCAGTTTAGCTTCATTGTTCCTGTAGTCACTGTAGCCAATTTGCAACTGGGTTTAAGATCAACTGAAGCAAAGATTCAAAAATTCATCAGAAATTTCATTGTTCTCTGAAAATAATTTCATTACACTGTGAGGACGAAGTAGCCAAGTTGCAAAAATCCCAAATTCTCTGTTTCCTACATGACCCCAGTCTGAAGTGTGCTTCTGACATGTCTTGCAAGTTGTCTGACTTTTCTAATTTTAACCAGGGAGCGATATACTGTCCTGAAGGGTTATCTTATATAAAAAACATAGCAAGCAGCCACTAGTTCCTGTGGAAAACAACAATCCATAAGATTGTTCCTCTTTTCAAACATTACCTGAAAATCTAAAGGAGGCTTCTGGAGCACTTTTAATATAGGTAAATATAAAAATATGCTCTGTTTTATTTTTAAGATACTTGTGGATCTTAAACAAGTTCTTGGGAAGTATTGTTTGGGTTTTTTTACTTGGTATTGGAAATGTCTATATTGGCATGCATTAACTTTTTTTTTTCCTAGTAGTATCGCATTTTCCCCCAAATTTTGACTTGAAACATTCCTTTATTGAAAAGTTAACAGATGCTGATCTAGTTTTTCTTACAAAGGCTTTTCATGTTTTCTTGCAAACTGGATGTTTTAGTAAGATAATTTATTTAATAAAATTAAAGATATAGTTTTTATCTGAAGAATCTTTTTAATAAAAAAAAAAAACAAAAATGTTTGGATGCACTTTTTTTAAGGCTGCCTAGCTTGTAGTGGAAATAGCTCATGGAGATGAGACAATATTCAATCCAAACAGTTATGATCACATGATGATAACCAAAGTGTCATGTATACAAATATATAATAATTAGCAATTAATACAGTGAAAAATTGGCAATGAAAACAAAATGGACTAGCATTGCTGAAGACCATAAAAAGACCTCATCACATGACAACACAGTGCCTTTGTTTTTAGACAATAAAATAAACCATGAAGAGCATATTTCTATCATTTATGTGAAATCAAGTAGGTTAATCATTTATGATTTTTATGCTTCAAAGCTTATGTGTGCTACATGCTGTAGAGAGATCTAAACCATTACTCTAAAGCCCAATGTACCATACATGCTCCCTGCTGCTGCAGTCAGCCTCATCAAATTGGGCTTTGTCTAAAAGATATTTTAAATATATTATGGGATGAAAGGTGCTGCTTGATTATGCAAAACCAGCATAAGAATGCTAGTTAGCAAAGGTACACAGCTCTTGGCATTTATTTCCTCTGAGAGCTCAGATAATCAAAACTGGGAATACATATACAGAGATGTGATGCAAACCATGTATTCCAGACGAGATGTCACCGAGGTTCTGGGAAGATGAAACATGAAGCTGCACTAAACATTTCCACTCAGATTGCTCATCTGAAGCACGCACTAGCTATTATATACACCCTTGTCTCTAGCTGGGTAGCAAGACCAGGAAAAATTTCACAAAGGTGGAGGAGGAGAACGTAAACTGTATTAATGCACCAAACATAAAAAAGCCAGGTGGAGTAAGCAGAAATATTGGAAAAACATACAACACTCCTATATTTACCTGGAGAATTTAGAAGAGTTTCCTCCACTGAACTGACAGTCAGGAATTGCCTGTAGGTGAGCACTGGTCCATGGCTCAGATCCAGCCAAACGATGTCCCTATGTTAAGTGGCTCGTGTTCCACCAAGTGGGAACCTCTCCTCTCTCTGATTACATCTGTGTAAATAGGATCTAAATTATTCCTGACCAATGTCTGCCTAACATTTTATTGATATTCCGTGGTGGAAATTCTTTGGCATTTGGGAGTATTCCATGATCAGTCTCCCCCTCTGACAGGAAGTCTTCCCACTGACTTGACTAAGACTTGATCAAAACATTAGGTAGAGTTTAATCCTCCATCAGCTCCATGCTCATTGTAGCTACCAGCAAAAGGACTTTTACTTGGGTGGGGGAGCAGGAGGGAGACAAGGAGGCTGGAATCAAGCATGAAACAATTGAAATGCTAAGTAAAACCAGGTAGCTACGGTTCTTTTCAGGGTTACCTTTGGAGCAACCTATACACAGAATGCAACTGCATACAGTGACACACACATGCCATAAATAATAATGGATCTTAAAAATGTAATATTCTATCAGGAGTTTGCATGCTTGCAAAAGCTCATAAATAACTGGTGTTTATTCTCCACACGGCATTTTTGCAGTAGCTGATAATAGTTGAGTAAATGGTGGATGGGATGAATTCCTCCACTGATTTCAAATAAACCTTATGAGTTGGAGCAATAAAGAATGTTAAACAGTGTGCACAAAATAACATGCTGTTAGATCCCATATATGCTGCTTCAGTAAACACTAAAGCATTTTAATCTTGGTTCCAACATAGTAAACAGCAAGATAATAAGCTAAGGAAGAATATTATTCTTTAAAAGTCTTTCAAATGCTTGTGCATACTGTTGCCCTGTGCTTGAGACTGCTGGCAGACGCTTCTGTCACTTTATTTCTGTGTCACTGCAATGAAATTGGCCTGAAGTTCAGATGAACATATTAATTTGTGCTGAAATGTATTAGTGTAACTTAAATCCTGGGTGGGTGAGTGCAGTTGCATTTGTAGCTCACAGCACTCTCAGGTCCTGTCAGGAACAAATGATAAAGGGGACCATATCAGCAGCTACTAGAAATTTTTGTTGTCTCAGTTATGCTACTTCTTTTAAAAAAAGGCCCCCTGCTACCCCACGTATGCTTGCACAAAAAGCCTATAGACAAAACCACTCCAAAGCAGCAACCAACCATAGCAATTAGCCTGAAAAAACAATGCCCACCTAAAATACCCACCCCTGTTAATCAGCCCATGAAATAATTAACTGAGAAATCATGCTGGCAGTTGAGGCAGGCCTAGGTTCACCCAGCTGTAGGGATTTCAGTGTTAACACAGTGGTGTGTGCCCTCGTTCCCGGTACATCCTTTTACAAAAACCACTGTTAGGAAAACTCAGGCCCTCATCTTCATTAGCAGCAAATTTCCATCATTTGAGTGAGGCCAGGCCAGGTGTTGGCTGTTGGGCTGGCAGAGCATCATGCTGAAGAGAAAGAGCAGAAAAGGAGTTTCTTGGTTCCTTAGTTTGTTCTGAGGTTTCTTCTTGCAGAAAGGGTCTCCTTGCAGATCTTTCCTATTCTGCCTCTACTGCGCATGCTGGAGTCACACCTAAACCCTTGTGTTCCTCTTCTTTAATACCCACAACATGACTGTGGTGGGAGCAAGCCTCTCCCTCCTCTCGGGTGAGGCTGAAGGCCTCTGGATATCATGCTGTTGCCTTGCTCTGTGGGTTGGATCTGTCTGCTTAGCACGTACCAGAATGATGCAGGGAATAGGACCTTACATTATTCAGCCCTTTAACTGATGAAGGCTGAGATCCAATCAAGCCAACAGCTTTGGCTCCAGGATAAGGACAGCAGGTAACATTGCTATGACGTAGGAACAGGTATTACGGGGCAGCCTGGAAGGGAGGGTGAGCTTTGTGGTTAGGAGACTGCTCTGGCAGGAAGAAGTCGGGGTCTTCTCTCTGTGATAAAATCCAGCATGGCAGCACAGATCAGAACTTCCCACCTGTAACCCCAGAATTACAGCCCAGGGCCCTCTTGCTTGTGCTCTCTTAGCCCAGGAATCCTACATTGTGCCTGATGGCCAGACTGCAACAGGAGTATTTTTCTACAGCCTGTGGTCTTCTGAGGAATCTGAATATTTGATGTCCTAGTTCCCAGGTAAGTGCCCTAATCCCATGGACGGGGATGCCAATGGTCCTGAAAACCATCAGGAGTTCAGATATGCTCTGTGTGCAGCATTTCCTATTGCCTAGTACCAGGCAGCTCCAGCTCAGCACCTCTCTCTCTTTCATGTCCTGATTTCCCCTGCGCGCTGCGAATCACACCGAGGAGGCTGCCAGCTCTCCTCATTGGCTTTATGATAATCTTCATGTATTGATCTCTGCCCTCCTGAATCACCCTGTCGGGGTCAGCTGTCTCACTGTAGATGCTGTGCTGTGAGAGTTGAGGATGCTCAAGATACTGTTCTGTCTCTCTTTCAACTCCAGCCTATCTTTCTGAAACTCTGAAGAGCTGTAGGAAGGTGTAGGACCCAAAAAGCTGGACAGAAGTCCCTTGACCTGATAAGAAAGCAGCTGGGAATGCTGTGCCTGCTGCAGCCAGCAAGATGTTCCTCAGGTCCCTGTGTATCAACACATACTCAGCTCTCATGCATGTGTACTGTAGAGGGCAGTGAGAAAAAAGATGTTTTTCCCTCTGGCCTCCACTGGTAGCCCTGACTGAGCAAGGAATGTCTCCTGTATGTAGAATGTAAATGGAAACCTGTAAATGGAAACCATTTAGACCATTACATACAAGAACCATGGATGGTGTTTGCAGCTCAGAGAAAAGCTGCTGTGTGCTATAGTGTTTAAAGTAGGAAGAAAAGGGGGAGGGGAGGTGTTTAAGTCATTAAGTGCTACTAGCTCTAGAGGTTGTAATATTTAAAAATTTTAATGGAGTAGTGACTCTATTAGCCTTGTAATATGATGTGAGTGAGGTTCAAAGAATTGAGAGTGTTTTCTGGGTCTTTGCCATTCTCATTAGCAGAAGTTCTCGAAGGTACTTGTGTTAATAAAGTAGAAATAGTGGTAAATAAGGCTAATGACCGTTGTCTATCCATTGAAGTGAATGAACCAAAACTCTTGTTGAGTTAAAGATACGTAATAAATATGTTAATCTTCAAGCAACGTGGAGTGCTTCAAAGTGTTAGTGTAACTTAAGCTTCAGTGTGAAAAGGCACCTTGAAAAGACGTGGGATGGGTCCTCCCTGACAAAATTTAGGAGACTTGTACTTCACTGAGTTTATTGCAACTTCTCAACTCAGCTGGGCTTTACAACAGCATGGTTTGGCAGTGGATTTAAAAATAACTTTAAAAGCAACTATGTGAGCTTTGTGCAGCACACTATCAAGCAGATGCACTGACCTACTGTGCTGTGTGTTGAAATCTGTTCCCGTCTTTGATTTCATTATGCTGTGGTGATGCAGCATGTTCCTCGGCCTGAACTGAGACATGTGATGGCCCCTCATTCACTGAAGTGGTGAAGGGTTGCCCCCTAAAGGGAAGGAAAAATATAATTCAGCCACCTTCTGTTTACATCAGGTTTCCTCTGCTGATGTCTGGGTGGAGCCTGGCAGGGGCTGAGCTTGGGAGTCCCTGAAGTAGCCTGTTGTAGGAGCATGCCTCCTAGGATCCGCTAGGGAGGGAAAACAGAGGGAACAGCCAGGGAAAAATGATTTCAATGCCCTAGATTATTTTTTTTTTAATGGTCATCCATAATAAATAAGCAACTTTTTATTTATTTAAGGTGCACAATATATTCATAGATTGAAGATGTTTGCAAAAGCAGTATAGTATCTTCAGTCAAAATAGCATGACTTGACAAAAATCTGGACCTTGGATTTAAGTGTCAAGTATGATTGCAAAGATTAGGTTTCGATTTTTGCAGTGCTATATCCTACTTTAAAGGAGGTTGTCTGAAAGGAATTGGTCTTTACAGTTCAACTATCCCTATTCCTTTTTGCATGATATTTGGCTAGAAAGGGTTTCAATGATTGATTTTCATGATAGCTCTTTGCGCAAACCAGTCTGCGGGAGCAATGTCTTTTTAATCCCCAACAGTAAGATGACCCTAAGTGTTTTAACCACATTCATGTGTTGCCAGCAATTTTTATGCTATTGATACAGATGGTATGGATAAGACTCTCTTTATCCTTTCTTTAGAGCGAAAACCTGTGCTGGTATCCACAGTGTTTGAATAGTCTGGTTTTAATAGAAACATGAAAACACCATATGGAGCCAGACAACCATTTCCTTCCTTCAGTGTGTTTGGTGAGTTTGAGTTTACTTTAACATGACATCTTATAAATCATGTATCATGTAGTGACCATATAAGGTTACCTTTTATTGAAAGGATATTGGTGTTGAGAGCTTGCTATGCTTGGGTATTTATTAAGGAAATGAAAGATCTCTAGAACATATGATACACCTTGCGTTGCTAAACTTTATTAGTTTACCAACAGATAAGTGTTTCTTTTTCTCGCCCCTCTGAGCCTACAGGATAAAGTACTGAAATAAAATTTGCCCTTGGATTAAAGTCTGATACTGTGTACATCCTGTTGGAGTCACAGACTATTTGACAGTGTGTTTTGAAATCACTCCCAGGTTCATGTTTTATGCAGGAAGGAAACATACCTGTGGAGATAGCCTCAGGCAGTGGTAATTAAAATATGACCGTGTGCCACATGACCTTAAGGCATATTACTGCTTCAACCCTTCACCTTGCAGTTGTTAAAATACTGGGCTTGGCTTATTAACAAAGCACCATCTCTATGTAAGAAATGTGCTGGGGGAAACAGGTCTATCGTCTTCCCCTTTGTAGGAAGGAAACAGTAAGCGATAGCTCAGTTAGTTCAGTGACAATGTAATATCTGTCCGTTTTCTGCTGTAGCAGCTGCAGAATGCCTAAAGCAGGTGGTGCAGCATAATGAATCCATCAGTTTTTCAGAGAAAGCACAAATATAAAGGTAGTGGCAGAACAGAAACATCAAAGTATAGGTTCCCATGCACCCAGTCTCCTAGTTCCCATAATTTTCTCTGAGCTCTCACAATAATCAACTCTGAAAAATGTGTTCCTGGCTTTTCCTATGTGTGATCCCTGGAGAGATCCACTAACTGCTTCAGGAAGAAAATCTTGATTATCTCCTGGGAGAACCTGCTGCCTTGCAGGGAGAGGGGCTACTTTCATGTGTGACCCTCTTACCACCCATGAAACCATTTAGATACAGATCTCTCAACATGTGTCTCATCAGGGTGTATAATGTAAAGTGACAGGTTTTTGTAAAGGTTTTTGCAACATGTTGGGATTGACTGTACCATGACAGCAATACTTGATTTGCTTGAGCTGCTTTTTAAGAAAACAGGATTTCCGAGCACTTCTCACAGGCACTAAACGCAAAAGGAGAAAAAAACATTCTAACACAAATAAAAGAAGGCATTTCCTTTTGGTGTCACTTAGAAATGTTCCCTTCTAGATCACTATTGTGTACAAGTGATCCTCGCAGTAGATCATAACACTCAGGAGGTAATAAATTTAATCTCTTTTTATAAATGGGGAACTAAAGGCTAGGAGAACTCCCCAGGTACATATCTCAACCGTATCAGAGCTACATTGTCAGACACTAAGCCCAGACTTTTCAAAAGACCCAAATACAGGACTTAAAGATTCACAGAACTTGGTAGCTCCCAGTGGGAGGGTTTGGGGCAGATCTTCTCAGGTTCCCCATGCGGCTCAATGGATGCTCATGAGGAATGGTCTTGAGGAAGACCTGGGTGAAGCAGGAGCTGGTGATGAGCAGTAACTGGAATTTGTCATTACTCGGTCTGCAGGGTTTGCACTGTGTGCCAGTGCTGGGGGTGGAGGTGCCTTGTGTGAGTTGCACATAGAGCACATTTGCTTATGAATGGACATGCTCTGGGACAGTCCTTGTTTGGTTCCACATATATACACACGCACTACATCACACTGCATCCATAAAGAGTGTAAATAGACTTGACACAGCAGAAGTGTAACCAGAGACAAAAGTGGCAGCAGAATAAATAAATCCTCTACTACCACAGCCTCTCTGTAGACAAATCCTTAATGTTTGCAGACTCTGAGGCCAGCAAATAAAGGGCATTCAGAAGTACAAAGCATGGCTAATGACCATATTACAAATGCTGACTGTGCTTTCCTTACATTCCTGTTTGTTTGCTTTGTCGTCTTTGTTTTCTTGCTATTTCATGGAAGCTCATCCCGTTTCATTTACACTTGATGTCCTATAAATAGCTGTGCTCTGTTTTATGTATTCATGTTTAAGGTCATGTTTACTTCAAAGGCAGAGAGACTTCAGGCATTCTTAGTTTAATTCTGGCAGGGTACTTCAGACATCTGGTTTGGTCTCGTCCCAGGTACAGAGGAGCTAGGAGCTTGCAGGCATTAACTCAGGCCACTGAACGACCTGCTTGAAGCTCACACCTCTTTCTGAGATTGCTTTCCCCATCGATCCTCACCTCACTCTCCTTCTTTCCTGGTAGTGATCAGTCTTTCTTCACTTGTGCTGCACCTTACAAGGACTGCAGCCTGTGCAGTGGTTCTGTGGTTAGACACAGAGGAGCCAGAAGTCCAATCGCTGCTCCTGTGACATCCTCTGAACATCACTTCACCTGTGATGATTAAAGGTTTACCTTATTCAAGCATGGATGAAGCATGGGGTTCCCCTATGATTTCTGAGCTTCTAAAGTGTCCTAATTGAGGCAGCTTCAACAGACTGTGTAAACTTGCACAGGGAGTACCGTCTTCTTAGCAGCTAATGAAATACTACAGTTTTGCACCTGGGAAGTGATTGTAAACTACAGGGCTCAATTTAGCCTTGGTGAAGCTGTCTACTTTTCAGTTTAAAATCACTTTCAGAAGTGATTTTAGGCTTTATTTGGACTGAAAACAAATCAAGCCATTTCCTGCAGAACCTGAATTAAATGACATGGGGCTTCTTCAGTCAGCATCATTTTTAAACACACATTAGAACCAGTGACCATTGGAGAGCAATGGCCAGAGGTTATGGTCTAGAGCCATGATTAAGTCTTGCCTGACATACAGGTATGTAAACCATACAACTCAGGATTTCATGGTTAAGTAGATGTACACCAGCTGAGGATCTAGCTCCCTTCTTTTATAACATTTACCATAACTGTCACAGCTGAAACATAGTAGATAACTCTAAGCAACTTTGGAGAGCAAAAATATCAATCAACGTGCCTGTGTGTGTCTGTCAGATTTACTAAATCTGTCATTCCAGCAGTATGATTCCCTTGCTTGCTCATGTGAGGTAGCAAGATCCCCATAGCCCTAGACAGAAGTCCAGGGGAAACAAAGTGTTAAATGTGCAAAAAATGTTTCCTTCTTACTCCTCCTACTCTAGTAGAGCATAAGGGCAGTGAAGAGAAGACTGAAAAATAAGAGCCCATCCTTAAAACAGAGTTGTGATCGGTAGAGCATAAGCAGCGGTTCAGAGTAAATTTTATAGAATTACAGGCAAAAATTCCATTCAGATATGCATCACAGATTAAACAGAAAACAAAAAAGCACACAAAGAGCACAGAGTTATATTTTCCAAGGGAAAATATATTACCACAGCTTAAAATGACAAAATATCAGAAAGATTTCCACTTCATGGTATATTATTTTATATTAGAAAACTTTAGAAGTGCTTTGGGCTGAGTTCAGAAGGGAAATACTTGGATTCATTATTTGATACCACCTTATATCCTGTGGTAATAAAACAGGGCTTGCATTGTCCTCTTGGGACTGCTTTGAACAAATGTAGCTTGTGTGAACCCCATGAACTGC
This sequence comes from Astur gentilis, assembly GCF_929443795.1. NCBI lineage: Eukaryota > Metazoa > Chordata > Aves > Accipitriformes > Accipitridae > Astur > Astur gentilis. The sequence goes on from NC_064904.1 coordinate 12,808,123, forward strand.
TGGGGGACAGGTTTTTACAAGGGTGGTTCATTCTGACCTTATTTTCTGAAGCTCAAACTCAGTGAGTGAATTCTTTAGTTTCGCTCCAGACAGAAAGTGGTTGGTGGCTTTTGTTTCCCTCCACCAGGTTTTGCTCATCAAAACGAGTAAGAGGACTTATTCCCCTACAGCACCATAGTGAAATCAAGTGAAAAAGAATAAAACCTAGGCATTTATATGAAAATGTATTATGGAATCTGCTTGGTGATGCAAAAAGAAAATCAAACCCCTGGTTGATAACTTGGATTGCTTTACTGGTATGACATTTTACAACAATAATTATTCCTTTCCTTGAAACCACACTTTCTTAGGAAATTTTAATTAGAAAGTTTCCCTTTCTTTCTGTTGTACTCATGGTATAGAAAGGAAACCCCTCAGGGTCCCTTCCATCAACTTATAGATAAAGTACTTTCTGCTTTACATAAAATATGGATGTCTGACACTGAAGAACAGGACAGTTTTGTGTTGTTTCCTGATTAGCTGACGAAGCCATACCGCATCTTGTCTGCGTAACCTTTGTCTTCATTCTGGTAGTAGGGTATTTGAATGTTATAGTGAGAAGCAGTGAGTATAGGAATAGGATGAAAATAATTCAAAGTGCCCTTCAATAATGGTCTGGAGTTGTGTTTTTGCTGTTCAAGACATGAGGTTTTGAAAAAAAACCCCAACATTTTTGAGACATATAGAGCTCTGAAGATTGACCTAACCTGTATTTGTGATGCAACCAATTTGTTTCTATAAACATAAACTACTTCTTCCAGAATATGAATCAAAGAACCTGCCAGTGTATTGGAGTTACTTAACTATTAGAGGAGGCTTCTGTTATGTTAGTCTTTGTGGCAATAAAATCTCCTTAGGGAATGAAAGCAAATTTATGGCCTATTACTACAACCTGTTTAGTGTTTTCAGACCTAGCTCTGGGTCTAGGGAATTATTTTTCTTCCTTACAGTTTAATTTATTAAACATAACTAGACTGTGGTATTCATAGAATTCATGGGATTAGAGAAAAGTGGATTTGAAGGGAGTGTCTAGAGGTCATCTAGTCCATTCCCTACTCTAGGACAACTTCAAGTTGTACATGGATCTTCTCTCAGTGATGGAGACTCCACAGCATCCCTAAGGAGTCTATTCCATTGTTCAACTGTCTGTAACACTGGCAATTTTTTCCTAATGCCTAACCTTAAGCTCTTTTCCTAAATTATAAACCATTTGTTTCTTGTCCTGTTCACCATGGTCACAGAGAAGACTGACTGCTTTCCCTTTACAGCAATCACTTACAGATTCAAAGACCACTGCTGTGTTTTGCTTCAGTCTTTTTCTCTCTAGACTATGCAGGCCCAGCAATTTCTCCTAGATGCCCAGATTTTTGGTCATTTCTGTTGCTCTCCTTTGGACCTCATTGGCCTACGTGTCCTTAAAGTTAGGTGGCCAAAACCTAGTCTGGATGCAATGCCTTGAGGTCTTACACATGTTGAGTAAAGGAAAAAAATTTTATTCTTCTTAAGTTTTCGTGTTCATCTTCTGACCAACTGTAACACACAGATCCTTACCTACAAAGCTGTAGTACCAAGTCAATTATTCTTAACTTTTAATTTATGTAGCAGATTAGTGCTGGATCATTGTATAATATAACAGTTACTTCGCTTGATTTGCATCTTATTTTTGCTGTTCTGGAACACTAGTCTCTTCCTGCAGCAGATGTGGAACCTCTCCCCATAACAGGCAGTGTGTGATTTAATAGCACCACAATCTCTTCTATCATCCAGTTCATTAGCAATGAATAGTATCAGGCCAAGAGAGACCTCCGTGGAATCCACTTGATACAGCCTTTGACAGTGAACCATTGATAATTATTCTTTCCAGTATGGTTTTCTAACCAGTTTTGCACTCACTCTCTAGCAGGTTTCCCCTAGTCCACATTTTCTTCTCTTATTTATCAGAATGTTATATGAGATAGTGTCAGAAAACTTACTAGGCTCAAGATATATGACATCTACTGCTTCTTCCATGTTCGCAAAGGTCTATTATCCTGTGGGGGAAGGAAATTACATTAGTGTGACACAATTTGTTCTTGACAAATCCACGCTGGCCGTAACTCATCTCCTCGTTATCTTCTAGATGCTTTCAAATAGTTTCTTTGATTGTTTGTTCCAGCATTTAAAGTAATACAACTAGAAGAGCTGTCAATTAAACCTCTTCTTTCTCTATCTTGTGGCACATTCGTTACCTGAAACTGCACTAATATATGATTTTGTCGATTTGCCCTTGTCCTATTAACGGTGGAAATAAAGCTGCAGATCTATTTGCTCCTTGCCTGGAAAGACTGTGCTCTGGGATGAAGTCCATGGTCTGATTCCAACCTCTTTTACGGGACTCATTTCTCTTTTTCTTTCTGTTTTAATAGGGAAATTTGATCAGGGAAATTGAAACTCCACAGGCTTAATTTCTCTTTCAGGTCCAGCTGCAGCAGCCAGGTTTTTTGCCCTGTGGGGCAGAGTGTGCAAGTGCCCCTTCACCTGGCTGCTGGGACTGAGAGGACTTGCTCTGCTGTCCTCTCCTGCAGAAGTGGCACCACTGCGCACTCCCACTGGGAAAGGGCTGATGCTCTCTGTGTGCTAACCAAGCAGGAGAAAAAACAGTTGCTGCTGGGACCTGGCAGCATGGTTCCAGGAACACAGCTACTGGGATTGCTGGAAGGGTCAGGAGGAAGGAGAAGGGGAGGGAAAAGTAGGGCGGATGAAGCCCTGAATCATTTCACTTTCTTTGCAACACAGCTAGGAATAAAACATACGGGATTTTGTCTGGCAGAGTCATTCTTTCCTAACCCTGCTTTTCTTTAATCATCTAACAAGATACATACAAGCTGTAAGCCTTGTAAGAGCACTCGGTTATTTATTTCTTTGCGTTCAATAATCATCTCCGGTTAATATTTATTGCATGATGTGGCAAGCATAATAGAGCGACCTTCCCGTTCCCTGCTCTGCCCTCAGCCTCCCCTTGGAAGGAGGTAGGCGTGGTATGTCCCTTGACGAAGAAATTTCCTCCAGCCCCCAGCCAACTTCAAAAGCCACTTGCTGTGATCTAAGAGGTTAATACCAAAAACACAGTGCAACCCTTGCCAATAAATCTCCACTAACTGAACTTAATCAAGTACAGAAATGTTCTACCTTTTCTCTACACAAAGGAAAAAAAAAAATGGAGGCAACAGAGACGTTGTATAATGTAAAACTTCATCGGTTTTCAGGGACTTTCATTGGGTGCTGCCCTATATACAAACTTCTAAATTGAATACACTGGTATGCCTCCCAGCACCAGTTTCAAGGAGATGAGCGTCAAGGCAATTACACATAATCCTTTTTGATAGGGTATATTAGGCTTTTTAAACACAAATACTCAGAGAAGTATAAACGTAAATAAAAAGATAATCCATGTGGTCTACTCCACAGCCAGGCAAACTAAATGAAGATTTCACTTCAACGCCACTCCTTTACACTCCCCAGACCCTCCCCCTAGATTAGATTCTAGATTGTGCAAGATTTAAGATGTGCGCATAGACAAAGGGAGAGTAAGGAACATCTTGCACTGCTATGTGTCTGAAGCTTTCTATTATTTAGCAGAAATCATTAACCATTCCTTTGTTAGACCATGCTGCCTGTGAAAGCAAGTTCAAGCAAATTATCTGCTGCATCCAGTATGTTTTACACAAGGGAACTACAGCTGTTTGTGCAGATGCCATTGTGCAAGCACTGAATTGCTACTATTAAATCTTTAGCCAGCTGTAAAAATAAGAAGATACTTTATCCAGTTTTTTTAAAATTAATTTTTTTAATTTGTCTGTTCAACTGAAATAATTCCTGTGCTTTTTTTTGCTACTCCTTATAAAATCTATCTTCCTATTCCTCCACTTCCCCTATTTTTTTCCTCAAAGGCTTTGCAGATGACATGAAGTAGGGCTACTTCCATTTTAGATATGAGGTGTCCCATGAACAGACTGTGAGCAAACAAGAATCTTGGAGATGTATCAACTACCCTGCTGTTAGTTTTGCAAAACTTACCTTCCACTACAGGAAATCAAATATGTTTTCTTGAAGTTTATGTTGAGCTGCAGATTTGTATCTTCTAAAGGAAACTAATGAGCTTCCTGGTTTTCTTTGGAAAAATATGCCAGACAGTGTTTAGGACATAGATAGCTTGTTATGAGAGTTTTGGATGAACATCAGAATGGAAAAGAATAAACAGGCCAATACAATAGATGGTTGATTTGACATGTTTGCTGTTGCATTTGGTTTCTCCATCTATGTTTAAGTGGGACACAGCAGCACTTCTCTGACTTGCATCTTGTTGGTATATATGTTGGGCATTTGAAGGAAAGGAGTGATGTCTGGATTGGTCTTTGATAAGCATTGGTTTCAGTAGCTTGCTGTTTGGAAAGGACTTTACAAATAGCCCCTTGCAGTTGGTAAGAGATTTTACATGGCATAAGTGGGTTTTTTTGGCTTAAGGCTTGGTGCATGAGCTGCAAGGAATCATTACCTGGAGAAAAATATTGCCTCTTACTTTGAAAGCAAGCGGCTGTGAGCAGATCACTGTTTGAAAGTATTTGCTGTGTTATGTTTTAAATACTTGTGGCCTGCATAACACTTGTGAGGAAATAACGGGATCACTATCATCTAGGGCTCTCCTTGTCCAGTTAAACAGGACCAACTCCACCTCACAGCTAAACTGGTATCTCTGCCTTGGAAAATTGTACTTGGGACTACAGGTGGGATTTACACCACTCTTTTCCCCTGTACTCGGGACTACAGGTGGGATTTATACCACTCTTTTTCCCTGTACTCTGCTGTATGAAATATGTTTGCATCTGGCCCAGATGCACTGGTACGCCATAGCTCAAGAGCAAACAAAAAGGAGAGATAGATCCTTTTATGGGGTTGTCAGCACTATTGTGTCCAGGTGCCATTTGGACCTCTTCAGGGAGACGAAAACCTACTGACTTCTGAAGGCTGTGAGGATGCGGTAGGAAAAAACCGTCCTTAACTTGCCCGGTCTTTTATTTGCTTCCTTAGTCATTTGCCTCTCTGGCACAGGAGAGGAGCTCTCTCCTTGAATCCTCCTCTCACTCAGGGTAGTGTAGTTCTCTCTGGAATATGAGTCACCAAATATATGAGCTCACCCTTCCCTTCCTGCAAATATTCCCGTGAGCAATTCACGAGCTTGCCTGCATGCTTGCAGGAAGCCAGTGTTCCCTGGGCTAAAATGCAGGGCAAATTAAATAATTTTTAAATTAGAGTTAATGTTAGTAGGAATTTTTTTGCCGAGCTCATCATGTTCTGTTTCACATGCAAATCTCTCTCCTTAGTTCATGAAAAGCAGCTGTTTCTCTAACCTTCTTTTTAAGTAGGTATTTTCTCTCATTTCCTGTATATCTGCCATAGCTGACCACAGTTCCTTGTTATTACTAATGTAACACTCATAGTAATAACCATCTTCTTCATTTACACAGCACTATTCGCCAAGCCTCACAACCAGCCAGGGAAGGAATTGGGTCTTTTCATTAGGAGGCTCACAAACTGAAGGCATGACAGGACACAGCACAGTGACTAGAATGTCACCAGCCTGGGAAGTGAATATAGGTAAGCAGTGTACGGTGATTAGTCCTGGAGAGCTCATCGAGGGGGATTTTTCTGGAACTTCTACCCAGGAAAAGAGAGAGGCCATTGAGAAACATACTGTCTGACACAGAGTGGTGCATGCCTGTTTGTGTCTTCAAAGGGCAGCTAAATGGCCAGCACTCCTGAATTTCAGTGAAAGTTAGATACCTAACTGCTCTTTGAACTCTTTTCAGGCAGCCTGCTACAGTGGATTGAGGGACACAGCCACTGCTCTGGCAAGTAAGTTCAAGAGTTATAAACAGTTATATTTATTTGTTTAGATTTTTATTAGTGCCCCAGGTAGATTCAATGTCCAGACATGATAGTGCAGAAGCTTGATTCAATGAATATGAATGTTTCTCTCTGCTTTCATTCCCTCCTCTGGTCGGGATGACCTCTTCCTTTGTTTCTGCATGACACCTTGTGTACTCTTTAGTTGTTCAGCGATTCCATTACAGGCTTTATGGAGACAGCCAAGCCTTTGTTACCATCATTAGAAAAAAAATTCCCATGCTGTTTTCTGCAATGCTTTAAGGCTATTTGCAAATTAAAGTCAGTGGAGAATGCAACAGGCTGCTTGCTCAGCAGTGTTAGCGGTGGGGAGCAAAGCAGAGGCTTCCTCTGCACCGTCCGTGCCTGCTCTGTACAAAGACGTTTGCCCGGGGAGCGCTAGCGGGAGCCAGTGCACGTCCAGATTTCCCCGGGGCCTGCGTCTCCTCCTTCTCTGCTTTGGCAACTCCGGCGGTGCCGCTTTGTAACCTCTGGGTGCATGTAGCCATGGGACAGGGGCTATGAAGACAATTAAGAATGACACAGTAAGTGAATATTTGGAGGAGTCACATGAAGGTCAAAGCTCCGCAGAGGTCAGCTCTTTGCATGTTAGCAACTCCTTCCCGCAGTGCTGCAAAGATGACCTCTGAATCTTTTTTTCATGCTGCACCAAAAGTTGGGAACAGCTTCCTTCTGCTCTGCAAAAAGGATCTTTTCTACCACCCAGAGAAATAATTGCAGCACTTTTTCTTCCTCAAAGTCACCCCTTAGTGCTCCATTCTTCCCTTGCCTTCCTGCACCCAGCTCTTTTCTAGAATTGCTGGCTCCCAGTTTTGGTCCCTGTCAGCATACTGCCTGCCTGTGCATTTTGTCTGGGTAGAGCCAAACTTATTATTCAATCAAAACTCAGCAGGAGTTTTGCTGAATTATTGTAAACTCACTGGGGCAAAAGCTGTGCCTTCCTATTCAACACTGAGATACCATGCATATTGATTGTGGCTGAGAGAAAATAAAAATGAATACATTCATATTGATTACATGTGTTCTTACTCACTATTAGGCTCACTGCATGGCCCCAGTAGATTTATGGTTTCCCTTTATGACTATTAGCAATAAATGCAGGGGTTTTTTTTCCCCCTTCTCTTCTTCTCCAAGTAATCTTGTGTTCTGCAGAATGTATTTGAATAAAGAGAGTGGATTGTAAAATAACTTGTGGGAAAGTTTGATGAGCTGCTTTTCATTTCCCACTCACTTTGAAAAATCCCTCCTTGACACATGTGTGAAACCCAAACATTCCTCACACATGCAGTTCAGATGCTCTGGGCCCAGCAGACACAAGTTTTGTGCACCAGTGTACTTTTTCTAATGAGCATGCAATTTCTTTCCCAATATAATTATGACAGGTATTAAAACTGGGGACACGACATGCAGAGTGATGCTACTCTTCCAACCTGGGAAACCACAGATATTTGCATAATCCCAGGTACATGTTGGAAATTTCAGAATTTTAAGCAATATGGCCTTGCTTATTATTTTCTTTTCCAAGGCTCCGTTCCATATCACGTATTTGCTGCAGTGAACAGCATTGTGAAGCTTAGGCACACTGTGCAGAGTTAATTTCCAGGTCTTTGGAGACCAAGACTTTGGTTCATGAGCAGGAACTGAACAATCTGAGTGCATTATGCCTGTATTGCAATATTAAATTGATGGCGTAGAGCTCTGAGCCCTCAGCAAGGCTGAGATTTCTGTCTGTCAGCCACACACAGCAGATTTGAACTGAATTGGCAAACTGGAGGGAGGCAGAAAAGGGTGAAAAGGCTGCCTTCCTAAAGCAGAAAGGAGGTGGATGGAGTGACACCCAAGCGAGAATGAAAGAGCTACAGTTTATGGGACTGAGCAATGGCTCTGGAGAAGGAAACAGAAATACTAAACGGTGTGAATATTGATGGAGGAACGCTTAAGTAAAAAAGAACATAATGAAGAAAAATGGACGAGGCAAAGAGAAAGTTCATGCCCGGTATCATGCAAGAGATATCCTGCTGTTGACATCTGCTAGGCTCAGGAGGAGTCTCCCTCAGAAAGACGGTGAAATCCCCTCACTCAACACATTTAAAAATAGACTAAACAAACCCCAGTGATCCAGACTCTCATCCCCTTACTCACACGGGCCATAACTCACTCCAGCAGTTGTCCTTCTGAAGCCTGGGAACACTTGCAGAACGGGAGGGTCTGAGCTGAATGCGAGGCAGAAATCTGGTCCCGGGTACCGCAATCAGCGATCCTGCATTGTAGCAGGCACGGATTAGATGAATTATCAGCTCTTTTCATGATGAGAGCACTGCCTGGGCACATCGCTGTGGTCTCTGCCTTCCTGCATAGGCATGATCTCTAGGGAAAGAGTTAAAGCAAAGCAGCCGTGGAAGGGCTTTGCAGGGTCAGGGCCTGGAGGGCTGCATACAGCCAAGTGCTCGAGCACGCGGTCTCACTTCCATTCAACCTCAGCAGAGCTCCGATAAATGTATAAACTAACTTTCCTCCTTCTTACACAGTTCTGAGTGATGACAGTATCTTGACGATCTTCAAGAGGAAGTAACCATTTGCTGATAAACATCTCCTCTCCAAATGTACTTAGTAAAAAGACACATTCTTTTGTATACATTTAATTACAGGAGAACAGATTTTTGTCCAAATAATTAGGTAATTTAAACCGTGCAGTCTTTCCCAAAGAACTATATTTAACCTTCATTTGAATTTAATTTACACATCACAGTGCCCCTTAAGCAGTTCTGTAAGCCAAAACACTGATCAAATATTTTTTAAATGTCAAATGTTGCTTAATTGTGGATAGCACAGAATTTGTTTTTAGAGATAACTGCTTTTGATCTGCTGCTATTTTTCGTCTTTCCCATTGTCATGTTCCTCTTCCTCAGAGGTTTCCTTCAACTGTTTAATCCATACACCACCAGAGTTTCTAGACAGCTGAAGAATTCAAAGAAGATATGTGGGGGAATCCTTCAAAAGTTTCACAGAGTATTAAACAGAGTACAGATTAGTGTCTTGCCACTACAGACCCCAGCAGTTGGAAGGAAAAAAAAAAAAAGCATTTTTAAATTCAAGTATTATTAAAGGATTATAAAATTTTTGCATGAATTAAGAGGAGTGCTGTAAAGGATAATCTTACAGCACTAATATAAATCTGCATAGCCTTATTGGCTTTAGTGCACCATGCACCTATTCTGATTTACACAACTCAGGATCTGGCTCTGTATATCTAAAGGTATCTTACACTGCAGGGACATAGATCACTTTTCTCCTGACTTGCTCTTTCCTATTGTTTTGGACCTGTAAATTATATATATGAGGTTCACAAGCCGTGCAGTAAAAGTAAACAGCAAGAGATGGAGTCTCACAGTTTGAATGAATTATAACACAAACTACAGTAGGTCTGACCTACATTAAACTAGTTCAGTAGAACAAGCTTTGCATGAGGTAGCTTATATTTCAAGGTTGTCTCTAAGGTTGATTCTTAGTTAAAAAAAAAAAAGAAAAAAAAAAGGAATGATTCCAAATGATAACCAGAGCGTTATTGGTCTCTTTGGAACAAACAAAAGCTAAAGTATGCTCCACAGCTCAGCCATAAAAACAATAGGGCAGGAAGACTTTCCTGTAGCAGCATCTCCCACTGGGTGATAGCAGTTGAAAGTACTTACGATGATTATGATTAATTTCATTAGTGCTCGATTCACTTTAATACTTTTCTCCCTCTATCTCTGAATGCAGATAATTTTTCCCTGCAAGTAAATCCAGGGTGACAGTTTAATAGGCTCAGACATGCTTAGATCCAAAATGAGACTGTAATATTAATATACTATTGACCAGTTATGGATTAAGCAAACTGAGGGCACACTTAAGTAAATGACTTCAGAGGGACAAGTTAATGTGCTAAGTGGTTCACAGGCAATGATTAAAAATATTTTTCATTTACTTGGAAATTAATAGGTTTCTTTAATTAATCTAATAAAGTCAGCCTATAGTATGTTACAAATTTGCTGCATGCTTTAAAGGAGGATGCCGAGTTGCTGAATCTGGAAATTCCTGCGTTGCTTATCAAAGAAAGGCAACAGTCGTATACAAAGCCAGCCTTTCAGATGGCCAAAGTTTCCAACAGGCCTTCTTCTTTTCCACATGTACGGTTACATTTATGCATTGCATGAAGGCCATTATGAATCCAGAAGTTAAAAAAAATCAACAGCATCCACAATCCTATATATGAATTTAGGATTCATCCAAGTATCTTTGGGGATTATTAGTATATTTCACAACTGTATCTAGTCAAATGAGCAGTTTTTTCCTCCATCAGCCTTGCATCTTTCAAATCAGATTGAACAACCAATTAAAAAAAATTAAGTGCAACAAAATTTTTGCAACAACAGCAGCCTATATGCCAAGAAGTGTTAAAGCCTTGCAAAAGGAGAAGAGGCAGCAGGATGGTGAACTCAGCTAAAAACTTTGCATGTGTTTGATTTACCCAGAAGATGCTCTGATAACATGGTTATCTGAAATATATTAATAGCCTACCACTGCCAACTTTATGCTGGAGAGATTAATTTAGAAGATAGTGCCTCATTAATAGCCTTATGGTGGTTTGTATCGCAAAGGCACCGAGACACTCCATTGGTTGAATATTTTGTCAGAAAGGGATCATCCTGGCCCCCAGAGCTGTATAAACTCAGAAAAATGGCTCTGTATGTGCTCGTACCTGGATGGTTGTCAGGTAGTCGTACAGAATTCACGAAATGCTCAGACATGGCCTGAATTTGCAGTAGATGATCGAGTGGCCATGGTCTTTCCCTCTTCATGGTATGTTCACCTCACCCAGCCCAACTGCAGTTCCTCTGGTGTAAAGTTGCACTATTTCAGGAGTAAACATAGATCTATCCAACTTGACCTCATCAGGTCCCACTCTGGTGATTACCTTTTCTTTAGCAAATCAAAACAGAAGCCTCTGTTATCTTTTGACCCCTTTTCCCAGCACCCTATCATGTGATCATTCCCTCTTTAATGATGTTGTCTGACCTGAGAGGGCTGCCATCGTACAATTCTGAAAATCAGACGCTCTTTGATTTAACCACTTCAAGGCCCAAAGAAACAGCGACCAAAAGGTTCCACCTTCTCCATCTCCCCCTTTTTTTCCCCTTGCCCTAATTACTGCAAGATAGGATCCTTTCTTTCTGGTTTTCTCAGCAGTTTTCAGATGCACGCAGCCAAGCAAGAGATGCTTCTCTGGCATGTCTTACCTGTTCCTCAGCGAACCACATAAATTAGGAAAAAAAGGCTATCTTCCTCTGACTCGCTGGGGGAAAGCCATTATCAAAGGTGTCAGACCAGCACACTTCTACTTCCCTGGCAGAAGCTGCCATGTACTCAGTGACCTGGCAGCTGTGAGGAGTGTTTGACAGAGCAGTGCACAAGCGTGTACAGTACACATTAGCTGTAGGAGGGAAAGAAGAGGAGGAGGAACAGACGTTTGACTTGGGACTCCATGTTAAAAGTTCTTGCAGAACCCAGCTCTAGCTATTGTTTACATCGAGCCCTCTTGCCCCAGGAACATTTGCATTGGAAAGCTTTCAAAGTTTTCCTTCCAAGTTAGTTTGGGGAAAAAAAAAAAAAAAAAAAGCTACCAGAGTTGAGAAAAACTTTTTGGACTCTTTCCAGTTACCATGTATGTGGATGCGTGTGTGTCTGTTTGCGTGGCAGGAGGGGAAAGAGGAGAGGGAAATACTTTCAACTTGCAGACAGATTCTCCAGTGGGTGGAAAAGGCGTTTGAAATCCATGGAGCCAGGTTGAGTTACAACTGCCGAGGATCTGGCCCCGGCAGCTGTAATGTTGTGCAGAGCTGTGGTTTGGAGAAACCTGAAGATAGCTGTACAGAAGGAAAAGCTGAAAGAGATGTTTGGTAGCCGGACCTGTTTCTTTCATGTGTGAAGGACAGCTGTGCAGCTGCAAGGAGCGATGCCTGCAAACTCATCGGATATGTGCAGTTTCTCTCTCTTTTGTGGGTCGGATCACAACAATTAACTTCTCTGAATGTTTGTGGTGAGTTTAATCTGAGGCGTGTCTACTCCTTTGCATTTGCAGCTGAGGGTGGCAAATAAAGTGGCTAAGTATTGCTGTAGGCAATTTTGTCACCAAGCCTGGAATGAGGCAGCCTGTGAGAGGCCTTGAAAAGCCACTCTTCTGAAGTAGACCACAGGTAGGCAGGGCTTGCTGCAGGCAGGTTTGCAAATGTGCCTTCCCTTTTGGAAAAAGAAAAAGGAAAAAGAGAGAATCACAGTATCTTGTTTCCTTCGTGTCTGAAATAAGCTGAAAGAGGGCAGCTTTGCATTCCTGTGTTTACAAACATGGCTACGGTGAAAAGAGATTATCATTAGAGTTAACTTCATGGTAGTGATTCTGCAAGTCCTTTACTTCAAACGATTGCCTCCTGGATGCGTTAGGGTTGCAAGGCATCACTTGATTGCAGGAGGCATGTAAGTCCATAAATCAATGGCATGCAAAGGACACATGAAGGGGAGGCAATTCTTATTCCAAATTTTCTGGAAAGGAGAAAATTCTGGATTAGAGTCCTAACGACAGCTGTGGGTCTTCAGGGGACCAGCAGAAAAAATGTTAATGTGAAAACTGTGTTAAATACCATCTCTCATTCCTTGTCATCTCATTCACCTCTCTGGAAAGCCATGGTGGCATAACAAAGAGGGAGAAAAGGTGAGACTTCAGGTTTTGTTCATAGGTCTGCTGCTAACCTACACGTGGACTTCATCAAATCTCTTTGCCTAAAAGCATCTTTCCATAGAATAGGCATCTCTGTAAGGCAGAGCTCTCCCTTTTTAGTATGATATTTATCTAGCATAACTTCTATATAATTATTCTTAGATAGATCACATTTTTTGGAATAAGTATTCTTCATTAAAGATATCACAATGGTTGTTATTGTCCTATAAATAAAGTATGCAGACAATGAAAGCTGCAAATTCAATGTAATTTACTTCAGGTGATGATTTGGCCTTAGCTGTAACCCCCATACCCTTTTTTCTAATTTGGTCAAAAAAGAAAAGACATTGCTTGTCCAGCACCATCTGACATGGGAAGTGACTCAGTTCCTCATCAGCTCAGGAATCCAGGCTTTAGTAATGCCTGGGATTTGATTATGCTCACATGGCTAGTTTCTGAGAGGAGCTGGTAAACTTCGTTTTGCTTCAGTTATTAGTTTTTAAGGCTAGGAAAGGTCAGGATAAACCATCCATAAATGCAGCAGCGATTAAAACCTCACTTAGCTTATTGCACAGTATGTAATTGTTCATCCTATGTCACATAATAAAACCTGATTGAGATAACTGCCTGGTGTTTTCTTTCATTTAAAGGAACAGGCATGCACTACACATATTTTCCCTACATGCACATCAGTGCTGTTTCTGTTTAGGTATAGCTTTATATTAAAATAGGGGATATTCAAATCTGAATGCTGTAGTGGCCTGTCACTCTGGTGTTGCTAACTTTGCCTTATAGTTCTCATGAGGATTAAATAGAAGAGCAAATGTAATAATAGTCTGTCTGATGGTGATATCCTTAAAAGATGGCTGATGGCATTGCCTTTGTGGCTTACAGGTTCTCCTATTTGCAGGGAAAGTTGAGAAATGTCATCCAAGCATTTAGAGCTCCCATTTTCCTAAGAGCTCAGCTCTCAATTACTGCCAAAAAGTAGGAGCCAATTTTCCAAAGAGCTCCATATACTGAGCGCTTCTGACATAACGTTGGCTTGAAAATGTGGCTATGATAATTGTGTTAGGAACTATGCTGAATGGGTTTAGAAAAGCTGGGTGGGTGTGCCCAGAGCACCCAGAGCTGTTAAAAGTCCGCCACTGCAATACTCCTGTGCCGTCCCCTCCAAAGTACATGTCACTGCAGTACGATTCATTGCCTCTCTACGCCCTGTGTGCTTCCATTAAAAACTGGCACTATGTTTGCCATCCAAACGCCCTCTGGTATTGCCTGCCCTCTCCCAGGTGAACTGGAACCTGGCTTCCCTGAGACTCGCATTGCCATGTAGACTATCACAGCCACAATCTCTCTCTTCTCTTTGTGTCTTTAGCAAGACAGTCTGCAAATGCAGAATCTAAACACTGCAGAAAGAAATCTGCCTCTTTTGTTCCCTGGACTCCTGACTTAGTCTGCCGTTCTGCCAAAGCTAGTTACCAGCGTGGCAGCTGATAAATAAAGAACAGGCTGCTGTTCTCCCTGCACGGTCAGTACCCTGTACCTGTTAATCTACCCCTTGCTACTGAGGCCCCTTTCTTTTAATAAGTTCTCTGAAAGAGTCAGCTGCTAATAGGGCTGCTACCAAGTGCCCGCCTTTTAAAAGTTCATTCTCACTGCTTGCTTTGAACTCGCCACTTCTGCTGCCAAAAATCACAGGGCAGGGTACACCAGGGAAAGGAAGTCAAAAGGGAAGGCACCAGCATTTCCAAAGGGGCTCTCAGCCAGCAGACAAACTGCTCTCCTTGCTGGGGGTTGGAGCAGAAAAGGGTACGTCAAACTCTTATGATGTTAGTAAGTGGCTGGTGACTTGCAGGGCAGGGAAGCTTTGTCAATAATGTCTAGTATGGTTTGCTTTAAGCAGTATCCTCCTCACAGTGTGCCACCTTTTATTCAGTCTTCCCACAGAGATGTCTGCTTAGAGCCCCCTTCCTCCCTCCTCACAAGTAAGTACATGTCTGATGTTCTGTGTAGTCTGGAAGCAGACCTTTTCTAGATCCTCACTCAAATGCAATGACCCAGCAGATCTCTACCTAAGCAGCTTAGAACCTGAGATACCCTAAAAGAGTGTAAGTGGTTCTTGCAGTCTTTCAATAGGTTAGTTCTGCTATACTCCAGAATAGGAGTACTGCCATCTTGGCCAAGAGGAGGGCGTCTACCTCCTACCTATGCTTGGTTGGATTTACAAAAATATAGGTTTCTCAGTTCCAAAATCTCCTGCCCTGCAGGCCTTAGTTCAACTAAACATGCTCAAAACACACCTACCACTCTGCTACAGAGAGCTGACAATTCAAAACGACCTTTTGCATAATATGCTGACGCTAGGAAACTTTGCAGCCAGGTAGGAAACAGTTACGGGGCTACCTGAAGAGCAAGCGAAAGAGAGTGCAACTCTGGGCAAGTGAGTAAGGCTGTCATACAGGAGAGGAAAGACTTCTGCCTTGGCCCTAGTCTCTAGAAAATTTAGAGAGCAGGAGCTGGAAAGTCAGGTCCCCTGCTCCTAGCTGGGTGCCCTAGCCTTAGGCTTGGGTTTCCTCTGGCTTGTCCTCCTGTGCCATGGCTTAACCATGAGGCAGGCAATAGTGTCAAATACCCATGCTGCTTTCTGTGCCCCTAAATGCATAACTTGGGCATGTAAACAGGAAGAGGATTTAAGGATTTAAGGCACAGAGACATCCAAACCTCAGCTCTGGGCTAGGTCCTTCTGCCTGGGAGAAATGCAATGCCTTACACACCCCTCAGCTGGGCTCGCTAATGTTTTCCTATGAATCCCATTTCTCAGTGCATAATGTGTAACACAGTGTAGAGATGTAAATTAGATTTTTCTGTTCCATTCCTGAACCAGATACCTGAATTCTGCATTGTATCGTGAACCCCAAGTTCCTTCCTTAGGTTTAACCCCGAGTTACTGTTTCATACTCACTCTTTGCCATCTATACCTCCTGATGAGTGCCAAGGTGAAATGCAGCCATTCACAGAGGTCTGGGGCAGCAGCTGCAACAACTGTTACAAAAAGGCAGTTCAGCTAAGCGGCCGATGGCAAAGAATGGCAAAGCATCTTCGAACTACATCTGGAGCCTGAAAGACAGACAGACCTGGCGTGGAAACAAAACCTGCAGCGGTGAAAGCACCACAGAAACAGAACTTGCAAGATCTAATTAAGGCTTAGGGGCCACAGAGAGATTTGGAGGGACAATGGGCATCTGGGGACAGGGCGTGTCAAAAAAAGGAGATCAAGAAAATCATCAATTATCAGGAAGGAGCCTTGCCAGGTTAGATCAGTTGCAACTGTAGGATTTAATTCTCCCCATCACAAAAGCAATGAGGAAAACAGATGAGAGAGCCTAACATTTTGGCAGCACCTGCTGTCTTCTGAAGAGGCAGATGCTGCCAAAATGTCAGCCTCTTACTTATCCTCTTTCCTTTTGTTTTTCTGATGGATTGAATGAAATTTGGGGCTTAACACAGGGTACCCGTGCCAGGGCGCTCTGTTGACCATTTCATGCAGCTTGGGTTTGCAATTGCATTTTTTACCAAACGCCCTATTGCATAACCTGGCAAATGTCTTTTTATTCTACAGTTGAGCTAAAGGACACATATGAACAGCATTTCTGAAGTGCAAACAGAGTTGAAAGACATGAGCAAGCGAGACAGGCAGAATGTACGTGGTGGTAAACAATGTTTTTTACTGCAAACCCTCCCTGACACAGTGTGGTGGTGGGGCCAGGATCTGTGATCAGTGGGAGCGTGTGTGAGCTGCTTCATTTGTGGATGTGGCCTTATATGACTTCCCTGGGGCCACACAAGGATCCTGGTCAGGGCTGATGTTGGACAGAAGTTCCCCAGACCCCCTGAGCTGAGCTCATTCTTCTGTGCTTGCTTCCCAGGCTTGAAATGGATGCTGAAAACATAAGGGCTACTTTTTCAAACTAATGTCATTGCTGAAAGCTTGAGTTAGAAATGTCTCAAATTCATGTCTATAAACATTTCATGTCATATTGCATTTATATGATGTACAGCAGCAGAAATCCTTCTTGTTTCTCCTGTGAATGGGGAGTACCCAGCTGGAGTGGGTGAACAGGCTATAGTGCAATACTTATTATCCTAACATACTCCTTTCTGTTGAGCTGGGCTAAGCCCTCAGAATGACCTTTTATGCAATTCACAAATTTCCTGAAGTTTGGTTTTGCCTTGAAAAAACCAGGGTGGGGGGGAAACACATCACTGTGATTTTTTTTTTTTTTTTAAATAATTAATTATTTTCTGTTGTTCTGCAAAGAATAAGAAATGCTTTGTCCTTTTTAGGTACAAAGGAAATCCCACATACTTAATCTGAGGCACTGCGGTATTGTTTGAAACAGTGGACTCTGGAGCAGACGTAATATTTGCACTAAGCTGTGAAATAAATAGGCATTTGAAACTGTGTTAGGATGTGAATTTCCATAGTGCCTTGAGGGACGTAATTTTTGCATTATGTGAACAGTTTGGATGAGAAGACCACGCAGTGAAGCTGAACAGCTGTATCCTGCCCACACATTGTGAAGCGAGGGAGAGGCTGAGAGCCCGAGGGAATCCTTATAAGACACCGTGTCCCTGAAGTTTTTCAACAAAGAAGTTGTGCAAAGGTGTGCTGTCTAGAAATGGAGCTGGTGGGACTATCCCCCCCCCCCCCCGCCCCCCCCAGTGCGATGTGGCATAAACATCAACTTCTGTCTACATGCATTTGTTTATTTATATTGACATAAAATACCGCCTGTTGCTTTGAAGTGCTGGGAGTGATGGGTTTCGTGCCTATTTTCTATCCAGCTTGTGTGTTATTGCTAAGGGTGTAACGCCAGGCCAGGAGGCAGTAACAGGTTGATGAAGCTGCATGGTGGCACCGGCTCCCTCCCATCCCTCCTTCGGTGAGCTGCGAGGCTGGTGGGGAGCGAACGGCGTCCCTGAGCCCCACTCCATCAAACCGACTTCTACAGACTTTTCCACTTGGTGGAGCGTGTAGGAAATCTCACGAAAAGGGAAGCAAACTTTCAGCAGTCCTGGCACCTTGTAGGGCTTGGGATAGATTTGTCAGCGTGCATCTGGCAGCTGATTGGGGTTTAAGACTCTGAGCGGAGCACAGTGCACTCCCTGGGAGTTTAATTGTTTAATTGGAGGATCATTTTTAAACTAGGTGGTAGATAAGCTTCCTGCCATTCACAAGGGCTACTCTGCAAAAGAAACCACTGCAACGGCAACAACAACAACAACAACAAAAGACAAGATTCTCTGAATTATTTAGAGTAGCCAAAGGTGTTGAGATAGGAGCTAATTAAAAAAAGCTATCTGCAATGCAATGCTATAAAAGAATAATAAAATTCAAATCTCATTTGTTCCACTTCACGTTCCTCGTATGCATAAACCTCTATAAAAGGCAGCATCTGTGTTCACATTGTATGCTGAAAAGATATCACACACCCACTAATTCAATTGACATTTTTAACTGTTCATTGTACCATATATTTCCATTTACTAGATTTTTTTAAGTCCTTTTAAGTGCATCATGTATAGAACAGGATAAAATAAGATAGAGCCGTTTACTTCCATAATGAGATTGGCAGTGGGAACTGACAGAGCATTGAGCTGTCAATTTGAGCACAAGCCATACTTGCAGGATTTAAAATAGTATTTGAAGCTTTTATACCAGCCAGTGATTGTATTTATACTGTGCTACTTATGTGGATTTGTGTTGCAAAGGAGAGCATGATGGAGTATTATCTCATTTGAACCAACAATTTAGAGATCACTCATCTGTTATGATTTGAAATGAGATATATTATAACACCAACAATGCCCACAACCAATTGTTAAATAAAAACATTTTTCAGCTTTGGTCAGAAAACTGACACTTTCCTTTAATTTTCAGTGGGAGGTGCTCAAGGGTGATTTTAACATGCCAAGGTCCTTATCTAATGCGAAGGAGAGTTCTGGGTTCCTTTTTTTACTGTTGTTTCTTTGTGGGGGGGTTCAGTTCTGGTTTTTTCTGCTTATAGCTACAAGGCAACCTCTTCTTCTGACTGTTGTTCCACATGGCAAATTCACAATGAAATCAATAGGAATGATTGGTTTTTAGATCCATGGCAGGACTGGCTCCAAGCATACAAATGAAGCTGGAGAACAAAGTCACCTGAGCGCTCTTACAGGGGTAAGACGCAAACACATAAGGCTCAGGAGTGGCCTCACTGTCTCCTTTGCTCTTTCTGTGTTGCCCCAAGGCGAAAGGAGGAAAAGCATCGCGGAGACCGGCAGTACCTACAGCTCGGGGCCAGGCCCAGGTTTTGCAGCCCAGGGTGCCAGCACCGAACAAAAGCTTTTCAAAGAAACCCTTTGTCACTCTTGGGAAAAGAAGAGCCTTTATACTAAATGCAGTGATTTTGATGGGGGGAAAAAAAAATGGTGAAACATCTTTTGTGGTGAAAATAAAAGTGATTCTTTTTGTTTGTATATTTACTTTTTTTTCCACTTATAAACCAGGGCAAATTTCCCAGCCGCTGCTTTTTGAAAAGCCTCTTTCTTTTCCTCCAAAACAGGGGCAGGTTTAGAAAACAAACAACCAACCCAAAAAGTAAATTTGAAAGATGTTCACGCTCCCCTGTTTAAGCCTGAGGTGAACAGACCAAGTCTGGTGTGGAAATAAAAATACCCGGGTCTGCAGTCCCAGGGGAGGTGCCGGAGCCCAGGGGAGGGAAGAGCTCGCCTCCTATCTGCCCATCTCTGCAGCGGGTAGCGTCTGAGGCAGCTTCCTACACAACCGCCTTTTGAAGCACTTCACTTGCTCCGTGCTCCTTGTGAGGAGCCGCAGGTTGCAGGCAGACCACCCACCAGCGCTATCGCACTTGGTTATCGCGCGGCTGCTTGAAAGAGCTGTGAGAAGAGCCAGCCCAGCTGCTCTCCGGTCCCCCGCAGCCGGCCTGTTGGAGAGGTCAATGGGGAGAAGAAAACACATGGTCCCGCACGGAACAATTATAGCAGCTGGCCCAGGGCAGCAGCAGGCTCTGCTCGGCAGTAACTTGTCCAAAAACCAGCCCGGAGCTGGGTGGGAGAGAGGAGAGGAGACTCCTGCGTGCTGCAAGACGGGAGCTGAGATTTGACGAGGTGCTGCGCGTCCGCAGCAAAGCCCGGCTGTTGGGTGCGAGGGAAGGTGACCCCTCTGGTCCTCACCACGCCGGGGTCGGGACAGTCCTGCAGAGCGGACCTCGCTGCCTCAGGAAAGCTGTTGGACCCGGTCGTAAAACAACATGATATCTCCAGACAAAACACTGCTCGCTCCTGTTGGAGAATTGGTTGGCAGATCCGTGTCTGGCTCTCTCCCCTTTCTCTGAAGGACTTTGGGAATGACCTTACTCTTTGCTGTCTGCCTGGCAGAACAGGTCCCTGCATCTATTACTGAACCTGAATTATATTAAACCCAATCTAGGTGATCTTAATAGCCTTTTCTAGCCCTAGAACCTATGAAATGTATTAACCTCGGCTAGATGAAATAATACTTTCTGGACTAATATCATAATGATTGTTTCTTTAAATGTTTTAATACCTAAAACTGGCAGCCTCTGACACTTTTATTCCATTTTGTCTTTCCCAGAATAAAAGATTATATATTCAATCTACACAGAAAACCACCTTTAGGAATTTTTTTCTCTCCCCCTTTCTCCTCCACCCTCCTGGGAGTCACCAGCTCAGCTGGCCATGATTTTTGATAGCTGTTTGATTCTATTAGCTAGCACTGCAGGCCTTCAAATCTTTGTGTGCATAAACTAGCCTCTCAGCCAGTTACTTAGCTTCTCATGGTTATTTTTGGGAGAAGGTGAATTGCTTCTTTCCAAAGCTGCAGCTGCTGGCCAAAGAATATTGCATTAAATTTACTTAGCGCAAAGCCATTACTACTGTCTTTGGCAGGGCTCTTTCCTTCTAAATCAATTGTATTTGTCTTGTACAGTGAAACCATGAGGAATGAGCAAGCGCATTTGAATTCCCACCACCAGTGAAACCACCACAAGGTAAACACACACAAGCGTAGACAAACACACACATACACACCCCACTTCTTGCCAAAACAAAGGAAGCTGCTCCTGAGTTGAATATAAAATCAGACTCAAAACAGTTTTAGCTTCATTAATTCTGTCCCCTTGCTTATTGGGATTTGCTTGTCTCTGGTAGACCCGGACATAGATGATCTGAAGCCACGGGAAAGGCTGAGCTCGTGTTTTTACAGTCCAGCAAGAAGCTGGAAAAAAAGGACAATCGTGTCTGAAGACCTGGTTTTGTTCTGCTTCCAGCTTAGTTTTAGCAACCTTTAGAGAGGTGAATGACAGCCCTGGAATAAATAGTCCACATTTTGGGGTGCTTTTTTGATCTTCCCACTGTTGTAAGTGATGCACTTTGGCATCCCAGCTCAAGCTGATAAGAGGACAACCAGCAATTCTTGAGGTTTAGAAACCTGTTTTCTTTCCACATTACAGCAAAGAAAAAGAAAATAGAAGTGAGTTGGAGGAGGGCTGTGAATATGTCTGAATGACCCGAAGGGATCAGGTGAAGGAAAGGAAAGCGGGTGGGAGGGAAGAGCACCTGGAGTCCAGGTCCATGTCCTGCCAAGAGCAGGTGGCCCCACATTTGGTCCTGGAAGAGAAACCCTCACCCTGGGCATGTTGGTATCTGGCCTGCTGACAAGCAGTCAGTCCCCTCTGGACTTGACCACTTACTGAGGGATACTTTGGTGATAACGTTTCACCAAACGTAGTTACAGTTCCTGTAGTGTGTGTGATGGATGCCACTATAAAACTTTGATAGCTTGCTACTTTTTGGGGGGCTTTCCACCCTTCTGCAGTCCTGAGTGATACGCTGTCATGCAGAGCTTGTGGTGATTTTTTCGGAAGCCGTTACAGTGACACACTACTCACCAGAGGATGACAAGCACTTTCATCTCACTCTTGTTCTTGGAAACATGGTGCTTTTTTTTTTTCCCTTCAGTCACTCATAACACTCCATGGCGTTGTGTTCACTGAAGCGGGGTGTCAGATCGTATCCTTGATGCTGTCGCTAAAAGCTAACACACACAGTTATACATTGTTTACATATGTAATGAATGTTTTTATGTTCCATGAAAAGTCAAATTGCTTCAGTAGGGGTGACAAAAAAATGCTCTTCCTCCCTTCTTCAAATTCCCGTCATCCTGGTGGCCCACCTGTAACTGGATGCCACAGGTTCTGATACCCTCAGACAGGAGAGAGCTTTGAACTCGTCTCCTCTATCTCGTGTTTTAGCTGGGGTTTTAGCCTGTGAGTTGGAGAAAAAGAGGAGGATGGGACTTCTTCTCGACTAAGAGAAAGACCTGGTCATGTTTGGGAAGAGACGGACCTTCCTGCAAGGAGAGTTGAGGCTGAGTGCTGCGCACGGGTGCAAGCCTTCCTTCCAGACCCAAGCAAAGATCCCTCCAAAGGGTCTTTCCTTTCCATTCCTGCCCCAAACATTTCTTTCTGGTCCCCACAGATGAATCCCTTCCACACCCTGCAGCATACTGCCTTTTGTGGTCCTCTTCTTTGGTGTCTGAATCTCCATATCCATTTTGTGAGGAAGTCTAGATGATGGACATGAAGTGGGTAGGTGACTAAATACTTAAACTGCGTCTTGTTTGCCACTGCATTTTGTCCAGTTCCTCATCCATAGCACACCAGACTGGGCTGAGGGATGAGAGGGAGAGGGTGTCTCTCTCTGTCTGGGACAGCTGCACTTACCCTTTTTGGTAAATGAAGCCAAACAAAATAAGACCAAGAGGGTCTCATTGGCATGTACCTAATTGCTGTGCAAGCACAGCAGTGGGGTTGACTGATCTCAAATTATTTAGAGTACAGCTATGTTTCCCCAGCAATCTAGAAGACTGAAGAAAATATCATTAGTTACAACCAGATACAGCAGCGAGCAGATTATCTTTTGATGAACGATGATTTCATGCTTTGTTGAAGCAAAAGAGAGAGAAAAAAAAAGCAGCAAAAGCAGGAGGGAGAAGAACGAAAATGCCAAGTTAAGACTGAGGAAATGCTCTAAATTAACAAAATATTGATCCAAAGTATTAGTTACCAGCAGACTTGAGGAAGCCAGTAGTACTTATAGGCTAGAAAACTGTTTTAGGGAGCTGCACGACAGCTAAGCTTTTCCAGATGTCAGGGAGTTCCTTTGCCTGGTGTGTACCGAAGGCAGGCTGGGCCCAAGGTGGGCCATTTGCAGAAGCGAATGCAGAACCACAGGGGTTAGCGTCTTTTTTTTTGGCTCTCATCACCTGCTGGTGGCAGATAGACCAGCTCCAGTTTTACTGGAGCTGCCCCATGAGCTGGTGTGGTGCGAGCCTCACATCCCAGGAGGGAAAAGCCCCCAGCACCAGGCTGGTGTTATCCTGTTGCCAGGAGCAAACCAAGCCAAGGCAAGGTCAGACTTTGCACAAACAACTGCCCTTTTCTGCCATAGGTTGGCCTTAGGCTCAGGGGAGTTTGGGTCTGGCAGCTTCCCAAGAGGGAGCAGGTTGGCTGTTTGCTGAGAAAAGCTTTTGAAAGCTGGAAGTCAAAACCTGACAGCAAAACTCCTGTTATTCTTGCCTGACTTGTGGTTTGTGAGTGACTCAATGTCCCATCAATCCCCTTTCAGTCCAGCTCAAAATAGCACAGGCAAGTCGGCTAATAGTTTTGATAACAGCAATTTTCAAAGCCTCAGCCACAATACAATCCGAGGACCTGATCCAGAGATAATTGAAGTGTTTCCCTGTATTGAATCCGAGCCTAAAATGGCAGAGCCAGAAAGGGAAAAATAAACTCCACAGAAGTGAATAAAAACATACTTGAATTCTGGAGGCAGCTCAGCCCGGCTGCTTTCGTGCAACCAGCGGCTTTTCGATCCTGTTGACAACGCGGCTCCAGGCGCCAAGCACGCCAAGGTTGAGCGTTATTATGGGAAGAGAGGCTTTCTCAAAGCTGCATCGTCTTCTTGTCAGACGTGAGCATCAGCAGTGACTTCGTGCTCCAGGCGCATTCATGCTGCCCTCTTACAGTGACAGGTTTGAGTGAGATGGAGCCTGTGCTCTGAGAGCAGAAATCTATTTTGCACCCCTTGTAAAACTGCTGCCCCCTTTGCCTGTCTACTTGCTTAATGGGTTTTCTCTCCTACCATGAAGAGCAGGTACAGCAGAGAGCAAACTTTGGGATTGCTGTATAATGCGCATAGATTACCTGTTTGCTTTTCCCACCAGGCTCAGAAAGTTGATTAATTTTAGATGGACTAAGGCTGATTCAAAGCCTGCTGCAATCTGTAATAAATCACTAAAATGAAAAAATAATTCCTCTTACAACAGTGGCAAAATGCCCTTTTGACATCTGTAGGTGGGCCAAAATTCCACTTCAAGTACCTGGATGCTGAACCACAGTTAATGAGGAAACAAATTCATTAGCAGTTAAAAAATACATCAACAAGGGTGAAAAGAGATTTTGTAAAAATATAAAGCAGATGTCATTTGTTCTTGTATTTTATTTCTACTCTTTGCACATGGTATTTTCTTGCTTACTTGGCACAAGAAGGAATCCCAGTGCATTTTACGACCTGGAGAGTTAAGTTTGCATATCATCAGCCTGGAAGCACCCAATTTTAGCATGCCATAGAAAACATTCAATGCAGCTGTTACATTTCTGCCACTGTAACATGAGACCTCTAAATATTCTTTGCTCCCAACATGAAATGAGTTTGCAATATTGAAGATGCACAGTTTGTGAGCAGGCTGGGAGGTGTGTGTATGTGTGTGGGGGGACACCTTTCTCCCATTTGCACTTTCATTTATGCAGCAGATGATGAGTCATATTATATAATTACATCGATAGAAACTTACTTGATGTTTAATTTTGCCTAGACAAATGTTAGTTGCTTCCTAAGCAGTATTTTCTCCCTATCAGTATCTTCTTAATAGCTGTGGATTTTTAATTACTGATAATTAGTATTTACATAAAGCCTTTAGCAAACAATTCCTGAAGTACTTGTAGTAATTACATATGTAAATTGTTATGAAAGAAAAATGGTTGCAGCTTAATGAAAGCAAAGCTGGAGAAGTAGGCAGTAAGCAGAGGTCAAGTTTTAATGTTTAAAAATGAGGCAGAGGTAGGACACTTTCTTACACTGTCAGATGAAACAGAACTGAACAATCAGGAATTTCTGTGTAACATTTTTTCAATATGGACAGAAATGAGGACAAGTTCTGTTGATTCTGATTTATTGATGCTGACAGAAACAGTTGAAAAATATTTATGTGATGCCTTTTCTTGCATGGACTTAGCGGTCATATAGAAGGGTTGAAGGAAATGTCTTGCTGAGACATTGGTCTCTGCGTGGTACTGTCAGAGCACAGATGGATTTATAAAACAAGACACAGATGAAACAGAACTGAAGAATTTCTGCAAATCTCTTGGTTAAGAGTCCCTGCACAATGCTGAGCTCCCAAAGTCCTTTCTCAGATTTGGGGCAGGGCTGAACATCAGAAATACCTATCACAAACACAGTTCAGATGGATAAAGGGAGATAACAGACTACAACACATGTGTGGAAAGAGATATAACCTTTTTTTCTGGACAGCCTGCATAATTCCTGCCTATCACATCTACCTCTTGCTTCAGCCACATCTCTAAGACTCAGACCCACAACAGTGTCTGTGACCCCTAAATCTCTGCACGACTCTTGGAGCTGAGATTGTTGCTGTTACTGAGCTCCTCTGTGCTCACACAAGAAGGCTATTTTTTAAAAAAATATTATTTTAAATGTTAGAAAAGGAAATTAGGATTAATTACTTATTACAGAGATAAAAGCTTAAGCTTTTTCTCCTTGTGCATGTTTTAGGAACCTGCTGAGCTGATCAGCTCTGCCATCTGACGAGCGCTCTGCAGCGACATGAGGAGTAGATGAATTAAAGGCTTTGTCTGCTGCTTGTTCTTTCACTTTTTAACATCCCACAAGTCCACCAGGGACAAGCAAATAAGAGTCCAGCCCAGGTCTCCCTAGCCACATTTGCCTTGTCAACAACTGCCCAGGAGCAACCCATGTGACCCTCCCTAGATCATATATTCCATTAGTATAAATTATTAAAATGAAATATTTTACAAGTGGCTACAGACCTATTCTAAATTAATCCTTTTATTCCATTATGAGGCAATAAACCTTTACATTTCTGAGAGCTCTTGTCAGACATGCTGCTTCACTCGGGAATAAATATATTCAAAGGTTGGGAGGCTCTTCCTCTATCCCACTACATTCATATTAATCAGGCTCGCCAGCATGTGACTCTGCAGATAGCAATCATCAGATGTGTCTTCCCGGAGAAATTTGGTTTACAACCCCGCAGGCAGCACAGATCACGTTAGGCTCAGGCCCTGGTCTTCTCTGGGGCGGTCTAAGTGCTCTGGCAGCGCAGGCTGGACCTGCAGCTGAACCGCGGCGTAACTTCACAGAAAATAATTTGCTGTTGCCTGATTGGTGCCTGTTACATCTGTAGCGGGAGCTGGTTAATCCAAAAGGCATGCCAAGCTTTCCAAAGCTGCAATCAGAGGCAGGCTAATCTCTCGCTGGCAAAAGCACGGCAGATAGAGACCGAGGACTGAGCTAACTCTGTGCCTCTGGCTTCCCGATGGCAGAAGATTACTTTCTTCCTCCATTGTAATACTCCGATGGCCAATATTGCTTGCTGCTGTAAAGAACCAGGAAAGCAATGAACCAGCTCTATTTCATTTTATACCTGCAGGTGAAACGCTTTTCAAACATTTCATGTAAGTATTCTTATTTGCTTTGGGTACACAGCATAGTGGCACAAGCAGGATCTTCTTAGAGCTGAAAACAGAAAGATACAGATTTTTTAAAAAAATCTGAGTGAGGGAGTTCTAGATTGGGGCTTTCAAAATACAAGTTTTCTGCGAAGTCTCATGCTGCAAGCGTGTGTGTGCATGCGTGTGTGCATGCTTGCTCAGAATGGACGGTGGTGGTAGGGGTCAGATACATCAGGGATAAAGGGGTTCCCTCTCAAGCCTCCAAAGCAGTTTTTAAGCACCCTGTCCTGACAGAACAGTAACCATTTGTTTCCGGAGGAGGGAAGAACACAAGATGCTTCTGTCATCTCACCAAATCCCCTCGCCTGTTTCTGTCACCCTGTCATGACAATGCACCTACCAACGGAGGAGGGAAGGAGCTTGGCTGAGGTGGACTTCTCACTTCAACCCATCATGGCTTGGCCTCACACCTGGACAGGGCACCTGGACCTGTCCATCCCATTTTGGGAAAAGCAGCACTTTCCTCCTAGCAGTTCGTTAGGTCCCAAAATGCAAATATGAGCAGCCTGTGCTGGAGGCAAAGGCTCAAACCCCACTGACAGCACGTGACAGGAAATGAGTAAAGGAACCATAGGAACCATCACAGAAATCAAACAAAAATGCCCATTTTAAAAGAACAGTTTTAAAGTTGCAAAATCAAAGGCTTTCAAATTTAAGTGAAGACATATTATCCAGTTGTCCACGCAGCTTTAATCTCATGCTTATTTTTAGATTATATACACTTTCAACAGGACTTTTTTATTCAGAAGGAAAAACTGTGGGTGAGCAGAAATCTGACATTTCTTAATGTTTGATTGCCATTTAAATTAGTTTTCTTTAGCACAGTTCTGGGTATATGCCACTGTACATAGTTATTCCAGCTTTTTTAAGCAATGGGAGACTGTCACTGGTAACAGTGTGAATATAGTGACCTAGTGAAGTTGGATGAAATATGAGCTGAATAAGTCCTTTTTCTCTGTCAAATATAAAGGAAGCACAGGAATACTGGACCATCAGTCTCCCCTTTTTCCTGGACTTTGGCTCCTGTCACCTCAGGGCTACGGTGAGACATCTTTAATAGTTCTGTTACTGTGCACACCTAGATGTACTACAGCTTGGATGAGATGAAAATTTGGGTACCTGCCTCCTACTCAATTGACTGTTAGATGATACAATCTGATTATTGCAGGCTCACTAGTTGCCATGAGGCTGCAACCGAAGCCATAACCAAGCCGTATCATGTCACCTGGTAGGGTTTTGCTGATGAGAGCATGGATGTGAATTGACTGCACTTGTTGCTGGAGTATATCTACCTGCTTAACCATCTGTCTGCAGGTGTGCTGCTCATTTACCTCCCTCCTGCCCACCTCGTGAGCTGTGTGTACTGGGTGGGGGACAGCGGGAAGACACCTGGAAGTCTTATTTGCAGACTTGAGATAATAAAGAGAACACAAAATTTTCAATTTCTTTCCTCTGTTTTGTTCTTAGCCCACAAAAGGCTGGCAGTCAGATCTCACACCCCTCAGGATGTGGATCAGTGGAGAGCCTTGGGTCAAGATTTCCAAAGCTAACCAATGATAATGAGTGTCTTAATTTGGGGTTTAAAAGTGGGGAGAAACCATAAAGAGGAACTTGCCTCAGAAAATGCTGAGTAGAAGAAGCAAGGAGCACCATGAGTACCTCATCAACGTGCATCATGTCATTCCCGATGTATAAGAAATGATTTGATTGATTTAAACAGGATGGCTCTATTGGTCATTTTCACTCTTGTCCCAGCAGTTATTTACTGCAGTTTGTCAGCTGCTAGCAAAATAAAAGCATATGTAAACATGTAATGCTCAGTGGCTTCTTGTCAGCCTGTCATCCTAGAATGGCTGTTCATCTTACTGCACTTTACCTTTCTGCAGCAAAAGGAAAACATTCCTCGACCTGACACCTTAAACAAACCGTACATGCAAGAATGAAGAACAAGTTCTCCATTCTTACAAAGTGTGCCTTGGACTCTTACTGACCTAATTTTTAGAGACTAGGATAAGTTTTTAATGTAGCACCTGATGTCAAAAGAGAGTATATAAAAAGTTTCTTCATTAACAAACACTTAATTCTCTTTCCTTTCAGCAGGTCCCTGCTCTTGGGGCTCTCTTAATCATAAATTTTCTCCATCCAGCCTACTCAGCTTCCAAGCAGCGACAGTATTTCTTTTTCTTCAATTGAAGTATTGATAATCAAATCAGCATTTAGATAATAAAGCCCTTAATGTTCTGAGCAATTTTAGATAGCTGAGGCAAATTTTGCCATCGTGAGCTATGATTCCTTTCTGTAACAAACAATACATCTGGGTTTGAATTAAAATGGGGCCTATCTTTGGTGTGGGGTGAGAATGTAGGCAGCCAGCTAATTGAAATCTCTTCCCATGGAAGGGATGCAAGGTATTTTTTTCCCAAGATAATTTAAAAAAAAAAAAAAAAAGCCAGGAGGGAAGAACTCCATATGAGAGAGTGTTGGTGGTACATTCAGTCATTTTCGACGAGTAGTTAGTCTCTTGTCATATTTACAGACAAGTGAAACTCAAATGCATGTCAGCTATTGAACAGTAATCAACTGAGTAGTGCACCTCCTTTATACTAAGGCTTATAAATCTTACTCTATGCCATTATTGGTGTAAATGGAACAGAAGTATTGATTATTTGCACCTTTGTTCCGACTTGGATATTTACTGCAGTCAGCTAGCTGCTAGAAAAAAATGTATGTGATAAATTAAGATTATGGTACCATTCTATCTAGCAAGTGATTGCTTCTGTAGAAAACAGAAATAAGCATCATAGCTATAAACAGATTATTACGGATGAGTCAAAATTACATTTAACTCATTTTTACTAGCCTGACAATAAAAAACTTCTTGGAGAAGAATTATTCTCCAACAGGACTATTTTATTGCTGATGAGACAGGCGTCGCCAATTAGTGTTTACTAGGATATTTTTCCTCCTTATAGAACAACCGAAAAAAAAAAAAAAGTTCTGAAATGTTTGAAACAGAGTTAGGATATGGGGCTGAAGAGAGCCTTAAAGTGTATTAAAGTAAATTTACAGCAATCCATTTTACTAGCTGAAATACCACATATCTATATATATGTATCCGTGTGTGTGTAATTATGCATGAAAAATGAATTTTATATTTCTTTACCCATATGTATATGCATATCAATTATCAGGATGCTCCTTACTTGATATACGGCATTTTTATGATAAATTGGAAGCAGAATGACTGCATAGCTGAAGGCTTCCCAACAGCATATGAAAAATTGAATTTGTAATTTTAGGTTGAAGCAGAGGATCTTGCCTCTTCTGCCAAGGGAGAAATTGGGAAGATTAAGAGGCGAAGCAGTGATGGAGGGCTATGGAGAACCTCTAATGATATTTATCTAAGGGTATTGCTGCTTTCGTGTGTGTCGAGAGAGTGAGGAAAGGAGCTGGTGACTATTGCTTGTTGGCTCTTGGAGCAGTGGCTGCCTCACACTTAGGGGTAGCCTGGCCCCACGGCTGCTTTGCCACCCCCAGCACTGAGATACCCCCAGCTCACCTGGCCTCTTCCTACAACTGGTCCAGGTGCAGGAAACCTGTCAGTCTTTCATCTGCAGCAAATGCTTCTGGCATTTCTAACTGCTTACACAATTTCATACAGACTGAACATTTAAAACAAATCTACCGTAGTATACGTTCTTCTTTTCACAACTCACAATGCTGAATTTAACTGAAATATCCTGAGTGATACCACCGGAGCTCACAGGATCAGAAATGAGACTGTAGGCAGAGGAGGTTGCTATTAGTGAAACATAAACTGCTTGTACTGCTGGCCTTGGGAGGATGCACGCATAAGGTGGTCACGGTTGGAGCAGCTAGTGCTGTGTACAATGAAAGTCTGGCTGTACAGCAAAAAAAGTAGAAATAAGTAAACCTCACCAAGATAAAAAAAAAACCCCAAACAAAATCAAAATTGCATTTCTCTAGGAAGCCATACACTTGCCAAAGTCTGATACTTGGGAAGGGAGAGGCAGAGTGGACAGACATTCTCCATCCCACCCCAGTGAACTGGAATTGCTCACATGTTGCATTCCTGTCTGGGTGGCAGTAACCCAAACAAACCTGGCAGATGCAGGATCACATCAAGTGACCGCCAGCAGCACCTGTAGTGCTGATATTGAGAGAGAAAGAATGGAAAATTACCTGGGTTAATCAAATCTGAATACCGGGTCATAATGTTGAAACAGATTTTGAAAGAATCTAACAGTAAGATGTTAAAGAAAAATGGGATTACAATGTACCTTGATTTTATAAAAATGTAGCTCATAACAGAGTAGCCAATGGCTTTCGTTGGTAAAATGATATAGCAGATCTTGTCTATCTGGAATCAGGGAAGGTATCGGTTGCACCATCATGTGGGAACTATGAATAAACGGACATGATGGGGATTCACAGAAAAAAACTGGGGTAGGTAAGGACCTGGCTCCCAGGGACATGGCAACAGAGAGTGTTAAAGGGGAAATATAAGGCTGCAGAGACGTCATTAGTGGAGTTCCTCAACGAAATGGTCTGGCACTGATTCTCTTCATTATTATCATTAATGAGCTTGGCAGGAGTATTAGGAAATTAACTAATATCATATGCAACTTACTGATGACAAGGTGCTGGGAGGCACTGTTAAAGGAGAGAAGGAGTCGACTGGCACACAGAAACTGGGCTGACCTGAGAATTACATTCAAGAGCTTGAAATCAAGGTTGTGCATGAGGGAATAATAGTTCTATTACACATGAGGAGCTCATAATGTGGAAATGACTGTGAGGTTCAAAAAACAGACTGCAGAATATTACCATAATGTGGCAGTAGGGTGGTCAAACCCGCTCTCAAGGTACAAGGGCAGAAGTGTTTCTAGCAGTGAGAGGGAAGCACAAGCAGAGCTGTACAAAGCTCTTGTACCTCACCTGAGTACATTGTATGGTCACCATAAGGAGATATGATTTCTGACTGGAATAGGCACAGAGAAGGGCAAAAAGCAGGGCTGGGGAAAGCAGGACCCACTTTATGAGAGGAGACCAAAAAACTTGGATTGTTTAGCTTAGTGACACAAAGAATGGTGATGACTGCCATGTAGATGCATTTATGGGCTCAGCATAAGGAGGGAAAAATATCTTTTCAAGGTGAAGGACCTTCTTGGTATAGGCCATATGGGAATACACTTATTTTGGGATCGGAAGACAGCATCTGACCAACTCAGCAACCAGATTGTGAAACAAATTCCTGATTACAGACAGAGGAGAGAGAAAACCCAAGGTTGAGCTTGGTATGGTTTCGAAAGGGAGCACGTGATGTGGCATAGGTGGGGACTGGGTCCCGGAGGACCCTTTCAGTCTGGTGTGTCTCTCTTTCTGTGGTCTGCCAGGTCTCTGTATAAAAATAATGTATTGCCTTCCAGGAGTCATCCTTCAGGAATATGATATTTAATGCCACAGATCAAGAAAATGTTTGCCTTGGAAATTATTTTAAGCAAAGAACTGGGTCTGCTTCCATGTTTTTCATCAGAAAAAGTGTCTTGAAAGACCAGTCTCATCAAAATATATCTTGGGCAGAGCAAGAGAAGAACACCTATGTCAGCTGTATGGTGCCTCTTCTCCAAGATCCTGCCGTCTTCAAGTTGCTAGAAGACGCAATGAACACAGGCTTCCTGAGCTAAATTAGTCCCTCTTCTCTGTTAAGAGAGTACACCATAAGCTAAAGCAGCTTTGAAACTCTTCTAACTCCTCTGAAGACCAGGAAGCTGCCTTAAAATAGGGGAATTTTGTTGCAGCACTTAATCTTTCCCCATGGCTATTAAAACAGGGTCGATGGATTCCACGAGCAATTGAAGAGTTTGAAGATGTTTGTTTGCAGTTCCGTGCACATCAGAAATCAAATGAAAGGGATTCTTTCCACTGGATCTGTAACTGTAAACTCTCTGAACACTAGCATCTACTTTGATTCTTTAGCAGTAACAGCTATGAATGTTGCAAGTGTCTCTATTTAGACATACATTGATGGGTTAACTTGGCTCAGGAAAAGGTAAAGACCACATGCCAGAATATATTTCCTTGGTGTACTGTCCAGGAATAAAAACAGAAAAGTGCCAGACACGTAAAGAATGCCAGGATGCTGCTAATACCACTCGTCCAAAGCAAACCAACTGTTAAGAACTGAGATAAAACCAGGCAAAAGTAATAGAAACGTTATCTATTCCCTACCAGCCAGAAATCCCAATGTGCATGAGCTAACAATGTGAAAAATATAAACCACATTATCAGTCACATTTAGAAATTATTACGATCCTCTTTCCGTCAACTGTGCAGACAGCCAAGTTCTGACAGCTCTGGCTAGTTAGCAGACTGAATCACTCATCATAATTATACATTACTTACTCAGTAAACAGAGAGATATGTTATAGGCGAGGCTGGTAGCGCAGCCTATTAAGGTTGCCTGGCACTTCCTCTTGTTAGATCCTGTTTTCAGATACTCACAACTTTGCCAATGTTTAATCTTTCCTACTGAAATTTCCCAGGCCAGGAGTTTCACATACAGACGGTGCGAAAAAAAAAAAAAAAGGAGTCTCTGGATGTGAATTTAGAGCAGGACTCACAAAGGTGCAGCTTCCCCCCTTATACTGGAGCCGGAGCTCTGCAGCCGGCAGGGAGCGGGACTGGTGAGGTTGCAGCAGCGTAGCAGAATGCAGCAGTGGCTACAAGGAGCGATGGGGAAGGACTGAAGCACGTCCCACAGCGTGCTGTGCTCCCTATTGCTCCCC
This sequence comes from Astur gentilis, assembly GCF_929443795.1. Taxonomy (NCBI): domain Eukaryota; kingdom Metazoa; phylum Chordata; class Aves; order Accipitriformes; family Accipitridae; genus Astur; species Astur gentilis. Next base: position 12,841,584 of record NC_064904.1, read on the forward strand.
CTGTCCCCTTACCTTTGTGCTATGCAGAAAGACGGATCACTAGGATGAGTAGCTTAATGGTTAAAAATGGCTTTGAGATGCTAAGATGTTGGAGAATGCAGGGAAGGAGGGAATTACTGGGGTTAGAGGGGAAGGGGTGTCTAGCACTCATGATGGCCAGGAATGAGCCACGGCAGAGGCACACGTGATACAGACGTGGTGGGGAAGAGCTGGGCGGTTGTGCAGCCTCTCCTTTCCCATCCGCACCACGGATGAGCCCAGCCTGAACATGATGATTGAAATTATCAGGAAAGAGATTGCTACCTTGATTCAGGAAGCTTTTCTGCTGGCTTGTGTTGAAAGTACCGCAGCCTTCCAGTTTGAACTCTAAGCGAAGCAAACGAGTGAAAACTCACTGAGAACTGAAGGTGGTTAAAAGTGTGCTCTGCATTTAATCCTGTTTCCTTTTTTTTTGGATCTCGAGCATTACTGCTCTATGATAATAAATGTTTGAATGACACTATAAATATTGATCTGGAAGGAAGCTGATAAAAATGAAGCATTGTTATGAGTGTGTCACAGGGGTTTCAGAGTGAATGTATTGACTGATGTGCTTCATAGATTCAAATTACTGATATTCACTGGTTAGTTTTCAGGGATTTGTAATCATATCTTTGAAGCACAACAAATCAATTTGATACATAAAACACTTCTAGGGGGAAAATCACAAGGATACATTGGAACAAAACACATAAGCCCATGTAAAATTTTTCAGATTCAGTTACATTTAAGAGAGACAATAATACAACATGTCTGTTCTTGGGACCATTGTGTCTCTGTGATGAAAAAGTAGCTGCATTTTAACTTTTTCTGCCCAAGTGCTCAATGAGATAGCCCCTGAAAAGGGAAAAAGTTTCTTGGCCAGAAAGCAAGTAAAAAGAGAAGCAAGAGCTAGAATGAAAAATGGAAAGAAAATAGGGAAAAACAGCAGAGATATCATGTTGCTGGGACAGATGGAAATAACCAAGAATGGGCCTGACCCAAACTGCTTGAGTGCTTTTGAGAAGCGTTTCTTGGAATCTATACTGAAAATAAGCAAAATAATTCCGTAGGGTTGGTCTCTAGCTGTCCTGATTGATTGTTTGTACCTACAAAGTAAACAGGCATTAATTTGCTTTTCTGTTGGCACCAAGTTGCAGGCACAGTTTCTGAAGATGAAAAATCATGGCTGCAAAAAGCAAGACTGTGCCCAGCTGAAAAGCTGAAACTTTACGGCATTGCAATGATGAATGCTCCTTAATACATCTGTTGCGTCCTCTGGTTTAGGAACGTATAACATTTAATAAGTATAATGTCCAATTTGGCCCTGTCCTGTGACTTTCAGAGACCTGGGTCATCTGTTTAAACGCACATAGTCCTCATTAAGAAAATTAACTTCTCAAGATTTTCTGTTGAATGATCTCTGTGTCTCTGGGAATACCTGAGTTGCTGTCAGTACATGTCCTTTGGGGTGGTGTGAGCAGGAGCAATCTGAATGAACTACTCAGTCCTTTTTAATGTTGAGTACTGTACAGCCCTTATCTTGACTGGGAGAGACTTTGTGACTTCCTTGAAGCCAGGTTTTTATCAGTTTAATTGCTGGATAAAAATACTGTTTCCTAATAAGGAAAGGCCTTCTGGACTTCATGCTTACATCGCAATTCCGACAAACTATAAAAATCTTCACTGACAGTGAAAGGGCTGGATTTTTATTTGGAATATATGATGGTAGTAATATTTGCTTGGTTTTGCCATTATCCCTTAGCTGTGCGAGAACAATGTCGGGGAGTCCTGCCTAGGTCAGTACACAAACATAGTTAATCTAAGCTGTATGCAAAGAACAGTCTTTGCTCCAAGTTTAAATAAACAAAGCAAGTGACAAATAAGAGAAAGGGGTGTCATATCGATACTGCCTAATGAAGATGATGTAGGCAGGCATCATTTGGTGGCTCTTACTGCATTACTGTGCTGTGATTCCCACTGTAACAATACCTGGGTATCTTTCTCAGGGTACAGTTCTCATGGCATTTCTTTGCAAAAGAACTGTCCAGCCATCCATTCATTCCTGTGAGTCCTCCTGATTTATGGCAGCTAACTGTTCATATAGTTTAAGAGCAAAACTGGTGCTGCTTACAGAAAAAAAAAGTGTTTCTCTAAGCGGTTGTTGAACTCTCCAGCAGCTCTTGCCGTGCTTTAAGGAGCCGCCTGGGTAGGTGGGTGTCTGGGCACACACAGGCTGTCTCTATTCGCTATGCAGTTATCTCACCTCCAATCCCTCTCTCTTTTTACTTTCTGCTATATTTATTATAGGAAGAGCAAAGACTGCCCACCTGCTTCACTTTCTGGTGGGATTAAGGAGGCCTTTTCAGGTCCTCCCTGTCCCAGTTGAGAGAATGGCCCCTTGCTAGGAATCCTGTCCCATCCTTTGCACTGCTCCTCTGCCAGCAAAGCATCAAAACATCTTCTAAAGGTGCTGCATTATTTATGTTTTTGTAAATGCATTTTTATATTTTAGGATTTTTGATTAAATTTCAGCTAACAGTTAAAACCTTTTTCTTTTTGGAATTTGGGGAAAAAAGATTAAAGAGCATCTATTCCTATTATTGGGAAGACTCAGTCCCTCCTTCCAGCATCCTTCCCTTACTCTAGTATCTGAAAAGAGAAAACCAACTTACTAGCTTGGGGATATATGTAACTTGGACAATATGTTGTCAGCATGGGTGTAGCTTTACTTGCAGAGATTCATGCATCTCTGTAGCAGGTCAGTACAGATTAGTTTCCTACAGAAATCTAGAGAGATTCAAGTTAATTGGATCATTCATGCAATTGGTTCTTCTCTCTTGATAAAAGCTGTCTCTGAATATGTTAATGCCATTCACTGAGGGCAAAGCTAAAGAATCTATGAGGTGTGACATATGTTGATGGATGTCTCAGAAATCTCCTATGCTCACATTTGAAAGCATGTTTTCACCCAACGCTATGTTTGTATTTCACACAGCTTGTTTCCTGATATCTAAAATAATAATTATTATTTTTATTATTTGCAACAAGAGCAAAAAGAAAAAAGTAGTTAAAAGGAGAAGAGTTTGTGGATATGGTTCATGAAAGAAGTAATCAGAATAAATTGGCAACTTTATGAAAGCCTCATTACTTTGGATTCTTAAAACTAGATTAGCTAAAACCATAAAAACTATTCCTGTTGGAAACCATTCTGCCCTAGTGGAGAGATGAACTAGTTGACCTAAGAGGCTGTTTTGATCTCTATCTTCCACAGTTTTATAAAAATAGCATGTCAACTCATTTCTATGTTTTCTGTTCCTGATGAATGTATCTGCTTTCCTTCAGCCACAGGAAGCCTAAATCAGCTGGTTTTCCTAAATGTTTAATTAACTATCATGGAACTTGGAGGCAAACCAACGCTAGCTGATATGGAGGGTAGAAACTGTGGTAAGGAAAGGAGGAAGATTAGCTATTTAAATGACAATAGAGAACGACGAAGAGGGATGCTGACAGGACTATGACTTGATTAAGATGGAGCTTTTCATTAATTTTCATAGAGCAGCTCTAATTGTTACAAAAACTATATTCAGCAGTTTTCCATAATTTTAATTCCATTTCAAGTGAGTTTAATTTAATTTACCCAATGACTAATTTTTGGCCTTGAACAAGTTAATGAGTAGTCCGGTTTTTCCAAAGGGAAAAGTGGCTCTAGCCCCTGAGACACGGACTGACGTTCATTGGTATGTTTGAAAGCCTCTGCACATACGTTCCATGTATAATTTCATACTTTTCTGTACATTTACTTCCAAAAACTCTGGCTGCTTGGTTAGCTCAAGATTATTGGAAAACATTTCAATATCAATTTTGTGCTATAGCTTCCTAGTGCTGTTCACTGGTTCCCCAGCAAAGCCTTGCAGAAATAACAGGAACCACCAAATTCTCCACAATGCTTAAGTAAATCTGTCAGACAATGTCACATTCTTAAATTGCTTCATGAAGTGCCAATATGAACATTGTTAGTTAAACTCAAACTGCTAAATTAAATTTGTAGATATTCAGACCTCTATTTGTAACTGTTCAGAGTTAATCTGAGCGTAATAGAACTTTGTGGAAGAGTCTCTCTGAGGGATTATGGCCATTTGTTTTAGGGTTGGAGACTCCTAAGACTGGTCTGTAATCTAAACCTTATTTTGACAAAGAGACAGTAGTGGAGAACTTCGATGGCTTGCACTAAGCCTTCGAACGGCTGTGTAGGAAGAAGCATGCTTTCTTACTGCACTGTCCCTCCAAAATGAAACAAATCTATAGAAAACGAAGACAATTTACACTTTGCAGAAAGCCGACACTTTGGCTGACAAAAGATGCATGTTCTTTTTCCGACTTCCTTTGCTAACCTGCCCCATCTGGTTATCTGCATCTGAGTACAAAATAGCTGCAGGAAGAGGAGAAGAACCACTTTCCCCACCCCAGCAGTGGCAGACTTCTGATTTTTTTGTTTGTGGTATGCAGAATACCTCAGTTGGGTTATTCTAGAAACTGGGCTCTACTTCTCTAATGATACCTGTGAATAAGACAGTGGGAGGAACTTAAGTCCCAGTGTGTTTTGCCATTGTAATTTCAGTGCATATGAATCATCTCATTTTCACTTTGTGAAGAAACTGTCTACAGTTTTGTATTAGAAGTTAATGTGAACGTTGGGTAGAGAATGGGCTCCTAGATAAATAGATTCTTTCTATATTTAGAAGAAGTTTCCATAAGAAAATTAAAATATCTGTAACTTTTCAGTATAGTGTTTTGCAAGTGTACTTTCACAGAATATTGATGTAAAAATTGGTTGCCACAAATGTCTGCTAATGAGAGTTTGAACTGTTTGTTCTGATAGGTCACATAATTTGTATTGTATTGATTCTGTACATGGATTGGAGGAGCACATGCAAGGAAAATAATTTTAATGAGCAAAGGCCCTGAATCTCTGAGGAAGGGTAGGAAGTAAAGCAGGGCTTGGGAATAGCAGCACACTTATTATCTTTTCCTTTCTGGTTTGTATAAGAGGAAATGAAAATTAGGTGATGTGAAGGCTTATTGGCTGACTAGCTTTTACGTGAAATTTGATTCCCTTATATTCTTTTATATAATATATATATTTCATTCCCTTATATCTTTTGCATGTAGCAAGTAACCACACATACATGTGCAGCTATAATTTTGCTATGTTTGAGCTTGTCTTTGTCTGGACTTTGCTGAAGGATGCTGGGAACTATATTATGAAGAGATGCTAATTGCCAAGGTTCCCCTCACCAAAAATGTACTGAGATCATTACTGCATTTGGTGGGCTGCAGTTTTCTTTCATTGCTGTGGACACAAATCACTTGCCTCTGCACTGGCTTCTTTGTGAGGGAGTCCAGTCAGCCTCTTGTTTGGCTGATTCCCTCACTCCATTCAGGACAGGAGTAACTTTAGAGTATATGTTACGCCTTACCAGGACCAGACCCATAGTCACAAAGCAATAGGAAATTAGGGTGAATTTTGGCTAGGTCTACTTTATGAGAGGAGGAGCAAGCTGGTTGTAAGCATAGTGAACTCCAAGAACTGAGCACGTTCAGCCCATGTGTGGTTTGGGGTTCAAAGCGTCTGTGGGAGCGCAGGAGACATTAACAGTGGGCTGGGATCTCCCACTTTCAAGCCTTCCCAGACCCTACCTGCCCAGGAAGAGGACGTACGGTATTGCCTGTGCTAAGGACATTCATGCCCCATAGGTGCAGGAGCTGAGGGAGTTTCCTTGCAAAGCTGTGAGGGTTTGTAGCACTGCAAGAAGTCTCCCTGGCACTAAAAGCAGCCTGGCACCTACTGAGTAATATTTCTCGTTTGCCATGTCGACTCTCTTTGTGAGGGTGCCTGTGTGAACAGAGCTTTAACAACGGCATGTCTACAGAAAGCAACCGAGATAAAGAAAATGCCTATTAAAACTCAAGTAAATCCCCAGACAAACAGTATGGGCTTGTTTCAGGGGTAATTTCCAGGTGCTTCTTTTCTTTCCTTGGAAATTTTGAAATGGTCATTTCTGTCAGGCAAAGACTGAAGAAAATAAACAGGTAACACACCGTACAGTTCTTGCCTGGGAAGAGAATGTGCTGTCAATTTTTGGCTGCTCTTTTCCTCACCCTTTTAAAGCTGCAAATTACACCTCATTTTACAATCTCTGCTGTGATGTGAAAGAGATATTAGACGTTGTTGCTCAGAAAAGGCTGGGGTTAAAGTGGCCTCTGCCTGTGGCTCTCTGCCTACAGCATTTTAAGGCATCTCGGGGAAAAGCATGGTGGGTATTATTTAGTCTCGTTTTCTCAAGGCAACTTAAACCCTGTTTTGAAGGGGAGGATGGACAAAATGACACCCAGAATCCTATTTTAGGTTGTCCATTAGTGCCCTGGAATCTGTGGAGCGAGCAATGCCTGGATTCCCCGACAGCCCAGGCTTCCCGGCTGTCCGAGGCATGGCCCGGCTCCCACCTTGCCTGCTCGTGAGTGCCCCAAATAATCTGCTGAGCTCAGGGATCACAGCAGGCAGACAGCAATGCAGCAGAAGGAACAGGGTTCCCAAATGGCCGTGCTCAGATTAAGATACTTTTTAGAAATTACAGTAAATGGAGGCTCTCAGGCACTGGCAATTTACGTGGTGCTGATGGCGAACGAAGGGGGCACCTAGGTGAGTGTGACACCGACACATGACCAGCTACTTGTTTTTAATATTTTCTGCTGTGCTGAAATCGCTTTCTTCTGGAAAGCTACTTGAATGAATTGATTTACTTGTATGGAACAGAGCATAATTGCTTACAGCGCATAATGTGCACTCAGATAGATAAAACAAGCAATATAACCCAATGGGTGCCTTAATGTGATGTCCAAGTCATGCATTTGGACACTCAAATTGGCACTTAGGTGCATAAAATTGACATTTACATGTCTAAGTGGCAATTTGGAGCATCCAGATTAGGGATTAAGTTTCCCATGTTTGAAAACTGAAACCCTGTCTCTTTACACATTGTTATCTGCTGGCTACAGAGCTTCAGTAAGCACAAGCAGAGTACTAGGAGATTAAATGAATGAACACATGCAAAATTGTGCATTATTACTCCAAATTATGCAAGTCTTGTTTGCGGTCTTGACTAGCTGCATGAAGAGAATACACACTGGCTTGTTTTAATGCAAGTATTTTAGGCACCTCAAGTATAAACTAAATATAGCTAACTGGGGAATGTTGCGACTAAAGTAGAAGTGGAAAAATGGTGTTTGCGTGGGTGTGCCTTCCTACACTGCCTATATTTAGCAAGTTGAAACGCTGCTTCAGTGTTCTAGTAAAAACAGTAGTGATGCAGCCCAGTTCACAGCACTGAAAAATGTGTTTCTCAGAGGAAGCAAAGGACATCTTTTCATTATGGGACTGATAGATATGATCAGCATTGTTAAGCCCCCGTATTGTACCCAAACAGTAAATTCTCAGTTTTGTGGCTGTCATGCGAAGATCGGGCTCCACATCGCAATACAACTCCCCACCCACCAGTGTCATCAGCATCAGGCCAGGGGGTTATTTACACTGTTTGCAAGAAAGCAGAAGAAAGCATAATTAAGATTAGGAATATGTTTGATAAACGCGAGAAAGCAAGTGATAGAGTGGCAGGCAGAGGCTCACCCATGGATTAACGCCCTTAAATTAAATGATAAAATATGTCTGGAATAAAAAGAATTCTCAGTGGGAACTTCTCCAAGCTCAAGCCCATATGTTACTGGCTAATCATTTCACACCTTCGTCTGCCAGAGTAATTAGACAAAAGTGAAGCAGTACTCTGCTTATTTTTCTTGCTACTGTTTCATACTATCAGCTAAGAAATGATGAGTTATTTTAAGATCACCCCAAATATAGGGGCCCACTGGGAGTAGCTCTTTGGTACTCTGGCAATTGGTTTTACTCACCAGTTACAAACAACACAATTCTTTTTGTTAGGGGTGTTTTGTTTGTTCTTTAACAGGAAAGAAAAATTATACAAATATATACCTGTAATTGAATTTAGGTCTTGTTACAAATGAAAGAATTGATTTTTGCTGTGTTACATGGACTCTAAGACAGCGTAATTCCACTAAAGCTACACTGGTGTAAAATTGGAGCAGAGAATCAAGTCCAAAGTGCTTATTGGCAATTCAGTAGAAAATGTCATCTATAGTCTCGGCATGAGCAGTACTTCTAACCAGAGTGTTCTTACCTACATTAAATACAGGCATGGATCCAACCAGCAGCTATACTTCCAGTGCTGCCTTGGGCTTCTCAGAAAAACAGGTGAAACCTGTAGACTGAAATGCACAAAATGATCATGGACTGGTCCCTTTCAGAGACTGGATAAGGCTTAAATTTTCACTCCCAAGCCCAGAAATCCTTTTCACTTTTTTTTTTTTTTAAGATGAAAGAAAACTGTTTCTCCTTTATATCAGAAGTTAAAAGAAAATCCTTAAGAAGTTTGGAAAGGCTGCAAAGGATTCATCGGTTTTATCCAAAACAACCAGCGTGGAAGCCTAAGATGGACTCAGGTATCTCTTAGCACATCTAAGTCCAAGGCAGACACAAGCAGTTCAGACTGGCTTCTGGACTCCAGCTCATCACACAGCTGATGATGAGAAGGAGGGGTTGCAGTCACCTCACAGGGACCTCTCCTGACCTGGGGTCCAACACCCACCTCCTCACCCCTGAAAGGTTAGGGTTAAATAGGCAGTCTCCATCCTTTATCTCTGACTTGAGCATAGATATCACATAAATTCAGAGTCTGCCTTAGGTGCCATTGTCTGAATAATTTAGAAACTTACATGCCTTCATTTTCTTTTTTCTCTTGTGTGCATTTAATACCAGCTTCCCTCACCAAACAGCAGCATCCGAATGGATACATGACAGGTAGTCAGGACACACGGTGTACCAAAAAGCAAAACACTCCGCAGACCTGCTCTGGAGAAGGCCAGGCACTTCCCTCCTCAGGATGGAAAAAGAAATAGGCTAATTATCTTTGACCACAGAACAACTCCTTGAAGACAGAATTAAAAGTCAAATAAGGAGTAGGCTCCATAGATGGCAATGGCATGGCTGGCTTTATCATGGATAAAGTTAACACTTTGGGCTGAATGTGTAAATGCAAAAAGCAGTTAGTACAGTGCATCCTCAAGGGAGTATGAGGGTAGAAAATAAGGAAAAAAAGATGAACTGCGACAGAGACATAATGGGGAAGAGGGAGATTTGGCAGCCAAGAGCTGACATAGTTCTGCTGTGAGGTCACATGAGGAAGGATTATGGCGTCTGCACATAACAGCCCATCAAACCATTTGCATTTTAATCACATATGGGATAAAAAAAAAGGTGTAAAATTAGCAATGTGTTGCATGCTTAATTTGTATTGTCTGGAAATCATAGATGGAAAAGGGGACGCTCCCCCTGAAAAATATTGACCATCTGATTTCTGAAGCTGGAATGCCCTGATTCACAAAAGCTCATAGCTTATACCTATGTTTAAACTCTTGTTCTAGTTACAGTAAAGTTGGTGCATTAGTGCGTTGTCTTACGTTGCAAGCAAGAGGAATCTGAGCAAGCTGAACATGTGTCAGTTGTTCTGAATCCTGGAAAGAGTCTGCTATGAAAGTTGAAACCTAGTATCTGTTCTTTAACATCCAGGAATAATAACAGTAATGGAAAACTAACTTACGGGGGGGAAAAAATAAAAGCAACAACTGTAAAACAAAACGTTATTTGATTATCTCATTTGCAAACAATAAATGTCAACAGCATCCTAGACCCTTGTCAAAGGCTCCTTAGAGAATGCAAATGTAGCCTTTATCTTCCCCTGCCCTTTATTAAAACAACTGTATAGACTTTGCTGATAAACAAGACAATTAAATGTAAATGATGTCATCTCCTGGCATTCATTCACTTTAATGAGTCTAGCCAATCACCCAGTGTAAATATTAATAGCTGGAAAGCAGTAATATTCAAAATCATATTAGCAGACAACAAAGAGAAAATGGTGACCTTTGTTTTTAAGTAACGGTGCAGCCTCAGCGTGCTGTAGGTGACAATCCAGCCAACAGCCCTTGTCATTTTTAAAAGTCCTGATTAAATTTAAGTATCAGTGTTTATTGTACAAGCCCTAACGAGGTGACCATTTGTGGTGGTAGGTGATGGGTTTAGAGCTGAACAAGTAGCTGGCTCAGAAAGAAGTAACCCAGGAAGGCAAAACTGCTTCACACTAAATCAGCTCCCCTCATCTCTGTTCCTTTTCCCTGTGATGGATTTGCTCTCTTACAACTGCCATAAAAGGACGTGTTCAATCTTGGGCCATTTTCTGCTGAATGGTTAGTAATGGTGGAACTCAATATCCCTCCTCTTATCCTCAAGCCGTCTCTCCCCTCTGAGGCATTGTTATCTCCTTAACACATATTCCTGCGCATTTCCAGACTTTTCTTTTTTTTAACATAGAAATAAGGTACTGACTTCTCACCCCACTCCTCCTGTAAATGGCTTAACCCCACGAAGCATCCTGTTCTGAGTGTTTTCAGTATTTGATGGGGGATAGATGGGTTCTTACAATACTCAGTAAAGAACACTTACTGTTTAACAGGAATCGAACAAATTCAACACTTCCATCTTTGCCCTACATCTACAAAATAAAAGTCAAAGACCCTTCCTTAACAAATGAGTCACTGAGTGCATTAAATGTTGCTTTTTGTGATTTCTCTCTGTATGTTTAGTCCATGTTACTCAGCTTGTCCTGCCTCTGGATGTGCAGAGCATCTTCAAAGAGCAAATAACCGCTAGATCTAGATGGAGATGTTCCACAAAAAAGCACCTACAGGTTTTAAGAATCCAGTTCCTGTGACAAGGACACCAAAAAGAAATTTTGCTTTGAAGCAATTGCATATAACTTTGAAGAGGATATTGCAACGGGAAGGGAATAATCATTTAATGAATGTTTAGTTGCAATGGATAGTCAGCATCTTCATCGGGGATAAAAACACAGGTGGTAAAGCCAACAAAGTTATACTGATTGATTGAGCTGAGGGTTGGGATCTCTGCTTTCACTCTGACTGACTTCAGAATTTGAAGTTAAAAGCTCTCGCTTTGTCTTTTTCGCCATTGAATAGTTCTGATATACTGCTGCATGGTGCTGCCAAACTTCATCCATACAGTGGTGGCACTGAAAATTATGTGGGAGTCTGATGGCAATTTATTCTCACCCGCACATGCACACCAAGTGCAAGTCAGCTGACACCCCGAGACGTTTTAAGTGCTTTTGCTTAGGACTGCAAGTAGGGGAAGAATGGGTCAGTGGTCTTTAGGGTCACAGACATTCAGTTGTCTGCTGTGACCCAGACTTCAGTGTGGCCTTGGACACATTAACTTACCATTCCTGGGCACGGTGTGATGACAGCAGCATTCATGACTGGTCAGCACTCAGGTGAGGGACCAAGGGCTACCTCTGGTGCATAGGTACCCAACAGCTTCTATGCTTGTATCCTTCCTTGGCAGGAAAGAGGGAAGCTATAAAAGAGAGTAGGGATTGAAAGGAGTTTGTGGTGCTGTCGCTTCTTCAGTGCTAGAGAAGTGTCACGACTTTAGGAGAAATTTAGTCCCCCTGAATTAGTCCCCTGGTCACATAAGTGTCAGGGTGAGGATGGGGATACCAGGCTCTAACATGTGGACTAAGAGTTAGGAAACACTTTCCCTCAGTCAGAGATTTTGATTTGATTTCTTCTTTTCTTTTTTTTTTTCTTCCTGACATGTGTGCTGTGTAGATACAGAAAAAGCATGTAATTTATTGCATGCATGAGAGTTGATTATCCAATTCAAAATCCCTTGCAATGCTATCGGTCTGTGCTCAGCCTGCCTACAGTAGGTGTCTTACTTTTAGTTATCTATGTCGAAGAAAGAGAAAGGGGAGCAATTCATATCACCACTGCCCAGGGCTGCCAGAGGCCAGCCTTCTTCACACTTCTTACAGTAGTGGGGCTACCTAATTTAAGTATATAGCCTACACACATTATATATACATATGCATATACATATATAAATATAGATGCACACACATAAATAAAATACTCAAGTATATACATATATAGTTATATATAAAAAAATTCTGAGACCTGGGTACCACATCTTTTCTACCATTGCTAGAGACACTCGTCATTATCAAAGAAACCCTAACCTTATTTTAGGTGTGTTATAACATTGAGCCTTGATTCACAAGCAGCTTCACACCCCTGAGGGGCAGAGACTGATGCTGATGTGTGCAAGTCCTCCACTATCATTTCTGAGTGTGCAATGAGGATCAGGCCTAAATCTTTCTAAAGGTGAATAGTAGATAAATGTGAAGCCTGGAGTTGTCATTTTAGTCTTTTAATGTCTAGAATAATCATCTCTTCCAGAAACAGGAATCTGGGTATAGTTTGCAATCGTTCCCTTGTAGCTGTTGCTCTGTTTCACTATTTTACAGCAAGTAAATTTTCTTCTCAGTGGGTGAACTGCATGACAAACCATAGGCAAACTTCTGAAAAACTGCAAACACTTACACTTTACTGCAAATGTAACCATAACAATTCAAAGTACTAATTTTCTACCTCATATAATATGTGTAAGTATGCCTTAGCAACACTCACGGGAAACATAATTTAACAGTGCCTCTATCTTCCTTACCTCGAGAAGGGAAATTTCTGTCACATACTTAACAGAAGGCCGGCTGTCTGAGCTTCCCATGTGCTTATCTGCATGGGTTTTTCAGGAACATCTTGCGGGGGGGGGGTGGGTTGTTTTTCTTTAACCCTTCACTAGCTATGTGGCAGCTTCACTCAGCTAATGAAAATACAATATCTTGGCTCCCAATCTCTCCCTGGGTTTAAAACAAAGAGAGGAATGATAAAAATATGAGCTGGGTGCTTCACAGGAGAAGATCTGAAAATGAGGTCTTTATCAATTGGAGAGAAATAGCTGTCTGCTGCACAGCTTATCCGACATCAGGAACCACTGAGCACACCACGAAGAATCGGCAGCTGGGTGACTGCTTCGATGTTCTAGCTAACCTTTGTATTATTCATATTTGTATTGTACGTAATGCCAGGTTCACACATATAGGAACATAAAGATTCTACTCTAAGAAGCTTTTATTTTTAAAATAGGAGAAATATGAAGCATGAGAAAAAGGAATTATTTCTACTGTAATTTATAGCTGACTATATGTAAAAAACAGAGATTAAGGACTAGTGCCATTTAGGATTGACAGTGATATTTACCATTGAAATCACTAGCAGGTCTTGAACAAGTCATTTTATGAGTTAATTTGGATTCAAAAGAAAGAATAAAACTCAATGGTCTAATTTTTGTGCCACTCAGACACTTAAGTCTGCATCGTAACACATGAAATTTTCATCTTCCTGAGTCCAAGAGTTGATGTCCTACTTACGCACAACCAACAGTGCTCAGGAAAGGCAAAGTGTGTGGGAAAAGATGATGTCTTGTATTTTAAAGTCAAGGAAGAGGCATATTAACATAAGATCCAGAAAAGCAGGCAAGCTGGGAAATCAGCAAGTCAAAGGTCTGCCTAGTCTAAACACCTGTCTCTATCTGTGAACTGTAGCAAATGCTTAGAAAAGTATGTAAGAATGAGGGAAGTATGCAGTGGCATGTTCCTGGTGCAGTCTTCTAGTCCACAACCATCATCAGATCAGAGGTGGCATCTCTTTGCTTGGTACCTCCTAACTGATTTAATTCTATGAACTTGTCTTCCTGCATTTTAAATCCATACAAACTTGCCAGCTACAACAGCCTGTGTCATGGTCTATTCCATGGGTGACAAAGGACCTCCGTCTGTCTGTACTGAGCCGGTCCGTGTGTTGATTTCATTTGGCTATTGTTTTTTTCCCTGCTCACCTTCTCTTTACCTATCATGAGGTTTCAGGTATCTTTACTAACCAGTAGAACATGTCTGAAACCCAATGTTTCTCCAGGATTGGGATGTCTATAGCTAGGCATGAATTCAGTATCTATGTAAAGCTGGGATGTATAACCCAGTCCCTTCCTCATTTAGGTGCCAAATTGGTTCTTTTGGGTGAATGGCTTACTCTTCTTTTAAAGCACTGTCAGAGAAAGAGGAGGTGATATTTCACTCTTTATGTTAAAGCCTGCTGCTACGGGAGTTGCCAGGAAGTGGGACACTCACATTTTGTGTCCTCTTTGGCCATATGGGATCTTTGTCTTTTTCAGACACTTTTTGAATATGGGATTCAAATCCACTTCTCCTGTCCTGATGAGGTGCCCAAAACACCACAGCTACGTAGCTGTGACAAAGATCAAGCTTTTCCCCTTACTAATAAAGCTGTGAAGGAGAGGAGGTGGGGGAGCAGCTTTGTCCTCCATTCTGCTGACAGTGCCTTTCTGTACAGTATGAAGTTAAGGAGTAAGGGAGGAAGCCGGGGGAGCAATGTGAGATTGGAGCATGCAGCTGCGAGGTTGGACCTGGTCTCTGATCCAGTGATGTGCATGTATTTTCCCCAGAAAAGGTCTTTCAGGCAGGCACCGGGGAAGTTAAGGGTGAGTAACTTTCTGCACGAGGCAGGAATTTTGAGTACTGTCCATTTTGGCAGCCAAAACCTACTTAAATTTTGCTAAGAGCACTGAAGTCTCATCATGGACCAGAGCCTGAAACTTGGGGTGTGTCACTTGCCAGGGAAACCCTAGCTCAGCTAGTCGTGTCGTGGTGACTCAGAACTGGCAGGATACAACCACGCGTGGGCAGCTGCTGTGGTACCAAGTGCTCGTGCTGAACCAGCCAGCCACCAGCATCTTCATGATCAGAGCTGGCAGTCAAGATGTAAAAATTCCTAACTGTAATCCTTTAGCATGTGAGCTGCTGGAGTGGTATTGCAAACTTTGTAAGATGAAGGGCTTCACAATACATTAACTAATATATGAAGTTTTGACCTTCATTAATTACACTTGTAATCCCCCTAACATTCATCAGGGAGTTCATGCCAGCATTCTGTTTTCCTGGATACACTTTGCTGGCAAAGCTGCACTTTTTATAGGCATGAAAATATTTGTAATATGAACTGTTTCTCGGACATAGATTTGGGCACAAACCCAGTTTCCCCTTCCAACAAAATTTAAGATAAAAAAAAAAATTTCCAAACTGAAGGGAAGAGAAAGTGGAAATCTTTCAAAAGTGCTTAACCTGAAATCGTGTCCCCAAACACAGAAGTGATTCATTGAAACATTTCACATGAATGGTTTTGAGATATTTCACCTGAATTTCTAACTAATCTTTTTGATAACTCTTTTTTTTTTTAAATGACCTTCCATTTGAAAATGCAGCCATTTAAAGTGATAATTTTAAAGAAAAAAAGAACCCTTTGTTTTCCAAATTCCTAATGGACATCTCCTCTCCCTCCATCCTCATTCCTCACGAATCCCTCTGCTCCAGTAATTAGAAACAGACATTTCATTGCAAAGCCCCCATTTAAAAACTTTATCTCTCCTAAGTCATTGCACTGGATGACATTTTTGCTGTGTCTAGCACTGCCCTCAAGGAAATGTACTTGCTCAGACATCTAGTTCAAGCCAAGAACATTTTTGACACCCACAAGGAGTCTGCCAAGTGACTGTGAGCACCATGCATTAGAGTGTCATTCCAGCTGTAGGAAAACCTAAACCACATGAGCAAGTTGAACCACGATTCCCTCCTGCCTAAGAAAAAAAGAACTCCACATATGTATCATGGCATTTCAGTTCTAACTGAACGGCCTATAAGATGGCAAAATCCAGGAGGTTGGAGAGGAGCTTATTCAGTACTGAGCAATGTTAAGCAAATATTTACCGCAACATCGGATGCGTGACAAAGCTTTAAACCTCCTGTGCTTTAGTGAACCTGAGGAACCTCTCATTTGAATGAGACACAACTCAGGCATTAGTCAGACAGGAGATGAGATGCAGTCCTATAAAATAACCACATTAGTATGAAAAATGAGACATAAAGCAAACTGTCCCCATATGTTGCTATCCATATCTCAGAAAGATTTTTCTTGAAGTTTTACTGCAATGATCATCAAGGGAGTTTACATGCCCTGGCCTGGAATTGATATTAATCTAGAGGGGAGGAAAGTGGGACAAACTTAGACAAAGAGATATCCAGGAAATAGGGACAGATGGGAGATAGTTGAAATAAAAAAGTATTGGCAGGGGAGACAGCAAATGCTTTCCACTGAACTGCATTTGGGTACTGAGCATGGTGTTCTCATAGACACAAGGAAAACTTCTTGGGGTCCTGTGCTGCTTACATGCAACCCAGTTGTCTATCCTGCTGCATTACTTATTACTTGCAACAGTTTTTTAATGTAGTTTGGGGGATACAGTATATGTATCATTTCTTTATTACAGTCTTTCATTCATCATCATGATACAAAGGAAAACCATTGTTTGGAGCAGATGCACTCCTTTATTTGCTAGTATGTTCTTGGTTGACATTAATTTGCCACAGCAAAATTTAGCATCCATCTTCAAAATGCTGCTCACTAATGCCATTCCAAAAACCAATGGGTATGCAATAAACAGCATCAAACAACCCATAATAAAGCAGTTTTACTACAGATGTTCATTATGCACATGAGTCTCTGTAGCAGCCTGTGTATTTTGGAGAAATGTTTGAAATTAGTTTGGAAAAGCAGTAATTAAAATTAGTTATTTCTCATAAAATTCAGTAAGATCAGAACCACAGACTTGTCACAGTGCTCGATTCCTAGGAGTCATTCCCCTCTCCCCATCCTTCAAAGCATGTTTAATAATTTTGTTGTAGACTTGGGTATCATATCCAAAGCTACTCTGCATTCCAAAAGACATCACGCTCATAAGTAGCAAATATTTGGACTACAGACATTCGGTGCTGTTCTCATTAATACTTCTGAACACGCTCCTGATTGTCATTTTCCCTAAGAGCCCATTGGATACATGTAATGAATGCACTGCTTGCTGGATTAATTGTCCTGTGAGCTCATGGCCTGCCTTTTGTACCCTAATTTCCTTACAGTGCAATGGAAAATGTTTGTCGTGTGCTGTGGCTCTCCCCAGTGACTGGATATATAAGTAGCTTCTGATGATACGAACTGACTTGCACTCAGAGCCTCACCATGTGAACACAACTGAATCCACCATGTGATGAGGATGGCTTCACTTTACATTTTTAAATGCAATTTTAAAATTTACATTTTAAGTAAAACGTTCAGCTGGGTGTCTAGATGAAGGTCTCCTATCTGGAGTGCAAAGGTACCAAGCTCTTTCCTGGAAGGCTGCATGGCCTGGCTAAAAGACCGAGGATCTTGGTCTAACTGTTCTCAGCATCGCTGTGCTCGGGTCACTACTTGTAGCACTCACCAGCAGAAGAGAATAGGATTTTTATGAAATGATGAAGGTTCTGTTTCAGCATTTGATCCGTTCTCACCCCAAGTGACAGAAAATTTCATTGTGTTAAGGGAAAATTAAAATTATTTGTCAGAATTTTTTTTCCCCAAGCCTTTTCATGTAGTTTTAATTTTTGGCATAAATTCAGGTTGAGTTTAATTTTAACTAAACTGGTTTTGCTTTTCTTTTTTTCCTCCCATCCTTCGTCTGAATGTGGTAATTTTTTGCAGTGAAGTCTTCTCTAGTAGTGTGTCTAGCGGTTTAATGCGTGTGGTCCTTTGTTCTTGATCTGCTCATATTGGATGAGCAAGCATTCAATATTCAGACAAAACAAGCGGAGCATTAATCACCTCCTGTGGTATGTGGACCCTGACAGGCTCTTAGGTACCCTGAGCAAAGGAGAAAAGTGTCAGAACAAAATTGAGCAAACACTGCTGAATTTGGGCAAAATTTAGATCTTAAATGGCAACTTTTTTTCTCTCGGACCCAACTTTGAAGGATTTTGTGAGAAAAAGCTGGAATCCTCATCTCCTAGTAAGCATGGAGTGTCAGGAATAAGTTCCTTTCCTTCACAGAGCACAAGGGACTACAGAAGGAAGCAGTGAGAAGATGGTATCAATCAGAGTTGAAGGTAACCACAAAATAGCTGTGGAATGAGTTCCCGACATTGCCTGTGAGTTTTACATGCAGATGTGGCATTCATCAATTCCCAATGACATCAGTCTGTGTGTTGCAATATCAGGACATGAGGCATGATTGATTAATCTGTAGCTCTGACTCCATTTCCTGACCTAATAATTCCCTGCTCTCCAATGCAGAATACGAAGGTTCAAACAAAAGAAAAAAAAGGGAAAATGAGATCCCCCTACTTCATTCTTTTGAATAGGAAGATAAATGAGCTCCCTATTGAATAAGGCAGAGATTTGCTGAAAAGTGCTAACTGTATTTGGGTGTACAGTGTGAATTTATAATCATGAAAAAAGACATCTCTCTGAGTCACAGATATGTGACAAGAGAAACATTAAGTGCAATTAAATATCATGTTAAAAACTGTTTTTGGAGTATGTCCATTGCCTTACAGGGCAGTTTGGCTTCAGAAATAACCTTGTTTTTTAAACCTGTGCCTGCACCCTCCACCCATAAAGGCAACTTAATAAACTTTCCAGACCTGAAATGAATGTTTAGATGACACTATGAATACAGTATATGCTAAAGATCTTCTATTCCATTTTCTATAACCATAAACAGATACGCTTTAATGGTCTGATGCCTTTACCTTAAAAAATTCCAATTTAGTTCCCTAGAGCTATAATAATAAAAACTGCTGACATTCTGTTTTTATTTTTCAGAGTAAGAAGAACCGGTCTTATAAGGGCTCCTCTGTATTTGTGGACTGGCGCGATCAAGCTAGGTCTTAGAATCAGGCATCTTTGTTAAGAAGAAAGGCACCTGAGAGGGATGTGACGTGGACTTTTAAACTTGACACAGGTGACAGCAAGTCTTTCAACACATGAAGCCTATTCATTTTTTGTCTTGAAAATAGCTTTGTAAATGTCAGAGCCTAAAATTCATTTGGTTCATCTTTGCTTTCTTTCAGCAGTATTTCTATCATTCTGAGTTTGAAGAGAGGAGCCATCCATTTCTGTCAGAACAAATGCACTGTGCAGGCAGGGAATTCCTTTTTGCTAGGCTTGCTGTGCCTGCTTCTGCAATTGCCGAGTTATAAGAGTTCAGGTTCTGGTTTTTGAAAGCCCCTACATGGCAGACAGGGAGAATAAGGCCTTAAATTTTTTGTTTTCTTGGTTTTTAAACTTAAATGCACATAAAATGCAAATGGGGGGTAGTAGACTGCATTACGTCTAAGAGACAAAATACTCTCTGCTGCAGAAACTATATCCCTCTCCTGTGGCATGTCATAAAATGTCTTACATATTTGAACTCAAATCCGAAATGGCAATACAGAGTTAGATGTGGATGCAGCATTCTGCTGCCTATTACAGTAAGTGTTGACATTGTATTGAAAGCACATTTCTTATATTGATCTGACAGAATTCAATCTTCAGATATCTCAGAGCAACCAGCATGGGGTTATTCAGTATCTGCACAAACCATATTCTAATAGTTTTCACTAGGAATGATCATGGCAATCTTTCATAGGCCTGCATTTCACTATTTTTGCTGATTCTTCTTTTTTTTTTTTTTTTTTTTTTTTTTTTTAGCATTTCCTCAAGAGTTTGTGTTCAAACCACGTTCATAAAGCTTTTGCAGATTTTAATCTCTTTACAAAAGATATAATCCCATTCTTTTTTTTTTGTTTGTTTTCACCTACCAGGAACACTTCTACCCTACTGATGTTGCAAGTTGTTTTTTCCCCCTTATACAGAAGTGCAGGGACAGGCACTGTACACAGCCCAGCTCTGTATCCTGTATTATACAGTGTCCAGAAGCAAGCAGATACCTAATGAGTACTGTAAAACTAAAGCAAGTACCTAGCAACACTCCTCCAGAATATCCTCCCAGTGGTCTGTGGCCGAGGGCCTCCCCAAGGCAGAGGGGATGTAGCTAGTAACACAAAAACGGTTCTTTTCTTCCATGGATTTGTCCTGTCACTTCTTGAACCCAGGCTGCTACAAATGCACTTTTAGAATTCATTTTTAGAGAGGAATGCTTAGCAGTGAGGCTACAGAAAAATTGCCTGTCAAATTGTAGGTTGACTAAAATCACACTTTGAGTTATTCTCTTCTGATCAGTGTATTGGATAGCAATAACCTGAGGCTTGTCCCAAATGTTTGTGACAGCAGCGATTAGGTCTGAGCACTGGGAAACCTTTGCTATGTGCTTATGATCTCCAGGGTCAGAGGTTTATATAGCTAAGGCGAAGTGAAAGAGAGCAGAAAGAACTGGGAAACCACTGAAATACAGGAACTGTAGTGAAGTTTGTGATGAGAGCACAAGTCCAACTTTTGAGACCATTAAATCTGGCTGCTTAATACTTGAGGCAGCCAGCTCTTGCTGTCCCTGCACACTGTGGTGAGAATGTCAAATAACCAGGGCAAGGTTTGTAAGCACAGGTATTATCTTGCTGGAAAAAAACCAACAAACACTCCTTCAGGCCCATGAGCCTTATTTTACGTCTGAAGAGAATGAAATGTAGGTTGACAACAGTATATGCTTGAACTGTCATGGTTACAACACTTCTGTCATTGCAATTCTGTCATTTAATTATTTTTCACTGCTAAGAACTGCTGAGGAGTATGTCAATTTAAATTATAAAGCACCAAGAGGAGCTTCATGAAAAATGACCCTCCCTGTATAAACCTGAATGTCGTGGTTTAACCCCAGCCAGCAACTAAGCACCACGCAGCCGCTCACTCACTCCCCCCTCCACCCAGTGGGATGGGGGAGAAAATCGAGAAAAGAAGTAAAACCCGTGGGTTGAGATAAGAACGGTTTAATAGAACAGAAAAGAAGAAACTAATAATGATAACACTAATAAAATGCCAACAGTAATAACAAAAAGATTGGAATATACAAGTGATGCACAGTGCAATTGCTCACCACCTGCCAATCGACACCCAGTTAGTCCCCGAGCGGTGATCTCCCCGCCCCCACTCCCCCCAGTTTATATAGTGGACATGACAACACATGGTATGGAATACCCCGTTGGCCACTTTGGGTCAGCTGCCCTGGCTCTGTCCTATGCCGACTTCTTGTGCCCCTCCAGCCTTCTTGCTGCCTGGGCACGAGAAGCTGAAAAATCCTTGACTTTAGACTAAACACTACTTAACAACAACTGAAAACATCAGTGTTATCAACATTCTTCTCATACCTAACTCAAAACACAGCACTGTACCAGCTACTAGGAAGACAATCAACTCTATCCCAGCTGAAACGTGGGCACTGAATTTTGTGCAAAATTCTAGGAAAATTTCTTAACCAAACCCTGTTATTTTTGTATCCTATTTCAGACTAAGCTTCAGCTTAGTGTTAGAATAGAAGTTAGGTTTAGAAAGTCTGAAAGAAAACTCAGCTCATGCTTTTGATCGAGAGCTGAGGAAGTTCCTGGTCAACACCAACCCTCTAAGATCTGGTGAACATGAGAGCTATGCTGGCATCCAAAAATGAGGCAGCTCTCAAGGATCTTCTTCATATTCTGTAGAAACTTTTCCTGAGGAACTGAAGCCCTGATCCGCTAAAATCTTTCCAGGGTGGGAGTCTGTTCTGTAGTCCCCTATTCATACTGTCCTCTAAGTAATGTGTTTTCTCCTCCTGAAGCAGAATGGACTTTCACACCTATTGGCAAAGCATTTTCCCCCTTTTCATGCTCCCGCCCTTCTCAGTAGAAGTTCTAAACCTTTATTCGTGCAAGAAAAGGCACATAAGAGGAGGAAACACCTCCCCTTGGATTCAGCTAAACTTCTCTGGCACTCAGCTCTGTGGCCAATTGTACCAAAAGTTCAGGGTCTTTTCCACCACACACAGGTGGTCAGGGAATAAAACTCATTATGGAATTTGGAAACAGCAAAATCGACCTTTCTACAGACAAGGAAGTGAGACTGAGCTGGAATTGAGAGACAAATTTAAAGGAAAACAAGGGCTGAGCAGGGGCCGAAGCCCAGATCTCCAAGGCTATGTTTGGGCCTTGTCTAAGAGGATATCTTACCTCCTGGAACTCAAGGGGTGTGTGAAGGTGAATACCTCACTTTGCTCATTTAATAAACTTACCTCCTGGGAAGGACTGTTAGGTGTGGTTCTGCAGTACTCTGTTGAGCAAACGTTATAGATGACTGATATTTATATGAAGGGGAGACTTTACAGTGCCAATTAAGTAAATATTTGCTTTTAAATATTTGCATACCAATACTTAGTTTAAAGAATGTGAATTCTTAAGATCCCTGTTTTTATGATCCCATTTCAACAAGAGCAATTACTTCCATTCTGTTAGCGAGGAAAAGATATAACAGATATTAAGAGACCACAGGAACAGAGTAAGATTAAAGGTGCAGATTACCAACTCCTCCTATTTTCTCCTCACTTTTATTACTAGATGCTATTTGCATAAAGAAGGAGTTTTTCAGTTTAAGATTTTTTTCATTTCTTGCTACTGATTCTCACTTGAGGTCATAATCCTCTTCCTGTGACACCCCAGTTGATCACTGGGGAAAGCATTAAGTCATACTTCAGTGATCAGAGATTCAGGTGAGGGAATGAGCAGCCCTTAAGTAGATGATCCTGTTTTCATACTCATGTCCCATATATTAAAGTATTAATGCTGAAGGGAAACAATCCCCCATGCAGAATTTTTCCATTATGTGACAGCAATTTATGAGGCATTTGGCATTATAAAGACAGTCATCACGATCTGTCCTTCATGACACTCTTATGGCAGCACTACAAGACTCACAAAAAGGGAGTTTAAACCAAAAATCAAACCTATTAACACAAGGCTTCTGCTGGATTTTCCAGCATCCGATGTCTCCCCTGTGTCTCTCTGTTAGACTGTAATCATTTGGGGTCAGGGGACACTTCGATACTAATGTGCCATATTTTTGGCACTAAATAAATCCTAAATGCTCATGCACATCAATGGCTTTTTGAAAAATAGCCAATTACAAGTAATACATCCTTAGGAACAGTTTTCACTATCTTTTGTGACTGTTATCCACCCAGCACCTGCATCAGCAACTTAGGAGCAACCTGGCACCAAAACACTGATATGGTGCAGCTAACGAATTCTGTTCCATTACTTAATGGTTAAATTTAAGATTGGTTTATATGTGAAATGGGTCCTTGGTGAATGTATTGGGGACATGAACACCTTTACTTGTTCAGATCTAATAAAAGATTAGTCCAAACCAAATTAAAGGGAGAATTCAACTTGCATGAGTTTTCAGACTTCGTGTCCTAGTTTGATCATCCTTCTACAGAGAGCTAAACTAAAATCGTCTCACAAACTACTGTCCACAGCTGGGTGTGAGCTTTGTAGTTGGTGTCTCCTATTTGTAACACAACAGGATAAAATAATCTGGAGATGGATACTCAGTTGCTTATATGATTTATTCCATTTCCATTTTTATAATTGAAATAATGTGGTCCTTCTTGCTACAAGGAAGAAGAACAGTGGAAATAACTGCTCAGGAGAACACTCTCAACCAGTCCTTTGTCTCATATTTTACACCAGGTCTGACAGCTTTTTCCCCCACTCTTGTCTTTGGAGTGAAATGCACACTTATATGAGACCTAGGACCCAGTATCAGAGTACTCATACATTCATAGCAATAAAGAAGTTCAACAAATTATTTACTCATTTTCTTTTTGTCACCTGGGAGTTCCTCATAACAGAGTGATTCTTTGCTGCCATATGCTACAGCTCCATAAAACAAATAATTTATTCACAAGTTATAAAGATCACAAAGAAGCCAGAGCATGCAAGCAATGTAACATCCGCTTCATGCACAATGAGCACAAATGACCCTCTCTAGAAACACCTTTATTGGAGGTCCCTGCAAGGACTTGCACACCTCTCTGCCAGGACAGGTAACGTTACAGCTGGGAAAGGGGATTTCTATAAATTGTGGAAGTGCTCCAGGATGTAAGGTTGATGGGTCTCTGACTCAGGTCCAGTTATGGCTCCAGTTCAGCAAAGCACTTAAGTCACATTGACTTTGCTTCGGTGAAACACATCTGTGTTTTGCAGAGTCCCTGTTGCTGAACTGCACCTGGGACTGAACACAATAGTAGTTTTGATCTTTCAGGGGATGTTGTCAGCTTTAAGCATATATTAAAAAACCAAAACAAGCCCTGAACACAGAGTTTATTTTCCAGTGATACAGATAATGAGTTATTCAATTACAACTCAAAAGTGCTTTCCATTTCCATTACTTTCCATTCACTCTGCCAGATGACCACAGTTTGGTGTTTCTCTGTTTGGGAAATGAAAATAGATTAGTCTCGCTTCTGTTTACAGCCTGATCCTAATAAATTTCACTCAGAGGTTCTTGTCTGTCAGCCCAATACTTGAAATCTCCAGCCCTAGCTGCCACAAAGAGACATTAACAAAGATAATCTCCATTAAGAGAGAAAGCAATTCCTAGACTGCTTATTTTAATCCAAAATTTTAATTGTTGTAAAAAAAAATATGTTTTGCTCACGTCTGACTTTTAATTGCTTAAAAAAATCCTGTACTAACTTTTAGAAAGATTTGCTATTCTGTGCTCTAAACCTATTTACTTTCACCCTGCCTCCAATTCACTCGCTGCTTATAAAATCTCTAGCTATTACACTTTGCTCAATACAGTGTGTGTCTGACACACTATCAGCACCCTGCTGCTGGGCAGGCTCCCAGTGCTGAGCTGTAAAGGAATGAGCGAACGCACGAGAGGGCCCCAATCTGATCTGGCACCATTCCCGGAGCAGAAATGGAAGATGCTCTGTGACTAATTCTGGTTCATTTTCCCTTCTATAAAGAAAGCACACTTTTTTTGCTTACTCCATCAGGAGGGATAAGCTGATTTCATTTCAGACCTGTATTACTATATTTCAATGTATCAATTCATTCCTCTACTACAGGCAAATATCTGTAATACAGGCTGTATTTATAACTATAGTGTATAATCCCTTTTATCCCCTGCTCATGCCAGATTCTGTTTTGAAGTAGGCAACAGTTTCATTGTATCACTAACATTATCATTTCAATAAAGTCTTTTCACAAAATGGTTCCAATTTACCCGTGCAGAAGTTAAATATTTCTTGATTTGCCATCTAAGGAAACTATTAAGATTGCAGGCATTTTTTCTTTTCTTTTCTTTTCTTTTCTTTGGCTAAAACTCTTATCTGACAGAAATTAAGCTTACGTTTCCAGGTAATAATATGAAAAGTTTTCTATTTGCCATGGAAATTTTTGAAATGTTCTTGAAAAGCTAGGTGTCCAAAGCCCCAGATAATTTAGCTACTTGGAAATTATTACTGTCTTATACCATTAAATTTAACAGTTATTTGATGATCCGTTTATGTCTCTGAGCTATGGTTCTTAATTAGAGTATGTGTCCCATAATGGGTCACAGTTCCTCCACGAGAGAAAAGACTCGGGTATATCGCAAACCATGTTGTCCAAAGGAAAGCAGGACAATGGAGGAAAATATCCAAATCAAATAGCCACCTCAGGCTGGAGATCCCATCCAAATGTCATCTGCTGCTGTCCAACTTTATTGCCTCCTTTCTCCTAGAAGGGAGGGATTATCTTGTGGCATATGAAATATGGGGAAAGCCATGCTTAAACAAGAAGGCAGGAGCAAAAGACAGGAGGACCACAATTCCAGAGAGGAACAGTTTTCCCCCGAAATGAATTAAAGTCCAAGGTTGGGGGACAAGTTGTGGGGGAAAGATTTAGGAATTCCAGTAAAAGCTCATTTTTCAGCCAGCTTTAAAACCGTGTTTACAAATCTAACCTTAATGCTAGTTATTGACATTCTTCTCCCACAGGACATCGATCCAGCAGATGCAGCATTGGAAGCTTGCAGAAATCTTTAATTTACAACTAAATTGCTTGACTGAGTTAGTGGGGGCTGTGTGAATGAGGGAGGACTACACATTTGGGGAAGGTGCTCCAGGAAATCATGTTTTTAGTTTGATGCTGCGGAGCGATGGACAGATAACTTTTGGTTTTAAGTTCTGACAGAAAAAAAATATGACATTTGCCAGGAATAGAAACACGCAGCTGGGGTAGAATTGCAAGATATAGCCAATGTCAAGGCAGGACCGTCAGAGCAGCTGAGCTGCCTCAGAAAGAGGGGAGGAATGTGGTTCAGGCACTCCAGTTGCCATCTGACCTTCTGTGTCCCCCTTCTTCAAGAGGTCAGAGGCATGGTTTCCTGTACGCCCATGCAACGAATGTAGAAACCTTGCTGATAAATCATCTCTTAGGCAGGTTTTATTCTACATATAGATGCACCACAGAAACAGGGCAGCTCCTGCCTGTAGAGCACAAGACGCTTCTGCCGTCCTTTGTGCAGTGCAGATGCAACCTCCAATGAGCTCAGGGGAAATTCCCCCTGCTTTAGGAAAAAGAACTCTTAGTTCCTTCACTCTCCTTAAAACAGGTATTCCCCTGCACCTCCTGCTCGCTCCGTGCTGGGACCTTGTTCAGGTCTAGAAACAAACCCCCTGTCCTCTTGGCTGCTTCCCGACGCCCTGCTCTGCTGTGTGGAGACTTTATGGAGCCCATAGGCACTGAGGCAAGACAGCCCATTGAACTAGCATGGCTCAGGCACATCAATTTCTATAATTAAGTCACAGTGGACTTTCAGAGACCTCTGCTTCCCCTGGCTGCATGATCAGGGGCATGTGTGCAGCTGGGTTCACTAAGAAACTCTGCACTTGTCTGAGGCAAGGCTCGAATTCAATACTTCAACTGGAGTGAGGCGTTTTAATTCCTCTTCTTCCATACTCCTACACCACCTTTCACTGACATAAAGCTCCATCCAGGCCTTGCCCAGTGGCGGCTGAAGAGGAACTGAGGGCTACCGCTCGGCTGTGACTCTTCTTTCTGTTATGGGAGCATTTTGCAACGCATGTGATAGACCACGTTTTAATTTCTCAGTCACCAAGAAGTGAGACATAACATGCAACTGTCAGAGCAGTACAGTACTCCATAGAAGGGCAGCAGTGCAGGATCCAACCCGTGTCTCCTTGCTCCTCTGCCAGCGCAGCATTCTTCTGATCAAAGCTGCATTTTCCTAGCAAGTGCCGCTGAGCCACAGGACAAGCATGTCAGGCAAATCAGCACAACTGCTGTGACCCCTCAGGGATCCACCACACCTCGCACCCTGCCCAGCGGACCCTGGCTCTGGTGTCATGTTTGTGCCCTCGAATCCTCCCGGCGTTGCCTTATTTTTCCATTTCCTCCACCACCCACTGTTTCCCTTCCGAGTCTCTCCCTGCCCACACCCCCACCAAACACGTGTCAAGCTGTGCTTATTTGGATGGTGCAAAGCATTTCAGCGAAAAATGTCTTCAACAATGGAGCTGTACGGGGTCCACGAGAGGAAAAGCATGTGGATAAGGCACTGGGCAGGAAATCTGCCGTTTGGCTTTTGCACTGACCCGCTGTCTGACTCAAGGCCAGCCCTATTTAAACTGTTCTCTCCCAGACAGATCCATACGGACGACAAGCCAGCTCTCTGTGGGGAGTGGGGATCCCGTGCCCACCCACACCGTGGGGCAGACCTCTGCAGACTTCGCAGGAGCAGCCGGGATGAGCTGGCGGTCACCCATCGGAGGCTGCGTTCCCCTTCCTCGCAGCCTGGTCCTGGTTCCTCGGGCAGCTCGTTTAGAGCCAGCTCAGATATCCACAGCCCCGCTGCAGTGTGCAGTGTAAATAGGAGCTTAATCCCATTACAGGCCTGAGCAAGCCCACCGAGGCCAAGCATCTTGAGCGCTGGCTAAAATACAAATGCAGGGCAAGTCTTCATTACACCCTCTTCTCCAGTGTGTGAGTTTGGATTGCTCCCTACTTGAAATTGAAACCGAAACCGGTGGCACTTTCCACCAGTTTACACCAGTTGCAACAGGTGTGAATGACAGAGCCACAGAGCAGGCGAAGGAGCCAGTCCAGGATCACCTGCGAGTTTGCCAAATTGCTGCAAGGACATTAGCACAATTAAAAAGAAAGCCCTCCTCCATGTCACTGATGAGTAACACTTGCAGTTACTAAAACAGAAAGGACTTTAAAGGACTGATTTATTTTCCATTAGCTGGGTTGCTCTATATTCTTTGCAATTCTCTCCGGCTCAGCTGTAGAAATAGTCAGGTTCACTTTTATTCAGTGTTGGTTTCTAGTCAGGGTGTTTTGCTAGGCTCTTGGGCTCAAATCGGCAATAACTGAGCTGTAAATACTGAAGGGAAAAACAAGGAGGAGAAGAAAGGGAGAGTAGGGAATGTTAAAATTCCCAAACTATTCCTGCTTTTCCTGTATTTTACAAAGGGTTGTTCGGAGCCCAGAGATTTTGGGCCAGAATGGCTTCTAGCAGCACACTTTGATGATTTTTTTCTCCACAAGGCAGAAGAAAATAATTTAAAAAATGCCAAAAAGCACTGGTAAACTCCATATGCCCTGACAGAGCTGCTTCTCCTCAGGCGAACTGATGTGCAACCAATTATACTAAAGAGAATGTGGTAGATTTACTTTTCCATGCTACAATAAAAAGCTTGCTATGTTCTTCCCTTGCACTTTCTTTCTCCTCCAACAAGAGAAAATATTTGGTCCAAAAGTCCTAACCTTAACAACCTTCTGACTACCATAAAAATAGTAAACATGTAATTAGAAATGGCATTTAGCTGTTGAGGTATGTTGAGACTTGTTTTGCATTTTAAGGAAATCTGGCATTCGATTTGCACCAGGTTGGCAGTCTCTGTGCTCTTGACTCTTATTTCAAAATATGTTACCTTTTGAGGCAAAACAAGGAGGAATGCACTGCAACCTTTTATCATGCAGTATTTATCTGCATTCCTGGACAATGTCACTGTCTGATGTGTGACCCATTCACAGTCTCTGTAAAGCTTTATGCTTCCATTAGAGGCCTCTTCTCATTCTGTTTTATTTTAGACAAAATTGGGCTGCAGTGAACTTTAGTTTTTAGAGGGAAGCATATGACATAAATGGGAGGATGGCGTACTGTGGGGCAAATGTGGCCATATCTCCTGTCTGTCTGTAATGTTATCCCTGAGGTATAGATACTGGGAAAATCTAAACCTACTAAGAAACAAATGAAGCTTAAATAGAGAAGAATCCTTGCTATTCATTACAAGCAGTGATACTTGCTATGCACTACAGCTACAGAGGTACTCTGAACGACCATGGTTACAGAAACATATGTTGTGCTCAAATCAAGCGGTAACTTTAACTTGGAGGAGGTAAAATAAAAATCATCTAACCTTTGCTTATCTGACAAGCCAACTCTAATTAGAGGGTCAGATTCATGGGGTCCCTGTAAAACAATTAAACTGGTGAGGTATCCTGAGGAAGGCAAATTTATATTATTAGGTTATCCTGTGTTATTTCTTCATTATGCATCAAGTTAACAGATCAAACAGCTGCAACATCTGAGGGTGCGGAAGGAAGAGAGATGAGAGATGGGTGGTCTCTGTAAGAGAAGGGTAGTGTTAAAGCTGCGTAAGATGTGCAGGGCAATAAGTAATAAGGTCTGTGGAAAGGGAAGAATGGAGAATATTTTTGACTAGGTGCATTCATTTTTAATAGTAGCTTTCCTTGTGCTGTACCTGAGCTTTCACTGTTTCACAAAATGATTTCTATGCTTTGATACATGTGATGAGTAAACCTTGACAGAAAGCTTAGTTTTGATCCAGTTCTGCTAAAGATTCCCCAAACATGACTAGAACCTGGTCCCTACCTGATATGTCTGGACTGTTAATCTAAAGAAATGGTACCGTCTAGGGATGCCACAAGACCACACTTGGGAATATTAATTTTCTCTTTCATTGAGGTACTACTGGATCTAATTGATAGCACGGAGAAGTTCAATGCAGTTTGAGATTCAAAAGAAACATCCACTTTGTGCTTGCTTTACACATCTCTTTTGATTGCCATTGGGTAAAGGCAGGGTAACAGCAGGACTTGTTTGTTTTGATCACTGAATCAAACGTAATGCCATTCCACCGGGATAGTGAACAATGGAGAAAGTTAAGCAAAATTTAGAAAACACTGGGCTTCAGTAAGTCATACAGGGGCCAGAACAAAATAGTTCAAAGGAGATATTTGTGAGAAAGGAGTGAATGGGGTCAGGGAAAGGTAATTCATGGTAAAGATAACCAGAATCTGTGACAGTCTTTCATTGCAGGGGGCATCGAGGATATAAAGGAAATGTTCATACTGCGTAGGAGCAAAGACTGATAAGACTTGCACTGCAGAGATTAAGGTATCAGTTTCCAGCCAAAGGGATCTGGGGATTGGATCATTATTGTGCCATTAGCTGTTGGCTGGAGATAAACAAAACAAATGTTTATTCCCAGGAGAAACAGCTCTTAGAGTTTAACTGACTGCTAATTTGAAATTCCCTTGAGCAAGAAGGCAGTGTCTCATTGGAGCTGCAGTCCTCACAAGATAATTTCAAGATGATGAATAGAATGAAAATATTTCTTTTTCAGTTTGCAATATATGGTGATTGCTCTCTTATCCTCTGCAGGATTATTTTCTGTATTACTTATCTTGTATTTCTCAGTCTAAAAGAAATTAATATAGGATGCTCCTCAATATTTAGGGGGAACTCGTCTGAGTGTGTGAAATTCCAGGCCCTGGACGACATATGCATGAGTGCTTATTATTCTGTCTCTAATGCTAGCTAAAAGGATCCCAGAGGAAAAATGACTAAACATGTCGGTGGGAGTACAGGGATACCTTTGCACCACTGGTAAGTCTCATGGCTGCGCAGAACTAGGGGGCCACAGGAGCTCACCAAGGCCAGACCTTGGCTCCCAGAAGGTGGGGAAATTCCGCTGCAGATCTAGCCAGTACTTTTCCTAGATGTTTACCTGTGACCTTTCATGAGAATTACCTTTGGAAAGCAGCAAGGAAAAAAAAAAAAAAGCAGAGCCAGTGTCATCTCTCATTCAGTTCAGGCTGCAGAACTTGTGTTCAGGAGAGGAAGACTGAACTTCAGAGCTTTGCACTGGTCTCTGCTAAGCTGCAAGACAATAGGCAAGGATATGCTGGCAATGAGAAAGCCTGTTTTTTTGCATCCGGAGGATCTTTGGACAGAAGATGCCAGCGGTCTCTGACAACACTCTTTTTATTTCCAGAGTGCTCTTCTGCTAGCAGAGGCAGGAGACACCTGCTTTCCCACAGTGAGGAATAAGCAGACTGCCCAGTGAGACGAATTACCACAGTGTGGCACTGGTGGGACCGAGGGAGCCAGGAAAAGAGCCTGGATTGTGCAATCACTTCCGGGAAACTAAATGTTCATTATAGTAGAAACTGTTTTTTCCCCTCTCTTTATAATGGCTAATGCCACGATTAACACAGCAGATTGTACATGGATTCTCAGTGCAAAGCATCAAAGGCTTTCCACGTAGGTTCTTCTCTTGCTCTGTCTTATTACTGTATATGGTGCCCTGAGGATATAACAAGCAGAACAGCAGAATGCCTCATGAGCAGTTTAGATGTGAAGCTGAAGGTCTGCTCCAGCCCCACAACAAATGAGAGAGGCCATTGTTCCAAATAGGAGCAACTCTCAGCAGCCCCGACACCCCCAGGACACCCTTAAATAATGTAACCCAACCCAAACAAAGTAATGAAAGGGGCAAAACTGATTTTTTTTTCTTCCAAAGTCACATTCTCTCTTAGGGACTCCCTGCCACATTTATGCAGGAAAGTGTGACTTTTTAGGCTGGACCCAGAATGCAGCAACCACCTTTCACTGTCATCAGCAAACTCAGAGCTTCCTGACTGGAAATATCACAACACTTCAGCGAGGCTATTTAGGAGCTTTCCTACACATTCAACCCCTCAGACAGGGTTTGGCTGGGGCACAGTGCATTCTCACTTTCTTTAAAATTGTTCTGCTGGTCAGTTCAGCTGCTCTAATTTTCCGGTTTTGTCCTTATTAAAATACCTTCTTTACTGTCCACAGAAGAAAAATCAACTGACTGCATTTGTGGCAGTGGCATTTTGCCTTCTACCTGTTATTGTACCTATTTGTCTCCAGCAGCAGTCAGCATGTGGGTGGTTTGGAGAGAGATTTACACACTGATATTTTATTAAGATTCCTTTTATTCTGTAATTTAAATGGGGAGATTGAAACATTGTACATTATTTTGCCTGTGGTAAAATAGACCTATTTTAGCTTCTTTTTTTCCCTTCTTCTGATTGCTCATTAATATTCAGGGTTTATCTTATCTATTCCCCTCTTCATTTGGTTTGTAAATGATTCCTTTGCTTGCTCCTTTATTTTTAAGTCTGTTTTCAACTTTTGTTTAATCTTGGTGGCTTTTTTCTTGTTTATTATTAAATTTTGAGTTAGACTTCTAAGCTTATCCCTTTTCATATTCATTCCTTAAAATGCCAGCTGCTCTTTTTCTCTGTCTTCTACAGAGGCTCTGTGAGCACAGAGAAATGGAGCTGCTCCTCCAGCATGCTACAGATTGCTAATTCTGGTCTAGCTTTCCCAGGTGCCAAGAGCAGGGGCTGGGTGGACTTTAGCCTTTCACCCCCCGCAATGTCTGCCGTTAGATGTGTCATCGTAATAAGCAGAAACAGGCGGTAGTGTACGAAGCCGCCGTTCAAGTGGTGGGATGACACCAAGGTGTGCATCGCTCTAGCAGCCCTGCGGGAGCTATCTCAAGGCAAGTTTTGAAGCCAGACATTTCCTTACAGTTCTTGTTCCCTTCACACCTCCCCATTGGCATCTCTAGTGGATCTACACCTTGGTGTACGTGCTGGTGACTTGTAGTTATGGTTGCTAGCACGTGTGCTGAAGTGCGTGCTCTGTGTTATCTGGGCTGCAGATACCTGAGCTAAGGCTGGGGGCGGTCCTGTGCTCTCATCACACGCTGGCTTTGCAGCATGTTTGTCTTGTCTTCCCATCCCTACTGAGCAGCAGCACGGTGTACTGCAAAGGGGCAAGGACTCTCATTCCCTACAAATGGCTCTACGTTGGTGGAACTGTGCTGACTCCAGAGGAGCTATCCCAGTCTTAGAGCACACTCAGGCAAGCATTGAGCCTGCTTGTCCTTGGCTGACTACTTCATCAAGGCCTGTTTAGTTTCATGTCATATTTATTTTAATTAAAATTCCATTTATTCTGTTTTGCTGTCATATCTTAGCAGTCCTTGGGCCTATTGGCTTTCATGAAGCCCTTTCCTGTCTTCATTTCAAATAGTTTTTAGATCTGACAAAAGTAAAATTTACCTTCTTACTAGCATTGCTTGTCTGCAGTTTCCCCAAGCCTGCCCCTGTGGTGTTCATCCTTTGGCAGCGAACTGCAGAGGTGTCCCACTGGGCTCTGTGTTCATTTTTTTCTTGTTTCCACCTTCATTCCTCTCTATTTCATTTTTTATCTTTTGAATTTCCTCCATTAACCACTAGTAAGCCAATCTAACTCCCCTTCTCAGCTCCCTCTTCAGCATCTTCAGCAAAGCCACCCACAGCAGGCATCACTCAAACATTATCCCGGTCTGGTACAAGGTTGGATTCTGAATTCACCTGTTGTCATGATTTGAAGCACAGTTTCTCTCTCAGTGCATGATACTGTTCTTTATACAGAAAATGGATGGACCATCTTGACAAATTTTTTGCCTGTTTTTCTTCCCCACTGCAACATAGCACACATTTAAGTATGCAGGTGCATCTGACCTTGTGCCTTGCTGTCTGTATCACGCAATGTCATGTGTAGCAAAGTAGCTCCGAAAATAATGTGTAATAATCACGTGATTGATGAGCAGTACATGGTGAAGTTGACATTTAAAGGAAAATGGAAAAATTTAACATGGGAATATTACGTTATTTAGCAATGGAGGACATATGAAAGCTGAGACAGACAGATACAATTCTTCTGAAATGTCATACAATTTGTTGGGAGCAATGACAATATTGGAATCTTTCAGTGGCATTTGTCATTGTCAGAGGCAGGCCAGTAGACTAGATGGAGCCAATTGTGATCCATTACGACAATGACTAAGCCCTTAGGGACCAAAATAGTCTTTGGGTTGCTTTGTATACAATTACTACAAGCCCAGCTTGTGCTGGACACTGGTGAGGTACGGGTCTATGTTTTATATATATGATCGACTTGTTGAAAACTGAAACAATTTTTTTGTATTCCTAATTTGCTTTGACTATACATGATTCATTTTTTGTTTTTTGTTCTGTGGATTTGGTACATCCAAGCTCCTGAATTTCAACTGTGTGAAAGGTCATGTACCTCTTGATACAGGACCATAAGTGGCATTAAAGTTTTTATATGTAGGGGGTTTAATTCTTGAAAAGTGCCACCTTATTGGAATGGGAGGGGTCTTTTTGAGGAGGGAGGATGGGACACAGATGCTCAATTCTGTGAAATGGAAGCAGTGTTTCTTCTTCTTCTCCCAAAAAGGGTGCTCAGGACCTTACTGGGATACTTCTTTGGTGACTCAGATTTGTAGGCAAGCAGCAAAAGAAGATAAGAGAACACAGCAATACATCAGATTTTCAAGCTTCAGCCTCTATCATTTGTAAAGAAGATACTATGCGAGTTAGCTTTAAAGGCAAGAGAAAGGAGCTTGTGTGAATGGGGAAGCAGAGTCAACACTTCGTTCTCAATACTGCCTCTGGCAGGCTTGGTTATACTTCTGGAACATGAGTTTAGATGACATTTTCAAGGCACAACCTTATCTAAAAGTGAGATAGGTAAAGAGTTGCTTCCACTTGCTGCCATGGTTTCTGAGTGATCAGAGCTGCTATAGGCAGCTGTAATTGAAGTGTTTAGTGTTTGCTAAATATGGCTATTACCTGAGGGTTCTTGAAATACTGTTTGCATTTTTTATGGTCATTGGATTCTCCTGATTACCAGATGTAATAGACTTTTTATGCTACAATGCAACTGTTGAACATTTTAATTGGAATGCCATGTCAAATTTTTAAATTAAAAATCAAATACTCAAAGCACCAGTGCTTTTTTGATTACTAAAATTAAAACCTAATTGAATTCTCCCACCAAAAAATATCCTGTGGAAATTTAATTAGAGAAGTGTAAAAGAGCTGATTTTTAAAACATATTAATTTTTAATTAGGAAAAATCTGAAAGGCAAATTAGTAAGTTTTAAATGTTCCAAAATATGAATATGGAGATGCCATGTGGCACAATGAAGAGAAGACCCAAGTTCTACCTTCCTAAATTACTATATATCACAGGGCTTGAGTCTTACCTGAATAAAATAAAAAGTGATGGATACCTGTTTCTGTTGTTGATCCTCATAAAAACCCTCCATGCATGTCAGCACATCAAAGAACTACAATGAAAAATTAAAGTAGCTTCAAATGAACCTTTGG
Organism: Astur gentilis; assembly: GCF_929443795.1. NCBI lineage: Eukaryota > Metazoa > Chordata > Aves > Accipitriformes > Accipitridae > Astur > Astur gentilis. The sequence continues at coordinate 12,877,106 of NC_064904.1, forward strand.
AATAGGGTGCAAAGAGTTGGTTATTTCCAAGTAGGGTATAAGGTACACCCTTGTCTTCAATGGTCACCTGTTGACTGGCAAGACAGCTCTGCAGTCAACGTGTTGGTTGGTTCAGATCCCATTCTCAGGTCCTTAGCTCCCTTGATGTATTGCAGGGTGTCTAACTCCAGGGGTCTGCACCAGAGACTAGGCAGGTCAGAGCTAGGCATTGCATCACTCTGTATTGCCCTGCTTTTGTTTGGTATATCACTGTACACCCAGGAAGATTCACACAGCATTAATAAGGGCAAAGAAATCATTGACAGCCTAGATGGGCTCAGTTTGGCCTTGTCAGGACATTTCCATTTCCCACTGATTTTAGTTGTTTGTGGTTGCGTGTAAAGTCAGCGAATTAGAACAGGTGACAAGGGCCCTTGGGAAAGGGCAACACCATCTTTAGTTAGGTAGACTGGAAATGATTACAGCTCTACTTCTTTCTTAATAATCTGTCTTTCTTAAAAATGTGTATCCCACAAACTAGCTCTCTATTTTGCGGTGCTGTGTAATTTCATGATACAGCAGTTAGGAGATAATTTGATTTAAGGAAAAAAAATAAAAAGACTAACTATAGCTCTCTGGAGACTTGCTGCTTAATGATATACACTTAAAAGTATAAGGAATAACAAAATGAAGAGGAACGGTGCCTGCAGGTTACATTCAGATCTGGGTTATCTCAGCCTCTCACAGCTGAAGCCAGGGCAGCGTGTGACAGTCATTCAGGACTTGCACTCGGCGAGCCTGGGGAGCTGAGGAAGACCTACCTGAGCAGAGCCCACAGGGTATGGGCTGACTGCAGCATGCTGCAGATCATCCTCTGGTGTTCATGACTTGGAGCATGGAGCTAATCCCATTGACTGCTTGCTTTTATCTTGGAAAACCTTCCCTGGCTTTGAGAACAAAAAAAAAAAGGAATCTGCTCATGGTTAAGATGCTCAGCTGGGAAAGGGAAACTGAAATATGAACCAGAAACCTGTTTTTTTTTCTCTTTTCATAAACACTAAAATACAAAATACGGCTATTTCTTGCCTGCCTCTTTTCTTTTGCCACAACTTGCAGACTTGACACTTTCCCTATTGTTCTGCTTGAACTGGAGAAATCATACCCTTGCCCATGACTAGTCTGGTGCTAGTGGCATCTTTCTAGGAAGAAGATGAGATGGGAGGGTTTAAAATGCTCATCTCCCATTTCCTGGATAAGAGCTTTAGCCATTAGCCTAGTATACAAAAAGGGATTATATAGTCCCTCTCAACACACTTACATGAAGGTAAATGAGGCAGAAGGTGTGCCCCATCTTCTTTCTGAAGGCTGTACTATTCAGGTAACCTTGTGGGTTTTCCGACTACTTAGTGCAGGTTTTTTTCCCCTAGAATCTGAGTTTGCTGTCAGAACCCAAATTCTATGTTTCAGGCACTTTTGATATGTTTCTGTTTTTCTAGATGTGTCTACTCTTCCTAGGCACTGTTTCAGGTCCTTTTCTAGATGCCAGCATATGATCCTAGGTCTTTTAACAGAAGAAGTGGAAGTCATATATACTGGAATCCCATAAAATGCTAACTCCCTAATTTAGGAAAAATGGTCAAAAATATTGTGAAGTGTAATGGTAACTTTGCAGTCTCTATCCTTCCCATGGTGATTTAATAGGCTGATACGTACTTGAAGATGAAGGAACGAAGGTACGATTTGGTTATCATGTAGGATGATGAACTCTCTTCTTCAGATGTCATCTTTGAAGTCACTTGCAATCTAACAATCTTGTTATCTTTCATATAATTTCTCATTGCATACTTAGGCAATCTGCTATCTATAAGCAATTATTACAACCACCTACTTGTTTTCCACTTATATGTAATAACAGTTTATTCATTCCTCGAAGGTCTACACTTATTTTCATATTTTATAACAAACAAGAAGCAGAAAGTCTTTTTATAGAAGTAGCTTTTAAACAAATCTGAAAATCAAGGAGCTCTAAAGGCTGGGAAAAGCCTTTGGGATTAGAATACTTAGACAGGATGAAGAAGTGGATGAATGTAAAGAGTTCATGTGGTAGATGCTTGGTTCACCATGGTGCAAACACTTTCACGCTGGATAGTGATTCAAGATGTTACTGCTTTCTGTTTACTTGATATTGCCCTCACAGCTGAGCCTTGTTAACAGTGCAAAGTCAGCCAGCTTAGTTTAAATGGCTTTCAGATCTGCAAGGACACATCTGTTTATGCCCCTTCTCTGTGTTTCATTTTGTTAAAAGCCAAATTTAAAACAAAAAGAAAAACAAACACAAAAACAAACCAGAAAAGATATCTGTTTGTATAAAACCAAAAAGCTACATTAGATAAAGATCAATATAATTCATGTGAGTCAAGTTTGTCAATCACTATCAGGAGGTGATTAGGATTTACTGCTCCCCTCCTTTCCACCCCAAAGAACAAAACACCCATCCCTTCTTCTCTGAGAAGATTATTGAGTTTCTGCCCATTGCACCTCATTCCTTCAGGAGACAGGGTGCTGATAAGACTGGCAATTCATCTGATCCCACATTGCAAATCTTGTATTAGCAGCCCTGAAAGCATGGAAATGTCAATATTTAAAAAAAACAAAAACGTACATGGAAGGAGTTTGGAAAGGGAAAAGCATCTGCAAACTATACACTGGAAAAATCCTCCCTTAAGGAAGAAAGTTGAACAACAGCATGTGAAGCATGCAGGAAGGTATGTGAATTTGGAAATAGGCTGGGCGTAAGAGTCCTTTAGCAAACTTGGCCCCAGACATTTAGAGCCCTGTACTGCCACACTGACAGTCTATGGTGATGTACACTATTGCAGTCTCCCTTCTCTGGGTAGCACCATCAATGAACATCTGTTAGTGCAAGATTAACTCTCGTGCCATAGTGGTCCCTCTCTGCATGGTGGGGGATAGCTTGCAGGTGACTGCTTTAAAATTAAATGGTCAGATCAGGCAAGTTTGGTAAAAGGCTGTTCTCAACAGATACTGGGTAGAGTGACTTGTGGAGTCTGAAAAGGTTTAGGAGAATAGAGTTTGAACCAAAACGAGCTAAGCAGAAAGCTATTGATTAGTTTCTTTCACATTAGCTTAATTTGATGTTCATTTAACGAAGGGTTATTTGTAGTAGACTAATAGGAAGGCAGCATTGTGACAAAAATTTCCAGCCAAAATAAAGCAAGGCAAGTACAGGTTGTCCACTGGGTTGATGAAATAATCTTTCGTTTCAGAACAGCTGAGTTCTGGACCCCAAGTGTAATGTTCTAGCAGATGCCTCTGTCAGCAACAAGAGGCCTGTTTCAATCTGTCTAGAGTAGAAATACTGGGAAAACATAGGTTTTGGGTGGAAGAGAAACAATCTTTTCAGGGAAGAGATTTTTTTTTCCTGAAATAGAGGAAACTAGGATTTGTGTTCTTCTTTCTGGTTATGGCAAAGGAACACAGAATTCCTTGGGCTACCTTTCCACTGTCAGGAACATGGATGTTGAAATTTATTTAGAAAAAAGAAACCAAAGGAACAAACAAAGTACTAATACATATTTACATGCTACCAAATGCAGACAATATGTTGGGGTGCTTTCAACATTTGCAAAAAGATAAATTTTTGAATTCTTAAGATACAGAATTCTTAGATCTCACTAAAATTTGCTGGGAACATTATGACAATTATTATTTTTTTTTGGCAAAGAGTGTTTATTCAGAAATTTCTCAAACATATATCAGCTTAAGTAAAGTGTACACGAGGAACATTTTTAAGATCCAGAAATGCAGTTTGGCATGAAGAAGGATCACCTAAATCCAGTCCCTGCATCATCCATCACTTGTCTGTAGTGCAGAGATTGCTACACCTACCTGGGATATGCTCGAATCCTTTCTCTAACAGATGTGAAATTCTATGCCTTCTGTTTTCTGGGAAATACCAACTATTTAAGTTACAGATCTGAGTTCTCTGCCAAAGGCTATTTTCGTCCCTTGTGATGTAATGTTAAGAATGTATCTCCCACTGAAATCAAAGACAGTTTGGGTTTGGCCTTTTTGGAAATGTCTGATATCAGGGTGACAGTGTCTGACCTAGTGAAAGAGCAAGCATAGACATAACATGGACTTTGGAAGATGGGGTGGAAGGTATAGCAGCAGAAACACACAACTGCTTCTTATATTCAGGATGGTCACAAAGAAACAGAACCTCTACCCTGGTCCTACAGAACTTTTTGTCTCAAAGCTACTTTTCAGAAAAAATCCCAGAGATTTCTGAATATTAAAAAATTACTAATTTACCCTTTCATCTTGGAAATTTTATTGCCCATATATGCAAGAGTACCATTCATCCTCCAAATGAACAACCTCCTCATACTGAAGAAACCTCTAAAATTTCCCATCTGCCAAAGCACAGGGTACATGCTCAACTTTCTGCTGGAGGAGGAATGAGTTCTACAGAAGTTAACCACCTTCTTTCAGCTACATAGAATTAAATCTGTGACTAATTACTTTGGGTGAACCTCAGCTTTGAGCATGAGGCTAACCCCATTGACTGCAGTGGGTTAGCTGATGTTCTAAAAGATTTGCATATGCAGGAATGCCTGCTACACTGGAGCCACTGGAAAATGGAAGAGGCAAAAGGTAAGCAATCCCTGAGCTAAACCTGAAATCTTAAAAATATACACCAAAGTGTGAGTACTGAACAAAGTATGGAACAGTCTCATACCTACATTCTGTAATAGACACCTCACAATAAATAAATCAGGACTTAAGCACTGAAGAACAGTGAACTTTGAGGAGTTAGAAACAGAGTCATGAGCCTATGGTTTGCAACCTGATCCTCTTTCTATTAAGTGCAGTATTTGTTTTGTAAATTAAACTGTTCTTTTTCAAGTGTCAGCTCTATCAGAGACTACATTCTGGTTGTTTAGTATTGGTTCATTGAGTACATTCATTATTTTAATGTTAGAAATGCAAAATATTTTATTTTAAATAGATTCTAATCAACTTAATAATGAAAAGATTTTAACTTTTTTTATTGCAGGAATTACTTCATGCAAGAGGGTTATTGGTGTGTTAGAAACCACAGAAGCACCTGAGAATCGTCACGTAGGAATTAGGGCTCCTCCCCTTAAAAAGGTGGCAGGATCAATAGCCCAACTGAAGTGCATCTACGCCAATGCATGCAGCATGGGCAGCAAACAGGAGGAAATGGAAGCCATTGTGCAGCCGGAAAACTATGATATAGTTGTAGTCATGGAAACGTGGTGGGATGACTCGCATAACTGGAGTGCTACAATGGATGGCTATAAACTCTTCAGGAGGGGTAGGCAAGGAAGGAGAGGTGGTGGGGTAGCCCTGTCTGTCAGGGAGAGTTTTGGTTGTCTAGAGCTTAGTGATGGTGATGGTAGGGTTGAGTGTTAATGGGTAAGAAGCAGGGGGAAGGCCAACAAGGCAGATATCATGGTGGGAGTCTGTTATAGACCGCCCAACCAGGATGAAGAGGCGGACAAAATATTCTATAAGCAGCTGGGAAAAGTCTCACAATCGCTAGCCCTTGTTCTCAGGGGGGACTTCAACTTAACCAGATGTCTGCTGGGAATACAGTACAGCAGAGAGGAAACAGCTGAGGAGGTTCCTGGAGTGTGTGGAAGATAATTTCCTGACACAGCCGGTGAGTGAGCCAACTAGGGAAGGTGCCCTGCTAGACCTGTTTTTGCAAACAGAGAAGGACTTGTGGGTGATGTGATGGTTGGAGGCCATCTTAGGCATAGTGAACATGAAATGGTAGAGTTATTGGTTCTTGGAGAAGTAAGGAGGGGGGTCAGCAGAATTGCTACTTTGGACTTCTGAAGGGCAGATTTGGCCTGTTTAGGAGACTGGTTGACAGAGTCCCTTGGGAGGCAGTCCTGAAGGGCAAAGGAGTCCAGGAAGGCTGGACATTCTTCAAGAAGGAAACCTTAAAGGTGCAGGAGCAGGCTGTCCCCACATGCTGAAGGATGAGCCAGTGGGAAAGACCATCCTGGCTGAATGGAGAGCTTTGACTGGAAGTCAGGAAAAAAGAGAGAGTTTATGACCTTTGGAAGAAGGGGCAGGCAACTGAGGAGGAATACAAAGGTGTCGTGAGGTTATGGAGGGAGAAAATTAGAAGGGCCAAAGCCCAGCTAGAACTTAATGTGGCTACTGCTGTAAAAGACAATAAAAAATGTTTCTGTAAATACATTAGCAGCAAAAGGAAGGCTAAGGAGACTCCATTTTTTATTGCTTGTGGGAGGAAACATAGTGACAAATGATGAGGAAAAGGCTGAGGTACTTATTGCCTTCTTTGCCTCAGCCTTTAATAGTAAGACCAGTTCTTCTCTGGATACCCAACCCCTGAGCTGGAAGACAGAAACAGGGAGCAGAATGCAGCCCCCATAATCCCAGGGGAAATGGTTAATGACCTGCTACACCACTCAGACACACACAAGTCTATGGAGCTGGATGGGATCCACCCAAGGGTACTGAGGGAGCTGGTGGAAGTGCTTACCAAGCCACTTTCAATCATTGATCAGCAGTCCTGGCTAACTGGGGAGGTCCCAGTTGACTGGAGGTTAGCAAATGTGATGCCCATCTGCAAGAAGGGCCAGAAGGAGGATCTAGGGAACTACAGGACTGTCAGTCTGACCTCAGTGCCAGGGAAGGTTATGGAGCAGATCATCTTGCATGCTATCAGCGCAGCACATACAGGACAGCCAGGTGATCAAGCCCTGTCTACATGGGTTTATGAAAGGCAGGTCCTGCTTGAGTAACCAGATCTCCTATGACAAGGTCACCCACTTAGAGGATGAGGGAAAGGCTGTGGATGTTGTCTACCTAGACTTTAGTAAAGCCTTTGAAACTGTTTCCCACAGCATTCTTCTGGAGAAACTGGCTGATCATGGCTTGGACGGGTGTACTCTTCGCTGTGTAAAAAACCTGGCTGGCCGGTCCCAAAGAGTTGTGGTGAATGGAGTTAAATGCAGTTGGTGGCCGGTCACAAGTAGTGTTCCCCAGGGCTCAGTAATGGGGCCAGTTCTCTTTAATATCTTTATCAATGATCTGGACGAGGGAATCGAGTGCACCCTCAGTCAGTTTGCAGATGACACCAAGTTGGGAGGAAGGGTTGATCTGCTTGAGGGTAGGAAAGTTCTACAGAGGGATCTGGACAGGCTGGATCGATGGACTGAGACCAATTGTATGAGGTTCAACAAGGCTAAATGTCGGGCCTTGCACTTAGGTCACAACAACCCCATGCAATGCTACAGGCTTGGAGAAGAGAGACTGGAAAGCTGCCTGGTGGAAAAGGACCTGGGGGTGTTCATCAACAGCCAGCTGAATATGAGCCAGTAGTGTGCCCAGGTGGCCCAGAAGGCCAATAGGCTCCTGGCTTGTATCAGGAATCATGTGGCCAGCAGGACCAGGGAAGAGATTGTCCCCCTGTACTTGGCACTGGTGAGGCTGCATCTTGAACAGTGTGTTCAGTTTTGGGCCCCTCACTACAAGAAAGACACTGAGGTGCCAGAGTGTGTCCAAAGAAGGGCTACAAAGTTGGTGAAGGGTCTAGAGCACAAGCCTTATGAGAAGCGGCTGAGGGAGCTGGGGTTGTTTAGTCTGGAGAAAAGGAGACTGAGGGGAGACCTTATCACTCTACAACTACCTGAAAGGAGGTTGTAGCGAGGTGGGTGTTGGTCTCTTCTCCCCAGTAACAAGCAATAGGACAAGAGGAAAAGGTCTCAAGTTGTGCCATGGGAGGTTTAGATGGCTATTAGGAAAAATTTCTTCACTGAAACGGTTGTCAAGCACTGGAACAGGCTGCCCAGGGAAGTGGTTGAGTCACCATCCCTGGAGGTATTTAAAAGATGTGTAGATGTGGTGCTTAGGGACATGCTTTAGTGGTGGACGCAGCAGTGCTAGGTTAACAGTTGGACTGATGATCTTAAAGGTCTTTTCCAACCTAAACAATTCTATGATTCTAAGAGGCTCTGACACATATTTAATGTTTATTTATCAAAGTGGCAAATCACTGATAGTTTACGCTGAGTCTAGCTCTACGCAATGAGGTTACTGTCACAGTAACAAATTTTAATTAAATAGGGTTAAGTTGGGGATTGACTGTGTTGTATCAAACCAGTATTTCATTATACTCCCGTCAATTCCCATATTGTGTAGTCGCTTAATACTGAACACAGAAAGGTGAGGGGATCTGGTGACTAATCAGACAGAAGTTAGGTCTGGTGCAAACAAGGATGTGTTGCAACTCCACATATTGTTTGTACAGCAGAACTTTAAATGTTTTCCTTTTAGAAATTATGGAGATGGACTCTTCTGGGCTCTGCCCTGGACTCCAGCCCATATTGTCGTGTTTGGTAGTTACCCATGCCTGCAGCAAAGTCACCCCAAAGGACTATCTCTTGGGAAGGCAACTGCATGAGAAATGGGGAATGTGGATCTGGGACCAGATCCTATGGTAAGTAGCAGGTAAGAGGGGATGGTGAAGAAAGGTGATACATTGCTGACAAGATCCCAGTCTTGCACAGGAAGACCAGTTTCTAGCTCCTGTTGAACTGAATAATAGCAAAGCACTGTTACAGGTGTAGTTGTAGTGCTCGAGAAAAAGCACAAAACAGAGTGGGGGAGTAATACTTTTGAAGCTTGTCTTGTGGATTCAGGCACTTTGTTTCCCAACGTGACTTGCGCTACTGACCTAAGTCTACTATGGGCTTTCATGAATCTGCTGGTGTGCAACTGTCAAAGTCACTTCTGAAAATGGGAATAAGTCTTCTGTGGAGTTTTGCACAAATGGATGTTGAAGTAGATCAGCCCAGTCCACCCAGTCTGCCTCACCCAGCTCCAGTACAGAAAATCTGTTGTTTGCATCAGGTTGGTTCTGAGTCCATGCTAGTATAGCCTGCCTCTGAGTAGGGTGTATCCACTGCTGCCTGGGCTTATGTCTGGCTGGATCCCCAAACACAAGCATGCACACCACCACCACCCCAAATGCTTACAAAAATGCAACCCAAAATAGTAGGCATCAGCACTAGAAAACTGTTAAGTGTCTTACCCCAGTGCAATGGCTACTTTTAATGTTGGCATGTATCAACAGAAGATGAGGAAGGCAGCTAGAGACGTGCTTCATGCTGTGCTCTTCATGACGTGACCGTGATTAACAGTGGAGCTCCCAGATACAAAATGCTGACTCCACAAAAATCTGACTTGACTTCACAGCTCAAACTTGTTTCTAGTTCCATGAGAAGCACCATTAAGTTGCTAGGCATGCAAATATATGCATTAAATGCTGTCTTATTTGCTACCTATTGAGCTTTCAGACTCGGTCCTGACCTTGAGCTGTTTCATGGGGGTAAGGGATCTTGCTATTAACTTCAGGGGTATGGATCAGGCCATCAACATGTTGCCTTCATGGAAAGCTTGTGGTGGAATTAAAAGGGCAAATGTCAGCTTTTAACCTTTGGCTGCGTACAGTTATTGGACGTGATTCCTCCCAGTTGCTGGCCATGGTGGTACTTTGAAGGCTCAGCTCTGCGTAACCCTGCCCTCCTGTTGTTCTGGCAGTCTGCACATTTGCAGGAGCTTTCACAAGGAGTTCAGCCCCAGCCTGCTTTCCCCCCTCCCTCCCGTATGCCAAAAATGTGGCAGTTACAGAACAAAGGAAATATCACAGAGTCGGTTTGGAGGGAGAGCTACAGAGCCCAGCAATTACCTGCTGTTATCACCGTGGCTGTGCTTTCTGTCATGTTACATTTCACATTTGCATAGCTGTGTGTATTTGCTCTTTCATCACTGTTGTACGCAAGCTGTAATCAGTTCATTTTATGGCTGTCTTCAGCTAAATTCTTTGTTGATTTTAACATGACAGAAGTTGAAAAGATTACATATTATAAATAGATAATTAATATATCAGCACAGCTTGTTGCTCTCTGTCTCTCCATCTCTTTATGAGAATCAGTTTTAATGTTTCCTCTCCTTTTCTTTCCTCCATGTAGACTGCCTGAGAATTAGAATGAAGCCTGACAGCTTGATTAAAATTTCAACTGATATATTTCTGTTTCAATAGAGGATTCCTCTGTCTTGAATAAATGGGTCATATGTAAAAAATTAAATCACCGATCATTTCCAAGTAGGGTAATTTTTTCCTAATAATATTATTTTCTACTTTTGACCATAGCTTGGGGATATATTTATATTCTAGGTTCTTCATTAAATTAATGCATGAGCATTCCATAACATTGGAGAAATATTCTTCCGAGCGTCATTTTGGGGAAGAATCATAGAATCATTTAGGTTGGAAAAGACCTTCAAGATCATCAAGTCCAACCATCAACCATGTCCACTAAACCATGTCCCGAAGTACTCCGTCGACTTGCTTTTTGAATACCGCCAGGGATGGTGACTCAGCCACTTCCCTGGGCAGCCTAGATTCTCTCCACTGTGCCACTGCGGGCAAGGGATTGAGTAGCTGCGTGATGATGCCAAGCTGCCTGCTGGCATTAACCTGCAGCACCTGGGAAGCCAAAGCCCAGTGAATCATTGAGACCAGAGCCCACTGCACCAGCTTTTCTGCAAAATGGTCCCTGACTCTGTGGCAGCTGAGCTGTCAGCACCCCATGCCCGTGTTCCCCGACCCAGAGATGCACGGACACTCGCGGACACAGCCTTTGTCCAAACAAGAGATTTATTGACATCTTTGCTCATGGCGGATCTCCCGGGGGGGCTTCAGGGGCACGAGCAGGCGGCAGGCAGCGTCATCCTAACACGGACTTCAACCTTCTAAGAATCTGCTCACACCGACGTCTGGCTGCAATTACGGCGTGATATTTTTCTTCGCGTTTTTGGGAGATACGGTAGAATTCCACCATCTCGTCCCTCATTGTGAACGCTTGTTGCAGTTCCCAGAAGCGCTTGTCCAAAAATCCTGCCCACATCTGCTGCAGTACGGGGCTTTACTTCTTGCTCCTCCTTAGCCGCCTTCTTTCTGGAGCCGGCCTCCTTGCTGCTCCTGGCTGGCTGACGGCTCCTTTTCCTAAGCCACCAGCAGAGCCCGAAGAGCAGGAGCAGGCCTCCAGCAACGGCCCAGAACTGCCACCGCTGCAAGGCAGCGAAGAGCAGGGTTCCCCAGGCAAAGCTGCTGTGCTCCTGCGTCCCCTGCTCCAGCTCCTGCAGCATCTGTGTCATCTTCCAGCTCAAGTACTCCTCACGCTGCCGCATGTGCTTGCGCGTGGCCTCATCCAGCTCCTCACCGACCAGCTGAGCATTCTGGAGGATGATTCGCACCAGCTTGGCGAAGAATAGTGCCACATCCATGGCCTGCAGGAGGAGGGAGAGAAGGGGTTCAGTGGGGCTGGGAGGGAGGGAGCCGCAAGGAGCTGGGGGCAGGCAGGAGAGGGGGCAAGGCAGCTGGGAGGCAGCAAGGCCTGCGCCCAGCCCTGGTGGCGGCGGCACCGTGCCCTGCCCGAGGTGCTCCCGCCAGCAGCTGGGCCCTCAATGCAGGCTGAGAACCCGGCCCTCGTCCAGCCCAGCCTCTCCCCGCCTGCGCACTCACCGCTCGCCCAGGCTGTACTGGCGCAGCGCTGCCGGCTGGTGCCTTTTATACCCCCCCGCCATTGTGACGCGTTCCCTCTGATGTCATAGGTGCCGGAGCGCATCACAGGCACACCTGCTGGCCAGCCCCAGCCTTGGGCCTCACACTGGCTCAGCGACTTGCAGCTGCCCTGGCGTAGTGGTGAAGGCTGGCCTAGAGTTCATTTTCTTCACGGGAGCTTGCGTGCTGCTTTATTTTGGTGTGATGGGTTGACCCTGGCTGGATACCAGGTGCCCACCACAGCCGTTCTATCACTCCCCTTCCTCAGTTGGACAGGGGAGAGAAAATATAACAAAGGGCTTGTTGGTTGAGATAAGGACAGGAGAGATCACTCACCAATTACCGTCATGGGCAAAACAGACTCAGTTTGGGGAAAATTAATTCAATTTATTACAAATCAATCAGAGTAAGGCAATAAGAAATGAAACCAAATCTCAGAACACCTTCCCTCCACCCCTCCCTTCTCCCCGGGCACAACTTCACTCCTGGATTTCTCTACCAACCCCCCCAGCGGCACAGGGGGGTGGGGATGGGGTTTACGGTCATCACATGATATTTTCTGCCACTTCATCTTCCACAGGGGGAGGGCTCATCACACTCTTCCCCTGCTCCAGCGTGGGGTTCCACCCACGGGAGACAGTCCTCCATGAACTTCTCCAACGTGGGTCCTTCCCACGGGCTGCAGTTCTTCATGAACTGCTCCAGCATGGGTCCTTTCCACGGTGTGCAGTCTTTCAGAAGCACACTGCTCCAGCGTGGGTCCCCCACAGGTTCACAAGTCCTGCCAGAAAACCTGCTCCGTGGGCTCCTCTCTCCACAGATCCACAGGTCCTGCCAGGAGCACACTGCTTCAGCATGGGCTTCCCACGGGGTCACAGCCTCTTTCAGGCACCCACCTCCTCTGATGTGGGGTCCTCCCTGGGCTGCAGGTGGATGTCTGCTCCACCATGGACCTCCATGGGCTGCAGGGGGACAGCCTGCCTCACCAGGGTCTTCCCCACGGACTGCAGGGGAATCTGTGCTCCAGCGCCTGGGGCACCTCCTCCCCCTCCTTCTTCACTGACCTGGGGGTCTGCAGGGTTGTTTATCTTATGTGCTCTCACTCCTCTCTCCAACTGCAGTTTCTGCGCCCACCACAACTTTTTTTTCCCTTCTTAAATATGTTATCACAAAGGCGCTATGACTATCACTAATTGGCTCAGCCTTGGCCAGCAGCGGGTCTGTCTTGGAGCTGGGTGACATTGGCCCCATGGGACATGCGGGAAGCTTCTAGCAACTTCTCACAGAAGCCACCCCTGTAACCCCCTCCGCTACCAAAACCTTGCCACACAAACCCAATAGAGCAGCTTTTAATAAAAAGAAAGTTTTATTGGCATCTTTGCGCAGGGTAAAGGTCCTAGAGGGAATGGAGTTTCATGAAGAGGGTGGGTGGTCACCGTCCAGGTGGTAATGCAGTCTCTGTCGCAAGCGTCCTTGCGCGGCCTCTTTGGTCATGTTGTGCTCTCTCTTTGGCTTACTCTCTCTTTGGCCACCTCACCCTGCTGGTAACGCTGACCTCTGCCTACTCCATGCTCACAAACGTGTCTGAGTTGCCTTGCTGCACCGCCAAGATCAGCTCAATGGAGAGGGGTATCTCGCAGGTGTTGGTCAGCTTGAGCCTGCAGAAGCGTGTGGAGGGCAGCACCGTTACCTTGCTTGTGGCTGCCCAAGGCACATCAACGGAGGCTGCCGTCATCAGCTCCTGGAGCCAGAAGGCAGTTTTCTCCACATCAAGGTACGAGCCGGTGCAGAGGGTTTCTAGGAGGCTGGCTTCCTGACAGCTCATCAGCTTGTCCTCAGGGTGGTGGAGGAAGCAGATCACATCCCCCAGCCAGCGCTCCCTTGTGCACATGCACTCCAGTTCCACACGCACGCAGCAGTTTCTCGCCAGCATCTCCCCTTCGGTGCCCAGCTCGAGGTGGAAGGAGTGCCCGGGGGGTGGCTTCAGGGGCACAATCAGGCAATAGATAAAGTCTTCTTCATGGGCACTCTGGCCTTCTTGGAAGCCGCCCAGCCCAACAGCTGGCTGCAGCCGCGGCATGAAGTCATTGCCAGAGAGGGTTCGGCAGACACAGAGAAGGTCGTTCACCAGCTCTTCCACCACCGTGCATATTCTTACCCTGTTTGGCAGTGGCCACAACAGGTACTTGTTCCGAAACCTGTCCATATGTAATGGTTCTTCCCCTTCTTCCTCATCCTCTTCCTCCTCAAGGCTTCTGGAGCTGCCATGCTTGCTGCTGCTTCCTGGCTCACAGCTCCTTTTCCAGAGCTGCCAGCAGAGCCCAAAGAGCAGGAGCAGGCCTCCAGCAACGGCCCAGAACTGCCACCACTGCAAGGCAGCGAAGAGCAGGGTTCCCCAGGCAAAGCTGCTCTGCTCCTGCATCCCCTGCTCCAGCTCCTGCAGCATCTGCGTCATCTTCCAGCCCAGGTACACCTCACGCTGCCGCATGTGCTCGCGCGTGGCCTCATCCAGCTCCTCACCGACCAGCTGAGCATTCTGGAGGATGATTCGCACCAGCTTGGCGAAGAATAGTGCCACATCCATGGCCTGCAGGAGGAGGGAGAGAAGGGGTTCAGTGGGGCTGGGAGGGAGCTGGCGTCGGGGGGAGCAGGGCCGGGAGCCGCAGGGAGCTGGGGGCAGGTAGGAGAGGGGGCGAGGCAGCTGGGAGGCAGCAAGGCCTGTGCCCAGCCCTGGTGGCGGCGGCACCGTGCCCTGCCCGAGGTGCTCCCGCCAGCAGCTGGGCCCTCGATGCAGGCTGAGAACCCACCCCCCCGGGGGCCCGCGTTTCTGCCCCGGCCCTCGTCCAGCCCAGCCTCCCCCCGCCTGCGCACTCACCGCTCGTACTGGCGCAGCGCTGCCGGCTGGTGCCTTTTATACCCCCCCCCCCCCCCATTGTGAATCGGCCTCTCTGATGTCATAGGTGCCGGAGCGCATCACAGGCACGCCCGCCGGCCAGCCTTGGCCTTGGGCCTCACGCTGGCTCAGCGACTCGCGGCTGCCCTGGCGTAGTGGTGAAGGCTGGCCTAGAGTTCATTTTCTTCACAGGAGCTTGCGTGCTGCTTTATGTTGGATCGCTTGCCATCTGCCTGCCAACGACAATCTCACAATCAGTCACGGAACGTCCTGAGTTGGAAGGGACCCCCAAGGGTCATCGGGTCGAACCCTGACTCCACACCGGGCAACCTCAAATAAGTATCATAGAATGAGAGTATGTGCAAATGCTTTTTGAATACCAAGAGGCTTGGGGCTGTGACCCATTCCAGGGGGGGGCTTGTTCTGCTTCTTGACCACCCTTTCGCTGAAGAACTTTTTCCTAATACCCAATCGCAATTGGCCTTGACACAGTTTTAAGCCATTCCTTCACGTCTTATGTCAGTGAGGCTCAGACAATCTAATTAAACATTTTACAATCAACATGTTTGTTCTTCAATCATATTTGTCTAGAAGTCCAAGAACATTAGTAAACCAGCAGTTCAACGATGTTAGGGGAAATTAATACTACACAGCCAACATTCGTGTAAAAGGAACTAGGCCTTAAGCCTCATTGTTTTAAGACTATTCATATTAGACATATAACCAATGATTAGCAATTGGTTTAGATATGATTAATAGAATGCAGGTGCTTATAAAACAATATCCATGAGCTGCTTAATTCTTCCCTCTTCATTTCTGGCTTAAAATCCAGTCAAGCTGAATCAACAGAGGAAGGATCATACATCTTAGACCTAAAACATGGGAGTAAGTGATTAACTTTAGAACAAGATAAATTAATGAAATAACCTGAGTAGTTTCTTCAGAAATTCATAGGTCCCTTTGAAGTGTAAGAAGATAAGTGATGATGGTGACCAGAGACCTTCTGCCTATGACCACCAGTCTCAGAAGAACCGAGACATGAGAATGGAGAATGGATGAGATAAGATGATGAATGATAACAATATGAGAACAGAAAATCAGTTGGAAAATTACAGAAAAATAATTTACTTTGTAGAAATTCATGTATCTATTGAACAATTATTAAGACTTCCACACACTGAAGCAAAGCTGATGTTCTCTAGTGGGCTAGCTATGGATATTACTTGTCATTTGGGAGTAGAAGGATGTTCAGGAGATGACTGGGGTCTCAGAGTGCATGAGTTTAATGCTAAACTCATCTGCACGTGAGGCAGGCTAGTGCCTCAGTTTACCATTCAAAAAATGAAAATTGTGCATCTCACCCTGACTTCAAAATTTCTAAAATTCTGAACAGAACATTCACATTTATAACACTTGAAACAAGTGCAAATGTAATTTACCTCTGCCAGTAGGTCCCTTATATACTGTTAAAGCAAAATAAAATGCCTAGTGTAAATTGTGATCCCACTTGGTAGGTTCTAATGATATTTTTTGGCAGATTTTCAAGGATTCTTCTTTAACAAGAAAACTTTTAGAATCCAAATGCAACATTTAACTGTATGAAGACACATTGTATGAAATTCTGTTTTTTTAAAAAAAAATCCCTAAATGCTGCTGCATAATATCACTCACAAGACACTTTGGAAACTTTCCTTTTTCTTTAATGAATAAAGCGTTTCAAAAAGAATCTCCTGAAAGGAGGTTGCATTTGTTGCTAATCCTTTTGGCCTGTTAACTATTCTGCATATCTCTGATGCACTGTAGTTTAATAAATGGGTAACTTTCTCTGGTTTGTATTTTGATTCTTTTGCCTTTAATGTAAGATAAAACAGTCTTAGTAGGAAGGGAATTTCTAAACATTCCTGGAAAACAGAGAAAATGACAACACATCATTTTCAGGAGTCATATTAAAATATGGGCATTTGGTGGTTCCCAAGCACTTGTAAAATACACTGTAAAAAAAGTGGTTTTTTTTTAAAAAAAACCACATCAGCTTTTCTGAATGGGTTTTAGAAGTTCAGAGCTGTCCTCATTATACTGTGAGTCACAATGATGACAAGAGCAAAAAGTTGCAGTTTTCCTTAAAAGTGCACTTCAAATTCTCAGTGCCACTTACCTATGGTGCATTCAAAATGGAGTTGAGGGCTAGCCTAATTTATAGGAATGGTCAAAATTTGGAATTGCTTTTACAGGAGAAACCGCAATATTTTGACATTTCTTTTGTCCTAAATCAAGGAAGGAAAATTGCAAAATTTTGCACAAAAAATGACGTTTCTTAAAAACTTCAGTTTGGAATAATATAAAAATGCTTCATTGAGATAGTTTGTTTTGAGAAGGTTGAAACACTTAATTTAAACTTCAACATTTCATTTAGATAAAAGAGGCTGATATAGCTGGAATGAAGATGTACAATAATCATTAAAATAAAGGACTCTGATCTGGTTACTTAGAAAGTGAACATCACTGGTAAATTACCATCAAGTGTGTTTTATTGGGGCAGGGCAGGGGTTGGTGGGGGGAATAACTTCTAGCAATCTGGAAGTGTATTTTATAAAAATCTTGTGAACATTGCAGGCTATTTGTAGGTTATGGTTGGGATGTGATAAAGACATAGTAAAACACTAAAAATTGTAAATTAAACACTTACCTGAGGTGAAGTCTTCTTTTGAGCTAGCTGAATATCCTTACAAGAGGTGAGATGTTTCTTTTGGTATTACCTTGTGTTAGAGGTAAAGTAGTGAACTAAGATTTACATAACTTGAGTTTGGTTTTTGGGTCTGCCGTTCGTTTCTGATATGACTGTGGCAAAAGATGTAATCTTGCAATCTTTAATTTCCCCTTTCAGAAAAGGAGGAGAAATTCTTCTGTATCAGCCATGTGTATTTTCGTAGGGTCTCACATGATAAGTCATGGTCTCTGGAGCACGGTCTCTCATGCCAGCCCACACCTTGGCCCTGGATAAGATTTGCCTGGAACCTTACTGCCTGTAACATCTCTGGCATTTTGGAGACAGAGCTTGCCTGTCCTGTAGTCCTGCTGTGAAGCAGCTGCAGATTGGGACTATCAAGGGACATGTAGGTCATAGTGGCCTTAAAGAGAAGGAGCTAGAGCTGAAAAATGTCTTCCTCCTGAAGGGACACTTGTAACACCACCCAGAGATACTAGTAGATGGATCTGGACAGAGTTGCTCATCATCCATCAGTAAAAATTCCTGTAGTCCTCCACTATGTGAAAATGTAGTACAAATAACAAATAATTCCAAAAGCTGATAGACCTCATGGCATAATCTATAGTATTGAAATGAAACTTGTATTTGTTTTCTCCCCCATCAGATAGTCAAATTTCAACAAAAAATTTGCTTACTACCATAAGACAACTGGTAGTTGGTTAATAAAGTGGTAATTCTGTGCGAAGTTTAAGTTTGTAACACAGGACCATGTGGCAGAGTGCAGAGAATTCCAACTGCACCAGGAGGCCAGCACGCTCGAGAGCTCTGTGCTCACTGCTGCTGTTTTGGTGAGGTAACAGGCAACTGTTGAGCTGACAGCATGGTATGTAAAAGATAATTTAGCCTTGTAATTAAGGAGATATTAAGTACATAATCGCATTTATTCATTTAATTAATTTTGGCAAGTTTGTCCTATGATGTTAGATATCAATTGCTAAAGATACACATTTACATTTAATAAGTGTAATTTCTGACTTGCCTTATTTTGTTATTTGCCAGGTGAACACCTAGAGAGCCCTTTTAAATGGATTAAGCAGGAGTATAAGCTTAATACATTACAAGAGCATAATTGTACTTTTATTGCTCATTAAATTTTAAGTTAATTATGTAGCAACCAGGTTTATGTGTTATTGTATCAAACCTCAATCCATGGGCTCTTAGAAGTAGTCTAGGGGAAGGAAAACGATTTCCAAATGTACTGTATGAGCCCTATTTCAAACATATTTACTTAAGGAAACCCACAACTCAGCATTTAAGAGGAGGCAGGCATTCACTGCCAGGGTCCTTCAGCCAGAGGTGAGCAGCAGAGCTCACCTGACAGCTCCTGCTGACTGCACCACACTTTGAACCCGCCATTAGGGAGCCTCCTTGAGAAATGCAAGGGTGTCTTATTATGGGAGATTCTCCTTTCTCAGGGACATATCCATGTTTGCTTCCTTTTCCAGCAAAGTTTTGTTACATTTTGATTCTAATTTTTTTGCTCTCTTCTGAACAGCAAATCAATTTTCCTTCCTGTAGGGAATAGCCTGACCTGAGTGAACTTCTCTTATCTAAATAGCTATTGGAAAGTTCATTGTCTAGTCTAAAGAACTTACCAAATGAGGGGCATACATCCAGAATAATTTTTTTCCTGATGATCTCAGGCATCTCTTTTAGAATAGGATATCTTTCTTTCTTTCTATATAGAAGAAACTCCTAGGTGGCCAAGTTGGGATAGACGGGTGATGTTCAGACAGTCATAGTTAATGGAGAACAATCTTCTGTGCAGATTACTGGCAATGAGATATAAGGGTGGAAGAGAGAGGGAGAGAGAAATTTTGATCAGCGCTGTCTCAAGGAAAACAGAGTGAGATCCTAGCATCTACTGTTAAGGGAGAAGCTGCTGCAGGAGCATTCACGCACCAACCAAGGAGTCGCACACACCCCACCCAAGACTTTACCAGCTAGGACCGGAGTCCCTTCGCAGCAGGCGACTCCAGTGAGCCCATGGGTGCCCCTTCCAACTCCTTGCATGCACACACAAACACACACACTCACCCTTGGGCGCTGCTTCTTTCCTCAGGCTCAACCCTATGTTCTCCAAAACAGAATCTCTAATCAAGGCCTTCAATGTAAAAAGCATAATTTATTCTACCTGTGGTGCACAGATTTAGACAGCTCGAACTGGGTGCCTCTGGAGAGGGATCCCAAACACTAAAATCCCTGGGCAATTGCACCCTTACAATCTAAGTTCCTGCCCCTCCACCATAGTCTGGTCCAATAGCAATATTCGGGTCTGGGGTTGCCTTCTCTCTTGTTGAGTCCTTTTTCTTGTCTCTAGGCAGGTTCTTCCTCTTTCCTGTATTTTAGGCTACTTGTTCTTATGCCTCCTTTTCCTGGCTCAAACTGGTTCTCGGGCTTTCCGAATCTTCTTACTGTTCTGATCAGAGAATAGGTCAACTTTAGGCAAAAGCATTATGCAAGGTATGAGTTCAACTTTATCAGGAACAACGACTTTTAAGCAGCTAAACAAAGTCCTCAGAGCCCTGCATACCATATTAACAGCCCCTATAATTTATATACATTCCTGTGCTATTATAGCCTCACAATCTTATCCCATTATTGCCACGCACTGTTTACATCTCGTTCGGTTGTGGTCCGCATGCTCATGTACCTCAGCTTTGCCACCTTCCACAACACCCCCCAGGAGCTCCCCAGTTAATGAATTTTTTTCCATTGATTTCATTAGAATTTAGATCAAGCCATTATGTGTTTCACTTGCTCCAAATTTCCTCAAACCATGCGTGCTGGGTACAGAACACGGACTTTGTAACCATATTTCACTGTCCTGCACTCTGGGTGACACTGGGCTTGGAAATGCTGTAAGGTGTATGAGAGAATCAAGCAGCTCTAGAACTTTAGAGTAGTAAAAGCTGTGGTGAAATTTAAAGAATATCCTCAGTGAAAAAGTAGGTTTATAATTTCCACGTGTAAACATTTGTGTCCTTTGTTTAGCTGGAAAAGAAAGCACTCATTTTTAGAAATAAACTTCTTCCTATGTGACTAATTAAAGAAATTATTCAATTGTGTGCAATTCGGTGACATTCCATGGGGATGCATTTTATGGGAGAAGTATCTGGACAGATTTTATTAAATAAAACATGCAAGATTAAACTAAATTCCACTTGTGTGGCACCTATCAAATCTTTGATTTCTAAATGTGACCTACTGCCCTTTTGAAACCTGTTCTTCCCATTTTAGACATGCATCTTTTTGGTAGAACGTGTAATAAACTCAGCAGCCTGAATTTCACTATTTCAGAAAACATTTTGTCAGATGCTGTACATAGCTGACAACACTGAGGGAGATTTTTTAAAAAGAAAGTAAAATTGTAAAATCTCTTCTAACTATAAAATGGCATGTGAGTGCTGAAAAAAACCTTAATGATTCCAACCACACAGAGTCCTCCACATGTAAGCTTTTGTTGGATGAACCTCCAATACAGAATTTAATGTTATCTGATTAGGTGTGAACAGGCTTGTCAATGAAGCAGAAAACAGGACACAGCTGATAAAACAGTGGAGTTAAATAAAGATTAGGCAACTTTGTTGCAAAGCCAAAAAATTCCATTTGAATGATTCCAGTGCAGTAATTTTAATTCTGCTAAACTTAATCTCTTGGAAATGTTACCAGAATGAATTTTCCTGCCTCCAACTAACCTGGGTTTTGTTTTGTAAACTATGTAGGATTTTATTAGGTTCCATGGAAATAATCTCTTTAAAGTTGTTCAAACCACATATTTATTATTGTGCCTGGGATTCAAAGACTTTAACATTTCAAAATGTTGGTTTAAAATCAACATGAAAAGGCAGTTGCTTTGACCTCCATTCTGGCAAGAAATTCCACCAAAGCCAGTGCTCAGCTTTGTCTCAGATTCCAGGAGCACACATAAGTACCAGTCCATGGATGCATCTCAAATAACCTTTTTTGATGGAATAATTTGAAGGAGCCACAGATTCATTTGCAACCTGTGCCATAAAAGAGTATGACTGTACAATCAAACACATGGGAACCCTGGACCAACGTCATGGCCGATGTAAATTTCTGTAATAACATGTATTTATGTCAATTGATATCAACTGAGAACATGACCATCTCTTTCCTTAGGAAGACGAGGTTATGCTTGCCAGTGGAGACAAGGGTTTACATCAGTAGGCTTTTTGGAGTTAGCTCCATCTTACAGGTACCTCAGGTACCACAGGACTGAAAACTAGGTGGCAGTGGCTTGACCATCAACTTGTTACCTAAGGAAGTTCACAGAGTCTCCTGCAAGTCTGCAATGTGCCAGCATGCTTTCACTCTTGCCAGAGATGACTTCACTCAATAACTTCCCATCCCTTTTGGTGCCCAGAGCCCTGAAAAATTTCTGGCAGAGGAAGCAAAAACGAATGAGTTTTCTTGCATCATCCTTTGTGGAACCCTCAGAAATAGTACAATGGTTATTACTGCTATTAATTCCTTAATCACACCTTTGACTGCAAAGGAAACGTGCCCTCTGTGTCTAAGAATCATCACATTGTAACGTTTACATTTCAGCCTGGCTCAGTCATCATCCAGAAAATTCTGTTTCTTCTGCCAGACAACATTGAGGACTGCACCCGCACCGCCTGCCAAGATACACTCCCTCGTCTTCTCCTCCCAGCTCCCACGACCAGAGTTCAGCTCTACTGGCAATGCCCTCCTGGACAACTTTGCTGCCTTCTTCCAGTTTCCTAGGGACAGAACAGCATAAGAGTCTTCCAGGGTAGGTACAATTTTTTAATGGTATTTTTTTTCCCTGAGCCTTGCTGCTTTATTTTAATTACTTGAAATTAAATGGGAAGAAAACAGTGACAGGAGAAGCTATGGTTATTCTGATCTTAATACCAGTACTGTAATAAGCAATATATAAATGGCAGAGGAAGAACACACAAATAGAAAAGAGAGGAAGTGTCTCGAGTAGATCATCCAGTCATCATGCTCATAAACTGGACATGTACTTGCTGGTGTCTTACAGACCACTTCAGTGCTCATGTTTCCTGAAGGCCTGGATTTAAATCTCCATAAAATCCCTGCGGGTGTAAGATTGGTGGAATAGATGGGATATTGGCAAGAATCTGGAGCACACTATTTGTAGACCCTGCTCTCTGCAATTACACCTAGGCAATCTTAAAATAATTGCATTTTCAGGTAAATCTTATTGCTGATTTTAGTGTACTGCAGGGTCTGGGGGTCTGAGTGGTTTTTTTCAACCTCTTCCCCAGGCATACTTTCGGCTTAGGTCTTCACTGGTACACAATGATAAACAGAGGTCAGCTGACAAACAGATTAGTGTCAACAGTATTATCTCTTGACAAAATGGTGTCTTCTTTGGCCAGCAGAAGTTTGCGTAACACGATGGGGCCATTCTTAAATAAATTATCTGTGGCTGGAAATAAGACAGTCCCTATAACACCAACATTGTGCAGTCACAGCTCAAGACATTTTGGGTGAGAGAAAGAAATTAATTTATTGAAAAGTGATAGGAAGATGATATTTAAAATTCAACATAAATATTCAGTTTAAATGGAAAGAGACAGTGATCTATCTGGCTGCTGCTGTTGCTAGATCAGGAACATTATTTGCATTCTTTATTTTGCTGATGCTGTTAAGCTCCAAAAGAATGTACTATAATATTGAACTGATAAAAATGCTTGGTATAAAATTGAGAAATTTTCACGGTGACTGGTCAGCTGCTGACAAAAAAATACTTGGAGCAGAATATCAAATGCTCTATGATAGCTTGTGGTAGGTGATGGGAGCTGTTCACTACCTCAGCATTTGTACACAGAATTGACAAACTGCCACTTACTCCCATCTCATTTTCCCTGTTCCCCCCTCCCCCATTTGTCGCCCCCCCCCCCCCCATTTACTTAGTGATTTTCTAGCTGTGATGACCACTGATAAAACAACATATTTACTAAGCTACGTCATTTTCCTTTGCCAGTTTTTTCCATATCTTCACTAGTGACGTGGTGCAATCTACTTGCTTCTCCCTAGGTTTTCTGTTAACATTGCCACCTCTTACTACCAAGGACCTACTTTGCAGAGAAAGGAACCAAACCATCAGTCTGCACCAAATATTGATATATTATCAAAGAAAAGAGCTGAAAAACCTAAGGATGATTTCTCAGTCCCTAATCTCTACAGTTACACCTGAGCACCCAATATTTATCCTTATTTAGTCACTAGTGTGCTGCCTGGCATGGATTTAGTCTGTACATATGTCATGGTTTAACCCCAGCCAGAAACTAAGCACCATGCAGCCACTCACTCACTTTGCCCATCACCCAGTGGGATAGGGGAGAGAATTGGGAAAAGATGTAAAACTCCCAGGTTGAGATAACAATTTAATACAACAGAAAAGAAGAAACTAATAATGATAATGATAACACTAATAAAATGACAATAGTAATAACAAAAGGATTAGAATATACAAGTGATGCACAATGCAATTGCTCACCACCTGTCAACTGATGCCCCATTAGTCCCCAGCATCAATCCCCCCATCCCCACTCCCCCCAGTTTATATACTAGATGTGACATCACGTGGTATGGAATACCCCTCTGGCCAGTTTGGGTCAGCTGCCCTGGTTGTGTCCCCTCCCAACTTCTTGTCCCCCTCCAGCCTTCTTGCTGGCTGGGCATGAGAAGCTGAAAAATCCTTGACTTTAGATTAAACATGACTTAGCAGCAACTGAAAACATCAGTGTGTTATCAACATTCTTCTCATACCAAACTCAAAAACTTAGCACTATACCAGCTACTAGGAAGACAATTAACTCCATCCCAGCTGAAACCAGGACAACATACCAGTCCTGGGAGTGGATAGCGCGGGGACCAGAGACAGTACTGGCTTTTGGATGATGTCACCCTTTTATGGGGGCACAGCTCTGTGAGCTGTGCTGTGCCACTTGCCTTCAGCCATTTGTGCTATGCCTGGATTTGGGGAGGAGGTTTTGTAGGTGGAAGGACAGGAAAAGACCAAGAAGAGTGAAGACAAGAAAGTTGGGGTGGAAGTGCCAGTTGGCACAAGGCTGGGGTGAAGGAGTCTGGTGGCAGTGCTCTGTGCAGTTTGGGGCAAGCAGTGAGTCAGTGCAAGGTGGAACATATCTAATATTGATAGCATAGCCTGCATTTTTCTGCAACAGCCTGGTAATTTAAGAGCAAAATCTTGCATATCGTATATGATATTAGGTATGAGCAGAAGGAGTTTGGTGGTTAAAAAGCTGTTGCTTTTGTGCAGCGGACTGCTCCATTTTAAGTAAACCCGGCATATGAATTAGAGAAAACTGAAATGATGATGAAACCAAATTGAATCCCTTTGTTTTCCCTCATCTTACCAACATCAGGCTTGGAGGCAAAAATAATACAGCATCCTGAAGTGAAAATGAACAACTGAAAATCACTGTGCAATAGTGAACAAAAACTGAAAGGCATACTGTTTTATTAAGATTTTAGATCCAGCTGTCCATACAGTAGGGTAATTAGTATTGCAAGTGAGTTTGTTTTTTTGTTAACAGATTAGGCTGGTTTATCTACCAAAACAAGACTTTTTTTTTTTAAAAGAAAACATCACTGTGACAAAACTTCACGAAAGAAGAACTAGGCAGCTGTATGCAAAAAAGACAGTTTCACTGAGGCCTGTGCACAGTGTCAGTGATAACAGGAATTCAGAAGACAGATCTTTGGCTCGTGCAGTTCTTGCAAGGAAAGTTTTAGGGCAGCAGGAGGGTGACCAGGTGCTGACTGAGCTGAGATTTAGCTAACTGAATAGGATGTGGAAAACTGCTGGACACGACATGAGAAATTGCTGGATATGACAAATAGCAAAGTGAGAATCCAACAAAAGTTACAGACAGCTCCATGGAGGATGGCTGTATTGCACAGGTGGTTAAGGGGAAGCTATGCAAGAAACAGCTGAACTTCACAAAAAAGTGGAATACAAGAGATTTTGGAGCAAGTCAAATCTTGTGAGTCCAGCAGTATCTGGATAACCATAGCAGTAATAGCATAGAACAGGTACCAAATTTGGGTACGGATGTAGCAAAACTGGGTCCAATGCAGAATAAGTACTTATGGGTGGGTTGTTTATTTGGGATGTGACTGGGGTGGAGAAAGGGAGACATGTTTCAGATATTCCAAGCCTTGTCATTAGCTGCTGAAAGAAAACATGCACACACAAAAACAAAACCACCAAAGAATTAATTTGGGATTGAACATTAATGCTAGAGTGATGTCACAGCACTTAATCAGTCTTTACTCTCTGAAAGCAATTTAAAAGTTTCCGGTGTGCTTCAGGAATTGAATTACAAGTTGGGTTGAGCACACTGCAACTTTCTTTGAAACAGGACTCCTGAAAGGAAAAGAAATGGTGAGTAAGAGAACAAAGGGAAGTGTGCACAGGCAAGATTGTAGGAATAAACTCTGTGGGAGGAAATGAGGCTAAGCTAGAGAGATTTTAATTTAAGCATGTACTTAAATACCTTGTTTAATTGTACAGGACAAAGTCCAGGAAAATATTCAAACATCTCAATGATATAAACTCATGCTTTCATTTATCTCCTAACAATCTGGCTTCTTGTGTCTTTAAGTTTTTTTCCAGCATCTGTAAAAGGCTCAACCCAAATGTCACATCTCCCCTCCCAAGTGTGTTAATTCTTGTAAACATGTTCTGAAGTTGGAGGCTGCATGTGGCCAAACATGCCTTTTCAAAAGGCAGATTACTAGAGTAAGAGTTATGTTAAAGGACAGGAAGTGAAGTGTTGAAATGATAACACATAGCTTATGACAGATTTTCTTTCTAGGAAACTAGAAGAGCTTAACTGTAGAGTTAAAGTGTCACAACATAACATAGCATTTGATGAAAAAGAAAAATGTCTGGTTTTGTGTGTTCAGGCAGCTCATGAACATATCATATCTAGATGGAATATGTATGAAATTAATATTTTTATTAAAAGAAACAGTAAATATATACGGACATTTTAGTTTAATGATCAGATTCCATCTGATTATAAGGAGCAGCTGCCTCACTTGAAGCTGTTATCATGTCATATCTCATAACTAAAAACTCAGGCTCCATAAGACTTCTATATTGCTAGAAGAAGTGATATAGCTAATTCAGTAAGCATTACACTTTTTTCCTCTAAATTAAAATTAAGCATCCTCTCCATCATGGAGCTAACAGGTTTGGCTTTCTGGGATTGCCATCAGCAAAGATGTAAAACTCAAGTCACAGTAACCAGTGTTCACAAAGCATTAAACTGCACTTTTCATGAAAGAATAAGCATAGAAATCCTCTTCGCATTACATATTGAAAGATTACTGCCTATTTGACTGCCTTACACTTTCAATTAGATGGGCTAGTCATCTTCTTTTCTGATCCAAAGCTCTCGGGCAAAGTTGCTATGTGCTGTTAAGCAATCATGTTCCTTTAAGCAGTGCAAGAAACAGCCCCTGCTCTTGCCTTATTAAGTGCTTTGGGGAAGAAAAGTGTTACAAACAATTGAGATATCATTGTAATTAGTATCTTTCGTTTTGCGCTCGTCTTTCTCATAGACTGGGTTGGTTCAAAGCTGGTAATTGTATTTGCCAGGTAGTAGAGCCAAGCAGTTCTGCTACTATTTCACTGCTGCCCAAGAAGCGAAACACAAGAAGCAAAGCTCATCATGATTGCAACATCATGTGTCTAGTGTCTCACCACTGACATGTTGACACATCAAAAACTTTCTGTCTGTGCTCTATCACTGCATGGACTCTACGAGTGAAATATTTGATTTGATCTAACAGGCAATTGTATGAATCGACAGGTAAAACACATAAAGCCCCCTGGGACATCCCTGTGCTTTGCTTTGAACTCTTTCAAGTCACTGTTTATTCAGATAGTTTGATCTAAACCTTTGCCTTTTGTGTATTGTCTGGAATCACTTACCTATTTGTAATTCTTCATTAAAACACACGTCTGTTTGGGTTGATCATTGCTTCTTCTATTTGTCTTTTATCTGTTTATATATCTGAACATACTGGTGTATTTGCACTACAGAAAGCAATGCAGAGATTGGTAAGTTATCAATCAATGTCTCATTAAATAAGTGGCATACAAATATCTGAGGCAAGCCCATTTCATCCCTACGCACAGAGACCTTTTGTCTGCAGCATTTCATCAACAGGATCTAATTATGGTGAAATATTTTCTTGGCCATTCTGTGGTGTGAGAGCTGGATATAGAAATGTCACATCAGTTATTAAGTGCAAGGAACCCAGATTTCAGACTTCTTATTCCTAACCTAGCCTTCTCCAAAACTACTATATGTAGACAGCTGCCTGAAAGCCCACATTTATCCCACAGTATTAGGGATAAAATATTGGCACTAGGACATAAGTGGGAAAAAATAATGTTATCCAGACATGATTAAACATCCATGACAGGTGACATAACAGTGTCTCATTTAGGATGCAGTTCTTTTCTATTGTTGTACGGGTCTGAAGAGCTAATATTTAACAAGCAGGTCTTGCCATCCATTTTGCCTTATCCCACTGATTATTGCCTTCATTATTTTATCTGAGATGAGCAATTTTTTCCCCTACATTCTCTTTGATTCAAAATGCTGATTGGTCTTCTGGAGCATATTCATTGGAAATAATTGTGTAGATTCAACTCTTTCTGTGCAAGGCTGGGCAGTGTAGCATTAGCTGCAATAGCTACAGTTGCTGTCTTACTCATTTCACTGTTTAATATATTCACCGTGCTTCTGTATTTAAACTGAAGGGCACCTTGCCTTGGAAACAGCCTCCATACTCTCAGATGAAAACTAGAATACATGCAAGCAAATGTAAAACTGAAGAGACAGCTTCAAAATTTGCACCTCCAAGAGCTTTTAAATAGACAGTACTGGCACACTTATGTTACAATAAACCACATAAAAACATGCTAACTGCAAGTGACTCTTATTCCTTGAACTTCCACATGCCCATCAAGGGGTCTTTCTCAATCAAGCCTTGTCATATTTGGTCACTCAATATTTCTTTTCATCTTGCTGAAGAGCCATTTATAGAAACAATAGATTTTTCTGTGATTCAGTAGGGTTCAGCAAAACATTAGGCAATAATCAAAGTCCTCTCATGACAAAAGTCTTGAGGGACTCTGCAATACTAGCAGTTCAGCTGATGTTGGTGTTTATTTTATCATCAGAAAAATTACTAATTTTCCCCTTAAGATGACAAAAAAATAATGCCTCAGAAAATAGCTTGGTTAATCAAAGAAAGTTTATCTGGATTTCTTTGCGGACATTTACAGATGCTGTGTATCCAAGCGATAAAAAAATCCATTTACATGGTGATCATTCCTTCTACATAAAAGATGACTTGCCTGTGTGTCGTGTCTTGTCTTTTCTTTTTCTTTTCTTTTCTTTTCTTTTCTTTTCTTTTCTTTTCTTTTCTTTTCTTTTCTTTTCTTTTCTTTTCTTTTCTTTTCTTTTCTTCTCTTCTCTTCTCTTCTCTTTTCTTCTCTTCTCTTTTCTTCTCTTTTCTTTATAACCTGTAAAACTAGCAGGCAGCCAGGAAACCCATTCTGCACACAACTCATTTTGTCTCCTGAGGAGGATGAGGTACCAGGCTGCCATCCTGGGTACCTCCCCAGCAGACGTTGTGACAGTGGATGACAAGGCTTTGGCACCACTGTGTAGAATTGGGACCAGCTGATGGCCAGCAGACCACCTCACAGAAATAGCAAATAAGTAACATGGATTTGCTCGTCCAGCAAAGCACTTACATGGGTGCATCCTCACTATAAAAACTAGCTGGGTGCACAGTTATGAATTTCTCTAGACTGAGGTATCCAACTGATCACCTGAGTTGAAGTGATGGGGTGACGTCTGGCACAGATACCTCAAGGGTGACATCCTCCTCACAAAGGTCCAGGCTTTGCCAGAGGTCTAAGGCGGCTGTCGCTCCTCCTTGCCACTGCCTTTCCCTAACACTGGATGAAAACCCCATGCTCCCCCTTGCTCTGGCACTGGGGGAACGAACCCACTCCTCCCTCACTTCCCAGCCGCTCACTCCACCAGCAGTGGGATTCAGCCCAGCTCACCATACTCTTGCAGGGTGGCCTGTCCATCTCCTGTGGATTACCCATGTAAGAAACAGAGGTAGGATTTGGCCCTAAATTTCACATCTTGTGTTGCGAAGAACAACTCCATGTTGTTCCTCACCACCTGAAATACTCAGCAAGCAACTCTATAATGCTCATTTTGAAACTAATCTCCTGACCATCCTTCAGATTAATGTCTTTATATCTTTTTATTTTTTACTGCAGGGTGGTTTGAAGCAAGGTTATTTCCTTTTGCACTCTGGAATCAATTAAGGAAAAGAAACCCCAAACAACCACAAAGCAAAGCAAAACAAAACAAAAAAAACCCTGATTAATATTCCAAGGCATGAATTTTATGGTTAGAAAAAGCCTCTGCGCACAAATTCATGCTTACGGTGTCCCAGGAAGCATTGTTGTTCAGCTCGCTAGAGGTCTGCATATAGATCATATTTCTCTCCAAAAGCGAAGTATGATTTTATTTTTCTTAGGCATTGTTAAGGAGTATTTATGGTTCTCCTGGAAAAAGGGGGAGACATAACGAGTGGATTCTGGAAAAACCCTGGTATCGCTAAACTAATGCTGCTGTGCATTACAATGAAATGCTGTACTTGTGAAATTATGTGACATTCAATATCCAGCAAATTCATTGTTATTACTGTACATTGAATGTCAAATGAATTCATAATGGTGGTATATTGAAGGTAAAATATTATCCTGGATTCAAACGATGCAGTTCCATTGAAAACTCACACCAGCCATTAGGGCAGTGGATGGCACTTTCAGGGCTCCACTGACAGGATTTTTTAACGCTCCTGTTAGCTCACTTATAAAAACAAATGGCCCAGGAATGGAAGCGTGATCCAAAGCCGCATGAGGTCAGTGTAGGTTTTTCCTTTGACATCAATGGGCTGAGGATCGAGTCCACAGGGTGGAGAGGGGAGGAAGGAAGGAAACAATGTTAGAAGAGAAATCAGTGAAGAGAAACTCTCCATCACACTTCCCTTGGGTATTTTTTCATAACAGCTTTCTGGCTGGATTTAGTGCTCTGCAAAGGGGGAGAAAAAGACACAGCAGCAACTTGCTACTGCAGGAGAAGGGCAGAATGATGTTAAAAACAATGGCTTCGCACAGCTAGAGGTATTTAATACAATCTCTGTGTCCTTTTATTTGCTTATGTCCATCACGATTGAAATGGTCTTGGGGAGGCCTCTGGAAAGGAGAAACTGTTTTGTGGTAAGTGTGGGCAGAGCCCTGTTAGACCAGCTACAACTGTGTGAAGAACTTAATCGGCACCGGCACCTCCACCTCCACGTGGGAGGAATGCAGTACGTACAGAATACATAATAGAGGCTGTAAAAGGCCTTAGCTCTGAGAGTGAAACAGTTTAGAATAAAGTTTATTCCTTTTTGCTGAAAAGTGAGACTGGTAGGTTATTCTAGATGATTTAGAGCTTTTTGCTCTTAGTGCATTATATCATCAAATGGAGTGGGAAATTATCTAGATTGCAGTGGAATGATTTTCTTTTTTGCTTAAGAATATGGATTGCCTCATATACTTGCTGTTGAAAAAAATGCTCAAGAGGCAAAATAGGCCCAAATAGAATTTTCCCTTCTTTTGATTTTCTTTCATCAGTCTCTTTATTTGCCTTTGAGGGCTTTTTATCTTCTTTTTCTACCGTCTCTACTTTTCCAGTGCCATTTTCCTTTTTTACACTTTTCCCCAGGCAAGCACAGGTGCAGGCTTCTTGTTTTCTCCCTCCCCTCCACCCAAAGTTTTAAACTACTCCTAATTTGTTCTGTGACCCCTACTGATGTCCTCTGCAGTCTCTCATTGTGGTTGGTGTCTCAGCACTTCTTAGTATCAGTAAGAAATGTCACAAGTGGGAGGGGGCTTAGCTAGCCTGTGCAGTATGAACAGAGGACTCTTGATTCAGGAGGGAGCTATCAAGTACAAGGTCATTGATTCACTTTGTATAATTCTCATACAGCTTCCCTCTATTTGATGTTTCAGGAGAAGTCCAAGCATTTAAAGACCGATAAGTATTAGACTCCAGTTTTCCCTTCAGACATGAACACACTGTCTGTGGCCTTGTTTGTCTCAACTATAAAACTGGAGGACCAGAATCTGCTCTCCATGGCGTCCTGGTAAATCTGGAATTGCTTCATAGTATTCACTGGAGTTATGCCAGCTTTATCCTGATGAGATGCAAAACAGAATTTAGCCTGAAAGTGAAGTAGATTGTGGAAGACATAGCGCCCATTCCTAGGAGCCAAGAAGTTACTTCTGATTGCTTTAGTAAGTTCACGCTGGTGGTTAAGGATTTTTACAGTATAAGACTAACCTAAGTCTATTGGCCTAAGGCTTGATTGTTGAAAGCAGGAAGCCCACTCAGCACTTCCAGAGACTTGTGAACTACTTATAAAGCTTCCTGGAATAATCTGTGGCAAGGAAATTCTTTGTACCTTTGCCCCAGGTGGAAGAATGTGCCTGGAACTCTACTGATATTTTCATTTCCATCAGAGGCATATGGTCCATGTCCCATGCAAGAAGACTCACAAAATCTTGGCCTGGCTGAAAACAGAGGATGTTTTGACACTGAGGGTCAAATTCCACCAACACGGTCCAGAATGAAGAACCCCCACCAACATGTCACATCTAAGCAAACAAGATATGAATGAATATTAGTTCAGCACAGTACAGTACTTTGGTGTCTACTGTCCTACAGCATGCATTGGAATAGCCATGACTGGTCAGATGAGGGCTCCCCACAAACTGGAAACTGTCCTCAGCCCTGGCATTTATTCAGCTGCTTCAGAGTAAGCTCACCATTTTTCTGTACATACTTAGAAATACATTTACAATAAGGGAGGGTCAGGCAAAGTGTTATACTTTAAATAATAGACTGGGAATTTAGAAAAAAAAATGGCTACAAACTCCAACAATGATGGGTGAAAAATTACCTTCAAGAAAATGCATGCTAAAACAAATCTTCTGCCATGTATTCATCACAGTCTACTCAAGGCAAGAACCCTCTTCTGTGCTCCTGTAACCCAAATATAGACCTTCTGGACTAGCAAAGTATCACATATCCACTCTACTATTGCAGTTGAATGGGGTAACCCTCCAGAAAAACCAGGTGACAAAATGTCAGGTGCAAGTTTGGACAAAATAATTTCTTTGTTCATGAAAAATACAACGGCTTTCAGGATTCTGGCTATTCATGGAAGAAGGCAAGTAGAGTATGAAAGACAACTCTTCCAATTGCTATAATCCAAAAATTAAGAGGTTTAGCAATCCACACGGCCTGAAATGTTGAGTTTATAACAGCATTTCTCAAGACCTGTCATAGAAACAAAGCACCACAAGCAGTATTTTTGTCAGACAGTAAGTAAGGTCAGGATGTACTTGGATTCGAAACCCTCAAGGGAAATCCAGTTTCTGCAGGGAAGTCTTGACTCTTTTGCTCTAGTGGAAGAACATGCACTATAAATCTCTGTTCTGACAAAGTGAGCAAACACAGGCTTTGGGGTCAGTTCCTACATAACACTGTAAGCCAGTGCTAAACAGCAGCCCAGTGTGTTGCTAGAAACTGTGCTACAGGAAGATCAGAGCTACTGACTTCTTGCTTAAGCCCCCTTTTTTTACTGAGATGTTCTTTTTGCTGTTTTAAAGTCAGGTTATCAAGGCAAATTTAAAAAGGACATTTGTCTAATACTATAAAATGAAAAAACAAAATGTGAAGAAGTATAGTGATTTACCAAAAGGGATCTCAAGTGCCGCCCAGATATTTTGAGTCTCACTCCAATGCTTTCACCGCTGGATCAGACATCTACCCCTCTTCTCCTCACTGCAATGAGGAGATGATCCTTCTGTAGTGTTCAAAAATGTTTATAAAATATTGCTCTAGTGACCCAGCCTAAGGTCTCAGTCTAGGAACACTTCCATCTGGACAACTTATGATTGGAAGGCAGATGAATGGGTGTCAACTTATAACCAAGATCTGTTTCTGAGTAACAATAAACACTAGGTTTTTGTATTTCATAAGAAGAATTCATTCAAAACCCAAGAACTTGCTATGCTGGCTCACTGATTTCAGGGCCACTTCATCAAAACTATGTAGCAGGCTCCAAATCTAAAATTTTGAATACATATGGAGCCAATTTTCAATGAAAATCTGAACATACCAAGGTTTTGAATTCCCCCATGTAGAACACTTAGGTTAGTCTGAAGGAGATTCTGTCCCCAGGAGAATTTCCAGAGGGTCTGAGCTGATGTAATACTAGCTCTCTGGCAAGTAAATTCATGTGAGAATGGCCAACCATTTACTATTATATTCCCTGCCAGCCTTCAAAAATGTCAGTTACACAAGCTCAAATTCCCTGTCAGCACTGTAGGCTGCTGGTGGATATCTCCAAGGCAATCACAAGGGACCTGAGACAGTCTAAATTGCTGCAAGAGGAAGCCTCGCTTAAGGCTACATATACCTTTCACTACTGAGATGGGCTTGCACCGGTTATGACTTGTAACCTAAAGTTGCTGGTCTCTTGGGTACCTCCGTCATGTTTCAAAAAGCATGCTGTGTTGCTAGTTATGTTTATTGTATTTGCTGCCAAACAGCAGTGTTGCAGATGGCACACATATGGGGATAATGTAGAAATGCTAACTAGAAATTGGTGACACCAAACCATGCCTCATTCTTTTTACCATCTTTGGTTTTGTAAAATTTTCCTTCATTTCAATAATAAAAAGCATTATTCTGAATGCTGCATATTTTTCCTTTAATGTTGCATTTTTACTTCTATTTTAGGGCTAATAGCTTTCTTTGTAACATCTTCTACCCACTCACACGAATACTATATTAACCTCTGAGGAAGAGAGGGAGGACAAGGTCTGAGCATTGAAGACCAGTTGCTGTAGACAGAGCTCCCTAAATATTTAAAGCGAGTCTCAGGCTTTCCTTTTGACCTAGGTATTAATGATGCTAGTGAGAAGCCAGCCATTCTTAACATACTAGTTTCTCTGATTTGTATATCCCCTCACTTATCAAAAAGAATACAAGAAAGGCTACAGGTCAGGCCAAAGTCCCACCAAACCCAGTGTCTGGTCAGCATCCACCAGCTCCCTGGACATGTGCAGGGATGAGAGGAAATACTGGGGTCACTCTGATCTGTGTATCCTGCTGGTTTCCTGGTTTTATTTTTCAGACATGTGACCCATACACCTTTTCCCTGTATTTATTTTTTTGTCTCCTGATACCATTTGGCTTCTTTGTGTTTTCCCCTGCTAGGTCTTCCTTTTCTGGAGAGGGTTGTGAGGTTTCCTTAGGGCTGAGTGGCAGCTTGATAATATAGGCAACAGTGGTAGGAGAAGTTATTTAGAGAGAATGTGAGGGGCTGTCTGCAGCACTCGTAGCTGTGGACTAGCAGAGGGGTCAGGTTTTTATTTGCATTTAATAGCCCCCAATGGATTTTCCCACCAATGATCGACTGTTACGTAGTGCTTCCTATCCAAAGAGCTGAACATGTTCAGGCAAGTTGTTCAAGAAACTCATAATCCATCTGAAACATCAACAATTTGAGGTATTTACATATCTGAAAGCTCTAAGCCTCCTTGTTTACCTCCAGCTGGTGAAACATGCCTAGATGCAGAGATCCACAATGCTTTAAAACAGCTTTACCATATATGCTCAGTATCTTCTTGTTTGCAGTCATCCTTGACCTTCTGCCTGGAGTTCAACGTAGTGCTGAAACTGGGAGTAAGTCCAACTGATGTGCAAAAACCTGAACAGTCCAATGTGGGTTCACTAATCTTCATGCAAATCCAGCTAATGCACAGGACTCGCCTCACCTTGCACCCACCCAGTTCCCAGGCTGTTTCCAGATCCTAATGCAAACTACCAAAATGTTCCTTGGGTTGTGGTCTAAACATAGTGGGTGATTCCTTTCTTATTACACTCAGCTGGGGTAACTGGAGACACTGAAAACCATTTTCTTCTGGCATCAGCATCAGGGTAGGGTCCAAGTTAACCAGCGTCATTTATGTGCTTTACTGTACTGCTCCAAAACCCAGCGTGATGAAGGAAATGCTGAACTGAAGTGTGCAGGATGGTAGGGGAATGCAGTAATCTGCTGCACCACCCTTGGTGCTATGAAGAACGTAGGATGAATGAGACTATAAATCAACAGAGGGAGTTTTGTCTATACATGTAAACAGTATATTGTCCTAGTTAAAAGCTATTCCTAATCCCTGCTACATTTCATATTTCAGCTGTGCTTGAAACATGACACATTTACCAGATAGTCCTTCCTTATCAATACAGTCCTGTTTAAAAAACTCTGCGGCTCGCCATTGGGATGGCAAGATATTACAAATGAGATCGCTGCAGTAGGCCAGGCTGTATTACCAGCCAGCAACACCGACACAACACATCCTGATTAGAGGAGTGCAGCACATTTGCAAGGATAGAAATGTCATCTCTGTTCTGTGATGTAGTGTGCTAAAGGGCAGTTAGGAATGAAATACTAATTTGAAAAGACAGCTCTGCTGTATGATTTTATATTAACCCCTGCTGTTGAAGATGGCGTGATCCTGCTAGTGCCCACTCTTCCCAGAATGGGATTGCATGAGGGTTTGTAGTGTTACTGGGTTCTTCATTTCCAGATAGTTCCTCCAAGGGTGGGCTTAAGGGGGGCTTAGTGTGGATTTCGAGACCTGGCTTGCACCAACACTAAGCACAACACAAACGTGTTTTCTATGGCAATGGAGACCACAGAGAAACTTGTTTTCTGTCATTCTTTCATGCTTGTGAAATGGAGGTCTCGGTGCTTATCTTTTTCACAGGGAGAACTGCAGAGTTAATGCTGCATAATCAGTTAGCAGCAGCAAACTCAACTTTTTGAAACTCAACCTGAAATTCTTAGCTAGGGCAGCATTCCTGCTGCTTCTGATGGACTTTCTGCTGAGTAAGGAGTGCAGAGTCAGATCCCATGTATCTGCACCTCAACTGCCACTTGATAGCACAGTTAAGGAGAACACCAACACAGTATAAAGCCTTGCCATTCAGCTCTTACAGTAAACTAATTGCAGCCATAGGTTCTTCGTGTCATATTGCATAGAGGCATTTACTCTGCCCATCACCTCTTTAACCTTCCTAAATATAGAACACCTTCACTTATGAAGAAAAATCCAGCATTTTGACTTCCAGGTGGATTGTTTCACAATCCTGAAAAGGTAATTTTCACAAGATAAATAATTGGAGCCCAGCTGCTTTGTCCTTTCTACATCTTGACTGGAGCTTGGCACTACAACTATTACGATGATCTTTCAGAGACAAATATGTTAGGAATGAATTATCAGCTGCCAGCAGATAATAAGAAATGTGTAATTGGTTAAACCTGGATGGACCATATGTAGGAATCAGACCACTCTGGTCACCACTGATTTAGGGTGATCAATGACTCAGCACTGGCTGATTCTGTTGCTGGACCTTGAAAGCAATTGCCAAAGATATCTCCTTCTGCAGCTACAACTGACTGACTTGCTGTGTACAAACAGAATTGCTCAGAGTTAATCATGCTGGCTGAAATCAGTGCTGGGAGAATGACTGCCAGATAGTGCCTTGACCTGCAATTCAACTTCAGTAGGTGCCTGCCTTGCTCCTGTTGGTAGCCTCAGGGCAAAACATGACCTAAGTTTTTCAGAGGTGGAGGCAAAACTGAGTTTTTCTGCCCCAAGAGGTGCTTTGGCTATGGGGAAGGCTGAGCAGGAGCTGGGAGGAGAGCTTGTTTTTATGAGCAGGAGTGGGACATGAAGTAAGAGTCTGGGCACCCCTGTCTCTCCCAGAGTAGCCTCCACTCCAGCACACTCCAGGTCCCCCCTCTCAGCAACAAGTAACCAGCCTGGCATAGACCAAACTGGCTGTTCTTGGGGCACAGAATAACCTGCATGTGCCCTGGAGCTGGCTCTACCTCTCTGAGCCGCTGGTCCTTGGCAGTGGTTGGGCTTTGCATCAGGCTAGAAGCCCATCAACAGCCTAGAAAGGGGAAGGTGAGACTTCAGCGAGATTCAAAACACAAGCGTGCAGAGGGAAACATTGGAAAAATTGAAATGACAAGGGTTTTGAGCCTGCCCCAGACTTGACTGGCTGCTGCGAAAATCATTGCTAATGCAAATACCCAATAATAAGACCAAAAATTGGCTCTAGCCCCCAAAATGTGAGACATCACCCCCTTTGAACCCAGCTGTGGTATATGGGCACGGATGCTAGGGGCCTGATTCCTGCTGAGCTGTCAAAAATAATGGACAACATAAACCTGTGGCATGACACATGTATTTTGAGTGGGTGGTTCACATGTAGCCTGCATGGTTGTCTGAAAGGCTTGTCACAGAGAGCCAATGTACATACAATTGCTAAGGTCTCTGCTCCTGCATGCCAAATATGTGGCAGAAAATTTTTTAATACAAGGTGCTGCAAGACTCTGTGCATTTGTAAATGGACTCTGTGGAAAGGTCCTTAACTGGCCGCTTCCAAAAGGGAGGCATCAAGGGGAAAATTCACCAGAGTCATTTTCACTAGGTCAGACAGAAAGAAAAAAACCCAGCATCTTGCTGTGGATCTGCAGTGCTTCACAGGTTCATAATCTCTTTGGTCTCCCTTGACAAAGGTGATGATTATGAAGAGTAAATGTAAAGCAGCTTTACGTGCTCCCAACAGGATTGTCCTTAAGTGCATGGGCTGAGCACGCTGAATTTTGTAAACTTTGTCTTTCCAAAGCTCACAAATAATGGTCCCTGTCAACCTTTATATCTTTTTTTCAAGACATTTTTATTTGTAAAGGCTAGATTATGAATGCTGGACCAAGGTATGGGGGGTTTC
The DNA here is from genome assembly GCF_929443795.1 of Astur gentilis. Classification (NCBI taxonomy): domain Eukaryota; kingdom Metazoa; phylum Chordata; class Aves; order Accipitriformes; family Accipitridae; genus Astur; species Astur gentilis. The sequence goes on from NC_064904.1 coordinate 12,915,418, forward strand.
AAGATCAGCTTGCTCCGGTTCTGACCTCTGCAGCATATTGAGGTTACATTATGATTTAATCTGAAAAATGCTCTAACACCTTGAGCCTGTGGGATTTTTTTTCTCAAAAAATGCTAAGTAAATAACTAAAAAGTTGAGATAACCTGCCCTTCATGTGGTCTTGAAACACCAAATTAAAGGTATGTGACCAAGTAAAGAGGGCCATCAAAGGACATTTACAGCTAAAAGTTTTGAATGGATGAGAGAAAGAGGATATCAAAACAAGCAACAGGAAGAAAAGGTTTGAGTAATCAAGGTGAGAGAGAAACTCCTGCCTAGGAGTGTTTTATGGGACAGTCATAAAGAAAAAAACCTAAATGTTTTGTGAGATGAAATCTTAGTTAAGTGATGCCAGCAAAGTCCATCAGAGATCATGCACCCCGGTTGTCAGTTTCTGTAACTTGATGGCAGAGTTCTGGCATAGCTGTAAAATCATATGAATGTTACCCCCTACTTTCCAGCAGGTAAAAAGTTAGTGAGCTTGTTGAAAGCAACAACCCTCATGGAGCACTTAGTGTCACACCAGAAATGACCCTGTCTGTTCACTTGCTCTGGTATGTTTTTTTTATAGAACTACCAAAGAGGATGCTTTGCCTGTGTAAGAGGCATCCCATCCCTCCCATCCATCAAAAATAAGTGATCAGCAATAACCTGAATCCCAGCTAAAGCACAGCTCTCTAGCTTCTTCCATTAATCAAACTACAAGCTGTATTTGGAAGGTTTAGCTGAATTTATTGAATGAACGGATATTTCTGATAGTAAATCATTTTGGTTCCCGCAAGCATTTCACATACAGTTTTATTTTAAGCCAGCTCTAGCCAATGCTGAATAAACAAGCTGTCTGTCTCTGTAAACAATATCTGGGATTTCCCTCTTCTGCAATAACACAACACATGTACTGCAGGTGGAATTTTCCATGTTCCACGAAAATTATTATTTAATGTGATTTTCCGCCAGAAAATGGAAACCACAGTACAAAACAAGGATTTTTCTACTATTTTTGAACATCTGGGAACTTATTAGATGTTAGTGCTGAAATCCTATTATTTGTTCCCCCTACTTCTGGACAGCACAGTTTCTTAGACTAACCAATATTGACAAGTAGATCTCACATGTGAAGGTGAGAACTCCAGGACTCTGTAGCTCAGATTGACCTTTGCATTGGGGCAGAAAAATAAATCTGAATGAGAACCTACCTGAAATTTGGTAAAGTTTGTCCCAAAGTTTGTCCCATATGTGATATATCAGAACACTGTGCTGAGAGTATTGAACACCCCATTGCGGGTCAGGGTCACATATCTTTTTTCCTCTCCTTTGCCAAAAGACAACAACATTAGCACAGGCCCGTACAGAAGAGCTGCCATGTGACTTCTTGCTCCCCTGCCATGACTAGACCCATGTCCTGTTCCCTGCAATAGCCATAGGAGAGGCTTTAAACTCCCACTTAGCCCCATCTCCTTTTATTCCTTTGCTGCAGAGGTGACCCTGGATGTACCTCCATCACTGTGCTGAAACTCTTTGGACAGATGAATTGGGAGCACAAACGATGCCAGTACTGTGGCATCTAAATGAAGGAGAAGAACAAGTGTAAAGTCTCTCTGTTTCTTCTGATAAAAAGCATGCTTGTTATTCTAATTCAAACTCACAGTTTTCACTGTGTTTTTAGCTGGGTTTGGGGGAGAGAAGATGGAACTGCTATTGGAGATGGAACTGTTATAACAGGAGATCTGCAGATTAGTCTGAGACACATTTACTTAAGTCATTCAAGCTATATCAGGCAATACCAGCCGTAAACCTGCTCTCTATTCTGAATGGCTAAATTTCTTAATCTGCAGGGAAAAACAGTGATGAACATTAATTTTTATTTGACATTGAGTGGCTCTAAGCATTTTCACAGACAGGCTTGGTATCATCTGTGTGTCATCTGGAACTACTGAATATACCATCTGAAACCCCTGCAGCATGAAGCACTGGTTACTCCTTTTCTGCCAGAAATGTTAGTGAAGCCACTGATGAAGCCACTGGGATATGTTCCAGTGCCTCCTAATAAAAGAGAGAACACTAAGCTCTCAAGGCAACTTGCTGCATGTCTAACTTGCTGTAGCCACATGATTTTCTCATTTTCTGCAGAATGAATTAAATGATCCACATCGAACATCAACAGGAGTAACTCAATCTGCACTTTAAAGAGCTGGTTGAAGCCCACACTTCCTCTAGCTTCAGGCGCTGATGACTGATAGCAAGACTTGTAAACAAACCAGGAGAGAGAGCACAGTCCTGTTCAGCTTCAGTCCCCTGCTGTCACAACTCCTCCTTTTTCCTGACCAGGATAGTCTTTATTCTAACCCAGGTACCTCACCTCTCTTGTAGTCAGAGAAAAACATCCTTGTGTATTTCAAATGAAGCAAACTGGTTTAGGCTATTACGGATAAATTACAGATGAGCCAGAGTCCAAGCACTGGATTTGGCTCTAGATGGGAATTCCAAATGCCTATAGAATTGTGGATTTTTTTTATTTCTATATTCTTTTAAAGGATAGCTTTCTTCAAGAAGAACCACAACATATTCTCATGTCCGTTTTGATTCAGGTTGGTGAGTAAACAGTGGCTGAAGTGTTGCCATTACGGAGACATTTTTTTGCATCAAGGTCAGCAAGAAGTGGCTCCCTCAACCTCTTCACCAGGGTTCATGGCTAGGGTGAGTGGAAAACCGATGCTTCCTCCTTGCATTTTGAATCAGACTCAAGTTAAAAAAATCAAACAAAAATCCCTTATGAGCCCTAAAGCACCAAAGCAACGTTGGTAAAGGCATCTTCACTGATCTGATTCAGAGACATCATCCACATCCTTGGTGCGACTGTGATCCACCAGTGGACAGCATGGAGCTGGTAACCTGGAGCATTTGGTTCTCCATTCTGCAATGGATGCAAAACCAACAGGCTGCCAGGACCCTTGCACTCTACTTGAACCTATGTTGTCTCAAGAAACAAATGTTTTCCAACAAAACTTGGAATTTATCTGACAAAATCTGGATCTATTTGTGGCTGTCTGTGCTAGACTCCTGGTTCAGAAGGAGCTTCTGCAATGATTGATTTAATTCTTAACCCAAAGACACATCTCTAAAGAAAGCTTAGAATAACAATGCAGTTTGCTGCTGCCCACTTGGGTTACAGACTTTCCAAGGCTATGGCCATCTGCTGCTTCATAGCAGCAAGAGGCCACGTCATAGTTATCCCACAGGCACTTCTGTAATATGCATGATTATCATTATCTTCATAACTAATAACAGATTTATAAGGCTTTGAAGTTTTTCCTTTTTTTGCTGGCTTGGGAGAACAATAGTGAGCAATGTGGGCCTGGGGGTTTCTTCAATCTCTCTTTAGCAGAGAACTGCAAGTCAAAAGCCAAACTGGTGGAGGAATTGTCAGCTGTGAGAGAAGCCAGCCCACATTCACTTGAATCCAGTGATCCTTATCCAGTCTTGCCTTGGTTTTTAAGAAAAACTTAAGCCATCTGACCTTTGCATAGTCTGCATTTGATTTTTATTCTTGAGATCTAAGAGGAAAAAAAAATCTCTGTAGAATAGCAATTTAACTCTTGCAGTGACATTTGGTTAGATATTAATACTAAGAACACATAAAATATGATTTGCTCATAGCAAATGTTTTCCTACAGCTGACAAGCAAGTAGAGGAACCCCTGAATTTGTTCTGCTGTGCTTATCACCTAGAAATCATAATAGAATGGTACTTTAGTTTTTTGAAAGCATCATAAATCCAAAATATGCGTAATAGCTCTACAAGTTTAAAAAAAACACAATGGAATACCTTTTTACTTCAAGTCAAAGCGTGCCTCTGATGAAAATACAAACTGAATGAAGTGTCTTTTCACAAGGACCTACAAGAATTAATGAATTTTTTCTTTTTAAAGTTTTTCAGGAACACATGGACTTACTGGTCAAAAGAAGTGAGATGCTAAACTGAATCTTAGATTAAAACCTCAAATGTGAACAAGAACAAAGCACTGTGCCAGGATCTATTTTCACTCTTTTGTTTTCCACAGAAAATTTCCAAATATCTCAGTTAACAAAGAGGAAAAATAATAAAAGTCTCAAGAAGTTCTAAATTTCCTGCCTGGCTCCACTTTTAAGAGCGAACAAGCCAGACTGCGCAACATTTAAGGACTGGAAGCAAAGAATGCCACAGGGAGAAATTTACCCTGGCACAAACATGTTGTTGCTCATATTTGTCAAGGACACTGGAGTTAACCATTGCTCCTCCTGGGAATATCTTGGGACTTGATGTGAATATAAATGTCCATACAAGTCATCAAGTCTCTTCAGTTATAAATACAGCCTCCAAAACTGTGCCACCAAAAGAAAAACACTGCTGATTCTGTGCTCAGACTGTGCACTGAGTCAGTGGCAAAAACTGCAGGAGGAATAATGCTCATCATGGGGTTTTTGTGTGTAGTAATAGGTAACCTGTTAATTTTGGATCTAGTGGTCATGTATGAAGGAATAGGTGCTCAGGTATGCAGAAAACCTGCCTGACGGCTCTGCTGGGAATATCCTCTGTAACATACCAGCTGCTTTTTTAAACCTTTTCAACTTAAAAGGTTGAGTGGTAGTTTTTAATCGTTACTTCTGGAATAAGGTGAATCCTGCAAAGCAATGTATCCTGCAAAGCATCAGAAGGGGTGAGACAGCCTATAGTAGCTGGCTGTTTCTTTTTCTTTTTTTTTTTTTTAAACAAATATGTAACATAGATGGTGTTCTGCAGCTCACTTTTCCATTTTTAAAACCTTATCTGGTGCTTTAGTCATGGGAAAGTCATTTGCAGCACTTTGTTTCCTCTCAAATTGAGGTCAAAATGTGCTAATGTCTGGTAGGAAGGGCTGCAGAGTCTAAGGCATGATGGACTGGAAGAGCCATTAAAATGCAGGTGAGGTAGAAATAGCCCTGCAGTGTATGGGGCTAGATTCCCGTGCTGAATTGCAATGAATTCCTAAGGTGATTTCATAGGATTTAACCAATGATAAGTCACCAAAGGCTGGTTAAGTAAAGATGAAACTAAACACAACCGTGTAAACAAGAAAGATAGTGTGATTGGTACCTGGGCTGATTTCCTAACATGACTTATTTCTCCTTTGAAGGAAAATACTTTCAAGAGTTTAGTAACATTTTTAGAGGTCATTAAGCCAAAGCAATTTATTTAAACAAAGCAAAAAGCTGCTGTTTGCCATTCAGGACCTTTTCTACTTTTGGATGTAAGCAGTGTAACTCCAATAAAGTCATTACCCTTTGAAGACTTAGTCCTGCTGAAGAGCAAGCCCATAACAATTGCATAGGCTCTTTAGTAATGCCACCTCTTACTGCACTGTGCCTCCCTTCTCTGACCCAGGGCACGTCGGCACAGAGATCCTGGAAAGCACTGAAAGGCCAACCAGGGCAAAGTGGTGTGAAGAGGATGTAGAACATGCAGGTAAAAGGAATACATTTGGGACTTCCCCAAACATGTAACTTTTTTTTTTTTTTTTTTTTGGTGTTCTGTGGTGGCTTGACCCTGGCTGGATGCCAGGTGCCCACCAAAGCCACATCTATCACTCCCCCTCCTCAACTGGACAAGGGGAAGAAAATATAATGAAAAGCTCATGGGTCGAGATAAGGACAGTTTAATAAAGAAAAAGCAAATGTCATGAGTGAAAGCAAAGGAAAACAAAAGATTTTATTCTCTACTTCCCATCAGCAGGTGATGTCCAGCCACTTCCCGGGAAGCCGGGCTCCAGTATGCATAGTGGTTGTTCCAGAAGACAAGTGTAAATAACGAATGCCCCCCCTTCCTTCTCCTTTCTTTTAGCTTTTATTGCTGAGCAGATGTCATATGTTATGGAATATCCCTTTGGTCAGTTTGGGTCAGCTGTCCTGGCTATGTCCCCTTCCAAGATCTTGCCCACCCCCAGCCTACTGGTGAAGTGGGGGGGGGGAATGTTGGAGAGACAGCCCTGACACTGTGCAAAAAACTGGTGTGTTATCAACACCTTTCTAGATACTGATACAGAGCACAGCACTATGATACAGAGCACAGCACTATGATACAGAGCACAGCACGCCCTGGGCTGCGATGGGGAAAATTAACTCCATCTCAGCCAGACCCGATACACACAGTTATTTGCAAATGGTCCTGCTGCACAAAGCATTCTGGAAGAGACTGGATTACTCAAGCATTCACTGTCATTCCCCACAAAGTCTCTTACAAAGCAGTGAGTAATCTGAGACAAAAATAATTCAAGACCTCGGTTAATCCATTTTGCAGCTGTTGGCAGCTTCGTCACTGATCGCCATTTGGGAGGATGCATGGTCTAGGGAACAGAGCACTAGGCAGGTTCAGAGCAGTTACAGGCAGAAGAGTTTCCATGTTGGGGCAAGATTACTCCTTATTTGTACATTGAACAGCCTATTGTCTAATTTTAAACATCCCACCAATGGGGTTCTTACCACTCTCCCTGGAGACAGTGCCTTAGACAAAACAGGACCTTTCCACAACAACCAGCAGAAAATTTTTTGTGTAAAAATGTCAGCCTACTATCAGGGCTAGGCTAAGAAGTACAAAGACCAGATTCATGGTAAGCACTGAGGGGAGGAAAGGGGCGATAACATCAGCAGCATCACTGGAGGGGGAGCAGCAAATGGGGCTCCTCTCGGGATCCTTGCAACGTGCTCTGGGGGTTGTAGGGCTGGTGTGTCAGGAGGGTCCTCTCCACTGTTTGAAGGGTTGAGTGGTGGAGCTATTTCAGCAGCTGAAAAGAGAACCAGCACTGTTATTTCCCCAATAGTAATTCAGATTTAGTGGCAAGGGAAGAGGAAAAGAGAGGCAGCTTGGTAGGGGGTCAGGTAGCTGCTGCTGTTGGTTTTGGGACATGTTGAGCAGGGCAACTTCACCTCCTACTGTGGCCAACTACTGTAGATGCATTGAGGGGTCATGAGAATAGTCTGTTAATTTAGACTGGCAGTTTTCAATGATTATCATTAGCAAGATCTTATAGAGAAATTACAGTCACAGCTAGCATCATGAGTTTGGAAGGAAAACACTGGCTAGAACTGTCTAGGCCAGTCTTTCTTGCCTTTACATTAACATGCTCCTCCCCCCCCCCCGCCAAGAACTTCACAAAATGCATTGAAACAAAAGTAGAAGCTGAGATCTTAAAAAAATTGACCCTTAATGTGTTTTCCTGATTCTGCCTTCCTCTTTTCAGTGGTGTTGCAGCCTCATGTTTCTCCCTCATTTCATCTGAGCTCTGAACTGGGCACCCACAACTGCAACCAGTTAAATACGGAGTTGTTTCCTGTCCAGTATCAGATTTGGTATCTAGTTTTTGCAGCAGGGCAGTATGGCATGAGATTGCAGGGGTGGGTGAAGAACAAAATGCCGTTCCACAGCTCAAGGAAACCCAGCCTACTTCTAGCTTTTAATTCAAACAAATCATCCCTCTTCTAAGACAGCTTTTTACCCATTTGGGAATGCTTCTTTTATTATAATTTATTATTATAAAGAATACGGTCTGGAGCTCTTCGTCACTCAAGATTCTAGCATTTGGGATCCTTTGAAATATACCATACCAAAAGAATCCAGACCCAGGAGGAGAGAGGTTCAGTGACATGATGTCTGCTTTCACAGCATTATTGCTCCCACTTCCAGCTCATCATATTAGAGTTGTTTCCAGTGGCTACGTGAACAGCTTATTGCTAACATCTTTGTCAAGTACAATAGTTTAAACATGCATCCATGGTACAAGTACACTCAGTAATTACATTTTTAAGACATGGGCAATCAATTAGGAACCACACTGGCATGGAGATATATTGACAATGCTAATTGTCTTCTGTTACTGTCACCACTTATTCTGCTCCATTTTGCTCACGCCCTTCATTTTCCCAGAGAATCCAGATTCACATGGGGCACTGCTGGGCAGCTGCGCAACCTGAATGCCAATGTCTGGAGTGCATTTCCTGCCCCCGTCAGCTCTGATATGGGAGTGACAGGCTTCCTACTGACAATACCCACTTTTAAGGGCTCAGATATGGCTCCGCTTTGGCTGGTTGCAGTAGCTTTGGGGTGCAAGTATAAACCAGCATGAGTTCAGCTTGAAAATGAGTCATGGAGCCACTCTGAGTAATGCTCTCCTTCAGCGTGTTCTGAGTTGTGAAAGTGTCAAGTTCTCTGGGATTCCATAAGAGATGCGGAAGTGAAATACGATTTTTTTTTAGCTTAAAATAATATACCCTCACAGCATATCCTAGAAGTATTAGAATCTACCCATGTACAACTTCATTCCTGGGTAACTGTTAAACTGTGCCCAACTTCTAAGGAAGCCTAGAAGGAAAGAGAACAGTTGTACTAAGCTTTATAGGTTGATTACTGTAAGTGTATCTGCTGTCGCATTTAACCAATTTCCTACTATTTTTCCTCACTCCTTCCTCTCTCTTTCTTTTTGCTTTTTGAAAAGAAATCAGGGGAATACAGTGTATTTCATTAAATTAATTCAGTATGCATAATAACCTGGCAATAAATAGGAGAGGTTTTAGCAATGCAGGACTATGGATCATCGAAATGATGAGACAAAAAACCCCTGCAAACCATTTTAACTTAATATAACAGTAAATAGGAATTATCAGGAGGAGAAGTTTGATTAACTGCACAAAGAAGAGCAAGGCAGATAAGAAATCTTTCTTGCATTGCCATTAGAGTGAAAGGCAGTGATGGTAAAGCATGAAGGAAAAAGTGAGACTTGAATGAGCTTTAGGTCAGATATGAATAGGGTTTGGGAATAAAAGAGGAAGAAGGCTGGAAGAATTTGTAAGTGGAATTTGAAGACTGCAAACAAGATTGAGAATATAATAACAGAGACTTCAGAAGAGAGGTAGAGTGAAACTCCAAAGGGAATATATACTCAACAGAGGTTCAGCAGTTTGCAAAGATAATCTCTGTGTGGAAAATCACTAACCAAACACGAATTCTCAAAGCATGTCCACATATCATCTCTCCACTCAGTGAACTTTTCTCTCACCACACTGTACTACTGCTTCAGTACTGAAAATAAGGCTGGGAAGTCCAGGGATATTGAGGAGTTCATACAAAATTGTCATCTCACAGACAGACTCTCCAGGTGGAAAGATGTTGAGCTATGAAGTATACCCCTTTCTCTACTTTGACCCTGTTTGCATTTCTACTGTTATTTATACATGTCACAACAGGAAAAAAAAAAAAAAGAAAATCCCAAAACCCATCCTCAGATGACTTTGCACTAGCCAAAGCTCTAACGGACACTATCATTGTACTTTTATATAACCAACAAAGTCAGTCGAGTTCAAATCTTGGAATTTCAGATGCAGCCCATCATGAGCAATGATGAGACTGATGTGGAAAAACAGCCCTTCCCTGATCTTGGAACTGTTTTCTGGGCCAAAAAAAAAAGGCATATTTCTTCATGATCTCTTTTTATATGTTGCAACATCCTCTGTAAATATTTTAATGGAGATGTCTGAGGAGAGATAAAAGGAAATCTAGAAAGAATATATACTTGACAGAAGTTCAGCAGTTTGCAAACACAGATTTTATGTAGGGAACTATTGTCCAAAATTAAGTTCAAAACTAATACATATATTACCTTCTCATCTGCTTTGTTCCAGCAGCATGTCTGTATACAAGGCATGAACTCCATTCTGTCAAGGAGATGAGATATACCCCCAAGTCCTGTTCTCCCAACAGCAGAAATCCAGCTATTGACCTAATTATGGGACTCTCCTTGCTGAAGGCGAGGGAATGACCTTTTCTAAGTAGAAGAAGATTGCATATCTCTGCATACCCCTTCCAGCCCGTTATCCGAGGGTTATCTGTCAGCCTCCCTAACTCCTCATCATGGAGGTAATCTTCTCTGACCTGTACATTGCCCAGTAATTCAGGTACAACGTTGCACAAGAAAGGACCCAATGCTTCTTGATGAGCAGAAAACTAAGCATTTAGGGCAAAACTCTGCCTCAGTTGTAGCCCTGAAACTTTAAGGAAGTGAATGGGAGTATGTGAGTACAGAATACTGGTCTTCCATTTTAGAGTGTGCTTGACTCTGTCTCAACTCTGTAGCTGGCAGTTTCCTCTCTGCCCAACACCCTTTCTCACATGAGACTCATATGTCACTGTCTGGGCTCTAGCTGATGGTTCTTTCCCATCTCATTGTTTATACTCTCATGACCTTTTGTTGTTAAAGTGTCAAGAGCCCTCATTATCATTTTAGACATGAGGTCATGCTTCTAATCAACCCTCCCCCCTTATTCAATTAACATTTCCAATGTTTTTAAATTAAGTGCATTGGTCCACAGGCTGGGGGAATTTCCTTCCAATTACTACCAGTAGTGAAAGGCACATATCAAAGTTTATTTGCTTGTATCAGTACTCTCTTTTGATCTGCTGAAAGGATCTGGTGAACACACAATTAAGAAGTTCCTCCTAGGTATCTTTCCCCAAAGGACCAACAATACCTGCCGGGGTCTATTAGCATTTCAATACATTTCCCACCTCAGGAAATGTCTCTGCTTCCTTGTCTGACTGGTTAATGTAGCTGCATATTTTGCATGCATACCACTTAAAGTCACTGCCTGCCATTGCTGAGACTCATTATCCTCCATATTGCACAATTAGGGATTAGACTCGCATTCAACCTTCTTCAGCTCTCATGGGAGGGTCAAACGTGCACAGCCATTTGGGAAGGGTCAAACATTCAATGCTGTCAGAGAGGGACCAGTAGCATCCACTCCAGACAACAAGAGAGTGACAGTGCTCTGTAGGAAATGCTTGTATCAGACTAGGGATGTGCACTTTTTTCGATGTCTTCACACACTTATCTCTAAGATGTGCGTGATTACCAGGCCTTGTCCACATAGCTGCTGGGCATGTGGACTGAACAGAAGGGTGCTCAGAAAGCATGAATACTTCCTGATCTCAGCCTCAGATTACATCTCTTGGAAGGAGAGCAGAATAGCTTGTGGGAAGGCTATTCCACCATGTTATTACTTTTAAAGTACTGAATGCTTAGTGCAAACCAGAACATGTCAGAAGCAAACCATTTTAATGAGACTTAGGAATAGATCAACTCTGCCAGAAGTTATATGGGAGTATAATTGCCTCAACATTTGCCTGTAGCGACACACAGCATGACTATGTCTTGACCTGGTTTAAGCATGTGGAAAGGATTCTTTACCCAACTGTTGGCTCTCACAATTGCAAGACAGATGCAAGTTCCCATTTGAACCCAAGAAGATTACTATCTGCATCTTGCCAAGGCCAACCTGTGCAAACACAGCCCATAATTGGGAGCGTGATTATAAACAGAGATAGTCCTAGAGCATTGAAATTCAAGGCCCAGTTCCAACTTTACGGCCAGGAGGTGTGTGGAATTTTTTTTTGCTTCAGATCCCATTGCAAATACCTCCTGTAAGGATGACGGCTGAGTTGTAGGAAATTTTTATCCATTCTTTCCCCCTCTCTCTTACCTGTCCCTGTGACTCATGACAATGCCATGACTACACTGCCTCTGATGTTGCCACCACATTAGCACGCACTGGTGGTGGGACTCAGATGTGTTAAGCATCCTCCTCTGGGCCCAATCCCGTCAGTGCTGTCTCTCCAAAGCACAGTATCTTGTAAATACAATCTGTCTCACTGTCTCATCTGATGTTTATTATAATTCAGGTAGCTTTTACTTTGTGGAGGTAAGTGGTTCATGAATGATCCTGAGTTTATTTTTGAGTAGAAGAAAACCATCTTGTGGTTTGTGGTCTGTGGGGAGGGGATGTTCTATAGACCAATCTGGACTAAGCATCCATTACATGTTTTGCTGAGATTAAAAGGGATGAGACTCAATGACCCAGATTGTCGTCTCTAGCTCTATAGCCCTTTACATAGTTCAGGGACAGAGCATTTTTTCCAAAGTGCATTCAAGTGTATTTCAGACTGAAAGATCAGTTAGGAATTCTTTAAGGAAAGCAGTTTCAGTTATCTTAATAGTTAAAGGAATGTTAAAAGGTGGAGAGAAAGCACTTACTGACATACACAGTGAAAGAAATACAGAAAGAATACCAGTGGCAATATTAATGGGGCCAGAAGGAATCTAATCTAAGACTTTTAGGTGGAGAGTGCTGAGTCCTTTCTTGCATTTATCAGGAAAATCAGAAGTAACTCCCCCAAAGTCAGTAGATTTATGCCAGCATAGCCCAAGGAAGCAGACTGCCTGGAACCACTGCTAATTTGAACACAGACCAATATAAATCTGTGGGAATAAATCTTACATAGTGGGTATTAAAGTGAAGTGTTTGTGTCAGCCTAACCTGTTCCAAATGTCAAAGTCTGAAGGATACTACGAACTGGGAAGATCTGTTGCAAGAGAGGAAAAAAAAAAAACAAACCCAATGATGTGCCTGAAAGCATTCCTACTGAAATCAGTAGTGCTTTTGGCATTGGCTTCAAGGGTTGCAGGATTTAGTGCATGGGAGACTATAACAGGAATTTTAGAAAGGGAAAGTTAATAACCCACCAGTGAAAGAAGGTACTGAGCTGAGTCCCAACATGCTTCTGTCAAGATCATAAGCATGACTGGACAAATAACGAATGAGAGTATTGAAAGAGCAGGCAAAGTTTCTTCCCAGTTTACACCAAAGGCAGATGTCCTAACTGTGGGACTGGTGATGCTTCTCCATGCATCACCAGGCTTGCAGAACTTCACAGTGCAGAGGTGAAAGCTGGGGCTGGATGGTGTGTGGATACAGACATCTCTGCTCCTCACGTTCTAGTTTAGGGTTGCAATGGGGAAGTGCAGAGTTGTTCCCATCTCAGGGATGAAGTGATCTCTACAGAACAACTTTGTGAACTTGGAATCCAATCCATCATTAAACAAAACCAGAGAGAAACTTTTTATGTGACTACGACAGCAGATGAATGAGACTTGCGAAGAGACAAGATTTGTGAACATATGCACTGTACCTGAGCTAAGAACCAGGGTGTTGTGTGCCTCTGATTAAATTCAGTATCATCCCTCTTTTCAGTACAAAAACCTAAATTCAATTCATTTGTGCACTCAGCAGGGTTGGTAACTTTGCAACCCTAATAGGCCTGGGAAAAACGAATAAGATTTAATTCATTTATCACTGTAGCCTTGGATTTAAATGCCACAGCTTTCTCCCAAGAGGCACTAAAAATCTTCAGATACTGGTATCAATGTATTGTCTGCATGGCTGTTTATAACGAAATCCTGTTGTCACACACTGACCAATAAAAGGCATGTATGCCTTAGGTTTCTAATCATTATGAATCCATTTAGAATTCAATGCAATAACAGCAATCACATTGAATTCATTAGGGGATTTGCAAGGATGGCTTATGTAGTTCCACAGCAATTCCCTTGTAATTCATCACTAATTAAGCGTTATTTCATGCAGGAAATAATGAGCTGTGGAAACACTGTTAGTGCCAAATAATGGAATAAAGGTGTGTTTACATATTATAAACACTCCATGAATGTTCAGAGAGGTTAGAGCAGGTCTTGACTCTTTTACCTCTGGGAAAAGAAGGGATCCTAAAGGAGTCATCTTGCTTAACTCAGCTGAGTATTGCCTAAATAAATATTGAATTAGAAAGGGGCACACTGGAAATTGGAAAATCACTCTGACTTTGCACATTTGAGATGTCAGTGGTTTAATTATTAGATTGCTTCCAAGGCAGTACCATTCCCAAGAAGGGTTTTCTGGTTAGCCAAGGCTCAGGGTACTTGAGTTGGTGCAGCAGAACTTTTTGTTATTTATAGCAGGCAATGGGATTTGAAACTTTTCATTTGAAGAGAAGTTTTGACACCAGACTTAAGGAAGATGCCAGTTTCCCACTTTATTTAGCACCAGATTTCTAGGTGCTCAACAGCAACAACTTTCCCAGAGCCCAATACACTGTGGGAGTCCCAACTTTCCTCCTCTATTCCTTCATATCCCAGTCAGGGCTTGGATCTAGCATGGGGTGAAAAGAAGCAACTCTCTATTTCATACGGACATTGCCATAATCTTTTCATCTTTAACAGTGCTTAGTGTGCCTGAGAAGGATGGGGCTGCGTTCAAAGCCACGTGGATCTGCTTTCTGAAGAGTAAATGCCAGGAGATCCCCGGGGATGGTTCTGCAGTCCTTTGCTGAGATTGTCCGAGAGGGCCTGGGTACTACAACATGGCACACCCTGACATGTCTTTTTACCCCACTGATGTGGTGGGGTGGGATTCCAAGGGGAGTTGCAGTGTTCACACCCTGACAATTTTGGCTTCAAATCACAAATTAGACCCTTAGAAAACAATTGTATCTGAACAGCTCAATTAGAAATGAGTTCATCAGACACATAAGTCTTTTGGCTGGCACTATGGCATGTGAATACTTGCTACAAATATTTTCCCTTAACCATGAAAGACTCAGTCATTAACAGAAGTTGTTGAGAATGGGGTTTGGTTTTGTTTTACTTTGAAAGATCAGCAAAATGCCCCAAACATCAGCTATTTTGAAAAAGAAGGATATTGGTCTGTGGGGGGAAAAATCAGGTGAACAAACAACATTTGGGGGGGAGGGAGGAGAAGCCCACAATATCATTTCCGAAAGAGATCCTTAGCTATCCTGAGTAATTACCTTAGACATAGCTATTACAATTATTTAAAATGTCGTCTTGTTGCTTTTATTGTAAAGGAGGAGCTAGTATCTGAAGGGAAAAACTGCTAGGACTTTCAACGGCTGTGGTGTGACTCAACGGCTGGATACTTTCCGAGGCTCAGCTATGTGGAAGGATATGCTAGGAAGAGACACCAGCATTACCATGTTGTATGGAAGTCTCCTTAATGGCATTCTGTTGCAGAGTTGGATCTTCTGAATTTTGTCCATGAAGAAACAGATAAATGGCATTATGAGGGCTAGTATCTTGTCTCTTAGTGCTCCCCATGGGAGCGGAGAAGGGACAGAGGGACAGACATGTTGGACACATCACACCAGAGCTGGCTGAAGGCTTCTCAGTATTAAGCTAGATTTTGCTGCCCAAGGACAAGGGAGAAATAACTATACTGTGCCTGTGCTCCCTGAAGTGCTACTGGCTGGAGAGAAGTGAGGTGTGGGGGGAGCACAGCCTGCTTCCCCCCCTGGTCCTTTGGACTCTGCTTGGGGTTGGGCAGTGCCTGCATGGAAGCCACCACAAAAGTGGAATAACTGCACACAAAGGCAAGCCACAAATCTCACTCGGTCCTGAGATGCTAAGAGTGATATCAACTAGGAGAACAGCTCTTTGGATGCTGTTTTCTGCCTGCTGCCCTTGTTGCTTATAGTCCTTGATGGCCACGCAGATACTCATCATTTCCAAGCAGCCACTGCAGGATTAGGAAAGCCTGTCAGAGCAGTACTGAAGCTGAGAAAACTTTCTCTCCCAGTGGAACCTCTAAATTTTCTCCATTGCATGGATTTCTGGAACAGATGATTAAATATTATAGCTCCCAACATCACCATGACAGGCAGAGTGCATGACATGGTCAGGGAAAGGAGGAGCTTGTTCCTTACAGTGTAAACTTTATATGACTGGTTTTGCAAGTCCTATCTTTACAACATCGGAGGCAGGCACTGTGTCAGTCCTTCAATCAGGCTGGCATTTGCCCTAACCTGTATTGACTTGTAAGACCTCTTCATTTCCTCCTCTCTCTCTCCTCAGTCTCGCAGGTCTGAAATTCAATATACGAGAAACAGGAATGCAAGAAAGCTTGGAAGCCTAAGCTAATCAGGTGTTGTCAGGTGGGAGCTTTGCGACAACGGTTTTATTTTTGTCATTCTTCCGGAAATGCTGTTTGGGTTGAATTCAAAATGCAGGTCAAGTTAAAGAGGCAGGACTTGCTATGGGAACCCTTTCTCTAGGAACATCCCCTTTGCTTTCAAGGGGAACCAGCTGCTCCCTAAATGCTTCTAAGACCAAATTCAAACTCCTGCTAGTCCAAGCTGTTGATGGCTCTGTGTAAAGCTAATTGCTTGTTTGTCGTGTTTTGTTTCTGCTGTGGCTGTGGTTGTTTCGTGCAGGTTTTTTCCACCCCTTTCCCTTCAAAGCAGTAACTTTCCTCAACAGATCTGGCTTCAAACAAAAGAAGATGCTGCAGCTTTAATGAAAATTTAAAAGTCAATGAGACACACACAAAAAAGAGACATGACCCAGGATGAGCTCAGTCCAATGAATAAATTCAAACCATTTAGTGAATGTTTGGAAAGATCAGAAGGGCACCTTTGCTTGCAGCATTTTAACAAGGCTCCATGAATTAGCAAGAGGCCTGAAAAATGAGTGGCAGTGGTGGGGAGTAATTCAGTTGTGATCACTTGAGGGTGATGAATGAGGAAGTGACATAGTCTGTTCAGAGACAAGTCATCTTTTCTAAAACAATTGTACTTAGCCCTCATGGCTGGAGACTTACATTGCAATGATGGTAGTGCTGGTAATTAATGAAACAGTCCTTGCTTTTGGGAGGAATTTTAGAAACACAAGGCTGAAGAAGGAGCAATGTGAAGACCCAAAGAGACTTTCTCAAAAGGCTGAAATATTCCTAGACAGTGGATGTTGCTCTATGAGATTTGATAAATTTGTCTTTAGCCTGGGAGATTGAGCATGGTTTAAAAGGGCTGGGAAAAAAATGACTTCAAGGCACGTTTTAAGGTAGATGGAGGATGAATTAAGATTAATGAGAGTCTTACAAGTGGGCTGAAACTAGCAGTCCTGATATGAGAACAGTGATAAAAGCCAGCAAGACTAGCCTCGGAATGTGAATTACTTGCTTTATTCAGTGCCCCTTGTGGTTATATCTAAACCATTTGTGTGCGCATGTGTGTGAACGCAGGTATATACAACTGACATCCATTTTACATTAACCATGCACAAAATCTCAGTGACCATCTAGACAAAAGGAGGAAAACATCCTTAAATCCCAAGATGCAAGACATTTTTTTTTATTTCTCTCCTCCTCCAACTGTAAATCAAAATGCTGGTTGTGTCCTGTTAATAGTTAAATGTGCTGTAAGTTAAATAGACCTAACAAGGCAGTTTTCAAACAGGAAACCTGGTAGGAGTTTAATGACATCTTACAGTACACCCATCCTGGCAATATAATCATTAAAATTTGTCAAGTGTAAAAACAAATGACAAAACATTACCCCAGAGCAACTTACTGTATAAATGCAACAATGAAGCTGCTAAATGGTTTCTCTGGATATTTACTTCCAGATCTGAAGTCATATTGATTTGGCTTCATCCCCTGAAGGGCATGGGTTCATAGTTTTATGGAGAATGCAACATTAGAAAGATTCACCTTACATGAGAGGTTTCCAAGTCTGCACTGCAAATTGGTGTAGAATTATTAAAAAGAGAGCAGCCAGAAATGACTGAAACAGTCTTGGAAACACAGAGAATTATGTTGATTTTTTTTTAAAAAGAACACCCTAGAAAGAAGCAGATTCCACATTGAGTATCCACACTTCTATGCACCATTCCTAAAATTCCACAGATCCAGGAAGGACATTTGTTGCTTGGACAAATTTCACGGGAGGAAAGATATCATTGCCGAAAAGTCCTTAATGCAAAAGCCATTCATCATGAAGACGAAACCAAAAAAAAAAACCCCATACAAATGTATATAAATATATTCAGATATTTATGAACACTAAATCCTAAATTCCAAGGGGTTGTTGGAATATGAGACATTGCCATTGTGGCCTGCCTGAGGTTGGAAACAGGATAACCTCACGGATTGCAGCACCCAACGGGGACAGATTACATGAGAAGAGGAAATGAAATGCCGTTTGCTGAAGGTGTTGATGATGATGCAGTGTCTCCATGTTCACTCTCTGACACTTTTTTAAACTATCGACTGCTTAGAGGACCCATGTGTGGAGTGCTTGCATGTAGCATCTTTAAAAAAATTTATGTAATCATTATGCCACTCTCACGGTATCCAGAACTTGGGGCTGAGAGAAATCCACAGCCATTTGCAAATGGAAATGCCTGACTTTTGCGTCCTTGGATGACAACTATTCTACATAACTTCTAGGCAAGTGAACAGGCCTTTGAAAGCAAAGGACTACTTACTTACTTTGGGATACATCACTCCAGTTAATAGCAGATGGCAGCACTAGAACAGGGACATGGTTCAAGATATGAATGACTTCTTTGTATCATAGCACGCTCCCCTTTATGCCTCTTTTGTAGTGTGAAAAGCCATAACTGTAATGTATATTAACTCTGATATTGTGTTACACCAGCAGCATAATGTAAAGGGGCCCTGATGAAACTCAAACAAAACTTGCTGAGTGGCAACTGGACCTAAAGAGATTTTCTGATTAATGAAAGAACCATTCAGTACTGATCATCTTGAGACTGGCTGAGCATTGTCATAATGCTCAGTAGTTGAATGTGAAATAATCAGGAAATAACTTTGTGAGTTTGGATTTCACTATTTTTAGGCAAAATATTTCTTCAAGAAAAATAGTCTTGGTGAAATTTTTCCTTGCCTCTTCAAAGCAGTGGGAAAACAGTTCTTAAAGAAAGAGAGGATGTCTTTCATACACAAATATAAGCAAATCCTGAATTGAAAGATAGATAACAGCCTGGTTATTTTTGCTTGTTTGTTTTTAAAATAAGAAGTAACACCATGCCAAGATTTGTGGGTTTCCTACAGAGTTACATGTATGCTTGCATACTTCATAAAGACAGTCTTCCCTGTGCACAGGAGCTTGGTAGGATTTTTTCACTTGCTGTGAGGTAGTTCAGTAATTTTGCAGTGTTGTAATGCAATAAATCTTTATTGATGAAATTTTGTAACTCATAGTTTCCATACAGTGTAGAAGAAAATCTCAAATCTCTTCATCCCAACACATTTATTCTGCCAAATGTGTTATTGGGTGAACAAAGCATGAGAAAAAAACCTTAAAAGTTGGCCCACAGAGCATCTTAAAACCAGATAGGAATAGACATAAGGCATTACGTTGTCAAAGACTAGAGAGTTGCTTTACACCCTCCCCTCAGCAAATACCAGATAGTAGCTGTTCCCACCCAGGAGCAAGCCAGAAGATGCATTTTTGCCCAACATGTTTCTGCTTTTTTCAAGCTATGAGTTTTATCAGGCAGCTATTCAATAGGGAGAGTAAATCACTGTTGGAGTGGGGCCTTGGAAGCAAGGCGATGACCCAGTAATCACAACGCTACTGAAACCCATTTCTTTTTGTTTCATGTCTGGTTCTTTCATTCTCTTACGCTGCATGTCCCAGCTCCCTCCCTGCCTTCCTGTATTTCCTGGTGACTAGAGGATTTAGGAGATGGAGGGACTGAATCTCCAAAGGAAATGTTTGAAATGCAGGTATCTAGAAAAGGGTCTCCTTGGTTTGTCTTGGACTGGAGGCATTCACGTGCACAGTTGCAGAGGAAGTCTAAGATATGGAGCTCTGGGAGCAAGAAAACACCTCCCAGTACAGCTGACTGGGGTAGCTAGAAACTGGAAAAAGTTGAAACATCCCTGAACTCCGCAGTTCCTGTGGGGTCGATCAGGTGTTGTTGACACTCCTGCGCCCACCAGCTCGTCTGGGTCCCATCCACACCACTAATTTCCCTGTAGCATGTGGTAATCACCCATCTCACTTGGACCAGGAGAGATACGCACATAAACGGTGGCTATTAGCTGCCCACCTTGTTGACCCATAGGTCTCTGTAGGTCACCTCACTCAGCTTCTGGTGGTGGTCCCTTCCCGCTCTGCGGTAAATACCACCAGCTTTGGCGGGCCAAACAGGAGAACACAAAGTAGGAGGGATTAGCTCTATTAAGTAAAGCCTTTGACAATTAAACTCCTGTAATTCAATACTAATTAAGTGATATTTATCCGCTACTGGATGTTGAGTTACGAAAGCAGGCTAAGCAGCCTTGTGTGTTCTCTTGCTGCTTTTCTTCGTCCTGCTCAGGATGCTGCAGCAATGAAGGCACAGAGACGGCCCTGCTGCTGTATGTGGCAAGTACCAACACAAATGCTGCCGGGTTTATCAAGTCCAGTCCTCTGCAAACATGTTCAATAGATGGGTACCATGGAAAGCTTCCTAGAACATGTCTTTCGTCCACCACCACCTCACAAATTGGAGTAGCAAGACCCATGTGTCTCCTCTCTGTGTCTGTTAGTCTACTTGAACACATGGGTGAGACCCCACCTAGAAGGGCTGAGAAACCCTGCCGTGCTGCAGCCTTACTGTCTGCTCCTGTCCCCTTCTTACAAATATGTATCCAAGTTCAGTGACAGACAGGGGAATAAAGATAAACTCTCCAGCCATGTAGGACAGCATTTTAGCCATCCAGTAATTTGAAAAGAGCCCTTGCCTGCTCATTTTTTAGAGTAATTCTACTAATATAAATCTCATTTTTAAATCAGCTTGCCTTTAAAAACAAAGACTGCATCTGAGACATGCTTTTGTTGATTTTGAAATAGATTCTTCTCTAATTTATGAAATTAATGTAAAGCCTGTTGTATGTAGAGCCCAACTCAATTAGCTCCCTCAAATGGTTGTTTTCCACTTGATCTAAGCTACACTCTGAGGTTATAGCCACAGAGCTCTCTAGCACCATAACAACAGGACTATTTGGCATCACATTCTTTTTAGATTTGATTACTTTTTCCTTCAGCCATTAGCACATGCTTTTTCTAAGCTAAATCCTGTTTCATGTTCTCCAGCTTCCTTTTCTTTTGTCCTCTTTGGTGTTTCTGACACCTCCTAGTGAAGTGTCAATTGCAAGTTTAATTAACACATCTCCACCTTCTTATTTCACATGTGTAGTGAAAATACTGAATAAAGCCAGAGCCAGTATCAGTCCTTTAGTACTCCTGGTTCCACTGACCAGGTTTGACTTCACAGACTATTATACATGTGGTGTTTCATTTAAATCCGTTAGACACTCTTTTGACCTTGTAACAAAATATGCATCTATGTTAATTTTTTTTTTCCCCCCAGGTAAAATCACTGTAGGCTTTGACTTTGGGTTTTAGCCCAGATCTGCCACTCGAGTATGTGGACTGGAATGAACTCCATCCACAAACACTGAGCAGAGGATCCCTTGGGTCCGAGGAAATCCCCAACCGACATAAAACTGGCAGGAGCAGACACTGTCTCAGCCACCTCTACTGTATGTGGGTCCAAGGATGGAGACTGGGGAGAACCTATAATGCTTAGTGGATGTCTCTCCTATATTTCCTCAGCTGGCACATAGTAAGGATAAATGCATCAACCACATGTTACACTTAGCTCTATCTGGCCAAAACAGTGAGTCATTTCCTCGCTCCTTCAAACTTCTCTTGAAAATGCCTTCTTTTTCCTATTGCCTTTGATTAATTTGTTTAAGACTTTTGCACTACTGTGCTAAGAATACAGTAATATTATTGTTAAAATACAGTAATATTTTAGTACATAATAATTACCTATTTACTCAGTTATCTACTTGACCATACAACTACTGTGAGTTTAATGTGCTTGGCTTAATAGCCAAGAGCTTTCATCATTTTGCAGGTAAAACCTGTTTTCTGGAACTTGTTCAGTTATTCCATAAGCTGAACTAACAGATGGAAGTTAATAGCAGCGGAGACTGAGAGAACATTGAATCTTCTTTACACTCTGTTCAGTATATGTACCTGTGAAATGCATGTGTTGAAGGGCTGCCATTGGAGCCTGCATTTGGGGACAGACTTGCCTCACCTAGGCTAATCTAGCTCAAGAGGATGATATATTCAATCTGCCTCAATAACCCGTGCTG
Organism: Astur gentilis; assembly: GCF_929443795.1. Classification (NCBI taxonomy): domain Eukaryota; kingdom Metazoa; phylum Chordata; class Aves; order Accipitriformes; family Accipitridae; genus Astur; species Astur gentilis. Next base: position 12,937,320 of record NC_064904.1, read on the forward strand.
AGATGGGAGGAAATGCCTCCTGTGGTGCCAATCTCGTTCCATTCACCAGAAGCCTCATTTCGGGCCAGCCGATGCTGAGAGGGAGGAAGCCCCCAGTTGTGGTGCAGTTTGTAGTTGTCTCTAGGTGAACAATTCCACAAGTAACTTCTAGGTGACTCATTTCCCAGCTTGCAAATGCCTAATCTTGGCTCTTTCCTAAGACCGCTTCCTCACTGTGTTTACCAAGGGATGTTTAAGACACTTCTAACAAAAGGCTAGAGGTTTAAATTAAAGTCCCAGTTTAGAGACTTGCCTTACAAGTGCCTATGCCTCAAAAACAAGCAACAGAAAGGTAAGAGGTATTGCCTTAGAGAAGCCCCACAAAGTGACTATAAATAAATTATTTTGCCAGATTCTCTCACGAAGCAACATATGCACGCAGTGGTTCAAACACAAATCCCAGGTAATCACATGAATTTCAACTTTTCCACGAAAAGGGGATCTTATAATCCTGCTTTATGTTGCTTTTTCTTCCCAAGATCCTCAGCACACAAAGCTCTCTGCCTCAGAAGCTTGGATAGGAAGAAATGAAGCCCTGAATCCCTTGTGGTACTCATTTTGCACACTACTGTACAGCTCCTACATTTCTGTGATTTGCATTCTCCTGTGAAGCAGCCAAATGAATAAACATTAAAGATGGAGACCGAGCGCACTGACAGAACAATATTCTTGTTAAAGAAGCTCTCTCTTTCAAAAATCGATGAGATAATATCCTTTTAAAGCTATTTCCAACTGTCGTCTCTCCTGATTTGGCTCTCTGGGAGTTGGAAGTATCGGGGAGATTAACGACAGCTTTAACAACAGAAAGGTCCCCCTTATTTCGATCAGGTACGGTTAATGTCCTCTAATGCTTTGTCCATGCTGTGAAACCAGCCAAGAGGCCATCTCAGTGCTTTTATTTGTTCAGGTGAAGCGCTGGGTAGCTGTGACTTTCTGGATTATTATGGGGGGGGGGGGAGGGGGGGAGGCAACTATGCAGCTGACAGAAAGTCAATGGCATCAGGGAAAAGCTATCATCTCCAGCAGGCTCGCCACCACTTTCCCTTAGCCAGCAGGGAGCAGCCTGGGCTCACCTCACCAGTGCAGCCCTCCTCCCGCTTGGTCCTTCTGGAAGAGCCAGCCAGGACACGCTCATATCATCTCAGCTGCAGAGAGCCACCTCGCTGGCTTCTTAGGGCTCCAGCCTCACAAACCATTGTAGGAATAATAGTCCTTACAGGATCATTTCTAAATGAGTTGTGAAAATAGATTAGGTATATTCAGTTCAGGCAAGAAGCATTTTTTGATAGGCTTTGGGCAAACAATCTGTTCCTTTGATACATCTTACTACTGAGTTTCAAAGAAATCAAATTGATGAAGCTGTGAAGAAAGCGATTTGTTAAAAATTAAGTCTTTTTCTTTGGAGATTCAAGTTGAAAGAACATCTCTGTGGACTGTGCCTAATCAGAACCTTTGAACACTATCAGGCATGCCCCATTAGGGTTGCCAGCCTTCCAAAACAAATTACTTACAGTAATCCCTCGCCTGATGTATGCAGTAAAAGACAATAGTGCAGCTCGACAGCACTGTCATTGCATGAGATTTATAGTGTGCAGCTGAGTAAACTTCAATTTATACTTTATATCACAAAGTGGCCATGAACCTCATTTCAAGACAAAGAATATTAAAACTATCAAACTTGCTTAACATAACTGGCCAGGTTCTCAGCTGGTATGAATTCGTGCAGCTCTGTTGGCTTTAGCAGAGTTGTGCTGATTTACACCTGATGAGAATCCTCATTCCCCTCCTCCCCAGAGTTTGGAAACTTCTAAAACAACCCTTATCACAAGGGACTGTGAATGGACTAAGCAGCAGTGAAAAGAGCAAATTGTCCCTCCCTTCATTCACATGCATTGCCATTGATTACATTAATTAAGTTGTTTTGGGGAGATTCTTCAACAGGTGTAAAACAGCATAGTCCTACTGAAAGTAACATGGTAACTCCATCCATTCCCTCCAATTTTTGGTGTGCATCGCTGTGTGTTTAAGCTCATTCCTTAAACAATTATTTTCTTTACACACTGAGCATGGTCTTGTTTAATCCATTCTGTGACCAGCCATTTGGATCGTCACAAAGGCTTCATATCATTAAAACATTCAATTGGTTCATAAAATAATTCTGAAGTAAATGAAGCACAGTAACTTAAATTATTCAGTAACTTGCAACTGTGGAAATGTAGTAAGGGGGCTGTGTATTTGATGGTAATTAGAATACAGTAAACAATCATGTAAGCAAAAAAAAAAAAAATGCAGTTTGGAGAATCACATTTCATAATAAAGTGTCAGCAATGTCATATGCCTCACAGAATGGAAAAAGAATGATGCCTGTTGTACGAATTACGAAAAGCACAAACCTAGCTAGGTAACTAGGTCCTGCACCAAGTTCAGCTGAAGTGACTAGAGGGACCAGCAGAGCATTCACAGGAGCCAGGAATTCAGCCCTACCGAAGTGCTGCCGAGACCTTGCAACAGTGGCTTGGCAGCTCTGATCAGGCCAAGGAGCGTGGAGGCCTCAGGATGCTGCTCAGCCTCTTGGGGAATTGAATGTTAAAGCTTTCCTTCCACAGGACGTTTGGAACAGACCTAAGTTTAAGCAAGAGAGTTATTCCAGGTACTTGGGTGAGATTCCTCCTATGCCTCAAGCATGGTTTCTGCTTACGTATCAGGCTCTTTTATAGAGCTTGGACCCTGAATTTGGACTGAATACATCTAATCTCTGAGACAGTCTTTATTCAGACAGAAGAAAAACTTCTTTTCCCTATTTGAAGGGGGATGAAAGTAGACTTGGACCACATTGCTCCTCAACAGCACTCTCAGAAAGAGAATTCTGAAACCAGTAAACTCTCTTTGCTGATTGCTATACATGTAAAGCAATTACCTTAACATATTTTGGCCTGACAACAGTGCTCCCTAATATTCTTATCTTATCAGATTCTTCTTTCCCTGTTCTGTCCTCCTCCTAGTCCCTCTGAAAGGAAGATAGCCTTTGAGAAAAACAAATTCTATCTCTTCACTTGAGGCATCAGTGACAAAAATATGAACAAATGGTCTACAAAGCATGTCACACATGGCCTCATCTGTTTCTTTTTCCCAAACTTAATTTTGTAATCAATTTTGGTTATAAAGATTAATTTGGATATTGGAAAAGGTGCCATTGAAAGCTTTTTAGAGATTTTTGTAAGAATGCTTTTAGGATGGAGAACAGAGAATGCTTCATCTTCCAGAAAAAATATTTCACATGTGTAAATAAAATCCTATTGGTCTCTGGAGAGCTTCTGTCTTACTAAGAGCAACAAGATTTCTCAAACCAGTAACACCAGAAAACATCACTTAGTCTGCCTGCCTGCTCTTGTATGGTGTATGTAGATACTTCTACTGCAAACTGCCTAGCTTTGTAGGTATTGCTCAACATCACGGCAAATGAATGTTTCATTTCCCTTGAAGTGAGCTGCCTTCCGCAACGTTTCCATACATGTGAAAGTTAGCAACAAAACAATGCTTCAGGTGACATTTTGCAAAACCACTTGCCTTTGGCCTAATTTGACTACTGTCAAAATCAAGGAAGGCTTGCCACCAGTGTCATACAAATAAAAGTTAGCCAAAATCTTACACTTCTGAAAATGACAGTCCCTGAAACTTATTTTTTTGCACAATATCTTTTGAAGTAAGTGCTCTTACTTTTCTTTAGGGAAGAAAATCTTCTTTTCCTCTCTTTCCTTTGAAGGAATAACATTGTATTTATAATAAAGTTTGCTGTCATAAGTTAATTGAGGCAATAAGTCTTTGCAATCTTTTTTCTTTGTGCTGGCCTCTAAAGCAGTGCTGTTTTTCTCTTCCCTTAAAAAATAAAAAAAATATGGCTAGGCTGGATATTGAAATGACAATTCTCATCTCTGCATGTGCACATTTGTATTTTTCCTCTATAAGGCTTGTACTGAGGGGAAAAGAAGTGGATCGATTATAAATATGACAAGTAGCACTAGCGTAATTTTCCCATCGTATTCCCGTTACAGGAAAGTAACTCTGTCCTTTCAATGAGAGGATTTTTTAAATTCAGAGAGAGAGTTGTTGTAATTAAGCAGATGGTGATGTGGATGATAAGATAATTTAGGGCAAAATCCAAGTGAAGGGGTGGTGCCCTATGCTCCTGCTGAGCTAGGGTGGGACCCAAGTTCATATAGTGTAGTGAAAGAGGAACTCAGGACTTTGCAGGTTTGAACATATATGTTGAAGGCAATCATGGTACATTCCTATCCTTCTGACCCTTATCATCACTCTTGACCTCTGGTGTTAATGTCTTCATTAGTTTTGGTACTACTCTCTAAATTAAAATAGGCCCCGATGTCTCAGTTCCCACTACTCTTGAAGACCAAGCCTAAGTTTAAGGGGTTGCATGCAAAATATTAAGGGTAAGATGCAAACCTTGAGAAAATTATGTAAAGGTACAGAACACATTATATAAATTTGGGCTACATTTTCTTCCAGATCTCTTTGATGTTCAAGTGATTATCATTATAAGTCTTAGGATTTGATTCCTCATTGCAGAATAGGAGCAGGAATCTTTTCAACGCAAGTGACTACAGGTAAAAATTTGATGTCCTAAACAGATAAATATATTTGACATTGTATTCGCTTCTTTAATTCATGAGATAATAAATCTCAATGATAAATGCTCCCTCCAAACAACAGAACAATGGGATGGCTATCAATGTTTATCCACACCCTGTAAACATACAAACCTCTTGCATATTGGAAAAGCCAGTAGTGCCTAAATTGATGGTTGCCTATTCAAGACATCTCATTTATTACAGTAGCTGTGATGCAGGCAAATAAAAGAATGACCAAAGGATGCTCCTAGGTGGAGAATAGGAGGATAATGAGGTCAGATAAAATGTCTGGGTCTCATTAATCCCAAAGAGCTAAGAGAGCTTTCCGTGGCAGTTCAGCAAAGATGGTGAAGCACAATGAACAGCAAATCCATACTGACACTAGTGTTTCCTGGTAACCTGAACCTACAGAAATCTCCATCTCATCTTTGTAAGTTGCTGAGCAAAGCACAAGGGCACTTGGTAGTACACCTGCAGGCAGAGGTTCTGTTTATTGCACAAATATGGGCTGGAATCAGTGAGGTGCTGGTTTCTTCCTTCCCACCTACTCTACACTCCACCAACGTGAAAGAACACAAAGACTTGAAATGCGTGGTGGTGCTGCTCTTAAACCAGCAGGGCCAAAACCAACAATGAAACCCTAATAATAACATTTGTATTAGGATGGAATAGTTGCAAGCAAAAATAGCAACAGGCAACTCCCTTCCCTCCCAGTCCCAATAACTTTTCCTTTCCTTTAACAATTACCACTTTTGAGGATTCTTTCTCTTGACATTCTATCCTTATCTTGCAGAGATCCTTAGCTGCCTTTTAGAAATTACTTGCCTAATATCTCACCTAAGCCTCCATTCTTGCAAATTTGGCCCCTTTCTCTTTGTCTAGTCTCTTATCAATATGGGAAAAAAAACTGATTTCTACCCCTTTCAGTATAACCTTTTATATTATGATAAGCTGTTGCATACCTTCTGTTTCCATGACCTCCCTATAGGCCTCATATTTATCTTTTCTTGATTAAAAAAAACAAGGTCTGATTATTTTCCTATAGGGATGATGCTTTTTTATCTGCTTGTCATTTTGTCATCTGTCTGCGGTGGTGTTTACATGCAGCACCCAGACTGGGCTGGTGATATACCACCACTGAGATATACCACTGAGTAAAAAAGGATATCTACTATTCTTCCAGGATCTCCACTTTGCTGCTAATTTTTAATTCTGTGATCCACTAAAATCTTCAGATTCTTTACTGCTATACTATGTTCTAGTCAGATGTTCTCCATTTTCTAATTTTCCTTCCTAAATACAGCATCTGTATTGAATTTAATCTTATTGATTTCAGGTCATTTATCCAATTTATTGTGATCATTTTGAAGTCTAATCCTGTCTTCAAAAATTCTCAGGAGATTTCCAGTAAGATGTCATCCACAAATTTTATATGTATACTCTCCATTTCATGACCCAAGTCATTTATAAAAATATTGAATAACAATGGACAGAGGACAGGCTCCTATGGGGCTCGCATGATGTGACCTTCCAGTTTGACAGCAGACTATTGATAACCACTCTTTGCATAAGGTTTTTCAAGCATTTGTGTATCAGCTTTGGAGTGATTTTTGTCTGGATCATAATCCTTCATATGCCTGGCAGCCCTCCTCCATCCGCAAAAGCCCACTGTCCAGTATCTACTTCACTGTGACAATTCTCTCTTTAATCACTTGGTCTGTTGAGACTGCCCTCTGTTGTCAATGTCTCTTCCTAAAGCAGGTAAATATGGCTTTTCTTTATTAACACTTTTTTGGACTCTTGTGTTTTCAGAGTTGATCACTGTTGTTCTTCATATTTCTTCTCCTTCAGCATCAGCAGATGGGAAAGATCCTGGCTTTCTGCTCTGCTGCTGCTTGTTAAATAGGACATCTGAATGTTCTTTTCTCTTTCCTTTCCAACCATAACATCCCCTTGGATTCCTTCCTTCTCTTCCCAATGCCAGATACTCACCTCTCATAAAGTGGTGTAGTTCCCAGGTTTAATTAATAAATTGGCAGAACTCTAAAGCTTTTTAACTGTTGGTAAGCCACTGTATGGCAGAACTGAAAAAAAGACCCAACCTATACATCTGTCAAAGTAGATAAAAAGAAAAATAAAAATGGTGCCACTGGTTTTCTTAATCTCCATGTTGTCAGTGACAGACATCCTGTACGTGTTCAGTCAGCCGTTGGTCCCACCCAAAGGAGTCTGTTTGGAAGATGACTTACAGTTTTCTACAGCAGAAGATTTCTTGGAATCCCATCATGAATGCTGTGCAAATCTGCTTTCACCTCAACAGCCTCAGAAAAGGTTTCCCAACACCTCTCCAAGAAAGCAGGAGATATTATTCTCTTGTCAAATGGCCACACCAGAGCCTGGAGCTCCCCTCACAAACCACTCAGAAGACTACTGGAGCTGGAATGAGTTTGTGGCCACCTATTTGCATTTACTTCACCTTAGGCTTCATTGGACATACTTGCCAAAAGTGCGTTTCACAGACTTTGTAAAATCCCAGGTGCCATCAGCCAGGCATGTCTGCTGAGTGCGCTGCAGAGCAGAAATGAGCAAGATCCCACCATCCAAGAGGGGATTGCTGAGGTGGAGCCTGCAGAGCCATAGGAAATAGGAGAACCGCACTGATTGGCAGCAGCTGGAGATCCAGCCTTGAATTCTAAACGAACTCTTTAGCGTTCACCTGAGGTCTGGCTCACATTCATTTGCAGCAATGGGCAACACGTGTTGCACGACACGGGGTTTCATATTGCTGTGGAGCTACTGCTCCATCCCCAGCCGCAGGTCATGAGTGAGAAACTGTGCAGTCTTTGTGTGTCTCCGTTCACTGTATTCCTGCCTCTCGTTACTGGCATCAGTGGTTTGCAGTGTCGGACAGAGGTGCTATATGCTAAACCAGATTCCTCAACACGTTCACGCTCACAAAACACAAACACTTGTAATAGGCAAGCACAATTAGTGTGTGTGCTTCTGTTTCTGTGTGCTTTGAGAAAGGCTGGGAAGGCTAATTGGTTCTGGTCTGAATCAGCTTCCTGGTTCAGGGCACACTTATAAAAGGGATTTCAACTACACGTTCAGTGCCAAATGTAGCAGATGGTGGTACGATAGTAAATTACATTAAGGAATACTTGTACAGTTTCTTTACCACTTTTGTAGTTGAAAAACAAACAATTGAGTCGCTTAGGGTAATGGCAGATGCAGCTTCGTGTATGTCTACCACCCTAATAGTTTTATGGAATTATCTCAGAGAATAAAGAAGCAGGTTTAATAACCATGGAAATGATCTGAATAATCCTGGAGCGATCATCATTTCTACTTTAGAAGTTTATGTTCCTCTGTTGCTAAGATTTGTGTTTCCAATTCCAAGTATTTATATAATCATATTCTGCATGTTTTTTTCAGACATTTTCCTCTTATTTACAAAAAAAATTCTGCTAACAACTTTCTAGCCAACTGTAAGCAATAAATGGCACCCCTGGGTATTAGTGCCACCTGGTTGTCATGATGTATTGAATCACTTCCTATTTAAAATAGTGTTTGAACAGTCTTCTACATTGTTTTCCAGCTCTGTGTCCTTTGTTTACCAGTTTCCACACCTTCTTTGAAACACTTTTCAGCTGTCTGGTGTTATAGGTGTGTAGAATAATCCAGGCTGGCAAGGAGTCTAGTCCCACCTCCTGCTTAAAGTGGAGTCAGCTCTGAGATCAGACCAGGTTGCTCAGGCCTTTGTCCAAATGGTCCTGAAAGCCTCCATGGACTGAGGTGGCCCAGCCTCTGTGGGCAAAAACTCCACTGTTTCACTGGTGCAATTTTTATTATAATATCAAGTGGAAACCTCTGGTTTGAATTCAACTCTATATTCAACATTATTCTACTCTGCTTAGCATACTGCAAATGAAAATGCCACAATACAGTCCATCCATAATTTGATAGAGGTTCATGAAAAAAAAATATTATCTACCTGAGTAACAGAAATTGGATTTATTCTCTGTTATTTGTATTGTGCATAATAAAGTGGAGGAGTAAACAGATGTGCATATACATGAGTATCCCTCAAGTGGTTCTTTATTTGTGATAGAGGAAAAGACTCAGAAGAATGCCTACAGATTTTGGGTTTATCTTCTGTTCTGCCAGGGCAGGATCTAAATCAGTCTCCATTTTTGAGGGGCCAAATATCTCATTCCATTAATTAGTACATCAAAGGTTCTGCAGTCAACTTGAGGAAAGTAACCTGCCAGAGAAGAGGCTTTAATACAAAAATTATAAGTTATCAACATCATGGTAAAAACCAAAACCAGCTTTGTACAATGAAGTGCATGAGATAACCATGTAATTAAAAAGGTAAAATTGTAAACCCAATCATTTTTCATATCATGTTCTGGTAAAATAAGGTTAATTTATATCTTCTTTTGTTTTGCTTCGATCTTATTAACAGAAAGGTAGGCAAGCTGGCTGAACATTTCAATTCTACCTTCTATGATGATGCTATCCATCGTGTTAAATTTGAGTTTATAAAAAGCAAGATGATATGTGACAGAAGCCCCATCTTTTTGTTTGTATTCCCTTGGATTTTGAGTGTGAGGGTTAGGTATCTAACTCCTGATCTGTGAGTATATTATCCAGTTGCAGGCAGAGGGGCTGGTCTTCCCTGCAACCATAAATCACAGATGTCTGACAGAACGATCATGTGCATGATCTAGGTGTACACTGTTGGTGTCCTTGATATAAATGGATCAGCTCAGAGCTGGTAGCAATTTATACCAAGCGTTTTCAGGGTTTCATTAAAAGCTTTTGTGAAAGCTCCATATTCAGGATCAAATCATCTCTACTGGGAAGTCTTGTCCTGCTTCAGGACATTGTCTTCAGAATAAGGAAGCAAGCAGATTTATAAAGAGTAGATTTTAACATGCTAAGAAACTTCCAATGGATTGCAAATGGGATGCCATAGATATATAGCAAGAACAGGACCATCAAACAAGGCTTAGGAGAAAGGTCACTACGCTGGTATTTAGGAAACTCTTACAGTAACCTAAAAATGATCCTTCTTCAGGCTGGTGAATGATATAGAATAGCAACAATGATAGTCTTCTAAAGAATGGAGGGTGGGATTGGGGAGAGATTTCCCTCTCTGGCGGTGACACCTGGAGTTGCCACTTAATTGAAGAAGGACTATTAGGGAAATGAGGCCACATCAAGGTGGCTTAAGTGTTGCAAAATACTGGGAACGGTTTTGTTACAGAGGAACATAACATGGTTTCAGCTCCTCAACCCAAAACAGCCTGTAAGCATAACTACCTGAACAGGGATCTATGAGAATGAAATATGAAAAAAGAGGGTGTTCTGCATTTTAAGATTTCTTGTGGCTAAGGGAAACTAAAAGATGTCTAACGTTTCTGCTGACAGCCACCTCCTGCCCCCAGGAAAAAAAAAAAACGAAGAAGTCATGCGTGTTTTAAAGGAAGCTGAGGAAGCAAAGGAATGATATTTCTACTAAAGATTTCCAGCTGTCCTTATACTCAGTCTTAGGTTTGAGTCCTGTCTGGAGATGAAATGGGTCGTTATGAGCAGGGATGGGGATGTCCAACAGCTCCCTTCCTCTGGCTCCTGCAGGTAAACTTAGGAACAAACAATTCCTAATGAAGATACTTACTGTGTCCCTGCCTTGCCTAAACTACTGAACCAGCTCAAAATTTCACCATTTTCTCTTATGGAAAATGTTATCCCAGCCCCCGCCCCAAGAACATGCCTTTTCCTAGGACTGGTTTACTGGAATAACACTGAAAGGGGTGAAACAAAGGTGACAAGGTGTTGAAGGAGTTGGCCACATGTATTAGAGAAGCCTCAGGGGCACGGTAAATGATGCCAGACTCAGCTGGATTCCAGGAATTATGTTGCCAGCCCAAATTTCGTGCATTGGCATCCCCTCATTCTCTCTCCCTAGAGAGGGACAGGTGTGGGGAGAGTGGATCTGGCTTCATCTTTCTGCCACCTGAGGAGTCCCTGATGCAATAGAAATTTCCAGGTAGCCCTTGCTTGGTTTGCCGAAGCAAAACGCATAGGACAATGTCAAAGACTGGCCTACCGAGTCACACTCTTTCCAAGAACAATCCTATTCCATATACTTAAGAGGTACTTTTATAATTTTTTTTTTCATTTTCATCTATGATAAGCTACTTCTTTCCTTTAAGTTCCTTTCCTTTAAATGAATGTTAACTATCTTTGGCCAGGAAGATTCCCACTTATTGCCATGAATAATGAACATTCCTAATTATATTTAATTCTTTATATTCCTTCTCCTTCTTCATATCCCTACCTGGTTGAAAAGCAGAGCAGAACTCACCCCTTCCAAGAACTTTTTTTCAGAATTACTGCTCCCAGCAAGTTCTTTACTGTGAGGATGATGAGACACTGGAACAGGTTGTCCAGAGAAGCTGTGGATGCCCCATCGCTGGAAGTGTTCAAGGCCAGGTTGGATGGGGCTTTGAGCAACCTGGTCTAGTAGAAGGTGTCCCTGCCCATGGCAGGGGGGTTGGAACTAGATGATCTTTAAGGTCGCTTCCAACCCAAACCATTCTATGATTCTATGAAGAAACCCAAAGCACCTAACCAATTAAATGTTTTTTATGTGTTGTTTTTTTTAAAAAAATACATATTTTCAGATTTTCTGTGCTGGACAGTGCTTGAAATACATAAAGCTCATGGCCAATGCTCTGTCTGCAAAATGGTATTGTCTATTCTGACCTTACAGTAAATCTGGGAATATTAAGATGCCATTTTCTGGTAAACCAGTCATCTAGCTGCTCAGGAAAATGTAGGGTGCTGCTTGCTGAACAACTGTTCTTGCACTTAGGCACCTAGTGGAAAATTGCAAAAACACATCAAGACTTCACTGTACATGAATAACTGTTAAAGCTTTCAGTTACTAAATGTACAGAGAAAGAAAAGCCTGGGAAGATCTCACAGGCTGTTAATGAGCTGCAGGAAAGACGTGGTTGAGTTCAGAACTGAATCAGTGCTTAGTCTTGATTGAGTTTCCTTTGAAAAAAAAATAAAACCACCACAAAAACCCCTGCACAGCACAATTTCCTTCCTTCACATGAAAGGGTAACTATGGTGACTGGGGAGAAAGAGCAGATGTTATCATTTTGCAGCAGACTAGCGTATATATCCTCCAAGACTATTTGTAGTAGGGGTGATGGGGTGTCAAGAGACCTTTCGCAGCAAGTCACCAAACGCAGTGCAGACCATCAGTGGTCGAAGCCGCTGTCTGAGGAAAGCCCTGGAGCAGTGCCGGGGGCTGGCAGCTCCTAGCAGGGGCCATCTGAGAGCTCAAGTCCTGCTCAGCTGCTGCTCCAACTCCCCCTATGATTTGGCATCCCCTGTCCTATGACAGTGATGCCGCCAGATTTGGGGCAATCTATAGGTTTTGTGTTTGCTTGTATTTGCTGAAGGGTGAGGCTTGCTCCCTCTCCATGCCACGAGTTAACACTCTGTCTGGTTCTTCTAATACATATTTTATGACCTGGCTACTGTGTTTTAATCAGCTGAGCAGCAACTCAAGCACTTGAGCAGGTGGCCTGGTGGCTTTATAAACACAATTATGATGACTAAAAGCTACATTGCACTTGGAACCGTTCTTCACAGTTTCCCCAGAGGTCTGGGACTGGCTTGCCCTGGCGACAGAGCCAACCTTTGCAATCTCCCTGTCCACCTTCCACAGGTTTGGCAGCCAGAATTCACCTCTCAGTCTCTGCAGATCTGGTATCCCTACATGGGGCAAAACTGATATGAGTTTTTAAATTAAAAACAGCAAAACCTACTCAAACCAAACCCAAATTGTGTTCCAGCTTGATCTGACAAGAACCTCATAATAAGAACATGGAAGTGAACTGGAAACACGGGAAACTAAGCTCAGGATGGATAATTCTGTGCTAAATACCATTTTCGGTTGATACAGTCATTGGCATGGAAAAATAAAATGTACTGTCGCTGGGACTATTGCTTCACTGATAATACACAGGTTTCAGTGGGTCCCAGTGATGCCTTTACTCCTTCTTTCAGTATGTTGCTGTTGTTACTTTATGTAGAGCTTGCAGATATCCATCAAGTTACTCAGTTTGCCTATTCAGCAAAGCCCCTAGATAGCATACTTAAAATTAAGCACATTTACATCCCGCTGAGGTAACATAATTAGCTTCATGATTATTTCAATGTTTGTGATCTCTATATAAATCTCCTTCTCTTTCATATCATGATACATAGATGAGGTTTTCAGTATGCATTGAGCTAGTTTTCTGTCAGGGGTCAGCTGTAATCTTGATATTTGCTTCATTTCTAAGGGTTTAAGCTTCTCCTCTTTTAGAAAAAAAAATAAATCTATGCACCAAGATATTTTTTGTGAAATAAAATAGAAAACACTTTGAAATTGAAATTAGTTTTATTATGAAAAACCAAAATGTTCAACATATTTCTAAATGGAAAAGTTAAAATTAATCCAAATTTTTTTTCATTATTTTCCCAGAATGAAATGGCAAAGTATTTCTGTAGGAAAAGTCTATTTCAGTGACAAGACACTTTCTGTCAAATATCTATGACCAGGCCTAGACACTGTCACGTGGGAGGCTGTTTTGATATCTAGTCTATAATCATAGACAATCAGATTCAGTTCTTGCAAAATTTGGTATTGTATTGAGTTCAAGAAAGCTATGAGAGTTTACACAGCCAAAGATCCCAAACCTTCCTTCAGTTCTTTTGGGCAACCATAGTGGTAACTGAACAACCCCCACCCCAGACCCATTGCTGTCCTAACATTTTATGTCATTGTAGACTGAACTACCCAGTACTCTGCCCAGCTGTGTTTAACCAGAACTCTGCAGGAAGTATTCTTCACAGCATACGTCCTAAAAGCTGAAGATTTAAAACAAATGGGTATAGGAAGAAGCAAAAAAAAACCCCAAACAAGGCCTCAAAAGAAAAAAAACCACAACCCCCTGAGGAATCCCAGTGGATCATATCAGGATGGAACAGGCACAAGACATCAATGTTTGCAAGATATGTGCATCACGCCTCAGACGGAGTCTGAGCACGTCGTTTGCATCAGAATGCAAACCACATTTTTTCCTCCTCCTGGCCTGGTGCATACTGTTGCACAGACATGATTGAGTTATTGGCCACATGCTGATACGGCAGAGGCAATTCATCGCAAAGACCCTCTGGCCACCCACCTCATTTACATGCCTTGTTTTAGGAGGCTTAGGTTTGAGCACAGCAGCTTGCAAAAGCAGGACTGCTTGCAGCGTAATAGCAAGCCCATAGCACAGCAGAGAGACGCCTGACGCCCAGGCAGCGTGCGTTCAGAATGTGCCCAGCCATATAGTTTAATCAAACCCAGCACAAGTGGGCCCTACTTGTGAGAGCTTTCAGACTCCAAGTATTAAGAAAAAGCTTACATAGCCCCAGGCTGTTTCTTTAGCCAAAGATGCCTGTCTACGTGAAAAGATGCTCCCCGCTGTCCTGATCAGTGGTTTAACTGCTGAATCAAACTCTGCTGAAATAAGCAGCCTTCGCAAACCAACTCAGTCCAAGGAGCAACACCAACTGTATGCAAAACTGCTCAACAATGTCTGTGGTTTTGCCACCTGTGAGAACCGAGAGAAAAGCGCCCAGTACAGTAATAATTGCTCCATGAAGAAGAGAAGATAATACATAGGTTTGCTACCCAAACACCTTCTCAAGCAGACCGTTTCACCTCTAGTTTTCATGTAGGGATTTGCTTAATCTTTTGTTGATAACACAACAACAAACAAATCCGTTAACATAATAACACCATGATTACACACCTAATCAGTCTTTAGACTTATCATCATCTAACTAACCTTTCCTACTAGGCAAGTGAGAATTTGTGAACATTAACTTATACTAAGCTTGCTTGTTTTGCACTAATATTTCACTCCTAATTAGCTGCACAGCATTTTCCTGGGCAGAAACCTATTTAATAAAACATTGAATTTTTAATATTTTTGACTGGGGGAGGTGCAAACCATGTGCACTCCTAAAGATTGACAGTGTTCTTTATTTTGCCATTGCTGAAGCACATTATTGGTATTATGATCACCCTTATCCTCTTGGATCATGTGGCACTTCTGTTGCTCTCTGAGACCTTGATTTTACACACAGCACTGCTATTTTAGAGCCAAGATGTATAAACTTAATAAAGATGTTATCCCCAGTGATTCATTTATGATAGCAGAGGTGCCAACTTCTGTAAATCTGTCTGAGATGGCTTTTGGAACAATGACTGAACCGTAGAGGTTTCACACACAGTCATAAGTGAAGTTAGAAAGTTCCTTATTTGTACTCTGCAAAAAATTGAAGCCTTAATGAGTGTGATTTGTGGGCTGAGCTCACAGTTTGGAAGGTCTGTTTGTGGCTTGGCTGGTGATGTGGTGATACAAATTATACAACTTTGACAAGATAAGGCAGAAGTAATTTTAATATAGGAGAGGGGATGCTTCACTACTTGTAACCTTCATTGCTCATTCCTGGGTTCAAGTCTTGGCCAGACTGGTAGAAACAGAAGATGAAAATAGGACAGTTGTACCCCAAAGGCTCCTACATTCCTTCTGTCTGCAAATCCTTGCACTTGCATGTGCAGACAAAGCTGAATGCACATGCCAGTAGGCACATCTACATGCAATGACCTATTCTGTGCACTCTCTTGTGGGTTTTTATACATCACCCAGTTTTGCCTTCTTAGAAATACCAAGCTACGTGGTCATTGATCAGCAGCCTGCACAAGCTGAAGGCTTCAAGTCAGCTGCAGAGGGAACAAGATACAATTCTTGATTCTTGATCAAACAGAAAATCTGTTTTTCTACACATGGAGATATCATGAAAAAAAGAAATATGAA
Organism: Astur gentilis; assembly: GCF_929443795.1. Taxonomy (NCBI): domain Eukaryota; kingdom Metazoa; phylum Chordata; class Aves; order Accipitriformes; family Accipitridae; genus Astur; species Astur gentilis. Next base: position 12,952,948 of record NC_064904.1, read on the forward strand.
ACTAGGGTGAAGTTTAGGCAGGAAATAGTTGTATCCTTAGGAAGAGCACCCCTGAAACAAATGGTTCCTTCATGACACACGGATTAGTGAGAACTTCCTAATAAAGAACATCGAGCTGGGAGGGACTACTTGGGTCAATGAATTCTGTTCCTTGCTCCTAGAAGCAGCCAAGGCATAAACATTTAAAGCAGATGGGACTGTAACCCATCCCCTCCACACACAGAGGCTATATTACTGTCAACATCTGAAAACACATTTAAGACAAATGCCAAGAAACAGACAATGCCAGAGAAGGTTGATTTGTTACTGCTGTATTTTGTATGTCCTAAAGATAGGATACCATCTTTCTATAGTGGAGATCTTGGAAGCTTTCAGAAAACTGTTTCTGAAGCCATGTTAATATTTGGTAGTTATATTCATCTCCATTATGTGGAATGGCACCAAAAAAAAAATCACTACTGGAGCTAATAAAAGGATAAGATGCTCAGTTACAAAATATTGTTGCAGTGATAGTGCAGAGCAAGCATGTCCAGTTGGCACCTTTTTGGCAGGATTTATCCAATATGATGAACACTGAAGGCCTCTGGCTCTCAAGTGGTTTGAAGGACTCCTAATAACCTTAACAAAACCCATCTAGTTTCTCAAACTGCGCCTCATATATGATTCATCCAACTCGTAGTCTTGGCACACTGGTCAAGACCCGCATTTGAAACATGCCAAAGCTTAAGGGTTAAGAGGATCTGTGGTTCTGCTTCGAGCTATTCGAGACGCGAGAGATTCATTGTGAAATGTGGAGCTAAGCTGGGTTCCAAGTCTCCCAAACCCGCTGGATCCAGGACTTTGTGTCAGACTTCACTAATTAGTACTGGGAAGTGTGAGAGGCAGGAGGTGCAAGGAGAGAGCGTTTCATGTTAAGCTGGCTTGTTGCATAGCGTGATACAAAGCACCAACAAACTGAGATGATTAAACACCCTCCTGAACTTAAACTATAAAGAGATATTGGTCTTTCTAGAGACCAGGCAGTTCAATAAATCACAGTGCATCTCTCTCAGCTGAAATATAAGCTCGCATAGAGAGAGCAACCACATGTAGCTGTGGTTTTCCAGGCTGAGGAAAGGCTTTTTGGTGCATAAATTTCTTCTGTTGATAACCTAGGGTTGTGCACAGTAGTTCTATAAAAGAAAATGCTCTTTCTTCTGTGAATACATAGGAATACAGGCAGCATATCCTGGTATTTCATTGCCAGGTGCCATTAAGAATAATAGCTGGGTCTTAATTGGCACAGCCCAGCATGTGTCAGAGTTCCTGATAAACTAAAGCAAAGCCCTGATGACTCCTACTAATCCACACTTCCAAGTGCTGCTTGATTTTCTCAACTGCCTTCAGTAATGAAGAAACAGTGAAGTGGAATACAGCTGAGTAGGTCTGGGAATGTAATGTCAGGAAAGGGAGAGAAATTAGGGAAATAAGGGACTTTCATGACTTGTTTTTCTCCATGTGGAACTGGGAAATTACTGGACTTCAAAACTTCTCCACATCTGTCCCCGACACTCTTGGACTCCATAGAAACCAATGGGAAAGCATCTATTGATTCAAGATGAGATTCTACACAGTTGGATACCTCCCTGTTGCCCCTTTCCTCCTTTCCCTGGTCCCCATCCCTCCCCGGTGCTCTGGCTCCTGTGACAACTCAGGAAGTCTGTCCAGCTCACTCAGCCGACAAAAGAATCAACATAGCAAAAAGATGCAGGTTAGAGGCCAAAGAACTGCCTCAATTTTTTTCCCCAGGAAATAGTTTGAATCTTTTCTATTTTAATGGGTGTGGAGAGTCTTTCCTTTTCTTAAAATGATTTGGAGGTGAATCTGTGTATAACATTACTGAGGGATGTTTGGGGACTCAGCCTGCTGACCTTCCGAAAGACTATTTAAAAAATACCCTTAATAATTTTACAGAAGAGCGAATATCTTTTATTATATTGTCTAATGCAGTAAAACCCCTCTGCAGTGTGTGAAGAGATAATTTTCTATTATCTGCCAGAAGCCTTTTAATAAAGGAGAAAAAGAGTGCTGCACAGTTGTTTTATTGGCTGAGGTTCATCCTGCAAACACAGAGAAGTACCACCTAGGGCTCTGACAAACAGGCATCTTTGAAGCACTGTGGTATTGAAGCAGCCCCTGTGGTAGCTCAGTACCCACTTCTGATCATTTTTATTTTACATTGTGCTTCAGAAGGAGGTACAACAAGTTTCTCCTTTTCTCTATTTCTTGTTGGGAATAAGGCTGGGATCAGATCACTTGGGTGTGCTGCTGTAATGAAACATTCAAAATGTTATTCAGTGCTGCCTGCCTCCTTCCTTTCTTTCTGGAAAGGAATTAAGTAATTACTGTACAGTGGATAACTCCAAATACTGCAGCTAACACTTCCAGATGTAAATCAGCAGGGTGTGTAAGTACAGAAGTCAGCGAGAAGGAAAGAAGGGAAGATAGTATTCTGCCAGTGGAGGCCAAGGTTTTAAGTGGTCTAAATACTCGACACTTCACTATTTGAAAATCTAGCATGCATTTCAGAGCAAAGCTTGAGGGACATGTCCTTGCTGAAACTCCCACTAACTTCAGGAGGGCTGAGATTTCCTCCGTACCGTTTTGATGTATCTGGCCCTATCGGTGGCCTGTTAAAGCCGTGACAGTCCTGTCCCACACTGCCTCTGGAAACGGGCAGTCTGCACTTCGGAAGCCTCCTTGTAAAGCCTGCTTCTCCAATAGAGATTTTTAACCTTTGTGTGCTCAATCTATGGAACCCTGCACTAAGGGGAGACAGTATTCAGAATACATGTAAGCCTGCTACCAGTAAGATTGCTTTTCTTATTTATCTTCCTTGGACGCTTAGAAATAGCCTACAGACCACAGACTGAAACCACTAGAATATGGTAATAGAGAGCAATAGTTTCTATATCTGCAGCCCAGTCCTTCCTGCACTTCTCTGGGGATGCCAGATGGCTCCTGATGGAAACTTTCTAGACAGAAAGAGTATTTGATGGTTTCTGGTGCTCCTCTCTACGTAAGACACTTTGTGGCACTAATGCTTGGACTGGGTTTTAGCCAGAGCTCCCAGTGCCCCAGGAGGCTTCACCCCTGTAAGTGCAGCAAGGTGGCTGGGAGTGGGCTCCTGCTCTCATTTTGTCCTGGAGCTGAAAGGGGGCAAAAAGCTTCACCTTGCACTCTCTGCTTACAAGTCCAACACTGTCTCAAAGCCTTGACTTCAAGTTGTCTCCCCTCTGTTTGGAGGAGACATGCAAGACTGACTTCACGGCTGAGGTTTGCTTGGTGAAGCTCCTTTTGTACATTTTTTCCTCCCTTTCTCTTCCCCTTTCCATGGTTCTTGTGTTTGGGAAGCAAGTACAGATTTCCCTGGTGGACTTATTCAACGTTACTGTAATAATTGCCTACACTGCTAACTATACGAAAAGCGATATTATGGAGGTCATTTATTAATTTTTTATGCATGTTAACTGTATAAATAATGATTTGTAAAATTAGGCAGAAGTTATATTAAATTGAGCAGTGGTTAAATCTTGACACTGTTTATATTTCTCTTCGAAAATAATTAAACCTCCCTTTCATTTAGAAGACCATGTCCAGACAGTTGTAATATGTTTAATATTTTTATAGCAAGTCATTTAACTCAGAGTTTCACTAAATTAATTGCAAAGTGTAAACTTTATTTAAGATTCTCCAAGTGAACATACAGTTATATGGTAGTAAAGAATTAATACTGTATATCTTTGGAAGGGCATTACCTTGAAATTGTCAGCCAATTTCTCATAATATTCAACGGTGAATCATTATTTAAATGTTAGGTCATACTCCAACACACTTGTCCACATGCCAGGAGCTGAGAGACTGTGAATCGCCTTCATGTCAAATGATCTGTGATGGATGGCTGTCTTTAGCTTCCAGAGCTAGCAAAGCTCAGGGATGAGAATGAAGGGGACAAAAGGAGGGAGAAAGCTGTGAAAGCGAATATTGGAAAGGGAGATAAGATATTCAGACACATACAGAACTGGCCCTAAAATCCATCCTGAAGCAGGACATAATATAAAAAAAAGACGTTGATGTGTTCCTGGTGAAATATTGAAGATTTCTATCAATCTATGAATCTGAGGGGGCTTTAAGGGGATTCAGAGCTGCGGGTAGAGTCTGGTTTCCTAACTTTGATGCACCAGAAAAGACAATCATGGTCTCTGTACCTTGGGGTGGGACAGATGTGAGCCCTGGGCAGAGCCCACGCTGGGAAGCTGTGTCTCACCAAGCTGCACTAATTCATTACCCTTGCCAAAGTGGCTTCTGGAACACAGAAAAGTACCTGTGTGAAAAGCTGCTCCTGACTATGAAACACACCTTCAGGTTTCCCCCAAAAATAAATCTGGGGCTCTGAAATGGAAGGGGACAGAGAAAGGGGGAGAAGGGCAGCTAATAGGGTCAGTGTGCAGAATTCACATGAGGTCACCGTGACGTCTCACAGGCAATGCTGGACTTACAGAAGCTGGGGTGGGCAATGCAAGGTGCTGAGTGTGGCAGTGCTGGTGACAGCTGAGGTGACTTTCTCATGACCTGCACCCTCAGGTTGGCTGTTCCTGGTGTCACACTTTAGATGCCAGATTAACACCTGTGAACAAATACATACATTCAGCCTAAACTCTGGTAACAACTCTGGTTTGACAACCTGCCTTCCTAAAATGACTCAGATATCCTTCCTGATTTTCCCTCTCATATTCTTTCACAGTGTTATTTGACTCTGATAAATATGAGGCATTACTTTTGCCCCACAAGTGGCTGCATTGGCTGGTGACTTGAAATCATCTTTACTTGTAAATCTTAGTGCCTAAAAGTTCTCTGGATAGAGAATTGCTTTCTGAAAGCAGATGTTATTCAGTAGCAGGCCTTTGTGTCTTTTGAGTTTCCTTTTCACCCTTGTATTTCCTCAGTCTCTCACATACAGCTGAGAGGCTCTGCTGCTTTTCCAGGGAGGTCTGGATATGCTTAGAAGAGCAGGGCTTTTCCGCTCGTACGTTAAAGGTAGAGAACAGTAAAAATGCCAAGTTACTGAAGAAAGCCAAGTCCATTTTCAACATATTTCCTGCAGCAAAAGGGTGATGCCTGAACGACATGGAGCTGAGGCACAAGAACTCCATGCACAGGGGTGTATCCACTGATTAAAACCCTATATGAAAATTTAATGAGAACACACCCAAAAACTTTGATGACCAATGATGTTTATGATCTCATTTAGAAGTCAAGCTGACATCAAACATTTTTAAATTCATTAGACAATTCCTGTCAAATTAGACATTATTTGAAAGGCAAACGACTGCCTAGCATACTCTTTTATTTGCAAGGAGACAACTTCAACCTTGAAATCATTTGATCACAAGGTTTGGCACCTTTTTATTCACCTTCAGTTCTGTAATGAAATGCTTGTGGCCATGCAGGGAGATCTGTTGAATAAAATAGTATGTAAAACGTACTGAAATTCCCTCTTCCCAAGCATCATCTGCTGCAACTAGTTAATGAGAAATTGCAAATTGGGAGCAAACGCTTCTCCTTCCCCATGTTCTGGCATTGCTCACAAGACTCTTTTCTTCTTTCCCCCAAGGTTAGTGTGGAGGGAACAACACCATAATTCAAAACAGGTGCAAGCAGCGGTTTAGCAAATTCCTTCCATTTTCAACTCTCAACAATTGGCCCAGTTTCGTTTGTGCTTAAACTCTCAAACTGTAGGCTTATCAGATACTGACACTGGTTATATTTATATACCTGAATACTCAAGAACATCTGCTGCATTGCAATTCATCATTCAAAAGACTTAATTAAAATAATGCTGAATTGGAGACTCAGCATGCATTACCAAAGTGCGTATTTGTTTTGCTACAATCAGTTAAGACTGTATTCATGAAAACAACTCCTGCACCAAAATCTGTATGTTTAATCCTTATGCTAATCTCCTCAGAATTTGTTGTACTGTTTCAGAGGCAGTCAATTGAAGACTTTATTTTCTTTAATAAAACTGCATAACATGTTTTCATTAACTCAACAAGAGGTAAATCAGGACTGATGTCTAGTATAAACACTGAGAGAGAAATCTGGATTGAGGCATCTTGGTAATATATATAGTAACCTATACTTCAAGCTGGCTGAGTGTCTTTCCAGTTAAGATATTACTGAGTATTAAAAAATGCTCATTAAAAACTAAGTATTAAAAGATGCTTTGCCCTCCAAGCATACAGTGTCTCTGTTATCTACTATTCTTTCATTGATTTAAGAGATTAAGAAATCTAAGCACAATCAATAACCTACTCACACATAATCTGATTTGTCTCCGTCACCAATGGGGTGTCATTTATAATGTCATAGCCTACCACAGCTGCTTGTATTACATGCTGTGCTTGAATTAGAATAGCAACTGTGCACAGCATTTAGGAGTTGATCATTACCTTTTTCTCTCTCTAATGAGAAAATGTGTATACACATTTGCTTTCCTGAAATAATCCAACATTTGGAAACCAACATTTGGAGCAACCATTTGGAAATGAAAATGTTACGCTTTCTTGCAAAAGGCATGTTGAGAGGTAGGTTGTGATGCAACTGAGAAGTTTAGGGGAAGGTGGGAAAGATCAGTGGGGTGGATGGAGGGCGGAACTGGAAAGCAATTGGGATTTGTTATAGGGAAGGGGTTAAATAAAGGAGGGGGGGGCCTGATATTCTCGCTTATTCCCTTTGGACACAGGATGCTGATCACATCCCACCCATCCTACCCCAAATGTACAACCACCCTCGTTCCTCATTTCCAAAGTGCTGCTGCAAATAACTGCTGACCCACGTACAGCCAGTCCTCTGGGACCTACAGTCACAGTAAAAACTTCAGTAGACAGAAGGATTGCTTGGTTTGGGTCACTCTCTCTTCCTGAAACACAGGCAAAACCTGTTGCTCAGGGCCTCTGCCTCCTTGGCTATGCTGTGAGAGTTTTTCTGCTGGGTTGTATTGTTACAGATTAAAGCCTCACTCAGGACAGACAGCAAAGCTTATGTCTAATAATGATCAATGATGCAGGCAGCTCCTTCCTGCCTATAAGACATCACTGAATGAGAATCAAAAGGAACAAGCCCTCTAGAATCAAGCCTCAAACAAGGTATAAAGTCTACGGTCCTTTATATGATCTCTGTGGATTCAGGTTTTGGCAGGGCCTTTCTGCCAGGAAGGTGTCCAGCAGCATATGCTAAAGCTGGGCTCATTGACACTCAGCTCTCTGGGAAGGCACGTGGGGCCGTGTGTGCACACATCCAGATGTGAGCATGAAGAGATGGAAGAGCCTTGGCTGAACTGAGAAATACATGGGACAGCCCCCAGGAGCAAGAAGGAGCAGCAGGGGAAAGTGCAGCTTGCCAGTACAGAAAGCATCTCATTTTAACAGCTGTTTTTCCCAGATCTGCCTTGGATGGGGGTCATGTCTGAGGTTTGCGTTCACAGCAGCGGAGCTCTGCTTCACAGACCAGAGAGAAGGATCACCCTCGGTGGGAAGTGGCTGAGAACCATCGGGAAATGATGGAGATAGGAATGACAAAGTTTAATTGCTAACGTTGCGGGAAAGGAGAAGTAATGGCTGTCTCTCAGCAGTAGAAATGAATTTAATGAACAACTCATAAAAGACTGCACTTGCCAGCAGTTGTCCAGGGAACCATTGCCGGCACGGCTTCCATGGGATGCTTATGCCTGTCAGCAAAGTCATGAAATGAAGAACTTAGAAGAGGGCCATTTACTGGCCTTCACCTTTGAGACTCTAGGGGCCAACAGGATCTGGTTCAAGGACTATATCACTTTGCGCCTGCCCTCCATAAATCAGTTCAGGGCCAGTGACTTGCAGGCAAAATTTTGCCCCTTGGCAAATAAAATTTGATTTATTTTCATTCTTTTCCACAATTTTGCACCCAAACTGAAGAACTCTTTGCCTGCTCTGACTATTGGAAGACTGATATATTGCAAGCTGCTTTGTAAGGATTTACTACGTGCAGCAAGGTGAGTACTGGCATCCCTGTGTGCAGAGGATGGCAATCTCCGAGCAAGGGGAGGAGGAAAGAGCGTGAGTGGGCAGATCGAGGAAGATGAGAGCACTAAATGAAAAGAGATCTGAGCTGTGAGTTTCCGGCTGTACCTTATGTTTTGGAGAATAAGTCAGGAGGCTGAACAGCTATCACAAATTGTTCTGTTTTATTTAAGTTGACTTGAATTTGTCCAATTCTGAGTATCCCATAAAAATCCAAAAGCTTTATTTTCTAAGGGGAGGGTCTAAATAGCAGCTTCTAATTCTGAGACAGACACTGCTGCCCTGAATGATACACAGCAGACTGCTTAATCACCCTCCAGTCATGAAAAGCCTCCGAGCACCTCTGAGCTCATGATTCCCACAGGGAAAGAGCCAGCAGAGTCACCTCTGAGAAGGCTTTTCCCAGACAACTCTGTCCAGGCAAAATGCATTGAAGAGTATTCAGGCTTTTCCAGGAGGTCTGGCAGGTCTCTGGGTTTGGGTGTGGAAGTGTACCTGTTTGCGGTAAAACCACTCTTGACTGTCCTGATGCGCTTAAAACGCTGACAGACAAGGGCATGTGGCAGATCCTGGGTCCAGTCTAAACAGTGGGCAAGAAACACCCTTCAGGATGCAGGGAAATTTGTTGTGTTAAATGAAGGATTCTAATTAGGAAGAGCTTTCTTGGTTGATTTGAATAACATTTGCAGTCTCCACTTTAATACATGGGAAATCAGTAGTCATTGAAAAATTCAGGAACAATAAGAATTTTTTTTCACCTTTGACAATGTTATAAAAACGGTCATACAAAAAATGCCTCTCTGTAACTTCTCAGTAGCTGTGGTTGGACCTTGGTATTTTCTATAGTCTTAACATATGATTTACGTCAATTCTAACAAATGAAGTATTTTCTTTGAGTTCTCTCAGATTTCTTTTGTGAGGGAAACTCAATTCATGTTTCTGATTACCATATTCTTGTAATTCCAGGCTAATGAATGTAAGTAGAGAGTATTTGCCAACCTACATCAGACCAGGAATTTATTAACTATTTCCAGTAGCTACCAACAAACATGAGGAGAGGAAAATCCTAAACACTGAAAACAGGAGGAGAATAAGACAACTATTGCTGCGTCTGCTTCACAGATAGCAGTTGTGTTCCACTTACTGGTATTATCATGCATGTTAGTAGTTATTTACAGTCCAGTTATTCAGTATTTCACCTGAAGCTCCTTCATATTGAATTCCACTGGCAAAACTGTCCACATGAAATGCTATTTGTATATGTTGCAGATTTATGTACCTTTCACTTCCTTGCTCTTTTATTAACCAGAAGGTACAAAGACTTTAAAAAAAAGATGTTGAGAATAAAATCAATGGAAACAGATCTCGTTTCAAACTGCCCATTTTATAATTGCTGTGGCAAGAAAATGGCTGGATAAATGAGAACATGTTCCAAGCCACTAAAGTGACAAGATATATTATTCCTGGGGACAAGTGTTTATTCTAGTTGATCTGCTACTTTCAACTTCAGTGCTTGATTGGAGTCCCTGATAACTCATGTTCCGCTAAAATAAGTAGCCTGAAGTTAATAATTTTTCTTTCTGCTAATCTTTCTGTTTAAAAGAATACCAGACACTTGGCATTTTCCATCACAACTTGCAATATCAGATTGGAAAAGGATTAAGTCTGTACAGTGATACTATGAAAACACAGTAAAGACAACCTGGAGCAGAAATTAAATAAAAATGTCTTGGGAAATATAAAAATAGATTTCAGCAAGATAAACAATAATAGTATTTGGGAGGATGAGTGCTTTCCTGAGTAAAGCATTAACCTTTCACCTTCAGGATATCAATAAACAGTGGGATCCTATGACAAGGATTGATTTAAATAACTTTGCTCGCTCCTATTGTAGCCCAAATGGTTGCTACGTTTGCAGATCCCTGAAACAAGATTGCTCTGCAAATTTAGTGCCCTGGAGATGCAACATCTCCTTCTGGCAAAAAAACACTGGGCACTTCAGAGCAGGGTTGGAGGTGAATCATGTTATTATTGGCTTTAATTAGCACTTCCACAAGCTGCAGAGTTTTTTACCTGCAGCTGGATTGCACTGGGAAAGGTGTGGAAGCCCTATTGCCTTTGTAAAGATCAAAGAGATTCATTTCTAATCTGATCTTTTTAACCAAGCCCTCCTGCTGATCAGAAAAAGTGAGGGCAAACACCTCTGAAGAAAAAAAATGAAGTGACTCCGGAATACGAGATTTATTATTTATTATTCTAGATTGATATGTATTTATTATTTAGTTTGTTAGTTCTCTGGGACTTATGCCCATCCTCTTGCACCTAGCTCACAGTCAGTGCTATATAAATAAGTCATTATTGTTAATATTTGATAAGGGTAGCTGAAAGATCACTGTGAGCAATGATCAATGAGACTTCTTGATTCCTGATTCTGGTTTGGCTTCCACCATTTTTACACCACTGGAATTCCACCTGCTTCTTTGGGATCACTCCTGCCTTGCAGCAGAGAAGCAAGGTGAAGATCAAGACATTTCTGTCTAAATGGTCTGGGGAGCAATTAATAAACACAACCTTTGTAAACTCCTATGCACATGGTAAGATATGAAAATATAACTGATTAAGGGTTTGATCCACAGCAAGAGAAAATAGAAGTAATTGCTTTGGTGTCAGCAGGGCAAATGCTGGTTTACACCAGCTGAAAATCTATCTAGATGTTGATGGATTCAGCTCCACGAAAATTACCTCATGGTAATTTTTGTTTTCTAAGATGCTTTGTGCAGTCTATTGTGCACACAGAACAGAACAGGCTGGCTGGCCAGTGTAATGAGAAGCAGAAGTCTTTATTGCCCAAGACCCAGGGAGGATGAACAGTTTTAAGGCCTGAGCCAGCTAGGAGCTCCCCCGGTGTTTGCAGAGCCCTGGAAAACAGGAGCCTGGCTGAGGTCTGTCCGGCAGGCAGCCACGCGGTGCTCCCTGCTGCCCGACAAACTCATTTGGGAAAGCAAGGGGGAATTTTAGAAGGGGTTGTCAGCTCAAACAAGCCTCTCCGGCTTACAGCTGCATGCCAGAGCCACTCACAGATGAAGCTTAGCCAGATCCAACACCATTTTGTCAGTTCTCGACGCCAAATGCTCCCACCTACCCTTAGCCCTCCAGCACCCTATCATCCTTCTGCCTACCTAGAAAATGCGCGTGGCCCAATTTTTCCTTTCTCTTGTGACAGTCAGCCTGTACAAAGGATTCATTATCTTGGACAAAAAGCCACACATTTCCCAACATGACTCTCTGTCAACATCCTTTTATGAATGAATTGGAGGGAGTCTCTGGGATTTCCTTTAAGATTAAGAGTAGGAGGCACCTAAGGTGTTGTTTGGATCCCAGCTAAGCAGTCCATGACAAGTGAAAGACTGTGCTGTGTCCTAATCCTTTTGCGCCTTAGTGCCTTTGAGCCTCATCTGCTTTTTATTCTGAACAAAGCCCATATTTCTCCTTTGTGTCCTCTATTTCAAGAGGCATGCTCAGGGCCTTTCTGATTTGTAGCTTGGCCAGAGAGACTGGAGAGTTCTCCTGAAGAGAAGATGCTCTCTGCTTTCTTTCACTGCCCTCAGTGTGATGTGTATTTAATTAGAGATGGAGAAATTGTAAAAGCATCTAAAACGAAATGGGTAAAGGTCAAAACCGCAGCTAGCAATAGAAGCTTTTCTAAATTATTCCTCTCAAGATATATTCTGAAAAGCAAATATTCCTGTCCTTTGAGGTCCAGCAAGACCCTTCTTGGGCAATTTTTTGGAGGCTTTTCACTGAGATTGTTTTGAATACTGTGTAATGTGACCAGCAAAGCAGAAGCAAAGAGAAGGTAAGAAGGTCTGGTTCCTGGTAGGTCTGTCCCCTCTGAAGGCATTTTGATCAGGCTTTCATTAAGTCTCTCACTTTGAGAAGTTGTTCTGGTTTTAGCTGAGATGATAGAGTTAATTTTCTTCATAGCAGCTAGTATGGGGCTATGTTTTGGATTTGTGCTGAAAACTGTTGATAATTCAGGGATGTTTTAGTTATTGCTGAGCAGTCCTTACCCAGAGCCAAGGCCTTTTCTGCTCCTCACCCCACCCCACCAGGGAGAAGGCTGGGGGTGCACAAGAAGTTGGGAGGGGACACAGCTGGGACAGCTGACCCCAGCTGACCAAGGGATATTCCAGACCATATGCTCAGCATATAAATAGGGGGAAGAAGAAGGAAGGGGGAGCCATTTGGAGTTGATGGCATTTGTCTTCCCAAGTCACCGTTACGCGTGATGGAGCCCTGCTTTCCTGGAGATGGCTGAACACCTGCCTGCCCATGGGAAGTGGGGAATGATTTCCTTGTTTTGCTTTGCTTGTGTGTACAGCTTTTGTTTTACCTATTAAACTGTCTTTGTCTCAACCCACAAGTTTCCTGATTTTTACTTTTCTGATTCTCTCCCCCATCCCACCGGGGGGGGGGGGGAGAGGGGGGGAGCGGAGTGAGTGAGTGGCTGTGTGGTGCTTAGTTGCTGGCTGGGGTTAAACCAGGATAGGAGTATTAGCTTTATCATCAAACAAACCTGAAAATGCAGATGTTGCACCTTCCCTATGCACTCCAGAACATCATGGCATAGAAAAAACAACTAGTCCCCACTCCAGTGGAGTTACTCAGGCTCCCTGTCAAGTAAACTCCACCCTGTCATCTACTTTCACTGTCTCATTTAGGGAGTTGTCTATCTAACAACTACCCATGTTGCTTACATAAAGTCTTCTAGGCTCTTGTGAGCGCTGCATGGACAAGGAAAAGATGGAGTTGCCAGTTGTTTGGTAAAGTTCTTTGCACTCAGAGAAGAAAATACATTTTTGAGAGCTTAAATGTCTGAGCTGCTCGCATGGTTTGCCTGAAGCAATTCCCCAGAGCTAGCAAAAAATTATTTTCCCTTTCCTACCCTACTTCATCCCTTTTGTACATACACTGAGCCTGGGAATCCTCTGGGGTGTGTTCTCTTATGCACACACAAAATGCACCAGTCACCAAATATCACTCTCTTCTAAGCTAAAAGGATTTAAAGTGGGAAGGGTCTTTATGTCTATAGAAAATATAATTTTTAGGTTTGGGATTTTTTTTGTCCTTTCCTTCTTTTTTCTTTTCTTTTTTCTATTTTTCCTACTTCCCACCCCCCACCCCACCTCCAGTTTCCTATGATCCTTGCACTTGATTGAATTCCCATGACTGAAACCCTGACCTTATTGAATTCACCAGGAGGAATTTTCATCTTCTTCTTTGACTTAAAAGATTTCATACATACTACTAATTAGTCAAAGAAAGAATACAGCATATATGTTTTAGTGCCTGGCTCTGGTCAGGACATTCCCTATCATCGTTTCCTTGAATGTAATTTCACTGAAGGCAATAGGAGATTTGCACAGATGAGAGTCCCCGCTGAATGGATAAATACCAGCTATTTGTTCATAAGCTGTTGGATGTGAGAGAGGAAAGGCTCATTTTAGGGGAAAACAATGACATGACACATCCTGCTTTTGCTAGCCAGGCCATTGTATGCATTTTACATCGTAAGGACAGACCCTGTAAACCAGCAGGTCAAGGAAAGATGCACTCCGTTTCCTCAATGTATAATAACACCATTCAAAGTGAAAGATCAGTGATGGGTGTTTTTGCATTGAAAACTCACTTTCAGAAAGATCCACTATGCTATATAAACCACATTACATTAAACAGCACATGCAAGCATTAAGCAGGTGTTTGCAGAACGCCTCAGCAAGTAATGTGCACCACGAGCCTCCAACTCCTTTGTCGAATCTGACAGCTATGGCTAAAGGAGTGGTGCATATCGTGCTGCTGATAGCTGCACTTCTTCGAGTTACAGAATCAGACAGCATTAGAATGTGAACCCAAGTTGCAGAAGCAGTAGGATGCGGTGACTGATAACTCCAAAGAGGGTCCATATGGCAGGATGGCTGTACTTATAAATATTTCAAATGTCAATTCACAAGGCTACAATCATCCCAAGCTGTTTGTGTTATTCTGAATAATTGCTAGCAAACTATAACAAAATATTTGTCATACTAGAATAACACATATAATTTTAACTGCTATATACACCAAGCTTTTCTCCAGATAATATATTTTACTAGGTTAATAAAAACAACAGAGGCAGCATGGTTGCAGGGAATTTGTAAATAATTACCTATGAAAAACCCTTCATGCATACTTTTCCTGCTGAAGAGATTGCAGAACTTCATGTCTTTTCCCCAATGAGGACAGGCTAGTGTGACAGCAAGCTGAGATCAAGGTAATCAGGGCTTGCTAAGGCATTATTTAGTTTTATTTTCCTCCATTAGCATTTGCACATGTGCTTATTTGATTTTATTGGCTGTCATCAGTAATTACTAATGCACAGCCGTGCGGATGCAGTGACAGAATGCAGGGAATATGGTGCTTTCCACATTGATGTCTTTAAAGCACATGGGATGTTTTGTGCAGCTCTAAGCCCTGGGATGAGATGAGCCACACTGAGAGAGGAACAGTTCACAAACAGCAATTTCCACAATGGCACTGGAGGGGGTAAGCAGAATCAAGTGGAGCTCCCCAAAAGGCTTGGCTGCTCTGTTGCTGATAATGGGCTTATTTCGTTCTCCCCAGTTATGGTGCGCTCATGGAAAGGTTAAGCAACTTGTGGTTGATTTACATAATACCTCCTCCCCTCAGTTTGGAAATGAAAACAGAAGAGGATTTTTGGAGTCATATGGCACCCATGGCTTTTTGAAACAGACTTTAATCAATTCTTACCTTTCAGTTGCTTAATATGACCTCTAAACTGCTGACACTTTTATACAAATTTCCATACTATTCCAGGAAGAGAAGTGACAGAATTGCACATACAGCCCACAAAATTAAGACCCATTCATGTGATAATCCTTCTTGCACAACCCTGTATATAATCCTAGTAATTCTGGACAAAGAGGAAGGTATTTATATCTTGTCAAACTTCCAAGGCTATTTCCCTGTCTTCTGACAACTAAAGGGTCAAACAGTCATTGACTTACAAATATGGAACAACGTCTTACAGCAAGAAGAGCTGATGTTCCTCACTGTGCTGAGGATAAAAAGGCCAGCTAAACACTAAACTGTCCACAGCCCTGAATGTGGTTTAATATTTGCTTATGGCTTACAAAGTTCTGCATACTGAGCGTGGGACCCGCTCTTATCATCCCACCTTCTCAATTCCCTCCTGTTGTCCTCACACGTCCCAGTATGGCTTACCCCTAGATTCGTGAGGGGGCCTGAACCCTAGCTCAGGGGAGAAGTAGAGGCACCATGCAGCACCATAGCCTTTCTCCATCCAAAACCTTAAAACAGTCAGCAGACTTCTGTCATGTAGCCCAGTGCCTCCTATGTGAGAACTGCAGGACCATGTGAGGTCAAAGACATACTCTTGGCAGGAAAGGTTCATGCAGAGCAAGAAGTAACCAGCTGAGCAACTGCAGCCTCATGGCAAGGTAAAACTGCCATCCTAAGAAAAAGGCTTCTGGTGCCAGACATAGGAGAGTGCAGAGGAACCTGATGCAGCATGCTTAGCAAAGGGCAGTGTGGAAGTAATCCCAGCCTGCTAGTTTTTCTTGTTGTTCAAAGCTCCTTTGTGCAATGTTTGGAAGGGACCAGAAGGTCTGCTAACAGAGTGTGCTGTTATTCTTTCCATGATGGATGCGAGAGTTCACAGAATGAACAGCATATGTTCAGCTTCACCAAGGTACAGCAGAACAGCATTCAGAGCGCCCAGAATATTTGGGAATGAACATTTTGGGGTGAACTTCTCAACCCTGGCCCATGTCCTAAATGAAAGATAAAGACTGGATGAAACTGTCTCCTGTGAAATGCCTGGTAGAAAATATTCTGCTTTCGGTAGCAAGGACAGTGAAGCACACAACAGATTGTCTGGCAAGATTGTGTAGTCTCCAGCTTTGGATGTCTTTAAGGATAGATGAGACAAACAGCTATTAGGAATGACTGAGCTGCAATTCTCCCTGCCTTGAGGCAGAGGGATGCACTGGGTGAGTTTTTCCAGCCCTATTCTTTTCTGCATCTATGGTAAGAAACTGAGGAACTGGGGTCCCAGTCCAGAGCTGTCATTTCCACCAGCGAGTGGTAGCATCAGCCAGGATTTCAATGTTATACAAAATACTGTCAGACTGTTCTCACCACCTCGATACAGTGGCTAGCATGTGACCGCTCATCTCATCATCACCCTTCCACACCCTGGTGTGACACTGTGGCAACAGGACAGAATATTAAACAGAGAACATGTATGAGGTATAGCCACTATGCAAATGTCACAAATACATTGAAGGTGATAACAGCATGAAAAGATCACACTGATGTAGCAGCCTACAAATATGTCTTCACAAGTCTGCATCGGCTCTAGCAATGAAAGCTGAATGATTGCCCACACAAGCACTATTAAAAGTCATGAATCTTCTCACTTTACTTCCTTTTCCTTTTACTGGGTTGAGGTTTTGCATCTCTTGGGTTGTTAAAATCTCACATATCCATTTAGGATGAAATACCATTTAATCACTTAAGACTGTGATGGTGAACTTTTTCTCTCTGAGTGTGAGAAGACCTCTCAGACATATTCAGCAACCTGCACCATAGTGCCTATCCTTCTCTTGTCCAGAGACAATGCAGAAAAAGAATCATGGTGCTGAATAATTCACTTCAAAGCAAACTACTTCTTCCTGAGGGATCTTTCCTAGCCAAAAGTCTTTAAAAACATTCCCAATTTCTGTACCAGTCTACCCATCACTATAAATGTCTATACTCTAAGGCTGGGACTGAGAAGCCGAGCAAGACCCAGGGAGAAGTGGAAGCACAAGAGCCAGGGAAATGCAGACATCCCAGAAAAGCCATGGTGGGACAGTGTGACAGGAGTCCAGGGGCGTATATGTCCTTCTTATGAGATCTGGAAATGCCTCTCTACTCCAGGAGATGTCAGTTTGCCACAGGGGCACAGGCTCTGCTGTTTCTATTTGGAGTCACAGGTTTGCTGAAGCAAAGCTGAGCTTGTATCGCTCAGATAGGTGTAGAGGAGAGCAAGGGCTGCCCCACTACCTGCTTCTTGCAGGACACACTGCAACATCTGTTGCTGCAGTTGGAGGCACCAATGTTCCCACCCCACCAGGCAGTCTGCCCCTCAGATGAAGGTCTGTTAATGAAGGCCATCAAAGTCACCTTTTCATCGACTTCACTGGCTTCTTTGACTGGGCCATAATTCAAAATTTTGATGTGGAAACTATTATTTCTGAAGGGGTATTTACTTAGTCTGAGATCGTGGGGACTGTAGAATGTTTTGACCATATTAGAGGAAAAAAATGGGTATACTTAAGCAGTTCAAGGGTAGGAACAAGATTTTCTTACTGGTGGAATTTTTGATTGACACTGTGTGTACAGATGCCAGATAATAATAAGTCAGACATCAGTTTCTCTTTAAATAGGTTGAGCAATTCAAAGCAGCTCCTCTAACATATAATTTAAAGAGGTTGGAAGGTGCCTCCCAATAATAACAAACAGTGGTATGCTTTACTGTAATAAAGCATATGTTGTTTCTACCAGGAGTCGATCATTCCTGCTCTCAAATTGAGAAACTTAAAATCTGCAGCCACTTACCTACTAAAGTGCAGTAGATGTTCATTCTCAGAGGCTAATGTATTATTAATACCATGGGAAAGACATCTTAATATATTTAGAGATATTCTATACATTTTTGCTAGAACATATGGGAAAGAATACAAATACTGTCCAGATCCTTAATCAATACCAATGATCATTACAGCCCTAAACAACAGACCAGCCCTTACTGCCAACGAATTGCAGCTTTTAATCTGTACTGCTGAAGTATTCATAAATCTATTTCACCCCCTAAATGCAATGAAAAAGTAAAGTCACAACCTGCAAGACATCTGTGATTTATTCTTTTGGGCTTCCAACAATGAGATCAGAGTCATTACAGTCTAAGGCAAGGTGGGTGGCTAATAAATCTGTTACTGATTTACACATAGAACGTGGTGTTGCATTGCTAATTGACAAAGAAAACAACTTGTAATTGTGTGCAAAATGGCATGCTGTGGCTGTAGATGGAATATGATCCTTGATAGGATTTAATTCTCAGTAGTATGTGTATTGTTAAGGGTAAAAGCCTGTGCCACGCTACCAGAAGCCAGGTAAACATGGAAAAGCCAGTTAGGATGTTCAGACCACTTGCAGGAAAGGAATATGTGGGAAGTGGTAAACAAGAGACGGACTTATCTATAGGGCTGTAGGCCCCAGCTCGTCTAGGAAAACAAGGTACACCAACAGAGATAAGGAGGTGGTTATCTGTGAGAAAGACAGACAGGCAGCTCCAGTTCAGAGAGAGGGAGGTGAAGAGGAAAGGAGACCCTAAACCAGATAAAGAAGGAATGTGGCAAGTAACCTTACGAGGTAATAGTTATTTTAAGGAACTAAACAACAGGGAATGGCAAGTTTGCAGGAGTGACAGATGTCATTGCACCCTAAGGAAATAACAGGATAAGTAAAGTGAGTTCCTCTCTTTATCAGACTCTATTTTGAGTTAACTGAGATGGGATCTTCAACCTCCTTAGGGCTGGACAAGCTGTAGATAGGTGATCTTGTAGTCGTAAAGCTATGTGTACGTCTAGCTTGCACAGGAAGGCTTACCACTGAGAGTGGTTTTATGGAATGCACCTGAAATGACTGTGCCTTCCCTTACAACCGTCAGATGACCTCACTCCACCTGCACCACGGCAGTGTGAATCCGGGCTGAGAAAAGACCTGGCACCCATGTCTTTCAGTTGGTCCCTTCTTGAAGAAGAACGCTTAAGACAGCAATAATGTAATGAAGGCAGATCTCCAAGGGTCAAAAAGCCCAGAATCACGGAACCCCCCCAAAGACCTCTCAGGCCCATTAGAGTCTGGTCTTTAGGAGGGTGCACGCAACTGAAAAACAAGATGTTCACTGGCATCTCTCCTGGCAAAATAATCCAAAATTATGTGTGTTCCAGATTGTCAGACTTATCAGTAACACTGTCATTCACATCTGCTTGCAATGCATTGCTTCATGCACACCAGCTTTGTGCCCGCAGCCTGTGTAGGAGAGAAAAGGCTGCCTACATGTGCCAGTCTATAGGACCATAAGCGTTGTGGCATCTAGAGTCGCACTGGTGACCATCTTTGGGCTGTCCCAGCACTTTTATTCCAAGCTGGTTATGAAATTGCCTTTTAAGGCTATAAGAATAGTTGAACACAAACCTGCATTGGAACTCTTTATAAGATTGTCCAACTCAAAATGAAATTGGGACTTTCAGACCTGCTTCCAACTGGACGATCATCTGTACCACAAACCCCACTCCTGGCTGGCACTCTTCAGTGATGTCTCTTTAGGAAAGCTTCAAGCCTGAAATTCAGTCAGGATTGGAGTGTATAACATTCACAGTCTTCACAGGCACAAGCATCAGAAAGGCACAAACTCTCAACCCATAATGTGCAAGTCTGTTCAGCAGAAAGGTCACCCGCTCGTGGAGGTCTCATAGGTGCAGCTTCCCAGCAACGTGCATGGAGCTGCTCAGGGAGGACAGGAGCTTTCTCAGGCAACTGCTCCTCTCCACACTTCTTGCATTGTGGAGGTCCCTCTTCTCCTCGGGCAAGGTCAGGGAATCTGCAGAGCTCCTGTGTGCTCAGAGCTGGCACGGCTTGCAACCTGGACATACCACTGTGGAAAAGCAATGGAGGGAGGATGACCTTGGAATTAATTTTTTAAACGAACAGAAAGTCTTTGTGGTGCCAGTCTCAAGCATTTACTCACCGTTACTCATCTTCCTGCCATCCTTGAAACTATGAAATGGGCTTAAACATGAAATATACACACTGGTGGATTTTCTTTCATTTGCTCTTTTCTCCTTTTAGTTGGGGTGGTTACTGAGCTTTTATGGTTTGTGCACCGAAGCCTTGCCTTGTCCGTATCTCCCCCACTAGCCACACAAAAGTAAAACCACAGTGGCTTTGGGCTGCAACTTAAAAGGAGGGAGAATTTCCAGTACTGCTTCAGAGGTAAGGATGTGGTTTGTCACTGAACTTTACCAGGTCATGTTCCCCCTTGTTCCCATCACTGCCAAACTCCTACCACCTTACCCAGAAATGTCCTTCCTTTGACCTCCCTTTTTGCAGGAAAGGGCCCTTACATTGCAGAAACGCCAAGGTATCTCCTACTAGAAACCATAGGAACTTGAGGGAGCATCGGTGGTTTATTGCCAGGCACATCACGGAGGAAGCAATTTTCAAGGATTACAGAAGATTGTTCAAAGACATAGGAGAAATCCATGAGAACTGAGAACAAAGTGTGATGGCTATCCTCAGACCTATTTCCTAGCCATCCAGTCACGCTGCCATTACCTTCCAGGGCCTGCAAATGCCCAGTTGCTGTAAGTAACTAGAAATGAAGACTTATTTTGACTTCAGCACAGCCTGAGTAGATCTCAGTGATATGGGACTTCCTACAGTGTGCTTACAGCACTCAGATGAATCCAGCAGACATAACATCATATTTTGCCCCGTATTTAAACTTCATGAGGCAATTTTCTTGAACTGCTCCCTGTATTACATAGTGAGGAGAAAGCTGATCAGCTAAACGTTCAATCAACAAGAATCTCTAATCATCTCTTCTGGAAGATAAAACAAATGCAGGCAAATAGACAAATCCTATCTCCAGCAAACAGTCAGAATAGCTGATTTATATATGCTGGGACATTTCTTAGGAACATGGATATACTGAGTATTGTCCTTCCTTTAAGGCACAGAAGCACTGAGAAATGTACAGGCGTAGAAACAGCCAAAACATCTGAAATGTCTGAACCTCTCCTCAGCCCCACACTCTTTCCTATAATTTTTGAGACCAGGGTATACCATTCCAGGCTGTGTTGCATTTTGCAATATTCACTCCAGACCACATGTTTAAGAGTTATTCTACTGCCCTGAAATGCAATTCCCTACACATTGAACCTGTCATGGTTTAACCCTAGCCGGCAACTAAGCGCCACACAGCCACTCGCTCACTCCCCCCACCCAGTGGGATCAGGGAGAGAATCGGGAAAAAGTAAAACTTGTGGGTTGAGAGATAGACAGTTTAATAGGACAGATAGGAAGAAAATAATAGTAATGATAAGAACAATGATAATAAAATGGCAATAATAATAACAAAATAATTGGAATATACTAAACAAGTGATGCACAATGCAATTGCTCACCACTTATCAACTGATGCCCAGTTAGTTCATGAGCAGTGATCCGCTCCCCCACCCCCCAGCCAACTCCCCCCAGTTTATATACTGGGCATGACATCACATGGTCTGGAATACCCCTTTGGCCAGTTTGGGTCAGCTGTCCTGGCTGTGTCCCCTCCCCACTTCTTGTGCCCCCCCAGCCTTCTTGCTGGCTGGGCATGAGAAGCTGAAAAATCCTTGACTTAGTACAAATATGACTTAGCAACAACTGAAAACATCAGTGTGTTATCAACAGTCGTCTCATACTAAAGCCAAAATATAACACTATACCATCTACTAGGAAAAAAAATTAACTCTATCCCAGCTGAAGCCAGGACAGTATCCACCCCTTATTCTATATAATTTATGTCATGGTCAGGTCCCATACTTTCCAATACATCCCAGTTAATCACCATCACCTTTCCTGTCCTTTTGGGAACTCTATCCCAGCCAAAACCAGGACAGAACCCCACAGAAGATCTCCCTTAGGGGTGCACAAGGGCTTTTGCTCCTTGGGAAGAGCTGTACCAGAGCAGGTTGACACATGGCAGTGAGTGAGAAGCACTGGTGCTGTGCACTGCTTTCTTCCTCTCAAAACTAGATGCATGAGTTGCACTGAGGGTGTCTGGGGTGCAAAACCACGCCAACGTATCAAGAGCATTTCCAAGAATTTCAGACTTAAAAAAAATTCCAGAGCAAGGTTATATCCTGAGAGTGTCTCTACTGTTAATTAAAAACCAACCAACCAACCAACCAACAAACAAACAAAACCCCCAAACCCCAAAAATCACAACAAAAAGCACTAATGCAAATGCATATGCAGATTAGGGGCAGCCCTCGGGCTCTTGGCAAATTGCCAAAGCAGCCCTCAGCACTCTGAAGTTTGGGTCCCACAATTCAAAGGCGATGCAAAACACTCATTCCTCCCCTCAGGCAGCCCTTCCAGGGAGCAGAGGCTTTCTCTCAGTCCTGACTCTCATCCCAACATGGCAGTTCACAGCATCTCCTGCCCATCCTCTGGGCCAAGCCCAGCTGGAGCCACAGTCCCCTCCTGCATGAGCGAATACCCCAGCTTTTTACAACACTTCTGTCTTTTTTCGTAATCAGCTTTTCTTTTTCATTTAAGAAATTCATCTCCCTGTGCTTTGAGTAGCAAGGGCTGCCAGTGGAGGGAAGGACAACCTTGTGAAGAAGGGTCTGGCTTGAGATGCAGCCCTGGACGCAGTTCCCAGCTGCGCTGCTGGTTCCCGGTCTTCTCCTACCCTGCATCACGTCCTTTCCAATGGCCATTGGCTCCAAGTCAGCAACGCTCTTAAAGGTAGGTTTAGCAAATGCTAACGTCTGTGGGATTAACCATGTGTCTGAAGCGTCCCTCAGCTGGGCTGACCTCTGCATTGCTTGTCTAGGCTGCACCTCTGTAGTTACCTACCTACCTGTCTGTCCATCACCTAGCAGAAATGGCTCCTGGTAGAATACATTACATCTCAGAGGAAGTACATACTTTGATCTTCCTGTAGGATTAATATAAAAAAGTGCACATAATTAGAACTTGATCATATGTCATTTAACAGCTCCATGTTGCTACTTTCATTTTGTCAGCAGCCTGCCTTGCTCTAAAACAGAGGGGGTTTCTATCACTTCCTTTTATTTTTTGTCTTTGCAGTAAATGTAACTGTAAACAATTAATAATTCCAATTAGTGGGGTTTTTTTTGGTAACTCCAGCAGCTGCCTTTTCGCAGGTTTTCCTAGGCTGCTGCAGGGGCCAATCAGATCATATAAATGTGCATATTAACAAAGGTTCATTAAGCGACTCTGTCTTTCTAAGCCTCTGGAAAGAAGCAAAGCAGAGACGAGCCTTAGAAGTAAGAGCACTGTGTTCTTTGCTAAATTTGACATCATACTGAAATCAGCAGCTTTTTAATAATCTACATTTAAGATGCAAATGTATCTATTTGATAGGAAAGTCTAATGTATGAATAAAGATTCCAAATTGTTTTATTACTTCTTGATCGCTGTTGGCAAGGGGGGAATTATCATGCTAACAGCCTCATTGAGGGAAAGCCATATGCCTGAAATGGAGACAATGCTGAAGTTACAAAGTTTAGTGAGATTAAGTTACACAGAGAAAGGTTCATTTAAAGTAGCGACTAATTAATGACCTCAGAGGTAACCCTACCAGCTACCACACTGGTTAGAGAGGTGAATCCTATTAACAACCTCCTAAGTGCAGTTTCCAATTACTAATCTTTTCAGCAGCTTTATGGTGTGAGAGAAATGACTTCGGGCCCCTGTTCCCATCTCAGGGTCATCTCGTTTCACTTTCAGTTTGTGCTACAAAATGATAGTCCTATGGGCAGCCTCTGACAGCCAAGAGGCTATTTTAATATTGCCAGAGCTCAGCAAGACATTTACATTTGAAATGCAATAAATGTAGAGTGGCAGTTCAGCTCTCTTCCTGCTATCATATCAGTTGCTAAAATTGTAGAATAATTGCTCTTACCCCATGGATTAACCAGGGAATCAATGGCCTCAGACTGTCCTGGCTCTGATGTAAAGGAGGCAAAGTTGTGGGGAGAGACCAAGTCTTTTATTAAAGTAACAGGCATAGCTGGGAAAAGGGACGAGATGTTAGGCACGCAAGCCTTTGGGAAAGATTAAAGAGCCTGAAAGTTTGCTCAGTTTTTCCAGCTGTATCGAGATATATAAAGATACTACTTTTCTCTATGAAATTTGCCTCTCTAGACCACCGTGGCTGCTGCTGCACTGTTAGGTGACTCTGCTATAACGGAGTAAGGCTGCAAGGGGGCAGATAGGCAGAGAGAAATGGGCTGTGGCCATGCGGCCGCTTGGTTGCTTGGTAATCTGAGACTGTGCCTTGTCTCACTAATTAGTGTGTAATAGCTGTGTACACTGGCTCACTTTGGGATGTCTTATCAAAGGGGGAGAAAGAACTGGGTTTAATTTAGCTATACAGAGGGACTGCATCTGTTTTCTCAGCCACTGAAGGATTATAATTGTTTCTAGCTGACAGCAGGTCACGTGCATGTAGGCTTTTTAATTATAACTGAAATTTCTTTTCAACCTAGGGAAATAATTTAATTTCAACATTACTATTATTATTTTTTGGCTTCATTCTAACTCCCCCAACTCTTTTTGCTCTCTTACTTGCAACATAAATCTTTCCCCTTTCCACATAACTGACAGATTTTCTTTGTTCATACCTGTCACTGTTTCTTCTTTTGATTCATGCAACAATTACATAGTACAGGTTTAAAGGTTATGAAAACTGTGTTTTGGCATTCAACCAGTCTCATCTCTGGAAACATTAGTCAAATACTCTTGTTTAAAATTCCCCCTGTAGAAGGCAACATTGCCACCTAGGTCTCTGCCTGCATTTCATTTTTTCTATCTCAGTGCTTATCTGACCAGATCTTTCTTTGAGCAATTCAAAATGCTCAAATCTCATGATAGTGTGGGGCTTACAGTGTTATTCCATGACTTGAGATGTTCTGCTCTCTTCTGGATGTCAGTCATAACTCATCTGCTCAGTATAAACGTCTTTGCATGTCTTTGCACAGTAAAAGATGCCAAAATAAGTGCGTCCCATTAGAAAGGGGGTGACATTAAGAAGGAGTACAAGATAGAGGGCCAGAAGAACCTGAAGGAGAAGGCTCAGGAAAATGAATGTTCTCTATGCCTGGGCACCAGGATAGCCAGACATAAGGCTGATGGTTATCCATACCAGTTTTGACATCTTCTCAGTCATCCTACGGAAAGTCGTCTCCACCACCAGCAAGAACAAGGAGTGGGCCAGTCAGCACAAAGTGAAACCTGGACTGTCCTGGGTGAAGAAATGGGCAGTAAGGAGAGTATTCTTATTAACCGAACAACTTTTTGAAACAAAGAGGTAAAAGCCAATAATCCTGGAAAATACAGAAGAGATGTATATATATGCAAAATCTCATATACCCTAAAGGTCTGTAAAAAATAAAAGGCAGGTGAAAAACCACTATTATCCTTTTGCTGGCCAAGTTCGACTTAAAAGAAAGGCCAGTGGAGATAACTCATTTGAGACTCTAATACTGGCCAAGAAGGTTATCGAGGGTGTTCAAGAGATGAAAAGAAAGGGGTCCTGGTATCTTCTTAATGGATCCCCAGTGGTGATCAAGGCTGATTATCCCATAGCTGGTCAAAAGAAGGATTCCAGAGAGCACTGAGGAAAGCTGTCCCACCCCGAATCCCAGCCCCCAGGTCCTGAAAATTGAGAACAAGTTGGCAGGCAGATATCAGTCGTGACTGGAAGAGGGTCTTGTGACTATCCTTATGGTAATTCACTGTCAGATGGGCTAACACTTGCTCAACATATCAGACTAAAGCTGTTGACCGAGTGTCTCCCGCTTTTAATTAGTTGGGCAGCTGATCCGCAAGCTGGGGCCTGAATGGGATGGTTCATATGGCAGGAACAAAATCACACCACTGGCATTTGAAGACTCGCTCTAACCCTGCTAAGTAACTCCTGAGCTGCAATGAGCAGCAACCTCAGTACAGCAGGGTCTGATTGCAGACTCTGTGGTCTGGAAATGCAAGCCAAGAAGTGATGTGGATTTCACATCAAGAACTTTTTAACACATTTAACAACTGTGAAAGCTGCAAGCTAGACACAAAAGGCTAAACATGCCTCAGATGAGCCAGAGAATTAGCTAGGCTTGTGGATGAATCAGTAGATGGGGCTTTGAAACCAGACCTTACTTCTGAGCTAAGCTCTTGGCTGGAATGGGTCGGGTGAGCACTTAAACCTGCAAATACAGAATGCATTCCCTGCGCCAGAGGTCACATATGTACTAGACCACCCTCATCTCCTTGGATGACAGCAACTGAAAGGCAGCCAAGGAATAGATCTATCATCCAGTGCACGCAGCAGCCTTTTGTACTCAAGAAGAAAGATCACAGGCCTGGGATTGATAGTACTTGGCAATTTTTTCCCCTCTCTGGAGGTGATGCACCACAGGCTTGCTCACCTCAGGGACAGGATGATCCATCAGGTTCCTGGTTCCCCTTTCTAGAGCAAAGCATGGGAAACTGTATCTGGAACCAGAGGTAAGGTAAAGGAGAGGTGCTGCCATTACCGCTAGCCCATCTCAGCTCCCACAGTGCTCCAGCCACGAGGACACGACAAAGATGCTCTCAAAAAGCAGAAGTTTGTTGTCCTCAGAAGTGGATAATCTGAGCAATTGGAGGAAAACCAAATGTCACCAATGGGCAAGAACTACAGAATTAGGGAGAGCACTTCACAGACTGCTCAGTCAGCACTGACCGGATCAAGGAACACCAAGGAATACTTGAGGTACAACTTTTTGTGATGCCAAAGATATAACTACGTATGTCCTCTCCAGTGTGTTGTTGGGTGGAGCCAAGAGAATAAAGAGAGAAACTACAGGCATTAAACACTCAAGAGACTGGCTGCCACAGCTCTGGGCTCCTTCCAAAAGTACGGTGTACATCATGGGGGAGGACAGAGGAGGCAGCAGTGGATGATGCACCTTGAAATCCACTTCAGAAATGAGAGCAATGAGCCGTTTTCTTAAAGATGGTTGATGTGACATTCTGTTATAAGTGAAAATTATCTACACTTCTTGGAGTGACCTTACGGAAAGATAAAACCAAGAGTCAACAGCACAAATGGAAGACCCAACATCCATTTAACAGTCATATATTTTAATTTTCCTGTTAAGGGAAGAGTGTTACATGGCACATGGTCCTGCTAACACTTGCTAGCCAGAGAGTAACAGTGAGGGACCTGTCTCCAATGACCAATCTGCAAAGGCCAAGGTGGAAAGGTGACCATCAGGACTCTGGTCTAGCTTTATAGAAGACAGTAATTAGTGAGTCAAGGGACTGATCCCTTGTTGTGTCTGCTCAGCATTGTTAGTGTTTTCTGGCCTTCATGATAAGTTTCTTAAAGTTAGGATGGATGAGTATAGTGTTGTCTAGAAGCATGAAAAAGAAGCAAGGAGGCTGAGGTAGAGATTTACAGTGAATAGCAAGTGACAATTTTCTGTCTGTAGCTAGTTGGCTAAATAAGGCAAGCTAAGGGAAAGCTGGATGAGGGCTTTGAAATTTAAAACAGTGCCCTTTGGATGTACATCTAGCCTGGAGCAGCTGGCTAAAACACAGCCCCATAGTCTGGGAAACTGCCTAGTTGGATTTTGCCAGACAATTTAGTGGAGATTTCAGAAAGTTGCATATGTATGTCTAGAGCGCATAGTTAGAATGGGTGTTTGGAAGTATGGACATGAATCTTGAAACACTGGTAAAAGCAAAAAGAAAAAATAAATCTTGTTATTCCACTAGGTGTTGCGCTCTATGGAAAGTGCTCATGTGGCTTTTGGATATGAGGGTGGACAAACTGGGACGTGCCCTCCTAGTCTCGCCACTGACAATACATAGCATAAGCTGCTGTTTTAAACACATAGAAAATAACAAGCAGCAACTGAAAGCTAGTTCATAAAATGCTTCCTCTAGGGTCATCCACATTATTGCCATCAGTAAAAGAAAAAACTAAGTTTTGGAAAAGTAGACAGGTAGTGTGGATCAAGTAATGTAAACAGTGTGTGTGAGAACACATCTTGATGGCTGACATACCCATGTCATGTGGAGAAGTGCATGCCCAAAATAACAAAAATCTGCCAACTATTTTATCTTAGCAGTTCTGGGTGGGAGGGGCTATTAATCAGATGGCAGTTAGTGTGCATTAGCTCCGATATGGCATTACCTCAAAACAATAGACTTGCAATTTTCCATCATCAAGCTGCTTTACTCTCTAACATGAACAAGCTGCATCTGATCATGTAAAATCACCTTTTACGATATATTCTGTACTGAATGTTTAATGAAATGTTTATTTGTGTATATGGAACTGGAAGGGAAAATGTCAACATCCATAATGAATTTTACTACACCATCTGCAGAGCAGGTCAAAGAATAGGAAAAAAATTAAGTCACCCTTCTGCAAGACAAAAATGAATGCTTTCACTGAGCATTGTTTTCAAGGACGGATGTTATGGTGGCTTGAGCAGGAGAAAATGCAGTAGTACATTATCTCTTTAGGAGAAGAGCAGACTGGAAGTACTGCCTGGGATTTTAAACAAAAGAAAGAGGGAAAGAAAACGGCCAAGTTCTGGGGACAGAAAGATCCACTGGCATTAGTAACATCCCCATGGCCTAATAAAAACCTGCTGAAGAGATTCAGGCAGCTCTGGATTTTCCATTGTTGTTTATTGATGTCCAATAAATCAGAATTTGCCTTTCTATCCCCTGATTGTTAACGCTTTGGGATCCAGGTGATCCTGCATCACAGACATTGAGATTTTATAAATTACTGTTATTTAACACAGCTGTTTTAAATTAGTTGGTGCCATTAGTTGGTGCCCATTGTGTAACAGATAAACTATTACAATGAAAATACTGAGCATCTCAGAATAGTCATCCATTTGATTGGTCCAGCAAGAACAAACAATGCGTTTGCTAAGAGGAAATTTAAATTACAGAATTACATTTCTGTTTGAAAAAAATATTTCTGTGATATTTCTGTGAATAGTTGATCATGAGCAGCTATTAGCTTCTATTCAGTACTCAAAACTAAACATATAAGAAGTTTTTCTTAGATGTTGTTAGCATCTGACTTTGTGTTTGAAGAATGTTTTTAGATTTATTTTTGTGTTGAAGGAGGATAAAGCACTGGAGCAGGTCTGTAGGCAGAGAAACAGACCAACATTCCAAGCAATCAACTGAAAAAGTGTTAACATTGCAGTCAAGTATTTCGATGGAACATGCCTTTGGGATCCTGCTCTGTCCTGTTATGCATAATACATGAACACATCAGGAAAAGCCGTATCAGTTTACATAGAAGTGAAGTTCTTTCCTAGTCACATATGAGGTTTTCTTTTTTTTTTTTTTTTTTTTTTTTTTGGCTTTTATCCCTCCCTGCTCTTTCCCATACAATTCCCTGCAAAATATCCCTACTTCCCCATTTGCCCTCGAATTTTCCTTCTTTTTTGTACTGCATGGGCATCACCAGTAGTAAAGAATACAGATCTCTTTTCTCTGAATTTCTAAGCTTTCTCCCACAGTAGTCTCCAGCTGTGAGCTGAAACAAATTGCAGGGAAATTCTGCTCAGCCATTACAGCCTTGATAACAATGCTCAGTTAGTCTGTGGAGCTGCCTGTACCATTTATCTAACAGATAAAAGAAGGGGCTATAGTCGGGGCAGATGGACTCTTCAAATACTTTAGCTTCAAAACTCTAACAAGGCTTTAATGAACATGTATTGACTGAATTAAAAAAACAATAATCATCAGGTAAGTAAGAGGTATGCTCTTGACACTGGAGGATCCACCCTAATTTTCAAGTCACTCTTCCCACCTGTAGTGGGAAGTTTCATTGCCAATGAAACAGATGTAATTTTTTTTACTCACAAGCAAAATTAAAGTATATTTTCCTCTTTCCTTTTGTTCTCAGAGATGTAAAATTATTATTAGCTAAGGCTTTCTCAAAAAAAATCAGCCTGAGTGTGCTTCTGGCAAAAGAAATTGCATGCTGAAGTTGTTTGCTCTGAAAGCTAAAAAAAAAAATAATTCTTTTAATGGAATTTGTCAGGCAGCCTTAACTATAGGCAATGATAACCCAAGCACACAGCAAGCACCTGAAGTTCATTTTCTTCAATTATCATCTAATACACACTTAATATGCACTGTTTTGGTGTCCTGTGCCTCAGCAAAGTAATTGCTTAAGTATTTAAACATAATTGATGCGGGAATTAAGGTACAGAGTTAGATCTGGGTTCAATTCTGCTTACAAAAGTAGCTTCCCACCCTACCTTTATTCATTTGGTAAAGTCACTTAATGCCAAGATTAGTGTTCCCTTAGGGACCTGTGGAAAATCATCATTCCTTTCCTCCTTGTTATCTGTTCAGAGTGTAAAGTCTCTGGGAAACAAATTGCCGTATGCTGTTTCCTTATAATGCAAAGAACAGTGGAGTCACCAGCTGTTGAAGTAATGCAGATAAACAAAACTACCTTAACTGGGTTCAAAAATCAAGAATTCACTAACTTTATAAGCAGTAACTCTTAGCCAGCTTGGCTCCTAACCTTGAGTTGTAAATAGATTTTGACTGTTACCTTCAAATGTACCACCCTGTTACAACAGAACACAAAAGTGAGGTATATTGTATCAGTATTTCTTTTTGATTGGAAAATAGCCATGTATTTGCTGACTGTAGTGGCACTATTATTAGTGTAAATGAAACAAATGTATTCAGCATTGGCACCATGCACCCACAAAACCAGAAATATACCAGGGGAACTGTGCAGTATATGCAACTATGCAAACTTTTAATAAGCCGCCATTAATTGCAATGCTGTTCTCTGTTACTTGGATGAGATGGGATGCAATTAAAAGCAATGGCAGTTCTCCACCATAGTTGCCAAGTCATCCCAATGAAACAGCAGGGGCAGGAGAACAGAGGGCTTTCTATCTTACCTGTTAGTTACTTCCAAGTTACCTTTTGGGCCAGAGTCAACACGTAAAGAATAGATAGCAGTTGTAAGCTGATGTTCAGTTAGAGAGGCGAGTGGAAAAGAAAGCCTGCTTGCTGTATGACTAGAGTCCATATATCTAGAAGCAATTATAGACAAGGGGGAAGTTTAAAGCTGCTCTTTGAAAAAGGTGAAAACTTAAAACTGTCCTCTAGGCAAAATATTATTTAATATATAATCCTGCTGTAGGTTCTCTTAAGTTCAATTAAAAATGACATCCTCAGAGGCAAACTTAAATGATAAGAGAATCATCACAGAAGGAGAAAACCCTTCTTTCCTACTAGTGGTTGTTATAAATTAAGGTTCTGCTATCCAGTGGGAAATGCTTTCACTCCCATATTTGTTCATGCCGTGGTCAAAACAAAACCTAAATCAAAACACAAAATCTACAAAGCTGAAATGCAGGATTCCTGCACTGATTTTCATCTATTTTATTATCTTTCTGGTTTTTCTTTGCATGATGTCATCATCTATGCTACACAACACAATTTGAATTGAAACAAAGAGTTTTGTGCTGATAAATGGAATGTTTCAGTCTATCCAAACGCTTTTACTACTTGATAGAGAAATTTTGTTTAATTCTTCCGCAGGAAGATACACTTTCCAAAGCCACACATATTCTGCTGCTAAAGCAGACCATCAGAGTATTTTTACTGGATCTACTTTTTATCTAAAGATATACATGGATAATTAATCTGAAGGAAAAGTTTCTAAGTTAGACAACTATGGCTTGTCTGGACATTTAAAAAAATATCTTTTAGCAAAACAGAATTAGGTTGCCCCTCATTCAGGATTGAATGCAGTTGATTACTTCTGAATGGGTTTTGCACGTTTTGCCTATACCTCTTTCTTCTTTTTAGTTATTTTCTTCATAATCAAGTTTTAGCTAGAGAAGGAAGTCCTGTCTAAAAAAATCAGTGTTGAGTTATTAAGAAGAGAAAGTGATACGAAACTGAACCCTGTAGGAGGAAATCTTTGTATATTAGCGGTCTGTTGTAGACGATGTGCCAAGCTGAAATGGAAAACCACTGATATCATTGCCAGTTAGGGCTGAACTCCCCTCTGCCTGGAGAGGGAGCGTTGTGGAGTCCCTAGGAGAAGCCCACCCTGGAGGCTGAAGGTGGCATGTCAGGGTTCACCTCCTCGATCCGCCACAGCCTGCATGCATGAATCAGAAGAGATTCTTCAGAGGTTTTCTTTTTCTTCTAAATGAGAAATAGATGCTTATGTGCTGTAAAACCCAGCTGTCCTGTATTGCTTTCCTGTCTCACTTCTATAAAATGGGGAAAGCGCTTCTTCACCTCCCAGTACTCGCTTACCTCCCAGGGATGTTGTAAGGGGAACTACACTAAAGATTACAAGGTACAGCATGAATGCAGCTATATTAGTACATTAAGAGATAGACAGAAGGATGAATATCATCCCTGAGGAGCAAAAACACCTGCCGTTTCTGTGACTGCTACAGAAACTACTGCAATATATTTAGTAGCTTACACAATAGCAAAAGAAAGCTATTAAAGTAGGGAAAGCTGGCCAACAGATAAGCCCACAGAATCTCTGTTCAAATGCAGGTTTTTATTTGGAATTGTTCTGTTGTGGTTTAACCCCAGCCAGCATCCAAGCACCACGCAGCCGCTCACTCACTCCCCCCCATCCAGTGGGATGGGGGAGGAAATTGGGGAAAAAAAAGCAAAACTCCTGGGTTGAGATAAGAACAGTTTAATAGAACAGAAGAGAAGAAACTAATAATGATAATGATAACACTAATAAAATGACAACAGTAGTAATAAAAGGATTGGAATGTACAAATGATGCGCAGGGCAATAGCTCACCACCTGCCGACCGACACCCCGCCAGCCCCGAGCGGCGATTCCCTGCCCCCCCCCCACTTCCCAGTTCCTAAACTAGATGGGACGTCCCATGGTATGGAATACACCGTTGGCCAGTTTGGGTCAGGTGCCCTGGTTGTGTCCTGTGCCAACTTCTTGTGCCCTGGCTGGGCATGAGAAGCTGAAAAATCCTTGACTTTAGTCTAAACAATACTGAGCAACAACTGAAAACATCCGTGTTATCAACATTCTTCGCATGCTGAACTCAAAACATAGCACTGTACCAGCTACTAGGAAGACAGTTAACTCTATCCCAGCTGAAACCAGGACAGTTCCTAGTTTGACATTTTCGCATTATTGCTTTTTTAACTTTGTGAAACACTACCACTCGCTTTGTTATATGAATTCTAGACTTAACGCTGTCTGGCTTTCAAACATTGCATCCACTCAGAGAAGAGGAGACTTCGATCCATGTGTTGCACAGTACTAGCAGAAAGCCCAGCTCAGAGTCATCAGTGGCATAATGGTCTTATGGCCATCACTTTGGGTTATACCTGTCAGATGAAGTGGGACTGGTGGGAAAGCAGGCAGGTCAGCTGCTGGGTACCCCACAGCTGCTGGCTAAGGAGCGACTGCCAAAAATCCCATGTCAGCTACCAGGAACCTTCACAGCTAAAGCTGAGGTACTTCTGCTCATTTGCAGATGGAAGACTGACCTCTGTGGATAGGATTTGCAGTGGATTCAATATGCCCCATAAATCAACTGGAAGTGTCCTGGAACACAATATATGACCAGTAGTGACATTTGCAGAGGGAAAGCTTTTGGAGTGTCCAGCGTACACAAAGGCAGTATCTGACCCATGCGCTATACAACGCATCTGAAACAGCCAACACAGTGAACTCCTCCTGACTGAAGGAGGATTATTCATGGACATTATTTTGTGTCTAGTGGAATGAAAACATTTGAGAGAATCACAGACTCTTGGTGGCAAATGTATTCATTCATTTCTAGAAAGGAAATTAGAGCAATTTTTTCCCTGGCTCTGTAGTTCCTTAGTGATAACTGCAGATTCCTGACATCTGTCCTCACTCTTTTTTCCCCCATCCCTGAGAAGATGAGAGCTGATGTCGGAGTTATTTACAAGTGTATACAGGTGTATCTTAGCATCTGGGAGAAAGACTGGAAGAACTGCAGATCTCAGTGATTCACCAATCCTGTCTCTACAGTCTGTCACATCTACTCTGAACAGGTATTCTATATAACAGGTACAGTATCTGATCATAAAAAGTATGTCCTTTATATCACAGCTCTGATGCATTGCTTTATGTTTTTATTACAGTGTTTCACACAGAGGGAACTAGAGTGATACCCAATAAATTCCAACAACAGGAGTACGATTCAAGCTCCTAGAAATATTTAGAGATCATCATTCTAATGAATAGTAGGTAATTTAGATAAATTACATTTTATGCTTGCAAACACCCCATTGTGAAGAGTAGTGTTTAAAATGTATTGTGCCATGTCTATCAGGACAATATACAGCCCCATGTATGAACGTTAAAAACATACAAGCAAAACATCCCGTGTCATCACCATTTCTCAGCCTACAATAACAAACATCTACTCAGCTATTGACCCCAATTGCAAGTAAAATTGGTAGGGCACACTTTACACTTGATCCCAAAGGCTGAGAGATTTGTATGATGTAAGGAATAGACTTGGACATCTTTTACATCATTTTGCTTACTGCAGAACATAGTTTAAATTGCACACTAAAAGCAGATTAGAAAAATTTGGTGAGCCTCCAAAGCACACATCCTTCCTTTTCATGATGAAAATATGAACCATGATGTCTGCTGTCAAAGAACTGTGTCCAGTCCTAACTGAATGGGAAGACCCATCTGCTCTTCTTGTTTCATATCCTTGGACTAGAGGTGAAATGGAGATAGATTTTGGTGATTCTACATTAGCACTTCACTCAGATCAGGAGAGAGCTTTTGAAGTGAATAGTCCCATCTTCCCCACTTACGTGTACTCTAATTTACACTATAGAGCAGCATTGGAGCACGCAAACCAAAGTCCCTTCAGAGGAAACTAAAAGAGAAGAACTCCAAGAGCTTATCTAATGTATCTCCAATGCTAATGGGTCTTCTGGTCTTGCTGTTCAGTCTTTCATTATTCAGCCACTCTATCTACCTGTTGGAGATTGGCCTTTTAATTTTCCTTGAGAATGCCTATTCCCAAGGAGCTCTGCGGGCTGCTGAGGGCATGTTTGGAATCTCTGTGCTCTAGAGGCAAATGGGGACAAATGCTCACTGTGGCACTTAGTTCTTCTGGAGACTATTTCCCAGCTGAGTCCCAGGATCCTAGCACAACTATGTTAATGTAAATGCATTTTGCACGCTGCATTTTAAATTTGACTTTTGCATGAAGGTGACCTAAGCTCTTGGAGTCGGCTCTGCTTGTATCTGTCTGGACTGATTATGGGGACAAGAAAAGCATTAGAATGTGTCAACCTGGTTGTAGGTTTACAAAAACTGAAAGCAATCTAAATAGTCAGCAATGGAAAAGGAAACTAATAATCACTGTCACCTGGTACTTACCTGTTCCTTTCCTTCTGTGTCCAAAAGTAGAGAGGCTCCAGTTTCTAGAATCTGGTTTGCATTTGTAAGCCCACACAGTGCTAAAAGCTTTGGTTTCACAAAGGAAAACCCCCAAAAGTCAGGTCTGTTTCCAACACAAATGCTTTTGCACCTCCTCAGCAACTATGCA
Organism: Astur gentilis; assembly: GCF_929443795.1. Lineage (NCBI taxonomy): Eukaryota > Metazoa > Chordata > Aves > Accipitriformes > Accipitridae > Astur > Astur gentilis. Next base: position 12,988,573 of record NC_064904.1, read on the forward strand.
GAGGAGTGAAAGCCTCTCATTTTGTACCTACAGGTCTGTGTTCCAACTTGACTCTAGACTCTGGTCAAAACCTACTTTTCTGAAAAACATTGAGAGTTAAAGCTTACTAGTGTGATGCTAGCCAAACACATCCCTACTAATTACAGAACTGGTGTACTGTGCTTAGTTTGGGGTCCCCAGTACAAGAAAGACATTGACATGTTGGGTTGAGTCCAGAAGGCCATTAAAATGAAAAGGCAGGTGATACGGCACATGTTATGTTAGGAGAGGTGATATGAACTGGGTTTGTTCAGCCTTAAGAAGAAAAGGCTAAGAGGGTTTCTTATGTCTTTCTTTAACTCCCTACTGACAGGTTATAGAAAAGAGGGAGCTGACTCTTCTCAGAAGAGCACAGCTAAGGAACAATGTGCAACGGTCACAATTTGTTACAAGACACATGATGATTTGATATTAGGGGTTTTTTTTATTTTTTTATTTTTATGATGAAGGTTGTTAACCACTGCAAAAGGAGCCCAGAGAGAATGTGAGATTGCCATAATTAAAAATGCTTAAAAATTGTCAGAAAAGCCCTAAAAAACCTGATCTACCATGACAGTTGAATCTACCTTCAAACTTGGACCTACTTTGAGCAGAAGGTTGAATCAGAAGACCACCAGAGGTCCCATCCAAACTAAATTATTCTATGATTTTTTGGTTCTACTTTTATTTACAATGCTAAACCAAGAGAGCAACTAGGTGTAAGGTAATTCCTGGCCTTAGGTGGGTTTAGGAATCTGGTGGCTTCCAAACCCATGGACATACCCTCTGAAGCCAAGATAAAACAAACATTAACACCAAAAAAAGTGAAAGAAAGGCAAATAAATATGAATAATAAATGGGAGCACTACTATACCAGTGTGCAGCATGAAATACAGCTGCTGCAGTCATTTAAAAGTCTCCAAGATAACAGTAAAAGCAATTACTGGAAGAACAACACGTTGCCCAAAATCATTAATATGGTTCTTGTGTCTCCCTCGTGCACTAACCCAGCACAAGGAAAGGGGTTTCAGAGAACAGATTTGCTAATTCCGCTGTTGTTTGTTTAATGAAATTGTTCGGCATCTATCTCTTGTTTGCTGAGTGGACTCAAGTTGCTATTTTGCAGCTCACAAGTAGTCCCAGTGAGAGCAGACAAAAACTTCTGGTCAGTCTTGTGACTCTGTGCACTGCTGTCGCTGCAGGGAATGCCTTGTCACGTTCATACAGCACTCGTGTCCCCCAGGACTGCGGGGTAGTTGCCATTCACAAACCTCACATGAGGTCATGTCCACCCCATCTAGAGCAAAAGGGCTCAGTCGCAGCAGAGACAGAGGTGACACTCAGCACTGAGCAGAGAGGTGTTTGCTTGTCTCATGCCCTCATTTGTACCAAAACCATAGCCTGTCCCTGCACCTGTAAAAAAGAGGTCTAGCTGCCTTTCACTAAAAGGCACTTTGTGGTCAGTCTTGAAGGGTAATTCCCCCTTCTGGACCTGTACTTTTCTACAGCCGGTGCTGAGGTGACCAAGAGTGTCCTTTTCAGGGGTAAAGCCTGTCAGTTGTTCTATTAAGCATCTCTTTAACACAGGCTGTATGAGACAGCAAAGGCAACTGAATACAATATTTTCTCATGATTTGTAAATGCTAGGAGAGAGTTGTGAGATTCTCAGCACTTGCAGTTCTTTGAAATTACTCTTGATTAAAATATACTAGCAAATCTTGGTAGTTTATGAGTTGATCTGTTGCAAGACAGAGTCAGGAAATTATTTCTGGCTTCTTTCCCTTTCATTCCGACTTCAAATCATGGTTGCAGTGCTCTTTAGTGCACACTTTAATTTAGCTTTACACCAGCTGATTCCAAATCCTTAATTAAGCTTATTCTTTTTTCCTAATTTTAGAATATGCAGGATTTTTAAATATAACAAATTATTAAGAAATTAATTCAAGTCATTAATGAATTATTAATACAGGCTAATAGCAAAAGTGTAATAATGATTATAGATATCAGTACATGCTGTGGGACCGCTGCAAAAGCACATTCTGTCAGCTCATTGAAACAAAATATTCAAGAAATAAAGACATCCCTGCAGCATTTTAGTCCCAAAACCATGTCCTAGCACTAGACTAAAGTGACATTATGATGTAAATAAATCCTTAGTAACTTCCATTTGTAATTCTAATGCTACTGAACAGATTCCTTGGCAAACAGTGAGTAGTGGAGGCTCTTTAATGCCCAACTGATTTTCTCCTTGGCATAAGAATGGTTTCTAGTTAAGACAGAGTTTCACATGCTCTGCAGCCTCAGGGAAGAGGAAACATCTTGGTTTGTGTGGCCTGAACTGATGCTACTGTTGAATCACCCAAACCCAACAAGTTTGGTCCTGGCATGAGGAGACAAAGACACTGCTTACTTCTTAAGCTTACAGTAGCTTGACAGAAAACACACCAACCCAGTGTCAGCTCATGATTTTTTTGTTTATTTATTTATTTTTTATCTGCTTCAGAGTAAGAAACAATTTAAGACACACATGTCCAGTCTTCCACCTGAATTTCTGCCCATTTTTCTGTGCATGCTTCGGCACAGGATCCAAGTGCTTCACATTCACTAAACATATTTATTTTCCTTCTCTCTTCATGATACACTAAAATATTATATCCTTTTGGGGAAAACTGAGGCACACATGGGATGTTAGTGGAAAAGAGGGACTGATCCGTTCCGTCCACTGCACTGACACAGCTGACACATCAGCTTATCCTTCCACCTAGAAATGCACTTAAATTTTATTACTAAAGAGTGAAGAATCTCTGTGAGTTTATTTCCTTTAAAACCTCTTTTCCCATCCACCATCTGGCTTATCTCCAACATATTTCACATTTGAGATGTTGGTTTCCATTCTACAGTTATAGATTAGAGAAGAAAAGCCCACCACTTGCATATTTTTAAGCACAGATTGCAGAGAGTTTCAACATACTGATTGTTCAGGGTGATGAATCATATTAAGTGTGATGTTTGCTAGGCTGCATTGCACTTATTTGATATGACATCCAGTATCCAGGATGTGGCAATCTGATGCAACACATCACTGCTCACTGACACATCACCAGAAACACAGAGACACCTGAGATAATGTGGTTCTATTTGGATCCCTTTTTAAAAGGAGTTCTGAAGATTTTAATTTCTTTTCTGTTAGTACTTTGTCATTGATTCCAGGAGGCTGAACTACTCAGTTACTGTGTCCACCTGCCTCCTTTCCTCTACAAAGTGGTTCTGAATTTAACCATTGCCATGCTAGACTTCCTATGCAGCCTTAACTTTGTGCTTTAACACTTACTGGACAAAAATCAGTAACCAGTCCTGCTTTTTTAGGCACAAGAGAGAAAATGAACCTTCATCCTGCCATTGCGTAACCCAAAGAAAATGGGTTGCAAATAGCAGCTAAAGAAGATCTGGGGTGGAACACATCAGTAAAAGCAACTAAATTGCAGATGTGTGATGGGTTACCACCCATCATCTGAGCAGTTTCTCACGCATTTCCTTTACATATCATTGAAAGAGATTCATGCTATATTTTCCCTTGTGATTGGGGCAGGTTAGGAGGATGCATATCAAGACTTGCAGAAGATTTGTGGTAATCTCTTAGATTTTGTAACTAGATCATGTTGGGCCGGATACTCGCAGCTCCAGTACCCTGGGATTCTGATTCAACTGAGTTTTTCTGTTGACTTCATTGGGATCTGGATGTGTCCTGAATTGTTGACAGTGAGTCTGAATGCCCCTCAAACAAGGGCATTAGTGCTCCGGTTGTTTGGTTGCGTCAAATACATAGAAATACAGACAGACTTGCCAGGATCCTTTCTTTCTTTTTTATTTTAGGCTTTCATTTCCCTGTAAAAATATTAATAATAGCATTTTCCCTTCATTAACTTTCCTAAAACTGCAAAGCTACCCGTGCTACGAAGGAACATGCAAAGTTCAGAACTGCAATTGGTTTCTTGGAAAACACGTCTGTGATGGCAACAGATCACGCACAGGAGGAACCCTGGAAAAATAGTGGCAATTTGAGTGTTGTCATCAAACTTCTTCAGCCCATTAAGTTGTTCAATTTTGCATATAATCTCCAGTATACTTAACAGAGGAGGGAAGCACCTGGACAAGGAATGGTAAGTATAAATCAACAGATAATGATATTCCTCTTTCAGTCACACTTATTACCAAGAGCATCAGAGTCTTTATGCTTATCCATTTAGAATAATATCCGCCTGAACAGATATGGCTGGCAGTAATTACAGGTTACAAACTGACAGATTTGGAGTTGAAGACTTTTCCCTATTTAAAAATGCTAAAAGCAGAGAGGTAGAAGGATGTTTTCCTCTTCATTTATTTCTCTTATTTTTTGTTTGCTTGCCTTCCTCCCTTCCTCTCTCCTCATTTTCACTAATTTGGAGAGGTGACGGCACTGTGCTTCTGCTACGGTCTGGCCTAATGATGCTGCTTGCATTTTTGTAGAGGTTACATAACACTTTTTCCCCATCTTCTCTTTGATACACAGAGATCTGATCAATACAATAGAATGGAATCAGAACTGATATGCCAAGATACAGAGACTCTCCAAATTTCTACATGCAGTCTTCAGTAATGGCCTTGTCTGTGGAGGGCAAAAGTCTCTAAAGGATCAAGTACGCTACTAAAGGAGTTAGTGTTCCTCATGATAAACACAGCAGGCTGTTTCTTTCTACAAATGTTCCTAGTCATTACTGCTGTTTTCTTTTTTTTGAAAAATATAGAATTCTCGTTGCTGCTGCCTACAGAATGAGACATGCGCTAATGATGCTTTGCAAAGAAGTTCAGTCTCGCTGACACGGGAGTGATCCAAACTTAACAATATGTCAGATTCAAAGTTATCTTTACTGACATTTCCGAGAGTTGCTACTGGCAATGTAATTCTGAATGTGGATTCACTTACAGTTCTTCAAAATGCTGTTTAAAATCAAGATACTGGGTTAAAAAGGCTATCTAAATAGAAGATTCTTTCTACTTTTAAATACATTCTTAAATGACACTAATGGAGTTGCAGCTCTCAAAAGCTGATCTGAATATGGCCCTAAGCATTTTTAACAGCTACATACCAAGTCAAGGCTTGATCCTCTATGCTCTGTGCACCCAAACCTCCCACACAGCTGCCTCTTTCATGAAAGCATAATCGTAAGAGCAGAGGAGCAGTCCAAGTGCTCAGTGTTACAGCAGTGGAAGGCAATAGCGAACCCTAAACAAGAATTTAGTTTGGATAGCTACCAATCCGATATTTCTATAAATCACCTGAACTCTGGGCTCTCCTCATTGTGTGCTGCCATATATCTATGTTGCACTGATGTCTTATGATATAGGCAAATTACCAAAGGAACTGGTATGAAGCAGAATTTACTTGGAGTTGAATCCAAGTCTACGACAGTTACAGACATTAACCACAAAATGCCCTCTAGCCCAACTGAATGTACACTTTCAAAGATTACCTCAGGTTCATTCCTATTTACTGGAAACTGATTCATATGGTGCAAGAGACAATGCTGGATATTATGTATGTCACACAGCAAGTTACTATCAATACTTAAAACTGGAATTGAGAGATAATACTAAAGGCTTCATTGAAATTCAGAATGAGATAAATGAGTAGAAATTACATTTTTCAGAGAATAACGAAAGCTTCAGGGCTCATTCTGAGCTCACTGTAGTCATATACTGCTGCAATGCCATTGACATTGGAGAAGCTATACTGGATATACACTGTCATAACTGATATCCAAATTGGTTCTTCAATATTAATTAAATTGTATGACAATGTGAAAGGACATGATTATGGCAATTTGAGGCTTTATCATGCCTGTTTCTAAAAGGAGGAGAAGACTAATGAAGAGACAGCTAATGAAGGAGAGGAACTAGATTTTTCTGATTCAGGTGCAATTCTTCAGCTTTAAATCACTCCCCATCCCCCTTCAGACAAAAAGGATCCAAGCCAGAAGACCTGTCCACAAAACCCTACAGAAAATATGAAATTTTGCAGGAAAACATAATAAATATTTTTTTAAAACATTTAACTTCTTTTTACTTCAACTTCCCCCACCCCCCAATAGAAATATTCATAACATGCTGGTTTTGGTGCTTTCCCAGAGTAGATGGTACTTCATGCATACCTTCTCCCATGGCATTAAGCTGTGTATGTTGAAACAGCTGCTGAAACTTGTTTTACCACAGCACGTTAAGCATTCCTTACAATGCCAGCAACCGGCATGAGCAGGGTAGGAAGGCACATGGAGAACTGATCTGAGGCACATGTGGGGATTGCAAACATGACCTTGGACCCACTGTAATTTTTTATTTTTTATTATTATTATTTTGTGTGTGTGTGTGTATGGAGGGGTTGGGGTGTGTAAAGCATTGGTGCCCAGCAAGGAGAGGAAGGATCCTGCCCAGCGGGGATAACCACCTCCCACACTCTGTGCCTTCAATGTGAGGTGGCAAATTTCTGATTCTTCAGCTCTTTAGGAAGCATTCAGCTTCTTTAGGAAACATTTCTTTACTGAGAGGGTGGTCGAACACTGGAACAGGCTTCCTGGAGAGGTGGTCAATGCTCCAAGCCTGTCAGTGTTTAAAAGGCATTTGGACAACGCCCTTAACAACATACTTTAACTTTTGGTCAGCCCTGAGCTGGTCAGGCCATTGGACTAGATGATGTTGTATGTCCCTTCCAACTGAAACAGTCTATTCTATTGTCTTCTCTGCCCCTTCCCCATTGTGCTTCTGTAGCTGGAACAAACCCACACTTCATCTTTGGGTGCAACGTGTTGAGAAGCCTTGGACCAGCTCCAGTTCCTATCCATGGCAGGCTCAGCTGTGTAACTTCTGCAGGAAAGGGGCAGTTCTCTGCTCCTTCATAGTCTGTCACCATCACCAGTATCAGGCATTTTGGATGAAATCCATCTTGCTGAAATTTAGGTCACTGCAACGAAGGTGTCTGACCCAAGCTCATCATCCTGAGGTCTCATTTCAGTCAAATGAGTCTTGGTCAATATATTCAGGAGAGTTAATGTGTGATTCATATGATGAAATGCAGGTACCTTCTTTGGGGTAAGCTGAATCACTGACTTTCCTCTTTGACTGAACTGACTAGACGGGGCCTCAGAAAGCCAGCTGTGATGTAGACAACTGTATTATAGGCACCCACAAACAGATGAGCTGAATCTTGTCCTCTTTGCAACTGCAGTCAGTTGAAAGCATAGTAGAGCAAGCTATTCATGGGACTCCAAAGCACAGCAGTGCCCTCTATCTTGTTTTCATTTGGAAATCACAGCTTTTTGGCTCAGGAATTTTCAACTTTAAACCTGGTAAGAAAAAAGTGACTCATTCAGAACCATTTACATCATCTTATGGTAAAAATCAACAAGGAAAAACCTCATTAAATACAAACCTTCCTCCTTCAGGGCATAGTTCAGTATAATTGATTTTCCCTTTTCTTCTTGCTAAACCCCTCTATTCAACTACCCACAGAGAGAAGAGACCATCTAGACGTCGCCCTATGAGTTCTTCTCTGTAGGACTCTCCTCCTTGTCACTGCGTGGAATTGCATACATCCTCCTACAATGAGGAATATTTTGCCCTTATAGACACCGTGGGGTCTCTTACTTGCTCAGTGTTTCCCTTGCAGCCAACATGAACAATAGTGCAATTTTATTTTGCCATTAGAGTGCTAAAAAATTACTTTCATTCAACTATAGTAATTTCCTCAACCTCTGCAAAATCCTGGCACTGATAGCAGTATTTTCTATTGGGTTTAGGAATAAATTAGTTGCCTCTGAATGAAGGATGTCTCTGACTGATCTCCACTAAAGCAAGATTTACCTGGAGATTTATTGCAGCTTTGCCTTTTTGTTTCCCCATGGGAAAGTTCACAAATGATGCAGCAATCTTGTTCCAGTAATACTGTGCTTAAACACACTTCACAGATTGTTTGGTATTCAGGATGTTCTTCCCACGTGAAGAGAAAAAATAGCCAGTTGGTAAAACCAGACTGAGATTTTCAAAAAGTATGACAGTGAATATTTAACAAAACGAATCTTGCTTGCATCTCATTCAGGCAATAACCACCCAGAAAGTGCCTGCACTGAAATAAATGCCTTAATGTGAGGATTGCAAAGCAATAGAAAAGGGTGAGTGGAATCTCATTGCGTTCTGTGAGGAACAGTTATTTGCATTTTAGTGGCGAGTAATTTGAATCACGCTAGTTCAGCAAGTTACCCCAAGCCATTATGAAATCATAAATAAGTGCAAGAATCCTAATTCCTGGTTCTTTGTGTCAGTAGGTTGGTTTTCAGATTCCTGGCCCCTCTGGGAAGATGAAACTGAGGCCATACCTACAGCACCTGGCAATCGGTAGGATCACGGCAAACAGACTCAGCCCACAGTTTGCCCGCACACTGCTGCGGCCCCTGCATCAGGAGCAGCCGCGCTGTGCCGGTGCTGTGCTGTGAACCAGGGAGTGAACTCAGCCTCTCAGCGAGGCTTATGGGCTTGGTACCAGCCTGGGGATTCCCAGCTCAGCATTAATGTTGGCTCTGCCAATGCCCCGGCTACTTTGGAGACATCTGGTTTGCCCTGTGCACTTCACTTCAGAGGAGTTTTCAAGTTCCAGAACTGCTACCCAGACTGCGTCCGCCTCCACATCAAGTTTAAAAAGTACGTGAAGACTTGCCACTTTTTGTCGTCCTCAGCAGACCACAGCAGATTCAGTCCCCAAACAGGACCCACCATTTCCAGTCTTTGATGACAATATTTGCTATAAAGTGCTTAAGCAAGGGTGTGGTTTTAAAATCTGACTACAGCTGGAGCAAATGGAGATACTTTTAAATGCTAAGTCTTCAACAGTTGGAATATTTGGCTTGAAAGACCAAAGTCTTTCAGTTTCAAGTGCAATAACTCCTGAGGTGTGAGCAACAAACTCAATGCCCTCTTCCTCTCTGCTCCAGCTTCAGAGTCAGTGAGCGCAAACAAATCAGACCTGCTGGCTTTGGTTTCCTGAAACCTTCCGGCTAACACTGATGGTTTGTGTGTGGCTTTAATCCCGGTACTTTCCAGCGCTCAGTTTCTGTTTCATTTATTAGTCAACTTTCTGTATTGTAAGTAGCTTTAAGCTGTAATATCGCTTGTGGAGAATGAAAATAAAAGGCTTAGTCCACAGAGAATAGTCCTCATGTGCAGCTTTTGTTGGGTCTACATGGGGGCATTAGGCTTTTTAACACTAAAACGCTGATGCCTTTGGAAAGAGTGGAACTGTTGCTCTCTGTGAAATACAAAGGGCCCGATCCCAATCTTATTTATAATGAAGTAAATTAATAGTGACTGACAGGAACTCAGGAATTGCTGCACCATTTCAAGCCAGGAATCCAGCCCTTGCAGTGCTTTCTGTGACCCTGGCCAGCAGCAGTTAGATTAGAGGACGTGACAAGAAAGGCTTTAGAAACAATTACAGCATGACCTGCCTATAGAGAAGACTCCTTCTTAACCTCCAGTTCAAAGGTTGGTTTGTGCCTTGAAATACGAGCATCTGTGTCCACCTCTAAAGGCTCAGATAGGTTACTTTTAGTCATTGTCATTTTAACTTCATTTTCTTACATACAGATTCTTCAATTTCAGTGAAATCAAGGTATTACATCATCATAGCGGCCATAAAGTCTGGTATTACTCTCATGAGTCTGACAGAAACTGTATATGACCTGACACATGAGATCTGAACGGAGAAGCAAACAAAAGACTTCCAGGAAAGCGAGCGTGCCCTTACTCACTCCCTAGGTTAGGCAGGCTTTGTTTTACACATGCATGGGGACACACTTGTTGTGTACATAGAAAGATTGATCATATAGTGAACATCTGGAATTCATGCAAATCCCTCCTCAATCAAACACTAAAACCCCTGTTTTATAGCATTCTGCCAGCTGTGTTAAAACACATCTGACATCATATCTGCACTCCAGCTGCCCTTGTGCCCACAGGTCTCTCCCTCCCCAGAGACACACTCTGTCTCTCTTTTCTGAAGCAATCTGGAAGAAGAAAAAGGCAAAGGAACCTCCTCCTGCACAAAGGAAAACCAAGCTGATCATAAAACTTGTTCCTTTACAAGCAGCTGGGAAAAGTCACATACAAATCATGGCGGCTTGCTTTTGCAGAGATTTGTGTGAACATTTCCTAAAGCTTCAAGTCACATAAATTTAAACTGTCTTTAGCTGTACAAGTAACTTTGAACGATTCCCAATACTAAGAGAGTACCTTGGGAGAACCTTCTCCCTTTCCTATGGTATTGTAAACAGCACGCCAAATCAAAAGTGACTCTAACTGAGGACATTTGGGCGACATCTGCTACAGGGAGCAGAGCAGGGATATGACCAGAAGGAATTGACTGGGGCAGGACCATGTAATGGAGAAACTACTACAGGCTTATGGCTTAAAAGTATTAGTGGGACAGCTCATCACAACCCTGGTCTCCCACTTCTGCTGTCCTGCTCCCCAGTCCAAGTCCTGCCTCTGCATCTCCTTCAGCCTCTCCCCACTCTGCTCCCAGTGATCCTCTACCTCTGCTCCCTAGTTATGTTACACAGGGAACATGCCCTAGTGGGAGAACTGCTCACCCAGTACTAGAGGATGGAAGGAAAACAGTGGGGAACTGAACTGATCATATACTGGGCAGGGGACATGAAAAAAGGTCTGAGAACCCGATTGCTTTAAAGTGGTGACTCTTTTCCAGTATGTTTGTGCAATTCACAGCACAGTGTAGACCCTCTACTGAAAAAAAAAACCTAAACCAACAAAAATCCCAGTCTATCAGTCGGGAAACTAATCTATATCTTAATAAACCTATTTTTGCAACAGATGGAAATGTTGAGGATTTACTAGAAAATAATAGAAATTAGAAACTGGGGATTGTAGAAAACTGGTAAGAGGAGGAAAAGAACAAATACATAGCCTGCAGAATTCAGGCTAATAGGAACAAAAGAACAAAAGAAATACTAATGATGGTGCTGCTACTCTACTAGATAGAAATGAGAGAAAGGATAATCTTGTCCAATGAGGAGGAAAGTATTTTCTGTCGATTAGTAAAAAAGGCATTAATTTAAATTAAAGTTGAATACTGCATCTGGATTACTTGCAAGCAAAAACTTTAAAAGAACTGAGAAGCTTGTTATATTGTTGATAAGGTCCAGAAGGCTGAGAGGAAACTAATGCTGGTTTAATATTTGTGATAGACTAGGTGATATGACCCTGACATTCTTCCCAAGCAAAACAACGGGTGGCTAGTATTAGTTTCAATTAACTTAGGAAGAAAGGAAGCTAAAATAACAAAGGGGAGTTAGTGGGAAAGGAGTCTTGTCAAACTGACTACAAGCTTATGACTCTATAAACTTGGTTGATAAAGGTCACAATGTTGATATAACATACCATGACTAGATGTTCAAAGGACCGTAGTCTGGCTGTAGATCCCCCAGCAAGACAGCCAAACAGGCTACATGGTACTTACAGTATGACTCCAGTCATCCCTTCCCTAACATGGCTGCATCAGGGCTTGGTCATGTATGAGGTACTCAGGCTTCACGAGGCATTTGGCTTGAGATGTGTGTTATTTGATAAGTGAAAAGACTGATTAAAATCCACCGGACACACCTGAAGTGGATATAAATGGCTGTCTCACAGTATGATTATGGATGAGAAATCATTAGAAAGTACATGAATTTCTGGTGAGAGGCTGCTGAGAGCTGTTCATCTTCCTAAACTCTAGAACACTGTTGAAGACCTGAAAGAAAACTTAAAATCATTGCTGACAGAATTTGCAAATGACACACAGAATGGGGACTTGATGAATAACAAAGAACACAAATTACTGATAGGGAGTGATACGGATAAAATGATAAGTGGATTACCACAAAAACCTGTGTTTTGATATAGACAACAAGCAAACCAGACATGCAGCAGTGAAGGTTCTGCTTCAACACTGGGAAGTAGTCTTTAAAAATGGCTCTATGAGCATGACAAATGACCATCTGACAACAGAAGGGGCTATGGCAAAGGAGACAGAGTAGTCCCTGTCTGGGTACATAGAGTAGCTGGAGATTACTGAAATATTAGGTATATTCTTGTAAACCAGGTGGGGTACTAGATAAATTCACATTTGAAGTAAGGGACACGATAAGATAGTGAATTATTCACTGTAACAACTTGCAAGGTTTGTTCTTGACTCCTTGTCACTGAAAAAAAATAATCACATCTTTCTAAAGGATTGGGTCAAACAAGAAGTCCCATGGCCAGTATTCTGTTCAAGGCCAGACTGCAAGATACCTTTTGATTCATAATCTATGAAGTCTGCTTGGGGGTGTTAGATGTTTTTTTCTTCAAATATTAAGTAAGACCAACTCCTGCATGTCCATCTTGCTACAGAAGTGAACACCATTTCTGAAATTCAATAAAATTGCTTCAACTATCATATAATATTAATGCCACTGTTCAGAGCCCATGGGAATTAGAAAGAGGTTTTCCATCTTCTTCACTGGCCTATGGGCCAGCCTTTTAAAGGAAGATCCCAGGGACAGTGGCTTCACCAGTCATTCTGTAAAATACTGACATGACAATGTGGGCTTCTCCAAATGCTACCCCATGTCACTGAGATACAGCAACCGTATCTTAAGTTTATGATGGCTTACGATGTAAACAAAATCTTCAGCTGAATTACAGGCCAGTCCTTGCTTCAGTATTTTCTGTGATCTTGCATTTATGATTTTGTACCATTTTCTTACACCACTGAAGTGTAAATTTCATGAATAAATTCTATTATCTCTGGAACCTCACTGATTAAAAAAGAAGCACGTATACAGTTTCAAAATAGTTAAATTCATTCTTCTCACACATCACAAGAAGAGTTGCATGAACAATCCATACTGAATAATTTACTCAGTAAATTTATAGTTTTAAGGTGACTTTTTAAAATAGCTACCTAACTTATTGCCACTGCCAGATGAATCTTCTGTGGGAGCATGTTTGCACACATAACTGATACAAAACCCATTTCCTCTGAGTCTTTATGCAAGCATTCAATATTGGCACTGTGGGTTTGATCACATTGCTGATTGTTCTCTTATTAGATTCCTATCCACAACCCCTGCCCCATCCCCTGCAAACATGAGCAGCCTTAATATGTTTTGCTGTCTGTGTGGTGGAGAAAAATTTGGGAACATTACTGTAGAAAATATTTGGATCACTGACTCCATCCTCTGATCTTTCAGACATTGTATCATTGAATCTCATTCAGAATTGGATCAGGCAGAACACCAGGGGTTTGGGGTTCCCCAACACATCCCACTACACAGCTGTTGAGGGATCTGCTTTCTTGGATAGATGAGGAATTCTAAGTTTGGAGTCTCTTTCAGTTAGGCTGATTCTTTCAATTTCATGATTACAATTCTTGTGCAAACACTGTCCTTCACCTTAAATCACTCCCTTTCTTTCCTAGCATTTACTCCTCCAATATTTTTACAGTGAACAATCCTACCTACTTCTCAGCTGTTGTTTTGGTACACTGAATGTGCTTTTCTCTGAGATGGACTAATCCATATCATTTTAGCAATCCCTCTAATCAACTAGTTCAGATTAAATTTTATTTCAGATGAAATCTTAACATTTCTTTGTAAAATAACAACACTCCCCAGTCTTTAAGTATCCTGTCTGAGACACAGTAAATCCATTGCATTTATTTCTTCACAGCTGCACTACATGGAAGGCCTGTATGTTTATTAATGACATGTCTAAGAGAGATAATAGATGGGTGCAGTTCCATGTTTTAGTTGATCTGATGACAGAGTTGGTTTAAGAGATTCTTGCCATCTCAGACATTTGTTTTTCTGCTTCTTTTTTTTTTAAGTAATGCTGACGCAGACTTCTTGCTTCATGGTTACTACTTCTGTTTTAGACCAGGAGAAATATTTGGTGCCCAACACTGCCATTTTTAACAATTCTCCAATATTGCTTTTTCCTATGAATCCTTCCTTCTATTACATCCTTGATTCATCCAAGTCTTTTCCCTATTTTTGCAGTTTCTAGATAGGGAGCTCGCAGCTTGCTGTAGAATTTCTTCTGATTAGTCCTTCAGCACAGGCATTTGCACTTTGTATTTTTGCATTTTGTCATATTCCCTGATGGGTTTGAGTATGTTCTGAAGACCACACAAATATCCCATCTGGTATTAAGAGTCACCCCAACATCAGCAAATATCAGAATCAGTTGTAATTCTATGCCAATGAGTTCAAAGAAAACATTGTCAGACCTGTCCCAAAATCTTTCTTTCAGGAATTTCACTGGTAACTTCTCTTCAGGACAGTAGTTCCTGTCTCAGCAAAAATCTCTTTCTCTCTCTATTTGGTCTCTTCCTTACCCATGTTATAATTCCTCTATTAATCCCTCATCTTTCCTATTTCAGTTTCACGTGGCACCATAGGAATGCTCTTAGAAAGTCAACCCACATACACAATTTTCTCAGAATCTGCGCAACCTAAGATGATCAGAAATACCACTGAGCAATATTTACTGGAATGACATTATATTTAGGTGGTCGAGGAAAATGCTCACATTTATTGAAAATCTTAGGTCTTTATTACTTGGCTTGATCAGCTAAGTAAGTTTGACAGAATAACCTCTTTCCATACAATTTATGATGTTTTCTGTTTTCAAGTGTTTCTTGATATTTGTGCCTGGAACTAGACCCAGTGAATCCTCTGTGCACTTAGTGGCTGCCTAAGATTACAAGATACCTAACATAAGCAGAGCAGTGACTGCGGTGAAAATAAGCTTCTTCCCTCACTAGCAAATTACTAAATTGTACTCATGAAATTTGGGGAAAATAACAGCCTTCGTAGGATGGTTTTAAGTGCAAATGGCAGCAGTGCCTTTTCCCTAGGGCTTTGAATGCCCTCTTAAGCTTTCTTGGTCTTGACTTCATTTCCCTTTAGGCATACACTTAGCCATGGGGGCAAGGGTTTCCTTCTAAGCTCTTGAATTGACTCTTAGAGTTTACAGCTATTCATTAACCTATGGTTTAAGCCTTCCATCTTTAATATATTTTGCAGATGATAGAATAATGCATCTGCACAGCAATGTATCCTACTTAACATGCCCGGAGATAGAGTGTGCATAAAGATATTTAAGCAAACTGATATGTGGACAACTGGATAAACATTTGACTACGTGATTGTCAAAGCTCATTGCGTGTTTTATCAGGAAAGAATCTGTCTCAGCAGCTGACAGAAACTGTCAAAAACATGCTGTATTTTGCATATGATAGCTTAATAATGATCACAGCCTGGCTGAAGCTCTATCAAAGTTCAGGCCAATCAGACACATAGCTTGTAAGCGAAACATCTCAGGAATGATAGCTCACTGAAAGCAGTAAACTAATGCCTTTTCTTTTTAAAAGCTGATCAGTGGTTAGTATTATTAACTGTGAATTTTTTTGCAAATAACCAGAATCAAAAGGCCTTCTCCAAGTGTATTATAAGGCTGATTGTACTCCAGGAGAAGCGTAGAGAAGAAGATTGCCCACAAAGGCTAACAGTGGAGAATAGCAACTCTCAGGTTGTGACTATGCAGCTCAAAGTTCTGTCTCTGGAGGGGCAGGAGGCACCGCGTGAGCCGCCTTCTCTCCAGATACAGCCTCACGGACAACCTGTCACCAGGCCTGCCCTGCCTGGTGCTGTGAGAAACCAAACCTCCATGCACGTTCAGACTCGTGGGGCACGGCGTGCCCTGGTGAAGTTGCCTGACCAGGGATGAGCCTGTATTTGTGATTTTGACATGTGGATGGCATCAAAGGTTGACCATGCAAGCTAGTCTCACAGCCAGGTCAGTGTGCAGTGTGGGTTCAACCCCTGTACTCGCTGTGCTGGCTTTTCCAGGGGTGCAGGCAAGCTTGGCAATGTCCACCTCAATGGGACGATGAGAATTCATTCTTGCTCCAAGAAACCGGATGCAAGACTGGGCTCGAGTCACATCAATTATGTAGCATAAGCACAAAATAATGTGACCGTATTTAAGTTATGAGTTCTCTGGCAACATACCGATTTGTTGCCACAGAACCAGATTGTTATCAACCAAGAATTAAGATAGCTGAAGAATAGAGGAAGAAGAGATTGCATGAGGGTCTCTACCATCTCCTGGATTTAGGACAATCTCTGCTTTCAGCTGTTTCTATTATGATTTAACTAAGTGCAGTGAATGCATGTCGGTATTCCTTGCTCTCCTTTGAAGCAGCTAAGGACATCTCACCTGATGTCAGTCCCAGGCTACATTGCCATGGGCTGCCACTCTACGGGCTCAGTGAACCCTTCTTCCACTTCAGGCTGCAGCAGCACCAAGCCAGAGCAGCTGGAGGAACGTTACCTTAATGTACTCAGCTGTACCCCTTCCAGTAGGGGAAGCATCACTGGAGACCCCCCGCGATGGCGATATTCCCTGGTGAGGTGGCAATGCCGCACAAGCAGCAGTCAGACCTCCAGCCCGTACTCTCAGGGAGTGCAATGAACACCCTGATGGCATTTCCCCAGTGTAACATGCTAGACAAAATCATTCAGATGTCTAAATTGACATTTGACGGAGTAAATTAATGTGTCGAGTTGCAAAAGTCCCTTCTGGAGACCTGAGTGCTTGAAAATCCAGATTTCATGTCCACCTTGAAACAGAAACTTGCTGCTGGTCTAAGGCAGGAATCAGGTGTGTTTCCCTTCTTTTTGAGAATCCTCTTTTTCAAAGATTGAGAATTTGAAATAGATTAATGTAGTTAGATGCAGGTGAATGGTCTTTTATAAACATTCACTCTTCTTTTTTTCCCCAAGCTACTTTTCACAGAATATTTGAAGCACAACCATAATACTTTGCCTTCATAGTAATCGGGTTTCCATATTTTGTGTGCTTATTTGTTCATTTGTTTTTTAGGGTAGGTATTTTCTGTGCAATAATATCCATTGATCATACCGAATTGCAAAAATATGGCTCAGTACTGTTGTTTGATTTCTTGACTTTTGACTGGCTTTTGGTCCTGTTTAGCTGAATTATGGACTGGAGAGGCCTGCAGCCTGACCCTTCTCCAAGGGTATTTGGCTACCTCTTCAATAACCCTTTCTTTTCATGACTTTTCAAATCAAAACAAACGATGAACTCAGCTCAAGTGCTAATCCAGATTTTATTTTATTTTTCCTGAGAAGATCATAAGCATAAAGAACACTTAATCAGGCATAACAGACAAAAAAAGTTATTTATTTTTCTGAATGATTTATAGCGCAGTTTCTTCTTTTGTTGTTGCAGAAGAGAACGAGGAATTAAAGTAGAGGTTCATTACTCAAAATGGCAACAGTCCCATTAGGGAGGGACAGCAGAAGGAAAACATAGCCATAATTTTACTTATTTTACGAGAGATGAGCTCTTCCATACTTCTCTGAGCAGATGATGGTAAGTTCAATACGAAGAAATACAACACCAGTACAATAAATAAGAAAAGGAAGGATTACTGATATTGTCTCAGGAGCATCATATAGAAATAAATTCACTTTCTGTTACATTCTGATGTGCTACTCGCATATGCTGAAGTAGCACACCTGGGAAGGCATAAGGTGAAGAAACTGGAGTTGGAAAGGATGTTTCAGCAGCTTTCACTTTTGTAACAGGATTTTTTGGGGGTCTACCCACACTGCAAGGCAAAGGGTAGGCTCAGGCACATGAGCCCAAACTTTTCAGCAATGCTGTTGGCTTCAGCCTGATGGTATTTTTCCTGCAATGTATAGTAACCATCCCAGAAGTCGGACAACTATGCTGTCAGTGCAAGAGTTTCCATTAGCTGCTCTCTGGCTTTCTGTGGTTGCACCCCAGCACAAGCCATATGGGAGTGAGTACTCACACACATCTACAGTATTTGCAAAATGGCTTTTTGGCCATGTGGCTCAGAACAGCTCAAGTCACACTGCAACCGCCTAAATGATGAGTTTGATATTCAGAAGAGTATATCTGAAGGACACCAAGACTTTTTCAAAGTCTGCTCAGGTGGAGCATAAACAGACCTATTAAGTACTTACAGATCCTTCCTGCAGATACTGAATACTTGCAACACGTACCCCGAGTGCCTTTTGAAAATTGGTCCCAGCACAGAGGTGCCTAATACAGACCTGCAGCTTTGCATGGGCTTCCTTTGTTTGTGGCTACTCACCACTTGCAGCATGAGCTACAGTAGCCAGAGACTGCCAGCTCTTTAGCAAATTTCCACAATTTCATTAAGTGCAATGATAATTATGTGAAGTACTAAAAAATACTTTGTTTGGCTTGTCTGAAAGCTGCTGTAATGGGGGAAAGAAAGGCATAAAAAAGACGCTTTTTTTCCATTTTCAGTCTGTTTGCTAATTGTAAAAAAGCAAAAGGGACTAAACCCCCCTCATTTTATCCTGTCATTGTCTGACAGCAAGGGAAATGTCCTTGGGAGGAACAAGCAGTCAATCTGTGTATAAAGACAAAGCAGAAAAAATTGCAATCCTGATAAATTACTGAAAATAATTATGAAAATTGAAAAATGAAAAAAGCCCCATGCTTATGGTCCAACCAGAGAGCAAATGTTTTTATCAGGTTTTATCAGCAATATAGGGAGTAAAGCAGTATGCAGTAGGCTCTTAAACTGACAACTCTGCATGATTCCTTGATGTAATTTGGATGAAGCTGGATAACCTGTGATTTACTAAACTCTCTCCAGTTAGCAAATCTGTTCAGGGTTTCCCAGCATATCAACATGGTCATACCAGTGTGTGTCAGCTGCAGATTATTCTCTTGCACTGCTCTGAGCGGTGAGGATATGTGTGCACAGCTGTGGGTGTAAATCAACCTCTGGCCCGTAAGGTAATGCACACATGAAACCAAGCCCAAAACTGCCTGAACTTAGCTTATAATGACTGATGGAAAGAAATGATCATTCTGTTTATTAGTATTTCTTCTTGAGTAGAAACAGGCAGTATTAGCAGTACAGGGAAAGCAAGTTTTAGTGCTGGATGCTGCAATACTAGTAGAGTTGATTAACATAAACTGAGAGCTGTTTTGTTTCTTTTTGACTAGTTCTGTTGGTTTATTAAGGGGGAGAGAAGGTGTTCAGATAAGCTACAAGGTTGGAATCAGGGAGAAAGAGCCAGGAACTGAACCTGTCTCTTATAAGATTTAGGCTAGCCTCTTCAATACCAGGTCATCTTTCCCTGGAAATAGTGAATTAAGAAATTATAGTGCATGAAAATGAAATAACTGTTTATCACATTTGTGTGGTTCTTAATCACTGCTCTTGACACAGCTGATACCTCTTTAGGAAAGCTGAGGTTAAGGAAATGTCAGTTGCTTTTCAGCCTGCAATGAAGAATTTGTGAGGTCATATATTCATTTCCATGGTGAAAAATTGTGATGTTGCTACTAAGAATTATAATTTTATTATGTGATCAAGCAACTAAGTGGATTTCCAAAGCATAAATGAATGGACTAGATCATCTTTAAAGGTTCCAAACCATTCCATGATTCTATGAAAAGTCTGGAGCTGTACTTTGCTTTGGTGTCTCTAAAGTCTTTTATCAAAAAATCTGCTTAAGAAGAAATATGTGCCTCTAAATTAACAACAGTCTGGACCCTTTTGATTGATGGATGCCCTGGATATTGTGAAACAGGTAACTGATATCTCACAAGGATCTATGCATGAATTACTTTGCTAAGCAAATTCATTACAAATCCATCATGTTAGTTGAAGGAGGCTTGATTGTTTGGTAATATGTTATAAGCAATGGTAAACAATCACCCCGCTTTTATAATGCAGTAATAGGATGCTAGGGAGGGAAGGAAATGTTCTCTTGAGTTTGTTCTTAAAAGATAAATTGTCGTGTCTGGCCCAAAGGATAACAAAATATATTTACCCTTCAGGTATCTGTGCCTGTTGTCCCAGACTGATCGTTATAGGATAGTTATGTTAAACGATGGGATCTCTTCTGCTCCTCCATTGCTTTCTCCTATTCATTTATATTAAGAGGTATTAATACTTCCCAGAACTTTTGTCATTCCCTCAGCAAGAAGATAGAGATACTACAGCTAGATAAAGTTTCTTTGGTGCAAACAAACAAAGAGGGGGAAGATGCAGGATATGAAACAGCAAGAGGGGGACGGAGTGAGCCTTTCTTACACTTGCAGCTTCCTCCTGCTCTTGCTTGTGGAGCTTGGCCATTGGCTTCTGGAGAAGCCTGAAGGCCCCATGGGTATACACAAATCTTCACGGCACTCTTCCATGGGCTCCGAGTGAATCCCTGCAAGATAAACTGAGTTTCATTTCGATGGTTTGTTTTCAGCGCACCCTTAAAAACCTGGCAACCAAGTTTATCTTTAAAAGCACTATCTATGCACATTTCATTTATTTCCCAGTGACTGGTTATTTTCAGTGAAAATGTCATCTTCAATATTTATCTGAGCTTAAAGCTCCTTCCCTGCAAATACTATAAAAATGAGCTTAGACGGCACGGTGAATTTGTGA
Source organism: Astur gentilis (assembly GCF_929443795.1). Classification (NCBI taxonomy): domain Eukaryota; kingdom Metazoa; phylum Chordata; class Aves; order Accipitriformes; family Accipitridae; genus Astur; species Astur gentilis. Next base: position 13,009,199 of record NC_064904.1, read on the forward strand.
TGATTTATCTTCCACAATAGTAGTACTTAATCTGTTCAGACGCTGGCCAAATAGTATCCAATAAAACGCATAGGGGTAGGACTGAGTCATCTTCATTATGGCATGGGAGCACTTTATTACCCAAGTGCCAAGTGGCCTTTTGACTTCAGTGGAACTTCTTGTTGGGTAAAATGCTGTTACTTAATATGAGCAAGTGTAATCAAATCATCCCCATCGTTATTAAACACATTATTATATCCTATAACCACATAGATTCTTATCTTGCCAAGCCAATTTTAATGGGGCGAAAAGTTCAGTTTTAAGGGGGATAAAAGAAAACAAATGCTGAAAGGATCAAATATGCATCTGAACCCAGTCCATGAACACCAGTGGGTCTATAGGGTACTGGAAGACTCTGAGCTTGGACCATTATACCTTTTGACACTTAGATGGGGATGCAAGGTAGATTTTGATACTTATTTGGCATTTATGTTCTGTTGGATCTGCCTTATCAAGTGACTGGCAATGCTAAATATTATTTTTTATTCTTTGGAAAATGCTGTTAAGATTTAAATATTTCACATGAACACAACAATTTCTCAAAAAGCTTCATGGATATCTTTGCCATATTTTTTTCATTCTTTTTTTTGTTTTTTTTGTTGTTTTTTTTTTCTTCATGTTGGTGCTCTTAGATGACATCACATGCAATAGACAAACTGGAAAAATTTTTAAACTTTGACCTCAGTTTGGGATGGTGTTTAATTTCAAAACCTCAGTATATTATAAATGATGTACACTCTTTTTGGCCACATCTAACACAGAAGATCCATATTTGTATTGAATTAGTTAACTTACTCCTTTAGTCAGTTCTTAACTTGGTATTTACTGGGGTATTTCCATAAGGAAGGCTTCCAGTTTGGATGGGGCTGTTAGGTCATGCATTAACTGTCTTAAGAAGGAAGCATGGCATACTGGTAAAAAACTATAAACCGGTGGGTGATCTCTGTCACCAACCAAAGCATCAAGTCTCCTCAAATATGCAATGCAATTTCCAGTGCTGGGTGACACAAAATTCCAAATGTTCCTGACTAATGACTAATGGTAGTTTATGATACCATTTATGGAACAATTACCGCCATTCGATTTATACTGAGAGGATTATCAGCTTTTGGATTTAGAATAACAAAAACTAATTTCATGGAAACTGGGGAGGTGTAGAAATGTTATCTCCTCGTCTGTGTTTATTCAGTGATAGCATTGTTTAAAGCCCATGATCCTGTCTGCATCTGCCACTGCAGCTGGCCTAACTAGCTCACCAGTCTTTATTTAGCTGGATATTACAGCAGTAACATTTCATTAGAGTTGTGCTTGGAAGAAGTCATAGTCCATTGGTTTTATTGAAGCTCACTTCTAGTTTACTTCCATTTCAGGGAAAAGGACAGCTGTTTTAATATGTACTTGGTGGAACACCTAAAGGGTTTTAGCGTTAATTAAGTGGGGAGGAACTGTTTTTAACAAGCACCTTTTTGTAAATGTCAAGCAGCTCAATCATGTTTCATTGTTATTATTCAAGTCAGAAATTAGCCAGTGCAAGCATCAGCAGGCTCAGAGCACCGCACAGTACTTTGGTGTACGACTTCTTTGGACACCAAAGAGTTGGTTAAAACTGCGGGGCTCTGCGGCGGGGAGGGCTCACGTGGCTGAGAGCACATTCCCATCTCCCTGCTCTCTGTGGTGTGGGGACTGTCCTTATGAAAAGGGATTTGATGTGAAAAAATTATTTCCCACGTCTAACATTAATCTTAATAGAGAGAGTCCATTCAGCTTAAACTTTAGCATGAAACAGAATATAACGGGCTAACCCCGTCCTCTGTTGTTCATGCACCACCTATAGCAAAGTCAGCGAGCAGGCAGACAACACCACAGAGTACGCGTCCTTGTTTTTTAGCATCATCATCTAAAGGTTCAAGTTGACCACTTCAGCTCATGCACTGCACAGCTGCACTATGCTGAGCTACTTGCTGTTTTAAGCCACAAACGGGTCAAAAAGGTAAACGGGCCCAAAACTTCACTGAATGCCTTCAAGCCACAGCGGCGTGGTTTATCACGGCAGAGGTCCTCCTGCAAGGCTCCAGCTCATGGGTCAGACTGTCCTAATGCCCTCTAGGCTGCTATGCTGAATCCTCACGGGTTTGGGGTTGCAAAAAGCAGCAGCTATAGTTTTTAGGCATTCAAATGACTACGTGAATCATTGCCTTTTCTTCTCCCCTGCTTAGCCACCTGATGGTGCTATTTAAGAACATGTGAGAACAGACTAAGTGCATGAAAGAAGGCTCAGCTGCCCACATTCAATAAAAACTACAGATGTCAACGGGGAGTTTTGCCGGAGTAGTAACTGCAGTTTTGACCCTAGGAGTTGGTGCATGACCATGCGTTTTTATTGCTTCTGCATAAATGCAGAAAAATGGCCGCCTTGTCTGCTTAATCACATGAAGCACTTAAATCTGTCATCTCTTCCTGCGTGTTTCAGGGGAAAAAAAAATCACATTCACCCGTGACTGCATGAAATCACTCTGCAAAGCAGCTGTATAGACTTGCTTTGGTGCTGCTCACATTGGAATACTTTTATCACTTAAATTCCTCTTTTATGATTGAGACCTTCAAATCTGTTCTCATCTTACTGGAAGAGATGAAATACAGTATGTGTGTTGCATCAAATCACCTGAACACAACTTTATTTGTCTCTAATTGCTGATTCCACTGTACTTCCACAGCATTGAGTGGTCAAGCTTTGCTGTTGCAAAGTGGTGTAGTCACAGAGCTTCACCTTCTCCAGCTGCTTAGATTCTGGCCCTAGTGACAATGATGAAAAGGACAGTGCATGTCTTGTTCACTGTGCTTGTGATACTGTATCATCTGTTTGATAATTTAGTTATTTAGTGGGTGAAATAATGGTTATTTTTAGTATAGTCTCAATTTAGCATTACCAAAATGAGATAACTCAAGACCTTAAAAATGATAAAGAACAGGATGCCTTTTGGCAGAAGTGGAGATAATTAATTTCCTACTGCAATTTCATAATTTCATTCTCTATATATTTATAAGTTACATCTCCAAACCCAGCTAGCTACTTTGAGTGAATCACACACATGTGCAAACAGATGTTTATGTTTATGGTCCAGTGGCTTCTACTTACTGGGCCAGGAAACCTCCGTTCAGGTCTCAGCTGTGTAATATTCATTTGCCAGGATTGCAGGGGAGAATTAAGTAGACGGGTGACTACGTGAAAGTGTAAGTGACTCTTTGTGCCTGAGTGCTCCATGGGCAAGCAGGAATAGGGGGACTGTTAAACAGTTCTCTTTCCCTGCCTCAGAGCCACAGTTGGACACACTCCTCCTTCAGCTCATTCCAGACAAGCCTGTATTACAGTCTTTCATGCACCAGTAGATACTAGCTGGAAATATTTTATTTAACACATATTCTCCTGCTCTGAACAAAAAGAAATGAGTGATATATTCATTTCCAATACCGAGCAGAACAGCTTCTCAATATGATTACTCTTTCCCATTGGCAGAGGATTTCTGAACATAACAAACCATGCTGTTCTCTTTTGCCTGCAGAATCTACTTTATTTCTGGAGCTTTCAAGGGATTTCAAAGCATTGAGCAAGACAGATAAATAAGAATACAAATGATAATATATACAAGTAACAGCATCATCACTTTAGTCGAACGTAGATCTAGGACAGGCCCTGTACTTCTGAAAATCCCAAATTCATGTAGGCATGTAAGACAGGCTTTTACTGGGTTAACTAGAACTAAATGTAACCATCTAGTCTTAAAATATTGTCTATTTTCAGGTAGGTAGCTGAACTGCAAATGTATTAGGAGTGCATGTGAAGTAGAGAAAGGTTACAGTATGAGCTATAAAGCTGAACAAGCATCCTTTGTCAGTGCACCATGAGCACACGGTGCTATTGCTCATGTGTTATGATATGACCTTGGTCTTACACCGTAATTTTTTATTATCATACAGAGTGATATAAAGCTTACCCAGCTTTTTGAACACAGTCCATCAAATAACCGCCTCTGTCTTCTCTTCACATTAAAATCTACAGTGATTAATTTCACTTGTAATGAAGTTTTATAAGAAACTTAAAAGCAGAACTGGTTTATCACCTGGGTTATCAAATCTTTGTTAGTGCCACTGGGGGAGTTTCAGAATATAAATCTCTGAGAAACAGATAAAACAACAAATCATAATAATCTAAGATTAAGCAAGGATCTACAGCCTAGGACAAATAAAGTCATCTTGAAGATAAATACAGAAGACTATCATAAATATCACTTAGTTTGTTTTAAAAGCTAATACCAGGCATTGACAATTCCATTTTAGTTTGAAATAAGCAGTGATCTAAAACTTCAAGCAAAGCAATACTAGTCTTCATTGATGGCTTAATGAACAAACCAAAACCAAGTTAGCAGGTGTCCTGTCCTGCCAGCTTCTGAGAAAAAGATGCAAGATAAGACTCCAATGAAAGAATTAACCACTGAGTGAGGAACTCTTGGGGATCTCAGTGGGAAATAGCTTTTCTCTCCTCTAGAATCCGTTAATTTCACTTCTTAGTCTAAAAAATTATCAGAACAGTTTATATCTTGATCAACCTGTTGCCTTGAAGCAAAAGGACTTCACAATTTTGAGAGACCCAGGCCTCAGAATAGCTCAGGGTTAAATCTGAGTTATTCACTGTGACTTCTTGCAGAACAATTTTGTGTTGGATTTCATGGAAGTACAAGCATCCTTGCACCCTGCTGTTCCCTGTGCTGCATCACGTCCTCCCTCCCTCTCTCCTGGGTTGGTGCCATGCAAATCATGTAACCTTCAGACTGATGAGTGAAGGAGAGAAGTCTTACCCTTACTTTCTTATTATCTCTTCCTAAAGCATTAGCATCATCATCCACAGAGACAATAGACTGGGCTAGATGAGCATTTAGTATGACCCATCAGTATCCCCTTTGAAATGCTGGCCCACGTTCAGTTTTCTCCTTTTGCACTCAGGCAAAAGTCAGCATGTTGACAGTGAAACTGCAAGTTGTCTCCTGCCAGCTCTCTGCCAGCCTTACGTCTGGATCTTGCCTCTGGTCCCTAAAGCTTAATGGTGTGGAATGAGGTGAAAATTCACAGAATCACAGAATGGTGAGGTTGGAAGGGATCTCTGGATGCCATCTTGTCCGACCACCCTGCTCAAGCAGGGTCACCTAGAGCAGGCTGCCCAGGACTGTGTTCAGATGTTTTTTGAATATCTCCAAGGATGGAGACTCCACAACTTCCCCGGGCAACCTCTGTCAGTGCTCGGTCACTCTCACAGTAAAAAAATGTTTCCTGATGTTCAGAGGGAACCTTCCGTGTTTCAGATTGTGCCCATTGCCTTTGGTCCTGTCACTGGGCACCACTGAAAAGGTATTTATACACATTAATAAGATCCCCTCCTCAGCCTTCTCTTCTCTAGGCTAAAAAGCCCCAGCTCTCTCAGCCTTTAAGGAACTTCCTAAAATTAAGGAACCTTTGCAGCAGGCAAAGGAACCAGGAGGTTTATAAAGCTAGCATCAAAGGAATATAACCTCTGTAATCTAGTAATTGCATTGACTTCTTCAAATCAGGTGAGAGAAAGGGTTGTGTTACTGGAATTTTACAATCTGACTCCCTGGGTTTGGATGCTGAGGCTTTAGGGTAGTATCTACACGTATCCCATACAGCTATGGGGGAATAACTGCATCATGACTGGGGCATGGTAGCATCCAAAAGGACCCTGGAGTGTCCATCCAGAGTCTTCAAGTCCTCTGTTCATCCCCAGTAGAAGTTTATGTTGGAGTAGAAGCAGACTGGGAAAAGCTACACTGAAGCAAGTACTTTGCAAAATTTTGGTTCAGTGTTTCTCACTTTGAGATAAATAGGTTCTCTGTGACCAGACTTTAGCAACAGCTTCAGGGCCCAAACTGAATATCGCAAACAGTATTTGTATTCATACCAACACTAAAAAGGCATTTAAACTGCAGGTATTTGAGCTTCAACCTTTAAAAAACCTGGTTTTAATAAGCACATTTATTTTTCAGCTAGCTGTGCATGAGACATTTGAATAAGAAGAAAACTGTCTTGTCTAGGACCATGCAGAATATGAATATAGACCCAGAAACTAATAAAACGACACCTAAATTTTAAGACTTAATTATGGCTTTGTTACAGACTCCTCTCTCAGATTTATGGCTAGTGATTTATAAGAGCAGCTGTGTGCTGAAAAATGAAGAAAAATGGGAAAACTTGCTAATTTATTGCCAGAGACTAGTCAGCAGGAAGTAAATAAACTCTTTTCTTTCCATATTAGCAGTGGATAAGCTCCTTGTATTTGTGCTCATCTTTGACTATACCTTTAGCTGGTACATTTTTAAAAAGGGGAGCTTTTCCCCATCCCCTTGCAGCTCAGCTCCCAGCCTGGCTCATTCTGTGTGCACAGCACAGCAAAGGATGGAGAGCATCTGAATACCTCAGCCACCTCCAGCTGCCAGGGGAATTTGAGGTAAGCTGAATGCAATTTGCACACTGGAAGTTGGCCAGCACATCAGGACTATTATCTCCAGTTTTGCAAAAAGGACTATGGGAATGTTAATTAACACAAGTGCCCAAGACCTTGGTTTTATGTGTCTTCTGGAGGAAGGACATGGGGCTGGAGAGAGGTGCAGAATCTCTAATGAACACAAAGGGTAGTTAAGTTGTCGGCTTTCGGCTGGGGTGGTCATGTTGTGCTCAGAGGCATATGGCACGTTTCAATGATGGGAAGAGAAAGGAGAAATTACTAAGAGTCATGACCGCCTAATTTTATAGCTGATTAGCTAGATGATGACCTACCTGCAAATCTGAAAACAAGTAGCTTGAGTGGGAGTGAGTTAGACAAATATCTGAGCATAAGCCACCACTCCAAAATACGGCACCTATACACATGGTGTATGCAACAGAGAGCCAGTTTTGGCTGTAAATCTGTAAAAGCTTCCTAGCACAAGTGTGGTGCCCCAAACCCTAAAAACCATTTTTTTCTCTGAGCTGTTTCCAGTCTTTTAAAGAAAATGCAAATATACATTACAAAGCTGTCTGACAGACTTGAATTTTGGCCTCTGCCTCATTGCTTCTGCTAGCTTACCACCAAACTAATTTTAGACTGGAAGTTGACATTTTCCTCCTTCTGTATATCACGATTTTCTGTATGCAAAAGCCAGAGTTTGGTTGTGCTGCAGTAGAGAATTCAGGCAGACTTTAAGCATTGTCAGGATCTAAAGAAATAGAAGATACCTCAAAAGAAAGATATGCCCATAAATGAGCTCTCTTCCATATGAGTGAGCTACGTTCCTGTCCATGACAAGAAAGTAGAGTTAGTACCAATATACAGACTTACGGTTGGAGGATGGACATGTAGATTAAGCCACTAGAGGGAGATGCAATATGCATTTGGCTGCAGTTAGAAGAGAGTGCTTTATACCATAAATTTCCTTACAGCATAGTATCAATGCTCTTTAAGTCAAATGAGCAGGGCTTTTTCAATTTTTTTTTCCTGACATGTAAAATATAAACATATATAACAAAGAGAAATGTATAATATATAACATATAGAGGCATAATTGACTTCAACAATGCGTTTGAGCGCGTGTTCATGCCAGAATACATTCACACGTACACATGGCAGTTGCTACCTGGTTCTTCTGCTACAAATGGTGCATGAGCACAGCTCACAGCTCCCACCCTGTGTCTTTGGGGGGTGACTAGTAGCATGGCTGTGATGATATGGTGGCTCTTGGGTAACAAAAATTCCTGAATTCTGGATGAAATGTTGACAGCCATGGGCTTGGGCCATGCTGCTGCTTCTCTCTATGCCCAAAGCCATCTTGATAATGAGGTACCGGGCTTCTTGAGAACCTGTGTGAGCCATGATTGAAGCTGACCTTGCTCTTAGCTTCCTAGAACATGTGACAGGTGTCTTATAGCTCTTGGACGTATACTCTGTTAAATAGCTTATGGGTTAGGAAGATTACCCCCTAATTTGAGGCATGGTGGCAGGTCTTCAATATGTGAATATCAAGCACAGGGGAACTGCAATCATTTTGAGGGACAGGATTAGAATTTAAAATCTGCTTGACAAATGGGTGAAATGAGCTGAGAAAAACTGGATGTAGTTCAATGAAAACAGAGAAAAGTGAAGGCTTCTAAGTGGAGATAATGAACTGCACAAACACCGGATGCAAAACGTCTGCTGGGCATCAGCCCTGTGAAACAGGATCTGGAGGTTACCAAGGTTCACAGACTGAACTTGAGTCAACATTGTCACACGACTGAAAAAAAAAAAAAAAAAAATATAGTGGGCTGTGTAAACAGGAGAGTTGCACATAAAAGTCACATGAAGTAATCCTTCCATGCGGCTACGCCATGCTTCTCATCTTATATCCTTGGAACTGTACTTTAAAAAGGACATGGACCAAGGAAAGGGTATCAAATGGAGAGCAGCAAAAGAGTTCAACAGTCTAGAAAATGGCTCCCTTTTGGAATAACTGGGTAACTTCAACTAGAAAAGAGAAGATAACAGATACCAAGGATGTGAAAAGTTGCTGCAAAGACAGAAGGAATTGTTCTCTTTCTCCTTTATGGCTTGGACAAAGATTAATGAGTTACTGCCTAACTTGCATGAAAGGAGATATAGGGTAAACATCAGGAAAAAGCTGTAGGTGATGAATAGCTGGGCAACAGAAGAGATTTCCATGAAAGGTAGTGAAATTTCCATCACGTGAGATTTTCAAGAACAAGGTAAACAAAAGAAGCTTGTTGATCCTGCTTTGGGGATAGAGAAACAGACTAGAGAATCTCAAACAGGACCTTCTAGCCCTATTTCTTGACAGTATGACATATCTTCTTGAAAAAAAGTGGGCTTCAGCAAATATTTGTTTGAATTAGAGCTAATTATAAAAGCAGTAGCATAAAATTAGAATTATTTTTGCTTTATATAATCAAATCCTCCTGATTATCAGATACTTAAAGCTAAAAAATAATATTCCAGAAAAAAAATGATGGAATTGAGAATCATTCAGATTAGTCCAGAGTCCTGAAGGTGTATAAGGATCAACCTTGTTCTGGCAGGCAGATGAACCACACAAATTAATAAATCCTTTCTTATCTAAATTCTACAATAAAGTGATCCCAGCACATTTCTTTCTCAAGTAAAAGTAACGGCTTTTTGTTTGTTTTGTGTGTGTCTGATTTGAATTTAAAGCACAAACATCCTGGCACTGCTGCACCCTGGATCTGCCATACATTCTCCAAGAATAAAAGCTCCACGTCTCCCTTGTTTACACCCCTTCCTGGCAAACTCCCAAATGCCTTGAGTCCAATCCAAAAGCACTTCAAACAGAAACCATACGGCTATAGGGGGAATATTTTTTCTTTAACCAAACATTTCTACGGTACAATTAAATAAACATTTTTTAAGGTTTGCTATTAAATTTTATTAGCATCCTACTGCGTAATACAGCCAGTTGGACTGCTCTAAGTGGCAAACAAACAAACAATGTATTGAAACAAACAGAAAACCCAACAGGACATATTCCGGGAAAGATTGTTCTGAGTGGGGCAGGCATCATTGGTAGGGCTGCAATGCTCCCAGCTGCTATGTTCCACCATGTAAGCTCCATGTTCTGAGGCCTTCTGTGCTTCCTCTTTTAAAAATAATTATTCATTGTGTTTGTGATTAATGAATCTCTTCATTTGGGGATGTCAGTTTTTGTGGTTCCTTTATATCCTGCACAGAGAGATTTGTTTAATGAATGACAATTACATGTTATTTCATTGTCTCAAGGAATGAAAGGCAGAAAAAACATTGTTTGGATTTTTTTTTTTTCCCCTCTTTAAGATTAGTAATGGAATCCAGAAATGTAGACCCAGACAACTTAACTCTGGTGGAAACCGGTTTAACGTTGTTATTAGTTCCATTCAGTCCCCTGGAAGGATTAAAAGGTCGTTTGTTTTATGTTACAAACCTCTCCCCGATTTATGTATGGCTGACACATTGGCTGCCTTGCAAGGAGGCAGCTGGGGGGTGGAGGACAGCTGTGAGCACCACGCGGTGGCCCTGGCGGGGCTGCAGAGCTCGGGGACCCCCTGCTCAGCTGGTGCTTGGGTCGACCCTGCCCAACCTCTTTCCTCTGATGGAGCCCAGGAGCCAGGGCCAATGGCATGGCTTTGGGTGAGCCTGAACCCCAAATCCCACCACTGCAGGGGATGGAGAAGTGCCCCCATGCTTCAGCTCAGCAGCATGGAGGGGATGTTCCCTGGGAGGCTGGGCTGTCCTCACCTGGCAGCCACCGCAGCTGCAAATTTGACTCCAGAAATTGGCTGCTCCTGGATGGGAGCATGACCTCGTGCAAGCACTTACGCAGGCACCAGGACTGCCATTGCTTTCGCAGTGTTTCTTCTGTTTGGGCACCACTTCAGCAAGACTGGAAGTTTGCCCGCGTCTGTGGGGTTTTGGCTGAGCCAAACAGATACCGTCCACTCAAAAAAAAAAGGACAATTAAAGAAGAAAACAAACATGCTTTTTTTCCTAAAATCATCTTCATTTCCTTCAGCGAGAATACAAAACAAGAAAAACCTCCAGAACTCAGATTTTAAGAAAATCATTCTTTTTTTCTAGAGAGAGAAGTTTCCTCCCCTGCCCCCCCCATTTATTTTTTTTTTCAGAAACACTGCCAGACAGCTGCCAGCCGTAGAACTACACTAAGACAAGCCAACCGCTTTTCAGATCTTTGGAAATGAATGTTGGAGGTACTTTGTTATGCTTAGCTGATTTATCTGGGCACAAAAGGAGCGCAGGCACTCTGATGTAGATTAAACAGACATTTTGGTGGTTGAGATAATTTCAATAGTGCAGTCATGGGATTCATTACTTAGAGTTATCCATCAATTTGACGAGCCCAGAACTATGAAAAACAAACAATCCACAGTCTGAATGAATTTCTAAAAAGAAATAAAAGAAAATAAAACAAAACCAAGCGAGAAAGAAAAGGAAAGGGAAGGACACAAGCACCTGCATCACATCGTGCTTTAAATTTAGCCTAAGGATTCTACTTAAGGTAATGGTTTGAAGCCCAGCGTTTCACAAAGTAATTTTCTCAGGCACTGTACTGACTGCATCATGGCAGAACAATCTCACTGGGGTATGAGAACAGTGAAAATATTCAGCGCTGGGCTTTCCTGAATTACAATGAGGTGCAGAGCAGGAGCCCTGCTGGAAATCACTCTGCTGTCTCAGAGAAGAGAGCGGGTCACTCTCTGGACCAGGGGACAACTGCGGTGTCCTATGCAGAACCGAGCTTTTGTATCTCTAACAGTTATCTACTTCCCAGGGGCCGCCTAATTGCCATTGCCATCAATCCCCTTGTCACCTGCAATTTCAATCAGTCTCCTACAGGTTTTCCTACCTGGGTTTTCCCTTTGGTGCTACTTTCCCCTCGCCAAACGAGCCTTGGATATCTGTCATGCCACATGCTTAAGCGATCGTTCCAGGACGGCCGGGGAGCAGCAAACTCTTTGATTATAGATGGCCTGTTGTATGTTAGATTAGGTATCTGCTCCACTGTGAAGCTAAATGATACAATGCAGGGGCTGAATAACTCCTTTCAGTCATGGTCTGGGGTTGCTGTAATCCTTTTTATTTTTCTTAAACCGTGACTAGCCATGTGTTTTCAGTTACAAGTAAATGCAAATCAATCTGTGTGATGTGGACGTTAGGGAATCGTGCAATTTTCTTTAATTCATATTATATTAGCTTTCACCCACAGGATAACATGTGCACATGAAACTTGGGCCGAGGAGAAAGGAGGGGGAAAGGAAGGCAGCAATTATGCATGCTGTAATTGCTCCCACCCAATATTATGGCATGCAATGCATTCGATATGACTGTAACTCCACAGTAGCATGACATTTCAAGCAACGTCAGCATGTGCTTTGCAACTGCAAGCCCCCACATCCCTCTTCATTCTGCCTTTTCCCTGCAAAGCGCTCATTCGCTTTACAGATGGTATTGCTTACCAGCGGCTGCAACAGCTACATAACGAACACACCGTCCCAGGGATGGGGTGACAAGCTCTCGGTCTAAATTTCGGTGAACAGCTCCAACATGAGGAGATTCAGAATTAGCTGCCAAACCCACATCTGACAAGGGCTGCTCTGACTGCGGGAATGCTCCCCAGGAAGCCTATGGGCACGGGAACTGTAGTCCTCAGCAGTGCTGAGAGAGACAGCATTTGAACATGCACTTCTTAAAGGAATGAATTTTGAATAATTTCAGGGAACAGCTCTTACTTTGACATTTAGACCACCATTTCAATTGTTCTGAATTTTGTAATGGAATAATAAAAATACAAGGTCAACACTGATGGGGGTAAGGCACTGTAGCTCCAGAGGGAGCTGGGCAGATTTGTTCTATCCAAGGACATCGTCTGAGTAATGTTGCATTTTGTGCTTCTCTTTGGCAAAGCCTGACACCAAGACTAACACGCAACTCAGCATTTTAAGGCAGTAGCAGGTTTATACGGCGCTTTTAATTCCTTTTAGGAAGTGTGGTGTTTATCTGAGAGCTTAAATCAACTAGTTGAAAAAGGCAGGGGAAAGTATTCTGGACTAATAAAAAAATGTGGGGCAACATCTGTGCCTGGGCTCACTTTGCTTTACAAGGGGAAGCACTCACACAAGTTGCTGCAATTAGGTCAGTATCGTGCTGAGGTGTGATCACCTGCAGTCATGTGAACGACACTCGGAGACCCAGGAGGTCTCCTCTCAACCAGTGTTCCTCTGCTTATCCTGTTAACTTCAAAGCAAAGAAGTATTTTGTCCCACTAGTATCCTCTATTAGGTGGATAGTGAATTTTAGGTATTAAATTCTCAACCCACCACCAAAAAGTAGCTCATTTTCTGTTTTAAGATGTCTGTGATTCAGAGGTTCCCTCCCTAATGCTGTCCTGACTTGGTAAGTATCTACACACTGGAATAAGGATGGTTAGTGCAACTTACAGAGACTTAGTGGGACTTTCAGTCACTGCTGAATTTGATCCAAGGATACCGCAGTTTTGCATTGTAAGCAAAAGAAACCACCAAATAAAAATAATCAAAATATTGAGCTCATATTTATTTAATATAGTGCTAGGTCTCAAGATGGGATTTTATTTCCAAGAGCCGAGTTTCAGGAAGATACCAACAGTTTTACTGGAGCAACTGCCTGGATTGGGGGTGTCTTCAGGCTTATAGGGGTATAAAAGGAAAGTTGAGACTTAAAGATTTAAAGATAAAGGGAGAAGAACTAGAGCATAACATGATGGAAAGATGATCTATTAAACAGAGCAGTGGACTTGTATAAAACTGTCACTCCTATAGGAGGATAGTGCACATGGCTGAACAAAACCTGCAACCCTCTGAGCAGTGCCTATACCCAATAAGGTCAACATTAATGAACAAATAGTGTTCCAGTGATGCAGGAAATAAATATCTCATGCTTTCACCCAAGGTGGAAGGCCTCAGCTCCTCACTATTAACCATCCCTGTGGCAGGCTGTGCTCCTTTGTTTACTTAGCTCTCTCCTGTGAATCCCAAGCACCAAGTGATTCAATATTGCCCTATCCAGTGAGTAATCCAGTGTAAAGTACATACAAGCAGGCTGATTTTTCAGATGGAGCCACACAATAGTTTCTTTTTAATTGCATTTGACATTACTGGTAATGTTCTGTGCAGCTCCATGCATAACACACATTTAATTGTACCTGTGTGGTAGTGATAACACTACAGCATGGTAATTTTCTGTATTTGTAGCATGTGGGAGCCAATTCATTCTGGGTATTTCAATGCAGTTTATTAACTGGGAAGATTGGGTAACTGGAACCTCCTTTATTAAAGTTATTGGCTGCCCTGTAGCAACGGAAATAAATTGTGATAATAGCCAGAACAAATTAGCTTGCGTATGAATTAGCCCTTAAATGAAAAGAGGAGGGGGAACTAACCTTCTCTTGATACATAAAATGCCTTTATTCAGGAAGTACGGATATACTGACAAATAAAAGTAAGCTTCTCTAAGAAAGAAACTCTCTCTTCCCAGGCACCTGTCCCCCCCTGCATGTAATAAAATATGGAGAGTCTCCTTAAGCATTCCTTTTGCTGCTAATGTATTTATAGAAACATTTGTTATTGTCTTTTATGGCAGTAATCACATTAAGTTCTAGCTGGGCTTTGGCCCTTCTAATTTTCTCCCTCCATAACCTCACGACACCTTTGTATTCCTCCTCAGTTGCCTGCCCCTTCTTCCAAAGGTCATAAACTCTCTCTTTTTTCCTGACTTCCAGTCAAAGCTCTCCGTTCAGCCAGGATGGTCTTTCCCACTGGCTCATCCTTCAGCATGTGGGGACAGCCTGCTCCTGCACCTTTAAGGTTTCCTTCTTGAAGAATGTCCAGCCTTCCTGGACTCCTTTGCCCTTCAGGACTGCCTCCCAAGGGACTCTGTCAACCAGTCTCCTAAACAGGCCAAATCTGCCCTTCGGAAGTCCAAAGTAGCAATTCTGCTGACCCCCCTCCTTACTTCTCCACGAACCAATAACTCTACCATTTCATGTTCACTATGCCTAAGATGGCCTCCAACCATCACATCACCCACAAGTCCTTCTCTGTTTGCAAAAACAGGTCTAGCAGGGCACCTTCCCTAGTTGGCTCACTCACCGGCTGTGTCAGGAAATTATCTTCCACACACTCCAGGAACCTCCTCAGCTGTTTCCTCTCTGCTGTACTGTATTCCCAGCAGACATCTGGTTAAGTTGAAGTCCCCCCTGAGAACAAGGGCTAGCGATTGTGAGACTTTTCCCAGCTGCTTATAGAATATTTTGTCCGCCTCTTCATCCTGGTTGGGCGGTCTATAACAGACTCCCACCATGATATCTGCCTTGTTGGCCTTCCCGCTGATTCTTACCCATTAACACTCAACCCTATCATCACCATCATTAAGCTCTAACAATCAAAACCCTCCCTGACAGACAGGGCTACCCCACTGCCTCTTCTTCCTTGCCTACCCCTTCTGAAAAGCAGCAGGCGTGATGTTGTGTAGACTGACCCACAACCAAAAACCCCCAAATTCTGCTGGTGGCATCAAGCCCAGAGCCAGATATTGATCTGCTGGCTCTTCCTGTTTCTTCCTACATCATTCCCTGCAACTGGAAGGACAGGGGAGAACACTACTTGTGCTCCTGATCCCTTAACCAGTCATCCCAAGGCTCTGAAGTCTCTCTTGATTGCCCTTGGACTTCTTGTTGCAGCTTCAGTACTGCCCACCTGAAAAATCAATGACGGATAATAAATGGAGGGCTCTACCAGGGTAGGAAGTTTTCTCTTCACATCTTTAACCCAGGCCCCAGGAAGGCAGCAGACTTCCCTAAGAAGTGGATCCGGTCTCCATATTGGGCCTTCTGTTCCCTTCAGAAGGGAGTCTCCTATGACAGTGAACTGTCTTTTTTTATTTATTGAAGCAGCTCTGACGCAGGGTCTAGGCCGACTTAACCTCGGCGACACCTCCAAGCTAGATAAATCATCGTCCTCATTACTGTTCGGTCCCACTTGCAGAGCCTCGTACCTATTACGCGAGGGCACCTGGGAAGGTGGGGTAGCCGCAGAGGAGATGCGCCTGCTGTGCCAGACAGGAGCTGGTCGCCATTTCCCCCTACCCCTTAATTCCTTGTGTTCAGCCGGGCAGAGAGAGGACAGGGAGGCCGTGACTTTCTGCCGAGTAGATACCATTGCTCCCTGGTCAAGTTGGGAGAGCTCCAGCGCCCTTCCTGCGTGCCCTGCCGCACAAAGGGACACGCCGGCTCAGGTGAGTGGCGAGTGAGGACGGTGCTCACCATGCATCGCACATCTCCTCGCGGTTCCTGGGAGCGCGTGAAAGTAAAACAGGAAAGGAATGATAGGGTCCTTGAGGCCAGGTCTCTGCGAGTACAGAGCAGATTCCTTAATTCACTGAAAATGCTGCCTGCACAAACCACAACACAGTCCCCAGTGCCCTCAGATGAACAGAAGGCCAAAACCCGCAGAAGCAACAGGTAGTAAGAAGAGAGCAGGGTGAGCAGGACTCTTGCTATTGCCTTTGCTCACACCAGCAGAAAATCTATTCAGTGACACATAAGCTTAAAAAATGGACGCACTTGAAGAGAGGGAGAACAGGGAACAATTGAACCTGCCAATCTCACTTGAAGATAGAGTCCTTCCTCACCCTGAATTTTAACCTTGAACACACTGCCACCACACACCTACCAGGCTTTGTGGTGATTTTTTCTGTACCTCCACAGGGGCCCACACACCCTGTGCAGCACTGATTCTCTCTTTGGGGGAAGACAAAACCACCGAGGCATAGATTTATGGGGAACCGGCAGCGACCCTACACTGAGAGCTGCTTAGATAATTAAGTGGAAGAAACAAGCTCAGAGAAGAAAGTATTTTAAAATGCACAGAGACCGGGAAGAGTGAACTGTGTGAAGAGGTAAAGACCCTCTTGCGGGTCTTTTGCCAGGAAGGGGAAGAATAGGCAGTGTTGTGGAGCAGACAAGCACATGTCGAGAGGGTCAACTGACAGGTACCTTCAGGCTCCGGCAGGACATTAATGACTCTGTCTTATTGGTGCAGCAGAACATATTCATACTGCCTAATTTTAGGTTATGAACTGAGGTGTCTGAATTAAAAGCTGGTCTCCTTGAACTCCCTGGGTAAGTTGCAGACCCACAGACGACAGAAGAGCGTGGTGCAACTCAGAGGAAGAGGGCTGCCTCCCTCCGGCCACTGTCCCTTCCTTTCCCCTTCTGGAAGAGCCAAATTAGCCCAGAAAACAGCTCATCCTTCATGTTTGTGGCTTAGTTTTCTCTTGACTGAAGTAGCTCAGAGGTGAGATGCTGAGTGCCGGTGCTGACACGAGGCAGTGCCTGGCTGGAAGTGGGGAGGAAGGAGCACGCGTTGCTGCTGCAGCATCAACATCTGTTAACGTGACCCCATGCAGCTATACCCTGGGGTGCTCTGAACTTGCCTTTGGAGGAGTCTCTCTTTCAACTGACTGTATAAGGGAATTTAGGTTTCAGACCAAAGGTGACAGTGTGAATACCTTCCCGCCCTCTCTCCCAGCATGGTAATTCTTACAATAGCAGACTAAAGAGCAACGCTAAGAAATCGCATGAGTGTTTGTCTGTTCTTGCTTGTTTCAGAGAAATTGGCTGGGATTAATTCCAGCACAGAGTCTACCATCAACGCCACAAATCCTTTTTTTTTTTTAATTATATCATGAAACAAATGTCATTGACAGGCCTGAAACTAATTTTCTATGAACAAAGACAATGAAATGCATTTGTATAAAGCAAATGCACAAGGAATGAGATGTCAGATTAAACCTAAACTGGTGTTGCCTGTTTTCTCTTTGGTGATGTGCAGAGTGTTGGTTTTCTTAGATCACTTTCTAGCTGTGTTCAACAGGGCTCCCTTTTACCTATAAAGCCCGTCAGCAGTTCTCACATGCCTAAGATTCAATCCTGTAATAAACAACATCATATGGCCTTTGGATTGGCAATGACTCTTGTTCCATTGCCTCAAGTGTGGCAGACCCTTACCTTCCCCAAAAATGCATTTTAGACTTGCCATGAGGCATTTTTTTTAGCCTGGCTTTTATAGCAAAGACATCTGCATGGTCACTGTGTCTTGCCAATCCTCCCCAGTAACATTTGGCCACATTCAAGTAAATTTGTCAGATGGACAGAGCATCCTAAAAGGGTTCTGAAGTTGGCTCTCAGATAGAGATCAGCAACTCAGATTAGTGCTATCTGGAAGGAAAGGCAGTAACCACTCAGCACTTTATTTGTTCATGCCAAGAGGTGGAAGCAAATTTGCAAATCAGGGGTGTGTCAGATGGCCCATTAGCAAAAATGCAGTAATTTGCCTGCTCAACAAATAAGTGGAAAGGGGATGGGGATTTGGAGAGAAGGAAGAAAAATTAGTGTCAGTGCTCTGTCCTTGGAGGAAACAGTGTGAATTGTATGCATCCCACTTAAAATTATTCCTAATAGCAAATAAAAGTACAAAGGATTTATAAGTAAAACATATTAATTCAAGCATCCCAAGCATTCTAACAGGTGTTTCTGTATTGAAAAGTCAGTTGCTGTTGTATGTTGGTCTGGAATGCTGAATTTTCATGTTTAAGTGGAATTTGCTAACTTCATATTATTCCTACTGTACTGGCAGAAAAAAAACCCTATTTAAATCAACAGTTTCTTTTCATCCAGAATGTCGGTGATCATGTGAAAGCGGAAAGTAGCAGAGTGATGTTGAAGGGCTGTGAATTCTGTCCCTGGCTCTGGCAGTGACCTGCTTTATGGTCTCAGGAAGGTTGCTTCTCCTCCACACTTTACGTGTTTGGTCCGTCTTGCTTTATTAATCTGTAAAATATTCAGCTTAGGGACTGAATCTTACTATGGCTGAACAGTGCCTAAGCACAAAGGAGTCTTTGATTTCAGTTAGAGCCACTAGCACAGGTAAATAGTAAATTAAAGTAGAGATTTTTCAGCATTTTAAGTGTAAATCTTTTCAGAGGAAATTATGAATTTGAAAAAGGAAGGTGTGGAGTGTCAACAACATTGGTTACATATGTGGGGACACAACAGTAGGAGGGACTTTTAGTGTTATTGGTCTCAGCTGATTTCTTCCATTCTTTCTGGTTGAAATAAATTATTTTGGGCCCAAGAGGAAAATCTGTACAGTTCAGAAAGTGCCTATCAGTTTGTGGGGGTTTTTTTTGTCTTCAAGGTAATATGGGACCATATTGAAAGTCCATGGCTGGATTTTGCAGGCAGGCTCCTGCCCAGCCTGTTCAGAGTGTCTTTTTCCCTGAGCTTCTGAAAACATCCTTTGCAGGAGATTGCAAGATCTGTGATTTTCCTTGGGCTGGTTTGAGAAAATCTTCCAGTGACAACTCAAAATGAGCTCCAAACAATGATCCCTACAAGGATTTAGCTGGGTTGGCTAGAGAGGGATCTCCAGAGCAGCCTCTAATTCTGCAGAGCACCATCATTATGCAAACCATGATAGTCCAGCCAGAAGATACTATTATTTAAGGATACAGGTGGATGCAGATGTAAGTCTTTTATTGGTATTTTCAACCTTGCAAATGTCAAGAGACCCCCCATCTGAAATCTGTTCAATGCCTCCTAGTGTCAGGCATGGTATCATCACATAGTATGAGATATTCCCTAGGGCAAAGAGCTTCCTCTTAAAACACAAAAGGCTGACATAGCACAAAAGTGACCTGATGAGGTGATAACCAGAACAAGAATTGAACCCCTGGCTCAAGAACCTCTAGTCCTCACAGTCAATCAAACAAGATTTTGCTGCTTACCAGTAACCTAGGGAGGATTGCGAATCCAGTCTCAGCCTGGGAAAGCTCCATGCAGAAAAAGACAATATAGGCAGGGCACCCTTATTAGCAGTCTCAGGAGGCCAAAGGGTCAGTCCTACTGATCTGCTTGCTACTGCCCTCAGAAGACAAAGGAGCACTTCATCTTTACTCATCACCTCATCCAGCAAAGCTAGTTTCAATTTCATGCATCACCCATTTTTCTTAAAGCAAAGATAAAAATCTTTTTTTTTTTTTTTTTTTTCTTCTTTTCCCCCTTCTGATTTGGGAATAATGCATAACTGGGGCTTTAATTTCAGAAATTGGTTACTTGGAGTGAATTTCAGTTTGTTCAGTCTAGGGGAAAGTCCATGAGCAGGAGAAATTAGTTTTCTGAATGGCAAGAACAAAAATGAACTCCTTTATAAAATAATGCAAATGTTCAGATTTTAATCAGAAGAACAAAACAGAGAAGGAAACTGGTATCAGAGTGCCTTTGTGTCACTCAGGTAGGTCAGAGGGACCCTGAGGATGTTCTGAGTCATTGCCTACAATTCCTTTTCAAGGCACAAATTCTCCTCTGGTATAACACAGTCCTACTTTATTTCATCTGCCCACTTTTTCTTTCCTTTGCAATGGAGATACTGGGGTATTTTATGGTAGGAGGGGGACTTGTGCCACATGTCTGACATAGCAGCAGTGGAGGAAAGGCATTTGTTGGAGAGAAATTTATAAACTGGCTTGAATCACAGCTCTGAGATCAAAAAATTTTCTTTGCCTTTGAATTCTTTTTGAGGAAGCTGAGATACTGGGTGTCAGCCTTGCCATAAAAATCAACACCTTTTGTGCTTCATTTCAGCAAATAGGCGCAAAAGAAGGTAAAAAGAGGAGAGACCAGACTATCAAATGTAGCTTTTTAAATTGCAGAACAATGAGAAACTAGGAATTGCCAAACTTCCAGTATTCCTATTCAGCAGAAATTATAGTGATTGAAATGTTTAGCTGTAAAAATGAACGTGTTCATTACTGAGCGAGGGAGGGGAGGTAAAGGAAGTCACCCGAAAACAAGAGTAAACCCAAGGAAGAGCAAGCCAAACAATACTGTTACCATAAGAATATGTAAAACATTCTGGCTTAGACCTAAAATAGGCAGTTAAAGTTAACAATGTCTCCATTGTACGTATTTCTGCTATAATTCATTTCAACATCAATACGTGAGAATGCAGCTGACAAAGGAAACATTATTTTTAAAACAGAAGTTGTTGCCCAGTAGTATATGCTGGAGAATGTCAGAAAGTTACTTTTTGCATCAGTATACGCTGTACACCTTAATCGGTAATTTTCTTTGCATGTGCGATTGGGAGATTTTATTAAAAATACATTAATTTTTAAAATGGGATATTAAAAAAGTTAATAGCATGGCACAGACAACAGCATTTATTGGTAATGAGAGGAAAGGAAGGGCATACATGCAGAGAAAATGGCTGTGGGAGACACAGAAATTCAGAGGAATGGATATGCTGGTTTAGCTGGCTTTAGCATCATCTCTCATTAGGACAATTTCTTTCTCATTGCCATCCTAGTTCTCACCCTTTTTTTCTGCCACATCTGCCCCTTCTGCCTGGATTACAATGGCAGCTACAAGGCAGACTTTGAAAAGAAACCTGCAGACTTCAGGAACAGATCCAACATGAGAGAATGGAGTTTGTCTGCTCTGCTGGGCTCTGTAGTGCTCTGCTACGCACAGTAGAGCAAACATCCTCTCTTAGGTTTAAAGTTTCCAACAAATTACTTAAACGGCAGCATAAAACAAACTGATTTTGAGAAATCAAAAGGGTCTCTTAGGAGTTTTCTCTGTCAGCTGTTAGACTCGAGTCTGTTGGAGGGTAGGAGATCCATTTCAGCTTGTTCCTTTATGAAGTCTCAGTGTTTTCTGAGTATGAGGAACTGGGCTGAAGGAGAAATTACTCTTATTATTAACTGGAGGAGATCGCTAAGATGTCCTGTGACACAGATCCAGCCAGGATGGAGTCGAAGTCCAAACCTGTCTTCACTGATGTTAGCCCTTGGGCTTTCAAGGTCTGAGCCCTTTGAAGTGGCTCTGCTTTCCCTCCCGCTGCCCTTTTTCCTTCCCCCCCCCCCCCCAGCCCCTCACCTCTCCCTCAGTTCAGCTGGAGCAGCTTCCCCACTCCCTCTCCACAGGGCCCCCTCCTCTTTATTACCCTCCCGAAACGCCATCTGTTCCGAGATCAACTCCAAAAGCAACAGCGATTGCTTCGGGGAAAGAAGACGTCGTAAAAAGCACCACTGCCTGATAAGCGAAACACCGTGTGTGTGAGGAGGTGGTCTGGGACCCATCCAGCCGCACATGGCGGACGCACGTTGAGCGTCTCACAAGAGCTTTCCCCGGCTGCGTGTGCGCCTACACTCAGAGCCCTCGTCACCGAGGGACTTGGACTCTGCCCACGCTGGTTTTCACTGGCTAAACTCGTGCCCGTGCTGCAGTTAGCACACGGGGGCCTGGTTCTTTGATCGCTGCTTTTATTTAATGCCATACGAGTCCTGCTCCTACTGGTCTGGCTGTGAGGCACTAGAGAGGATTAGGAGGGGCAGCGGAGGAAGAGTCACTTCCACGGGATATGGATCTGACATCCCATTCCCCTCATCCCCCATGGTAGAGCAAAGGGAGGATTAAAAAACAAATCTCCTAGCATCTTTGAAAACAAGGAAGGAATAATCTCAGTGGTGGATGGCATTAACTCCTTCAAAAGTCCCGGGTTTGGTAGGCTGAAGGTGTCAGGGGAGACTGATGAAATCTAGGTCATCTGCCAGAGCCCAGCTGCGGTCAGTAAATCATTATTATCTACCGGCTATCAGGTAGCCTATATGAGGTGAGCCGGTCTCTTTCGGGCTCCCAGTGGGTAAATGTTCACCCTACAAAACTGCCTGTGTAATTGGTGTTAATTGTCAGTGTCAGCAGAGGCTGTGAGGTGCTCGCTGCGCGTCAGGGCTGAAGCATGTGGGCAGAGAATCATAGCGAACGCTCTGCGCCCTGCAGCAGACACCCTGTGGACAAACCTGAGCTATCAGTCCACAGGCTGTCAATTCTACAATAAATAAGTAAATAAATAGCATAAAAAGTGAAAAGTCCCAGGCTCCATATGAGATGTAGACAGGCCTGTAATTGCTGAAGTGTTTCATCAAAGCCGTTGCCTCGTGAGTGTGCTGGAGATATTGTCAAGTTAAATGGTGCCACAGAAAATCCAAGTCTTTCTGACAAAGGTGGAAGCTTCTTCCAGGATTTTGGAAAAGATACATATTTAAAAAATAAGCTCAGAACGGTTTCCTGTGAGCAGAAGTATTTTTTCCCATTACTTCTTCCCATCAGTTTTGAAATACAAGGAAATGCTCTAAGAAGATCTGACCCGCTAAGGCTGGAAGGATGCTTATTGTGAGTGACATGAAATAAATGGAAGACAAATAGAAAACTCGCCTGGGGCATAACATCAAGCAAGGACCACCGAACATTGGGTGAGTTAGCCTGCCAGACACAAAACTGCCTCCTTCTCTCCTGCTGAACAGTGGAAAGGGGACAGTATCTACGGCAATCCCATATGGTTATGGTGTTGGAGTTCACCTCCCTTTTGCCCCTGATCAAACATCAGCTCCTGTGCCAGTACGGCCCCAAACCCAACATAAGCAGCATCACAGGGAAGTTAGTGATTCCCTTTGCTGACAGCCAAGCCTGCCTTGCTGAGGGGTTATCAAGTGTGGTTTGCCGGACTCCAGACCCATTCAATCCCTGCGTGAACACTATGGTTTGTCGGGGTGTTAGTATGTCAAAAAGGGGTCTCTTTCATAAAGGTGTTAAATTATCATCATTTTAGAAAGATATTAAAGTCATTATCAGATTGCAGATGACTATTATCAGCATTCAATAGAGGTGCATAATGACATCCTAGGGCAAGAACTTAGCTCTCTCCAATAAATAATGCAATTTCATTTTATAGGTTCCTCCCACCTGCCTTTGGCCATGTTTCTTGCTGTCCGGGGCATTTTGGAAATGGTTTATATGACTGTGTGGAAATGGTTCTCAAGTGGCAGAGGCAGAAACGTGGCTTTTCCACAGTGGGCACTACATGGCCACATTGTACTCCTGGGTTAGGGAAAAAGCATCGCAGATTCACCTGATTGTGCTCTAACCTAGGCTTGGCGTTTGCCACAACATTTCAAATCCATGCGAGTAGTAGGCAAGTTAGTCCTAAAAGGTTATGGGATGCCAGCTGGCATTGTAAAACTGCTCCTTAGCAGCCTGACAGCAAAATCATCTGGCTCTCATTCACATTGATTGGGGCTCTTTTTTGCTAATAAGAACAAGACTCCGTATCGAGCGTGATCCTAATGGTGCACAAATTCTTTCTGTTTGCCACTTCCACAGCTAATGTGCTCTGTGTTCTGGTCAGAAAGCAAAGCAAGGGCAGACACAGGTTTATCCCTCCTCCCCCTGCTCTCAGCTCCATGCCCTTCACACATAAGGGTTTGTCTTTGTAGACTAAGCCATAAGAAACAGAACTGATAAAATATTCAGGAGGATTTTCAGTGACCTCTGCTGTAAGACTCCCCTCCATCAAGGTACCACAGGCTCAGAAGGGAAGAGTGAAAGAAAAAATCAGTCTTAACAATCAGCTTTTCTGATCAGCCAAATAAACAGAATTAGTTAATGCCACTTCATACGGAGAAATGTTCCCATCTGTACACATACAGCCTTTAGCCTCTCCACTCACAGTCCAGGAGGAATGAGAAAGTGCATAGGGCTTTACAACCCCTTCTTTTGCAACTGCTGAGGAGCAATTGGAAATGCAGTTACGGACCCAACCCAGTGCACTGGACTTTAAGAAGAATCAGGACACTGAGGAAAAAAAAAAAATGCTGCAAAAAACCAGCAGGACTTCCAGTCTGCTAGAATAAATCATTATAGCAATAGAAAGGATGCTGATTTTGTTTGCTTGTTTATTTTGGTGGGCTTAAAAACTATTTTCTTCCTCTTCATTCAGAGAGAGAAGCTTTATCTCGTGACGTTCAGCTGGAGAACATGCAAAACTTTAGTTATAGATGGCTACAGTTTGTTACCTTCTGGGAATGCTTTGCTGGGAGAGTAGCTTTTGGGCTTTTTTTCTGCCAATGGCTGCTACAAGACACACAACAGCTTGTACCTGTCAGCAAAACCAGTCCTTTTACTTAACTGCCCTGCTGCTCAACACTCTTATTTCACAGTGTCAGGCACTGTGAGCACTTTAATCTGTTAAAAGGGCTCTTTTTTCCTTTTAACACTGAACCCATGTTTTATTTATCAGTCTTTGATTTAGAAACGCTTAGAAGGCATAACACGTTTTCTAAGATGGATGACTTCTCCACGGCTTTTGTGCGTGCGCGTGTGGGTGCGCATAGGTGTTGTCGTCGTTGCTGGAAGTCCAAAGGAAAGCATCTTTATAAAGAAACGCTCTCTGGCATGTGGTCCAGGAGAACTACTACTCTTTAACAACAGCTTTCTAAGCGCAGAGACCTATAAAGCTGCTCTGTAAAGGGCCAGATTCAGCTCTCGTTGAAGTCAATGGGAGTGTTTGCCTTGGCTTTAGTAGGCTTTTTTCCAGGTTCTGCTGAAAGAGAGAGAAACAGTGCTGAATAAAGGGAGACCTAAAAACTGCATTTTGTTTCCGGGATGCTTTAGTCATATGAAAATAGTTAGATTTATCATCTCCAGCTGACAGTATAAAACTCAGCCAGGGGTTACAGAAACTTAATTTCCTAGCTAGGGAAATAAAAGCCCCCTCACCACCCTGCTGTGTTCAGTGTTTCTTTGGGGCAAGTATATTCCAGCCCCACAAGCTTCCTCTGTCCTGCAGCCTGCTTGGAAAAGGTGTGAGCTTCCCCCAGCCCTCCCACCAGCCCGTGTGAGTGGTGTGGCCGCATTGAGAGAAACCTGGAAAACCCCACCTCCCTGTACGCAGACCAGAGAGCTCCGCACTGTGCGTCACAGCAAAAGACCCCGCCAGCCACAGGAATTACTGAGCGTATGCGCTGAGGGCAGCCAAAAGCAGCTGTTTTACTCGCCAAGAGACTGAGTGTGCAGTTTGCAACTCAAACAGGTTGCTGTTACAGAGAAAGAGGGCTTTTAACACCGCTCAGTCATGCACATGTGCCCAGAGCGGATCCAAGCCCCCTCTGTCACCAGCAGCACCTCTGCTCAATGTGCAGACAACATCTGTGCTGCACTTCATAAAGGACATGCATCCAGATGTGCATTCGTGTATGTGCTCTCTATACTGCAAGTACCTGTACCCTGCCTTCCCTGACTTTGCAATACCTTGAACATTAATCTAGTGTATAATTAGGTGTGTGTTAAATACGCCCTGGGAAAGGGAAAATACGTGCTTCTTCAGACAATGGGGGAGAGGACATCTGTCCCACCAGAGACTAGCTTTGCCACAAGGAAATCCAGTGTCAAGGCTGCCCTTGGGGCCACAGAGGACAACAGCTTCTCCGGAGAGCAGCTGGGAGTAGGAGGTGAATTTTGCTGCTGTCTGACAGCAGCTGAGGAGGTCCCCGGAGTAGTGGCAGTCAAGCGACATGACCACCCTCTAACACTTTCTCCTCTCAGTGTAGCCAGCCAAGGTCCTACATCTGCGGACAGAAGGGCTATTATTGTTTTGCTCTGACCTTTTCCAGGTAAGAGTGAGCTTCTGGCTGACCTGCTCTTAAGCAGGAGGGCTGGGAAGTCTGGCATCACTTTCTGACCACCTGTTATAGCCTGATTTACACAGTCTGATTTACACAGGACAAAAGTCAGTTCAGGATCAGAGCTCCCTGGAAGGAAAGGGGGTTAGGGAACATCTCCTGCAGGACAGGAAAGCATCAGGAGCGCTCCAGTCACACTATCTGTGGGCTCAGTCCCTGAAGGAGATCATTCCCTTTCTTCCAATCTAACAAAACTCCCTCACTGCGCACACGAATACCACTGATGTGTGAGCAAATCCCAGGATTATCTGATCAGGGACAACAACCCCCATGTTCTCAAAAATCAAGGAATATTGTGTAAGTGCTAGGTATGAAACAGCACCAGTAGAAGTGAGATCCTTGTTACCAACATGGCAAATATCCTATGGGGAAATCAGCAAACCACTTCACTTGCCCTCCAGAAGCAATCAAGGCTGGGTCATGCCCACCACTGTGCCCCAATTAATAAAACCAGACTATTTTAAATATCCAAGAAGAAAATTGCTGTGATATCCGCTGATTCTTTGTATTTTATTTTATGACCACTGTCCTTATTTACAACTTCTTCTTCTGAGACATTTCTGAAAGCAATTTTTTTAGGCCTGCATTTAAACGGGAGATCCCTGAGGCTGGGGTGCCACCTCTCTAGTTCAATAGGCGCTCTGTGCTGCCAGCCTGGCAGCTGCCGCAGGGTCTGTCAGATGGTTGTGAGGGTGATGAGATGTCTAGACACCCTTGAAATCCTGATGGCTATTTGTCTTTCACTCGCATTTCTCTGGGAAAGAGTTGTTAATATTTGGTTGCTTAAACAGAAGATTCTGTTCAAAACCCTCCCTTGATCCGAGCATACTGCGTGTTGGTCCCATCTCCAGTAACAAAGTGATGTTTTCCCCCTGAAAATATGGCTCTTGCTCTACAGAGACAGTTCCATTACGTAATCCTGTCAATCAGCTGCCAATCATTATGGTAAGTGGGTGCCAAGTACAATATTAAGATAAGCATTAAATAGCTGCCAAATGGAGCCCTCTCTGTTCTCACCATCTTAAAATCTTCATCTTTCCTTTCTTCTCTCTTCTCATCTTCTCTGTCTGCTATTGATATGCAGTTTTCGCTTTCCTAACAAGGTCTCTGCAAGGAGTCCCTGCTCAGTGTCCTGCAGCTATTGAGATATCACTGAGGTTGGAAAACAGGGTTGGCTGAAATACATAAGTACTTTTCAAAGAAATATAAAGCAAAGACATTTGTTTTGGGGTTTTTTGTCTTGTTTCATTTGGAGTCTTTTGTTACGTTCTCCATTTACATTAGATGCCATGGTTGCTGTCCATGTTCTCTGACTAGCCAACGACACAAGGACAAGGTCAGACCAAGGATCCTCTAACCCATTAGCCTTCGTCCAACAGCAGCAGACAATTAAGGAAAAGCTGTAGGAAGCAGAGGAAATATAGGAATTCTTCCAGCAGTCAGTAGCTCAGGGACTTCCTGAGCTGGAGGTAACATCCAGAATATCATAATTGCCCTGATAGACCTCCTACATCAAATTTGTTGATCCCAGTTTGAACCCATTTGTACTTTTGGCCTCCACAACAACCTGTGTCAAAAAGTTCCCCAATGTAATTAGTGCAGGCTGTGAAAAGTTCTTTGTGTCTGTGCTAGCCCCGCTCTTTGGGCAATTCCACTGACTGGCTCCTTGAGTGTTACATGATAAAAAGTAGTTTAATTCCCTGTTCCCCTTTCGTCATTCATGGGTCTATCACCTGTTGTTTCAGCTATCAAAAACCATGGAAATATTTTGTTTCCCTGTTTGTTTCCACACGCTGCAGGTTAAAAACATTGAAACGTTTCCATATTCAAAAGGTTATAAATAACCTTCTTGGAAAATTCTCCCTGTGATGTTTTGAATCCAGCCAAAGCAGAAGAGGAATGAGACTTTCCACTTCATGGGAAATTCTGCCATTTTTACTTCTTCTCCAGTCTGAAACAGAACAGGTATAGTTTTTGCAAAAATTAAACACAAAGTCGCTTTGGAGAGCTCAGCATATTGCGTTCCAAGTAAGCAAATGTGTCCAATTGCCTAAAAGTTGAAAAACAAAACCTGCCTTTCAAACAGCCGTCTCACAATGAAAAGCAGGGAAAAAGAGCCTTTATGCCAAATACTATACTGTGAAATTTGGTGTTTTGACAACATCAGACACTTTGGGATTTTTGCCTCTGAATGGAAATTTCATCCCTTCCAAATAGAAATCAAGCAACTTTCACAAAATATATCTATTTTGAAGGAAACCATGCTGATAAAAGATTTCTCACAAGGTGCTCTACATTGCATAGGTTGATCTCAGGAAGAAGAAAAGTGACCGGGATTTTATCTGTGACTCTGCCCTGTTGAAAAGTGCTGGTTTTACAGGCAGGGTCTCAGCTTTGTCACAAACTCCCGCTGCGAAGGAGCCAACACTCGCTGCAGCTGGCGTTTGCAAAGACCCTGCGGCCAGGGGGGCTGCCATGCCAGGGCATCTCCCTCGCTCAGTGCCAACTCAGATCTGCCATCGTGTCCCCTCAGACACCCCAACCAGCTGTCTGGGGCTGGCGTCATCTGGAAATCAGGTGGCTGGTTGCTCCCCAAAGCCGGGAGCCATGTGCACCACGCGCCTGGGAGAAGAGGGAGGTGTTCTGCGAGGAAATGGCGTTTACAGAGCCACAGGGGCTGGTTTCCTCCGTGCCCTAGCAGTTGGACCACATTCATGAGCAGGCATGATGCCATCTTGACAGGTGGACTTAAGTGTAGGTAGCCAAAGGTCACATGTGTGCGTAAAAGACATTTGTTGAAAGCAGATGCTCTGAGCCAGGAATAAGAAATAGCTTGGAGCGCCCACCCATCATTAATACAGCATCATCCCTGCCACTGGATTAACAACAAAGATAAACATGGGGGCTGCGGTAGGTGAGATATAACTTTATTAATTATGGGTCAGAGTTTTATTTTTTTATTCCTTTTCGTCTTTCTTCTATGGAATGGGCAAAAAGGGACTTTCCAGATTTGGTAACATATTTGGAGAGTTGTGTATGTCATTAGGGTAGAGGGAAAAAAACCTCCACAGCCCAAATGTGCTTCACAGCTTTGTATGTGGATACGAATACAGATTAATATGATATTAATGTAATGCAATTAAGAAAAAGCTGATGTTATTGTTTAAGACAGACATTATTTCCCCATAGAAGAGTAAATCAATTGCAATTATTGCACTTTCTGTAAGAATTTGCACATTTTACTCTAGGTCAGGTCTATTACTGAAATGAGGTACTACTATATTTTAGCTAGGCTGAACAAAGGGCAGAGGCAGTGACAGGTACAACATGTAAGTAATCACGCTGCATGCATAACCATTCAAGAGTTAATGAGGGACAAACTAAACCTAAACACTCTCCTGAGTCTTTACATTCTTTAAAAATATAATAAAATAAAAACAAGCCAGAAAAAAAAAAAAAAAAAAAAAAAAAAAAAAAAAAAAAAAGAAGCCAGCCTCTGTCTGCTTTTCCATCGAAGCAGCAGTAACACAAATCCTCTTCTGGAGCTATTTATTGCCACCATTTCTTTGACACATTCATGCTATGACCCTCGCACCTGTAATGTGATACACAGGCGAAACAAAGGCATGAAGGGAAAGGGCTCAGCTTCCTCTCCTTAATTACTTCATGCAAAACAAAAGCCACCGAACGGGTTGTTTGGAAAGGAAAACAATACCGAGCACCCTTGCAGTTGCTGTGGACAAACGGTGTGTAAGTAAAATTCCCCACCTGGAGCAGAGCCAGGGGACAGGGGTGTCACCAGCACCCTCCTCCTGTCCCCCATGCAGAAGCAGAAATGCCTTCATCCCATTTGGGCACCAAAAGCCTTCACTTTATGGATAGCTGTTTCAGTGTGAGGGAAGAGCTGGAGGCGGCTTCGGGCAGCCGAGCTTACGGCGGAGACTTGGAGGAGAGGCGGAAAGGATGATGCAAAACGGCTGCAAGCCCCGTGTCTCTGAGCCAGACAGGGCCAAAATGTGCTTGGAGCTGTCTGGAAGCCAGGCTGGCCAAGAGAGCGTATGTCTCAGCTGTGCTTTCTTAACAGCTTTCACAAAAACGGGGTTTAGGGAGTTGCGGCATATTTGCTTCCCTGCAAATTACTTGTAACCAAAACCTGGTTATTACCGATTATTGATTGCACAGGCCTTGAGTGCCCACAGGTTTATTTCAGGATAAATGTGAAGAACAATATCATTAAGTTTAAAACAGCAGGATCCTCTGGGCTGCGTTCTTGCTTCATGTTTGCAAACCTGAAGCCCGGATGGCAGCCCGGTGGGCCCGTGGCATCCCACCAGGCGTGCGTAGCATCCTGCAGGCACTCATCACACGTCTCAGCTGGGAGGCAGCAGGTTTCAAACACACGGACGCAGCTGCTGCCTCCCAGCTCAGACCAGCGCCAAGATGGTCCTTTTCCGATCCAGTGTGAGCCATGGGAGGATTTAAGCTGGACTTGGTGGCTTGATGCCGGACGAGGATGGAGGAGAGCTGCTTGCAGAGCAGCGGTCTCTGCTAAGAATCGGTTTCGTTGCTGCCTGCCAGCTGTGCGCTGCAGCAGTTCTGCGGCAGCCCATGAGAAAACCTCCTTTTCCCGCACGGCTGCCAAACACAACCCAGAGGTGACACTGAAAGCTTCATAGCTAGACCTCACACTCTGAACTGAAAGTAGGTCTAATACTGTTTATCTACACTATAAAAAGGATTATGTGCATGTGTGTGGGTAAGCTTAGTGTAAATACCTGATATTAGGAAGTTAATTTCCAAAGAACTGTAAAAGACACTATTTCTTTGTATCTTATGTTTGAAGACCTGCTGTGTACCACTATACTGTTACAATATCCTCACCACTAGTGTGTGTTTTCTTTTTTTTAAACAAGCATCAGGCAGTTCAAAGATCATGTTTTAAAGCTCTTTCATTCAGTCAGAGAAAGGAAAGCCCTAAATCATTCCTGTAGTGTTTTTCCACATTAAAGAGCAATAACTAAGAACAACAGGAGCTAATCTATTCCATGTTTTCATGTCCCTCTAGCGACATGTTACAGGAATGGCTTTAATTGACATTTTGTCCTACAGAAATAGCAGGCTTTCAAAAGGCACAAAACCATGCAGACACCTAACTCCACCAAATATTTTCTTCAAGACTTCATTTTTTTGTAAGGAATTCCTAGAAATCACCACAAATACATTAGTGTGGCAACAAACCCCTTACTTGGTTGAACAGGGAAAGTCTCCCAAGATTATGTCCTTTTGGCTCAAATGTTTAAAAACAAGCAGCTAAAGGGAAATCCCTCTAACATCCCTCACCGTTTCCCTTTGCCTTCATAGCACACCTTTAAACTCCATCAGGGTTTCAATCCTGCCTCCAGCCAGTAAAATAATACACAGGTACTGTGTTTTCCCCTTTCCTACACAAGGTTAGCATCAGGCAGATGCAGTGAGGCTGGCCACTGCCTGGTCCCAGCTCTGGATTGTGGGCAGGGTTCAGTCCCACCACCCCCAGCTCCTGAATGCAGAAAGCACCGCAAGAGACCCACAGCCTGCCCAAATCATTCCCTGCCTCTCAGGGCTACCCAGGAGGATCTGTCTGTGATAGAAGCACCCCCAGCAGTACACGGCTAATTGTTTAGGTTGGGTTTTTAAAGGGTAAGGGCTAACGGAGGAGCTGGACTCAAGACATCTGTTTTCTGACATTGTGCAAACAAGCTAATTCCCCTGGCCCCTGGCTGGAGAGGGAGATGCCTTTGTCCCAGTGAAGAGCTGAAGTTTATGCTCTCTCTCCCTGAGACCCTTAGAGGGAGCAAGATGTGCTCTACAAACTCTCCTGGCCAAAGCAGGATGCCCTATGACCCAATCATCCCGCATCCAGGTCCTTACCCAGCTCTTACTACATTTTCAAACCTACCCCCCTCCCCTCCACCAAACCCCCCATTAACCTTTTTCTTAAGAGGCTTATTTGTAGCTGTGACATGCCATACACCTCTATCCAGATCCATGATCTCTGCCATATCCATGGACAGACCAAAATGGCACTGCCTCTGAGGGAGTTACAGGCCCCCACAACCCCACAATATGCACCCCCACAGCCAGCTCCCATCGGAGCGACGTGGGTGATAAGCACAGATGTGCACGGATGCAGAGAAACAAACACTTGCTTTGAATTACGTTGGCCCCACCCATATTTTTTGTGCACCTCTTCTAAATGGTGTTTTAGCATCCAAAATCGGTATGCAGGAGCTCCAGAAGGGACTTGCTTCTCCTGACCGTTACAGACAAACAATAGATAAAAAGAAAGGGGAGAAATTTTCCCTCCTTCTGCTGGCTCTGCCCCTGTCAGTATAGGGAAAGAGGACAAGGAAAACATGATCTACACAGAGCTATTTCAGACTGTCCCAGCTGAGAAACCAGACTTGAATGCCTTGTAAAACAAGCTTTTAGCTTAACAAGCCCTACCTACTGACTGTATCCTATTGGCCTTTATGAATATTTCATGCATTCTCCCTTCTCCCCGCTCCTTCCCACATTTATTTGTTAAACAGAACTTATTAAAACTGAAAAAAATGCATTTGAGGAGCATTTATTTTAAAGACTTAAAGGATGTTATAGTCAAAAACATATTTTAAAGATTTAGCAGAATCAAACATCAGAGATCAAAGCAAGGAGAGACCCAATTAACTGTTACATAGTAACAGGACAGTCAATAAGTCATAAACCCATCAAGTTGTCTTGGTGGTGCAATGCTTTTAATCAGAACTAGATAAAAGGTATTCAGAAGACATGCACTGTGTATTGAAAGTATCCTTAATACACATGTTTTTTAACTCTACTCTTTAGGGTACAGAGCTTAAGGTCAGTTTGCAATAGCAGAAAGCCATCTTTTTAAGAAATTCATCTATATAAATTTTTCAATTATATCTCAACAGAATGGAGAAAGGGCTCGGCAGTGCAGAAACTGTAAATACAGGACAGATAGAACTCACTATAAACAGTTTTTCTTATTTCAGCTGCACATACTGATCCTACTCTAAAATGTATATTGTAGGCCTGTTTATTAAATATGCATTTGAACACAGCACTTTCTTTCCTAGGATATGATCTTATAGGGACCACAATCTGTATCAATAACAACATTGTCAATAAGATTAGACTAAAAGTTTTTGCAGTTCTGCATGCCCACAGCTGATGGGTGACAGAACCTCCTAATGATGAGTGTAGTTTTTGCTCTTATAGCAGCCTGTGGGTCCCACTGTTCTTTCATTTGCCCCATTTTCATATTCTTCTCTAAGCACTGGTGAAATTAGTCCTGAATGAAACCTCTTTGTGGAAGTAGGGAAGAAAGTCTCGATGCAGCACAGCTTATGAAAGGGGCTGCTAACAGTAATGGAGCAGAAGGGAGGTAAAATGATGTATCCCACTCATCTCATTGCCAGAGGAGCTTTTGAACTTCATTTTTCCTTCCACTGTACTAAAACAAAACCCAGCTTCTCCAAAAAACATCTATGGAATTATACCAACACAACATTGATGGTATGGACTAGACAATTAGATTTGCTGTACTTAAAGGAAAAAATAGAGGAAGATAACAAAACGAAGGGCAAACTCAAAGTCTTCAGCTATCAGTAAAACTATCCATTTCCTTAGTAAGGCAGAAAATTGGATAGCTCTCCCTCTGTTCATAATTTAATGGCTTGTGTTCAGTCACAGCCCTACCTACCTGCTTAAAAGCAAATCATATGTAGCAGTGATACACATTCATTACCATCCTTTCTCAGGATAATTTGACAGTTCCATGGCATGGTGCCACAGTTGGTCGTTATCTCTATCCCCAAATATTGCACTCTCCGGCAAGATGTTGCAGTGACAAAGAAATTGCTGGTAGCTCCGTTTGGCTTTCTTCATCTGGTCAGCATCCACTCCAAGGGGAAGCGCTCCAGGGATTTTATGGAGGGATGCAGGAATAAAACAGTCTTATTGCTTTTGTGTTGGTTTGTTTGTTTGTTTGGGGTTTTTTTAAGATTTGAATATTCACAGAAGGAGCAGTTAACTGGAAATAATGAGGTGGGAAAAAGAACATCTCGCCCTTAAATACTGGAAACTGCCCCCACTCCCTCCCACCAGCTGGCTTCTTCTTATCACTTGTGACTTTCTCAGGGGACTCAGGGAAGTCAGTAAGGAAGATCTAGAGGGAACATTATTCAATCCTCCCTCTTCCCAATACAAGTTTGCTGTTATCCCGGTATGCTCCACCGCCACGACCTTTTGCGCCCCAAGAGGTTAATAGCTTATCAGCCCAACAATAAGTTTATTATAAAATTGATGTTAAAGAAAAAAAAAGAAACAACCTCCAACTCCATCATTTTCTTCCTTATTGTCAAATGCCTCACCATCTAGACTTGATTTGCATGATTTACTGTGCATATGTTTTTTCTCTGTCTCCAAGCCCAGAATTATCTCCTACTGAGGCTCTATCAGCTGCTGGTGCTTGCAGATTGTCTTTGTCCTTTCCAACCTGCAAAATATCATCTGCAGAATCCAAATCACTGTCTGCCTATTCTCTTATCTTCTACTTCTTTTACCCATCAATGGCCAAGCTATGCTGTTCAGTAACTACGACATATTGTAGGAAGGAACTGATAAGTACATCAAACAGCATTCACAGACTACACACAAACATGCACCACTGACATTTTTTATTGCCTGTGACAAGTCACCCATCCCCACTCAGTCTTCGCAGATGCATAATGCAGATTTCAAGTCTGTGTCACTGTAGGTACTCTTTATTGTAAAGAACTTATGCATATATAATCACAGCTAGAATTTGAAAAACATACACAGGCAAAAAGTACATTTCTTTCTAGTATTACCAAAAAAAAAGAGATGACTATGAAACTATAAGAATGGGAGAGCTAAATTAAATATTTAAAGAAGGAGTAGTCAGATAATCTCCTGTGATTTAGTAGAAGCAATTTAAGATTTCCCCTTAGCTAAGGTGTGATAACTAGTCTTGTGTAACTTCCACGTCTGTTGCTCTGCAAAGTAATATCCACTTTGTGTAGAATTTATACCACTGATCCGGCTTGTCCTCCAGATGACAAGGATAGTTGGTTACCGAAGATTAGTCGAAGAAGGGCAACTCTTTAAATTACTTGGGGTTTTGTGACCTGCTCATTGTCATCTGAAACAATCGCTGTATTTTTTGAACACCTACAAATTTTCCAGTGACCACAATTCACTTAAATAGACGTTCACAAAGCTTAAAGCAAACTTTCATCTGTTGGATGAAAGTTACTGCAGAAAAAGTGATCAGTGGACCTCTTCCTTAGACTGTGGCTGGGGTTATAACACAAACCTTAAGTGTTATTCACTGCAAGCAAAGAAGAAAAATCTTGGCCTAGCCTGGATGGCTCAGGAGAAAAAAAAAAGGTTAGTTTCTTAATTCTCTCATAGGGTCCCCATGATATTTGGGCAGATCACCTAACCTCTGGTTATGAGTTTCCCTCTGTCAGATGGCATTGGTCCTTATCCAGGTGCTGTTCTTCAGTTTTTTTGTAAATCGCTAGAGAAACTAAACCAAGACTAAACTAAAGGCTACTACTCTAATGAGTCATGTACCTAAATCTGATCCAGTCAAATTTAGGTTTTACTGCAATATATCACCTAGATTATCAGTTCTATAGCAATGTATATTACATGTGTGCATTCAGTATTCCCCCAGTGGCAAGACTGGAAAAATGTGATACAGGCTTTAATATTAAGTCAAGATTGTTGCAGATTAGGTTTCACATATGTTTTGACTATGGTTATATTTTTCACTATTATTTTAGTTTGTCATATTCCACAGATATTTAAAATGTTAACTCTTGCAACTGTTAATCTGTAATCATTTCCCTACTACTGAACCCTAAAAAAGGGACTCCGCAAAACATGGAAATAATTATGAAAAGAAGGTATAGGCGTCTGGTTTTTAGGTTTGAGCTGTGACTGACAAGCGGTTCTGTTGTTCATAAAGGCAAAACATCTGTAAAGATGTAAGCCATCAGGAATGATAACCTCTGAACTCTCACCCCATGCTGAGCTCCAGTAAATGAGTGCACCTATCTCTCCTGCCAAGTGTAACACGATACAGATGTGAAGTTTGCACCATAGGCTGTTTGTCTGGCTTTGAATCTTGAAGTTAGATTGGAAGGATTCTTAAAACAGCAAATATGGGATCACAACAAATTAAAATTAATAAAGTGAGAGGAGTAACTATGTACTTTATGTCAGTTTTGAAAGATTAAAGATTTTTAGATAGTGAAACAAAATACACGCCACTTTTTACCAGGGCCTTCAGGAAAGATTCCAGCTGGGTCTTGCAGAATAATATAAAGTCACCAGCTTCTACGTAAGTTTAAAAAATTCAGACAAAAAAAGGATTAACTAGTTTTATCTGGATAGGCAATTAATACCTGCTGTAGCTGAACTGAATGACACAGTAATGCAAGTATTAACAGCGTGCAATATTACAGGGTAATGAAATAAGTCAGCCCTCAGTCTTGCAAGTCACAGAAAGCCCTGTAGTTGTGCCCAGATAGTCACATCACCAAACGACAGCCACAAATCCTCCTCCAGTACTTTTGCCCCCAGGCTCGAGGTTTAGCAGGAAACACATTCCACAAACCTTTTAATTTAGCTTGGCCTTTTTTAATGAGAAAGGATGTTTTTAAACAGACACGTTCCCTGATTTTCTTTCCCCTTCTAGCGCATGCATCAGTCAAATAAATATTATCAAAGGATTAAATATCTTGTGCTACTCCAGGATATTTCCTCTGAGTATATCCAGAGTGCTTTACAAACTTTAATTAATCCCCCAGTAAGAGCAGCACCGATAGACACGTTTTGGAGCTGAGCAAGTGGGGAGAGGCGGCAGGTACGAGCGGCTTTCATGGTTTGTCTGCTGGGTTTTCTCAGGCGTTTGCAATTTGTGCCAGGCAGCAAAGACAATGATTTCAAGCTTGTGTGGGCGATGGACGCTTCAACTCTCTCTCCCCATTTAGTGAGACCCAGAGCGTCTCTTTGTTACCATGACTAAGGCGAGAGCTGTGATGTGGTTCCGCTGTGCACGCAAATTCCCACAGGCTCGAATCTCTGCATCCGCCTTTCCAGGGCTCTGACCTTGGTCCCAGGTAAAACAGAGCTGGGCAGCGGGCTTCGACTTGCAGCAAACCAGCATAGCAAAGCGTGGGGTGTCTGGAGCCTGCCTTCTGATGTCTCATTTAAGGCACTTGAATTACGTTATTTCTCTGGATGTCAAAAATCATCACCAGAACCCATGTGATCTTGCTGCACCCGAGACTACAAGGGTTTGGGCAGGTTTTTTTCCTTCCTTTTCTTCTTTAGAAAAATGTGTCAAAGACATAATTTATTACAATGAAACCGTGAACATACAAAACAAAACTGACATCTCTTCACTTCAAATGCCTTTGCACCTAGAAGACGGGAGATAAAAAGGCAATTGATATGGGCAAACAAACCCATATTTTATGTCTTTCTCCTGTCTTCCAGACTGTAATGGGCTGCGGTCTGAAGCTCGGAGGACTTCTGCCTGATTTATATGCATTTTTTAAGCAAGTCTCACTGTTTCAGATTTGTAGAAGGACCAGCAACAACAGGACCTGTGTTAGGGGGTCAGGTCATTAAAGCACACAACTGTGTGCCATTCTTCCCTGGGAGCCGCCGCGTGAACAGCGGCTGAGGTAGGACTTTTGGAACATCTCTGTATGGCACTGCTCACTGGGAGTTTTTTGTGATTCATTGACAAGCTGATCACCATGGAAAACAGTGCAGCTCCAGCATATTTTTTTAGTTTGATGTATTGTTAGATTTGCCTCATTTTCTTTTTGTT
This sequence comes from Astur gentilis, assembly GCF_929443795.1. Classification (NCBI taxonomy): domain Eukaryota; kingdom Metazoa; phylum Chordata; class Aves; order Accipitriformes; family Accipitridae; genus Astur; species Astur gentilis. The sequence goes on from NC_064904.1 coordinate 13,047,373, forward strand.
TGTTTTGTTTTGTTTTGTTTCAATGGCTGTAAGTACGTTTCTGCAGAGCCAGCAATGGTGGCCTCTGAAGCAACATATAATACTGTATATATAGCACCAGCCTTCAGGCCCAGGCTCTGCTCCAGCTGGGTTGTGGCCCTCTAGATGTCACGAATAAACAGATGCCAGGCAGGAGCATCCAAGCGTCATTTCAGATTTACCAAGGGAGGACTGTGCAATTTATTCCCATATCTATGCAAGCTCCTGGGGTTTTTGGAGAATCACGGACCACAGACTGGTAGAACAAGGAAGCACATGATGACAGAATTACGCACAGCACTGTTTTTCCATCTGAATTCTGAATAATGAAGGCAATGAAAAGGATACGCAGTCATCAGTTTTCAAGAGTCCTGGATAAAGGATTTTAATCCAACATACGGGTGTTAAACTGACTGGAGTTTTTAAAACTGGTAGATTAAGCTGTCAGGATCCTTGGCTTTCCATTCTGAAATGCAGAATGTGACTCCCCAGAGAGACAGCTTGTGCTTGGAAATGGTTGCATAAATACATGTATTTGTGACTAATTTGTGCTGCCAGGCTGGTGGACGATGGCTGTATAAGCCTCAGCATAGGCATGCTGGCACTCTTCAGGAGTAGGAGGCTCTGTCAAGTGAGTCTATGGCATCATCCTTGACTTGAGCATTTTGATAAACTTGGCATTGATCCTGAACTGTGAATCATGGCATGGAGTAGGCTGCAGCTGTACCCTGAAAACTGGGTCTGGATGTTGGCAATAAGTAATGTATTAGTATTACAGTGGCATCATGGCTCTAAATGTACTTAATATCCAGTGATGCTGGGGTGGTATCTGGGCTATTAGTCTTGTACCTAGCTCCAGAGAGCCAAGGTCAGCCCTGCTGGGATCTGAATCTGTTTCTGTCACTTTGAGTGAGTTTGAAGGCAATAGGAGGTCAGAAGGTCTCACGTCCTCTCTCAGTAGCACACGTTACATGGCTGCGCCAAACCTGTGCATCTTTTTTTGGATGTGAACAATAGCATCATAGTACTGAATACTTAGGGCAGGAAGGAAACATTCTCTGATATTTCTATGCTGACAAATAGATGCGAAGAAAAGCAGGCAGCTTTTTTTCTCTTCTGCAATTGCGACAGGTTTGTCCTTGTTGACAAGGTGAGTGACATTTTTGCCTGTGTAATTCTTGGCAAACATAGCAAGAAGAAGAAAGGGTTGAGCCAGAATCCACACGCAACACTGCTCTACACCTTCTCAAGTTCAGCTGGCCAGCAGCCTTCTCAGGAAATAAAAGCTATAGTCTAGGAAGCAGCAGAATGCACAGTAACAATAACATCATGCAGGCAAAGCGAGACATCCAAAGCAGGATATATAAATATATTTATAAAGGGCAATTATTAATCTTTTGTGTATGTTTAGCAATTGTTTTGCTGTTTAATGTTACAAGGAATATAAGCATTTGGGGATTCTTTCTTAAATTTCAAAATTTAGGCCAGTTTCACTGACAACTTCTGACTCTATATTCAATTCTCAAAGACCATTTTTGAGTCTTAAATGGAAAATTATAAATCCTCCTGTCTGGGCTGGATTCTGAGAACTGCAGAACTTCAGCCAAGATGTGGTTATGGTAATGATCAAGTTTCAGTGGATGTTTTCCAGTTCATTGCAATCTGAAGAAGCCAAAAATTAAAATAAAACTGACTCTCCATATTGACCGTCGCCTAAAAGTAAGCCTGAAGAGCATTTACCATTGAAGCTGCAGAATCAGTGTAGTAGTTCTTGCTTGACCCCATTTTCTTGACCATTACCAAGTCTCGAACCAAAAGATTTTCCTGCAGTCAGATCTGACAAAGGAAGATAGGAAGACTCACCTAAATAATCTTGGAGTGGAGACGGGGAATGCAGGACCGGCCCCATGCTGTTGTGCTTCCAGAGAAGCTTCCCTTGGGCCTGCACATAACTGTAGAGAGGTTTGAATCCCTCTGACTACAACTGGGTCAAATAGAAAGGAAACTTTAAACTACATCTGGGCCCCTGGCTTCACGCTGACCCGAATCTGGGAGTTTTGAACATAGACACTGCCTTTCATTTGGGACAGCGCTTCCCAAACTCTCATGAACCGGACCCGAGGAGGACGGCTGTTGCTGTAGTTGCATGCAGGTATGTGGGCAGGTCCTTTGGTGTCTCACATGAGTGGCATGCGGTATATTTTCACTAATATCTGCCGCAGGGACATAAACACATTCTGAACAGAAACATCATAATTCAGCTACATGCCCTCCTTCCTCAGAAGGAAAGAAAAGTATTGTCTACCCTTTCTCAGACTTTTCTAATCCAAGGATTACTTAATCTTCTGATACAATCTCTAAACTATCTTGGTTAACATTTCCACAATGGATTTCCTTTGTGATAAAACACAAATCAAGCTAAATTTTGGAGATAAGCTTACTAATTCTATTTTCCCTCCCACTTTGCTTTGCTCACTGACAGGTGGAGCTTTTGGTTTTCAGCAACTGTTTCTCTGCTTTCTGATGCCTTATAGTTCGCTAACTATAACAGTTCCCATGCTAAGAAACATGCAACACACCAAGCTGCTGAAGTTCTCAGTGCCTTTATGCTCTAACCAAGGGTGTCAGTGGATGCAGATAAGGATGGAGAGGAATAACCAGTTTTTCACACTGAGACCGGAACAGTGATGGGACCTGGCAGAATTGTAGTCTGACCTTTTTTTTTTGTCAATAGTTGACACTCAGCAGTGGAAAGAAAGCTCATACATTCATTGCTATTCTTAGAGAAGTTGCTCCTGGCACAAAACTGAATGTCAGAAAAAAAAAGATATGGTTTTGAATGATATTTATAAACAAAATAATGGGCAGTAGCTGTTGCTGTAGCCAGACCAATCATGTAACCATGTAAGTGAAGCAAAAAATATGTAATGAAGTTATATTCTTTTAGACAATTATGAACAAATAGGCTCCATTTTGGGTTAAGAAAACCTTCTTTGTGTGAAAATGATAACAAAACTGGGAGAATTTCACTTGGATTTTGCTGTGCTTCTCAGCTCAAATAAGGTTGACTTCTAATACTTCACGCATTTCAAAGATAGAATTTGTCAAAAGGTCTTTCCCAAATTGACAGGTGAACCTATTGATTATTTGAGTTTTACAGCATTTACAAGTGGTTCTATTTACACTGTTTGTCAGCCATCCTTTAGACCAAAGCATAAAATAATGCTGCTGTTAACTTGTCTATAAAATAAATGAGAGTTGCTTTTTCTGGTCTTGCTGTGTTGTATATGCAAAATTCCTGACCAGGTTCCTGGAGTAGTTTCTTTAACATTCAGTTTTTCGTAGGTCTTTATAGAATGATACACTGAAGAATAACTGGAAAGGAAATAAATGGACACTTCTCCCTAAAGTAAAGTTAGGTGTAAACAGTGCCTAGGTCTTACTGAGAAGATCAGTACTTCATTACAGTAAGCACTATAAATGCTTTTTCCTAAAAAACTTGTTTATTAAAATTTCAATAGGTAGATGAAAAAAGATTGAAAGGGAAATGAGGCAAAATTCCCTCCTAACAGAGCAGATATATTAAGTGCAGAACCTGGAATCCAACCCAAGTGGTTGGATTTTCAGCACCTTACAGACAGGCTGAGTTGCCTCATGCTTTGGAGATTCCCAGTCTGTCTCTGTTCAGGATGGCTGCAGTGAAGAGCTGGACTGTAAAAGAGACTTATGGGACTGCAGCAATGAACACAACTATGCCCATTGTTTAAGCTTATAATGGCTGTGCTAACTCTTGCTAGATATCTAGAGTTTGTTTACTCTTGGATCATTCTCAAAGTGGGATACAGAATTGAGCCATTTCCCTTATTTCATTGTTTCCATAATTTTTTCCCAATATTTAAACAATAGCCATCTTTCTTATTTCCATAGTTCACTTTTGAAGGGTAGACAGATCAGCTGTGAAAACTGTTTCTAATTGAGATCCTGATTTTTTTTCCCATTTTTCACTAGGGTTGGTGGAGACGTGAGAAAATCAGATGACTTATACAATATCACAAAGTAAATTTTTCAGGTAATAGTAGAACAAAGGATTCTCATGACTTAAAAGCAGTCAAACTACTCAACTCCTGCTAATAGCTTTTTTTCTGTCTCTTCAACCAAACAAAATACTTCTCAGAATTTTCTTATAAAACTTCTTTTTTTCTTTTAATAAAAAATAATTGCTTTTAAAAAGACATAAAAATGCAAATAGGAAAAATATCTCCATAAATTGCTGCATAGCTTTATTTGTCATTGTTATATATTACAGTATTTGTGTTAGTTATTTATGGAATTTCTGGATAAGCCTGGAGCCTATTGCTGAATAAGGCATTGAAATTAGCTCTTCTGCCCACCCCTACCCAACCTGAAGCTCCTCTATTAAGTCCCTACACGACATGGGCAAATCACTTATTTTCTCTGTACCTCAGCATTATCCCTGTTTAATGCTTGGGGAGCTATTTCCTCACCGTTTTTTTTCCATCCAGCCTGATAGAGCTTATAACTACAAGACAACATGTTTCTTCCCTGTTTCTTTTACAGAACCTGGTATCTCCGCAGAGTCTTTACGTGCTGCCACAACAGAGTGATAATGAGATTAAAAAAACCAAAAGCAAATCAAAGGGAAAAGGTGTTATACATCATACGCTAGAGTAGAAAGAGGCCTAAAGGACTGCTCATTATCCCATGTACTTTTTGTAGTTAATGCTGGGAAAGAGATGATTTTTCTCCATAGTAAGATCACCTATGACAGCATGTTTAATTGCATCAATTCAATCTTCTGCTCTTACCATAATCCTCATTCTTCCAAATAACTCTCAAGCAGAGGCACTATTGGGAAATGCTGGCAGAACATCCCCCTGCTCTTGCAGGGAAACAAAATGCTCTTTCCTCTACCCCAGTGCCTGCCCAGGCTTCTTAGGATGACGAGTACTTTCAGACATGGAAGCCATGAAAGTATCTAGCAGTATGGTCAACTGAAGTCAACTGCCATTCATTCCACTTTTATATTAAAGTGTTTCAAGAGTGGGAGGTTGGGCACAGCACAGAAACAGTGAAGAACAACAGCAAGAAGAGGGCAGGGATTAGCTTTATGACTTCTGTAAGGACCGTTTCTGAATTGGAGGCTGTACTTTGGGAATGCTGTCCTTCTGCTGTGACATTCCTTCAGTGGCAGGCTTTGCTGGGACTGAGCTGAATGTGTAGGACAGGAAAACTTAAGACATTCCTTGGTTCGAACCCTCTTCACTGCTTCCCCAGCTACTACATTTTCGTCTCTCTTTTGATAGCCATTCCTACGTTTTTTTCATTACAGGCCCAAGATCACCAGATGCTTTGCTGCTTTCATCCCTGAGCAGCATTTCCTACACCTTCTGCTCAAGCCAAACACAGACCTGGCTTGCCTCTTCCTTTCTCCCAGTTAATTCATACTCAGTATTGTGGCACTTAACCCTGTTGTCTGCCTTTTGCTGTTCTTCCTACCCTCTGCTCTTGTCTGTGGTGACCTCTCAAATTTCAGTAGCAAAAGGTTTTTGTTATTTCCATTGCCACTTCTTTTTGAATACTGAATTCTGAGATATAATTCATAAGGACCTGCTGCCTGTCAACTTTTAATACTTCTAATTGCCTATCTGCTCTGGTATAATCATAAAGCCTTTTAACATTTCACTTTCCCCCCCAGGAAAAGGTATCCTAGTCACAGAAATGTGACCTTCAGCTCCTTTTGTGAATGCTGAAGGAAAGAAATAATTCAGACTGTCAGCAACATTATCAACCCAAGTGTCACTAACTTCCCAGTCTTGTTCTTTAATAGCTAGATAGCCTCATTACCTTGCTGTTTACTTCAGCTTTCCTGGGACTGAGAAATAAGGGTGTTTATCTTTAATTCCCTTGGCATTTTTATTTCATGCTTTCGTGTCAGCAGTCCTCGTAATACTTCTTCAGGTCTCCATCTTTTGAACAGACCTTGGGCCTTAGGGCTGGACTAACCATTTGTGCTTCCCTCGGCTTCTGCCTCTTCTCAGAGCCAAACCGTGATTAGAGACAAAATTCAGTTTGTAGCTGACTATCACAAACAGCTTGCCTTATCCGCTGGTTAAAAAAAAAAAAAAAGAAACAAACCAAAACAATCTCTGCAACATGGGTTTCAACCACTATAATAATCCAGAGCCAGATCCACGCTTCACCTCTGCTCTGAACTCAATCTTAAAACTCAGGTACCCCTTGGAAGTTGATCAAGAGCTTCTGAAGAAACAAGTGTGGAACCGAAGATCCCTCTTGACCTCCCCACCAAACAACAAGAGGAGAAGCCAATCTTTTTCCAGACCATTAATGACACAAATGTTCAACATGCAGAACATCATATTATTACATATTATGGCTGCATGCAGGTAACAGTCACCGCCAAGCCAAGGTTCCGCCCAAAGGTGTTGAAAGGAGAGGGAATGGGAGGGAAGTTACATAGTATGGGAATGGCTCCCCAAGCATGGGATGGGGAATGGCCATACAGCAGAGCGCAGGGCTGCACCATTGCCAGTGCCTGGCCAGCATCGTTCAGGTAGGCGGTGGTGTTGCTTAGGGTGTAAATGTGTGGTGTTATCAGGAAGCTGTTGGGCAGCAGGAGGCTACAGTAATCCCATGATCTGAGGTTCTTGGTTCCAGCTAACCTTCCTCTTATGAATCCCCCACACAGTTCTTCGACTGGTAGCGAGATTATTCACTGCTAAGCCTACATGTGACTTTGAAGCAGCTGACAACACTGGTAGAAAAAGCAAGCAAATCACAGCTTCAGTGTTATAGCACATCAGGCAGGCAGATAAAATAGCTTAAATATCACGGAAATTTGAAATTGGAGGTGGTGATCTTTACAGAACTGCAGTCATATGAAGCATGGCACGAGAACCAGGTCCTTCTCATGAGGCTCATTTTCATGGAATGGGACTTCTTGGGGTCAGTTGGGAATATTATCTATTCAGTGACATTCACAACCTCTAGGATCTCTCCCTCCCTATTTCTATGACACACTTACAGTTTATGTGGCTTTCAGGATCTTTCCATGTATTTTTCACTTGTCATAGGTTGCTGGAGAGAGCTTAGTGGCTTAGCGAATAGGACAGCATAAGTTACAGATATTCTGTAAAACCTTCCAGTATATAAGCATCTATCACACGCTTGCATCCAACTACAGAAGTTTGGACTTGGCATCCTACATGTTCCCTTGCAGGTCTGGATCCTGTATCCACAAATAGTTCATGAGTTTTATGTTGTTACTGCTCTGCAGCACCTGCACTGCTGAAAAGTTCAGAGGACACAAACAAGGAAAAAATGAAAAGGGGGCAGGCACAGGAAAATAAATAAATTTGAACAAAGCCCCGAGCACTGAGAGGGAATCTGAAGAGCTCCTCCAAGTATGAGTCTAACTGCAAACACAAAAGGGATGGAGGGATGTCTGTCTTTACGGATTGTCACAAAAATTTGTGGACTTCTCTTCTGCCTTCAGTGATCAGTAGATCTATGAGTTCCAGGCAGCACACAAGAGTTTCATCTTACATTTAAAGAAGGGGTTATTTGTCCAGCCTGACAAATGAGAATACAACCAGGTGTAAGGCAAGCCATTTATCAAGTCTAGATATCACTGAGCATTCAGTGTTCATTTTAGCCCTCTTGGTTTCTGTCGTCTTTCTCTTTAATGCTTTATTTAATTTGTCTTACACGGTATCCTAGTTCGCTATTTCGAAGCTGATTGTTGGGGTCCTCCCTTTTGCTCCTCTCTGTAGCTTTGATTGTCATTTTAATTCCCTCTGTAGTGTATTTGTGACCCCAGCTAATACACCGAAGCCCAAATTGTCCTCTAACATTATTTCATCAACCTCCTCTCCAAGTTACATCCAAACCCAGCCTTGTTTCTTTGCCTGTCAGCTGATGTCCAGATTGAATTAGAAAGCACTCTCATTCCAGATTTAGAAATATATTTCCTCTACTTAATGCAATCTTGTCTGTGTCTGGGTAATTAAAATCATCTATTACTACCACTCAGGTTCATTTACATGTTTTATCTTTTAAAATTTATGCAATAATTACATAAAATACTATGTTCCAATGGGCCAGCTGGATGGAGTACAAATAGTATGGCATATCTTATTATGGAAACATACCTCCAGCTATGAGATCTGACTCTACCATTTCCAGGCTTTGCTATGATCACAACTGAATCATCCTTCACAAATAAATCAACATAGATTTGTTTGTATATCTGCTTCTTCCCTCAAGAACTGACAAAAATTTCTGATGGGACATTCCTGATGATAAGGACCTGAGAAAGTTCAAGAGGTCTGAATGTTTTATCTATCAAGCTGTTGGATTGCACAGTTAAATCAATAACTACACCTATTTCACAATGTAGGAGGGCATTGTAAAGAACACAGAAACCAGACAGCTAGCGCTGAAAACATTGCATAGGCTTTCTCAATGTGAGGGGAAACCCAGCTACTGCTCCTTCTTACTATAAGTCTTTCTTATTTCATAGACAGCAAAGTAATTCTGATACCGTTTTTCACAATTTAAATTTTATTTCACTCTTCAGCAACTACTTTCCTGTTCGCTCTTCCTTTTTCCCCTTCTTCTTATTTCTCACCCTCCTTTACAAAAGCTCACCTCTCCTCTCTTTTCTCTATGTGCTGCTCAGCCCTTCCCACAACCTCTTGAGCAGTTTTCAGAGCCAGCAGGGAGAAGGCAACGCACCCTCTCCTCCCCCGATCCTAAGTGAGATGAAAACTCAAGCATTTAAAAGAAGCCCCCTGAAGCTTCCACATCTGGGAGACACACAAATTTGGTAGCAAAGTACCCAAAGATGGCAAAGGGAACCTCCAAAAAAAATGTCATTTCCCCACAAATGTTGTTTGCCTGTGTTCCAAAGGTGATCCTCTTCACAGTAGGAATATAGTTTATTCCATTGCAAGTAATTAACTGCCATTAACAACTTCAGTGACTGCTTGGTTTTGAGACACTCCCATTAAAACAAGTTAGGATGACATTCTTCATACACCGCTAACAGTAATTCAAGGGCCGGCTTTCTTCTGTGAGGAGATTTTTGTGAATTTAGACTATTTCAGCAATGAACATGAAAAGATACTAGAATAATAATTTTCTTAAAGCTTCCCTTTCTTTTCTTGGGCATTACGGTTTTATTGTGAAATATCATAAATTATTTCCATTTTTAATGACAGTTCCTTGCTTTCCAGCTCTAAACTTTAAAAAATATTTTTCCATACATGTAGAAAAACTATAAGTAATTTGGTTTGACAAAGCACAAAAGGTAGTAAAATCATCTAAGCAACCTTAATTATCAACTTACTTGTGAGACAATACACCACATCTGAAGTGACTGAAAATTTTAGACTTTTCTTGAAAATAAATCAGCTTAGAAGATTGTGACAGGTACACTCAGCCTCCTTTCATAGTCTACCCCACTCCTATTCATTCAGCTTCACACACTAATGAAAGAACAGGAAAAGATCTCTTGTGTTGAACCATTCAGCTGCTTTGTCAAAATATCAAAAGATCCCAGTGCACCGCAGCTTTATGAATGACTTTCCAAAGCAGGAGAAATATCTGGCCTGTGTACTTAAACCTCTTCAAGCAGCAAAACAGACTGCCTGGGGAAAGGGAACCGGTGAGATGCAGAAATTTTGTACATTGGAGCTGAGGTCAGTTTTGTTTCTGAAGCCCAATTCAAGTCAATGCAGATCCATCTGCTGGGCCCAGCCAGAGGTGCAACATGGCAGCTGGAAAGGCCATATCTGTTCCATTAACGTGTGCTCGTGTTTTACCAAAGGGCTGCTAGTTAAAATATGCATCTTTTTCTTCTTCAACTCCTCTTCTTCAAAGGCACAGCTATTCATCCTCCATTCCTTTTACAAACGTGATGAATACAGATCCAAATCCGGCTGCTTTTCTCAAGATCTGATATTCCTGACATCAAATCTCAAGGATCAAAGTAAAACATTCATTAAGTCTGTCCAGCATTGCCATAATGATCTCCTTAAATAGAATATGGTACTTTAAACATCAAAAAACACCTTTCTCATAAAGTAAGGGAACATTCACTTCACTTGTTTACCTGATGGTTTGAGATGTTTGTCAGAAGTTTTACCAGACCAGGGAAATGCAAATACTGGTTAGATGTCTTAAAATATGAAAGGGCAGCACACTTATTAAGTAGGCAGCCTTTTATTTCCTTACCAAAGTATACCATCATGTTCTGGGTCCTTAGGGAGACATCTCCAGGAACCATAAAAAATGCAATTCCTAGAACTAAGGATTTCAATCTTTCTTCTCTCTAGCGTTCAAGAAAACAACCTTTACAAGAAATGTAAGCCTGGGTGTTAAGTAGCAATTGACACTTGAATACAACTCATTTTTTCTATCATTTTGATTAAATCTACCCAGGCCATAAATATATACTTGTATAACATGGTAGTGTGGAGCTGAGGTAAAGTTCAGAAACCTACAATGAATTTTCAAATACATAAATTATTTTATGATACCAGTAAATTTTTTTCTTGGCAGAAATGGTGAGAATGGGGAAGAAATGTTGAATACTGTATTTTTCTCTTTCTTCAATAAACATCTACAAAGAGAATGAGGACAAGGCTTTGTATATGCAGTCTGCTAGGTATGTAGATAGAGGTCAGTTATAAATACAAGCAGTGACATCTTACAGCAGGGTGTGGGGGGAACATCCTGGGTAATCAATTTAAGCTGACAGTCAGTATCACGAGACACATGATATTAGCTACAGTGACAGTGTTATCTGGGCAAGAGGAGGGTCAGTTTCCATTAGGAAACCCTATTTTCCAGAGATTTGGAACCTGACACAATAATTGTTAAAACTTGGCATTAAAAAAAGTTTTCCATTCACTAGCATAATTTCCCCTTGAAGAACTGATGACCAAAAATGAGATGGCTATTTTAGGACAGTTGAAGACAGAAAGGAGAGGGGAAAACTCCACCCATTAAAGTAATATCAAGGCTCTGTTTGCTTTCCATTAGCAAAGGGAACTGCGGACTTAAAACAGCAAATGCTTAGAAGCCGCATCAGCCAGAGGCAGCTCATGCTATAGGCAATATGGGTAGCTGGCCAGGGTAAGGGGACTGTGTACTTTATATCTAAAGAGGTAAAAACTAGACCCAAAGAGAAGGGGGAAAGAGGGGCTGCATCTCCCACCCCTACCCACAGTCTCACTTTGCCCCCCTAATTTTTCCTCCCTCCCAGGACCTATTCTGCTGTGGCCACAAAATTACCGCATTGCCAGCACACCGCTGCATGCGTTGTCTAGATGCACACGTTTCTGTGGCACAACTTCATCTTCAGTGCTCAGACCCAACAGTCACCTATTTTTTAAAGCAGCCTGGATCAGGCCTTGGAGGGTTGTAAAAGGAGATTATAAAAGGGCACTACCAGAGAGAAAGTTTATCACCCAAAGAGTAAAACAAATGTGACGGATGTGATGAGAGAGCAAGAGATAGGCGGACTCCTATCCCCAGTGATGGGCCTATTAATTGTGTATGGGGAGATTAAGTGAGCAGCCAAAAGGTCAGGCAGGAAGAACGTGGTCTCGTGACACCCCATCCAGTACCGTATCCACCAGACTTTCCTTCCTCCTGAGACACAGAGGAATTTTTTTTTCTGAGAAAGGACTGCGGAAACCATCCTGGCTTTGCCATGCAGCCCTGCTGCTCATGACGCCTTCCAAGCTGTCACCAAATCAAATGTACATAATGCTATTAGTTTGGTTCCAAGATGCATCTTTTTTCTTTCCTTATGCTTGTAAGGATTTTTAACAAAGAAATGCTCACTTTAAGAAGGAAATAGAATATTTTCTACCACTGAAACCACTAAGCAGTTAAATTTTACTAAGACTGCTATTGAATATTAGCAATTGAAGGATTTAAGGTGGCTTTGATTAACGGGCAAATCTTAAAAGATAGGGACTTGATTGGGAAAAGCATCTGCAAGTTCAGACAGTGATGCGTATCCAAGGCTCTGAAGCCACTGCAATTGGGCTGTAAAACTGACAAAGGCAGGATCTGTTAATGAGATTTCTGGCAAATCTTCTGCTAATCCCAACCAAAATTTAGAGCAGCTTCTCATCAACACATCAGCATTTCTGGTCCTAGTCCTAAGTAGATCTTGTAAATGTAAAAGGCAGTAAATACCCAAGTAGGTTTTCCAGACTTTCTAACAGCTCCTTAAAGTGCTGAAGTTGCTTTGGCTTCTAAAAATGAACAGAAGGATCCAGGACATCTTGTTCCAAGTGTTTTGTTCAGCCCTGTCCTTACATTGCTGGGCTGCTATCCTCAGCTGCTGAGTTAAATCTGCTCCGGACTGGTGCAACTACATTCCCATTGGATACTTCAGGTGAAACTCATCCAGCTGGAATTTAGAAACATAATAGGAAAAATGTGGGGTTTTTCTTTCTCTCAAACTTTAGCACAAAATAGATTTCCTTTGAAGAGATAAAATGGAGGTATAGTCTGACCTTGGAGGGAGTGTGAAAAAAAGCCCCAAATACATTCACATCCTCTGTAATATATAAACAGGGCTGAGTGTGATTAGCTGGCTATTAAAAAAACCAATAAATCATAAAGACACTGACACATGTTGAAAGGTCAATGCTTAGCTTGCCACTTGCCCCCGAAATTCTGTCCAAAGTATTGAAATTCGTCACCACCTTGGCAATTAGAGGCTTGTTCCGCCTCTTAAGTAGACAGGGAAAGAAGCAGGAAAAAACTGCAGCAAGACCTTACATTTTTGAGATGCCACAGAATTGTTGAGCTGCCTCACCCAAGTTTCCTTAGAATTTGCTAAGAGCAGGAAAGTTCAGCTGACAGACGGCTTCTTTTCCCTGTGTTCAGCCTCCAACATGCTCTTCTCTGTCTTGACTCGGGGAAGAGCTGTGCAAGAGCACTGCCGCGGTCTATAATATTCTTTTAATGTCTGAATTTTAATCAGACAGTAGTGAGCAAGATTGCGAGGTAATGTGATGATCTGAAACTAAGCAAACATGTCAACAGGAGAGGAGCCATCGAAGGCAAGAAAGTTTATGAATATGTTCCATGATTTTTCACACTATATATTTAGTACAAAGCTAGGCTTCAGGTGGGAGATGTATATACCGTGGATAACACTGCTTGGGAGTTGTTAGAGAAATTCTATGAGAGGGAAAAAAACCCCAAAAGTTTAGCCCACAGAAATTAGTTATGCTGTTCAATTAATGGTTCTGGACCAGTTCTTATTTGATTTAAAATCAGCATCAATCCTTAGAATTACATCAGCTGCATACCCAGCCCTAAATCCCTTTTCCTTCTCTTTGATGCATCAGCTCTGTTCTTAGTCTTCACAATTACAGCAGTTATTTATTTTGCTAAATCTATTTTAATTTATCCCTAAAATTAGGGGTCTTTCAATCTCGGTTACCATAAAGGTGTCACAGTTTAAAAATGTAGATTGGTTTGTTTTGATTGATTTTGCCTGACCTTTGAAAATGAATAAAAGTATTTAAATGGCTTAATAAACCACGTTCAGGAAGTATAAACACTCTAAAATACAACAAATGTGCATGGATTAGTTTAGTAGAGTGGAGAGCTTAGAAAGTGGTCCTGCTAGCAGGCCCTCTGTGCTGAAAAACAGAAGCTTTGCAAGCTCTTAGAGTTCAGAAAGCTACAATAACTTCCACACGGGAAAAACACCTGCAACAACAGCTAAAAGCAGGAAAACAGCAAAAGAAAGAAACATTGATTCTTCACTTCTAGGGTACGTTAGAAAGCCTACTGAAGGGGCAAGCTGTTCCTGAAGCTGCAGTCCTGGGTTTAAAGCCAAAACCTGGTATTTTTCCATGGAGATCAGTATTGCCAGAATTTAATTAAAAGGGCTAATGCCCAGCAAAAGTTGCACCAACCCACAGAGTAGCAGACTGATCAGCTTCATGATCAGCAGGTGAGTTTTTGAATCCCTGTCCCATTAAGAGCTGGGCAGAGCTCATTGCTGCACCCACAGCTGCAGCCTGCCCTTAGTTTTGCCATGCAAAGTTCCCTGCAGCTGTTTTGCAGTGTTGTTTAGCGGCAAGGAAGCAGTACTGACATGTCCACAGAGTGCATGGTGCATGCATAGATAAACAGGTCATTCCCATGCACAGTAGATGCTTGTACAAGCAGAGGAAGACTACTATGCTTGGAGAACCTGGCCCCTGTTGTACAATTCCTGTCGCCCTTTGTTTCCTCTATAAAGCCAGGGATAGTAAAACCTCACAGAGCAGAAGGGAAATACAGAAGTCATTAAAAATATCAAAATATTTTCCATGGCAGAGAGGAAATACAATAAAGAGCTTTGAACCAAATAAATACTCTGCCTTACCTTTTCAATCGAGTGATAAAATACAAGACAAAGTAGGCAATAAAAAGTGCACTGAGTGCACAAAACAGTAGCAGCCAAGGATGAGGGTGTAAAAAGAAGTGGAGCCAGGGGATTTCATGTTATTAAGGAAGAAAAAACCAGAAATCCTGTGAGGGACTTAGGCCACCTGTCTTCATTTTGATTTCTAGAAAAAGTCTGGAACAAACCGTCCCCTGGAAGATAAACATGGATAAGCAGCAGATGCTATAGATTTGTCATGAGCAAGCTGTGTCAAATCCATCTGACTTTCTTCTTTGGCCAGATCAAGGGTTGTGTGAATGAGGGAGAAGCAATAGGCATATTTGACCTTAATAAGGCTTTTGACACTATCTCGCATGACATTCTCATTAGCAAGCTAGGCAAATACTGTCTTGATGAAACTGGTATGAGAGGGGTGAAAAAGTGATTGGAAATCTATACTTACCGAGTACTTATCAATGGTTCATTATCCAAATGGAAGGGTGTATTGAGTGACATTCTGCAGGAGTCTGTCCTAAGTCTGCATTTATTCAATATTTTCATTAACGAGGATGATGGAATAGGAAGTATGTTTATTAGATTTGCAGAGGATATGGAACAAGGAGGGACTACAAGTTCATTGAAAATTCAAAATGAGCTTGTCTATTGAAGGAACATTCTGAAAATTAGCAGGAAGATGAATGGAACAAAGTTTGTTAGGGAGAAAAAGCAAAGTAAATAATATTTCAGCAGGAATAATCAACTGCCCTTATCTGAGCTGGGTGGCAATAGGCTAGGCAGCAATTTTATGGACAAAGACCTCAGGGTTATAGCAGATCTAAAGGTGGACATGAGTCAGCAATGTCATTTCTAGTTCAGGCAGCAATGCGGCAAGAAAGCACATCAAGTAATTCATATATTTGACTCAGCACTAAGAAAGATTCTGTGAGATTTTTGCTCAATTGGAGCACAGTGCTCTGAAAAAGATGCTGTCCAAAAGGCAGCAGTAAGAGTGGTCAGAATCTAAACTAATACTACCCGTTGTATGTGAGCCAAAGAACTGGGACTATTTATGCTACTGAAAAGGTCCCAGGGGGGTGCATAGTAGCCCTTAAGCAGACAAAAGAATGTTCGAGATAAGATATGGTCTGCTTTCCATGTCCATGATGGCTGGAGCAGGAACTAACAAGTTCAAATTGTGGATGAGGAAAATTTGTGTTAGACACAAGGGAAACTTTAATGGTAAGGATAGAAAAACTCTGGAATAAATTGCCTAGACACATTACTGAATCTTCAAAACAATGTTTATAGGGAATGTTGGACAATTAAGGGTTAAGAATTATGTAGCTAGAGATGATTATGCTAGGGTCATCAGGTGATGAACCTTCCCTTCCAGCTCTATCATTTTATTAAGTGAAGCTATAGACTTTCTAAAGAGACGTGGCTGAGCTAATGGAAACAACAATGTCTGGAGATGTAATTTGGGTGAGCTGAGTGCTCTTCCCTGCTCTAACTCAAAGAACTAGAATATGAAATTGCAAGAACAAATGCCAAAACTTCTAATTAACGTATCTTTATGATTGTGAGTCCCTATATATGAAAAGACAGAGAGAGAGAGAGGAAAGAAAGGGGGAATCTAACAACTAGAGTCCAAATTTTCTGATCAAGTAAGTCCGATGCTTTAGAACAAATTCCGAAGGGAAGGAAAGCAAAAGGAAACACAGAAAAAGTTTTATTGAAGGTAGGTTGTATCAAACTCAGACTTCTCTCTCAGTAAGACAGTTGTTTTTTCTTTAGGAAGAAGTGTCCCCTCAAGTTATTACCTGGGAAATTACTAGTTAAACTGAGCAAGCTGGAGATGAAAGCAAAACATTTAATTACTGAGGAACTGACTGAAGGGGATATGGCAATGGATTAGAGGAAGTTATTAGTGAAGCTCCAGAAGGATAGGTCTTGGGACCACATTTCACTAGGTGGTCTGGCTCTAAAAGTGGGAGTCTGCTGATGACACAGGGTTGAGAAGCATCACTAAGACATTGGAAAACAAAGAAAGAATTGTAGTATGAAAAATGCTGGAAATGGAATGTGGTTTCATAGCCAAAGAGCATGTCATGCATATGGAGACCGATGAGAGAGCTGATTAGAGAGCTCATGATGTGGACACAACAAAGAAGAAAAAGTTCAGGGATTTCAGAACCAAAAATCATTCTTTAATGAGTCATTAATGTGTTGTAGACAGAGGAAGAAAAGCAGCTGAATAATAGACGGTATCTGTTAAGACATTCCCAACATTAAGGAGGAAGCGCGAGTGCCATTGTGCAAGGCACCGATGAAAACTCAGTCTGAAGACTGCTTTTAAGGAGTGGATGCACTGAATGGATTGTGTAAAGGAGAACATATTTTATGAGAGCAGATTGAAAGAGGTAGACTTTATTTTGCAAAGGTGTATAAACCAGAACAGAATAGTAGAAGGGGTAAGTTCACGCTCCCGACAGATTTTCAGGGCAGTAGCATGGTGATGCAAATTCCAGAAAAAAAGGTTATTTTAGCTAAAGGACAGTGCTAACACAAGAGCCATGAACAATTTTAGTTTAGCTACTATAAGGAAGCTTTCAACCTCTGGAACAATATGGTGATATTAGCATCTGTGTGGACCTACTGTTGAATTTATTTAGAGTTTGATCTGTTTCTGAACAAGGTTTCTAAATTGTATTATATGATGAGATGGTAAACTGGACTCTCCCTTGGCACTTCCCAGCTGTGTGCTCCCACAAACCTTTCCCTACTTGGTTAAAGTAAGCAAGTGGAATGAACTTTTGGGATCCGCAGCTTTGAAAGAATGGTGAGGTGATACTGTTGTTGAGGGTGACACAATTTGTTTCATTGCTATTTCAATCAGTATGCAATTCCTTCCTGCCCTGATGGTTTCTCAAATCTGAATTCCATAAGCACTGAAAGGAGACAGCCTATTCCATCTAACAGTGTGCTGTGGACCTGGAGGTCTCAAGGCAGTTGGATTTATCGAGAGAGGAAACAACAAACATCACGCCCTTGCCTCCCTTCCTTTTCCAGTGTAAAAGACAATTGTCACGAGCAGCCTAGTGCAAAAGTAGCTAATCTGAAATTAGGGAGAATGGGATAATGTGTTACTTAAAAGCCAGATGACAGCCAAAATGCCAATCAGCGCAAGTCCTGACTTCGGCTAATTTACTGTTCTACATTGCCATATGCACAAGTACCAGTTTATATTTCCTCTATAAACCTATCACAAGCTATTTCCTGATAATTATTTAGAGTATGTAGCTGATTACCTAAGAACAGCACTCACTGCTGTGCAATTAGACAACTCAGACTTTTAGATACAAGAAGAGTAAACAATACAAGGTGAGCACCTAACGTAATAACCAGCTTATGTTCTATTTCACTTATTAATATGTTTCCACATGTGAAGACAAACATTATTATTGCTTAGAGAATAAGTATTCCAGAGCAATAATGCCAAGCAAACAGACTTGTGGCACATGTTCAGCAACAGCAAATAAGAAGGGATTTGATCATGGTCAACCTGAGCAGTTGGCCAGAAATGCAGTGGACATTTATTTTGGAAGCTTTCTAACAGCTCTCCCACTGGGTCCACTTTATGCTAAGTGTCTCTAATATGTGGCAGCACTGGTCAAACACCAGAAATAATCTGTATGCTCTTTCCAAAAATTCCAGCCAGCTGGTCAGAGAATAAAGGAATTTCATAATGAGAGGATTCATACTTTCCCCCCGCCTTCTTTATGGAAATATGTTGGCTAGGTTTAATTCTTTCTTATTTAGTACTATAGCATCAACAGATATTTAGATTTTTGAATATAAATTATGAACTTTTTATGTAACAATTACACAGACAATATTTTGCCTATTGTGCTTAATGTAGAAATGTTAAAGAAAAAGTCTTCAGAGTAACAGAGAGTAAGTTTTCAAAGTGTGTCTGTGGTTAAGAAATATGGGAATCCTCAATGTATTGTGGGGTTTGGAAACTCCATACTGCATATGCCAACAGTATGACAGCATAGGAACATCCATAACAAGCCAAACTAAAAATCCACCCCGCCCAATAATGTCTTCAGGAATGGCTGATGGTAAGGCAAGAAACAGGACAACTATAAACTGTATTATCTCTCCACATTAACATCAATCAAAATAAACAGACTGGGAACAAAGAATGAAATAAATGGAAAAAGTAGTATGAGAAGATCAAAACTAAAAGAAGTCCAAAAAAAAAAAAAACCCAACAAAGTAAGCCAAGCTTGGCCTACAGTCCTTAAATTACATCATGGTGAAAAACCCAATAAAATGTATGCTGTGTCCAGGATACTTTTTTTTTTTGTAACCCCCCCCCGCCAACTCCTTATGACGTGCTAGCAAGCACCCCAGAGGCCTATTAACAACCTACTCAAATTCACTTCAAGGCAGTACTCCTGTAACTGAAATCAGCTGTCTCATTGCTTCTGTGCAAGCCAGCACACTTGGATTCAATCAGAATATTATTTGCTCAGAAAGCTGGGAAAATAGGTTTATTGCTCCTGAACCCTGTAATAAGGCTGTCACACCTCTCAGATTCACAGAGCTTAAGGCCATGAGCACAAAACTGGTCTCACCCCCTATACAGATTCCAGGTACCCCGCACATACCTCTGCCAAATCCTATGCTCAGCGATGACATCTAGTTTTGTCCTGACGCAGTGAAGACACTGTATTTGCCATAGTAGTGCATCGCTGCTGTGTCCATCCTTAAGTAATTGCCCTGGTTCTACTTGTGTCCTGTCTGATTTTCCAGTGTTATCTTTAAATCATGGATGCCAGAACTATACCTTGTCTTTCAGTATTAGCCTGACCGGTGCCATAGGCAGAGGTAAAACCACCTCCTTGCCCCTACCTCTCTCCTCCTCTGCATACAGCCATGGCTCTTGTTAGACCTTTTTGCCACTGCAGCAGAAACATCCACAGTTTTCCCGTCGAGGGATTTTTAAACCCTGTCGATCATGAGATTTGGATTTATGACACAGTTCAATGCCAGTCGGCTTCAATGGTCATTGGATTGCACTCTGGAGGATTTCAGAGACACAAACAGCAGAATGAATTGGAGTACTGGATCCCCAGAGACTGACTCTAAAGCAGTCTTATGTCTTCCCTTGGCTGCAAAGCTGCACAGTGGACGACTAATTTGCACTACTGTGGGAGTACTGTAATCAGTTTTTCAGCTTAAAAAGAAAACACCACCTTGGCTTCAGAAAATAAAAAAAATTACATGGTGAAATGTTTTCATTCAAATCAACATAACCTAAGTACAACAGGCAGAACTCTGATTCACACAAAAGCGCAAATCGTATTTCACTCTCAGGAAAGGGAAAAAAGAGTCTGATCTGGAACCTGCTGAGTTTTCCCAACCAACAGCACAGAAATAGAAGATGTAGGCACAGAGTCTGCAACTCCACAATTGTCTTGTGAGTAGTTATTGAAGGAATGGATTTTGTGAGAAAACTGGAATCTGCTCATTACAGGCTAAGTAAAAGCTTCTTCAGCTGTAGCCAACTGCAGTTTAATTTAAACTGCATTCATGTTGACAAAAAGCATAGTGGCTAAATTGCTTGCACTAATCATACCCTGCCCATGTACTTTGCTTACAGATGGTCATTAATATCATAATGACGACCTGTGACAGACAGGCTGCAGTGTGTGCAACTATCCTATTTAGTTTAGCCAGGATGAATTGTCCAGCTATAATTCAGCACTGAATAAGTGGGGCATTTAAAAAGAACAGTAATGTGAGCTGCATGAATATGAGAAGACAACAGGCAGCTTGAGATGACTGCTAAACACGTTGTTTTCTACATGTATGTCTTCAGTGGGGCGTATCTTGCAGGATAGGAACATATATCCAAATGCAAGACAGAGAAAAACTGAAGAAGGAAAGCAGAACTAGTCCATTTTGCCCTCAAGATTACTTTTTCCCAAGTTTTTTGACACATTGGATTAGCTTTCTGGGACAGCTGTGGTTACAGAATTCGCTGTGCCTGGTAGGTGACAAATCCTGTCACACTTTCTTTTAGATGAGAATGAAGAACAGAACCCCTTACAAAACTGGAGTCTTCAGAAGCTTCTCTGCCCCTTTTACAAGGGAGGAGAGATGTTCCCATTCTCCTGCCCTTATCCTTCCCTGGAAAATTGGCTGGTTTGGCTGTGATTGAGATAACAGAGTGTGATCTTGTTGCATAGTTGCCTCATATTGTTGAACATTTGTGGAATTTTACTGGTGGATTGAACCATGCATTCTAAATTCAAAACTTCAAAACAAAATAAACTACCCATAAAGCTAGCATGACTATATTTTCATGAATCCTGTTCCTACATCCTGAATTTTCTGACTTGTATTATGTGCACAATAGAAACTTGAGTGAACGATTTGGAGTAATGGGATAATGATCCCAAAGCAAGCAGGAACATCTGGTATCTGAATTAAAGAGAGCTCAGAAACGCCGTGGCTCTCTTTAACCTCTTTGTGTGCTCTGCATCCCAGAGGACTAGAAAGTTTAAAGTGATTATTAATGTGGCTAATGGGCGCTACATGAGAAATTGAGTAAAAGTGGCTCTTCTACGCCAGACTGAAGGTCCACCAGTCCCAGAAGGCCTATAGAGGTGAACAGAAGAACATAGGAAAACTCGTTAATGTTTCCCCTAGTTCTTCCTCCTAACCTGCAGGCCCTGCAGCTCAGAGTCTTTCCGAGTCAGAGAAAGTTTCTGTGCACCTAGTAACTCTCAAGGGATATGTCTTCCAGGGACTTCTGTCCAGTATCCCTTGAACTTTCGGCATCCATGATGTCCTATGGCAAGAGCTTGTTCTATTAAACTATATATTTCATGAAAAACTGCCTCCTTTAGTCTGCACTCTGAAATTCCCACCTACTGGCTTTGCATCAGACCTACTGGTTCCCATACGGGAACTTGTATTGTCCTTGTTTTACAGACCTTGCCTGGCTGTGCAGGTAGGCAGGACGCGCAATTTTTTTATTTACATAGCATGGAGAGTAATCCATTCTTTATTTTGGATTTGTTGGCATGCAATTGCATTAATGGCATCATACAAAAGTTCATCTTTCAACAGTTACTAACTGTCTTATTTATGATTAACTGTCTTATCATATATATAATCATAGCAGTACTCTCCCTTTTTGTCCAGTCAGAGAAGCCAGAGGTAGATATATAACTGAATCCTGCCCTCCAAATGGAGAGGAATGCTCTGCTACATTTTTGTGATGGCATTTCAATGACCAGCAAAATTTGTGGCTAAAATTCACACAAACATATTTAATCCAGAAATTTTAAATTTTGCATTCAATTCTTCATTTCTCCTGGTATTTTGCAAAACCAAAAATCCAGAAAATTTCAAAGCACAAAACTCCTTTCTGCCCCTTCTTCTGACCACAGGATGTTGTGAGGAGGAGCTATACCTGGCATGCACTCGTGGCATAGGTGTCTGAGGAAAGGAAACTCTGGTGGTTTATCTTATCAGAATATGACAGCCCAGCCACTTTCTCTGTTCTCTCCCTCTATGTCAGTTCTACTTATGCTTCCCTTATCAGCTGACATCTGCAATGCCCTTTGTCTTTTAACACATCATTGAAAAGATGGAAAGTCTTGAGTGGATGTCATTGCCTCTCTTGTTAACCATTACACCCTCATCTGAAGCCGTAAGCATGTTTTCTGTCTGTTCACAGGTGTTACTACTCCTTTATTTAACAGCAATTCTTGGTGCCTTAAAAGTAATCCCCGTGAAGGATGATAAGGAATCTCGAGTCTCATAACATGTTGCTGCTTACTGCCAGTGAACATGCGGATCTGATCAGCTGGGCTCGCTGAAATTTCAAGACACACACAGACAAATCAACCTGTTAGAGCACTCACGTGCCGTGACAGTGAGCATGGTTTCAAGATGTAGATCAGACATCCATTGCGTCTTTCAAAAAGCAAGCTGGATCCCACGCACAATTCCTAGAGGTGGCGTGTTTCATATATCAAAGTGGGTTGAGTCCCAGTCTCAGTTCCCAGCTATCAGCTCACCTGCAGGGACGCAGCAGCAGCGGGGGAGCTGCAGGCCGATGCGGCAAAAGCACCGCTTTCAGTGTGAAGCTATGGTATGGAATAGCTCTGGGCACTGGATAAGGATCACGACTAGTCAAAATACTGAAATGCTGGTTTGCGAAAATTTTCCACTGAGTTTGGTTTGCTTTAAATCACTGCTTGCTGGTCGTAGTGCTTATACATATTCAGACACCTCTAGGATACCTCTGGAACTATTTGTTAATCCCCAAAGTGCTATGCATTTTTACCATGAATTATTGCTTATTTGAAAACATCTGCTGAAGTATATTATTCATTATTTACCACAGGAAGCAAAACTGGTAACAGACTGCACAGCAGACTCCATACGTGCAGGGGTGAATAACCAAAGCCTGTCTCCTCTGAAGCAGCGGCACAGGTTCAGAAAGTTCGCCACCCTAACTGTGGTGCTCCTATTTCCACGTGAGGAAGACGCTTCCCGCCAGTCTGGATTATTCTGTGGAACAATTCACTAATCCAAAAGAAAGGGCTGTGTTATTAAAGAAGGTTATTTGTAAACAGTAAAACAATTCATCAGAAATTGAGATACAGTATTTCCACCCTAGTGTTTCAATTCCATTTAACCTGAGTGTGCAGGTGGGACCCTTTCCATGTAACTGAGGTTATTTAATAGTCAAAAGTCAGGTTTAAACTGTTTGCAGATTCAGTGGAGACAGAAAAGCAGAAAAGCAGAAAAGCTCTTTGAGTTATTTAGTGTCACTGCAAAATGAGACAGTCAAATCTTCTCAGTGTTTTACTAGAAAACTTGCAAGTCAAGCTGGACCAAAACCCCTGCAGCTACAAGTCACAGGGGCTCTGCTAAAACCCATGCAAATACATCTATTCCAACCCAGATTTGAACTATGAGGTTTAAACCTAGTTTAAGAATCCAAATTCTTCGCATCATGGGATGTTTTTAGGTTTCTAACTTGCCGGTTTCACCCATAGTCTCTTCACTGCCACAGTACTTGTATTGGTTGTCCATTGCACAGAAAAGGTACTGAAAAAACTGGAAGTAGTTTAATAACTTATTCGGCCCTAGATACAGTAGCTGCAGGGAAATGCACAGAAACTGCTCTTCTGCAACCCACAGTAAAGCTGCTGTCAAGAAAGTGGAAATTCTTCTTGCTACTGCAATCTTAGACATCACTTGTAACAGCGGGAAGAGAACAATTTTCAAAGACAAGCCTGATCTTTGAATTGATAGGATCTTTTTCAGCTTCCTGTTGGAACACAGGGGACATTAGGTGCCCAGATAACATAATTTCCACTGGAAGTGTCTGATAAAGATTGGTGTATTTGCAACAGGGCAGAGCATTCTTTTCAGACACGGCTTCTGGTTTCAAGTCGCCCACCGTGCTGCATTTTCTTTTCTGTGCACTCAGAAATCTGTTTATGGCTCTTATGTGACGTCCAGTGGAAAGTAACAACTCTGGGTCAGTTCCTCAGGTAGCATAAATCAATGTGGCTGTACTGATTTCAGCGTTGCCATCAAATGTAGCTGAAGGTCTGGCTCTGCTGACATTTAATCCCTGTGTTTGAAACACGAATACGTGCACAAACACTGAGAGCCCTTAAATTAAATGTTTTTATTCAGGGGGAAAAGTACTCACTTTAGCAGAAACTAACAGCCCTCCAGCTTTCAGCTCTTTCTAAATAACTCAGACGAGCAAATCAATCAACACTTTTTTTCCAAGCTTACAACAGAGTGCAGTAGATTTACTATAAGTACTAGATTTTTTTCTGCTGGTATATGTGTGTATCTGAGGCAAACCATAAATAACATAAAAGTTCCAGTTAATATAGCTCTGAGCAGGAATATGTTTTTTCTTTCATGTATGATTTTCATGGCTATATTCAGGCGGTGATGTTATTCATCTCTTTATTCTCAGTTCAGCAGAGCTGTCTGCAGGTGACACACAGAGCAAGTGTATAATCTGGCGTACATGATGGGAAGGCCAGGTGAATAAAACAACATCCATTTGCAAGATAGTAGAAGATTTTAATCCTGAATTTCTCACGTGTTAGTCCTTCAGTTTCCTGTCTGCAGTCTGGTCTGGGAGGTAATCACCCGTTACACCCTGAGCTCATTCAGTTTTGATAAAGCCAGTGCAAAAGCATGGCGGGGCATGCAGTTGGGAGGCAAAAGGACAATGATAGCTGGGGCCCTGCCACTGATCCCAGTAACAGGCACACGAGGGGAAGAGCCAGGGGAGCCATTTGCCGTCCAAAAAGAGACAGCCTACAGCAGAAAGAGTAACCCAGAGCACCAGCACTGAAGTAGCTGTGCTGTTCCCTGTCACCCAGACCCATTTTGTGCCTGTGCTTTGGAGGAAAACATGATGAGGCACCCGAAGCTAAGCTTTCTGCAAAGGAGTCTGGGCTTGGGAAACGAGGCACCTTTTTGCCCTGATCCCCAGCGCCATCCATCCACGGAAAGGCTGACAGGCACTTCAGCTTGCTATAGCATCAGATCCTCTGGGCTGGGCAGGTTTCCTCTTTTCTCAGCACCAGGGCCCAGGGTTCATTTCTCCTAGCTGAGTGCCATCCTCCCTAGACTGCAGTCCTGACCCAAAATGCTTGCTGGCTTTTTAGCCCTGAGATCTTAGCTCTCCTGGCTACACAAAAGAAGAAAAGGACACCAAGCAACAGGACACTGCTGTGTCTGAAGAGCGTGGGTGATGAAGCCTTTACTGCCCGAGAAGCAAATTTATTAGGAAGATAAAGAGGGGCCGTGATAGATTAAATGTTGCTGAGAGATGAAGTAGATATCCTTAAGGGTCTGAGCGATTTCTTCATCCCAGGAAATGGAGGACCTGTAATATCCCAGAGTCCATGTTTTCCTTGAGGGGAATAGAAATGCTAAAGAAAAAAATCTCACTGCAGTAGAGAAGATAATAAGGCAATTAAAGCTCTCAGTACTATTAAAAAGTTGACAAAGCACCAGGATTAGATGAAATACATCACTGAAATCAGTGTGGAAAGAGCAAATAAAATTGAAAAGCCTTTGGAGAAGAATTTTGATTGCTTACTAATGGCAATGTTAGTACCAGAGGATAAGGCAATTTCAGTATGTAAGGAAGGACCGAGGTTAAAAATGGGCACATTTCACCTGAATTTCAGGAAATTAGTCAATAATGTATCTCAAGATGAATTGATTTGAAAGGTCAGGCAGGATGGTGACATCGCTGCAAGTGGGAAAATTAGCAAAACTGGTCAGATATTGCCCTTTGGCTGGCAGCCAAAGGTTCTAATAAGGTGGTGTGAAGCCTTAAGAGAAAGTGATCTATATTATCAAAATTCATAAATAGGCCATTTTCTCTGGCCACGTTCTTTATACTCCAAATACTCTCTTAAACCCGAGAAGGTTATCTACATTCATCAACGTCCCCTCACCAAGTTTGCAAATGACACGAAACTGGGAGGAGTAGCTGATATGTCCGAGGGCCGTGCTGCCATCCAGGGAGACCTTGGCAGGCTGGAGAAATGGGCTGACCGGAACCTCATGAATTTTAACAAGGAGAAGCACAAAGTCCTGCTCCTGGGGAGGAACAACTGCACACACCAACACATGCTGGGGGCAGTCCAGCTGGAAAACACCTTCACAGAAAGGGTCCTGGGGGTCCTGGTGGACACCAAGTTAACAGGGACCAGCAATGTGCCTCTGCCGTCAGGAAGGCTAATGGTATCCTGGGCTGCATTAGGCAAAGCATTGTCAGCAGGTCAAGGGAGGTGGTCCTTCCCCTTTATTCAGCAGTGGTGAGGCCACGCTGGGCGTCCTGTGCCCAGTTCTGGGCTCCTCAGTACAAGAGAGATATGGACACGCTGGAGAGAGTCCAAAGAAGTGCCCCAAAGATGATGAAAGGTCTGGAGCATCTCTCCCATGAAGAAAGGCTGAGAGAGCTGGGACTGTTCACCCCGAATAAGATGAGGTTCAGGGGGATCTTATTGATGTATGTAAATACCTGAAGGGAGGGTGCAAAGAAGTTGGAGCCAGGCTCTTGTCAGTGCTGCTCAGTGACAGGACCAGAGGCAAAGGGCACAAGCTGAAACACAAGAGGTGCAGTCTGAGCACGAGGAACACTTTTTTACTGTGGTGGTGAGCAGTGGAACAGGATCCCCAGAGAGGTTGTGGAGTCTCCCACCTTGGACACAGTCCTGGGCAGCCTGCTTTAGATGACCTTGCCTGAGCAGGGTGGTTGGACCAGATGACATCCAGAGATCCCTTCCAACCTCATCATTCTGTGATTGTGATCTGTGTTTTCTGTTGTTGCTGTCCTTCTGGCTGTTTTACATTTTTCTGAATATCTGATGATATCAGAAAATAACCTATCTGAGAGCAGATGGAAGGAGATAAAGTTTATCAGATATGTCTCTGCCTCCTGTCTCTGTCCCCAGGTGTTCCTAAGTGACAGAAAAACTATGGGATGCTCAGTCCCACCCAGTGACTCAGCATTGTTCCATTTTTGTGTAGTATAATTAAAACGTAAATAAATCCTAGAATGTCACCCACCACAACAGACTCTGACAGTAAGTTTCTCTTTGGGCTTTGTACTCACTGGGAGAAGCAAAACCACAAGGGATCCCCCAGATAGACTTCTATCTCTTTGTCCCTCAAAAGCAGCAATATCTAATGGAGTGTTTCCCTCTGCTGAAGTTATTTGATTTTCTGATCTGATGCAAAACCATCAGGTCGGCCATAACACAGCTAAAAGAATTGATTTGTAATGCTTGAAAGGAGTCCAAAATACACACATATTTGGCTAAATAAGTGAAAATTGTTCTTGTTCCAAATCTTAGCTTAAAAAAAAAAAGGAGGGGGAAAGATTTTGTAGGAAAACATAGGCTTAGATTTTTTTTTCATGATAATAACTACTGAACTACTGAAAAGTAATTAAAAATTCCATTAAGTAAAAGTTGGTTTCAGAATTAAAAGTGATTAGTTCAGTTCCTGAAATTCTGAAGAAAAAAAACACTACCAGAAAACAAAATGGAGGGTATTTGGAGATCTTGGCAAATGGATATTACAGGATTTTTTTCCATATTTAGCCCCATCTTTTCGTATTTTGAATAGTGCTAGAAAGGCTTATGATTATTACCTGCAAATACTACTTTTCTAGACATAGAAAGAGCAATGTATACGTATAATTAAAAGTTGTGGAATGAAGTTTCAAAAAGCAAATTCAGATTATCATAACAATCTCTCATAGCAAGGACTAAATGGGTTCTGTGGCACACCCACTAAAAAGAAACATTTGAGGGCTGAACATAGGTTATGTTAAAAATTAAATTCTATTCTACATGGGAACCTTTTTGCACTGACAAAGGAATGAATTTGATGACTTAATGAGATTTTCCATCTCCAATGTTTATGATTCAGTATATTAAATATGACCTAATTTCTATGATATATGATACATACAGGAGGCATATGAGATCCTGGAAGAAAAAAAAAAATCAATTGATTGGTGGCAATATACTACTTAGGGGACAGTGAAATTTAATCGGATGATCATCAAGGTGTCATAGAAAGAAATGTGACTTCCTGAATTTTGACAGCCACCTTTGCCGTATTACAACACATGGTCTTTTCCTGTTCATCAGTGCAATGATGAATAAGGTCTCTGTGTGCATTACCAAACTGAAGTCTTCTACTTTCAGAAAGTTTCGCTAAATTATGTGCACAGCCACACAGGTGCAGACAGGCCTGTAGACTGGAGAGCAGGTACCCGTGGCCCTCCTTTTCTCATTTATTCCTCTAGTCAGACAGCACTTCTGAACTTTTTTCTGAAAAGCACTGAAGGCAGCAACCAGAGACACCCGGGAAAGGTGCTCACTCCAAAATGGTCCATCACAGGGACTGTGAAGAGAGGGAGCGCAGGAGCAAGAAGAAAACTGGACTGAAGAGGTATCCCATGCCCTCACTTCCAGAAATGAAAGAGACTTGATCAGTTCTGGAGCAGGGGGTGGTCTGAGGGGATGTGTGATACTGAAGACCTGGTAAGATAATTACTTTTCCCCACAGCCTGCTCTGTCCTCCTGTTAAGGCACCTGTGGAGCGCACAGGAATGGGTCGGAGGAGATGCCGTCCCATTGCTGAAGGCTACTAAGGATAATTGCGCTCTCGCTGTCTGGCTGATGAAGCTTGCACAGGATGGTGAGAGAACAGTGAACTGGCCCCCTTGCTCTAGGACACAATCAATACTAAATTAGCCTTTAATTACAAGTCTTTTAATTATTCAGTGTTGACTTATGGTATGAAGCAGCAGCTGTAAATCTTTTTAAAGCAAAAGCTTTGATTCTTGGTATTCTCTCATTATCTCCCATAGTATCCTTGTGCAGGAAAATATAAGACCATTATTGACATCATTTCATAATTTTTACAAGACTAATCTAGGAGCCATGCTGCTGCTCAGCAAGGGTAATAATAAATTTCAAAGCCTCTGGCTGTTCTTAGGTGGCATTACCAAGCAGAAAGTGATTTGCCTGAAGTTTGATAGATCTTAATCGATTTCAGTGTAGCAGGGAATAATTTTTATCTCCAGTTCATGAAAAATTCTGCACCAAATTGCTCTGAAAGTGGGTACGAGAACTACAGCATCAGTTCCAACATAATTCAGTCCCAAATCTAAATCTGTCTCTACCTAGACTGGATCTGAAAATCTTTGCTCTCTAAAAAAAAAAGAACCAAGTGATTTGGCTTTCATTGATAATGTATTCAGAGAGGTATGTTTACATGACAGAAGTACCTATAATATATCTAATATCTATGTCTACTTATATTTCTATATAGAGAGAGATGTCTGGTTTACCCTGGCTGTTTAGTCTTTATAAAAGTAGTAGAGACTTTACCCCTTATTTCATGCATTGCAATAAAAGGTAAAACAACTGAAAAAGTGAACCTTGTGGACTTGTGACAAAGTTTAAAAATTAAATTTCAAAGAGTTTTCTGCAAGTCATAAATGACAAGAAATTCCAAAAGCGGTGGTCTGTGTGCAGATAAATTCTTGAATCGATACTTCTGCATTGAAACTGCTACAGCTGATTTAGGATGCTGGCTTCCACCCCACAGACAGGGAAGGGGATGCATCCTCTCCCTCTTGCAGACTCACAGCCCAGGCTGGTATGCACATCCCACTTGACAATGCAAAATATTCAACAGGTTTGGAGACTAGTTGAGATCATGCACTAGATGCAATATTAAATAATATCTCAAGTACTTGTTGTGTTTGGGGTGCTAAGATACCAGCCTGTGCCTTCCTGGGACATGGGTTGAAAGGAGATCCTGTATTTTCTGCTTCTGTTTATATCAGAAGACCTGTCCTGTTCTCTTCTGGTGTTTCTGCGTTTGCTCGGAACTGGGAAGTGGATACACAAACCAAAAAACTTGGGAAAAAAACTGTCCATTTTCCAAGACTGAAGACAGGAGCTTGAGCACTGGGCTTGGCTGCGGAGGGCTGTGTCTTCTCCGTAGCTTACCTAGCTACCTGTCAAACCTGACCATCTGCCCTTGGCATAACGAACCTGGCAAACGATGAAGTAGTTGAGCTGCGAGATTCAGTGGTTGTATCCTCTATGTAACGGTCTAGTTTTACAATTCCACTGGCATTTATCAGAATGATTGCTCTTTTCTGCTCATAATATTGATCTATTATTTCTCATGTTCTATAAATACCATAAAGAAATAAGTTTCTTGAAGAAGCACCAGTAAATAAATCCCTCTGCCAAAAGTTTATAAATTGTGTGTTGCTGTGCATATCCCAGCAGCAGCAGTCAAGCATTAATGACTTAGCCTTTCTTAATCACTTTTTTAATTACAAAAACCAGACAGAGCTTATTATCAACAAATTACTTGCTATAATTTCATTGTTCCTCCTCAAATCAAGATCATGTTGAATGTGTTAAAAATGCATAAATAAAGCCAATGCCAAACGTTTGCATAACTTAAATTTATTAAACACTTGGCTTTTATGGATGTCCTCAAAGCAGCGATTTTTAGCTTATTTTTCTGGCTTGTCCTGTATTATATTTCGTGCTCCAACATGGAGCTTCATCCCAGTAAAGGTGGCAGTGCAAAGCGGTAATCCATTGGCACATTCTTTGCTGCCTCTCATTAAGACTGACAAGAAATAATTACTTCATACTTGTTCTCATTAATAGCTAAAATTGTCTTCCACTTTCTTATATTAGCAATAATTTACATTTAGTACTAAATCCATTAACTGGAGTCAGCTCCTCGGGTCAGAACTCTCATTTTCCAACTTCTCGACTCTTTTCCCCCATCTCAGGAGGGCAGCCCCTGCCCCCATCCAGGCAAGGGGTGCCCTGCAGCCGCATCACTCCCACCACTCCACTGGGTGATCCAGGCACGCGTGCTACATGGCGTCAGCAATAATGGGAAAGCGTACAATCACCTCTGCCTCCCAAATTAATCCGTATTTGCAGTCCTAGGAGCAGTAAGGCTTTGCTTTGTTGCTACTATAAGGGTGATGTATGGGCAGTGATTAGAAGCCCAAGTAAATGAGAACTCTTTCCACTTGGTGCTAGCTCTATGGAGGCACATGCTAATGCCTAATCCACATCCTTAAAATTCAGAGTTACAGAGAAAGAGATGGGAAAAGTAGCACTGTTGGTATTATACGGCCCTGGAATGAAGTCCTGGAGGAACTGAGTACTTGTCTAAACACTTGCATGGTATGAGAATACTGAAAATTTAAGCTAGACTGTACTCTCACATTTGGTGCTTCACCTGCATATTTTGGTGAATTGCAGTGTTACTGCTGAAGTTAAAATAGACAGACCTCAAACTCTGCAGGTGAAGGAAGGACACACAGCAATAGATCTGCCCAATTCTGAACTAACACTAAACTAAAGGCATGGACTTTAAACAGTAACAAGTATTTTTGAAAGGCATACTGGAGTGGATGAGGCTGGAAGTTTTATGAAACTGCAAGAAAACCCTTTGAAGAGGAAAACACAGTAATAGTCTTGTACTTAAGGCCTAAACAAGGAATTCCTGGCAGACTTTCCACTTTATGTTGCTATTTTTCTTAGTGGGACTTGGCTGAGTTCCAGCCACAATCAGTGAGGGCCCAGAAATCTTTGAGATATTAGAAGTGAAGTGCAAGTTTAACAGATATCTAACCTTACTGGAATTCTTTGTCAGCAGACTCACATCTAGTTATCAGTATTAAGAAAGGAAGAAGAACCATGGTGATTGTTGTTCAGTTTTGGTTTTGGTTTTGGTTTGGTTTGGTTTGGTTTGGTGGGTTTTTTTCTGACAGCTTATAATTATTCAGAAAGCTACCACTTAAGAAGAAAAAGAAAGGGCTCAGGAAGGAAAGTTTCAGATATTATCCTGATTCAAGCTGCACCAAGAGAGCTTCAGATTTAAGTGCCCATGAAGAGCTATAGGTTTCATTACCCTTTTTCTTCCTTTGCCCTGACAAAACTGACCAAACCGAGAGCTGCACAATAGCACTATTTAGAGCTCCTATCACTTCTGCGTCCCCCCGTTCGGGTGTGAAGGCTCAGAGCACTACGACGCTTTGTGCAACTATCAAACAGTATGAAATGCTTTCCCTTTCTCCCTGGCCCTCCCATGCCCGTCTCAAGCAAGCAGGAGGGATCGGTATGTGCTGCTTTACATAGGCTCTTGTCCCCACTTGTGTTTTTTGGGACAGAGAAGCCCGGCTGCAGCCCAGCCCAGTAGCACCCAGTAGGTGCTGGAGGCTGGAAGTGGGGCTGATAAATTTCTACACCTCCTTCTTCTGCAAGAAGGGGGATTTTGGTTGGTTTCAGCCAGCTGCTTGCCTCCTGTGTTAGTGACGCTGATGGGCTTCCTTCAGCAGCTCTGCTCCCTCCCATGGCGTGCTGGAAGGAACGGAGTTGCTTGCCAGCAAGCCAGCAGAAATTGCCAGCAGCTTTCCTGTCGTGGTCGTGAGATGAGCCGCGGGCTTCTCTCCTGCCTTTTCCTCATGCCCCCAGGTCCCTGGGAAGGACTCTGAGGGGATGAGAAATCGACCTTAAATGTCTCTCTGGGGCTAATGGGTGAATTTTTAAGCTAAGTCTCCCGTGAGTTTAGCACAAAAAATTAGAAGTGAAAAAAAGAGAAGAGTTGCCACGTGCTGGGTATTTATATAAGCAGATTGTAAGCGGGGAATCTGTTTTAAGGGGGCTGTTCACTGAGCTGCTGCTGACAGCGTTACGGTCTGCTCCCCACACTCTGCTTTCTGTGGCCCCCAGGGACCGGCACGGCCTCGGGGCTCAGCGGGGTCCGTGTCCGTGGGCTGGCCCTGCGTGGCAGGCAGGGCACCCGGGGCAGTCGGTGCCCTGACACAGCACCGAGCGGCAGCTCAGTGTTTTCCAGGGACTTTCCAAAACCTCTGAGCATTTTAATGACTGCATTACGCAGCACACCCCAGCTTTTAAACGACTGGGTAGCTTTCTAGCCAGCAGTCATGGCGCCCCTGCCTCTTTGCCTTGTGCTCTAAGGTTGTGAATCTGTTCTAGCTCTAACCCACAGAGCCTGGCTCTTTTGTGCTTTGCTTTTGCTCTGGAGACTTCTGATTTAACACTGATGCATGCATACAGGGTCCAGTTCTCCGCATCTTTTTCACTGCTCCAGCTGTACGTGTTACTCGGGAAGTTGACACAGGCAGCCCTTCTCTGAAATCCCTCCCTTCCTCCCAAGTAGCTTTCAGATGGCCGGAGGAAAATGAGCATTTGCAGAACATCTTTGCACCCAAATTCTTGCCGGGGGCTGAAATGGCCAGTGGGGGCTGTGTGCAGCCAGGTATCATTAGACAGATAGCCAGGCAAAATTGCAAACAATCAGACTTTCCCCAAAACACCCCATGACATATGCAAAACCAAGAAAAGAAAAGATAATTCATTCTTTTTTAACTTAAAGGTAATTTTTTACTTTCACAGTGTAAGTATGTATTGTCTCCCTTTTTCATTTTGAAACACAGGCTTTGTTAATTTGCAGATAAGATTTAATTTTAAAGTTTGCAGGTTTTAACGTGAAATGTGAAAAGAAGAAAGGAAAGCTTTTGATTGTAATCTCTAGGGTCAAAAAAAAAAAAAGAAGAAGAAAAGAGCAAAATGCTGCCTTTGTAAAAACTTGTCAGAGATTTAACTGTGACATTCAAGCTTATCATTAAAATTTGCTTTACAACTTCTGCTGTTGTACTTCCATGCAGTAATGTGAAGGAAGCGAAAAGAATTATCTTTACTTTTTCCTAAGAAAATTAGCTTCCATTCCTCCCATATAAGCATAATTTGAATTTTATTTTTCTTCTCATTATGTGTGACGGTTTGTCAGACAGTTGATGTAAACATACTTAAGCCTCAGCCCGCAAATTAATTGGAGCGATACAGGCCAGATTAGAGGGGCTCACGTGCAAGCATGACACGGGTGGTGGCAAAGCCGATTCGAGATGCCTTATTCAAGGCCCAGGACAGGTCATTTTGGTCCCATGGCAGTGCTGCTAATCTCAAGCCTTGCAGACTAAAATTTGCATCTGAATGCAGCTGGCCACGTGGAAAGCTTCTGAATTCTCCTTCGGACTTTCCTCCCAGCCTTGCTGGGAGAAGGTGAAGCAGCAGTGGGTTAACCACGGCTTTTGTGTCAGTGGGTGCTCCCGTTGGGTTTTGGGGTTAGGCTCACGCAGCGCGGTGGTTTGTGCGTGTGGGCTTTCCTCCATCACAGGAGCCCTGCTGGGCTGGGATTTGGCACTCGCAGAGGTTTCTCTGCTGCCCTCCTGGAGATGCGAGGGGTTTCCCACAGCTGGGCAGATGGGACACCTCCTGCCTTGGCATAGGGAGGTCTCCACGTGGTCCTCACCAGACGCCGGCAAAGCCCCCGCCGCCTCCCCGGCACCACCGGCACCCTTGGGGCAGCAGCCCCATGCCTCTGCCCCCACTTGGTTTGTCTTTTTTCAGCTTCCTCCCTCTGAGACTTCTGTGCTCGGTTTTGCCCCCACTTTGCCCTTCCTCATTGCAAATTTTGGTTGAAAAGAGGTGAATGAGGGCAGACATGAACAAATATGTGAGGGAAAAAATATGTTGCTCTTTTAGACGGCACAAATGATTATAAGCGAACAGGATTTAATTCTGATGCTCAAAGAACAAACATGATTTCTTAATTCTTGGGCTTTGTGTTGGGGAAGCCCTTTTTTTTTCCTTTTCAGCTATAGCAAACTGTAGATAACACCAGAATATGCCATGATGTTTCTGAGGTCTATCCATAACTGAATAACAGATGAATTCCTCAGTCTATCCATAACTGAAATATCCCTCTACATTAATGATAGAGTCAGTCTCTGTTTATTGCACTATAACTGGTGCTGCAGCATAAATAAATAAAATAATACAGAACAGTCAATTCTGCTGGCCTAGCATCATGTATCAATTTGCACTAATAAGTTAATTTCCATAATTGTTATTCAGGACTAACATAATTTGAGAGAAAAGAGGTCGTAATGGTCATGATGCCCTGAGAGGATTTTGCCTTGCTGAAGTCAACACATTGAAGCCTCTGAAGGATTCTGGAGAGAGTAATGCCCATAACCCAATCATTCAGTTAATGTTATTACTCATTTATTTGTTTTCCATCAGCGAGATACTCGGTGACCTCCAAAACAAGACTGTGCCTTTGACACAAAGCTGCATCACATTTGTTCTCTCCCTGCTCATCCTGAGGCTTTAAAAATCAGTGGTAAGTCTTCCAGTGGACCTTCAAAAGCACTACATGCATTTTTCTTCAGTGTCTATTTAAATAAGGTGGAGCACAGCAAGAGAGAGTGCTCTTCGTGCATTGTACAACAAATAAACCTCCTTCAACTCACTTTTGTCCCTCTTGCTGAGATTCCTCCACTTTAGCTAATGTTTGGTTAAGTGAAGGGACCGAGGTGCAGTGCTGCTCGAATATAAGGCCCTGTGGAGCTAACTCAAGCAACACTGACATTTTTACAAAAAAAGATATATCTCATAGGGAATTGCTGGTGAAACTGCTATACATCAGATTAGGATGTCATATGCTACATTTTATTTTGTCACTTAAAATTAAATGCATTTGTAATATGTACAGTAGTAAAATCAAATCAGGATTTAATCCATTTTAGAAACTTGTTCTATTACAGGGAGAAATGTACATGGAAAAGTCAGAATGTTATAGTGCATTTGCAGTAAATTTTAATGACATTCTTTGGTGGCTTTATTTTTGCCTCTGTGTTATATATGAGACATTGACCTTTCTAAATATTCTCCACAGATAACCTGATCTTTAGTACAACAGTGAAATATTATTGTAATTATTGTTTGTACAGCTATGATGTTGCAGAAGATGTTTTGGCTAAAAAGGAATAAATAGATTTGTAGATTGGACTTCTATGTTAGAGTCTGCAGTGGAATTTTCAGTGTTGTCAGGGGAATAAAGAACTATTTTGCTTGCTGTTCAAAAAATAGAAAGAAGTGAGCTGAAAAGGAAATTAAAATAATTTAATTTAAAGGTAATTTCTAGTGGAAAGAAAGCTTAGAAGATTATGAAATAGGCATCATTCACAGAACTTTCTAGGATCCCTCCCCTAAAAAGAAAAATTTACTTGGTGTAGACAGAAATTCACAGAATGTTTCAATTAAATGGAATTTGAAATTTCAGTGTGAGTTAAAGCTTTGCTCTACATTTTCCATCCACTTTCTTTTAATGACTGATACTCCAAAGTTACTAGAACAGGAAGACTGAAAGTAAAATAAATGAAAGCAACAATAATCTTACCATATTTGTCTTGCAAGTTAATTCGGAGACTCTAACAGAATATACTGACCCTTGAAGTTACGAGCATGCACAGGAGTAAGAAGTGATCGTCTCCGTGGACTAAGTGAAAGCCTCAGAGACGTCCTTCCACAGGGGACACCCCCATTCCTCCTGCTGCTTCTCACTCACCGGGCAAGAAATGTCTGTGTCCCACCCAGATGAGTATCTGTGGCAAGGACATTTCCAGGAGGACCTTCCTCCATGACATGGCAACCAGATTAAAGAAGATGGCCATGTCATCTCTGCATGCCCCAGGAGGCTCACTGAATAATAAAGTTCAGGTCTTCACCCACTTTCAGGGGTTTTGCTTTGAAGCTGTCTCTAGTTAGAAGGAAAGCATTGCTTGAGTTGAGCAGAAAAGTCATGTTAAGAGACGTGTGTCTATAACTGGCTGAAAGGCACCTTTAGCTAATTTTTTTCTCCATTTTCCACGTCCAGTTGGTGGTGGAACTACTGCAATTATAACCACCCATAAAATACATCACCTGTGGCATAACTGTTGCCTCCATACGTGTAGATCTTGGTGGGCGCGAGGAAACCCCAGTACCAGTGCAAAAGAAGGGAAAAATGCATATGCTTCCAAATAAAATGCAAAGCCAGAGAAATTTGTAGAACCTTACAGAAACAACACCAGCACCTGAAATCTCATTTGGTGGTGTTAATATTCACTTATTTCTTCTTTTCTGCCTAATTTTGTGTCATACTCTGCTGTGTCACTTTCCATTTTGCTGCTCTGGTGGCAGGCCTTTGGATGTTACAAAGTCATACAAACTAAGAAAGAGCCACAGTGCATTTTGCTTTTCAGAGAGACATCCAGACACACAGTGGCCAGTAAAACATGATTTCTCTAGATCCAGACTCCATCTCGTATCCCGTGAAAGGTGACTTACCCAAAGTGGCCCCATTCAGATGGTACTAGTCCTGAAGCACACCTTCATCCTTGTAAAGGTTCATACAAAATTTTTCCCAACTTGTTTTCAGATACACTAATCCAGTCTTATCTGTGACCTCACTTGGACTTCAGTAGAGTGACTGAGAGCAGAGCTGGCATGAAAACTTGCTCTCTCAGCAATTAATTCCTCTATTTTTCCCCTCAGTAAGTATATTTCATATAAAGAGCTGGGGAAAAAAAGGACAAGGCAAGGGGTTAACTTTTATACAGACCTTGACCTCACTGTTTTTGTAGGTACAATTTATAGCTTTCTAACAGTGGCTTAATTTACTAAAAGGATGGGGCAGCTTGGGCTCAAGGACATGGTTGTTTGTGTTTCTTGCTTTCTTGAGGTAGCGCATTGTCTTACTGCCAACGCTCCTCAGCCTAGGTTTGGAAAGGCAGACCATAGAAAACAGGGAACTACTGATGTTAAAAGCATTCAACTTGCCATTCAGAGCCTTTCTGTTGTTCGTATACAAGCCTGGTTCCTGCTAGTTGTTCTGGGAAGTGTGCATCTCTGAATTGATGGCAAAATGGACTCATCTGAAAAAAAAACATGTGAGTATGGAATTTTTTCTGTTAGCAGTCTCTTGTCATTAAATATTTCTTTGCTTTCATCTACAACAAGCATAACAAGATAATTCTATTTACCATTCCTCACCAAGAAAAGTAATTAGAATGCAAGGTAATTTCCATAAAATGCATTATGACTTTAATATCAGTAAAAGCCACTTAAATATTAAACGCACAGAAAAAAATATTAGCTAAATTATCATAGAATAATATGATCAGGTTACTTTAGGAGAAAAAAAAGTGATAGATGTGTTTTAATAAACTGTGCAAAATTATATGTATCATATTCTTGCTTCCTGTCAATTTTATTTAGAGTTAAATGCCATTGTGATAATTAGTTGGGTTTTACTGTGTTCATTAAAAGCTTTTCTAATGATCACATACAGGAATAAGTAAAATTAATTTCTTTCTTTAAACTCAAAAACCATCATCAAATGAATAAACAAAAAGCTTTCGCTGAAGCACAGACACAATATCATGTGGGTTCTTCCAAGAAGATAAGCATGGAGTATGAACACAACACTCAGCCTATGAAGGCTTGCATTTTGTATCAGTGCTAGTGTTCTGGATCTACAAACAGGAGCTCTATGCATGAAGAAGATAGTGTGTCAAATCCAGTAGTCCTCATTCAAGCAAAAGTTCAAAGCCTTTTCTAGGAATCCAGGGAAGGTTCCCTAGTGAAAATGAGAAGAGGTCTGACCAACATTTCTAACTTTTGTATTTGTTTTTCAGGATGGGCAGACCACATCTTTCAAAAATTTTCTAAGCCTGGTTTTCAGTCATAGCAAAATCCCTTGAGATGCACTGTGCTAGTTAAGTCTCCTTTCATGACTCTCTAGGACTAAAAACATGTTCCCAAGGAACTTCCACATCTTACCAACATTAGAAAATTTATGAACGCTGAAGACATAGTTCTGGCTTTGAGAAGTAACACTAGAAAAAGGAATATGTGAAGAAAGATGAACACTTCAAAATGAAAACCCCACACAACTGAACAACTCCCAAATCAGAGCCATTAATTTTTATTTCTATATGCACAAAGATGGTGTTATAAGAAAATAATATTTTTGAAATAACTTGCTGCATTAACTCAGTGAATTAGTCCAATGACTGTAGATGCTAATGTCAATGAGATCTCCTTTACTGGGGTGAGTGAGCCTGGTTCAGGGTCCATATCATGTTAGAAGTAGCTTCTGCATTTCAAACTGGGTCAGATCTTTGGTGAATGTTAAGGAAGAGAAAGTGTAAAAACAAAGTGGTAATTTCAAAAACATAGCCATAGGATTAACCTGGGTAAGAACTGAACAACTGAGTTCTTGAACCTTAGTACTCATACTCTTCCATTCAGAATGCTGCCAAAGCTGATGGAATATACCACTTCTCTAATATACCTGTTAAACCACAGTGCTGTTTTGTTCTTCACAACAGACCTCTCTTGTTAGAACTCCAGAGGACAGACTTCATTACAATAGCTCTGTGAACACTTTCTCGCCAAGAAGATACCAAAGTTGAGATGCAGGTAGGATCAGAACTGAGACTCTAATAAGAATGGAGTTAATCATGTCACCTTAATTGAAAAGTAATAAAAATAATTGAGTTTAATACATAATTTAGATCATTGTGTGTTAAGTTAATGCATTCTGCTTAGGCTTTGAAAAAATTATTTATTTCATGTGGAGTTAAGATTTCATTTGTTTTTATAATGGAATGCTCTCCAATTGACTTTAATAACAGCAGTTTGTTAAATCAGATTTTGAATTGGTGCACAGATTTGAAGTTCATATGTTAATTTTTGACACGATACACTTAGCATTTATAGCCTGCTCCTAAGGTGGTTGAATTTATTTTCATGAGATTTAATAATCATTGTTGTCTTATATTACAGAAATTAAATTAGTTTTCTCTGCTGTCCTGATGAGAGGCAATTTGCCTTATGACTATTTTATTTTCTTTTACCTTTAAAACAATGTATTACTTCATGCTTTTGTGACTGGATTTATTCTTCAGCTATTGGTCACACTTCTATGACAAAATTTATGTTTATATTTAAGGTTCTTCCCCAGAAAGCAGAGAAGCTCTGTTGTGCAGTTACATTTTCCCTTAGTGCCTTTTCTGACCCTGTTCTTGCAGACAAGTGATTCTGTGCAGTGACAAAGGGTTCAGCTGAATTTTCAGCCAAACAAAAAGATCAGATTCCTATCAGTGCTTCCTTTCAAAACCCAACCAGCTCCAGGACTTTCTAATTTAGTTCTGAGGGACTCCAATTCAAAAGGATTTTTTTTTTATTTATTTTTTTTTTTTCATTTAAAATAATTATTGAGCTAACTTGGTGGAATATCTCGTGCCATTTTGTAGTAGATACTCTGTTCAAGAAACCCTTCAGAGCCCATGCTTAACTTTAAGCAGGTGGTTATGTCCTGCTGACTAAGGAGTTTAAGTGCATGCATAATCATAGAGCTCATTTGTCAATAGGGATGTAAGACCAGATATGGGTTTGAACCACAGCCTGGAAGCTCAGGAGCAGTTTTTGTGATCCCAGAGCTGACGCTTCGTGGCCTTGCTCCAACGATACAGCCCCTTTTCTTTTGGGCATTCCCAGCGCTTGGAAAAGGTGAGACTCCTCCGTTGCACCAGGGTAGTGTGAGGCTTAGCCAATAAATGCTTCAAAATCTGTTTGAGAACCTTAATGGGTAATTAAGATACAGATGCAAAATGGACATCATCAGCATTACCAAGCATGCATGCACCTTCCTGCAACATTTTAAAGGAAGCTATTATAAACTCTTCTCATTCTTATGGCAGTTTAACACCATCCTTTCACTTCCAGGACACAGTTCCAAGCCTTTTCCTACACTGATCCAATTTTCCAAATCCCCTTTTCCCCCTCAGTTTTCCAGCTTGCTTTTCCAAGCAGCTGGATTCCCCAGCAGCACTAGTCACTTCTGTGTTTCAGCTAGTCCCGACAAGCGATGGGAGATGTGGAACAAGTGGCCTGGGAAGGTGCAAGCTGCACCTCCTACCCTGCCTGGTACTCGACTAAAAAGGGGGTGTTCAGATTTCCATCCTGTTGAAGGGAATGAGACTTCCGAGCAGACTAATCCCAGGGAAAACGCTGAGCATATTCTGCAAGAGCTGCTTGCTTTCTTAATTACTAGGACTGCATTTCCTTATGGCAGAAATACAAAGTGACTGAAAGCAGTCCCTTGCAGAAGAAATCTTGCAAGGGTACAAATGCCTTTATGTAGCTCTGGTGGTGCCTGTCCGAGGGCGGTAGCTGCCTTTGGCAAGCCCATTCACCTGTCCTATTGTTGCTCCTCATGCAATTTAGTTATTCTGTGTATCTCCCTCCCCGCTGTGCTAGCAGTCATCATCAGTCCTTTTGATCTGTTTGGATGTGTATTTGGGCTTATTTCTGCTGCTGTAGCACTGCCACTCGTGTATATACAGGAGATATCCTCCACCGCTGTTGCCTTTTTTTTTTATTTTTATTAATGCTGTAGCTTCCAAAGGAAGGGGGTTGGGAGAAATGAGCCACTAGGTCAGTAATTCCATCCCCGAACATCACAGTAATGTGCCTTAAACCACACTTTCTTGTGGTTTGTCCCAAGCCATTTGCCAGGACTCAAACGATGGAGCTTCTGCAACTTCCCTTGGGAGATGATGCCACAGGAAAACAGAAAGGATTTTATTGATATTCAACAGACCTTTTCCTTTTGTTAATTTAATACCATTACTCCATGTTCCGCCACAATAATTTCCCCCCCTCCATCATGCTTCCTTCTTCAAAACACTTCCAGACATTTATATTCCCTTTTAATCATCTCTTAGTAAAGATTTTGCTTGTTTTTAGGGCTCTTCCCCCTTTGCATTCTGTCTGAATCCAGCCCCTCAGGGTCATACTCATCTTTTCATCCATAATTGAAAAGACAACCACTCTATACAGTAATGGGAGATTTTTTTTTTCCCTTTTCCTCCTCAGCTCACGCAAGCTATACAGATCCTCACCCATCTCTTCAGGCTCTAAGACATATTGTACCACTGAATTTTAAGCAAAACTACCAGACAAGATCAATGAGCTATTCTGCTTTAAAATCTAGGGCATAAATTGGCCATCCCTTTGTACATATTTTTACCTTTCCAGCTCTTCAGCAAAATGTAGACCTATCCAACGTCAAAAAGTAAAAATGAACAGCTAGATTCTTCTTTTATTGTTGCAGGGTTTCCCCCACTAAAACAAAGGATGCCATTTGCGCAGCAACATCTCAGAGCAGAATTTTAGCCCGGTAACTTTTACAAAGGCATCTTTTTCCTTTTTCACAAAAAGCAAGCATTATTCCAGACCAGAAAACCAGCGCGAGGCATACGCACCACTTACTTACACTTCACTTGGACACCCTGAAATGAAACACTGCGGACTGTAGCATTGCAGAAGCACTGTGAGACACGCAGGAAATTTTTACCCACGTGGCACTGTCCCGTCGATACGGCCCCAAGGGATGAGTTCAGCATGGAGTTCCCTGGGTGAACCACCAGTGGATCCACCATTTGGTAGGAGAGAATGCTAGTGTGGGAAAGACAAAGAAAGAAAAGTCCCTCCCCAAAAGCCTTTTCGGAAAGAAGTGTTTTGCTGGTGGGGAAACAGTTTCTTTCAGGTGCACTGTGATGTTAGCGAGGTTCAGCAGTGGCTGTCCGCCGACTAAAGGAGTCAAACTGCGCTGGGTATTTCACATTTGCTGTGGGCTAAGAACATGTACATTGGTGCTGTGGGTCAGGTGGAGATGGCAACTGCAGGCACAACACTGACTTATCGGCCAGGCTGAGCCCTTTGTCTTAGAAGTAGTCAGATTCTGAGGCAGTTGGGTGCATGGATCATTATGACTATTTGTGTGGACAGACTTCTAAATAAACGTAGAAAGAATTACAGTAATGTGGTCATTGGTCAGTTGTAAATATCCACACAAAAAATCTGGCTCAAAGACAGGAAAACTGTAGAGGGCAAAGGTATCATGACACCAGTATTAACCAAATCGGAGGAAAAAAAAAAAAAAAAAAAGCTTATTGTTCTTTTTATACTCCATCAAAACTCCATAAACATCAGTCATCTTTCTGGGAAATACTCTGCTTTAAGAGAAAGAATGAGCACCGAATTATCTGTTTAAATAATACCCACAAGTTTTGAAAACAGAAGGAAGGAAGGAAGGAAGGAAGGAAGAAAGGAAGGAAGGAAGGAAGGAAGAAAGAAGGAAGGAAGGAAGGAAAGAAGGAAAGAAGGAAGGAAGGAAGGAAAGAAAGAAGGAAAGAAGGAAGGAAGGAAGGAAGGAAAGAAGGAAGGAAAGAAGGAAGGAAGGGAGGGAGGGAAAAAGGAAAGAAAGAAAGCAGGCAAGCTCTTTTTTATTTTGAAAACAGCTTCCCTGCAGAGGTGGGGGGGATGCTCCACTTTCAATTTCCCAGCAACACCTGATGTTGCAGTGGGAGCCACATCCTGTGCTATTCTGTCTCCCATGTGATGCAAAGTGACAGACAAAACTAGCAATGGGTCATCACACGTGTGTTAGCTGGGTGCTGCAGTGGGTGCTGGCATTTTCACAAGTGAGCTTCCAGCTGCTGGCTACCTCTTATGTAGGAAAAGAAAAGGCAGGTATTTTATTTGTGTCTGTGGGCAGAGAGAAGGAACTCATTAGAATGTGACAAGTTTCTGGGCTGAGTGATACAGCACATGTAATCTCATTATCTCTGCTGGGGAATGGCAGGAGTATGCGTGTAAAACAAGATTTTATGTGTATAGTTCAGTCAGTGAGGACTAATGGATTGATAATGGGCTGTTTGTTGCTGTTCAGATTTTGGCTCACATCCACAGTGAGGGTACGTTGGAGCAGATCCACTGAAGCACACTGATTGATACTTACGCTAGATGTAAGCTGGTGAGTGTTTAGACTTATTTTCCATTCAGTGCGTAACTTATTACACTGTTGTCTCTAAGTTTATCCATGCACATATTACAAATATAGCCAGATGTCCTCATGATTGTTTGCATTCCTCTGAAAAATGGATGGAAAGGTTCATGGGTTCAGAAGAAAAAAAATGGGTTTGTGGGGGGAACTGTGTGACAGCTAAGGAAAAAGGAAGCTGATTTTATGTGAGAGGGAAGGAAAGGCTCCATGTTTCACAGGAGAAGCCAAGAATTCCTGTGGGGCATCCCAGACTCAGGAGGCCCTGCTTGAAGGAGAAGGAAGATTTAAGTGCAACCACAAGGAAAAGAAGGCAGGAATATGAGCTATATTGTCTTTTACCCACATCACTGTATTTCTTGCCATGCCAAAAGAGTGATTTGCTTCTGTAATTATATGTCCCTGAAAGGACTCCATAAATACAAAATATCCACCGGGAAGTCTGAAGGAAAGATAGAATAAACTATTGGGTCCTCCTGGGACCACTCAATCCTGAACGTGACTCCTTTTCCAGCTGGGTAGCAGACTAAGAACCTTTGCCTAGGACATATTGCTAAGTGTGTAGACAGAAAGACAGTGCTACAGGCTGCTATGACCATGGAGAGTGCAAGAGCACACAGGTCCACAGTTAAGGGTTGCATCCTCTGCATGCGAGTGTGCCTCCAGCTGGGAAGCCTTCCCATTTGGTGACCATCTCGGATACCAAGATGCCATGGGAATCGCTGTTGCTCTGTCATTTCCAAGGAAAGAGAAGATAGATCTCT
The DNA here is from genome assembly GCF_929443795.1 of Astur gentilis. Classification (NCBI taxonomy): domain Eukaryota; kingdom Metazoa; phylum Chordata; class Aves; order Accipitriformes; family Accipitridae; genus Astur; species Astur gentilis. The sequence goes on from NC_064904.1 coordinate 13,092,019, forward strand.
GGCACAAAGCTACAACTTTGAGCTGAAAACAGATACATGAAAATCAGAGCTCTGAAGCACCTTAGGTACTTCTGCTCAATTTGATGTGAGCAGCCACAGTTGTGCAGCCACAGTTGTGCATGTCAGAGAAATACAACTAAAACTGTGAGAGGTTGGCTCGTGACTGGCCAGGAACAGCCTTACAAGTGTGCAGAAACTTGGCTTTTCATAGCTTCCATCTCAGCATGAGGCACCTGTCAGTGCAAAACGGACTAAAGGCTGATCAGAGAGGCATTGCCTGCCCTTGGGAGAAGACATGTGCCAGCTGGCAGGGAGAGCAGGAGCCCAGCCTCCAAAAGCCCAGTCCCACACAAACATGTACCTTTCACTGTTTTGTGGGTGCCTCATCTGCATCATGTGTGTGAGGTCTCTGCCCTAGTAGTCATGGACCCCCATGGACCTCCTCTCCAGGGGAGGAGTAGATTTCCCCTTGAGAGGCAGAGAAGAGAGATGGGGAGAGCAAGGGGCTCACAGAGCCCACTCAGCACCTTACAGCTCATCAACTTGTATGCAGCAGCTTGAGCTGGATAAGGAATTGGGAGGACAGTGAAACACAACTTCTCTGAACACCCTGTGCAGCACCAGGTATGCTTATTTCTCAATTAAGATGTTGCAAATAGCGATATCACCCAGGCTGACGGACCTGTGTTAGTCATTGCAGACAATCCCATCAAGGCACCGCAGTGAGGAGCTGAAGCATCTCCAGACTCAGACACCCATAGATATCTCATGGTTTTTGTCCATCTGCCAAAATGTGCCATTATAGGCTGGAAAATCTGCAGCGCTAATGTTGCTGTCATTCTGTTCTGCTGCTTTCCCTCCTGTACCTTTTATTTTGCTTTATAGCATTACATGACATAGCATAATGCATTCACATTTTTTACAACAACAACAACAACAAAAATCTTCCTTCGGATCAATAGCAAGTGTAGTATTCAATTGATATTCTTGGCAGCAGAGCAAATAAGCGAGCACCTGCAGTCAGAATGTGTCAGCAGCCTCAGCAGCAGCGCGGTTCCTCCCGGAGGTGAAAGCTCCTTTACCTGCTCCTTACAAAATGCGTAGGCACTAATTTTAGCAGGCATTCCCCAAAGGCTGAGATACAGTCAAAAAATGGGTATGTACTGGGGAACAAGGGAGGTAATGCTTATGTTTTGATCCTTTTAAAATATTTGTTTGCAACCAAGGGCATTAAGTCCCTGGTACTTATGGTGGGGGAATTGTCTGCTGCCTCTTGACTCAGTTTCCCTCGTTGTACAGGGACCTCCCCATCAAGTCTCACCCCTGTGTGTGAGACTCCCACAGTGGACTGCAGCTCCAGAGCCTTGTCCTACCTCCCGTGATGGCCTCCATACACCCCACAGCTCTTTCATCCTTAGGGATTGCTCATGCTTCAAAATGCTCCCCACGTTGTGCGGGAACAGAGGTGCAGCTGTGCTCAGATGATGGTTTTCTGTGAGATTTCTTTCAGTGTGGCCCATCCACATGCTGATGGAAATCGTACTGATACACTGGGGTGTTATTTCTCTATAAGCTACCTCTTTTCTCATCCAGTGTCTTGCCTTGTGCTTGAAATACCCACCAACAAACCAAATTGTATCAGACTCCTGTGCAAAAATAATGGCATTAATCATACATAAAAGATTTTTAAAAACTAATTTCAGAGCAAGGCAATGGATGAGCTGTATTAAAAATAGGCCAATTCATAGTCTTTTTGTTCACTATCTTCCACCCAGTGTCTTGTTGTCTTCTGCTTCAATTCTTCTCACACCCTGGGCTTCCTCCACAGCTGGCTCTTGACTGTGCCGGTGAAGGTGAGGTAACACTCACTTCTGCTATTAACAAGCCCTTTGGCACAAAACCCCACTTCTATCTGCTGAAGCATGTCAGTTTTATCATGGCTTATGTATTGTGCTACCTGACACAGCTGACGTGGTATCTTGGCTTGTAATGCTAGTTCAAAGCTTATTTGTTTTGGTAATTTCAGAGGTGTTTTCACTGAAAAAGTCTTCCATTATCAGCTCTTGAAAAGTAGTGAATCCCACATTTGCATTTTAGCAATCAAAAGTCACTCTGAATTGCAAAATGATCAAGCCGTTCAGAGATGTTTGTTTCCCAATGAAACTTAAAATTATTTTTCATTATTTTTATTGTGTCATTAATGTGAAAATATAATTCCTTATTAACCCATTAAAACAGATTGCACAGCTCAAAATACTTTACTTTCATTGCATGAACATTTCCTTGGCTTCACGTGACTGTTGATCAGAAAAAAAACCTAGGTGGCCTAAGATGACTTGCAGTGCAAAGCAAGTACCCAGAAAATATCTGAAATAGTTCTCTCGCCTTAGCCTCTATTTGGCCTTCTTTGGCACATGTGTCAAGAGGCTCCCCTTGAACTGGAATTGGTTATTTTGGGGGATGAATCAGGGTGAGCAACGAGGGACCTGGTGTCCAGGCTCTGTCCAATGCCCTCCCTTGTACATTATAGAGGAAACTGGATTCTGCCCCTGCACCAAACTTCATTTGTGGATTGTAATGATGTCCATCACATTTGGTCTTTGAACATGGGAAATGGTATAGGAGAATAAGTGCACTGGAGTGTCAGGAATCCAAACCGAGGCATTTAGCCCCAATCCCTCCCTGTCTGAATTCCTCACCTGTGAAATAGGGTTAATATTTCTTCCCCTCCCAAGGACATTATGGAAACACATTAATAAGTGAGACAGACGCTGTGGTGCAGAGCACTCCAGAAAAGCCCAGAAGGAAACTAGCAATTCTGTGGGCAGACGCAATCCAAACAGTGGTCAGTGACTATGGCTGGGGCCAAACCCTGCCGAGTGGTAAGGGGGAGGAAATACTTAATTTCTTTTCTTTCTGTGACCACGTCCCCTCTTGTGTACTGAGTGAGGCAGGAAAAGATAGTATGAGGTCATTCAAGTAAGGACAGCACTGTAAGAGGAGCAAATTAATATTGTGTAAGCAATGTTACCAGAAAGCAGATAAAGGAAGATGTGAAAAGAGAGTGCCATGTGCTGACCGAGTGCTTTCAGCCATCCCTCTGAGGAAGGGGTGGTAAGTATAGGAGCTATATCTGTGTTTTTCTGCAGGATGAAGCAAGCTTCTACTAGCTGCTATATTTCATCTCTCAAGAAAAATTAGTGGGGAAAAAAATTTGTGAAGAACCCCAACATTTGGAAACCTGACAGGATCTAGGCATGAACTGCGTATCAAACTACTTAGCAAGGTAAGGACTTTCACAGCTGCACTTACGCCTAGCCAAAATAAAAAATGCAAAAAATCCTGGAGGCATCTAGAAGTCTTTATACCTCCCTATAAATGCAGACCTAATTGTGAGAACTGGACAATGGGGGGTTGTGATTGTTTCAGCTGTGTTTCCTCAAGCCGCAAGACAAACTAACCTGGTCAGCTTTCTTTTGTAGGCTCACTTTTTCTTTTTAACAACATTAAGGTAGATTCTCTGACATCTGCAGGATCTTTCTCTGTGTGGAAAGACACACAACACAGCTGATTGTTCTCACAACTCTGGCAACAAAGGGATATCTTTTTAGACATCAAGTTTGGATGAAATTGGTCACAGGCTCCAAAGTAACTAGGCATGAGATGCAAACTGCCTGGCAGACACAAAATGCCTCTATAAGACCTGTTTTCTTAAGACACCATGTTCAATGATTATGATGAGAGGATGAATAAAACATGGAAGAAGCAGAGAGCAAGAAGTGGTCGTGATAGTAATATCTAATTAGGCTGAGGAAGGAGATATTCATCCTAAAGGAAGCCATCTGAAAAAACTGATATTTAATGAAATTGGGTACATACTAAATTCAGTCCTCTTCAACCCACTCTGTTCAGTTCCTCAGAAACATCTTCATGACCCAGACCTCTGTCATGCTTAATAAGGAAGGCTTAACACCCTCAAGAGGGAGAAGAACAGGGAAACCTTTCTCTGCCTCATTACCTTCCTATATATAAACCTGTCATCCCAGGGAGCAAAGAACTGAGCTTGTGACTCAAACCCGGGCCCCATGCTGTGAGAGAATCATGTTTATCATGTACGTGAGGCTGACTGAGATTTTTATTACACTAAAAAGCAAACCAATGAAAAACAACTGACAGAAAAGAGCCATGCTGTATTAATATGAAAGTCTTGCTTAACACAAGTTGAACTTGCTACTGATAGCCATTAACCGCTGTTCATTTTAGGTAGTCACAAGAAATATTGGGCTTTCCCAACCATCATGGGATTATCATTTTTAGGCTTTAAAAGTAAGCCTAAAAAAAAGTTGAAACTATTTTCATAAAAAGTTTCATTCTAGTCCTTGTGTCAGCAAAATTGTGTGTTTCACTGTCCATCCTTACCTTTTAAGCTTTCTTCTTTGCTGCCCACAGGATAGCTGCAAATGCAGTAAGAAAAGAATGTTTTAATGTCTTCTTAAACCCCTGTTATAATGCGTAGAAGGAGCAATACTTTGGTCCTGCTTTCTGAAAATCAAAACTTTTGACTCCAAGGAATTAGCTCAGCTCTTTATAGGGCATAGGGTAAACTTCTGGGTTTGTGTAAGCCTCAGTTGGTAGCACAAAGAGCGCTGGGAGAGCAATTGCTGGGCCAAGAGATGTGGAGGATAAAAGCTGGGAGGGAGGGGTGAGTGGAAGATGTGAGTGAGCATCAGGACTGAAGCTATAAACATTCACTAGGGAAAAGCCGGACCTGAGTGGCTGGGGTGATACTTACTCTACTGGCATTTCAAGACATTCTTGACTCACTGCTCTCCTTCCCTATTCCCTTTCCCTGCTTCCTTGGTTTCTGACCACCACGGTCTTGCTAAATTTTCAACCGGCTATTGAGGTCTCCATTCTGTGAAAAACTGAACCCCTGGTAGGAATTTGGGAACAATAATCTTTATGAAGAAAGAACAGGTTTTACTTGCGTGACTTTAGCTGTGTTGATAAGGCAGGGTCAACAACCTTGTGCTGGACGTTGAAAAGAAGAGTACTCACCCAGAGATTGATTGAATGATTGATATTGATTGATTGATTGATTTCAAGCCCCTCATACACCTTGGTGAAAGTTCAAGGCAGAATGGCAGAAATGCTATTCCAGCTTCACTTCTCTGTTTGTCGCTCATCTTTCCCACCTTCACTGGTCAGAGCAACATGACTGCATTTGGCATTTCATTCCAGCTGCCCAGTCTCAGCACACTGAGTACTAGCGGCCATGGTGGGAATTCAGCTGCTATCTCCTAAGCTGCAGGAATGAAGTTGCTAATTCAGCAAACGGGATGTGGAAGAAGTCAATGAATACCGCAGCTCAGGAATAGGGTATAAGTCTGTACTGCCAGCCTAGAAGGAAACCCCAAAAGATAAGCCTCAGCTTGCAAAGAAGAAGGGATTATAAGAGCCTGTCTTCAAGCATTGTGAAGTTACAAGCCTTTCGATAAGTTTCAGTGATAGATATTTTAGAAGGGCCATGAGAATGTAACCGTGTGGGAGCTTAAAGCTTTGGATATGCTGCTGTAGTAGCCAAGGAGACCTATATTTTTTCAGCGGTCTAGTAAATGGTCTATTTCAGGTAGGGATAATACCAGATACTAGATGGTTCCTGTCCCCAGCTTCCCGTCCTGCCTGGCTCCATCCTTTGCTTGGAAGAATCCACCTAATGCTGCAGGGATGGTTGAGGTGCTCCTAGAGCAGCTGCTGACAGTGCAGTTACCAGTGCCTGTGCCTGCAGGGTCCCTACAGCGGTGGGTGGACTCTGAGAACAGAGCCATGGGAAGAGCTGGGACAGGGACTCTTTCAGCCTTGCCATCTGAAACCGTCCCTGAACTAAGCCCTCAGCTTTTGGTTACCACGCAAGCCATTTGCTTTTCAGAAGGCAGCTGCTCTGGTATCTCTGAAAAAACATTTATAAACTAGATTTCCCCAGACTGAGGTATGAGAAACACAGCAAACCCCTTGGGAAATGTTGGCTCGAGCAGCTAAATGTACAAAACATTTCTGAATACCATTGAACTGTAGATGTTGTTGCTGAGCATATGAGTCAAATATGCTCAGTGTGTCAAAAATGAGTTAGGAAAGTGCTGTAGCTGCTGTTTATGCCAAAGGCTCCTTCAGTTGACAGCTTTAGATATCTTAAAAGCATAAACATTTTAGCAGACAACAAGTTACATTTCCTAAATGAACAGCTTTTTGAAATTATGGAAGAGAAACCTGTAAAATGCTTATGTATAATTCTCCTCTTTCACATTCACTTTAAAGCACTTTAGCAAAGTAACTCTCCCCATTGTGGTAATATGAAAAGAACTTGTTTACAAATCGTACACTGAAATTTAAGTTACTGGGAGTAGCAACAGGTTTGTAGTGACAGGTCACTTTAGATTGGAGTTTAATTTATGAAGATTGCTTTACCTGAGGCTATGGTAATCTATGCCTTTGGAGTAATTCACCCTCTGCCTCATTTCGAATGCAGTCAAAGACTGTCGTATTTCACTATGACAATGTAATCACAGATCCACATTAAAAAGTCATTATTGTTTAGAATCCAGCTCGGTTTGAAAAACACTTACTATAAAATTCAACAGCCTTTGTAAATTACCCAAAGGTTTACTCAAGAATACAAGGTGCAGTGATTTAAATCTGGAACTTACTACTTTATTGATTATATGGGATTTTTAGGTCACTGCGTTTACGGGAAATGATTAGTGAGTAATCAAAGTAATAAACTCCTTGATGTTGGTTCATAAATAATTATGAATTGAATTTTCTTTATCAAGTATTAGATAAAAACTGAGTTAGCCATAAGACATCTCTTATTTAACTTTCTATTTCCTACAGCATTCTAAAAACCAACAGTGAAAAAACCAAACATAAGCATAATTTTCTGATTTCTCTCTCTCTTGGTTCTTTTTAAATGAGAAGTAACATTCTCTCACAGATATATCTACTGTACTCTTCTTCTTAAAGTTTTGGACTGAACCTAAAACTTAGCTCCACTTTCTTTTTAATTCTTCACTGACTTTTCTGGCACTCTTAAAACGTGTCACAGATAGATTCAATCTACTTCATGATGTATTAAAACCCAGAGTTACATTCTAACTAGCATTCAGCCATTTACCCATCACTGTACATATGGTGATTATTGAACTCCTACTTATCTTTATATTGTTCAAGGCCCTTCTTCATAGGGTTTTTTTCCCTTCAAATTGAGAGAGTTTTAGCCCTGACTATTGTGCAAGAGTTTAAAACCATAATAAAAACAAATGGTGCAATGAACCAATTAAAATTGTTGTATATATTTTTTTTTAATTAGACATTTATGAGCTGTGAATTGGATCAGATATTCCCCATGCACATGACATGCTGACATATAATAGCTGCTTTTGGGATGTCAGGTTAGCTTTTTATGAATGCAAATAGAGGTAGGTTTTCATTTTTTTAATTAACTTTAGGAATAATTTTGTTCTCTCTACAATACAGGTAGACACTTCAGCGTTGCTTACTTAGAAGGTTTGAAAGCATTACATTTAGTAGCAGTTGTGTTCAGATTTCAGTAGAGTCACCTTATGTAAAAAGCATTTCATAAATGTTTTGGACTCTAGGAAAAAATGAACATCAAAAAGCTTGTTTACACAGAGAAAGCTTCATTACCATGCTAGTGTCTGAACATGCCCAAGAAGAAATTCTTGCTGGTAACTGAAATCATGTGGACAGTGTTGTGCCTCCTCTCTGAAGCAAATACTTCTGGGTCAAAAAACCCCTTCTCACCTCCACATTTTTTTAATGCTGCGATTAAACTGGGCTTTGGACAGTTTTTTTCTTGCAGACCTTGTTCTCAGAGTTGCTCTGTCCATGTCCCAGTGACGCTAAGGATTTTCACTTCTGCACTGTAAGTTGGTTCAACTTTTAGTGCCTTCCAGCTTTGTGGGCCTCACGCAAACAGGTGATCTCCAGTGCTTCAGGCAGTGGTATCAGACGTATCCCTGTGAAGATTACCGGCAGTATGTTCTTCTGAAGGGTCAGCTTCCATGCACCATGTTCATGGCATGCGGTACAAATGCAATACTCGCATCTTACAGACCATCCTGCCTTAGATGGCTTTGGGGATGTTGTGTACTCTGGTGGAGATGATGCTAGGTCTGCTACTCTTCCTACCCTGTCTGGGTGCTTTGGGCAATCCACTTTATTTGTCTGTTGTCTATTTGGAATAAAGCCCACATTGTTTAAAGTTTTCTATACCTCCCATCTTGCTAAATAATTGGGAAGTTATCACCCGGATAGGAATTAGACTGTCAAGAAATAATGGTGACCTGTGGCCACAGATCTGAAGAAAGTGGTTGTCTCTTTTTATACGGTATAGTCAAAGCATCGCAAATAAAATAAAATTAATAGCCATTTGTGAATTGGAAAAAATAAAATGCATGTGTGTGTTTAAAAGTTATCAGAAATTGTAGACACTTAAACTAACAAAACTAACAATTGCTGTAAGACTCCTGTGAAGACAGAGTGAGCAGTGGTGATACCTAAATAATGAATTTCAATGCACAATTCTGAAAAGACTTAATTAAAGAGAAATAGTTACTTTAATCAGTGCCAACAAGCTGTTATTGAGTCCAACAAAACAACAACAACAATAATAAACAACTGTTGCACCTTTCTCTGGCAGACCCACAAACGTGTGCCAGAGCAGAGCAGCTCAACACTGCCCTGCTGAGCTTTGGCCTTTGCGTAAATGTTCTCTTGAAAACTGAGCAAAAGCAAGGGGCTTCAGAGGAGCTGCGCTGCTTTCCCCCAGCTGGGGCAGGGCTGCCGTGCGGCTGGCCAAATTCTGCGGCCACGCAATATATGGGGTACGGTGCCTGGCACGGGCTCTGCCCCCTTGCTCTGAGCTCTTGTAGGGACATAACCCTAAAAGACAAGTTCTCATCCTCTGCAGCCAGACTTTGAAGTAGAAAAGTGCAGTCAAATGAACAAGCGTCTGAAATGATCTTTTCTTGGTGTAACTCAGCGGTACCGATTTTAATAAGGAAAGGCTTTATTATCTTTCCTGATATTCAGTTAATTTTCAGTGTACCAGCATCCTACTTGATTTAAGCAAAAACCCTCTCTAATGACACTTCATATTAAATTTCCACTTATAATTCTAAAAGGGTTAATAATGAGGAATAGTTATTTTAATCAATGGTAAAAAATCACTATGGAGTCCAACAAGACAATAGATTCAAAGCACTTTTTGAAGACCGCTTTCCCAACAAATAAGTTAAATTCATGAGCTACAGCTCTAAATTACTCTTGTATGAATTACATGAAAAGAGGCTCTTTAACATAAAGGGCAGCATCAGTTCTTCCCTCTGAACATTTATTCTTTCGAATAAATGGTATTCTTACTGGGTTGGGGGCAGTGGAGCTTCCAGGGGCTCTTGTAAGCCAGTCTCAGAAAAGCAGTTTTCCTTCAATTTCCTTTTAAAACAGTTCCTATCAAATAATCTCCTTAAGTTGTGATAAACCTAGTCCTGAGCCTGAACCTTCCAAAACCTAGCAGGATTGGGCTCTGAAATCAGATTTTGTAAGCAGATAAGTATTGCATTTCTGTGAAAGCTGTGGCAAGAAAGTAAATAATCCTCCTCAGTACAGTTTGCAACAAAATAAGGTACCACTGAGAGACGTGACGAGCCTGCAGTTTGAAGAGGTGGTGGCTAATATCTTATTAGCATAATTAGCCAACGGTGCTTTCTTCATGGATATCACTTTCTAATTGAGGTACAGCTGTTCAGTGGAAGTCCTAGCTCGATTAGAACATGCCATCTGATTGAGACTAGGGCTTTTATTCCTACAGTAATGCCACCCTGGTAAACACCTAATTGGCAGAAGTAATTAACTAGAAGAGGGCAAATTTCTGTGTATATCTATCCATTTCTGTGCTATTGCTGTGATAACAACTTTTCCCAACAACAAGCCCAATCACAGGGAGTAGTCAAAATGAACAGGGAGAAGGCAAATGTCGTTTCAGACCAATACAACAGCTGACAACCACAGTTACACAGTGCTGTAAAGAATAAAAGCACTGGACGAACATTCACTGACTGCTAACGCTGCTCTTGTTCTTGATTTTATTTGACACTAAGCTACTGGGGTTATTATAGCCTTCCCTGTTGTCCTCGCACACTCCCACCTGCCACTGCAGGCTGTTCATAGGCACTGATATGATTCACAATCCTTTCGGCTGCCACTTGCTTGGACAAAAACCCAATCAATTCAAACCAGCAATAATCTATTGTGATTTAAGGGCATGGATGTTCAGGCTCAGTGTTACTGGGGGAGGGATTGTGAGGGATTGCACCTCGTGCATTAGGACATCCTTCTATACCCAGCCAGCTATAGATTAAAATGTGATGAAGCAGAGCTGGGTGAGGGTTATGCTGATTTTAGGCTGATGTAACAACCTCCTGGCTCAGGAGCAACTGCAGGACTGAGCTCAGAACTTCTCACAGGGCACATGTCGGTCTCAAAGGGCCCCAATGGATTCCACGCCCAAAGGATCAGGCGTGTTTGTCTCACATTTGCCATATAAATGGCTACTTATAGTGTTCATATTAAAGGGGCGCTAAGAGTTCCCAAGGCATAGCAAAGCTTATTATAGCAGGTAATTATGTGCCAAACTTTCCTCTGTCATTGATTACTACTTTATTTCCTGGGGTATTTTTGGGTATTTTTGTTCTCCCCGGGCTTTTCTGCTCCTTCAATAATATAATGCTTACATCAGTTATAATGAATGTTAAAGACCTGTCATGTACATAGGATGCAATACTTTCATGTGGCTTATGATTGGATTGATTGATATTCATTTGTGGTTTCTCCTTTTAAAAATAATAATAATAATAATAATAATAATTTAAAAGTCCTTTGACACATGATGTTGATAACATTTCATGAATGCCTGCCTGGGCATAAGGTTACATGCAATAGACAGGATTAGTTCCCGCATTCGTTCATCCAAATCTCAGAAATGATAGCTTAAACAGTTAGGTCAACAGTCTGAGTGTGTGCTTTGGCACGAGTTAATGTTCATTTGGGCCTTATCTAAAAGGAGCCAGGTGTTAGTGTAAATTGGCAAAATACTGCTTAATCCCATTGATTTAGATAGCTTCTTTTCCTTTCTTTCCCACAAAAGGAAAAGATGAATGAATTCAAACTATGGAGATGATGGACTCCTATTCAGAGGCTTTTGGACAGATTTAACTAGAACACTTCTTGTACATCTCAATAAAAGCATGGGCTGGTTTAGCTTCTGTGTTTGCTCTGCACTGGACTCTTATGCCACCCCACACCCTCTCATCTATATTTAACATTTATGGGAATGAAAAAATAAAGCAAATATCCTAGGTTGAATGATTAGGCAAACCTCCCCTGTCCTTCACACACGAACAACACAGTGGGAATTACAGTGACACATGCAAAAGAGAAGAAAGGCCAGCAAGAAGCCCCCTCCCAGCACTCTTCTCTGATGAATTGTTTTCTACAAAGTGACCTTGATTTTTCTTCCAACTCGGTGCTCAGTAACTCAAGATTTCCTAAGAATTTGATTCAACATTGCCAAATGCAGTTGTTTCTGGGAAGGAAAGCAGCAACTATTTCTGCAATATCTGCAGCACGTATATACAAGAAACAAAAAAAAATCTGTAGACGGGAAAGGAAAAAAACTCCCGATGCTATTAAAACAGTGAAGAAATTTAAAATAATCAGAAGATAAATGGAACGGGGAAATATCCCTTCCCACACACGTGGCATCATTAATGACCCTGATGGCCCTTCTCGCCTTCCCCCGGCCTGGCTGTGCAGTACGGTGCAGTGGCATGCCAGGGCTGGACGTCCTGCAGCTGGAGACTGGGACAACAGAGGAAAGTTGTCTGTAGATCAAAGCACCTGGTCCTGAAGCTCTGCACCTATACCAAAATCACTTCAGGAGCTTAGCTTCAAACACCACCAAAACCCAGACTGGGCAAGATCTCTGCTAGTGCTGGGGCCAAGTCATCTCCTGGTGCCGTGTTCCACTGACGGACTAGCTCTTCTGATGTTACCTCTCCATAACAGGCTACAGTTCATGAGACCTCCACTTACAAAAAATCAAGCTAGAATAGCATAGGCTGCTCCAAAGTCTCAACCCCAGAAATACTTACAGATTTGTTTAATTTCCTAGCCATTGAAACTTCTCAGGACAGTAAGGTTGAACATGTGCAGTAAAAGAAGCAGCAGATTAAGGGTTAAAGTACTGGTCAGATCTCGTCACTGTTGGCTTGTGAGAGAAGAAGCTCAAGAAGCTACAGGTGAAATGATGTGCATCAGAAAGTAAAATATACAGCATTTCTGACTATCTTCAAATGTCTTATGATAACAGCTATCTGAAAAAAAGGTGAAAGGTCACATTTTTCCCCATTTGAGTACTTCTAGGCCAAAATTTATTGGTTTTAATTAGTGATATAGAAATGCAAAAATAAAATAAATAAAAAAATCAACTGGCAACGTTCTTCATTGAAAAATAGCCAGGGAAAGTCCCTGAGAGCTATTAATTAAGTTTCTAAATATGTGAACACCCACACATACCTAAGGGGAGCGGAGAAAGCAGTTTCCTGCCAGCTTTAGCTTCAATTAATTTTCCCATTTTGCACCTACAAGTTTGCCAGCATAAATATTTCCTGGGGTCATTCAGTCAGCAAAAAGTAAAAATGGCAGCAGTTGGTTGTCAGTCAAATCACACACATGTTTTCTTACTTGCCTTCACAAACATTTCTGGCATTTCCAGCAATTCAAAGACACGTGTTTTGGATTGCTTTGCTGCTATATGTTGAAAATACACAACATCTAGAGACTTCTTGGGTCAAATCTTCGATATACACCTCCTCTGAAAGCCAGTATGAAAAAAATATGAAACTAGATTGGCCACTGGCTTGAACCAGTGCTGCACTTCCTATTGTTTTTCTCTTAATGAGATTAGTGCTGCTAACTCCCATGGCGTGTTAATAATTTACCCAGGCTGAGGCTCTCAGCTTTTGCTATCCTGAGAAGGACTGGGATGAAAAGGTTATATTCTGGCTGGATGTTGCTAGTCATGCAAACCCATGTTTTGGACAGAAGTTAGTGATAGCACCGAAACTGGTGTTGCACCCTGTCCACTCCCAGGAGGGAGAGGGCTGGGGGCACTTCTCAGCCTGAATTCTCACTTCTCCTGCCTCAGAATGTGTTGTCGAAGGGGCTAATTTCTCAACGACTAATCACAGAAACACACGCGTTTTGTGTTAATACAGATTGCTGTGACGTCTTACTAAGGCAAAGCTTTCTGATAGGGGCAAACACACTCTCCCATGTATAAAAGGTGGAAATTCTTTACAACTCTCCCCACATTTGCTTTTCATTTTCATTCTAACTACTGGTTAAGTAATAATGATCTGGGCATAGGGCATTTTCTGAGGATTAATGATAGACTGACAGGCATTTATGGCCAGAGGTGTAGCCAAGGGTGCTATTAGTCCCAGCTGGTCATTAATCCCTGAGAATGCCCTATGCTGAGGTCGCTATTGCTATTATTAGATGGAAATGAGAGCAAACACAGGAGTATGGATTTTTTTTTTTAATGGGTGATGCCGTTATGATTGGAATGTGTAAGGTGCTTCTAGGAATTAATGACTTACACATTAGGTAGTCCCACTGCCTGAATTATCTGCACACTGCATGAAGCAGGTTACTATAATTAAAATGTTTCAAACTTTTTTTATTTCTTCATTTAAAAAAATCCTGTGCCAAGCTAACACAGCTATTCAAAACTGGAATTCCCAGCTAAGCCTGCATGTTTCAAAATAGTTTCGGAAGCAGCATGCAGGACATGAATTTCCTCACTGGACCCGCCATCCATGATGAAGGGGTAGTCCGGTAAAAGCTTGAGAGGTCCCCAAAGTTAGAACCTTGAATCGAGGACTCCTGGTTCAGAGAGTTCTAGTTTTCTATGTGCCTATTTGAGTTAACTCCCTGTTATTTACAGTCCCAGAGTAATAGGATCAAAAAAGACGGGAGCAGCCTGGAGTTAGCCAACAGGGAACACGATGCATGAGGAGCTGCTGCCTCTCTCTGGATGTAGGACACTACACACAACAGCCCTTGAAGATCCCTCAGCACACTGCTAGGAAGGGTCTCCTGAAAACAGCTGTCTACGCCCTTTCTTGTAATAACTGGGTGGTGCTTATCCTCTTAAACCAGAGGTTGTGGTGATGCTGAAACCACATCTATTTTATTCTATAAATAGTCACTGGTTAAAATAAATAAATAAAAAAATATCCTGAGAACCGGGAGAGAAGCTGTGGTTAAAGTCTCCTTTGGTAAATTATGGCTGGATAGTAAATGGACATTTCTCGTAATCAGGGTTTGAATTTCCTGAACAGCAGTAGGGGCAGAGGGGCAAACAGCAGAGCTAGTTTTAACATTCGCCTTTATGGCTTCTTCAAAGGAAGCATGTGGCATCATCGTCTGCAGCAGCAGGGAACTGGATGCCAGAACACAGAACCCCAAGAAGAGCTGTACTGTTCAGAAGAAGGGTTCACCCAGCCCTCTGTCCTGTTTCCACTGGGTCCAAAATCTGACCACTAAGGAACTGTAAAAACATGGGCTGCTCTCTGCTGTTACCTTTCAGCCTCAAGCTGTTGTCAGCTCCTGGGATTTCCTGAGCTTGAAAAGCTCTGTCTATTTAGCAACCACCCACATAACTCTCTTCCAAGTACTTTGTTGCATCCACAGTGACTTCTAGCAAGGACTCCCGTATACCTGTCACTGACTTCATGAAGAACCACATGCTTTTGTTTGCTTTGGCCCCGACTCTCAGTAGCTTCGTTTGATGGCCACTAGTCCAGTATAGAAAGGGGCAGTGACCAGTCAATCTCTCTCCAGCTTTTCCTGCCTATTCAGGCTTTTCCAGACCTCTCATATTCCTCTAACTGTCTCTTTTCCAGACTGAAAAGTTTTAGCCCAACAGAGCATTTCTTGAAAAAATATCCAATCTTAAATGATAATTTTATCTGCCTGCTTTGAAACTTGTTCAGGGCCAGACTGTGCAAAGGGAAACACCGAAATTTCAGTGTCGGATTCTGCCACTCTTATGCATGAACCTTGAAAGTGAAATCAATGGAACCGCTTCTATATTAAGAGTGGCAGAAACTTCTGCTTACAAAGCAAGATATGTGTTACCACTCATTTGTTCTGGTCTAGTAATGTGGCAAGGACTACTTCTAAGTTGTGTATGAATTGCAATGGTTAGGGCCCAGTATAAAATCTGCTACCTCCCATAGACATACTTCAGGTGGATAGCATCATGAATTTTGATCTTTTCAGTTTTAATAGTCTGTTCTACAAATACCGGTCATGTAAAATGAGATTCCAAGGCAAGTTTTCCAACATTGTTCTGTCCTTTTTAAAACTTCGTTTTGGTACCTTAGTCTTTCGAAATTTGCCAATGCGTCTGAAATGAATTTGTCCGAAAACTGAAATGTCTCTTTTTCCCCATATTATTTCTAATGTGGTGAAGCAGAATACAATAGTATTTTAGGTAGCAATAATCTATGCTTGAAAGGTTATTTGGCTTCTTTTAGTGCAAATCTTGGTAGTGAGTCTGAACTGAAGCACTACATGACTCAGCTTAACTTATTTTGCATACATATTAATGCTGTATAATAATAATATATCAAGAATTTATCCCCACCCTCTTTTGAATTAATCTTGTCTACAAGGTATTTCACCCTGCAAACAGGTCAATTTGCATGTGTATGGGGTGGTTTGATACAGGAATCTTTTTTCCTCCCTAACATTTGTTTTATTCATTGGACAACAGAGCTCTCAAGAAGCAGGTGCAAACAAATATCATTTTCTCAATCTCCCACCTGAAGACTTAATAAAGGGAAGGAGATTGTGTCTACTAATGTTGAAAAGAGTAATGAAGATATGCACATTGAAGGCTCTTCTATTGGCATGGAGAACACTGCTTTCTGTTGTCAATGAGAACAGGCCAGGAAATCCCTTTGACTAGGTTTGCAGCGGCTTTGATTTTAGACATGAAGTACTCAAATAGTGAACAGCACAGGCGGTTTCATACTACGAAAGTGAAAAATCTGCCTCCCAGGGTACCACTCCGCTTTATCGGAAAGGGGAGTTGTCAGTGTGCAAATACTGGTGATTCAGAACTGCCTATGTGTATGCGTATGAGTGTGTGAGAGGGAGGATTTTGCTGCAGATTTTGCTTTTCCCATATGGTACATAGCCTTGTTCCGTAATTTGCTAGATTTGGTTTTCCGTAAGTGAGTCGCACTCTCAGGTCTGGTTTGTTATGCAAGTCATGCCTGATGGCAACTCAGGGAATCCCATTAGAGGAGAGCAGGCTCATGGACATTTTTCACATATCCATCGATTGATGGGATTGTTGGATCATTTAAAATGCTGATCTAATGAGAAGTGTGATGATACTCCTTACAATACCTGAATTTCAACCAACAAAATGAAAATTATAACCTTATCCTGGAAGGCTCTGTGATAAATATCAGATCAAGGAGAAGAAGCTACAGCCGGCTACACCTTTCTGTTCCAGGCCTATAAATGGGTTTGCACACAACACAGCAACCTTAAGTCAAATATTTGCCATTGCTCTCTCTCACCAATGAAGTAGAGCCTCACCCAAAGCAATTGGCTTGTATTGATCGGTGTTGCCCGGCCCGTCACATTCCTCCTCTGTGAAATCTGTTCCACTGTCTTCTTTCAATTTATTTCTCCTCCATTACGTCAGTGTTTTGCAACCATATGTATTCTTACCCTGAATATGATCATTAAACTCAAATCAGGGATCATGAAGTGTCTTTCAAATGCTTAAAATGAATCAATCAAGTCCTAAAAAGCTCATAATCAAACAGAAGTTGGAGAAAAAAGAGAGAACCAGCAGGTGAAGTGAGAGGTAAGATTGCAGAGCAGGGTTGTTCCCAGGACTCAGTGGCACCCCTGTCTCCTCACCCCACTTCAGAGGACCCAGAGGTTTGGTACATGACCAGAGCTGCACAGCTTCTCTCCATTTTGCTACTACTCTGTAAAGTCCTAACTCATAATTCAGAAGGAACGTTCGTGGATAACCTGTTTTTAAGGTAAGAACAATGAAAGTAAAAATTTCCTTTACAAAGACTGCTTTCTTTGGTTGGGTGTGAACATTTGATGTAGTGGGGAGTGTCATCGCAGCAACACCTTTTCCATTACTGTCCAAACAATATGCTTTTTGTCTAGAGCATAAAACCAATGTCATTCCTTCATGGACCACAGGAGAAAAAAAAGGAAAGAAGTAAAACAATTGAGATGGCAAGGAAAAATAGGCATCTTGGCTAGGGATTTGATCCAAAAGTAATAGTTTAGAGATAATGACAGGGAAAACAGTATAAATTCTACAGGGACACTCCTAATTTCTGGCCTAATTCACAAAGATTACTTACCATAAGGTACCACTTGAGTAATGTAAAAGAAAAGCACAGAGATGTGATGGGAAACGTAAGCAGCTGACTCCTTTATGTGGCAGTAAACTGGGGTAATCTATCCCTGTCCACTAATGTTTATAAACATATTGTAAACAAGCATAAATGAACAGCTCATCTCTCTGGGGGGACCAGATGCATCCTTAACACTGATTAAGTGTTTTGTTCTGCCTGAGTGTCTGGCAGAGGTTTATGCTCCGAAGCAGAGGGAGGGAGACAGAGTAATGACAGTCTCATATTCTCCTGGCTCTTTAACTGCTTTGGGGGATTCAGCAGGCAATATAGCATGTATAATTCTACTGATGATCATTTTCCACAGCACACCATGATACGGGATACATTTTGCATGTCAGGTTTTTAAACCTGCCTCCCAAGTCTCCTTCCCTGCAGGGGAAACCAGAGAGACGTGCAGAAGCAGGAGCAGCAGCTGCGCTTGGGGAGGTCCCCTCGCCCACTTCTATCCCTCCTTTGATACCACCAAAAAGGGCAAATGCTGACTCAGTGTCAGCAATGATAACAATCACAAATACAGCACATTATTCTCTTTTTTTTGTGTGTCGGTAAGCTGCCTCTCACTCTCCAGAAGCCTGGGCTCTAAAAATAGCAAAACTTTCTTTTTTTAAGCTTCCCACACATAAGTTAGGGTCGGGAATGATTTAGTAGTCACCTCGTTCATGTCCTGTGATGCTACAGTCAGCTCCTACTGTCTTGTGGGGTGTAATTTTGAGAGCTGGATTTTATGGGCAGTTCTGCACTCCTTCTCTCCCTCCCCATTAATTACAGCCACAAATGCAATTCATATGGACTCAGATGAACTCTTTGTTGGGTAGCGGGGTGAGGATTCGCTGCCGTCTATGTACTTAGCAGAACTGAGATCAAAAGATCTGAGTACAGCTATTTGTTGGTGCGAAATCCTCAAAGCCAGCTTCTAAAGCTTTCAAGCCAGAGCACTTTCTTACCTGAGAAGACCCGTCCGCTGTTTCTGAGAGCTCAGCTGGGGAATCTTCCTCTGCTTTTCTGCCAAAATTCCCTGCAAGCATGGAAACTGGTAGGAAAAGATGAAATATGGGCCTGTTCTTTTCTAGAAACACAGAGATTAGTGGGTATGTTTTATAATAGTGCAATGGCTATTGTTTTATTCCTTTATCTTTTAGCCAGATTTTTTTTTAACTACTTACTGGTAAACTCTAAGCAATTTTGTTCTAGTAAATGAATTAAAACAGTGCTTTGCAATTGACTGACTTACTCGTATCACTTACATTGCCTTTGGTAATAAAAGGCAGTTGCCACAGTTGACAGAGTAACTTTTGAACCACTTTAACTTGTCCATATACTCTTACACTTTTAACTAAGTACTTGCAGAATTTCACAGGCTATCAGAAGCTGTGCACAAATTGTAAGTAGCAGTGTGTAAATGCCAGAATGCCAAATGTGTGAATGTGTTTATGTCTTCTATTATACCAACTACCTCTATTTTGTCTCCTGCTGTGTACCTAGTGTATCTTTATTTTAGGGGAAAGGTGTCATGACTTGGTCTATGTTTTATTGACTGTGTAAATAAGACAAAGCTTTGCAAAAAAACTAGCTAAAAAAAAAAAAAAAAAAAGTAATTCCTGCAGAGTGGTGAAACCTGTATCTCCAAAAATTACTCAAGCTGTGTGAGCAGTGCTAGTGCTACAAGGATGTGTAAGTGGTCCCCGCAGCCTGCATGTCTTTCACCCATGTGCTGCTGGCCTGCAGGGTGTTCAAGTAAGCCAGAATGGGAGAAAAGTGAGTGACCAGCTCTGAGGGGGACCATCAGCCCCCTCCCCTTCCCCAGCTTCTCTTTTAGGATGAAAGAACAGTGAGGTATGCCAAATGCTGAGTTTTCCTATTGAGGGTGTAAAGACCCCTCTGGGCTGAGGCATTTGGAAGAAAAGATTTCTAAGGGGAAGCAACTTTTTTTTTAAGTAAAGTATCAAGGGAAAAATTCATGCCACAAAATAATCTGTTTAAGGATGCAAATGATGTAAACAGCAAAAAAGGTCAGGAAGATTGATAGGAAATTTAGGAAAGGTTTCTTTCCCCTCAGTGACATGGAAGATGGATTACAGTATAAACAACATTAGCTGCTTATATTCTCCTTTTCCCTTTCAGGCTAACACATCAGTACTAATGAACCTGGTTGCTCCTTATTTATTTGCACAGAAGTTCTACTGCACATATTAAAACAAAACGGTTTTTTTCCATCATCGTGGATATTTTAGGATCTATTAGCGTTAATGATTTACCTCTTCACAGAAAGAAAAACTCAGTGAAAAAAAACCCAACCCTTGGCTCCATAGCATAGAGAAGTAGATCCTCAGGGCAGCTGAAATGTCAAAAAAGCATTGCCATACCAAATCTGCAGTCTCCTTTATTTGCAGTTTCATTGCCACATCTTTTTCCTATCATCAGTCAAGCAAGTTCAGAAATAAAAAGGGCAAACTCCTAGACACAGATTTGGGAATTACCTCTGCAGGCTGCTGCTGGTAAAATTCTAACTGCGTGCTCTCTGGAGCACTGGCAGGTCACACGCAAGCTGACCCATAGCATCTGGGCTCTGGAGTTTACACTTAATGGTCCCAGATACCCCAGCACCCATATGTGGACCAAAACTCACTGTACACTTTAGAATCTGTATTCAGCAGCCGCAGTATTTTCATAAAAGGGCTCTACTCCTCACCTAAAATAACAGGCACTCCTACCCAGGCAGAAACAGGACAGGACAGAAACATGAAGACAAGAAGAATGGAAAAGTGGTTTTTAGAGTTAGAAACAGCATATCACAACCTGGCTGCACAAAAGAGAGCTGTGCGACTTCCCCTGGTCATTCAGAGCGCCCCTGTGCACAGACAAAAGTGCCTCTGCAAATTGAGAGCTCTTGAGTAACTATAATTTTAGTTCATAATTCAGGTGTAACTGCGAGGAAATTCAGACCTCTGTGCTAGTCAGGATCGTTAATTACTTTGGTTACAGGGACAACACAGATATGAATTGCCTGAAAGCAAAATCTGTGTCTCCGCGTGTTTACAACCAGCAAGTTGACATCTAAGCAGAGTCCATCCTCTTCTGACAGGAGGTCTTTTCAGAGGGTGGGAGAAGCAGCAGGCAGCAGAAGAGCACCCTATATTAGTTGTTAGGGGTCAGTTCCTTGGATACCATACTCATTCCCCTGGCTACAACTAGTTTTGATTTCCAGGCAGAGCCTCTGGTCTATACCTCATGTCTGGACTGTAGCTGTCAAAGAGGGCATTTTTCCTTCCCCTGGCATGGCCCAGAACAGATATGTAATTTCACGTGTCTCCTCAGCCTTGACATGTAGGTGAGGTTGTCACTTGTAATTGAGGAAGAAGGCTTTTCACAGCGAAAGCAGATGAAATGGAGCCTTAAATTTCTTGCAGACTTTAATGCATCAGAGCTGAGAGCTGCTGTGAAGTGCTCAGTGAGTTGCCCTGCTCTTGCAGAGCATGTTGCCTGTTGCACAGCGCTGAAGGAATGTGGCATGTTGTAGTGCTGGAAGGGTCATTTTTCCATTGTACCTCTAATCAGCAGAGCGTGAGAAAGAGGAGGAGAGAGATAATCCGAAACCATACAGAAATGGGTTAGATTTCTATGATATACATATCTAGAAGCAATCGCTACATTAATTAGTTTATTGATTTTTTTCCTCTTCTGGCTATTCTCCCACTTAACTATTTGTTCAGCTTGATTTGTGTTATCTATTGCCATGGAGAGTCTTGGCTTTAAAGCTGCCTTTTGGCTGTTTAGAAAATAAGAAGTAAATGGAAGAGATTCTGAAACACACACACACACACACACACACCCCAGGTGACTACATGCTCACAATGAAAGACTGTCCCTAGAGAACGGACACAGCACTCATTCCTATGCAAAAGAAAAGTAATCCATGCATTTTGTTGGCTGGGCTGACTCTTCGCTTTGTCTGGAGTAGTGCTGTCCAGGGGTCAAAGGCAAATGTGATAGAGGAACAGGGGTGTCTCACACTGTGCAGGTACAGTGCTGCCTTCCAGCAAGGGGACCACATGGATTGGCTTGCTATGCGCAACGGCTGTGGACTTCCATGGAGCCATGGCTTTCACATCAGTTATAGACCTGAGAAGCATCTGAGCCTGCCTTGCTTGGGAGCCTTGTTTGCTACCTCTTAATTTGTTCCTTCCTGGAAGATGCTCCTGGTGACTTTAAACAACGCAGCCCATGTTTTCCTGCCTTACTTCTTCAAAATGTTGTTGACACCCCCTGCCATTTCTTTTTGATCCGTTCTTATTTAGTCCATGCTGGCGTTTGTATGTGTAAGAGACAATTACTATAAAATATCTCACCATGCAACTTTCCATTCACTGTACAATACTATGCGTATGACAGGTTGTAGGGCATCTCACTCATGTTAAGCTGTGGATTACCCACTACTGTTACTTAATGCATATGTAATGAAGAAAAAATCAGGAATGAGTAATGGTTATAGCTGATTTGACCTTACTTCGTACAATGTGAGGCCATTTCTGGCAATCGTGATCTCATTGTAGCTTTAATGACCTCATCTAATTATTGCTAACTCAAAGACCTTTAGTACTTTAATGCGAGCCAGAGAACGCACACCAGCAAACTAATGAACTCATCACACTGTGCTAGTCTTTAACCAGAAACAGGGATTCATTTGGAAAATTAAAAAAAAAGTACATTAGGGAGAGGAAGCTTGAGATTATTTCACATTTATTTCCCTGACTTCAAAGAGGAAATGATAATGACATTGCTGGAGAAAAAAGAAGTAGATGAAAGTAATATTATTGACTGCTGTAAACTGTTCAGTTGAGTGAAAGGAATAGAGGAGCAATGTGTTGCAATTCTGGAAAGAAGCATGGAAAGGCACATTGGTTTATTTCTTTTTGACAGGTACAGCTCATCTAGATTAGCCTGCGAACACAGGAAAGTAAATATCCAACTTGGGAAGAAACGAGCTACTGGAGCACTCACCCAAGTACTATGGCAAAGCAAAAAGAGCATTAATTTCTCCACAAGGAAGGTGTAAAATTCTGCCAGTTACCAGAAGACTTTGTTTTAGTATTCTTTCTCATTAAGCACAGGTCTGTTAATGAACAAGTTTTGCTCCAGTCTCTTAAAGAATCAGAAATTTGTGTTTCCCGCCAGTAGGTAGAGTAGGTTATTATAATCTATTAAACTCCCCAAATCAATGTTTTGCCCCAAAATATAAAAGTAGAACATCAATATCATAACACGGTGATCTTTAACAGCAGGGCACTCACTGCATATTAATCAGCTTTGAAAAAGGGCCTGAAAATGTCATGAGAATGAGGTGCCTTATGAAATTTCAACTAATTCCTGCTTCTGGCCAGGCAAGTAATATTTGAAGAACAGGCTGTTGTTCAATACTATGGTACTTCAGCTCCCAGTTTGGGAGAGTACATGGGAAATGGAGTTTCCCTCACATGGAATAATACAGGATAGTTTTGTCACCTATGGCTTTTTGTTTTTCTGACTTTCAGGTAAAAGTGGCTTTGAAATCTGGTTTAAAAAGTCCAGTGGAGCATTTTTTACATGGGAAACTCAAAATCATCTGCATCTAAATGTTTTGAAGAGGGGTTTAGAAAACACAAACAAATCTAAGCAGCCATGTTTCCTGCCAGCTTATTTGGTGACTTCTCAGCACCCACATGCTGGTATGGGTGCCTCAGCTCAGAGGCTGTTCTCACAGTACTCTCACAAGGTGTTGGAAATTGTGTTTGTCCAGTACCGGTACCCATTTTAAGAAGGTTCCCACTTCCTTTGTTACGATCCTCAGCTGAGCTTTACGGGGAACAGGGAACCCTGGACACAGTGAGAAAGGCGGCTACCAAACTATAAACACATGGTCACCACATTTCTTAGATCCCTGACTGGATCCCAGCATGCCCAGGGACCGGGTGGCACCAGGGACCACGATACCGTCATAGCTTATGGGACAGAAATGCAATTCCAGTCCATTCCATGCAGAATTTTTATGCATTTAGTTGTCACCCCAAATTGGAACAAAAGCAAGTTCCAGAAGTTCAAAATCCTTTTCCAAATAAAGATCAGTTCTTCCTGCACATGGCTCATTGTTTTATCCTTAAATTCATTAATAATTTTCTAAAATCCTTTATAATACACTCAGTTCTTGTAGCATTGCAGATCTATTGAGAAAAAAACTAAAATCAGATATGTTCTTAGCCTTCCACTTCCTGAAGAAGACCAAGAATATAATAAAACAGGACAGTTTAAGCTAAGTTCACCAAGTGCTATAGACAATTTCTTGAAGCAGATTTTCAGACTTGATCAGTCTTAACCATACTTATTTCATACTGAAGGCAAACGTCCAGTGCAGTGATTTCAGATGGACCAGAGTTACACAAGTGGGTTTTGAAAATCCTGCTTCACTTCTGCCAAGCTCTCAATAACCCCTAATTCAGTTTTACAGCCCTCCCCCTGTGATAAGCACCATTACTTCACAAATAAACAGTTTTCCATTCCACAAGAAGATGTGAGAAGAACATTTCCAGGGCTCAGAAGCTTGGTCTTAAACTTGTGCTGCCTCCTGCATTTTGAAGAGGTCAGCACACAAGGCAGTGCTCCACCACCAGCTGGTCCTCGGGTGAATCCCCCCTCGCCGCGATGCTCTTTATACCACTGTGCTGCTCCATGGAGTGCCACAGCAGTTCTTGAGGATCTGGACCATGGCAGGGAGCGCATGTTTGTCGGGCAGGGAGGCCAAAATACATTTGACCATGAGCATATGGCACACTCAAATCGCCTTCCTACCTCATTCCTTCTTTAAAATTTGACCTACTCTAGTGAAGGAAGGTGCTCTGGACCACGGTTTTATTCAGGGCTATAATATACTCATGCCACCAGGTAGGCAGATGAGCAGTGCTTCGTTTTATTAGCATACAAATCTAACCCTGTGATTCACGATCCCAGGACTATTCATACGCAATTCTTGTGCTTTTACTGTTACCAGCAGGTTGAAGAGTACCTATTTAAATGCCCTGTGCTTAGAGGTTCAGGGAGAATATGGTTAAGAATACCTTAAATTTGCCATCACATCCTTTTTCCCACAGATACCTATACTGCTGGAGCTCCTCATAAGCCCCAAGCACTGTATTGATTTTTATCTGTTGAAAATTTGGCCCTTACGCTCAATTATAGAAAGAGATACATCTTCAGAATATCAGGAAAAGAGAACATTATTGATCTTTCTTCACTGGTGGTGTTTTCACTCCATTTTTCAAAACTTATAGGCTTCTGTTTATTAAATAAAGAAGATCACTGGCAATATTCCCAGTTTAGACACATAATTAAACATGAAATGAATCGGCTTTGGAATACAATCCCCAAGCAATTTGCAGTTTTAATCATACTAAATTGGTCAAAATCAAAAGTTCATCTTTTGAAAAATACAAAATTATCTCCTTCCTCCACCAAGAGCCAAAGTGGTCCTAGCAACAAGAAGACCTGACACATAATTTGAGTTGGCTGATTTGGAAAAAAACTATGTGTGTTCGAAGATAATTTCTGTGAGGTGAATAATTGTTTATTCAAAACTCAGTGTTTAGCTTATCTGATTTCTCCACATGGGATTAGTAGGAACAACTTGCAGGTGGAATGGACTTTAGGGGTTAGGTTCCTCTGTTTTGTTCTTTGTAGAAGTGGTAAAAATGGATGTGATCAAATGATCCGTGCTGCTGATAGTAAATTCCTCAGCAATTCATTTCTGCTTGTGTATGCAATATATCCTAGAGCCCTCTCTGACCGTTTGATTCAGCACTTATTGGAATCAATTTATAGGCTGCCCCTTTGACTCCATTAAGCACTTTCTGCACAAGTTGGAGGCACTTGGATGAAACCAGGTGTAGCGTAACTCTGGGCGCGTGTGTGTGCACACGCAGAGCACTAGTGTCATCCAAAGAACCTCTGCAACTCTTCTGCTCACCTGTAAATGGGATAGGATGCTTTGTATCCCTTGGGATAGTGTGTGGGAGATGTCTGTTTAAGGTAGTAAGGTCCGCAGACACAGCTAACAGGGAGTCCTCCAAGTGCTTGCAGGGTGCTATTTTTAGAGTTCAGCTCTCCCCGTCTCTGTATCCCATCTCAGGTTAACAAGTGAGGAATGAGGAAAATTAAGCCAGAGTTGCTTCCAGAGTGTTTTGTCTCTAAGCAAACATCGCCTGCAATGATGATATGAAGAAAAATACTAAGCCTGTACACTTCAAGACATTGTTATTGTCCTCGGGGTACAGCAATTTCTCTCCTTTTACAGTAGCAAACATAGATGTTGCTTTGTAACGACTTCTGCCTTAAAAGCAACATAACCACCTTTCAAAAAAATACTGATCCAAGTGCTGACACTATTATAGCAAAGTACTTTTTGTTTTTCACTTTTGGCTTGGAAAACCTCTTTGGTGTGGGATACTTCCATCGGCACCTAAGGAAAGGAAAGAAAGCAGTTTAAAGTGGTAATTGGCCTGTGCTGTGATCAAAAGCACTAACATACAATGCCAAAATCTCCCTGCTTTTTAAGTATAGTTCTGATGGATGCAACTACTCCTGCCCTCCCGTGTATGTCAGCTGTGACACTAAATAGAGAAAGCATCTCAGCATATCAGGTCATGATGTGTAAATTCTCATTTGGTTTGAAAGAATGGCTGTAGATGAAGTGTGACTCTTGACTGCACACTGTGATTTGAGCTTCCCTGCAAAGTATTCATTCCTACCTGATGTATTGCACTACATTGCACAACTTCAGATACCATTCTGAAATTCGGTACAAAGTAGATACGAGAAAAATGAATAAATAGAGATTATATTTTCCACCAGTTAAAAACTAAAAAGGAGCACAATCAGGGCAGTTCTAGCAATTTCATGTTCTGGACAGACACCCCCGCACAGCAGGCTTCATAATCTGGAAATTCAGTATGCTTTCTTTTTGTTCCCAATAATTTTGATACAATACTTCCATTCAATCTATTGCCCATGAAAAGAATTTATGAAATCTAGGCAGACAGACTATTACCTAGGATTTTACAAAAATAACAAGATCCACTGAAGTTTATCTCCTGGTTATCTATAAATGAGGTGAAACCATGAGAGAAAACACAGATCTGAAGACAGAGGAGAGAAAACTGAGAGTAAACAATTGCTTGAATTTTAAAATTGATGATTTACATCTAGGACAAACAGTATGTGTCCACCAGAATATAATATGGTGTTTTATTGTGATTTTCTTTTTTGTGATTACTTCTAGTTTAAGGTGAATATCATATGTCTAAGATTCTGTCTCTCTCTTGCTACATGCCCTTGGATGTGGGGCAGACAAAATGAATGTACAGCGAGACAAATTGTCAAACTAACTATGTTGACATCACACTGTTGAAGGCACCTGGACACAAGTCCCTTTTCTGCTGAGACCTGCCATTCACTCTGTGGACCAAACTATGAAGTCAGAAATATCCTCACCAGGAATTAATTCTGTCCTTACTGCAATGTCTCACAGACTAGAAAGATCATATTCTTCTGGATCACAAAGTGCATGTGTTCAGTGCACTTGGCAGCACAGTAGTTAAAATTACTATCAGCCTGCCTTTCAGGTTAGTAGCTCTTTAGGGTGAGGTGGAAACATCCCTACCCACCCTGCCTCCCTGCCTTTGTATTTCTATTAACGGCAGTAGATCAAAGTATGCTTTCTTATTCCATTTTTATTGTAACAGGACTCAGGAGTGAGTTGAGACAAAGGATGAATATTTTTATGTATAATATCAAAGTTTGAAAAACAGTGGAAAATGTTAATGTAACTCAACAAGGACACTTTATCTAATAAAAAGCACAAAGGAAACCACACGAAAGCAAACAGTAAATACATACAAATCATAAAAAAATGGAGGAGGAAATGAGGTCATTTAAGGTGGTTCAAGCTCTGATATGCAGCATGGACCATTTCACTTGTTTTCTGTATTTAGGAAAACATCTGCTTCATTGGGTGTTGCGAGATGGATGACTGTGAGCCTTGTTCAGGTTTGAAACTAGTCTCAGATCTCCGTAACAAAAGTGTTGCTTCTGATTTCAACAGGATTGCCTCTGATTCACGTTGCTGTGAGCAAATGGAACAATTAGCACCAGACAACTTCACCACCTCCTCTCACACGGTTCCTGATCTCGCAGACAGTTGTGACATAACTCATCTTAAGCGTGAGCCCTCCACAAAAGCTGTTTTCATAACTAGAGTTTTGCTTTGAACTAGCTTCTGTCATCGTAGGCTGCTTCATTAATTCTGTGAGGCAGGCAACAGCTAAAGAGAAAAAATTTCAGCATCTCGTTGATGTCTTATCTAGGTTGCTCTCAAAATGCTTGCAGCCTTTCACTCCCCACTGGATGTTTAGGATGGTTGTAAGATAAAGTGACGAAACAGTAAAAAGATCATATTTTAAAACCGTGTAATCATAAAATTATTTCTGATAATTTCTAATTTCTAATAATAAAATATCATATCATTACAAAGTAATAAAAATGTAATAAAATTGAGTTCTTAAGAAGATTTAAAATGTAATTGTGTCTTTTAATGTTGTAATAATTATACAATTAAAATTACAAAATCACATCTAATAATTAAAACAGAATCTCCTGCCATGGCAGTATCAGAGATTCTCACTGCATTAGGTTAATTAATGAAGTCTCTATATACAAAAGGCTAATATAAACTCAGTCCTCCTTAGTTGAATTGTGGGGCTTGATTCTGATCATGCTTAGATGCAGTGTAAATCAGACTGCTGATTTCTGACTGACAGTGCATCCTTTTTGGTTGCTAAATCTGCACTCATCAGCCTCACTCAGCTTTCTCCACATCCTACACTAGAAGCTTGCCCCTTTTTTTTGCATTAAAAGATCTGCAATTAGATTGACAGATAGCGTCTGGGGACATTCATAGATGTTTGTGGCAGCCAACCCTACACTGCTTTGCCCCAGTCCCGGAGTGCCCCCATTAGCCAGTTCTGAGTCCCCTGCCTTCCACAAATGTCACAGAGGCAAATGCATCAAAGGGCTGCAAGACAGTGAGATATTCCAGGTTGGAACCACTGAAAAAAATGCAGTCACAGAAATATACCCTGTCATGTTCTTATTGAATCTTGGATAATTTGGACTTTCTGGTAAAAAGGGAATTTTAGGCCTGAGGTGGAAAGGGGAATGTAAAAAAATGCAGCTATAGATTCTTCCTATCAATGTCACAACTTCAGCCAGATAGCATTTTCAGTCCATTAAGGAATCAGACGAGAGAGGCAGAACTGACAGCCCAACAAACAGAAAATTTTACAAAATCTACCTGTTCTTGAATATTTGTTTGGCCATTGTGGGACTCAGAGGATGATTTTGCTCTTTCCATCCTCTGAACATAAGCTCCTAATCAAACACTTAATCTCTCTTATGTGGTTAAATCACATATTAACTAGCATAATGCCTGATAATCCAAATTATCTTTTTTCAGTTACATGTACCAATTCCTTACATTTAAGTAGACAAACCACTGCTGTTTCAAAGATGTGCTTCCAGAAATATATCAGAGTTTTAAAAACCCTAAAAGGATGCTTAACAACACATTTCCAGCTACATAAATCCAAAGAGATGGAGAATATAGAAGGGAAACAGGGCTTTGGAATAAATGACCAATTTTGTCAATGAATCAATTTCAGCAAGAAAAGTTGAGAGAGCACAGGTGAAGGCAGCTTTAAGGCTTATTTAAGACTGTAAAAATCTATTTTTTCACCCCTTCTTCATGCAGCCTCTGTCTAGTATTTAATCTATATTCATTTTTGTGGCTTTCCAAAGTGTAGGTGTCACCTATTACAGGGAGAAAAAAATAAATAAAAAACTTAAAGCACAAGGAGGTGAGTTATAGCTACAGAAGCCAAGAACTTCAGAGGTTGAACATCTGTGATAACATGCTTCCAGACAGGACCTGACTGTGCTTACAGATGGCAGCTTTGAAGTAGTGTCTGATTAAAATAAAACAGTTACAGGCTTCATAAGGGGACAGGGACAGACTCACAGGCTGGTTCGTATAACAGCTCAAAAGCAAAACCACAGTGAGCTGGAGAAAAGGATGGGTGGGAATTCACTGAACGTTCTCTCTTGACTTAAGTCAAATTTCAATTTGTAGAACGGTTTCTTGTAAACTGCAGCATATGAATGGACATAAACAGAAGGCCAAGAGGTGTTGTTGTGGGAAGGCAGGCCAAAGAGAACCAGCCCTGAGGATGTTTAGCCGTTGGGAAAGGGTCAGTGAGGAAGGCAGTGTGTTTGGATGCTGCTCAGAAGTTGCAGGTGTCACAGCCAATGTTAGAAATGAGTGGTGGGACCAATACGCACGGTGGAAGACTTCCACAGATCTGCTGCAGTATGCAAGCACTGCTCCATTTTGCTTGTTTTGTACCTTGCTGCCACTAGTTTCATTTGGTCACACTTAATTATTGTACTGCAAGAGACAATAGATAGTGGGTGCCTATCCCCACTCTCGACTCTTGTCACAATTGTTTGAATTTGTACTCTGCCCTCTGCAAGTTTACCCTATTCCAGCTTGAAGCATCCTGACCATTTGTCAAAACTCATCCACAACTTTGATTACCCATACAGAAAATTTCAGCCACAGGTCTGATTAATATCTAACACATATGATTAGTAATTAAGCTATTTTTGCTCAGAATCTCCTGAGAGTATGAATGAAAGGAATGAAAATTTTCAGAGGGGAAACATCTCAGTCATTGTGAACTTTACAGCACTGTGAAGGTTGCATTCACGGGCTTGTCAACAGGCTAGCTGTACACACAAAGTGGGGAGAAGAACCCCGTCCTATACATCATCATTGCCTTGTACTGCATCTCCTTTACCTACTACGTAAGAGCAGAAGGTTATTGGAACCTCACAGTGACGAAACAGTTATATTTACTGTCTTTTGGGTTTGTTCCTCCTTCCAAAATCTCCTTGCTTGAAAGACGTGGGAAATAATTGTCTTGGAAATGATGTTACTGTGAATTCTTCACCTCAGTTGTATGCTTGCATCTAATGGGGGAGCTTTATTTCAGAGAATGCTTTGGGCTATAAGAGATACAGGATCTTATGATTACAGAATCCTCCCCTAATCTCCCAATCAGCCATTCATTACCTCACATTAAAAAAAACCAGAAGTCCCATAGCAGGGAAGAAAACCAACCATAATTCTGACTGATGCATTTGTTTTCTGTTTGAACCGTGAAAGTGTGGGAGACAGAGATTCAGCCAGCAGACATGCAAACATGGAGCGTTTCTCCTTGCTGTGCTTGTAGCAAGGGTTGTGCTGATTCTGCAGGGTGCTGAGACACACAAAGCAAAACTGGAAGAGGTGTTAGATCAACCAGTATGGTCAAGCAGTTACTGCACGGAAAGGGGAACTGGCGTGCTTGTGCTCTGTTTCCAGTTCTGGTAGGGACCTGCTCTGGCTTTGGGCAGGACACCTCACCTCTACATGCCTTGGTTTTCCCTTCTGAATTCTAAGCCAAATCATATTCTCGCTATTTGTTCTGGTGCCGTGCTTCTCCTGTTGAATCTCAGCTTCAGCTGTGGCTATCAGCTACCATCATCCATAATAGCAAATAAACATAAGTGATAACATCTCAGAATGTCAGCTCAGGCTTAAAGCTTTGTGTGTGCGCATGTATGTTTATTAGTGCTTGTTATAGTGCTTGTTTCATAGGGAAAACCTATATTCTCTGTGAAAGAGAGAGTTCTGGTAGGGATGGGGTGAAATTAAATTAGTCATTTGATGCTGTGCAAGCATGTAGAGCTAAAGCATAGCTGTTTTCTCAAAATATCTGACAGGACACATAAAAATCTCCAAATATGTTTACAGGAAAGATTAGTCAAAAACATTAAGAAAAATATACCTGCTGTTTGTATTGTGTTCACCAGTCACAAGAAGGAAACAAGACACAGCTGTGAATGTCACATAGAGGTATTTCATATCACCTCATCCCCAACACAAACCCACCTGCCTCCAAGCCACCATGACCCTGCTAGGCAGCTGGCAACCGTTTCATTTTCTGCAATAACTCATGAAGGGAGCCACGCTAACCACTCACGTACACAAGTGTTGAGCTCTTGACTCCTAAGGGCACCGGTCGTAAACAGCCCAGCCGATGTCAGTGGCAGTTGGGTGCTTGAACACACAGGAGTCATGCTCATGTGCTTAATGCTCCTTTGACATACAGCAGTGAAACTGTCACCCCAAGACAAGGGGTGGCACAGGGATGGCCAGCAGTTCCCTGTCTCTGTATGCTTCCCACCCTATCCATACTCCCGCACAGGACAGCAGCTTGCTGTTAAATTTTAAAAAGGACAATGTAAGCCAAAATCACCAACCCTCTTCAAATGTCAGAGCCTCTTTTCAGAAGAGAACAGTGGCAGATATCACAACAGGGGAAGCAGACAGATGCTTTTTAGTCCAAAAAAGCAAAAAGAGTTTTTTGTGGTTCAGACAGGCTAGACCCGGCAGAATCCAGCAGTATGGTTGAATCTAGAAGTTTGATCAAAGAACGAACTGAACATGGACAGAAATCTCTCATGCAAGATTTGCTTTTGTTCTTAGTGAAATAAACTATATTAAGATGGACAGAAAGGAGAAAACTAGAGCTTTATACTGTAAAAAAGCCTTTCATTAACACATTTAAATTCATGGCTTGTGACATGTTCCCCTCCATGTGCTATGAACAGCAACAGAGAAATCCAAACACAACTGGCCAGTTATCTCTGTTCATTCACAAGGAAAAAGAAATCCACAAAAGCTCATTTCTCATAAATTGTAATTTTTCCAGTCAATATCTTGCTGCAATTCTAATCATCTTGAATACATACACAAGAGGCATTTCCAGCTCAGCCAATATGATTAAATAGTAAAGCTAGGCATAAGAAGTTGTATAGTGTTCCCCATCCACTAAGCATATTAGAATACAATTAATTCTCATTGTCAGGAACTGGGTTTTTTTATATATGCACATATATATTTTCTGAGAACAAGAAGCAACACTGTTACATTTTGGTTACTAGACTCTTTCTCCTTAATTGAGAAGAATGTTAGAAAATAAGCAGATACCAGCCCGCCCCTGTGGCTACCATTTTATTTAGACACAGAGTAGCTTATATTAATTTGTAATATTTAATGCACAGTGGGAGTTTAGAAGAGACTGCTCCATCCTTCAAAGAAATAAATGACATGCAGCAAAAGAAAATGTTTCTATGACTGCTTTAAATCTCTTGGGAAACAATGAATTGAAAGGTAGTATTGTCCGACTGTTGATATAGATTACCAACAAAGAGCTGGCTCCAGTAGGTCACCAATTACATCAAGGCAACAGAAATGGCTATTTAAGTTTCAGTCACAACTTCACAGCATGAGCCATCTCGCTGTTATTTATTTACTCTAATATAGTTCTCAGTCAAATACCTTTTACTTGTTATATAGGTACTCATATGACTCTCCTGCATACTATTCTGCTGAATGGCCTAGAAAGACCTAACAAATAACTACAGGTCAATCATGTACTTCTGCCCTGGGGATCATGATTTAAAAGATCGGTATCACATCTTGGTCTTTCTGCTTGGACTGTAATTTTAAAAGTAGATGACACAACAATGCATGAAATGAGTTTTTAAAATGGAATGAAAAATCATTTTCCAATACACTTTAAACTGCCTTTGTTAACTCCCACACTCAGGAACTTTAATGGCACACTGCTAAGGGGCATATTCCTAGCTGATGCTAATCATTTTATCTTATATTTGCTGCAAACGTGTTTGTACCAGCAGTGGATCTGGCTCAGCAATTGCAGCTACAATATGTTTCCCTTAAATATTTCCTCTCATTTCCCCACTCCTTATTAGCATTGAAATGTCATTTATTGAAGCAGGTTAAGGATTTCAGAAGCCTTCATTTGATATGGGTTAACTCCATGCAAGTTGCACACTCCTTGGCAATATTTTTGATTTTCAACTTGCACATCAGCTTTCATGTGAGCTGGATAGCATGCACTCATCTCCCTGTCACTTTCAGCTCAGGAAATTAAATAAATTAACATTATTGGATTTTTGTGGCTCTTTACATCTCCGCTAGATCAACTAAAGTCAAAATGGCAAAGACAGCATTCTCCTGAGTGAGAGGATCTCTCCACTTGTGTCCTAAGCTCATAGAAAATTATAAACCTGTAGGTATACTCTGTCTTGCATGGAGAAACTGTTGAACTGGATAGTGTCTGAGTAAGAAACTTCCCAGGATCATTTAGTGGGGACACGGGGTTTAGTTGTCTTTACCATGCCAATGATTCAGTCATATTTACCATTCCAGCTGCATTCTGTACCTTCCATTTATTGCATTTTTAGTCACTGTGCAAACTGACAGCTGCTACTAAATAAAACAGGACTTGGAGCACATTTCATCCCGTGTGCCAAAATGGGCTGTCTATATGAAAAGATGGGCAGGTCTACTAGTGCAGTCTTGGATGCATCAAAAATGTAGCACCAACCACACAGATAGATGCAGGACCTTTTCCAGAGTGGAACTGGTCATAAGGATCTTCAAAAATGTGCTGTACAAAAGTATAATTACAGAAAAAAGTTGCGTTATACAGAGGTTCAGATAAGAGTACCTTCAAGTACCCAAAGGAAACTCTATGTCCGTAAAGGAAACTCTCTGACTCACCATGTTTGTGCGGGGTTTTCTTTCCTCTCTTCTTAGTCAGCTTTGGCTTCAGGCAATGCTTTCTGGTTTTTTTTGCCAAGATTTACCTAAAGTTGTCTTTATTTGTCTTATGACCAAACCTACTAATTCACTCTGGCAAATCCAGCACTCTGTGGTCCCCTGTCCTGGTGCGGGGATAATTCTCCCACACAGTAGAGCCATCTGACCTCCTGGCAATAGCCTTCTTGATCAAAAAGGCAGATAATCACAGCCTTGATAGCTCCCAGAGGACCACATGCTCCTCCCAAACTCTGCTTAATCACCAGAGCCCTAGTTCAAACCCCAGAGCATCCCACAGAGATGGAGGGCTGGCCTCTTTTATCATCTCTCTGTAGTTTTCAGGTGCCGGAGATGAGGGTCTGACAAGTCAAAGCAGCAAACAATAGATTTGAGAAAAAGGCATGCAATTAAATAGGACAGCCATTACTTCATTACCTGGGGAGGGCCAATTTCTCTTGTAGGAGACTTACCTACCAGCCTGACTTTGTTGTGCCGATGAGTCTGTAAAATACCTCACCTGCAGGCACCCCTAAGCTAGTAGCAAACCTTGAGCAGAGGAGCCCCAGCATCGGTCATGTAGGTTATATCAATGTTACTGCTCAGGTGTATCCCTGACTGTGCCCTGCAGGCCT
The DNA here is from genome assembly GCF_929443795.1 of Astur gentilis. Taxonomy (NCBI): domain Eukaryota; kingdom Metazoa; phylum Chordata; class Aves; order Accipitriformes; family Accipitridae; genus Astur; species Astur gentilis. Next base: position 13,127,070 of record NC_064904.1, read on the forward strand.
GGCTGCCCTGTCCCCTCTCTTCTGAAGGTGCCAGCTGAGCACCAGGTGTGTAGAACGCTCTTGGACGTGGCCCTTGGACGTGCCTGCTGAGACCACACGCGGGCAGCCCATCGCCACTGTGCCCGCTGTCCTGGGGAGCTGCCATGGTCCTGCAGCTCCAGGAGAGCAGGGGATGGTGGAAAGAAGAAAGAGAAGGCAGTGGTGGCCCAATGGGCAGCCTCTTCCAACTGAGGAATTGAGTGGGGGGGTGACTGGATGGTGACAGTACATTTCTAAATCATATTTTTTTATAAACTGTCTTCCTAAGAAGGAAGGGACTCACTCAGTCCATCTACAGCAGGAATTTGCTTTCATTAGGACCAGATCCAGGGTCTTATTGAAAATGTGTATTAGTGGAAGGTTTGGTTTTCACATCTGCCTTCAGAGGAAAATTGCCAAAATTCCACCAAGAAAACTGCAGAAGTCCAACTTTTCCTGAAAACCTTCTGAAAAGAACCCCACCACCCTGGATATGAACTAATCAGTCCTTTCTGCAGAACATCTCAGTGAAAGCATCATTGTCCAAGTTTTCCAGAAGGGAAATGCTGGGCAGTTATCTGGTTTGATCCCCTGCCTGGGATCCGTTCAGCTGAGGAGTGGTGGCTCCCTGCCTGGTGCTGCTGGGCAGCAGTGGGAGATCGCACTGCTCCAAACCACTCTCACCCTGGCACTGGAGAGGGGTGGGCTGGCCCATGATTCTGGTGCAGGGTAAAACCCCTGTGGTACGCAGCCATACAGCTCTAGAGCTCTGCCCACTGGCCACTCCATTGTGACCAGGGGTTTTAGTAGACATAGGAGGCTAGACTTATTCACCAGAAAATCACCAAACACATGGGTCAGGTGTTATTAATGCCTATCACCTGAACTTTCTTTTACTTTAGAGGCAGCGAGGCTCCTCTAAACTTTCCAAAGTTTATAGCAGAGTTTTCACAGCTTTTCGTTATTATTGTTTTTAAACTCTGTGCTGGAGTTTTAAAGACTGTGGCAACTTGATGGAAATGCCTTCAAGATATTGTTTAACAGCCTTTCACTTAACCTGTGCTCTTTCAGGGTTCCCTACTCTTCTTATTTCCAGGCAGAGCTCTTCTATGCCCTGAAGCAACCTCCAGATTATTATACTGGTATACACATGCTGCTAATGCTAAATGGTTCTTTTCACTTGTGCACACATCAACTAATCAACATTAGGGACCTGCAGTCATCAATCTGAAAGCCTTGTTTACCATCATCACCACTGAGGCCTATAGATCAATAAAAAGATGATATTCTTTATATAAAACCCAATAAACAAGACCTGTCTGAGGCTTACATATGGTTTCATTCATTCTAATAAAGCAAGCGCATCTCTTATGAGCTTTAGCCCATCAGATTTCGTAAACTGCTTATTCACTTCAACAATCACTGACACAAGGATATTGTTGTATCCAAGTCTAGGTCAAGCAAGACTTACTTGATCTCATCCTATTTCCATAATAATTTCTGTCATTTCTCTAAGAATAAGAAGGTAAGGGCACTTTTATTGCTGCAATAAAAACAGCAAAGTGATCTTCTGATGGCACTTAATTAGATTCATTTTATCTTCTTTGACTGAGCATGACGTACTGTAACCCTTATTTATGAAGTAAAAATGAATGTCTTATGGTTCCTAACACAATTGAAGAAGAAATTACCATGGTATTCGGCTTAATCTGTGTTTGTATCCGACATAAATGATCTTAAGATAAATTACAGGAAATTATTTTCTACTCCTGGTAACCATAACAACAGATGAGAATTGGTTCTAGTTCAACTTACTGACTGTTCCTGAACTCTTCCATAATGTGTAATAAAAATTATAAGACAAAAGCAATCCACAGGCTTTCATTTTTGTTTGTATAAGAACAATTTGTGAAGCACTGAAAAGTAATTTTAGGTTTAAGTTAAGCTTCAGTCCATCAGATGTAGGGCAATATACGTTTCTGTTCCAAAGTGCAATGGCATACAGATTATGTAATGGATCTCCACAGGGAAGGAACACATGGCAAAGCTTAACAAAAATGATACCTCCATGAATTGTGCAGAAGTGAGCAAATTATGAATTTAACTGGACAGGATTTTAGAAAATACTGCAGACCTGAGCAATCCCTACAAGTGTCTTTGAAGCAAGACAGTGGGAACAGGTAGTGAACACATCACCATGACAAGCAGATACAAAAAGAAGGGATCTGAAAAGCTTGGAGCCTTTAAAGAAGTTGAGTCAAGCCGGGTAGGTCACTGTAATGAGTCAGTTTTCAAAATTTGAAAAGAGTCCTCAGTGCACAGGGAGTACAGATAAGAGTTTTGAAGAAATTTTGAGCTTTTAATTAAGGAGGTCTTCAAGTATCATACAGTCACCAGATAGTTTGGATTAGTAAGGACCTCAGAAGATCCCTAGTCCAATATAATGCTCAAAGCAGGGTCTTCTACGAGATCGGACAAGGTTGCTCAAGGCTTTGTCCAGCCGAGTCTTGAAAACCTCCAAGGATGGAGACAGCAAAACCTGCATGAGAAACCTGCTCTACATCTCGACTGTCCTCATGGTGAAAAGGTTTCTCTTTATATGCAATCTGAACATCTCTTGTTTCATTTTATGCCTGTTTTTTTCTCATTCTCCCACCACGTTCCACTATGAAAAGCCTGGCTCTGCCTTTTCAATGATGTTCTCTTAGGTACTGGGGGGCTGCTCTTAGGCACCCTGAAACCACATCTCATCTCCTCCAGGCTGAACAACTCCAGGTCCCTCAGCATCTCCTCACAGGCAAACTCTCCAGCTCTGAGCATCCTGTTGGTCTTCTGCTGAATTTGCTCCGGTTTGTCAATGTCTTTCATATTTGGGGCCCCAGACTAGATAAAGTAGCTAGATGTGGTTCAGCGAGCGCCAGGCAGAATGCATAATCACTTTGCTTGATCTCTTACCTCTTCTGTTGATAACAGCCCAGGATGCTGTTGGCTGTCTTTGCTGCTCAGGCACCCAGCTGGCTCAGGAGTCTGTGAAGATGCCCACGTCCTCTTCAGCAGAGCTGCTCCCCAGCCAGTCGGTCCCCAGGTGAACCAGTGCTGAGGATTAGTCCTTCTCAAGGGCAAGACCTCACGTGCTTTAAAGCTCAAGTAGCAAAAAACAAGGCTTCTCCTGAACCATGCCAGACCACTATGGCCTTGACCATGGAAATACTGATATCCAAGACAGGATCTTCCCCTACTTTTTCAGTTAGCTGTAAACAGGCATCTGTGTGACGTGATGTAAAAACTTCCTGATAAGGTTGGCCCTGTCTCAGTATCCAGCTATGTCTCATACCATCTATTAGACCTGATCTAAGTCTTAGAAAGGACTTAGAAGTGACAAAAAGGATCCTGGAAAACAGCGTCGACTGATGTGTGCTACCTCAGAACATCCCTGCACTCTTTTTTCCTCATTTTGCTTTTCATCTCATTGTTTTTGTATAACTTCAAAACAATGCTCCATGCAAGGTGAGGGGAAAGGCAGTTACACATTTGTCCTTCCCCAGTGTGCAGATTGACCAAAGATTGGCTCTAGGGCTGACTGTAGCCAGCTAAGCAACACTCTCAGTTGCTCCAGAGTTTGTAGCCCACACCTACCTTTCTGTTAGCAGCATATTGTTGGAGTACAGGGTGTTACAGTCACCTTCATTCATTTCTACAAGGCCAGTCCTCCATTTTTTAATTCACCTTCAATCCAGCATTTTTGTTGGACTTGGCAGTGGTGCAGTTCTGCCAGGTCATTAATCTACTCAGCCATATGAAAATCAAAAGCACAGATCAGCTCTGAGACAAGAAATACCTGACAGTACTCATGAGTTTTGGCAGAAGAGGAGATGATGGCAAGAAGTTACCAACAGTTGTTTCCCCTCAGCTGAGTCTTTGGATGCAGCAATTTTGAGATGGGGAGAGGAACATTTTTAAAAGCCCCAGGGTAAGCAGCAGAAAAAGGGCAGAAGTGTTTTGGGTGGACCCTTGGTCAGAATAATTTGCTGCCCAGCATGTGCTGAATTCATTTAATCACACATGTTGACACAGGATGATGGGGAGTGCAACAGCCTTGACAGACGTGCAGGCTAACGAGTACTAGAGATAAGAAACAGTCCTCTCAGCCAAAAAAGCTGCATTTTCATGCATCCACAGGGTATGTTTACATATTATAGTGAGAGAAATCAAGAACAACTCCTACCTGCACTATAATTCAAGGTTAAAATGGTGCATTGATGTAAGAGCATGGTGTCAAGGCTGAGTGGATGAACCTCTGGCATAAGCAGAATTGGCAAACTAGAACCAGTCCAGTTAGAAGTGCTACAGTTACATGGCAGAATTCCTTCTTTCTGCTGGATCCTATAAAAATCTTAATGCACATGGGCCCTTCCTAAGCTGACCCAGTTAGGATAAAGAAAAAAAAAGACAGCTAACCAGTATGGGACAGCCAGTAAGTTGAACAAGGTGCAAGAACTCTTGACTGTAGTGTGGGACAGGAGAGGTAAATCACAGCAACTTGTGTGTTTAAGAGACTGTATGGAGCTTTATTTCGATTACAGACTGTAGACTACAAAATAAGTGCCTACTGTATGACCTGGCAGGCAGCAGAAACAGTCAGAATAGATCAGAAAAATGGCAGCATGGCAAACAATTTGGATCTGGGTTGCCTTGGCATCATGCAATTGGAGGTTAGACCACGAAGAGCACTGGGTGTGTTGCAGTTTCTCATGTGTTCTGCTCCTTTAAGGGAAATGTATAGCAGACCACTGAAATCAGGACAGCCATTTCAAGTCACTCATTTACACCAGCCAGGGACCTAATGCATGATTACTGAAAGTCAGTAAAGCTAGGTCAGTTTACATCAGTTTACATCAGACCATTTGCTATTATTCCTTTCTGAAAAACATTTTACAGATAATAATAAAATTACATAGCAATTAAGTAGTGAGTCATTACAGCCTTTGGAAGCAATTCAATAGATAGTGAGGCAACATCCATCCTGCAGTGGTTAATTATTTGGCTTAAGAAACAGACTTTCTTCCATGGAAGCATCTGAAGGTCACTGCGTTCAGTTGGAGTATGTCTAATCCCGGCAGATCAACGCATAGAACAATACGGTCTGTGTGTGCAGTCTTTCCTGCAGAAACAAATGGTATACCATTGCAACAAGAAGGGAAGGAGGTTCAGCTAACATCGGAGTAATTGGATTCGCTCTCCCTTCTTAGGCAGTTCCACTGAACAAATTCAAAACCCACTAATGTCAGGTTATTTGGTCCAGGTGATCTGTCTTAGTCTTCATACCTGTCAATGAGCACAAATTTTAAAGAACCTAATTCTAAAGTGGGGTTAAAGAAACTTGTTTCTATCTAGCATGGTCAGTGAAAAAAGTTGGAGTCTCTAACTTTCTGGCATACAAGCAAGAGCAACAACAATATCACACTTAAAAAATTGACAGGAAATTCTTGATGATGGCAATGCCATCTTATGATTTATAAGAACAGTTGCATTCCACCCTAATTTCCCAACTGAATAGCAGATGCTCTTCAGTAAAAAGCTGTTACCATTTTATCTGTTTTACAATATGTCATGTATATTTTGCCAATCATATTTTGGCTCTCATCACAGTGTCTGCTGTAATGCAATTGTAAGCTTGTTTAATCAGTTCAGCATAATCTGGTGCTTTCAACACTGCAAGCACGCGCGCGCACGCACACACATGCAGATCATACATTGCCCACGCTATTCCCTTTTGCCTTGTAAAATAGAGATGCATCGCTCCATCCATTTGTTAGGCAGAACCTGCCTTTGAAGGTCTGTGTGAAGTTCTGCTTAAAATGGATGGCACAATATGCTACATGGTTTTTTTACCTGGCTGAGCAGCTATTCATTAAACAACATGGCCTTAATTGGTGTTGCCTCACATTTGTTTTAAAGCAGATTATTAAGTTACACATAGCATGATGCATGCTGCTGTTTTGTAGTTCAAAACCGTGAATCAAAAAAAGCTACTTAAACTTTGTACCTGTGCAAATAAAGACTTTCATCTTCACAAGCTTAACAATTTATCCTTCCAAAATTCATCCATCAATCTGTAGACTTATTTCCCTTGAAAACACCTGCTATTCGCTTGTTCTGTTGCAAGCTCTGGTTATTTTCAAGGCTGCTGACACCAATTTACATGAAAATTCTCATTTCACATATCTACTTACGAAGAGGCACATCCAGCTTGAGCTGAGTTCTTTCTGCGGTACAGAAATGTTACAGAAGATGGCAGCTGGGTTTTGTGCCTTCTCAGCTCTTCATTTTTTTGCTGTCACCCTGTTATTCCTGTGATGGCTGTTTCTGCTAGCTCTCAGCTGAACTGACCATGAGGGTCCATGGTCAGTAGCTTTTACTGGGCCTTGCACATAAAAACCCCAAGCCAGCATTAATAAAAAGCAGTCCTCAGCGCTTTTTTACACTGCCATTACACACTGCATGCTTTTCATTAAGGGAGAACTAGAAACTTAGCCTTTCACTGGATATCACATCATCACGGTCATGGGGTGTAACAGCTCCAGCAAAACCCCTCTGATGAACAGCACAAGGGGCGATGATTTCAGACTTCTTCAGCTGTGGAGGAACCAGCACGCTCACACTAACATGTTAAGTCTCCCTAAAAGAAAGTTTTCTGGCCAAATCTTTCACAGTGATAGAAGCTAATGGAGGTGGAAGCTCTCATTGCTGTAGCGAGGGCTGGTGCGGGTGTACTCGACACTATCTTTGCTTGGACTGCAGAGCGTGGAAAGCTGCTACACCTTGTGCTCAGGTTGTGCACCACTTGGCTCACCCCAGAATATGCTTTCCTGCGCCAGGGGGAACACTTTTTGATTCCTGATCTACTCCATTCTGGGCAGCCAATTGATGTGGATTAGGAGCTGGCCAAGAAGCACAACAAAATCTCTTTGAGAACTGAAAATCCATGAGATGTTTGAAAAGGAAGATTTTTGATAGAAACGCAGCTTATCCGGTGACATCTCCATCAGTTGACTGAGGTGAGAAGAAAAGGATTTTCTTCCAGTTAATGATGCAATAAAATTGCCCCATGGCAGAGGTCACAAGAAGTCTTTTTCTCCCACCCCGCTCCTGAAGAGAGTCTATACCTACCATTTGTGCATCCTTAGTTCAGATAGAGGTGCAGAGCATAAATAACCCTACAAGGATATAGCTCTGAGAGGGTGTGATTGCTGCTCTATCCATGTGAATGCATTGGGGAAGCATCGAGGAAGTGCTACCTTGGAGTGAGAGGTGCCCACACTTAGACATGGAAGGATTTAGAAAGAAAATATTGCCACCAACAGCAATCAGTGGAGCACGACCAACGATACTCAAGAGAAGTACCAAGCTCAGAGCCCAGATGATTTTTAGAAGGTGAAGATAGGAAAATCATTTTGACTGCATCAAAAGACAAGGGAGCATAGTGCTGAGACTTCTAGAAATGGGAATGAAGCTGGATGAGTAGTAATAGAAATCACATGCAATGATTTCTTTTGCCTCCCAAGAAATGCTGGTAAAAAAACCCTTAGTGGTGTACACATTTGCCTGCGAGGCAAATTTTAAAGCAATCCTTATATTGTTCTTGAAGTGTTTATTTGTGCATCCAGCCAGAGAAGAGAATCCTTCCTGTAATTTGCCTCACCAGTTATAAAAAGCTTGTCTAAATGTAGAGAATGAAAACTAATTTAAGATGATACCTTCCGCACTGGAGAAAAGACACAACCACACAGCCCATAGACTTCAGCAGCCAGGAATCTGCTTCATTTTCCTCATGGAAAGAATTGACCAGAGCAGATCAAAAATATCAGTCAATAAAAATAAAATAATCTACCATAAGCTTGTTTCAAATTTCAAGCTAATTTAAAAAATTATTACCAATATTTTGCCAAAAGTTATCATATACATCTTACATTATAGTAGACTATAATGTAAGTATACATATATAAAGTGCAGTGCACTTGTTGAGACCAAATCCAATATCAACATTTTTAACGTAGTGAAGTCACTGTAAGTGAACAAAAAAGATGGATAATTTATTCTCTGGCTGTTCCAGTGGCATTTTAAACAAAAAGCTTCCCCAAGAAATTCCACTTTGAGTGGGTGTGTTTTCAGTTCTGCAAAATAACAGTGATTTCACAAATTATTATCGCTAGAAATGATAACTAAAAGTTACAAACCTGTATTTTTTCGTTCCTCTGTTTATCCAGGTTTCAAATCAGTAGAATACCTCAGAGGCACCCAGTTCTCCCCCAACCAGCTCTCACACTCATACAATGTTTTGTGCTGTTTGATGCCTAGTGGGATGTCACCTTTTTTTCTGGGGCACTGAGAAGGAGGAAGCATATTCCAAAGCCTGAGAAAGTACTAACAGTTTTCAGGCAAAGATGTCAAATGAGTAATGTATTGGGGGAAGCAAGTGGAGGTTCCTTTATCTCAGCTGTGTTTCACCTTTTGAAACAGCAAGGAATTTGGCCCAAGGCAGAAGTGCCATTTCTTGCCTCATAGACATTTGTTCCCAAATCACTGACAAATGCTTTTGTCTTCCCTGTGAGATAATTACAGTGCATCAAAAGGCCAAGAAGGCACTGAACTACACCTGACTCATTGCTGGGGTTTGATATTTTAATGCAACGTGTTCCATTGTTGCTTCTTTCTTTGTTTCATCTTTGCACTTCAAGCTCTGTCATCTTGGGCAAAGCACTGCAAAGGCTATTTATCTGTGTGCTGGAGGAACTCCACCAGGCTCATCCCCCTTCCTCACCTGCCTGAAAAAAATCCTGCTGAACACATAGGTCAAACTGACTCTTTCAGCTATCTCCCATAGCCTCTGGAGCCTGCAGGGCTTTCTTCTCTGCTCCCACCATTTTGAATTTCTTTACAGATCTTCCCAACCATTCACATTTCTGAATTGCATACAATACCAGTTTCCGATGAGTTATTACTACACTCTCAGTTACAATTGGTACAACAGCATACTCCTGTCAAGACTTTCTCAGAGGGCTGCACCAGCTCCCACCTTTCAAACAGACAAGGAAAGGCAAGGAACAGTGATATGATTATAGTTTGCATAACAAGCAGAGCACACCAGCTGTGTGGCCACTATCAAGGGTATTGTAGGAAACTTAGCAGAAATGAACTATAGGGTTTTGCTGTTGTGGCTGTGAGCTGACCTGAGTCATGCAGCCATGGTGTTTCCCAGTCTTGCAGCAAGAACAGTGTACAGAGCTGCTTTGTGCTCCTCATAGATCCTTTCCCATGGAAGTCTGCTGATTATTTAATTAATTGTATAACACTGTTAAAGATGAGGGTGTCTTCTGGTGTCTGAGGAAACAATAAAATCAAACCATTTCCCAGTTTACTGGTCCTCAGGGTTATCATAATCACTGGAAAGACTAGCTGGTGGGTTGTACATATTGATTCTCTGCAAGTGTGTGGAAGTGCAGATCTAGACACCAACAAAATAAATATAGATACCAGGCTGACATAATATGTTCTTGAGCTATGCAGCAGCTACTGCAAAAGCTGTCTGCAGAAAAGAGGAAGCACGATCAATAAACATCTTTTAATCAACATGCTTGAGGAACACTTGATCTCTCAAGGAGAGAAAAAACCCAAACCTGGTAGCAAAGATGGAGAACATCCAATTAAAAGGATTTAGTCCCTGTACCACAATTTCCATTTTCATAGAATAGCAGACAGATGCATGTCCTTGTGCGTAAAGGCCCCGACATATTCCAATATGGTGGCATTAAATCTGTAGAAAACCTGCTTAACGACATATTTTGCTATGAGAATCTCCTCCTTGTAAACCTCTTAACCAAAGGAAATAGCTGCATGATACATCCTGCTAACTGTACCACCTAAGCAACTTGCAACTTTTAATGTGCCAGGGTAAGGTCCTCTTTCCCACCATGCGGGTGGGAGTTGGGCTACAGGCAGCTGAAGCCATGACAAGTGAAGGGACCGTAAGCCCTGCTGCGGAAGAGAAGCCCCTGCCCCTACAACATGCTGCTGAATGTGCAAGAAATCAAACAGCAAAAATGATGAACAGGAAAAGAAATGTATGCTGGAGCCCATGAGCAATGGTGAAGCTTGTATAGAGGTCAGCTTGGGAAGTACTTTGTATACATAGTTTTTACATTATCTGTATCACTGACATCTATCCGCAAACCAGAGGGTATCTGGCCTCTCAGCTACAGCAAATTTTGTAGAAGAGGGAAAAGGCTAAGGACATCAAGCTGCGTTTACACCCACGTGGGAAGAAATACTCTGGCTCTGTTAGTGAGCCAGACGGCTTTGGTTCTCACATCACTGCTCATCCTGCTGGCTATTTTCTGAAGCAATCAGAAATGCTGTTGTACCGTATCAGCTCCTCAAGACAGACAGTCAGCTGCTTTCTAAGCATAAGATACTGCTTCTTATTGCAACAGGGAGATGGGTTTCTCCCAAGCAGCAAAACACCAGATCTGATCACTCCCGTTTTCTGTAGAATCCAGAAAAATACTTTTACACATTTTAGGTATCTCTTCCTTTTATATTGAATTGATGTGGCATAATCTCACCAGGCTCAGCTTTGCTGTCATGGAATCAAAAGCAGAATTGTGCCCTCCGCTGCTAATATTGTATGGATATCCTATAAACTCATTTTAATCTCCAGCCCACATACCTTCTTTGCAAGTTAATGTGGCATGTTTCAACGAGAAGTGAACGGAATGATGATGTTAACAGAATTCTCCTGAGAGTTTCCACATTGGTTAAGAAAATAAAGACCAATATCTTGGTCCTGAGGTCAGTAACAGGTAAATCATCATGTTCACCATGCCCTCGTCTTGACCATGTGTCATGGTTTAACCCCAGCCAGCAACTAAGCACCACGCAGCTGCTCACTCACTCCTTTCCCTTCCCAGTGGGATGGGGAGGAGAATTGGAAAAAAAGTAAAACTCATCAGTTGAGGCAAAACCGATTTAATAACTAAAGTAAAATAAAATATAGTACTAACAATAATAACAAAATGTAGAAGTAGTAGTAGTAGTAGTAGTAGTAATAATAATAATAATAACAGAAAAAAAAAAAAAAAACAAAAAAACCAAAAAAAAACACAAACAAGAAAACTGATGCACAATGCAATTGCTCACCTCCTGCTGACAGATGCCCGAGCAGCGATCCTCCCCTCCCGGCCAACTCCACCCAGCTGATACACTGAGCATGACGTCCTATGGTATGGAATACCCCTTTGGCTAGTTCAGGTCAGTTGTCCTGGCCATGCTCCCTCCCAGGTTCTTGTGCACCTCCTTGCTGGCAGAGCATGGGAAACCAAAAAATCCTCGACTTAGGATAAGCACTACTTAGCAACAACTAAAACATTAGTGTGTTATCAACAGTATTCTCACACTAAATCCAAAACACACTGTACCAGCTAGTAAGAAGGGACTTAACTCTATCCCAGCCGAAACCAGGACACCATGCTGTTTGCCTTTTGCAGAGTGAACTGAACTTGCAGAAATGTCCCGATGAATGTCCCTGAGAGCTGGATCTGGTCTGTAACTGTTTAAACTACACCTGTGAATTAAAGCTGCTTTACACATAACCTCTAAAAGACACTAAACTGCAAGAATGCAAATAGATGATGGCGTATGATGACTTTAAATTATAGTAAAAAGTGATCCATGGAGAGGGGAAAAACTGCTATCCAGAGAGTAAGTGAATGCAAAGAAAGACATCAATAACCTTGATTTGTGTGCTTTGCTGATGTACCGCTCCTCCCCAAGGGGCAGAAGGGGAGAGGGATGCAAAACAGAGTGACGGACTCATGGGATATAGGCACCTGGACTCTGATACGTATAAATATGGGTATAACTGTCTTCAGTTGGATCAGTGGTGACTCTACAGACTAGTATCTAGTTCAGCAGCCCAGCCTCTGCAGCTGGCTTAGCTGCCTTCATGCAAATCCTCAAGTTGGAGGGTGCCTTCATTTTCTTCCCCTCCTATGCAAGGAAGATAGTCCTCCACCCAGCAGTCCTTGGAGCAGGCAGAGGACTTCACAACCCTGGTGCTTTGTCATTGCGTCAGGATGGCACACGGGTGAGGAGATGCCCAAGACAGTCCGTGGAGTCATAGCCAGGGGTCCACTTCTGAGACAGGCTGGCTTCGGGATTTAATAACTCCATCGTGCTGTGGGCATTAACAACAGCATCTCTGCAAACATGATAATTTATGTGCTGCATTGGTGGCTGACAACGTTCAAGCAATGGATTAATTGATTAGTTGCTCCTGTTTCAGAGAAAGGTCTCCTGTGGCTTTTCATGCCACCACGAGTGCAATAACTCGAGAGATTTTGCTAAGACAACTCCTTCCCCTTTACCAAGCAGCTGAGTTGGGGCAATGACAGACTGACCTCTAAATGGAATTTATATCATCCTTTTCTGCACATTAGACAATGTAAATGTTCCTCCCTGCCTTGTTTTCCCTTTAGGATAAACCTTGCTGTTCCCTTCAACTCTCGTATGATGAATGTAGTAGTGCATTTGGAGTCTACTTTATGAATATCATGCCTACCTCATTTCGTTCTTCCGCCAACAGTCAGCCGATTTAAAAGACTTATAGCTAATGTTTGAGCCTTTTCAAAAAAGCAGCGTATGCTCCTAATTTCCTTTAATAGTCCATTTTCATTCAATTTATCTAGTTTTCTCCATTCTCTGTAGACTAAAAGATTTCATTTATATTCAGGCTTTCCTTGTAAAGAGAAGTCTATTTGGGGGAGGGGGACAATAACATCTTTTAACTTCAGGCAGTTTGTTTTAAAGAATTATTTCCGTTAGAAGAACAAGAGCAAAAATGTCTTTAAAAATTCTCTGTCTTATTTGTGCATCATTTAAATGGAGAAATGTCACTCTTCTATTATGTTAATGATTTTTAAAAAGAGGAAAAAAAATTTTACCTGTACAGAGCAATCAAACATCTCTTCTTGCAGCAGAAAGGCATCATTAAAAAAAAAGAAAAGAAGAGACAAGTAGATATTTAAATGAATGATCCAGTGTGAGGATGCATGAGAGTGATTTGTGCCTTGAAGCTCTGCTGTCACTTAGATTATGCCTGATGAGCATTTAATGAATGTTCACAGTAAAAACATCTACTCCTATTATTTTATTTGGGAACAGGGTAGGCAACAGCCATTTTTAGGGGACAAAACTTAATGGATTTTCTTTCAGCTTAGTAGATACATTGATACTTGTAAATCCTTTCTAAGTGTGCCACTGTAATTATAAATCTTTTAGCTATATTTTTCATTAGAGAACGTAAAGGTAAATACTCTCTCCAAGAGAAGATATATTTGGCATATAGGTTTTTAAAGCTGACATTTAAGTACTCACTGCAGTGTTGCAGCTGTTCAATAACATTATTCTTATTATTCATTATTTAGGGTTTGTAATCCTGGATGCACCGTTCTGCTTTAAAGCAACAAGGCCCTTGATTTACCAATTACATGTAGTCAATTGCCTAGTAGAGAAAGTCAAGCCTGCAGGAAACAGCATCTTGTCATTCTCTGATCTACTCTCAGCAATCCTATATACATTTCCCCGGCAGCACAAACTATACCCCATAACCCTAACCAGCAAGGTGCTGCCCCTACACAAGGGACAGCAGAGTGTGCTGTTCGGAGGCTTCCTCAGTGCTGGGTTTGTGTCTAGCCCAGCTCAGCCCTGGGAGGACTGGTGGGCAAAAGCCATACTGAGAACTGCAGGACCTATGTTGGCTGTCTATAGGCCGGTAATAAAATTTTCTTGCTGTGCCACCTTGCTGTGTGGTGTGTGTTCCGTGTTTCACAGGAACCTGCCTTAAGAATTCTGTAGGATTAAGTTTAGCAGCGCACTAGAGCACGCTTAGCACTAAGCACACACTCAAACACCATGGGAATCAATCAGGAGTGAAACGAGGAGCACGTTCAGACCCTCCACTCATCATATTCAGTGTCAGAAGATTATCTCCAGCATGCTCTGTGTGTTAATAATCAAGGGTATATGTAAATCTAATAACATGAGCAGAGTAGCCTATCTTCAATTAATCTGGGCATTACACTACCAGCTTTGATCGACTCACCTTGAGACTGACCAAGGCGAGCTGGAGTGTGTGGATCCTTCAGGTTTGACAAAGCTCATAAGAAAACACTAGAGCAGAGAAGCTTCTTAACTTGGACTAATTTTCACTTGTCATTTTTCTCTAATACTGTAGTTTGCATGTGTAGACCTCTGAGTGAAATAGCAGAACGCTCATTTGACAGGTAAATAAAATCAGGACAAAATCGATCACTGGCACAGAGAAGTGAAGTGATTTACTGGGAGCAGTGGACTGCTCACAGGAGAGAACCACCTCCCCAGATGTGCCAGATAAGGTAGAGAGGCTTGAAGCCCAGTTGTGGGCAAGTGAACCTTAAAAAAGCAATCAGGAAAACAAAGCTTTTTCAGGTAATTTCCTCTGAAACGGATTTTTTTTGTAGCACAGCATCTGAGTTCTTAGCATTGCCTACAGACTGGAAAAGGAAGCAAACAAAAAAAGCCATCAAGACTTTTCCTCCCATCAAGGGAGGAAAACTGCATAAAGTGGGACCCTCCATCCCCATTTCACACAACATCGGGCCACTGGGGAGACCCCAGGAAGCTAAGCCTTGTTTTGGAAAATGTTTTGTTCTCAGCTGTTAAGAAAACACAGATTTTATTCCAAACATTAAATGCAGCCTTTAAATACAACTTGTTTCTTCATATTACAACTTGCAGAGTCCCAGATGGTACCCTGTACATTTTCATGGTACTTAAAATGCTAATGTATTCCAACTTCTTCAGATGTTGTTTAACACACACACAAGTGTGGTATACACCTTAAGTGAGAGTGTGAATAAAGAGCAAAAACACAAAGCTAGAATCTGGATATTTTGTTAAATGCTGCCACTAAACTTCCTCCTCATGCCTCTGCTCCCTACCCCCAGCCCCAGCAAGAAAGAAATGGAAGCATAACATCACATGGTTCAAGGCTTCTCTTTAACAAGCTATAATTTAACCTCAGGTTTTCTTGACATTCACATGCTGAAGGGAACACTTAATGTGTGTCATTGTGTGGGAACAGCTAAATGAGAACAAAAATATAGAGAAAGAGGTCAGAAAGGAAAGAATAATATATAAGCAATTTACACATCTCTATAAAGGGTGGGCGATTTTGTAACAGGCTGTGCTATGTTGACACATTTGCTCAGGACATTTAAAGTTCAGAGAAATGCTAAAATGAAGCACTAGCTACAGGTACAACTGCAAATATTCAGGGAACTCTGAGGATGGAGGACACAAAATATTGACACAACGTACTAATGGTCTGCTAAGGAGTGGCAGAAAGCTCATACCCCGTTTTCTGCAGACCTAACATTTCTACAGATGCTCTCATATGATTTCAGGCCTTTGCCCATGAATCTCTCCCACCCCAAAATCTCAGCTTTACTCATCAATACATCACAAATGTAAATATCACAGATGCTGTGTTGGCAGGATGAATATTTTGGCAATGGATTGCACATTTCTGCCCCTAACACCTCATCTCCAGGGGTAAATGATGAAAAAATAATAAATACTGAAATGCGGAACAAGTGTAAATGTGACGTCTAATTACTGGATACGGCCAAGTAAAGCACGCTATTAAGACTCCTATTCCTTGGAGACGAGGTAATTGAGAGCACAAATGCTCCTACTCATGTACATGTACGGTGCAAAGGAGGAGCAGGTTAGGTTAAAACAGCACCACCCATGACTACATCTACCTATGGTAGAATATGTGAGCCCAAGGCCAGTAAGAGCAACCAGACCCAAAATGAATTCCACTTTGTGCCATTTGTATTACCACATAGGCACAGTTTTCTCTCCTAGTGATGCAGACACAGATATTCAGGGTTGATTCTATGTCCTCGCTTATGTGGGTGCCAGCATCACCTATGGAACAGATCTGACTTGGCCCCAGAGAGGTCCAGCTTCCCAGGCTCACTAAAAAGCCTGCTCCTGCTCTTCTTTGGCTTTCATATAGTGCGCCCTTTTCAACAGGAGCTCGGAGTTATACAGGGGCAATCTCCGTCCCTCACAGGTCTAGGAGTCATTTTAAAATCCTAGATTGCAAGTGAGGCTCACAGCTCTCACGGAACTGAGCAACTGTAGAGCCACCACTCCCAAGCTGTCACCTTTAAATGCCCCCTCTCAGCATACCCCTGATGTAGATAAGCTTTTTGGCCTGTCACTGGGTGGAAAAACATTTAAAGGGTTGCACTGAAGTGGTTTGCAACAGGACTTTGCCAGCAAACCCTTATTCTGTTCCCTGACACCTTTTTCCGGCACTTAATGCATGAAAATGGACTGGGTCGTGTCCTTCTGCTCTGCATGGACTTGTCTGTGGGATTAAATATGCAGAGAAGCATCATGCTGTGCAGCCTGATGATTTCTTCAGCTTCTGTTTGAGATGTTGTGGAAGACAGTATAAAAGACCGGCACATCATGATAGATGTCCCATCAGTAAAGGATGACTGTATTATCAAAAACACTAAAATAAAAAAAAAAAAAAGGTAATTATTTTCTGTGCACTTTATAGCCTCCCAGGAGTAACAGCCAGACACTCCCACTCACACAACACTCTAATATTTCACCGATCAAGGACATAACCCTGGTTATTTACAGACTGTAATGAGAGTGTCCATACTTTGATGTTACCATAAATAAGCAGGTAAAACTGCTGAGTTTCAAGAAACTCAGCTTGATTGCCTGGAAGATGTTATTATTTTAATAAAAAAGAATGGCATGTATAATGATTAAATTTATATCAAGTGCACAGGCAGGCTCCACTCAAGGGGAAGCATACAAGCGTTTCCACACAGTTCATGCTTTAGGAAAACCGCTCCCTCATTTTCAGGAAAAAGTGGATCTTTGTTCGACTGACATAAGGAAACTCTTCCCAGAGAGTGCCTGAAAGCAAAGGTCTACCTGGTTGTGATGGATTTCAGTAAACTCCAGGCTCAGTACTTCTCAGATATGACAACCCCTGTCAGATAAACTGTCCTGTGTACGCCACAGGAGCCAGAGAAGTGATGCAGCTCTCTTAACAGCTTCAGTCCTGCCTGGTAAACCATGTCTCAGATCTCTTCTCTAGCATTTTCCTTTTGTCCCATGTTAACTGTCACCTGTATACACATTTCAAAAAATCATTTAGGGTTACCTTATCAAGCAACATGCAATTATTTTTGAATTGGATGGATGAATGAGGGCAGATTTGAAGAAAAAGTGACCCAAATCCAGAGTAGCCAAACCCCACCAAACTAACTAATGCCAACCCTCCCAAACCACTAAACAAGCAATTTCTACAACTTCTTTTCCCACAGTGACTTCTGTAAGTTGTTCCTGTTCTAGGTGGGGTAAGCTTGTTATATTTTTCAGCACTGCTTTCAAGTCACATGACGTTGGGGAAAAATACCTGCATTCTGTGGTGGTTAGCTAAAGCTGAAGGATTTGGGGAGGTTCGTCCATTTTTACTATGAGAAAAGGTCAGCTTCATCTAATTCCAGTGTTGAGCATCCCAAACTTTAGGAAGGCAACCTTAATGCACAGACTCTTCTACATTACCAAGTAGTGCAGTCTGGCAGGAGTGGGTCTGCAGAATTAAACCGCTGGTGCTGAGCACCTGATACCCACGTTACAGTGGTGTAAGGGGCTTTCATTCTTGAGGAGCTCTGGTGTCATGGATTGAATTCCCTTTAGCAGTTGCATACTGGTGCACATCTGGAACATATCTTCCAGTTTAGTTTCAGCCAAAAAGAAATCCAATTTGTGTGCTTCAAGACTGCTCTTTAACATGAGCCAAAGTGTGGTAAGTAGAAAAAAAATAAGAATATGTGCTTCAAAAGAACGGTCTGATCCAAAACTAAAAGCTGAAGAATATAAATGCAAGGAGTCAGGATCAAAATGTTAAAGACAGCCTTGACTGTACTGTAGGAAAGCTGGTGTCCATCAGAGGTAGAAAGGAGCCCCTCCACAAGTTGATCAAGTGAAGAGTCTCACATCTTCATATCTTGGAGATGCACTTGTTGTTACACATTGTGCTACATATGCTACATATTACATCAACATCTGTGCCTGTTATCTTTCAAACCTGCCAACATAAAGAGCCGGTCTCAGACACTGCAGATTGGATTTATGTGTCCTAGTTTAAAATAGTTAAAAACTAGATGCACAAGTCTGAGCCACTCACCCTAGGAGCCCTTTATAGTCAACAAAGAGTTTTCTCACTTATGGGATGCAATTTCCCTGATCTTTCTTTGACACTTAGTTTGGTACTAGAGGAAACCACAGAGAAATAGATCACTCTGTTGGCTATGAGGGGAGATTATCACAACCTGTTCGGACTCAGATCTCTAGTGTTTGAACATCCAGGTAATGAATGATACCTTTCCAAGTATCTCTCTGTTTCTTGTAAAAGCTATTGTTTTGATGAAACATTGATAATGAATAAGAGCTTCATAATTTTTGTATTTATGACACAATGAAGTGCAGATCTCCATAAAAAAATCAAGTCCTACGCAGGGGCCAAATGACATGGAAAACTTCAAACTACTTTTTGAGATGGCTGTATTCACAAAGATACTTTCAGAGACTGAATGATAGGAGGGAGGAAGGCCATATTTTACATCAGTGCATACCTGCTCAAAACACCTTCTTGCAAACACCGTCCTTTGAGACAGGTACTGAGACAGATGGGTGTGTTGTTCCAGGGGTGTTGACTGATTCATATCGTCATGTCTGTCTTCTTAACAAGGGTTTGAACCTATTGCTCCTTCTTCCCAAGGGGAATTACTCAGGAAGGCAGAGGTGGTTCTGAGATTCAGGGGAAGCAGAGGGAGAAATGAACAGGGAGGAAGTCTCTATCCTTCCTCTCAAGGGTGGGTGATTCTGCAGTGAGAAACCTGGCCAAGAAGGAGCCTGTGAGTCCAGCTTAAAATTTGTCTTTCCACCTGTTGGAGATTGTATATGAAGGTTTACTTTTTTGAGATTTTTTTACTTATGTTTTTCTAAAGGCATCCTGTAGTAGAGACAAAATAAAGAGCTTTCAAACCTGACTCAGGTCTCCCAACAGCCCTTCTGACCCTCTTGCAAAGAATGCTAGAGGAATAAACAGACTGAAACAAATAAATTCACTATAAAATTCCCTCTACCCCAGGTTTTCATAGTTTATCTTCTGACCACCATCCATTATGCTTAAACAAGCTCATAACTTCTTTATGTTCAAACATAAAGTTGTTTATAGCTCCCACTACTTTCCTACACACTGGTGTCCTTCCCTTTTGATACTTGAAAGTGTTCGTAAAAGATATTTTTCTTCTTTTAATAAGGCCTTCCGTGCACATGTGTTCCTGTAAACAGCTCTGTTTTTTGAAAAAATATCTGAAAAGATACTTGAAATTAGTTGCCTAATTTTTAAGCATGGGCTGGCATCCAAAATCTAGCAGAATTTTAGTTAAAAAAAAAAAAAAATTCCTTGGAGAGTTTTTAGTTGTCTCTAATCTTCAGGACAAGACAAAATCTGGAGAAATCTTTTGATTAAAGAGGGGCTTTCAGTTCTGACTCAGCCTTCTTAAGAGGATTTGCTAACACTTACTGACCCTGTTTCTTCCTTGCAGGGTGCAGTCTTTAATTTCTCCCTAGCACACACAGAATGAGTTGTTAAACCTCTGTGCCTTGCTATGCCATAAACTTCAGACATCAAAAGCGAAGCATGCCAGGTCTGCAGTCAGGCACTCAGGGGATAGGCTACAAAAATTCTCAGGGAAATCTCTGAGCAGATGTTTTTTGGTGTGTGGGGTTTTTTGCAATAGAAACCATCTGCTGCTTCTTTTTTTTTCTTTTTTTTTTTTTTTTTTTTCTTAACTAGTGAAAAGAAAAAGTCTTCTCTCAAAATGATCTGAATAACTGATCAGAAATGCAGAATCTTCAAAAGGTGCTCACTGCTGGAGCAGGTTTCTCATGCCCATCCTGCTAATTATCAACAAGCAGAACTCAGTCCTGAGCATCTGCTAAAAATGTAATTCTTGAAAGGCTCGGCTTCAGTTCTGGACACCTGTTTTCCCAGCCTACCACTTTTCTCCTCATAAACCCAGATGTCCTGTGCAGCTGAGAGATTCTCTAGTTCTTATTACCTCAGTAGGTGATACATGCTATGCTATGAAGCCTCCTCCAACTCAGAAAAGCTTAAGAGAGAACCTACCCCAAAACACACGGTTTTCCCTAAGGAGCAAGAAGTTGTCTGTCAATCCCACTCTGTAGAGAGATGATTTTAAGGACTGAATGTGAGCCTAATGCATGTGATCGACATGTGTACATGACACCAGAGATGATAGACTAAAGGGTGAGGCAGGCATCAGTCTCACAACCTTTGTGTTTTAATGTGGCAGGTTCGGTTGCTAACACATGGAGAAGCAGCTCTTTCAAGCACACCTTGCTCTGCCTGGCGTGTCAGACCTGTGGGTGAGCTTATGAGCTCCACGTGCAGTGTCTTTCTCAGCCACATCCCAGCTCTGCCACATCCCAGCTCTGCTTCAGGCTGAGATCTGAGGCTGCATCAATCCCAAACTTGCTTCCATGGGAAGGAAGCACACCTGAAGGCCACTTTACCTACAGCCTATGTGTCCCCTTCAATATGTCCGTGTTGCCTGAAGGGTGGTTACGCTGGCTTGCTGTGCAATTTTTTGAACGTGGAGCTACAGTACATCTGGGATCACGGACGTCACAAGTGAACTGTCTTCACTTAACACATGTATGATGTACCTCTATGCAAACCTGAAGAATAATTCAAAGAATAGTTTCTCAAAAAATCCAGTAGGACAAAGGAGCAAAGGGAGCTGAACCTCTAGGAGTAGCAGACAGAAAAGCATCTCTTTAGGATTAGTCCCAAGCTGCATATACAGGATAGTACTGCAAAAGAATATTGATATCACAAATAAAGCTGTCTTTGACACTATCTTTGTGTGCCTAACTGTGTTTTAGCAAGCAAAGAGAGCATAGACTAGACACAATGGATAGACGGCTCACTAAAGGCATGTCCCAGCGGCAGTCAGGTAGTTTGGGCAACACTGAAGGTATGAAGTTGCAGACCAGCTCCCAAATACCAAGGACTTGAGGTGAGGTGACACAGCGCTGGAGACAGCTTCCCGAAAGCACCACACACCAGTGCTAGCAGGAGCCGTGCTTCCCCCTAAACCTGCCTGCTCCCTTCCTTCAGGCAATGGGAAGCCTCTGATTTCTTGGGCCGTTTGTACTTAAGTGGCTGAAAATGATGCACCTGCAATTCACAAAGAAGGATTCTGTGAGGTGCAACAAACCGTGGGCCATTTAGAGACTGCTGCTCTACCCCATGGTGTGCACACTTCCCCCCCTGCTGCTGCTAACCACGGCTCTGCACCCAGAGCATACAAGAATTTAATCCTGCCTGAATATCTGGTGTTGCTGACAGCCATATTACAATTTGTGGATTCATCTTCTTTGCCCAGGCCACAGACACACACAGACTGCACTCAGGGAGCACAGGCATCTTCTCCACAGACATCTCTAGGCAGGCAAATTGCTCAGCCCTGGACTGTAACCCTTCCTTCCCCTTTGCACAATGTACATCCCCCACATTTTTGCTGCTGTGCCCTGCTCTGCTTTCCATTTTGCAGGCAGCTGGGTCAGAAACCAGCTCCCCTGTGGCTGGGTGTCGGGGCTGTCCTCTTCGGGATGGACTTAATAACTGAGCAACTTCACAAAGGGATCTTTTTGAACAGTAAAAAAAGAAAAATATATCAGAACTGCATGCTACTCACCTGTGGTTTTGCTATGGCACATACCGATCAGCAGTGTACGTCCATAAGAATGCAGGGTAAGAGCACTTGTCCGGTGACACTCACTGACTTAGGCACACTGAGCACGTGTGCTAACGACAGGCCCCACCATGCAGTGTTCCTTTGTGATGCATCTCCATCCTGAGGATTCTGACACCTTTTTTTGGTTGAGTGGGGCATTTTTTTAACTGGAGGCACTGACCCAAAATTCTGCCTTGCCTACTGTCCCCAGTTCCAGTGCAGGAATGGCTGTTCATTGGGGTGGCAATAGAAGAATAGCAATGTACAGATGTTACCAGCCCTGCAATGCAAAAGGTTTAAGAGCTGTCGTATAACAAGCTCAGGCAAGGACTGGAATGAAACAAAGTGACTTTGTAGCTGTATGGTTCCATAGATCCAGACTTTCCTTCCTTCCATGCAGGGTCTCCAGCTACTGCCCCTGCTGTGATGTGATTTAATGGAATTAAATGGTTGTTGAGCCACTCGACACTAACATGTGGGACTGAAGGTAGAGATAGCTAACTATTGCCTCTAGCCCAATTCTGCAAAGACAGCATGTGTTCTCCTGATGGCTGGGTTCAAGGTTTTTTCCCACTGAGGGCTGGTCCAGATGGATGAACATTTTGAATGGAACCATAAATATTACCCATTTCTCATCCATTTCCAAGATACCCCCAGCTTTGGTAGTTGGAAGTGGAAATTACAGAATGAGAAACCAATTTCTTCTTCACTTTTGCCACACAGAAAGAAAAGAAATGACTAGCAATGTTTGTGAAAGGCTTCCCAGCCCACCCAGATTCAAGATAATGAGCTTTCTTAGGCACTAGGTAATTCCCTCTCTCGTACTCTCTCTTTTCTTTTCCCATAAATGCAGGTCTTCCTGCAGATAACAGAAGATTAAACTCCTCGCTCTGCAGCTGAACTACACATCACTCACACAGCAAATATAATAGAAAAAAATTCCTTTCTTCTTTTTCTTCTTTATTAAATGCCATCGCTTAATTTAGAATGCAAATCAATATATTAATAAGGAATGTATAATTTTTAACGTCATCTGTGCAATCACCCTCCTAGATTGATTCTTCCTTGAACTCATTGTATTGTTGTTAATGACTGAAAGCTCACACCGTACTTTATCAACCAAAGTCTGTCTCCAAGAACTTTCTAATTAGTGCTACTAATCACTTATTCCTTCTCAGTGAGACTAATGCATTATTACGAAGACTTGTGAAATACGTCCAACAACATATACATCTTGTTAAAATGACACTCAGGAGATACCATTACCCACATCCATCAATGACACTTAATCCATCACATGGAAATATTGCTTAAATACTGCTACCACAGTCAGCTGGGTGCAGGCATCTTCAGTGAGACCTGCTAGGCACAATGCCTCCCTGCTTATGGCTCTGGCATGCAGCCAACTCTTTTACATCATATAGCAATTAATGTACCCTTACTTAGATAACAAGAAGTTAGAGAGGCAGCGGAAAGTAGCAGTGGAGTGGGACAACTGATGAAATTAGCTGCAGGAAATCTATTTTGTAATAAAACTGTTCATAAAAGTGAAATGTCATTTAAAGGCACAATTTCCATGGGGAATAAGTTTTTATGTCTGTGTGCCTCTTTAAGGCAAGGAGTTTTTCTTTTTTTTTAATACTTCTTTCATTTAAATGGTTTTATGGAAGCCCAGAATATACAGAGATGTTTTTAAACCCATGGGAATCTCGTTATCTTTTGTGCATCCCTTTCTCCCTTTCTCCTTTTCTTTTTTTTTTTTTTTTTTTTTTAATTCAGGATGATTCAAGATGCTGCAGTCATTTAGCTGTGAGAAACACTTAGATCACTGGAGTGAAGATAATTAACAATATGTATAAATGAATACGCCCATTTCTTTTTAAGTGGAAGAAAAGATACCATTTTAAACTGATAGGTTACACTGATGGAACCTGATTATTTTCCTCCTTCCCCTGTGTTTGAATACAAAACCAACTATAAAGTCAACTTTACAAATACATAAAACCCCACACATACCCCAAGCTCTCTAAAGCTAATAGGACATGTTATAAAGCTCCTCCTTTTGAAGTGATCTAAAATGAAATTCAGATTCTTACTGTATCTAAATCTCATGAAAAATTCTGGTATTTGTACAAAATTGCTTTGAAATCAGAGTGATTTATGAGTGTTTATAAATAAACACAAGCTTAGTGCACGGACCAGAACACAAGCCTTCTTGAACAGTTGCAGGGAAGCTCTTACCGGCAGGAGCCAGATGGGGTCAGATCACAAGAGAAAGTGAAAATAGTGAATCCTTCTTTTTCCCTCCAGGCAAGGAGAATTTGTGAAGATCCCTGCTGACCAGAACTCAGCGTGCCTTCTCTCCGCATGCCTGGGATTTTTTATTTCTATTGCTAGAGGTTGTAGTACCTGAAGAGGCTGAAAAAAGGGTCTTAGTGTGCAATGAACCACTCCTGAGATTACAAAACAACAACAATGGATCTACAAAGGAGGCTTAAGAATATCAAAAGGTGAATATTACAAAGAAAGGCTTTGCAGCTCTACAGCCAACACTAACCCCACTGCTCTCTCTGTGGTAAGACTCATCTACAGCCTACAGACAGTATGATGAAAGCAGCCATCCGCAAGCATTCCAGTTATTTTAATTATTTCCACAGCTGCAGAGATGAATCTGTAGAAATGATGAAGACAAAACTGCAGATATGGGCAGGTTGAAAAGAGGGTGGTAACTCTGCATTATTGGTTTTTTTCTGTCAGGATCAAGCTTTGCTTTTGCAAAGTATTAGGCAGCTACTTAAGCTTTGTGTTAACACCTCATAGTCAACAGCAGTTGAATTCCACCAAAATTGCCATCACTTCTCCAGTTATGCTCTTTCCTTGCCCCATCCTGCCCCACATGCTCTCGCCTGCGCAGCAGGGACTTCATGAAATAGGATTAAAGATGTTTCACTCCACTTTAGCGATAGTCCAGGGGATGCCAGACCTGGGAGCAGGGAACATGACTGCTTTCCTTGTGTCACTGTATCAGACACAAATTTTCCCTCTGGTACCTACAATTTTGTGCAGACTCTGTTCATATGTAAAGCAAACAAAGGGAAACAGATTCACATATAGATAGGCAGACCTGCTCAGAGCAGTCCTGCAAGAGTAGAGAGAAAAGAAGTTCTCTCATCCTAATTAAAGCTGAAACTCACTTCCCCTTATGAGCCTAATTACATTTCAAACAGATGCATTTTCAGTGTGTGCAACTGTTCTGGCATTGTGAGAAGCTGAATGGACTGTGGCTTCAGCCACAGAAAGGTTAGACTCAAGAACGAGACATTTTCAAAGGAAATCTCCATGAGCATCCACCAGCCCGACAAGGGAAAGCATTGGTGAGGAGGCTTTTTAGATACAAGTGCATGTGAGATAAGTCATAAGGTCTGGAATTCACTTATTTTAATTGTTCTAGGGCTTCAGATTAGGGCAGGAAAGACACAGGTAAAAAAATCACTAAGCAATTGCTCACAAGAACAAATAAGCTACAGAAGAAAAAAAAAAAAAAAACCCTGTGCCCTGTTAACATAAAACTGAGTTTAATAAGCATAAATCTATGCAAAAAGTATTAAGAGTCAAACACTCAAGGCCCATATGAACTACTTCTGAGCAAAGTATGGAGACAGTCATTCAATCAGCAAATTTATTGACAAGAAAGACTTGAAAAAGCTGTGGGGGTCTCTAGGGAAGTTCCCTCAGCAGCTGGAAACATCACATTCCCATCAGACCTGGTGCTGTCAGGCATTGCCAAAAGCCACGTCTGATTATCTGCTTTCTGATACTGCAGTAAACTGGGTTATCTCCACTGAAGACAAAAGGGGTTTATGAAAGAGGTCTTGAACTCACCTGAATGCTGTGGGAAGGGCCTTTGTGCTTCCTCTGTCTAATCTCTTCACATTTGCTTACTGCAAATGACAGGGAATTGCAACAGAGCCTCTGATGCCCGCAGCATTGCAAACTGGAAATGAGGGACTTGAAGAAAAGGAACAAACAGCCTTACCATCTCTAAATACAATAGATAGCAAACTGCCACACCACAAATGCACAGGAATTATTCAAGGTGGCTAGAAAACCATGAAAACTTTGCTGAAAGGAAATGCAAAGAAGACACATTTTCAAAAGGGAGTGCAACAAGCGGATTTGCAAATTCACTGCTAGCGCATTTTTGCATCCACTTTTGAAAATGTTCCCTTTGCACATTCTGTCATCCGTGTGGCCAGTGTTATATGCCTATGTTATCTTCCTGAGCTAGCCAAGATTAAGGAGTGGACAATATCATGGAGATGGAGGGCACAACTTCTTAGCGTGATCCCTGTTGGTGTCCTTACACTAATGCCTAGAGTGTGCTTGTGCATTCAAGAAATATGTCTTGAGGTGCTGGAGATCCAGTGGGAGTAACTGCTATGAATAGCATCTTCAAAGCTCATGACATTTATTCTGAAGCTGAATCCCCTAAGCGAATTCAAGGAATAATATGTTATTTTTAGTGTCAAGTTCTTCAGACAGTACAAACTGATGCAATATTGTTTAAAAGCAATGGAGCTATGCAAATTCCTATGAGAAACAGATGAATCCGGGGTGGGGATCTGGCAGAGGTCATGATCTGTAATAGAAATTTTAGTCAAAACAAATCCTTTTACAAGCAAAAGTTTATGGTATATAGCTCTTTTTCCACTTGGGGAATAGAGCTACTTAGATTATGCCCTCAAGTAGCCCTGGCAGAAGAGGCAGGCTTCTGGGTACCCTTACACGTGCCATCCCTTCCTCTGTCCATGCAAATATCAGCCTAGCGTATTAATGTACGACGTGGTGGGGCACACTTCATTTTCCCACTGGTCCTATTGTGCCTTCTGAAAAACTTTAAATTTGTTTCTTCCATTACAGAGTACTTACTTAGCAGTGTGTTTTGCTCAGTGACTACAGCAATGACCATTGTTAGATAGATATAGATAGATACATTCTGTCTAATTCTACACCTGAAGTTATATTGCAGCCAATATGAGATCTAGCCAGTTTTATAATTCTACCCATATGTTATAAGGATTTGCCACATATTTTAACGTAAGTGCTACATATGTCATCAACTTTGTGGTAAATATGTCTATTTTTCCTCCTGAAATTACAGAAGGGAGAGGTTAGTGTCTGGTACATTCCATTATTTATTGTCTCAATTCAGTGCAATTCAATATATTGTGTTAATTTCCTTTTCCTTTTTTAAAAGAAATAATAATCTGTCACCGAGGTTGTAACAGCTCCAATGTTAATGGAATTGTATGAGACAATGTCATTGAAATTGGATCGGTCCAAATGGAATCATTACTGTTCGTCCATTCAGATCTTAATGGCTCCATCAATCGATGTGTGTAGGACAGACCCCAAGGTGTTTTGACGAAGCTCTGAGGTGCATCTAAGTGTGCTGAGCCTTTGTGCACCTTCAAAACACAACAACATGAATTAAAAGGCACAGTTCCAAAATCTCCTAGAGACCCATTAACTGCAGATGACACTGCAAAAGGCTCCTTCAGGGTTAGTGTGTCCCATCACATGATTGTATAGTTTGTGAATTACTGAAATAGTCAATCACAAGACTAAAGGGACACCAGTGTATATTTAGGGATCATTCACCCACTATACTTAGGGGTTGTTCATCCACAGATCTAGAACTGTGTGCTTGAAATTCCTTAGGACATTTTTCAGTAAAGCAATAATTAATGCACATAGCTATTGGTTTCTTTTCCCTGTTTAACATTTCACCCTTTTTAATACTGCTACAAATTCCTGCAGGTGCCGTAGTTCACTACCCATTTGCAAGCTTGGATATTTCAAAAGGCATCAAACACAGGGAACTTCTGGCCTTGCTTTCTGACTGCTGTAAAAGGAGGAGCTGTTTTGGGGAGAGGAAGAATGAGTGTCCCCACACAAGCCAGGACAGTGCTGGAGAGAATTCAGTTCGATACGTCAAACTGCCTCAAATCCCAGCACTAGCAAATGTTAGGCAGCACACCTGCCTGCGGGATGAGGATGCTGAGTGGGTCTAGTGGATTACGCTGAATAATCTTGTGTTGGTGCTTCTTTAATAGTGTTCAGCCCCCTGAGGCCCCGGTCTGGTGTCAT
Organism: Astur gentilis; assembly: GCF_929443795.1. Classification (NCBI taxonomy): domain Eukaryota; kingdom Metazoa; phylum Chordata; class Aves; order Accipitriformes; family Accipitridae; genus Astur; species Astur gentilis. The sequence goes on from NC_064904.1 coordinate 13,155,206, forward strand.
TGTACAGCATATGGGAACTGGGTAACATGAACCATATGACAATGCCCAGGAAGTATAAATTGGACAAAGAGGTGTATGAATCCCAAGACCTGTATCTGTGCCATGGCTTCACTGACTTATGAAGATGAGAGATACTAGAAAGCACTGACTGACCTCCCCTAACTCTTTACTGGAGAGATGGAGAGTGTTTGGTGTTCTTAGCATCTTTCCTCAGCAAGACCCTTCTGATGTGAAATCAGTCCTAACTTCAGTCCTACTTCCACAGCCGGTATTCGGCTTTGTGGTTCACTAATACCGTCCCATCACAGAGAGTTATGAGTGATACTTTTTTTAGGGAACATATTAATTTCTCTGTAAATAATGAACATGGGCATTCCCACAAGTCTTTGGTGGGAATTTCCTCAGCTGATTGTGTCATTATCATCCCCAGAATTCTTGTGAAACAGTTTTTTCAGTAGCTATTTAGAAAGCTGAAGTGATATATATTAAGCTAAAGGTAGTCCTCTTTTTGTTCATTGAGACGAAGTCTCAATTTCAAGAAAATTAAACATTTAAAAATTAACTTAATATCAATTTTAATGCCTTGTTTTTCCTCTTTTGGCCAGAGAAAGAAAGCAAAGGCAGGAGGGTGACGCTGGAGTGAAAATTCTGAAAGGAATGAAAAACCAGTGGTTCCCATCATTGGAATTGTTTTCTTAATGTTTTTCTCAAATAGCCTCACCCAGTTGGATTTGCTGTAGTGACAGCATCTCATATTAATTGATACATGTCTGTTTGCTCTCTATTTGCATAGCCTCAGAACTAGAAAGAACTTTGCGCAGACATGAGTGAAGATGCCATAGTCAGCTAGTATTCAGACACTTTTAGCAACCAAGGACTGAAACTGCAGAGGAATTGCCTGTAAAAAAGGAATAAGATGCAGAAAAAAAGGAAAATACTCACAAATGCAAAGAAATTACTTTTTTCAAGCTCAGATGTGATACGAGACCATACCCTGTGTGGGGTATCTCATCCAGTGCCATGTCTACAGATCAACCAAATCACTGGGAGCCTGTCTATCAAAGTGGGCAGAAAGGTTGTGTATACTGCAGGGCATCAAAATGCCTCTGGTTATTTTTATTTCTTTCACTACCCTGTAATCACTCTGTATTAAATCCCGTGTCCTGCCTCTTTGCTATCAGATAAAGAAGGGAATGAATTGGGTTTTACATATGACTGTAAATACCTGTGATCAAAAGGAATACCACTTTACTCTCTCAAGTAGTCTTATCATGTGTATATCTTGTCAGTCAGCATTATGGTACATCAGGGATAATGCTTATGTTCTTACACTGACATCTTAAAGAGAGCATATGTAAATCTCCTTGTATGGCTGGCCCAGAAAATTGTGGAAGGCAGCCATTAAGTAATCTTTTCTTTCTATGTTATGCAGCTGCCACTGCTGTTTCCAACACTCCATTTGTGTTTCATTGCTTGATGGTATTCTCATGAGTCTTTGGCTGACCAAAAAGGACAAGACAAATAACTGGAAAAAATCAAAACATATGCAGTCCTGCATCTTGGTATGTGGTCTGACACCATGATAGCATCTTCAATCCTACACAGCTAATAAAGCCAACATTATTGTTGGCAAAACTTCAGGAACAAAGTACATACAATAAAGGGGCTTTATTCTCATTTAACTCACAAATGTAAGAGAAAATTCACCTTCTCTGTCATCTTATTGATAAAAAAGGAGCATAGCCTGGTGTGCATGTGTGAGAAAGAACGAGAGGAGATGAGAAACATACAAAAAAAATGCAAAGGGCTGTTTTGGAAACTAACCTTTTTGATGGGAAAAAAAAAAAAAAAAGCCTGAAATCAAATTGTTTCAGGATGGAAATGGAGCGACCAGGCTTCATGAGGGCTGTAGTCCAAGTGCCTGTGTGCCCATTTACCTATAGAAAGCAGCTCATTTCTTCAGCGAGCTTCTGCCACCCCTGAGCAGTCACAGCCTCCAGTTTAACAACTGGGTGCATCGTGTGAGTTTAACTTGTGTTTTAGGTCTTAGACAGCAAGTTCGAATTGGAATAATGCAGCTTTCAGCTGAAATTTCTCAGTTCACTTAGTGAGTTCCATGGTGCTTTTTTAATGTGTAAATTCTACCCCCAAAATTGTGTTGACTGTTAAGCATACAAAAGGGGAAAGGAGGCCCCTAGTTATTTCTAAGCCAAATATCCTCATTTCTTCTTTCCCATTACTTCCCAAATGAGACATAATTAAGCAGTTTTGCTTCTCATGGTATTAAAACTAAAGACAAAGCTATTTCAGCTATTTCTAGGCATTTTTAGAAGGGATATAAAAAACAATCAGTGGTAGCAATTGAGAGACAGAGAACAGATGGTATGTGATTCCAGATTCTGCCATGTTCCTATAAATGTATTAATTTACTGTTGAAACAAAGTAGGTTTCATAGTCATTCATAAAAGGAGAAGTTGACAGGAAAGATTTGATCAGTGATGATAATGTGGTTTCTTTGGTAAATGCCACTTTCCACAAGTTTCACATTGTTACATTCACCAGATCTGCAGTATAGTTAACTACAAATTCTTTTCTATGGTAATCAAGCTGCTACCTTAGTAACACTGTATATAAAGTCAAAATATTAATCAGTAAGCCTTTCTTTATTTCAATATGTTCTACTTCAGAAGTAATCCAACTGGAGCCTTTTCAACCGCATTGTAATTTATGAGCCAGCTGGAGCACAATACATTTTTAATAAAAATTAGGTACAAGCAGATACAGCGGATTAATAGTTGTATTATAATTTTATAGTTTTCAATATACACTGCTATAGAAAAGACAATCAAATATGGGGTCCATCTCAAGGATATAAAATGCAGTATTTATTTTTAATGGAAAGAGAATTTCATGAATTACTGAGCCATGAAGAGCTGATGAATGCATTCACTGGGCAAAACAAAGGACAACTAGAAAGAATAGGCATTTGGAACAACAGAGCACTACTGTTTATTTGGGATGTAGACACCTCTGAGTATGCTTTGGAATCTCAGCTCTATCAGTTTGCACAGATTTATGTACAGTTTCAGAAATAACCTCCTTTTCTCAGCAGCCTATACAGGCTGGGACTTTTTTTTTTCGTGTGTTTCTGACACACATTAATTAACAATTTATTACACAGGGGAAAATAGGAGTAAAAGCAGTGTTCGTAAATTGATTAAACCATTAGAAGAATTATATCTTTCTCAGATCTACTTTAAACTGTATTGATAGGACCGAGTAGTGGAAGTGAAGCAGCTATAAATTTTTGCAATTCTTGCAAACTTTTAAAATATGCATTCCAGGAGTTAATATATTATTGTACATCTTTTTCCACAAACAGCTAGGAAACAACAATTTAGTTGCTATTCCTACAGTCCTAGCAACTCCGTGCGGTAAGCATTTTCCTTTGCTTCAAAAAATCCTAGAAGTTTTCACTCTGATATTCTTGCGAGCACCTTTAAATCCTTCTAGAATTATGAGTGGGTGTCTTCTTGATCCAAAAACCTTCCAGTTGAATGATGAACTTGCTGAAGAATTACTTATTGTTCAGCATTTAATCTGAAAAATGATCTGGCAATTGAATCAAAGCACATCAAAGACAGTTCCCAGTAAGAAAAACAAATCTTCTAGAAAAGGGCAGCTCTTTTCCTCAGAGATGCTAATTACACTACAGCAAACCCCTAAATTTGGTGTATGCTGTTCCTCTCCAGGGTTCAGGGGTGTTACATGAAATTGCTTTGAAGGAGACCCCAATGATATGATTTTCTTGTTCTTTTTCTTTTTCTTTTTTTTTTTAAATGAAATGAACGAGTAACAGAGGGCAGGAAATCTTCAAATACAGCATGCCAACAATGAAATCTTTGAAGGAGTACATACTGGCAATGTAAAATCTCCACTGGGACCATGCCTTCATCAATTCAAAAGGGAGACTCTCTGTTTGAAAGCTTTGAAGAAACCCCCTCCTTCTGAAGAGATGGGAAATCTTTGAAGTTATTAAGCATGCATTAATCATTTTAGATAGGTAAACTCTGGAATAAAAATTGTCCCAACCTGTAGTATTCTTTCTCGGTGCTTTGCCAACTAAATCATGCAGAATATTTCACTGTGGAGGAGACGGTAATAGCGGCCCAGAGTGAGACTTTTTGGAATCTGGGAGCTGAAGTTTAGTGCAACGTGTTAAGTAGATTTTGGCAACAGGCTGAAAGCATCATCTAGGTTAGAAGACGCACAGTATGTACAAAACTATTCCTCTCCTGGATGCTCTTTTATCCACTCTTTCCACACACTTTTATTTCTCGGAGAGGCTGGCAATAAGGCATTGCCCCATGACAGAGCCTCTGCTTGGCCAGCTCAGCTTGACGGGGGTGACTGATGGGTAAAACCCACGGATGCCCAGGCACATCACCACAGGGAAGGGGAGGCATTCCTCAGGAGGACCAGCTGGATGTCTGCACCGCCTGGACCTGCCCTTGGGGTCACGGCTGGGTGCAGGGAGACGTGCTTGAGCCCCGCACAGCTTAGCTGGGTCAGTGCAGGGTTAACTGAGCAGAAACAGATGGCCTGCAAAGCTCTGCAGGTCTCAGTGGGTGGTGAAATGACTCCTTCTGGCCTTGGACAGTGTGGTTCAGTGAGCCTTTAAGGGAGGAGAGGCTGGTGAGAGGGGAAGGTTGTTAACTGGTAGTAATTTATTTCTAGCATTAGTTAGACTGTGATTTTTCACAGCGGGCATCATAACTGCCCCTGTGCTTGCACAGTGCTGACTGCCTCTTCAGTGCCAAGAAAGTGCTCGGTTACACGCAAAGCCCAGGTTAGGACAAGACCATGTCCTAGGTTCAGCTGGGATTGAGTTAATTTTTGCAAGAAGCTAGGAGGGGGCATAACGAGGACAGCTGACCCAAACTAGCCGAGGAATGGGCTGAGCATCAGGTTCCGGGTGGTGAGCAACTGCATTGTGCATCACTTGCTTTGTACGTTCTTTTATTAGTATTACTGTTATTATTATTTCTTCTTTCCTTTTGTCGTCCTATTAAACTGACCTTATCTCAACCCACCAGGATTTACCTTTTTCTTCTGATTCTCCTCCCCATCCCACCGGGGCAGGGAGGAATGAGTGAGCAGCCGCGTAGTGCTTAGCTGCTGGCTGGGCTTAAACCATGAGACACCCTCAGTCCCGTTGCCAAGGGAAACCCAAAGGAGAGCAACCAGGAGGAAACACTGCCAGAACAGTTCAGCTGGTCCATGCTCGCCCTCAGCACCCATGAGGTGGGTGGAGAAGAGGAACCGAGAGGCAGCTGCAAAAGCAGAAGAGAGAAAACATTTAACTGCATCACTTAGTGGTATGTTAGGACAATTCCTTGCAAGCAAATTGGCATGTTTGAATCAATTATCCTCCTCTGGCCAGAGATACTGTAATTCTGAGCATGAACTGCTAATCCCTTGACTGGTTTAAGCAAACCTGGTATTCTTTAAGGCAGCAGTGGCCTCACAGTGCCCATATGCTCTCCTCCCACTGCCTCAGCCCTCCAGCCAGGCACGAACAGCTGAAAAGTGGCGAATTGTCATAAATGATCATCAGTCCGTAGCCTCAGTTTACTGCCTTGCCTTTCTACCCGGTGCAGGCCTGAAGAAACAGCTTTAGGGGAAGGCTGAAGCAAGAGAGGTCTGTCCACACCAGGGTGGGATGGAAGCAGGCAAAACCAAACAACAATTATGTAGCTGAGATTCAATTTCAGATTAGGACATGTAAATACATGTGTCTACTTGTAAGCATCTGAACTTTCATTAGCAATATCTGGGTAGCAGGGGGACACAGTTCCCTAAATATGAATGTCTAGCATCACTCCAGACATCCTAAGATACCCAAGACATCTGCAGGGGTAGATAAGAAAAAGGACCTGTCTTTTTCTGTAGCAGCAATTGGAGGCTAAGCAGATATTTTAGGTCATCCCAGAAGGCAATTAAAGTGAGGTTGTGCTGACTGGAACAGGTGTTTAGATGCCCATCTCACAAGCTGGCATCTACAAGGACATACACCTATGTTCAAGTGTCTTAATCTGAAGCTGTATCCCACTCCCAGAGTCTGAAGAAGTAGCTGACTCATGAAAGCTCTATAGCTGTCCTATGGCCTCCGTGTATATCCCTGGTACTGTCTCAAGAACCCAGTTCAAGGGGTTTTTTACTAGGGAAAAAAAAAAAAAAAAGAATGAGGGATACAAACAGAAATGAGAATATCCAACTTGGAAACATATACATCTGACATCTCCTGAGGACCCTTATGGCCGTACCTTAACATGAAAAGTAACACCATGATGCTACGTTTTATACCAATGTCCAGGGAGAATTTGCAGGATAATAATGATGAATCTCATTAATACCTATGGAATGCAAGTCTGTGGTTTTCAACAGGAGATCCAGGGCTCTTTCAGTGTGACGGTAATACTAACATTTTGGCAGCATCCCAAGTTAAGAACAATGGAGAAAGAGTGGAAGCAAGATGTCTTTTTCTTTGAGAAAACTGAAATTTAAGTCTAGATTCAAAGCTCATACTTTCCCAATAATTACTAAGCCAAGGCACAAACTGGAATTGTGGGGCATTCTGGATTGCCCGTATCCTTGCTCAATCTAAAGTGTTTGGTGGCAAGGGGACAAAGATGCTTTTATGTTTTCTCCCTCCTGGTCCCGTTTCCACAGCTTTTGACAGACATGGAATATGACCAGGAGGTATATCTTATCCTGTTCTTCTATGGAGGCTAATTATGCATTGACGAGATGCTGCGCCAAAGCAGAAATCTGATTGAGAAAGCTGTCTTTAGCCTTCCCTCTAAGGAGGCCGAAAGGTTGAATTCCTAGTATTCATATTTAGGTTTTGCAAAATAGCAGGAAGTTGTCTCTCTCTGGCATTATGTAGTCAATGCAGGCCATTGCCCACAAAAAAAGCAGAAATTGATGTCAAAGAAACAAACTCAGTGGTCCCACTAATAGCATCATCATTATTCTGTGACTTGCTAGTGGAAGAATATCGTCAGCTCTAAGAGAGAAGAAGTACATGCCACATTATGCAGCCTTTGATTATCCCCTTGTGGCCAGTCTTAAGGGCCTTATTAGCAGTCAAACTAGTCATTGGCTTCCCAGAGCATCAAACTTATAGAGACAAGAGACAGGGAATTAGAGGAGTATTGCAGTGGCTGGGTGGGAAAGCCTTGTCTCTTCCTCACAGACAATATATAAAATGCGTATTCTTCACAAGTTAAGATTCAGATAGTGTATATTTGGGACCAGGGCAGTTTTGTGGTAGAGCCAAAAAGCTACACATTCAGTCACACAGGTTTCCTTACCATCCATGCACAGCTCCCCACGCCCAGATGCTGAAGGTTAGGCACCAGGCTGTGTCTGCATCAGTGGTGAGCTCTGAGCAATGCTGCTGTTTTGCAGTGAATCCCCTGTTTGGCCCTGCTTACTACAGGCTGGTTCGGTTCACAGAGCAGTTTTGATTCATGCACATTTGATTCCTTCTGGAGAAAAGCTGCCTTCCATGTGTGCTACTGATGTACTCCGTGATGGGGCATCTTGCACCAGTACGTAGTCCTTTGGGTAGCCTTGAATCACAAGTCTGGTGAGGATGTTCAGCCGTTGGGACCAGACAAAATTTAGCACAAAGTAAAATCCCTGAATCAAATATAGCACAGATATAGGGGCCTCAGCACCAGCTGCTTTGAACTACTCATCTGCTCTTCTGGTGCCAAAGAGGCCAAGTCAGACATAGTAAATTCCCTTCTTTTTTTCTCTTTTTTTTTTTTTTTTTTTTAAATTATGCATGCATGCAAGTACTAGTTATTTAACTAAATATATTTCATGAGCTGGCCTTAATGTCTCTCTGGGCTATATTCAGACAGATAACTGGGATGTTTAAATTCAAGAAAATGATGAGCTATTTGGATTGCTTTCCTACTGAGGGCTCCCAATACAGCCAGAGGAGGGTCAGGTGTAACACCAGTCAGTCCTCACAGGCAGCTGTGATGTGGCTGCTCATCTCTCTCCTCTGACTCCCAGGTAAATCAGGGTACAGCAGTCCTGACAGATGCTCACTTGTGATCAACTGAATTTAGATACCTGCATCCATCGTAAATCCACTCTGGATGCCACCACATCCAGGACGTACCATCTGAATACACCTCTCTGTGCTTCATTCTCCAGCTGTGAGAGCAAATTCCTACTGTCTCCTTCCTCCCTCCCTCCACTACTGGTGTTGGCCACTTCAGAGTAGGACCCGTCACACACAGTCCAGTCTTTTGTTCATACTCCTATTAACAATGAAGTGCTGGACCGTTACATAAAACACTGCACTGTGTAAGACATTAATATGTGACAGTTTCTAATGCACCTACCCGACCTCCTCCCAACTAGTCTAAATAGAAAATACATCTGTGGTAGGGAGTTAAGCCAAAAGCTCCAGGTCCTGAGTTAATAACGGCAAATACAGCTTCACCGCAGCAGAGCTGTGTCTGCTGAGATTTGCTCTCCCACTACTGTCACAGGTGAACCAGACCCTGACAACTTCAGTAACTTCTAGAAATACCTTCAATGGGACCTGTAAAATAGGTTTTTTAGATTTGCCTTGTAAATAACTCTCCTGTGTGATCAATGATCTGAGTGTGCCCTGAACATTTGCCATTTAATTTTTCATCTTATATTAAATTAAAGAATAGCTGTGGTCACACATCAATTTGTATTTTGGCACTTCTGAAAAGCATGATTTGCAATGGATCATAAGCACATTTTCTTTCCTCATAGATTTTTAGCATCCAGGCAGAAAATGTGCTCAGATAGCCTTTTGGATATAATGAAAAGCTCACGGTATATTGTATCTTGTACCTGACACCATTAATTTTTTCATATTTGTCTTGTATGTCACTTATTTTACTAACTAATACATCATTCCTATTACAGGCATACCTTCCCTATTGAGTTATCTAGAGAAAGACATGGTTAATATCAATGAGGTCCTCACGGAACATGAAAATATCCTGGGAGAGAAAGCAAGGCTACTCCTGGCAGGAATACAGTTTTGCTTTTAAAAATGAGACATATATTCAGACAGACGCAGAGCTTTGTGCAATGCTGAATCCACACCTATGTGCATTTTTAAAAACCCTCCCTCGTGCCATGTCTCTCTTTCTCCTCAGAGAGGATGGACCGAGCCCAACATCTAAAATTATTCATTCTGTAATGCAAACATACTCCTGCTGCTAAGCTGCCGATTTCAAACCAGTTTAACAAATGACAAAAATCCCTTTTCAGAAGACAAATTATTTGGAATTATCAGCTCTGATGCACTGTTTAATTATGCATGCTTTTGTGCTAAGCATCTTTAAATATTAACGAGATATGTTTTTGCACTTATGACCTAAAGTAGATCTATAGTAAACTCACATGTCTGTTGGCAATAAGTCATCACAGGACTGCCGTACAGCAACAGCTCTTTTTACACTGGGAGCTTTCCTGTGGGTTGTTTTTTTTTTTTTTTTGCTTTTGTATCTTTGCCAACACTATGGAAAAGGAATCAGGAAAATCACAACCCTGACAGAGAGCTCTTCTCAGTTGAATGGGGCTGAGATAATTCTCGCAATCCCTTTCTGTCTCCCTCTCAACATGAGAAAGGAGTGTCTGAAAGCTGCTAAGAGCTTAGCCCCGGTGCTGGGCACAGCAGGCTGCATGGTGGAAAGGGGCAGCTGGCTGGGGATGGGGACGTCCTGGGCTGCCCTTGGGTCTCCATCCCCACGGCAGACATCAGGGCCTTACCCTGGGCTCTGTGTGGGTTCAGACAGACCCGGCGCTCGTGTAATGGAGAGAAGAGAAAGCCTGTAAAAGAGTTAACAATTACAAGAGAAAAGATACTGAGAGTATCACATTACTCAAGATCAGCTTGACTCTAGAGACTGGGACAACGTTAGGATCCTGGCCAGGATCAGCTGCATCTTGACAGCCCAATCCTCTCAAATCAAATGCAGATTTCCACCGCTTCAGTGAACTTCTGAATAGATGCCTCACCCATACAGACCAGATTCATTTTAACAGAGTATCAATATGTTCCTGATCTCCTGATCACTTCCAGTTTAGTGAGATCATCTTCTACCATCATCAGGCCCAAAGGACTCGCCTGATTCCCCACGAAACAGAGTAAGAGCCCTGGTGTACGTGGCCTGACATTGGCAAAAGCAAGAAGACGAACGCTCAATCGCCAAACTTCCAGCAGTAACACGGACATTGACGGGCTTGAAAGCGCCTGTCTGAGCGCAGAGCCCTGTCTGTATAACTTCTGTACTGTGGGAATGTGTTTCTGCTCTTGCTCTCATCAGACACGACAGAAACCTGAACCACACCAGTGGCTAGTGAGAGCTCCTGGGGGCATGGAGCTGGGACGGTGTCCCCTCTCTCCAGCCACGGGCCCCGTTACCTGCTGTCTGCTCGCCCTGGCCCTACCTGTATGCTCAACAGCTGTGTGCCAAATCCTCTGCATCCCCATAGAGCTGAAGAAGAAATAGCTTTAACATATTTCTCAGGGCAGCTCCTCACTGGAGAAAAAGGAGAGGGGAGAGGATCTGCTAGGCACAAAATCCTTCCATCTACTCTACCTGCAAAGGCTGTTTCTGGAGCTCACCTCCCCGTGTCACCGCACTGTGTCCATAGTTGTATTCAGAGCTGCCCGATCACAAGATAAGATAAGCCATCCTTTCTTTGACAAAACCTGACAGCAACACATGCCTCACATATTAAAAACAGCCTCCTTTCCTGGCAGCAGATAGCATCTTTGCTGCTCACAAACCACTCACAGTAGTTAGAAGGTGCCTTGTACGTACGAATGTTGTTGCCTGATATATTAAGCCAATACACAAGCTCATTACCTCCGCTTCTTGCATGAACCTTACCCATATCGAAAAGCTGTCACACAGCAAAGCATTAAACAAATACAAGGGCTGCCTTGTTATTATTGTCTGCGGTACAGCGGTGCTTGCAGAGCGAGGCAAGGCAGGGGTCTGGCTGTGCTGGTGCTGGATGCGCAAATGGGGTCTGACACAGTGTGGCAATCAAGAGGTAGCACAGGCAGTTGAGTTTTACCCTGTTGCAATGAAAAGATCACCCATTTCTCACTTCCCAGCCTAGGCGAGCAGGGAATTACCCCTTTTTTTACAAAGCAGTACAGCACTGGAAAATAGCCTTGCCCCTGAAAAACTCCTCTTAAATGGGCGAGTCAGAGCACAGAAAGGGCAGCAAATATTCTGCCAGGGCATACGGGTCTCCAGCATGTCACAGGGGACTGAGGCAGGGACAGGAAATAAATTATATTCTCAAGGTCCTGCAGGCATTCTGCAGCAAAGCGAGGAGAAAATCTGGATATCCCAAGCCTTCAGGTGGATTATCTGTCCGTGAAACACAACTTCTTCTTCCGTGTTAGACTGACCCCTCACCTGGGTATGCTCTTTGAGAAAGAAGCCTCCAAACACTCCTTCTGCCATCAAATGGATTCGCTGGGAAATAAAAAATAATGTGATGATCTGTTACATGAGTGCCTGATGATGAATAGCTTCTGCTTATTCTCTACTGCAACAGAGGAATGGCTAACCATCAACACAGCAAGGAGGGAGCTTACCAAATAATGCAGCTCGTTCCCTGTCCATTCCCAAGGGAAAGCAGACAGGCAGAAACGGGCGTATGAACTGGTCTGGTGGCACCCGTTTGCTTCCAGCCATCCCTTGCCAGAGGTTGGTATGACCGCAGGGTTGTGTGGCACGCAGCCCGTGTGTGGGGCACACGTGGAACTCAGGCTCAGCAGGCGAGGTCTGAGAGGGACTTAGACCTCCTGGCTAAAAGGTTGGAAAACGGACAGAAAAACGCAGAGAGTCCCAGAGAAGGAAAACAAGAATCTGCAATTCAAATCCATTCATCCCTGAGGGACTGGTGAAACAACGGCTTGCAATTTCATTAGTGCATTTTAATATGTTAATGGGCCCCCAGCTGCTGGTAACTGCCCCGTCAGCTGGAGTGTGGTCTACTGACCATGTCCTTCTGCTGCTCTGCAGCGCCAAGTCAGACAGATTTCCTCAAGAGGGTTAAGTAAACAAAGTTTAAATCACACAGCAACAGTCTAGGAGCATACTCAAGGCCAGTTAGGATTATCTCAGTTGTGGGGTGGTAACTGGCTTGATGCGTCAGGCGGGATTTTTCCTAGAGATGCGACGAAATGCACAGTACCGCTGCCAACACTGCCTTCTCGTCAAAAATTTGCTTGCATAATTTACACCAGGTGTCATTTCAGGTAGAAAATATTGGGATGTTAAGGAAGTCGTAACATTGGCAGATGATATTTTATGTAGTAATATGCATGCTGAGGACAATAGTGAGTACCACTATAAGTGAGTACCACTCAACATGAATAATGGCTGCAAGGTCAGGCCCCTAATGAACAGTTGTCTAGCTGTGAATATATACACTTTTTCACTGTGTTGTAGGCAATGCTCTCTGCTACCTAATTAGGTTGATCCGTGAATATGATTATTCATTATCTGAAGTCTGAGAGTACAAAATTATGTATCCGTTCAGTGTGCCTTAAAGAAAAAGCATGTGAAATTCTGATGTCAGATAAGGTGACTGCATGGTGAATGAAAAAAATACACTACTAGTCCCCAAACTTTCCATGGGAGTGTGTTGAATTCCAAAAAAGTTCACCTGGAAAGAAAGAAAAAACAACAAAACCCCTTTTTTTATAAGGTGACACTCAAAAATTCAAATCCTAATTTCAGAAGAGATTTTGCATTATGAACTGCAATGCAATTTCTGATTTAAAAGATATACAAAAGAAGAATAAAATATTTTTCTTTTCTAGAAATATGACTTTTCAATTGTGTTCAAACCAATTATCTGGAAATCCTGAAACACTGCAATGTCTACCGGTATGGGGTCTCCAAAATTACACAAGATTAATTCCACTACACTGAGCTCCTGCAAAAGAAAGAGCTGTAACCTGTTGCCTTGACCCTCCTGCTATCCAGTCGCCCAGGGATTCCCAGCACTATCCTTCCCTCCCCGAAGGTGATTGCCAGGACTTCGGAGACTCTTCCACTGACGAGTGGGAAATGGGAGCCCTGGAGGCATGACGTGGGTGCAAGGAGCCAAGGCTGCCAGGAAGAGCAGAGTGCTTCAAAAGCTGGAGAACATCAGCCATTTAGCACCAGAGGCAATAAGATAAAATAAAAACATGACATAATGTGATGACAGGGGCTTACAGGAAAGGAGAACAAGCTACAGGCAGAGGAGGGATGCGGTCTTGATGTAAACTGTGCCCATTGTACCCTTTCAGCTTGATCAGGACGGGCTTGTGAGAGACCCTTGCCCAAAAGAAGACATTAACTGTCTAATACTCTCATTTCTGATTCCCTGGTACTGACATTGGCTCTGTTCACATTCCCAGCCAGCACAGCTTCTCTCAGAGTCTATTCTGAGGAATGAAGAGAAAGGAGAGTTAACAGAAAGGCTAAATATTTGAACTGGCTACTGGAGCAAGAAAAGAAAAAAGGAGGGGGGGGGGGACGAGGGACACACAAAAACCCAAGATGAGAAAAAACAGGTGTCTCACCTTCGAAAGGCACATTAGGAGGCAGGCAGGCATATCTACGGAAATAGAAACAGATTCTCATCTAGTGGAAGCAGCATTTTTTTGTCTGAGTCTCTAATTCCCATCTAATGCTGGGATACAGTTCCTGGAGACTGGATATGAATCTGAACCGAACGTCTAGATACCAATTTGGAAGGAAATCTCAGTATAAAATTGATTTGGGCTCACCCTGCTTGCTGCAGGTCAACGTGCCTGTGAAAAGAAGCTCCCTGAAACTCTCTGGCTATTTCTCTTGTAATGCCAATGCTCCGGCTCCCCTCCAGCTCCCACACCACCGTTTTCCTTGCAGGTGTCTGGCTGTGGACCTCTTGGCCTTCGCCTGCACCTAATCCATCCTCTCACAGGGAAGTCAATGAGCCAGGGCACACCCCCCTGCGACAACCATGTGCGAGAATCGTTAATGATGAAATGCAAAAGGCGTTTCCCCATTATACTCTTTCTCCCGCGCCAAGTTTTTCCTTGTTAATTAGGAGGAAAATTTCACAACTTCACCGCCGTATAATTAAATCTTGCAATTAACATGTGCACTTAAGCCATCGTTTTGAAAATGAGACTTATGCAGTGAAATCTACTTAAGGGAAAGCACCAGGATGGAGGGTGAAACTGCAACACTGTGCTAATGATCCAGAACACCACTGGATAAATGATAGGTCTTACTGACAGCACTCTGCCCATCTGACATGTGCAGGAAAGGGCATATGCTTATGGATGCTAATACAACACGGTGCCAATAAAAGGGGAGCTGGAGGGAGGGTGACAAAAGCAGAGGTAAATACATTAAGTCTCAATTAGAGTAGTGACACAAGAGAGAGCTAAGGTTAATATATTTTAGGAGAAAGCCTTTCTGTGAGCTAGGGGTTGATCTCTGCGGGATGATGTGACAGAAGTGATGACAAGGGAAAAGGGAAGAGCTTTTCATTTCGTTAGACATCACTTGGAAATGGCCATGCAGTCTCAGTGCTTTATGGCCTGCACTGGCACATCTCTTCGGTTTCTATCACCCGCTAGGCATGGGCACTGGGTGGCTTTGGAAGAGCCGGATTCAGCCGCAGCCTTGTTCTTTGCTTCTATGATGCCACTATAGCTTGGGGCGTCTAATACGCAGGCTTGCACCCCAGCTCCAATCTGGCTCAGACTCAGCACCTGGGGGGAACACAGACGTGCCTGCATGATTTTACTGCACGACAAACGTTCAAGCTCTGTACCTTCAGTGTGATTTTACAGCGTGGCTGTTTGTGCCTATACTAGCTAGCACGTGGCAAAATTCGGAAACCAGCACACAAATATCTTAATGGACATTGCAAGTTCTTGCTGGGTAGTTACACAGCAGCAGGCAAGCAGTCTCAGGTCACATTTGATGATTTGACATATATAACAATACAATTAAAGTAAGCTTCAAAGAGGTAATTATTGCGGACTAGTGGTATGCCACACTGTAAGCTGGAAGAGAATAAAACCCAGCAGCTGACCACCTATGACTCACCTCTGCCTTTTCTACATACATTGAGAAAAACAGAATTGCGTCTTTAACAGCAATCTGTGTTAACATTTTAATTGCACTGACTGAATCTTATTCAGCCGCTACCTCTTTCCTCCTTCCAAAATAATCCTTATTCAATTAGCAAAGGTGCAGACAGTATCATGAAATAGTCACAGAAGCTCATCAGAGAAACAAAGCATTATTTGCTTTTATACCTCCTCACACATATGCACACACCACCACGCTTATTAGGATGACATCTCACATTCAGGCATAAAATCTTAAATTACAGAGTAATTGGGGCTTTTCAACTGATCCATAAAAGTATGCACTTAGCAAAATTTAAGGACAGGTAGAAGAGATGGATAACACCCGATGCATCACCTTTTCAAGACAGCCACTGAGGCATGCAAAAATAAACATTTGCTGATGTGAATGCAGTGTGCTATTTGTACAATGCAACACGGCAATGACCTCAAGTAATAAAAATATCTGCAGATTTAAGCCCAGAGGACTATATTGCATATCAATAGCAATAAAACCAGCAGAAATAGAAATGTATTATTTATAGGCCTATTTATAAAACCTAAATACCTCTCTAGTGGACCTACTTCTGTAGAATGAATTGCCATCCTCCCCCCCTTCCTTCAGTGGTTTGTATGACAAGGTAACACAGGACTGTACCATTAAGAGAGATCTCTGTAAAAGATACAGAACTGGAATCAGGAAGAGATGCAACTCCCTTCTGCATAATTTTCCCAGTGACATGGCCTGCATTTCAATGAAGCAGCCCCACTTCACTCCTTTGGAAGTAGAATTGCAAACAAGCCCCAGACCTATAGTGTAGTCTCACTAGGAGGGCTGATTCTGCCTGATAAAGATGAACAGGATCTCTGGCATTAATTTTGACAGCAGTATAACTAGACTATGACTGGGTTCCTTTCCTTTCCTTTCCTTTCCTTTCCTTTCCTTTCCTTTCCTTTCCTTTCCTTTCCTTTTTCCTTTTTCCTTTTTCCTTTTTCCTTTCCTTTCCTCTTTCCCCCAATGTCAAGCTTTTTTCATTCAGTGGACATACTGAAATGCCAGCAGAGGGAAGAAAGGTATTTCACTATGTCCTGTCACTCAGATCTCTCCTTAAAACACTCATGTTGTTTCAAATCTCACATTGCTTTTATCTCACTATCACTTATAAGACCATTACAAATAATAAATCCTTCCTGGGATGCCCCATTTTATGGACCAAAGCAATTCTGTGTTCACAGGGACAATTCTCCTTCCTTATATATCCCCTAGAGCAAAACTGCAGGTGCTGAAGTTACTTCACCAATGAAAAAAAATTACCAGAGACTTAAAAGATTAGGCTGGGGAAGGTAATGGATTATACTGAGGGACTCAATCACCTACATTTACTTGGAGAGCCTAAGTGTCTTCAGATCTGTCCATAAGCTGCTGAGTAACACACTGACTAATTTAGGCACTGGACAAAGGCCCCTGAACAGACCGGCAACAGTCTACTGTAAAGCAGCCCTAACTTTGTCTCCTGCATGTTGCCTTTTTTACAGACCGCAGCACCTAACCCCTCTGTGATGTCCCCCCCGGCACAATGGCAGACCCCCACAGCCAACCCATGCAAGTGGGAGGTGGTGCCATGGACATCACATACTGCCTTTGTCCTTTTTTGTTACTACTTGCGCTTCCAGTGAGAAATCTATGTGTTCACGTTACTGTAAATTACTCAAAAATCTCTTTTCACCTCCTCACAGCTGCTGCGTGACATACACCATCATCCAGTTCTTCGTTGGATTTGACTCACAAACTTCAAGCGAAGTTTCATCGGCTCTTGCCAGAGAGATCTTCTTTTGTTGTGATGTTTTCAGAAGTATTAGACTGAGCTACCAAATACTATCTTTATTTCTTCTCCTCCACTCTGGATGTTTTCAAATGCCTTAACTGTGACTCTGGCCCTTACTATGCTGGTGAGTTAATATAAGCCATCAGTTAAATGAATTAAGATTAATTCGATCCTGCTGTAACTTGCACTGGTGCAAATCTAAACATTTTACTTCAGAATTGTTTGGGTTATAGCAGTGTAAAAGAAAGGGCTAACAGCAGCAGAACTAGAGTAGTACTTCCAAAATATCTGGATTTTCATCTCCTTTGTCTTGACAAGTGTAGCCTGGTCATCCCACCACTGCAATTTCTTCCGAAATTCTGGCAATTTAGTTCCAAAACGTGAGCAGAACTTGCGAGCAGAGAGACTGAAAGCTGAATAATCTAGTTTATAACATCTGCATGAAATACAGTTTAATTCCACGTGTCTACTACAGAGGGGACCAAAAGGATTCTCTATATATTTTTCAAGATGTACACATTGCTGGCCAAAGAACTTTACCAGATGTTTCAAATATATCTTTCCTGATGGAGATGTATCTTTTTACATAAGAATCTCACTCAGCTCTCCCACAGACTTGAAGCTAGCCCAGTTTTCTCCTAATGGGAAAAAGATCACGTTTCCAATGTCTTTCATAAATTTTACGCCTAATTAAGTTCCCATTAATGGGGTTGAGAAGGGCAACTTTATTTCCAGGACACACTTTTTGCATTTGTGTTGGGTTTGTTTTTTTTTTTTTTTTTTTATAAAGGTTACTTGGACTTCTGTGGCTTTCTGGATTTTTAAGAGGTTGTTTTTCTTTTTCCCTTTTGCGACTCACTTCTTGGGCAGAAGTGTCACTGCAAAGCTGTGTGCCATTACCCGGTATCGTTTTGTTTTCTGGTCTATTCAAATTTGTTAGCTTTTTTTTTTTTTTTTTTTTGCTTTTTTTTTTTTTTTTTTTTTTTGATCTGGGGAGTGACAGCAATGACAAAAACCCCCTTTTCTCACCAGCTGAAAAAGGACAATGCTGCCGAGGCAGCCAAGCGGCTGACAACAGTGCCACCCTGCGTCCCAGCCGGCTGCGGGTCCCACCGAAATCACAGCTATTCACTAAACCCTTATCAGACACACCAGTCTCCTTCAGCTCTCGTGCACCACACGCACCAGCAAGACTCCTTTCCTGATGCTTGCTGGCAATTATTTACTTTCTGCACCTCCTCTTTAACTTTCTGCCAGGAGGTGAATTTATGGCTGCATCGCAGAGAGCAGCCTTCAGAGCCGCACAAATAATCATTGGAATAAGGCACCTTTCCTTAAACAGTTTGGTTCCGTAGTTTGGGTAGAAATGGCTTGATGGAGCTGCAAATCAATATTACTCTGTAAATTTTTAATGTTCACACCATGTGAAATGCTGTAAATAAAATAAGCTAACCACAATAGGCTATTCTTTGTAGTTCATTTAAAAAAATGTCTGTTCAGCAGTATGGCTAACTACTTGCTGTAGATATGGCTTTAAAACTGTCTAGGCTAATACATCAAGACCAGAATTTGAATAACCTCTAGTGGCAGGCAATTTTTCAGAACTTCCAAATACTACAATAAGTCACACTAGAATTTTTTTTAAGAAGTTATGTGCTAATATGGACAGGTCTGAAAAAAAGTAAAATGAGCCTGAGATTCTTGCACTGGCGTGTTTGTTAATCCAGCAAAGGGGTTTTAATTATTAGAGGTGAGGTCAGAGTGGAGAGATCAGATCCGGATTTCAACCCTGGCCACATATAGAAGTCCTGGGACTTTGGAGCTGGGGGATTTCTCATTAAGTGACGCCATTACAGAAATGTGTAGGTACCATTATTGTTACCTTGGATCCAGGCTTTAAAATTTTTCTTTTTTGGTCCTAACCCATCATCTCTTTCCTCAGATGTATCTCACAAGAGGGAAACTATTGCACAAAAGAAGAAAAAATAACCTAAGCATATATGGCAGCAAGACCCATTTGAAAAAAACAAACCACAAACCAACACCAAAAAAGCATAAAAAGCAAACACAAAAAGCATCTGCAGTATAAAAAATCGCCACCTTTTGTAACTTTGCTTCTTGGCTGTGCCTTGCCCAGAACTATCTCTGCAGGAGATGTGTCACTATGGAGACAGATTGATGGCTTTTCCACCGGTGGTATGTCACTGACTGATTTGATGGTCTAGTCATAGATGCTGCCACGTGGGGGATATCAGTACAGTGTTTAATCTTGCCCTGCTAGTAGAGTGAGCAGCGCTTGGAAGCAATATGCAAAACCCTGGCATAGAAGGACGTATATGATTATATGCCATTACATTTGAGCACCCTCTTCTAATTCAGAAGAGACCTCAAGTCCAGCTCTCTTGGCCTTATACAAAATTCAAGAGGGGAAAGAGGAGAGGCACAAAGAGAAATACAAAGGCTTTCTTTGGCCTGAAGTTGGTTAGGAGGGAAAACAAAGATTAGCTGGTAATATTGAGAAGCTGGTCAGCAAAGGCCAAATCCTGGTTTCTTTACCTGTATCCTAAAAGTTGCTGAGTAATTCCAGGTATGTTCTCACTCTCCTATTGGGAACAACACATTTCTGGGTCCCAGGCTGGGCTCTGGGGTGAAGTGAGTCCCATTTCCATAGGATGATAGGACAGCTCAGCACCCTGCTGCTCACAGCAGGATCAACTGTGAGACAAGACCAGGTTGCTCAGGGCTTTACCTAGTCATGTCTTGAAAATCTCCAAGGATGGAGGCAGCACAGCCTCTACAGGTAACCTGTTGCTGTGTTTCACTGTCCCCAGAAATTTATCCTCATATCCAGTCTGAACTTGCCCTGTTTCAGCTTACGCCCATTGTCTCTCGGCCTCCCACCACGCACTGCTGTGAAGAGCCTGGATCTGCCATCTTGCTAAACATCCTCACAGGTATTTTCTATCAAAGCACCTCACATTTCCTTAGCATGGTCTCTGCATGGTCCCAATATTGGGACCAAATTGCTGCCTTGGTCCCATTTCACAACTTCCCTGACAATTGCTCCTAATATCCCAGGGTCTCGGGTGTTAAATACTCTGGCAAAAGCTCCATCTCTCAATCAGAAGTACCTGCAAATGCGATTTGTCTGCTCCTTATACGTTTTAATACACAGTTAATCAAGCTGCTGAAGATACTCAATGGTCCTCTGCATTCTCACATTATCCCACTCCAAGTAGAAAATGTATCAGATATCAATTAAGTGTTACATGTGACATTTATTGTGATGTCCAAGCCACATGAAGCAGCTATCTCTGAGTGAGATGGGTAGAAAAGGCAGCCCTGTACTTGCCATGTCTGTAGGAAGCCAGGTTCAGTCCTCAGCTCCATCACTGAGTAGCCATATGCTCTTACACAAATCACTGTACTACTATGGTCTCACTTCCCCATATGTAAAAAGAGGATTTTAATACTTGGATTTTGCCTCAGGGTGTGTTTCATAGCATACGATGCATTCCTCAAATAGTATCAGGGGCTCTATGCCTATGAGGTAGAGCACTCTAAAAAATGTTTTCCTAACATATTATCTGTGACAGCTCCACACATGACATGTTCCAGCAGAAAATGTGGGTTAAAAGCCTGTCCAGCTGATTCTGCCATATCTTTTAAGCTGACCAGGAAGAGGGGTCCTGGTCAACCTGGGTCAAAACACCATCAGGAGAGTGAATGTTGATGCTCCTTGGTTTTTCCGCACCTACCTTGACCTTTCTCTCAGGCAGGAAGCATCCCCCAGTCTGCAGAACTTGGACGATTACCTACTTCACCTTCTGTCCTGAAAAACCAATTTTTCCTATGAATCTTTGATAAATTAGATCTACAGAATATCCTCAGTTTTTTACTTTCCCACCCTGTGCACAAATGCTTGGCAAAGGTTGATCCTCCCTAAAGACCATACAAAATCAGTCGTTCAGCCACTGGTAGCTGTTAACTTGAGACTTCCATGTCCTGCCGCTGGCTTAGTGATTAAAAATACGAAAGCACAAGGATAAACCCTGCTGTCCTACCTTATTCCTCCAGCATGGTCATACACTGTTAGGATTACGATAGCTCTCAGCCAGATCCAAAGAAGGTGTGGGAAAGGGATAAAGGTTGGTGGATGTTCACAGTGAGCTCATCCCAAGTTGAAGAAAAAAAGTATGAAGTTCGTTTGCAACTTTGGCAAGCGGGCAATGAAGGCCAGTGTCTAGGGGTCATCCAGGAGTCAGTCATAAGCAAAAAAGGACACTAGTGTACGGACAGTTTGTGAAAGATCTTGGAAGTGAAACGGCAGAGAAGGAGAAGGTAAAACAGCGGAAGAAGAAAATCATCTTAGCACTGGTGTTCAAATGAACTGTAATGTGGCAACACTGCTGAGGGAAGGAGAAAAGTAATCCTACAGGAGTAAAGAGCTGGAGGGGCTGTGGATAATGTGTGTGGATGAAGAGAAAACACTGTATGATATGTAGTGGGGGAAGATCGGCAGTACAGTGTCCAGTTGTGAGGAACAGAGAAGCAGCCTGAGCAACAGGCAGTGTGTCAGGCAGTGTGGGCTGTTTCTGCAGCCCCTGAGGGTAAAGGAAAGAGAAAGTCTAGGAGACACTAGGCTGAGGACTCAGCTGTGTCCAAGCTGTATCCATCACACCCTTGCATGCTGTGCCTCAAGATTGTCGTCTCCTGTTCCAGGCAATGGGATTGCTTCGGGCAACAAAAGAGAGGAGAGGCCAAGCTTCCAAAATCCTCAGGTCACGGGCACCCTCGAGTTTCTGCCAATGGGTAACCAAACAAGTGAAACCAATCTGGGAGCACTGAGTTATGTGCTTATCCCTGAGACAAGAATTAGAAGGAGATAGCATTAGAGAGAGAAGGAAAAGAGTGACTGACACTAGGAAATCTTCATTTCCTCTCTGGTACAGGCTCTGGCATAACAGCAGCATCAGCTCTTCCTTCGGGAGGGCAGGAGCGGGAAGTCCCTAGACACTAAAGCTCTGCCTGCACTAGGAAACTAACTCTGGAGAGAATGGTTTTGGACATTTTGGGATGCACCTGGACATTTCAGAATGTTTCTGTTTTGAAGAAAACGCTGATAGTATGAGCTATGAAGATATGAACACCTGGAATAAGACTGAAAAAAAACTTCCAGGTTATTATCACTTTAATCTTCTGATATTTATGGACTGTCTCACAAATTTTAAGTGACTGGAGTTAGCAGTATTGCTCTCAGGGACAGGACTCCTCAGATGCCAGATACTTTGATCTTTTCTTTATTGAGGACATTTCCACCACCAGAACACCTGAGATGGAAACACCACAGAGAAAGAGGTAAGCAGGCATAGATAATGTAAGTCTGCATTTTTCATTATTTTAACTGCTTTTGTTAAAACCTTAACATCACAAGAAAACTCCTGGCTTTTTGCATTGTACATCCAACCGGTAAAAGCTACCAAAATAAGCGTCAGAAAAGATCACCTTACTGCCGTCATAGGAATGGACATTTTAAACAACAGTAGTGAAGGAGTCAGATCAAGCTTAAAAGTCATCCTAACTGTGATATCTTCTCAAAACAACTCAATGTGATTTATCCTGCAGTTCTGTAGAAGGGAAAGCGGAATGAAATCAGAACAAATTCAAGCTACAGCAGAACTCAAACTTGAACTGCACCAGAAAACACTCATTGGGCCCATTCTGGTTTGCTAGTCATCCCCCATCCTGAGTGCAGAAGAGCAAGAGTGGACAGACAGCCGTCCATCACTCCTGCAGACATACAAACAACACATACACACAAATCTTATTATTTTTGGAGCAAATTTTTCCTGTGTGAAACACTCCTTAATAGGGTTCCCAAAAGGTCTTACTATTCCTTACGAGACTCGCTCTGTTTCCTTGGCATTCAGGGCCATGGAGTGATTTGTTAATGTATGGATCTGTCACAACTAATAAATCTTTACAGCGTTATGGATGACATTATTATTTTTGATCAAGATTACAGCATTGGCTGGCTGATGCAGTTGATATCAATGCTTACAGGCTATCACCTACTCCTTGAATATTAGCTTAAAAAACCCCAATGCAATTCAGATCATGGTTCCATTTAAATATTAATGGCACAATGATATTGATGGTAACAGTATCCCTGCAGAGGCTGCAAACCACTCTCTCCATACATGCATTCATAGCATTAGGCAGCAGAAAGAGCACTTGCTGGGGGCTGGCTGCTGATTGTAATGCAGAAACATTCATGTGCAGCTGCTTGTGGGAGGTAGAGGAGGGCGAAGGCAGGAGGGAAACTGGTTCATGTATAAGTGTGCATGCAAACACACAAATTCAGTTCCTACAGCAGGACTAAAATAAATCCTAACCCACCTGCTGTACTATGCTTGGATGTCAGGTAAGGCCTAAAGAAAAAGACAGTATATAAAGAAAAAAAAAATAGTGTACAACATAAATAGCATATGTGCCAAATGAATTCTATAATAAAACAGATGTAGCAAATTATATTTAATAATGTTTGACAATTCCCCATGCAGCTAATGGTTTGTTAGAAATTAGTCCCTAATGTTTCAGGGACTGCTGGCATTTACAGTCATTTTCTTTGTCTTAATTTACATTGTTTGTATGCCGTGTGCCATTTTTCCTGCTCTTTGCAGTTTTATGATCTTTCTTGGCTTGTTGGGATTTCAAATGTTGTTTTAACTCACTAGCTACTCTAATAACACAATGTCCATGGGAAGAATTTGGTAAAATTCTTTTTTAGGGGTTCATTCCCTTTGTCCTCTTCATTACGCAATGAAAGCCCATTCTGCTCTGACATCCAGAGTCCTGTGAGACCTACTTGTTGCCAAAGGTGTAACTTCTAGTCCTGGATTTCATGGTATGAGTGAATAAAAAGTGAGTGCATTGTGCCAGGCACAAAAGGCAATTCAGCTTGCACTGAAAGTCCTGCTCTAGCAGATTCAAGTGATATAACAAACCCATTTTAGCCATTAAGTGCCCTTTCAACCAACTGTTTAAATACTGTTCAAAAGAACATAAAATCATTTTGCATTATACTGACAAAATAACTAAAATTAGGATTATATCCCTTGTCCAGGAGGATGAATAAAGCCACGTAAATGAATCCATAAGCATTACTCACAATGCCATACACTCCCTTGAGAACTGAAGACCAAAAGTTGATTGCTTTTCTTCTAACTCTGCCAGCTGTTCTAATTTTAAAAGAAATTCTCTCTCCCTACAAACTTTAGCTTGTCTAAGAAATGTTGGACAAGCATGAGAGCATGGGAACCTCATGCCTTCAATCCAGAGTGAAGGAGAGGTAGAGCCACCACGGCTCAAAACAGCAGGATGGGGCAACAGATCCCATGATATGCCTGTAATAAAACCCAAGAAGTATTGTTCTTTTGTGGCAGAAATTCCAAGTCTGCTTAAAGGAGGGGAAGTATTGCCTGTTTGCAGCTGCTAAGGCGGAAGCCCGATTTCTCCTTGAGAAAAATTCAGCTCCACTCAGGTCTCCTTGAAGTGCTCTGCCCAGACAGATAAGGACAGCAAGCAAAGATAAGTCCAGGCGGAGGTCCCTGTAGTGTGCCCACGGAGCTGCTGGTGTTCCAGGGCAGCAGTCAGGGCAGGGGGAAGCTCTGTGCCAAGCGACAGCCTTGCCTGCCTGATCTCTGAGGGGTGAACCAATTACTTCAGGTCACAGTTTAGAAAAGTCTGAAGTATGGAATAGCAGAAAAACTGATTCTTTTTCTCAGCAGGGGCTTATTGAGTCCAAGCCTTAGTGCCATGCTTAATTTGGAACACAGATTTTTCTTACCATTTACCTATATTTTTTCTCCCACTAGTGCAGCAGTACTTGTAGCTGGAGCCAGACAGCCTGGAAATGGAAATAGGCCAGACTTCAAGGGCTCGCAGCTTGCTTGCAGCCAACACAGCCACTGTGTAGTGTCGATGAAGGATAGGCAAGTCCTGCTCAAGTCCTGCAGACCTCCCATAATCTCCTCAAGTCCTCCAGGAACAAAAATATTCATTGTGAAGCTCAGATCATTGGTAAGATGAAGACACAAACCCTTTAGCGCTGGACATGAATGAATGTGGCTTTTAGGAGGGCAGATAAATGAGTGTCTCTGGGGCCAGACAAATTTAAGATGACTAACTATAGTATATAACAGTAATTCTTCAATGAAATGGAAGCAAGCACAGACGCTGGTGTGAATTAGTCCAGCACTGACTAAAATAACTACACATGATGTGAAACACCCCCCAAAACAGGGAAGAGAACAGATTGAACAGATTTTGGCTTTGGATTTTTGGGGCTTTTGGATTTTGCAGATTTCACTTAAAAAAAAAAAAAAAAAAAAAAAAAAAAAAAGATAGAACTTGTTCCATGCTTGAGAAAGAAAAGAAAAAGCAAAACTTGTTGCACAACCTCCTTCCTTCTCTCTTTGAAGGAGACCATTACAATTTGTCAGGACGTGGCTTAGTTCAAAGTATTTGAGTGCGAAAGGTAGATGATCTTGATGTATACAGTGAAGTTTCACAGGGGACACATTCCCAGGATATAAGTCAGACTAGCTGCCATCTCAGGCACAGTTTTGATCCACCTGCATATACATTTTAAAGGAGGTGTGAAACTCATTCACATACTGGGCTGCTTCAAGGAAATGTATTTAAACGTGGTAACAGAATGGAAGGTGGAAAGATCTGTCATCTGGAAATGTGTTTATATCAAAAAACGTGTCAGCTTAAAATGGCAAAACCTAGAAGGGGATAAAAAATGCAGAAAAGACAGATGCCATTCTCTCCCTCTGGGCAGCTGATGGCTGAGGGAAAGTCCTATTTGATTCTACTCCATGGCCTTTTCCCTTTCCTTCAAGAGCTGACATGGGTGTAATTAAACCCCAGTAACTCCAAAGAGCTCGACTGTTTAAGTTACATATTGTCCAATTACTTACTCCATTAGCCTTACCTGGGCTGCAGCTCCGAGTCGGATCTTATTCAGCTGTCCTCCTCAATTAGTTTTTTGTATAGAGACACCCCAGCCTGGGTCTTTGACAGGTTTGGGGTGTAATGCATTTAATGAACGGTAGAAAAGGAAGTTGTCGCTGGCTCAAACCCCTTCAACGAAGTAGTTTGCCAAAGCCCAGCTCTCTGGGGAACACCAGTTTCACTCAATCTCTTACTAACTATAACTCTAATTCAAAGCACTAAACATTTATTCTGGTAAGCTGCCCTGCTAAAAGATGACAGGAGAATTCAATCCCTGCCAATGTCACCGGGGCACCACAATTATCAAGGCTGTGCCTTGACTTACACAAAGAAAGCTCAGCTGCTTTCTGAAGGATACCACCAGTGTTTAGTTTTCAATTCCCAGGGTCTATCACACCATCTTGATGCTCAAAGACCTTAATTCATCTTGCTGTCATATCTAGCCATCACCTACGAGGCACTTTTCGAATGAGGTTCATCCTGCCTGCTAGCATAACACAGTCATCATCTGCCCTGTCATCTGAAAAATATGAATGTTTCATGCTCCACTAATAAATCTGCTACAATATTTGTTGTTGCTTGTGCAGTCCAGGGGCCTGCTTTATGGAATATTTGTGAATCACTTGCTTGATGATAACGATCATTGCTAATTGTGAGCGTCTTCCCAGCTCCCGCCCTAGTACATGGGGTGAGCAAGGTGCTCCAGTGTGAATCTGAGCCCTCGTTGCTCTCTTCCCATTGCCTTTCCCCTCAGCAAGCCCAGCCAGGGCAACAATTCCCCTCAATGCAACGGCGTGGAAGAGGGGAAACCCACCATGCGCAGACAGAATCAACATCAAAAGCTTTTTGCCCAATTTCCCATTTAATGAGAGGACCTGCAGGAGGAAGCTTGCAGAATGAAACTGTGTGGGATAGTTATTAAACAAAAAAGTTACACGTCACCCCCCCCCCCCCCCCCTTTCCTTCACTCGCTGCTGCCTTTAAATGGCCCTAAAAAGCCAATAGCATCACCTTACATATTTTCCTCTGTCGTCTGTATATATTCTCCTCTTTCTAACAGCTCATGGTTTGATGGCTGGCAGGCAGAAAGTTTATGTAAAGTCAGTGCTTTCCAGAGAGAGCTTGGGGTTTGAGTAAGTCATTTACATGCTGGAAAGCAAAAATACTGGGAAAGCTTGGACAGTGAAGGAGAAGAGTTATGGTAACCTATTTCATTTTGCATTTTTGCCAGACATGGAAAAATGTCCTCTGCTCTGCAGTTACCTGTGCTCAGGTGAAGAGGTAGTGAGTTGCCTTTCTGCTTTGAGAAGATGTTGAGTTTAAGGGCCTGAAAAGACAGGATGATTTCTGAGGTACATGAACACGCATCGTCCATATTTCAGTGGCACACAGGCACTTCAGTGAGGAGTGAGTTCCTTGGCCCTAATACTGTAGTTGAAAAACCTTGATTTCTTCCTAAAGAGTTTAGACCCCAAATGGGTGAGATAGGCCAGGAAAAGGGAGTTTTCACTCCGGATTACAAAAACGTATCTTAGGGCCCCCAAGAAGTCAAGTTCTCTTGCTCAGTATTGCCCAGTATGGTGTGTATATAACTTGTGTATAATAACTTAGGCTGAGCTATGGACTGAGCTCGAGTCAAACAAGGGCTGTGAGCAGCTGCCCATGGACGGGCACATCAGAAAACATGCCCCAAGCGCTTTGGAGAACTCTCTGCTGGTGCAAGCAGGTGGTACCAACAATCCTCGCTCTTGCTTCCAAACTCCACCTCTTGTTTTCGCAAAACTTGTCAGACCCGCATGTCTTTAACATCCTACACAGTGGCAGAAATCTGGCTGAAATTGGGTAACAGAGTCCATCAGGGAGAGAGACACACACAGTATCATAAACATCATTTCCTGAAGAAGGCAAGATCAAAAAAGAGCTTGTAAGCGTCAGGCCCTCCTTCCTTTTGACCAGATCAATGCATCCCTTGGTAAGGCTGAGTATTGATTTATTTTATGAAAACAGTGGAGTTTGGAGTTTTAGATTTATGCTCCTTGCCCAAAGACAAGCTCATATCTGAAAGAGCACGAGTTGGTGAATCGGCTAACGGCGCTTACTCAAACCACTAATCATTCCAGTTCTTAAAGATTTTTAAGTCAGCTATTGACCTATATTATTCTGTCTTGAAAGAGACGTTATAAGCTGAACAACAAATTAGAGGGAAAAAGCCTAATCAAGATTGGTTTCAAACCTCCAAATCTTCCCATTAAGAGCTGCTTCTATTTCCTATTATTCATTGTTCTAGGTAAAGAACGTTTATGAGGTATTAGGCATTTTAGCGGCTTCTCCTCCATTTTAATTTTAGTTGATGCACATTTGAGTGATAAAAGATCACAAGATGTTTTCCCCAAAGTTATTTATTAATGTTCATTATAAAGGGGAACTGGGGGGAAATGATGAGAAACTAAATGGCCCAGATTTTTTCTTCCAGCAGGACCTGCACTGGAATCACTTTTTCACCACTAACAGACAGTACATGGCCAACACTCACACAGACTTAAGGAAAATTCAGGCCCAAAAGTGACAAAAGACTACTGAATCCATCATTATTTTTCCACTTCACCTAGCTAACTCGAAAATCACTGACTGCTCACTTCAAAGTGAACACAGCTGCAAAATGACGCAAATACCATTAGCGACAAGTTGACATTTATTTATTCATTTATTTATTTATTTATTTATTTATTTATTTATTTTTAAAGAGAAAGTTTGGCATGCTGCAAGATCAGGCTGCAGGTGGAATGAGTTAATTTTGCAGCTCACGGACTCTGCAATGGGGAGACCCTGGCACTGTAGTGTGAATGGCTGCACCATTAGAGCATGGTTAAACGGAGTCCGGGCTAAGCAGGGATTCAGAGGAACAGGTTGGAGAGGTGACAGGCAAGGTAAAGGAAGGAGTGAACATGAACAAACAGGCTTGGTTGAAAAGATCTGTCATTGATTATTAAGCTCTATTTGGTGTTATTTGGAAGCAATGAAGAAAATAGCAAGTAGCTGGATTTTGTTCAGGTTAGCATGACGTTCACTTATAAAGCTGAGAAGCCAAAATCTATTTACAAATATTTCATACTGAGGTGTTACTAATTCTTCATACTGGAAGATTTCTTTGATAAGTAAGAGCTTTTGTTTTGCTCTTAGGAAATTTTTATGACTGTATCGTATAGGGATGTGTGTTTACATCTTTTAAATTATCAATCAGCTGTATGGTGGTTGTTCTAAAAAGCAGGTACTGAAGCAGAGGTAGGATAGATAATATATCCACATCTCAGATAACCACAGACAGAGGTTGCTTTTCTGTGTGTATAGGATCTTTTGTCTAAATATACATGCATACGTATATTTACAGCACTTATTTTGCAGTTGCTTTTACAACAGCTTTAGCTGCTGGAGACATGTAGAACCATCCTTCCTAGGACTAACTCTGTGATTCATGGACACACACCTCTACATACTAAACTGGTTGTCAGTTTTATTTTAACCAGAAACAAACCTGGAATAGCTGAAAATGTCATGAAATACCATTGTATAATTTACGAGCTGCATTTGACATACCATTACTAGAAATTTGCTCAAGCTTTTAAAAACAAGAAAACCTTCAGACTTCTCATTTTTCTATCTTGTCGGATGTCCTAGCTCAACCCAGAAAAATCATGCTTGCTGAGAAGCTTTAACAATACTAAAGCAATTTAAGTTCATTGAAACGACTTCAAATTAAGAAGCAGCAGCATTCCTGAATATATGTTTCTTGAAACAAAAGAAAGTGACAGGAAGATTATGGAATTGGGGAGAAGTGCCAAAGAATCTCTAAGCTTTTGCTGCAAGAATTATTCTATGCATGGTAAATTTCTGTGATTTTGCTGGTTTAGACTCCTACTCCTTCAGGTGTAATAAATCTCTGATAATTCCCATTCAATGCTCTGTATGCTACCTCTGACTAGAAGGCAAGCATTGGAGGTCTCAAAACAGTTGCCTCCAGCTATTAGTGGGTTGTATTTTTCAGGAAAACAGCTGAAGGCAGGAAGACTCTTCCTCTACCCCCTCCCCAAAAGCAACTCGTCACTTCATTACAAAGAAGGACCTCACTAGAGGCAGAGACTCAAGCGTGCTAAGATTTCCAGAGAACTGACTGTGCAATTTCCCCAGCAATAATCAGTCTCTTGTGTCAACGATAGAGGGAAAAAAAACCCAGAAAAATCCTGGTGGAACGTATAAACTGTATGCATTGTGTTTTGAATTTATTCCACAGTACTCCATAGGCCATACACAGATTCCAGCTGGGAAATGTGTGACCACCCTCACAATGATACGACTGCTAGTACACCCCATGCTCTGCAGAAAAGGGGATGTTGGGGGGTTAACTGCTGGCACCAGCTCACCCCCAGCGCCTTGAAATGTCCATGCAGCACAGAACTGCCCTTGGCTTCCAAAGCATCCTTTCCGATTTTCCAAGGCCAGTGTCAGGTCACATTCCCACTGTTTGAGCAGCTGCATTGCATGTCATTCTCACGTGTGAAACGGCAAAATCAAGCAGTCAGATGTCACATCTCAGCACTACAAAACTATTCATCATTATCAGCAAAT
This sequence comes from Astur gentilis, assembly GCF_929443795.1. Lineage (NCBI taxonomy): Eukaryota > Metazoa > Chordata > Aves > Accipitriformes > Accipitridae > Astur > Astur gentilis. The sequence goes on from NC_064904.1 coordinate 13,185,893, forward strand.
GCAGATATGGGGGGCTTGACAGGAGAGGCCAGCCTGAAGCCTTTTTCTGAAAATCAAGAATATTCACTGGAAGACCCCTCCCCCATAGCAATTGCATCTTACTCAATATATTGACCTTGGATGGATAGATGAATCTCTTAGCGCTCTCATAAGCTTCATTTGCATTTCAGTAGGCATTAAACAATTAAGCCATTTTGGGATACAACTCTGCACATTATTTATGTGTGTCTCTCTGCCCTTCCACAGCGAACTTCTAGGGCTATAAGAAAGCAAATAAGACACATAAGAGAAGAAGAGAAAAATCCATACCATTTTTTAAAAATTCCCTCTAAGGTACACTGAATATTTTTTGTTCAGCCTGAGCATAGCAGGGGTTTTGAATGCTGTGGAAAAGAGGCAGAGGGAATGATCTTAAAAAATATTTTCAGACTTGACGAAGGAAACGATTGCAATAAAGTAAGAATTTTGTAGGTGTTATTCTATAATCCTACACTGGTAACTTCAACTCACAAAAAAATCTTATTTGCTAACATCTTATATGATTGCAGTGAACCAAGTGATCAGGTTCCACAAAGATGCACATAATTTAGAACTAGCCTAGACAGAGAGACATGCATGCGATGTTTGTGAATGTGCACCCAGAAGACAGAAGCATGGCCAGAAGAACAGAAGGTATATGCGGCCTGGGGATTTGATGCTGAACCTGTCATACCCATAGTCTCAAACAGAAAAATATTTTGATACTGTCTCAATTCAGATGATACAAAGTACTGCTTTCCCTTGACGTTCGGGGGTCAGTTCAGGCACAGTCGTAAAAGAAATGGTCCCCGGAAAGCACTGCTTGTATCAGCAATCCTCCTTGGCATTAGGAAAGCGGCCTCGGAGATGATGTGTTGCCTGACTTTTATCCAATAACTCTATTGAATTTGTTGTCTGACCTTTTCTTTCCTTTGGATGGCATCATCCATAGAGTAGTATATCATCATCATCATCATCCTCACTCAAATGATGCATCTCACTAATAGATCATTAGAAAGAAAGCTCACTCTGAAGATATACGAGTACAATACATCACGACGGAAAAGGGCGTACTGTTGATGTACTACTCAAAAGATGGCAGAGTCCAAAAGGGAGGAGGTCCAAGTGGGAGCATGTTTAATTGAGAAGGGATGACTACATCACAATACAAAGCCTTTAATACTTTTTCACTTTCCATTCTTGAAATCAGTTACACTGGATGCTTACGCTTCTTGCTCCTTTCAGCATGAAAAACCCTCAAAATTTATTTCCATCCTGTTTCACATTCTGGTTCTTGCGCATTAACACATGGGGACCTGAGGCTCTTCAGCAGCTCAGAGCTGGCTTTCAGGCTCAGTCACATCATGCAGCAAGCAGGAAGGCGCTGCTGGTGTAGGGAGCAATGCACAGCACAAGTCCTTAGTGGGCAGGACAAGAAAATCCTCTAGGTTGACAAAGGTGTCTACAGTGAGCTGTCCTACAGGATAGGTACACGTGAATCCCTGCTTTACGATTAATGTTATGACCACATAGGTTCCTGCCCACGAACCATTCCCAAAGTCCTTGCTCTCTCTGAGGTATCAAGTAAGCATCTGCTGGCTCTTGGACACCTGAAGATTTTGGCACATTGGTTGGAGGGTCAGAAGAATTGAGATCCCTTCCCAGTGTTGAGTCATTTATCTTTGCCTGTAAATCTTTGCTTTTCTGCTCATCTTGATCTCATCTCTCTCACTATGTGTCCAAACCCCACCTTCAACTTAACTAACATCTATATTTTGGGCACAGTTTTCCCAAAAATGTTTCTAAAATGTTGCTTTGCGTGTTCCCAAACAACCATTTATGTTTGGGAAGCTATGACTTGGTACGGGAAAATATCCAAAAGACAAACCCTCAAATTTGCCCTGCAAAACTACTCCCTCGCATGTTGAACCCATCTGCCTCTTTCAGCGTAACACATAGGTTTGAGAGCAAAAGGACTTTGGTGCCTGGCCTAAAAGCCTTCACACTGGATGTGACAGTCTCCCCACTGTCATTAGCTCTTTGCCTGCTTAATTATCTCCTCCACGCTGGAAAGGGGCACCTGCAGTGCTGCGTGGGGACGGTGCTTAGATAGTGCTGTTCCTCCCACCCCTCTGCTGTTATCGGTAATTTTGTTCCATATTGTCAACAAGCGTATCAGAAAAGTAAAACACAATTAACTATGGTGCCAAATAGTAGCTTAATGCTTAATTGCACAACCCACAATGAGGTCACAATTACTGGGCAATCAGATAAGCTTTCACAGATGTATTTTATAATGCATGAGCTTAATTCCTCCAGAGGTAGTCAGAAAATTACTGTTCATTAACAAAGTGGTTCCATTATCAGAAAACATATTTAAATCATCATTTTCTCCATTCTGGAAATAATGCCATTTCTTCTTCAAAAGATAAATATACTTTTAAGAAATGCTTCAGCTGGAAACTACTGTCCCAAGTAAATCTAGTGACAGATGTTTAGTGTGTCTTTTTTTCCCATTAATAAAAAAGACAAGGAAATAATTTTCTGAACTCCATCAGTTTATATCTCATGAAGTATAAAGGCAAGCTGCAGAGATTTGCACTGCTGTTCCACTTGTGGACACAACTAAATTCTGCAGCTTTGTTCTGTAGCATGTCCCCCAGAAACCAAGGCAGTGACATAAGTAAGGGGCTAGGATCAAGCACAAAGGGTCAAATGTATTTTTCTTTATCTCCAAACCTTTTTAAAATGATTTACTGCCTCACTGTATGGGACATGAAAGGATAATGCTGTTTTCAACACTCAAACAAATGACATACTGGAACTGACATTTTTTACGTACATTTATGCATCTTGATGCAGCCGTCTCCCTTACCCTGACAAAACTCCCATGGAAACAAATGGGATTTTTACCTGAAAGTGACTGCAGGATTGGCCCCTCTTTTACGTCTGTTAAAATATATTGACTCTCTGAAAACCCAGAATTACTTCACAGAAGTAGAGAAGACATCTAACTATTTCACTAATTTTAAGAAGTACTAAATCATAGAAATGATTTCAGAATACATCTTTAGAGTTATCCTTAATGTTTTCTCATATCTCTCTCAGACTGAAATAATATAAAAATCCATTGAAGAATAATAATTGTCACATTTGATGTATATTTTTATTAACAGTACTATAAAAATTCAATTATGTAGCAAAGGGCGACAAAAATCTTCCTTTAAATTATGCAGTAAACAAAGCACTCAAAAGAATCGTTTCCTCATGTCATACTTTAAAAATCTCTGCTCCATTGGCTGAGGTATTTAAACTAAATTCCCTCTCTGTGTTTGGAGTCAGATTTTCCCTTTCCTCTCCCCCTGCTCCCATTTCTCTGAACACTTTCCTGAAGGAGGTTTATTTAGCCAACAATCTGTGCCTTCCAGACATAGCATTTCCTCTGTCCACTCTGCAAATTCATATATCTGACAGTTACTGTGGGGGGAGAACACAGCTGTACAGATGGATTAATAACAAAATCAGGATGCAACAGCTCCCACAAACTGTTTCTCCACTGATAAATTTAGAAGTAACTACGGGCCACAGGATGGTCTGCTAATTATCAGTAATATCATTACTTGGGGAGATACTGAAATGTACCTCTGGACTGTGTTTAAGTGGTCCTGCCTCTGTCATACAGAGATGCAAAACCATTTTACCTTGCACAACAGGAGATGATCTAGCATAAAATGACCATTTTTTATGCTTATCATGCAGAACTAGATTGCTACTATCTTCATTCGGATGCACGGCAGAGCAGTAAGCAGTCCCCTTCATCGTCTCATCAAACCAGGGCTCCACCACAGAGAAAAGGAGGGTGCTTCTCCGCATTCCTCTGTGTCCCTGTAAGCAAATAAATGCAAAGGGAAAGGTGGAGATAAACCTAAATTTTGCAAGGAAGTGGCAGGAGGAAATGTGCTATTCTGTCAGCATGCAGGCAGACTTTTTAATTTCTTTTTTTTAATGTTTTTTTTTTATTTCCTCACAACAAAAGGAGCAGCAGGAGGACCTGGGAGCTGGATCTGGCCATCACTGCTGGCCTCATCCCAGGGCCCGGCAGTAGCAGCCTACCTCTCCTTCCAAAGCAGCAGAGAACTATTTGGGGAACTCCGGTCCTGATTGATGACCGTAGCGATTTTAGACACGGGTGTGAAACCATGAGCCTTTCACTTCATGTATCTCTATCTAACAAATAAACCAAACTGGTTTCTGCAGGTTTCACCGCAACCCTTGGGTTTTGAGGGAGGGGTGTTATTGTTCCAGCAGCCCCCATGGCTGTGACAGGAGCATCAGTCTTCAACCCGCAGCTGATTTCGTCCCACTCGCTCTCTCCGGTATCTGCCACGCATGCCCTGGTGCTACCGCACCGCTCCCTCCTGTGACAGCCTGCACCCAGGCAATGCCTCGGCACACCCCATATGCACCCCTAAAAAACCACTTCAAATTAGAGCTCCAGTTTTATTTCGCTTAAAGTCTTGTCCATGCACTCCAAACCAAAATCCCAAAGGGATCAATGCAGGATTGACCCTTAAGCTCGCAGCAGAAGCTGGTTTCATAAAGCCACTTTCCATCAACCTCGGCATTTGTATGCAGGGACTCAGCAAAGACCCCGACTGCCAGCAGTTTCCCACTGCTCCGTTCCCACCTTTCAGGCTGCCTAACTTTAGATTTATCATATGCAATTTTCTCCTCCTGTACCTATTCACAGCCGTGCTTCCCTGGGGTGACCGCCTGCCAGAGGCAGAGATGTTCGCCCAGATCTGCGCTTCATCTGTGAGCTCTGAGTGTGCTGCATGAAAATAGTTAACGCATATAACAAGGAAAGGGAGGGAAGAATAAATTATCGTCAAGGAGCTCCACAGAACTAATTAAATTCGATAGGAAAGCTGACAGTACTACAACCACAGAGACTTTTCCCCCCCTGTCTGCTCACTAGAAGAAGTCTTGCTTAGCTGGGCAGAGCAGCTAGCTATAAGTTTGGTTTTTGAACTTAAATAGCACACATACCATGGACAAAATTCATGCACAAGAATCTTATTTAATGTGAGGAAGATTATTTTTAAAAGTTAAGCAGAAAGCGCAGAAGGTGCCTGTGTACTTGTATTAGCAAAAGCCAGTCATAGTTGGCAGCACAGATGGAAAAAGACTCCAATAAGAGACTGTCACCATGCAGGAAGGGCTGGAAAATCCCAGTGGCAAACCTCTTTGTAAAATAAGAAGGAGGGCAGGAGGAGTAGTCACCACATTAAATATTTGAAGACAACGAAAGAAAATTTTCCTGCTCACAAAGTTTCTAAAGCCCATCAGCTAAGCGCAGTTTCAAACGCAGTGGCAGGGGCAGAAGAGACCCATTCCCAGACCCTGCTTTCGCCCTGTGCCGGTCACACGTCCCCTGCCACAGGTCCCGCTTGCAGCCTGCAGCTGGGGTTTGACACAGGGGTTTGATGCATCCCTGCATGGCAGCTCCAGCCCTTCTGCCTCAGGGATCGCTGCACTCGAAACAAGCACCGTGGTCCTGCCACTAGGACCTTTTTCTGGTTAAAAACCAGTTCTCTGGAGGGTTTGCAGAGTTGATTTCAGCCCTGGCTATGAATTTCATTAATTCCCAGCACCTGAGGTGACCTGCTCAGGTGTGAAACCTGGATGCTTGCAGGGGTACATGAGCTTCATGGGAGGGTCAGAAGACATCTGTGGTTCCTGAAGGACCTCGGTGAATCAATCTCTATTCCTTCCCTGACAAAAAATCAAGGCATTTTCTTATCTTGCAGAAATGCTGGGGAGAGAATGTTAGTAAAGATTACGAAGTGCTCAGTCTGAAGCAGCAAGAACCATAAAAGCATCTTTAAAAGACTGAGGTGTGACCTGCCTCTTGCCCTGTGACTGGGGCCATGCACAACCTGCTGCTTAATAAAAGGGTCACTGCTGGGGCTGAATTTTCCTGCGTGACCTTTGATTTGCACATTGATGTGGATGGAGTGGCATGGGGGTGGCTAACTGAGCTGGACTTTCCAAGGCCACAGTGACGGCATCGTATCAATTATTGTACCAGGGGAATGTGGAAAAGTCTCCTGTTAAAGACTGAAACAAGAGGGAAGACTCACTGTAGGGGCTGCTATTTTCACTTTGCCACAAGAATATCTCCCAAGGCCTGCAAGTCTCTGACACGGACAAAGACAACTTCCCTGCCATGGAAAGGTTTCCCTCTGCAGCTGGTCTTCAAATTCCCATGAAAAGGCCAAACTCCGTCAGCCTTATCTGCTCACCTCCCTTGTTCCCTTTACATCCATCAGTGTCCTGCAGCACCTTGGGTGCCTGCAGCATAAGCCACCAGGCAGCTGGCCATGGCTCTTTGGCTTGTGCAAGTATACAGGGAGCCTAGCACAGCTTTGTTATCTGCTTTATTTGAAGTGCATCGTGCTCTCTCTAAACCTATTATTTCACAGGTGGAATTGCTTTTTGATATTTCTTTACACTAGATTTGCCTTGTTTTCCACCCTGGAATTCTCTCCTCTCAGATCTTCTTTTCCCCAGACTGCCTGTTATTAACTCTTTCTATGCTCTCTTCCCCCCTCTGTAAACATCTGAAGAGGGGACGTGGTCCGATCCACCACACTGTTCCTCCACAGAGAAAGGCTTCCCCGGTTAGCTGTGTAAATCCCAGGATTAGCACTGAACTGGTGCTATTCGCCACGCGAGGCAGCTGCGGAGAGGCTGCTGCGCACATTGCATGGGTGCCTTTAGGAAGCTGCATGCCGTATTCAGAGCTACAACAGAAACTGGATTTCCCACACACAGCCGTGCACACCCCACTACTTATCTCAAACACCACCCGTAACAGACTTCTGCCTGGTGTGCACTGTATGGAAGAATGAAGACTATAATTTAGTAGCTGGAACCAGGAGCGGCAGTAGTCCCCTGTGACTCACGAGTATTTCACACCTCCGTTACCTTCCTGAACTTCACCACAGTCATTTCAGAACTGTTTATTCTAGAAGAAAAGGGAGGCTCTCTGGGATCAGTCTTTGTCCTTGCCACTTACATTACGTGACATGAGACCCGTTACTTTGCCTTTCTGTGCCTCAGTTTCCCTGGGAAAAGGATGGAAAGAATAATCATGAGTACTCCTTTACGTGACCAGTGAGTGCTCACCAAGCTCAGCCCTAAAACAGTGCCGTTCCTCAACTGAGAGTCTCAGCACCTCTCCAGGGGTAAATAGAAACAGCATTTTCACTCCTCTAACCCATAGCCTTCTCACTGAGACAGGAACAGACAGTCAGTTTGAAAATCTCTGGTTTGTTTTAGAAATGCTTGGCACCAAGCAGAAATCAAAGAAAAAAGATAAAGCCCTTCTCGGAGTTATATCTTTTTTCCCATTCCTATCGTCTTCTAATCAAACCAGCATGAGATATCAAGCAATTACAATGCCATTTGCTCCCTGCTGGATGCAACAATTAGCCTAAGATATCTAATGAAAGGAATTAAATTCTACATGTTTTATAGCAAATAGCTTTAATTTTAATTACAAATCCCAAATACATCATCTTCAATAACGATCAGCCCATCACATCTGCTAGGGACTGATGAGGATTTGCCTTTTGCATGGTTTGGACTGAAAATGAAACCAGACTCTCCCCACATAAGAGCCCTAGTGAAGAGAATGGAAATTTGGGTACAGCAAGGATCAGAGCCCACAAAATCCCTGCAGAATTTCCCACAGACTGAGGCTGTTACCAGAATGCTCTTTATCTGCAGCTGCGAAAAGCATCCTTACACATCAGATCTGCAAAAGTTGTTTGGGGTTTGGGGATATAATTCACTGCCGAGTGTCTATTACATCTCCCCATTTGGACTCTATCCACATAGTCCATTACATCTCCAACTAAAGCTCATTTTAGCAATTTGCATTATTCCAGGTACCTGTCCCTGAGCACAAGCCACCCGTTGGCATGCAAGCAGCAGTCCATTAAGAGAAGGTGAGGGCTCAGGGCAGCTCATCTCCCAAGCCTCCCCCCTCTGCCTAGATGGGGAATTGTCAGTAGTGATAGGCGAGGAAGAGCCCAGAGCCAAATTCTATCTACCATACCTGTCTTTGAGCCCACCAGCCTCTGCTCATGAGCACACAGAAGGGTTCACAAACTGTCTCCAAGCCCATGCGGATGATTTTGGATTCCCTGTCCCAGCAAGTAAGGAAGTCTCTGGCGGACCTTGCTTCGTGATCCAGTTTTGCTTTTGTTCTGAAATCTCTGCAGCCAGCTTTATCACCCAGTGCGTGCCTGGCAGTAATTGCCAAACCACTCATGTCCCTTCTGAAGAGAAAAACATACTTTCCTAAGTCGTTTACACACTTCTGAATGTTTTACCTGAGAACCATTTGGAAAAAGGGCTAAACTCTCCTTCTCCCTAAAGTTGTGAGTTTTTCTTCTTTGAGCAAAGAAAATTAAATTTATTTTTTTTTTTAAAAAAGCGCATATCTCTGTGGTTGAAAAATAGGCTGTATTTTGCAATGAGATTTTTGTGAATGCTTTATTGCTTTTTCTGTTTTCATATTTTTATGCCAAAATACTTTGGTGGAATAACTTTGTGAAAATTAGCTGTGTTGGATCACTGCAAGTAAGTCAATATTTTTATTTTTCACCCCAGTTTGAATATAAGCATTGCAGAAACATTCGGATTTTGTTGCCAGGGGAAATTCAAGAGTTCCCTCCGGCTCTCCTGTTCTGTGTTTGTTAAATCCCAGGGAGTTATACTACAGTGAAAAACACCCAGTGCAAATCCCTCCTGCCTGACAGCTACAGACAGGCTGAACCCCCCGAGGGGGCTCGGGGCTCTGCCCCATCCCTGGTTCTCATGGGCATCACTGAGCAGCCCTCTGATCCGCGATGGCTGCGAGAGGCCGCCTAGTTCTGCTAGTTCCTAAAGACCCTATAATATAGTGGGCGATCACTCCATGTTCATGGCATTGTAGCTGACCTTCATTTTCATGTTATGATATCTCTTATTCCCACGGGCCTCCTAACTGCTTGCAGGGGCTACAATTCATACCTGTCAGTTACTCGTAGCCACCCCCAAGAGTCCCACTGTTGCACAGGCTTGCATTTTCAATTCCATTTGTTGTTCAGAAGCAGCAGGAAATCGGAAATCAGGAACCTGAGTGATGAATCACAGTTTCTGCGTATCCCGAGATGGCCACCCACATAACGCCACCGAATCTCCCCTGCTACACCGGTAGGTTCTGCCTCTCCGGCCCTGGGGCTGCCTGACCACACAAAGGTCTCAGACAGTGCTGCAGTCCGGGAGAAATGCAACACTCATCCATCATACCTAATCTTCATACCGCACATCCACACTCCATCCACACCGATTTGTCTCCTCCAGCACCCCAGCATAACTAATAACAGCAGCATTTATAACAGCGGTATCATGCCGTGTACCCCTTCTCCCTCCATAATTCACACAGGGTGATTTATTCGCAGTGGACACGCCTAGAAAATATATTTGCTGGTTCCCTCCCCTCCTACACTCAGTGTAACGTAACTGAGGGCTGTGGATGAGGTGCAGAGCTGCCCAAATCGGGGAAGGGAGCCGTGGCACAGCCCCAGGCAGGCTCAGCCTGGGGTCAGGAGCCATGTAGCCGTTTGGCACCACACTGCAGCAAACAGGCTCTGGTGGGACTTAGCATCTTCTCCCTGCTTCCTGGGCAAATGCTGGACTGATCCGGAATTTTGTAGTGCAGTGATTTTCTGGCTGGGATGACAACTCTTCCCAGAGAAACATCACGAGGTAGAAACGGAGGATCAGAAGGAGCTTCAGGAGATCCTCTGGTGAGGACCGTTGCTGAAAGAAGGTTCAGCAGTCTCTGGAAATCCTTCACAACGTGCTTGCTCTCCCCGTAATTCTCTTCTGCAAAAGAGACTCCACAGTTCCCAGCAGCCTCTTGTAGTGGTTTGCCCTCCCTCCATTTAAGACAGTTCTAATATCCAACATGCATCTTCCTTGCTGCTCATTTCCTCTGGTAGTGTATAGCGGCCATGGGCAACAGCTAGCCACCATTATGTATACACTACGTTTACATACATCTGGTTCTCAGTCCAAGACAGAACACATTAATTTAGAAATCCTCAACATTGCTTGTTAAAGTGGAATTTTCCTTTTAGAAGTAATCCAGTTTACAGGTACGTCCCAGAACAGCACACGTACAATATGGTGCCTTTGTGCTATAATTTGTTCCCCGAATCATTCTGCTTTGACCGTTTATACTAGCCCTATATGAGCATGGAGTAGGGAGTGTTTTAAGATGTAATAGCTTTACCCATCATCACTAGAAACACCTGTCTTGGGGAGCTGGGATGTTCAGATTTCTAACGATATAACTGTCTCCAGCAAGCTCTAGAGGTTTGCTGGCTCTCAGACCTTAAGGTTATGACAGTGATGTATGGAAAATCTATCTCTGATGATTTAAAGGGTTTTTACATTTATTCTGCCATCCAACACATATAGGTAGTGACTAGGTCAAAGTGGGTTTACAGATGGGTGAAGTGGGTAAAAAAGAAAGATACAGTAAAAAGATCCTACATTTCTAAAGGAAAAATTTCCAAAATATTATATTTACAAATACTAGCACGTCTTATTACATATGTGATTTTGACCATCTTGGAAATGAGATGGGGTTTTATACTATGCCCTTCATGGTGATACCTAAGCAAAATAGGAAAATGTGTATGGCATATCATTTTCCCAGGGGCTACTGTACTGCCTCCTGTATAACTTTTTTTCAGTAAAGCAGATAAAAAAGATGGATTTTTAAAATATTGATTTTTTTAAAACACTGATTTTCATATATTTTTTTAATTAAAAAAAAAAAACAAACCAAGAAAATAATCTTTTTTTAAAAATTTAAACAGTTTGACAGGCTTCCTCTGTGAACAAACTCTACTGGTATGTGTTTATGGCAAGCTGCTACCCCCATTTCCCAGCCGTCCTCTGTTTTGTCTGATTAGACTATAAATTCTTTGAGAAAAAAATTGTGTCTCAGTGTGGGAACTCACAGAGACAGAGACTCCTGGTGTCTGTGCACTGCCCAGCACAATAATATACTACTCTGATGGAGTCCCTCTATGTACTAAACATTATAGGAATCATGGAGAGAGAAATATAATTCCACTTTATGGACTTAGTGTCACCTATTTAAAATTTGCCTGCATTTGATTTGGAAGATAACCCCTGAATTGTAAAAGGGAACAGATAGCTTCAAATAGTTGCCCTGGACCTACTGACCTTGGTGAGGTGGCCAGTGGAAAAATGGCCATGTCTTTATTCAGGTGGCTAAAAAGCCACCTAAGGAATCTGGCCACCGAGCAGCCAAGAATGGGAGAGTGCTTGGCAGCTGGCTCCGGTGGGATGCAGCCTGTGTCCTGCTGGAAGTTTATCCAAATTAAAGCATTGCTGACAATTGCTTTAACAAATGAGTGAATGGCAGCAAACAAAGTTTATTCCAGATGTTTCTGACAATATCTATATAGTACAGCCCTGTGTTCCCAGTATTTCATGGCAGTTTACTGGGAGGATAGGGAGCACATTGCTATTACCTGATGCAGTTGCACAAAGTCTTTGCTAAAACATTCACACAACCAGAATAAGGTCCTTGAACTCAGTGAGTTTCAGCCTGTGCCATTATTTTGACCTGAGTTTTGAAGTTTCTCTGCATTTCACCACTTCTTGTATCCCCACCTGTGCACCTACGCAGAGAAACTAAGCACCTTTTCTCTCTCCTTCTCTACAATATGGCAGTGCCAACCAACTGGTACATCCCTGTAAAACAGACAGTTGCTGTAGGCATGATACCTGCATGTAACTATTGTCCAGGAATAGTCTTTATATATCTCTTTTTATGCGACCTTGATAAATGTGGCCTGCTTAATATGGCTAAGATGAATGAGCCAATAATTTCTGGACAAGACACCAGACAGGCAGACTGTTTTGATTTACAAGGCTATGTTAATAAATACCAGTGGCGTGTTTTGTTCTTCAGGTTGCTGTATGTGTCTCTTGCTTCTGGGCTGTTGTCGACGCAAGGCTGTGAATTCTCCTGCTCTTGCTGAGTTATGGGTGGGGAGGTACTGGAGGGCTGGAAGGAAAACACGGTGAGGGAGCAGTTACCTGGGCCATGCTGCAGAAGTTATTTTTGTCATATGATGTAGGTGCTGCATAATCCTGCAACTGGTAGCAGCAGAACGTTACAGGGACTTGCCTGTGTCTCCAAGCTGGTTAACATAAAAATACCCAGTGTCTCAGGAGTGCAATGTTTCTCCACTTCTTCGTCATGCTGGTTTTTCTCTTTTCTAAGGGGGAGTTCATGCTGGTGTGTGGGATTGCTAGATTTTGGATGAGTTGTGTCCATCAGAGTTCAGGTTCCCCGTGAATTTCCCCCTAGCGCTAAGCACCAGGTGCAGTGACTCCCCGAAGGCTTGTGACTCCTCAAAGGGTGCTGTGTCCAGCACAGCCACCAGAAGCAAGTGAGGACTGGTCTTATGTCAACAAGGGAGACCTCTGAGCAGGAGAGAAAGCCTGCACCTAAATTAGCTAACTACATTAGGTGCCAAAGTAGGGTGACATTAGCACCTACCTGCTTCTGCAAATGAGATTTTGGTTCTTAAGTCCCCAAGGAGGTGTTTTCGTAACCCAGATCCTAATAGTTAGCCCAGTTTTCTTCCTGCAGCCAGCTTTTAGTGCTTGGAGGCCTCCAGCAGAGCCTATCGGTGAATGTTACTGCAAGTGCATAAAACTTAAGTAAATTAATATTGGGTCAGACAAGACATAGTGGAAATGTTGTATGTAACGAGGAATACAAACAGATACCAACCCTGGCAAATTTTGGAGAAAGATCCCAGCTAGCAGAATCTCAAAAGAATAAAGAAATAAAATACAAGCATAATTATTTCATTGACTTGGCATTATTTTTATTCCCTGAACTTTTATGTCGTAAGCCAGTCGTAAACTTTCAACTTTGAACTTGTGTCATAAAATGGCATTTTGGGGGTGGCAAGAGGGAATAACATGAGAAAACAGGCAGTGAGTGTGACTCTCCCCTACCCTTTTCTCCCCATGCATGGTACCAGCAAAATGTGGCTACACAAGTGCTGGTAAGAGTTTACAGAGACAAAACTACAGGAAGAGAACTAAAATGACAGAAAGCCAGAGGCACATCAGAATTCCTATGGAATCATTGCACTGGTTCATAATTCACAGAGAAAAACACAGACTGAGTTTTATTTCTGTGCTCTCTCTGTAGCTGCACTTTGCCCTTTTTTTAAGCTACAGTCTTCATTCCTTTCAGCCCTCCAAAATTTCTTTGTGGCCTCCATCTCTGTATCACTGATAGGTGTTAGGGCCATTTATTGACAACATCAACCTTTCACTTCTCCTTCAGTAAAGCTAACCAGGAACAGGAGACTATGAATCTTCTTTTGGTCATAAAAGCAGAAGTTAAAGAGGGTGCTGAGCAATAAAGGAAGCTCTGGCAGTCTGGCATTTGCAGTTTTCTGCTCACCTTGCTTCTCTCTCATGGCTAGAAATAGAGGACATTGTTTATGGTGCTGCCTTTGACATGGTAAGTGTGGATTTGTCTTGAAAAAAAGTGAATAGTTCATCCAAGTGGCTTCTCCTAGCAGGGAATTAACACATCTCTACCACTCTGCCTATGAATGGCAGCTTGTCCCACATATTTGCCTTGCCTGTGGCTTTAGCTGAGGCTTAGAGGAAGACTATGATAACATTCCCATCGTTCTGCTATTGGACCTGATGTATGGAACATTTTCACCTTTGCATTTCTAAAGGCATTGGATGTAGGCTGAGTTTGTAGAGCTCAAGGCTGGAAGGTTGTCAAAACCTGTCATACTATCCCCTGCCTCATTCCAGCTTATTATTCACCAGATGTTACACACACAGACTCAGGGATTTACCCACAGCTCTTCAGCAGTATGTCACAGCAATAGCATGTTGTCTACCTATGGCATTGACCTCTGGGTCTGCTTCAGGTGGGTTTCTGCCCATTGAACAGTGCTGATGTGGGTTGCTCTGGTACTGTGACACCATCTTCCTTGCGTCCATGATATTATATATATTTTAAGAATCATTGAGGCTATAAGCTTGCTGTTACCTCTGCAGGGTCTCCAGAGACCTGTCAGCACAGGTGAGACATCCCTTGGTGCTACTGGTGTTCTCCCACCTCCTCCGTACTTTGTTACCATCACTGCTTTCCCTCATCTGAATGGAAATTACCAGGTAGACATCCCAGCCTGGTGTTTTCTGGCTCTCTGGTTTGTATAGCTCAGCAAAGCAGTCATCCAGGTCAGACAGTAAGGAAATTCCTTCAGGAATTGTTACCCATTAATAGCAGCAACTGGACCAAGTGCCAAAGCAACCTACTTGTCACCTGAAGTGGTAGAGGAGATTTTCTGGACGGGAGCATTGGCTGAGAAAGGCAGAGCCATCTTCCTCCAGCACCTCACTGCAGGCACCAGGGTGTCGAGGAAGCAGAACATATTTATTGTCATGCTGGCCGCCAGTCATTCTGATCTGGAGAAGGTGACGTTCCTGTTACAGCAGTCTTTAATTTATTTAACTTTACTGGGAAGTTCTCTAATTTATGTAATTTTGCCCAGATTCAAAGTAGTCAGAAGGCTTTTGCTAGAATTATCTCCAAATAGTGAGACTTAGCTCTCCACCTTGCTAAACTTAGCTCCTAATACTGGCAGAACACTCTCCTAATACTGGGGAATTCAAGCCTTGTGGCTGGATTTGAAGACTGTTTATTTTCTTTTTTCTTTTTCTGACTCCCCAGCTTCAGGTTAATGACTGCAGATTTTCCACCATCATTTTAGAATAAATACATTAATTCTCAACCTTTGCAACTGAATCAAATGTCTGATATACACCAGGGTATTTTTTTTTTTTCATCCTGAAATATAATCCCTAGTTTAAGGCCAGTCAAAATGTCTGCTACCACACAGTGAGACACTTGCTCACAGGCAGAACCTCAGCTGAACCCCACTGAAATGGGGCATATTTGGAATCCTCTTCTGCTCCCACCCTGCACAGCAGAGATGAACCAAATTCTGGCAAAGGTACACGTTCCTAAGTTAGATGGGCCCTAAGCTCCCACGGAATGCAATTTAATTCCATTTAAGGGTTAAAATTCTCTGTGGTCTTTGGGAGTCAGATGTGTTTTGAGCATGTGCAGGATCAATGGTGGCATATTTTCACTTTTGCAGACAGGATTGACAGTAACTCAGTGACAGCGAAGGACAGTCAATGAGACGGGGATGGTGGAACAGCTGATGCCATGGCTGATGGAGCCCCAAAACTGAGTAAAGCAGTCAAGACCATGACACCCATGTCTCTCCATGAAAACACACCAGTGGCAAAAAGTCTCTCTCCCTCCCTCTTTCTCCCTTCTCTCTCCCTCTCTGCCCTCTCTGTCCATCTCCGCTTACTCAGGTATGTAATGAAGTTAGTGCATCTTAACAAGCTCCTGCGCACCAGCAGACACACAGCAATGATCTGTATGCAAACTTCTAGTGACAGCAAGCACAAAGTAATTCAGCTTAGCAGAACCCACGCTATAAGACCCACCACCTGTGTTTGCCCTGAGCTAACAGCGTGGATTAGCTCATGCATTATAATTTCTCAAAGCAAGGAAAACTGTGAGCCCGAGCCCTTCTCAGTGTGAGAGGAGAGATGGAGGGTGGGAGATGGAGTGCTGCAGGTTGAGGTCTCTGGGCCCATCCCAGGCGGGAGCTGGAGAATCGAGGCTCCATGCAGGTAGTCAGTGTTTACATAAACACAGCTGTACTGGTAAGGACTGGAGGCTGACTGGTCCCAGACCCCCTCTTCGACCTCTGATGCCAGAATGCAAAGGCAGAAGGTTTTTACAGCCACTCTCAGCAGCTGGTGCTCAGGGCTGAGGCACTTAGCAAGGAAAGGGATGGATAGACTATTCATTCACGAATTTATCTGGTCGGAGTCTGTAGCCCTGTAAACTTTCAGCATCCACAACATACTGCAAAGAGGAGTTTCTCAGCTTCAATGCACACCGGCAATGAAGTACTTCTTTTATTTTTCTTTTGAACCTGCTAATCGCACCACTCCTCCTCAGCAACCCAGCTGGAAGAAGCAGAGAGCAGTTGCTCCGTATTTGCCCTGTGCTTGCCATTCTTCATTTTGTAATCTCTAATTATATCTTACCTAGACCAAATCGTTTCCAAACTGAAGCATCCTAGTCTGCGTAACCACGACACCTTCTGCAGGAGCCGCCATACGTCTGGGTATCTGTGCTGCCTCTTTCCAGCCCTTCTCTCTCCTTTTAGAGATGAGCGGAGCCAAGCTGCACACAGTACTCAGCGTGTGGCTGCATAATGTTTTGTTTTGTTTTCTTCCTAAGAATTTCTCACTGGTAAGTTTCTTATTTGACTGTGATGATTTGACCCTAGCATTTGCAGAAAGCTTAGTTGTTAGGGGAAGGGGTGCAACTAAGCACCTTGGCATCACTATCAGGCATGGGAGCCCTGGCACTGCTGGGGGCAGCATGAAATTATTCTGTTATACTAGGGGAGCTAAACTGATTTTCAGCCAGAATGTAGTTAGCAAAGAAGTCATCAGGCAGGATAACAGACTGACCAGGGCTTGACTGGAATATGGGATCAAGCTGCAACAAGAAATTGGTAGGGAGTTGCAAACCTATCAGAAGAAAGGAAAGAATCCTTCAAAGCCAAGAACAAAGCAGCGTCTGTCGGGAGTGCAGCAATGAGCTAATTGAAGCGTCTCTCTTCGTTCTTCTCCTCTTTGGCTACAGGAGCACCTGCTATCACTTAAAGGCAGCTCTCACTGTCACTTTCTCCTTTGGTTCTCGTGCACTTGTTCATCCTTTGAGCTTTAATCTTTTGCTATTGATTTCCACCCTGTTAGCTGAAATATTGTCCTGCTCTTTGAGAAAGGCAATCGCCTAGACCACACTATTGCAAATAATATGTACTTCGGAAAACAATGATTGAATTCCCATATTATCCGCTGAAGCAAAAAAACTCTACCCTGCCAAAGATAAAATGCTCTGCAGAGATAAGATCATAGAAATTCATCAAACTGGCTTCAGGGGTTTTGTGTGTGTGCATGTGTGTTGGTTTTTTTCTTTTTTTTTTTTTTTTTTTTTTTTTTTTTAATTTGCACCACCCCCGAGAGATGCTGAGATTAAAATACATTATCCTTAGATATGGGGGCTAACCAACTCAGTGAGTCCTGTTACTCAGAATTCAAACTATAATTCACATTCTGGAAATTGCAGATCCACCCTGAGATAAATTTCAGCTAGAGTGCAAAAGAGCCAGCTACAGTTTTACATGCATATTTAGTTTGTATCTGTGTATATACAAATCTTCTGATAAACTGCCATAAATCTGCTACCATATGTTTCAATGATCCAAAGGAGAACTGTTTGAACATAAGGGGTTTTATTCCTCCCTCAAAATGTCACATGAAAAATAAAATGTATACATGCCTTATCTGGGTGATCTGTAGAACTTTCAAGGCCATCGATTCATTTTATTATTATTATTTCACTAAAACATGGCACATTTGATAGCAGAAGCTACTGTTAAATATGAGTGCCTCAGACTGGGTATCTAAATCCATAGCTAAAGGTACTTCAGTAAACTTTGGCCCAGCTTTTTGGATGACTGCTCCCTTTTTTTGGTACATCTGTACTGTCAGGTTAGTGTTTTCCAGATTTTCACGGTGGGATGCATGGGGCTCCCTTGCTCAAATGCGCACGAACTGGTTTCCCTGGTGAGGATACCCCAGAGTAACCTTGGATGTTTCTGTTAAAGATAATAGAAAATCAGCTTGAACGAGCAGATAAAGCTCCAGGGAGGAAGAAGAACAATCCAAAGAGCTTCCGAGGGGCATACACAACATGGCATTTGTAGCAGTAGAAGTGAAATAAGTAAGTGAGCTCAGTCCCTTCCACAAGCCCCCTGTTCACCAGACAAGAGGCAGTTTTTGCATTTATACATTGAGCTCTGAAGACACCATCACCAGGAAATCTGAGTCTGGGCGGGCATTTCATGATGGTTAGGGAGCAGGCAACCATCGCTCCATCCTACTTTTCTGAACTCCATTTGAAGAAACGAGAAAAGAGAATGATGTCCAGTCCAGGCTCTGGTGGCCTCTCTCCTGTATTTCCTCTCCGAGATATTTTTCCTCAGTCACAGGTCACCACACTCTTTGGCTATTTGGTCTTGCTTGCCTTTATCACAAACAGTTCCTGTTTTGATAGTGTTTCCCTCTTCCTCATGCCATTTCCTGGCTTTTCTTTTGTAATTATATAGTAGTAATGGCTTTTAAAACTTTCTACAAGGGTATTACATCCATTACAACAGCAATTCCATTTTAGTAGCAATTCACGTATAATGGAAAGAGATATTAAATTGGAGGTGATGTTACAATAAAAATCATACTATTATAAAAGCAATATAGCATTAAAACCAGTATTATAACAGAAATATTTTAATAAAGGCACTAAATAAACCCAACAAAAGAAAACTAGGGATGAAACAGGGACAATAAGAGTTTTTTTACTGCCACACTGATTTTGCTTTCGTTTAATGTATTGGTGGAATATTTCATTGCAACAGCTCCGTAATTTTATCATAAATGTAAGCCATAAGGCATGTTTCTTGCAGGCAGTGTAATTATTTCATTTCCTTTCCAACAGTAGGAAAGGGCATGTGCAGCACATGGAAACAGCAGAGTGAATTACGGAATGGATGGAAATCCTTTCCTGCTTTGCAGGAAGCTGTATGTCCTGCATTCCTCTGCCAGAGGAGCCAGAGTGGGAGTAGGGAGAGCTGGTCCATGAGGACCTGGCTGGGAGAGTGTGTGGCATGAGGGAAAGTGATGGCAGCATTGCCCGAAGTCCCACAGTTCACAATCTACAGCATGAATTGGGGGAAGAAAAAAAAAAAGGGAAAAAAATGTCCAGGTAAAGGGGTAAAGAGATCCCTTCTGGAGAGAAGCAAAAGTCTGCTCATTTCTGCAAAGAGAGAGAGAGAGAAAATGTGGTATTGTGTTAAACAGCTGCATCTTTAGCTTTTTTCTTTGGGAGTGAAGGTCCTCTCCCCCTGGCACAGAAAAATATGGAGAAAACCCTCTGATTTGAGATTCGCATACATAGTTTCTACACAGAATGAAGACGTGCTCAGTGTAAGAGAGATGGTGGCTGGAGGGGAGAAGGAGGAGGTTTTGAATTGTTTTCAAAATTATCCTAACATTTTATTTTGAAATTTTGCAAATGCAATTGAGCCAGGGAGCTCAAGTGCTGGGATTTCTACCTGGGTTTGGGGTCCTTGTTCCTGGGAGTTCCAGCTAAGGTGGGGCTCTGGGACTCTGAGCTTAAAGGCAGCTTTTCTAACTCCCTGGTTGCCTTTACAGTGCTGGGAGCCTGAAGTCCCACATCTCCAGCTGGACTTTTATTGCCCTTATCAACTTCTTTACCCTTTTTCACACAACCTCCAGGGACTTCATTACTTCACTGATAAGTTGAGGTAGACGAAGACTTCAGGACATGTAAAATCATAAAAGTCATCTGTTCACGTGTAGTGTTTTTCAGCTCTTAGTAATGACTTTTTCTTTACTCATTTAATAAATAATGAAAATATAAGCAATCACCAATGAATTTCACTGTGGGATGGCAGTCCTTGTGATAAGCTTTATTTTTAATGAACTTCATTCTACCTCAGCCACTAAATTTTTTTCTTCAGTATATTTTATAGGAAATACTAGTCCTTTAAAAGCCTGGAAAACCTAAGAAGCCACTGAAATCTGTAATTGAAATGCAAATGGAAAGCCCCTGGCACATCAAATCAATTTTGCTCTTAATAAGAAACGGAAATAGAATGTGACATGGAAAAGTCCTGATGCCCTACATAAAGGCAAGGCTTTTAAAGTGGTCTGGTGCAAAACAGAAATTCCTGTTTGCTGTAGTCACACTTCTAAATCACTCCATTATCAAGTGATAATGTGATACAATTAACAGGCTGCTGGTTGGTTACAGAAGCCATTTTCTTCAAGGTACAAATCTCCCTTAAGACCATAAAACAAGCATTTCCAAGCTCCTGTCTGCAGTGCCTTGCTTCACTGTATTTCCAAGTGCTCCAAACAAAATTACTGCCGTGTAAGTGTCAGCTCTGTGTCTCATTGCCCTGGTTTCACCCGGGTGTTAGGATACCTGGGCTAGAGACAACCTCACTGTGCCCAGATTCATTATCAATGCCCAACTCTCATGATCATGTTTCAGTGTTTGAGCCAAAGATCATGGAAGTTAATGGAAAGATTCACCTTGACTTCTGTCCATAATTAGGGTGGAGGAGAGCAGGAAGGATCGACTTTTTAGAAACTGAATCATTCATGTAATCAATAAATAGATAGAGTTAGCATAGTCAAACAAGGCATTCTCCTAAAAAGTTTTAGAAGGAACTTAACTTTCTATCCAAAACTTCCCTGGATAGAAACCAGACACACTTTTTTATATGCTTTATTTGTTTTTCAAGAACCATTCTATCCAATTTTATTTGAACTAACCCGGCTTCAACTGATCTACTATAATTTCATCCAGAGCACAAACATGAAGCTAGACAGGGATATAGATTTTCTGGTGCTTCCAATCAGAGCACAGCTGATTCACTTCCTAAAAAATAAGAAAACAATCATTTATCAAACAAAGAAATATTTTTTGATTGCCAAAGTGCCTTCTGCTGGATTGGTGTAAGAATGAGGAGGTTGTGAGGGTGAGAGTCCTGGCAATAAGGACCACGTGTGGTCAGAGCAGGGTCAGTGGAGCCATCATGGCGTTTGAAAGCTGTCATGGGGTCAGCCCAGCAAAGTCCTCCCAATTTCTGTCCCCTGCCCCTAATTCTGCTCAGGTCAGACGTGATGCTCTTCTCCCATGTGCCCTGATGGCCCGTCTGCCTGAGGTGCAGAGCATCTTCTCTCAGCTCTCGATCAAAACATACCTTGAGAGAAAGGAGGAAGGCCGTGCTATGATGCACTTCACATACGTTTATGTCTGGAAAAGAATAAAATCTCCGTACAGTGCCACTTAAGATGCTGAGAGCTGGCTGGGATGCGTGACCTTGATGCACAAAATGCCGCCTTCACTTTTCCATTCTCCCTTAGTAGAAATAATTACATTAGTGGGAGATTTCAATCCAAGAACAACCTGCTCTACTGACATGAACAGAAATATTCTGGTGATTTCAGTGGCTTTTGGATCACACTTAGGAGTCCTAATTCTGCATGATGCTGAGTGCCCTCCACTGTGGTTAACTCAGGTTACACTTCCCGTGAGGAGCCAAGGAAGCTCCACAGCTTCTAGGACATCGGTCTCAGAAAGGGTTGCAAAGTGTGGCAGAGGAAGGTGTGACTGCAATACTGGTAGCCAGATGCCTGATTGACCCATGAAAACACTCCAGCACCAATTTTCAGTTTTCTATACATACTGCTGGTGTGTACTCAGTTATCAGAATAAGCTGAAATCCTGGCTGCTATCCTGAATCCAGTGAGATGAGGCAAAGCTAACACAGCTGCTTTTATCCATGCGTGATCGTGCCTTTCTTCACTGCACAGGCATGTTTTAACTCAGTCATTTGCTTCATTCCCCAAACAGTACAGAAACAATCTTTATTTATTGGTCCTATCTCATACTGATTTGTTAATTACAAGGTTTAGCTGGTATATCGAGTTTATTTGTATAAATTGCATAAAAGTGTTATGCAGCAGAAAAGGAGAAAGAAGGGACTGAAAATGCCATTGTTTCAATCCTGCTGTATTTCCAATATGAGCAGTATTTTACCTGGTAAATGACTGTCTATTATGAACTGCACTGCATATGTTTGTCCCCGCTTAGTACCCATTCAACAAACTAAATATCTTGCTGTGGGTTAAATGCAATGTCAGATCATGCTGTCTCTCAAGAGAAATATATAAATGGGTGGTTATTTCACTGGAAAAAAATGATGCACGTTCCTAGGCCATTAGGGAAATACCAGCAAAAGTTATAAGATATAAAAAATATAGAGGCTGGGTTTGCAAGCCAGTGTTCAATCACTGTAGCCTTGAACAGCAGGTTAAAGTCAGAGAGGGCAGTAAATCCAGCCATGGCTCTTTAACCAGTAGAGCCAGAAGCATGGATCTTGTGCCAAGAAATAATTTAAAGGTGAGGAAATTCATTTCCAAAGCTTATTCAAAGATAAATAGGAAAAAAACCACTACATGGAGAGGTTCCAACCCTCATACGTTGACAGCTATGCATGTGGCTCTGAACAGGCTCCGAGACCTGTGGGTGTGAGAGAGGACCCATGCACTGTGCTGAGCATGCCGGCCGTCATTCAGCACGGCATCCAGGCATGGCTCTGACTTCACGCAGCTTCATCATCCTGGGTAGAGATTCCATGGGAAAGAGATTTTTGGAAAGGGTAAATGTCTCCCATTCCCCAAATGACCCTTAGCTGAAGTATGAGGGAGCAAGCAACATGAAGGCTTCTCCCTCTGTCAATAAAACCTGTAAACTGAGTAAAAGAAGAGCACAGGGAAAAGAGGAGTAAAGCAAAATTTAGCCCATCAGAATAGCTGATCCACACATATTCCTGAGAGTGCTGTCCTTTGCTGGAGATAAGGCTTCCAGTTAGCTCTTCGTCTATGTTTTGGGGGGAGAACTTGTACTTTCCTGTCCTAGACAGCACAACGCTGCTGTGTTTTGTTTAAAAAGGAGCGTTAATCCTGGCTGATCTTGAGCTTCAGAACAAAGTCCACCCTTGGCCCTACTCACATCTCGCTCCTGCAAGTTTGAGATGCAGGTGATACATAGCTTGGGGAATAAAAGTGTATTTGCCCATAAAGAGCAAACCTAAAAATAAACACAGAAGAAAAGGACCTGGAGACCTGCTTCGCTGTGGCTGGGTTATGTATTTACCCCACAGAACCACAGAATGGCTCAGGTTGGCAGGCACCTCTGAAGACCATCTTGTCCAACCCCCCTGCTCAAAGCACTGTCAGTGAGAGCAGGTTGCTCAGGGCCATCTACAGCCAGGTTTTTAACATCTCCAAGGATGGAGACTCTGCAACCCCTCTGTTCCAATGTCTGACCACCCTCTTAGGAACACAGGCCTGAAAATTACCTCCTGAATCATCACATCTGGTTCCCACATCATATAAGATCCTTTGTCGACCGGTACAAAGCCAGTTTGGCTTTGTACAGATCTATTACCAAGCTGTTCCACTTCTTCTGATGGCAAGAAATCTTCTTGCTATTTCCAAGTTGAGCGTATTCTTAGCCCTTTTGCTCTTGTGCCAGTACTGTTGCTAGTTTAAGAAGTAGCTCATCCAGCTCTCTGGTGCTTAACTCCATTACGCTACAGACAGCTGCCCTGTCCCTCCTCCCTGTCCTTACTGCTGACATCCCGTACTGCCTCCAGGCCCAGGAAACTGCTGGCCTTACAGCAGTTTAGACTGAGCTCCAGGTTGGCCTATACATCCTGGCACACAGCCTCGTACCTGGGGGCTCTTGACCAGAGCAACACAAAATTGCCTCACCAAGATCAGCGTGTGTGGCTTTAGACTCGACTCTCTACTCACAGCCCTTCCTGCCTCCCAGGTGAGGATCGTAACTCAGGCAATCCTTGACCGCAAAGGCTAAGGCCTTTGTATGTAATTAAATTAACATTTTTGGAAGTCTACTTTGGTTGAAGTGGGTTTTTTTAAATGTTCTTTTTTTTAATGAAATATTTCCCTTTTGCTCCCGGCAACTACAGCTGGGCTGAAACCACTTTGCAGCAAGACTGAGTACTGGTGCTAAGTATGAATGAAGGCCTTTCAAAAAAGAAAAAAATCCATTTATTTAGCTAAACCTCATCAAAAGAAGCAAGCTCAGTTCTAGCTTCATAAGCACACACACAGAAAATGTAATTATTTATCTGGTAATACTTGGAAAATCCTGCAAACCTGCAGCTGGAATGCAGTGCAAAGTCTGACCACTGAAACAAAGACGGGGCTGCAATAACCACCGAACACCAGCAAGGGGAGATGAGGCTACTCCAAAGCACTTTCATACCGCTTTCCAGCCACTGACAAGGTCAGGTTTTGTTTGCTCGCTTTCTTCTACAGAAACAAAACCTATGGTTTGCACAAAGACTCCTTCTTGCACAGGCATTTGGCAGCATTTAACTGTAGTTAATAAGCAATGAGAGTAAGTTTTGTCTCCCATATTTCTGGGATCCTGGTTCTCTCTCTGAGTGAAAGCTTGTCAGGTCTCATGTTTGGAGGGTGGCACTAGGACAATGTCTCCCCGTACATCCCCACCACCCCATGCATCTGCCGAGGAGAGCTGTTGTTCCTCCTGCATGCTGGAAACGCTCCCAGTGCCCACAGCGGGACAGTGGGTGCTGTACCTGCAATTCTCCTCTGCAAATGATTCGGGGTCTTGGAGCATGTGTACCGCCACAAACAACAGTGCAGGGGTGTGCCACCAAGACACTGTTCCTACACCGGGAGCAGCCCCGTTGGACACCCCCAGGGACAGAGCAGACATTGCCCCAGCCGCTGGCCCTGCACCTCTGCAGCCTGGCCAGGAGTGCAGGAGAGGTACGGCAGGTCCTCAATCCCTTCCCTCACCAGTGCAAAGCTCGGTCCCTCATACGCCTGAGCAGGTGCAGGAGGCAAACACAGCAAGGCGAAAAAATACCCAGTGAAACCTTTGTAACGTGTCGTGGGCTTCTCGGGGTCAAGCAACACCAAAGTTGTGACGGGGTTGTGGGTCAGCCTCTGTCCTGTCGCTGCACACCGAGGAGCAAACCAGGTGTAAGAAGACATCACCTGCTAGTGACGCATCTTCTCTCTACCACATAGGCCAAAACCTGTTATGGGTTCAGCCTAGTCAGAATTCACACTGCTCTGTGTCATCCAACTCCAATACCGCAAAACAAGGATTAACAAACCAGCTACAGATAGCATTGTGACCCGCCCGTAGAGTTTATTCTGCAATAGTTGACTAAGGCCTTCAGTATTTTTGCCCTCACTGATCTCTTACAAGATCTTGCAGACACAGAGAGGCCTGAATGACTTGAGGACAGCCACGCAGGAGGCTGGAAGCAGCATAAGGTCTTGAACACAGAGCCTCAACCTTTATGTGCTGATCAAAGGATGCAGCTTTGGGTCAATCCCTCATATCAGAATTGCACCGTAAAAACATCTAGTTCCATGGCATCTTCCACAATCTTTGTTATTTGATCAGCGCTGCTTGTGTACATTATTGCAAGACAAAAAAAGCAATCAGTCAAGGCTATATCTTTGTTCTCTTGCTCACACTGGTATCACTTCATCTGTCTTTCTCAGTGCTTTCATGGCCCTCATAACAATAGCATGTGAGCATCTCATAATGTTTAATGTACATGTCTTACAACAGTCCAGCGAGGTGTGACAATATTATTATTCCCATTAGAAGACTAAGCACCAAGCAACGAAATTTTATATTCACCGAAACTGTTTAAAGCCTTACCCCCGATAGCCGATTCCCAGGGACAACAAATAAAACACCATCAGCAAAGTGACATCAGTGGGACTTACTTTCTCAAGCAGAAGTTACGTGTCTGAATACACTTGTGGTTGTAGGCGGACACGACTTCTCCAGGTTTTGGCACGAGGTCTCTGTGGGAGCCAGCACTGAGCCCAATGCCACGTTCCAGGTCAATGTTTGCCAGCCAAACCATAGCTGGAGATCAGGGTTAGCAAAATGCTCCCGTGTGAAGGGGAGGACGGGGGATGTGGGACTTGCTATGTGTCTGGTGACACTCAGGGCTGGAGTAGCATGAATATTGCCAGTGATTTTAGTTAAAGACTGATGATCTTCTTTTGCCTAGCTAGCATTCCCGCGTGTGTGATATCTCTGGGGAACAGAGGAAATTTCAGTATTATCAGCAATTGCCACCATTATTTTGAAAAGTCTCCTCCTGCTATTCCCAGAGTCACATATTGCCCTGCTGTTCTTGCAATGTTGCCACCTTGCTGCCTCACTCTTCTGAGACCGTTTGGTTTCAGATGTGAAGCAATTATCCAGACTAAGCATCAGGGGAGGGAGGCACAGGGGGCAGGGAGGGGGTTCAGCAAGTCAGACCTGAAACAGGAGTACAGCTCCTCATTCCTATAAATGAAAGGCAGCAGGGTATCCATCTAATGGGACACTAGAGCTACCTTAACCCCCCAGCTCAGCACTGTTGTCATGGTTTGCATAAAGTGGCATGGCAGAGTAGCCTAGCGTCTGTCTCAATTATTTGTATGGCATCCATGGTAATAGTAACTGAGAAGCCTCATGATCTTTCATGTATTTGTCCATATAGCAGCCAAGTAAAGAGGTTTTATTATGCCCCTTTTTATAGGAAGGAGTACTGAGGATAAAGGAGATTGAGAATATGTCCCCAGCAATAGATTCAATACACAGGCAAGTTTGTATTTTCTAAATCAGACACTTATAACTATAATTTCAGGTGTGGGGGTTTTACTTACTGAAAACCTACCCAGTGCTCCAGGTGGAAAACACATTAAGATTTATGCTTGGATGTAACGCCAGTAATGCGAGAAGCATGGAAATACCTTAGTTGGATAGATGTTGGAAGAGTCTCCTTTCCAGCAGGCATGCTATTAGTAGAGCCCGTACTGCTACAGCCACCCAAAACAGATTAAATGTATTTAGACAACCCTAATCCACCTCTGGCTGAATGGAGACAGTAGCTTGCCCAGGACCGAAGTAAAATTTCCAACAAATTGGAGAATTGTTCCCCAAACTTCCAAAATACCTGGATACCTACCGCATCTCATTAGAACCAGACAACCGCCCATCCATTTGCAGTTGGAGATAAAAAGTCCAGAAGTGCTGCATCAGGTGTTCTGAATTCTCCTTGCTGAATGAAGGTAGAGTCTTAGTAAATATTTACTAGATATCTGGTCTGGATCACACATCTGGCCTGAACATTTCCCTTGAAGCTAACCTTGAATATCATAAAAATACTTAGGTCTCCTTGATTGAGCTATATTGTTTAAGGTGATAAAATGTGAGCAAAAGACGTAATTAATGGGCTGCTTGGTTACATGAATATTCCTCCGTGAAGTATTATGGTGACATTTCTTCTCTTAATGCCTGAGTGGTTTTCTTCAAGTAGTTGACTATTGTCTTATGCATTAATTTGAGGCTTGAGGGGGGGAAAGAAATGTTAAAAAATGAAATTGATTTCCCATTCAGGCCCCAAAAGCTTTCTGCAGCAACCTTACCTACTCTCTGAGGACTCTACAATATGCCAAGAAAAAAACATTTTGTGGGAGTCTCTGGTTCAAATCCAGGCAGCATTCCACTGAGTTTTTAAAAGATCTTATGAGGAACAAAACAGATTATAAATAGGGACAGCAAAGTTCTGGATGAATATTCCAGGACTATAGCTAATCAATTCTGCACACATAAGATATAAGCAGCTCACCAAGCTGGTGCATGTATAGAATCCAACCCTAATTAACAGTGTGAATTTTGGATTACTGAAAAAACATGTGTTGTTAATTTAATAAATCTTCATTAATGTTGCAGGTAGCAGCAACCACCACAAGAACCATTACAAATTGACCCCTTTTCAAATCCTCATAATCCTGCACTGGAGAGATATACCTAATTGGGCTCATTAAAAGTAAACATTGATTGACAGGACCACTGGGATCCTTAAAAGGGCTGTGCGGTCAAAAAGAATCACTGTATTCCTGATCTCCGGAGCAGCAGCCGGTTGTTTGTTGCTTCTGCTATGGTCCACAAAACCAGCAGGAGAACTGCTGACAGCAAGTAGTGCATAAGGCAGCAAGGAATGATGTGGGGTTACATTTGCAGGTAAAAGGCCTTAAATATGGAACATTTCCACAGTCAGGTCACATTCACTTCCATGTGGCTGGTAGGGAATGTACACCACAAACAAATATGGAGATATGGGAATTAAGGACCTTTGAACTGTGATTTACTCTAGTTAAGACTTCGCGGCTTTTCACCAGTGTTTCATGTTTTGTAAATCATTAGCACCTGTGCAAAATGAGTGTAGGAAAACACAGGCAAATCAATAGTGTATTACATAGGCATCAGTAATTACATAGCAGTGGGGAATTGGGCCATGGGACTTTTCAATTATTTTCTGTTGCAAATGATGTTCAGACACCATTTGGGAAATCACGTTTCGGTCAAACACTATGTATTTTGCTCAGTGTGGGTCAGTGTTATGGGGGGTAATCAAATAATATGGATCTTTCTGGGCTTAAAAAAAAATCTATCAATCTCTAAATCTCCATTTCTGAGTTCAAGCTGAAAAAAAATTTATTGGCTTATTACATAGCTTGAACGTCATCTGGCTGGAACACCAATCTCATTGTGAATGCTCAAACGTTGCCCTGGACATCTAATTCAATGCACACTCCTCAGTGTGTAGTTCGCCTGCTTTTAAAGTCAGTCTCCAACATTTTCTTCCACAGAACGTGTAACCTTATTTAGTCTTTTTGTATTCCAGAACTACACAGACATATGTGCACTTCAGTGACATCTGAAAACCCTACTGCACATCAGGGGAGTTCTGGTAACAGTCTGCAGAAGTGTTCCTAACGTGCAAAAAATGGACAATAGTGTGACGTAGTGTAGATGTCTCAGAGCAGCATCAGATAAGTTGAATTATCTCCCCATTGCCGTGATCAATGAGAGCACACGTGAGCGGTTACTCTGGACCTGCCAATGTGCAGCCACTTGCTCAACTGCCAGAGTTGCATGGCTTGTCTGAGCCCTTTGCTTCATCTATTGCCTTCAGAACTCCTGCAGCAAAAATCTCTTAGGTGACTAGGAGTCACAGGAGGCTGTCCCAGTTTGTCCCCCCAGTGCTTGCGCTCGTTTCTCAGAGGTGCGTGAAGCCCAGACCCAGAGACGTTCCCACGCAGGGATACGGCAGCTCTGCCTCCTGCAGGACAGAGGGCAAACACTGCTGGACAGGCTGCGGTGGAAGCCTGGGAGGCACTTCATGTTTCATTGCAGCTTGAATGCGGTAAAGAAGTGGAAGTGTCAAAAAGGATTAGTGTGTCAGTGGTTAAAATGATTGTGGCATGAAGGGACTGAGGGCTGCCAAAACCAAAATAACAAGAAAGTGTCTCTGAAGGCACTCCTGATGCATCGTTTTGACAGACGTGCAGCTCCTTGTTAACTGTAAGTAATGGGGGAAAGCAGGCTCCTCTGCAACAGCCTCCCTGGCCTGGGACTGGGAGTAGGTTTGGGATGAACCGAGTAGAAATTTTATTCAAAACCAGCCACCTTGATCGGATCAGAGACATTTCTGGCAGTCTTTTGCTGCACCATTGCAAGCAAAAGGGATGGGCTGAACATGCAAATAACACATATTTTGCAGCATTAGGCCTTAGCAGGGCCGAGGTGGGATGCATAGCAATGATCCTGTGGCCTTCAGCATGAGAATCCAGGCTATCCTACTGTCAGAGGGTCTGCACTGTCACTGGAAAATATCTGGATGCTCAGATTGCAAGTTTGGACACTCTTGCCAGGAGCTCATAGAGACCCACTGCAGGGATCTGCTAGAGGCCAATATTCCTTGTCTTTTTTTGCTGATGATGGACAAGGAGATATTTATCCAGAAGACAGTTCAATACACCCTCCGAATTCAACCCTTTCCTCCCATGCTTGCATGGGGAGCACCAGGAGAAGAAATTTCCACCTTGAGCATGCAGAAACCCTTCTTCATTCCTGCTTTCACCAGTTCGCCGCCCTCCCAAGGATCCCGCTCGGAACCAGCATCCGCTTTGACCCAGACTTACCTCTTTTTACCACTTAGTCTAAGAGCTGTGGGGCTGTGAGCTGTGTTTGGCAGGGGCACCCCTATGTTTCTGCTGCACATCCGATGTGTGCTGTACATCCTTGTCCTGTACCTCCGCCTGCTCGCCGGGTGAGCTCTGGACCATTCACCAAGAATGCAATGGCCTTGAATGCCAGCCGGGATAACTAACACTGCTCAGACAAGCACTTTGTGGGAATCTGAAAAGGAAATAATGCAAAAAAAATTGAACACAAAAAGGTAAATGCAGTTTGTTATTATTGTCATTTGCGTTTCTGCCTGATTCTTTGGAGTTGGTTTCCTGACAAAAATAGAGCGAAACCACTATGTTAGATGTGCAGCATAGCCTGCACAGTGCTCAGACTGCCTGCTGCTTCATATTTATTAATTGAGAAATCCTTGGGCAAATTGCCACTCGAGTCACAACATTGTTGATAAATTCAGCAGTTGCTGGTACTCCAGCAGCATGCAAAGAAGCTGAACGAGACTGATTATGCTGTGCAGTTATATCTGCAGAAGGTTGATTATATGGTTTGCTTCCTAATTAAACTTCTAAACATCCGTTTGCTGAGGAAAGTGAAATTGAGGAATCATCATTTACAGCAGCCTTGTGTGGAATAAGAGCCAATGTGAAAATTCCTGGACCACAAAGACATTGGATTGGTCAAGCCCTCTCCAAAAAGCTGGTTGGAACTCACATGCAGTTTGGCATAATGAACATATCTTAAACCTTGTCACTCTTTCATGAGCAAGGGTGAAATGAAATCAGATGTGGAAGAAGCAGTAAAATCATCTCCTGTCTCAGCTGCTGGTGTGGACTGGAACGGAGCTGTGATCGTGAGCAGGAGATGCCACAGCATCGTGTCTGCTGGCATCATCACAGGGACTGCTCAGAAAGCAGCAGAGGGACTTTCTGAAATGATGCCTCAGTGGAACAAGAATCTTCATTCCAGTAATTACTCCGCTCGCTTCTGAAGGATTGCGTGCAAAAGGCTCACCACTTAGAGGAGGAGAGGCAAAGGGGATGGAGGGAGAATTTATTTTGTGATGTCTTTTTTCTCATTCCCTCACTACTCTGATGCTGAATCAGACATTTACGAGCACACTCAAACATAGAAATTACCATATGGGCCAGCAGGATATGTGGGAATGATTTTCCCCATCATAGCTACACATTAGGTATCATTCTGATCTTTTGCATTTAACAGGATTAATTCTGATGTGAATAATTAAAAATCAAAGTAAAATGGCACTGCAGTTTTTTCTGTGGAGGAGCTGTGGAAGCTAAAGGATGTTGCCATGAGGATAAATGACTATAAACTAGCCATCAATAACTTTAAACATGATGATTAGAAGAAGAGAAAGTCTCGAAAAGATTTCTGATGGATGCTGAGGGCTGAGAGTTGTTTGTGCTGTCATTTGTGTGAAGGCTGCTGCATTTAGAAATGAAATTGTATGATGTGATTGCCTGTAACAGGGGACTGGATTTAATGCCTAGTTCATCCTTTTGCTTCTCGCTCATCATTCAGCAGATCTCCAAATTCATTTCTTCATCATTGACTTTAAGGACTGCCATTTCGAGACAATACAATCTCCACGAATGCTGTTAATATCCTGTCTGGTCAAAAGGTTCTAGGGAAAAAAAGTCACTAAAAAGTTTGAAAACAAGAGCCAAACAACCTTTTATTTCATTTTCATTTCCCTTGGGTGGACCCCTGCATTGTTGTTGTTATTGTTGCTATTATTCAGCTCAGCTAAGTCACTTGCACAAGCATGACACAGTTGATGGAAATGGCGTGAGTGAAGAAGCTAATGGAAAGAAAGGCTGAGTAGAACTAACATCACTGACAGTGATCCAAAGAGTGAGGGCAGACATATTATGGAAGTAGTTTGGGGTTCAAGGGAGGACTGCATGAAGGAGGCAGGTCCTGAAGGTGAAGGTGGCAGATCCAGTTAAGGTGAAAAACTGCTTTCCTGTGCCTTCCATCCCGTTGATCTTCTGCTGAATATATCAGAAAATTCCTGAACCACTTACAAAATATATAAAACTGACCCAAACCACACCCCAGAAAACCTCAAACTGCTTGATAATTTTCTTCTTGCATAACAGCTGGTTTGTTTGTTCCTTATACCTATGCTAAACAGAGAAAGCGTGCCTTAGCTGGCGGCTCCAGCAGACTGTCATCCTCCCCACCGGCCATCAGAGGTCAGCTACTCATGCTATTCAAGTCCACATTTTAGCTATGTATTTAAAAGCCCCCTAGTCTTTCTGAGATCATATTTATTCCAGTCTGGACTAGAAACGGAAACTTTGCATGAACCACTTTAAGAATAGGTTAGTAGTATCCTCTAACAGACAATGCCTTCTTTAACTAAAAAGAAAGAAAACTAGCTTCTCCATTACACTTTTCCCAGTTGTGTGATTATTCTGCTTTATGATCCTGTGCAAGTTCATGTTTGAACAAGTTGGTCTAAAGTAGCACCTTTCATTGCCTTTAACAGAGCTACTTCCATTTGTAGTTGAGGCCAGATGAGGATCTACTGAACTGCTTCTCAAAAGTCCACCTCTTACTGCAAACATACGAACTAACCTCCATTTTCCATATAGCTCTTTGTTAGAAAAAAGGCCACCATATAAACACAGCCCATCATTACAGTGTCTGTGCCGCAACAGATGGTATTTGCAAAATTAAGGGGACAATATAAGCACCAAATGATTAGGATAAGGCACAATTCATACATAGGAAATGCATACAGTTTAGCTCCAAATTTAGTGGTGAGAAGAATCTGTTGCACGTCAGACATGAAAAGAAATGACAAAAATAAGGAAACAAATTGCATAGTACTGGACTGTTAAATATTATTACCCTACCAGGAGCCCAAAGTAAGTAATATTAAGAGTTGACTACATGTGGCTTTCTGTAAATTAAAAGCATATGGTTTAAAGGAGACCATAGTCACTTAAAATTATCAAGTTTATGTAAATAAAGAAAACAGATACATTACAGTCTTAAGAACAAGTTTCTCTGAGAATAAAGCAGGCCACAAATGGTTCAGTAATTCGCAAGGAGCTGGTTGGGGCTGACTGTGCTATTTAAGTGATGTGTCTCGTAGGTTACTAATGTGAGCAACAGTCTGCCTGCTGCATTTTAAATTACCAGCCACTGCCAGCCCATTGTTTTATGAGATTCCCCCTCTGAATAGATATACTTATTCATAAATAGCTGGCTGTTCAGTCTCCCTCTGCCTCGTGGAACTCACTAAACAGTATATTTCTTTGGTCAACTCGCCCCAAATGTGCCCTGTAAGCTTCTGTGAGCTTCATTCAGACGTACCAACAGTGGGTCACTATTGACCTGTGAAGCCTGAGCAGAAGTGCCCCTTGGGATGTTTGACAGGATATAATGTCTGAAGGAGGGTCAAAAATCAGTCGCTAAATGTTGCAGTCAGTCACCAGACCTCTGTCAAGAGCAGAAGGGCTACAGGGGTGTTTGAAGAAGCAGGAGGGATAACACTCCAGCTTGAGACAGGCTCCACTCCAGGTCGAGGGCTCTGGTTAAAAACTGCCCTTGGGGACATGGCTTGGTTTGTCATAGGCTGGTGTCACAGTGATGGCATCAGCACAGTCCAAAACTGACTGCCTGCTGTAAAATCCTGTTATCTGAGGTAATTTCCTGCACTACAGGTCTCACTGACTTCATAAAAAAAGGAGACTTTCAGCAAATTAACCCCCCCCCAGGGAAGGAATGGATGTGCTGCAGAGGTGACCTGGTGGCTCTCCACAAACACCACCAGAGCTGAGGATATTTAAGTCAGCAACAAGGGACCTGCAAGGTGTTAGTGTTGCAGGTAGCAGTGGTGTCAATGAAGCAGAGACACTGGGCAAGGCATCTGACCACGGTCTCCCTCCGTGCAAGGGCAATGGGCAGCATGTTGAGCCCATGGACTAGGAGCAATACCAGGGCACTTGAGAGCAAGAATCCACGTCTCCATCACATAATCCACAGGCAAGGGGATAAAGGCAAGAAGGAGGATCCATGCCTTTTTTAATAACAAGTGTTAAAGTTATTCTGAGGACTGGAAGGTGATGAAGCAATACTAGCAGTGACGGGATGCCGCCAGCTGATGTTTGCAATGCTGTGACCCTACATCCAAATCTGAAAATTTCATCATGCAGCACCACCCTCAGCCATGGGATCGTACCAGGAGAAAAAGTTACATAACGAACTTCACAGTCTGTGCTGAAAAAGCAGGGATATCATAGGGCTGGTATGACTAAGGATTAATTCCTGGTTTTATTCTCTTTCACTTGTGTCCCATGTTTGAAGAAGAGTTGAAGGCTTTGTAAGATGAAGACTTCAGCGTACAGTGAATTTCTGAGCAGAGTTATTACCTCTGGTGCCTGGAGCAAAAGTGCCCCTTGGGATATTTGACAGGATATAATGTCTGACTTGATGATGGAGACAAAAGAAGTCCTCTCGATGGCAGATTTAGTCTCTTGAATTCACTGATAATGCACTCTCTTCCAATAAATCAAAATTCCACTTCACCCACTCAGATGTCTGTTCTGTACACTGCTGACATACATGGAAAGGCAAACCTCCCATAAAAGCAAAAGAAAATGTAAATTATGTTCTGATAAACAAAGAGAGACTTCAGAAGAGGGAAAAAAGCCTGGGTTTACATTTAAAATGAACTCTGAAACACAGTTACAGAGAGAGAGAGAGATGTAAAGAGGTGCTGATGCAGGGTACATGCAGCTCACCCGGGTAGTTCTGCACCGAGACTTTGATACGGGGGTTAGTTTGCACTTTGGTAAATCCTCCTTGCCTTTCCCCTTGCAGCCAAACAAACTCACCATAGAGAACTTGCATTCAGTGCAAGGTCACCCTGAAGAGATCTCCCCCTCCCATGCCTCCCGGCAATACATATTAAAATGTCATCCTGGCCTTCAGGAAAAAAAAATTTCTCTGCCTGAGCATAGGGTAGGTGTGATCCGGCTGGCTGGGTGGAGGCATCCACATCAGAGCAAGTCCATCCTGCTATGGGGAGAGGAACAGGCACCTGCAGGACAGGACTCATCTGCTGCTGATGTAGATGTTTAAATTAGGGTGGATGAATTGCCCCTAAAAACCACTTGTTTGTCTCCCTTGACTGAGTGGGTGCCTGGGGTGATGTACTGAGTTGGGGGTATTTGCAGGGCAGCAAATGTCAGAGCAGCTGCATCCTGACTTTGCAGTTAGCGAGAGAAACTCTTTTCTGGGGCAGGGGAAATCCCCCACAGGGTGAAAGCGCTCATGCTTTTACTCCATCCAGATGAGTGTGAATTTGTTGTTGGCTTTTGCCAGTTGGTTGACACGAAGAGGAGTTGAAATGAAGCTGGACCTTTTGCAGCTTTTCCAGTTTAGGCTGGTGACCATGGGAAGGAGCAGGAGAGGGAGGGAGCGGACGCTGCATTTACAGCACAATAGCCCATGTGTGATGGGACGGCAGGGAATAAAACAGAAGTCCTGGTCCATGCCCAGTTCCCTGTGTGGCAGAGCACTTGAACCCCCGTAGCCTGCAGTTCCCAAGGCAGCCGAATCCGATGTGCACCCAGCAATGAAACCACGGACGCTGGGTCCTGTGTTAACCCGGTCCCACTCAGAGAGGCACCCAGTCCACGTGTCTTCTCAGCCACATAAAACTCAGATATCTGATCTAAGGTAGCCACCGTGGCTCCCTGGAGAAATCCTGCCAGGGGCGGCTATTAGCTCACCTGTTTTAGAGCTGCTAAAGGGATAAGTGCTCTCTGTGACTGCCTACACCTCTCTTGGCTGCTTGTTCACCCCATTTACTAAGGAGGATAAATTCCTCTAAATGAAACTCAGCAAAATACTGAGAGCGCTTTGAATCCACGTGGCTGTTCAAAGCAGATTGAGGGCAAATTTAGCCCATCGACCTGCAACGCAGCAATCCTTGCCTGGCAGGGAAAGCCTCTGTTCCTTCCTCTCATCCCAGCCCTTGCAGGGAATTTGGGAGGTGACAGGGGCTCCCCAGCTCTCAGCGAGGGGTTTCAGGAGCTGGAAGCCCAGACAAACAGCACAGACTGAAGGAAACCAGGCTGTGTTAATTTACCCTGGGGTCTCAGCTCTCCCTAAATCAGCAGTCTGTACAGTTAGCCAGAGCCTGCCTGCACGTTCGTAGATATCAAACACGAATGAAATGTTGACAGAAGAGCCAAGTTTCGTGCACTAATTCAAGAAGCAACCTGGGTGAAAGGATGTCAAATTAAAGTGTCTCCTTCCTCCAGCTCCCCATTTCACCCAGCTCCCCCATTTCAGCAGAAAAGCTGCAGCACAGCCAGCCTCCCATAACACAGGGCAGGGTGTGCAGGAGCCAGGGTGATGTGTGGACCCAGGCTGCAGGCCAGGGACAGCCGAAATGCAAAACCCCCGTCCCCTCCGTGCACTTGCTCTGTGTGGGCGAGGAGCTGTTGTGCGTGACAGATGAAAGCTGCAAAGCAGGCAGGTCAGCACTGTGGCGAGGGTCAGTGCTATTTCGATGGCTGCGAGATGCTCTAATTATAGTATTGGGAAGACTGGAAGCTGCCAGATTCGATACAGGAGTAATGTGGTACAGGAGCTGCAGAGTAAAGGCACTTGTTTTTTTGTTCTTGGTTGCTTAACTCAGGGTCATAGCCTTTGAGGAAGGAAAAGCAACTTTAAGGTTATAATGCCCAGGAATTCTGAACAGATATATAATTAGACACAGAAAAAAATCAAGGCAGCCTTGTGTTTATTGCATTGGCTCCGTCTCCTGTGCTTTTGGCACTGTGGTTTTTCAGCTGAGCTTCAGCCAGTTGACTCGGCTGTTAAATACCCTTCACCAGGATAAACAGCTGAGGAAGCCCTGCGGCTCACTCAAGCACAGTCCCTTTGGTGGGTGTTGCTCTTCGAGAGGGTTCAGGCAAGTATATGCCTTTATATACATTGCGATATTCCTCTCTGCTACCTGCTCCATACTCTGCCTCACTGCAAAACTTTCACAGGGTTGATCTTCGCTGTTACAGGATTTATAGCAACATTTCCCACAGTTTTTATGCTCTGATTATTCTTGATGTACTCTCCCTGGATAGTTGTGAGCTTCACAGCCTGCAGAAGCCTTTGGTTGGAGCATCTCAGAGCAGTCACCCGCCCCTGGTAGCAGGGGATTTTGTAGGAGGTGGGTTGAGCAGTCAGTTGACCCCAGCACTCAGCTCTGCTGCTGGCTTGCTGAGTGGCCTTGGGCGAGTCACTTTGCAACCCGGTACCTCAGTTTCCCCTTCCGATAGATGGGAAAAGCAGCACAGAGCCAGTTGGGTGAAACACCCTCGGAGACTTTGATGAACACAGCAATTAGAAATGGGAAATGGATTCCTCAATATCACTAATGATCCACCTCCTGGGACGGCTGCCTGCTCCTTGCCTGCACCAGCTTTCCCCTTACTGGGGTCTTGGGTCTCCCTTACTGGGGTCTCCCTTACTGCTCTGGGGTCTCCCTTACCGCTTTAGCCATCCCTACGCCTCCATAACACACCTCCACCTCTCCTGTGCTTCAGCAACCTCTCTTCCAACGATCTTTTTCAGGAGCTCAGTGGAGCCTATTACCTTCATTTTCTTTCTTCCCCCGCCCCCAGAGATTCCTCCCCTTAAATACTGGCTGCTGTTTGCAGTTCAGGCAGCCCAGCACGCTTTGTCCTCCCCTCGCCTGTGCCCATCGCAGCAGCATCCTGGGCAGCTGTAAGCCCAGTGGTACCGAAGGGCTGGCTAGACCATCAGCACATCAGGTGTCTGAGCAGCCAGTGATTTTCCCCAGGTATTCTTGCCTAGGAGAGAGGGTGTTTATTCCTCATTTTTTTCCGTAGTTATGCAAACATTTGCACCATGCACTGCAATGCTTTCTTTTCTCAAAAAAAATGAGCAATAGGAAAGATCTGGAAACCAGTATCTGGTGTAATGCCAGAGCACTGGAGAAGCATTAAGGACAAATTTTGATTTATTTACTCTAATACTATTCCTCAAGCAGGGATCAATCACCTAAAATCAGCAACACTGTAAACAATATACTGTAAATACAGCTAAAATCAAATACACTGATACCTTTTAATTTTATCCAAGAATAGATTTAGTCAAATCCTGGCCAAATTTATCCCAGATGTAACTCCAGTAACAGCAGTAAACATTGTACCAGAGAGGAACTTGGTCCATTTTCTCTTCCTTACTGACAAATGATTTATGGAAACTGCAAAACTGCTGATGCAAGCAGAAGTACAAGAGAGGGTGCAAATGCACAGCAATCCCCTCAGTAGTCACCATGGCTATTGTGCTTTGTTCCACTCTATTTACAAATTATTAAACATATTGACCACAGCTTCATGTTTTGAAATCAAGAAGACAAAGAATCCATTTTTATTACTTTATTAACCTTTTTTACTTAACCTGGTAATAAAACTACTCAACTGTGTGGTGAAAACTCGATTAAAATTTGCCTTAGCTCCAGGAGCCACACAGGCAAATGCTCCAGTAGTTATCTAAGTTGGTTTCCCGGTAAAAGCTTTGCTCTGTTATCAGATTCTGTTATGCAGTACATAGATCCCTGCTTTACAGCCAGCATCAATTCAGGAGGTAGTTTGAAAGCTTTCGGGCTCTCCCAGTGATTGCTTAGCTTTTCTTTCACAGCAATTACAGTCCCTTCATTTAATTTCAATGGAAACTTTAGTGTTTTAGACCTTGCCCATGTAGCTGAATGCTCATCTCTGGATCTTATTTCCAGTCCTCAGGAGGACTGGTTTTGATGACCTAGTCTGATTACAGCATCTTTGACAGCTTTAAAGGAATTTGCTCGGGGGAAGGAGACAGCTGCTGCTCTGATGAAGGATTTTTCTGAGCAGGCCTCCCAAGCTAGATATGTCAGTCTGAGATGCTGCCTACGTTTTTCATCGTGACCAACAGGTATGTCTAAAAACATTTTGTGGTTTTGCCTGTATAGGCCAGTGTGGAGAGAGCCTCTATAATAAAACTGTTTAACCTGCTTCTGTCAAAACGCTGCAGCTTCTTGGCTTCTTTTCCCTTATGTTGTATATTCAGCCTTTCTGGAATCTGTGGGCCAAATCTTTATGCTGGTGTAAACTGGCATTGCTCCTTCAGTTTATACAGGCTTCAGGGCAGGAACAGTCTCTTTACCAGTATCTATGGCTCTTATACAGCCCTGGTCTTAAACAAGACTTATGAAAATGAGCATATTAATTATGATCAATAATAACCATTATTAGGAGCTGCAATAAAATCTCTTAGCAGACTTTTTAGAATCGAATCAGTGTAAAAGCAATATGACAATCTCTTCCTCTAGAGCCTGTTTTGCCATTAATGTTGAAAACAAGGTAGGCAACATTTCAGATCCCAAACAACCCAATCTACCTCCAGAAAGGAGGTCTGGCCTGCCTAACATTGTGTGGATCAGGAAAGCTCTATGTTCTCTTCCTAGTGCCATTACCAAACCCGGGAATTAACATCCATTTTGCTCATATAAAGCACCTAGAGTGAATGGGTCATTATTCAGACAGGACTGTTTTGCAATAAAAGGTTTTGGCAAGTATCTGAATTTACAAAGTTCTAGATATGCATCCTGGAGCAGCTACTTTATTTTGGGGGGAGCAAACAAAGCAAAGATTTCAGATAGGAGGGGTGTAGCTGCACATGCCTAGGGCCAGACCTACTATTGCATGGACTGTTGGACAGAGCCAAGGTTTGGAGGAATTCATCCCCAAAATACCTCCAGCCTTGGTTTTGTAAAAGAGATACCTGTGTAAACAGATGGCTTAATGGACTGAGAGCTGCTTGGTACACTGGAGTGCTAGCTTCTCCTGTCCAGGGCCAGCCCATTTCCACCACTACACGCTGCCCCAAAACCCAACTCTGAACCAACAAGTAAATGTGACAACCACCAGTGCCACCTGCTCCAAATTCTCCACATTCCCTTTCTTTTTCCTTCTCTGTACTGTTTATTTATGTTGCACATCCCCGGAAAAAAGGAAGCGGTGCCATTTTGCTGCCTTGTAGGCGTTTGATTTCTATTTGGTAAAGGCAAAGGAGCTGAAGGTGTCCTTTCTGAAACGGCAATGGGGAACACAGAACAGAGAGTGTATCATGGCCACGCAAACCCACGAGCCTTGATTAGCCTGGCACTTGGTCTCCTTCTCCAACACAGGATGCTGGTTCAGACCAGGTCCTCCTGAAAGACATGGCAGTGGTGGCTCCAGTATGCACCTTCCTATGGGTTAGTTTGAGGAAATCCTCTCCTCTTCTAGTCTCAGATATGCTTTTTGTACTTGCTTTAGTGGAGGGACATATTTTGCATCCAAGGAAAAATTGCAGGCTTCAGGAAAGCGTGTGTTTCTCAATACGCCCACCTATCTGAAACAGAAGAGGCACCCCACACCTGGATCACCCGTCAGTCTCTGGCAGCAGGCTGCAGCGCTTGCTGCCACCATGACAAATGCCAGGTAAAGTCACCCAGCACAGCCCGGACGAACCCAGGCTGGAGGAGCAGGTGAGGAGCAGGCTGGCTACCAGTCTTAGAAATGGGAAGCAGGTGTCGTTGTGCAGAGATGAATGCTTGTGAGAAAAAGTCATTTAAAGAGAAGGAAGTGTGAAGCAGACAGATACTTTCTTCACTCATATACTGCAAGCAGAGTATATTATTCAGAAGTTTACGTTGTGTGCCAGTGCATTGGAAGTGCCAAAATGTTGGAAATTCACCAGTTATAATAAGCTAGTGATAGCAGACCAGGCAGTTGGAATGTGACAGATGAAATTACTTGGCCTTTTGGCAGAAGCCAGCAGAGCCATAGCTCAAGAGAGCAGAGTGCCAACCTCAGAGTCAGACTGTGCCCCTCATAGTAACATTACTTTAACTAGAGAAAAATAGACATTATTGCTCTGGTCAGAAAAGAAACTTGATATTTGTGTTTTGGGATCAACAGCACTTTGCCCCAGTCTTTGTATTTCATATTACTTCACTTAACCAAAGAGCAAATGCCATTACACATGCCGTAACAAATTTCCATTCACTGCAATATTCTTTCAGGGTTGTAAGTAGAAAGGCAGCTTGACCCAAAGTGCCCTAACAGAGATAAGTTTTGCTCTTTTAATGGAGATCTATCAGTTCTATAGACGTGAGTAACAGAGGTGAAATCCTGCTGGGGTTCCACATGTGGAACTCTTCATTGCAGTCAGCGGCATCCCTGATTGTGGAGTGGGGAAAAACCAGGTGTCCTTTTACTTTCTTTTAGAAATGTTGCACAAAAAAAAGAATTGTAAAGAAAATGTCAGTCAAACAGAAGGCAACTTTTCTGTAAAGAAGTCTTACAGTATCCTTTGCTAATAACTTTTTGATTTGGACCATCAAATATGTCCATCAAAGAAGTTGACGCTATTTCCCAGCTCTGGCACTATCCATGCAGCAAGTGACAAAGCTTGCCAAAACCAGGAGTGTCAGGAATTGGTGTTTCAGTTCTACAGCCTCAAGGGAGTCACAGAAGCAGGAGAGGTCTTCTTGTCTGAAGGGCAAGTGGTGGCCTTGCTTTTCCATCACCTTCACTGTAGAGTTGGAAAGAGCCTTTTGGCCCAGGATGCTCCAAAAGGGATCTAATTTTTTCCAGCTCTCCAATCCACAGGGAGAAATGCTAACACTAGGTAGAGAGCATAAAAGCACTCCAGTCTTGATTCTTCTCCCAGAAATGCTTGCTAGAGCAGATATAATGCATGAAAGAGAGAATGCAAGACACTGAACCAGCTCTCTGCATGGAGAAGTTTTGCCTCTGTCAGGGAACAGCCACATAACCAGAATCGTAGGATAGACCAAAAGCTCAGTTTCAGTTTTCCTCCCATCGGACACTATTAATTCAACATCTCCACAGCTGTCCTGTGAAACTTATTTCTTGCCTTTGCATTTGTCTAGCTTTAAAAGAAAAGGCAAAGTAATTTCCGTTGTTTCATTGAGGAAACTGATTGAAAGGCTCATACATTTGAGGTGATGAAAAATATGCTGATGAAAATGCTCCACATCAGAAAAAGTGCATTTGTTTAAGCAGAGATGATTCTGACCAACATATTAATTTAAGCTGAGAGGTTTCCTGGTCCGGGACCAAATTTCTGATAAGAATGAAGGAGAGAGAAGGGCGAAAAAAGAAAGACGTCTGTAACTTAGTAACAAGCTGCCTCCTAGGCAGCGTTTTAAGGATCTGATCCAAACCTGCCAGGGATCAGAGTTGGACCCCGGTTCCACACTCTCCAGTAAAAGTCCATCCTGCTCTCAGCTACCCCATTGCAAGACACAAATTGTCTTGGCATGAGCAGGACCTTCCAACACTCCTGCAGGCGTGCCAAAGGATGCTGTGCTTTGGAACAAAACCACAACTTAAATCTTTAGCTTGCCTTTGCAAAACATAACTGGCTTTCAACCTGACTTATCTGTATGCCCTGACGTCCACAAGCATTCTTTGATGTGCTGCCTGAATTTTCCCTTGCTTAGCTTCCTTGCCTCAGCTTAAATAGAGATGCAATTGAATATAGGCTCCAGAAACACTTGGCCAGTTTTGGAAATTGTACCAATTACTCTTTGTTAAACCTACTTGTTTTACTCTGAAAACACCAGCCTCCAGGGCTTGGAGAGGTGGAAGAGAAAGACTTACATATTAATTACAAGAATTTAAATCCAGAACAAATATCGGCATTAATAGACTTATCATTAATGTAAAATGACTGCCAATGACAGAGGGATTTGCCACTTGCTTTTTATATTCTTCATCATCCAATATCACCATCCAAACTCTTTCCAATTCATGCATATTTTACTCATTTGGGCTTTTCTTATGCTTCGATCTGCTCTTTTCTCCATTTTTCTGTTCTTTCATGTCACTAATCTAATCTAATCCCCTTCCAAGGTGACACTGTAAATGGAGCTCAAGAGCATTTACATCAGTA
This sequence comes from Astur gentilis, assembly GCF_929443795.1. Lineage (NCBI taxonomy): Eukaryota > Metazoa > Chordata > Aves > Accipitriformes > Accipitridae > Astur > Astur gentilis. Next base: position 13,228,899 of record NC_064904.1, read on the forward strand.
CCTTCAAAGCATCGTATGTAGCGATGCCTGCACCTAGGTGCTTTACAATTCCCTTGGCCTCTTCCCTTCCCATTGCTGTCAGTCCCACTTGACGCCCTTCTCAGCACCAGCTTGGCATTAATGGCTACCAGGTTTCTAAAATCCATTAAGGACAGAGAGTGGCTTGCAGAAGTCAACAGAAGCCTTTTGATATCTGGGATTTAGACAAGACCACTAATCCCCTTTTTAGGCTATACCCTGCAGTCATCCTAGCCTGAATTCTCCTCAGGCCAAAACTCCCCTGGGAAAATGGGGAATTGTTACATAAAGCCCCAATCAGCACAACAGAGAGCACAAAATGATTACTGCTAAAACGGAACTCCTAAAGATAATTCTGCTTTTGCTGTTGCTAAGGGGTTTTCTTTTCATGTCTTTTTTTGCCTCCCTTTGTGTTTTATGCCAGCTCAGCCATCGTCCTGCTGCAGTGGGTTCATCTTTCTCATTCATCTCATGGCTAATGGCAGCCCTGCCATCAGCAGCAGCCCAGGTGCTTTAAGCAGAGGTTCCAGCTCTCCTTTTTGTTCCTAAAATGCAATAAACATGTGACAAAAGCTGACTCAGAATGACCTTACTCACTCCAGCCCTGTCCATCTTCTACATCCCACGTCAACAGGACTGGCTGATGTTGAATCAGTGAGCCAACAACAGTTATTAGCATATGGTTACTTGGTAACTCTTATTCAATCAATACAGGCTTTACATTTAAGATCCCAGTGGCAGGATGAACAGAACGAATTGGAAAACCTCAGGTGGAATAAACCTAATGGCTTATGGGACATTTCCAAAATAAAAATGCATGTTGAATCACAAATAATATCTTGGCTGTAATCTCAGGAGTCTGATTATGAAAAGGATGTGGAATCATTCTGTAATTATATAGAAAGTTCATTTCAGTAGCCAAAAATTCTCTCTATGTTTACTATATTTCATCACAAGTACTCTGGGGTTATTTGTAACATCTACCCGGAAAGACACATGACTAAGAGAGGCAATTTTAAGAAATGGAGACAGATCCACGCCTTTTATATGTCAATGGATTCATGCCAGAGATGAATTGAGACCAGGTTCCTCAACAGAGTTAAATCATTTCTGGCCAGTCCTAGTAGAGCACAAATCACTGTGCCCTGCAGCGGGGACATTCTCACCATAATGCAAAACCCTACTACACATTCTGCTCAATGCTTGTGTCTTTCCCTTAGGAAAGATCTCACTTCAAAACCAGCACAAACTCCTTTATGCTGTGGATTTGAAACTGGTGCCACAGCTCCAGGAAGGCAATCATCACTCAGAAGGACCTGCTAAATCCACAAAGGAAGCCAGGGCTCTGCCTTCAGAAATGAATTCTGTTGTGCTGGATCAGATGGCTGCATGTGGTATTACCATGCCTAATCTAATTTTTGCAAAAAGTAACAATCCAGGCCTGCAGTTCCTGGATGAATGGCCTCAGGTCTGCCTACCTGCATCGAAAGGGAGCTTGTGGATCTGTGTGATCATGAAAATTTCCAGCACAGGGTAGTAATACCTAAAGGGCGAAGAGAAGTCTCACTGGGAGGACAGGACCCTTGTGGGTCCTTCATGGAGCACCATAGGGACTGTCAGTGTTGTGCTTTCTACTGACCACGCTGCCCTTCCTTAGGGACAAATGCACCTGGGTACACAGGTCTCTGGGCATCATAGGAATCAATGAATACACGGAAAGGCAAGTTGATTGCTTTCAGCCTAGCTGGCTGCGCACACCAAGTGTTATCAGGCCATCTTCCCCTTCATTGCTCTGTCTCCATCATGCTTTGTTGTTGATCTTTTTTTCCCCAACTCCACAAAAACACCCCATTTTGGAGTGACCATCAGACAAGACATTAACCATGACTCTTCTGGTTGTGGAATACACATGGAAACGCACAGTCCAAAGGGATGATTTTTGTCTTGAGGTTGGGATTTATACAGTGCTTTCCTCCCTGGGGGGTCTGAGGAGCAGAAATGGTGCCGTGTGACACCTCATGGGTGTCCCACACCTTTCAGCAGTAAATCTGTTTCTCCAGAGGCAGAAAAAGGAAGAAGGGACACAGCTAATTATACTCTGTGGGGCAATTTGCCTTTTTATTTCCTGATGTATTCCTTGACTGGTGGAAAATCACTCTTGGCAAACACAAAACTTACCTTACTGCCAAAAGGTGCATCTGTAAATTATTAATCAAGAGCACACAGAACCACAAAAGGTGGAATATTGAACAAAGGCTCAACTGACACTCTGGAAGTTGAAGAAGATATGGAAGACTCCCTTCTAATTTATTTATTCCTTTTCTGTTCTGTTATCCTGATATGCTGCTTCCAGTTACCACTGCACCCTGCACTGTATGGTATTACGTGATTTTGTTTTCAGATTGTTGGAGATAAAGTTGCTTCATTATTAATATATATGCACTGTGCAAATCCATAAATATTGAATATATACGTGTGTGTAAACCTACTGGAAGTGTTAATAGTTAAGATAAACTAAGTCCATTATTGCAATGAGTGACTATTTCTATGACCCTATTTGCAATAAAACCAGATTCAATGATATGAGAAAATTGCTAGGTTTCAAAATAATTGAACCAGGCCAGACGAATCCCCACAAAGGCATCATTTACAAAGTACTTTGCTTGTCTAGAATATTTATTCCCGCAGAAGGAAATGGAAAAAGAGTTCATATGGTTACACAGCTATCCTCTGAGTGTAAAATTGTTTTATCATGTTATGTTTATTTCCTAGACATCTTCCATTGGGGTATTGCAGGGAAATACTGGCTGTGCAGTTAGTTTCTTTGTGTGGACTGTTCATATTTATTCACTGGGAAGTCAATCATGTTCTGTTCAGGCTTGTTTTGTTTTTCTGCTGAGCAAACACTTAAGCAGGCCTCTTCTTGTAAAAACTTATTTGCATAGACAATGTGCACCATTCAAAGTCGGCACTACACAGAGAGTTGAGATGTCTTTGCTTTCCCTCCTATGTACCATAGGAAGTAGTGGAGTTCTTCCTGAAAACACTGGCGTTGCTCATTAAGACTGCAGTATATTGTTCGTGTTTAAGGACTCCATCAGCAGTTACAGATAATTTTAGTTTGTCTTGTATTGAAAGCCTGGATAGATTTTTACTATTAAATGTTCACAGCAAAATGCTTCCAAGCAATCTACAGACAAAGAATTACTCCCAGCAATTATCCACTGAATAAATCTGAATAATGAATACATTCACAAAAGTCACTATCTATTTGTGAACAATTAGCTGAAAGAAATAGAGGTGACGCTCATCAGCTAAATAATTAATTTACTAATTCTTTGTCCAGCTTTGCTTCTGACATATGTTGCATGAAATGAGATCAAAGCTTAGAAGACAAATTACTTTAAAAGAAGGGCAATGTTAAAGGAAATTCTTCCATCTTCCAGAGCAGAAATTATCCCACTATTTTAACTATTATTTATTACCAGTGTTTTCAGAGGCTAGTGAAATTATTTTCCTGGAATCTTTCACTTCATACATTAAACTGTGTTTTATTCCTCATGTATATCCAATATTAGGTTGTTAAACTGCAATCAAAAGCACTTAGTAGGAATGGATCTGTCCCTGCTATGAGATTTGGACTCCTGACATTTTTATCCACTGGAACTGGAGTGCCCAGGTAACTACTAACTATTTAAGCATTTACAACATTTCTATCAATATAATTAACCCACTGTGGGATAAAAGTGAGAATGACACTATGAAATTATCATTCCTAACCTTTGGATAGCAATCTTTCATGAAAACATGTCTAAGCTGCCCAATTATTTTTCAATAAAATTAACATCTAAGGGGAATCTACACCTGAAAAGAAGTGGTTTCTGGCATTGAAAATGATAAATGTTGTCTCCATATGTCCATTTCTTGAAAACAACAACCCCCCTGACTTTTCTGCAGGGTTTTTATAAAGAAAATACCAAAAAGTTTCCAGCCAAGTGTTAGAAAAATGTGAGACCTTTCCTTCAACAAAACCAGATTCAGTGAAAAAGACAGGAATGAGGTTTTTCATTCAGGTCTAAAAGCTCACGAGCCCACTGCCACTCTCTGCAGGAGTAAGAGGCTGCACAAGCCCTCTTACATGCCTTGCTGGATGACACTAGCAAAAATAAATGAGAAAATTCACATGGAGAAAGTCAAAGCTGGATGATGACTTCCCTCTTCCCACCTCCATCAGTTTTGCTCGTCGAAGTAGGCAGGTGAACCCCTTCTTATATTAATTAATAGCAAGTGATTATCACAGTAGGAGGAAGGAGGAACCAGAGGAGAAGCTAAGGACCACGGTTTGGAAGGCTTTGTCACCTTTCTGTCTAGGATCTACTATGAACAAAATTTTGAAGAATGACTTTTCCCAACCAAAAGCTCAGCTTAGGTATCCCAAAATAACTGCTGTGAAACACTTGCAGGATACACCAGAGAGGGGATTTTGAGAGCGTTTCCCAAGTCCTGCGGCTGTGAGCCGGTTGCAGCATGAGGAAAAGCCCTCCATCACCCCAATGTACAGGAAAGAGAAGGTAAGGTAACTCTTTCCAGGTGGCTTTTAGATACGGTGCGTTCAGTAAAGAGCCCCAGGCCAGCAAAATCAGTTCTTCTCTATGTTGACGCTGCTTTCACCACTGGAAAGGGAAGGGCTTGAGGACAGCAGCCCCTGCAAGCACTGCAGACCCGTGCAGGGGCTGAGCTGCGGGAGGGCAGCAAGGCTCCAGGGGGCTGCTGACCCCCCATCAGCCACAGGTGCCTCCCCTGCTGTGCTGGCCCACTTTTCTCTGGGGGAGGATCCCAATCCTTCCCATCTACTCACCCACTCCCCAGATCCCTGAAAGGACGATTAAGACCGTGAAGCCCACATTGCTGCCGTGCCCTCTGGTTCCTAGTGCCAAGGCAAGCATCTTGCAACCCTCGCTCCACCGGGTAGGTGCAAAACGAGGGCCAGCCTGAGCATGCCACGGAAGAATCCATCCAACCACCTGGAAAATAACACAAAACTGGAGTACTTTAGCCACGTCACAGCAAATAAATAGCTCTAGGAAAAGAGCAGCAAAAAAAGCTCAAGCTTGTGCCTGTAGAGACAGTAAACCACCATATTTCAGCAGTCACGGCAGGTATTTCTGACCGGAAATTGTATATTTGATGTTGACCAGCCTTCAGCATTTGACAAGGGGCTGTTAAAGCCTCTTGAACAGTAAATCACCTCTCTTCCTATCAATAATCTTATTATAATATCTGTAGAAATGTCTAATATTAAAATCCCACTTTATTACTATAATAATGGATCTAATTTGTAAAACATATAAAGTGAGGCCATAACTGTACTGGAGGGAGATATATGTGATCCCACTACATCTATATCATTTCCATGATGGCCTTACCCATATATTTTGAATGGGAGAAGGATTAAAAGCAATCCCACTTGCAAGATTTTTGAGATTGGGAATGGCTTCTGGAAAGGAGATCGACACGGTCATGGAAATGCAGCAATCATTATAAAAAGAACAGCCTCTACTTCATGTTTACGCACATAAATACGTAGGTGTTTATTTGTGATTTGCTCCATTCAGGCCCTTTCCAGTTGCCAGGAAAGCCCTGCTTTCCAGCTGCACAATCAGTATTATCACTATGTGCTATTTTTGGTGACTGAGTACATTTCAAGCAACGTCATCCTTCCCAAGCCAACACTGGTATGAAGGGCGGAAACTCTTCTTTCCACTCCTCTGTCATTTGCTGCTGCTCCCATCTGCTCGGTGTCACTGTCTGCGCAGTCCTCGCTGCAGAGCGATCTCCAGACGCTTTCCCTGCTCCTTCTCATTTTCTTGGGCAAGTGGCTTTCCAACCGAAGCTTCGTGTGGAGGCTTCATGTTGACATCCAGAGTACATGTCCCAGATATGTCCAGCCCCACCTTCTAGTGCAGAGGAGCTGCCGGTAAGTAACCTCTCGATGGGCGATAGAGTCCTTGTGTCCAACACCTGGAGCTTTTCACAAATGGGTTGTTTTTAAGGGCAAATAATTTCCCAGCTAGCACTTTGGTAGGTTTCCAGCTCTTGTCACAGTATGGTAACACTAAGTTTCTGTCTGAGGGGAGAATGCATCATTTCTTCTTACACTGTGCAGCTTTGATTTCCATAAGTTATTAAAGTCTAGTAAATATTGTAAATACCACTTCCTTTTTAAGTTCTTCCTTGGCTAGGTGCTGCCCAACCAGCTAGTTGTTTAATGTTTTTCTCTTCTGGTGTGATGTTGCTATTGTGTTTGGAAAAGCTCCTATGGACAAAAGCCACGCTTGGAGTTATAAATCTCTTCAAATATAAGGTTCAGTTTCGTTGGCTGTGCCACGGGAGGAGCCCTCCTGGCTAAAGCTACAACCACTGCTACTCTGAGCTGGGCTGTGTCTCCCTGAACCTGTTTCAGTTTACACAGACTAATTAAATATTCATTATGCCAGAAAGTGTGTGTATATGTGGCTATAGCAGAGTGACTAGGGTACTCACCTGGTAGATGAGAGACCCTGTTCCCAGTGACTGCTCCAATGAATATTTAAGTATTTCATATTAAGTGTACATTGGAGCAAGGATAGAAGCAGGCTTCTCCCACCCCCAAGGGAGCACCCAAACATCAGGCTGTAAAGTCATTCTTTCATTCTTTCTTTCTTTAGCTCAATGAATATTTAATTATTTGAGGCCAAATGAGACAGCTTCAGTGACAGAGACTGAGATTCCCTGCTCCCATGTGTGCACCATAGCTCTGATGATGAGGGCGTGCATATAAGAGATGTGGGTTCCTATTCCTTTGGACTTAGAAAGAAGTTGAATCCAGGTTTCCCATACCCTGAATGGGTCTTCCAGCTTCTGAGCTGCTGAATAAAAACCACAGAGCTCCAACACACAATGTCCCCGGTCATGAGACAGAGGTGGTATGGATGCTTGTATGAACCAAGGTCAGAGAAAGCATCCTTATGAGTGATAAATTAAGCTGAAATCTGGTTTATAAATCCCTCAGGAGAAGGTATCAAAGCTGAAGATGTTCATGGCAGTTCCTGCTGGCTATGTTATGTGCCTTTCTGAGATTATCCAGAGTGTGATGCGTAAGGAAACCTACTTCTCCTATGTAGTCTGGGGTCTGACACCCCAGACTAATGTTAATTAGTTAATGGCACTTAATCCTGCTTCTGCAGCCCAAGGAGTGGATGTGTGAAATGGTGAATGTGGGGAAAGCATCCAAAGATAAAAGGTGTATGGCAAGGGTATATGAGTCTAAAAATGGGCAAAAGTAGCAGAGATTAAGGAGTAGAAAGATTAAAGCACAAAGAAAAACATAGAGGAAGGAGCGTGCAATCACTGAGTGGGGAAATGACACACAAGGGAAAAATAAGGAGCAGGGACAGTGACCAGAAGGAGCAAACAAACCATCTAAGAAATAATACTCTTTACCTAGCAGAGGAATAAAAGGAAGGAGAAGAAAGGGGTAGGGAAGATGACTTTGATTTTAAAGTAAAAATAAAATGTCTGAATCTCTGTCACCCGCTTAAGTCTTTGAAAAGTAGAAAAATTGGCATCTGCTCTCCACTTTCAGAGGACATTGGGTGTCTCTGAAATGAGATGCTTGGGATTCACTTTGGGGAATTGACTGTGGGAACATTCCTAGGCAGAAAAGGGACTTACTACTATTATTGCAGCTCTGTTTCTTGTCATTTGGCAGAATCCACAGCAATCTGATTCTGTTATCAAAGACTGAGTGTGGCTTCCAAGCAAAAACCAGAGCAACAACGTAATTGTGATATCGAAGTGCAAACAAATTACCTTCTCATACCCATCAGGATAGTGTCCAAACCCAAAACTGCTGCATAGTCTCAGTTGTTGAAATAGCAACACTACATTCAGAATGGAGCTGCTTAGCTCAGAAGAACATTTCAAAGGTGCTCCCAATGATATGGTTCATATATTTCATATCACATTTATGTCCATCTACCCTAGGGCTGTTGAGCACCGACCTTCAGTAATTGTTCACTCCAATTCAGAGAAATCCTTTCTGAACACTTTACTGCCTGTTACTTTAACCAACCTTTTTCCTGAGAAAACAGTTGTGGAGTACTGAAGACCTATAACAATGAAGGAATATCCCTATTGTCTTGTTATAAATATTACAGTGGTCTGACTATGAATGTCAAAACAGATGTGTTTCATATCATGTCCTTCGAGGGACATGGTAACATAGCCACAAAAGCTGAAAGCTTCACCCAGATGCATTACTCCGGTTTGAATGGTGACGTGTTTTGTGTTTCGATCAACTCTTTAGACAGATGACAGTAGCTATCCTCCTTCAATATTGAGGAAAAGGCCACCTGTGGACCAGGCTGTGGGGGAAAAGCGGAAAGCAGAGAGAAAGGTTCGATTCCGTGAGCCAGAAGTCATTGAATATGGTATGCTCAAGCTATTAAGCCTTTTGGCACGAACTTTCTAGCTTCTAACATCCACCCTGTCTGTCCACATCAGCTTCTCCCTCTGATAACGTTATTCGTGATTTTGAGCTCAGCATGGAACAGACGACAGACAATTTTTGCTCTGTGCTCTGCAGAATTGCATCTGGTCCATTTGCCTGCCTGCCCTGGGAGAAGACAGGCTCCTGCATCGCGTTGGAGCAGCCTCAGGGCTGTTCTCTCGGCGAACTCCTGAGTCAGCCCCCACGGGGATCAGTGTGGACCATGGCTTTGGCTGAGCCTCAGGTCTACCCCAGAACAATGCTTCCACTCACAGCAAAGGATCTCAGACCAAATTTAAACATGCTTATGTCATTCTAGGTAACCAGAATGTAATGGCGGGGAAGGAGCCAGCCCTTTCATGTTTCTGAGTAGCAGGCATGCCATGGGATACAATAGCAAAGGCTCTGAGCCTAGCTGACCCACTGGGATTAAAAGTAGCCAGGATGTACCCATTTTTGCCAAGGAGGGCATCCAAGCAATGATACAGCTAGCATAACCTCTGGTCTTTCATTCATGAGCCAAAGTTACAGTTTGCTCAGTGTAGTGAACTGGCAGTGGCCTGAAGCAGAGGGCTAGCACAAGGATCCAGTTTGCACTTCTGCAGGTGCTATATACAATTTATAACCAAATAAGAACTGTTGTTTCATTCTGAGTTCCACAAATGGACCCAACTAAGAAAAATTGTATTTATTGTTAGGGAACTAAAATTGTGTGGGTTTGATACGTCCGTCAGTAAAAACACAGGTGACAGAATGGTAAAATTTCTGTGTCAGCCACCTGTTCGGACTGCTACTCAGCTTCTGAAAACAAGACTTGGCATCTGCTGATGTGTCTAAACAGACTTCTCATCGGTTGTGCAATACGTTGTTTGTGGTGCCTCCTGATGCAGGAGGGAAAAGCTGTTTCTTGATAAGGTTGTTGACATGGCCTGGGCTTTCCCATCAAAACTGAGCTCCTGGGAAGACTCAGTGAGTCAGCGCTAAATTATTTAAAGCTCATCTGACTGCTCAAGAGCAGGATTTTGATGAGAGCTAATACCTCCTTCGGCTCCCTCCAGAGTCCATGCCCTCACATCAGCACTGGTGATCCTGCAGCCAAATCCAGCCTGAGGGGACCAGGTTCATCTCCCACTGGCTCTGAATTCAGCACAGCCATGCTCGAGTTCCAGGGAGCTGCAAGGATGGAGAAGACTGACTCTTTTACGTGAAGGCATGAGAAATGTCACAACCCATAGTTAGTACTCTGTCTTGTAAACAGCCTGTGATTTAGATGATTTGGTGTTTGTCCACACAATGTTATTAACATAGAGGCTGGTAAGATGAAGGTTGCTGGCACCACTGAAATTTTTCCATTCTCTGGACTTTTCATGAGGATTGTGTCTGGGCCCCGGCTGCCAAACAGAGGCAGTTCCAGGATATTGTTGGATGAAAATTGTATGTGACAGTGGGCTTTGTTTTTTTAACTTTCATTCTTCTCTCAGCCTGCTGGTCGATCTCCTTTCCTTTCTAGAAATGATGTGGAATAGGGAGGCCTTTTCTGCAAGAGCTGACTCCTGACCTCCCTGCAACAGCAGCAATCTCTGTCTCTGAACCCCCTGTCCTTGTTTCGGCTGGGATAGAATTAATTTCCCCATACAATAATTTTTTCTCACTTTCCTGAAGTGCACCTACATCTGCATGTTTGCATGGAGTGGGTAGATCCTCATCTGACATAACTCTGTGCAGCCAAAAGTGGTGTAAGAGGTGGCCCAGCATCTATAAGGCAAGAGGCAATTTCAGAGACACTGCTTGGTGCTTGCTTTTTTATTCATCTGCTGCAAAGAGGCCTTTCCAGGCATGTAAGAACATTTTCATTCTGTTTTCTAGCCATTTCCTGCTATGACTACGTAGTGGGTAAGTTGAAGTTTCACATTATAACTGTGAGCCATCCATGGCACTAACCTGAGTTTGCTCTGTGGCTGCTGGGATGCACTGTGCAAATATGTCCTCCGTATACAAAGCATTCGGTACTGTCAGTGGTTGTTGCTTTTTCTTCTCAGCATATGAAGCATAAGGTGTTGATAAGGTCTGGTGCAGTATTTTAAACAAGACATCTAGTAAGACAAATAGTGGAAACAAAAATTAAATCCCTGAAGCTATTTTTAATTTAAATATAATTAATATATTTTATGGCAATAGAATAGGTACAGGTTTTTCACTAAGATATGCAGGGAAAGCACCCCAAGCAAAACAGTAGTTCTCCCTGCTGACTTTCATATGTGGGGAAGAGACAATTCATTTATACGCTGGCAGCAGGGTAGAAATAATAAAAATAATCTGTTCTTTTCTCTTTTGTTTGCAAGGATGTTTGAGGCCAGCCAGCCTCACAGACGCTCAAGCAAATGTGTGTATCTGGATGTTCTTAGGATGGTGATCATTTCTAGAGGCTCTGGCCAACATCCAGCCCCTGCTGTATGCAATGCAGTAAAGGGAGAGGGGTACTCATATATATGCATTTATACACACTCACACAGAGCCATAGTGTTGGGATGCCAAAAGGCTTCCCAAGCAAATGTCCCCATATCCCCTAGCTGTCGCTATTGCCCAGGAAAGAGGGGTTGTATGCTCATGCCAATGGCAGCACCAGCTAAAGCAGTTATAGGGCTAGGAACAAGGTACTATAGGCAGGAAAGATCCAGGTGAAAAAGAAAAGACCAAATATCCCTCAGGTGACAGTGGAAATGTATGTCCAAGGCAGGAACTGAACCAAAATCTCCTGTATCCCAGGCCAGTGCTTTTCTCAGACGAGTTGCCTTTTTCTTAGACTGGGCACATGTCTAGGGCTGAGTGTATTGTTCCAACAAGCAATTTAACTAACAAATTTAAGCATTAATTTTCTATTTGTAATCTAGAAAAAAAGCAAGCTTGCATTTAAGCGCATAATTGTACTGATGTGCTGAAGCTGTTGTGAGCACAGCTCATGACTATTTTGTGGGTGGGATTATTCTTCCACATTATTTTTTTTCTGTTCCTGCACTGAACATGCTCCCTAATTGAGAGGATGTAAGGAAAAGCCAAGTTTGCATTTGAGATCACCCAGAAATTTCACATGGAAGGTAACTTTCGCAAGAATGAAAAAGGTTATAAGCACTTCATCATAGAAAAGGGCTGATGTGAAAAGCTGTTTAGCTTTCACAGAAAAGTTTCACTGTTACCACGTATGCTCGTCAGCCAGGCCCCATGCTTTGAAAGGCAGGTGGTCACCCAGCCGAGAACTGTATTGGGTGGTGTGGGAGATCACACAAGGGAAATACCAACTTCCAAATCACAAATCTCTGCAAAAGCAGAAAGTGGTGAGTAATTCCCTGGCTAAATACCTTCATATAAACCATTCATAGAATAATGCCAAATAAACAAATTTATAAAAATTGAAGTCTGCTTATGGATAATTTACAAACAGAAAAAAAAGGCTAAATTCAAATGAATAAATTATTTGCTGCAAATAATTCACTCAGGTCTATTATGGGACATTGATTTGGTTTCTGGTTAGCTATAAAATGACTGCCTATTAACATTTTACCTTTTCCCCATACACTTTTTGATGCATTATTATGAGTTTCTCGCTTGGTTTTATGACTTTTACCTTCCTCTCTGTACATCTGTATGACAGTTTAATTGACTAGTGTGTATTCCAGGGCTCGTACTAGAAGCTAATTTAAATATGTTACAGCTAATGTTGGTCCTTTACCCATAATAATACACACCACATTTTTATCTTCTTATTGATTATGTGCATATGGCAGGCAAATAGCTGCACACTATGGGTTTTTATTCAGGCATGAATTTGGCTTTATACTGCATGTTTAATACTAAAAGTGCTTTATAAAATAATACCGATTGTGCAATGGCCATGCAGCCAAACAGAACAGCCAGATCTGAATCAGAGTGAATCCCCAAGGCCCATGGGTGGATACACACATGCAAGGGCTGAGGCACAGCTGTTGGCAAGCTAAACGTAGCCCATTGATTTCCACATATGTACTGGGCCTGACCTATGGCACTTTAAACATACTTGAACTATATTTTAAAGGTGAGAAAAATGTTTACAGTGCCCCTGCTTAATAGCAAGTGCAGAGGATGTTCCACTGTTATTAGCACACCTAGCACTTACAGAGAGGTTAAACCTGCCAGAGCTTTCTAAACGTGCCTCTCGGTTAATGGAGCCATGTTTTGGCTCTTACTGTAATTACTAGGAGCCCCAAACAAGCTGAGTTACCAGGGAAAAGGACAGAAATCTAGATCTTCCCTCTTTTATGGAACATTTGTGAGCATTAAATAATTAGACGAGGTAGCTTAATATTTTCCTAGTATTTAACTTAACATTTAGCATAAAGGTATAAAAAATAATTGCTGGAGGGAAACTTGAGATCATGCATTAGCTATGGTAATCCTGTTCTTATTGTATATAATTAAACTCTTTAAATGTTCCATTAGATGAGATCTTTTGTACTTCACCAGCCTCCATCAGGAGGTGTGACTCACCATCATTTAGCTGATGCCTACGGAAGTACTCACAACCAGAGCCCTGTGTACCCTGCTGTTCCCAGAAAAGTGGGACAAAGGCATCAGCAGGGGGTCAAATTTGGGAAGTGTTTAAGATGACACTAAATTAATGTTGCTTTCTTTTTTCTCCTCATCACCGTTCAGTAGATGACAGGTCATCATCTGGATTGCCTGTGCTCCTGTGGCTCTCATTTTGCGCGGTGCTGATCCTTGCCGTGAGTCTATACTACACCAGCATGAAGAAAGATGTCAAAGTCCTGGAGGAATTTCAATCCCAACTTGTTATCTTCTTTCTTCAGATAAGACACGTTGCTCAGAAATGCTGGACTTGGTTTATGAGGCAGTAGCAATGCCCTCTGGCCTGACAGACATCTCGGAGCACTGCTAACCAGCACGCAGCAGCACAAAGCTCCCAGTCTTCTCCAGCCACGTGCGGGGAGCACGTGAGCATCCACCCCAAACAGCAAGAAAACCACCCCTGTTGTGCACTGCCCAGCAGCCACTTGGTCTCTTTTTTCTTCTTTGTTCTTTTCATATTAGTGGGCGGTCATACTAGCACCTAGAGGTCCCACCAAATTCATGCTCCATCATCCTGAACAGCAAAGAAGTATCTGAATTTTGTCTCCCAAAGAGCTTCCAACTGCTGATATGAGGAGCAGAAGCAGAGAGAGAAATACATTGATCTGTGCAGGTGGCAGCGAGCTCTGAATAAACGTGTCCTGAGTCTCAGGTCAAGGCTTTAAATACCCAACCGTCTTTCTCCTCAAGTCTCCTAAGAGCTATTCTGCAAAAGTTAAATTAAAGCTGAGCTATTGCACAAACACTGCTCTGGTGGCCAAAGGCTTGGCAAGCTGCTATATTTATACACCTGAAATGTTTATTAGTAAAAACCTAGCAAATGGCTTTCTTGTTTCCCTTCATGCATTTCTTTCCTCCATGGGCAAAAGCTGTTTCTTAATGTTTCACTTGGCTCCCAGGTGTGAAAAAGAACAGGAAAACTCATTTAAACAGTAAATAGTTTATTTGCCTAACATAATAAATAGCAGCATTGAATCCCAGTCTAATTATCAAATCAGTAGTTTAATCCTCTGGGTTTGATTCAGTCCATAAACCCCACTAGCTGAGCTTACAAGATTTATGATAGTGCTTGTATTCAGTCAGAGGTTATGCTTTTAAGCCTGGGTGTTCAAGGCCTTATATAATGGTAATATGGACTGATTACGAAGGTGTGGGAGGCTTTGTGACCTATCCCTGCATTGTCCTACCACAGTATACACGTCTCTGAAGGGAATTCTTTTAATGGAGATCACGCAATAAATGTGGAATGGTTCTCTGGGTGTCTGAGAGGAAAGCAAGTGAGTGCAAGCTTATGAGCTTCAGCTATGTTTTTTCCCTAGACAAAACCAACACAACCAGCTTTTTAGGCCTTAGATTCTTGTCAAGTAGCACCTGATGTGTGCTTGGGTTTATTTGATATGATAAGGTTGACATCACCTGTAAGAGCTGAAGAAAAAGAAAAAGAAAAAAAAAGAGAAAGAAAACGCTGCAAAGAAGGTGGAAGAGATGCCTACAAGACCTTGGCTCAAATTCCCCTGCCATTGCAACTCACCAAAAAGAAAAAACGGTGCTTTATTATTTTTTTTTTTCATTTTTTTTTTTTTAAGAGGGGCATACATCTCTGCCCCTCCAACCTTCTTCCAAGCAGCCCAAGGACTTTAACCAGGCAGAGGATAAGCAGAAGCATATGCAGCCTTCTTACAAAAGGAGAGTGGGCTGCAATTTGATTGAGAACAAGTAAAACAAAAAAAATGCAGTTCAAGACAGAAAGAAGTGATTTCAGTGGCTATTCTCATGCTCCTTCTAAGATGTCAAAGGCCACAGCAATTGCATTCGACACGCTGCTGGTCTGGGAAGCAGAGCTTGCTGCAGGAGGAGTGTTTAGCTCAGGGGCTATTTGTGCAAAACACTTGGGTACCCCAGCTCTGAGGGTAAGTTTCACTGCTGCTTCCCTTCCCTCTCCCCCATCTCAGCCCTGCTGTTTAGATAATAAAGAAGAAAGGTTTTAAACTTGTGTGCTGGTGAATCTCTAATAAAAAGGTTTGGATTGGTACCTGCATGGGGCAAGGGGCTCATTGCAACTTCTGTTTGCATTTGTTAAAGTTTATGGTATTTTTAATGTTCATGTTGAAACTCTGGCAAATCAGTGCGTTCCTTTTTTAGGTCTGGACTGACACGTCCTCCTGGCACATAACAACTAGCCACTTCAAAACAGGAGCCTTTTCTGAAGGGACAGTTCCCTCCCTGCAAGCCACGGCACATTGCAACAAGAAAGCAAAGCCTGAACTGACAAGAACCAAGCAATCTTAAGAGCAAGAGCAGTAGAGTGAACCCTTCTAGTATGTTAGCAACCCGGTTTCAGTAAATTTAAAACAAGCCAAAGGGTTAAGGTAAAACAGGAACTCCTCTTAGGACTGTGAAGGAAAATGCAGAGGCACTGTGAAGTCCATATGTGTGCTCACCTCCCAGCACGGCTCCCCAGGAGATAGGCAGGGGACCACCTTTCCACCAGGTCTGCTTTAAATGGAAAATGGCCACATTCTCCCTTCTGGGGCCCAACTTTATCTGTGTGAGTGAGAACGGCTATCACATCTGGGCTGTCAGGGAAATTAAGCAGAGTAATGGCTATTCTTGGCTTCTGCCTAGGCTCTGGTTGGGACAGTTTTGGACATGGACAAAGGCAGCACTTGAGTTGTCTGTCTCACCATGGCCTTGCAAGGCCTCCCAGGTCAGGATTGTTTGCTGTGGTCAGACAAATACATGGCAGGCTGCAGAAAGCCAAAATAAATTCGCTACAAAGCCAGAACGTTTGAAATAAATAAAAGTTAAAACCCATTCCTGGGAGAGTGGTGGCATTTTGCAGGTGAAGAAACTGAAGTTAAGAAAGCCAATGCATCTGTGCAAGTGAATGAAGCGGGTCAATAACAAGGCTGGGAATAGGAGAAAAAAATCCCAGCTCCTGGGCCTGCATTTATTTACAGCTGCTCAGCTTCACTGTGGACTTACCTGCTTTATTTCCTTCTCACACTGAAGCTCTTTTCCCATTCACCCATCCTGCTTACACACACACCCACACACCCTTTTCCTACTCTGCCCTTTCCTTCTGTTCTTTATCCATCACAGATCTATCCTCAGCACTGTGAGCTGGATGGGATTTCTCCTTATTCTTGTTCAATGCTCTTTTTCTAGGTGTGACACCTTTGTCAGTTTGGAAGAGCTAATAGGAGCTCCAAAGTTACACAAAATCAGTCATGTTGGGTAATAATTCCCTTGCTGGCCATGCTGGGTAATATTTTCCTTCAGCACAACTCCTGAGAATTGCCCATAAAGAGGTAAAAAAGGAGGAGTACATAATCTGTTGCAAATGGTCAAGATGCTCACCTGAATTCACGCAGGTTCCAGTGGGGTGAATCGCTTTAGAAGTCAAGAATCCTGCAGCCAACCAGCTCTGAGCAGTTATTTAATCTAGCTTGGCAATGGTCATGTTTTAGCTTTAAAGGGCTGAAAGAGAGAGTGGTGGAGGACAGTCCTCTCGCAGCAATTTTTGAAGCAGACAGCGAGTAGGTGGACTTCCCAGGAGCAGTGCCTAGGGTGGCAGGAGTCAAAAGGCCAGAAGAGAGTAGAAGAGGTCTGTGCGTGAAAATGGGCTAGTGACACGGTCTAAGGGTAGAAGTGCTGCCCAATATCCCTTATGCAATGAGTATGAAATTAACGCACACCAGTAGAAGTGCTTCCTAATATCCCTTATGCAATGAGTATGAAATTAACGCACAGCAGAAATCAACAGACCGCAAGAGTACGGGGTAAGTGTTGTTTTGACAGTGTTCAGTACATTCCTGCAGCATGAACGGAGGGCAGCTGCCAACACCCTCTTCAGGCAGGCTCACCACATCAGTGACACCTGATTGCACTAGCAGGAGTATCCGTACCCATACCGTTAGAGGAGATAGAAAAGGACGCAGTGAGATGACACAAGATTTTTTTTTACATTAACCTTTTAATGCACTCAGCATTTGTGCTGGTAAAAGGCAGCCCCAAAAACTGCTTCTAGTCCCACTCCCTCCCTTCATCTCTCCAGCTCTGCTTGTCTGGAAACAAGTTAATGGAGCAGGAGAAGCCCATAGCAGCAATTTTAATTGTCATTTCTGCCTTTTGCCACTTTGAAGCAAGCAGAAGGGCTGGCAGCATGTGACTAGAAAAAGGGTATTACCAGCTACCCTCAAGGGGTAACTCAGGAACCTCTAAGATAATAGTGTGGACTTGTTTCTTATTAATTCCTCTCTCCAAGATAGCTGTTGGGAACCCTTAGGCCCACCTCTGAAGGGGAAGGCTGATGCTACATGAAGAAAATTAACCAGCTGGCATTTAGAAAATGAACATGCCCGTGCAGCCTGTGGTCCCCCTTCACATTTGGTAACAAGCTGCCTTTCAGCTGCATGCTGACATGGGAGCATCTTCTCCTTGTCTCCTACGGCATTAGGGTTCACTGCTGGAAGATGGTACCAAAAGGGCTCAGGCAGCTTAGGATGGATGGCCGTAACTATACAAGCTGTGGCATGGAGGTGCTGGGGAAGGAGTATATGAACTAAGACGCTACCACTGACTTTGAGAACAATTTTTTATCTTACACTGTAACAATTTAAATTCACCTTCAAAAAACAGGCACAAAAATACTGACTTTTCAAATAATTTATTTGTATATATCACCAAATCATAAAAAGCCAATGCACTGTCCAGCAAAAAGCATCAATATATAAAACACAGTAACTCATTGTCAGTAACGATAGAGCGTATCACTTATACTGAACCCGGTCCAGCTTCTACTAAAGCCAAAGGAAACTTTGTCATTGACTCCATTAACAGAAGGCCTGGACTCAGAATTTTTATTTGCTAGGTGTTTACAAAGGGCTATATTAAAATGCTAGTAAAAAGCTTTCCTTTTGAGACTGTATCAAAACAATAATAAACCCCACTCCAATTCTGTTTCTGTCAAATGCATGCAATTAAAGCTCCAAATCAGCAGTCATTACACTGCAAAAGACCATAAAAATCGAGAGAGAGAATCTTCAAAACAGACCAGGCTCTGTTCTTAGCTTGTGTGGACTGGCGTGGGCTCCAGCACGGCTCACAAAGCTAAGCTATATACACCAGCGAAGGATCTGCCCCTCTACAGCTTTCAACAGTTAAACAAATTATGAAAAAGTGTTCAGTTTCATCCCCAAATACCCATTATGTGGGGACCTCTTTAGCAGCATAACACAATAGTTAATCTAGATTCTTAAAAGCTTTTCCCACGTGGCTATAAGAAGAGGCAGTGGCTCATGAATACATAAGTCATAGGACATACATTTCAGAGAGGCTCTAACGCCTTCAGGCTCTGCACTGACTTACAAACAAGAAAGATCTGCTTCAGATCTTTGCAGGTGGTACCACACAAAAACCCCAAACCTTCTAAAGCCGTGGCTGTTAATGAGCTACTTTCAAAAATGGCAAGTCTACAGAGGTTTGGGAACAGTCTTTCCTCCCCCATAGTACCACGAGCTGCACAGGGCAAAGGGCCAGCTGTAGGGTATCTGGATCTGCCAACATGGGAAGAAGGTTTCCAAAGCAACCTTGCCAAACCCGGCAGCGATGCCAGCAACTTTACACTAGATATCTGCACAGCTGTCACAGGTGGCCCTTTCCAGAAGCTGAGTTTAGGCCAACACATGCTTCAAGGGGATGCTCAGCGGTTTGTGAAGCCACATGAGCAGGCAGTGGCTGAGGGGGGGCCAAGCAAAGGCTGAAATTGGTGTCAGCGCTGCCAGCGCAGGCACTGCCACGGTGGATCCCTCACACTGCAGTCTGAAAGCCAAAATCTCTCACAGGTAATGCACTAACAGTTCTCCTCACTACCTATTTCTGTTCTGATTTATGGCACTCTCCTGTCTCCCTCAGCAGCCCCTGTGCCCACTAGAAAGAGATGTGCGAAATAAGGCCTGATCATCAGCTTGATGGCAATAAAACCCTCTGTGAAGTTTGTAGGAATGTTTCTGAAGATGAAAGGATCCAGGGGAAGGAGATGTCAGTGGAACTCTTGGGGTTTTTTGTTGTTGTTTTGTTTTGTTCATAAACCTTCAAAAACCTCTCAGAAGTGTACTTCACATCACAGTATATTGATTTCTCAATCGTGTAGCTTGGGCTGAAAAACAGCAATAGTTTTATTCAGAGAGTATTTGACCAGAATAGCTCTGATACCACCAGTGTGTACTAGCTGTGGACCCCAGTGCAGTGGTCCTCCTCCTGGGAGGATGCTGTTCAGCACAGAGCTTCTCAGCATCATTTAGCAAAAGGACTGACTGCAACTCCAGGAGACTGTGGTTTAATAAGGAGACTGTTAGCACCTTTTGAAGTCAAATGTTGAACGCTGTTTAACAATGACAGTTAAAACTGCCCTAGTGGAATGGGTTAACTGAAGCATTCAAGATCCAGTGTGCTGCAGGAAGATGTGCTGTATTTCAGACACAAATTATTGGACTTCGCCTTGTTAACAGGGAAAAATAATTCCTTCTGCTGCAGGAGTGAGGGGGTGAAGAGCTCTGGATTGTGTTATGTGGGATACCATGACGGGTGATTTTCAAACATTTCCTTGCCTTAAAAGCTATTGTTTAACATAGCATTCATCTAACTCTGCCAGGTTCCTCAAGGGAATGCTGGCACCGACCTTGGGAACCTCCTAGAGCAATATGTCACCCGAATCAGGCCTGGCTTATGTCAAGGGAAGGGTTTGACACCATACCCCAGAGAACCCAAGTGAGAACAGGGAAAATCTGCGACACTTTTTCTTATTTTGTGACAAAAGGTAGTTTGTCATAGGAGCTGCAATTTTTCTCACATTCATAAATACTCTTCAGAACCTGTATACAAACTGGAGTCAAACTTGCCCAAATTGAAATAAGGGGAAAGTAAGCAGGAGATAAAGAGTAGTTTTGTCACAGGACTGTTTACGCACTTGTGTGAGAAATCACCCAAGACGTCAACAGTAACAACGAATCTTCATTCCCACCTCCTGGCAGGTTGTCTCAACCTTCACTTTACAACATAGTCAAGCAGAAAGGGGCAACAAAAACTTCTCAAATTGGGTTTCCACCATATACAAATAATTCAAGCTATTTCAGTGAGCAGCCCTTGCTGCCAAGTACTTTATCTCCCCGATAAACACCAGAACCACCAAGTTAAAACATTGTTATTTAGGAATTTCAAGCCAAGTAGAAGAGCTCCAACAGGAGGATTTGAGGGGGATCCAGGATAGCACCATGGTAGCAGCATTTGCCATGTCGGAGGCTTGTGTCCCTCAAGGCAGAGGGGGAGATTAAACCTGTGTCTTGCAGTTACCTGCCAGTGGGGAGGGCTTGGGAAGGACCAAACAGGCATTTTAACAAGTAGCTCATCCCTTTCTGCCACCCCTATGAAATGCAACTTTTCAGGTAACATATGACCTTCCATGTCTAACAAATCATAGTTGCTGGCTTTTTGTTTTGGTGAGAAAAAAAAAAAAATTAAAACAAAGCAAAACAAAATCATTATTTGACCAATTAAAAGGGCTATTCACACAGCCCTTCTTGGGTGCCTGTGCCCATTTTTTTAGGAATGAGGATCTGACAGGACACTAATAAGCATTGAATCCTAAATCCTTTATCTATCTATGAAAACAGGATTTAGACTCTCACGTGGATTCAATTCTTTTGACTATTGTGTGCAATAACAGTTACAGCAGTTATAGTAGTAGCTATGAGAGGTAGAAAAGGTTAAGCACTCAGGTGAATACATTCACGTTAATCTATGTTTGCAATAGCAGTTCAATTACACTCTTTGGCATGGACAAACTGAAGAGAAAGCATTGCTCTGTAAATACTCTTCCCAACAACAGAATGGAAAGACACTGTCACGTACATGCCTGCACTGAAACAAGCAGTACTTGTTATATACTAAGTAAATTGCCATCTAACGTCTCAGAAACAAATGTTAAGTTTTCTGAGAGAGCGTAGTTGTGTTTTTCCCTTCTACGCCAGGACTACATCAAAGTGCTGTCTTCTATGCAGTTGTTAGCTTCATAAATTATTGAGTGGAATTTTGTCATTTCAAAAAAATTTTAAAAACTTTTAGGTGTGTATCTGTGAATACTAAAATACAGCTCAGGTTAGTTTTCCTCTTTCTTATGGAGGACAAAAATAGAAACATAGACTTCAAGGCATTAGGACCATGAACAGAAATAATTTGAAAACAATTTAATGAAGCTATATGAGCATTTTCTCACTGCATGCAGGTGTGGAAACTAGCCGGGCAAAACCCGCCTCTCTTCCCAGATTGCACGAGGAAAGGACTTTTGTGGTCTCCAGAGCAAACATTCCAATGAGATAAAAATGGGCTATTTCCATCAGCAAAGGAAATGGTCTGAGGTACAAATTTAGGATCTGGATACAGACAGGTTTCCCATTAGCTCACGGATGTTCACACCCAGGCCATTGATTTAGAAGAAAGGACAAAAGTTTCGTCGAAATCCAGATCGGTTTGTCACAAAATACTGTTAGTCTTGCCAGTATGAATGACTGTCTGGACTTTTGTTAAAGTTAACATTTAAATAGTAAAAGTGATTTTACATGCAATATGTTTGAGGTGGGGGTCTTTGGGCAAGGGAGGTGATAAAAGCCACATTCACCCAAACACCAGGTTTTATGTACTTTCTTGCTCTGAATATTTCGCAGCTGGCATCCATTCTGAATTTGGACATTTGATATTGCATTTTCTGAGACCCATCACGTAGATCGATGTGTGATTTGAGGTTGTGCAGAAACCCTGTTTCCTGCATAAAGCCTATACAATGGCGTGTGGCTCACACTTGCCTAGCAAGGGGGACCCCACGTTCTGCACCCAGATCAGCCTGAAGAGACTCCTGTGCACAGCCCCTGTTTCTCAGAAGATGGTTTCCAACCATCAACCGAAGGGCTAAGCTGCGTGAGGTACTAACAATTGACATTGGACCGATATGCAACAAAGGCGAAAAGATTCTGGATGACAAATGAAGGTGAAGCATGGCTTCATATCTCACTGATGAGAGCCTTCAGGTGTCCGGGGAATCCTGAGTGTCCTCTCTCAACCAGTCATGCATTTCACATGCAGCAGCCATTGCACTTAGAAACCCCAAAGCCCTCCAGCCAGGAATCTGTTTGTCCAGTCTAGCCTTCCATTTCAGCGAAAAACACAGCCTAGGGCATTCTAACCTGCAGTTTACATTGGGGATTTAGAAGAAACAGGCCAAGTGCACATGTTTTCTCAAGGTGAGTTTTCAGGTTACTTTAAATTCAGAGGGTTAGATTGGTTAGATTCTCAGACACCATAAATCAGCTTAGCCCTTCTGTCCCTCAAGAACTACACACTAACTTGATGCACCAAAGATCTGCTTGAGTTTCTTCAACCATTAAGACAATAAGTTTTCAAATTAATTCTCCCATCTAAACTCCTGCTACTAAATAACTGTATTATCAATACAACTTTTTTCCCCTTTGTCACCTTATCTTTTCTAAGAGCAAATAAATGACTGTTTACAAAAAGACATGCTGGCTGTTTTGAGCCAGAATATTGTGCTGTGTTGCAGAAGAGTATGGTTTGGCAACCAAAGGATTGACACTCCTATCAAAATATGTTCTGTTTGTCGCCTGCAAGTCTGTATTTTAAATGAATTAATAACAGCACCATGTTCATGCCAAGGTCATTTGTCATTTTGGAGTCCATGGTGCAGAATTCCTGAATCAGGGGAAAAGTATCCCTTGCTCATGCAATATAACTGTAAAGTGTGTGCTCCTGTTCCTTGCAGCCTTGCTTCCATCCTGAATGCTACATAGGCTTAATCAACAGTGTTTCATGTTGCTGAGAGAAGGCCTTGAAGGGAAATGTGACTCTCAGGACTAATATGGGTTAACATCAGGGTATTACCCAGAGATAGGGGAGGAATTAAAACATCTGCAAACTCGCATTAGAAACCCATCTCAGCCCTTCGGAGGCTGTGCACTGGCCAGTGCTTTCCTACTCCACTTACATCACATCCACATCCACCTCTGGGTATCATAACCTATGTGTCATTGCACAGATCCTAATACTAAGTAAGAAAAAGGCAGTGTAGAAAGTTAAGGCAACCTAACAACTACCTGACCTAAGCTGCCTGTTAAGAGAAGAGTCTATATCCTATCACAGAAGAGCAGTGGAATTATTTCTGGCATATATCTGTGTACATTGTACACACACACATACACCACCTCCCTGACACTGAATGCTTTCACGACAAGGTCCAGATACTCAGGCATCCATCACTGGTTATTATAACAACCAGTTTTCTAAGGGACCATAGAAACATTGCCATAGCATGCATGTGTCCTTCAGTTTTTAAAATAATCATTATGCTCTTATTTTTGTGATTCCTAGTGAAAGCTCACAGCTGAAATATGCCTCCTGAATTAATGGGATAAGAAGCTACGTGCATTTGTGCCCTCATGAGAAATTCTATTCCAAAAAATTGCTTCAATTGTTTCTCCATTATAAAAATAATAATAAACAGCATCAATTGAAAAGCTCAGATGACACTTCTTAGCTCAGATTTTTCTAACCTAATGTGGATTGCTGGCAGGGAATTGGCAGGAAAATTAACCACAGGTGGTAGGCAGGACATGGGGAATATATTCGATATAACAGAATAATTGTGTGGCAACACCCCGGTGCCTCAGAAAGTAGCATCCAGTTGCATCCAACCAAGTAAGGCTCTCCCTGTGTTACTAACAATTTTCACAGGCCAAAAAAAAGACCTTTTGACTGTGGTTTTAGCATCAGAGGGAACACAGTGACTAAACGACTGCATCCCCCATTCTCCACCAGAATGGCTCACGCTTTGCGATGGGCAGCAGCGGGACGGCCTGCACGGACAAGGGCCACAAAGCTTTTTCCCCTTCCACCATGTGACAATAAATAAATACAAGTATAAATACCACACAGGGTTCTAGTTCTTTCAATACACCTCTTGCTAGAGTGTTCTCAGAGGCCTGCTTTTGG
Source organism: Astur gentilis (assembly GCF_929443795.1). Taxonomy (NCBI): domain Eukaryota; kingdom Metazoa; phylum Chordata; class Aves; order Accipitriformes; family Accipitridae; genus Astur; species Astur gentilis. Next base: position 13,253,125 of record NC_064904.1, read on the forward strand.
AGGTGTCGAATTAAAAAGGCATTGAAATATCACAGAAATGCAACATTTGACTCGGAGAAACTCCTACTGCAGCCACACTCTGGGCTGGTTGGCAATGGATGACTAAAAGCAGAGGTCATAAATGAACAAGAGAGAGGTGTGAGAGAGAGAGCATAGGTATGTATGTATGTGTGTGTGTGTAAATAATACTAACACATTTTCAGCCTGGCATCACTAGGTTGGCCTGAGTGTCCAATCTTTAGGAGAAGAGGTTGCAGAAGGCTGAATGCAAACAAAAAAGCCCAAGCGGGTCCACTAACCGGGCATTGCATGATACCTTTCCTCCCCTTGAGTCAGCCAGAGACCTTCTCACTACACATTCTGCCTTCTCAACTGTGCAGGGGCTTCCTTCAAAACTAGCTTTGCTTTTAAGCATCACTGATGTGTGCAAGCTGGGTGCCAGACTCAGCCTACCCAGTCAAGTGAGGGAAGAACGGGAAAACAGACTGGGATGCATGTGGGACTCAAAGAAGAGCCTCAGCCTCCTTTCAGTTTACATGCCAACTCCAACAGCCAAGATGCTTGTGTTCATGGGCACTATAATGCAACTGAGGTTAGAAGAATTCACACAGGTAAATGAATTAGAGATGCTAAGCTTTGATGCCAAAGTTAACAGTGAGTCTGTACATGTACATGTGTTGGGCTGGAATTTCCAAAGGCTGAAGCAAAGTATTTTGTTGCTATTGACTTTTACTTCAAGGTAGGATCCTGGTTGCATCAGGTGCTTTAAAGATCCCACTTTTTGTCTATTGAGCTGCAGAACAATGGAGGTAGTGTCAGGGTGACAAATGCTGGTGAAAATGCTAACCACAGAAGTCAACCAGAGTAGAAACCCAGGACCAGCGTTTGCTACTTCTCATGGAAGTGGAAAAGAGGAAAAGATCCCAAGACAGGAGAAAGAGAGGTAGAAGAGAGCATGAGTTCTGGACAACCTCACCAATGAGCAGCATCTCCATCTCAGAACCAGAGACAAATCTTGAGCCCTCATAGCTCAGAGCAAGGATGAGGAGGACACACTTGCTATCTTCTGCCTCCTGGTTCTTCAAACCCCCAGGCAAGACCAGGAACAGTGGTCCCAACCCAAAATGCTACTTCAGCCTAAGCCTGATTTGGCACATACATAAAATATATTATACAAAGCAGCAGCACGGTTCCGCCTGAGGAGTAAGGCATGCACTGAAGTAATTTGTGAGAAGAGACATCACTGCTGAATGTTAAATGCAAAGTGAGACTGGAAGGAGAATTAGTGTCTTTTACAGTTAGAGAAACAACTGGGGAAACATATGAAACAGGGTAACTTTCAGGACCCAGGCTCTTCTTTAGGATATGAAGGGGAAGGTCAAGCCCTGGCAAAGGGCTTAGGTACCTGCAAGAGTGTACCTTTTATTAGACCAAATGAATAAAAAAAAGGCACTCCAACAGTCCTGATCTCTGAATTTTAAACTGGTATTAACTAACTTGATCTCTGATTCCCTTTTCAGGAACTCCTCCTCTGATGTCAATTCACAACCACAAAAAAAGCTACCACTGTAAAGCTTTCAAAGGAATTGCATTCCCTTGTGGGCAGAAATCATGCTGAAAAACAAGACCTCTCTACAGATAGCTGTGGCCAGCTGGGGCTATAAGTGATGTTCACAGGGCTGGCTCACTGCTTAGAGCCCATGGAGGGTTTTTTCCCTAAACCTGTGAGAACAATTTGGCTATTAAATGTAATGTTAGATTTTACGCCCTAAAATGCTTACTAATTCAGGGATTTGTTATGACTTCAAATTCTGTTTCAACCAAATGCTTAAGCCAGTACTTAACTTTAAGCATCAGATAGTCCCCAGAAGATAGCAGTAAATCTGCATGGTGCTAGCCCCAGGCTTGAGCTCTTCTCTCTCCTTCCTATTTACCAGGCAATATAGTTGTGCGTGGTTTGCACTCATGTTGCAATAAATTCAGTCTCAACTCAAACACAGCTGCCACAGGCAGTGTCAGTGTACTCTCAAAACATCTTCTTCAGCCTAAACTTAACTGCTTGCTTAAGTTTTCTGCTGAATCGGGGTTCTTCTGCATAATGTGTACCTGGGGATAACTGCCTAATTCTAGCACAACTTCACATCTCTGTCATGCAAACCCCACACTCATCTGAGTGACTCTTGTTTATTATCAGATCTACTTCTCGTCTCAACCATCCACCTTATTTGTTGAAGCACTGGCCAAGCAAAACTGAAAGCAACCACAAAGTCACTAGAAAGCTTTGTGAAAATAACAGTTCTTCTCCCTTTTTGCAGCAAAATTCATCAGCCCTGCAACTCCTGCCCATGAGTGGGGAGAACAGACCCTTTCAACACTGAACTACCTATAAAATAACTCAGCTGTTCAAGCTCCTTGCTATGTTTATAGATATATAGAGATACCTACAACGCAAAAGTTTACAGTAATTTTGCATACTCTATATGAAATAAATATCACAAGTAAATTCTAATACTCAAAACCAAATAGTATACAATGGTAGGGACCAAGTTATATTTATAAATGCACAAGCATTAATACTATCTATTCAGCCTAATTTCTTAGTAGGCAAGCATCAGCAATTGCTAGCTACACTACACTTCAGGAGTCATAATAAATGTTGGTCATGCCAAAATATAAGAAGAAACAAAACCACAAAAATTCTCCACCATCCTTCCAAATGATACACAGTTTTTGACAGATACTGCAATAATATAGTGGTTTCATTAAGTTCATTAACACTGTCCAATATTAAATATCAAGTCTGGAACACAGGTCTCTGTTCTAAATAAAATCAGAGCAGAAGAAACAGGTTTGTCAGCACAGCATCCATACATAGCAAAAGCAGAGACAGTGAGAGTCTGTACCTGGCCCAGAGCTGCAATTACCCAGGATAAAGTGAGAACTGGGACAGCTTCACTGGTAAAAGGGAGGAGAGGGAGAGAAGAGGGACTGGACACAGTCCCAGTTACAACTGTTGTTGGAGAAGAGTTTGAAGCAATAGCCTGGACTCTGTAGCCTGGTCTTGCCAGCTCAGTCCTCATAAATGGCCCCTGCCCCAAAAGCCAGTGATGGCACGTAGGCGCTCTACTAGCAAGAGCAGGTTACAGATTGTGCCTGTGCAGGACAGAAAGTTTGCTGTGCCAATGGCATATGGGGCCGTTCATTCTCTGTAGCCTAATGTAAGTATTTCTGCCAACAATTTCTCATGGAGGAAGTGGGTGATTCGCAAATACATCTCTTTTCAGGAAAGAAAAGATCTCACACACTCGGTACCCTGACTCAACTTCAGCTCACACTACTGAACAATAAAATCTAGATCCTGCCCTGGAAATTTGCTTACACTTTAGATCATGCCACTTTTCTCATCTTGCAAAGAGGTTCGTGAAGAGGATCTTCCTAGCAACAGCTCCTTCTCATGGATCAGGCTATCTAGCAGGTCCTCCTGTCTGTAGTTGTGATAAACCTTCAGGAAAGCCAGAATGGTAATTCCCAGCCAAGTCAACCAGGCAGCCCAGAGACCAAACTAGAGAAGAAAACAAATAATAAAGAGGTCAATACCATATTGTAAAAACAAAGTTAACTGTCCAGGTGAATATCAAAATCTCAGCGGGACCAAAACCCATGGAGTCACACCAAGTTACACCCAGTAATGCCCTGGGCCCTCTGTTCCTCAACTCTTGTCAAGTTATTCCTGGCTTAAAAGGAAACCTCTTTACGTACCAGAACTACTGAAGCAAAAATGTGCTAAGTAAAATGAGGAAAAAAAAGGAATCTGTATAATCTAGGTGCATCTGTTGAACTTCCCATATCTGACATTCTGGCTGGCCCAAAATTCTTGGGATTATTTCACTTTTGTTACTTTGGAATTGCGATACGTTTTAAGACATTTTCCAAAACTTTCTTCCCCAGTCATTCAGGCCTTCCACTACCCCTGCAGAAGTGCTAATTTCAAGGTCTTTTTCTTCAAAATATTGTTGAGAAAATCTTACAAATTGAACCTTTACATTCTGGGGTAACTGGTTCACATTAGCATGAACTCAGAGAGCAAGAGAAACCCACTACAAATGCATCGAAGTGCCTGGGGGCTTATTTATACCTGGCATGAGAGACCTGGGCTTAAAGCCTCAGATATGCAGTAAGACCCATCACTAACTTAGTCTCTCTTGTTTAACTTTGTAGAAATAATTACACTTTGATTGGTTCAGGTACTTGAATGTTGGCTTCCCTGCCTCAGAGGAGGCTCATTTGTAGTAAGGCTTTCTGGTAGAAATTCCATTTTAATTCTATGGTGCCTTTAGCAAAGAAACATTAATTGAATCTCTGTATTTCAGTTTTGACATACTGAATTTTTAATTAAAAAAATACAACAATTTAAACACTTCCAGACAGTAATACAACTGTGTATTCTAATAGCCAATTTAGATAAGCAAGGGCCACTATTTTTAAAGGGAGTTTATGTTCCTATATATCTTACGCACTTTGGAAATTCTCTTAAGTATTACTACCCACACTTACAATTATCTCACCAGTAAAAAATATTTTTGAGTTATTCCACAAACCTTGGAAATAAGGAGATATTAATTTGGCTTTATATGACTATATCTAGAGAATTGGAAGCTTTGCATTCATTTCTTAAGCACCACTTCATTAATGAAATATCCTAAAGGCATTCAGATATCTGCTACTGCTGTGGTCTTCTCAGCATATTTGATATGAAAGAATCTACTTGGATATAGCCAAATTCAGTGAAAGTCCCAGAGCCATTCTGATGTGTTGGAAGCCTCTGAATGGAAGAAAGCAGACAGAGACAGGAACAAAGACTGCTTCTAAGTAAAGCCTGCTGTCAGAAATTATTGCACTTCTAAGGAAATGTTTGCTTTAGCTGGTAAATCTAGTCTTTCTTGGGTTTTTCTTTCTACTGTTTCAAAGAAACTTATTTGCCCGTTCTTGTAGCTTCATCCAAGTCTGCTTACCACACCCTGGATATCAGAAGACAATGATGCCCGATTTTGTTGCCTGCTTGGTCCTTTCTTCAAACAGTCACAATCAGGATTCACTTTGACACTACCACGTTCAGCTTTTGAAGCCAAACGGTGTTCCCCTGGAGCTGTTATGCTCCCAGGGTCTTCATAGTTGGGTGTTTGCAGAGCTTAGTGGCTGCACCTTGCAGGCTAGCCCTATGCAGGGACATCAGGAGGGACGTGGATTGATGTTGGGAGCTGCCTGTGACGGCTTGGGCTGATCTATCTACACTGTGATTTGTTAACTGTCCTCCAACTGAAGTGCTATGTGCATGGACCTTGACTTTTTAGGCATGGCTCCCTGTTAGAGAAGTGCCTTCTCTTGCATGTAGATTACCAACTGTCCGCCCTGAGATCACAGTGTGGCCGTGGTCATTTAGTTCCCATGAACTCAAAGCTATAGACTGGTAACAGGTTTACTCCTGCTACCCTCCCACTAGCTGGCAGATTAGGAGCTAATGGCAAAATCTACTGCAAAATACAGCTTGGCCTTTGGCTAGCATCTTATAAAGAGGTCACTTCTAAGGCATATTTCTGTCCTACATGCAGATACGTCTGAGCTGCGTGTCTAGATGCCAGTGCTGGCAACAAAGACACAAAACTAGCTTGTGTCCAAGAGGTACGGTTACCTCAAGAAGTGCCCCAGGCAAGTTAATGCCTCTTCCTGGGGGGGACAACATAAGCAGCATGTGTATGGGTGCAGCCCTGCATGGATGGGGCTATCCTCCTTGAAGAACTAGTATGTGCTCACATGCACAGTGCTCAAGTCCCAGTGTTCACTGACTCTGATTGTTGACTTAGAGCTAGCATATTCAACAGAAAGGTCTGACAGCCTTAGAGGTCTAATTCTCAAAGATTCATCAGAAAGCATCCCTATCTAAATGGAAGTAATGTTTAATTATTTTCAATGATCTGATATTTATATAGCTCAGGTGATATCAGACAAACTCATGGAAGGCAAAGCTAATAGCCCCGTGATCTGGTGCAGGTCAGACATTATTCTGAACAGCAATGAAGAGCTCCAGGACACCAGAGTGTTGCAACTTTTGCAGAGCTCATCCTTTGGAGTAACAATAAATTCTCCATCATGAGTAACAAGATCAGTGGCAGAGTCAGGTTTTGACATGTCTGCATTCAAAACTATCTATTTTGCATTTAAAATGCAAATGTGCCCATCACTATCATCCTGATTCAGCACTTACTGAAGTCAGTGGAAACATTCCCATCGATTTCAGAGGAATAGCAATTCAGCTCCAGCAATCCCAGATCAATGAGCAAATGGCAAATGAACTGGAACAGAACCATGACCTACTCTGACCTACCTGTGCAATAGCAAACTGGTCGTAGAAAGCAGAGTTTTCTAAGTTCAGTTCAAGATCTATATCCTGTAATTCTTCACAGCTACCCAAGGAAGGCATTTGGAGGGGAAAGAAAAAAATTATTTCAGAGAGTCCAAACAGGCAAACCAAATATAAAATGAAGCAACATCTTAAATGTGTTTCAAACAGTCACAACAGCATGTTTTATCAAAAGATATTTAAGTTATTGCAGTAACCAGGTTGCTTGCCAATCTTCTCTAAAACTAGGGTAAAAGAGGCATGTAATTACTTTCTTTAAAAAAACCCAATGTATAATTATGTAAGTGATAACACCAATCTTCCTTAAGTGGAATTGTAATAGTTTTTATGAAAACAGTATACTTAAAACCCTCTTTTCCCACTACCCCCAAGCCTCCCACATATGCACATCTGGCATCACCCCAGGTCGTTTGCTTCACCCCTCAATGAAACAAAGTGTATGAGCCTCCGTTACCTTTTGACTTCACCAGGAAAAGCCTCAGAAGAAGGGATTGTGTGCGTGTTTTTGTTTCGGATGCTCCAGCAAGGAGACGATACTCTGATGGTAAGATAGAGGCTGCCTACAGATTTTACAAATAACTTGGACTTTTACTGGTGTGAAAAAAATCCCAGGGTTTTGAGGTTGTCTTTCTATCTCTTGGTTGATTTCTGCAGCCTCTTCTCTCTCCTTTTCAGTGCTGTCGGTCATCTTGGGTTCTTATCCGAATATTCGATTAGATGTTTTTTGTAATTGATTTTTAACCGAATATTCGAATAATTCGATTAATCGTTGCAGCCCTAAACAGAACATTTACTATGGCATTTTACAACATATGACAATGTGCAACATAAATGTATGCTTTAAATAGTACGTTTATTCAATATCATATGACATAAAATGTCACCTTTTCCTCTCTCGTGTTACTTGTTTGATAGGAAAAAACCTAGCTCAACTTAACTTTTTTCCTATAGGGAGCATAAACATTGTGGGATACAGTAGAGCATTTTAGGAGCTGTACATTTTGTGCACTGTAAGAAAGTATCAACCATCTGTACTTTGCACTTACAAAGTACTTTCCATTCTGTGGCTCTCAGGGCATCCACAGCACCGCTATGAGGCCAGCATCTTTACATCAAATTTTGGATGATGGTGCTTTGTGGCACAGGCAGGATGAGTGACTTGCCCACTGTCACACAGTGGGTCGGTGGCAGAGCCAGGACAGCAAGCCAGGAGCCCTGACTCCTAGTCCCCTGCCCTGCCCACAAGACCACACTCCCCCCCCCTTCTTGGAGCATTTCCAAATCTAGCTGTCCTTTGGAAATAAAAATTTTTAAACTAATGGATTTCTTTTGCATATGACCGTGACTCTTAAAGAGACCATGAAACACGACGGAAACGTACTTTTCTTTGTGGGGTACTGAATGCAAAAAAAAAAAGTTTGATCTGCTTTTTTTGTTCCAGATGAAAAAATCTGGTTTTCCACATTACAGATGCCTTCTCCCCCTTGCTCACCTTCCATGTAATAACTACAGTTTGTAACACCACTGTTCATTTGTGCATATATGGAGAAAAAGGGAAGAAAATGTATTCTTCAATACTAACCTATTTGGCATGCTTCCTTTTTCGGTAATTGCATCACACCACATGTTAAATCCTACACTCACTATAGTGCTAGCAATAAATGTGATAAACACCACAAAGGCGCTGATCAGCAGATTCAGGAAGGCATAAAAGAAAGAGCTGCAATAAAAAGGAAGAAAAATGTAACTCATAAACAGCTGAAACACAACATCAGCAGTCTCTCTAAGCAGCATACACTAGGCACAAAGATACCGGTTTCCATTTGAAACACATCTGCTTTAATTAAGAACACCTTATACATTGAAAACTATGGATTATGATTTTGAGTCACATTATCTCCATTTGTGAGTACTTTTGATTTTGATTTTTTTTTTTTTTCACCATAAGAGGATGGGGCTTTAAATCATAAATACTAAGTGGCGATTGTTCATACAAAGCATGGTTTTCATTAACTGTAATGATGAAAATCACCATTGTTAAAATAAATGTCATTAGCTCAAATTATATAGTAACCGGAGCTAAAATTATTTCATGACTAAAGTGATAATTGGGACAAAAATTGCCTAGGAGTGGGAAACTAAAAATAAAACAACACAGTACTGATAGCTATAATCATTTTAAGCAATGTAACACAAGGTACTGCCATCATAGGACACGAATCTCTGTTTTATGGGCAATTTGCAGAGCAGGCCACTTTCTCCTGGGACTTCTCTGGCTTTGGTGTCAGTATGTTATTTCTGCCAGCTGAATGTCATTTTACTTCAGCCCTCTTAGTTCTGCCCAACCAGGGCCAGCCCCAGGCACGTGCTGTGTTTGGAGCGGTAGCGGGTGGGATGCTTACACTGCATAAGGCCAAGAAATTGTCTACTCATCTTCCAACCTCACTGCTTAACTCTGCCCCTTACTTCTTGAAAGTGAAAACTTTCTAATCCTTTTCTCATTCATCCAAGTCCTTTGCTACTTGAAACGGCTCTAGGTAGCACTTGGAAAGTCTCATTATCTAAAAACTGGACATCTGCTCTAGGTTGGAGAAGACTGGCAACTCCAGGTGGCAGGTCATCTTATTGAGGTTAGGTGGTAAGGATGAAAATGACAAATTTCCCACCAGTGCCACTCTCATTATGCTGAGGATAGAAGGAGTCTACTCACCCCAGAGAACAAAAAAACCAGTCATTTCTTTTCCCTGGTGGCTCATTAAATGAAAAGGCGAGAGGCTTTTTGAGTCTGTGTTTGAATACTGGGAAGGTTCTGGGCTGGTCAATCCTAATTTGTACAGGTTATACATGGTGAGACATACGTGACCTCAGGAGGACTACTTTAAGATGAGATGAGGTAACAATCATCAGTGAGGTTAGGATGTTTGTTTCTGGGTTGATGTGGCTTTAGAGGGGCTGTCTAGGCCCTCTCCAAAGCGGCAGTCATTCCATCCCAACACTGATAGAGAAGGAGTGAAATAAACCACCTTCCAGAAGTGCCCTTACAGACTGTAGCAGGAGCTGGATGCCGGGACACCTGACTTTAAGATGAATCCTACTCTCATCCTTTGGCTTCACTGGACTTGGTGGACTAGACCAGCTCACCTCCTCAGAGTGCCAGGGTCACCCATATAGTAGCAGAGGAAGCTGGTACAAGCAGACCACGGTTTCGCACGTTCACTGTCCCTGCCCTGATTTCACACCTAGCCTAGACTTCATTTCAAGTGTCACTAAAGCCATATCCACTGGGTGCACCTTAGCACGGTATGCTGGCCTGAGAGGCAGAAAAGACTTGAGCTGTCCACTCAGTAGAGTTGACACCAGACTTAGTAAGAGCTCCAGAAGAGGAACAGTTCCCGGGAGCACTCAGTGGATCATTGCCAGCCCGGGACCTCTAGTCCTCCCTCTACTTCCTACCCTGCAGCACAGGCGAGGTGCCAAGGTCCAGAATGGGACCTTCCACTGACAAAGCAGGACCGAGTGTTGCACTTGATGTGCATTGGGCAAGCAGTAACCATCACTGTGTGTGCTGGAGGTTCCTCAGGCCAGGGCATCCTGGAAGAGAACTGCGCTAATTTGGCTCTCTACCTCACCTATTTTTTTGCTTAGATCAGAATTTCAAGCTACACATTCCAGATTGAGTGGATGCCCTGTAATGATAAATGCTTACACTCAAAGTAGAAGTTGCTTTGCAGTCCTAGTAGTGAAGTATCTGAGTTGTACCTCTACCTTTCAGCTGAGCTGAATAGTCCCAGTCCCAGAGCACGGCTGGCAGCCAGCATTTGCTTCTCCTGCTCCTGCAGGCAACTGGAGCTCAGTCTGTCCCTGAGGCAAGGGGTGCTCAGACCCTTTTCAAAAGGGAGTTTAGCCGTCTTAACTATCTGACAGCAACCATTAAAAGTCATTGCACATGAAGACTGACCACCTTGGCAGGATGCATAGGGTGCTAACCCTCACTGCCTCGGGCTGGCTCACCCCAGAGCTGGCCCAGTAGCAGTGGTCCTGCTCAATAGGATCAGCAGTGATGTCATTCTTGTTCTCCCTCAACTGCCTCTAATCAGAAATGGTAATTATAATTTATGATGAGGAGCTCACATTTCTCTCCATCCAAACAGACCTGTTTTCATGCCCATTTGAAGTGTTAGCAATTTTCTGTCTAAAATCGGAACAGCGTCTGTCCTACCTGCTTTTCAGACAGACAGCAGCAGGTCTGGTACAGGACAGACCTTCTTTCTTACTAGGAAACTGCTTTTTTCAAGCAGCTTCTTTCTCATCCTGTTTTACATTTCTGTCATGCTCTACAGTTATCTCATCATGCCGACTTGCTCCATCTTTGCTCCCCACCACCCCACAGCCTTTTGCCTCCTTTCTTGCCTGGAACAGTTGTGAACAGTGTTATACAACTGCTAACGCTCAGCCCAAAGGAGCCCAAGAACAACTCCTAAAGCGAAGATTTTCAGGGGCCTGCCCAGCAGTTTTGAACTAAATAGCCACATTTGGAAGCAGGCCAAACATCTGATCCAAATTTCACTATTACAAGGTTTTTACTGCTGGTTTCTTCCAAAAATTAACTAGTTCTGAACTGCAAAACTGAAAAAAAGCATCTAGATTCAACTAATCCTCTATAGGTATCTGATCACCTGAGGAAGCTGAATTTAAATGTATTAAATACATGGTTATATTTAGAACTTGTAAGGTAAGTTTTAATATAGAAATAAGTTTCTAGTCTATACTTACTAAAGCATGTTTTAATATTAGGCAGCTTGAGGGTGGTCAGAAAGTGTGAGAGGGGCAACACTGCTAGCCAGTCCCCAGTATTACCCACATCAGGGTGTTGTACAAGGCCAGATGCAACAACCGCTGACTCAAGAAACTTCTAGTCCAAATAGACCTGGACGCAAGTGATTAACCCTTGGCATGGTCCCTAAACCCCAGGAAAATAACTTTCCTAGTCTAGCCAGCCACCAGTGCATGCTCCTGCCTTCCTTCCTCTGTATAGCTGGATGCTTGGAAGGCCCTGGCCCCACAGCACCCACAGGCTGGGTTACCCGTGCCAGGGGCTCTACCCAAGGTGGCAGGACAGGCCACTGGAGTGCACAGTGCTCCCGAGCTGCTGCCTGGACCACCAAGCCTCCCACTATTCCTGCTGGGGTCTGATGCCCCTTGGTTTGTCTGAGCACAGTAACCAGCGGCGGCTGCTGCAGGGAGCGCTCAGCATTGCTCTCATGTCGTAACCACGCAATAGTTGTTCTCTGCAATAGTTGCCATGTCCACCACAAAAGCAGGATAAAAATAGAGGGGGACTACCAACTGCTCCCTTCTGCCCCCTCACGCATAACCATGTCGTTTCAGGGTTTTTCAGGCGCCCAGTGTACACCCTGGGAAGGCTCCCCTTTGCAGGGACGTGGAGTGGGACCATGGTCAGGAGGCACCCGCGAGCCCCAGCCTCCACCATCGCCCCACGGCCCCCAGCACCCTCCATGCCCACTGCAGCTGAGCTGGGCGGACACTTCTCCCAGACTGCCAAAGGGCAGCGGACGCGTCGCCATGAATCTGCTGCCCACCCCAAACCCCTGCAGGGGAGCATCCTCCGGAGAGGGGCCTGAACGCAGGTGGGGGTGTACGTGGTGTGTGGGCAGACAGACGCAGGCAATACGCCGCTTCATTCCAAACCCCTCTAGGGAGCAGGATGATCTGGATGGTGCAAAGCCCAATGCTTCGCCCCCAGGCTTCTCCCACTTGCCCCAGCCTGCAGGAGGGATGGGCACCCCCTGCCCTCCCCAGGGATACTTACTCCTCGTGCCCTTTGCAGAGGAAGAAGAGGGTCCTCCAGGCCTGCACTGTGGCCAGCAGCAGGGAGAGGAGCCCGGTGAAGATGCTGAAGCGGCAGGCAGCCTCAGGCCCCCACTCCTGCACAGTGAAGCGCTGCCTCTCCACGGTCAGGTTGGCGTTGAGCCACATGCCCTCGGTGAAGAGCAGGCACCGGCCGTGGAAGTCGTTGCCATTCTCAGAGAGCGGCACCACCACGATGAAGCTGAAGAGGAAGGCCAGGAAATAGCAGATGCACTGAGCGAAGAGGAAATTGCTGAGCGCCATGTCCGCGGCTCTGCGCAGGCAGAGGGAGGGAAGGAGGGAGGGAGGGAGGGAGGGAGGAGGGAGGGATGCAGGAGGGAGGGATGCAGGAGGAAGGAATGCAGGAGGGAAGGATGCAGGAGGGAGGGATGCAGGAGGGAAGGATGCAGGAGGGAGGGATGCAGGATGGAGGGGTGAAGGGAGGAAGCCTGCAGCGGGGGGAGGAGGGGGGGGAGGATGCGCAGTGCAATGCAATGCAATGCAATGACTCCTCTGGACACGGCTGCTGCCTATCCCGCAGCCTGAGCTGCCCCTACTGATGGCTTCAGGGCTTGTGGGGGGAGGAGAGAGGAAGAACTGTTGCGGGGGATCCTCCTTCTTCGGGAACATCTGGCCGCTGATACACCCTGTCGCCCATGGGGTTAAATCAGTCCGTGCCTCCCCAGCAGGGCTAGGTACCACCGGCTCTCAGTGGGGTATCCCCCTAATGACATAGGACACCGATGTCACCTGTGTTGGTGGCGGTGACACGCACCCCTCCACTGCAAAAAAAACAAAGCAAACAAAAAAAAAAATCAAAACTCAAACCCACAGTTTCATCTTGGCTGATGGATCTCGGCAAGTTTTGGCCCCAGTTTCTAAAAATCTGGCTACCAACCTCAGATGGTGGCAATAAGGGACAGGGTGCACAGCCACCCTGGGAGCTGCAGACTGAGTGGTTTTGTTCTTAGCCCAGCTGGTCACCCCCTAAAAAGATATTGCAGGTGGCAGCAAGGGCTCACCAGAAGTGGGCAACATTTTGTTGAGCCTTGGTGTCAGTTAGGGGCTGCCCAGTTTTGGCATAACCTGCATTGTCCCTTAGCTGGCAGACAGAGAAGGGGTGAAAAAAATTAACCCTGAGCTCCAGCTGGACATCAAGCTGAGAATGGACCAGCACAGCAAAGGTATGTCCATGGCAGGGACACTTGTCGCTCACTCGACTCCCAGGGGTGAGCATCCACCCTGCTCTGCACTGCCAGGAACCAGTCCCCTGCCCTGCACCACTCTTGAAAAGACATCGGAGCATCCCAAAACTGCATGGCCAGGATGCAAGAAAGCAACAGGCATTAGAGAGAGGCATGTGACTTGTGCTCAGTTGCCCCCCCAGCACAAAAATCCAATTTAAACTGACCCTAAATTGGAGCTTCCCCTCAATCCCAATTTCATTTTTCCATCTAAACATGAATCCTCTTTGCAACACAAGACACCATAATTCATCTCCACTTCCAGGTAAAGTAATTTCCTAATCCAATTTCCTAGCCATATCCAGTCTGAGATCAACTGCAGGTCTCAGATCACTTCTTAATCCCAGGGCTGTTTCTGCTCATTTCAGGCAGCATGCCATTTCCCAGCTAGTGTTTAGAGGAGCAGATGAGGGACTGGGACCCCGAATATACTGCCCATGGGATTTCAGGCTTGTGTTTCCATTGGGCAGCAAAACAATTATTTTTCAGTGCTGTTAAGATGTTACAGGTAGAGTCCTGAGGCAGGTGCTGGGGGGATTCTCAGAGAAGACATTAATTCAACTTTATTGTAAATCATTTGTAATGCATATTATCTTGAAATCTTACTCTATCAGTACAGGGAAAGTAGTTTTTGTGCAGATGCTGCTTCTAGAATAAAAACTTTTGTCAGTATGTGTGAAATGTGTCAGGCCATTTTTCTGATCCTTACCAACTCTGATCATCAAAAATTGTATTTCAATTTTGCAAGATGAGTTATAGAGCACCGACCTGACCCTGTGGGGATAGATGTGCACTCCTAACAGAAAAGGTTTCGCTGATATTTCAGTCTCGTAGTAAGGAGGAAAGTTTATTGCTCTTAACCTTGCTTCCAAGAAGTGCTGGGTTCCCACAGGGTTTTTTCTTTATCTGGAAGGAAATCAGACCCGGATTGAGCTGGAAAACTCTTTTCTTTGAAACCTGACACATCAGATTTCCCAGATAATGTTTTCTGAAGTTAACTTGGGAGGTCAACACCGACATAAAAGCTCAGTTATTGCTTACACCGGAGCCCACAGAAGGGTCTGGCAGATGCCAAGGGCACTTTGCTTCTGGCAAGCCCAATGCTCAGATCTTACCACCAGCAACCACAGGGCTCTGTTGCAGGACGGTTATTGCAGAGGTGAATTGTGAGGGTCACTTGTAGAACATATAAAGTTGTCTTTGCTGATGAACAAACTCAAGTGAGCATTTATCGGAGAGTTTAAGAAAATACAGTTAGCCAATTGCAAACGTTAACAGACATGTAAAACAGCTGCACTCAAGAGGCTAACAGCTACTGAAGCGCAGGGCTTGGTCAGATGAAGTGACCACACACTGGAGTGAGCAAAGAAGTAGAAATCAAACCTGTCAGCTGTCACTCGTTTGGCAGCTGCCTGGATTTCTCATACTCTTCTCTCATGTAAATCCTAAAAAAAAAAAAAAAAAAAATTACTCTAGGGTGGAACTTGGTTTCTGAAATGTACAGCTGGTTTAGTGGAGTAAATTTGATGGTGTTTTACAAAGAAGACTTTTATAAGCTTAGTTTCCTTCAAATGGTGAAACTGGGGTGAAAGGCACAAGGCCAGGTGAATGATTATTCATTCTTTCTCATATCACAGGGAGTGGAAGACATCAAATATACAGGTTAGGCAAAAATTTTAAAGCAGAGGAAAAGATGCCCATATTTTCACACAGCACATAATTATTCTGCGACACTCCTCATAGAACGCTGCAGAGGCCAAAAATAAATACCGGTTCAGAAAGAGATTAGAGAAACTAATGGGGAAAAAACCATCAAGGGCTGCTAAACACAGAGCTGGAGAAGTAACCTGCACCTCCGAAGCCCCTGCGCAGCAGTTTGCTGAGAAAGTAGAGCCATAAAATGATCACTCTGCATTTGCCAGAATCTTTCATTCTTCTCTAAACCAAGTATCTGCTACATGGTGGTGCTGCTGTCCTCAGAGTTGGGATCCCAGGCAAGATGGTCCTCTGGTCTGGCCCATTATGGCCATTTCAGGTTCTCATTACAACAGCTGACGTTATTAGCCTGCTGTCTCAGCTTTGCCATCAAAGTAGGGAGGGCAGATCCTCCAAAGCATCCCCCCCGTACCTTGGCTTCTGTAAATGTCTTTAGGAGGGGGTCAGCTCTGGAGCAGACGTGTGGTCAGCGTTTGGTCCCTTTTGCACTATGGAGGAAGGCCGTGGGGTAGTGCTTGCAATTGCCCGGGACAGAGGGAAGAGATGGACATTCCCCCAGCTCTGGTGGTGCCAGCACAAGGAGCACAGGACAGATGTTTTCCTACCTCAGCCCCACCACTACCAACAGCACCTTGAACACAACATCCCAGACCTCCTGCCCGCAGGTCAGAGGGGGCTTGCCCGCTCCAGGGCACCCACCTGGGCTTTCTGCACAGAAATTGAACTCCCACCTCCTGTAGGGAAGAAACCCCGAGAGGATCATGTGCTGACATGGGATCAAAGATGACTTGCTTAGCATCAGGGAGGGTGAAGTCCAAAGTTGTAAATTCTATTTGTCTGAAAAAAAAGTCACAAAAAAAACCAAAACAGGCTGCAGGATCAACTGCAACTGCCACCTCAGTGATAAGCAGAAAACCTACTTGGATAAATCAAGATTAGATGTACCGTATTTGCCTGTATTCCCTTCAGCCCCATATCTCCTTCTAGTCGCCTGGCTAATCCTCTGTAGATCAAGTAACACTGTATGAGTTGGACTGATGTGGAATGACTGATGGGGACTGTGGTTTTGGCTCTGCTGCTCCACGCTCCCTCTCAAGTCATTAATTATGCCATCTGACATGAGCAGTGCTCTCAAGTTGATATTTGTGAGGTAAGTGATGAATATCCTCTTCTCCTGATAGCTCATTAGGACATGTTTTATTATGGGAAAATTTGCTGAGGAATTAATTATTCAGGCAAAAACATTTTTGTGAACAACTTTATTTATTTATATATTTATCTTACCTTGGATATATCATCTCCGTGGTCCAAGAAAAATAATGGCTGCATGTCTAGAAGGTGGCTACCATCTTGATACCAGTAATGTGCTGTTTATTTCTGGAGAGGAGACATAGAGTCACAGCGGTATCTCTGCAGAAGGATGCCCAGGGAGCAATATGTCAGCATTCTAGGCAGAGAAAACCAGTCCAAATGGCTGCTTTTCAGCCAGCCCTTCAGTCATCCAAAGGCAACTTGTCCCTGATTTACTTGAACTCACATGGCTGCCTCAGTCCATTTTGCCAAATGGTTTAGCAAATGGAGTTTGCCCATTTAATGAAGCAAACCAGCTCCAGGCTCTGGAGTCTATTTTATTCAGCCTCTCTGATCTGTTTTATTATTATATTAATCCATTATTATTACTCCACAAGTCTTTACCTATAGTATTTGTCCTCTGAAACTTATAGAAAGGATCCAGGCGTCCTGCATATCATCTTATGGTAGTTACTGCAAGTACCACTTTTTGGGAAAGGCTTCTCATGGTAATCACTATCTTTAAGAAGGTACCTGCCACTAGTTCAGAGGGATTATAGACAAAGTACCTAACTGTCAGCCACCTGTCACATCCGCATTTCTTCACAGTTACTACTGTGTCATGAATCTTTCAGGGCATCTCATCTGGGAACACCTTGACATTTTGCTTTTTTTTTTTGTGTGTGTGTGTGTGCAAGTATTTTTTTAAAGTATCTCCATTCTGCTAGGAAAGCTGTCTTGTCTGCAAGGAGGTTATAGGCAGAGAAGGTGCCATGCTGACAGACATTAATGGAGCAGTTATCAGGAAGCAGCCGAATGTCATTAATGTGTCCGGATAGAATAACCTCTGTATTTTGATACCCAAAGAAAAACAAATACATTCAAACCTATTCACATTCTGAAGTGAACGAGGCCAGGATGTGGCTAAAATATAAATTAAAAAAAAAAAAAAAAAGGAAACAAAAAAATATGCTTGAGCTTTTCAGAGCATCATTAACCCTAGTGCAATTCAGACTCCTCACAGCAACTTACAGCCTGGGAGAGTTTTAACAGCGAGCAAGGGCACAGTCCAAAATGGCACATTATTTGCTCACCTGCCTCTCCTGTCCTCTTTTAAGGAAGACAGAGGTAATGACAAGGGTAGGACAAACTCTAGCAAGGCTCTGATCCCAGGTTCTGCACAGGTGAAAGGCGTTTTGAAAAAACAAGCTTCAGGAGCGAATGCATATTTTCTTCTGGTGCCAAAAAGATGTTAGGAAAGCATGAGAGAGTTGGAGACTGCTTAAAGAATAAAAGAAATGAAAGGGAGGAAAAAAGATGACAGAAGTGAGATCAGCAAATTAGGAACCCATGGAGTCCGAGCAATCAAAACCCAGCCTGAGGATAAATGTAACTCTGCCTCGCTTTAGATTAAATAGGGACATTATATATTACATCAACATCTTACATCTGCAGCTTAACCTGTGACCGCCCAAGACTGCAATATCGTCAGATCCAGAAGTCAAGCAGTCAGTTAGGTCTTGTGCACCTGAACAGCGCTGGTTCTGCTCAAAACTGCACTTCAGAGCTTGTGCTTTCTGTACTTACAGACATTCAGCATCCAAAAGCCCCTTGCGTGCATATGACAGTTTGTTGCAGTGTTCCGCTCTATTTCAACTGCTTTTTTCTACCTGGACAGTTACTGAGAAACACTATTTCCCTTGATAAAACGACTATCCTGTGCCTCTTTGTAATGCCCCTGCCCGCTCTGTAGCATGAGAGAAACCAAGCAGAACCTGCAGGCAAGGTTGTGGCCTCACTAGCCCCGCAGCAGTAAAGTCCCTTCTGTTGTCCACATCCCCTTCTCTGTTCCTACGTCTTCCAGGAAGGTGTGTTTAACAGGGGTAATTCATGCAGAAATCTAGCGGCAGTCTTGGGGAAGACCTCTGAACTGTTTTATCCCCAGGACAGAACTGCCTTTACTGGTGATTGACACCTTGCAGAAGCGTGCCTGATGCCCAGAGTCTGATGTAGGGGATGCCCAGCACTCACAACGCTGCCGCTCCAACTCTGAGCCTTCTGAAAATCATGCTCAGGTTTTTTTCCTGAAGATCACCCAAGCATTTCCCAGCCCTAATATGGCTTTGAAAAAAAACTTCAGCCTTTGCTTTTTGTTTCCCGTTTTCTTTGTAAAACCATTTTTATGTGCAAATTAAAAGCAGACTGAAGGCTGGCTTTGGAGTTTTGTACTGGTTTTTCTGTTTCTTTTTTTCCCCCTTCTGCCCTGTGAGAGGGTTTCATGACGTGCTACCACTTTGCCCTGCCCTGTATCTTAAGATCAAGTCACTTCCCTGGGAAATTCTCAAGGTCAGTAATCAATGATCCACCACAAAGGTAGATGAAAAGAAGCAAAAAAAAAATATTTAAAAAAATCCCTCTGTAAACCACATCATGCTTTTAAATGAGTTATCATTGTGATTAAAAAGGTTTTAGGGTGTAGAGGGAGACGTATCACAGAGTATCTCTGCTGTTCATTCTAATTAAACACAAGTTGAACCATATTTTAGGAAAAAAGAGCTTCTCAAACCCTTGTCCAAGTAACTGCCTGCTACAAATCAGCATATCTCCATTAGTTCCAATGCTACTGCATTATTCTACACCAAAGGAGCTTCTGACCCATCTGTCTTCACCAGTTTCTATTCCACTCACAGACATGTACACTAAGAGCAGCTAATGGGTAGCACGTCAATTAATAGCATGTAGTTGCTTTATGTGTGACATATTGTACCATGCATTGATTTTTAATCTGCTCAAACTAGCATTTGTCATGCAGGGCGAAAGTCTGATGTGAGAAATAGCCTCTTCATTTTCCCTGACAACTATTAACACTGAGCTAGTCTTCAGCGCTCGTGCCGCGGGCAACTGCTCCTGCCAAAAACAAATGCAAAGTCTGAGGAGAGAACCGGTTTGCAAAATTGAACTCTGTCTCAAAAGTGAATAAATCAGGACAGAGAGGCACATCCTTAGTTCCTGGAGACAGGAGGAACTTCACGGTGACTGTTTACCTCTGATGAGGCAGTGAGCAAAGAAGAACCCAAACATTGAGACGGGGTTTTGCTACTGCCTGTCAATGGGTCAATGCAGATGTAATTGGAGAAAGTGGACTTAAACTGCTTCTGGAACCACGCATTAAAGTACAAGGGTCTTGTGGCTTCTCCACCACACAGTCATGTCACAGTCCTCACTCAGCATCCTAAAGACTGTCAAGAGGAGTAAAGTCCCACCACCAAAATGCACACTGGGCAGGTAGCTGTGAAAGCTGAGAGCCAGCCCCAATAAAACACAAGACACAAAGACTTAGAGGGAAATGAGGTGCCTATGGCCCTCAAATAGCTCTGGAGTGTGTTGTGGCCTCATTAGTCACATTGCTCATATGTGAGATAGATAGAGACAAATGTTCCTCAGGTCAGCTCCTCAGCTGAAGGTGGTGGTACTAACCTAATTCCAGCCAGCAGGAGGTCTGACCTGGCACATCATCTCTCAAGGCTACTGAGAAAGAAGTGGAAATAAATAAAAAAAATATATTTTTTTTTAAAAAAAAAAAAAGGCAAAAAAAAAAAGCCCCAGGTCATCATATTCCTGACTTGGTGCAATTTTCAGCTCAGCACATGAAACCACATCAACCAGGTGGTTTTGCAGAGCTCCCTTTCCATATTTCAGTCCAAGCCAAAAGTACCTGCCAGCTGACCCACACTGGCTGGCCTCAGCTTATCCTGTCCACGGATGTCAGGTATGCATCAGTTGCTGTCTCTGGATTTCGTTATTGGTAATCAACAGAAAATTGGATAGATCTATTTTGTTTTGAAAACAATACACCCATGGGCTTTCTGAAGGTCAGAGGACTCCCAAATACCTCATGTCATTATTGCTTTCTTATCATTAGGCTTTCTTGTAATGTTACGAGGTGTTTGCAAAATGTAGTCCTGCTGAGGCTTGAGAAACATTAAAGGTTCAACTATTTATTTCCCTTCTCATTAGGGTATTATTTGTTAGTAAAGTACAAGGGTCAGTTATAAAATGATGTGGTAGACTTCGTATTCAAGGGCCTGTACAGGAAGGATAATGCCCACTGCTTGGGTAAATCCTGAGGTCTCCAGAAGTTACTGAGTAGCTGAGATGCAGCTGTATTATACATCATTATTGCCAAGGGCCTCAAAGCTTCTGTAAGATGCTAGAAAAAAATAAAGGGAAAAAAAAAAGAAGAAAAAAGGGTAAATAAAAACAGAGTAAAATAATGATTAGCAAATCAAAGATTCACATGTGAGCTCAAAATTAACTACATTTTAGGTTCAAACAGAGGCTCCACCTTGTGTCAGGGGCACATGCATTTTACATTGATCAAAGCAGAGCTTTGAGTACTTGACATAGGAGTTGAAATATAGATTTGTGATTTGCAAAGTAAAAAGACAACAACAGCAATAATGAGACATCAAAATAGATCTGAATGTCACACTCCTGGGTGCAACCATAGTGATACCTTATCTTGTGGCAGAGATGAAAAGACAGGGAATACGAGCTCATTATTGTAACAATTACTTTAATAAGCATGTAAAAAGGGGATTTGGTGGGGTTTTGCTGTTTCTTGTCATATTTGGCATTCATTTTCCTTGTGATTGATCAACAATTGATAAATAACGCCTTTTATTAAAATGCACACTATGAGCAACATTTTCAGAGGCGCCTTGTGATGTCTGGATGTCCCACTGACACTGTCTCTACACAGACAGTAACAGACAGACCCATTCGACTCTGTCTGTACTCTGAGCTTGCCATAACTAGGACAAATTTAGCTAACACATTCATTTGAGAGTCTTCGGCTAACAGACGCAGGACCTGCTAGCCAGGACCCGTTGTTACGTTGCTTGGCAGGGCAACTCATGGCTGTCTACATCCTTCTCTGCTCCCACATCCTAATGCCTACCCCTCTTCAGAATGGGCAACTGAACAATCTCCAAAAATAATCCCTTCTAGGAAACTCTGATTGAGAATGGAAAAATGGAACCCTCAAAAAATCAATAATATTTCCCAAAAGATTTTTCTCCACTCCTTCAGTAGCTACCAACCACTGTGCAACCCAACTTCTGTGGGATCTCTGATCCCTACTTCCCCGCAAATGCAAATGTCATGGTAGAAATGACAAAAGAGTGAAGGAAACACAACAAATAGAACAGCTGTTAGTGACGGTGCTGAAGGAGGTCTAAAAAATTCACTTAACATCAATTTCTCCTGCTGCAAAGGCCAGAAATGCCCACTGACAATAGCTGGCTGAACTCACTGGGCTACTATTTTTCTGACCAATTCCCATGTAAATTC
Source organism: Astur gentilis (assembly GCF_929443795.1). Classification (NCBI taxonomy): domain Eukaryota; kingdom Metazoa; phylum Chordata; class Aves; order Accipitriformes; family Accipitridae; genus Astur; species Astur gentilis. The sequence continues at coordinate 13,275,013 of NC_064904.1, forward strand.
TTGTTTAAGAAAATGCTCTGTAACCCCAATAAGTATAAATTTTGTCTCTTAATTAGGAAGTTTCTGTTTTCTGAAAAAAAATCTATATAAATGTGAAGTATTTTTATTAACATTTAATGGAGAATTGAGTGCTATATTGACACTAGAAAATGGACTGTATTATTTTTATACTGTGATATGCAAATATACTCATTGTTATTGCAGATTAGGAGACCAAATTTGCTAATGTTTTTTAATAATGTTTATTATATTTTTCTGACAAAAATAACCATTAAAATACCACTTAAAGAGCATGAAGACTGCACACATCTGAAATTAATTCTTTTTTTTTAAAAACAGCAAGTTTTAAAAATTCAAATCTGCATTTTTCTGTTTTACAAATAGCCCACCAAATCAATATTTCAGGAGAGTGAATCAATATTTCAGTACACTGTGATATAAAATAAAAAAAAATTGGTCTATTAACATCTTTTTATTAGCGTGTCAATTGCAGTGCACAAAATTTGCACATATGGGTAAAGAAATTGTTTCCTGAAAATGTGCAAATTGCTACTTCACTGAATGTAAATGAAGTGCTAATTGCTCTTTGCAAACAATATTTATGCAAATTATGCCCTACTATTACACAGCAGTGTGGAGTTTACATTTACATTTGTCTCATTTTTTTCTCCATCCATTTGACAGTGCATGGACATCAGGACTTGGGCTATTACTCACTTTCTTTTCAAGACATTTTATGGAGACGTGAATGGGTGAAGAATGGGAAAGGACCTGCAGACAGTAATATATCATGACCTAGAGGGGCAGAAGATCTAAATCTGTTCTGTTATTCTGGTTCATGATTCACTAAGCAAAGTATTTGCAATAAATTATTTATATCAAATTTGCCTTTTATTCTGTTTGCCTTTTGACCCATGATATGTTGGGGAATTCTCTAGAAAAGCCATTTTAAAAAGCCGTCTGCTTTCCAAACTATACAGAAAATAACTTAAAGTAGCAGACGCCATCAGACCAAACATTGAATTCAAATGGATATGTTTGAACTTTGGGTTTGGGGCTTTTTTTACTGATGTTAACCTAGTTTCAAGAGTTTGTTCCCTTCTCTTTTTTTCCCCCCATTAATGTATCATTAATTTGGAGAAGTCAACACAACTTCTGTAGAATTTCCCAGTCACAAGCAAGAAGAGTCTTTAATCACTTAAAGAACATCTGTTTGGTGATATTCATGAACGTGGACTGGAAATTTTCATCTTGAAACCTTGAAAATTCCCGGTACACTTCTCAGTATTTTATTTTCTGAGGTGAAATCCTTCTACACTTGTTCTTATTAGCTTTCTCACCAATTTCAGTGGTGTTCAAATTAGCCTTTCATAGTTAAGTTTCCTAAAACGTATTCTCTGATATAAAACATTTTTTTTTCTTTTTATGGTGCTTTTTATTGGCTACCAGAACTTCAAGATCTCAAGGCTGCTGGCAACTTGCTCCCAAAAAAACAGGACGCAAAAATTCAGTGGAAGGGGTTGGGTTTACTTCTTTTCAGGTTGAATGGATGGGACACACCACCACAGCACTGAGGAGTCAGAAACAATGCAATTTTATAATAAGTGCTGCTGGAGGAAGGGAACAAGTATGCCTGGGCGAGCTGGCCAGGACTCTCACAAATGAATGGAATTAGCTTTTATTGATCTCCCGAAGTGGGTGAGCTGCCTTCCCCGGGCACTGCGCGGTGGCCTGGGTTACCCTTTCTAGCTCCGCGGCCATTCCTGACTCTGAGAGGAACCATATCACTCATATCCACGGGATAAAATGCCAAATCCTTCCTCCTTCGGTAGCACAGACAGGTTGTGCTGCATCTTGGGTTCACGGCAGCCCAGCCAGCCCTCGGGGAGCCGCTCTCCCCGAAATGGGGTTTCAGCGAGAGTCGCCTTCTTGTGCCGAGGGCAGGGCAAAGCGGTAAGCACGTCATGAAACCCTCTCACAGGGCAGAAGGGGGGAAAAAAGAAACAGAAAAACCAGTACAAAACTCCAAAGCCAGCCTTCAGTCTGCTTTTAATTTGGGGACAGTTCTTTGAAACAGAGAGGATGTGTCAGGCACAACCCAGCGCCAGTGGTGGGGCTGCAGGCTTTTCATTTCGGAGCGTCTCTGAAGGTTTCTCGCTTTGAAAAGCTCTCCCTCTCGGAGTGCCTTCACACCCAGTCACTTCTTTCTCTCAGGAGAGATGGGAAACAGCAATCTTCTTCCTTTTTGTTCAGAGCTTTCCAGGATGGGTTACTTGAACTTCCCTAAGGAAATATTGCATCTTTTTCTGTATCGCTGGTAGAGGGAGCCTGCAAAACACAGCTCTTGAAAGAGATGCATAAAACCTCTTTCTCCAGCCTTAAAGGGTGCTTCTCTGTCTCCAGGGCTATCCAGTCCTCAGGTGCTTCCCTCAAACATCCCTCAAGTTTAGCTCTAGCTTGGCAATTGGAATTTCTTAGGCCTTGGATACATAACTGAGTTCCTCTGGCTTACTGAGTTACTTCACTCCAGCTGAGCTGCAGCAGCCGCTTCTGTCCACACCATAAAATGACTGAGTTCAAACTTTCTTGAGAGAGCTTTAAGCTGATACGGTTTACACAAAACAAGTCTTTCTTCTTCCTGGTGCCCTCTTTTCCTATGCTGAATGCAAACTACTGCACTTTTATATGCATTTGGGACCACAGGTGGATGCTTGCCTCTTTAGCACTGCTTGACTTCAATTTTCAGTAGCTGCCACCAGCAAAACCAATCTGCACAGGTTCTTCATAGTGACAAAGCGTAAACAGACTTCCCTGCATTTCATCCAACTTGTCTTGCATGAATATGAAAAAAAAGAGTTAAAATGCTGCAGTTTAACTCACACTTGGAATGGGCTTGGCAACCCCCAAAGAGTCTTCCCGTTCCCATTTCCTTAATTTTCTCCAAAGATCCTGGCTTGCTGCTGGATGTGGGTCTCCTGGTAACACATTCTACCTTCAGTGAGTCGGGCTCTGTTTGTGATCACATTTTTAATTACTCCAGAGAACATATGTTAACGCTCATTCATTTTCAGATCGAGGAATGTTGTGAGAGTCGGGAGCCATCTGGCTCCCATCTACAGAGAGGGAAAAGGTGTGTCACACTCCTCACTCCATTAACTCCCAACAAGATTAAATTTACATCCAAGGCTGGGCACAGCTTTGGTGCCAACAAGATGAAGGCTGGGACCCGCAGCCAGCACAGCATGTGCATCCCTTCAAGCTGCACGGCTCTCCGAGCACGGATTAGAGCTGCAGGGCACCATGAGCCCGGTCTGCAAGCCCTGGTGCAGCAAGCACAGCCCTGTGTGCCCGTAGGACCTGTTTCAATAAATCCTTAATTTGAGCATGTCATGTGTCAAACACTCGCCAGCTGCTTAAGCGCTCTGTATAAACGGGTGTTTTGGCCTTTTTTCTGCGTGGGTACGTCCTCTTTGGGCCAGGAAAGTGGTGTGAGAAGCAGAGAATGAGTTGCAGCCTGAGGGAGAGTCACCGGAATTTAAAGTCCTCCGGTTTAAAGCCATGGCTTAGAGGCTTCAGAGCTAGCTTTCTCTACTCCCCCTACCCGAAAGAGACTTGCCAGGGACAGTAACAGCAACAGCAGACTTTGACATTTGTCAGTCCAGGTGCACTGAAGTGCATATCTTGTCTGCAAAGGCAAAATCAGCGCCTTCTCAACATATGAATAACATTGATGCAAAATCACATCTGATAACAGTGAGGTAATACTACATGTAATCACATCCCCATCCCTTCCACTTGGAAAGTATTTGTTTTACTTTTGTTCTTCTTTTGCCATCAAGGAAGACACAACACAAAGAGCAATTTGGGTTCAGCCCTTTCTCAGGCACCCAGGACAGAAGTGCTGGCAGGATTCCTACCAAGGGCTGATCACTTGCAGATAAAGTGGTTGTAGAGGCATCACCAAGGGCACACTTTGACCTTCAGGTTTTTATTACTGGTGATGACATGTGAGAAGACAAGGATGTTGTTTGCTCTCAGACCTGAGATTGAATTTCTAGTGCTGGCAGTTAGGAAGGAAAAAACCCAAACATATCCTTGGGAACACATGGCATCTCATATGGCAACCAGGGGAATGCAAAAGCATTTTGCTATTTTTAAAGCGGATTTTCTGAGCACAACTACAGTTTAAAATATATGTATAAATAGCAATCCCTAGAGCCTGCTAATGCCAGTCTCCTCCTGAACCAACAGCTTCCAAATAGTTTTAGTAGAAGGCGTCAGATTCCCTAGTACCTCTCACACTGGTGTAAAAACAGTCTCACACACACATACACAGACACATCCCCATGTCAAAGCAGCTACTTGGGATTTGCACCGCAGTCACTGAGAACACGCTCTGACCCACAGTGCCCCAGTACGAGGGAAGTACATGCTTCCCAAACACATGAATATTTTATTATCCCATGAGAAGGCCTCCGCTCTCATCACCCTGGAGCAGAGGGGGATGCTGCCAGCTCCGCTCACAGAGCTGGCTTTCAGTCTCCCAGCATATGCCAGCTCTCACCATCATCACCCCGCTGCTGCAAACCTCTGGTATGGAGACAGAAAAGCTCTCAGAGATGGGGGAGCATAAAGCAGGTCCACCCCAGAGGATATTTGATGGTGCTTCACAATTAGGATTCCCAAATTCACTCTCTTTGCTCTCTGAGGGCTACCTGGGCAAGCAAGCTCCCCCTTGCCTGAATCACCATCTGTTCCCTCCAGTGTACCAAAAGAGCAACTTCAAACCAAAGCGGTCTCATGTTCTTTCTTATTTTGTTAAAGTGATTCAGGCTTTCAGGTTATCAGTATTTTTTAAAAAAGAAATCAAGAGAAGGAACTAGATATAAAGAAGCAGTCCCCTAGTGACCCAGGCATTGCAAGGGAGGTGTTAGATGCCCAGACAGCAGTGGGATTACCTACTTCACAGAAGAGCCCGTGCTCAGTGCCAGAGGATAATTAAGCAAGGAGGAATGGGATTCCTGAAGCTGAGAGTGTTGAGTGAGAAGCTGTCTGAATGAATGAAAAGAAAACCTTCTGCATTTCGTTGCTGTTGTGTTAATTCCTGACAAGTGGGAGAAGAATTACCTGGCACTGGTAAAAAAACTCCTGTCTCTCTGATCGAGTTTGTGCTTAATGGATAGTGTAAGTACTGCAGAGGCCGTTTGCATTGCCTTTCTTTCCCCTGTCAGGCTGCAATTGCATTGCTTTCTTTGACTTTGCAACAGAAGTTATTTACAAAAATGTGTTGCGCGTAGTGCCGTTTTGCTGATGTGACTCAGGGTCTTCAATCTAGTGATATCTTGTCCAGTGTAGGATATAATTTGGAGGCCAACCTTGCCAAAACCCAACACACAAAATTCCCAGACGTTGTATAGCTGATATAATTTATTGAAATGACAAATTAGACTGCAGGGTTTTATTTATTCCAGTGAAGTCTGCCTCTTTTCTCCATTTCCATTTCTAAGCTGTATTTCTGGAGATGTTTTAAAACAAATATATAACCTATTCACCACTGTTCCCAAACATCCACAAGCCAAAGTTAGCCTTGGTTTTAGTCCTAGAGCAAATGTACAAATGACCCATTTCCAAAGGAAAGCGTAGCTTTAATTAGCCTCAACTTCTAACATTTTACAAGACATCATTTTCCAAAAGCCACTGTCTCTCTTGTAACCTTTGAAGTTTAATTTCCAGACAACGGTCATAGGCTAAACCATTTGCCTAAGCTCATAAACTTTGTCTTTTCCCCAGTGTATTTAGTGAATCTTGGGCAGGGTCCTATATCGTTCCTTTAGAGGAGAGTTTGTCCTTCCCCTCCAAGCACCTTGTGGTGGTGCAATTCTTCCCTCTCTCTGGGCTGATCTATGAACTCAGAAGTCTCACTAGACCTTAGCATTTGTGTAATGAGTTGAGTGGTTAAGCATCCCTTGACCGTAGCAAGAACTCTTGCAGGGGTAAGACAGGGAGCTGCATTGACCGTACCAAGGACTCCTGCTGCCTGGCAGAGGCAGGGGATGGGAGTAGAGATAATTTGTCATTTCCCGACAGCCTTGAGACATATCTCAGTCCTCTCCTGATAGCCTTGGAGCATCCCATATCTGAATCTTAAGTCATTCTCTGACAGCCCTGGAGCCTTCCTTATCTCAATCGTAACTCGTGCGAAATGGTACCACCGCAACTGGAATCCCAGTAATTTGCTGATGACTAAAGCCAATCATCTCCTGACCCTATAAACAGTGGTACTCAGTGAGACCCTTTGAGCTCTCCTGGACCGCGGTGGGCTGCGACCAGCATCTCCCTCTGAGTGGGACACCTCTCAGAGCTTGCGAACTTGTCGGTTTGTGAAGATCGGAGGTCTGTCACTGAAAGCCGACAAGACTTGGGCTGATACTCTTCGCTTATTGAGGCTCAACACTTTGGCTGTTGGGAAAGATGCCAAAGCATTTGATGTGACTATTTTCACTGAACTTGAGGGGAATTTTTTAAAGGTATACCTCTTTTACTCGCTTATGTATATCTCTTAGTATCTTTATGCATGTGTGTGTACTAACCTGAATACTCTATAGAAAGTGTATTGCAAATATTGCTTTTCAAATCTATGCTTAATTTACTGCCATGAACTTTATTTGACTGTGAATGAATCTCAGGCTGTTATTATACTTATGATCTCTTTAGATATAATCTGTTGCTGAAGTCTGAGGCTAGGAGTTGATCCAGCCACACATAGACTCCAACAGGAGTTTAGAAAGCAAGTGGGTCTTCTATGAACCTCATGACTCAATGGGGGGGTCTCCCCTACTTTTTTAGATTCCCGATCTCTGTACAAATCATGAGAAATCAATTCTAACTTGATTTTTCTTTGTGTGTTTCTCTTTTACCCTATTGCGTCTTCGGTCTCTGTATAAATGATTTTAGTTTGATTCTGACTTAATTTTCCTTTGAGCATTTCATCCATGTATTAAGTAATAGAGTGAACCTTGCCATTGAATTCTGTGAAGTAGCGCTTTTATATAAAATCCTATTAAATAATTTTTACTAATACCCTTGGAGGTGATTCTTTAAGCGGTCCAAACCACTCCATTTCGCAATACACCTTCGGGAAAAGTTCACTGTGACCGGCAAGGGCCAGAAACCTTAATAGAGCTTCTCTTCCCAGAGTGCTTCCATGGCCATCAAATCAACTCCACCACAGGACTGTCTTCCAGCACCTCCTCAACCAAACTTTTCAGAGGTCACTTTTTCTCTTCCTTAGAGGGGAAGAAAGCGGAAGGAGGAACAGTACATACGATAAAAGGACTCTCAATGGCTAAGGGCCAACTTGTAAAGTGCAATAGATAATTTGCTTCGTAAAATCGTATTGGGCATAGACTGAAACTTGAAAAACTTGCTGGACTTCTCTTTCTCTTAGCATCCTGCCTGACTGTGTGTTTTTATTTTCCCCAAAACAGTAGATAGCTGCACTTCACCCCCACATATGGAACGTTTAAAACAATTTCAGCAATGATTGCTGTTGGCTGAGCTTTATGTTCAATAAGTTTTTTAATTTCCTTAGTCAACTGCTTGTGGAAGAGACCACATTACTCGAACCACAGTGATGAACTCAATTAAAAATACCTCCCTATTGACACATCCGGGGGTTTTGTTTGTTTGTCTTATATAAGGTCATCCGGTAGGCAGACGTCAATCAGTCATCTGTTTTCTGTGCTAAAGAGTCCCAGTCTATTTAATTGTTCCTTTATTTGTCTTTTTTTGTATCTGTCTTCCTTGTTCCATAGGATGCAGGGCACAAATATAAAAAGCTTCCATGCAGACTAAGACAGCCTCAGAGATCCTTTCCACCCCAGATTCCCCAGCAGTGTGGCAGCAAAAACCCTCAGCCAGGAGACAGAGCTTTGCATTACCAGAATCTCCCTCACCTTCCTCATTTTCAATGAAAACTTCAGAGACTTTGGTTACACGCTGTTTCAGAATAGAAAAGTTGTGAATGAGAGCGAGTACCCTTTCCCAACCTGCTCTAATAAGCAGCTGTGAGATAACTACCTTTGCTAGTGGGGGACTGACTTCCTAAAGTCCCTTCTTGTACTCCTGGAAAAGCAGCAATTTCACTCTCATTGTTCCTGCAGCAGAGTTCGTATAAAAAATGCTCAGCAAGATGCCTCTGGGTGAGTTTGATTTTGTACTTTTCACGGCACCGAGTGTCTTCATTTCAAATAAAAAATGTCTTAGCTGAAAACATGTAACTGTTCTTTGTGTCTAGAAAACATAATGCTACAGTGCATTCTTTGGCTCTAAATGTGCGCCTATAAATATCTTAACCAGGCACTCAGCAACACGCTATTGTTCCTCCTGCAGCAGCAGAAACTGCCTCAGATTTGAACCTTGGAAGCAAGGGAAATGTGGAGTGGATACACAGAGCGAGCGTATTCCTCTCCAGCTGACAACCCAAGGTTACTCCTGAAGTAAATAAAGTGTTACTAAAGAGATTTCTCTCTCTTTTCTGATAATAAAGTTGCAACATGCTGAATTTGACTGCTTTTCATTATAGAAGAGCTGAACAGGTCAGAGAGTGGGCAGGTTCAATTTGTTGTTTCAGTGTACAAGTGCCAAACAGATTTCTGTTATGCTGAGGGAGTTAAACTAACCTTTGATCTCCGTAAGTGCAGACCACACAGGCAAGGTTTAGCAGAAGGCAAGCGAATTCTCCAGGCTTCCCTTTCTGCAAAATATCTCCCTGTTTTCATGGGATATAGAAGTTGGAGAAGGGATTGAACATCAAACTTTCAAAATGCTACGAGCCTTTGCGTCTTTAAAGGATGAAGAAAAGCACTTAGAGCCAAAATTATCTCTGCTACAACAGGACAGTTCCAGCAGCCTGTTCAAGTGTAGCTGAGAGCAGCTGAAGCCCCCAGGTCCTGTTTCAAGCAGCTGGGCTGCATCTGGCTGACCAACATAAGTCATTTACTCATGTCCAGATCTAGAGAACAATTTTTCCTTTTGCATCTTACAGGCTTTTCCTGTACAAGAAGGAGTATGTAATCCTTCAGGTTGTGGTGTTATACCACCCTCTCCAAAGAAATGAGTGCCAGGAAGGAACTAAAGGTGAATATTTATCTATGAGATCATTCAGTAGCTGCACAGAGTGACAGAGAGCATTGCACAGACAGAAAGACCTTCTGTGAAGGAGTTTGTATTTTCTCTATGTGTTGGTAGGGAATAAGTACAAGTACCTTTCTCAACAGGTGCCAGTCTGCCACTTTTCTCCTTTCCAGCAGAATTTGTAGTTATTAATGAAAAAGAAAACTAAAATTAGCCTGATTAATTGATTTTGCCCTCTAGGACTAAGTACCAACCCTCCAGGTAGGTACTGAATTGCCCATTACAGCAACCGCAAACTGCTGTCCGCCCTCCTGCGGGCTCTCCTAGCTTCATGTTACATTTTCCTGTATTGTACCTGTATACTTCAATGACTGTTCAAAGGCACAGCTGGGATGCTTTAATGGTTCACTACCTTGGGAAAGGGTGTCCTGCTCTCTCCACCCCATCACTTCTTTTCCCCCATTCTTCTTTCCATTCTGCTGCGGTTTCCCTTCACTTGCCTTGGTCCTCAGAGGACCTTTTGCTGATCTCACACAACTGGCAGAAAATTAAGGTGGTTAAAAAGCCGGTCAATTTATATAGATTTATATATATAAAATAATATATATATAAATAAAATCAATATATTCATTTTCTTCCAGATGAGTGAGTTGAATTGGCTCAGCAAAGAGTCAGAGGAGCACTAGAGCTAGCACAAGGGAGGAGGCAAGGCCACAGCACTAAGCCTGGGGGTAGGGGAAGCGCAGTAGGACTGGCTCTGCCAGCAGCAACAGGTCAGTTCAGCCCTACTGGCAATCCATACGGAAAAGGTCCTTCCTTAGGTAGGCTAAGGGAACCAGAAATGAAAGGCAAAGAAAAGAGGTCCATAAGGACCTAAGCCACTGGCTAGAAATAGGTGCCCCTCTCTTGGCAGGCAGCTGCCTTCTCCACCACAGGTCTTCAACTGTCGCACACCAGCAGCGTGGTCCTGCGAGGTGGCTCACTCAGCAAAGCCTGGTGCTATCAAGAACCTGGGGGCTGGACCCCTGACATAGGATAATTGCACCCAATTTCCATACCAAGGAAACGGCAGAGTTGCCCTCTTCTGGGCACATGGAGGGTAATGCGAGGGTGATGTCCCATCTGGGAGTCATCATGTGGGAGAAGAGGGCCAGAGAAGAGTGCAGCCATGAGGTCACCACATTCCCACGTTGCAGATGCTGCTACAGCCCTGGCAATGCCAGAGTCACCAAGACAGATTTCTGTCCTCTGGGCATCCTTCCCTGCGAGTCCCAGTCCTCCGCTCCAGCACTGGAGGGGGTGAAGGACTTTGCCATTAGTAAAAGGTCAAACCAGGAATGACTATTAAATTTGTGGATAACAGTGAAATGGGGAAGGCAGGATCACTGAAGGTCAAAGATGTGGAATGAGCAATTCCTTACCGAATTTTTTTAGAGCATTCCTAGGTTGCATGGAAAAAAACAATTAAGTGGTATACTTGCAGTATTTAATATTTTAAGTTTGCTTTAATAGTCCTTTACATCATTATGATCAGTGCTGTGAGTGCATAAATATCTCCATCTCTTCAACATTTTCTTCTTGACAGGTTAGTTTTCTACCCACAGAGATATTGATGAGATACTTTTGTGCTCCAGATATGTGCATTTTTCTGCATTTTCAAATAGGAACCACCATTATCTTTTTGCAAGCTGAATATTTTTTATACATCATTTACTAGTGACTAATGTGTGCTTCAGCCATGGGCTCCAAGGACTGTCATTTATCTTCCATAATGACCACAAGTTCTTAAACAACCAGCAACATACTGGCTGCAAAAGATGATCACAGAAGACTCTTAGTTACAGAGAATGGAAACAGACAAAAATGTATATTGATATATTTCATTTTGCAAAGAAAAAAAAAAAAAGCCCTTCTTTCTCTCATGTGAAATGCAATATAAAGTAAAAGAAGTTTTTAAATAATGTAAAAATATACAGTTTTATTTCTGTTTCTGAAGTCAGTTCGTCATCTGGAAAAAGCCAGTGTAGCTTCAGTGAAAATCAAAAAAAGCCTATAACAATAAACTTTTTAGTGCACTGGCTGCCTGTGATTTCTTACTGCTACTGCATATTTTCTATATAATGATTATAAGCAAGAATACTTGTACATATATTTAGGACAATGCCACTGCAGCCCCAGGACACAAAATATTAAAGTTAAGCCAATGTTTCCATATGAAAGAAAATTGGATCCAGTTTTCCACAGCAAAGTATGTATCCTTTTAAGAAGTCAGATTACCCACACTGCTTTTCGAAGCACAGCATTGCAGAAGCTGATCAAGTTTGTGCAAGAGCATGCAGCCATGTCTCCTGGATGGAAATTAACAAGCAAAGAAATCTCCCCTTGGGTTAAACATGAGCAAGAGCGATGGTATTACAGACAGAGCTAACCCTTCAGGCCACACAAGCTGAATTTTGGGAACTCTGCCCAAACTATGCCAGTCAGTATGCTCAAGAAATAAATTCTGAGCAGTTCCCTGGGTGGTAGGAAGCCACTGGGTCCTTACAAACATGTTGTATTTCTAACCATAGTTTGAGTCATTCCCAGTGACAATATGGGCTCAATTTTCACATGTTCCTAATGATTTCAAGTGCTCTGTTTGACCTTGATTTTCATGGGAAGGAAGCTCAGTGCTTGCCTGGATGTCTTCTTATAAGTATTTCCTCTTCTACAGTTTTACTGGCAGCTCAGCAAATAGTTTCCCTAGTGCCAAATAAGTTCCAGCTATGCAACAATTTTTCCACATGCTTTCAAATGCTATAAAACAGCTTTATCTCCATTCTGTGTCTTGGGGTTGAGTTATTTTTTAGTATCTTTCCTCCTATTAATAAAGAGCAATGGAGTGATAAATGTGTGTTTTACGCAATACACATCACTATATATGTATATCGCTGCTTCCAATGGTGCCGCCACCTCCTGCTGTATGCAGCCTCCTCCTGTAAACAGGCAAACCCACAGAAAGCCTAAGCCCAGGGAGCCTTTCATCAGCACCATCGGCTAGGTGATGGGACAGGCTGTCTACAGGGAGCAGCCAGAGCCAAATCTAAAGAGAAATCTCTTCACCTTCTTCGGTGACAAAGCCGTTTACTAACGTTCACAGAAGTGCAACATATACTTCCTTGTCAGGCATGCCTATAATCAATAATATTATAGATAATATTGATATCAGCTGATTACACTAATGGTCATACTTCACATGCGTAAACTTGGCCAATGTGTAATTTCTGGTTTCAAGTACCTCACAGTTAGCTGTCTTATCAGTTTCTAGTTTATTCCTGATGTCCCTAAATGCTTTCCTTATCCGCCTTTTCATACCTGTCTGCACAAGCCTGTCCATACTAGGGAAGGGTGTCTGATAAAGACTCTGGTTTTGCCTACCTTCACAGGCACCTTTCATTGCTTTTTGGGTGCAGAGGTGCACAGCGGTAGTTTAAGATTAACATTAACATTTTCTACGCTGATTAGTAATTTGGAATGATTCATTTATGGGTTATATACCCACAATACCTTTAAGAGATCAAAGAGATCTTATTTTCAGAGACTGAGAATTTGGAAACTGAAGACTGTGGAAATTCAAAGTCCCCAAGATAAACCTTTCCCACCTTTAAAAGTTAGTAATTGAAAAAAAGATAATTGCAATGAAGTGTGTTTTCATATTACAGCTTGTGAGTGTGTTTGCCCAGGTATACTTCTTTTGCTCCTCCAAAATATTGTCACTGATAAAGATGGATGGCTTTTGACAAGAAACATCAGTCATTTCAGAAATCTGATGAAGCAACTGTGTGCTCAAACGGTTTTGCATGAGCCCAACAAATGCTGAGCTTGGAGAAGAATATCCTTGTCTGCATGTGTGTTTTGTAGCATCAGTAATACGTACCTTGGGAGCATTTAATCTATAGTATCAACACTATTTATGGCGTCTGGAGTTTTACGTGACTAAAGTAATTACTGTGATAAATGCCAGCAATATTTTAAAATTAACATTGAAGTTTCCTTCGATTTAGAAGCAGAAGACACTTAATTGGCAAAGATGGGATTGCAGTAAATTCCTTTGCTACTTAGGCCCTGATTCTGCAGAACCGATGCACAGAAGGGTCTGTATTTTCATCCTGAAGTTAGTCAGCTTTCTTGACTTCTGGAGTGCTGGACTGGCCACAAGACCAGGTGTGGTGACTCTTTTCCCTGTTCACCTCCTGAGTGATTTCAGCTTCATCTTTTCCTCCTGGTGTAGGAGTCAACAAGTCGTCTGTGCCTCAGACCATAACCTACAGCTCACTTGCCAGATAAGACAGGTAAGTCCAACTCCATCTATTCCTTCTCCACTGTGGCAACATCACGCAAGTAGTGTCAGCAAAAAGGCCCAAGAAGAGTCCCCAGATTCCTTCAAATCACTTCCAAAGCACGTGAGTGTAAACCTAACTTTTGTCAAAAATGGTTCTTACCACCTGCAGGTCACCAAAGGATTGGGACAAGTACTGGGCTGACATCTAAGGCAGCTTGGAACCTATCACTGCCATCAATAAAAGAGCATAACCAAACTACAGTCTCCAAAGGAGCAGGTTCAGCCTCTGCCATGGACTGCTCTGGTGTTGCAACAGCTCATTTGCAGCGCAGGGGAGTTTTGTCTGAGAAATGACTACAGGATCACAGTCTAACTTTTGTGTGGCACCCCAGCAGATGAAAACACTGTCCAAGATGATAATACTTTCTCTGAACTGGTAAAGGAGTATCTCAACTGCTGTGCTGTCAGAAAGTTAGCTGAGAAGTGAAACATTCTCAAAGACCTTTGGATCACATAGTTGAGCCAGTCTAATGGTCACTGCTGGTGAGAGTGAGCAGCCTTTGCCCCTCCTGCCTCCCTGCTTTCTTTTTCCCCTGCTCCCAGCTGTGTGTTTCTGCTTCTCTCTTTGTGACTGGGGTGGTTTTCCTGGTCCTTGCTGAACTGAGTGAACTCACTAACCTGACAGAAAACTAACCCAGCAGAAAAGTTGAGTCAGCTCATGTAAGAGTCAGGACAGGGCTGCTGCTGGGGTGCAAGTGAGGGCGAGGAGGAAAGGAAGAGAGGGGAGGAAGGCAGAGCTCTTTTTGCAGTGAAAATCAATCACTGGGTCAGCTTGACTGTGTTCTGAGATCATGCCCTCCATTGGTGAAGGGAAATGCCTACTTTTCAGAAGATGACTAAGGGATGCAAAGTCTCTTCTACCTTCATGCTTTCAAACCTACTGCAAAGTCAAATGAGCTAAGAACTATTTCTGGGCAGTAAGGTAATTTTTGGCACTACTCCATTTTAGTAGTTATCTCTGCAGAAAATATAGACATTCATGCCGGAAAGGAAAGACAGGGAGCTCTCCACCGCTCTTAGTTCATCTCTTTCTGCAAACAGCTACAGTTGTGTAAGATCAGAAGAAACCCCAATGGTTTCTTTCTTTTGCCAAAATCCTGATCCCACCTGTAGTACAGCCCTGCCCCATCCTTCAGGATCAGAGCCTGTAAGCACCAACTATTTCTTGCAATCAGTGGAGTATTACTAACATACAAACTGAATACTAAACTGTATAGAGGGAGAATTCCCCTTTTCTCCTCTTTACCACCAGTGAGTAAAAGGAGCCCACCTTTCATAGGCATGTCAAAGAGCTATAGTTCATGGCTGGGAGAAAATTACAGCACAGTTTTTACAGCAGTTCAGGCAAGGGATCCCCACTATTGAAATAAAATACAATGCATCCATGCAACAATACCTGACAGCCTTGCTCAGTATTTCAGAGCAAGGATGGCCGGTGGGTGGCTGTGGGGAGCCCTTCAGCTCCTGCAGAGCCATCAACAGGCTGCAGATCTCCTGTCTGTTCCTGCACGGGTTTCTTCAGCACGTGGAATAAGACAGGCCGCAAACAGCAGGAGAAGGAGATGGTACCTGTCATGTCCATCCCTTGACCTCTCTGTGGTACAGTGCCTGAGCTCAATCAAGGTTTTTAGACATTGAGTTGTTTAGGTTATAGACCATACTTTCTACTCAGTCAGTGTACTCTGCCTCTGAGCCCTGCTCACAGCCCCTGATATTGTTAGTAAAGAACTGTCCATGCTGTTTCAAAATGAGAAAAATTTTCAGGCATTGAATGGAGTCAGCAGATACCTGATATAATCACGTATTCAGCTACAAGGTCTTCATTTAACCTGAACACAAACTGCAGGGCCTTTCTCTTTTTTCCTCAGGAATTACTCCTGTTTTGCATTCCAGAACACTTGTCACCCTGGTGAATATTAATTAAAAGTTGTAATTAATTAAAATGTCAATTAATTCCTTTATTTTATTCTTCAGGGTAATCTTGTATTCTGTGCAAGAGAGAACAGCAAGTGAGCTTAACAGAATGGAATGAAATAAAACAAATCTCAGTGTAAGTACAGCATTGTGGATCCTAAAAGAAGTGAGTTTCTGGCCAGCATTTGGTCAAGGGAGAGAGAGGGCTAGGGAGCACATCCATGAAGGCAGAGAGACCAGCACTTTGAGAGAGTTTTCGGACCACCTATGGTCAGCTTATGAATTCCAGCTGTGATTTTATGAGCTCTCTGTGCATTTATGAGTTGTGATCATCATTTGTTGTAGGCTCACAGCTTATGTTAAAGAGAGATGGGATTGCAACTCAGATGACCATCTCTGAAATAGGAGGTTATCAGGACCATAAACAGTGAGCAGTCGTGCTTTAGCAGAACAACGTCTGGTTATGGCCTCAGCAAAACCTAAATTCTACCAGGGTAGAAACCAAGCAGGAAATCCCCAGTTTGGTCACAATGATCACTAGGAAGGAAGGGGATGGAAGCTGATACTAGAGAGTTTTTTCATTGGATTTGAAGGCTTTTTGAATCAATGCAAATGTGAATGTGGGATAAAACTGCAAAAGTCAGCAGAAGTGCAGTAGTTACCATGATGAGCATGTGCAAAGGAGTTAATCTCGGGATAGCAACAGCCTTGCTCTGTGGTATAGACTTATCCCAGGCGTCGCTGAAACAAAAAAGACATGTTGGTACGTTTTCACATGGAAACTGACAAGAAGTGAACTTTCTATCCAGAATGTCACCATGGAAATCATTATTTTTTTGTATATAATATAAGAATTCTTATCAATCCCTTCCACAGACACTGCAGCTAATCTTTAACTTGCTTTGGAAGGAGAACACTAATCACAGCATTAGCCATGGGAGTTTAATAACATAAGGATGAAAATTCCAATACATGTAAAATCAACATATTGGCATGTTGTTTACCTGGAACTGTTGATCTACTCTGTTATTGTTTCATTTCCTTGCAAAGTTTCTCAGAAACCATAGTTATTGTGCCTTGCTTCCTCCTCTTCCTCTCCAGGGGCAGTTCTTTCCAGATCAAGGCAAACAATGAGTTTGCACAGCATTCTCACCAGACTTTATGAAATACTGCTTTGTAGACCTTTCCTGTCAGCTCGGACAGATAATTCTATTGAGAGACCTGGGTTGCTTTTAAAAACGTGCATTTGCCTTTAGTAATAACTGAGTACAAAATGCAGTGCAATATAAATACAGCCTTTCCTTCTCTGTTTTGTGTTTTTCTGCAGTATTTTTCTAAACTCAGTTACATCATCATCACCACAGGCGGGATTTTTCTTACAAAAGAAGTCAGCAATGTGACTTCCGTATCTAAGCAAGTCACCTTGACTCCATCTACAGGCACAGAAGCACTTTGAAGGCATCATTTCTCTCATTCTAAAATAGATGACATGAACCATGGCCTTAAATACCTTCTTTCCATTCACTGTAGCAGGGACCTTGCATGACCAGCTCTGACGTAGACATAAATGTTACAAGCCAGGTAGCAGGCAGTTTTTTCTACAAGTCTTTATTGGACAGGGAAAATCCAAGAAACCAGCCTCACTTTTGCTTCTAACTTTGCATCTGCAATCTCAGTTCCGTAGTGTCTGGGTTTCCCATAACACAGCACATTAATTTGGGTAAAAATACATAATTCTTTTTCTTTCTGCTAGTGTTGGATTTTATTCAAAAATTGCAGGGCTAAAAAATAATCTGAGATTTCTAGGGAGGTTTGCCAGACTGCACAAACTACAATATTTTGAAATTCAGACTATCCAATG
This sequence comes from Astur gentilis, assembly GCF_929443795.1. Lineage (NCBI taxonomy): Eukaryota > Metazoa > Chordata > Aves > Accipitriformes > Accipitridae > Astur > Astur gentilis. Next base: position 13,292,304 of record NC_064904.1, read on the forward strand.
ACGTGCTTACAAGGAAGCATGCAGAACTCATGTTTTGGATTTATACATGTACAAATTCACTCAAGAGTTACATTCATCTAACAGAGAAACAAGGGGACATCATGACAGAGTCCAAAGATCACCAGCAGGAGTTCTGCCAGCAGGAGTTCTGCCAGCGAGTTTCTCTTAGCAAGACCAGCTCTCTGTGTTTCCGGATCATAAAGAGGGAAGATGCTGTTGAGGTGGGGACTGCAGAGTTTTTAAGTTTTAAAGACTGAGTTGGGAGATCTACTCAAACCAGTAGTGCTGCTGAGAAAGAGGCATATGAAACTGGACTACATTAGATGCTTCTTCTGAGTTCGAGTTTTAGCGGCAGGGCACTAGAAAATGCTGTCTCCAGAGCTCCAGCTGGGATGTCAAAGGACGGCACAAGTCCAGATTTCATTAGCAGCTAGCCCTGTGGATTGGCTGGCAGATCCTTTCACATATACCCAAAGGCTTAATGCAATGAAGGTATTTGCGAGGTATGCCGCAATTTACACCAATCTGCCTGCAAGCTGGATCAGGCCCAGGTAGCTGGAGATTACTGGAGTGCTGCTCAGGCAGTGTGTTGCTTTTGCTGTCACCTCCAAATAGTCCCTGTCCCCACAGGTTTCTTCCCTGCTCTTTTGCGACAATCCACCCTGACAATGCCCATGGAGTAGTGGGAAAGCAAAGCACGAGATGATTGTCTTGACAGGACTCTTTAAATAAGGTCAATTGACTGGAAAAGTGAGCACCTGCCTAAGGCTCCCTACTCTGGAAGGACCCAGACTACTTTGCTGCACATTCTTGTAACAGTATTTGTCCAAGCTTCCTCCTGTGATAGCAAAAAATGACTGTCTGATTGGGGAGGGCAGAGCAGCAGATTAGCACACAGTACACTGAATAACATCCCAACATCTGCTGTCACAGATTTGCTGACAGCTGTTTCTGCAGAGTAGCTGGAAAATCTGATAATCCTAAACATGAAATTTCTTGTTATCTGTGCAAAGGCAAGTGCCAGTCTCTAATATGACCCCAAAGGACGATCTGCAGCTTTGAGTAAATGCTGCCAGCTACACCTGGACACCTCCTGCAGCACCTCCTCTGAGAACACACAGCTGGACACAGCTGCACCAGGGCTGCCTCCCACCAGGTGACACACGAGGAGGCACTTCTGGTCCCCAAGGGGTTTTTTTCATACTCCGTGGTTTAATTCTATTGGCAGCTTCAGGGAGAGTCCAGGATGAACACCTCTGCCGCAGTGAACCCAGGAAGGACGCGTGACTGGTGCGGAGATTCCAAAAAAGGAGTAAGTATAAAAACTTTCCCCTCACTGGTTCTGGTTAGCCTGGGTGGAAGATGAGCCACTGCACTCCTGTGCTGTCTGCTTAATGAGCCAGTGTCCCCTTGGCCTGTGAGGAGCAGTAGTGTTTAGCACAAACCTACAGCTGGGTTTATTTTGCAATGAAGACCCACAGTTGCAGGCACTCAGAGGGTGCATGTGAGCAGGACTGGAAACCAGGCACAGGGCTGTGTGAAGAAGGCTGAATTCTGCTGCCCCCAGTCTAGGTTTAGCAGAGATATGCTGGTGGAGTTTACCAAGACAGTAGTGCTGTCAAACACTCATTTTCTAATGAGCCCAGTCCTATGTTGAGACCTGGGCATAACATCTGGTAGCTATAACCTTTTTTACCTTCAATGGTTAAGAATGAGAGCAGGTCAAAACCGTGAAGCTTTTCCCTTCATTACCTTTTAAAACCTGCTCTAACCATAAATGACACACAAACACAGATAATAGCAGAGTCAATCCTAATAACAATTGTGCGGTTTTGCAAATCGCAGTTATCTGCATGGCAGCCCACAATCAGTGGTAACGCCAGAAACACGTGAAGTCCCGAGTGCACGCATTACTTAAGAGGCCCATTAAACACAATTCTCATTCTTGGTTTCACAGATTAGTGAGTAGCTGCTATGCCCAGATGCCATTTCATGGCCAGATAACACGGAGGGAAAAGCAGAAGTTCTTTCTGTCATGGGTGAACAGGGTCCTGTCTGACAATTGGGATCATGTGTAATTCTTTAAAACACAAAAATCCTAAAGAAAAAGATTTAATGTCTGTGAAAAGCAGTATTAAAAATTACCAAGCACTGTTGTAGCGGGTCTGCCAGATGAGCAGACAACAGGAATATCTCTGCTCTTGGTGTTTTGCCAGTTGAAGACACAGTTCTGACGTGCTGCCTATTCCAACACTGCTTTAGATTTTGGATTTGCCACTGGTGAGTCATGGGGCTACTGCTCCAAATACAACTTTAGCAAACAGGTTGATGCTTCAGTCACTTCTAAGTTTTCTTTTAAAGGCACGATTTGTGTATTACAGATCCAATTTATGTTTCTTCATGATGCGCCTCTTGGATAGAGACTGCCAGTGCCCTGACAACTGGTGGCTTTGTTTCCATAAACATCTTAGCTCCTGTCAAAAAGACAAATTTGGCCCTGCCTGACTGCATTGTCAATGAAAACTGCTGTCCTCATGACATTTAATATACATCCAACTGATGCAAAAGAGACACCAAACCTCATATTTTGTTGCTCCAGTAAAAAAACAGGTGCCAGTTTCAGAAGCCTAGATTCTGATTTTTGAAGTCAAATGCATGTATTAAAGTCTGCATTTCACAGCTGAAAAAAGTAAGTGAATTAAAACGTTACCCTTTTCAGGTGCCTGGGTGTCCATGCTATCTTTGCATACACAGGCATATTCCTCACTCCCTCCTTTTGCTAGCTCTCCAGCCTTTGAGGGAGGTTGTGGGGCATGGAACAAAGCAACTCACATGGGTGTCTCCTTCAAAAAGCAGGGAACTAAGAAATAGAAGGGAACTGCACTTCAGTGTTTGCATACAGAAATTATCACCATCCCCAAACACACCTGAATACCTCCCATTCATGTTCATGCTATAGCAATGGCAGCACAGACCAACTCACCAGCTCCACGTGGATGCTACAAGAGAAGGTCCTTATCCTGAGGTGAATGATACCATTGTCTGCACAGGCCTCCTCCTATGGCCTTACAGTGACAGTGACAACATGTGCTACAAGTGACTTGGAGAAGTGGTCCTATATGGTGCCCCATGGTCACCAGCATGACAGAGCTCGGCTCCAAATATCTCATCACACAGCTCATTTTGGCAAGACAACAGAAGAGGATGAATCAACCCTGAAGGTACTGGAGTGGTGATACCCACGCAGCAAGAGAGTTTGCATGTAGTATCTGCTCTTTCCGAGGTCTAGCTCACTGTAAACTGGGCAAATATCCCACAGCAGTGTGGAACTGGGGAGTACACTTAAGTTTTTCACAGTGACAAATAGATCTGTTGGAAGTGTTATGCAAACGTGAGGACATATTCCCCTTTCAACTGAGATTTGACCTTGGAAGCGGAGCAGTCCGACAGAAGTCATCATTGCTGTCACGTACCTTAGACCGTAATTAGTCCCTACATACAGGTCAATGTTTGTACCTTTCAGCCTGGACAGAGACTTTTTTAATTTCAGCAAAATATATTTTATTTCATTAGACTATTACAGTAATTATTTTGTTATTTCACATTTTACTGCTTTGTAATTAAGCCAGGAGCTGTGACAGAGTGTGAGTTACAGTACAGCGAGTCACGCTCATGTGTTGTTAACCAAGAGCCCAAAGGCCACATGCCACTGAATGCAAGGTATGAATTTACTGGGCTGTAAATGACACCCTCATGTGTCTTATTGAGAAGATAAAACAGCTCACAAAACAGAGGATTTCAGGGCTAGGGATAAAAATCTGCACTGATCCCTGACTGAACTCAGGAGCACTGCATGAACAAAGTCAGAATATATTAAAAGGATGCTACTACTTCCCTGCTACTCCCAAAACACTACCACAAACCCCTGCTTTCTCCTTAATTTCAGTTGCATACACAAGATACTCTATGGGTGTAATGAAGTTTGAAGACAACAGCTCTTATTTATTGAGCTCTGTGGCTTTCCATCAGCAGAAACCAAGAGTGGCTCTAGCCATACAGTTGGGAGAAATAATGGCGACAATTTTCCCAGTTGTGAAGTTAGTCTGATTTCCTAATGAAAATCTCACAGGCCTGAGAGAGGCCAAAGCAAATAAACTTCTGAGGCACATGGACACTTAAATCCGATTTTAAGCATGATTAAGGTTTAAGTGCCTGAGCGTCCCTGGGCTCACTGGCTTTCACAGGCATTTTGCGTTCAGCATCCTGACAGAGTGACCATCACTTTATGTGTTCCCCTTTTATTTATGCAACTAGAGGTGTGTTTAGCCATAATAATAAAAGGTATACTTTAACCCATTGATTTAGGAAGATGTGTCTCAGTTTCAAAATCAAATTAGTGCTCAGTACTTCAGCTTAATGACTTTGCAAAGGCCAGGAACTAATGCAAACTGACCCCCTTGTGTGCTTTAACTCACTGCTTACATGAGATAAAATGAGCCAGTTTATACCTCTTTCAGGGGTATTTGTGTTAGAATGTTTTACTTTGCATTTGTCCAAGTTAAGAATGCACACACACACAGGGAGACCCTGGCTTTCCACGGCCCCAGCAAATCCTTTCCACCAACAGCTCCTTGGTGCCCAAACCATGGCTTGGAAATGAGGTTAACCTCCCGGCTGAGCAAAGCAGCAAATCATTATACTGTTCTAAATAAAAAGAGAAATAACATTAATAAAGGGGATGGGGTGCGCAATTGGCATCTTTGGAGTTTTGGCCACCTGTGTAATTACAAGGCCAAATTTCAGAGCTCTGTTAATTTTGCTGTGAAGCACAGTGTGGGAGCAGCATCTTCATAAGCCACACAGACAGTGCAGTGATCACCAGGATCCCCTCCAGACAAGTAACCATGCCCGCATGCAGAGCTAGAAGGATCTTTCTCCCCATCTCTAGGTCGTTTCAGTCTTCTTCCCTTGAAAAAAGCCAAATGGAAACCAAGACAAAAACCCCACAACAAACACAAGTCTTTTCCCTTTGCTGTGTCTCGGTAGGAGGCTGTCAACACCCCTCCTTACCACAGAGCTGTCTTTGTGGCTTTGGGAAACAAACACGTCATTTACGTTCTTATGAAGTATTCCTGTTTTATATATGATGCATTCAGACCAATCAATCTTCTATCTTGGTGGCCTGTTTAGAGACTTAGGGAGCTGGCATTGATTAAATGCCTATAATAGAGAGCATTAATTTTCCCGTCAGTGGAAAAATCACCATTGTAAATTGTCCCAGTCGGTTTGTATATCACCAAACGATATGCAGCATGTTCTGAATGTATGTACTGAACAGCACTCGTACATAAAGCACATTCAATTATCAGCTCCAGCATTGCTTCAGCTGGCCATAGACAAGAGGTCTGGGTTTGATTCTGCTGCCCTCTTTAGGATTTGTGCCTGGGACTCCCCAGTCTAATATGAAAAGAAGTGCAAGATCACTCGCTGTCTGAAGTCCTGTAGGGAGCTGACAGCATCCCATAGGACTGGGAAACAAATTGGCATATTCATTCCTTTTGCTCATTGTGCTACACTGTTTGTAACCTAGTTAGGATGATTTTTTTGCCATAAAGGGGAGAAAAATATTCTGTGCTTGTGGAAGTACTGGAGGCTCCTTCATCTGTTGACTTCACGGTCCCAGCTGAAATATCACATATTATTCACATATTATGCCCTTGGAGCACAAGGAAGAAGTTCCCAGTGCCCTCAGGGGAGGCAGGAACTAGTTTCTCTTAAGCAGCGGAGCAACATTAGATTCACCTTGCCCTAATAAAAAATGTTCAGACACAGACCGTAGGTAGATATGTCAAGAGGAGACAGCCAGCTCCTTACTGAGGCTGTAGAGGAGGGCAAGAGGGTGAGAGAGGAATGAGCTGAGTGAAGAATAACTGGTTTTGGCAGAATTAAAAGCAAGGAAAGGCCCTGCATGGGCAACCTGGGTCACTGAGGACAGAGATGCTCAGGAGTGGGTGTTGGGGGAAAGGCAGGGAGAACAGGTGACCTACAGCAGCAAGGAGGAGGTAAGGAGCAAAAGAAAAGCCCACATGTCTGCTTAAAACTCTCACCCTGAGGCTTTGTCCAGCCATTTCTCCACTTCATGCCAGGTTCATGCCCCCTGCGGCACTCGTGGCACCCTCCAGCTGCTGCAGTCTGCCTCCCTCCTCCCCAGCCACGGCACAGCCGCAGCGGCCCCTGGGTCACAAACCTCCATCTCTCAAACCAGTAAATACCTAGCAAAAGAGAGGTCAAAGTCACCCTGCCTTTCTTTTTTTTCCCAAACATCCCACAGAAGGAAAGGAGATTCTTCCTGTGAGCAAAATGGGCTGTTCCTGCCTCAGTTTTTCCTTTACAAAGGCAATGGCTTCAGGTCCATCAGTGTTTCTCTTCCCAGCCTGCCAGCACAAGTGTGGTTTCCCCAAGCCTGCCAGCTTAGCTGCATGCCCGCTTCCCACCCTTGGGCATGCAGGAGCTGCAAGAGCTCGAGGTTTGGGGACTGCAAAAGTAACTTCACCCAGACCTCCCAAGGACTCCTTTACTCAAACCTCCTGGCCTGGGAGTCAAGATTTGATCTTTCTAACTGTCATCCCTGCAAAATTAATCAAAGAGATGAAAATCCCCTCTGCCATTCATCACCACTGATAAAGGTCCTGCCACCAGAACTGAGCTCCCAATTTTGCTGCTGATGCACAAGGCGGGAGGTGACCTGGTTCACTCTTGCAGAGCCGCCGTGGCTCTGCCACGCAGGTACTAAAAAAAGCCTGTACGCATCAGAGACCTGCATAGCCATGGCTTCAAGTTATATATGTCTGGTAGGATTGCCTGAGTTCTGCAGAAGGTAGCATCTTTTCAGAGATTCAGGTCAAGTTTTTGAAAAATGGTTCATGATTTTAAAGCGGGTCTCTTTCTGGGTTACCAATTGAGTTCTTTTTAAAGGCTCATATTTTCTCAAAGAACTGAAGAGTATTAGGTAGCTTCTGGAAAACAGATCTTTTCAAGGGCAGAGTAAACCGTTGGGCGAAACATGCTGTGCAGGCAGGTGTAAAACCAGCCTGAGGCTGGAAGCTCTTGAGTATCGTTTGTTGCTGGGAAGCAAAGTGGATGGTTCAGTCATAGTCCAGCACTGATGTGCCTATAACAGTTTCCAGGCTGGGGCTGGTCTCATCCCACCAGCTCTGACCTCTCAGCTGTCTGGGTCCAGCTGGGAAGAAGCTGAATATCCAAAGCTCAAGGTGTGCAGTATTAGCTGTCAGGTCTCCACAAACCCAGCCCAGAATTTGAGCAGTCTAAGTGCCCAGCATCTGCTTCCCAGTAGCTGCAATCCTTGCACAAAGGGTTAATTTTATTTGCAGAGCTCCGTGCTATGCACAAGTAAATCCCAGTGCATTTTTACCAGCATGATTTATAAACCAGGTTTAGAAAACTCTGGTCTCAGAAGTCTGTTGTCAGAGTTAATGGAGCAAGAATATAAACTGCAGCATCTTAGGGTTACAGTCACCTCTCGATAGCATCCTCCTGACAGTTTCGGATCCAGATCTCTGCTGCGTTTGTCCAGGCTGCAATGTGGAAATGCCTCTCCCTTATGGCCTGCAGGGCCACGATGGGACAGAGATTTCTTGTTGAACCTTTCCATCGAAAGGCTCAATCAGCTGCAGCAGCCTGAGGTCTGCATGACTTTTCCCCTTTCCTATCATCCTGCAGAAATGGAGCAAACAGAGCTCTTCGGACTGCAAACTGCACGTTGGTACTCAAAATGAAGGAGTGGAGGTGACTGGCTCGGAAAGGGGTAGGAGCGTGGTGTTTTGGATGGCCGTGCCTTGTTTGCACCCATGGAGAGCAGCATGGCTATTGCCAGGCCTCCCAGAGTAAGGATCCCACATAATAAGACCAAATGCTGCTAGATGAAGACACTCGTGTTGCATCTGTGCTCTTGAGAGTGGCTCAAATTACCTCATAGAAATCCACTTAGACAAGATTATTTCATCAGCTGACAAATTCCCTGAGCTACTAAAGGATCTTTTGCCTGCTTGATAAAAGGTTCCATAATAATGAAAAAAAAAAAATGAAAGAACTTTCTATATGAAGAAAGGCAGGGAAGAACTGAAAAATCTGTAATATGCCCGAACTTTGCTCTCTAGCCCCAAGAAGCACAGACAAGATATAAGCAGCAGGAAAAAATGAAACAACAGCATCAAAAAGCCACCTGAGTATCAAGAATGAAAAATGTGTAAAAAGTGAAATCCTGGATAATAATTAAGTCACTGATGTGTCATTTTCTGAATTATCTAGGAGCAAAAAGAATGAGAAATGTGCCAACTTGCACACTGTGGTCCATGTCGGGAAGCAGGGACAGGATCTCTAACATCATATGCTAGTGCTCTCCCTTCCATGTCAAGATCAAGAAGCTGACCATGTCCTGGGCTTTAAAATCAATTCAGTCCCCAGCCAGCAGCAGTAATAAAATGAGTACATAATGCCACCTTCTGGCTATAGTCGAGGACACAATAAAAACGTTGGCAGAAAGATAGTGTTCTGTCCCTCCTGCACTTGGGTGGATGATATATATCACTTGCTTGTGGAAGTCAAATTTCTTTTGCTGACTTAATCCCAGAGCCAAAATTAATCAGACATCCTAGCTAACAGGATCAGGAAATGCCATAAATTATGCTGCCTGCAACCTAACAACAGCATTAACAGCACGAAGAAGGTGGAGGCTTTTTTTGATTAATCACTGTTTAAGTTGCCTAAAGGACCTATGAAACCTCCTGCTGGCTGACACAATGAACAACATTTTATATTAACCCATATAAGGAAATGTCTTTAAAAGTGATGGATTATGCAGATGCGAGATGGGGACTGTGTGATGTGGTTACCTAAGAGCTGCAAGCTGCATGACGGGCCTTTCTGCTCTTCCCAGCCCACAGCAGCCCTCCCCACCATCTCCAGCCTACCCCAGAGAGGATGCTTGTCACCCAGCAGCTGAGCACCCTCAGGAAAAGCCACATAACACAATGGGTTGGACTGAGTTGGCTCCAGGCAGAGCTGGAAATTTTATGCAAACAAAACCACTGGCAAATTTGGGCGCCTTTTTTTTTTTTTTGCCTTTTTTTGCCTTTTTTTTTTTTTTTTTTTTAATACAAACCAGCAAGCTCAGTACCTAGGGGAGGGATAGGAAATGGACATTTCATCTACCAGGTTTCTGCGGCACCCTGCAGGACAATGTTCCTCTTTTTGTGCATGGAGATGTTGAGAAGTCACTATGGCTTCCCTTAGTCCCAGTGGGGTGCCACTGTCCTGGTAACACCCTGCGCTGGGGCATACAGAGTGGACAGGCTGAACGGAGGGTCATAACAACCCAGCCCCAAGCACATGAATGTCCACTTCTGGAGCTCTAGATATAGCATCCCTCGTCAAACCTGTTGTTTTCTCTATTTTGTAGGAGCATCTATATAGGAGAAACCCTGGTTCCTGCTGCAGGGGGTATGCTGAGGTTTCCATTTTCTTTGGTAAGCATTTTTCAGAGCAGCTAGCATCAGCCTTGCTCCGCTCCCACTGAAGTGAACTGCCTCCCATCCACTGCTCTTACTTTTTACTCTCCTGAGAAGTCTCAGCACTTAGAAAATACACTTTTATTTTCACTCTCTTGCTTAAAGAGATCTACTTCTTGGGGTGATGGATTTTCAGAGCACCCTCCACTGTGCTGCATTGCATACCATCATTTTAAATCTACATGAAATGAGCAACTAGCCCTTGTCGAGAGGGAAAAGCTGCATTTTACTCCTTTTGCTCTGGTACTATCAAATATAACATATGCAACGCAGCTAAGAATAAAGTCCCAGAGTTGAGACAAAGTGTTATTTTTGACAAAACGCCACTGTCAGATGAGATTATGGCTGGACAGATGGTTTAGGGATCTGCCTAATTTTAGGTGCACACCAATCAATACAGCCAAGCAGTTTTCTCATTGCTCTTCACCAGTGAGTATTTCTAGACAGGTCAAAAATTTCCACTGACATAATCTTTTGATGGTAATTTATCCAAAGTAGCAGAGTCAGAGTTTCATAAAAGAGTTAGAAATCACCAGTGGACTTGAACTCTGCAAAATGTTTCAGAAGGTCTTTTAGTTAAACTTCATGATCCTGGGATGAAGGGAGTATCTCAGTCTCCTTCCTAACCTCCCAGCTCATGCACATCTCCCCATCCCCGCTGGACACAAGGCATGGCTAGTAACTTCTTGCTCACTGATTTAATTCCCTTTCTGTGTAGTCAGGGGCTCCTGAAAGATGTATGCCCCTACTTGTCACTTTTCTGGTATGATGTCCTGACGGTTATTTACACCTTGATGCCAGGCTTGCCACTTGACCCCACTGCCATGTCCAGGCCAGCTCTGTCTGATGAGCAGTCCCTCACCCAGCCCCTGCTTTCCTCCTGGCTCTTCCAGCCACCCTCACTCCTGCATCAAGTTCCCACCCGTCCTGCCATTGGGACCATCTTCAAATATCTGTGCTGGTTTTTTGCTTACCAGAGAGAAGAGGATATAATTATCCATCACTCCCATGCTGTCTGGGAGTTTGGTGAAGGCACATGCTTAGACACATCCAGAGCAACCAGACCTTCCTCCTGCGGCTTTAAGGCAGTGGGTCTGGGGACAGCCAGAAGAAATCAAGGAAAATGATCAGCAGGAATGACTTTAATCCTGTGCAGAAAATGAAGTGGCAAGAAAATATGTCACTTGAAGCCTGACTGAGAACAACCCTGCAGGAATTTAACTGGCCTGAAATGATGTCAACTTGTTTCAGACCTGACTCATCTTCACTTTACTGAGCACTGACAAACCCCAGAGGCTGCATCCTCCAGAGAAGTGCCTGCTTCCCTTTGAGGCGCGGAACACCCCAAGCCTGCCAGTGAGGCAAAGAAAGTGAATAAATCAGTGATACAACAACTTATATCTTGCATTAGCATTGCCAAGGAAAGGGAAACGCCTTTTTGTTCAAAAGGCTGACCTTTCCCTTCTGAAGCCTTGATTTCTAAACCACATATTTCACTCTGTGCGTGTTCACCAGCTTCAAGTGAGCCTTTCCAGACCTCATGGCCAAGGACTGAGTGAAGCTCAGCTGCTGCCACCACGGGACCTGCTTTTAAGTGCGGTAACACATCGGCGTGAAGGCGGCAGGCTGTGCCGCAGCTCGTCTCCTGCAACTTTGGAGTCATTTGGGCTTGCCTTGCCCCCGGGGAGGCTGAGGGTGCCCATGTCAGATGCCCTCCTCACTGGCTCTGCCAATTAAACTAGACAGGCCAATGCTTTTGCCTTTACTAATTGATGCAGCAAGCACATAATTAAAGGACTCCCCATCGCTTTGCAATCTTATCCGGCTATTTGACCAGGTGGAGCCCTATCGTGCACCTTCCTCTCAGCCTGCTACCTGCTTTTCCAGCTGCCAGTCATTAAATGTCACCCTTCTACCAGGCCGCGGGATGATGAATGCTCTCCCGACTGCTCTGCATATCAACCACGCAGGAGGTCAGATACCCGCTCCGCTGCCGTCTCCCGGTCCGTCTGATCCGGCAGATGGATCCCTTGGTGTCTTTGTCTGCTCTGACCTACTTCTCCCTTTCATCATCTGCCGGCTGAATCTCTGGGGTGTCTGACTCACCACAGATGTGGGGATGCTGTGCCTGCCCACACATATCTCTCCTCTACTGGCTGCGAATTAACCCTTCATTTTAGGTATGGGGGTGGCCTGCACTGATTTCCCCAGCCCAGCTGTGATATCTTCCTCGCTGAAGCCAACAAATACCAAAACCACCTGCCCTCAGACCACCTCCAGCATGCTGGCAATGGCTCTCCCATGTTTCTCTGTGGGATGGGAATCTCAGGGCAAACAGGACCCATTGACTGCTGGCTAAGAAGTTCCTGGGGTATTGGCATGGACATCCATCCATCCTTCCCCTCTCTGGTTGACGGGAGGGCTGAATTTGGATAAAGACATTTCTCATACCCTGCAAGACCTTTTGGTGTCCTGGAAGGTGGGACGAGGTGCAGGGGACACTGAAGACAGCTACGATGGCAGATGCAGGCTGGTCCAAGCGGCTCTGACCACAAGGACCCCAGGCAGCGTAGAGCAGAGGCTCCCAGGCTGAGCCTGGGACATTGCGGAGGAGCTTGAGCTGGGCTGGCACTGCTAGAAGGATTCTGGGCCAAGCCACCAGCCCTGCTGTATGGCTGTGAAAGACCGAGTTGTACATATGGCTGGGGCTTTTCTGAAGTGTGCCTCAGAAGGGTCATGATTATCCATCCTGTTGTGACACTTGCAGGAGCCCACTCATCCCCTCTTTTACAGCCAGCAGACAGAGGCAGCAGCAAGCAAAGAGTCGCTATCAACTTCTTGCCACAGCTGTGCCTTGACCAAGGATCAAGCATGCAAAGCATGCACTGAACTCACCAACTGCTTTTAAAATGCCCCTAGCTGGCAAGAGGAAGTGTTGGAGGAAGGAAATAAATTTTACCGCATTATCGGCTGTCTTTGATTCGTGCCACACAGTTATTTTGGGGAACTATGAAACTGAGGAGCTGTGTAAGTAACTGCTGCTGTGTCTCAGCTACAGCAGATGCACATCTTCTGCCCTGCATGAGTGTACTCTGTCTAGACATGGCTTTCGAGGAGACCCTGCTGTGTGGCCTCTGAGCTGTGTGTGTTGCAGAAAGGAGGACCCATGGAAATCCTATTTTCCTTGCAAACTCCCCTGTACCAGGGGCTATTCCCAGCAGCAGACTTGAGCCTGGATTCTCTGTACCGGGGGGCAAGAAGAAGATGTCCCTCCAAGGCACTCGTATTAAAAGGTGAGAGAGGGCTCTGAAATGCTACGTGATGATATATCCTAACATAGAGAGAATCCGTAGAGAAGGTTTTACCAGGAGTCTCTGAGTCTTCACAGCGGTACCATTAAGGGCTGGATGCTGACAGATATGAGCTGCAGGCGCTGAGCCAAGTCTCTAAAGGATTCAGCCTGAGTCTGGGCTTAATTTCTTCTTGCTGAGAAGTGCTTGTGTTGAGTCTTAGCATAGACGCATTTAACACAGGAACAACCAGGCACTCCAAGACTTAATGCAAGAGTACATGCACAGAGAAAGCAAGTGAGAAGAATTTTGATTAATTGCTGTGTATTAATTTGCTGCTGCAGCGGATGGAATATTTGCTTCAAGCTTTTCAGAGAGACAACATGAAAATGTTTTACACAGCTGACTGGCTTCACAGTCAAGCCCATTTGCTGTTGGTTAACTCTCAGCCCCGCGTTGGTGAAAGAACAGGACAAGCGAAAACATCTTTTCACTTCCTAAGGCAGCCAAGCTTGCTGATCTAGCATAAAAAGAAGTGAACTATAACATTAGCTAGTTTAGATAGACTCGGAGAACATACAATCTCTCTTTAAAAGCTTGGCTATTGCACAAATCCTCATTTTGTGCTTTTTTTCAAGGAACATTCTCATAATTTATACCCAAACAACCTAATCAGAGGTGGTGTCAGCTCTGGAGAAGGAAATGCAGAACCCCAGAGCTGAGCATAGACAGGTAGTCTGAAAGCAAACACTTTCATCTTGTCAGGAGTGGTTTGTTTGTGTCTTATCCAGAACTGTGAGGAACTATAACCACAAATACTTCACACGGTACTTTGAATTTAATAGCTCACATGGGCTACTGTCTGAATTACTGCCTTTTATTTTATGACTAAATTAATATTATATACACAGGAGCACATTTAAAATACCCAACAGGGTAAAAGAAATGATTGCTGTGTTGAAAAATATAAATTTTTATGCACAGAAGTTATTAGCAAAGCCACATTCCCCAGTCCATTAATGTGCACACATTTAAATTTTCCTTTTTTTTTCCTTTTGACCTTTCTTCTCAGATACTACAGCATGTTATCTTAAAGCTTTAATAAAACAGTAATTCACTCATGCTTTTTATGGCCTACTAATTTGTCTGTTGTGCCATATATTGGGTTCCATAACTTTTATATGCAAATCAATAAAAACTCCTTTGATATTTCATTTAAATCATTGAATAATTAACAAATCCCAGCCCCCGTCAGCTAAACTGTGAAATGGAGAGCTAGCACTCACAAAACTTCAAGTAAAAGACAGTATAACTTAAGACTTAGATAAATCCAGCTTGTTTGTAACATTAGAAAAACTGTGCTTATGAAAAGGGGAGAAGGGGGAGAAAGATCTCATGTCTGGTAAAAAATAGCCTTGGATGTGTACAGTAGTTGCAAATGGAAAACAAAAAGGGAAATGGAAGCATACAAAAATATTGGTATAAACCTCTCTGAATATGTTATCTGAGTTCTAAGAAAAGGAAAATGCAGTACAATGCTCGTGGTTTGGGATTTCCCAGCTCCATCCATTGCAACAGGGTTGTACCTGGGCTTTGCAAGGGCTTTCCAGTGCAGCCCAAGCTTACAGCAGCGGCATGCACCCAGGCTCCAGGCGTCCTGCTCTTTCCTGGCTTTAACTCTCTTCCCCACATATGCAAAGCGGTGGGACCATTCTTGACTCCTCCAGGCATCTCAGTGCTCCTGGCTTCCTTTTTAGGCTGATTTTTCACAGAAACAAGAAGGCTGCAATCCTACCACTGTGTATAGGTTGTCTTTTGGTAGCTTCTAAACCCAGCAGCCAAGTCTACATTACATAGAATGGTAAGATCTCAAAAATATGCAAGTTCCTGCAAGTGTCATGAAAAATAAGAGGTCAAGCAAAGGTAAGAGAAGCAATGTGTCCTAAATGCAAAGGCTGAAGTCTGAGCCCATGGAGAAGCCGGATAGTCCATGTGAGAGAGGGACTCTGGTTTAGGCACGACTTGGTGCTGGGCTCATATCAGGTATCAAGTGCATCAGCTGTCAGCCCTTGTTCCACAAATCTGTAATAAAAACCCCATCTCCTGGCTAACAACATCCCACTAGTTCTGAAGATAACCCTGAGATGTGAAGCCTGTGCAAAGGAGTCCCTGGAGGCATGCCAGAGTTTGCAAATAGCCTGAATCCCTAACATCAGGACTTTTGGTATTTATCAGGACAGCAGCTTTTTGGTATCCTCCTGTTGCGGTTTAACCCCAGCCAGCAACCAAGCCCCATGCAGCTGCTCACTCACTCCCCCTCAGTGGGGTGGGGGAGAGAATCAGAAGGGTAAAAGTGAGAAAATTCATGAGCTGAGGTGAAGACAGTTTAATAGGTAAAGCAAAAGCCGCACACGCAGACAAAGCAAAACAAGGAATTCATTCCCCACTTCCCACGGGCGGGCAGGTCCATCACGTGTAACCATTACTTGGGAAGACAAATGCCATCATTCCAAGCGTCTCCACCTTCTTCCTTTTTCCCCAGCTTTATATGCAGAGCACGACATCATATGGTCCGGAATATCCCCTTGGTCAGCTGGGGTCAGCTGTCCCAGCTGTGTCCCCTCCCAACTTCTTGCGCACCCCCAGCCTGCTCCCTGGTGGGGTGGGGTGAGAAGCAGAAAAGGCCTTGGCTCTGGGTAAGGACTGCTCAGCAATAACTAAAACATCCCTGAATTATCAAGGCTGTTTCCAGCACAAATCCAAAGCATAGCCTCATACTAGCTACTAGGAAGAAAATTAACTCTATCCCAGCCAAACCAGAACACGTCCTTGCTCAGATGTTATGCTGCCTGCACCACTACACAACAAAAAGCCAGCTCAGCAGTTACGGGACAGGATTTAGGCGTATGGTGTATAATTTATTAAAGAGAGAGAAGATCCGGTGGATGCTAAGCCTCAGCCACTCGGGAATCTTTATCTGAGTGAGGGACAAAACCTCTCTTGCACTGATCAAAGCAGTTAAAAGATGTTCCCATCCTCTGCTCCCTGGACTGCCTGCGTCAGCCAGAGCCAACCGCTCCCTGTGTGCGCAGGAAAGGAGACAGCAGAAGTCGGCAGTGCAGCGGCTCACTGCTCTGAGCCTCGTTGGGAGCCACACGGGAGAGAGAGAGCCTTAATCTCACCACCCGAAGGATGGAGGGCCTTGGTTCTGCGAACACCAGCTCACAGCTGGCCTGGCTGCGCAGGCATCAGCCTGGGCATTAGCGTCTCATTGCACCGGAGTACATTCAATTTATTGCATATTTAAAGATGCTTGCTGCTCAGTCTGGTGTTGGGCTGTGCCAGTCCAAAAACTGTCCGGGAAGTCCAAAAAGCAACTCAAGACTACCACACAGTTATTAAAATACAGAAATCTTTTGAACTTTGCATACTATTGTTGGTATTGTTTCCTGATTTTTACCTGCTGTAGATGCAGAAGGAAGAATTAACTGAAAAGAAATTAAGGACAGACTTTAACTTTGCCTTTGCTTAAATAATGCGTATTTGTTTAATTAAGGCCTGTGACATCACATTAAAAGGAGAACAACGTAGTGAAATAGAGATTTGGATCAGTGAGGGATGCATGGCAATACCATAGCATTTTCTATTTGTTTGTGTCAACCACTGACAGAGAAAGCCGTTCTCCAAAGGAGGGATGGCTTACTCAGGGGATGCTGATTTAATTCTCTGTCCATCTAGAGTTCTGCACCGTGATATCAGGAGGAGCAGAGATAGAACAAGCCCCATGCTGGCCTGCCATTTCATGACCTAATAGTAAGGCCAAGGACAAGGAAAAAAAATCTGATCTAAACAGGCTGGTCCACACATTACTGAATGCTTATATTGCCTACAGAGAGCTGGGACACAGAGCTAATCGTTAAGCAGATGCATTCAAGGTTGAGAGTGCACTGTAAAAGCTGCCTGGTTTTACATGGGCATTAGAATAGTGCTTGACTACTCTCATCGCTATCTTGGAATAATTTTATGTTAATTCTTTAAATGTCAATTATTCAGATGATTCTGTGCTGCACTTCTAACTTCTATGTTATTTCTTTTAAATTGTTGCATACGTCATTTAACATGTTCTGTGTTAAAGGTCCCTTTTTTTTAATATTTATTTTCTTTTATATCTTTGCAGTACAGAATTAGCCAGGGCTCCCGCTCAGAGCCCTATCACTGGTTTGTCCTTATTACTTCTGGTACATTTTCAATGTTTTCATTTAAATTTGTACACTTTGTTTTATTGTGCTTGTAACCGTCTTAATTTATTTTCTGTCTCTGATTCTTCCTTCTGGTTAAAATGGACACACTCAAAGACCATCCACTGTTATTGACCCAAAGAGCAGACATCATCCAGGGGACCTCATTGGGGAGGTATCTGGGGCTATTGCATAGAAGCCTGGGTCATGTACTTGTCTTTTCAGACCTTACAGTTTACTAATCTCTGAATTTTCGGTGAAGCCTGGCTGCTTTTAATCAACTCATGTCTCTGTATGCTCCATCAATGTCAAAACAGGTAAAAAAATTGCTTATTAAATTCTTTGACCAGTAGTGTACCTGTAATTAAATGAGGCCCAAGAAAAAAGTACTGCAATGAATGTTTTACCTGGTCCCCATCCTTACTAAAGCCCTGAGCCCTCAAAATCTTACACAGGCACGTCCCCGTGAGCACCGGGCATCACCTCATTGACTTCCAAGACTGTAGTTGCAACAGACCATGGGGTCAGGGCATCACAGTGGGACCGTACCTGGAGGCAGACCTGGACTCCCCTCAGGGATGGAATGGCCTGATGTGCTTTACTCAGGGTTTGTCTCACCACCTTAAGCCTGTAATTACTGGCTTAAAGGAAGAAAGCTGCAAAGCACAAATCCAAACCCAAACCACAGCACAACTGGACCTCCCTGACTCCCCCAGAGCAGGGATGCACCACAGGCAGTACCACCAGCTCTTTGCATGGGATTACACAGAATGCCAGAGCTCTCTTTTTGGCTTGAATTCCCGCCCCCCCCCCCCCCCCCCTTTAAAAATTCATAAATACCTTTTTGGGGAGAAACCACATTCTCCCTAAAGGTGTCTTCAGTTCTTAGATTGGATATTAGAAAAAATTTCTTCACTGAAAGGGTTGTCAGGCGTTGGAACAGGCTGCCCAGGGAAGCGGTGAAGTCACCATGATGTGGCACTTTAGGACATGGTTTAGTGGGCATGGTGGTGTTGGGTTGACGGTTGGACTCAATGATCTTAAAGGTCTTTTCCAACCTAAACGATTCTATGATTCTTAGAGCATCCTAGGTCTATTTACCCCTTCGACGTTTGCTGCACCGCTTGGCAATTTCACCTCATGATACACCACCCGAGCTCGAGTGCTGCTGAAGCCACAGTTCAGCAAGATTACCGCTTCCCAGCTGTACCACCGGCCACGTCCTTTAGTCACCGGTCCCTGCTGGTGAGAGCTGCTCTACCTGCTTCCCTCTCCCGAGCCCAAGGGAGCTGCAGCCCAGGGGCCCCGAATCACAGCAAGGCTCTGGCAAGCTCCGCTTGGGAACCAGGAGAACAGCAGCCAGCCTGGATCCCAGGGGACAATGCCTGGTTTAACCACAGCGTTGAGAAACCCTCGCGAGCACCCCAGAGCAGTAAGACAAACGGCAGCAAGCGGAGCAGCCAGCGAAGCAGCCCGAGACACCGCAGGGAAGACTCGGAGCTGAGCCGGGGCTCTGCAGGGACTCACCGGCTTTTCACCCTCGCTCTCTTTGCAGAAGAGGAAAGCTCATCTCAGTAAACCTCCTTCCCAGGTGGGTTTAGCAACACACACCAAAAAGCGATACACAGGGACGTTACGGACTTACGGACCCAAGACTTTAATATAAAATGACTCACGGTAGCCTGCAAAAATGGCAACTGCAGGTGAGCCTTCAAGCTGCCAAAAGGCACGTAAATGCAAAACTACCACCCCAGGCCAGATAATCAGTTGGTCTAAATGAGTACAGGTACGGCTGCCAGCAGAGCTGTGCTGACTAGCTGAGAAGCCATCCTCCTCCCCTTTGTATTGGAAACCAGTTAAAAATGTAGCAGGGATGCACAATTGGGAGTACAGCGATGCCCCGGTTTTGCCAAGGGCTCTTTTTAAATCTGTTATCATCTCCTCAAGGGAGGAAAATAAAAAGAAATTAATTCATCTCCTCTTTGAGCAATTGCAATCAAAGCAAAAAGCAAGATTAACCTAGGTTGTCTCCTGCTCTAAAATTGTATTCTCGTCACTGCTTAAACAAAGTCCCAAACAAACCCAATTCTCCAAACCAATAATGATGACTTTAATACATACATTTAGCAAATGCAAGGGTTTTGCTTTGCTATTAAAGTTTAATTAGTATTTATGCAGCTATTGGCTGGAATTCTGCAAGTTACATAAATAAATATTAACTCGTGGATTATTTTTTAAAAAAATCCTTGCATCTGAAATTTATTTGTGTGACTCTCCATTACTTATTCATTAATTCATGTATAATTCCAACTCCTCTTCATTCCAGATGGAGTGGGAGGGAAGGGGCAACTCCCTTGGGACTGATGTGCATGGTTTTAATTCTCAATTTAGTCTCCTTCACTACAAATTAAACACTGAAAAATTCTAAACAGAGCGTTTAGCCATGCTGACATGTTCAAATCCATCAGTCTGCGAGAACTGCCATTTCTTTAGGTATGTAATAGTACAAGTTGAGAGCAATACGCAGCACCTGAGCAGAAAGGCCACCTTTTATATCGTGCTTTGGGCCTGTGAAGGAGCCCCTGCATCCAAACTCCCACCAAGGTCAGTTGGTGCTTCACCTGCTCCAACGTATGGGTTAGAAGAAAAATCAAGGACTGGGGCTGCAGCAAGGTTATGAATTTTGAGCAATGAAAATGTCAAAGGAGCACCTTTATGGGAGTTATTTTGGTCTTAATTTTTAGCACGCCATCAAAAATTTCCAGGGCTTCTCATCCCAGAAACACCTGACTGGGAAATTCAGGCTGGCAAAAGCACACCATCGCCCTGGGCACGCAGATGGCCCAGTGCTGCCCACCATCCCCAGTGCCGCCCACCATCCCCAGTGCCACACACGTGCCTGCAGCCCAGCCTCGGCCACCGGGCGCAGGGAAGGACTGCTGCTGGTTGAGGGGCCCTGGGAACCACCTTTCCATCATCCTGCCGTCTCTGGCTAGACACGTTTTGGCAAATAACTCTTGATATGCTTTGCCTGGCTCCCTGCAACCGGGATGGCTGAGGGGAGGTGTGTGCACAGGACCCAGGAATGCTGGAGAGACAGAGAGGATCACCAGCTGAAAAGCACCGTTATAGCCCAGCTCCAGCATTCCTGACTCAGTATTTAAAAGCAGGGGTTGGGGCTGGTTTCTTCCCCCCCGCTTGCCTGGGCCATTACCAAAGCCCAATTCACACGTGACTCCTCTCCTCTGGGGTCCCCGTAATGCTCTGATGCGCGATAGCTCTCAGGAGCCCCCGATTCCCATAGGGTAAATATCAACTGAAAGAGAATAACAAATGGTACATGGTAAATTACTGCAGGGACTAATTAAGCAGTTAGAGAACAGTCCTTGGGAGCAAAGACTGGTGCAAGGGATGTGCAAGGGATGTACAAGTGCCCCACTGACACTCTTGGGCTCATCTCACAGCTCCAGGACCATGTGAGGAGCAGAGGAGGAGCGGAACGGTGCTGTGGCACGTACATCTGGATGGCAGGGACGTCTGCTTAACAGTGATGCAGCACAAAAAGACTTGGACAAGAGGTCTGGGGCCAGATACCTAAGAGACCATGAGTCTGTTTGCATGTGTGTGCGCATTGCCTGCATTAATTCATGGATTTGGGGTTGAAAGACTGCTGCAGCCTGGCTCTATGGGACTGGGATCTGAGGAAATCTTAGAGTCCGAGGTGCACCAAAGTCAGGTGGGGAGGAGAAACCCTCTGGGTGATGAAACCCAGCAGATTTGGCTTGCCTTAGCATGGATATCTGCCCATGGACCATGACCATTAAGGCAGCACTTTGCAGCCAAAGAAGGGGAGTGAATGCAAATCAGCCCTTTTAGGATCACAGGAAGCAAAGAGGCTACACACATCTTAAATTTCTGCAGCTGTCCCACACCAATGACTGGCCCCTTTAAGCATCTCTCTGCTGTTCTTTCTGAGATAAATGTCTGAGCTAAATGCAGTAATTTCTGAGTAGTCACCTCCCGCTCTCCAGAGAGCTACCTTATGAACATAGGCTTGTGCAACTTTAAGACCCTAATAATTGGGGGCTATAAATTGTTAAGAAAGAGAGACTCTTCCAGTTTAAACTACGCTGTGTAAGCTGTCTAATAATCACACAGCACCACAGGGTAGGACATTAGACAGGAGACATGGGGGGCATTAAGAGATGGTATCGGCAAGCTTTTAGGGTGGATTTTGCACATCTTCTGAAGTGGATATTAAAACCCACAGTCAGTCAGTCAAAAAGCTTGCAGAGATCAAAATCCCAGCGGCTGAAATGATGCCTCACCTATAGCTCTTCTCCTAAGGGAATGGAAATAAATCGAGGTTCTGGCTTACACCCAGAGCAATCCACAAGGCACTGTCAGCCCTCACTTCTTTCTTAACCTAGAAGGAGTGGAGCCCCTAAAAATATCAGCAAACTATCCACATTTTCTTGTGATCACTTGCCTTTTGTCTCTGTAGTTGAAGGGAATTGATGTTTCCTGGCTTGGGAGGCTCCCCAGCATAGTGTTAGCATTACAGTATACGAGGAGCACAGAACCGTTTATTTTAATCACGAGGCTGCAGCCTGGCACAGCCAGCTCCTCTCTCTGTGCTGCTGTATTCAGGAGCTGTGTGGATCCAGACACAGCTCTATTTTCTGATTTTTCCATTCCATTTCATCAAGGCAGTGATGGCTGGAAACACTTGTTAGTAGCACAATTTCTGCCTCACACTACCTGAATTCTGCTGATAAGATTAAGCTGTAGTGCAAGACCTTATTGGTTTATATTTCACAGCTACCAGGCGTCTCCTGGAAAGCAGCATTGATGCTGTATGGATTCTCTCTGTTACAACTGGGTTGCCAATAAAAATGCAAAAGTACCTTAAAACAATGCAATTCGAGGAGATGTCAAAGAAATTCCATCTAGGTCTGTAAAAGAGTTTATGTATTACAGAGTAGGAGATAGCAAAGCTATAGCGTTATGAGCCATTTAAAGTAATATCCCCCATTACTGCAGAGAGCCCACATTCATCATGCGGGCTGACAACAGCTCCTGCTTCACTCCACCTCACACGAGCAGCATGTTCCAAAGACAAGGGATGTGAATGCACTGGCCTGCAGCAGCACGCACCTGCTAGCTGGAGTTTTGGAGGGCTGCAAAACTCTTTCTAGGGAATGGAAGAGTATGCAGAGATCATCGAGGCACCCCTTCCCTTCTGGAGTCCAAAGCCAGCCCTACAAGGCTGTGCTTCCTCCGTTTTGCTGGCTGTGCTGTGATCTTTAATCAGCAGCTACTGGCTTCTTACGCCTACTTTCTTTTTTCTTTTTTTTCCTTTTTTTTTTCTTTTTTCCTTTTTTCTTTTTTTTCTTCTTTTTTTTTTCTTTTTTCTTTTTTTCTTCTTTCCTTTTTCTTCTTTCTTTTTTAGTGGTTTTGGGGGGTTTTTTTGTTTGTTTTCTTCTTTCTTTTTTTTTTTTTTCCCTGGGGGTGCTGCCTCCTAGAAACAGCAAGTTGCAAATCTGTTCTGCCTCAGAATTTGGCTCCCACTGGGCTGGGAATATCAACATTGCATATAAGATTGTAAACATGATATTTCCCTACCTGATAAAATTACCTTGGCACTAGAGACAACTTGAAGGCGGTTCACGTCTGAAAAATCAGGTACATCTTCATACACCTCCCCACTTCCAGCTGACGGTGTGTAGGTCAGATTTGACCCGGCAGATTGTTTCTCTGGCTCATCACCGGTGCTTGACAGGAGGCAGAAACGACCATTAGGGCAACATGTGCCGCCCTGACAGGTGAATACTTTGACGCCTGCGTTTAGCGCTGGGGACCACCCCCACCACCCCCACCCCCCCCGGTGTGGCCAGTGGAGCCAGGGGACCGAGCGGGCACGCAGCGTGCCCGTGCAGAGCCAGCACCTAGCAGAGGGCTCCCCCCACCCGAGACCGGTCCCCCCACTGCCATGCGCTGTTGGGAGAGCTGGGCATCCCAGCAAGGCGTGAAAACCACCCTGACGACCGGCTCATCGAAATCCCAGCGGCACACTAAGCCTCGCCCTGCCCCGCGCCGCGGGCAATCCCAGCCTCCCGGTGCCTCAGTTTCCCCAAAGGCCAGCCGGGGACCCAGCCGGGGCTCGAGTGGGAGCTGCCGAGCGGTTGGTTCCCCGGCCGGCGGCAGCTCCGGCAGCCGGCGGCTCCCGCAGGACCCGGCGCCCCGGCCCGTCGCCGGGCTTTCGTCTCCCTCTGCTGTCCCAAACCGGCTACTGCCGCAACGGCGGGTTTGCCGGGGGACGGGAGGTGTTTGGGCACACGCAGCTTCAGGCGACCGAAGGGGACGGGGAGAGCCGCATTCCCACCGGGAAGGGTTTTCCAGGCACCTTTCCAAGGGAGGATAAAAGCCCCATACATTAGATGATTTGCAAGAAAGTACTCGGGAGAACGAGGAGGCGAGAACTAGGGGTCAGGGTCTGGTCTGGCATACCGACCTGCGATGCCTCCATCCCACCCACTTTGCTGGGGGGCTGCAGGACCCACTCCTGCTTGCCCCGAGTGTTTCGCCAGCTTGAGCTCAGCCCGGAGAAGCAGAGCTCGTCTGCAAGGGCCCGTGCACCGCCACGGCACTCCCCACCCCTTGTTCCCCCAAGGTTGGACCGCGGTGCCCTGACACGAGGTCGCACTGGTTTGTAACGTTTCCTTCGTGAGAAGCAGCAGCTCCCAGCTCCTGCGGCCCAGGCACTCCTCTGGGAGCAGACATCCCTTCTCTGCTACTGGGGTAGAAGCCAGACGCACTTGCACACCAGTTAAAAGCAAATCCAGGTCATTTCCATTTGTTCTACAAACTGCAAACAAAAGTGGAAGGAAAACTGATCAGTTTAATACCCTCATGTGAGAAAAGGACATCCTTACCCCAAGAAAACAGTAGAGACAAAAATCTGCTGCATACACACAACTCCCAGAGTTGTAGAGACTTTACTTCAGAGTGGCAGCTCTGGGCAAGGTCACTTGGTGAAATGAGAATAAAACTTCTCGTATCACTCAGAAAGCACAGGAACGTCTCTCAGGAACTGCTTCACAAAGCGCTTCCCTGCAGGGTGTGCAGCTCCTCTGGAATGACGCAGCAGCCACTTGTGGGGCAAAGCCTGCAGAGCGATATGACTTCTGTATGGTAGTAATTACAATGACTTTGGAAATAGAATCAAATCTAAAAAAAAAAAATTAAAAAAAAAATAAAAGCCAAAAAAAATTATTTAAGACACTTTTTTGATCCCCTTGAGTCTGAGAGTGCCCCTCTGCTTTTACTGTGTCCATGCCTTCAGCATTCCTGGAGGCAAAGGAAGCGCTGTTATCTCTGTGTGCACCACAGGGAACCCGGAGACAGAGGATGTAAGGACAGGCTTTTCCGAAGTGACTGGCAATTCTGAGCCCCGTATTTGGGATATGCTACTTGAGAGATCCCTACTTGCAGAGGTGAGGCTAGCAGCTTTGGCTTGCATTCAGTTTAGTTGCCCCTAGCTTAACAATCAAATATGAAGGTGCTTAAAAAAAGAATAAAAAATCTCCAGTCACTGTTGAAATGTCAACCTAAATAACTTGCCCTGTCATACTTGGGACACTGGGATGGGGCTGAGTAAACTGAACTGCCTCCTGAGTTGCTGAGTAGCATCTGAAAAGCCCAACTCTCCATCCTTTGGGACACTGGACATCCCCCAGAGGACGTGTGTCTGTGGCACCAAGCACCCAGAGCTCAGCTCTCGAGTCCTGCACTTGCACAACTTCCTAACGAAGCACACTAGTGTGAAGGGTGCTGGCGTTAGTCATCAGGGTGGCAGCAGGTAAATTGCCTATTAAAAACAGGGCTCCACCAAGAGCAGAGGGAGATACCATGAACTTGAAAGCTCTTAACTTCTTCCTTCTCTTTGTACACCTTAACAAATATTAGTGTCCGGGCTTCAGCAACATGCTGCCCATCACTGACTGACACTTACCTGTTATTATAATATCTTTGCTGTGTCATCCAGAGTTGACCTTGGGAAAGAGGTCTAATATATATTCAT
The DNA here is from genome assembly GCF_929443795.1 of Astur gentilis. Taxonomy (NCBI): domain Eukaryota; kingdom Metazoa; phylum Chordata; class Aves; order Accipitriformes; family Accipitridae; genus Astur; species Astur gentilis. Next base: position 13,317,502 of record NC_064904.1, read on the forward strand.
AACTCCATTTAATTTCATCATTAGCTCTTCTGTATACCTAATTTATCACCATAACTATGTCAAAGTGGGAAGCCTGCAATTTTCTTGCCAATATAATGTTGATGTAGTACGAAGACATCAGTGGAGCGGTTACTAACCTGCTGTTCTGCCTTCCCAACTCCCCCACCTGAAGGTAGCTGCAGAGGAGGAAGGTTTTCTTTCCCAGCCATGCCAGTCTGTTAAACTGAATGAAGTTGTTGCTCCACCAACTACTCCATTTATACCTTAAACACATTAATAAGGCTGGGCTTGAAGATGAATATTTCATAAAAGTATCTTTATTAAAAAATTAGAAAGTTGTTAAGAGAGCATTAGCATCATAAATCACAATTTGGACATGATGGCATATCAACAAAGAACTGATGTACAAACCCCCAGTTGATTTCAAAAGCGTCTGGATCAGCGGTTAGCTTAGGGTTAGTCCTGCTGAAGGAAACATGTTGATACAAGAATAAGGCTTATCTTGTGTGCAGGTGTCAATCTGCTGATCTTAAAATGAACCACAAAGCCACAAAACCCCCGTGTAACGGACAGAGAAATCCCGGTCTGGAGAGCACAGAGACAAGACTAAGGGCACTCAGCAAGGTGGTAGCAGAGCTGAGCCCAAGTCCCATCACACTCTTCTGCCCGCAACATAACGCAGGCTCCCATCACCCGAGAGTGACCAGTGGCATTTGGGTCCGTCTCACCCGTAGCTCTGATCTGTACATCTCGGGAGCACCGCAACCGCTATCGTGTTCACAGTCCCTTTCCAGCACTGCACCGCCTGATCCCAACAGCATCCTGGTGCTGTGAAGAGCTTCGTGCCCCTCTCCAGCCAGCTGTGCTGTCTCCTGAGGCCAGTGACCAAAGCCCCTGCTCGGAGTCACATCTAGGAGAAGGGGGAGCAGCCGCCAGCTGTGCGTGGCTACGTGCAGAGGGACACGCTGCAGCTCCTCTGCTCCACGCACACAAGCAGCACCTGCAGGAGAGCACCAAGAAAACGTGCTCCGGGACCTCCTGCGTAAGGCAAGGACATGAGCCACAGCCAGGACAAATTCAGCCACCTGTTTCAGAGAGACTTGTAGGGTCTGTGGGCTCCCAGCAGAGGGGAAAGAGCCTGTCCTTGACAGGCAGCAGAGACAATACCAAGATGCCAGGGCAATGCTCAGAAATGCTCAAAGAAACTCTATTTGCCACCCAAGAGCCGGAGATGTGCACAGACATAATTAAGAAGACTCCCTCCAAAGGCAGCCTGCATGAAGCAGACACAGAGCTAAGCTAAGTTTGCTAAGCAGGCCTGGAAAAGCCCAGAAACACATGGAAAAACAGCACCAGAAGCTATTTACAAGGAAATGCAGAGGAGGACAAAGGACAAAGCAGAGGAGGAAAATCTGGTGCAAAAAAATGCACTGCAAGTGCTTTACGTCTGAATGGTGAAGGGCAGGGTATATCAGCAGATGCCACACGAGGTCATCAACAGTAATTACTGCAAGAGAAATCATTAAGTCAAAGCTTCAGGAAAGAGGAGGAAAAAAGTATTACTGATTTGAAGTGATAAGGATTAAGGAGAAAGCAGAAAGTAAGCAGGCAAAGATACTGATGGTAAGCAGGTGGGGTTCCCAAGCATTTCTCAGCATCACACAGAAAATAAACCAAACCTGCAATTAAACAAAGCAAAATTAAAGCTTGGCAGGATCCAAACACCCCTGAGGAGATTCTAGATTACACACAAGATGTTCAGACACTCAAGCACCTTCTCTGGCAGCACAGGACAACTGGATATATCATCATGGGTGAGAGGTGCCTGGAGAGGTGTCACAACATGCTGTATTGCTGCCTGAGAGACAGCTGACACATGGCACCAAGCAGAAGCTGAATGACCAAGGCCCAGGTTTGGGACATGACAAGCCTGAGAAGGGAGGAATAAGCAATAGGGCTGCCATTGGTATTGGATACAGCAGCTTCAATAAAGTTGTGTAATTTTGTAATCCAAGTGAGGCCAAAGCTGGGATGAAATATTCATATGGTAAAAACATGAGCAGAATAAAAACAGGCAACTGAAGCAGACTACATCCCCAATCTCCTCACATCCAAGCTGCTAAAAGACTCCAGTCTTCAAGCACACGAGCAGTCGGCAGGTACCTCCCTGACTACACGGCGTGTTAAGAGAAAATATAATGAGAGCAACACAAGGAATGGCAAAAGGCGGCTCAAGGCAGTCTCCAGCCACAGCACAATTATCAAGGCAGCAAACAAGCTGTGAATTTGAACAGATCCAGACAAGCTAAATAGTGCATTGAACACACATCCATCCAAGTGCCTACCACCAAAGAAACCTTACCTGACTTGGCAAAAGGAAGAAAAGATATCCCCAGTGTTGGATGCCAATGCTGAAGATTGGCTTGAGCTACTAGGCAAGGAAAGCAGCTTCCTTGCCTCGTTTTTGAGTACCAGGATTGAAGTACAGATGGCTGAGACTGTCATTTGGGATCAAATGTAGAGGTGCCGCCAGCACGACATACTAACAAGACTCTCCGGGATCCATGTCACTGCTGATGACATTTAGGGGTAGAGATGAGCAGACAGCATGCTGGAAGCTGTGATAGTTAAAGGGTACAACTGGCTTTGTCAGCCAAAATAATAGGGAAGCAATTGGACCCGTTCAATAATACCAAGCTGAAACCGTATGTTGCTGCGCTATTCACTTGGTGATCTTCCAAGGGCAGCCTGGGAGAAGTTCAACCCAGGGCAAAACTACTCAAGGAGAAATCAGCTGCCAAAGGGCGTTCACTAACCATTGCTGGATGCCCCCAAACACCCTCAGCACTTGCTACTCAAGGGGGCACATGGAGCAGTGACTTGTTCAGATCAGCCTTGCGAGTTATCCCTGCTGGAGCCAAGCCTGGCTGATCTCACAAGCGCGCCTTTGCCACACTCTCCAGCTCACCTGGAATATTGCATCAGACAGGTCTTTTGGCAGTACTCAGCCCTCTCACCCCCCATAATGGAGAGCTGGCAGCCCCGGCAGAGGCAGCCTGGTTTCATCACTAGCCTTTCTTGCCGCACCATGGACTGGCCTTGTCTCCTGGTTTTGACTGGGATAGAGTTAATTTTCATTCTAGCAGCTGGTATAGTGTTATGTTTTGGATTCAGTTTGAGAAGAATGTTGATAACACACTGACGTTTTCAGTTGTTGCTAAGTCGTGTTTATACTAAGTCAAGAATTTTTCAGCTTCTCATGCCCAGCCAGCAAGAAGGCTAAAGGGGCACAAGAATTGGGGAGGGGACACAGCCAGGACAGCTGACCCAAACTGGCCAAAGGGGTATTCCAGACCATGCGACGTCATGCCCAGTATATAAACTGGGGGGAGTTGGCCTGGGGGGATCGCTGCTCAGGAACTAACTGGGCATCGGTCAACAAGTGGTGAGCAATTGCATCGTGCATCACTTGTTTTGTATATTCCAAACCTTTTACTATTATTATAATTTTATTATTGTTACTATCATCATTATTAGTTTCTTCCTTTCTGTTCTATTAAACTATTCTTATCTCAGCCCATGAATTTTACCTTTTTTTCCCCGATTCTCTCTCCCATCCCACTGGGTGGGGAAGAAGCGAGTGAGCAGCTGCATGGTGCTAAACCACGACACCTTGCCACCAGCAGTTAGTCCCTAAGAAAAGGGTTCACTCCCCAAACAGCTGACCCTCTGCCAGGGCCAGCAATACTCAGGACCGGGGATGCTCAGGACCTTTTAAACTTAGTGAGTTTTAATCAGTGGAGAGCCAGCCCCAGCAGCATGGTACTAGAGATTTCTTTCTAGGTGCCACATGGGCAAGGGGCCACCCCTTCGTAAGGTCTGGGCCTGTCACCTGGAAGTGGAGGTTTTGGCAGCAGCAGGTGAAGCAGTTGAAGATTAACCCCTGCCCAGGGCCGCTTCCCAGGGAGGCACAGGGAATTTTGCCACAGACATCCCCTACGGAGAGAAACACACCTATCAGAGATGGAAAGCAAAGTCCTTCAAGGAGCTTTGTTGGTCCCATGTCCAACGTCCTCCCGAAGTCACCTGCTGTTGTTTTCCAAGCCTGTAAGTGGAAAAAAAAAAAAAAAAAGTTAAGTGGAAGGCGTCGCAGCGCATCCCAGGGGAGATTTCCAACGCAGCCTGAGGAAGGCTGGGGCTCCCAGCCCCACACCGCAGAAGGGACAAGACCTGGGGGTGAGGGGGAACCGGCGGATCCTTCTCACCGTCCCAGCAGAGGATGAACCACTGGGTGCCAGTGAACGGAGAAATTCCCCGTGCCAGCTCCTCGTCTGCTTCTCCTCCTTCCCCGCAGAGTGGAGCTGCGCTGCCTGGTTTTAGGCAAGTCACAGCCAGGGCCAGCGATGCAGCGATGCAGCTCTGGATGCAGCCGGGCTGCATCCCGGCACTCAGCAGCGTAAATTGGATCTGCATCAGGCACCTGAGCTCTCCAGCTAGCCAGAAAGCCCAAATCAGAGTGTGGGCTGGTGTTTCTCCAGCTGCAGGAAGGCAGGCGACAGCCCCTGTGGCACTGGTAGGTTGTCAACCCGGTGAACAGATTACGGATAGACCCTTGATAAAGCAGAGATGCTTCCGAACTGTATCCGCAACTGCCAAACTCGTAGCAGGCAATTGCACCTTTGAAACGTTTTTCTATTGAAACTCTTTATTTAGGATGCTGATCTCATTATTCTAAAATAAACCTTGGGTTTGGGGGGCGGGGGGGAATCACTGAGGGCTCTTTGATGTCAAGGGTTGGGTTCTGATCCAAGCTGTGCATGTACAAGTGCGCCAGCCTCAGCTGAGTTGCTTCTGCTCCACACCCACATAATGGAGACAGTAATCTGCACTCCCCCATCACATCTACCATATGCACCCTGTGCTGGTGCTTTAATATGGCTGGAAACCCAGACGAGTCTTGGGATGCTGCAGCTGAGCTGAAATCACAGGTGGCCACAGCAATACAACTTCTGAGATGACATTGTCATATTTTTAGCTGAGCCAAGCGCTCACGAACAAGGCAGAAATGACACATCTGAGAGCTGAAATACTCCCTTTGCGAAGCAGGCACAGCAGAGCAGGGCAAACACATGCCCACGTGGATCACCTCTAAACGCTGCTCGGGGTGGAGGAGCTGAGTGACATGGGACCTCCCGGAGCATGGCATCCCCACCAGCCAGCACCCACCGGGGTGGCTCCTCCTGGATGGGGCTTTGAACAGGGACACGTTCCAGTCGTCACTGACGTAACCCCTGGTAATAGAGATACAGCTTGTAAGGGACAGGTGAAATGCAGCCATTGATCTACCTGTCTTAGTGCTCTGGAGAGCAGGTTGAATACAGATAAAATTTCTTTTTCTTCTGGAAAAAAGAAGCTTTTATAGAGCTAAAAAAAAAAGGAAAACTAAAGGCAGCACTTCAATAAAACCCCGTGGACACTTTTCATCAACTAAAAACCCCAAATTGAATCTTTTTGTAGAAACCAGACATTCAAAAGACACCCATTTTGTGCAAAACCCAGTTTCCATTTGTAAAATAAAAAGTGCTTTGCTAGATGTTTTCGGGCAGCGCCAGCACCTCGTCCGTGGAAGCAGCAAACAGCAGACATGCAGGAAACGCTTTATTGAAATAATTTCATTTCTTTCCTCTTCCTTCTATATTCTCCAAGGGACAATGTGCTTGTGATAGACTCCAAAAGCCACAGACATGCCCTATCTCTGAATTGGAAGCTGTCAGGCTTCCTGTCTGTTAGTGTTGTCTCTCTGCACTGTATGGTCTTCTGGACAACTAACGTCTCTGTGCGTAACAGTAACATCTCCGGATCTCACGTACAAGCCAAACCGTGCTGCCTCTGCTCTTGCTAATGCAGCCCAACACAGTTTGGTAGCTTCGTCTCCATCCTTCTCCCAAAAGTTATTCCTCTTATGTGACAACGCTACTAGGAAAAAATTATTTCCTTTTGGTAAGTGCCCATATCCTTCTGAAGGCAGGCAGGCCAAAACACAGAATGACAAAGAGATGCTTTTTGATACTTTGGCATCAACTAGGTGATAGCAGCAATAGCTGTGATGAGTTTATCAGCCTCTGTCCAGAACAGTGGAGTAGCAGTCTCTGCCAAATTTCTCTGCCTGCCCACAGAAGAGTGAATTAAAAACTCACAACAGGTCCTGGTGCAAAGTGGTTAGCCCACCTACACCACTGGAAGATGGATACGTGTTTGGGTATTTGCTAAGAGTCAAAATGAGCCCAGGTTGTCCTTTCTCAGCATCTTATTTACTTATCCTCTGTCAGCATCTTGTTTGCTGTATGGAAACAGCCAGTCTGTTGAGCTGGTGCTCTGGCAGCTCTGAGCATCTATAATTCAGGTATCTACACTGACAGTGTTGAAAAATACACCCCAAGTCAGGTCTTACATTTTTGTCTTTGCCTATCTGCATTTACATGCCATCCGCCAGGTCTGCTGTACCCTCCTAGACCCCACTGGTGGCAGGGGCTCAGCGCCACTCAGCACCATGCTCACTTGGCTTTTTGAATACTTTCTTCAGCTACGAAAATGCTCTTTCCTGGTCTCAGATACACACTGTATGGCATTTGGACTAAACACCTGCAGCTGCCTTTTTTTTTTTTTTTTTCCCCCCTTCTCTCCTTTTCCTGGTAACATTATGTTCTCCTAGGGAGGAAAAACATTAGCCTGGTGCTTGGAATGATTCAATTACTCAGCAGTAGGTCAGAGAGAAAACAAACATTAGATGCTGCTGCTTGCCTCCTCTAAGCAAAAGCCTTGCTGGAGCACAGATGAACTGGAATTTCAGACAGCATCTTCGGACTAGTAGTCCTAAACTAAACACTTTTTTTGACAAAGGGGATTGATTCACAGCCTATGGCTATGGATTCATCTTCTTAAAAACATCTGGATTCATTACTTACTATCAGGCCTAAATATTCTTCCCCCCTACTTGGAGGGAGCTGTGAAATTGAGTTAACACATCCAAATCCTGAGTTTCATTATAATCATGTATGCTTTTGCAGAGTCTCATTCTCCTAGCAGATGTTTGGGTAAACTAGAGGCAGATACAGACATCTCCCACAACCTTCTTCATGAGATTTCGTTCGAAGGAAGACTGCATGGCAGCATTTGCTATCTCAGCTTTACACTAGCCCTGGATGTTGGCACACACGAAGCATTGCAAATGCTGGTGAGAATTTGTATTAACAGAAACATTCATGCCAGAAGTACTCATGCTGACATCACACTATAATAGGAGAGGACAAGGGGGGAGGTCCCAAACAGGGAACAGAAATAATGCCCAGGCAATTAGTCAGACTAGATAAATAATGGGGGGAAAAAAAAGAAAAAAAAGCACTTGTAAGAAGGCTAAAAATATTCATGTGTAGCAACGATAGGGCTGGATGCAACAAAGGATTTAAGCTAATTTTTGGTGCAAAGCCAAGGTCTCAGCTCAAGAAAGTCTTCATTCGGTTATTACCTGACCACAGAAACACCCAGACTTTCTTCTTTGGCACTCCTAAGGCACCAGCGCTCAGCCTCAGCGCCCGGGCTTGCCAGGATTGAGCAAGCCGGCGTTTCGCTCGGCTCTGCCAGAGCAGGCTCAGCAGCAGAGCTGTTGGCTCGTGTGCCCAAGCAGGCAGAGCGCCCGCCTTCCCAGACCGCAGGCACAGCTGCCTGACAGTGGTCACGGAGGAGGTTTGAGTATTTACAACAGCCTAGCACTCACAGCGTGCAGCCAAGGAAGCAAAGTGAACCTCCTCCTCACATCTTCTCGCCAGCATGACCTGGTCATCGTGCTGGTCCGGTCCAGCTCCCTGCCCTGAAATGCTGCTTCTCTGCTGGAGAAGCCGAGAAGTATGTCCACTTGGGAGGACGTGGTGAATGGAGACACAAAAGCAGGGCACTGCTCTGCTCCTTCTGGCAGGGCATCCCCCTGCCATGTTCCCCTGACAGTCTCCGTCCCCTTCGTATTAGCTCCTTGGGACGGGGGTCTCCTGGAGGCTGTGACACAGACAGGCTTGGGTCTTGGTTGAGGCACGAGCATGTCACAGGGAAGGATGCGGTCACCAAAAAGCCCTTTTGCTCAGGCGTGCCTGCAAGATGCACTTTGGGAATAGTCTGAGCAACATCACACCTGCCTGCAGCTCCTTCAGAGAAGAAGACTTAGTTATTTGCATAAATTTCTGGACTGTTACAGCTAACATCACCTCAAAATATCTGTTGCTGCTGTCTGAGCTGTAGCAGGTCTTCCCCAAAGTGTTCTTCCCATGGCTTAAGGAGCCCAAGGGATGGTCTATCTGTCACAGCTCCATGTTAAGATATTCTCCTGTTTTGGCAGTGCCAAGTGTAATAACCTGCCCCTTTCCAGAGCTACTGCAAGGCGAGTTTCTGGTTGAGCTCTCTGTTTGCTTTCTCTGGGTTTTAAGGTGTACAAATCAGCATGGCTGCATTGGCTAATTTCCAGGGCAGGAGCAACAGTGCAGTCCCTAAACTGACTTGTACGTGTTCTTTTATGATAAATCTAAGCTAAGGTATCTGGGAGCTCCCAGATTGCAGCCACTTCCCAGTTTGCTATCAGAGTGAGACGTGGGCGTATGTCAGCCCTTCCCTCCCTTTACCAACACACTCTGCTTCCACATGAAAAATATGCCAGTGCGTAGAACAGAACAAGCTGCAAGAGGGGGCAAGTATGGACAAGTGGCCCAAGACCCTGGAGCAATGAAACAGTCGGTGTATGTGCAGCCTTAGACGCTTCTCAGAGGGTGAGACACAAAATACTGTGTATGACCAGCTGACTCTTGGACTATTTTGCTTGATTTTCTGTGCAGGGCCTGGATCAAATCCCCCTCAGATCAACAGAAATCTTTTTGGAGATTTCAGTGGGAACTAAGTCAACTTCAGTAAACTTTGTCAGCAGTAGAAATACTGAGGTCATCAGAGAGATGGTGTATTTTGTGAAGATCCTAATTTCTACTTCCTTAGTTTTCATTTTTAAGGAAGTGTTTTCTTAGGGACATACCCATCTTTTCAAGTTTCCTCTACTCAAGAATCGCAGCAGAGAAGTGATACTTATAGTTGAATTTCACAATTCTGGTGGCTAATTTTCGTGCTGTCTCCTCTTAAATCAAAGGGCATAAGAACCCAAAGAAAGAGATTTCCTGAGAACCGAGATAAACCTCCTCCTTTTAAGATACCCACTGGTTCAATGTGTGCTTGGTAGGATTTGCAGATATAGACTATCTAATCTCGTAAGTGGAGTGGTGCCTACCCGCAAGAGCAACAGACAGAAGAACGTTGAGCAACACTTTGTTATGGACTGATGAGCTTGGTAGGACTGGTTCAAGGAAGGTTACTCTGTGCTTACCTTGATTTTCTTCCCTATAAATTTTCAAATTTCTGTTGTTTGGGCTGCATTTTTATCCACTGTGTACACTTTTCAGGCTGAATATCTGGGCAGTTAGTCTGGCTTTCAGAAACATGGGAGAAAGGAATTTATCTCTTTCCAACAACAGGGCTAAGCTGGAGGAAACATTGCTTTGCCCATGCAAAACCCAAAATTTCCTTTCTCACGTGGAAGAGACAAGATGTGGAACTAAGCAGTGACGTAACTTCTGGGTCATGAACATGGATTTTCCCAGGCCCATGAAAACCTGTCCAGACTAGCCAGTTCACGAGTTACCTCCTGACTTTGCTGCTGCTTGAAGAGGGGCAAGGAGACTGCAGGAGGTGAGGGAATTTCAGCCTAAATTAAGCTCCCAGACTCACAAGTTGACCATGGAGTGGCCTAGGTTATTAAGGGAAAATCAGCAAGAGAAGGAGCACTAGGCTGACCGTGCAGTGTAATGCCAGTGAAGTCTTGCCCTGCCTCTCAATGGGTTTCTTGCTTCCCTGGGGAAAGCCTCAAGGTCACTGGCCTTATCCCCGCACCATTCTTTGCTTACCCTTAGAGCTTCTTAAACCCTAATTGAAGTTGCAGACACTGCTGGTTGGATGAAACCTAAGTTCCTGGCAAAAAAAAAGATGCAAATTCACAGGACGCTCTATGGGCATCTATCTGGAAGAAAGAAAGGAGATTAAAGACCTGAAACTTCTGCAATCTCCATACATTCAGGAGGTATTTCTGTTCAAAGAGGAGACATAGCAGAAAGCTGGGGAAATGTTATTACGGCAGCAGAGGGGAGAATCTGAATTAATTGTCCAGGCACTCATGGTGAGCTGTCACCCTCACCTAAAGCAGGTCTGGGAGGTTTGGGGTGCCAAAGAAGCAAAGAGATGGGGAAGTCTGCAAAGCGGGTGCCATTAGCAAGAACAGAGTGAGCTACCAGATATTTTTCTTTTCTCCCTTCAGCAAAATACAGTTTATTTACCCAACTAATCCACACTTCTGAGTAGAAAAATATCTCCCCAAGCAACTGAAAGCTTAGTTTTCCCAAGCCGAGCACTCGAGCCAATGCTTTATTAGGAATCTAATCTAAAAGCTAAGCACACGCCTTGTTGCTGCCAATCCAGTTCTGATAGAAATGACAGAAACATAAAGAGATATACACATGTAAAATACCTCCTTACTGAAGTACGTATATTTGTTGCACTAAGGGTACATGCACCTAAATGGGGGAGAGCACTGCATTTCTCTGCCTGACTCACCAGCAGCACCCATGGTAAGCAGCATATGCCGAGGTGCCAGAAGTTTGGAGGATGTGTGTGGGTAACGTAGGGAGGACTGATCCGTGTCAGATGGCTCCACTTCCTCTTTCTGAGTTCACAGGAGTGCAGCACAGATATGATTCATACCTATTTCAAGTCACTCTCCATTACCCCAGTGCTGCCTGCACAGGAAGAGTGTTCAGTCTGAAGGTATCACTTCTCTAAAAACCATAAAAGAACACAGAACTAGATACATTAATTAAAAAAAATAAATAAAAAAAAATAAAAAAAAAATCCAAACCCATGGAACCAGAACACATGATAGGAAGGTGGCATATAGTCACCAGGCTGACTCACAGTGAAAGCTTCTCCTTCACCTGTGTCAAGGGCACATGCACTGTCACTACCTAAGCATAAAAAAGTCTGAAGCTTGAGCTGCAAAAAGTGAGGAGTCTTTGGAAAAACCTGGAATATGCCTGTCCTCATATTCTAGGAGGGAAACCTTCTTTTCCAAGGGCCCACATATTCAGTGCATATTCATTTAGTATTTCTGGAAAAATGCAAAATGACAAATGCAGTACTCACAGCTCCTGCTCAGGTTGTCCAGAAAAGTCACATCTCTTGCATCTGATAGACATGGCCTGTTCCATAAGCCTCCCTTGAAAGGCTCGTATGAAGCATCCTCCACTGAAAGCCTGGTCTTCTGCCAGTGCAAACCTTCTTCAGTATAGCCTGATTTCTGTCCCTTCAGAGGATTTGGTCTGGTGAAATCCAGCAACAGGATGAAGTACAGAAAAGGTAGACAGAGACAGCAGTGATTAGACAAAGTAGTGTAAAGGAGCACTGCTCCAGTCATTATAGGGAGTTTATATGGTCTTGCATGGTTGTGGTGAATTCATTGGCACACAAATGACCTGAGACGAGGCAGAATAAGAGTTACAAGCCTTGCTTAAAAGTGATTTCAGTCTCAGTTGGGGATGCAGACACTGAGCCTTGCAGACAACCTAAAGGAATGCAACATAGGCAGGCAAAGCTTGTCCAACACTAATAAATCAGTCCCTGCAAGCCAGGCTAGCAAGGCTTAGAGCCTCACAGCTGCATCTCCTTGGGATTTAAATGAAGCCACACAGATGTGGTCAAAGCAGAACAATGCAGTCTGCCACGGGGTTGTTTCACAGAGAGTGATCTGGGACAGAGCTGTGCCCGCATGGCTCCACTGTGTCATTTCCCTGTGAAGAGCAACTAGGAAATGCAAGTCAATTATAAACCAGAAAATCAAATAGCAGTGCCATCTGGTGTGATCCGTTTCCTTCACTCCCCGTGCACAATCCAAGTGCAAAGGATATAGATGGTAAAGAGCTGTTACACAATATCGCCATTTTGAAACTCTCAAGTTAGGATTTAAGAAGGGAAGAGGTCACCCTCATGCTCTCCAGTACCCTGGGAAAGGGACGGAGAGGGTTTGGAGATGGAGGACATGCTTGGGGTTTTTTTCTGAAGTGATTTGAATGCTCAGCCCACTCAACCTGGGAAGCTTTGAGATGCTAATAGAGCCCAAAAACCTAAGCAAGCACCTTGTTGTCTGAAATCAGCACTCCTGCCCATTTTAAGAACAGCCTGGGTAACTATCTAGACCTCCATTCATCACTTTAACACAGCTGATTTTAATGGAGCTGTGCCAATTCTGGGGGGCTCCACCCCTTCCACTGAGCAAACACATTGCAAACAAAACCTGAATGAGCCTCTATCTATTTGACAGATCAGGCACTTACTGTTTAATTATACAGATGAGTAACGCCAATGAACGGGTGCTTTCTCTTTGCGAGTTTGTTACAGGGGAATGAATGCGAATTAGGCTGTAAAACAAAACAACTGTGGTGTAAATAGTGTAATTGCTGTCTTCTCATCTGTGGCAATCAATGATCTGTAAGACATTTTACATGGCTGCCCCGAGCCACTTCACATCTTGCAGTCTGGGGGCAGTAAATAACTCCTTTGCAAATGAGAGGAAGATCTACTTCGGTGTGGTACCCAGTGAGAGAGCTGCGCTACTTCAACAGGGACACCGGCAGTATGGAAAATGATGTGGGCGCTTGCTTGTTGACACAGAGAAGGGATGGACAAGTTGAGGCGCACTTAATATAGGCAGGTCCTCGTTTGACAACTCTACTTAGTAAAGTCTCTGGAAGGGGTATTTACCAGAGGTCACGATTTGTGCCAAGCTGCCATTTTTTAGAAGGAGGCTTAATCGGTTGCCACTTATCTTCAGCAAAACACTCCAACTTACAGGTATGTCAATTAGCCGTTAAGCTGAGGCCAACGGGTTTTACTGACTCAGGGACCACAAGGGGACTTAGATGATTTCCAGGATCTGGATGAGTATTTTGGACGTGTTTCTTGATGACAGAAAAAAAGCTGAAGGTGCAATCCTGAAGCCCCTTGAGCGCCATGTCTCTTTATGCAGCACCCAATGCCCTGGCTCCAGCTTCCTCATGGAGACCTAAATGTGCCCTAACTGGCAAGTGGGGGGATTCAGACAGTGATTTCAAGACCCCTTTTGTCCAGCATTCACCCTGACCACTGCCGCAAGGGCGATCCTCCTCTCCCTCGGTGCAGGCATTTGGGCAGCTCGCTGGTGAGTGGGGTCGGGGCTCCCGTCCCCCTGGGCACTGTCCTGGTCTCCTCACACCTGCGCAGCCACGTCGGTACAGACATTAGGGAAGACAGTCAAACCGAAACCCAGCCTGCCCTGCAGAGAGCTGCCCCAGCAGGCCAGAGGCAGAGAAAAGGAGTGCTTTTTCAGCCATTGCCCCAGGGTTAGGGACCTCACTTGGTCCTTTCTCAGAAAATGGAGAAATGAAATAGGGCTGTGGCTGGGGTGTCACGTATTGCTCCGGGGTTACAGTGCTGACCCCGAGCATAGAGCAGTATCGAGGCCCCCGAAGGCCCAGGCTTTCCTCTTACCCAGTTGAATGCCTGAGCGTCTCCCTCGCCATGCAGATTAATTGCCCCATGCAACATAATTTTGATGAGAACGCTAACGCACGGTTCTATCCAGGCCAAGGAAAAGGGACTGTCACGCTGACAGCACCACAGGCAAGCGTTCAGTCATTCCCATTCAGGCTTAACATACCCCATCCTTCATCCCCATCCTCAGGGGAGGAAGAGTTTTCACCCAAAAGTGAGAGACAGGGCTCAAATTGCTTCTCGCCAGCTACGTAAGCATGGCCTCCTCCTGCAGCTCTGGCTCCAGATGCCCTTCCTAAACCGCATACGCGCTGGATCTGGCCTCTGAACCATAAGCACCCCCAAGACAGGCACAGCCATGGTCGTTTTCAGCAAAGCGCCCCAGCCTGTGCATGAATAGTGTGCTTCAAAGTAAAGTTGCTCTGCCTTTGCCATCACTGGGTGCATGCACGTATGCTCGTACGCGCGCACACACACAAGGTAGGTGTGAACAGGAGCTACTTGGCTTCACTGCATGAGTCAGTAGCTGAGGCAGGTCACCAGTCCTCAGGTCTCTGCTTTAGCCTCTTTGCTCTGGCACAGCAACATTCTGCAGGGTTTGACCGTACCTGTTCCTTGCGCACCTAGACACACTCGCCACAGACCAGGTCTTACCACGTCAGTGTCCATTTACAGCATTACTGGCTCCTGCACCATGACCGTGATGAGAAGGAAGGAGCCTGGCAGCCAGTCCCGCTGCTCTCCCAACAAGCCTGGCACAAGCCATCCTCTCCCAATTTTAGTGCTATTGATTTTTCTTCCTGCCTGCCTCTCCTGAAGACACGGTGCTGGGCTCCGTTCCCCAGCCCTTGGGGCTGCCTTGCAGTTCCCCTGGCTCCCCAGCCACCCGTGGTACTCGTGGGGCTTCGCAGAGCAGCATCAAGACCTGGAAGCAGAGAGGACACGGCTGCCTGCTCACCTCCAATCCTATGCTAAGTCAGCTGGCAAGGCATGTTTTCACCTTGTTCATTGAGAACAGCTAGAAGAGGGGCTTTTTTCCTCTAAATCAGCATGAATTCAGGAAGGGAGTTCACATCCAGTTACAGGCACAGTAAGCAAGATGCTTGCATCTCAGCTAGAAACAATGGTGCAGCTCTTCCCAAGCTCACTTTTCCATTCATGGCAAGAAATTCCCACCTGGCCTGTGGCTAACCAGCACGGCTGGAGTTACTGCTGCTTTCAGACTGATCCTCAGAGGGGAATTTAGTGGAGTCTGCTGATTCCACCAACCCCATACCTGACCTGCACAGTGCAGAGGCTGAAGGCGTTGCTTAAGCTCTTCCTAGCTAGTATTTACTAAATGTGAGGGGGGAAAAAAAAATTGTGCAGGTATTCTCCCAAGCTTCCTGATACCACAAATCATAGCTGGTTTATTTTGTAACTGCCATCAACTATTTTATATCTTCCCAGAAACAATAGTCAGTCATTTGTCCAGACAAAGTGCATCACCCTCTGTGATCTTTACATCAGTGCCTGGTGCCTGGTTTGGCAGGTATGGATGCCCAGACCTTCCCAGGGACAGCGATGTCTGGAGTGGAGTGATCACACAGTCTGAACAAGCCCCTTTCACATCTCATCGGGAAATTGGCAGGGATCATGACCCAGAGCTTAACAGCCCAGCAGTTCTTAACTTAACACAGGCAGACAGGATGTCTCTGTTTAATGGAAGGGCATGGAAACAAAGGTACACATCTCCAGAGGCCTTCAGGCACCTAATGGACCCTGAAACCAGAGTCACACCATCCAGGTACAGAAGTATGGCTAGATGTTGGCTCTCCTCGTTGTCTCCTGGTTGCCTCTGTCATTTCTTCAGTGGCTGCACCACACTAATACCTACTACGCAAGGAAGTGTGATAGCACTTCCTCCATGCAAGGTGAAAACCTTGAAAACTTTCTTAGACTTCTCTGCTTTTGATCACTATCAGCATCTTCCTGCACCTTCTCGGAAAGCACTGCAGCTTGCTGGCAGCGCTCCTATTTTAAGAGCACCGTGTCATACCCGTATCTCTGGGTCGCCAGCATGTTGTGTAGCTGAGTGTTGCTTTGCATGAGACTCTGCTGCCAGAGGCTCTGCGATTCTCTGTTTTTAATCAGAGCCCAAATTTCCTCCCCCTATACCAATTTGTGATTCTAAAAGTGGCCAAGATTCACAGCTTCCCTTTTGGCTTCTTCAGTGTGTAATCTCATCCACGGCAGAGAAATCTAATGAACCTCATCAACCCCAGTGCAATGACACTGCCTTTGCCCAGCTGTAACTCCAAACAGCAACTGGCCATTCATTTCATACCATGTTTCAGACACTTCAGCATACATATTTGCTTCTGCTTCCTTTTTTTCATTTGACATGAATTAATCTCTTTGCTATGTCCTGTTCACACTAAAATGTGGGTTTCAGCAAAAAAAAATTTAAAAAGAAACTTTTTTTGGCCTGGAGCAGGCAAAAAGGATTGAGGGTCACAATCCCACCTCCAAGCCAAAAAATGGAGCCCTCCACAATTCCCCTGCCCCTGGCATGGCAGCGAAGCCTCCCACGCTGCCTCCCGCTCCTCCCGAGCAGTCCCGCGGGCTTTATCTGCCCCCTCCCATTCCAAGTGCCTGACTCCTCCGGCATTTCTGCTCACCTCCCACATTACAGGCAATCCAGACCTTTCCATGCCGTCCTCATCTGCTTCTGGGGAAAAGGCAAGACTCTCCGCTTCAGAATGCACAGCTTCCACCTCCAGTCCTGAGGCTTTGCAAATGTCCGAGCCGTGGAGCTCCGGGGCACGCATAACACTGCCCAGTTGAAAGCCTGTTGACCCACGCTGGGTAGTCAGAGCAGCCATAGACCGCAAAGCCCTGCTGAGCTCCTCTAATTGAAAAGCATTTGCCTTATCATCTCCCTTACCCCTCCTCAGACCATCAGAAGATCCCCCAAAAACCTCCAAGACCAACCAAGGCTACCAATTCGGAGATCATCCTTGCAGAACAGAGGTGAGACATCAACCCAGGGACCTGCACCGGCTTTAATCCAGCTATCTGAGGAAGCAGCTCACCCCACAGCCAAGCCAACAGATCACACGCTTCACCTGGCTTGCGCTCTATGGGCAGTGCCCCACTGTGTCTTCATAACTCAGTTGACCACCGCTAGGTGATAAAAGCTGGCCAGTGTAGACAGGCGCATTTGCACACTGCTGCCTTGGTGTACGGTGGTTCTGCAAGGGTCCAAGGCAGCCCCCTTGCTGGGGGAAGGCTCCAGCTGCCTCGCTTGAGCAGGGGATCAGGCCATGCCCCCGGTGAACTGCAAACCCGCCAGCTGCAAAGGACTTCTCTGCACTTGAACACATAGAGGTTTGGGTACAGTGCATCTTTGCAAACTTTCAGAACAAAAGCCAGCACCTCACTAATAAGCTTTGCCTGGGTTTCTCCAGCAGTGGCTACCCGAGAGTATCAACTATCGCCAGCCAGAGGGCTGAAGGCAGCTATGGCTGTCCTGCTTGTTAGCAAGCTCCTTCAGTGCAGAGACTGGAGTAGTTGTGTGTTCCTAATGGTCTTCATATTGATGAGGTGAAAGAAAACTGATCTTTCTCTTCTTTCTCTCAGGCCCAAGGGAAGCTGAGCCCAGTGCAGGAAGAGCTTTTGCTTCTCATGAGTAATGCAAGTTTGAACTCAGCTCTCAAAATATATGTCTCACCAGCTAGGAGCTGCTAGACTCTAGTTATTCTTAGCCCCCAAGTCACTGTGAGAAGCAGCTAAATGAATGTGATTCCCAACAAAAAACATATTGAAATGAAAATATTTATGATACTGCTTCTGGAAATGAGAAAAGGCTCTTCATTTTCAGGGCAAACATGCTGTTTCTATAAGAAACGACTTCAAGGCTGATATTTACTCATCTGGAATTTCTGGAGTGAACATGAGTGCAAGGCATTTGTAAGGGACTCTGCCTCCATCCTCCCATCTAGGATCTCCTCTACACGTTTGATGGGAAATGGACAGACCAAGCAGAGCAGCTGCACCAGACACATGGGATCCCAACGAAGAAGAGCTACCATGGTACAACACTGGTCCTGAACACACTGCATCTGCAGGGGGGGAATGGAAAGAGGAAGTCAAACAAGTGAATCCCATGCCCAGCATGTGAGAAGGGACAAATCTGCTGTTCTGACTTGGTAGTGTCTTACACCAGCATAACTACCGCTAGTAGGGTTAGCTCAGTGGAGAAACAAGCCCTTTTCTGGCAGAGCTGTTGATGCTGGTAGGAGATGTGAGCTATCCGTTCCCCATTCATCTACGGCTCCATTCATGGAGTTGGAAAATAGAGCTCAGCACCTACACACCTTCCCAGCTTTTGTCTTACAAATTTGTCAGATAATGCCAAGCTGAAGCTTTTGGGCTAGTCTTTTTAAAAGCTGATGACAGATTTGAAGACCAGTTTTCCTACGCTCTACGCAGATTTCTTAATAAATAAAAGAAAACTGAAGTGAGTATAACAAAAGATTGCTCTCCCTGCGTGCCTCTCACTGCTTACATCCTTAGAGCATCACAGCTACAGCAATACTTGGCTACATGAATATTCAGGGAGTCCACAGCAGCTTTCAGCAGCATCGGCAGGATCTGGTCTGACTTCCTAGAGGATGGCCTTTGGGACTCAGCTCTTCCTCTGCTCTGGGGAAGAGTTATGGGTCTGCAGCCAAGAACAGCCCGCACCGCTGTGGTTTGCAGGATCTGCACTGTGCAACCGGGAGCCACGACACGGACTGCTCATCTTTAAGATTTAGCAGCCTGAAATGAGCCATCTTTAGTGTCTATTCCAGCCACACCAAGAAGCCCTGTTGGGGAAAGTAGGCCCCAGTGCTGCCAGCCCACCCTCAATCCTTCAGCAGGCATGATTCCCCTGAAACCTGTGTGAGACCCAAGCACAGAAAGGCGACACTGGAAGTACCTTTCCCGGTTTCCCTCTCGGGCCAGCTTCTGCTGCCAATGAGGGAAGGGGCAAAGCCCCCTCAACCTCTTCAGCCACTCTTCTCCATTCATTTTTCACAAGCTTCAGGTCCCCTCTGGTCCCTGTCTTGCAGACACTCAGGAGACAGGGACCGTTTCAAATTTTACAAACAAGGAATCAGGCGGGCCAGACCCATAGATCTTCATTGCATCTGCGATGAGTTTCTCTGGGCACACAAGCGCCAGTGCTGCTTTGGCTTTGCAGCTGCTGATAAAAGCCCCCTGCAATGACCCATCCTTCTTTCTGAGCCTGACCTTGCAGGGAGAGGACTGATTTGTCCAGCCTGAAGCAACTCACTGCACAACATCAAGGCCACGGACATAATTTTCACTCTTTATCACAACAGTCAGATGAAGGGCAAGGCAATATAGTACAAATGAAACAAGCACGGGGCAGCACAGGCTGCTAACAGCAGGGAAATAAGAGCTAGAAAGTGACTTGAAGGCTTGCCGTCAAGTGAGGGGTAGGGTATATCCTGCCCTACCCTAGTACAATCCTTGCAAGCCTTGTGACTCAGAGGTTCACCCTGAATCACCACTCCCTTTCTGGTTTCCTCCTGCAACCGAAAGAAGCATTTACTTCTGGCCCACGGCAGTGTTAAAATAACAGCCTTTCTCATGCTGGCTCGGCTGCTCGGTCCCATAAACGCAGGGTGGAGGCGTGGTATATTCCCCACACAGCCCACCTAGCTGCAGGAGGGGACACGTCAGTCCATACGTGGCCGAGAACACAGGCAGGCAGGTCCCTTGAGCAGGCCTCAGGGCTAAATACACTGCTTTCTGAGGTTAACGCAAATGCCTGGGGCTCAGTGCAGCTGTTGTGCAGCTGGAAGGAGGAAAGGGTTTATTATGAAAGCAGAAGCTCGCACCAGTGAGATGCGGAAAGCTGTCGGTCCTCCTTACCCCATCCTACCGCTAACCCCAGCTCTGAGCCTCTGCCCCAGCTCGACCGTTCAAATCTTAATCAAATTCAACTCAAAATTAGTCTTTTCTTCAGGCAGTTTTCTGATGAGTAACCAAGTTAGATCAGTGGCTGAGTCATAAGAAGCAAACCTTTGTGCAGCGAGAGCAAGCTATGGAAACTCCCTGTCACATCAGCTTTGTGACTGCCATCTTCAGATGTTTCCAAAAAGGCAGCTTCTCTGCACCACAATTAGCTCAAAATCTGCCAGTGGCAGGGGATAAATGTTTTGAAAATGTTAGCAAATGATTAAATGGTACCTTAATTGCAAAGAACAGAAGCAGAACTGCACATGGGGAGGAGGGCTGGTTTGCCTCGTCCCATGGTACGTAATCCCATGGGGACTGTCCTGGTTTCGGCTGGCATAGAGTTAATTTTCATTCTAGCAGCTGGTATAGTGTTATGTTTTGGATTCAGTTTGAGAAGAATGTTGATAACACACTGACGTTTTCAGTCGTTGCTAAGTCGTGTTTATACTAAGCCAAGGATTTTTCAGCTTCTCATGCCCAGCCAGCAAGAAGGCTGCAGGGGCACAAGAAGTTGGGAGGGCACACAGCCAGGACAGCTGAGCCAAACTGGCCAAAGGGGTATTCCATACCATGCACTGTCATGCCCAGTATATAAACTGGGGGGAGTTGGCCTGGGGGGATCACTGCTCGGGAACTAACTGGGCATCGGTCAACAACTGGTGAGCAATTGCATTGTGCATCACTTGTTTTGTATATTCCAAACCTTTTACTATTATTATAATTTTATTATTATTATTATTATCATTATTAGTGTCTTCCTTTCTGTTCTATTAAACTGTTCTTATCTCAACTGATGAGTTTCACCTTTTTTTTTCTGATTCTCTCCCCCATCCCACTGGGTGGGGGGGAAGTGAGCGAGCAGTTGCATAGTGCTTAGTTGCTGGCTGAGATTAAACCACGACACGGACACAGGAGATCTGAGTGCTCTTGCAGACTCTTTTTGCCATCTTCCTCCAAAAACTTGGAAAATTCAGCTTCAAGGTCTAGCATCAATCCAAAGGTCAGTTTTTGAAAGTTTGGCACCTGGCCCATGTACAGTATGGGATGATATCCCGTCTGATAGCAGTGAACACTTAGGCAATAAGGACACGGCATGCTAATCTCAATACTTTTCTATTGTGCAGTTTACAGGCTTTCTGATCCACAGTTTGTATTGGATCTTTACAATTAGTAGCCTCAATGGACTTTTCTCTCTTGAATTTCTCTAACCACTTTTTGAAGGCCTTTATTATTCAGCAACTACAACAGAACAGTGAGCTCTAGAGTTTAATGCCAATGTGTAAAGAAGCACTTTATTTCGTTTTTTCAAAAAACTGCATTACTGAAAATATAAGTTCATTTTATGACCCCAGGTTCTCATTTGGGGAAAAAAAGGGTATGATTTTGTTCTCTATTCACCTTCTCCATTGCACTTATGACATTGCAGCCTCTACTACAGACCCTTTCAATCATTCCTCTTCCTAGTCAGTAAAAAGTCCTCTTATGTGAAGTGGTCCTATTCCTTTTGCCAATCCTGGTGCCTTCCTCCACATCTTTTCTACTCCCACTTATTTTCTTTTTTCAGCAAGGGAGTTAAGAACTGCATGCACTGCTCTGGGTGTGCAGCATTGCAGCTGTGAGTGCAAAATACTTCTAGAGTAGCTTGTTATGTTTTCTCTTTTCTGCTCTTTTCCTGTTTGAACAATACCTAACATCCGATTTGCCATTTTCTCTCTGCTGAGCGTTGAGTTGACATTTTCATAGGGTTATACATCATGAGTCTAAGCTCTTCTTTCTGAGTGGCAATAGCTAATTTTAGACCTCACCGCTGTGAACGGTTATGATTCTTTTGTTTTCCTTAAGTACATTAATTGCATCTGCTATTGTACCATTCAGCCAATAACCATTATGAGATCCTTCTGTTAATCTTTACTGTCAGTTTTAATTTTTATTATTCTCAGTAAACTCTGTATCATCAGGATCTGCTGTCACTTCCTTATTGACTTCTCTTCCAGATTACTTTTGAATACACAGAAAAGCAGCCCAAGATAAATCACTATAGCAGTCTATTGGTCCATTCCTTCTCAGTTGTGAAAACTTTTTGCTTCATATGCTTTAACCAGTCATTAATCCATGGAAGCATCTTCCTTTTATAGGTAGATTGATTGTTTCTTTTGTATTTAGCCCTTTGACCATTAATTTAATGCTCTGTTATTCTTTCCTACCAATTTTCCAAAGGCAGTCTGAAGTTTCCTATATAGTTTTCCTATACTTTTCTAGACCCCCATCCTAAGGGACCTGGCTGTTAAGTTCTCCAGAAAATCTGCCCCTTCATGACTATGTGCCTTCACAATATTTGAGGAATGCAAATAGTAAAAAAAAAAAAAAAAAAAAAAAAAAAAGTCAATTTATAGGAACGTCACAAAGCCTCAGAATAAATCCTGATGGTAGTCAAGTGTTTATGTGTTTAGAGGCAATGCCATGTACTGAGTCATACATGTTATCAGCTCTTCTGCTGGAACAGATCTTTTTGTTCTTGGCCTGAATGCTGAAACTTACACAAAGATTTTGACGTTATTAGAAAATGTTTATGTGTTCTGCCATGTGACGTTATGCCATAGGAGACAAGTCATTCATGCCAAGCTTTGACAACTGCCACTGCAAAAACTCTTGCCTAATGCTAATCAATGAACTGAATGTGATCAAAATGTCCAAGTAAAAATTGTTTCACCCAGTAAAACAACTGACGATTTTGCAAGAGCCTCACTCTGGTTGCTTTGTTCTCCAGTTACAGCCAATTATATTAACAAAGGCTCAGATGTTTACATTGCAAACACACTGTGTCTTAAGCCAGTGATTTGCTGTGTTTCCAGTACAGCAACCCAAATTTTCCTTGCATTATGAGCATAACCACAAAATGAACTGAGCAAGTATGTTACATCCCCACAGAACTTTGTGGACAACTTATAAAAACTATCACTAATCTACATACTACCACTGCCTTACGTGCTTCAGCTGTTGCCACTATTCAATTGTTGGAGTATCTCAGGCATCTAAGGACAGGCTTTAGAAGTCGTACCTTCTTCCTTTTACACATGAGGAACAGAAGTGCAGAGAGTTAGTCTACACATTTACCATAGCACGGGCCTTAAGTTACCTGTAAGGCCCAAGTTCTTCTTGGGCTGCTTGTTTGTTGGCCATGAATTCAGCCAAGAAAAGGTCCTTAAGAGAAACAGATGTTACAGGGAGAGGAGAGAGAAGTGATGAGCCAGTTGGGCATCAACAAAGACTTTTTCTCTAAAATGGCGGCAAAACCTTTTGTGTGTTTGTTACTGGGCTTGAAATTGAGACCCTTTGGCCCTGATGGCAAGATGGACTGAGCTTGGCCAGGAGAAAGCAGAGACACAAAATAAGCATCTCCTTGAAACCAGAATGGTAACGGGAAACAGGCTGACTATCCTCACAGTGGATCCAACCATGGCCCTATTTATTTACAGCCAAGCATGATGTATGCATGTACAATAGCCAAATTATCAAATATTCCAAGCTATTGTTGAGTACAGATTATGGGGTCAGCCTTTGTTCTGCTGCATGCACCAGCTTTGAAAGAGAGTCTTTGTAAAGGAAAATGGCCTGCTGTTTGTATCAGTTTCCCTCCCCAAAATGAATTCTGCATTTCTCCCAAAGACACACACTAGGTCTAATTCTTGCTCTCACAAAGGGGCTCTGTCTGGGTGCCTTCACTTAGAACACAGATTTTATTTATCAAAACTGCGCATGAAATTCGGTGCCATGTTGATACTTAACATGCAGAACATGCTGCTTCTCAGCAAGCTAGGACAGTAGAAATACTGATCATAAAGGAGAAGGAACCATGCCTTGCCTGCCGTGGTACTTCCATCCTTCCACCAGCTCATGCAACCTGGCTAAGTCAGTGCTACCTTAGCACCAAGCTGTCTCTGGAAACAAAAAATCCCATGCCTTGCTCAAAACCAGAACAAAGACGTTCTGGGGAAGAAGTGAGACAGCCTTTTGCAGACTTCATATCTTTTTAATCAGCCTTTTGCTAAGTCACTTAGCTAAGACTTTTGAGTCATTGTTTCAAAGAATGGATAGTGAACCAGGCTCTGCAGATGTTGGAGGGCTACCCCTCCACCTATGAGGAGCAGGCTGGAAGAAAGCCCAAAAACACAAGACCAGATGTACTGGGCAACACCAAAGTCTCCATTCAACTAGCCCCACGGTCAGTCTCTGTAAGCGGCCAAACCAGATGCCTCGCAGTTGCTAGTCCTGTCTAAGTACAGCATATAATGATATCTACCCATAACACCTCCTCAGCCTCCAGCATTTTGCAGCTTAGGGACTTCCAGAGCCAGAAGTATTGTCTCGATAGCCCTCAGTCTATTTTTCTTCCATGAACTGGTCTTCAATGATTTTTAGTGTCCGCAACATCCTGCAGCAGGGAGTTTCACAACTTATGTTGTGTGAGAAATTGTCTCTTGTTACTTGCCTTGAACTTTTCTTCTACTAGTTTTTTCTGAGGTTCTAATTGTTTTGTCTATTTGTGTCTAATTGGTCTAATTGTGTTCTGCCAGATTGCACCACAGTGCCCAACAACTTGTAGGGCCCAAGCATCTGTAAAAATCCTTTACCAGAAATGCAACATTATTTTTGCTGTATCCACAGCTCCAGTATTCTGAGGAGGGCGAAGAAGTAGGAGTTGTGTCATTAATGTAGTAATTTGGCTATAACTAGTTCTTGTTACACACATCTTAAGCTGGTTGCTCTTTCTTCTTGTGGCTGTGGATTGGTCTTCCAAATGTTGATGGAGGGAGTTTCCATTCCAAGAGACAGTCAAACCTACATTGCCCATGAACTTTCACCTTCTGTCTCAAAGTGTATCAAACAAACCAGGCATACAGGAGGCGAAGGGAGAAAGGAAGCCACCAGTGAACCACGACCAAGGCATGAGATGTAGGCTGAGCCTGACAGGAGTATCTGAGGAATGAGGAGGGAACCAAAGGAGGGGTGACCTATCCCAAAGCACCCCACCCTGCATTGTGAGAGCGGCTGTTCTTGATCACTACCCAAAATGGGAGGACAAAACCATACATCACAGCGTTTCTTCTTTCCTTCAGGCTACAGAAAGATGTTTAAGTAAGAGGAAAGGAGAATTTAGGACCAAACCCCTTTGTGGTCACTGAAACTGGCGTCTGCTATTGCAGGCAAACGCCTCTTCAATCACTTTTCATAGAGCAATGGAGCTCCCTTTTAACTCAGCCTAGGATTTTTGGCCTTTCATCTCCTGACAGAGGTATCACCTTCCTGACCATTAAAACCCCCGTTCTCTTCTCCAGTGTAAATGTGTTCATTTCTCATTAACACCCATTTGTTCTTGTTCACATGCTTGAATAGCCGGGAGGATTTTGTTCCTGCGTGGCACTGACACCTTTCCTGAAATACTCAGAGATGATCACATCCCTTCTCAACCTTCATTTTGTTATGCTATATCAGCCAAAGACTTTTAATCTCATGCTGTAAAGCACCACTAGCATTCCCCTTCTCAGCATCTGTTCCGCTTTAAATTCACCATTCTGGGAATTACTGAGAATTACACACAGCATTTCAAAGGATGCTCCTAGCTGAGTTATTAGCAGTGGGGACCTGAACTCCAGCAAGCCGGACATAAAAGCAGAAGGCTTTCCTGCCAGAGCTGGAAACATTTCCAAGCTCTGGCAGGCTTAGAAATCTTTATGCCGTCTGGATAAGAGATAGGGGCAGGGAGCCACACATCATCTGTACCCCCAGTTTGGCTGACAGATGTGTATCCCACCAGTGAACGGGATACCTAGATGAACATTCTCCCTGAGTTTGTAACCGGTTCCCTTATCCATAGCAAGTGACACCAAGCGTGGCTTTGCTGTGTATCTGGAAGAGTACCAGGCGGACCAAGAAGTAAGAGATTTAGAGGAAAGCCAAAGCACTGAATCAGTACAAAATTGTCTCGTTAGTCCATGCTTTGCGTGTGCCTGAATAATCAGCACCAGAACTACAGTGCTTTAAAAATCCATTACACAGGAAACACAGCCATTAATCCGAAACTGCAATTCTGTAGAAATCTGAGAGTGAGGGGAAGGAGACTTTAACCTCTTCTTTAACTGCTGTGGATGTTTGTTTGGCAGCTTTTAACCTCTTTGAAATCATGTTTGAGATGCAGTCGCTGTTGCTGGGGAAATAAACGTGATGGCACATGAAGAAAAAAACCCCTCTCAAGTGGGGAGTAGGCAAGAGGAGCAGATGAGCCCTTATGAAACAAAGGACTCTCTTGCTCTCCAAGTGTCGTCTCTAACAAAACAAAATATGAGGCAGAGTGACTGAAAAAATGACTGTGCTTAGCTACATTATATAATAGGACATCAGCAAGTCTTTATCTAAATTACACAATCTGAGGCATTTCACCCATTCTATGTCTCTAGGCTTCATAAATGTGGTGGTTTTTTTAATCTTCCTCCCATTACAACAACAGAAAATGTGTGTCTAAATCCTTGTGTATGTATACTAAATGGCTTCCCAGCGTTCTTACTTAATCTCCTGTGGTTCAGGGAACACTAAAACACAAAGATTATTGTGCACTTGATATTACAGATAATATCTTCGTCTTTGAGGCTTATAACTCTCCCGGGGCCCCTCCCTCAACCGCTGCTACTGCTTTGTGACTCAAAACCAAAAGGAACTTTTCTTCTATGTTCTGACCTTCGCTGTTAGCATTGCAAGGGCTGAAGCAAAGAAACAAAAGATCGGGAATCCTTCTGTGCAGTACATGCTCTTAACCTCCACCACTGCTGGAAACGAGTCCCACTTTAATCCAAGCAGGGACAAACACAAAACCAGCTCTCGTCATCAGACCTTGGGACAACAATTCCTGCAGCTGTGCAGTAATGACATTCCCGGCATGGCAGATCTCTATCTAAAACGCAGATAATTGGTAGGAAGAGGAATGTCTGCACAAACATTTGTGTTTCTCAGACATTCCTGAGCTCTGCTGCAGCCCTGCCTTCATGTCATAAGCCCCAAATAAATGTTTTGCTCCTCTTGAGGGGCAGGGCATAACTGTAGGTAAAATATCAGGAAGCTAACATGGATCCCAGGACAGCAAGAAAAAAGATCAGAGGGAAAAAATTTTGACCCAAATATTTGGCATCTGGACTAGATGATCACCGTAGGTCCCTTCCAACTGAAATATTCTATTCCTATTCTATTCTATTCATATTAGTGCAGGTAGTGAGAACACAGAGCAATATAATCTAAGAGTGATTTGGAAGTAGCTTGTTCCACTGAAAAAGTTACTTTCTAAGATCTCAATCCAGCCAGGGCAACAATCCCCTCCAAGCTTCAAAGCCCCATCTTCCAGCTGCAGTGTTGTTTCTTTCCATCCCTTTTACTGTGGGACCGAGCAACCAAGAACCAGCATGAGGGTGCTGTTGAACAAAACTAGACTTGCCATCAGCTCTTTTGCCTGAACCAAAGCAAAAAGCAAAGCCATCAGCTGTGGATTAGAAGAGAAAAAGTGGCTCGTGGTGTAACCAAAGAAGAATTTGATCCATGTGGTGGACTTCTACTTACACATTTCTGATATGATTGGCAGCGATAGCACCAAACAGAAATGGCAATTCAGATAGACATTCAACAGCATCTTGCAGGTGAAGAGCCCAGAGAGAATTCAGCCTGCTTTTCGAGGATGCAAGGTTTCAAGGTGCAAAGCACACTGCAGATACAGGTCCGGAGAAGCAAATCAGCTCCTGCACCCCCTCGGCCACATCACGTGTGCATCCAGCTCTGGACACACATGCACAATGTGGCTTTATCCCAACAAAGGAGCATTTGTGTGTTCACTGTTCCCCCCCACGCTCATATCTGCTTCGGTCAAAAGGGATTTGGGTGAAAATGAGGGGCATTTATACAGAATTTCATTTTCTCTCCTTGCCTTGCCTTTGCTGAGCTTTGTTCCTCACTCTTACATGATGGTGAGATCCTTTATAGCCCGGCAGTTATAACTTATCTTCCATAAGCAATTTTTAGGGCCATGTGGCCCCTCATGTCCAGGCCAGAAAGCATGACTGACAAGTGTGAAGCATTAGGGTAAGGACGAGTAAAGGAATGACACACGGAGGAAGGGGAAGGGCTCCCTTGCTGTCTTTTATCTGCCCTGAGCACAAGGTCACGGCGAACTGCAGTTCTCCTGCACATAACATAGCTCCCCAGCCTCCCTGCTGGGGACCCCATGGTCCTATGGCCACAGCTGGTAAGTGGATTAAAGGATCCACTGGCCAACTGCTCCAGCACACACAGTCACCATGTGGGAGAGAGGCCACAAACCTGAAAATGCCTGAAATGGGCTTATACATGAGGCAGCATGAGTGGAAGCCCCACACGTCCCATCACGGCCAGGAGCAAGGTGTCCTGCCTGCCTTCCGCTTGGCCAACCCTGCTCAGGTGCCACGGCTGCCCCAGGATGAAAAGGGAACAGACAAAGGCAAAGAAGAGGAAAAATGCACTCGAATAGGAAAGATCCGGGTTCCCTATTCCTCTTCACACACCAAAGCAGCAAAAACTTGCAGAGAAGGGAAGAAGCTAAAGCAAAATCAGCAGCAGCAGCAAAAGAGAATTGCTATTTCCTAAATAACAAATAGCTCTTTCAAAATCAGGTTTATACCCTCAGAGAAAGATTCCAAGGGGCACATGCATTTTTCCTGCTGTGTCAATTTGTAAAACAAATTATGTAACCACCTGGGTATTGCATGAGATACCAATTAGAAACATTTATTTGGAGTAAAAGAAAAACTGATGGGCCACAACGGTTAGCTGCTATCCCTGAGAGATGCAGTCTTCTTCCATTTCTCTCCTCTTCCACTAAAAACAGAGGAGTGTTTTACGAGCAAACGGTAAAACCTCAGCTCTCATTTTCCAATTTGAAGTCTCAGAGATGCTCAGCACTGTGTTCTTACCCTGTAACTATCCTCCAGCCTCCTCTAATCACACGCAGTGGTCTAAGCTCGGCTCTCACTGGCTTGCAGCAGCCCTTTGCAAAATACTTTATCCTGATTTTTACGTCAGCTGTCCCCCCCTCTCCCCTACCCGTGATTTTCCCTGCCACGTTTTCTGTCTGGATGGCGAAGCCGAGCGGCTTTGCCTGAAATCAGAACCGAGTCTGGCCCCTAATACCTGCAGGAGACAGCACTCCTGACCCACGAAGGGAAACAAACTTTGCCACCAAACTCCCCCCACCTGACTGACAAGTCTTTAGCTTAACTCCACTGTTGCCCTGCTCATCGGTAGAGCCGGTGCATTTTCCTAAAGGTGCCGGCATCCCTCCCCTCTTTTCACAGACGTTCGAAGTAAAGTGTTTCACTTGCAGAGGTGGGGCGCGGGCTCCCTAAAGAAGGGTCCCTCGGGTCTCTGACCGCCTGGGTAGCCTGTCCCCAGGTTTCGTGATTCCCCACTCACCTCCCAGCCCCGGGCCGTGGATTCAAACCCCCGTGGCTGGACAGCGAGAGACCCCACGCCGGGGCAACGAGCCGCTCGGGCTGTAAGACGCCCTGTTGCCCGGGCCGGGGGGCAGCGCTGGCCCCCAGGATGCCCACGGGCGACGGGAGGAAGGGGAATCCCTCCCGGGTGGGGGGGTCTCAGCACGTTGGCTCCGGGGAGGGCCCTTCCTCGGGATGGGGTGGGGGGGGGGGGGGGGCTCTGCCCGCACCTCTGCCAGGTCGAGCCCGGGGGAGGGGGCCGGGGCTGCCGGCGGGGATACCCCCGGCGGGGCTCCGGGGGGGGGGGGTCGGGCGGGGAGAAACTTCCCCGCGGGGGCCGGTCCGGACCCCCCACCCCCGCCCCGCCGCCCCGCCCGCGCTCCGCCCCGGAACCGGGCGCGGCTGCCGCGGGCGGGCAGAGCCCGGCGGCTGCGGGCGCCGGCGGAGGGTCGCTGCCCGCCGCACCGCACCGCACCGCACCGAACCGCACCGCGCCTGGCCGCCCGCAGGAGACCCGCCGCGGTAAGGCCGAGCCCCGCCGGGGGCGATCGCGGGAACGGGGTCCTTTGGGTCGCGAGAAGTTGGGCTGAATTCTCCTCCACCTCCTCCACCTCCGCCGCCGGGGTTGCAGCCCCGGCTGGGCATCCTCCCTCCGGTCCCGGGCGGTGAGAAGGGGTCGGCGTCAAGGGAGGAAAGACCCCCGCCGGCACCGCGGGCTGCTCGGAGGTGTTGGTCGGCGCTTCGGAGAGGTGCTGGCCGAGCGGGCAGGGGGGGGATTGGAGGTGGAGGTGGGACCTGGGGCTGGGCTGCAGGTCCGGGACGTGGTCCCGGCTGCCGGTTCGACAGTGCATCGGAGAGGTGGGAGGCGGTCCAGATTGCAGATGCAACAGCGCGAGGTATAGGTGGGACGAGGTCCAGATTGCAAGCGCGGCGGTGAAACGTACAGGTGGGAGTTGGTCCGGATTGCAGTTGCGAACAGCCCGCGTACCGGCTGGATGAGGTTCGGCTCACAGGTGCGACTACGCAATGTGTAAGTGCGACGTGGTCCGTACAACGCTATGACGTGTAGGTGCGATGTGGTCCAGAGTGCAGGTGTGACAGTGTGATGTGCAGGGATGTGGTCCTGCCGTGCCTGCGTGTGACAGCCCATCTACTAGCATATAGCGTGCGGCTGCCGTGTCCGCTCCCGGGACTGGGCCGGTTTCAGGCTTTTGTTTTGAAAGATTCTGTTATCCAGTAGTTTTTAGACAAGGTCTCCCAAGTCCTGCCCCGGGTTTACTCACATACTTCTCTCGTGCCTCATCCTCCCTTTTGCTCAATAGCTCTGCAACGATGAAGTGGCTTCTTGCAACACCAGCTGAATTCCAGAGCTTGGGGGCGGGGAAGGAGTGCTGGAATACACCGATCTTAGGAGAAATACCCCAAAATGGTGTTCACGGTCCTCCCTCCCCGTACCAGATCAGCATTGTGAACTGCACATCGTTTTTCTTGGATTCCTAAGACTGAGGAATTTCTCTGAGTAAACACGCTGCAGGCTGCAAAACACATCAGGCTCCCTGCCTGCCTCCAGACTGCTAGGAAACTTCTGGCCTAAGTCAGTTAAAAAGAAAAGTTGGAGTCAGCAGAGTTATAGTAAGGTTGCAATCGACCTACTGAACTTGCTCAGAATTTGGGCCATCTGGCCACTAACCTGATTTCTCTTCCATCCACTTAAGCTTGTTTTTCCGCCGTACAGAGGAGCGGTGGCTGCCAAAACTGGAGGGCGGGGGGTGGATTGCAGGAACCTATGAGGGTATGTGATTTTTTTGGTCCTGTTATAAGTTAATAATCCCATTCTTGGCTGTCATCCAAGAATTTTGCTTCAAAAATGCAAGCAGTGTACAAGACCCATTGTGTAAAAGATAATCTAAACGTAGGACTGGAAGGGACCTGGCAGGTCAGCAAATCTAAGCACTGAATGATATTACGCCTTATTGCATGCCACTGTAATTCATTTGTTCCTGATCTCCCAGGAAGGGGAAGTTTCAGAACTTTACTGAACTGTTAGAAAATTCTTTTTCCAATATATGGCTTTCTCTTATTTATATTTGCACTACGATTGCTTCGTTCTCCCAGTCTGATGCCTTTCTCTCTTACCAGTATAGAAATAGGAGTTGCATGCTCTTCTCTTTGCTGTGCAATGCCAGACAAGCTAGAACTTGCTGTCTGCTTTCATGAAGCAGGCTCCAGCTTCTGCTGATCCCTGGCAGTCCTGCAGTGGGCTTCTTACTCTCTGACTTCCCCGTGGATGAGCAGAGCTGCAAGGCTGAGAGGTCCATCTGGTGCCTCTCGTGCTTTGACACCTCTCCTAGAAATAAATACCTCACCTGGTAGGTACTGCAATTAACCTCCTCCCCGGGCTCCTCCTGTCCTGTGATGGGGGTGGGAGACTGGGATTTTCATCCCCAGGTGTCCGTCCGACTTTTGGGTTCTGCTGTCAGCTCTGATCTTATTCCAGCCCTCTTATTAATCCCATTTTTATTGCATATCCCGATGCTCTGTGCTGGTGCAGTATTCTCCCAGCTTTCTCTCGCTCGCTTTGTTGTGAAGGCAGATGTTAAGTAGCATGGGGTCTCCCTCGCTTTTGGTAGTGACCCCTGCCAAACTCAGACTGACCCTTTCTATGGGACTGGCTGTCCGATCCTTTTAGGTCTGTACCCTATTTATTACGAATTTTCATCTTTTGTGTCTTAACTCCTGGTTTCACTGAGCTGTGTAGCAAGTGGCTGCATTTCAAATGTGTTGGAAGCTGAACTCTACCCCTTTCTTGTGTGCCAGGTATGCCAGATAGGTTTCCCAGAGCAACTGAGTAGAAAATTGCTCTTATCAAAGCAAACTAAGTTGCATTTTGTCCTCCTTTCCCCTGCCATTTACTTCCATGTCTTCGATTATTCATTTTTTTTCTGCAACAATTATTCTGTGGATGAGGGATTTTTAATCCCACCATTATACCATAACCAGTCATGAGTAGAAGATGGGCGTAATTCGGCAGTGGGTAGCAGCATAATGCCATGGATTAGGCAGTGGACAATATTCACAGAGCTGCAAAAGTTGGGGGAACTTCAGACAAACTCAGTGCTCATATCTGAGCTCAGATTTAACTCCCAGTTGAATATCCTTGCTATTAAGATTTGCAATAAGGTCTATCAATAATGATTCAGAGGAAATACCACCCACTGAATCAACAAAGTCAACTCATAGGATCACACAGTGGCACTGAACAAATCCAGCTCTGCTCGGTGCAAAATACCGCAGTCGGTAGGTGCAAACACATCACAAGGAGTTACCCCTGTTCCATTTGTTAACATTGTACATTGCTTTTTATCTAACTAGGTGAAAAATAGCTAAATATTTTGCAGAAGCTAGATACAGCCCTGCAGTGTGATATCGCTGGTGTTCAGTGCAGGAGGGAGGCTGGAGAATGACTTCAAGCTTCTGGCCTAATATGTTATAATCCCTTTGGCATTATCCACCAAACTCAAGTTTATTCCAGTTTTTCTCAGCATTGCATGTGTAGCAGTTTATCATACAGTGTTTGTGAGCGTTGTGCTGCAGAGGCTGCCTTCATCTCCCAGTGGCCAGAAAAAGCACTGAGAGCACCAAGTGCTGCAACCGAGCGGGCAAACAATCTGTATTTTAATTATATTGAGAGCTCTTGGGTCCCATGCTGTCAACCGAGATGCTAAGACCAAATTGGGAGAAGGAAAAAAGTTACATCGAATTTTGAGCCCTGGCTTTCTCCTTCTAACGGAGGGTGGCATCGTGCTGGTAGGTCTGGTGTGGGGTTGTCATGGCACTCCGGTTGTTCCAGTTCTGCAGGCGTGCTGTACAAACTGAAGTGAAGCGCTAGATGGGAATGCTTCAAAAAAGGGTTCACTACATTTGTGTGACTTCTCAGTGCCACTCAGGATCCTCGTGAAGGGCAAGTATTGTCTAGTTCCTTTTTACTAAAAAAACCCAAAACAACTAGTGAGCAATGGCCAAGACTTATGCTTGTTACCAGATGTCATAAGTGGTAGACGACGAAGCCGATGGTATGGAACTGAATGTGGAAACAAATAGGAAGAGGGTGTGGGGAGCTCACGAGCCCCCGAGTCATAGCCCGGCATCTACAACGGTTGTTACACTTAAAAGTAAGTGGTTGTACGATGTGGCAGGTGAACATTTGTTGCTGTTTTGTCAACCTAGCCTTTCAGATCTGCGGAAAGCATCAGGAGAGGGTCTAATAGCGTGAGGTTTTTTCTGTTTGATCTAATGAACAGGTATTGCTCACAGATTCAGCTGTTTCTACTACTGTGATACCTGAGCTGACGTTTCAAAGTGCTGGGAATGCTGAAGCCACAGATCAATGAAAATCTTAAGCAAGCAATAGTGTTTGCAAAAAGCTCTGTAGCATTTGATGGTGTATTTCAAGGTGCTCTGAAAAAGCTACTGAGCTGATAAAAGAGACCAGGCAAAGCCAGAAGGATGACTGAAAGCCAGTGGATGAAGTCCTCATCCCAGCATTGGAGTCACTCAGCCGATTCCAAAATGTTTAAGTACCTTAAAAGCAGCAGCTCACTTCAGAAGGGACATTGCTCCAGCACTATGTCCAGTAAAAAAAGGAAAGGCAAATGAAGAACTGCCAAATTTTGTAGCTGGTAGGGTGCAATGTTGAACTTGGCATGGTTATAGTAGGTGTCACCAGGTGGTGCTATTTTGCATTGACTTCCCATTTGTTTTTCTTACCATGACCATTATTTTGCCTCGGCTGAGGTGTGTATGGTATTAATTAGGGGGAGTGTTTAAGGGCAGAGGAGGAATTTTCTCTTTGCATTGCTGCTCCATTAGAGTCTGTTGTGCAGGTCTCCTCAGTCAGTCCTTGGTGCTGGGAGGACTTTCCCAAAAGGGACACGAGAGAAACTCCCGTTGACAGGTTGCGTAGCTGCTCGCAGAGTACCCATAGGTTCAGTAACACTGATTTCTCCCCAGATCTGACTTGCAAAGCCTTCTGTTGCCTCTGCTGCTCCCAAGCTGATGGTTAATGCCGACACAGGACATCACTAATGGCAGCAGGCCACCTCGGGACTGCGTGGGTCTCTGCTTTTCCAGCTGGGAGAGCTGAGTCACGTTTTAACGAGCGAGGACAGCGGAGGAACTTGGAAATCACTCCAGGAAAGTGTGGGAAAGGAGGCACCCTGCAACCATAAAACCTCTACATTTAGTTGCAGTTTGAAATGGAAAATGTTGGTGATTTTGCCCTTGCAGAGGTCAGGTGAATTTGGGGACCCGCGGGTCTGCTCCGCTCCCGTCTGCCCGGGGAGTCGTGGCCGCCTGCCCCACCTGGCCGCCGGCAGGGCCGGTGCCACACGGGGAGACGTGCCAGCCCCGCCGCCGTCCCCGGGGCCGCACGGCGAGCGCGTCCCTTGCTGGAGACACAGCCTCTCCCCAGCCTGCGCCGGCAGGCGGAGGGGACGGAAGGAGGGAAGCGGCAGCGGCAGCAGAGCCCGTTTCCTCTCTCCAAATCGATGAATGAGGACGGCATCGTTTCTATTTATTTGTTACGTCGGTGAGCGGCTCTAGGAATAACTTTGTTACCCTCCGCTCTGTCAGTTAAATTGCATTATTTTTAATAAGACAGCTATCTCCGTCCTGCTTCTGTTGTGCTGGTTTCCCCTATCTGGGAGCTGTCTACTCCTCGTCTGTCCAGCTCTTCTGTTAAGTCGTTGCCCGGCGTTCACCGAAAGCAACGAGCTAAGCGTTAGCGTTCTTTTCTGACAGAGCCCCCCGGTGCAAACAGAAGTTCCCGTGGTACGAGGTAGCAGCTCTATGAGCAATGGTTTTCTTCCCACAGCCTGCCAAGAAACCAAGCCACGGCAAACCAGCTCTTTCCACCGCCTGGCCCAGATCGAGGTCCTTCACAGCCCTCCCCGCACCGTTGGGTTTGCACTGGCCCATCTCTTCCAGCCGTGCTGCTGCCCAACGCCGAGCTCACTCCCTCCGCTGCAGCGGGTCCCCCAGGTGCGCGGGGTGGCACCGGGGGGTTCTGGGGTCCGGCTTTGGGGTTTTGCCCCCCCACAGCTGTGGACCTTGGGCGGCTGCCTCTGCTGCGTCGGTTGTGTGAGTAAGCCTCCCTCCCGCTCCAGAAACAACCACAATCTCCTCCTTTGTGTGTTTCTAGCTCAGAAAAGGCTGATTCATTCTCTGAAGCAGATTAATTACTTCTGCTATTTAAAAAAAGAAAAAAGAAATCCTTTAGAGTTGGTCGGCTTAAGTTTCAGCTGCGTGTACAATGCAGTAAAGCAAACGCGCTCTGAGCCAGAGCAAAAAAGTTTGCATGGAAAAAGAGGCTGTGGGTTGCGACATTTACCTGGCACTTCAGCAGTGGGCTTTGCAATTCAGAAAGTCTTTGTGAACGTGTCTTGTTCTTGACTTACATGACAAGTGGTGCAAATTTGAGCCCGCCTTGAAGGTTAACAGGGGAACAAATATTTTTATTCCCTGATATGTTTTATAACTCGTTTCCCTTCTGGTTTTCATCATGCTGATGTGGCACCCGGCTCCCTGAGTAGCTTGCATCCGAAGCCTGGCTGAGCTGCTCCATCTCTTCCTCGGAACACTGCTTTCCAGCCTGCTTGGCTCTGCTCTCTTGTTTATGCGCTGATGGGCTGTAGTTCCACATTTCAGAACAAGCTGTCCAATATTCATGAGTTATTTTGTATTTACCCAGTCCTGAGGCTTCTTTTATAAGCCTGGGGATAAATTCTGGTTTTTGTTATTTCCATTACTGGAAATGGACTGAACTTCCATAACCATTACCAAGCCCTAAATCTGGCCTCTGTTTATCTAGAAGGAAGGTAGGGAAAAGGACTGTCACAGAGCTGAATTGATTTACAAATCTGTAATTCCCAAACCCCTGTTCTGATAACACTTGTAAGCAAGTGTTGGAGCAAGCCATATGTATAGGGATGAATCACTTATAAAATTATATCCTAATATTACTTTTATATTTATTTATCAGATAAATATAGTGATTTTCCACTTGAAGATCAATGACAGCCACATGCTCAGCTGGCATAAAGCACTGCAGCTCTCTGGACTACGCAAACCTGAGGATATGACTGAACAACTGATTTCTTTGTAAAGAAAAAACCCAGTATCAACTACTTGTTTCTAAAGTGATTTAAATTATTATGCAGGAAAAAATAAAATGTTGGTATAAGATATCCTGCATGTAAGTTAGAGCTATGTATAGTAAGGTCATTTCTCCCCAGCATGAGAATTTCCCATCATAAACCCCCAGCTGGTTGGGCCATATTAAAATCCCTTCACGTTCATTCCAAGGCTGAGTTAAAACTGGAAAGATAATATCTAGGAGGACAACTTTAGGTCTTCTCGAAGCAGCTGGACCAAGTACTGTAGCAAAGTGAAAGGTTAAGCTAGTCTATGTTCTAAGATTACTGCATTGTAACATAGGGACTTCAAACTTTTTCACCCAGCAGTAGAGACAATAGTCTGAAGGCATCTTTGGAGTGGATTAGTTTTGAAATCATGCTAAGCCACTCTTCTGCAAGAATTTATTTTAAACGGCTCAAATGCTTAATTTCTTGAATTGGCAGCTGAGCACGTTCTCTGGTTACTCTTAGTAACATTCATATTCAGACAAGCTTACAGGAAAGTACCTGGCAGTATCTGGGTCTGTTCTCCTTAACCCGAGGAATCCTGGCTATGGTCAGCCTTATCTGAACAAAAATGTTCAGGGTGTTTGCTCTTGGGCTCTTCACCAGGTGAGATACCAGCCACCATGATTCATCAGCGGTTGAATGGAAAAGCTGATCTCAATAGGAGGGAGTTGTGTTTGCAGCCTGTTTGGAAAAGAGCTGGGAAAATGCTGCTTTCTTATGTACCATTCTGGTGTCTCAGTAGCTTTTTTTCAGCAGAGACGTCTGTAAACATGAATATGGATCCAAGCATCTCTTTGGTTTAGTGGTGCCTACAACCCTTTCCCCTGTGGAGCTCCTGCATCATACTGTTTTTTAGGGAAGAGCTATTCCCTGCCTGAAGATCATCCTTGTGCAAGTGAGGCAGGTTTGTGCCTGTGCCAGAGAAGTATGGCTAAAACCTGCACAGGACCTGCCTGCCTCTCTCCCTCTGGGGCAGGGCTCAAGCGGTCTTTTTTCTGTAATTACAGCTTCTCACTGTTGCAGCACCGGCGTGTGCGCAAGGGAGCAGAGTTCAGCTGCCTCGGCAGCCTTCATCCTGGCAATTCCTAAGTGGTTCCCCTGCAGCCTTAGCACAGGTGTAATATATGTATGCAGGATAAATAAACTGAATAAATATCAGGCTCTTTCCTCAGCCTGTGCTTAGGAGCACGTACGTCCTTTAGAAACCTGTGCATGGGTCTGTGCCCTTTGCTCTGGGTAGAACTGCTGGTGCAGTTTGGGGTTTTGGCAAAAAACTTTGTCATCGCCTGTCCAAAGAAAGCACCGAGATCCCCATGGTTAATGGTTTAATCTCCCCGGCTGGAAGCACCCTCCCCAAAACAGGATGTTTTTTCGTTGCAGAAGCTTCCTACCGAAAGAGCTGTGGAGAAAATGTTTTGGATGTTTATAGTACATCGACCCCATTAAATACAAAGTTCCCGGAAATATGCATGTGCTGGCAGTAGCAGAGTCCTTTATTTTCATTATCTGAAGTATCCATCAGAGAAAGACTACTTCAGAACGAATTTTTTTTTTTTTTTCTTCTCCTTATAGCATCATCTAAAGTGAACATATTCAGCAGAAAAGCAGTCAGAGAGCTGGTCTGTGACAAGAGCACTGGACGGGTGTCCGTCTCCAAGGAGGGGAGAGCAATTCAGTAAGCGGGAGAGCAATTCAGTAAGCAGAAGAGCCAGCAGTCAGCTTTGTAGCTCCCATCTTGCTCCCACGACTTCCTGAGGATGCTCAGATGTCTCTGCTCCTCGAGGAGGGAGCGAACCCGCTGCTTTCACTGTGCTCTCCCAATGCCTGGGAAGGTCATCGCTAGCCCACCCCATCTGCTCCCCAGCAGCTCTTCTGGCATCTGCTGCTGTCCCTGTGGCACAGGGTCACGCTGCAAAGGCCAGACACCTTCCCTTCCTTGTGGGCAGGGGGAAGATTGGGCTCTCCCCCTAAATTTGCCTGTCTTCACCTGGCCAAACCCCCTTTCAGTGCCCTTTCAGCACTTTCTTTGACACTGGTCCTTCTAATGTGGAATTCAGTTCTCAGATGAATGAAGGAGTCTTGTTAATTATCCAGATTTTTTTCCCCGTACCCTAATTTTTCCCCTATAAACGTGTGGTTGTCTTCACCGGCTCTATAGGAGCCGCAGTACCCAACAAGGCAGTCGCAGAGATGGGGAGGCGAATATTACACCTGTAATTCTCAAATACTGGCTGTGCTGATGCTTAGTAATTTAGTAGCGGATGATACCAGGCATTTTAGGCAGGATCACCTAAAAAGAGCCATCGCAGCAGACCTCTGGCTAGCATCTCTCTCTGCCAGCCAGAAATGAGCTGAGTGTCTCCTTTCCAAAATCCTTGACACAACTTACAAGAAAAGCCACTGGCACAGGAGCCGATTTGTTGCATAAATGTAGAGCAGCAAGAAGACACTGATTGCTGTAATCAGGAATAATCTAATTCCTAAGGGCAAATTGGGTGTATTTATTTCTGTTTAATTGGATTCCTGCATTTTGCGGACCCGCCACATGTGCAGGGGAGCCACCATGCTGCCATCTGGAGGCAGAGCAATAGTGGAGCTGTAGAGGGTCTCAGCTCTTGTTTACCTAACGCGGGACTAAACTGTTAGTTCTTGATTTAATCTGCCTGACTTTGATGTAATTACTGTTCGGAGGACCACCAAATCATCTGCTAGAAAATCAGGGTGAAATTGGGCTGATTTGCTGGGGGAAAACCGTTAGTTCTCTCTCTGAAAGCAAAGTCGCTGGGACAGAAGCTCAGATGTGAGAGGATGGATCCATCAAAGGATTTATGCCCTTAACCCCCTACATTCTGGTGGTGTGGGGGCAAGCAGAAGCATCCATGTGTCCACAAGCTGCTCCCGCGCGGGCTGGCATCAGAGCGTGGCGAGGGTGCGGGCAGCTGCCTGCAGCGGCCAGGCAGGGCTGCGAATGCCTGGAAGAAGCACAAGTGATGCACGTGCTGGGAGCAGGAGCTGGGATCCAAACCCCCTCGTTTTTCTCAGCTATGGCCCATTGCTGCTGCTGTTCATGTGTTGTGGGACCCGCAGAGGGACACTGCAGCCCCAGAGCTGGTTTTTCTGCTTTTTAGCCCAATTTCTCTGCTTCTGTTTATTTTTTTTTTTTATGTGGAAGACGATGCAGCCTTTCTAAGAACACAAACCTTTCTGGCATATCTCACAGGTCCGGGCTTCAGATGAAACCTGATGGGAGCTGATAGCCCTTTAAATTTCTTCCGTGGTTGCGAGGACAGGAATTTGCAACATCAACAATCCTTTCTTTGCAGGAATTTTTCTTCTCTTAACCTTTTACATTTTCCCTAAAACCTGGTGTGATCCCTATCCTGCTCCCAAGAACTAGATTAGTGACTGACCTTTTGCGGACTTGCGGATTACACTTCAGGAGTGCACGTAACGCCAAGTGACATTCATTTGCTGTTGTAAAACCCATCATGAATTAACGTTTGTCTTGTATTGGATAAACACGCCCTCAGAGAGCTTCCTACAGCAGGATGGGGAGCTTTGCAGAGTCATTTCCCTGGGTATTGAATTGTTATGGTGAAACTTCCTTAATTAGAAAGCAAGTTCGTCTCTTAAGGGCTAGCTGAATTTGGACCAAAGGGCAGACAGATCAGTGTATTTCTAATATTGGTGGAGCTGTGCTCATGTACACAAGGGTTGAGTTTCCCCACTAAGGCAGGAAAGCTCTTGCTGTGGGCTCCAACTTTTGATCTAGGGAGTTCAATTCAGGGTAGAGACCTCACAGAGTAAGAAAAAAACGAGCATTTGAAGCCTAACAGCTACCCTGAGCCAGGCAGGAGGTCTCTGCTAAAATGGGCCATGTTGAAATATTCACAGTTTAATAATAACTGGCTTTCAGTTAACACCTCCCGAGAGGCTGAATGGATGCATTTTACAGCTGTGGCTCACAAACCAGTTTCCACGTGAAATCTCGATCAGAAAGGCACAGAGACATTTTCTGTTAAAAAGCTTTTAAAGTCTTCAGAGCCTGCTCAGCCCATAAAAGCTGGGCCGGACTGAAGCTTAGTGGGACCTTAGGGGTACCCCAGTGAGAGCAGGATTCCCGTCACCGAGCCCCTGCCCGGGGGACGCTGCCTGACCCTCTGACCCTTGCTTTGCCACCCTTCTCCCCACTGCCGATCCTGGGCTGGGCAGCCTTGGGTCAGACATCCTCATTATTTTAAGCTGTCCTGGCTCTCCCAGCATTTCAAAG
This sequence comes from Astur gentilis, assembly GCF_929443795.1. Lineage (NCBI taxonomy): Eukaryota > Metazoa > Chordata > Aves > Accipitriformes > Accipitridae > Astur > Astur gentilis. The sequence continues at coordinate 13,358,148 of NC_064904.1, forward strand.
ACCTCTGAGATCTTGCAGTGTTTAAAACCCCGGCGCCACAAAGCCAGAAAACCCCGCGCAGCTGATGCAAGGTGCAAGGGGCTGTCCCTGCTGCCTGCCACCCCCACACTCTCCATCCCACCCACCCCGGCCATCCTTCTTTGGGGTTTTTTTGGGTGGGTTTTTTTTTTCCTTTCCTTTGCCAGATCATTTCCCTGCTTTGATCATTTCCCTGCTCTGAGTCACCCTGTGCCAGGACTGCTTTCTCGTGCTGGCGGACGGAGATGCGGCGCAAGCCTCCCTCCTTCCCAGCCCATGGGGAAGTGTCACCCTCCGAAGAGTGAATGAACGGGGTGAGAAATGATATGCAAATGCCTTCCCTGGAGGCTACAGAAAATTCACTTCCTTGCACCTTTCCGAAGACTGGTATTTACATACTATTAGATGCCGACATCCTGTTGAACTTTCTTAGAGCGTGTGATTTGCAGACACGCTCATTTGAGGATTTAGACTTTATTGACTGCAGGTTGCTTGGCAGAGAAGAAGAAAATGAGCTGGCTGGGGAAGTGAAGGCTCACACAGCCGGTCGAGAAGGACCCTTCTGTGCGAGAGAGACAAGGGAATAATTTGGCTTCAGCTCTGAGGTAGGAATTCTTCCCTCTACCTGTTTTCTCTGTCCTCTTGGCATCCTGTGGAGGTGTTTAAAAACAAACAAAAAAAAAGCAATAAAAGGTTTATGGTTCTCATAATATCTGTTTGTGTGACAGCTTCCTGCTGAGCGGGAGCTGGGAGAGTCTTAGAAAGTTACCACCACACTGTCCATGTTGCTGGGTAACAGTTTCTGCTTCTCACGTGACCCCCAAATCATAATAATCATAATAATTGCATCCCCAAATGCTGAATGATGCTGGAATCGCTGGTAGGTGGATGGGCTGCCTCCGTCTGAGCGTGTGGGTGCTGGAGCAGGGAGCGGGGGGCCCTCCAGACCCGCCTTACACCCCGTCAGGATATTCGTGGGATCCAGACCCAAGTCCCATTCCTTTCCGGCTGGGTCAGGGCACCTCGCTGGCTCCCGTGGGTCTGCTAATGACAGCGGGGATGAAGCTGTGGTGAGATCAGGGTGAAGCATTTGCAGCCCCATTTGCTGCAGTGTAGCTGGGAGCCGGCACCCTCTGCACGGGGCAGGTGCTGGCTACCACCCAGCATCCCTCCAACCCAAAATCCGCCGTGCCTCTGAACGCCAGTGGTAACATACAAGGATGCCGCAGGGCTCGTACCCACCGTGGAAAGCTTTTAAAATTGGTTCAGCTGATTTGGCACTCAAACAGATAGGGAAGGCTGGCACCTTGCTTCTGGCCAAGGTCTCTCCAGTTGGCCGTTCCCAAAGCGAAGGTCTGAGAGCTGCACCAGCCTGATTTAAACCTGGCTTCCCGGGTTAAGGTGAATTGGTTATTGAGTGTCTTCAGACAGCGTTACTGGTGTAACAAAGAGTGGTTTTAAACCCATTTAAAGCTAAGCTGGTGCAACCTTTAAATACAAATAAGGCTTTAGGTGCCACTGACGATCCTAACATAAACATCCTTGAGCATCAAACTTGAGCTGGATTTGCATGTAGTACCTATAGCAGCCTGATGATTTATTTACTTGTTTATTTACTGGCAAGGAAGCAGGCACCAGTGATTATATTTACCAGCATGGTTAATCCTGGTGTAACCCCACCACTGCCACTACATGTTGAATAGAACATTTACCCCTTGTGCAAGGCATCACACAATACCATAGCTTGTATTTGCCCAGCAGAGAGGAGCTGTGCAGGCACACAGCATCCTAATAGTGTTAGATGATGGGACTGAATCAGGACAACGTGTTTTTCCTTTCTTTGTAAAAGAATAAGCTATACTGGCAAATACATATGCCGGCATGGTCCTTTTTGTCTATGGACTGAAGTCCTTTTCTTGGAGTTCACTGCCAGAAGAAGCCCTTGCCAGCCCCGTGCCACCTCCAGCCAGCACGTGGATGGCACAGCTCCTGCCCGCTGGCCGCAGCGGGCTGCGTGTCCGTGCTCCCTCATTTGCTAAAGGCAAAACACTCCCCGTGACGGTGCGGTGCCTCTGAGGACACAGCCGACGCGGGCTGCTTTGCGAGAGCTCCTATTTGCCTCACACGGGGGCTGTGCCAAAGCAAAGCGTAGTGTGCCAGAGATTTCATGAACTTCTTCAGTAATGCCGAGCAAGATTAGGCCTCGTTCCAAGACCTTTTAATTTTTTAAGCATGAATGACTCATTCTGGCCTCTGATACTGGGGAGATCAAGAATACATAGATCTGGAGGCGACTGAGGCTACTGGCTATGGCAGAAAAAGGATGGAGCAGCAGTTGGTTTGCGTGCTGAGGCAGGGTCTGGTGAGCAAACCATGGTTTTTGTGTGCATGCCTCAATTTCCCACCATACCCTTACCATCAGCTCCCCTGGGAGACTGAGTATGCTGCCGGTTCCTACCAACACAAATGGGCCCACACCAAGGGGTCAGGTTGGTTTCTAAAATAGAAATTTTGAGTCCCCCCCAACACCTCTTTTGGTGCATGGGAAGATGATTTCATTAGCCTGTATGTACGCCAGCTGTTCAGAGGCTGCACAGGAAAACACAATAGTACAAATGAAAGCAAGAGGAGAGGAGGAACAAAACCCATCATGCTTCCTGAAGTGCTTTTGGAAAGCACAAAGCCAGGATGTTGTTTCTTTTTAGTGACTGAGTAGTCTGACATGTTGCAAAATACAAAGGCTCGGCATATTCCCAGCAGCAGAGTGGAAACTGGAACTATCCAGAAGCAAAACCTATCATTAGCAGTCAGCCAGGTAGAACGGGCTCCTGAGTGCCAGGAACTGGCATAGAAGGGAGGAGGGGCTGAGCAGCAAAAAAGAGCTTTTCTTAAGGGCCAGCGGTGTGCCCAAGCAGCCTTGTGGAGGGAAGCGGTTGGCTGTGAGGGCAGCACTTGGGGTCGGGATGCTCTCAGACTTCTTCAAAGGGCAGCAAGGAGCTGCTGTTCCCCCTCAGGCCCCCCTGTCCTGCAGCATGGGCAGTGGGTCTGCTCCCAAAAAATCAGAATGGTTTTGACCTGTAATTTTTCTCCCTTTTGTTTTCACTTGATCATATTTTGTTGCCCTGAGAAAGCTCTTCTGACATGTTCTCCCAGGTCCTTGCTGTGATCCATGTCATCCTGGAGGCATGTAATAATTTAGACTGAAAGCTGTGCTGTGCAGCTCTGTTCTCCACAGCATCACAGGATGGAGAAAGTATTGATGTGCCCTGATTTATCTCCCACAGATGTCATCTCCCTAGGAGCTGACTTGAAGGACAGAGGGGCACAGAACATTGAATCTGGGAAGCACCTGATTCAAAAAGAAAGGAGGAGGAAATTTTATGAACTGGGTTGGATGGATGCAGGGAACATCACAGCTTTGCAAACCCAATGATCTGGAAAGATAGCACCACAAACCACAATGTTGCTGTAGCCGGGTACAAGCGGACAAGCCTTTATGATGCCTTTATGTTTCTCAAAGGAATCTCTTCAAATTAAGAGTATTTTTGCATTGATGCTTCTTTAGTTGTCATTCCCCATCAGGCCTAACCCACCTCTGAGGGTGAGAAGCAAGATGAGGGGAGGGTTGCACGTATCACGGTGAACGTTGTGGGCTGTGGGTGTCCCCACGGCAGCAAGCACAAGGTGCTCCATCAGGATGTGCCCTAGGGAGCAGCACCCAGCACCGATGCCAAGCGCGATGGGAGGGCAGACCACGGGTGCTGCAGGCACAGTCGGACACAGAGGCTGGGGACATTGCTTCCACCATCGCAGCCTCCTCTATGGCCTGGGCAGCAAAAAGCAAAGGTCCCCATGCCCTTCTACTGGCAGGTGGAGAGACGTATTCAGCCTTTCAAGTCTAGCGCCTTGTCTCGTTTTGTCAGGGGACTTTCATTCCCTCAGCCAGCACAGTCTAAATGGCCTCTGTGAGACAGCCAGACAGATGCATTCCATTTTAATCCCTTATCTGTCTCACTCTGCTGAGATCATTTACCTGCTAATAAGCTCCTGTGGTCAGAGATAAAAGGCAAAACTACCAGCCCTTTAAGGATGATGCTTTGCAACACTGTGCTTCACGGAAAATATGGAAAGATGTTGCATTCATAATATATCACTCATATCTGTGTTTGTAAACAGATTTATCACACCATCTGCAGAATTGTACTGCAGTCTCCTCCATATTTATTTCCTTTCCATTTATATAGTACAGCTCCTATTTATTTTATTCCCTTTTTACGGTTAGATACATTAGCCATCTTCTTTTCTTCCCTACAGAAGAAGTGCACTCTCTGTGGGGAAGAGTATTTAATCAATCCAATTTGTTCAGCTTAGTCCATAAAAACACAAGCCAGTACTGTTTGGAGAGGTACCTGCCTGGGTTTGTTTCTCATCTCTTCACATCTGTGCAGAGCAGGTGGGGAGGAAAGGATAATTCAGAACAAATCCATGGGTAAACAGGATGCTCTGTCAGTATTTCCTTTCTGCTCTTGCACTGGTTGAGTGTAATTTTCAGAAATCAGCTAAGCCTAAGGTCAATAATGCTATTATAATCTCTCTGACCTTCTGTAGCTGATACGATATCTAATGAAGTATTTCTACAACTGGGAGCAAAAAGCCAGCCTGCTTTGTTATCCAGTTTGAAAAGAAACCTTTAGTCACACGCAAATGAAAAAAGTGATTCGCTGAGCATAAAAAGAAGTCACACTGAGAGAAAGGGAAGCTTGTGGTCGGCAGCCACTTCTGCAGCCCCTCGGCTGAGCAGCACGAGCCCCGGCACAGCTCCAGGCAGGGCAGAGCCCGGGCACGAGCCGGGGGGACCGTCCTCCTCCAACGGCTGCTCCTGCAGCGGGACCACGAGGCTCTTCCATCCACACAAGGCCCAAAACCAGATTCTTCTGCTTGGGGCACCCTTTCACTTGGGGGAGAGGAAAGAGTCTGGGTTACAGCAGAGCCAAGAGGAGGGACGGGTCCCAGCCAGTGAGCCAGGGCTTGGCCACCGCTGCCAGCGCTGGGGCTTGTGCCCATCCCCTGTGCAGAAGTAGAAAATCCAGGACAGTCGGTTCCTCCTCCCGGGCGGGAGGCTGAGGGACCTCGGGTCTTTGTGGAAGCCACCGAAGGACGGGGCTGGGCAGGATGAGCTGTGCTGCACCCTGGACGGATGGTCCTCAGCACTGCCCCACGCTGAAAGTCTGGCCTTGACCCCAGGCACTGGAAGAGGACTACTGGGCTCGATGCACAGCACGGGGAAGGATTTGACCGCAGCTCCTTAGGAGCACCACTTCAGCCCCATGACTGTAAATTTGCTGTGGGGAGAGGTGTAGGACACGGACCCATAGCCAGGGCTGTGACCCTGGGGGCAGGACACTTTTGCTCCTCTCCCTCTGGGGAGGGAGGATTTCTTTTCTTTGCATTGAGCCTAACCCAAAATCCTGGGCTTCGGTACAGAGGAGTGACTGGGGGTGACTAACTCCAACAAGAATTTTACCAAGAATGAGTCAGGGCTCTGGGCTGCAGACAGTGATGACAAATCTCAGAAATTCAAGCCTGTACTTTGGCAGGAGGGATTGCCGTTTGGGTTTTGGGGGTTTTTATATGGTCCTTTTTATGATTTTTTCAGCTGTACAGTGTGTTCTCAGATGGTATATTTGCAACTTCATGTTTTTCAATCGTGACCATCATTTTTTCAGATAACAGAACAGTGAACAACTGGGCGCTTGGCCAGCTCTTTCCCCACTGAAGCAAAGGGAAACTCTGCAAGAGGGTTCCTCCAGAGCTTTCTAAAAGAATTTTCTGTGACCGCATCCCGCTAACTCCCCCACCTTCTGACCCTTACTCAACATAGCCGTGGATGCTGTGAGCTGAATGCCCCTGCCAGAGAGTCCCACCATCACCTTTTCCCATGAGAATTGTTCGGGATCTCTCAAATATCCCACCCCATCACACTTTGCATCTTTCCAAGAGGCATGTTTAGGCCTATAATATCATGCCTGCCACAGATTGGTGAGCAAACTTTTTGGCTGTGTATTTGCCAAGGGGTGACTGCCAAAATGAAACTTTTGGGTAAACCAGAAGCCATGTGGCTCTGCTGCGGCGAAGCAGCCAGGACCTTTCCTCAACAGTGCAGTCCCCAGGAAAAATCACAAGGCAGGCTTTAAAATAACAAGATTATTTCCAACCATTGTAAATGGTCCATCTTTTATCTTGGCTTTCTGGCAAATAAAACCTTTCAGAGATGTCTCAGTTTAGATTTTTCAAGCCTTTTCCTGACACGCTGCAGGGCTAGAAACCCTTGTGCTGTAGCTGGTAAGGGAAAGAGAGACTCTCCTATAACTCCTTCAATCCTGCAGGAGCTGGGGTTTGGGAGCCAACTGGCCCCCAGGTTATTTTGAGCCCCGTGTGGGCCCAGGGAAGCATTGGTCCCAGTGGCGTGGCAGGGAGGGGAGCTAGCGTTAGTGGCTGGCTTTGGGTCCAGCAGGTTTATTCCCCTTTTGTGAGACAAACTGTCCTCTCTGGGAGCAATTCAGCTTTAAACCGATTGCATTCAGCTTTGTAAAGGCCTTGCATTGTACAATTTAATCACTGTGGGACTGAAAAATAATAATCCTGCCTAAAACCAGAAAATTTGGCTTTGCTATTTCTCTGTGCTGAATCAGCTCCTCACTCTCCTTGCTGCTAACAGCATGGCAGAGACAGGCCATGTCCTCCAGAGAGACGGGCCTTGAAGAGGTGCTCTGCATCTCCAAAAAGGCGCGCTGCTGTTTCCATAGCCTCCCGCTGCTGCCCCTTCGCTTGCAACCTGTCAGGCTCTCACATTATCACACACAAGCAGCACGTTTTGCAAACATATTTACTATTACAGCAGACAGGAAAAGATTAAGCGAGTGTTATAAAACTAACCTCCGCATCAGTCAAAAGAAACAAAAGCAAAAAAATAACAACGTAATCAGATGCTCTTATGAGCAGGGTATGCTCAAAATTACTTCTCCATCTCATTACAAATGCTTAGAAACTGCACAGCCTCTCCAGTGCAGTGAGATTTTAAACTGGATAATGGGCATATGTAGCTCAGAGCTGTTAATGCCACTTCCAACCTTATCCTTTTGCTGCATGAAAATAGGTAGTGGCTATTGACTGGTGTAAATTGGCTACTTTTAAAGCTGCATTTGCTGGCTTAGATGTGCTAAGAGTCTCTCTACAGTTTTCAGGGCCTGAATGTAATGTGTGTGGTTAAGGAGGGGATATATTGAGTTTCTTCAGCAGAGGACTGGTTCCAGTGTGTGCCCTACATGCTGGAGAGCTGGGGACCTGCTGCAGTTGAGCTTTACATCCCAGTTACTAAGAGAAAAAACAGGGCTGCTGGACGGTTGTTCGTCAGTCCAGGCAAGCTTCTCACTTTGTCTTTTCATTTTCTTTCAGGACAAACTGTTCACGATGTCAATCAAAAAGGAAGGTGCCCACAAGAAGTGGGCTGCCCTGAAGGAGAAACTCGGACCCCAGGAGACTGACCAGTCAGAGGCCAACCTGGAAAATGCAGAGCCAGAGCTGTGCATCCGTCTCCTGCAAATGCCATCAGTGGTAAACTACTCTGGGCTGAAGAAGCGGCTGGAGAACAGCGATGATGTCTGGATGGTCCAGTTCCTGGAGCTGTGCGGGCTGGACCTCCTGCTGGAGGCCCTGGACAGGCTGTCTGGGCGAGGAGTGGCCAGGATTTCTGATGCCTTGCTTCAGCTCACTTGCATTAACTGTGTGCGAGCGGTCATGAACTCCCACAAAGGCATCGAATACATTGTGAGCAATGAGGGCTACGTTAGAAAACTCTTCCAAGGTGAGAAGACATCTTCCCGCTTCATCCATCAATGTGGCATGGGGGCAGGACTTTCCTGTTGCTTGTCCTCCTGCCTCACACCAGGCTTCTTGCAAATTGTTGGTCGCAACTGATTAATGAGGTTGCTTTCTTCTTTAAAATAATACTGCTTTGAAATGACATTGCCTTTACCACTCAATGCTATTTCCACACAAATATCTTCATAGTTTACTGAGAAGCCAGGGATAAACCCAGCCTTAGCTGTTCGCAGGCATGAGAAGTCCTCGACCCTTCAGCTGTCAGCAGACATTTGCTATTTAGTCTTTGGGAGCCCCAAGGGCAGAGGGAGAGGGATTGAAAGGGTGTGGAGACTTGTAGCCTGTAAGAGGAGGGAAGGTGGCATGGTTTAGACTCAGGAGAGCACGTTCTCTGCGCTGCTCAGTCTGTTCCGTCTAGAAGATGGTAGGTAATATCACTCACTTTCTGCTGCCATTCACTTGGCTTGTCATTAGGTATGAAACTTCGTCAGGGCATCTCCTAGGACTTATTGTACACCACTTAATGATGGTGGTGCTGGGAGGATAATTTCTGTGCTACTTCACAGAGCTGAGATCACCGGTGTGCCCAGAAACCCTTATTAATAATTATTTAAAACACATTTAGTCTGAAAGCTAGCTTGCCCCCCTCTTCAGTTTTGAAGTCCTCTTTCTTCCTCTCCACCCTGTATTTTCTTAACTAGTGTGAAATACAGAGCTGGCATTTTTGTGCTGTGAAAAACAGGCCGGTACCCTGGGCTTTTCAGTGGTCAAGCTTCTTTGTGCGCTAATAAAGGAAAAATAAGATGGTCTAATCCACTCCTCCCAACTCCCGGGGCTCACAGAGAAAGAGTAGTGGAAAAAAGAGAATACGTGGGGACTGGTTAGAACAATTGGCCTACTTGATATGCATATGGGGTGTTTCTGCACTAAAAATAAGACTCATTAATTGAAGAAAATGGTTCATCTGCTGTTCTAGAAAATACCCATATGTGAAAATGGGAAATAAAATGTGCGATTGCGAGTGCTGAGATCTTGGCTGCTGTTGCAGTGCACCACTGGTACATGGAAAAAATGAACACCTACAAGCAGCACCAAAATGCCAATAGGGTACTTGAACTAGCATTTACTGTTCCCAATAGAAGTTACTACCAGATATTGCTATTGGGATGGAATATCTATAAATTGAGATTTTTTTCTTCCCATCTTCCACATTCTGGCTCCACTCCTTCAATCTGTTTTTCTACCACTGGTCATAAGCCATGTAGCAGAAGACACTGAGATTCAGAACATTAATGTCATTATAAATTCTTTTTTGTTTTGTTTTGTTTTCCCTCCAGCACTTGACACAACTAATGTCATGGTCAAAAAGCAAGTGTTTGAGCTCCTGGCTGCACTGTGCATTTACTCATCAGATGGCCATGCTTTGGCTTTGGATGCCCTGGACCATTACAAGGCAAGTGTTGGGCTGCAGCAGGGGTACGGCTCTGCTCTGATCCATGCAGGTAGATCTATGTACCACAGAAAAGCGATAGGAATTCAGGCCATTTTGCATCATTTTGGTAAGAGAGGCAGGGATTTATAAGGTGAAAACTGGAGGAAATTTGGCCTGGTCAGGATAAGTCCATGGTGCTGCTCTGTGACTTGTCTGGACAGATGACTGCCAACCACAAGATCCCTTTTGGCAGGAAAAGCACTACCAGATTAGCAAAATAGATAATGCCACATCCATGGGTTTCATTGGCCACAAGCCCAGGTAGGTGCATCAGTTATCAGAAAGCATAAAGGGGTCCAAGAGGAGTTTCACTGACTTTCTCTGCTGACCAGACCCCGCTCCATGATGGAGGAGGGCTGCTTTTATCTGTATCTTCCTGCCTTGCGCACAGTGGGATAAACTGAGAGGTTTTAGATGCTAATTCCATCTGAGAGCCTGCACCAAAGTGGTAGATGTTTCTGAACTGTCTGAGCAGAAATTTCACTTGTGTTATTAACAGAGTGCGAAGAACCAGCAGTATCGATTCAGCGTCATAATGAACGAGCTCTCCAACACAGATAACGTGCCATACATGGTGACACTGCTGAGTGCCATCAATGCCATCATACTGGGTAAAGAAGAGCTAAGAACAAGGACACAAATCAGAAACGAGTTCATAGGTAAGGATGTTCGTTGCACCTAACTTTCTCTGGAGAAAATCAGTTGCCAAGCAGGTTTATTTTCAGATGTATCCATAAGGTGACTAAAGAGGGCTGGGGAGCAAAACTGCAAATATTAAAGGCAGACTCCTTTCTTTTTTTTTTGTCTTTTGATCTCTATGTACTTCAACAACCTTTCTGTAAACAGATTTTTTAGACCTTGCTGCTTTCCAATATCTTCGATCTTTTCTGGAATCCCAGCTTCTTCAACACATTTCTATAACCAACCATCTTATGTAGCCCCATTTCTATATGTTACAGCTTCTCATAAGAGTACATAAGGTTTCTTCACCCTGTGTGTACTCAGCTGAGCCACTGAAGCTGCCCTGTGAGTCAGAAATACTTTCCAACTGCTTGAATACCAGGATCCTACGTACCGTTGTTAGGATTCACCTCACATAATGTGCACATCTGAGCTGGTGAGCTTGGGCTCCATTTCTCTCTGTGGAGAGCAAGGGACATTTGACAGCACCGTTCATCTGACTGATCCATCTGAAGATATTTTCACTTTTTCTCTCTGCAAAAAGTGTTTATGAGCATAACATTATATAAAGATCATAACACATCAGTACCAAGTAGGTCATAATGCCAATATATCTATTTTTTGTTCTCCCAGGGCTTCAGCTATTGGATATTTTAGACAAGCTAAGGTAAGGATCACTGTTTAAATTTTCTTTTATAAATGAAATTCACAGTAACGCAGCTATGGAAACTTAATCAGCCTTCAGCTGTGTGAAGTGAAGTGTACCCGTGTGGAGCGGACCATGCTTTTGTGCACCCATTACACAGGAACCGGAGGCATTAGGCCAGTGTTAAGATGCTCTTGCCAACCACGGTGTCACAGGGACAGCTGTTGGCACAGATGGCATTGACAAAGGCTCTGAGCACAGATGGAGCAAGGCTCAGCAACGTCCTCATTGAGGCTGCGTTTCAGACTGAACCTGAAGTGATGCTGTGGGCTCCCTGAGCAGCTTGCTATATTCAAAACGCCTTCACTGCTTGTGTTGGTCCCAGAAGCATCCAGCTAAAACAATTTACTAATGCATATCTGGACATACCTATCTTCACAGTTTCTTACTTTAAAAATGATGTTGTGTCAGAAACACCCATGATGAATTCTAGAATGCATTATATGTGAGTTGCAGTTATCCACATAACTGGAATTGCTCTGTCCAACCCCATAAAAATTAGAGAAGAGAAGATCTTGCAATAGTGCCAGCTAGCAAGGGTGGAGTTCCTGCACTGAGTGGTCTCAAGAATGCTGAAAAAGTTGGCTTTAGAGTATTCAGGGGTTTTTTAATCCAGTTTTGAGTAACAGAGAAGGAAGTTTTTTGAACAGAAACATCACTGGAATATTTTCAATTTGTCTTGACTTTAAAAAAAAAAAAAAGAAGAAGGTGGCCCAGTTTCAAAAGGTGGAAATGCCACTCTGTTGTTACAGTTCCAAGAAGCCCATACAAAGCATACACTGGCCCAGGCTATGCCATGAAAAGTCCCATTCATTTGCATGTCTTGACTGTAGAAAGAGGTACATTCAGTTCAAGAAAGGACACACTGATGGCATTTGATCCTTTATAAATAAGGTAGAGTTGGGTACTTTGAACACCGACTGGCCGAGTCTGAGAGGCAAAGAGATAAAAGCCATTTAAACAAAAACAATCATCTGAAAATCAGTGAAGGGCTCTCCAGTGAAAATGAATGCTGTAATATTGCAGAGACATAGAGGAGGAGGATCTGCTTATCCAGTGTGATACATTTGAGGAGTTCAAGATAGAAGATGATGAGGAATTATTAAAGATATGTGATGGGATAAACATGAACGATCATCATGAGGTCTTTTCATCTCTCTTCAATAAAGTAAGTAGGCCCTCACATGGGGTGCAAAGTCATGCAATGGCAAAGTTAACACCCTTTGCTTGGAACCGGTCTTGCTGTGATGGAAAGCTGCCCTGTCTTCCAGGTGAGCCGCACTCCGGTCTCCATCCAGCTGCTGTCCATCCTCCAGAGTCTGCTGCACTTGGAACCATCTCATCACTCCAGCCTCCTGCTGTGGGAGTCCTTGGACGCGGTAGTGAACAGAGCCCTTTTGCTTGCAAATGACAGTAAGAATGACGTATCCATCCAGCCTTGCACTCTCCTCTTGTTTTCCCTTGTCCCATCCACTGCCCCCAGAAGTCCTTCCCAAATGCACAGAAAATAATCTATGGGACTTGCTAAGAGCTGAACAGAAGCTGGGACAAAGCTACACCTCCTGCATAGGGTCAAGTCTTGATGCGAAGCCCCAGCCATATGGATGCCAGTGAGAGCTGGCCATATTTAGCAGTGGGCTCAGGATTCACGGTCTTGCTTTGATCCTTAAGCCCTGAGCTTTGGCTCATGGGACTCAGTGGGAATCTGTCCTCATTGGCATCCTGCCACTGGTGCTGGCTAGTCTTACTGGCAGGCATGCTCAAAACAGTGTTTGTGGTCCAGGACCATGGGAAGGAAATTGCCCAGAAGCTAAAAGTGCATTTGTGTAAAGTGACATTAGGGAGTGGGCAAAGTGACACCAGGGAGTGGGCTCAGTGACACCAGGGAGTGGGCTCTGTGGCTCCAGATCTGCTGCTTGGTGAAGGTTGAATAGCATGAACCAACCTTTCGGCCCCATCCACTTCTCTGACCCCAACTCATGTCTCTAGTCCAGGGGAACACAGTTGAAGAAGTCATTGAGAGGCTGCTATCTATCAAGAAACATCCAAACAAGCAAAAACGAGCCGAAAACCGGCTGTCCGGGAGTGCAAATGGAGGCATCCAGGCTGAGCTAGAACCACGTGCACACGCAGCTCAGAGCCCAGCAGGATCATCAAACCCCTCCAAGGCACCAGCAACTCCCTCAGGGCCACCCGCCAACGAAAAGATCTCATCCTCCCAGCTCACAGCCTGCTCTGCTTTGCCGGAGACATCTAACCCTCCACCCAACACTGCTCCCGCCCCGGCACCTCCACCCCCACCACCTCTGCCCCAACCCTCTGACACAGCAGCTGTGACCCCCACGTCCCCCATGATGAATGCACCTCCAGCCCCTCCACTCCCTGGCATCCCTCCACCCCCACCCCCATTGCCTGGCATGGAGGGTATCCCCCCTGCTCCACCCCCATTGCCTGGCATGGTGGGCATCCCTCCCCCTCCACCCCCATTGCCCGGCATGGGTGGCATCCCTCCCCCTCCACCCCCGCTGCCTGGTATGGTGGGCATCCCTCCACCCCCACCCCCATTGCCCGGCATGGGGGGCATCCCTCCACCCCCACCCCCATTGCCCGGCATGGGGGGCATCCCTCCCCCTCCACCCCTTCTGCCCGGCATGGCAGGAGATCATGTAGAAGCCGTGGTGGCCTCCCAGTTCAGCTGTCCTCTTGGCTCGGGCAGGCCTCCCCACAAGACGATGAAGACGCCGACGTTGAGAATGAAGAAGCTGAACTGGCAGAAGCTGCCCTCCAACGTGGTGAGAGGTGGGTGCTTCTGGCATTAAGTCACGGCTGCTTCAGGGGTCACCCAGGGGAAGAAACACTGTCTTTGAGTTTGTCAAATGTAGTTGACTTCATTTAGATACAGAACTTCCCTCATTTCCATCACATCTGACCTGCAGAGCTTAAATAAATAAAAGTGGCATGAAACCGCTAATATAATATAATAACCATTCCAACTAAATCAGTAGTTTGGAATAGTTTGTTTATAACTAAAATACTTTGAAATTAAAAGAAGGAGGAGGGATGGGAATATTTCTGTAATCCACCATGACATGCATTATGTCTGAGTTTTCAACAGGCTCTGATCTGGGTTCCCCAGACTTTTGTTCCCCAGTTCATCTATACTTGTATCTGGGTATATTAAAGTCATGAGTAAGAGTGCAGGTAAGGATCATATCACAGTTTGAGAAGGACATTGAAAGAATTGGAGGCCCATGAGAATCATTGACTTGTTTCTTGATTTTTGGGTTACATTTCCCTCTCCTAGTGGATCCAAAGAGGAGCACGAAATGTGAGAAGAAGCCAGGACAGGCAATGTCAGCTTTGCCCTAGACAAGCAAGGCATCCACTGCATGGAAGCTGGCATAGATGAAGTCTAAATAAGGCGTGTTTTCAATCACAGGAGCAGTTAATTGTTGATATTCTTTCAGTAGAGACTTCTACAGGCATATTTGGGTGATTTTTATTTTTTTTAAAGATTTTTAAGGAAGCGCAGTGGGAATTAATTCAAGCAGTCCTATAGCCAGCATTATACAAGGAGGCTCTATCATAAAATGAAAAATGGAGGAAGACTACAGTCAGAAAATGTCCAGGTTGTGGCCAGGAAGCAAAAAGAACATCAGCCATGGGACTAGAAAACAAATGGCCGAGGTCCTTCTCGTTCTGATCCAGTTTGCCTACCGTGGAGGAGAATGCAGTCGTATAGGGAGGGATGGGGCCGTATGGCCTCTGTGTGCCCAGTGCTTCATCCCCTTACCAGCACCTCTTGGGGTAAAGCACCAGGTTTAATTACCCTTCAGGCCCTTTGGATCCTGCCTGTGGGACTTGCCCCTCCTCAATAATTAGTATTTTTCAGGACTCATATGTCCCTCCTTATTTCATTCGTCTTCTGAGAAGTGTCCCTTCCAGCAACTCGCATTGCCCCAGAGGCCAGGAGCTTTCAGCTGTCCCTGTAGCCAGTCTGAACACCTTGTCTTTTTTCAGAAAGTCACTCAATGTGGGCTTCAGTGAGCAGCAGCAGCGAGGAAACTATAGAGCCCAATTATACAAGCATAGAGCAGCTGTTTTGCTTTCCACAACCAACCCCCAAGGAGAAAACGGCCACACCAGTGAAGGCAGAACCAAAGGAGGTGAGGAGGTTCCTTCTCGTTCTTTTGAATAAAGATCACTGCAGACAGCTCATCTAATATGAGATATCTTCTTTTTCTTTAATGAAGATCACATTTTTGGACTCCAAGAAAAGTCTCAATTTGAACATATTTTTGAAGCAATTTAAATGGTAAGATATAGCCAATTTTCCTGACAGTTGACAAAACTGAGCAGGTTTTGCATAGTATCTGGAAGGTCCTCATGAAATCTGTTCTAGCCAATGCGCTTTGGTGGTCTGTGTTACTGAAACATCTGAACATTTCCCAGTTTGTCTTACACTGTCTCTAAAATACTGAGTTTAGGGATTTAATTATGTTTTCACATACAACATCCCCATATGTTGGCAAAGGTGTTACATCTCCATGTTGCAAATAAAGTTGTGGCACAGACTCTTGGGGTGACTTAGGCTGTGAGACACCTCTGTAGGTCAAATTCCTCCTCAAAACAGGGCCAATGGAGACATTAAGAATTAAATTTTCTTTTAAGGTAGTCAAATGCCCAGAGACAAAGATCTGAGTTGCAGGATTGATCTCTGGCCTTGAGTCATTTGACCAGGGCCAGAAACAAAATTTGGGGCATAGCAGGGATCCAGGTCCTGATTCTAAGTTAATCATGGGGACATATCTTTTCGTTTGGATTATTGTGGCTCTCCCTAGGGAAAGCACGGAGCGCTTGCACAGGTACATGTCTCGGTAGCATGTGATTGTGGAAGAGGGGTCTTTGGGTGACAGCTGACTCTGCTCCTCCTCCCTGCAGCTCCAACGAAGAGGTGGCGGCCATGGTCCAGAATGGGGACCGGACCAAGTTCGACGTTGAGGTTCTGAAGCAGTTGCTGAAGCTGCTACCTGAAAAGCATGAGGTAGGAGGAAAAACGGTACCCTTAGTTCACAGAGCTGAACACGCAGTGCAGTCCTGCAGTCTTGATTTTTTATTTCTCATTAGATAGAAAACCTGAAGTCCTTCAAAGAAGAGAAATCAAAGCTAGCAAACGCAGATCAGTTTTATCTTCTCCTCCTTCAGATTCCCAGGTAAGGGTGAACTTCAGCCCGATCTTTTTCTTGGTTTACCTCTGGGAAGTTTAAGTTTCTTTATAGGAGGCTCACAGGCGGACACTGATGGATATAGCTGGTGGATTCCCCCTTCCACCTTAGAGCCATCCCTTTCCCCTTACCCTCAGATGAAGGGCTGTTGCTGCTCCAGCACCTCCTTTCCCTCTGAAGCAGCAGAAGCTGGCCCAGACCCAGGGTCAGACCTGCCCAAAGAGGCCCCATAACTTAGTGAAAGGCAGTGCCAAATGCAATGCCAAGAAGGGGGAACCCATATCTCACACGGTGGTCGGTCTTCTCTTTGCTGATCACAGTGCATCAGCAGAAACTACATCCCCACTGGACCCCCAGGCAAGCAGCAGCCCCTCACCTCCCTCCACAAGCCATAGATACTGGTTTGATGTGGATGTGGTTGACAGCGATGTTGTGGGGTTGCCAGACTTACCAGTGATGGGGGAAGAGGGCCGCTGTGCTGGCCACAATCACAGTGCCTTTAAGCTTTGAGTCCATCTCCATCCTTAGCTACCAGCTGCGCATTGAATGTATGCTGATCTGTGAAGAGACCACTGTTGTGCTGGACATGATTCAGCCAAAAGCTGAAGCCATCCGGAGAGCCTGCGAAGGTAAATGACCTGACTTTATTTGTGGATCTTATTTATGACAGGAAGCTTGAAACCTCCCAAAACTCCCCTGGAGCTCTGCAATGATACTACCCAGCACCCCAAAAAAACCTCCCTTGTGGTCCATTCACTGGTTCACTGCAGAATACAGGATACAGCTTTAGGTATTTCCACCGATGGTCAAAGCCCTTAATAGGACTGGAGATCACTTTCCCTCACCCTCAGCCCTCTTTTTCTGCATCAGATGTGTTCCTCTGAAACTCTTGCAATGGTGAAGTGTTGGTAGATCGTCAGCCCTTTCGAAGGAGCTGAATGTAGACACTGGAGCTGGCGCCATTACAGCTAATTCATCCAGCATTATTTGCCACATTAAGACCTTCACCCAGCAATTTGCTGCCAGAAAAGCACACCCCACACTTTCCCCAGAAAGTAGTGATGCTTTACTTTTTCATTGCCTACAAATGGAACCAGAAGAAAAAGTTTGTTATTTTGGGCTATAAATTGCTGATGCTCCAATTTTGTGAGTACCTGGAGAGATTACGCAATAGGTTTTGCCTTCCTGTGGCAGAAGACTCAGGTCCCACCCTGCTGAGAGCAGGATGATCTTCTTGGCATTGTGAAGTGCTGCCCGTCCTACAGAGGCAGTTCCCCCAACTCCTGCCGGAGGTTTCTCCAGCTGGTATTACAGCTGCCTGCTGGCATAAATTGAATCTTCCCCCAAAAAGTATCTTCCTGGCAGCCCAGCTGTCCTTTTGGAGCTGCTCCTGTCTCAAAGTTGAGTGCGTCAGAAAGCACAACACTGCGGCACCCTGTTGTAAGAGCAAGGATAGGGACTGTACCCTTCATGCCCTGATAATCACCTCCACCATGTGAGACCAAGAACAGGGTGAGCGTGTCTGGTTTTAGCAGCTGGCAGATAATTGCATGGCTGTCAGAACTGGCTTCACTGCAGAGTCTGCAAGATTAAAATTGCAGCCCAGTTACCCTCGCCCACACCAGGGTAAATCAGGGTACTTCCAAGGAAGGCAGCGAGTTGATGGCTGTTACTGAGGAGGGTCCAACTTCAGGTTTTCCATTAGGAATGAGAGACCAGATGTAATGAAAGAAAGAAACATATGTCAACAAAAACTTTTACAACTCATGGAACTGAATCTATGTAGAGTCAGTTTCTCTGCAGGTTGGGCCATTGGGCTGCAAAGCTGAAATACCAGATTTGGTTTGGTGGTATTCAGTTTCCAGGAGGAAACTTCTTCAGGTGGTATCCAATTTCAATGCAGTTTAGGAAATGTTCTGGTGTAACAGAGGCTTTTGTTTAAAAGTCCTTTCTGTCTTTCAGATCTTCTGAACAGCCATCGCCTGCCGCTCTTTTGTCAACTGATTCTCAAAGTTGGAAATTTTCTGAACTATGTAAGGACTTCTTTTGTCTTGTCCTCCCCCCATTACAGTATGTGGATGATCTCCTTTAGGGTTGCAATTTGGGTGGACACAGGAGTTACATCTGCTTTCTTTCTATCTTGTAGGGAAGTCACACGGGCGATGCCGATGGGTTTAAAATCAGCACTTTACTCAAACTAACAGAAACCAAAGCAAACCAAACCCGTATTACTCTGCTCCACCATATTCTGGAGGTACCACTGCCAAGTCCTGGGCAATAGGGAAGGGGAGGATTTTATCACAGATGAACCATTTCTCCTACTCTACTTTCGTAGTTAATGCCACACACTTGTATTCGTATCCTCCCTGGCTAGCTGCAGAGTGTCACAAGTTGGGAGCGTTTGAATCACTTAGGCTGGTGGAGGCTGCTTGTAGGCACTACTCAGGCAGCTCCTTAGTTTAAGACTTGCTCTACTTTCTTCCAGCATGTTTCCCCACACAGGCTGGAACTTCCTTTTTCATATTTGTGCAATCTGCACATCATCAGCTGCAAACCACAGAGCACATGACTACCAAAGCTATCCTAAGCCTGTACCCATTCAGCCCTTCTGTCTTTCCACTGCCTCTCCCTTTTCCACCAGACTATGCTCGAGCTTTTCATACTCCTCTCCAAGCCCCCATGGCTTTCTTATTCCCTATAATGCTGTTTTTTCTTTTTTCTCCATGCTCTGCTCTGCCACCTTCACTCCTCAAGGTCCCTCCATTCCAGTTATGCATGTTCAAGCCCTGCTTTAACTGGCAGTAGCTTCAGCAAGCACAGCCATAAAATTAAATTATGCAAATAAGATTCAAGCCTTTTTGACACCCTCTTGGGACCGTAGGAAGTGTCAGACTGCATCAAACCACAGTCCTGCCTCCTCCCATGGTCACGAGTAGGTGTCTCAGAAGAGGGTAGAATAGCTCAACGACAGGTCAGCCTTGCTTTGAACTGTAAGTATTTCTCAGCATTTGGTCCTCTTGTATGCTTTTATAGCCCAGGAGCAATGCCTTTCCACCCTGAACGTGCTGTCCTGTTTTGAACACGCCTCGGCTCTGCGAGGGAAAGCAAATTGGGGGGGGGGGGGGGGGGGGAAGCAGCAGGATGTGGCACAGTCGTCCTTCCCGGGCACTTCTGCACGTTCTTCTTACCCCCACCTTCCTCTCTCAGCTCCTGCCACACAGCAAATAACACTTCTTTCTCTCTTCCGCTTCAGGAAGTAGAAAACAGCCACATGGACCTACTGGAGCTGCCAAAGGATCTTGAATATGTTTCAAAAGCAGCAGGGTAAAATTGTGTGTCACTTCCTTTGAATTAAAAACAAAAATAAATCCCATACACATCAACAATGTACCAGAAATTGGGACACACACAGCTGGTATAGCACATTAACAAGATGGCATCTTATTTAGTTTCAGCCGAAAGATTTGGTTGATGAATGTTGAAACCCCTTTAATATATAATAGTTCTACTACAGCTGGCAACACTCAGGGCTGTAATTTGCAGAGCATTGAGTTAATGCTGCCTTCCAGGCCCTTCCAAACTCTGCACTGCCTTTGTGGTAGCAGGACCTTGTGGAGGCCAGCTACCCAGAAGCGTTTCTGAAGTGCCTTCAACCAAAGAAGATGAGCTAATGCTGAGCTCTGAGGGTGGAGAACAGCCCTTTGAACACGTGAACTTTTTTTGGCATTCATCTACTCAATACAGAAAGCTGTAGGCAGACCTGGCAGCCTTTTCATAAGTGCTGTCGAGGGAAGCTGTTTTCCATGAGCTTGGACTGTAGAGAGTTCAGAGCTCAGGTGTCAGTTCAGTGAAGTGGTGGGAAACACAGGGACAACCAAACCACCAGCTCAGATTTGCCCACTCTTTGGTCAGCACAAGATGCTGGAGTGTCAACTAATGGGGGGGTTCTGTGTGATTTCAGAATTAATCTTGATATTATACGCACGGAGTCCAGTACCAATTTAAAGAAATTGCTAGAGCTTCAGCGAAAAGTCTTATCATCAAGCGACGATGTGAAACAACAGTATGAGAAACCTATCCAGGTTAGTAATGGAGCTCCCTTATACCTCTCTGCCATGGTTTAACCCCAACTGGCAGCTAAGCACCTCGTAGCTGCTCACTCATCTCCCTCACAGTGGGATGAAGGAGAGAATCAGAAGGGTAAAAGTGAGAAAATTCACGGGCTGAGATAAAGACAGGTAAAACAAAAGCCACGCACACGAGCAAAGCTAAGCAAGGAGTTCATTCACCACTTCCCATTGGCAGGCAGGTGTTTGGGAAGACAAATGCCATCACTGTGTATGTCCCCTCCTTCTTCCCCCAGCTTTATATGCAGAGCATGACATCATATGGTTTGGAATATCCCTTTGGTCAGTTGGGGTCAGCTGTCCCAGCTGTGTCCCCTCCCAACTCCTTGTGCACCCCCAGCCTCCTCGCTGGTGGGGTGGGGTGAGAAGCAGAAAAGGCCTTGGCTCTGGGTAAGGACTGCTCAGCAATAATGAAAACAACTCGGCATTATCAACACTGTTTCCAGCACAAATCCAAAACATAGCCTCATATTAGCTGCTCTGAAGAAAATTAACTCTATCCCAGACAAAACCAGCACACTCCCCCATTACACACACAGAGGCAGCGCGCAGTACATATGCAGCTGAGGAGGCTCATGAGAGGGTGGAAAATACTTTCACAAGACATGCTCTCAAATTTGGAAATAGGCTGCAATGCCACACAACCCATTGGTGGCTATTTGCCAGTTCTGCCACAAACCTGGATACCCTTGGTGAGGCCATTTCTTAAAGCCCCTGCCCCAACTGCACTCTCTGCTCTGTTGTGTGACTCCTCACTTTGAGTGAAGGCGTTCACCCTCTGTGTGGATCACCAGAGTAAAGCCCTTCTCTTGGGATTAAGCTTTGCGTTGAGTTGTCCATGTTTTGGTCAAGTCACCCCTGTAAACTGGCACAGCACAGTCACCAGGTGCAAAGATCATCTGCAAATCTTAGTTTTCTCCCACCTTATAAGTTCTGCTGCAGTTAAAAGCCAGGGCCCAGAGTCCTGCTCCAAGCTCTTTATGTTGACATCCTTTTTTCTTTAAGTGCACTTCACTCATTGTCCTCTGGGTGGTGTTTCACTGTGTATATTAAATGTATTTCAGGATAGCATTGATGCCTCCAGAAAGCTGGAAGAAGAATTTGAAACCATTGAAAGGAAGAGAGAAGAACTTGCAAATTATCTCTGTGAAGACCCAAGCAAGTTGTCCTTAGAAGACATATTTAGCACCATGAAGACCTTCAGAGATCTCTTCATCCGAGCCCTGAAGGTTGGCGTCTGCACACATGATGCCGAGCATCCTTAGTACTGATGTATGCCTCCGCTCCGACAGACAGGGGTGGGATGGGCACCCAAATCTGGTGGGGGGAAGGTGCTGGTTACAGCCTCCTCCTTTCGGCGCTTGGCATGAGGTCACCCAGTGAAGAGGTGTCTGATCCCTACTCCACTGCATCCTCATGCCATGCTGGTGCTCCTGGCCTGGCCCAGACCCTGGTGATTTGCAATTTTGGTACAACTTTAGCTGCAGAGTCACAAAGATGCTTTGGAATCAAGTGTGTAAGTTTTAGAGGAAGGGACTTATTAAACTTAATGCTTTGCTCCAACGTGAGCAAACAGACTCAGAAAGGGGATGTACAGTAAAAAAGCCACCAGTTTGGATGAAATTGTGGCTTCAGTACCTTCCACTTTTGCCTCAGCTAAAGATGCAGCTTTAAGGTCAGGCAGAAGATCTGCACACTGGTAAGTAGCTGTGTTGGGCAGATCACTGCTGCCACCTCGTACTGGGATGTGGCAGAGCCCTGACCAAGCCAGCCGTCTCCCTCTCACCCTCTTGGCAAGACAGTCTTTATTCCCCATGCCCATGTTATTTATTGCATAGGATAATGCCAGAATTTCTCTTTCTCCTTTGCAACCAACTGCAGACCTTATTTCTCTTCATTGGCTTTTCTAGCAGACGTTTAGCCAAGCTTCTCATGCCCCTGTTACCTCACTGCAGGAAAACAAGGACAGAAAGGAGCAAGCTGCCAAAGCAGAAAAGAGGAAGAAACAGCTGGAAGAGGAAGAGGGGAAGAGACAGAAAGGAGAAAATGGAAAAGTCAGTGAGTATCTGAAAGGGCTTTGAAAAAGATAGATGGACCTGATGATAGGAGCTCTTTGCTGGTCCTGCTTTAATGGACCAGTAGTGGCAATTTATTTTGTGGGTTTCCAGGTGCTGGCTGACTAAAGGCTTTTAGGTGTCTTACAGCCACAGCTAAGAATTGACTTTTCCCAATTGCAGCTGGGCAGAGAAGTTAATTTTAGGTTTGCTGACTGAACAGCAGAGAAAAAAAAAACCACCAAAAACCAACCAAATTGAAACATTTCAGTTAACTTTTTCTGCTTCTAAACATAGCTTTTGAACCCCAAATCTAACAAGAAACATTTGACTTCTCCCCCCCTCCAAAATCCCCATATACACTTGAATAGTCTCTCTTTACCAGAGACTACTGACATCCCCAAAATCTTGCAGATAACTTAAATCTGCCTTTCTCTGGATGAAAATGAAAGGCACAACTGAAAAGCACAATTGGAAGAAGCTGAGAGGAAAGAAAAATCAAGATTATTTTCCTTCCATCCTGCCCCCCCCTCCCCCCCCAAAAAAAAGACCCCCACCAACACAGATAGCAAACAGGAGGCATTTCAAGGTCATGATACAACCAGGCACAAGTCTGGCCAGAGCAGGTGCCACTGGTGCCAGCCTGTAGCACCCAGACTTTGGGGTAAAACCCTTCGACTTCAGCCAGGACATGCTGCTGCGGCGGCGTGGAGCATGGGCTGCTCTCAGGCCTGGCATCGCGGTCTTGCTTTTGCCCAGTGGTTGCTTGTACCAGGACAGCAGTACCCACCCCAAGCAATAGCATCGCTGCAAAGTCTCCTTCTGCTCCATCTCATGGGCAGATTTAACATCCGTCTCTCTCTATCCCAGTTAAGAAGGGGGTGGTGAAGCAGGAGGAGGTGTGCGTCATCGATGCGCTGCTAGCCGACATAAGGAAAGGGTTCACGCTGAGAAAGACAAAGAACAGACACGAGTTGGATGCAATTCCTAAAACCTTGCCTGCAGAGAGCCCGGAGCAGAGCCAGTCTGGTAAGGACACAGACCCGACTGTACCTACAGCTATTCATTCCCCTCTGCCTCTGAGCCTGAGCCAAGCACAGAAGCAAGAAGCCTTCGCCTTTGCATTTGGGGCATTTTATTTAAGGAGGCTTTGCAGCCAGTGCCGTGGAGAAGAGGGCCCTGAGCTATTGCCAGCCAGGTCTGTCCCAGAATTAGCAGCAATTTGGAGCAGCACGGCCTTGTCCTCGTGCTGATAAACCCTCTGAGAGGCATGGCCCACGGGTCAGCCATAGACCCGTGCTAATGGGGTGCTGGTGTCATCCACACATGAGTCCCCTCCGTGCTATCAAGTCTCAGTAGCACAACTTGCTACTGCCTTGGAGAGTGCTGCGCCCTGTCTTAGTCTACATTTGGGAGTCTAAAGAAGCCCTTAAAAAAAGACTAGAAAATGCTAGTTGCAGAAGGACCCAAGTCCTTTAGGTGCTTGTTAGCAGACAGCCCATGGGTTTAGCTTTTCTTTGGTCTCTTGACCTTGGTGTCAGTGCACACTAGGTAACTTCAAGAACATTGGCCTACCATAGAGCCTGACTTTTGTGCACTGTGGCTCTCCTAAACATGCTCTGCAAGGGCAGAATTAGGCTGGCTGATGGGCAGTTTTGAAGTGCTCATGCACACAAGCCAGCAGTCCCACTTGGTTCAGGACCTCGCAGGGGGGTTCCTTCCTCCTGCCTTAGGCTCTTAGGCACCCTTGTGAGTCCAGGGGCTTCCATGGAAACCAGCCAGTTGGCACCAAAGACACATAAACTCCTGCTGAAAATAGAGCAGGGGCTTTGCTGAGCTGGAGTCTTGGGTCCAAATCGGCTGACCGCAAGGGGTATAAGGAGGGGAGGTATAGGGAGGATAAAATGGTGCTGCTTCTGCATAGCTGCTTTCGGGTCAGTGCACTCTCCACAGGCAGCTGCTAGCTCGTAACCTCTCCCAGTGGCAGAAACACCTTGGCTGATCCCAGGTGCAGTTCTGCAGCTGTGGCTGATTGTGTGGTTTTTGTTTAAAGGAAAGAGCGTTAAGGATCCACAAGCAGCAGGAAAGCAGATCGATGATGAGACAGAGCAGAACAACGATGGTCATCCCTCCAAAAGCCCTCCCCCCTCAACCACTGTCCTGATGGAGACAGGTGGAGATGTTACAAATGCCTCAGCTTCAAACCAGGCTTTAATTAAAAACAATGCTGGAGGAAATTTGCCGCCAGAGTCCCGGACGGAAAGCCCCTCAGTAAGCTTGGTGGAGGCTGATGGGGCCGGTCAGCCCACGCCGGGCACCGGGATGGAGCAGGCAGACAGCTGGGCAAGCCTCCAGCCAAGCACGAAGAGCGGCTCCATTGCCTTCTCTGCTGCTAACATAGGCACGGGGATAAGGTTTGTGAGCAGCAGTTCGGGCACCGCTCTGAGAGACCAACTCAACGGGTCCATCTCAGAAGGCCAGGACAAAGAACGCCCGGCTGATGGATCGGAGAGCTACAGGCTGGCGCAGGAGCCAGAAACCTGGCTGAGCGAGAGCAGGGTCGACCCTGGCAGCGCTCAGTCCGCTCCCTGCGATGGGGCTCATCAGGCAGAGTCAAAGGAGATGGCGAAGGAAAATGAAGACCCTGGTACAGACTCGCTGTTGGACACCTCTCAAGAGAAGTCCTTCTCAGAGGAGCCAGCCACTGACTCCTCTTGTTCGGCAACGCTCCCCCCAGGGCAAACTCACAGCGACAGGGAAAAGCAGAGGCCATCTGGGAAACGGAGGAAGAAGAAGAGGCACAGCAAAAGCTACTCAGGTAGCCTATTTCATATATAGCTCCCGGGGACTGAGTTAAACTGGGGAGGCTTCCTCGTGTATTTGTGTATATCTGTTCCTCCCCACTTTGAGGTCCAATGCCCCCTGCCCCTAGAGCCACGCTGTTTCATGAGGCTGTTATTTTCTGTTATTTTTTTTTAACCTGAAAGAGATTTAAAAAGAAAAATACAAGCATAGTTCATTCTCTTGACACTTGTAAGTAGTTTATAAAGGGGTAATGATGAATCAATAATTAAAAAGCCCATTACACATACGCAGTAAAGATGGCAATAAGCACATCTGTCAAGTGTGCTAAAGACAGCTACAAGGCACAGTTATGTGCAAACAAGAGCTCCATTAGACTCCAGAGCAGTGATTAAGAGCAGTTAATACCAGGTACTTAATCAGCGATCTCCCCCTCTCAGCTACTTATAAACACATAAAGGCAGCAACATGAGTGCTGCCGTGGGGTTGTTTGGTTTTTCCTCTCCTAAGCCTCACTGCAAGAGCACTTTGCCTGCAGTGACTTGACAGCCTGTCCCAGAGGTACTTTAGGTGGCTCCTGAGCATCAGGCCCTCAAGCCATCGCTGCAGGGTAAGGGGAGAACGTCAACAATTAAAAAAGAGCACCTTGCTGATGCTTCTGGGAAGGATCGTATTTGGCTGGTCGAATGGGTCCCTCGCATGGGGCTGCCCTGCCGGGGCCAGGAGAGAGCTCGACTGCCGGAGGCATGGAGCCACCCAGGTCTCTGCTTCACGGTGAATGTCCACAGCCAGTCCCAAACCTGGGAAGTGCATCCAAGTCCCTGAGACTCTACCGAGCTGTAGCCACCCTTGGGTTTGTCACCTATGAGGTGAGGTGCCTCATAGGGAAGACACATGGGTCTGCCAGCCTTTAGAAAGATGCAATACTGTCCAAAGCCTGTTTTCTGTGAGATCCTGGGGTCAAACAAATGGGCAGGAAAGTGGTGGAAGTCTCTTTTTATCAATGTTTAATGTTTTTCCTTCCAAGGAAGGTGGAGGAGAAAGGAAAGGAGGTTTTGAATACCCACTGCTGAGAAAGACGGCATGGGTTGAGCATCTACCACAGAGGGACTTACCCTTATAATGCCGGCATGCCCTGGGGCTGTAGTTATTTACATTTCTAAATGTGCCACTTTCCCGTAGTTAAAAAACAAGCCACAAAGCAGAAGTGGTTTCCCAGAGCAGTGGTTCCCAAACTTGCTTCTCAGGCGGCAGCGGGAGGAGCTGCAGCATCGGGAGCACCCACACTCCCAGCCGTGGCGATGCTCTCCTGACATGAATTGGTATTTCTGGCTTAAGGAACTGAACCCCCAAAAGCCACGGGGCTGCCTGGGCATCCAGGGATGGCTTCTTGGGAACCTCTCTGCTACTAGACAATGTTTTCATCGCAAGAAGTTCCCTGTTGTTACGTTTGCCTTGCCGTGATCAGCTGTATTTAGTGTTTCTCTTTTGTTTAAAAGCAGAGGTTGAGACTGATACTGGAGATAATAAAACAAAAAAAGGTTGTGTGGCACAATGAGGTATGTAAACTCACAAAGGTGTTTCTATGTGAACTAACCACAGCATTGGGACTTTACAGACCTAATCAGTATTCAGCATATCAGCTAAGCTTTTTGTCTTTGTGTCTAATCACAAATACATGTAAAATAAATTTGTTACTCTGATTTTTACTCTCCAGGGTGTTGATCTTGCGTTGAGTGGAGTCAGTGCTGATCTCCCCTTGACACAGGGTCGCAGCCCACGTGTCTGTCCTCTGTGTCAGCAGCAGCCAAACCTCCTTTCTCTGCAGATAATTAAAAGTCATTATTCTAACCAAGTGAATCCAGCTTCATGTGATAAACAATCTCCTTGCTTTGATCCCGTTATTTTCTCAAAAACTGTAAAAATGCAATTTCAGTATCTACCTCCTGTGAAGAACAATGTTTGCTTTGCTTGTGGGTAGCTACTTCCTATAGCACCATTTAGATATAGGTGTCTAGAAAGGAGAATAAAACACTGGACCTGAGGAGAAATACTAGTTCGGGCAAGATACCAGCTCCAGCTTGAAGCCAAATTCAGTTCCAGAGTTGCACACTAACTAGTCCATTGGAGTGAACAGACCATGAATACTTCTTATGTACATTCATGCAGCTTTCTGGGATGGTGGGGGGGTAGGTCATTTGGCTTTTGTCACCGAAAAAAATAATACAGGTACACCCAATTTCTAGTGAAACTGTGTAGCCAGTTCCCTGCATCCTTCACGGGTGCTGGCAATTATACAGTTGCCCCTCAAAAGAAAACTTCAGGAGTTTCAGGATGAGACTTTCATTTGCAAACCTTTGCCTGTTTTTTTGGCAAATGGAAAGAAAAGCAAGAGAAAAACAATCAAAACTCCCACTGTACTGAAATTGCATAGTTACACGTTGTCCTTTCCATGCTGATGAGCATCATTTATGAACTGAATCAATAATGTCAAATCTCTGTCTGTCTGACTTCCTGAAAGGAATGTATTTATTCTCCAGCATCCCCAGTGCCCAGGGCTGGGAGCCCAGCTGGGAGCCCTGCTCCCACACAGCCTGGCAGCCCCCACCTCCGGGGTGGTAGAACAGAGGAATCTCTGCAGGATTTCCACACAGGGTTGCTTTAGTTCCTGCACCTGGAGCATCATTGCTAGCAAGAGAAAATGAGATATGAATTGGGTAGTTACAGTCCTGACTACTCCTGCTCTCCTCTTGGTGCTTTCTCTGCCGTACCACAGGATTGCATCAAGTGGAAAAGAGAAGTAGCTCTGTTGGTTTAAAAATCCTAAGGAAGATTTGCAGCAAGAGCAGAAAATAGTAGCAGCAAGGCACAGGTAAGAAATATGGCAGGACCAGTAGTCATGCTGCACAGGGAGGGCAGCTGAAACCGTGAGTTAAGCGTAACTCGGATTATGTATGTTTTAAGCACAGGGATTCCAGCATGCGGGCTTAAAAAAAGTCACATTTGAGAAAAATAGAGACACAGACAGTTTTGAATTCCCCTTAGAAGACATGGGAAAACAATATAAAGGAATGCATGGACAAACAGTACCTTTATGAAGTGACCAAGTCAGGCAGGAGTTTCAGCGCATCCTTGAAATGCAGCACCTGGCACAGCCGCATCGCGCCGGCAGCGCTCGGCTGTGCTTCAGTGCCAGGAGGGTAGAGACAAGCTGCACCTTGAAACCTGCAATTCTCTTTTTTCTCTGCTCCCATATTTATGTCACTTGGAAAGGTTAGAGGAAACAAAAATCCGCTTGCTTCTCTTGGTGTCCAGCCACAGTGCTTCCTCACCCAAATGCAGCTCAAGTCCATCCCTCATGATATGACAGACTCAGCAAGCCTAGAGTGCTCTCCAACAATATTTTGTCCTAGGATGTTCCACCTCTTTTTTTTTTTTTTTTTCTGTCATTTATTGTCCCAAGTGCACATGATCTGTGCAGGTCACAGCACCAGTTCTCTTTTGGTACAGGATATTTCTCTGGTGGATTTGCTGGATGTGGAAGTTACTGGGTTTCAGTGAAGTCGCAGGAATCTTCTTCCTTCTTGTGCAGATCCAGCTGCAGGGATCAAGAATCGATCCCCTTATCAGTTTTTAGAGCTTCTGTAACAGCAGCAGAGTAAGGGCAGGAACAGCCTGTGACTCTGTAAAATAATATTTCAGAGCAATAAAAGACTGTTGTAATCAGCTACTGAGCTCTTGCCTCACTTTGACTATATCTTGTTCTGCAGCAATTTCTGTATTAATGTTAATGGTCTTTAAATGTCAGCTTTTACACCCAAAGAGTGGTATTCCACGTTATCTCCATATTCCTGAAAAAAATGGTTTAGCTGGTTTTCCTGTGGAATCAAGGCACTGGTAGTCACACTGTGTTTGTGTGCACCCTGGTAACATCTGAACTCACTTCCAACCAAATCTGAAAAGAGCTTGAAGAAGGACCATTTAACAAAAGCTGACAGTCAAACAGAGGAGGGACTGTACAAATGCCTGAACTCAGGAGAGGTGCTCTTTGAGTTCCCTTGCCTTAGACCCTAGAGAATTGCTACAGACAGATGTTCGCGTCTGTTTGTGCAGCAACCTTTTTCCTCTCCTCCCATCTTTATGTCACTTGGAAAGGTTAGGGGAAACAAAAGTCTTGAAAGCACAAGTCCATAAGCAACCGGGCTTTGGCAATTTCCCTGCTCACAAATCCACTGGATTTATTCCCTAGAAAATAAAAGAACAAACCAACCCGGGAGCTCGAAGACCACAGCCTGGTGAGGAGGGAGGGAAGGGGCAGGAGGGGGACGCAGCGCTGCCTGCCACCAGCTACAGCATGTACACGGCAGAGTGGGACATCAGCCTCCCCCTGCAAAGAGACAGCAGGGTTTGAGAGTCAAGGTCTTCCTCCTCCTTTGTTTTTTTCAATTGTCTTCCTTTAATTCTAGAGGAACAGATGCTTCACCTTCCCTTCTGCAGACTCAGTATTGTCTGTGGGCAGTTTTCTAATGGACCATGAGAATATAATCAAGCTAATGCTCATCTTCCTGTATGGGCTTAATACCGTTAGAAGCGGTATTTGCTTTGGTTATGGAGTGAGACAGGCTCTTAAAAATAACAGTGTGCCGCCCCATCCTTCTGACAGTTCTGCTAAATCCTCTAGATTTATTAAGTTCAGCAATTTAATATCTAGAAGCATATTCCAATATTCTGCTTCGAAAATACAAGACTCATGTTGTTGGACTGAACTAGCATCCAGCTTAAAAGCAACGAAGTACATAAAGATTTAGGTCTACCTGTTTTTAGATTATCTGAAACTGGTTTCCCTAGTAGCACCCCAACCATTAGATACACGCACATGCAAAACCATACCACTTTCAATTTATAGCTGCAAATAATTTGCATTTCCCCCTCCTCCTGCAGGTGTCACAGCAAGGCAGAAGAAATAAGAGACCCAGCGAACTGCTCACATGTCCCCAGAGTGCTGCCAGCTTCTCAGAAGCCGGGTTCTGCATCGCCAAAACACCACCGTGGTCACCTCTGCCCCACCAGAACGCACCGCTTCTCCTCGCACAGCCTTTCACTCCCCTCCCCGAGACCCAAAGAGTCTCCCCGGAGACTTCAGCCCCCTCGGCCGTGCCTTACGCTGGGTGCCCGTGGGGCCGGGGGCCGGTTCTGTGCATGGCGGCCCAAAAGGGTCAGACCTCGCGTCCGCTGTCCGGGAAGCCAAGTCTTTCAACCTGCTCTTAGGCCAAACTCCTCTTGAAACGACAGCTGAGTGTGGCCCAAGAAAGGACTGCAGTGTTTAGCCCTCAGAGAAATTTTAAAAATAGCAGTGCCTCAACTAAATTAAGGGTATAAATTAAGCAGTGGCTGTACCATTACAGGTGGAAGCGTGTTAACTCCCTCTTCTCATCGCCCACTGACAATTTATACTGGACCAGGTCCAAGACCCAGATCAGACAAATGTATTTTTACTCTCAATCATTTAAAGCAAGGGAAATCGGTTACAGGGGAAAAAAAGTAAAAAGAAAAAAAAAAGTATGTATTTTAGTAAGCATATGGCCATATAAACAGTGTCTGGTTCTTACATGACGCTTATGTGCAATTAAGTTGAAGCACGTCAGTAGTCTTGCAGTAGTCTTCTCACATGCACAGATGCATCCATCGACTTTTGGAGAACCAGGGCCCCAGTTCCTCTTATTAAAGCAACAGAAAGAGGTTTTCCAGAATGCTCTACCGGACACATTTTCAGCTCATCCTTTAGTAAGTCTCTGGGTCTGAATGCTGTTGTCAGCTGCTTGCACTCAAAAGTCTTTGTGTTCAAGCTGCAGAATGTGTAGATTCATGTTACTTTTGCTTTAAAACTGGGAATGTGCAGTATTGTGTTTTCAAAATTCAGAGCTTTATTTCTCAAGTTTTGTAATAACATTGTATCATAGTTTTGTACATAGCTGTCCATTTAAAATGATCTATGTTTGTTGAATCTATAGTGTGATACTGTGCTGAAACATGAAACAAGTGAAGAGCTGGGTACATTTAAGAACTTTGCCTTTATATGGTAATTCACTGTGGCTAGACTAATGTTCAGGCTGAAGCTTATTTTGCTTTGCTTAATAGGACTTGTAATGTCCTTGGTAATACTGAAACTTTGCTGGACTAAGTTAGAAGTTAAACCAAGAATTAAATCACTGGTTTATTTTAACCAAAGCATTGCTATGAGCATATTGAGAATCGGTTAAAAAAAGCAAAGATGACTAGAGAGCAGACGCATGGGCAGCTTCAGTTCAGCAGACCCCGCAGAGCGGCACAGCCCCATTGCAGCTGAAGTCCCGTTCCCGGCCGGCAGAAGCAGGCAGAGCCCCACCGTTTCCTGCAGAACCACGTAACCCGCCCCAGGCTTGACATGCAGGACGGTCTCTATCACATTTACAGGTTTCCCCTTTTTTTTAATCTCTTTTCCAGTCTCAGAGCACATCACCCAAGCGTCATCCTTTTGCTCTTTAATCTAGCTTCTCTGCTCTCAGATTAGACCCCAGGCTACAAAAATCTGAGTATCAAACATGTTTTCCCAGCAGCTTTTCAACCTCTGTGTTTCCAGCAAAAGCCTGCAGCCCAGGCTAGCAGTGAGCAGTTAGCCTCCTGCTCCCCACCCCGCTGTTTTATCAATAGGAACAACATCATTTGGAGATTCAGGACTCATGAACAAACACGCTTTCTGGGTGTTACATAGGGAACCTTACCTGCTGATGCCCTGCAAGCTACTCTCTTCAGATGCTGCAGCGGTTGTCCACTTGTCCACCTAGGTCTTTCAGCTACCCCCATGTCCACCTAGAGAGAGCAGCTGTCTTCACACAGCCAGAGGTTCTATTGCTCTCCGTTCTTACCTCAGCCTTCAAAGAGAAGGTGTTTGGCATTATCTTCCCACTGCCCTCAAGACTTTACAGAGAAATGGGTCGTTTTGAGCCACTGCCAGTTCTTTGTTCCATGGTCATCTGTGAAAACTATATTAAATTATCTATACAATCACATCCCAATAAGCAGGCTGAAGCATAGCATTTATAATTTATTACTCCAGAGGAGCTCTGTTTCCATTACAGTGATTTTCTAAGAAGAACAGGGGGACAGAATCAGAGCAGGTCATAGAATGATGTTCAACTGGGATGTGCAGTTTTGTTGCATTTGTGACCTTGAAATAAAGCTCATGATCCTGAAGATTTTTCAGTGGTTGCAAGGCCAAATTAACTGCTGGTAAAAACAACATCACTTGCAGCTATTTCAAAAGGTCTGTGGTCATTTAAGCCAAAAGTGAGTTTGGACCTCAAAAAAGAATTCATGTGGTATATTACAGTTGACTGCAAATGGAGTCCAGTATGTAAGCCAGGCTGTGAACACCACAAGTTTCTAGCTGCCAAATCACTGCATATTCCTTAATTAAGCATTGGCTATATGATAAAAGGAAGCTATGGAAGAAATCAGCAGGAGTCTTTTCCAAGTATTTCACATCAGAATTTAGATATGTTTAATGGGATGGATTTTCAGTGTTTGGTTGGGGGGGGTGTTTGGTTTTTGTTGTTTTTTTTTTATTATTATTTCAATACTGAAAATATTTCAAAGTTTAGAATAAAATAAGTACTTGACAAGTTTTCTTTCTCTTGTGGGGATGGGGAAGACCTATGATTCACCAGAATTTGTTCATCAACTTCCTGTATTTTCTACATAGTTTATAAAGCACCTAAGCATGTAATTGTTGTATATGCTTAGTAATAACTACCCATTGTTTTCTCTCAAAGAAACAGAGATGTATAAATGGAGCTATATCTAGTACATGAGCACCACCACAGTGTTGCACTGTACTTAGAGCATGGCTGAAATCTCTGTGTCCAAAATTATGCCAATATCTTTCAGTTTGAGTGTACCATTTGGTCCTCTCCTACATTCAGTAGAGCAGAGGTGGCTGAGAAATACCTTCTGTTCTGGTTAGAAAGAGAGGGGATAAATTGAAATAAAATAAAAATGCATGAGCCCATTTCATCAAAATTAACCAGTTTTTGGTCTGTCTAAATATAAAGCCTGAACCTACAGCTTCATATTTCTGGTTTTTTTTGTACACAGTGGTCAACTGAGTAAAACATACAAGCTTACCAATACTAAAAATCAGCATTGTACCAATCTAGCTCGCTCTATGTGGTAATAGTCACAGCCATGAAATATGGGTGAACATGTTAGTCATGGGGTTATATTCACCTAACGTATCTGAAAGCAAATACAGTCGTGAACCAACTCCACCAGAACCACGTTTTGTTTGGTCACCTTACAATCAAGCTGTGGGCAGGATATGAAAAACAGCTTTGCCATGCCTAGAAGCATGACTACAGAGGGTTTAAAATGGGGCAGTGATAGTGATGGGACCTCTCTAGGTGTTTGCAATTACTACACAGTGACAATCTTGCAGAATAACCACCCTGTTTGCAGGACTTGCAATGGAAATGCAGGTCCGTAATACAGAAAAAGGTTTCTGATTCCTTTGTGTAGAGCAGGTACCAGACCTTAAATACCAGTGGAGAATTTGATCACTGCAAGTTAATGAGCATATTCAGCACCATAAGTGTAACTCACTCTTTCATCCATGCTATGCTAGCACTTAATTCACATTAGGGATTCTCTAACGCTGTCTTTGCTGCAGCATGAACAATTCTTGCAAGAACTGTGTGTGACAATTCATAGAGAGCCAGGTGTCAGTAGGAATTAGCAGGAGCTCTGCTCTTCCCTGATGGAGACTTTAAGCAGATTCCACTTACATTACTCAAAGTCAGAAGACAAGAATCACACTGTGACAGTCAGCTCCTATCAAGTCAGTTTAGATACACTCCCAGCTTGTCAAAGTAGGTTTTTTCTAGGATCAGCAGTCTTTGCTGATGACACCTACATTATGGTTATGGTTGGTTTGCCCTGCTCTGGGCATGCAGAACCTGATGTGTTTGTTTAGTACTTATGCAGCTTCATACAACATAATCTGCAATGAGTTTAGCAATGAATTGGTGACAATTAATTACCAAATCCATCAGTCAGAATAGATGCAGAAAGTCAGAGCTACCACAGAGAGAAAAGGTTTGCCCAAAGAAGCAGCAGCATAGGCAAAAAGGGTAACAGATCTATGATGTGTGCTGCTGTGATCCTTTGAAACCCGCAACTTGATATTGTAATCTAAATGGAATGCCTAATAGCACACAATTTCCAGGAGTGATCCTTGGAGGCCAACAGACTTTTTCTATACACTTTGCCATGTTTTGTAATCTCCATTCTTTAAGGTTTTCACAGCTCAATTAGACAAAACCATAGCTGATCTGATCTGTAGTGGTGGTGATAGTCCCCTGCAGGGGAGCTTGGACAAGACCATTTCCAGGGTCGCTCCCAACCAACATTTCTATGATTCTCTGTTCAGCAAGAACCAGATACCAGAGAAGCAGAGTAGTTCAGAAAAGATAGGAGTAGTAGGAGTCCAGAAACACTTTCAGGTCTGTATGTTAATCCTCTTTGGTGAGCCAGTATCATACACACAGAAGAGTATGCCCCGAGAGTAGTGACTGCATTCACCATAGTAGCAGTCTACAAACCCATCCTGAATCGCAGACAAATGGTTTGCTTTTCTAAAATACCTCCTTAATTGGAGAGACCCCAGGGAGAACAGGAGGACAGAAGGGTTTTTCTCCTTCCAGGTACTTCCAACTGCTCTGCTTCGCTTGTAGAGTTCTAGAGGACAGAGGAGAGACCCTGACCTCCACAAGGCATGTTCTGTGACACATACAGCTGCCTGCAGAGGTCTGGGTGCAGACCACAGCATAACCGCATGTAGATCAAGTGACAGCCAACGTGGTAATCTCTTCTAAACCATGACCTATCCCAAACCTAGCAAACACCCAAAGATTAAAGCTATTACATCCTGTCATTAATCCCTTCAGCTATACAAGCCCCAATTAAAGTAACTGTCAAAATTCCTTTCCATTTTGAAGAGTTCATCCATACTCTCTACAAACCCCTCAGTCCTGCAAGTCATCTTCTCCCAGCCTCCTACCCTTCACAGCCCACCGCCGTACTCTACACAGACCTTCCCACGGTTCCTTGGTTGAACTGCCTCCCCGCCCTGCCGCAGGGCACAAAGACCAGCGAAGGGGTCTTAGCAGCAGCCTCCCCCAACATCTGCCACCCACAGCTGCTGGTCCAGGCTCCACTTGCAGCAGATCCCAAGGCTCCTGCCCTCCCACCAGCTGCCAAAAAGTGCACCCAGTTCCCTTAGAGGGCTTTTCATTAACTCCATCACTAGGACTGAGCCCACAGACCTTAAGCACATAGACTTCCCAGCCACACTCCAGCCAACAGCAGAGGCAGTTCCAGAGTGAAAAGTGAGCATTTTTACTTTGTTTCCAACTGTTTCCAGCTTTTTGATATGAGAAAATGGAGGCACAGCATTAGCTGGATCTTAATGAGGGAGAGGTGGGTAACTTGCTAGATTGCAAAGACTAAACAGATTTTTGACTGCTGGAGCACTGAAATGAAATACCAGGGACTTGGGCTACTTATTTTCTGCCACCGGCTTCCTGAGTGGCTGTGGGCAAGCCATTTCTCTGTGCCTCAGTTCCCACATCTGTAAAATGGGGACAATGGTATCCTTTGAAACACTTTGACAACTGTAGATGAAAAATACCACAAAGGAAATATTGTTAGTAATAAGCAAAAAAAGAAAAAAAAAAAGTCTTCTTTTTTTTCTGACATCGTAACAGGTGTTTGCAGCCATATTAGAGTCAAAACAAAAGGACGAGGGTAACTTCCAAAGAGCTGCTGTTCCCCTAAGACCTTTCTGAACCCAGATTGCAGAAAACCCTTGGGGACCCCTAGGAATGTATCTGAAAGGAAGAGGGTGACCCTTATAGCAACATGATTATTTGTGCAAGAAAGGATTAAGATCTCTAATTTCTTCTACTTCTTATTCTTATCCTTGTAAGAATCATAAACATCAAGAATAAATTACACCTGTTGAAAAGTCAGCAGCGAAAAATATCACACTGGGACCCTCTTAATGCAAGCAGGTCCCTGA
This sequence comes from Astur gentilis, assembly GCF_929443795.1. Taxonomy (NCBI): domain Eukaryota; kingdom Metazoa; phylum Chordata; class Aves; order Accipitriformes; family Accipitridae; genus Astur; species Astur gentilis. The sequence goes on from NC_064904.1 coordinate 13,394,247, forward strand.
ATCCAAACCGTAGCAAGTGTAGCCCATTTAGAGGTAAGGATCAATAGCTTTGTACTAGTTAGGGACCATCTATCTGCATAATCAAGTGACTAACCCTGTCCCTGGTTGGGTTATACATCCTGTAGCTCACTTCCAGCCATTTGGTAAGCAGAACATCTTACCCTCAAAAATATCTTGCATTGCAGATATTGACTCTTGTGCTTACACTTTTGATGGTTACCTTGAGAGTGTATGGGGCACAATTTTTAAACAACTTCCCCCCCCCCCCCTCCAAAAAACACTTTAGGAATAGCACACAAGGGGAAATACCAGGTTTTCTGAAGCATTCATTGAAATCCCTGTTTCCAGCATAATAATGACCAATAAATGAACTTCCGGCTACAAAGAAAATCAAGTTTATAAAAATAACATAGCCCTATATCAGCCCAACAGCAACACTAGAAATGAAAAAATAAGAGTGCTTACATAACCTAAGACACAGAGATAAGCTGGTTTTTGGATCTAACTTAAAAATCTACACCCTATGCCATCAAAATACAACTTCTCTTTCTAGGCTAATGAGAAGTGTGCCTATTTTTAGCTTGTCAGTAAGCGGACAGAAATGAAAGCCTGTATTGTGTCAGTCCTCAAACATCAGCAGCTTTCCCAATAAAACAAAAGGTAGAGTAGCAGAGCACTGAAAACAGCTTCACAGTTAATTGCAAGTTAATTGATTTCAACTGGATCATCAGAGTTGGACTGGTCTATTGAGTCAATCTCCTTTTCCTGCCCTGCCTAAATGGTGCCAGCCAATTACTGAGCTTTTGGAGCTTTCTGCAGTATGTTAGTCCTTATCTGGTTGCGTTCAGATATGTATGTATATGTGTATATATTTACTAGAGGTGGATTTTTGCACTTTGTAAGGAGAAATTTGACGCAGAGATTTTTTTTTAAATATACACACAAGCTCATTTGAACAGTATCAGCAATGTAAGTTACAGCTGCCTTGAAGTTATACCAAAGCTTTAATCTTCCTAAGAGCATGGATTTCTCTACATAGTCTCAAAAGTATAATCTTTGGAGGTACATTATTATAAGCCTATTTATCATTCAAAGCATATTAGCTGTTTCTTGTGTAGTACTGCTTGTTTATTAGGATTTTCAAAAACAAGACTTTCCTGTACACAAACCCTGTAGCAATTTAGATGAGCACTCTGATTAAAAAAAAATGAGCTTCCTAATTAATCGTCTTCTACTGATTCCTCCAATAGCTTAATTAAAATAAACAAGTAGCAGAATTTTAACATGATTATTTCTAATAAGATTGGTTTTTTTTTAATCAGCTCATTTTACTCCTAATATTTCTAGCAGAAAGTGGCTTATTTCTCATTAGGCTCTTTCATAGTGCTGAATCCCTCACTTGTCCTGCTAGGGTAATTACAGACATTTGTACAAGTTTAGCACAAAGATTGTAAAGTCCTAAAGGGGATACATTAAGTTGTTTACATAAATTAAATGTAAGCCTGCTTTACCTTTGGGGAAGTGTTAGTGCTTATTTGTGCAAAAAAATATTTATGGAAACCAACAACAAATTAATTTAAGTAAACAGCAAATACAGTTAATACTCATTTTCTATTACAGGCCTTTGGTTTAGCTATTTTAACTGTTTCCATTTTGTATGTAAATCAAGTGTTATTTTCTAGTTGATTTAACATTTAATGTTTTCAATGTAAGTCAATCCTACTAAATTAAGATTAAAAACACAGATCAAAAGTTTTATTGCTTTCTTTTGCCTTGGATCCACTGCTTCACAATTTTACTGAGGCTGTTGTAAAAGCTGGACACTATCATGAGTATGAACTGCTAGGTTTCACAGACAAACTGTTTCAAGTTATAGGATATGCTTTAGAGCTGTACTATGGACTAGAGATGCATCAACTGTAGATTTTAATGCAGCTCCCTTGAAGAGTTTTATCCGAGTCATTACTTAAAATTGCTGTGTCAGGAGAAAAACGGTCATTCATAAGTATTAATCTAGTCCTTTGGGAACATAAACATGGTGTATATACCAAATAAGTCTCTGATCCTGCACTAAAAATAAAAAAGAAAGTACCCAGACAGTTAACTCCATTAAAGCTGCTGATGCTACTAATGCATGTTTTGTTAAAGACTTGTATAAGGGCTAGGATGAAGGGGGTCTTTGTTTCTCACTACACACAGTCCCTAAAAAGGCTGCACCTACTGTGTCATTTCTGGAGGGTGATAGTTTGCTCTTTGCTCCCCATTTAGCATGTGGTGTTTCTACAGTTGTTGATGACCATTGCTATACAAGTTAGCTAAAGAGAGAAATCACAAAGCAACTACAGCTACCGAGATTAAGTGTCCCAAGACACTGTTCATCCACAGGAGATGTAAGTGTTTGCAGAAGAAAGGTTTTCTCAGTCAAGCAAACAAAACCAAGTCCTGAGCCAGCAAGCGTGCTACTAACTTAGGTAGGTCCACTTCCATTTTTAAAATTGGGCATACATACAAGATGGGCACTTCCACATAGCCTTTTGCAAGAGGCTCCGGGAGAAACTGTATAGTCTCGGGACAAATGTAAAGATTTGTCCTAGGTGAAAATTTGGTTGAAGGGCAAAATAAGACCATCTTACTCATTTTAATGCTTATCAGTCATTTCCCTGTGTGGTCACAGGTCCCTAAGCAGCTCAGCCTGAGTTCTCCTCAGCTGTAGCTTGTTTAATTTATTAGGCTATTTTGAGAGTTTCTCTCAAAATCCCCACCCTTCTGCACTCAAGGTAAGTTGTGGTAACATGGTTTCTTAGGAACAACTGTCTGTGTCCCTGCGGTTTGAGAAGTCCCCTCTGCAGAGCACCTGTAGCAACTTCTGTAGGAGGCATCCATTTACCCCATCAAAAGAAAAATCCTACTGAATGGCTGAGCAACAAGAGGAAAAAAGCAACCAGGTAGAGATCTATTATGCTGATAGCATTTACTTTTCCTTTCTCTGTCACAACAAGAAGGTAGAAGGCTCAAGGGAAGTCAAAAAAGAGCCTTATGGCCAGCAGTACTGCTTTGCTCCTGACTCACACAGCTTAAACCACCATGAAATGTCACTTGTAAAGCAGATAGAAATATTTCTGCCACGTACCTTAATGGGAAACTGGTTTGCGTTTGCATGGCAGGGTTCTGGTAGCAGCAGAGGGGCTGCAGGGGTGGCTCCTTTGAGAAGCTGCTAGAAGCTTCCCTGGCTCCGAGTTGCACCTACCTCTGGCCAAGGCCAAGACCATCAGCGAAGGTGGTAGTGCCTCTGGGAGAAAAGATTTAAGATGGGGAACCTGCAGCAGCGGGAGGAGAGTGGAATGTGAGAGAAACCCCTGTGCAGATACTGAGGTTGGTGAAGGAGGAGGGGAGGAGGGGATGCCCCCCCAGCCCGTGGTGAGATGGCAGGCTGTGCCCCCCCCCCCCCCCCCCCAGCCCATGGAGGGGAGCAGGGGAGCAGATGCCCACCTGCAGCCCAGGGAGAGAGGAGCCCACGCCGGAGCAGGGCGGTGGATGCCCCCCAAGATGGCTGTGACTCCATGGGAAAGCCCGCGCTGGAGCAGCCTGTGCCTGAAGGACTGCAGCCCGTGGAAGGGACCCACGCTGGAGCAGTTCATGGAGAACTGTCTCCCATGGGAGGGACCCCACACTGCAGCAGGGAAGAGTGTGAGGAGTCCTGCCCCTGAGGAGGAAGGAGAGGCAGAGACAGTGTCTGACGAACTGACCCCCGTTCCCCGTCCCCCTGCGCCGCTGAGGGGGAGAGGAGGTAGAGAAAACTGTGAGTGGAGTTTAGCTGGGAAGGAGGAAGAGGTAGGGGAAGGTGTTTTAAGATTTGGTTTTACTTCTGATTATCATTGTTTTGATTTGATTGGTAGTAAATTAAATTGATTTTGGTTTTTCCCCAAGTTGAGTGTCTTTTGCCCCTGACCATAATTGGTAAGCGATCCCTCCCTGTGCTTGTCTTGATTCACAAGGCTTTCAGTGTATTTTCTCCTTCTCATCCCACTGGGGCGGAGCGGGGGGAAAGGAGTGAGTGAGTGGCTTCATGGTGCTTTGTTGCCAGCTGGGCGTAAACCACGACAGAAAGTCACTGTTATTTTTCTTTTTCTGGGTAGTTACCGGTAGCCAGCAGTTGTGAGGAATTTTGCTAATCCATGGACCTCCTTGTTGTCTTGTAGAGCAGGCAAATGGGACGGGGGCAAGCCACAGAGAACCTGCTATCAAGCATGCAGTGCCCAAATCACCACAAAACAGTGTCCAGAAGATCTGTTCAAAAGGTGAACAAATGCATTCAAGTTAATATGGAATTGGAAGAGGAGAGCCGCGGTGCAGACCTGAGCCTTTCTCCAACAACTGGCCTTTCCGGGAAGGCGCAGCAATCTCCAGGGAACACGTCACCTTCCCAGCGAGGTGTTTCCTCACCCTCCCAAGGACAGTCTGCAATGCCACCTCTGCCACCACTACTGCCAACCCCTGCACCGCTACCCTCTGGGTGTAAGGTGCCTCCTCCACCCCTTCCCGTGCCTGGCATTAATGTCCCGTCACTCCCACCTCCCCAGCCATGCAGTAATCCCGAGTGCAGTCATCTTACTTGTGGATACGGGGGGCAGCCCCACCCTAAGAAGATGCCGACTTTGAAGATGAAGGTGTTTCACTGGCAGAAGCTCCCCTCCGATGTAGCAAGACGTACGTGCGTGTTCGTGACACCGGGGTAATCGGTTCGTTTACTTCACATCCAAACAAAAATGCTAATGTCGGGGGGCTAGGCCTTGACTCAGTAAGTCAGGTCACACAGGTGGTCCCATTGTCCGCTCTCATCCTACAAAAAGTTAGTAATCACAAATAAATATGGAAAGCCAGGCCTTCACCAATAAATGGAGGAAATAGCAGTTTGGGAAAAGCACTGAACTGAGGCTCTGTGGCTGCTAAAATTATCTTCTCTTAATCTCTTAGTCTCTATTTGTTACTTGTGAAGTGATGATGTGAGTCTGCATTAATTAAGGTTTGCAAAATGCTCTGGCTGTGTTGAGTGGAAAGATCTGTTGAACGGTCATGCTTTGTGGTTCTTCCTAATGAACTCCTGACACATCACCAGTAAGTGTCTTCTCAGCTGAAACTTTTACCTTTTTTTTTTTTTTTTTTTTTCTTGCACAGCCAGAAGATGCATCAGCCAAGATCTAAGGCTGAAAATTCTTGTCAATATGGCTGGGGAACACGTACCTTCAGGGTAGGGTGTAGTCTCCAGCTTCATTTCATAGTGACCACAGCCATGTGATTTGTGTGGGGTTTTCTTCCCCTCACACAAAATAACACTAAGGTCTATGGTTAACATGTGGCCTGCCAAAGCGGTTTGCAAGTCCTGTTCAACCTTCAGCAAGGAGACTATGAATACATTTCCATTTTTGCTGCAGGTTTTAATACTCAGTTCACACAACACAGATCTTGTAGTTGTTCTCCATTGTGCTTATCACCAAGAAAAGCAGACAGCAGGGGGTAAGAACTTGCTGCTATGATAAGATACATAAACAAGCATGGAAAAAAATAGTCTGAGCCACAGTCTGCTTTCCTGGGCAGAGATACAAATTTCAGATTCATCCACAATGTCTTCAGTGCCACTGTTGCAACCTCTCCTAAAGAAAAAGGTGAGATCCTTCATTAAAGATTCCAGTGTTGTAGACAAGTTCATGTTTTGAAGTGCCATGTGTTATTCAGATGGCTCCTGATGATTCTGTTAATAATGCTGGGCTTGGGAGTCCCTATCTCTTGCAAAGAGAGATGATTACCTAATTGGATGCAACATCCCCTGTTTGGGTACCACAATTCTGCGATGTGTAGCCAGTCAGCAATAGCCAAAAGAATTGGGACCAGCCCATTAACTTCATCTGCTGCCTTCAGTTCGGTGAATCAAATGTGGTGGTAGTTTTCCAGGTTTGATTAGCCTTCAGATTTTCAGGATGCTGTCTGTGGGAGCTGCCATTCTTAAATAATTAACATTTGTCCAGGACTAATGAGTGTCATATTTCATTCATCCTCTAAAGTGTTTTCCCTTCCACAAATCACACTGTCTTGAAAGTGCTCCTCTACCTTTGTGGTCCATCTTGAAGTGGTTTTCTCTTCCAGAAAGTCGCTCCATGTGGGCCATGATGCCAAACAGCAGCAGGGAGCTTGTAGAGCCTGACTACGCAAGCTTGGAGCTACTTTTCTCTGTCCCGCCAACAGCACCTAAGGAGAAAATGCAGCCAAAAATAAAGAAAGCAAAAGAGGTACTTGGACTGCGTGATTTTTGTAGAGCATGGCAAAATTCTTGGAAGAGAAAAGCTTATTCACTCTTTATTGTTGTCAATTATTTATAATAAGAAAGTTTGAAATATTTGTATAACCATTGCCTAAGATTACCTAAAAAAAAGCATGGGAGAAGTGTAGAATTAAACATGTTGAAGTAACTGCTGAGGGAGAGGTCTTCATCTGAGAGGGGAAGACATGGGCATTTCAGTATTAATTCTTTTAAATTGTAATATTCTAGACAAATCAATTCCCTTCTCTATGCCTTTGCCTCTCTCTTTTTAAAATAGAACTAATGACCTGTACCATTGTAATTGCTCTAAGTTTGATCAATGAAGATTGTTGATAATGTTATTACCAGAGAAGAATGAATCTTGCCCACAAACAAACAAAAGCTCTAAAATTTCCATTAAAATCAAGGTAAATTTATTTCTAGCTGACTGCTTTTTTTTTCTTTTCACAGATCACATTCATAGATCCAAAGAAAAGCTTCCTTCTGAGTATAGTTCTGAAGCAATTTAAGTGGTAAGATTTGGAGAGTACTGTCTGAATTGCTTATTTGATGTGTCTATGTGTTTATTCAGACATTAAATGAAATATATGTAGCAGAAATACTTTACAACTAGTATCTGGCTTTAGAAAGGAGTCAACTTCTTTTTTTTTTTTTTTTTTTTTTTTTTTTTAAACTAATGAGATGTGGCAGTCTCTTTCCAGACAATTAATATCATGTCTCACACTGGTATTAAACCTAAAATGGACCACTAATTCTTAAAGAGACAATATTCATAAATAACAGCAAAATCATGTGGAAACGTATTTTTGTGTGGTATTATTGACATAAATATCAACAGCTGGCACCAACCATCAGTGAAGATTCCTGACTGGAAGTCTCGAGTTACTTAATTGATTTTAAAGACACATCTCCAAGGGTTCAGATCCAAAATTGTATATAGATTTTATTTGCAGTTTTTCTATAAATAGGAAACAGTTTCTATAATTAAACAACAGGAAATTTACCAAGTCACAGTCTTCACAGGGAGGGGAAAAAAACAAATGAAAGGGATCTGTATTAGTTTTTGGCAAAATATCTTTACTCTTAGATTTCCTGAAACTATTGCGGGATGAAGATGGATGTTCTGCCGTCTCCCTGCCTTTTGTGCAATGGCCCATGTCACAAGGGCTTCAAAAAGAAACTCAGCCTAGCAGTTCCCTTGTGTTAAGAATAAACCAGAATCAGTCAGAGGGATTTTTTTTTTTTTTTAAGAATATTTTATTCTTTTTCCATTGCAAACTGCTTCTCAGTGGGGAAGATCTGTGCATAGCCTAATCCAGTTGCTGTTTCCTCTCTCTGTGTGATTCCCTGGGCAGTGGCGAAGCTCTCCTGAGAGCAGCTAGTGACCGTGGGATCAGAGTTGAGCCCTGCTTGCACTCGTGAGGGATGAGGCTGCTCTGCAGCCGGGTGCTGCCTCTATTAGCACCGGTGGCTGCAGGGAGCCGAGCTCTCCGGAGCCCAAACCAGAGCAGTCTGGACTCGTTTCAAAGACATGTTGTCTGCCAAAGTTTCAGGCAAGGATTTTGGGAAAAACCTTCTGGGATCTTTATAAATACTTCTCAGCAGGAGGAGAGCCATTGGTTTTAGCCCTGGCTTTGCTGCAAGCAGTGGAGGAATCCAAAAGTAAATCTCTTCTCTGGCTGTCCAGTGTCACTAGGAAAAAGGAGGGCCTTCATGGTTTGTTGTGTAAAGATGAACAAAACTCAGAAAGCACATCTAAATTATGAGAAATATTGCTTTAGGCTTAAAAAAAAAAAAAAAAAGCTTTGCTTTTTCCTATCTCCACTGTACTTCTGAGGACTAAGATCCAAAATGTAATGGGAGGCAAGCATAGTAAGTTACTTCATTTACTCCTATAGTGCTAGCTGAGAGGTTGGGGTCTCCTCCGTTTGTCATGTCACTCCTCCCTGTGCCATTGCTCCACAGCACTTCTCTCTTTCCTACAGCTCCAATGAAGAGATTGTTGACATGATTCAGAAAGGGGATAGATCCAAACTGGATGCTGAGATACTGAAGCAGCTACTTAAACTGCTGCCTGAAGACCACGAGGTATTAAGTGTGTTATTCTGATGGAGTTCAGTGTGGTTTGTGCTCAGCTTGAAACACTTGCACTGCTAAAGCAAGAAGTTATGACTGGTTCCCATATCCTCCTGCACCATCTCAATGAACTTCCAAGGCAGAGTGGTGGGAAGTCTGCCCCAGCAGCGGTCTGGCCTCTTCACGCAGAGATTAGGCAACAGCACACTGGGAGACTCAGCACAGGGGTAGACTAAGTGCTGCTCTCTGTTCCCATTGTTTTATAATGATGGATGAAGTACATCAGCATTTGTGGACTTAGGTGAATAAAGAGCCTTTCAGAGCAGGTTGCAATGAGGAGAAAGGACCCATCTTTTTAAAGGGGTTGCAGGACTTCTATGCGCTATAGCTTGCTGAATCCTTGCCTATGGATCAGGGATTCATCCCACAAGACGCTATACAAATGCAGATGACCTTCCAGTCAAAACAAAACCTATGCATTTGCCCTTACAAACCAGTTCATATATGGAATTTATTGTTCATCTGCCTCAGTCCCATTGCCTGTGCCCCCAGCAAGTTCAGAAAAGCCTGTTTCATACCTGTAAGAAGCAACGGGCACCCGCAATATCTGTGTGGTTATTTTACTATTTTATTCCCTGTTAGATAAATAGCCTGAAATCTTTCAAAGAAGAAAAATCAGAACTATCAAATGCAGATCAGTTTTATCTCCATCTCTTCGAAGTTCCTAGGTAAGCAAAATTCTCCTTGTCTTCAACCCATTAGTGTGGTTCTTGTAAGATTTGTCCATAAGAATTAAGGTCTCCGTTTCCTATGCTAGAGCAGTGTTCCTCATATTCAGTCTTCAGGATAAATCATCTGACCACTATTTGTAGAGCTGGTTTGAGAAACTTTTCCTTCCCAAAGGCTGAAGAGGCTTTCAGACACCTTTGGCAAACTACAGTTAAATTAACCTTGGTATGAGAAAACTCTTGACTGTTGTACCGCTACTATCTGTGTGGCATGAAGTTGCAGACTGAATCCTGCCACCAGGCTGCTGATTCACTCCACCCCTGGTTTAGAGATTCCAGTCTACCAAAGAGTGCCCACAAAACCGTGAATGAATCACAGCAGTGCCTGTGCTTTCACCACCTCCCTCATTTTTACGAAGTCAGATGAGGTGCATGCAGAGAAATCTTTATGCTGTTCATAAAAATATGGTGATATGTTGTAATTCATAGCAACAACTCTCCATAAATCTGATCAGTTGCCATGCCACAAACAGAAACACTTTTCTGAAAATGTCGTGGTGAAAATACGCCTTTTCATTTTCTCAAACTTATAGCTAGCTTTAAAAGTACTTCAGAAAATGTTTTCATGGCTCTTCCACAACATTAATCCATGGTGAGGCATAAATATCATTAAAGGACCTCAATGCAAAAATATTTCTAATTTCTGTTTGGGAAGTTGAAAGGAAGAACAAAAGTCCTGGCTAGTGTTGCCCAGGAATTATAAAAAATTATGGCCTCATGCAAGGAAGTCACTGCCAGATGTCAGTGCAACATTGCTTTCTGAAAGAGGAGATGATAATTGTTTCTAGGGCATCTTTGGAAATATCTAAGTGTTTGATTTATTTATAATCCAGTTCTCATGTCAGAGCGTTAAAGAGCATGTAACAATGCTGGTACTGCACTTTGCCTAAAATGGGTGATTCTCTTGCTGAACACAAGTCAATTAATCAGGCCTGTGGGGATTGTTTCTGTGGTATTTGTTGGGGGTTTTTTCCACTGACTTCTTTTAGCTACCAGTTGCGGATTGAATGTATGCTGATTTGTGAGGAAACAACGGTTCTGCTGGAGTGTCTGTGGCCAAAAGCACGAGCTATCAGGACAGCCTGTGAAAGTAAGTACATCAGTGCTGTGTCTATGCCCAGGCTCAGTCACAGGAAGCCTCTCTTCTACTTGAATAGCATCAGTGGTAACATATGCTATAATCTAATCAAAATTAACCTTTTAATTGCTGAGTATGTAGCAAATGTCAAAACGATTCTGTAGATTCCTGCTTCCAGAATTCATTCTGCAGAAATACGTTTTGTGCTGTCTTGCTCTGAAGTGGAGCTTCTGTTGACGTGAATAACACAAACCTCTCTCCTGCCAGTGGTTCTGCAGAGAAGGAGAAAAATTCCTTTATGTCAATGCCAGATTCTGTTTGAATACAGGTTAAATTTTTGTGCGCAGTGGAGATTTTTGTCCATAACAATGAATCAGGTCCAGTTTTTCATCTAGTGCACACTAGTTGCAGTCCAGCTTAGCTCCGTGGTGGAGCAGGCCACAGCGACGTACCAGAATCTGGTTTGGCTTCCAAAACAGATGTCCCAAATGACGTTCACCAGTGTTTCAGCAACCCCCTTCACACGAAATTAGCCTTGGTTTTAGTTTTAGCTCTTTCTTGAAGTTGATCTTGGATTCTACCAATTAGTTAGTTCAGTAGTTTTAGAGAGTCATTGACCTCCTGTTGAAGAGTTAAATTGCAAAACTTTTGTTTATGTTTGCACATAAAACTTGGCTATACCTGGCCGTCTGATGTCAGGGCTATCATTACTCTTTACTGTGTTGCAGTCAACAGCTCTGCAGTCCCACCCGTCCACCCTCCATCCCGTTGCGTGGGTCAGCATTTCTGTTCTAGTTCTGCCAAAAACTTTATTCTTACCCCAGATTCTTCTGCTAAAATGCACAGCTTCTGGTTATCACTCCCACTAACGATGATAACAAGGCAAAAAGCCCTTTGCTTTTCTTAACCTAGAATAATTACGTGCTGGAAGTGGGGGCTATAGACTTTCACTAGTTTATACACTTTCTCATATGTAGCTCTCCTTCATAAGTGGCTGCAGGGATGACACATCTATACTCCCAACTTGATGGCAAAACTAGTTTTCCATCTATTTGTAGAGAAGAGACCATAACAGAAACTTACTCGTTCCACTTCCATTCAGCTGATTTATTTCTGTACTGGTATATTTCCAAATCCGTAACAATGGCTTGACATAATCTTGGATGAGAATTTTGTTACCCCCCACTGTCAAACCTAAGGAAAATCCTATTTCAGATAATTTAGTTTATTGAAAATCTCTCTCTTTTTATTCTTCAGCACTTCTTACCAGTCACCGACTGCCAGTTTTCTGCCAATTGATTCTTAAAGTTGGAAACTTTCTGAACTATGTAAGTAAACTGATTTCTTTAATTGCTATATTTCTAAAGATAACAGAAAATATAAATGCAAGACTTGGAAACTTGGAAGGAACTTTTTTCTATATCTTCTAGGGGCGTCACACTGGAGATGCCGGAGGTTTTAAAATTAGTGCCTTGCTCAGACTAACAGAAACAAAAGCAAACCAAAACCACATTACTCTGCTTCACCATATTTTGGAGGTACAAAAAACTGTGAAATTATTTCTGCATGCATTATTCTCAAATATTCATTGCCCAGAAACCAAGGGGCTTTGACCTCTGTAGCACCCCACTGTAGGTGTCTGGAGAGTGAGCCTCTGTGCCTGAAATACGATGAAAACTTTTCCACCGCTCTCTGTGCAGATGGGATCAAATCCATGTGCAGTAATGTTTAGAGATTTAACACTAGGTTTCCTTTCTCAAGTTTGTTTAACATATCTGCTTGCTGTTTTCTTTCTCTTCTTCTCCAACTGCTCTCTTGTGTTGACACGTCTCCCAAATGCATCTGTCAAATGAAATTAATTTTAGCGGTATGAAGACAAAATCTCAGGTCAGCTTGCACACTGTGGCAGCACGTGGGATGTAAGCCTGAGCAGTTGAAAGAGCCTTTTGCTTTCTTTTTAACTCCCTATGGGTACCAACATGAGACAAAGAATGAACGAGACTAAATTTACCCCTACGCTTATAAGAATGAAAACTGAAGTGTTAATTTTTCAGTCCTGATGTTGTCCAGCTGAAAAACTTTCATACTCTTTGACTGACTGTGCAAGGTAACCATTTTTCTCTTCAATTTTAGGAGGTCGAAAAAACCCACACAGATCTGCTGCAGCTTCCCAGGGATCTTGACTTTGTTTCCAAGGCAGCAGGGTAGGACATTATTGTTTGTTTTTGTCATGTATGAATTGCCAATCTCTTTAAAGCCAACAAGGAGCTGAGTCATTTTATGACGGTGTAATAAGGTCACAGGACTTCTCTGCCATGGGAGAGAGAGGTTCCCTTCTAACACCAAACATTGTTAAGATTTATAAATCAACCTGGTTAAGACTTTTTATGTGGAGCTCAGTGTGATTTTTCTTTCGGATGATCCAGTAAAACTGTGTAAATAGTTAACGCCTTCATTTTGAAGGACTGGATTCTTCCACCACTACTACTTTCTATTCCAATAGAATTCTTCTATTCTATTGCAACAGAAGCATATCTTCCCTGAAATTTCTGTGATATTCATGTACAAGGCCATCAGGAGGTACATGTGCAGAGCTGGTGTAAGAAGGGAATGATCAGGGTGATTTACTGGCAATCAAGGGACCTCAGGAGTACCTGAGTTGAGTATCAGCACAAGTTTCTAACATATGTGGGTAGAAAAAAAAAATAATCTGTTTCTGCAGACTTTCCCACATGTGCCTGAAAGCCTCATGAGTCTAACACCAGCACTTTCTGTATAGCTGAGAAGAATCACATGGAGATATGTTAAATTACACTAATCTGAATCCACATTTATAGCACCGGCATTAACATTTTTTAATCCTGTTATGGATTAAGAGGAACCTTGCAGTGGTTTACGTTTCCTTGTAGCTACAAGCAGGGGTAACTTTTATATCTGGAGATGGATTGACATTTAAGTAGCTGCTAAATAATTAAAAGAAAATATTTTTTATTCAGTAATGCTACAGAAAATTTTATGGCTTTTGTGAGTTATATCTGTGCAGAATTTAAGTTGCATGTTGCTTTGAAACATTGCTTTCTTTTTAGGTTGCATCATAATAGAAATACTTTTGTTACCTGAAACTAAATCTTGCTGGTCAATGATATAAATGTGCTTTTTTTATAAAGTAATCGCCCTTTAGTTTAGTCAAACTTTGAAACTTACAGAATTGATTTGCTAATCAACCTGTGGAGAACTGTTTACAATGCAAATCCTGCAAGGGACTCTTCTAATGCTGCTCACATCTGGATACACTGTGAAACACCATGCCAGGTTTTGCTGATTCAGTACTTCTTGCCTGGCACAAAGAGTAGGTCAGAACCATAGAAGATGTTGTTTTGGCAGTGTAACGTGTTTGGGTCTCCACGTGAGCTAAATGAACTCTGAGAAGAGATAATTTTGGACTACAAATAGATTAGGGAGAAAAGGTACAGAGGGAAAAGAACCAGCTAAGTAAGGACAGTATTGGCACAAGAGAGATGAGGGTGTGTTGCCTATGAATAAATTAGGCTGGAAATTTTGGAGGAGTTTTTTGAATACTAGAACAGTGAGGTTCTTCCACAATCTACCCGGGGAGGTAGTGAGGGCAAAAGCACAGATTCTTTCTTAGATGAGGGTGTGAGCACATACAAAAGGATTTATATAGAGAACTACCTGCAAAAGCAGGGTCTGGGTTAGACAATTAATTCTACATTCATTTGCAGAGATGATACTGTTTATAATAATCTTTTAACTTAATGAAAACAAAACACTCACGCCTTCAATGTACTGTTCCTTTTGTGGGCCTTTCAGAATCCACTTTGATGTTATGCGTGCTGAGGCAAGTGCCAACTTGAAGAAACTGTTGGAAATAGAGAAGCGTTTATTTTTGTCAACAGACGATTTAAAAACACAGCATGCAAAATCTCTTCAAGTAGGTAATGTGGGTGTGACACATTTCCCATCCTTCTTCCCAAACCCTTTAAATCTCTCCTCAAAGGCACTGTAATTCAGGTTGCAAATGGACATAGAGCTCTATGGGAAAGGGTCAGGACTGCACTCCCACTGCGCCCTGGTGGAAGGAGCATCCAAGATGTTCCTCCACTTCTGTAATGTGGTATTGTGATAAGGAAACAGCGGAGGGCCAGTCAGCTTTGCGTGTGGGCAAAAGAAAGGGAGGCCCTAAAAATGAAATGTAGGATGCAACTATAAATGTGTGCAGAAATGTGTTTTGTCTCAGTGCTCTTTGGGAAGAAAAAGTGAACAGATTTGCAATATGCTTTTTTTTTTTTTCTTTTTTCCACATTTCCAATTTGCATATTTCCAAACCTCCTAGCTTTTCCTGTTCTCAAAACAGGGTCACTTAACTAAAGCTAAAAGGCAGAAATCCTAGTGCTGTATCTCCCTTCATCAGTCATGCCAGGCTGTGCCAAATTTCCATGTGGTTGTATAGTGAAAGTGGCAACATAGAATGAGCTGCTTTAGGCCAAATGAAACCAGGGAAATGCAGATGATTCAATTAAGAAGCAAATACCACACATTGTGAACAAATCTTAACTGTTAATTTTTTTAAAACCGACTGCTCTGTGTTAACTGGGTTGAGTGTTCTAGGCAGCTCAGAATATGCTACTTGTTAATGTGCATAAATTGTGTTGCAACCTGTGTCTCAGGGCAGTCTCGATGCTTCAAAAGACCTGCAGAAGGAGTTTGCCACCATTGAAAAGAAAAAGGAAGAACTTGCTGATTATCTTTGTGAAGACCGAAAAAAATTGTCTTTGGAAGATTTATTTAGCACAATGACAACCTTCAGAGAGCTCTTCCTCAAGGCCTTACAGGTGGTTTGCATTTGTGACTGTTTAGAAATAGATTGAGAACTTTTTTTTTTTTTAAGCAAGCAAGAATTCCTTTTTTTTCTTCTACTCCAAGCTGAGCTACCTAAACCTTGGCTGCAGAAGTAAATGAAAGTAACTGTTTATTTGCTTGCAACCTGCAGCAAGAAATGAGCATGTGGGCAAATATAAAATGTGATTTTTTTTATTTTTTTTTTTTTTCCTATGGAGAACTAAGAACCCTCCAAGTTGTTGTTCCCACTGTAAAATTACTAATCAGGCCTCTATGCAATAGGAGCTTAGTGACGTGTGAAAGAATGAGCAACGTGACATGCTTTATAGGCTTTGCCAATAGACCAAAGGTAAATTTTCCAACAGGCAAAGCCTAATTGGGAGATATGTTTACATGTAGGTATTTCATTGTACTAGTTAGTTCAAAACAGTATGTTTTGTGTCCCCTACAAAACTACGAATCTGCCAAGAGATCATATTTGGCATTTTATTAATTTATAAGACTTCACTCATTGCAATAAGGAGTAAGAAAACGGCAATTTCACCGTGAAAGTTGTGTACAGCACCTTCCAATTAGTAAGCCTCCAGTAAACCTCCATTTCACATCCCTTACTACATACTTCACACCTGAACTAATGTACTTCCTCCAGGGTTTTCTTATGCCAAGTGAGAGTGGCTTCACTTTCATATATTTGAACAGCAATAATCCCCCACTCCTGTGCTGACTCCAGGAGAGCCCCAGACTGGATTTGCCTTCTACACAGGGGACCATCCACATGACAAGAAGTATTGCAAGAATACAGACAACTATGCTGGGCAACGTCAAGGCAACAGAGGCTGAAGGGGTGCTTTAGGGCACATCATAGTTTCAGATGAAAACAAAGGAGCTTCTGAGGAAGTGTTAGAAGATGAAAGATGAAAAACATATCCTGTAATAGTTCCACTATCTGCTTATCCTGTGAGGCACTGGGCTTCAATTTTGCAAGCAATACAGCTACCCAGGCTCCAAAATGATGCGACAGCGCCACAGACAGTCTGGAAAATAAACCCTACAAACCACAGATCCTATGGCAAAACACTTGATCCTTAGAGTTCCTAAAACTCTAGGCAGGAAGGAAAGAATTAAGAGGGTCGAGAACATAGTGGCTCAACATCTGTGGAGAGCTATCTGAGAAAATTGCTGTGAGGGGTAAATCCAGCAACTGCAGTTCTTTTGAGAAACAGTCCCAATAAAGGTTATGTAGTATCCTAGTACAGCTGCAGAAGTTTTAAACTACTTTTTTGGGTGCTGCTTGTTCACAGCCAGGTTGCAGCAACTAGAAAGGGGCTTCTTTTTATCTACCCAACATGTAAACTCCCTTTCATCTTATTTTTGGTTCCATTTCTCAGAAGCACCTCACCTCAGAGGTACCACGGCTGTTAGCCATATTGTATGCATCTCCGTTACCTCCATTGCAGACTTGGAATGGAATCTCCTCTCCCCTCTTGCCTTGCTTTCTCTCCCTATCACTGTAGTAAAGATACTGTTTGTGCTTGAAATGGCAACATGCTGAAAAGTTGAAGGTTTTAATTTTTAAAGTATCTTTTTGTTCTGTGATTTTGATTTTTACACTAGAAGTCGGCCACATGCATCATCTCTTTCCAGTGCCATTGGATGGAAGCTTTAAGGCTAAGGTGTAACTTTTACTTTGAGATGAGCCTTCTCTGTAAAGCAGGTCTCTTAGCACTACCAAAATCGTTAGTGTTATCTTTCCAATCTCACATCAAATAAGAAGGGAAATAATTTTGATAAATAGTCATCCTTTATGGCTCCTAAGCTTACCTAGAAAGATTTTGACTTTGTTACTTCTTTGTTTAAACAAAATCTTTCTTCATTCCCTGAGGGTTCTTTCTGGACTCATAGCCTTCAGGTAACAAAAACTGAGCTACTCAAATCAAATTACTATAATAAGAATCTGCATTCTTTCTCTCCATCTACTTGAAGAGGTGGGGGGGAAGCTTTACAAACACCCAAATGATCCCCAAAACTGACACAGTGAAAAAGGAGAAGGTTTGTCACCCAGGGTTGATGACTGTTTTACCAATTCTCAAAAAATAAAAGGAGCAGATGGCAGGAAGAAGGAGACAGGGAGAAAATAGCTTCCCAGCTCAAAGATAAAAAAAAAAAACCAACCAAAATTGGAGATACACTGAGAACTGAGTTGTAAAGTTGCGGGGAAATGAAACACTGTGTGATTATAGGGGATTGGGAGAAACATTTGATTTCTCTTAGCACTTGCAGCTGTTCCAAGAGGGGAGCTCCCAACAAAGAGGCTGTCTAATCTCAGGAAAAGGAACAAAAATGTTAAACAAAATCTGCTCTAGGAAGTACTTGGTTGATGACAGAGGTTTTACAGACAGCTCTGCACAGGGATAGTTCCTCCCAGTGCTCCCCTAGGATAACCGAGCTGGAGCAGCTGCTCCTCAGTAGGCTGCATGTGGTGTTGGAACAGGATGTACTTTAGATAGTGTGGGGATAAACAGTTGTCATGGAGCATCTTTTAATTCAAAGATCGAGCAAGTATCTAACGTCTCACAAAGTGCAAATCTAAAGTGACACCCCTCTATTATTTAATCTCATCCATACGGCTGTGTTCAGTAATCCAGGAGATGGAGAAAGGATTGTGAATATTCATTACTCTGTCTTGCTACCACTTTGCCTTGTCTGGCTTTCTTGTGTTGAAGAAACTCTGTTAACAGTGTGTTTATGTCAAATCGATATGTATATTTTTTGTTTTAATTTCTCTGAACAATTTAGTTCAAGCTTGCTCAATCCATAAATTTATTCCTAATGTGTTTTTGTTTGTTCTCAGTACTCTGTGTGTGCTGCTCAAGTAGCAGGACAATATATCCCTGAATTCACCTCCTTTACTTCTTGTGGCATGTTACACAGAGACATTCTCCCACGGCCCACAGATCTGCAAGTCTCTCAACAGCGATAATATCTCAAAGACATTATGCTAAAACACAGCAGGAATTTACCAGGCAAGCATGTAGGAGGCATACAGTGATGAAAGGCTTTTAGCCTCTCCATAAGACTTCGCTGCCTGTACCCTGTTCTTTCAGAAGCACCCTCCTTTTCTTTCTTTGTCAACAGTACACCGTTTTTCTCTCCTTTTCTAGATATTCAGTGAAGGTCCCCATAACCTTGAGCCTATAATGGTCCTATATTTCAGAGAGACTAACTCTATTAATGTTCTCAAGTTTTCTTTATTTGGCTGGAAATTTCTTTGGACCAAAGGATCCTATGCTTTTACTTTCCATAAAGGCTCTAAGAAACCTGTGCGTTTTTCCTGGGACTTCTTCAGCCTATCCATAGCAATCAATCAAATCTATCACTATAATGGGAAAATGTCTTTGCTGCTGCCAAACTCTCTGCAAAGGAGAGCAGACGTGTCTCATCAAGAATCCTATCTGCACCAAATCATCAACATCTTCCTGGACATTATTAAATTTTGTAATATGACACAGCAGCACCCTTCTCTTAACATCACAAATCTCTATGACAGCAGGCCTAGTAACTACTGATCTACCTACGACATGTAGATTAGCTACTGACTGGTTGCAATCAAAAGCAAGCAAGCTTCCAGGTGTGATGGCAATGTTCTGATGATGATTGCAACTCCGGAACAAGGACCGCATAAGCTTTTAAGAAAATGGCTTTTGTCATCTTGATGTTCTGCTACAGTTATCCCAGTTGTTGAGAACTACCCTCTTCTGTCATTGTGCCACTTACCAAAACCCAGAAATACTCTTCCACTGAGTAAAGGTCTTCCTTTACTAGGAGCAATTGTTCAATTTCTTCCTCTTCCTCCATCAATCATATCATCCCGGTACCAGCAGCTCTGCGGAAACCAGAGGCCTGCCTGCCTGCGTAAATCCCAGCAGGATTTATGCCATCCTGGCAGTTGTATGACTAGTACCAACAGACATCCAGCTTGGACTCTGCCACTGAACACTAATGCAGAAATACAGCTGGCAAATTTAATGGGTGCCTAAAGAGAAAGTGTGAATTGCTGTTTAACACAGCTGGAGAGTTCCTGAAATTTCTGGTAGAAATCCCTGAATACAAACAATATAAAATCAAGGTTGCTATGGGATAAATCTCTAGAATGCTAATTAAGTTAAACTAATGTTCTGTTTTGTGGACAAAGGGACTAATTAAGAAGAATGCATTTCAGTCCATAGTCCAATGTGGCAGTTAAAGCTAATGAAATAGTTTGCTGGTGACATCATTGTATGGAAAAGTCCAAAGGGATTGACCAGGGAGCTCTGTTCTGCTATTTACCCTCAAACCCCAGCAGCTGAGAGTTTTAAGTGTGCATAGGGCATATTCAGAATAGATACTCATTGCAAATTGACAGTTTATTAACCAGCTTTTCCTTCAGTAACTCTTCCTATTTATTTTTTTCTATTTGTTCTTCTGTCTGAATGCAGGAAAATCAAGACAGGAAGGAGCAAGCTGCAAAGTCTGAGAAAAGGAAGAAACAGCTTAAAGGAGAAGATGCAAAGAGGCTAAAAGGAGAGTATGGAAAGAGTGGTACATTAAACAAAAATTAATTCTGGTTTTATTAGCCAGTCTTTTGTTAATTAGGATGAAAATATCTGTTTAGTTGCAGCTAATCTAATACAATGAGAGTGACTTAGCTGTGGATGATGTAGTTGTCAAGCAGATAGTATAGTAAGACATCAATTTTCAAGTGCATGTGAATGCTTGGAAGAAATCATGGTAGGGATGTTATAAAAAATATCACTCCCAACAAGAAAGTTGCTACCATTTTGCTTAGAGGTGGGTGATACCCTGCTATTGCTCTGAATAGTTGTTTGAAGACTTAGGGGCATAGAAAGTTACACAAACTTGAACTTCAAGCTGCGCTGTGTCACTGTAGTAGGCAAGTTGTGTCACATGTCACTGTTACCAGAACGTTTGCTTTTTTCTGATTAGACGTCTGATTCCTTCAAGCAGTTATGAGTGTGCTTAAAGGAGCGTATGTGCTTTGCTGAAGAACAGCTGATTGACATAAATGTAGAAAAGCGTTTGTTGTGCTGGCCTACCTGGCTGTGAAGCATTTCTAGTGGTAACACTGGCATGTGTGTATTTTAAAATTTTATTTTGGCAAATACTTGATGTCCACTTTTCTTGAAGATTTCTGCCAATAACACTTGGTTATGATTCTTGATTCTTTAGAGAACCACTGCAAAAATGGCATTAGTAAATCTGAGTGGAGTTTGTGTAAATATTACACTAGATGCTTACCCCTTGGAAGACTTTTTTTCCTTGTATCTGGTGTCTAAATAAATGGCCTTCTTTTAGCTCCTCTTTCACAGTTACTCATCCTTAGAAATATATTTTAAAAATATGTAAGATTCACTGAAAACTGACCAAAGCGAGTTTTCAATATTGTCTTGACAAGCTGTACTGCAAAAGTTTTACATACTTTGCAATTGTAACATGCTTAATGTAAAGCTGCAGATTAAAACAATAAATGTTTTTCCTGTAAATACAGAACAGTAACTTAGTATATGGTAAAATAAAATTATAAAGTGACATTCAGCAGCTGTAAGGATTAAAGGTGTCCTTCCACCCTGTAAAGAGAAGGAGCACCAGACCAGGAGAACCTTCTGCACTTCCAACACGCAGTTTAGATGGAACTGTCGTTATTTTTGGTCCTTTGTGAGAAGGTGGATTTAATTCTTGGGGTATAAACTCAAACGTGAGAGGGTATTTAGACTGAATTATTTTTTAGTACTTATTTTAGAAAAGTGTGCGTAGCACTGGCGACAATGAGAATCAGGTGGTTTTTTTCATCTATTTTAATCTCCATCAGGATATGGTGACATAAACTATAGAGGGTATCAGATATGGCATGGCAGGATGTTAGAGCTCATCTTAACATTCTTCAGTCTACATAAAACCTTTTTTTTTTTATCATATAATTAGCAAGTTAAGTAATTATTTTCTGTATTTATTTTCTGAAGGAGGGAATGAAAAGACAGTAAATCTGGTGAAACCCTATTAGCATGTGCTTACAGGATTATCAAGGCCTGGTTCTGCAAAGAATTAAGTACACCTTTAACTTTGCAGGTATCTCCCGTGAAGCTAGCGATTTACAGCACACGGGGTAATCCTGTGCATAAATCTTTAAGGCCCCAGTCCTACAGGCTTTGAATCTCTGACCTTTAACTCCAGTCACATGCTCTTGTCAGTGTCAATATCTGGTTTATCCAGTTGTCTGAGGATCATTTCTCTGCAGTTGACAGATCTGCCATGGACAGCACAGAACAGCAAAGTCTCTTAGGGCAGGCAATAATCTTTGCTCTCCTGAGTTCAAACAGAAGAGGTGAAGGCAGAAGCACCCATCACTGATGTACTATTAACAGATTACAAGGGAGGGCTTGTGGCTACTGAAAATTGCTGAGAACCAAGCTGAGTTAGAAATTGTTACCAAAATTCAATAAATTGGGTGGGTGAATAAAAATTAAGACAAAATTTCCTAAAAAAGTTCAGTGACAGGCTTCTGCTGATTCCAGAGACTCAGACATCTAGGGGTATTTTTAACATCGCTGAACATGTTTACATATGTTTTTATAATTAAGAAATTTTTTTTCCATGCTTGATAATGGATTAAACGACTATCCTGCTTTATTTTTGTTAGGGATGCACTTCAGCTTCTCTTGCAGCAGCTTCTGTTACTGAGCATTTAAATTCTTCAGAATTGTATCAAACACCTGCAAAGACCAATTCTGTATGTTATTTCAAGAGAAATAACATATAGAGGTTTCTTTACCTAACCAGGTGGAAAAATGAGCTGCTTCTAATGCAAATTTGAGGACATAGCTAATGACCAGAGTAAGCAACTGAACAATACCACTTAAGAACAAAAAAGTGAAAAGGTGCAGTTAAATATCTGGTGAGGATTTATGTATGTAGCTGTAATACTGTAACTGCAGCAGAAAATGAAATGCTATTAAAAGATGAAGAGAAAGTAAAATTTGATGAACAGTACAGGAGTTCCACAGCATAACTACAATCGTTACATATAGAAACCAACTGCAAAAGCAGACACCCCAGCCCAATTTCTTATGTTGATATATTCAGCATCAAATACAAGAGCTTGTCTCTGGCAAATTTCTTATTGTCTCTACTTACACAGGACTTATTCATGTGGCTGTAACAAAACGATATATGATAAAATGTCATCAGCATAAATTGGCCCTGCAATAATAAAAGCATCAAGTCTTCAAGAGCTTGGGAAAAAAAGCAAATGTTCTGCTGCTAAAAGCTTATTGCTTACTGGGTTACTGTTGTATTGTTTGTATTTGTTTTTTTAAAGCATGTAATAATGGTTTAAAAACTGTGTATTAAGGACAAGTCCAACTTTCAATGCAGAGTTCACTTACAACTGCATTGTACTCTAATATGTATTTGTAATCTAGGATGTATTTCACTTCTGTATAAGTTCACTTTACTAAACAGAGCTAAACAAATGTACCTGAATCTGTGAGGCTTATTGGTTGTGGTTTTACACCACGTAGTAGCAAGTAAGATCCTGACCAACTGCTTTTCCTGTACTAACTGTGAAAACTGTCATGGTATTTTTATTTTATTTATTTTTAAGTGCAGCTGCAAGGATAGACTATCTGGATCTTAATCTCCTAAATAAGAAGGTGAATAAATGAGAAAAAGCTTCTTAATTGCATCTGGCAATATAAAACCATTAAGCAGTTAAATTAATTCCACATGAATTCTAGAAAACTGCAAAGATTTTTTTGTTAAAGCCTGACCCTGCACCCCAGAGTTCAGTGAGTTTGCCACAGTTCTTTTACTGGGAGTCTGGCAGACTTCAGGCCATGCTCTCACAGGCATAAAGGAGCATAACCATATTGCAGTGCTACTTTAATCTCTTTTTTAAAATATATATCACCCTGCAGAATCTTCAACTCATTGTATTGACTGGACAGGTGACTCAAATTGAACTAATTTCATTAAAACGTGTTTTCAAATCTTTCCATAGGTTTTATGAAATCTTATTTCAGTGTGTATTATTTACTCAACCAGCTGAAATAATGTGAAGAGGCCTCCAGTGCTTGATTATTTGTTAGGCAGAGAAAGATGCTACATAATTCACCTATTACAGGGCTCACCCCAGGATGCTGGAGGCTGAAGTTCCTGTTCATGTCGTTAGTCCCAGATTTGAACCAGTCAGTGTCTGTCACATCACAGCTGAGACCCTTAACTCCTCCGCCAGTCTGTGGTGATAGTCCAAATACAACTGGGGGGGGGGGGCATTTGCTCTGGTTTATACAATCACTGTTCATGAGGGAGGGACCTGGTAGCAAAGCAGATGTGAGACCTCTCTCATGACACAACAAGCTGAACTGCGGGATAAATTGCCTGTGCCCACCCACAGACGTGTAGGTGATTACAAAATCGGGTGGCAGCTGAGCAGCTTTTTAAGTGTTGCTTAAGTATTCAACTTGGGCATCTAGCAGATGGATATGTGCTTTTGGGGGGTTTGGGCCAAAGTCTTCAGAAAAGACCCACAGTGCTGGGACTTCCACAGTTAGTAAAGCTGATCTAACTCAAAGCAGTTAATGCTGAATCATTTTTGCCTAATCTCTTCTCAAAAAATGCCCAAGCACACAGGAATCCTGCAGCCTGGACAAGCTGCTGCTGTGCTAACATGGTGCTAAAATGCTGCTGTGCTAAAATGCCATCCTTAGCAGTAGTGTTGGAGCAAAGCTGGTCTTATTCACAGCTTCTGTTTCAAATTTAATAAAGCTTTATATGCTTTCAAGTTTGTCCACATTTATCACATCAGTTGGTTTAGCCTAAGCAAAGATGCAAACTCTTTTCATTTCATGCTATCCACCACAGAGAAAACACGATACCACTCCATTTTAATTTGCAGCAGCCTTTTACATACTTGGTGGCTGTTATCATGTCACGTCTGGTCTGTTTCCACCTAGACTAAACCACCCCAGCCCTTCCAGTTTTTCCTTCTGGGACTTCCCTATTTTTTTCATCCTAGGGTTTTCCAAATCTGTGTTCATGCACTTGTGGCACTCTTCTAGATTTTCGTCAACTGGATCTCATCTTCCTCACAGTATAGTGCTGGATTTCCAGCTGGGCAATTCAGGAGGGCTGAGGAGAGTGAAAGGATATCTTCCTGCATTTTACAGGTTGTTCTTCCATCTCAGCGTGATGTTTGACTTCTTTTACAACCATGTAATATTTTGACTCCAATTCAGAGAAGCATCCTGGTCTCCAGCATACTTGACACTCAAGGGTTGTGCCATCTGCACATTCAATTAACGCACTCTATTGCACACTCCAAGTCTTTCACGGTTTGAAACAGAAAAAATTTTGAACCACAAACCAAGCCTTTACCATTTGATGTGGGCTTTGTCCAAATAAATCATTCTTTACTACTCTCTGAGTATAGCTCTTCATGTGCTTTTGCACCAATTTACTGCTTTTATCAGGGCTGTGAACAAACAAATGCTTGGTAAAAATGTTGTGAAAAGAAAGAGTATAGCTTTGGTTAATTTATTCTGCAGTAAATCTAAAGTGCACTGCTTTAATAATGTGGACATATTTTGCTCCTATTAGTTGCCCTGAAGTAAAAAGTACTGCCTTTTTTTACCCGAGAAGGCAAATGCTTGAAAGTTTTTTCTGTGAAATTGCAAAGGTCAAACGTTGTCAGGTGAATTGGTTTTAACGGTAGAGCTCTGAGGAACAGGGAGCTCCTCTGAGACACTGATACTGATTACGGAGCTAATGGTGCATTCCCTTCTTTGTCAGTACCGGGCACCAGGTGACTCACAGGGGACGGGGACACTGCATACCTGCAGCCCTTACAAGTCGCATGTCACTCTGCATGACCTCACTGTTAATTTCATGTATTACTCGATTTAAAAGTCAAACATTTGCTT
Organism: Astur gentilis; assembly: GCF_929443795.1. Taxonomy (NCBI): domain Eukaryota; kingdom Metazoa; phylum Chordata; class Aves; order Accipitriformes; family Accipitridae; genus Astur; species Astur gentilis. The sequence goes on from NC_064904.1 coordinate 13,419,339, forward strand.
TTAACTGAGCAAAATCTATCTTAAAAAGTTGATTATTTTTTTCCTTCTCACACATCAAAATGGACTTAAATCCATTGATTTTGGTGGACTTGAGTTTATTTTTAAATTGGTGTAAGAAGAATAACAAATCACTTCAAGTAATGTACTGTTTCATGTTATTTCTATGCTGAGTTACATGGTTTGAACTTTTATAAGAGAAGTGTTCCCCCAGTTGATTAGTTTGCCTGCAAAGTGTTCAGTAATTTCTTCATATATAACAGTTTACAGAAATGGAAGGTTTGACATTGTTGGCACTGGAAAGAAAATATGACTGGAGTTTCTGACCATCTCAGAATGACAGTGGATCTGATTGCAGAAATGCTGAAGAGAACATTAAAAATTTCAAGTTTGCTACATCTAAAATAACGTAAAAAGAAAACCCCAGAATACTTTAGAATACTTTCTGGCTATTAAGAAGAGAGAAATTGCACCTTTCTTTGCACAAAAACATGCATAAATTTCCACCAAGCCAGTCACTTTGAAGATATATGAAAATTATTAATGTATAACTGGCTGAGAGCCACAAGCAACTGAAAACACTGTCATCTCCTGTTAAAAAGGTTACATTCTGTCCTTAAGCAGGGCAATTTACATATAGTCATGCCAGGATTATTTGCTTTTAAAAAAACAGATAGACCATAACCAAACCAACCAACCAACCAAAGGAACAGCAATAACATTACTCTGGCAAAAGATTTGAGGTCCTACCCTAACAGGTGTAGAGTACTGTACAGAGAGAAAAAAACCCATGCAAGAATGGCAATGTTAAATACCATAAAAATAATAATAAATATAACTCTGGGATCCTCTCTGACTTCGAAATGTAGCTGTATACAGCTTCTCCTGCAGAGGAACAGGACCAGGAATAGGTATTTCTTGCAGGGTATTTTTGTATTCTAGCTGTGTGGCGCTGACTCACAAGCTGTCAGTTTTGAGGAGAATTAGTGTGTGTGTGAGGGAACTGAGTGACACCACTGCCACATTTTGCTCTCCTTGGTGCTCATGTTTTCAAATTGTAAAAATAACCGTAAATGTAATGCTCGACAAGTATTTATTCCACAATGAGATGAAACAATTTTTATTATTTAATGGACAAAATGACTTTGTTATTAAGTGGCAAAAAAATCTGAAAGATTTGATGAACAGTAAGGAAAGCTTTAGAGGAAATTCTGAAAGAAAATAAAAGTCTGGAAGGGAATGAAACTGGGATAAAGTACAAAAGGGAGGAGCAAAAGTAGAAACAGATCACTCCGGCACCGGCTTCCTTTGCCAACTATCAAGGTAGACCAAATGCAGTAGACATGGACTTCATTAAGACACTCGATGTGGTGCAGAGTATGGTGTGAGTACAATTACAAAGGATGCTAAGGTATCAGGTAAAGAGAATTTTAAGTCATTAACAAGAATTTTTGTTGCATGGCAGGACCAGGCTGGCTGCAAATGATTGAGGATAGACCAGTGCAGAAGTTTCTCAGACGAGGTCCACAAGTTGTCAGTGCGTGGCTGTGAAGAGAAACATGCCCAGTGCTGGCTGTTCCCATGTCAGGTGGAACAAGTTCAAGCTCGACTGGTCTGGGATGCTGGGCAGCTCTAGACTGGCTGGTACCAGGGCAAGAAGCCTAGAGAGTCTGGCATAAAGCCTATGCTTGAGGAGTTGTGGCCAGACATTTGGTACATAGTAGACCACAGGAACCAAATGTCTTAAAAGAATGCACAGTAGCCTTCCATCCTTACAACTGAAATAATGGTCAAGATAAAAGTAAAGGTTAAAATTCTATAATGTAAAATTCTGAAACGGAAGCTGAAGTCTCATTTTCAGGTCATGTTAGATCGGATGTGGTATCTGGCTGTGAATATATACGTGAAATGCCAAGTAGCTGTATTGTGCATGTGACATGCCAATGGCAGAAAGAAGTAGCAGCATTTCAGTGTGTGAGATACCAGCAGAAGTGTGGGAGAGGAGCTGACTTTTGTCACATATGTGGAACTTGACAAGTCCAGGAATGTCTTAGGCGAGACCTTTCCAGCTGAAATGAAAAGATGTTAATTCCCGTGTAGAGAGCACTAGGGAACTTGAAATGGACCATAGCATACAATTCTAGCCACCCTTACTCAAGACACATAAACCAAATCCAGAACAGGTGCAGGGCAGGCAGATGAGAACAACCAGCAAATTGAGAGCTGGTCTCTAGAGGAAAAGAGTGAAAAACCTTGTCTTCTTCTGTCAAGCAAAACAAAGCCAGTGACTGGATGTAATTCCTTCTATAAATACATACAAAGGAAAGGGAGAGGAAGAAGTATTTCAACTAAATGGCAATGTCAGCACAGAACATATGGATATAAATTGGCCAGAAGGATGGAAATTAGCAGAGGCTTCTAAGCAGAACAGCTCTGGAACAGTTATTCACTAGGAACAGCGAGGTGTTGTGTAATTTAGTTAACTGCAGTAGCAGGGGAAACTAGGCTTAAACATCAGGAGCTCCCTTCCAAGTCTTCTCTTCCATATTTATCACCTTCATCAATCGATGCTAAATACTCAGCTGGAGCATAGAGAGTGTTAAATCTTCCCTACCTCCTTTTCCTAGAGGAAATATTGCAAATGCTAGAAATGAAGTGGAACATATCTCTGCTCTGTTTGCCACCATGAATGCTTACAAGGTGCTGGAGTCTGGAATATGTTCTCTACTATTTCTATAGATGCACATATGTAAATGCATACCTGTATGTGTATGTACATGGGTAGATGCTCGTGTATATGCATACATGCACACATATGGAGCCGACATACGCACATTGGAAACGTGCTGTACATGCTGCTATATTTTTATTTCTAAGGAGTTCATTTGAGTATTCCAGTACTTTCTTTTCATCCTTATACCAGAGTAATGGATTGTATAAGTACCCTTCTGCATTTTGACCACTGCATACACAAAGTGCTTGTGTCATCTCACATATATCATGGCATCTTATCTGAGCCACAGTGTAAGAGAAGGAATGTGTTACTTGAAAATGCTGAATTTCTGTCACTTGCTCTCTTGGTAGAAATCACACGCATGCATTTGCCAGGAGGAGCACGCAAGCAGCGGCTGGTGCAGTTCTTCCTGTCTGAAGCTGCAGCCCGGTATGTTCTGCTGGTGTTTTGCTTCTGTGCATGCATGTGCGTGCAGGCATCTACATGCATATATATGCCTCATACTAACACAGTTGCATGTGCCTCAGACTGGTCCGTAAGCTTACACTTTTCAAGTTGCTTTTTTTTAAGGACGTGGTGCCACACACCTGGAGCTAGAAACGCGTGTTACAGAAAAAGTCAAGCCTAGCATATGGCTCGTGCATGGGGAAAGGGTTATGGGTGCCAGGCACTGCCTGTTCGCCTGTCACACCAGGGAAGCGGGCGCATAAATCTGTCCCTGTGACACAGCTCCACGTGCCTCGCTTGTTTATTTGTCTCACGGTGACGGTCCTGTGTTTTTTCAGGTCAGTGTGTGAGCGTATGTGTGGGTGTGCATGTGTGCCTTGCTGGAACAGTCTCGGGTGTCTCAGGCCACCGGGACAGGGTATGCATGTGCCTGTCAACGGGGTTTGTGCCAGTTCAGGACAACAGTCGTATGTATTTTAGGCTAGCGTGTGTGTCTGTCAAACTCAAAGCGCGCCTGCCCACGTTTCTCGGGCCAGCGGGTAGATGTTTGCGTCTCATGACCCGTGAATGCTGGAGTAGCTCGTGTGCCCGTCCTTCTCCCTTTGACTGTCAGGTATCACGGGGTACTCCGAGCGTACCTGTGCGCCTGTCAAGCTGCTCTGCGTGTGCAATTCTCAGCGTGTCTGACAGCGACAGTCCCAAATGCCTCAGAGGAACCTCTGTCTGGCAGTGACACGGGCCCATGTTCCTCAGGCCAGCGTCCGTCTGGCAGCGACACAGGCTCAAGCGCCTCAGGATTCTGCGTGTGTCTCACAGTGACACAGCCCCTGCGCCTAAGACGAGCGCGTGGCTCTGTCTCGTGGTGTCACTGTCACGCACCCCTCAGCACCGCTCGTGCGTCTCACAGTGACAGTCACGCACCTCAGGACAGCACGTGTCCGTACGTCCCTGTGACACAGCCCCACGGCCCTCAGACCGCCGTGACAGCCACGCGCCTCGGACCCGTGTGTTGTGTCTCTTCGTCACACAGCCACGCGCCTCAGACCCACGTCAGAGCGAGACAGCCGCAGGCCGCGGACCCTTGCATGAGTGCGCCTCGCAGCGACACAGCCCCGCGTGACTCAGCCCAACGTGTCTGTCTGTCTGTCCGTGCCACAGGCCCGGCTGCCTCAGACAAGCGCGTGACACAGGCCCACGTCCCTCCGAGCTGCCCCTGTCACACGCCTGCCTCAGGGCTGCGCTCGCCTCACAGCGCCACAGCCCCCCCTTCCCTCAGAGGTCGGTGTGCGCGTGTGAGGGGACTGCGTGTGTGCGTGTGTGGAGACCGTGTGTGTGTGTGTGTGTGTGTGTGTGTGTGTGTGCGGAGACCGCGCGTGCGTGTGTGAGGCTGCGTGTGTGTGAGAGGCCGTGCCTGTGGAGACCTTGCGCGTGGAGACCGTGCGCGTGTGGGTACGCCCGCGCGGCCGGGGGCGGCGGGGCGGCCGAGGCCGGCGGGGCAGCCGGACCCGCACGTCAGCGCGCCGCGCGGGGCGGGCGGCGGCGGCGCCGTTAAAGGCCGGCGGCGGCGGCGCGGCGCGGGCAGCGCGCAGGGGGCTGGGCTCGGCGCCGGCGGGGGAGCGAGGCAGAGCGAGGCGGCGGCTCCAGCCACCCTCCCAACCATGTCGGGCACCCGGGCGTCCAACGACCGCAGCAGCCACCCCGGCGGCGGGCTCAAGCGGGCGCGCAGCGAGCCGGGCGGTAACAAAGTGACGGTGGTGCTGGGGGCGCAGTGGGGGGACGAAGGCAAGGGCAAGGTGGTCGACCTGCTGGCCACCGAGTCGGACATTGTGTGCCGGTGCCAGGTGGGTGCCGGGCCGGGCCGGCTCTGCCCCGCCGCTCCCCCTCGGCGCTTCCCCGCCCCGCGTTTCGTGCTCTCCTCGGCCCCCGCTTTACCCCCGCTCCCTTCAGCCCGGCGCCCTCCTTCCCTCGCGGGTCCCCTCTCCCTCCCGTGCTGCGCTCCCTCTTCTCCCCCGCCGCCTGCCTGCCCTCACCTCCTGCCGCTCCTCTCTCCCGTTGGTGTTCTTCCTCCCCTCCCCGCTCCGTATTCCTCCTCCCCGTCCCCGCTCCCGCGGCGAGCGGTGGGACGCGAACGCGCCCCGCTGGGCTCCCCGTACCCCCCCAACCCTCCCCGCCTGCGCCTCGAAATGCCACTCGGAAAGAAAAAGCCCCGAACTATAAATATAAATAGCTGACCCTTCACGATAAGCGACACAAGATCCCGAGGTGCCGGCAGGCCGGGGGGGGGGGGGACGGGGGGACACACACGGGACACGGGGGCCGTCTGCCCGGGGCGGGGCGGGCAGCGCTGCCGGGGCCCGGGACCCGCTACTGCCCCCCGCCGCCCGGGGTGGGAGGGAGGGAGGGAGGGAGGGTGAGCCGGCCGGCGGAGGGGGGCCGCGCTCCGGGCGCTTCTCGGCCCTGGGTTGTGTTGGGAAGCAAAGCCCCGGGGCCTGGGGTGGGGTCAGCTGCTTGCGAGGCTGTAAGGGTGTCTGAAAGGGGGTTGGTGTCCCCGGGCTTGTTGTTCCTCCGGGAGAAAAACGGTATGAGCCGGCTTGAAGTCCAGCTGCTAATAAACATCATGAGTTTTCCGAAGTTTTACTGCAGGGGCTTTTTTGTTTTGTTTTGTTTTGGAGAGGCAGGTTGTGTTCCCTGTAAAACGCCTGGAAGTTTATTCTAAAAATACTTTTTAAATGGAGCGTGAGTAAAATGGAGAAAACAAGTTACGTAAAAGTATGAGATTTAAACAGTTTGATGGAAAAAAGGAGCATCTTACGCACCTTTGCTTATATGTATTTTTGAATTGAATATAATGCAGGGATTCTTAAAACGATCTATTTGCCTAGTAGAAACCAAATTAGGCACAAAAATTAGTAATCACGGTAATAACTTCTTTTAAAAGAACTGTTTTCAAACATTAGTTATGAACGTATTAGACCAATACAGCTAATACTCTGTTCGGTTGTCCCTGTAAACTGTGTGACCACAGTAGTAAGTAGTCAGCTTAGTTTGGCTCAGCTGGTACGTACCATGAAATTTCTCCTGCCTTAAAATGCATGATGGCTACTGAAAAGCTACAGATATCCCTGAATCCAAGATGATAAATCCAAGGACGTTTGTGTAATTAAGTATATTATGTAAATAAATGTTGTCATGCAAGTTAACTATTTAGAAGGTGGAGGAAGTATTTTCAATTGGGACATTAAACTCCCAAGGTCTTGAATTACCCTGGGGAGAAGTTTCCCTGCAAAAGTTAGCTAATGAATATGTATTATCAGGACTGTAGCTGCTTTTCTATCTTTATTTCCTCCTTCTCCCCTAATAATGTGTTGCTAGGAATTTAAACACAGGTCTCATAATTGCTTTGGTGAGGAAAAAAAACCCCACAAAAGTTTTAGCTGAGGAGGAGCATTTCATATAGGCCCCAGTTAAACAGTGCTTTCTCATGGGTTTACTGTTATTACTGCAATAGGTCATACTGGTTCCTTTTAGACCCGCTGTTGAGGGATGCCCTGAGGCTGCTTCCAGGACGGATTTGCTGTCCATCCAGAGAACTAATTTGCAAGCATGGCCCCCAGGTGTAGCCTCAGAATACCCTTTGAAGGATACAGGACTCTGTGTGTGTGCATGCCAGAAGGGTTAGTGTGTTAAGAACAGGGTAGATGGCTTAGATGGTTTAATATGCTGGTGGACACATCTAGATCATCTTTCTGTAGCCTGATGATGAGAGCGGGATGGATGGAAGGCAGGTGGATCTAGAAGAGCTCTGGGCTCTTTTCAGAACAGTGTTCACTGATACACGTGCACACACACTGTGTGTATGAGACTACGGTAGGATTACTAATATACTGATTTAATGGAAGCATCTTCAGGATTAGAGTTTAGGGAAGAATATAAAACCTTTGAAAGGTAAAATATGGGTAAACATTTACTTTTGAGAAGCAAAAATTATATGACTTAAGTGGGTTTTTTTTAATACTTAAGTGGGGGTTTTGTGCATTTGGCAATTTTGAGGCTGCTTTTTGAAAAGATGCCATTTTAATAATTTAATATTTCATACTTTCAAAGCCAATCATGCAAGCAGATAACGGTGTATGATTTTTTGCCTCTGTTAGAACTCAGTTGGGACTGTTAAGGTTTAGTAAAGATATTCACATATCTAAGCATGTGGACAGTACTGATGAGTTCTCTCAGTGTGATAATGGTCGGTCATTAACTTATAGGCATAATCAGTTTGAGAGGGACTTCATTAATGCTGCATATTGCCATGGAAAACATCAGTGTTTGGTCCAGAATCTTGCTTGCTTCACATTCCTCCTAGAAACAAAGAAAAACTTTCTTAGTGCAATAGCACTTGGGGACTAGAAGAGATTGCTTAAACAAGAAACACTGAAGGTCTCCCTTATTAGAGACGAGACTTTGGCAAAAATATCAGAAAAATTTCCACAGGGAATTTTTTATGTTTTAGAATATGATGGTTGACAATGTTATTTCCTGTCCACTCCATTTTCTGAGACGTTGATGGAAACGGTGTTCAACAGCTTGTTTTATTCCTCAGCACAATGTATGTAGGGAAAGCTAGAAAATAATGTCTGAAAGGGGGATGTTTATAATCTTTTGAAACAATGTCTCAGCTAGGTTAATTCTTCATCCCTGCAGGGTACTCTTTGAGCTAACATTTTTAAAAAGGTGGGGTGTCCGTCCCCCCCCGTCCCCCTCCCCCATCTGAATAAGAATTTCAATTCAGGGCCAAATTTGAGTTTGAAGAGCTTTCTCAAAATAGTAGTTCCCTAATATTTCTGTGAAAGGAAATAATTTTCATTAAATGTTTCTCAAGTATTTTTAGTGTGTTGATTTCGTGAGAAAAATCTGTGACAGCTGGATTGCTACAGAGGAAATGAAATGGTATTTCCTGGGATACTGGAAAGAAAGGCAAGCAGGCAAATGGGAATAGGAAGTCTTTCACAGGCACAGCCAAAGCTTCAGAATATGTTAAATAAAGAAAATTCTGCATTAAAACCCCAGCCTGCTTAATTTTACTGAGCTTTCAAAATTTAATTTCACATGAATTGAAGAGTCTCAATTTATTGATCATGTTGTTTCAGTCTTTCTCAGTACTTAAATTATACACAGTCTAAATCCAAACAAATGACAGTACACTCCATAATTCACTTCATTTTTCACGTTAGCAACACTGAAATATGTGACATATTTAAATATGAAGTCTTAGTTCACCCGAAGTAATTGATTTCATTTAATCTGTATACTTGAAGCGTTCTTTGTTAAAGGGGATATTTCAATAAGGGTAAAAGATATCTGGATATTCTCACAGATGATGCTGAACAAAACTTTTCACAGACTGCTTTCATTAAAATACTAGAGACACCGGTGCACGCGCACCCATATAAACAAGCGGAAAAGGTATTTCTAAATAAATGAATAACAACAGGAAGTTTAAGGCTGTTAAAGAACTAAGTAGGTTTCTCTAAGTTCGGGTTATTAATGGAGAACATCAAGAATGTTTTTCCTCTAAATTGCCCTTTCAGCAAGCAAAGTCATTCAGAAGCAGAATGATAGAGGCTAATACTTCTTTCTTACTGTGGCCTCCTGGGGCATTGAACTGTCACATTATGCTGTGCAATACTTTTAATCCCTGGTCTATTTTCAGGGAAGGGTACAATCAAAGAGTTTGTCTGCAGATGTTTCATTTTGATGTTTCCTTTAAAAACAGAGTTTGTGCATTTGTTAAAAGCTTTTAACTGATACAATATCAGATACATAGAGGGAGGTTCACTTTTTACCTAGCCTCTTAGCATGTTGTCACAGAACAAGAATTCCTAATGTAAGCTTAAGTAATTTGGATACGTGTAATCATATTGATGAAGAGGGGTTTGGCATTGTTCAAAACATGGCTTTGGATCGTGATTTCTTCAGTGGCAGCTCTCATTCCAGCTGTACATTTCTCACATCACCACATACGTTGTTGTGTGGCTGCCTTCAAAACTAGATCTTGTGACTGGTTTTATGTACCTGGTTTTTAATTAGATAATTTCTCAGATCTGCTTTGGAGCATGATCAAACAAATAGTCAACTGTCACAACTGCCGAGGTGATGTACCTCCAGAAGCACCACTTAAACTGGATCTGTTCCTAAAAAGTCATACATAGAACTGCCGTAGTAAGTTCACAGTTACCTGGGGGCAGCTGGTGGTTATACAGTTCTAGCAGTTTCCTTAAGCAAAGACCACGCAAGGTACACTTGTAATAATAACTTCACTGAACGTGTTTACTGAACAGTTCTGTATGGGTATGAATGGAAAAGGAAATGGCGTGTCTTGTCATATATGGCAGGAGAATTACCATGCATCTTTGCCAATAATGGTAAATTACTCATGAAACACTTCCTCTTTTATAATTTAGGTGTGTGCCAAAAATGTCTAGGAATTCCTATTGTAATGAAGAGTAAACAATTCTGCCTTTCCTGATGAAGTTTTCTTGTGTAATAAATTGTTTTTCAACAAAACATCCAAAAGCACTGTAGGAAAATGGCCCATAAACAATTTGATAAAAAATTTGAAGGGGAAGAAAAAGAAAAAGATTTTCCAAAAGCTGAGCGTGAAGGATACAAAAAATATTGCTAATAAATTAGTAGAGCCCTTGTGATAATAATCATTACCTGCAGTGGGTTTGATCTTGGTTACTGAATAGATTGGGAAAACAGTTGCGGCATAAATGCATGTCTTTCCTTCAATTCATACCGAAACCTGTGACAATGATTCAGCAGAAGAGACTAGTCCAAGACAGTTTTTATGATTTTTCAAGCCTTCATTTGGCACTACTGTTACAGTGTTGCCCAATGCAGTGCTGGATGTGTCAGATCTGTGACACTTCTGCCTTCTGGAAGTCTGGAAACAATCTGCCTGATGTTAGCAGCATTCGCTTAAGAACTGGCATTGAAGAAACAACACCAAATTGTAAGAATGTGACTGCAATAAGAAGAGCTGTTATTAGATTCCTTAAGTTCCTTAATGTGCTTTTATTTTTCACTAAATATCTAGTCACTTTTAAAAACATTTCCTCTACCCAAGTCAGTATGCTTTCAAATTAAGAATTGCTTTGGTTTTAAAAAGGGATCATCTGATCTTTTGAGACAGATGGACAAAAATTATAGTTGATGTTAATACTGAAGAAAAGCTGAGGAGGTTGAAAAAGGTACCAGAAAAACTTGCTGTTAAGGTCTTCTGTGGTTGAGTAGTTTGCAGTCGTTTGGACCGAAGAGATTTAACCAAGTCATACACCAAGGACGTTGAATGGCAAGTTTTCTTGATGTAGTGGAAGTTAACAAATAAGATTGAGAGGGACTAACCAGTAAGAAAAGCCTAGCAACATTTTGTGTTTGAGATACCATTGCAATAATAAAGAACAACCTAGGAAAGGGTGAAGGGGTGTGCCCAATGCTTACGATACAAATAACTTGCATATTATTGCCAGTTTCCTTATTTCCTTGTTCTAGTGTTTTGATGAATGCAAAGTAAATACCATATATGTTAGAAATGGTGCTTTGAAGAATGCAAAGGAATATACTGTGGGCAAGTGATTGAATAATAAAAACCAAACGTGGCAGAAATGCCAGACGAGAAGTTTTTCTCAGTGGTTTAGGTGCGAGACAGGGTGGTTTCCTTTGTTCCTCTGTTTTGCTGCTGACATGGCAGGGCAAAGCAGCCACACGTTGTTGTGACTGTCCCTATTGATCATGGGCTGCTGGAACTGTTTGCAATGGGGGTTAAATTAGGGCAGTTTTACGTGATGATTACGTGGAGTTACAGGGGCTTGATGGCTACTATTTTTCTCTGTGTGTATGTATCATGTGTTGCTCTCCTTTAAGTGAGATTTAACCCTGATATTTAGTATAATTTCTCCCTACAAGATAAAGTAGTATGTAAAGACTTTAATTTCCTAATGATTTACTGCTTGATGATCTTCAGTGAAGAGATTGATGACCTTGGAGTCATGAGTGTGCAGTGACTGCAAGACTGTCAGTTTTGATTTCTCTAATGTTTGGGAAGGTTGATAATCCCATTTGCACATACATGTACATTGATACAGGCATATTTCTTTCTAAGTAATTTTTTTGCAAGTTTCCCTGAAAAAGAGCAAGTAGGTTTTATTTTGCTATTTGACAAAGGAGAGGGTTCATTAAGTGTGAGTGGTTTCCTTAGCTACTATAAAGAATTCCACTCTTTCAAAATTGGAAATTTTTTTTGTAGCAGTCTGTCACTTATAAGGTATTTTATCCAAATTTTATTTTTCATTTTGCTTATACATACTTACATGCTACACTATATCATTTTAGGCTTTAGAACAACATGGTGACATTGCTATTTTAAACTAGCCTCTCCTTTGGGCATCAGCGAGATCATGTCAGGACCACCAGGATTATAAATACTGTATGAGAAGGTCAGGTTTAAAGTTTCCAAATCTCCATAAGAAAGCAAGCTTAATTTTCAATCCCCTTTATAAAGCTTGATGAATTTATTATCCTCTACAAGCATCAAAAGAAAGCAGCTGAAAATTAAGCTGAAATGACATCTGTTCTATTTCATTCCTGTTGTAACTCACTAGCTGTTGTTAACTGGTTTACAGATATAAGAAAAGTTATGTTCATATCCTTGGATCATATTACTTCCCACAGGGACATGACTATACTTCTTCAGAAGAGAGGACTAAAGATGAGCAGACATGTCTAGGTTTTTCATGTTTGATTTCCTTTGTTTTGGGATTCTGCTGACATTAGTCAGAATGCTTTTTCCAGTTTAGCATTTTCTATCAATATACCTTGAATTCATTACTTTTTTTACATCTTCTGCTGCAGTTAAATGTGTGTTTTGTTGTAGTGGTCTGTTGTAGTATATTGTTTTTATGTGGTTTGACAAAACACTAAATCCAATTTGAGAGAAAATAACTGCAGTTTAAGAGTGTCTAGTTTGCCTACAATGACTGCTGTTTAAAACCTGAGTTGAATTAGGCCTGGCTTTTCCAGTTGCATTTTTCAGATACTTAGGAAGATCAAGGTATCTATATAAGTTAGGGTCACTTTTCCTTTGTAGTAAAGGAAAAATACTACATTAGTGCAAAATATGATATAAGCTTCAGTTTTTGATACTTGTGCTAGAAATAATTTTATGTATTTCTTTAAAAGGTCAAAAGTTTTGCTCAGTTCTTCTCAAGAGTGTTTGTGTTTATAATCATACTAATTATCTCATTAGGCTTTAGAAGGTCTCCTTCTGTGGGAATTCAGGAGTTTTTAAAGAGATCGCTATTTTGATTGGGAAGGTGGGATCCTGTGGATTTTGTTCGTTCTATGAGACAGTGAGAAGGGACACAGCAGGAGCACACTTGAAGAGATGCAGGAATCAGACATAGCAGTTCTGTGCAGAGTTGTTCGTACTTGAAACCATTATTGCAAATATATTCTTTGGGAAAGAGAGCAAGGCAAACTAGATTTGATGCAAACTGATGTCAGGAGATAAATACTTGGAACTCACTCCAGCCCTTTGTCACTACCGTAGCTTTAAAAATCACTGCTCCCTCAGCTCTTCTGGTCTAAGTATACTTCTGATTATTCCCTAACCCAGCTCTTTCAAATGGCTTGGGTTTGAAAAAAACCCAACAACTTATGACCCACTTCTTGGAACTGAGTTGGGGCGAGTTGGGTGCTATCAGGTGATAGTTTAACTGGAAAAATTAGCAAGAAAAAACTTCCAGTAAAGGAAATTATAATGAGCACCTATGGCAGCAACCTCCCAACTGGAATGTACAGCACTTTCAGTTACCTGTCAAAAGTTTTCACACACAGGTGATTTTGTGACATTGTGTCTAAGGGTCTGAGTGTTCAAAGCACTTAATGCATTGCATTTGTCTGTGTGTTGGATATTTTTGTTTTAAACCAATGATGTTCTAAACTCATTCACAGTGGTGTAAATCACGAGAAATACCGTGAAAGGCAATGGATTTATATTATTATAAAGTTCATGTCAAAGCCAGTTATGCTGGTAACACTTATTAGCTACATTTATTCAAGTTAGTTCCAGGCAGTTGCTAATGTAAGTTAGAAATAGCCATCGTTAATTAAATTTTAAAGAGGAAGAAGAAACAATTTATGTAACAGTGCTCCTTCTTGTTTATTCAGAATCACACATGAAATGCTATAAATGGAAGAAAATTACTGAATCCAGATAAGAAAACTTAAGTATTTTGTAGTCTGTTTCACAGTATGATGAGAGGTATTTGGCCTGCAGATGCAGTTGAATTTCAGAAAATATTTTGCTTCATCAATGGATGGAATTAATAGAGCTGGGACACTTACTATGAAAAGAGATAGACAAGAATCAGCATTTGTTTTCAGATGCAGACTTCCCAAACTGCTGGTTTGTAGTTGGTATTCCGATTCATAGATTATAAATTCATAGATTATAATGCCAGAGGAGATCATCTTGTAATTGTGTCCGAGCACCAAGGACACAGTATTCTAGAAGCAGTTGCACCACTGCCAAAAGGGGAGGTAATACAATCTCTCTACTCCTACTTGATATTCCCATTTATATATGCGAGGTTCACTTTAGGCATATCGGCCAATACTGAAACTGTCCAGACACCTCCACATGCTTCCTAGCATAGATATCTCCCATCCAAAGTTTGGCCTACCTTTTTGATTCTAATTCATTTAGTCTAAACATAGTCATGATGTTCTGTAGATTCACTGCATATACCAGTTGGCTAAGGAGCTCAGACTGCTGCGTACTGCTGTTAAACCTCTCAAATGATAGTTGTGTTGGCTGCAGATCTTCAATAACAAGTTTCTGTTTTTTCCCCATTGCATTGATTAATGTTGCTAACTGGAAGAGGGTGAGGACAGATCACTGTGGGACCCCTCAGAAACATACCTGTTTTGTGTTCATCCTCTAGTTACAGTTTGAAACTATCATCAAGTTTTAAGGCATTTTATATGTGCTCTGATGATTTCTCATATCGATCTAGTTGATCAAGTTACGTTTAGGCGTTGTGGGGAGCACTGAGCAACTGAAAGATGTGCTAACCAGTGGAAACCAGCAGACCATCTGGAAACATTCCTCCCACATATGCAGAATGCAGTCTCCTGCACACAACCTGGCTGGTAAGAGCAGGCAGAAACACATCTGAGCATCAGGACACATTTCATTCCTATTCAAACATGTATCATAAGGCTAGCTGGGAGGAAGGAGTTCCTGCTGCAGGTACTGAACAGCCTCACCACTGCTCTGAATAGAAATTCTGTTTCTAGCTTGGGATGTTTCAACTGCAGAGAATAAAGAGATTATTTTAAAAACAATACAAAACAAACCACCAGCCTTTAAATGGCTGAGCACTTTGGAAGGTGGATTTGTTTCTTCATCTTTTTTGTAAGTTCTAAAAAGGTAAAGACTATGTGTTCTCCTCTGCCAACCTGTTCATAATAATTATTAATTCCCTAAAAGATAGTGTTTATACCAGCATACAGTTGTTAACGCTAGTAAGATGTAATAGCTTCTCAATTTAGTGTATTGATGCAGTTCTTGTGTTCACATACTATGGAATGGTAATCAAAGTACGTCACTTCAATGCAAGAATCCAGTATCACAAGCAGATCAGCACATGAAAAGCTTGGAAATGCATCTTTTTAGATAAACTAATGTGCTGAAAAAAACATTAGGATGTTTTTTGAGGTAGCTTAAGTTCCTCTAGCTCATTCTGGTACTGGGACAATATGTAATTTTACACTTTGATTATTAGAAGTCTGAAAATATAGACTAAAATCTTCCAGAAAAAAATCCGATTTTTATCTGAGTCCAACTTAAACATTCTTCAAAAATAATTAACAGCCCTCCCCCCCCCCCCCCAAACCTTAACGTATAGGATTACTGTCCTCTGAAAATAATGCCTGGTATGTTTCCTGTTGTTTTAAAGAGTTGAACAACATGTTGCAGCTCTTTCTATTAACTTAAAGTCTGTTTTCCAACCTGGAATGACAGGCATTTTAGGTGGTTGAATTTAAACCACATGCCTGGTGGTCTGCTGGATTTTAGAAGAAAGGAGGCATAGCTTGCAGCACCACAAGGTAATAGAGCATTCCTTAGGCAAAATATATTGAAATTATACATATTTAATGCTGTTACTAGAGCCTCAACTTCTAGCACTTTTGAAGTTAATAAAAACTGATATGTTAAGCAGTGTAGGTACTTTCAAAAGGCTGAATACTGATTTTCCACTGCAGGCTATGAATGACTTCAATGAAAGTTATTTTGTCTTAGGTGCCTGATTTAAAGGTGAAGCACTTCAACACCTACCAAATACTGTTAGAAACAAGCATTTATCTGCTCTGGAACTTTAATATAGCTGATACGAAGAACAACAGTTATGGGTGCACAGTCAAAAAGTATTGCTGTATCTAGGCAGTGCCTCAAAGGAAGGATTTTTGTGTGCTCTCTGAAGATGAGCTTCCTAAATGATATTAAGGTCTCTTTATTACTATAGTAAGATACCTATCCGGTTGTCTTTGGCATGCTTAATACTTTCTAGTTCTCAAGTCCCACTTCATTCCTGCAGTTTGCTGTAATTGATGCTCCCATCACCTGCACCTGGTAGGTTTCCTGCATTTGTTGCAGTTTTAATAGAGTCACTAGAGATTAAAGTGGTTTAACAGGAGGGGCGCAAGTGCTGCTGAACATGTTGGAATCACTACAGGAGCAGTAAGGAAGGTTTTAGGTTGAAGTGGATGCTAATGTTCAAGACGCTGCTGTCATCCCGGTTGCACTCTTAGCCTTTTGGAGCTTCAGCAGCTGCCCTAGTGGTTCCTTCCTGGGAACAGAACTTCCCACACCAGACTAGTTTAATGGGAATGCCCAGGCTTCCCAGATTTTTGAAGTGAATGCTAATTGTTATTTCTGGTCATACCATCATTTTGCAATGCAGATAATGCCAGAGTGGCACTGGTGGTTAATCTGTCAGAAGTTGTTGCCTTACCACTCCCTTTGTTAGAGAAGTTTTTGAAGAAGCACAGAAGGTGGCAGATACCAACTCTAGAGATGAAAGGTAAATAAAATTCAGGTGAGATCAGTGGTGCACAGCAGAGATTCTGTGAGCTGGGTCTGGACATTAAATGGAAGCTCATTATGCAGAGCTGCACTTGAAGCAAGGGCCAAGCAGAGACACCAGAGGTCTCTTGATCCAAGTGGAAGCATCCTGAGGGCCCAGAGAATACTGTCACTAGGTGTGTTAGTGTTGACACCGCTTCAATGAAATACCATTTGAGGAAAAGAAGGGAGCTTACATGATTGCAGTGTAGCGGGTAGTTCTCTGCACTTTCAATCATGTTATCTTCAGATTAAGCCCATACAAGATTTTAGGTTCCCCTTATACTTCATTAGAAAAAGAAGTGGCTCATACAGACCCTATATTGACTTTCAGAACTCAAGTAAATTAGAAAAGGACTAGGTATCTTTAATATCTGAGCTATTAGACTGCCAATATGCTGTTAGAATATCTATGAAACTGAATGTGAGAAATTACTGAGATGACCAGAAAATAAACAAATTGTCTCATCAGACCAGCAGTATGTTTTGCAAGTTTGGTCATTTCTGCTGGGCAATTCAGTGTTCTGTTACCACTTTAATTATAACTGTAAAAATTTAATTAATTGAGCTGTAAAAATATACTCAGAATACACTTGTTTAGGAAATGCAGACCAACATGAGCAATGCACAAAACCAGTTCCAGAGCTGTCAGCACTAGCTTTAAATTAGGGAAGTGCTATTTTATAAGGTCTGTCACTGAATTCTTGATTTATATTGTCTGTCCAGAGGAACTGAAAGTGGATTCAGAGATTTTGGCAATTAAAGGTTGTATCATATCTGCTGATGTTTCTGTACTTCAGCATTTTTTTATGTATGCCAGCTTTCACAACTGATTGATTAATGTCCCTTTTCAAGCATTTGCTAAAGAAAGAGAGCATTTGTCTGGGTATCACTTGTTCAGGAAAATTTCCAAAAGCATAAACTACCTTTCATAAACGTTCTCATACTGGTATATCCCACCTTCTAAACTTTTAGGATACAAGAAAACACTTCTGATTATAATTTAGGAGTGCTTTTATCTCAGATTGCGAGTCCTCAAGCTTGATTTCATTTGTTCATGTTGATTAAGAAAAGCAGAATATAACTATAGTATTAGTGATAACAAATACTTTTGAAGGAGCCTGGTTCCCCATTTTCTCAGGAAACGTGAAAGTTGTTTGTAGTAGAGATCAAATCAGTGTTAAATGATGGAGTTAATTCTTTTAAAGTTTCCATTTTGTCATCGTCTATAGGCAAGCAGAAGACGAAAGTTGATTGTCTCAGAAGTTATTAGCCTCTTTCTCAAGCCTGATACTGCTATAATAAAATAAACTAGTGTTTCAACCAGTGCAATCTATCCAGTCTCAGACCTCTTAAATATCATGTAAAGGAGTCTCCTACATGATTTATTAGCCTGCTAGATAGTTCAGTACCTTTAACTAGATCCAGGTTCCTACAACTGGCTTCTTATATCTGGGAGGCAAGTTGAATACACAGGATGGTCCTGCTTTCTTCAGGATTCTCTGGACAAGTTATAACTGCATTAGCAAGATGCTTGGGAGTCCTTTCCAGCCCAAGGATGAGCTACCCAGCAGTTTGCCAAATCAAATTAAATATGTGTGTGCACCAGTTTCTGTGTTACAACTCCTACTCGACTCTCCCTTAACAGGTTATCTCTTTACATTTCATTGTTGAGCTCAGATCTTCCAAAACACAAGAATTACTTTTGTCATATTTAAAAGCATATTTCTTAATATTTTCCTCCATCCCACTGCTTAAAAAAACTTGTGGGTTTTTTTATAACCTGTAGCTTTTACTTTCTTAATGTTGGGTTTCAGCATATATCCATATTTTGAAAGGAATGTCAGTTGCCATTTTCCTGTATATTACATGCAATCAAATGGGCAAATGAGTAAATGAAGAGTAAATAAAACTCTGGAAGCACATGTGTTATATTATTAATTTTTGTAAGTGACTGTTCTTTCTCAAAGTTTTCATGTAACAACTCCACTCATTCAGCCGACACTCTTTGTTATTTGCAAATTACTGGTGACAGTCTCAGTTCTCCTTTCCAGTAGATGCCCTCATTCTAGACACTTCTACATCATTCAGACCTCATATCAAATCCATGAAGATTTGTAATCATTTTGGAAATTGCAAGGCCTGCAGCACCAGAGCAGACAAGCGGTCAGATTTCTCATCCTTATCAATAGGAGATAAAGTTACATCATGACAGAACAGCAACAAACATTAAGCTTGTGGAGAAAACTGGGCCTTTAAGTTTTAAAACTCTTTTGGTTCAAGTCAACTCATGACCTTCATTTACTCACCTCTTCCCAAGTTTGTGTGTTGTCTCATCGTTCTCTTTTTGAAGCCATTCATGAAAAATCAGTTTCTTGAGGAAAACACCATCTCCCATTCTCAGGTCTGGTAGATGGTTGTGTAAGGTATGAAGTGCTCCATAACGTGGTGGTGGTGGTAACTAGGAAGATTGTCCCTTGACAGGGAGATTCTGTGGAGTTGCAAAGACTACACGTGCTCCCAACTTTATATATGCCTTCCATCTTGGACTCCTAGAGAAGCAGTAGCTGTTTGTGGGTGGGCAGGCAGGAAGAGCTTCCATTCAAAAGAAATGACCATGCACAGAAGATGCCCAAAAAGGATGGGCTTGCTTAGGCAGGTCAGAGACAGGACTCTGTGGGTGGTAGTTCAATCCGGTTTTGTTCCCCGAAAGCTTCAGTTATCTTCTAGCTTCTGCCACTGCTCCTGCATTGCTCTGCCCCAGTCCTGGCTTGACCCCTGTGGTATCGTTCTGCTTTGTAATTCTACATGGTCCTGCTGAAATCCGTCAGCCCCCTAATTGTACTCTCTGAGCCCTTTTTACAATACTACAGTGTCTGAAGAAACCATAAGGTGGAGAAATTGGTGACCTAAGACATGAATGTATAAAGGAAAAGAGATGATCATGTCAAATCATCTGCTAAGAGTTTAGAGTGGTGGTATGAGACCATTAATCTTCAGGTGTTTCTTTCTGTTGCAGGGCGGGAATAACGCAGGCCATACTGTCGTTGTTGATGGGAAAGAATATGATTTTCACCTGTTTCCTAGTGGCATCATTAATCCAAAGGCAATTTCTTTTATTGGTAAGACAATTTTGGAACTTGTTAAATAGAATAACATTACATGATGTGTAGGTGCAACCACATTTTATAGTAGCAAGCAAAGAAGAACATGTAGGTGACAGTCAGATTTGCTTTAGCTTCAGCTGTTTGACTTTTATTTCACTGTTGCTTTAACATGAAGAGTTATTCTAATTTCAGTGTCAGTTTAGTTTCTGCTACTAGAAAACTGAAAGTAAGAACCCCCTCTTTCTATCACATTGCTCTTTCTTATGCTTTATGGTACAAGTTTGGATCCCACCCTCTACTTGTACACTCCTTTTATACTTTCAGAAATATATATATGCTATTCTTTTAGGACACAAAACCTGGCACTTAGGCTAAATAAATAATATAATTTATCTCTGGCATGTCTTTATTGACTTTCCAGAAATAGACCCTAAGATACAGGGCTCTGCTTGGAAGGTTACCATCCAGTCTCCTTTTTGTTCACTTTACCAGCTGTTTAAAGTGATGTTGTATTTCACTGTAAAGATATTCAAAGTAGATGGCATCACTGAAAAGTTTGCATTGCTTACTGGAAGTTAAACTCATATTTAAGTGACAGGCAAATTTAAGACTTTTACTTGTCCAAAATGGTGATTCTTTCTGACAGAAAAAATGTATACAGAATGTGCAAGACATGAGTGTAAGTTTTAGTGAGTCGTGGAGTTTCAGTTCTGTTTCATTTGATAATTTCCAAATGGATGATTGAAATACATGACACATTTTTTTTCTCTCTGCAAAATATGGTGTATCATTTTGCTTTCCTATTTGCTCCCTTGCCAGTTAATAAAGACTATAACTTAAGTTATCCTAAAACTAGGCTGAGACAGGCTCTTGCATGCATTTCTGATGTTCTCAAGAAGGAAGCAGCAGCTGTTTCCAGCCCACTACATCACTAATCCTCCACGCCTCATCAGTAATGCTCTGTATTGCTTGTGGACTCTATATTGTAGCTCAAAAGCAGGGAGAAGGCATTGCTAACGTATTTCAGCACTAGTCTGAACTGAGTTTAAAACAAATACGTGAATATTGAAGAAAATTTAAATATTGTCACACAGGCTTGTCAGTGTTCTAAGGCCATGGACTTCTTTGAGCTTTTACCAGTGAACAATCGAGGCTGAAGTTGTGGTACAAAGTCCACCACAAACAAAGACAAGAATCCGCTTACCTCAGCTGGCTTCAGAGCAGGCCCAGCATTCACATCTAAAACAAGCAAGCTCTTTGTTTTTCTGATTTTAGCAGGCTTGTAGCTGCTTACCCAAAATGAGTATTTATCCAAAAAGTTCTCGAGATTACTTTGTGAGAAATGTGAGAAGATTAGTCTTACTTTTGAAATAAAATTTCAGACAGCAAGTGTTTGCATGCCTTACATCCTAAGAAGGCGTATTTTATTTCTTGCTTTAAAATACATCATTTATGTTCCCAAAGGTAATGGAGTGGTTATACATTTACCAGGCCTGTTTGAAGAAGCTGAAAAGAATGAAAAGAAAGGTTTGTATCAAATAATTTTTAACTTTTCCTTATATTGGCAGCCAGGTTGAAGGGATTTTTAAGCCTTTGTTTCTGACCATAAATATTCAGTGCAATAACATTCTGGATTTCAAATAATGAGGAAGACAGTATTTAAAATGTTGAATTGTGTTGTAGTTTTCATACAGATTTTCGAAAGCAAACTTTTCCTGGGTTTTCAGGGAATTTTACGGCATAAGATGCCACATTAGATAGAAAATAAAATCCTAAGGTGTGTGGCAAAGCTGCCTTTGACCTCAAACTGAGATGATTTAATCCAGAGTTTCTGTGTCCCCATTTCTGTGCCCAAGTATAAACTCAGTTGGCTCTGCTCTGAGCGAGGCTTTGGACCAGATGACCTTCTAAGGTCCCTTCTTAAATTCTTTTATGATTCTATATATATAAATTCTTTATTCTCTGAGGCACAAATGAGTTCAAGTGATTCACCATAGAGTGAGTTAAACAAGAATCTTTCCTTAAAATAAGAAGTGTGTGTAAGCCACAGCATTCTGGGCTAGGAAGAAGTGGTGAGTATCTTTGTCCCTATCAAAATGAGAAAGCTGAAAAAGTAAAAAATGAGAAAAGTTTATTAACAAAAATATTGCTGTTATTTGATATTCACTTATAGTTTACCCATTTTGTCTACAGTCTTCTTAACAAGAAGCTATATAAATTAGAAGAAAGACATAGAAAAACTAAAAGCAAATCTCCTACTTTATGTCTTCTGACAGGTTTAAAAGACTGGGAGAAAAGACTAATTATATCAGATAGAGCACATATAGGTAAGTGATGATTGAAGGGGGAAAAAATCAAAATGACTGCTTAGCTCATGGTACTAAACTACCTTATTACTCCACAGAGCAGTCATGTATTTGACCTAGTACAGCTTCTTTATATGTTGTGTATCTGAAGCATAATAATGGTATTTGTATCCACTGAAGAGTGATGTTTTACGTGTTTTCACAATGTTTAAGGAATACTTGCTCTGTTTTCACATGAGGAAGCCTGTGCACTATCAGTTATAACAAAGGAACTTTGTCTTGAAATTATAGATGTCTCCAATTTAAAGAATGTTTTTCTCCTTTGGTCTCGCACTATGTCCATTTGTTTTTCCATTGCAGTGTTTGACTTTCACCAGGCAGTAGATGGGCTCCAGGAAGTGCAACGTCAAGCACAAGAAGGAAAAAAGTAAGTATTTTCAGCACCTTCATTTCATTAATAATTATGCAAATTTGAAAAATTGGTGTAATTTTGGAAAACAGAAATGCAATGTATCTCTAATGAGCCTTGCTGGTGTTACTAGTTCTGTGACTCTGTTCTGCTCCTACTTATGTTAGTGAACAAACTCTGAGGTATTACTGAAAAGGCAGGGTATGAATTCCTACCTATTTCTGTTTTCCAGTTCTCCGCAGCATACAGAGACATTTTGAAATACCTACCAAATCCCCAAAACTCATTTCCATTAAAATGATGCTTCCAATCCAGTTTAATATCAGATTAGTGATGCTCTTTTGAATCAGGTCTGAAGTGTTGGCGCAATTAGGTTCCACACTTGTAATCGTTTATTGCATATTCACTTATACTTCATGGAGATATTAGTTTCTATTTTAATTTTAATCTTAGACTTTAGCACAGTATGTAACTATTCATACCTCGTTATTTTGGCTTCTGAAAGAACAAAGGTTTATGTGAACACACTGTATTTTTCTCTCTGTTAGTCTATTAGTTTTTGAACCCATTGGACAATTTCAGCCAAACTTCACATACAAATAGAGATCTCAAAATTTCTAAAATGCATATGAAAATAGGCATGCAGGTAGGGAAGCAGTTTCATTTTTATCCTCATCAGGGTAAAGACTGCAACGGTTCATAGGGAGAGAGGTGGTATGAATAATGCCAAAGCCATAGGAAACCAGTTTGATCACTCACAGAACTGGTTGTTGTTTACAACTATAGGCAGTGCTGCAACTGTGAAAATGTGAAAATGGCATTTGTTTCCTATTGTTTATGGTAAGGGATGTAGTAGTGCCACAGGATAGTATAGTAACCATGATTACTGTATAATATATGTATATATGCACATATGTTTCAACTAAGCTTATGTCAGCCAGACCCAAGGCTTAATGCTTTACTGCACACCATGAATATTACCAATACTTATGCAAATCCACTGAACCATGAAAGTTGCTATATATTTAGTATTATAGAACTTTAGTTATTTTTGAAAGTCTCAGACCTCCTACCCAGTATGTGGTGTATTGAAGAGCTTTAATAAAATTATTTAGCATAAAGCATATTTTTGCATATATTTATACATGTTTGGTGGGGTTTATTTTTATTAGTATTGGCACAACAAAGAAGGGGATTGGACCAACATATTCTTCCAAAGCTGCACGAACAGGCCTTCGAATTTGTGACCTCCTTTCTGACTTTGATGAATTTTCTTCCAGGTACAACTATTTCCATTTCTAAATATTATGTTAAAGAGCGATACATTTTGGCTGACAGATTTGCTTTTAAGGAGACGTTTTTAAATATGTGTCTGAATTTTGTATATAAATTGTCTAGAAGGAGAAGAAAACTGGAAAGAATGTGTGTGTATATTTCCTGCACCTCACAGAGTTTCTCATAATTTAAAATGTAATTTTGTACATTGGGAAATACACTGGTTGGGTTATCAAAGTTCTGGGTATTTTCTCCCTGTAGCTCTCAGTATATACTGTGTATAACATAAACTGAGTTCTTGCCAAAGGTTCTATCAACGTTAAGTATGTTCTTCATAGATACGATTTCAATATTTTACAGATTTAAAAATCTGGCACAACAATACAAGTCAATGTTTCCCACATTGGAAATAGATGTAGAAGGACAATTGAAAAAGCTAAAGGTAAGAATTTAACAGTTGTACTTTTTGTTCAGTTTCAGGGAAAGTATAGAAGAAAACAGTAATATTTAATTAAAAATGAAGTGTACCAGAACTACTACTTATTAAACTAATTAATTAATTTAAATTAAAAAATGCGTATCTTCATTGTTATAAAACCTTTCAATAAGCAGTAGCTATGCTTCTTAATAGAATATTCTCTTCTTGTGGGCATTAAAATAAGTTTTGTGGATGATTTAATTCTCCTATAACATTTTTGACATAAAATAACTGTTGCATTAAAATAGCCAAGAGGACACAGAGTGACACTTGCAGTTAGCAGTCTCCAGCCATAACTGATCTAGTCTGTCTGAGAGACTTCCATGCTTACTGAAGAATTGTTTGTGGAAGCTGTGTTTCAAGATGCTGGTATTACAAGAAAAATGTCTGTTCATAAATAAATTCAGAAGAGCTGCTGGTAAAACATGTTCTTCGATGAATATGTAAGAAAAGAGGATGCTAAAAAATATCTTACCTTTCCCAAGTTTTGTCTGGTACTTGTTCAGAGCTGACACACTACCTTTAAAGATATTTTTTAATGTTCGTGGGTAGTGATTTTTATTTTTTTTTCTTTTGGAGCTTGTGCTATTTCTAAGTCCCACTCTCAGTGTGTCTAGACTATAGACACACTATAGAGAGACTATCAACAAAATGAGGTAGGTATACAACATCTCTGTGAATAGAAATGGTACAGAAATTGTGGCATTCTAATGCCATAACAAGTCATGTTTTCTTATGTGAATCAATCATTGATTTGTTTTCAATAGAATATAAGCTAATGGTTGTATTTTTCAGGTAAAACACAGCTATTGAGGTTATTTGTATGTTTCGTGTTTCAAAAGTGAGCACAGTGTTCCCTACTTCCAGCTATTGCCTGGGGAAGCTGACATTTCTACTCAAATTTGCAGGGATATGCTGAAAAAATAAGGCCCATGGTTCGAGATGGTGTGTATTTTATGTATGAAGCTCTTCATGGCTCCCCAAAGAAGATCCTTGTTGAAGGAGCCAATGCAGCATTACTTGATATTGACTTTGGTAAGTTAAATTTTAAACTCAATTTAACTCCTAAGAGATTACTTTTATTTTGATTTGTATTTATATCAGCTTTGCAAACCTCAGAAAAATAGAGAAACAAAATAGTCTTTCCTTTAATAGAAACAGATCTCCCAGAAGTAAAGCACAGTAAGCCGGAGATTGTATCATTAACAGGATTAAGTGCTTAGGGTTTAAATATTGATTTTTACTGAAGTTTATTCCAGTGGAGTTGCAGTTTCACTGCAGATATTCTTGTCTTTATTACTTCTAAATGTGTGTGCACATTGCCATACATTCCAGGCACCCATTACAGTTCTGCTGAGGTAATTCCTCTGCAGTGAAGGGAGGATTAAACTGGTACGGATAACCTGTAAGTCTAGCCTCCTCAGCTGATCTCTGCTCTGCCCTCTTACCAAAGGTTAATTAAACCACTTAGGTCTCCATGAAGATGAAATGAAGAACTGAAGAGATTCTCCAATCCAGAGTCACAGTGTAGAGTTCATGAATAACCTTTTAAGACTTAGAAAATTTGGTGCAGATACTCAGAGCTACTTGTGTAGAGGACTGGCAATGTCAGACCGTGACCTTTACACCAGGCTCTCCGTGGATGTAGCGGAAATACTTTCTGTGATACACAGGACAGTGAAAAAACATTTACACAGCAGCAGCATCCTAGAATAGATCAAGTAGTATTGAGATGCTTTTAAACTTCTCCCTTGTGGGCAATTCTCAGTGAAAGTTTCAAAGGATGAATGCAGAAAAGCTTACGCATTGGGACAGATAGCACATGCGTGATACCTCCTTAAGTATAAGAAAGTAGGATATTTTCTTATTTGTCTGTCTGAACTTCTTGCTCACTAATAATATGCTTATACAAATTGCCAGGGTGAGTCAGCTATTTGAGTGGAAAAAATCCTTCATTTTGAGGGGTTTCTGTGTAGCTGTAGCAATCTAAATACATATTATTCCCTACAAGAGGAAGCAATTTGGGGAAGAACAGCTTAATTTGTTCTCTTAAAAACAAAATGGGGATATGTAGTAAGAAGAATTTGCCCTGCTCTTTGGCTGCTGTTTGAGTTTAGATTTAAGGCCAAATATACAGGTGAAAATCTCCTTTCAACTCATAAAGGAAAATCGGTCTTTGTTTCTCATCATTGCTGAAACAGGGTTGTGCTGTTGTTTTTCTGACAGGCACCTATCCTTTCGTGACTTCATCGAACTGCACCGTAGGTGGTGTATGCACTGGACTTGGTGTTCCTCCCCAGCATGTCGGTGATGTGTACGGTGTGGTGAAGGCATATACTACTCGGGTGGGAATTGGAGCCTTCCCCACTGAGCAGATTAATGTAGGTTTAATGTTACAAAATGCAATATATACAGTTGCCAAAAAACAAGGTCAATGGAATGGGGTAAGGGTATACAAATGATAAATAAGCACTTTAATAATAATGCCAAGCAATTGCACTCATGAAGAGAGAAGTACATTATAAACTTAAGGTATTTTTCTTCAGAGGAGAGAAACACAAATGTGATGATGTTATATCATGGTGACCACACTTCTGCTGTAATGAATGATGTGAAAATAGATTTCATCATTTTATGTAATAACATTAGTCTCATTTCAGTGGCGAGAGTTTGTTGTAGGCTGGAACTGTCAGTGCATCACAGGAAAACTTAAATTACAAGATACAACTTCTGTGCTTAACAGCCTGTGTTCTGTGTGATTTATAGAATAAATGTGGTATGCGCATCAGCCAGTCATGCACAAATTGATCAATAAGAAGAAGGGGAGGGATTCTGATTCTTTTAAACTGTCTGTTGTATTTTCATTATCAAGAAACTAGAAAGCTCAGGGTATTGATTATGAGCTATGCACACAGCAATCTCCAGGTCAGTGATCCAGGTCTAATTTAAGGATTTAGTCACTAAAATCCTTTTTCTAATGGCTCAAATGAATTGGTGATATCCTTTAGTTATATGAATCATGAGCGTAAAGTTTCTTTCTTCTTCATTTTTAATGCATTATAAATGCTGCCTGCCTGAAGGGAACACTTGGCAATCTCATTCTGTGGTAGAACCTAGGAGCCCTAGGCATGGTCAAGGAGTCTGTTGACCTCGACATTGTACAAGCATTGATCTTGTTCCAGGCATTTACAGTCTTGGCTCCCCAAAACAATAGATGCCAAAAGACCAGGTGAGGAAAATAAACACAAACAAAATTAAAACCAGGGCTGAATTGTCAAGGAGATCTTCCTATCGGATGAAAAAGGAAGAAAAGTGTCTCCTTGGAACATGAAATAGTCATATTAAATAAGTATTTTGGAAATACTAGTGATTGAAATACAAAAATCCTGTACATATGAGGGGCTTTATTCTCTGCCTTAGTCCCCTCCTAATAAAACTTAATTATTTTTTTCTTTTTTTCCTACAAAAAGGCCTTGGAATTGAACAACTATAATTTTTTTGCTATTCGTCTGTATTTGTTTATATTTGTTTTCCTGCTATTTTTCAGTGAAATACCATGAGCATTCTTTTCTGTCTTCTTTTAGGAAATTGGAGATCTTTTACAGTCCCGTGGCCATGAATGGGGAGTAACTACAGGCAGAAAGAGACGTTGTGGCTGGTTAGATCTTGTCATTTTGAAATATGCTCATATGATCAACGGATTCACTGCGTAAGCATCACAGATTTTGCGCTACATTTGGAAGTGATAATTTTGTGCTTCGCAGAATAAATATGTAGGTAACGTTAATATAAGTCCAGTAAAGTGTTACATTTTAAGCAATAAAATAATTCACAATGGGCAACTGAGAATTGTCTTAATGCTAATAATAATCTAATTCCTTTGACTTTTTTTTCAAATCAAGTGATTTACAACATCATAGTGATTTTTTTCATACATGTTTTCACTTTGTTTACATCAGATGGCAAATGTAGGTTGGACCAATGTATCAGTTTTTTAAGAGTTGCTCTAGAGTTCTTGGTGCAGTGCTTTCACACTGACTTACGTCGCGATCTAAAACCTGCTGGCTTTGAGCTTTGGTTGGCTCTAGTGGATCATACTTGTAGCACCAATTCTGTATCATTTGGAACCACTGCCTCTTTAAGTGAATTAAGTGGGATGACACAACGCGCACAGCAACTGGCACAGCTTTCATTCCAGTCCCTACAGGTTCATTTATTTACAAAGATGTGGTCTATTATTATGTTATAAATTCTGCTTTTAATGGGCTGAGTTTTATTTTCTTTGGGACTGAGCGACTTACTTGGTTGATAAATTATTTTATAATTAAAAATATATACTAAATTGACATTTTAAAGGAAAAGTGACTGTCTAAAGAAACTGTTCAAGACCATAATACCATCAAGCTAGCTTATGTCTAATGCTAAAATGCTAGTAACGATCACAAGCCATTAATTTATACTAATTACCAATCTGTGTTTTCAGAAGAAGTTGCAAAAGTTTCATTACAGTTTTGTTCATGTAAAGTGTAGACTTACTCATGCATTCAGGCAAACTTGTTCATATATGCAAACACATGGCCTTGGGCATTTTAATGTCTTACAAACTGAGACTTAATATTGTTTATGCTACTAATGTTACAAAGGAACAATGATCTTTGTTCATTAATTTATCAGAAGGTTTTTCAAATATTTTTTTTACTTGGATTTATATTTTGCCTTAGCTTACGTAGCTCTAGTTTATGTGAAAATAGTATTAGGAAGGCATTATGTTTCCTTCCATTTCAGTTCTATACAATTACTGCGCTTCTATCAACAAAACTATGTCATTTCTGGCAACTGTGACAGTTAAAAACACATGGCGAGATAAAAACTTCAAAAAAGTTGAAGAACTGGCTCCGTGCTGCTTCTTTCCCAAAAGGCCTTTTCATTTAATCATTGCATTCATCATATACTTACTGATCACATATAGCATGGACTATTATGTACATACCTAAATGTATGTCTAAATCCTTAGCTACTCATATTTTTACCAGCAAGGTCTGGCATATTGTTTCTAGAGAATTTTACTAGTTTTAAAATGCAGTTTTATTCTGATCAGTGAATACTACAGTGTCTTTTTGAGGTTCCATTTTTGTGTTCCAGTGTGTTCATTCACAAGAAGAAAAAGGTTCATTAAACTGACAACCCTGGTAGCACAGCCTGGGCACTGAAAGTCAGGCTGGGATCCTTCCTACTGAACTGTATACATGATTTTAGTAGCTAGATTATGTTTGTGAAGTCTGTTTTAAAAGTGTAATTTAGTAAATAAGTCTGTCTTACAGTTGTTGTGAATCAGTAGGAGTAGCAGAAACAATTGCTAGTAGTGATGTAAAGTGACATGCCATCATACACACCCAAACCAAGTCCAGTAAGGCTCACTTTACATAGCTTGCATTTTCATGTGCTGAACTGAACACTGTGCACCTGTATGAGCAGCCAAGCATTTGGAAATGTGTCTTAGTAACTCAGTCATGTATTCATCTGAGAGGCGTGAATTCAATTAACAATGTTTATAGTTTAATATATTTGTGTATTTCTGCTTGCTGGGTTGCCTGAGCTGGATTTGTGAATACAAAACTAGAAAGAAAAAAGAAAAGACAGGTGGAAAGTATTAAAGAGGAGATTCATCATGTGTGTAACTCTGATGTTTTTCTGTACAGTTTGGCATTAACAAAACTGGATATTCTTGATGTCCTTGATGAGATTAAAATTGGTGTTGCTTACAAATTGGGTGGAAAAAGAATTCCATATTTTCCAGGTATGTTGTTAAATATCTATGTTCATTTTCCTCTTTCTGCTAAGTCATGCCTGTTGGGAAAGACTGTTTGCTTTTTAAAATCAGGCTTGATTTCTTTTTCCCTAGACCTTCTGTAGAAATTTGCAGAACTGTGATACCAATATAAAGACTACTGTATCAGTATGTTAGAATTTTCTAGTCACCTTGCATCTGTATGTATGATGACAAGAAGTTCAGGGCAAATAAAATCTTGTGTTAGGGCCTCTATGTCTTGTCCCAGTAGATATTTTTTTTATTGACAACACAAGGGGTCTGAAAGTCAGCAAGTCAGTGTGTATCTTTGGCAATAGCCTTTAATGAAGTAAAGTAAAAATAAAATCAGTGCTTAAGCTGTGAAAAAATGAGATGGATACAAGCAGAATAAAGCTGCTTATCGGCTACCATCACGTAACTGTAATTAACAGCAACAGCATTGTGGTTAATAAAAATATACATTGCCTCCTGAATATGCTTCATGTTAAAACTTTTAAGATGTAATAATATGTAATTTTGATACGTTAATGATGTTTTCAAGATACCTGTAACAGTCTATGCCAAGATGAGGGGGTTGTTCAGTTGAGATGGGGGATTCTGGAGGCACAGGGAGGGCTGGCAGCAGTCACCAGCTTTCCCACCACCGATGGTAGTTTCTGGCTGTGGACAGTAGCACAGTGAGAATTCCAGTAGGGAAAGGCTTGAAGGCATCTAAGTTTTAGCAAGCCTGATTCAACCCTGTTCCACGAAAGTAAAATTTTTTGAGGAAGTCGTGCCTTGTCTACAGGAGGACTTCTATTTTATTATGTGCAAATCTGAACCAAAAAGTGGAACCACTTTAAACTTCAAATAATTTGTTTCCTTAAAAAAACTTCAGTAGTCTTCTGACAACATGGAGTGCATCCTAAGGTTTTGACAAGAGGAAACTGGATTACTAGATCCTCTAGAATCAGAATTATCTTCCTAAGTAACAGAAATTAATCAAAATTAAGAATAAATTAATTAACCAACCAGTAGAAATACTGGGGGGGGGGGGGGGGGGGAGGTAGTATTTATCAGATTTAAAATGTTGTCAAAAGACTTTGTTGGTCAAGAACAATAGGTGTGTTCTTTTAAGGTGGAGCAGCTAAAATCAACTGTGATAAAAATTTTTCTCCCACAGCTAATCAGGAGATACTACAGAAGGTGGAAGTAGAGTATGAAACAATGCCTGGGTGGAAGACTGACACAACTGGTGCACGAAAATGGGAGGACCTCCCACCCAAGGCCCAGAATTACATTCGCTGTGTGGAGAACCATGTTGGAGTGCCAGGTAAATCTTTCTGTAGATGTACATATGAGGATGCAACAGCAGACAGGAGCAGCTCTGTAAAAGTGCTCAGTTCGTTAGCCAGGGAGTGGCTTGATTTGGGCAGGAGGCAATGGAGGTACCTGTGGTTGGGCTGATGATGGTAAAGGTTGTCAAGAAGCAGCAAAGGGTGGTGTTCTGCGGGCAGGTCTGCAGTGTTGCAGAGAGCTCCAAGCTGCTGCTGACAAGGACTTAACCAGAGGAAAGATAAATGTGTGTTCTTCTTGGCAAACTACTGCTTTCTGTCAGTGAAAACTTGGGGATCTCTCACATCACCGTGCTTCAGTGCATAGTTAGTCTAATGTGCTCCCTTTACTCATCTCTTCCTTTCACTTTACTTCCTGCACTGCATCCCTGTTTGGATATAGACTTCTCTTTTTTTTTTTTTTTGTTTATCTCTTCCATACTTACCCATATAAGGAGATGGGTTGCATAATGGATACTAGATTGTTTAGCCCAATTCTGCCTCTTTGGAAAAATGAGAATCTTAACATGATCAAGTCATCCCATTTTTTTTCAAATCTAATTGCTAGAGCTCTAGAGGTGCCAAGAGCTGGGTGTGGCATGAATGGTGCAGTTTGAAAGGCAATTTCCACACTAGCAGATGTGGAAAGCTGGCATGTGTGCTTTTGTTTTCCATAAAGCACCTCAAAGGTCACATCTGGGAAGTGTAAGCTAGTTGCAGCTGTGGCAATTCCAGTATTAAGTTTGTGGATTAGGAAGCATCTGATAGCAGACCCTGAAACTCAGTGGGTGGTCTGTGTGTGGTCACCGACGCAGATGTGGGCGACGGGATGTGTACATAAAGTTTCCCTTACTTTATTTCTCTGGTTCTTGGTGTGAAGGCAGGGTGCCTTGGTAGGTTTGATGGCTACAGGAGACCTACCTACACTCAGTTCTATAGTATGCATGGGCAATAAAAACTGTAGTGGAACAACTGTAGTATGCTATTTGGGGTGGCTACTCACACTGGATAATGTTTTTAATTGCAGCCTTATATTTAACAATATTATAGCATGTGTGCATCACTATCCCCTGGTCCACATCAAGAAAACTTCACAGTCTGGCAGAGCTCTCACTTCCTCTCTGCAGGGAGTTAGCTAGACATCCTATCACTCAAGACAATGACAGTTAAACCTGCAACAAACATACTCGACCTTCTGTTAGGCCTTCCATCTGCAATGCTTTGTGTTTATGGTATAATTATTTCATGCTTTCAAACTTCAGTATATTGCACTTCTAGTGTGGTAATGCAGCAGGTGTAAAGTGATTTTTGACAGTAAAACTTCCTAGCATTGTGTTTCAGGACAAAGTTGGCCAGTTTGTAGTGAAGTGTGATAAAAGGTGAAAATTATTCAAATTCATTGATTGTAATATGTACTCTCAGTAATTGTTCTAATAGATGTGTTTTCCTCCCTAGTTAAATGGGTCGGAGTTGGAAAATCAAGAGAGTCGATGATCCAGCTATTCTAAATGAATGAAGAACTTCAGTGATGAGAAGCACAAATTAGCGTTCATCTGTTCCTTACTGCTTCCTCTTTAAATGGAGATGCTATTTAAAACCAACATGTTCTTCTAGGAATTGAATAGAAAGAAAACATATATTCTGTATTGTAACATTTTATTTATCTTTTAAGTTCTCAGTAAATTCAGTGTAAAATCTCCTTGGTGGCCATCATCAAAGAAAAATCAAAAAAAATATTCTTAACAAAATAAGGAAAAATATTTTTTTAAATTTGAGCCATGTTACTATTTAAAAGTATTTTACATCCATACAGAGTTATTTCTTCTTGCTGAAACCAGTATTAAGCCTTTTCTGGTAGTTACTGGGTAAGTTTAGAATTTTGAAGCTTGGATTTGCTCTTCAACTTCAAATGCTACAATGTTTATGTATTTGGGTTGGCAGTAATAAGACAGATACCATGTACTTAAATTGGTTGGATTATATAGATTTTCAGTTTCTAAAATACGGTGAAGTTAGGTATTTTTGACTGCACAAAGCAAAGCAAACACAATTATCTTTAATTTTTATATAATGATTTTCTAATAGCCCAAAAAAATGAATGGGGAGCATCTAAAATATTTTTGTCACAGAGCCTATTCTAGTAACTAACATCTGTAGAGGGGCCAAACTGGAGAAAGTTCAAATATCCTGTGTACTAACAGACAATCCCTGTGGAGACTGTCAGATGTGCAGTCTTTATTTTATGCAGTAGGGAAGGAGTGAGCAAAGGTGGAAGGAAGAGAGTCCTCAGGGTACAAAACACATGGGGAGAGCGGAGCCGAGACAGCACGCTGTGTTTTCTCAGTGAACCTGAGACATTTCTTCCTGCTCATGCAGTGATTGTAACTTCCAAAGTTTTACTGTAGATATCTGTTGAGGAACTTGGGACTTGCAGCTCTGTAAGGCACACTTGCTTCCACAGCTCTAGGTTTCCAAGAATAAATCAATGCATGACTTAACGATGACTGCTGCAGTATTTACACCCCTCACACATTTTGACCTTCCTCAGCAAAATGTAGTGCCTATTTATAGAAGGGGATGACATGTGGCAGCCAGGTTTAGGACATGTAGAAGCCGTGGAGAGGTCCCAGAATCTTTAAGAAAACACTTGGATTTCTTTGTGGATCTTCTAATTTATAATGGCTATACTTCAGGAGCTCTCAAAAAAAGGCCTACCTCTTGTAGAGGAAAAAGAATACAGTAGAAATGGAGTTATTCCCTAACTGCGGAATTTTCCGAGTAAACGTTCCTTTTCTATTGATGTCTCAGAAAGCTATAACAATATTTTTGTATCATTCCCATGGGCTGTGGAAATGGCATCAAAACCCCAGTAATGCCATTACCTAGTGTGTGAAAATATCCCTTTTCTGAGATGATAACTCCAAGGATATAAACCCATGAGAATCTTTGCATCAGAGATGGGGAAAAAGAAAAACCTATCTGGAGTATTCTGTGTCATACTCATCCCCTTTGTCTTTTCTCACTCAATATTAAATAACAGTTCAAACCCATTTGTGTCAAGAAGCAATTACAAAAGTACCGATACTAGCACAAAACTAGCACTAAATTTAACTGTTTACGGATGTATTGCTGCTTGTAAGGCAGAATTCTTACACCCTCCAGCTACAGTGCAGTCTCTTCATACCCCAGTTCATCACAAACTGTGGCTTTGTGCCACAAGCAAATACCCTTTATCTCTTGGGGGGGGAAAAAAAAAAAAAAGACCCCAAAGCCATGAATCCTTAATTCAGCTACAATTCCTTTGTCAATCTTTGACAAGTTGTTTAATCTCCCTGCTACTGTTTTTGCAATCTGTAAAATGGCAATTAGGCATACATCCTCACCTCTTTTACACTGTTTTGGAGGTTCATGGGTCCTGCAGCCTTGCTCTGACATTGATGAAGAAGCTCTCCCTATAGTATTTATGGGTATTCTAATGAAAGAGCAATGAGATTTCTGACCTTATTTAATGTTTGCAAGCCATTTCTGAAAGGTGCTTGGTAAGTGCTAATTATTACAAGCACCGTGAAATGTGCCTCATTTATATGACGTAATTTAAGCAAAAAGATGCTTGTAGGTACGGTAATTAGGTTTTGTTTTCCCATGGCTTAACCTTGTGACATTTGCCTATTGGATGATCTAGACCTGTTCCTCTTCTTGGCCCCATATTCATCAGTGCATTTGTGCTAGGAGGTTGCCGCTATATTTAAGCTTTGGTTGATTTATAGGCAAAGTCCACAACGACTAACAAGCCACTCCATGTACTGAATAACAGAATTTAATGATCAGCTCTAAATGAAGTATTTGGCATATTGAAAAAATTAGGTTTTATAGCTTAATTTTCACAGGATTACTTTCTCTTGTTCACCTAATCTTTTTATTTTCCGTTAAGTAATTTTTCCATTAAGTCTCCGTTAAATCCACATTGCCTGTCTTTGCATTCAAGGATTCATCAAAAACCCAGTGATGTTGTCAATGGGCATGATGTAATAGGCAATTATCCCCTGACTTACACTGGTACCGTAAAAATAATATCATGCATTTGATTTCATTTCATAGCATGGATTTTTTAAATGAAAGTTCTACTCCTATTGAATTTCATATGTGTTGTCACTGAGTTAAATGTGAATAAGTTCAGGCTTTTATCAAAAAGCTCTTTAAACTACTGAGTGACACAATACTTAATAAGAACATTTTTATGTAAATTTTCTTTCATTTTGGCTGTTTCCCATGTGTATTATTTTGTATTGTTTGGAATTTCATTTTAATAACAATCACTGTGATGAATTTGATTTCTTTTTTCTCCCCAGCCAAATGCAATAATAATGACTAAAACTGGTTGATGCATCATCCTGTTAGATAGCTGGATGGAAGAATAAGGGTGAACGTCTACCAAAATGGCATAATTTGTGGTAAAGAGTATAGTTTCCTAAAAGTAGCAATTACTGATTCACTCATGCACATTAATGTATTTGATGTATT
Organism: Astur gentilis; assembly: GCF_929443795.1. NCBI lineage: Eukaryota > Metazoa > Chordata > Aves > Accipitriformes > Accipitridae > Astur > Astur gentilis. The sequence continues at coordinate 13,454,918 of NC_064904.1, forward strand.
TTCTCACATTTACCCTTACAATATGGCCTTCATAGTCAGGTGTATGCTTCCTAACACATGCAGTATAGATTTTTGAAGCTTTTTTAATTTTTAATTTGGCTATATATGGTCTTACAGTTCTGGCATTAATGCACTTTATAAAAGGAAAGAAAATTAAGCATTTCCATAGTAATGTGCGAACTATACTTAACACCTTATGCAGATTTTTTCAGATGAATTTTGGATCCACACCTGTTTATTTTGTCCTGAAAGACATATTAAAACCAATTTAAAGTAACAGTGCTTGGTCTCTGTTTCTCTCTTCTTTTTAACACCATACAAACACTTCATACAAAAATCTGATTCAATATTTCACAGATTTTAAACAATAACTAGCAGCATCATTGAATGAATAGGTATTTTCTTTTAATCTACAGATTCTCAGTGTTTGGCATTTTTTTAACATATTCCACAAACTTTTGTCACACTTTCACATTTACAAACTGAGGAGGGATCCATGTTTACCAGCGGGGATTTATGGTTAGTCATCTTTAATTAGCTCACCTGAGTGAACAATCGTTTTACGAAGAAAAAAAGCACTTTCTAATTGATGCAAAAATGTTCTTGCCATACCAGCTGGCTCAGAACAACTGATGTGAACTCTATATAGCTCTTTATCAACAGAACTGTGCTAGAAAGGAAAGATAGATACTGGCTCAGATAAGTAATCATCACCTCTAAAATAAGAGCGGGCTTCAGACAAGTACTGTTAGGGCTTTCAGAAGCCTTTGTAGAAATCACTCTCTTTCTCATGCATTTTAGAAGGAGCCTGGAACAACAGGTGAGTGACCTGTTCAGTAAATGACAGCAGGTTAATGCACAATTCAGGGCAATGTCTGAGAGCTGTATGAGAACTGGTCTGCTAATTAACTAGTGTTTCTTTATTTCCTTGCCATGAGTTATATGTATGTGTATATATAGATATAGATATAAATTCACGTAGAATGGTCGTTGGTAGCCAGATATCTGAAGCAGTTTCATCTGACTCCACGTGATGCTGGCAATGCCCAAGACCAAAAAATACCAAAACCAAAACTGAGGGAGTCTCTCTTTGCTGAAGTTACCCACCAGGAAAACACTCTGGTTTGTTACTGTCTGTTGTCTGTCACCTGGAGAGCTGAGTCTTATCACTGGGAGGAAGGAAAGAAGATAGGCAGCCTGGTAAAAATGGGAACAATGTGACCATCTTGCCTTTGGAGAGTTGCAATTAATAGATGACTTTCCGCCCCTACCCTCTTCTAGTAAGTAATACTTTACATGGGGTCAAGCTGTAGCCCGCTCCTTACTCCTCATGAAAGTGGCCCAGCTTCCTCTACAGTAACATTTCATATCCACCAGAGAGCTGGTTTCAAGAGCTGGATGTGTGCAAGAAGTATAAGCTGACATCACCCTTTTAACTAGCCATCAGGCAAGAAAGAAAATCCAGCTCCAACTGTCTTATCTTTAGAAGAAGTCCCTGTTTGTGGTATAGGCACTCTATCAGGGGAGTAGCCTGTGGATTTGTTGGCTACTAATTTAAGTGAGTTTGTTAGTGGTGGTATCGTCTCTTTATTAGATCCGTGTTGCCAATGAAAAAGAAGATGCCTGAGGCTTAGAGCCTGCTCGCCTGTCGCAGTGCTACATGGGACTCGTAGTGTGAGAGAAGTGGTATTGTACAGCCTGCTTCAGAGAGGTAGGTGACTGGGTTCTTTCCTTCCCAAATCACAGGTGTCCCGGTTTCGGCTGGGACAGAGTTAGTTTTCTTCCTCGTAGCTGGTACAGCGCTATATTTTGGATTTAGTATGAGAATACAGTTGATAACACACTGATGTTTTAGTTGTTGCTAAGTAGTGCTTACCCTAAGGCAAGGATTTTTCGGTTTCCCATGCTCTGCCAGCAAGGAGGTGCACAAGAACCTGGGAGGGAGCATGGCCAGGACAACTGACCTGAACTAGCCAAAGGGATATTCCATACCATAGGACGTCATGTTCAGTGTATCAACGGGGTGGAGTTGGCCGGGAGGGACGGATCGCTGCTCGGGCATCTGTCTGTGGGCGGTGAGCAATTGCATTGTGCATCACTTGTCTTTTCTTGGGTTTTATTTCTCTCTCTTTTTGTTATCTTCCTTTTCATTACAGTAGTTATTGTTAGTATATTTCAATTATTAAACTGTTCTTATCTCAACCCACGAGTTTCAGGTTTTTTTCTGATTCTCTTCCCAGTGGAGCAGGAGGAGTGAGTGAGCAAGTGACTGTGTGGTGCTTAGTTGCTGGCTGGGGTTAAACCACCACACAGGTCCATCACAAAGGAGCTTTGGTAAGGAACACCTTTTAGTCTCAGATGGGGCTGGCTGAACCTTTACATATTGCTCAAATTTTAAGTAAAAAATTATCCATGTGGATGTTAGCCATAGAGTGAGGCATTAAAGAAGTAAAGTAAATAAGGGCTTCAAGATTCTGCCTTTTAATCTCTTATATACTTACAGGAAATTAGTTGTTCTAAAATACCTTCATGTGTTATTAATATCTGTACATTTCTGGAGTAGAGACTGTGCATTAAATATTTGCCCATCAGCCCTGTGAGACTGACTGTAAGAAAAAAAAAACCAACCAAAAAACAGGAAAGAAGGTCTTCTATGAGTACATACACTTTATAGCTTCCTTTAATGTAGAAAATTTTGGCCAGCAGCTGCATTTTGCAGTGGTTGCAAACTGTACAAATTCTAACACTGTCTACAAAAATGTCTTTGGCAAGGAAATGTCTTTAGCAAGGAAATATCTTTGTCAGGAAAAAAATAACACTCGTGTATATGAATGTTTTCGCAATCTTGAGATAATGTACTGTTTCTTTGACAGGCGTTACCTTTTACGAGTTAAGTACATACACTGGAGTTTACATTACAGGCCTGTAAATAGTGCCTCAAACGACAGCGTTAGGTTTCAGGAGATACCTTTACAGTGCTTGGTAATTGGCGGAGCACTTCAGACACTTTAGGTGGCTGCTGAAATCCTTAAAATACCCTGGGCAGAAGCACGGGAGACATGTTTTCTTAAGGACTGCAGAATACAGTCACCTATACATGCCATTACAGCAGAGGTGGCAGTATCCATCTTCATCTTTCCCTATATGAGACAAAACTTCCAGTGCTATCTGGGCCTAATTCTTCAAATGTGTGGAAACGGTGTTTGCCACTGAGGTTTGTGGAGCCCGTCTGGCCTGTAAATGGAGATGGCCCCATGCAAGGGGTGCTGGAGTCAACCCTTGGTGAGTCTGACAAAATTACAAACTTGGTAAATACAGTGTATTACCAGTCACTATTATAAAAAGGTGTTTCGTGGTGTTCTTTGCTTCTGAAGAGAAAACTCCCAGTTACAAACCTATTATATTTAGACTTATGTTTCCACTGAAGTTCTTAAAATAGTGCAGCACTCTGCCATGAATGGAAACCTGTCCTTTGAGTTCTGAATTGCGGAGTGGCTGACAACAAATGGCAAAGACCTTGATAAGCTTGAAGCCCTCGGCAACAGAAAGTTCATGAAGCTCAGGAAGAAGCGCAGGGTTCCCCGTGTCTCAGTACAGACTGGGAAGCACCTGGCTGAGGAGCAGCTCTGCTAAAAAGGACCTGAGGTTTACAGCAGATGCCAGGGTGAGGATGAGCCAGTGATGCACTTGCATCTTGAATAAAGTAGATGGCCTACTGGGCTGTACCAGGAGGATAATGACCAGGAGATGGAGGGAAGGTGTTTCCCATTACTCATGTTGGTGAGTAGTACCACTGATTCATGCTAAATACCCACTGGCATCCATTGTAATGGCATGGTTTGTGCCCTTAGTAAATGGGGGAAGAAGAAAAGGAGAATTGGGGAGATGATGTGACATTGTTGTTTCAAGAATCTGCCTTGCTACAGGGAAGACTAGCTACGGCCCCAGTGCACAGTCACGTGTACGTCAATACTACAGTTAAAACTTTGCTGCTTAGCATCCTGTAGCATCAAAAATAGGCAATGCAGTTCAAATTTTGAAATTTGCATTTTGTACTCCAATTTTCTTCTGCTTCAGTTGTTCCAGCCACTGAGGCTGTCCCCTTGTGGTGGCTTCATCCTGCTCTGCAACGACTGGTATCACTGTTGCACACTTTGGTTTGCACTACAAAGTAGTGCACCCAGTATGGAAAATAAGTTCCTTTCAGATGAAACTGAACAAGAGATGCTTTCCAGCAGTGCCCTCGCTATGCTCCAGATGCTAATCAGACTTCAGTCCATGGGACCAGGCAAGAGCTGGTCAGAAGCAACCCTCCACCTACAGTGTGGATATTGGCTCCTGAGCACCAACTACTTTGCATATTTATTCCAGTTTTGGCTCCTGAGCACCAACTACTTTGCATATTTATTCCAGTAGTGCTGCACTGCTTGCTAATATAGACAAACCTTTTGAACATCAGCCATTCCATCTTCCCTTACAGTTTTTTTTCACTTACTACTAATCCCTAACTAATTATTCCCTGTATGGTGCTATATCAAATGCTTAATGAAGTCTAAGTAGATTATAACCACTGCATTTCCTTTGTCCATAAAATCAGCATTTACCCAAGCTACTCAGGAGTCATCTATTTTTAAGTCCTTCTCGCATTTTATCCCATTTTGCATTTACCTCTATGTTCTTAGTGAGCCTTTCCTTGAAAACATAGCTGAAGTCTTGCAAACTACTGAGTCTAGACTATTAACCCTCTGTTTGTCAGCATAATTTTTTCACTGCATCCTTTAAAAGTATTACATTTACAGTTCTCCAATAATACAATTCCGCTCTCAACTTGAAGGGTTATTAGAAGCATTTCTTTCAGCCCTGTAATTGCATAAAGTCATTCTTTCAGAATTCAGGAATGCAGTTTGTACCTGTATCAATGGGGCCATAATCGTGTCTATGTGAGATAGATTAAGTAAAGTTTGAAGACACTGAGTAAGTTCACAGAAGGTTTGCCTTGCCATTCTGAAACAGCATTAAGTTTCTATCTGTAGCTTCTAAAGAAGAAAAGGTAACTAAGTTACTTGGAAAAGGTAACTAAGACATCAAACCCATTTCCTGAGGATTTGGTCCACTGATTTTAGGTATATACATTCTACAGAAAAAAATAAGAATCTAACTTCAGTGATCTCCACTTGTCTACACTGGGTACGGAAATAAATAGGGGGCTGGACAAAGAAGCATCTCCAACCTTGCCAGAAGAACTGAAGTTGGAATAAAACAGCAGCAAGCTCATGTGCTGGGTGCTGAACTTGGCCAAAAGAATGACTGGTGTCTGGGATGAATACTGAAGGGCTGTGAATTCTGAAGAGCTAGGAAGAATGTCAGGCCACTCCCCTCCATTATTTAGTCAGTTTTCAATGCCAGTATTACAGTTTTATATTTGCACCAGTTTCAGTAGTGATATATTGGTATATATAGGTAGTCCTTCCTAGAGTTTAGGTTGTGACAAAAAATCAATATTAGAATCAGGCAATACTGAACACCTTCACCATCATTCTGGAGATCTTCCAAATCTTGCAGACAGGAAAGAAGAAGAAAAGAAGATACAAATGTGTCACACCAATATCTTTTCTGAAATTCTCATGCAGAAAAAAAAAAAAAAAGGAAAAAAGATGAATGCATATACATGGCAGGAACGTACTGAGCATAAATATATAGAATAAGTTATAACGCATTTTAATATACATGAAAAAGAGGTCAAGTGGAAGAAATAAAAGATGTTAGCTAGTTAAGGTATTACAAATGGGTAAGACATTTTGTCTGTTAGAGATTGATTTGCACCAGACTACATAATTAAAATGCCAAAGCTGGTACTGATGGACGTCTGAGCCTATGCAGAATGTATTGATGATTTCTACCCAGAGGAAACATGCCCAGCAGCACAAAAAAGTCTCATTCGCTTAATTGGCACCCTGGATGGTAGGCCTAGGACTGAACATTACTTTTATAGCTTATATCACACCACCCATGCGAATTGCTCAGCAGAGAGCAAAGAAAATGAGTGCCTTCAAGACTTCCCAGTGTAAACAGATTTCAACCGAAAAGGCTGTACTAAGAAAATTTCCACATTAGCCATAGTGATGGTCCCTGTAGCTGCGGCATGTTATCCCGGCAATGTTCAGGGACTCGCATTGACTCTGTGCAGCTTCTGTTTTCTAGACAGAGATCTTCTCTATCCAGGATTGACGATACAGCCGCACAGATTTAAAGTAAACACACTTTGTGGGCTGCTGCTGGGGAATCATTTGTTAGACACGGTGAGTGCAGAGAGCCAGGTTCTTTGCCAGCATGCGCTGACATAGTCCCTTCGAGCTGAATGGATGGACCCTGAGTTATTCCAGCTAAATGGCTGCTTCAGGGAGCGGATAAACGTCAGCACGTGAGGCACAACATACAAAGCTGTCTCGAAGGAAGGATTCCTTTCCACAGCAAAATAACAAGACCAGGGCTGGATGCAGCCGCAGTGTGGAGGGAGGAAGATTTTGCCCGGCCCTTTCCATGCCATGTGAGGGAGAGGATGTTTTGTACTGTGTGGCGCTAGTGAAAGGGCAGAGGTACCTGTAGCCTCTCCCAAGTCAATCCACATTGAATAGTGGAACAGCACCATTTGGACACACATTTAAAGAATTCTTAGGACAACCACCTAGTATTAAATGAAAAACATAGTCTCCTGCAGAGAAAGAAACCAGAACACCGTGGCACCACGTTAGGTCAGGAATGGCAGTGATCACTATCAGAGCTCAGTTTTCTTTTTTCTTGATAGATTAAAATAATCAGGAAAGGGGCAAAATAAAAGGAAATTGTTTGCAACAGAAATGAAGGCACACAACTGGAAAGGCCAGGAACAACAACCATGAAAAAAAACCCTGGAGAAAGCAGCCCCTTTGTAAACCCTGCACATTGCTGTCAGCAGAACAGTAACAGCCTTGCAACAGCAAAACCAATTTATAGTCTTGAGAGTGCCCTCTAGTGTAAGTGGGACCTTCGGCCTGGGCAGAACGGGTCTATCTCATGGCTGGCAAAATAGTAACATGCTATGAAATTCAACCACACCATGCTAATTTAAGAACCAGAACTGTCGGCCGTGCTAAGATGGCAGAACCTTGGCTTAACAGCAGCATACTTCAGGAGCCAGCCCTTAATCTTGCACATTACTGGTCTATAAAATGTTTTTTTGATGCACGAACCAACTCATCAAGATGAGGGCATGAACTCCGTTGCTAACAAGTCATAGTAAAATGACGTGCACTTGCGAACAGATAATGTCTGAACTGAGTGTAGTGCTTTGATCCAAGTTGTAAACATGTTGTCTGCTAAGTCTGATGTGCTACAGTACTATAGGAAAAGAAAAGGGTACAAAAGAAAGGAATCGGCCCCCAGCCATTCTAGTAAAAACAGGTTTATTCAAGGAGGTTTTTTTAAATCTTCGAATCCGTATTGCAGAGCACAGAAGGAAGAGTACAGTGGGACTGAGTGCATGGGGTGCGGTGCTTTACTTCAGTCCTAACAGAGGGTGTGTGCGCATCCTGATACTCCAGCTGACGCAACATAGATTGCATGCTGACGCGCGGGCAATTACATCAGCTACTATAACATGTATTCCACTTAAAAGATTTTCCAGAATATTCCTTTCACCATTTTATCATGAAAACATTAGAAAAGAACCAGTGAGTTGCCCAAAATCCACTTTTTTAATATCAATACAAACTGAGAGCAGTCATTAAGGGAATCCCTTATTTAAAGTGGTGTAAGAGAGAGTCCTGCCTCTAGGTATTGTGTTTTGATTTCTTTCTAAATGGCCTAATAAGGAAAGAATAGAATAAATGGGGAATTTTTACTACAAGCACGTGGGGAGGAGGGCTTTGGTATAAGTGAAGCTGGAGAGAAAGATAAAGTATTTTTAAGGCCCTTCCAATGCTTATGGGAACCTACTGTTAGGCATTTGGAACAGTTTAAAAGCTAATATAATCTGGATTGCTATTTACCTGCCACCTCTTCCTAGAATGGAACACTTTAACTTGTTACGGTAAATGGATAAAGGTTGCTTACAAAACAAGGCATAGAGGGGAAGAAGTAAAACTGATGAATATTTAGATTCAAAAAGCCCAGTCAGCCATTGTGGATATTTTGTCTGACCCTGCTTAAAACAGAAGGCAGAATTTTCCTCAATTTGTTCTTTTTCAAGTTTATAAGTTCTTTTCCTTTTAAGAAAACCTCCAGTCTCGATTTGCAATGTCTGTGACTTACAGTCTACGATTTTTATTCCAGTCTACCTGTTTACTTCTAATTATGTTTTGGAGTAGTTGGAAGCATTGGCTCACAGGCAAACGTTTATTGTGATTGTCTTACAGATGGATCAGAAACAAAAAATCTTAAAATCTATAATTGCTTACTGGAGTATTTAAAATCTAAATCTACACATTTTGTAGACATAGCCTATCGTAGTTCAGGTCTGAATGTGATATATTTAATTAAATTAGTCTCAGTGCAAAAGGAACGCAATGCCAGTTCTTACAAAGGGATCGGTGTAATCCTGAGGACTGTATATTGGTAAACCTGAGGAAGCTTCTGGCAATTCAACATATTTATAAGTACTCTGAGGCAAGGAGATGAGCAGTGCAGTATACGTGTTTGCTGCATTGTTGTTAAAAGTCAAATCCAAAAGCCAGCTGGGAAGAGCTGCAGCTGTGTATTTTCCAGGCTCTCACGATACCAAAGGGGCAATAAATTGGCAGTGTCAGTAAGTATGCAGTACACGTGGGGGAAAGATAGCCTCAGTTATATATATAGAGTGATGGGTTCTGAGTTAAGTGAGTAGCACTCAGGGGAGTGATGCTGTAAACCATTTACGAATAGTTCCCTGAAAGCATCAGTTTGGTACTTCAGTAGTAATCAAAATGACAAAGCAGATGTTAAGAATTATCAGGGAAGGGACCAAGAAGGAAACACCTTTAGATTTGTGCTGTCCGAGTGCATAGCATCCCCGCAGCTGGTGCACTGGCCACCCAGCTTCAGGAAGGACGTTAGAGACTATGAGAGGTATGGAAAATGATATCTGAGGCTGTCTGTACCCTGTAGCTTAGGTATGCTGGGTACATTCAGTCACCTAGTCCTTCTCTGCCCAGAGCTCTTGGGGCACCCGGGGCTCCCTCCCTCCCTTCCCATGCACCCCAGTCGCTCTCCAGAGCAACAGTGCACGTTAGAGAATTTTCCTGTGCCGTGAACGGGGATGTGGCACAGGTGATGTGGATCGGGACGCACTGCAAAGGAGTGCTTCAACATGGCAAAATATTTCATCTTGAATAAAAGATGAAGGAGGATGATATAGCAGACGTCTTTGTAGTCATGGATGTTATGCAGAGAGTCAATAGGGAATGGTTATTCATTATTTTTTATAAAACCAGACATAGGAGACATCCAAGGAAATTAACAGGCAGCAAACTGAAAACAAACCTGATGAAGCATTTTTTAAAAAATAATACATTACTAATTTATAGACCTTGCTAGACAAGATAAACAAAACGTTACCAGTTTTGAGAAGGGGACTGGACAAATTCATGAAGAGTGGGCCTACTGACAGCTATTAAACATTAAGATCCAGACGGAAATTTTGGCTCAGAAAATTTCTGAGCTTTAAACTGCTAGAATCGAAGAAGGTGAACTATGGCCAGAGTCCTTCTGTGGGTGCCCTGACTTTCTTAGAGCACTGGCAGAGATAGAATATTAGGAAAGACAGACTTAGTGAGCACAATCCATTTTGCTCTTTAAATTTGCTTACTGGAAATGGAAACTATTGGAAAAAAAATAAATTAAATTTTTCTTTGTTCTGTAAGTGACAAAGCTGTCAACCAGGCAATTTGTCTGTAATATTCACACAGGCACAGGAGAAGCAAAGGAGCAAGAAAAAGACTGTCATTTTTATTCTCTGCTTTTTTTTTTCACAAGCATGTCTTCAAGGATAAACCAAAATCATCGTATTTCACAATTACCATTAGTGGTCTGGGATTTGTTTGGGTTGCTTTTTCACATTCAGAAGCCGCGTAATGTAACACATGATCTCATTAACTAACTTGGGAAGTCGTTAGCATTAATTTTCATGAGCGCTCAATGCCAGCAAGCTTTGCCAGATCAGATCTCAGCCTTTCTTCTACTTCCAAATCACCAGTGGACCTTCCTCAAGGCTTACTGCTATGAAACTAATAAAAGACTCAGAATCATTCTGTTGGGTAACAAGTCAACAGACTGGCAGGTGAACCACTTCCCTCCCTGTAGGATGCTAAGGTATGTTGGTACAGACCAGACAGGATTTTTTTGCCTTCATAGCTTACAAATAGGGAATAGCTGGTCAGTAACAGATGTTGTTAAGTTTGGAGCTTGCAAAGCAATTAAGAGATGTCACTACCTGAGGCTGACTCAGCTGCAACAGAAGATTTCTGCATCTGCCCTGCAGTGGGGTGGTGGTGGCACATGTCAAACCTAATCAGCCCTCAGGGAAAGTGCCCTTAAATTTACCCTTCAGTGACAGTACCAGAAACACTGCTGCAGCACAGGCTGCTTACTTTCAAATCTACTTCATATTCTGAGATGAGTGTTTCAGAGTACTCCTTCACAAACAGAACAGCACTTTTAACTTTTTTCTTTGTATTTCATGCCGTTCTCAGACAGTCAAGTTCCATCCACACTTATCCTACGCCGTGTTAATGAAACGTGTGATCTGCTGCCCTCTATCCTGACAGGGCTCCATCTGACTGGGATTACATTCTCATTCACCCATATTCCCCAGAGACCTTCAGGGACATCAGAATGTATATCTAATGAATATTTACAAAGAAATTTCCTTAAAGAGAAAGAGAAGACCATAAGTTTTCAATGTGCAGTGGCAAATTGTCTGCCAAACATCTTTAAGCATGCCTTTGCAAGTGCATGCAGAAAAAGCCAAAGTAGAAATCTTCACAGCTAAAGAAAGCATGACAGGAGTCAGACTTTGGCTCTCAGAAGGGATTTTTGTGAATTACTGTGCATTACAACTGTAGCTTCCACTCCACAGACCACAAGCCTGGGCTGATCAGCTATACAGAAAAAAAAACCCACCCCAAAACAAAACAAAAAACAACAACAAAAAAAAACAACTAAAGAAAACAAAAGAAAACAAAAACCCCACATTAACCTGTATGAAATCAGTATGATTGTGCCTGCAAACTAGCAGCAGTTCAGCAGCTAGTGGAAGTATGGTTTTGGTGTTCACCCTTATATTTGGTCGTGATTTTGCCCTAGCGTACATACAAGTGAAGGTTTGAATTCAAAAACCTCTCTGGAAGAAATACAACTGTCCTGAGTGATTGCCTTCTTCAAATGACACACAGCATTGCACCAGGGACACCACCGCCAGTTTTAAAGGTCTTGTTTGCCCTGCGGAAAACAACGTGTTTTCAAAATATACATAGCAACCAGACTGACTGCTACTTGGACTTGAACACGACACTTTTGACCGGTGAAGCGATACCGAGACTGCTGTAGACAGTTTACCTATAAATAGCAAATTAATTGTAGTAATTCCTGGTCACACAACAACAGCAGAAAGTCTCAGGGAGCTCGGGTGACCAAGCTGAGGCCGAGCGTCAGTCCCCGCCGCCTCGCCTCGCGCCGCGAGTGGCGAACCCGCTCTCCCTGTTAGCAGGCCCTGGCCGGCCGGAGGTTCTCCAGCCTCTGGGCTGTTTTTTTTAAATAAAAGTGAATTCTTGCACTCGTTGGTTCTACAGCACTGAGACAGCTAGAGCCAAAGCAGGTGGTTCAAGTTTTAGGAAGAACTGGGTGCGCCCGAACCCAGGCGTAACCCGCAGGCCTTGTGGAAAGGAAGGCGAGTCCGAAACCACTAACGGGGAAAGAGGGTTTATTGGCAAACCCGAGTTTCAAAACCTCGTTTCGCTTTGTCCTGCCGGGTTCTTCGCACCAAGGACCAGACGCACGGAGGAGCGGACGACCTCCGGCCGCCGACACGCGTGAGGAGCGGCAGGGCCAGCCGGCCGCCGCAGACGGCGCCGGCGGGCGGCAGCGGGCGCTCGGGGCGCGGCGAAAAGCGAAATTTTTCCTGCGGCCAAAGCGCTGGACTCCCGGCGGGCAGCGCCGGGCGGTGCCGGCCCCGAAGTACCTCAGGCTGAGGAGGGAGGCGGCGGAGGGGCGGGGCCGGCCCCGCCCACCCCCTCGCGCTTCCCCCTCTTGCCGCCCCGCCATTGGCCCTGCGCGGCGATGATGCCGCGGAGAACGGCCGGCCGTGGGGGGAGGGGGTGGTGGTGGTGGCGGCGGCGGGCCGGTCCCGCCATGCCGAAGCGCTCCTGCCCCTTCGGGGAGGCGGCCCCGCTCCAGCTGAAAACCCGCGTGGGGCTGCGTGAGCTGAGCCGCGGCGTGCGGGGCGAGGAGTACCGGCGGGAGGTCTTCGGTGAGGGGGAGGGAGGGCGGGAAGGGCCGCGAGCCGTCGCCGGGCCGGGCCGGGCCTGTGCCCGAGCTGCCGGGCCTGGCGGCGGGGTGTGAGGGGAGCGAAGCCGCCCCTAACCCTCCTCTCCCTCCCCTCCGGCAGAGCGGACCCGGCGGCTGCTCTTCAGGGGCGCCCAGGCCTACATGGAGGGCGCCTGGCCCGCCAGCCCCGCCGCCGCCCGGGCGGTCAGCCGCTCGGCGGAGCCCGGCGGGGAGGCCCAGGATGGCAGAGCGGGGCGGCGGTGGAGCGGACAGCTCCTCATCGGCCACGACGGGAGACTGCTGAGGGGCCCCGCCGCCACGGAGAAGGGTGAGTGGGCCCGCCGCGGGCAGGGGGGCCGGCGCTGCCCTGCGGTGTTGCCTGGAGCCAGGCCGCGGGCGCTGCTCTCTGCCCGCCGGGCTTCCAGGCACACGTTGGGGGGGCGGGAGGCTGTGTCCCCCCCCGTCCTTCTTTGTTGTCTTCTTTTAAAGGAAGCGTTAGATTTGAGCTCCGCTGGCGGATTTAGAAACTGTTGCACGTATGGTCTGCTGGAGAATCTCTTGGTGGTCTCTGCCATTGAGCAGAAAAAGTACTGACAAGGTTACAAGCAGCGGGCCCGGTGCTTGGTGCCTGCTGCCGCCTGTGGCTGTAGCGCTGAGCGGAGATAACCACGCTCTGCAGTTCTTAGAACGGAATTCCAGGTGCTTTCTCTGTTTTGCTGTAAAGTATCTCTCTTCTTAACTGCATCTTTTCAAAGCAGTTCCACCCGTGGGAGTTTCCAAAGCCTGTTCATCGTGTGTAAGAACTGCTGATGTCAAGGAAGCATGTACACAGTGCGACCGGTTTGTCTGCCAGAACTGCAGCAGGCTCTGCAGCTGCTGTAACACAGTTACCTGTTCTTTGTGCTCCACTATTGAGTAAGTGCCTTTTGAATTTTTAAGCTTATTTTAATTATATATGCCCTGAAGATTGGCTGTAGCCTATGAAGACCCAGCAGATATCTAGCTCATCCACGTAAAGGAACTCTTCTCAGGTTGCTTTAGCAGCAGTAAAACTGTCTGAAACATGGAAAATAAAATGTCTGCATGAAGTAGTCTAATCAGTCTTAGTGCAAGTCTCGTTTAGCTCTTCATTTAAGTGTTCTAGGAGGCAAAAATTCCACTTGCTTTCCCACCAGCAATAGAGTATGCTGGCCAGTGATGAATGAATGCGCTCCCAAGGAGTAATCTTAAGTTTTTGCCATCATTGTTAACAATTCTATGATATGAGTGTGCTGCGTGGGAGTCCTGTGGTTACAGTTGATAATGGAATAGGATGGCATTCTTTTTGTTATGTTCCAGAAACAGAAGACACACTGACATTGTTTCTTTCGGTTTTCTTTTTTTTTTTCTTCTCCCCCCCCCCCCCCCCCAGTTATGGTGATGTGGGAGAGCAAGTTCTCTGCAATGGTTGTTCAATATTTCAAGTCTGAAACTTGATGAAATAGCCTTTATGGCTAGGATGTCCATAAATTTCGTGAAGTCTCCTCCTTACGGCTGGTCAATTAATCCTTTTAGCATGTGACTTAATTATGGAATTTCTATGTTTTATATCTTTATATTGTACTTTTTAATATTGTAGCTAAATAAACTTTTATATTTTGAGGCTTTCTAGATTATTTCGGGTCAACTTTCTCCTTTTCCCTAGTTGTGATTTGCCTATCTGGAAGGGGGCCACTTTGTGCTCTTACCTGGTGTTCCTTATGTGATACAGAATTCAGAATATTCATCCAGTGTCTCTCCACTTGTTGCTCGTGTTAGGACACACTTTTGTGGGATCAGAATAGAAATCGGTTGCTCCTCATGTGCTTTCAGGTGAGTGTAAATCTATTCTGGACACACAATGTTTTCTTTGTGAGCTAACTAGGAAAATCAGCTATGCCTGAAGGTTTTTCCAAGCGGAGAGTTTGCTGATTTCTGGTCAAATTTTTTTAAACCGTCACAAACTTATTACTGACAGCTTGGATGGTTTTAATTGTTCTTTCCATGGTAACTTTGATAAAAAGAACAATTATACACCAGGCTTAACTTCTTAGTAGTTAAGTGTCAAAGACTAATTTTCCTGTACCCTCCTTGCAAGGTCTTTCTTGGAAAGCAGCTTGTTTGTATAAGTGTATCTTCTACACTGTGAACTTCATATTGTCCTGAATACCCACTCAAAAATAGCTCATGAAGTGGTCTGAAAGATGGTCAGCACTGAAGTGTACATCTCCATAAACTAGCTCATCCTTCATTTTCCTTTCATATCACTGCAGAGACCAGTTTGCTGAGTATTGTTTGTGCTGTAGGAGTGAGACTATCATTAAGTCCTACTGCAAAGCCCCTCAAAATAATTTTCTTTTACTATTTTTGAAAACACCAGACTTTTCATTTTGCAAGCCACCTATACGTAAGACAAAACTACAGTGGTCTTCATCTCAGGAAAACGATGACTTAAGTGGCTGATTTCAGACTGTAGGAGAAAAAGAACAGAGCTGAGAGAAAAAATAAATTATCATGGCACTCATAGCTAATACTCAGTTTCCCAAATTATTTGCCCTGAATTCCCAAAGCAAAGTCTGCCACTCATGCTTCCCAGCCTTCTCAACTGTGATTAGTGTGTTTTGCGTGAGGTAACATTTTTTTACCTATTCCCTTCCACTCTAGCCACTTCTATTTGAAGACACTGAAAGGCCCTTGCAATGCAAGTTGAGGGACATCTTTATTTGACATGCTTTTGAAAGCATACTGGGTATTTTTACATTTCAGAATACTGCAACTAACCAAAATGGAACAATAGATGTAAAGGGTGAGGTGATAGCTATTGCTCAAGAGTGGTACTTCATAGTTGCACATTGGACGTCTTTGGATATATGAGCTACAATGAAGTACAAGCTGACTTTTTTTTCTAGCCCCCCGTGTAATACTTTGTATAACTACACAGAGACACTTCAAAAGCATTTTTGCCCTTTAGGGTATCCTGGTGGGAGGGGTGGGTGTCACCTCACTACTAAATCAACCATCTGTGTGCTAGCCTAGTGTGCCTGATGGATCTGGTTTGTTTCCCTGTTCTGCATGCTTTGAAGCCAATTAAAATGGGAGTTTGCTAGTTCTTACTCCAGTCTTGATTATGAGCAACTGTAAAATGTATCTTGTCCTCACCCCCAAAACAAACAGAAAAAGTCATAAGTCAGTCAGGTGAGCTGGTAGTGGAAGTATTAGTCAGTGTGCAGTGATTCCACAGTATTATCTATCTTTTCAAAACTGTAATAGATTAAGGCAGAGTGATGCCAGATTTCTGGTGCAGTTCCCAGCTGTCAGGTATCATAGGGCAGATAAAAATGTTGCTGTGGTAATCACCTTAAAACACAGAGATGGGTTTTATGAATGGGAAGAATCTGTGGGTTATTGCCTTTAAATGTTAGTTTTAGGAAAGAATTTTAAAACTTGGCTTCATTTCATTTGAAGCCTTAAGCAGTGAACAGAAATGTTTTTCAGTCAAGCATATTTTTCAAACTGAAACCTTCAAGTATGTGTCTGCTTTTTCTCATTCTCTCCTGACGGTGAGAGACTGAAAATACTGTTTTACTTCTAGGCTCCTGGAGAGATGAGACATGTTGTTTACAAATGATTTGTGTTTCAAAGTAGTTGATAAATGTGGGGTTTTGGCTCATTTATTCACTGCTGTATTTCATGGAAAGATGTCCTCTGTAAACAATGACATGGATTTCATGGCTTAAAGTTCTATTTGTTATCCGCTAGCCTGCTCCTTGAAAGATGGTTGTTTGTTAGGACAGATACCTGATGCAGAGTGAGGAGCTGGGAGAAGGAAAAAGCAGGAGGAGAGGGCTGGAAAAGAGGGGTTAGTGGCTGGGAGGAGCAGGGCAGGAGGACAACAGAACAGCGTAATCAACTCTTGCACAGGGATGGTGCATCGCACATGGAAGAAATGTTTTTTTTTAGTGGGTTACCAGCTGGCTTGCTTCTCTGGCTTCAGAAGGTGTTAAAAACTGCTTCTCATGTGCTTGTATCTCCCAAAAGATTCAAATATTATTGAGGAAAGTTCCTGCTCTAGGCCTGCAGTTCTTAGATGAACAATGGGAGGTAGGACTGGGGACCGTTTTTAAATCTTTATATTGCCTACAGGAAAGAACTATGGGAAGGGAAAAATCTTTGGGTGAGAGGTCCAAAGATTTTCCTCTTTGTCTAATTTACTCCTACTCACAAGGCTTTGTATGTTGCTGCTGGTCAAGGAGCTGTACGTTGGGTACTCCTAGGACTGCATAGGAGAGCCAGAGAAACTGGTTTATTAATTGAGCAGGAAATTATTTTTTATACTGTGTTTTGTTGTTGTTATCATATGTTCTTCCCCTCCTATTCTGTGCAAAGTGTCAAAAATAAAAGTTTTCTTGGTGTTCAGAGGGAAGGAGATCCTCCGAGGAGCCAGCATAATGTTGGGTGAAAATATCCTACACTAATGATTTTACAGATGGATGAGAAACTTCTTCTGAGGCCTGTATATCATTACTGGTGAAATAAGTCTCCAAGGGCACAGTTTTATGTCTAAAAGGAAGTCAGCTGATCTGATCAGGGTAAAACAATTTCTTTTAAGCCTAGTATGTGAGTAAATACTAGAAATGTATGGTTTCAGAAACACCAGATATTCCTTTAAGGACAGTCTAAGGTGGTAAATGACTTCAGTAGTCTCCAGTGTCTACAATCTGCATTAGAATAAAACCACACAATATTTTGAAGAACTTCAGTGAAAAGATCAAATACACTTGAGTTACCTCCTTCAATAGCATTTATCCATTACATGCATCCCTCGTAGTAATGTTGTGTTCTTGGTGTGTAGATCAGATTTAGTGGTTACACAAATAACCTTAGTCTTGTGTGCACAGTAATTCCTCTATGCTTTGCAGATCAGGTCAGAAGCCCGTTTGCTTTCCAAGAGAAAAGTGAGCCATTCTACAGATGATCCAGACAACCTAAAAAAAAAACCAAACAAACCCCCCCCAAAAAACCAACCCCCAAAATCTTAGCTCAGGACACAAATCTAACCACTGCCATTGTGTGATCGGTACATCTTTTGTTTAATACAGCCAGCACCTAAGCCTTTGCTGCTCCTTTTGTTTTATTGTCCTATGCATTTGGACCTTGACTTGTAGCCAATTCATTTTTCTTCTTTCTGAGCAGGTGATAACGAGATGTAGTTGTATTTTAGGACAGGGCACAAAACCCAAGTTATTTGGGTGTAAGCGAAAGATTATGTCCTTTTTCTGTTTATGAATATGGGCAAGATATTTATGCTTTGCTTCTGTGCTGTATTTGCTACCATCGGCTGTGAGATACTAAGATGTGGCAGCAATCTACAAATGGTTTAAGTCTTCTGAATCTTTTCTGAACAGGCGCAACAAAGAAGTAGAAATGGAAACTTTATCTTTGTCTCTAGGTTTGTTAGGTCTCGTTCTTCTGAAAACGCACAACTAGCCTCAAGGTGAATTGGTTAGACAACAGCAAATGCCAGCACTATGCAAATAATACATACTTATGTTTTTCTCCATTCAGGACCCTTGTAGTAGTTGCATGAAGGGTTTAGTGTTTTGACAAGATCAGACTGTATTAAAAAATTGAATCCTACCAAAACTTAACTACCATTAAACTCCTACCTATGCTGTATGTGTACAAACTTACATATACTACTCCTCTGTAATTTTTGGTTAGTTGTAATATTGTTTCATCATGGCAGGTGATGCAACTATTAGCTATTTGTGCCACCTTTACCTTCCATCCAGATTCCAATAGTGCTGACTACCTACGCATGAAGTCCTCACTCGGTGCTTGGGGAAACTCCAGTTAGTATAGAGTGTGGCAGTATATCTCCACAGTTTATTCTGTACACATCAAGCTTGTCCTCTGTTCTATGGAGTAGTTTACCATCGATTGTTAGACTAAGCTTAGATCCCAAGCTACTGTAGAAATGTGTGGGGTTGTCCAAGCAGGGGGAGGAAAACTTCAAACCACCCAACAGAAGAACTCTACTGATGCGCAGAACAAAACTGCTTACAGCGGCACAAAGATTGTATAGCCAAACTTGTAGCGTAACATTGGGTATTACAGCTTTGCAAATGTGAAATGTGAGGATTGGTGGGAGGCTCTTCCAAGAGACTGTCTTTCTTCCAGCAGGCTTTTGCATGAGGACAGATAAAGTTAAGAAAGACCACGTGTACTGTGATGTTGAGTTTCCTTGTGCTGTTTTAGGGGTTTTCATTACTGAATCTTACAGGGGAAGGTAGCAAAGCTTTGAACATTGTGTTTTGTTAATTTTGAAGCAAATTGGTTAACCTATTAAAAGTAGCGAAGAGACTTTAGAAAATGTTAACGCTTCTTTAAAAATAAGTAGGAGCTATGTAATTCAAAGACCAACACTGCTTGTGGATAGAAAATTGAAAGAAAATTATTCTAAATCTTACTTTATATTTTACATTAATAAAATTGCAATAGAGTGAAAGTGATCAGACACTGTATATTTTATAATATTTTAATGACTATCACAGTTATGTATATAACTTTACTTTTGTATAGATACTTTATTTCTAAAGATACTGAAATACCATAGTTCTTATAGCTGATTGCATTTTGAACTGCTACCATTGTAATACAAGTTTTAATGATATTTGCTAGTGTTGTGTATTCTGGGCTTTTGTTGTTTTGTTTTTTTCCCTTAGGAAAAGCTGCAGCTGGAATCAAATGATTATAGCTTACACTTTAATTACAAGTTTTTAGTTCTTGTGGTTGTGATTTCCATTAAAACCTAGTGATAGATGTTATATTACTTATCTCTTGCAGAGGTTATTATTGCTTAAACATTTTGTTGTTGTAGGATTTACTTTTAAACTTTAGGATTTATTTAATTGTATTTGCTTAAATTGTTTTACTCAAATGTAATAGTTCTCCCCTTGTCATTTGTTCTGTTGTCCCTTTCTCTGTAAGATATGGATGTTTTTCTGTTCTTTCCCTGACAAATACAGTTGTAGGTAGTGGTGCCAGATGTCCACTTGATAACCTGCACAGCAATATCAAAATCAACATAGTATCACCAGGTACTATCTTGATCTGTTCTACATATGCTCTTAAACTTGCACTGAAGTTCTGAAAACTGCCAGGAGCTTCTTGTGCAGAAGTCCACTTTATTCTGATTGGAAGATAAAACATAACCCTTCATCTTACCTTTTCAGCAGAAGTTTCATGTTGTAGCCACAGGGTGGCATCACTATGTTAGTTTTGTGTAGATTGTTACCCAAGTTCTGAGTTTTTTCTCAAGTCCTCACAGCTTGATTGATACTATTATAATTGGACTGTTGGGGGGGGTAGGGGGTTAGTGTTTTTAAACTATCCCCCTCATAGATCTGTAGGTCCAAAACAAATGTTTCCAAAACAGAATTTTTTTAATCCAAAATACTTTGTACCATTCATAAAAGATAGCCTGAAATTCAAAATGGACCATTTTGCTCTCTACAAAGACAAAAGCAAAATGTAAATCATATGCATAAACATAAATTGATCACATTTTTTTCTTTTGAATTTTAAGGTATCAGTATCGTAAACAAGGGTATTTATATGCCAGACAATATGGAAGTTATATCACTCTTTTCTGAAAAAAACCCAAATGCCAACAACAACAAAAGACCCCCCCAAACACCCACATTCCACATTTTGTTTTAGTAAAGTTGCTTCTCATAAAGATGTGAAAGTATGGCGATAGCTATACCAATAGTAGGACTGTAATGCTGGACTTTGAAATCTACTAGAGGGTGCTGAGCAAGCTGGCTAACATCACTAGAAGGCTGCTGTCCATCACCTTTGAATGGCAGTGGCAACTGGTAGATGGTCCTGATGACTGAGAAAAGGTGAGGGTTATGCCATTCTTTGAAGACAACAATTTCGGGAATTATGGGGTGGTCAGTCTGACCTCAGTCCACAGGAAGATTATAGTGTGAATCCTCACAAAAGCTGTGTCTAGGACTATATCCAGACACACGAAGGACAAGAACATAATTGGGAACAGTCAACACAATTTTATCAAGGGCAAATTATGTCTGATCAAGCTAACTGCCTTTTCTGATGAGATGAGCAGCACCAGATGAGAGGAGAGAAATGGATGTCATTCACCTTGACATTAGCAAGGCTTTCAACGCAGTCCCTGAAAGTACCGTTGTAGAAGCTCTATTGGAGAGGTGAACTGTAAGGTGGGTAGAAGCTTTGCCGGACTGTCACACAAAGGGCTGTGACAGGCAGGGCAAACCCAACCAGCAGCAGATTACTAGTAGCATTGCTCAGGAGTTGTTACTGGAGCTGATGCTCCTTGACGTCTTTGCTGGTGACCTGGACGATGAGATAGAGCAGACCCTTGGGCAGTCCCTGGATGATGCTGGGTTGGCAGCAGTGGTCAGTACCTGAAGGATGGTGGCACAGGAGCTTCAGCAAGTCCTAGTAGTGGGCTGGCAGGGGCCTCCTGGATTTGGTGAGGGTAAATGCAAAGCCCTGCTCTGGGGACAGAGTCATGCCATCCATAGCCCAGGCTGGGTGCTGACGGACTAGAAAACGGCTTTGCAGAAAAGGACCTGGGTGTCCTGGGTCGCACCTGAGTCAGTGTGTCCTTGTTATGGTAAAGGCAAACTGCTAGCCAGCATGGTGAGATCCAGAGCTGTTACTGGTGCACACAGAGGCTTTAGTTGTCCTGAAGACCATACAGTGCAGAGAGAAAACGCTAAGGGACGGGAAGCCTGGAGACTTCCACTTCACAGACAGGGCATGTCTGTGGCCTTCAGAGTATCAAAAGCACAAGTATTTTATGTTTTTTCTTGGGATTGCAAGGCTCTGTAATCATGTATGGTGCTTTTGAATACACTTGGGAATTGATAGTACTGTTGAAACCCTTCAGCAGCCTTAGACCTGCTACATTCTTTTTCTGTTCTGCTGAGCATTGATTACTGCTAGTCAGAAATGAGGAACTGGTAAAAGGATATGTGGTCTGAGTGTGTCCACTCTTACATCCTGTTTACTCTGCTAGAACTACTGATATGATGAAACTTACTCATATCCGTAAGTGTTTTGGTGGGCTGTGCTGTAGAGTGCAGTACTTCACAGAATAAAGATTCCTGACCCTAAAGAAATAAATAATTAAATCTTCAACCAAGTAGCTTACATACAAAAATTAATGCACTTTTATGTATCTTAGTCCCACTGACTTACATTTTAGGAGCTTGATTCTCCCACGCTTTCTTGCACTGAGTAATACCTTGCTAAATGAGTAGTCCGATTGTTCTGATTCCTCTTTCCATGACAGCAAGATTATTTACTGCCCCAAACTAGATTTTAAAATATTTTTAAACCCAGTGAAAACAAGCTTAGAGACCTGGGCCTGTAGTCAGTTTGGATGAACAGTATAAGGAATTAAAATATAGTGAAATGTAAGGCTGAAAATACATAGTCAATGTGCAAGTTTTCATGGTCTCCTCACAAAGGTTAGAAGAAAGCCAGCTGAAATACTTCTTTGTACCTTGTTTCGTCAGAAGATGAGTGGTTTAACTCCAGGTTGTTCTGAAAATGAGAGAACTTGGTCTCAGTTGGATATAGTCACATGTATTGCTACTTTACAGAGCTGGTTTATGATACCTGTATATTTAGACAGGTCAGACTTTCATGTTAGTTTTCTTGGCCATCGCATGGAGTAAAGAAGTTCTGTAGAAAACTGCTTCATTCATGTGAATTCTCCTGAGCACTGTTGAACACAAGCATCTGTAATTCTGGAAAATACCCTGTGTTCCTCACCTATCCAATATTGGAGTGCACTGTCTTAGTGAGACCAAGATCTAGAAGTTATTGTAAACCAGGTTAGAGGAACTTTCCCTCTTCACTGGTACAAGTTGTCCATTCTTTGTTTACTTCATGCACTTTCATGTATCTATGTATTTGTGTTTAGGATCATTGCTATAAACTTTTTTCCTTACATCTTGTACTGACTTTGTCCCTTCTGTACTGATGCTACTGATATGGATACAGCAAGAGCTTGTGCACTTCTGTTCACTTTAACACTAGTAAGTTTTCCATTTATGGAAATTGTGCTGTCCTTGCTCTGCTGAAGAGTTCACCAAAGCTCATGATGCTTCACTGCTGCTGGTGCTTGTAATCTACTGCAAAATGACATGATTTGGGGTTCTTTTGTTTTTTCCTTAGTGCCAGGTATTGTCTTTGGTTGTGTTTTACAGTGCAAGTGTAGCTTAATACACAAGAGTTGTGGCTTTGAGCTGTATCTGAAATGTCCATAATATTAATTTCATGCATAGTCTCTTCTGCCCAAAGTTAAATGAAAACTTTCATCATAATGAGTGCTTCAGAAACAAGACTACTCTTTAAAGTTTAGTGGTATACATCACTTGGACATGAAAACTAGTTCAAACCTCAACACTTGTTCTCTGTATTTTCTCAAGAATTTCAGTTCTTGTGAGGCTTTTAACTTTATTCCTCCACTCAGAATGTTTTCTTAGTTTGCTTAACTCATGCTACCATCTGTTGTTCAGTAACTACTCAGAGCCAAGACGGCTGATGGAGATCTGAGTTCTCTTAGATCAGCACTTGGCACTGTGAGCTTTTTCACAACCCAACAAGCAGTTCCAACAGCTGCATGCATGAATCACTTAAGTTATAGTACCCTGCAGCACCCTGTAAGAATGGGTTTTGACAATCTGGTCAGATACCACACAAGCAAAAGTGCTATGAACCGAACTGAGCTTCTTGGAAGGTGTGACATAAATTTAAGATCATTATTTTGATACTTATTTTAATGTAATGTGCTCTAAAGTTTCATTACTCTTCAAAAAGCTTTGGGAACACCTAGATTGCACGTAAGAATTTACCATTAATTACCAAAAAAAAATCAGTAGGCTGGAAGGGGGATGTGTGCGTGTTTGTTACAGCAAACTGTTCTGACACATTGCTTATGGCATTTCATATTACTGAGAGACAGTTTGCCCCAGAAGTAGAACTGTTCTTCACATGCTTTTGGGTCAGTCTATATTTAAACCTGTCTCCAGCAGTATTTTAGTTCTGTTGTTTTAGTCTGGTTTGCTTAGCTGTGGATACATTCTTGATTATGCTGTATGTTTATTGAGAGATTTGCTATCATAGAATCATTTAGGTTGGAAAAGACCTTTAAGATGTTCGAGTCCAACCGTTAACCTAGCACTGCCAAGTCCACCACTGAACCATCTCCCTAAGTGACACATCTATATGTCTTTTAAATACCTCCTGGGATGGTGACTCAACCACTTCCCCGGGCAGCCTGTTCCAATGTTCATGTACTGTTCTTCCGCAAACACTACAAAACATCATTTCATTCACAGTTTAGCAAGCTGCAAGAGCACTTCTTTAAGGTTTGCAAGAGGATAGTGTGGGTTCCTTGTTGCTTTCGTAGCACTTAGTTAGCTGATTGCACCAACACCAAGTCCAAAAGACTGGTGTAAATCAGCCTAGTGTCACTGGGCAAACTGAGCTACGCAGCTGAGGATCGTGTCCTGCATATAACTTTTGTTATGCTCTAGTGCTATTATTTGTTTAATGATAACCATTGCTTTGGCTGAGTATTTAAACTAAGGCTGTTCACAAAAGAATTTATGGCGTCCATATGTTTTCATTTCACTTAACTGCCTTAATAAGGGGCGGGGGGGGGGGGGAGGGGAGGACTATGTAGGTTATATTGTCTTGATTTTTATTTTTGCATCTGCAAACTAGCTGGAGCCAAGCAGGGTAACTATAGGATGGGACAGTATCATCCAGGAATAGAGTGTTGAAACTTCTTGGGCAACTTTCACAGAGCTGTCTGACAGGACTTCCCCCCAGCTCCTTGTAGAAAATTCGATCAGTGGGTACCCAGGGGATAATAAGGGATGGGTGCCAGAGATGGAAAGCCTCAGTGGTTCTGCAGGAGGATGGGAAAGGACATGATTAATTCTTGTGTTCTGAGAGTTTAACTAGTTTTGTTGAGTTGGACTGCAAGCCTTTCACACCACTAGAAAAGTGGTCTTGGGATGTACAGTCTGCAGACTGAGGCAGGGAACTTGAGGATGCTGAAGAAAGGTTGATGTTAAGTTTCCCATATTTTAAAGAGTTCTGAAGAGTTTATAAGAGTTTTTAAGATAATATGTAAAGGTCTTCCATTAGCAATTTTCAGTCAATGTCTTATCAGGGATTTAACTCTATTTTTATAGAGACCTCTGGGTAAGTTAAACTTGATAGTTCGTCCCACAATGAAAAGATAAGCTAGATAAAGGGCAGAGAAATGGTCTAGTTTGCTTTCCCCAGGTTTCTGACATTTATCAGCTGGAAACTTAGGGATGCCCTGGAACAGAAATGGATGCCACAGTGTAAGGGATGACCAGATTATTTTTTTGGAAAGCAACTGACTCCACACATTCTTATTTCTTTAGTAGAGTTAGAAGGATGAAAGGCAGTGGGCAGTTGCCTCCTCTTCATGCCCTAGTAATTTCTACTTGGGCTTCTGGAGCAGAATTGATATGAAAAATACCAATGGGAATAGGGAATTGCTTTAAAATTCAATGGGAGACATTTTCTTTATTTTGGTTAGGCCAGTATTTCATGCCAAAATACACCAATCGAGATTCTACAGGAAACTTGGGGATTTAGGTTCATATAGACAATGTAAAGCGGTCCTATAGGTTTGGATCAGATGACAAAATTCAACTCACCCAGCTTTGCTACATTAAAGAACTGTAGTATCCAAAACAAGCTAATACACCCATCCCTAAAGTAAAATATTTGGTTGTCTTGGGTATTTTGTATCTTCTAGTAAATTCACCCACACCCAGACCAGTCCTGACCCACCCAGATAGTGCTGATGGGAAGAGGAAGGACTACACTATAGGCTTTAACTACCATACCTCCTTTTGCTCATTAAATCTGCATTTGTCTGAGACACCAAGGTTAAGAGGGTCTTGCAGCTTCATTATTTAAAAGGGAGCTTAACTGTATATTGGGTCTCTGACTGAAGTCTCCACAGTGACCCAAGGAACATCCAGCATCAGGACACTGCCCAAGACAAAGTAATTATTGAAAGAGATACTATGTCAGTTCATAAGACACCCTCTAGAAAGGACTGCAGAAGATCAGAAACAGGCTAAGTCGGCATAAAAAAGAATGGGAGGAGGAAGGAATCTGTTGTCTCCTGGGAAGAGAAGGGAAGGAAGAAGGTATCAGAAGGAAAAAGGCAAAATAAAGAGAACTGGAATTCAGACAGAACTGACTAAAATAAGGGAGGGGGGACAGAACAGAGCAGCCTGGTCTCTACAGGTAACGCCCAGCAATCTGCATCCAACCTCCGTGCAGCAGGGAAGTGAAAGCCCACCTCCGTGTGCCAGCTTTTTTTCTGCTCCCAGGAGAGGAGGTCTGCTCTGCAGAAGACAGACAGATGGCAGTGCCATTGCCTGTGCTCCTGTGGGGGATTTTTCCAGATGGGGAGTTGGAAGCTTCTTTGTGCTGCTACAGCCTTCCTCTCCAGCAGCCCTCGAGTGCTCGGGGCCTCCACCAGTCTGCGTACCCGTATCATATGCTACTCAGACATGTGCGCACATGCATCTCGGTACTGTGAAAATTTCAGCTGAACCTGTTAGAAAAATAGCTGTATTTATATCTAGGGTTTTCTTCATATTTGAAAAGTATCTGTGTTGACTTTTCCTTTCTTGTAACATGCACCCGTGTTTTTACATTATCGAGAGATTGCTAATAAAAACCGAGTAACCAGCAGTGATCTGAAAAGAAAGTTGACACAACTGTTTTGCAGAGAGGAACCTCAGACAGCACTGTGTCACTCACACACTGACTTCATCAGTCAATCTCAATGCCTTCCTATATTGTTCGGGTACCTCCTGTACCTCTGACAAAGCACAGGTGTGACAAGTTTCTCAAAGTTACCTGGAAAAACCACTGGGCAGCCCAGGAAGCATCACCCTCCTTGCAACTCAGTGAGTTGCTTACTAGAATTAAAAAAAACAATAAAAAAATAATCAATTTTAAATAACAAGCAGCCACCTTTGACCTCACTTCCTTAACAGATGACCAAATGAGCACAGAAAGTAAAACTTTGGAAAGGTAACGTGATTTCAAGTTTTACAATCAAGTAAAGGAAGATAATAAGTTTAATCCCTTTATCTTAGTTACACATTAAATTTATGACAACCTCACCTGTGTAAATAAGTACATTTTGTTCTGCTTTCTTGTACTTCCCTTCCTCTTCAACTTTCCAGTCTGCAGTTGAACCAAAAGTGACCTCTTTTGTTTTCTTCTCAGTTTCGGTTTATACTCATTACTGGACTGTTAGCAGGTATTCCTGTCTTCCTGTTTAGTTTCATTTCCCCCAGTAATATTGGAATAAGGAACAATTGCAGCAGCTGAATGTATCATATGGAAAGCTTACTATATGCTGCAACCAGCTTAAGAATAGTATCACTCCCTTTTTCATTACTGAAGTTCATTAAAGGGCTTATGTTTTGATCTTTCTGCACATCCATAAAGCCTTCAAAAATCATTTTAGAAGTTCATTAGCTATTTAAAATCACTCAAACACTGTATCATCTCCAGGCCTGTATGGGGGAAAAGATGATGCAATCGTTCTCCCAAAGTAAGTCAGATCTGCACGTCACTAAATTAAAAATAAAAAGCCAATTTCAGGGTAAGGAGCCCCCACAGCGCAGACCTTGCCCTCAGCCATGCCGGTGCTCCTGATTGACTGAGGCACTGCTGACATGTGGTGAGCTGCTGGTTCAATTCTGTCAGGAGACCGGAGTCAAACTGGCATTTTCAACAGCAGTCAGCAAACTGGAAGCATATATAAATCCACAGGGTACAGCTGTGCAGCTCCAGGTGCAAGCTACCTTAAGGGAGCTGGCAGCTCCAGCCTGCACTAGAAAAAAACTTCCGAGCGACTTGTGTCAGACAGGTGAAAAGAACATTAAAAGGAATCTATTCTGGGCATGACACTGTGGAAAGGAAAAGCTGCAACCACCAAAACCAAGCAAAGATGGAAGTGCCTGGTGGCGATGCTGTTAATGCAGCCTCTCAGAAACAGCCAAAGGATCCTGTTAGAGTGCAAATGCTAATGCAAAGCAGACATCATCCTTCACCTGAAGGAGTAATCACTAGGGTTTTCTCTCCTAGTCATGCCAGGAGGAAACCTAGAATATCCAGCCTGCCTGCAGCCATCTCAGGCAATGCAAGGGCAAGCGGTGGTGCTCCTGCTTTAGAGGAATGCGCCAACAACCTCCAGCTCAGTAAGTGACAATATACTGGAATAGAATGTACTCTTCACATCCCTGAGAAAATTACTTGCAAAACTGTAATGCAATAAAATGCCTATCAATTCAACAAAGATACATACTTTGCTTAAAACAGTAAGTGCAGTGAACTTGGGATGACTAGGGCCAACGACAAAAGAAAATGAGAAAAATGCAGATTTGTACTACTTGGAAGCATCTCAAAGCAAGGCTGGTGCCGAGTCACATAGATTGTATGACAGTAGTAGAGAGGTCGTGTCAGTCTGGAAGTATAAATACATACCAGAGATGATAGAAAAAAAACCCCAAAAAACAAAACCAAAAAACTAAGGCTCCTTCACTAAAGCACATGCTCTCAAATCCAGGACCTAAATCATGAATAGACCCACAGACTTGTTGAAGCTTGCAGGGATTTCTGGAGATTGTCTAGTCCAGTGCCCCTGCTCCAAGTATGGTCAGCAAGACCTCCCCAAAGGAGTCCAATTTGTTGCCATCACTGTACTTCAATAAGATGAAGGAAGAACAGCACTACTGGTTTTGCTTTTTTTCCAAAACAATAAAAAGTTTAAAAATGTATTTTATGATCACTTTAATCCAATTTCTATGAATTCCCAGGCACCGTGCTGAAAATCACAATCGCTATTTTTTTGCTCTGATACAGGTTTTCTCAGTACTACACAACAGTTTTCTGGCTAACAGCATCAGTACTGTAAGAATACAATTAGTGCAAGGAAATAGATATGGTGGAGTTTACAAATAACTAAAGATCACAGCATTTGGGGTAGGGATTGTGTCTTCTCTGTTTCTGTAAAGAATTTTCACTCTTGTAGTCAGAATAATTACAGTATCTTCTGTGGGATGAAAGTTATGTATTATTATAAAAATGTGCAGAATTTGAGACCCTCAGAAAGACAGCAACCGCCATCTGTGGTGTCATTATCTTACTGAAAGAAACTCAAAGACCTGATGAAGATACAGAATAGAAGCAGTGACAGTAATATGACAGAAGACAATGAAGAAACTGTGTGGAAAAACTCCTGCAAATACAATCTTAGGTTAGACCAGGGTTACATATAACACAAGAGGAAGTTCCTAAAGTCCATCTCTAGAGAAACAGGTAGTGAGGAGCAACCAACCACATGAAGCAGCGCTTCAGCAAAGGAGAAACTGAGAACCAAACTACCAGCACGCTGAAAAACCACAGAGGGAAGAAGTGTTTTCACATACAAAGTCTTTGATCTGATGCTCAAGGAAGAACCCACCATCCTTACAAAACCAGGATAGTGACCAGCAGTTACAAAAATTAAAATTGGGAGGAAAAAAAAAAAAAAAAAAGTGGCATGCAGGGACTACTGTAACAAAATGGTTTTGTTTAAAATTATTTCAGACACAGAGCAACTAGTCATCACCTGATTAGAATGCAACATATGTTCCATTAGACAGCTACCAAACGTCTGTAAATTCAGCTGCATTGGGGATAATAAGCTCCCATTTGCTATAGGCACTGTGTGTTCTTTTTGTTTTACTTCTAGTGGCAATTAACCTCCCTGTTATTAAGAAAATTGAGCTAACAGTGGAAGACAAACACACTTGTTTGCAACACTGAAGAAACAAGATCCTTTTACGTTCGCCCGTTTCTTCAAATGTGTTTTTACCTCTGAAGCTCTTTTAGACACAGTGAAATAAATCAAACCTTCCTCCTGAATTACCATTTCTGAAACTTCTTAGGCAAAAAACCCATGCAACAGTCACAGGTGCTTTACATGTGTGTCCTTCTCTTCCGCAACTCCGTCTCCAACTTGGAGTCTGCATTCCCACTACAGGTTGTGACCTCCAATTTGGGACCACAATCCTAAATCCTGCTCCTGGAGATAAAAATCTGACTTGGCATATGCTCTAAAAAGCAAAGGGTTATTTTCTCTGATAAAGATTTAAAAATCCCACAAACACTTAGGAGTATGAAGAACACAGTACTTTTGTACTGAGCACTTAAATGCACATAAGCAATCCAAAGTAGCAGACAAGAAAATTCACTCTCAATTAAAGCAAAGATCATCCAACTCAAACAATCAAGGGAAAGTTTTTACCCTCAGATGTCCCAAAACTATCATAATTTTTTTCTCAGGTGGAAAACAGGGAACAAATTCAAATAGCAGCTGAGATACTCAAGGCCTGCATGAGAGCAGTGCAGCAGCTGGAAAGCACATGGATGTTACCTGCTGGAGGGGTGATGGTGGAGAAAGAAAAATGAAGAAAGCAGTTTGTTTTATTGGGGGGGTGGGGGGGGTGGAGGTCATAGTTTGTGCAGAGTTGGGAATGCTATAAAGTACAGTGATCTTCGCCCAGTTTAAAGGGAAAACAGCCTGCCATATCCTAATGGGACTGTACTGGATGTCTTAGTTACACAAGAGAATGTAAAACGGAATTTACAGAATTACCTGGCTTCTGCCAATGTCTCTTAACCCCAAACAGCAAGAGCAGCAGTGTATGTATCTCTTTTGACCAGCGCTCAGCCAACCTTATCTTCTGACTGCAGTCAGAGGCACACAGAGAACTCCATGTTACTTACTTGCTCTTGCAAAGGTTTTTTCCTATTTTTCTTCCAATCCGAGTGTTTACAACCAAGTTCCTGGGCTGTAACGTACATACGCTACCAGTGTTCTGCACTTGGGATGCACACCATCTTTGCTGCAACGTACAACACCAGAGCAAGATGACATTTGTCAATGCCAGAAGGAAGAATGAGGAGGTTGTGGCTGTACAGATAGAAAAGTTTTGGGTTTTCAAATAAAAAAAGCTAAAGGAACATGCAAGATTTAAGCAGTCTCCACGTATATGGTACAAAAGCAATCCAAGGTGAATGACTCTGAGGTTATACAGACTTTTGTGATAGGATTTTCTGTGCTAAATCAAAATTTAAAGGACACATTTTATGTTTGCAGGTAGACAGCTGCAATGCCAGTAATCATTCAGTTATAGACAACAGGCAAGGCGTTTTAATAATCACAGGCAAAATGAGGGAAAATATCCAGAAGACCCTGCATTCAGGTGTGGCACTCATGGCTCACTGTTGCTAACAATACTAAGATTCCCAGACTATTTTGGCATTTATTTTTTAAGTTCTTTTTTATAGATGGGAATTAAAACAAAAATCCATTAGCAACAACTGGCAGAAAAATACTGTTCTGAGACATAATCAGCCTCAGCAGAACCACCAGATCCATGTCTGTTCCTGCATTTAAAAGGCCAGATTTTCCTGGGGCAGATTATGGTAACCTTTGCTCATTCGCGTTGCCTATATTTGGATGCATGAAGTGTGTTAGTTCAGAACTTGTCAGGGCTTGTAGACTTGCAGAGGAGTTCTTTGGACTTCGTCCCTGGGCTGGCTGGAAACTCAGATGAAGGCTTGGAAGCAAAGGAAGGAGAGCAGTTAGGAGACGGTACTTGCAGAATGGGACAGGCTGTCCAGCATCAGTCTCTACAGAAACACACATCCCTTCTTTCACCTTCCCTCCTTGCATAAAAGTGCAGTAAATTGTACTGGGAACTACAGCTTATTCCTTGAACCAAAAAATGTTTTGCATGTTTAACGGCTTACTACAGTCGCAACTTCTTTGCTTAGTTTGAAGCATACTGCAGTTGTTCTTTGACGTTCTTTTATTTTTCTCTGTATTCTTGTTTGAAAAAGGACATTCCAGCCTTGTATAACTACCTCCTAGAAGCAATTAATATTAGTCCCTAGAAAGGAAATGCAGTATTATATATTGTACACTGGCCCAAGTGACTGGAATAGAAATACCTTTTAAGATTAGGGCCTCAGTAACACAATCTCACTGGCATCAGGAGGACAGCAGAATGAGGCCTGTCCTCATTTACCTCAAGACAAACTATTTCTGGCACAGGGTGTATTTCTTTTAACAAACATTTTCCAAAATTATCTTTGCATAATGATCAGCACAGAGATGAAACAACTGAGGAGGGGCTGAAAAGCCTAAATCCCTCAGTAATACGCACATCAAAACTCAAGGAACTGGAGCAGTTGTTGCATCTCTACAAATTCAGAAAGCTCCTACCACAAGAAATAAGAACCTAACTTGTTAAAGCAATTTTTATTTAAGTATTTGGAGGGAAACTTTCATATCATGAGTAAAAATACTAGAGTTGAATGTTGTTAAAAAAAAAAAGTCAAGATGATGGGCTCTCTGTGCAAACACAGCAGTTTCTGATGGAAAGGGGAAGCGAGGGTTTTTCATAACATACTCCCTTTCAGATAAAAAAATTAAATGCTAGTTAACTGCAGTACATGTCATCTTTTTTTATACAGTCAAGAGAATGAAAAACAAAAAAAGCTATTTAAGAGAACGCAACCTACAATGGAATAAATTCATTCGCAGCAGAGACAGAATAAGACTGCTTTTATGAAAATTACAAAGAAACATGATACAACAAAAATAGGGTGTGGGGAATTTTCCACTAAGATTAAAAATGAAAAACAAAAAAAATATTCACTTTTTGAACACCATTATTATTCAAACACATATGAAGTTTCAACCTAGTTTTTTTCTTATACATGGGAAACACTGTTAAAGTGAATCTTCAAGAGTGAGAAGGCACCATGAACTGTTGGCTGATACCTTTAATGAACACTCAAGAAAGAAGAAATGATCTGGCATGATGCAAAAAATCATTAAGTGTTTATATATATTCATATATCTTTTCATAAAAAAAACCAAACAGCGGCAACAAGTCATTACTTCAGTGCCAAAACGTACTTTTGTCTGGCTGACTCACTCATTAAGATGATTTCTCACTTAGACCTGCATGGTATTTTTATACAGTGGTGAAAGTGGGTGATTTTGCGTTGTTGCATTTCATATTAGATTGGTAAATCAGGCGTTTTCTAGGTTCTGAGAAGCCAATCCTATGAAGTATTCCTACACTCTATGCAAATGGAATAATTAAATGCACTGTCTAGAATGGAATACTCATCTGTACAACGTGGCAATTCCACTGGATTCAGTTTGATATGTAATGTCTTGTAGCAGATGTTATAACAAAAATAACTTTTGCTTTTTGATTTACCTCACTGAGGCCATTAATGCTGTTCCTATAGTTGGTTTTCTGGAGTTGGATGACACTTCACTGCTGTCCAAAATGAGTTTGAACCTTAACCCTCCAGAGTTTGTTCACTTTGTTGCTTATATTATTGCACTAGCTACTAAAGTCTTATATCTTCCTATATAAATCTAATTGTTCAGAGTGCAGATTCTATATTTAGATAATGAACTGTATGAAATAAATAAAATAAGGGGATTTTCTGGTCAGAGTTGCTGATATGTTGAATACCTTAATTATTTCTAAAGTAAACAGTTTTGGTGTATATTCTTAAAAACCTATGGTCATTCAGCATAAAAGCCTTGACGTAATACTTTAAGAATGGATTTGTTTTCCTTCTCAAAAATGCATCAAAGAATTGTTTTAAATACAGAATCTGTGAGGCTTCCTACAAATTCATCTAAATTGTAATACAAACACAGTTTGTAATTCAGATAATATAGAAAGTTCTCTAGTGTCCATTGAAGTAAGGTCCCCAAAATGCAGTCTGTTTTGTTTCTGAATGGGAAAACATTGCAAAACATTAAGCAGTTCCACTGGCTGAATAGGAGAACTGAGGAAAATGAGGTCTTCTCTCGTTATCTACACAATCCATGCTGTCATCTGAAAAATGAAAAAGAAAAAAAAAAGTAGACAACATTTGCTTCCTTTTTGATTTTAAGTAAACAAACAGTAAGATAATGCATAGTAAAGTTATTTCAGAAAATTTCACTGTCGCCTTCTTCTTCCACAACTTGAAGGGACAAAGAAACAGGAAGTCTTAAATCTCACCCCATTAAATGGGCATCACAGAAGATCCCGATTGTTGTATGTAAACAGTTGTTCGGATGTCCATTTAAAATTGCTGCATTGCTTAAATCCATATTCAGTGTTCTGAATTTCTGGCAATTGCTATTTCAGAGCATCAAGCGTGCTCAGTTACCATGAAAATAAAATATACTTTGATTGAATATGGACATTACTCCACACTCAACTGACTGCTTGCATACACA
Organism: Astur gentilis; assembly: GCF_929443795.1. NCBI lineage: Eukaryota > Metazoa > Chordata > Aves > Accipitriformes > Accipitridae > Astur > Astur gentilis. Next base: position 13,488,882 of record NC_064904.1, read on the forward strand.
CAGTGTGTGTGCAGATGTACACATGCAAAACTCACAAACAGAATTATTCTCCATTAGGAATGTGCAGATTTGGAAAAGACAACAGTACAAATAATTTCACTGTCTTCTAAAACAGGTTTTTCATTTCCCAAACTGTAAAGACAGGTGGAAAGTTTCACATCGATTTACCAACTTCTTGGTCAAATACATATATGGAATACCAGTGAGTTTAAACTGATGCTTTTTCACATGGTCTAAAGAGACCAGGTAACATTACAGCAGATTATTTCTGGTGGTCTGGAGAACACAATGGGAAGCATTTGGGAAAACTTTACCTTGGTCAGGAGGAGTGATTGTTATCATCTGTGCTGTAAATTCTTCATCAAAGTATCTCGTATCTGTTTCAGATGTAACTTGTGGCTTAAACAGAGGTACAAGCTATGAAAAGAAAAAAAAATACTGTCCACTTGCAGGTTCTTGCAGTACTGTTTGAAACAGGTAGAATTTGAAATAGAGTTATAAGCTACAGCACCTTTTCCTACATTCCTAAAATAAGTTTAAAAAAATGACAGTTCATAAAGAAGGAACCATATACAGTAAAAAGTATTTATTTAGGTGGGCCCTTCCTATTGATGGGGCATTTAAGGCATTTTGTCCCTAGAATTTACTTGCACAAAGAAAAACCTAGAATCCTAACAATTCTTCAAGTAATAGATAACATGCTTACAAGTATTTAAAAATAATAGTGTATACTGGTTCCCCACCTAATTATAAGGCAATTGTCAACTGCATCTAGTCAGATTTATGCATAAGGAGGATGAAAATGAGTAAAAAAGATGCTTAGTGATACCAAACTGATCACCTAGACTTGCATATCGCCACACGGGTTGTAACATTCACAGAAAAAAGTCAGCTACAGAGCTACCATGCCCGTGGAGCTCTGACTGCAACTGTGCTGTCGGTCCAACCAACCCAGGAGAATTTAGGACAAGGCAGCAGCAACATTAAGCCTTTATACTCCCAGTTCCCAAAAGCAGTTTGATATCAACTCTGAACTTAGAAAATCTGGAGCACTTCCAAAAAAGCCAAGCACACTTAGCAGTGAACATCCTCCTCTTGTTACACCACGAGTCGCACTATTTGGGTTTTATTCTTGACACTCGCTTGGGCAGACAAGCTAGAAATCATCCATGTGTACCTAGGCAAGCTCTGGCAAGAGGAACTCCAGATGGAGCAGAGCTGCTTGACTGGGGCTGGAGGAGGAGCCCGCCTGGGAAGCAGAGTGGTGGAGCTGGTTGCATACAGATGCACAGAGTTGGAACACGTACAATTTTGGAGGGCAACGGAGCTGGGATGCAGACCTCGCTCACCTCCCTGCTGCACGGTGCGGTAGAAACAAGAATGTAAACACCGTTCTTAGCCCTCCCACAGAGGACATGTAATAGCACTCGGCGCTGGGCTTCAGTTCGCCCACCACTGGGGTTAAGCATGGGCATCTTTTAATAGCACAGAGCCACACCAGGCAACAATTTAGGAGCGTGATTGAGGAAGTATATGGCTTCCAATCTGAAACTGCAGGGAAAGGTTTGTTCAAGGCAAATGGTAAATTGCTCCAACTGGAATTAAGCGGTGACCCTGAGACTTGCACTTTTGCTCTTCCAGAAATAAGAACGATACCAACAGAAATCACTACCTGGAAAACATCAGCAAATCTTGAATGTACAAAACACCTCTTTCCCACCTTCGATCTGAATAATCATTTGCTTGGCAAGTTGGTAAATAAAAGCACTAACTTCAAGCTCCCTATCGTCAGGATCACCTTTCTCATCTGTTTTGAGAGCAACTAACACAGTGTTGTCCTGTCTTACAAACAACAATCCAATGAAGCTCCTTCATTTTCAATGTGAAGACGTTAAGAAATGGAATCTACACATATTGTAGTATTTCCAAATACAAAGAAACATTTACTGTTTAAAATCAATCTATAAAAATTCAGGGGCATAAATATTCTGTTGATTATAAAGAGTACAATTATAATATACATTCTTTTTTTCTTTTTTTTTAATTACTAATGATCCTCTGTGCCTAAGGACAGGTTAAAGGAGCCTGGCAAATGTTCCTGTCAAAAAAAATTAGGTCCTTCGAAGTGGTCTTTATGTCCCGAATTTAAAAAGCAAAAGGAAACAGGATATCCCAAAGTCACAAGTCACTCTGAGCCTTACAGTCCTCCTGAAGCTATTGAAGAGGGAATGCTTCACATTATAATGTTACTAACACTACTCTCAATCAAGTCACACCAACATACTATATGTAAAAACCCTGCTGAGGATGAGCGTTCTTTCTTTCACATTTTAACTCTATTCTCTTTCTCCTTATACCAGTTTTCTGCCTACTCCTTAAAGTGAACCTTGGCTTGGTTTTGACAAGCTGTGTGTGCTCACATGTGTGAAGTTCTATCTGTCCTTTTAAGCTAATGGTGGTTTTGGCACTTGCAATGCTCCCAGTTGCTCTAGCTCGCTGTGCACAGCACAGAGTGATTTAAGACTTGGGCACTGCAGCAGACACCTGAACTATGCACATCGGAACGACTCAGAGCAGCAATCCTAAGTCAGAACACACGTGTAATGGGCTAGTGCTGCCTGTATAATTTTCCCTTTCATTTTAGTATCTGTTAAAAGCAATTTGAGACAGATTATGATGCACCCACAAGACAATTTTTTCTTCCCCTAGCTGTCAAATTCAGAACATTAAGTGGAAACAGAGGGGAAGCCGCAGAAAGCTCTAACGCTGGCTTTACCAAGCAAATATGTTGCTTTACTGAAAAGCTGTCACTGCAATAGCTCTGCAGTTCAACTGGCAGAGAGGTGCCACCCGTAGCCTCCCACTGCTGCGGACCAGCACGATACCCGCAGGCTTATGTTGGTTTAAGAGACAAAAAAGACCAGAAAAAACCATGTGATTAAAATATCATTGCGTATGTTTCGCTTGCTGGTGGGCAAAATACTGCAAATTAAATCGCACCTTTCTTTGCGCCAGAGACAAACAACAACACTCTTCCAGGAGAGTCTAATGAATATTTTAAATTCTTGGGACAACCCCAGTTATTCAAAACTCCTTATAATTCAAAGCAAAGCTAAGTTTCCAAAAAGCTTAATTACAAAGTAAGTGTTCTCGATTACCCCAAATCTATATTCATCAACATATTCACCATTATCTGGAGATAGTGGGTAACCAAGCTTAGCACATAAACACCTCTAGGCAGCTCACAAAATCCAGCTTTTATCCATGAGACTGCATTTCAGGTAAATGCTGCAAGATCCTCTCTGGACCACCCAGAACATAGGCAGCAATTACTCACAGGCTTTTTGAAATCTCTTCATTTGCACAGCATGGCTATTTCAGATGCACGTGCTAATGGGACAGGAGCAAAAACAGAATCTAGCCTCCCTGGATATGGCAAGGTCAGAAATAGTCTCAATTAGCACAATGTTTTCTCCAAAATATGTAAAATTTTGAATTTCCTGGTAATTTCCACAAGAATCTGAGTCAGTACTACTATGGGACCATTTATGAAGGCCTTCTCAGTCCCCCAGATAAATAAATTGCCTCCAGCTTGTGTGATTTCTCCTCCATTCAGGAAACCAGGACTACCATCAAATAACAAATAACTTCACTGAGGACACTTGAGCCCCATTATCAACTTTTTAAACTTAAAAAAAAAAAAAAAAAAGGCAAAACCCCAAGTATTCAGTTTGTCAGCTGGGTGAAAATGGGGATAACCTCCTGTTTAGCACAGTAATTCAGATATAGTTTTTACATTATACCGAATAAACTCCACGCAACTCCCTCCTGCCCTCATGACTGCACACATCTCTCTCTCAAGGGATGCTTTGAAAGGACAGAGGTCTAAACTCTATCTACATTTTCAAGGCACAAAAACTTATTTTATGATTTTCCAATTCCCTTTAGCCACACAAATCTGTAAGGAAGTGAAAGAAGAGAGGGAAACAGAGCACTCTTTGTAGTTGTATACAGGCACTGGACAATTCTCCCACTACAGTATAGAAACCAGTGGTGTTACGCTCTGTTATTTTAAGAATACCAACATTGCTCATAGATCACCACATTAGTTTTACCAAAAGAATCCAAGGAATTAAAACTCCGTTTCTGCTGAATTTCTTACCTGCTCCCACCAACAGGAGGGAGAACTAAACTGTATTTAGAGATCAAACAAGATCTGGTATCGTGAGGGGCTGCAGGGGGAAGGAGGGAAATCAAGAAAGGCTGGGATTGAATGGGATCATGCAGCACCAATAGATGGGAGCCCTCAATCACCATATCCATGTTTCAGTTAGCTGCATTTCACATGAGTATTACAGAAAATGTGGCTGGTGAGAATCAAATGGGAGAGGACAACAGCGGATCGCCCTGAGAGCACAAAGCAGGGCATCCTGGAGGAATGGAATGTTATCTGTGAATGAAGGGACAATGAGGCGTAGACAACTGATGAAACACTCATACAGAAACGGCTGGGCTCTTTGGCTTCAGTGGCTCCCACTGGAAAGACTACAAACTCAGTAGGTCTCAATGAAAACCAGTGAGAAACACCATAAAGTGCAGACACTTCACAGCAGCCCTCTGTCACCACAAAAACCTAAGTATTAGGCTTGGTTTGCTGTAAAAGCCTACACTTCTCTGCACTTGCCTATTCAGTCTAATTTCATCATTCAAGACAGGAAAAATGCAGAGGGAACAAACAGCCCATCTTCCACTACTGCTTCTAGGAAGTTTTGCTTCAGGTGCTCAGGAACCAGCAATAACTCCTGGGCTTGCAAGAGATATGTTAGTTGATAGCAAGGAACAGCAACAAGAATTCACAGGAAAAGTCACTTTAAAAGCTTATGTATGGTCTAAATTTGGAAGCAATTTTGGTTACATCCTATTTATTCAGTCACAGAAACAAGTATCTCATAGAGATACTCCTCTCATTGTGAAAAAAAGCTTTGGTTCAGAAGTAATCTGATTACAGTATTTTAAGAAACATGGAGCAATTTAGCCTTGCTAAAACAACTGCAAACCTCTTCGGTGGAGGGCTTCTGTGTACCTTACAGAGGGCAACAAAATTTGAAACATTCAGTATATCCACAGTTACAATTCACCTTGGGGAAACAGTTGCACAAGTACCTTTTTCTCGTATACATCTTGCCAAACAATGCCAGCAAAGAATTTGTGCTGCATAATCTCCTTGGCATCATCAGGACCGCCACCTAACCTGTTTGGGGCAAAATAAGTAATTAAATGTTTGAGTAGAGTTATTTTTTCTCATGCAATTTTTATTAAACTGTAGTGAAGAAATTCTGAGTTTATACAATACATATGGGAGCAGTTCTAGCATTTGCTTCATATTTGTTTTTTTGTGCAAGGGCTGCAGGATAGTCTATTTTAGGCTTCAACACAGTTCCACTAAAAGATTTGAAAACATACTAACAAATAGAATTAGAATAAAGGTCTCTCTTAAACAAACAAAGCAAAAAATAGTAATAATCACAATTCAAAAGACCTGCCCTTCAGGAAAGATGCTCTCCTAGGGACCACAGTAGATCCTGCAAGTAAAAGGTCTGAGCCACACACCCTTCTCTCTTTCTAAATTAACAAGTGACTACCACTTAGAATTTTCTAGAGCAGAGTGATGCCAGCACTAAAACTGAATTTGATTTTGAAGTGTAAGAGAGGCAAGGATTTTTAAGACAAACTGATTTATGCAACCTGATTTAAATTTCCATTAAAGAAAACAGTTGACAACTGCAGTGATAATATCATGTTGTATGCAAATCTTTCCTCCTCCTCGGCTTCACGAAAGCACAAAGGGTGTTTTATTGACTTAAGGTATATCAAGATAAAGCACTTTTATTCCAAAATAAAACTGTCCACACAGTTTATAGATGCAATCAGTTTAGTTGCAGTCTTGAGCTAATAGATGCTTAAATTTTGCTGTGGAGGTTAAAATGTTCTCTAAAAGACTGAACCACATCTGCAAGCAAAGGCATGCACTGAGAAAACAAAACACATACTGAGTAATCAGCAGGAGACTTACTTTCAGGTAACAAGGTTAAGAAGACGCCCAGGATTCTAAGTACAAGAGGTGCCACCACATTCATCCAGGCTGACCTCTAGTATCTGCCTGTCCTCTGAGTCTTGGTGCCACTGGCAAACTGAGATATTATCCCCATTTTAAGAGCTTGGAACAATGCCTCTACGTGACCAAGGCTAGAGCTATACTGCTACAGAAAAAAGGGCCAAACCCTTTGAACCCGAAGCCAAGCTGTCCGGTCAGGCCTCCACCCTTGCTGCACAGCAGCTGGCCCTGAATCTCCTCCAGGCCACCTGCGGTAACGCTGCAGCCCTAATACATGATTATTTGGGGATAGAGGGGAGGGGTTTGGTTCAAAATATCAGAGATAATGTGAAGGCTGTGCTAAAGCCCACTGAAGTGGTATTTTTACAGCTTGAGACTGCACTGCACGGTGTGGGATGTAGCTTGAAGGCACAGTGCTACTGGGACAGTGTTGGACGATCGTTTAGTGCGGAGGAGACAAATACTGTGATGCTTTGTCCACACAGCAGACTGGAAAGTGATCCCGGTGCGTGCAACCCTCTCAGCCATGCCCGAGCACTGTCTTCAGAGAACGCAAGCTGGCAGAGGCCAGCTGTACCAGACAGACCAAGCAGCAGAGGTGCCTGAGAGCTCAGAGTCCATGCTTGCTTCCTGGCTCTCTTCCATTTAGCAGCACAGCAACCTAAAGGGTCTGCTCCTCCACCTTCCTTCAGGAAACGTGCAGTGGAACAGGGAACGGGTCCCCAGTCTTCCAGTACCAAAGTGTTGGGTGATGCTCTCCTTCCCCAGGTAAGCTCTGAGACCAAGCCTAAGTTCACCCTTGAGCTCCACAGGCCAAACCAACGACTCTCCCATCTGCCTGGCAGCACCTTATACAGCTGCAGAGCAGCCTGGAACAGAGACGAACTCCAGGGCAGCCTGGGAACAGAGACAAACTCTGCGAGTAATCATCTCTCAGCTGGTTTCCCACAGGTCTAGAGGCTTTGCCAAGTCTCTACCAGGCTCCTTGTTGCTTCCCCAGCACAGATGATGATGGCCAGTGAAGAAGAGGGTGGAGTTGATCTTCTTTATCCACAGATGACAACAGACTGCACTTCTGCACAGAAGTCCAGGAGTGACTATGAGCTAAGAAGAACCTGAATCGTGTTTTGCAGAAGCATGCAGGAAGGCTGGCTGGCTGCACCCACGCAGGAGTGTTTTGGAGAATACGTTATCTAATACGAGCCTTTGTTCCATGAAGGGCAAACACACACTCGGGGAAATGCCAAGAAAAACCCCAGATGTTTTACTTACCTTTTAAAAATCTTTACTATTAAACAAATCCATTCAAAGCAAATGGGGAAATGATAGAAACCTCATATTTTGGATATGGGCTTATTCCAAAATACACTCTTGTTTCTCAGAATTATTATGAAAGGATCCTCTCAAGGAGAGCAAAATTATATCAGCACCTAACGCAAAAATCATGGTTAAGCACCACTGGGAACTGAAAGAGCAGCAGGTTTGTCTTTTGTAAGGACATGCAACAACTGCTTAAAAATACAGCAGGAATAGAAGTCTTGAAAAGCTTCTTGTACAATAAAGTTAAATTCTGTACACTTAAGTCTTCAGACAGAACCAAAACCAGTTTTAATAGGACTTCAAGAGAAAAAGCTGCTGAGATTTACAGTATACAAGGAAATATAACAGAAAGTGTAGACGCCAAAAAGCAATTAAAAAAACCCCAAAAACCAACAACCCCCAAAACCCCCAAAATCCTCAAAGCCTAAACTTCTGTCCAAATTGGTCTCCTTAAAAAATACCTGCCAAACAATTCTCGTTATTCATTTAACTTCCATCTATATTTCAGAGCCTTTGTTTCTGTATTTCAGCTAAGTCCCAAGGAGAAAATTATTAATAAACTGCAACATCAATATTAAACTGAAACAATTTCCACATTTTTAATTTTTCATGAAACTGTGTATTGCTTGCAAGTTCCTTTAATCATTTAATGACAAATGTCTGTGGCTCTGCAAATCAAGGGCAATCAGCTATCACTCCACAGATAAATAATGTGCAAATATTTTAAAAAATTTATGTAATATATATATATATATAAAAATATAAATATAGTGTATAAACACACAGTCAATAGTGAAAGTAGTATTATCACAGGCCAGAAGATTGCAATTAGTGGATCACAGGAAAAATGCTGTTTCTCTACTTGTCCATGTAAAAGTAAGCAGTGCTCAGCACCCAGGTCCATTCCCAGCTCTTTAAGAAGAAACCCACAAACTTCTAGTTTTATAGTTAAAAAGTTTCTACAGTAAGGACAGCCAGGGTCCAACACAGGAAAGTGGGCAGCAACCGCCTTCACTCTGCCCTGCCAAATAATCCCATTCATAAGCTCGTGCTTCGCCATATTAGGAGCCACAACACAGATTCTGACTGTGGGCGAATCCTCATCTGAAAACTGTCATACTTTCAGGTGACAGATTTCTGTTGTTTATAGATTTGCACGTGCACCACCCTCGTCTGAGAAAACAGCCACAGTTTTAGACACCACTTCTGCTGCCGTTCTCTTTTCACATGATTTCTCTGACTTTCCCCTGACCCCAAACCTGGTTGTACAGCAGTGCAAATATACCCACCAGGCTCGAGAAAATCAGCGCAGCAAAAGCTATTGGAGTTCACCAGCTCAGAGCACACAGACGCCTATTTCTCCTTCCCTGATACAGTCAGGATGGAGACTAGTAACTTATTCTACCATGACCCTTACCTTCAGAGGCCTCTAATAGCCACAGGGAAAAATTTAGGAACTGCATCTACATCGCTTTCCTGTGACCAGCACTATCAGCACAGAGAAGCTCTGCCTGGCTTTGGGAACAGCACGATTTGATGACTCCAGATTTGGAAGAAAAAGGCCACATTATTCCCAAAGCCCTGTACACATACTTTGGGGGCTTTCCTGCTTAGAGATTAAGATTTTGGAAAGCCTAATGCAACTCCCTGGTCTGTGCTGAGCTTTACTTCCCCATTTCTTCATTAACCACCTGCGTGCAACACGAAAGTAGTGGATCCAGTAACACTGGAAAAACTCCCACTCCCCAACATTAGTAACCACAGTCATGTTTGAGGATACCGAGGCTTGGAAGTCTCTAAACTACTGATTTCTAGAAAGCTGGGGAAAAAAAATCTCTTTAAATTTGCTTTTTACGTTTTCCTCAGCTTCAATTTAGATCTCTTATGGGTGAACTGTTTTGAGTTTGTCCAAACTTGTTCTGAATAGCTTTGGACTGAACTGATTTAGACTAAAATTATCATATAGAACAGCTAAATCTCAGTCTACTTCAAAGCTCCTGGTGAAACATATATGAAGACTTGAGCACTCCGCAGTTCAAGGGATACCCAGGACACTGGAGCTGTCTGGACATGGAAACACTTTTGTACTCAGGACACACCTATTTCAGAGCAAACGTAAGACACTTGTTGTGTGGTTTTAAAACTCTGGATGCCCACAACAAATGAAGTCTGCTGCCTAAGAGGACCATCCTCCTGCCTGCCACCAGCTAGCTGCAGTCCCCATGACTGTCACCTCTACCTCTTCCAAGTCCAGCAACGGCTGCATGGGCTGCAGACCGAGCTGTATCTGAGAGCAAGTTTGCTCAAGCCATCTACCCTTCCTGCAGCAGAGCACCACAAACAGAGGACACAGACATACACCTTAACTACAAATTGCCTCCTTTCATGAGGGAAAAACCCAAGGAGTTTGGTTTTCATGCAGGTAAAGGCTTGATTGACCCTGATATTCCTGAGCATCTGCAGCCAAAGTTGCACTCCGTACTTGGAAAGAATGACCATCACTAGAAAGAACAAAGCGCCAGATCTCTGTGTGGCTGCAAGGACTGGTCACCAGTTCCCAGCAACCACCTTCGGCACTCCAAAGCCACAACTACAACTCTGTGAAATTATTAAATCTTTTAACAGGCATTTGTGAAATGCTGCATCTTTCTTCCTCTCATTCTTCCCGAATGGCAAGGTCCAACAGCACCACAGAAGATAGAAGTAAATGAAGCAGCTTGTGACAAACCCCATCTGAAAGAGGATGAACAACCCTGACCTATGGCAAGGAGCACTAAGGCATGTAGTGAAAACACATGATCAAAATTCAGATGAAACTATCCTAAGTTCTCTCAAGTTTAAAACCTGCCCAGATTCAGAGCTAGCGAGACACTGCCTATTACAAACCCACCCACTCATCTAAACGCAGCCCGTTTACATGGATCACTCTGATCCCTGCCCACTTTCACAGGTTGCAGTCTCCACAGCCAGAGAAAGAATAACAGAAGTTAAAAACTTGGCTGTTTTATGTGTGAAAAAATGCTCTGATTACCTCCTTCCATTTGATACATGCCACAAAGCAGTGAAAGAGAATTTCGGGTCACTTTAAAAGGAAATACTTACAGAATAGATTTTTTTCCTTCTTAGGAAAATTAGGGCTCACATTACAAGATTAATAAACTTATATCAATCCCAAAAGAAACTTCAAAATTCCTTTTCTCTTACAAAATGGATTTTATATGACCAAATTTAGAAAACAGCCATGATTAAAAGCAGAATGAAATTTATTGGTCTTCACATTTTCCCCATATGCCTATGAGTTTGAGACTGAACTGGTATTACTGAACACAGAGTGCTAAGACTGCTTCTACATATCCAGCTCAGGTACAATAGGTAATTTTTAAGATTTAATTTGCTGATGCAAGTCACAATTCCCTAGCTCCTTGATATTTAACTTAAAATATCCTCATCACTGAGCTTCATTATATCAACCTTTTTTATTGTTGGGTTTTTCTGAGGCTTTTACGGGAAGGGACAACATCTCCCAGTTTCATTTTTCTCATGGTTTTGGCCGTCTCCTCCATCTCACTCTGAAGTTCATCAGCAGTTACTAAACGCTGCCAGTTCTGATGTTTTCTGCCACAGACAACATTACGATGACACCAACTTCTGTCCACCACTGGGCTTTGTGGAAGAGGGGATTTCTGTTGAATTACACAGTGGTTCCCCAAAGCATCATCAACGGGCTAATGTCAACCAGACCACTGCACATTATTTAACTTTTTACTGAGTGCATTTCGTAGCTATCTGGCTGTTTTTCTTCAATATGGCTCCATGAACTCACTATGAGTCAACTACCAAGTATGCCAATCACCCACCCCAGCACATAGACCACACAATAAAAAGAACGTAAAACTACAAGGCTAGGACTCAGGACTTCTACCCCTAGTGCTTCCAGCTCAGTTCTCCGTACTGTCTGAAACACTATGAAGTGCAGGGGATTTGCAGAATCACAACTTCAATTAAAAAGCTGGGTGAACGGTGATTGGTGAGAAACCAGTATTTAAGAATGGTCCCTGATCCAAAAAGCTTGGGAAGCACCAGTGTAATTAGCAAGCTGCGGGCCTGTGTGCAGGCTTGTCTAGTCTATAGTTATTTCTATCAGCAGCATGAAAATCATCTGTCCAACAGATCAGAGCATCACTGGTTCAAAGCCTGCAGAAGATACATGTGAAGAAGTGGCTATTTGTATAAAACGAGCATATTGTGGAGTAATTATTGGCATTGGGAAAACCTTGTAATTAGAAACAAGTGGCATTCTTTGTTTGTAAACAAATTACATTTTGGTTCATCAGAGATGCTCCTTTAAGAACAAATTACAGCAGATGCTGCTTGTTTCCAGTGACTGAAAGGCCCCACCTGAATAAGCTACAAAAGGGTCACAACTGTATTTAACCTGTGCTTTCCTGGACAGGAATCCTGTTGGCAGGGGCTGCAACCACGCTTGCAGAGCACAGTACCTGGGGGGGCTGCTAATCAATTACACAACCTTCTCCTGGAGGTCCCCTTGCAGGCACTGGGTTCAGGAGGCGCGTGCAGCTGTTGCCACCTAGTAGAAGGCTGGCCGCGATCCTGACTACAACTGTTCGTGGTTCCCCGTGTCACTGCTAAGTTGAATCCTCCGGCGGTACAAATTGTGTATTTGCGTTAGAAGACCTCTCAACAGGATTTTCCATCAAAAACCAGCGATGGAAATAGCCTACAGCGATGACAAAAATCCTTGCTACAAGTATCCACATACTGGCAAAAACCATTTTCCTGCTATGTGCGTGCGCGCGCACACACACAGGGAGACTAAACAAACATCAGAAAGCAAACCGGAATACTCTGCTTGCACCTCACATGAAAGATTTCCTATTTGGGGCCCATTTACAGTGGAAGGTACAGGACAGGAGATCAGGGGCAGAGTCACAATATTATTTGTTTTTAAAATGTCTGGGTTGACAAGATGGCAGGTTTTTAAACTGATGTTTATCTTTGTGCAAAGGTCAACATCCTTTTTGGATCTTGTTGTATTTTCTGTTTGTTAGCCATTAAAAGCTTGGGGTTTTTTTGTTTTGGTTTTTTTCTGGTTTTAAATCAAGGTTACTTTTTAAATAATACTGCATACCAAGAAAAGAAAAAAAAGGAGAAAGTAGGAAAAGTAGATTAAGCATGGTACAAACTCCACCACAAACATGGTACAAACACCACCACCTACTGTCTAAAGCAGGATATTAAATCACTCGCGTGGATTTAAGCAAAAAATTCAGAAAATGGACAGCAGCCTGAACTGGGACAGAAGGTGAAAGCAATCAGCATAGAGCAGCTTATAACCCACAGCAGCCATTGGATTCGTTATGACCAAAGGCAGGGTTAACTTGCTTTGTCCCAGGCTGTAGTTTTGCGTTAATGGCAGCCATCATATTCTGAAGTTCAGCCTTCTGATCACCAAAGTTGCTTCATGTCACTATTTGCAGTGTCAGTGCATGTCAAAAGTTAAAACAAAAATGAGTAGGTCCACTTGTTGCATCTTGGTGGATGATCATTTTGAATGGATTAGAAACAAAACTACCATTTTGTCTGAAATACCTTCCCTCAACTTTAAATAAAGAAAAATGGCTGGCATGCATACATGCAATAGCCCTTTGTGCAGTACCATTTTCAATTGTTTTTCAATGATGGCGATATGGGCATTTCATAAGGCAGCATAGAAACAGTCACTTTTAAGTCACCTGTCTTGAAGATAGTTCCCTTTCATAGACATGCCTCTGCATAGCACAATTATTAACAACTTTGTGAAGTGTTTTTTTTATATCTCTGAGGGCATGAGTGCTTAAAAGCACAACTATTAAGCAACAGTCTCACCTTTGCTTGGGGTCTTTCTTCAGCAAACCTGATAAGAGAGATTTTGCTTCAGGTGACAAAGTGCGTGGAAATCTAATCTCCTCCATAAGGATGAGTTCAAAGAGCTTTTCATGGTCCTGATTGTAGAAAGGGAGCCGGCCACACATCATCTCATACATCACAACTCCTAAACCCCACCAGTCCACTGCACGGCCATAGTCATTGTCTTCCAACACCTGCAGAAGCATAAGGAGAAGGGTTTAGAAGACATTCCCAAACCGGGCATAAACACAGAACTTGAGAGGCAAAATCCACCCCAGCAAGTTCATCTTTTCACACGTCACAGCCATATCTACCAGCAGAGTATTTGAAGAGGAACCATTTGAAAAGAACTGGCATCCACATTCACCGCACGACGTGAGCAGAAGGGGGAAAAGGAGGCAGCAGGTACGTTACGGCAGCTTCCTTCCCTTCTTCCTCCCACCCTCCCTCACATTATGGTCATAAGCACAACCTTTGAAAGCCCAAAGGCTGAGAACTGTTCCCATGTTACAAAGCCAGCTGTTAAATTCTCACTTATTCATCACAAACTGTTCCAAATGGGATCTAATTTTTTGAGAAAAACCACCAAAGAGCCAGTACAGGGAGAGCGGAAAAGACGGTCAACCTGTTATGTCACAAGCAACAAGCCAAACATCCCCATCATCTTCATAGCAACCTACACCCCTCAAAGGGTGGCTCTGCACATCCTGAAGGACCACCCACATATACTAAATGACTAATCTACATTAAAACACTAAGAGCCAGAACGCCACTCCTAACATTTGACTGGCTGTAAGGCCATAAAACAGCAGCCAAATTGTCTGGAAATGTTTCCCCTCCTCCCTCTCCAAAGGCACTTGCTTACTAGCTCTAACACTCCTGCCTCTGCTTAGAGGGCTGCAAACCCAGGAGCTGTCAGTGGGGTGGACTTCTGCCAGGTCTCACAGCAGAAGGAGTCCAGCACAGTTCATTCTTCCCTTCCCCTGGGCACTTCTACCTAACAAAGCCCCAGCTGGTGCAGGGACTTGGGACTCCAGCAGTGCCCTCCATCTCTCCTGCTTGTTCTGGGGAAGCCCTGTCATAGTGCATTTCTGATCTTCTGCACTGAAGGTTGCTGAAGGGAGTGGGGAGTGTTTTGTGGCTTGTGGAGTGGATGTTACGAGGACTTCTCTAGACTTTGTGTCTCCTGCGCAGTTGTCTGTAGCTGACACCAACAGTCTCATGTTCCAGACCCTGTCCTCAGGTTTTAGTTGCCATCTTTACTCTTTTCACGGGTCTGCACTCAACTGCTTACTCTTGCTAAAAGCACAAACCACGACCACACCACCATCGTGTTTTCTCACTGCATGGTGTCTGTGTGAGCTTTAAATTGCTACAATTCAGAATACTTTACACTCAGAATTAAAAGGGTGAAAGAGCCAAACAAAGTTGACCCAAATTTAACAGAAGCAGAATCTGAACCTCTTACAAACCTCGATAAAGGTTTTGCACACAAAAAAGAAGCATCAAGACACTCCACATAACAACTGTTTGCGCTCTGTCTCTCTTTATTCACTAATTGTTCCCCTTAATTATCTGAACGAGGGGAAAGGGCCTGCAGTAAAAATCAAAAGGCTGCCAGGTATTGGATTACCCCACGTTGGTCTATTTACAGCATCCCCTGCCGTATGATTCACACCAAACGACAGCTGGCTGTGCAGCTGCCCCGTATATGTATACGGCCGACACAGCTGCTGGCCGGACAGGATTCCAGGAGCCGGCCCTGTCCTTCCCAAGACATCGCAGCCCTTCAGCTCACAGGAGATATTGTGTGACAATGCAGTTACCGCTCTCTGAGTCACCCCGTTCAATAAGCGCTTCCTGTTCACACTCCCCTACACTTGGGTTACCTAAAATAAAACAGTCATGGGGCCTCCGATTTTTATTTTTTAAACTGCTGCAAGAGATGCAATAGGAGAGACTGAAAGAAAATGAAACCCACAAAGCCTTTATTGTGTATGTAATAAATGCTACAGGTGCTTTCGAAATGCAGCAAATACTTCAAATGTTACTTTAGTAAGCTTATTAATAGTCTGTATTATAATCTAGATTACTAACTACAACTCTTTTCTTCACCTCCATTAATTCTAAACAGAAAATAAAATGCTCATTTCTTCGAAGTTCTTTATCACAACGAGCATACGCTCTTATTAGTGATTGCACAGAACAGAGCAATGGTGTTAGTATCAAAAATATACTGCAACAAAAAAGGTATTGCACTCATCCATGATTTATTGCAACACACAGAATAGATAGCTGGGGAGTAGTAAAGTAACAAGGTCATTTCACTTAAATTAAAGGATCATCATTTCCTAACGAGCAGCTCCAGACTGCTGTGAGATGGAATTTGAAAGAGAAGGCAGAACAGCTGTAAACATCACAGCCATCACTGCATTTGACACATCAAAGTTGACATGGTTCAGTCACTGTCATCCATGCACAAGATTCCAGTATGAACCTAAAAACAACGATGCAACAACTGTGCAAACATGCCGCTATGTCGGATTCAAGTTACAAATGCAGACAAGAAGATCAAGACCCCTGCTTCTAAGGATGTATGACCTTAAATGCACGGAATATTGCTCATGCACAATTTCCAGATTTTTTGCATGCTACCGACCAGATGACAAAAGCCTCCAGAATTTAACACTCCAACTCACAGATGGGATTTGCAAGTAAGGGAGAGAGCGGGGTTAATCAAAAGGATTTGTCCTTCAGGGTTTTGGATGAGCCAACTCACCATAAATATTAAAAAGAAAAATAACAGCAAATAATGTAACAGAAAGAACAACATAACACCTGCACAGGGAATTCCCACATTCCAAGTTAGGAAAAAACAAAACCAAAACAATAAATATTTTTAGTCTCCTCAAAATCCTTGATGAGAAACTGAAGTTCAGCAATTGATTTTAAGAGGGAAGCTAAAATAAAAGCCATGTTTATGAATAATAAACACTCTGTCATGCTGCTAATTACTCCCTGCATCAGTAAATCTCAAATTGTGGTGCATAGACCCCAATTTAGATTCACTGAAGACTTCTGGTGATCTGTGGAGAGCTGGCAGCTATCATGAGACTGACTCCACCTCCTTGCTGCAAGCTACTTCGACAGGTGCCCATGTTCTTCATTATTACGAAGAGACTGGAGGCCCTTGAAAGCAGGTGGGAGAAAGACAGAAAGACAGACAGACAGACAGACAGAAACCAAGAGCACACTGCCGCTGCTATGCAAGCAAAAAGTGCTGATCAGCAAAGCCATCAGCTCTCATTAGAAATATTCCTCCTCCGCTTTGGTTTGCCATACTTTGTACTTCTGCATACTTCAACTCCAGAAAAGTTTGCAATGCTCAAGTCTCCCATCTCGGAGAAAGGCTACATCCTGGCTGTGCCAACAATATGTAATCTGCCAGCAGTCCAAGGCTTGCTTCTGCCTGTGCTCCGAGCTGGGTGGAAGTCTTAATGCCACGGGTAGCAAAGGCCACCCACTACAAGGCAACCAGCCCTTCTGCGAGGCACACTGCATTAGCTCAGGTTTGGTGCCCTTCTAATACAGCGAGTCTGCTTCCAGACAGCTCAGAGCGTGGGCAGAGAAAACTAGCGTCTGCCTGCAAAATACCATGTATACATATATTCTCTATCACACAACTTCACTTTTGATCTGCCTGTAACTAACTCACAGCTATAACACCACCTGTGTTGCACAACTCTCAGAAGGAGTATTTCCAGGATGAAAATTGCAAGGACACCTTTGCTTTATACTTAAACAAAACCAAAAAAAAAAAAAATCAGGCCAAAAAAATCCCCAAAACATACAGTTTGGGGACTGAGATCCCCTGCTTGGATTTATTTCCTCTGAAGCTGAAAAGTTCAAATTAACATTAAGAAACATCTTGTGCACTTACAGGCACAAAACAGTTGGCACTTTTAATGCATACCATGCTAAATACTGCAAAAAAAAGCTTAGTCTGTCCTGTTTGTGAAAACATGTCACCTTATACTGTTTTCAAAGAGTAAAAGAATTGGACAATACTTTTACTTAATCGAAGTCCTGTTAATAGCTTTCAAATAGGCCAACACACAGCAAACTGCAGAACAGTCACCAATCCATCACATAGTATTTGAAGTGTTTTTAAAGGGTTTTTTAAAACTAGATTTCTGACACAACAAGAAAGCACTGTTCCAGTAAAATGTAAATATTCCCTAAAGTGGAAGGAAGATACTACCCTGCCCCAAAATTATCACGTACTGTTATGCTAAGATAGGTCCCAGAACATGATGAATAAAAGATTTTCACTATGTGTTGTTATATAACAGTAGTTACTGTATGAACACATTATGGCACAGGAATTATTCTGTATCACTACTGCTATCACGGATGGCATTTAAGACGATAATTTAGTACAACAGCCAACATAAACATACCTCTGGTGCAAGATACTCTGGAGTGCCACAGAAAGTCTTCATTGTTGCTCCATCCTTGATGCCTTCTTTGCACAGTCCAAAGTCTGTTATTTTTATGTGTCCATCTTTATCCAGCATAAGATTTTCCAACTGAGAAGAAAATCCAAATGAGAGACATTATTATGTGTAAGATACACTGCTCCTGAGCAAGTCAATGAAAGACATGAATTTCTGCAGATTATTTTTCAACCTTGTTCTCACTGGGGTCAGAACCATAGCAACTGCCAAAGCACGTATGATGTAAATATACATTTATATCACTTTCCTAAGTTCTTTAGGGAACGTTAGGTAACTAATTTGCAGTCTTTGGGTGACCGACCATATAGACAGAAAGAATCCAGAATGTAGACCACTTCTACAATATTATCACCAACAGAACACCAGTTCTTTTAAAAATATATTAAGTATTCCCCCTCACACAACTTCATCCCTGCTTTTACTCTAAGTGATTTTATGAAATATTCTGCATCAGTAAAGGATAGCAAATGAAACAAACAATCAAATGCAAGGCTAAGGAACCACTTCCAAATAAACCCTTTACATGAGAATCACTTTTTACATTTACTCAGCACCTAGCCTGCGCCACTAATTTGTCAGAAAGCCATCCAGATTTCAGGACAGAGTTTCTACTGTGTATGAAATAAAGCGCAGTGTCAAAGGAATCATGGCAGTATGGGAGACGAAATCCCAGCAGGAATCCCAAAATGACTTTGACATAGCCTAAAAACATTACACAGCATGATTCATTTTAAATTGCTCCTAAATGAACTACCAGTATCCCCCATCCTCTCCTGAAAACACTTCTCAGGAAAAAAAAAAAAAAAGCTATTGCTGCATTTTCCTCAAGAATTTCCCAAGTTTGTTTGCTCTGAGATTTCCTGTTTTGCTGGGTTTGGGGGGCGGTTTCCCCCTTTTGTGCTCACCAAACAAGTAAGCAACTTGAAGCTTATCCAATTTTCTAACTGCAAACAGGTACTATGGAGATAGTGCTGCGCAGCATATCGCAAGGAAGGACAACATCCACACAGTATGAATTTGCATCTATCTGATAAGACCTGGGATGAAGAGCCCAGGATTACGTTACACCATGCAGAAGAGCCAGCAACGTTTCTCTTAACATAAGAGAACATAAGCAGGCAAGTGAAAATGCAACCCAAGTAGCTCAGTAACCCTTCCTATTCTCTGAAAAGCTGCCAGGGTCCTGATAAATGCGTTATACAACCTCTTAGACTATAAAAGTGTTTAGATATCCTGTAAAGTCAAGTCCAACAGCTGCAATAGCTGTTATGTTGAAGTTCAGTCAGGAAAGGCTTTCTTGTAGTTCAGGCTCATTTGCTTTTGTGACTAAGAAAAAAAAAAGCACAAACCCAAAAAGCCTATGAAATTATTTTTCTATGTACCTTCAAATCTCTATAAACCACATTCTTCTCTGAATGCAGGTAATCCAGCGCTGAAACAATCTCAGCTCCATAAAACCGAGCCCGGTCTTCAGAAAAGACACGCTCTCTTGACAGATGGAAAAACAACTACAAGAACGATAATTTGTTACCTTTAGATTGCATGTTTCTGAGTTACGTCTCGCACTTCGCAGCCCATCCTGCTTGGAATGTGATACCACTTAAAAGAAAATCCCTTCCCATCCTCATCCAGCTGTGTTCCCAAATGTGTTAAAAAGCATCATAAATTAAGTGATTGGACAATTATATCTCATATTCACAGATGCACACTTATAACCAGTTTGTGTGCTACACATTCTTGTACGTACAGAAAATTAAAAAACCTCATCGATTGAACTACAATAACATATTAAAACCACAGCTTAATGCATGATTTAGAGACATGTTAATATTCCAACTTTCCATTCTTGACTAACGGTAGTTTGCTGTTTCTAGTTCTCTCCAAAGTAATGCATGCTCACAATATTCATTAAAAAGTGTTAAAACGTTGTCTGAAGAGCAACTAGAAAGCAACCTTGCTTTCTTGAATTACTAACTGTCAGATTACAATATGTTGCTGTCATGTAAAATATGAACCTACACCCAAAAACTCTATTCTCTAAAAATGGAGTTAAGAAAATTAAGAGTCTTAATTCTTAATATTAGTTAAACCTGCAAACAGCTGTTTAACTGGGACAACTTGGATTAATTAGAATTGCAAACATGGACCTTAGCTAAATAATGTCAAACAGAATTAGTAGTAGTACAGGAAAATCCTAAAGTATTAAACATTATTACATTTCCCTTACCTCCCCTCCATTAGCATACTCCATAACAAAACACAAGCGATCATGTGTCTGAAAGGAATACTTTAAAGCCTGAAACAGATTTAAACCAAGACTTAGAAGACAGATCACACTGACAGTTATAAAAGCATTTTAAATAGAATTTCAGAAACGTAGACACACATGAAATTTTCTATTTTAGTGGACGTTTTGTCCTTGGATCTTACATAATACTTACACTTTCCTGTTGCAGCTGAGGACTGATCCACCGCCAACTTATTTCATTAAATAAATTTAACAAAACATTAAAACAATCCCTTGCAGAAGCTATCAGTAACACCTATAATGCCGGGAAACAAAGTCCTGGCCCATTAACAGTGATACAAAATGTACCAATAATGGCTCTGAAGTTTCCTCCCCAGGCCACAAGCTCCCACAGTTTCATCCCACAGACAAGAGGCCACAACCAAACCCCAGAGCACAAGATTTTACTGCACTGGCTATAAGCCCTTTTAGATGAAACAGATATATTTACACACACCAGCACCCTGGTCTCTGCCCTGCTGCCTCCAACTGCTCCCCGTTGACAGCCTGCCAGAGGATTGAGCAATGCTGCCATCAATTTGTGAGCAATTCACAAAAACAGACCGGATGGAGGGTGTGATGGAGTGTCACAAGGTGCCTTTGTACAGTCCTGTCACATGTATTCCTGTGGCAAAAGTAACAACAACTTGTTTGCCACAGTCTCAAGTTTTTTGGTCATAACCCAGTCTCCTAGCTGACTTCTCAAGACAGCCCTTGTTTTGGATATTTGGGTTTATGAAAGCATTAAAAAGAAAATACCACATATGAAATCATCGTCTTCATTACTAGGGGTGGCATTTTCAAACCAGTCATATTTTTGCAGAGAAAGGGAGGATCGGGTTTTAGACATGTCAACAAACATTTACTGATTATACCCAATACAGCCAATATTTACTTCCAGAGGCCACGCTTAAAAGGTCTAAATTCCAGTTAAGCCCTTGTGTGCCTGGATGACGGAAACAACCGGGATCCTACAGAGGTCTCTTAGAGGGCTTAAGCGGTTGGAAACAATTCAGAGCCAACTTGTAATAAATACTAGAAACAAAATCTTGAGGTGGAACTTCGGTATCTAAACTCAACCCAGAGAGACTGCTGGTGTTGGAGGTCTAAACTGAGAGTATGGTTTGATTTTACAGTTAAGCCAATCCAAAAGGAAAGCAGCAGATAAAACATGGTCTTGCTCTTCCCTGTCCCATCCCACATGCTCCCACCACTACCCTTTGGCTGGCACTACCAGTGCTCTGATTCCATAGTAAGCTGCTTCTGGGAGCTTAAAAAAACAACAAAGGCAGTCAAAATTAAAGGGTTTTTCCCCCACTCTATCTTCTTGAACTTGTTTGTCACAAGATCAGGGTCACCCTGATCTCTGATACAATGAGGAGACTAAGCATTTGGAGGACAACGAAAGCAGATACTTCTCTCAGAGATAGCAAGCCATTAAATGGGTGAGCCATAAAGTCACACCCTAAAACACTGTCTTCAAGAGGTACTGAGGACCTGCTCTGCAAGAATCAGAAGACTTAAAAAAGCATTTTAATTTGTGCTTCCCAAAAATGGAAGGGTACAAAAACACACAGCCACTCTGAAAACACAGATCTCTGATGTATTATATAAATAATAAAAAATAAGGAGAGTCTTGGTTGTCACGATGTTAAGTTACACTTAGCTGAGAGAGAAATGCTTACTGTTAAAAATGGATGCCGCGAGTTCTGTAAAACACGGTTTTCTGTCAGCGTGTGCGCTACTTCATCCTGAAACACAAGCAGAAGGAAATCAGCAAAGTGATTCCTCAGATCACGGGTCCATTTCAAACACTAATGGAGCAATTCTTTACAAGTACTCAGAGAATCCTTGGTATGACTTTCCCAAAGGCTGTATCAAGGGTGAACCACATTCCCAAGTTTCCCCATCTACCCACCTTTGCTACAATAACTTCCTTCTTCAGAATTTTCATAGCATAATACCGTCCAGTTGCTTTTTCTTTAACTAAAATGACCTTTCCAAAAGTGCCTTTTCCCAGTAGTTTAAGGTATTCGAATTCATTCATGGTCTGTTAACGATACAGATAAACAAGAACTGAATTACATAAACTAACAATAAGTGTATCATTCTCAGACTAGAATTTCTCATTCACGTGAGAATACATTGCATATGTTGCATATGTGGTTTTTTTAAATCCTTTTGCTTAGTAGAATTCAATCAAGGACATAGAAGCCTAACAGCAGCTACAACTCAGAGTGACACATAAGTAGCCAGCCCCATCAGTGTAAAACCACTGATATGATACAAGGCTGGCACACATACTTGGTGATGACACTGGTAGAAGGCTATCTTTTTTTTTTCTTTTTTTTTTAAACTTCATTGGTTTTCCCAAAACTGAAACTTATGAAAGGAAGTGGGGATGACAGTGGTGAGATAAGGACTCAAAGAAGTGCCTTAGTACAATCCACACACATAGCATTAGCATGGGAAAAGGTTCTATCAATTCTTACAAGAGCAGGTGGGAACGCTTTGGAAAATGGAAATGCAAACAGGAGACCACAAGGAGGTAGAAAGAAGTGAAGGGAGGCTGAAGACAGATACCTAAAAGGGCTCCACAGGGCAAAGATCTCCTCTGGCACATACTCCTTTCATGGAAGGTCGTTGCTGAGCTGACCCCGTGCATTTAGACAATGCTGTGACTGATGCAAAAACCCAAAGTCTAGGAACACTATGGACAGACACACAGCAGCTGTCTGGGAGTTAGCCTAAACCCTTAATCCGGAGCAATTAAATCCACTGGACCCACCCTAAATCCTGAAAATCCACTGGAATATCTTTGCACCAGCCTGCAAAGAGTTTACACAGTCACACAGTCCAGCAGGAGCTATGATTTCAGGCTCTGTACCACAGAAAAATAGGCAAACCAAACCCAGAAGTGAGCTGGCCTTGAAAGCCATCCAGTAAGGACATCTGAACTCAGAACTCCAGTGGACCCAGACAGGCTTTGCTCAGCACAGAGCTCAGCTGGTACCTGCTCAGCTCAGACAATCGTTTCCTCCAGAAGCTGCATCTACAACCAACTGTGAATTGTTATGGGAACAGATGCATGTTGATGGCTATTTGTCTACATTCAAGAAGACCTAAAAAATACTGTTATTCCTGCTACGCTGACTTACCACTTTGTGTTTTGGCTTTGTCATAGAAACTTCCATTTCTTCAGCACCTGAATTATCACTGGGAGAGCCAGATCTAAAATCCATCATCTCTTCCTCTTGCTTCTTGAGGCTGTCTGCTACTGTTTGGATGGCTTTTGTCCATTCTTCCCTGGCAAAATACAAGCAAAGACATTCATTACTTGTGACTTTAGATTACCGTCTGCCATGGCAAGAGTCACCAAAGAATACAGAGTAACTAATGTTCTTTGATGAATCGATGCAACATACAACGAATTATGTGCATTTTCAAGCACTATAAAAATGCATTTTTAAGAGCACTTTTAACATACATCTTTATTGATCGTACTAGAAACAAGAGACAACTGAAGTCCTCCCAGTCTGGATACAGTATAAGGCTTTTCAGACAACAGAATTTCTAATAGGCATTCAGTCAGCAGCTCAAGATATGACCCGGTGATACAGAGATTTACATAACAAAAACAGACTTGCCAAAACCAAAAAGCAAAAGGCTCCCATGCAGCACAAAGCAATTAAACACAGCTTCTCCATTCTTATGGTGCACTGAAACACATATATCCAACTGCTGGGGGCACTATGCCACCTCTTCGCACACATATCCTGAATTTTAATGGCAAGGGGTGTTCTAGAAGGTATTAAAGCCCAGTATACTTAGGTTATTCCTCTGTTGTAAAGAGGATGACAGAAATACAGCAATTCCTGTGTATATTTTCGCAGAATGTCAGCAAAAGCAGTGACATTTTATCTTGGGCACAGGTCTTGGTTACCATACAAGTTTCCACAGCTGTTTCAGCAATGGGTGCTCTAATACTGACCCCTTCAACTCTCATGGAGACCACTTCCACTCCAGTCTCCTTTGGGAAATTTCACACCTTTGGAAACTACTGAAGTGAAAGTTCTTGGCCTTCATTTCACTGCAAATTTATTGAACGTAAAGCATCCAACTTGTAAGAGCTTACAGGGTTTTGGGACAGGCTTTAATACAAACAGGGACTGAAGACATGTTCAGTGGACTATGTGAATTTACCATGTTTTACTATCTTTTGTATCTGTGGGGAACGGGATGTAGTGGTTTAGTTGGTATTTTCTGGGCACTGGCTAAACACTTCTCCCAAGGACACCACAGGTAAAATACTTCGCTGCTATAGCAGGAACAGAAGTAGCCAATGCTGAACAACTCTATGTACCACCTGCAGTGAAGCCATGCCATCCTAATCAATGTCAAATTTTTCACTGGTTCTATGAAATTGTCCGGGGGGGCGGGGGGGGGGGGAGGGGTGGGGGAATTGTAACTGAACATGTGAATTTCAGTTTGTGACAGATGGAAGAGGCAGATCATTTCCCAGAGGAAGCAAAGTCCATGGGAAAAAGTACCCAACATAAGATTCTAATAAAACCTGCACCAATTACACATAAGGTCTTTCCCACCCTGTGCATTTTTTATTTTGGCTTTTGTCTGAACGTGCACTATCCAGCCCTGTCTGGGGTAGCAAGGTAATGCTAAACGTTCTGAACATTCTCCCTATACTCCCAGCACAGACTACTTCATTTACCATCATAAACACACTCCTTTATTTACTAGTAATTTTTCATATTCAGAACAATTACAAAAAGAACTTTTTCTTCTGTGTTTTTATCTCTCCATCTCTCTCAAAAAAGAAATGTTGGTTTTAAAGGCACAGAGAAAGCTAAAGGCATATCTACCTTCACATCTTTTGTAAGATTTGTTACTGACTTGGTTGAGATCTCGGTCCTCCTGAAATGAGTATCTTTGATTTCTGGGAGACCAGAATTTCACCCTCAGCTTTTATGTCTCAAGCGTACACAACAAAGGTGACTAACACTCCGAGCCCTGAAGTGTCACAAAGCTGACTTAATTGGCTAGGAGGGAACAAAACAAGACTGAAACACAATCTTCCCCCAAGTGGAAACTGTTATTCACTCCCTTTAGGGTCACTGACCACAAAGCTACTAAAAGAAACAAGGACCAGTTTCTTTTTCTTTGCTTTTAATTTGATTTCACCTTCTTCTGATCATTGTAACAGAATCAAAACCAATAAACAGGAACCTTCTTTAAATCAGGGCATGCAAAGGCTATGGAAGAAAAAAGGAAAGATTATTAGGTAGAATTTGCTGATCTTGAAAATAAACATGTGCCAGTATCATATCTAGGGAGGACAAGGGTTTTAAAATACCCCTTCCCCTAGGGCAATGGTACTGGAATAATTTAAGTTCCGTTCCTGAAGAGCAAGTAAATATTTAAATACTCTGTAGTTGTAGAATAGCTGTGCTGGAAAACTGTTCTCTCAGGAGGTAAGAGATCAATTCTCCAATGATGAGAGCACAGGATGCATGCTCTTAGCTTTGTTTCCTAACAGCTGAAACAGAAATCTGCACCTGCAGCAGATAACTATCACTTTTATTATCTAATTTGCATAAAACATTAGCAATCAGCAATGATACAACTAATTTTTTTCCTTTAAAAAAAAGGCGTCTAAAAAGACTTTAAAGGGTCAGTATTCGGATACAACTCAACTTTGCCTGAATCTGTTTCACTGGTGCTCACCCTTCCAGAAACTCCCAGGTCAGAAACCCTTCATTTCACATACCACAACACTTCCAGTGAGAAATGAACCTTAAGTTTCCAGAAATAACTACCTGTGTGCTGGTACACACCTGCACCTGTTTTGGATACCCAACCTAGCAACACTTCATTTGTAAGTACTACTCAAAATCCACTCTCTGAAACCCCCTTTAAGGTATCTTTTATACTGGAACACGCACTAAAACTGAGGCGCTCAAAAATTATTTGTCGCTTTTCAGTCTAGACGTACATCATCCGATAAATAAGAGCTTGAGCAAAGGACTCGCTATTAATGCTGAACGCTTGCATCTGCTTTTGCAAGTAGTTTATGTATTAAATATGAATGAAACATACCGCTCCTCTGGAGTCTCCACATGAAATGTTCTTTCAATTACTGTGGTCCACTGGAGGCATCTAATGATAAATGTGTTTGGTTTAGGTCGTTCTGTCTTCATCAGCTGGCACTCTACCACAATCAAGGAAGAAAGAGTCATGGTACATAAGCAGGTTTAAATAATCATTTGTCTTTATTCTTATCTAGCAAACTGTTGCAATTAATCAGCCATAGAAATCTCTGTAAGTACTTCTTTAGGAGACTTGAGACAATTTACTGTGTTGATGAAACCAATAAATAGCTTGGGAGATAGTCATCTAAGCAGCACCGAAATCAAATTCTGCTTAGAACGGCTCCACATTTGGTCTGCCCATAGAGGTAAGTAGAAATGTGATGTGATAACACAGAAGCTGTTCAGACTCAGGTCCTACATTCCAAAGGTCATCCAGAGCAGAGCACACGGACAAAGTCAGCTGATAACGCAGCAATTACATCCACTGAAATTGAAGCCAAACCCCCACATTCCCTCCCTTTGACTTTCCCGACATAAAACCCTGTCCTTGGCTTTCAAGGAGTTGCTAGAGAGCATGTTTGGTCATTTTGCAGCGACCTGACGATTAGACTCAGCATTTCCAATCCTCAAACACTAGAGGGAATATCAAACTGCCGAGGCACCCCCAGAAAAGACCCTGTTCAGAACGCCTTTGGGACAGCTGCCGCAGAGTTGGATGCTGTATGGACAGGCAGCTAACAGCTTCCATCATTGCCAGTATTTAAGCACAACCCAAAAAGGCTACAGGAGTACAGCTACATGCAAAAAACCCCACTTCTTCCTTCATAAAAATGCTCTCGAAAGCTGAGCGGTTTGGTTTTTTTTAAATCACACCTACTATTTTAAGCTTCATAGGATGTTATGAGTATTTATTCTACAAATTTAGGCCTGAAAATGCACCTGATTAAGGGTACACTAGCTATACTAAAAGAGAGGCTCTGAAAAACAAAAGAAAAATCAATTAAATAAAAACAGAAGCCAAACCACCACATTTTTCAGATTTACATTAACAGAAAATCTAATGCTAATTAAACAGCTCCTGTTAAAAGGAATGTCAAATTAAGTAACAAAGTGAGCAGGGCTGGGGGAGGGGAAGAGAGATAACTGGGATTTTTTTTCTTATATTAAACTCTTTTCCTTGCAGTTAAAAAAACAACAAGCTTGCTGTTATTTGGTCTTCGGGTTCTAAATCAACTTCCAAGTAAATAAAAAGGTACTATGAAGACAAGAAGAAATTTCTGCTTACTGCTAGAGCTATGAACATCCTCCACCATCAGCAATGTGCAAGTCAAGGACAGAATCCGGCCAGAATAACAGTGCACGTTACTAAGGCTACACTAGTATCGTTAGGTTAATTTTATTATTGTGATAATTTAGAATGCTCAGTTTTAAATTCAAGCTCTTAATTAGCACCAAGATAAAATATTTACCGCCAGTGTTTTTGGGCGCCGTATTTTTGGCAATATATTTCATGCCTCATTTGGTACTGGAATTATAAGGTTTTCAATGAGTAACTTTACATTTTTCATGACAAGAAAATCTAATTTTTCTTTAATAGCACGCTGAGGTTATACTGCATCCTACTAAAGCACTGCAATTAGATAAAAGAAAGTTTATTAATGAGTCATGAAAAGGTTTTAGTGTGATAAACGGCACTCCTTCATTCACCGAGATTAAAGAACTTCCACACAGCGACGCAGCCGTGTTTGCAGAGTGCCGTATTTAGCCTTCCAGCTACCTCCATCCTCTTTCACAGAATGGCAACGAAAGCCGAACACAACTGCACAAGCCGGCACAGCCCAGTAAGCCCTGTACTGATAAATTCAGCTCAAAATATCTCGTTCCTGCTCCCAGATTGCCCACCTTGCCTTAGCCACTCTTCATTTTTGTTGTTGTTGTTGTTGTTTGTTTGTTCTGCCTCCCATTTTTGTCTGCTTAACATGATTAGATTAAGGCTGGGGTTGTTCTTTATGAGCCTGCACAATGCAGCCCTAACAGATACTGAATTTGGCTGAAGACTCAAAGAAGAAAATCAGACTATTTCTAACCTCATGCTAATCCAGAGCTGTTCTCCTATACTTACCTAGAAGTGCAACATTATGAAGAAATAAACTGACTTTAGATTCACATTTAGTACCTCAGATTAAGTATTCTGAAGTAGCAGCACAGATATTTAAACTAGCCATGAACTCTAAAGTTTAACCATTTCATTTCAGCATAATAAACCACACAAGGCATTTTCTGTCATAGAAGGGGACCAATTAAACATCACCACTTTTCCCCTAAATCAGCACTGTCCATTGATATTTGTTAAGCTTGCTGATCCAGCAATCTTTAAGGCATACAGCAAGATGAATAATAGAGATTTGTCAGTTAATAACCACTATAATTCAAGTATGTCACATAGAAGTGTTTTGTTTAGTGAACAATATGCTGTCTAATTACCCTGCTCAATCATAACAGCACATATCAAGAAATACAGAAGGCTTTATTTTTAAATTGCTTTACCAAAGTGCTGTACCACATAGGTTTCAGAAAGTTTGAAGCTACCACTTAGTTCTCCCCATATACACCAATTGCATGGATTTTATCAATAAAATAATGAAGCAGTAGGGGTTTTTTTTTCTTACTTTTAAAACTAGCTCTGTGCTCTTCACCATAGTTGGCAAGCTAGAGAAGCACCAAACTTGCCTTCTGTAATCAGGTACTGCAACATGCGCCACTACAGCACAGCACAGATACGGATCAGGTCTGATTCACGGCATGTAGGGGATTCTGCTATATGAACATTCACTTTTGAAATATGGGCCGAGGGTCGCTTACCCACTTCCCCTCTTCGAAGACAGTTTTTGCTGTCAAACAGGCCAACATAAGTATTTCCCATTTGCAACAAATTAAGTACTATGAACAGCAGCCTGTTAAAAATGATTTAAATTGCTCTAAAGAGCCTCGATTCTTTCCTGGCCTTTGGTCTTTTAAAGTAAGTAGGACAGAGAAATTGTTCCTAACAGGAATAGACACTAAGGCATTCAAATGTAAATTACCATTTTGTATTTGAAAGACACTTAGTATTATCCCAGTGACTTTCTAAAATGTCACAATATTTGCTTCCCCAGCACTTAAGGTAAAAGGCAGATTACTTTCGATGAAAGTGTCAGATTCTGCTCCCTATATAATGACATCACACTTAAAACAATAACGTCAAGGAAGAATCCTTCCCATTCCTGCTTTGGTTTCTTTAAGGAAGGAGATGGGAAGAATAAGTAAATCAGGCAAGAAGAATGATGAATAAATAAAACTTTGGATAGGCCAACAGGAATATTATGTTGAAGTGCTCCTTTTCTGCTAGCACCACTGGATAAATTAGCCCCCAAACAGCTCAGCATGGCAAAGGCAAGGAGCTGGGAGCCCTGAGTTACAGACCTGGGCTAAGGTGGCCCCTAGTAACAGCAGACAAAAAAGTCTGTTCACTAATCTAGCCATCTCATGCCCTCTGATAAATGCTTGACTGCAGGCACGCAGTCCTGTCCCAAAAGGAGCACTCATATTGTTGAGCAATTATGTTTTCAGCTGCACAACAAAACCACCACAGTCCACCCTCCTTTTTGACAGTTGGAGAAATAATCCCTTCTTTCTAGCAGGAATAGCCTCTCTCCATGTGGTTTTTCACAATATACTGCTCTTCTCAGCTATATGGTTTTAAAGGCTTATAACCTAATAGGGAGACATACATGATAATCCAAGATTACAATCGGCATGAAGGCTACTTATCTCACAGATTTACAACACAGGCTCTATTGGTTATTTATCTGCAGGGTCTCTGGAGCAGAACTATTTAGTTACAAGCTTTTTTATTCCTTTTGCCTTACTAGTGGTGAGGTACAGAACATGAACACAAATATGACAAAAACCACAGTTAATACTCAGGCACCATCCTTCAGAAGTTTGGGGTTGTTTGTTTTTTTAAATAAATCACCAATAGGTTACTTCCAGGGAGAATAAACTCCTTAAACATATCATTAAATTACAAACATAGATATATGGCTATTTTAAATGGAAAATTAGGTGGAGAAAAAGGTACTTTAAAAGTGAGCCTCTCTACCTACCTATGGGGTGCCCTAGAAACAAGTTTTTGAAGATGTATTATCAAAACCCTCACAGACTGAAAGGAAAACGCAGGTATAGGAGAAAGAAGAGACTGTCAAGCACGTGGAAAGCATACTCTATTTATTGCTAATACTTTCTTCATATCTGTTAAGGGAAAAGACAGATCATCATTAGATGCTACCTTCTTTCACTGTTTTCTCCTGAATTGAGTATTTCCTACCTCTCATGGGTTGACAAAATCACTTAATATGAATTTTATACTACAAGTAAGAAGAGTCCCCCATTCATGAGAAAAAAATCTTTTACTTGCAAAGATAAAAAAGCCTACATTATTTTACAGCAGAAGAGGGTAAAGATTTTAATCAGAAACATGGGACCACTTCCAAAGAACAGACTGACACAGACAGCCTGCCATCTCATTAAAAAAAAAAAAAAAAAAAAAAATCTAGTTCACTAATTAACAAAAAAAGTCAGGAGGAGTATCATGGTCTCTTGGGGGGAAAAAAAAAAAAAAAAAAAAAAAAAGAATTTTTACAAAACTTTTAAGCTAAATTTCCCCCACCTTTCACTGGCAGGAGGCTTCTACAGGCTGCCTCTGCAGTGCAAGGCTGTGTTCTGGCCTGAGCCTTCCTCCAAAGGCAGCTCAAGTTCACTCATGCTAACTCAACAAGTTAACCCAAATGAAAGTACCAGGCAGGCAGGTTCAAAGGCAAAACTTGTGGTGCAAAACACATCCAAATGATACAAGTGTGGAGGGTACCCAGAAGGGAACCGCACATCAGGTGCTAGCAGCACTGCATGCCAATGCCTACATAAGAAATTAAATCCTGGTGGGGCAACAGCTGCTTCTGTGAGCCCAAAACCACAATAATGATTTCTGGCAGTGAGGCCCACTCCCCCAGTCATCAAGGCCTTCCCAACCTGTCACTGGTTCACCAGGCAAGAGCCACTGCTAGGAACATCCTTCCACCCACCACCCTCCCTGCAATCCCTCTTACGGGGGCTACACCTTACTCTATAGGCATGAGTCTTGTCTCTTTCAACAATGCTCAGATACCATGGTAACCAACTTGTTTATCTATAAATGCCAAGACTGATGGGCTCAATCTGCCAAAAAAAGCACCATATTCCTGTTGTGAAAACCGATTCAAGTTAACCCATTCTGAAGGCAACTCGGACAAAGAGAAGGCAATGGACACATCTTTTTTTACTCCTTAGCACTGAGCTGCAGTAAATAATTATCGTAAGTAACACAGCAGCAACAGAAGTGTCCTGCAAAAAGTGCATTTGTTAAAAGCCTCTGGCTACAGACCAAGTACTGAATTAATTTATGAATTAATGGCTCTCTGCTGCTTTTCTTTACCTTCTTGATCCATAAAGAGATACCAGTCTAAAGAGGGAAGTACGTGTCATTACCGAAATGAAAACACTACGACAATTCGCTCTCTAAAACAAGACAAAAAACCCCAAAGCACTCTTGGCATCCTGCACAGAGGCACCAGGCAACAGCATGTCCATTATTTATTCCCATCATCAGTCAGAACAGGTATATGTTGCTATCAGCAGAAAAAAAATGAACATTTGCATTAATTCCTAGTGCTGCCCAGCCCTCTTCAGGCCCAGATTGTTCCAAAATAAATCTGCCTGCTCAAAGGTTAACTATAAAGATGAACCCCATGTATTTCAAGCTACCCTATAATGAAGAGAGAAAGCCCCTACCCTTCTCTCTGCAGAGCTTCGCTTCCACTAGTCACCAGGAACACGGAACAGATCGTTGTTAATAACAGGTGCCACAATGATCTATTTTTAAGTGGTGGAACGAGACATAGGCAGATCATGAGACAGGAAAGATTAAGAACAGGAGAAAATAAAAGCTGGAAGTATACAGCGAAAGGTTAAAAACATGAGCAAGAAAAGGAAATTATCTTCAGAGTCTTCTATCATATCCTGTGCTGCAGCACCTGAGCAAAGTCGGAAACGTTTGCATAGGACAGAGTGCAGAGGTTAGGAGTTGTTATTATTTCCAAACCCTTTTGTTGGCCCTAACAGAAGAAATATGGTTTTGTGCTAAAAATTAAGAAAAACTGAGTGTGTTTCATTAAAACCACTACTCACACTGCATTCTCTTATGCTAACAATTAAGTAACTTTGACCTCCATCAAAGCTACTTGAACCCAGATCTGGTGGCAGAACAGAGGCTGAAACACTTCGGCTGCGCCTACCTGCCAAGTACCGAGACACATGCCTGGGTTAATTTTCACTTTAAAGCAACTTGCTGAGTAACAGACATACAAAATATTAACAAATAAACCTGTTTTATTCTATAACCAGAAACAGCGGGAAAAAAACAAAAAACACCTGCAAAAAAAAGCAGAGCATCAAACCTCCACATGCCAGTCATTACTGAGAAACATGGGGCAAGGGGGGGTTCATCTCAGATAAACACATTTAGTGTTTAGATACATTGCTCTGGGCAGATTTGAATGTTACTGATGCAGCTTACCAGCACTATGACTACAAGACGACATCAACACCAAACTGGACAAGGGAGCAGGTAAAAACACTTACGAGCTACTGAGAAGTTATTTAAAGGTGATTCCCGCTGGTCAACATCCTGCGGTCGTTCCTTGTAGCCAATGAATGTGCCATCGTTCTTCAAAAGAAAATACCTCGGCCTCCATGTTTTTATGTATTCTCCTGGAAAGAAAGGATGGACAAAAAGGGACAACATCAGAAAATACCCCAAAATACTGACTCGCCAATATTTTTATTTTTTTTAATATTGAAACTATATGTCATCCTGACATAGCAACAGTTTTAAGAACATTCAGTTCATTCTGACACAAACAGTGGAAAAATACAGGCACTGAATCAGATATTGCTAGTGATATTAACCATAAAAATGGGACTTCATAAAAGGTAAACAGCTATGTTTTGTTCTTCCATCTACTCCGATTTCCATTCAAATTCTGCAACATCTGCCTTAAATGCATTTTAAGTTTTAAAAAAATCAGAGCAGATGTCCTATGTATTATTTTTGCTATTGTCATTTTTCATACTGACAAGTGGAGAAATTTTTTTCATTTACATTTTGCAGCGCAAGTATTTTAAAAAACAATGGGTAATTTACTAATTAGTCAACTGCTTTATCAAACCAACAGTCACTTTTAGAACATAAGAACATAATTCTCTGCTTAAGTTATATAACATCACTCACTCCTCTCACAACATCTCTAGCATGAAACACAAGATGATGTATCACAATATGAAGGGGAAAACACTGGATGATGTATAACCACCACAAGGAAGAAAATTCCACCTCTTCTTTGTCAAGAGAAAAGATCCCTTGCTGACACTATGCTACTGCTTATCTGCGTAACCTGCACAGATGACAGTTCCATGACTGTGTTACAGCCACATTCCAAACAGTAGAATAAAAAGAAAAGAGTTGATCAAAACCTCAATTATTTACTGGGTTTACTAAGCTGGGCTTCAGGGAAGGAAGACAGGGGTTCCACCTGTGGCTCTTCCGGGTGACTTTGTCAACATGCCTCAGTTTCCCCCTTTG
Source organism: Astur gentilis (assembly GCF_929443795.1). Lineage (NCBI taxonomy): Eukaryota > Metazoa > Chordata > Aves > Accipitriformes > Accipitridae > Astur > Astur gentilis. Next base: position 13,522,849 of record NC_064904.1, read on the forward strand.
CTCACTGTCCATGTTGTCATCTTCTCAGGCAGTCTCTCCAGAACCTCAAATAGCTTTACCTGGATGGTGTCAGCTAGTCCTCTAGGTCCTACAGGGTCCTGCAGTAATGTTTCTGTTCAGCTGAATCACAAAAGCCTCACTCAAGGTGTTATTCAAATCAGGGTACCAGCCATACTTTTCCAACTCTGCTCACCCCAACAACAACTGATTTAAAATTAAAAAAAAAGAAGTGGTCACAACAAAGCACCCACAGCTGGGCAGCAGCTATACCCTCCTCCCTCCAGTATGGTTTTCACTTGTTTGTTCAACATCAAGGAGAGGACGAGGGAGCTTCTTTCTGGTCTGCCACAGCAGGAGCACGCCTGCGCACCCCGTGATGCTGCCCCTGCAGCGGCTGGTACCCAGTGCCCACGGTTTCATCTGCTGGCAAGCTCTTCAAACAACCACCAAGAGCAGTGAGAAGAAAAGACTCCCCAGATTTATTGGCTCTGGCAACCTCCTGCTGCTCTCCTGTTCTCCCAGGCTCCTGTTCACCCAGGCTCCACTCACATTCCACTCTTTTCCTGCTGCTCGGCTCTCCTCCACCAGTAATTTCTCTCCCGAAGATGTGCACCCTGCCCCAGGAACTCCCCTGCAGCTGCTTTGCCTCCTTCCTCTCCCCACAGACCTCCTCTCCTTCTGCAGAGCAGTTTCAACCTGCTTCGGGCACTAGCTGGTGTCTTTTCTTCTCCATTCAGAGTCATACTTTTCTCTCCCGCACACAGAAGCACAAGCAACCCCAACGCCCACGACACTCGGCCATGGGCACGCGCAACCCTAGCTGCTGCTTTCACCTGTTTACCCCTCGTTAGGCTTTTAATTTTCTAATCTAAAGCAAAAAACTAAGAGTTACTGAACTGGCAGAGACAGTCACACAGAGCCACATTTCCAACAGCGGCCACGTCTGCAGAAAACATCCATTTGCACTGATCAAACAGGGCACAGGACAAGAAAGATGAGAGGAAAAGGAATAAGCCTTCTCAGTCTTTCTTTTAGAGACGTCTGTTACAGCTGTAAGTATTACACTAACCTATAAGAGGTTTACAAAAATGTCATTGTCGCTTTAGGAATTTCAGAAGAACTCACCTATAGCTGTCATGCCTTAACATATAAGCAAGGCGGTAAATGTGGAAGGTTTTGTTGTCATCATCTTTTTAATTCTGACCTTAATTAAAAGCTGAAAACTTTCTGGGATCAGTAGGAGATTATGAAGCCTTTCACATTTAAATTATCAGTCCAACTCAGCCCAGATCAGTGAGATTACTCCAATCTCATTACTATTAGACCACAGATGTGACTACAGGGACAAGAAGATACATGGCACGCTCAGCCAAGCTCTTGACAAGAGGTTTGTCAGGTAAGCAGGTCGGGGAAGCAGCTGCCCCGACCATCACGATTTTGGAACGCACTGTTACATACCTGACTTGTTGGTATTTTCTTCTCTTGCATAAAGCAGACCCAGGAGACCCAGGAACCATCACATAGCCCTTATCATACCTGCATTTAGGACTAAATCTAGATTGGATGGGACAAAAAATATCTGAAGAGGGGCAAGACACAGAGTTTCCATTTCCCTTACTCCCTAATCTACGCTACACGTCTTCCCCATTGGTATTTACAGAGGATACATTTATTTCTTGCAGATTCTGAAATTATTATCTGGTTATTTTCAGTGAATTATGCATAATTTTACACCAAATTACACTGTACTGTCACAAGAGACCCTTCCTCTTAAATTAGATGCTTATGTTTGGCTCTCATACTTTCTTACAGCTTTATTCCACCGATCTGTTTCTCTGTTAGAAACACATCATCTAAGAGATTAATCACATAGTGTTTAAAATGGTGTATTCCATACATATATAGCATCCTCCTCCACACTCACTCTTTCTTCACTCTTTCTGCGTGAAAAATCAAGCATTTCGTTACTGCCAGGCATTTTGCAAGGACCATTCTACTTGGACCTTCCCTTATCCACTGCTTTAGCTGGTGCTGGTTCCTGATCCACCTTTTTAATTTGCAAACAAGATTTTAAACTTCTTTTTCCACATATCTGGAGCTTGATGAATCCTGTAATATGGCAAGCATACATATTATTGATTATTGCTCTTGCCAAGGACAGTACAAGGCACCCTGCAGCATCTGTGGTATAAATTCTACCATATAACCCACTGAGGTTATACTTCCGCATCTTGCAGCGAAGTGGCAAGACATTGCCTGGTGTGTGACTTCCCAATCAGGTATCTATCTGTAAGTATAGTTTTACATTCAAGCCTGAGCAAACTATCATTCCTCTACAGAAGTTCTGAAACACAGATTCACCAACGCAGTCATCAAGAAAATGTACAAAGTGCATATTCTCAAGAAACAAGTTTATATTTTTATGATTAGCGAAAACACTACAAACTTCCTACAACCTGTGAGGAGGACCACATTGATCACAGCAGCAAATCTGAGTATTTTAGGCAGAAAAGGAGTTTGTCAATACAGAGAAAAAAATAATTATGTGGAACTGCTGGGACAAAGCTGACTGAAAAACATTAACACCTTTTCCTTCCTCTGATATATTCAGTAAGCTGTCATGCCTGAAGAGTGAACTGAGCTGTTTCAATTTTTGCCGTGTGTTTTTTGTTCCTGTTGCGGTTTTGTTTTTAAGAATAATAAGCAAGAAGTTACTTGAAGTCACTAATATTAGTAGTTATGTAGTCACACTAGAAGAACTGTACCGAGTACAGTAAATGCAAGCATGTGTGGCAAATTTTATCAGACAACCCTAAAAAAAATAAATAATAATAATGATCCACCATGGAAAAGTGAACAATTTACAAAGCAAAACATTTTTTCCTCTGTGATTCATTGCTTGTGTAATGCCCTGGCAGAGCCTTCTTTGTTTTCAGTAACAGAATGCTAACACTGCAGAGACAGGAAAGTAAAAGCATGGGTTATAAATCCTACATATAAAATCCTGGAACCAAATAGACTCCTCTGTAGCTTGCTAGCTTTATTATTTAAAATCTTTATGTACCATTCTGTTCACTCCAAGCAATTTCCAAATTGCAAAGATTCCCAAACTGTATATATCTGGAAATATACACGAAGATTGTTATAGACCGATTTCCCTTTATTGCCTTGTGTCTGCCCCCACACACTGCACATTAAAATACTTAAACACACACTTAGAATGTAAATCCATCTCATGCCAGAAAAGCTTTTTCGCAGTAACACGTACTGCAAAGCACGCTTACGCCTGAATATTTCAGAAAAAGTTAAACACGAAACTCTTTTGGTTCATGAAAAGTTAATTCTACTGAGGATTTACAATAATGCAGGGTTAGGTTATTTTCCTCTCTTCCCCACAACAGTATCTCACCGAATCTGGAGCTGTCTACCACTGATAGAGTGTCTAACATCAGAAACAGCTGCCACTCCCTGGGAAGCTCACGGGGTAAGTGGAGAATAATGAGCAGCAAGCACCAGCAGAACAAAAGAAAATCCATCTTTATTTACCAACTGCTGCATGCTTGTTGCTGCATCAAGCTCATTCAAAGCCAACACCACACCCTTTAATTCAGAACAGACTATATTTAAGAAGACTTTGCTTTTTTTTTTTTTAATCAACTCATACATACCAATGGTTTGGAAAAAAAAAAATAAATCATTAGGTTAACCAAGTCAGCATCCAATGATACCCTTGATATTTACAAAAGTGCTGGACCAACTATTAACTTTCTTATGCCCCAAAGTAACCAGAACAAGCCCAGGAGCACCAACTGAAAACAAGCTCTCAGTTATATGAAATGCACTCAAGTGGCTACCACAAATCTATGGATAAATAATGCATTAAACTTTCTGCTCTGAGCATCAGAAGTAGCACCATTAATTACAATTAAGGTTAACACTCAAAATATTAGAGCTTTTGAGTTACGCAAGCCTTTTCTACGTTCCCACATGCTTCGAAGATGTACGACATTCCTTGACTGTACAGCCCTGAACCGTCTGAGGGAAACACGAAAGTTATGCCAATCGCAGCGCTAATGTGCCACCGGTCAAAGGCGGAATGACTCATTTCTGAGACTTCAATGGCCACGAGAAGTGGTCTGCATCCTGTCGGCCTAATAAGGTTTCGGTGAAACAGATGCCAGCTTCCTTAAAGACATGAAGCTTTCAGGAGCTGCCATGTCGTGCGTGCTGAAGAGCGGATCAGGGATTTACAGTTAGTTTCTGCTGCTTGAGTAAATAGGGTAAGTGTCCGCTCGCTTCAAAACCAGCAGAAATCAAACCAGATTTGGAAAAAGAAAGCAGGGTTTGAAAACTTGCCTTTGCATTTCTAAAGGACTCGGAAGCAAGCCCTTTCCAAACACAGCGAGCTAATTCTGGATCTTAACGACTTGACACCAAACAATTAAGTCTAGGGTGACCCGAATGAACACTCTCAGTTCAAATATGTGTGTTGTTTTTTTTTTAAATAGCTGCACAGACACCCACCAGGCTGGTGCAGCACTCTTCCCTTCCCTCAACAAACTGTCAAAACAAGATATTTAAACACAGTGCCAGGTTTTCAGTAGCTTGGGGAAAGCAAAAAGAAAAAGAAAGAAAAAAGAAAAGAAAAAAGAAAAGGAGGTTATGCTAATGCCTTTCCCAACACACTTGCAGAGAGAGAAGGACCTCTGGTTTGTCTGCCTATTCAGAGGCGCAGCGAAGGGGGCCGGTTCTTTGATGATTTTCTTTTTGGCCCCTCTCTGGACGCCTCCTCGGCCGCCGCCTCCAGCGTACAGCTGCGGAGGCGCCGCCTGTGCCCTGAATCTCAATGAGGCGGCCGGGACGGGGCTGCTCCCCGGCGGGGAGGTCAGCCCGCGGCCTTGCCCGCGCCAGGCCAACGCTCGGCGGCTAGCGGCCCGGCTCCTCCGCACCTTTCACGGCCCTAACACGGGGTCCCGCGGTCACGACGGGCTAATTCGGGGTGCGACAGATCCGCTCCCCGCTTTATTCTCCGCCAGGCAGCTGGACAGTCGTGCGGTGTGCCGGCGGCCTGCGTGGCCGTGACTGACGTGACTGCCAACAGGTTAAGAAGTAGTGCCGCCGCCGCCGCCTCCTCCTCCAGCTCGGCTCCGGCTTTTCTAAACCTACTGCCGTTTCTCACGCTCACAGAAAGCTGCGATGCGGGGCACCTGCTTCATTATCATATCTTGGGGGAATCTGGGGAGGGAGAGAGGGAAGAAGAGGGGAGTTGGAGGTGGGGTGAGGGGGATGGCGGAGCGGTCTGGACTTCAAGCGACAAAGGGAGCCCCGTGAGGACGACTGCTGGTCACCTGGCACCCCACATCTGTAAATTAACTTAAGAAGGCAATAAACAGCCTCGGCTTAGCGCTTCCCACAAAGCTCTACAGGCGCGCTGTGTAGAAAAATAAGCATACTGGAAGCTACCCCTGCCTTGAGTTACCCAATGGCGCAGATGGGGAACACCTAACGAAGGCAAGGAATGGGTGCTCTGATTCACAAAGCTAGGGCATGGGAGAGATCAGAAGCCAGATTACGGAGAAAGAAAAACAGATTCTCGCCCAATACTTTCTCCATGCAGGGGACGGACAACTACCACGTTCTCCGATTCCATCTCTGTCCAAGAGTTTGAGATCACCAGCCAACACCACCACTACAGAAGATGACACCTCTCTTTTTTTATCACTGTATTTCAACTGTATGGTTATGTAAAACTGAAACAGAGGTTTATCTTTTTCTTTTTTTGCTGAATTTCAGTTTAGAAGGTCAAAAATGTTGCCATATTGCTTACAGCAATCAATTTAAGCAATACCAGATATTCCCAAAGGAGCAAAAGAGAATTAATCAGCATGTAAAAAACTCCTTACTCCTACCTTTGGCACAGCTTAGTCAGGCTAGTCCTAACCTACAGCTGTCTCCAGTGGGAGAAGATGTAAATGAAGTTTCATTAAAAACAGCAGTTTTAAGGATAGCTACATAAATTACAGGAAAGTATAAAGCCATTTCTTAAGCTATGCTGAAAACAATCGTGGAGTGAATTGCATCTCCGCTACCTCATGGTGGGAGCAAAAGGACTTAAAACTACCACGAGGTGTCCAACACAATTAGAGAAATCTCTTCTGTAATATGATCGCAAGCAGCCACAGCATTTTAACAAAATAAAACATTCCTGTAACAGAAAGTGCCATCACGTATTCCTCTGCTTTTGACAGGTGCCCAACTCACTCTCATTTTTATAAATAAATAAAAATGACAGAGGAGGTGTCAGATTCACTGAACTGAATTAAGCGTGCTTGGAACAATTATTTCTCCCCAAGTAATTTTTACCTTGACGCTATAATGGAAAATAGCACAAGCAGCTAACAAGGCACTTAAGCTAATAAGTCTCTGCAACTTTTTAAATATCTTCCCTTAGAGGGGGAAGGTACCTACAACTATTCCTCGAGCTCAATCTGAAGTCAATACAATCAGTATTTCTGCAAATCAGGCTCTTATATACACTGAATGTACTTATATAAAGGGTGTGACTTAATCCTCCAAAGATTTTATGAACTCTACTAAAAATACAAAGAAAAAAATCCAAACCAAAACACCAAACACACCACACCCTGGTGTATTTCAACAAGGAAGGGCTTTTCTAGACATCATCTAAAAGCTGCTTTAATTATTTTACCTCTTAGCATAAGCATCCTTAGCCATGACTCTTGCACTTATCGGAACACATGCCTTATTTGAATATGACATACCCAGTTTTGTTCTTCACTAAATCCTGCCTAGAGACTGACAGATAGTGTAGAGAAGGGACAAAGCAAAGAAATACTCACAAGCCAAAGCTCTTCCAGAGATTAAACAAAGTCCAAAAGCACAGTTTTAGCTTGTATTCCTAGGGCTGCCTACACACAGAGTACGTTCAGAAAAAGCATCATGAATTGCTCAAAAATTGATTTTTAGGTCCCTTCCCCCACTCTGCCCCACTGAAAAAATATTCAAGAGCCAAAGACTCAGGCAAGAGTGAATTTTTATGATGCATTCATTTGCTTTGTGAACTTTAAACCTGAAAAGTACTCAGTAGAGGCTCTCCATTAAAATCCCAAAGTTGGTGAAGCTGAGAGGTGAGCTGGTAACTTGGGGGGGTGGATGCACACAGGAAAGCAAGAGCAGGGGAGGGAAAAAGCAGGATGCAGCTGCGCAGAAAACATCAGCGGCGAGGACTCACGAGCCCCTGGCTTGGTCTTCTAGGCTCCCATTACTAGATCATTGTGTCATTCACAAAGCGAATCAAAACCTCAGGGAATTGTAAAGAAATGGTGAAAAAAAGGCTAAGGGACATTAGGGGAGATTTATGGAAACAGCAGCTTTTCTAAAACAGATGATATGAACCAACTTCAGAGGCGGTTTGAAATGGGAAAAAAAGCTCTATTGGTAAAAACTAAGCTGCAGAACATGGACTTTTATAAATAAGCAATTTATGGAGGGTAAGAAATTAACACATCGTATTGTTATCCTTTAGCTTCTGGGTTTGAGTCGTAATTTTCAACATAAATACACAGAGTTGTTTTAGGCCACTTACAATAAAAGCTCTACCAGTAATTGTGTGATCACGCTGTGCATCAGGAAATTTCTCAAAAGTGCCAAGAAAAAAAAAAATCAATGCAGAATTTTAAGCATGTTTATACAAACAGTTACTGGGTAAATATTTCATAGAAAGATGCATAAAAGCCAAGTTAAGCAAATATTTCAATGGCAAAAATAAGAAGCGACATAAAAAAAAGGGGTGTGCTGTTTATATGGCTGGGGCTAATTTGGATTTCCCTTCTTCATCTCATCCCTAGCAAGTCTGAAAAACCCTGGAGGGGCACATGGAGACCGTGTTAGTTTCTAATAAAAAGTTTCATTTATCTTGAGCCATTTAATGGCCATCAATGGAAAAATTACAAGCACTTCCCAGAAAGCAAGTTCTAATATTTGTTATCATGGCAACCTCCTGGTTACGCCTCCAAATTTAGTACTCCGCAGATAACTTTTACTGAGTCACTACCCCAAATTCAGCAATGAAAGTCTCCACCAGATAACAGGAGTGCCTGCCTCAGTTCAGAGGAATTTTGCAATATAGTAACTTAATTCCATACTGAAAATTTATTAAAGCAACTTCACCACTGGGTAACCTGAGAGCAAACAGCCACTGTAGCTGTGGTGCTAAGCTTAGCCAAGTAACACAGGCATAAGAAACTTTGCCAAGGACTTTTGTGCCTTGGACTGAAGTGTGTCGTCACTGTAAAGCAGAGCACAATCCACACTGCTGCCTCAGCAGGTTTATGGGCTCAGCTAGACACACTTCTGTCACCCTAAACACTATTAAAATTCATTTATTTTTACAATACACAGTAAAAATATTGAGTCTCAATATAATCCAACAGCAAAATTCCTGCTGGATTTCAGTGGTACCACAATTTAGCCCTGTAATGTGGAAATATACATATATACTGCTAAAAACAAATATATATATAATAGTGACTATTACTGTTTGAAACCCAAAGTCATCTATTATAGTGGACTCCTCATACCTCTTCCTCACAGCTCCACACTCCAGGAGACATGCATTCCAGTCAGTTACACGAAAATCTGTTTCCTACGTTAAGAAGGACTACCTTGACACTGTTACCATGAATTAATTCTCATGTTGGAACAGCATCTTGGTATATTAAAAACACTTTTCATTTTTAAAAAAGTATCACAAATGAAAGGTATACACCACACAGAAGAGAAAAGCAGATGGGCACAGGAAGATGGGAGCTTGAATTACACTTTCCAGCTTGCAGTGCCCTATACTCTTGTTTTGGGAAGACATGGCAAAAATTCCAATCTCCTCTTTTAAAACTGCTCCTATTCCCAGGGGAAAACCAAACATCTTCCCCTACCCCCAGCCAGCCCTAAACTGACACCAGTTTCCATGGGCATCAAACCTGGGACCTGGCCCACCGGATTCTCAGAAGTCAGGGACTGCTGCATCAGCCCGACCTCTCTACCGCATCTGATTTTCCAAGCACAGCGCACCACGCGACTGCTCCTCACCATGCACGTCCCCTCTACCACCTGAATCCTAAAAGCCTTGTTCTATAACTGAGCACAGTCTGCTCTCTGTAGTTCATCTTCCCACCCTTACTAGCATGTCCCCAAAGAACAGAAGCAAGACAAACACCAAAACGCATCCCTTGCCTAGCTGTGTTACAGCTACCCTTCAGGTTTGTATAACTTGCAACAACTACACAGCTGTCCAGGAGAGTTTTGATTCCCAAACTTTAAGCATGAGAACACCAGAAAGCCATAAATAAAGCTTTAAACTCTATGAGTTGGTTTTGGGGTTGGGTTTTTTTTTGCTTTGTCTTGTTTATAAAATATTTAAAAAAAAAAAAAGAGCGAGAAAAAACCCTACAGGTCACCTGGGGTAATGTTCCTGAAGAAGGTCATCTGGGGCCATGTTCATGCCTCAGGAATTTCTGCAAGGAAGGTCATGCACACATACAAGAAACGCTGCATGCAAACCCTGCTTTGTCGTTCGATGCTTAGCGCATGCTCTGGTTATAGCATTTTCTTCAACTAGTCCCTGATCTGACACTATCAGCTCAGGCGGCAGCTGCAAGGGGCTCCTCTGCTGCCCCAGAGGTCAAGCCAAAAGCAAGGCCACCCTGAAAACCCTGCTGCTGCTGCCAACAAGGCAGGAGGGGAGCAGGAGGAGAAAGGGGGAGAACAGAGGCATCTTGTGGAGGGGGAAGAGGGTGGTAAACATAAGCCAAGATGTGGCTACCGTAATTCTGGCTGGCGTCTGCTGCATCAGAGAGGTGAACGCCGACAAAGGGACAAGCCGGGGTGTCCCCGGTGCTGTGTCTGTGCTGGGCAGGGGGGAAGGCACTGGGCTGCTGAGAGCACAGGCAGGGCAGGGAGAGGTGGCAGCTTGACCCTCACCCCAGGCCACACCAGCTGTGCCTGTAGCCATCGCCAGTCCTGGTCCTGCTCCTGGTCCCGCTCCTGGTCCCGTCCCAGGACCAACGGGGGCAGCTGGAAGGGCAGATTGTGCCCAGCCCATGGGGAGAGTACTGCTCCCCATTCAGGACCTCATTCTTGAAACATGGCCAAATCTGAGCAAGTTTAAATAGCAAAGCTACATCCTTTAAATACACACACACACGTACGTACGTTAAACAGAGCTAACATAGAACCTGGTCATGAGCACACATCGCTGCACTGACCCTGCTCCTTCACAGGCAGAGCCAACGCTCACAGTGAAATCTTCCAAAAGTCAGGTTGGCCACAAAGACTCAGCCCACCCCCTGGTCTGGGGAAGCTGTAAAGTTTAGATTATTACCAAATTAATGCTTTTATGCATTTATTTCCCCTTCGCCCTCCATACTGTGAGAAAACCATTTTAACATGAGGATTACAGTTTCAGTATCAAGCTAAGAGACAAAAAATGTTTCAAAAAAGCAGTCACTGCACACTTGCAGTGGCTAATCTGCAATTTTCATTTATGCACAGCACACTAAATGAATCTTTGTAGTGGGCAGGCCTTCTTGCAAATTACGGTTTTCTAAACGAAGCCACACTTGGGTACAGAAATTAGAAGGTACAGGTAACACCCTCTCCTTTAAAACAAAAAAACAAACAAAAAAAGAGAGAGAACAAAGGACCCACACGAAAATTAGCGTCCTGATATTATATTTGGTGATAAAATTCCAGTTCAACTACAAAATTAACTACACTCAAGTCCACTATTGGGTCACTGTCATTGGTTTGAGAATATGTTTTTCTACACGCTTTTCCTCCCCTCACCAGAGAATCCAAATTTCCTAGTTTAATCATCTTCCCTTTTCCAAAAGAAATGGGAGTCTTTAAGACATTTAGTTATTTAATCACAGGGGCAGTACAAGATTAAAATGGATTAGAAAAATTAATCCAAACTAAATGTCTCCTTTATGAGAAAGTTTCCCAATGAACCTTAAATCAACAGGTTCCCAATTTCAGGTATAAAATCTGATTGAAATTGCTGCTGCTTTGAAAAACTACTGCTTTCTCCTGCTCCTCCTTACTAAAAATACAGGCCAAATTGCTATTTCCATAAAGATATATGTCCAATATTGACAGGAGTTCTATGAAAAATTCTTCATGACCTGCAGGGATTCTTGTACTTAACCCAAAGGCAAAATTTATGGTAATTTATCATATAAGAATGAACTGCTCTGTAGATCAGGGCTCCTGTTCCATGCTGCAGTCAGAATTGCTACCAAATGGGGGTGTATGGAGCGGGGGGGGGAGTGATGGTAATTAAATAGCTTCATTTGCAGTCCTCAATTCTTTGCACCTAATTCATGACAGCACACAAGATGGAGAGAAAGGTAGTTATGGCACCCTATACACTTTGCATTTCACCGGGTATGCTTCCCTGTCTTAGTCTTTAAAAAGGAAACTGTAAACAGTGAGCTGCAAAAAGATTGATGATGAAACAGCAAAAGACAGACAGGGGTGAGGGAAATAAAAGGAATTAAAAAAATGGGGTTTAGCATTACAAACATCAAAGCCTTTTAAAAAGAAGAGATCCAGCCATATTTTCCTCCTTCCTTTGTACTGAAGTTTAATAAACATTTTCTCCAAGTTACCAATTTTGAGAAAATCGCTGGATAAACACTTGTGTTAACCCAGTTACATGGCTCAGTGCCAAATGTAATGCCAAACTTCCCAGTTGCAAAACGAGCTGTTTTTACACACCAAAGTAACCACGCAGCAGGCCTGCCGAGCCTGAAGACAGCTGACAGAGATGACTGTTGCTGTCCCCCCATTGCACCGACATCCATCCAAATACCAACATCTGCTGTGCTACAATTTACTTTTTACACAACATTTAGCAAAACAGTGCCTCTGACTGCAACATCATTAAGGAAGTAACAACAAATAAATCGCAAAGTCCCATCAGACAATTGTAAAATTAAAGCATAGTTTGTCTTGCATACAGTGAGCTTTAGTTCAGACGTATTGGACTTCAGAAATAATAAGCATTAGAATCTGTATTCTTTTATTAAACACACAAGACAAAATTCTGTAAACCATGACAGGCATAATCCATCATTACAGTGAAAATTAGAGTTTTGAGGATATTGACTTGACTCAATAGGCAGAGAAGCAGATGCCTGCAAGGCAGCCTGGCCTGCCCAGGACTGTCACACCAACCCAGACTACTAACAGGATTACACTGTGCCTGGAAGCCTAAGCAGCGCACTATCAATTCGGGGCCTGCTCCTTTTCAAACACCCAGAGTGCATATTTGTGCTTACGAAGTAAGGAATTAATGTGCCTAAAAACTAAAGCGCCCTTTGCTCTAAAAGCAGGACAAAGCACAGGGGCCAAGGCAATCGGATGCCACCCCACAGAGGTGAGGTAGCAAGGCAGGCTCCAGGAATCTCGTTCCAAATTCACAGCCTGGAGGTTCAAACTGGGATTTAGGCTCCTAAGTGAAAGCCAGGTTTGGTCAGTGGTTCCACTGTACTGCCCAACATGTTTCACATCACAGAATCCCTACATAATCTGGTGTCCTCCAATTAGCTGTCCTTCACACCTGCGTCACCCAGGGTGCTGCAAGTCAAAATGGGGCAGTGCTGCCACCCTGACACTGCCACTGGGCTTGGGCTTTCATCGGTACACATGTAAGAGACGAGAAAGAAAGGAGAATTTTAATCTTTAAAACTGTGACCAGTTTTCAAAACCAATTCTTTCTTCCTCCTGTCCTGAAGTAATTCCTTGAATGCAAAAGAAAAAAAAAAAATAATTCTCACTTTCTTTTGAAAAGCGGATAGCGAATGAAAAGTTTCATCAAGAAACAACTTGAGTTCTGTTAGGCATCAATTAAGGGCTTTCCCTCAACCTTTCTGCTCCTCATCACCACCTTTAACACAACCTAAAAATTGCTGAAGTTACAAAAAGTGACTTTTTTTGTGGGAACGCTCCCCCAACATCTCCAGACAATGTTCTGTCAGGAACAAACAACATACCCAACACTCAGCTCAAGATACAAGAACTTGGCAGGCTGTATCTCAAAGCAGTTTCACCAAAACAATACCGTTTCCCTCAATCCCTATCAGTGTAATAGTGGAAGACAATATTTCAGATAACATTGGCAGCAAACATGTTGGTAAGTTCAGTGGACATTCTTTATCCAATTCACAGATAAAACCAGTCAACATCCACGGCTAGAGTAACAAGAGCGCTTCATTAGTTTTGTGCTTAATTCATGCTAAAGTCAAGGGGTTAGGCACTTAAATACTTTTGGGGGTTTTCGCCAATGTTGACTTGTGTCAGACTTTCTCTCTCTCTGACCATCATGGGACACAGGAGAAGCCGTGCAAAGCACAAGCTATGCTTATATCCTTTCCCAAGCAGGGAAATAGAGGACAGTCTTTTCCGTGCTAGCTACTACATGTTTGCACAACAGGAGTCAAGGTCCATCGGAAACTTATCTGAAGAGTTACTCCTGCGCAAACTTTAGATTCAACCTCTGAGTTCAGAACTGAAACACTGTTTGTCCATTTATCCCCTGGCATGGTTGGCTTTTTGTCAGACAGATGTATGCCACATGCAAGTTATTTCCCAACCTCTCTGCTCCACCTCCCTCCACGCACTCTGCACACACTCTGACCCCTCAGCAAATGTTGTAAGAGAGGAGGAAGTGTTTCTGACAGCTTGCATACTCTTCACAACAATTTTATTGCGGGGTATAAATGTTCTCTCCTGCCCCCCAACCCTCCTTGTAAGGAGACAAAGCAAAACAAACAAAAAATCCACCACTTCCCAAACAACTGAATGCCCTAAACCCAGCAGCAGGAAAGGAAAGGGGAGGGAAGGGGTGGAGAGGAAAGGACAGAGAGGATGGATTACACTGAAGTTATTTTTGTCCTGTTCAAGTGGATGGGCAGAGGCAACTAAATATAGAATTTATCAAAGCAGGTGAACAAGGAAGATGACATGAGCCACACGTTTCAAGGAGCAAGCAATAAACGAAGTACACTCCTACCTCCTGGCCCAAAAAGCTCCCAAAAAAACACACTTCAATTTGCATGAGTGAGATTTGATTGAACAAATATTCAACTCACCACAGCCTTCCCTTTGGACATGTGACGATGTAAATGTTAAGCAGATAGGTTTCCTGTCTCTTACCTGCTTGTACTATATATAAACACGTACTACGAAGTCCATGTTAAAACGGAAAGAGGTTTGCACTCTTCTGTGGTGTCTTGGACAGAAATTCTTCTGAAGAAAGTATGTTTGCATGTACAGCTGGGTAATAAAGCACCACTTGAAATCAAACATTAAGGAATGTTATGTTGTCAGTGGCAACACAAAGGATGTGGTTTCTATGAAATTTAACCAGTTATGTCAAGGACAATTGCTTTCTTCTGGTCAGACTGCAGCCCATGGCTTGCTCAGAGTAACTGCAACAGTAGTTTGAATTTCACAAGTGAAAATCCATTCATACATATTTTTAACTCCTTCCAGGGTCTGAGTGAGTCTGTGAAATGCACTGGGTGGCTGTTGCCAGAAGCATGTACTCCATTCAGTCACTGTGAGCAGCCCACGCTGGCAAACACACAAGTAGCAAGTCTCACCCAGGCTCTTGAGCTCTCAGAGCCTGCAGCCAAGGATGCAAACAATAGTATTTAGCAAGGACGTTAAGTGCTTTGCTGGTATGCATGTAGTAGTGAGCAAGGAAACATTCCGAGAAAAGACATGGCACCAGTCAAACCATGACATCAGTGGAAGCCTCACTCACATCAGTGCTGTAACCTACCACTGGGCTTAAAGAACAGAAAGTTTTTATGCAGAACATTTCCCTTCTATCTGTGCTCCCAGTTACCACAGTATCCAAGAGCCCCACAGCCTGAGATGCATTTGTCCTCACAACATCCCTGTGAAGTAGGGAAGTGCTGTTATCACCGTTTTACAGATAGGGAACCAGGGCACAGAGAGATAAAAATAACCTTATCTGAGATGATCATATAGGAGGAAGTTTGTGGCAGAGCAGGGGAGGACTGGCTTCGATTCTCGGTTCCAGGATGGTACTCTAATACACCCAGCCACCTCTTAAGCTTCTAGATGCTCTGCCTTCAGTTTGACCAGCCTACCTATCTCCCCTGGGCAACAAGGAATAGGGAATGCCTATAATTTTTATTAACAGCATTTCCAGCCAAGCGAAAATTGAAGAGGGTATCAAATGCAGGCATTTTTTGCATTCATAAATCCAAATCTGAACAAAGACAACAATTTCCAAAATAGTCAGCACTATCCTGGTATTGTGGGAAAAGGAAGGAAGGATGAAACATCAACTTTTCAAAGTAGAAAAATAAAAAAAAAATCCACAGCAACTCGTAAGTACAATTTTAAAATAATTAATAAAAGTTTTAATAGGAAGCTGGTATTAGACATGCATCCTTCAAGAACCTCCCCATTCTGGAGATTTGAAGTTATAAAACAGTAAGAAATAAAAAAATCCCTTTGGAACTACAGCTATCTCATTTCAGACGCAGATCTAAACACAGATCTGACGTAGTTCCATATGGAGACCTTGGCTCCAAACTTCACACAACAATCTTGTCTCAGATAAAACAAATTCCAGAGTCTAGAGACTGCTCAAGGTTTCCCATTTCTGGCTGGGCCAGACTTCAACCCTGCCCTTGAAGGCTCTCTTTTCTAAGTGAAATGGCACATCAGGTCCAAAATTTACTCTGTCCTTTGGAACTCCAGTTTCAGCCATCCAGAGCACCAGTAGCGAAATAAGCTTCTGCAACTTAAGGGCATTCATAAAGCAGCATTTCATGTCACCTATTTGAGGTGACTATTATCCTGGAACAAACAGCATAGATCCATCACCCCATGGATCACCTTATTTATCGAGTCTGACTCCAAAAGGCGGCTGCTCGTAACAGCCAAAGGACGACAGACCACCACTAAACCATCACAAATAGGCCTTGATGAAGGACACTGTCACTATACTGATTGGGACAAAGGAAGAAATTTGTGAGTTGATACTAGCTGAGGGCACCAGATCAGCCATGCTCAGCTTCCAAGTTGCCTCTGCTATCAGTAGACTATCTTGTTAATCACTGCTGATAAGCTGGACCTTATTGCTCAGGCCTCTACTTTTATAACAAGCTGTTGCTGTAAACTTCAGCCACCAGTAACTCAACGTGAATCTAAAGCACACCTCCTCTGCCATGGTCAGAGTCTCAAGGAGCTGCAGCCAACCAGCTATTGCTGAAGGTGACCATCAAAGCACCTAATTCAACTTCCATCAGTGACATAAAATAACTGAAGCCTTGCTTGGAAAGGACCAGAAAGAACAGAACCAGTCCCACCACACATCCTGCTACCCCTATTTCTCCCCCTTCTTTTACACCAGGACTACAAAAGGGTGAAAGAAAAGGCTGGGATGAGGTTAGAAACATTTCTACCTTCCGACAGCGAGCCTCACTGCAACAACAGCCAACCAAACAAGCAAAAGCAAGCAAGCTCCCAGCAGTTTCACAGCCACATAGCAATCTTAGTAAACCAGGAATTCTAGTAATTAAAGCAGAGAGCAACTTTTGGTTCCAAAGCACGGACCCATAACACTAACAACAAGTAATAAATTAGCAAGTTTTGTTATTATTCCATGTTTTGAACCTTTTCCTTGGAAAATCCCAAGTTCTGTATTTGAACAGATCAGCCAACACTAAAAAATGAAAAGGCGTGTTGACAACAGAGGAACTGCTACTTACCTTCTGTTTCACAGCCATCACAAGGAATATCAAAACTAAAACCAAGCACCTCTACCAATGGGGTTGTTATTCTCCTTCAAAATCAGGCTGGGCTTTGCATGAGATTCCCAATATCAAACCAGTCAAGAAACACAAAATCACAGAATACTTTATGTTGAAAGAAGCCACTAGAGGTGATCTGGTCTAATTGTCTACTCAAAGCAGGGCCATTCAAAACACTATAAAATAAATCCTAACACTTAGTAGTACATGTAGGTAATTCAGGAGAATTATAAAAACACAATGGCAAAAAATAGAATGAATGAAACTTTATAAAAGTGCAACTTTCAAATCAAATTTGAGGAACAAAACCTCAAGTCTGCTTGGCCATGTGCCCTCATTTTTGATCACCTTGCCTCCACTAACTGGTTTGACGATTTTAACAGTCAGCAGAAAGACAATCATCAATAAACATTGTGTGTGTACTGGGCATAAAAAGGAGAAATGAATTCTGTGTTCCTCTATGTTTTATTTCACCACATGAATGATGAAAGATACAGCACAGGATCGTACACGGTCAAAAAGGTATGCACACTCTCTGAAGCATGAACATGTACCTACAACCACACACATCCTGTTGTGTGTCATTCCACTTCTAAAATGGTGCCTAAAAAGAGAAAAGTCTCCAGAAACATGAGGTTTTGCCATAAGCACACCCAGTCTAGTTGTGGGAGTAAACAAACCTCTCCAAGACACCAACAAGAGCTGTTGTAAAGTAGCCCATTCCTAGTAGCCTGGAGCAGGTGCTGAGAAGAAAGCTTTCCTCTGGCCATGTGGAGGAGGATTCCTTAAAATGGGAAGAAAACTTCATATATACTGGTTTTTGCACATTCCAGCCAGTAACCTGTCAGAGGATTAACACAAAAAAACCCCAAAACAACCACAAAAAAAACCCACAAAAAAAACCCTTAAAAATGCATAAAACTTATCACAGTAAATCTGATCTCTCCCCCCCCCCCCCCCCATTTTAGATACAGCTTTCTGTAACATAATGATTTGTATTACTGCAGTACACTGCAACTTCAGATACACATCTGGAGCTGAGCCACCTGCTGTACAAATAAAACAATGAGACAGTCCCTGTTCTGCAGAGTTTATTTGTCACAGGACAGGGACAACGGAAGGCTGTGCAGATAGACACACAAAAATAAGGGGACCAATACTGGGCATCGCAGTGAACAGCAGTCTCAGTACACGTGCACTGCAAGTTCGTCAAGGCCTTTTATAAGCAACACAAGGAGCGAGAGCTTTTAAAGAGGATAATAAAGCAGTACTGCAGCTGTTTACAGGGACCATTTCCCAAGTGTGAAAGGGTAGCATAAGAGAATGCACAGAGTGCTTGCTTGCCCCCATGTTGTAGTCACAGTATAGAGACATGCTAGGCTAACTGGAGGCAGAAGTTAACATCTTAATAGCAAATTAGAGATGGTAAAAATAGGTATGAAAAGCAAAAGCAGATGGTTTTGCAGCTCAATGCAAGAGGAACTAGTAGATAGCAACAAAGCAGCAGCTCAAAGAACGAGCTCTGCCCTGTTCAGAGCAGCACTCTGAATGGAACAAGGTTACATGCCAAGCATACAAAGATGCAAGATGATGCAAACCTTAGAAAAGTATATTCCCCCCCTCCATGTTTTGCTTTTGTTTTTTATTTTCATGAATAACAGTATACTCCAACAACTACAGCAGCTTTGAAAATATCAACTACTTTGAAGATCAAAAAATACAGTCTCTGCAATCTGGTTATATTTGCTTTAGAGCTGAGACAAGTCACTATTTCAGAAAGAAATCTGACCACCTGCTGCTCTAAGCAGAGAAGGCAGTATACATGTAAAATCATGCTTTTCTCCGAAATAACAACTGATATTACCCAGGAAACACAGACTAGACTGGGAAAAAATGCATTAACTCCCAATGGCACAGTTATGCTGAACTGAATTGTACATGGCTGGCTAGTAGCCTTCACTCAGTTGTCACAGGTTTGCTCATCTTAAAATCATTTTATGTTATTCCCGATGAACAATCTAGTACAGCCGCTTTAGACCTCTGGCTTACTTTCAAGTCAGAGGGTAGATACCAGTAAGGCTGGGACATCCCAATAACTCAGGCATTAAAAAAAAAAAAAAAGTTATAGCAGTTATTATGGAAGGATGAAACACCTGCAGTACAAAAGGTTCCTATTGCAGCAAGAACAGCACATTCTAACCCAATAAAAGCAATCACCAAGTCCAGTCCTAGAGCTCGCTTGGGATCAGATCAGTCTATGCCAATGACAAGGTGTAAGTTTTAAGCAACTGCTCTTAATGCAGCTGAGCCACCACAGCTGAAGAGAAGAAGCTACTCCAGTGCATCTGTCTTTAACAGGTCTGTCCACTATGTGCAAAATGTAAGGCCAGATTTGGCTGCTACACCTTTGTAAGCCCCCTGCATAAAGGGGGAGAATTAACCCACCTTGTAAAGGCAACAGTCCAGAGGAAAAATGCCTCGTTTTACCTGAATGTGCTGAACCTGGCAAGCACTGACAGTCAGGGAACACACAGAACCGTTTAAAAATACACAACATCATTTATTACACTGGGACAGTACTTCGTGTTGCACAATCCAAGCTTTTGTTTCGAGCAAGAAAATGTTTTCTAAATATTTTGTCACCATGACAGTCTAGCCTTGGACTCAAATTCTGCCCTTGGTTACTCAAGAAAACCCCTGTGAAGTCAACTGTGTTGTACAGCTTGTCGCCGCGTCCCAGGCCGCCGGGAAGGCTCACCTGGCAGTGCAGCTACTGGTGTCCTCTCGGCCCTCTGTGCTCTGTAGAGCCCTCTCACCCCAAGCTATTTTGCCCACTCACAAACTAAAACATTCAACATAAGATCCATGTGAAGAAACAACAACGAATGTAAGAGGAAGACTGTTTTGCAACTAAGAAATACTAAACATCTCACCGACAGGTTCAGCTTTATCCGAGGAATACAGGCAAAACAAAAACCATTCCCAAGATAGCAGAATGAAATATTTTCAATACATGGAGAAAGAGAGACATAGAAACACATCCCAGCTTTGAGGGCCCTCTTCCAAGTAAAAACATTTCTTTCAGGGACATTAATTTGGCAAACTAAATCTGAGCAGATACAGCCTAAGTCCACAGCACAGCCCCGAACAAGCAGTGGAGAATTTCTGTATGACTCAGGAAGCCCAAGAAAGACTTCTGCAGAACAAGATCAACAGGGTGTTTATATACAACCAACAGTGTCATGTGAACGGGCAGTTTAGTTCGTTAAATGAATGTTTGCATTGTCATTTAAAAAAAAAAAAAAAACAACAAAAAACCACACCCTCCATTCCACACTTACAAGTTTCCAACATTAAAAACATAGCAGTGGAAGGAAGTACTCCAGCAGCCAAAATTTACAAATTCTTACCATAACTTTGGCACACTAAACTTCTCCAGTGTCACAAAGGCCTATTCTTCAGGGGGCTTGGTTGCCTTTTTTTTTCAGAAGGACTAATCCACATGTGAAGGCTATTAAAGAACACACAAAATGCCAACAGAAGCATAAACATGCACACTTTTTGTGCATGCATGTGTGTTTTCAAAGTTTTATCTGTCTTTCCTTACACAGAAAGATACCTAGGAACAGCCTGGAGGCAGGTATTTCTGCTTTCTCTCTTTTTACTAAGTGAAGCTCAGTAAGGTTTTTCCCTTCCCCCCCAAAAAATGACAATGCTATTTTATTTTAATTCATTCAAATTGGTGACAGAGATTCATTCTCATGAGTTGCATTCAGCAGCCAGGTTTCAAGAATTTAACAAACAAAATGAAGATTTTAGTATGGTCAGGAGGTGGGCTGTTTGCTTGTTTTACTAGAAAAGAAATTCCTAACAGTAACCTTTTAATTGTTTTAGAGGCACCTTACTAGAACCTCAAAGAAAATGCTAATACTCTAAGTTACACTCGGCATTTCTGCATTGCAAAAACAAATCCAAGCTCTGAAAGTCAGCACTTTTTCCTCTTATTATCTGAAGCTATATAAAAGCCCTAAGATAGATTTGAAAGAAATACAACAGAAAATCCTGCCTGATCTAAATACATAGAGCTAAATTTATCTTTCAGTTTTCGAAACACCGCTTAAGAGATTGAGCATTTAGAGTTCTATTCACTGGCTAGAAAAAAGCCAAATGGTACATTTTAAAAAACTGACTTTGAAATATTGTTATGAGAACAGGGACAAGCTATGTAAACCCTAAAATTCTGTGGGTCTTTGTATTCACGATTATTGTCACAAACTAAAAGGCTCATATTCCCTACTAAGCAAACATTTACAATTAAATCCATTCTGCACAAGGCATTTGCATTTTGAGATAGAACAGTCAGTTGTTCAGCTGCTGTGATTTAGATGGATTGGTTCATTATTGCTGCAGTTCGTTTTCAGCTACACTGTATAACAAAGGGGTGCCAATGTAGTCTTGAATGGCTTTAAAGCTAAGTATGCTGGTATTCTTCCATGATGATGTAATTTAACTATCTCCCCATCTCTCAGATCAAGATTATCTTGACTTTACAGGCTAAACTTCAGCAAAAACGACAGAAACAAGCTGTCACAATAGTGTTCAATAGGCAATATCTCTGCAAGTCAGATGAAGGCTGTTGCTGGCAAGTTTGCAGTGATTTTCCATGTATGAAAAAGTAATTTTCCTGAATTCTTATTTAGAAAAATACTTCTCTTATGCAAGTAACAAGGCAACTTCGACTTCCACACTGGACGATACATCAGTTATATACCTTCAAATGTTCATGCTATAGTAAAAATGAATCTGTACCAGAAAAGACCTAGAACTACAATGAACTCTGATGAGAAGAAAATTTCAAGTTGAAAAAGTCAACTACTATCCTACTCCTTCACTGTCTGAAACATATCACCAAAGGCAGCATTAAAGAAGCAAAACTATTTTTCTATTAACAACCACGTAAAAAGGCCAGACTTCTTTTTTAAAAAAATTATTGAAGAAAAAGCCATGATGATTGGCAGCATTTAACCTCCCAATCTAAAGCATGGTCTTCTTGATACACTGCCAGAGCAGCATAAAGAACACTTACCACAGAATGACTTAATTACTGAATTTATAGTGACAAAGGATTCATATCCTATGTCCAGAAATCAATTTCCAACTATAAAACTACTTCAAAGCCCCACAACCAGCACTGCCACTATAGAGTATCACAACTAGATTCTAGTCTGCTCCATGCATAAACTTCAAGTGGAACAATAAACATATAATATAGCTAAACCTATTCAACTACACATTTAAGTCAAGTCTTGAATTAAGAAATAAATGCCTTCTCTTTTCTTGGTGTTCCCAAAATTTCATTTCTACTTAATTAGGCCAGGAGGGGAAGGATATTGCATGAGCAAAAGTTAAAAATTAAAAAACCAAACCCCCCAAAAATCTGCATTACAGAGAAAACACTTTCATTTAGTTAACTGACTGCTATTTATAAAAGGTTTACAGACCACAGACAGGCGCAGGGATATGCTTGAAACACAAAAAAACACCAGCCCAGAAAATCCATGCCTGGAAGCCCCTGAAAAGCAACCAGCAAATAAAAGGTAGTATTCCCACTTTGCAGCTATGAAGAAGCCTGACAATAGATTTTGAACTGCTTAACAGGTTTGTTCAAGGGCATAACTTTTCACTGACACTCCCAACTGTGAAGGTCCAACATAGGCAAGAACATACAAAATAGTGTGAACCCTTGTATTTCAGGGCATAAACCCAACTTGGTGCAAGCATCTTACACACCAGTGTAACTACATCATTTTGAACAAGGCAGCATTACATTGTCAGCTGTAACATGGTATGTACACAGGCTCATATGGGAACACAGCGTAAAAGATTTTAAATAATTTTTTTTTTTCTCTTAAATCTTGAGATTTAGTTTAACTGGATTTTGATGGATGAAAAAGCAGTTCAAATATAGTTTCATTTGTATGTTTCTATTAGACATTAGACCTGTCAAGCCTCTGGCAGAAAACATGAAAGTTATTCTTTCATATCGCTTGCTTTCAGAAGTGTAATCAGGATGCACTTCTTGATCCCCAGATCCTTTGACAAAATTGCAGAAATAGTAGGGTATACTGCTAAGGCCGAGAGTTCAGAAAAATAAAAACGCACATTACAAATTATTCTAAATCCTCTATTTTCTGAGGTTTTTCTTTAAAAGTAATTAAACAGGTCTTTTTCTTCTCCGTAGTCTAAACTGTGAAGAAGGCACTCAGGTTACATTTTCCAGGCTCTTTCTACATCATAAAGATCAGCAAGCTCCTCTGCTTCAGAAAGAAAAAGGGGTAAAACTTTCAAAATCTTGTGACTTCTACAGCTGGGAACTGATTTATAAAGTCACCACAAATGTAAGGGCTGCACTTAAAATTTGAGAATTAGCAGCGATTGCTGTAAGCAGCCCTGACCTGCATCAGCACCTGAAATCCACTCAAGTAACACCAGTGTCAACCTCATGAGTTAGACTTTCATATCAGCACACTAATGCTTGTCTTGAAGACTCTGCTACAAAGACAGGTTGAGAGGGTTGGGGCTGTTCAGCCTGCAGAAGAGAAGGATCCAGGGAGACCTTACTGCGGCCTTTCTATGTATAACAGGGGCTTATAAGAAAGACTGACAGAGGCTATTTACCAGGGCCTATAGTGACAGGACACGGGGTAATGGTTTTAAACTATAGGAGAGTAGATTTAGACTACATATGTATAAGGAAGAAATTCTTTACTTAGCGTGGTGAAGCACTGGAAGAGGCTGCCTAGAGAAGTTACGGGTGCCTCATCATTGGAAGTGTTCAAGGTCAGGTTGGATGGGGCTTTGAGCAACCAGATGTAGTGAAAGATGTCCCTGCCCAGGGAAAGGGAGGTTGACTAGACGATCTTTAAAGGTTCCTCCCAACCCAACCCATTCTAAGACTGGAGCTCCCACCCAAAACAGGTGTCTCCTATGAATGCCATGGTTCATGACCAACACAAAACCCACTTCTCTGGCATGCATGTTCTGTGGTCCTCGTTAAGAGAAGAACATTAGTAAAGCGCCAAGCAGAGGAGACTGATTTGAAGGCCCCGTAAATGATTCAGATGCTGCACTCCGTCTCAATATTAGCACAAAATACCACTGCACTCATGCACAGAACCACTGACTCCAAAGTGTATTTTCTGCATGCAGTTCATCAAAGGCCTGAGCTTTGGACAGCACTTCAAAACACGCTCTCCTTACTTGCCCAAGAGACTCAGGAAAACAGTAACTGACTTGCCCACAGTCTGTGATGATTGTTTACCTCTGCTGTCCTCAAATATGACCATGCACTTTTGAATAAATTGACAAATTTCACAATATTGTTTGACCAGCTATCTTTTTCACATTTTTGGCTCAACTTGAAGAGGTGAGAGAATAATCCCAGAGTTCCATAACATGTTTTCCAACTGCACTCGAAGTCAGTCCTATTTCCCCCTTTCAGTTGCAGTAAATATTTCTCACAGAAGCACAGTACTTCACACCTAATATGGTGCTATTCTTTCTCCATTCTTTTTCTTCCTCTTTCCTCACATAGTTTCCTGGTTTTTGTTCCCCAATTAAGAGGCACATTGTACCTGCAACATAATACATCTGAAAATAATAATCCCTCCTCTGTCTTCCCCCCATGAGAAATTACTTTTTAAATAAGATTTAACCCATTTTTTTCTTAGTAAATCAATTACTTCAATATGTAAAAGGGGAAAAAACCAACAAGGCTGACAGTTGTTTGGTTTTTTACAATGCTGTCTTTTAAAATGCATCCAAACTAACTGTTCAAATGTTCAGCAAATGCCTCTTTCCAATACATACTAAGGCTTGTTTCCTGAATGAGTCCGAGACCAACCACCACACTAATTTTTAAGAGAATTATTAGTAACATAAAAAGTGGATAAAAAAAGATACACTACATGTCACCATGTACTGCTCTAGGAGCATCCAAGTCTTCACCAGCTTTTTCAGATGGTAAAGTCTAGGGCTAAGAGTAGTAACACAGAGCAAGTTTAGGCAGGGGAAGCTGCAGGCACAGGCAAAGAGTGCAACTGACAGGGCTTAGGCAGGGGGAGCACCAGGAGGGAATGTTGGAAGGGAAGGAACCTTCTGGCATCCACAAAGGGGCTGCAGGGGAAGACATTCTGAAGTGAGGACAAGGTACCAAATTTAAAATGCGTGGCACAGCACCTTGCCTAAAACCACTCCTGCAAGAACAACGAGCGAACTTTACTCTTTTGCTCTCTCTTTACCTCAAAATAGCATACTCACTTAGCACTTCTTCCTTCCTAAATCCAAACCTGATGACTTCTCAATATGCCTACTGAGAGAAAAAAAGAACAGAAAACCACACGTGGAGAACTTCCCCACCACCACCACAGGCCTACCTTTTCCTTCTTGAAAACGAAGGAACCATGAAAAAGAGGATCAAAGCCAACGCGGGCAGTTTCTGCATGATCCACTGTATCAAGCATTCCCAGGCTCACTTTAACAGGGCTTACAATGTCCTAGATCCCTCATTCTCGAATCTCTTTTAATAACAAGTAACAGTAATTTATGACACTACCCCACTCTTAGAGATAAAATTGAGACCTAGTTTGTTTCGCTTCTGATGTACAATAAAACAGAATATGAAAGTAAACTTCTAGGACTGACATAAATAACGTGGGCATCAACATCTGAGCTCTTCCTCTTTCCCATTCAAAGCAAGAGTGTCACTTGCACATCGCATCTAAGTTCCAGACAGTCAGTTTACAAACACAGAGAAAAACATCTAACCTAGCATGTCATCTCTAAAGAACTGAAAGTATTTTGCAAAAAAGGTGGGGGAAAATGTTGTAACAACTTTTTTGGAGTAATTTTTACTGAAAAAAGAAACATTTGGACTTCACCCTGCAAAAACGTGAAGCTGTGGCTGGAAGAAAGGCTTTTTTAAAAGGACACTGGAAAGTAACAAAGATGGTCAAAGACTTAAGTAGTCTGCTCAGTGGAAGGAAGATAAGCAATCTCCAGGCTATGCTAGCTCTTTCAAAGATGTAATACAGTATAGTTACACTGTACTAGGTAATTCTCAGCATCTGACTTCCCTGTCATCCAAAGCAGACTTTTTACAGTACACTGGATCCAGCCTGTTTCCTATGATCTCTCCACAAATAATTCCATCAGATGAGATCTACCCTCCAAAAGTCTAGCTGACTAGCCATTATCAGGTCATATTTCTCCAGATGTTTTGTGATCTCATCCTTTCTTAATGTCTCTAGCATCTTGCCTACCATCAAGGTCAGATTTATTGGTCGACGATTTCCTGGTTCCTCCCCAATCCCCTTTTCCCAGAACAGTGCAAGCAAAATGAAAGCAACCAAGACCTAGCATTGCAAAACTATTGCCCCTTGTGTTGAAAAAGAGACACAAAAGAAAAACCACAAATTGACACAGTTTATCTTTTGGTTCCAATAAGAAGAACAACAATTTCCCTATAAACCCAACCCTTCAGCTCTGGAAGTAGCATCAGCTTCTTTCCATCTGTTACAAACTTCCCCCTCTCTGTTCTTTGTTCAGCCCCTATCTTGTTTCTTACCTTTCCTCTTCCCCTCAGTTTTTCCTCTGAAGCAGCTGTGCCCTCTATAGCTGGCATCTTCAGAGTTCAGATGCGTCTTAGGATCCCTTGTATCAAATGCCACAGCCACTCCTTTGAAATACCATGAAAGACAGACGATCCTTGAACTAATCTGAACCTTGAAGATTCTGGCTACACAGGTCATCAAGAAAGTGCACCGCTACATCTCAGGGACGGACAGAAGCCGAGGTAAAAAATAAAACACACACACGCACACATATATATACACAAAAAGAGGTAGGGAACACAGTGAGAACAGAAAAGAGAGAAGAAAGAAGAGGTGAAGAAAAACAGTGAGACAAGAGACCCACTGGCTTAAAGAAAAAAAAAAGTTAACTTCTGGTCATACCTCGTAAGATCCTGTTTTGATTCATACTAAACAGAATACTTACTGAAAGTATGAACCTGTGCTCAAAGTAACAAAGCTAAAGTTCACCATCAGAACTATTCTGCTGGAGAAATTTAAAAGAGCAACAATCAGCATTTGATTCCTGGCTTGTATTTTACATATGGATTCTGCATTCATTTTATGCAATGAAGCTATAGGAAGACAAATCACAATGGACTACTGGTTATTTATTAGGATATCTGTTATCACTCCATTTCATTACAGAAATAATTCTTTAATGAAAAAAAAAAAAAAAAATCAGTAGTATTTCCTTAAGTGGAATAAGTATTTTTTGTGTAATTTCTTATTTAAGGACCTCTAGTAATTTTGATCAGCTTGGAAGCCAGACTCCCAACCACGCAAATAGTTTTACCTGCCTGAAGTCCACACAAATTGACATTTGGAGGACGCGTTCTGGCTTTCACGGTCAAAATTACTGTGTGGTGTTTATGTACTACTTAAAAACAAAAGCAAATGTAGCTCCACATTTGCTGCTAAATATTAATGAATACACAGGTCTCTCCTGCTGCTTGTAATTGCTTCAGAGTTCTCAGAGTGAGAAATTGAGATTTCTATTTCCTTTTTTAAATGTCAGTGTACATTCTTCCCTCCCCCTCTTTCCCTGCCTCCAAAAGACTCCTTTTTCCATATGAGTTTATGCCCTAATAAGAAAACCGGATATACTAGGGAAGACAGAGATGACAGAGTATCAAAACGCACAATCCCCCTCTTTGTTAGCCTTGCAGAAAGACTTTAAAAAAAAACAAAAAACACACAGGATGAAGACTGAAGACAATAGAAGGACCTTTATAAACAGGGACCAGAGCAGAAAGATGCAAAAAATCCAATGAGACCTTTAAAATGGATCCGTAAAGTAAATAAAATACACTCAGGCATACCTCTTTTATCCAAAAAGTTACACAATACACAACCAAAATTAAGGGTACTCATGACATACATCCAGAAAACCTGCAATCTCAGAACTCAACAAGCAGCAATTTGGGCAGGTAGTTTTCTCCTTCCCCCCTCATATTCAGCCACAACTATAGCACCTCTGCATCAACCCATTTCCCTCATCCTTTCCCACTGAACAAACCTTCAAAATAACACAACCAGGGACTATATATTCTGGACATACCCGTACAATACACCAATCCCAAATCTGAGTTTCTTCATGTTTTCTACATGTGTGCTGGAACACTTCAGCCACTCAGTCGTGCAAAGAGCGTTTAGTATTTTAACTACTGTTTCCATCTTCACACAAGAGTCTACCACCTCACTGTGATTAGAGTAACAGCACCAAGCACTGCTCAATGGGGAAAAGGGGGGGGGGGGGGGGGGGGGGGAAGTTCATTCATGAATTCTTTTATTTCTGCCTGGTTGAGGTTAGACATGTCATGGAGATGACTCTGGCCCCTGCACAAACATCTGCGCTACTGGAAGTAGAGCTTCCTTTAAGCGACCAACAGAACTGCCAAGAGCTTTCGGCCAGGCAGTGATGTTTAATTTCATTTCTCCATTTGTGTTTTTAATCTTGGAAACAAAAACAGAAATGTAAAGCATGCTGACAGAAGAAAACAACCCCACAATTCTAGAAAGCCCTGCTATTTCCCTGCCAGAACAAAACACCTGCTCCTGCTAATGACAGCTTTATGCTTATATACACCTGCCATCCAGAAGGGCTCCAGAGCACTTTGCAGCCTGATTTATACATACACAAATCATTAAAACCACCAAAATTAAGCCACTGCTGGGGTGAGATGTAGCAACTGTTTAACTACACACAGCCATGCTGTTCAACTGCTCAGGACGTGAACTAAGAGACACCATATCCAACCAAAGCTATGCGGGAACGTTAGGTAGAGAGAACATCATTGCCCAATCTGGATTTCAGCCAGTCACTACTTAAAATATTTGCATGTGGAGGGCCCTAGAATCTTTAAAGAACACATGCAGTGCAACGTTCGGTTTTATAAATTATCCAAAAGACAAACAATATACATTTCCTATATCTAAAATCCTCCTTTAGCAGTCCCTCCCTGCAGTAATTACTGTTTATGCCTTAACTTCAGAAGCTCACAGTATCAGACATCAGTTTTGGAAACATCCTGTGGTTGAAGCACTTGATCTTGCAGAGCCAGCAAACTGATAGGGTCTGCCAATAAATGCAGATGATTTAAAAAAAAAAAATCCTTTAGAAAACACACACACCAGTGGATCAGTTCCCCCTAGAAGCAGCCCCAGCCAAAAGAACTGAATCTGTCAACTGATCCCAAAACAGCTACAAAAACCAAGAGAGTAACAGAGCTGACACACTGGCAAGCCGAGGAGGAGAGATAGCACTGCTTTCTAAAACCCTCCCTCACATGGACAACGCCAAATTAACAGTTGCAAAGTCAACGAAGTAGAATGAAATAGGTGTCACGGCACATACCAAGAAGGCAAAAAGGCACTGGGGAACAGGTTAAAAAGATTAGGAAACCTGGCATCCAACAAACGCCAAGAAATCTTTTAAGAGTTTGGGCGTTCGGGCACAAATTTGCAGCCTCAAATATGCAGAACATGCAGAGTAACATTTTGGAAACGGGAAAGTGTTCAGCAGATAATCTCATCATAATATTATCAGCAAACCATCAGATAGTAATCTGTTCCTCTAAGGTAATTTAAAAAAAAAAACAAAACCAGATCAGAGCATCGTTTACTAAGACCTCCTCCAGAGGTCTCCTTACTTGAAAGCAGCTTTATCATAATTGTAGAAACAATGAAAATTCAATTCTCAAAAGCAAATATGGACAAGCTTGAAGTACAACACAACTGTTTTAAAGTTTCAGACACATCTGTGTCTGAATCATCCGGACGATAGAATTCCATTTTCATACTTTTTAAAATAAATGTTTCTCCCCCCAATTTTTGTACAGTGCTCCTCAAAATAACAAAATAATTTTTTTTAAAGTTACAGGTAAGTACAGAAAGAATTGTAACAATAGACAGTTAAAAAAATCCTCAGCCTAAAAACATAATTTAAAACTAAAAACATATCTCTTTGATTTGAAGAGTTTCTAGATTAATAAATGGGAATAGGAAGCATAATTCTGTGTTTCTTTCTCCTATTTTATCCAAACACAGCATAATTCTCAAATACTTTGTCAGAACAAGGTAGCCTGGGTACACCAGAATTATCAAACGAGTTATTTAAAATACTGAGTGGAAAGGCATTTCTAACTGAAATAAACCAGAACAACAACAACAAAAAAACAGAAAAAACTTTATCAAAACATTTTTACATCAAACATCAGACAGTTTGCTAAACTAAGCTGCATATCCAGCTGTTAGAAATACGTTTCCACCCTTTTAAAACACAGATTATCACACATTTTCTAAATTCTTAGAAATTTCTTACTGTTGCAGAAGTACCATGAGCCTTTATCAGGGTTATGATAACGTATTCCCATTTTCTTCCAGAAATAATTATGCTACACCTTTGCACCTTCAGGCAAGTTGTTGCAAACCCTCTAGAAAAATCCTGAGTCTGCAGAACCACACGAGCTTCCCTACTGCTGGAGTACACAGATTCTGGTTTTGGTCCAAAAAAATGATGATATTATGGAAAGTACCTACACTGTTCTCTCCTTTCCAAGAAAGGATAGTAGAATACAAAGAAACAGGTAAGTCAAGTAACTTATAGGAGCAATGCTGTCGTACTTGAAAACAAACAGCCTCCTACCCCCCCAAAAAAGAATAAACTCACTGTTTTGGGAATAAAACATTCAAGAATGCAGAAAGCGTAATGGTACACATAACTGTTATTTCAGTTTCGCCACCCCGTCAAGAATAAAGACTTTTTATAAAAATCAAGTAGCATTAGTGGTACAACAGAAATGCACAGAGCGCACAAACTCAAGGCTATTCTTCCTGTCTAGGACACTGGTACCAAGTGCGGTTCAACACAAACAAAATAGCACATTCTGTAGCAAGACTCTGCAAGAGCACTGCATTGCTCGCAAAATACAGGCATATTTTCCACCATTCACATGAAGATCCACCTCAAGACAATTTTATCTTCTGACACAGAAAGAAAAACTAGACTTACATATAAACTGAAACAATTTGCTGCAGTTTAACCTTTAACACTCTAAGTAGCATCTCCTCAGTTGCTATTTTTATCATAATTTTCAAAGCAGTTGACACAGTTGTCAGTGCACACACGCACACACACGCACCCAAAGAAGACCCCTTACACGTGCATTTTCTCAAACTTGAGAGAAGATCATGCACGCTCCTTATATGCTGTTTCCCATTAGGGTGAATGGGAAAATAATGGACTATTTGAAGATACACTGCTGCTAAAGGACAGATCACCGCATGAGAGAAAGTCAATCTACTGTCCTGAAGCAAAGAGACACTTACCTCGTTTGTGAAGCCACCCTTCCTTCACTATTGCTACTTCATTCATAATGGCAGGAATGTCTCTTGAAAAACCAGTTTATGCCAAAAGATCACTCTGTTGAAATTCCTGAACTCCCGCAGAAGGCTCCACAAAAGGGATGGGTTTTTTTTTTCCGTTTTTCTCCTTCTCAGCTATTTCTAAAAGGATCAAAAGAAGAGCGCACCATCATTTTGAAGCATGTCACATGTGTACAGTAAGGTACAGAACAGGGACTAGCTTTCATTGCTGGGTTGTTGGTTTGGGGTTTTTTTATTATTATTATTACAAATCCTGAATGACGGCTTAGCTCTTCACAAGGATTTTACATCTTGGCGGGTAGAGGTGCCAAAATATGTACTTGCTAAGTCCTGCTTCTTCACCAAGCAGGCTGATCATGGGCAGATTCACAACATCACCAGACACTGTCTGGATTAGAGGTAGATGCAAGACATTGCCCAGTAGACCTCCATCTCTCCAATACCACCTCACTCTCAACAGCAGTATTTCCTGGTAAGACGACTTCCAAAAGCTCTTTTTGAAGGTTTCTTTACAGCCTGGTATAGCAGTCTATCAACTATCATCCTCAAGATAAACCTCTGACAGTAAAAATTCCCAATGTCTGCTTCACATTTTCCTACCTTCAGCATTATCCCTGCTAATCCCGCTCAGATCTTGACTCCCCAAAAAGTGTCTTCTCTACCTTTGATTTTTAAAACTCCTACTTCTCCTAGAGGTATACAATGAATCTCAGGTAAGCTCACATACCTTTCTGTTATCCTAAATCAGCCCTTATAGCACCCTGATCAATTTTATTGCTCTTCCCTGCAGTTTGCTGCTGTCTTTCTCACAATGAAATACACCCAAGTAAAACTTAGGATTTTTACCCTTCTGCTTTATGAGATGAAGTCCCTATCTAAATAGCTCAAAATTGCCATATCGTATTGAAAATGTGTCTAGCTCATGGCTGACTACCACAGAAATGCTCTTCACATTTCTCTCCCTCATTGAAAGTAATCTCTTCCCAAATGCATTAGCTTTTATTATTTTTCTAAATTGAATCTGATTATTTTTCCACTTATGGTACAAATGTTCTCTGTTTGTTTTTCTTTAATGACTTCTGTGCTCTCCAAAGTGTCCATACTGCCATTCAATTTGGTATTACTTGGGTGATCAAAAAATGTAATTGGTGACAAATTCCCAGCAGTAACCAACAAGTCTAATAAAACAAAACCCAGCAGCATTTGTAACCTGCCACCAAAGACCTGGCTTTTACTGGAGTCTCTCTCCAACCACAAAGATATCACATTCCCACCTAACACATATACACCATCTCTGCATGCATTTGGCACGCGTGCATCAATTATCTCAGAGCATGCAGGTGATAGCCATCCATCAGAAACTAGATTAAAAAGCAACTAATTCCCCATAACTCACTAAGACACAACCCTGGATGGAAGAAACAGGTGGTCAAAATGAATCCAACCTAGAACTGAAACCCCAGCTGAGACAGAGGGCTCTGTACCGTACATCACCAGTGCTCTGAAATGGGCAGCCTTCAAAGCAAGGTCAAACTTGAACAAGTTCCATCACTGCCAGCAGAAACGGCCTGGGAGAAACGAGGTCACTCTCCTGATCCTTTGCCTGTGAACTTTCACTGTTTATCACTATTCCTCAGCTTTTCCAGTAACACTTTATTTTCTAGTTTTTCCCCAGAAACAAGGCAGTGGGGTTTTTTTTTCCTACATTACAAATCTGCCATATCTCACTGGTTAAAATTACCAACTCCAAGAAACAGACATTTGCCTGAGGGAGGGAAAACACAAAAAAATACATTGAACAAGCGACGCGTAAGAATTCCTTGAGTTCACAAATACATATGAGAATAGAGACCAATAACCCAGAGCTGCCAGAGTTACCTTGGAACAAACTCCTTTAGCTCCAGAACAATTAGGACAGAACCTGACAAACACAGCAGGCTTTCATTCCCCTTTCAAAATTGCATGCACAATAGTCATGCGAGCTAGACTTACTTGTTGATGTCAAGAGGAGGCTAGACCTCATTTAGAGGCTTCGTTTAAGAATCGAGCCATTTGCAAAGTGTTGAACAAAACCCCTAAGATTATCACAGCTTATGTCTGGAAATGCAACACCCAGCTGTGAAAGTTAACGCTTCTAATGTTGTGCTGTAACATAACGCAGGAACTGTGCAACCTACCTCTGCATCTTGAATTCAGCGATGTAGCTGCAATGATCAATCAATATCCTTTTCAATAACCATACATAAAGAAGGAAGCTACGAACCAAATTAGTCTGTAGAAAGGACAATCCTATTATTAAAAGCAGAAAAAAGCACGAAGGCCCAAAATTGTGCAATCTGCAGCTAACTTACTGCAGGTTTTTCTGGGTTAATGCTTGCCAAGATTACCACTTTGCAGCCTCCTGCTCATCGGCTAAACTAAACTGTCATCTCATAATCTGAATTTGAATGACAATACGGCCCAAAAAAGCAGATCAACAAAGAAACTCAAAGTTCAGAGGAACTACTTTTCTACTCTCTGTGGTGTCCAGAAAGTTTGGACTCCCTCTTCCCTACAATTTCTACCCACGAAACACTGCCCACTTGCTACTGCAGCCCTGCTATCAGGGATACGTCTTTATCTGCCCATCCGCTTCAAAGGGAGAGGGGTGGTGAAGGGAGTAGAAGAGGGTATTATAAAGGATCCATGCACAGAAGATTGGGTAGCACACTGCAACGACGTGGGAAAACACTAAACATTCCCTGACACCAACCTGCAGCATGGGCTCTGCCTTGGTCCTTCAGTCAGCTATGCCAGAGTGCTTATTTTATAAGGAGGAACTTAAGCTATTTTTTCTTCACACTGCAAAGAGCTGTAGATCCCTTCTCGCTGTCCAACAAGATGTCCATAGACACAGCTCCAACAGCAGCAAACCCGCTCTATCTGGTATATTTTAAAACACACTTTCAAGCTGTGCCTAATATATCTATTTTAGTAAAAGAAGCTATTGAAGACAGTGGCAGCAAGTAAGGGTAATTTCTCAGAATAGAAGAGCAAGTTAACTACAGGTCAACGTACTACTGAAGATGCATAAACCAGAGAAAGTTCCTTTTCCATAAAATCCTTAGAGGGGAAAAGAAAAAAAGAAAAAAAAAAAAAAAAGGAATGATTACAGTCCTCATTTATGGCCATCTAGGAATGGTTCCCAGTGAACTGAGGGCATCTGAGGTAAGTATGACCTGGCTGCTCCAGCCCGTATCTGCACATGACTGAATGCTGTCAAAAGCTAAACAACTCCGTCTTTCTCTTAGCCTTCTGTTTGCTTGTTTTTCAATACGCATTTCTGTAATACCTTTTTCAATACCAAAGTATTCCTCTCGCAGCTGAAGTGCAGTAAATCATGAATGGGATGACATCAGCATCGTATCATGGTGACGCTGATTTTATGCCTATGTTCCTTAAAGGTTATTAACTTCTTCATAAACAATGAGATAACTCACTTCCCTAGGCACTACAGCAGCGAAACCTGCTTTAAGGAGTCAGTCAAACCAACCAACCAAGAGAAGGTGGAGCAGAACAGTCTTTTCCGTATTTGGGCGAGTCACGTTAAAGCTCCTTCTCTCGTTCTCTTCCATTTATTATGCTCACCTTCTTTTGCCTCTACAAAATCAAGAGATATCTGCCCTCCTCGTCCTCCTTCCAAGATGAAATTTTTTATTAGTTTCTACTCACAACCTAAAGCAGAGCAGGAAGAAAAGGAATTCTTCTGTAACGCTGAAGGCTGAAATGTAAGCTTACAGGCTGCAGGAGCATCTATGGTAATCACCTCATCTTAGAATCATAGAATCATTTAGGTTGGAAAAGACCTTCAAGTCCAACCATCATCCATGCCCACTAAACCATGTTCTGGAGTACCCCGTCTACTCGCTTTTTGAATACCTCCAAGGATGGCAACTCAACCACTTCCCTGAGCCGCCTACTCCGATGTCTGACAACCCTCTCAGTAAAGAAATTTTTCCTAATATCTAACCTAAATCTCCCTGGCCGCAACTTGAGGCCATTTCCTCTCGTCCTAAATGAGTGAGAGTAAGCAAGAGACTGAAGGAGGATCAGACCCACCAACCTCAGTCCTGCTGCTGCCTCACCCGGCACGTTAGACTGCGTCCAGGCTGTAACAGTTAGCCCAGATCAGAAAGCAGGTTACAGTGAAGCGTGCTCCTGGACTATCACTTTGCCTATCACGCCACCAGCTACCAATGCCCACTGCCCTGGTGTGGCACAGTCCTGATGCCCCCAGGACACCCTGAGCCCTAACGTTCTTATAATGTACAGCAGCAGGACCAGGCAAGAGGATCCAGCTGCCCGCGTTTGCCTCCCTTGGCCACATGACGTTGTCATGAGAGCAGATAAAACACACAGGAACTGGAGCAGGGCAAAGGGGTGTGTGTTTGGGCCCATTACATGGGATATCATGAGCAACCTAAGCTCTTCCCACAGTCGATCCCAGATCCCCATGTGAGTTCACAGCTGACAGCCAATTGCACCTGAACAGCACAGACACAACAAAGTTGGGCACCAGCCAACATTTCAAGTGGAGCATACAGATAGGTGTTCCCACCAGGCTTTGACCAGTGAAGTACATCTCCTGCATTATGCAAATCCTGCCTTGGGTGTTTCACAGGAGCAGCAGCAGTTCCAAGGCAGTCAAGGCCCACTAAGCCTGCAGTAGCTTCGCACCGTGACCCAGTTACCAAATCTGGGCAGACAGCTTTCAAGAAAGCTTAGAAGGACCAGGTTGTTCCAGCATCTTAGCTTACTTTACAAAAATGCACTGTGGGCCACGAGTTAGGTGTGGTCACTAGTACTTGCTATTAATGTTCTGTGTTGAATGACACCACCACTAAACTGGTATTTCATGGCAGCAAGTGCAGCTTATCACAAGGTTCTGAAAGGGTTCTCTGATACCAAGCTATAGGGAAAATGGTAAGCAGAGAAAAAGAAAATCTCTAAAGTCGCATCCTCTTTTCTTTCAATCTGTTAGCCTAATCTAGGTTTAGGAAACTGTAATTTGCAATACTTGTGCTCTCATGCCTTTGCTGATCAATAGACAGGAGGTTAATATTGTTCAGGTGAGGGGCCAGAGTTACGACATCCAGCTGTCCAAGCTGCAACCACAACTACACTTTGATAGGACAAACTAAGCTGCCTATTTCAAAACTGAGTGATGGCAGAAAAGAGACTTCTTCATACCCTCTCTGTCAAAGACACAGCCCAGACAAAATCCTCTTTATGTTCCCAAACAAGAACAAGTCCTTTTACAGTTTATGCTCGTATAATTTAAGAACTGTGCTGCTCAGAACTTCTGTACCAACTTGAGATGCATTTAATCAAATTCCATTTTAAAGTATTTATAACAGAAGTTTTGTTCTGTCCCCAAACAGATCAACTCAGTCATGAACCTATTTAATTCTTAATGTCATCACTTACAGGACGTTTTTATAAGCCAGCAAGTGAATGCTGGAGCTACAAGTTAACTTGTAGACATTGGATCAATTCTTAAATTTGATTTAGCACTGCTGCACACCAAAAACAGTTCTACAAACACTGCACACAACAAAAACTCTCCTATTTAAAAAAATCAAAGGCAGTTCCACAGTGTCTTTAAATCTGTTAACTCAGACAAATGTTGTGGCTGTCATCAGGAAATTAACTACTACATAAAAGTAATTACTAGTCATGCAGTATGTCAAATTTATTTACCTGTAAACAAATATTCTTCCGAATTAAGTGTTAGTAACTCCCCTTTATAACTGTATTTTGAAATGTACATCCCTCCTGTGGTATAAATAAAACAAACAAGAGCAAATCAGGGATTTGCTTCTTATATGTTAGTGGTGGTAGGAAAACAAAAGCAGAAAGAAAAACAGTTAAATACTTTCCCTAGGGGGGGCGGGAGGAGGGGGAGATACCGATAAGGTGCAAGCTGCATTAGCATCAGTAGCGTACTGTCAGTAAAATATATAAAAAGTCCCAGCACGTTCATAAACTTGATTATAATTATGTGTTTTATAAAGAAACAGGAGCAAAAGTCCTAGAAGTCTCCAAGATCATTTCGGCAACTGCAGAATTTCACCTGGGGGAGGGGGGCAGGGGGGCATCTGCAGACAGCTCCCTACAGCTCTGCAAAACACGACTGCAAAAAAAAAAAAAAAAAAAAAAAAAAATCAAGTCCACAAACGCTGCACAGCCACCTACACACGCCAAATGCCCACGGAGATAATCTCACCCCCGTCGGCAAACACTCAGTGGTCCGCAAAGCGGAGCTGGGCTGAACAACGCGGCTACAGAAGACAAGGGGAGAAAATGGGGGCGGGTGAGGTGGGAGAAGGCGGGGGGGTGGGTGGGGGGGCGACACTTGGCGACTTTATTTGCCACAGTTTTACAAATACGCACACCCCCTTCCCCGCCACCCCCGTTTCCCCGGGGGATGCTCGGGCAGGTCCCGAGCGGCCCCAGCCCCCCCCCCCCTCCCCCCCCCGCCGGCGCTGGAAGGGCCGTGGGAGCCGGGGCCGGGCCGAGGGCCGCCGGGGGGAGCCCCCCCGCCCCGCCGCCCCTCTCACCCACCGCATCCCGGGGCAGCCAACGGCTTCCTGTCCGCCCCGGGCCCGCCGGCAGGACGCTGGCCGGGAGCCGCCCGCAGCCCGGCCCCCTCGGCTCCGCTCCCCCACCTCGCCCGGCCGCCCCGGGGCGCCGCAGCCCGGCCGTGCCCCGGGAGGGCGGTGGGGCAGCCCCCCACCCGCCGCCGCGGCCTAGGTGGGTCAGCGGCCGCCGCCCGGGGAAGGCGGAGGGCGGCCGCCCCCCGCTCCCTTCCCTTCCCCTCCCCTCCCGGGCCGGCACAATGCGGCGGGCACGGCCCGGCACGGCGCGGCCGAGCGGAGCAGGCCCCGTCCCCGTCCCCGTCGCTTCCTTCCCCCAGCCCTTCCCAGCCGGGGGAGCGGGTCACTTACATGGCTGGAGCCCCGGGGAGGAGGTGATGGGAGGGTGGCGGCGGCAGGGAAAGGGAGCCGGGGAGGGAGGCAGGGGAAGGGGAGGGAAGGGGGGAGCGAGCCAGCGAGCGAGCGGGGGGAAGGGGGAGGCTGGCGAGGCGGGCTCTCCGGCGGGTGCCGAGCGAAGGCCTCACTGGGCTCCCGGCAGCCGCCGCCTCCTCACCATCCCCGGGCGGCGGGCGGCGGGGCGGCTCCTCCTCCCCCTCTCGCAGGCGCTCGGCCCATGGGGCTCACACGCCCGCTCCGGCTGCCGGCTTGCCTTCCCCGCCGCTCCGCCTCGTCCCCACCGCCGCCCAGCCTCCGGCCGGGAGGGGAGGGGAGGGGGGGGGGGGAGGCCGCCCCTCGCCTCGCTCCAGCAGCTCCCCCCGCAACCGCCGCCGCCCCCCCACGCCACCGGGCCGAGCTCCCGCAGCCGGGGCCGGGCTCGTCCCACACGCGTCTCCGCGGCGCTCGCTCACATCCTCCGGGGAGCGGCCGCCGGGTCCTACCGCCGCCGCGCCGCTTCCCGCCCGCCGCGCTGAGGGGCCGCCCCGCTCCGCGACGCTCCGCTCCCCGGTGAGGGGGGAGGGGGGGGCAGGCAGGACGGAGGGGGTCTGGGGGGGGGGGGGTTCGCCGCCGAGGGCCTCGCCGCCCGGCCCCGCCTCGCCGCCCTCCGAGCTCCCCTCAGCGCTGCGGGGCAGCGCCCGCCGGCCCGGCCCCCCCCCCCCCCCGCTGCCGCCGCCGCCGCCCCCCTCCGCCCACCCGCCAGGCCGGCCCCAGGCCCCGAGGGCGGCGTTTCCGGGCCCCCGGCGCGGCCTGGCCCCGGGCGGCCCGGCGGCGGGGTCCCGCACCGGCCCCTTGACCCGGGCGTTTGGTACGCCGTGCCCCGTGAGGTGATGTGGCCTCTCCTAACCGGGCCCTGCGGGAAGCCGCCCAGCCTTAGGAGCCTGGTGCCCGGAGCGTGGACGATTTACCCCCACAAACCAGGGGCCCGACCCCGCCGCCCGGCATTTCGACCTCTGGGGAAGGGCCGGGCCCTCGTAAACCTCTTGGGGTGCCACCAGCAAGCTTCCCCGGCAAAAGCAGGGGGTGCCAGTCCGCTCACCCGCCGCTCGGAGCTTCCCCTCGTGCCCGCGGAATACCAACTGATTAAATAATACGGTATCGCGGTACCTCGGGGGGGGTTATTGCGATATCCCTTTGCTCAGCAGGCAGGCTGCGAGGCGTGGAGAGGTTAGGCCCCGGCCCCGGGGACTCTGGGCAGCGGAGAGGCCGGGGCGGTGGGGCTGGACGCTGCTCTCCTCGCCGCCTCGCTGCGCTCGAGGCCGTCCTGCTCTCGCAGCAGGAATGGCTCAAAACATCACAAATGACTTGAACTATGGCTTTGCAGCGTGGCAGTGCGTTGTAAGATTTTTAAGAGCCGTTCTGCTCTGAAAAACGACGTTGTGGAAATGCCTTTGACAGATTTATTAGTGCTCCGCGCTTCCAGTATCAAAATTTGCCCTCTTTGGTCATTAAGGGATTTTGTTTATTTTCTAATTGACAGTGCCATAAACGCTAACTGGGCTGTAAGAACTGATTGCGTTTCTTCAGAAACGTACGATCGCTGATGAGCGCGTTTCTGCAGTCGGAAGCTAGCTGGAATTTAGAAAACAGCACGTCTTCCCACAGCTTTACACTCTTAACATAAAGGTGCATAAAATGCATTTACAGCAGTAAAGCTGGGGAATACGACTCTGCCTTTACACTGGTGGCAAACCTGTTTGATATAGTAAGAGGCTTTTCTACCACATCATTTGAATGATTGCACACATTTAGTGAAATTCACTTTCTTCTTTCATTTTGATCTACTCAGTCTGTCTAATCCTACCTGTCATGAGGGTTCCTGAGCATCAAATGGATCGCTGGATTTTGGGTACACCAGCGTGCAGAGGAGCCAACGACGAAGACAGAGGAGGAAAGGCTTCACTCTTCTTCATGGTGCAGGGAGAAAGAGCAAGACCTCTGTTCCCACCGAGGAACACACCAGTTCTTCCTGGCAGAGAGAGCTGCTATACCAGCGTGGCATTTTCTGTGGCTGTCCTTTAGTTTACTAGGGCATATTTCAGCACAGTTTTAAAAATGTACCATTTGGGCAACTTAGCGGAATAAGCAGACCCCGTGGTACAGGCCCAGTTACCTAGTTTAGAGTCAGATCCTCATCTGCTGCAGTCAGTGGAAAGATTTCTGTTGATACCAGGGCAGAATGAAATAAATGGCTGTGAGAACTCTCTGAGATACAAAGGTAATGGAAAGGAAAAATCTGGGTTTGTGATCACATTTCGACCTACTCTGCATTACGTACAGAATATTTAGCGTAGATTAAAATGTAGGTAGGCATTAAAGATATATTTAAAATTAAATTAATCATCAGTGTGCAAAGCTTGCAGGCAGCTCAGAGGACATGTATTGAACTTAGCAAAAACAAGAAGAAAATTAATTTTTGAACTAATTTTGAGTCTTCAGACAGAAGTTACACCTAGCAAGAAAGAGCATGTGTAAGTACAGCAGTTCACAGTCTGTAAGACGCTTCTGTCCAGGGAGGGGGATCTCTGGTAATAGATCTGATTGCAGGAGAGCTTTCTTGCCTTCCTGCCAAACCCTGTCCTGATTGATAAGCTCCCAGGCTGTGTGGTGAGCAAGGTCATTAGGACTTCCCCCTGCAAATGAAGCAGCAGTTTAAAAAATAAGGTCATACAGTAAACAGTTTTCTGTCCCGAAGAGAAGAAAATAAACCTCAGTTGTTTGCTAGAAAGGAAGTGCAATTAAAAAAACCCCAAATTTCAACACGAACGGATTGTTTAGATTTGGCAATTGTTGATTTACGATGATGAAAGACAGGCCCCAACTAGAAAGTTTGGATCCTGATCTGGATCTGACATTCCCCAAAGTTGAGGGGGAAGTGCGGTTCAGAGTCTGGAGTAAGGGCTTATCTTTCAAACACAGCAAAGTACTGTGGATAAAAATACCCAGGTGAAGTAGGAAGTGCCTGGTCTGCAACAACAAGAGTGACTTTGTATTGACAATGAACAAAAGCAGCTTTTTTTTTTCTTTTGCGAACAATGAAATCACTCAAGAATTGTTATAAATGCAAACAATGTGGGTTTTATCACTCAGTTATCATCAATGGGATTATAGTCTATAACCCTAATTTTCAGGGAAGTCCCTAGATTTCCCTGAGCGCGTACTCAAATTTCACATCTGTTGACTCTGGCTTATTAAGTGCTTCAGGATAAGGTGCATCAACTGTTCCTTGGTATTATATTACCTAAAAATACTGAATGTAAGGGTTAGTGGCAAAGAATGGTTGAATGCCAAACAGAGTATCAATACCACGCCAGAAGAGCAGGCACTCCTCATCCATTTTTAACACATATGTAGGTAACATATAATTTGATGTAACTTTTAAAAGT
Organism: Astur gentilis; assembly: GCF_929443795.1. Lineage (NCBI taxonomy): Eukaryota > Metazoa > Chordata > Aves > Accipitriformes > Accipitridae > Astur > Astur gentilis. Next base: position 13,564,695 of record NC_064904.1, read on the forward strand.
TATTTTAAAATGTTAAAATTAAGCAGCTTGGGATAAAAATGTTTTTTTATCCAGTCACACAGAAGAAGAAAGACTAGCACGGTAAAATGAAGTGGAATTATTGAGTTAACCCCCAGTAGAACAAGTTCTGTTCCGTGATTGCAAGTAATGACAGCACCTTTATGGGTCAACAGTGATTTTGTTCCCCCCTTTTTAAAAGGTGGGCTGTACTCAAAGGTACTCAAAGGAAGAGACTATATGACATCCTATTAGAATTACAGAGCTAGTATCTCAGTCTAGGCGTTAACAGCTTTTAAACAACTCAGGTTTGGTCTCAAACAAAAATCTAGCTCAATAAAAATACAAATTAAAAGTGCGTTTCATGGCACCAAATATAATAAACATAGCTGTGCTTCTAAAATTGAACGAATCGAGTGTTTGAAGGTGTATTTCTCAGTAGCAAAACAATAGCAGGCTATCTGGAAAAAACAATGAATGTAGTCATACTGAAACATTGTCATTTTGCTTTTTAGAAATCCATCGTTTGAATAAATGTATGATTTCATTTGTACTTCTCCAATGAATTTCCTACAAGACTAAGTGTCAGCTAAACTGGTAACGTGAAGAGCAGAAAACTGAATGATGCCTGTTTGTTGAAGCATTTTTGGGAGCTCTTCCCAATGGCTCGCTAAAAGTCCAGGGAAAGATTGGACAGGAGCCCTAGGTTTGGTTTCCAGCTTCTGTTCCCGGTCACCAGGGTGCTCAAGCTGGACAGCCCTGGGATGGCAGTGGGCTTTCTCCAGCTGGAGCAGGAGGAAGAAGGCACGCTGCGCAGTCCCGCAAAGAGCTTTTTCTGGCTGGGTCACGAACGCTGCTGGCAAACTCCAAAGTGAGAGCAGTACAGTCCTCTTGACCAGGAATGATGACAGACGTGACAAGGGGCAGCAAACATGCTATGGGGAATTTGCTATATAAACAGGAACTGAACTGGTTTGCATAGAAAATGTACTAGTTAGATATAGAATGTACAAAAATAGCAAGTGTATCAGGTCTGTCCCATACACCACCACAGCTGCTTTTGTTGTTACAGTATTAACCCCAAGTCCCTGCCTGGACCAGGCACCATTAGGCACCGTGAAGACACATCGGAAGACACGGGTTTTGATCTGAAGGGACTGAAGTCTGCTTCAAACCGCTGCTTTTCCCCCTTGCTTGTAAAATAACATGTCTTGAGTTCTTAGTTCTGGGAGGATACCTGAAAATGTAGAAAATTCCAATGACCTGTGTGAAGAAACATCACAATCTTAACTCTAGTCAGAAAGGCAAATCCTCTGAGATGGAAATACTGAAGTTATAGACACATATTAAAAGAAAAGTAAAAACTTGCAGGTTCCTGGTGCATTCCCAACTCTCCCACACCCAACGCTGATTATGCTCTTCACCTAAAATTACAGAGTTAAGCACAATGTGGGCACGTTAACTTGGGTGCAGTTTCAGTGATTTTTTTTTTTACAGGTTTTTTGCAGTTTACCCCTGCAGATCCCCACACGGAAACGTGGAAGGAGCAGCAACCGTGCTGCTGGATGCGGGCACTCACACAGCAGTGGGTTCTTGGAGCACTGGTTCTGGCTGCATTGAGCTCCAGGGCAAAGCCAGCGCAGAGCAGGTCAGTCTTCCTCATGACATTTGCAGTTCCCTAGAGATCAAGAGCTGTAATCGAGCTGTTAAGGTTTTAGGCGCTATGGTGACAGGGGTTTCCTAGATCCTTTAAAACGTGTATACATATGACATTTATCCAGTGGACTGGCAGGTTTTTATATTATTTGTATATTAACGCCAGAAGAGAAGGGATTGCTTTTAATTTCTTCAGTGCGTTTTTCATGGTATCTGCATGCATGCAAAAATCTGCTACCCTTTGAAACTCTTCCTCAAAATTGTATGGTTTGGAAACTTTTTTAAGGGCAGAAGTGAGCGTTTCAGCATCATTCTGGTCTGAGCCTCTGGCTAGTGCAGCCATAAAATTGCACTTAGTGATGTCTTCATCTGTATTCATATGTCATAGGTAAAAGAGAAGATACTACCATGCATAAAAGCAGGAAAAGAGAGGAAAGATGAATTCATATCTTTGGTGCTCTCTTTACTTCAGAGCCCTGCTGCGTCCCTGTTTCTGCAGTCGTGCCAATCAGACACCAACCAAAAAGCAATGGCTTATGGAGCAACAAGGGAGAGGAGTTTCTGCTTTATTTATAATACAACAAGCAGTCTTATGAAAGGAGAGCTCCGGTAATAATTTATATATTATATAAATATTTTTTATATATATACAAACATATTTTAAATATATATAATTTTTTTTTTCTGTTTGAGCATCTCTCTCCTGTAGTTCTTTGATGTCTGATCAAGTTTGAGCTTGTGCTACCCCTTGCCCTCAGTGACATCGCTAAGGTCTCCTTTTCTGCCTGACTTCTTATTGTCACAAAACTTCCGAGTGCTTTTACTACACAGTAAAGCTACACCGACGCTGCTTTTGTTAGCTGTGCCTACAGATAGGTTTATGGCTGTTGCACCCTGTGGCCAGAGTTATGTTGATCTTGCTTTGAGGGGCAGGGCTCCTCTCCAAGCCTGAACCGTCTTCTTCTCCCCCTGGCCCAAAGTTTCCTGTGGGCAACAAGCTGAGCTGTGCTTGCTCTAGCGTGAGCAGTAGTGGCCCCAGAGGTGTGGTTTTCTGGAGTACTCGCTCCGTTGGTGTGGAGTACCCCATCTCCACACCGAAGGTGTTCCAGTGGAGTGGGGGTGCCTCGGGCTAGCTGCAACGGGGTCCTACGGACTGCATGCCCAGTGGTGGCCAGAGTTCACATGAACTGGTCTGGAGGATCTCACTGCTTTAGGTCCGCTGGAAGGGAGCTCGGTTGATGCACTCCCAGGTTGGTCCATGGTACAAACTGAAGCACAGAAAATCGGTGTGATCAGGAGATTTGCTTTGGTAGCACACTCCTGATTCAGACGTGCTAATGTAGACGCAGGCATTGAAAACATTGCTGCCACATGAGCTGATGATATCCAGAAGTTAAGAAAACATTAGGAAGAAGAAGAAGTTTAAGAAGATATTAGGAATAAGAACCAGGCACATGCATTAACACTGCAGAATTCAGGCTAAAAAAACCCTGCATGTGTGCTGATGTAACAAGTACCTACTCGGTTGCCCTCACCACCCCACCCCTCACCATGCTCAGCACATAAAGTCAGTTTTCCTGGACCTCCAGTCATCAAACATGGCCTGTCTGCTGAACTTCCCATCCCAGCCTTGAACAGAAAGGCTCACGCATCAAGCTGGGTCCACTCAGAGGCTGTGGATTACAGGGCCATCCATCCCTTCGGGGCTGTGTGGACAGGACCTACCTCTCGGCATGTCCATGTCCAGTGCCGAGCACAGTCTCTGCAGGAGCCCCTCGGTGCTTGTCTGACATACATGCTAAATATTAAAATGATAAGGGCCACTGTGAAAGAAATCAACCTGTTGACCTGCCTTGCAGTCTTCACTGCCCTCAGCCTTGTCATCTGCATTCGGCTGGAGAACTGGCTGCTCCTCAGCCAGATATTCGTTGCCAGCCTGGAGGGAATCAGGCCCACTGTATTTTTCTGCCGCATCCAGCCTGGCTCTCACACAGCGTTCCCGCTGCAGCCCCTGAGCCTGCCAGGACAGGCTGGAAGTTGTAGAAAATGATGTCACCAGATGGGCAGGGCTTCTTTTTGCCACCGATAACATCTCAGCAGATGTCCTCCAAATGTGCTCATGGTTCTTCCCATTATAGCATCTTTATTCTCCATTTAACTTTCACCATCCCGCCTTTTAAGTTAGCAAAGAGGTTACTCTTTGCTAAAGACTATTTATGTGAAAAAATGGAAAAGAGCTTTGCTGCAGTTGTTTTAAGTGCTTTTAATTTATTCTTGGGCAGGAAAACTTTGCAATTCACTAAACCACCAGTACTCAGACACTTCAAAGCACATAGGTACCAGACTCCCACTGAAAAAGTTTATGATTTTCCCTCGTTCATTTACCCTCTTCCATAATTAATAAATAAAACAAGTCATCAACAAAGTTGCTACACTGCGTACCTTACGCAGGCACCCCTGCGATCCCGTTACCTATAATCTGTTCCCCATAAATCCTGCAGGTTTTACTCCCACCTACTGCATCTCATCCTTATTTAGAAAATCAGATCTACCCCAGGGAATCCTTCTGGACATGTAGAGTTCCACTGAAATCAGCAGGGATCTGTTTAAGCACATGCCTGCAGAGAGTATCTGTTATTCTATATTTACACAGTACCCAGCATAATAGGACATGAAACCTGATTAAAGCCTCCGAACGCTACTGCCATGGAAATCAGTCTTGTTATTGACTGATGACTCAACATGTCTGAATTTAGATGGAAGAGGGCTACTTTCAATTCCCAATTCTTTTATAGACTCTCTGCATAACCTAGCCAAGTCATTTAATTTCCATACCTCAGACACTCCTGTATTTAATGCAGAGAAAATCAATCATTGATTAATTCCCTTCCCCCAGCCCCTTTGCTGTTCTTTGATTATAGGATCCTTGGGGCAGACGTTGCCTCTTGTGAGGTGCCAGGACACTGCACAGCACCAGGGAGCTCTGGCAATCCTATAAATGATAAAATAACAATCATGTTTAGTAGCACAGAAGCAGCTGTGATTGCCCTAATATTTGTCCTCATAGAGTCATTTTTAAATTGAAAGCACACCTGGGACGATTCAGTTCCAGAAGAGGCTCGACCTGAGCCTGGGATGTTGACAACCCCAGAGTAACCTGAGCTACAGCATTGCCTTTAACAAAGTAAGAAAAAGTAAAATGAAGAGAGTCATAGATTTTTTTAGAAAATGTAAAGCAATATGGATAGATTCAAACCTTAAATAAAATACCAGCAGCCATGCAGCTTTCCCTCTTCGTGAGAACAGATGTGGAAAGCTATTATTATAATTTGCAAATAATGTTACCCCCCTTATGTGTGTCATTGGAGCTTTTTTATGACATGGCTTCAGCTAGACAGTTTCTTACCTAACACTGTTACTCTGTTTTTATTTAGACGTAGTTGTTAGGTGATAGTTTTCCATGTATAGGTTCTATTAATAAATAGCCATTAGTTACACAGCTAGTTATCTCTCAAAAAATTAGTATTTTGAAATTGTGAAGACATCTCCTAGGTTAGAATATTTGCCAAAAGTTAAGCCCAGGAGCAAGGACAGATCCCTGCAGGTATGCCATACACCTTGCAGCGATGACCATTATTAATACAAATCACTTCAATTAATATTGACATGTGTGATAATTAATAGTATGGTGGTTGATAAACAAGACCTCACTCATTTTATCCAGGCATTTGTTAATCACCTGCCTGACGCTGCAGCTGACCGGTGAGGACACACTCCTGCTCTAAGAACGTTGTGGGTTTTGTGTGCTTTCCAGTTTACTAGGGATTGGCTGTACCTTGAAAATAGCAGTATTTCTGAGCCATGGGATATAAAGTTTTGTGTCTACCTGCATCACAGCTGGGATATAGTATGCATCAGTCCACGCACAATAAGGTAAGTATTATCTGCCGTGCGGTGCTACAGTAAATTCTCACATTATTTGCTGATCTTTTTTTTTTTCTTTCCTTCTCTCCCCTATTCCCCCCCCCCCCCCCGACATCTGACAGCACTGGCAGCTTCCACAGTGCTCTGTAACAGCAAGCACACTGCGACACTGTTGCAGGGGTTCCCTACAGCAGAGCTTTCCCAGTGCCATTGATCAAGCCACAAGCACTAGCTAAGTAATGCAAGGTTGCTCTAATTCCCTGACTCATCTCCTGTTCCCCCTGGAAATCCTAAACGTGGTTCTGGAAACTAAACTGCAGTTCTCTGGCTGCAGCAGGGTGAAATAACTTTGATTGCTGAGTCACCACATTGACCCTCACAGCTCAAATTTCTGTTTATGGTTAGCAATAGTAAAAAATGCTCATTGTAATCTTATCACGGTTGAGGTACTAACTGGACACTCCCTGGAAATGCATTCAGCCTGGCTTTCGGCTCAGAGCTCAGATTCCCCAAATCAATATTTGCGTAATGTTTACAAAAACACCTTTCGTTTTAAGTAGCCTTGAATTATTATATTCTTGAGGTCCTTTTTTTATGCATATGTCATCTTAGAGCTAATCAGCATTCTGCTCTTGCATTTGCAAGTGCTGAGAAAGTCAGGTCTTAAAAAGCCATAACTCCTCGACAATTTCTGCCCGTCAATACCTCGTACAAGCTGTTTGGGTGTAGTAAGTAGTGTGGAAGAAAACCGAAGATCAAATTATTCTCAGGTATGAATTAAATCTATTGCTTTGTAGCCGCTGACAAGTCTCCTTGCTCTGCATGATGAAATTCTCCTCATTATGTACTGCATGCTTTTACAAATGCTGCTGTCCTTCTGAGCATGATATATGTTTCTCCGATAGAAATCTGTGTTTTACTACAGTGGCATCACTATGTAACACTTCTGATAATGTTAGCTATGAGTCCCACCGGTTTAGATGCAAACCTTTTGTTCCAGTCCGTGATGTGGCGTGGAATGTATTTGAAGTGTGCCTGACTGCAGAGACAAATGGAAGAGTAGAAACACTCGCGTGCTACAGTTTGTTTCTAGAATTGGTCTTGACAAGTCAGCATAAAATGCATCGTGTCAATGAGATTGCCCTAATGCTCTTTCATTAGGAAAAATGATTCCTCTCGGACGCGGGGCAAACAGGAGTTGAGTGGGGATGCCTCCACCACCCCTTCAAGCTGGCTAATAGAGAAAAGTCTGCCTGCAATTCAAAGCAAATTATGAAAACAGATCAATGTGAATAAAAATGAAGGAAGAGGAGACTCACATCAGAGAATGAAAAGGCATGTGACCAGTTTAAAATACGAATGGGCTTCTGTTAAAAGAGCTCTCTTCAGTGACCTTCTTTCCTGCCATGTGACCAAATTCTTCAATCAGGCACTGTAAAGGAATGCTTAAATTGTCTTTATTTTCACTTCAGATCTGGCCACGTTAGCATGTACTTGCTGTATTCATTTATTGCCCAAATAATCTCACTTTCTGCTGAAATCAAAGGGAGTTTTCTTGTAACCCCTCTCCTGGTTCTGCTCTGGGCTGCAGTGGTGGTGCCTGCAACCTTTTACAATTCCGAGGGGCTGTGGCCAGCCAGCTCCCTGTTATCAGGCCCATCTGGGAAGGGAGCAACTCATTTTAAAGCCAGCAAGTTGCTCTGGAAAAAAGCTGGTCTTCTCCGCAAGGTCCTGGGCTGAAGGGCAAACGCCTCTGAAAACAGCCAGCCCTGGGGTGAGCAGAGGGACCCTCTGTTTGGAGTTTATATTTAACCAAGCCAAACGTCCTAAAACAGGCGTGGAGAGGTAGCAAGGTGGGTACCTGCATCTATGCAGCCTCTTTAATTTATCAAAATCCCTGCTGAATCACAGACCCAGACCTGGAGGCAGCATTCACTCGGTTGCACCCGGTGCCAAATGCAGCAGTATGGTAACTCCTTCTTCTCCACTCCCCCCACTTAGACTTCCAAGGTTCACAGAAGAATTTCTGACGTGCTTCAACATTGAACAAAGCAATCTCTGATCTTAAGGGGGAAAAAAAAAAAAGGTTCAGTTTAATACAAGCAACTGGCAAAGATTCAAATTGCATCTTATTTTAGCCAAAGCAGTTCACCAATCCTGAGGAAAGATGTGAATTTTCATCTCCAGTCAGATGCCTAATTATTCATTTCTCCTTATCTTGCTTTTAAAATCTTGCCAAGGCTGCGCCCATCCCTATATCTCTAGGCATTTGAATACCACTCAAGAAGCATCTGAACTCTTTGACGGCAGGCCTGTTTTCAAGTCACCAGGTAACCTCTCAGAAACCCCTGCAGATGACGGTGTGCTGACAAAGCACACCTCTTGCTGGAACGATGCTGCCTCTTACCTGTAGAGGTACCACTCCCTCCACCATACCTGAAAGGATCTCTGGGACTGTCAGCCTGGTCTCACGGACAGGAGCGTGCCCTTTTCTAGGGGATGCTTAAGCAGAGCTGCTGTGTGTGACAAATAGTATCCCCTTTTTTGCTCTAGGCAGGGCCCAAGATTGACTCCTCAATCTGGTACTGACTACACAGTAGGGGCTCCCTCCAATTGCTGAGTCTAATTAAAGTGAACAGGAAAGAGGGTAAAACATGCAGGTTGTGCAGCATAAAATCAGACTTTTCAAAAATTCCGGTTTTGTTTTCCTCCCAGATTTGTTCCAACTTCCTCATCTTCCATTCCCTCCCCACCCACGTTTTCTGCAAAGACCCCTTTCAGAGGTGCACCGTAAACTTGTTTTCTTCAGAGCTTGATTTCAGCCTCGCTGAAGTCCCTGTCAGTTTTGAAGAAGGATGTGAGAGGATCACATCTGAGCCCCAGAGGAAGGACAACGCTTTGGCTTCTGGCAGGGCATCAATTATAAAGCCAGAAGAGACTTTTTTATGTGCCACTTGCAATTAGAGGAGTGACCTGAGTGATGGATAACTCTTGTGCAGGCTTTCCACAGGGGACAGTTTCACCCAGGTAAGGGTTAGCCCCACCAGGAGAGACTGATGGCATCTTGTCTGGCCTGGGAAAAGTGCTATGCAAGCCACAGGATCAGTTTCTTAGCATATCATGTAAGAGGACACTATGGTTTCCTGCATCATCTCCCACTTTCAGATCTACTTATACTGTATCGCTTATAAAAGTGATTATTGTTCATTACCCTTGGCTTCAAAAATGGCCTCCTGCCACTTTGGACTACAGGACATGTTGAGAATTAAATTTATTTCAGTTCCCTCTCTTTTGTTGGTGGCTTTGTGCAGGGGCTTCAGGTTTGGACGAGGAAAGCTTAAATGAAATTTGGATTGGCTAATGCAGAACCAAAGTGTCTTTTTTAACCTTACAGACCTTTCTGAAACACAGCATTTTGTGTGATCCCTGGAGAACATGTGACACCAAAGCCCCTCTCTGAAGAGCCTGGCTGCGTTTCTCTTATGCTTTAGACAGAGCAGGCATCAGTGACATTGATACATAATTTAGTCACCACCTTCAGGGTACGTTAAATTAGCAAATTCTCTAATTTGCTAGGAATTCACATAGATGAACTGATGATTAAATAGGTGATTGAACTGAAGAACCCAAATGTTGCTAATTTAAATGCCATCTATGTCTAGACCACTCTCCTTGTTACATTCTAATTGACCTAATTATTGCCAAAACCACTCTTTTTGTCATTTCTTTTGCATTGAGATCATTCTGTATGGGGGCTGGATGTGGGAGGAGGGCTGTTCTGGTGTATTCCAACAGCAGAGAGTATTTTAAGCAGCGACTGTGGATAGCAGCAGCAGTGACTGGTTATGAAGCTGGAGAGCTTCACATAGACCCGGGGAGAAGATTGTGGGCTACCTGTTTAAACTTCTCCACTGCAAAACCACATCCATTTTTATGATGTCTTAAGAATGAACACATCTCCAAAGAGGTCTTCTCATTTTTAGTGGAGTTTCAATATTAGTGCTCAGACATTCGATTGAGTTACTGCCATTTGACAAGCTAGTGCTTGTCAGCCCAACTGAGCTGGGCAACTCTTACAACCGTGTGCATGCTTGGTCTCTTGTGAAGGCAGTGGAATGGCACTTCTTGTGGTGGGGAAAGCAAAACTGAAATAGCACACGGTTGCTGTAGGGAGCTATTGTTATTGCTTGTAGGAGCAAGTACGCGCGGAGTTACCACATCTCAGCTAACATGAGGTAGCTTGTTTGCTTGCAGTAACTGGATCGTGTATCTGAGCCCTGCAGAGACCTGGGTTTCCCTCACATAGTAGCATTATCTTTAATTTAATAGTAGCGAGGACATCAGCTGTTGGATGAAGGAAAGCTGAATGTTAAAACACCATTCGAGTCCTCTAGAACCTCTATCTTTAATGTCAGAAAAACACCCAGACTGCCTGTAGATACTCTGCGTGGAGAATCCACCATGGACATTGGTAAGCCGTTGCAGTGGTTCCTCGTCTGCCCTAAAAACATGCTCTACACATTCAGACTGAACTGAAAATGTTTCACCTTCCAGCTCCTGGTCCTGTTTTACTTTTGGCTGTTGGATGATCACCAAAAGTTACGTACAATCTTCAATGCAGCCAGAATGGCTGTAATTACGTTCAACTCTTCTACACTGCTCTGGCAGATATCAACATGTGTGACCAAAGCAGTCTCTTGTTTCCCTCATTTAGAGAGAGAAACTGAAGTGAGGGAAAGAAAAAATGACTTGCCCAGGGTCATACACAAAATCAGTGATGGTGCAAGTAAGAGAACCTGGATGGCCTGGTTCAGGGATTGTCTCATGAGGCAGCAACATTTTAACCAAAGTTCACACTATCTTTAGCCTGTCCTTCACTGACTTTAGCTGAATTACCCCTGGCTCAGGTCTGGTGGCTGAGAGAAAAGAATGAGGCTTAAGATGCATAAAAATGCATTTTGTTATCTCTGGTGGGTGCTTTGATTTTTCTCAGCTTTCTGTAGTTGGAGACGTGTCAGTCAGATGCTGTGCCAGATGTTTCCCACAAACTGTCACATAAATGAAATAGCTGGAGTGAGGTAGGAACGTACCCGACTGCCGACCGGCTGCCAGCGTCCGCTGACTGCGTTCGGCAAACCACGGCTCTGCTCTCCTTCCAGTCAACCTCAGGCCACCTGCCCGTCCAAGAGACCCAGAGCGGGTGGTGATGGCCACAACATCTGGGAGAAGACAACCTTAAGTGGCCACCCTGGACCAGGCTGCCCCTTTCCTTCACTCCCAAACATTCAGGACCCCTCAGCAGGGGCTGGTTGGTGTGGGACTCATGTAGGGGCAGCGCTAAAGACCTGGGCAGAAGGGCAGTGGCACAACCATGAGGAGGAAATAGCCCAAAGCTTGTTGGCATGAATGGTCCTGCTCCAAAACCCTTCCGACAAGTTCCCCGGTAAAGTTTTTTTTCCAAATCTGGAGTGCCAGGCGGGTGTTCCCTTCAGATAGGACTACACCTGGGTCTGGGGCTTTATAGGAGGTTTTCAGCTTATGGAGCACTGGATGTTTTCTGTTGCATCAGGCCACCAGAAATTTGTCGTGTATTCTTTTCTCAAATTAAGTGCATAAAAAGATGGTGCAGGCAGCCAAGTCTCACACAGATCCGGCCGCGTGCTGCCAAATCTTTAGACGCCGACACTGACCGATGCAACCGGCAGCAAAAAGCTGCTCGCTAAATCCAGCAACCTCCTCTGGAGGTGGTGCACGATGTGCAGATGCAGAACGTCCCACCTCCCCTGCGTACCACCGGCCAGAGGATCCCCAGCCTGGTCCCAAATTTCCTGATCCCACCGTGCTACACCGATAGCAGGCAAATGGGTCTTTTCCTTTCCTCGAGACAGGCTCTCCCTTCCCACCCTCGGATCCCTCAGTTCTTGTGGATTTCATCCAAGAAATAAACCCTTTCTTAGCAAATTTAGAGATAAAAATCGGTGTAACAGCAGCTCTGCCCTTCCAGTGCCTTGTGCATTATTATTCGCTGCACCTTCGGATGTATCTTAGGATGTTTGTGATTTAGGAAATCAACCGTCACCTGAAACAATATCCTACATAAACCCTCCGACCGCATCAATGATCTCTCCTCTGCCCATCACAGACTCCCCTCCCTCTTCTGGTTCTTCAGGGAGCTCTTCAGACTTTTCCAGGTTTTCTGTGTTAGTCCTCTGTCATTTGCTATGATCAACTTGCAGATAAATTCATGAGGCATTTGCAGATAACTTTTTCTTTTTTTTTTTTTTTTTTTACTTATAACATGATTTTTCACTTATGATTTTCCCCAAACCTGGGAACTAAAGTTCTTTTTGTGTGCACAGTATTTTTCTCTGAACAATATTTCTGCATGCAATTAAAAACCCCTGATTCTGTACATTTTATAAATAAAGCCTCTAGACTTATATTTAGATTACAATGATCTCTTGGGCATGAACTGTCTTTCCAGTCTCTATTTATGAAGCACACAACACAATAGTAACAATAAAAACAATGTCATCTAGTTGCATTCAGACAGTAAAGATCTATTATCAGCTATATCTGGATATCCTCCTTTCATCAGCGGCATGTGAAAAAAAAACTTCCATGAAAATTTCTTACTGGGAAAAAAAAAAAAAGATTTCCAACAAAGAGAAATATTCTTGGGAAATTTCAGTTTTATTCGTTTTGTTGTTGTTTTCACTGGAAAATGGGCACCTTAAATGCCTCGCAAAAAGTTATGTTCAAACAAAACTTAGGGGTTTGGCTCGTTGAGGTAAAAAACCCATAATTTTTGGTTTCAGCCCAAAACTACTAACAACAGAGGATGTTTTCTAATTAAAAATCAAAATTTCCTCTTGCTATTCTTTTGTTTTTCAACCAAAACTGCCGAGCAACACTTTATTGCCAACTCTAGCACAAATAACCTCTCTTCTGGTTTTGACAACTTCCTTGGGATTATGTTGCTCTATTTCAAGTTCTTCCTTGTTTTCTTTCCTCTACCTTAATGCCAGCGTTGGCACCGAAGCTTCCCTTAATGATGACATATGTTCCTCACTCATTCAGAATATGATCTAACTCTTTATATAGAGCATCTGTTTATTTATCTGTGGGACATGTGGCTCGAACATAAACTTGAATGAGCTGTGGGAAAGGCCAATTTTAAATATGAAAATAGACTAGCATTGGTGTACTTACAGACACTCGCAGCTCCCTAATCTGATTACTAGTCACAGAAAATGCTTAGACATTCTCATGACAATTAGTATAAACATTATTCTTTCCACTGGAAAAAAATATTATCATAGCTGGACAAATAAACTGACCCGCAACTTGAAAATGAATGTCATTTCAAAATTGCCTTTGAAGGCATAATTCAGTAGTGGTGCTTAATATTCTCAGCTGTCATCAACCGTGCAGTAATTAGTTTCAGTTCTAATGAATATTTATTTATATGAACAAGGTATAAGCATTGCAAATATCATATGTATTTGACCACAGTTTATGATGATGATATTGTATGATTGCATGTATGTATTCATTATTATTACATGAATATTTTATAGATCAGTGTAAAATGTAATTACATCCTAGTATGTTTGCTTAATGTCAGTGTCAACAGTTTGATCGAGATTAGCATAAGATCAAGTCATTTTCTCAATACGGATCCAAGTTTCTCATCTCTGGTATCAGGATCAAGATTTTGGGGATTATAAATCATAGCAAGGTGCTCAGGGTACTTGATGTTTTCTACAGCTTGAATCACTTGATAGACAACTTCTCAACTCAAAGGCAAACATAGAAGAGGGGGGAAAATCATGTTTAGTTTTCTTGAATGTTTTATCCTAGAAGAATCAAAGAGACAGAGCGTTTAGTTGAGTGTGATGCAAAGATCTGCAGTCCATTTAAAGACATTTATCCATCGTTCTTGCTAGTTTCAGGAAGAGTCCTAAATACAATAAATTTTTGTATCCTGCTGTCAGTAAGAATAAGATATTGTTTCATCGCATGCTAACACCTAAACTCTCTATTACATCAGTTGTTTAAAAATTTCCCATTTGCCTGAAATGTTGGAAGTTCTCCGTAATCAAAAATATCCCCTAAAAATTAAAGATCAGAGAGAAAATAAAGCACTGCTTTCTATTTTTGTCAGTGTTTACTTTGTTCCATTGTTCGCGTGTCATACACGAAGCCATTTCAGTTTCCTCTATCGAGACAGTTTCTCTTGCAGTTTCAGCGTGTTTCTCGCAAAGCAAGTTGGCAGAGAAAATGTGTTTTAAAAATCGGAAAATGTGATTGTGAAACCACAAACTTGTGTTTTGTACAGATGAGAGGTGAAGATGGTCAGAGAGCTACTGCATAGAAATCCCTTTAATCTAAGTTTGGAATTGACAAGTCTTACTAAAGATGAAACTCTTCACTTTTATACTCATACCAGCCTTCGTATCAGAACCTGTGTACATATGTGTGTGGGAGATGATTTCTCAATATTATTCAGCTACATAATTTCCCTTTTTTCTTGTGATTCCCCATTTTCAGCACCTTTCATTTGCTAGTACTGCTGCCCCAGATTGTCGATCATTTCTGAACTACTTCTGCTGAGATCCTAAATCATGAAGATTTCACTTGATTAATCCGCCAGCGCTGCAACGCCCAGGCAGCACTGTGGGGCTCGGCTGAGGTCCGTTGCTGGCTTGGTCCATTTTGATGTTGCTCAGGATTTGGGCGTTTTTGTAATGTTGATGGGATGGAGGGGAGCGTGAGGTGGGAAAGAAACCCTTTCCACGGAGAGGTTCACAAACAACTTGGTTTTCTGAGCCTCTTAATTGTGAAGTGCGTGCTGATATTTTCTGCTAGTTGCTCTTGACGATCTCTGAATGATGTATATGGTTTTGCTTATGACTTGGCATTTACTTGCCTTCCTTGCATGTAAGGTAGAACCTCACGTGTTCTGCAAGGGGCATATTGCCACCAGCAAAACCTGCCGATGCTGCTCCGGGTCCCATTCCCCTGAGCTTTAGAGACCCAGACCATGCATGGATTTCATGAGATGTGGGTAGCAGAGGCGTGGGAAGGGCTCCTGAGGTTCCAAGTGCTGAGAAACCCCGTGGAGGGAGTCATCTGATGGTCAGAAATCTCTTTTGAGGCTGAGTGGTGTGCTCTCTTGGAAGAACTGATAGATTTTTGTTGCTTTTAGGAAATTATTTGGTTTGGAAAAGTTCTGGAAAAGGAGGCAGGATTTGTCTTTGCCTGAAGTCCTTCTAAATCGTGTTGGCTCATGAGTTGAGATGGCTTCCAAGTGTTTGGACTGAAACCACCAGCCAAGGTGACGGTACGCACAGAGTTTGTCACAACATAATGTGCACAGTGCCGGGCACAGGCTTCGTAACACATTGAGTTATGGTAAGAGAGTGCCCAGACCCAGCGTCTCTGATATTTCCCTCTAAAAGGCCACCAGCTACCAAAGCCTTGAAAGATGCTTGGCGGAGGGGTGACAAGAGCCACAAGCTTTCCGGGCACTGCTGATTTTGGGGCTGTGTAGCACTCTGTGTTTCATGTCACGTGGGCTCTTTTTCTTGGTGTAACAGGTTGATTTCAGCACTTCGCCACCTTGCTTCTATCAGCCGTTCCCGTAATTGCCGCATAGCCAGCACTGTTGTAACTTTAGCTGCTAAGCCTTCGGCTCTTCTCGGTTTTAATCTTCCTATCCTTTTCCCTGTTTCAAATAGCAAAGGTCTGTCCTCGCAAAGAGTGGTCCTTTTCTCATTGCGCTACTGCTTGTTCTGCAGCTGAATCTTTCCCTGATGCTTCCCTGGTGCTTTGCATCTAAGGCACAACACAAAGACATGCAATGCAATGTGCTCCCTCCTTATTATTATAGATTGATGTTGAAAGGAGTGCTGCATCTAAGATTTTAATCAAGAAACTGCAGCAAGTTTATGAGCAATATATATCTCTCTTAATTTGGCCAGCAATGAAAATATGGTTGGCAGGGGGAAAAAAAGAGAACTCCTTCTCTCTCACCAATGTACTTTCCAACATGAAAAAAAGGATTTTGAATAAAGTGGCAATATGGATGCATTTGAAACTGTGAAATGTGATTCTTAATTGCTCATGATTGTCTCTCCAACAACTGGTAGGTTAACCACGGCAGGCTGACAGCCTGTACTAACTGACAATCAATATTGTCGAAGCGCAGAACCTTTGCCTGCGAGACACAAAAACATTTCATTTTCAAACACTACAGGACATCTGCTTCTGGAGAGAAAAAGTTGCTGCTTCTCGGCAATATGCACCGACTTGTAACTTATTCTTCCTCCTTGCTCGGAGGAAACAAAAGTCTTCTTTATACCATATCCTTTCCACTAATCTGGCAGCTATCCAGTGTGGGTTTAAACAGATGTTCTGGAAAAAAATATGGCATATACAAATGAGATGGAATCCAGCAACTCAGTCATGGATTATTACAGATATAAAATACGAAGGGCTAAATTCTTCCCAGATACACATCCTATATAATATTGGCACTAGATGTAAGAACAGCACACAAATAAATCATTAATACCCTCATTATAATAATTATTATATATTTAGCACAAAGACCCCAGGCTGGCTCAAACCCTTCGCATTAAATACTGTACAGATGCACGTTCAGGCTGAGGAGTTTATTCAAATGGCTGCATGCACCAAAGATTTAGATATATAAGTAACTTTACTTATGCATGTTTACAGGATTAAGCCCCACATGTGATTATATTATTGGCAACAACGGGCATTTCTTACTTTCCATGCTGCAGCCTTTGAATAAATCACACAATAATGAATGATTTGATGTTAAAAGGAAAGAATTTGAGTCTTGCTGCGTGTAAGTCTACTAAGCCTTAGGGCTGCCACAGGGTTAGAAGCTCAGTGGTAGAAATCATACGGACACACACTTCATAAATATATATTACACACAAGGCAATGAAACTGATAAAATTATCTTTTTAAATGCTGAAATGCATCATATGGTCTCCTGATGAGAAGGGCAACCACCTAAGCCCTGAGCTCTGGTAACGCTCCCGGGACAACCTGTAAAAGCTGGGAAGCAGAGCTTGTACCGTGCGACGGGCCAGCCACAAGGGGGGAACAAGGGATGCCAGCAACTTTGGGAAAGGCACAAAGAAATTGTTTTCAGCTTTTACTGATATCGTAGAGGGAATATGGTCTGATGGACAGAATAATATCAAAGAGCAAGTGTACCTGCATGGTACGTGCAGACCCCAGTCTTCCCATGCTTCTGGGTGAATCCTTGTCTCCCATATTCAGCCTGAGCTCCTGGCGGCTGGGACCATGCCTACCATAACCTGCTTTTCTCCAAAGCTTTTATTTTTAACTTTTCCCATTTTTCTCCTCCCTCACCTTATTTCTTCTGAATTTGAAATGAATTTGCTTCAGGCAGCTCTGGTGTCCTTTCAACTAAATGTGTGCTCCCAAAAGACAGCCCCCCTTTGGAATAGCCCTGAGAATGTATAGCAACGAAGCCCAATACTTACGGAAATAAACTAAAAAAATCACTTGTTTGAGCATTCACAAAGGCCATTTGATTACTTGATAAATAATTCTGTTTCCTATTGTTGTTATTGCTGAACAAAATAAAATGAAAGATGTTGGGGAGATGCCAGGGTGAGGAGTGGGAGGGATTCATTTGTCCCCATTTTCCTGACTGCTTTTCTTTTCAGTCTCTAACTTCTCATCGTTTCATCAACTTCAGAAAAGTTACAGGGAAATGAAAGTACAGCAAACTCTAGCTTTTCTACCCCCATACTTTTTGAAACGAGAGTTCACTTGATGGGTTGCAATGAAGAAATAATGAGAAGTTGTAAATGGGGAAGACAAAGAAGCGGGCAGGTTTCTTTCTTCCCTTGGAGCCAAGGTGAAACACTAAATATCAGAAATTTGTGAAATCCAAGGATATCAGAAAACTGCCATCTAAGAAATATCCCCAACACAACCAGAAAAGCTGCTGCATTTGAAGTGCCCTGAAAGAAAAGCAACCTGCCCTTTTCTTTCCAGGAGTGTGACAAGTCTGTTCTTTCCCCACTGCTGCCTGTTGCTGCCGCGTGTATTTTTTTTCCCCAACGGCTGCAAAGGGCTGGGCTCACCCCGAGAGCCGGTGCCCTGTGCCAGGGGCAGATGTTCTGGTGCTGGGAAAGCAGAGATGCTGGCACTGCCCGTGCCAGCCCACATCGCTGCGCGCACCCTCCCCGATACGCACAACCGCACAGACGCACCCAGCATCCCCGCGTATTTTATGCCTCCGCAGAAATGCTGGTGAACAGCCACGCAGAGATGGTTTCATTACATACTCTTGAGCAATTTTAACAAATTTAACTACAGAAGAAGGAGGTGAATGGAACGTGTGGGCTGACTGCTGCAAACTGCCTGGTTCTGGTTATAAGCTCAAGAAACTGAGTGAAATAAAGCGCGAAGCTTAGTGTATCCTCTCTAAGCCAGTGAGCAAGTCAGGCTTAGTGGGTTATTGGATGATATTTGACTCTCCTTCTATATGAATAACATCTGCAAATACGCCGAGTCTCTTTGGAATTGTTTTTGGTTTAAAAGAATTTATTATTTAGAGCGTTTCAATCAGTCACTGCCTGGCTTGCTGTTTTGGCTGGTCACAGTGTCACGTTTGAGCCTTCCCATCCCCTGCCTCAAGGAACATCATTCTCATAATAATCAGGTGTTTGTTACAGAAGCCTCCAAAGACAACAGGAGAGAGCCCTGATACTATAAGCCTACTGCTGGGGGTTAGAAATGAGGATGACGCGAAAGCAGGGAAAGAAGACAAAATTAAATGAAGAAAAAGATCCAATTTCCGAAACTCCACTGGCTACATTTAGATTTCTCAGCAGCAGCCAGCTCACTGTTAGGCTAGTTCACGCATGCGTCCTGCCCCGTGTCAGCGCATCCACCCGGCTGCTGTGGCAAGGCCAGTGACACCAGCAGCTTTAAGCATCCCGGCCATCCCAAAGGCTCCTCCTGAACAAAGATGCCTGATCTTTCTAGGAAAAAGCTCAGGCAGAAACATTTGCCTTTTTCACACCAGTCAAGTCACAGCGAGGAATTAGGAGGACAATGCTAGAAAAATCAGTGGACACCACACCTGCCCCCATCATCTCCACCGTACGTCTAGAGGGCTTCTGCAACTGCCACCAGTAGCAGAGCACAAGCAAGCTTTCTTCCCTATCTCAAGATAACAATAAAAAAAAAAGGCCACCTTGGGGCAGACCAAGGGTACACCTAGTCCAGTGCCTTCTCTCCAACAAAGAACAGCAGTGATAGGGAGGAACGAACGTAAGAACAGGGTGAGCAATCAGCGATACTTCCCCAGAATATTCTTCACACTGTCAACACTGTGTGGCTTTCTAAGCCAAAACGAATGCATTGAGTTTAACACCTTTTGGTGAATTTATTGACCGTGAAATTTTCTCATGGTCCTCCAAACCCATGCAGTCTTGGCACCCTGAAGGTGCTGTACCAAGGAGATCCAGGCCTTAACTACAATCCCATAAAGAATCACCTCCTTTAATTCATCCTGAACCTGCCGTCTTGCCAAGTTTATCTGCTGTCCCTGGTTCTTATCCTGGAAGAAAGAGGGAAAGGCGGATCTCCCCGCACTGATCCGATCCTCCGGGCTCCTGCCACCCCTCCCCGAGTCGCCTTGCACCCAGGCTGCAAGAGCCGTCCCTCTGCAACCACCCTGAGGCTACGCGGGCAGGGGGGTCAACATCCCACCAGCCTGGACGGCAGCTCTGGGATTGGGAATGGTCTCGGACACAAGCTCAAAGACAGTCTCCTGTCTGGTAAGATCTTAAGCCTCACCCAGGCGGTGTGGCTTAATTCATCAGTGCCCACAAGGAGTGCAGGTACACAAGCGCGAGGCACCGCACGAGCGCCAGCAGCGTGGCAGCAGGCAGATCAGCCTTGTACCCCAGCCCCTGTATGTGTTTAGACAGACAGCCATGTTCTGCAATCATCATTTTTCCACCATTTGTCCAACCTTACCTCCTCTTTCCTTCCAGACTTTAAGGTAAGCAACCTTAAAAGCAGCTCCAGAGGTGGGCAGAGGCTGAAGAAGAAAGTCCCAGAAAAGACATCCGGGCAGGGAGAGGTGGGAGGCAGGCACATGCCTGTACGTACCATCACCAGCCTTCCTGAAAAGAGAACTAATATCATTTGTGTGGGATTTTCCTCCCCCTCCCGCAGATCAAAAGGACAGCAGCAATGCAATCTGCTGTTTGTGTAGGAAATGTGTCAGAAGAGGGAAGGAGGGGATACACATGGGAACATCTGCTCCAAGAAGCCACTTGAAAATTAACCATTTAGGTCCTGATCCAGAGAGCACCTGCCTAGCATTAAGCCTCAATGACACTGGCGCTGTGCACGTTCACGGCACCTTCTGCAAAGTCCTGGAGGAGGACGAACGAGGGCGATGAGCAATTCTTCCTCCAGCTTCCTCGGACTGGGCTTACGTAGGCAGAGCGGAGCCCTTCCTGGTGCTGCCGAGCAGGCGCGAGCAAGGGACACTCCGACGGCTGCGCTGAAGATGTGGGAAGCGTCGTGCTTGGCCAGAGTTATTCATCTCCATCCAGGCACACCTGGACAAGTGCAAGATTTGCAGCTTGGCTCCCTGAGTCATTGGTGCCAAGAGCAGGGCACGGGGTAGACGGGACTGTTTATCTCATTTGCCTATCAGGCTTTAAGCATCCAAAACCTCCCTTCTTCTGCTCCGCTCATTGCTCTCTCCCTCTTTCTGTGTCAGCTGGACCTGGCAGCCCCCAGCTGAAGAACCCATTGCAGAAAGTTAAAGGTGGGGGCAGCACATCCTGGGTTTTCTCTTCTGTCTGTGACTATTACAGGTGCCCTGGTCACTCACAGTCGCACCTCATGCCCTTTGCACAAAAAACTCGTCGCTGGAATAAAGTATTTGCTGACCTGGCTTTGTAGCACTGCCACACACAAAGACAAGTACAGTGGAGAAAAGGAAGAAAAAAAAAAAAAAAAAAGAAAAAAGGTTGCATTCTTTCTTCCTTCTGCATATAAAATTAAAAATCTCACATTGTCCCAGTGCAACGGAGTTGAGCACAAAAGGGAAAAAACAGCCCAGTGTTGTTCTAGGCCAGGCGCCAAAACAACTTGTGCGAGTTTGTGCTGGCAGCAGCATTCTCCGGCCGAGGGTCCACACTCGGCCGCGGCAGAGTCGTAACCACCGACCCTGCCTCCCAGGTCACTGAGTCACCTTCCTGTTAGCCCCCCGCCACCCCGAACCTCCCACGTACTTAGGCAAAGGGTTGGCTTTTTTTTTATTTATTTGGTGCATCCTGTAAAACGTGTCCCATGATTGTCGTTTACTACCCCGGGTGGCATACGAAAGACTGCCGTCTCTGTGAAAACATCAACCTTAACCGGGTTTTGGATGCAGTCCAACGAATCCTTTACCCACAGAAATACTTTTACACAAGTATTTAAGTCAACAGGATTCCTTGCATGAGTAAGGGATTGTGGGATTTAGCCTTTACCCATCTTATTTTTCCAGTAAATAAAATGTACTTTTTTCAGCCTCTCTAGAGAACTTCACCATTTTCATCCTTTCACCGCTTTTCAGGTTTTGCCTATTTCCCCAGAGTTCCCTATCACTTCAAACACCATTTAACTTGCAATTTCTTTCTTTCCAATCTCTCCTCTACATAAATCTCTCTCTGTTTGCCCACCTTACCTGTAGACATGAGCTAAATCGGCAATCTGATCTCCTAGTTAGGAGAGGGATATTGTTTGGATTTCAGTTTCTGCATCAGAGCTGGTCTTCTCAGTATTGATTCTGCATCAAATGCAGCGCTGGAAGGGCTGGGAGAGTTCAGATGTAACTCCCAATAACCAAACAAAACCCCCAAATTCAGGGTTTTTTTTATTGGAACTGATCTTAAAAGGACATGTGCTTTCCTTTTCTTTCCCCGCCTTCTTACAAGTCTGGTCTAAATGCGTGTAGTCACAAATCCTCGCCCATATTCATCCCTGAGACACAGCAGAGAGCCTGAGAGTACCCCAGTTACAAAGGTGTAGTTTGAACGTTGCTCCGGACTTGAGCTGGAGGCTATCTCTGCTTCACTCGGCTGCAAATAAGTACTTAGCCTTTTGGACTATGGAATTAAAGGCAGACATGAGCAGCAGCACATCACTTTGTGTACGCTGCTGGCTGCGCAGACTAGGGTCCTACAGTCACCCCAGCCAAATGGCCCACCTAGGCACATCCCCAAGTCTGGGTCTTGAAGCTCAGCCAAACTAGGGGAGATATAAAAGCCACGGAGTTTTGGCCCACTGCTACTTCTTCAGCAACTCTCCTAGTCCGTTGAGTTTTACTTTTCGTTTAAGTCCATCTTTTAGTTTCTGCAAAGGAACATTTCACCATCGTGCCAACTTCTGCAAAACCCCTTTGCATACCGAATGGAACATACTGTCACCAGCACCATTTCCACAACAGTGGTCCTTCTGTTTTGACCAGATGACATCCTACCAGTAACGCCCACAGGTCCCCGGCAGGCAATTACCGTTCCAGGTTGTTTCCTTTCACTTACTGTTTCAGGCTGACCTCCAGTTAAGCATGGTGCCGGGGGTCTTTTGGAAGCCTTTTTTCCAAATACTCTTTACAAAGTGCCACCGGGTTCACCAGACAAGACCGACACTTTGCAAATGCATCAGGAGTCCATCTTAATGAACTGGTATTTCTTCCCAAGGTTTTGCACATTTTCTGACATCTCTACCATCCCATTGTGTTTCCAGGGGCAAACTACTGAAGTTCTTCTCCTCCACGGGTGCAGGTGGAGCTCAGGCTCTTCGCTGGGCTGCAGGAGGAACTCAGTAACCTAATAGCCTGGATCTCCAACTGCAGCCTGAACCCCCGATGCTGTGAATTCCGTCACTTCATTGCACGGTGAACCCGCGATGCAGGAGCAAATTGTCCAGTACACAAGTAAGGGCTCCGAAATCAAAACTCTTCCACAAGCAGAGGGGTCTACCTGCAGCTAAATTCAAATCTCTGCCCCAGTTTCAGGGAGTCCCTTCCCCCTTACTACACCTTCACCTGGGTGCTAAGCGCTCGTCTCCCCATAGACCCCGCCGGGCGACCAGCTTCCAGCATCCAACTCTGCAGACGTATTCTGAAGCTTAATGTTATTCACGTATTTCAGTGATTCATTAAAACAGGACTTACTCTGAGAGTCTAATTAAGACCAAAGTTCCACATTCATTTCCAGAGTAGTAAAAGGCAAGTTATGTAAACTCGCAGCAAGTACTTCTTCTTTTACCAGAAGAGCAAGATAAAAGCATAAATGACATCCATAGGCAAAACAGTAAAGGAGGGAAGCGAAGGGTTTGGCAGACAGTACATAAGAGAAGGAAGTCTAGAAAGACATTTTTATTTGCATTTCTTACATGACATTCTCTGGACTTCCCCTCTACCTGGAACACACCAGAGGGGAAGTGGAGCGACCAGCGTGATGGCTACTATACAGCCCTGAGACAAGAGCAGCTCTTTTTGACTAGAAAAATGGTCTGTCTTGCTCTGCCCAGCCCCAGCCTCCCATTTCTCTCTCCATCCCTGGGGGCTGGACCGCTCTCAGAGGCGCGGGTTTGGCATCCAGGCTCCCAAAGGAGTCAAGCAGAGGCTGGGAGCACACCAAACCCAGCTTTTCTCTGCACAGAGCTCCCAGACTCACGCCAAAATCCTTCCTATCCAGTGCCGCCTCTCCCCAAATCCTCATCCCAGCTCCTCTGACTAGACTGAGGAGAACGCCACCAAAGAACGGTGGAGGCATGGCTAAGAGCAAGACAGACGCCCATGACGAAGTTGCCCAATATGACAGCACAAAAAGGATACAGGGGCGAGGGAAGAAGAAAATGCCCAGGGAGGTTAGAAGATGGTGCCAGCGTGAGCACTCCAAATTACAGAGGGTCCTGGAGGTGGGAGCAAGGAGGTTGGGTGCGATTCAGTACCTGATAAAAGGATAAATAGTAGAGATGATTGCTGTAGTTATCTGGATGGGTTTGAGAGGGCAGAAGCAGGCATCGCTAAGGCCAACAGCAACGTGATTGTAGCCACGATGGCGTGAACTGCGTAGCACGTGAAGATTTTAGTATGGGGAATAGAGAAAAATGAGATGTTTGGGATTTTATTATTTTAACTGACATCTGGGATGCTTACGCTTGCTTGTATTTGTTCAGGCGGGGTTGATTTGGAAACCCCATGGAAAAGCCAAAATCAAGAGAAGACCCAGATTATATGCCACGCACATGGGAAAAGATAGTCTTTTATGCCCTGAGATTGCAGATTTATCTAATGAGGATCACAACACTTGTTCTAAGAATATGTTCAGCCAACCCCACAAGTCCCAAGAGAGGATCCTGCTTAAGAGACCTTTTGCAGACAGCGGGATAGGTACACCAACTCTCCGCCCTACAAAGCTCAGGGTAATAGTTGGAAGTAAAGTTGATTATCCTGGGACAAAATATTTTCTGAGGAACTGTTGCTAAACTGGCACCAGAACCTTGCTAGTACGAAGCCCTTTATTCTAGGTTATATTTTTGCTTAGCAAGTATTTCCATTGTGAGCTTTCCCAGTCCTAATCTAGCAAAACACTTCTGCAGTATTTAGCCCTCTTTTCTTCTGGGAGTTACTAAAATAAAGTGCATTGTTAACAGGGTGTATTATTTGCTTACAAATAGAGCAACGCCAATTAAGAGCCTCTTCTTTGACAAGAAATTAGTGACTCTACACTGGACCCTACCAGTGCTGCTCAGCTTATCTGAGAATACATCAGCTTCTGATTTAAAGACTTTTGTCTGGGCCTGATAAATCTTACGCCTGGTCCCAAAGCAGGCACCAATTTTGTCTCTTACTGGCCACTGGTATTTATGGCCTTTCACTGTCATTCTCTATATATCCTGCTACAAACTTCTATACACCTGTTAATTTATAACGTGGGCTCTCAGATTTCCTTCCTGGGGATGGATAAATAAATAAAGCAAATATTAAAAAGGAAATAACATGCTAAATTGCATTAGATTTTTTGAAGTAAATGTATATTATATTCTGAATGCGCCAAAGAAAACCCAAGCAACATTAAAATATGGCTGCCAGGGTGAGTAGCAAGAGCGAAAGGAAAAAAAAACCCTCTCAAACAGGAGAGTGTGCCTTATCCATGCCATGCAAATTTCCTTCACCGCTGCAAACCAAGAAGTGTGCTGTCTTTATGGAAAAAAACCAATGGATTTTTAAAGGCGGAAAAAGCACCTTCATTTACCATTTCTAAAAATCCAGAACACGGCAGATTGTAACAAAAACAACCAGAAGTTGAGGGTTAGGCAAGCTGAGTGAAACTGCGGAAGATGAATAACTGCGAAGAAGCCGTCTCCCAGCCGCTGACAAGGGAGCTGGAGTACAGGTGTGATATTAAATGCCTGGCTGGTTCGGACAGGGATGTTGCAAGCTCTTGCTGCGGAGTCGAACGTGACCTGTGCCAGCGGTACCGCTGCAGAGCCCTTTACGCTCTTAACGCGTGTCGCTAGATTGGTGTATCCTTACTGGTAGCCGTGTTATAGCAAATACAACAAGTTAATAGGTAATTTACACATGCAGCTTAGTGCTACGAGCCTATCCATTTGGCAGGACGATTTGACAATGGCCCTAGCTGCTACAATATATACTCACAAATACTCCAGCGCACACAGGGTCTCGTTATCGGGGAGAAATCAGCAGGACCGCCATAAAACAAATACGACTCGCATAAGCACGCTGCTGAGGAGACTGTCTGCAATACATGCTCTGATTAATGTCTGGAATAGCAATAGCGCAAGTTAATGCTTCCTTGAGTCTTAGATGACGTGCTTGAAGAGATCTTTGGGAAGGTCATGCCCAGTTTTATGACTTGACTGCAAACTGAGCAACCCCCCGAATGCTGACCTTGGATTTGACTGCAGGGTATGTGCTGGAGTAGATTGCTAATTGGGGAAGATCGTGGATGCCGATGGCAGCTCCTTCTCTTACCACCACAGGGCTCAGCATCCTCGGGGGTTAAAATCCTCCCTGTTTCACAGGAGGGAATGAAGCATTCAGTCCTTCTAATGCCCGCTGCTGTCTGCATGGGATAAATCAACCTTTGGAAAAGTTTGAAAGAACTTCTGCAAATAAACCTTGCTACGACCAATGCACTTAAAATATCTTCAATCCTGCAAGTATCAAACAATCTCAGGCCCTGACTCTCCCTCTGAAATGCTACTGGACTAACACAAAGAAAATGCCCTACAAAAAAAAAAAAAAAAAAAAAAAAAAAAAAGGAACATAAAAGCACTGAAATCATGTAGAAACAAACACAAAGAGGCTTCTGCCCAATGTGGTGAGAGAGAAAACGATTAAATCACATGAAAAACCTGTTGCTACCACTTCTGCATTTGGCCAACAAAGAGGGCTAGAGAGGCCCCGCTCGGTAAATACATACTCTTGTTGGATCAAAGAGGTAAGAATGGAAGCGAGTCCTCAGGCTTTATGGACCTGATCCAGTTGGTTTTTCTGCTAATTTCTGTGGGCTTTGGCCGGCATCCAGGCAGCATAAACAACCAGGAGCGGGGCTAGCCTTGCTTGGCAAGTGAAAGCCCTGCCAGCACCACCGATTTTTACTCTCTCTGCCCTAAACCTGGGTTTCTTCTCAACTCTAGAAGGCTCCATAAGCAGCAAAGGGCTCGCTGGCGCCCAGGAGGGTTTTAGCCGGACGCAGGAACGCACGTGGCTGCACAAGGATGCCTAACACGGTGGCTCCCGACGCCTTCCATCAGTCCTCGTCCACGTTGAGCCATCCTCGCGTTCGGTGGCGCGATAGTCGTGATCTCCCCCGAGCACGGACGCCGGTCGGAGAGCTCCGTTATCGGCCGAGCAGCTGCCGCCTGGCTCCGTTCCCGCGAGGAAGGGCTGAAAACGGAGCCTCTTCGGGGCTTCGCGGTGGGGGAGCCTTCAGCCTGCAAAGGGCTCAGGGGCCGGGGAGATGAAAGCAGACGGTTTGCTTACCGTGTCGTGCTTTCAGGAGGGCCTTCAGACACACAGGAGCTCTCGGAATAAAGTTTCTGGGGCAGTTCTTCCTGTTGCCTTGCCCCCAGTAATGACTTCGGGCTTGTTTACATTAGAGAGTTGTACTACCAGTATTTTATACAACCGTAGTTAAATCCGTACGACACCTGTATTGTACCTATCGTTGCCTCGGTGTGAGGGCGAGTATAGTATTTCCGAGTCCTGAAAAAGCAAGCCAACAACGCGCAAAATGGATACCTGCTGTTGCGTTTTCTGACATTTCAAACTCGGTAATGACCACACACATACTGTGAAATTGTAATTGGTTTACTAAAAATAAGACACTGCTAGATTGTAGACAATTATTCCCAGCTTACAGCACCCAAACAGGAATTAAAACCTTGGTTCTTTCTTTGTCTTATTTTTTCTCCCCTCATTATTAAAGAGGAGGGGGGGAAAATGAACAATGAATTACACAAAATAAGGGATTTCTGCCAAGCGGCATAAGTCATACGAGTACAAGAGACTGCCTAACATTTCCAGTGTACAAAGACAGCGAAACTCTACAAATCGACAAACCCACAGAGTAACTTTGTGGAAACTGCACCCGCACTTTGGGGAAGAAATTGTTCCACTTGTGGTAGAGCCTGTATTACCAGGCTGCGACTGCAGGACAGTAGCATCTTTAAAAGGACAGAGAGCTCCCGTTCCCAGATCGCGTCTGCCATTGTGGACAAACAGATAAAGCTTTCGGCTTTACTGAATGGTGACAGATTTAACCCCAGCACCTTTAACTCTTTTGCTGGAGCTGGGCACCTCCACATTCTGGGCTGGAGTTTCCCAATTTGAATGGTATGGGTGATAGTATTACCAAATACCCGAGGAGAGCTTTGTGACAAGGCAGTCATTAATGCTCCAAAAACCCCTAAATATCCTGGCGTTCGCTGCCAGTGGAATTAGTTGAGGTCTGTGGGAAAAAAGGGGTGTCGGCAACGTAGACCCTGACTTCCGCGACAAAAAGCCTAAAGATAAAGTATCAAAGAACGGGATTAAATGAGTAACAAATGCACCAATCGATAAACCCAATGTTTTAAGGTGCTAATTCTACCGTCGTGCCTTGGAAAAGACATAGAGGGGAGAAGGAAAAAAAAAAAAAAAAAAAAAAAAAGTTGCTATCCTGCGGATTTTATCATCTAGACGAGGCAACCTAGAGGAAGGAAGAGAAAGGAGTTTCCCCGCTTCACTTGTCGGAGGCTAAAGCAGGGGCTAGAGACTGCGGCTGGCACCACGCAGCGTGTGCGCAGGGAAGCTCTGAAGTGACCCCAGTCCTCCTCTCCCAAACCTAGCAGCCCTCTCCATCTCACCCCTTTTTCCTTTCAAGGGCAGCAAACCCCCAAGCAGCGACCTCGACCCTCAAAAGCCCCCGCTTCAGGTCTGCGGCCACCTCCACCCCCGCCCCCGGCGCTGCTGCAGCCCGGAGGTTCCCGGGACAACCCACGGCACCCACGCGTCCCCCCGCGGGGCTCGGGGAGGCACCGGGGGCCGGAGTTTTGCGGCGGATTTCGGGGGCGGCCGGGTCTGCCCCCCCCCCCCCGTCCCCCCGTCCCCCGGGGCGCTGCGCTGGGAACCGCGGCCGGGCCCCCGGCCCCGCGTTTCTGCGCTCTGTCCCTCTTGACGGCGCTCACTTCTGATGGGATTACGGCTAATTAAAATTTAAAATTCAAATCAACTCCCGAAAAAGGTCATCTTGAGAAAAATCCGTAGGCATCTGGTATTTATCCGCTGACGCGCAACTAAAAGATAAATCCGGGGGAGCGCCTCGCCTCCTCGCCCCATCCCCGCCGCGGGGCAGGTTCCGCGCAACTCCCGCCGCCGCGCAACGGCCCCCCCCCCCCCCTCCCCTCCCCTCCCCTCCCCACTCCGCGGGCGCGGAGCCGGCCCCGCTCCCCGCCGGCACGTCGGGCTGCAGCGGGCGGGCGTGCGCGCCCTCTCCGCGGCGGCGCAGCGGAGTTGGGAGCGGGACGGCCGCGCTGCCAATGCAGCGGCCGGGAGGGGAGGAGGAGGAGGAGGAGGAGGAGGAGGAGGAAGGGGAGGAGGAGGAGGAGGAGGAGGAGGAGGAGAAGGGGGGAGGGCGCAGCCGGCAGCGCACACCGGCCGCCGCCGGCGGGGCTGGCCGGGGCGGCGGGGGCTATTGTGTGCACCAGACGGGGACACACACGCACACACACACACACACACACACACACACACGCACTCACACGCACCCGCGGCTCGGAGGGAAAGTATCGCGAGAGCGGCCGGCTAACAACCTGCTCCACAACACCGCCGCGCCGCCGGCCGCCGCGCCGCACCCGCGGAGCGCCGCGCACCGCCGCGCACATGCGGACGCCCAGCCCCGCCGTCGCACGCCGGTGAGTGGGCGCTAAGCCGGGCCGGGAGGGAGAGAGACGGCGAAACCCACCCCCGCGAAGGGAAAGTCCTTCCCGCAAAGTTGGAGAACGCGGCTGTAAAGGGCGGCGGGGAGCGAGGGGGGGGGGGGGGAATCTGAAAAGCGGCTCCGCGGTGCCCCCCCCTCCCGTTCCCGTACCCTCCCCCCCGCGCTGCGCGGAGCCGGGCGCCGGCGAAGGTCACCGCGGCGGGCTGCGGGGAGCAACTTTGCGGCGGAAGGTGGGATCCGGGGTGTGTGGGGGGGGGGGGGGTGGGAGTATGTAAAAAGAGGGGGGGGGGGCGGGCTCGGGGCAAGTTTGTGGGATTTAATCGCGGGCTATAAATGGGGCTGCTGGAACTTTAAAAGGCAGCAAGCTGTGGTTGGCTGGTAGCGAGATTTGGAGTAACATATGGCATTAAAAGGCGCACAGCTGGAGGTAGCATTTCCATCGCAGTGAAGTCAGAGCAGCTGACTCTCCAGCTTGCGGTGTAATTAGCAAACCGAGCACTCCTCCTTCCCTCCCTCCCTCCCTCCCTCCCGCCTGCCTTCCCCCCCCCCCACCCCCACCCCCCCCCCCCCTCCCCGCCGCGCCTCGCTCGCACTCGCGCCCGCACCCGCGCCCGCGCTCCCTCCTGCCCGCCCGGCTCCGGCTCCGCGCCCGCGGCCGGCTCCGCCGCGCCCCGCGGGAAGGTAAGCGCCCGGCCGCCGCAGGTAGCCGGCTGCAGCCTCAGCCCTGCCCTCCCGCCGGCCTCCCGCAGCTTATTTCCCTCCTCGGCTCTTAATAACTTCGAGGGAAACTTTTTCCCTTTTATTCACCCCCCCCCCCCCCCCCGACGCCCCCTTTCCCCTCCGCCCCTTTCCGCATGCCGGGGCCGGGGCCGCTTCTCCCCGCCCTGCTCCCTCCCTGCAAAAAAAAAAAAAACGGCTCTTCCCCAGCGCCCGCCGCCGCTGTTTTGTTGTGATTCGGTGCATAACGACTGGGGATAAAGTTTAAATGTGCGTGTGTGTATGTGCGTGACGTGGGTAATGTGCTTTATTAAAAGATGCCCCGAGTTAGCGTCGCTGGGAAGACAGCCTGGGAGTTTATGCTTTTTTTTTTTTCTCTTCCCCCCCCCCCGCCCCCTGTGTGTGTGCGTGCTTTCCTCCTCTTAATTTTATTAAAGTGCTTAGTGAGAGAAACAAAGGTTGGAGGGGCTGCTGCTTTACTAGCTTTTGTTTACTTACAATCAAGTTTTTCCTGTTCGGAGCAGGTGCGAAAGGATGAGAAGCATGTTGTGTTGGTTTTTTTTTTTTTTTTTTTCTCCACGTTCCCCCCCCCCCCCCCTTAATAAAACTATTACAGACAATTAACAGTAAACGTTATCTCCAAGGCTGTTTCTTTGGCTTGTGTTACCAAAAAGCCGATCTGTTTGTTACAGCTGCTAGGAGGCTTTAGTTTACAGTAGCATTCAAGTTTTTCCTGTTTTGAACAGGTTATGAAGGAAGAATGGAGTTTCCAGACCATAGCCGCCAGTTGCTGCAGTGTCTGAGTCAGCAGCGTCACCAGGGCTTCCTGTGTGACTGTACTGTTTTAGTTGGAGAAGCTCAATTCAGAGCTCACAGAGCCGTTCTTGCCTCTTGCAGTATGTACTTCCATCTTTTCTACAGGGACCAGTTAGACAAAAGGGATATTGTGCATCTGAACAGTGACATTGTCACAGCCCCTGCCTTCAGCCTGCTGCTCGAATTCATGTACGAGGGAAAGCTGGAATTCAACAGTCTCCCGGTCGAAGATGTGCTGGCTGCGGCTAGCTACCTTCACATGTATGACATTGTGAAAGTCTGCAAGGGCAAGTTGAAAGATAAAGAATTGTGTTCGGAAGAGAAGATTAATGATGAGGCGGCTAGTTTGGAGAAAGCGGAGCGTTTTCTAGACGCCGGAGTGCCCCTGGTCCACGAGTTTGACCCAGGAAACAAACAAAAATTCAGCGTTGCAGAATACGAGAGAGCAGCAGGCAAAGAAAAGGTCAGCAGTCACCCCGCCTGGTCCTCTGATCATATAAGTGTCAGCTCTGTGCCGACAGAGGCAGAACCGTGCGCCGCAGCAGCTGGAAAAACAAAGGCTAATGTCAATAGTTCCACGGGACCTTTGTCC
Source organism: Astur gentilis (assembly GCF_929443795.1). NCBI lineage: Eukaryota > Metazoa > Chordata > Aves > Accipitriformes > Accipitridae > Astur > Astur gentilis. Next base: position 13,595,946 of record NC_064904.1, read on the forward strand.
CAAAGGTCTGTTAACCATCCCCTGGCTTCGAGTGATGCGGACTGCGCGCTGGATTTGTCTTTCAAGCCCGTGCCGGGGAGAGATTCCTTACACCCCTCCTATGTCTTTGGACAGCTGGCTTCCGACAGCCAGCAGCAGGGTACCGAGCCACTTGTTAAAGATGAACAAGACTTGCTGTCAGATCAGGAGGACGGCGAAGCCAGGAGTCCGGAGAGTCAGCATTTTGGGAATTCAGCCAAAAGCCTAGTGACAGGGTTAGGACACATGTTTGCGGGGAATGGCAGCTCTCATGCCCGAGAGGAGGATCTAGACCACGAGCGAGACGAGAGCGAGGACGACATGGATTCGTCGGACATCTCCTCCTCCGGCGTCCTCGTGCCTCCCGGGCATATCTGCATTTGCCCCCTGTGCAGCAAGGTGTTCCCGAGCCCGCACATCCTTCAGCTCCACCTGAGCTCCCACTTCCGCGACAAGGACGGCTCCCGGACCCGCCTGTCCCCCGACGGGTCCGTCCCCACTTGTACCCTCTGCGGAAAGACTTTTTCTTGCATGTACACCTTAAAGAGGCACGAGAGGACTCACTCGGGGGAGAAGCCCTACACCTGCGGCCAGTGCGGAAAGAGCTTCCAGTATTCCCACAACCTCAGCCGCCACGCGGTGGTGCACACCAGGGAGAAGCCCCACGGGTGCAAGTGGTGCGAGAGACGGTTCACGCAGTCGGGGGATTTGTACAGACACATCCGCAAATTTCATTGTGGCCTTGTAAAGTCCTTGGTTGTTTGAGAAGCGCGATTTGTTTGTTTGTTTGGTTGGTTGGTTTTAATATTTTTTTTTTTTTTTCCCCTCCGCCCATTGAAAACAAAACAGGAAAAAAAGGCAGCATCTGAATTTTAATTTTTTTTTTTTTTTTTTTTTCCCCCCTCCCTTCCTTTATTTTATTTTGGTGATACTCGCTTCAGGTGCATGATCTTTAAAAGATGCAGAGGTATACACTCCAGAGGCCTTTCAATGCAATCCTTCCACCTCTCCCATCTCCCCCCTTCCCTGCCACTCGCCCTTCCCAGCACTGTTCTTTAGGTCTTCTCTTGCGCACCCGTGTTACATTATTAATGTGAAATGATCTAAGTAATTCTGCAATGATTTAGCATCTGTTTTCATGCTGGAAGTACTTGCCTCGTGGTCAGGGTTTTTTGGGTTTTTTGTTGGTTGGGGTTTTTTTGGTTTGGGGTTTTTTTTTAGTTCGAAAAAAGATTATCAGCAAATTCCGGAGAAAAATTTGGATTCCGTTAAGCTCTCCTAATGCTCTCTGCGTGTTGCGTAGGAACATCCAAAGAGATGAACTATGATTTAAATACATTTCAGTGTAGAGAAACTTGTCCACATATCGCAGAGTATGCAGATGCACTCTTATGTTACAGAGCTAGACGAGACCTTAAATTGGCCCAAATTATAAAGGGGGTTGAGGATTCCTGGCTGCGTCTTTGGTACTGGTCACTTTTTATTCTCTTTATTGTATTAGAATAGTTCTGCAATCGATCAAAAAATCTGAATAAGAAGGTTTTGCCTCAGGACTTGACTTAAATTTTCCCCTTCCACCCATCCCCTTCCCTGGGCTGACCTACTGAAAAGCTGCTTTTGAGCATAAAACGTGGATAGAAAAACTTCCTGTCTGTGGCATATTCACTCCCGAAATGTTGAAGGATGCGCGCTAGCGCGTATGAAAAAAATCATACGATACGTGAATATTTTCATTCCCATATCGACACCCCGGGGCTGATCTCTCCCCCTTGGTGGGGAGGGACAGCAGCCCTAAAGCAGCTAAATAACCCCCCTCGATGTCGGGCTCCTGGGGCGTCTCGGTTCAAGGTAACTCGTAGCACATGTGTTAGGAGATGCCCTGCTATCTTGTCCAAAAAGTTTGCTGCTAAGCTAAAATCAGCAGCTTGGAATTATATTTTATGTTCTTTTTTTTTTTTACGAAGCTGGTGATTCCCTCTGGGCCAAGTTCTGTGCAATCGCCAGGGTTTCAGAGGGGCAGTGTGAAGGTAAACTGCTGGAGGGGAAACGTCGCCCAGCTTTTCCCCCCGTGTCTCCCACTTGTTCAGGGGAGGGGTCTGCGGTATTTTTGGCGGGGTGTTTTTTTTTTTTATTTTAGTTTAGTTTGTTTGTAAACTGAGGCTGCCTGTAACTATTACCAGGTTTACTCCAAATAACTCAATTACTTGCCTAATAGAGCGTTCTTTGGTCTGTGCATGTCGGTAAATATCAGATTATTCCCTTCCAGTCAAATAATCCATTCAAGGTACATGTACAAGCGACTGAAATATAATAATAATAATAATATCTGAGGGTTTTGAATGTCGTTCTGCTGCGTTAGTGTTGCTTCACCAGCTTTCCTGACACTCCTGGAGTTGTTTTGTGGAACTTAAGCATTTATTTTAAAATTAATTTGAAGCACTGAGTTAGATTATTTTTAAAAGTTGTGCTTAAAATACTGTATTTCATCTTATGAAGAAAAAATTTCCCGATGCCTTCCCCCTCTGGTCCAAAAACTGAGCACTACCTACATAAATAATATGGGATTGATTTCTTTTTTTTATTTTTATTTTTTAAAAAATAAGTACTTCCTCTTTTAAAGAAAATCAGGATATACTTGTTACAGCCTCCTCTTATTATTCATCTCTTAAACTATGAATGTACATGTAATGTGAAATTTTGCTTCTATTTATAGTTTTGGGTTTTGTTTTCAGTCTCATTTCTTGACTGTAAAATATTTTTGCTGAACCTGTTACATATGAAAGTTGTGGGAGAGTACTGTATCTTGAACATAAGTGGCTTTGGTACTGTGGTCTTATTCTACTTAATCAGTTTTTTCTCTCTCTCTTTTTTTTTTTTTTCTCCTTTTTGCTGTGATTGGAAATAGCACTGAACAAAATCTACTAAAATTAAGTTATTTTTCTTTCTACTAAAATTAAGTTATTTTTTTTCTCCTGAAGATACTTGATATAGTATTTATTAGATTTTTTTTTTTGAAGTGGAATTATTACTGTTAATCTATTTCAAAACTAGTTAATTTACACTTCACTTTAAATTTTATAACAATGGGGTTTGCATGTTGAACGACATGTAAAGAGCTTAATGTAGGGTCAGCATTACTGAAGCTGGTAATCTTAATTTTGCATTTTTGTGACACTTTTTTGCATTTCAGTCTTCAATTACTGTTTCTTTTTTTTATTATTTTTTAGAAGATCATAAAATAGGATGTGCCATAAGAACATCATTAGTGTATGGAGCAGGGAGAAGTTGAAACAAGTTTGTGTCTGATCTTAGTATAGAAATAATTCATTAAACTGATGCTATGAGCATGCTCTGTACTGCAGTGAATATGGGGCAAAAGTTTTTTTTAAAAAAAAGTTAAAAAAAAAAGACTTTCTCGTTCTTGACTACATCATGAACATGCTGTTCTCATAGTCTGGTATTTGTGTTCCCACTCCTCATAGCTTGAATTTCTAAAGTAAAAAAATGTTTGCACTTATTTTTGTTCTTAAGGTGACTTTTTTTGGCTATCTCTCTGTGTGTGTCTCTTATTTTTAAGTTGCAATAGCTCGGAGCATGTTTTCAAAATGGTTCATGACTCTTCAGAGAAGTACTAAAAACATGGCACACTTATGCTTGTGTCTTCATAAACTATTTCACTGTGGGGCAGTTACTGTTTCTGTAGGGAACAGTCCTGCTCTGCATTTTAAACACTGGATTTGTCTTCTACTACAAAAAAATACTGTGAAGTTAATGTAAAAAAAAAATAAAAAATCATTGATATTTTTAATTGTTTTTAATCTTGGTGCAGTTCAGATTAAATATGTATATTTAAAGACACTAATTTTTGTGGGAGAGTTTTATAGTATACAGTATGTAGAAAAGCTATTGGAATGGAATATATTTTATAAAAACGTTCTATCACTGTTTTATAGTGAACTATTTTTTCTTCAGTGTTAGTGTAATACTGTTAGTCTAGATACGACAATCGCAGGAAGAGTGATTCAAGCTACTGTTAGCGCTTAGTTTTGCGTGGAGTTCTGTTTGCAACTGTATCGGTATGTGCTGTACAATGTGACAATCGTGACTAGGATTGTTGTCTTTATAAATTTACACAAAATAAAACGTGCTAGAGTTGTAAGCTTGAGCCTCCTCCTCCCCCCTTTAGCAGAAGGGTTGTGGTGTTTGGGGTTTTTGTTATTATTTATTTTTTATTAGTAGTGTTTTACAGATGGTTGTGCTGCTTTTTTAATTACGAGTATCTGATACTCTAATAATTTCTTTCTTTTGCAGGGCCATGTGGAATTTTAGGCATGTGAGGAGCTGCAGTATCTCAGTCAGAGCCTGACCGGGCGTTTCCTTAGTCACTGGGCAGGACTAAAACCAGCACCACTTCTGCGTTTTAGCCGGAGTATCGGGGAGGTTTGATGGGGCTCCCCTCTCCCTCCGATGCCCTGAGCGAGCTCTGGACCAGCCCTGCCCCGAGCGATGCTGCTTTACAGCCGCAGGCGGGTGCTGGGGACGGGGCGACAAGCCCACGGGTGCAGAATCGGTGCAGGGTGCGCGGACAGCCCGGCAAAAGGCTCCGGTGCCCGCCGGCATCCCAACGCCGCTGCCGTCCCAACGCCGCTGGGCTGACCGAAGCCACGTCGGCTAACCTGCCTGAAGGGGTTCTCTTAAGTTCCCGGTCTCTCCCAGGCTCGGGAGGGCTGAGGTCTGACCCAGCTCCCGCTAACATCTCCCTTAAAATTTGGGTTGACTTTAGCAGGAGCTGGGATTCGGAGGAAGAAGACGGGAGCTGTCTGTGCCAGCTGCTGCTCAGGGGAGGAGGAAAATAAGCTGGTGGGTAGGTTTGCACCTGTACCACACGCGCTGCGTCCTGCGTTTCTGAATTACTTGGAGGTGAAGGATCCTGGCAGAATCGGACTGCCTTGAAATGGTGCTGGTTGAAGGATGGGCAAATTATAGTTAATGCCGGTGTGGGGGCACAGCTGTCTTTCCCCTCCTGCTATCACGTAGCTGCTGCTTTGCGATCGTTTCAAAATAGGTAGGTGTTCCACGTGTCCTGCTTCGTGGAGCTTGGGCCTCCATCCCCATCTGTGGGGAGGGTGGAAAACTGCTGGAGACGCGCAGCGGTCCTGCTCTGATGTGGTGAAGCGTTAGAAACTATAAATACTATTTTATTCTTATTATTTCTACCATTGAGGGGTGGGTGTCCCTGCAGCTGCTTGTTTGTGGCACTCTGTTTTCTCTCTTTTCTGCTGTTGTGGATGTATGGAAGAACATTCAAAGGTGTTTTGTCACTGCCTCCCCCCCCCCCCCCCCAAAAAAAAAAAAAAAAATAAAAAAAAGAATTAAGTGTGTTCACATCTGGGTGCTATGCTAGGGAAAGGGGAGGCAAAAGGCTATTCTTTGAGGGAGAGGGTACTCGGAAAGAAGCAAGCTTGAATCTAAACCTGGGAGGTGGATGGCTTGCAAACAGGCTATAAATAACCGTGAGTCGATTGAGGAGAGCAGCCCACATCTACTCTGGCATGGGCATGCTGTGCCCATTTTCTTTGTTGATAGCAATTGCTAATGTGAATTCTGGCACTCCAAATCCTGATGCCTGTTGTTCTGATAACATAATTAAATCTTAGGAATGTGAAATATAAAAAGCTTTGAAAAGAAACCAGGCCACTAAGCAGCTACTGGAAAGGGGGTGTGTGGGGCACGTACGTACAGAATAAGCAATGGGATCCCTCTAGGCAGGGTTCCCTGCCCGCCAGCTCGCCGGTACGCTTGGAGCGATCCCACCCTTCCCTGCGGGAAAGGAGGTGACCCCCAAGGGCATCTGCTGTCCGAATCCTGGGCTGCGAGGGCTGTCATCTTCCAGGATTGCACCACGTAACGGGCTCCTTGGGCTGGCAAGGGTCAGTCCTACCAATGCCAGCAGCTTGGGTTCCTGCTGCCCTTGCAAAGCCCAGTTCTCCTTGGGGGTGAGTGTCGTGAAACGTTTTTATTTATTTTTAGCTTTTGTTCTGAAGCGCTAAGTGCCTTCTGGAGGTGGTCTGGCCTCGGTATGCACAGGGGTGGCTGTGGATGGCCGGGTGCGTCTGGCCGTGGGTCACCAAATGCCACCGTGCAGCTGGAGACCGTGGAGGAATGGCTTTTTCCTAGCTTGGGTGGTGAGGTGTGGGCTTGGACCAAGTGCCTCTCAACCACTGAGGAGAGTTCATGCTGACCCATGGGGATGTCACTAGGTGAGGTCCCTGGTGCTGTTGGATCCCACGTTGTGGGAAACGCTGTGCGAGTGGACCGTACGTGCTGCTTAAATCAGATTCTTGCAGGCGAAATAAGCCTGCGAGCATGTTAATGAGGGAGGTCCCCTATGACAAGTAGTTGGGGTGGAGGGGTAGAGGGATCTCTGTATTGCCCAGCTTGGTGGTAGTACCATCACCATCCAGCTTCTACTGGTGCTCGGGGTTGGACGTGCCACCCTGAGCTTTGCTTGCCCGTGAGTATCTTTCTGTGCCGTTTTGCTGAGGAAGGCGCGCAGCAGAACATGAAACGGCAGCTGTTATCTGAGGAAATCAATGGCAGGTGTGACCCAGCAAAAACAGCCTATGTAGGACAAAGCTGGGCTCAAGTGAAATGGAGTCGAGCCTACGGTGCAGTTGGTGTGTGAAAACGCCTTGTCCTGGGAGGAGGAGGAGGAGGAATCACGAACAGGGCTGCGAGTGACCCGCCTAGAGAACATTTTGTCTCAAATGACTCGATGTTTTGTGCTGGGGTGACCTGGCTGGAAGTGCCGCAGATTGAGCAACTTTGTGCAGCGAGGTGCCTTTCATAACAACGGGACCGAGGGATCCTGGTTTCTTACTTAGCATACGTGGGGATGAGCATCTGCAGAAGGATGCCGAGTGTTTTCCAAACGTGCACCCTCTGTGTATGTGCCGTAGCCCTCCACTGTCTCCCTGACTAGCTCTTTTCATCCTAATTAAAAAAAAAAAAAAAAAAAGAAAAAAAATCACTAATGCTGTTTAACGGGAGGAGAGCGAGCAAACACGTTGGTTATTGTTACCTGTTTCCTGTTTGTTGTTCCCTCTCGTACAGCTGCATGCTTCTGTACACAGCTGGCTCCTCTGCCCTTTCAAAATGATCTGTTGCAGTAAAGTACTTGCCAACCTGGCTTTAAAAACAAATGAACAAAACCAACCCCCACCAAAACCCCTGTTATAATATTCTTGGGCCTTGTACGCGTATCAACCTTGTATGTGCCTTACCCCAGCAAGAGGAGTTTGGCCCTAGCAGGGATGAAGGCTGGTGCTGCCGCCAGCCAAAGCAGCCTATGCTGGGCAGTGCTGCCAGGGTCTTCCAGCGGCAGAGGGTGGGCTCCAGCATCCCAAGGGGTTTGAAAGGCTTTTCCCAAGGGGTTTGGAAGGCTTTTCCCAAGGGGTTTGGAAGGCTTTTCCCAAAGGGTTTGGAAGGCTTCTCCCAAGGGGTTTGAAGCAATTTATTTTGTAGACCTCGGGACAGAATTGCTAGGAAAGGGATGTTATCAGTCTTAATAACGTAGGAATTTGGGGAAACAAAAGTTCAAATGATGACCTTATCCACAGGTTACTTCACCCTGAGGATAAGTCAGCCCACACACTAGGTACTCTCTGTTCCCCAACCCTCCTTATCTCTCTCTTTTTCTGTGCTATCCAGGTGGTGTTACGAACCATCTGCTGCAGTGATTCAGCAGAATCCATTTAGCGCTTTCCCAGCGAGGCCGGCATCTGCCAGGCAAGGGGGAGACCGTGGGGAAGCCCGGCACATCTGCCACCGTGTCTGCGAGCGAGGTCCGGGGTCAGCCCCTAACCTCCTCCCGGCCACCCCGCGGGGCGCAGGTTGTGTGGGGGAGCACGGCTATCTTCACCTTCATCGTCGCGGCTTGTCTGGCTCGATCCAGGTGGTTAATTATCAAATGGCTGTTTTGGCTTTGGCCGTGGAAGGGAAGAACCTCCCTTGCCCTTTGTGACGTTCTGCGGTGTCTGGCCGGCGCTTGGCAGGCGCTGGGCTTCCTGGCTGGCACAAGACGGGAACGAGACAGTGCCATCTTCGTTCCCAAGGTCATACTGAGGGAGCTTGGACTCGAGCGCAAGTGTAGAAATACAGTGTCTCCAAAGTGGGGGAAATAAGGCAGCTCCAGTCCAGCAGGATGTTGCAGAACAAGCGCAGCGCGGGGCTGGGCTGGGCGCAAGAGGGGGACGGAAAAGGGTGATGCCAGTTCTGCCTTAGGTATCACAAATTCCACTCGTTCACCTTGGGTAGGTCCCTGAGCGTGAGGATCACTTGACTTTTGCTTCAGGATGCAGGGAGGATGATCGTTCAAATAATACGAAGGAGTTCATTAGCGGTGCTGACTTCCCAACCTATTGGTAAGACTTGAGCTCATGCTTGGCAGTCACTGCCAGCAAATACTGAGTCAGTATAAAAAGTAACTACCTGGCAAGGTGTTTTGAAAGCCTGTACGCATTTGAGTCTCCGGCAGGAAACGTAATAGATCTTGTGTTCAAAACTCTGTTGCATCTGTACAATAGGTTATGGCAGTGAGCACTGAACAAGGACCAGGAATGAGTCATGACATTTCTCATGTACTGGAAGCTATCTTTATTTTATGGAGAGCCAGTGACACTTGGAGGAGCAGAAGCTTCTATCTCCCTTCCTTTGTAAATTAAATAAAAATACCGTAGTTTTGGTAGACTAGGAGTAGTTGCAGTGACTAGGATTTCAACCCTTCTGATGTCTGATCAGCTGTCAGAAGAAGCTGGTTTCCTTTTAATCATTTCCTTAGAGATGTTCTTACACATCTAACAGTTTTGTTTCTGAAAATGTTTTGTAAGCAAACCCCTTCACCCTGTTGCTGTCAAAGAACATCCACAAAATCCTCGGAAGAGAGGAAGAGACTTTGTCTGGGCATCTGGTCCGTCCTTCTGTTCCCAGGCAGGGCCAACTCACCATTAGTTTTACCTGACAAATATGTGTCTAACCTGTGTGTGGGAACCTCCTCAGGCAGTCTGTCATGGTGCCCGCCTGTCCCTTAGCCTGGAAAGCTTTTTTTCTCCCCCTAATGTCTAGCCCAGGTCATATGTTCTGATGCTTTTGTCTTTTAAGGTGGATAAGGAGGGAGGCTCTACTGGCAGTGTGATGACTGTGAGCTGTAAAAATGGGCTTATGTGGGGAACTGACCCAACTTACAAACTTGCAGTCATGGGCAAAGCGGCCAAACTGAGGAACGAGCTTATTCTAAGGGCCCCTGGGTGTTTTATTTCATGGCAAGTAAGGTACAGGAGGCCCCAGGGCGTAAGCTGCTCTCTGTAGGTGGGCAGCATGAGAGATGGGCCGTTGGGTCAACCCATGCAGAAGTTCTTTCTGTAAATTGTGCAAGGTTAAGACCTCAGGACTCTATTTGTTCTTCAGGGAACTCTTAGGGACCAGCCTCTGCTTGGCCAACAGTAGGCTGTGTTCTCCTGGGGTTTGTCTTAGGCTTTTGCTTAAGGTAGAATTTTGATCTCTTTTTAATGAACACCACTGAAATTTTTAGGGGAACAAAATGAAATGTGATCGCCTTCCCATTCTTGTAGCCTTCAAACCGAACGTCTGGTTCTGACTTCAGAAATAACCTCATTAGCCTCTTACTAATGAAAGTAATTTCTCTTGCATTAATTCGGAAGAAGGGTGTTCTGATACATCGTGCTAGGAAAAGGGGGGCAGGGGCCAGGCTACACCAGGGGTTATTAACCTTGTGAGACCCCTTAGACCGGAGCTGGACCGGTGTAGGACAGCGTAGCCTGTGGTGGTGTTGGTAAGTGAACGAGGTAATGAATGTGATGGTCCTTCCTGCGTTCTGCCCTGTAAGGTCGGAGCGCTTCAGCTGATGTAAATCGAGAGTATGGTGGAGAAACTCACTGCTGGAGGCAAAAGGGTCCGATGCTGCTGGGGGACTGCCGGGAAACACCTGGTCTGTGGAACCCGGTGCCGCAGGTACCCGTACCTCTGCCCTGCGCCAGGGTGATGGAAGGGTGAAGCAGGATTAACGCCTGCTCACTGTCGTCCCCTGGGCTGGGCAGCACTTTGTCTCCTGGTGCTTCTCCTACACCCGAGAGACAAACTTTCAGCTCCCTGCCTCTGAGGGAACGTGGAGAGTTTGCTTAAGCTCACGTTTTCCCAGGGGGGGTGAGTTTTGCTCTAGCTGGGGAGCAGGTCTGTGGGAGCCCTGCCGAGCTGCTCGGCTGCCACTCAGTCCTAGTTTCGACGCCGTGAAACTGGAGCACTGAAAGCTGTTCAGCTCCACGTGTCCAGAGGTGGTACAGTCTCAAGCACCCGATGTTGTCTCATCAGGACCTGCTCAAAGCTGGGGAAGGAGGGGAGCTGGAATCAGCGATGCCGATCGGTGCAGTAACCCAGGGGTGGCCGCGCTTGCCCAGGAGGGATGCGGGCAGAGCTTCGGGCCCTTTCACAGCCTTTTGGGACCTTGACCTTGCTGTTCCCAACCTTGACTAGCACCTCATTGCCTTAGGGTGCAGCCAGCAGTGTCTGCAGACGGTTCTCCATCCCCTCCTGCAAGGGCAAGACTCGTCCGAAGAGACGGTGAAGATAAGGACAATTTGGGGGTGGGAGGAATCTGGCGTTGCAAACTTGAACGCAAAAGGGGCAACTGGGTTTTGGAGCAAAGTGCAAGGCTCTGGGCATGGCCTCACCCTAAAACAATGGTAATAGAGCTGCTGCTGCTTGTTGCTGGTGCTAACGGGGCCGAGGTGCTCGGGCTCCCGGTAGCCCCGAGTTCCAGTGAGGCAGAGAAACTGCAATACTTCCCGAGTGCTGCGTTTTAGCTCCTCAGTATCAGCAGAATCAGAAACTCTTGTTACCTCTAAAATTAGGCTAAAAAGTCACCCGAGACTTTCAACAACGAAAGCCACCTGTATTATGGGGCTCGGTTTTTTTAAGCCTTGCTGCTTGTAAAACTAGAATTTAAAAGATCAGATGACGCTTTGTTCTACAGTATTTGCAAACATCAAAAGATGCCAAAACTTATTGAACACCGCTCTAAAGTACAGTATGAGCACAGTGACTTTTTTGCGGTGTTTCGCTGTGCCTCCAATAGCGTACTGGCAAGTTCTTGCAATGTTTTGTTATTCACCTTCAAATCAGAATTTCTGGCTTTTTGTTTCATTTATTTCAAACCCAACCAAAAATGTCAACTGCTTTCAGAATAAGGAAATGTAGGAGATTTACCTTGGCAAATGATTTTTCAAAATATGCTTTTTTGTGTGTGTTTTTCTCCGTTTAGTGGGTCTTCAGGGTATGCGATGCGGCTGTGTGCTGTTGATGGGGCACAGGGGAGTGTGGGGAGGTATCAGGAATGTAACTACAAACCCTGAATCTGTCCCCCAGGACGATCTCACGCACAGTCATGATATCTGGATCTCTTAATTCTCCTCTCAAGTTGACATATCTAAAAGCCTTGCTGCTAAAATGTCAGTGCCGGGAGTTTCCCTGGGAGAGCCTGTCTCCACACCATGACCTGGCACAAACTCCCTTAGCTTTTACAACTGTGTGGTGTTAAAGGGTTCTGTGGAAGAAAAATAGATGTAGGGAGAACTCTTACTGCATCGCTGGCTTTTGGCACTGCAGCCTAAGCTGGCTGATTCAGTGCGTTTTAAAATACAAGTTTAAAATATGGGTTTTTAAAGATTTTTGCTGGGTTTTTTTAATCCGCTAAGTTAAATATTAAATTTGCAGCCTTTCAGGTAACAGTTTTCAGGTTTGCCATCCCCATAGATTTTTACGTGTGGAAGTACAGAATTGCAGAAAATACAAGACGCTTGCTATAGAAAGCGTCTAGTTCGTTGGCCGTATCCTGCAAAGCTCTGCCTCGGTGGGACAATCTCCAGTGCAGCGGTGCAGACTTTTGCCCACGTAAAGGCTGTTGCATGGGCTCTGATGTTGCACAACTTCCAAGCGGGCACAACGGCGTCAGCTACCTGCGAGCCTCTCCCTCTTCCTTGTGTACTTTGAAACCCCGAGGGAGGGAGAGCGGAGAATGAGTAAGACATCGGGAACAGATGTTGCACAGTAGCAGCGAAACAAATATTTTGTGTTTATGCTACTTCCATTCAAGGGTAATGTTAACACCGAAGCGTCTGTGTTAACTTGCCCTTTTCTCAGCATAATCCTGCTGCAGAGCCGTCGGAGCTGGTTACTAATAAAAGTCTGCTTGGAGCGGGCTGAGCGCTGAGCTCCTGAGTATGTGCTGTTTGGTTCCTAATTCTGCAAAGCGTGTTATTCCCTTGCTTATGTGTCATTCTTCCCCTGCCTGACCTGTTTGCTCTCCCCCCGCTGCGAGTGGCAGTTTGCTTTGCATAAGGAGGAAAGACACTACCCAGAAGGACTCTGATGATTTTTTTTTTTTTTTTTTTTTCCCCCCCCCAGCTTCTCCCCCCTAAAGGAGTTTCTGGGTAAGAAGTAGATACCTGGGTGTTTTGGTTTTTTGGTTTTTTTGTTTTGGTTTTTTTTTTTTTTTTCAGAGACCTGCCTATACCTCTCTCTGGGCTTTTTCTTATAGACCTGATGGGTTTGGGGTGCACAGCTGCCCCTCCATCCCCTTTTCCCCAGCTCAGCAGGCTGAGAAGCGCTCGGTTCCCCAGCCCTGGAGGATATTATCCCTGCGGCAGCATCTGGCTCTTGGCAGGCTCTGCGGGCAGCCGCGCTGGCAGGGTTTGGAGTTCCCTTTTAGCTTTGTCGTGTGGTAATCTGTCAGTTGGCTCTTCGGGCTCCCTTGTTCTCCTGCATGCCTTTTCTTCCCGACAAACCTCTTAATTCGGAGTTGGTCAATGAGAGCTTTGAGAATGCTCCTTGGAATTGCTTTCCACGAGGCATTTCTTTTGCTTTGCTCCAAAGAAGGACTTTCAGCAAATCTTTTTTTTATTATAATAGTAGCAAGAGGGGAAAAAAAAAAAGCTGATCAGGTTCCTGGTAGCTCAGTGGAGTCTGTTAGTGTCAGCAGACAGGATAATTTACTCAGCCGATTGTTCTGGCTCTGATTATTTACAGTAACCCTAAAAGCATTGCCTCCCTCCCCAGGAAGGAAGCACTGGTGGTTTTAAACAGCAAGAAAAGACTTTAAACAAACCAAGAGCAAAATATGAAATGCCAGCTCTGCTGCTCCTCTTGAAAATGAGTGTGTTTTAGGGACAGATCCTCAGCTGAAGTAAATCCCGCCTGTCCCCGGGATTGTGTCACCGCGCACCATTTCAAAAACATCCCCCAAGGATATTACTATTCTTTTCTCCATGTATGAATAAGCCACTTACAGTGCATAGCTGCTATATTACAATTTCCTAAGAGGTGCTGGCATCTGGAGAGATTACATTCCACTGGCCCCTGGGATGGAAAGAATGAGTTCAAGAACAAAGAATGAAATCCTCACTTCTGCACTCAGAAATCCAATAGTCGCCAAAGGGTAGGGGTGAGCTGGTAGCTGGACCTCGACATTGCCCGTGCTTGGTGCAACCTTCCCCTTTTCTGCCAAAAATTGGGCTGCACCGAACCGTCCATAAAATTCAACTTAATACCACTCAGGCTGAACTCGGTGGGTGGGGGGAAAAAAAAAAAAATCTCACTGGTGAACTTTGCGACACCGAAATGTGTAGGATTAACAGCTCTGCGATCCGGCGTCTATTTGCAGGACTGGCACGGTTCACGCCGTGGTCTTGGCAGCCGTCACGCAGCCCCGGCACCTTGCTCTGCAGAGACACCTTTCTGGGTGGGAGGAGGATGTTGAACGCCTGGCTGCCTGCCAGCTAGCGTTGAACCGCCACGCAAATTGCAGTGTAGCTGCAAAAAATTGAGATCGCCCACTCCTAGCAGTCTGTGCCATCGGCTGTCTGGCAGGATTGATGGTTGTCACTACCGAACGCTGCTGAGCTGGAGCCAAAATCAAATGAGTGGATGTCCTCGTGAGCCTGCTTAGGGAAAAAAAAAAACCTTAAAAAACCTGAGAACTTCTTTTCAGTTTAGAAACTAAACTAAAGAGGCTTGTTCCACTTTATAATTGCTTAGCTGGGAAGAAGGGCTGGGAAACATTCCTGCTGCATGCGAAACTGGAAGGTCACAGGTACTGGTACTGGTAATTTATTTTTGGGGGGCAGATCTGAACTATCCAAACTAAATCCATGGGCCCTGCTAGAAAAATGTTGCAACATATTCTTGGGTTACATTAACAGATGCAATGCCGAAGGGTGTCTTTGAACCTGCTTGGTGATGTGGCCTCTCCAAGATGCATCCTTATGTTTTCTTCTTGTGTGATTTGAGGGGACTGATCCTGGCAGTGAAGGTGGGTACTGCTGTGGGGACATCGTAGTGCCTGCGGTGGGCAGCAGTGAGGGGACGGGGGCACGCTTCTTTCTGTGGCATTAGCAGCACCTACATTGCTCATTCCTGGGGTACCAAGCTGTAGAGCTAAAATGCACGGTATTTACTGGTTGGCAGATAGCAAGACTGTAGCTACACATGCTGCAGAAATTCATCCGTTTGTGATCTTGCTAAGATGCCTAGCACGAGCTGCGTGGTCCCGCCTGGTACAAAACGAGCAGAGAAATCAGCCAGAAGGATGCAATGGCAGCAGCAAGGCAGGGACCGCGTCCCCTGCCCCGCGGCCCAGCGCTTCTTCAGGGTCGTATCCTCTGAGAGACGAATCCCTCCCTACTGCCCCAGGCAGGAAGGTGAAGCTCTCCTCTTCCTCGCGATCTCCTTCCCCCTCGGCCAGCAAACTCCACTCTTCAGATGGGCTATAAATACTTATAGCTGAAAGCACAGGAGCACCGTGCCGGGCCAACACCGCCATGAATTACAAACCTAAATTACTCACGTAAGTCGAGTTCTCAGTTTGGAGGCTACCTAAACAGCGTGTTTGAAACAAACGCTTCCTACCTCCCTGAGCAGGCGCTCTCTCTCTGTGTTGGCTTCAGGAAGGACGCTTGCCCCACGCCACCTCCTTCCTGACTGCGGTCCCAGGTCCGGCCCGGCTTTGCAACCCCATGGCCACCTTCAGCCTGAGGGATCCCTCCGTCGCTTCTCTGCTTTAGAGAAAACCAGGTCCAAGCGTTGTGCCTACCTCCAGGCAGGCACGCAGAGGATTAACTGGCTGCTTGTTTGTATCCCATCAAAGATGATACTTGGTTCGGTTCCTTCTCCCTCCCTTTTCTTCGTTATGTTGGACGGTATCTTTATATTAAGTGGCACAAGAGAAGAATGAAGATTTAAACTCATTTAACCTTGAACATAGCCATTAGTTAAGCAATTAAAATTAAAGGGTGAGTTAATGGGCAGTGTCAAACATTCGGAGAAACATCTGTTGTAATAGAAGTCTGCCTTTTAGCTGATGAATAATTGATCCGCTGTTCGTCAGCACCTAAGCCCAGCCAAGGCAGCAGTGCCAGCGCTGCCAGAGCATCTTCAGTGCCCCCTCCCCAGCCGCAGGCTCCAGGAGAGCAGGAGGACCCGGCCAACACCACTTGAAGATACATTAGAAAAACCACCTGCGTTGCACCCCGTCGGCTGAGGTCGTCCCTGTTGGGTCTTTTGCTTTCCTGGGATCAGACGTGTTATTTCAGGTCTAGAGGAATCAATGGGCTATTTTAAAGTCTTTATTAATGCATGCGTGGATGGATGCGGTGTCTGTCTGGACACTGAGAGCCAGGGATGTAGATGACTCAAACTGCTTCGGATTGTATCACCGAGTTAAATTAACTTGCTTTTTGGCAAGCAGCAGATGAGAGTGAACATCTTCACTAATGCATTGAGGGCAATACAGTAAATATTGACCAGAGTTTGAGGGGTAAATAGCAGAAAACGTTTGTCTCTTGGCTGTCGTAGAGCCAATAATGCTGAAGTCACATCTGCAATACCGTCATCTCCCGCAGAACGCCCTCTTTCCCTAGAATAACAAACGGCAACAGATATTTGCGTGAAATCTTGGGTCCTGTGAAATGAAGGAGACGTCTGCCATTCCCAGCAGTAGGATGGGATGTTGCCCTGGGTGCCTGGCCCTGCAGATCCGCCTGGGAAGCACTTCCACGCCGCGCAGAAAGAGGCGACGGAGCAAGGCGATGCGGCGTGGATGCACTCCCTGCATGAGCTGAGTTTCCGTCAAACTGGGCTCCGGGTGGTGTTGGGAATGCCTGAACGGGGGCGGTGATAGAGCAGGGTCTAGTCCCCGTGCTGAGCTCCTCCACGTACCCTGCTGCTGAGGCTGGGGCTGGGAGAAGTGCCAGAGCAACCCAGAAACCGAATTGAGGGCATGAAACATTTGTAGCGTGGAACGTGGGAGAAGAAAACCCAGGTCACAGGATTCTTGATGTGTTGTTTTCTGTATTGGCTCTTAATCCCTCAAAAAAATCAAACTAGGCCTGTTGTGCGATTCCTCAAACCTCATGTGTGTGCAAAACAGCGCAACAAGCTGAACTAAACCAAACCCAGCTTCTCGCTCCAGCACAGAAGGGACAGCTGGTTATTAGCAAGCCCAGATGAGCCCCTCCACCCTGGTATTAGGGTGCCATGAGCACAGGCCTCTTTACAGAATGCACTTGGGGAAAAGTGGTAGGAAGGAAACAGAAAAAGCAGAAGGAAAATTAATCTGAAGGTATCTCGGAGACGAATGTTGACAGAAGGCATGTTCTCCCCCAGCCTCAAGCTGAGTCTGGTCAAGTTTTTGTCCTTCGAGGTACAAGGGAATAATATCCATTTGGCTATTTGTTAGAGAGAAACGTAACAAAATCACCTCCACACTTCTAAAGAAACCAGCTATTTGGTTTTCATATACTCATCTTTTTATTTTTTCCTCAAGACTATATGCAGAACTTGAATTTATGCAACAGGTCAGGCTTTGTTTAAAATCATGTTAGTCTGTACTTGCATCATAAGCATAAAGAAAGGGAAATAAACTGGGACGTGAAAATTATCTGCGTGTCTTCAGCTGGTTTGAGCTGACAACAAGCAGAACCTGTAGCTCAGTTTCTTCCCTTGTCTCCCCCTCTGTATGCAGAGGCTGCCTTAGCATCTGCCCCCACTTTTGCTGCTGCTTCAACTTCTTTCTCTGCTTCTTTAGACTATAGCTCTTTTCTCAGTATAAATTTGTCCCTGGATTGTTGTCAACTGTTTGATGCCTTGCTCCACTTCTACCTTTCATTAACTCATCAATATTGTCTTTAATGACATGTGAATGCAAACAGACCTTGCTTTGAAGCCCGTGTACAGCAGGCAACAAATTTGGCTTGTTCTAGAGTTCTTTGAGGTGAGTTGTGTTTAAAAAAAATTTTAACTGCTGAGGTTATGAACGTGCATAACTGCCCATCCGAATGTGTGTGGGATGTGTACAGAAAAGACATTCATGTTGAACTTAACATGGAAACTTTTTTAAAGCAAAGATAACTGTGAGTATGGATGAAGTAGAGAATTTTTTTACCCTAGAGGAATTTTGTCTGAGGAAATGAGACCAGTTAAATAAGGAGATTGTATTCAAAACTGTAATTCAGCCAGTCCAGCTCCCCCCCCCCCCCCTGCAAAAAGAGCCGTTTTCAAACTTAAGTAGCAAAAAACTCCCTCAGAAACTCAAAAAAATTTCTCAGAATTCTGACTTTTGAAATTTGCTTATTTCTATATTTGGTTATATTGTAGAGCCAGAAGTGTATTTTTTTACTTTACCCCAAAAATGCATATCCATAACTCCATCTCAACCACAACTTCGGCATTGTCCCTGTGGTGATATGAGTGACACCGTTTCCGTTATAATAACCTGGTTACATTTTCTTGGCCATAAACCTACAAAAACCTTAATTATACTTTCTTCCACCCAAAGATTTTGCATGAAGGATCTGTGAAGAAATCTCTGCTAAGTAGTTTAGCTGAAGTTCATGTTTATTGACTGAAATGGAAGCAGACTTGAGCCTCAGAAAGGCTGCTGCCCTTCAGATAGCTTCCCCAAACATCACATTTTCATGTGTAGTAGCCAGATATTTTCTGAGCTGACTTCTTTTCAGCTTTTCTGTTCACATCTACAGATAATAAAAGGAGATTTACTGCAGAGCTTTCTTGCCTCTGATGAGCATTTCTCCCCCACATACCACATATTCTCAGGGAATGGAGC
The DNA here is from genome assembly GCF_929443795.1 of Astur gentilis. Taxonomy (NCBI): domain Eukaryota; kingdom Metazoa; phylum Chordata; class Aves; order Accipitriformes; family Accipitridae; genus Astur; species Astur gentilis. Next base: position 13,614,154 of record NC_064904.1, read on the forward strand.
AAAGCAGTGCCGGTTTATCTGAAGATGCAGGTTACAGGAGCAGCTATTTTAGAAAAGTGGAGTTTATGCACATGAATACAGGATAGCTGGGAGCTGCTGACTGATCTGCTGTAAGCTTACCCTGTACATTGTTACAGCAAAGGATTTGGGTGGTAATGCTTAATTTTTAATTGCATTTTTATTAGGATTATCAGCTAGTTATTTCATCCCCGTCAGTAGTGGCTGGGCAGGGAGGAAGGTGAGCAGAGCTACGCGCACAAGGGCATCCTCTGCCTTGCCTGGTCCGAACGAATGCCGCGGAGCTCTCCCGGTGGGGACACACTCAGGGTCTCTGCCCGAGCTCTGCAGAGCCCAGATACAGGAGTTATCACCTGAAGGAAGGAAGGAAGGAAGGAAGGAAGGAAGGAAGGAAGGAAACTTTCCGGGAACCCTGTGGGATGGGCTCTGCTGCTTCCCGACCTGCCTGATGCCAGTTTGCCTTTTCTTAAAGTTTTCTTGCTTCAAAACTGGGAGAAAAAACTGTGTTTAGAGGCCTGATACGGGGATGCTTGGCATAGCTGGCGCTCTCCTGGCTCTTAGAAAGGCTGCATTTGGGCGCGTGACCTCTTCTACAAGGCTGCTTTTGGATTTCTTAAGGAAAAGGTGGGTGTGCTCCACCCTGCCCCATCCCTGGGGACCACCTCTGCCATAGGGCGAGGGTTGAGCACCTATAAGCAGGTGGCAGCAGGGAAGGGGGCCTGAGCCTGGACCCCCCTTGCTCTGGCATAGCCACAGCCAGGGTCCTCCACCCCCTGCCCGCAGGTCGATGTGGGCTGCCTGGTTTGAAGCTGCCTGTTGTGTTGCCGTCCCAGCTTCACTCCCATGAAAGACAGGCTTGAAGCCGGTCAGACCAGACTGGGCTGGTGGGCTTGAACCAACTTCTGTCCAGGGCTGCTGCTGCCCCTTAGCAAGAGCAAAGCAGGGACGCTGCCAGCTTTTCCCTTCATCCCTTGGTCTGGCTTTTCCCAGTGCACCCTTAGAGCCACCAGCCCCTGCAGGCACTTGGGAGGACAAAGTGAATTTGGGGAGGGGGGAGGAAACCTCTTCCCATCGCAAAGACATCCTAGAGACGCTGCTGGGGAAAGTCAGAATAACTACTGCTTCATTTCAAACGAAAAGAGGATGGATTTGGCATTTTCTTCTGAAAAGCTCTTTGCGATATTAGCAACTACCCAGGCAAAATAAAGGTGAAAGGTACAACTTCCCAAGCCTTGCGTGTTCTCCTCCTGCCAGCGACTGACAGCTCCACTCTGCCTGTCATCTGCAAATGAGCTGAATTCCTCACCGTAACAACAGTTGGGAGAATCTGTTTTTATAGCCTAGAAATAGGGGTTTGGCCTTGGCCTTTTTTGGTAATCTGTTTGGAATTCAGTGGTGGTGGTGATCAACAGTTGTTTAAAGCTGCTGGCAGCCCGCTGGTCTTCACGCAACGGCTCGGTGGTCTTGGGCTCTTTCCAGCTCTGTGCATTAAACATTGCTTTCCCATGATGCAAGGAAAAGGGTGCAGTCGACGCTAAAAGGCAGAAAATTTAAACCTGATGAAAGGAAATGCTTTTCCACACAATTAGCCTTTGGGATTTGTTACCACATGGAGCTGCTTAGGCCAAACATTTTGCACTTCTTTGGGGGAGGAAAAGGTATCTGGGGATTTATATGGAAAACATTTTCCAAGGAAAAAGGTTTGAATTCGAACGAGGGGTCTGAAGTTCAGAGCAGGAGTTTCAGATGCTCTCCAGACTGCAGCAAGGTCTTGAATTGCAGCCTGCAGTCCCAGGCAAGCGTCATGACTACTGGTTACACCATTAACCCTCTTTTATAATTGGTTTTCCTACCCCCAGTTCACTGAGCAGCATGAACTTCCCCACCGGAGGAGTTTCAACAGCGGTACAGTTTATGTTACCTTCCTCCTCAGGACCATACCAGCACTATGATGGACTGGGCTTAATGGTTTTGTGCCTGGGTGGCAAAGGTGTTGGTAGCTTCCCTTGTCGCTCCAGCTGATGGGTGACTTTGTGCTGTGGGAGAGGTCCAAATCTACCTTTCCTTCAGATAGGAGCAAAGTACAGAAAGTTTTGCGCATGAAATAAGCTCTGCTGGATGGACTGCCAAGGCTGAAGGCTGGAGTGAGCCTTGCTCCCGGGACAAATCTCGCCTGGCTGCAGCCTCGCAGGCGCTGGGCCCCTGAAAAGTGTCCTGAGCTGGAGTTTTAGCATGGTTATGATGGACACAGCAACCTCTAGTCACCTCATGTTGAAAGTAATGGGGCATTTTATGGTAGGTTTTCCTTTCTCTTTCATTTTGAGAATGCCAGGACTGGTTTTAAAAAAACAAAAAATTTCCCCCCTGGGTTTTCCAACTCCCCCTGAAATTGCAAGCCCTTCATTTAAAATCCCTTTTTTATTATTACTTTGAATCTCACCTGACAGTCTCAATTTGCATCCAGGTGTTTCGTTACACTGGATTTGTTCCAATGCGCAGCAGTGGGTTTCATCCTGCAAAATGAGGCAGTTTGCTGAAAAGGGGCCTTTTAGAGAAGGTCTTTCAAACCAGCAAAATAAAACCATAGTAGAACAAGAGACTATTGCCATTATAAACAAGCATTTGGTACAAACACAAATCTCTGCAGAAGTTCCCTCGTTAGCAGTGCGAGGGAAGGCACTGCTGCGTGTCTGGATTATACATATAGTTGTAATCTTGGATCGATCTCGGGTGCTTAAACTTTCTGCTGGTCTCCGTCCTCCAGGCTGTTGTGTGAGAGCATCCTGGACCCAGAAACACCCCAAGAGCTGCCGGGAGGATGGGGGCTCCTGCTTGCGCCCAGCAGTCTGAGCACAGAGAGCCCCTGAGGCTGCAATTCAGGATTTTCGCCGAGTCCTGGGAGCTCCTGCCCAGTGGGAGATGGGTGCTGTGGTGGAGTGGGTGCTTCTCCACAGCGCTGCAGAAACGTACAAAACAGCCCCAAATTTCCTCCTTTCCTTCCTTGTTGTCTACAATAACGATTACAGCAGGTGAGGAATTAGAAATGTCCTTTATCTGATATTTGCCCCATACTCTCTGTCAAAATTATGTCCCACTTGATGTATAATGAATAAGTGATTTAGAAAAAAAAAAAAAAGAAAAAAAAAAGAAACTATGTCTAAGTCCCTGCCTGCATGCACGCGTATTTTAAATGTATATTGAGTCGTAATAGCATTGCAAAAGCAGGGGGGAGTAGTTTTTGTCGCTACTTTGTCTTTTACATCATTACACTTTTATCCCTAGGTGAACATTTTCTTCTTATCTTTTCTAAGCTTTGAAACACCGCCTAAGCCTTGGCTAAGCCTTGAAACACATTCTGAGCCTTGAAACGTGTTGAAGCGCTGCAGGTTGAGAGTAGAAGGAAGCAGTTTGTCTCTCACTGATGACCCAAGAGCATCCTCTAGTGTATATTTGAGGTAATACTTACCCGTCCCCTGCCTGGTTGCCTTATAAAAAATTATATCGTCAGAGCAAAGGAGCAAAACACCTGCATGAAGTTCGTGGTAAAAGGCAGCACAAGATGCTAGCTGAGGAAGTAAATGCAAACGCAGGCAGTAAGTGCTTGCTGCCACTCAAGGCTGGCTTCAGGAGGAGATACCAGCCCTGAAAACCCCACAGGGCTGAGCCTTTCTACGGGGCACTTGGCAGCTCTCATCTTTAAAACTTTGAGCAAAATTGAGCGCCAAACATTTCGTAATGTTAAATGCATTGACGTGGCCAGGTATATTAAAAATGGAAGACTTGCTGCAGTCAAACACCTTAAAATGCATATTATGTGCTTATAGATTACAGCAGTGTCTGTAAAGAGTGTGTTTTGACTGTAAATGTATTTTGCTAATTAGAAAAAGTAAGTGAAACCACCTTTGAGGTTGTGGGATTTTGTCTTTTGCTGTGAAAACCTACTTTATATTTTCTGTAATAGTAAGCAATTTTCCCGCACTGGTACATTTTGATTTTCACCACACTGTGAAAAATGGTGCATAATGAAGAGTGCAGCTAAAGATTTTAAAATAGCCATTACATGGCTATTATGTGTATTTATGCTATTATGGTATTATATAACACAAATCTAGTCCCATTGTGCCTTATTTTTTCTACTGTAAAATGGAAAAAAGGCTAATTCTCCTGCCGCAGAAGAGAATAAATCTATTATCCTGAGCGCTCAGCTAAAAGAAGATGAGAAGCTGTATAAATATTACAGGTGGGTGGACATGTGGCCAATGACAACATATTACCTTCCGATGTCTGGACAGCAGAAATGATGCCATACTTTCCTTCCCCACCTCACTGAGCCTTAGTGTTTTGGCTTTCCTCAGCTAGCAAACTACCCCTCTCCAATAAAGTCATGACACTGACATGGTTTCCTCTTGCCACCTCCTTTTACAGAAAGTCTACTGCAAGGCGGACTCTGCGCATGCATGTGTGCACGTTCGTAGAATAGAGCATAGCTCATAGTATGGTTTGAGTTGGAAGGTACCTTAAAGATCATCTAGTTCCAATCCCTCTGCCATAGGCAGGGACACCTTCCGCTAGACCACATTGCTCCAAGCCCCAGCCAACCTGGCCTTGAACTCTTTCAGGGATGGGGCATCCACAACTTCTCTGGGCAACCTGTTCCAGTGCCTCACCACCCTCACAGTGAAGAATGTCTGCATAATATCTAACCTAAATCTACCTTCTTTCAGTTTAAAACTGTTACCCCTGTCCTGCCACTACACTCGCTGATAAGGAGTCCCTCCCCATTTTTGCTGTAGGCCCCCTTTGAGTACTGAAACCATCCTGTTACCAGGGTGGTTGGTTTTCTTGGTTGTTCCTGTGGTCTGCTAAAAGCCTGTGGCAAAATACTGCTGAAAACCTCTGCAGGAAAGGAAGGCAGCACCTAAGGTCTGATTTGCAGAAGTGCAGGTATTAGGACAAGTAACACATCCATTTGTGTGCAAACTTGAAAGGAATAGAGAGGAAGGGTGAGATCAGGACAGCCACAGGTTAGAATAATCTCACCTTGGTGGGATGAAAGGCTTTGAAAGAAACTTTGAAGGGATGAGCACTTACTGACAAGTAAGTAAATAGAAAATGAGATAACATCCAACAGAGCTTACCCAAAGTCAACCATGGCAGCCTAACCTGTTAGCTTTCTTTGATAAGAGAACTGATCTTCCAGATAAGATCTACTGTATCCATGCATTACCTGCCTTGTCTCTCAGAGCAGCTGATAAAGTGCCATTTGGGAAATTATGCATTAAGAACAGAATTAGTAGGAGTGTTTTGGTGGGGTGAGGAACTGGCCAGGGCAACCTGAGTAGTAGGGAAGACCTTGGGAGAAGCTGCTGGAGCAGTTCCTCAAGAAGGAGACTGGGAAAGCATTGCCAGTGCAGGGGAGCTGGTGTGTCCCGGTGGGGCACAGACGGAAAGAGTAGGAGAAGGGGATAAAATTCAGTTGCTGTGAGCATAAGCCCGTGGAGTAACAACAGAGTTTCTGCCGTGAAACCTGTGCTCGACGCTTGGGAATGACTGGGAAGGAGAACACCTCAGTGCCTCCTCTGAGAGCAGGAGGACTGAGCTCCACCACCATGCCGTGGCTCTGACAGTGGTCTGTTCACGCCTAGGATGTAAGGGGTAGGGGTGTATTTCCAGTAGACACAAGGTGGGATAAAGGCCATGGTACAGAGGTTGGTGAGACTTCACTGTTGATACTCTGCTCAGTCTGGTCCTCTGTGTGAAAGGAAGATGAACGTAGGAGGAGGCAATGAGAGAGGAGCACTTGAAGGTGGTGTGGCCACTGAAGGGAGCAGTCTTGCCATTGAAGACCTGTCCTGGGCTAAACCAATGTGGTTTCTTCTTCTTTGTTTTTCTCCCCTCTCCTTGTTTATGCGCCCCATGGGAATTTTGCACTAGCACAAGCAAGGAGTATCTGGGATGGGAAGCAGCAGCCCTGGGGAGGAAGAGGTGGGACGACTATTTTTTTCAGGATGGTGTCACACTGCACAGTATGGAACATGCTCTCACACCATCACCTCTCATGCAAAAGGTATTGGAGATGGCCAGTGGGGCCCAGTCAAGCAAACTGGAGCTGAAGGGCCATGGCCACGTCTCTGGCCACACTGCTGCGGCACAGCGTGGTGCGGGGACCATGCGCTGGGGAGGGTGAAGAGACTGGTTTCTGGCTTCAGTGTTGGCACCGGGATCAGCAGATCCAGGCTGTCCCATGAGTAGTTTTGGCTGGGAATGAGCCAGCTTCTAACGCTAGGGGCTGGAATAGTGTCCTTGTGGGGATGAATATCGGGAAGAGAAGCCCAGAGTGATCTTCAAGGTAGAGCCCGATCTGTTTATATGTGGGGTGTTGTGATGTAGTTGCCTGAGGCTAACAGAGACCCAGGCTCAACCTGGGAGGTAGCTAAGCTTTATAATACACCTAAGGAAGTCTATGCTACAAAAGCGAAATGGGGAAGGGAAAAGGACCTGAAATTTGAGAGCATTTGTTTTTCAAGGGAGTAACATGAGTTCATGAGCAGTAAGAAAGTAAAATAAGGCAATTTTGAGTGAGTGCTCTGAAAGGAAGCAATCATCTGTGTATCCCACAGCAAGTGGGGCCGTCACAGGAGGGCTCATTTTAAGGCATTCCCTGTTCCTGTTTCACCTCTGTAACATCCTAAGTGCAATCATTTGGGTGCAGAAGGAGTTTCCGTTACTGTTTCTACCTCTTTAACTATACTGGCATTAACACGAGAGACAATTCCTCACCCATCTCCTTCCTTCATGCAGACACAGTTTTCAGTAGAAAAGGGATTGTGACAATTCTTTAATTTATTTTTGGAAGGGAAATGGCTAGACAGGTATAAGCTAGCCTCACACTGGTGGGCTGCATTACAATAAGTTTATTTAGCTTTCAAAAAATAGAGTTCACATTCTCAAAGATTCTTTAAGGTTGGGGTTTTCTTTTGATTAAGCACACACTAGTGTATAGAAATATTTACGTATTTGTATTTAAAGCCAATCGTTGTGGTATTCATGTGCTGCCCTGTGCGGAGTCAGTGTTGAAACAGCTGAAAGAATCACAGCAAAAGCAGGAACTTAGAAAGTCCATTACACATGAGGGAATCTCAAAATCCCTTATCTCATTTAGACACTCTCCAAATTATTTTCTAAATATTAATATCTCTTGATGTGATCAAATATATGAAGGAACAAGTTCACAGCCTATTACAAATCTTGGAGAGGACTGAAACCACAAAATGTAGAGCTCAGTTGACATAATACCTTTTATAGGTGAAGTTGGCAGTGCTACTTCTAACTTCCTCTCATAAACCCGTTTTCACTTAGTTCACTTAGTATTTGGTTTAAGGCTTAGTCATTTGGGTTAAACCCCTCCATCCTCTCTTTGCCTTAGGCCCAGAACCGAAGCCAAGTTTCTTTTTAGTTATTTCTAAGAAAGACTGGAAGGGAAGAGAAATGCTTGCAACCCACTCTCTTTGGAAACTCTAGCGATGTGCTGTGCTTCAACAAGGTGGTGAGATCTGGCAGGAGCTTGGTCTTCATGCCTGCCTCTCTTCCACACCTGACCCATCTTCCTCACTCAGAGACACTGACGTATGACCAAAGGCAGATGGCCAGGTTGCCACCTATGCCCCTTCACCTGCCATTTCCCACTCCTGAGTCTTCAGAGCAGACTCGATGATCTTAAGGGACTTTTCCCACCTAAATGATTCTATGATTCTTTGACTACGAAGGAGTGAAACAGCACCGGGATGAACCCAGGGCATCTGAATATGGCCCAGTCCTTACACCTCAGGCTTCCTGTCCCCGTCTACTTTTACACCATTTCAAGCCATGACAAAGCAGGATTTCCAGAAAGCCATCTTCACTGGCATCAAGGAACTTAAGTAACTTCAATCTAAGGCACGTGCTTGGCATGTCAAATTTTAAAATAAATGCTTCTCATGATAAAACTACAAGTAACTGAGTAAAGCCCAGTCTACTGGGAGGTACTGGGCATATCTACTAGGCAAGGCAGGTGGCTCCAGGGAGAACATGCATAGTTTTTTATAGGTTAATATTGCAGTTGGACTAGATGATCATTGTAGATCCCTTCCAACTGGAACTATTCTATTCTATTCTAATACCTTAAAGAGAACTGCTGGGCATACACCATAATTTTGAGCTTACCTCTTTTGCTGACTTGTGATTTAATCAGGTCATGGAGCTAAACACAAGATAAACAGGTTCAAGCAACACAGATCTTGAAAATCAAAGCAGAAATGTTCACGTCACCGAGGCCGCTCTGAATTTTGCCTGTTCCAGATGCTAACTGAATCGCAGGTTGCTGAGTTTTGTGGACCGATGCCCTCTCATCTGCAGCTGGGGTGGTTCTGCGCATTGAGAGTGTAGGTGTGTGTGATTATTTGCCTGGGAACTTACAGGGCTGATTGCTCACCTCCTGCCCTGCCTTGATCCTGTATCCTCTGGGTAACCTGTTGCAATCCCACCTTGAGAGCACACAGGCAGCAATCAGTTTATACTGGCAGTGGTTTCAGCAGGACAGTATGGATAGTAGAAGCATTGCAACAAATATATATCACGAACACACACAGGTGAGGCCAAAGGATGTGTCATTTGGTCAATAGAAAGCCTCTTAATGTCTGATCTAAATTGTAGAGCTGCTGCATTAACAGTGGTGAGGGGAGTTGTTGCCGGAGTTATTCATCCAACCTTATGCAAAATCTTGCAACTCCCTGCCATGTCCCATCACGCCCTGCTGAAAAGAGCAGTGGCTTAGCTGCTGATCGAAATGGGCGTTGGATCAGGTGCTGGTGAACACTGTATTTTCTTCCACTCTGTTTTAACTGGTAATGCCACCTGCAGCACTGACTGCCAGTTTTCTCCCCAGATATCGAGTGATGCTGCCTTTGCTGCTTTCTTGGTCTGCCTTCTGTCTCTCTAACCAGGTTTTTACCCATCCACACAGCCTATGTTATTTGTCCCATGCCTGTTGCAGGAGGGTAGGCTCTGGAGTCACTTCTGTGTTGCTCTTTGGCTCCTTGGCTTCTGTCATTTTTGTGGAGATCTATCCTACCTTCCCAACATCCAGCCCCATCCCCCAAACCAGCCTTCTAGCTATGCCGTCTCCCTTCAAGTCTTAGATAGCCAGAAGCTGCTTTTCTCCGGCAAAGGAGCTAAACTTGATTTATAAACTCTATGGCTGTGATCAGTGCAGGCGACTGCTGAACTTCTTTTAAGCCTCTCCTTTTCCCTAGAAGGCTTAGCAGTTGCAAGATCCTTTGTATTCACCTCGTGGACTTGCTGAGCGCAGCGATCGAGATGGGAAGCCTTCCAGAGCCACATTGCCTTGTGCATGACTCAACTCAGGTGAATCATTAGCGCTCAGTGCCAAGAAATCTCAGTAATTGCATAAAGGCGTGAAGGAAAACTCATTGCAAGCTGATCTATAACAGCCTTCAGATGCAGTGAGCCCTTCGAATACAGGTGTCCTAAGTCCCCCCTGCCTCCACCGGTACCAGGGAGCTCACTGTACCCTGGTAAAGGAAGGCAAAACGTGGCCCCATGTGCCTTACATCCCTTTGCTGTGATATTATATTGCAAATGATAAAAATTATTCTGAGTTCAAGGAGAGGCTGGGCAAATTAGCAAAAGGCTGTTTAGCAGAGGGAAGCTACGCAGACCTCAGGAAGCCCCTGAGCTGCGAATGGCTGGCAGCCGGGCGATACCCAGTGCAAGTATGTATTTTTGCATTTTTCTCCAGGAATTCACTTTGGCTGTGGCCAGAGAGGCACTGCTGCCTAGCCGGCCCCTTGCCTGATGGGGTACAGCCATTCCCAGGAAAACTGTTGCTTCCCAGAGCACGTGTGAGCTCTTGGGTCTCTTGCTCATCACACGCTGGCTCTGCCTGCACATGGCTGCCCTCGGTGGGAGAAGGTCCCCGGGGAGTCGGGAGCCTTTGTAGTCTGGACCTTCCCGCCTCACGTCAAGAGCAAAGCAAAAGCTGGTGTGCTGCCCGAAACGCAGCTGGCAGTGCTAATTTTAGGTCAAGAGCGTTAAGTTTCCCTTCAAATAGCAAAGGTTGCAGTTTAAACCTTTCCCTGAGCACGGAGCGATGTGTGTCCCTGACAGACAAGGACACAGTGTGTTAAAACTTGCCTTGCTGAAGTCAGCAGGAATTTACCCCTTCACTTGAACGAGGGGCTTTTCTGGCCATCCCCTACCTTTCCATCGCAAAGGAGCAGAGACATGCCGTCCCACGCAGCTGTTTGCAGTCAGCAAATCCTCCCATTGGGAGTAGTGAATTTATGAATTTTCATGGTATCCATTAGTAGTAAGCAGAAGTTGCCTTGAGACAGACTTTTTGTTAATTAACCTTCTGAACACGCACTTTTGTTTCTAGCTGGTGAATGTTAGGTTCAAAGGTTCAAAGTCCTTCCCACATGCCCCTGCTTTTTTCTGTTTCTCTTCCAGGTTAATGGCTTTGTAATCCTTCATGGATAGTAAAATAATTACTAAGAGGCAAGAGCGCTAATTACACAGAGCAGAATAAATGCACGTGGTTGGACCCTCTGCTAACGTAAATAGGTTTTGAGGGATCTGTTCCTACTAGATGAGGGTGTTCAAACCTCTCCTGCCTTTCCTCCTCTCCCAGAAGAGGAATTTGGAGCTTAAGTTGTCAGGGATATGAAATCTCTCTGTGTGAGGATGTTAACATCTCCACGTTTACTTCTCGGCTTTTTATTTTTACGCTGTCTAGCAAAAGCAGTCAGAGCACAGACAAAGCACTCAGCTGTGCTAAGTACTCCCAGCATGACTTCTTTGGTGAGTGAAAACCAGGATCCCGAATGCCAAGTCTCTGGCGCTCCAGTGGGTCCATGAAGCTGGACCACGGCACGCAGGGCTGGGAGGTTTCCAGGAGCAATGCACGAGAGGACACGGCCCGTCTCCAACCAGTGGGCAATCTCCCGATCTGAGAGGGTCGGAGGAGGATCTGGGGGCTCCACATAGGTGCCGAAGTGGAGCGATTCAGATTGACTTGCTTCTGCATCCGACTGCTACAGCCAGGAGAGAGGCCCCAGGGCTGAGCTCCTGCCCAGCACACGCTCTGGATTTTGTCTACCCGGAGGGACCAGCTGCAGCCCGGTTACACGATATTTTTTTCATAGCCAGTTGCAGAGGAGGCAGTGGTACAAAACCAGCTTCAGCTGGCACTCCCAGAAATCATGACATTCCTATTTTTTTAATTGCAATCAGTTTTACACAAACTGCACAAACCACTCACCTTAGAAAAAGCAGCTGGGTGGTGTTGGCTGTAGCATCAGGACCTGGTTACACTTCCGTTTCTCACTGAGTCTTTACTGAAGTCTGTATTTTACTTCAGACTTGCCATTTTGTCAGTTCTTAATTCACTTACCTGATACTTTAATGTTATTACCTATTGTGATAATTTATAATGAGAGTATTGCAAAAGCAATCTACGAAAGGCAAATATCTTACATCTATTTAGTAGGTGCTATCAACCAGACCAGTAATTTAAGAAAAAGGGAAAATCAAGTTTCCTTCACAAGACTTTTTCCCTGTAAATTGTTTTGACCCCTATTATTTCCACTGACATTCTTTATTTGCTGCCTTCTGTACTAGTATTTCATCACTTTGCCCAGAACGGCTAAGCTGACTGGCTTAGAATTACTTCAGTTGCCCTAGTGATATTTTTTTTAATGATTTGCCCAAAATGCAGCATTTATGCAGTTCTCTAAAACATTTGCAGTCCTCCAATATTAAGTGGGAGTGAGTCAGAGGTCCCTTGAGCCAATTCATTTCAGTTGTGAGGGTGACAGTTGTCTGGACCTCTTAAGGTAATAATGTTTATCTCTAGTAATGCTGTTTAATAGCCTCCTTAGCTACTAATGAGATGGAAAGTGCATTGTCCTTGCGACATCAGTGCATGATTCTTCTTGTTTCCAAATTCGGAACAAAAATATTTATTGAACACCTCAGTGTGTTTCACATCATCAGCAACGATTTTACCATTTCCATCTAGTGATGCAAGAGCTTTTGAAGCAAGCATCATCTTAAATGTAAACTAGAGCCAAATGCCAGCTTATTTCCCTGTTCTATTTAATGTACTTGTGACCGATTTTAGGACCTGATTGTCCAAGACTGCAGCAATATGAAGATCCTAAGGGATCTTCAGGGGTGATCTTCAGGGGTGAACTCAACCTCCCAGGATGTTGGTATAGAATCACAGAATAATAAAATGGTTTGGGTCGGAAGGGTAAAGGTTATCTAGTTCCAACCCCCCTGCCATGGGCAGGGACACCTTCCACTAGACCAGGTTGCTCAAAGCCCCATCCGACCTGGCCTTGAACACTTCCAGGGATGGGGCATCCACAACTTCTCTATTATCTTTGCTACTGCCTGCCAAAATGACTTCAAAGATTAAAATGGGCAATGACTGACGCAGCGTATGGTCTTATTGATTTTGTTAAAGCTAAAAATGGCTGCAATTCAAGTTTTAAATTAGTCGGAAAGGCAGCACAGTACTTTCCTTAAGCCAATAGCATTCTTAAATTTCTTTTACAACAGCGGGCATCTTTCGTACGATGTTTTTAAAAGCTGGCTTCCACTCTAAGTGCTTCTAAAGTAAAAAATTAACCAGCTGTAGCACAGACGGAAGAAAATAATGTCTTAACTCTGACAGCACAGCACAGAAATGGCACAGAGCTACAAAAGGGCACCGTGAGGAAGTGCCTGATGGCCAATGACATCATCGCTGTCGCTGTTAACGTCTACAGTCTATGACCTGACCTTGTGATTAGGGCTCTAAAGGTACCAACATCACTTCACGTGGGTTACGTTACATCAGGTAGACTTCTCTTCTTGAACACTCTTGGGCTTAAGCTTTGCGCTGCTGTGAGCTGGGCAGTGGAGAGGGGACTGTGCTCCTGCTGCTCAGAGGGTTCCTGCGGTGAAAGCCCCCCAGTCCCACCAGTGCAGTGCCTCTCCTCCCATTCACTGTGCGTGGGGCTCTGCGGCATGCCAGGAATGATACAGTTGCTCTCATCCTCCAACTCCATCCCCCTTTTTGAAAAGGAAAAAGTGTACTTTAAAAGATAGCTATTTTAGGTGTCATTTTGAGGTTTTTTTTGCTTTAAAGCAGGAATTGTCATCTCTTTGAAAGCTATTGTGCCCATTTCTGTTTGCAAAGGCTGATCTGTAGGGGCGAGGAAGCCTAAGCCGTAGTTCTGTGTGACTTTTTATCCTGGAGGGTGGAACAAAGAAACCTGGCAAATTATTGGCTAATGCATTAGTCAGAGTTCAAAATGCTTTCAAGTATTAACTGGAAATTTCAAAAGTCTTTTTGTGGCACCAGGATAGTATCGTATTGCTTTTTTTCCTCCCTTCAAATACTTGCAAAAGACATTTGCATAAAGTTTGCTGAATTCACTGTGAAAGGGCATAGCGAGCTCTCCGCAGAGTGTGGTTAACCTCAGCTCCTCTCCTTGTCCAGACGTGTCCCAAGCAATCAGCTTATGGCTGAAAAACAGATCATAGGACCAGTTGAACTACACGCTGGAGAATTTCCTATTCATCTTCTCCTTATGTTAATAAGATGACTTGTTATGAATGTGATCATTTGAGTAAAAGGTGTTGCTCAGTTTCTTTTTTTTCTGCTCAGCTATTACCAGTCTATCAAATAAATTATAGACTGTGTCATCAACCTTAACTATACCATCGTCTCTCTCCCCTCCTCACTTTATTGTCTTCATAGCTAAATTCTAATAAGAAGCTATCTCCAGTTTACCTAGGGTCTCAAAGGGATCTGATTTTCAACCTCGGCAGGTATACATTAGCTTCTGTTGAATGATTATTTGTATTGCAGAATTGCTGAGAAGCTCAATGCAGAGTACAAAGTATAAGAGACAGTCCTGACTCAAAATGCTTGCAGGCTACTTGGGTACCAGACAACAGGAGGGAGAACAGCTGCAAAGTGGGACAACTCTCATGTCCAACCTGTTCTCGGTCTTGTACAACACCTAGGTGTATAGTCTTCAGCCTTTTTTTTTGCTCTCCTTGCATTTTCTTTCACACTTGTTTTTTCCTGGCCATCCAGTCTCAGAGCACACCACCTGGAGGACCCCTTCATGGCATCTCTCTGCTGTGTTGGCTCCTCCATTCTCCACTATGTGTTTGAGCTGATGCATATGCAAGCCCAGGTATTAAGAAATATCTGACGTAGAGTGGGGAAAATAACCCTTGGGAATGGATGAGAAATTAAGATAAAATACAGTGCTAATGAATGTCACTATTTAAATTCAACTCACAGTGAGTGGGTGGAAAGCTCTAGGATGTTTCTTCAAGATCTCAAGTGAAGAAATTCGACCTGTAGCAGCTAGTGGCAAAGGCAAAATGAAGCTAGACTTGACTGAGGTGGTGATGTGCTGTGGAGAAGGCTCTGGCCTGTGATGTGATGCAGAACCTATTCTGCATGTCCCGCTGCAAAAAAGGATGTCTACAGCCCCTTAGTGAGATTTAATAGCATAATCCATTCTCATCCCTAAGTACGTGGCTGTCGGGCAGGTGTGACCAGCAGCGATTGGTGTTACAGTCACTGTTTTTTCCAGAAGGCACCATTTGCTGGTGTTACCTGTCTCTGTTTCTCTCTGGAACCAGTGCCATGGAGGAACTCAAGTCAGTGAAAAAGGGGAAACCTGCACAAATCTGCTGTGCCCCAGGAAAAGGAGAGGCATCAGCCAAAGATGATGACTGGATCCACCTCTGAAACTCCTACGCCCTCCGATTTTAGATCTGGCCAGTAAGTTACAACATGGTCCTTCTGCCTGCAGTGGCCAGATGTGATCAGTTCAGACTTGTTTCTGCTAAAGCTTTTCCTGCAAAAAAAAAAGCAATTCATCCCCAAACACTGAAGCTGATATTAACAACTGCAGTCAGATGGTGCCGTTATCTCCCAGCAGGCATCCATCCTGTAGGTATTGAAAGGGCCCAGAATTTTATTCATCTTGAAAAATACTACAAGAAAGTGAAACTCAGTGGAGGTGAGAGGTATTCTGAGTCTCTTCTGGACAATTTAAACAAAGCAGCCTGTGTGTGTAGGAAGTATGCAGTTGCTTTGTGCTTGGCGGATAACCAATACTGTGGTAAGTCTGGTTCTTCAGATGTCACTTTGCCTTGCTCAATCAATTATCCCACCTACCCACAACCCATTTCCGGGAGTTAATTTCACCAGCACGGAAATACCCTGGAATTTGAGACTTGTCAGGAGTGTTGAAATGATACAATGATCTATGCTCAGCTTACCTGAGAGCTTGTGTCAGTAGGGATTGCTCTGTTTACCTGAAACGGACGGAGCTTCTACTCATAAAATCTGTGGTGAGAAGGACAGCCCTAAGCACATGTGTGCAGTTAGCTAACACATACATTTTGCAGGGTTTTAAGATGATTTAATGCATGTGGAACACATGGGAGTTCATGCACCTGCTGACTGAAGAAGATTATCCCAAAGTATCCTGAAGCTTTTAAGAAGCGGCATGTAATGAATCCACTACTACTACATCTTGAAAATGCTGCTCTGCTGGTCTCCTTCTGGTGGCTTTTATTCTCCGATGGTGCTCCTAATCCATCTGTTTTCCCCAAAGAAATAAATATTGCTCTGATGAGTTCTTAAGAAATGCCTGGCAAGCATATAAATCTCCAACTGATGGCTTGTATGCTATAAATTACTAAAGCTGCCCCTACAGTTGACCCCATCGAAGCAGGCTAGCTCATCCTGACACTGCTGACCTTTTCATCCATATTCATAACATTCTCGAGTGAAGGAAGAGCATTGCTGAAGATCAACACAGTGGAATATGGTTTTAACTTAACAGGGCAGAAAACAGGTGAATCTCCAAGTGATTTAGTAAATTATTCCCTGCAGGCCAGCAAATTATGAACCTTCTCATCCTGTAAGGCCTTTGCTGCTACATTCGATATTACTGTAGACATATCCTTCAATTTAAAGGGAACTATGATTTTTTTTTTAAATGTATCTGTTAAATATTTCATCAAAGCTTTTCATCTTGCAGGCAAAAATTATAATGTAATAGAATGCAAGAAACCAAGAAGATAGTTTCAAGCAGAACTGACATTTTCATTAAACCAGAATGGTATGATCTAGTATTGGTCAGCAGGGCAAACACTTGGCTGCAGAGACAACTGTAATGATTCCTTTAGAGATGTAACTGTCCACTGTAACCTAAAATCTCCCTTTTTTATTTGCCTTATTTATAAGGCCAGCAAAGAAAGTTCAGCAGTCTTGGACTTCCAGTAAAATACATTAATTTGATCAAAACATACAGGAATGGCTTCTTTTTCATGAGTTTTCTTTCACCCCTTGCTGACTCTCTAAGTCTTGTCTTAATAAGTCTCTCAGGCAAGGAACAACTTTGCGCAGTTCATAAATCAGTGAGCTCCTGTTGAATGACAATCTTAGTTTTCTTTAGTATAAACTGATGTTTAAATTTGAACCAGGATTTTCATCCTCTTCATGAATATGAGTCAAATGGCCCCAGGGAATCAAGAGGATTTTCCTAGAAAGGCATGAAATTGATCCAATGGGAGAAGTTCTGTAAAGTTCTATAAAGCATCTTCTGAACAAGCAGACCCTTGGGACAGGGTAGCAGAGGATCAGCTGCATGGAACAGAATCTGCAGCGAATGTACCCCCAAAATAAACCTTGGGCTGGGTCTGAAAATGTGCAAGTGGATGAGCGGAGTACTAGGGGAAAGGAAGGAAAAGAAAAAGAGGTGGCTACTAGAGCAAAACTGCCTTTCTGGAAAATCTGGAAATCTTGCCTTTCTGGTATTCAACCAAATATTCTTGCCTTAGCGTTATACTAACAACCACAGAGGAGCAGGAGAAGGAATTTGCTCATGGTTCAGAGGGCAAAGTACAGCCCTCTGGCCACACATGTCACACTGGATTCTCCAGGCCATGTGAAATCATTTTTCTGTTTAAGTAGGCTTGCAACCTTTCTCGAAATATGCACGCACGTGAAAATTAATTGAATGGATAAGAGGAAAAAACCTGAAATAGAGATGATCTCAAGCTGCCCGTTGTTCCCATTCTCGCACACAGGAGTCCTCAACACCCTGCTGCTTCTCTTATGAAACAATCAACTTTCCCCGAGAAGCTATTTCTTCAAATGTGATATTCAAATCGCTCCAACTTGCCATAAGGTGATTCCTATTTAAGATGCCACACGATACAACCATGTATCATCTGACCTAATCTCATCAGACAGCATGACATCATCATTGCTGAGCCTTCACTAATTAAAAATGCCAAAAATGAGATCAGTTAAGCGTATGTTTTTTATTCTTTCAGCAAAGTTTTATACCACACAAATCCTAGATGAGACATTCTGACAATGTTCACACTATACCAGCTCCACTCTTTTATTGCATTGATATTTCTTCCTGCCCCCCCCCCCCCCCGCTTTCCCCCAAGTTATGAGGGTCATAAATTAAAAATAGCTGTACGATTTCAGCTACATAATAAAAAGAAAATAATTTTTGTGGTATAGCAGGGGAATAAAAGAGGATGGCTTGAGAAGGCCATACTGCACATTCTGAAAAGAAGTGTTAATGCATACAGGGTTTTATTTTAGTAAATTCCATAGCAGTAAAATTAAATTTCATGTTGTTACATAGGACTATGTTGTGGGTAAAAAAAAAATACAGGAAAAATTCTCCAGCTGGTATAAAACAAGGATGCCAAACTGAAGCCATTTTGAGCAATGCTACCACGCTCCAGCTAAGAATCTGTCCCTATAGCTGGTTAATAAATGGGTTAAAAATACCAGTATTGTAAAAAGTCATCTTGTAGAACCATTCAAATGACAGAGGCCTGTTCCAGTCAGACTGTATCTCTGCAAACATTTATGCTAGTGAATAACCATGCACATGAATGGTCTTATTGTTTTCCAGTTGACTAGGCAGGATTGGGGCCTGTTCCCGGCTGTACAGGAGACGGGAATGTTGGCAACCAGCACAACTGAGATATTGGGCAGAGCTAAAGATTGATGCTTGGACAGAGAGGAGGGGCAGACTGCTTTTTGCTGGTCCAAACTCAGTTCAGCAACGTTGTCACACCAGTCTAACTAAAATTAAGATAAACATCCATACTCTTGACAAATACCTAGTCATTTAAAAATCAATCAATCAACACGAACAAAAAAAAACTAAGGGAAAGATTTTCAAAATGGCACTTAAAAAGTACATATTCAGAAGGGGGATTATTTGCATTTTATGATGATTCAGCTCATGCTGATACCCAGAACCAGTGATGAAAAGTTTTGGTCTCAGGCTCTATATGGAATGGCTCCATCCTGCACTTTCTGTTGGCAGGCAACAGCACCATTAGCTGTTTAAAGGACACAGGTTCAGACCTGCAGTGTCCTCTTGCAAAAGTCCACAGATCTTCCTTGCTCACATTAACAATCAAGGCAGAAATCCTGATTCAAAGTGGGAACGCTACAGGCACACACCAGGAGCGCACGGCTCCCTGCAGTGGGGCCCGAAGAACTGGCCTGGCTGCAATTTTGGATTTCTGGGAAAGAAAGTCATCACTGCGGAGCAGAATCCATCTGAGTGAAGAAAGGCGTTAAGAAACCCTGCGTGACCTACTTGTGAACCTCTCTTGATGCATCTCAAAGTAAGTTAGCGAAGAGCAAATGAAATAATCTTGGGGAACAGTGCCTGGTGACTGCTTCTGCAGTCTCTTTGATGCAAAGCAGCCAGGAATTCATGAGCTGCACACGTGCCTGTGAATATATGTGTATGCAGCGGCGCACACTGCATTTCAGCCAGCCTGTGACGGGTTTATCGGGCAGAGTTCACCTAGCAGTCCTGCACGCCTTTACTTATAAGCTACCTGCCATGTTAATATCTAAGCAATAACCAAAATTATTTCTTTCCCTTAGCTCATGCATAGGGAAAACTGCCCTTCAGGAGGAAAGTCACATGGGACATCTGGACCAGGCTATGATCAGTCTGGAACAGAAGCCTCCTCTGCAGCAAGATGCAGCAAGACAGTTCATGTTTGGGAACTCTGTCAAAAATCTCCCTTACATCAGAGCCTGGCAGAAAGAGCTTGATTTAGTTCAGCTCCTCTTGGGATGGTGGGATCTTTGTTTTGAAGCAGCAACCTAAAGCGGTTCTGCTCCAAGTCATGATAGCTGTGGGTTCAGGGTGTCAGACAAAAGATATTTCAATAGAGCAGATGTCCTGCTTCAACAGCTCTGCATACAGAAATCTGGCTTTTCTATATAGCCCTGTGACCTGCTGTTATTCTTCTGCCTGGACATTTTACCTCACCTTCAATCTCCTTGTTTACCGGGAATATGAGTGCTTTGGGACAGGGGCTGGTCCTTACTCTGCATCTGCGCAGTGTACTACAGTACAGTGAGCCTCCTGCCACCTGGGTCGTGCAGGTTAATACAGCCGTGGGCATGTCCCTTGTAGTTGAAGGTGACAGTGCTGTAGATGAATGTAGAGAGATTTGCATGATAAGCACCTTCTGTCACAAACTTAGTGTAAGCCGCATTGTGCTGCTGCTGCACCCAACTTCTTGAGGTCTTTCCCAGGCCTTCCCTCCTCCCAGCAGGAAAAGATGGTTTTAAGACACTTTTATAGTATTGTATTTTCAAAGGCAGTTGTGTGTTTGGTCAGCCTGTCTGTTTGAGCAGCCCAAACGTTGCGGTGGCTGCCAACAGGGCTTGTTCCAATAGGAAATAAAGTAAAAATCAAAGTACAGCCGTGCAACAACTTCTCTTCCCCATAGACACACCCTCTGCCTGGGATTTAAAGATGACAGTGTAGCGCCAGGCTATTCTGCAGCCCCTGGTGCCCACACACTATTTTGGGAAGGGTGAGGAGAGAGAAGGAAGGACTCCACTTCTTAGCTTTTTTATTCCTTTTGGATCACTGGAATAAAATAAAAAGGCTGTAATGCAGCATTCAGCCAGGCCCGGTGTGTTGGCCTAAACTGCATCTTCAATCAGGTCAGAAGACGCATGGTGGCAACGGGGACTATATTTCTTCTCTATAAATAGTGAAGTACTGACTGCTCAGATAAATACGTATGTATAAATGAACAGTAAAACCAGGCTTAAAGAGAGACTAAAGCAAACAGTAACCTTTTTATAGCAACTTATAACAAAGATTTGCCTAGATGGCAGGCTTGTATAAAGAAGTAAATTATTATACTTCCTTACACCAGTATAGAGATGCTCTACAGATCGGCTCATAGAGCAGCGTCTCCAGTAAATAGATGTGGTTCAGAGAGAAGTGAATAATATTTATAAAAACTTGAGCTATAGGTCAGTTAAATCGATAATAAAACTTTGCTCAACAACAGGACAAACTGCCAAATACGGTGGAAGTCCATTTTCATTTAGAAAGGATTTCTGTCACTTTATGGCAGCGCTCAATGCAGAAGCCTTTAAGGCGCCCCGGGAGTGGCGGCTGCTCACTCCATCCTCCTGCCTGGCGTCCCAGGGACACGGCATGCTGCAAGGGCGTGGTGCTCCGCTCCAAGGAGATACCAAGAGCACTCCAATAAAACACAGATGCTGCAGTCTCAGCCAGCTTTGAAGCCTTTGAACATAATCACACCTTGAAATCACCCTGGGGCATGATGTATTTGCCAGGAAGAAGTCAAATGTTGATTAAAGGCGACAATAATACTATTAATTCAATAATAACGAAGTCCTACTGCTCTTCAGAAAGAGGAGGGAAAAGAAGAAATGCTGTTTTCCTTCCCTCCTCACGGTCCTGCTGCAGCTTGCTTCGCCCTCCCTGGCTCCTCAGCCTGGCAGTAAGGCTGTAGGCCAGGAGCAAGCCCACAGAGTGATGCTGCTACAGGACTGCCCTCAGCGAGTGCTGTACTGGACCTACGGTTTCCATGCCATGCCATCAGACTTTATTAAGGTTACACCCTGATCCAAAATTCCAAACGACAGCACTGAAGACACCAAGGGAAGCTCCTGCAGGTGACTGAGAAATGGTAGTCAAACCTAAACGTACAGCGTATAAATGCAAAGATGCCTTTCCAGCTGAAATACAAGCTTGGGGAAACATCACTATGAACTTGCTGACTTCCTATAGTCTTTCCTTAGCAGCCTATGCCAGCTGGATCCAGAGAGTCAGTGTGAAGCTGCTGCTGTTTGCAGTTCCGCTGACTTCTGCAGGAGCTGGGGGCTCTCCTGAAAAAGCTTTTGCATCGGCAAATAGTTGGATCCATGATACTCAGTCTTCCTCCGGATGGGAAAAAAAAAGTGGTCATTGCTCTCTGCACTTACTGCTCTTCAGGAATTTTGTAGTTACCTACATCTGAAAAGAACGCATAAAATGGCGCATCCTTTCACCACACCCATCTCGGGCTCTTCATGGTCAGATCCCTGAGATTAATTCTGTCCTGCCGACTGCCTTTAGGTACTACCCTGCGAGAGGACCTGAGGAGTGCCATGTGGATGCCAACCTGCTCCCTGAGGGGCGGCGGAGACTGAAGAAGAGGCTGGTGCTGGGACCCACTCGGGTGGGGGAAGAGGCTGGTGTCAGGACCCACTTGGGCGGGAGAAGAGGCTGGTGCTGGGACCCACTCGGGTGGGGGAAGAGGCTGGTGCTAGGACCCACTCGGGTGGGTGAAGGGCTGGTGCTGGGACCCACTCGGGCGGGCGAAGAGGCTGGTGCGGGACCTCGCTCCAGCGGCTAGTGGAGGCAGCACCTCCCGCCCCGGGACCCCCAGTTTTCCTGCGGGGCCTGCCAAGGCCGGGGACAGCCGCATCCTGGTCAGAGGGGCGCCGCGAGGCTCCGCCGGCCTTCGGCCAGCCCCTCGGAGCGCCCGGAAGGCGGGACGCTGAGCCAGGGCACGGCTGTAACCGCACCGAGGAGCCACGAACCCAGAAAGCCCGTCCGCCGCACCTGCCGCCCAGGTGCCAGCCCCCCCGGGAGGGCCGTGGCCGGGCTGCGGGGGGTAGCGGGGGGGGGCCGCCGGCCCGATGGGCCCGGGCAGGGCCGCGGCGGGGCGGGGGGGTGGCGGTGGGGCCGCGGCCGGGCCCGGCGGCTGGAGCCGCCTCCTGACGTCGGGAACCTGCCGCGCGCGGGGGCGGGGCGGGGCGGGCGCCGGGAGCGGCCCGCGGGGCAGGCAGAGCCGGCTGGCGGGGCGCGGCGCCCGGCCTGCCACCGCGCCGAGGGCCGCAGCAGGTAGGGCGGCGGGCGGAGGGGGCAGCCGGGCGCCGGGCCCCGGCAGACAAAGGGCCCGGCCCGCCCCGCGGTGGAAGGGGAGGGCGGGAACGACGGACCCCGCGGCGCACCTGGCCCGCCGCGCTTCCCCCCCCCGCCCCCCACGGCGGCTCCGGCCGGGGCTGCCCCCCTTTCCCCTCAGCAGCGAGCGCGGCCCGGCCGGAGCACCCCCCCCCCCCCCCCCGGGATGAAGGCCGGCCGGCCTCGGCGGCCGCCCCGCAGCCCGGCTCGGGGCGGTGCGAGGCGGCCGCGGGGCTCGGCCGGCGGCTCCCGGCTCCCCTCCCCGGGCGCTTTGTCGGGGAGGCGGCGTCTTCCCGGCAGGGCCGGGCGGCGGGCGCGGTGTGGCGGGGCCGCCTGCGTGTCGTGAGCGGGGCACGGGAGCCCGCACCGCCGGCTACCCCGAGCGGTTTTGCGTGTCCGCAGCGACGGAGAGAGGGGGGGCGGGACGTGCGGTCTCGCCTCGTCGTCGTTTCTCCCCCCCCCCACCTCCGTCAGGCCTGCGCCTTGCCGGGGAGGTCATTCATCCTCCCCGCCGGTGTCACCTGCGCTTCCCCGGGGCCGCCGGGGCGGGGGAGGCCGGCGATCGGGCCGGGGAGCGCAGCCCAGCCCAGATAAAATGGAGATCTCCTTCCCTCGGCGCATTTAGGAATGCAACTCCGATCCCGGGAGGTGGGTGAGGGGAAGGCGGGAGCCTGATGCGTGCCACTGTATTTTCCTTCAGCCGGGGAGAGGAAAACGCGATCTTGCGGGAGAGGGAGGAGGAGAGGCCGCAGGAGCAGGCTGCCCGCAGCCGGGCTGTAGCAGCGACAACAAACAGGTGTGGCTGGGAGAGTTCCCGATAAGTGCCGCACGCCGCTGCTGCCCTCGCAGGTTCCATCCGCCTGCTCTGCTGCCTGTTGCGGGGGGAAACGAGGGGCGGTGTACACCAAAACCCTCCCTCGGGAATTGCAGCCGGTGTTTCCTGTCCTGGGGTAGCGGCGTGGTTTGGTTTTTGGACCAGCTCATGCAGGGAGGGAGGATGGATGGATGGATCTGTGGGCTCCCAACTTGTATCGGTGGGGTGAGCAATAGGGAGGCTGTTTTCCTCCGGGCGCTGGTGTAACCGCTCCTAGGAGTGTACTGTGAAAGGTGAGAGGAGCCAGGTTATGTCACCTCACTGATGTGCTGGTCCAGATCTTTGATGACGAGGGAAGCCCAAGCTGTGATTTGTGCACAGTGCTAGTGACGAGGAAATGTTCTGGAAAAGATGTTGCTCGCTCTCCTTTTTTTTCTTTCTTTCCCCACCACATTTCATCATTTCATTGATTGGATTCAGCTGCATGCTTAATTTCTTAAACAATCCTTTCTTCAGACCCTTAGTCTTACTTTATGTGGGAATACTTCCAGGACTGCAGAGCTCCTACACATGGGCAGCAGACCCTGGCACATGCTTCACAGCGGCTTGTTGCCACCAGACATTTAAGACACAAATGCAAAGCGCAAGAGGCAGCGCTGGGTCCCGTGGCACAGGGAAATTTGGGAACTGAAGCTATGCACTGGTGTACTTCCACACTTTGTTAATAGCTCACTGTGTGTCATGTTTTTTTTTTGTATTTAGGATGTATAAAGATTAAGTGCCAAACGCCAAAATGAGCGTGACTTCGTGGTTTTTGGTGAGCAGCACTGGCATTCGCCATCGGCTCCCTCGGGAGATGATATTTGTTGGAAGAGATGACTGTGAACTGATGCTCCAGGTAACATGGCTTTGTTTTGTTATTTCTTCCGATGATGCAGTGGATGTGAACGTAACTCTGGGGATCTGCAGAGATGTTGCATGCAAGACATCTTTTAAAAGGAACTTCCTTTTTTATGTTGAGTCTGTGGTTTCCATGAAGACTTCATATGTTTGTGAAAGCGCAAGTGAGGTTTCTTTCAAATTGCTATGTCATCAGATGGATAGGAGCTGTAGTGGTGGGAGATTAATCAAATAGATTAACTGTCTTGACGCTGCTAGAAATAGTAAGCAAAGACATACCATTCTGTCCTGAATTGCAATTATGCTGCTGTGTTTTGTAGCTTTTAATATGTGCACTGTTTACTAGTACGTGTGATTTGAATGGGGGCAGGGGTTTTTGTTTGCCTATTTTTCCTTTTGAGTTTGGTTAAATTGTCAGTGCTTGTACCTCTCGCTTAGGTTTTTTTATTATGGTAGGAAATACTGATGTTTAGCGGAAAAACTCTAGCTGTTTTTGTGGGGTGAGTAAGGTGGTGACCTCTTCCCAAAGTAATTGTGTTACTCGGGCAAACTTGCAGCTTCTGTTAGTGCTTCCCATACCAGCATGTGTCTCTGCTGGACCTAATCCAACATGTCTGAAGTGTTGACTGTGGTCTGATGTTTGACAGCATAATGTAATGGATGTCACTCCAAACAAATGGAGCTGGAATCTTGCAAAGAGCTTTTGACAGGAGCAGTTTAGCTTAGGAATTTGTAGAAGCTCAGAATTAAATTGGTGTTTTTGCTAGATCCATGCCATGAGTACTTAAGTACAAAAAAATATTTGATTGCACCTGCCTGTCCCCCTTTTGCCCCTTTACAAAGGTGGCAAATGTGCCTGTGGGTGGTAAAATTAGCAAGCTGCCTGCACATCAGGGCCTCCCGCCTCATAATTTCCACTGCTAACCTGCTCACAGGTATGTCCTAAATGCTTTGCTGATGATCTACCAAGCAGACTCTGTTTGTAGTTACTGCGGGGATTTTGTATGGTATGTTAGCAGGAGGTCTGTTTAGGAGGGTAGAAGTTCTTGTACGAGGTGTACTTGGAAGGCAAGGTGTTGTCTAGCTGTAATAAAATGTTGTTATCCGCAAAAGGAGAATTTGCAGTGTTTGTACTGCTCTGCTAGCTGGCAGTGAATAGCATGGCTGTGCTGCAGTGGTAGAGTCTGAAGCATACTCCTGTTCAACAGCAGATCATTTGTTTGGGTTTTCCCCTGAATCACACTATCTTTTATTTCATGTTTCTACGTGTCTGGTGAGGCATGTAAAGGTGAGACATTAAAAATGCCCTGATATTTTCTGTAAGTCTGCATTTGACTGCTCAGAAACCTGATTGCCATGTTCTCTCATGACTTGAAGGGAGAAAACATACACAATGGCCTTGGTTTCCAAAAATGGCCAGAGTTTTAGGGTGCCCATCTTAATACCTTTTGAAGGTACTTGAGGTTTGGTTTTGATTTTTTTTTTACTGTCAGGGTTCAGCCTCTTTGAGAGTCACATGTCTCCCGTTGTACACCCTAAAATAAAAGTACCCAAATATCAATCATGCTTAAAATGCATTGCTTTTTTCATGGGTTATTTATGGGGTTAACTGGACAACATGGATTGTGAGCCACTCTATATCACATGGAGTATTTCATGCTTCTTTGCAAGTCTGAGCTGGCTTGTCAGCGTTGCATGTGGACTAGCAACCTTGTGACGCTCTACACATGCCATGCTCATTTCTACGAGGTAAATGAATTCAGATTCCTGAAGGAGCCAGCAGTATGTGTGAGAGTGAAGTGGTTGTATTTGGGTACTCATAGGTAGTGGTGGTATTAAAGGAGATTTTCATTATTTCACCAGAGTGAAGAGTCTGGATGGTCTGTAAAAGCCAGCTGCTTATGTTCACGGGGTGATTTACATGTGACCCTTTATAAACTTATTAGTTTATTATTTCCAATAATAAAGCTTTTTCTAGGATCACACATAAGGTCTTATTTTGAACAGTATAGCACATTATTTTCCTAGCCATTTGCTTATAAAGACGTTTTCCAGAGCTACCTTGGGCTCCGAATGAGACGATTGTAGTAAGACTCAGTGCGGAAGAGAGACTGTGAACAGAGACTTGATATTCAAGCAAAATTGTGTTTGAGCAGATGGAGAATGAGATCTAAAAATAGACTTTTTTTTCCTGCTGTGACTGTCCATGTCACAAAATCGTTGTGCAGACCGGCACAATCATTTGTCTTGGGGAAAGCTTAAGAAGCAGGGCAGTTACCAGAGCAGGCAGACAGAGCTCTTGTGACAGTGTTTGCACCTGTAGTGTTTCAGTGGTACTGACCCTGAAACTGTGTATTTGCTGCACAGTTATTTTGCTTATGTATTTCAAGATACTGGCGTTTAATCCCTTAAGGTGCACAACTGGGAGCAGACTGCAAGTGTCTGGGGAATGGACTGGATGACCTGGTCAGTGTTTTTTTGTCTCTAAGACTGTTACTGCTTAGTGATTTCATCGTGATACGGTTTGTGGTTCCCCGTTGAGACCATGTGTATTAGATGGTGTGCAAACATACAACACAGAGATGACCCTTGTCCTGGAGACCTTGCAGTCTTGCCTTTCTCATTTTACTGTTTTAGGAGTGTCTTGTCTTTTGATATTTTCTTGGAACATGTTTTTTCAAGGTGTCAGATCCCTAAATGGCAAAAAATGATGGCTTTGTCACCAATCAAGCTTTAGTTTTGCCTGTGTTTGCTTATTTCATACAGGTACTAGATTTGCTTTCTGGTTAACAAAGAGGTGAAGAAAAACAGAGTCTTTAAGCTTAAAATTAAGTAGGTTTGATAGTGGGGAAACATAATCTACCTTGAAATCTTCTATACCTACTAAGAGGATTAGAAGTATTTTTAATATTTTTGCAGCACTGTAAAGCTTCTAGTACAAGTAAATGTGAGATTTACATTGGGTTTGAATGTTAATTCATGGGCGAAAATGCCGTGTAGTGTAGCTTGGCATGCACAGTGTTGTTACGCAGAGTCAAGGGCTCAATTGAGCCCTTTTTCTGAAGAACGGTGCTTGATTTCTTCAGCAGTCTCACTAGCTCCCTTCAGGTAATGGTCAACAAACAGCAGGAGTGTGGAAATCTAGACCTTCACTAACTTGCACTAGGGTGTTTTTTTCTGTGAAGGTTGTTGGTGGTAGGAAGTAACTCTCTGAAAACGTTTACTTTTTTAAAACAAAAAATAAGACGTTTTTTCGACCATCTTGAACAAGGTGATTCCCCTCCATGCCCCACTTTGGGAAATACAGTTGCCGTTTTTATCAGCTTTGGTCATTTGCTTAATATGATGGGTATTTACTCGGGGGTCAAACATTTTGCAAACTCAAAATTTTCACTTAACCATTAAAACCTTCCCCTCTGCCCCTAAACAAAACATCTTTTGCATTTTTGCTGAATGTAAATATTTAACAGAAGGGAAAGCAGGGTCATGATTTCCCTGTTTCTGTTTGAGAGAGAGTTGTTTACTGGAAAATTTGGGAAAGCAAAATGTTTAACCAGTGCTTCCTTGAGTATTTCCCTCTCTTTAGAGCGATGGTTTGGGCATGCAGTTGTCCTACACCAGGTGGTGAGTTACAGCAGGAGTAGGTGCAGATACATGATGCTTTCTGTCTTATGCCTTTGTCCTATGTGCCATTAAAGACAGCTTGACACTTCTTATCAGGAGACAGTGTTTTCAAGTGCTTGTAATTCTGCTAAACTTTGTTAACTGTTTGGGATGAGAGTTTATTTTCCAGGTGTCTGTTTTAGGCAGTGTGTTTTGGATGCAATCAGCTCCCTTCTTCAGTCTTCGCTGTGTGCAACTCTGAGAATAATGCTGTTTTCTTCATGTAAACTATTTAAAAGTATGTTTAACCTTCCTTTGAAGTTTTAGCATTGTAGAGCTGCAGGGGTGATGCTTTTCAAGAGTGAATGCCTAGGTCAGAGGTGATTCCCCCCCTAATCAATAATCTAAATGTATTTGACCAAGTTTCAAATCTTTGGGGAAAAAAAAAAAAAAAAAAAGTTGTAGTTTGCATGTGGTCAGTGGGGACTTGTTTGATACTATTGTCTTAAGTGCCATTTCATCTGGCAGTGAGGTTGGTGATAGGACATATTGAAGGACAGAACTGTTGCAGGCTGGGCAAAGAAGAGCTAGGTGCAAGGATGCAGAAGGCTGGGGTTTAGATGTAAGAGCAACTGTGCTAGATTAGATCTGGGTGCTTCTAGCCTGGTATCCTGACTCAGACAGTGGTCAAAGCAGCTGTCGAGGAAAGTGTGAGGACAAGCCAAGAGTATAATGATACTTCCAGAGTACTTGCTCAACCTCTTGACCTGTGTTTCAGGAAGCCAGAGGCCAGATCGTTGCATCTAGTCATTGGTTTTCTACTCTATAAAGCCCCACCAGGAGATTAAGATTTGGCTGAGTGGGGAGGCGCAACCAGGAGTCTTGTCACTTGTTCAGAGTGAGAGGAGGAGCAGCAAGACTTAGAGAAGTGGAGGGTGGTGCATATAGGGCAGAAGCTGTTCAGCGTGGGGAAAGCGAGCATTACAGGACGTGACTGCTGAGCAGCATCTCCCTTAGGCCTGAGATGGATCAAGACTTGCTTTTTTTCTGGTGTCAGCAGATATCTGTGAAAGCTACTAGCCAAGCATCTGTCACTGGTCCATATGGGACATCGCATGCTGCTTATAGTATCAATTAGTCAGTTCAAGTGACAGGGGCTTGTGAGCTGAACATACAAGTTCATTCTGTTGGTGAATCGGATAAATGGTAACGATACTGCTTGAATAGACATTTTGCTCTTTTTAGCTTGCTTTGTTAAAAAGCTAGGGAATTAGAAGCATTCTAGGCACCGAAGGAGCATTCTTATGGCTGCTAAGTCAAGTGTTTATCACTGCAGAGCAGTTACGACATACCAGTGTGAAGATTGCCTGTGTAATCCTGCTTCTGCCCCTGTGTACATAGGCATGAAGATGCAATCTGTTATTGTGTCGTTACCGGATATTTTATCCCTGCAGGATCTGTTCCGTGTTTGGTACGCAGCGTGCACAGCGCACTCTGCAAATAATACAGTGCGATGGTGAACTCTGTGTGTGTGCGACATCTGGTCAAATTAAGGTTTCATTGACCTGACATATCCTACCTTCCCCAGGCTGTACTTGATAATACGATGTCTCTCCTATGTAGTTTAGTAAGTGTACACATAAACAAGTGCGAGTAGGTGTGGTGTAGTTTGTCTACAGCATTATGCTAGGAGGAAGTAGATGGTGTGAACTTGGTAGATTACCTTTTTCCTGGTACTTCTAGGTAAATTTGCTGCAGTGCGGAAGTCGCTATCGCTCCATCACTCGGGTATTTCCTGCATTGGGAGCTCCCAGTAAAAGCCATGGGGAATCTCTGCTGCCTTTAGTGTCCCAACCTCCTTCCCCACCAAGGTGCAGGGCCGGAGTGGGAAGCTGTAGCCGGGATAGGGTGGTGCCCCGCTCGTGCTGTTTTGCTGCAGTTATCCAGAGGGTGTAAACCAGCACCTAAGTTAGTCCCTGGGCGTTGGGAATTGCCGAGAGTCAATCATTAGGTGTCACAAAGGAAGTAGGTGTCTTACAGGCAGAAGGGAAAGGATCTAGCCTTGGGAAGGCTCAGCTTTTTGACAGGTAGTGTTTCTAGGTGCCTGGGCAGCAGCTGTGGGAGGAAGGATATGTATGCATCCTGTATTTCCAGGCCTAGAGTTGTTTTTTTGGCTCTTGCCTCTCCCATTGTTTTCTGTTAATGTGCAGTTGATGGGAGGATTAGGATGTCTGATGAAATGTGGGTTGAGGAGGCTGGAGGCATGGCAGGACCGGCAAACCTGGGAGGGGAGTTCGTCGCTGGAGGCAGGGTAGGGAGACGTGATGGTGGCACTGCAGGCAGGTGGTTATTAGGGGTGAGAGGGCTGCATGCGGCTGGCAAGGTGCTGGCTGGAAGCCTGGCCTGTGAAGGGAGGGCTTGTCCCTCTCTGGAGCGGGCAGGGAATAAGGGGGCCCCTTTCATGTCCGAGATCCTGATCCAGGCACTAGCACACACCTCAGCTGCAGTATGGAAGTTGAGGCTTCTGTCCCACCTGAGTTGATGTTTTTCCATGCCTCCTTGGTGGCTATGTAAAACGACGGGAAAGCCAGTGCATCTGCAGGCAGCCTGTTCCCTGCCTGTGGTCAGGACCAGACCCTGGGTCACTTGAGCTGGTGCTCCACTTTGGGAATGGGGAACCAGCAAGCAAAACCCCATTTTACTCCAGAATAACGGGTTAAGTTTTTATGGGAACTATGCCAGTCTCCAAATCTCTTTGCCAAGCTGTGGGGATTATAGTTTAATTTTCCTGGGGGATTTCTCTCTTTTGTTCACTGCCTTATTTTTTGCATGCATACTCAGGCCCTGGTCCTGTCACAGATCCACTAAGCCTCTGATCTTGACTGCAGTGAAGCTGAAGGCAGGAGCCTCTGCAGCTTGGGAGCTGTAAAGTGAGCCCAGCCCCAGGATGAGGTGGCTACACTTGCTGAAGAGACATGTGTCTGCTTAGGCAGAGCCATTTAGAAACTGGCAGCACATTCCCCTGGGAGTGATCAGGCTGCCTCTTGTGGGGCGGTCACACTTGCAACCAGCCTGGGGCAGAACAGAGCATTCACTAATACTCTGGAAAAGTACTGAAGTGGCCAATATACACAACTCTGTGAAATGCATTGTGGTGAAAGAGAGAGACCCAGTGTTCATATCTGTCATTAAATGTTATCCATGGTTTTACTTTTGAGGAGCAAAAATCGTATTTCAGGCCAGAATGCAAGGGATTTTTTTGTTTGTTTGTTTTGGTTGGGTTTTTTTTTTTTTAGATTCGGCTTTGTCTGTCTCCCTTCTAAAGTGGGACACTGGGAGAGGTTTGTATTTCCTTACTGGGACACTTGTGCAGAGCACAGTACTGGCAGAAATGTAACCTGTTCACTATGGAAAGTATTTGAGCAAATGTTTATTGCATGCTGCCACCAGAATGCTGCAGTTAGCTTGTGCCAGACGTGCACAACAGACTGTAGTGAGGAATAGGGAAACTGCTCTCATTTGTTTATTTTATCTCCAATACCACGATGCCTCACAGCACTGGCAGGGCTGTGGTCCAAATCTCAACTCTGAGCAGTAGATTTTTGCCCATAGTAATTCTCCTGGGGAAGAAGCAGCATCTGTATCTACGTAGACAGCTGAGCTGTGTCTGCTCCCTTGGCCCTGTGGGGAAACGCAGGCTGTCTGGCTGTGTTTCTTCTCCTGCCTTCCTAAGCAGGTCTTGTTTCCTTGTGGGTTTTGCTTGGCATCTCTGCGGCTCATGCTTTCATCTGGAGTGCCCAGTCCTATGTATCAGGCTTCACCAAACACAGAGCTGTAGGTTATCTGCAGCACACATAGCCAGCATGATATGTACCTCCGTGGAGACTCCTGCTCACTTCTTTTGCTGCTTTTGCTGCTCACTTCTTTTGCTGCTAAGTAGGGGCTTTTGCTGATTTGATGCATGCAGTTTTGAATCACAAGTGAGCTGCCTGGTTGCGTGACTGATTGGAGACTGATGATCCAAGATGTTGGTACTGATGTGGGACTGGCAGACCCAGAGATGCCATTCCTGTCTGTGATTTGGACTATCTGTTTAATATGATCGTGGAAGAAAGAAGAGCTATAAAATACCTCTCTCTTCAGATATATGCTGCATGTGCATTTTGTCTGCTACGCATTTAAAACATGATGCATTGTAGATAGTATGATGGAGAAGCAGGACAGCCTTATATTAGGAAGTGATTTGAATGTCTGGAAGTGCAAGCCCTGGATGAGCTTAGTGTAGTAACAAATCAGTGTCCGTGTTTCCCCTTCAGAGAAGTGTACATGTTGTTAATCAGAAAAGCACACACTGTGTTTTCCCAAGAGTTGTTTTCATTTGATAACAGGTCCAGTGTTGGGATATGGTGAGAACGCTGTGTTCCTCCTTCATTCCTGGCCTCTTGGAGTATAGTCTTATTTCTTGCCTGCAGATCACTAGTGCTTAGTGCACCTCCCTTCCTTGCCTTCTTTTCCCATTCTTGATCTTGTCTGAGGTGCTCCAGCTCTGGTTTTGCTGTTTGGGTCCAAGCACAATCTCAGTGATCTTTGCCAGAGCTGAGGAGTGCTGCTCACCCCTTTGCAAGAGCTCTTCCAGTGAAACAGATTAACTGTGAGGGTGTACCAGTTACTTTCTGCTTTTGACATCTGGGTATAAGCACTTCAGGGTTTTTTTTAATGCTTTCTTGGAAATTCACATTTTTTTTTCCACTTGGACCCCTGTATCCCCTCCTGACAGATGGATCAGTCTTGCCTTTTGTTGTGGAGGTTGTGACTGATCATAAGCAAGGCTCAGTATGTGGTGCAAGTGTGCATTTAAGCTGGGACTCCTCTTATATTTGTGATTCAGTCAACTTAATTGCAGCTTTTCAATTTATAGATGCCTAAAATCTTTCCAGCAGAGTTGCAGATCATTGGGAGCTCTGCACCCATGGGCTGCTCTGTAATGTGTATTGACTCAGGCTTCTTAAATCACTTTCTGTGATTCAGTGGGTCATGCATTAGAAACCACTGGCGTGCTGGGCTGAAGTGACTTCTGCAGGACTGTTTTTGGGCTCTTGGCTGTTACCAGTCTGGAAACTGGTTAGTCTTTTCTTGGAAGTGGGATTGAGGCAGTCTGTTCCTCTCTGAGAACAAAAGCATGATCAGCCGCTGGGTTGCTGCTGTCACTGCATGCAAGAGCGGTTTATGTTAAATGTGACTGATGTTGAAATAAACCACACCTCGGCTCTCAAGTAAGAGTGACCTTTGGCGAGTCTGCATCAAAATAAATAATGTGTGATTTTAGTTATTTTAAGTTGAGTTTCCTTGGAGACAGGCCCTTAGGAACTCCCGCTGCCAGTTCCTGTGATGTTTGCTGGTTTGTCATAAAACTAAGAAAATTCCTCTCTTCTCCACAAAAGCATGAAATTTCACAGAAGTGCAATCTGTGTAACAGTTTGCTGTGTTCCTGATGTGCTCTCTAAAGAGATGCTGACAGGTAGTATCAGGACTATGGATCAAATTTTGCATATAATTTTGACTCCATCTTGAACACAGCTGAAACTTCCTTGGAATATGGGAAGTTTTGGCATAAAATGGTTTCTTTGGTGACCTCTTCCTGCTTTTATGTGGGGGAATATCGTGCTGCTGGAATATATCTCTGCTCCCCTATGATAACTCTTGTCTGGTTTGGGACCCCTGAGTGGCTGTAGTCAGCTGTTTTAAAATACAGCAGCCCAAAGGCTGTGCTGACTTACATCAGGGCCAGATCCAGGGCAAACTGAATTTTTGGGAGACAGCTGGTTCCCAGAAATAAACACTTTTTTAAATGATCTGTGACTAGGTACCAATAAAATCCACCCTAATTTTTTTGTCTGGATTAGCTTTTTGGCGTGGAAGCCTTTCTGCCCTTAGAAGGGGGCTAGAGGGGTTGTTCTGCCTTTAAATTCTGTTAATCTTTAAATGAGTGTCTGTGACATGCTGTAAAAAGCTAAAGCAAACACTGCTGCACCAGTTAATCAATGTTCCCTCACATCCTATTGGGAACAGTGATGTCCGCAATTTTAGGTAGCAAAGGGACCAGAGAAGACCTTGCATCTGTGCTGTGCAGGCAGGATCCCTGTGCGTGGTTGTCTTTGAGTCCAGCAGGATGAAACGTAGTTATATACATGCCCATGGATGGGGAAGGGATTTCTACCCAGTGGCTGTGGGGATGGACCCTGGGCAGGCAGGGCAGTGGAAGGAGAGCTTCTCGCATCCTTCCAAAGGGTGTGAGGGACCGTGTGGCAGGTCAGGTACAACCCCAGCTCATGAAGCATCAGCTGCTGCGGTACTCGAGCCTGCAGCTGGAGACATTCCTGCCCTCAGGGCTGTGTGCTGAGGTGCAGACCCTGGACATCATTCCTCAACCATCCCTACCTGGACCGTCCTTACCTTATGCTGCACATACGTGCCACAGCCACTTGGGCAATTGCAAACTGGACTGAGGGGCTGCATCTAATATGAATAGTAGCAGAGAGAAGCAGCAGCTTTCCACTGCAGACACTTAAGACCTGCCCTACCTTGAGGTCGGTGTCAGATGCCAAACGTGGGGATCGCATGGGGGCGAGAGGTTTGCGTGTGCCCCTGCTGCGAGGGCATTGCTGTGCATCGCTTCCTGCGTACAGGGCTTGGCATAGCAGGATATGGGAGTGGGGTGTCCCTGACCATGTTGTCTCTGCCTGTCCCACCAGTTGTTGCCTGTTTCCTTAGGGAGCGATTGCTGTCTGAGCAGCACCACTTGGACAGCAAACCATTGAGTGCTGCCTCGTTTTTCAGCTGGGACTCATGTGAGCTGACACCTTGTAAATTCAGCAGTGTAGGGATAACTGTATTAGTGGGGCAGCTGGAGGCCCGGAGTCACCTGCCCCTCTCCTCACTTCCTCTGCTTGCGTTGGCATGTTGTGAATGGTGTGAGGGACATTGGAAGGTGGAAGGGCAGTCTTCTGGCCAAGTATGTGCTTGCTTCATATTGGTACTTCAGGGTTATTCTGGAGGACAGGCCTCCTGGACTGACATATGTTCTGCAGAGGGAGAAGGTGCCATTTATCAGCTGTTGGGATATTACCAATGCGCTTGATGCTGGCAGGGGCAGAAGAAATTCCTGCCAATGGTAGCAGTTTGTCTGGGAAAAGCCTCTGTGTTTTCACCAAGGAATTCCCCTGAAACAATCTTTGCCTCTGCATGCTTGCAAGGAAGTAGATAGTGGCTTGCCGAGATTGGTGCTGTGGAAACCATTGTGTTTATACTTGGGAAAAGGGAAGGACTTTTCACTAAGAACTTGTTGGTTGATGCCCAGGAAGAGGAGGATTAGCTGATTTAAAGCTTGGCTCGACTCCCTGCTGTGGTAGCATGCCCTACCCTCCCCTGGCCTGAGATACCAGGGAGGTCTCAGTGTCGCATGCGCCTGCTGATGGAGTGACCGGTTCCAGCCACCGGTTGAGGTCAACCGCAGCAACAATTCAAGTTACGAGTTGCAGTAGGCCTAAATACAGACAGTCTGGTGTCTTTATAGCTGTTACACTTATGCCACGTTTTAAAATTATTCAGAGATTTTGTTCTAACACTTCTTCCTCCGAAGTCTGACACTATTCCTGCTGAAGTGTCATACTCTGCTTTGAAGATAAGGTGCATTTGGTACTTGTGCATTGTGGCAAAGCTAGTGGCACCAAATCACCATCCGGTTGAGTGTTCTCAAACCTAGCTTTAAATGTGAATTTTCCTAGAGTTGCTTTCTTTCTCATACCAAGTTTATTAACCTCCCTCCAACTTTGAAAGCCTCCTAGAATTTAAATCAACTCCGGGACATAATCCTGGGAACAGTATACACTGTTGTGAATAAGTTTGGTTTGTAACTTAAGAAAATGATTTTTTGCTTTTTGAAAAATAGGAAGAAATCATCCCAAATAGGAATGTCCCTTGTGATGAGGCCACCGGCTTCAGCTGGTGAAAAACGGAGCTCTTCTAGTTCGCACTGGCTGAGGTCCTGCCCCCAGGCTTTCAGTTTGACTAGTTTTGTTTTCAGTGTGTATTGATATAATTTATTGAAATTATGGTGTTGTCTTGACAGCCTTCGGTGATTTTTTTCCTTTTTTTTCCCTCTCCATGCAAATAGTGTATTGTCTTCAGTGAACTGTTTAAACAACCATGGAAGCATTTACTGTTTATCCTTTGGTTATTTATAGTAGTAAATAATATTTAGTCCTTCCTGCTTTTCCCCTCTCTCCCTACCCCATATCAAGTTAGTTTGATGTCTAAATGTTGCTTTGATTAACATTGTCTCTTATGCCTGACTGGTCTCACATTCATTGTGCTTTCATTGCCAGTCCCGCAGTGTCGATAAGCAGCATGCTGTAATCAACTATGACAAGGAGAAAGATGAGCACTGGGTGAAGGATCTTGGGAGCTTAAATGGCGTAAGTAGCAAACCTCCCGGCTGATGGAGGCGAACACGCGACGTGCTGAGTCTGCAAGCGCTTGTGCAGTTACTTAATTCTACTGTTAGACCCTTTTGGGTCACTGCAACTGTTGGCATGAGTTAAGCTGAACATACATAATTACTTGCAAGGCCTGAGATGGAGGTCATGTAGCATCTCATCGTAGAAGAGCAAAGCTTTGGTGAATATTCTGTTTCTTTTTCCCTTTCTTTTGGTGGCCTTGCAGAATGCTTCAGGGCTCACAAAATCATAGACCCTCTTGCAAAAGAGGAGGAACTCAGTCTCATTTTGGGGATGTTAATGTTAAACTGGTGAAGATTCTGAAACAGCTGTTGAGCATGAGCAGGGTGACCTTTTGGCAATTCATTTGTCAGTGCATGGTGTGATTTATGGGATGATGAGACATTTAATTTCTTTGGGGAGAAGCTATTTAAAACAACTTCTTTTTTTACAATAAAAATTGCTCTTTTGCCTGCGTTGAGCCTGGTTTGTGTGAAGACCGAGGGCTGTGAGCTCAGAACAGGGAGCTGAGCCTGCCTGAATCTTAACCCTTGCTCTGGTCCTGGTTCACACAGTGGTGTTAGGCAGCTCGCCGAGGGCTTTGTCTGCCCACCTGAATTGTGTGATTTTTTAAATACACCATCATAGTTAAAACTGTCCTAATGTCATAGCATGCCTCTTTTTTCACTGTTTCTTCATACCAGCGGAGCTATTCCTCTGCTGGGGCAGGTCTAAGCTAGATTCACGTAGTTGTCTTCCCAGGAGGGGTTTTACTGCAGTCATTGTTTTGGGCTTAGAAACAGAAGCCCTCTGCCATCACAACCAAAAGACAAACCCAGAAACTTTTACAAAAACAGCGGCTAAAGCAGATCTCAACTGTTCTGCCTCTTCTGGCATCTGAAAACACGAAGAATGAGTGTTAATCCTTCTCAGCGTAACAGCTGAAGCACAGAGCCCTGCTGAAATGGGAATATTTCCAGTAACTGGTCTGGGCTCTAGCTGGATACCTGGTTGAAAACCTGTGGCAACCTCATGGTGGCAAAATAGCAGCTGAAAATTCAGCTTGCAAGAGAGGGAAAGCTTGTACCACTAATTCTCTTCTATCTTCACATGCTAAAGCATATGAATTTACACTTTAATAATAGACTTGTGCTCAGAGGGGCAGTGAAGTAAAAGGAGTTACAGCAGTGCCTGTCTTCTGCAGTTGGTCAAATGCACCTTTGTTGAAGAGGACTGTTGCAGCCAAACTGAATTTATTTTGCATGAAAGAAACAGAGGTCCTTATCTGTTTTCCTCCCTGAAACTAAAGAAATCACTTTTGAGGACCTTGATTTTAATTCAATTTTCAGAATTTTCTTTTTTTTTTAAATTTACTTCATGACTTGTCAACAATGCATTATATGGCCTTGTTGGATAATATGGTTCATATTAATTGTCAAAATGTTTTGTATTGTTTTTATTATAATGTTCAGCTGATTCTGCAGTCTCTATTATGAATCTCTTGGTTTTAAAGGTAGTGTTTCTATCTGCAACAAGCAGTTTCCTTGGGTTATTTTATTTGAAGTAACCATGGATGAATAGATAACAACATCAAAATGGGTTTTCTTGCAGACTTTTGTTTTGCAGAAAATTCAGCAAATAATTATTCCTGTTCCAGATCTGACTGTTGGGGGATTTTTAAATATTAAAAAATCTCATGCAAATAGGAATTCCATACCTTCCTGACTTCACTGCTTTTATTCTGAAATTACAGGCCTGTTCCCTGGTTCCTCTGTAAATTGCCAGGAGGCTGGGGGCTGTTGTCTGCTGAGGTTCTAGTTTTCTGCTCTAGTATTTATTTTTTCATCTGTGGTTAATATTTGGTCTTATCATGTGTGTTTGGCTTGGCTGAGGCGAGAAGGCAGGAGAAGACTGTGCCTCAGTGGTGAAAGCATGTAAATTCATTTTCTAGCATAATTTTGATTCATCAGAGCGTAGCCGCATTTGTATTGAGGCTACAAAGACCCAGCAGCAGGTTCCTGGTCTGTGAGGCTGGGTGAATCCCACCTTGCGAGGTAGGGTAGCTCCTGGTGTCTGACTGCCCCAGGGGCAACCGAGTGCCTAATCCCCATCAGCACGCTGGTGCTTCTTCAGCTGAGTTCCTGATCTATTTTTGTTTGGCCCAGGTTATAATAAAAGTATGTGGGTTTATTTACGAAGGATGTCCATAAATGCTTCATTTGTTCTTCAGTTCTGCGAGAATTGTTCCTTAGGGGGGTCCCCTCGGAAAGCAGGCATCTGAGACATCCGAGGTGTTCACAGCTATGAAGTACATTTCTCGCACCTTTACAAGGATAACTTAGTTTCTCTGGGCCTCAATTAACTGTCTGGAGCATAGGAAAAATGAGTATGCGAATCTTTTGCACAAGGGGTCTGTTGTACTGATATATGGTGTCTTGGGCAATGTGGCCTCAGACATCATGGTGATGCCACAGCAAACGTGTTTTCCTGTGCATTTTCATTTCCCCCTTCCTCTGTGATAGGCTTTGCTTGTTAAATTATCAGGCCTTGGGGCTGACACCAGTCTTGTTTGACATCCAGTGGAAAACTGATTCCCAGCTCAGTAATTAATGAGTTGCACCATTTGCTGCTCTTGCTGCTTGTGAAGGGCGCAGGAGAACCGAGAGCATCTGAAGTTACTAACTTCAGGCACCTCATTTACGTGTTCAAGTTGGGGACTAAAATTTCATTTGCAGTTGGTGGAAAGGTGAATCTCCCTAGAGGTCTCTTCAGAGCACTTTGCTTTGAAGCATAATTGGGGTGCTCTAACTTGCCCATGGGAGCTATTTGCCGGTGTTGATTTTTCTAGGGAACTTAGCTCCTCACCTGTCTGACTCTGTGCTAGTGCACCCTGACTGTGTGCAGTGCTGTTGGCAGGTGGGCGCGGGTGCCCTCCAGGAGCCCCGTCCATCTGAGATGCATCACCTTGATACCCTCAGTCAAAAAACATTCCTGTGCTTCTTTCCTGCAGACATTCGTCAATGACGTGAGGATTCCTGACCAGAAGTACATCACCCTAAAACTGAATGATGTCATTCGCTTTGGCTATGATATCCTTCTCATCTGAAGTGGGAGTGGGACGTGGTCTTTGATTCGGTTTTGTGCTGTTTGCTGCATGGCGAGTTAAGAGTGCTAATTGTGACTAATGAGTAAGGGTGTTTGTTTTGCCTCCTGGAGCCTCTGGATGGCTCATAAGCTTTTGTTTCTCCACCATCAACCTGATTCAGAGCATATTAATCATGATGCCTGCTACCTTCATTGAACTTTGAATCAGGCCCTGCACTGGCAATAGTGACTGTGGAGGTGCCTCTTCAGTCTCTTTCTAAGGAAGGGTTGCATTTTTTCTTTTTATTTGGGTGGCAACTCATATGCTTTTGTGTGAACTAACATCTTCCTTTTTTTTTTTTCATCCAACTTGTGTGTTTTTGTTCATCATTTCACCCAAATGCTTGCTTTCAAACAATTTGCAGGTCTTCAGTCTTAACCATTTAGCTTTGGGGCTTGTGGTCAGACCTTTGACTGTGTATGGATTGAAGTTTGCCTGTGCTAATTGCTTCTGCCACAAAATGCAAGAGTAAATCTCTCTTTAGCAATAGCAAATTTCACCTCTATCGAGGGAGGCTAGGCTGCAGTTACTGCTTTGTTTACAGAGGCACCAATCCTGCTAGTGTCTGCTAAAACACCTTTGCCTTCATTCCCCTTCCTTTTTATACTGATGTGACTGTATGACTGGCTATAAGCATAGATGTTGGAATGCCTTTCTGAGCCTGCAGAGCAACAGTGGTAAGTAAAGGCTCCTATTGCTGCCTTTTCATGTAATCTAATCCTTTTTTAAACTTTTTCTCAGTTGCTTCTATCTGCCAAACTTTACCCACTCAGGCTGCATTTAGAAGTAGGAAGTGTCTTCTCCAGGTTTCTTTTTTCTTTTGTGGGGAAATTTCAGTTCAAACAGTCCAGACATTTCTGAGAATAGAGGCAGAGAGTAAGTTTTACTATTGGTGGGGGAGGAAGTGTTTGGCTGGAAAACTCTTGTGCAACCTTGACCCCAAGGCCACATTCTTGTGCCTTTTGTTGTCTCCATGATAATGAGTTTGTTCTTGGTCATGCTGTAGCCCTTGAAATACTCCAAACCTTGTTGGAGCCCAGAGAGCTGAAGCAGCAAGGAGAGGCTGAGCCTCCATGGTCTTCCAGGGATCTGGGTACCTCGGCTCTAAGCAGTGACAGTGCAGGAGCACTCACTGTTGCAACAGGGATGCTTAAACTGATGTGCGTGCAATTCTGGATCTGCTGGAAAAGGGGTTTTTAGGCCTTGTGTAAGATCATACTTTTAGTCTTAGTGTTGCTCTGTCTCTTGCCGTTTTAGAAACAACAAATCCTTGGTTCACAGTGTTATTTCTTTTTTTAAAAAAGAAGGTAGTTGCTGAATCTTAAAAAAAAATAAAGAAAAAAAAAAAGGAAGAAAGGTGTGGCAGTACACTCCCCCCAGCAGGAAACAAAACACAGTTTATTTGCCCTTAGATCAGTATTTGAACAGGGTGCAGTTGATGAGGGTTCAGGCATACATGGGGGGGAAAATACTGAGTAGCCCCTTACTGAGTGCTGCCCAGTAAAAGACCACTGCCATCTGGGATCATGTCATTAAAGGTGGCATCTCTGTGCACACGTGATGAGGTCTGTTACAGTTCCATAGGTAACCTCAGTTCTAGCTTTTTGTAACTTTGCAAATGTTTTTTTGATGTAGTTGGTCATGTGTCTTCTGGTCTCTAGATGTGCGGGGAAACTCGTAAATATTTGCTGTTAACTCCAGTCTAGCAAAGGCATAAGCCAGTGCCTAGAGAGTGGGTAGGCTGTGCTACACGTTTAAACTTTTTATAGAAAGCAATTCTGAGTGCTAAGCAACTGAGTTGAAGTGTTTAGTCCTGCAGCCCTTACGTGGATACTCATGTGAAATGAATGATTGTGTTTAAGAATTGTAGAATTTATTGCCCTCAACAGGAAACTTTAAAGAAGGTAGGTTTTAGTCATCTTTTTACTTCAGCGTAGTTGCTATGGCGGTGACAATCTCTTCCTCTCCTTTGCTGCTTCAGTGCCACTGTGTTTAGCAGGGCTTTCTGTGCGTACTGCGTTCAGCTTGGTGTGGATGGCAGCATCTCCTGAGGTCTCCGAGTCAGCTGTGTGCTGTTGCATAAGAGCATTTGTCTCTTTTCCATTTACAGTTTCACTTACAGACACTGCAGAGTTTCCCTGCTATGTCAGTATCACTTGGTTTATTTTTAGTCTAATATTTTCCATCTTTCCTTTTTCCTCCCTTTTGCTCTGTGCTGTGCTGATTGGGTTGTTCATGATGACACTGCCAGATGCTTTTTTTTTCTTTTTTTTTCTTCTTTTTTTTAAGCAGCATTGCTGAGGATTATTGCCTAGGCTCAACCATGTTGAACGCCTCCCTTCCTAAGAGGTCACGGCAGCTCATGACCTAATTTACTTT
Organism: Astur gentilis; assembly: GCF_929443795.1. Taxonomy (NCBI): domain Eukaryota; kingdom Metazoa; phylum Chordata; class Aves; order Accipitriformes; family Accipitridae; genus Astur; species Astur gentilis. The sequence continues at coordinate 13,655,869 of NC_064904.1, forward strand.
TCATCTAGGAAACTACAGTGGCTGAAAGGCCTTGTCAGGGCAAGAGAGCACCAGAATCCCAGGCATCTCTGCAGAGAGCTGAGCTCTACTGTTCCCTTGTCCAGAGCGTGTGAGATTTGCCCCATCTTGGGCAGGATGCCATGGGGAGAGAGTGGTCTGCCTGGAGCTGCCAGCTGACTGAAGAGGAGCGGGGTGTGAGCTGAGTCAGGGCTCTGATTACTCCCCTGGAGTCTGCACAGAGCTGCTAGTGCTCTCCCAAGCTTCTCCTACTTTGCTCCCCTTTGCTGCCCTTCAGTTGGCATGGGTCTGGCCAGCAGATGCGATTGCACGCTGTCTTGCAAAACACGCATGACAAAGACCATGGTGGAATACAGCACAGGCAACTTCTAGTACCCTGTGTATTTTAAGCTTCTCTGGTTTTATTATCTTGTTTTCTTTCTGTGACTAAATGCTAGAATTCTCTGTCCATCCAATTCCTTTGCTGTTTCCTTAATGAGTTCCGTACATTCAAACATGTATGTCCTGGAACAAATTCAACATAAAGTCCCAGAAGAAGCATTAAAGGTAAGGGTGTCTGGGTGCAGATGCGTTTTTTTTTTAAAAATTTAAGTGCTTTGGTAATGGTCAAGTAGACTGAAATATTAAAATACTTTTGACAGCAGTGAAATGTTCCACAGTGTGAGACTCTCCTTGGATTGGGACTTAATAAAACCTTCCTTTGAGGAGAGATACATTTCCCAGTTATCTCAGCTCTGATCTCTCTTATCCCTGTGCTAACATGTAGATGAAGTTATTTATGTTTTCATGACTGCCAACAAAAAAGGTTAGAAAATCTGTAATGTATTAAAGAACAGCCAGCACATTAGCTTGTGGGTGAAGCACAGCAGAACTTGTTCCCTCCCAGAAGTGGAGCACAGATGCCTTTTTCTGAGCATAGTGACTTAGGCCAGCTCCATCACAGTTCCTCCAGCAGGCTAAAGTTTGCTTAATTTATTCCTGTATGTCATCTCATTTTTGCCTTCAAGCTCCCAATTTTTACTTACTGAGCCGTCCTCTTATGAGTGAAGTGTTTTTTAAACAAAGAGCTCAGTAGCAGGTACGAAATATTCAAGCATCCTCTTATCGAAGGTGGAAAAGCAACCCCCTCTAGGCAAGAAAGCTGTCATCTTCAGCTGAGGGACTGGGCCATCAGTGTCAAGCATCACCTCCTGGCTAGCAGATACTGTCATCTTAGCCTTGGTTCCATGTTTAGGACTTGGAGAGGATTGGAAATGTAACAGCTAGAATTGGGCAAATGATGCATTGAACTTACTCAGGGTAGTCTGGATGAGTACACTTTTATTAATTTACTTGTAATAAACCCACTTTTAAATAGCTCATTTGCTATGTTAATATGGAGCCTGTTTTAAGGCAGAATCACTTTCCTAGCTGGAGAGAGCGTTTGGAGAGAAATAATTAAAATATGTTTTAATTGCCTTTGCTGAAAAACTGAGATAATGCAGATGAGTGCCCTGAAAGAATTTATAATGTTGCTTTAAGAACAAAGGGGATTTCATGATTTGAATTCTGAATGGAGAATGGCCTAAGTTCTGATTCTTCTCAGTTTATTCTTTAAAGGGATTCCTAATTAGCTATTTTGCAGAGCTAAGTCACAGTGACCTTCTCATGGACTAGAGTTGTTACTTAATATCTTCCATTGTATCCCAAATGGGGTATTTGAGAGCCTCTCAGCTGGCATTTCTGCTGTTCTGTAGCCTCTACTCAGGTGTGCTTTCTTTCTGTTGCAGAACTTACCTGCAGTATTTGCCTTTGCAAGATCTGTTTGCAGGGGGGGGTGGTTTATCTTTTCCATGGGCTAGCACATGGATCGCGTGGCACCCTGCAACTGTTTCTTGTGTCTCTGCAGCATGAGAAGTACACCAGCCAACTTCAGATGAATTACAAAAGCACGGCAATGAAGAGGGTGGAGCAGCCCATGGAGCATGGTGTCTACACTGAGTCCCCGCAAGCAAAGCTGGAGAAAGGAGAGAGGAAAGCAATTACAGGTACTTGCTCGGGAACCAGTTAATCAAGATTCAGAACAAAGTGCAGCTTGAGTCCTGCATGGGGTCATGATGCTGAAGGTACAGTGTTGTGGGTTGCATCTGGGAGCAGTTCCAGAAGGGTCATCTTTCTAAACATCTGAGTATTCCAGACTCTCAGTTTTTGGAGATTCAGCCTCCAGAAAAAAACATCTGGTATATGGCTCACACATGCCTTGTTGCTATGTGTGCACTGGAGAATCTGTGGGCTGAGCAGGTTTGGTAAGTTCTTTGGCACCTGTCTGGTCTATTTTTAATTTCCTAATCGTGAGGTGGTGTTTGAATAGAGACGGTGACTCAGAGTAGAAAATGTATGGCTGCTGTGGCGTGGTGCTGGCAGGCAGGTGAAGAAGCAACAAGCCATTTCTTTCAAAAAGCCCCATATGGTCTTAAATAGCTGTATTTACTAACGTGCCAATATGTGGGATTGAAACTGCCAAACTGGGAGATGTTTGCTTCAAGCTCACTGTACCCCAGCTGCAAACCTTTTCCATTTGAAAAGTTCCTTCTGTCCTCCATTTCTTTACCCACTGCTGCCTTCCTTTAAAGACCCTTTGTCAAACTTGCTTCCTCCCTGTTCCTCATCATGGTGGGCCAAGACCTCCTTGGCAGTCTTGTCTTGCCCATCTCACCCAAATTCCTATCTTTTGTACGTACTGCTCTGGCAGGTCTCTGCCCAGTTCTGCTCAGTTATCAGCTGGTGGCCTTCTAGAGCTTGATGATGCATGGGAGGAGCAAATATGGTTTTGAAGCAACCCGGTGATGGCTGACTGCCAGCGGTGGCCTTGTGGCACCAGGATGGCAGAGCGATTGAAAAGTTTTAGGGTTAGCAGAGAGACTGCCCACTGGGTCTGCTGGAGGAGGAAGCAGGGAGGTGAATGGAGGGAAGAGAATGGGCAAGCAAAAGAGTGAGACAGCATCTTGAGTGACGTGACCTAGAGATAGATACAGCAGCTTTCTAGAAAAGTGTACAACTTTGCGTAAATCCACTAAGGCTTCATGATAACTGATTGGAGTGGGTTGGCTGACCTTAATCTCCCATGTATTGTCTTTACGAAAATCCCTTTTTGTCTGACATAGTCTACTAAAAAAGCGTAATTTTCCTCCCTGGTCTTGTTGTTGCTTCCAGCTGTGTGTGGAAGCACATGCAAATGCACCCGTGTCCCATTTTCCGCACCGCAAAACCTTTCTTTGTGTTGCTTTAGCTGTGTCTGTGTGTTGCCCTCTCACATGGGTGTGGCATTAGTGACTTTGCCTCACAAGTGTGCAGTTAAAGGGATGAAGTTGGTGATGATTAACCATGACACCAGAGAGGGTGAGAAGAGGTGGACCTCAGTGGGGAGAGAGCTCTCCAGTTGCCTTTCAAGGGACATGGGAGTCTTGAAAAGCATTGCCAGTAACTGGGGCAGTTTGCCAGTAACTGGAACCAGTTTGCATTTGCTGCTGCCTGCTTGCATGAACATTCTCATTTTTATTCTTGCCACCTTCCAAAATACACACTGGTTGGTTTTAACCTACATAGTGTAAGCAGTTGATATTTGGAACACCTTCTAAGTCAGGACGTTGAGTGACTCTTCAGCAAGGTGACCCATTTCTCTAGCATGTGGTTCGCAGACCTGCATTATGCTTCTGTCATCATTAGCGGACACGGACCATAGGTCTAAGGCAAAAATGGCTGTGAGTACTTATTGGGGGCCAGTACTGAAGTATGCCATGTGCAGTGGGACTGACGGACAGATACAAAAAAATCTGAGGAGTGCTGCTAACCCCACTGAAAGATGGTGGAATTCAGGACTTTTTGTTGAAAGTATTTTGCTGGATTGGATTGAAGCCTACAGAAGCAAGAGAGGGAGCCTGAGCATTAAATCAGTGCCTCGCTCTCCAAAAAGCATCTCTGTTGTGTGAGCAGAATGATCAGTGGGTCCCTTTTTCATCTGCGATGTGACTAATTCACCTTGTCTTCAGCTGCACACATGCACAGTTTCTCCTTGGTTGCTCAGAGGAGTGGCAGCAATTTAAAATGATTAGTGGAAAGAAGAATGTAGGATTCTTACGGGGAGTGGGCTTGCTTAGTGGCAGCAGAAAGAGGCTTTGGGGAAAGAGCTGTTTTGCTAAGCCTGTAGGTATTTAGAAATTTGCATTGACTAATTAAAGCAAGGTCTGGGGTGACAAAAGCCTTTAGAAGTATTGCTTCCCAGGGCCCGGGTGGAAAAGAGGCAGAGGGAATGCAAGCTTTCAGGGAAGAGGTTTAACAAAACAATGTGAACAATTAGAGCTGCTTAGAAATGGGAGGAGGTGAGGGGCTGAGGATAAAGAGATCAGTGGCGTGAATGGGAAACAGCCATTTAGTCTCTGTGCTGTTGAACTTGCAGCTTTTGGGTGTATGTTGCCTGTAAGCAGAAAATAATCAGTCTGTGAAATGTCTGAGGCAGGAAGCTTGGATTGGATATGGATATGAATAAGAATAGTGCCCACTAGGTCAGCTAGTTTATGCTAAAAATAGCCATCAGCTCTCAAGTTTAAAGCCTTAAGTGATCAGGAGGCCAGGTACAGCCTTGAACTGTGCAGATTTTAAGACTCACAATCCCCATCTGTTACTACCTGAGTTGAAGTACTGGATGAGATAAGCTACTTTGTGGTCTTCTGTTCTCAACATGTAGTTAATCCTCAGGCTGATCTTAATTTTTTAAATTTTTTTTTAAAGCCCTCACAGGCTGATGGGACTAGATAATGCTGAATCTGATGACTAACCTCTGAGTAACTGCTGCAGGACTGAGTTTCCAGGGGTGGCGGCTGCCTGCAGTTGGGTATCACCAGCTGCAGGAGCAGGACTTGAGCTTCTCCTGGGATCTGTGAAATAGGCTTGCTCGCCAGGTTAGCGTCTGTGTCATTAGGGAGTCTTCTCAACAGAGTGGCCAACTTGAAAGTCTTGTTGGTGTCCGGGGCTGAGGTCAGCAGGCAGCGTGGACGGAGGCAATGGGAGTTGGGCCCAGTTGTGAAGTGGTTTCCATAGTCTTTGGCTGCTTTCCCCATGAGATCATGGTAATAGCTATTTAGACCCATAGCTCTACTGTAGCCTTTAATTTAGGGGAGTGGTGGTGGTGTATCTGCGTTTCGTCCGAGCTAGGGTGGTGGTACCTGCAGCATGTTAAAGGTTTGAGCATGTAATTGATACAAATAAATTTGTGATTATCAGCCTGATTTGAAAGCCTCTGGGATTTGCGTATGTTCACAGCAGGTACAAAAGACCAGGGCTTAGGTTTGCCACACACATGTGAAATAAATACTGTAGCAGAGAGTCAGAGAATTGCTTTATGGTTATTCCTGCTAGGTCTGAATTCTCTATTTTGGAGAGAAGTTAAAAAGCAGAGATGTAAGGAATTAATTTTAGAATGTTACAGCTAGATCATCTTTTTTTTTCCCCCCAAGGCCTCTGCAATAAGAAGCCTACTCTGCATCTTCTGAAGATGGACATTATTGTTATTAATAATGAATCAAAACCAGGTTGACTTAAAGGAAGCTGGATTTCTCATGCTTTTGTTATGACTTACTTTAGACAGCTTCAAAGCTGCATGTGCTTCTGTCAGCAAAGAAATTTGCTGTTGCTGTCTGTATCTCTCTTGTGATGGTTTGAAGCTTTGTGAGGACCTGAGTGAAGCGCAGCCCTCAGTCCTGTCCTGACCACAGGGAACACCTTCAAAGGAAATCAGACCCCTCTGCAGTGGGAGCTGTGTGCTTGTCATGAAAGCTCTTCTACTTGCTTGCTGATAGAAAGTAGCATTAACACAGGCTTTCTCCTTTCCCTTTCATCATCTGGACTGTATGTTTGGTCCTGCCCTTGTGTTGTGCTGTGTGATTCAATTCTCCATAAACACATCCTTATGTCTCATTTTCTCTTGTTGTGGTGCCTCTCCTTCAGGTAATCAATAGTTCTGTATTAATTTAACAGGCTATGTTCTTGTCAGACTCGTTAAACAAATAGACTTCCCTTGTTCTGCACTAAAACAGCCTTCATTTTTTCTTTTGAGTGACTGCCACAAAGACTGAAATCTAGGAGCCGAACGTGTGTGTGGCAGTGGTCTTCCCTGTATTACACCATCCCCGATAGCTCAGTATTTATCTGGCTGAATGCTTGTGCTGACCTCAATTCAGTTATCTAAAAGGATGGTTTTCGGGCTGTCTGCCTGAATTGATGAGCCAAGAAATATGTCTAAATGAATTGGCACCATCTGGGCAACCTGGCACGGAGTGGAGAGAGGTGGTAATGAGCTGCCATCAATTGGAGGAAGTCTCGTCATTAAAATGACTGAGCAGTTAGTTTTCATTGGTGTTCCTTGCTTTGCCGCTGACTCGGGCAAGCCCCGAGTCTCTCTGCTCTTGCAAGAGCTTCCATCTTACACTAAAATATAACAGACAAATGGTGGCTTCAGGGTGGTATGTGTGTCTCGGGCCACAGGCAGACATGCTGCTCTGGATGCTGCAGGTCCAGGTTGAGGTTGCTACCCAAAATGCATCTCAGCTGGTGAAGAGCAAAGCCCCCTGGCACAACTGCATATGTAGCTGCTCCCTGGCCCACTTCTGTCACAGCCATCTGGTTTAGTTGCCTTCCTATCATGCTCCCCCCCCCCTTTTTTTATACAATATTGTTGTGTTAGAGCTGGAGCGGCAAGAGGTGTCAGGTTGGTTGTGCTGGCAAATTACAAGGGACAGAAGCTTCTGACATGAGCAAGGCAGCAAATTGATGTAGGTCTTCTGAAGTCAGGGAAATTTTACTCTGGCTCAGGATCTGGCAACTTTCAGCAGTAGCTGAGAATGAAGGTGTCTGTGTCACTTGATAATGTTATTCAAAATGCAAATTAATATGAAGTCTCAGTGGAAACATTAATTGCTCTTAAAATATTGAAACTGTCTCCAAATAGCAAGATACTGACTCCTTGGCTTTCCATCTGTGCTTTTTGCAGTCTTTAAAATTAAGTTCCAGTTTATCGTGGAGGCTGGGAGAGGGAAGGAATGAAAAAAAAAAAAAACCCAGAAGTGAGCAAATGTGTTACACTCTGTAACAGAGCATTGCAGGTGGGGCCACGTGAGCTCTGTGTCGCGGGGCAGGAGGGACCTTCTGCCGCCATGCAGTGAGTGCAACGGAGCGGCTCCCACCCTGGTGGCCCCAGGTCTGTGCACTCTGGCCAACCTGACGTGCTCTCTGTAGGTGCTCCTTGACGTGCCCTGGGGTTTTAGCTTTGTGCTAGCTTTTGTCAGAGAGGGAATTTGGGGAATTTCCAAGCACATGTTAGGGCTCTTTAGAGTAGAGGGGGAAATTTGAGAAGGCAGAGGAGCTGGCTTATTATTCTTTATAAATCCTCTTTTCTTCCTTCAGCTTTCCATGCAATCCCCAAGTTCCCCATCAACAGAAAAAGCCTGACCAAGGTTGACTTGCTCCCCTAGCTGCCTTTTTCCTGTAGCAGAAAGGCTCCTGGGGGACAAAGGCGGTATACTGCTCCTGTGTTCAGTACACAGGTGGGGGACAGATCTTGGGGCTGGAGCAGGTTCTGGGAAGAAGTGGGTCCTGCAGGATGGATGTGAGCTCTCTTAGCTCACTTTTGCCCCTTTGGAAACAAAATTTTCTTGGAACAGGTAATTAGAATCTTGTGGACTAGGGGGCCTTTGGGATCCTGTGAGGGGCTGGAATGTGCTTGAGGGACGAGCTGTAACGAGGCACCTCCTTGAAAGGTGAAAGTGATAACAGCACCCATGCTTGGGAAAGATGCTGCTTGTGCAAGAGTCGAGTGTGAGATGGTCTTTGCATTTCATCTGTAGGGTAGTATGATCAGGATTTGTTCCACCAGCAACTTAAACCACTGATGAATTTTCATAATTAATCGGATTAACGTGAGACAAGTATCCAAAATCTCATGTGTTTCTTCAGGGTTAAGCCCTTCACTGTGCCCCATTGACCTTTAGGCATGAGTTACCCCAGACGTAGCTGGCTGTTGTTAATGGATTTATCCATCAGCCTGAAGAGTTGTTCTCCTTCTCCCGGCCCTGACTGCCTCTTGGCCATCAACCCCAAGATCAGTACTGCAATTCAGAGGCTGATAATCCATCGCAGTGTGTGCGCAAAAGAAGTGCCTGATGTTGGTAGAGCAGATCCTGCGTGGCTGGGGTGGGGGTCTCGCGGGCAAGTCATGGCATGAAGAGAGAGTGGTAGGTTTCTGCTAGGCTGTGTGACAGAAGGTGTCACCCTAGCAGAGACTAAACCCTACACTTGGGTGCCTCTGTTCATTGACAAACCTGTGAATAGGGTTTTTTCTTTTTTTTTTTAATTCCCCTCTCCCTTGAGTGGTTTACCCATCCTCAGTTATGAAACATATTGCTTGGCAATTCCAATTTATTCATGGTGAGAAATGCTTCCTCCTTTGAACTTTCAAAGGCTGCCTACATAATGGGAACACAGTTTATCTTCCACGCACTCTAGGCAGAAAGAGTAATACTTTCAGCCTCTTTTGATCCTCAGTGTGAAGGGAGGCAGCGTGTTAATTTTGAAACACGAAGAAGATCTCTTGAAAAGGGCCTGTAGGCTGCATCTGTAAAGCAAAATTTTTGCCTGTGGACTGTCAATGTATGAGCTTATATATCTCTGGAACTATTCTAGAAGAAAACCAACTGAATTAGTGGCCACTGGGTCTGTGTAGCTTTAGAACCAGCAGCATAAAATCAAGCTTCTTTTTTTCTTTGACTTATTTAATTCTCCTTCCTCTCCTGACTTCCCTTATGCTAATGACTACTTTCTGTCATGTCCCTATTAAAGTAAGGAATGCAAAATTGCAGAGCTGTTTAAGGGCTGCTTTACACAGAGCAGCGTGTGGTTTTAAAACCACAAGCCGAGCAGCAGCTGGCAGTAGAAGCCTGGCTATTGCTCAGTAGCTGGAGCCAGGGTTTAAGACGTGGCTGGTAAAGCGGGTGCTGATGGCTGTTACGGGTAGAGGCAGAAGCAGCTAACAAAGCTGGAGCTTAACCTCAGCCCCTGACCTATCCTTGTGCTTCTGTCACCTCCAGATGAAAGAATGAAAGCTACTTTATTTGCTTGTCTTAAACTATTATAAAAACATAACAACTATACCACAGGTAAATTGAGGTGTATTATTTTTACATGTTGCATAAACAGCAGCAGCTCAAGGCACTGCCAAAACACAGTCTTGTTTTGTGGGAGACAAAACGAGAAGCAGTGGATCGGCTCCTTTGGATACCAGTTGTTGCACCAAAGCCCTGATCTTTCAGTGAGTGCTCACTGAGCAGAGAAAATGATAGGAGCCTGGCTCTTCTAGGGGAAGCTTCTTCATGAGAAAAAGCTCTGTCCTGCAATGACTCTGGAATCCATTTGGTTTACTTTAAGCTTTAGAGAGCAAGAGTTTACTTCTTTATATAAGGACATGGTTTTACCATTTTCCCTAAATTTGTAACGCTTCAAGAATTTCCTGTTGTAGGATGTGTGTCACTGAGAGTGGGAGTGGTGAATAGTTGGAAAAAATCCCTGACCTCAGAACATCCAAGGGCACGGTGGGGCAAGAAAGGGCAGAGCTACAGTCTTCCCAATTAAAATCGGGAAAAAAGTCTGATTTTCACCTGAATTGCAGGTCAGTTGCAGGCAATTTTGTGGTTAGTGTTTTGTAGTCTGTCCTGCCAAAAATCTTCCACTTCCTGTGAATAATGAGGCTAGAAAGGGAGAAAAGCCAGTATTTGGGAAACACAGCTATGAAAGATGGTGAAGGGAGATGGAGTCAGCATCTTGCAGCAGAATGTAAAAAAGAGAAAAAGGGGAAAAAAAGAAAAGCCTGAACATACTCATTATTATGTATAATTTGCTGTTGTTATAACTGCAATGCAACAGGTACATGATCTCATCTGACCCTGCTGTTTTTATCTTTTTGGCTTGTTGTTGACTTCTGTGAACCTGGTAAACTGATATTTTCTGTGTCAAAGTATTTGCTTCTCTTCCTAGAAACCAGTACTTACCGCACCCCTCTTTATGGGCAGCCCTCCTGGTGGGGGGAAGATGATGCAAATAACAAGGAGGACAGAAGGCAAGAGGAACATTACTCAGGTAACGGAGGTGATTTAGGGTGGGAAAAGATGGGGGGGACGACAAAATTTCTCCATACTTTTGATCTTTACTGTGTGAAGCCATCCTGCTTCAAGGCTTTAATTACCACTTGTGCTCGTATTTGCACATTCCTATGTGTAGATTGCTGCTGCTGAAACTGTAAAAAGGGAAAATGAAAATGTTTCCCCTAAAATACTTGAATGTTAGAAACAGCAGTTGTGGAGTAATTCCGTATGAATGAGAAAGACCTCACTAAGCTTGTTTGAGACTTAGTTAAACAGGAGTGCTATAACTGTGATTGTATGCAGCCCACCTGAATAAACCATCCACTGTGTCTCCAGGAGTTTCCTATCAAAGAGGCACTTTAAAAGCTGATGCATTGACTGGATTTGATTAATGTGGAAGCAGTCTGTTTCTCACCTCATCATCCTTGGAAGCATTTTAGTCTTACCACTCCTGTTGTTGTGAATCTGTATGCATAGAAGATGCATCTTTTCTTCGTTTGTGCAGTAAACCTGATGTTTCTATCAAGCAGATGCTTTACTGCACAAAGAAGTGTTTTATTTCGATGCATATACAGTGTATCTGTTCTCTAGCAGAGACAGGTTGTCATTAGCAGCTCTCCCAAGAGGCTGAAATAAGTAAGTGACCCTCTAGCCAAGAAGTTTGGGTACTACTGAGAAAACACTGTTTTGTCCTTGGTGATGTTACAGAATTAGGTGTTGATCCAGCAAAACCATGTCTGTGATAAGCTTTGCACACTCAAGCTTTCATAATTGACTGTATTAATCTGAGACAAGTATCCAAAATCTCATGTGTTTCTTCAGGGTTAAGCCCCTCACTGTGTCCCATTGACTGTTAGGCATGAGTTACCCCAGACGTAGCTGGCTGTTGTTAATGGATTTGTCCATCAGCCCGAAGAGTTGTTCTCCTTCTCCCGGCCCTGACTGCCTCTTGGCCATCAACCCTAAGATCAGTACTGCAATTCAGAGGCTGATAATCCATCGCAGTGTGTGCGCAAAGAAGTGCCTGATGTTGGTAGAGCAGATCCTGCATGGCTGGGGTGGGGGTCTTGTGGGCAAGTCATGGCATGAAGAGAGAGTGGTAGGTTTCTGCTAGGCTGTGTGACAGAAGGTGTCACCCTAGCAGAGACTAAACCCTACACTTGGGTGCCTCTGTTCATTGACAAACCTGTGAATAGGTGGGGTTTTTTCCCTTTGAATTGTGGAAAGTTGAGTAGGTGTGCATGTGAGTGAATTCAGCAAAGTAAAACAGGATCTTCCTTCCACATCAGCCCAGGCATACAGAAACCTTAAAATGCCACCAACCACATAAGTTTTGTCAAAACATACAACAGTGCATGTGTGTGTGTTCATTCAGCTCTCTCTTTAGGGAGCAATGGAAGAAAGGACGAAGTGAATATAACAAATGTTGGTCAGACAGCAGCAGTGCAATAAGCACCGATTTCAGTGATGAGGCCAGAATACAAAGCTATCTAAAACAGAACTTGTATTTTTTCTTTAATCCATTTCAGCTAATGTTTGTGAATTTAAGGTTTTCTTGCCTTTTTTTTTTTTTTTTTCCTCTTTTGTAGAAAGATCAAAAGAGATAACCCAACATGAAGAGGAACTGAATGGTAATATTTCTGCTTATAGAGATGCCCAAGAACAGTCTGTGTTTGCCTTCCGGAGAGAGCCAAGTTACTTTGAGATTCCAACTAAAGAATTTCAACAGCCATCAAAATCTCCAGAAACACAGGTCCATGAGATCCCAACAAAGGATGTTGATGCTGTAGTAGCCCCCGTTGTACAGAGTCATGCCTCTTTCACCATTGAATTTGATGATGGTACCCCCGGTAAAATAAAGATAAAAGACCACGTAACTAAATTTTCGCTCAGACAGAGAAGACCATATAGTAAGGAACCAGCTCATACGGAAGTGATGTCAGCGGAGAGCAAAGTGGCTGACTGGCTTGTCCAGAATGACCCAAGCTTGATGAGACGGCAGTCTCCAGGAGATGATGTGTACAGTACAAAGAGCGACCTGCCGGTTCATGTGAGGACACTTAAAGGTGAGTGAATTTATTGTCATGTGGACATAGTTCTCTGTTGGCCATGCCATTGCTATTGCACAGCATAATAAAGGGGGAAACCCCTTCTCCTGTCAAGGAGAACTGGACTTACTTATCTCTGCTCCAAATTTGCAAGATGAAGAATATTTCTTTAATGACTGTTAATGGTTTTGAATCCGGCTAGCAGGCTGTTCACCTGGCCCTGAAGTCATGTGTGATGCTGGCCTGGGGACACTCTAATCTGGTTCCTCTACATCTATAATGCCAGCTCAGCAGTAACAGTGATTGAAAAAAGGATTTTGATTTTTAAATGTCTAAAATAATTTCCATGTGGTCAGGCAGGCAGGTTGGTAAACACGGGTATTTCAGTGGATTTTCTTCTCTTGGCTTCTCCTAGCTGAAGGAATGACTTTTCTTTTTAGCTGTAGTCCAGAAGAGGCTAAGTGTGATCATCCTGATGGCTGTAATGACCAGAGCCACTTGGTCGGATGACCAAAGGTCCTGACATGGAGACTGGTGATAGAGTTGAGATATACGTGATCACCAATGGAAGAAATTGTGCTTGTAGAAGAAGGTTTCTTCTCTTAAACTAAAGGTTCTCTGAAATACTGCTCTGTTCAAAAACTTCAGGTTTTGTGGACCTGTGTCCTGTTAAGTGTGTCACTGTGAGGAATTCTCTGGGGATTTTCAAAGGTCTGAAGTGTAGTTTGGAGCCCAGTTCTTAGTGCAGCTGGTGGGACTAACTCACATGATTCTCATGCAACTTTGAATATATTTTGCAAGGTTTGGGCTTGCTTGGAGGTCTCTCTTGGGCCATGCGCTGAACAGCTAGGAGGAGACCACTGATTCCTGCATTCTCACTGACTTGCTGGCCTCTGGAAAGGCTATTGTTTTGAACTGCAACTTTTAACTGATGAAGTCATATTGAAGGTTACCAGACCTAAAGTGCTTGAGGTCCTTCTTAAATGAGAGCAATACCTTGTTTTCCCTTAAAGGAGTATTTGCTTGGTCCTTGTTGGAAAAAACCTTGTAATATGACAAGTTTTACCTATTACATCTCCAACTTGCTGTTTTGTGTACCGTTTTTTGAGAACCCCTTATGGCCAAAAAGGTCTCACATATCCAGCCCTGGGGTTTGGCATGGCATGGAAATTGAACCATTTTGTGGTCATTGTTTGTTTCTGGTTCTTCCTAATAAGGGACAGTGTTGAGGTGCCTTGACTGATTATTTAGGGTCTTATTTTCAATCTACTGTGACTGTGTGATAGAGGGTTTTGGAGTTTGGGTTGGGTTTTTTTGTTGTTGTTGTGATACTGGATTTTGTTGACTTGTTGGAGAACATTGTCAGAGAAAAAAATGTGCTTCAGTAGTTTTGCTCTTTCCTCTTGGAGAAGGCTGGAGAGTTAGGCAGCTGCTGCTCATCCTAGGATTTTCCTTGAGCGATGCACAGGAATACTAGACTGACTGCACTTGCCTCTTTACAGTCCATAAGGCATGGAAAGAAGCTGAGGTAATTTAATGCATAATTTGCATATCAAGAAATCAACTCTTTGGACGTTTGATTAAAACATACAGTGTTGGTGGCCTGAGGAGTTTATCCACCTCTGCTTTGGCAGAGGACAGGGTGTCATTTATCTGCGATAGCTGTGTAACGTGTTCTTCTGGCAGGGCTAATTCTGAAGATGTCTTGGAGGCTACTGCTGGCTGCCTACCAGGTTTGGGTCTTCAGGAGCAGAGATGCCCACCATCAGGGTTCATTAGTAACATTTGTTCACTTTCAGGAACAATGTGGTGAATGTAAAGCCTGGTATCAAGACTAGAGAGTTCAGGTCTTAGAAGCTTGAGGGGTTGGCAGGGTGTTCTGCTGAGGCATCCATGGGCATGGTGGGTGTTTTTCCTTGTGTCCTCACTATTTTGCATTCAGCAGAGTTCTTAGCCAAGACCCTTTAATTTAAGAACTTTCCCTTCCAAGGATGAAGCTTATCAGCCCTCAGGGCACAATGCAAAGTTTGCTGGCTTCCTTCATGAGGGTGTTAGGAAATTCTTCAGAGGACTGACTCCTGGGTTGAATGGACCTTGTATTAAATTCTAATCTTTCACAGCTAACTCGAGGTAATAAATGGTCTTCACCCATGTGTCTAGAGAACTTGCAAAGTAGGTTTGAGCAGTTTTCCTTTCAAACACGTGGTATTTTAGCCAGTATATCTTGCTGCATATTACAGTCTAGAGCGCAGAGACCTCTTTCCCCCTTCTCCCGATGACAGGTTCCTGGTCGTTGACTGAATCGTGTTGTGTGCCTTCACACCCGTTTCCTTCTCCAAAAAAAGGTTTGTTTTTTTGTTTTACTTCTAACTTACTTTCTGAGAGTCCTGAACTGAGATGCTGAGGGGCAGTCATCACTTATACATAGAGAAGGTTGTAAAGATGGTTGTTGCCAATGTAAGTGAAAATAATTATAAACTTACTTTAAGCTTAGAGAACTCAAAGTAATGATTTAACCTTTGCTTGGCTGGTGATAGGATGGTGTAACTCATGGGGGTGTCATGGTGTGACTCTTACATGTTCAGGGAAAGTAAAGAATCCTGCAAATTCACTTTTCTGTTAGCCTCTGGTTTATTTCCCCCTTGTAGAGCGGGGTAATGTGGGTGCTCAGAGGTGCATATGCTCATAACACACTGATCTGGTCTTTCATCGTGAGGATTTGGTTTCATGGGATACAGTGTGTGGAGTTTATTTCCTGATCCTGCAGAGAGATTTCTGCTTTGTAACAGAGAGAACCTAATGAAGTGATCTTGGACTACAGTAATTGGGCAGAACAGCAAAATAATGTCATCGTTTTTATTTAAATGGAAAAAACAAAGAAACAAAACATTAGGTATCTAAAACAATCAGTGTTACAAAAGCAGAGACCCTTGGGGTTGCAATGTTTTCTTGAATTGTTTTTTAATAACTTGATAGCTAACCAGTTGTAAAAAGTGGGGTCAGGAGACAGCTGCCTTCTCTTTTATTTCCTCTGATGGCATGCAATCCCTGTATCACAGGAGATGTCTTTGGAGTTGTTTAATCCTATAGGATTTTTTTCTTTTAACTGAAATGATAAATTTCAACTGGGAGGTAATGACGGGGCCACAGCAACTGAGAATATGAAAGTCAAATCTACATACCTTGTTTCCAGGCAATAGGCACGAGGACGGGACGCAGAGTGACTCCGAAGACCCCGTGGCGCCCAAGGCAGAGAAGGAGACAACGACGGGCAGCGAACGTGCGACGGAGCAAACCAGGCTGCAGCGCCAGATGAGGCGTGATCCCCACGAGATGCTGCACAACAAGCAGGCTTTTGTCATCGAGTTCTTTGAGGACACACCACGGAAGAAGCGGTCACAGTCTTTCACACACAGCGCTCACTCGTCCCAGAGCGACACTGATCCAGGGCTGAAGACCAAGGTTGAAAAGCGCAAGAGTGCGTTGCCGGCAGAGAAGCTGGGAAATGCAGCTCCACCATCCCACCTTGGAGCCCAGGCAGGCAAACCCAATAACAGCTCCTCTGGGACCCAAAGAAGTAGCTCCTTCAAGAGGGAGAAGGGAGAGGATCGGATCAACTCTTCATCCTCCTCCACTTCCAGAGCGTCAGCCAAAACTTATGGGAGCGTTGGAAGGAAGTCTAAAATGGCGCAGGATTTTATGGCTGAGTACTTGCGGGAGACTGCTCAGTCTGGGAAGCCGAGTGCTGAGAAACCGGCACCTCTGCCTGTGCCGGTAGCTCCACGCGTGGTTATATCGTCAGAACCAGAGCCTGCCTCTGCTCCACCTCCGGAGATAAAGTCAGCCCAGGGCAGGAGGAATGATGAGGAAGACAGTGTGAGTGAGACGGGCACATACACCATCGAGACAGAGTCACAGGATAAAGAGGTGGAGGAAGCGCGAAAAATGATAGATCAGGTAAATGCTGCTTTTCTGTGCTTGGCCAGTGAGCTAAGGGCTGAAGGCTTGGGCTTCTGCACCATGTGCTGGATGGCCTAACTTCATTAGCTGTTGCCGTGAAGGACTGCTCCCTTTTGAATTGGGTGCAGTGGGGGTTTATGGTGAGGGGTGGGAAGTCATCCTGGGTCAGCTGTGTTAAGGATAGGCCCTAATAAACTGAGAGACTGGTCTTTAAAAAACCCTAACAAAAACCAAACTTACAAACAAACAAAAAAGCCACAGAGTACAAGAAGACAAGGTAAGCCCACAGGGAATAGCTGCCTTGCTTCCAAAATGGGATTTGGATGCAAAAGTGCAAGAATGGGCTTGCCATCTGTTTAGGGGAAAGGCAACGACAGAATAAAGATCAGGCTGATCCTGACAAGAGTTGTGGCTGGGAGCAGCTCTGCTCTCTAGGACTACTCCCAAGCCTCTACCTTGTCATTACATCACCTCTTGCCCGCTGTTACGAAGATGGGAGCCGCAGTCCATCACTGATGCAGCATCCTGTGGTAGGCCAAAGGAAATGCAGGCCAAGGGCTGGTGCTCTTGATGCTTCACAAGCCTTAGTGGTAGGTGGTTCTGTATTTGACTGTGCCTGGTTAGAAAGGGAGTGCTTGCTGGCAGGGCAAGTGGCAGCTAGTTGAGATAGCAAAGGGTGTGGTCTAGGGCAGAGGCAATCCTAGCTGGATCTATACTTGCTTGGATTTTGCAAAGTGAATGATAGCCTAAAAACAAAACTTCAGAGATGAGGGAGAGGCTTAAAAAAACCCACCCAACTAAGCAACCCCAGGGCAAACCAAAGTTTGGCTGATTTTCAGGTTTAGCTTTCATCTGCGGTCTGTTATGAAAACAAAACCGACAAGTTGCTATGATGATTTAGTGAAGTGTAGGCAGGAGGATGGTGAGGTTTAAAGGAAGCCTTAATTGAACCTGGCTTTAGAGCTTTGTATACGGTGTACCGTGAGCCTGGATCTAGCTTCCCTCTTTTGTTTATTTATTACATTTGTTCCTTACATCTTGTTTGAAATGTGATCGGAAGCTTTCAGGGCAGGGTGTTTAAGCCACAGCAAGGCTCTTGTCCTGACATTAGATGGTTAATTGTTCTGGTGGGTAAATATGAGGAAAAATGCCATAAAGATACAATTATTTCTGGGGAGTAGTCTTGGCAGCCGTGTGACTCGGGCAGGCAAGCTGGCCAAGTTCTGCTCCTGACTCTGCCATGGACTTGGTGCAGTGCAGACCTGCCACTTGGGAAACAACTAATAACTGGACCTCAGTGTTTCTGTCCAGAAAGAAAGATTATATGAATTCTGGACTTGCTGAGGTTTTGAAGTGACTCTGCTTTTTATTCCCCCACCATTGCACACACACTTTTTTTAATAGAAGTAAGAGTGGAGAACTTTATGGCTATTTCTGCCTAGCCTAGGCACCTCCATGGTGGCATCTTCCTCTGAACTACTTGTAGTCAGGGAAGAGAAACAAGCACTTCCAAGGCATGGTTCTTGGTCACCTCCTGAGGAAGGCCTGCTTATCTCCAGAGGGAATCTGGCCAACTAGCTCAAACACTCACCCATCTCAGAGGTGCATCCTTTCCCAGGGCCTTGCATGCCAGTGCAAGGCTGCTTTGCTCAGCCCACTTTCTGCTACAGTCTATGAAAGACCCTGGAGATGGAGCTTTCCCATTTTTTTTTCTAATTCTCCACGAATGAGCTGGTAAATAGCTTTCTTGACACTCATCCTAAATTTCTCAGGGCTGAAAGGGACTCCTTTTCAGTGCAAGTTACTACTGTTAAAGGCAACACACTGAAATATGAGGTAGAGAGGAAAGGTGGGTGTGAGTGGGATTCTATGAATAAGTGTATTTAAAGCTGCTACTGTGGAGTACAGAAGAAAATGATTTACATAGTTTGTATGGAAGCGTTGGCAAGTGTTTCTGGGCCTTTGGGATCATAGTTTGTGTGTGAGTAATGCTTTGTGGATTTGGATTTTGGGCTAACACTTTTCTATTTTCTGGGGTTTTAATCTTTTCCATGCAAACACCTTTTCAGGTTTTTGGTGTTCTTGAGTCGCCCGAATTTTCCAGAATCTCTTCAGCCTTTAGACCAATAATTAAAGGTGAAAAAGATGACTCCGGTTCTCATCAGCATCTAATCAGTGAAAATGGCACTAGTCAGAAGTCACCCTTGCTCCAGGCATTTGCCTCAAAAGCTGTGAGTGGGTCTCAGGCTGATGCACAGGTATGGGCAGTCCAGGTGGATTTGCTGGGATGGTGGATGTGTAGATGGGTTTTCTGTCTGAATGGAAATGTGATGTGTAGATTGATTTCCATTTTGAGGAGACTGAGTGATGCATGTATGAGAGGAGAGATTTTGTGGCTAGGATTTGGTTTACAAACCATCTTTCTGACACCATCTTCCCCACCTTGTAGATGTCTGCAGCATCTCAGGGGAATCAGAAGTGGGTGTCTAGGTGGGCGAGCCTTGCAGACAGTTACTCTGACTCTGCCTCTGGGCAGGGTGATGGAGGTACAGGTAAGTCTCATCCTGACATTACTGTTTAAAGGTGGCTGAATCTAAGCCAGAACGATATGAAAAGTAGAAATCAAGGGCTTCTGTGCATCTGGCTGTGACTTATTTTCTTTTTTTAGCTAATGTATTTGGGGATGGGAAGGACAGAGTGAATTGTTCCCAATGGACTAAAGATGGAGAGAGCCTCTGGTTTGCATTTCAGAGTCATCCAAGAAATTCTTAAATGTTACATATGACGTGACTAAAGGACACCTGGGAAGAAGAAAGGGCCTTGGGTGTTAACTAGCCCCGAGAAGTGATTCTTTAGACTGCCTTATGATGCCAGATGAAAGCCCTTTGCAAGTTGCCTTGGACTGAATTGCTGACTTGTGCTTTTTTTTGAGTGCTTCTCCTGTGTCTGGCTGTGCTGAGCATTTTAGGCTGTTCTAGAGTTTGCTGTTGGGTGGCAGGTTTGAAGCGTGGAGATCAGTGTAGAAAACTGGGTATGGAGGGGAGCGGGTGAAGATCAGACTCCCATTGTAACTGGGAAGACAGCTTACAGACCCTGTGGTCCTGTTAGTAGGTGAGAAATGGAGAAGTGTGCTGCTTTGGCTTTTGTAAACTTTTTCAACTTTTTTGGTTGGAAATATTTGTCAGTACCTTCTTGACATCAACAGCTATAGATAGATTCAGTAAAGATTAGAAGAAACCTTTGTTTCACAAGTCATTGCCGCTGTTTTCACACTGTGTGAGAACCTGACTCCTGGAGCATTTGAAGTATTACCATGGTCAAATAACCAGTTATCCTGGTATTTAAAGGCAGTATCAGATATGAGGTCCTGGCCAGTGGCATGGGAGAAATAAGAGTGCTCTTTCTATGAAGTGTGTCCATACTGATAAGCCCACCCACGCTGGGGCGGTGAGCTCTTAATTCAGAGCCTCTTAACTGTTACAGGGTCTTTCTCCTGAGACTTTGCTGTGGGATAGGATTGTATGAGAACTTGTACTGTGAAAAACACCATCTATTTAGTCAAATGGGCTATGTTGTGTAGAATGGCACTTAAACCACTGCATCACTGCAGTGGTTTGTCTGATGGCTTTTCATCTCATTCCTGTGGCCTCATTTATGGTAGACAGATGCCAGCAATGCCGTTAGCCTCTAAAGTACATGCTTGTACTGAGAGGTGTATTATGGGAGAATGAATCTGAAACCCTACCTTGAGAGAGGGAAGGTGTTGAGCGCTCTGATCCAGCAAAGGAATTAAGTGTGGTGTCTGTACTGGTAAGCCTGAGGGAGCGAGCACCAGCCAGGTCCTATTCATGTTCATACTACATAAAAGCTTAGTTCTAAGCACATGTCTTGTGAGTGCTTTTGTGGACTCAAACTTTGCAGGATCAAGCTCTTCCTAAATAAATAAGTGGTACAGTTCTACAACAGTTGATTCTTGTCCACTTCACTCTCTTCAGAAAGCGCTGTAGTCCCAAAACCTGGGGAACCAGAAAACGCCGTGCCCTTGAGAACAAGGCGCCTTCTTCCCCAACTCCCACCAAGTGATAAATCAGACAGCCCTACACCCACGGTCCTGGTTTGCCAGGAGTCCTATTCTGAGGTTACCAAGAGAACCATCGTGAAGGACCACTGTGTGGAAGCCTATGGTGACCCCAGCAGCCGCCTCTTCATCCAAGAAGACTTGGATCCAGATAGCCTCAGTGATGCCAGTAGGTCTGATGATGGCTTCAGCACAGAAAAAGGCAAGAAATATAAAGAGAACAATAAAATGCTAGAGCAGATGGGGGAAGACACAAGATTGGAGAGCCGACAGCCAGGAGCCTCCCGGGTCTCAAACGTGCGAGCTGTAAGTGAGCCAGTTTCTACTTCGTTTTATATTGGTGATGATAGCAATGATGTGGGGATTCCCTCCAAGCTCTCCTTAAGCATGTCTCATGCTCGAGCAGACAAAGATGGCAAGGATCAGGAGTTTTCCTTCAAGTCTGTTGGCCCACCAGTTCCTGGAAAGCCACCAGTCAAAGATGTTAGTGCTTACATAAATGCAGCTGGCAGAGTGGTTATTTCCCTTCATCAGAGTCTTCCTCAAGATCAAGAAAACATGGCAGGAAAGGAAACATCATCTTTTGTTAGACAGGAAAGTTTTACCAAAGATAAATCAAGCAGTGGTGTTCCTCAAAATAAACTCCCGCATATTTCAAGTCACCCTCTGCTTAAAGATTTAGAGGCTGTTCGGTCAACTCGTATGGACTTTGGTCAGGAGACTCATCTTCTCCTTAAGGACACTGAAACTGCCTTGGCAGCACTGGAAGCCAAATTACTTGGTCAAAGCCAACAGCTGGAGCCCTCGGAAACTGCTGGTCAGCTGGAGGACTCCTTGTCAGGGGACTCAGACGTGGACACTGCCAGCACGGTCAGCTTGGTGAGTGGCAAAAACGTCCCGACGAGCGCCCCGAAACGCAAAGCGGTCGTGAGCTTGCAAAAAGAGAAATCTTCCTCCACGCCGTCCATCCAGGACCAGTGTGGGCAGCCCAGCGCTCGGGACAGGCTGACAGAGAAGCGGAAAACACAAGCACCAGACTCATCAAACCGCACGGAGGCCACCAAACGCTTCCAGATGAAGCGGAGCGCTGGGACTCGAGGGTCGCTTGACTTCACGGATGACGAGAGAAGCTCGAGCTTGCCCTACTTGCCCGTCCCCGATGCAGTTGTGTCTGACCACGAGCACTCGGTAACCCGGCCAGTTCCCCGAAGGAAACCTTTTACTCAGGCCACCAAGGAGGACCACAGCAAAACAACCTCGAATGTGCAGAAAATCCAGCAAGTTCTCACCCGCTCCAACAGTTTATCTACCCCACGGCCCACAAGGGCCTCAAAGCTACGTCGTGCCCGGCTGGGAGATGCTTCAGACAACGAATGTGTCGATACTGAGAAAACAGCCTCCAACACCGAAGCCACCACTCCAAGCCCCAAGCAGTCCACGGAGACGAAGAAGCTTTCCCGGCTGGACATCCTCGCCATGCCAAGGAAACGGGCAGGTTCGTTTACGGTGCCCAGCGACTCCGAGACGGCGCAGTCAAGGACAGGGTTTTCGGGCCGGAGTGTCGAGTCCTATCGGAAGACGGGTGTTTCAGATGTTAGAGCTGCAGCGAGGAAAACGGCAGCCGCTGCCTCCGCAAAGCAGCCTTTCAGCAGGACCCGTTCAAGCAGTGTCAAGTATTCCTCCTCGTCCAGTAAGTGCTTGTGCTTTGTTTCTCCTCTGTTACCCTCTTTCTGATTTATAGGCTGCACATGGTTGCCAAGGATTGGTGTCAGTAGTACGAGGGCTGCATTGGTGAGTACAAAAGTCTGCATTAACAAGCAGTATGGAGGCTGAGATTTCCTGTGGGTTTGGAGACAGCAAAGCATCTCTCATACCCAGTGAGATATTATTGTGGTGTTGTCTGTGAGGATATTGCAAATAGCTGTTTTTCTTCTTTAGTGACTGTTTTTTGAACAGGAACACGTTAGCCATTTTTGTGTTAAAAAGGTAGAATTTGATGCCTTTCCAGTGCTATGAGGAATTCTGTTCTGTTTTTCTTTGATTTCTAAGATTCAAAGTTTGCTCCCAGAGAGTTTATAATGGTGTTGATGACCGCTGATGTCCAAGGTGGCAGGTTTGAAGGCATCTGAAACAGGAGAGCAAGAAATAAAAGTCCCTGAGTTGTGAAGGCTGTTCCCTTGTTCTTCCTGTAAATGCAAATGTGGAGCTGGACACTACACATTGACTGCCCCAAGAGATTCCCACTAATGTGTATTTTCATTCACTTCTGCCATAGGTAAGGCAGGTGCCCAGTTGTGTTTCCCACAAGGTGGAGATTTGGGGGCTGTCTTGTCCTGTAGCTGTGCACTCAACAGACCCTTGCAATATCAGCATTTGTCATATTGAAATCAGCCTTTAATTAAGAGGTGGGGACAATGCAGGTGATGACTAAGATGGTAATTGGTAATCAGAAATCTAGAGGTTGTCCCCAACACCTTTGGTCTAAGTCCTGGTCTATGCCCATAGTCCTTGACCTACCATGGATGTGGTAAAGCAGATCTGTTTGCTTAGGTTTTTAGGAATGATGGGGGGGCAGAGGGACAAGAACCCCTTAGGCTGGGTTTCTC
The DNA here is from genome assembly GCF_929443795.1 of Astur gentilis. Classification (NCBI taxonomy): domain Eukaryota; kingdom Metazoa; phylum Chordata; class Aves; order Accipitriformes; family Accipitridae; genus Astur; species Astur gentilis. The sequence continues at coordinate 13,678,745 of NC_064904.1, forward strand.
AGGCCTGTTGAGAGGGATGCTATTTTCAGCAGATCTGTGTTTCTTGTAGGGGGTCTTGGAGTTCTGGATGTGTCCTTTTTGTATATTTTCATACAGTTGAAATAATTATATTTCTTGCAGTATTCATTTTTATTGCATGCTAAAAATGTTATTTGCTGCTTGTTTTGGTTTGGATTGGTTTAGTGCATTCAGCTTCCCTTTTGTTTTAATGATTTTTTTCCTACACATATGTATATGCATGTAAATCAAATGTGAATAAGCTAAAAGAGTATGTACAGTCTTTTCTCTTGCCTTTTTTGAGATGATGCTATTACTGACTTCTTGTTAATAACAAATTTAAAGCAAAATAATGTGGTCAGAGTTTTCTGAACAGGAGGCACTCTTTGCCCTCCCTCTGCCTTTGGACCACAGACTTCAAATCATTTGGAGAAAAATGATAAGTGTTTGCCAGTTCTTGGTTTAAATGAATTGGTTTTTGATTTCCAGAGCTCTGTAGCAGCATGCTAACACCTTTCCTTGTGCATAGTTGCAGTAGATGATGCTAATCCTTTCTCTGAATTAGTTGCTCTTAAAATACTAACCTCCTAATTCCTTGATAGGATTGTGGACCTGGCACAAGCTCTAAGCATACTAGTATACTTTGTGCTTTGTTGTGCTATACCAAGTGTGTGATGCGTGCTGCTATACTAATGCTATTATACGTAGAGTGAATCAACACCTAGCACCCTGTTCCTGAAACAAAAGTGAAACATCGATAAACTGAACTATTGCACTGTGCCATCAAGACACTTTTTAGCGTGATACAATAACCCTTGAAAGCCTTGGGAGTAAGGAGGCAGATGTGGCTGATTTATTCAAGGACTTCTTAAAGTGTTTGGCTAACCACAATAGTTTCCAACTCTCCCAGTGGGAGAAAGTTAATCTCACTAACAGAGGAACAGAATGAACTATCTGGCCATGAGACAAGAAATGCCAGTAGATTTTTGGGCCATCTGAAGTAACTTCATGTGGAATGCACAGATAACATCAGAATAATCCAAGTTAGAATTCTGAAAGCTAAAGGCCTGTCTCCCCTGCTCCTCTGTGTACATGATTTGTTTACTCAGTGTAATTTGAATGGTACGGAGGGATTTGATTCTGATTTCCCTTGGCATACAGGGATGGAAAGTCAGGCTCTTCATTTTAAAATTGCTGTTCAATGACAGGGTGACCTCTTGATTCTAAACCTGTGTTTTAAAAAAAAAGAAGAAGATATGTCTACTGATGGAATATGAGCAAATTTATTTTTTTCTCTGTGTGTGTGTATGTGTGTATATATATATATATATATATATATATATAAAAACCGAAGCCAAGGCATTTATGTAGCTATAGCTGAGATAGCAATGTCTAGCAATACTTTTTTCACTATACAGTAATTATCTATAGTTTCTACCTGTATCTTACATGCTAAACTTGTTATTTTTGTTTGTATGTTCTATGATGCTGGCTTAATTTGCTCGCAGTGTTTCAGTGTTATGCTAATCTTGGTAACACAGTGAAGCTTTTAGGTGTTGTAATTTTAAATAACTCGGCTGGTTCTGTGTTTGGTGGGTCTTCATTCTCCAGGGAAGGACGGAAGGGAATGAAGCGGTGTCCATAGAGAGTGTAGTGAGGCAGCGAACACCAGGAGCCCAGTTTTCAAATAAGGACATCTTGATGCTTCCCATGCAAGGAGGACCTGGGTGTCTACAGATCTGCAGAACCGGTTGGGATAAGTGGGCAGCTTCCACTTGGCTCCAGGGGTTGGAGCCAGTCCTGACTGTGTGAACACTCTTTCTTGTAGAGTGTCATTAATGGTGAATTGTGAGGCAGGAGGTGAATGTGGGAGTGTGGACTCTTGCAAATAACACCAAGCACCATAGTCTGTTCTTCTCTCAAAACCCCCTCCTTTTGCTTGTACTTGCAGCTGATTGGAAAGGTGTCTGCAGGCTTGAAAATTGGGCTCTTTTTAGAAAAGGACTTCTGTGGGACTATGAGGAGTCTGAAACGTGTGCTACTTATATACAGAGCTTCTGTGCATGGAAAGCCAAGTCTGTGGTAATAATTTACTACATTGGAGTTGTTAACACAGTCATTTTTCTTTTCCATTGGAATTTCCCACTCCAAATTTGTATAGTGAATGAGAGCCATAGAAGTGCTCAACTTCCAAATAAGCTCTGAGAATGTGCTGTTTGACTTAAAATCTGCACAGAAACTCTCCTTTCCTTGTGCTCTTGGGCTAGTTTTGTGTTACCTTTTTGCCCTTTTGTAGTTACTCTTTACTACTTTCCTTGGTCTGAAACCAATTCATTTTTTATAAGCATCAAGGCGGAGACCACAGGGTTCAGATTACACTTCTACTTCGGAGGAGGAATATGGCTCAAATCACAGCTCCCCTAAACACAAACGCTCCCATACTTCAACAGCCACACAAACACCGAGGGTACGTGGCTCTGGGCTGAGCAAGCAGAAGCACAACGGCAGAGAAACGGATGATGATGAAGATTTTGATGACCACCCTGACCCCTACAACTTCATGGCGCAAACAGCAGAGATAGCAGAAATAGCCAGGTGAGGTGGGGCTGTATGTATTGACCCACATGTTGAAAGTGGGTTGAGTTTTCCTTGGTGTTCAAATCAAACCCATGTGTGGAGGTAGAAGGAGAGGCACTCTCTCCTGTTGTTTGTGTGGCCCCCACCTCCTTGCTATCTGAACATCGATTTGTTCAGACTTGGAAGGATTTCATGAAGCTTTACAGCCTGTGCTAGGATCTGCTGGTTGTACCTTCTCTCTAGAAAATGCCAAGGTGCAGGGCAGTGTATCTTGGCTTGTTTCTTGTTCAAGCTGTGGACGTGTCTTCTCTTGTAGCTTGAAATCTGTCAAAAGATTAAACTGTCTATACCTGCTTATCTCTGCTTTCGCTGGAGGTCACTGTGTGTGCATGGAGTGGTTGGTGTGAACTGTCCTAATTCTCTGCAGAGGAAGTCAAATGGATTAGCAAAGTCTGAATATGTAAACTGTTGAAGCTGCTTTGCCTGAAGCCCGTGAGGGAGCAGTAAGCAGTCTCTGTGGGGCAGAAACTTCTTTGCTTGGCACAATTGAATCCAAATCTGTCTAGGCCCTGTGTATAAGTGAGTTGTTGCTTAGCTTGATGTCCCTGGATACGGGACCTATTGTATACTGGTGGTCTGATGGTTGCCTGGAGGACCTCGTCAGTAAAGCAAATAGATTCCTTTTTTTAAACAGTGGCATTTGAGGTTGACATCTCTAATATGCAGCTGTGTTATGCCAACTTTCCAGAAATACTGGTCTTCCTTTGTACTGGCCATACTTGAAATGCTTTTGACTGGGGAAGCAGTCTTCTGTCTGCTTTTGGTCAGCATTTCCATGTCACCTGTATCACTTGCTGCACTGATATCGAAAGGGCTTTTCTTGTGTGAATGTTGCTGTCGGGCTGCTAGAAAGTGTGTCAGCCTTCAAACCAGCCTGCATTACCTGTGCCGCACAAAGTGTGCGTGTGGGAGATGCTGTCTTCATTCCTAGCAGCGTTCTAGCGCAGGAGAGCGCTTCGGGTTGCAACAGCTATAAATAAATGGTTGCGTCAGACTTGTCTGGCGCTGCACGTTGCAGGGCTCGGTCACAGAGTCTGCTTCGTAATGTAATTGCAGTTCTGATTTCCGTTGCTGCTCCCAAATTAACTGGGAAGGGCTTAGAGGAGCCAGAGAGAGTTAAAAGGGAAAATGCTACTTGTTTACAATGAGTGAATCACATAATGGGTGCGTCCAAACCAGCAGGGATAGGGGGCACGTTAGGCAGGCAGATCAAACTGCTTTTTATTAGTTTCATTATGCATTTTCTTTCCAAGGAAATGTTTTGATGAGCTGACAGTTTTATTACATTGCTTCATTTTTCAAATTAAAGAAGAAAGTCTCTTTCAGGTGAAGGTAGCTAGCTGGAAGATTATTCTTTTCTCTCAGGAGCTTTTCTTTAAAATTACCACAACAGCTACTTTTGGACTGAAGGGGTTTTTTTAAGCTCTGCTAGCAACAATCCAGAGAGTTAGAAACTGTTTTTGAGATCTAGAGCAAGTAGAGCAGAGTGCAGCAACCGCTGAGTGTTAACTGGATACCTGTCAAGGGGCTTGAAGTTTCAAAATTTGGTTTCTGAAAACCAGATCCCTCTAAGGTATGCCGTGCTTACCCTGGTAATTCCTCAGCCCTTCTGGAGAATGTGGAGGCGTACTTTTGATTTACAGTCTATAAACCACAAAGGAGAAGGAAAGAGAGTTTGAAATTTTACTACTTAAGTAATAAAGAAAAAAGCTTTTCCTTGTATGGTTTTTTTTAAGGGAAAAGAAAGAAGTGTCAAGAAGAAAAAGTGGCCATGTCCTGTGAAATTTAAAAAAAAAAAAAAAGGGAAGTAGAGTGGATGGATGGGGGAGCAATAACATAATGCTTCTTTGTGGATTGTCTCCAATACCTTCTGGTAGTGTGTAGTCACTAGAACTTGCTTTTTATCAAATCTCTACTTCGAAGCTGGGTTCAGGAGGGGAGTGGGTTTATTTTGTTCCTCTTGTATGCAGCCAGAGTATTCCTCAGCATCCTGTCAAGGCACCCCCCCAAAAAACCTGCTTTCCCTAGCCTCTGCAGAGGTTATAATTCATGCAAACTTTTGGCGGCTGCTCCTTTTAGATTTTATGAGTATGAGGCTTGTTCTATCATGTGTCCTAATGGCTCTGCTGCATGCCCTCTGCTTCAGACTCAGCCAGACCTTGGTGAAGGATGTGGCCATCCTTGCTCGAGAGATTCACGATGTTGCTGGGGATGGGGACTCACAGAGTTCATCGGGGACAGGACCAAGCACCTCCCTCAGCTCTGTGCCCAACACTCCTGCTTCCACCATATCAGCGAGAGAAGAGGTAAGATCCCAAATGACAGCAATCTCTGCCTCTGAATGCAAGCAAGTTTGCAGGGTACAGCTGCGGTGGGAGACCAGGGCAGCATTCCTAGTTGCTGCAGCATTAAAAAAACGCCTCGTTCTCTGCCCCCGTGAAAAACTCTAGCGGATAGATTGCCTGCAGTCTCTTCAGGGTGCTCTTTATTTTGCCCTCCCCTGTGCCACAGCCAGCCTTGCAAGAGGTGAGAGTGGGCTGCCTGGGTCAAGAGCTGTATTGGATCTGGGCAGGTTTGGCTTTTGCTGGGGGCATCCTTACTGTGCCTCCAGGAAGCAGGAGGGCCCTGGTGTCAAAACGTTAGATTCCTCATATTATTGCCTAAAGATCTTACAGTCTCTAGTGTGACTTTGATCCCTGAAATTTGCAACTGAGGAACAGGATGGGGTGGGCCTGCTGTGCTGCCGTAGCAGGGAGCCTGAGCCTCCCTTCTTTTTTCAGACAAGGCACTGACTGAGTGCTCTAGCTGCATGCTCTGTACCAGCTATGTATTTTGTACCTCTGATGTGTCGTCTCTGCCAGGGGCCTCGAAACGCTGTGCAGGTGTTTCTTGAATCCCTTCCCTCCACCTGTGTATTGATAGTCAAGGGCAAGGACTCTGCTCCCCAGCCAGCGAGGTAGGCAAGGAGGAGGGCAGTTAGCTTGGGAGGTGCTGTCCTCCAGCTCTTCAGTGAAGCTGTGGCTTCCTCCTGAACTTTGTAGCACAGTTTGTCTGCACTGGAGTGGGGAGGAAGGCAGCAATTTCTTAATTTGGCTCACCACTGCTGCAGCGCAGGGACTCGGCTGAGCTCAAACTTGGCTGCAAGGTCACAAGGAGGCTCCAGCTGCTAAAGCAAAATTGCCTTTGCTGCTGTTAAATCCAAATTCCCTCCTGGCTACCACCAGCATGGGCTTAAAAAAATATACAGCTCTCTTTATCTGCTGTTCAGATGGGCCCCTTGGCCCTCTGTTGTCTTTGACTGTTCTGAGAATTGCAGACCTGTTCAAACCTGAGGACCAAACTTGTTGCCCTGTCAAGAGCGTGCTAGGAGGCCCCGTGAATCTGTTGTGGTCTTCACTGAAGGTGTAAAGCAGAAGTTTAGGCAGATACCCAGAATATCAGGCGAGTGTGGCTGTGCTTGCGTTACGCTGAGTTCAGCTGCAGCCTGCTCAGGGTTGTTTTTTTTTCCTGGGGCCGTTGGGAGCCGCAGTGCACAAAAGTTTCGCAATAACTTCAGACTCTGAGATAAAGTGTTTTATTGCTTTGTTTCCATGCAAGTGCCACACCTCCAAAACTGCCTTTTGTATTATTCTTTTTGAGCAGTTAAGGTGACAAACCTACCTTACTTCTGACTTGCAAATGAAATGTTTGCTTCAGGTTGGTAATGACCAGCACTCAGCACCCGCTTCCTTCCAGAAAAGCAAGGTACCTCCTTCTTTGTCGAGTGCCACTGAACAGTGCAGCTAAGTCAGGATATACAGAGGGATGTTCCCTGCTGCTAGAGGAGGAAGGATACCTCCAAAACAAGTGGTTTTACTCTGTGCAAAACGATGGGGTCCAAAGCTTATGGTAGTGGTGCTGAATGTCTTGCCAGGATTGCTCAGACCCAGGTAAACTGAGGGTTTCTCTGCGATGTGGCTTTGCAGTGCTGCCGTGCACTGTGTGGGACATGCCAGTCAGTCCCCTCGCAATAGTCCGGAGAGCCAACGTAGGGCTGTAATTAGCATTACCTAATTAGGGGTAATTTAGCATTACCTAAATGCTCCAGCAGTGTCCACTGCTAGAGCACTTTTTAGATCTTACGGTGGTGTAAATGGTGTAAACACAGGTGACAGCCTGTGAAGACAAATCAAGAGCCATAACCTGTGGCTTGTTCAGCCAGTGGTGGCTGAAACCACCATAAAGGCTTTTAAATAGACTGACTCCAAATAGGGTTGGATAGCACCGTGATTTCAGCAGGATCAGTGGCTGGGAGGCCATTTGAGTTACACCCAAAATGCCAGTATGCATCAGTGGAGGTGCCTTTACGTTAGCGATATCCAGGAACAGGTTAAATCAGCAGGAATAGCCAGGAACAGGTTAAATCAGCAGGAATTTCTATTTGTGATGCTGAGATGTAGAGCTGAATCCTGAATAGCTTGGGATCCTGAATGTGCATCTTGGGGGGTCATGTTATGAATGGAAGTAATATAAACTGATGTGGGTTTAATAAACACACATCACGTCTTTGGAACTGGACTAGAATCAGTGGGCATGCTTCCCTCAGTCTGGGTGCTGCTGAATCTGTGCTAAAATAATTATTTTTCCTTAATGCAGGGAAGTTGTTAGGAAATATCTGAAGATTAGTGTGTGTGATGCTAAACACTGCGAATTTTGTGAGTGTTTATTAAAAAACTTGATGTTAATATTCTAGGAAAGGACAAAGTGATGAGAAATAGCTACTGTAGTTGTAATAGTAATGTATTGAAATATCTGATAAAAGGAAATATGTGAATAAGAAATGTTTGCTGTGTGTGACTCTCATACTGCTCTGGCTCTTGCAATGTTGTACGCCATTCTGCTAGCTCTTGAGTTTTCTGCTACTAAATATTTATACCTATTCTACTAAAGTGGGAAAAAATGCAGGAAAAATAAGTGCTGATGCTGGAATCACTTTTGAGGGTTTAATGTCATACCAGAAGCTTTACTTCGGACCAGTGTGTGGCACAGCATTTCTCAGCCTCAAATGAGCTGCTTTTTAAATTACTTTTATTACAAAGCTTGGTTAATGATTAAAATCATGAGTGTTTTCTTAAAAGTTAAGGTGGAGCCTTAGATTTAAACTTTATTCTTCATGTTCTATCCTTTGATGTCCAGTGTTTGCTTGGATGTTTGCCAGGGAGGTTTTCAGTTCCCCAGTGCATGTTTGGGTGTTTTTGTTTGGTTTTGTTGCTCTCAGCTGTGTAGTATATAATAACCTAGATTCCTGAGCCGAGCTGAGATACTGAGATACTGAGCTGAGTACTGCTACAAATTAAGCAAAAAAACCCCCAAACAAACCAAAAAAAGGGTCCAGCAAGGGTGAAACCTTTGTGATTCCAGTTTACCAAAGCCATGGTTTGTTTGGGATGCCGTGGGTTCTGGGTGTGTATGTTTTACAGGACCCAGCTTTCTGCAAAGCCGAGCAGTCAAATTGAAGGCTCAGCTGTTACAAGCGTAGTCAAGTGGGTCATCCCAAATCACTGGCCATTTCTGCAAATTTTAGCCCTGCACAAAATTCTTTTGGTTGGTCTTTTTTTAAAGTTGACAATGATATAGCAAAAACTTAAAAGCCCAATTATGTTTGTTAAGTTGTTGTTTAACATACTTGGTATGAGTGTTGGTATGACGAGAGGAAATGCTTATGGGCGTGACAGAGCGGAAAGCATGAGAACAGACCAGGTCATATATGACGGTCTCCTGGTGATGGGGGAGCAGGGGCTACCCTTAATTTGTTTTCAACTGGTTGTGCTGAGAACTGCTGGACTGTAGGAATATCTCGTTCCCTTCTGACACTGTTTCACCGCTGCAAGCAGCCTAACACTGTTTCTGCACTTCATGAAAGGATGCTTAAAAAAGAGAAGCGTATTAGCTAAAAGGTTTTGGCTGTTGTGCCCCTGTACCATAATATCTCATACCTTCTGCCTGTGTATAATCCAAGTGCTATTGTATAGAGCGTGGGGAGCCTGGACCTTGGATGGCACATGGTTTTGTCGCAAGAGCTGTGTGCTTTGCCAACCAGAGAGCCTCCTGGGCTGTATGTTTAGCCCATTCTCTGTGCTCAGAGGGCTGCTGGATTTCACTCAGCACAGTCTGTTTCGAAGCAACTGGAGAGCTGCCCGAGACCACCTCTGTGGAACTGGTTGATGACCAGGACCTCCACGGGCTGCAGTGCATGCGGGGGGTGGGCATTGAGTGCTGGTCCTCAGGAATGCGCTTTTGGGAATGTGAGCCCAAAATAACCCCAAACCATGTGTTCTCTTTGATACTTGCTGTCACGGTCATTCAGTAGCATTGATCTCTTTGTTTCTGTTTTAACACAGATTGCTCGTAGATCTTTTCGGCTGGCATATCCATCTCAGGTGCACTTTCCATCCCATTATTTTTGTATCTCTGTCTTGTCACTTGTCTTCTTCCCCTTCTTTTAGAGTTTTTGTCTGTCAGTCAACTAAACAGGAGTAGCTGTCTTGTCTTGTCTGTTTTTCTTCCTGTTAATTATTTGCATTATCAGTGGTTTTGTATTGCTTTTTCATCTCTTCCATGTGTTACTAAATGGTTTCTGATTAATTTTAGTGTGGCTTTAATGTTGTATTGACATATTAAAACATAAGGTATGGGAAAAAAGGGCCTTTTTGAGTTTTAGCTAAATTCAAAAAAGGCAAATATGTACTCTTCAACTACGTGCTCAAGAGTCATAATTATAAAGTGGAATAGCCCCACTGAACTTCGTAGGATGACTCCAGTGGGTAGATGCTTGCAGGATTGGGGTCTAGTAATTTACTTAGGAACCCATACCTGTCTGAACAAGACTTAAATGAATCAGTGTTGCTCTGGGGCTTGCCTGAAAATCTGCAATACCTGCAGTGAGTGCCTGCGTGCCTCCTTCCCTACTAATTTTTAATGACTCATTACTCATTATTTCCAAGTTGGTGCAGCACATTCCAGAAGCAAGTCTGAACTACCAGAAAGTGCCTCCAGGATCAGTGGAACTGAAGGATTTTGACCAAAATATGAACAATAATAGAGAAGAGGATCCCTCAAGAAAAACAAGGACAAGAAACCGTGAGGAGGCAGGCCACCTTTTTCTTTACTTTATATATGACATTGCTTTAAGCTGCAGTATTTGTACCTGCTCTTTCTAAGCTGCCAAAGGAGGCTACTCAAAAAAAAAATAAAAAATCACTTCTCAAGAGCCCTGACTTGTAGGTATAGAAACAGTGTTTAAAAAACAAAAAAAAAGAGGAACAGAATCATCCTTCTTGCCAGTACTGACTGGAGGTTCCTCTCTTGTGTAAAACTCCACTAAAACCTGAGGCTTGGTCACTTGTTGTTTGGGAGGAGGCATTCAGTGTCAGAGCCCACTTAGGCTATTTCACTGCCATTTTAAAGAAAAACACAAAAATCTCCACTTTGAAAACTTGCAGCACCGATGGTTTAATGGCACCTTACTTTTCTGCAACCGGCATCCTGGTTAGTGCTGCCCATGGAGCAGCAGTGGCAGAATCTGGATCTTACAAGGAGTTTCTTCAGCTGGGCTTGAGTGCTGTGGCAGAGCTGGCTTGCTGTGCTGTGCCGTGCCGTGCAGACAGCAAGCTGCTTGTTCTACATTGCTCCCTCCAGTGTATGCAATTTCATGCAGTTGTTCTGGGCTGAGAGAACAGGGTAACCTGGAAACCACTGGGATGATGCTAAGGGGTGAGAAAGCCTGGCCTGAAACTTGAGGCTGGGGGTGGTGTCGAGCAGGCTGCTGATACAGCACTCGGCTGTTGCTTCTGCTTGCTTTCTGTGTGCTGGCTCTGGATGGGAAGGGAGAGCTGGGCAGAGGCTCCAGGGAGGCAGTGCAGGCAGGAGGGGAGAGCTGGGCTCTAGCATGGTCACTCTGCTGTTCTGGAGGTGACTCAGATGGGCAGATGGAGGGGGAACTTGGGCTGAGCCACTGGTACTGATCCTGTCCCGTGACTGACTTCAAGCAATCCCTCACTCTCCTGTAGAGAGGTGCCAAGGCTGAATAAAAAGTGCAGGTTCAGAGTGCGCCCAGCTGATGTGGGCTTTCCTGGCAGAAGCCTGGGGGCTCTGCTGAGCCATAGGACTTGAATATTTGCAGTTTGGTGTTTTTTTGATTGTTGTTTTTAATAAAGCAGAATGTAACATGGTGGGATACCTGGCTGGGAAGGTGGCTTGAATTCATATAAAACACATTAGATGGTTTCAGTAAGACTGCTTGTGGGACTTCTTGCATTGTGATTTGGCTTGGGGGGAGGGGGAGGTGGCTGTGAGACTTGGAAAGTCTTAAGCTTTTTCTTTCAGAAATGCTTAAATAGTTACATTACTGCAGACAACTCTGTCTCTAGAAAAAAATCTGAACAAGTTAGTAGTAATCTTTTTGCCAAAGTGCTGCAACAAAGCTGCACATCATCTTAATCTCCCTTTGAGCTTCAAGTATCATCCACATAGATGAAGATGTTTCAGTGGAGATCATTTACTGTAAAAAATTTCCAGTTTTGTAATATGCCACTCTTGCTAAAAGTTCTCTGATTTGCCCTTATATTTTAGGTAATCTTTGACAATCTGATGTTGAACCCAGTGTCCCAGCTGTCGCATACAATCCGTGAAAATACAGAAAACCTAGCTGAAAAAATGAAGTAAGTAACTTTTGTCCCTGTCCTGAAATGTTGACTTGCTGCTGAGTGTGTTGACTTGCTACTTGTGGAAGGTAATGCATTGTTGCCTCAGAAAGTCTTGTTATCAAGATGCAAGGAATCGAGATGTAGGAAACTACGTGTGTAGTGAACGAGGGGTAGTATGATTATTTGCCATCTCTTTTCCTCACATGTTTGGCCTTTGGAATTCTAGTGCTGGATTTGTAATGCCTGTTGGTGCCCTAACTTTGAAATGTTGCCTTTGTAAAGATACAGAAGAAAACTGGTGGATTGTCTCCCCTTTCCTTCTCTGTTGTAAGGCTCTCAGAAAGCTTGCAGGTCACCAAGCTTGTGAAATCTCTTCAAAGCTTGCTGTTGCTCTAGAAGATATCAGTTAGGGAAGGACTTTGGATTGTTCCTAAATCAGCTAAAAGGTGCTTTGTCTGGTTGCTAATCCACTAATCTCCTTTGTTGCCACATCTTGTGGTAATTAAGTCTTTTAAACAAGCAGCTTTTGGATAGCAATTTTAAGACCTGCTGCACTTCTTGTGCTCCAGGATTTTGTTTCAAAACTCAGAAAGGACCTGGGAGGAGATGGAGGCCAAAATGAATTCAGAAAATGAAGTGCCAATTCTGAAGACATCAAACAAGGTAAGACCATGCAAACAAGTGAAATACTGAAGGCTTTTGTCCATGAAAGCTTTGTAAGAAACAAAAACAATAAGCTCTGGCCCTTCTCAAATAGTTTTCTGAAATTTCTAGTCTATTTGCATGTGTTGAACTGCTGTTTTTCCTTGCTGTTTGAAGTGTGACAAAATAAGTTCCTTTAGCTGTTGCATTTCACCAAATTCTTCCCCTCTCCCTTTGTGATTCATCTTCAAAGACCCAGTCCTCTACCAAAGCATCACCTACCATGTAGTTGACACAGCCTCAGTAGTAGACAGGTGTTTCTCATGAATATTTGTTTTTTTCATCTGTAACAGTTCGATAATAGGGCAATAAAAAAAGCTTTAGCCCTAGGATGGTGTTTGTGCTCTTTGTGACCTCTTACTGTCATTGATGGGGACTGCCAGTAGAGGTTTAAGTATAATAATGGACCCGGCAAATATGGCTGATGCTAAGCGTACATATAACACTGTGCAGGACTTGTGTAGCTTGGTGCTACAGCAGTATGTGTGGCCAATTGCTTTGTCTGGTGTATGAGTTGAGTTTACAAATACCTTCATGTATTTGGTATTAAGGAGGATGTGGAGAAGCCTTTGTACAGTTAATCTGGCTAGCATTTCAAGTCTAGAAACCGCTGTGGCTATGAACTAGGGGGTGGTGTAGCACTTGGTGAAATGATGCAGAGCAGAGGTCCCTGTGCAAATCCACCTCGATACTGATACAAGCTTGGTCTTTTCTGTTAAACAAGCAAGGTTGGAACTGACTTTGAATCAAGAGATCAGATTAGGCAGAAGGAGTAAGACTAGATTCCTGTGTCAGTTGAGTACTTTGTTGCTTAATTTTCCATTCTGATGCTTTTGTTTCTAGGAAATCAGTTCTATCCTGAAGGAGCTCAGGAGAGTTCAAAAACAGCTCGAAGGTTGGTCATTTTAAATCTTCTTTTTGTCTCTCAAATGCCGGTAAGTTGCACAAAATAAAATAATGTTGCTTGATTTGCCAGTGAAAGCTGGGAAAGGATGCAGAAGTTTAGTTTATTAGCACACTGCTCTTTGACGAGCGCATATGGAACAAACAGTAGATTCATCTTGTGCTGCCAATTTTTAAGAAAATTGTTGACTTTTGAAATGTGGAAGCTGTTGCTGTGGAAATGTTTTGTTTGTGGTAATTAGCATATCCCCATAAGATGAACTAGCAAAGGTCTGTTCTGCTGAAATAATATTTAGCAGCTCTTTCAGCCAGTAAGTTGTGCTACACTTTTTGGACTTGAATTTTTTACATAGAGCTCTGTGCTATTAGAAAGGCAAAACAACCTCTTGCATCATCTAATAGCTTAATAAAGGCATGTAAAAACATACAGGCGTCATTTTGCACTCCTGCTAAAAGCTTGCCATTTGTCTGCTGTAGTTTGTCTTTTCCAATTTAACCAGAAAGTTGAGTGTCCTCATAGCTTCAGTTTGGGAGAGATTTTGCTTGTTAAAGCTGCTTAGGCTTGAAGGTACTAATGAAGAAAATACATGACTAAAATGAACAGGAGTACTGCCTACAGTTCTACTGCCTTCAAAGTGAAGGCAGCAACCTTCTGGTTAGAAACTCTCCTCAGTGCTGCTAATATGTCTCTGTATGTCTCTTTTCTTCTCCCCAGTCATAAACGCTATCATTGACCCTACTGGAAACTTGGATGTAGTTGCCAGTAACAAAGCATCTTCTGCTGCTAAACAATCTACAGCCACTAAAGTCAGGACTGCTAACACTTCTGGGTCTACACTGGAGACTTTGTCCCCAGTACAGATGAGAAACTACACACAGAAATCGAACTGTGGGTCTTCTAGCTTACAAGATTCGAATTTCATTCCAGATGGAGAGAAATATGTGATCTGATACAATATTTTGTATTGCTATCATATTGTAATCTACTGTTGCATTAGTATTGTGTATGAGTGGTTTGTGGACAGTTTGTGTGGAGCAGTTGTTTAGATTGCTAACACGTTGCACAAAAAAAAAAAATCTATGCTGTGAGGGTGAATGGAAAGTCTGTGTATGCCTTTTAAACAAGACTAGCACTGTGGAGCAGCACATATTCAGCATAGAGGCAAACTGATTTTTAGAAAATTACTCACTCTTCCAGTGTGCCATAAGGAAACAGGCTTTGCATACGCTCCATTCAATACTGCCGAAGCTAAAGTGTTCTTGCATTGGCCTGTTTATAATTATTCAGTTGTAATGAGGCGCAATTTAAAAAAACACTTTTTGGTACTATATTTCTTTTGGTTTTGTTTGATTTTTTAAAAAATTTTTTTTAAGTGTACAAGTGAAGCATTACAACTCTGTTGGAATCAATGTGCAAATCCAACAGGATGATCGTGCAATATCTTGGGTTTCTAGGAGAAACTCTTACTACAGTTGTGTAAGAAGTCCTTTTCAGCAGTCATAAAAAGGCAACTACACTGAAGTTGTGCATCCTTTTTTTAGTCCAAAAACCAAATCAAGACAGAATAAACCCCTTGTTTTTCTCTTGGGAAAGTGTAAAAGTTAATAATGGTATGAATGTAAAGACTACTAATGCAGTTACTATTTTTGATGATGTTTCAGGCCCAAAGTTTGGGGTTGGTACAAAAAGTCAGATTTTACAGTTTAGCTTGCCAAATTTTCATGATCTCGGTACAAATGCTGTCTTTAAGCTGCGCTTTTTTTTCCTTTTTTTTTTTCTTTTTTTTTTTAAATATACAGTCTTTTTACAATGAGCTACAAATGCTTTTGGCTGGGCCAAAGACTTAAGATGTTTGTGATTAGCTAATTGCTAAGAAAAACATCTGTTCCAATGGCTCATGTAATAAACTTAATTGCACAGTTGCTGTGAACTAGTGTTCACTTGACAGCACTGAAAAAATAATGGCTTAAATGTAGCTCCACCTTCACGGCTAGTTCTGTTAGGAATTTTTTTCAATGCAAAAGTGCTTGAAGAGCACCATTCTGTGGTATTCTTCAGAAACTATTGAACAGTGTCAAGCACTTTGTACTTTTGGGATTTTTGTCTGGATTTTATTTTTGGTCTGTTATAATCCTAGAAACACTATGTTACGTGCAATTGCACCGAGCAATTTGTTTAAAAAAAGCTGGATTTTGTATTCTGTCTATCTGTTAAACTGCAAAACACTAAGCAATTTTTGTTGCTTTAAGAGCAAAAGTTTTGTTTTAGAGGGGACCTCTTCCAGACGTGTTTGCTCCCAGTTTTTTCTGTCTTGTATCAATTCCTTTTTCATTCTTCCTGGTCAATAAACAGTAATCAGGTAAAGAAATTTCTGTAGCTGTGGAGGATACATTTACTGGGAAAGGTGAGCAGATGAGTTCCACTTTGCCCTCATACAGTGTGTAGTTTAACCAGTGAAAATGGTTTCCCAAGCTTGACTGCTTCTTGTGTGCTGACTTTATATTTTGGGGTGGGTAGTGGATTCCTTAGTTAGCCTCAGTAGTTACCTGAGCTTTTCTGCTAGAATGTTGTAACAGTGGGAACCTGTTAAAATAATTTAAATAAATAGGGATGCTCACAAAGTGTTTAATCTTACTAGTGAAGACCGTGATTTCTTTCCTGGTGAAGCTAGTGGGAGCTTTCTATCAATTTCAGCAGAAACAGAATTGATCCCAGAATGGGAGTATGCCAACAGGCCATTAGTTTCTTTTGAGCGTGCAAGATGCTGGCTGGTAAACAATAGGTGCAAATATTCTTCCAAGATTTTCAGTAGGTTATAAGACTCATCTGCTTGTATGGAGATGCTCTTCCATGAAGAAATCTGCTGGATTTCACGTAGATGAATGCAGAATAAAAAAAGAATTTGCCCTTGATGTTCTTCTGCCTGTAATATACGCACTATCTGAATGTGTTCATTCAGTCGTTTATTCTGATCTGTCTTTTCTTGAAATACCTGACTGTGTCCTTGATGAATATCATAAGTGGTGGTATAATTCCTGACATATGAGACACAATTTTTCAAGCCCTTCTTGGTTAGGGTTTGAACCATCCAGGTGCTACCCCAACTCACTAGGAGTTGAAGGACCTTCACAGATAAGGTGTTGCTGTTAGTTTCAGTTTTGCTGTAGAGACAAGTGAATTACTCAGACATCTGACTATTCTTCTTACTTGTTAACCACATTTCCACATCTTCATGGCTATGCTCTAGTGGATTTTGTTTCTCTACAATGTGTCCTTGACGGGACTTCTGTTTACTTTCATTTGAAAATTGCTTGATTCTTCTTTCATTCATGAACGCATCAGGGATGGATTTTTCTTCCTTGGTTGCTCTGTTCTGAACTTGAGAGAGAGCCCACAGACACCTTACATCAATTAAATCAACCCGCAAAATATGGTACCTCTTCAAGTGACTAATAAGGATGCAACAGTTGGTGTCTGTTTATAATTTGGAAATGTGTGTGTGAAGGGATGGGAGGATGCACAGCTTGATTTGTTTTATTTGTGACTCAGCCAAACTATAAAACGCTTCTGCACCCTGACACAACGTTCATCCTTGGATCTTTGCATTTAAAACAGTTTTCTAGTCAATGATGAAATGCAATATATTTTTTCTTGTATTCACTGCTTCTGAAGCACACCCCATTTGCACTTGTCTGCTCCAGATAAGCCAAAGAGCTAGCCACCTGACTATTACTCCTTTGTTTGATTGTTCATTCTTACAAGCAGTACTGTACACAACCATGAAAACATGCCTCTGTGTGACTCCAGTGTGAACCTAACAGACGTGTAGTGGTGTATCTGGGTGGCCCAGGACCAGTGCGTAAGATACCTGTTGGCTTGCATGAGCTACAGATGGGCCTTGCATTGAGTTTGGTGGGGGTGACGCTGACCTGTGGGTCACTCTCATACCATATTGCTTTCATGTGTTTTGTATCTGACTAAAGAAATGTAAGGAAGGGTGGGATTTTCAGAGTCTTAGGGAAGTGAGTGCTCAGGTCCTTTGGGGTTTCCGTATGTCGTGAGCACCTTTCAAAATCCCAGCCCTCAGCTCTTCCACTATACTTGAAAACCATGCTCTCAGTTTAACGCTTTCAAATGTAAAAACCTGTTACTCCGTTCTGATGGCGTGAATGTAAATTCCTGTGAGAATGTGTACGAGCTTTGTGAGCAAGGACCTAAATCGTATCTACAGTGATGTCATGTCATGGTCATGCTCCAGGAGAAAAGAACATCTGCATCATTGAATATTTTAGTAAAGGTACAACTAGTGGAATGTTTACATACAGCCTATTGAAAAAAAAGAGGAGACAAAAAAAAAAAAGATAAAGTGTAAAGTATTTAAATGCAAGATTCTACTAGTTTTTTCTTGGTTTGCAGATCGCACTAGCTATTTTTGAAGTTCCGTAAATGCGTATAACTTTTGCAAAGACCAGACAGAACTACCTGTTCACTTTTGATGTGCCCCGTGCTGAATTGTGCCTATTTCACTCTCTGCTGTTGTTATGCTGCTGATTCTGCTGTTCTGAACCGTTCACTGGATCATTCCATTTGCATGCAACACAAATGCAAGCTGAGCTGTCTGAGAGTAAAGCTGAAACACGTTTGTATAACTTGAATCCATTAATGACTTTCTCTCTTCCACACCCTCTTGAAATGCTGTGTATAATTTTGATTTGTTTCTCCTGCCCTGATTTTTTTCTGCTTTTGTTTTGTTTTTGGGGTTGTTTTTTTTTTGAATGGTAATTTATTTTTGTTTGGATTATAGGCAGTATCTGTACATTTTGTTTCAAGGTGATGTTGTGGATGTCTTTAAAAGAACAAATTGTTATTTTATATAATTTTATCATAAAGTTGCTCTAATAAATCATTCTTTTATCATGTGACAATGATCCTGGATTTCGTGTGTTAATTTGGGAGGGAGTATGTGTTTGGTGGACTAAACTTTTCAAATGCCTGTTTACATTGTTGTTCAGTACAGTGTACTGAACGAATTGCCAGCAACTGAAGACTCACAGTGCAACTGGTTCGGTCCTTGGTGAGACGTATGGCTGGGGCAGATCCTTCTCCAATAGTACAGGAGTCCCCTTTCCCCTGCCCCTGTACTTACAGGATTGAAGCCCCCAAGTCCCCACCACCTGAGGATGGTCTTACTTCTGAGTAGGGTATGGTGATACTTGATTTAATTGTTAGTACTGTTTTATTTCATTGCCGTGACTAACAATGGTAGTTAAATCCAGCCTGGATATGATCATTCCTCAGCAGGTATGTGTTTATAGAAAAACATTATTAGAGTCACTCTCTTGCTCTCACCTTATGTGTATACATATGAGTTTATGTGTCTGTGAAATTCTTTTGATTTTTCCCTTCATTCCATCACTGTCGTCCTTCCCTCCTGCAGTTCTGTCTGACCTTTGCATCCTTCCTGGCGCTTTTGAAATGACATTATTTCCTCCTTCCCCCCTGCACAGCCTTCAGGTGCCTGCAGCCTCCCCCACCCTGCTCAGTGCTGCATGGGACTCTGCCTCCACGTCCTCTGCGCTAGCACAGCTTCTGTAGCAAGTAGAACATCTGTAGCTTATAAAAACATTGCCGTGTTTGCCAGCAGTAACTAAAACACAAGGGGGAAAAAATAATAATATTAGTACCTAACCAGGATCAGTGGGAGACTTCCCTTGCATTAGATAGATGAACATGAGACCTTTTCTGCTTCAAGTCTTAGGGAGGGATTTTGTGTTTAAAAGAAAAAAATCTTCTGCCTCTCTTAAAAAGCTTTCTCAAGCTTAGTTTGTGTGTGCTGTGTCTGCAGAGAAAGCTCTCTGTCTACTCTAAAATACAGGGCTGGGTTACACACTAACTATATTGCTTCTCAGTGGGCTTCCCCAGCAGTACTGAGAGTGGTATTTGGGTTGGGATGCTATGTGAAGTGCCCTTTTGAAATCAACAGTGCATCCACTTCATTAATTTTTAGAAGTCCGACTGAATAAACAGAAGAGGTAGTGAAACTGTGGCCAAAACTATTTGCAATGTAATTAAAGCTGCTATCTGGCAGAATTTAAAAATAAAGGAGAGATGGCAAAAGTAACAATCTTCAATCTAACAATCTGTGCATCTTCCTGCTGAGCGTTCAGCTGTAATCCTGCCTGGCTCTTCGATGTCCTCATCTGCTTTGGGAAATGGAGCCTGGTTTTCCACACGTGTATAGAAGGGAACACCAGGAAGTGTTGCCTTGAGCAGGGTTTGCAGGATCCTTCCTTGGAGCAAAACTTTAAGTCATCGGAGACAGGTTCTCATTTTTCGACATTGTGTGAAGACCTACCAACGGACCCTCGTCTGCCGGGTCCTGCCCACGCGATGGTGTGGGAGGACCGTGCCTTTTGCAACGTGGGCATTTGTGGACTGTTGAAAGCCCTGCAGGTGTCAGCTTCTTCTGGTGAGATGGGGTTGGTGTGGGGCAGCAGTTGGCGGTTGGGCTGGGGGGTGAGTTGCTTTCCTTAGGAGGGGTACAACCAGTCGGCTGCAGCCCTGCGGAGGGAGCACACCTGCGCACAGGAGCACACCTGATGTGGTTATCCAGAAAGAGTGTTTTAATGGATTGGCTGCTTAGGTCTCTGAATGATGTGGGCTGAGCAGGGGAAGCCAAGAAAAGTGAACGTAAGAAAATAGTACTCATGAGGACTCTACTGTGGTGCTTAAGCTTTTTTTTTTCCTCTTCTGAACAGAAATTAATGAAAATGCTGTGCTTGCCAAAAGAATCGGTGCCAGAAAAGGCTTGTTCAACAGTAATGCTTCTGCCTCTGTCAACATCCAACTCATAGGAACCATAGGAAGGGAAAAAAAACCAAACCCGAAATGTGGCATCCAGCTGGCACCTGGGGGCACTTTGTGGACAAGGAAATACCCAGAGACACAGGTGAAATTTGGTTTCAGCAAGAGGACCTGGGGCTTTAGCACAGCAGTAACCTTAGTAGGTCACTTTTGGGTGGTACATTTCTCCCAGGGAATGGATCTCCCTCCTAGCTGCTGGTAGCCTGTGGGCTCAAAGAGGATGGATTATAACACAGCCCGTAATACGCCTTCACTACAGGCAAAGCAACCTCTGTGTAAGCAAGAAAAATGTTGGTTTAT
This sequence comes from Astur gentilis, assembly GCF_929443795.1. Classification (NCBI taxonomy): domain Eukaryota; kingdom Metazoa; phylum Chordata; class Aves; order Accipitriformes; family Accipitridae; genus Astur; species Astur gentilis. The sequence goes on from NC_064904.1 coordinate 13,698,833, forward strand.
CTTCAGGTAGACGCGAGGATGACATTTGCATCAGGCCAGTGGTTTCCCACCTTGCCAGGTACTTGGCGAATCGAAGAGGAGGAGTGTAATTGTCGTAATACGAAGCCAGATGTAGTCAAGGCAGACAGCACAAGCTGAAGCTTTTCCTAATACTTGTAGGTCATCTTTCCTATGTGCAGCTGGAAGGTGAGTGCCACACGAGAGGAGTGACAAGACTGAGACAGCAAAAGTGACTCTGCAGTCACTTGAGCTATGCAAATCACTGATTTTTTTTTTTTTAATTGAAATATTTTTCCAATTAAAATACAGCTGACAGCATTTTATTTTAGGTTGAACAAAATGGTTCCAAACAAGTTAAGTATTTCAAGTTAAATGTTTGAAATCATGGTTAGACATTTTAGTGAATCTATTGAATTTTTTAAAAAGTGGAAATTGAGTAAATCTTTAAAAATATTTCCAAACAAAAGAATCACAATTTTATTTAGACTTTGAAATTTTCTCTAGGCTTGTTGGCTGAATCACTTCCTAATTCTTGGCCTGAAATGACTTCTCCCCCCCCCCCCCCCCAACTCATTTGAGTATACAATCTTTTGGCACAAAGTATAAATAGAGCATTTTTCTTTTCAAGTGAAAGGACCCTGGTTGTTCCTGCCTCCCATCCTTCTGTCAACTGTTAGTGTTCGGAGCCCAACCGCCTAGTCCTCGTGAAACGGAAAGTGTAGTTTTGTAGTAATCTCTGCAGTGGTAGCGACGTTTTTATCTATTATTAGTTCTCGGCGATGAGAACGTGTTAAACTGGCAGTTTCTTCTTAGCACACCTCCCACATAGACATTAAAAGATCTTTCACTGTATCTTTTAATGCACCCTTCTAACAAACTGGAGTCCAAGTCTGCTTTTTAGAGGGAGTACGTTAACCAAAGAGTGGTATCCAACTGTACAGTGACAGATATATTTACTCTATGTGTGGGATGGTGGCAAGTCAACCAGAGCAACTGGTAGAAGGGGCCTTGTCTGAGACATGCGGAAGGGGAGGAATAAAAAAGATTGCTTGTTTGCCCTGAAACTTGCCAGTCTTTTTTTCTTTTCTCCATCCAATTGCATGAGTTGATCAAATAATTCATATTCTCCCCACAAACCCACTTCCATCCTTAAACCCTCAAAGCTACAACACTGCTAGTAAGATCAGAAATGTGTAATTGCTGTTGGGCTGGTACGTGAGATCGGATAAGCAGAAGGAAGCCAGGCTTTTGCAAGCTGGAGAGGAGGAGGACAATGAGATTAATCAGTGCTGTAAGTGGTTAGAGAGCTGCCACGGAGAAGAAATACGGGTCCTTTTTCTAGAAGCTGTTCTTCCCAGCCTCTCCCAGTTTGAACTAAACTGGTGGTACTGGAGCAATAAATGATAAGTTCTGAACTTCATACAAATGTGCTGCTGCCTGTGTGGTACAATCCTGAACTCGCCGCAGTCAGTGGGAGCTTTTGTGATTTATGTCGGCATAGTTCGTGCCAGGATTTCAGTCCCGCACACAAACAGAGCAAGGCGGCTCGTTGCTAAGCGTGCTGACGTGTACAGCACACCCGCTGACCTGAACTCATGAGCCGCTTAGCCGAAATATTTGGTTTGGATGCTCAGCCTCTGAAGTCAGCGGAGGGACAGGGACACTTCCCGGGGGTGATTTGGACCTTTAGCATGATGGCTCGCTGGAGTTGCCTCTTTTCCTGCCTGCAGCTTTCTGGAAACCTGAGTCTAAAGGGGTGGCAGTAGCCTCTGCCTTGTTTTTAAGCCCTGCTTTAATAGAGATTTGGGATGGTGTCAGTGACAGGTGATCTGTGTACAGCAGAGGGCTGCCTGGTCAGACGATCATTGTATCTGCTCCACTATCTTCTTTTCTCTCACTTTTGGCCTTCTTTGAGTTACTGCTTGTGTTTTGGTCCCAGGGGAAGCAGTCGGTTCGTGACACTTCAGCTTCCCAGAGAAAGGCCTCTCTCTGCCGTACCTGACCTATCCTCTGGCTCCTTTTAGCTTTTCCATCTTCAGCAGCTTAATACAAGGTATGATAAAGCCTCGTGATCCTTGTTAGTCCTCAGCTGTCTCTCCATTGCCTCCCCCCTGCAGCAGCCTTCCTCAGGTACTGAGCTAGGGAGCTGCATCCTTCAGTTCAATAGGATCGAGAGTAACAGCAGCATTGCTAGACTGCCTTGCGTCGACTGGGGTGCAGCCTTTGGGTTTTTACAGAAGGCGTAATTTCTTAGAAACTGCCTCAAACTCAACGTTGCCTGTAACCTTCTCCCTCAACACCATCACTGCAAATTCAAAGTACCATTTGTTTAAGACCGAAGCTGCTCCCTTATGTTTGTCCAAGGATGACTGGGCAGGAGAGCGCTTGCAAGAACTGGGTAGAGAGGCAGTTTTGGAGGGTTTGCTCCTTGGTTTAAAACGAAGCTTCTGGTGGGTTAAGAATGAAGCAGTGAGAACGCTGCCGTGCCTGGGATGCAAACTGCGCTGAAGCCGAGCAGTCCTTTCAACCAGTGTCTCCTAGAGCTGATCTAGGCTCTGATCTTACACCGCTGAAGGCAGTGGGAACTCAGCCATTCAACAGAGTTTGAGCCAGGTCAGGCACTGCAGAAAGTTATGTCAAACAGGTGGAAATCGGGACCTGGAATCTAAGAACTGGATAGTAACAACTAGATGATAACTTGGGACTCTAACTGCCAGTGCGTGTTGTGAAACTCGGTGTTTAAGAGGAAGTAATCTGCAGCAGAAGGAGGAAAAAACCAGAAGAACCCGAAACAAATCTGCTGGCGAAAAGCATGTATACTGCCTCTTTTAAGTAGAGTTGGGAGTAACACCAGACTATAGTAGGACATCCACACAGGAGGAGGTCTTCCAGGATGGTAAGTACATTTGTCATCATCTTGAGAGCGCTGGGGGGTGGTCTTGGAGAGATGAATGCACTTTGTTCATCTGAGGAACTTCAAACAGCTTCCGGGGAGGATTGTGTATACTGAAAAATCTCATCCTTATGTTTGAAATCCAAAATCTGAAACAGTTTGATGCTGATGGAAAAAAGAAGTACCAAAAGTTATTTTGGGGGCAGGGAGAAAGCAGCCTAATGTTATAAACAACAGTGTCCTCTGTGTACTCAGCAGATTGTGGTATTAACTGATGTTCCAGTCTGTGAAGCAACACTAAGTAGCGCTTGTATTTATTGCTCTTGGATGAACTTTAGTCATTGAAACTGGCAGCTAGTAAAGCCCTGAAAGCTTAGAGGGAGCCATAGTTAATTACTGACCAGCTACAATATTATTAGTAAGAATTCTGGTTGAGTCTGTGATGTTTTCTTTTTTGAAAATTAAGCTGCATATTTTAGTGCAGTTCTCATGACTTCTGTATAGCAGCTGGGAATCTAACCCAACACCGGTCAAAGATACTAAGAAAGACTTCGTTTGAATCAAATGGAAGGTGACTCTATTATGGCACATATGAGATCTGTTCGCTTGCATATTTTAAGAGAAATGCTGCTTTTTGAAGCCATTTTGTAACTGTTGCTGAAAAAGAGAACTGAAACAAGTTGTTTCTCAGAAGCTCCATCCCTCTGAAGCCATCACAGGGCTGGCAGTGCACCTGCAGCTGCAGGTTCTTACCAAGACACTGCTTGGTCACCAAGTGTATCGTGGGGAGCGCTTTAGTTTTGGGGTCCAGAGGGACAAGACGACACCTCTCAGGCTCTGTTTCTGTAGTGAGATCCACCCGGGGCAGCCGGGGGAGCTGTTTCTTACCAGGTAGCCCAGCTGGTTGTGACAGCTACGGACAAAGCCGTGAGCTGCGGAGTGTGACCTGCAACCTCCCTGGGCCCTCCTGGCCTAGGCTGAAGGGCTGCTGCTGTTGTTTTTCAGCTGCCTTTCTCCTCCTCCTTCAAAATCCCTTCGCCTCAGTTTCCTACCAGATTCCTTAGCCTCTTCTCTCTTGCTCTCTCTTCCCTTTGTTCCCACTAAGTTTTCTGGGTTGGTATTTGACCACTTTCTCTCAAGGTGGGGGAATGCCGTGTGTTGCTGTCACACAGCCTTCTCTGCGTGGTGTGTTATACCTCCCCTCTCCGCTTGGGCTGCAAGCTCTTTGGGGTAAGACACCGTGTCTTTGTACTGTGCTTAAAATGTGAACTAGGATTTCAGCGGCACGGGGACCTGACATTCACCAGGGAACGGCCAACTGTCCTTCCCTGCTGGCAGCGGCTCGGTTTCTCCAGGGCTGGGAGAATGGGTGTTTTCCTGCCAGCATTTATAACTGTTTCTAGTGTAAAAGCTTGCATCTGAATCTGAGGGCAGCAAAAGAAAGTGCCAGTGAAAAGTGTGAGTAAAACTGCCTTGGAAAGTAGGCACTGCTGTAGAGATTACAGCTGATAATAACAAGTGGACCCTGAAACGGAAACTTAGCTTTCATCTCTGCAGCTCTAGCCTGCTTTTAAGCGTGGCTGTTCATGCCTTTTCTTCCCTCTCCACCTTTCTCATTCTCCCTTGTCTGCTCTTTTACCTTGGGTCCTCTCTTTTTGCATTCCCCTCCACATTCCCCAAGTCACTGTTTCAGACCCACCTCCCTTGTCTCCCAAGACATCCTCCACCTCTTTGGTTCAGCCCCACTAGTTCTTGGGAGTTGGGTCCCACAAGAAGCCTTTGGGGTTATGTCTGTGCTGTGTACAGCTCCTGCCTGTTCCATGCGGTCACAGCGTCCGTACAGAAAGGTGGAGTGGGCAGAAGTTGGACACAGCACGGCCATGCATGGCCACGCTGCCTTACTGGTGTGGGAGGGCAGACACAATGAGCCCACCCAGTTCAGGTGACAGTAGCTGTGAACGTATGGCAAGATGGATGGGACAAGCCTGGCAGGATCCTTCCTGCCTAAAACTTGTTCGAGTGTGGCCGCCCACAGAGCAACTGCATATCTGACACCATTAAACATGTTCATCCTCCAGGCCACAAACGCCCGATGGCTCAGGGGTAGGAAGCGGTAGTTTGGGGACTGGACAGGTGGCGATATCATCTGGTAGCACTTTTTGAAATCTACTAAACCCCAGGATGTACTACTTCTTGCTTCTGAGCATGAAAAATGACAGCTGACTTCTATGGGGTAAATTCACCTCTGCCAATGCAGGGATGATTCATGATTCATGACCCGTTGGGCATGTGTGAAGTTTTTGGTTTGACCTTTTCAGAGGGCAAAATAAGCAAGCAGCCAACTACCCCCGCCCTACCATCTGCTTTGAGTTTTGGCATATTTTGTTATTTGCCTGTGTGGTTGCCACTGCTAGTGATAACACAAGATTGGAGCAGTACTGCCTGAGGAGGAAAAGAAGTTAACTTACTTTCTAGGGTCATGGTTACAACAGGGGAGAAGAGGAGTTTATATTTCAGCCTGGTCCCTGTCCCATTAACAGAGTCCCTTCTGGAAAAGACACCATCGTTGAAGACAACTCACAGGCATAGAAAGAGAGCAGGAGGCTAACAGAGTCACACAGAGGATGACATTGATGCTGTATGCTACCACCCACACCTTCTGCATTTAATTATTACTTGCTAGCAAACGTGTTAGCTTGCAACAGGACAAAAGTGGGTGTTGAAGTATAACTTGAAGAGGCAGCGATGCAGTTGTTTACACAATAATTACTGGAGTGATTTTTGTGTGTAGACAGCGCCAGGGAAAACCTGCAGGGACCTGTCCCTCCCTCTCACTTTGCAATCCATTAATGTCACTCAAGACCCATCATACAGTGAGGATGTTGCACAGATCCGTACTTAAATCTCAGAGCACTATATGAAGCAATAGCAGTAACCTGCATTTTTAGTCTGTAACTGGCTTTATACAAATGTTGCCATAAAGTTTTATTTTTCCCCTTGCATACATTTCTGTTTTTCAGATTGTGAAAAAAGCATTAAAAACATCCCTGATGTTTAATGAGTCTTCCAACATGAAATTAAGCGTGAACAATCAAAAAGACGTCAAAACGGTAATTATTGGGATACACTACATTTGCTTAGAAGAGCTGAGATTACACTGACATTTCCGAAAAGAAATAACAGATTAAGAAGAATTATTTTATTGCCCGGTTTAGAAATCCGTATAGGTTTCGATCCTATTTGTAAACAAGTGAGTGACAAAACCCTCATTGATTTATCCAGTAGGCTGATCAAACCTTGCCGAGAGGGAGTAGTGTGGAGCCTAATCCTGCAGCCCTGGCTCAGGATAGTAAACCTTGCTCATACAAATACCCTCACTTTCACCATTAGCACAGCATTTATTTGTTTTTTCAGCATGCCTAGAGCACCTGGACATCACAGCATGGTGACAGCCAAGATGTGACTTCAAAATAGGCCTCTTACCTTAGAAATCTCTTCTAAAACCTGTGTGATGTTTAAGTCTTGCCAATGTGTTCACGGGATGAAACGCAGAACTGTTAAAAATTGGTGGGATTTTTTTGCCCTCAGTGGGAGGGAGAACAAACCAGAGGGCAAAAATTTAAGTAGATAGTAAGTTTAAAAATGTTTTTCTGATTCAAATCACTGCCTGAAATTGATGGCAACACTGTAGATCTTGAGAAAAGCAGAGAAAATGAAAAGTAAGAAACTTTATCCACACAGAAACTGAAATAGATGCTTTCAGAGGCAACTGGTTTCTGTGTAATTTTCATATGTACCCTTTCAGGAGCTCGCATTTATAGCTATAGCCTCACGACCACTCCCAGACTCGCTTCTCCTGCCCAGAGGTTCAAAAGCTCAACCCTGAAGTGCACATTGCTTATCACAGGGTGATGGATGGTCCCAGCTCCCAAGAATTGCCATCAGGAACCAGACATGATAATTGTTGGGGGGAAATGGATCTGCACTACTGGCTGTCTTTTCCTCCTCAATATAGGGCAACATATAGAGCCTGGTGCTATACGTTTCAGCATGTGAGTGGCTGGACTCCAGATCTGGATATACCAGGTGGCCAGGCTATTTTTTTTTTTCATCTACGTTCAGGAAAAAAAAGGAAGTACAGAAAAAGGGAAATGAAGCTAACTCACCACACTAGAACGACAAGGAAATACTGTTCACTCACCACATGGATAAATGAGATTTGCGTAATTTCACTTAAGTGAGGCTTAATTTAGAAGACAAAACCAGAACGTGTTCAGAAACCACAAAATGCCCCTCTGCTTCTGACATTTTCAGGCATGTTCTTTCTCCTCTGACTTCATGAACTTTCTCTTTGTGGTAGTGCTGGTCTTGATCCCACAGCTAATCTTGTGCTATGGATTTACTTGTTTTGATTTTGGAAGAAAATTTGTTGAACACCTCTTTGTCTTGTGCAAAAATAAAGCTAATCAACTTCAAACTAATCATAAGGTTGGGGAAAAAACAGATTTTTGATATGTTGGCGCAGGAGAAATTAAACCAAAACTAAAATCATGGTTCTCACATAAAACAACCCCTATGTAGCTTGTGGTCTTCACTTTCAGTGGTGTATCCAAGAATACTGTCTGCCAGTAGCTGAAAGCAGAACTACTATTCAAAGATTGTGATTTACTCAACTGCAACAAGTAATCATCTGTGAGTTGGTGTATCCATGACTTGGTGATCACTTAAATCTTCTCCTACTTGGATTCTGTTCTAGTTTCAAATCTTAGGGGCAATTTTGATACTTGGTGTTGTCCTGATCGCTGTTTACTTCATGAGAGTGGACAGCATAGTTGATTCTAATGGAGAAGAAGCAGCTGTCAGCATTTACAAAGAGATGGAGGAGGAAGAAGCACTCTATGGAGAACTCCCGGGAGCCACAATAATTGAGGAGGACACCAACAGACCCAATGACTCTTGCAGGTAAGCTAGGCCTGATGTGGCATATGGAGAAGTAATCACCAGGTGGAGAAATTTTTACGATGCTGACAATATCAGCATGGCTTTGGTTCTCTTCCCATTGTATAACAAGCGATAAAACACCACTAATTTGGGAAGAATGGGGGTGTTGTTTAGGCATTGGGTCGTTAGTAGTTGTCCATTATGAGGGGCAGTAGGGGCAGTATCACAGCTCCACTACCTGTCCTGCACAGCTCTGTTGCTACTCCACCACCTCCAGCCATCCTCCCTTTGTGGCAGTGGTGGAAGGCAGCAGAGTGACTGGTGGGCAAAGCAGCCTCTGCTGAGCTCACCTTCTTTCAGAGGCTGGAGGGGGCAGTGGATGTTTGTCCTGGCAGAGGGTGGAGGGGGTATCAAAGTGACATCCAGCCCCAGGTGGCTATTTTTCTCCTCGTCTTTAGGTTGGTAAAATAAAACACTCAGAACAGCTTCTGAGAATTCACTCTGCTGGATTTGGGAGGACGACGTATGATATATGCTTGGCTATAAAAACTGGGTATAGAGAGTACTCCCATCTTGTTTGTCCAGCTCAGGTTGTTTGCTGTTGAGGTTGATGTCCAAAACGGCTAACTCTATGGCCTGGCAGGTGCTTGGTTTTCTGCTTGGGTCACAGTCACTTGCTTCACAATATAAAATTGCCATTGCAGCTTTGAACTTGTGGAAAATGTTCCTTATGACTTAGCTTTTGAGATAAATAGCACTGCAGCCAAACCCTTGTACCAAGCCTGGATGAGACTCCTTGATGTAGCCCAAGAAAAAATTCACGTGGCGTCTTACTATTGGTCTCTTACTGGGAAGGATATCAATGTCAATGATTCATCTTCCAAGCAGGTAGGAGAAAATCAATAACAAGCACTTCTGTTGTTTGTCTCATACATGTGGCAGATTGACTGCGTGGTCTGTCTCCCAGAGACATTGCTTGACTCTTCCTGCAAACCCAGAAAGGTTTTCCATGCTGGTCTGAAAGAGCACACCAACTTTCCTCCTCCAGTCAAGTTAGACTCCATTTGGGCTCTGTCCATGTCTCCAAATATTTCTATGCTGTGTTTTAAGAGCAACCAGAGGTCAGCCTCCAAATCACACTCGCTTACCTTGCAGATGGTCAACCTGTGGTAGGGGCAGCCCAGTAGCATGGCTGAAGAGCCTACAGGATCCCATATACACAAGGGAATGTGCCAGTTCCCACTGGCTAGCTGGAAGAGTCAGAAAGCAAAGTCTGCTGGACTTCTGACTGCTTCAGAGTCTCCTTCTCCCCCGTGTACAGAGGTAGCATCTGCATTGACCCATTTTGCAGGTGTCCCTGAACCATGCCATTGGACAGCAGCTTAGGACATTCATTCTCCTTTGCAGGGTTGTCCTCCTGGGCACCTGTGCAGCCAGGCTTCCTGAGGGGCCTCTCTGGCTCCACCACCAAAAGTAAATGACAGAGGCCACGGCATAGGCTCACCTTGTGACCGTCCATCGTGTTTAATTGTCCCTTGGCTCTCTTTTGGCCTGTGGCAGCTGGCGACCTCGCGGGCAATCCTGAGCAGGGTCTGGGGGACTGTTCTGAAAAGCAGAAGGGACAAGGCCACCCTGTTTCAGGCAGGTACGGAGTTTAGCCACGTGTCAGGATTCGTGCTGTTTGCCGGCCTGTTTATTTCTGTGGGCCGAGCCTCTGCCTCCCTCCTGGAACACCTTCCTCCTTGTCCTCACGGGGTCTCTGGGACTGCTCTCCTTGTCTTCCTCCCCAGGTGGTTCTGGTGTTGTAAGGTGACTCATTTCCTCCACATAAGAAGAAGTAAAAGTGAGAGATGTAAGGCTGAGCCCCATCTCTGCTAAAGGGACAGCTCAGTGTAGGACAGTCTCCGTTACTTTTATCCTCAGGGAGAAATGACACAGCGTATCTGTTAGGCATCAGCATCCAGCAGTTGATCTTCGTTGGGGCATTCACCTGGGAAGTTTGGAATGTTTGTGGTCGTGCTTTTAAACCTTGTATCTAATAGTATTAAACAACAGAAAATAAACTTGGATGCATACATTGGATCAGAATCTTTGTTCCCTTTTTTCTCTACTTGAAACACTCCTGAAACAGGTGACGTTTCTGACCTTCCTTGTGTTGGGGTTCTTCAAAGGAAACATCCATTAGTAACACTGTACTTGCATAGATCTTGCTAAATGTTCTATAACAAAATATAAAACATAACAAACAATGTACCGCACAGGGTGAAGATATTCTGAAGAGGTTTGAGAAATTACTCGCAGAGAATATCTCTGTGTATGTTGCAGCAAGTATGCCAACTTTGGCTACAAATTCAACTGACCTTGAGCTTTTAGAGGAAAAAGGTAACTATCTCACTTCAGTGATGCACTCGGAACTTTAGTATTGCAAAAAGGCATCTGAGAGAAACTGGTTTCCAAGGCCTATTCTGACATGGTGCTTACATGGGTTCACAGGACAAGCACTATGTGTTCACTAGTTTATGATTTCCGGGTATGTTGTCATGCCCTTAAGGATTTTTCCAAAATCCTTTTTGGAAGTTACTGTATTCCCAGGAATAAGTGCTTGTGAAGTTTGGTGGTTATTACTGGCTGCAAGTATTAGACATCCAGACGTGTTCTGGCTGTCAGGGGAGCAGTATAGATTACCATCTCCATGCTCTATCTAAACTTTTTTTTCCCCCTCCCCATCTTTCTTCAGGAGCTCATGTAAAAAAGATTGATTTTGGACATTTGGCAGGAGGAGTGCTGCATAGCAAATTCTGGATTGTAGACATGAAACACATATATATTGGTAGTGCAAATATGGACTGGAGATCTTTATCTCAGGTAAGTTCTGCTGCTGCATATTCAAAAATCTGGGAGAAAATTCATGTTCTAGCACATAACAGAGAAGAATCATAATGATGTAAAATATTGACTGAGTGGGAGAAACAGCAAAGAAATCCCTGAGGGTGGAGGTGGCTCTTTCTGGAGCTGTGACATAGCTTGCTCTCTTTGCAGGTGAAAGAGTTTGGTGCTGTGATATACAACTGCAGCTGCTTGGCCAAAGACCTCTGGAAAACATTTAGTACTTACTGGGATCTTGGACATGCTAATGCTACCATTCCATTCCCTTGGCCTCTTAATTATTCTACCCACATTAACAAGCATCGGCCTCTGGAAGTAGAATTTAATGGAGTCTTGACAAAAGCCTATTTTTCTGTAAGTATGTTTCAAAATAACAAGATAAACTGTAAACTATGTTTAAGCATTGGCCAGAAAAGTTTCTTCAGCAGTTACTTGTGTTCCAGTTGGATAATAATTCATTCCACAGGTATCTCTGGAACTACTCAAGGAATAAGGGTGCAGGTCTCCTTTAATCACTTGTAGGCTCAATACATCAACAAGAATCTGACCTGTCAGGACATGGAAGGTGTGAGGAATGATAGTGGTCCACCACAAGTGCTTTGTGCTATTGTAATGAAAACTGAACAGATCTGAATATAAATGAATCACAGTCTGACAGAAAAAAGGATGAAATCACTGACCTGTATGTTTTCTTCTTTACAGGCTTCTCCTCCAGTGTTTTGTCCAGAAGGTCGCACCCATGACCTCTTTGCTATAATCAGTATTATCAGTGAGGCACAGAAATTTGTCTATGTTTCTGTTATGGAATATTTCCCTACCAGCCGTTTTGTTCATCCAGAAAGGTACAATTTTAATCCTGAGCATATCAGTTAACTGCACTATTTAAAGGAAAAATATACTATCCCCCCCTTTCTGCAATGAAAATATTCAGAGTGGAGAGGACTGAGGCTTTGCTTTGCATTCATGACCACCTTGTGGACTGTCAAATACTGATGCTCCAGGAAGGGTGGTATCCAATACTGCCCATGTGCTTCACTAGCATTTTAAAAAGCCTCCTGTGCTGTTCACACAGCAAGAAAACCATGAAGTGCCAGTCTAGGGACAGTCAGGTACAGCTCCATTCAAAATACAACAGACCAGCATTATGAACAGAGAGAGGAATGGGAACAGCAGAAGTATACCTGACATCAGACTTTTCAGAGAAAATATTGCTTTGCTTCTCTCTTCTGTTCCTGTTTCTCTCTTTCTGTCCTTTACTTCTGAAGACTCTTGACTTCTGGCTCTGCTGCCTGTTTGACATACTTGACCCATAGTTTAGAGGGTGATTCTTAACTGTCCTTGCTGACCTCTGCAATGATAGCTGAAGCAGTCTCTAAAAGAAACTTCAGGGCTTTTATATACCTTTTTTTTTTTAATAATTCCATCTAAGGACATCCAAGTTCTTGAAGCATGCTGGATGCAGGCAACAGCAGCTCTCAAAGAGAAGGTGGTAGTGGTGATCTGGAGTGATCAAATTGTGTGTGGTGGACCACTGCCACAGTCCCAGTGGGCTGCCCAAGGTCACAGCAGAATTATGCAGACTCTACACATCAACTCAAATCTGAGTAACACAGAAAGTTAGTCAGTCATGGGGCAACCACTAAGACACCAAATCCTCTTAGATATGCTTGAATTAGGATGTTTACATGCAACCAAGAGCTCTGAGTATTATCTGCTTATAACATTTCTGAGTCTTCCAATCATCTAAATAATCTGACTGAGAAAGAAGTTCAAGCAAAATAATTATGTACAACATGGCTTATAAAGTATAGGGTGAGCTCTAGGTTGCCATTTAGCCAGAATTATACCATGTATCATGTCCTGTGGCATGACTATGTAAAGCCTCTCTTGTTCAGCTGGGCGTGTGTGTGTTAGCAGGAAGAGTGTAGGATAATAGACAGACACAGATAATTCCACTGTCCTTGAAACAAAATCTCAAAGACTAGCTTCCACTTGGAAGATATTTTTTATAAATCTAACAGCTTAGAGAATTTTTGGTTTCTGTGTTGTATGGTTGAATCTCTGGGTTTCTCATCTCCTGCTTTTAGCTAAGAATAGGTTCACAGAAAGTCTCTTTTCCCCCTTAGGAATGAGTATGTTAATACTCCTCATTCTTCATCGGAAACCTTAATCTACCATTTGTGACATCTAGGGCCTGATCAGATGCAAACAAGAGTTTCAAAGGCCTAGGGAAAGCGGCGCAGGCTATCTCCACAGCAACCAGCTGTAGTGCAATGAATTGAGGCTGATTAGTTCAGGTTAGGTTCCTCCAGCAGCTGAGGCAGAGGGAACAAAGCTGCTGTCTTAACGCCTGAGTGTTAATCAACTAGAAACTGATATATTTAAAAAATGGAAACTGTTCAAAAATAGCATTTCTAAATAGCATGTTTTTCTGAGTTTTTCAGGATCTACACGTCAGCCTGAGCCTCAAAGCACATGGCTGGTCTGTTGATCACAACAGGATGATGTGTGAGGGAGGATTAGATAATTCAGGCCTTTGTACATAAGACCAAAAGGAATAAGTTAGGCAAATTAATTCATCATTGCTCATGGGACTGTGAGCGAGTGCCGGACCTGTCTCTGTATCAGTCCTCTAATCTATACTAAAAATGCTTGTCTTCCTCTGAGCATAGCCCTTGTTAGGATCTATAGAAAGAAAATGCAACAGGGGCATTTGGAGTTACTAGTTCGGGGTTGCACATTGTCCAGCTCTTAGTGTTGTGTAGTTGGGTGAAGGATGTTAAAAATTTGCTATTGCCAACACGAGTGCCAGGAAAATGGACAGCCCCGTGTTCCCGAGAGCACAGCTGTGTTTGTTACCTTGGGGGCACACAGCATACTAAAGAGGGCCAGGAGGGATGGGGAGGGATAGAGTCTGTCTGCGCTGGCTGATGGCACAGGACCATGGCAGACACTAGAAACAGTCTCCAGGATCCTGAAATGGCCATATCCTGCAAAATGGCTCTTAGGCTTTCCTCTGGGCTCTGCACTGTCCTTTTACTTTGTGCTGTATGATCTGGCTTTACATGGGAGTTGCTATTATTATTTTTAGTTTCCCAAGGAAATGAACATGATGGCACCACGCTGTGTGTGTATCTGTGTACACGTACTTTACTAAGCTTTAAACTTTTTGATCTACTTCAACCCAATTTGGCAGAGACTGGAGGTCTCAAAACACACTGTGAAAGGAACTGGCTGGGTAGAAGGCAGAAATCTTATTTATACCTCCAGTGAAGGCACAAGTGCTCCTCTTACTAGACATCAGAGATCCCATCTGTGCATGGCGTCACTTGTATTCTCAGTTTATTGTCACAGCTTTCTGCTGAACTGTTTCAAAAATATCCCTTTTTCCACCCACTTTCCTCTAGATACTGGCCAGCCATTGACAATGCTCTGAGACGTGCAGCTTTCAACTACAGAGTACAAATCCGACTTCTGGTCAGCTGCTGGACCCACTCTGACCCAGCCATGCTCTACTACCTGAGGTCCCTGCGTGCTCTCAACAACCCACAGGCCCATATCAGTGTTGACGTGGTATGATAAGAAACCTGATTTTGGAAACACAGCTTGAGGATATGGGCCCCACACTCATTTTTGAGTCTAAGCTGCCAGTCGCATGTACAAGTATCAGGTTTTAGAGAAGCAGATTGTTGTTGCTGTGACTGTTTCAGGTCATTGAGAAAATAATGCCCAAGAGATAATCTTTGAGGAAGCAGCTATTGCAAGCTACTAGTGATGTCAAGGGAAGTGCCTAGCTGCAGCACTTGAGATGTTATTTGTCAGGCATTGGAACAGGCTGCCCAGGGAAATGGTGGAGTCACCATCCCTGGAGGTGTTCAAAAAAACGCATAGATGTGGCACTTCAGGACATGGTTTAGTGGGCATGGTGGTGTTGGGTTGATGGTTGAACTTGATGATCTTAAAGGTCTTTTCCAACATAAACGATTCTATGATTATCCACGCAGTCGCTTTTGCTGAGCACCATGACAGTAGTAACAGTTTATATGACAACTTAGTGCTCTTCTAATAGACCTTTTCCTGTATGGAGTATCTTAAACGGGTCTAATTACTATCAGTTTTTTACAGTTAAGAGCTCTGCTGACTGCCTATACAAATGGACCCATTTCTGAACACTAAACATTACACACAGGCCATAGGCACTAGGCTGGAATGCATCAAGTGGAGTGGGGATGGTGTGGAAGCTCCCAACATGTTGCGGTTACCACAACAGAGAGAAGTCACAGAAGTAAGGAGGAATGGTTTTACGAAAAAAACCCACCAAACCCCCCAAAACCCAACAGAAATGTAGGTTTTAGTAAGAGTTTACACAAGAAGTTTGGCATTATTGTTGTCTGCAGTACCCCTCGTGTCTGTGATCAGCCCATTCTAGCACAAAATAAGAGCAGCAATCAGTGCTAAATGCGTATCTATTAAACAGCTGCCTAAAACTGCATTTAATTGTCTGCCCTGTAATGATAATAGCTGTGCCACTAATTGAACATTGTGAAGGAAACATTATCCTTATCTGATCTCAATTGCTTATCCAATTTTATGTACAGTGGAAGTACTATTTGTTAGTTTTCTTGGATAAGAGTAAAATCTCCTTTATGGTACATTTAATAACAGTGTGTGGAATATTCTCTTCTCTTCTTTCTGTACTATGCTAGTCTTTGAAAACATAGAAAATCTGCATTGTCCAATTATCCAGTCTGTTCCTCACTCTGGTATTTCTATTTATGTTCTTAATTTCTTTCCCTCCAGAAACTCTTCATTGTTCCAGTTCTGAATCACACAAATATTCCTCATGGGAGAGTGAATCACAACAAATATATGGTCACTGATAAAGTAGCCTATATTGGTACGTATTCCATTATTCCAAATACTTACAGTATCTTCAGATCTATAGGACTGAGGCTGAGATAGGACGGGCTGCAGTATCAAAATAATACCTCATTTTGCCATGTAGAGCAGATAAACATATCAAAGTATATGGCTTTATCAGAATGTCTGCCCTGGGTGAAGAAGTAGAGATGTGAAGGGGAGACAATAATGTAGGTCAAGTTCAGCAAGAGATTATTTCATATGGTTGTGAACCATTAACAACAGAACATGACAAGTCTGAGCTCACAGCCTGTGAGAAACACAGTAGGAATTTCACAGACTGTGTGCTCGGAATGATGCAGTGATAGCTGATGCTCTAGTATAGAACGTTATCGTGCTTTAATAAAAAGAAATTGCTGGGAGGAATTAATTCCACGCACTGTTTGTTGAACAGAACTCTAGGAACGGAAATGAGAAAACAGTAATGTCAATTGCTGCTCAATTCCTGAAAGTCGGGATGGTGTTTATTTTTCACTGTTTTATTAGGATCCCTCAAAAAAGGGAACATGAAAGGGTTCTGTCATTTCAGTCAGCTCATCCTCCAAGCAATGCAAACCAGCAAATAGCCTGATCTTCCAGCGGGCTGAGAACTTGCAGCTCCATTTGCCTTTAATAGAACTTGTTTCTTACTAAGTTGTCTTTTGAAGACAGATATGCAGGTAATTTGTTTTCATGCCTAAGCACCTTCTGGAACTGACAGTAGATTTTTCTGGCTAAGGCAAACACCAGAAGTGCTAAGTGATAAAATGTGGGTTTTTTCACAGTGTTTGATTTTCTGAATTGTCGTAGCTTTGGAGAGAGCCCTTGACAATGTCTACAGCTGGATTCCCAGCTTTGCCTGGCTTAAAAGCGGGCTTTGCATGCTGAGCTCAGAACAGCCCCTGAGGATTTATTGATCAAGGGTCCAGTTTCTCCTCTTGTTTTCCTTTAACAAGTAAAGCGAATTCAGTCCATTAAGGATTTTTTTTCTTTAAACAGAGAAACCCATATCAAACACTAATACCCAAATGTTGCACTCTGCTCCCATATTTATAACGAGTAGATTCATCCACCTCTGTCACAGGCTGTAAGGAATCAGAAGGTTATGAAGCTTCAGGGTTGCAGTTAATACTGACTTTCTGAAACCTGAGGCCTGGAATAAGAAGGAGGTGACCTGATTTTTGCTGCTCCATTGGTCCTAATGAGATTTGCAGTTGTACAGCAAATCAGCAAAGCCAGGCAATGTGGACTTAACAAGTATGGAGATCAAACAGAACACTGGGAAATGAATGTTTTCTAATTAGCTACTTTTCCATTGCATAGGGACTTCCAATTGGTCAGAAGATTATTTCGTTAATACAGCTGGCGTGGGACTAATTATCAAACAGAATTTGACCAACCTGCAAAGAAAGCAACTGCCTATCCAGGAACAATTAAAAAACCTTTTTGAGCGAGACTGGAATTCCGAATATGCAGTAAATCTGGAAGATGTGCAGGGACAGAAAGACTGTAACTGGAGAGGCAGGCTCTGAAGTGAATTGAAATATAAATTTAAAATAAAAACAAAAAATATATTTGAATCTTGTTCCCTGTGCAAAACAAGGAGCTTTCTTCTTTATGTCTTTGTGAGAGAAATTGCTTTCTCGTGGTGTCCACACTGTTTGATGACACGAGAACTTCTTATAGTTGACTCTACCTGCAAAACCATTAGTCAGTGTGTGACATTTCCTTTTTTGCATGATTACCTCATCCCAGAGTTAATGAAATGCATACAGTGTTATATGACAAGCTGTCTGATACCAAAGCAAACATGGAAGATACAACCAGATATTAATACATCAGAGATGCAGATTGCTATTGCTGTGCTATTTTGTCTGAGGAAGCTACGTATTTCAACCTTAATGTTCCATTAACAGTGTTTGTTTATATGTGTTTAAGCATATTTTTAATAAACTCCTGGCCACTTTAAGATTTGAGCCATCTAAGTAATCACCTACAATAGTGAGAGCAGATTTTTTAAAGCATTTAGGGATTAGAGGTGCTGGGAAATACCTGTATTGAAGTGTTGAGGCTAGTCGCCAGAATTAAATAACCGGGATTTAAATCTTGGGGCCAGCTTCCAGCTCAGCTGCCCTGGACCCCTTCGTGCCTGGGGGTGTTTGGATGTCTGTGTTGGCCTCCTGCAGCAAACAGGGTGGGGGGAGCGGGGCGAAGCCGCTGCATGAGTGCTGGTGTAGGAAAGGCATCCCACCTGCACTGTGGGCAGTGCTTGGAGAGCCTCCTTGCTCTTTTAGGGCTGTCCTGGTGCTGGCTCTGACCAGCGTTGCGTCTCTGGGCTGCCTTCTCTTCTGCAGTCACACAGGGACCATAAACCTGAACCATCTGGTGCCTTACATCCATATCCCCCGCTGCGTGGCGGCTCTGCCCTGGGTGACTCTCGGAAGGGATAGGAAAGGAAAGCGGGGCGTGTGCTCCAGCCGTGAAGCGGTGCAAGTGACGCTGGGCTGGGGATCCGAGAACCTCGCCAGGGCTGTGCACCTTTGCCTGACACTGGAAGCGGAGTTGCAAAGTGAACTTTTTTTGCTTTGGGACTGATGTACGGCAGAGGTGGGAGAGCTCAAGGTGAAAGCCCAGAGCACGGCTCCATAGAAGGGTCGGGCACACGTCTTGTCCCAGCACTGGGTCTCTCAGCTGTGAAAGCGCAGTGGACCTCTCCAGCCCCAAAAAGGCATGTGGCAGCTCGTGGCTTCAGTCCCATCCTGACAGGGCCTTGTTCAGTTGGATTTTGGCTCTGAGGCCATCCTCTCTTGCCGCAGACACAGCACTGGGTAGCAGGAGTACAGGCTTCCCCTTCATGGTGCAACCTCCCCTCTCCGGAGGAAGTGTTTTGGTGCTTTTGAATCCCTGCCCTGTGCAGGGAATGACAAAGGGACCTGCTGTGATCGTGCATGTGTGGACTGATTTATATCTTTGTGAATACACACAAATCCCCATACAAATAAGACCCCTTCCCCATGAGGTCTTTTGGAGATGATCCCAACCAATTTTCCATGTTTTGCTTTCCAGGCTGCTCCTTAGTTATCTCTTCCAGACACTTCCAAGATTCCTTGGATTGTTTTATCCATCATGACAAATCAATGCTAGTTGTTATTAAGGCAGATTTTTAAGACATGTAGTTACATTTACAGATAACACTGAAATGTCGTGAGTATTCACGTATGTGCAAACATATTGAGGAAGATGCAGGTGCTTTTAGTGCTCTCCTCCCCAATTTTCTTTCTAGAGGCTGCTCAATATTTTGAGATTTCCATTCACTAATTAACATTTCTGGCAAAGTAGAACCTCCCCAGCTGGTTTTCACTAGCTCCATTTCATGGGTTTATTATCCTGTACCAACAAATATATCCGACCATGGGCTGTATTAATACTTGCATGCAAGAACGACATCGGACAGACTTTTCCCCGTGCAATGAGCACATGTGAAAGGTGGGTCAGTTTGAAAATCTTTTTGAGAAATTGAATCTTTAACCAACAGAACCGTCTTCTGTAGAGGAGCGCACTCCTCTAGATGGCACTCGAAGCTACGTTTTCACTGGTTTGGGTGGGAGACATATTGCAGGAGTAAGAAGAAAAGTTCTTTCTCCTCTGCTGGCTCAAATCTGACCATGCTGGGTAAGTTGTTCAGCGGGACAGAGTTCCTGGGCAAGCTGGGAGACTTGTCTTCTGGTAATATAAGAATCGTGTGGAGTAAGGTTCACCTTGTAAAGGAAAAATTGATGCTTATGAGAGTGCTCTTTTATTTTCATCACTGGTACGATGTGTGTTGTTTTTCCTCCACATATGAAGGAGGGGTTTAGGATTAAGACAATGAACTGGACCTAAGAGGAACTTGAGTTTATTTCCCTGGTTTCTTGTGAGACTTTTTAGGCCCCTTCATGACCTGATTCTAATTTACTTGCTCTCTATTACAAAGGTAGAATATGGTATAAATTATAGCCAGGCTTTGAGTCTCTTAGTACTTTTCCATTTATGAAACGTGGTTAATAATAGTTCTTATCCACCCACCTGTTGCTTGCCTCTTTCATTTAGATTGTGATACACGTACTAAATGTAAGCTGGGGCTTCCAGTAGTATACATTAGCATCTATTTATTATTCTTGGATGGCTTTTCTAGTTTGGTTGCAGGCAGTTCAGTTTTTTCTCAGTATTGGTTTATTCATGTCTGAAAAAGTTGCTGGGTAGGATCTTCAGCATGGATACTGTCCTCCGATCAGCTCATGTCAGGTACCCGTGTTACGATGGAGTACAACTTAAGTGAACTGGCCCTGCTTTACCTGAGCGGCTTTCATGCAGATCTGCTGCACTGCTCTCCCAGCAGTCTCATTTCTGAGGGCACTTGGTTTGGTGCAGTGCCTTGTGGCTACAGCACTGCTGACACCAATGCAGATGACGGCAAGACAGAACCTAGCTGGCTCCATAGGTTTATGAGTTCTGACGGGACTACAAAGTCACTGGGTTTCACACATTAGACACCAGCTTGTTCCAAAAGCTTTAGTATTATCTGTTTTCAATTTTTTCCCCCATTACCCAGGATTTTCCTTTCCCAGTTGTTCCAGATAAATCATACCTTTGTTGCTTTCATCCAGGTACTGAAGAAAACTTTTCATCTACCATTTATGCTATATCAAAGTACACTTAATTTTTTGACAGTCATAAGTATCTCCATAATCCCTGGAATATACCTCTTCTGTCATAGGCACTGCCTCATGGACCTCTGCTCTCTGCAGCTTCCCAAGGAGGAGAAGTGGAGAGGGAGGTGCTGAGCTCTTCTCCCTGGTATCCCATGATGGGATGAGTGAAAGTGGTTCAAAGCTGCATCAGGTGAGGTTCAGACTTGACATTAAGAAACATTTATTTACCAAGAGGGTGGTCAGACGCTGGAACAGCCTTTATACAGAGGTGGTCGATGCCCCATGCCTATCAGTGTTTAAGAAGCATATGGACAATGCTGTTAATAACATGCTTTAACTTTTGGTCAGCCCCGAAGTGGTCAGGCAGTTGCATTTGACGATGGTTGTAGGTCCCTTCCAACTGAACTGTTCTGCTCTGTTCTGTTCTATTCTATTCTATTTCTATTCCATTCCATCCCATTCCATTCTTCTTCATATGTATTATCTCATTCAGGATTAGTTTTGGCTATCTTGCCTTTGGAATTCCTCGAGAGGAAATGGCCTCAAGTTGAGGCAAGGGAGATTTAGGTTAGATATTAGGAAAATTTTTTTTACTGAGAGGGTTGTCACACATTGGAATAGGCTGCCCAGGGAAGTGGTTGAGTCACCATTCCTGGAGGTATTAAAAAAGCGAGTAGACGGGGTACTTCAGGACATGGTTTAGTGGGCATGGTTGATGCTTGGACTCGATGATCTTGAAGGTCTTTTCCAACCTAAATGATTCTATGATTCTATGAATTTATGAGAGGTCCTGCTTCAAATGTAACAATAAAATAGCCAAACAATAGAGATGTATTCATGTCTTAACTATGCGAGATATTACTGAGGTGGGAATGTCTTTCTTTTTAATGCATGTATACCTTCTTTTGCATGTCAAATCACAGTTGTAGGCTTGTTTGGCTGGAGACTGTACATGTTTAGCTGAACAGCCCACTCTTTCAGATGTTAAAAAGTAAG
This sequence comes from Astur gentilis, assembly GCF_929443795.1. Classification (NCBI taxonomy): domain Eukaryota; kingdom Metazoa; phylum Chordata; class Aves; order Accipitriformes; family Accipitridae; genus Astur; species Astur gentilis. Next base: position 13,720,139 of record NC_064904.1, read on the forward strand.
TAGCAGTAACCAAGGAAACCTACCACAGTTAAAAAGAACAACCGGAGCATCTCAAACTAAGTATGCAGGTGGGGTCAGAATCAGCCTGTTCACAAAATGCCTATGTTCTGCAGGTTTGTGTCTGTGGGCATCTTAGCTATTCCTGCAGTCAGACCCTTGGGTAATACCTTGTTGACCTGGTTGCTTTTCTGCTAACCTTCACCTTTCCCAAAGCTGACAGTAGCCTATTTGGAGGAAGATTTTATTGCTGCTTCTTTTCTCTACTGCTCTTCCCTTAACTATTTCATTCATCTTTTAAAAATATCATAGTGATTATTGCTCTGTGGTCATTGCTTTCTCAGAGCTCGATTTTAATTGACTTGATTCTGTCATCTTTGCAACAGACTCCTACATTCAGTACTGTCTAGGTGGATTCCTACCTGTGGGCCTAAGTAAATGGACACTGCTTGAGAAACATTTTATGTGAAGGCTGCTTTGCAGGCAGATGTGAGCTGCTGTTAGAATGGGATGTCCTTTATTACATATATTACCTTTTTCTGGACTCCAATTTTTCCATCTTTTTCCTCAGTCCTGGTATATGCCATTGTTGTCTGATGTGATGATTTTAGGTCTATTGAACAATGACTTTTATACTTAGGGGAACTTCAGGAAAATGCTGCAAAATCCAAATAAATGATACGTGCCTAACACTTACGTGAACAGTCTCTTCAGAGATAATTAGCATTCTCTTTAGAATAACTGCCAGCAGTTCTCTTTAGAATATTTAAGCCTACTGCAAAGATATAGAAATGAAGAACATCTCAAGCTACAGATGGTTAGACAACCAAGTACACTTCCTTTACAACCCAGTTTCTAAATGTTTTTCTGTGTCTGCTTTCCCTGTACCAAGCAGAATACGGAGAAGGAAAATATAGGATGAGAAAACTACTATAACAAATCATGTCTGCACAGGCAAATCTATAAAACTCAGGGCTGTAATGAGTGAAATGTCTCCATTACCACTGTATTTAGAAACTGTGCTGTCATTAAGCAGCCACTTCAGCAAATAGTGGGGTATACTCAAACCTTTTACAAATTTAAGCAGGGATTTTCAGAATAAGAACATGCTAACAGCACTATCAGTAACTCGCAGTACTCGAGTTATTATTCATATGGTGAGTTTATTGTGGTTTAAGAATACAGACAGTGTTTTAATAATACATGTGAAGGCTGTCACATATGCACTCTAGTTTTTGTTATGCTCTTGAGAGAAGCATTAATGTAAACAGAGAAGCAAATAATTATATACATCTTCTTTCCCAGAAAATCTTCGAAGCAATTCCACCAGTGTGGCAGATCATTCTGTGCATTTAACTATCCAGTAAATATATACATTAAAATTTATTTATCCACATTTTAATAATTATTCTTTGTCAGCATGTTTTATTTTGGTATCTTAAAAATGAGAGTTAGTTGTATGGTTTTTGGTCTTGAATTTATTCTGTTGGTTTTTTAAAAATTCTTTTAAGGCTAAATATGACCCACCACAATAATCAAAAAATGAGAAGAGAGGAAGAGGTAAAGTGTTAGTCTCTCTACACTAGTATTTTGTTTTTATTTGGCATTTTAAAATGTTTGTGGAATATACATATCACCTTAGCTGAAATAAGAAAAATATTTTAATAAGAAAGCAAAAGTAGATCAGAAAGGTCCAAAATCTAAACAGGTAAGTATAGTTCTCATAGTACTAGTTTATACTCCATTCTGGAAATAATCTATAATCTAAACATAACTGGTGTGGTTTTGAGAAGCCTATTTAACAAGTCTTTTTGCTGTCATTGAGCCTTTCAATGGTTTACTTTCATGGTTCAGGTATCTTTTCAGACTTTGCTAAAACCATGGGCTCCTCTGTACGTGTAGTAATTGTTGCCTTTGGGGCAGATTTGAAGAAACTGGTATTTTTGTTAGTGCACAATATAGCACATCCATGTACCTGAAAATTAATGTGGTAAATTCTGTTCAACTGTTTTAATGAATATCAGCTTTGGGTTTTGTTTAATTTTCAGTTACTAGAAAATTAAGAAAACATTTTTTTCTGTACATGTAGATGATTTTATTTTCACTGAGGGTTGAGAAAAGACAATCTTCATTTGGTTGTCTCTCCAGGAATATTAGATTGACTATCTTTTTCCTCCTCCAACAAGATTAGTTCAGTTCTTGCTGAAGATGTCACGATAGTTCGAGAAACTGGAACATTAGATGAGGCCCCATCAATTTCAACTTTTTCACTCTCTGTTGTTTCTTTAGGTGATAAGCTTTCTTGTGCATCAAAAAATACATCAGGTTTATCTGATGGGCTATCTTCATCTGAGATTCTTCCCTCTTTATGAGTCATCTCTTCTTTGTCAACAGCCTTAGCCTTTTTGGAAGGAGATGTGAAACCAAGCTTGGGAAATCTAAACCATCCAGTTTTTTCAGTTTGCTTAGAAGAATCATTATCTGATGTGTCAGCAGGTTTCACATCTTCTGGAACTGATTTTTTTACTTCTGTTTTTGAATCTGTGCTTGTTTCATCACCAGAAGATGAAAAGCCAATACTTGGAAGCCAAAATTTGAATCTTCCAGGAGATCTTTTACTATCAGTCTTTTCTTTTTCACTGGTTATGTCTTTTTCTTCATCTTCTAGTGCTTCAGCTACATCCTCATCTTTAGAGAGAGGACCTGCAGTTTTTCCCTCTGGTGACTTATCAGGAAGACTTTCTTCAAGTTTACTGGAAGGCTTTACTTCAACAGCATATGGTTTTAACTTTGGCAAAGTTACTCCTCCACTAGATTCTTCAGTCTCGCTGTGTGGTTTGTCAGATAGTTTAAGCTCAGCACTGCCAGTTCTCTGTGCTGCTACTCCGAAGCTTTCATCAGCACATTTAGGTTTGCTCACTGATACACCTTCTGTGGAAGATGGCTGCTCGACTAGCACTTCTAAGTTGCTGTGTGATTCAGGCAACTTCACCTTGAGCAATGAGAATCCCAAAGTTGCAGTTTTGACTTCTGATGAGAGAATCTCTGATTCTTTCAGGATTTCAGTAGTGTAAATCTCACACCTTTCAATAGCAACATGTTCAGGTTCTACTTTCTCACTCACTTCTTGGCCCTCTACATACGACCAATGAATGTCTTGCCCTGCATTTGAAAAGGAGGACTCTACGGTAGTAGTCATCTGTGCTGTTTTAATGTCAGGTTCAGTCAGTGTTAGAATTTTGCTTTTTGCTTTTTGAATACCACCCTCTGGAGCCTCTGGTGTTTCTTCAGGGATAGCAGAGCTTGCTTGCAGTTGCACTACTTCAATATCAGTACTAGAGCCCTTTGGATCTGTTACCACTTTTGACACTGAAACATCAGCTTCAATTGGGAGAGCTCTGAAAGTGAATCTTGGTATTTTTAGTTTGGGAATTTTTATATTTACTTCTGGGCCACCTTGTGATTTGTCCACTGTTTCCACTGCTATTCTGGCAGGTGCTTCCATATGATCTGGAGCTGGACTTTTCAGGCCAATAGATTCTTCTGATTTTTGAAACTGCATTTCTGCTGTGCCTATTTCAGTTTTACATACTGAATCACCTTCTGACTTTGGCAAATTGATATCATCTTCAAAATCCTTCACTTCTGAATGCAAAACTCCAAACTTTGGAATCTTAAACTTGTATGTTTTAATTTTACTTGTTTCTGCTCTATCTTCTACTTGCACTTCCACCCCTGCAGACATGTCCTTTTCAACACTTTTCACTTGAAATTTCATTTCAGGATCTACTCTAGCAATTTTAACATCCATCTTCACTCTTGGAACTTCTACCTTTAGATCTTCCAGCTTAGCTGTAACATAAGCACCATCTTCTGATCTCTTTGTTGTTGACGATTCACATGTAGGCCTTTTAAATTGGCTTCCTTCAATGTCTTTTCCTATAGTTTTCATCTCATCTTTTTTCTTTCCTTTTTTAATTACTGCCTCTTGATTTTGGATATCTAGCTGTTCCTTTGGAAGACTAACATCTATTTTGTCCTGTGTTGCATCCAGAGTAATTTCAGCTAATGATGGTTTACATCCTACTCCTGAAGTCTCTAACTTAGTGGAACTTTCTACCTTTTGGACCTCTATATCCTGTGATTTGACTTTACACTCTTGAAGGGTCAGAGTAGGAAACCTCTTCATTAAACTGTTGTCTTGGTCAATTTCTGAAGCGCTTAGGAATTCTGTTGAAGATACTGTGAATTCTGAAGTATGCATTTTTTGTCCTTCAGCACCGCGCTTAACTATGTCTGCATAAGTTTCAGGTTTTGGAATATTCACTCTACTATCTGTTATTTCTGTGGATAATGAAATATCTCCTTCCATCTTTGACAAGCTAACATCAGAAGTCTTCACAGAATCTCCTAATTTTGGAATCCCTTCTTTTCCAATAGTAATCTCAGCAACTGCATGTGGTAATGAGAAGGTAGTTTCAGGAATACTTGTTTCAGTTTGTACTTTGACGGAGGGAATGCCTGCCTGAGCTTTTTCTGTACTTCTTTCAGTATCAGCATCACCTTTTTTTTCCTTTAAGGATGTACTGCCAAATGCAGGTATTCTGAATTTTGGCATTTTAAACCATCCCTGATGTTCTTCAGTCTGAATGTCTTCAGCTTTTATTTCATGTTCTTCTTTTAATTTGATTTCTTTCTCCTCAAGGCTCTCAATAGCTCCCTCTGTCATTGGTTTAGACACTGCCTGGGGGCTTATGTCTACCTTTGGAGCTTCAATGCCAGCTATCAGAACTTGGGGTGTTTTTATCTTACAAACACCTACTCCAGAATCCGACATATCAGATGTAAGTTCTGATGTTGGAACTCTCACAGCAATGTCAGCAATTTCATTTGTCATTTTTATCTGGGGTAGCTCAGCTTCTATTTTTGGAGAGCTGATCTCTGTCTCTGGGCCCTTCCCTTTTGTTAGGGAGATTCCGAACTTCGGCTTTTGGAATTTGGGCATTTTAATTTTCCCTTCAGGACCTTCCAATTTAATCTTTCTTCCATCCACCACTGAAGATCTTTCTATTACTGTTTCAGGGCTCCTCAGTTCAGTTGAAGCTTCTCCTCTGGGGAACTTAATACTTGTTTTCTGCATGGTATCTTCACTGATTGAACTCGATTTTAGGACAGCCTGTTGAAAACTCCCCTCTGAGGGAGGCAGAGCAGCATCGATCTTTGCTGAGCTGACTCCCATTTCAGTCTGGGAGGCTCCAGTTTCTGTTTTTGAAAACTCCAGAGCAGGGATCTTGACATCAGCCAGTTTTATGCTTATTTGTGCCCCCTCTTCTGTCCTTTTGGAATGACTTCTTTCTATGTCAGGTATCTGTATTGAATCATCACCCTCTCTTTCTGTGTTAGGAATAGTAGCATCAGCTTCAACTTTTGGTGAGTGAATCTGAGATTTGGGAACCTTTATCTTGGAGAGTGAAATTTTAGGCATGACAAATTGAGGCTTTTTAATTGGACTTTTTTGTTCAACTTTTCCCGCAGATATTTCCAGATCAAGGTCTGGCCCAGGACCTTGATCATCAGCTTCCGTTCCTCTCACTTCTGTGTCTATTCTGCTTGACACTACAGCAAGTTTATGATCTTCCAAATTGGCTCCAGAATCCGGCTTAACACTTGCTTCCTTCTTCGGTGACCAGCTGAAGGATGGAAGTTTGAATTTTGGCATTTTGAAATGACCTTCTTTCCCTTCGCCATCTCCATCTTGTTTTATTTCCCCTTTGATTTTTAGTGCTGCATCTGAATCCTGAATATCGCTGTCTGTTTTTGGAACAGAAATGTCAGCTGGTGGGAGATGAACATCAGCCTCTGATGCCTTATTGTCAGCTTTGGTCATTTTGACTTTAGGGCTGTAAGTTTCTGTTCCTGTACCACATTCTACCTCCAAATTTGGTGCTTCAACCGCAATGTCATCTATTTCTACCATTGCTTTTAGTTGGGGAACCTTGACTTCTGATTTGGTATGACTGACCTCCTTTTCTGACCCTTTCCCTTTAGAATGTGTAATTCCAAACTTTGGCATTTGGAATTTAGACATTTTTGTTTTCCCTTCAGGACCTTCAATTTTTATTTCTACATCACCCGCAACAATTTCACTTGATGTTCTTTCAACACTTGTGTCAGGACTCTTCATGTCAAGTGAGCCATCAGTTTTCATCTTAATATCTGAGGTGGAGAGGCTGGCATTAGCAGCAGCTGATTTCAATGTCAGGTCACCTTCTTCACCTGTAGGAAGTACGACCTCACCTGTAGGCATGCTAATATCCATCTCTATTTTGGGAGCTTTGACTTCTGGTTTGGAAAATTCCAAACTTGGGACTGTAACTTTGGGCATTTTTATACCCATTCCTGCCCCTTCTCCACTACTCCCTTTCTCAGATTTCTGGACAGAAACACCTTTTTCTTGTTTGGGACCACAAACATCAGTTTCCATTATGGGCAGAGAGACCTGGACTTTTTGACCCTTAATTTTAGGGAATGAGATCTTTGGCATGATAAATTGGGACTTCTTGTTTCTGCCCTTTTCACCATCTTTTTCTGTTGATGTATCAAAGTCCGCATGAAGGTATTGATTCTCAGGGGTAGGAAATGTTAATTCAGATGCTGTGTCTCCAGATAAAGTAGACAGAGTGGGTTCTTCCAGTTGTCCCTCAACATCAGAAGGAATAATAGCTTCCTTCTTTGGTGACCAACTAAATGAAGGCAGTTTGAATTTTGACGTTTTAAATTTGTTTTCTTTCTCCTCAGTGTCCCTCTCTCCTGAAACTACTTCCTGTTCTGCCTTGCACTCTGAATCTAGGCCATGGATTTCCACTTCTAATTTTGGCTTGGTAACTTCCATTGATGGGAGACTGACATCCAACATTGGTGCATCCAAAACAACTTCAGGTGAGGGCTTGTACAGCTTTACACCTAATTCGGCATCAGAGATCTGAGTTAGTTTTTCAATATCAATATCTGTCATATCAGATGTTATCCTTCCCCTGTAAATTTCAGGTTCCACTTTAGAACCAACATCACTTTCTGATGGTTTTCCCTTAGACCAAGATATTCCGAATTTTGGTTTTCGTAGTTTAGGAATTTTAACTGTAACCTCTGTGTCACACATAGATATTTCAGCAGCTGCTGTTTTCCCACCTGCCTTCAGACTTCTTTGCTCCAAAGAACCATCTTCATTTAACATTTCAAAATCTGTTACTAAAAGATTGTCATCAGCAAGTGATGATATTTTTGATTGGGGGTCTGAAATATTCATTTGATATTTAGTAAGAGTAATATCCGCTTTTGGTAATGGGGAATCCTGTTCAATTTTAGAAGACCCAATATCAATGCTGGAGAAACCCAAGCTAGGAATTCTGAATTTACTAATTTTAGAGCCAATATCTCCCTTGCTGTCAGGAAGATTAGATCCGACACTGCCTGAAAGAACAGCAGGAGGTTCCTCTGTTACAGAATGGGAAAGAGATTCTGACACAGAAATGTCACCTCTGGACTTACTCTGTGCCTGAGGTAGTGAACTTTTGGAAAGGGAAACCTTAGGCATTCTAAACAGAGAACTTCTAGCTTTACCCATATCATCTCCTTTTGCAGAGGAGGAATCTATGACAACATCAAAAGTGGGCGCTTGGATCTCGGCCCCGGGCAGGGTCACGTCGACTTCGGCGGTTGCCGAGGGCACCGTCACCTGGGGCTCCTTGAGGCTGACGTCCACATCAGCGGCCACGGTGCCCTTGGCTTCTCTGCTGCTGGACCAGCCAAAGGAAGGCATGCCGAACTTGGGCATCTTGAACTTGCCGTCCTTGGTCTTTGCGGCCTCCTTCTCTGGGCCTTTTGCTTCCCCTTCGAGGGCGAGGGCCGCCTCGGGCGCCTGCAGGTCGACGCTGGCCTTTGGAAGGGTGACGTCGACGGACGGCAGGCTGATGTCCACCTTGGGAGCTTTGATGTCGGCTTTGGGCATTTTGAGGGAGGGCTTCTCCAGCTTCCAGCCGGCCCCTTCGGTTTTGGCGCCGGGGACGTCGGCTTTGAGGCCCAGCGCGGGGCCCTCCCCTGTGGCCGTCACGGTGGCGGAGGGGAGGTCGACCTCTGCGGTGGGCAGGCTGACCTCGCCTTCCAGCCCTTCCGCCTTGGGGGGCGACACTCCGAATTTGGGCTTGTCGAACTTGGGCATCTTAAGCTTCCCTTTCAGGCCCGCGGCTTCCAGGTCGGCCCCGCCGAGCGAGGCTTCGGCAGAGGGCACTTTGAGGTCTACCTCGGGCGCCTGGATCTCGAGGGAGCCTTCGACGGAGGGCAGCTTGATGTCGGGGGCGGCGATGCTGACGTCGCCGGCGCCGGCCTTGAGGTCTGCCTCTGGGAGGCTGGCGTCGACTTTGTGCAGGCTGACGTCTGCGTCCAGTTTGGGGGCCTTGACGGTCGGCTTGGAGAAGACCACGCTGGGCACCTTGACTTTCGGCATGTGTATTTTCATGCCGCCGCCCTCGACTTTGCCGGCAGCCACCTCCAGGCCGCCTTCGGCGTCGGGGCCCTGCAGGGCGAGTTCGCCCTCCTGGACTTCAGCCTGGGCTTTGGGCAGCGAGACCTCGGCCTTTGGCAGGCCGACCTGCACGTGGGGAGCTTTGACTTTGGGCAGCTTGACGCTGGGCATCTTGACGTCGGGCATCCTGAAGCGAGCTTTCTCGCCGTCTCCTCCGGCGGCCGTCTCGACGGTCACCTCCACGCCGGGCGCTTGGATCTCGGCCCCGGGCAGGGTCACGTCGACTTCGGCGGTTGCCGAGGGCACCGTCACCTGGGGCTCCTTGAGGCTGACGTCCACATCAGCGGCCACGGTGCCCTTGGCTTCTCTGCTGCTGGACCAGCCAAAGGAAGGCATGCCGAACTTGGGCATCTTGAACTTGCCGTCCTTGGTCTTTGCGGCCTCCTTCTCTGGGCCTTTTGCTTCCCCTTCGAGGGCGAGGGCCGCCTCGGGCGCCTGCAGGTCGACGCTGGCCTTTGGAAGGGTGACGTCGACGGACGGCAGGCTGATGTCCACCTTGGGAGCTTTGATGTCGGCTTTGGGCATTTTGAGGGAGGGCTTCTCCAGCTTCCAGCCGGCCCCTTCGGTTTTGGCGCCGGGGACGTCGGCTTTGAGGCCCAGCGCGGGGCCCTCCCCTGTGGCCGTCACGGTGGCGGAGGGGAGGTCGACCTCTGCGGTGGGCAGGCTGACCTCGCCTTCCAGCCCTTCCGCCTTGGGGGGCGACACTCCGAATTTGGGCTTGTCGAACTTGGGCATCTTAAGCTTCCCTTTCAGGCCCGCGGCTTCCAGGTCGGCCCCGCCGAGCGAGGCTTCGGCAGAGGGCACTTTGAGGTCTACCTCGGGCGCCTGGATCTCGAGGGAGCCTTCGACGGAGGGCAGCTTGATGTCGGGGGCGGCGATGCTGACGTCGCCGGCGCCGGCCTTGAGGTCTGCCTCTGGGAGGCTGGCGTCGACTTTGTGCAGGCTGACGTCTGCGTCCAGTTTGGGGGCCTTGACGGTCGGCTTGGAGAAGACCACGCTGGGCACCTTGACTTTCGGCATGTGTATTTTCATGCCGCCGCCCTCGACTTTGCCGGCAGCCACCTCCAGGCCGCCTTCGGCGTCGGGGCCCTGCAGGGCGAGTTCGCCCTCCTGGACTTCAGCCTGGGCTTTGGGCAGCGAGACCTCGGCCTTTGGCAGGCCGACCTGCACGTGGGGAGCTTTGACTTTGGGCAGCTTGACGCTGGGCATCTTGACGTCGGGCATCCTGAAGCGAGCTTTCTCGCCGTCTCCTCCGGCGGCCGTCTCGACGGTCACCTCCACGCCGGGCGCTTGGATCTCGGCCCCGGGCAGGGTCACGTCGACTTCGGCGGTTGCCGAGGGCACCGTCACCTGGGGCTCCTTGAGGCTGACGTCCACATCAGCGGCCACGGTGCCCTTGGCTTCTCTGCTGCTGGACCAGCCAAAGGAAGGCATGCCGAACTTGGGCATCTTGAACTTGCCGTCCTTGGTCTTTGCGGCCTCCTTCTCTGGGCCTTTTGCTTCCCCTTCGAGGGCGAGGGCCGCCTCGGGCGCCTGCAGGTCGACGCTGGCCTTTGGAAGGGTGACGTCGACGGACGGCAGGCTGATGTCCACCTTGGGAGCTTTGATGTCGGCTTTGGGCATTTTGAGGGAGGGCTTCTCCAGCTTCCAGCCGGCCCCTTCGGTTTTGGCGCCGGGGACGTCGGCTTTGAGGCCCAGCGCGGGGCCCTCCCCTGTGGCCGTCACGGTGGCGGAGGGGAGGTCGACCTCTGCGGTGGGCAGGCTGACCTCGCCTTCCAGCCCTTCCGCCTTGGGGGGCGACACTCCGAATTTGGGCTTGTCGAACTTGGGCATCTTAAGCTTCCCTTTCAGGCCCGCGGCTTCCAGGTCGGCCCCGCCGAGCGAGGCTTCGGCAGAGGGCACTTTGAGGTCTACCTCGGGCGCCTGGATCTCGAGGGAGCCTTCGACGGAGGGCAGCTTGATGTCGGGGGCGGCGATGCTGACGTCGCCGGCGCCGGCCTTGAGGTCTGCCTCTGGGAGGCTGGCGTCGACTTTGTGCAGGCTGACGTCTGCGTCCAGTTTGGGGGCCTTGACGGTCGGCTTGGAGAAGACCACGCTGGGCACCTTGACTTTCGGCATGTGTATTTTCATGCCGCCGCCCTCGACTTTGCCGGCAGCCACCTCCAGGCCGCCTTCGGCGTCGGGGCCCTGCAGGGCGAGTTCGCCCTCCTGGACTTCAGCCTGGGCTTTGGGCAGCGAGACCTCGGCCTTTGGCAGGCCGACCTGCACGTGGGGAGCTTTGACTTTGGGCAGCTTGACGCTGGGCATCTTGACGTCGGGCATCCTGAAGCGAGCTTTCTCGCCGTCTCCTCCGGCGGCCGTCTCGACGGTCACCTCCACGCCGGGCGCTTGGATCTCGGCCCCGGGCAGGGTCACGTCGACTTCGGCGGTTGCCGAGGGCACCGTCACCTGGGGCTCCTTGAGGCTGACGTCCACATCAGCGGCCACGGTGCCCTTGGCTTCTCTGCTGCTGGACCAGCCAAAGGAAGGCATGCCGAACTTGGGCATCTTGAACTTGCCGTCCTTGGTCTTTGCGGCCTCCTTCTCTGGGCCTTTTGCTTCCCCTTCGAGGGCGAGGGCCGCCTCGGGCGCCTGCAGGTCGACGCTGGCCTTTGGAAGGGTGACGTCGACGGACGGCAGGCTGATGTCCACCTTGGGAGCTTTGATGTCGGCTTTGGGCATTTTGAGGGAGGGCTTCTCCAGCTTCCAGCCGGCCCCTTCGGTTTTGGCGCCGGGGACGTCGGCTTTGAGGCCCAGCGCGGGGCCCTCCCCTGTGGCCGTCACGGTGGCGGAGGGGAGGTCGACCTCTGCGGTGGGCAGGCTGACCTCGCCTTCCAGCCCTTCCGCCTTGGGGGGCGACACTCCGAATTTGGGCTTGTCGAACTTGGGCATCTTAAGCTTCCCTTTCAGGCCCGCGGCTTCCAGGTCGGCCCCGCCGAGCGAGGCTTCGGCAGAGGGCACTTTGAGGTCTACCTCGGGCGCCTGGATCTCGAGGGAGCCTTCGACGGAGGGCAGCTTGATGTCGGGGGCGGCGATGCTGACGTCGCCGGCGCCGGCCTTGAGGTCTGCCTCTGGGAGGCTGGCGTCGACTTTGTGCAGGCTGACGTCTGCGTCCAGTTTGGGGGCCTTGACGGTCGGCTTGGAGAAGACCACGCTGGGCACCTTGACTTTCGGCATGTGTATTTTCATGCCGCCGCCCTCGACTTTGCCGGCAGCCACCTCCAGGCCGCCTTCGGCGTCGGGGCCCTGCAGGGCGAGTTCGCCCTCCTGGACTTCAGCCTGGGCTTTGGGCAGCGAGACCTCGGCCTTTGGCAGGCCGACCTGCACGTGGGGAGCTTTGACTTTGGGCAGCTTGACGCTGGGCATCTTGACGTCGGGCATCCTGAAGCGAGCTTTCTCGCCGTCTCCTCCGGCGGCCGTCTCGACGGTCACCTCCACGCCGGGCGCTTGGATCTCGGCCCCGGGCAGGGTCACGTCGACTTCGGCGGTTGCCGAGGGCACCGTCACCTGGGGCTCCTTGAGGCTGACGTCCACATCAGCGGCCACGGTGCCCTTGGCTTCTCTGCTGCTGGACCAGCCAAAGGAAGGCATGCCGAACTTGGGCATCTTGAACTTGCCGTCCTTGGTCTTTGCGGCCTCCTTCTCTGGGCCTTTTGCTTCCCCTTCGAGGGCGAGGGCCGCCTCGGGCGCCTGCAGGTCGACGCTGGCCTTTGGAAGGGTGACGTCGACGGACGGCAGGCTGATGTCCACCTTGGGAGCTTTGATGTCGGCTTTGGGCATTTTGAGGGAGGGCTTCTCCAGCTTCCAGCCGGCCCCTTCGGTTTTGGCGCCGGGGACGTCGGCTTTGAGGCCCAGCGCGGGGCCCTCCCCTGTGGCCGTCACGGTGGCGGAGGGGAGGTCGACCTCTGCGGTGGGCAGGCTGACCTCGCCTTCCAGCCCTTCCGCCTTGGGGGGCGACACTCCGAATTTGGGCTTGTCGAACTTGGGCATCTTAAGCTTCCCTTTCAGGCCCGCGGCTTCCAGGTCGGCCCCGCCGAGCGAGGCTTCGGCAGAGGGCACTTTGAGGTCTACCTCGGGCGCCTGGATCTCGAGGGAGCCTTCGACGGAGGGCAGCTTGATGTCGGGGGCGGCGATGCTGACGTCGCCGGCGCCGGCCTTGAGGTCTGCCTCTGGGAGGCTGGCGTCGACTTTGTGCAGGCTGACGTCTGCGTCCAGTTTGGGGGCCTTGACGGTCGGCTTGGAGAAGACCACGCTGGGCACCTTGACTTTCGGCATGTGTATTTTCATGCCGCCGCCCTCGACTTTGCCGGCAGCCACCTCCAGGCCGCCTTCGGCGTCGGGGCCCTGCAGGGCGAGTTCGCCCTCCTGGACTTCAGCCTGGGCTTTGGGCAGCGAGACCTCGGCCTTTGGCAGGCCGACCTGCACGTGGGGAGCTTTGACTTTGGGCAGCTTGACGCTGGGCATCTTGACGTCGGGCATCCTGAAGCGAGCTTTCTCGCCGTCTCCTCCGGCGGCCGTCTCGACGGTCACCTCCACGCCGGGCGCTTGGATCTCGGCCCCGGGCAGGGTCACGTCGACTTCGGCGGTTGCCGAGGGCACCGTCACCTGGGGCTCCTTGAGGCTGACGTCCACATCAGCGGCCACGGTGCCCTTGGCTTCTCTGCTGCTGGACCAGCCAAAGGAAGGCATGCCGAACTTGGGCATCTTGAACTTGCCGTCCTTGGTCTTTGCGGCCTCCTTCTCTGGGCCTTTTGCTTCCCCTTCGAGGGCGAGGGCCGCCTCGGGCGCCTGCAGGTCGACGCTGGCCTTTGGAAGGGTGACGTCGACGGACGGCAGGCTGATGTCCACCTTGGGAGCTTTGATGTCGGCTTTGGGCATTTTGAGGGAGGGCTTCTCCAGCTTCCAGCCGGCCCCTTCGGTTTTGGCGCCGGGGACGTCGGCTTTGAGGCCCAGCGCGGGGCCCTCCCCTGTGGCCGTCACGGTGGCGGAGGGGAGGTCGACCTCTGCGGTGGGCAGGCTGACCTCGCCTTCCAGCCCTTCCGCCTTGGGGGGCGACACTCCGAATTTGGGCTTGTCGAACTTGGGCATCTTAAGCTTCCCTTTCAGGCCCGCGGCTTCCAGGTCGGCCCCGCCGAGCGAGGCTTCGGCAGAGGGCACTTTGAGGTCTACCTCGGGCGCCTGGATCTCGAGGGAGCCTTCGACGGAGGGCAGCTTGATGTCGGGGGCGGCGATGCTGACGTCGCCGGCGCCGGCCTTGAGGTCTGCCTCTGGGAGGCTGGCGTCGACTTTGTGCAGGCGGACGTCTGCGTCCAGTTTGGGGGCCTTGACGGTCGGCTTGGAGAAGACCACGCTGGGCACCTTGACTTTCGGCATGTGTATTTTCATGCCGCCGCCCTCGACTTTGCCGGCAGCCACCTCCAGGCCGCCTTCGGCGTCGGGGCCCTGCAGGGCGAGTTCGCCCTCCTGGACTTCAGCCTGGGCTTTGGGCAGCGAGACCTCGGCCTTTGGCAGGCCGACCTGCACGTGGGGAGCTTTGACTTTGGGCAGCTTGACGCTGGGCATCTTGACGTCGGGCATCTTGAAGCGAGCTTTCTCGCCGTCTCCTCCGGCGGCCGTCTCGACGGTCACCTCCACGCCGGGCGCTTGGATCTCGGCCCCGGGCAGGGTCACGTCGACTTCGGCGGTTGCCGAGGGCACCGTCACCTGGGGCTCCTTGAGGCTGACGTCCACATCAGCGGCCACGGTGCCCTTGGCTTCTCTGCTGCTGGACCAGCCAAAGGAAGGCATGCCGAACTTGGGCATCTTGAACTTGCCGTCCTTGGTCTTTGCGGCCTCCTTCTCTGGGCCTTTTGCTTCCCCTTCGAGGGCGAGGGCCGCCTCGGGCGCCTGCAGGTCGACGCTGGCCTTTGGAAGGGTGACGTCGACGGACGGCAGGCTGATGTCCACCTTGGGAGCTTTGATGTCGGCTTTGGGCATTTTGAGGGAGGGCTTCTCCAGCTTCCAGCCGGCCCCTTCGGTTTTGGCGCCGGGGACGTCGGCTTTGAGGCCCAGCGCGGGGCCCTCCCCTGTGGCCGTCACGGTGGCGGAGGGGAGGTCGACCTCTGCGGTGGGCAGGCTGACCTCGCCTTCCAGCCCTTCCGCCTTGGGGGGCGACACTCCGAATTTGGGCTTGTCGAACTTGGGCATCTTAAGCTTCCCTTTCAGGCCCGCGGCTTCCAGGTCGGCCCCGCCGAGCGAGGCTTCGGCAGAGGGCACTTTGAGGTCTACCTCGGGCGCCTGGATCTCGAGGGAGCCTTCGACGGAGGGCAGCTTGATGTCGGGGGCGGCGATGCTGACGTCGCCGGCGCCGGCCTTGAGGTCTGCCTCTGGGAGGCTGGCGTCGACTTTGTGCAGGCTGACGTCTGCGTCCAGTTTGGGGGCCTTGACGGTCGGCTTGGAGAAGACCACGCTGGGCACCTTGACTTTCGGCATGTGTATTTTCATGCCGCCGCCCTCGACTTTGCCGGCAGCCACCTCCAGGCCGCCTTCGGCGTCGGGGCCCTGCAGGGCGAGTTCGCCCTCCTGGACTTCAGCCTGGGCTTTGGGCAGCGAGACCTCGGCCTTTGGCAGGCCGACCTGCACGTGGGGAGCTTTGACTTTGGGCAGCTTGACGCTGGGCATCTTGACGTCGGGCATCCTGAAGCGAGCTTTCTCGCCGTCTCCTCCGGCGGCCGTCTCGACGGTCACCTCCACGCCGGGCGCTTGGATCTCGGCCCCGGGCAGGGTCACGTCGACTTCGGCGGTTGCCGAGGGCACCGTCACCTGGGGCTCCTTGAGGCTGACGTCCACATCAGCGGCCACGGTGCCCTTGGCTTCTCTGCTGCTGGACCAGCCAAAGGAAGGCATGCCGAACTTGGGCATCTTGAACTTGCCGTCCTTGGTCTTTGCGGCCTCCTTCTCTGGGCCTTTTGCTTCCCCTTCGAGGGCGAGGGCCGCCTCGGGCGCCTGCAGGTCGACGCTGGCCTTTGGAAGGGTGACGTCGACGGACGGCAGGCTGATGTCCACCTTGGGAGCTTTGATGTCGGCTTTGGGCATTTTGAGGGAGGGCTTCTCCAGCTTCCAGCCGGCCCCTTCGGTTTTGGCGCCGGGGACGTCGGCTTTGAGGCCCAGCGCGGGGCCCTCCCCTGTGGCCGTCACGGTGGCGGAGGGGAGGTCGACCTCTGCGGTGGGCAGGCTGACCTCGCCTTCCAGCCCTTCCGCCTTGGGGGGCGACACTCCGAATTTGGGCTTGTCGAACTTGGGCATCTTAAGCTTCCCTTTCAGGCCCGCGGCTTCCAGGTCGGCCCCGCCGAGCGAGGCTTCGGCAGAGGGCACTTTGAGGTCTACCTCGGGCGCCTGGATCTCGAGGGAGCCTTCGACGGAGGGCAGCTTGATGTCGGGGGCGGCGATGCTGACGTCGCCGGCGCCGGCCTTGAGGTCTGCCTCTGGGAGGCTGGCATCGACTTTGTGCAGGCTGACGTCTGCGTCCAGTTTGGGGGCCTTGACGGTCGGCTTGGAGAAGACCACGCTGGGCACCTTGACTTTCGGCATGTGTATTTTCATGCCGCCGCCCTCGACTTTGCCGGCAGCCACCTCCAGGCCGCCTTCGGCGTCGGGGCCCTGCAGGGCGAGTTCGCCCTCCTGGACTTCAGCCTGGGCTTTGGGCAGCGAGACCTCGGCCTTTGGCAGGCCGACCTGCACGTGGGGAGCTTTGACTTTGGGCAGCTTGACGCTGGGCATCTTGACGTCGGGCATCTTGAAGCGAGCTTTCTCGCCGTCTCCTCCGGCGGCCGTCTCGACGGTCACCTCCACGCCGGGCGCTTGGATCTCGGCCCCGGGCAGGGTCACGTCGACTTCGGCGGTTGCCGAGGGCACCGTCACCTGGGGCTCCTTGAGGCTGACGTCCACATCAGCGGCCACGGTGCCCTTGGCTTCTCTGCTGCTGGACCAGCCAAAGGAAGGCATGCCGAACTTGGGCATCTTGAACTTGCCGTCCTTGGTCTTTGCGGCCTCCTTCTCTGGGCCTTTTGCTTCCCCTTCGAGGGCGAGGGCCGCCTCGGGCGCCTGCAGGTCGACGCTGGCCTTTGGAAGGGTGACGTCGACGGACGGCAGGCTGATGTCCACCTTGGGAGCTTTGATGTCGGCTTTGGGCATTTTGAGGGAGGGCTTCTCCAGCTTCCAGCCGGCCCCTTCGGTTTTGGCGCCGGGGACGTCGGCTTTGAGGCCCAGCGCGGGGCCCTCCCCTGTGGCCGTCACGGTGGCGGAGGGGAGGTCGACCTCTGCGGTGGGCAGGCTGACCTCGCCTTCCAGCCCTTCCGCCTTGGGGGGCGACACTCCGAATTTGGGCTTGTCGAACTTGGGCATCTTAAGCTTCCCTTTCAGGCCCGCGGCTTCCAGGTCGGCCCCGCCGAGCGAGGCTTCGGCAGAGGGCACTTTGAGGTCTACCTCGGGCGCCTGGATCTCGAGGGAGCCTTCGACGGAGGGCAGCTTGATGTCGGGGGCGGCGATGCTGACGTCGCCGGCGCCGGCCTTGAGGTCTGCCTCTGGGAGGCTGGCGTCGACTTTGTGCAGGCGGACGTCTGCGTCCAGTTTGGGGGCCTTGACGGTCGGCTTGGAGAAGACCACGCTGGGCACCTTGACTTTCGGCATGTGTATTTTCATGCCGCCGCCCTCGACTTTGCCGGCAGCCACCTCCAGGCCGCCTTCGGCGTCGGGGCCCTGCAGGGCGAGTTCGCCCTCCTGGACTTCAGCCTGGGCTTTGGGCAGCGAGACCTCGGCCTTTGGCAGGCCGACCTGCACGTGGGGAGCTTTGACTTTGGGCAGCTTGACGCTGGGCATCTTGACGTCGGGCATCCTGAAGCGAGCTTTCTCGCCGTCTCCTCCGGCGGCCGTCTCGACGGTCACCTCCACGCCGGGCGCTTGGATCTCGGCCCCGGGCAGGGTCACGTCGACTTCGGCGGTTGCCGAGGGCACCGTCACCTGGGGCTCCTTGAGGCTGACGTCCACATCAGCGGCCACGGTGCCCTTGGCTTCTCTGCTGCTGGACCAGCCAAAGGAAGGCATGCCGAACTTGGGCATCTTGAACTTGCCGTCCTTGGTCTTTGCGGCCTCCTTCTCTGGGCCTTTTGCTTCCCCTTCGAGGGCGAGGGCCGCCTCGGGCGCCTGCAGGTCGACGCTGGCCTTTGGAAGGGTGACGTCGACGGACGGCAGGCTGATGTCCACCTTGGGAGCTTTGATGTCGGCTTTGGGCATTTTGAGGGAGGGCTTCTCCAGCTTCCAGCCGGCCCCTTCGGTTTTGGCGCCGGGGACGTCGGCTTTGAGGCCCAGCGCGGGGCCCTCCCCTGTGGCCGTCACGGTGGCGGAGGGGAGGTCGACCTCTGCGGTGGGCAGGCTGACCTCGCCTTCCAGCCCTTCCGCCTTGGGGGGCGACACTCCGAATTTGGGCTTGTCGAACTTGGGCATCTTAAGCTTCCCTTTCAGGCCCGCGGCTTCCAGGTCGGCCCCGCCGAGCGAGGCTTCGGCAGAGGGCACTTTGAGGTCTACCTCGGGCGCCTGGATCTCGAGGGAGCCTTCGACGGAGGGCAGCTTGATGTCGGGGGCGGCGATGCTGACGTCGCCGGCGCCGGCCTTGAGGTCTGCCTCTGGGAGGCTGGCGTCGACTTTGTGCAGGCTGACGTCTGCGTCCAGTTTGGGGGCCTTGACGGTCGGCTTGGAGAAGACCACGCTGGGCACCTTGACTTTCGGCATGTGTATTTTCATGCCGCCGCCCTCGACTTTGCCGGCAGCCACCTCCAGGCCGCCTTCGGCGTCGGGGCCCTGCAGGGCGAGTTCGCCCTCCTGGACTTCAGCCTGGGCTTTGGGCAGCGAGACCTCGGCCTTTGGCAGGCCGACCTGCACGTGGGGAGCTTTGACTTTGGGCAGCTTGACGCTGGGCATCTTGACGTCGGGCATCCTGAAGCGAGCTTTCTCGCCGTCTCCTCCGGCGGCCGTCTCGACGGTCACCTCCACGCCGGGCGCTTGGATCTCGGCCCCGGGCAGGGTCACGTCGACTTCGGCGGTTGCCGAGGGCACCGTCACCTGGGGCTCCTTGAGGCTGACGTCCACATCAGCGGCCACGGTGCCCTTGGCTTCTCTGCTGCTGGACCAGCCAAAGGAAGGCATGCCGAACTTGGGCATCTTGAACTTGCCGTCCTTGGTCTTTGCGGCCTCCTTCTCTGGGCCTTTTGCTTCCCCTTCGAGGGCGAGGGCCGCCTCGGGCGCCTGCAGGTCGACGCTGGCCTTTGGAAGGGTGACGTCGACGGACGGCAGGCTGATGTCCACCTTGGGAGCTTTGATGTCGGCTTTGGGCATTTTGAGGGAGGGCTTCTCCAGCTTCCAGCCGGCCCCTTCGGTTTTGGCGCCGGGGACGTCGGCTTTGAGGCCCAGCGCGGGGCCCTCCCCTGTGGCCGTCACGGTGGCGGAGGGGAGGTCGACCTCTGCGGTGGGCAGGCTGACCTCGCCTTCCAGCCCTTCCGCCTTGGGGGGCGACACTCCGAATTTGGGCTTGTCGAACTTGGGCATCTTAAGCTTCCCTTTCAGGCCCGCGGCTTCCAGGTCGGCCCCGCCGAGCGAGGCTTCGGCAGAGGGCACTTTGAGGTCTACCTCGGGCGCCTGGATCTCGAGGGAGCCTTCGACGGAGGGCAGCTTGATGTCGGGGGCGGCGATGCTGACGTCGCCGGCGCCGGCCTTGAGGTCTGCCTCTGGGAGGCTGGCGTCGACTTTGTGCAGGCTGACGTCTGCGTCCAGTTTGGGGGCCTTGACGGTCGGCTTGGAGAAGACCACGCTGGGCACCTTGACTTTCGGCATGTGTATTTTCATGCCGCCGCCCTCGACTTTGCCGGCAGCCACCTCCAGGCCGCCTTCGGCGTCGGGGCCCTGCAGGGCGAGTTCGCCCTCCTGGACTTCAGCCTGGGCTTTGGGCAGCGAGACCTCGGCCTTTGGCAGGCCGACCTGCACGTGGGGAGCTTTGACTTTGGGCAGCTTGACGCTGGGCATCTTGACGTCGGGCATCCTGAAGCGAGCTTTCTCGCCGTCTCCTCCGGCGGCCGTCTCGACGGTCACCTCCACGCCGGGCGCTTGGATCTCGGCCCCGGGCAGGGTCACGTCGACTTCGGCGGTTGCCGAGGGCACCGTCACCTGGGGCTCCTTGAGGCTGACGTCCACATCAGCGGCCACGGTGCCCTTGGCTTCTCTGCTGCTGGACCAGCCAAAGGAAGGCATGCCGAACTTGGGCATCTTGAACTTGCCGTCCTTGGTCTTTGCGGCCTCCTTCTCTGGGCCTTTTGCTTCCCCTTCGAGGGCGAGGGCCGCCTCGGGCGCCTGCAGGTCGACGCTGGCCTTTGGAAGGGTGACGTCGACGGACGGCAGGCTGATGTCCACCTTGGGAGCTTTGATGTCGGCTTTGGGCATTTTGAGGGAGGGCTTCTCCAGCTTCCAGCCGGCCCCTTCGGTTTTGGCGCCGGGGACGTCGGCTTTGAGGCCCAGCGCGGGGCCCTCCCCTGTGGCCGTCACGGTGGCGGAGGGGAGGTCGACCTCTGCGGTGGGCAGGCTGACCTCGCCTTCCAGCCCTTCCGCCTTGGGGGGCGACACTCCGAATTTGGGCTTGTCGAACTTGGGCATCTTAAGCTTCCCTTTCAGGCCCGCGGCTTCCAGGTCGGCCCCGCCGAGCGAGGCTTCGGCAGAGGGCACTTTGAGGTCTACCTCGGGCGCCTGGATCTCGAGGGAGCCTTCGACGGAGGGCAGCTTGATGTCGGGGGCGGCGATGCTGACGTCGCCGGCGCCGGCCTTGAGGTCTGCCTCTGGGAGGCTGGCGTCGACTTTGTGCAGGCTGACGTCTGCGTCCAGTTTGGGGGCCTTGACGGTCGGCTTGGAGAAGACCACGCTGGGCACCTTGACTTTCGGCATGTGTATTTTCATGCCGCCGCCCTCGACTTTGCCGGCAGCCACCTCCAGGCCGCCTTCGGCGTCGGGGCCCTGCAGGGCGAGTTCGCCCTCCTGGACTTCAGCCTGGGCTTTGGGCAGCGAGACCTCGGCCTTTGGCAGGCCGACCTGCACGTGGGGAGCTTTGACTTTGGGCAGCTTGACGCTGGGCATCTTGACGTCGGGCATCCTGAAGCGAGCTTTCTCGCCGTCTCCTCCGGCGGCCGTCTCGACGGTCACCTCCACGCCGGGCGCTTGGATCTCGGCCCCGGGCAGGGTCACGTCGACTTCGGCGGTTGCCGAGGGCACCGTCACCTGGGGCTCCTTGAGGCTGACGTCCACATCAGCGGCCACGGTGCCCTTGGCTTCTCTGCTGCTGGACCAGCCAAAGGAAGGCATGCCGAACTTGGGCATCTTGAACTTGCCGTCCTTGGTCTTTGCGGCCTCCTTCTCTGGGCCTTTTGCTTCCCCTTCGAGGGCGAGGGCCGCCTCGGGCGCCTGCAGGTCGACGCTGGCCTTTGGAAGGGTGACGTCGACGGACGGCAGGCTGATGTCCACCTTGGGAGCTTTGATGTCGGCTTTGGGCATTTTGAGGGAGGGCTTCTCCAGCTTCCAGCCGGCCCCTTCGGTTTTGGCGCTGGGGACGTCGGCTTTGAGGCCCAGCGCGGGGCCCTCCCCTGTGGCCGTCACGGTGGCGGAGGGGAGGTCGACCTCTGCGGTGGGCAGGCTGACCTCGCCTTCCAGCCCTTCCGCCTTGGGGGGCGACACTCCGAATTTGGGCTTGTCGAACTTGGGCATCTTAAGCTTCCCTTTCAGGCCCGCGGCTTCCAGGTCGGCCCCGCCGAGCGAGGCTTCGGCAGAGGGCACTTTGAGGTCTACCTCGGGCGCCTGGATCTCGAGGGAGCCTTCGACGGAGGGCAGCTTGATGTCGGGGGCGGCGATGCTGACGTCGCCGGCGCCGGCCTTGAGGTCTGCCTCTGGGAGGCTGGCGTCGACTTTGTGCAGGCTGACGTCTGCGTCCAGTTTGGGGGCCTTGACGGTCGGCTTGGAGAAGACCACGCTGGGCACCTTGACTTTCGGCATGTGTATTTTCATGCCGCCGCCCTCGACTTTGCCGGCAGCCACCTCCAGGCCGCCTTCGGCGTCGGGGCCCTGCAGGGCGAGTTCGCCCTCCTGGACTTCAGCCTGGGCTTTGGGCAGCGAGACCTCGGCCTTTGGCAGGCCGACCTGCACGTGGGGAGCTTTGACTTTGGGCAGCTTGACGCTGGGCATCTTGACGTCGGGCATCCTGAAGCGAGCTTTCTCGCCGTCTCCTCCGGCGGCCGTCTCGACGGTCACCTCCACGCCGGGCGCTTGGATCTCGGCCCCGGGCAGGGTCACGTCGACTTCGGCGGTTGCCGAGGGCACCGTCACCTGGGGCTCCTTGAGGCTGACGTCCACATCAGCGGCCACGGTGCCCTTGGCTTCTCTGCTGCTGGACCAGCCAAAGGAAGGCATGCCGAACTTGGGCATCTTGAACTTGCCGTCCTTGGTCTTTGCGGCCTCCTTCTCTGGGCCTTTTGCTTCCCCTTCGAGGGCGAGGGCCGCCTCGGGCGCCTGCAGGTCGACGCTGGCCTTTGGAAGGGTGACGTCGACGGACGGCAGGCTGATGTCCACCTTGGGAGCTTTGATGTCGGCTTTGGGCATTTTGAGGGAGGGCTTCTCCAGCTTCCAGCCGGCCCCTTCGGTTTTGGCGCCGGGGACGTCGGCTTTGAGGCCCAGCGCGGGGCCCTCCCCTGTGGCCGTCACGGTGGCGGAGGGGAGGTCGACCTCTGCGGTGGGCAGGCTGACCTCGCCTTCCAGCCCTTCCGCCTTGGGGGGCGACACTCCGAATTTGGGCTTGTCGAACTTGGGCATCTTAAGCTTCCCTTTCAGGCCCGCGGCTTCCAGGTCGGCCCCGCCGAGCGAGGCTTCGGCAGAGGGCACTTTGAGGTCTACCTCGGGCGCCTGGATCTCGAGGGAGCCTTCGACGGAGGGCAGCTTGATGTCGGGGGCGGCGATGCTGACGTCGCCGGCGCCGGCCTTGAGGTCTGCCTCTGGGAGGCTGGCGTCGACTTTGTGCAGGCGGACGTCTGCGTCCAGTTTGGGGGCCTTGACGGTCGGCTTGGAGAAGACCACGCTGGGCACCTTGACTTTCAGCATGTGTATTTTCATGCCGCCGCCCTCGACTTTGCCGGCAGCCACCTCCAGGCCGCCTTCGGCGTCGGGGCCCTGCAGGGCGAGTTCGCCCTCCTGGACTTCAGCCTGGGCTTTGGGCAGCGAGACCTCGGCCTTTGGCAGGCCGACCTGCACGTGGGGAGCTTTGACTTTGGGCAGCTTGACGCTGGGCATCTTGACGTCGGGCATCCTGAAGCGAGCTTTCTCGCCGTCTCCTCCGGCGGCCGTCTCGACGGTCACCTCCACGCCGGGCGCTTGGATCTCGGCCCCGGGCAGGGTCACGTCGACTTCGGCGGTTGCCGAGGGCACCGTCACCTGGGGCTCCTTGAGGCTGACGTCCACATCAGCGGCCACGGTGCCCTTGGCTTCTCTGCTGCTGGACCAGCCAAAGGAAGGCATGCCGAACTTGGGCATCTTGAACTTGCCGTCCTTGGTCTTTGCGGCCTCCTTCTCTGGGCCTTTTGCTTCCCCTTCGAGGGCGAGGGCCGCCTCGGGCGCCTGCAGGTCGACGCTGGCCTTTGGAAGGGTGACGTCGACGGACGGCAGGCTGATGTCCACCTTGGGAGCTTTGATGTCGGCTTTGGGCATTTTGAGGGAGGGCTTCTCCAGCTTCCAGCCGGCCCCTTCGGTTTTGGCGCCGGGGACGTCGGCTTTGAGGCCCAGCGCGGGGCCCTCCCCTGTGGCCGTCACGGTGGCGGAGGGGAGGTCGACCTCTGCGGTGGGCAGGCTGACCTCGCCTTCCAGCCCTTCCGCCTTGGGGGGCGACACTCCGAATTTGGGCTTGTCGAACTTGGGCATCTTAAGCTTCCCTTTCAGGCCCGCGGCTTCCAGGTCGGCCCCGCCGAGCGAGGCTTCGGCAGAGGGCACTTTGAGGTCTACCTCGGGCGCCTGGATCTCGAGGGAGCCTTCGACGGAGGGCAGCTTGATGTCGGGGGCGGCGATGCTGACGTCGCCGGCGCCGGCCTTGAGGTCTGCCTCTGGGAGGCTGGCATCGACTTTGTGCAGGCTGACGTCTGCGTCCAGTTTGGGGGCCTTGACGGTCGGCTTGGAGAAGACCACGCTGGGCACCTTGACTTTCGGCATGTGTATTTTCATGCCGCCGCCCTCGACTTTGCCGGCAGCCACCTCCAGGCCGCCTTCGGCGTCGGGGCCCTGCAGGGCGAGTTCGCCCTCCTGGACTTCAGCCTGGGCTTTGGGCAGCGAGACCTCGGCCTTTGGCAGGCCGACCTGCACGTGGGGAGCTTTGACTTTGGGCAGCTTGACGCTGGGCATCTTGACGTCGGGCATCTTGAAGCGAGCTTTCTCGCCGTCTCCTCCGGCGGCCGTCTCGACAGTCACCTCCACGCCGGGCGCTTGGATCTCGGCCCCGGGCAGGGTCACGTCGACTTCGGCGGTTGCCGAGGGCACCGTCACCTGGGGCTCCTTGAGGCTGACGTCCACATCAGCGGCCACGGTGCCCTTGGCTTCTCTGCTGCTGGACCAGCCAAAGGAAGGCATGCCGAACTTGGGCATCTTGAACTTGCCGTCCTTGGTCTTTGCGGCCTCCTTCTCTGGGCCTTTTGCTTCCCCTTCGAGGGCGAGGGCCGCCTCGGGCGCCTGCAGGTCGACGCTGGCCTTTGGAAGGGTGACGTCGACGGACGGCAGGCTGATGTCCACCTTGGGAGCTTTGATGTCGGCTTTGGGCATTTTGAGGGAGGGCTTCTCCAGCTTCCAGCCGGCCCCTTCGGTTTTGGCGCCGGGGACGTCGGCTTTGAGGCCCAGCGCGGGGCCCTCCCCTGTGGCCGTCACGGTGGCGGAGGGGAGGTCGACCTCTGCGGTGGGCAGGCTGACCTCGCCTTCCAGCCCTTCCGCCTTGGGGGGCGACACTCCGAATTTGGGCTTGTCGAACTTGGGCATCTTAAGCTTCCCTTTCAGGCCCGCGGCTTCCAGGTCGGCCCCGCCGAGCGAGGCTTCGGCAGAGGGCACTTTGAGGTCTACCTCGGGCGCCTGGATCTCGAGGGAGCCTTCGACGGAGGGCAGCTTGATGTCGGGGGCGGCGATGCTGACGTCGCCGGCGCCGGCCTTGAGGTCTGCCTCTGGGAGGCTGGCGTCGACTTTGTGCAGGCTGACGTCTGCGTCCAGTTTGGGGGCCTTGACGGTCGGCTTGGAGAAGACCACGCTGGGCACCTTGACTTTCGGCATGTGTATTTTCATGCCGCCGCCCTCGACTTTGCCGGCAGCCACCTCCAGGCCGCCTTCGGCGTCGGGGCCCTGCAGGGCGAGTTCGCCCTCCTGGACTTTAGCCTGGGCTTTGGGCAGCGAGACCTCGGCCTTTGGCAGGCCGACCTGCACGTGGGGAGCTTTGACTTTGGGCAGCTTGACGCTGGGCATCTTGACGTCAGGCATCTTGAAGCGAGCTTTCTCGCCGTCTCCTCCGGCAGCCGTCTCGACGGTCACCTCCACGCCGGGCGCTTGGATCTCGGCCCCGGGCAGGGTCACGTCGACTTCGGCGGTTGCCGAGGGCACCGTCACCTGGGGCTCCTTGAGGCTGATGTCCACATCAGCGGCCACGGTGCCCTTGGCTTCTCTGCTGCTGGACCAGCCAAAGGAAGGCATGCCGAACTTGGGCATCTTGAACTTGCCGTCCTTGGTCTTTGCGGCCTCCTTCTCTGGGCCTTTTGCTTCCCCTTCGAGGGCGAGGGCCGCCTCGGGCGCCTGCAGGTCGACGCTGGCCTTTGGAAGGGTGATGTCGACGGACGGCAGGCTGATGTCCACCTTGGGAGCTTTGATGTCGGCTTTGGGCATTTTGAGGGAGGGCTTCTCCAGCTTCCAGCCGGCCCCTTCGGTTTTGGCGCCGGGGACGTCGGCTTTGAGGCCCAGCGCGGGGCCCTCCCCTGTGGCCGTCACGGTGGCGGAGGGGAGGTCGACCTCTGCGGTGGGCAGGCTGACCTCGCCTTCCACACCTTCCACGTTTTTTGTACTTGCTTCTAAATTTGGCAGTTTTCCTTCCATTTCTCTTACCTGATCTTCAGTTTGCCCTGTTTCATCCCTTGTAGTTGCCCAGGTAAATGTAGGCAATTTAAACTTTGGGAGTCTGAATTTGCTTTCTTTTCCCTCTGTCTCTTTTTCTCCTGTCTTCATGCCAATGTCCATCTTTAAGGTTTTACCACTTGTCGACATGCCATCTTCTTCTATCTGTCCTTTTTTTACACTATCTACTGATTCAGCTGTGATTTCTTCTTTTGATATTTTCATGTCAGCTTTAGGTGTCTTGGCCATTTTGAATGTTGGCATTTGTATTTTCCAAGTAGATACTTCTGATTCTGCATCAGCCATGTGAGGTTTCACATCCAAATGCCTGCTGTCCTCTGAACTTGTATCAGCTGTTTTTTCTCGTACTGAATATGGAACATCACTTCCCATTTTGCTGTTTTCAGTCTCTGTCTCTTTTATTTTGGGCACTGACATCTCAAATTTTGTTTTCTGAATTGTTCGTATTTGTGTGTCATCTTCTGCTTGTTTTTCTCCTGTTTGCAGCGTGTCAGATGTTGTGTGTAATTCTGCTTTAGCAGTGCCTATTTCTAGACCTTTTACTTCTATAGATCCTTGTGCTTTGTGACCCATCATGTCTATGTTAATTCCACTTTCTCGTTCCTTTTTATCTGCTGTTCCTTTCTGTTTCTTTTTTCGGGATTTTGATGAGGCTTGCGGTGATTGTTTAGTTGGGCTTTCTTTCAGAACAGGTGTTTCTAAACTGGGCTTTGGTATCTGTGTTGTTATAGCTGGTACTTCAGGTACAATAAATTTTGATGTTGATTCCTTGTCTTTTTCTTTTTTAATGTTTATTTCAACTTCAGGGCTTTTTTTTGCATGAGATGGAATGCCATTTTTCATATCTTTTAAGTCTTTCGTTAAAGTTTCAGTTACCTCTCCTGTTTTAATTTCATAAGCAGGAGATGTGGTATATTCAACAGTTAGGATTTCGGGATTTTCCAGGCTGATATCTTCTTTATGTATTTTTTCTCTTTCAGATAACAGTGTAGTTTTTATTTCTTTTTTTTGCTTGTCTGCTGGTTCTGGTTTGGATCTGTGCATTTTGAATCCAATGCTAGGGAACTTCAGTTTCTTTTGGCTTCCTTTTTTTTCTTTGATATGGACTTCTTGTTGAAATTGAGACTCTGTGTCTGTGCTTGTAGGGGAAATATCCTGTATAGCAGGCTCATATGCATCTGATGTACTATGAGATCTTCTGTGCCCCAGTATCTTCTTATTTTTAATCGACTGGAATTTTGGCCACGACAGTCTATCTTTTTTAGGTCTCTTGCTCCTTCCTACCCTTTGGCTTACAATTAATGTTTCCCTGTCTTCTTCTGAAATGGCTTTTCCTGAAACATGCAGTGTTTCTTCAGGAATGCTCTCACTGAGTTCTTTTTCCTGAAAGAACAAATAGTAGTCAGAAGACTAAAAGTAAACTAAATACAGATGCAACACAAAATAAAATACATACTATAAAACATGTAGAAAAATGTGCTTTTTATTCAGACTATCTACTTGTTATATAAAAAATTCCTAAAAATGTTGTATATAATTCAGGCAGAAATTACATAAAACAAATGGATTATATGACTGTAATAAGTAGATTTCTGGAGATTTACATTCTTGGCAAAATACTGCAGTAAGTAGAGGTTTGTATCTGTATATCTCTACACATGTCTGTACAAATTTAAATATTTTTATATTCGTATATGAAAAGAAAAATAATTTTGAATGTGATGGAGACCTATGAGCAGATCATGTCTATGGAAATATCAGTGATTAAACACATATTTTTATGAGAAAATTTCATTGGTGATCTTTTGAGAAAAATATTTACTGATATTTTAATATATTACAGAGCTTATCTGGGCCTGCTCTATCAGTGGATACTTAACAACAACAAAAAAATGCTGACTCGCTAGAGTATGTTTTTCTACCCTAACGCAAGATTGTGACTTTATCCGAAACCTATAGTCTTGCCCAGGGTATTTAAAAAGCTGCAAATATTGTGTGGGGTTTTTTTGTTCTCATGAATATTCATGTTAGTAAGTTTAAACACATGCCTAAGTCTTAAGAAGAGACTAGTGTGTATTTTCTGGTCTATTTCCACACAGCACAATACTACAGTGTTATCCAAACTTTGTAAACAAATCAAATATCTACCTGGCTTATTCTTTCCTTTTTGTAGTGGGCTGTAGAGTGAATGTGTTCTAGCTCTTCTTTCCCAGCAATTTTTCTTTTGAGGCTGAATTGGACTCTGTATGGCTCGGAATATTGGAGAATCTTGAGTGCATCTTCATATTTGATATTATCGAAAAATATTGTAGCACTTAGAAGCTGATCACCTGCAAGTGGAATCAGACATCATTTTAATTAGTTTGTGTTTTCTTGCACTTTTTCAAATGCTGTTGAATTAATACCCACAAAAAAAATTTACCACATCCTATTTATTTAAAATATGAAATTCTGTTCACGTAACAGAATCATAGAATAGTTAAGGCTGGAAAGGACCTCTGGTGATCATCCAGTCTAAGTACCCTGCTCAGGGAAGGATCAGCTACAGCCAGTTGTTCAGGTCTATGTGCAGTCAGGTTTTGAATATCTCCAAGGATGGTGACTCCACAACCTCTCTGGAAAACCTGTTGCAGTGTCTGACCACCCTGACAGTAACAAAGGTTTTTTTCTTATATTTTTCAGTATTTAGACTCTGGACTTTTGTTCTTGTTTAAATCATTATTTATTGTAGTTTTGCAGCATAATCTTTTGTGAAAGAATCAAAGGCAGGTTCTTCATGAATGTTATGAGTTGGGTTTTGGTTATTTTTCATTTTATTTGTGTATACACTATTTTCTATGTATCTTTTTCACTGTTGCAGTGAAAATTAGAAATGTTTTTTATGGTATTAAAAAAAAATCAAATTTTGTTATTTTTAAAGAAACTGATCTTTGAAATTATTAATATGGAAAAGTTAAGCTCACACATAATATTAGTTGGTTTGGGATCTACTATTTCTGTTACCTAAAGAGATGACAGATCAGGTAGGTATCTATATGCACACACAGCTACATACCTGATTGTTTTATGATATATTAAAAAAAAACCCTAAACAACAAAACAACAGAAAATCAGACTGTACCTTCTCTCAGACTAAATATTTTTGAAGCAGGAGATTCCTTAAGTACTTTTTTAATAAATATTCCTTCATTTCCTCCACCCGTCACACTAAAACCACTAGCACCAGCTTCCACTTCTGTTTTCAGGGTCACTTCCATGGTCTCCTAGATATAGAAAAAAGTGTGAATTTACAATTTTTATTCAATTGTATCAAAGTGTTCTACATTATTCTACAATAAAAAGTTGAGTCTCCTCAGGTATATTTTCAGTAGCTCAAGAAAGATTATCTAAAATAGAGAATGTACTTGTTCAGTGGGGGTTTGATTCTGCTCTAAATAAGAATTAAGCACATGCATTAGGGTTATGTTGGATCAGGGCCATAGAGAAAATAGGTTATAATTTTAAAACATGAAGCATATGGAAACTTTTAGGGCTGAAATGTATTTTCTGTGAAGATGTTAAACACCTGAATTAGAGTCAATGGTCTGGAAAAGTCAAAGACCTATTGTTGTACTGTACTCAAACTGGAGAAGGCTAAAGAATGCTAAAAAAAATATGGAAGGACCCCAAATAGGACAGGTAAGTGTTCATGCCTGTGCCACAGCTAGGCAATTTGTGAAGTTTCTGGTCAAAACAAGTCTAAAGTGACTGTCTATTTGTCCTTCCCTCTGTCCACCCATCCATGTCTGTGTGTTGTAACAAACTTTACTATTTTGCAAACCTCATGCCTAAAACCACTGAGTGCTTTTAGACTGACCTGTGGATGACTCTGTTTTGATCTGTCTGTAGAATGTTTTTTGTTTTCTTCTTGAAGCTGAAAAATAATTTGCAATTATTTAGTGTTCAGAAGTCATGCTGTTGTAAAGTACAACAGAAGTCCTACACCAGTTAAAATGCCTGGTTTAGACTAAGAACTGAGGCTGTCTTTAATGGCAACAGAGCAAAATTGGGATCTACAAGTGCAATGTACAATGTGAATGATTTAACTATATTATTGCCAGTAGTAAATTAGATGCGAAGGCCTCCCTGCATTGTACCAAAATTTGCATGAAATGAACTCCAGAGACCAATTGTATTAAGACATTGGGAGCTTTTCTGTGTTACTTATGCAGCACATTTCTCATGCTTTCATCTTTGTGAATGTACCCTTTTTTCATTTATTTGACTTCAGCATGAATTTCAAACTATTGCCTGATTATCTTAACATGACTCTACTAATTAAATCTTTACCTTTGAATAACCAAGACGTACAGGCAATTTTGAAACATATATTAGTTAGATTCAAGCCAGCTAAATATTCTAACAGAAAATAATTGTGATTTCTTGACACTCTCTGCCCCAAGTCCTTTAAGGAATAAAGTCAAATGCATTTTTTGTGAAGAAACAAGAACATGGCCAACAACAAGTCCAGAACAATATAAAACCATCAGTGAATATGGCCTTGATTTTGGTGGGGACAGGAAGACAATATTGCTGCAACAACATCCTGTTATGTGACATATAAGTCTTGGCTAGTTGTAGGAGCTAAAGCCTCTTGAATGAACTTGCTAAAGCCATGCCTGCATCAAAACTCAGTGATGAAAACTCAGTGTCTTGCCTTTAAATATTCTTCTTCTATGGAATATTCATAAACTGGAGAGGATCCTTGTGGCCTTGGACGGATGTCTTCTACTGCCACTTCATTAACCTGTGGAAAAAAAATGAGTGGTGGAAAGGAACATCCACCATTAAACAATGACGCATATTTTTTAGGAGAGTTTTTCTACTTAGGCATAATCTTCTGTGTACAAATCTTTCATTAGTAATGGTGGATGTAGAATAACCAATAACTCTTTCCTTAAGTCAAGAACAAATGCAATTGTCATTTAAGGATATTACTCAAGAACACAAGGGACAGACTCCTGAGAGACAAAACCAATGGTATGCTGATTTTGGTTTTCTTTATATGTATTGTATGCATCTATGGGCTAAACAGACTGAGAATACTGACAGATCAATTAGTAATAATTGAAAAAGGCAATAAAAATTCATTCCCCTGCTTTATTTGCACACTTAACCTTTGCATCCTGCAGCTTCAAACTTTATTGCCCTCTCTAACCAAGCAAACCGTGGAAGAGTCCCAGCAGGAATTTCTGCTGACAAGTGCTTGGCATGCTTCCTTCTGGAGTCAAATGATAGGGAACCTAAACCGGCTAAAGCTTTAAGGGAAAGTTACTGTAGTCAACAGCCATGTAATAGTTTGCTAAGTCTTGGTATTAAACTTATGCTGGTGAATCGTGGCAAAGAGCAGATCACTTTATATTGAAGCATCATACCAGCTTTTCAGCTGGCAGGAGAATCCCAAGCAGAAATACAACATTTTTGATGGGGAAAAAAAGTTGCCAGCAAGACCCAGCTGTAAATGAAATATTTAGGATCCCATTTGAACAAGGTAACTGCCAAAACCCCATTCCAAAAAAAAATCCCACTCTAAAAAATACTCACAGAATCTTCGTCCTCTGCATCCACATCAGCATCAGCATCTCCTGGAGGCTCAGCCGGTCTCAGCTGTCGTCCAGAACCTGAAAGCAGCATACAGGTTGTTGATGTCTGTGGGAGCCACGCAGAGCACAGAGCAGTCAGCTTGCAAGCTGAAGCCCTCCAGAGCAGCACGCCTGGGGGACACGCACGGGCTGGCTGTAGAAAGGCTTGCTTTTGTTTAGATTCCTTATCTTGGATCTCATCAGGCCAATCTTTCCAAAGATACCAGAAATACTCATATCCAGAAATGTAAAGGCTTTTGTGAAGGAAAAAATCCCCAGATTGGAGAAAATGTACAACTAGAAGTTAGCCAGAGTTGGGTTGGTTGGTGGGGGTTTTTTTGATTACCAAGCGGGGCTTGAGGTGTGTATTGGGCAGGATTGCCAGGGTTTCGGCAGCGGTGTGGCTGTGGGGTGGTCTCTGTGGGAGGAGGCCATGAACCACCCTGTGCTGGACGCAGCCACTTGCAGCCAGCTCCACCTGCAATGCTGAACCGATCAGAGGAGTTTCTGTGAAAACGTGTTTAAGAAAGAGTGGTAAACACTGAGAAAAAGAGGCAACACCACTACAGGAGGAGGAGAAAGACAGAGAAGACCACACCAGAGCAGGAGGAGAGAGGAGAGATGTCAGAGCAGGAGAAATGCTGGAGCAACTTAGGATCTCAAGCTGGGGCTGGAGGAAGAAAAGCTGCCTGAGCAAGGGCAGAGAGGAGGAGGCTGGACTCTGATGAGTCGGAGGCTGGTGGAGGAACTTGTCCTGGGGCAACTGAGCATGAAGCAAGGAGTGGAAAAATAAAAGCACCCACCCATCTGCTGACCCCCCAGCTCCTGCACCAACCCTTACCTCCTCAAAGGGACTGAGTGTAGCCCACAGTGAGGGGATTGGAGACCAGAAAGAGGGGAGGTGTATGGAGGAGAACTGAGGTGTTTTTCCCTGAGTGGTTTCATTTTTTAAAAAATATCAGAATCAGTAATTAGAAGTTCACTGATTGGCAATAAATTAAATTGATTGAAATTCCCCATCTTGAAACTTTTCCTTGCTTCTGACAGAGGTCTTAAGAGCCAGAGAGTAAACATGAACATTTGATAGTCATAAAAACACTGTTTTCTTGGGTTTTTAATAGTATTGAGGGCAGAGAGAGATGAGTTGAAGGAGATGGGCTGTATGAAGGTATGATTCTGTTGGAATGCCTTAAATTGGGCACTGAAGAATGAAAACAGCATGAATACATCATCATTTTCAGAGAACCAGGCTTATCCAGTAGAGGACAGTGTGGCTGAATTACACATTCCCTGATACACAGGCTATTCTAATACATGCCCAAGTCCTTGTCCCGGTTAACTGTCTCTTTTCTGTCTCCATGCTCCATTTTTTTCAAGCCATCAGGCCGTCTGGCTCTCCCACAGCCAGTTCTGCAGCTGCCACTAGTATACATAGTTTTGGCTCTGCTAAACAGATCCTCTGGCTTAAAAATATGCTTGAACACTAGAGAAGACAACTACAAGCAGAACTGTGCAACTCATTAATTGTCGACATTAAGTGAAGAATCCATGGGATGGAACACAACATTTCTGGATGTGTATATTACATGCTGTGTGTGCAGACAAGCTGGCACGACTGATGCATGTGTGAAATCACTCTAACTTACACAAGTTACCAAGCTCTTGTTAAAATGGCTGTGATTTTGCTAGCCTTTCTTCATAGTTTTCTGATCTCTTACATTTATTTTTTGTTGACTTTTTTGAAGATGAAATTACTTAGTACAGGCAGGGTTTTGAAAGAGTTATGCCACATGATCAGTGATGGACCACTTCGTTAAGATGAATGGAAATAGCGTACTTCCAGTGGGAATATCCCATGTCAGTCTGTGGGCCAGGTTTCCAAACTTGATTGATAGACTAGAAGGCATCCTCATTAGTCATATGTACATCATCTTAATCAGCTCTCTTGTGGTATTTTAGCTCTAGAGAACTAGGATCAACTCAGAACACATCAGGGCTGCCAGACCATGCCTCCTTTAGCCTTCACAGGACTAGTCCCAATGCCTATGATGGACAATTCTAGAAAATGATCTCAATGCAGACCCTAATTCAGACTAAAGACCTGCATAAATTGGCTTGACTATTTTTAAAAAACTCTAGTATATGCAATTTTCAGAAGCTCAAGAAATGAGCATAACCTTGTTAAAAAATTTAGATGTGGATTTATGAATCTGATTTTAGGCATTTCTGCTTGAAAATTCTGGAATTCATTCATGAATCTCTTTACCACATATATTTTAATAAGCATCATATGAGGAGAAGAGCTGCAGGACTGAGACTTGATTGTTTAATTTGCTTAGTGCTTCTAAAAATTCAGGTGCCAACAGTGAATTTTATGGCTGTTACTAAATTTCCAAGAAATAGTAAGGACTTAGTCTTGTGGCATTGCTGTGTTTTTCACTTGGGAGAATCCCACCCACAAGCCCTGCAGTCCAGCAGAATGACTTAACAGAATACTGCTTGGATCGCTAGAGTATTTGCTCTTCAGTGCAGCACTTCAAGGCTAATGACAGCATTGATCCCTAGTGGCTGCCAATAATTTTACTACTGGAAAAGAAAAAGGAAAGAATTATCTGGGAGAATTCTTGGGCTGGCTCACTGCTGTTTCTCTTGTTTTACTCTGGTGTAACTTCACTGACATTTTAGTTGTCTAGAACAGAAGCAATGCAAGTATGGGGTGCTCCGTTCTCAGGAACTGAATGGTCCTGTATAGTCTGTGCTGTTGATTTTTCACCATCCAGTGGGGCATATCCTTTGAGTCTAGGGTACTGCAGCTATCCTACGGGTTCTAACAGAGGTGAAACTTTTAAGCCCAGATGTTTTAAACAAAGGATTCTTTGAATGGTTAGGTGACCAACACCTTCAAAAATCTTCCCGTTGCTAAGACCGGGCTACTCACAAAATCCAAGAGAATTAGATCACTTCCTGCAGTGAGTCCCAAACACCTATTTCCCATCGGGATGCCATTTTAAAGCAACAAGTGACCCAGTCAATTCTTGTTCAGCATGGACGTAGAGAGATAGACCTGGCCTGGATGACACCTCATCTGGGCCTGGGCCAGAAGTTTCGTATTTTTCACCAGCTGTTGATCAAGCAAAGCAGTGGTGTATGAGGCACAAGGGTGGCTTCACATCCTTGGCCAAGTATTGGCAGGCAATTGCTCTCCTTGTCCTTGCTAGAGGGGCTGCGGATCAAGGTTTGCCAAAATGTCACCAGAAAAATCCCCTGCTGTTAAAAGGAAAAACTGTCAGCATAAAAGGCCTCTTTCACCCACCTCCTGATGGGTAGGAAGGGACAGAGTCCTCCTGTGAAAGCCTTTAGTAAACTGTTACCTCTCCTAAATAGTGATAGTTGGACTCTTTCCTACAAAATGGAGCAACAGATTACTGTTCCCAGGGCTAACAGAGATGTGGCTGAGATTGCGTGAAGGGACGTCAGCTACACAAATGACCTTCCCTCCCAAAGCTCCACACCGAGACCTTTCCATCCGCCCTGATTTCCCCAAACTCTGCCTACTCTGCCCCTCTACCATAGCTAACCCATGTCATAAAAGCCTTCTTGTGCCCCTGATTCCTACTGTAGACTAAGATTTGCTTCAGATTTTTTCCCGATTCAGAGTACTTTAAAAGCAAATCTATAAGAGGGGAATTACAGTACATTGATGATTTCCATTTTCAGCAAAGCCTTCTTTCTGTGTATAAAAGACTGTGCCAATAAACTATGATTTATATGCATGTCATTCTCATGCCCCAAATAGCAGTGATGCCAACATTTTATAGGTTTTAACTTTTTTTATGAACCCTGGACAATCAATGCTTTGTTCAAAATGTTTTCATAAACAAGATGGAATTTACATCAGTGGCTACTTCTAATAGCCACTGAACTGACTTCAGAACAAGGGAATTTTTTGAAAGTACGCAGTAGGAGTTATATAGTCTGGAACATTTTCATATCATATGACTGAAAAGTGTATTTGCTTTTTTAAATGCAATTTTAAAAAAAATATTTTATCTTTAATCTAACAACTCAGCTGGACTGCTTTGGGTAAAACCACAAAAACATAAAACCAGGTTATTTTTTGGTATTCACATTTGGTGGGTAACAGTCTCCAAAACCACATTTGAGACATTATAATAAATTTCAGGTGTGGCAGTGTCATTGAATGCAAGTCAATTGTGCTTTAATTTGTTGTATAAACTGAAGATAAACCTAACTTTAATTGGGACACTGACTTATAAAATTACCATAATCTGTACACTTTAAAATCAAATAAAACAGCAAATGAGAATTCCAGAGATGCTGTTAAAAAAGAGACAATAACATCCTTTGCCAATCATCCTAGCTTCCTTGCTTACAAATTATATCACTTTCTCTACAATTCTTAGGTTTGGCCTTTCTGCTTTTTAAGATTTTATAGTAAAGTTATGTTTGCATATGGATGTAGTGAATTTAAGTAATCTGCTCTTATCTTTAAGCATATAACTTTTCCTTGCATCAACTTCTTAGGCATTATCTTTCCTGCTAGAAGTGGCTTTGTTCTGTTTGATTTTATTTAATTTTGTTCTGTTTTGTCAGAGAGAACTAAAATGCTGTTGTTGTGTTGTTTTCCCTGGGATTTTAACGTAGATCAGTTAAAACTGACAAGAGTAGCAATGGTTGCAATGCACATATTTCTTACAAAGATGCAGGTTAAATATTGCTCATTCTCAAGTAAAATCTTCACCAGGAGAAGAGGTTCCTACTTGCCATGTACTGACTGGTATGAATTATCTAACTTCACTTCAACAACTAGTTTCTCTTAACAGACAGAAACCTGATCTCTGGTAAACATCTGTCCACAGGTGAAAACATGCATGCTTTGCTCACTCATTTGTTATTATTTGTTAATATACGAAGGTCACAACCTGTGCCTTTTCTGTACTAGGATTTTGATGCTTCCTAGTTACCATTTCTTAGCTATGATAAGAAACAAGCAGTCCTGTTTGTGCAGTATTGTGGAAATAATAGCTTTGAGCCCATAGCCAGTTAGAAGACTCGTGCCTTGACGTGTGGGCAAGGCTGGGCCATCATTAGATCAGGTCTTGTCTGACAGCGCAAAGCACGCTCTGGGCACATAACCTGATTTGTATTATTAATAAGGAGAAGGAGGAGTGAATAGGTGCAAGGCAAACAACAACAATAATAATTTAGTACCGTTGTCATTGTTGGCACTGTGTTTGACCCAGCAAAGTATTCATACATGTAGGTCAGCAGTTTTCACAGTGCTCCCTCATGTGCTTATGCCTTGTTGCAAACAAGGATGTGCATCGCTGCTGTCACGGACAGCTTTAGCTGCCTTCTGTATCAGACCTCTCTTCTTGCAACCCTCAGTCCCTGTACCTGCCGATCTGTCTGTCCCTGTGCCCTCTGGCACCCTGTCCTCGGTCTGTTACTTCTCATGCGTGCATGGCTAGTCACTGCTAATGCACTGTCCCAGAATTCCTCCTGCTTTTTAAATTAAATCCCTTTCTCAAAACAGGTAGCGTGCCTGATATTTTTCCCACAGCTTGTTCTCCCTCTCTTGCAGGTATTGCAATTACTGGGATTCCTTTTCTTCCCTCAGAGCTCTCACAGCCTCCCGAGCAGTGCTGCTGCGAAGCCCCGCAGCCCCTTCTGATTCACTTCTTATATTTGAAATAGGGAATATTTAGAATAGTTAGAATATTTAAAATCGTGGGTCCCAGTTCAGGAAAGCACTTGATAATAGGAACGCTATGCATATGCTTGGCATTCATCTTGGCCTCTCAAGAGCACTTTTTCAGATAGGTAAGTTCACCTGACTTTAGTTTACTAAGAGAAATTTTTCACTTTGAGGTTATGGGCAAAAAGGCAGCAATTCAAACACTGTACTTTTTCTTTGGCAACCTCAGTGCTTCAGTTTCCATGTCTGCGTCTTTTTTATACCCATCCCAATCCACTGTCTCTATTGTTTTGATGAGTTATTAAATTAATGCACCTTGCAATGGGTTCTTTGGGTTTCCCAGGATATCCCAGAAGACTGGTGACTGACAAATAAATGCAGATCAACCAGCTAATTAAAACATCACTTCAGCTAGGCAGTGTCATCAAGCATATAAGCTATTGCATTCTTGGTTTGGTTTTCTTAAAGGTCCCATGACTGAAAAATGACCTAAATCAGATATTTTTTTTAAAAGCCGTTACAGACAAAGTTACAATGACAGCAAAAGGACCACCTTTTCTGTCTCAGCTACCATTTTCTGAATACGAACATGAATTTTTGGCACTTAATAGAACTATTTTCACCAGTTTCCAAAATCAGCTGTGCTACAGATCTCTCAATCCACAAGGAGATGTTTGTGTTCTGTTAACTGCATCAGTTAGCTTGACAGGACAGAATTTGCCGATCCCACTAAAAATGTTGTGCAAATGATATGTACAAGCACAAAAATAGCTACTTAGTATCAGCAGCGGCCGGAAATATTTCACTGTTTCTCTTTGTTTCCCCCCCCGAGTTTTTTTTCCTAGGCTCAAGTTACAAATGGAAGTGGTGACCTAATGCTACATTAAAGAGGACTAAAAGCCTAGCGATACCGCAATGCTTCAAGGTCTACTGTTAAAAAGAAACAAACCATGGCAGATTTGTTGTCCAGGACTGCTGTCTGGAGGCTACACAGCAAAGAGCATCTGTTCTAACACTGCACCTTGGGTTCCGCTGTGAATTTCCTTAAGTGTAAATGCCAGGTAACCAAGTGTAAAGGCCGTGAACAAGAACAACTAGGAACACACGAGCGTAGCAGGGTGAGGGGCTTGGCTGTGGCAGTTCTGAGCAATCGTCCTCACCACCCAAATCCTCCTGGGCAGTCTGGTGGAGGAGTCACGTCCTTCCAAACAAGCAATGCTGGAGGAAAACGATCTTGTGAGCATCAGTTGGCAAAATAAGAATCCGAAAGTGTCTGCAAGTACACTTTTTCACGCACGCGCTGTGTTCCTTGAGGAAGCTGCCACGAGGTTTAAAGCACAGCTCATGGCACAGACTCTTGCACAGTCTGTGTAGGCTTGACCATGAACTCCAGCACACCCGTGGCATTCCCAGTAAGCGGCTCCAACAATGCTGGGGAAAACCATCAGCGAAAAAATCAAGAGGTTCATCTTCTACAGAGATCTCCCTGCACATTCCAGAGACCTGGATTCATTCCATTGTCCTGCAAGATCCCACGGACTGAGTTACAACAACTGCTGGGCAGGGCTCTGGGGCACGGCAGGACCGCAGCGGGAATGCTGTGCCTGTCACTCTATCCGGGCAGGATCCACGGCAATGGGGAGATGCGGGTGGGATGACACACAGAAGGCTGCCTCTCCCAGCCCTCCATCTCAGGAATGTAATGTTACTTCACTTGAACCACTGCCAGCGGGACACTGGGGGCACCCAGTAGCTCCACCTAGACGAACCAGCTTGTCAGCTCCGAAATGAACGGCTGCCACAGCAGAAAAAGGAGCCTTTCTGCCTCAGAAAAAAAAGTGATAAAGTGAGGAATAGCACCTCTCCTTTAGCGTTTACACTCTGCCCTGTGCTGGGAGTAGGACCCTCCCCACCAAGCCCTGAAATTCTGGTCTCCCTAACTGTTTCTCTGGGATGAAGGCAAAGGGCTAGTCTGTGGCATGAAGATAAAGATTTCGCTGCTAAAGGGGTTTAACAGGCCTTGTTATCTGCAGGATGCTATCAGAACCAGCTAGGCCTGCGTTTAAGCCGTCCTCCCGCCTTTGTTTTGCGTTGGGTTTGGCAATGCCCCCTGGCTGCACTCTGTCCCTGAGCTGCATACTTGTACTGCCATGAATGTAGCTCAGGCTCCGGAGCCAAAAGCAGGGGCTTGTAGCACAGCAGAGCTCAAGGAGCAGCTACTCCCAAATAACCAATGCGTGAATAGTTTCCTTCCATTCAAGGCATGAACAAGATGTTTTGATTCAATGCCTTGGTATGTTAAGCTGCCCTTGTCAGCAGTTAGAGTACTCATTAACAGCCTTCAAATCATCTCTTCTCAAAACCTCCCGAAAAGAGAAAATATACGTAAGTTACAATCATCAGTCTCCTTGCCTGGCAGGAGACCTGTTTGTGAAGTTAGCTCCTACTTTTATCAAAAGGAACCGTACTCCGCTCTGCAGAGTACATCCAAGTGGAGAAATGTCTCGGGAATTTAGGTTTCTTGCAGACCATACTGAGCTCCATAGGATTTTATAGAGCATTTTCTACAGGTTGACTAATATCAAGGAGGATGTGGAAGAGCGCTAGCAACTAAGAACAGATATAAACACTACCATAAAAAGAGAAACTAACAGCCCCCAGATGCAAACAAGAGTGAATGGCTTTCCAGTGAGTGTGTATTTATTGATAAGCTCTGCCCACAGATTTAAAACCCTTAAAAGCATGCCTGCTCACACTTCACAATAGGAGCAAAACCTTTAGTGAGACTGATCAGAAAGGAGCTCTTTATTCTTACAGCAGTCCGTCTTTCCTCTGATGGTAAAGATAAACTTAATAGAATCCATAGGACCTTTCAGAGCATGAGCATAAATCACTCTGGTGGGGCTCTGCACAGACTTTCTCGGCTTGAGTCATATTTAAACATGAAAAGCACAGGGGACTATTTTTTTTTTTTTGCAATTGTCAAATTGAAATTTCCCAGATCCTGGGTTAATGAGTTTCATCCAGCTATCACCATTTTTTGGTTGCTTAGCTATATAGGAAATGTAGTTTGGCCAGATCCACATAACTCTTCTGGTACAAGAATAAAATATTTACTAAAATATTTTATTAGTCCAATATTTCACCTGTTGCTAAAAAAAGAATAATGTCTCATAGGAGTAACACAGTGTTTGAAAATAAGCTCTCGACCAAAGTTTGTTGCGAGAACATGATTAGAATGATGTCCAAAAGAGACAGCAAAAGCAGGCGGCAGTGGTTGATACCTGAATTTCTCTCTCCTGGTCCCTCCCCCCCTCTCACTAGTTAAAATACAGCTGCAAGTGGCAGGGTGGAAAAGGCGGCTGGAGAAATGCTCATGGCACCCACCAGAAGTTCAGTGCTGTTTCCCCTACTGAATGGTTCTCTCAGAAGCACAAGTTCTGCATTATCAATTGCCTGGGGGGTAGGTATAATGTCCTGCCCTGTGTCTGTGTGTTTGCTTGTCTTAGGCAGGAATTTTCCTCTCTGAGGTTTTACGTGACAGAATGGGTTTCCAATGTGTGTTTTACTTCCTGCATGAATTCCCATGGTGTTCTGGTGTATAATTATTGCGATGATGATGTGACCTTAAGACCCTCTCTGATAATTATCAATTACGATTTTTTCAGGACTGCAGGTCCTCTATTCTCACAAAGTCAGTAAGGGAAGGGAACCACTTTTAAGCAATTGTTGTTATGTATGTCCTAGCTCCCAGTCTGACCAAAAATCGCTTACCACCCTTTTGGATGGGGCAAAAGTGATTTAAAGATTCATAGCCAAATAAAGCCATAAAGACTGCTCTAATCTACTGTGGTCCTCAACAGTTTTATCTCCTGAGATACACTGTTTTTACTTGCAATCGAGTCTCTACCAGTGCTGTAAATAGTTGCATGGATACCCAGCTAAAATGTCGTAGGGTGTCACTGTCCGTCTGGATAGTCTGGATTTCAAGAAGGCCTTCAGGGGCATGTTGCAATTGAAGTGCTCTCACTTGCCTACCAGCTTCAGAAACCCCAGTAGAAACTACTCTGCGGTTATTTGGTTATCCAATACATTGATTAGGCACGTTGTAGCTTTTTTCCCTCTGAAAGAAATCCCTTCACCTACATAACAAACTAGACTCGGAAAGTGAATGCAAAGCTGCCTTCGTCTCAGAGCCAGGGGCAGTTGATTCCTGCTATCCTCCCTGTTAGATAGCTGTGAACTCAGCTCTTATCATGACTTGCCTAGAAGCAGAGGCAGGTGGGTGCCTATTGCAGATAAGGCCCACAAAGCTCATGAAAATTAACTTTCCCACATTCCTTCTCCTTGCTGATTCACCCCCGCAAGAATCCAGGCTTCTCCCAGAGCAGATTGCTTGTTCCACTGCCAAAGCACAGCCCTGCTCAGATTTAGAAATTAATCAAATGAATACATTTATTAAAAATGATTGTTCTGCCCATGTAAGCTTGATTGGCAGCCCTGGAAACTCAATTTCTCTGGCCGCAGAGTCTGTATTGCTTGAGAAGCAGTGGCCATAACCCCAAACTGTCTCTTAAGGGAGCCCAGTGCTGACCCGGAGAGGCAGCAAGGGAACCTGACTACTCTTTGTCCTCTCTCTGACACATTAAAGGAAGATGCTAATTCTTGGTGCTTTTAGTAGAGAGCACGTTTGTCCCCTAAGAGTAGGTCTTAAGATAAGAATAGAGGATCTACTAACATGATACAAAAAGCCCAAAGCAACTGATACAGGCTTTATAGAAATGGCACTTACCACTCCAAATCACAAACAGACTTTTCAGCCCAAACTGCTCTTCAAAACCACTGCTTAAAAATATCCCCATCAGAATCAATGCGCAGTAAAAATTTTTGTAATTATATATAAATACAAACATATACATATGTACATAGAGAGAGAGAGAGAGTTCACATTAAAGATCCTTATGGTCTAGGAAGACTTTCATTTCTCTTTACTCCATTGATAAAATTTAGTGCAAAATTAAATGCCCAGATGCAGCAATATTACTGGAGTGATGTTACTTTGGCCCTCTCTCTGGTATACTGGGCATAGCCCCTCTCAAAAGAGGAATGCAGCAAAAACCTTGTATTTTTTCCACAACCTTTTATGGGGGCTTTTATATAAACATCTGCCCTTGGAAACAGGTTTTCAGCTTGAGAGAAAATTCCCTGGGCAACTTGTTTGGATGTAAATCACCATAGAAGAAAATATCTTTTAAGCTTTTAAATTCCTTTATGTATACGTAATACAAGAGATATGGGAAAAAGGTGACAGAAAATTATTATGGGAAAATATTTTATGTCAAAGATAAAGTTAGCAGTTCCCTCACTTTGTTAAGATAAAAATATTTTCTGTCAATAAACAGTGGTGGTAGCAAAATAGTATTTGGCACAGCTCATTTTCTCTTTTGTTTGTGTGGTGTAAGAGAGTCCCTTTAAAATTAGAGAGAATTTCTGGATGCAGACTGAGTTTACAAAAGCATAAAAGCTCATTTACAGATAAATTAAGCCATTGAGTCAGATAAATAATTTAATTAGTACAGTTCTGTTCATAGCAATGTAATTCAAATCTGAATAAGTGGACTATAAACTTGGGTTTCAGTCCAAAAAAAGTCAGATTTCTAAAGAATTCAACAGATGACCTACCAAATTCTTTTCAAAAATGATGTCTCCTTAATTCGGTTCATTGGTTCTCACCTTTTTTGAACGTCTTTCCCTAGCAGATGTATACCTCATCCCAGCATTTTCTAAACTTGCCATTTGATAACTATCTTCTTTTACAAATGAAATCTGTGAACTTAATCTTTACTGTTTGAAATTAGAAATAATTAGATGTGTAAGACTGAAAAGCATTGGAATTTTAAGTGCATATTAAGTTATAGAAGGAAAAACTGAAGATGACAAAATTCTGTTGCATTATATTTTTGAAAACAAGAATATTTGAATCTTTGCATGTGGTTTTTAAATGTTTCAGTGCTCATTTTCCCTCTCTGCATCTTCTAGCCAGTTCTGAGGCACCCAAAAATAACAAACCAGCATGCTTGCCTAATAGATTAGAGGAAAACACAGTTTAGTTAAGGAAATATTTTTCAGTTTTATGTTTCACAGAGGCTAGCACAAATGATAGGGAGAAACCATTTTTCTGAAGACTCGTTACTGCAGTTCTGGATTTCTTTCTGATTAAACACTCAAGTGGGGAGAAAGTAACTACACTGCAGTTCGTCCATGTGGTAACTGGTGAATGAATTGATCTGGGTGGAGTTGTTTGAAAGCCCTAAGATGACTATTTCTTGGATTTGATTATCAACCCTAAGGCTGATTCATAACATTTCCAAACATTCAGAGCATCTCTGTAATAAGAAAATAATGATATCTTATGGAGATGAGTAACTGTTTCTTTATCATAATGGTCTATTCACACACAAGTTCAATATTCTTTAACTCAGTTAAAAGAGGATGCATTCTTTTTGAACGCACATGGTAATGTTTTTCTCGATGAACAGCTGCACTAGATTCAGGCTAATGTATAAGGGAGAGTAAATTACATTTTGACCTTTAGCTAGATCAAGGGCTCTACTGAAATCAACAGACTTGTACCACTACAAAGCTAGCATAAGGAAAAGGAAGAGCCCGGGGCTCCAGTTACAGTCTTTGAGATCCACTGCAAGTAGGTCAATCTGATTCTTCTCTCAGGTGGCTTCTTTAGAGTAATTTAAATCTGTGCAACAGGACGACAATCCAGTGGCTTGTCCCCACTTTGCAGAATGGCAACAACCACCTGATTTGCAGAGCTGTGGAGAGTTTAAGTGGAAGTGGATAGAATGGGAGGTACCTGGAGATGCCCCTCAGTCCATCTGTAGGTTCTTCTGCACATCCTTGCAAAGAGTATTTTAAAACCAACAGTGTTTTACTACTTATGCTCTCTTGTACCCTGCCTCATCCAACAGCCCCAGTGAGGACTCTGCTTTCTGTCTGTGCGCTGCAGTTCATCATGTGCAGCAGAGAGACTATTGCTCTCTGCTAAGGAAGGTGTGTTTGCGTTCCTTGCCCCACCACCACACACAGC
The DNA here is from genome assembly GCF_929443795.1 of Astur gentilis. Lineage (NCBI taxonomy): Eukaryota > Metazoa > Chordata > Aves > Accipitriformes > Accipitridae > Astur > Astur gentilis. The sequence goes on from NC_064904.1 coordinate 13,764,400, forward strand.
TTACAGTCAATAAAGCCAGAAAAGGAGAACGATTGCTACCGTGAAATTATCCTGTCTGCTGTTTACGAGGTTGAATAATTTTCACTTTACCATCAACAAACAAAAAGCTCCACCACCACCTAACTGTGACATTTTAAATACTGAAGTCCCAAAGTCCTCCATGAACTGAGATGACAACAACGTTTTAGCAATGACTGAAATATTTGCTTTATATTGTGCTGTTGGGGTCAGCTTTGACAGCATTCTGCAACTACACTGGTTTTTCTTCATTGCAAATACTTTGAACACTACTTAATCACACTTTGAACACTTTTATGGGGAAGGTCTGTCCCCATTTGACCAACAGGGAGTAAAGGAAACAGAAAAGCACTGGGCCGATCTTTGAAAAAGACAAACAGCCAGAGCTCTGTTTTCAGAGACATTAAGTGTTTGACATGTTTCAATGCAGGGCTTGATGCAACTGGGCCCAGATAGGAAAAGGGCAAAGATAACCCACATGTAGCCAGAGTAAGTCCTACTTGAGCAGCTACTAACTGAAAACCAGGCCCTTTTACGCTTCCACACCAGGTAAACCTACCATGTTAAGGTTATCTCAAAAGGTTTTGAAAAGACTCCAGGGTCTCAAATACGTAGGACCCAGAACCAACAACACTAAGCAAAGCACAGTGAACAGAGCCAGAGCTAAAGCGTAGGATCTCCTGAGGCATGTTCTTCTGCTTACAGGTTCAGTTCGGGAAAAGAACTCTTTGGTTTTGGAACACAGCTTGGCCAATGCTTGGTGCTAGGACTTGGTTTTGATCCCTGGACTTCAAAAGCCCATTCTCAGAAGGCCTCTGCCCACATGTGCAAACTTCATGTTGCTGCGGGATTATCCTCTGCAGCTGGAACCACTGGCCCAGTTAAAAACTTCTGGACTGGTAGGTACAAGAAGGCTCTGAGGGTTTTGTTACTCTTATCACTTGGGCACATGTGTATATGACTTACACGTTACTCTGCACACCTCTGCAGCAGGGAAGGTCACAAACACTTCACAGCTATACATCTGAAGAGAGGGGGCTGAAAATGTATCTGAACAATTTCTAGGGAAGTTTAAGTTCTCCTCACTGAGCAGTGCCAGCTCAGGGATACTGGAAAACACATTTTTCATGTATGTGTTTTTTATTAAATGCAGCTGTCAAAAAAAAGGACGGCTCATGTTCCTGAAAAGGTGCAGTGAAGAGAAGACAAATGATTGGAATAAAACATTAACAGAAATGTGCCTACTCTGCCTAGGCAAAAATCACCGCTTCTGTAGCGCCTTCACAGCAACCTTTAAACTAGCTGGCTCGGGGACCAGTAGCTGTCTAGCTGTGGGATTTCAGTGAATGCTGTACAAACCCAACCAACTCCCCAGGAAAGTCAGTCCCTGCTGCACAAGCCACCCCTCCCCTTCCCCAGACAGGCTGGAAAGACACCAGCTCTGCACAAACTGCACCTTCCCAGTGCTGCACAGGCACAGCTGGAGAGAGACTATCTTTAACTAAGCCTCGCTCTCCCTGCCATGCTGCAGATAATGTTTTCCAAGTGTGTTGGCAGTGAACTTAAACCATCTACCGCAATCTGATAATGCTTACCTCTAATCATTTCGCTGCAGTAAAATTATGGAGGTGAAAACAGCAAAGGCAAAGTGAGTGTTTGTTTTCATGATGATAATTTTCCTGTTGTTCAATAGATATAGATTCAGATTTTGCCCTCTGATCTAAATGTGTATTCTGAAGGAGTTCAGCTGGATTTATACCAGTGCAATAGCAGAATTTGGCTTGTGATCTTCAGATGACAACATCAGTTAACAGACTTGCTTATTTCTCTGTAATATATTCTTCAGGTTTTCTATGAAGTTCCTATTCAACAAGCACAATAGTCCAACTACGATGCACTTTTGTGGCAACAGTGTACCACATAAATTAAGCTAACTCTGGGTAATATCACAAAAAAATATGTGTTTATAGCTTCATGCCAGTTTCTGACTAATGCTTTTGTTTGTTGCTATAGCAAACCACACATGAATCTGATAGCCAAAAGCATGTTTATGACTAACCTTAGCTCTCTGGGGATTAAAAATATGGAATAATAAAAAAAAAACTAAACCACAACATACAATGTGAGGAGAACATGATAGGAAACACCTTTTTTGGCACAAGTTACTATGAACATTAAAAGAGAAGAACATCATGAGTGGAAAACATTAGGAAATGGGAACTGTGGGAATAACCGGCTTTAACCCACGATGATTCAAGTACATCTTTTATTTCACATCTCAAAGTTGTCTGTGCAGGACTAGACTACATCGCAGGAAGTCCTGTCTGCATATTAAGGGATGGATTTAAGCCTCTGAAGTCTGAAGCTTTGGATCACACTTTAAAACATTCAGACCACTTTACTCGAGATTATTTTTACACTCTGCCTTGACACCTAGGACACTGGTATTCACTTAATTTATTTCTATTACAATTCATACTTTGGTAGTTTCCAAGAGCCTGTCCCAAGACTGACACCTCATTATGCTGTACAAATACACAATGGAGAACAATGTCGGCCCCAAAGAGCTTTCTGTCAAACTAACGGGGAGAGCCAAAGGGAGAGGAGGATGGACAGAGAGAGAGTGGGAGGCAAAGACAGAGAGGCGACGTGACTGCACCACCCACCAAATCAGAGGTTGAACCCAAGTGTCTTGCACCCAGTTCAGTTGACTGACTGAGGTTGCCAAATATGTTATGTGAGAAGAATACATTATGTACCCTGCAGAAGAGGGAAAATCAATACAGCTAAAGTGATTCCTAAACTAGGATAGCTTACAACAAAGCTACATTATGTCAGGCAAAATTTATACTGATGTTGCCCTGTTATTCTTAATAACCCCTTTCCTTCATGAGTTAAAAAAAATAAACGAGAGTATTGCTGTATAGTGTATAAATACAGATCAGTTTCCATCAATGTTTTCTATTGATATTAATTACTCCGGCTCTAGACTACATATTGCATCTTTATTCACAGATCTGTACCGTACATAAAGGCATATAATTATCACAATTCATGGCAAGTTCTTCCATCATCTATCCCAACACTCAGCAGAGAGTCTAGAGATCGTATACAGCTTTGTGGAGAGGTAGGTCTGCCCAAGCTCTAGAGTTCCAGTCATTTCCAAAGGGATGTTCATGAAAGGCATCTTGACCCATCAGTAGGATAAACAGGACAATGCCATAAATGGAAGCTTATAAAAATCTGTACGACTCAGATCTTACTTGCTGGTCATTTAGTGCCATGGGATCAAATCTTGAAGTATTGAGATTTCATTGTGTGCCTACTCAAGCAAGATATTTGTTGGCCTCAATGAAACTGATATATGGCATGCTACATTGCATTCATCTTGTAATTCAGACTGTGACATGGACTGAGATCAGCTTTGATTCCATCTTATAAAATCCAGCAGACCACACAGCACCACACACAGTAATCATGCCTGCATCCTTCTAAGAGAAAATACTTTTAGAAAAAAATGCAAGCATTTTGTAGATTAACCATGGATTCAGCTGATGTGTACTGCAAGTAGCATTATGATGTCAGTGTTGTATAAAGTGAAAAACAAAGGCAAATAAGATATAGAAAGAAGTTTTCCAGCTACAGCCTAAATATCACTTCTGAACTACAGAGCACTTGCTGGTGACACGCAGAAGGCCATATATGACTCTCTCTTTGCTTTCACATGCTTTTTCAGTTCTTCACATTTGGCAGAAAGTGCATCTTACAGAAAAGAAAAAAAAAAAGAGATGCCAGGCTTCTTTCCTCCACGTTGAGAGCCTGAAAAGAGCTCTGGGTACTGGGAGCACCATACAGAGACCATTTCAAAATAGCCACCTCATTCCCTGCGACTTAGGCCCAAAGCAACTGCTCTTTCCTGGGAGTTGTGTAGTAAATGAAATAAGAGATCGTAAGTATAGGGGAAAGAGGTTCCCAACCCAACTCCTGCTCTGAATGACTTTCTGATCTGCAGTAGCAGAAGGCACTTGTTACTGGTACTTATGGATACGTACTTATGCAGGCATAGTGCTCCTTAATGAGCATCTTTCTCTTTGGGCTCTCAAAGGGCATGGCTACCCCTTGTATCCTCTGGGGTATCTATCACTGAGACAGCACTGCTTGGAGCATATGAATATGCCAGCTTGGCAACTGCAGCATTTGGTCATGGTCACCAAGAAAGTCCCTGCACCTGCCCAGAGCACTACATGAAAGCAGGTGAGTTCTCTCTGCCTCACAGAAAGTAAGGTAGCAAAGCAAAAAAACGACTTGCTCAAAGTCACAAAGCAAGTTGGCAGCAGAGCCAGCAATAAATACAACCCAGATGTCCTGGATTCCACCTCCTCCCTGCACCACGCTGCCTCTCTTAGCTCAATGCTGGAAGGAAATGTTTTACATTTACTCATCCCTCCTTTTCCTTTGTCAATAGAAATTAAAGCAGGCATCTGACTGCCTAAGCCTTGAATACTCCGATGGTTTCCAAGGCTTGCGGTGAAGTCAGCCAACATTTCTATTGAATCCAGCCCTAATGGACAACTAAAAGCAATTTCTTTGCCAACTGGCCTATCAGTGCAAAACTCATCTAAGCACATGCTACTTTTATACAGATAGGCATTGTGTATGTATATATATATATATTTCATGAGTTTGCAAAGAACCACTAATTACAAAAATACTATTTTTGTAACTCAGCTGAGCAGAGAACAGACTGATCTACTACTATTAAAAAAAATAAATAATACTGCATCATGATTTTTCCAAGTATAGATTTAAAACAAGCCTCTATGCCTTTTTACTTTGGCAAAAGGTAGGTAGGTATGTCAGGATGGTTCTTGCTTTGAACCCACTCGGGTCTGCTTAAAGACTGATGGCTAATTAGCATTAATTTTCCCTTACTTTATTTTGTGACTACAATGTCCAAATATGTAAAATTTTCTCATTAAGCTATCTATGGTGTCTGTGTGGAGGGCCACTTCCATGTATTTTCCAAAAGCAATGTAAATCTCATTTCCATGGGAATACATCATGTCCTGTCAGCAGAATATCCTTACTGCTGTCAGCCCAAGGTCAGTCCATGTCTCTGAGTGGTTGAACACACTCTTACTTGCCTTTTTTTTTTTTTTCACCCTTGAAGTGAATGCCATTCCATTTTTCCTGCCTGTCATCATAAAAATCCAGCTGGGAGTTGTAGGTGTTGTGCTGCTGTTGCTATAACTCCACTGGCAATGTGTTTCTCTGGCTACCGAAGGGTACTTCAGGGGAGCTGGACAGAAGTTAAAAAGAAATGCAGCATTGCACATTGTACCCTTCTCTCCCCCAAACACCCGAGAGGCAAGACAGTGGGAACAAAAACTTTAGCAGCTGCAGGTTGCCTAAAATATTTATCTCCTCTTTGCAGAACTCCCTCATTTTTCTTGACTAGAAAACAAATCTACACAACATTTTGCATTCAGATCTCCAAGCAGAGGTCTCTGCCCCTCTGCAGGAGAGCAGCAGGAGATCCAACACATGGCAAGATCGCAGTGCTCATGCTCAGTCATACTATGTGCCTGCACCACGAGCGCTTTGCAGGAACCCATATGCTGGATAACTGCATCCACAGCTTTGCTCCAGGCAACAGGGATTTGTTATGACTGAGAATTTCAGAGATCTTCTAGACAATGAAATAAACCAAAATGCAGCCCCCAAAAGCCTTCCTTCTTTCTCTGTAAAACTGTTTCCACTCTTTCCTCAATACTGCCACCTCTGTTTTGCTCAACTTGCTTGATATAAAGCTTGTAAGTCCTCCAAGGCACGTCCGGGTATGTATATATATGGCTATATATCACTTAACGTGGTGGGAACCTTAATCTGCCATCAGACTGCAGCAGCAATAAACGACAAGAGTTAAGTCTTGACAAACGTGGCTGGGCTGTGCCATTTTTGTGCAACAATAGTAAGTTTGACAGATTCGAGTCTGCCTGCATGCCAGAGACATTGCCTTCTGCAGAGTCTCTGCAGAGCAGGAAATTCTCACTCCTTCTCCTCAAAGCTATTGCAGCCAGGTCAAGGACTTTGCTCCTTGCTGAAATTTTCAGTGCCAACTTAGCAAGTCCCAGCTCCCTTCCCCTGAGCTCGGAGGCTCTGGCTAGCCTTGCACGTAGTTCCAAGTGTGTCCAAGAGCCAAAACCTTATCACAGTCCATCTCTGTCTCCTCACAAGAACCGAGTTAGTGGAGGAGTTAGCATGGTCTGTTTGTGCTGATGTGACAGCCAGCTCCTGTTCTGGATTAGAGGATGATGATTTTCCCTCCCTCTCCACCCCTTACTGGGCATTTAAAAGAGAAGGATTTGTGGGAAAGAGAAAATGCTCATGGCTTCTTATACCTCTTTTGCCCTCCCTTTGCTCTGGTGCAAATGAAAGCCCCAGGCTCATGGGCTATCTCTGTGCGTGCTGCCCAGCGGCTTGACTTCTGTCAGCCCCGGCCATGAAATAACAGTGCGATAGTGGAGAGGTGTTCGTGCAGCACCTGAATTTACCTGCAGTTCCCCACACAGAGGACTGCTGGCAGAAGACCAGTTTTCAATGCATGTCAGAACTCGGCAGAGCATTGCAAAAGCGCTGCTTCCCTATCACGCGGCAGGGTGGAGATCTGCTGACTCCAATCCCCATTTTTCAAAGCAGGGCAGAGACTGGTCATGAAGCAGCAATGAGCCCCAAACACAAAGGAATGCAAATAAATTAATAAAACACAGCTGAGAATGGCTGGGGCAGCGGTCACCAGAAACACCCCGGACACCCTGACCGCTGTGAGGACTGCTTGCGCGTCTCGCTGCTTACGTGCCAATACAGCTCCGCAGCACCTGGGTCTGATGCAACACCTACAAGGTGTTTCCCCTGGGCTGGAAAGGCTGTGGTTGCCCACGATGGCAAGGAGGGGGTCTTGCTGCACGGGGTTGTCTCACCCACTCTGATTTTCGCTGTTTTGTGGCTGGACGCGTGCGTGTGTGGCCCTGCTGGTTGCTTTCTCAGTGCCCTCGGGAAATAATCCAAAATCATTGGTTTTCTTTCCCTGTCACTTGCTTCTGTCCGTGCTCTGGGGTCATCTTTGACCCCACCACTGCATCACGAGGGTTTGCAGGCACCTTTAGGCAGCCTTGCTGAGGCAGTGGGCTGTGGCAGCAGGGCGTGCTGTGGGGTCCCCTGCTCCCAAACCTGTCTTTATGCCAGGGTATCTTCTGTCAACGCTGCCTCTGCCAGCTGGACTGACCCCACAGATTCCAGCCTGTGAAAGGGCTTCAAGGTGGGCTTGTCACAAGCTTCTTTCATAGGTGCTATATGAATTTAAACTTTTCTTCAGAAAAATACCTCTAGAAACTGAAAATAGGAAATCAATTTTTTTTCCACGGGTTTTCCTACGCAAGCCTTGCCATCAGCTATGGTCCACATCCAACAAGTTAATCCGACTCAGCTACTTCAGCCCCTCTGTTTCAGAACACCTTGCGTCCCTCCAGCGATGAGTGCCCTGAATGCCCCTGGCATCACGCTGCTGGGCTGAGCACCATTTGCCTGCATGCAGACACCCCACCTGCTGAACCATCAACCCATCTGCTCTTCCATCTGCCTGCCACAGCCTTCCGGGCTGCTGCACTGCGCAGTTGTCTCCTGGGCAAGCCATGGTCTTATGCTGAAAGAGAGGGATTGCATCATTTCTTAACTCAAGAGAGAAAGACATTTCTGCATTTGTACGGCAACCTGCTCCAGAACCCATAGGTTGACTGGGATGTCGTCTTGCCAGGTACTGACTGGATATACAGTAAATGCTTGCTGACACATGCAGTTATGCGTGCTGGCCCCAAAACGACAAAACACTGCTGCCCTCCAAACAACATTTGTGCTACCAAATTCCCCCTGCCTACAGCTGCTGAGATCCTGCCGCTCTGGGACGTTGTATTTTCCAATACTCGCTGAGCAGCCTGGTCTCTGAATAGCCATACCCCATGCATCCAAGTACCAGCCCATGCTCTCAGTCCTGCTGTGCTCAGCAGCAGCAGAAGGGGAGCAATGGTCCAGGTCTCCAGGAGGACCCCCATGGACTAGGGCTGGCCACATGGTCGGGATGGGAGCGGTTCTGCAGGGGTGGGACTGTTCATCCACAGCAGCAAAGCAGAAAAAAGGGAGACAGGGAGAGAAGGAGGGGGAAGCACGGGGCAGAGCTCCCAGGAGAATGTGCTGTGGACAGTTTGCTTGGGCTCCTCGGAGACTCCTGACAGCTGCTCTGATCTCCTCACCATGAGACCCAGGGATGATTTGTTGTCACATGCACCGAGTACCCTGTTTTCTTTCTAAGAAACAAGCTGGTATATTTAGGAGAGATTGCGTTCATTCTTGAGCTTATCTGCAAGTGCTAGGCTTATTCTCTGGGCTTTAGGGTTTATTTAGAATAAATAAGGTTTATATACTTGGTTGGTGAAGCATGCAATGTATACATTATAATTAGGTAATTAATGCCCTAATCTCTGTGATGAGCTTTCCTGGCATAACACAGTGCAGTTTTCCAAAAGCTTCTTTTTAACCTCGGAGGAAGGATAATTTTAAAAAGAAAAATATTGTTTCTCCTGCTATCTCTATCCAAACCATTTCATTCACAGATTCCTCCTAGACTGACTGAAGCAGTTGTTAAATCCACTGTGGACATATAATCCAAATATAGATGTAAGATCACAGTGCCATTAATAAATGTATTCCTTTCATAAGAGTTCTGTGGGGGTCCTGCCTCCATCCAGCTCTGTAAATCACTGAAATGTCCCCTTATAAATACCTGGGTGTGAAATAACTTTCAAAAGTCTGTTTTACACCACTTTACACAGTCAATAATTCTCTAGTCCAACACATGCCCCAAGAGAAGAGAGTGATAGCAGAGCCTAAAACCGTATTACCCTTCATGACGGCTCTAGCACTGTCTGTTCATAGGAAGCCTGGTTAATAAGTTAGCATCACAACTGCACGCATCACTCGTTGTCTTTGTAGCCATCCATGACCACAAGTACAAATGCCACTTGTAGTCATCATTCTTATGTAAAAATGCCCAGTTTGCCTCCAAAATGGGCTCTGACTAACTGGTTACTTTAATTAGGCACTGAGTCGTCTGAGCTATTCATTGCACAAATCATTTTTTTCTCACAATCAAGCCCATTATGTGAAAAAGTCAACCTTAAGGAGTGCGAGGACACAGTTCATATAAAAATCAATGCAACCTTTCACTAAATCATAAATCTGATCAGCTCTGACACATAGGAAAATATTTGGGGAATGCTTAATGACATTTTTGTGTTCTTGTAAATTATTTGCTTTCAGCTGATTTTACAAGCAGGAATAGAGAAAGCTCGGCTCACACTAGGAAATATCAGCAATCGAAACCACTAGCTTTCTCATGATAGTTTCACAGATCTTTGGCTCATATACCTTCCAACAAACCCGCACACATTTCAAACAAAAAAAGCAGCCCAACCTTTTGGATGCTTATTCGATCTGAGGGAGAGCTGCTAACTTCTCTGAGGTTCACCAAAAGCTGATTTCTATCTATTTTTCAAAATAAAGATGCCTAGTCCCACTTAGACATTTTTTTTCCTTCAGAATATAATGCAAACATCAGTTAAAGCAGTTTTTGCTGTGTAGAAAAGTTATTATCCCATTTGCCACTACACTCTAATTTTTGCCCTGCCTGCATGTCCTTTGAGTTTCTTCTTCATGCCAAAATTTCCACTTTGGAATTCACTCCTCCAAGTAATTCTGCTAAGACTGGATCTTTGGATTAAAATAAGAATGACATGGAAATGACAAGGAAAACAAAAGCTCCTGCATGTACGTATTTTGAGGGAAAAGTAGAGTGTTTTGCCTGGCTGACAGTCAAAGGGCTGGGTGCTGGGGCAAACCACACAGCAAGTAAAGGAAGAGGTGACCTGTGGAAAGCTGAATGACATTAGCTTTCTACAGCTGGTACAGAGTATGGGATACTTAGGAAAAATAGGGACGGTTGGACTAATAAAACGTGAGCTTTCAGGAATCACTGCAAGGTGGAAGATTTTATATCTACAGTAGTTTATTAGACTATTTAGCTAGGACTTGTAGAAATGGGAAGAAATACATGCAGCTTGAAACCTCTGCTTTTCAGTGCTGGTTGGCTGAGGCTGCAAACACATTGCTCTTCAAGGAGGGAGAGCTGAGAGGTCAGTGGGCAGGTAGAAAGGTATTTAAAATCAGATGGCTGCATAGATAACAGCTGCTCCCCTGACTCGGCGAATGTCAGGCACGGTGCACTGCTATCAAAAGCAAGTGGTGTTTGTTCTCTTAACTACAGAGAAGAAATAACATTTGCCCAACAGTGAAGAACAGTTACTGTGTCTTTGGAGTCTCGAGCATTTATCAGCAGGCTTGGAAATCACATAAACCTTATCTCCTTGTTTGTGTTTTTTGAAAAACAGATAACTTTGCCCTCTGAAGACACTGCTATCTTTATTAGGCAGATGAAGTGGGCTCGGTGCCTGCTCTTCTTCAGGCACTTGCATTCCTGCTCCATGGAATTTCGCTGGGATTTGGGCTGTTTCCGTGGCCTGGGACTCGCTCCCTGCAGAGCTGCCGTCCCTATGCCATGGGAGCAGATGGGTCCCCTATCAGTTACCTTGGCTTATTTTTTACTCACATGCCATAATAACTGTAACATACTCTGGCTTGCTCCAGCCACTCTGGACTACGTGTTCGGTCAGATTTGAATGGTGAACCCACGGGTTCCCCTTCTCTGATAGAAAACTGTAGACCCATTCTCTGCAGTAAGTCAGCAGTTACTTCCAGATACTTGGCTACCTATAGCCTCCTTTCAGGAAGTAAACATGTTGGTAGGAAGTATTTAGTACATAAAAAGTCCTCTCCTAGCCTGAAGTTTTGTTTTCCAATATAAAATAATGAATTCCAGCCTTGACTTTAAAACCCGGAGTGAGACGAGGAAATGTGTGGATTTAGCAAGTTTTCCCTAGGTGCAGCTGTAATCCTCCTGCACTGGGGCTAGGCACAGCTGAGGGTCATCCAAAGGATCTTTCTTGCCACAAGAGTGTTGTCTTGATTTCTGTCGCATGTGGAGAGATGATGACCTAGTCTCGGTAGGGTTTCATCTCAGCCCCATCAGGAGCTGAATCCCCTACATCGCTCGGTGCTGCTCCACCACTTGGCTTTGGAGGGAAAGGCCTCCCGGGCAAATTGGAAGTTACAGCTAAAGGAAGCAGGAAAGGCAGTAGTTGTTAGATGATGTTGTCAGGAAAACAGTTTTTTAGCACACTAGGGCTCAGGGACGTGGCAAACTGCCTGAAAGCAAAAACTCGCCCTTGCTTGGTCTGCCTGGGTCGGTGCAGAAGGCCAGACCCCTCCTCGCTCAGAGCAGGGCTAATGTCGAGGCTTTTCAAAACCTTACTGGTTTAGATTGAACCTGCAACGTAGAGCCCAGGAACACAGTGAGATGTTTTCCCAGAGGTGGAAACCCTGATTTTTCCAGTGCATATTTTGCTGCTCCCTGATGTGAGAGACATTATGGAATGCAAAAATAGCCAGATGTAAATAATAGATTGAATCTATTTACTCAAATATTTACTCATAATGTAAGACAGTAGCTTTCACACCTTTCAAATACATTGCCTTATATTCTGATTATTTAGGTCTCCTGATGTGAGGAATCCTGGGAAAAAATCTCACTTAAAACCCTCAGTGTTTTATACTTGCATAGAATGCAACCAAAAAGCTCTATGCATCTTCAGAGGTTCAAACCATGGGAATATAAATTCCTGTGGCTACATACACGACACGACACTTCAGTAAGATCCCGATGCTGTACATCCTACTCCCTCCGCTCACAGTGACAACGTTAAATGAAGTGCCTGTGAAGTTCCTGGCATGGCTTCCCAGCGGAGGATGCCTCTGGGCACGGGGCACTGAACCCACTGAAGTCAACAGGAGGTTAACTCAGATCATAGCTATTCCCCTGACCATGTATTACAGACTGTTGGATTTTGTTTCACTGATGAGCTTCAAGTACAGCCAAAAGTGAATAGAGGCACGTTGACCTCATAGTTGTGAATACGGATTGAGCGTCCAAGACAATTAAAAGCAGAAAATACGTGCCATCTCCAAACCCCTGGCAAATCAGTGCTAGAAGTTACCGCTGCCCCGTCCGACTGAAAAGACGTTAACACTCACTGTAGAGGAGGTTGGAAGGCAGCCATCCTCGATGGATTGCTTACTAGCACTGACTAGAGTCAAACCAACTTCAGTCAGAGATTTACACAAGTCTTGTAATATAATAGTAGAGTTTACTTTACGAGAGTGCCACACCAAAGATAGTAAAATGCAATTTTAGCTAACAAATCTACATACTTCTACAGAAAAGCTACAGCCATCATGGAACATGTCAGCACTGCAGAGCGCCTGGCGCAGACTTATAGTTTTCAGTTTATTGCTGAAGGGTTATTGTTAACTCCATTGTTATAGAGTTACTGCAATTAAAAGTTCCAGTCACACTTATCATTTTTAAACATAGCTAATAAAACCCAATAAATTCTGAGATGTTATACGTTTTCCTGTGCTGTTAAACATCTGAAACTTTTTCATGCTAGATTTTAGACCTATGTTAGGACAGATTTTGGAAGTAAATTGGCTGTCGTAAACTGCTTTTCCTTTAATTTGCTTGGATCTGCAAAATTCCTTATACTTTTTCTTTATTATAGTAAGAGATATAGCAAGGCAATACTGAGAAGTTTTCTCTCGTGCATGCAACAGGTGATCATAAGCTAAGTACTGTATATCTTAAGAGTCAGCTTCCAACTTTCCGTGTTTATTGTTTCATAAATTATAAAGAAGAATGGTTATTTTTGTTGTAGAGAGGCAGACTTTGGGGGGGTTTCTCTCATGTGAGTAATGTTTTTTCTCTTTTCTATCAAAGCCTTAAGGACGTGTACTTTGCGTTCTCCCTGCAGGTGGCTACAGATGCAAGTCCTACTCCCGATCATCTGTATTCACGTGTTCAGAAACATATTAAGGTACATGGATGGGGCAAAGGACCTAGACAGGGGGAGAGAATAATTTTACCCAGCATATTTCCTAGCACTTTGTGAACTAGCCTCAGCAGCCTCGCAGGGAACACGCAGAGGATCCCACTTCTACTGACAAGGTTATGGACCTGTTTTTTAAATGCTTCAAGGTTAATCTTAGTCTCAAATGCCACTAACATACAGAGATCCTAGTGCCAAGTCAGTATATTGTGATATATATGTTGCAAACGGTATGTATTGGGATATAATATCCACACAAATAGAATTCCTCCTGTGTAGAAGCACAGATACTATAAAAGTCCAAACATATCTATGGGGCAAACAAATAACAGAAAACTCATATTCATCAGAAACCAACTTCGCTGTAAGTAAATCGCAGCTTGCACCTTGCAATTCATTGCAACAACCGGGACTGGCTCTTTGTACTACAAAAGAAAGTTTCACTATCTTTGAGATCGTACGGTGGGTTAAGTATACAGACAGAGGAAGTAAGAAAAACAACGTGCATGATCTGGAATAGAGATTACTGAATGGAGGGGTGTGTATAGGACTGAGAACCAACATCCCTCTGAAAGCTTTGGGAGGCTTAGTGCACAAGCTTGAAAGCCTCGCATTTAAAAATGTGGATCAGAAACTTTTAAGCAGGCTGAACTCGTTCGTTCACCCCTGATCTCACTTCTTCCCATACACAAGAAAGAGACAAAGCTTTACGCCAGGTGGGATGCACCTTGGCTGACGTTCTGGCCATACTTTTCCCTGGCGGTATCGCTTAACGCACATCATCTTCAGGTTTCGCTTATCAAGTACAGCAGCTGGCGACATTCTGTCTTTATAAACAGAATGTCCAGTTTCTGTATCAAAGGACGAAAAACACACACGCCCACATCTCTTTGCAATTTTAAAAGCCCATCATCTGCTGCAAACTTGTGCAATCTGCATCAGAGATTAAAAAGAAAGAAAGAAAGAGAGAAAAAGAGGAGGGTTTGGGTTTTTTTAATAAGAACTTACCAAAAATAACTGAAGTTCTCTAAAGTTGCCCTGAAGTTGAAATAGCCCAGAACACCAGTGCAGAGCCTGCCTTAAACTCTCTCTCTTTCTCACTCCCCCTCTCTCTCCAGCAATTGGAAGGAGGGCTGTGCAGAAATTCAGCAAACAATTTTCCTTCTATGTCGACCGGGGCGTTCCTCTACGGGCAGAAAGGGGATGGCTAAGCCTGGGTGAGGCTTGTTGCTATCCCCAAGCCAAAGAGCGCTGTCGCAGATTACACAGCCTGTGAAATCCAATCCCTTTCTCTACTAAGGCAACAGCTGTACGGCTTCAGCTCAGGCGGGAGCAGCGGATAGACCCCGGGCTTGTTGCTGCTCAGGCGTTCCATGCTGGGGGACGTGGAGGAACGGGGATACACGGGTTTCCGTAAGCTCCGTCTCTTCTCCCAGCTTACTGCCTACAGCTACGGGCACGAGCGTACACAGGGTGGAGATACGGGGCAATTTCCTCAGGACCAAAAGTATATGGGATGTGGGCGCCCGCACAAAACAAACATCTCTTTTCCTGAAATTCATTCCCAGCCTCGCTTCAGGACATAAGTGGGTAATTAACATTATATGTATTAGTAAATTCTCATGCAGGCATGCACACACAAGAGGATGCGGTCTGTCACAACAGCGTGGTTCAAATGGGTTTCAAGGCTGTTCTAGTGTCCCCTCTAAGTTCATTTTTCCTTTTCATTTTTAGTCAGCAGCTTAATTTTTTTCTGAAAAAAACCTTGAATGCTGAGCTAACAGACCTTACGCCAAATGAAGCATTATCATGGCTTGCAGCGTGGGAGTGCCGGTGTGCTTAGTGCTGCCTTTGCAGTGTGTCCTGATACTAACACATGAAGAAAGCCGCTTAGTGCCAGCAGAAATGAATTTTAATAAATTCCCAGCCCCTCCTCTCACCTGTTTCTATTTCTCTACCCCCTGCAAAGGAAAGAAATTTGTAATACAGCTGATTCCTCCCTTTCTGAGGAACTCCACTGATCCTCTGATTCCTCCACCCTGAAGCTTTAAAAAAAAAAAATCACAGCAACAGATTTCAGTCTGGGCTTCCTTGTTTCACAGAAGTATTTGGCCATTCATTTGCATGCTGTCAAATAGGTGTGAGGTGAGAGGGTGCAAAATGCAAACAACACACAAGCAGCTCTGGGAGTGTCCTGCAATCCCTCCGACTGCTTTGCCAACACACCAGAGCAGGATGCGAACAGGTAAAAAACACACCAGCCAAAGGAAAACCCCTGTGTTTACAGAGCAGCCTCATTTCATGTTGGGGCAGATGTTGTCCTGGGGATTTTTATGCTGTTGGCTCTGAATACGTTTCAGTACCTGCAATCTGTAGATGTCAGATTTCTGGACCCAAGGTTAGAATGGGTGCACAAGGTTTCTACACAGGGCATGTGGAAATCTGACAGTGAAAACCGAGTGTATTGCTCTGATTCCATCCTGTGCGGATATTTAACACAGGCATTTTGTGAAAGCTGGGTCCTAACAGAACAATAGTACTTATATTAAAGCAAATTCTGTAATGACTGTTGTGTGAGTAATGTAGACTATTATATCTAATTATACATTATATATTAATTATATAAGATCATGTTTATAGTTTAATTTAGAAATACTATGTATAATTTTATCTAATTAATATACACAGTTTGTCTGCATATGAACTGAATAGCCCCTCATAAAATGTCTTTTTATGATATGATTATATTGTGTATATATATAAAATATATAATAAATAATGTTTTATTAGATTATCTACTATATATATAATCATATATAATTAATATAAATATTATGTGAAGCACTATGCAGTTCATATGCAACCTCTACCTTGTGAGTGTGGCATCCGTATTGAGAAAGAAAAAATATGTTGGCCGTAGCCAGTGCAGGGAAGTGTGGTAGCAAAGGAGGGAGATGAGGTGGTGGGACTGCATCAGCACAGGGGATGCGAGACTCTTCAAGGCGAGGCATTTCAAGCAAGACCTGCCACAGCTGCCTCAAGAATGAGGGTGACCAGAAGCAATAAAGGCCTCCTGAGGCGTGGTCAGCAGCAGGAAAATAAACTGTGATGGCTGGGAAAGGGAACATCACCTCTCTAATAGCTAGTTTTTGGCTTGCTCTGCTGCCGTCCCTATTTCTGTGCTCAGTCCTTGGGACTATACCGAGGTCCAGCCTTTCTGAACCATCTTTCAACATCATCCTGGCAAACAACATATATTTTTAGAAACAGACATGCAAAACAAGAAGCCCAACCCGACACTGTGGTTGGATGCAGAGACAGCTCGTTTGGATGCAGAAAATTGGCTCCTACCTCCAGAGCCAGCGGTGCAAGCAGCAGCACTTCAGCAGGGCACAGACTGTGGTGTAACAGCAGCAGTGTGCTCGATCCCCATTCAACGCTTTATTTCAGCTGTCTTTGCTGACTATATCAATGGGTGTTGTTTCGATCTTTTAAGAATTTTTAAAGCCCACATGAGACAAAACCCTGGCTAAGTTGAGAGAAGCCAACTGTTTTTCCATAAACCTGGAAGAAATGACTATATTCTTTTTCAAGGTATTGGGAAATCTATGTTCATTGTCACCGGCTTTGTTCCAGTTTCATCTTGGAACTGAATGTGTAAGTCCTAATGCCTGAGCAGTGCCCTGCTGCTGTAACTCGTGAATGCAACTCCTATGTTGGAGTGTTATCCCCACATAACTTCAAGCCTAAAATCTTCCCTCTTGTCAGCCACTATGGTGGAGTTCTATGACTATCAAATTATTTTAACATTATTTGAATGACATGAATGCATAATACTCGCTTCACTTTTTTTAAAGTATTTATCGAGTCAACTGCTTGTCTACCAAGCTATTAAAAAAATACGACCAAGCTGATAATTTCCATTTCTCCAAATGATTCCAGCACAACAGAGATCACTTATTCAGTGGGCATACTCCAAATACCCTTTGTGTTTACTTTTCTTGATAGACGTCTAAATATTAAAAGAGAAATTCTGAATTATGCTGAGGCAATATTGAATGTTCCTCTCTGCTCTTATTGCCTTGCCAGGGAGCACCATTGTATCTCACATTTCTCTATCCCACCTCTAACCTCGTTTCCCAACTCCCTATATTACAACTTTGTTTTCTTTACTCGGTACACAGGTAAGGCTGAGAACACACAATCAAATGACACAAGCTTTCTTCTATTAGTGTTATTCACACCCTGACCTGTGAATGGACTGATGTTAGGCCTGCTCATTAGGGTGTGCTGCTTTACTAGTAACTGAGAAATGAGACAAAAAACAATGGGAATTTTCTTGTGTTTTCTTTGGTCCAAAGAAGAGAGACAAAACGTTCACTGCAATTATAGTAATGCATGATCTGAAACAGAAATTCCTGTAGGTTATTGTAGAGGATGCAAGGGTGATCTTTTCTGTTCTTTTTCCTTTTTAGCAATTATGAATCTTTAGACACTTTGGGGAAAAATATGAGGCCACAAACTTCTGCATGTAGACAAGACTCCACAGCAGAGAAGAACAGCTAAAGGAGTGAACTTGTCAGCACAATTCAGAAAGGAGTTAAAAAAAAAAAAAAAAAAAAAAAAAATCGAAGACCCCAGCTTAAAGAGAAATGGTTTGCCAAGAGAAGGACCCACAGAAGAGAGAAAAAGGAAGGGAAAGCAAAGATCAGTGTGAAGAGAAGATTTAGAAGAGTAGATGGAACTGAATGTCGGACTAGCAACGAGAGGAATGAATAGATGGCTGTGGAAGGATCTGGCCACCAACTCTCAGATCAAGCCCAGAGAAAGATAAATATAACATTAATCACCAATTTACAGACATCTCATATGCTTTGTCTCCCATGACTCCACATTTTGTTAAGACATGGAAATGTATATATTTATATATTTTGCAATCATTTAGTTTGAACTAAAAAGGTATGTCAGCCAGCCACACAAACTTCTTCTGAATTTCTTCTCTTTTGCAATACAGAAGCCATTAATTTGATTGATTTGCTTCAACATTTTTTTTTTGCATAGAACTCTTCCAGATGCAGGTAGGCATATAACTTCATAAACAGAAAGAGAGCCAGGTATGGAAATGAGGTTTCATCACTGCCTCTTTTAAGAAGCCTCAGTGCTGGACTCAAAGACCTCATTCTGAAGTTAGTCAATTCAGATGAATTCTCCCCCCCAGAAGTGAATGGGTGTCATTCACGTATCTTGTAACCTAACTGGAGCCTGTCCTCCAAATAGATTAGTCTTGGGTTCTTTATAATGTTTTCATCTGAGAATTTACTCAAAAGAGGCTCCAGTGTCTACCTGCTCTTGGTAGGTTCTACTAACACTACCTGCGTGCTGCACTGACAGCAAGCTGCAACTGCTAGTATTTCATGTAGTAACAGGTTTCTCCTTTGTGAAGATAAACAAATGTCAACTCCACAGTATCCAGGGGTGGAATAGTAAAAGCCAAACTCAAGGGAAAATAGCCCAAACAAACCCAGTGAAGAGTTGTGTGTTTTCAGAAAGTCAAATATTCTCTTCCAGGATTCCTAAATACATATTTTTTCACTTTAGTGGTTAATATTCTTGCTGATGAAAAAAAAAAGGAAGCTAAAAATGCTGATCCACAACCAGCATAAATAAAAACCCCCACCAACAACAGAGAAAGCATTATTTAGAAATTAAACAAAATGAGACATTTCCAAGACCAATCCTTTCACTAACAGGAGGACAAGAAAAAGGAAACTAATTCACTCTGGACAGTTTCTTTTACTTTGTCCTAGGGCGTATGCTCCATCTCCCTTTGTCCCCCACATGCATTTCCACTGACCCTGACAGTGCTGGCATTGACCTTCTGCAGCCAAAATAGCCCGGACAGAATGAGCCAGAAAAAAGGAGCCAGCCAGACCAAGGGGCAACGCAGCCATGGCCACAGACCTGGGGGAAAACTGCTATAATTAGCAAGGCCCATACAGGAGTTGCAGAAAACCATGGTCCTCGTGGAGTTGCTGCCTTCCTGCCCCATCAGCTGCGTATTAGCTCATTCAGAGCGGAGCGGAGCAGAGCCACCGCCCGCAGAACCACTCGCACGCCCTGGCCTGAAGGTCACCTAACCAGCATCCTCCTCCTCTGCTGGCGAAGATCCATCTCCAGACTGTGTGCTGTGGAGGGCTTTAATTAAAAGTTAATATTTACTCCATGTTCCCCCCAACCATCTCATTCCCTTCTCTCTGCTGTTTTTAACTCCCCGCTCAACTGGAGTTCAGAGCTGACTGACCCTGGACCTTTATTATTTTACTATTTCAAAACCTATGGTATTGGATAGAAAGCAGAACCAGGCTACTCCCTGAAAAGTGAGTATTAGTGACAAATAGCCAACACCATGAGAACAAAAGCATCTTTTCAAGCTGGAAAAGATAGGTGTTAATTACCCATGAATAACCTGCTTGTACTAGGTAGTAATGCTCAAGTATCTGAAAAATTAATGTTTTGAACCAAATTATTTCTCTTTCTGCAATGTCGTTATGCTGCCTTAAGTCCTTTTCTTGCCACAGTTTTGGTACTTCTAGTTATCATCAAGTTGGTCCTTTTTATTTAGTTTGGAAATCCAGGAAAAACAACCCTGAAGCCTCCCAAACTGCAAATACAATGTTCACAAGCACTGTATTTTCAAGTGACTGCCTACTGACTTGGATTTTTCTGAAGAGAATAGTACTTTTAAGAATCTTTGTGGGACATTTGTTGTATTTGATCAAGACACTTTTTTTCTATCAAATTGAAAGTTAAAGGACGTTGCCACTGATGTTTCTAGATCTCATATAAAAAGCTGATAAAAGGCAAGTATAAACATTTCATGTAGTAGCTCAGAAGCCATTGGAAAAAGCAAAAGTTTTCAGTTGTTATAACAAAGCACATTTTGGTTGCTTCACTATGATTTTTTTTGGCTCTTTTCCTTTTTCCCACTCACTGTACGGAGGGGTATAAACTTGCTTTTTTCTGGGGGCTTGTATGACCAGGGCTTATGACAAAGTCTATTTCCAGCTGTGGAAATGATTCTTAGTGAACCCTCCCTTGGTTTTTTTTTTTCCCAAAGCCTTAAAAACCATTCTTAAACAAAAATCCTAAAATAAAAAAAGTACTGGCAGATGATCTCACTATGTGCCCTGGGGTTTCCATGGCATTTAGCGAACCACCAGCGATTAGTACATTGGTTGAAGCAGAGCAGATAAAGGAGTAACTGGGAACTGCACTGAAATAATCCCTTTCCTCTGGCTCCGGGGTCCCAGTGAAACCCGTCCTCGGTAGTGGAAGGGGTGTAAATATCCACCTGGGGACCTGGCTGTACCCAGGCGTCTCGCTCAGGAAAGGGCTGTTTGCCAGCAGTGGCTCTGGGCACAGGAGCACATTTCTTACAATTACTTCTTTCTGAGGCTGCTTTAACCCAGGCCCTTGCACGCATCTTGCATACCACCTGTTATTGGATTACTTGTGGCAAATATTGGCCCCTGCTCCGTGGGCAGGAGCTGGCAGATGCTGCCGTCGAGCACAAGCAAGAAGCCCAGGTGAATGGGAAAAACAGGAGGGACTCCCTGAAGCTGGGAACAAGCAAACACCAGCTCCTGTCTTGCCAATAAAATAAACTGTCTACCTCCAGATCATGAATGATCACTCTGGTTTGCCCTTCCATTGCAGGGGATTAAAGGAGGGTATTTCACGCACACAGGGGTTTGCTGTGTGCCCGTGGCTGGCACACACCACCGTGGAAAAACAAGGTCAGTGCTGCTGCTGCGCCCGTGACTCGGTGCGCATCTTCAGGGCGTGTGGGCTGGGACAGAGAAAGGACTCAGCAGATGACAATGGGGCTCACTGTTTGCCATCGAGGTCAGCAACACAGCGGGGGTTTATTTCTTAATGAAGTGAGTCACTTGATCAGTATCAAGTATCTGTTAATTCGAGTGATGGGGTGGATCCAAATGTTAGAGGACCTTGTTTTAAATATACCATTCACCGCTCTGGACTGGCTCGCACTGTGTAAACAACATCCGTGAGAGATGAAAATACATTTGGTTAATTCCGTCTGGGGCCGTGAGGTCTCCTGCTTCCTTACAGAGCTGAGACTGATTTTCCAATGACACGTAATTCAACTCAAAGCCCTACATCCCATTACACATAAGCCTTCCCTTGGAAAGGGAAAAGCCAGAAGTAGAGGGTAAATAAAATCAGATAATCTGCATAGTTATCTGACTTCTGCACTTCAGTTTACTCGGCTGAACTGGCTCGCTGGTGCCCCAGAAAGGAAGCCTGTGGGAAACAGCAGCCAAGAGGGAGTAAGAAAAAGACTGCTCCTTCCACAGCGTGCTTGTGGTGCAACGTTGGCTTCATCCTGTGCCGTTCTCAGCATCCTCAAACTTGCAATGAAATCTCGGGGCGTTAAGGTGCACCTTAGCATCTCGGTGCTTTGTAGATTCAGGCCTTTTCATCCCCTGTTTGTTGTCACTAAAATCAGCTGGAGTTTTGCCTTCGACTTTAATGGGAGCAAGGCTGAGCCCTTTAATGCTTCATTCCTGACTTTCTCCATCTAAACAGGGCGGGGGGAACATCAGGAACTGACCTCAGTCAGGGGTGAGAAATACTTCACGTTGCCTTTCAGGAGGCCAGTGCCAGAGAAGAGTAAAATATTACCGATGGTTAGTACGGAAGCTGCCTGACTCCTCAATACACATCCAGAAACTGAATCTAAACTGTATTTGATGCTGCTGACAGAGAAAATCAGCTTGATGACTATGAATAGGATTTCTTCAGGTTCTGGTGAAGTACTTGGTAGCAAGGTAGCATTTGTGTGTGAAGTAGAGGGAAGGAAGGAGCCCTGGTACCAGTGACATACTGAAAAACAAAGACTTTCCTCACCACTGCGCTAATGTCTTTGAGTTCAGCTGCCAACTGATTGGTTGAACGAACAAACCCAATGCCTAATAATTAATTCCTCCTAATTTGTTAATGATGCTAATGCTAAACAAAGTTTCTGTTCAGTCTTGCAGAGTACAGGTGCTATGTTAGTTCTGGCTGCATTTGCCCATAGATAGGAATCAATGAAACGAGAGCAAATAACTCACATTTTTTTAAGAGGAGACATTATATATACTGTGGAGTTTTGACAGCAGAAGTGCTCCTCAGTTTCTGATGCAATCTCTGTGAACACAGGCTGAGAAGAAAGTCTGCAGAGCCCGAAATGGCTGGGGGGTCAGGAGTAGAGAAGAGAGCTTTCTCTGGGAGCACAGCAAACTGAACACTGTCAGCAGTGAGTCCTATTCTTCCATAATCTGTTATCTCACATGACTGCTTGTGTTTTCAGTCTTTCTTTGCTTGTAAAGAAAGAAAAATTAATTTTCCTTTTCCTAAAAAAGGCAGTTTTGGAAGTAGTTGGGGAGTAGGAAGAGAACTGAATTTTAAAGATTTTTGCACAATGTTCATTAAAGTATTGGGAAAGCTAAATCAAGAAGTAACAATAGTTTAGCTTTTTCTTTATCTTTTTTCAAATAGGAAGTCACCAAAAATTATGTTATTAATTAAAAGAATCCCAAGAAGTACCTAGATTGGCCAGTGAAAAAATACAACAGCAAAAAAGAAGGCAGAGGGGATGTAGCTTTGCTGTTTTCTACCTCATGCTTGGTCAGCTTAGTTATATGTTAGCTTTGTTTAAACGCCTTTCTTTTTTTTAAAAAGGGGGGAAAGTGTCCTTAAAAGTTGCTTATTTGAAATAAGTATGCCTATGGATAAACGGGCAAGACAGAAGTTACCGGGGAATTTTTTAAACGTAGTTTTTAGCTGCTGCTAAGTTCTTGCTCAAGCAACTAAAATGGGTGCCTGTAGTGCTCCTTATGGCATCACTCAGGCGATCCTTCCTGCTCACACGGTCCTGAGCTCCCTCCGAGCCCCACTGGCAGGTGCAGGATCCTGCACGGACCAGGCTCCTCCCCGGGGCAGGCCCGCCTGCCGCATCCCTGGGTTTCCGAGTAATGTAAGTGACTCGGGCAACAAACACATGTGACAGCTCGCAAGCAGCTCTGCGAAGGCTTCCCATTTCACACTACACAGACACATGGTTCGTCACCTTCTGCTGACTGCATCCTATGTATAGCGCGATTCAGTTAAGCAGCACCAACACTACAGGTTTCCAAACGCAAAACCCTGGCTTCAGGAAAGTATTCCTTTTCCAAATACTCAACATATACATGACAGAGGAAAAGGTGCGATAAGGAAATAGAAGAGCAGAACTGCAATTAGCATCTGTCACATGCTGTTAGTCCTTACTGAAGGTCTTTGGATGCGTGAAGAGAAGCATGTTACCCTTAAAGCAGTATCCATGGAAGACAAGGATGCTGAAAGCGCCAGTACCCAGTACAGGTCCTGCAGCGCCGTGGGAAAAGAGCACGGGCTCAGTCCTCAGGGCTGCCTGGACTGGACCCACTGGAGTCGTCCCAGCTACGTGTTGCAGGAGCAGGCTCAGCCCCTAATGCACCAGAATAAAGTTCGATTACACAGCCTTATTTAGTTGGACTTGAAGAACGTTTACCCAGGCATTTATTTACAGCAATAGAAGGGCTCAGCGTGTCTTACGATAAACTACTGCCTGAAGCCCATTTCCATCTGAAATTGTTAGCGCAGCTGATGATTGTCCCTGGGTTAAAGGAATCGCTCGTTATTCTGGGCTGCACTTCGTGACTCAGCTCCTGAGAGCTATTTCGAGTGGCAGAGGAGAGAAGCTGCCAGGCTGGCATCCCCTTCTGTTTTCTTTGTGCAAATAGGATGTGGCTTTGCACGACAGGCGTTCGTGCTCTGCGAACTGTCTGAAGGGATTACATGGACTGAAGCCATAATCGTATGCTCTGATATTGTTGATGTATTATAAATGGTCCATTATTCATCTGCATGAAGAAAGCCAGAGGAATGGAAAATTAAAATGTGAAACTAGCGAGCACAAAAAACGAGCAAGTGATTCATGCTGTGTGGAAAATGGGCCTCACTGGATGTAGGGTTGTAGTTCCGTAGAAATAAGTACAACTACAGGGGTTAATAATTTAGCTTATCAACAACAATATTTTTCTTTCCGTCCTGAAAAATGCATGGGCAAAAATGGCACGTGCACCCTGGGTGAGACTTCGTTCACCAGATCCGTTTCCCCAGGTGCCTTTCAGCTCTCGCTGATGGCGGAGGGAGGTGCAATTGTGTTCTACCCCGTGAACGCGGGGATAAGGTGGCAGAGCAGATTTTGCCTAGCACGTAAACGCAACAACATAACAACAACAATTAACCAGATTTGATCTGTCTCGTGTTCCCTCCTCCTCTCATCTTCAGTTACGCTGTGTTCAGAGGGTTTCTCCTTCACTCTCTTCTCGGTAAGAAACACGAATGTCACCACCTTGCCTCCTACTGAGCTGCAGGAGGGAGCTGGAGGGACTGAGCACCTCGCATCGGGCGCTCAGTGTTTCCAGCATGACCTCCTCAAACACAAGCTTTCTGCTTCCCTTGCTTTCAGAATTTTCAAGACTAATTCTGGAAAAACATCTGTAGTGCTGTGGCCTAGGACTATTCTTTCCCTGTTTTAGACTATTTCTATAGCCCATTTTGCCAAGGAACCACAGCAGAAAGGCTGAAGATTGTCTTTCCTGAGTATCCTTTCACTCCTTGCTGAAAAGGTTCTCTCGTCCCTCTGCTGAAGAGCAAAATTTCAACAGGGAAAAGCAAATGAAACACGGTTTATATTCAGATATAGAATTCTCACTCAAAGAGAAATGGAATTTTTTTCTCTGGGGAAAATAATGGATGTCCTCTCCTGGATTTTGAACTTTTTTCCTTCCTTAAAGATTCTTCAGCAAGAAATGAAGGACCCCTTAACCATCCCCATTTCCAAAGTGGTCATGCGCCACAGAAAATCAGAAGCCCTTGGAGGCAATGGGAAGTCCCCAAACAACAACCTGAAAGTTTAAAACTGGCAAAGGAATGGAGTGAAAGATCCCAACTGTGCAATTAGTCAGTTTTATTATCATATCATGTGTGGTCTCTGTGAAAATCTAGCCACATCTCACAAACTCCGAGACCATCAAAAAGATGTTGTATGTGCACACCCCATAATAAAGTTATTAGAAAACCATGAGGAGGTTTCTAATGTGAGTCATGCTATCCAGGAAGAGATGAGACAGGGCAGTCAATTCACTTTTAAACAGCAGCGTGAGCCTAGTGCAAAATCAGCAAATCCAGACGACCATGGATACTGCAGACAAGTTCGAACAATGTTTTATTTACAGCCTCACCAATGCCTAAATCTCAACCAAGCTGCAAATCTAACTCCCTGCACTGATTTGGAGGAAGAAGGGAGAGTGAGGATGCCAGCACCAGCTTTGAAGATTTATTTGCACCCTGTAGCACCCACCTAACTTTATAGTAAACTTGGAGAGAGGAGGACCAAGGGTTGTGAGACAGAGAGGCAAGGGCATGGATGAATTGGTCCTGGGTAACTGCATGGCAGAGAAGCCTTAGTGAGATCTTAAAGACAACTTGGAAAAGAGATTCATTTCAGGTACAGCATTAATATTTCATTTTCTTAGTTTACACTTTTTTTAATCTGGGGGAGTTTTGACTTTTAAGAAGGGAACAAGTTATAACAGAGCAGCGCTGCAGAACAGCCCTTGGGGTGCCTACGAACCAGAACAGGTTTGAGAATCAGCAGCTCAAGGTCATCATCCAGTGATCTGCAAAAAGGAAAAAGTCATCCTACCAGACGTCACCTAGAGCCTTACCAGCAAGACTGCCTATGAATTTTAAGAAACAGTCACTTTATGAAGACCAGACTGACCAGGCAATAGGCAGAGCAGAACAGGCCAGAGCCAGCATGGTGAGACCATTGGGAATGCGTCCTGAAAAAGCCAACATGAGACAGACAGGAGCCTGAAGCAGTCCTTCCTTCCCAACCACGGCAAGATTTTCTTAGCTACCTAACTTAGTTCAGTGGCCCTGTTTGTTCTGCCTTAAAACTTCCCTGTTTCTGGACAAAACACGTCCCTACTGAGTACATCCATCTCTTGGGGCAGGAGGGGTTGGCAGCATATCAGCCCCTGCTTGGGACCAATCCCACAGATTGTAGAGCTGGAGAGAGGACACAGCAGACAAGAACTATGGCAGACATGACTGCAATACCTGCTGGAGGGATTAGGCTCAGGTACAGGTTGGACCTAGTCAAGGCTTGGCCAAGGAGAGCACATCTTCACCTAGACTGAACAAGGAGCATGGTGGAAACCTCCTGAGCTCTTCGAGACAGATACCAGTAGTGCAGAAGAAGCTGGAATTTATTGTGTGGAGCAAGGAGGAAGGGAGTCTTGGAGAGATGGGTCTGGTAGGAAATAGTCTGCTCAGGTGTGTAGCTAGGATTTGCCCCTCATGCTTTTTCTGCCCATCACAACTGCATTTCACAAATCCTCTAGCACTCAAGTTCATAGGGAAGAGCCTAGAGGAAGACTTTGAGCATGTATTAATAGTAATGTAGAAATTGGACAGTAAAATTTCTCTAGCCAAGGTGTCTCTAGTGATGGCCAGAGAACACAATTCCCATTTTAGACCCCAAATGCTCACAGCAAAAGTTAACAAAGACCAACATACAGAAGACCCACAGCTGGAAATTTCAAAACTATTGTTATTCCCCTGGAAAGCTTGGAAATCTCTGGCAGCTCAGCAAATAATTTTCAATCACGAAAGATTTAAGCTTTTAAGTGGCACTTTGCCAGCAGAAAGAAAGGTGGTGCACATCAAAAATACTGGTTTTGACTGCACCTGTTGACCCTGACCTGGTAGCAGATGAAACACGTTAAATGTTTCATAATGCATAAATAGTGCACCACTCCAAGCAGGATGGACTCAGGACTTCCCATAGCATGATGCACTCAAAGTCCGCCCTTTCTTCTATACCTACTGGCAGCTAGCAAGGCAATTAAAAGCTGATTTCAAAGCCACTGCTCCTTCCTGGGGGTTCCACAGCCTTTGTAACCTTTTGTCTTTAATTTCAATGAGTGCCATTCTCTATTTAATCTGAAAATAGGAATATCCCCCAAGTTTAGGCATGTCCATGAATCTGCACATCTCATCAGTGATCACAAGCAACGAAGGACAGGAACAGTTGGTAAGAAATAAGGTTGTAGTTACAGGCTTTTGCACCAAGTCACACCTTCCCCCTTAACCTCTAGTCTGAGAAATCTGTGCATGCTCTGAGTCTGGAGGGGTGTCAGACGGTGTTTACTCAGAGCCAGCGTGGGTAGATGCCTGGTTTAGGACTTTTCCATGATCCTTTCAAGTATCCATACAAGATAGAGCAGCAAGAATTACTAGAAAATTGACACCCTCAAGCAAAGACAGGCTTTTATTCTGAAAAAACCTACTTAAATCCAATCTGCTGCTGTGTAACGTATATGCCAAAGGGACAAAATATGGTGTAAAATAAAATCTCAACAAGCTGAGATCCAGCTTACATATTTGGCCTGTTTAATCCAAGGATGAAAATAATTACACAAAGTCAGTCTAAGCAATCCCAGAAGGATTTGAACATATGAAATATAGTCATTGCGAGAAGCGGAAGGAAGGGAGAGCTACACCAGTTTCAGTTCCCCTTGGCTTTCTTAGACTTGTGTGTGAATTTGGCCCAGAAAACTGTCTGGCATTGGGGATGGTGATCATTCATCCCTTCTATTTGCACAAGAATGTGGGAAGGGCTTAGAAACAGCTCCTCTTCTCCCATCTGGGGGCCTGGGTGGGTGCCAGTTAAGTTCAATGATTCATAACCATTTCAAGAAGCTCCTTGCCACTCTATTTTGCAGGCGTTTGTAAAGAAAGCAAACGTACACATAGATTGCTCTGTCAGGACAGGGGGTACCCTACTTTCCTCTGTTTGTCACGACAGCAGTACCAGGAGAAGGGAAATAAAACCCGTTTATCACCTTAGCACACATCCAGCAAGATTTTCAAACCTCAGCAGCCGGGGAAAAGAGAGAGAAGAGACCTAACGCACAGGTAGAAGCTCTTGATGTGGTATGTGATCAGAGAAGCAAGAAGCTGCATCTTCCCGAGGGCACCAGCCACCTCTCCTCCTGCACGTCTGCAGCAACGACTGCAAGGCAGCACGAGGCGAGGCAACGAGAGCTGCGCTGCAAGAAGCAAGCTCCTACCTGGAAGCCATGAGCAGGTCTCGGTCTCCTGGCTGACGGCTGTCCCCACCGTGATGGATGAGGTGCTTTGGGTCATTCATGGGCCCAGGTCCCAGGGTGGGGCGGATGGGGCGGTTTCGGCTCCAAACCCCGCCTCGCATCATGTGAGCCCTTCACGGCTAGGTCTTCCCAAAGGCAACTCCCTTCACCCATGTTTCTGTAAGCCTTCATGAGCTTCTCTGTGTGTTGAGCGGCAAATTGCAACCAGTCTGCCTTGCCTTTGAATGCTGGCCAAGACTTTGTTTGTTTTCTCTTCTGTTTCAAACGTTCTTTGTCTTTCTGGCTCAGTTAATTAGCTACAATACTCAGTTTCTCCAGTTTTTAAGTGCTGCCCAAATAATAGCTGATCAGATGTAAAGAGACTTTAAAGCCTAGGCTGTAGCTATGCTGAAAAATGAAGGTGCTGCTCTGCCTATAGCAGATTCATCCAGCTGATGCGCATAACAACATCAGAGAAGAGAAGGTGGCTTGGGGTTAATGACCATAATAAGGTTCGTGCCTTGGTTTCTACAGTGCTCTGTGGCCAAAAGTACCACAACTTTGCTCCCAGTCCTGGCACGGGTCACTGAATTAAGGTAATAATGAGGTAACTAATAACACCTGCAGTTGCAGGAGGGATGGCTGGGGTATAGAGGATGACACTAAAAAAACTCACTGGCTGCAAGGGAACATCTCCAGGGGGTCCTCAGCAGCTAGAAAGGGTGGAAAGCCTGAGAAAGAGGCACGTAGGGAGTGGGAGGACCTGCTCCGAGACCTCTGAGGAGATGAGGTGAGAAGAGAGACAGAAAGGCCGTGCATACCCAAGAAGATCAGGAGAAAAAGTGGCCTCAGGTGTTTGCAGCAGTTCTCTCAGATGGATCCTCAAACTGTGTTTTAGAGGTTTGTCTGAGCTGGACTAATCTTACAACCCCATGACGTTGCTTATATTTATCTATCACAAGGCAGTCTGTCCAGGGGTTAAAACTGCAGTTTTCAGCCATGTGGCAGGCTGTTGTAATCCATCTCTATTACATAACCCAGCAAACATTTTGCTAAAGTTCAGTTAAACTGCAAGATTGATGGTGGTGAGGAGCATATTCTCCTTTATGAATTTTTCCCTTTCGGAAATCAGGGTAGTGGCACGCCAATGGCAGCTTTTCCCCTGCTTGACTAATTCAGTGGCCAAGCAAAGGCACCGTGCTCCCCCTCATAGCACTCATGCTCTTCTTATTGAGGAAAAGGTTGTCGTTTCTCCTTTCCCTACTCACTCCTGCTGTGGCACAGGACAGAGATCAGAGTGTAAGAGACAAACGGGGCACAAGTTAAGCAAAGAACTGGAAACAGGGTAGGGAGGAGGTAAATTATCCTTAGACCGAATTAGATGGAGCCCAACTATTCTCGTGCTGTTTTGCTAAGGGCACTCCGGATTAAGAGAGGACACAAAGGGGAAGGGAGGGAGGGAGGCAAGAAAAGTCTTGTTATTCAGCTTCTCCCTGAGACTGTTTATAGGTTGCTTGACATATTTCATGATCATTCATGGCAAAGCTTTCCTAAGCTGTTTCCTTCCTCCTCCCTTTAATGATGCTGCTGCCTTTCTGGTGATGCAGGATCTGTGTGGCTCTCCAAGTCTCATATTTTCTCCTGCTCCTCCTCGTCCGAGTAGGGACTGGAACCCAACCCTGCTTCTCCCTTCTCATCAGGTTGCTGGCCCTTCTCTGTAATGTAGAGAACAGCTGTTGAAGGCTCAGAAACTCTGACTGTTGGGCCAGATCACCAATTACTCTATACTTCACAGTTTGAGATCCGCTCCTTCACACTTTGCTGCTGAGATTCACCTTTTTCATCTTTTTCCATACCTTCTGTTTTAATCCTTCTTGTTTTCCTAATCATTGCTTTAACCCCCATTTACTAAAGCTTTTTGTGGTCCAACTACCTCTTCCAGTTATGCTAGTGTGAATCCAGAGTAAATCTGCTGGTGTAGTTGGGTTTATAAGATACGAGATGACTGTACGTTCCATCAGCTAGAGCCAAAACCAATGTCACCATCGTCAGCATCTTTCTCGCTGTTGTTTCCAATATCAAAGAGAGACTGTAGTCTGGGAATAGGTGATACTAATCATCAGACTTGGATTTAAGTTGCATAATTTGCCTACTTCAACCTTCTCCAGATGCTTTTCAGCCATTAATTAAATATAGGAGCCCAATAAAGACAAGGGTAATCATTTTCAGGGTGAGGCACCAATAAGGCAGCAATGTTCTCAAAGGCACATACCAAGGGTCCAGCCTGGCTTTGTGGTGAAATCTCCATTGATTTTATTACCTCACAGTCAGCAATAGGAGTCAACAGAAGAGTCCCCATCTCTTGTCCCTATCCTACCAGAACGTTGAGCCCACTGGAAAAAATGGGTGCCACAGAAGTGCTGAGTCTTCCATGGCACGGTTGTATCAAATTTGGGGTTAGTGGAAGAATCCTTTCTTGTTGTTTCATTAGAGGCAGAGGGAACTTGGATATGAATGTCTGGGAGAAACCACCCCATTCACTGGGGGCTATCCCATTTTCTCTTCCAGCCCATGGCAGCAGGCTTCCCAGTCCCTCGGGAGTCTGGGGCGGGTTTACCCCTTTCACGCTACTGCTGCATCCCAAAGGGATTTACTGCTGTTGATCATCAGTCCAAGCTGAGCACTGCTTTGGTACTGCCAGACCTCAAAAACAAAAGCGTGGGGAACCTGATCCGTTCCGTACTCATCCACATTCACAGCACCTCTCCTGAACAACATGTGATGCGACAGTAGCTTAAAGCATTCTGCTTCATGCTGTGTGTCATGAACTTTAAAAATAATAGAGAGTGAGTCTGGAAAACTTCCCAGATTATGCAGTTCATCTACCTTCTCTGCTCTAAGAAAAAGGTAAAGGTGATAGGGCTATTTCTTCTTCTTTTCTTGGTGCACAGGTGTGCATCATGTTCTAACACTGGGCTAATCTGCAGGTCCATCCCAGCTGTGTGTTCCATTACAAAAAGTTTGTGTTGAGGTGAGAGGGAAAGCCCTGTGGCAGTGAAGGACAGAGGAAACAGTTTTGTTTCTTGTTTCTTATGTATTCTATGAATGCAGCATTAAATGCAGGTAAAAGAGAGCCTGCTATAATTTACAGTTAATTTACTAGCATAAATTTACTAATATTTCTCCCACAGTCATTTTAACAACTGGACAGGTTTTTTTCAGCCTGTTCTGACAGAGGAACTCACACTGATAGAAATCTAATGGTGCAATTGTACTAAAGAAAACCCTGCAAGCCCAGCCAGGACTAATTACTTTAACCTCAGACCTGGCTGCTATCCCCACGGCAAGGCTCTGTGCAGGCACATGGGCTAGCAGGAAAAAACTAATGGAGAAACAGGAATGAAAGGTTACACTTGTGCAACCCTCATGGCCCCAAAGATACTTCGACACAAAATGAAGCTGTTACACCAGTAAGTTTTGGTACATAGATACTACTATTTAGTAGCAGTAGCTACTAGTAGTAAGCACATAGGGTTAAGCCTAGAAAAATCAGGATCCTGTGGGCATTTTCAAACTCATCTGTGTCTCATAACTGAATATAATTATGTAATTGTCTGTGTTGACATAAAGGCAGGGATGTATCCTTGGGAGATGGCTATTCCTTTGGTGTTTGATAGATTGGTGCCCTTCATTTCCTAGGATGAACGGGCTCTAGCATGGGCCGGCCAAGGTGGAGGAAGCTCCCTCGTGCAGAAGACCAGCTCCACGCGCCTTTTCTTTGACAGCAATACTGGCCCTAGGAGCTCCTCATTAACCCCTCCCCGGCACCTCCTCACTGCCACATCATCCCCAAAGGTGCGCTCGAAGTCAGACCAGGGTGAAAAGAACCCTCCTGCAACCCCACGGCCAACCCAAAACCCATGGGGATATCCCACTGCTAAATAACGCAGCCCCGAGCACCCCAGGGATTCAGGTTACCCGTGGCGGCTGCGCTGGCGGACACTACAGGAAAGACGGACAGGGGACGGGATTCTGACTGGGACAGGGGTGTGTGGAGCCATGCTCCCGGGAAACGCAAGGTCCGTCCGGGTGGGACGCCGGCACTGGGTGACCGTGCGTGCTGCAGGCTCAGATCCAGGCTTATTTTGCAGCCGCTCCTCTGTATGGACGAGCCCAGCCTGGCTGTTTGTTTGACTGTTTGTCTTGGCAGCAAGTCCCCACATCGAACCGGGGGTGTCATTTATCTCTGGCAGCAGCAGCCCTCATCAGAGCGAGTAGCAATAGCAGCAGCCCCGGAGGCCCTCGCTGGCGGGGGCTCTCGCTGGCCTTTGCTTTGCATTCCTCCACCTCTCATACAGAAACAAGGGCCCTGGAAAAGAGGCTGGAGCAGCCAGAGTGCCTTGGACAGAAACAGACGGCGCACAAACTGCTGGGCAAACGCATCACAAGTGCAAATTGCTAAGGGACAAGCGCTCTACCAAAGCTGACTTGAGATCTCTATTCATTCTTCCTCCCCCTTGAAGTTTTGCAATGCAGCAGTAAAGAAAACTCAACGTTTTTCAGCTGGTTTTGGTTTGCTCCTAGGGTATGTCCCTTCCTCACATGAATCAGAAGCTGTGGCAAACACAATGTGCTATGCCTCTAACGGGTACATACCATCCTCGTGTCTTGCAGTTAGACGGAGAACAGCAATACGCTTTATTGCACAGTGGATGGACAAAGAAAGCCTTGTTGCCTGTGGGACTCTGTCACGCTGATGTTTCTTTTCCACTTGGTGCTCATATGTCACCAAAGGGCCCGTGCGTACCCATTGGAAATAGAAGTGTGAAACTAATAACCAAAAATAAAAACTCTGGAGGCAAGGAGATGACTCTGGAGGGAGGGAGAAGAGAGAGAAGCCAGAGGGATGCAATTTACTGAGCCTGATTCACGGTGCTGGCAGGGAGCTCTCTGCCAGAGCAGATGAATCAGATTCCCTTTCGGTCTGTGCTGGCACCACAGTTATTTTGGTGTCACCACGGGCAGGACGAGCGTATATTTGGGAAGCATTGCTGGACAGACAGCGAGTGTCTGCTGAAACGGCTTGTGTCATTTTAACATCATACTCACTGAAAGAAGTAAAAAGAGGGAAAATGAAATATGCTGGCATGTCAGGTCAGAGCCTCCCCTGAGAGTCAGGGAGGGTGTTCCTCACCCGAGCTGGGAGTCTGGCTCCTACAGGTTTTGTTTATCTCTGTCTTGTAATGGGGCTGGAGTAGACACTGTTGCAACTCGTAGACAAACATCTTGAGAAAATATTTCTAAGAAAAAATGCAACTCAGCTGGCATTTTGTTTTGGATCCTCAAAATTTGTGGGACATATTCCGCAGCTCGTAAGACAGAATGGACACCCAGCCCTCGTCATGCCTTTGGCATCACAGATAAGAACAGAGGAGAAGGGATATCACCGTGCTTTTAGCGTTTTTTTTGGATGTCCCAGCTTGCAATGGAGTCCTGCCCAGGAACTTTCACTGCTCTGGCTGATCTCAGGAACCCACTTGTGTGCTGTTCTCACACAGCACAAAGATGAACCTGGCAGCTGAGAAGCAGCAACGTTGCATTTCAAGTGCCCGTTTGGCAAAGTCCTAAAATACGTTCTGCTTTGACCCTGTGCTCCAACCCCGTGGCAATCAGGAGGCCATGCAAACTTGCTCAAGTGTCTTACTGAATGGGGTCCTTTAAAGACTGCCATTAATTTCTGGGCATTTAGATCACTCCCCAAGCAAGGTAAAGAATAGGTTTAAAAAATGTATGTGTTAGAAAGACCTTTATATTTTGGGATTTGGCCAACGGCCACAGTTTGCTGAGGCAGACGTTCTCTTCTCCTACTTACTTGTTGTTCTGACTCAAAAATTATCCATGGAAAACATTGTCTTGGTGTTCACCAACAACTGCAAAATGCTCCCGGCATCCTCCAGATGTCAGATCTGAGTGCGTGCTTGTGCTTGCCTGGCTAATAAAGAAAACTGGCAAATTTTTGTTTATCTGTTTCTCACCTGTGTCATTATGACAGCCAGCTAAAGCAAGGGCAGATGAATATAGCCAGCAGAGACAGCAGCTTACGAAACGAGCCTATTTTTAACAAGCCTTCCTTCCATGCTGTGGAGGAAACAAGGGATTTAATATGTGCTTCTTGATGTGGGATTCATGGTGCGGTTTTCCCCACCCTTGTTCAGCTGAGCCTGCCTCATCACCATGCTAATATTACTTCTCTCTTTCTCCTGGGCTTGGCAGGCTTTCTCAAACGCGTATCACATGCCCCAGGCAGGCGGCCAGCCTACCTGTCTGAGAAAAACAGACCTGCTCTTCCCTGCCACACCCTGACCTCTGAGGATGATAACCCGTTGCCAAGAAACATCAGCAATAACTGTTTGGAAAATAGATGCCTGTCAAGTTTCACGTGGAACCGGCTTTCCCTGCCACGTCCTTTCCCAGCACGGACCTTGCTGTCGGTGCCGTGGCCCCGCTCCCGCTCTGCACCTCCCCGGGCCGGGCGCTGGGGTCCGGTCGGTGCCGTGGCATGACCCGGTGCAGAAGATGCTCCCCTTGTGTGTGACCCACCGCGGAATCCTTTCACACCACCAGAAAGCTGGTACCGCAGAGAGAACGACCCACGTTCGTGACATGGGAGAATTTTGTTTCCTTAGCAAAAAAAACCAAACTCAAACCTTTTTGCTAAGCAGTGGAGAAAGCCTGGAGGGTGGTTATTTGGAGGGCTCTGTTAGTGTTACGTTTTTATTTGTTTCTGTTAGGTAACACCTAGAAGTCCCAACAATGTCTCTGATGTGGAAAATAGGAAGAGCCACATAACTAGTTTGTTTGCTAAACAAGTAAATCTGTGCAGGCAGACAAACATTAAGAAAATGATACTACTGAAAAAGTCATATTTATGAAAGAAAATCTTTCCTCCAAAACTAATATCAAGTACATTTTGAGTAAATCATATTAAATTACTGTCTGGGCGTAGTCCTAAAATATTTGCTATAACCTTATACCAATGTATTTACTTAATCTAAACACCAGGTAATGAGCAGAGGGTTGGACTGTATCTTTTCATTGGGTGAAGTGACTTATTCCTTGAGTTGTCTCCTCGATTTCAACAAGGCAACTTAAGCAATAAGATGCTACTTTGTACGACTGGGAGCCTGACAAGCAATTTCTGACTTTCCATTGTTGTGGAAAATATAATCCTAAACTATTTACAGAAGAAAAGCAGAAATAATCAAGCATATTTAAAAAAAAAAAAAAAAGCTCTCCACTTTTAGGCTATCGAAGTGTTTACAGACCGTGTTTTGTAGATTATAACTTCTTCTACCAGAATAAATAGTGAGGAAATTTATTGCAGAATGTAGATAAACATAGGTTTTGTATATTTTAAGGAAAAAAAAGATACTGTAGAAATTTCAGATTCTTGGCATTTTTGTAGACACAACCTTAAGACTACGAGTTGCTTATTTTAAAACTGGCTAATCTGTACATAAACTAAAGAGCAGATTTGTAATTTATTGATACGCTTCTGCCAGCTAAGAACTGGTTTTCATTACTCTTTTGAGTCATTCCTCCAATCATCACTGTTCTGCTTCAGCAATATTTTATATTAAAATGTGTGTATTTTCCCCTTTAAAAAAGAGGTTAAATTGCTAATTTCCTTCTGCTCTGCAGTAGGGAAACACAGGAAAAAAAGCCCTTCTTCCAGACTGCTGTATTGTTCAGCCAACAGATTGAATACAGAGCATAGGACACCTTGAATTTGCAAACATACACTACACGGCGCAGCTTTTAGCTATTGTAAATGCCAGGTAGATTGTATCATGCACTGTATCCTGCTCGTCGCTTCCTAATCGCTATGAGAAATGAAGGGCAAGCATGTGAATTAAGGCATGCAACCCGAAACAGTTAATTTAGACACAACTGAATTTAATTTGTACACAAAGTCAAAGGCTTCCTAAAGCTTAGCTTCAACATTATGCAGCCACCGAGGAAAGTTTAGAGGAGGTAACGACAGGCTTTTCTTAACTCTATTTTTCCTTATCTGATTCATGCAGCAT
This sequence comes from Astur gentilis, assembly GCF_929443795.1. Lineage (NCBI taxonomy): Eukaryota > Metazoa > Chordata > Aves > Accipitriformes > Accipitridae > Astur > Astur gentilis. Next base: position 13,800,865 of record NC_064904.1, read on the forward strand.
CAGAGAAAGCCACACCCTAGAAGCTGCAGGGTTTGCCTCGGAGGTTGATTCGCAGCTAGCAGAGCACAGAAAAGCAGAAGCAGAATACAGAAAAGTATAGAAAACGTAAGCCCACCACTGGCTGGAGATCCTGGCCAGTTAGGAAGAACTAGATGAAAGCAGTCACACATCTTGGTAGATTATGGTGGTACAGCAATAATAAGAGAGGAAAACTTTGTCTTTTCAGAGGATCCCAGTGCAGAATCAGTCCCAATCCAGAGGAGGAGACGGAGACTTTGTGATTCTGTGCTGCAGGAAAAGTGCAGCTAGACTGAAACTAAATGCTGACACACTCCTTAGCCTCTCGGTGAATATACATCCTCGGATGCCAACCAGATTATTCCGGGCTGCTCTGCATTGCATTATGCCTGACTGATCACTGCTTGCAGAGCTGGAGCTTCAGGTCATTGCGGAGGGAGAAAAGGAGTGATGTGAATGTTCCTTGCAGAGCCCGAAGACACTTAGGGAGATTGATGAAGGATACCCAGGCTGCCCGGCTGCCCGATTGGCTGCTGCGCTCCCTCAGCTCCAGTTGAGAGGGCAAGCTGACACGGAGAGCTCAGCAGCCTCCCAGTGATGGAGAGAGCCAGGAGAGCCCCGGGGGGAGCGGGATGGAGAAATGGCGAGGAACGTTTCTGCGTGCCGCCCTGGGAGAACGCAGAGAGGCGTGCAGGAAGGGGGAGCAGACCCCGGGATTTTCCCTTCCCTGAGAGGCAGGGATGATCCAAACCCTCCCTGAAGCCAGCAGAAGGATTCCTGCTCACCTGCCAGTCCTTAAAATCACACACTTAAACCCTGGTCACCCAACAAAGCAAGCGGCTCGAGACACATCCTAGGAGTGAACTTTAGTTTGTGGCCAGCTACTTGGCACCATCAAGGGTGAAAACCACCAAAATGTAAATTATACATAGATCTTCAGCATTGTACTTACGATAACGCTCAGACATTTATGCAATGCACATCAGACAAAAAAATCCCAAAGCCCCTCTATGCCTTTCATTAGTAATTTTTACAAAACGTGGAAATCATGCTGCCTGTTCCGCATGCAACCAGCGTGGGACCAAAACCAGCTGCTGTACAAGAATGTGCATTAGGTCTGATCCAGCGCTCACTGAGATCAATGGGATGAGTTTCCCTGATCCTAGTGGGACCTGAGGAGAAAATGGGAGCAACCAGTGTGAGCCAGGAGGTGAGTGCTGCTAAAGGCAGGGAATTTGGCCATACTGTCACCTCTGCTTTCTGATTATGAGTGTTGCAGTGGTATTGGTAAGGAGCACAGAGTAGGAAGGGACTTCAAGGCTTCATGCTAGAGTTGGCTTCCTTGGAATTTATGACAAGGAAGGTAACAAGTGTGGCTGTACTGCTTCTGGCATCCAGCTTAGACCATACCTAACCCTTACTTCATCTTACTGAGCATAACCTCCATGACACCAGTTAGCTGGACCAGGACTGTGGGGATTTGGTGCCTAGAAGAGCATAGGAGAGCCGACTCCCATCAGAAGTAGGGTCTGTGGACTTCTGAGGCTAGGGTTCAACTCCCATGGCTTCAGATGTCTATGGAATAAAAGCCTACACACTTGTGTCCCGCTGTAGTCATCCAACCGTATGTGGTTGTTAAGAGACTGTGCTCTTGACTTCACTGTCTGTATGGACCATGCAACCTACAGTCTTGACTCCATGACTGTAGACCCTTGACCCCTTGAAATGCCCTGGAAGACCAGATGCCAAGCTTAGGTGTAGAGACCTACCCTTCAGTTACCCACAGTTAGGTGAGAGGAATGCCACCGCAGGTGTCTGTGGGACTGTGGATGCCTGTGATGAGGTGACCTACTGCAGAGGATCAAGAGATGAGACCAAAGTTTGTGTTAAATACACTAGCCCACATTAACCAACTGCCGCAGTGCTGGGCCAGTGCCTGTGGCAGACACAGCCTTCACTATAGGGTGACAGTGTAAGGTCACAAGTGCTCTGCTTGTGTGACTCCCTTACACCCACCTGGAACTCAAAAGGACTTAAAAAGAGGATTTTCACCATCTCAGCGTGGTCTATTGAGACACCACTTGGGTAGGAGCAGCAGTGGCAGTTGATAAACATTTTGCTAGAGTACTGTATTCTTAAGCTTTATATTCTGCTACCTATGCCTGATGGCATAAATCCTTGAACAGCAGAGCCAGTCCAAGGCCCCCAGCTTGTCGCTGCTCAAACATGAAGATGAATCAGAAGATAGAGAGGTGACTCAGGGTTTCTCTGTGCGCATAGGATGTGGTTTATCTCTATTTGCAGGATGAGCTGATCAGGAGAGAGGTGTGGCATGTGACAAGCGAATTATTCTTAGTGCAGCAGAGAAATAAAACCCCATGTGTTGTTTCCTACTGTTGACAGCCCTTTAAAAATTATGCTTTTGAACATAGTAAAATATTTAGTGAAGATGACAACAGTACGAGTAAAAATGAAGATGCAAGCACACACACACAGAGGAGAACAGCTCAGCTGGAAGCTTCCCCTTATTTACTCATTTCAGCCACGTGTTTGCATCTACAAAGCCAAAATACTTCTTGTAACAGTTCTTTTTTTTTGTTAGCTTTGCTTTTGCTTCCGATATCGGTAATGAATTCCTGTAAAACACAGAAAGTGTGCACGATAAGGAATGCACCTATATGTCACCCTCCGGCACGGGAAGTAGCAGGGCAGGACCTGGAAGAGATCCATAGCTGGGGACTAGATTCAAAGGAGGTTTCAGAGCTTGAAGCATGACGTGTGCAGAAATTAGTCCAGCACTGTGCTGCCCAGTACCCCAGCTCTCTGCTTGGGCTGCTGTCTAGTATTGAACACAAATACACTCTGGAGGTCTCTCTTCTGTGTTGCTCAGGGATTGGATCTGCTTCCACATGTGCCCACAGCTGTCCTGTAGGAGAATTTCAGTCCACCTGGAATTCTGAGCCTGCTGAGCCACTGTATCTCCAGAAATGTTTTGTTAGGTGTCCTTGGAGCATACTTTATCCACACTAGCAAGTCAGGGTTTCTCCACCTGCAGTGGTGTAGGGTGGTAACCACTTTTATCATAACACTCCAGTCCATGGAGCACTCTCCTGGCATGCTGATGGTCCAGGTTCAGTCCTCAGTTGGTTTTGCGAGGGTGAGGGTTTGGATTCACATCTTCCTTATCTCAGAAGAACCAGAAACATGAATAAACAGCAGCATTGGGTCTGGAAAGCGTTTTCTCTCGAGGCCGTTATGAAAGCTCTGTGCCTCTTGCTTGCTGAATGCACTCCATGAGACAGAGTCTTCCTGAATGTAGATGAAGGGGAAGGGACAGCCCCTTCATGAAGGAAGTGGCGAGAAATCAGCAGCTCCTTGCCTTTGGACCAGGTGTCACCACAGTGCAGTCGCTGCTGAAACATGGGCTTGTCTGAGGTGGTGATGGAGGGGACCAGGACTTGGAAATGGCACAGCACACACACAGCTGCAATTAGTGGACTCCAGCATGTTTTGTTTGCACATGCCGGCTACGTGGAGCCAGGCTGCTGGTTTGTTGTAGCTGCACAACCACACAGAGAGACCTGCCGGTCAACCTCTGCAGGGACAAAGCTCAGGCTGTCCTAGGCTCTTGCCAGCCTTCCTGCTGCTCTCTGCAAGCATTTTCAACCTGTCAATACAGTTAATGCTACAGTTTTCTGAGCATGCCCTTTCTCTGTAAAATCCAAATGTCTCATCCTCTGAAAATGTCCTCTCTGCGTTGCTCGTTATGTTTAGCCAGGTGGAGGTGTCCTCAGGGCTGGCAGCTGGGTCTGGTGGCCTCAGGGCAAGCGTGTCATGGAAACATGGACAGATGACAGAAGAATAGGGAAAAGCAATCGCAATGTGCTGACGCTCCCTCGGGGCCTGCAAACAAGAATAAGATAAAAAAGACAATATTAGACCTTTCTCGTGACATTTCGTACCCCAGAAGGGTTGTGGCGGGGGAAGAGCAGCTGCTGGTGAAAGTGCCCCGGTGGGTTGTGGTTTGGGAAAACTGCCTGTCCGGGGGCCTTTTTCCATCTGCTGTGCAGCCACGCTGCTTTGTATCCCTTCTCTGCTTGTCGTGACTTTAGTCCCCTAGACCAGGCTGAGTTGGCCATGGTGTGGCAGAGCTGCAAGGCCTGACCAGGTCACAAACTGAGCAATGTCCCGGAGAGAGGCAAAGTCATTACCTATCAAAAGGAGGTTGGTGGTGTGATATTTCTGGACCCTTTGTTTCCCACTGAGTCTACAAAGACCCAAAAGTGAGATACTGAGGAGGAGTATGTTTGCGTGACTAAGGGAATAACCGAAGTGTCTTTAGTTTTCTAAGAGGGACAGGTACAGTGTAAGTTAATTTTCAAGGATCTTTTTACAGTGCCTGGAAAGGGAAATGCACCTCTGAGGGGAGATTCCTCCCCCATCTCCAGCGCTGGGAGCTGAAGACACAGCACACAACCTCTCCATTACTGCACAGGGAGCCTGCAGGGTGGGTTCAGTCCAGCTTCTCCATTTCCCTGCGTGTGCACGGGTGCATAGTGCCCACCCAGCCACCTTAGGGCCCCTAGACATCTGCATGGGGCTGGCAGATCTGACACAGGACCGGGATAAACTGTCTTCTTCCAGAGAGGCCAGCCAAGGCAAGGCAGGATACCCTGGTCGTCTCAGAGAGCACCACTTGCCTACATTCAGACAACTGAACCTGGCCAAAGAAGTTTCAGTTTTACACTGTTAAAGCTTGGTCAGCGCACCTGTTCTGGATCTTGACAATTTGAATAATGGGTAGATTGGAATTGTTCTGAGCTGCTTATTTATTTTTCTACATTCATTCCTACTTCTTTTGTCTGATTTCCTCTTTCCCTTGCAGTTCATCTTCTCCAAACACTGAAGCACCAGTGAAGACAGCTCCTCAAGAGCGCTTGTGTTTCTGTTCTCCCTGTACGTGCTTACTGAATAGCAACACTAATTGGGCTTCTTGCTAGAAACTTCCTTCTCTGGATGTGTGACCTAGTTCGTTTCACAGGTAAGGCTCTTCCAGTAGGATTTATGGCTCTGGCCCGGCACACCTCGTTCCCCCCGTGCTGTCGGAGGAGGGCAGCCCTGTGCAGGAGCACAACGGCAGGGTGAGAGCAGGGCACGGACCGGCTGCCGGCCGGTGTTGGCTGCGGCACACCTGATCTCCTCCCCCAGCCCGTCAATTTGCACAATAACAACATAGTCTTGCCAAAAATATAAATACTACCGGAGAGTAGGGGCTAGAAATCTACTTCCTGGAGGTATCCTGAGCAATTTCTCCAAGTGTCGGCTGGGTCAGCCCTCACCACATCGCCACACACTAGTGCATTCAGATGACTTTTCTATAGGTCAGCAACAGTATGTATGGGAGGAAGAATCCCAGCTGTCCTCTCGCTTTGCAGCTTTCATACCACTGAAAGGTTAATGGGGCTGAATGCCTCCCTGATCCTCAAATGCATGGGCAAAATGTGGGGAACATAGCTAGCGCCTTTGAAACTTCGAGCTGGAGGAAGGCTGGTCAGCCACCGGCATCTGTTCTCAGGGGGGCCGGCTGTGTGAGACTTGCGGTGTCTTCTCTAGCCCTCCAGCTGCTCTGCAACAGTGCATTTCTGAAGTGGGAGAAGCTCCTTCGTTTCCACGGGACTGGATGTCAATCTGCATTTTAACTTCCCAGGTTGCACAACTATCTCCAAACCTCGATTCCTACATTCCTCTCTGCGTTTGCACTCTAGCAGCCAAATTAATATCCTTGCTCTTGTGAAGGCCCTGATCCCTCTCTCCTTCTCATCTTCCTCCCCCTCAAAGTGAGAGTCCCTCTGTTCTTTAGTGTTGATCCTCAGTTCCTGATTATTCATCAGATGGTGCTGCCACTGCATGGGCAAACATGCAAAATGGGTGGTGGGAGATTTTTCCACTGAGGTCCGTTAGGGCCAGGGGGAAGCTGCATTGTCCTGGGAAACATGTTCATGCTGCCATGTCCAACAGGTCCAGCAAGTGCTTCCCCAGCCTCCCTGCTCCCCTTCAATGGCCTCCTGAAGTGTGCCCATTCTTATTTGAAGATGTCTTCTGCTTAGATTTATGCTCTGGCCAGTTCAGCTATTTGAGATTCTGCAAGATCCTGCAACTTCTCCTGAATTACCTCTTGTCTTATCAGTCATATCTGCCTCTGTGCTTTTTTTCTAGGACGTTTTACTTAACTTTCTAGATGATCAGGTGTTCTAGTCTATGTGGCATGGACAAGTTCCAGTGACTTCTCCCACTTGGCTTTTGTGATTTGGGATCTGCTGAGTTGTACAATCTCTGCTGGTAACATCCAGATAGTCACTTCCCCGAGGTAAAAATCTGCTTAGAGAGTTGCTTTCATCGCAGATGCACAGACCTTTTCTGGCACAAATGCAATGTGTAAGTAAGGCAACACAGCTCACTGGGGCCAAATGGGTGTCACTCATTTCTGCTATCCTGTAGTCTTGCTACTTTAAACAGTACTGCAAGAACAGAATGGAGAACTTAGAAGCAAGTTTAGAAGTTGCCTGAAACTGTTCCTACAGGCAGGCAAAGCTAATAAATGTGCATGGAAAAAATAGATAGAAAAAATAAAAATATTTTGCCTGAAATAAAAAAAGACCTTCTCAATTTTCGTCTTCCTGCCCCATCCCTCCTTTTAAAGTATGTCCATGATTTGTGCAGCTGTTGGAACTGTGCACATCCAAAGTGAAGATGCGAGACACCACGTGGTTTCTGCTGCAGCCTCTCTGATGCTGAAGGAGCCCAGGTGCACTGGCCTTTAGCCTGCACAGTCCAGATGCATGAAAATGGAACTGTTCTAAGAAAATTTAGGCCAGCTGTTTACACTGCTGTTTTTTCTCTAGCCTGAGATCTTTTCCAGGGGCCTTAGTTACTTGGGGCCACACCACTTTGCTGGACTGAGCAAAGACTCCAGAATATTGGTCTTGATTTTCAAGGATCTTGTTATTTGGTTTTTTTGTTTTTCAGTGTTGGGGTTTTTTTCTGTGCATGTATTTGGTGCTTACATGTGAGTATGTATTGGCACATCCATGGGGCAAGGGAGGAGGAAAATATGCAGTGTCCAGTGAGAGTCTGTAGGGTCAGGCTTTGATGTCCTGACTCAGCCATTCCTTATGCCAAGCTCCACTGACCAGCTGTTCAAAGCCATTTAGGTACTGGACTTTTCAGTATAGTTCAGCATCTGACTCAGGCTGACAGAGTAGAGACTGTAGAGGATGACCCTCTCCATGCTTATTATTTGTAAAGACATCAGCTTTTGCTGTTGATGTAACTGAGTCCTCTGTGCCTCAACTTTTTTTTTTTTGAGAATTTCTACTATTGCTCTTTGTGCCTTTTACAACAGTCCCCTCTCTCCTTTCTGTTTTAGCCTCCTCCTGATAAGCCTTTAGGCAGAGATCAAAGCTTGGGCAGAAGAGATTTCACTGCTGTAAACCATGGAAAAGCCTTAGGCCCAGTTTAGTCTCCTGCACTATCATCAAACTATAGTAATACAAAAGTGTAGTACAGATATTCCTAGTAAAATACATTCAGTTTCAGGCCTCTTTTTTAAGACAAACAGGTGTAATGGCTTAATTTTCCGAGAAAGACTCTTTTAGTTAGTGTTCTGTGAAAAAAACCTTGAAAGGTTCATTGAAATATATCTGAATGTTTCTGAGTGAAATATATCAACCTCAACTATATCAAAGCTTTCATTTTTTTATGAAACTACTTGCACACTCTGACTTGTCCAGTTTTAAAGATAGTTCATTTTTCTCCTTCTGTCTCAGCCATTTGAGTCCCAGAAAATCAATTACAGAAACTTCTTCTCTTTCACAAGGACACATTTTTCATTGTTATTTTCATTGGGCTATGAAGAGGTACTGCGAGCTTGGAAAAAAAGCCCACTGGTTATCTAAAACCTGTTAGTTTTCTGTAGCTCTGTTTTCCAATCTTCTCTTCCCAGCTGAAGAGAAAATATCAGTGCAGAAAGACTTCTTCCACAGTGGTCAGATCAGTGCCCCTCCATTAACCAGCCAAAAAAGTAATGATCTGTTAGCTACCCGGGTGACATGCGTTACCTAGATAGATATAGAGGTAGGACTGTAGGGTTCAATTACATGGAACTTAGTTATCGGGCCTGAAAGTAGCTCACGGTCACAAGAGTGTTCCAGACGCCTTTAGAAGGCTTTGAACAGACTAAACAAGAAGATAGAAGAAGAAAGATCCCAATTAGAAAAACACAGGTGCACATTCCACGATAAAGGGAACTTGGCACAAATAACCTCAATTCAGGGGCTTATCTTGACCAATTGGACTGAGACAAGTTTCGCGTGCTCTAGTTAACACAGCCAATTATGTCCTGTGTGTATGCGCGTGTACAGAGTGAGTATAACTAACTGTATCTGACGTTTATACGCGTGGACAGTATCGATGTAACCAATCACTGCTTATGCTTGTGCGCGTGGACACCAAATGCTTGCATGCAGGAGCCAATCAAAGCTTCTAAACAACTTAGAGAATTGTATAAGAATGATCAGCTAAGCTCAATAAAGTGGCGACTTTAATCATCATATTGGTGTTCTATCGTCCGGGCCCCGCATGGAATAACCCTAAACCCTACATAAGACCATGAGAGGACTTAGCTGCCACAGGGTTGAGTATTTCAGGGTTTTACCTCACATGTTTTCCTATCCAGCTCTGATCTGAGTCTCAGGAGAGCTGGGTACGTACAGGTCGGGTTCACCAAAGCCAACAAGGAACAATCACCTAAGTTAGCCTGCAGAAAATAACAAGGAGAGTAGCAGGGACCTGCAAATATGTATAGTCACTTAGCTCTGAGCTGTAAAGGTACCTACTCACACTTTGGATTTGTAACCATGGACTCTTTCCTGGAGATCATGTCCAAGCCACACTTTTGTCACAAAACACAGCTTGGGCTGTGCCCGTCCCCCTTTGCATACAATAGCTCAGTGTTTGGAGGAGTCCTCTGGTAGGTGAGAAGCTGAAGAGCAATTCCCTCCATTTGCTGGAGAAGGGTGTCTGACGGTGACCTCTCACTGTACAAGAGCCTTTTATAAGCATTGGCTACGCCATGGAGAACAGAGGCACTGTGCCCCACATGAAAACATCCTTCGGCCCAGCAGGGAAAGTGTTTGGACCGGGCTCTTGCATCTCTGGGAAAATGCTTTGGCTGGTGGGCACCTCTTCCTCCTGGGTATTGCCAGAGACCCTGCTCCAGAGCTTGCGGGCTTGGAGGGTGCCTGATTTGTAAAGTTCATCCATGACTCATCTCTGCAAAGTAATCTCCCACATGAGAAAGGCTTCTTAACCCCAGGGTCTCCACAGTGCTGAAATCCATCCAGTCCATCTTTGCTAATAGGTCTTCTCTATCTACTGCAGATTTATGCAGCATTTGTGTAATATCTGCCATTCCGTTAGCCTTTGTTGCATCTGCTCTCTCTTTCTCTCGGCTTCATCCATGCCAAGATCATTCCCCTGATTTCCCAAGGCTGGCTTCGTAAAGAAAAACCTTTTACTTTTTACAGAGATGAGTTCGTAACAATTGGATCACCATCCTTGTGGCCATCTCCCTTCCCTATCGGTTGGATTCCCAAAGGAATTGACAATGAATTAAGGCCCTTTTGAGTGTTAGCTGACTGCCATGCTCTTGTGCCGGCTCCCTGCATGCACAGTTTGTGCAGCCACGGTAATTCCTCAGTGACCAGGTAAGGAAGGCTGATGGGTTTGTTTTGCTATGTGTGCAATTTACGCTCAGCCTGTGCCTACCAGGTGGCAAGAAGCACCCAGTAAGCCAGAAGAAAAGTGCACTAAAGAACAAAAAGCTGTTGAAAGTTAACATCTGAGTTAATCAGAAGCCATCCTCTGTGACTGAGGATTATAGAAATATCTATAACACCTCAAGTAAATCTTTGTTACAGCTTAAGACAGTAGCTTCCAGGGCAAGTGCTAATGTAGGATAAAACTGTCTGATGGTTAAGGTATCAGGAAGAAAATTCATTCCTGCTCAGGACTCCTCTGCTGAGGTGACAAGAGGTCTCAGCACGGAACCTCAACCAATACAGACCTGGGGTCAGTCCTTCCCGCTGGGGATTCCCAGACACACACCATTACGGCAGTGGTGTCCCTCTGTGACTCCATGGGGGTGGCTCATGGTGCTGATACCAAATCCCCACCGGTGGCCAGGCTGGGACGGGCTCCCCCCAGCAGGGGTGGGAGTGGCAGAGGGGCAGGGGGCTGCTCTGTCCCACGGCCAGCTCCGGGATGCTGCTACTGCTGTGGTAGCTGCCGGATCACACACGCCGCTCACCCAGCGAGACCCAATGCGTGGCACGAGATTAGGAGCTGCTTGCGATTTCCACGCTTTGCCTTTGCCTCTGGAAGGGGGTCTCACGGCTTTCCAAGTGATGCAGCTTTGTAAACAAAAGCATTCGCTCGGTTCCTTTATCAATTTCCTGAGCAGGCGCATTTGTCTCCATCCTACCTGTGGCTGACAGCCAGTCCCTGGATCTATGCAGGAAATCTGCCTTGAACAACATGTAAGTGCTGCCAAGAAGTGCATTGCTGGTCCCCACAGGCACCAGCAGACAATGTTATAATTACTTATCCTCAGGAGATCGAGTTGCACATGGTGTTCTCCAAAAACCTGAGCACTTTCCTATTGCACAGTAGCTCTGCTTGGGGAGCGAGGAGGAGGGAAAATGGCCAGGGCTGTTATTAAACCCCAATACAGAGAAGCGCTGCAGGATCATTTTGGTGTTGCAACCTCTGCAGCATGCGGCTGAGCTGTTTGCTGTTGAGCTCGCCAGGCATTATGGCAGCGGGGAGAGCCGTGACTCACACTGGATCAGATATTCAGAGCACGGCGTGCGCTCAGCTTCCCAGAGGCCAGGGTCTGGTCTGCAGCGAGCGCTGCCGCCATTCCCCGTGTGCAAGGGATTTCACCTTTCTGCTCGCTCCTGCTGTAGACCAACCTCTGGTCCTCTCTGGGGCCGACATCTGCTGATCTCTCTGGGTGGGGCTGCCACATCTTGAGTGTTTGCAAAACCCTTCTCGCCCTGGGCGATATCCCAGGGACGAGGGGAGAGCATTTTTCTTCACGCTTAAAAGCACAGAGGCCAAAGTCTGAAGCCCTGAATGAGGTTTCACGCAGCCCTTGCTCTGCTTTTGCACCTCTCCCTGGCAGTGAGAGCTGTGCCCCTCCATGCCCAGGCATCCCCTCTCCCACCAGGATGGGGGCTGGCTGTGGCCGTGGGAATTTTGCCCCTCTTTGCTTACAGATGAGAGAAGGGATACAAAGCTTGGAGGAGGGAAAAGCTCAGAAAAGCTGATCCTGCTCCCCACCAGAGCTTGCATCTGGTCGCCGGTAAGGTAGGAGCCTGTCAGCAGGGCTGCTGCTATTTATTTATTTCAGACGTGCTGTACCTCTGCGAAGGGAAAGCATGAGAGTGACTCAGCTGCTGCTGCTGCTGCTGCTGCAAGGGATTTATGGCTTCAGCCAGGCACACAGGGAGGGACGGCCGTGCCACCAGCACACGACACGCCATCAGCTGCAGCCACTGCTTACTGCCTGCCATAAAAATTGGCATTCCTGCGCTGCCAGTAACAGGAGCCATCACCATGCACAGCACCGTCTCCGGCCGGGAGGACTCGCAGAGATGGCTTTTCTCCTCCTTGGTTCGCCTGATGCTGCCGGGAAGGCTGCGCTGTTTTCTGGAGAATAGGGATGAAAATCAAACTTGTGATGCTTTTGTACTGATCTCCCTAGGAAAATACTCTGCTTGTGAGCAAAAAGATGATCCCAAACACAAAAGTGGTCGCATAACTGAAATATGTATGTGGCTGGAAGAGGGATAAGCAGTTGGTGAGAGGGAAGGTACTCCTGTACCATCAGAAGTAATTGGACTCCCTAATAACGCCCCCCTACTCTGTAGAAAGTGAGGGCATCTCAGCACAGCACTGTGCCTTGCAGAGATTCGGAGCGTTCCAGCAGAGGCTCTGTAACTGTGTGCTTGAACAGAGCCCTCTCCAGCAGCTCGCGAGGTTCTGCTGGCCACCTGGCCTCTGCCCTTCTCCTGTTTTCCACCTGCAGTGGCCCATTAAACACACTGGTTTCTTCAGAGTGATTGTCAGTGGCTGACATCGTTGCCACAGGGGTGTTACCACCCAGCACAGGGTATACCTGAAAATCTGTCCCTCTGTGAGACCAGCATCTTTTTCAGGACTGTGAGGAGACACCTACACTGAGCTGGAATCCACCACCCAGGACCCTCTCCGGCAGGCAGGTGTAGACACAACACCTTTCACGGACCTCAGCAGAGCTGCTTCTTTTCTTTCCAAATGAATTGTTATTCCTCCTTTTCAGTGGTTATGCAGAGGCTGGAGCTGTGCTCCAAGAAGTGGGGGAGCCAGGTTTGGTGAGGGAAGGGATTCAAATCCATGCTTGATAACCAGTTAGTCCAATGGGGGCTGGTGGGACTTCCCATCACTCTTGCTGAAAACGGGTCTGCTGTGCAGCAAGGAACTTAGACTCTGATGAGATAGAGCGGGCACCACTGCAAATATGACTGTGACTTAATGGTCAGGGTATGTAGGTGGCTGCCAAAACTTGTTGTGCATTTTACATTAAATGTTTAGCAGATAAAATAAGGAAATGGTTTTCTGGAGTAGAGTGCCCCTTCTTCTAGGTGAGTGGCTTGACTACTAAACCATCAAAGTCATCATTTTTCCCCTGCTGCAGATGCACTGAGGTTTCTTTGCCTTCTGCAATCCAAAGGAAAAACTGAAAGTGAAGAGTGTCCTGTCAGAGGCAACTTGCAAAATATTTCACCAGAGAATACCAGAATAACATTATCCAAACACTGGGTTTTTTGTGAGGTTCCTCCTAGCTTCAGCTTGCAGGCTTTTGAGTTATTTTATGGTGCAAGACTACTCTAAGACAAATGGAGTGAAAAGCTCTTTCTTCTAAGGTGCCCCACCCCTATGAAAAAGGAAGGTGATAATATGGCTGGTTTCCCCTCCTTGCATCTACATGTCTACGTGCTTTAGCTGTGAACTCTGAGCAGCCAAAGGCACAAAGAGATCCCACAGCTCCATGGGAGAAGTGGGTACATCCAACTGCAGCACAGGGCAGTATTTAGCAGCGACTATAATTATCCAAAGGGGTTGCTGAGAGAGGTTGCTACTGCATTAAGCCCTCAAATGAAGATTGTTACCTTCAGGAAGTCTAAAGGTTGCCTAGCATCTATCACAGAGTGAGAGTCAGCACATGGGTATGAGGACAAGGAGACAGAGGGCACAGGGCTGGGGACCACTCAGGTGGCACGAAGGTGCAGAAGATGAGGGACCGCAGGGATGAAGCCATAGCTCAGCGAGGGAAGAGTACAGCCAACAGGCAGGGTCAGGGACAGGCTGTTAAGAGGGAGCCCTGCCTTGGAAAATAACATAATTTGGCTTTGTTTTAAAGAAAAATACAGTGTCCTCTGTGTAAGTCCATGCTGGGACACCCTGTCTGACCCTGCTCTGAACCTGGGTGTGTGACCAGCCATTATCCGGGGCCTTGTAGCGGTCTGTCATGTATAGTGTTTACGGGAGATATTCCTACCAGAGGAAGAAGAGTTGTGCCAGGAGCCAAGGTGGGGGCAAAGCCCCATCGACAGTGGATGGGGTAAGGGCAGCCAGCTCCTGTGCCTCGGGCCCACCCATGCAGCATGAACGCACCTTCCCAGTGCGCAGCCCGGTGCCGGCTGTTTCATCTGTAATTCGTTTTGCATGGTTAACTTCACATGATGTAACCCCTGTCCTTATGACTCAGCATGCCAAATATAAGCATCAAATGACTACAGAGTCATCTGATTTACAGGAGTCTCACTTACAACAGCTCATTACCGAGCCAGCAAAGTATCTGTGAGCCAGCCAGTGGAGGGCAGATTGCAGAGCTTATGAAAGCAGATTTTGGGAAGACTTTTCTAGTCAGGCCTGTGAAACCATCTACTTGCTGCTGATAAGCAAAACCATCCTGTCTTACTTTTTGGGTTTTCCCTTCTCATTTCACTTTCAGTCCCTGAGCGGGTGGCTCAGGAAGCCAAGCTGCACCAACCAAAGTCACCTTAAGGAATGGTCTAATGAGGCTGTTTAGAACCAAGTTGAAAAGAAACCTGCCTGAGAGCTAGGCACTGAAAGTAAAATTTTCCACCAACACAGTATGAGGGCAAAGAAAGCTTTAGGACCTGCGTCTCTGCCGATGGCAGAATTTGTATGCAGCATCTCTGCTGGCATGCCCTTTCATGAGTCAATCCGTGGTCACAAGCTCCTGTTGGGTGTGAAGTGTATTGTTCACACACAGGCTGTCTGTATTTATTTTATTACATAAGGAGAGCCAGACCCCCTACCGTTTTTCTTAAATCACCCTGGTGTGCTTTACAGCTCACTCTTAAAAATACTAGGTATGGTCAGTGCCTTGGGTAGGTAGTTCAAGCTAAGATGTTTTCTGAATTACTACAGCTAAAACTACTACCATGGGAATACCCCAGGCACTAAGCTCGTCTTATTTGACTGCAAAGCGCCTGTTTGACATCACCTGTCTTTAAGCTAGGTTGAAGGAAATGGAGACTCTTACATTCGAAAGTGTAATGCCACTGACATTCAGCTCTTGCCCAACCTGATCCCCACTGTCACATACATTTCTCTTTCTGGGTTTGTGCAGGACTGCCTGTGCCCTGAAAACAAGAACTTATTGGGATGGGGCTCCAGCTGCTCTCAGAGAGCTTGTACTTATGGATATAGAAGACACATGCCCAAGGCCCTTCTCCACATGGTACAATGCAAACATCCCTCTAGCAGGGTAGTTCCCTAACGTCCAGGCTATAGGATACTTGGGAGAAGGGTTTTCCAGGAGCAGAGATGGGCTTCCAGGTCTCCCCACAGCTAGATGCGTGTAACTCCAGTCCCTCACAGCCACAGAAGAAACAAAATGGTTTTATTTTAGATCTCTGGGCTATGCCCAGACTTACTTGCTTTGCTTGAATCACAGCTGCATCCATGTAATGGCCATGCACCCTACCTGCACACCTCTTGCTAGTCAACAGCACACAGCCATGATTTAGGAAATGCAAGTAAGGGACTCAGTTTTTAAGGAAAATCCAGAACGTTTGGGTGTATGGTAATCCACGGGCATTTTTCATATGCTCTCACCCTTTTTATGCAAAGCTGTCATGAGAGATGTGACAGTCAGAACGTCTCAGGTGTTGTCCATGTATGACCATTGTTTGTATTTAAAAAAATAATCCCGGAAATGCTGGGCCCAGTTCACATGATTTATTGCTTCAGGATCAGATTTTCCTGGAACTCTGTAAGATCCTCCAGGATCAAAGCAGCCTAGCAAAGGTAAGGTACTGTTATCATTATGTCTTCAGTCGCCTTATTTTTCCCATAGGGAGAAGTAATTGTGAATGCAGTTTGTGTCTAGAGGCAGTATATTCTCAGAAATGCCGCTTATTACTGTGTTGCTTTTCATCTGCAGAGGGGAAAAGCAATGTGAAAATGCCTGGAGGAGCAGAAAGGTGGTAATATGAATCTCATTTTACTATGCCTAGAAGAACCTCGTGCAGACAAGGACTTGATAAAAGAGAGTCAATGCTGAATAAAAACTCCTAATTAGAGCCCTATCAAAAGCAGCACTTACACAGTGAGATGTATTAGCTCTCACCGCTTTTACACAAGGCTGTGCTAGTGTGTGCTTGCTTTGCTTTTTTATAATCTGTCTATACATCTCCTGAATTGAAGTCGTTGATTTCTTTCCAGCTAGCTGCATACTGCTTCGAACAGTTGGATGGCCAAAGTGCCGGGTGTGCTGCTGGGTAATTGGGCAGAGGCCCTGCAAAGTCATTGCTCCAAGACAGACAGGGGACTGGAAATTCCCAATCCTAAAATGAAGAGTTTTTACCTGTGACCAGTGGATTACCATCATTCTAAATGGAAACACCCAGTTAGCCCTGAACCCAATAGAAACCAAGAGTGCTCAGCAGCTCAGCCCCCGCTTGTGTCAATCTGGGGACAGAAGTCTACTTTTCAGAGCTGGGTTTGGAAAGCAGCCTGTGGATGAAAGGAGGGCATGTGGCTGCTGTTGTGGGGCCCAGATTTTTGGGGGGGGTTGGAAGACCCCCATTTGTGAGGGTTGTCTGCACCCCATGGGTTGGGGCACAGCCCTGGTTTGCACCAACCAACAAAACCCTTGTACAGGGGCAGGTTTTTGAAGATGATCCTCAGCTGAGCAAGGGGCTCATCCCGGCATCTGGCAGCACTCCATTTGTACCAGCCACCGCTGGCACTTTGGTTGTTTTTCTCACTCCTTGCACCACTTAAGCCTGTGCGGCATTTGCTCAGGTAGGGACGTGATGTCGCAGGCTCACTTTCACCCTTTCTGCCCTGGATTTTGTCCCTGCAGCACTTTGCAGTGGGCTTCAAATTTATTTGCTTTGCTTTTTCCATCCCATAACATTTTGAGGGGGTAAAGCACAAACACCTTTTGCAAAGCCTTGCTCTGTGCATGTATCCCCCCGGATCAGGTGAATCTGTCCTCATTGCCTCCTTGAGACTGCCCCACACTGGGCTGCACCTTGCTCTCGTACCTCCCACGTGCTGCGAGTTCTCGAGGCGGCAGATATGCCCACGGTGCTCCTTGCAGCAATGACCATCTGTGTGGTGGGTCCCTGTTCACTCCCTGCCTGCCGTGATCACTGATGCTGCAAAACCTGGGTGCAGGAAAATCCTCTTGAAGCATGTTGCTGGCTAGAGGGATGCTGCCGAGCACCGTCAGCACTCTTGTCTGCTCTCAGCACTGAGCCTTATCAGTGGTAAGGCTAACTGATAAACCAGGGCAACGCCGTTCGTGCATCTTGGCCACGCACAGAGAAACACATGCGTGTGCACACACGCACACATTCCTGCCAAGCAGGAGGCAGCAGGGAAGCTGACAGCGAGTTGGGAGGGACCTGGAGGGCTCTCAGGGAAGAATTGGGCTTTTAGGAACTCCTTTGCATTCAGCCTCTTCCTCCAGGTAGGGGCTCTCTGCATTTAGCCTCTACCTCCACGCAGCAGCATGTTTCTAGCATCTGATTTTCCCCTCAGCAAAGCCACGTCACCTGCTCTGACTGAATTATTTCTGATTTCACCCAGCGTAAAACAGATTCTTCTGCTGGGCCATTTATAACTGACCTGTCACAGGGTGCCATATATCCTGCTGTCGGAGTGAGCACTCTTGATTTATTGGGTATGCCTCTGTTAAGAAATTACTCATTTTTATTTAAGGGAAAAAAAGTTATACTTTTCCTTCATTCTCTCAAATTTTATCAGAGCATCATCGAATATAAGGGCTGAAAGGGACTTCTGAAAGTCATCCAGCCCTGGGGCAGAGCCAGGACAGACCAAGCATCTAAATCCATTTGGGCTCGACTTGGCCCCGGTGTAAAGGCACAGCCTCACAGTCACAACATTGCAGCATAACAATTGCTCTTAGTAGGCAATTTGCAGGTTTTGCCTCACCTAGCATTTCAGGAGCTCCAGGGCAGACGTCTATCCTTTTGTACCAGCAAAAGTTTCCTTTTACTGTGCATCTGAGAGCAAACATGTCTCCCTCAAATATATTCTGATGGGGAGGTTTTCACTGGAAATGAGTATGTTGGCATGAGACAACACAAAAGAACCATCCATTTAAAGCACATGAGAGTCCTGGTGGTCACAGTGGTGCGGGAGCAGCAGGCGTAGCCAGTGTTTGGCCAACGGAGGTTGCTGGATGAGTGGACGCGGCACGAGGGAGGTCTCACTGGTGTGAAGGATGCTCCCAACCCTTCATCTCAATCAGCCCAGCGGGACCACTGTAATTACTGTTGATTACTGATTTTCAGTAATCGACGTGCTGCCGCATGGTTATACCACCAGCAAGATGTACCAAGTGAGTCCGTCAGGCATCCAGCAAACCTGCTGTGAGCAGCCGGGTGGTGGTTTCCCCCGTGGGAGCCTGTGTGGAGGGTTTGGTGCCCTTGATGCCGCTGCCTCCGATGCCAAAACATAAATCCATTTCTTCCCACAGTAGGATGAAGGTGTTTAAAGCAGGCCACTGTGCTCCTGGTCAGCTGCCCATCTTCTTTACAGTCACCAGGGTTCCAAGCAGATGTGTTTTGTAGTTTCTAAAACAGCCGGGTGGGAAGCCACGTGTTGCCAGAATTACTGCTATGCGAATTCCTTTTTCAGATGTTTATTTGTTTTGCCAGTGCCCTTAATGCATCCTTGCTATGGGTGTAGCGTAGTGCCAACAAAAACCTCCAGAAATTTCAGCAAGAGCATCTGATCCTATATTAGTTTGCAAGACCAGCGAGCGTTTTTCAGCTGGTACTTGAACTTAAAACCTAGCCATGATTTACAGACCCAGAGACCTCCTTCGCTAGCCCTGTACCTTTCCTCCTTCCCTGGGAGGGGTGGCACGGCTCTGCTGCGGCACTGCCGGCCCCCGGCTACAGTCGGCAGCATGGGGGGCATTAGGGGAGCGCGTCCAGGTGGTGCGTGTGTTGGTGATCCCAGGAATCTTTCCCGGGAATCCGTCCAGGGACAAGTCCTTTCCGAGCAGGGATTCACTCTTTTCCAAAGTCATGTCTCGCAAGAAGTGGAATCATGGGGAAGTTTGTGACATGTGGACAGGGGGCAAAGTTAAGGGGGGACAGTTGTTTGAGTCTTTTCACTCTTCATTAAATCCATGGAAACA
This sequence comes from Astur gentilis, assembly GCF_929443795.1. NCBI lineage: Eukaryota > Metazoa > Chordata > Aves > Accipitriformes > Accipitridae > Astur > Astur gentilis. The sequence goes on from NC_064904.1 coordinate 13,819,697, forward strand.
AACAGTTCAGCCTCAGCCAAAAGGTGCTGTTGCTTTGCCTTGCTTCTGCAGTTTCAGGATCAAGAACACTTTTTTATTTGCAATTTAATACCTACACAGACTGCTCAGATCACACCGGTTGTTGTATTTAATGCTGGTAATGTGCTGCTGAGAGAGGAGGCTTTGCAATGTGAAGCACATTTAGCAAAGTATATAAATGTGAGGGGAGGGGGAGGGGAATCCCTAAAGACATCATTTGTGTAACTATGTACATAAAAATTTAAGCCACATCAATAAAGTACACACAAATAGTTTGCAGTCTGTCTTGAACGCTAGCTGTTCTACTGTGATTTCTAAATAGAATATGATTAATGTTAAAAATAATCCAATAGATGAATTCTGTCTTTTGGATTGTTTTTACCAGGTCAAAGGCCATTATTGCAGTAATTGAATAATCCCACAGACCTTTGCTCCAGACATTCACTATGGAAACTAAGCAATGAGGACTGGCTATTCTATTTTCCAATCATCCAGACAGCATTTTAATGGGAAAGAAAAGTCTGATGCAGTTAAAAGCCCCTCTAAAAGCAGATTATGGGGAAAAAATAGATGCTCAGATGAGATGCAGGCTGGTGATTCACTTCAAAATGCTGTAAATGTTAAAGACTTTGATAATCACTTTGGCAGGAACGCAAAGACATATAAATGTTTTTTCCCCCTTCATTCTCTAGACTGAGAGACGGGGCGGGGGGCTGTTTTCTTTCCATGAGATCAGTGAAAGGCACAGATTTTTAAAGTAGAAATCAGACTATTGTTTTGAAAGTGTTTTGAGACTATCAAAAGAAAATTATTCTGCTGTTAGAAGTTTTGCATGTCATATTTAAACAACAGTGAGCGCGGCCATGTTTATTAATTATCAGATAGGATCATCTCATGACTCCAGCTGAGATTGTGACATAGTGTGCCAAGTATTATATACACATCGTGCAGTGAGGTGTAAACACAGCCAGGGACACCTTAACTCTAAGCAGACTTGTAACCGATCACTATTATTTTACCTGTTTTTACATCCTTGCAAATCCATTGACTCCAGTTGAGATGCTCTTGACTTACCTCAACTTTGGATGGAGACAAATCATAGGCAAATTTTGTTATTATTTTATCTGTGAATGGGGCAAGGAAAAGATAAATTACTTGTCTGAAGTCACAGGAGTAATCTATGGAAAAGGTGGCATTGATTCCAGATAGTGTCTTAGATGCATAAGCCTTTTTTACTCCTATAAGAAACTGGCTAAGCTCATTTCAAGATGAGTGACAGTTTGCCAGAAACACTCAGGTATTGTTTGGTGGTGAGTCTCCAACACTTTTCCTCCACCCCCTTGGAGTTTTTGCTAGCATCCCTGCGGGTTCGCGTCCTCTGTGGTCCTTTCACAACCACCAAGAAAGATTCTGTACATCCTGGGAGACCCAGGGCAAGCAACTGCAAACTGAAATGCAGACATGAGGCATGACCCAAACCTTTGACCATGTGGGGCTGCCAATGCAGCACTCATCAGGCCGGTAACTGAGCCAGCCAGACGCGGATGATGTTGCTAAAAACATAATGGAATTTGGTTGCAGACTTTAATCTTTAGAAGTCCAGCAGCTGCTCTGCAGGTCCTCTGAGAGGCTAAGCAGTCAGCATTTAAGATCCCAGATTTGAAGCATTGCAGATTCATTTTTTTTGTGCATCTTCAATAACCTAAAAAAAGCTAGGTCTGCTGAATAGGTACAGCTGCATTACAGGGAGAGAACCATTTAAGATCTGGCACAGTGAAGAGCAAATGTTTAAAAGACAAGCCTATCAGTCTTTAATGAGGTTATATGGGGACTGAGTGGTCATCTCATTATTGAGTAATCCTTAATGCAATGTGCACTGAATCTATAATTAAAGCAGCTTCCACCTCTATCTCACATGCTAAATCTTGATTTCTCCTAGTTCTTGCAAGACCTCTCTCCACTTTAAAGGTACACCTGATGTATCCATGAGCCTTGAAAGCATTCATCTTGACTAACCTAGTGGCACTGTGAAGGGCTCACTTGGAGTTGTACAGGAGAATGAGAAACTGAGATCCAGAGTGGTGTGTCCAACTGACCGGGTTTCAGCAAGATAAACCAGGTTTCAACAGAATGAAGCCCCTTTATCAACTGTTGTTACCCACAGTCTCTTGCTGCAGTATGGCTCCTGCCTGCTCACACTCTTTCGCCATAGAGAAAGTCTTCTCTGCTCCTTCTTCAAAAACTCCTCTCTCAGCCCAGAGGCCCTTTAGATGTCCCAGGAGTCTCTTTGCCTTCTCCCCTATTGAAACCTCTCCCACCTGAGCCGTTGTCAGCACCTGTTGCTGACAAAAGCAACTCAAGGCAAAAATAATTACCTATATTTCTAGAAATTACAGCTTGGAAGCTCTTACTCAGGCTTAATGGCTGCCAAGATACCCACAGAGATAAGGGAAAGGAGGAACCCATAGGTCCCAAAGGGTAAATACTCAGGGCAAAACTGGCAGGAGCTGAGTTATGCCAGACCAAGCCCTCTGCCTGTCTTTCTTGGGCAACTGCATGATTGTTCTAAAAGCACAATAAAGAACATTATCAGATAATTTCCTTGTGGTCCAGGTGCTGACCAACAATTTGGCATTTTCCTTCAGTTCCTAACTGTATTCCAGGTTCCTTATGTGACCTTCTGCAAGTCCCTTAGACTAAACTTCCTCTCGAATATCCAGGTTCCTAATTCCCACTGAGGTAGGTCAGTATGCCCTAAGGACCTCTGCCTCAAGGCCCAGCCTGTACAGTCCTCCCTTTCTCCTGATGACTTTCTTGCTTATTTAGATATGTTGGGACTGGGTGGCAGAGCCTGTCTCCTCTGCAGCTTCCACCAAAGGAGAGTTCCAGTTTTGATTCGGGGCTCTAACATATCTTCAGTCACAACACAGTAGTCATAAACCACAGATGATGGCAAAGCTTTCATGTCTAAGCGAGAAGCGCACGGAGCACTTTATCTCCTTGCAGCAGATAGCCTAAATAAAGCCTTAGTTTTCCTCCAGATATTGAACTAGAAGTGTGCACCAGGCGTAGTTTCCTCAAAACAGCAATTTATCGAATCATGTAGCTGTAGAGCAGAGCCACGGTGATAGTGTCTCAGCACAAAGAGACAAACATGTCAAGAGTTTCTCCTGAAGTAGGAGCAACGCTTGGGCTGTGACTATGGGAACCATGTTGCCATCACTGAGAATTCAGGAGAACTGGCATGATTTCACAGCACCACTTGTATGCAAAATGAGAGGCTTTTGAAGGCAGGCGAGCTGAGGGCATCTTTCTAAACACGCCAAGTGTGTTACAAATAGCTCCTGAGAGCTGCGGCCAACTCCAGCTGAGCTCTCTCTGCTGCCTGCTGTTGGAGGCTTCATGTGCCCAGATCATTTAGGTAACATCCACCAGACGGGAAGGGCTCAGCCCTGGGGCCTGGGCGGTCCATGGTACAAACTAGAGACCCCAGATGTCAAAGCAAGATCACAACACGGTCATCCTCCTCCCATTCACTCTGCCCAATTTCTGCACAAATCCCTGGCTTGCAAGCTGGAGGTACGTCTTGGGACGGTCTGGGTGGGGAGGAGGAAGAAGGGCCACTGCTGAGGGGGTGTTTAGATGGTGACCTCGGAAGGGGAGTCCCACGATCTACCGACTGTGGTCCTCAGCCCTGTCCTTCACAGGCTTGGTGGGGAGCTGGGGAGCCCAGGGGGTCTGGAGGGCAGTCACCCACTCAGGGGGACTGCTGGGATGGGATTTGGTAGTTTTGCCACAGCAACGCAACAAAAGAGGTGTTGAACACTTTAAGCGAACGATTGCATTTTGTTCCTCATTCCTCTTAACATATAGAGCCATCACAGCTAAATGCAAAGGGACCCCACAGCGGTATTTTTGCACCCCACTCTTACTGAAATTAATGGGAATTGGGCATTAAGCAGCTAAATGCATTTCTGGCTCTAACCCTAATTCTATAATGCATCCAGTGCCCCATTAAGAAGACAAACTCATTAAATGTCACAGAGCCTCTGAAACAAAGGTGACTGATGTGTTGGTAAATTGGAAATGTAATTCACTCCATCTTCGGTTAGAGAACTCTGTCCTGCATCTGACATTGGTTGCATTATATTAATGTTTTTCTTTTTTGGAGATCATGCTCCCAGGGAATTTAAGTCATATATAAATCAACCTGGCTTACATTTCAATTTTTTTTTTATTAAATTGAACAACTACTGGAAGTTGGAGTTCTAGGAGAGAGCTTTCAAATTAATGCAAAGCTTGAAATATTCTTATACTGCAAACCAGTGGGAAGGAGTAAAGTTGCCTCTGACTGGCAGCCAACAGCCACTTAAATTAAGGAAGAGTCAAACCTTTTGCCAGTTTCAAAAAAGTCAACATGTCTGTCTGAATTACAAATTAGGGATGCTGAGCTTAGAACAAAAATATGGACAAAACCAGATCTGGATCTTCACTTTTGATGCAGAGGACTGAACTCTGTTACTCCTACTTTTATGTGTTTATCAAAACAATGTTGAAAAGCACCTCTGTTTAAATAACTTAACTGCTCATTAGAATACTAACAATCCTGGAATCCCTTGATACTTTTCTTTAATTTAGGTTTTCCTTTGTTGGTTTGCTTGCACTAAAACTCCAGCTTCAAGTTAATGGTAGTTTTGCTCTATACCAAAAGAAACTGTGACCTTCTGGCTTACTGGGAACTGTTGTGTATGTTGTCTCAAGTCATGAAAAAACTAAATTTTAATAGCAGTTTTAATTATAATTTAATTATGATGTATATACAAATTATATATATGATTTTATTATAATTTCATTATAATAGCCATTACCAGCCCTGTAGGTAACATTTGCTATGAGTAGGCTTCCAAGCATTTCACAAAGGGAGTAAACATATAATTGGCACTGTTTTACAAATGGGGAAACTGAGTCAGGAGCTGGCTTGGCCAGAAGGCGGCGAAAGGTTAGCACCAGGTACCGCACCTCAGTCCTCTGAGTCCAGCTCCATGCACGGGCCCCAGGGTCAGTTGGATGCTCTGGCATCTTTCTGACAGCGTAAGCTAAGCTGTGTATTTGGGAGCTGTAACTTCTTTTTCCAAACCCTCTTCTCCCTGTTTCTCCCTTCCAAAGTCCTAGACATTATCCACCTCCAAAAAAACCCATTAGGCAATACATGGTAATTATTATTGTGGCAAAACTTTCTGTCTTCGGCAATCAGTCAAACGAGACGTTGTCATGGAAGGCTTCTACACCTTTAGTCACCTCTCTGGCTGTTAAAAAAATACCTTTGAAGTGACTAACCCTGTTTAGACCTCTTGAGGCTTTACTTGTCCAAACCAATGTCCCACTTGCAAGCCTTTCGCTGTTGGGCCACCTCCCGTAATCCTTCCTGGCCATTTTGCTACAGCTGCTGCTTAGCCATACAGACAAACACACCAAGAGCTCATTGTATTTTTTGCCAGATCATCATACTAAACAGATATTGGATTGCTGCAAGAAATGTGTGGGCGAAGAATTAATCCTTGCTTAATTTGTTGCTAATAACCCCCTAGCTGTCGCTTAACTCCATACCAAGCATTAGACCGTACACAGTTTCAAACCCCAAGAAGGCAGAAATACATACCTACACCACAACATGATCCAGAAGGTATAGAAAAGGTGTGTTTATAAAGAACAGAAGGCTGTAAAAGGAAGGATTTATAAAAATAAATGAGGATATAAAAAAGAAACAGAAAAATAAGAGGTAAAGGGCTTGACTGTGGCAGTAACTGATCTTCCTGACTTGTGGGTTGTTGATGATGATTTCTGTCATCATAATACTCAAAAAAGAGATTGAAATATGATTTTTTTTCTTTACTTTTAAAAAATTCACATTTTTTCTCTGCAGTGGTGAAATGACAGTGCATTCTCTGGAAAAGGGGAGAGAGAGACACAATTCAAATAAAATAAATGAATAAATTGAAAAGGAATGGGAAAAGTATGCAGTAAAGATATGCCTGAATGAATAACGCATATACTTCCAGGAGAAATGAAGTTACACAGGAAAATTGGCATGTTTGTAAAATTTCCTGCCCAGATTGTGCCAGCAGAACTCACACATGGCTTTTGAACCTGCAATAACCCTTGTGTGTCCATGCCAGAGGCTTTTGTCCGTGGAGTAGTCTCTTGTGCTGCTTTGAACATCCTCCTGGTCCCAGTCCGGAGGGGAGGGTGGATGCAGACACATAGCAGGCAATGTGTGAAACGTGACCTGGGACTTCAAAGTAATTTTCCTTAGTCCAGAAAGGTGAGAATTGAGGGAGAGGTGTTTTGTGCCAGTTTGTTTAAAGACCTACGACACAGAGCATTGCGCTGAAGTGTAGCATCCCTAGATTTGAATCCTGGCTTGCCGGGTGACTTTGGACAAGACCCTTAACAGCCTCAGCTTCCTCTCATGCAAAGGAGACTGTCCAGGCATCTTTCATGGAGCACCCCAAGATCCACTGATGGAAAAGGCATATATGTTTTTATTACCTTTTTTTAGCACTTATGAGTATGTGCAATGGGTGGGTCATGTCCAGCAGACAGCAGGCTCTGATCCAAGAGGAGTATATTTAAGTTGTAAGTGTGGCAACATGACATGACATGACATGACTAGACTAGAATAGAACAGAACATTATCACAACTACTTATAGCCAAAGATGCCAGTGCCTGGAAGTGGGAGGATGAGTAAAGCGCACTATGCAGTCAAGTGAAATGCAGTAAGCCCCCCTGTTACACCACTCAGCCCCACTCTGACAAGGAACTGCTCTGTGGGTCCCTCAGCTTTTCCGGTACTCCTGCCCACGGGCACCCTGGCTCTCACCAAAGAGGTCCAGAGCTTTCTTCTCCCTGGAGCTCTGTTGTTGCCTAATTGTGGTGAAGAGTTCAAAGGAGTTGGCTTGTGCACTGACCTCATCCAAGGGCACAGGAAGGGAAATGGAGGGGGAAAAGTACAGGAGAAACACGGCACAAACCCGCGAGAGGAGTGAGGAATGGCATGGGGGTCTGTTGTGATGATGTTGCATGGAAGAACTACCAGCCCACCTTGGAGATGATGTTCCTGGTGGAGGGGATGGTGTGGAAGATGGCACAAAGCAAGGTCAGGGTGAAGGAGATAGGCAGTACACTTGTGCTCATATGAGAGAGTGTGGGACTAAAGGGAAAACATGACCTAGGGACAAGAGAAGAATCCAGAGAGAGGGTAAAGAACCATGGCAGGATAAGAGCAAGAGTGTTCAAGGGTCGATGGAAGAGAAAATCTCCCTGTGATAATATTAAATAGTAAAATAATTCTGAACATTACATCGCATTATAGCTGGTTTGCTTTCACTGTAGCAATTACTGAACGAATTCAACTTACTAAACACACACAGATACACAAATGAGCAGCCTATAAAGACTATGTCAGCTTGCAGCCCTGGGGCAACTCTCACTTGCCGTCATCCCTGGGTTAACGGGCTCTGGGGAGCCTTTCCTCCAAGCACGATTTTATCGTCACCCCTGGGACCAAGTGAACAGGTAACAGTGCTGTCCCACTCCCATCGCTGCTGTTAGATGCTGCTTTCATCCCAGGCTCCCAGTCTGAGTCACGGCAAAAGGCAAGAGAAGAAATAACACGGAAAACAAAGAGAACAAGTATGGGAGGGGTATTAGGAGCTGTTTAGGTCTCCTTCAGTATTTAGACAAAGCCTGTGACAGGAGTGGTGTTACCAGCTTGCCCACCCTAAGCAAATCCATAGCAAGACCAGAGAGGCCCAGGAGCTCTAAGGCATAACCCGGGGGCCACACAACTCCCATGAAAGTCAAAGAGCTAAATTCTCACCCAGGACAAACGAGAAAGCACTGTTAAAAGCAATGGAGAGACCCTGTTTTCCAGTGGCTGGAGGGCTGGCCAGGAAGCGCATCCAGGAGCTGGGCTGTGCCCTAAGGAAAGGGCTGAGTCCCGTGAAACTGGATGAGGGAAGACAGAGGCATCCCTGGGGTGTGGGGGGAGGCTCGGAGGCACCTTGTGGACACCTATTTGCTTGGTGCTGGGAAAAAGTAAGAAGAAAAAAAAAAAGAGAGAGAGAGAGAAACAAAATTAACACTTAGTTTTTCTTACACTAGGTGCAACTTTCAGGGTCAGGACAGGAGGTCAGAAACTCTTTGCTGTTGCCCAGCCCTTCCTCCACCCTCCCTGAGATCAACCCGCAGATCTCCTGAGGAAGACTCCACAGGTGTGAATGCCTTAACTCCCCTGGCTTTGGGTGGTGACGGGGATAGTGCTGATTTGAACCAGTTGAGGCTCTAGCTTCTCCAAGCCCAGAACGGTTTGACCTGAGAATAAAATACCATCCCAAACAGGAGTGTTCCTCGGTGGACTGGAAGGAGATGACCAGCCTAACAGGTGAATGCTGTCTTAAAAAATCTGATTTTCTGCAGTAGTTACGTCACTTACATTTGTTATTCTTTATCCATTCCTAAAATCTAGGTTCCAGGATGTCTCTGTGCTACTGCTAGCTAATGGGAAGCCTGTGTATCTCACTCAGATGTTATTAATTCCAAGCGAATACACTTGTTAGCTTTCCCTACTTACTGTCCTTGTGTTCTCACATAAAAATGACTCAAAAAAAAAATTATTTCCTGGAACAGCCCTTGACAGCCTGTTTACCATCTTAAATTGATCACTCATCACAGACCCTTTCTCTGCCATCACCACTCAATATTTCCGGGCCAGGCCAAGAACTCACATTAAGTAGAGAAGATTTGCACGGTGTGTCTCCGAGACAGAGGAGCCCTTTGAGAGGTTAAATGCTGGGGTCTGCAGCACTCTCCGTCTTGGCTGGAGGCTGAAATGCTGCAGGCAGGAGTGTAAGACAAGTGCTCTGCAGCAGCCCCCAGCAGGCACAGGGACTGCCTGCTCAGCAAGAGCTTTGGGAACTGGAAGCTGGTGGACATGGGAGCAGTCCTAGTCAGTAGATGATTAGAACAATTCATGTTTCTCTTTTTTTCTTTTCCCTATGGAATTTTTCCAATTTGCAGTAAAACTGTGTTTCTCATTTTGGCTCAATGTGATTTAACACACAAAAAAGGGAATGGTTTTCTTTTTTTCTTCCCCTCCTTTTCTCCAAGTTCTGTTATTGCCAGATAGGAGGATTCAGGATGGAAAAGCAGGGAAGGAGAAACAGCCACACAAAACCTAAATGAGTGAAAAATGTGACAGATCCTGAAACACCAGGAAATGTTTCATTCTACACCAAAACTAAATAAAGTTTTTCTTAAAATTGAGAGTGCTGAACAAGTAAATAAATAGCCAGAGCTCTTGTGCTATTTAAAAAGTAATCTCCTATCTCAAAAGCGCTGCTTACTGACAATATTTCAGGTTCTTACCAAAATTTGCTATCCAGATTTCTATAACACATGAGGTCCCTGGGGATGGGCTGAGTCACAGTCAGGGAGATGGGATATTTGGAGACACAAGACGTTCCCTGCTTTGCACTGCTGAAGCATTACCCATGGCTCCAGCCCCAGTCTGGACAGTGACCCCTCGGTGGCAATGGCTGGGCAGCAGGATGGCCTGGCTGAGGGTGTACATCCCAGAAACAAAGGGTCTGTGAACTGGATCCCCAGCCAGAGGCAAGGATGTGTCACTGCCATGTCCAGCCACGCAGGGCAGAGAGAGCCCTGGGAATTGTGCGAAGTCAGTCTGGAGCCGGAATGCGGTTGTTCGTGGCACGATATTTCATTAGCGTCGTTTACTTTCATTAAAACAGGTCAGTGAGCAGCAGGACTCTCTGATCAGTCCATTTCTGGGTAGGCTTGTGAAGTCCTTTGTTTCCATCGGCATTAATTATCCATGGCTAGCTGTGCGGGGGTGTTATCAAAGCAAACCTTTGGAGGTGGAGACCTGCACTGAGCCACTTTTGAAGAGGAGATTCAGGGCATTTTTGTACAGTGAAATGTGAGTGAGCCTGGCAGGCTGGTAGCATGATACAGCACAGCACGTACTGAGCAGAGAGAGGAGCAGGGAGACGTGAGACCCACGCATCCATCCTTTGGCCGGGAGCCCACCTTCGCTGGGAGATGCTCCCCTCGGGTACAGCAGTGCTACAACCCAGCTGTACGGCGTCTGATCCTATAGCCTGCAAAGCCTGTGCTCATTCAGGGTCTCTGCACAGTGTCTGTCACACAGATGGGTCCGCTCTTGGTCACCAGCATCATGCAGGTCTTGCAACGTTTTGCTGGGCAGCATACTTGGACGTTTAATACTTTTGTTTAATTTGATTCAGGCCTTGTCCAATCATGACATTGTTTTCAGAGAAAAGTCAGTGTAATGTAAAACATTTCCTAGCAAGGACAAGCTCCTACTGCTGATCCTGTGTACCCTGCTCCTGAGGACTGGTGTGTTCCAGATGTACAAGCAATATGAACATTTCACTGTGGGGTTAGCAGATCCCACCTGAAATCCCTATGGATCCATTGTAAAAGTGGAAGGGGATATCCTTTGATCCCTGTCTGAAGTTCCTTGCCATTCCCCTGCTTCCCTGGTTGCTAACCTGTCCCTCACCTGGCAGTCAAATGACCCCTTTATCAAAATTCCCGGGTGAGTTCATGAATGATTTAAATCCCCCTTACGCTGGGAACAAAGCGCACAACTGTCTGATCCAGCTCCTACTGGATTTAGCCTTAGTTTTGCCCATGGTTTCTCACGGAGCAGTCAGGCCATTCTGAGCATCAGACTAGTCACCCCAGCACTGCCCCTTAATCATCACCCAACAAAGCAAATTAATGACTCTCTCCCTTTCTCCCTCATCCACTCCGTACCTCCCCACATTAATAGCTTCTGAACAGCTGACTTTAGCATAATGCAGTGATCCAAACATAAGCAGACACAGCGGGATTTACTGGAAGACATCGTCTCTCACAATTCATTATTTATAACAGTGCTTTATGATTAAACCTGAAGCCATTAGGATGGCAAAAGCTCAGGCTGGGAAAATGTCAGCCTACTCAGATGCACGTGGGCATGGCCATACCAGAAAAAAACACGTTTCCCTGCACTGTCTGTGCAATATACAGGGAAAGGCTAAGCAAGCAAACAAGATGACAGTGCAAGGCTGAAGGGACTGATTCTGATCTTGTGGGAAAGCACCACAATTTGTGTGAGTAGCACCGGGGCTGCTTGCTGGGGCCAGCTTGTCTGCACAGACCTGGCCGGAGGTGCGGCAGCATCCTACTTCTCCGTGGCCTGGCCTGGATGCAGGTGCTGTCTGGGGAGGTGTACCAAGTCCCTCTGCCGCATCCACACCCTGGTGTCCCCCACAAACCTCAGTCCCAGCGGTGAGCTCTGCGACCCTCCATCCCTCCGACACTGCCAGTTACATATGGAGGGGTGCAAAATCCTAATGCTTAATTCTTCTGCTGCTCATGCATCTACAGAGAGCTCCTCACCACACGTGGGTCTGAGGAAGCCCCCCCATGAAGCTGTCAGTCATAGGTGGCAACTACAGCAAATATTCAGGTAGCACTGTTGGTAATATCCAGGAGGCATCTAAGTCCTGGCCAACACAACCCCGTGATGGTTTGGGTATAGCTGCCACTGAAAGGGAGTACAATGGGAACCCCTGGTCCCCTGGGAGATGCTGCCCGAGTGTGACCACAAAGCAAAACGTCCCTCTCGGAGCACCTATGCTTGGTCATCACCCTACCACCCCTCCATGCCACTGTCCAGATTACAGATAGGTCTGTGTACTTGTGGGGGTCTAAAAACCCTACTGGGCTGCTCTTCAGCTGAACAGCCGCCTGTGCTGACTGTTCAGGGCCCGTTTGTCAGAGCTTCCTCCTCCTGGAGAGCTGCTCTTCCCAGAGCACCATCAATAGGATTGCGCGGGTCATTGACTTTTCACGAGCGAAGAAAATACTCTTAGTGTAGACTGATGGAGGCTTTTCCATCCCATCTAGCACAGGGTCTCAGCTCCCAGGTGGAGCAGGGCTCTCAGCCAGCATTTGCTTTATTTAGGTGAGAGCAGTGAAGGTCCCAGAGGAGACTTAAAATTAAGCATCTCAAAGCCTTCTTCGTGTACGGCTGCTCTCAGCCCCAGCGAGTCGGAGGCGTGAGGTGCTTTATCCCACCCCACAGTGCTGCCAGGGGGACCTTCCTCCAGCAGCGAGATGGAGATGTCGGGACCTCCTGGAGGAGCTGGAAGGTGTGTGGGAGTGCAGGGGGAGGCAAAAGGAACTGCTGCTTTTCCCTCCGTCACCGTTTAACCCTGGCAGGCAGCAAGCATACCATCTACTATGAAGAATATTAACACTACGCCAGCCAAACCCAGTACGGCCTCTCTCTCCTCTCTCCAGCACACAATCTTGGTGAATGAGGACAGAGAGCCAAGGAGAGCAGAAAGGAGGAATAAAGGGAAAGGCCCTTTTTTCTTTGAGAGTAGAAGGGCTCACAGTTGTAGAGCAGCGTTATCTGACAGCTCCCTGCCGTACCCTTGGCTCTAACAGCAGACCTCATCTTCTTTGGCTCCGATGGCTCCACACCAGACATAACAAGAACAATTTTTCAGTGTCCTTCAAAAATGTTTGGAATGATGCTCTCCAGAGCCATCCTCCTGATATCCCTTGCTTTGACCCCTTCCTCACCTGGGAGCTGACCCTGAACTGCTCCATGTGCAGACAGGGGTCAAAGGCCAGAAACTTCCAAACTCAGAAAGGAGAAAAATTATTTTCCCCACCAAAGAAAGCAGAGAGGAGATAAAAACAACACACAAACCCAACAAAACCCCTTGCTGGCAGCAGTTTGCCAGAGCAGTGAAACAAGGGATCTCTCTATGGCAAGCATACAAGCATAACACCAACATGGCATCTTTCTCCATTGCTAAAGAGTAGGCGTTTTAAGTCCATCACAGATTTCTCATTGCCAGCCTCACAGCTCAAGCTGTGGAGCTGCAATTTATATCTCTGCCAGTTCTAGCTCAGTCCAGAGTAGGTGCTATTTCAGTCATCCTCGCTTCTGTTGGATATACCTTTACTTTATGGGCCTTAACTCTGCTCCATCTTCACCAGGAACAGGATCAGGGTCAATATGCTCAGTTCCCAGCACTGGGCAGAGTCTGTTCTTGCTTTTTGGAAAATCAAAGAAGTTCCTCTCCCTCTGCCCAGAGCCACAGGTTAACAGTGCATAGAAAGGCACAGAAAACCTGAGAAGGCTGGAGAGCAAAAAGTGTAGAAATAAATGCACTTCTGGGGACAGTCTCACCATCTTACAGAAGAAATCATCTGAGCTCTGCTTCTAGGTGCCTTTTCTGTCCCCACTCACTCTGTTTCCCTGAGTGAAGCAAGACAATGTGTTTTAATGTATTTTTTGCTGAGAATCTCCAGCTGACCCATCACTGCAGCAGCTGAACTCAGTTGGTTCCTTCCAGGAAGCCACAGGGGAAATCCCACCCTTGCCCAAGCACCCAGTCCATCATGAATGGGATCATTGCGTGCCTGCCTGGCCGCAGGTGCCAGGAACAGCTCTCCAGTGAGGATTTCATCCATGGCTTGCCAGGCAGGTAAAAAACCATCAGCAGGTTGTAGTTGTGGTATGGTGGTTGGCTCCTCAGAGACCAGGACGGAGCTCTGGGACCGGGGCTGTGCCCGGGCTGTGCTGTGGGTCGGTCTGTGGCTCATCACCATTTAAAACCCACGTTGTTTGGAGCAGGAGACCTATTTGGGCACCACAGATCCCTTCTGATCTTGTGCCTGACCTTCCCCGTGGGGAATCCCCAAGCTGACAGAAGAGATGCTCAGTGTTGGCATAGCTGGTGAAACACGTCACATTTTATTTACACAAGCACTCGCACAGCGGTGAACCCCTTCAGCTCACCTTTGCGATGATGCAAATTAGGAGTAGCAACAATGCGGGCCAGTGAGATAAACCTATGATGAGTAACAGATTCCTTTGTATTTCCTTATCTTACTGCTGTGACCTTGCTGCTGAAATGTAACCTCAATCCGTCACTTCTGGAGAATAAATTCCTTTACCAAACTTCAGGCCTGGAGCCTGTCAGTCCCTGGCCATCAGGGTTAGGAGATTATGCTACCTGACCTCTGACACTATTTTAAGGGCTCATCTACAGCTACCAGTATTTATAACTTTTTAAAATTTTCGTATTTTTATACTTGTGCTTTCATCTGCCTGGCTGTACTATTAATAAGTAAGAAAAAAAAAAACAGGTTTGTTAAAATGGCCACCTCACAGGGCACGTACACAGTGGGCATAGTAGGCAGACATTTTTTCTGCACTTCTGTCAGATTCCTTTGGTATAACCTTATCATACACCAGTCCGATGGGGTCAGTCCCATGACTTGTACTCATTTCAAATTGCATTGTCAAACTGTTTTGAAAGCAAAGCATTACAGCTTGTTAACCGGTCATGAGATGCCAATAAACATGGCAAGCATTTGCTTGTTCTAATGAACAAATCCTTGCCCCATGTTGGATAATTAGCTAGTTTTCTATAACCATAAACAATTTCTGGTGTTGTTTGAGGTTCATTCTGTTCTTTCAGCAAACCCTCAAGCCAAAGGATGTTCCAGTTACAACCCAAAGGGATGTGTGGTTTCAATAGTATTTCCACGCCTTAAACTTCCAAAATCTTACATTTATGTGACTCAAAGACAAGCAGAGACATGTTGGTGATAACTGGGCATCAATCATCTCCTTTAAATTCTGTTGAGCTGTACTTTGGACTAATTTGTCCGAGGATTCGTTACTGAACAAAATAAAGTCAAGGTGGGTTTGTTTTAGCCAGGAGACACACTTCTGTCCACAGTGTTCAGATGATTAGCCCCGCTGAGCTCAGTTTTGCTGTGATTATACTTACTGTAGCAAAATGGAGTATGAGAGCTGGTGCATTTAGAAGTAGATGTGTGTTTCACCTTCCTGAAGTGATATGTTTGGGGATTTTTTTCATCTTTTCATGGGTAGTTTTACCTTTGGGTCATAAAACGATCAATCCACTTCATAGGGGATCATTATTGGTTCAGGCATCTGTGCATGCTCCTCAGAAAGCACAAGACTGGAAGAACAGCTTACAGGTCTGACTTGGGGTCCAGTCAAAAAGCTCACAAAGCAGGCAAGGTCTTATCCTTCTTGGCAGGAAAACGTGAGGTGGTGTCCTCAAATGAGGGCACTTTCAGAGCCAAATAAATCCTCTGCTCAGCTTGATTCTGCCCATAATGAGCACTGAAAACAAGCTTGTATCTCATGGTGTAACAACCTCATCTATTTGCCACTGTCTAATTCCAAGCTTGTTGGCATTTATAGATGACACCAGACTATTCTGCCCCTGTGGTACTGCAGAAAATATTGGATTGCATTTGGGGGCACTGATCTTGTTCGACTCCTGATACCAGGGGGACGGAAGAGCAATAAATGGGAAGGACATGAGGAATGTTTAAAGGGGGGTAATAAAGAGTGTTTTACAGTTACAAATGGTGTGGAGAAGGTGGCTGAGGAACAACAGGACATTATTTGTTATACATGAGAACTGAAGGGAGCCCAGTGACAAGAGCAAGTAGCAGATTCATTTTAAAATAAACAAGGGGAAGTACTTGTTCACACAATGCATAACTGAATCATGACTCATTGCTGCAGGATGTTGTGGAGGCCAAAAGCCTACACAGGTTTAGACAAACTCAGGGAAAAGAAATCCATTGAGAGCTGTTAAATAGTTCAGATGCTACCTATAGCTCATGGTTCTTAAAGCACTGATTACAGGCAACTAGGCTGAGATGGCATAAGCAGGGAATAGGTAACTCGGTGCTCGCCACGTTTCCTACCTCTTCCCCCAGGAATCTGCTTCTTGTCGGTGTCAGAGAGAAGACCAGGCTAGATGGACTAGCATTTATATTTTGCAACACAAGCTTATTTGTGAAACAAATTGTACTCGTATTGATGACACACCTGTGAGGAAGATTTCTTTGAGGGGGTCTGCGGGGGGATGTGTGCACATGCCTCTTGTATGGAATAAATAGATGGTCAATTATGCATCTGAGTGTGGGAGTGCCATTACTCCTTGGCTTTGCTTCCAGGCTGTGTGATAGGTTACTGTGAACAAAATCACAACCGATGAGTGCTGCTTTTGTCACATACTTGGGGTTTTACTGTGAAGGTGAAGGGCATAGCACTCATGGCCCAGCTAGTTTTGCTGCTTTGTGTTCTTCTAAGAGGTGAGTGAAGGAAAGAAAGGCTATTTTGGCACTTAAATAAGTCATTTTTAATAGGCTACCTGAATAAGGAGTTGACATCTCACTGTTGGAGAGCCATGGTCTGGCAGCCCCAGCAGTAGGTGGTGTGAATAGCTCCCACGCCTGCACCCGTCCATCCCTCGCAGGGCAGCGAGCAGCCTGGATGTGACCTTGAAAGCTTCTGCCCTCCAGCCTGTAGCAACTCATGTGGGTCCCTCACACCGTGGCTAATCCTTGCTGTGACTCCTACCAGTCTATGTCCCACCACTGATCTCAGAAACGTCTGAAGACTGGGCAGAGCACTCACCAGACCCTCATAACAGTTTTGGATAGCCTGGTTTTCCTCCAGCATCTCTATCTGCCGGCCGGACCTCTAAAACACAGAGGGGTTAAAGTGATTAGACCTCAAATTGGTAAGGAGGTTCTTGTTCCCATCCACTGCTCAGCTTCTCAGGAAGATCACTGCAAAGTTCATCTTTGCGTCTATTTAGTCTACCTAATGAAATCTGTAAGTCCTTGTAAAGCTTTTATGTCTGAAGATGTCTCTGCCTGCATGGGAGGAATGGGGAGATTCACAACTGGGCTTGAGAAATAGTGAGAATTATAAAACTTCTGCTTTTATTCTCCTAAGGCAATTTCATCGAGCTGTATCCAAGCTGCCCCTGCAAAGTATGAGTACATAACACCAGGGAATGGTGGCCAGGTAAGTGCAGGGTAAATAATATTATAACCACAGAGGAGAGCAAACCTCTAATATTGTACAAAACACAAACATCCTTGCAGAGCAGACAGGCCTTCAGCTGTGAAAAATATTTTCTTTCTGAATTTCGAAAAGAGAGTGAGGTGGAAAGACCTGAATGGCAAGGAAGCTGTGAGCAGATAAAACACAGGGACCAAGCTTGAGAAGACGAGCAAATACCACAGCGAGGTGGCTCTTCTCCCACAGAAGTAAGTCTTCGCCATTGAAGCGGTGATTTGTAATAAAACATTTTCTCCTCTCTGTTTCCCTTGGTTCATTGGATGGACATTAGCTGAACCATCCAGTTCTAAAAACATTGAAAATTCATGTTTTTTCCTGTGGTTCACTCTCTCCTGGCCTTATGTGTAGAAAAAGGATATGGCCATGTTTGATCTGGCTTGTTTCTCCTGTCAATTCCCTGAAAAGTTATAGAAATTGGATCTGGTCATGTTCCCCCCTAAAACTCTGGAAAAGTTACTGGATCAGTCAGATGAAAGCAGCTGTACAAATTAGCTATCAGCTGCTAAACGTGTGGCAGCCTGGACAGTGCTAGTATCAATCAAGTTAACAGTTCGGTATTTTGCTCTTTCTGCAAGATTAATGAAAAAAAATGAATTGCTCTGCTCATGAAGAAAAGCACCAGAAGTCATCTTCTTACTACTTGGGTTGCTCTTTGCCCAAGGAGACCTCGATAACATTTTGTTTGCCAGTGCTGTGTTGTGGAATTACAGCTTTTCTCCCCGTGCTGTCTGAGAAGGTGATTTGTTATGCAGTATTTTGGTGAGATGAAACAAATTGTAGGAAATCCAGCTTGGATGGATGGGAACTCTGGCTGACACTGGGTGGCACTGAGTCCGTACTGAATCCCTCAGGTTTTAATTAAGAGGCCTTTTTGCTTCTTGTTCACTTTCCCTGCTTTAAACCATATGGAATTAACTGTCCTTGGACGAGGGAGGGATGAGGTGCAGAAACTCCACCAGCTTTGCACTTTGCTTGTCCTGCCAGACCTGACTCCTGAAAGGGATCACGGCTCTTGCTGTCAGCAGTCCCCTTCTCCAGGCACTATAAAGTGCTGCGCTGAGTCCTGACCTTTGCCTTTAAGTCCCTAAGACAAGAAAATCATTAAAGAAAGCTCCTGTGTCAACAATAAATAGAAGTACTATGCTTTCCTAGTCTGAAAAAAGCATCCAACTCTGTTAGTCCTGAACTGAAGACCAGGGCAGAAGACCTGGTCCTGGCAGAACTGACCAGGCAAACTGAGCGTCTCCTGCCTACGTGCTGCTGCTCTCATAGTGTTTGATGTACAGCTCCTGACAGCATGGCACCATGGCAAGGACACTGTCACTACCAGCCAGCTCCGAGCTGAAGGCCATCGGAGGGGAGAGGATGTGGGAGGACTGATTTGGGGGAAAGTAATATCCCTTTTAGCTGTGTGCCCTCTCCTACGTAAGAAATCCACCTAATGCACCAGTTCTACAACCTTGCTTTTTATGTTGTTCCTACCAACAACTCTACAGAAAGCCCCTAACAAAATATACACACTCACAGCTTCCAACAGTTTTGCTTGAAGTGATCTTGTTAAAAGTGAAATCCCTTTTTCCACAAACAAAAAGAGTTTTGAGTTAAAGACAAATGACTTAAGCCATTTGGGAAACACATATGTGCCTTAACCATCTTGTTGATCTGATGGCTGTGCTGCTTGAAAAGACAGGGTGGGGAGGCACAAACTGCTCCTATCTCCTCCTTGCGACTTGCTACCTCCAGAGCCTGCTCACTTCAACACGCTGAGCACGTAAAACCCACAGGCAGCAACCTCAGTGAGTGGAATGTCATCCACTGGGATGCGAGAACTGTGCAAAGCCTCCAAAGATGCCCTCTCTAGCCACCTTTCATTGCATCCAACTGTCCTGTTACAGCTGTGTACTGTGGGATGTGCACAATATGTCATGCCATGAAGTCTTTAAGTTTGTTTCCTCAAGCTACAATAAGACTCCTCTAGACTAGAGCTATGTGGCTATCCTTTCTTAATGGAAAAAAAAGCACTACATTTCTTATATTACTATTTTCTCCAGGTTCAAATATAATTTGTTCTGCTCTGTAATGCAAAATTTCACCAATTTGAACTGGCCTGATTGCTTATCCAATTACATAATTGTTTCAACTACAGAAAACTAAATAAAGAGTTTCCAGAGATTTTTTTTTTTTCCCTGTGTTTAAATAGGTTTGAATTGCTAGAATTTAACTGAGCTTTAAAAAAAAACCCTTATGCTTTGGAAGATGTTAACTTTGGCTCCTAAAACGGATTAGCCATAATACTAAACACATGCTATCATAACTCAGGAAAACAGAGACACACAGACTCTTTTTTTCAGTGACTTTGGACATTGTCTCCATGTGTAACTTTATATATAAATAAGAATTCTTTCTCTCTCACCCCACCCATGCATTTTTAATATTGTCTCTGGAAAGGGTTTCCTTAAACACTTTAAGGAAGCTGCTTCTTCTCCAAAGACTTTTTTTCTGCCTTCCCCCCTTAAATCAAGAACTTGGGTGGCCTCTTTTCTGATAAAGGGCGTCAGCCCTGTGAGCTTTGGGGTTTCAGCTCTTTCCCTGAGCATCTGTCCTGGCTTATGTCTGCACACGTGGTGAATGAAGCAGGTGCTCTAGAAAGACTCCAGGAGAAAATGTTACGCCAGCAATGTTCCCGTAGCAGTAACTGCAATGAGCAGAAATTTAGAACTACCTTGGCAGCAACACTCATGAGCTCTTTTGATCCAGAGACTGCTGCATCTTAAAAATTGCTGGTTTAGGAATATTTTGGAGCCCAGAGAGCTCTGACAATGCCCCAATAACCTCAGTGCAGTTGCTCCTCACTCTAGTAGGGCACGATTTGGACAGTGGGTCACTGTCCCTCTCAATTGCACGGATCTATCCTGGATTCAAAAAGGTCTGAGAGGAGAGAGGAGGTAGCAGATGGGATAGGTGGGAGTCTGGAGCACATGATGGACAGGGAGGGACTGAGGGAACTGGGCTTGTTCAGCCTTAAAAAGAGAAGACTGAGGGCAATTTTACTGCTGTCTTCAATTGCCTTATGGAAGGGTATTGGAAACCACAGCCAGATTCTTCTTGGAGGTGCACAACAATAGGACAAAAAACAGTGGACACAAGTAGGAGAGTGAGAAACTCTCCTGCTAAGGAAAAAAAAAAAAATTACTATGACGACAGACAAGCACTGGGAAAGCAGGCTGCCCAAAGGATGGGAAATCTCCATCCTGGAAGACAGTAAAAAACTAGATGAGGCCCGGAGCAACCCATGTAGTTGGCCCTCCTTTGAGTGAAGAGCTGGATTAGGTGACAGCTAGAAGTCCCTTCCAAGCTGAATTTTTCAATGTTTCTACGATTTCTCATGTATTGCTCCTTTTCATTTTCTTGTGTGCTAGTGGCTTTGCATGGCTATGCCTAGTCATTTGCTCTGAAACCTGCATGACAAACAATTTTGGCTGGCCTGGATCTGAGGGTCTACTGAATGAGAATTTTTGGATCCAGGAAGAGTGGTTATTCTTTCACCTTCACAAATGTCTCATTTATAAATCATGGTTTGCTTGTTTCATTGGCCTTCCAATCTCTAAGAACTTGTTTTGATACTACAGCAGCAAAAAAATTCTTAGGATGGGTGTTACACAGGTTGATAAGTGGAAAGGAGACGGTGTCAAACACTGGTAGAAGATGCCTGGAGCAGTTTCACTAGTGATACCTTCATACAGGGACTTCTTCCTACCGTAGTACAGTTCTTCCTTTCAATTACTCCAGCACACGGCCAAACGTGACAATAGGGATCTTGAATCATCTCTCTTGACTTAGTAAACCGCTGATCTAATCCAGCAGAATATCAAAAGCACTGAAAGGTAGACCTGAGGAGGAGTACTTGTCTCATAGAAGTTAGAGCAAAGAAGAGAATAAAATGGACTGCCAATATTGCATCCAGTCAAGCCAGGAATGCCAGGTCCTTTCTGAAAAGAAACCACACAAGATTCACTCACCTTTGCTGCTTTCATTGGTATGAAATAGGCAAATGTTCCTATACCTTTTTCTACATAAACATCTCCAATAAAGTCAATATGATGATACAGGAGCATGAATTAGTGTCGTGCTTTAACCCCAGCCAGCAACTAAGCACCAGGCAGCCGCTCACTCACTTTCCCCCCCCAGTGGGATGGGGGAGAAAATCGGGAAAAGAAGCAAAACCTGTGGGTTGAGATAAGAACGGTTGAATAGAACAAAAAAAGAGGAAACTAATAATGATAATGATAACACTAATAAAATGACAACAGTAGTAATAAAAGGATTGGAATGTACAAATGATGCGCAGTGCTATTGCTCACCACCTGCTGACCGACACCCACCTAGTCCCCGAGCAGCAATTCCCTGCCCCCACTTCCCAGTTCCTATACTAGATGGGATGTCCCATGGTATGGAATACACCGTTGGCCAGTTTGGGTCAGCTGCCCTGTCTGTGTCCTGTGCCAACTTCTTGTGCCCCTCCAGCTTTCTTGCTGGCTGGGCATGAGAAGCTGAAAAATCCTTGACTTTAGTCTAAACACTACTGAGCAACAACTGAAAACATCAGTGTGTTATCAACATTCTTCTCATACTGAACTCAAAACATAGCACTGTACCAGCTGCTAGGAAGACAATCAACTCTATCCCAGCTGAAACCAGGACAATTAGTTCCCTGCTTGCCAAGTGCTTTGATATCCTTGGAAAACAAGTCTGTAGAGGTTTTAGCCATTATTAATTAACATGATTATTGATTCTTGTAAAACACTGCCTGCTTGGAATACTGTAATGTCACTCTTTAAGTGGCACAGTATTGCATCATGTACTTGCAATATAAACCAGAACACGGACCGTGTTTGTCAGTCCAGGCACGTATGCACACATACAGACACAAACATATACAGAGCAAGTGCTGCATATGGTCCAGCCATCTGTCCTTCCTACTCTGGCTTCTGGGGAACAAAGGTAATATTCAGGAACCTCAACTGGTTCTACTGGGCATTTAACATTTCGATAACCAACAGAGGAACTGATTGGCCAAAGAGACAAGTCAACAGTAGTCTGTTTGCTCAATCCAGTGACTAACAACTCCTCCTAGTGCTCATACAGTACTTTATGAATAAATTCTATAATTCCCTATTAAGGTTGCACAACACAATTTGGTTTGGGATGTAGACCCGTGGCTGCATCCCTGCAGCACTACGAGTTCAGGAGCTGATGGAAGTGTCTTATTATCACAGCAATGTGTGCCCATACGTCACAGAGAAATCCATCATCAGTGCTGGGTACTTGGGCTCCTTATACAAGGAGTAAGCCCTCAATGTGTAATCCAGGATCATGAGGTTGCTGGTGGAAGAGCAGAAAGAGTTGTATAAGCCTCAACCACATGCAGTGGCGAGGGGTTTTCCTAGAGCTGCCAACTTGGACCCCCATCCACCTGGGATCCATATTCTGTCCTCCACCAAGAGAGGGACCTCAGCACTTTCATAGCACTAAAATCCACTCTCTTCTTTCAAAACATGGGAGACAGCATCATACTGAGGAAGGTGTTGTATGCACACTCTTCCACGAGTGAAGTTTGGAGCATTTAAGACATGGGGCACCCAGCATCAGTTTCTGACTAGTGGTTGGGACAATCACTCAGACTTTCAGCCTCTGTTCCTGGGACTACCCGTGAACTACATGTGAAAATCATCTGCATCAGTAGATCCAGGAAGAAAGTTTATACTACAGGATTCCTGACCCTCAAGAGATTACCTTAATATTAACATTTGTATTTGCTCTGTTTCTGACAAAACGTATCTTGAATATCTTTCAAGTGAAAGTTGGGAGGTGTCTTCTCTTTGAGACTCGGTGGTTAGAGTGGTGTCCTAGGAAGTGGGAACGTGCATCCCTGTAGGCATAGCTGAGTAATGAACCTGGCTTTCCTAGGATCTCAGTAAGTGCTTTGCTGAGGGGGTCTCCCCTCCTAGGGGGACAACGCTGGGTTTGCTATTCTCAGGGAGCCGCAGTTGTCTGCACTTGGTGGGAGCCCCTTTCTGTTGGAGTCTCCTCAGTGTACTGTGATAGCCTCGTGCATCAAGCTCATGAGATGTACACGGACAAGTGCCTTGTTTGTAGATCTGCAGGCCCAGAGTACAGTGTTCAAAAATCAGGGGAACTTTAACGTCAGGAAATGAAGGACATTTGGTGTTTAGGTACTCTGGTCCTTGGTGTCTACTGAGGAAGGATTTTCAGAGCCACAGTTACCCATTTAAATGCCTAATCAGTATCCTATCTGGTGACAAAGACCCACATCCAATGAGGATTTTAAGTACCTAATCCTTATGTAGGGTTGACAGTTTCACTCACGTATTTGGCCCAATATGTTGAGTGTGTGATGGTCACCAGCATCTGCTCCATCTCCCAGGTGGTACCCAAAACACAGAGGCGAAGGACTGACTGCTCTGCTCAGCTTGAGCACTAGATTTTTGGCTGCATCCAAGCTAGAAGAGAAAATGGTGCATAGGCTGTTTCCTGGTCATGGCGTGCTGCAATTTGCATCGGTACTGCTCACCTGGATGTGGTGGCTATGACCGAGAGGCCTGCAGGAGCAATGTTGACCCCGCAAACTGTGAATGCGGGGAGAAAACCATGCCATGGTGCCCACCACCAGCTTAGTGATGAGGATGATCATGTGCAGTGCTCAGACCCAGATCTTCCCCTATTTATTCACAGAGAATGAACTTTCAGCTCAGACTAGGGAGGCCCATACTTCTATTTATGGAGGTGCTGGGTTTACTTTGCAGTGTACAACCCCTTGGGAGATGTTCTGTTTCTGCTACACTTCCTCCCAGATAAAGATTGACGGATTTTTTTACTTCTTGTTAGTATTTACACCTGATGGTGAATAACAGGTATGCTGACGCTGGTGCAGCTATGAGCACAGACTACCACCCACACGAATGTAATTGGTATATCAGGTTATAAAGTCTTTGATGACAGAGAGTATCTCTCTTGTGGATAGAAAGGTACCTTCTAGCCAAACCAGTCTGAACCCTCACCAACTAAGTGCTATCTTTCTGATCTCTCTATCCCTGTCTTTTAAGCTAGGAGTTGCTAGGGAATTTATTCATACTTGGGCTTCTACCTTGTGCTTGCCAAAAAGTGCGTGGTTTGAACAAATCCTTGCTGCTTGAAATCCTGCTGAGGTACATCTCAGAGAGGAAAAACCAGAGAGTCCAACAGATAATGTCATGGCTGGAAGTGAAAAGAATCAACATTCTTCCAAAGTTTTGAATGAGAAATACAAATACTGATTGTAATTATGAAGATGAGCAACTGTAAAAAAAATATATAACACCTTCAGCTAGTGCAAGTATTTCAATGTCAGCACTTAAACATGTCATAGCATGATACATTCCATGCATATGGTGGCATATGTACTTACATAGTACGCACTAGGGATGCACCATACAAGTTACATGCAAGAATTTCATCCATAAAATCAAGACCATTCATTTTCTCTTAATTTCACAGGCAGAGAGCAGCTCTCCTGGCATTCCTTTCTGCCCAGCTCTAGCACATTTCACCTCTGAAATTTCTGGAAGCAAAACCTTTGGGCCCTGATCCCCTGTGGTTGCTCGGTGGAGGTTCTGCATCTCCAGAGAGGTCACCTGAGCAAGAGTCTGCCCAAGGGGAGCTCATGGGGCATCAGGGCCCTAGTCAATACATTTCTGGAGCACAGATATCAGCATGGAAAGGCCAAGTCCAAAAATCACTAGAACTGTTTCGTAAATAACATGGAGGATAATTAATGACCTCATTATAAATACACAGCTATGGAAACAATTGCAAATTGACTTTTGGCCGATTTTTTTTGGCAGAGTTGATCCAAAATAGAAGAGAGGGTCTCATGGGATCTGGATCTATTTGCTACACATGATGTTTGCCCATTGACTCCTGGGGAAGCCAAGGGTCCGTACAGAGCACCAGATCGCTACCGACCCACAAAGATGGGTGGCTTGGGACCAACCTGTTATTTAGTCTTCCTCTCCCAAAAGGATTAAACCTTCTGGCTTCCTATGCAGAGCATAAAGATCAAAACTTCACCTACCCTTTCTATGGGTAAAACCCAGACTCTGACCTACAAATGAGGAAGTATGCAGACTTCTGCTAACGTGCTCTGGGGATCTGCACTGTGCACACCTCATTAATGGCACAATTCTTGGACTTGGGCTTTCCAAGCAAGTGAAAAATGGCATACTGTTCATAAACGCTTTCAAGACTGGGAGAAGAAAGGAATGATACTCATTTTGGTATTTACACTCAGGGCTTTATCAATTGTGTTAAGATCTTTGAAGTCTGGGTATCTTCTCTCCTTACCCTCTCTTTTCTCATTGTTTTATTTTTGCCTTTTTCTTGCGTGTGCTTCTTAAAGGAGGTAAATTAAAATGGAAAGCAACAGAGCAATGAACAGAGCACTGGAAATACTGTTACAGCCCATCAGATATGGATCATACTGTTCAAATCTGCGATTATGCCACTGACTGATTTAATTCCCCAAAAGACAACAAACAAGAAGGACAAAACTAATCCCCAATATCAGACCATAGAAATATTTCTTCCTGGTAAGCTACACTATCCCATAGAGATGAACAAGTATTCCTTTCATGTCTGCCAAGAACTTACTTGCTTTTGCTTAAAATTACTTCTCCTATGGTCCCTTCAGCCCCAAACTCCATGACACATTTCCTTCCCATGCCTCTCAAGTTAAGTTTCATAACTTGTTTGATAGGTTCACTGACTGCTTTCCCCCTGTGTAATCCAAGGACAACATTTTTAAGTGCCGTGCCATCTCAGGTGCCTCTTGGATTTTTTAGGAGTTCAAATGAAGACCCATTAAAAAATTCAGATCCTTCAGTCTTTTCATGCTCAGAAGCCTTGGCCTCGCTATGCAGTTTGCACTGCATTGTAGGTCCCAAGTGATTTGCCATCTCAGGAAAAAAAACAAACAAACAAAAAACAGAAAGGAAAATGATGCTTATGTGTCTATGCAGGGAAATGACACACATCCACCTCTTTTCTCAAGCAAGCAGAGTTTCAGAGTGATTGTTTGAGTCACAGCTGCCCGAAGATGACTATGAGTAGTGAGCTCCAGACTTGCTCACCCAGGATACCAGAGAGATGCTGTCCTTTGTCATAACTAGCAAGCAGAGCTGAACCAACAGCCAGCGGCAATTTGACCACACAAAGATACGTATTTGCCTCTCACTTCATTCTGCATAAACCCACTTTTAAATAACCATACACAAAAGCCACTGCAG
The DNA here is from genome assembly GCF_929443795.1 of Astur gentilis. Lineage (NCBI taxonomy): Eukaryota > Metazoa > Chordata > Aves > Accipitriformes > Accipitridae > Astur > Astur gentilis. The sequence continues at coordinate 13,846,092 of NC_064904.1, forward strand.
CCATAGCAACACTTTTTTAAACAAACTGCTCCTCAACATAGTTTTTATACATTTATGTAGCCCCCTCTTAGGCAAATGTAGGGGTAAGTATGTCTCTATAGTTAGTATTTAAAAAGGCATATATACATATTGATATATACCTGTGTATGTATATATGTGTGTGTGTATATATATATATGTACATATACGTAATGTAGAATAATGGCGATGCCCTATAAGGCACGGAGTTCTCTGAAGATACTCAGTGATTCAAAGTGCTGCTCACCACCCTGTGAGGGGAGTCCCTACCTAGAGAAGGCCAGATCACCCCGTGTGCCAGCTCAGCCACCAGCCTGGCAGCAGACTAACCCAGCAGAAAAATACAGCATCGTTTTCTTCTGTGTTAGAAAGCTGATCTGGCTGGTGGGAAAGCCCAGTGAGTACAAGAGCTAGCTGGAGGGAGCAGACAGCCTGGAGGAAGGGACATCGCTCCTTCAGCATCCTTTTCATGAGATCAGTTCAGTGGATCCACAGCCCCAGCTGTTCTCCTGGAAAAGCCTTTTTCTCTCTCCCGTGACTCTGGAAAGAGCCTAGGGAAACAAGTCTTCCTTGTCTTAGCCTTACTAAATATCCCTCGTAGTGTTTACACTAGGATTTACAACAGCTTAACTAAACAGATCGCAGGACTGATTAAAATAAGTCCATGGAATTCAAGCCGCGTGAATTTCCACAGTTTAACCACATCAGTTTTAGTTTTAATTTCTTGTCTTTTCTTGTCCCCTTTTGCAACATGTCTAAAGCAGCATCGCGCGGCCCTGCAGATTAAGGTTTCTTTGAGCTGTTTCTGTTATTTGTAGACAACTTGTAATGGGAGGATTGCAGTGGAACAGCTCAGAAAGAATATTAACATACTTCAAAGTGGTATTATGTAGCTATGACAGCTAGAACAGCTTGGACATTTCACCCTGTGCCTCTTGCAAGTCAGAAGATAAGAACACAATCCCCCTGAGGCAAAATATTGTCATATTTCTTACTTAACACTCTGTATCCATGAAAAATCCCTTTCAAAATTACTCAAATAATAGGAAAATCAACATTAAGTATTCTTCAAACATGTGTTTTCCTTAAGGTGACTATTTTACAACTTTATATATACACTGTGAATTATTTAGTCTGATTATTTAAACTGCTGCATATACACCTATTCTTTTAGCACTATGAATCCACCCCAGAAATGTAAAATTCTCGATTAATTCATTCAAAAGCTCAGCTTGCAAGTCTATAAAATGACCTGATTAATTTTTATATTACAGAAAAAATTGTTGTCATTAACTGGGGAAAACGGTTGGATCAATTGGAACAACCAAAGTTTGGTGTGAATTTATCATATCATACAATTATTTCATATATGATTTTAGGGTAAATTGCTACTTAAGAAGAAGGAAAAATCTTTTAGTAGGGACTTTGCAAATGTGTTTCCTGAGCCTAGTTATTACAAAGTTGTGATAAAGTTGGTAGAAAATCTGAGCAAATGAAGGAAGAGTTGCTAGTGAAACATGCAGACAGGCTTATTCCTCTGCTCCAGCAGCTGAGACCTTAGGGAAGAGCTCTGGTAGCCACAAAACATATTTGTTATAAATACAGCACTTGTGACTGGCATGAGCAGGTCACCCTTGGCAACTCACAGTTATGGGAAAGGTGTGGACAAACATCAAAAGCTATTAAGGTGCCACAACCCTGGCAACAGTTTCTCGTATTCTTCCCATCTGCTTCACCCAAGGAACAAAACACGCTCGTTAACTCAATAACAAATGAATATAGGGTCGGGTCCCAGGGCTCACCTGAAGCGAGGTAGCTCCTTCAGCCATGACAGTCCCCTTGCTCATGAAAGAGCTCTAAGAAGACCGATGCTTTGCAGTATGAACCATTGATGGCTGCAACTGCTTTAAATTACAATAGCAGTGGCCAGTTGTGTGGTTTTATTCACAGTGGTTCTAGACTATACTACAGCTAGGAAGGCAACTGCCCATTCACGAAGAAAATTTAGGAAAATTGTATCCTCAGGTGTCTCCTCATACAACATGTATGCTGCAGTCAGACAGACTGTTCTCAAGTTTCTTGCTGAGCCTTGTTCCTTAGAGTGCCAGGAACTTTAGGGCATAGCCACCAAAACGATCTCTAGAAAGCACTGTTGTAAAATCATAGACTCTGTATCTTGTTGAAACATGTCTCCTCAGTTCCCGGGAAAAGCGTAGAGACGGAAAGAGGTATGGTGCTAGAACCAGTCTGCGCTTCAGCACACACATCGTTTCTGCTAGTTGTAATTGATTCAAGACTCTGTCCATGCTATAGATCAGACATTTGAAATTAGTAATTCGGTCTGGTTCATTGAATGTTGAAATCCTTGCAGTAAACAGAGCCAAATTAGCTAACTCTGCAGATTTTTTGGAGATGTAGCAAAAGAAACGTTTAAAAATAACAGCAAAACCATGATAGAACAGACAACGCTCTTACATAGAGTGCTCTGAATTGCACACTGCTGGAGTGGCTGTCTGGGGAATGAGGTGCCAATCATCCATTTAGTCCCTTGGCTGAACCACCATCTCATGGACAGTTAAGCTTGAGAAGGGAAGCAAGTGACAGGGAATCGTATTTTTATCCTCAGGTCCATGGGTGAGAAAGGAAAGAACCTCTAGCAGGCCACCCACAGCATATATCGACATGTGAGTGACACAGGGCGTAGCTGAGGCACGTGGTGTCCTCGCACAGAGCTAGGTGAAACCTGGGCAGCAGATTGCAGCTCTCTGCACAAGGGTTGATCAACCAGCAGCTACATGCTACTTCCAAGTAGATGAAGCACAGATCCTCTCCAGACCTATAGCTCACGTTCTGCTGGGTTAGCAAAATCCACAGGTTGGAGGGCAAACCAAATATGCGTGCTCAAATTGAACTAACCATGCTGCCCAGTACCAACCCAAGCCTTGCTCAATTTATCACTAGGATGGAAGGATGGCTGCTGGACTTCTCACAGCTCTTTGGATGCCCGTGACATAAGACCGGCAAATTTTGGCATGTGGCTCGTGGGACAAGAGGGTTAGCCTCTCTCACCTGCACGGTCAGCTGAAAAGAGATGTGAGCCTGCACTTCTCATCATGCCTGACTGCTACCAAGAGTGGACAACATGACCGTCATCTTTGCCAGCAAACGTCCCGAGGCTTACAGGGTGGACAGTAGGAGCCCAACCAAGCATTTGGGTGTAGAGTGTGGTGTCACGAGGGCCTGTTCCTCACCCCTGCTGCAAGAGGAGCGGCAGGCAGCCTCGCCACCCGCTTCCATGGCCATGGCACAAAGCGTTCACAGCAAGACCACAGTGCAGCCCCAGAGCTGCCGGAGCGTAGCAATGGCTCAGCCACAGCCGCCGCCGGTCAGAGAGCTCCCGCTGCAACGGCTCTCTGGCTAAGCTGGCATTTCCCTTGCCAGCACCGTGTCTGAAGATTGTTTTCAACCTGTGGAACCACCTTGGCTGCTTTTTGCTACATTACAGGCTCTGATTTACCGCTTTTCTCTTCTCACTTGGCTAACTGCCTGTCAAACACTCAGCAGTCCTGCAATGAGATTTTCTAGACATAATTTGCCCTGTTGGGGGAGTATGGAAAACAGGATACTGTAGCACACACACACAGTACACCAGCAGCCTCAACTGAGGGCCTAGGAAAATTACGCTGCTGTCCTCCACGAGGCTTCTGCCTGGAAAACAGCAGCATGAACCTGACTGTGGCTCGGAAGGACCCCTTGCAGCAAACGCTGTCATGATGCGCTGACACAGATGCACTGACTGCGTGCATTTGCCCCCTGATGTCACGGACTTCTGAGCCTCCATTTGGGATTCTCTGCAAGAAGGTGCTTTGTGCTGTTACAGCCCTTCATGAAGATGTTGTCAAATGCATTCATGGCCCTTACTTAGTGGAGCTTGCATTAAGTGGAACTAAATTTAGCCCAGTACTTCTGTGTTGAAAGGTGCTGTATAGAAATGCAAAATTAATACATTAAAATTAAACAAGGCAAAGATCTAAAATACTAAAGTTACCCCACTATATTCAGTTCAGTGCTCTCTGTATTCAGATATGTTTGCCAGCCAGCCTTTCCATATAAATTGATTTAAATATAGAAACCTTGGCATCATTATTCCAAAAGAGAGGACCCAATCTTTCTTCCAATTATAGCTAATGAAGCAATCTCACTGACTGTAAGGAGAACCACATGCAGGTGTTAGCTATAAAGTCAAAAATTCAAAGTTTTCAAGTCACCTTATTCTGCAAGGTTCTACTCCTAAACAGCATATAGAGCATCAATAGCTTCTAAGTAGAGAGCAACAATAGACAGACAGGCTAGTATATGGTTAAGTATTTTATAAAATGTAATAGCTCAGTAAATTTACTTTTAAAGAGGGTTTTAGTTAACAAATGCCTTTCCTTGACATGTTCATATCCATATAACTCATGTTTTTCCCTGACACATTGATACCCATATAAATCATGTCTGTATTCAAGATAATAATAAATTAGTGCCCTTTTATAAAATATTCAAAAATGAAAAATTCATATAAAGTGTGACTAACCTTCTCAACAAGAGCTCTTTTGAAAAATAAACTACTGGTGTGTCTGTGCATATAAAGTTTATATTTTGGTGTATTATTAATTTACATGAACCGCGTGCTTTGATGTCTGAATTGAACAGCCTTTTACTGCAACTGTTTCCTTTAATGTAAAATGGGTGGCATAATTCTCATCGCTAATTGCAACCTTACGATAATATTCTGCAGAGTCCTGCTAACCTCATTTACAATAGCGTAAGAAGCCTAGACCAGCTGCTAATAGATGTGTGCTAAGCTTTTTCTGTTTTTTTTTTACCATAAATAGAAATGAACACAATCTAAATCTTAAAGTGCAAGTCCTTGGGCATTTGGGGAGAGTTTGGATCTAGACCCAAACTTTGAATTTCCAGGCCATACCCAGTTGCCGCAGCAGAGGTTCCCTGCTTTTACGGCTGATTTGTTTTGCTTTCAGAAATGTGACTTCAGCAATGGAGCAATATGAACCAATAAGTAAAACACACGCTGCCCTCTTCCCGCTTTAGCTGTGATAGCATCGTTAGCACAGGAGGAATTGTGTACTCTCGCCTGCCCTCTTTTGATCTTTTCTATAACTTGTCCGGCCTTATGTTTCTGGTGTTAGACACGCAGAGATGGAGAGCAGCCTCCTGACTGTTAGCTCTAACCTTGTGGGTTTAAACAGTTTTCTCTTTTCAAAAAGGGCTACGTCGTGATCCATTTAGCTGTATTTAGTTTACCACTTGCAGTACGGACAAAAGGAGGTTAAACCCTGCCTTCTTATTAGAAGAGCTGCAAAGAGCATCTGGAAATAGGGCTCGAGGAGATGGTTGAAGGTGGCTTAAATGCAGTCCATACGCCATAGGGACACTTCTAAAACATTTGTCAGAGTGTCTTACACGCCGTATTTTTGGCTGTGATGGGAAGGGAGAGACAAGGTGAGAGCACACGTAGGATGTCCGCAGCGAAGGTGGAAGAGAAGGGCTTGTTCCCCAGACCCTCCAGCCGACAGCCTGCCCTGCTGCTCCGGGCTCACCCGCAGCCCGGCACGGTCGAGTTACAGCAGCTTCGCCAGCTGCCAGTCCCCCGCGCTGCCCCAACGCCTTGGACACGTATTCTCGGCTCACCCGGCTATGAGACACACGTGTCCTACCTTAAAGCTGAGGCAGAGGTCCGAGATAGCACGTTCCCACCTCCCAGGGGTGGTAAGAGCAGGCACAGCAAGGGTTTGAAAGCTCAGCTGGCAGTTTCCTGCGGCTTCAGAAATTTTCATCTATTTTATCTGATGGCTAAGCCCTTGCCTGTTGTCCGTACCGCAGTTATACTGCTTTACCAGAGCGGTGGCACCGTCTGGCAGGAAAGGCAGATGACTGCCTTACACACATACACAAAGCTCACACAAATTCTGCCTTTTTGCCATTTAATTCCATGTTTTTATTTTCTTGCAAGGATGGCATGTATTTTTCATTCATACTGCAGTGCTACACTTTAAGCAATAAAATGACATCTTTACTGATAATTACTTTCATTTCACAGGGTTTGGGACATGGAGAGAGCCACCAGGGACTTGGTGTCTTCTTTTGGGGGCAGGTAACTTAAACTACCTTTAATTCTGTTTCCCACTGTGCAAGGTGGAGTGGTGACCACTACTCCACCTACCTTGAAGTCCTTGTGAAGCTCACTTGAAGAATGAAGAAGTGAGATCCTTGTAATTAGGGAGCTAGAAAGATGCTAATCATTATGATTCAGTGTTCTTTCAAATGCTGCTTGAAGTGGAGACTTGAGTTTTTAAAAATACTTTTATGCTAATGCTTTATTTGATTTTTTTTCCTAGAGATTTGTTAAGTGTCAAGTGCTATGACTTACAGCTGAAGCACAACAATTCTAATGGAGTGTCTGACCTTTCAACAACCTCACTGAACAGCACCAACGAAATTTCCAGGCAAGCTAATTAATACACTGGTACAGCACCAGTCGGTGTACCTCTAGCAGCTTAACTCTCAGCCAAGAGGATTAAATCCTCCTGCCCTCCCCACACCCACATCTCACTAACAATAATGGATTTGGGACCTAATCAGGCATTAAAAGAGAGGATTAGTGAGCTGCAAACCGCAGCAATTGCAACTCAGTTTACAGTGCATGCAGGGGACTGGCAAAAATTACAAGGCATGCTTTCAGTAAATTAATGTCTATGTATCTGAAAAACCCATGTGGGCAGCAGAGACTGTTGGACTTACACTCAATGTACGTGTATCACAATTATGAATGATCAGCAGAAAAAGCGACACAGAACAGTAGCTTAATGGGAAATGACAATAGAGGAAGAAGCAGGTACATGCGGGTGACTGTGAAGCACCGAATACAATTCAACTGTGGTACCACACGCTACTGCCATACATTTAAACAATCACCTTTTCGAAGATGTGGGATATGTAGCATCCTTCTACAAGCTCTAGCAGGTCCCGGGAGTGTAAGGCCCACTTTTACCTGTGTTCAGAAAGGGTACTGTAAGGAGAAGATATGCTCCTAGTTTTTCTGCTTTGACTACACTTAGGGCAAGGAGAGATTTAAGTAGAAGAGAACAGCAGTAAGAGAAGCAGGGCTTGGAGGTTTCAGGGCTCGAGAGATGTGTAATTGTCTGCCTTGAGGATCCTTTCCTTGGCTGGGTGGATCGTGAGAAGCAAGATCTTTAGATGGCCATGGGCTATGCCTACAGTAGCAAATAATTTGGTGCGATAAGACTGTCTCTCTGAGGCTGGACTCGCGCGTCAATCACCAGAAGGTGCTGAACTCCCTCCTCCTCCGGCTCCTGCCACAGGCCTGCCTGCAGGACGTGTGTGCAGCAGCTTGGCCGCTCTGGAGGGAGACACTGATGTGGGGCCATGGCACCTCTCCAGAGCCTTTGTTTCCACGTAGCCAGTCTGGCATCTGGAATAGCTGTCAGCCCTGCTGAACGAATGAAGGAGCCGTGCTACCATTTGTTTTACACATGTATTACAATGTTTGTTGCACGGCTGTGAGGTGAAGTCATCCATACTGGGTCAGGACTGGGTATGCAGTTTCCGATCGTTGTTGATAGTTTCATGAAGCTCCTGCGTGAATGATTGCTCCTGTGGCTCACAGCCCCTGTGGAATTGCTTTTAGAGGTGTGCCAGCTCTCCTGGGCAGTCTGGTGATATTCATCCCTTCCTTGCAGATCCGAGCCCAAAGCTGTAATTCTGTCAGAAGCTTCGTCCCCGCTGCCAGGCAACATGTATAGAAAAGCAGACACTTACTGTGTTGGAAACAGGAGTACGCATAAAGGGGTGCTGATGCCAGCTATAGTGGGGAGGAGGTAAAAAAGGTACTTTACAGTATTACTTCGAGGGGATCTTCTGTGGGATCCAAGAATAGGAACCTTGGAGCCATGTCAAAGCACTGTCATTTCTCCAGGTTCTCCACCATGGTGACAGAGTCCCTGTGAGCAGCTGCTGCCATGTTGCGCTCACATAGCAGGCACATGTCTGCCATGCTCTCAATGAGGTGTAATGGGACTTTAAGAGGATCGCCTTTATTCTCCTGAAATCTGTGGGCTATTGCTTGCCAGTGCTTTCATATCATGAGCACTCATGATGTTAGCAACCTCCTCCTTCTGCCAGCAAATTATTCTGCTACCCAGGAAACCTCTGTCCCTCTCATGGAATAACAAGCACTACTACTTCCATAAGGCGCCCAAGTCGCAACTCTCTGAGTTTTCAGGAGGCTAAAGGCAGGAGAGAACAGTTGGCAAATGGATAGTAAGAAAAAAATCTGACAAATGAAATGAGGGGTTCAGCATGTGGGATTGACAACAGAAGGGAAAGCAGCTGAAGACAGGAAAGGATTTCAGACTACAAGTGTCAGTGGATGATGGAGTGGTGGCAACGAGCTGAAGGCTGGCAGATACTGGCAAATAGGAAGGTGCCTATGGTACTTGGCCCTTTACATGTAGCACAAGAACCACTTCAGGATCTTGTGGGAGCTCTGAATAGTTTGTCTTCTTTTGGCACATGTGCTATGTAACATGCTGGAGGATCTTGAAGTAGTGCAGCCCACATATGGATTTGGAAGACGATGTTTCCACTTCCATGAAATGCCAGAGTGGAACGGCATTCCACTGCCTTTCCCCAGAAGACACCTAGTTTGTGCTCCTCAAAACCACTCCATGTGGTGGTATGTTCCCCCTGCCCAGCCCCAACCTTACCTTTATTTCCCATAACCCTGCTCAAGCAATAACCACCAGTGGCAGTCGTAATGGATGTGTCTGGTCGTGATGGCTGCATCTGGCTCAAAGTGGACTTGGGGGAAGCAGATAACAACACAATAGCCAAGGGCTAATTTGAGCAATGCGCCCACCTAACCACAGTGCTGGTTAAGGTCCAAGTCAAGCCAAGTTTGGAAGAAGCTAACATCTGTAGTCAGTACGCAAACATGACTGTGAGTCAATCATCTTACTCCGTAAATAGTGGACAGCCCACGGCCTATTGAGCTCTCCTGCACAGCAGCAGGCTGCACGCCAGGATCTCCCCTTGAGTAGGAACGTCTCTCAAGGTTACACCTGCTGCAGAGATCCCTTACTCCTCGAGCTTGAGAGATTCCTTACCACAATAGATTCTTGGTAAGTGATTAATAGCATGCTAAACTTTGAAATCTTAGCTAAGTGATAATAAAGGATAGATTGAGCATATATAATCCTTCAGACATAAACCGTTCACCAAGTCTGGGACTAGGAGTGCATCCAGCCACACCTAGACACCCCTCTGAGAAGGAGTTCAGAATGCAAGGGGGTCCTTTCTGAACCTCATGACTCAATGGAAGGGTCTCCCTGACAGTTTGGTCTGGCCCTGTCCTCTATGCAGTAAATAATCAAGTGTACCTTGCCATTGAATCTTGCTAAACCACTGTCACATTTAATATCAAACTTTGTTAAACACTTTTATGTCAACAAACATATTGTAGCTTCTCTCTTAGGAGTGAAGTGCGTCACTCCATCAGCAACACTCTGAGAACCAGACTAGCCATAGAAGCAAATGTGAGCTTTGCTTTGAAACCACACCACTGGGCTAGACAAAAGCACTAAAGGCAGCCACTGAACCCAGGGCACACACATCTCTTGCACATCTAGCTTTTTTGAGAGGTGAATTACAGCTCCCTTATCTTCCACACCTGAGAGAAGAAGAGAAGGACCTAAAGTATATCTTACGTCTCCTGGCAAAGGGTGTTGCCTTTTTTATGGGTAGGTCTTTTTACACTGACAGCCTGTCAGTGAAGGGGTCCTGTGACATGGCTTTTCTGTGGTCAGCACGTAAAGCAGGTGGTCCAACACGTTTTTAGTGTAGCGTGTAGAAGGGATGAATTACTTCCCCTGCTCAAGAGAACTAACAGTGGTGGTGTGTGCACGAAAGAGAGACAAGGGCGAGCTGCCATCTGCTGTTGGAAACGTTCTGGTTCATCTTTTAGCCCAGGCACCGCTTACTGCTGCAGGTGACTCATGAATGCCAGTGACTCCCATCCCACTGTTTTAGCACACAGAGCAATATTTCTCAGGAGGTCCAGGAAATCCGCACCCATCGTGCCCTGGGGAGAAGTAAAGTTTGCCCTGAAGTGCTGCTGTTGTCGTTTCTAACTTAGGAAAAAGACGATGGATTTTCCTGACCTTTCAGACCAACCATACCAACAGCAAAGTAAAGCTGGAAGGTATGGCAAAAACCACTGTGCCTCCAGGAGGAAGTTTAATGGAATAATCAACGACATTTTCAAATTTAAGCCATAGCTAGTCAATTAAGTCAGTGTTTAGACCTGATATCTACAATGGTTTGAGTTGGGTTGGGTTTTTTTCCCAAAAGCTGAGCGCTCTCTATTACAATGGAAATGAAAGAATTACTGATGCCCTACACTTCTAAAGTCTGGATACTTATGGTGAGAAAAAAATTATTAATCATTGACTGAAAAGACAGCTCATTTAATGAAAATTTGCTTTGAGTCAATCAAAATTATTTATCAACTTCTGAAAACATGTTTACTCTTACTTTCTAAATGACATTTTAAGCCAGTTTAGCCAAATGTAACTTAGTCTTTTTTACAAGAAGAGACACCCAAATATTTAATACCAATTAAAGAAAACATTTCAGTCATTTAAGTTAATCTTGTTTAATGCTTCAATTAAAAAAAAAAGCATTGAAAATTCTGCATACAAAGGTACTCCTTGTCTGCATTTTTTTCCAGTAGAGAAAATGAAGAAAAAAGCCATCCATATCACCCTAGTCATCTACAGGGGAACCACACAATTCAATAATTCAGGACCAGATCTTTCACAAACAAATAAAAACTCATATTACAGCAGTATGGTGCTGATTTGCTCTGCAAGTAAATACTTTTCAGTTATTCTGTTGAGTTTTTTTTATTGCAAATTGGTATTTTTTCGAAGGACAAAATGAAAAAAACCAGTAAATATAGAGTATGTGTATTAAACTCAATTTTCCAGCAAGAATGATGGCAGGGGCAGCAATAGCAGCTGCAGATGAGCATTCAGTCAATTCAGTTGTTTGCATTAGTCAATTTTTGAGTAGTGAGGTTCTGCTCTAGTAGATACATACATTTAAGGGTCTAAATATAAGCTTATAGTCCCTATTTGAAGCTGTTGGCATATTTACCTTTTAAATAAAGACTGTGTTATTTTTTAAAAATAAAAGGGATAGTTCAAAAAGAAATTATTGATTTAATACAGTAATTATGGGATAAGAGCCAAGGCCTGGTATATGTCAGACAAAATCCTAAGACTTATCCCCCAAACAGAAAACATGACTTTTGTCCCCAATATACTTTAGAGGGGAAAACCCTTAGTCCAACTGTGGTAATGCTTTTAACTTAAACTAGTCAGTTTATAAGAGGGTGTCATTTAAAACACAAATTAGAGATCTCATCAGCAGCTGTCACACTCACACTCAGCTGGGCTGAATCAAGAGAAATAAATTCAGAGAAGGACAGGTGAAAACCAATTTGCAGGGTGGCTGTACCTCATGCTGACTCCTTTTGATTTGAAAACCTGCCCAAAACACACCAGTGCATATTTTTCTTGGGGTGATTCTGTGGGTTTCCATCTGCGTTTGCCTGAGAGCGGAGGCAGCAGGATGTACAACCAGCAGATGGTGCAGCTGATTGCTTCCTCTGCAGGGGCTCAGGGTTAGCAACTGGTTTTCCCAAGGTGGGTTATAAGGTGTGCTGGAGAGAGAAATTAAACAACATCGTTATATCGCAAGTCCTTAATTACTGATGTTACTCTGGGAAGAAGGCACTACAGTTTCTTCTGTTCCTACACTGAGGTTTCTAAGGTCTGCGGCAGCTTCTGATGCTTACTGGTTCTCCCACTGCTCCGCTCGCACTACTGCCAAGACAGCTTGAACTTGGCAGGGCAGAGGCAGGTTTCCAAAATCCACACACCCCTTCCCCCCCCGGATGCAAAACGTTGTATGGAAAGGAGCATCTCAGCCTTTGTGCAGTCTGTTTGTAGCCTTTTCCTTTGAGAAGACAAAGGTGAAAATGTAAAGCTGTGCAGTCTCGGTAGCTGAAAAAATGCTGAGCTCCCGTCGAAACTGAAAAGAGAGCTGGAACCCCTGAGGTCCCTGCAGCACAAACTTACTGCAGCACAAACTTAGTGCACCGCAGGATGATGACGCTATCCCAACAAGTGTCAGACGCTTTGGGGCTGAATCACTGTCTCGCTGAGCTGGGCGGATATCCTCAGAGCTGCAGGCTGCCACAGGATGGCCACGGAGGGTAAGAAACTGCTCCAGAGCAGAAAGAAAACAAATTAAAAAAATCTTTCAGAGGCTTGCCAATAAAGTTTCTTTGGCTCTGTGTCTGGGCATCATTCCCAAATTCAGCCTCTCGCCCTCAGATAAAGCACTACAGCCTGGAATGAGAGTCAGATGCGTGGGAAGGGAGTGCACGTATCTGTGCCTGGGCTGGAAAACATATGTACCGTAATGCCTAGAAAAACCTTTTTACTTTGGGCCTTGCTCCCGAAAACCTTTTACATTGCTTCTACAACTGTCCCCTGTTGCCTGGGACTGCCCAGATGTTTAACCCAGCCCCAAGGACAGAGAGACTGAGGAGTTTCCTTTGCGCTCTTCCCTCTGCCACCCAGATGTGGGAGCACCCAGCCTTGGGCGCGACACCTCCAGCCCACAGCTCTGCTCCTCAGGAGGGGGGCGAGAAGAGATGGTCGCCTCAGGCCGTGGGGTGACCCCTCCACAGCAACAGGACTCACAGCTTCTGGCTTTATCTGACACATCGAGCGGATCAAGTCCCAGCCTCAGCAGGGAGGGGGGACAACCAAATACCTTGGGGGGCAAAGGAGGGAGAGGAAGAGAAGATCCTGGGAGATTGTCGCTGGCCTATTCCTACCATTTCATCCTGAGGTTCTATGACTGCGTGGATTGATTGTTACTTTTTTTTAAGCCCGTATCCCGGAATTTGGTAACTGTGTAAGGATTTTAGCTGTTCTCAAATTAAAAGCAAACACGAACCGCCACCATCAAACCGCATGTCCTCAGCCTGCCAGATCGCAGAAAGACGCTGGAAAAACTGCGGACAAGCTTTCTCTTCCACCTCACGACTTTAAAATCAACCTCTTCCCGGAGGGCGGCAGTTGACTTCTGGCTGGAGGACGCCAGGGCGCGTTTAACCCAGGGGAGCCGCAGGTGAAGACCGGAACGCCCGAAGCCCAGGAGCAAGGTCGGAGAACCGGAGAAGCCTTCGCCAGGGCCACAGCCCGGCTCGCCGGCGGGAAGGCTGAGGAGGAACCGGGGCAACTCTGCCCCTTGCCGCTCCCCTGGGCGGGGCGGAGGCCTGACAGGAGGCGCAGGCGATGCCTGACAGGACCAGGCCTGACAGCGGGAAGCCGGCGGAGGCCGGCCGGGCCCGCGGCGGATCGTTCCCGCCGCCACGCCTGGGCGCCGACCCTGACCGACGGGGTCTGGGGGCGCCCGGTAACGGCCCGCAGGCCCCGCCCCGGCACACCTCGGCCCCGCCCCTCGCCGGTAACGGCCCGGCCCCCCTCCCCCCCCCCCCCCGCCGGCACACCTCGGCCCCACCCCTGGCGACCTGCCGGCTCGGCTCGGCTCGGCTCGGCCCGGGGCGCTCGCCGGGCGGCGGCGGCGGGGCCCTGGATCGGCGGTAAGGCTGTTTCCTCACGGGTGGCGGGGCCCCGAGCTGCCCTAAGGGCCAGCTGTGTGTGTGTGTCGTGTCCCGTCCCGTCCCTCCCTCCGCCCCGTCAGCTGAGGCACGGCCGCGGCCCTCCGCTCCCCAGGGGCTGGCCTGCCTCCTCCTCCTCCTCCTCCTCCCCCTCCTCCTCCCCGGGGGCGCGGCTCCCCGCGGTGCCCGCTCACGGCCGGGGGCACGGGGTGGCCGGTGGGAAAGGCGGGCGGAGGAGCCGCCTCCCTCCCTCCAGCGCCGGCGGGTCGGGGACGGCCCCCCCCCCCCCCCCCCCTCACCGCTGCCGCCCCCCCGGGGCTTCCCCGAGCCCCGCTCCGCCGTGCCCCCCTCTCCTGGGTGTCCCCGTCCGCCCCCCCCCCCCCCCCCGAGCCCCGCGGCGGGGCGGGCGGGGGTCCGTGGCCGGCCGGTGCTGTGCCGCCTTCCAGCTGAATTGGGGCCGGGGGGAGGGGGGGGGAACCCCGAGGTTTGTTCTGTCTGTTAAGCACAGAAAGCACCGACCGGCGGCCGGTCTTTCAGCTTGTCCGTCGGAAAAACGCTCGAGGAGATGGGATTAATCTAAAATGATAAACGCAGCATTGCCTGCGTAATTTACAGGTGCCGAACTGGACTTGCTAAGTCTGGCTTAATCGCTGAAATAGTTGGAAACACCGTATCTTTCGCAGGATTAAACGGTCGGTGCCCCCGTTGCTGCAAGTCACGTTCACCTCTCTGGTAATCATTCGGACAGGGAAAGCCCAAGCGAGCAAAAAGAGTGCTGTTTGACTGTGTGCGAGTTGGATGAAGTAGTCATAGAAAATATTAAATAAGTGCTGGATGTTGTCTATAATTATTTTGGTTTGTCTCCCATATACTCAATCAGTACTCAATATCCAACAGCTGCTGTTCAGTATTTGCTGAATGTTGTTGCCTCAGTTAATGGCCTGCTTGTGGTGTGGGCAGATAGTTAAAGTGTAAATTTTAAATAATTTTGCCTACAGCGATTTTTAGTTGTATAATGCTGGAATGTGTTTATTCTAATTGAGCATTCTTTCTCCTACCTTATCAGCTATCTTTCTTTATTCCTATACAGCCCTTATCACAGAAGTATTTATTTAGAATTCTTTCTTTGCAGGCTAATACCCTACACAGAAAGCGAGACAATAACATGCACATGCTGATTACTGGAGGAGACGCTGAAGGTCATCCTGTTTTGATTCAGCAGTATTATCATTCTTTGGGGGTGAAATGAAGAATTTGAATCTGGTTTGGAAATATTCAGATTTCTAATGCAACTGAACTTCAGTAGCCTTTTTTTGCAGTTCAGATTCCAACAAATGAATTTTTCTTAAAGATGCAGAACCTATCACTAGCAGAAAGTCTTACTAAGGCAGACAAATTATACCAGATGTCTCTAAAAGACCTAGCAGATGAAGTGGGTAGTATGTCTCTCTATGAAGGTGACTGTAACTTGAATGAAAGGACAAATAATGAAGAAATTATTAATCTTGAAGTAATGCAGCAAAGCTTCCCTGTAGTGACTAGCAAAGGGAGAAGTTGTGAGGGGTTTTCTGAGAGCAGTTATAGTCCCTCAGAACCCAGCGGTTCCTGGGGTGATTTTGAAGGCTTCGAGGAGTCCTTAGACAAATCGGAGAGATTCAGTCATAATCTTGAAGTTTTGCTGAAGTCAACAAAAACCTCTAGAGTTGATACAGACTTAAGCAGCGGACATTGTAGCACTTCTGTTGGTGGCTTTTGTTCTGAGCCATCTCTACACTGTGGGATACTGGACACTTCGAGCTCTCTAAATGAGGTATGTATTAATGGTAAATCAAAGACCGGAAATGTTTGTGTTTCTGCTTCCTACATCTCAAGATTTATATCTGAATGTCTCTTCGATAGAGGATAATGCTGTATAGGGAGAGAAACCATCAAGCTACTTTGCAGCTAACTCAAGTGGAACAAAAGCAACTTCTTTACAGTGTTTAGCAAATACTTAAGTTATCCTGCTGGAGAGCTTTAAAGAATGATGTGCTACTTTGCTTCTAGACGCTAGGAATAAGCAAGCACGTAGAAACGATGAACCTTGCCCTGAAGCACATGCAATTTAAAAGCTAGGCAAGAATGAGCATAGTAAACAAAAAATCGGGAAGGTGGGTAACAAAACCAGGGTGGACAAAAATTCTGAGTTGCCTGCAATCTTACTGAAGTAAAATTGACTTAAAAATTGGCAAAAACAATAACTTTTGTTAAGTAATATACTGCCTGAATAATCCAACAATCTTTCTGGAATTTTAGACTGATGGTGGGTAGAAGTTAATGACAAAGTGAATAGAAATAATTTACTATCATCCATTTTTTTAGCATGGGATGTTACATTCTCTCATACAGTGTTGGAACTGATAATGTGAATAAATAATATAATGCATTCTTATTAGCACAAAAAAAAGGTTTAAGGGTTATACCTTGTTGCAATGAATGTGTTTCCACGTTTACCAAACATGCATCACCAAAGTGAAGCAAAGTAACAAAAGGAAAATAAGAATGTACAAATGCAAAACAGAACACTCATTCTTACTACTTTTTTTCAAATGTTTTAATTTAGGATAAAAGAGAGCAATCTACTAAGACTTCCATGGGGTTAATCAGTAGCAGTAATAGCTTACTGCTTGTAGTCTGTTAGATGGGGTTTAGTATGCATAGGGAACTGAGGGTTTTCTGGAGACAGGCTTTCTTGCCCTTGCCTGGGAACTTCACCTGCTGCAGAGGTGTTACTAGGAAAAGCACAAAGATGCACGTGGGATAAGCTGTCCAGCACTGATAAAAGTGGAGATCACAAGATACCTGGTTATTGGTATCCATAAACAGAGAATTTAAATTGTTCGTAATGCTGGAAATTGGGGACAAGAAGTCTTAGGTTGAAAAAAGGGAGTATGTAATGACTGGAGCTGAAATAGAATATAGCAGAATGTTTGGTTTCTTTCCAAAAGCAGGAGATCTTAATCTTACTGAAGCTTTTGCTTTATTTTTGCATTTATCAAAGGCAATGGGAAATGTCCAGTACAAGCTAAAGAAGTTAACCATGCCTAGGGTTTCAAGTTGTCTTTTCCTGTCTCAGGGTAGAGAAACAGCTGCAGAGCTGTTGGAGATTTCTTTGGGTGTAGAATATTTGGGTAGCTGTCCTTCGTCCCTGTGCTTTTTGTATTGTTTGTTTGGGATCATAAACTCTTCAGGTTGGGGCTCTGTCTTCTGCATGGTCATTAGAAAAAAGTCCAGGTAGGTTGGAAGGGACCTCTAGAGATCATCTGAGGTCAGAGGTCTGACCTTCAATATCTAATGCTTCAGTTAATTAAAGGATGTCAGTCTGGAGCAGAATCATGTTTTTTAAGATTAAAACAATCACTAATTAATTTCCTTGCAGTAGCTGGGTATTTTGCCTACATGATTGAATAACTTTGAGGATTTTTCATGTGTTCTTTAAACACAGGCCTTTGTGAGGGGGTCTAGTGCACTTGCTTAAGCACTGGAGTATTCTGATATAATAGGATATAGAGGATTTCGTCAAAAAGCATGAATGCGAAATTTGTGCATTCATATCTTTATAATTAGTACAAAGCTAGAAGGTAAATGGAAATGTACCCAAATTTTGTTTTAGAAACAGCCACTGAAGTAGACAGTAATGTTATTAAAAAAATTTCTTGCATTTTTCATCTGGCTTGGCTAAACTGTAAGCTAGTGACTTGTATGAATGTTGGAGCAATGTCACAGACTCTAAGAAGATACTATAAATGAGGCAAACCTGTGCTTCCCTTGATTCACACTTCTGTGGCTGTAATTTCCCTCCCACCCCAAGGCCAAGAGCAGCTGCCTGACTTTTGCTTAGCTCCTGTCACATTTAGGTTTTGGTACTTACTTGAAAGGTTTTTTTTCCTTGATGATGACTCTCCATGTATGCTTTAGCAAGTGTGCTTTCACAGACTTCTGCTTCTCTGACATCTTGCTCCTCCATATAGTATCCCTGTTGTAAGTTACGTCTACTGAAATAGTTTACAAATTGATTTAAAGTATTATGACACTTTGGGCAAGATTCAAAGGATTTTACCTAAGGAGTCTTTGAATGTCCCAGCAGTTGCCCTTCAGGATAGGCAGTTTAGCAAGGCCTTACTTGAGGAGGGAGCAGCGTGGGGCACAAATTCTATTTCTAGAAGTATGCTTAGAAGTACAGACACCTTCTACCAGCTCTGTTGATTTTGCCCACTCATCATTAGATTAAATCCGTACTCTCAGTATTTGCTGCACTTGTCTGAGTTCAGTACAATGAAACTGGAAATATCTCAATTTATTTCAGCTGTTTGAATTACAATTAAATGAAACTGTCAAAATACAGACCGTTTTTCAGATTAAATGGTTGATTGCTAGGCAAAGAAAACAAACTGACTGGTTTCGTTCTTTAGTTTTCACACAACATTGCTGCTCCCGGATTGCAGTCCCTCTGCAGGGTGTTGAAGTCAGTTAGTTGCTTTGATTTAGAAAATTGCAGTGATTCCTTCTTTGAAGGAATAAAAGGACAAAGCTTGTGGACCAGATGGCATGATAACATCCCTTTAGGATAGGATGTAAATTATGCACATTTTTTCTTGTACATGTATTTCTTAGTCTTCAGATAACCCTGTTACTTCCAGTAGGCCTGTTTGGATCACTCATGTGGCTATGTTCAGTCCTCCAAATTTCCTCCTCATCAGTGCTGGAGGAGGAACAAGTATATAAATCTGGCTCTGATTTTTAATCAGATAGGCTGGAAAAAAGTTTGGTGTAAATGCAAGGATATACAGACATACTCACCCGAGCTTTTATGCAGACTTACACAGTGCAAGTATTTATTGGTGACTATAGCATTTAGTAGTTATGTTACATTTGGCTGAATTAGGTGTGTTTGAATACTAAGTTAGCAACACAAGCTTTTGAACTGATGTATCAATTTTGACCTGGACTGAATTAGCTGAGCAGAAGGAGGAGTCCTGAGTACTAATGGGCACACCAGTCTATAACTTAGTAGCTGGGAAGCATGAGACTAAAGTTCATCAGAAACTCTGGGTCTCTTCCTTCTCCTCCTCTAATTCTAGGTAAGTACTCAAAACAGTGAACTATGGGCTCAGTCCCTCTATGCCATTAATAATAATACAAATTTTAAAAACAATCAATAATACAATTGTCAGAAACATTGTAGTCTTTGGACTAGGTCATTCATGAAATGTGGGGGGATGGCCTGTACAATGTATGTAATAAAACTCTGTTTTTTCTAGGCAAACCACAGCTATGAGGATATATTTAAGTTGGGCTTTCCAGAAGTCTTTGTATCACAGTCCAGAGAGAGCATAAGAAGCTTAGATCAAGTACTTGATACAAATAATGAAGATGTTGGGATTCCTGAACTTATGAAGAATCAACTTTGGTAATGAGTTTAGATCAACAGTTAAAAAAAATAAATTATGAAGCTCCTCAGCAATTACACTGTTTATTTCATAATTTAAAAATCAGTGGTACTTGCAGGTGAACTTAAAAGCTTTTTAATCACTATGCTCTTCAGCATGTAGATCTTACCAATTTTGTATTGTGTTGTTAGAGGAAATGGATTGTGTTTTAGCCATTGGAAAACAAGGAAGGGAATATATCAAAATTACAAATTCCTGCTTAGGGTTTTCCTGCTGTTGCTGTACCTCCTTATGACTAAGCCTCTGGAATTCCAGAACACCCAACAGGCAGCCTGTTCTTCCTGTTTGCTTGTCCTTTCTTTACAACACATCCGACTTATTTCTCCATCATCTGAGGCAGAAGCATTGCTGCTGCTTCTACTGACAAACCACTTGCTTTTTTGGGGGTGGTTTGTTATTTTTTTCCTCCCTCCCCAGTTTTCCCAGGTGGTAACTTCTTATGTTTAACCAGATGTGCTTCAGAATCTGCAGTGCATCTGGCTTCTTTCCTGGGGTTATGTTAATAGCAATTAGTATCATTAACTTAGCTTTCTCTTAAGACAGCTGGAACACTTTTAGATTTGTTACATGTTTTTGAAGGATCAGCAGCTTCTGAGCAGTATCGTTACTGAACAGGATTGTGGTTATTTTTGCATACATCTGAGGCTTTGAATCTAGAAAGCTGGGTCAGACCGTACTTTGGAAATGTCGTAAGAATCACAAGAAATGTAAGTTAAAATGTGGGCATCCTTTTGGCCAGTTCCTTGTATATGCATTATATTTTAATCAGCCTGAAACTTCTGGAGAAATATGATATATATGTAAAAGGGACTGCAATATTATAGCAGAGTACCGACTACAGACAAGAAAGCCTTGATCTACTGTGGTGAGTAACAAAGATCAACGATAATTGCATCCTGTACTAAGTGAAAAGCAACTGGATTTATATAAGATGAATGCAATATAAGAACCAAAAGTATTATGTAGAGGGAACTCTTTTAATTCTCATTGTTTCAGTAGCGTGTGCCTTTGGCTTGTTTTGTAGTACGTACATGTCCAGAGCAGATGCAGGTCACCCACCTGAGCAGCAGGCTGCTGCAGTGGAGAAGCATGACTGATAGGAAGGAGAAAGGTTTGAGGGACAGAAAATGCAAAGTGCAGAATTAATAGGGCTGAACTCTACCCACATTTCACAGAAGCAATTGAATAATACAAGTTGTTGGCATAAACCCATCTCTGAAATATGTTTCTAATGCGCTTCTTATCTGAGAAGCCCAAACATAGTTATGTTGACTTACTGTTTCTGTTAATTGTCATGCAATCTTATTAGTACATTGGGTTGATAGTTTGAAGGAAGGTAAAAAAAGAGCTTTAAGATAAGTTGCTTTTTAGATCAAGGTAGGCTAGTACATGACTCTATGTAGTGAAAATAACTTGGTTATGTATGTTCACTGGACACTTTGTACACCTTACAACCTCAAATGGTGTTTTCTTTCCTAGCATCGATTCTGGAAATATATGGAGAACACTCAGAGACTTTGGTAATACCCCCAGCTTAAGACATCCCTGGAGTAAATCTCATTGCCAAGAAAACCTCTTGAGTGTTCTTGGAATAGATGCAAATCAAAAGGTAATTGAACAACGGTTTCCTAGTATGCCAGCATAAACACTTAGTTATTAATCTGATTTTCTGTGAGTTACACATGCAGATGCATGAGGAACTAGATCTGGGTGAGTCATACATATTTTTTTACAGACAGCCTTTTAAAATGATAGTCTACTGTTTTCTCATCATTATGGGTAAGTAACTATGAAATTGTGCAGGATCAAATTTTGATCATCTTTACATTGAATTCTCCACTACGTAGCGCCCTGTTGTTAGGTGGTACATTCAGGTTTAGTATGGGTGTAGAATTAGCTTTCAGATATGTGTGCAGTAAGATGGTTTTCTCTTTTGCTCAGAGTATGAGAAAATTGTTAGCCTCTAATATCTTTCCATTAAGTGAAAATCAGATTTGAATCAGAGAGGCTGTTAAAGTAATTACTGGATGTTTTTACTGTGTACAAACTGAAAGTGTGTTCCACTTCCCTTTTCCTCAGATTATTCTATCTGGTTTTGCAAGGCTTGAGGAAGAGTACATTTTAATTTAAATTGAGACCAAACCAACAGCATTGAAAGATCTCAAAAAGAAATATCTCTGTTTAATCTCTTGTTTTGAGAAGATAAAGGTATCACAAAGAGTTTAGTATTCAACCTGGTTATTTAGTTGGGATGATTTAGTCTCATGTGGTTTTCAGAATTAACTGTTCCAATTGATAATTTGACTGCTGAAGCATGGGGGGGTACTGTGTTCTGTTTTGATTTTATGGACATATTTGACCTTTCATGCAAGTTATGTACAAACAGAACAACAGTGCTGAAGGTATAGGACCTATTCTGCACTTGAAAGTCACTTTTATAGAAGTGTCATTTAACAGGAGAGAATGGGAGACATGTCTCCAACATAGTCAAACTCCCCTTCTGTTCCTTTTGCCCATAGATACATCAGCATTAAATCAGTGCCCAGGCAGCTTAAACTTCTGTTATTACTTCTGTTACTGGAAAATTGTATTGCTTTTAACAATACTGATGAAGATGTATTTCTCAGCTATTTTCTGGTGTAGCTTAAGGCTAATTTTAATTGGAAATAGCTTTTTTATCAATTTAAGTCACAACTAGATTCATGTGTGTAGAACTTGTTTGGGCATAAAATTGTTTTAATGCAGGGGGGGCATATGATAAATCAAAGTACAGCTTCAGAAAGTAAAATTTAGTGGTTATTCTTATTTGAGGGAAACATCTCTTTAGGTTATATGCTTTGAGATCACATAGAATTTGTAAAGAAAAATGTAAATTATGTTTTATTAGGATTTTTCGGAGACCCTGGATGGCATTTTTGAGGAATCAGATGCTAAAGATAACGACGACTTTGGATTTGATGGATTCAGTATTAATAACTGCAGAGCACTGATCCAGACCAAGGTAAGAATTGCTCTGAAAGCAAGCACTTCAGAGAACCACAGAGTGTATTTTACGTATTCCTCTGTGCTGTAGCCAGCTGTTCTAGTGTATGTCCTAATGTAATTGTTTAGTTCTGATAAAATTGTTTAGGTGTGGAGTTGTTTTTTGCTCTTGAAACCTGACAGCTTTAGAAAAGGTACAATATAATGTACAAAATGTAAAGCAACATAATATGGGGGATACTGAAACAGGTTATTCATTATGTAAGCTGGACTTTAGGCCAAATTACTTATTGGTTGAGAGAGAGCAGCGATATATAAAAAGTAGTCAGGATGCTTTGATGACAAAGGAAGATAAGTGTGTCTATAGAAGGATCAACATGTTGATCACTGATGACTGTAACTTGCTCCTAAAATATATGGTAAGGGAGACGTTAGAAGCTCGTAAAGAAGAATTTGCATTCAGACTTGCATTTCAGATATTCAGAATGATTCAGATTTGGTTTGTTCACTTGAGGAAAAAACAGAAGCTACTTAAGGAGGAAGGCAGAATTGATGTTATAATTACAAGGATTTGAGAACATCAGTTTTTAAGCTGTGTTATAAAATATGTAGATAAATGAAACTGAAATTTTTTGTAGTTAGTGCGTTTACATCTTTGGTTAAACAGGCTTTAATAAGCTCTGTTTCTTTCTTTCTAAAGCAATGCAAGTTGGAAGGAAAATTCTGTCATTCCCCGTTGCTTTAAAAAAAATCAGTCATGTTCTGTTTTTAACAATTTTGGATGAATATTCTTAACCCAAGGTCGTTTCCTCAGTGGAGAATAAACTTGAGCAACTGTTGTTGCTGTGGAGGTGCAGCACAGCAGGTTTGAGGCACACTTTCATTGCTCTGTTTTATTCTGTTTACTGCATTGGACAATGAAGATGTATAACCATTCTGGGAACCTTGTGCATAAGAGATGTTAGGCTAGAGAATTCAGAAATAAAACCAGAAGAGACTGTCCCGCTTATTCCTTCATAATTCAGTTCTGCTTGCTTCAATGAGTACGTGAGGGTGGGATCACAGTAGCTTATACATACTTGGAAATGTATAAAATACAGAGACAGGGTTTAGGCAAAGGAGAAGTGATTCAAGGTAGATGAAGAAGGAGTGGAAGTAAAAAGAATCATGATACAAAGTTAAGGTAAATGGACAATATTTTTCTGGAGTAGCCTCTGAAGGGAAAGAACAAGCCCTGCAGCTTGGTGTCTCAAAGTAAAGCTCATTAGGAAACGGATGTTGCCATTTCTAATTTTAAGTAAGTTAAATCATATAATGGGATGTTTTCCATTTATCTTCCTAGTTACGTCCTTTTTTTCTTATGCTAATTTTATTTTTATGAAAACTGTATAAAAATTAGATTGAAATATGCAAAGTGATTAACTTACTGTAGGATGGAAAAAATTAACTTAGTTGTTTTTCTCTCTCTCTTTTTTTTTTTTTTTTTTTTTTTTTTTTTACTCAGCTTTCTGTATCACCCGATTCCAGACATGGTCATCTTTTCACCCGTAACCTCTTTTTGAAAACCACATCGTCAAATGGAAACATGCAATATATAACAATCCCAAGGAAGAAGCACATTTTTGCTACACACAACCTAAAAATGAAATTTTTCAGTAGTGATGTTTGTTGAATCAAATGCACTTTTTAGTCCTTTCTTTTTTCTTTTCTTTTTTTTTTTTTCCTTTTTGAACTGAATGCTGTTTACCTTCATTTTGTTACTGGCTTGGTACTATAAGGCTACATATGGTCTCTAAGAAAGTGACATGTTACCGGATATGAGGTACCTAAAGCCACACTATTAGAAGATATTTATCCTATTTAGTTGTGAAGTCAAAGGTGTAATTTTGTCCCACTCAGTTTTGCTGCAGGGTCATCTCTTACAGTATCCAGCTGCAATCACACTTTAAAGATACTCTGGTGGACTGTTTTCCTGAACTACTGACCTTTCAGGCCTTAATGCTGCTTTGATCAAAAACCTCATTTCCCTGCCAAAAATCTAAACACACCTCAGGGTGTGTTGTAAAGTGTGCCTTGTCACCATCTCTCCTCATATTTGGTCTTGTTTGGATTAGCTGAGGTCTGCTACTTTGCTACTGCTGAACATAGAGAGGAGCCTTCTACATCTGGTGGCTTTCACTGGGGTTTAGGAAAATAAAACTCTTAACTCCTGTCTGATAAAGTCTACTGTGGTGATATGGGTAGAGTCAGTGAAACGTTTTCTTCCGGCATTGGTTTTTAACTGAAATAACTCGCCTCTCTGAAGCTGACTTTAACAGGATGTTTTGGATTCATTCAGCTACCAAACACTTATACCACGCATAACCATGCTCGTTAGAGCTTAACAGTGGTGTAGTTTAGGACAATGCTGTAAATTGCTGCCCTTTTAAAACTTTAGAGTAACTATTGACTATGTTGCCCATCTTCTGGCATGCTTGAGTGCCAGAGGGAATGCACTTCACTATCGTTCATATAATCTGTGGTATTGCCTCGCCAACTCCAACAGCTTTATTTATTCATTGGTATGCAAGTTACTAATCTATTTACTGCTTTGGCCATTCTCAGTATGAGAATTTTATATGGCTTTTTATTTTAAAGAGTTGCTAAGTACTGCAACTGGTATTTTATGTGTTAAAAGCAGGGAACAAACTTGGATATTCCAAAACTAAGTCAGTTAATTATTTAATGATGTGCCTATTCTGTTCTTAGAATTAAAAATACTGTAAAGCACTGGCAGACTCCAACCCTTAATCTAGTAAACTGTTCAGCAGTGAAATTACAATTGCTGTAATAACTTGCAACTTTAGTAATGTTTATGATACCTCAGTGCTATTAGCATAGGATGAACTGTGTACTGGTAACTCAGTAAATTGTAATGGGCCATTTGGAAAAGTGCTATTTGGAAGTGGCTCAGCAGCTTCCCTGGCCCTAGAGGGAGTTCTGCTGTGCCAGACTGAAAAATCCGTGTGGATACATGAGCAGGGTTAACTGTTTCACTTAACACTGGATTTGAATTAATTTTCACTTTCCCTTGTAAGTCTTTCAGAGCACTTAAAACCATGTATTAAATAGGTTGTAGTCACAAACTCACGAAATAGTAAATTGCCAGTAAATGATGAATGGATAGTTGAGGTTGGTAATAAACATTACTGAAATCAAGGGTAAGAATAAAGTAATATTTTTAAGTTTTCAGACAAGCAGGGCCCTGCAGAGGGGCTTGAGGGGACAATTTGTAGCAGGTATAGCACTGACTGATGCAGCAGACCCCAGAGGCCTGCTTTTCTTCTGGGCTTTCATGTTTGTCTTTACTTTTGTTAACACTGGACGAATGTGTTGAAGAATGTTTTGCACTCTTACCCCAGGAGAAGGGTGACTTTATCATCTTTCTCTCATAGTAGCAGGTTTTACAGCCCTGTCCAAGGTACCAAATGGGGAAAAAACAGTTTCAGCCCTTTCTAATTCAGTATGTGTGGGCAGGGGGAACAAACAAAAAACTATCTGGGGTTCCAAAGGTGATGGTCGTCTTTTTCTGGACAGATGCTTTGGGCCACCTGAGCCCATACTACCTGTAAAGTCTGGCTGCACAAGACAACTGAGAGACTTTTTGACTCCTGTCTTCAGTCCAAGATCAGCAAGTTCATCTCTTCAGAGAAAAAGACTAGCAGATATGAAAGTACAAAGTAATTAAATTCAGCTTCAAGGTTGTGGGGTCCTGGCAGCCTGCCAGCCCTCATCGGAATGTGGACACAATCTGTCTATTTGGGGGTACTCACAAAGAAAATTGCACTCTGTTTCTCTTAACTGACAAAAGAGCACACTCGGGGAGACAGAACAAATTTTAGCAGACCATTTTCAGGCATATTGCACTGTATAAAGTTGCCTTGCCTCCTGCGGCTATCCTGGGAAACGAGGGGTGCCGGAAACCCCTCTGGTGTGTTTTGCACAAATACTGGCTCTTCATTTCCGTCAGTCATTTCCTCGTTCCTGCCTTCCCCAGCACCCAGCCAAGCATGCCAACAACTGCTGCGCACCCACTCTCCGACTGCGTGGCTGCACGGAGGAGTAGTAGGTGTTTATTCTGTGAAAATGGTGCAGGCAGAAAATAAAACTTTGTATCTCAGTACTTTTTAAGGTACAAATTTCATCATTTCTCATCTTAGGGGTGAGCTCTTGGCTATGAAAGACTGAGTTTTGATGAACTAAACGTGTTACTGTACTCTGTGTTTGCAGAAAGCAAATACCATCAATTTTTGACATTTGCTTAGGATTTTGAAAAGGTGAAAACTAAAGCAAGGTAAGAGTTTTAGACAGCAGATCTAGGCAGAAGTACATTTTTCTTCCACTGAGATTAGAAGGAAAATATACCCACAGAACAAAGTTTTTAAAAATTCAAATCAGCAATGTAATTACTGAAATGTTTCCTTTGTAGAAGGAACACTGTAAACAGCTTTGCAAAAGAACAACTACATTGTGAAAGACTGAAAATATTTCAATGTATACTCTGTTCAAAGGTGTAACAAAGTTTTAGGGAGCTTATTTCAACAACCCTTAAAATTGAGCAGAGTGGGAAGGCAAAGTTTTGGGAAGTTGTTTTAGAAACGGCTATTGCTAGTATTTGTAGACTTACAAGTCCAAATAATATGTAGAATTTGATTAACAAAAAAAAAGGGGGGGAGGGAACAGACACACATTCCAGACCCTAGGATGATTTCTAAGTATACCATAAGCCCACCATTGGCTGGACATATGCAGAAGACTTGGAGTAAAAAACTAACAAATCTTTTAAAAGCTTAAAAGTGCTTTTCAAAGTGCAGGGTCATTACAGGATTTAAAACCACTCTAATCTTTTTAACGGTGAAGATCAGTTTTAATAGTTGTCCCATTTTTTAACAGGAGGACTTCCTAGGGTACTCCTATTCCAGTTAAGATGGCAGAGGGAATTTGGCCAAAAATGAGCTGCACTCAAATCAACTGTTAAACCCCAAACTTCCC
This sequence comes from Astur gentilis, assembly GCF_929443795.1. Classification (NCBI taxonomy): domain Eukaryota; kingdom Metazoa; phylum Chordata; class Aves; order Accipitriformes; family Accipitridae; genus Astur; species Astur gentilis. The sequence continues at coordinate 13,873,395 of NC_064904.1, forward strand.
CATGGATCCGAGTTTAACTTGCCAGATCCACTCTGGAGGATTCAAAAGAAACAAACCACGCACCCAGCCAGCAGACGCACAGGCTCTCTTCAGTCACATCTAGCAGAAGTTCTCCATTCCCCCTCCTGAAATACAGATAAGAACCTCCAAAGCTGTCATCCCACAGCACAGCCCGGGTGCCAAAGCACAGCCAGCCCAGCGTAGTGCTCGGCTGGGATAAATGGGTCCTAATGAGGGAAAAATGTATGGAATGAAGTTGCAACATTTTTTTCTCTTTCAATCAAGGCAAGATGCCTGTGAATGCTGAGCAAATACTTAAATGCCAAAAATCTTCCAGCTTCCCTGAACATCTGCTTTAGTAATACATACTTTTATAGACACACTTTGGCATCCTAACAGCTTAACTCTTCACTTCTCATATTGTTTTTTAATAGCTCAAAATCAGTTTCGCAACTAATTATAACTCGTCTTCCGCACAGAACTAATCAATAGTTTATTTTCTTTAGTGTATTTTACTCTTGCCTGACCTGGAAAGTTAGTCTTTTTAAGTCTCCCTTCCAGTATACAGGATACTGCGCTAGACAGAGCACTCTGGGTTGTACCTGCACCTCCGCAGCTAGCCACATTTTAAACCAGCATTGCACTGAGCTGTGCTGCTCAGCACACTTCTAAGTTCAGATCTTTCAGTGTGGCTGAAATTGATGAAAGTACATGAAACCCTACACCACCTTTAAAGAGTCTCAACATGACCTGAAAGCAATACTTCAAAAATATTTCTTTGAAAGACTAAACTGCAGCATACCTTCACAAGGCAGCATTTTCTGTTGCTGAGCCTCAAGACCCATCAGTACAAGAGCAGGTCTACTGCAGTATCAGTGGTGTCCTGCTCAGTAATGCAGACAGTCACAGGGCCAACACCACAGTGGTAACCACCTCACAGTCAAAGCCAGATTCCTGTGAAGAAGTTACTTCTAGACCTATGCTTTTCACACTGTGGTCAGCAGGCTCCAGGACAAAAGGCAGGACAAATTCCTCATCTGTAAGTAGCAGCCAATGCAGTCTCCTCAATAAAATGAAGTTCACTGCAGAAAAGTCAGGATGTCATTTTAGAGGTCCACAACAGGAAGAGGTTGGAAACCTTTAAACCGAAGTCACTGGTGTAATTTGGATTAGCACAGACTAGCAAACAACCCTCCACTCGCACTGAGTGGCAGTATTTTTGTCCCAGACTGAGAAGTATGCAAGTCTGAAGTGTCAACAGTATGTGCATCAAGGACACTCGTATCTGACACTTGCTTTAAAGCGTGACAACCCCTGAAGCAACACAAAGAACTGCGTGGGCCTGGAAGACTACGAAGGGCAGTTGAGACAAAATCCAGAGGACAGCAAAATGCTAACATATGTCACCTGTTCATAACAGGAATCCCCCCACCCCACCAGCTGGAAAAAATGCTCTGTGGGGACAGGACATGCACATAAAAGGGATGCAACATTGTAGAAAAGGCTAGTCAAAACTTAAGAGCTAACACAGCTTAAACATTAATAATGGCTAGAGTGGACAAAGCTACCAGCTTAAATATTAATAGCTAAAGCAGACAAAGCCTATAGATTGTGGTATATGAACTGTAAGAACCATATTGCAACAGGCCAGATAGTTAACTACAGAATTGGCCAAAACAACCTGGGAGGAAGTGATATGGTGTAAGATGACCGCATAGAAACCGCTTAGGAACAAAACAGCAAACAAGTCAAACCAATACAAAGCAAAACCCCAGACCTTAATATTACTATTGGTCCGAATTATTGTGTGAGAGGGGCAGGGAGCTTTGACTGTAAGGGTATAATTGCCCAGGGATTTCTTTTTTCTGGGTCCCTCTCCGGAGGCACCCGGCTCAAGCTGTAGCACTATTAATAAAAAGTACTTTCATAAAGGAATCTATTGTTCAGCTTACATGGAAACCTCGAGTCAAACCCTGTTATGGTGGCATGTGTAACTTCCGTAACAGCAAAGATGTGTAAGGTATTTACAGTATTAAGTATTACAAGTATTGGGGGGGGGGGGGGGGGAAGGTACAAAAGCAGCAACCTAGGGAAAATGTTACAGCTTCGTGAGCAAAAGACCAAATGAAGGGTGGCAAGGTACCATGGGTTTTTGTTTTGTTTTTAAACAGTCAAATACTGAAGGCTTCAAAATATAAATGGTTAAACTGCAAAACTGTGGCTTTTATTTCCAAACATACAATAAATAGGTCCACCACAACTAGCCTCTAACTTCATTTTACATGGAAGGATTTTAAAATTAGTTTGTGCATATTTAAAAATTAAACTTCCCTTTCCACATAATTCCATACATAACCGAACTGCATTACATACCAGCTTATGGTCTTGGCACTGTGATGCAAGCAACCAATTAGAAACAGAGCTTTGTAGCAAGCACTTGAACAAAAACTGCATTTTGAATTGTTGATAAAACATCTACCAACAATTTAATCTTTTTCTGAAGCATACAAAAAACTTTAGCATGTAAATGCTGAAAAGCAAGTTGTCTTCTCTTGTGTTTCTGTAGGGGCTCCAACATGAGTAAGTGGATTTATTAAGCATTCACTATTTGCTACATAATACAATTTTCATACCAAAATATCTTTACTGCATAGTAACATTCCATATTTTCAAATGCAAAAAGAAATTAGATGCAGTCTTTTTATTTTATCCCTCATTACTGAATTTAAAGACATTTTTAACCACAACTCTGCTTCATCACAGTGCAGAAGGCCCTTAATATTTCAAGGATTTATTCAGTCATATCTTTAATACAAAAGTAGAGGCTGAGGAAAAGCCAGAGTAGTCTATACACAATGCACAATCTGTGTACATTCTGAAGCTGTACCTCTTCAAGAACTATTTATACACTCTTCAAACAAATCCCTTTATCCAGCAATTCAAAATACTTTAGATCAGAGGTTTTATATTAGAATCAATACATTATATGCATATAAATACATTTATACCCTTCGGTTGCTAAACAACCCAGATGGCTGCGAGGATGTGACCTGAACTGGTTCTCCATTGGTTTGGGATACCAAATTGTATCGGCAGCTAACTGTTAACCAAAATAGTCACAGTAAAAAATGGAGATCTTTGCACAAGGTAGGTGTGCCACAGCATCAGTTAAGACTAGAACTACTAGGTGACACCCGGGCCCCTTCAGCAGGGCCAGGATTTCAGCTTCTGTGAGATGCAACACACAGGCAACATTTTTATTCCTCTGCCGATGCCCCATTCATGAAAAGTCTCAGCAGAACAACAACCACCCCCCGCCCCCAAAACCAACAAACCAAAGCAAAGCTTTTACAACTGCAAATTTTCTTACAAGACAGGTGCTGCAGCTTTCAAGAACAAAGTAAAGTTTTATAATTAAAAAATAATAAAAAAACAACCCAAAAACTAATGTGCAAGTGTGTAGTTCAGAAGACAATAGAAAAGATCAATACAGACCTCAGTTCAAGCTGAAACACAGTATCCAAACTGTCTTATGGAAATAGTTCTCACTGCAAATCTCATCTTCAGTTAATTAGTGCGCTTATATATACTTATATACACACCTGCGATAGACACGCACCCCTCCCTCCCCAGTACAATCTGCAGCATCGGCAGCAGCAACCACCACGATGCTTCCAAAGCCCACGCAGGCCCCAGCCCTGGCGCTGCATCTGAGCGGTCAGACCCCTGAGCTCCCACAGACACAGCTGCACGATGGTACTTGGTCATCGGCACTGACTCACCACGTATCAATGAGTATTTCAGGAGTATTCAAAGCAGTAAGCACTGGTGTAGTAAGAAGTGTTCTCAGCTTTGTTTCTTAAAAGGATACCGACATGTTGACTCGAGTATCCTCCAAAGGTGCTAGAAGTTTTAAGTTTGAAGCGTTTCTTTCCACAATGCCAGGTATGCAAATGTGTATCTTTTTAAATAATATTGCACATAAAAATCATCTTAAACTTTGTAGTGAAAGCAGGGTTGAAGGACAGTGTTTTCCAAAACAGATTAAAAAGCTACCTGTACATAGTAAGTTTTAATTTAAAGAACGCCAAGATTATTCAAAATCTAAGCACATAATACTGACAGAAAAATGTTAAAATTGCACAATCTACATATAAATTACATTTGTAAATACTTAAAAGTTTTTAAACATTGAATACCCTTGATTTCACAAATCAGCTAGGTCACTGTCAAAGGATCAGCTTAATGAGTTAGAAGTACTTTCCCCCAGAAAAAAAAATAGAAACAGGATCTGCAGTCTTAGACGAAGCACTGGAAAGAGTTAAAGCATTTCAGCTCAGAGGTAGTGCTAAACACATCCAACTAGAAGTCCATTATATTTGAACTATGATGAAATAACGTAGTAAAATGTAGAAAGACTATAAAATTTACAAAAATAAATAGTTCTGAATGCTTTAGAAAATGCAAGAGACTTCATTGATCAGTGTCTTGATCTGCTTTTCTGACCAAAAGAAAGCGAAGTGTATCTCATTTTTAAAATATACCCATCTCTAGTAATGCGCCTGCAATCCACGCAATCCAACTATGCAACTTGACGTATGCCAACCTGGCATAGACTCTGATATTAAAAATAAAGTGGAGGCTTTGTAAAAGATCATCTCGTATGAAATTTGCTTTGCATGTAAATTCTTCTGACAAATTAAAAATTGCACATAAAAAAGTTTATTGAAAGAGGCATGAGGGGTGATAAGGGTATGTGCCTATTGTTCCACATACACCCTGGAAGGAAAAAGATGATTGCACAGTTCTGATAAATAAATATTTCTTTTAAAAAAAAAATCTGCCACTTTTTTTGGTTTATAAGATTTGGAATTATTTAGAAAATCCCACTGTGAACAAATTATTTTTAGTTTGTGTTTTAAAGAATTCTTTACAACTTTTCCAGTGGCTTTTATCCTGAAACCAAATGAAAGTGGCAGTTAATAAGTATCTTTGGGTAAAACAAGTATCAGGATCCAACAAGAATTTCCATGATGTGGTCCAACTCACTCAGATCTGTTCTACATATCTGAATGTTGCTTGCTGAAGAAGAATTACAAGATGGAAAGGTTTTCAATGGTTCTTCTGTAGCAAGAGATGGTGGTCTGGGTGGCATTAATGGAGGGCAGCAAAAGTCTGAATCATACATTGAAGTGTCAATATCTTCAAAAATGTCATCTATTGCCAAATCCTTCAAGTAGCTAGTTGAATTTGAAATCTCAAAGGAACCAAACACACATTCAGCTCCCTTCAAATCCTGTCTATCATCTTCTAGTTTTAGACCAGTATTTTCTGGAAACTTTGGCTGGTCATCTCCAGTAGGAACCAGACAAGTAGGCGGGCTTATATCTTCTACAAAGTCTAAATCCTTCAGAATAGATGAAATAGCAGATGACATATCATCATCTGAAACTATGAGCAGGCTATTTTCAATTGGGTCTTCTACAGACCGTAAGTCGCAACAGTTAGACTCTTGCTGACTAATACCTGAAGGCAACTGAAGAGAAATCCCAGATGACTCCATCCCTGTGTAGCTGTGAGAACTAGGAGTAATGCCAGGGCAGACATTAATTGGCTGCTGACTACTCTCTTGTCTCATTTCCTCTTGAATTTGCCGTACTGTGTTGGCTATGAGGACAGAGCGGTGCAAGTTCGGTTCCACCAGCATTTTGTACGTCTGTAACTTGGTGAGGCACATATTAAGCACCAACTGCCTCTTAAGTGGATATGGCAAATTTCGACTGGAATCAAAGGCACTCGAGAGACCAGCCATGTTCTCCTCATAGTCACTCAGCTTGCGTTTTAGACCTCTCCCCAACATGAACCTGAAAGAGAGAAATTATGAATTAACCTTGGGCAAGACTAACACTTCTTCTGCAAGATCTCAACAGACGCTTTTGAAAAGTCTGTAGTGTACAATGTATTGGTTAACTTAGACTCTAATGACATATAACATTTAAAGACAGAATAAAGTCGTACACCTGATACTACTTTCACTGAGAAGATGCACTTTCCAGCTCTATTATTTCAGAACAATCATTTTTTTAAAGAGAAAACATGAAAGAAATATAGTAACTGTTTTTTAAAAAAAGCTATATGCTTCTAGAGTTTTGGGTTTAAGGTTTAATTTTAACTCTACTATAAGAATATAAATTTCATTATTTAAAATCTTTAGTAGGTGAGCTTTTTAGCGTCTTATCCATTTAAATTAATAGCATACAAAAATTAATGAGAAATATCTGAATGTCCACATGAAATAAAACTGATGCTTATACTAAGGATTATAATAACTATACAAAAATATTTCAACATTTTCATTTTAACATTCATTCCCAGGTACAGTAGGTAAGATTTCAAAGCTAGTTTCAACACCCATTTTTCTCTCATTAAGGTATTCTTAATGTCTCATTCAGTGTCTCTGAGAACTCTCTGTAGAACTCATTTCTCTCCCTCTTCTTGGGTGACTTGAAGTTGTTTTACTACAGTTGAACCACCCAGCAAGACCAACAACAGGGCCTCCCATGGGATCCTTATATCCATTCCATAGCTTAGTAGTTTAGCTAAATAGTGGGAGGAAATTTGGCTGGGCCACAGAGCTCACAGAATCATGATCGGTGCTCATGGCTGCTGGTTCACAACTTGCAACTGACTTAACACTAATGACATCCAGCAAGAGCCTATCAAATGGCATTTTAAAAGTGACCAATTTTGATAAACAGCTAAAAGAAAAGAAATAGAATATAGTTGCTTTCAGTCTGCTTTGTGTGCTTTTGCATTGAAATATGGTAGGTCTAGAACACTGTGGTACAAAAAACTGTATGCACGCACACCTAAAATACACGTGATCCAAACAAATAAATGCTTGGATACTTTGCAGTTACCATTCAAAATATCAAATGTTTTATTAGGGACAACAAGCACTATGCAATCACTGGTATAAACACAGAAAAGGAGTATGCCACGCACAGGAATACTGGTAAAATCTTGATGTGTCCATGGAATACAGACACCTTGCTCCCAAACAATTAAAAAAAAATTAAGCAATCATAAATTAGACACCCAGTGGCAGATTAAGGGCAGATCCTTCACACACAATGATCCAGACCCTGCATGCTGCAGAGGGCCTCCCAGCTTCCTTTTCATGTGAGCACTGGATACTGCCAGCAATAGCTCAGCTGATTGCCGCAGCTGCCAGCTGCTGGCCTGTTGCTAGACTTTTGGGGACAAGGAGAAGGCAGCAGGATAAAGCCTCTTTTACTTTTGGGATTTCTCCAGATTTGTAGGAAGCACTGCAGGGTTCCATGGCTACATCCATCTGCCTAGACAAGACTGTTGGAGAACTCGGCTCCTCTGGAGGAACAGGAAGTAAGCAAGCAGTGCATACTTCTCAGGAAGACACGCAAGAAAAAACAGACAGATGCTAGAGGAGTTCGGGTTTAAGACTTCTCGATCACACCCACTTTTTTTTTTTTTAAGGGACATATCTGGATGAAATTATATTTGTAATAAGAATGCATTTTTACATAACAGGTAGTAGTTTGGCCTATAGTTCAGTTTACTAACACATTCACTATTAGAACAACAACAAACTTTCATTACTTGTGATTTTACCAGTGCTGCAATTTTTTAACTTTGGAAGTCTGTTTTACTCCAAAGTTTTCTGCTAAACTGCCACAGCACCAGCTGAATCTCTTTAAAAAACATAAGGTGTCTGGATGTGGTGTGCCTATTCACGTAGGTGATCTTGCCACACTTATCACATATCGCTCCCCCATTCCAGCACTCCATTTAGAGCAAAAAGAACCAGACAGTACTGAGCACTCAATTACAAACAAAATCAGAAGAAACCTGGATACAAAGTTCAGGCACCAAATATAATAATAGAAAGTATTTTCAGGGGCAGTGTGCGTGTGTCTGTCAGGCATCCTCAAACTATTGACAACACTGTCGGCAACCAATAATTTTAGACACAATCTATGGAAAAATCACAATTATGCAGGACTTTATAGTAAAGCTGTTGCTAAACACACCAATTCATAACATATCACAAAGACAAATAGTGTCTGCAAATCCTGGAAAACTCAGAATAAAATTATTAACTCTCCATTTTAAGTAGCATTTAAGTTTTGTGTACTACCTAAGGCATTACCCCATACCATTACCATAAAGAATAAAAATATACATCAAAATGGCTATTTGTTCACTAAGCACCATCCTTCCCATACACTGCACACTAGTTTGTTTTTTTCTCTCCACTAAACTAAAGCAGACCAAAACTCACTCACAAGCGAACAAAATTAAGAACATAGAAGGAACAGTAATTTAACATTTTATATGTTCAGAATGCTTGGTTTTGACGATTTACTGCTTTTAATATATTATAAAATATGTATTTACACTTTGTTAGACACACAGGAAATACTAGGCTTATCTATTTGAATTAAATAATGTTGATTTCTAATATCTCAAAAATGTGCTAGTATTTAAATTCTGTAAGCAAGCTTAAAGAGCAAGCTAACTATCATAGGCAAGAATATATAATTTCACAAAAACAACTTAAAATGAAATGGTTTTTAAATTCATACAGTAGTTAGACTAAATATTCCATGCTCATATATGCAGACACCCTCCTTTTCATTCCTCAATTTTCCTTCATAAAATTTGTTCCAGAACATTCTAGAAATATGTAACAAAGCTTGAGCACAACAGCACTCTGAACAATAAAAATGAAGTGCAAGAAACATTATTTGCTCCAACTTCAAATGTTTCTGCTTAAGACTCCCCACTCTCTAGATGTTAAAGATTTTTTTATTGTTTCTTAAGTACACAAACATAGTCCTATCTTATATTTTAGAAATTCTCCCTGTTTAGTATGATTTTTGCCTAACTGCAAGAATCCCTAAGTCTCCCTCCAGAAGCTAGATGACTTCAGAGGTTACATAAAAATTTGGAAAAGGCTAATGAAAACCAGAGTACCACTGGTACAGTGGATTTAAAAATGACTAGTGTCATGGTTGCTACAGGAGACATTAAATTTCAGTTCTTGTCAAACACACTCAGCTGCTGACCTACAAAAGATACAAAGCCCCTTTGTTACCAGCTAATCTACATTTTATCAGGCTTTTTGCTTTACTTTCTAGCACAAGAATTTCTGACAGGGTCATATCCTTAAACTACTCCATATTTTCTAAGTAACTTGTCCTTTTGTAGCACTGCGTATTAACACACACATTCCAACCCCAAAATTCACACAGCGGTCAAATGCTCTCTTTTGATAGCATTACTTTGCAATATAAGATGTTGATGACATTATTTAATTATGCAGTGCTCTCCCCACTTCAATTTTTGGTACTAAGGAAAACAAACAGAAGTCCACACAAAAATCCACGCTACTATGCCCAGACAATCCTGTATTACTGAGTGATCGCTGCACAGTTCTCAGTCCTTTCAATCAGATGACAGAACAGCACAGCCAGTTCAAAGAAGCACAAGTTGGGCATACTAAAACACAAAGAGTGACTAGAAACTGCACTCTCCTTACTCCAGCCTAATTCCAGGAACCTACTCGGATCTCAAAAAACTGGATCAAGTAACAGGATTTTGGACTGTGCCAATCTGATAACTCTGTAATTTGTAAGTAAATAAACTGAACAAAAATTAAAGTTTACGCCAACTTCAAATGTGAGATGTATACAAAGCTGTTCAATAATAAAAGAATAAAGCAAGCTGGAAGTCACCCTTCTCTTGAACTTTTTCTTAAAAATTCAACAACAAAATTTTTTTTTGAGTTCAGATGCTCTATTTTAGAATCTTTTGTCATGGAAAAAAAAAAGAACAATGAGGAACCACACTATATCTCAGGATTTTTTTTTCTTGCATTTTCTCATCTTCTCTCATTATAGTAATGCAAACTGAGCCACGGGCCATTTATGGCAGAATGCTTTCTTAATTAAAATTATTTTGCAGATATAGAGAAAAGGAAGCAAAGTGAACTCAATGTTTAGGAGCGCCAAACTCTCCATCCATGTCACTGAACTACGAAGGAGACTACACAGAAATTCTGCCTCTGACAGCGTGTTCCTCAGTTCTTCCAGTTCCATGGAGGACATTTCATAGAAACTCCTCCCTGCTAAGATGGGAAGCATCCATGCACTGTAATCCTACACCATACAGGGTTTGAAAAAAACTTGGGAGAGAACAGGCACGTCCCTCGTTGGCAAATCCACACAGAATACCAAACAAACAGGCCTGGTCAGAGTGTGCAGCTACTCAGAAGAAACGTTCCAGGCTACCAAGAAAAATTCACATTGCGATGCGTTGTGGACAATACAGGACTCGTGCCACCATTTCAGAGGAAAAACACAGCTCCATCTGTCACAGGGTCTGATAGTGCAGTGCAGCTGCCACCGACACATGGTTAGGAAATACAGCTGGAAACAGCCACAAAGAAGAACGCAGCATGTGAAAACCCTCAATTACTTCTATCTGGGCAAACTACTTCTTAATTTTCTCTTCCTCACCTTCCAAAAAAGGTTTTAAGAGCAAGTTAAACAATGTTTAGAACTCAGAACCACACAGAGCTTTAATTTTTGGTAAAGAAAAGGTTCAGAAAACATTAGTATATAAAACCTGACTGCCACAGCTAGTATTGTCTGAACATGAAGTTTTCATGCACAAAACAAGCACTATAGTCAACTACACAAGAGTTATTCATTTACCATTAAAGAGTATGTTTAAATAGCAAGACCATCAATAAAATACTTGGCCTGTGCTATGCAGGTCAAAATCATTTCATTGATAGTGGTCCCTTCTGGCTTTTCTTTTTAGGATATTATTAAATTCAGACTTGCTTTTCATACAGCCACAATGTTGCATTTTTCAGCCCGAGACTGTCCCAAAGTGAAAAATCACTTTTCTGGTAGGACAGAAATACTGTATTTGAATAGTTGTAAGCACCTCGTAAGTGAAAGCTGCCCGTCTCGTTTTCAGTAACACAACTTAAGTATTAAAATCAAAATTAGAGGCTCCTTACTGTTCTAATTTGGGTATTTCCCTTTCAAAGTCTCCTTTGGCTCATAACTGTAGAAAACATGTAACAATAAAAACAGACAGAAGTCTCTTTGGATTGTAAACATCCTAGTGACAGACCAAAGCCGATTGATAACCTGATTTCCTGCTCTCCCCTCTCTTCCATGAACACACATTTCACAAGCACACATCTATCTGCAGGAAGTGCAAAGGAAGACAAACATCCCCACAGTTACGGTTATTTCCCAGAATTATTTGATGTATGCTGCACACTATTTTGAATTACAATCCTTCCCCTATCCAACATACATTTCAGCTTAGGCAACACAACTTCATTAATAGTTTTAAGTGGTGGACTGGCTCTTGACTTGTATTCCATGTATAAGAAGCTGCACAAGAAAAAGGTAAGGCTGAAGGTACAGTTAACAGACACAGTGTAAATCCTTTCTCCCATCCGGACTTAACACTGATCACTTGAACATGACTTACGTAACACAGTAAGCTGTCAGACAACACAGAACAGTGTATCTGAGCTGGTGTCATCAGCAAGCATTGGAGATCCCCATAACATCACACCTTGGCCGATAGCAAAAATTAAGAGGAAGCGAGTGAAGAAGGATTAAATAACTTAGAAAACACCAAAGTAAAAAGTAATTTGGAACTGAAGACACTTTAAAATACACAAAAATGTATTTAAGTTCATTGCCTCCCCACCACCCCCAGCCCTGCCCCAGTTTAGCAGAGATGAGTAACTGCTGGAGAAGGCACAAGTGGCTAAAAGCGCACATACAGGGAGGAGTGCAGTCCTACCAGCTTAATCCCATACCTAAACTCCTATGTAACAACTTCTTTACAGGAGTTAGAAACGACCAGAAAATAGCTGCTCAAAGAAGGGAGAATTAATGTCAATGTTTTAGTCACCAAAATCCTGAGCTAAGTCAGGACACTTAAGTCTGTTACTACTAAAGCAACTTGGAACACAGAACCAAGATATGCTACTGTTCAGACTTAAAAAACCCCAACCAAACAACACCCACCTCCAAACACCAAACCCCAAAACCACACAGAAAAAAACCCCCACACCTATGGATGTGCCTAACATCCTTTCCCACATTTTGAAAATAAGAGTAGGCTGAATAGTATTCATTAAGTAGAGGAAAGGAATGAGAGGAAGACCGAGTCTAGCACAGAATTAGGCTGGAATTCAAAACCTTCCCACTGTCGCTTCACTATTTGTGGAAGTAGAGAATAAATACGTATCATACACTCGTATTTTAGGAGCTGAAATGATGTTTACAAAGCACTTGGGAGTAGTTTTACCTTGACTTAAAAGTTAGTTTGAAGCCCCCCCACCAACCTGTTTATGTTATGTCTAATGGGATCTGGAAAATTCCTGCACTTAAAGGACATCTTCCCAAGTTCCTTACTCCCATTTTACTACATAAAGCACTGGTAAGAGCTTTGCTTTACAAACTACCGCAGCTAAGTTTCAGAGCACAACATTTCACTCTGGAGAAGAAACTCCTCTGTTAGGATGTGTACCTTCCACAAGTGGATCAGGGCTGTTTACAACAGTACGTGAACTGTATTCTCAGAAGCTTGTATGTATCATTAGAGGCTAATATAGAAAGCTGCTGAGGCAGTACCAGTGTTAGGTAAAGAAAAACTTCCATCCTTAAAACAAACGAAACCCCTGCCACTCTTCTTCCTCTCCCCCTCTAAGCTTGTGTATTTAGTTCCACATTTACATATAAAGCTCACGTATATTTTTTATGAGTGTGTGTTTAGCAGATTTTTTCCAGGAATTTTGAGTGGATTATTTATTTTTTTTTTTAGTGTAAGAAAGGCCCAGAATCATTTAAACTAAGGATCAATAGTAGTTAGCAAAAGCTAACACACGATCAAGAGTTACTAAATCTAGAAGCTCCCATAGTAAAACTAAACTGTAATTAAATGAGAACATAAAGGAATCCAAACAGCAAGAACCAAACCACCACGGTTCCAAAGTATCTCACTGGAGAGACCGATGATCATCAGAACTGCAAACGCGATGACACAGCTTGTTCTAATCAACTGAACAGTTCTCAGTTTTCTTTACAGTATCTATTTACTTCAAATACAGAGATACTGGATGTATTCACCTACATCAGGGTTACAGTGTCTAAATAAAGATCTATTAATAACAAAAGTTATAGCTTATTAACCTTATCAAATCCGCATGCCCATACTTTAACAGAAAAATCAGACCATTAACAGTAAAAGCAACCAAGAAAAAAAAGGAAGTTCTCTCTTTTCCTGATAGAGGACCATGCATTTACTCTAGCCCTCTGTATGGGATATTTAGGTAAATAATTATCAATAACCAAATCAGAAATCATTTTAAATTTTCTCTAACATAGTAGCACACAACAACTCTTCTTCCGTATCCAAAATGCCTTCTCCTCACAAGACTGTAACAGTCAATTTCAGCAGCTGAACAGTGGACCTTGCTGTAAGACTGAGGTCTTAGTTAAATTTCCAAGAAATGTGATCCTATGACAATACTAAATTCTTTGTTACATTATAATACTTCCTCCTGATAAAGGGAAAAAAACAAGTACTGCAAATTCAGAATATTAAAACCAAAGAGCTTATACTATTGAATAAGCCTAAAGAACTTCACTTTATATTATATAGCCCACTTCTAAAAATTATTTTTCAGTTTACCATTCCAACCCACAAAAATAACATCTACAGCTGATTATCACAACACGCGCTATGCACGTAAGATATGATTTCATAACAACATACAAATAGTTACCCTCAGAAAACAGAAAGGAGTCCAGGCAGGAAGATTCCAGATCTTGCATAAAGTGTGGTCATCCAAGGGTCCTGAACTATTCAAGAGGCCAAGCCATCCACCGAGGTAGGATGATGTGACTTAATGGGAAAAAACCAAAACAAACAGAGTATTTCATTACTATGTGATTTTTTTTTTAAAGCAGAAGTATTAAGCACACAATTCAACACAACTTTTAAAATTATTTGTGCTAAATCCTATTAAAACAGTTAAACTGAATAAAAACCCCTGAAGTTCGTGAATACACTGAAATAAGAGGACCTAACAGTTCCACCTATGAACGCATAAAATGTGGAAACTATCTTTCATAAATTAATACTACAGAATAGAACGCTGATCCTCCAAATGTTAAGCTTTAGGATAAGAACTTGCATTGATACTTCTTCAGCTTAGTGAACACCAATCTACAGTAGTAAGCATCTCAGAAATCTCGTATCAGGAGACACAATTTCATGAACTGTAAAGAAGTACATTCCAGAATTATCCCCTAACATTTACAGGCTACGAAAGCAGTTAAGATTTTTATTGAATTCCCTAACTTCCCTCATCTTCAGCACACACAAAACCAACATGAGAAGATAGCTGGCAGGATGTCCTATGATTGCACATAATATTCAGTGTGGCATCATTTTCGTCAAAACCCTGATAAAGCAACATCTGCAGTTTGGCAAGACACCACATAGATTAAATAATGGAATAGATCAAGGCACTGGAAACCCTGGGAAATGTGAAAAGGCTGAAGTGACAGTAAACTACAGACGAGGCCAGGAGATGTGGAGGGAACTGCATGATCCATGCTGTTGAGGTCTCAACTTCAGCTGAAGAATCAAAGTTTTTTTAATTCCAAGAATTAAAGCCCTTATACAGGCTAACAGCCTACCACCTGGATTGTATTTAACATGTTTCTTTGTGTACAATATACATACATACACACACAGACACATGCACCCCAACTACAGCACAATTACTTCACAAATTTACCACAAGAGCAAGGATCAGTACTTATCCAGATAAATACAGTCCTTCGTGATCCAGAGTTCATACATTATTTTACAAATCTTAAAATAATACATAGTGAAAGGCAGTCTTACATTTAGACAGACAAGTAAACAAATACAGTTGATCTTACATAGCAACTCATAACCTGATGCTAGCAAAGGGCTCCTCCGTTTACAGATCTCAGAACTGTAAAGACGTAGTAAAACAGCAGTAAAATGCCCATGACACGAGAATGCCAAATCGAACCCACAGCAATAGACACACTGATATCTCCCTCCCCCTTCTAGAAGCTGACTTCTTGCCCATCATAAGGAGACCCATGCTATTTGTAAATAAAAATATAAAAACAAATAGACACGGGCAGATTCATAACCTATTTGCTTTGAAATAGCAGGACTTCAGAAGGTCACTACTGAGGTTTATTAAAGTGTACTTGTTAGGTCACAGGGGGAGATGTACATTCATTGCATTTTCTATACAATGAATATAAAAGAACAAACGTTTTAGAATGTGAAGTCTTTTTAGCATTAAAGAATCCTAAAAAAAGCTAACAAGCATACTAAAATGTTGAAGAGTTTCAGACTTCAGCACCTTAGTTAAAAAAAAGCTTAAAGCGTTTGGTAAAAAATTAATACTTCTAATCGTATTTTAGAAGTCCCACCCCTTTGCTAGTAGAAGGAGCTGAAGTCCAAGAAATTATCAAATTTAATTCCTTTATTATATACTTTAAAGGACTCCCGCAAAATTAATTGTTGAGGTTATGATTTTTCCCCTGTATGATTTCACACGAGTGTCAGGAAGAAGTACAGAGGTAAGGTTGCTAGGTTTAGTTTTTACAGTCTGTTAAAAAAACCTATAGAAGACACACAGTAGCTGTAAATCACTATGAATTATATGCCCAGTAAATTTTTTTTTCTTTCTTTTTCACCATCTTCCCTCGCAGTTTCCTAGTGCCCGTTTACGGGTCACTTCAGAAATTTGAGATTAGAGCATTCATTTCAACGTTAATGGTATTTTCCACATTGCAGTTAGACGCCTGAACTAAAGAATCTTAGCTGAATCAAAAACAAAGTAGAAAACTACTGCACAGGGCTCCTACCTATGTTTTTGAAAATGAACTGTTCCAGCATAGTTTGAAAAATTCCAGGCCTATCTAGGGCAGAAATTATTAACTGCGTCTCTCAGAGAGATGAATTTACGATATGCATAAAGGAGCCCAAGCTTATGCCCCTCCAGTCTTATCCGCCTGCTTGTAGTTCAGGCTAACGTACGCGTTTACCGAGACGAACAAAACCTGCTATTAAAAATGTAGCTGCAGCAAACACACAAGTCGCAACTCTCAAGAGGCAGCGATCACGAGTGCCAGAATTAAAAAGCTGCGATTCAGGCAAAGCCTCCTTCCTGCCACCCTCCCCGCAGCCACTCCTGCGAGTGCACAAGTACTAATACAACCCAAGGGAGCCTGCCACCATTTGGCCTTTGTGGAAGGAGACTAGTTGGTACTTCCTGCAGGCGCCCGCCCGCGCCTCCCCCCGCGGCGGCGGGCAGCAGTAACCAGAGACAACCTTGGGCTTCCCGAGCTGCGAAAAGTTACACTCCTCCCCCTTCCTCCTCCCCAGCTTACCAGAGACCCCGGCCAAGCTAATTATAACTGCGCTAACAACTTCCACCGCGGTCCCCGCTCCCGGCGCCCTGCTCGCCGGCCTCCCCAGACCCGGCCGCTCTCCCCCACCACCCCGCCCCGCACCCCCGGACCCAGCCGTAACTCCTCGGGGCTCCCCCCTGCCGCCAGCCCTCCCCACCTGTCTCCGCCACCCCGTCCCCGCGCTCCAGCCCGGCCCCCGCCCTGCCCCCCCCCCCCCTCCCCCCGGCCAGGGCCCCCTGCCCCCTCAGGGGGCTCCCGACCGCCCCCGCCGCGGCCGGCCGCCGTGCCCAACCGTCCCTCCGCACCCCGTACTGCCCCCCCCCCCACCTCCCTGCCCGCACAGGCTCGCCAGCCCCACGCCCGCGGAGGGTAGGGGCTGCCCTCCCGCCCCCTGCCCCCCTCACGGCGCCTTCCCTCAGAGCCGCCGCCCGGCCCGGCCCGACCCGACCCCGACCCTGCCCGGCGGCCCCACCTGGGAGCGGAGGAAGCCCCCCGTTCTCTTCGCAGCCTGCCGTGCCCTCCCTAGCCAGCCGGCCGGGCTCCCTTCGGCGGGGCTGGGACTCCGACCGGGAGGAGGCGGAGGCGAGCGCCACCCCCGCCGGGCCCCGGCAGCCTCCGCTCCGCCCTTCCCTCCGCCCGCGGCACCCACAGAAGCGGCGGGGGGGGGGGTGGGTGTAAGGGGAGGGGGGGGGGCTGCGCGCACAGCGCCCGCCAGCTGGCCGCCTTCCCATTGGCCAGCGGCCCTTTCAACCTGCCCAGCAACCATTTTCTCACTGGCCGACGAGCGGGGGGGGCTGGGCTCCGACTGGCCTCGGTGCACCGCCCAATGAGAAAGCTAGGAGAGCTAAGGAGGGCGGGGCCGCGCGCCGGCTTCGCCCAATCGGAAGACGGGCGCCGCCGAGTCCCCCGTCCCCCGGCGCGGCGCTCCGGGAGGCGGCCCCGCCCGCGCGGCGCGGGTGCCGCTGACGACGGAGGCGGTGGGGGGAAGGGGGGGGGGGGCGGAAGGGTGTGGGGGGGAGAGGCGGAGCGCGCGGGCAGGGCAGGGCCCCGCGCCCCAGGCCCCGGGGCCGGCGGGGGCCCCGGCGGCGGCGGTGCTGCCGCGCACGTCGGGGCTTGAAACCCCCCCCCCCCCCACCCCGCGGAGGGACCGGCCAGCCCTGACCCGAGCCCTGCAACACCCACCCCCTCCGCCTTTTTTCTTTTTTTTCTCTTTTTTTTTTTTTTGGTTATAACTCGCAGTCGGTCTCTGACCGAAATTGCCAAATTTAAATAAGAGGAAGCGCGAGGGCCTCCATAAAGCAGCATTCCTACAACTCCCGTTTCCAGGGCAGTTGGGAAACGAGGCGCACGCGTCTCCTGACCAGCGATAAAGCTACATCAAACATTGCAAAATTCTTCCATAAATATTCACTTGATATCTTTTTTTTTTTTTTCCTTTAAAGATGAGGCGGGTTTGGCCATGCTCAAACCTCTCGTATTTGCTTTCCAGAGACATTTGCGTAATCAAGTTATATTGGCACAAGTGTGTGCGCAAACCTGATTTCAAAATCTGACATTTAAGTATTTGTAAAGATTGATTTTGAGCCTTTGTCGAACCCTACCGTGGGTTACCTGATGAATCCCCAAAAAGCTGCTCAGCTCTCTCGGAGATGGGTTTGGTTTGATCTGCAGGACAGTAAAACCAAACAAAAATCGAGCACGTTGGCGCAGACGGGTTCTTCCTACGCGGAACGCAGGCGCAGAGCAAATTCACACACAGATTGCGTGTTGGTCTAATAAATACTACAGAAACACTTGCGGTTGTCTGGTGGTGATGAACTACAACTCCGATGAAAGATCAGTTGCTTTCTGCGATTATTCAGCTCAAGAAAACCGATGTTTGGCTGGAGCCCCTCAGGCCCAACAGATTTTAACCCCCGTGCCTCCTGACAGGCATTTGCGCAGGGGTAGGAGCGCGCAGGGCCCGTGACCCCGAGGAAGGGGCGAAGGGCAGAGAGGCACAGAAATCCGCAGCGGAGCCCCGCAGGACCCATCGCCGGCGGCGAGGGGACATCTCTCCAGACCACCTCTCTCCTGCAGCCTGCCGCCACCGATTCGGGGCCACAGCTGTGCTCTGACCTCGCTGCCGGGGGTCACGGAGCACAGAAGGGGAGCGAGTGCTGCCGCAAGAAGCATTAATGAATCCTTTTTGACACGCTGCCGGAGAGGAGGATGCCTCCCCGAAAGGCTGAGGGGTGACACCCCTACCCCCACGGTCCATCTGCTGCACCAAGTGCGAGTGGGGGACCGGTGGCAGCCGGGAAGGAGTGGACCAAATATCCCCCCCGCCCCCAATACCGTGCCTTTAGTGGAAAAGTAATTCTAAGAGGTTCAGGGTTCTTCTGTCTGCTCAAGTCAACCAGGGACAACCAGGAGCATCGCACCAGGACCGACCCCTGCCATATGCCAGGGATTATCTCCGAGGAACAGATACAGGATAGGCGTACAAAGGTAGCTGTTGTAGAAAGGACCGATCTGGAATGATGTCTAATGCAGCATATAAAGCGGTAATTCAACCAGCAGCACCACTACAGTGTTTTAATAACTTGAGCAAAAATTAGGTTTTCTAGACTTGACCCCTGTTGGCCAAAACTATACGTTCTCCAGGCAACCCCGTAGCACTGGTACAGCAGACCATTCATTCCTCTCTACAGCTACAGGGATTTAATGCAGTACCTGAGCCACCCTGACATTCTCCTCCCAGTCAGCAGACCTCTCAGAAAGACACCACCACCGGTCACCCTGCCTTCCCCACTCTTTCCTAAATTATGAACATAATGCACTCAGTGGTTGTGTAACCAATTTTTGTTTTCTTTAACAGAAAAGGGTGCGCATGCCTTCTACAGCAGGCATTTCTAGAAAGGTCAGTTCTGTTTCATACATGCTCTGACAAGATCTAAAAAAAAAAATTAACACGGAGTTGTTTAAATACGTGCATTAGAACTTTGGATTTATGGCCTAACATTTGGAGAAGTTAATAGAAACTGAAGAAAATACACTGGTTATTTGCAAAGGTTTTTGTCACTTTTTTGCTTGTGTCAACAGTGGGATTCATGTAAGAGAACTGGAACCTAGTTCAGCTTAGAGATGTTTATGCCCCGTGCAACTCACCTCTTAAGCTAGAGGAGCTGTGCTTGTCTCACAGGCTTAAGAATTCAGAGGTCTGAGCTCGCATGTAAGGTCTTTTTTGGCAAAAAACCTTTTCTTTAAAAGGCCCTTACTTTCTCAAATGAGGTCATGTTCTAGAAGTCTTTAATACACTCCCGTTTTGCCTTTAACCTCGAGGCAAACAGAGGACTTAGCAATACGATTTTTTTTATTTAAACATGGTCTTTCAGTATGACTACACTCGCCGCAGCAGGCCAGGATACCATTCTCATGAGCAGCATTTTTGCTTTTGCAGCAAATTTCACATGAGCCAGAAAAAAACCCAACCCCAAACCCAATCAGGGTCTCTATATAACTCATCTGAAAGGATTACTGGAGGTCTGCTACTTCTACTTACCTTCAGCATCTATTCAAAAACACAGTTCCAGGAACACAGGAACTAATGAAGACTGCTTTCCTATGGATTTATGCCTGTGATTAATTGCCTCTGTGTCTAAGGTACAAGCTCTAATTGAAGCTAGTCTTATGCCTGGTAACTTATAAATGTCTCTTCCTTATCTGGATTACTGTGTATCAGTACAGAATGCAGTTTTCTTTTGATCTTTCTTTCACCCCCCCACTTAAAAAAAAGCCACACACAAAAAAAAACCACCAAAAAAATCCCTCTGAAAATGTAGTGACTGTGAGGTCTGCCAGATTTGGTTGAAATTCATTAGCTATTCTAAAGCCTAATGACAGAATGATCATGTATGCCATACTTCCACAAGAAGGTGAGAAAGGGTAGTGCCTACTGCACAAAAGCCTGATTAGTATTACCACCCGTTTTTGGTGGCAAAGCCTCTGTGAACTACTAACTAATCCCACACTTACTCAAGTTTAAAAAAAGAAAAAAAAAAAGCAAGCCGTGACTCAAGATGATAATTTAAAAAAACCAACAAAAAACACATTATTGAATATTTGTCAGAGTACTAAATAAGCCATTATGCTATTTTGTCAAAAGAATCACAATTTACAAGAAAAAGCACTTTCTCCCTATACCTTTCAAACAAAGCAGACACACAAAAGCAAACCATGTTACTGGGCTTCAATTAAAACAAATAACCATTCAACAGTTTTATCTTAAACTTCACTCAGCTCACTGGACAAAAAAACCCTCTCAACACCCAGTACTTTCCGCATCTAGCATTTGTCTCAGTAATTAAACACAGAAAAGTGAATTTAAGTACTGTTTTTTTCTCCTCTGAGTATTAAAACTCTTTTGGTGTATGGTGGTTTTTTGTTTCCTTTTTTTAGCAACATACCTGCTCTTCCATTTAGAAGTCCTGTTTTGGAAGCTTGCACAAGCCAAGGTTGAAGTTACATTACATTTTCTTGATCTCCAAAACTTGTCTGTAATCGGCACATGAAAAATACAATATACTGTTGCTTTGTTGCAGCATTTTACTATTGCAGTACCTACTTGCCACTTCCCACATGCTCCTAGGGGACTTCCAAATACAGCAGACATGTGGATACAATTTCTTTTTAATTCTGTTTTTGCAAGAAGTCATGTAATCACCTGTATCTTCAATTATTCTTCCCTAAAAAGATGACAGTTGAAATTACTGAATGTTTTCCCTGCAATGGAAAGTTGCCTCTAGCTTTATATTTTCCTGTTGACATGTTGGTCATGCATCAACATTTACCACAATAATTCTTCAGGTCATAAAACACTCATTTGGGGGAAATCTTGGTTAAGCAAAGGAGCAATTGTTTTTTAAAAAAAGCTACTACACTTATGAAAATCATGTCAGACAATGAAATTTTAGTATTTTTCACTGTCTTAAAAAAAAAAAAAGTCAAGTCACTACAGACATCTGAAGTAAATCTCTTTCCTGACAACTTGAATTATTCAGTGGGATTTCATCTCTTTGCGGAACTTCCTTGAAAATATAGGAAAATTTATCTTAACTGTCAACTTTGCAAGAGACACCAAAAGGAGTTTAGACAATCCTTGCAAAAGCTTACAGTTGAACAAGCCAAATTGACAAAAATACATATTTTCCTAAGATGTATATTTCATTTCTTCGGAACGTGGTGGTGTTGTACTTTCAGTATTAATCACATAGTGTGAAATCACTCATTTAAGAGTTGATGAACAATCAAAATTTGTCATGATCAGTCACGGGTTTTTTGCATAAGGGACTATACATCCTAGGCCTGAGACATAAACAGACTTTCACTTTGAAAAGAAGTCACTTTTGAAAGCATTTTTGTCTTACCCTAGACATCACCAAATAAATGGATTATTTTTTTCATCCTAGCTTTTGACAGTTTGTTTAGTTATATGGGAGTATGCAGTAAGTTGCAGAACTGTAAAGCAGTCATACACTCAAATCAATATTCTGAGGCACAAGACATCCATAATGGTCTGATAATTACAATATAAAACTATACTATCAGTCAATTTACAACAACACTTTTTAAAATGCCTCCTAAAGCAGTCCAGGCATACCTGAGACTTCAAAAAAGGTCTAAGGACAGCTTTGAAAACAGGTAATTCCTGGTGAGCGTGAAGACTTGCATGTGCATCCCTAACCTGCTCAAGGCTGAAACCCTCACTGCTGCGCCTCTGAGGCAGTCTGGAAAGGTGTTTTTCATCCAAAGAAACGATTCCCTCTTCATTTACCAAATTTTTCCTTCAGGCAAATATGGCTATGTTCACAGAAACAGGCAACAGCTTTTGCTAGATAAACTCACAGATCTGCAGAAGAGAGAGGGGATTAAAAAAACCCAACAAACAGCAAACAAACAGGGGAGCGATAAGCAGACAAGCTTTTGCGTGCACAAGCCATTGTTAATGCAACCTGGATCCTCACACTTCTTGCCTTTGCTGAATGCCCAAGCTTCAGAAGCTCCATGCGATCTGGATTTTGTGGCAAGGGAGGAGAAATAAAACCACAGGCACAGAGGCAGAAGGGAACAGATATGGACAGATATTCAAGGTTACCTGAGAAGAAAGCAGATCTGATGTTAGCTGTTTGCTTGAAAGTACTTTCTTTTGTGCAAGTCTACAGCTGAGTTCTGTCATTCAGACCAACAGCCTTGTTTGAGACACAGCATTGACTGCCGTGCCAAGTTTCATGACTCTTTTCCCTAGGAGCACATAAAAGAAAAAAGGGTGCTGGAAGTGGTAGCAAAATCTGACAGAAGCCTTTCCTAATTTAACAGAGTTAAATTATTTCCCATTTATATGTAGAAATTAAGAAAACCACCATCAGCAAGTATCTCTTGCCATTTGTAGTAACAGTTCACAAAACATGTAATTTAAAATTCACTGTTTTACAGGCACCCTATCATTTCTGATGTCTCTCAAGGAATACATAAAGGTTAATACAGTATTTTTCCCCTCTAAGTGATGCATATTTAACTAAGATGTTTTTGGACTAGCAAAGAAATGACAAAGCAAGTTAGAAAATAAAGCTCTTGTCCTGGTTTCGGCTGGAATAGTTAATTTTCTTCCTAGTAGCTAGTATAGTGCTGTGTTTTGGATTTAGGATGAGAATAATGTTGGTAACACACTGAGGTTTTAATTGTTGCTAAGCAGTGTTTATACTAAGCAAAGGACTTTTCAGCCTCTCACACTGCCCTGGCAGCAGAGGCTGGGAGTGCACAAGAAGTTGGAGGGGACACAGCCAGGACAGCTGACCCAAACGAGCCAAAGGGGTATTCCAGACCATATTACATCATGCCCAGTACATAAACTGGGGGAAGTTGGCCAGGGGGCACCACGGCTCAGGGATTGACTGGGCATCAGTCAGCGGGTGGTGAGCAATTGTATTGTGCATCACTTGTTTTGTATATTCTATTACTGTTATTATTTTCCCTTCCTTTTCCATCCTATTAAACTGTCTTTAACTCAACCTGTGAGTGTTACTCCCCCCTCCCTCCCCCCCCCCCCCCCCCCCGATTCTCTCCCCTATCCCACTGCAGGGAGGGAGTAAGCAAGCAGCTGCATGGGGCTTAGTTGCTGGCTGGGGTTAAACCACAACAGTTCATTTTTTAAAAAAAAAAAACAACAAAACAACAGGAGAAGTGAAGCTACCCAGCATGAGCAGCTGAATTTGACTGAGACACACCAATAAAGCAGTAGGGAGACAAGCTGATTTTGCACTGACTGGTCCTTGCAAAGTCAGACCAGTTCTAGGCACACATCAGTTTGGTGCAGTGACTGTGCAAGTTTCAGCAATACAAATTCTTATACCTGCTGAAGACCTGAGCCAAGATACCAGGCATGTAAAAGCACATAAGATTTGGCATAAGTTTTAAGAACATAATAAACAGGATATGTTTTTCTATTTAAATGCTTAACTACATAAATGCATACTTACCTAATACCTTTCCCGTTAAGCCAAGTAGTCTCTACAAATTGCTCTAACTAGGCATAGCTTCCTCAGTAGAGGAATGCACCCAGCTAGATGGTTTGTACACAGAGATACAGATACACACACATGCATTTGACACATTCAGTTTAAGAGTTATGAACAAATTATACTAATTCCTACCTGTAACATGGAGATTGATGCCCACTAAGGAGGCAGGGGGAGAGCATCTTTTTAGATACATTAGCATGCAATTGCTCATTCAATGAAAATGGAGATTAAGGGGGAGCAGAGGGGAACACCCACAGTTGTTCAAACCTGTGGGTTTTCAACCACAGTTCAGAGAAGAAAAGTTTTGGAGAACTTTCCCAGAGGGATAGAAGACTTTTAGTTATTCAACTCAATGCTAATGTTCCCTTTATAAAACTTTGAAACTGCCTGGCTTTCCGCTTTACACTAAGGCATCTGCTGTCCGATTCAGTGGACCTATTCACACACAGAAAAGCATAAAGAAAAATTTCCTGTGGATTTAGAATTTTGCAGCAATCTCTGATACTACAACAAACAGTGACAAATAAAACAGATTGTCGTTTCACTGTGAGATATGACAGTTCACATCAACATTCATATCCTCCTGAAGCAGGATGTACTACTGCAACACCTTTCCATTATATCTCTATTAAGACATGTAGTATTGGCATGCTTCTTTGGTCCAGCTATATCACATGGACTGAATTTGCCAAGTGTCTATATGCTATTTCATCCTAATAAGAAGTTATTAATCAAGTTTTAATTGAGGAAGCAATGTTTAACTACTACAGCAACTACAGGTAATCTCATGCCAAGTTTAGTACAAGAAAGATTTTCAAATTCACTAAAGACTCACACTGACTGCATGGTTTAATGCAACTAAGCTAATATGTATTAAACTATCAAGTTTGAAAAATTTAGCAAAGTGGTACCATTTCTCCCCAAACCAGATGCTTCTAAAGCACTGGTTGAAACCATAAGCTCAGTGGTCTCCTTTTGTGAAGGTGACACTGGAGTGTCCTTAACACCCCCCTGCCCCCACCCTCCCCTTTTTAGGGGTTTGAGAATCTGAAAAGGATAGTGTGTAGTAGGTGAGGTCACTTGTGGGAAGGCAGAGTCTGTCAGATGCATAAAGGTATTCACTTCACGTTCAGCAACTTGCTTGGTTCGGGTCTACAGAAAACAACTGAGTTACTGGTGGATGTCTTCCCCTGGCACAACCAATGCTAATGCATTCCAGAAACCAATCAATCTTTTCCCCCTCCTCCACCTCCCTGCTAGTTCAGGCCTCTTCCCCAGTACCAGCTTGTGAAGGTAAATATTTGTCATTTTATAACAAAATCATACACTGTACTTGATCTATCCCTTTCCTCTGAAAAAGTCTCATAAGAATAAGCTTAATTATATACACTCTATACCAAATGTGGCTACTTGAAGAAAAAACACCATCCCATGTTGTATTATCTTTTGTTATTAAAAAAAGCCAAGAGGAAACCCTTGGTAAGAGTGGAGCATATTAATTATGACAAGACATCATGACATACCAGTTGAGATTTAAAGGCCGCTAATAACACTTTTTGTAGTAATTAGTGCAAGATAGTTATCCCACATAAACAAATATTTGATGGTAGACTTCAGTGATAAAACAATTCACTTGATGACATTTACATATAAATACACATAAATAAAAACCTATGCAATTTAGGTTTGTAGTTAACAAAAAGCATGGTCTGAAATGAATTAAATGTAACTGTATCTAGCTGGATCAAAGCTCTTCCTCTAATGATACTCAAGTATATGGGGTATGAAAAGCATAATTTTACAATTCTCAATTTAGTAAAGCACTACTCTATAAAACAGAATCATGAAAACAGCTCTTACATTTTAATGTAAAGTATAAAATCGTATATTTACATTTACATACACTTTACTGAACTACATTGGGTAGCTCACGGTAAAAAAAAAAAACATCCCTTTTTGAAAATCGTTCAAAAAATACATCAACTGCAGATATGATCAAAAGTTACTAAGTTAGCAGCTGACATAACATCTGTAGTAAAAATATATTTTAGGAAAATACCTGGAAAAATCTAAACACCAATAAACACTTTAAAAACTATTTTTGAAGTAAAAATTGTAGCAAAAAAACAGAACACACTAGCTAGGATAACAGGAACTATTGCATACTGCTCTTTAAGAGCCATGTAGCGACTTAGAAGCAGCAGGAGTTTTGTGATGTAACAAAGTGGAAACTGGAGGAAAATAGGAAACCAGTTATCTAACTTCTCTCTATGTTTATTACCATTTTTACTGGGAGAAGTATAAGAAAAAGATGAGAGAATCCCTCTCACTGAGCACATCCTCCATCAAAGGCTAAAACAAATTGGTAAAAGGAACCCAATTTCTAGAGCCTTGGACCCAAAAGCTTAAAAACATTTACCGTATGTACTTACAGTTCAATGGACAATAAATCGGATTATTACACTACAAGTTGCAGGTTAACTTTAAGAGTTAACACTCCTTTGCAATATGAAGTGCTTTTTAATATATATATCTATATAATATATAGATATTTGTAAAATACACGTGCAGATTTGATAGAACAAACTGTGGAAATAACTTTCTCGAGTCTTTTCTTCCCGTTAACAGATCTTTATCTCCTACACCAGGAGTTTCAGGATTCAACAAGGATTTCCACAATATGATCAAGCTCATTAAGATCAGATTTACAATTAGAGTTAGAAGCTGTAGCTGTGGGAGAAGAAAACGTTTCAAGCCCATCACAGTGTCCCATTTTTGAGTTGTTCATCATGCCTGTTAACATAGTATCAAGATCATAGTAAGAATTGTCAACTTCTGAAAACAGATCTTCAACAGAATTAGGACTTTTATTCTCCAGTGTCTCAAATATTTGATCTAATGATTTTTGAAAGTTTCCTTTATTTTCTTGTGGATTCTCCATTTCCCACACATTGCTCTGCAGGTTTCTCGGAACTTGCACTGAAGAGGCTGTTGACATAGTTTCTGAACTATCTTGTGCCTGGTCACCCTCAAAGTCTTTATTAAAAGTAGTATAGCCTGGAACATGCTTTCCCTCAGCTTGTTCCCTAGATGAACGACAGAGGATATCTGTTGAAACAAGACGATCCAGGGATGCCTGCCCTGTACTCTGTGTATTTATCATCTGCCAAGTACCATCTTGAGTCATTTCCTCTTGGATCTGCCGTACCGTGTTGGCTATAAGTACCGAACGACAAAGGTTAGGTTCAACCAGCATGTGACACAGCTGAAGTTTAACCAAGGACATATCTAAAAGTGACTGCCGCTGAAGATTATATGAAGGAATAGCCTTAATACCAGCCAGAGTTCCTTCAATATCTTCTTCACCATCAAAACATTTTCTCTTTAATCCTCGCACAAACATTGTGTCCTGTTAAAAAAATAAAAAAAAAATTCTTGTACAGCGTAAACAGCTTGAGAGAGAGTTTAAAAGAAAGACTAAAAAACAAACCAGAAAACTTTAAACAGCAAATTCTTTTAAGATAGAAACATCAGAATTGTCATACCAGGTTACAGAATGGCCAGTCTGGTACAACAGGGGTCAGGAACATGTGGACTGGGTCCCAAAGACGGCACTCGGGAACCAGGGGTGAGCAGGTCCACAAGTCATGGCATCGGAGAGAGGCAGGGGCTTCCAGCTCCTGGCTCCCATTAAGCTCCACACTGGATGGAAGTCGGGAGCCGCTGCTTCGCACGGAAGCAAACATCCCAAAGGCTGTATTTCACCTACTGGAGAGGCAGTTTCTCCTCGCTCCTCCCAAGTTTCTACTGGCATGCTTAACCTCTAATTTTGGAAATAAAAATACAACCTGGCACACCATCTTTAAAAGTTTTGACCCCTCCAGAACATCAACATGCCTAACAGAGTAACATGAAAAAAATACCACGGGCAGCATACTTGAAAAGGTTAGCTTATTTTGGCTACAGGGCAAGTAAGATTTACATTTGTTCCATATAACTTGAGACATTCAACTGAGGTGCCTAAAGCAGTCCTTCTGGTTCCCTCACTCAGGTGAGTAAATGAACTATGTAATTCCAATACGAATTGTGCAAGTCCAATAAGGATAGGCACAGTCATCCTCTGTACGGGCTTCTGTACTTCTTTCCCAGTTGACTGTAAGAAAGCAAAATTCCCATATTCCTAGTTTAGGTTCTCCAGCTAAAAATAAGTGGGGAGCATCCAGGCTTCTCATTATTTATATCTAAAAATCACTCGCTGAATTTTCCAAGGTATGACTTTCAAGCACTAGCCTCCAGATCTTCTGAATTGCACTAATTTTGACAACAGTGCCCCATGCAAATATTGCAGCTGATCTCTTGAAATACAAAGTAACTTTTTTTCTTTTTTTAAATGCAATAGATGTCACTTCTTTTCATCTTATAAAAATTAGGCTGCAGATGAAAGCTGGTACCTGATCTTTACATTCATGCACCTTTGTTATGTCCCTTCTGAGTCTTCTGTCCTTGGAATTCCTGTTTACCCAATATTTTTTATTTTTTTTTTAATGTAGTGACCCAAACAAAACAACGTTTTTCAACTAAAAGGTGATAAACCCCAAAAACTGTTGCAGTATCTTTCTATATCATTTTCCATTTCCCTTGGTAAGACCTAACCTCTGCCTTGCTTTTCTGGCTGCTACAGTATGTTCCACATATTTTCAGGGAACGCTCTCTCAGCTTTTTCGGCGTCACCAAAAATCCACCAAAGTGCAACACTGTTCCTTTCGAAATACACTACATACTTATCTACTCTGAAAACCTGGGGATAGCACAGCAGCCAGATAAACATTTGGTCTGACTCTGAACAATACTTCTTACATTGCTGTATATATCCATAAAATAACCTTTTTTTGTATTCACCAACTCTTAAATATTTCTTTCCCCTGAAGGTACAAAACTCTTTAGAAATCATAATACACAGAGACTACAATATAGAATATATGAACTTGGTCTTATGGTCATTTTTCATAGACTTCTTCAAAGCTATCCAAGGATTACCAATATATTAAATGCTTTGGAAGTTTCTTTTAAAAGTTTCTCCCGTAACCTAACATATTTGCATTATTCCCATTAAATACAACCCAAGTTTTTGCTTGATAGTGCCTTTCCTGGATTTTTAGGTATTCCTGCAAACTTCCTATCAGAGGATATCCCATTTAATTTTTCCTACAAAGTTGTATGTACAGTGATTCCTAAACACACACACCATGTGAAACTTGACCCCTAGAAATATCTTTTGGGTCTACTAATCAACCATGTATGACCATGTCATCAAACATTAAACACTCTGTGCAGAGTTTGAAGCTTCTTTTATTTCAACTTATATTCTTGTGAAGAATAATTAAAACTTCAATTGAACGTTAACCTGGTTTTCATACATCTACTATTTGGCATTTAAATGCCTTCTAAGTCACATCAACAGAAGAACAGGACACAGCAGAAAACTTGAAAACATACACTTGGGTGTGTAGCAGCAGACGAAAAAACATTTATGGATTCTTGAAGGTAAACCTTTCACAGCATTCACTGGATTTTTTTCCGTAACACTTACTTCCAGTTAGTATCTTACATCATAAAAACAGTTGTCGCTCTGTTCCTGAGACTGCACAAAATAACAGATTACAGTTTCATTTAAGAAGCAAAAAATTACATACCAGTAATTGTGTTTGATGCAGTCCTTCCTCTTCTCCCATGCTACTGAGCAAGAGTCCATACAGTAAAAGTTAGAGCACCACCTACCAAGCACCAGGAAGGAAGATGTCAGGCAAGTACAGGAGATGGAGAACAAAATAGTTTCCCATTTCAGAAATTTACACATCTCTGTTTTCAATTGTTTCAGTATCTCTATCCTCACAACACTCCTACAAACTTGAAGAGCACTATTAAACCCAATTTACAACTAGAGCACAAAGGTGATTTGCCCGAAAAAATCACCCAAAATCTGCAGCAGGAGATGGCAACTGCCAGTTTTAAGTCCAAGTCCTAGGCTGTTACCTTGACCTTTGGACCAGCCTCTCCCTTATCCCTACGCCTTTGCCATTTGAAGAGCAAACAAAATCTTTAGCGATCATCTGAAAAATTTGAATGCACGCAAAAGCATACTGAAAGGAAGTCTTTTTATCACAAAACTATACAGTTTTCACCTTTGTTGTACAAAACCATGTATTGCTGTAGCATTTAGAGAAAAAGAGCAAGCACACACAAATATAAAACTGAAACATAGCAAAACCAGGGAGGATTTTCCTTTACCAGCACAGAAACTATGACTAAGATTTACTTTGCAAGAGGACAATAATGAAAGTAATGACAGTAATGAAATTGTTTTAACTATAAAAGCTGAGGTTTTAAAACACATTTAAGGCAAAATAAGATTTGATATACCAAATACAACTACCAAATACATGCAACAATTCCTTTAATTACTGAAATCTAAAAGAATCCTCTGTTTCGACAGGCTACAAAAACTTATACGATAAAATATGAAAACAATTCAGATACTTTTCTAGACATGTCTGTACAATACAAGACAGTTCAGTGTCTGCAACTGAAGTACATACCTAGAAAAGAAACAAGTAAAAAGGATGCATATGGACATCTATTTTTATTTTCTATTGTGGCTGGTAATGCAAAATACTTGAAGAGTGCTTGCTCTCAAAATTGGGAGGGAAGGAGATGGTCAACAAAGGACTTGGAGGGGCAGCAAACACATTTTTCTCAAGAAACTGCATACTTGTTAAAATACCACAACAAAAACCCCACCTTAAACACTCTCAAGCCAAAATCTTTTGACTCAATCTCAAAATATTCAGACTAAAATGCTGTTATGTCATGGAAATGGTATTTCAACCAACTCATAGTCTCATTCTCTTATACAGACTGAGCTCACAGCAACATTCAAGACAGGGTCATGAAGCATATGAACTACAACTCCAGTGAGAAACCATAGTGTCAAGTCAATAAAGTATTTCTTATTTCTGTCAAACACCTTATGATGCTGTAAAAGTTCAGAAGTTTTTGCTCCCTGGGTATACTTTCAAAACACTCTATAAACGAAGGGCAATCTCTCTGACAGCCTGTATACAGTAACTATTTGAATCCCCAAATTCCCAATAGGTACGCTTATAGTTTTAGGGTAGGTGACAAGGGCATAAACTTTGTTTAAAGAAAAACCCATCCAAACAAAAACGCACAAAACCCCCACAACTACAGATAAAGATGATGCAGTCACGAGAACAATAAATGAAAATATTTTCTGGTGCTGTTTTGGATATCTGACAATTTTAGAGGAAGAGGCTTTGACCTTTTGCCTCCCAAAATAGCAGACTGATAGAGGAGAGGACTGGTGACGGGAACACATGAGTTCTTGGCAAAAGAGCCATTATCACATCCACAAACGAAAAGACATAGGGGATGTTGGCAGACCAGAAGGAAACGGTTTGCCCATGCAATGTAAAAATGCGTAAGACCTGCTGCATGTGATTCCAGGTTCTTCTGTAGAGCAATAAACAAACCATGTGGACCTCTGCTAGCATAAACTTAAAGAATATACCCATCACAGCACTTATTTCTATTAGGTGGCATACGAGCATGCCTCAGAACCCAAGTTCCCAGTAAAAAAAAAAAATAATTAACTTCATAGCCATTATCAGATGCAATTAAAACCTTGCAAATAAAAAACCTTCCCCAGACTTCCCTGCACTATCTCCAACAAGGACTCATCTCAAGAAAGTACCAAGTTTAAAACCTAACTGATTAAAATATATTTCTCTATTGATTTACATACTAACATACTCAAAATGGTATTAGCCATTGTGTAAAACCTCTTGGCTCAGGAGAGCAAGATTGCTGCTGCTTTGGAGTCAAAGTGTTCAAAATTCTCTGATAATTTCAAGCAGCATCTGTCTCTGTCCAAGAGGCAATGTCTAGACTAGCTGTATCACCTCCCTTCTTCCACTATCAGAGTCTCAAGAGCCCAAACTTAGTGTGTTAAACTTAAGCACTGTTTGAAATAGCTGTACAAAAAGAGCTGTCAAGGAGACAACAGCTATCTGTAGCATAATACAGTATGGAAAAAGGAGTTTCTGTGGGTTTTGGTGTGTTTTTTGGTTTTTGGGTTTGGTTTTTTTTGTTTTTTAACAGTAGCACAGGAAGCACAGTATTATGTAATTCATTAAAAGTTTTGCTTTTGGGATTGACAAACGCCCAGTCTGCTTTACAAACAAGGATCAAATTTCAAGTACCAATTCTTACTACAGCATCAACTTAAACATTCCAGATTCACACTCAATTCAGATTCATGTAGAAATATGCTGCCAAAGATATACTTAAGGGGAAAAGTCGCTTCCTAAGAGTTGGGGTAATAGAGAAGATGGAAAATTTTAGCACTCTTCACCTTTACGAGAAAGCAGACAAGAACTACCTAGGCAAGTGCTGGAGGTTCACTTAGCAAGATGCTTTTTCTTTTTGTACAAACGTAAGCATAGTGGTGATGGTTAGCATGGGAAGGTTAGAAGGTATTGTATCTCCCCTCTACCACTCTAATCATCTTCATGATCTAATTCATCTTCATCACAAAGATGATGAGAGGGCTGGAACACCTCCCCTGTGAGGACAGGCTGAGAGAGTTGGGGTTGTTCAGGCTGGAAAAGAGAAGGCTCCGGGGAGACCTTATAGCAGTGTTCCAGTACCTAAAGGGAGCCTACAGGAAGGCCGGAGAGGGACTTTTTACAAGGGCATGTAGCAATAGAACAAAAGGTAATGGTTTTAAACTGAAAGAGGGTAGATTTAGATTAGATATATGGAAGAAATTCTTCACTGTGAGGGTGGTGAGGCACTGGAACAGGTTGCCCAGAGAAGTTGTGGATGTCCCATCCCTGGAAGCGTCCAAGGCCAGGCTGGATGGGGCTTGGAGCAACATGGTCTAGTGGAAGGTGTCCCTGCCCATGGCGGGGGGTAGGAACTAGATGATCTTTAAGGTGCCTTCCAACCCAAACCATTCTATGATTCCACAATCCCCCCCCCCACAAAACTGTCCTTTATAACAACTGTGGTAAGAAATCAAAGCTATGTGTAATGGTGAAAAGAAGATGGAAAGCCAGGTACTCCTCTTTAGGCATGCATATGTGTGTGCATGGTGGTGTTGAGTTACAAGGTGGGCTGCAGACACAGCAGAGGGCTGGCAGGGCCAGAAACATCCCTATTCGGACTGGGACAAAGGCACCTATAAAGCACCGGGGTCTGGTCCACCCCCCGGGCGTAGGGGGCTAGCGGGCACCTCTCCAGGACTCGAGGGCTTCGGGAAAGGGCACTAGCTCCCGAGGAAAGGCAGGCTGGGAAGCCGGGGCAGCCGCACGCCCAGGGCAGGGGCGATGGCAGGCGCTGCGTGGAGCAGAAAGCTCGTGGAAACGCAGACGACGGAGGCCCGTGGCGGCTGAGGTCGGGGGGCGGCCCGCCAGAACCGGCGGGGAGAGGCGTGCCCGGCGGGCGCGGCCGGGGCGGGGAGGGAGCCCCGGCGGACGGAGGCTGGGGGAGGGAGCGCGGCGGGGGCCGAGGCGGGGTTGAGCCGCGATGCGTGCGCTGGGGGAGCCGGGGGAGGTCCCCAGGCACGGGCACGCCGGCGGTGGGAGGGCAGCGGCGCCACGGCGTGCGGCGGCGCCGGAAGGGTGCCCGGGGGTGGAGGAGCGGGCGACGGGGAGTTGCGCGGCTGGGAAAAGGACCGAGCGGAGGAGAGGGGCGCCCGGCGCCGACGGGGAGACGGGCCCCGGCCCCGCCGCCCCTCACCGCTCCGGCGGCGCGCGCGCGGCCGCCAAGGGCCCCGCGCGGCGGTTACTCACCGTCCCGCGCTCCCGGCAAACGGCCCGCCGCCATTTTGATTCGGCTCCCTCCTCCGCGGGCTCCGCCGCCACCGGCTCCCCGCCCGCGCCGTCCCCAGGAGGAGCCCCGGGGGAGGCGGGCGGCTCCGGGGCCCACACGCCGCGCCCGACCCAGCCCAGCCCAGCCTGCCGTACTCACCACCTCGCCGCTGCCGTCGCCTGCCAGCGCGGGAGCCCCCGCTCCGCCTCACCGACCGCTCCGCGCTTGAGGGAGGGGGCGGGGCCAACCGTAGGGACCAGCCCCGCCTCCCCCCGCCCGCCATCTTATTGTCAAAGCCCACAAAGGAACTCGCTTCCTCCCCCACCCCCGTCTTCCCGCTGGGGGACGGGCCTGCCCCGCCAGCCACGCCTACAAGGGAACGGCAGCTGCTATTGGCCGTCGCCGAACGCGCAGCCGCCGCGCACCGCTGCGATTGGCGGCGCGGTTGCCACGGCGCCCGGCCTCTCCCGCCCCCCCCCCCCCCAGGCACCGCCCACGGGAGCCTGCGAGGTTGCCGCGGCGGCCGAGCCCTTCCCCTCGGCCCTGAGAGGCTGGCGGGAGGCGGAGGCGGGGGGCGAGGCGGAGCCCCGATTTCAAACGACAGCCAGGGGCCCGCGGCGCGTCTGGGCTCCCGGCCACGGGCTCCGGCGGGAACAGGTTCAGACCTGGCCCCGCTGCAGCCCGCGGGGAGCCGCAAGGAGCGGGCGGCGGCCACCCCCGGGCCGCGGCGCGCCGCCTTCCCCCGCTGGGCCCGGCCGCTCTCTGCCGTCAGGCGCCGCTTCCCTCAGGGCCGGGGGAGCCCCCGGCGCCAACCGCTGCCGGCCCGCCCTCGCAGCCTTCCCCCCCACACCCCCGGTGCGGCCGCCCCGCGGGGGGGTGCCAGGCCTCATGACTCCATTAGCAAGGCCTGTGGCATTTCCTGTTTGGGCCCGGCCTCGCAGCCCCGGGTGTCGGAGGCGGAGGACGGGGAAGCTGCTTCCTCGGGGCGAGGGGAAGGGGTGAAGCTTCGCACCCCTCGGGAAGCCGCTGTCCCAAAAGCTCCAACCGCCCTGCTGAGCGAGAAAAAAAAAAAAAAATAAAAAAACAACCCCGAAAGCTTTGAACGCTGCGGTGACTTCCAGCTCGATGCTGCTGCACATCTGCAAGTACTTAGGCCGGCCAAGCGTTCCTCCGTCGCTTTCCCGGTCTTGCAGCTACGTGCCGGCTGTCTCCAAAGCAGGCAGAAGGGGAGGTCGGGGCGGGGAGGGGAGCTGGGCTTGTCCTGGCTGCGGCTGCCAGCAGAGAGCCGCAGCGGCACGGCAGCTGCTGCCTCCAGGCTGCGGCTCGGGCAGGGGGAGGATCTGCTGCCCGCGGTGGGGCGGGGAGCGAGGAGAGAAAGAAAATGGAGAAAGGGTGGGCTAGGCACCGCCGGGGGCGATCAGCGGGGCTTGGGGCTGAGGGTCATCGGTACGAAAGGCTGTAAAACAACAGGGCTGTAGCTTGACACGGGAAAGCAGGAGGAAATAACGTTTCCATAGCGAAGCAAGATCTGCTTTTGGGACAAGGCAGGTTTACAAAGTGCAGTATTTCCCCTTGTGTTTTTTACAGTTCCTTGCAGCGTGCTTATGGCATCGTGGTGCAAAAATACGAGTCAAAACTTTGAAAGAACAAGTCCACAAAGAGAGAGATTCTCGTGCTCTATTCAGCTTGACATTGGCTGCTTCTAGTTTGGCTGCAAAGAATTAAAATAGGGAATCCCGCAACAAACCCTGCAAGAACCTTTGAGCCTCTCTGGACTTCCCTCTTGAGGTGGTGTGAGTGTGGTTCCTTGGAGGGTCACTGCTGGAAGAGTTTATTGGGTTTGCTCTTTCTAGTGATAGCATCATCTGCATAGTAAGGTACATAAGTCCCCTCTCCTTATCTTTTTTTTTTCCTTCTAGATACAATGCGAGAGAGTCTTGACATTTTTGTTTCGTGGTTTGATTTTTTTTTTCCTAATAAATCCTCCAGTGAAATGAGATGATGTCTGATGGCTTAAAAACTAAATCATCTATGTTTCTGATTAAGCCACTGAAAGAAAAATTGTGAAAGGTTCTCAGCACTCTGCCTCCTTTGAAAAGCTGAGAAACTGTCTCATCGAGGTGTGACCAGATTTGATTATTCTCCGGAGAAAACAACTCTCACATCTCACACATGTGAGAAACAAAACTTGAAAAGTCAAAATGGAAAAATCTGGACAGGCCTATGCAAAACAATACAGACCAAAGTGTTTACTAGAAAGCAAACAATCTCTGATAGGAATAAAATAGCATTATAAAGAATATAATTGAATTGTAACCACCATGTGATAAAGAAAATGATCAAATTTTAGTTACACGCTGAAGTTTTTCATCCTCCTACTGGTTTCAGTAAATGAAATTTTAACACCAGAGTTAAAAAGAACAGGTGAAAACCTGGTAATTTCCTAAACAGTTATTTATGTATTGAAAAAACTATCTCAGCTCATGAAACTTTCACAGCTAAGATAATCTGCAAGCAAAAGCAGAACCGATGCCTAAGTTAAAGTTGAAGTTCTAGAGACAAAGCATGGAGCAGAACTGGAAAGAAACGTCTGCAAAGCAGCCTGATAGGGGAAAGTGAAATGAAGACAATAACTGCATACAAAATAAAGGCAGGGGGAATTACTGGTCAGAAATGGCAGGAGACACCTAAATTGAAAGGTGGTTCATAATATGTACTCAAAGCTTCTAGACAATAGAGAGGCGCTGCACCTAGTGAGACACTGCAGAGCAACCTGCGTGCTGATGAAATGACTAACATGGGTGACAGGGAAGAAAATGATGCAAACTAGCTCAGCAGATCTCTCCTAGGAAGACGGGTCACCGCTGGCACCCAGCAAAATCTTCAGTGAGTGGCAGTCCTGAGGGGATTTAAAAGCACTGCCAGCCTCTATAGAAGTGTGATGGCCAGAGGGGTGAATGGGATGCCCTTTTTGTGTGAAAACAGGAGGTACGGGGCTGGTTTCACAGGAGCGGGCGTTGCCTCGACCGCTCCGAGGGGGTCCAAGGTGCAGATCCATCCTTGGCACATGGTGCGGCTTATTTGAGCTGGAGCCTCTGCCCTGGAGCAGGAGGGCTGAGTCAAGTGGAGCTGCTGTCCTGAGCCCCTTCCCTTGGCTGGGCAGGGGTTAGCTTGTGCTCGGCGTGGATGAAGGATGGGCCTGCCTTCAGTCTGTGAGAACTGCCTGTACACATGGGCTTCAGCCATGCTGCCTCCTCAGCGGCCGAGCAGCAGCGGCTGCGGGAGCTGTGCTTGGCAGCCAGCTCCGGCTCTCCCCAGCCCACAGCTCGCCTGCTCCGGCAGAGAGCCTGCTCTCCCGGGAGCCTTGGCCTGCCTCTTCCTCCGGCGGTGGCTGGTACCGGGTGGCGTGACCTGCGTGCCATGCTGGTTGGAAAGCAGCCACTACTCCCTCCCTCCCAGCCCCCTTCCTTCCCTTCTGGAGCAAGCCTGTGCTGGGCTGTGCTTGATGCCTCGGGAGCTTTGCTGCTCCTTTCTCAGAGCTGCTCAGCCCCTGCTGAGCTGGCCAGGCTTTCACACATCGGCGGTGACGGGAAGGCTGGTTTAGAGTTGGACAGTGTTTACAAAACCGCAGAAATTAATAGGAACTCAATGGCCGGGAGCAGGGCTGAAACTGCGCTTTTAAAAGGAAAAAAAAAAAAAAAAAGACAACAGAATTTCCAGTTTATTTGTGCAGTTTCAAGCTGCACAAAGGATCTAGGTCCATCACATTTCCACATTACAAATGATTATAATAATAGGGAGTTTTAATAGTTTTAAACGGCTAATACAGATAATCTTCACGTAGGTGAATAAGAAACAGAAATACATGCAGAATGAAGTTCCTCACTTTCCACTGGGTCACTGCACTGATATTATTTCTAGCCCGTGGCAAGGTCTCTCGGAGGGAGTGTTTCTTGGGCTTTGATAGGCAAGGTCTCGCTTGGTGTTTGTACGAGGCTTAGCGCAGTGTTTCACAACCAGTGGCTTGCAAGCCCTCAGATAAAGAGGGTAGGAAAATTAGTCAGGAGGTTGCTTAAGCTTTGAAACAAATAGTTTCAGCGAGATAGGACAGAGTCCTGTCTCAATACCAATACCGAGCTGACAGTGAAGCGTTTTCCACTCTGCACTGCTGTTTTCTGTCTCTGGTCCGAGGGCCCTGGGGTTTATGTAGCTGGGCGAACAATTCGGAGTAGGGCTGTGCAGTCGGAGGCAGGAAAACGAGTGCTTGCGCTGCCGGTGCTTGGAGCCAACCAGACATGACTCAGCCCTGAGCTGGAAGCCGTGAGCTGTCGTCAGTGCAGCGCTGTGCTCTGGCTAGTGGGCTGTATTGAGAGACTAGGTGTGTTAGCTCAAGCTCTGTGCTGTACTGGCACGACCGTGCGAGGTTTGGAAGAGTTTTGGCTGCGATCTCGCCAGTTCGGAACGGGGACAGAGGTTGCTTGCCTCTGCCTGCTAAAGACAACGTGTACTTGCTCTGAGTCTATATTGTTTCTCTCATAATTACTGTTTGATTAAAGCATTTAAGATATGTTTGTCTTTTTAATTTGGCTCCAGAGTAGGGCAGGAGGCCCACTCGTAACGTACCGTTTCCTTTAAGCCCGACCTGGCAAATTCTGATTACCTCTGAGATAGGCAGCATTATGAAACAGTCCTGAGTGCTTCTGCAGACAAGCACATTCCTGCAGCAGAACTAGCCTAAAAAATCCAGGAGCAGATGGAAGAAAGGCTAAGGAGGGTAATTAAATGTGGCTGTTCCCTAAGAAGTAAGCCTGTTGTAGCAGCTCAGCTGGGCCCCGTAAGCCAGGTACAGGATACAACTTCATTGCGTGCGGTCTGCAGTCACAGCACGCTGAATTTAAGAGAAACTGTTTCTGCATCGTTATAACATGTTAATGTGTGGACCACCAAAGGTGGCTGAAAGTTCTGCTCAGCCTTCAGTGAGGGTAAGGTTCTCCTTCACTGCTCTGAGCCTGGAAAGGCTGTCGCTCTACCTGTCGGAGGGGGTTGGACAAAGAACAGCGGGCATCTGGTGCCTGTAAAACAAACCAAAGCATTCATAGTAAGGGAGCGAGCATTTGTGGGCTAACTGTAGCTTGATGTTGGAGGATAATGATGCTGTCAT
Source organism: Astur gentilis (assembly GCF_929443795.1). Lineage (NCBI taxonomy): Eukaryota > Metazoa > Chordata > Aves > Accipitriformes > Accipitridae > Astur > Astur gentilis. Next base: position 13,912,556 of record NC_064904.1, read on the forward strand.
CAACTGTTAGTGGCTTACAAAATGAGAATAACATAGAGCACTCATCACACCAACCAATCCATGCACCAGCTAATGCATGTCTGAATATGGCAACAGCTGGCTGGCTGTATTGGCTCAGCTGGGTGTTTGTGCTGGCGAAAAACTGGAGTGGTAGTAGACAGGTGATGGGAGGGAGGGTATGTGGCTGTCAGTACAACAGTGGCAAGGCAAATCCTTTCTTAGGCAGAGATCTGTCTGCCTCGGGCCACCAGCCTCAGGCCTTAAGGCTGTGGGTATCTGATCTATCTACTGGGAGGCCAGGGGGATTAGGGGTAACATGAGCTAAGAAACAAGTTCTTTTTAAGAACATGTACAGACTAAGAAACTCTGGGAGCTAAAACCAGCACCACTGTTTATCGACGTCAGCTAGTAACTTTATGGAACCCATAATAAATTGCTAAGAAGAGGTAGTAATATGTTTTGACTGCAGGAAATACAGTACAAACAGGACACGGGGAAGCTGTTAGGCTTGTACTAGTCTGCAAACTCTTTTAGCCTGCCTGGCTGAAGTCGTTGTGTTGGAGTTAAGGACCCTTCATAGGCGGCTGTAGAAGTTACTGACCACCAGTTTCCTCTTATGGTGGAAAGGACCTGAAAGAAAGAGTGCCCTTGTATTACAATATTTGTTTATACTCCTCAACCATCAGGATGTGACAAAGTAAAAGAAATGTTTTCAGCAAGATTTACATTTGCCAGCCAATTCAGAGAAAGTGTTCTCCATGGTGGGCGGTATGCAAAACTACAGAAGCCAAAGGGGCTACAAAGCATGCCTGAGAAATTCCAGCCATGAAACCACAAATAATGCGTATGCACACTGGTAGGCAGAGGCCGACAGCCAGTATGTTGCTTTGTGTTGGTAGTGGACATCTGTGGTAGGAGCAAAGCCCAGAGCATACGAAATTAAGACTTTTGAAGAGGTACCTGGCGAGATACTAAAATTACTAGTGGCAAAGCACCACGCACCGTACCGAACAGCAAAAGTCTCCAGATTATGCAGTAGCAGTCAGCAAAGATGGATTTTTAAAGTCCTGAATGTTGTTTGGGGTTTTATTTTAAGGCTTCTAAGCCCTCTTCTGGATCATCGTGGTAGTTCTGTTTTATGTTTGTGAGGGACAGGATTGTTTTGTTGTTGCAAAAGTGTTGCGTTATAAAGGCTTTCTAATAACTAGAAGAACACACCTACTTCCTTCATAAGAGGGATTTTCTTTTAAACATGTATTTTGGACACTTGAATGCCATGTTGTCTGGTGCTGCTTAAAATATGTGTTCCATATCTAAGCATAAATACCATAGGGTATGACAGTTGCTATAGCAACTAAGCATCTACTATTAAATAGCACCCACAAGCTCAAAAAACATGTGCAGCCTGTCACTACACAAGGTATTCCTTTCTTTGCAGCAAGCTAAGTACCATATTTTCATCTCGGGAGTTAGTCTGTTTCTGATGAGTGTGTTTGTGCTGTGCATGTGAAGACCTTTTTTCCCCCACCAGCTCTACCTTCCTTTGAAAAACTGCAGATACTGTAAGAACAAAATAGCCTGAAGCGGTTGCAAGCTGAAGAAGTTAATGAATAATTCCTTTTTCATATATCCTTGAACATACATTAGAGTGTGGCTTTCAGATCTTTTAGGCCAGATTTGAGGCTTAACACCTTTGCTGTTCTGCATCTTTTGATATTACAGTGGTTTGCTCTTGAAACCAGCCTTTTGGAAGGCACTGTGCTGTTTCTAGAAGCCATGTCCCTGAAAATTATAATACCAATGGGAAACTGGAGAGTTATAATTCAAAAGCACAGTTAAAGCTAACAAAACTTTAGAGAATATGTAGGTCAGTTGTTTATGTTTAAGCTTGCCTTAAAGTTGTTAAGCATTTGGACCATGAAAACTAGGGGGAAAAGGTAGAAAAATAAGAACACTGAGTTTCTTATGCAGTAACTTAATTCTGGTGGTTGAGACTTTAGTAACAAACCATTGACAGCAGAGTTGTTTTACATTTTCCAAAACAGAAATGTGATTTTCCTTAGACCCATCATAAATAACGAGGAGAATAAAATTAAGCATCAGTAAGAGAAGTATGCTGGTTGTAGAAGTTAATGCTTTATCTGCCAGTTAAAATGACCTTCTATGCTCCTTGGAAGAGGAGATGAAGGCTGTGATGGCTTGTTGGACTGTTTGGATTTTTTCCAAATTTTGTTTTAGAGTCCGGTGAACTGATAGGTGAAACTGGAAAACGTATCCACAAATTATTGCTGATGTTGATTTGATGGTGACTTACCTGAATTACACAGTCTGTGAGAAAAAATATATAATAAATTATAGTAAAAGCATAGCAATTACAGTTTAATGAGGGTATCCAAAAATGAGCATAAGAAGTAGGTAAACTAAGGCATGAAAAGGCATATTAAAAATGTAATCTTTTTAGCCTTTTTTTACCTATTTTTTTTACCCTATTCCTAAGAGAATGACTGCTAATGCCTGTCTGCCTTATCTGGTTAAAGGGTTAACCCAATTAGAAGCATGAGTATGAACACATATAACAGGCTGTGAGCTGGTCTTGTTCTCTGCTCTGGTCCTGTACCTTGATGGGAACGACAGCTTTGACTTTTGTAGCAATAAAGGAATGTTAACTCATGTATCCTGGTGCTCTGTCGATAGCCTGTGGTTTCCCAGCAATCATTTCAACATATCTAATGTTAACAGAATAATAAATCTTTAATTGGCCTTACTTAATCTGTCTAACAAATAGCACCAAATGCCAACAGACTTGGGATAAAGACACCGGAGCTGCAGTGAACAGTGGTGCAGGACGATGTGGAGTGTGGTTTGCCAAGGCAGGGAGGCAAAGTGGGGCTCCTGAAAGAGTTGTTTAGAATTTGGTGGGTGTTTAGATACCGCAGGGGCTGGTTCAGCTGAATGGCTTATATGTTATGTTTGCTGCCTGCCACTTACATCCTCTCCAGGGAATCATGGACAGATCCTGACAAGTTCCACCATCTTCCATTTTTTATTGTGTGATGCAAGGGAATTGTCTCTCTCTTTTTGTCCCCATGATTTTTCTTGCTTGTTTTCAGTCCTGTTTTTTTTTGCTTCTTGTTTTTCTGCCTGTTTGTAGCCACCATTTGAAAAAAGTTGCATGTTTCTGCCGTAGCTGGATAAACATTATAACCCAATCTTGGGTCTGTCTCAACAGCCATCAGTATGGTAAGCATGAGCACACATACACACACTCATCTGTACGGACTGTTTTATCTAGCAGCACGAAGTCTTACAAATTTATGATGACAGGCTGCGAATTTAAAAGAGAAAGAGATACTAATTTTTTTTTTTTTTGCACTGTGAAGTCCACCATGGCCAGCAGGAGAAATAGGCTAGAGTCTGGTGCCCTCTTGTGACTACTTTAAACTCCTGGAAAAACATAATCTCGTGATTTAAAAGCGATCAGGGCTTGAGTTACACTGGAAAACACGAAGAAATTTATGCAAAATAAAAGCCGGGAGTACAGAAAAGGGGAATTAACCTCTCAGTGTCATTTCTGAAATGAAACTTCTGCTGCATGGTTCAGAATAGAGGCAGTAGACTCACAGCCCATAGTTGACTGGTGTGTTGAATATTTCTGTGATATCTTGCTTTCATAAAAGCTTTTCTTCATGCTAGGCAATTAGACATGATACTGAAGTACAGGCAAGTCAGGATTATACGTTAATATTGCTTTTCATCATGGAAGAATAGGTCCAATATACATTTCTACATTAAAAAAAAAAGAGATTTTCCTCCCAGTTCTGGAGGTTTGAAGTCATTATGATCTGAAAGTATGGGCCAGCAAAAAAAGTTCAGATTCATATTAAATTTTGCACAGCCTTCAGGGGAGGAGGCCTCTTTTCACAGCTTTGGTTTAACTTCATGTTGATTTATTCGTAATAGTTCTCAGTATCTCCAGAGGAAAAAAAAAAAAGATTATTTTCTGGGATTTTTTCTTGTACAGTGTTATTTCTCATCTTAGAATTTGACTAAGATATGGTTCTAGTATCTGAAACTGAATGCTAAGAAAACAAAAAGGCAAATATTTAATGTAATTTCCAGCTTCTTCCCTCTCATGAAAGAGGAACGTTTCTGGTCAGAAGAGGGAGTGACTAGTGCTTGACTAAAGCAAGCAGGGGCCACTCAGCCTCTCATTAGGGAAAGCCCCTTGCTGAGTTACAAAATCACACATGCCTTTGAATTCTGCTTTTGTGGAGTACTGAAGTTACCTGCTGACCGTTCATTTCCCATTGAATCTTTTCTGTTACTGCATTACAGTCTGTCTGTATCTGCTTCACACCCCTGTGTCCAAACGAAGTTCCCCATTCGCCCCCTTTTTCTTGTTCCTGATAGAAACTTCAGATTTGTACTTGGCCTGGCTAGAATCTCCTGCCTTTTGTTGATGGGTGAGTCCCACCGTAACAGTCAAGAAAGCAAGAAATCAGCCATACTCCTGAGTTCCCTTATTATTTAGTGTGCATTTTTCTTCTCTCCTGCATATTGCTGCATCCACTGCTGAGTTTAGTTTGAGGCTTGTGCATTTGTTATCTTCGGGATGCAGCTATTACTGCAAGCGGCACAGTTAAGTGCACCATTCCATTGAGAGCTATGGACTGTCCATTTTCATAGGCCTTATTTTAGGAAAGATTTGAATTAGAGGTAGACAGGAACTGTACATGCGGCTAAATGGAAAATTGCAGGTTTTTTTTTTTAATACCTTATCAAATGTCCTTTATCCAACATGTTGTCAAGTCACCTATAAATGTCAAACATACAGTAATAAAAACTACCTGTAGTGGTTTATGTGACCCTAGTCATCTTGACTATGTCTAAGAAAGGCAAAAAGAAACCCCAAAATTAATCAAATAGGTAAGCAATAGTGCTGTTGCCTCACACATATCAGGCTCACACTGCCAGAGACACATTCCAGAAATCTAGTGCTAAGAAAGTGCTTCCCAACCCATGAAAACAGTGCCAGGAAGGGAAGAGCTTGAGAGGCAGTGTCCACATGGATACATCTCAGAGCACTAAGGATTTTAGAGATTATTACTGGTGGCCTACTGTGTACAGAAGTTGCAACGGCAAATGCTATTAGTGTTACTGATTGTTTTCAGTCCTGCACCCAGAGAGGTACTATGAACTTTGTGAGCGCTTGGCCCTAAGTGTTTCCAGTCTGGAAGTCAACTCTGTGGATCGGTATTACTCTTACCTTTTGGAAGCAATAAAACACCTCCAAATACCAAAATAACCCAGTGAGGAAAAATCCCAGTGAAGACCCGGAGGGTCTAGTGCCCATGTTGCCAGAAGGAGACCCAAAATTAAAATGAAAGTCTGCATATTTTTTTTTTCTCTGATGCCCCAGCATGAATAGAAGCAAATGAAGGGCTTTGAATCTGACCCTGAAAGTGCTGACTCATTAGAATTTGTGCTTTAGTACCTTATATTTGCCTCCACACTGTTCCCCGCTCCGCTGCAGTAAGCTCTGAATATGTATACAACACACCTGCCCACTCTTTCTAGTATCTCCTGCAAGGGCTTGTATTTTAAACTGAGAAGACAGACAATGCTCAAGGGAAGAAGCGTCCCATTTTACAGATGGGGAACTGTGATACAAGCTGATGTATTTCTAAGTAGCTTTCTGAACACTCAGGTATTTGCATACTTGTTCAGAACATCTGTGACTTTAGGTTTACAAGGCTTTTCAGGACTTTGTACATCATACAACACCCTTTTTCCCACAGTATCTCTCTCCTCTTTGATTCTTTACCACCCTCAAGAAAATATTTCATGACAGATCTTTGAACATACAAGGGATACTTTGTGATCATGGGCTGAAATGTGTGGGCTCTGTCACAGACTGAGGCTGCCAAACAGGATGGATGATTTTATGGCGCGCTGAGAAGGCTTATTTTGAGGTTGCTGGTGTAGACGATATTCATGTGATGCTTTGTGAAATTCTTACCACGTAGCTTATCATTTCTCCTCAGCAGACTTTCCATCTGTCTGCAAGGCTGGTTTTTGCTTTGTTATCCCTGAGCATTTCTTACAGGATGGAGTAAAGAGAGTAAGACCCTAGAAGTTATCCGTGATCTGAATTATAGCGATGAGACATAATGAGTTGAGTCCTACTCTTTCTTACCAATTGCTCACGATGGCAAGTTTATTACCAGGATATTAGTACTAGTCTAATTTGGGATAACAGATTTCTCTTTTGATGGTTCACATTCCTCTAATTTGAAGATTGCATCATGAGGCCATGCTGCATCCCTGGTGCAAATAGACTATGAGAAGCGCCCTCTCCTGTGCAAAGATTAACTGTGCAGGGGAAAGAGGGAGCGCAGCGGGATGCAAACCACCCAAGAGGGACAAGAAGAAATGGAGAGGACTGGTCGGTGTCCTCATCTCTAGACACTAGTGGCAGAAGACATGCTGGGAGATCCACCTTTGGGAATATTACCACCTGTACGCATCCCCTGCACACCAAAGAGGTTCAAAAAAAAAGATTCCATCTTTCTGATGCAATCCCTCCACCCTTATTTGCTACCTTTAGTTTGTGCTGGTTTGAAAATAAGACAGGTATTCCAACCTGTGAGGCAACTTTGGCGTCATTTCACTATGTAGAGGATGTTTCCTAAAAGGCCTATCCCACAGCGTGACCTGTAGGATGACAATATGCTCATGAAAAAAAGCTATTAGATTGCGGATGTTTTTGAAAGCCTGGTTCTGAGTTGGGTTTCATCACTCACTACCCAACAGAAATTCGACATTGGGTTGTATATGAAAGCAGAGGCTAAATCAGACCAGCTACAGGATTGCTAACTGCAGATGAAACTTTGTCATGCACGGAGGGTCTGAGTTCATTTGTATCTGGGTTTGCCTGTTTTGTGTACCTATCCTCTTGAAGCAAAATTTAGTACTGAACATGAAAGCATTTCTTAGACAGGAATAGAGTTTTATAAGAAGCGAGTTACCCCAAACAATTACTTTAAAAATGCAGTCTTTAGAAATAACTTAAAATTGATGAATAAACAAACAAATCAGATATATTGTCTGGAAAAACTAGTTTGGCCAGCTCTAGTTCATAGCCAGAAATTATTCACTTCATGCTTCACAGTCATACTTAAAACAATCAGCCATCCACTCATTTCCCAGGTATGTTACGAATGTCTGAGACGCCTGTTAAAATCAAATCAAATTTTATTTATTGAGTAGCCCACTCTTCTTTAAATCAAATTATGGGAGTTATACCTGAGTAAATGCTGAGTACAAAAGAGAGTGGATTTTTGGACTTTTGTCCTGTTACACTGGTGACCTACTTACCCACTCTGACCCATACGTGTGGAGACCTGGCCATCTAAAGATCAAATTTGGAAGCACGGCCTAAGTTTTGTACTCTCTCCAAGTCATTTTATAGCTTAAGCTGAGTTGAGGAAGTTGGGGGACAGATCCAAATAGCTGGGCTGAGAACTGCAGATCTGATGTAGTAGGTGACCCTTCAGAGCACGAAGCAGTCCCTGCAGGCTCGCTGGAAATGTCCCTGCAGGAGGAAAGGATGGAAAGACCCACACAATCAAGCCATCCTTCAGATCTCCTCTGACCTGAGTAGTGTCCTTTGCTGTGTCTCCAGCAAGTGTCCCAGTGCTGAGACCCTTCCTTTGCCTGTATGGCACAGTCAGATACCGTGTGACAAAACAGATCTCATGCTTCAATTTGTCACATGAGAAACAGTCGGCTTATCTGATGGGATAGTTTAACAACATGGAAATAGCATTTCTTGATGTACTCACTGAGATGTAAAGCTGCTTTTCCATTTATCCACAGAAGTCACGATTTGCGATTTTCCCATGTGGATACATTGCTTGGTACCTGGCCCCTATTCCCTGTCACGGAATATTTTAGTTTGGAAAGCACCTCTGGAGATCATTGAGGTCGTCTTCAAAATTGGATCAGGGCCTTGGCACCCCTAGGGCTTTTATTTCAGAGTGCATCTGAACAAAAAACCTCCAAGGATTTTTATTAAGAGAAGATGCATAATGATATAGTGATTTAGAAGAGCAGGTAAATTAGGCAATGCAAAAGAATTGCAGATGTTGCATCAGACCCTGCTAATCCCTGTCCCCTGCATCTGCGGCACTGGGCTCCGATACTGGTTGCTCTAAAGATACTCACGTTTTATCAGAGGAAAAACATCAGAGAGATTTCAGACTTCATTGAAATGAGTATCTAATTTGCATCCATTTCAATCAGTTCAGAAGCTTGTATCTTTAGTTTCTTCTAAGTTCACTGCTATTATTCATCAGAGTTTTACATTTAGACTATGAAAATCCTGAGGTTGGGGCAGTTTGCATATGTGTCTTCAGAGATTAATCATCAGTGCTCTGGCTGACTGGGCTGTTACGAGCAACGCCTGCAGCTGATTTTTTTAGTAATGGAAAGTTTGATTTTCAGCAAAGTTACAGATGTTCTGCACTTTGCAGATCTCTCCCTGATACCTTAGAGACTTTGATCTCTGGCATGGCTATGCAAATACAAACCCACAGTTTGTTAATTAGCATCACAACAGAATTTCACATTTTTCCAAGAAACAATCTCCTATTCAATCCAGTATTATGTCAACTACTTTTGAGGACATAAGCCTTTCATAGGTAGATGCCAGAGGAGTCATTAAATAATAAAAAAAAATTAAATATGTCATAAATACAATAACTTGAGGAAATGCCATTGTGGCACAATGCTTCTTTGCAAAAGTATATAGAAGTAAGCATAATATACAGAAATACCTATGGCAATTTCAAAACATTAACAAGTATTGTATTTACTTGAACATTGGCTAATGTAAGTTCAATTCAGAAATGTCAACATTGATGACAATTTGAAAATATTACAGAAATACAACATTATAGACGAAGCAGAATGACGCTGTGAAACACTTTTACAAACTTGTACTCAAATAAACATCCAACTGATTAATGATCTTTGCCTGTTTTACTTTGACCGCATAAAAATATGAGGAAGCTGTTTAGGTAAATCTTGCCAGATTTGTATCACTCTTATTTTTGAATTTCTGTTTTGAAGGCACAGGAAACTACCATCAATAATGTATTCATAGTGAAAGTGGCAGCAGCAACAATTGAATCTGTCCCGGTGTAGTCTCATATATGCACCACCAGCACGTCCAAGGGAGTTCCCATCTACGGGGAGAAGAGACTGTGTTCTCCATGCTGCCAGCCCTTCCTTGTCAGTAAGGCACTTAACTCTTGTACAAACTCCTACTAAGTGAAAGTTGGATCAGTACCAGAAGGGAAGTTTTAGCTTAGTCAGAAATGAAACACAAGTTCAACAAACGTTCAGGGATGGCGTACAAACAATCCATGACACCAGTTGGAAATGTATAAATTTTCTGTACACTTCAGTGCATTCCAGATTTAACTGCAAAATAAGTAAAATCTACTAATTGTAAAATATCGAGCATTAGAATTGTACATTTTAAGAATTTCAGGACACTGCAGGATCTTGACTAATACCGTAGAAGTACTGTTGTCCTGTGTTAGCGGGCCACTGTTTTGCCCTTTGATTCTCCCCAGAATGTGCGAGGTAAATAAAGCTGCATACTGAAGTATTAGGAACATTTTTAAGGCTCTCGTTGAAAGACTTCCTCATTTTTAATATTTTCCACTGGTTAACCACAAACGGTAACAACAGAGTTCGTGTATGAGAATCTGAACATGTATGTCCTCAAGAACTAAAAATTTCAACCTTAAGAATGGGTCCTATGTTGTTCTCCTCAGCAGGGATTTTTTCGCCCATCTCAGAAGATAAAACTGGTTCTGAATTCCTATGAAGAAAAAGGCAGCCCCCAAAAATAAGCTTTTAAGATTTCAATTTGAGTCAAAGTAAATTACTTAGTTTATTCCACGTGTCCTTAGTAAGAAATATTTTCACCAATGATACTGGTGGACAAACTTTATTGTAGGAGACAAACAGAAATAAGACGTATCACTCCTGTAGCATCTTCAAGGAGTGGCTGGCTCACACACAATGACAAAACTTCCTACAGGATGTAAATACTCGTGCGCTGCAGTCTGCAGCCCACAGCTAGTGGTGGGAACTTCTTATTTGTGTCAGCACCTAACTGCTAGCTGCCACCTTCTTGGTCTTTGCCACTATTACAGGTCTTTTGAATGTCAGATGAATCTGGTATTTCTTTGTTTTCTTCTTTGAGCCCTCCTTCCTGTGATTCTTTTGACATTTTCAATTTTAGGCTGTCAGTCTTGTGATTAATGGATGAATTCAGCCTGGCTGAGTTCAATCTCCATCTTCTCAGAGTCCTATAAAAATCTTTTCTGACGTTTTCACTAACCAGCACGTAGATGATTGGATCTGCAACACTGTTTGCAGTGGTTAAACACAGAAACACTGTAAAAATTGAATAGATATTTTTTTCAAATGGACATGAGCAATTTTGATGAAGCATAAAGTATATGGATCTTATTATGAGTACCACATGGTAGGGCGCAAAGCAGATCAGGAAAATGACAATAATGGCGACAGCCAGATACTTCACTTTGGCTTTTTGGCGACAAGTCAAGCTGCTGCTTGTTTTTGTACTTTGGAAAATTTTGTAGTTTGTGAAAATGAGGATTGTGAAAGGTATGGCAAATCCAAATAGGAATCTAGCAAAGCTGAAAGAAGCCAATTTTATGTCAAGGGGCAAAGTTTCAAAGCAGGTCTTCCTATTAATACGTTCTGGATTATCTTCCATGTAAAATACTGGAGTGTGGATTATTGCAACCACAGCAAAGAGAAAACACACTATTATGATTGCCTTTTTCTGTCCTCTTCTCCCCCTTGATTCCAGAGCATACACCAGTGCCACGTAACGATCCAAAGAAATGCAGCACAAAAGCAGAATACTGATGTATATGTTGCAGAAAAAGATGAATCCTGTTATTCTGCAAGCCTCTACACTCATATTCCATCGGTGCTCATTTTGCACGTAGATAATCCAGAGAGGCAAGGTACTTAAATACATCAGCTCGCACAATGATAAACTGAAAATGTAGATGGCGATTACTTTATTCCTTTGTATTTGTAGAAATGTAAGCAGGGAAGTTAAGCAATTTGCCGGAAGGCCTATGGCAAAAACGATGCTGTAAACTGCAACCAGAAGTGTCTTGCTGTCTTTGTAGGGAATTCCTGTGCAAGTGGAGCTATTATTTGTGTCTGTACAATTTTCCATTATTCTTTTTCCAGCTGGTGTTTCCTGAGAATCAGAAGACAAGGTGGAAAGTTAGCACTTACACTTAAAAAAGTGTCAGTACAGGTTATGGTCCCATAGGTGCCAGCAGGACATGTCAGGGGAACAAGTGGGATGCTTGTCTTGGGGAAGCATCTAAAACAGGCAAGTTTTCCAAGACCTGCTGGTCTACTGCAGTGTCCCCTGGGAGTCAGGTCTGATTTATTTCCAGGAAAAAGTGCCTTTCTTCACAAGGAATTTCTTGACTACAGCATGCCTATTCACCAGAACAGGGTACTGGGGACTGTCCCTAAATCAGGCTGCCTCATAAATAAGACTGAGCTGCTGATCAATTACTGAAGTCACTTCCCAGAGGAAACTGAGGGCATTAGTCTTTTTTTTTTTTTTTTTTTTTTGAAACTGAGTAACAAAAATTGCAAACCACAGAGATATCAGAAGCAGACTTCCAAAAGAAACTATCATTTATGGTCAGTCAGCTGGGGGAACCGTCTGAAGTGGGTGGTGGTAGTTTTGTGTCAGAGACTACCCAGCATATAGGAAAGAGAATCCAGTCACTGACATGTACCTCCACAATATATTACAACATAGTAGTTCAAATCTAGCTAATTCATACGTCTCTTCTCCCTCCTCTTAATGAATAACTGCAGCTGAAGAACATAAACTTGTAGTGCGATTTAACACCCACCTGTCCTCGTTTCAGCTGGAATAAAGTTAGTTGTCTTCCTAGCAGCTGGTATAGTGCTGTGTTTTGGATTTAGGATGAGAGTAATGGTGGTAACACACTGAGGTTTTAATTGTTGCTAAGCAATGTTTATACTATGTCAAGGACTTTCCAGCTTCTCACACTGCCCTGCCAGCAGAGGCTGGGAGTGCACGAGAAGTTGGGAGGGGACACAGCCAGGACAGCTGACCCAAAGGAGCCAAAGGGGTATTCCAGACCATATTACATCATGCCCAGTACATAAACTGGGGGAAGTTGGCCAGGGGGCACCACGGCTCAGGGATTGACTGGGCATCAGTCAGCGGGTGGTGAGCAATTGTATTGTGCATCACTTGTTTCATATATTCTATTATTATTATTATTATTTCCCCTTTCTTTTCCATCCTATTAAACTGTCTTTATCTCAACCCATGAGTTTTTTGTCATCCCCCCCCCCCCCCCCCCCCCCCCGATTTTCTCCCCCATCCCACCGCAGAGCCGGGGGAGTGAGCAAGAGGCTGCGTGGTGCTTAGCTGCTTGCTGGAGTTAAACCACAACACTACCATAGTAAGCCAGTGAAACTGCCTACCACATCAGTCTGATGCCTCTGGGAAACAACAGGAAATAAGGGCAGCTAGAGGAAGTAAACAGACCAAAGAGAAGAACATACACGTGTTTGAGAAATGGAGGCAAAGGCATTTAATGCTCTTTGAACAGAAGCGGTTACAAAAACCTCCACCTTTCCAAGACGACCAAACACAAAAGCAGACCTGGCATTTGGTCAGTGTTAAGTAGTGCTAGGAGAAGCATTTCTTGCAAAGTCACGTTGATGATTTCCATGCAGAAGCCTTCCCCAAGTGAATAGAGGAATATGGAGCTGGGCGTGCAGTAATGGTGCTGCGTGCCCTTGAAAATTGTACTTTGCTGTATTTATGAGTTGTAGGTGTTCATTGTATAACATCCTGGATAAAAAGAGATCTTGTCTGGCCTAATCTTTTGGTCATTCTCTTATGGGGTGGACATCTGCTCCAGGGAATAGCCAGCTAATTCCACAAGAAAGAGATGTGTTGACAAGAGACCGAGTCCCTTCAGTCAGAGGAGGGGCATGAGCTTTCCTGGTCTACACTGTGCATGAGCAATTTCTTTAACCCTGAGTTCATGCAGGGGAGAAGGTAGCTTTTAGCAGCCTCTGAACATTTATTTGTTGTTTGTTTGGGCCCATCTCAAGAAGACCAAGGGGAAGCAGTCTGCTCCCAGTGCAGTGGGATTGTCTCCTGCATCTCTGGGGGGTGGACAACCTGGTGGGGCTGTTCCTTCCCCTCCACGTGGGCAAGAGCAGTCTCTGGGGTGGCACAAGCAACTCCACCCTGAACGCCTAACAGAGTACCTGCTGTGCAAGATCCCTAGAGCTTGAAGGGCAGTCAGGTCTCCTGACTTAGTTTAGTTACCAGATGATGAGAACGGTATGAGAAAACGTACACAGGTTGCCCTAGGCTGCCCTAGGCAGCAGTGCGGTGCCAGCCACAGCCATAAACACCCAGAGAGGATCTCCTGGCCCGTGTTCAGAGGCGTTCGCTTCCATCAAGTACCCCAACGCAGTCAGACCCCACTCAATGACAGCAGCTTCTGAGTGAAGATGTCCTGTCAAGTGAGCAGTTGGGGCAGAGGCAAGTGGTACCTGCTGTCCCCGGCACCAGCAGCAGAGTAAGCTGTTCCCTGGGGCGAGAACATTTGGAAGGGGCCTCCACAGACAGAGGAACTGAGAAAGTGCTGTCTGTGTAAAGAAATACACCGGAGGGTACGACCGTGCTCAGCGACTACCTTCCACTTCCCCCTGCGGCAAACCATGCTCTGCTGGTGTGCTGATGTGGATGAGGGTTAGCAGGCAGTGGCTGCTGCGCTAGTTGGGCCAAAGTGTCTTGCCAGAGGGTCACATCCCTCCACATCTGAGAATCAGACTGGAGTCCGACGCGTATGTTGAAGCCCTCTCAAGGGGGATCTGAAGTTTCGTCTAGTTTCAAATGTCCCATCTTAAGAATGACTGGAGAAGAGGATCCTCACTGCTGTGTAGGGAAGACTGCACGGTACTCGGCGGGGCTGCCGCAAGGTTTCTGCATGAGAGGGTGTAAAGTTACTTCCCTTCTTTCCTAGCAGTGAAAGTGTACTGGTAGCTGGTGTTAACCTAGAAAAAACGACAGCTGTGATAATGGCTGGTGGTGACTTGAGGTTTTGCTGCCTCTGGGCATCTGCCACCCTTGGTGGATGAGGTGGGGTCTTCTCTGGGCCACCTGCCAAACCGCTGTGTAGAGGGGATAAAAAAAGGTGCTTGATTTCAGGGTCAGCAGTGGTTCTCTGCCCGGCTCTCACCTGGGACGCAGCATACGAGAGCTTGTCCTTGACTCAGGTGCATCTGAGCGATGTGAGAGCTGCTGTACACCTGCACACCACAGAGCGGTCCCGGAGACCTCCCCTTCTGAGGTGAAGCACAGCAGGTGAATACAACACGTACGTGAGGCAGATGGCGACAGCCAGGATGCGGCACAGTTGCACACCATCTCCGTTAGTCATTGTCTACCCCGCGCGACTTAACAAAAAAAACCAAACAAAACCAAGAGTGGTTGAAGGTGCGGTCTCCTCCCCTCCCCCTGGGCTTTGCGTACTTCTTTTGACCCCGCGCTCGTCTGAATATTCTCCTTTCTGCACTGCCTACGCGGGCTGTTCGCCGCTGGTTGTGCGAAGGCATGCTTCCCCTGGAGGTACCTGTCTCACCAGCGAGCAGCCGGCGATGGTGCAGGGCAGGAAGGAAGTGGTAGAAGAGTTGTTCTGTAGACACATGGTTCCCAATGTTTCTTTCTCTTGCCTCCTTCCCTTCGCCTCCTCCCTTCCTGCTCCGCTCCAAGTCTCCTTCCCGTGCTTATCACCTGTGAGTGAGCCTTGGGAAGGAGACGCCTGTGACTTTTTAAGTTGCCTGCATGGAGGATGCTTTTTTTCCTTGGCTTTTGGCATATGGCCTAAGCCGCTGGGCTGAGGCTGAGCTGAAGAGACCTTCACCCTTAAATGACTGTCAGCTGCCAAGCACAAAGCCTCAACTGACAAAGTGCAGCCATAGGCGTGAATTTACACTTGTAGAGAAAAAGCATGTGCTGAACGCCTCTCCTGAAGGCCAGGCCTCTCAGCTCAAGAGCCTGGATCTTTCCCAGCAGTAATGATCTATGTCCCAGCCCCATATCAGGAAGGAGGAGAGGAGCGCGTCCATTTGCTCCCCTCCCTCGCCTTCTCCTGACTCTTTGCCCTGACCAGGGAAGAGTCTTCTGGCCCTGGACACTGCATCCAGCTCCAGTTCTGAGCTTCCCTTGTCTCTGCTCAGCTCCCCAGGCCTCCTCAAACTGAAGATCAGAAAGCAGCGCTCAGCGGACAATTTATGAAATTTCTCCCTCTGACATTGCCTCTCTGCAATTGAATGCACATTTTAATCTTCTTCTCAGGCCTTTAGAGTCTGCTGTTTTGATACTTGGCTCAGCCCAGACGATTCCTGGTTCTGTCGTCTTCTGTGGTGGCTGGGCTGTGATGGATGCATCCCCACACCTCTCAAATATGTCATTCATAACTCTACTGCTTTATCTAAAGAGGCAGCAGGCTACCTGTGAGCACTTTGTTGTCCCACGCTGGTGCAGGACTGGAGCAGGCTAACCTGCATCTCAGATATCCATTCAAATAAAAAATAGTAACAACTGAAAAAAACATACACAACTTCAGGGTTCAGTTTCTGCTAGTATTTGCAATGAGCGATTTTAGTGATTTAAACATTGGTTGGAACAGCAGAACTTAAGAGATTTATCACATCCAGCAATTTCCAAGCATTTGTAAAGGGTCAAACATTGCTGTGATGCCAAAGATGAGCCATATCCAAGAACACATTTGTGAGAGACAAGCAGTTTCAATGCATTAGGTTTCTTAGCTGCCCCATAGCTTTCAGTTGAGCAAAACCTGTCCAAAGTAGCAGTTCTCACCTTTCTGTGATCTATCCTGTTCTGCTAGGGCTCACCAACTATTACTAGGTGTTATATCAGGTCCTGGCTGTGTTTTTGTTCTGAGGCTTCTCGCTCCGTGAGACTCATTGCACATGACAAACCGCAGTCAGCATGTGCATGTTTTTACCTTCAAGATGTGCAAAACATCTCATCTTCCAGGACAGAGACCCCACCACAAATGAGTGGAAAATGGGGTAATCCACTAGGGAAGATTTGCTGTGTGCCTGCTCTGTATTTAAACTCCTCCCTGGACAACTGCTCTTGGCCTAGGTTATAGCCACAATATTGGGGTAGGTAGGCCTAGCATATCTAACGTTGTTGTGTTATGTTCACACTTTTAGACGAATAGATCATTACATTTCTTACTCCTAAAATGGAGTGCCTACATGCCTTAATGTATCTCCATAAGGAGAGAAAACCCTGGAAAAGAGCAGGGCACCTGGAGATGCCCCAGTAAAAAGGGTCGTGGATGGAAGAGGCATGATGGATGTGAAATGCCATTTTCTTGGGGTGTGGTGAGAAAGCAGCAGAAGTATCTTTCTGCAGACTCACCAAGCAGGGCTGTGAAACGAGATTGAGACTGGCTGCCCTTTCCTCACCTTCTCTTTGATCCAGTGCACCTTACATTCCTCATGGCCCGAATTTACCAGGAGGAATGGGAAGGTGCCCTTTCTCAGACTTTCCTAGAGAATGGCAGATTCCAAATACCACACTGATGTCTGGTCTCGAAATCAGATCTTCCATCACGTGGACAGGGGCCAAAGCACTGCTTTGTTGTGCAGGAGAGCCTGTGCGATGGTCATCTGTCCTCTCCCCTACCCAGCATCAGGGAGCATTGAACTATCCTAGAGATGTGCCCTGCGCAGCTCATGGGAGATGAAAACACAAACCTGGGATGCTGTGAGCATGTGGTTTCACATCACAGCCATGCCAAAATAACAGCCTGCCTCTCACCTTTTTTTCTCTCTGCCTTGCCCCTGACCGGTAGGTCGCCTGACCCTGCCGTGAATGTGCACGGGGTGGTAAGCCAGCAGAAAACTTGTCCCCTTTTTCTATCTGGGTCAGCTGTCCACCAGTTGAACTTTCTGAAGTGCCTCACCAGGGCCAAAGCAGCACCAGGGCTGGCACAAGGGAATTAGTAGTAAGTAGTGCACGGCCAAGAGCGGAGCAGCCAGAGGAAGGAGGAGGGAGGGTTGTAGTGAGAGCAGCGCGGCCGTAGTGTGAGCTGCACCCTCCGTCAGTCTCCAGAGGCACTGCCAATCTCTGCTGACTATTTAGGGGTCTTTGCAACCGAGGTACCCAACGGGGCACCTTCTCTGTGGATGCTGCAGGTCCTGAGCAGAGCGCTTGGGATAAGCAGTGCGTCTGGCCATTTGGGTCACGAGGACAGCAGCTCTAACCACATCACTCTCTTCAGTTCTTTTGCCTTGAAAATGCCAGTGCTAAGCCCTGAAAAGCATGTGGACTTTTGGGAGCCTGTCAGCTTAGAGCTTATTGCTTCAGGGTGAATGTAAAGATCTTCACTGGAGTCTGGTCCCTGAATGAAGCAGAAGGTCCTGGGAGGTGCAGAGACTTGACTGCGGGCTCCTGCTGCTCACTCGGGCCAGTTGCGTTAATATCTGATCTTCCCTCAAGAGACTGAAGTATTTTTGCTAACACTGAGGTGTAAAGAGGGAAGTGAAAACAAGGGGGAAAGCAAAAGGCTTTATTTTGCTTTTTTTTTTTTGCTTTATTTTTCTATAAGCTACTCATGTGAAACTGTTTCAATTTCCAACAGAGAAGTTGGAGTGATAAAAAACCCCTATTAAGAAAGGTGAAAAAAAAATTGCAGATACAGTTACAGGGAAAAGAGGGAGAAGTAAAAAAATGCACAATAGTTGAACAGAGCACTGGTTGAAAGTCTTTGGATTAATTCACAGAGGGACAGAATTAATTTGGATTAATACAGAGGGACAGAAGAGAGAAAAGACTTAGCAGAGCACATTATTTCATATATTTTTCACTTTCTAATAATTTTCTGATCATCCTCCTAAGGCAAGGATTATTGTTATAGCTGAAAATTTTGAGGGCTTTATGTAGATATTAAGAATAATTTTAAAAATCGCCATGCTTATAATGGTTAAGATAAAAACAAACCATCCCTTCACACCTTCCTTCCTGCCCCCAATATTTGGAAAGGATAACAACTTGCATATTTTAAAGCATAAATCAGTCTTCAATGAAACAGGACCTGAGTTTCTCCTGAAGGGTTTTGTGTGCTTTCCTTAGAAGCATGTGGTACTGTAACTGTTTGACACAAGAGTACTAACATGATGTCAGTCAGACCACTCAGATGTAGTATCGTATGACATCAATTCCCATATACGTCACCTACAGTACTCATCACCAGCAATATCATTCCTGTTCTGAACCTGGGCTTCTCTTTCTCATGCAGAACCTACATTACTTGCCTGTAAACTATGAACTATTAAACTTTCTGACCACTAGCTTTTGTGTCTGTTAACTTTAACAGAAAGTAAGAAATTACCATGGATTGTTTTCTCTGCTGTTCTTGAAAGTAGAAAAAATGTTTGTGGTATGTTTGTGGATAAAAATAGATTATGACCCATTAGCCCAGCAAGTCAGTGAACTGTTTTATTTTTGGGGTTGGGGTTTTTTTTCCATTAGTAATAAACTAATGAAGTCCAAGATGAAGTCACTCCTATAAGCAAGTCTCAGCATACAAAGGAAAAGCAGCAATGACTCCACTTAGTTACCCAGCAGATGGATCATTTTTACTGACACACATAAGATAGTGGGATTTGAAACTATGTAGTTTCAAATTTCAATATTATATATGAATATATAATTTTGAAACTATACAGTTTCAAAACTTTGTAGAGAAAAAAGGGTGTTTTAAAGCTACAGGACTACACTGGGAATCCAGCCTGAGCACAACTCCATCTTAAAATATCTGCCTCCACCCTAGCTTGATCAAGAAACCACCAATGGGATTTGAATGCAGAGACAAATAAACACTGTACAAAGCAGCTTTAATGCCTAGTCAGGACAAAAAAAATCTCCGTGTGATTCCTGAAAGATGAAAGTGGCAAGTTTCTTGTATTTGCTAGATTTCTGTTTAAGTTTTACCCTCTTTTGAGCGCTCCCTGGCTGCTGCAGCTGTGGAGAAGACTCTCAAGAAACAAGACCTCTAAGCAGCCTTCTGCTGAATCAAGGTATGGCATATGCTTTGATTTGGTCACCAAGTGTAGTCATCTGAAGTTCAGGTAGGCTTTTTGCTAGAAGTAAGCACTTCTGCATCAGTGCTTACACTAACCTCCAACTGCGAGACGCCGGACAGAGTGTACTGTGGTGAAGAAGGTAATCCCTCTGTTGACTAGTGCTGGTTAAAACAAGCTATGGAGCATTTGTAGGCTGAAAATAGCTGCTGTAAGGAAGCAGCAGGACCTTGTGATTAGTTGTACAGCCTTAATATTTCACTCTATACTGCAGATATAAGCAATCTTATTAAAAAAAGAAGATTTTTGTCAAAAGACAGATGATATTAATCACCTGCCACTTAGGAGGGGAACTCAGCAATCATTTCTGATGAGAGGAAGGTGTTTGATTTACCTCATGATACACTGTTAATAGATGTGAACTCTCAGCAGCTAGAGGTTTTAAATACCTGTCTGTGGGCGTTTATGCAGATCCACACATCCACTTCCCTCATCCCACAATCTACAACTAAATGTACTATGTTGCTAAAATAAGCATCTGTGAGTGAACTGTCACATAATTCAGGGTTGACAAAGGACCAGGCTTAAAACTGTGATCCTTCCATAAACTGGGTGTCTTAGTGCCATGTTATACTACCTAGTGAGGGACTGCAGAGGAGAGAAGAATGCCAGGCAGGTAAGAGAGAAATGTGTAAATGAAAGCTCCTGCTACAGGGTTTAAAACCATCTTATTCAACACATCTAAAAGTAGGTAAAGTTACATACATGTCTGTGCTGATTTGGGCTGGGTTAGAGTTAATTTTCTTCATAGTAGTTAGCATGGGGCTATGCTTTGGATTTATGTTGAAAACTGTTGATAATACAGGGATGTTTTAGTTATTGCTGAGCAGTCCTTATCCAGAGCCAAGGCCTTTTCTGCTTCTCACCCCACCCCACCAGGGAGCAGGCTGGGGGTGCACAAGGAGTTGGGAGGGGACACAGCTGGGACAGCTGACCCCAGCTGACCAAAGGGTTATTCCATACTATACGATGTCATGCTCAGCATATAAATTGGGGGAAGAAGAAGGAAGGGGAAGCCATTTGGAGTGATGGCATTTGTCTTCCCAAGTCACCATTACGCGTGATGGAGCCCTGCTTTCCTGGAGATGGCTGAACACCTGCCTGCCCATGGGAAGTGGGGAATGAATTCCTTCTTTTGCTTTGCTTGCGTGTGCAGCTTTTGCTTTACCTATTAAACTTTGTCTCAGCCCACAAGTTTTTCTCATTTTTACCCTTCTGATTCTCTCCCCCATCCCACTGTGAGGGAGGTGAGAAAGTGGTTGCATGGTCCTTAGTTGCCGGCTGGGGTTAAACCATGACAGTGTCATATGAAGTAGATAGGGGAAGTTCACAGGTGAAAAACAGACCCCTAAATCCCCCTGTACCCGTGGAATATTTTCCCCAGTCTCATGATTTGGAGGCCATGACTCATGATTTTGGGACTTTTGGACCTGGCAAAGTTTCTCAGTCCTCCCTGAGAGCATCAGAGAGTGGCTGTTGTGGGGCAGATTTACTCTCTGGTACCTATCAGCTTGTCTAGAAAAGGTCCTGCAGCCAGAGGAATGGCTTCATGGTCAGGAGAGCCATCAGGAACCCTAGAAAAGCTGTTGTAAATTTGAGGCTAAACTATAAAGCCTGTCAAGTCAAAAGGCTGAGGAAAGCATAGGTTTTGGAGCAGAGCCAGTGAAAGTGAACAGCTGAGAGCAGCCCCAAGGCTGGTGAGTTTTGTGCTGCTGATTCACACCCTCTTCTTCACACATGAAACTGGCAGGTACTCGTGCTCGATGCCTCCCTAAAGCTATCACAGCTTAATTGATAGCCTTGGCAGTGGGGGCTATTTAAACGAGGCTTCTGTTACCTGAGTGGCTTATTTGTGAGCCTAACTGGCCAGACTTTCTCGCTGGCTCGTGTTGAAACTATGAAGTCTTGGAAGAAGGAGATGAGAGGGGGAATTCACATGCACAACTTCTCTGACCTGCCCTGGGGTGCTCCTGGATGTGAAAGCACAGCCAAGGGCTGGTAAATTTGACACTGAGGGCTTATATGTGCATGAATATTACTCTAGACTCCGGAAAGAGCAGTTTTAACAAGTCCAGGAGGTCTGGCCATGCCAGCACACTGCTAGAGCTGAGTGTGTCTAACGGACAGGCTTAAGGAAAATCCGACTTCTGGTGGCTGAGCAAAGAACTGCCAAGACCTATATTCAAACCCCAAGGTGTGCCCCTAACAAAGAGATGCTCTGTCAACCTCTAGATTTTAGGATGTCCCCAGCAGCTACTTATGGACACTTCCCTCCTTCTTCAGGGCCTCAGTCATCCAGGCCTTCAAAGAGGAGGCTCCTGCCAAACCTCTGGCACCTGCAGTTAGAAACATACTAGGAGCCACAGAAAGGCCTGTATTAGAGCCATTTTCACCCCAAACTATCATAACTCAAAATTATCTCTGGAGCAGCAACTGTTCACCTGGAGTTGCTGGCGATTTCTGGACTGAGGCCATTTATCTTTTCACCCTTCAGTGAATGCTGGTAGGTGGCCACGTGTGACACCTGGACCCACGCAAAGCCTACGTAAAGGCTTTCAAGTCTGTGTATGAGCAAGTGAAGGACAACCACTGCCACCCTGCAGCCAAGAGAGACGCTTGTCCTTGCTAGGAGGAGCATCATGTCCAGCATTCAATCTCACCACCTCTCAGCAGGCAGGGTGATCAGCATGGGAACGCAGAGCCGTGCCTATGGCTCGTGCCACCCAGCACCTCCACGCTCCTGGACCCACGGAGGCTATGGGGACCTCGGGCTCCGTTGCGGCCACACATGAACAGAGCAACGTGGTGGTAGCAGAGTCAGGTAGAGAGCATGTGTTTTAGTGACCATGCAGTTATCCCACCTTGGGGTAAGCTTCTCTGCTTGTTTGTAAGTTGGCTGTGGATTGTGGCTGGCCAGTGGCTCCGTCTGGTTCCCTATATTGGTTTGTTTTTATTAATGGCCAAGGGTTGTGTCTGACCACTGCTTGGTCCTGCATGCTGTTGGCCTGTCACTGCTGAGCCCTGCCCAGGCTCTGCCCTCCGGTGCTGACCTGGTTGCATCCTACCAGCCTGTCTTTGCCTGGGTCTCTCTTTCCCTATATGTGGTCTCTGCATTGCCGTGGTTCGTTCCTGCCATTCACCATCCCACTGCTGCTTTCCCTGCCTCTGTCCCAAGTCAGTCAGTGGTTTTCAAACCACTGCTGTCCCAGGGGATCCACAAATGGTAACTCAGACCTTTTTTGTCACTCAAGTTCCCGTGGAAGCCAGAGGATGCTGGCTCAGGGGACAAGTTTCCAGGCAGGACTGCCACCAGGCAGTGACACGTGCAGAGTGTATTTATTCATAATCAAACACATCTCCTGATCAAATTCCCAAATTCACAAGCTTCCCCCATTCCTGCACTGACACCTCTATTGCAATAGTGACTGTCACAGGGAACACAGGCTTTTCCTACATCCCCAAAATATGATTGTCCCTTTCATCCCTCTGAAATTCCCCAGTGCAGCTTAGCTGTACTGAAAAGAGTGAGCGTAGACAGGTTGGCTGCTTTTTGACAGTAGTAGAAAAATGCAAAGACGGCGTTGAGCTTTGACCTTGTGACAGTAGATTAATTCTTTCCCATGGGGGACTTACTAGTCTTGGCATTGCCCTTGTGGGTCTGTGTGGGAGCTGCTGCAACATGGGAGCTGCACTGCTGCTGGTAGCATCATCAGTGCTAAAGAGGTTGCCAGGGAAAAACAGCAAAAAGATGTCAAAAATAATTTCGTGACCTGCCAGACTTGGGCTCACTGACATATTGCCTGTTGCTGAGAAATCTAGCTGGTTTCCCCTCAAAATTGTTTTACTTTTGGCTAAAGTGAATGCGTCTCAGTAGGTGGCATCTGCAAAGCTTTGTGAAAACCACAGTGCCTTCTATACTTGAAACAATCCTATTTTTAACAGAGCAGTTAAAGATGGTTTTTATACGTGCTCTGAACTTAGACATCAATATTTCCTCCTTTTCCATTTACCATAAAACTCAATTTCTTTGTTACTTCTTGTCCTATGATTCACGTTCAACTAATTGGAGAACTACTGCTTTCTGGTTTTGCCATCTGGGTCACCTCCCATAGCTAGCTAGCTCACATACCAGCAGCAGGGTTTTCCCCTTAAGACCTCAGTTATACCAGCAAAAACTGTGACACTCAAAGATTCATCTTTGCACCTACACATCTCTGACATATATCTCTGTGAGCCCACTTAAGTCTGCTAAATCTGTACTGTCTTGTCCAAATCCTCAGCTGCGATCTCTTCCAGCTGTTTGCTCATCAACCACAATGAGCATCTCATTCTTGGTTGGGACCCTTAGAGTCTACACTGGAAGATACTGACGTATCCCAGTTGCCAGATATTCCCCGAAGTGTCCTTCTTTAGGGATATCAAAATCATACATTGTTTCCAGTAGACCCTGTTCTGAATTTCCCACTTCTCTCAGACCTTTCCATGCCAGTCAGGCCCTGCTCGCCCGTGCACTGATACAACCCACTTCACTTTCAAGGTCCCGGACACACTGCTGAATCCTTTGTGCCTACAGACTTGAGGTCTGCAACGGAATATTTTATCCTTGGAGAACTTTTTTGTCACATGCTGTGCTCCACCAACAGCAGCAGCCAGGTCTGAACTTTAGATGTGTTTGGTAGTATGTATCTGCACTAAACACCCTGCTTTAAAAATAGCCTTGATTCAGGAAAGCAGGTAAGATCAAAGCAGCGGTAGTCTAAGAGACAGATTCTGTCAAGCCTGATGTGCTCTACAGAAAGCAGCTGTAAAGATGATAGGATTTCTGCCAGTATGGTGGGATCCTTGACTACCTCCTCCTCCGCTGGTCCATTATAGCCCCAGCATAGGAGACAGGGCTAAGCAAAAATCGTTTCCCCCATATATATTGGCCCCAAAACGGTTCAGTTGAAAGCGGTGATCTTCACACAGCCAGGCACACCCCACTCAGAGGGATGTGGAAAGATGTCCTGTCAGCTAAACGCTGCCAGACCAGTCCTGGCTCCATGAATGAGACATGCACAGCAACCCTGGAGCCAGGAGCGGTGTGGAGATATCCGGATGTTTTTCCACGGGCAGCTGAGTCTGTGCAGGGAGGGAAAAGGGGCAAAAGGAGAAAAAACAACCTCAGGTGGAACTGCTCATTGCTAATTATACCCCATGGCACACTGAAAACACAGTAGCTTTGCACTGAGTATCAAGAAAAGGCAAGCAAGACCTGAGCTTGTGCTGAGCTCAGCCCAGATGTACAGGCACTAAGTAACTGAGAGCAGCCACAGAAACCTGTCCTCATGTTGTCTGATGCAGCAGTTACTGCAGCCGCCACTCCAGTCACGTATCTCTCGCATTGGGACCGCAACTAGCTAATGTGAGCAGTGGCACGACCCTCTTTGTAACTGCAGCAATCCTGCTCTCTGCTTCCCCACTCCAGGCTCTTTCTGGTGTGGGAATCGCTGGCTTACATGAACTTTTGTAGCCTCTTGTATACAAAAATAATGGAACCTGGCTGGGAGGGCAAAATCATTCTGCACAAAGCTGTGAAATTTCCATTTCAGCTCTGAAATGGGACTGAGCTTTGTCAGGGCAGCTGAGATAGTTGAAATGCTGCCCTCGGGCACTTCTACTTTGACAGCAATGCTATTTGTGTGATGATGATAAGGCTATAAGATCGATGTCTCCCCAAGAGGCATGGGAAATGCTGAACCTGAAAGAGTCATCTGCAGTTTCAGGCAGAAATCTGTACAGAGGGATGGTCAATTCAAACTGTGAGGATTTTTTTAAAGGTAATGTCCTGTGAACAGATCTATGAAAAGTTCTCAGAAGAAAATCAGCCTTACCCATTGAGTGCTTAGGAGCCAAATATGTGGGTTTTTTTCCTTCTCCCCCCCACCCCCCCGGCCAAATGAGGTTACTGGAAGTTAAGGAACCGCTGCTTTAGAGGCAGCAGCTGATCTAAATGAGATTATGGGAAGGGCAGGTTAAAACTAAGCCCAGAAGCTCCTTCGTCTTTGGTGGAGTAGCAAACTTTATGTTAAAATTTCAAGAGAAGCCAGTAGCTATAATCTGTAATGCTTTCTATTACAACACAAACACAAACAAATGGGGGAGGTAACAGGGAGAAAACCAGCCAAGAAGACCCTATGAGAAACTAAATTCAGGAAACAATTCAGTTTGATCAAGTCAGCAGGCCGGCCCAGCTCTGGTAGGATGTTCAGCCTTCGCTAAATCTTATTTAGCATAGGAAAGATCCTCTCTGATCTCAGAATCTCTCAAAGCAAAAGTAGCATCCATTAAAGTCTCAAAGGAAGGAACCCAAACTGATTCATT
Organism: Astur gentilis; assembly: GCF_929443795.1. Classification (NCBI taxonomy): domain Eukaryota; kingdom Metazoa; phylum Chordata; class Aves; order Accipitriformes; family Accipitridae; genus Astur; species Astur gentilis. The sequence goes on from NC_064904.1 coordinate 13,938,242, forward strand.
CTGCCCATCCAGTAGTGTGGTGCGATTGCTGTTACCGACCTGTGACTTTATCACAAGACTTGTAGTCTCCTTAAAGCTGCAGCTACTACGCAAAATAACGGCTATGCTAAATGCAAAGGAGTATCTGCTTTCATTTAAAAGCAAGGTCTTTGGTTTGCTGAGGAGAGCATTAAGCGTCATCCCAGTATTTTTGAAGTCTCAGAGAAAAAAGTCAACTCCCAAAATATTTGACAAAAAAATCTTAACTCAGTCTCCACATTTCCGAGTGCCAGAGATCAGCAGTACTGTGTGAATAAAAGATGGAGAAAAGAAGAAATGTAGTGTATCCAATCAGTCACTATAGAGCAGCAGGCTTTTCCAGCAGATTAAGGATGAGAGGAAAGGCTGGATGTGAATTCTCCTTATGGTCTACTAAAGGAAGCCCAGCATTCCTGTTTCTAATACAATTCTGTATTCATGCCTCATGCTCTGCAGTGATAGTTAAATCTAACCTCACAGCAACCTGTATCCTGCCAAAATCCTTCACTTCTAATTATCTTCTACCCCTGACTGGAACTAAAATTGTTTTGTAAGAGAGAAATACGTTTTTTATAGGAAAGGGAATTCCTAAGGAAGACAGGTAGCAAAGTCTCCATCAGCTGCAATGAACTCTAATTAATACAGACCCAACAACACTTTATGTCTGTTATATCAATCGTAAGGAGATTTAGACTACAGTGAAACATCAACAGAGTCTGCATTTCTGAAGCGCAAACGCACAGCATGGAGAAGCAGTAATCAAAGCAGAACAAAGCAAAATACTGCTAAGTAGAAGTAATGCCTTGCCTTAGGGACAGAAATCACTTACTTCTTTTTTTCTCTGGCTTTTGCAGAGGAGACAATGAAGTGCTCCAACTCCTGCCGTACTCACAGGCTGCTCTGTAAAACTGCAGGAAGTTGCTAATGATACCGCATACAGTCATAAGTGGCGTGAGCTAGAAGAAAGTAGATTGCTTATGACTTCATCGGGCTCCCAAAATGTATCGCTTGTAGTTAGGCGCACACTTACAGATAGGAGGGTGACTGGAATAGCCCAGCCTTGAAAATCTTAGTCCTGTCATCACTTGAGAAAGTCATTGTAAAAAGACATCCGCAACAAGGAACATCTGTGGGGAAGATCCACTGCTGAAAATACACTGAAAGAGTGAGAAGAGGCAGAAGAAACTATTTACTAGTTGCTGTAAGTAGAGGATAAACAGAAAGGAGAAAAAACAAATGGTCAAGACAGGAAAATGAGGAATTAGCAGGAAGATAGAAGGAATAAAAAGCATTGTGCTGGTGGGTCTCTGTGTAAGCACAGCCCAAGGATGGAGGGCTATATGTTTTTACCAAGCAGAGCACACGGGATTATCAGTTTCTGCAAGATTGGTGCAAAGTCAAAGGTTTCAAACAGTCTTCTGAAACAGCCTGTTCTCATTGCTGTCCGCTGTATTGCTTTCAGATATGAAATAGTGCCCACGCACAACACTGCTCTTGCACAGTGGACTTGAGATCAGCCGTGTGCGGCTGCTGCCTTTCACAAGTCAGTGGCTCATCAAAGAAAGGTGGCATTTTTGGGGGGGTGGGGTGCGTGAGAAAGGCCATGCTTCCTGCCCCCCTGCGCCACAGCAGACAGCACAGCCCGGCCTGGGAGGGTTTGGGCTGTTGTTGTTTGACTTCAGCCTCTATTTAATCTATCCTTCTTGCCGTGACAGCAAGGCTGTGAGACACGCATAGGTACGCTTGGGCTCTTTCCTGGGCATGTGCAGCTGTGGCACAATCAGCTGCTTTGGCTGGCTGGTGGAGGGAGCAAAGACTGATCAGTGCAGTCAGAAGAGCAGCTAAGAGAAAAGAAAGCCTTTACAAGGGAAGTGATTGCTTTCAAATTCTGTCACTTGTGGAGGGGCGAGAAGACGTAGGTTCAGCTCTTGTAACTGCCAAACTCCATTTGTGACCAGAAGTTTCATCTCTTGGACAACTGTTCTGCGTGTGCACCTTAATCATCGTGCTAACGTGCCCTGGAGGGACAAGAGATCAATGAACTGCCCCAAACCTTACTGGCTTGGGTTGCCAGGCTCCGTCAGGAACGGGATGCCTGCAGTAGGTGCTTATTCCTTGTTTGTACAGCGGGGGTAATTCCCACTCTGGGTGCTACACATATATTCACTTGAATATGTATGAAATGGCTAGGTATTTGAATGGATGAAGAACAGTATTAAAGCCCGATAAAAGGAGGTGGTGATATTAGGGAAGGACAGTTCTGGTGCCAGTCATGCTAGAAAAGGCTGAGAATACTAAAGATGAGATGGTGGTTCGAGCAGCTTGGAGAAGAAGAGTTCATTTGTAGGAGTTCCTTAATGGCAAAGAGCATTGATAGGGAGTAGAGTACGAGCTTTACCAAGTGCCCTAGCTCAGGCTTTAACTGAAGGAGGAAGAAGACCCCAGTGTTATGTTGCCAGCCTAGACCTTGTTTGTGAGACCCGTTCCATGTGTCGTTGCAGATGCTGTGCATGACCCTGCGAAAGTCAGTTATGACCAGATTTATTAAGTTTTCAGGCAACTTCCTGATCAACTTCTACCAATTTCATCTGTGGTGAGGTGCTTACAGCACCCCATAATGATCTGTCAGTGCTTGCAGGCGGCTGAGGGCTAAGGTAGGAGATGGAGGAACTGGGGTGGCAGCAAAAGACAAGCAGATAACTGAATTTACTTTTGATAGCTGTATTGAAAGTGAAACATTTCTTCTGCAAAGTTAAAGAAATGCTTGGCATGCACTTTCCTTCTGGGGTGAAAAAGTTACTTCGGTTCAGTTCTGCTGGAGAGGGTTTCTGGGGAAGAGTCTTTCTGTGAAGAGTCTTTCTGTGAAGGGCAATTTATTCTCAGGGGCCAGAAGGAACTGGGGAAGAAGAGGCTTAAACCAGCTTGGTAACCTCCATCCGTGGAGGATAACAGGTGAAATTTGTGTCTGTACCAGCTCAGCCTGGCTGGACATAGTGTTGGAGTCAGTCTGTGCACTGCTCCAAAACCACGATTTCATCTTTGTCCTTCTCTGCATAGATACCAAACCCAAAGGAAACCATGAAGAAGGATGGGAATAATGTTTCTGAGATGGCTAGGACTGTAGTGACCATTCTTCATTCAGAGATGTGGGACAGAAAAGGGGATAGTGCTCTCTGTCCTGAAGAACTGGAGTTTTTGTAGAGACCAGTGGGCTCCTCTGTGATATTTTTGGTGTACCAGATCACAGTTCCCATTTGGGTGCAGTCAAGTGTGCAGTCAAATACCTGCCTGATTATGCTCTCTGAGGTGCTTGCTTGCACACACTGATACAGAGATTAGGATATTCAGAGGCACATATGCATTTGCCAAATAGATTTTATGGTGAAACATTGAAAATTGCATGGTCCTCCATAGAGAAATGGAAGACAACATATCTCTGTAGCCTAGAATCTTCCAGGTGGACCTGAAAAACATTACTAGAGTCACTGCTGCTTCATGCTTCTCTCAGTAATATGGCCCCAATCAACATCACCCACATTCACTGCCCTCGCAAGCTGAAGACTGATGCCAAGATTTTACATTTGAAGATGCTTTCAGAAACTTCTGACAAGATCTTCTGTGACTGGAGATGAAAACAGAGCTAGCAGTTCCGTGGGTGGTAAAAACAAACCAAACATTTCAAGTAAGTTTAGTCTGTATTCAGTAGAGATAATACAAGCACTACAGCAATATAAATTTTGGCCTGAGTTGTATTGTGCTGATGTCATATCCAGGCAGAAAAAAGATCAGATAAAGAACCATTTATAGCAGAAGGCAGAAACCCTCTGGCCTCTGTCTACATCCAATTGAAGTAAATGGAAATGTTTCTTTGAGCCTCAATGAGTTTAGATTGGGCATTTTGAGCATATTTCTTTCTACGTTTTAATTGCTAGGTGCTATTTAGATAGTTGCCTTTAAGGTAGCATGTCTAAGCAAGTTAAGCTGCATACAAGATGTCTTCTCTGGACTCTTCATCATTTGCTTACAGGGGTACAGTGACTGTCCAAAGACTAAGGTAGAAAAGAGCTTTGTTTTAGCTCACTGCTGCATAACACAGACCTTTTTTGTTTTTTTTTGGGGGGGGGGGGGGCGGGGTTCACAGCAGTATGATAGAGAAAATGCTTGTGCACCATTGACCAGTAAACAGAAATAACTGTAGAAGACTGATGGGGTCTAGTGTCTTTCAAAGACTTTCAGACTGAGTTTTTCATTCCCTTTTTCATTTAGAAACTATCCAGAGGAAAGCTGGTAGGATATTTGGCATTTCTGTGTTCCACCGCACATGAAAATGCTCTGTGTTAGTGTTATGTTCCCCGGCCATGACCAAGAAGAACCTATGAATGGAGGAAACTTCAGATCATCTATCTCTCCTACCTCCACCTACAAATGAACACAGAGTCACACTCACGTAACAGGTCTGCAAAAGATTACCCAAGAAGACAATTTTTGTACAGTTGTGCATCTTTTTTCTAAGCGACTGAAGCTCATTTTTCTTGGAAAATGATGGCATACAGCTTTACATTTTGCAGCGGGGGAAATGAAGAAATGCAAACAGCTCCTTGAAGTACGGGTCTTGGTAGGAAAAAGCCAAATGTCTGGCTTTTCTCTTGTTACCAGACAGCACACTGAATGGGGACTGAGCTGCAGACATGTCTGGGGAACGCAGCATGTACAGGATGGCAAAAAGGACTTTCTAAATGATAAAAGCAAGGCAGAAAAGCGCTCAAGGGTCTCTCTAGGACAGCAATGGCTGGGGGCTGAGAAGCATTGAGGTCTGAAGTCTGCTCGGCTCTGTGGTCCTCTGGCCAAGCCCTGTACAAGTCCCCCTGCACTGATATGATATACAGCTGTGCCTGATAAAGAATCTCAGAGGTTGTGGTTCAAACCTGGTTTATCTGTGACAGTGGCTGCGATGCTGTTGATCTGGGACAGGGACAAACAGCCATGGTGTTTTTTGCAGTTGGTATCAGGATCAACCACAGGTTGGACCCCTCAAGCTAGATGGTGTGGGATGAGCTCTGTGCTAAAACCAAAGCTCAGCTTCCTCCCAGCAACTGCCTACCCGCAGAGTCTTCCCCTTACACGTGCAGCGTAGCTCTGCCCCACTCTGGCCATCAGGCCAGCTGAATGGCAAAACCATTGAGCTGAGCCCAGCACAGACCTCGCACGTCTTTCTGGCTTCCCGTGCACATTCAGTTTATAGCACACAGTCTGCAGGGAATGCAGAAACCTTCTTGTTCTGCTGCTGGAAATGAAACACAGAAGTGTCAGCTGCTGAGTCTTTCAATGCACTGGCCTTTCTCTGTGTGATGCATGCTGTACCGTCATAGGGCAGGATGACACTGTCAGATTCCTTCTGGTTCGTCAGGCTGCATAAATGCCTGCATCCCACATCTGCTCTTGAAAGTCCTCCTGCTTTTGATTTGCTGGTTTTTGTGAATGGCATGTAGAAATCGGGTCGTCCTCAGTTTTCACTGATGCAGTGATGTACTGTGTGCCTCAGGGGTGGAAATCCGTCAGTCAAATATTTGACTGATCATGCCTTCATCAAGCAAAAGTCTCTCATGCCGAAGAGAAAAACTCTGTCATGTTTGACAGTCCTACCCCTTCATGCACTGGCATTCATACGTACCCTGGCAAGAGCTCCTTGGCACAGCACAGCTGGTTGGCACATGGTGACAAATGTCTTAGAGACCTTTGAGTCTACTGACTTCTCTGGGGCAATGACAGATTTGTCTGCTGTATGGTAAGAGTAAAGAGGTGCCAGTCTGTACTTAGGGGGTCTTTGGGATGAGGTGGGCTACACAGCTGTATTATATCTAACAGCCTTTTTAGGAGAGCCTGCTGCCAGCGGCGCACCCGCAGCCGAAGCTGAGACAAGTGAGTGTGCTGCAGCAGCAATGGATTCGGCTCCATGCTTCGAACTCGATCCTGAATGTACATGTCCCCAGACATCCCAGCCCATCCATGTTGTTCTTCTCTTCAGCTCGAACTGCTGGAATAAAAGGCAACTGAAAACTATAAATAGACTCAGATAGCAGACACTGATCACTGCCTGGCAGCCCCGACTGCCCCTGGTGCCACGGTTGCAGCCCAGGTTGCAGCATTTTGACTGATATGTCTGGCTTTCTTTTTAGAAAAACCCCTCCTTATACTAGGAAACTATAACACCCACACGGTTAAAAAGGCTACAGTTGTTAGCGCATGGGAGGAGGAAAAGGGTGAGGTTCAAAGAATATGTGTTTCTAATGTTTTTTACAAACTCCTGGAGTTGGTTTAACCTTAGCAAACTTGGAGGGAAGAACCAATTACATATCTATAGCATCACCTACACTCCTGAGCAACCACATTTATCCTGTGGTGCAAATATACAGAAATTCAAGCTGGTTTTGCACCTTCTATGCACAGCACTGTAATTTCAAGCCTCACTTTGTTTTTAACTTGGAAGGTTTCTGTGGCAGAGCCAAAAGCTGATGAAATTGCAGTATTTCAGTATGCATTAAGGAGGCGATTTACTGAGGGGGTATGACTTTTTAATATGGCTACCCTGAGCTCTGTGGTACTGCATGGTTCTTTTGGTTTTGGTTATTATATCTCGGGTTAATATAAAAACTGTGTCAACCATGAGAAACAAAGTCATAAAATTTGTCCTCTGTTTGAAATCCCCAGTGGGGTGAACGGCTGAAGGGCAGGCAATTGGCATACACAGAGTAAGTGCCTTGGACAGACCTGGAGTATGGATCAACCAAATCCCACTCAAATACTTCTGCCGTATATCCAAACCTTGATTTTACTGTGGTTGTTCTCCCTTTAGCCTCCAATGGTTTGCTCTGCAGCTAGGCTTGACCAAGCTGATGCAGCAGAGATTCAAAGGGCTCCGGTGTTTACATTGAAACACCTCCTTCTAGTAAGGTCAGGGAGCCTTGCAGCCAGCTTTCCACGCCAAAGACCCCTGCAGTCTGCCTTGGAGACCTGCACAAGCCCTCGGAAGGTGAGTGGCTTTAGGAAGCTTGTACCCTGCTAGGGGAAACTGCCGCTGAACTGGCAGGTGCCCGTGGGTTATCCCCGGCATGTCTGTGCTGGGACTTCATTGCCAAGGGGCACCTTAGAGAAATGCCACAGACAGGAAAGCAGGAAACGTTTTGCAGAGCAGAGATAACATTGAAAATAATACTTTGTAAACGGTTTGATTTACTGATTCGCATGTACAGGAGCTGCCATGTAAGCATCACAGGAAAAGGAAACGGGACGGAGGAGGAGGAGTGGGAGGAAAAAGGCAACAGGGCAACAAAACAGGTTGGCAGATTGCACTGCGGGCAGGACGTAATGTTCTGGGTTTTCTCCTAAGCACGATGTGTTGTGGAGGTCTGTGATCACACATTGACACTGAGGATGCGAATCCTTTGATTCAAAAGGAAATGTCTGTATTTATTTAACAAGATGGGCAACTTGCATCATCTTGGGATTCTCCTGCTCTGGGAATTTCCTCTTGTACACAGCTGGAATCACCCTGGGCATGCTAGCCCTTATCTAGAACAAACCAGTCCCTGAGCCACTGATCTGAACTTCAACACCTCTGTGTGATGGAGAAGTGGTTGCAGAGCAGGCGTGTGATGGTAGAGTTGTCACTGCTATGCTCCATTTCTCAGATTTTTCTCAAAAGCTCCCTTTGCAAGAAGACCACAGAGGTCTGCGTGACTTCATGTGAGGTAAAGCCCCCCCCATGATATGAGCCTCAGGAAGCAACAGGAGACACACCTCCTGCCAGCAGCAACTATCTCAGTAAGAGCATCAGGGAGAACCTCTCTGCACAACTGATTTTTTTGAGCCTTTGCCAGACAGTTTGTGATCTACCTGAATGCACCTCAATGAGGGAGCTCACAGAGCTGCCCAGGCTCTACTTTACAATTACTTGTTTCTTCATTTTGCTCCACTTTCTTTGTGCCACTGGCCTCCGCTGGGGAAACTGAGGCTCATATGTGGATGATGATCTGCGTGATGATACCACTCTGCAGTGGCCAGGCCATGGAACCCCCTCCTGCAGAGTTATGTAGTTACCTCTGACGCCTTTCTCGAGGCATCTTCTCTGAGTCCTGAGGGATGCTGGTAGTTGGGAAAGGCCTCTTCCAGTCTCTGCTGCTGTATTTTCACAAGCAACTTAATGTTTTGGAGAAGGGAAAGTGCCTGATGAAGGTATGACATTCAGCCTTCAATTAAAGTGAAAGATTTAGTGGGCCACATATCTTGAGATATTTGCTTCACCTTTTCTCAAAAAAATTCCCTGAAACAGTCTGAAAAAAATAAGTATGGTCTTCCTTGAGATTTCTAAGTATGTATACACACCAAGGGGGAAAACCCCAAGTTTTTTCCCCTCCTTCCCCACCAGTTTTTCAGATCCTCTTACTCCATCATAAAGATGGAAGAGAACAGAAAAATCTACTGGAAATCACCCTTGAAAACACTGAGTTTTGAGCTCTGGCACAATTTTGTCAGCATAAATAGATCTTCCTATAAATTGGTCTTCCTGTAGACACCTAGGATTTTGGCTCGTGTTCAGCAATTTCCGTTCACTTAAACAATTTACAGCCTTATTTTCCAAACACTATTTCCATGCCCTACATGGTGCTGGGAATGTATTTTTTGAAGATGCATTTGCAAAGCAACGATATCAATTGGAAAGATTCTTTAACATAAGATGTCCCTTCTATTGCCTTTTCTCCTGTCACTAGAAGCTGCAATCATTTTGTAAACAGAGCTACCCATGGAAAGATAAATGGTGTAGCTTCACCTGGTGCTGGTGTAGTACAGACTTATTTTAACACGTGAGACTGGAGATGGGAAGTCTGTCTGCCCCGCAGTCTGCGGTGCTTGAGAGCGATACCTGAGTTAGCTTTTCTAGCGTGAGTTTGCAGAGTGGAAGCAGGTGGACCTTGACACCACAAAGCTCTGTCTACTCCAGGTTACCCAGATGTGGGGTGTTTTTGCATGAAACTTCAGCACAGGCAAACCTGCAGGCTTCACCATTTTAAGAAATGCAAATATCTAGTAATTCTGCACCCTCTTGGGTAGAGTATGTGACCAAATAATGGGAAGGAAACAGATGCAACTCAGTTCTGGGCTGATCTTGTGGGCTTTTTTCATTAATCTCATCTCGGTCCGAGCCTTCTTTTTCTCTACTTAAAAAGACAGCTGTGATGTCTACTTCCTTTGAAGATATTTTGAGATAAAGCTGCAAAAAGATACTCTATGAGACCCAGGTATAATTACAAATTCAAAACCCCCCATATATCTACATGTAATGAACATGCATGAAATTCACAGAATTCTACAGAATTATATGCCAAGACTCCTGCTGACCTGACTGGCCGAAAGTGTCATGGTGTGCTGTGCCAACACCACCGCTCAGATCCCCGGCAAACAGAACCTCTGGCAGGACAAAGGCGGTTGCAGTCCAGCTGCATCCTGGAGCTGCAGCTTATGGAATATATACAGCAGATGTATAGGTCAAAATAAAGCCTGTCTTGTTAGGCTCCCAAGTGCCAGATACCCAAGAACACACTTAGACAAGTAAACCCATAAAGTCTGACTTCCATTACGCTACAATGGCCCTTTCTTGTCCCATCACCTCGGGTGACATCCCAGCACTTTTGGGACCAGGAGGAAAGTGCTGTGAGGACAAAAGAAGAAAGAAGATGGTCTAGAAAGGATGCAACGTCTTTGTTCTGCTTGGTTTCAAGATGCTTGAGATGCCTATATGTTGGTGAGGGCTCTGGGCTGTGATACACGAGTTAATTTTTTCTGTGGACAGGTGAATATGAGTATCTGTAGGTAGCTGTAGGAGCAGTTACTGATAATCCTACGGATGTTTTTGGGAGCCCTGGAGAAACCTGGCATTGTATTACTACAGTCAGGCAGTCCCTTTGCTCAGGACTTCTTTGAAGACCAGGAAAGCAGCAGCCACAGCAGAAGTGTTTGTCATCAGCCTCCTGTTACCCACCTCAGGTGATTCGTTTCTATGCATTTTGCTTTGTATGAAAACAGCCACTTGTGCTCTCTGTCTGCTCCCCAGCAGACCTCCTGAGAAAGCTACCTAGGCCTGCAGTTTCTATTGAGTCCAGTTTACAATATTTTTATTTGTACTGTTGCAGTTCACACACTGCTGTATGGACCAGACCCCGTTTCTTACAGGCACTGCGCAAAAGCAGCACGAAGGGAAACCAGAATGCTGTAAACTGCGATTTAACAGAGCTTGAGGACACAGCTCCATGAGGCAGGATAAGCCAACATCACAGTCTGCCTCTATCCAAAGGGGAATGTCCAGCCCCCTTTGAAAAATAAACAGTAGGATAGTTTTCTGCCATTTTAGTGAGAAGAATTGGCCCAACCAAGGCTCTGACAAATGCCAGAGGTGGTACAAAGGTGGTTGGCAGCAAATTGCTATATTGGCTCAGCTGCTTGCAGAACTGCAGCTTATATCAGTCTGAAGCTAAAATGCTTTATGAATTGAGGTCCTATTACTGGTTCAGAGCTATGGAGTTAGAACTGGGCTGCTTTAGTAAGTAGATCTCTATTAGAACAGCGTCAGGCTCCCAGTGGCTGTTCCTATTAGCACATGGCAGCACAATTTAAAAAATGCTTTGCTTCTGTCTGCTGGATGGTAGAATGACAGCCAGGGATGTGTCAGCTAATTTTGTTGCTTTGAATTTTTATTTAAAAGAATAATTAATAAAATGGACACAGTGGACACCAGGCCTATTTCCCTAGAGATCTTCTTAGCAATAAAAACAGGAGCAGAGAATGAAGGCTGGTGTATTATTTATAAAAAGGGCATCTGGTGTTTTGTTCTGTGGCTCCCCTGTAGTGGTTTGTTGTAACAAATTATGAGTCTGTCATGGTAAAAAATCTGTGCACCTATTCCTAGCAATACTCTTTGCTGTTAGGACACCATCTTTTATCTCCCTGTTAGAGGGGGGTCTTACTAGAAGCATCAATGGTAGGACAACAAAACAATAAACAGTCATCTTATGATGGCAAAATCCTTTTCAAAAATGCTACCAGCATGGTGGTATTTACTCTTCAAAGTCTAATCCATTATTTGGGAATGAAGAGAAGCAACCTCTTGTAGTTAAAAACCTTATCAAGCTCAATCACAAAATGAAATGAAAAGCTGTATTCAAATGCAACATACTTTATAAGGTGACTGATTATTTCACTGAATAAGAAATTCAAAATGGTCTAAAATGAAAAATCAGATTCTATCTGCTCTTGGTCTTCTTCTGGTAACCACCAGATTACAAATAGTCCCTACTTCCATGTCTGCTACTGAATTTCATTTCACTTTATTTAGCATATTTGAGGGGAGTTTGTTTATGGTATAACTAAGGGGAATTTCCAGATGGAAAGGAGGAGTTAGTATGTACAAAGCCAGACTCTGAGCTTTTCTTCTAAGCTTTGGGTTTTTTTCTGAGAAGGAAAAAACAAAACAACAACAGTTCCCTTTTACTGGTGCTTTTTCATCTGGCTGTGTAGGTGGTATGTTGAAATAATAGTTTGGTGGAGATTAAAGGAAGTGTGACTGCTATGTAACTTCTATCAGAAGGGGGAATCCCAGCTCTTTAAGGAGCGTGCAAACTAGATGTGAGTAGTGTTATTATAAGGTTCAAAAGAAAAACCAGCCCAAACAAACCCCTTCTCTCAAAACCTCCCCTAGATTTCCAGTATGCGTGAAAGTGGGCCAGGTCCTTGGCTGGGGAGCTTTCTGCTGGCATTGGTGTGTGGTCACTGAGTCTGGGCTTTGCATCTCCCTCCCGTTTCACCCTGTTGCTCTGCGTTGAGTCTGAAGAGGTCCTGCCGGGTTAAAGCATCTACTGCAGAGATGGGCAGCCTTGCTCTGGAGATGCAAAGGAGAGCCCACCAGTCCCCCGCTGTGTCTGGTCACTTCCCATAGTATTTTGTCCCAGTTGTCAAAGAGTACTGCTGCACACTGTCTCCTTTCTTCCAGGCTCAGGGTGTCTGGACTCAGCAGAAGCCAGTGCATCATTTATATACACGGAATACACCTGTTTAACACATAAGGAACACGCCTATTTCAACCTCCTCACCTAAAGTAAAGCAGTCTTTAGTTCCTGGTATTTTCTTCGATGTAAATTCAAGGTACAAAATAAGGCGTAACTCCTGGAAGCCATCCTTAGTAGAACAACAGACACTTAACATGAACCAACCCCCTTTTCTGTTCAGCCCACATCTAACCAACAATCTGTTTCCTCTCTTTAGAAATCATGCTTCTTATCACCTGTGATCTGTAGACACCTGCAGCTGAGTCTTCCCATGTGCCCAGTGCTGAGCAGCAAAGCACCTAATCCTAGTGTGGATTCAAAACTGTGCTGAAATCACGGTCCCTCTGCCCAAGAGTCGCAGTACAGCAAATCTGCACTGAGGACAACCACCCCACATCAGCAGCTCCTTCCAGAAAATGCTGATGCGCCCAGGATTTACTTTTCAAATCCTGCTGTTATCTTTTTCTTTAGTATATGGCAATCCAGCAGCTGTGGTCCTTGACTCCCCGGCCGGTGGCAGGTACCAGTCCGTGCCTGTCGGTTCCTATGAGGATCTTGGTTGCTCTGGAGAAAAGATGTGATGAAGAGATGGGGGGGTGGAAGAGGGTGAGGTCTGTACCTCTCCCACCAAAAGCAGGCCAAGTATATGGAAAATACATTTATGTTTCAGAAGGAAAGCGATTGGGGAACTGGCCTGGCAACAGGGGAACTCGGCTCTCAGAAGGAAGTCCCAGTGCCTGGTGCCAGGGCTATTTTTATCCTTTAACAGACAGCTGTAGTGGATCAAACGGAGAAACAGTCCTGATGGCTGGGCCCACAACTGCTGCCCGTGCACCCTGCCAAAGGTCATGCCCAAGGCCAGACCTGCTCTGGCAAGGCTAAAAGGCTGTGGAGATAGGTAGGAACTCAAGAAACAAGTGGGGTTTGTGCAAATATTTGTGCAATTAACTTGCACACAGTCAGAGGAGACGGAGAAGTGATTTAACATAATGAATAAGGGCTAAAGCCAATAAAAGACCGAAGAGCAGAGTGAGTCCTGAACCTCACACAGGATGGTGTTTGCTCTGGTCTTTGCAGATTGCTGTTGCAGGTAGTTCATGGTTTCCTTTTTTCAGATTGCTTTGAAGAACGCACACATGGGAAGTGTGCAGACATCAGAAGACATTAAGAGTGGCGTTACTGGGGGACCAAAGGTCTGTCTAGCTCAAGATCCGGTCTCCAGCCGTGGCTAAAAGCAGTCCCTGGGGAAAAGCAGCGTAACGGAGGCAGCACACAGTATCCTCTCCCGAAAGCCTGTCCCTGACTCCACAAGTCTGCAGGTCAGAGACTAGTTCAGCATTGATCTTTCTACTGCTATGCATGAACGTGCAAAGCTAAAATAATTTCCCCACACCTCTGCCTACATCTAACAGCATATACACGCTCGCAGTTGCTTTATTTCCTTATTTAGAGGACTGTACTGGGGGGCCATGCTGTGGTCATTCATTTGTATTTGAAACCTCTCACTTCTCCAGCTCTCACATCAGTTATGGGGTAACTTTTAGTGTTTTACAGGCCACATTTTTGTTTCCTGGTACGGCATCCAATGCCTGGAAAACTCTGAACCCATCATGTCTGGGCCAGACTCATAAAGGCTGGAACTCAGTTTGGCAAATAAATCCTGTTGTTGTTTGAAAGATGCTTATTAGCAATTGCAACACTTCCACCCTTAGCTCAAGTTGTTTGCATCTGTCACTTCTATTTGACTGTACTTACCCAGTTCATCCTCTTTATGCTTTTGGAGTATTGATGCACTATGAGCACTTCTTCAAACAGAAGCAGGAACGAGATCATGTCATCTCTTTCAGGAATGCTAATTAGCCAGACCATTCATTTTAAATATTTTTCCCTAGTAGACCTTGTTTATCATCTTCTTGATATTACTGAGCAAAAAAGTCCATGGTCAGCCCTGTGTTATTCATGTACATCATCTGACTTCTGAATACAGACCACTATCTATTAAGCACTCTCCTTCTTCTACATTACTATTAATTTTACTACCTCTCCCGAGTGATATTCCTGCACTATTGTTAAACTACTTTTTTCTTAGTAGATGTTAAAACACTTTCTTTGCTCTGTCTGTTCTGAGGTGTTTCCAGATGTTTTTAATTTCACTTACTCATTTCTCATACTTAGTTACTTCTATTTTATATTAATTGGCAGCTGTTTCCCCTTTTCACATCGGTGATAGATTGCTTTTCTATTTTCCATTGATTCTTTCACCTTGTCACTGGACCGGGATGAGATTTTTAGCATGATCTGTTTGCACTCCTGACTTGGAAATTCTGACTTTTTAACCATCTGATAAACTCTTCACCAAAGGACTCAACTTTCATTCAGATTTTTCTACCCGCATTTTTTTTACCAATGAATCTGGATAGTAACTTTCCTTGAGTTAGAGAACTTACCATTTTCATGCTGAGTGTTTAGGGCAGTCAATGCCACAAATAATCAGGTCACAATCATGATGGTTGGTCTTCAGAGAGCAACAAACTTTCTAACTAGCAATTAGTTCACCATGGTATGTCATAATGAATGATCTCACCTTGGGTGCAGTACCTGCTGGGTTAGAGAATTCACCTGTATCACCTAAATGCCATTTTTCTATTGGCTGCGTACACCTCTAGTATATGTCTCCCGTTCTGAAGTCCTCCATGGATACAGAACTTTTCTTTCCACAAATTAGACGAGAGTTTAATTTATAATAGGTTTAAGGAACAACTCATCCTGCTTTTTGACTTTCTGACTTTGATGGTCTGTAGCAGATCATTCTGCAGATATTCTTTCTCTTCTGCTCAGCATCTTGTAAATCTGATTTAGCAACCCACAAGCTGATAGTGATGATGTAGAGAACTGCCCCTGGTTTTGCCCTTCCTAATCAACAGTTTTATTACAGTAATCAGAAATGTCATCTCACCTGGCTTCTGTGGCATCAGTTACGTCAAACAAGTAACATAACTTCCTGTTCCTTTAATTTGTTACTGACCTTTCTAGCACCAATAGAAATGTCTACAAGTTCTCATTCTTTTTCTTGTTCAGTCTTGCTGAGTTGCTGTCTGTGTGTGGAGTTGCACAACGCTCACTTTCTCAGTGCTGTCTTCAGTGTTGCTGGTCTAACCAGCCCCGTATAGCCCTCCTGTAAAAATATGTGGAACCTACATGTGACAGTCTTTTTTTTTCTTTCTGTTTCTGCAGTTACCCTTCTTCCTCAAGAATAGGAGACAAGCAAAACCAAACCTGGTTGTCTCACACCCATTGTGCTAGCCACCTACAGCTTATTCCCAAAGTTTCAGGACATGGTTTAGTGGGCATGGTGGTGTTGGGTTGACGATTGGACTCGACGATCTTAAAGGTCTTTTCCAACCTAAATGATTCTATGATTCTATGGTTGTTCTGGTTTGCCTTGATAGGTCAGAATATCAGTCAAATAATACATTGTTTCCTTTTTGTGTTCAGGTTATTATTTCATATCAGCTCTAGCTGGATGAAAACAAGAAAGATCTGAATACTCATAAGAAAATATTTAGTTTTAGGAGGTTTCAAGATCAGTTTTGCTGATCTGTTGATATTCACATGAACACCAACAAGCGAGACTGACTCTAACCTGCTGTTATAGTAATAAAAAATGAAACGTCATCTCTAATATCTGGGTCAAGGGAAGGTGCTTGTGAGACAAGCTGTTGTGGTGGGAGTGCCTTTCAAGAAGGAGGAAGGGAAGTGAGTGGGAGACAGAAACAGCAAGTGAGTCTGTATTTGAGAAAGTGAGAAACTTCATGAGCCAGACAGCCTCCTACTTGGGCAGCTGCTGTGGTACGTGGCAGGGCAACACAGTGCCCAGCAGCACAGTCCCAGCTCTTGGCTCCCAGCTTCCACCCCATAACAGGGTGGCCAAGTCCACCCAGGACTTGCCCAGGTGGAGAGGCTGGCCTAGCTACTGGTTGCAGAGCCTAGAACGGGCTGGAGGAACATAATGGAAATCTTGAGCCAGAGGAAGGCATCTTCTGCATAAAGGCAGAAGGCTACTGGGGCAGATAGGTACTACAGTCCCATGGCCCACAACATGGATGCTGCATCAGGTAGTGGGAAGAGGGTTGGATGGAGCCTCCTGAGAGCACTAAGGATGGTAAAGACTCATCATTGTGTCAGGTCTAGAAACTCAGGGCAAGACTTAAAGGTATTACAGTCGGAGTAGGCACAAAAAGAAAAGACAGGAAGAATGGGCTGCTGCAGGGAGGGCAAGGTGGTTTCTATAGGAGTGGCATTTTGGGTAGGAAGTCAGGCGAGAGGAATTTGTGCTTCTGAAGGTTGGGGATGGTGAAGAAGGTGGGGGCAGGAGATTTTACTGTAAGCAAGCTGAGAAAAGCCCCAGAGTTTGGTGATGCTGTAAGCAAGGGCAGAAGTTACCAAATCTGACTGCAGGGAGAGAGTAAGAAGATGGGAGAAGAAAAGGAGAGTGAATTTGGCATGGAGGTGGAGGAGGGAGTTAGCAGGAATGGGGCTAAAAGAAAGGTTTATTATAGGAAGAGCAGTCTTTGAGCTGGTGGTGGGACATGTAAGAGTTCACAGTTGCAGAGAGGTCAGACTAACAATACAGACGAAAATATCCTTCTCAGAAAAATATTTACTGCAAAAAGGAATAGAGACATGTTTTCCAGGGGAGGGACTGGCAAACAGTGATGACGCCTTCACTGGCAAGGCCTGCAGAGATGACTTGTGGGGCAGACACCAAGGGATTAAAGTCCAGCTTTTGGAGCAGACAGGACTGAAGGTTCATCAGGGAGGATCCGATGGAGTCAGTTGTACCCACCACCAGCTTTGTCATTTTCTCCTTGGAGATGAAGGTGGTAAGGAGGAGCTCATGAGTAGAGACTGGGCAGATGAGCAGGCAGTATTAGTTGTCCTGAGAGGTGAAGCACGAAGTCCCTAGTTTTTTGAAATGAGACGTGGCTACAAGAGAGCTGAGAACAACTGTCCCGAATGGAGAAAGGGACTGGAGAGCTATTCCAGGGATTTAAGGAAGACAACCTAGGAGCTCTCCCCAGGAGCAAGCGAGGAGGGCATCTAGTGATGGCTGGGAGCACTGCGGGGTTTTCCCTCCGTCCCTCGGGCTGGTGACACCACGGTACCTTCCCACTGACT
The DNA here is from genome assembly GCF_929443795.1 of Astur gentilis. Classification (NCBI taxonomy): domain Eukaryota; kingdom Metazoa; phylum Chordata; class Aves; order Accipitriformes; family Accipitridae; genus Astur; species Astur gentilis. The sequence continues at coordinate 13,955,533 of NC_064904.1, forward strand.
CAGAACATGTCCTGAGGCTGTGCTGAAAGTCGTCCCCTCGCACGCATCAGAACTGTTTTGTGGTTGTTTTGGGGGCACTGTCAAAACGCAAACGAAGCTTTCTAGCTCCTCTGACTGTCGGTCTGACTGAGAAATAGGGTAAGTCACTGGGAAAGCCTGTGTCAGAGGGGAGCTGGTTGCCTGCCTGTCTGTCTACTTGTCTGGCCCCAGGCAGGACCTCCTGGACGGTTGGACAGCTGGCTAGAGGTGCAGAATCGTAACTGCTACAGCCAGGGCTGTCACCACCTGGCCACCATGCCAGGGTCACCGCTCCAGGTCCAAAAGGTTACATGAGAGATGCTCTGAACGCAGCCCTGTTTTTGACAGGAAAGTTAACTTCTAACTCTTAAAAGTACAAATTTTAGGTTTTACTTCCGACAACTAAAAAAATTACTCCTCATGGATAACCACCACAGCCCCTCTCAGATGTAGGTGCCTTCTTCCCTCATGGACACGTATTTGGTTCCATGCATCCAAAGGACAGAGCCTGGACTCCCACAGGCAGAAGAGCACGACTCTGCCCGGGAAGCCACCAGGGATGAAGCCTCACGCTGGGCCAGGAGTAGCTCGACAGAACTCTCTGATACCAAGCAGAACTATACCTATCAGAACTGCTGATACCAAGCTGCTTTTAATTTTCTACTTGGCTATTTATTAAAGAGACGCTGGCGGTGAGGAGCCTGTGCACGCTCTTGGTGTGTGAGCACTCAGACAGTGCTCATTTACATTTTGCCTGTGTTGTGTTAGGCTGGCTGCCTCGATAAATATCCTCAAATGCCTGCTGCCCATGCAGAGATCTTCTTGTTCTTACATGACTGAAGGGAACTTACGCACTTTCGCACAGAGGACTCGGAGGTGGCATGGAAAAGCTGTCACAGTTTAGTGATCTGAAGGGAACCTTTCAAAGCTTACGCAGTCAGGGATAGCTGGTTTGTTGGTTTTTTTCCATGGGTCACTCACTGTAAAACTATGAGTTACTCAGGGATAGAGAAAATTATCAAAGAGTTTAAAAGAGGCAAATTCAGACATGCCTCATCTGTGCAGGCTACACATCCAACTTCTTTGCTCATAGAAGGAATGTAGCTGTTTCCATGTTGAAAAAATAACATGACTAAGATGTAGTGCATTTGAATAATAAAGCAACCCAGTCTGGGCCCCACTGAGTGTTAAAGCAAGACTCAGCTTGCAACATGTGGCTTCGAAGTATCTTGTACCTAACTGTTAAGTGATTTTTTTGTCTGAACCTCTCAAACCAGAGGAATTCAGGAATGGCCTAGGCTGACTCCACAAATACTGGTTCTGTAGAATGGATGTCATCCTCAGGGCATGGGGCACAACTCTCTGTTCTCACTGAGCCATCAGTTTGTCCCCACAGCTCCACTCCCCACGGCTATAGCTCCTCTTGGCTACACCTGGCTGGATGATCCTGGTCTTAGAAACTGCTCAGTCTTGGCAGGGAAAAGACACTGAAGGGCAAAAAGGTACAATGGGCAAAGCCAGGGAGGCCTTTGTAAGCATTAGCATTAAAAGGGTTTTGGACAGATGTTCAGCAGCCCTGGAGAACAGTAGCTTCATCTGAGTGATTGACACTGGTCATATTAAAAATGTGGGCTGGTGGGGACTCCATCTCCAAGACTGGAGACTGTTCCCCTGGCCCAGGGATGAGCTTAAAATCACAGCCGTGCATCATCTTCCCATGGCTTGTCCTAGTTTTTTATATACAGAGCTGGTAGGTGGTCTTGTCCCACCCAAGATTTTATAGAGACTTTGGTTTCCCCAGCTGAGTCAGTATATTATTCCTAAACCACCAGCACTACCACCACCACAAATGAACAAATAAATAAATAATCCTGCATCCCCAAAGCAAATCAATTATTCAGGGTGCTTCCTGGGTATAAAAATCTCTGGAGCAGTGACATTTAGGAGGCTGTGGATCAGCTACTTTGCAGTGTCATGAAAATTTCATGCTCACTTGGCGAGGAAGTTGGTGAGTCAGGCAAATGAGCTCTTATGCCATCTCCCTGACCTGGATACAAACACACACAGTTTCAGATTACCGCTGTGGGTGTACAGCTCGGAGAGGGAGAGACCCAAATGTGTTTAGGTCTTCGACATCCAAGGAGTCCAAGTTTCAGATGTGCAACACCCTTAGGGATTTTTTGAAAATTTCAGTCCTGGTGCCCCTAAAATATAGCAGACTTACAGATGGATTCTTGGTTTCTAAATGCAAAGTCATGCACAGAGCATCCACCTGAGAGCAGCTTTATTGCCCTGCTGGGACTCACTCCTCCTGCTCCTACCCATTCCTGCTACAGCCAGCAGCACTGTCCCACGACTGCGTTTCACCTGGTCTGCAAAGTGTGGCTGGAGGTGGCAGACAAGAGGAAGGAGAAAACGTGTCACCGAATTTTTAAAGTTTTGAAGTTTAAAAAATGCCAAGAATGGGGAAAATGAGAGAAAAGAAAGAAGAAAAAAACCCGGTAGACCCAGTAGGCAGGTTTAGCCACAGCAGAACCAATTACTACAAAGTAAGAATCTGGAGTTTTGAGTTGCTTACAGCTTTGCTACACCAAGTTTGCGATATTACGCTGCTTTATTTGCTGCAGTCCTCCCTATGCTCCTGGCCGTCACGCTCCCACGCTCTCCTGAAAGGCATCGGGACCAGTTCATTCACTTGGCAAATCTTTTCTGCCTCTCTGGCGGGTTCCTGAGAACCCAGGGATGCTCCAGCCTTGAGCCCGAGGACTGGTACCAGCTCTCACCAGACGATGTCACGCTCACCCCACGGATGCTCCGCCGATCTCCAGCCACAACCACTGCAGTGGAGGATACCTCCCGTCCTGCTGCATTAAGGGTTTGCCAAGCTCTCCTTTTTGTACCAATCACGCAGTACAGAAGGTACCATTAAGGCTTTAAAATTTAATGAGCTCTAATAAAAATCTCTTCCTGTGATATACAACCTAAGCAAAGGCTATGCTGCAGGAAGGTCGCATTTGTGTATGCCCTCATATCTTTCCTTCCTCTCCGTTTTAACTATATGTCCCCAATCACTTAAGCAGCATTTCTGCAGCTGTATGTTGTGGAGTTATTGCAGATGAACTCCATATAGGAAGGTAGGTATCTAATTGCCACTTTGAGCCTAACTCTAACACGGGGCCATCTGCCGCATCTAGCTGTAGTGTTTACATTTCTGACATGCTGATATATGCAAATCTGCCTAAATCTTGGCTGAAATGATCATGCCTAAATACTGCCTGATAACTTCCTAGCCCGGGGAAACAAATGGGAAGTCCATCCTCTCGCCTGATTTGACTCAGAGTTCATCCTCTAAATTTACAGGGCACAAGAAGCTCTATAAATGGCTATATCCCATAAGCTTTCTCAGCACACCAGTAATCTGCACTGAAAACAGATGCCACTGGTTTAAGCCCTCTCCCAGGCTGTTGGAAACCCAGACTGAACCTCTATTTGCTGTAGTTTATGTAGAGCCTCCCATGTCCTGAAAAAGTGCTGTGAGCATCCAACTGATACATCCTCTGGGGTTTGGTCTCAAAGTCTCCTGCTGAAGCTGTTCCATGTTATAGAAATAATTAAACATTCACTGAACCAGAGACAAGAAGTGGAAGACGGACTCTCCAGCCCCATGGTCAGGACACTCTTGTGTGTGATGTGGGAAAGTCAAGTTACAGGTTCCTGCTCCAGTGAACAGCTAACCAGCAGCACAAACTGGGCCAGCTCCAACAGGAGAGGCTGAGTCCCGCCTTTCCCAAGACCATCCAGGGCCTGCTCATTTGGGCATTTCTCTGAAAGAGAGGAGAAAGGAAATCAAAAGCCACCTGCAAAATCTGCAAGCATCTTAACTGCTGTTGTAAGAGCTGACATGTCTCTGTGGGAAGAACCTGAGCTACCTCACATAAAGTCTGAAGCGTGAGCTGGGTCAGAAAGGTCCATCCAGCTCCGTGTCTGTCTCCAGCCTTGGCTGAAAGCAGGTGTTGGTGGAAGAGCAAAACCACGAGGTAAATCCTTAATGATACCTCCCCAGGACACACGCTGGGCCACCAGAAGTGATGACTTTCCCAAGTGGATATAAACACCTGGTCACCTCTCCTGGGTTCCCCATGGCTTATTCTTCTGCCTTACCCAGTTAGCTCATTTCTTATGACCTTGAGCCCCTCATTTTTCTTATAGCCTGTGGCAGAGGGCTGGACACCCAAATCTGAGCTGGGAGATCCCTGGAGTGGCTGTGTGCCTCAGAGGTGAGTATGGCAACTTGTCTGCAGGTTTATTGGTGTGCAGCACCGAGCATCGCGCATGTCTGAAAGCCACAGGCACTGCTATAGCACGGCACTGAGTGCTGGTTCAGTGTTTTACTGCCGTAAGTGACACCAGCCCCTCTTGTTTTTCACCTGATGCTTTTCTTTAATGACCTAGTTGTGCAAGAGCATCTGGGATGATTTTATTTAGTCTCAGATTGGGTTTGCTTATTTTGCAAAAGGGGAAAAGAAAAAGTGATTCTTTTTGAAAAAAGCCTCTGAATATTTAACTTCTATGTACCATCAAAGTATGCCTCAGTTCCCCAGTCTGTTGCACCAATTTTAAAGTGGAGGCAAGGTGTGGAAAGAGAGTCAGTATCTCTTATAATTCCCTCTGGTATATTTGGACAGAAAGGCAAGTGTCCAGGCCTTGACTGCTCCGAAACAGAAAACTCCAGGCTAAGTTTAGGAGCTTCTATTTCAGACATGAAAAACAGTGGGGTTATCTGAATTTGTCCAGATCAGTAGCTGACCTAATGAAAAATATTCCTCTGCAGACCTTGCCCAAAGGATATCCTTAGATCACCTCAGCTGGTAGAGAGACTCAGCTGAAGTCAGAGGAGCTGCATGGGTGTTAAAACTCAGTAGTACACAGAAGACTAAGGCTCTCATGTAGGCTCCTTGTTAGGGAGGTTTTTAAGCACCTTTAAACATGTTTGCGGTTCCCCTGACTTCAAGTCAAGCTCCGTGCTTAACGCATTAAAAGGTGGAATGACTTAGCTTTGGAAGCCCCAGAGACTTCAGGGAGAAGTCGCTTGACCTCCTTGTGTCTCAGTCCATCCAGAACAAGAGAGTGAAAAGTAAACAGCACCTCATTAAAAAAGAAATAGATAGTGTGACTGACCTGAGCTTGCCTTGGTAAATAAATTACAAAGCCATAAAACTGCTTGAGGAGCTGCTTTGTCCCTTTGAAACAACACCCACTTTAGACACTCTCTAAACACACCACGCTGGGGGGTTACCCAGAGTAATTGCCGAGGAGCTGTTATCATTATCTACCTGCCAAGCCCCCATACATTCTCCCTGGGCTTGTGTCTGAGCTAAGGAGAAAGTACAAACCCTTGATGAGAGGTCCCACTGAACACCAAGAGAACGATTTACCCGTGAGCTTTCCCAGCTGTTCTTGCCACACAAAAGCAGCTCAAGCCCAAATTTATACCTGTGTCCTTCTCCATTCCCGAAGGACTCACCTTGATAGTTCCGCTACCTTGGGCATTTAGATGCTGCTGCTTTCAACACTGCTTGCTGGGATGCCACATATTTCCTTGGTAAATACTGGGGTTTCTGAGGTTGGCATGAATAAGGAGCAAAACAGTCAGGGATTTCTGGGAGAAGTGTTGGAGGAGTGATCTGGGATCTTGAAGATTAAAATAAGGAGCCAACCAAGCAAAATTTGGTACTGATATGAGTTGATTTAGGCACTGAGATGACAGACTAGGTCTGAAGGAAAGTCAGCGTCTCGATTTCAGCACCGAATCTGAATGCAGGGTGGAAAAGTCCCATGGCTGCAAAAGCAAAACGTGTCTCTAGAAATGCAGTTGTAGGGAGTTCACTGCGGATGGTGACTGATACTAATGTAACAGGATTCAAAGTGGGGAAAGACTCCATATATCACTCAGCCAGATGAAGCATGATCCCCTACCACCACACTGCTTCAGAAGCAAACCAAATGCACAGCATCCCATCAAACGTAGTGAACCTTCGGCCCCTTGCCCAGTGTTGCATGGATTACCTGCCCATGACCTGAAACTCTCACCCTGCCCATTCCCTCACACGTTGACAGCCTCTGTCTTTGGGAATGCAACCTGCCATGGGTCACATGAAGAGATTAGTATGGCCTAGACATTTAAGCTACATCAACAGCTGTCCCCGTGCTGTGTCCCAGAGACAGGTAGGATGGGAACAGGGTGTTTCCTCCTGTATGTAAACAAAAACCTTTCTGGCAGATCAAGGTCCCATCAAAGAGAAGGTACAAACTCGCTTTTCAGTAGTTGCAGAATCAATGCTTAACTGAACACAGAACTGGCGAGGAAAGATACAGTTTCTTGGCATGGCCTTTCTACACTACCTTTAAATTCTTGTGTAATTAAAAAGAAGCGAGGAAAAACCCCCAAACCACAACAAGCACCACTTTTTATTGCTCTCCCTATGCTTAATGAAGTCCTAAAGACTAGAGAACTGTACAGACAAGACTCCTGAGCATGACAGACCAGAGCTTATGGGCTGTATCCAGTCTGCTGCTGGCACTGCACACAGCCAACTGCTATAGCATACGACTGCAAGAGATCTGTAAGTAGTTCAGGTTACTTATTATCCGGGACTGCAAGGCTTTGGTACAGTGAGTAGAGAAAAACAACTGTGGCACTTACATTAGGTACCCAAATGCCCTTTGTCTCGAGCAGGAGGTATGATTTTGTGTGTCTTGTCAGCTCCTTTCCCTTCTGCTTAGCTGTGTGAAAAGCTTCATCTCCACCAGACGTTGTAAAATGAGGATGGAGTTTTGTCTTTGTTTTTAAATAGCTAAGCAGCTGTATCGTGCCTCTGAATGAGATGGGTTTGAGATGCGTTTGAAAAGCAGCTAAGTGGTAATCTCTGCTAGGCAGGATCATTTGAGGGGAATCACATTTATTATTTAATTTTACTATTTAGCATTGCATGTTGTTGTTCATCTTGAGGCGGACGTTTATTGAGAGAAGTGCAGCAAAAGCACAGCATTCCAGACAGAGAAGGTCAGTTATATTTACGTGACATAAATATTCTATTACATACAGAATAGCGAAAGGAGCTCTTTGCTCAGGATGAGCTAAAACATTTTGCTGGCCTCCTATCATGGCAACTCACCTCGGGCCAGACCCTGTGGGCTCTTGCTTAGCAGGGTTTCTTGATGCTATCAGTAGTGGCAACATACCTGCAAAGGTCTCAGAGATACAAACCTCCTTGGCTAAGCCACCCCAGGAGGCCCTGGAGTTACCCTAACACACACTGTTTTCCAGCTAGGGCTTTTTGAGCAATCTGGATGACTTTACAGGCAGATTTCCTCAGGCTTATACATGCTGAGCTGTATTTAACTAATGGGACATCTTGGAGAGTAAGAGGCTATTCACTGTAAGTAGGGACTCAGGACTAGCTGTGACTTGGAAATATTGCATACAGTTAAGATCTGCACACTCCAGTGAGATAGTTAATGCAGTTAATGCGGTTAAAATCAATGGGCTGTGCTAATTTACCTCAGCTGAAGCCCTCAGTGTCTGCATTTCGCATGGCTTTTCAGTGCTTCCTTTAAACTCTATTAATTCTAATGTTTAGTTGTAAACAAACTGATTGATGGCTCAGTTAAAGAAAAATCAACTGTAAAGGGTCAAAGATTTAACCTGTCCTATCTCTATTACTCCCACGCAGATCTTTTAGACCATTTATTTGCATATGTTAAAATCTAATTTGAGTTGTTCATCACATAGAACTAGGTAAGTTGTTTTTTTTTTTTTTTAATGAGAGATGTAACTTCAGGGCACTATTAAATTCTAATTAAAAATCAGTCAAAAGCACCCTTCTCTTAGTGTTTGTGCCTGCAGCAACGCTTCCACTATGGTATCAAAAGCTCAGTTCATTACTTCTTAATTAATTTTGCCTTGAGAAGCTCTAAGTTCTCAGAGGACCTGTTGGATTTTCAGAGCATTGTCTACGTAGCATTGGCTTGTACACAGCAGCCGCAGCCAAATGACATTCAGATCAGGAATTCTTACCCATGTAATCCAATTTGATACAATGGCTGCAGCCTGCCAGCTTTCGGGAATCTGAAAGACCCTTGAAGCTCCCAACACAGAGGATATCCTGCCTGGAGCTACTGATCTTGTAGGGATTTTCTCATCTCCCTATTCCCAGTGTGCATATTTTATAGTTGAAAAGGTTGGTGTATGGGTTGTTTGGGTTGGGTTTTTTTTTTGGTGAAGCTCATGATGAATAAGAAGCTAGACTTGTTCCTGACCCCCAGGAAATCTTGTTTGGAAGACCTTGAGTTGGCCAAGATGTTTTTGCTCCACCAGGCTCCTGAAGATGTGCACGTTCATTTTCAAGATAAGAATCCTGCAATCATGATCTCCAACTGCAAATGATTCATTTCCCCTCTTGGCCCGGCTGTGTGCGCACGTGTCTGAGGGTGGTGAGCCAGGGGCTGACCAGTGCCCTGGAACAAAGAAAGGAAAAGAAGGGAAAGGGGTGGAGGAGAATAATCTACCCAGTCTCCTGAGGAACATTTTCCACTGGTTTAGGGCGCTTTCACCTGAGCAGTTTTTATGATGAACTGAGCATGAAGGGGCCCAGGGTGGCTGGAACATCTGAGCACTCCCCAAACTCTACAAGATGGGTTTGACAGGAGACTGTGAACCAAACTTGCAAATGTCCCTCTGAGCTGGCCTGAGAGAGACTTCTGCAGCTGCTGGCTAAGCCAGGAGAGACCTGGATGGTATAAAATTTCATTAGAAACCTTTATATTAAGCCTAGCTTGCACAAGCAGACCCTGTAACTATCAAAGGCAATAGTTCAAATCTACCTTCATGTGTATCCAAGTCTTCTTGCTGCAAGGCACAGAGTTAGATGGGTGTGACTGAGGGAGCTGTGGATGAAAAAAAGTAGAAATGGGGAATGGGGAAGGCTTAAAATGAGGTTTTGAGGCAATGTCAGCTTTCAGATTTCCTCTTGGAGAAAGTGCACAGAGAAAGGGGAAAAACTTAAAGATAGAAAGAAGAGAAATCTTGGTGAGTGGATTGGGGCAAGATATTTTGGACAGCCCCCTCCTTTCCCCATGGTATCCTGCCCTTTTCTTCAGCAACGCTTTAGCTAAAGCTTGCCTCTCCTTTTCTCAGATGCTAATTTGGAGGCAGAACAGCGGCCGGATATTTTGCTTCTCCTCCTCTCTGCTGGAGATGGTGAGGGAGCAAGAAAACAGACCGGGCATCTTAAGGGAGATCAGGTATGAAATATCTGCTCAGCTTTCTCTTCTCAGAGCCTGTCCACTCTGGAGCCAGCAGAAGCAGATCTCAGGGCCGAGGTCTGGAGCCACATGCCTGCCCCTTCCTTGTTCCCAGAGCCACACTTAACAGCAGGCTTTAGTGATGGATGGATGGATGGATGGATGGATGGATAGCTCCACAAGCCTCAGCTGATCTCACTTACATGTCGTGGAGGCCAGGAGAGGTTGAAAATCAATGCCAGGTTTGGTCCATATGGTGTAGGTTTTGATATTCCTGCTATGTCACACAGCATCAACACTCAACACCAAGTAGCTATCAGTTGAGATAAGCATCCAGTTGAGCTGAGAAAGCTGCAGCCCAGTCTGGGTCAGGGAGGCCTGGTCGTATTTCTTGCTGTCCTCAGCAAAGAGTCAAAACCTCAACCTTCTTGATGCTGCAGTTGTAGATGTGCTGTCAAGTGTGTACCCTTCAACTGTGGCCACTATGTTGTGCCAACATAGACAAGTCACTCTTAGAGAGTAGAAGCGGAAAGTCTCCTCAGTTTTGATTCTGAGGTTCGTTTGATTTTGCCAACTTTTTGTTACTGAAAGGCAGCATACCTGACCCTAATGTGCCCCAGAGGTGTCAAGGATCACAGGGGCTGCGGAGCTTAGATAGGAGAAGACAATAGGGAAGGAGGGTTGGGTACTTACCTGAGAAGTAGGAGTAAAGCTGGCCTGGCTTTCCATGGAGGACAAAACACAGGACAAGACTGTGCCAAGGCCATAGCGGTACAGAGATGGCAATTTGGAGGGGAAACAGGGAGGCCCTTGCCTACTCCATGCGGCAGGATGGGACCATTTTTCCTGATATGCTCTGGGATCTCACAGCTACCAGTAATAAGATTATAAGGGGGTGCACAGAAAGAGCTGGGGCAGAGCGTGAAAAGCCCATGGGCTGTGTAGCAAATGAACCTGAGCAGGCGCTATGGGAGGGGAATCTGCCTTACGCTTGGTATGCACCTATAGGCTGATTTACTGCCTCTGTGCCTTCCCAGACTGACTGTTTCCCCTCTGCGCTGAGTGCTCATGAAAGGGGAAATAGTCTATGCTCAGGGAGCCTTGGAAGATGTTAGCCAAAATTTTGGGTGGGGAGGTGAGCAAGGCTGCAGGCTAGTTTTAGCAGGAATCCCCTATATATTTGAACCAACTCCCTTTTATTTTTCTGTAGAGAACACCTGGCCACGGGGCTTAGCTGTAGTCTGTGTGAGACCTCCTGGCAGGGAAAGCGAGTCACTTGTGAAAGACTTCCTAAGGGAAATGCTTACATCCACTGAGGTTTAGCATACTGGAAAATGTACAAAAAGGAAAAATTCTTGTCTAGGACAGAGGATGGCTTGGATAAGATAAGTGATCTCGTCAGGCTCGCAGATCCTATCTGTTTACTTATACCACATTGCATCGAGCGAGGGTGTGTTGGCATCCTTCCAGCCTGTACCTCCTCTTGCATCTGGGCAGAAACCCATCAAAGAGACTGAGCCCAGCTGCAGAGCTGAGAGCGCGAGCGGACCTTCTCCCTCACCTCCTGCTCCCCTTCCAGTCCCTCTCCTTCTCTTTCGTCCCTGCCACCCCTTCCACCAGCTGGCACCAGGCCGAGCGTGACCCTTGGAGTACGTGCCTCTGACCACCCTGCCTCCAGGCCGTTTCAATGCGGAGCACTCGGTGCTCCAGGATTACTGGGAGTAAGTTTCCAAGGAATTCATTTGTCATTACTTGCTAAATAAATGGAGTCTGATAAGAATCTGCATTCTGCTTCCATAAAAACCTATAGGTGCTGTATCTGGTGTCTAAGTAGTTTCTCACAAGAACACACAAGTCACTCATTCTTCTCCATAAAAGCCGGAAAAGACTGCCTGGATCAGCTGTTGTGGTTAATGCTTTGGAGGGAGGCCTCTGCGCTTTCATTATCAGCAATCGCCATGAAGTGTTGGACAGGGAGGGCTCAGCAGCACAGCAGGAAAAGGGTTTCATATCTGGAAATAATCTTGCAGAAGTCTCTCCTAGGGCTGAAATTCTTGGCAGGAGCCTTTCATCCGAATCCCCTGAGAGAGCAAGGCAATGGGCTTTCGTCCTCTGGTAAAGCCTGGCAAGTTTTACGTATTTTTGAAAAGCAATTAAAATTTTTTTTTTTTAACCTCCATATGACAGGAGCCATAAAAAGAATACATCTAGTCACTTTTTATGTTGGACATAAACCAACATATTCCACAAGTAACATCCTCGATATTCATCTTAGGAACAGGCCTGGCTCACATCTCTAGAGCAGCAGAAGACCAGATCTATAGACATCTAATTGCTGCTGAAATCAGTGTGATTTAGTTAGCTACTTAAATACCTTTTCAAATCAAGCCTGTGCTGCCTTGCATGTGTTAATAGATGTATCCTCATATCCTGATGCTCTAGGAAGCAGGACTGAATTTCAAGAGTTGGGGTACAGGGACAGAGTAACATATGGTCACGTTTTCTGAAGAGCCTGAAGTAAATCACAGCAGTTTGAAAACCCCACTCCTGCAATTTGTCCAAGCTCTGGGAGAGTCTGGGGGCAACACTCGCATCTCCAGCCTCCAAGCCTGGATTTCACAGGGCCAAGCAGGCATCAGCTAGAGCTTGTTAGCTCCAGTAGTGTTTTGATTTTTCTATTATTACATATACTTTTTCCATTATAGAAACATCAGGCATTGCGGAGGGTGGGGAAGACTTTTGTGCTTCAAATAGGTCTTCACAAAAGGGCTAAAAAAAATCCCACAGAACACCCAAGATAACATTGTCGTCTGTAATATTAGTAATGCGCCCAAAATGGAAAACATTCTTGTTGTGAAACTCTCAGGGTGCTGTTTTGTTTGCTCCTTATTAAGAGTTAATAAACAAAACTGTTTGGGTTAATTTTGTCATGTGTACTGCGAGTTGCTAAGTAACATGGCTCCACTCTGCCTGAAGTCTGTGTAGTGAGACAACTGAGAGAGGCATTAAAGTGCTATAAAATAAATGGGATGGATCACGTTATAGTATACCAGACCCTGACTTGGCATTTGAAGCATGGATTTTTCCCCCCCCTTTCTTTGTTTTAGGTGTAGAAAAAACAGAGATACAGAGTCTACCTGACCTACGAAGGGCAAAGAGCAGGTTATGCTTTTGGCAGGTGGGCTGTTCTGCAGGTCTCGCTGGGAGATGATGCCTGCAGATCTCTGCCCGTTGCTAAAATCATTGCTGGGCTGGGGGTGATCTGCAGCAGGAGGGCAGACACCCAAGGGCCAAGGAGGAGAGTGAGGAAATTGTCTTGGTAGTCACAAGATCTGGGAGGTTTTTGCCCAAGATTTTTGATCAGCAACAAGCAGAGGGCTTGGAAGGTCCTACCTGGTGGCTCATCATAGCAGGGAAGGCACACCACAAGCTGTGTACATCCGTGGTGCTATAGGGGCTACAGTCCTGCTGGATTTCCCTGCTGCTTTCCAAAGAAAAGCCTCTCTGGGATGGATTTTAGTCCCTAGCAGGGCCAGGCAGGCTGGCGTGGACACAGTTTCAGGAGCAGAGCTGGGAGAAGGGAAAAGCTGGATTAAATGGTGACCATGCAAGATGATCAGAGCAGAAACCTGTCTGGCTTTGGGGGATGGGGGAAAGGCAGTTATTTTGCTGCAGCTTTCAGACAAATGGATTTATCTTTAAAATGGTAACTATCACTGTCATATGAATGTAAATTGAGAATTACTTTCTGTAGACAAGTACAAAAAGAGGTACTGTGTGTAAGGTCTAATTTTATACTGAAAGCAACTAGCGGAGAATAAGACACTATTTTAATAATGATAGAGATGGAGCACATTGCTGGGCTGGGAATTACCAGGGAACACAAAGGTTTTATCAGATCTCTTTAGTTTAGTTTGCAGGCATTGTTCAGTTTTTGAAGAAATCCTGATTTGGATATGAGAATTTCAATCTTTCAAAGGGGTGTTAGCAGCAGCGGAGTTTTTCTCTGCCTTAGTCTCCTCCTCGGACAGGTTGCTCTCAAGAAACAGGCAACTGTGTTTAGGCTGAAGATCCTAAAGGAAGAATCACATACATGTTGCTTAGGACCATTTCTATTCCAGGACTGGAGTTGCAGTCTGAAGAAAGCAAATCATTCTCAAAAAGTCTTACATTGGTCCATTTGTACAGTGAGCTACAAGCTTTCAGGGTATGTTACAGCTTTAGAGTTATTATTTTGGTGCAGAGAGTAGTGTTTTCAGGATACAGCTTTTCAAATGTGAAATTTCCCCTTGAATTCAGTGACTTTAAATAGTATAAATTATGCTGCAAATCAAGCAGGGGTAAGGGGAGAGAGGAGAGAAACAAAATCCAGGAATACAAATCAGTCAAGACAGATGCTGGAGGAATGTAAGCAGTGCAAATTTCAAACTTTCAGGGTGTCGTGGTTTAACCCCAGGCAGCAACTAAACACCACACAGCCGCTCGCTCATTCCCCCCACCCAGTGGGATTGGGGAGAGAATTGAAAAAAAGTAAAACTCTTGGGTTGAGATAAAGACAGTTTAATAGGAGAGAAAGGAAGATGATGTTGATGATAATAATAATAATAACAACAACAACAACAACAATGATAAAAATAATAGTAATAGAATTGGAATATACAAAACAAGTGATGCACAATGCAATTGCTCACCACTTGCCCACTGATGCCCAGTTAGTTCCCAAGCAGCGATCCGCCCCCCCTAAACCAACTCCTCCCAGTTTATATACTGGGCATGACGTCACATGGTATGGGATATTCCTTCGGCCAGTTTGTGTCAGCTGCCCTGGCTGTGTCCCCTCCCAGTTTCTTGTGCCCCTCCAGCCTTCTTGCTGGCTGGGCATCAGAAGCTGTAAAATCCTTGACTTTAGAGTAAACATTACTTAGCAACAACTGAAAATATCAGTGTGTTATCAACATTCTTCTCATATTAAATCCAAAACATAACACTGTACCAGCTACTAGAAAGAAAATTAACTCTACCCAGCTGAAAGCAGGGCACAAGTCTTCCCATATTTCTCAGGGCTAAACTAGTACTTGTCAGTATGAAAAAACCCCACCCCAAAACTCCAAAACTTTCTGGTTTTTGATGAAGTGTGGGTGGTAACTCATGGGTTTAGGAATCACAGGACTTCTTCCAGAACATACCTAAAGCTATTTCCTTCCAGTAGCTGGCCAGACATCCTCCAAGCGCCTGCAGACAAGACAATAGAGAGCTCCTAGCACCATCTGGGGTTACGGTTAAAAGCACCAGGTTGGCACTTCCCAAGATCTTACCAAGAATGCTTTAAAGGATACATGGAGTTCATTTATGGCTTCTGCAAGCAGAAGTTGGGCAGGATGCATTTCATACAGCTTACGTGTAGAACAGATATAGATCATGCATATGCCGTCTTTTTTATTTTGCCTGCAGTGCCTGACATAGTACTGTCTGACAATGAATCATACAGATTCAAACAGTTCAGTGTGCCACAGATTTAAACATGTAAGTGCCATTTCCTATTGTCCCCAGTCCAAGGGGTTGGTAGAACATCATGTTAAAATAATAGGGCTGCTATTAATAAAGCCAGTGGAGTCTGTATTCAGCACTGCTACATGACAAAACACATCCATGAGGCAGAGGTTCTCATCTGCTGACACAGACAGCTAAACCCAGCCGTGCTGGAGCTGCTAACATGCTTTTCAGTCTCACTGGAGACCCTGTAGAAATACTGAGATGATTAAGACAAGACAGAACAGTACGACTAATGCAAACCAGGAGCTGACACCGCTTCTTAGAAATGCCGTTGTGTGCATGTCTGCTGGTGGAAGGCAGGCTAAATCACTGGCACTATGGCGATTGGGCACCTTCTTTGTATGAAGTTTGCTGTGCCAGATGGATGCCTGCTCCAGGGACTACATAGACACCTTCAGATCTCAGGAGGAGAGGAGATGGGGGACACCTATTTGAACAGGTATATCTTGGCAAAGTAGCAACCACAGCAGGTTGAGACAGCGGGGTGTCAGGGCACGGACAACTGACCTGCCGTCTCCCGACAGGAGGAGGAAGTGTGAGTGACAAAATGCAGTGCAGCCAAAGGATTATTTGAATGCTTTTAGTCAGCCGAAGGTTTCAGGTGGATTATAGATACTTGTGATTGCACATTGTATATTTTAAAATTAATTCTATTCTGACCCGGGAGGGAACTTCCCCAGACAGACCGTAGCTATGTGAGTGATAAGCACTTGCTGGACCAGCCAGCAGGAACTGCAAATAAAGCCTTGGTGAGAACCTGAGGCCCCAGTTCGTTTCCCCTGGCTGTAAGGACTTAACTGAAGTGCCTAATCACCATGGCTTCCTTCAAAGAGAGGTGTTGGGAGACACCTAATCCCCACCTGAGTTGTGCTTCGGGGAGGTCTGCCTCTTTCTGGGCTACCTTTTGGTGCTTAGCGTTACGGGGAATGAATACAGGACTGAACAGCACCCGAGCTCACACCAGGAAGGTTCCTCTCCTCCTCCTCTGGAAATGCAGCCTCTTTCTTGGCAGTTGTCCTCTGCCACTTTTCTACCCATCCTTACTTTCACTGCATCCTACCCTCGCTCTTTGCTGGAACTCCTTGACACTCAATATCCCTCCCAAAATGCTAACACCGAGCCTTTGAAACCCTGAAATTTCAAAATTAGTTTTTCCCTCCCCACCCATCACAGAGAAAGTCAGCATCTGCCAAGTCCCTCTGATTATTTGCTTCCCAAGAAAGATAAGCAATCTGCTGGTCTGCTTGTCCATCCTGTCCTCATCTTTGCTTCCCAGTGCAGATGGTGGCATCCGTCTGGTGCAGATAGGTCACATAGGCACAAGCCCATTTGAATTAGGACTCAAATGACACTTTAAAAGTGACATGCAGGCCTCTCAAGGGTCCTTCTGAGACCAACTGAATTTCAATTCATTGAGAGAGAAGTTTCTTTCTGAGCAAACAAGGGAGAATTGAATGGGGCTGTGCTCTGCTACATGGCGCTGAGGTTGATATGGCAACAAAGGTTCTAAAAATGATGAAACGCAAATTATATTCTCCTGCTATATAAATAGCTGTGTCAAGTTGTTATGGAAACTGTCAAGTAAACTGGGTTAAGAAGGGCTACTTTTTCTGCTCTCTTTTGCCAAGGCTTTCTGAAACAGTTCGTACCAGCACAGTACAAGAACGAGGACCTATGAAAACTGGGCGATGCATTTATCAGCGTCTCTACAAATGAGGTGGGATGGCATCACAGCCTCTGTCCTCTTGAAAGGCTGGGACTTCAAATGAAGTGCTGTACCTGCTCCATTCCCACAATATGCTGGTGCAAGTCATGACATGGTATCACCAGAATCCCCTCCTGGAGACCTGGGGCATGATGCTCTGTGGAGACACTGTTGTGTGGGTAGATTTTTTTTTTCTTAAGGCTCAGAGCAAACACTCAGGTGGGTGAATGCCAGGTGGAACTGCAGTCACAGCTGTGCATACACTAAAGCATTTTTGGGGTAGGCAGGTGGAAGAAGCTTCCATCAAGATTAAAAGCGTGATTCAGCTGGGTTTGAAACCAATGTACCAGCTGTGAATCGGAGGGGGCATCATGTATCCTTTGATGGGAATATAAAAAAGGTGAAAATCAAAGCGAAAATGTTGAATTGCACCTTGGGCACCAATCTTTTGTCTTAAAGATATTCCAAGAGTAGATAGACCCAAAACATTCAAATCCTCTCTGAAGGATCCTTCTATTCTTCAGCTGAGAGATTGCTTTGACATCTTGTTTTCAACCCCAGTCCCTTTTGTGAGATGCACAAAGGCATCACTTAAATTAACGTCTCCTTGTGAGATGCCCACTGTGTTGTATTGTCAGACGGGTGATTTTGAGATAATGCACTTGTTCTTGATTCATTTTAGGTCCTTAGGAATTTTCCAGTAATGAAATGCAACTTGATCTTTTTGAAAGATACCAGGCAGGTAAATTAACCGCTCACCCTATTAATGCTGTCCTGGTATTGTCACTGCATCTGTCCAAGAACATAATTCAAGCAATATAGCTGTTTATGGTATGCACAGCCTTCTTATCTTTGTTTCCACCAATACAGTTATCTGGCACCTATCCCTCTCAACAGAATCAAGATTAGAGTCAGAGGGAATGAGGTTGTTGAAAGGTTTTCCTTTCATATTTCCAAAGACATGATAGCAAAGAGAATTTTAAAAGGGTATTACTGTGTTGATGTACAGTGGGTATTCAATCCCTATAAAAAGCTCTCTGTCATACATTCAATTCACCTTTCCAGAGATTAGCAGTCAGCATGCGGAGTTATGCCACAAGGGGTTAGTGGAATGTACTTTGTTCCTGCGTATAAATAGCTAGCTTTTAATAACGAGCATTCAAAAGTATGCAGAAGTGAACAGGATGTTAAGACTGAGAAATCCTTTTCCTTTGGAGCTGTGCAAAAAAAGAAAAAAAAAAATTAAAAAAAAATTTTGCACATACAGAGGAAAGAAAGTAAAACACAGTGAGTTGGCTTGGTGCCAGCACTACAAAAAGGGGCAAAAAAAGGACAAGAAAAATTTCCCTTTCTCTCTGGGAGCAAATTTTTGCCTTTATCCCTTCAGCAAAGAAAAACTGCCGTTTGCTTGGCAAAAGAACAGTATGTATGCACCATGGGGAAAGGCTGCAACTCAGGGGTCAAACAGTAAAAACTGTGCCCTGCAGATCATTTTGAAAGCTGAATAAGTTGCACCATGCTCATGCTGGGATGGAGCTCCCATGGAGAAGAACCTGACCTGAAGAGGACAGTACTGCAGTGTGGGTCAGGGGAGGGAGAGGACTCCTCCAGCTTCTTGGTGCTTGCTTGTGAAGCAAGAGATAATTGTTCATGTCATGCTTCACTACAATGTGGCAGGCAGGAGAACCCACAGTCAGGGGCAAGGAGGACACTCGAGTGGTCCAGATGAGAGGTGCAAGCATGGTGGTCAGTCCTTCTGCACCCCAGGTGTCCATCTGTCTTGGCCATTTCAATGGTGAAGTCCTCAGATGATGGACCATTTCTCCCTGTGGGCCTGGCACAATTGGAGCATGTTTCTGGTAGTGATCTCTGAGTCCTATATTGTATAAAATATGAATAAGTAATGAAAAGTGGTAAGGAAAAGGATCAGATTCTGTGGAGATGGGCAGCAGTAAAAAGACCTGAGATAGATTAGTAATACAAATATTTGTACCAAGCGGTAAACCTTTCAGGAGGAAGGAGGAGAGGATAAAACCAGAGAACAAATCAAGCACACAACTGAGAGAAGGAAAGGTTCCTGGTAAACGGCTCCCAGCCAAGAAGATGTTCAGGCAAAGAAAGGAAAAGAGCAACGTCCAGTCACGGGGGCAGCAGTGCTTCGACATGCGTTTTATATGACAGAACTGGGGATCTAAAGAAATCCTCAGAGGAAGTATCACCCTCTTCATTTGCTGGAAAATGCAATGTCTGTTCTCCTTAGATGGCTACAGCCCTGGCAGGGAGCAGGGGAACTAACTCTTCTATCTGCACCACGTCGGAGAGGTTTATGGTCCCCCCAGAAGGGATCTGAGCGGCTGGTGGCTGTGCCCCTGTCTCCCGGGGCAGGGTTCCTTTGCTTGAAAGCCTCTGCTGGCTTGTGCACAACAGGTTTGTGGGACAGGAGCAGAGCCGTGGCAAAGGGCCCACATGAAATAGGGTATTGATTTTTCTTGCCTTTCTGCTGATTTGGTAAAGGGGCTAGGACAGTACTGGATCCAACCCTTTTTTTGAAGGCATGAATATGTCTAAGCTACTCTATGACTTCATATTCATCTACCTTTTCTAGGCTGAGCTCCATGAGGGATTGTGGGTGCAGGTATGAGAAACGCTGGTATTTTAGGATTTATAATATGATTTTAGTATGGGAACTGGCAGAAAGGAGCTGGACAGTCTTATGCTCCTGAGACCCGATGAACCAAGACTGACTCTACGGAGCTTTGGACTGGGGATCTGCTCTCAGGGGTAAGCCATGCTCATCGTAGGAAGTACCTGCAGGATTATGTCCAAAAGATGTGCACTTAGAAACTTTGTATACCAAGGTTACAAGTTTCTGTTCTGAAGGAGTCTCACAGCCTGAGACTTATTCCTGACTATAAAAATGGGGAAGACTGTTCAAATTGGTAACATACCTCCCAATGAGGACAACTAAGTGCAAAGCAGAAGCAGAACTAGTGAATGGAACTGAACATTCACATTTCCTGTGTTTTGTTCAGGTCATTTTAAGGGAGACCTTAGTAGAAGAGGAACTTGGTGACAACTCCTCAGAAATCGTATAGCTCTTAAGCAGCTCCCGGGGAAAAGAAACAAACAAAACACCCCCCTGCATCTCAGGGCACTGTGCAGTGATTTTCCAGTCCTTTCCAATTGCTTCACATTGCGTGGGCTGAGCAGTGATTGGGAGCTCTTACATTTTAATGCCAAGTTTCAGAAAGATCTTTCTCGATGTCTACTCCACCTTTGTTTCCTCTTTTCTTTGTGGTTTGGGTCCACCCAGACTCAGAAGCCAAAGCAAAGTGGATGGGCTGATTCACTACACTTTGCACTTGAACGACTTCAGACATTTTTCATTCATTCCAATCCTCCTTGGAGGCATTCATAACATTTTTACTATTTTTTTCCACAGCCTTACATGTATATACTTTGCACTATCAGATAGGGCAATAATAAGCATTAAAGAAGGAGTGTGCTTGTTCATGTCTTCTAGGTGATGTAAGACAGAAATGTAGCCCTCAGCTCAGCTCTCTGCAGCTCTGCAGCCACTCAGATGCTGCCCACGGCAACACCTCTCCTGCTCTCTGAGCTCTATCCATTTCTTAATTTCATGTTCTTCCTGGTACCATTGTTTCTCCCTGAGATCAGGATGCATGTCCCAATTTCCTGCTGCTTTTATTCCCACTCAGCCCGTCTCATTTTAACATTTTATTTCTGAACTGAAGCCGTTATTGGGTATGTTCTCAAGCATGCTTTGTGGTCATCCCTGGAAATGTGGTCTACTATCCCATAAACCTAGGGAAAGTCGGCCCTGCAGAGCAGCCCTTGCTGTTTTGTTGCTTTGTGGGAGCTAAAAATTCCTTGTCAAGTCCTCCCAGGGGATACAGTACCTTTCAGAAATCTCCTCCCCTTTTTTCTTTTTCCCAGCAGTGGAAATGCTTTACATACTTTGCAGATGTGTAAGGCTGTTACGTAAAGCGTCACATGAAGGCAAGGGCTCTTGCAAATAAAAAAACTGCAGGCTAGTTGAAACCAGCCCCCTTATTTCATTTTCCTTAACGAAATGTAAATCTACACCCACACAAACTATGCGTGCTCGGAGCAAAACAGTATTCCACATTCTGCGGTGGGGAGGGAGCCAGCCTCGTCAAGGGGCAGCTACCTCGCCACGCTCCTTCTCCACTGAGCTCGTGCTTCATTTCCACACCAGATTTGATCAGCCTTGGCATCGACATGGGTGCTGGCAGGGGCACTGGGGTGAGGAAGTGGCTTGCCCGTCCATAACTCACTGGGCAGCCGTCCTTGAGGATCTGCCCACCCCTATGGGCTTTGCAGATGTCGACTGGAAAGCACTCAGCCTGTTTTGCTTCAAGCAGTCTTTCACGTGTCCAGGCAAACTTCCCGACGGATATGGTAATGTTAACATGGGCATGAGCGCAAGGAACAGGAGAGGGGTGTCTGTCCAGCCAGTGTTCATCCTGGACCTTCTCCATTTCAGCAGCCCGGGTCTTGTGCTCTCTTCCCTCCTAGCTCTCACTGGAGTTGTCCCACTTTCAAGCTAGCTTGCTTTTCCACCACTCCTGGGTCTGATATAAATATGGAATAATGATAGTAACCCTACTTTCCACCACCCCCGCCAAAAAAAGAAAAGGCATAGCAATCTAGGAGCAACACCTCAGTAGGCATCTCAAAATCACTGCCACGAAATCACTGCCAAAGAAGTGACCAAGTCACAGGGCAACCTGCAGGACGAGACGTTTCTCAATATGGTATCCTAGGAAACTGTTTAACATGACTAGCTTCAATCAAATTAATTGTCTATTATTCAATTAAAAATAAGGAAGTAAAGAGACAAAACCTTATTTAATTTCTTTCTGTCATCAGCCTATGTAATCTGCAGTTTAATGAACCTGATGGGTTGTCTTCACATGAATAAAGAATTTTTCCTCAGGCCACCTACTCCAGTCATCACTGGGGGATGGGGAAATCTCAGCTCCATTTACAAAGGAGAAGTCCAAAGGTGCGCTCTGCAGATGGGACAGAACAATTCCCCATTGCTATTAAAGTGCCTTAACTGGAAAGAGCACATTTGGGCTTGCAGAGGGACAACATACCCCATTTTCTAAGAGCAATGACTTCCTTTTCTGACACATATTTTGTGACAATTTATTTCCCCTTGTCTTCCCAGAGGTGATCTGTTCTATATGCAGTCGTCTCATAATTCACTGTCAGGTCCCAGCAACTGCACTGTGGACAAAGACACATGCTTGTGAAGAAATCCTTCCACTGAGCACCGACGCGTTGGCTCGAATCTGGTCTCCAGGACAACTGCACAGAAACCCTGAGCCTCGTGCTCTGCGGAGAGCCTGGAAGAGGAGCGCAGGCTGCCTGCAAGCTGCTTCTCTGCTTCTCCCACCTCTGGACACCAACTCAAGACCAGGCTTAGCTTCCCTGAAATTATACTCCTTGAGGCAGTATTAGAAAGTCTCATCTGCGTGGTTTTGCAGCATGTAATCACCAGCCAGGTCCCTTTCTCCAGCAGAGTTAAAGAACATAGTTTAAACTGCTTCTCCATGTTTCCTGCACCTACACACAATGTTTCTGGTCCAGTTGGAGAAAATGAAGCTCAACAAATGGTCAGTTAAATTAGGCTTGAAAAGGTACAGCCAGTGGGGACAGGAAAGATAAGGAAAGGCTTTAGTGGAGATGGTACACCAGGGAATCCCAGGTAATTCAGATGCTGATGGAGCTGGTGGAGGCTACTGCAGTATTCCTACCCTACTGCAGTACAGAAATAGGTGCCAAGGGTTACCAGTTCTATAAGTGTCTCCTCCGTTTTGGTCTCACTTCTGAGTCTAACCTCCATTTCCGCATGTTCAATGAATGTGCACACGCACATCTCATTACATGCTTGGTGTGCGTGCCATTTCCCCATGCTTGTAACCCCCTGTCAGTCATGTGGACCGTCCTGCAGCAGGCACTCTAGTTTCTGGAGGCTGTTGGGCCAAAGAAGTGATCCTAAATCTTTCACGATGCTAAAGTGAAGCTGCAGCATTAAGAGACTCCCTGACGTGACAGCCCCAGCCTTCATGAGGATCCATGCTCTCTTCTACCTTCGTTAGCCTTAACGATGTTACTGCTCAGCTGCAGCTAGTGTGACACTGGCTCCTTTGTGCAACTGTAAGGCTTTTGTGCATCAGCCAAAACGCAATGCTAAACTGATCAGGATAATAAGCAGCTGACTGTTAACATGCTGTTTCCGAAAGGGGGGTTGTATACTACTGCATAGGTTTTGGGAAGTGTCTGTTTGTGGCTGGGTTAAGTCAGAGGCCAGGTGGGCTCATCCTGGGGCAGGCGTCCTGGTCTGCTGGCCATACAGCACTGGATACTGGGCTCTGTGAGCACTCGATGGAGAAGCCCCACTTGCCAGCCGGCAGCTTTATACTGGTGGATGGTGAGAGCCGGTCACTGCAGTACTTGTGCCTCCTCCACCTTCACCATCCCCTGCTCCAACCCTGCCTGGCGCAAGCAGCGAGAACCCACGTTTTTGGTGGGATATTGTGGAAAGGGGAAGCAGGAGCTGTGGTGACTCAGAGACTCCCTTTTCCCAGGCAAGATGTTCTGGTGGGATTTGAAAGCTCCTTTCCCTTGGCAGAAGTCTCCTCCGCCACTGCGGCTCCCAGAAGGGTGGGTCCCGGAGCCTGGGAAGCGCTTCCGCTCGGACCTTCAGGATGAGCCTGGCCTGACGCAGTTAGAGCTGTAGGAGGGACCGGGCTTTTCTTGTCCCTCACCCAAAAATAAAACAGAAATGAGGCAAAACAAAAAAAAAAAAATATGGAGGCGTGGAGGGGTTGCTTGTGAGTCCAGGCTCTGAGTCGGAGGAGAGAGGTCAGAGGATTCTCCGTGAAGCAATCAGAAATTAAGGGAGCAGATGATAAACTGGCCAATATTCCTTTAAGTCAGCGTCTAGCTTTGCCCGGCTGCCCGGCCAGCGCTCTGGCATTTGAAGCACTGTGCAAATAAAGATAACGTGACATGACATCCTGTTAGGAAGCTCGCTAATTGGTCGAGGAGCAATCAGGATGAAGCACACTGAGTGGATTTGGGCGTTGGAAACGCCACCAGTGAAGGCGGCGGGCGCTGCGGCTGGGGGGCATCTCCCCGCGCCCAGGGTGCGGGGTCTGTAGCGTCCGCTGCTGGGGTGGACGAGTCCCAGCTCCCACCTCAACCTTCCCGGGTGCTTGGTGCGTGGCCGAGGGGAAGCTGGGACATGCCGCTGGGCTCAGGGTCACTGCAGGAGGTGAAGGGGCACCTTGGGGTGCCGAACAGCCCCAGTTTAGGAGATTCCTGCTGTCCAGGGACAAGGCCCCTTCTCTGCAGCCTGTTGTTGTGGACGGTGGTGGCAGCGGCTGGGTCTGCGGACTCTTCTGCACATCTGCCGCCACGCACAGCGTGTCTTTTGTAAAGCGGTAGGGTCCCAATTCAGAAACAAGGCTATTTTAAATGGAAACAGGTGTTTAGTCACAAGCTCAGGTCTCTTGGTCTTTTCTGGCAGCTACTCCGAGATGTAACGGGCGGGTTCCTCTGCGTGGTGGTCAACAGAAATTCTGGTTTTAAGTCACACATCTGAGAAACCATTTCCCCAGCTTGTAACCAGAAGAGAAGGCTGGTTAAAGCTATCTGTCAAGAACTGCAGCTCCCAATGCCTTGCGCCCTGGGCAACTCCAGTTATCATACCCAACTCCAACAGCAGCCCTTGGCCGAGCCTAGCCCCTGAATTGCGGCACCCCAAGCAGTAGAGCAAGATTTAGGCTGCGTAATGCCAGAGCATTTCTGCTTGTTTCCAGTTTGGTGTGATTGTGACTGTCTCCTCTAGCAATCACCTGACTACTGTAATTTTGGTCTAAAGCATGTGACTCCAGTTATCTTCTCTGAATTAAGACATGTGTTGCAAAATTTAACATCTTTTCTGTACAGCCTAGAAAAGCATATTCTCGAGTGGGTATGACCTGACACCTTCCTGGATACCATGACTACTTGTCTTTTAGTTTGCCCGATGGGAAATGTATATTACCAGTAAGCCAGCATGACATATCAAATTCTGGTCCCTGAGTAGAGCATATTAAAATGCCATTTTTACATCCCAAATTATATTTCATTATGCAGTCAGTTACAATTTTGACAGTAGCAGTGCACAGAATACATTTAATATGCTAACTAAACCAGACTTTTCTTGCTAATTTGCTGAAAAAATATTATGGTATATCTAGGGCATAATGTTTCTGGAGTGAAGAGAACAGCAGCATCAGGGATGTAGTCTGTGATCTTTGTTTTGGGTGCTGATTGTAATCGTACAAGATGATTGTAATTGCTCAAGATGAAGTGACAGGCATTTTACCCAGTATTACTAAAGAACCATCCAATGTTAAGAATTTTTGTCTAATTTTAAGAATTTATACGCAACTCTGTAAAAATACTTGCTTATCTATCTAGCATGCAGTTGGACTAGATGATCATTGTAGGTCTCTTCCAACTGAACTATTCTATTCTACAAAAACAATTTGAATCAGGAGCCAAGTTGCGCTTCAGGTGCCTCCCAGACTTTTGCTTTTAATACTGCTGTCTAGACCCTGCTGTTATTCAGGACCGCCTACAGCCCTCCCTGAAATGGCTTCCCCATGTCATCTGTCCCTATGCATTTGTCCATAGTTCGGCCTGAAGGCACCCCAGCAGGAGCTCACGTGCCTGTTTTGGGTGTCCATCAAGCAGTTCATTCCTTGTGCTATTACCTCCGGCTCCTGGCTTTTAAGCAGCATTTAGGTACTGATCAGTGCAGCAGAATAGGTCAAAGATCTGTTTCAAAAGTAGTGTTACATTAATATATGACTGATGGGGGTGGTGTGTAGTGTGCAGGGGGTACCAGGCACATGACAAGGGTCTGAGGACACCGAAACCCCGGGCCCCGTCTGCCCATGTTCTGCAGAGGAACCCAGAGGCTCCTTCTCCCCGGACACCAGGGCAGCACCTATTGGCAGCACTGCATTCATTTTGGCTCGTGTCAGGCCGGCAAAGCATGATAAGAGATAATTAGTGATTAAATTGCAACCTTTTATCTTGGTAAATGACAGTTACTTCCTTGTAGGCTACCTACATTGACAATGAGGGCTAAGGACAAGCTGAACAAATCTCTTTCCTTTGATCCTGAATAAAAACCTGGGAAAAGCTTCCCAGTCCTTAGGCGAGGCAGGATGGCAGACTCAAGCAGCTTTGGCCCCGCAGCCCGTGGGAGCCTCCGGTGAGAAGTTTTGCTGGAAATGGGTGCGCACCCCGACCGCCTACCTGGGTCAGGGCTGCACAGCAGCCGAGGGCAGCAGCTCAATGTGATGCTTCCTCCGCCGTAGGCGACTTCTTTACATCTCACGGCATCTTTTCCTACAGGCTTTTGCAGCCTCCAGGTAGCTGTGCATGCTACTAATGTCAATCATGCCTTTTTAAATAAATCCAAACGTCCTCTGCAGGAAAGGAGTGCTTGCCTGTACCCCCAGGCTCTTGCAAGGCAGCCGCAGGCAGCAATGAGTGCCTGCAGCTGATCCCTGCTGCAGGTGAGGTGGTGGCTCCCCATCAGCCTGGGAGGGGAAGGTGGCACAGGGGAATTAAGGCACCGTGTGGGATGTGTAGGGTGGAGCAAGCATCCTGGGAATTGCCACTGAAGAGTCAGGCTGGCTGTTGTTGCTTGTTAGGCTCTCCTTTGCGAGGGATTTGGATTCTACATGAGAGGCCAGCAGGCTGTCTATACAGTGTAAGTAAGGCTTTCAGCAAAACCTACGTGGTGGCCCTAAGTCCTTGGCCAGTGCTGGCTTCTGCAGAGCCCTGCACGTCAGTCTTTGGGAATAAAACCAATTCTTATCCTAGCCAAGGGTAGTTTCTGATCTACTTCAGAGCACTCAGACCTTGCCTCAGCAGCATAAAACCCCTCTATTCGCATTCCTCTTCCTTGCGGATACTACAGAGTGACCCTAAAGCCAAAGACACTTAGGACACAGCCCCACCTAGAAAAATAGGCAGAGACACGAAAATGTGATTCCTTCTACCAGTCTCAAAAGCCTCTTCAGAGGCTTGAGAAACCCCAGCAAAGAGAAGGGAAATAAATCATGGAAACCTGTGATGAACCCCACCCTGAAAATACCAGTGTACACACTGTTGGGGCAGAGAGTAATAAAACCAAAGCGCATGCAGCAACATGGCAGACGGGTGCTCACAGCCACATTTTACACAATCCAGTGCAGGTATGTGAGTTATTGCCTAGTGCCCTCCTTCCTCTCCAAGACACAGTCAAAGAGCTGCACAAACACGTTGAGGGAGCTGCAGGTTATATCTTTACTTGCTTTGGCAAGCTCAACTCAGCCATGAGCTGGGTGAAAGCTCTGCCCCACAGCCCGTCCCGGGAGCTACAGCTGGCCCAGGCAGCGCCTGGTCTGCGTAATGCCATGCCGGCGCGTAGGCTTGTTTCCCAACGCCGCTCCGCCAGCCGTAGCCCACCCCTTCCCCTCCTTGGATCCTGCAAGGCCACGGTGCGGGAGGAAGTCTTGAAGGGGGACGGGAGCCTCCAGTACCAAAAGGATCAGGGGCAGCACCGTGTTTCCCTTGCCTCTGCGGTGCCTGGTTGCTCTCCAGACCCAGGCAGACCCTCAGGAGGGCTGGCACTTTTTAACCCCCCTGTTTCCCACGGGGCTGGAGAAATGACGGGCCGTGCTTGCTGCAGCCTCCCAAGAGTCTGGCTTTTTTGTGTCTGCAAACGTCTTTACTGTGTGCCCTGCCGCTGCTCTGCGCGCTGAACCTATAACCTCGCACCAGACCTTGGGTTTTCCTGCCCGCTGCCATCCCAGGGAACAAACGCAACAGGAAGGAGAAGGCCATCATGGCAGAGTACTTCTTTCTCGCCGCCGCAGGGGAACACCCGGCATCAGCCCCATCCCGGTGACAAACTTCCTTGCGCTGCAATCCCCTCTGCAGGCCAGTCCGTACACTTTGCATCCAGGCTTCCTGACTGCAGTCGTTTGCACCACATACAGAAAATGCAGCATTTATTTTTAACCAAAAGGGAGTCACCCAGGGTAGGGTTTCATACAGAGACCCTTGGAGCATTCAGGCTGGATCAGATTTTTAAAGCTGTTAACAAGTTATAAATCAATACATTCCCCGTCTGCTTTCTTCATTTCTGTTAGAAGGTCCATGCAGCACCTTGAGGTTCCAGACACTGTTTAAGTACCATCAGGATTTGCTAAAGGACATTTTTGCAATGTCTGAAACACCAGGAGTAACTGGGTTCCCATCAGCCTCCTTGTCTCAAGGGGTTTCTTGCCCACTTCTTGGGTCCTGCAGGTACAACATTGTGTACCTGTACACAGAGAACACTCAATCTGGCATGAGCAATGCTTAGCTCTGGAGACCTAACCCTGAAACTACTGAAATCAATAGAAAGATTAAGGATCACCCCAGGCAATCTTTCCCTCATTTACGGAAGAATGTCACAACCCTGCCTTGTCTCAGAGCGCCACTGGGGTGAAGTGACGTGACTGAGGACATGCAGCAGCTCAGTGGCAGAGACTCCAGTTCCCTTGTGCCACACTAGGAACGCTGGTGTGCAGAAAAGTGTCCCCAGACAGGTCACCACTGACGCCGCAAGAATATTTCAGAGCCTCACATGGCTGAAGGAGAGACAGAAGTCTTGTGCAGACCAGGATGAAGAATCAAAGCATGAAGTGAGAATTAGGCAGAAAGAGGTCACTTGCTGGATGGCCCAGAAACTCCTAGAGTTGAGACTTGGCTCTTGATCTCTAGTGAGAGGGTTGGAGACTTGAATCTCCCTAGTATTGAAGCAGCCTGTGACACAGACCTGCAGCAAAGCCATCTGGATTGCTGGTCTTATGGTCATGACTTCAAGGACAATCTTGAGAGGGAAAACCAGCAGTCCCAGCTGCCACCGGTGGTTATCAGAGCTGTAGAAGGTACTGATCACAAAGATTTAAAGAAAGAGGAGAATTTGGAATTATCTGGCTGTTAATAATCCCCAGGCACTACCTGTTGCTTGCTCTGTAGATGGCAGCACAAGGAAACCAACCAACTTCATGAACTCAGTGCAAGGCAAGTACATAGGTCTATCATTAACAGGGTCGGTGGAGGGAGTTATTTCACCTGAGACTTGAACCACTTTCAATTTTTAACAGCAATGAGTTAGGAAAACAAGAAAGAAGCCACGGTTGCAAACAAGTAGTAAAAGTAACTTGCAAAGAAAGAGAGGTCCTATGTCATGTAGAGATAGCCTTCAGCTCATAAAAACCCCAGTGGTTACCACATAGCTGCAGATCAAGAGAAGAAAGCCACCTGAATAGATTTATTAAGAGTCTGTGTTCTTTTGAGCACAAACCTGACCTTTATTCTGTGTTTAAATAGAAAAGAGGGACTCGTTGTCTTCATCCACAAATGTTTTTGCAAAAGGGGCTGGTATAGCAAAATTTATCAAAACACAACATGTTCTAAAGTGCTTGGAATTTCCACTTGAAAAATGTGGGTAGCTAATAGTTCCCGATCACCTCCTCTGTGTATCTGCCCTGGAATCATTTGGTTGCATTGTGATAAAGCTTGGCTTTGCAATTTAAAGCCATAAATATGCTGTCCTGTAGAAATACAGGGCTTTTGTTTTCCCTTCCATGGGGTGCATTTGAGAGGGAGCCTGGAGGGACCTTCATCTCGTGAACTCCC
Organism: Astur gentilis; assembly: GCF_929443795.1. NCBI lineage: Eukaryota > Metazoa > Chordata > Aves > Accipitriformes > Accipitridae > Astur > Astur gentilis. The sequence continues at coordinate 13,984,904 of NC_064904.1, forward strand.
AGGGCTGCTATTTCTGAGCACCGATTTCCTACTTGGGATGTAGATCTTGACCTCCATGCCCCCAGCCGACTGGTTTGCATAAACAAAAGAGCATCGCAAAGAAGTCAAAGCCGGATGTACCTACAGCAAATAAATCTCTTCCTCTCTGACAAACAGAGAATGAATTGACCTCTTGCACGTCATGTCTGGTTGTCTGACCAGAACTGTCAGTCACAACTTTCCCTCTGGAAGCCTTGGATGAGACAAGGGATAAAAGGGACATAAAAGTGACATCAGTAAGACTAAAACAATGAATGACAGGATTTCCTCTACCATCTCCATTACTTGATTCCTACAAGTTTTCCAATCACGGCTGGTCAAATCCCAGACAGTGTCTGTGTGCATTTGATTCACCCATGGCAAACTAATAAACCATCGCCTGTCACTCCTTCCCTGTGTCCCAGCCCCATTTTTGCATTCATTTTCTGGAAACACTCCAGTGAACAAGTTCACCAGCATGAACACTTGGGCTGGAGTGAATTTTAAAGCAACCATCTGGGATCTCTGCAAACAGGAAATCCACCACACTTCTGGGCTGGAAACGTTTGTAGCCGAGAACCGGGTGCTTTCACCGCTCGGGCCGTGAGATCCCTGGGAGACGCCCTGTAATCCGCACATCCAATCAAGCCCTCGCGGTTCTCCTCAAATTTCAGATGGTGAATCCTAGAAGCACAACGCTAGGAGTCATACCGCGAATTATGGCAGGAATTATTATATCGTGAGTCATGGGAAATTAATCTGTGAATACTGGACATTGCTCCTGGATAATTTGGCCATGCCCAGACTAGGGAGGATGTGAACTCCAAGGCAGAGCTTGTCCCCTCTCTCCAGCCTCGTGGAGGGGGTCCTTCCCGAGCGAACTGGAGAGATGGGGGGGGAATTGTGCATGGCCAGCCCTTGTCCCAGCACAGATTTGGGGCTTGAGAGGAGAGTGCTCATCAGTCTCATGCTGACTTTGGAAGCAGCAATGTGGCTGCATCCATTGACTGGATGATTTACAGTGAGTTATTTGCTCAGCTTTACTAAGAATGTGACATGTGACAAAATGTCACAGACAATTCCCTCCTAGTAAGATTTTTAGCCTCAGTCACATAGAGCCGTATTTTCTGCCATACACCAGCTGGCCCTATTGGACCTGCACATATTTATGCCAGCTAAGGCTCTGGCCCAGTAATCTCTGTAAGATATATATATATATATTTTTATATATGAATATCAATCACAAAGCTGCTAGGAAGATCTGCAGTTTGCAGGGTCAATATGCAGGGCAGCCCATAATGAGAAGCACCCTCGCGTGGGTCATGAAACAGTTGTATGAGATATTAGAGTACATGTGCTGCCCCTTGGATATTAGCCAAGGCTTTGGGACCCTCTCCCAGCATTCCAGTTACCTGTGAGATGGGAAAATACAGGATAACCTCCCCATGTACACACCACAGGACTAACCAATCCCTGCCAAAGCCTTCTTCCAGACCGGCCTGGGAATGGGGAAACTGAGACAGCAGCTGCTGCAGAGACGACCATGGCAATGGAATCTGTCCCCGACCCTTCCCCATCCCCTTCAGACTGAGCTGGTCCAAGAGATGCAGAGACATCAGGACAGTGGGGCTGAGCTCCTGAGTCTACGCTTGTCTCCGTTCTCACATCTGGGCTGACCTACTGCGTTGGTGTAAATCCAGGCTAATTTGGGCCCCGTCGGTTCATGTGGGAATGATGCCTGGAATGCACATCTGTATAATTTTTGTCTTTTTTTAAGCCCTGTCAGATTCCAGGCTTGTGAAGAAACAGCATGTCGGGCAGGAAAGCTCTGCACCATCGACCAAAGCAAAGAGAGGGTCGGCATGCTGCTGGGAGATGCTAAATTGTCTCCATTGTTCAGTGCAGCCTGGGAACAGGGGCTCTTTTCTCAGACCCCAGAGGTTCAACTGGGAAGCCCACCTGAAGCTCTGAAGCTCACATCTGAAAACCTCTGTGCCTGCCTCTGGAAAGGATGTGCCTTTCTGTGAGTTAAAAAAAAAAAAAAGAAAAAGATTGTGATTCAAATTAGAAGGTAACGGGGCAAGTTAATTCCTGGTGGCCTCAGTTGCTTTATATCTAAAAGGAATGTAGACCATGCCTTTATTTCCACCCTTCTCATTCTCCCCGTGCTTCAAGGGCTAACACCTTTCCTTTGGAAACATCATGTGTAAAGCAAAACAAAGCTGTAGTCTCTGCAGTGCCCAGAGTGTTTCTGCAGGAAATTTGGAAAGGAGAAGTGTGCAGGTTGCTGTTGAGCTGGTCACAGACCATTCCTCCATTTCGGATCCAAATGCACGAGGCTGAGCCCTGCATGGGGGCTAACCAGGAGCAGACCTGGTTATTGGGTACAGATGACCCACAGGCTGCAACCAGGTCCCTGGAAAGGTCCTAGGTGCACCCTTTGGACTTTGGATGTGCTTCCCCACATGCAACCTAGTCCCACTCCTGCCCTCCAGTCCCTGCTTGGACTCACTGAAATTGTTGGGGGCGGAGGGCGGGGAAGAGGAGGAGGAAGGGAAAAATATAAAGGAATGACGAAGGCTCCACCCTAATTCCAGCTCAGCTACATCAGCAACCTTCTGCTTTTATGCATTTTGAATTTAAGAATTCCTCCCGTCATCACGGAGGTTTCTGGTGCAACACAGCAACCCACAAGCTGGAGGAAAGAAAGTCTCCTTGTGCCTTCATTCAACCGGCTCAGTGCTCTGCAAAGATTTTCTCTGGCAGCTGTGAGCCCTGGGTAAGGATTAGGAAGGCTTCCGATGGTAGGCGTCTCACTCATTTGTTCGTTGGTTTGGATGTTGTTTTAAGAGCAGTACGGTCTCTTGTTCTGCTGTCCCAGCGGCCAACTCCCAGTGCTGGCCTCAGGTTTACTCTGTCAGAAAGGCTTGGAGTATACACCCTCAGGCACCTCCTATTTATCTACACAACAGGGCTGTGGGAAGGGAAGTGCTGTTAACCCTTAAAAAAAATAAATTAACGTAGAGTGACTGACAGGCAGACGAAGGCTCAGAACGCCAGAAGAACTGAGAGAAAAATCAAAGGGATGTGAGGAGCAGTCCTGCGTGACTTTCCCAGGGGTGGCACAGGTAGGACACGAATCCCAACAGCCTGGTGGTCCTCAGTGGACGTGTCAGTCCTCAGGCCACAGACTGTCCATGGTGTGAAGCACTCTGAAAAGAAGCCTGAGAAGAGCAGAGAGTGGCATGCGGGAGAGGCCAGCCATTCTCCTGTATATCTTAGGATGCAGCTCAGCTAGTATCATATCACGCTGCGCTAGAAATCACATTTGCTTGCTGAGTTCCCAAGATAAAGCAGCATATAATATCTCAGTAATTTTCCATCCATCCATTCAGTCTCATACACTCAGCATTTACTATCATCAACTTTATTGTCTCTTCCAATGAAAACAGCCCCACAGCTCCGCCTTTATCTTCACCTTATCTCCAGGCTTCCAGGCTGCGGGAACCCTCTGGAAAAAGTGAGATTTTTCTCAAAGAGAAACACGATTGCAGGCAGTTCACTTCAGATAGGTCCTGCTACTTCTCACTCTTGTAGTGGGGAGGCAACCCCATTAGAAGCCCATTTATTTAAGTGGAATACTTCAACAGCTGGGAAAAAACCCACCCCGCTGCTGAAAGCGTGAGAGATTCACATGACTCCAGCCAGCAGAAACCAGGGGAGCTGAGTGGCCCAACAAAACAGACCCTTGCCTGAGTTTCCCGGTGTTTATTCTGAACAGGACTTTCTGATAGTTTTCCCTGATCAGATGCTCCCTTCCTGATGGTGCTACATACACCAGCAACTAGAACACGAGAGGACACCTCACATTTTTTTCAGATAATAATGGACTTCAGGGCTCATGGGGCCAGGAAACATTTCTAGAAGATGCAGGGAAATGGAGCAGAAGGTCCTCTGGCCCATCACTGGTGGCAATGAGGGTTCAGGGAAGGACAGCAGGTGCTGCCATGCAGTCCATGCTCAGAGCAAGGCTTGCTGGGTGTGATGGCTGTGGTGCAGAGCTTACACTGCTCTACGTGCTGGAAATTGTATCAAGCACTCTCTCCACTTAGTTCAGTTTCTTTAAAAAGTCCTTAAAAAGTATTTGGAGAAGCTGAAAGAAGCCTTGACTTGAAAGAGGAAGTGTGGATTGAAATCCAAAATGCTTTCAATTCACTAAGTCTACATGAGAAGCATGATTTAAACTGAGATATGTGTTGCCTAACTCAAATGCTTGTAGTGACAGTTACATTAACCTCTCTGGCACCTGAAAGTAGATCACATCCCACTAGTACCAGCTCTAAACAACAAAATACGTGCCAGTCGAAAAGTTAACACGCAACTGGCATTAGCTCTGTTTTCTATCCAGGCTGTGCCAAAATACTCTTTTCTTACAAAGACTTGATCCAGCTCAATTTAGAAAAAAAAAAAAAAAGAAAAAAGAAAAATCAATTCTCTGAGTTTGAATCCTAGCACTTGGCAAGCTGTGCCCTGGCGAGTACAATTCTGTAAGCAGGACACGTCTTGTTCACTGGAAAAGCTTAAAAACCAACACCTCGGGGTGCATTATTGCAGGAACTTTTCATCACAAGGGAGCAGTTTCCTGAAATCACACGGTGAAAAGGGTGTGGGAAGGTATGGAGTTCTTCTTCGATTCTACCCTGGTGAAAATACCTTCTGCAGAAGCAAGACTACTTGTTCCCAGGCTTAGACTTACCCTGCACCCTCTTGTTCTGTGGGCATGTAGCATCATGAAGCACAGCTGAAATTTGTGCTGCCTCAAGGCCAAGGGAATTGAGCGACCTGGTACCCTATTGGGGGGGATGCTTTGACTGGCTCCTGTGTTTGGAAAAGCCATGATTAAGCAGAGCTTGAAGGCTGAGTACCATCCTCAAGGTCTAGAGTGTGGCAGGACCTCTAGGATCAGATCCCACGGAAGCAGAGCTGCCATAATACGATGCCGAGAGGTGCTATATAAATATGTCATTTCCAGTGATTCACTCTTCCCACAGATTCTTGTCTGTGCCGTATTTCTATTAGTGTTATAAGCAATGTGGGTGAGGTGGTGTTTTACCAAGGACAATATCTATGATTCAACACTTTCTCCTATCCTGCTAGTTTGAGAGCACGTAAAAGAGAAGTTTGGATACAAGACACATTTTGCAGTTCCTCCATATGCTGGAGGGTGTGATTGCTGAATTCTCACTTCCCTGACCCAAACCCTTCTGCTTATCTGTACCGTGGCTCTGCCTAGAAGCTCCAGCTGAAACTCAGGTGGTGGTTGTGCTGGGTGCCATATAGAGACGTGCCCCAGATGGCACCCTGGTGAGAGCAGGGACCAGGCTAATGCATATTTGCAAACTCTTCTTCACTCTCTATCACACGCCCCCAACACCAATTTTTTTTTGAGAATTCATCCCCGTTGCTTGTCCCCCACGCTCCCAAATGAGAACTATCGAAATTGCCTGACTGTGCAGCTCCGGATGAAGCTGTTGCTCTGGAGCAAGTACAGACAGACAGAGTGATTGCCATAGCAACAGAAGTTATGTGTGAAATCCCTGGGAACCGGTCCTCCTCCTCCTCCCCCACCCATTCAGGTCCCTTTTCAGATTTCTCTCCTTTTTTTTCTTTTTTTTTTTTTTTTTTTTTTTTTTTTCCCCAAGGTGCCAGTATCAATTCATTCCTTCAGCTGAATACCTAGGGGGATGCTGTGGAAACAACCCGTTGGGTTACAATAGCATGCCACCAGTTACTGCAGTGGAGGGACAACTTAGTGGAGCATCATATTGGAAAAACGCATCCTGCTGGGTCTTGGGAAATTCTTCATAAGGCGAATTGAAAAAGAGCAGATAGTGGGAGGGTTGCTGCCTGCATTTAGGACCTCAAGGGCATATCCCAAATTTGTTCCTGATCAAATCTGCACTGAACTATTTACTTTTTGAGGCGCTAAGTCAACAGATGTGCATCAAAACAAATTAAAACCGTTTAACATCAAGCTCCTAATGGTTATAACCACACAAAATAATGCAGGTTATTAACCCCATAATAAGGAGCCCATTAAAATGTGAATTACCAATTAGGTTACTTAGGAGTTCCATTAGGAGAAACACAAGCAACAGAAAAACCACTGAATATTTGCCAGTTGCTGGGTGCAACACACTGCGAAGACTGATGGCCAGGGAGATGTGTGCAGCTGGCATAGACTGGCAGAATTGCCGAGGGCTGCAACACAACCAAACTGTCTTAAACCAGAACAGGATCAAGTTCAAACATCTCAGGGACTCGACTCGGACCTTGCGGAAGACCATTTTATACAGTGAGTGCTGGAAGTTTCAACTGCATTCAGGGTTACAGATAACAATGCTACCACTCACATTTGAGTTTGGATTGACATTTATCTTCCCTTGGCAAGCAATGTTTCCTTCAGGTCAAAAGGGGCATATTTAAATGCCCCCTGGACATGACAATCAGCCCCAAACTTACCAAAAGCTTTTTATGTTGCAGACTCTGACAAGAGGGACATTTAAATGGACCGCTAAAACCAGCGTGACCTTGCACATAGGCATCCTCAAATTGCTTTGGAGAAGAGTTTTACTACTCAGATCTGTGCCCTGCATTTTACTATTTCACACAGCTCTGAGGTTTTAACTTATTCTTTCCAGGTACTAGTGTTTTTGACATCTGGAGGGAGCTGGCAGCCTCCCAGAGCTTGCTTTGCTTTATATATGTAAAAATATATTTTCCCCGACATACTGAAAATGGCATGCACAGAAGAGACCTTTAAGCTTTGTTTTGTTGCTGCATAAAAGCAGCACAGTAACGTGCTTATGTTGAAATCACCAGTTCCCAAATGGCATCCTTCTTGCTTTCCCACTCACACTTCAGTGGATTTCAGATATCACCAGAGAATCTGAAAAGCAGCAAGTGCACTGCCTGGCAGACAGGCTGAGGATATAGAAAGATAGAGGCAGAAATGTGTATCATCAGCTCTTTTTCACTCATACACTTAACTCTCACAAACCTCAGACTTGAGCTGAGTGGTCCAAAACAGGCTTTTAAAGATATCAAGAATAGGACAGAGAATTAAATGATTCTGACTTAAGAAAAAATGCTTTTAAAAGAAAATAATCCAAATTTTCCCTTCTGAAGGCAGGGAAAGCCCCAAAGTGGCATGCACTTCTCCGGGTGGGAGAAGGAAGAAGTAAGATGTTCCAGGAAAGGCTGGGGTGCATGAGGAGGGGTCTCTGACAGACACAGTTTCCTGAAGTTCTCTGAAAGCATCCAAAAGGGGCACTTTTTCCACAGGAAAGGAGCCAGTGTTGGCCCTGCAAGGACAACAGCTGTGATAAACCCCTTTTGTTCCACAGCTGAAGCTCTATACCTCAGGGACCGCACGACCTAGGGACATCCATTACAGTCAACCTACATGAGTCTTCCTACAACAACTGAACTTTCAGCAGGAAGTACATTTAGTCCAGTAAATCACCTACCACTTTGACAACACCCGTCTTTATCCATGCTTCAGCTTCATCAACCCACATTTGCTTTATGCTCTTGTTCATCGTTTCTGGTTTTATTGAGGTAGCTGGTTACTGCCCACGTTTCCTGTTAACTCAAAATACATCAAGGAACAGCTCAGGTGAGCATATTCCCTGTAGTACAGGCTGTGGCTGGTGGTGGGGCCAAAAAGCAGGGATGGCTATCTGTAGGCTCCCGGAGCCCATGACAACAGCTCCCATACAGCTGAGGTGGGCTCTTCCCTCAAAGCAATGGGAAATCACTGGAGTGCCAAGCTCAGGGACATGTCAGGATATACCCCACTGTGGGTTTATACCGCACTGCATGGTGCTGGGGTGAGCTCAGGTGGGAGAGTGGCTTTTGCTGAACTAGAATGCCACTCCTGCAGCTGGCAGACATTCGGGAAAACTCCATTTCAGCCTCTGCTTAGGCCAGCTCGCCGTCCCCATCGACAGCCCTGCTCGCGATGCTCGGTTTCACTCATGGTACCCGCAGCCATCCCAAAGACACTTGGGCAAAATGAACCCCGGGGTGAGGGGTGAGGGAGAAGACATAGGAGTTAGCTGCTCCATCCCAGAATGTCACTAGTCCCTGACAGCGCGCCCCCGCAACATCCCATGGGGAACATCAGGGTGTGGAGATGAGACACCACGCAAGGGACTGCCAGGACGTGGCGACTGCAGGCAAGTACAAAGCTCTGCTGAAGCAGTACTTTACATGGGGGCATGAGATCAATGTGTCGGTATTTCTTTTTGTTATAACTAGACTGCCACTTCAAGGGGAGGAATTATGTGAGCTTATCAGTAATACCTTTAGGCAGCCCAAGGTGAACATTTGAAAGTTATTTAATAGGCAAGACTGTGCTTTGAACAGGCAGCAAATCAAGGTCATCTCATTCAACAAAATCACAAAGAACAGCAAAAGTGTTAAATCAGTATGGTCATATGTTTACAGTGAATAATTTAAGCAGCACCAGAGCTGAAGCCAAAAAGATTTGTTTCAATGCTTTGAATTTAGCACTGTTTTCAGAACCACATAAAATGGTAAATTATGTTCTTCTATCCTACTGGTCTTATGGAAACTCAGTCCCTCCCATCAGGACTTTGTAAAGGATATTTGCCTTAAAGATGGAGTGGGGACAGGTCCTGTTCTCTTTCATCTTCCCCAGGATGTTAACTTTTACCCATATACTTTACTGAGGACAGAAGCTGAGATAAAACAGGTGACTTAACTAGCGTTGTTCCAGAAAGAACTAAAAAGATGTTAAGTGTATTTTAAACTAGAACTGTGCTGTAATCTCAGCTGGTATAGACTGACATATTTCCAATGGTATAATGGACCTATGCCAATTTACATCAGCTGGCCACAGCATAAGATGTTGAAACCAACTGGAAACACTCATCTGATATTTAAAAGCAACATATGGGAGCAGCAGAGACTCCAGGAAGACACTCCATTTAGGATATTTTGAAAACAAAATATATCCTACTGTAGTGTGGAAGGAGGTGTATTAACTTGTATCTATGCCCTATGGACAGTAATTACAATTTAAATGTTATTAATATTGCTTCACATCTTACTTAACACTCATTGTCATGGCCTTTTGGGGCAAATGAGTAGAAAGTGAATGTTGCATTGCCACATGTGTGTTTAGGGAAAACAAATTTTAAATGAACCAACAGAGATGCTTGCCCTGGCAGGACTTGCTTTTGCAACTCAAATGCTACTGCTCATAAAGAATATGTACAAAATGTAGAGATTCAGATAGCTACCAAATTTGAAGAAACTAGTATTCAGTGGCCACAGGGGCTATGCTTGGTATACAGACTGGTTGCTGTTAACTGTCCCATCTACCCATGGGAGTGAAGTTATGCGTGTGTTCAGCACACCCATATTCAGCAAAGTAACCTCAAGAGGACGTCAGTATAACCTGGAGAAGTTTCCTCAGCCAGGGTCTGTCTCACCTTTGGTTTATATGAGAGTTCAATCTGCAAGCTTGTTGATGCTCAAATGCACAAATGGTGTTGTTTGTGGAACAGACACTACGAGAGGATGACACAGACAAACATGGGAAAAGCGTCTGTTTTCTCACTCTTCTTTGGCAGCAGGTGTAAGAGCACAGTGCATATTTTGCAGTGATTCAGCATTTGACTACCTAACCCCCCCCCCAGTATTTCCAACTCTGTTTCCCTTATGTCCTTTTAGTTCTTTGAAGAAGCTGCAGTGATGAAAGCCTTACTGTAAAGATTAGTCTCCTCCATAAATGCAAAGTAAAACTGTGATTTTTGTTATAAAATATGACCCTGCTATTGCTATAGGGTTTATGAAGGAGGATTAAGTTAGTCCCTGTGAAAAGTTCAGATGGGGCATAACGTTAAAAGGTATTTCATCAATGGAAGTAATGTTGAGGCAGATCAAAGTTTGGCACAGCTTCCCCAGCTTGACTGAAAATCTCATGCTTTATCAATATTCTCAGCGTTTCTACACATTGAGCCCATCACAGACCTGCACCAAACCCCACAGATTTCAGTGTGCTCTGTGTCAGGTCACTTACAATTGTTGAGAACAGAAACAGAAAGTGACATGCGTCAAACGTAAATCGGTGGCACATCAATACTGCCAAGAACAGGTTTGCAAACACTAACACCTCCCCTTCCATCCCATTTATTAGAATAAATTCGTGCAGGCATGGGTAAGAAACAATGAAACTGAAATTTTAAACGTTCCTTCCCTATTAGCTGGCAAGAAGGTATGGAGGAGAATTCATCTCAGAGATGTCTACAACTCAATCCCTGCAGGAAGCTGAGTACAAGGGCACAGCAGATACCTAAGCAGGTACTTTAGGCTTCTGTTTATGGACTTGAAAGCTGTATGCGACCTTGTGGGGATGGTTTGGGTGGAAGGACCTAGATCACTATCAGGCTGTTTCCTTGTAACTGTATAAATTCCAGGGCAGTTGGTCACCCTGAACCCAATAGTTGTAGGGGCAGTTATGCGTGAACCCCATTGGACCCTGGCAGAGCTTTTTTTCTTACCAGATTGTCACGTTGTGATACGTTCTCCAGTGAGAAGGGTTAATTACCCTGCCTGGTTGGCAACACCGGTGATTCTTCATGCTCTTACAATGACCATAGAAGAGCCACGTGAAGAATTGCTCTGCAGAGTTGTCTCTCCAGTGACTATGGTGCCTAACATAGATTAAGCTCCTGACTTTCAAGCATCTGAGATTGTATGAGATGACTTCAGGCCTGGCTGTGGCCCTGAGTGTCCTCGGACACTTGGGGAATAAGCCAGACAAATCCAACCAGGCAGCAGGACCTGCTCACCGTCATCACAGCCATTGACTCAGGCCCACAGCCTTAGCTTTAGATGGGTAAAAAATGTTAAAGTTAAAAGGCAAATCATATGCATTATGTACAACAAAATGACTGGTTTATACTATTATGTTTTGATTTCCTCAGGAAAACTAGGATAATTAAAGGCAGAAAGGACGATCATAAATTTGAAAGAAGAAAAGGGGATAATGGCTCACCTGAATAGGAAGTTTTAAAGAGTCTGTCGTTGCCTCACCATGATTTGGAAAATAATATACCTAACACTTTTACTCTTGCTTGCAAAACATAGAATAGATATTATATTATGAATTAAAATAGACTTGCGTGGTAATCTGTACCCAAAATGACCAAATACCTATTTTAATTTTAATTATACATGCTACACTTTCACAGTGTAGACATATAGTGAGTAATAGCTAGTTTGGGGAGGCATTACATGAAAACGAAGAGCTAGTCTTCGGCCTTTCAGTCACAATAAACTCTCCATCATAAGACTTGGCCCCTTTGTAAAGCACTCAGCCTCTAACACATTGTCACACCTAGACAGATAAATATGCCTCTTTAAACCAAAAAGACAGACCCATGTGATATCTACTTAGCCATGCTTTATAACAGTTGTTCTCTAATGTTCTTCCTTTGTATAAGGGAATATGTTGGGGCAGCTGAAATTAATATAAATAACAATAATGTATATTATTGTCGTCACTCAAGATGAGGTGTTCCACTCTGCAGGGGGTTGTGCATCTTTATATTAAATCTTCTCTCCATGTCCCCCCATTATTTCATAGATGTCCTGGTTTCAACTGGGATGGAGTTAATTGTCTTTCTAGTAGCTGATACAGTGCTATGTTTTGAGTTCGGTATGAGAAGAATGTTGATAACACACTGATGTTTTCAGTTGTTGCTAAGTAATGTTTAGTCTAAAGTCAAGGATTTTTCAGCTTCTCATGCCCAGCCAGCAAGAAAGCTGGAGGGGGACAAGAAGTTGGGAGGGGACACAGGCAGGGCAGCTGACCCAAACTGGCCTAAGGGGTATTCCATACCATGGGATGTCACATCTAGTATATAAACTGGGGGAGTGGGTGTGGGGGTATCACTGCTAAGGGATTAACTGGGCATTGATTGGCAGGTGGTGAGTAATTGCTTTGTGCATCACTTGTATATTCCAATCCTTTTATTATTACTATTGTCATTTTATTAGTGTTATCATTATCATTATTGGTTTCTTCTTTTCTGTTCTATTAAACCGTTCTTATCTCAACCCACAAGTTTTACTTCTTTTCCCGATTTTCTCCCCCCTCCCAGTGGGTGGGGGTGGGAAGTGAGTGAGCGGCTGTGTGGTGCTTAGTTGCCTGCTGAGATTAAACCACAACAATAGATAAAATAGAAGAAGCATGGAGAAAGGCAGTAGTACCCTTACTTCCTGATAGGGAACTGTTGGACATAAGGGCAGGAGGATTAAGTAACTTGGGTTCAGGAAGTCGGGGCTAGAACTGGGAACTGACCCTGGACTACTCGTCCCACCATCTCAACCACCAGCCTGCACTTCCTCTCATTTAGTAACACCAAAGTGGCATGCGATTTGAAGATTAGACAATGTAACATTTCCTTTGAAAATATAATATTAATTTTGGGTCCTTGATTACCAGTCTGAAATCCAACAATTGTTCACATATCTGCATATTCCCACTGTGATTGTTTCTCTGAAACAATACTTATGTAAGCACCACATTGTCCAGTCAGAATAGCAGCCCTGGAGCCTTGGGATGCCCCTTAAAAACTGTTTTCAACAGCTCACAGTTGCTGTACACGCATGGCCTTTCCATGATAACCATGCTCAAAATGCAGCTAACTCAGCCAGCATTTGAGCAAGATGGTGCCTTACTATGGCTTTGGTGCAGCCAAAACATGTTGCTGAAACCTGCACGGTAACCAGAGATGAGCAGATCCCAAATATTTTGATAGGCAGAGCCCCATAAAACATCAAGTTAGAAACTCGGCAGCCCACAGACACCCATGACTTCAGTGGCTGCTTCAACCTGTATCTAAGCAGCAACCCACATGAGTCAAGTGGTGGGAGTGAATTTCTCATTCCCTTCCTTCAGAGCTTCCGCTAGTGTTGCTACAGTCGCTCTTACGGGCACTCGAGTGATGCCGTATGATTATAACGTGCTGTCACCCTCCCAAACGTGTAGGCGGATTTCATATCTCTTATGTTTAGCGAAAGCCTTTCCACCCAGAAGAATTGCCAGGAATTCCTCAGCCTACTGTGAGCAGCACTGCCTGAGCAGAGAGTTGAAGACCTGCCACTTCTGGTGAAGATCAGATAAGAATGAGGAGTGTCTCTACTGGGTGCAAATTCAAGAGCAGAGGGCCTGCTGCTGACACATCCTGCTGTAGGCTCCTGAAAGCCCCACAACAGTAAAGGCTTGGAAATAATGTGTGTGAAAGTGAAGAAGAATTGGCTAGCTGGCCACACGCATTTTGAGGTTTCTGGATCATAACCTGCACTGTGAATCCCAGCCAGAAGTTGGTGGGCAGCCAACACGGAGAAATGGGGGCACTGGCGGAATGGTCCAGCAGTTTTGTAAGGTAACCACTGAAATTCCCAGTAGGTCCTCTCATCTTTTCCCAGACTGGGTGGTGTTGTCCACAGAGGAAGCAGAGACACCGAGAGACGATGGACAAAACTAGGATTTACATGTAGCATTATTCTCCTGTCTATAGTGAAAGTCTAGTTGAGGTTGCGAGCTAAGAGGAGTTAAGTCCTTGAGGTATGGCAGTGTAGCATAGCTTTCTCCCAGTTCCCACACTGAAGAACCATAGTACTATCACAGGGATATCAAGAAGGAGACGAAATTTCTCTCTCCTCTGGCTCACGTTGATTAGTCTCCAGAAAAGGGGAATAAATAGCACCACTGCAAAGGACATCTGCAATCCTCATGCTGGGTCTGGGCTTCTCCATGTGGTAATTCATGTCCTTTTCTTTACCTACCATGTTTGCCTTGCCCACCCCTGGCTGTACACACCTGGAATGGTCTCACCCCATGCAGCTGGGATTTTCCATCTCTTCTGCAGCGACTTTCCTTCCACTCGCCATAACGCTTTCCCCCCACTATTCAAGTTCTGCTGATTTTGCTTGCATTTTCACATCTACTGGCCCAAGGAACATTGCTGAAAATCACAGCTGTAAACATGCTGTGAACTCAGAGGCAGCCAAGTCTCCATGTAGGTGGAGAACCAAACAGAGGACCAGAGTGTATGGTGGTTTTAAACCCTTATTCTTCTGGACAATGGCGACTTTGCAAGCCAATCCTGCTGGAGATCTTGTCAAGTCATCAAATCAGTATCCCCTTTCCCAGTCTGAGTGTGGCCCATGTAGCCCCACCATTGCTAACTGATGAGCCCTGGTTCTCCCTCCCACTCAGCAGCATTCTTTCATGGTAAGGTTTGTCTCTATATCAGACTATACCTTGCTGCCTCCCTTTTTTTCCAGGCTATGTATGAGTTTATTTCCTTTGATCTTCCTAGTAAATAGGTCATTCCTTCCACCCTCTTGTCTATACCAGTTAATCTATAACACTACCTGTTTGCCGGCACTCTGTTCAGTAGGCCCTGCCCCAAGTGGTATTCTTATTAGCACTTCAAAAGTGGATTGATCTGGGGTTTTTTAATGAATTATCAGCTGTAGTTTTCTATCAACATTTGCATCCAAGGGTCTTTTCTGGATTACTGCTCTCTACAGCCTCTGGCTTACTGTTTTGACCTCTCTTCAATGAGCATTGTTACCCTGTGGATGTTTCTGCACTTAGATTTGTTCAATTTCTTGCTATTCCCACTATGTCCCACTCTTCATTTCTTGAAATCCCTTTAGGATGGTGCTTCTAATAAATTATTTGCAATTCACACTCCAGCTGGGTGTTATCTTTGAATTTGATTGATGTATTTTTCTTCTCCTTCCTCGACGCTACTGCAGATGAATATAATGTCCAACACAGCAGGAGTCCCTGAGGAGCCCAACATGGCAATATTTACAAGCATACTCCACTTTCTATTGTAAGGGCTGATTTTAATCTCTTTCATTGTTATTCTCTGTATCCACCCTACAACTTTCTTGTTCTGCTTTGGGCCCAGTCCAACCACTGTTAAAGTCAACTGTGTCTGCATGGAATCTTATAGGGATGGATCAGGATCTACAGGAATATTACATCTGAAGAAACGGAATACAATTACTTACTGAAATCAAGGAGCTCTCTGCAGGAGAGCTCTCTGTACAACCAGTTGTCTTGTCAATGAGTGAAACCCTTAAGGGCAAATTTACTGAGCGACTCAGGGGACTGTATCTCCCTCCCTTTCCCGCCAGCATGACCCACTATGGTTTATACTCCATCCCACATGATGGATAAGCAGCTGCTTATTCTTCACTCTCATCACCCAACACACCCCCCCTGTGGTTTTCCTCCTCCCATCAACATTGTGAGTATAATCTGACTGTAGAATCTATCACTTGGATGCAACTGCTTGTCTTAATGTGACCTGTCTTTGTGTGTAACACATTTCTGTTTTGTTCTTCCTGCAGAACAACTACTAGTAGTTTCTGATTATTAGAGACCAAGTTTCACCTGGAAAGGACGTTAAGTTAATTGATCTGTGATTCCCCTTTTGGAAAAGAAGCGTGATGTTTTCCCTCTGCCAGTCATCAGGGCTTCCTCAGTTCTTCAGGAGCACTTGAATATAATGGATAATGGGCCTAAGAGTTTTTCAGCTAATTCCTTTAATACCCTCGGGTATGTACCATCTGGCCCTCTGTGCCGATTTGAATGCATTGTGCTCTTAATATTTCTTTACTGTTTCTTTAATGATTTTGCTAACTTTTAGCTCTCAGCTTCTTGGCTTCCTTTGATTGCTCATTGCACATAATGTTTTTAAAGGAAATTTAGAAAACTGAAGTAGGTGATGATTTTTTCAGCTCACTGTATCCATGGCAGAAACGAACTCACTTTTAAAATTCACCTTTCCTCAAGAAGCATTGAGTCTTAAAAGTCTGAGCTGCAACTAATATCTTTCACCCTATCCAAGCAAGGCTGCATCTACAGAACATTTCCTGCTATTTGAAAGGTCCCATGCCAAAAAATTTTCTTTTACTCTAAGACCCTATATCCAAGTCTTGTCTACTCGATCCTGGTAGGAAATTTTCCCTTCTTCCTATCATGTCCTATTTTCTCTCTCTCCAAGCACATTTATGTGACCCTGCCTACATCTTCAAATACTTGTAGGCTCATGTCAGCTATTTTCTTATCTCTTCACCAGCTTATATCTAAGCATCACTTAATCTTCATAAATCAAACCCACACCAAATGATCTGATCATGTCTCTACTCTTCTTTGAGGCCTCTGATTTTACAGTGTTTGGCATTTGGATGCCAAGAAAATAACAGCAACCTTCCAGCTGTATCTAACCCAAGATGGTTAGTGTGATGCTCGCTGAGAATGGCATTGGTCTTTTGCAATTCAAGCTGGCTGCCAAAAGTTACATGTAGATTGTTGTCCTATATCACCTCCCAGCCTTTCCTTACACAGCTGCTTCTGAGTGTCCTTCAGGGATATTTTTTCCTGAGTGCTGGTATCCTATATTATTCCAGTTTCATTATGTTATTTCCTGGCCACATTGCTAATCTCTGTAGGTGCGACAGGGTAATTTCTCTGTTCAATAACATTCAAAACTCCTCCCATTTTAGCATCAACACCATACTGCTGTACTGTGCATTTCCCCTGCTTACTTATATGTGATTTATTTACTTTCATTTTTTCTCCAACATTTTCTTCCTATTCTCCCATATTCTTCCCAGCATATTTTTCCTTTAAAATGACTTCTATAGGATTTCCTTTTCTTTCTTTCTTTCTTTTTTTTTTTTTAAATTATTCACCTTTCTGCATATGCATGTTAGACACAACAGGTTTATACTGGGCTATCTCTAATACAAAGTCTCCTTGAAATAGCTACAGACAAATGATGGGTCTATCCACATGCTGAAAGATGTAGTAAAAGGTGAGTAAAATTCATTAGATGAAACAGCAGGTAGGCAGCACATCTACCAGGGCATACTCCCAGGATGGTTTCAGTTTGGATGTGAATCATTCCCTGTACAATCCACTGAGGATGGACAGGGACAATCTCCTTCCTTCTCGCTTTTAGGTGGCACTAGATGAGAAAGCTCCTGTCTCATCTCAGGTCAGACTCACCGAAAGGACTATGCTGGAGCTGCTCTGCGCTTCTGACTTTCCTCAGCTCCTGCATGGGTGGGGAGGCAGGAGCAGGTCAGTTCAGCCTCCTGAATCCTGCCACCTCTGATGACATTGATACTGCAGGCTAAGGGTATTCCCAAGGCTGCTCTCAGGACCGGGCTTACCTCCCTGAGCATAGCCACGGAGTGCCATGGATGAGTACAAAAGCCCCTCATACCTCTTCAGACCCAACGCTCAGGGTCCTGGCAAAGACGCAGGGAGCCCCCAGGCCCTGTGCACAACATCAGCGAGGAGACCCTTGGGCAGCAGACAGCTCAGATGGCCCTTAGACCTCTGCAGAGGCTGCTTTCCGTGCTGTATGGATGTCGACTTCAAGCCTGGTAGTTGTGGTTGCCTTCCCTTCACCCTGAATTTGGAAAATCGTCATGCCATGGTCTCCAGCACTCCATTCCTTTGGCATGTCCAGTGAGGCAGTGTCTGCACATGGACTAATCCACGCCTGTCAAAGTGCTGGATGGGAGGCAGAGCAGGATAGGACACTGGGTAACTTCCCTGAGCCTTCAGGCTCCGGAGAAGAAATGACCCCGTTTATCTCCTGAAAAATGAAAGATTTGCAGAGACAATAAACAAAAGGCTGCATTGCAGGAGACTGTGAAGATTTCAGCGATACCGTGCTCCCCTGCAGGAGGAGGGATTAAGAGTGTTACAGGACAGATTTAAAAACCCTGGAGAGAGTAAGTAGGCAACGGAAATCTTTGGCAATTCCCTTCTCTTCCTCTTCTGGGTCTCACCCTGGCTTCTGGTAACACTTAGAACAAAGCCACCAGCTCTTGCTTATTTTTTACTGTGTTCTCTATTTTGCCCTGAACCCAAACATCAAAGGTCTGGCTCAAGCACTTGCAAGTAAAAATAGCTCTAAAGCCAATATATTTGAGGCCCCTGAATGGTATCTCTGAAATAATTCATTCTAAGCCCATGAGAGGGGAATGGTGGTGTTTGTTAAAGGAATGTGCGTTGTGCTGATAGTGGGCAGTACTGACATGTAAAGAGCAATGAGTGATACTGCAAAACAAAAGGAAGGTGAGAAAAGGGGCAAGAAGACTGCATTGCACTGTATTGTGGAAGAGCAGCAAAATATATTTAAGATAAAAGCCAGTTTCAAGCTGCCTTTATTTTCTTTTCCAATCTGATCCTTCTTTTCCCTTCTTAGAAATTTAGACTTGAATGTGTCTTTCTTGGTACATGAGAGTGTGGTAAATCTTGATACACCCGTGGTATGCGGGAGTTGACTCTCTCCCATACAGTACTGCAAATTGTTTATTACCATGCAGGACTCATTTCTTCTCTGTGACTTGCCCATCTTTGAAGTAAGATAAATCAAGGCTATGAAAGCATCAGACACATCCCGTGTAGTCCCTTTTTATCAGCTTTTTGTCTCTATTGTTCTGTATTTGAACAAAACACTATGCTTTCTACTCTCTGTCACTACAAACTTTTGCCTTAAATTCCTTTACTTCATAGGTAAATAATGTTTTCTTTTTCCATCTTCTAGTAATAAGGTAAATGCACCTTTGCAGTCATTATTCCTTACTGCTTTTACATCTGCACTTTCTCACTGAAACTTGGTCAAGGATAGCTTGAGCCATTGCAATAGCATTACCAGGTGGGATTTTCTGGAAGAGATCCATGTAAGTCCTGTTTTCCCCTGATTTGATGTTTTTCATCACCATTTTTCAGCAAATGGTTCCCAAACACAACATTTCTAATTAGTCTTTTGCAGATACAATGGAGGGGTGCTGCAGGGTGTTCCACAGATTCCTGCCCATCTTGACAGACAATTTATGAAATCTCTTGAGTTGTGAAGGAGGCTTTCTTTAATAGGATGGTACTCAAAAGAATTGGAAAGTATACTTGATTTTAAGCACAGACACACATTCTTCAAAGGCTGCTACACAGAGAAAGCCACTAAAGTGAGTATATCCTTCTGGCTCACCAGTGAGGAACATGAACATGGCCATATGGAGCAGATGAAAGTTTCAAACCACTGTGAGCAATGTGGTCAAGAGTCCCATTAGTTGAGCCAGAGAAGAGGAGAAAAATGGGTCAAAATGGCCGAATACAACGGGCCAAATGCTGGAGGGTGTGAAAAACCCAGACCTATGCCTTGCGGCCCTCAAGGCTGCTCTATTAACGTGAGGGCTCACTGCATTTATTTAAGCAGGATGAACAAGATAAAAAGAGCTTGTTGGTGTTGGATGCTGAGGCAGTGTTTAAGACATCCCTGACTCACAGCTTGCAAGCTGGGACTCGTTTTGCAAGTTCAGTCCCTGTTCAGATAGGATCAGGGAATGTCTCTGGGCTGGATTGCGAAGGAAGCAGAGTCTTGCCAAATATGCTCTGCCCACAGCACCGTCCAGACCCGTCAGATGATATTTCTTCTAATTTTACTAATGTATGCTTGGCCCCGATTCCACACTACCTGAGGCTACAGCTGTAATAAAAACACAGCACACATGCTGTGGGTGGGTGCGTGCAGCTGGTGGGAGTTGAGGCACGTGAAAACGAAAAACACAACCCTTTCTTAATTGCAGCATGGAAATCAAGAAATAATATTCTTCTGATTCCCTGGCTTCTCACTCTCTCTGTGGCACACCCTCACCCATAGCCCTATCAGTTGCCAGAGAAAATGACAACAGGTTTCCTCCGTACGTAGGTTGCTCCATTCCCTGAGCAATGCTTAGATTTTCAGGCAGAAGTGGGCTTGTATGCCACACACAGCTTGTGTTCAGGTGTGGCTCCTATGCTAGCACCATCCCACGTACACACCTTGTGGGTTGCACTGGTGGATGGGGTGTTGGTGGTCTAATCCCTACCTGAGGCTGAAACCGTCAGGCTACTGTCCTGCCGTGGTCATGCCGCGGGATGGAGTGAATGAGCCCTTGACACACAATTGCCCCCTACCCACGAGCCGCCTCTGTGTGGGAGGTGGGTTGTATTGCAGTTCTGGGCTGTGTGAAAATCTCACTAAGCAGCTCATGGATTTGGAAAAGTTGGACTTCTTTGGGCCATAAACCCTCCTGAATATACAACTTATAACAACATCACCATTGTGTCTGTAGAAAAGAAATTAAAACTGAGGCCCAAGAGAAGTCAGGGTCTTGATAGGGAAAAGCAAAGCTAGTACTGGTGTCTGTGGGACTTGTTAGTGAGGGGACACGGGGAACCTATTGACTTTAACCAAGAAACAGTGCCAAGCCTAAGACTAGACCTCCAGTTGTTTCTGGGCCAGGTGTGCTGCCTCGGTGAGGGTGTTTGCCCTGGGCGTGCATACCTCCATCTGCCAGTACTGACCCTCGTCCTGAAAGGGAAGGGGCAGAGAGGAACTCCTTAGTGCAGCCTTGCTTCTGCTCTTGGGATGTAAACAC
The DNA here is from genome assembly GCF_929443795.1 of Astur gentilis. NCBI lineage: Eukaryota > Metazoa > Chordata > Aves > Accipitriformes > Accipitridae > Astur > Astur gentilis. Next base: position 14,005,484 of record NC_064904.1, read on the forward strand.
AGGCATTAGAGGGATACTCCATCAAAGGAGCAGAACATGTTGAGGTACAAATATCATGCTCACCGCTGAAACCAGCCAGCTATTGCAGCTCTTGATCTCCCTACCACATCACCCCACTAACACGTAATCCTGATATCACTTGTTAGGGGCCACCTTGTTCTCCGATGGCTTATCCCACTGGAATCACTTGCAGAAAGAATCAGCATGGGTAGTGCTGAGGAGACAGTTTATGTGCTGGGAAATTTGGGATTTTTATGGACCGGTAAAAGTTTCAAGCCTCTGACATTAGACCGAATCCTTCTTTCCAAGCCTATAGTAAGCATTGCAGATATCGGGAGTATTTTTAGTCTAAAAGTTTACATTCATCACATGTAACAGAGTCTATATGTGTTGATTTTCAATAACAGCATTTTATTTACTGGCAGTATTTTTTGCTGGCTGATGTATAGCAACTCCACCTGCTGATGCCCAACCCTGCAGGATGATATGCAAGTAAAGATGATGCAAGAAACAGAAAATGGTCACTTCCTTCTTCCACTTCTTCTTTTGATTTATTTCACACAGTTGGTATACTAGTGATTGCTTTTTTTCACTGGTCTGTACTGTCATTTGTCTCAGATGCCCTACAAACACTTGCCCAAACAATGTACTGTCATATCAGGAGCAGTTACTTTTCCTCACTCTCTTGAGGGGAACCTCCACCCCTCTCTAGGCAAAACACATGAGATGCTAAGGCTTAAAATTTATTGAGCTTGATTTAAAAGCCAGGATGTCTCCTGGTCTCAAGGGAAGGGAAATGACCCTTGGCTTATTTTGCAGTCACTCTTTTTTAGAGAAGGAAGTGCTAATAAGCACTCACTTGAGGCACAGCAGCTTAGGACAAACGAAGGCCAAAAAGCAGCCGCATAATTGCTGTGACTGGGAATAAAGAGGAGCCAAGGAGAACACGTGAGAATTTTCCCTTGTGAGCGGTGCTCTGCGAGCGATACACATCAGCAGTCACGCTAATGTCTGAGGCGGGAGCTACCGAACATCCAGAGCTGCCCCTGGGGGGCTGCTTCCCCTCCCAAAGCAGCTCAGCTGGAGCCCACTGCAGGAGCTGGGTGGTGGGGACACATCCACGGCTGCCACTGGGGAGAGGAGACAGAAGGGAGAGGCAGCACTCGGGAAAGGAAATGTGTGAAAATCACCGCAGACGTTGGTAGGAGTTAGACACGGAGAGAGTACCTAGCACACCCCGCAGATACGTGAGCGCTTGAGCAGTTTGAGAACATCTCCGAAACCCAGCCACGCTCACCCAGGGGAAAACTCAGGTGAGATTTGAAAGCACAGCATCCTCTGGCTCTCGGGAGCCCTCCTGGAGGCATGTCAGGGCACTCGCTCCATCTGCACCCAGCACCTTCCCCTCATGACGAAGCTCCCCACAGCCTCCCTGGTGGGGACCTGTCCCCTTGGCTGTGCCCGAGTGGCCCAAGCCTGGGTCCCCCTCCACGCACCCCAAAAGCGACCATGCTCCAGGCCCCGTGGGACACCACACACACAGCAACACAGACTCAACGCATGACGCAGCTGGGAGTCAGAAGGGGCCATTAATTTGTCTTACCTGGCTTGGCAATCACAGACCATCAGATTTCGCTCGAGTACTGGGTCTGACGACTTGGTTAGGCAACATATCTTGGTCGTCTCAAGACTATAGGGTCTCAGTCAAAAGTCGGGATGGGGTAGACCGATTCTGCTGTTGTCTGATGCCTCATCAATGGCAGAGAAGGGCTTGGGTGAGCTGTGCCTCCATGATACCAGCAGGCAATCAGCAACGCACTACTGTAGAGGACGGCAAAAAGAATCCAGGTCCTTGCTCTCTGATTTGAGGGAAAACCAGTTTTGAACCTCAAACACAGTAATCACTTTGACCCTCAGCAAGTTAGAGTCAAGAGTCAAAAGGGGATGTGGCAACACTGCCATGTACAACTGTTGCACCACTCTTCTTGTTGCACTTCCACTTATTGCTCAAGCATGGCCCACAAGCCTTCTGGCCAGGATTTGCCAGTGTAATACTGAATAGAAGTTCAGAGTGATAGTGTATAACATCCTCATTAGTAATTGTTAATAGTTCCCAGACAACATATAAAACGAACATAAGTAATTTCTTAATGAAAGACTTGATGCACACAAACTTGTGTGTGCCATTTGAATACTAGAAATAGCTTATAAGAAAATCAAATATCAGGCAGTAAACCTAGGAGTCCTCAACAATAAATTCTTTTGTGTTCCTCATTTATATGGCCTTTTCTTGCTGTTACATACTATAAAGTCTCAGAAGGGGATTTGCTGTCAGGTATGTATGTAAACACACATTTCCACCAGATCTTTCAGAGATGATGCCCCTCTGTAGTGTCCTCATCTTACAAGAGTGAGGGAATGGCAGCACCTTAGCCTCTCCCCAACAAGCAATTCATCAACTAATAAAGGTGATTATCCTGCTGTATTTAGCATCGATGTGGCATCACATTGAGTACTATGTGCAGCTCTGGGCCACACAATTTAAGAAGGATGTTCAGGTACTCGAATGCATCCAGAGGAGGGCAACAAAGCTGGTGAAAGGGCTGGAAAGAATGTCCTATGAGGAGCGGCTAAGGACTTTGGGCTTCTCTAGTTTAGAGAAAAGGAGGCTGAGGGGTGACCTCATCGCTCTCTACAACTTTCTGAGGAAGGGAAGTGGAGAGGGAGGCGCTGAGCTCTTCTCCCTGATATCCAGTGATAGTATGCATGGGAATGGTTCAAAGCTGCACAAGGGGAGGTTCAGACTTGATATTAGGAAGCATTTCCTTACCAAGCGGGTGGTCAAACATTGGAAGAGGTTTTCTTGAGAGGTGGTCGATGCCCCATGCCTGTCAGTGGTTAAGAGGCATTTAGACAATGCTCTTAATAACATGCTTTAACTTTTGGTCAGCCCTGAACTGGTCAGGCAGTTGGACTAGATGATCGTTGTAGGTCCCTTCCAGCTGAAACATTCTATTCTGTTGTATTCTATTCTATTCCATTTGTTTTACCAGAGACCTTTCCCCTTAGCCCCCAGCTGCTGGCAAAGGCCCCTGCCCACACATGCCACGAAGTCCAGCTCCCCTGGGGAACAGGTTGCTCAAACTGAGTCCACAAGAGAGAACTGCTAAAACGTAATCCTCTCCCTCTGTGCCCTGGTTTGGTGAATGTGACTGAGTGCAACCTCCCAGCTCGACCGCCTACGCTAACGCTCTGTCCTGGGGAAATGACACCTGAGCATTTCCAGTAAGCGCTGCATCCTTTCACTGGCTGCTTCTGGGAACTCCCAGCTGAATCACCCAGACCTCTGCAGACAGACGTGCATTTCACACTGTTTCTCTCTGTCTCTGGAGAAACCAATCTATGTGCACCCCCTTAGAGCATGTGAGGTACTCTGGCAAGGCCAATTAGCCAGACATCAGCCAGACCGAAGAGTATTTTCAGGAACACTTCAATTTGCAGGTCTGTCCCTTTTGCTGACATATTGGGAACTGGAAGCATCCTGAGCCTTCAGAGGGAGGTGGTAAATGAACAAAAAATATGATCCTAGAATGCATCTACTCCTGTAAGAGCCACAAGCTTGTATTACTGTCATATTTTGAAGACAGAGCCACATATGTGATAAACATATTGAGGACAATTGCAGCTGGCTGCCTTCTCCATAACATCCAGGAAGAGGGAGAACAGGAGTTGGATTCAGAGGGAAAAGTACTCCCCACATTATGCAATCTTGCCCTATTTTACATACTCACTTCACTGAGGAGTATTCCCAGAAGCTGGATCAAAGCACATCATGCAGAAAAAACATCCTTTCTTGCTACAACAAAGTGGGAAGGTGAGATATCAGTGGACTCCTCACTGCAAGGCTGGGTTTGCCAGGCTTCACATTGTTTGATCGTGTTCCACCTTCACTAGCAAGACTGAAAAGCCTCTCCAGTTCCCCTCCGTTACATCTCTTCCAGGTGGAATCACCCACCTGCAGTGATTAAGTCACTTCTCAACCTGCTGTCTGACAAGCAAAAAGCATCCTGGTCCTCAATCCACAAAGCTCATTTTCCAGCTGCGGTCTCACTTCACTGATTCTCCTTTACACCCTCAGGTGTCTTCATGTCCTCTTGCTGCCCTAGCAAAAGCCATTCTTGTAAGAGACGCAAGATTGCTTTCCTGATTGCACGTCACTCCAGCTTCCATCCCTCTGTGAAAGACCTAGACTTTTCTTGTCACCCCACTGCATGAAGAGCATCTCTTGACATGTTGGCACCGCTTCCCAAAGCCGTCTCCCATCCCGTAGGTAGAACAGGGGTTTGCTTGAGATGGAGAGACTGCAGCTGTGCCAGACTTTCCGGATAGCATTTGTCAGAGCGTATGTAGTTTAGGCAAACAGAAATGTAAAGAACAGGCTGACTATCACTACCCCTTGCTAGCCAAGTTCTGCACATGTTCCCCAGTAAAATTCCCAAACAAGGTCAAGGCATTTAACTCATTATCATCATTATCATTCCTCCCAGACTGAAGGGTGTACAGACAGATGACAAACACTGTATCTAACTAATATGGATCACCAAAACCCACTGCTGCAACACAGCTGCTTTGGACTGGAACACAACAGCTATCCCAAGCCAGGAGTGTTACACAACCATTGCCTAGAAAGGAGGAAGTCAACAAAACTCTGGTTTAAATCGCAGCAGAAGATTAAGTAAGTTAAAACTGGGCTTGGCCAATGACATTCAGACTCCAGCATCTGGGAATGGGAGATCATGGTAGTTCTAGTGGCCACAAGCCACCAGGAAATTAAAATTAGCTTTTCTATTTGGGCGGCTGGAGGCCAGGAGCGCCATGGCCCCTACCAGCACTGAATTAGTCCTAGGTTGACCCAGCCTGACAGCACTTCCTGCAACATCTGGATTTTTTTTGGATGTCTCTGCCAAGTTGCAGCTTGTTCCAAGTCTGCTGAGTTCGTGAGACTTGAAAACAGGCAGCTGGCTGAGAGCTGGCAGCATCAAAGGCAAGAACTGTGCTACGAGCCGGGTTATCCATTTGCCAGCAATCACGGCGGCATCTGCACAGACCAGGCACAGGCCACCGGGGGTGGTCCGGGCTTCACTCGCGTTACCAGCCCCACCGCTGCGTGGCAACGGCAAGGTTGCACGGGGACGGCCAGGTCCCGTCTCCATCCCTGAACAGCTTTGCCCAGGGTGGCTGCACATGCAGAGCAGCCTACCTTCGAGCAAGCTCCAACAGGAGCCGCTCGCAAGGAGGGATTCGCCCTCCATTACACAAGCTGACAGTGCCGGGGGGTGAGTCATGGCACCTGGGAGGGCAGCTGAGCAAACAGGGCTGCCCCGGCAGAGATGCGCCTCCATCTCTTCCCTTGGGCCAAGCTTGCCCGTGGGCACTAACTCCAGCTGAATATTCCCCACCTCTTCTGCAAACGTCCACCCAAGCAGGGTGCTTTTCTATTGGCTCCACTTAAAATTTTGGTGCCCTCTGCAAACCACAGGGCATCTGCGTTTTAACAAAACAACAGATCTGGTTTGCAAAAAAAAAAAAAAAATATCATCCTCTCTCAGGGTGGTCCTACAGGACACATGGATGCGTAAGGACATGAGTGAATGCCACAGTCCCCAGTGGCACCCACGGCGGAGCCAGCTGGGGTGTCCGTGCTGGCGGTGGCACGGTGGGTGACACGCATTACAGGTGTTTCCTCAATGGCGCAGCTGCTTGGGCTGAGCTGAAGTTTTGAAGAAAGCAAAGCCCCGGTGCAGTGTTTTTGTGCACGTGGAGGGTGTGCCGCGGAGCCAGAGTGTCTGGGACAGCCGCAGTCAGAGGAAGCTGCTGCGGCTGCTCGAGGAGGAAGAAGTCGGCGTCCCAAGGCTGGAGGCAGGGCGAGCGCTGGTTTTCCCGGAGAGGAGGGGAGGTGGCGGGGGGAAGCCGGAGAAGGGAGCCCAGCCTAAGAAAAGAGCACGGAAGGAAGAGGCTTGGAAAGTGTGCTGCTGATGCGGGCGTGGAGGAGAGGGCTGGGAAAGGAGCTTCTCCCTACAGCTTGTCCCTGCAGAGAGGAGGACGCAGCTTTTGCGAGATGTGGGAGAAAGGGCTGAGGTTTTGAGCTGGAGGGAATAGAAGGAGCAGTGACACATCGAGCAGACATGGCCGGGGGAGGTGGAGAACTGCTTCCAAGTGGAAAATAAGCCAGGAAATGGTGGCTGGAGGGTAAAAACTGAGTAGACTAGGAGAGAGGGAAAATGTCACTAGCAACCAAAAGTCATCATTCAGTGCTGCCATAAAGGCCTGCGCTGAAATGTGTGTGAGCTGAGAGGCATCCTGGAGCAGCCAAGGTGAATAAAAAACAAAACATTGCCCTCAGGTATCTGTAGCAAACACGCAATCGGTCTTACCTTGCATACCCATGGCTTCATTTCACCATCATTTTTGTTTTGCTCAGTTAAAACACTTAAGCTTTACCTGGTACCATTTAAATCCAATGAAAGGGAGCACGAGAGCAGGGAAGGGGCATATATTTTTTGCTGGAAAATCCTGTGCACAAGCAGAGAGCAGACAGAAGTCGTGCAGTCAGGAGCAGGCTAGAAACATCCAGCAGTATGCGGGGCACGCTCCTCCACTGCATGGAGAAGCCAAGCCAGCAAATACTGGGGTATGCAGCCCCAAGGGCAATGGCAAAAAGCCATGGGGCAATGCCAGGGCAGGATTTCTGGGGAGCTGGGGCAGGAGAAGAGGTCTGCTATGTTGCAGCCACACAGCTCCCCAAAAAGGGGTCAGATAGTGGTGCTTTCTGGGTATGGGTTTTACCAGTCAGTTCTGCTAAACCCAATTCAACTGCTTCCTGCCCAACCCAGGACTAAAAACTGTGTCTGCTGTTGTGTCCTAGCACCTATATCCCTTTGAATGTACCCTAGAGATGTCCTAATCAAGTACTGATTGAGTAAACTCCTTACCCAAGGGCAGTGCAGCATTTAGCAACAGCCTACAGTGCAGCTGGCAGCACCCAGGATCTTTGCTCTCCAGTGCATGGCAATCCCTTTCTTTATTCTGCTCGGTCCCTGCCCTTCGCTGCCATCAAGGCATTTGCAGAAATTGAGACGGGAGATGACTGACGCTAAAGCTCAGCAGCGTCAGGACCGATCTGCAGTAACGCTGTGTTTGGCTCAAACTGGCTGGAGTTCAGCAAGGAGCTGTGTAAGTGAAGAAGCATGTCTTGCTGATGCGGTTCGTAAATCATGGGCTGCGGGCTGAGTTTCTCATGTTGGCATCTGATGCATACCCGGGGAGGTTTTAAAACAAGTAGCTCCAAGAAGAGCCAAAGAGGCAAAGCTGAGCTGCCCAGGGCTGCGTGTCTTGTGACTGGAGACTCCAGTGTCTAATAAAACATGAGATGTGGCTGTGGCTGGGCCGTTACAACATCTTCTGTAGACGCCCTTTACGCCTGCTGTGGTTGAGGTCATTTTGCAGCTTTCCCCTGCAAGCTAATGAGGTTTCTCTCTCCTTAAAGCAGAGACAAGTATTCATAAAAATATTGGAAGTGTGGCGTATCTGAGAGCCCTTCTCTTCTGCCAAATGTTTGTTACAAGTGGCCAAAATGATCAAAAGTTGACCTGGAGGGAAAAAGAATGGTACAAACACGCTTGCAAATCCTGATTAGAGAAACTGCATGAAATGAAGCTACAAAATTGTAACTTTTTTTTAATTAAGTGGAATTTTACTAAGGAGTGGCGTTTATTGTGGCTATCACGTACAGAATTTGGATGTATTAAATATTTCTAAAATTATATGGCACTCTGTTATGTGTTATTATATGTCTATTTGGGGTTTTAATCTGCAACAGCCCTAACAATTAAGTCTGTATAATTCTTGCTAAACCATCGTGCAAGGTCGGAATTGTGGTCTGCTCTTCAGCAAAGAGAAGAGCTGAGGTCTGTGAAGAGCAACTTGTCAAGCTGGAAAACATGTAGCACCTGCATTCTCCCATCACACATGGGAGAACAGATACTGTTTTTTCACGCCAGCATTTTTTCCTACAAGTGTCTGCAATACCTGTTCTGAATATTGGCAGTCTGTGAGAGGAGGTGACAATGTCGCAGGCACTGAAGTAGTTTGTAATAGCATGGAGCTGGCAATGGAAAGTGTCCAAAAATGTCTTCCTACAAACAAGATTTAAATTCACCATTTCTGCTCCTGATGAGCCACACCTTAGGCAGTTCTGGATGTCTTCTTGATTTTTAAATGTGACTTGGACAGTGTTAATACTAATTACAAATACCAAAATCTTTGCAGATTCTGCTGATTTGGATGAAAAAGCCAAGTATATCCTGTCTCGTTTCATGATTGAGCCTTGTAATTGCTGTTTTCAGTTCTGATGGTAAAAATCACCATAGTAGTAGAGATGCAGGAATAGTAAGCCGCTGTTCAGATTCCCAGCCTGGTCTTTACTGTCTGAGTTGTAAACCTGAAACTTGTACAAAATAAAAGCTGTATCATCTTTCTTAGCGGACAGGGAATTTATAGAGCACAATGTACAACTACCCTCCAATGTATATTCCTTCATTCTTTCCCTAGAACTTTCCATTAGATATGGAAAATTTAGTTTAAATGGACTAGATATTTGTCATAGAAAAAAATCTTAGCAAATATATATGTGCATATATGTATATGTACATATGCATGTATGTGTGTATATATATACATGCACACATATATACATACATAAAAACACACATACATATTTTCATAAGCTGGCCATTTCTCAGTGCAAAAGCCTTCTGTTAGTGCTGGGTGCAGGTGTTTGCCTGCTAAAAATAGTATATGCATGATGTTCAGGCAACAGCTCTTATCAGCCCTGCCTGCCAGTGGCTGCATCCCCCCAAGTATTACTGAGCTTTTACAACCTGCCTGAATAGCTGAAAATAAAGACCTTAATTAAGAAAACTCAGGCTGGCCAGCTTGGTCTTATGCACCTTTCTCCCTGCGTTTAGCCTGAAATCAGCTTTCTATGAAGCAGGGAGGAAAATCCCAGTGAGAAACTGGTAAAGGATGAGGAATGCACTCAATATAGAGAACCAAAGGGAAATAAAGGTGTGGCTTGTGTTTCATCTTTAAGCATGAGATAAGAGTGTGGCCATGAAATACCTCAACCAGAGACATTATCAAAACCTGAACCATGTTTTCTCTTACAGCAGCCTTTATTCAGGAAACCTGACAGTAAAGTCTAGAAATCACTGATGCCGAATATGTACCAGAAGGAGATTTTTATATCGGTAGAGTCAATGCACAGGACTAACAGCGAGTACCTACATGTGTTGGGCATCCATAGATTTAAAAAATATTGTCAGATTTTGCACAGGTGCAATAGAGAACTGTAGATATGAGCAGCAAGCTGCCCCAAAAGCTTGTTTCATTCTTCTGTTTCATTCAAAGAAGAGTGCATGGTCACTTGGTGAGTAAGCACATTCCCAGGGAAAAGGCATATTCATGCAGAGGTTTGGAGCCAGGGGGGACTGAGGCGCAGGGTGATGTAACCCCACCAGCTCGGACCTGGAAGCTGCACTGGGCCAGCACATCTACTTCTGGGTTTGACCCCACTGTAACAAGCTCGGTTCGATCTGCACCCACCCTTACCAGTTGTGCCTTACCATTGAGAGCGCTTATTCACTGGGACAAACTGGGCAGGGAGTTGTTAGCATCTGCCTCTTTGGTCTGGCTTTGCTGGAAGCTTTGCTGTAGCCTCAACACAAGTTATAGGGCCCAGCGCAGGGGTCACTGGATGAAATACCATGACCTGTAGCATGCAGGAGGTCAGTCTAGGTGACCTAACTGTCCCCTTTGGCCTTACGCTCTATGAATACTCCTGCAAGACCAACTGCCTTAATCCCTTACCAAAGAGATGGGGGGATACTGATCTTCTCTCGTAAGACTTTCCATCTCCATTACGGTGCACACTCTTAAGCAGCTCACGTTCACCCATATGGTCAAGCACATACTTTGCATTTGTCTTCTGCTCTAGTGTTAATGATCCTACCAGATGCACTCACATATGACTGCAGGAAATTCACCCAGCATGTGCAGTCATTTTGGAACAGTGCATCGAGTAAGAGATACTGGTTTTCAGGGGGTGAGCGTGGGGAACTCGTATTGACTCATTCCAGCAAATTTCAGAGAACAAAAGACAAATAGGTGAATTCTCTTCTTTCTGGCAAAGTTTCCTGCCACTGACACAAGCGTCTCTTCAAACAAAGGATTTTCCCCCTCCTCAGATGTCCTCAGACACTGAATTTGTAATATCTGATAACACACATTTCCATAGCAACAAACAGTGATGACCCAAACACAGGATTATGTGACTTCACTCAGAGTCGAGCAGAATATTAACAAGGATACTGATAGCTAATACTTTCCACTTCTGTGGCACCTCCCTGCAGAGGATTTCAGGGAGCTTTACGCACATCATCCCCAATTTGCCGATGGAGAAACGAAGAGGAGAAGTAAGCGACCTATTCTGAGATCAAGAAAAGAGCCTGGGCTCAGAGTGCCCAGGAGAGAGGGAGGAGAAGAGTGGCAAAGACCAGGTGTTCTGAACTGTGAGCAGCACATGGAGCTGATAAGGTCCTGCTCTCCCCCATCCCTGTGAGCTTTTTTCTTTGGGATAACGCACCCACCTGGCTGCTTCCCATGCCCTCTCACTGTTCCCTTAGAGGGTTCTCTGGGGTAAAATGGCATTTGTAGGTCCAGCTGCCCTCTGTTGGCATGCAATGGGCTGGTGTTACCGCTCCCTAATGATCTCCAGGCTGCTGGACCCATTGTGACTGGCCTCAAAGGCACGGAGGTTTCATTCATTCAAAGTGATTTACTTCAGGTGATGTGAAGGCAGAGGCAGTTTACAAATACAGCGTGCCTGGCCTCAGACCTGAAATACATGACATGTAAATCCAGGAGATTAAACTTCAGCAAAGGGTTGTTAAAGAAGCAACAGGGTGAACAAGCACCATGCAATGCTCTACTGGAGTTGAGGGAGGGGGGAGAGATCCCAGTGTCTGAATTTATGCAACACATCGTGGAAAACAACCTGTATCTCACTGACGGCAAGTTGAAAAGACTGTTGCATCTTCAGAAACTCAAGGAGTCTTTTAATTTCAAAAGAAATTTAATGAAAACGATAAAAGGAAGCGTATCCCTATCTCTCCTCCCTCAGATAATTGGGTGTAAATACCAGCTTCTTTTCATGCATCAAACCTTTTATCTGTAATTAGAATTGGCTTCATTCAGATCCACTGGTATCCCATGCAGAGTTCTGATGGTGTAATAAAATGCCATGTGATTATTTATTTATTGTTATAATACATGTCAGAACAACTTCCAGAGATTTGTCTGGGTTTAGAGATGAAGCCCTGAAAGGCTGCCCTAAACTGAAGCCCAAGAAGACGTCCTTTCACGTGTCTCTGCGATACTGTGCTATCACGGTTGTCTGTTCCCTGCGATTGAAGAACACGGGGAATTCATTCAATGAAGCACTTGGGCATGTATATTGTATAAAGTACCTTTAGAAACCATAAGAAGTTAACCACATGCTTAAACCACGCTTGAATTAACCTGGTTTTTTTTGGTTTGCTGGGAGTTTCAGAAAACCAATAAATCTTTAAAAAAGCAGATCATATAAAACACTTTTTTCAGCCCTAATAATCTGTTTCACCTGGGACTACTTGGAGACTTCTTTTACAGGAAAGGAAAAGGATAATTTGGAGGGAAAGGTACCAGAGTTGCAGAGGTTTTTGGAAGTGTGTGTGTGTAGCATAGGGAAGCAGGGACTGGATGCTACTTGTTTGCCACAGCCCAGTGAGTAGGCTGCCCACCTACCGCATGTGAATCCCCTTTTGCTGCACTGGGAGAGCCACATAAACTTCAGCTCTTCCTTCCTTCCCTCTGGGTGAGTGCCCCAAGCACCTATTTTGCAGAGCGCTGGTTGCATGAAACCTGTTTTTTAGGGTGCCTCTCAGAAGGCTGTAGCTTGCAGGGGGGCTGTCAGAAATCCACCCGATGTGACCTTCACTCTGAAGCAAATAAGCAGTTTCTTATGTTAGTAATGCTGAGACAGATTTAAAGGGAGGAGGGCTTCTCTTCAGACTCGCAGATGTGTCATGTATTACAAGAGCACCAGAGAAAAGCGTCGATACTCACTCTGCATCTTCTCAACAGAAATGAGCCTCCCATCACCTTTTCTCCCTCCCATTTGAGGTAAGTTAGGGTTTTAAAAAAACAAAAGTACTTAGTTACTCTCGGGGCCTTTTAGAGGGAACTAATAATATTTTGTGACAAAAGACCTGGCTGGGTTTAGGGTAGAATTTCTGAGCGGCAGACCTCGCCAAGGATTTGAGGCAACCCCGTATCCAGTTGCCGTCCTGGTTCAGGAAATGCTGTCTATGTGTAACAAAAAATGGTGCAGCATAAACCAACCGAGTGTTAAAGTTCTAAGCGAGCTCATAAATTAACATCCACTATGAAAGAAAATACGTGTACGTTACTGCACGCAGTTATTGCACATCTCTGCTGGAGAACAGCTGCAAAGTCCCTGAGCAGCTACTGGAGCCACAGTCTCCACTACCCAAGTCAAAGAGATTTTAGCTATGGCTCACAGACCCTGTAGAGAGTCAAAGTGGGCTTTGGAAAAAAAACAACAAACAAACCACAGAAAAACAGCCTTACCTTGGACTTTCTGCATGTGACTTGAGCAGTCAGCCTGTCAAAAGAAAATTGCTTTGGATTATCACTCCAAAGCACATTTTCTTATGGCTCATTCTAAAGAAGAGACATTTGTTATTTTTGAATGACATAGGGTGTTGATAGAATTTGCTAACATTTTGATACTGATGAAAAGCAAATTTCTTTTTTAGCCCTCCAGCTGGAACAAAGTGGACAAACATTGCTGTGTCCAACACAGATCATGTCACATTTGTACCCGGATGCTAAAATGTCTCCAAATCTTCAGAGACAGAAGCATTTTGCACAGCAATGTTTTTCCTGTCAGCTTCATGGTACCTATTGCCTGCCACACTCTTTCTACTAGCGCTAGCCTAAGAAAAATGAAGGGAATGGGGATTTCAGTCAATGAGCTACCTAAAAACTGCAGAACAAAACGGATGGACAATGAGCATCTTCCAAATAAACAAAAGCCAGCAGTTAGAAGTGACTTGGAAGACAAAGTGTGTGAGGTGGATGCCAAAAGCAAGGGGCAGTGCATCCTGCTGAAGTCCAGAGGAATCATCATACCCTAAGCTGCCTTGCAAACTCCTGCCACCACCAGCAGACTTGTTACAAGCAAGAGGGCTGTCTGGAAACTCAAGTGCATCTCTGTGTCCTCTGATACACCCAGATATGTGGACCAAAGAAGCCATCTTGATTCCTGGACAGAAGTTGGCCACATCCCCTTGGACTTCATTCGGGACCTACAGTAGTCCCCAGAGTGTTAGGACCTTGTTGGCAGACTTGTTGCCCATTGTTTTCTTCAAATAAAAAGCAGGATATGACGGGCTGAATTTTGCCCTGAATTCTGTGGCTAGGATGGCTCAGAGACTGGGATCTTTCAGGGGAAAAAGAAAGCGGGCTGTGTGCTTGCTGGGAGAAGGAAGGTCTTTGCAGTAAGGAAGCTGATGCAATTAGCCCTTGCCATTAGGGAGCCTGGGTAGCCTGCACTTGGCTGCAGTGGCTGCCAGACACTTCTTCTCACCACGTCACCACAGACTTTTCTCCAGTTAAGTTGGTGAAGAAACATTGCAGGGGAAGTGACGTTGGTGTTTCCTGCAGGCAAGTATATATAGACCAGCCAGTGCCTCATGCTTTATGTGCATGGCCAGGTCAGGGGGGATATTACAAACGCACAGGAGTTGTAATACAATGGACCTGTGTGTGACCGAGGGAGGGACCAGATCCTCGGATGCTTCCTTCCCCAGCCTGCCCCAGTAGTGGCACGCACATGTATTGCTGCTTCTCTTTCCTAAAGAGCATGGCTATTTCTAACTCCAGGCAGTGCTCCCCAAGGGCTCGGCTCCAGGCGGACTACCATGCACCAGGCTTCATTTCCACCACTTACATTATATGGAATGTTCCTTATTACTACTTTTTTGTGAGATGGAAGAGAAAATAACTTTGGAAACCCCAGGCCACTTAGACCTTCTGAAAAGAAAGTGTTTAATTTCTTTGCAAGTTACCCAAGCTCTTAAGAAAAACTTGGAAGGAGGGGACTATGAAAAGAGGATGAGAATGGAATCAAAAGATGGTGTTTCCAAAGAAAATGCTAAACCAAAGAAAATTAAAATTTTGATATCTCCTTTGACCTTTTTGTCATCTTCTTCAACCCCTCGTATCCTTCCCCTGCACAGCACATGTTTGTATTTGGCTGGGCCAAAATTCTTGCTAAATTCCACCTGTTTTCATGAATAGCATCCATTTCTCCAAAACTCTGTGGGTTTGTTGAATGGACTGGTTTGCACAGAAACCCCATCCAGCTTGCTTTCCTAAAGTGAATACTAAAGCACTTTTCCGTCAAATCCTCCTGGGAGTAGAGCGTAAGGAAAGGTTCAAATATGGGCTGAGCTGTAACATTGCTATTGCTCAGCGGGGAGGCTTGTCCCCAAGGTAACTTGTACTGGATACGTTTGTTTGCCATAAAAGTAAACACTGCTATAGTAACCTGCCCTGTGCAGAATGGCCCATGCCAGCAAACCTAATAATTCACCGCATTCACAGAAGTAACTGCAGGGCAGATGCACCCAAACTGCCGTCAAATGACTCACTTTTGAGCAGCACATTGCACAGTGCTATTTTTTGAAGCTCATCCCATTGCCTCCAGTTCTTGCCTGCACTCTGGCCCAAACTGCTGCTCAGTCCCAGCTGCTCTCCTCCCAGCTCCCCATCTGGTTCGTTTCTCTCTTCCTTGTCTTTTCCACTATTTCCTCACCCAGTCTGCAATGAATCCCAGTTTCATTCTTCTTGGAGTCTTCACCCAGGCTCTGTATTTTTCTTACCTTATGGTCACGGTCAGTCTCACTGGCTCCTACCTTGTACCAGGGCTCTTCCTCGGACCTGCTTTTCCTCTTCGCCTCCAACTGCCATTTCACTACCTGTTCCAGTCTCCTTGACCAAGCAGCCACCATCTCCTCAGCCTCTGGAAAGAGCATCTTTGCCGAGCCAGGACAAATGCCCTCCAACCCACTCTGCCAGTGCAACATCAGTCCTCTCCTCACATAGTTCCTGGAAATCCTTGCTGCAGGGTATTGGAGAGATCAGACATTTTCATGAAGTCAATGCCTGATCACAACAGAAGAAATTATTGAGGGCTACATGGGTACAAGTCCTGACGTGGGAAATAAGAGTGCCATATAGTCCCAGAGGCTAGCAGTATTCCAGCAACATACACATCTGTCGTACTTTTACCTTTAAGCACCGCAACCAGTAGGTCAAGGCCAAGAGAGAGGTTTCTGGGCAAGATGGATCTGATGACTGAATTGGTACAACCCCTCTTATGTTTTGATTAACTTCTCCTCCACATGTCCCCTTCCGCAGCAAGCTCTCAACCCCCAACACTCAAGTCAGTTGGCCGCCTCCTTCATGCCACCCATGTCCAGCTGATAAGGGAAGGGACAGGCTGAGCAAGTTCAACCACTTGGAAAGGTTGGGTCTGCCGTAGGTTTGGACATCAGCTTGCACAGACCTCTCCTTGGTGGGCTTGCTCTGCTGTCCCGAGCACCAGTGCAAGCACAGGGCTTGTCCTGTCCATGCTGCTGTTCCTGTCCTTATGCTCTCCTGGTTTTGGAGGTTGCTGGCATTTCCCCTCCCGCTGGTCTTTGCATCTGCTCCAAATTCCTGCAGCAGCAGCTCAGAAAGTTTGAGACCTTTTGGACTTGCTCCTCCTGATTTTGGGACCACCTTTGCTGTCTTTTAGGCATCTCTAAAGAAGCAGGTGAGCCCTGGGGAAAGCTGCAGGGTCTGTGAATGCACCCAGTAGTAGGCACTCCACTTTTACTGATCATCTTACACAGCCAAGGTCTGTATAGCTTTTAAGTCATCCTGCCACACATGTCTATAAACCCAGTCCTCAGCCATTCAAATTAGGAGCCATGGAGAGGCAACCAATTCTCTCCTTACCTCATGCACACAAAAAGTATCACTGTTAGGACACCTCATAAATAAAACATGTATCAGAAGTTTTCCTTGCATCAGACACAGTAAACAAATGCATTCAGCCCTGTTTCAGCAGGGAGACTTATGTACCAATCAGTGCCGCAGGAAATCATGTTTATACCTGCACAGAAATTGCTCAAGAACAGTATGTCCTTGTGAAACTATTACCTCTGTCCCCTCCCTCTCTCCCCCAACCCCACCACTGCCAAGGCCTGGGACAGCCAAGGCTATTTGGCCACGGGGTTGAAACTACACAAGTGCAGCACGCCTGGATGCCACGGGTCTGTTTGTTCAGTGGCTCTGAGCCCTCTTCTCATTCTTTCTCCTTCCCGGTTGTTCTTTGCCTCCTCTCATTCTTTCCTGGGTCCAGATTGCAGTGGGAGCCCTTTCCTCCTCTGAAAGGCTAGAAAAACCTCCAGGAGTGGAAAATGGCCTTTTGGAGAGGTCAGGGAGCGGGTAGCGGGGCTGCACTCCTCTCCCATTCAGCACCCACTCAGCAGCACAACTGAGCTGGTAACAGATGACAATTTGCTCCTGGCATCGATCCCTAGTAAATTATGGCAGGAGCAAAGGGGGAAGCGGGGAGATTGCTGTAGATGCAATTCCTTGATGTGAACCAGCGGCAGGCAGTGACTCAGAGGCAGGCTGCAGCCCCGGGAGGTCTGCTGGCACGGAGAGAGCCGAGGAGCCCAGGTTCTGCCTGCCATGGAGGTCGGAGCAGCGGCACAGGTCTTGTGCTGGAAAACATCTTCTCCCTAAGTGTCCTGAAATCTCTTAATCCAAAGCGCACGTTGCAGAAGGGCATTGCTGCACCTGGGTCGTGACATACCGTGCCTGGAGAGGGTCCAGAAGACAGGATAGCGGTGAAGACAAATACAAGAAAAGTGCTTTAACTCTTCACAGAAGTGAGCTCCAAGGTGCAGTGCTGTACACGCTCTGTACAAAAATGGGAAGGAGACTGATATTCAGGTGTCTGTTATTTTGGGGGAACGAGTGTGGACTCACTTCTGTGGTCCCCCATCCTCAGTTTCTGACTTTTTTTTCCTGCTGTAATCAGCCATCATGAAGGGGTGTTTAGAAAGAGTTGAGGAAAACACCAAGTGCAGCAGTTGACCCTCTTATAAAGTATCATCAGCACAGAAATCCTGTCCAAACTATGCATGGTTTTGCGTACTAAACTCCAGCAGCCTGAAGGAGGACCACAGCTGGATCCAGTTTAAAAGCTCAGAACATCACTGACCTCCAACAATGGCTGGGAAGAGGTGAAGATAGATGTGGCTGGCTGAAATTAGAGAAATCTGACTTTTCTCTCTCGTTCTCTTTGTTAGGAAAGACAGCAGCCTTAATTGGTTTTATTTCTTTCTGTTTGTTTTTTTTCCTCCTGATTTAAATTGTGGCAATCCACAGTGGAGCCTCATCATTTCCCTTCTATGTCTGAGAGGCTGCGGAACAACTGCTTTGCAACAAGGCTTTTCAGAGCAGAGACCTCATAAGTCAGGACCCCTTCGTACCAAGGAGACACTTGTCCTTGTGCACAGAAGAGCTGGAGCCAAGCCAAACCTTTGGCAGGGCTAGCAGATCCCATGATGTGCCCCTGGGAAGAAGACACTTTGCTCAAGAAGGTTGGGTGATCAAATACTGGAGTCCATGAAAATGAAGGGGATGTTTTCATTATTATTTGGAAGACAGCAGCAATGATAATTGCTTCCTCTGTTCACTTCTTGACAGAGAGCAAACGTATGGCACTGATTTATCACTTGCACAGAGACGGAGGCTGGTGTGAAGTGAGAGGACATCCCCTTTCCCTGGATAGCCTGTGGGAACAGCATGAGCTGTCACACACCTCTTTAAGTTGAAGCCACTTCATATTCCAGCTGCTGAACTCTTGCTGTGTTTAGTAGCCCCACTTGCAAAACTTGGAGTTGTCACTCCTTGGGTAATTAAGTTGATCCCATAGAAATGTATATAAATAACACACCTGCGTAAATGAAAAATACAGCATGGCTGTGCTGTGTCTCTTATGGAGAATTCTTCTGAAACAGGAAGCTGTTTGTCAGGTAGGGTAATAGGTATGGCACATCACTGCAAACGTCCCCTTTTACTGAACTCAGAAAATCACGGCTTGATATAGGGCCAAAAAGATCTTTCTGATCATTTACGCTGGTTACGGAATTTCACTTCACAGCTCCTGCTGCTGCCCTTGTAATTTCTAGGTGATGTAAAGCATGCCTTTCAAAAATTATTTTATCTTGATTTCAGATACAGAATTCAAGTGTTAGGGAGTCTGTTGCACCCCTTGGCAACCTCCTACAATGGTACATTGCCTTCTCTGATCGAGAGAAAACTGTACCTAACTTACAAGCAGGATTTGTCTACATGGAGCTGCTGGCCATTGGGTATGTCTTTTACTCTCTAATAATTTAATATTTAAAAATTGGACTAGGCAGAGAAATGTCAATGGAAGTGAGACTAATTGATTCCATTAAAATCTGGAAAATTTGTAAAATCAAGCAGAAAAGTTGCTGAAAGGACCTATTCCACCTTTCTAAGAAGAAAGAAGAAATTTGCATTTTTCACTATAGAACAGCTTCTTATTTTGATAGTCTATTATAGCATGGATCATACTGTAAGAAAATCTTCATACAATATACTGCAAAATGGAAACATTGAAAAATCAAAATTAATCAGATGAATAGACTGAATTAAAATCAAGCAACCAGAACCCATGTTTGTTTGGGTTTTTCCCCCAAAGTCTTCCCTTACAGTAATTTTGAAATTTCAGGGTTTCAACCCCTCTCACAACACAGACAAACTCTGGAAATCTTCCTGAGACAGAACATCAACATTCAGTAGGACCTTCCAAGATTTCTTTTGCTGACCCAGCTTATATTACCAGGAGACACAGCATAAGTGTATCACATACAGAGCTCCTGTGATTAGTATATACACATCTACATCTGGGGTCTCTGCCAATGCAGCCATTCCAGCACAGCCTCTGAAGGAGAAACTTGCCCTCCGTCATCGCTTATCCAGTCTGTTCCTGTTTAGCTTCATATCTCTACACTGGCTCAAAAATGTGCATATATCTAAAATAAAATTTGAGCTTTGGAGTTCACTTGGCCTGGAAAATTCGATCTTATCCACTTTTGTTTTATATACATTCATGCATACACACACATATATACATGTGCATTCACACATACACAGAAACGTACAATGTCAAAGACTGAATATAGGCCTTTTTTAATGTTTCCCAGGTGGTTTTCAGACCCAACAGCTGAGATTTTCTTTTTTTTTCTTTCTACAGTACTAAGCAGATAAATATTGCCATTTAAAAAATAAACTTCCTCAAAATTGTCCTGTCTGTTCTGAAAGATCGTCTTGTTCTTTAGGTGATTAATGACATCAATCTGTAACTACACGTGTATTGTTCAGAGTGTTCAGCAAACAAGACATAAGTGTTTGAAATACTTCAGGGCAGGAAGACGCACAAAACGTTAAAACAGTCTCCCAGTTCTAGTATGGACACTTGAAATTCGGTATCTTCTTTCCTGTTAATACATCTCACGTTGTCATTGCCTCTTCATATCGATATAAATGAGCAATGACAGGCCAGCTAGAGCAAGGCATTTGTTGTGCAGAGACCAAAACCAATTTAAGCCGGGTACATCCTCCACTTTTTTAAGTGTTAGACCATGGGCCAGATGGGCCAAGATTGTTTGATGGTTTTTTGAGAGAATGTTTACTTGATGCCCAGCCAAAATTTCTACCAGATCTTTGCAGGCTTCCCATACTAGGGCTGGCAATGTGGGGACACGGGCAGGGTAAAATGCACGAGCGTGATGAATGTTAGGAAATTGGTGTACCATGACCACGGAAACCACCGTTTGGTGGCAGGGTTGGGCCAGCTCTTTCCCTGGCCTGTTAAATCCCAGGGGTTCCCGCTGGAGTGACAGCACTGTGGACCAACTGCCCAAGGAAACCAGCATTTCTGTTTCAAGGAGCTGGGACTGGAAAATCTCCAGGGAGAAGAGTAAAGAAATTAGCCTTGAAAGACATGAGGCCTGAGAGTATTATGGGAATCCTGAAGGCCACAGCCTGAGAGTGGCTGGGCAAGAGGGGAGAACAAACCCATCCTCCTGCAAGACCAGACCCGTTAGGGAGAAAGCGAGCCAGATGGGAGGAGAGGAAAGAGAGAGAGGAGTAAAAGGAAGAGCTGGTAACTTGGTTAGAGAACCGAGGAATAATTTAGGCTGGGAGACACCTCCGGAGACCACTCAGTCCAACTTAAAGTAGGGCTAATCAGACCAGTTTGCTCAGGGACTTGTCCAGTCCAGCCTTGAACACCTCCGAGAATGGAAATCCCACAGCCTCTCTGGGTGACTTTTGCTATATTGGACCACTGTCATGGTAAAAAATTTTTTGGCCTTATATCTAACTGGAATTTTCCATGTTCAAACTTGTGACATTAGAGGACACATGCCTGGTTGCTTCTTTTGTTTATGAATTTGTCTGTCTAATCCCCCTTGGCCCTGCTGGCACTCCACAGCCTCCTGAAGCAACAAACTCCACAAGCTGACTACCAGCTCTGCAAGAAAGGTCCTGGCTCAAAAGCTAATCCTGGGGGTCTAAGCCAAGAACGGCCTTGGGGTGGTGGCAGGGAGACGGATAATAGATACCTCCCTCTTCATACACCTTCACCCTCCGTTAAGACTCATTTTTCCATCATAACCCATTTTCTAAGTTGGGGCTTTGGGACTAACAGTTCCACAAGCATTTGATTTGCCTGAAGAATATCGTAAAGCTTTTTAATTCCATCAGTGACTAATTTGCATAAATTTGTTCAGCCGGCACTACTATAGCTCTTTCTGGCCAACTCTCAATGAGTTACACATCTAATATTATATATCTTACACACATTATATATGCATTATCTACGTGCACATGTACTCACACATACATTCATCACCTTGATACATCCTTTTGTGTCAGGTATGCGAATTATTTTGTTTATAAGAAACAAAGTTCCCTCCCTGTGCCAGGATTAAGAAGACCTGTGTTTCTTTCCTGGCTCTCCGTGGGATCCCATGTGATCCGGCCAAGTCATTTCATGTCTCTGTGCCTCTGCCTCCCATCTGGAGAACAGGGGCAGCACTTCTCACTCTCATCGGAGCTGCATCCTGGAGATGCTAAGCAGGAAGAGCGGGGATGTGTCACTATCAGCAGAACAATGGCAATTCTGACATTCCTAATGCCATGGCAATATGAATATTCAAAATAGCAGGGCCTTTGTTAGAGATCCTGATTAATCCGTGATTAATATCGCAGTCATTTCCTGTAAGCTTAGAATAACCTGTGCTATGCTCTTATCTGAAGAAAAGGGCAAGAGAGAGGGGAAAAAGATACCACTTGAACACACTGGTACACAGACTTTAATCGTGTCTATAAACAAAGGCAGGAGACTCGTTTATGAAGAAACACCGGTTCCCCAAACAGCCTTATTCCTGTGACATTTACGCTGCTCAGGCTCATGTACTTAACACTCAGATCCAGTAACCCTCCCTGATTCTCAAGTGGTGCTGGTGTAAAGTGTCAAATCCACCAAACTCTGGGATGACAATTACACTCTGCAGCTATTTTCAATCTTTCTTGTGTGAACATGCCGTGCCCCTCGGCTGATCCAGCTTGGCAAAACTCTCCTCTGAGCCACAGAGTGCGTGGAAGATCTACATTATACCTTGTAATATCTGTCACTGATTAAGTTGTTTCAACAAGAATGCATTTTTTGAAGGACACGCATATTCTAGTGGAAAATTATATTATTAAACAGTGTTTGGAATGTTTCTATTTCACTGGAACATCTGAAGCTAGCTTTACCATCAAAGCAAACATATCATGCAATTGTACCCAAGCAGCTGGCCACAGTACATCTCCAGCACATCTTCTGCCCCTGTTGTGTGGCTCAGACAGAAGAATTTTGCCCTCAATTTCTTGTTATGCACACATATTATGTATTTTCTTACTTAACAAAGCTTAACTGTATACCGTTGCTCCGCAATGAATTACATCTCTAGGATTTAACTACAAAGGCCCATTTAGAAACTATAAATGCAACATAGATCCCAAAGGACAAATCCTACACTTTGATCAAGGGAAAACATAGAAACTACTTAATTATAGCAAAACACAGGCAAGAGCACTAACAACATTTCTTCAGAAGACGTCCAGATTTGACAGACAGAAACATCCACTTAAACCAAGGAGGTAAGAAAAGAATCTAGTCCAGTATCTGACATAATCAAATGGAAGAACTGGGGGGCAAATTTCATTCATACCTAAGCTTTGTAAATTAAGTTGCATATGAAGACGTGTGTTTCTAAGAGGACACTTAAGCAAAGATAAGCGGTTAAGTACTCACAGCTTTGCTTGTGTCAATGTTATCTGTAGATATTCTTTTTCCATAACACTCTGAGTGACTTTTTAATGTATAGATAATACATTCCTTAAATGTAGCCCATATACATGCACTGTGTCTGGCTATACCACTAATAATGCAAATTTTGTTGCTTAAATAAAAACATTATCCCTTGCAGGATTCTTCTTTCTGATTTTGTTCGATGAAGCCTCTTTAAACATGCTGAATTGAGTATTTCAGCAATGACTTTCTCCATCACTGCTGCACTAGACTGCCCTGTCTGCTAAGAAAGGTGGCAGCTCTGTTTTGGTAGCAGGGAGGGAAGTTTCTTGCCAAAAGCCTCCCACTTGCAATTCTTAAAAAGGGCAAGGACAGGGACTACAGGAGGAGAGACTAAATTTTAACCTGATGCAGACTTTGTTTCCGTGTTAAAAACAGCCAGCTCCTTCTGGGTTCTCCAGGCCAGGAAGGTCCTGGGGTCTGAGGGAAATCCTCAGGTCCTTGTTGATCATGTTTTTCTTCATGAGAACTTACTACCAGCAATAGCCAAAGTTAAACTCCCTGTTTTCACTCCCAGTGCACTCTTTCTCCATCTTCCTCCATCACTCTTTGCAAACTCTCCATCTACCCTGTTCTTCGTGCTCTACGGACCATATTTCCTCCCACTTTTACTGTACAACCCCAACTGTGGCACTTGCTCTTCTGTAAACTCATCCTTCAAGCCCATCCCTGCTCCAGGTTTCCCCAAACCATGCTCGCTTTCCTCATCTACGGTGAAAAATGCTGCCAGAACCACCTCCTCCCTAACGTCCTCCTGGCTACCTCCTTTCAAAGGGTGACAGCCGGTGGGTTGGGAAGGGAGGAGGCAGGACGGGAACATTGCCCGTGGGATTTGATGGCAGCGGGACGGGGCGTGCTTGCACTGCTGCTGGGGAGTGGGGGTATCAGCACGTTTCAGGCCTCCTGAATATGGCACCGGAGACATTTCAGTCAACTGCTGGGAAAGGGCACACAGCTTGTAGCAGAGGCAAGGTCTGGCAGTCTTCTTCTGCAGCAAGGTTCTCCTATTCCAAGTATTAAATCTCACTTGCAAGTGATTCGAGGGTGTTGCTCTTCTTTCCTCGTCTCAGCTGTGTCTCCTGCCTGCATCCCAGCACTATTTCATAGCATTGGCTATTTTCTCCATGTCTGATGCTAGTTGAATGGCTCTTGCAAACATGGACTAAACAGATATACTTCATGCTCAAATAATGTCAAATATTGTAGCGACAAAACCAACAGTACAATTCTTTTTTTTCTTAATTGAATCACATTGCTTCTAGCATCTGAAAACTTAAACAACATCTGCGGTAAGCCCTGTATAAAGATGCATACATAGAGTGATATTTCCTGGTTCAAGGAATTTAGAGACAAACCATAGAAGAAAGGAAATGCACACTGCAATGATGGGAAATTGAGAAATGGGAGAAACGCAGGCACTTATCAAGGTCACGCAGGAAGTTTGTGGCAGAGTATGGTATAGACTGCACAATACTCAGGCACCAGCCCAGGCCTTTACCAAGCAGCTATCCAGCTTTTTTAAATATTCATGGCAGAAAGACAGGCTTGTGCAATGATTCACAAATAAGGCAGAACAAATGAAAAGTCATTACCCCATAGTAGCGTGTCAGACTGCAGAACCCGAATTTGAGGGGTTATTATCTGCTGGTAGAGAGTTGTAGGCATTGCCAAATACTAATTTTAAAATTGTCTGGTTTACAGTGCTTAGAAAAAGTGAGAAAGCTTATTCTCAGCCTTAAGCATTGCAGCAAATGCAGTCCAGTAGAGTTAAACTGGCAATGTTTGCAATCCAGGATTTATATGTCAGTGCTTTATCAGATTTCCAGAGACATATAATGTCTCTTTCTGCTGCCAATAAAACCAGATGCAGAAGTATCTTTGTGTGTTTATTTAGCTCAAGGTTGTTAATGCCTGGGAGTAGCATACACTGGGGTGTGGCTTCCATGTCTTGCACACAGAAATCAGTGCTAAGAGACCAGAATTAAAACAGACCAAAGCAGAAGTGCAACAGACTGACCTTGGAGCCAGCAGAGTGGGAAAAAGGTTATGAAAACCTTGACGCAGCAGCAGGGTTGAGGCTAATTTTTATCCCTTGAAAATCAAAGGTGCCTGATATGAAGCGTTAATATAAGTAAGTTCTTTGCTTCCCATTTCCTTAAGGAAACAAATATTCAGGCTTCAGGCAGTCCTTTTCATCTCAGTTTGAAGGGAAGAAAGAAAATCCTGGGTTGGCCTTTTCAGGGAAGAACTTTTTGCATAACTTTATTAAGACAAAACAAGATGTCGTTATAGATTAAATTAAGGACTTCGGTTAAACAGGAGGTTGAACAAATCTCTAAATGTAGCTCCTGCTTCATGTGCTAATCCTGATTTCCTAACAGGTTGGAGGTGCAGTCTTCTCCTCTGGCTCTACATGGCTTAGCCTGAGTCTGTGCATCACTGGTTGCAAACCAGCGTGGCACCTGCAGCATTAACTTTGGGCAAAAAGGGGGTGTTGCTCCAAGGTGCCTTTGGTGGAAAAAGAATGGCCTCAGTGGTGTTACCTACTCTCCCACCCTCGCAAAGCTCTTCATCAGCAAAAAGTAATGCACCCTGAGTCATCCTGTAGCACGCAACCCTGGGAGCACAGGGGACCCAAACACCCGCAACAGAAGGGTTGTCACTTTATCCCATTTACAACACTTTACATTTTCCTCTGCTTCAGTGTTAGGAAGGCAGCCATGTGCTCTGCTAAGGCTTTGGCTGAGAGAAACAGTGTGATTGCTCCTGACCACAACTGCAAAACAGTTCCAGCCTTGTCGAGGACTCAGACTGGGGTTAAAGCAAAGGTGAGAGTCGAAGGACCTGTTCCAGAATAGGATGAAGGCAGAACTGCAGCTGGACCACCAAGGGCCATTTGGGAAAAAAAAAAAAAGAAAAAACCCCCACTTCTCTACACAGAAAATGCCTATGTCCAACAAAGTCAGCATCCTTACCGGTGTTCAAGTCATGTTTAAAGTAATAAAACCCCTCACTCTGCCTCTGAAGAAGCAGCAGAAATCTCTGATAAGTGGGAAGGGAGGGGGAGAGCGGCTTATGTTCTCATGGTTCCTTGGCTCTCTCTAGCACTGTTTGATTAACCAGGAGCAAGATTTATGTGCTATAAAGTGCTCTGGGGAGGTTGCTGATGCCAAAGCTCTGCACCTGGGTTTTGAAAGCCTCTCTAATTTGATGAGAATATCTGTATATTCTCATCTAGGAAAAGAAAGCTCCCCTGAAAACCAAAAATGACTACTGCTTTTTGGCAGAATGGGAGAATGAAATTTCAGCTAGGAGGGAGATTTGCAAAGATACCGACAACGACTGTATGTCCTGGTCCCACAGAAATTGGATGTGAGCTAGCATTTCATGGCCATATAACCCTGGGGAGAGGTGTCCCCTTACCCCTGATTAGTTTCGATTCTTCCATACAAGGAATATTAAAGAAAAATCCCATTAAAAGATTCCAGGATTTTTACAGGCTTTTTAGTTTTAAATTATTCTACTCGGTATAATCCCATGGAAGCTTGCTTCAGAAGACAAAGGAGCTCAGTGTCTTTTTTAATGGTTAGCAGAGTCACATTCTTGTGCGACATCTGCCTCTGACTACTTGAGAATGAGCACGCCAGCGGGACTAGCAACGTAACCAGGGTTGTTATCAGCCTCTCAACAGACTTGGAAATTGATTTTCATCAAGTATTATTTAAAACCATTGTGCTGAGCATTGAAATTGGCCCGTCTTACGAATAATTATGCTGTGCTGATGATGTTTTCAACCCCTTCTAGAAGCCATCAACAGTCTGCAATATCTGGGTGTTGTGCAGTCTTTGTCTGGAAATCACATCCCATATGCATGACTTCTGCAAGCTCTGACCAAGAGGAGGCTTTTCAAGGGGATATGTTAGCACCAATTCCCACCAAGCAACGTTTCTTTTGGAAATGTGCTGCTGCCTACCGCCAGTTAATGATGTCGAATTTGGTCAGAGTCCTCATTTGACTTGATTCCTGTTTTAGGGCTGAGCACCATGGCCTGGGCTCAACTCTACAGCCTGCAAGAGCTGTAGTGACTTCAGACCACCAATGAATGGGATGGGAGAGGAGTAGAGGTGTCTGCACCTCAACAAATGGGGAGAAACAGCAGAAGGAAAACAGCCTTGCTGAGGGGAAGGAGAGACAAACTGGATGCCCTGGATCCTCTCATCTCTGCCACCACGGAGACCAAGCCTTTGACAAATTGTGGGAGCCAGTGGCCTTGGACCGAGAGAGGGAAGGGGGGAGATGATACTTTAAATGGAAAAGATGCAGACCGTGGAATTTCTTGGCCCTCTCAGTCACCTCTCTGCCTCCATGCCTCCACGCCAGTGTTCAGTGGTGAGACCTCAGCAACCCATGCCTGGATGGCCATGGGGCACAGCCATCTTCTCACAGGGAGGACAGGGCTCTCGGCCTGGTCCTCGTGCGCTCCAGGAGTGAGGATGGCAGCCAAGGAAGTGGTGGTTGAGTGGCAGAGTATTGGGAGATGCAGAGGGTTCAGGGTGTGAGAAGAAGCCTTGGAAGGATTTGAGGATCTTTGAATTTGGGGTGGAAAACAAAACAAAACTGCTTTTTCAAAATCATTTGGGGTCTCACTTCTGGCCCACACTGAGGGACCTGCTGTGTCTGAGGAATTCCCTGCATCATGGCAACAAATCCTGAATGGCAGTTAACAAGACTTTTATCTTCTAGCCTTTTTGTGGCAAGGCGCTGCCATGACTTGCTCCTGATCCTTCAGACAGACAGACGGACAGCAGTGCCCTCTGCACCACCCACCTCTGTGCTTATACCAAGCCCTTCAGCTGCACAATGTACAAGCACAAAATTTGCATTCAGTCTTTGAAGCAAAACCATTATCTCAAGGGCTTCATATGGACTCGGTCATTAGATCCCTCCTGTTGGACAGGAGCTCCTTGAAGGAATGCAAGGAAGTAAGAGCTGTTTCATCTGACTTTTTAAAAGAAGTCAAGAGCCTTGTATCTAACTCCCACTCGATCCCTCCAATTACTCAGCCTGGTTCAAATCTAGAGAGGACTCGAGGAAAAGAGAAGCTATGATTCTGTGTGCAAGCTGAAGAGACCCTCAGTTCAAACCAAGGGGTATTTGACTCTGACAAAGTCAGCATGGTGATATGGCTGGTCTGCAAACGCCCACAGTGCCTCACTCGTTTCTGGGTGTCCAGGCTCCCTGGGACTCGATGTTCATGCGAACAATGAGTACATAAATCTTTCAAATGCCAAACATTTCCTGGCACTTGCATGTACTGGATGCCTTGTACTCACCGTTCACTGTGCAGAGCTCACTGCTAGATGATGCTTATGCCTTTGGAAATGTCTGCAGGCATCTCCAGCCTGTTATCTGAAGGCGGCCTCATGGTCACTTCACCTGTCATCTGCAAGCTTTTCCTGGAGAGGTGGATCACAATTCTTCACGGGTATGATGGAGGAGAAAGGCAAACTAAGTTTACATTCAATAGCTCCAGATCCTTGCAAGTTCTTCTCATAGGAGCAGAGCTAAATCGGCAGCAGTATCACAAGTGCTGGTAGACCCCATGGAAAAAATCAGAGTCTTGCTAGCACAGGCACTTCTGTTTTGTTTTCTTTCCAAAGAGGTTCTCCAGCACAAAGCTTGTTCAGCAGTCTTTGGAGGCATCAACTGTCCTCTTTCCGAGGCTGAAGAAAGGCTGATTTTTTTAAATTCTTATGGTGCTGTAGGTATACCTCAGGACCATTTTTACACATAAGTGGTCCATCTCATTTTGAAAGGCAAAATAGATAACTGTACATGCAGAAGGACTTTTCCAGATTCATATGAAACCAGCTGCTAAGTTGGAGTGATCCAGTCCAACACTATCCAACAACCATGAAGTGCGGGGGTTTAAACGTGCTTTAAGAGGAGGTGATTGATCTGGAGAAGAGACATTTCTGATGATGAATTGATGGAGCCAATATGCACCCTGAGCCTATGGTACTGCTCGTCTGTCTACATGCTAGCCATAAAATTGTATCCACATCCATACACACACTTATGGATATGTATGCATACCAATCTCCTAATTGGCCTGTAAATGGGTTGTTGGTACTATCTAAAAATGAGACATAGTGCATACTGAGGAGTGCAGGGGTTTTACCTGGAGGCTTATTTGTAAAATGCTGACATTTAAATTAAATGCACTTCTTATTTTTTGTAGGGTGGATCCCCAGCGGGGCGCAGATTGTAGTGGTACCGCTGATTGCAACGGAGCTCCACCAGCACAGATCAGCAGAGGACCCAACCCATGCAGAATAATATGAACACCAATTCCTCTGTTCTCTTGTTTCCTTGTGAAAACTGGTGTGATTCCTCTCTCTGATGAAGTGGCAAACCTGTCTTCCAGGATACCAGCTGGCATGGTGTAAGTCTGTACAGTGTTCTCCCTTGATGGTAATTTATGAAACTTTCACAAGACAGGGTTTAACTTGTGCTAGAGAGCTTGATTTCTTGAACCTCAAATCAAATCTCCATGCATGCAGAGAAGGCAGTCTATAAATAATTCCTGCAGTGTTTTATAAACTATTCAAAGTAGCAAATATCATCTGTTAACCTTATTTGCAATTGGTACATGCAGCTAAGGGAAACAAATGAACTGCTGCTGAATTAATTTGCAGCCCATCCAGAAACTTTTTTGCACTTTGTCTGGAAAGCTTCCAGGCAGTAGAGCAGCTGGCATGCAAAAAGTGGGTGGCTTCCTAGGAAAGGGGGTTGGCTTTTTGTAAAATATAATTTGTTTACAAAAGTATCCACCTTTGGTCAGATTTAATTCTGCCAACCTGCCTCGAGTAGTCTGTTTTAAAGGGAACGTGTTGAGTCAGACTGGTCTTTGCTTATCGCCAATGGGGCAAGCTAGGAGGCTATGAAAAGAAGCAGCCCTTTCCTCTCAATATTCCCCTTAGGGTGAGAAAACCTCCTAGAGGTGTCCGCCTGTCTCCCCTGCCTTGGATGGGACCAAAGCAACTCCTTTAAACTAAGCACCTAAGTTTTCCATGGTCCCTGGGAGAGCAGGAAGATTGTGTGGCATTTTTGGGGGTTGCTGGTGGCTGAAGGTGAAGGTGGACTCGGCGCATGGCTCTCCCATGGGCTAGCGGGCAGACCTCTGCCAGCCTACAGGCAGTTTCTGTCTAAGGGAGAACTTTATAAATAAACTTCCCTCTTTTCTAGGAACCTGCCCAATTTCTTGTGGCAGTTGCTCCGCTGCGTTTGGGGTCATTTCTGAGGTGAATGGGCAGGATTTGCCCTCCTGACACATGTCCCAAGAGGCAGAGCAGAGAAGTGCCAGGCTGAGCCCGGGCACCGGGACACCTGTGGCAGTGAGAAGAAGCCAGGCACAACGTGCGAGAGAAACAACAAAAGGATTTTCTAAAATGCTCCTTCCAAAAAACCCCACTTCTTCCAAAAATGCAGCCACCAGAAATGCTCCTTCATCTCTTCTGTACGAGTTTGTTTGCTGCTGCTGGTCTAGATGGGGCCCCCCATCGCGTGTGCTGCAGGATGTGGCGCTGAGCCTTCCTGCTTCCCTGGCCCTGAGCTCACACTTGTTCCAGTGGTAATAACAACACTGCTAATAAGGATAATGACTGCAGAGCTGTAAGAGTATATCTGGTGTTTTCACAGGTGATGTAACTTTTCTTGATATGGAGATACCGCTCAAAACCCTTCAGCTATACTTTTTATTACGCTCCATTTTCTTTTATCTTTTTTTTTTTTCTTTAAATACACTTCTGATTCTGGTATAAAACAGCTGACACACATATAGGCAGACAAGTTTCCACAAGCAATTAAAACTTTGGGTGCAGATACCGGTGTCCTATAAATGACATTTCTTTTGAGGAAGGGAGGAAACACAATGGGAAAGAAACCGTTTTAACTTTTAAACCAACAACAATAAAAGTTTGAAGTCATTTCCTAGAAGAAAAAACAGTTAAAAGCCAAATCACCACATTATGTACAATATAAATCCTTCATCGGTAATAAAAATAAAACAATATATCTTGAAAATCCTGGGATGCTAAACAGACCCTCAGCTGCACGGGGATGAAGATGGCACCGGAGGGAAGAAGGCACACTTGCCATGCATGATCCGCTCCCAGTGCCAAGGCGTGCCACGCCGTTGCTATTGAGGCTGCTTGGAAATGCGTTAGGCTAAAGTGTGATCTCAGTTACAGTGGCGCAGAGCTGGAGCAGCTCCACTAACTTCAGCTAGAAGCGCTGCTCCAAATTTTCTTAGGCATGCGGATGGTGAGAGTTTTGCCCTGGAGCCCTCCCCGCAGGGCTGCCTTTCCCCTTCCTTGCAGCAGCACATAGTGCGTGGCTGTAACGCATCACCTCCTGCCTCTAAAGAACCAAGGGAAAAATTGCACATGTGATTAATAACTGAAGGCTTTATGAATGTTCAGAAGACATGACTTTTTGTGACCACATGAACTCAAAGTTTAGTCAGGCTGTTAGATCTAAAATGTTTGCGCTGAGATCTTTTCGCTTTTGAAAAGAAACAAAGCAAAATCCCTATTCTTTCACCTACAGAAAGAAATACTCTCCTGAGGAGCTGCTGGAGGGTGTTACACAGTGAGGACCCCTTCCCATTTGAACCCAGGGGCAATGCTGAAGTGGCTGCTCTGGTACTAACGAGGTGACTCCGTGTCATCCTGGGGATGAAGGAGAGCCAGCTTGGAGCTGCAGCCTGCTGAGATGTCCACCAAGAAGGCTGCCCTTGGGTGCCTACCTCCGAGCCTCCTCGGGGATGTACCACGCATCTTTCCGGACCCCCCCGGGGGATTGCACCCTCTGTTTGGCACCATCGTTGGTGCTTGCAGGAAACGCTCGAGACAGCGTGGGCAGGCGGCATGGGCTGGCACGGCAGGGAAAGTATGGCCCCTGCAAAAGAGGCAGGAAAGGTGCCCCGGCATGCCGGGCCCGGGCACGCCGCCTCCCTGCCGGGCTGGGGCTTGCTGGGGGCCACGGGAGCTGGCTGGGAAACCCCATGGAAAGTGCTACAACATCACACCAGGCTGGACCAAAGCAACCCCACATTCAACCTCCACATCTCCTTGGTGGGGGACATTTAACAGCTTCGCACGGTGCCGCGCCCGTTTACAAAAGCCCGACGTTTTTCCCGGTTCAGTGTGCACCTGCGGCAGCGCCCAGCCATTGCAATGAGCTAAGCGGAGGCAGCCCACCTCCCTGCCTTGCCGAGGGACCCTGTGGCCATCCCTTGGCCGTCACGTCAACCCGCACCAGTGTGTGGGATTGCTACCAGCATTGCTTGGATCTCACTCAGAACAGCCAAACCTGTGCCCCGAGGGAGCCCATTCCTCCTGCCCGGCTCTACCCGGCTGAGTAACCCTGCAGGAATCAGGCACTGGGACGTCGGTGGAGCTGCTGGGCATGCGCTGGTGCCCCACCAGCACCATGGTGTGCAGGGCCCCTCCCCAGTACCCGAAAGCTGCGGAGAGCGTGTCCCCACCGGAGCCAAAAGCAAATACCAGAAGCATGAATCTGTCCTAACAGCTCTGGGTTTGCAGAGCTTAATTAAAATGATAAAACGGCTGCAAGGCTGGGCAGGCTCGCTGGCACGTGGCTGGCGGCAGCGGTGGGGCGATCGGCTGGGCTGGTTTCTCTCCGCCAAGAGGTGCGAGCTGGGGAAGGTCTGCTCGTGCCCGCTCCTCTGCTGCTCACGTTGCTCCTGCTCCCGCTGGCTCAGGAAGGAGCTCAGCTCCCAGGGGCAGAGGCGGGGGTCACCCGATGCTCAGGTCCCAACCTTGCCCAGAGCTCAGCTGAACAGCTGTGATAAGTTTAGCCCTCTTTCTGTAAACGCGTCTTTGCTTAGACACTCGCACACCTATTTGGGAGACCCACTGTGTTCTGCACCAAGGGACACCATTGCCATTTTTCTCTTTACCTTAGGGCTGGCCAACTTCTGATGTTGCGGGTTCAGGGCATTGTTGTGGAGGGCAAAGCGTTTGAGGGATTTGCCTTTTTGCTCATCTAGCCCCCACCGCTGCACTGACTGGAGGGATTCAGCTCATCTCCCCTTGCTTTAGAAAAGCCTCTTCCCTTCAGCCTAACCCGCCTGCTACCCACGCAGAGGTCCTACCCTTACACGCTGTGTTTCCAGTCCCTCAGGAGAGACCCCTTTGCTGCCCACGGCCTCCACAGCCAGAAGCAGCTCCTCTGAAGTGTGATGGCTCTCCTACACCCCAGCTTAAACCCACAGCCTGCCGCAGGCACAATTACTTGTGTCCACACAAAATACCCTCAAAGTAGTCCCAAGGACAAGAAACCTTGCACAGACCTGGTTGCATCACCACCAGGCAAAGGTGCTCCTCTTCCACCTTTCCCACAAGAACTCCCCTCCCATCTCTCCATCCACACTCATTTGTGGGCTTAGGAAATCAGGAGTAAATGCCATAGGAAGCGTGTTCATGCAGCTAGAATATCTCTGTGGGCCCTCAGTGCCTCCTCTCTTTGCTGCCTGTCTATAGGAATAAATGTTACTAAAATGTAGGTTGTTTGCAGGGGCTTGAACTCTTACTCATTTTATATCTGGGTCCTTTGCTGTTCTTAAAACTTGACTACCTTTCCAACATCTAGCAAGATGTCACAGGAACCACAAAAGCCTAAGATACATTTTTGTTTCCTGGAGCTCAGTGGCTCTTACAGTGCCCTCAGATATTCTCACTGCTCTTCCTCCTCAGGGGCATAGCTGAGCTGCTTCAAGGACAAATATTTCAATTATAGATAAAGCAGAGAGCTCTCAGAGGCAGGTGTTAACATTTAGCTTACAGCGCTGTCTTTTCCAGTGCCTCTTTCGAGCTTTCCAGGTGGCAGATATAATCCCTGCCACTTCCCTTTCTGTCCGCAGGTCTCACGGTGCTCTGAGCACACATCATCGCCGTCGCTTCCCGGTAAAACGGGAAACATCCGAATGACACCTCTGCAACACGAGAGCAGGGACAGAGACACGACAGCGTGCGGAGCACCCCGAGTTCACAGGAGAGGATGAGCGGTCACCTCAAAACCAGCCACCGGCTGAATTAAGGGTAGGATTGCAAAGCTGGTGCCTGGGGAAGGCAGCCAGGGGACTTGCTTTTCATCCCCTGCTCAGCTGTTAGAGGACATCCCTGAGTCACTGGCCTCCGCTCTGCCACAGATGCGGTGGAATACTGTGGATTATCACTTATACCTATGGGACAGCAATAGGAAATATATCAAGCACTGTTGCAATGAGTGTCCCACCCCATGCAGGTAAAGTACCACTTCTCAGTGGCAGAAGAGAGAAAATAAAAATGATATGAAAGACAGTCAACCTGTTTTCATGGAGCAGAGAACCCTGAGGATTAGTTCCTCTGTAATAACCACTCCTGTAAATAGGCATCAGGTAAAACCCCTATCATTTGTCAGTAATATTCTGTTCTGGTATATTTTTCAGTTAACTTTTTCCATAGCCAGGAATAACAGCATCAGAACTAAGTGGACAAAGTATCAAACAGGGAACGGAGCATCAGGAGAGCCAGTCCCAGTTTTAATGCTATGACCTCAGGCAAATCACTTACCTGCCCCACTGTTTATCCTTCCACACTTTGGCTGTCTTGTCTGTCCAGACTACAAGTGCTTTGGGACAGACATCATCTCTCGAAATGTGTTTGCAACAATTCCCCTTGGAGGGCACAGAGGAACATAATAAGTGCTTAGTATACCATAAAAATATTTAGTAAATAACAGGCAATTGTGAGTCACTGCCCTGTAACTCTGTGTCTGGTTTTTGGTAAGTACTTTTATACACAACTAAGAGACGTAAGGACCTACACCCCATCTTCAAAAGAAGGAACCTGAGGGTCTTGACTCATGTGGAGTTAAAACGTAACGGCTGAGGCAGACAGGCGTCCTGCTCAGCCTCTGCAGCAAAGGCGGCTCTCGGATGGGGAACTTGAAGAGGACAGCTGGGAGCAGTCCCTGACTTCAGCTGTCCCATTATATAGTGGCAACCACTAGTCCCTGAGCTCCCATTATCTCAATCTTTTGAGTCACTTGTGAAGACGTAGCTTCATTTCTCGACACTTAAAAATGTACTGGTCTCTTGGCATTAAAATATGTATTTATTTTGTTGCGTTGAGTTTGTCTTAGCCCTTTACTGACCTCTGAGCAGGACTTTGCCTTCTTTATGGTCTTGTTTCATGATTTAAAATGGTTTGCTGAAGAACAGCTGTGAATCTGCTTTGGTCTGCAGTGTTCTTGAAAAGCACCCAGCAGTGGGCACAGCTTCATCTGTGATCCCCTTGTAAGGAATGTGTCCCATTGCTCCTTCCTTTCTTCACCTGTTGCTCAACTTTCTTCATTCATTCAACTACCTGCTGCTTTCTCTTTATTTTTCTACAGGATCACCAGGCTCTGCAGTACCACAGAGGAGGTCCAGCTGATACAGTCATGCCAGGTTTGGTGCTCCTGACCCATGCAGAGAAGAGCTCATATTGCTGAGGATGTGTCTTCCTCACCTTCAAGTCCATCCACCCTTGCACTGCTTTGACTGCTGATCAAACTTTTTGATAGCCCGGTGAAAAAAAATGTTGGTGGGTCTCTAGCTCATGCTCTCAGGTCTCTTTTCCATTAGGTGCTTCAGCAGTGCAAGTAAAACTGCTGTCAGGCGAGATAGCATGAGGTGGTATAAAGCAGTGACTTCAGTTTGTCTCGGTGAACATGAAGCCAGATGTTTAACCAGTCTCAGGGGATCATTTGAAGAGGTGAGATGAGGAACCAGCATGTTCTTTATCTCATCAAAGAGCTTTGCATGTGTCCCCACAGATAAGGGAGCAATTTTAAGCATTTACCTGCAGTAATCTTGTCTGACCAATTAAACCATCTACCAGCTTTTTTGCCCTCCTCTAAGGGCTGCATTGAAATGAGGATGTTCATGCAACTGTGCCAGCAGGAGGAGAAAGATCACTTCTTCTTCTTCTTCGAAATGCACGGAAACATACAATACAGTGAAAAAACTGGGGATATTCAGAAGGGGGCTGAGTCCAGGAGAAAGCAAGCGCTTCCTAGATCAGACCCATTCTTTGCCCTCCAGATATCCATACCATCAAAGCTTTGACCCAGGCCAGTGTGTAAGGGCAAATTTATAAGAGGAAAAGACTGCCTGTTGCAGGCCATTGCCACATTACTCAGCACTGTCACAACCTGATTGATGGGACTCTGCTTCTCTGTGATCCCCCTGCAAAAACACTTTGCAGACAAAACTAGAGCTCCCAGGTCATCAGGTACGTTTTATTCTGGCAAAAACGACAGGGCTGTTCATCCTGGGTCCCAATGCATTCCTCCTGCCGCTTCTCCTTAAAAGGCATCACCCACCTGGCCTGATTACGAACATGAACTAAGCAGCCTCACGCTCACCCTTGCATAGCAACTGCTGGTAGTGACAGATTTTAAGGGAATTGGTGGTTATCTGATACATAGTTGAGCAGCCATGTTCAAGGCTATAATTGATCCTTGCTCTCTTTTCTTTGCCACAAGCCCACCTGCTAACTGCAGCTCTTTCCATCAGGTTGTCCTCTAAAAAAAAAAGAAGGGATTAATCTTGTAGTGTAGTTCAAATTACACAGGAGTTATTTGACAGAGTAATATCTGTGCACTGAGCTAAATAACCAACCTGGGAGTAAAAAAGTCAAACAGGGCTGTTCTCTTAATGTTTAAAGCCTAGAGACGAGGCTCAACTGGTGACACGGTGTAACAGACGACACAGAGGGCAGATTTGCATTTTTTATTTTCATTTTCAAGGGGTTCTGTCGTGCTGTGACATGTGCTCCAGGCTAATGCTGCTTTACCTTAAGCTGCTCCCCTTGGGTGACTTTAACAGCTAACAACTTGCATGTTATTCCAGCTGTAGGCAAAATGTGTGGCAGTGTGCTTTTCATTTGAAAAATAAAGTCAAATCGGTGCAAATAAATGAGACTGGAATCACTGATGTTGCAGATTATTTGCAGCTTGGGAAGTACATAATATTGAAAAAAAGACCTCATTTATGAGCGGATCGATATGGAGTTAAGACCTGAAATAGTCATTGGCCTGTAGCTATGTTTGGTAATGTTTCTTAAATTATTCTTTCTACAGAGATAAAATCACTGCTTTCTTTTCTCCCTTTTCTGGTTTTATGATCACAGAATACATTAACATATATTCATTTTTTTGCACTTTTATAGTTGCCTTCACATGTTTATAAACACCAATGAATTTAGCACAAAGGCACTTGGAGACAGAAAGACGTTGATTTACCAGCTTAGAGGTGAGGAAAAAGACCTGGGGGTAGATAGCAGGGAGGGAGAAAGTGGCTGGAGGGTGCTGAGAATACCAAGGAAGTCATGGAGGATCCACCATGCTTCACGAAACTGCTGCCTGGATCTGCTGGTCACCCGCACGCGATCCTGAACTCCGGCATCAGTGGCAAGGGAAATTCTTTGCTGGAGAAAGGATCACGAAAACATGGCCTGGGATTCATAATTACTGTTTGATTGCCAATTCTGGCAAACCCTGATGTCAGGGCAACTCAACCAGGGGAAAAATCCCCCTTGCTTTGGCCACACTGCTGCGCCGTGCCTCTGTTTCCCCATTTGCAGAATTCTTCTTTTGACAGGCTCTGTCTGTGCAGCCCAGTTCATGCTCACGAGGGGCAATGAGCCGGAGTAATGGTGACCCAGGGACATCACAAGCACAGTGCTTTTCTAAGAAAAGCGTTCTTCCTTTTGACAGCCTTACCAACAAATTCACTGAAAAAAGACCTATTTGTTGGACAGGAGCTTGCAAACGTTGAAGCCTGACTTCAGCCGTGATTATACAGGGCACCGGTGCAGTTAATATCACACCAGTTCACAGCAATTGGGAAGTAAATTAAACCTCTGTTTGCAGAAGGGGCTGCGCTTTCATATGCCCCTTATAAGCCAGGGACATGCCGATTTTCCAGCCAGGGTAATTTCCAATTGAATAAATTACTACTAAAATGAGAAGAAAGAAGGTTGCTCCCATTCAGTGCAATCGCACACTAATGCTGGGGCTCAGCTGGCGAGCCGGTTTCTGCAAGGTGACATTATGGAGAGCACCACTCCAGGGGACACCTCTGC
Source organism: Astur gentilis (assembly GCF_929443795.1). Classification (NCBI taxonomy): domain Eukaryota; kingdom Metazoa; phylum Chordata; class Aves; order Accipitriformes; family Accipitridae; genus Astur; species Astur gentilis. The sequence goes on from NC_064904.1 coordinate 14,043,377, forward strand.
AAATTTTGAGGATTATGGCAGGTCAGATCTGCTTAGGACAAAGCAGAAAGGTGCATGGCCTGAAACCCTGGCTTGAACACCCTTATCGAACCACCTACAGTCCACACCTCACGGCCACAGCAGCACCCTGCAGCAGGATGCACTGAGCACAACTGGGTTTTCACCTCCTTGCAGTGGCGTACACAAACATCTGTGCAAAGAGGTGATGGACCCAGGCCCTTGGAAGGGGCAGTGACTGGACAGGTTTTAGGTAGCAGAGCATCCCCATGGCATCAAAATGCACATGGCATTAGCAGCATTTATTCATTAGCCAGCATTTGTGAATAATACAGTTTTTTTTCTAACATTCCCTTGTTCTTTTTTAAAATTTTTTTCCAACTTTATTAAGTAATTTATGCATGTGTGGAGAGATAGACATTTAATAGGATGCTGGAAAAAGGGAATTAAAAATTTCAGGAAAGAAAATCAGCTGGAAAATTACATTTTGTCTTTTAATTGAGACAAATAGGGAGAAATGAAGAGATGTCAAGTGATGGTGTGGGGGTGACAAGGAAGTGAAGACAGAGGCACTTAAATATCACATGAAGTTATACAGATTTGCTTTTCTTTGAAAAAAGAAAATGCTGGAATTTTCTTCAGGGTATAGGTATTTTTCTGATAAATGTAATATCTGCTTTGGCTGTATTGGTTTTTATAGTCAATGCACTGGGCTTCCAGATGAAATGTGTTTTCTGATCCATGTGTCAGGTTCCCCTGTTGTCATTGCAGCAGCACAGCCTGTGACAGTGTATCATCTGCTGCATTACAGAACACATCCGCACCATGGTCTATGACAAATTTGCTTGCAACTTCCTAGAGGTTATTCTCGCTTAAAACATTCTCTTACCTTTCATAAAGTATCCAACTACATCCTGGGGAATTTTAGAGAAATAAAGTCTATGATTTTACTAAATCTGATTTGTATCTTTTTGCTTAAAATACCCTTTCTGTCCTAAATTGGGAATTTATGTGAAAAGTTTTGGGTTTTCCTAAATTTAATATTTCTCAAAAAAAAAAAAAAAAAATCTCCTTTTCTGACAAGTGGAGAATTTTGGGTTTACTTTTCATTTTCTTTCAAATTATAGCTTGTCTTTGTTTTAGTCTTCCTTTCGCCCTTTTAAGTCCAGTACTATGCAGTTATTGGAAAGTCACAGATGACAGGACTTGTCACCCTCTTTCTTTACTGTCTTAGAGTTAGATGTCTAGTGAAAGCTAAGCTAAGCCTTTTGCCCCTTCCTAGAGAGTGTGGGATAAACTGCCAGCTGGGTCTCTCTCTGCCTACTGTAAAACGAGCCCAGAAGACCAGCTCAAGTAAGTAGCTAACTCTCAAATGGCTAAAATTGCGTCAGATGATTTGCACCCAGAGTGACTAGAAGAGAAATGAGACACAGGCAAACAGATGATTGTAAGAAAGCTGAAAAGAAAACGCAGCCTCAGATACCGTAAAACCTATGTGACATTGAGTGACAAGTGAGGAACAAAGGGATTTGGAATGAGGAGTAAAAGGGGAAAAATAAGGCAAAAAATTGTAATTTCAAGCATTTTAATCGATCAATATCAGTATTTTAAATGATTGATTTTTAATTCCGATACAAAACTCAGCATATCTCATAGGTCTATTGTCTATTGGGGCTCATTTCTAGTTTTTTCCAATCTCTGACATTTATTGCTAAATACATGAAACCCCGTATCTAGCAGAATAGATTCTGGCAGCACAAACAGCTTCCTCTGTCTTTCTCTGCTTCTCTTTTCCAGCTTCAGCTGTCATCATCTGCCTTCACACACGCGATGTGCTGCTTTCCCTACTTCCAGATGGCCAGAGAGAAGACAGTCAGCCAACACAGCGCAGGCACCACAGGACATCCCCATCAGTCTATAGGAGACGCAATCTATTTTTCCTTTTCTGGGATCATCCTGTTACATGTTTCCTGACCGTGCAGGACACAGTGGCATGGTGTAGCTGGTACCTGCCCTTATACAAGGGATTATAAGGATAAACCTGTCCAACTGCTTATTCCTGCCATCCCCTATCCTTGCAGCATGGTGCACGGCCCCATATGCTTCTATCTTCCCACAGCTTCTTGCCAGGACATGCAACACATAACCTCCATTTTAACCATTCTGACTGGTGACAGCATGACCCCAGTTCTACTGCAGAAGGTTTGAGCTGAAAAAATAGGTAAAAAAATACTAGTGTTGGAGGGTCATCACATGGGGCCCAAAGGAGATCCAGTCCCAAATGCTATGGAGCACGGACAGTCGATTTGTGTCACTTGGTGCCCCAGAAAGGTCCCCTGTCTTGTTTTAGGAATCGGTGTATTCAGGCCAGCCTCAGGCTTCCCCTTGGGGCAGTCTCTGCCCGTGCATCTATAGCCCAGTACACTATTTTTTAAGCCTCCTGTGTGATGGGAGACTCAAGGGACAACCACTAACCCTTGCATGACCTTGAATAACGGGCAGGTCAGGACAGTGGTTGCAGCTGGAGGGAGGGCAGCAACGGCTTTATGTGAAAACTCCCTCTGATCTAAGAAGTGAGGGACCATGATAGATGGGAATGGAGCAGCCCTAGTAAGGGTTGCTCTGCAACACGCCACACAAGCGATAGTACCACAGAGAAGTGACTCTACCACTGCTACTCCAGGGTCCATCTGGGCCTCAGTTGCTTACCTACATCTCCTTTTTTTGAGCAGTCTCTTAGGAGCCCAGGAGTTCCCTGTCATGTGAGTAAGCACATCTAATAGAGCCCATCAAGTGAACAAACAGCCTTTCAAGACCAACCTCCATTTTCCAAGGTAACCTTTATGGGTTTTCCACTGTTTCATTGCTTCCCATTGCTTGGTTTTCCTAAGGTTGCGGTAGATTTTCAGGAAGTTGCACCATTTGAAAGGGTCAGTGGACCAAAGGTTCAACTTGTAGATCTGTATTCGAGTCTGGAAGACTAAGTCGAAAGTAGACTCCTAGGCCCATATGGAAAATGGGAGCAAGATGGACATGATTTCATGTTGTGCAACAAAAAGGAACACCCCACCCCCATCAGCATTATGACTTGCCATCCTTCATAGTACAATGAATTTGGAAGCTGAAAGAAAAACGGGGAACTTTGGAAGTCATTAACAGCTATTATTGGAAGTGGTATAGCTGTAGTCAAACAAGTGTGTCCCACTTCCAACGTTTTAATATATTTTGTCATTTTTTTGGAAGAGGCAAGAGAAAGTAATGGAAATTAGGTTTTATGTTCCATTGTTCATTTCTAGCAGTTCTAGTAATACCTACAGTAAACCTGCTCATCCCAGCTACATACCCACACAGAGAGCTATATTGGAAGTATATTTAAAAATATTTCAAGCCAACCCACAGGTTATATTAGCATTATGATACCTCCAACAGACACTAAGATTGGGCACATTGGGGTAGCCCTTGCATAAGCATATGCTGAGAAGCAGTGCTTGTGCCACACAACTGGCAAGCCCCAGTGCCCCAGAGAGTCTAAAGGTGGGCAAGGATGAGTCTAAATATGAGCAGTGTCAGACAGACAACTCCAGTCATAAAGAGATGAAAATAAAATCCAGGTCTAAATGCACTTTTCCTCTGGCATACTAGACCAAGTTGCCTACTCTCTTAAATTCATAAGTGCTATACGCCAGTCTGCCATAAAGTGCTTTATCCACATCTTCCCTTTGAAATGGATATAAACCCAAATACCAATGGACCCCTTGCAAAGGATCTTGAGCCATTTTTGCTGGCTTGGTAACTTCTCCTGATGTACCAGTGAAAACAGTGCATGACTGATTTGATTTGGTGCTAGCACGCAGTGTTGCCATGACTCTTCATTTTGCAAACTCTTTTCTTCTTTTCCCAAAGTCAAATATGGAAAAGCTGTGACAGCAGCATGAGCAAAAGGATATTGGAAATAATCCTCTTCATTCAGCCTGCATGCAAGATTTAGTGGTGCAGTAGCATTGCAAGGATGATTTCCACGCATCTGATAACACTGTGACACCCTATAATAAAACATATACCTTCTGTTTCATTTTATCCATTTAAGCCCTTTGAGCAACCAGCAGTTGTTGAGTTCCCCACTTCTGCTATTAATAGTCAGGGCAGACCATGTCTGCCTATTTAGATTTATTACATTTTAACTAATCTTGATTGAAGTCTTCGTATGTATAGGCTCCAGAGCAGTCAGTCACCAGGGTTACACACAACATACACACACACACACACACACACACACACAGAGTTTTTCCTGAAATTAGCTCAGTCAATCTTACATAAAAGCCATCTGATGTGAAAAAACAGGTTTTGATTCCCCTTTTCTTTATGAAATCTGGACAACTAAACACAAGAATCACCTCTTTCACCATTATGGATGAATTCTGGACTTTTACCTGTGTGAAAATCCCACTGAAGTCTATGGGGAGATTTCCCTGAGTAGGGAAACTTGTGCAACTCCACAAGTTTTGCCTTTACTGAGTAGCCCTGATTCAAAAGAGATCACATGCAGGAAAACAGAGAAATTCCTCCCTGATACTCTATATTTTGCTGAATATTTTCAATAATAGACTTTATGTTGAGGGATTTGTAAGTGACGTGAAAATCTGCTCAGAGGAAAATTTGTGATGCAGTTTCTCAGCTGCAAGATGAGCTCTAAGAAGACCCATGTACATGTTGCATAGGGATGATACAAAGGGCAATGCTCTCCCCGTGGCTGAGAGGAGGGCGTTTGGGGGCTGCCATGTCCCTCCTTCCTCCCCCAGGACTGCACGAGTAAGCTGGGCACCTGGCTGAGAAATGACTTCTGAAGACATTCTGAACACTTTTCTTTAAATGTGACGCTGCAGTCCCTGTAAGCCAAAATATTTTGCTTAATTTTCATGTTTCAGTTTCTATTACTCCAATAAAAGGTCAGTCATGCTCACTTCCTAAATGACATGTCAGCCTCAGAAGTTTCTCTGAGAAAAGTCCAAAACCTAAAAAAAAAAGAAAATAAAAATAATTCCAATTCTGGGAAAGAGCAACACCGTTCTTAGATTCAACGCACCACGAGTGTGTCCAGGAACTGGATTTGCCAGTGAACAAGCTGCACACCAGCAATACACCTTAGCTGCAGGCAGCCCTCTCTGGGTGAGCTATGCAACCTGCTCCAGGAGAAAAGGCTGTCACCCTTTACTAATCCTCAAGACACAGTTTCTTTTGCTTGAAGCCGATTCTCCCTGTATGCCTCCTGCAACCGGTGCTGGGGGCAGGCATAGGTGCAGCAGCTGGGTGGGAAACAGAGAGGCAGTGCCCAGGCCCATGGAGGCACCCCAGAGCCATCTCCTATTCCCCAGACAAGCAAAAATGCAACTGAGCAGGGCTTCTTGCTGCAGAGCTCCAAGGTTTCCCGAGGCAAAATTCCCACCTAGGAGCCTCGTGAAGTGCCCAAGCTCAGACGGGCCTCAGCCACCAGCCTGGGCTCCGTGGGAAGGCAGGCAAAGCCCTGGTCTCCAGAGCCCCAGTGGAGAGTTAGCAGCTGCACTGGCCTTTCACTCTTTGCTGGTCCTCAAAGGACAAGGCTGATAAGGTTAACAGGCGTGAGTATTGCTGTGCTTTCCACACATCGAAGGCATTAGCTCCTCAGCGTCCCTCCTGGGTTAGCAAATGCTCCTACTGCAAGAACAGGATAGGTCTCTTGAGTTTGTAAAGATTCGCTTCAAAGGTCCTGCAGCTGCGTCTACTGGTGGTCTGCAGCTCAGGCAGGGCAGCGGGTTTGCCCTAGCTGAGAGCGTGCAGGAGTCTGGGCAAGACACGGTGGGTACGGGCGCAGAAACTGCGCAGTGCAGGGAGGGTACAGCAGCGGTGCCAGACGCGCCGGGCTCCTGGGGCAAGCACCGCGCGGGAACTCTGATGTCTTCGGCACACGTGGAGCTTCCTGACCGCATACAAATCTCCCCCACCATTCGTGCACAGCAGGTCCAAGGTGTCCAGGGTGCACTCAATGTATTCTCCGTGTGCTGCGTGTACAGCTTGAGGGTGACCGGGGCCAGCCTGTGGGATTTGGGGATGCTGTCAGCATGTTGCAGGCTGCTGTCTGAGAGTGCACATGAACTGCAGAGCCCTTCTCACTTATTTCTGGAAACCCTGGGAAGAAACCCGGCTATTGACAAAACATTTGGGGAGGGGCAGCAAGAAAGTGATAAGAAACTGTTTTATTGCCAGTTCAGCAAAAATCCCGGGGGGAATGATAACAAGGGAGAGGCTTGGGCAGTCTGAGGTTTGGCAGTGGGATATGTCTCAGCAGGGACATTTCCATCTCTTAAAGCCCTCCTACTGTCTGGGCCCAGGACAGGGGTGACAACTTGTTTCCTCCTGCTTCCTTCCTCTGGCCCCTTGGGGTTTCTGGTCTTCCATTGGAAACGTGTTTTGGGTGTTGAGGACAGCCCTGATCCTGCGCTGCATGGCTGGGGCGTAGAAAGGTGGTGCTGGAGAGCTGAGTGATGCTCACACGGCTTGGGGGGCTGGGCTGGGTGGCCCCAAATGCCTTCCTGTCCTGCCTTGGGTGGTATCTTCTCCTTTGAACCAGTGCTTTGACCTGCAAGCTGAGAGGTGGACATTCGTGCTGCTCTGATGTGGCAGACAGGTAGAAAATTCACTCTTTTACTGATCTTTCTGTCCCTGATTGTGCAATGTGCCTCTGCCTGCCTGGCCAGAGAAGGAGTGTTTCATGGAGAGCTGGTGGCATTTCTCCTCAAAACCAAAGTAAAACGCAGTTGTGGGAGTCAGTGTTAGGTGTGGAAGGTGACGTGAACACTGCTCCAATACTTGCGTGGATGCTTTAAAGAGAGCCGCTGGGTGGTTTAGCAACTTCTGCCAGAATTATCACATTGTGTTTGGCTTGTGACAATGGCATACACCACACGCAGCCAAAGAGACCTCTGTAAACCCACTTGAATTGTAAAAACGTCACCTGCAGGAAATTTGCATCTAATGTCTTTCTTGGCACAGACAGGACCTCGCCACCCCTAGCAACCAAATCAGCCATCCCCTATCTGCTTTTGCGGTAATATGTAATGCAGATCAACAAATCATCACCATCAGAGAAACCTAAACACTTCTATAAGTGTTTTCATGAAAAGAAGCTTCTCTGAGCCCACATACAGCAGAAGCTGAAACAAGAGATACAACACAGTGACGAATCCATCCATCACCAGCAATGTGTTTGGGAAATTCATATCTTTTTCTGCCTCATGCACCTATTGCAAAACTCTGTATCTTATCAGTTGTTCCAAACAGTGTCCAGATTTCCTCTGTAAATAATTTTTAATTCGCAGCCATCACTTTGTAACTGTTAATGACATTATTTACAAGACAATTTTACAGTTACCAGCAGCTTGATGTAAGTATATATTCCAGTGAAAAAAAGAATTGAGCAGCAGAACAAAGTGTGGAGATTAAAATGTTGTTTTAAGACTATTGAGGCACAACAGGGAAGGAGGAAAGTCTTGGTGGGAGAAAGAGAGAAACCTCAGTGGCTGCTTTGGAGCGAAGGCTCAGGGCCATGGCTGTGGTCCCTGCCAGGCTGAGGAATGGGCTCTGCTGTTTTCATCCAGCTGGGAAACCTTCTCCTTCTCCCTGGGTGTGGATTTTCCTGAAATACGCCTTCGTGACTGCAATCTGTTCTCCCAGGGGTTTGCGTTGAAGGTGCAAGCACATGGAGTGATGCTGGTGAGGCAGCTGCCACCGCTGTGGCCCTTCCCCAGCTAATGGGCAAACCAGACCTTGTTCAGGGCTGAGCGCAGCAAAAGTCCTCCCTGAGGTACGTTCCCAGGCTGACCTCAGCAACCCACAGTAAGGAGATGTGTGAGGGAGAGCAGAAAGGGAAGGGAAGCTTAGATGTGAGGAAGGTGAGAGGCTGAGAAGGACAATCCGGGAGCACCAAGAGCCCGAAGGAAAATCCCCAGCTGGAAGTGGTGGGAACTGAGGTGCGGAGGCAGGGCCAGATCCTGCAAACGCCACTGGGGAAAGGCTGTCGCAATCTGGGAGAAGGCATATCGAGACCTGGCACGAGTGTTTGTTCTAGCCACGCTTCTTTGATGCTGCTGTGGCCAAAGTACATTGAAAATAAAAAATCCCGTTTAAAAGAAAATAAAGGGTTTAACAGAGCGTATCAATTCAGTAATAACACCACTCACAAAACCCCTCCGCTCTCCGCTGGCCTCCAATGCCTTTCTTAGTTACGAGCAATTACTTAGTGCGTTTTGCTTGCTAAATAGCAAGAAGTCCCCTGCAGGAAGCAAACTCAGAGCTGCTGCTTGGGAGAAGCCAACATGAAGTGAAGCAACAACCCAATTGCTGAAAGCCCTGCTGCGAGCCAGCATGTCGGGGAAGGAGAGCGGTTTCCTCGGCTTGTCCTCCCTGGAACCATTTCAGAGGAAGCCTTCATCATGAAGCCAGAGCGTGCCCCCAGCCTGGGCCCACTCCTTTTAAACGTCACCCTTTTCCCCAGGCTTTGCAGAGGGCTTGGGTGGGCTCAGCCGAGCCTGGCGTGACAGGAATTTCTTTAAAAAATGATCTGCATGCCTCCCTTGAGCCTCCTCATGCTCATGCTCCCCCCGCCTTGGAGAGGCAGGAGGACTTCGCGAGGCTGCCGTGGTCCAGACAGACTTGAAGCAGCCCCGCAGGCATGATTGATGGGCACTGTGGTGGTGGGAGCGCCGAAAATAATCCCAACACATGTTTCCCAGTAGCACCTGGCAGCCAACCAGAAGACAGCACTAGCATTTCCTAAATACTGGAAAAATGACTGTCACCGCAGATGCCTCGCTAAATATAACCCCGGTGAGGTGGCAGCCTGTGAAAGGCTGGAGAGGGGCAGCTACCCAGGACGTATGTACAACTCTGGTCCCATCTGAGCCCTGGCTGTCATCCCTGGGCTGTGAGATCTCCAGTGCTGCTTGCTGCACAGGCTTTGGAGTCCCAGACCTGATGGAGAAGTGTCTCTTGAGGAGTAGGTGCCAATAAAATATTGGAAATGGAAAATGCAAAGCTGTCTGAGCAAAGTAGGCTCTTGCTGTCCATGGGCGGGAGATATGATTTTGGGTGTTTCTCCATCTCTGGGGCTCTCTGGGAGGGGGTTTGCCCCCTTCGAGGCCAACCGCTTGGGACCATGGGGTGCATGGTCTTCCATGGTGTCTGCTCTCTGCCTCTGCAGAGGGACCCAGGCAAGCCCCTTCGGGTGGCACCTAGTTAAGAGCTGGGCAGCTTGCACACCTAAAATTTCCTGGCTTTTGTGAGCGTTTCACAGAGCAAAGTGCTACGCGATGTCAGAACAGTGGAACACAGCTTTTAATTTTTAAAGGAGATGGGGATTATCCTTCTCAGTGTGGCCCTCGCTCCTTTGCCCCCCGGCCTCACCTCAAGGATTAGTTTACCAGCAGAGTCCAGTGATTCCTCGGGTGACGGCACTGCAAAGCATCAGTTCTAAGAGCTACTCTGTATTGTGTTACAGGGCGAGTCAAGGGGTAGTGCTGCCAGTGTTTGCTTTAGCAGCTTGCTGGGCCACCATATGCATCCAGATATTTGGTTCTGACTCCGATACGTGAGTCTCATTTTCCCAAGTTGGCTTTTGTAGGGGGAAGTAGAGTTGAAGTGACCTCTCAGGTCATTCTTGAAATCTGGCCTCTGGCACAAGCTCTTGTCAAGGTGTTTCATGCTTCTGAGACTCAGCTGTATGACTTTAAGAGCCAAAATGTTAAGTGATATTCCTAGATTTTTGTTTCTAAGAGAGAAGAGTTTGTTTGCAGAGGTTTCATTTGCTCTTCAGCCTGCTATTACCCACCAGCATGAAGTGCATAAGGTCAGCCCTGGGCATGGCTGCTCAGCTGCAGATACAAACCTAAGGAGCTGTGTCATGAATCCTACCAGGGTAGAGCCAAAGGGCAGAAATCAGATTTTTAAACAAGTGGTATTTTTCTTTGCCACTCTACCCCTACCATGGGACTTGTGAGCCATGGGGAGTGACAAGCAAGATGGTGAAGGAGAGCCTTCAAATTGGGGAGCACAGAAAGTCCCCAGTAAGGAGGAGTTATTAGCCGAGAGGTGAAAGCCTGGGTGAGGCTGCAGAGCAAGGCAGTCAGTGTAATATGCCCAGTCTGTCTTCATCTAACTAGCTGGAGGAACGGGGCAATGAAAGGACCACGGCCTGGCTTTCACCTGACTGTTACTCAGGTCCCCAGCAGGTTTATTCTCCTGTTACTTGTGCTTGATAAAGCTCATGCCACAGCATCCTTGTTAGAGATGTGCTAACACGTGCAGCAGTCATGCTTCATCCTGCTGTGTAGAAAGACCCACAGATAAGGCAAAATAACTTAACCTATTAAAAGTCTTTTTCTGGTTTTGTACTCCAGGAAATTATGGAAATGTCTCTTGGAGATGTGACAGGAACAACCTTACTAGACACCAAGCCCAATCTTCTACCAAGCATTGATGAAGAACAGTCCTCTGCCAGACAGAGAAGGGCTAAGCAGCACATTTCCAGTCTAGTTGCTGTAGTCCAGGTTGGTCTTCCTGGTACAGTCAATGGGCATTTGTCTGTTGGCCAAAGAAAGTTACACCAATAGATGCCACTGCTGGAGTGCTTGCTGGTGCAGCAATTTTTGATTGCTTTTACGTTGTCTGCTCTTGGATGTCTGGCATCTAACACTGCCAGAATTTGAACCTCAGTTTAATTTCAGCAATGCAGAAGAAGAGTCCAAATGGGAGATTTGTTTTTCTGGATTTGGCCTTGCTCTTTGATTCTGAGCTGTGTGAAGTTGCAAGTAACCTTTTCCCAACTCTTACTCATAAGCAGAACAAAAGAAGAATAATGAGCAGAATAGAATAAAAAGCCCATCCTGTGATGTTACTGTAAACTCTGGACTGTGTCCTTTCTGTATGTTTGCATAGTGCCTGCTACAGCAAGCCCAGGGGTCCTGGAGACTTATCATCAGACAGGTAACAAAGGAAGCCAACTGCAGACTTTCATTACAAATCCATCACATAACATGCTGGCAGAGGGGAATTTTGGAAATCGTTATCTGAAGCTGCCGTCTTCTAGATGCAACTCCCCATATGCAGTTCTGACTGCTCTTTGGAAACTCTCACTTTTTTCAACGATTCAGGCTTCAGCCCATCGAGATGAATAATTAATTTCTGACCCAAGGAGCACGGGGTTTCAGACTTGCAGGTGTTCTCTCTAATAGGAGCTGTCATAGGAACGGTTCCTACAGCAGAGTAGGTAAACAAACGGATATAGAACATAGTCCTCCATAGGACAGCTGGCGAGAAAAGCTGTAAGGGCAGAAGTGTCATTTAAACAAAAATATCTAATTTGGGATCTTCTGTACAGGACACAAGCCCCTATGTTGCCAGTGTTTGCCCATACTAGAGTGTATGGTTATGGCTGATCCATTTTTGTCTCCAGCACTATCTGTACAACCCAGAATGGAGCGTGTAAATTTTTTGATGCAATACTTTGCAAGAAATGGGCAAAACCCCCAATCTCAATAAAAGGGACATGCAGCTTCATCAGCACTGCATGCATCTCTCGGTTTCCTTTTTTGCCGTGCACTTCCCTCCAGCCTGGCTGTCTGCGTCCACCTGTTGCCCCTGCTCTTATGTTTCGATTGTGAGCTCTTTGGGGATAGGAAGCGTTATCTTCATGTGGGGCACTTGTGCAGGGCCCGAGCTGCCAGCCTTAATGCTCTGACATTATATGTGATGGTCCCTCGTAGCACTATTGAAAGACTTAGGAGCCTTCTGTATTCATAAGCCAATAAAGCTCTGCCTGTAGGTACGAATGAAAGTGTGTGCTCACACACATGTACAGACTGCCTGGCGTGGCATTTCGTGACCCCTGGAAGATGCCGTGTGAGCACACGGGAAGCGTTGGAGTGGGACCAACAGGCATGGGACTGGATGCGGGGGCTGCTGAACCACCCGCATACCAGCTGGAGGAAGGGATGCATCCTGCTCACAGTAACGTCTCCTGGCTATCTTGGAGCTCAGCTGTGTGTCCACCCCTGGAGCATGGTATGGTGCCGCTGGGCAGGCTCTTGAGAGGCTTGCAGTATGGGGCAGCATGGGGAGGTGGTGTATGGAGTCAGCAGCTCCTGATCCAGAGTGAAGAGTTGGGTCTTTGGGAGTGAAGCACTCAGCCGAGGCGCGAGTGATGAAGTTCAGTCCCCTTCCTAGCATGTCATAGGGTAAATCATGCTCTGAGGGCCTTGCTGCCCCTCTCCTGTTTGTGTCTTTCCATCCTTCATCTCATCTCCTTCCAGTGTCCACCCTGCAGAGATGGTTGTGTTTCATACCCATGTTTGTGGCATGTGGTGGAGCAATGAGGAGAGAAAGGGGTCCTTCAGCCCACCTTTCTGGTTCTTCCCTGCCTCCTGCACAGCTGTCCTTCAGGCAATGGGAGGAAAAACATGTGGGTCTGTCTCCTGGCAAATCATCTGAGCTTGACTCTTTGAGACTTCATTGCACCAAATCTCATAACCTTTAAGGAGATTTCCCAGGGTTCCCCCTCACTTCAGCATGCTTGAGGATGCTCTCAGGTGGGTTTGGAAGAGCAATCCTCCATGGCTGAGACTCAGAGCTCTGGGTCTCCCCACTTCAGCTGCCCTCCAGTGGAATGCTGGCTCCCGAGAGGCATTAGAGGGCATGAATTAAAATCAGCTTATTAAAGGCTCCCTTACTCCTCACCCTCATCTTCTGTAGGAAGGCCCATTGTGTGTCTTCCATTCCATTCAGGTATTAGCAGAGTTAACAGGAACCTCAGGAGCCATTAAGATTTTAATATTCATACACTTTCCTAATTGTTCACTTCCCAGTGCCTTTTCTTCATGCCAGGAGATGATAATGTTCCTTGCCCAGAGCCAGATTCCTCCAGCTCCCTGACTAATTTTCCTACAAATTTTGCAGCAAAAGCAGTTGGCTAGTAGACCTGTTCAACACTTAAATGGTACCTAGGGTGAAATTCATCTCCCTAGCTCCAGGTACCTCTATCTATCTGGCTACCATCCAGCCTGTTGCTGTCTCTTTAGAGTCAATGGCTTGAAGCGGGATTTATCTCATGCTAAAATAGACGCCCAAAATCAATTACATCCATCCTTCTCTAGAATGTGTTACATGACTGTGAAGGGAGCTGTGATAACACAGCAGTGTTGTAAATGTCTAAAACACCGTGAGAGGAATCCTACTCTTTTGCCACGAACATTGTTCTCCAGTAATGGAAGTTGGTTAAAAAGAACATACGGAAGTATGAAAAATCCACAGCTGCACTGAAAAATTCATCAAAAGCCCTGACTTCTTTCTGATTGCTCCAGATGAATAGTTCCTATTACCTCCTAATCCAAAACATCCTCTTGAACCTACAAATCCCAGTGACAGGCCCCAAGAAATTTATGTGAAGTTTCTGTATCAGCTTTCTGGGTGTACACGCACAATTTGTTATCTTATCTGTAATGAACTGCCCCTTTCTGTAGCTGAACTGCAGGTTTAGATGCTGGAAACAGCAGCTTTCCAGTTCCATAGCTGTGAATTTAGGGCAGGCTGATGAGCTTTGCACACGCATGCCCACAGCAAGACAAACACAGGCAAGGAGAGCCCTAAATTCTCCTGAAAGCCTCTGGGTGGGGAGGAGAGAAAGGTTCACTTTGGCTGTGAATCCTGCGTTTTCACTGTTCTCAGTGTCTATAAAAGCTTGTAGAGACTTTAATTTAGTGGGACTTTGGCACATGCCGAAAGGCAGCCACCTAGTGAACTTCCCTCCTGAATAAGGAGACACTGAACACCAGGGCCCTTTGAACAGAGCATTAGTGTTTATTTTAGGTCTTCGGGCAGAAGTTATGCTCTTGCCGTATGGTTGTTCAATGAACTGGAGACTGTGAGTCTGCAGATACACACATGCACAGACACACAACTGGTTTGCAAACTATCAATTACAGCACTAAAAAAGAAAGTTCGATATCTGCTGAGACACCCAGCTGAAGAGGAAAAAATAAATAAATAAAAGCACATAACTGGCAAGAGAACTGTCCAGAAGTAATAAGTGAAGTTTTTAAGCTAAGTTTGAAGACTAGCTGCAACTTGCCACACAGGAAAAAACAGAAGACAAAAGCACCATTATGCTTTCTTAAAAATGTAAGAGTACAGCACACACATTCCCTGACAAGGTCATTAAACATCGGTTCAGAGACCCACTGTGGCATATGCCCAGGTACAATGGGTGTTTACTCTTTGATTCAGCAAGGTGCTGGTATGCATAGGGGTTGCTGTCGCCTGAAGAACATAGGTTTTGGCCCCATGTGGATCATAACCGCTTGGTTTGGTTAGTGCACAGAAATGCGGCTAAACCCACCCCTTCAGATATCTAATTTGTTTGGAATGACAGGCATGTCCTGACTAAAAATTAATTCTACCAGTTGATATAACTTGTTAGAATTTGCAGGAATTTGCCATTTGGAAAAAGGAAAAAAGAAAAACATTTAATTAGGGATGGAGCTAAAGCAGCTAATTTGATCTTTCAATGGAAAAAAAAATAAATTACAGGTTAAAAATGAAGATTATGTGCTCTGGGTGAAGCATGCTCCCTCCTTTCAGGTATGCTTTGATGAGGCTTCTTCCCCTGCTAAGAAATGCAGACCACATTTCTTTCAAAGCAATGGCAGCACTAACTTGGTCTTATTGTTTGTTATCCTCTTGCCTCTGTCCCGAGCAGATGACCCAGCCATGGCAGGGGTTTATCCAGGGAGATTCACTCTCCCGTTCAGCTCTTTGTGAGGGGGGGAAAGGCAAAGCCAGCTGCTGTGGCCGTGGAGAGCAAACTTGCCTCTCCAGGGCTTTCCGCCCCACGCACCGCCCCGGCTCAGCATGTCCCCTCTCCTTCCCGGGAAGGACACCTCGTACACCCTTTCCTCTTCCCCGGAGCTGGACAGTCCCTTTTATCCACCCTGTTTTATCACACCAAAACCCCATGGCACAGCCCCAGCAGCAGAAATGGTGCGGTGGGAAGCCAGGGTCGGGTGGGCGCGGTGCCGCTGGGGTCTGGGCTGGCCATGAGAACACTGCCCACGAATTTGCTGTGCTCTGGAGAGCCCCAGGGCAGCCCCGAAGGAGCATCTGGGTTTGCCACATCCCCAGAGCCATCTCAACCCCTGCCCAAGTGCACAACGAGCCTTGCAGATGGGCTTGACCTCAAGCCCACGGAGACCTGGGCAAATTTCCCGTTGACTCCAGCACTGCAGATCTTTAATAGCACCAAGGACACGTCCCAGCAGTGATGGCTTTTGGGCTTCCTTCTCCCAGGGGAGGTTGGGGACCTCATTGCTCCTGCTGCCTCCCCTGTGACACCCAGCCCAGGAACGTGATTCTGGAGAGCCTCGGAACCCACGTTGGAGCGGTTCGAACACAGACTGGTTCAGACCCACCCTTCCCCTGGCCATGAGCAGATGGGCTAGACCACTAAAACCACATTTTCTGGAAGTAGGTTCTCAGATGGAGTCACTTCCTGACAGAGCTCTTTTGTCTTTTATCAGGAGGAGCGTAATCAGAAAAAAAGCTAATTATTTACTAGAGGGATATTTTTTTTTTTTTTTAAATCTTTCCTCTTTTCTTATTAGTGTCCTTCCAGTTTATTACTCATCTGTGGCTTTTTTACAAGTTGTCTTTCAGGTGAGGCGCAGTGAAGTGGTGTTACATTCCATACATGTAGGGGCTTAGCTGCAGTTTCATTGTGTATTCAACCCTGTAATTAAGACTCAGATGGAAGACTTTATGCCTTTAAAGCAAAGAAATTCTAGGTTTCTTGGCAAAACATTTGGCTGAGTACATAGAGAGCACCTTAAGTACTTAAATGGTCTCTACGTGAGGAAACCTGATGCCAGAAATGATGTACCTTAAAGGCAGGCTGTTGGGAAAAAGCAAACAAACCAACGCTAAAACGCTTGATGTCTCGAGGTGCATTCTTCCTGCGTATTATTTTTTTCTTGGAAGATGCTCTGCGAGAGGGATTATATTCTCAAAAATGACTTGTTGCTGGCACCCGATCGCTATTAATGTGAGCCGCATAAGGCGTGGGAGTCAGCAAAAACCACCCGGCTGGTTTTCAATAAATTATGAGAGACTCGACCATTGCCTTTAAGCAAATCAATACAGCGCTGCTGTGGTGTGCCAACAGCCGGGAAAACTCAACGGGAGGAAGCTGACGTCTTTCTTGGGGCATTACCACACACGGCCGCCGTGCCTGGCCCCTTCGAGGGGGAGGATGGCTGGAGCGAGGCACGGCAGCCATGGGACCGTGGGACGAGGCACACGGCAGGTCGGGTTTTTGGGCAAGTGTGGGGCGTTGGCACAGGAGGGCTTTACCCAGGAGAAAACCCCTCCGGGGAAGAGGAGCAGAGCGTCTCCTCCAGCCCGTAGCTCTGCAGGGGACACCCAAGGGCTGTGCTCCTGCCTGGGGAAGGGCTGGGGCAGCCGCAGGTGGGAGGAGATGCTCCGCTCTTGCCGGTGGTGTTTTCCCATCTGGGTGTTTGCCCACCATCTTCCCCTGCCTCCTCCGTCTCCGCACGCTGCCCTGCAGCCTTCACTGCATCCCTCGGGGCCTGCTGATGTGTGAACCGGACCCGCCGCCGGGAGAAAGGCTTCGGGGATGGGGGACGGCGGAGCAGCCCTGCAACCCACCGCTCCATAGGGAGCACAGACCAGTTGGTCTTTTATTTTTTGTCTCCTGATGGAAGGCAGTGCAGATCAGCGCAGGGTTTGGAGATGGAAATGGTAGGCAGAAAGGAGAACACAGTCATTAGACTTGGGATAAGCAGCACAGGTCGCATCTCCCCATGCAAAGAGTATCACCCTGCTTTTGCAAAAGGGTGTGCTTGTGCTCAAACGCCAGGGTGGGGCAATGTGGGCTGGCAGTGGTAATCGCCACCACAGTGGTAATAAAAAGCAGTAAGATCATTAATGCTAAAAATAATGGTGTACAGTTCAGACAGCTCTTTTTCCACCAGTCGATGTCAAAATACTCCAAAAAGCGATCAATAACGTTATTTTTATGGATGGAGAAGCATTGGCACAGAGCAGTGACCTTGTCACTGTCATCCAGCTGACTGGTGGCAGAGCCAGCAGGAGACTTGAACTCACAACCCGTGCTTTTCTCAGCCTAAAACAAACTCAGCTTTGCCATTGTGACTTTTCACAGCACCATTCTAAAATTTGGCAGAGAAAGGCGCATGTATCCTCCACTCACCTCCCCTGTGTTTGGGGCCTATCAAATGTTAAATGAAATGGTAGAACCAGAGCAATAAAGATTTCTATCACTGGGGGACCTCCCACTGCACAAGGAATGTATTTAGTTTGACCTTCAAAAGTAAGCAATTTGCCAAAAGTCAGCCCAAGCTTTTTAGGGGTATCTGCGCTTCTTTCAAGGAGATGGTCTGCGTATCAGATGAGCCAGAATCTTCTGGGATGTGAAAATTACAACAGACTCCTTTTCTTTCTTTCTTTCTTTTTTTTTTTTTTTTTTTGTTATTAGGCATCAGAGTAAATAAGTATAAGCCCTACACGGAGCATCTTGTTGGGGCATACATTGTATATGCTCCAGGGCGCAAATATTTTACACACCCTCCCCTTTGATTTTTTTTAATGGAATATGCAAATCGTGCATGTTTCAGCTGGGATTGTCTCTCTTTGATCTGACTGTTCTCCATCCTGGAATTTCTCGCAGTGGGGAGAAACTGAACTGAGGCATGCAGCGAAAGGGAATCTCACCCTGCACTTTCTCCAAATCTGTCGGGGGCCAGAAAACTCACTACAAAGTCCTTAGATGGTGGCAACAGGACTGGGATAAAGTGTCTACAAAGTAAGGGCCAGGGAACACCGTCCCATTGCAAAGGATGAGCAGAAGGGCTTGGTGCCTCCCTCTGTGCGAGGACTGACCTACAAAGGAGATGGTTACATGAAAGAAAGTCATGATTCCCTTTGAATTGCAATGCCTGCCCTCAGCGTGAGACGGTGGAGGCGCCGGCAGCCGGGCCCCGCGAGCGCGGTGGGTGCACGCACCCGTGCAGCAGGACGGAGAGCAGCGTGTGGCTCTCCTGCCCGAGCAAAGACCCACACCAGCCAAATCCCTGGCAGCACTCACTCTTAGTGTCGTTATCAGTTTGCTGCCTTTGCCCAGCACCTCTTGGCCCCGCGGGGTCTTACAAATACCGCAGGGCGCAAACCGTCCGGCGGGAGGACCTTCAGGCGTCCTGCTGAGCAGGAACACGAGCCGCTTCGTCCACGAGTGAGTCACAAGAAAACGGTTTTAAAAAAACGCACCGGGGGGAAGGATGGCGTGAGAGCCACCTGCATCCAGCGAGGAGGCCGGGGCAGGCGCCGCTGGAGAGGTCAGCTGCAACAACAAGCGGTGCCTAGGCTACGCTGCCAAAACAGCTCGCGCCGGGGCTTGAATTACCGCCTTTGTGCAAACACCCCGCGTGGCTGCCGTGATCAGCTCCCTTTCTTTGATGAAGCAGATAGGGCCGAAAGGAAAACAGAACAGGGAGAGAAAGCAACATATGGCGATACGCGTGGACTTGCTGGACGAAATGCGCTCCTGCTCCCGCTGCAGCCGGGGGAAGTTTTGCCTCTGATTCCAGTGACAGCAAAAGCGGAGCTCAGGGGACTGGAGGAGCGTTTTGGCACACAGGGAAACGAGCTGTCGATCGGGGACATACCCATAGCCAGGAGGACAGGTCGCCTGTATGCCAGTCTATGCTGCGGCAAACCAGGCACGACCAGGAGTTTACCTGTCTTCAAAGAGAATGATTTGAGCTGTCTGGAGAAAATTATACTACTACTGGGGAAAAGAGGGAGAGAGGGGGGGAGGGTGTCCTTCCTGAATTTGGAAAGTATTCCTGTTTATTTCTGCTTGCCTGTGGGGGAGAGGGCAGCGTAATGAATCATCCCAGCTACATAAAGAGCACAACTAAGATTTTACCTGAGCGAGAAGAAAGCTTTTTCAAGGCTCATAAGTGCTTATTGATTTCTCCTTTTCTATTTGTGTGCCTCTGCATTTCCAGGAGCACAAGTGGAAAGAAAACATCCCTGAAAAAACCCCACCCTATTAGCAGAGGTCTGACCCTCAGCCCCTTGACAGCGATGAAGCCGCTTGCCTCCAGCGATGGATTTGGTCCATCCTCTGCTGACAAAAGCATACCAGCCCCGGTGCGCGGAGCCCCTGGCCCGCAGCAGTGCCCTCCCCGGCTCCCAGCTGCCTCTCACCTGCACACATTCGCCTTTCGGGCGAGCCCAGGACACTGCCAGGGGTCAGCTGGGGGGTAGCCAAGAGTTTGTCCCGCAGTGTCTTGGGGCTTATCAATGGACTGTTGTTCGGCTTGGGATTCCTGAGCTCCTTAGTCACATCTTTTCAGGTAACTATAAATCACCTTCTGCAGAGCCTGGGGTTTTGCAATACTTGGCCCTTTGCAATTCAATTTTGCCTGTTCTGCAAATAACAGGAGTGGCCATTTTTGCTCTGCTTGAAACAGGCTTTGGAGTTACAGGCTCTGGGTTCACAAAGAATTAGTTGGGCTGATTCTGCTTCCTCGCCAAAGTTGTTATATTTCATTAAAAGTGGCTAGAAACACATTAAGTTCCTCTACGCTCACGTTTTTTCATATAAGGAGTAGTTGCCACTGGGCTGGAAAATTGGCAAAAGCATCCATAAAAGCATCTGTAAACAGGCTTGGGAAAAGACTGGGAAGGGACGACATACCCGGTCAAGTTTACATCTCTGGTCCAAGACCTCCACTGGTGGGTGGCCTTTCCCCTCAGGTGAGCTCAATGTTGTTTGCTGGTTGAAATCCTCCTGCTGTCACCGTGATGGTGATCAGCTGGGCAGAAGCAGGTGACTTCTGGGGTGTTCCCTCCCCCCTCCCATCAAATCCCATCCACCTCTATGGGTGATGGAGTCCCAGAGGACAAACCCTACACCCGGGCTCTTCCCCTGTATTTCATGCCATGCAGTTTCACAGAGCAGCAGTTTGGCTGGGAGCATGGCTGCAATGATGCACAGCAAAATGTGGGTCCCAGGGCAGTCTCAGCTGATGGCTCAGGAGCGCTGCGCCCATGGCAGGGCCCTGCAAGGGGCTGGGGGCTTGCCACCACTCCCAAATATGCTTCAGGACCAAGGGGATGTGCTGCCTGAGGGGGGCCAAAGCCAAGCTGATTTGCACCAGCCGTGGCATCCCCCAGCCTCAGGTGCCAGCAATGCCACCCCAGGAGCACTTGGCCATGCTCGCAGCTCGTACATCGGTGTACGGGTTTCCACCACTTCTGGGGGGTTTGGCTCTGGGGCAGCTCATGGAATGGCCAAGTATTCCCAGTCCCTCAGCCCTGAGCTAATTAGGGCTGAAACAAGTGCATTGCAGGCTTTAACATTTACTGCCTCATTTTTCACACAGGCTCCTTCCCTTTCTAGGAAGTTGCTAAAACAATGGAAAAACCCCATGATACTGCAGCAAACCATCAGCATGGCTGTCATGTCTCTGTTTCATGTTGGGTCAGCTCTGCCCATGAAAGCAGCTGCCGCACCAGCTAGTGAGGCTGTTCAGGGTTGGATTTATTTTTTCATTTTTTATTTTTTTTTATTACAGGGATAGATTTGACTTTTCCACTTTTCAAGTTCACTCACCCTCTCGTCAGTGTCTTTCCCTCTCGCTGAGCTCACTTAATAATGCATGACAAGGAGCGCAGGCTGCTTGCTCTGCCACAGCAGCAATAATGCAGCGCGTACCCGCTCCGTGCGGGGTCAGGTTTCTGCCGCTCGGGAATTCGACAGATGGAAATGCTGGGATTCTTTCCATGGCCCTCCTGCCTCCCAGGCCCCCAGGATAGCAGAAGATTATCGGGGGCATATCCCAGCACGGTCGCCGGCATGGGAGAGGGAGGACCTATAGTGAAGGCTGGGGGGAGGGAGAGGTGGTAGAAGTCATTATTTTAATGAAACTGCTGAAGATGAGACCCTTTTCTCTGCCTGGGAAGGCCATGCATTCATAATTATATTGCTAATAAAATCAGTCTGGCTTCTTTAAACTGATTTTGTTTTCACTGTCATGCCCTAACTAATTAAAAAATACAGAAACAAGGTCCCCTCGCCTCCATCCCCAAACTGACGCTGGTGTTTCCTCTCCTTCATTTCCTCTGCACCAGATCAGGAGAAGTCCTCTGTTCCAAGGGAGTCTGAAGATGGCCAGCCACTGCGGTCTGCCCACACACCCTCGCCCAGCGGGGACAAGGCCATGGTTACAAGCCCAAGTGCTTCTGCACAAACATTGAGCTGCCACCCCCGAGCTACTGCTGCTTCTACATACCCAGTTCTAGAGATGCGGGGACTAGCCCATACAAACAGGTCCTTGCCCTGTTCGTGCAGGGGATTTTGCTTTCAGATCAGTCCCATTTGTGCCAGATGCCTCATAAGCGCCAGCCTGGTACAGCAGAGGAGGAAAGGGAATTTTGGAAGCTGGTCTGGTGGGTAGAGAGATATATATCTTATTTCCCTTATCTTTGTTGTCTGTGAGAGCGAGGCTCTTCAGGTGATAGAAGATGGGACAGAAAAATGTAGATTAGGAAGAGTGGAAAAAGTGGAGCGACCGAGAAGGTGTCACAGCCAAAGCTAAATAAAGAACAAAAAAAGACAGCTCCTTTGAACAGGTTGGTGTTCACAAAACAAAGTGGTGGTTTTCTGTGTCATATGTCCCTGTATCTTCTTTATACTGAGAAGCGTGGATGGGAACAGCAGGGTGCACAGGCCAGGGATTTGGGGATTTCAGGATCAAGTGTCAGCCTGTGCTGGTGTGTATGCAGGTGAGGCAATCCTGCAAGATGGGCTGAAATCCACACTTGGCCTTCAGCCGCGCGGCTGCCTCCCATCACCTCTCGCGTTCATCAGCATTGTGGCATGATGGTTTCCAACTTTGGCCCCAATCCTTTCTATATGGGGAAAGACCCGGGCTTCTTTGTCCCCAGGAGTCACCTTCCAAAAAAGAAACCCCACCTACCTTCTGGATTTCAATCCAGATTGAATGGCTGCTTGTTTCAGCAAGAGCCGTCTGTACTGTCACAAAAATATTCATCTTAATTTTAGAGTATGAAACATTGCAAAGTTGAAGCTGCAATTTTGCAATTATGGTAAGAGCTGGCTGGAGCAGTCTCACAAAAATGGTGTTGCTGTCAGAAATGATTGCTGGAATATGAAAACATCAGTGTGACAGATATTATGGAGTGTTGGAGACCATTCAACTGCCTCTACCGTTGCTTCGAATGGAGAAAGTGTGAAACAGGAACCCATTACTTAATGCCATACAGTATCCGTGTGTACCCGGGATGCTTAGTTACTGCAGAGTAAGCAGGGTGAGAGCTGGTTGCAGTGCCTGGGTGTGCTGGGTGCGTGCCCTTGGCCAGGGGATGCCTTCCCAAGGCTCCTCAGAGGGCACACGCTGTGCCCCTCTTCTGCAACCCCCCTTTCATCTCCTAACACTGCCCCGCACAGCGACAAAGCCGCTAAATATGGGACTTAGACATATCCATAGTGTGAAGTCGTCGATTTTTTAGGTCTCGGCCGAGACACGCGTTGATGCTCTGGCAACTGTGGGAGCAGACGGAGCAATGCGGGACTTGCGATGCTCCTGGGCACTGGAGAAGGCTGGTGCAACCCCAGCTTTCCGTGGCCAGCAGAGCAGGGAGGGGAAGGAGGATACGTGCCGGGCTTTCGCATCCTCATCTCCCGCTCGGGGTGGCAGGGAGGAGGTGGTGCAGCACAGCGGGGCTACCCGGGGCCTCTCGCCGGCGGTCGGTGACGGACAGCTGGCGGGCAGGGAAATCACCGCGGGGTATGGCGAGCATCCCCCTGGCTCCGGAGAGGAGAGGCAGGGTATAACACGAAACATCAGGCAGGCGTATCGTTTGACTTTATGCCTTCACGAGGCCACTTTGTGGTCTCTGTCAATCCCGGATGACAAGATATGTAGATGGAAGCCAGCATTTGCTCCGTGTCTCAGTTTGCCCGCTCCAGCCTCGTACGGAGGCTTAAAGTGCCTTGAGAACGGGGACAGAGACAGCTCCCGCACCAAAATATGTCACTGCTGGCTGACGCAATCCAGGCAAGAGACAAGGGGACTTAAGACAGCTCATGAAAAAAATGCCTTGCCTTTAAACCTTGCCTTGGACTTAAAAATAACACACACCGTTGGCCATTTATGTTTAGCTCACTGAGGGCTTTCTTTCCTGCAGGAATGCGAGGATTAGATGGTCTTCTCCGTTTGTGCGGTGACTCCACCAGCACCCTGCAAAGCGATCATGTTCTCCTCTCCTAAAGCCTGGGCTGGATTGGCAGCAGCGGTGCAACAGCAGATGCATGAATGAGATTCCAGCGCGCCGCGTCCCATCCAGGCGGGAAGGAGGGGACCGCTGCGCAGGACAGGCTCCGTGGTGGGCTGGAGCAGGACCTTGCAGCCAAGCAAAGACTCCAAGAAAAACGTGGGTGGTGTTCAGCTCCATTTTATAGGCAATGAAACCCTCTGAGTGCAATGCCGTGATTTCTGAGGGTCAGACCCAGCTGCTTGGCTGAAATCGGTGACAAGATGCCAGTGGGTTTCAGTGGAGTAAAGCGGCTGCAGATGTTTGTTAATCAAGAAAGTGTTAGAAAGGCAGGTACTTAGCAGGATGCAGCAAAATCATCAGAGTAGAGGGGTGCTGCAGTTGGAGCTAGGACTGGAACGGTGGCTGGGGATATTGGGGGCTCAGAAAGCTCAGTCTGCTCTCAGAGCTGAGTCTGAGCTCTCTGCAATACATCAAAATAGGGTGTGGGGTAAAACAAGCTATGGGTCCACCGCTGGCTCCCCTCCAGTTCTTCCGCAGGACAGACACCTGAATCTGAAAGACGCAGCCCCCGGCCTCAGTCTAGGTAGCAGCTTGCTCTTTGATTGAGTGGTGAATATACATGTGCAGTCCCGAGGCACAATCCCTTAGCCTGACGAGACAGAGCAACTGAATGCAATCTCCTCCTGCCCTACGGAGAAGAAGCTGCCCAAAATGGGCAGCTCATTTCTGGGCATCCTGGGCAGGAAGCAGCATGTTACAGAAGGGGCAGAGCAAGGTCCCAGACCTCGCTGCTCAGTGCTTTGGCTGCTGCTAGCATCTCCTGGTCTCTCTGGTGTGCACCTTGGGGCCTAGAGAGCTGTCATTAGGCAGGACATTTCAAAGAAAGAAAAGTGTTTCCTGAGCTCACTGGCGCGTTTTTTTTCTTTTTCTTTTTTCTTTTTTAAATTTTTTTTATTTTTGTTTTAATTAAGCAGCTTTTTGGCCAAGTAACAATTGGGGGATGGCGGGGAAGATAGAAATAAAAGAGGAGGTTTACTAGAAGAGGCCTAGAATTAACATCCACATAACCTGAGAGCAGGTTTACTTCTGAGACTAAACCTGAGATGCAGGCTCTGCATCACAACAGAAGATAACTGTGGCACAGGGAAAGAGACTCATGTCTTCACCCCTCAAGGGATGGGTAAGTGATGGAGCAGTGCCCCAAAGCAAGCCTGCTAGACCTGGAGACTGCCTTGCAGATCCAGGGAGACAAGTCTTGTTCAGAAGGAATTTTGGTAGCAGGGACAGTGAGGTCGGACTAGCTGCTGGCTGCCATGCTGGGTATTGATGGGCTTTCCCTAGGCAGTACCAGCCCTCTGTCCTCCTGCAGGAGCAGTCCAGCCAGACAGACGGAGGGATGTGGCAGCAGAAACCACTGAGATCTGGTCTGTGCACTTCAGGATATGATTCACAGAGGCGCTGGGCTTCCCCACAGCTGGGGAAGTGGTTTCAGCCCAGATGATAATGCAATACCTCCCCATCCGTCACAGCAGCTCAGAACATCAGCGTTGCTTGTCAGAGGCTGCTGAGATTGCCATGACTTTCTCCTTCAGGCCTTCCTAGTGCCTCCTTCTTGGGTCATTTCAACTGTTTTGGGGTCTAGCTGAAATAATTCCGTGGCCCCTTCACACCAGTGCCTCTTAACACATTTCATCTCCAGCTGTGAGAAGAGCTGATGCTGTTACCTTTGCTTCACAGAGCCTCCTAAGGTGCACTGCTTTTGGGGGCTCTGTTATGGTATCACTACTGCACATGGGTAACAGCTCCCTCCACACCACTGGATTGCATCGAGGGAGGCAGTCTTCTTCCAAAGCTGCTTCAGCCTTCTATGATCTTTATGGAGCAATTTGTTATGCTAAGTGTAGGACATAGCATAGGACATCGGGCAGTGGTCCTTAAAAGATGCTTGTTAGAGAAAGAACGTTTGCAAAGGTGAGCTTGAGGTGAGAGGAGCACATAGCTCAGATGTCAAATGCCATACTGAAAAAGTGTTTGGTCGTGAAATAAAGACTGGCAAACCCTCTGGTGATGGCTGGTTTAAGAGGTCGAATATTGCTTTCATGTTAACTGTAAAAATGTGGAACATCTAAAGACACATGGGGGCTGGTGAAAGAGAAAAGTGGTGGGTGATCATTCATACCAATTTAATAACATTGGAAATAATTTGAAACGAATTAGTGGTGGAAAACAGACAGTCAACAGAGAGTCAAAAAAAAAAAAAAAAAGGTAGGAAAGAACAACCTGTAGGTATTGCTAATATTTCTTGTCCTGTATGAGCAAAAAATTTTCCTTGTGAAAAATTGGGTTCTCCAGCCAAGTGAGAATGTGTAATTGTAATTCAAGTGGAGAAGAAACTGTTGGTTGTCATCATTAATGATAATATATTAGTACTGGATGTTCTGATGAGGGCCCTCTGTGGTCAAGTAAACATGCCTGCAAGGCTTAGCTATAGTCTTTTCCTTCTAGAGTGCACCTAATTACATCTACAGAGACCTATTGCACCTTTAATCATGATAAATTATCATTGCTATTCTTTTGACACTAGAGTTGCTTAGTAAAGTAGAAATCACTACCACTGTCTGAGTATATCATTAGTGTGTTCTATTTCCACACCTTCTCATCTCCTGGGTCTGAGCTGGCCAAATGACACAAACAATTTTCTTTTCTTCTGACCTCCCAGCCCATTGCCAAGATGCAGTTCCCAAGAAGCAAAACACCAGGAGATGGTCTACCGCTACCATTGACCCAAGCCTCAGCATGAAAGGAGGTAGCCCACCCAGTGGGTCTTCACAGGACTGAGTGCCCCCTGGAGACTAATGAAAAAGCCTATGTTCAGCCATTGCACCTCAGGAGAACTGCAGAGGTATTTATTTACCAGAACACTTTCTCTGCTTGTGAGGGGAAGAGATGATCTCTGCCTCATGGATCTCTTGCAGAAACTAGCTTGAAGAACAGCAAAACCTGGCGGTGATCGCGCTGTATTTATGCAAATTAACTCTTAATGGGGAAAAAAAGAATTTCAGAGTAATTTTTCTGGTCACCTTTCTGATTTGCAGCTACAAAGTGTTATCCAGTGGTACCTATTAAAATGTTTTTTGAGAGCCGTTGGGGTGGCACCGTTCAGGCAGGCCAGGAAGCGTTCAGAGAAGCAAACTGGCTCTCTCGATGCAAATGAGCCCTCTCAGATAGCTGGAAAACTCTTTCTTGTGGGCTTTGCTAAATACCGTGGTCTAACGGGCCGTTATTTGCTCCTTTGTACTGACTGTACATGCTGAATGCACACCCTGGCATGACGTTATGCTGTTTGTCCAGACTGCAGGTTGGGCACTAAAATTAAATGAGCGCAGACACACTGAGCTAGCAAAACCAAGAGGTTCAGAAACCACTTGCAGCTGTACACCAAGCCACAGAGGTATGGACCTTGCTTGGGCTGCATTTGCCCTTGTTTTCTACTGGTGTAGCCCCGATGACTTCACTGCTGCATAAACAGGGTAAGGATGACATGGTAAGTGTCTATATGCTTATAGTAGAACTTGGATATACAATAGCGGTGCAATATGTCTGCTTCTAAAATCAGGTGTGTTTCCTTCAAGCAACTGTATGGAAGAGACCGGAGAGGCACGGTGCTGAGCGGGTCTGGAGCTCT
The DNA here is from genome assembly GCF_929443795.1 of Astur gentilis. NCBI lineage: Eukaryota > Metazoa > Chordata > Aves > Accipitriformes > Accipitridae > Astur > Astur gentilis. The sequence goes on from NC_064904.1 coordinate 14,070,480, forward strand.
CTGCTTTGGTCTACTGCTGGGACAGCAACTAAGCAAACTATAAAGCACCAGAAAGCCCTTAGCTCACTTAAAAGGAAAGTGATAATCCCTCAATGGCTAGGGAAATCAGGCAGGCAAACCCCTGTGAGTGAGGCCCCAATTCAGCAAAGTCTCCCCCCATGGGTCAGCACATGGTCTACCTTAGAATACCAATGCCAGCCTGGCAACGATGTGCCTGACATTGAGTATGAGCGTTTCCCCAGCTCAGTGCCCACGCGAATGAACAGTCCCGCAAGAAAACAACTCTGAGAGCTCCTCAGCCTTGCTTGTTCTGAGGCAGCAGGGACTGCACCGACAAAGCTTAGGCCAGTCTGCCAGCCAGGCTCTTCTCTTGCAGACAAGCCAACAAAGCCCAGACCACACATGCAAAGCTGCAGAGAGCTTCTCCATGCACTTTTCTACTGGACAAGGTAGTCAGGCCATGGTGGTTTGGGGCTAGCTTGGGGCATTCTGCACCACCACACTGGAGCAGTCACAGTATCCGCGGTGGAGCTGGGAAGAGCTGGTGGAGTGAAGAACATTTCCATTGCTGTGATCCTCAGCTCCCCTATAGCATCCAATTGAAAATTGCAGCTAGGCAAAGAGAGACTTTTTTTCTGCACTCTTAGTTGCTTTTTGTCATATTTTCAGCATTGGTTCACATCCTGTTCTCTTTTCACTGTACCTTTGAACTCCCCTCGCCCTGTCCCTTTCAAGCCTGATGCAGTAAGGATGCTCTGCCCTGCCAGGACTTTTCCTTGGGAAATCTCCCTGCCCCGAGTCCCTGAGCCAGCCCCCTGCACGGGATGAGTGTACATAGTGATGTTTATTTGCCACAGGGCAGCAGGGCTTGCGGCTCTGGTTTGCTCCTGCTTGCCTGCACATTCCCGCCAGGGATAACAGTATTGTCTCAAGGAGCGGCAGGCATAGGTACAGGATCAGGAAACTTGTTTGGTCATGCCGAAGTCACAGCAGGAACTCTCTTATCTGCTTTTATCATGCAGTCCTACAGTGTAGCTTCCTTAATGTAGTGGTCCCTCCAAGACCCAGCCAGCGTGAAGGCTGCTGGCATGGGACCAGAGGCTCCGGCGCAGCAGTGCTATCCAGAAATCACTCAGGCTATCCTCCCTGCGCTGACGGCCGCATTCGGCTCCCTCGAGGATCCCATAAAAGCATGGAAGGACTGGAAAGAGCGCAGGGGGGAAACGTGTGCATTTGTCGCAGCTTTCCCCCTGGCTGGCCACTCCTCCCGAGGCAAGCAGCGCCGTGTACAGATGCAGCACCCGGCCATGTTGTAAACTCCAGTGAAGGGGTTTTGACTACCCGTGAGCCTGTACAGGGAGCATGAGGGCCTCCAGAAAGAGTGCATCGACATCAGGCACTTTAGAGAGCACCCATCAGCCAGGAGGTGCCCGTGCTGCCTTATCCCTGCTACAGCCAGCTTTCCTGTACTTGTGTTATCTGCCTATAAGTGAGCTTTGAAAAGGCTAAGCCAAGGTTTTGGGCACCTTGAGAGGTCCAAAACCAGATATAAACCTCAGCACGGTGTTTGCCACCCCTCCAAAACCCAGCTGGCACTGACTGCCTGGTTTCTGATCAGGAGCAAAGGCAAGCGCCAGGTCTGCTCTGCGCTGCAGCCCTTTGCGCAGAGGGTGGCCTGTTTCAGGCAGCAGCAACCAGGAGCAGCTAATTAACCCCGGCCTTCTTTGAAATAATTGCTATGCAAAACAGATGCACGTCGGGCTGGTTAATACACGCCCCGCTCTGCGGTCGGTCGTCTCCTGGTGCTCCTGGATGGCCAGGGTTTGATGGTAGTTCCTCTGGACCTCTCCTCTGGAGGGGTTTCTTCCCTATGCAGGAGCTGGGAGGGTGAAAATTCACACCCCGAGAGATGCCCTGTGCCTCCCTGCCACCAACCCCATGCACGTGTGACACAACGAGGCAAGAAAATGAAACAGGACCGAGGATTTCTGATGGCAATTGAGCAGAAGGAGGGGACTGGTCTTTAGAGACTCTGGGTTCAGGCTTGTTTCTGCACTGCCTGCTCAGAGGAAGTGTCTCCAGATTTTTCCAAGCCTGTTAAAAAAAAAGCTAGTGAGCTTAGGAGCCGTATTTCAGTGTTTTGTCTCAGACCTTGCTCACTGTGAAAATACCATGATATCCAAAAATACAGGGGCAAGCCAGCAGCCACAAGCCTTGGAAAGCTTTGGGCTGGGTCCCAAGCGTGGGCAAATTGACCCTGGGCTGTTGCTATTGCAGCATCTCTCTTCCTCACTTTAGCGCCCTTGGGGCTGCTGTGGCTGACAGCATCTTTACTGACCTCCTCCAGATCCAAGAACAAACAGAGATTTTTCCATCATGTGAAGACTGCTGTGATTTATTGCAGAATAATCTACCAAAAGGGGGTGGAGGAACCGGACAGGATGGGGCAGGGGGTGTCACGGTGTCCTGGGCAGGGGCTGAAAACAAATGGGACAAGAAGCTTTAGCACAGACCATGGATATTGAAACAGTACAGATGCAAGGTATAAGCTTTAGGTTCAGCGAAGCAAGCTGCTGACTTCAGTTTCGGGCTGCAGGACTGAACCCAGTGCAATTAAAACATTGCAGAGGAACGGGCAAAGACTGTTGTGGAAAGTAAAGCATCATTGCTTGTTTGCTTTTGTACCGATATACTGCAAAGGAGCATTAGCAGCTAAGCAGCACCTCATGGGTTTGTCCTGCATGTGAGGCCCTTCTTGTGTATTATTTTACAATAAATCACAGCAGATCTTCCCTCGATGGAAACTCTCTGTTTGTTCTTGGATTTAGGGGCCGAGGCATGCTGTGGGCTGGCTGGGCCAGGATTGAATGTGTTTGCACATTCCCTCCCCTTACAGGATTGAATCCCTGTCAGCCCAGTGATGGATGCACTGCTGAGCCAGTATATCTGATAACCAGAATCATTAACTAAATTGTTGGAGGGTCAGAGGTCAGAGGGCCAAACACCGTTCCCGCTCCCGGTTTTACAAGGTTCCTTTGCCGCATTGTGTGTGAGCGCAAATCGTGTAGGCAGGGAAAGCCACTGCAGAGCCCTGCGATTTTGGCCGAGCCACGGGGGGATGTGGTGAGCAAGGCACAAGCTGTTTGCACAGGGACAGGGACAAAATTGCGGGGGCTTGTGTTTCTCAGCCACCGGATCTGCCATATCTTTGGAAACGAATGCAGGATTTCCCCACGCTTGCAGATTTGTTTGAGAATGGCATTTGCCTTTCCTCTCTGCAGAAGGAGCAAGGGCACTGGGTTTGCACTGGCTTCCCCCACCCATCTTCCTCACCACCCTCCCCTCCTCCTCGTCCTCTGGGAAAGGCCGTTTATGGGACGCAGCCTCCCTCCCCACTCCATCAGGGCCTCCCTGCAATTTCTAGCTGTCACACACATGCCCAGCAACTTTTCTGGAAAATTGCCCTCCATTTACTTATGTCTGATGCACAAATGTGTGCGGATCCCAGGGAGGCAGCTACTTTCCCAGGCAGATGTCTCCAAGTGTTAAAAAAATAATCAGCTGCAAACTGGGGTGCTCCTTTTCATCCTGGGGGACAAACTGCAGTGGAAGGAAAGGGATGTGTCCATCCCCCGTCTCTTTATGGAGGGTCTGTTGCTTAAGAGACTGTTGAACCAGATTCAATGCACCACTGAGGCATCTAAGAGGGGATTTAGGGACTTAAAATTTGCCTGCAAGGCATCGATACACACTTTGTGAACAAATGGCTGCAATCCCTGAAGAGGTTATCAGGCTGCCAAAAAGAGGGAAGAAGCAATCGGCTCACATTGGGTCAGACAAGAGGGAACGGGATGAAATGGCAGCAGGAGGTTCAGATGGACCCAAGATGGGGAGCAAACCTCCCAGGATGAAATTCCTGAGCAGAGGCGTGTGCTGCCCAGCAGCTTTGGGAAATACGCTGGGAAAAGTGTAGAGGGAAAATGTGTGATATTAAGTACATCCATTTCAGTGACCAAAAATACTGTTGCTCATTCTTCAGTGTCACAAGAAGATATTTTTGACATAGCTTATTTAGACAGCTGCTTGCAAATATTCAGGTTGAGTCCTTTTCTGTCAGGAAAATAAAATTTAAAAAAAAAGCAAAAAAAAAAAAAAAGAAAAGGAAAGGAAAGGAAAAGAAAGTGCAGTTCCTTAAAAAACCAGAAACTTTCTGTGGGAACATAGAGCTTTCAACCAAAAGTGACTTTGCAAGAAGTTACACTGGCACTTTCCTGCCAAGGTCAAGATATTCTCTCGGCCTTTTCCAAGAGCCTCTTTCCTTTTTTCTCTTTTTTTTTTTTTTTTTTTTGAAACAGTTTTTCATTAATTTTTAATGCATATTCTATTACAAACAGCAGTGCAGTTCAGAAAAGACTGAGCCTGGAATGACGAACATTGATTGTATTGATGAAGAATGTTCTTCAGACATCTGAAGTCCCACTTGTACCTCTGGAAGGAGATTTCAGACATTTTTTTTTTATTACATTTTGGGTTGGAACCAATATTTCAAACTCAGATAAGTTTCAAAATCACATAAATCCCGCCCCCAAAGGAAATTCTCATCCTGTGTAGCTTTACTCATTTCCCACGCAGACCTGAGAAATGTGTCATCGCCAGTGCCGCTGCCAGGCAGAGGGGTGAGGAGCTGCAGAGCTGGCAGAAAGCCATTTACAGGCTGTGGGGAATGGGAAAGCCTGCGAGAAAAAAAACCATCAACCACCTCCAATCGTGGACCTTCTTAAATCAAAAAGCCACAGGTCTCCAAACATAGAGCACAGGAGGTCTTGCCCCTGGTGCAAATATATCAATATGCGCTTGACTTGGCATCAAAACGATTGCAGAGAAAATTTCTTGGGGAATATCGGTGAGGATATTCACACCCCGTGAAAAGCAGCGGGGTGTAGTGACTCTGTTAGCATCCTCTGCTGAGGGGGATGTTGCAAACAGCACAGCAAAGACCTTTTCCAAGCTCGGTCCAGATAACGCCCAATGTTGTTTGTGGTCCGGGCTCTGGCTCAGGAAGGTTGTGCTGCAGATTTGTGACTGTATTAACCCTACTTCTTGCTGACCTTTGAAAGGAGACAACCTGGCTGCAATCCCTGGGGAGGTGCAGGCAGAAATGGAAACAGGAGATGGCTGGGGACGGACCCCAAGGGATATCCAGCTTCATGATGCGCTGTGGTGGGGAGAAAAAAACGCTGAAAAGCAGAATATTCAGAGGCGCTTTTTTTTCAGCTGCTGTTGGTGTGACTGCACTGCCAGAGATGCCAAAGGGGCATCAGAAAGCCCCACTGCAGACTGCCCGGCACGGTGACACAGTTGCAGGGAAGGAGGCTCTCTGCAGAGGGGATAACAGCCACAGGACCAGTGCAGGCACGCAGTGGAGATCAGATTAGAGAGGACCCAAATTCCAGGGCCGTGGAGCACTTGCCAAACAGGTTCCCTCACCTGCACCACCAAAATTTGAGGGCTTCTGTGGACACGGTGGCTGCACACCACATTTGTGGAAAGTGATGCCGCACGCCCGCGGCCCGTGCCAGGGGCTGGTCCCACACCAGCAGCGTGGAGCTGGGCTGCTGGGCATGCTCTGCGGTCAAAGGCAGGCTGGGCATCCCTCCTCCCGGCTGGCTCCAGACCCAAACACGAGCCCAGACCTCAGGAGCAAGCCTGGGAGTGCCTCTGTGCATGGGCAGAAACCGAGCAGGTGCTCTCAGAAGGTCTCACTGACTCGCCGTCAAGTAACTCAGCTTCTGGATACGTGGGAGAAAGGCAGAAGAAAGACGCTGCACTAAAAACTGGCCTCATGCAGTAAGTTTTTTTTGCACTTTTTCCTCTCCTATGACTTGCTCCCTCTCGGGTGAGATCCTGCGCAAAGACCCCTTTGGCTGGCTTACTCGACAGGAGATTCACAGCTGGATGGTGTCCCAGTCCCACTGCAGATGTGTGGGCTCCAAAGCCTCTGCACTTGACTCCCCATTTGGGAAACCACCTTGAGGTCACTTGGGAAATTTGGCACCTTGATGTTTCAAAATTGTAGCTGACTCATAGGTGTGCAGAAGCTGCTGCCATGAACTTGGTTTGTGAGATGACCGCACACATCATCTCTGACACGAGAGCCGATTAATGCCATCTAGGCCGTTGCTGGAGCATTTGCTGAATCACTGCACTCCTCTGCCTGAGATGGGTCTTTTTTATTATTTATTAGTCATAAGGAAGACAGGTTTCTCGTGTTTGTAAGCCATGGACTGCTCTGTGGCATTCAATCAGCTTTGCAGGAGAAGGCTGCTTGGTCTCCTGTCCAGATTAAAAGCAACAAATATTAAATATTCCTTCTTCTGAAGATTCAATGATTTACAGCTGAGTAGTAGCAAGGTGTGAGTATTCCTGTGCAAAGACTTTATACTTTAAAGGAGAAATTATTTGGTAACCAAACAGACCCCATGCTATGACTCCTTTTAGTGACATTATTGTGTGGATCCTTGGATGAAATGGTAAATTACCCATCGCTGGAGTCAGCCAGCTGTGGGTCAATGATTCTTAAAATGTCATCTGAGATGCACCACTGGACAGAGGGCAAGAAAACACTCACTTCCAACCAAGCTAATAATTCCCAGCAAGGAATTTGTTTGGTGAATGTGAGTGAGGTCCCTGTGAATTCCTTGGAATTATTGACTACGGGCCTGGGTTTTTCTTGGTGGATTGTTGGTGGGGAGTTTTGTTGGGGGTTTTTTGCTCATTGTCAGAATTTCAGGTGCTTTCATTTCAGGAAATGCAGGCTGTGGCATACGTTTCTGTCCCCTGATGAACCAAATAAAACTCCGCAAAGGTTCTGCATTGAGAGAGGACTTTCTGTAGCAGGAAGGACAATTCAGTGTGGATCAATAATTGTGCCAGGGGACAGAAATGGGGGATGAAGTGAGCTGCTTGGGGCCCATGTGGAAGAATAAAAAGAAAGAATATAATAATAATAATGATAGTAATAATAATAATGCAATGAGCTTAGTTTCTCAGGCAGCCCTGCATGTTTATATGAAGTCGTGCTGTGCCGGAACTGACAAGCCATGAGTTTAATGGTCTTCTGGTAAAATAAGTATTACCATGGCTCAAGTGAGGATTTGGTTACAGCTGCCTCCAGGACTTTAGCATGTCATTGCTCCAAGACACTAGCATGTCATTGCTTCAGGATGTTAGCATGTCACTGCTCCGGGACACTGACATGTCGTTGCTCGAGGACATTAACATGTCACTGTTCTGTGAAGTTTGCAAAGCCCAACAGGCTAATATTAAGTAGAGATTTAATGGGGTATGCAGGCTCTTGGGTACATTTCTGTTCTGTGCTGGACTAAACCCAGCTCAGTGAGGAGCTGCAGCTGGAAAGTGATTCCTGTGGACAGAAGGACAATTCCAGAAGTGTGGCCCACGGTACAGATCCAACGTGCTCTTTGCCTGGTTTCTTACCTCCAAAACTGGAGGTGAGACCATGTGTTGCCAAAACCTGGGCCCAGACTGAGATCTCAGGAGCTCTTTGACCTCTAATTCTTCTGTCCTCATGGGTAGCAGGCCAGGCACTAGATGATGGCCGGGGAGCAAGAGGGCTTTTCTCCCTGTTCCTGGTGCAAGCCACAGGTGCTCCTGGTTCTTCTCCACCCTGGGCAAAGCCAAAGGTACAATGAAGTGAGCGCAGCTCTTGGGCTTTGCCTTGGGATGGAGGGAAGGAGGAAGGTGGCTGTCTGCTCTGCACACCACAGGTTGAATGCAGAGGGAAGGGTGCATGGGAGGCTTCCTTTGGGTGCTGAGCTAAAAAGCACGTTGTAGAAAGGAAACCTCTCTCTCCAGCGAGCAGCTCTGGCAGTCAAGGTCCTACATCCTGAACTTCCTCACCCCAGCCTTTCCCTCAGAGCTTGGGGGCTAAAAGCATTGCCATAACCTGGCGTGAATAGTCCAGATTTTAGATGGTGTCTCATTTTAACTCCATTGTTTGGTTGCTGTTGGTGGTTTTCTCCTTTTTCTTTTTAAGGGCATTTGAAACCCCCCCCATGCTAATGACTTGAGCCTACTCCTCGTTCAGTGTTTCAGTCAATACCCCTCCTTGAGCACGTGATGGACTCAAAACACCACTGATTGCTTCCCACAGCACTATCATCAGACCTGTCCCAGAGGGTCAGGGATCCCACCCGGGATGCCAACCCCCATGTCCAGTGCAGTACTGGGCCCTGAGTTGTTTCTCTGCCCCTATGCTGTGTTATCATCACCTTTATCGAGTTGTACCATCTCAGAACAGCACTTGGGTATTTTGTCAGGCTTCACATCAATAAGAGACTGTTTGTCTGTCTTTTAAAATCTGTTGTTCTTTATTCACTTCCTTCTGCTGATTCAATCTGCTGCAGAAAGGAGCCATTTCATGGTGGCTCCTCCGAGCTTCTGGAGGAGCCGTGCATTTGGGCAAGGTGCAGCCGTGTCCCCCACCCTCCCAGAGAAACCATCAGCTCCTTGTTCAGTGGTGGCCACCTCCTGTGGAAGTTCTCGCCCAGGACCTGCTGCCAGGAGGATCTGAGCCATAGGGGGTCTTCAGTTAAACTCATCCCAAAGCACCTGGTTTGGTCATGGGCTCTTTCCAGAGCCTGAGGAAAAATCACACATCCTCAGTTTTGCAAATGGTTTTTGGGAGACCAGGTTTCCAATGCTGAATGCTGGGAATATATGTTATGCATCATGGACGTAAGAGGCACAGCAGCAATAGAAGGACAGGGGAGGAGGGGAGACCTTAGAGACAGTCCCAAGAAGCTGAGTCTCTCCTTAATTTTAGCAAAGAGGACTGAGAGACAGCCTGATATACATGCTTTGAAGGGGTGAAAATATTAAGTGCTACTGCGATCTTTGGCATTACCAAAAGCATAGGTGGTTTAAGAGTTAAGGGCAAGCATATTCGAACCAGAAGGAAAGCACGCGACTGAACAATGATGGTGACCGGTTATTGGGACAAAGAGGCACTCCATCTCCCCGTGTCTTCAGAGCAATGGGGGCTTTAGTGAAACAAACTACTGAGCTCGAGCGATTGAGCTCAGTGGTCTGGGTAAATCCAGATTTAGCAATTCCTTCTGGCCATAAAAGCTATGACCCTGCTGGTTCTCACAGTTTACCAGTGGGAAAGGGCTGAATTTGGTAAACTCAGACATAAATGTTGTATGCTATATTTACACAACCCAGTGCAGCGTTCTCCTTGTAGGGGAGCAGCCCTGTCCCTGCGTGGCGGCAGTCACTCATCGAAGGGTGGCAGCAGGTCTGAGATGGGGGGGCCACCCCCTGGGAGGGTGGCTGGAAGCTGTCCACAGCTGTCCCTGGGTAGTGGTGGTACTGGGTAGTGGTGGTACTGGGTAGTGGTGGTACTGGCCTCCCAGACGGGCTTCTCGGCTCCCAAGGAAGCTCAGAAGCAGAGAGGGAGGGTTTTGTGCACCCAGAAAGGCACCGCTAGGAGGTCCGACATCAGCAGCACCCTGCAGCGCCTGGACAGGAGCCTGACACAGAGGGGTGTGCTGTTCCTGAAGATGCCAAATAAACAGCATCCGCACCACTGCGACCAGATCTGATGGTGGTCTGCTTCATTCCACATTCATGTAAATGCAATTCTCTGAACACCCAGAGACCCCTAAGCTTTACCAGCCAACTGCAGTAGCCCCAGCCCACCGATCCCCATGATAACAAAGAAATAAATGAATTAAAACACTAGCAGAAATATAAGCTTGTAACTCGCCAAACCCAGTTTGGTTCCAGGATGTTGCTCTTGCAAGACCGAGGACAATTTCCAGCTTTTGCAGGGGAGACAGCTTCACCCCCTGTGCAGAAACCCCTGGCATCAGCCCTCCGTTCCCCTGCAGGGCACACACAGAGGTAACCAGAAACGCTACCCCAAGCCCAAAGCTGAGCTTGGGCACTAGTTTTTTGCAAGGCTTGTGGTATTAACCAGGCTTCTATGAAAGGATCTTGAGCATGGAGGTAACACAGGGAGCGGCATGAAACCCATGGGGGAGAGTAACCAGAGCAGCAGCATCGCTATGGCAATGGAGATAAGGGGCAGCCCTCACACCGCAGGTGATGAGTGACATGTTTTCTAGCCCTTTCAATGCCTTGAAGTGTTTTCCTTCTTGACTCAAACTAGAAGTAGCACAACTTAAAAACAATTAATGTCCCCTTGGAGGGGGGAAAAAAAAAAAAAAAAAAAGCAGCGATTTTTCCTTCTATTTTTAAGTCTCACTTCACCACAATAGCTCCAATATTTCACTCCTGACTCAAAGGCAAAGTCCGAGGGAGCAGGATATGCTGTAGGGTATCTCTCCTGCCACACTATTCGTGTTATTTTCAAGTTCCTCTCTCCCGGGTTGATCTTGGCAGCAGATCACAGCACCAGCGCAGCACAATGTAAACCGGAGCCATTGTTACTCCATCTCCCGCTCCTCATCGCTGCAACAACATTTCCCCACACGCCTCCCAGCAAATTGTTGCCGTGTCCCGTCCCTCTTCCCCCGCTCCAAAATCCATTAGGCTGCTGCAGTTCAGCTATTCATCTAGCCCCCTCGGAGGCACCAAAATAAAACGGTTTCCCTTTGTCGGCTGACATTAGGCAGGCCTTTGACGAATGGTCTCGGTGACAGCAGTAAGTAACCATGCTGCAGGGCTGCCCGATGGTTTGCATCATGTGCGGGCAGAAAAGGGTAGCAGGGAAGCGGGCAGCTATCAAAACAGCCTTAAATCGCTTCATTCCCTTCAATCACCTGGCGAAGGCACAGCAGCACATCTGCTTGAGGGCCGGGAAGGTGAGCCCTTCACGTGGGGTCAGCCCGTTTTGCTGTCTGAGGAGTACACCAGGGTTTGGACCAACACAGTCTTCATCAATGGGGACCGGTCAATGGCAGCAGACTCTGTCTGCTGGGGCTTTTGCTTACACATTTGCGGCTAATGAGACCCTGATATACATAAATATGATGTTGTCATGGTTTAACCTCAGCTGGTAACTAAGCACCACACAACCTCTTGCTCCCTCCCCCCTGGTGGGATGGGGGAGAGAATCAGAAAAGTAAAAGTGAGAAAACTCGTGGGTTGAGACAAAGACAGTTTAATAGGTAAAGTAAAAGCCGTGTGCGCAAGCAAAGCAAAAGAAGGAATTCATTCCCCACTTCCCGTGGGCAGGCAGGTGTTCAGCCATCTCCAGGAAAGCAGGGCTCCATCACACACAAGGGTGACCTGGGAAGACAAATGCCATCACTCTGAATGTCCCCCCCCCCCCCCTTCCTTCTTCTTCCCCCAGCTTTATATGCTGAGCATGACATCATATGGTCTGGAATATCCCTTTGGTCAGTTGGGGCCAGCTGTCCCAGCTGTGTCCCCTCCCAAGGCAGAAAAGGCCTTGGCTCTGTGTAAGCACTGCTCAGCAGTAACTAAAACACCCCTGAATTATCAACACTGTTTTCAGCACAAATCCAAAATAGTCCCACACAAGCTAGTATGGAAAAAATAACTCTATCCTGCTCAAAACCAGGACAGATGTATATATGTGTATGCATGTGGGCTCACTCCTTCAACAACACAAAGCCAAAGGACACAGCACAGCATCAGCATGGTGCTGAACCTCAGGTAACCCACCTTGCTTCTCATGGGTGCACATCACCCCGGCCCCAGAAGCCGCCGCAGAAGGATGCTCAAGCAGCAAAGCCAGCCCCAACCCCACAGAAATCCTCACAGCCATGCTCTGCCCACACTTTGCCCAGGCTGGTGGTGGACGGTACCCAAGACGGGCTGGGAGCTGCGATAAAAGTGATGTCCGTGGGAGTTTACCGCCAACTTCAGTGAAACAGGATCAAGTCTTCTGTCACTTGGCAACCTGCTTTATCAACGTGAACTTGTATCTCTCTCTGCTGCTGTTTTTCCAAGGGCTATTCATGGTTCAAAGCTGTAGACAATACCGTTCCTTTCTTCACTCACCGCCACCTAGTTATCTCTGGCAGAGTGTGACTCTGGAGAGAAGCAATTTGAGAGAGGAAATACATTGGAGATGGAAATAGCATGGAAGATACAACAAGGACTCAACTTTCTTTTTTCTATCTTACTCAAGATTATGTTTCCTGACTGCATCCCCAAAGTCATTTGAGTTGCTCTAAAAATTATGGAAGGAACAAAAAATCTTTTTCATGCACAGTGCAGAAAAATCCAGAATGATTCTGCTGACTTCCACGGTGTGGAATTGGAAAACAGGGATCGGCAGCTGGCCCATGGCTAAAGCATGAAATATAGGGGAAGTCCAGGGGCATGAAAGAAAGAAATGCCATGTCCCAATCAGATACCTACGTGGGAACATTTATGTCAGCACCCCAGTTCATAGCCCATTGGAAAACTCATTGTGGTCTATGCAAACATTCAACGTCATAAAAATTCAGTAGGTGGGAAATTCCAAGAATAAGACTGTGGCAGGACAGGTTTCGTTGGGAGAAATGACTGATGAAACCCAAAGCCATGGTGTCAAATCTTGGGTGTGCTCCCCTTCCCTGGAATTCTGCTGGATCACTTCACCTGTACAGCAAGGAAGTTTGTCTTCTCATCCTGAGCTTACCCTGGCTTTCCTAATTTTACACTGGAAATTGGCTAAGAAGCTCTCACAAAATTGGCTAAGAAGCTGTCACGAGTTTCATTCACAGAAAGGTGAAATGAAATAGTGCACATAAACACAGGACAATTTTTGTAGTAAGGGCTTTGCAATCTCAACAAAACTTTTCTTGAAAGGCTAAAGTTATCCTCCCATGGGTAAATCTGATCTGATTGATTTGATTTTCTGAAAAATGTATACATAGACACCAGGTGATAAGTTTGTAGTGAATTAACAAAAAGGCGTGACGAAGAATAAACAGAATAGAAAGAAAATGACGGGAAAGTTGTAAAAACAATAACCTTGAGAAACAACCAAAAACTCCAAGCAGATTTTTCCCCACTTAGCTGACCTGCAACAAACAATTCGGGCTAAAAGGTCACCGAAGCCCCTGTGGGAGGGCTCAGCGGCGGGGGCCCCCCCGAGGCTGGCGGGGGCTCAGGGAAGCGCATCGCGGGGCACAGCTCCTGCCGCTGCCCCCCTGTCCGACACCCTCGACACAAGCCAGGACACCGGGCTACAACGCGGCACTGGGACGTAAGCTTGTGCCCTCCACGCTTCTGGGGCCGTGTGTCGGAAAGCGTCCCCGAGAGAGGGGCTCTGAAGAGATCCTGGGCTGCCCAAACTGAAACTTCTTATCTGGTTTGATCAAACTCAGCTGGATCGCAAAGCTTTTCCCTGCCTGATCCCAAATGGATTTGCAGACTGGGAAATTTATGAGAAATAAACAGCTACAGTTAAATAAACACTTGCAGGCCTCTGGCTATCCTGGCAGGAAAAAAAAAAAAAAGAAAAAGAAAGAAACCTGACAGCAAATATTAGCAACAGATTTTTAACAGGTGGAGGAATTATCGTATGTATCTGGGAAAGAAAACAAAACAGGCACTCCTAAATCAGCAGTGCTGATTTAAACATGAGCTTTTAAATATAGTGTGTGAGCAGCAAATGAGTTCTAATTGAGAAGAGCTTGTAAACAAACAACAGCTTTCATCTGCAGCATCACGCGCGATACAGGCTTTGTGCTGGGGGCCAGACCGTGCTGCCGAAGCCCCAGCCTGGGACCGGATTCGGGTGCGGGCTCTAATCTCCCTAATGAATTTCAGGGCAGAAGCATCCTGGAGCAATGAGGAACAGCAAACCTGGACTCCCACTTCTCAGGGTCTGGATGAGGAAAGGGAGCAGCGTCAGGTCAGTGAAGCAGGCACACGTGAGGATCCCGAGGCTGCTCCATCTCGTCCCGGCGCTGCAGAGAACCAGAGCGATGCCTGCGGGCAGCCTCGGAGCGGTCAGCCCACGATGAGAGTCCCTTCTTAAAACCACCCTTGAGAGATGCCACTTGTCTTGAAGAGGGTTGAGGGCCCTTTCCAGCGCCCGTGTGGGCATCTGCTCCTTGCCCCCTTCACTTTGCATCTCCTGCTCGAGCACCATGAAGAAGTATCTAAGGGGCAACCTGGGAAAGTGGGAGTAGCAGAAAGGAGGGAACGTGGCTGGAAGCAAGCCTCTGAAAGATAGCTGGGGCCGTGGTCCGGAAAGAAAGGTCTGTTGCAGCAAAGCATGCAAAGTTAATGCTCAGCCTGTGTTGCAAGAGCAGAGGAGATACAGCATGTCAGGAAACGTCTAAGCAGTGCAGATACAATCAGGCTGAAAACACACAGAGCATGCCAAGGAAGTAACCTTGAATGTCTGCTGGTATTTTTCTCTGGAAAGCAACAACAGGATATTATTACAAAGGGACAGAAACAGGGACATGGTTGCCATTGCTTACCTAGATACATAAATTACCTGCCCTGGAAAGGAGCATGAACAGGAAAAGTGTTCATGTGCGGTTCCAGACCAGGGCTCCTTAAAAAACAAGTGCTGGCTCTGCCGGCAGCAGTGCCCCACTGAGCTGTTGCAGCCAGCTGGAGGTTTTGACAGCGGGATGGTTGCACTCAGCATTAGAGCTCAGCTTTTCCACTGGATCTGCAGGGGACAGGCCATGAAAAACACTCCTGTTGCAAGAGGCATGGACCACAGTGGCCAAGCTGTGTGTGCATCAGGCACCTGCTGCTAGAAGAAAGTAGTCCGCCTTAATTCAGATTTTATTTCCCAAAGTTTTAATTGCTCTCTGCTCCAATAAATGATTAATCGCTCAGATGAGCTGAACCAGAAACTGGCAAATCAAAGCCGCCCTTGTTTTGAAAACACTTTGCCCACAAATCCCAGTTTAGCACCATACCCCACAGCAGGAGAAACACAAACCCAAGCAGAATATAGCACCCGCAGCTCCCAACCCAAGTACCCAAATTTAGGCATGTAGATAGAGCAGCTTAAGCCTGAGGACCCATATAGACCACCAGAGTCAATGGAAGCAGCAGGTGCTTGGAAACACTGCAAATCAAAGCACTCATTTAGGGCACTAAATATAGAGCAAAATTTAAACACCCAGGCTGGAAAATGTCGGCCACGTAGTCCCTCCGCTGCATTTCACTGCGGGTCCCGCGCACCCAGGCTGCCGCTGCACGATGCCCGTAGAAGGTGCTGGGTCTCTGCTCCCACCACCGCTGCTCATTAACAGGTTTTTATCCACGGCGATACGGTGCAAAGTAGGTTCTCCTCCTCACTTTTTTAGAGGATATTGCTGCACTCGAGATAACCTTGCTGGTTTATCTGTACTGAAAGCGTTGTCAGCGGGCTGTCAGAACACCTCCCTGCAGACCCGCCGTGTCCGCGGAGCCTCGGGGCCGTGCGCGAGGGTTGTCCCCGTGCCACCATGCCGGGGACCCTCACCAGGCTGAGGTTTGCATCCAGGCACCCCCAGCAGCCCACCAGAGTCTGGGGAGCCAAGGCAGCACCCTCGCGCTTCCCAGCACACGCACAAGGACATCATGAGAGAGCAGAACTCTGCTACCAACTTTTTAATTTTTGGGGTTTTTTTGGCTGCTACTTTATTTAAAAAATAAGAAAAGGGAAGGGAAAGAGAAATAGAGAGGATAGCCTGCTGATCCACACTCACATTTTAACTTGCCCAAATGTTCAACTCCAGCAATGCCTTATTTTGACTCCTGTTGAGAACCTGTTGCACTCAAGATTTCCATTTGCTTTTGGGAAATGGAGGTTAGAAAACGCTCCAGCAGTTGAACCTTCGGTGCCTTGCGGAGGGGCCAGCCCTGCCCAGGGAAGGTTCGGCCCCACGGAAGGCAGGCCAGGTCAGGAATGTCATTTTGGCTGGAGCAAGGGTGGCTTGCACATCTCCTGCGCAGGCTGACTTGGGGTTTCAGCACGAAACAGCCCTTTCTCATGCCCCTTTATACCTCCTTGTAAGTAACGCACAGAGGATTTTGGAGTGTAGCCCAGTCATGCAGACATACATCAGTGAAGAGACCACCAAAGGGGGAAGAACTAGATAAGCCACATGGCAAAAGGAGAAACAGACACAAACTATTCCTGAATTTCTAATCCATAGAGAGATCAGGTCCTGGGACTGCATCTAACAAGGGAACCAGAGGAGGAACAACCCCCCGCTCCCCAACAGCTATCATATACTATTTATAAATGATGTAACGCTTATAACTTTATATAAACTACAGCTCCTAAATATACAAAACTAATTTTGAGCCATCTCCGAATGGAGTTGTTTATGCTGTTGCTTTTTCCACCACCAGCAGGTACCAGGACCTAGAAAAACCCTGCCAGGGTATTTCCTCTGCTCCTAAAACAACGAGCTGTCTGCAGCAGTTCTTAGACGTGGGCAAGCTTCTAATAACGGGCAGTCCAGTGATGAACAGGAGCTGCTGCTCTCTGCCGGATAATGGTATGGAGAAGCCACCCGGGTTGCTCTCCTCCTGGCTTGAGCAGCCATGTGTCTGCCCAGGACTGGGCACAGGACAACGGCCACCAGCCACCCAACCCTTCTTCCTTCTCCTCTCGCTTCTCCCTTTTGCTTCTCCTCCAAGAGCAAATCACAAGTGCTGGTGATACAGCATGAACATGGCCATTTTGGCCTCACCTTAGAGAGCATGGGGCTGCGGATACCCCGCTTTTGAGAAAGACTCTCTCGGCCGTGACTTGTTCCACAGCTCTTCAGCAGCAGAGAAATGGAAGAGAAGTGAACCGATGCAACGTGGTACCTACCCAACCCTCACCTCTGGATCTTGCTGATGTAGCGTTCCCCAAAACACAGTCCTCTTCCATCCTCACTGATGCCCACATCCTTTTCAGCCTCTTCCCTGCTGGAGAGGCTGCAGGATTAGGTCTTCTACTAGCCTTGTATGCACGAGTCCTGGACACTGGCATATTCCCCCCAAACAAAGGGGATCACAACGCTCAGGCCCAGCGTGGACCCTCTCACCCCACTTCCCGGTGCTGCTCCTTGCAGACAGTCATGGGTAGGGTGAACTTCTCCAGGGACCCCCGCACTTGGAGCAGTGGATTCATACAGCTTTGCACCCTCGCTCTAACAAGAACAAGGCACGTGCGGAGCCAAGGCATGAAACAACCGTCTTCTGTTTCCTCATCAGTCTTGAAGCCAGCGGGGGCCAAAAAGTAACCAGCCTTCCAGAGACTGTCAGGAAAGGATTTGAATGGAGAACAGTGCTGGTCTGTGTGGGGTGCCCGTGCATCAGATGCTGTTCAGTTTGGTCATCTTGACTCAAAAGTGGTAGAGAATAATTTGGAAGGGCATGGAGCTCATATAGGAAAAACAGCTGGAGATGTGGAGCAGCATCTCTGCAAGTAGAGATGGAAGAGACCGGGACTCTGAAACCCAGAATTTAGGGACAGAGGGCTGTCTGCACTGTAAATCCCAAACATCATGGAGATGGGGGAGAGGGAACAACGGCTTGCTGTATACACATCATCTTATCAAGGAACAGGTTCACGACAAACAGAAGGAAGCCCTTTTCCACCCAATTCATGGTGCAGTTGAGGAACTCACTGCTACAGGATGTTGTGGAGGCCTGAATGATAAAAGGGATGACATCATGCCATGGAGAAGGGGTGCCTATCAAATGTGTCTGGCTCGGGAAGCCCCTAAACCACTGATCGACAGAAACTGGATGGGTCTGAGAAGGTCTCACGAAGCAATCTGCTGCTTTCTTGCACTTTCTCTAAGCATCTTCCACTGGCCACTGCAGGACACAGGATACTAGACTAGCTGGACCTTTGATCTGCAGCAGTATGGCTGTTGGCTGAATGAACTTCCACCCACAGGTAGGGCTTTGTTAATTAATAGGTGGGGTTATGCCCAGAGTTATGCCTCCAGGCAGATGGCCAAGCCTTCAAAGGGCCTTATGTATGCCGCTGCCACAGCAGTTTCCAAACCTGCTCCGCAGCTCCCTGCTCAACCTTCTTTCATATGTAGCCTATCGGCACAGCAAATCTGCCACAGGGAGAAGTCCCCTCCAACCCAAGCCTCCTTCAGATGGGTGGGAGAAAAGATAGGATAGCAGCTGAGAAAGATCGACAAGTTAACAAGTCTTTCTCTACCAAACAGGGCTGAAGGATTTGCATTTGGTTGGTTTTGTGGGTTTTTTTGACACAACATTTGAAAGCGATAGTCTCTCCTGGGAACCCATAGGCCAGAAAACAGCATGATTCCCTAGCCAGGGTCTTGCATCCTTACAGGACTGTCGCATTTACACCTGTGAACTGATTCTTCTGCCTTATCCACCACTGAAAAAAAAGAAATCTTAGTCAAATTTTCAGAAAAGCACACATTCTTTGTGTCTCTGTGGTTATAAAGAGTAAAATGGATGGAGTATCATTAATATGAACAAAAGCATAAAGCCTCCTAAACACTGCCTATATAAGGTTTCCATGATTTTATTCTTTTTTTGCCATCGAGAAAAATCTGACACAGCTTTGTTGCTGTGGAAGGAAATTTAGTTAATTTCCTTCTCTGAGTTTCTAAACACCTGGTCATTTTTCACTCAAGCTAGTTGATTTACATACTCCTTTCATAAAGGTATTGCAAAGTACCCCTTGAGAAAGATGTACTCCATCTGCATAGTTGTAGGACCAGGTTCTATGTATGAACTATGGGACTTGTTATTGGCTGCAAGAATCATCAAGATGGCATCGTTCAGTCTTTGGGAAATTACATGCCTTGTGCAAATCATGCTGATTCTCTGCAAATAACCTGGATTGTTAACTTTGAAGCAGGAGAGTTGGGTCCCTGTCCAGCTCATTTGTAAGACTGACTTGGTGCTATGAATACAGACACCACCCTGTACAATGTCTGCTTCTTCTTGCACCAGAAGTAGTATACACAGCGTAAAAAGGAGATTCATATAAAACACCCAGATTTTACTGGCTTTTGCAGAGGAAAAGGTGATCCAATGAACCATGAAACTTAGTGATGCTTGCAGGAAGAAGAAGAAGAAGAAGAAAAAAAGACATTCCATATAAGAATATTACCTATGACGTTCATTTACAAACATTTGATGGCAAGCAGATGTTTACAATCAGGTGTTTGAAGAAGAAGTATTTTTGCACTCTAAGTCCCTGTCCTGCTGAAAGAAATCACTTGTATACAGAGCAATAGCAAAAAATTCTACATATCCACATAGAAAAATTGTGTACATGAGAATGGGTGCTGTAAAAGGGATGAACGTGGAAAGGATTTAGTCATATCTCCTTCCCAAGCAGACCTTTTGTTCCTCTAGTTTTATAAGCCCATTCTTCACCCCACCATCTGTGATGAAATTAGGACAAAAGGCTAGTTAGGGACTGCTTTGCAGCACTGAACAAAGCAAGACTGAGATTCACATAATTTTTCCAAAGCAAGAGCAAGATTCTTACTAACAGTGACTCAAACACCTACTTTACTGTTGAGAAAGGAGAAAAAGCAAAGCCAGCCTCTACCCTCCTTGCTCACAATAAGCCCCCCAAAGGTCACAGCTAGGCTACCTAACAGAAGAGATGCTGACTGCCTAGGAAGGTTCACAAGCTACTGAAACTCTTCTCTTCAGGCTCATCCTTTTCTGTTGCATCCAAAGGACTGATAGCCCATCAGCACTCAAGAACAATGAGACAGAGATACCACACGTGTGACTGAATCAAACCAACCCAAATTCCTGTGCAAGTTAATTCCATGCTACCCCAGTCTCTTTCTGTCCAAGCTACATCACAACTAGCATTGCAACTAGTGTCCTCAGCAGCTTTTAAGGGCAGCGACTAAAATGCCTTTCAACTTTTAGGTTGTTCTTGAAAAAGTATGGGTCAGCAGTAAGTTCTTTTGCTATATGAACTAGCTTTCCATCCAAGAATAGTCTGACTTCAAGAGGACTAATTACACGGTCTACTGGAGAACCAGACAACAGAGAATGGCCAAAAGAAGCAAGCTCACTAAGAGTTTCAGGTTAGCATCAGATCTTGAAAAGAGCACCAGAGAAGAAAAAATTAGCCTGGAACTACTCATTGCTTAGAAAAACCTCAAGAAGAGCCCATTTACTAATTTTCCTCATTATGTAGTCCTTTAACAGATATGATTCTGGAAGTAATATAATGCTTAGCACATATGCACGGGCAAGAAGTTTAGATGTACAAGTTCAACATTTCATGTAAAAATAAGTCAAAAGGAAACAAAACTACTGAATAGGGTGATATGGAGCAAGTGGAGAAGAGATGCAATTAATTTAAGAGCAGCATAGAAATAAAATCTGCATGAAACGGCTCTAATGTTAAATCACGTAAGTAAAAAAGTTTACTCTTTATTCATCATCCTCTTTTATTCATCTAGTTTCACGTATCTCAGTCTACATAACTCACTCTTGGTCATGACATGAAGGTGGCATAAAATAATTCTTGGTTTTGGCAGGCAAAACGCACTGCCAAGTTGAATACTTGTCCATGCTTGTTTTGTGAATCCACAGGGGAACAAGTCCCTGACATGGTACCAGTCATCGGGGAATGCTCTGAACCTTTGTTTAGAACAGTGGGTGATGCTGATGACTACTGCTGTGACCCCATTACTTTATATACTATTTCAGTAATACAAAGAAGCAGAACTAGTACCTTAATGAGCAGTGAGCCAGCTCACTGCTGCATGACAGAATAACAGCCTTATTCTATATGTATATAAAAAAATCTATTATTTCTCCTTTTGCCTACAGCAGCAACACCCACTGCATGTAAAACCTCCAACAAGGAGCATTGTCTCAGCTATTTTAAGTACATTGTGACTATCAGAAATTGCCCTCTGCAGTACTCATAAATACTGCAGTCTCTGAGAACAGAGCATCTTACAAAAAGAGATTTTTCCAATCTGGCACTGTCCTGAATGGTTCTAGCATTGCTCCCACTATTTCTGAGGAGCTAACGACGGCCACTAAGTTTTCCCAAGGCACCATGGAGTTCATTTTAGAAAGTCATCATTGAAGAAGTGTCTGTTCCTTATCTCAGCTTTGGATTTCCCCCGACCCCCACCAACCTTTGCTTCAAGGGCAGGAGACATATTTAAAAAGTGGAAACCAGAGATAACAATAGAATTTGATTTTGAGAACTGATTTCGAAACAGCTCTCACTTATCAACATAAAGACAGGCCAATACTCCAAGGAAAATAGTAACAAAGTAACTGTATGATGACTGGAATAAAAACTCTGCTAGTATCTAGAATTCTGCTTTGGGGGTTGATAGCTACTAAGAAAATGCAATTTTTAATTCCATATTATCTTACATAAGAGTTCACCTTTCACTACAGAAAATATTCTATACAAAAGCCATTCAAGTCACCACAGAAAACAGGCATAGACCTACCAAACTGAAAAATTGAAGCATGACAAGGGCCGAATGACTGCGGAACAGAGAAGAACGGTATTACTTAAAAAAAAAAAAAAAAAAATCAAACTCCATTTGGCAAGAAAGAGCGTGCAGGGGCTTGAGGGAAACAGCCCTCTTATCACCCCAGGAAGCAAAACAATACTGCTTAGACAGGCTTCTGCTCAGCAGCTGGACAGAAAGCCATTTCAGAAAAGGCGCATCATACGCACGGTCAGTAACCGTCAGCTTTGCAAAGAGGCAGCACAGGGAGAGTCCCGGTTTAGGTACTGAAGGCGTCCCTGTCTCTAGACCAGATGTGGGATACCACCTCCCTGCGCAAACCGTTAGCGGTGCAGCAGTGGGCAGAGGACAACGCTGCCAAGTTGGCTCAGGAAGTATCGGCACTTGGATGCAGGCTGTAAGCTCAGGTTACAGGAATTACCGTGCGTTAAACCAGGACTTTCACTCCTCCGTCCTTCAGCCTCATCGCATCAGAACTCCAAGCACTTAGAAAGCAAACACAATCTGAAGTATCTTACACACAATGAGGGAATCATTTTATTAGATTATGGAAGACAGCAGCATTACAGTACAAAAAGTTACAAGAGTAGCAGAAAAAAAGTGTTTTTGGTTTAAATACTCAGGATTATACTGGGGAACATGAGAAGGATAGTACCCTTTTCTAAACTAACTCCTAACCAGGTTATCAAAATAAGTTTTGAATATTTAGCACAAGTAAAAAAGTTACAACAAACATCATTATAAAATGCTTTAATAAATAGTTTCTTTTCTGAAAGTTTTTTTTTTTTTAAGAACATGTCAAACAAAAATGTATTAAAACAGAAGATCCTGCAAAGCAAATCCTGCGTTCCTGTATAAAATAACTGGTTTCAAAACATTCATGTTTACATTGTTCATGGGCCAGAGTTTATACTCTCAAACATCCGCTCCTCTCACTGGTTGGGTAACTAGGTGTATGTAGTGTTATGCTTCTTCAGTAATTAAAATAAACTTATAGTTTGCCCAGTTAATAGCAATAATAAAGCCTTTTTAAAAAAAAAACAAAACAAAACAAGAAACGCATAAGCCTTCCATTACAAGTAACCATTTCTAATGAGGTACTCCCATCTTCTGAGCTTGCCAGCCTTTTTTCTTTAGAGCGAAAGATGAATAAAGCACAACACAAACAAGATTGAGGAAAATATTGTTCCCTTCATTAGGCCTGTATTTAAACGCAAAAAAGTAATACCACATGTAATTAACATATTCACAAAAGAAAAAACAATGCCTCGCTATGTTGGTACTGTACAGTAGATGCACCCGTTAGTGTTCTTGAGATGGGCTGAACATGGGGATAAACAAACATTTCTGGATCTATTTACACGTAAGTGGTTATGTTCCTATGTAAATACAAATGACCAACAGATTCCTAACATTGATTGTATTAACATCACTTTCTAATCTGGACATAATACCAAAAAAAGTCTTATAAACTGCCATAAAAACCTCCTTTTCTGCAACATAAATTAAAAGGAATGACATGTAAAAAAAAGACCAAAATATTTAAGTTATTAAATCAAATATACAGAGTGATTCATTTAATATGTACATATTTACAAAAAAGCACTATTAGAAAATAAATTGTGTCAGTTGGGGAACCTAGAGTTCTCACAATTTTAATATATTGATATGGCAGTCTTTGACAGTTGCTATAGAAAAAGTTTAATCTCAAGGCACTTGTCACATGCTTCAATACTGCAATTCTAAAGTAATTAAACAGAAATAAAAAGGCCACTTTTAAACCACAGTTGAAAGATCTCTATAATTTTTTTTGTTCCTATTACAAAGTGTGTAAGGCAAATTTGGAGAAAATCTTACAGAAGCTACTAACGTAACAAGTGCAGTGAGCTGCCATTAATAGAGATTCAAAGTCAAGAAAGCAGTTTAAAGTTCACACAATTTCCTCAACCAGGAGGTTTTAAAGCCACCATTAAATTAGAGCAAGTAATAAAAAGAAATACATTCTGTAAACAGTGTACAGTCTTTTGTAATAAACTTTACACATATTGAAAATACAACCTCTCCTCTGCCACACAGCGAGTGTATTATAAGTAAACTTTACAAAAATAGCAACTATCAAAGATTACTCATTTTTTTCATCTGACAGTCATTGAATAATTTATACAAGGCTAAAGAAACAAAATAAATTTTATTTATTATTTTTATTTATTTTTTTTTTTACGCAAAATAAAGAAACTATGAACATTTGACTCCAGATATTTTTAGTCCTTGATACAAAGTGGAGATGTCAATTTTTCTCCTCCCCAGTAAGTATAGGCAGACTCTGCCTACATTCCAAATACAGGTTAGTCTCTACTGCCTTCAAAGTTTGATGCGTTCACATTTTTTACAGATCTGTTGTCCATTTTGCCTATTTGATGGGATTTCTTTACTGGACTGCTCTCTGATGTGTCAGATGCCTTTGTTGGCAAAGGCTTCGCAAGTTTGTGAGAGAGGAATTTGTCCATTTCCTCATCTCTTTCCTCCTCTTCATCCTCCTCTTCCTCATACTCTACATACTCCTCTACTGCATCACAAGTTCTTTTTTGAGGAGATATGAAGTTTTTGCATTCATAACGAATGTCTTTGTTACTGTAAGATCTGTCTATAGGATTTCTTATAGGATTTAAAGGTGCCCACTGGTTATTGGCACCCTCTTCTCTGGGAGGACTTCTTCTCTCTCTCTCTTTTCTTCTCTTCCGAGTCCACCACACGCAGATGATTATACAAGTCAGCCATACAATGCTAAATACTGCACAAAGAATTGGAACCAAATAATCTAGGGGGCAAATGAAAAAAAAAAAAAAAACAACACAAAGTCTTGAGTTAACAGAACTAGATACATAGCACCAGACATCTGCAAGAGAAGTATCCACACGTAACTACAGGTTAGCCACAGAAAGACTTTTAAGAGAAAGAGAGATGTCATTACAGCACAGTGATAACTGTCCGAATGCACTAGTTCATCTAGGAATGCTCTTTACTAGTTTAAGTTAGTTTTCCCTGCTTAATGATGATGGGGGGAAAATGTTACGTTTGAGATGTTTTTTCCTCTCCAACAGACAAGCTGGTTATAAGCAGCATCTCTTTCTCAAGCACCTAAGCTAAGTTGGCCCAGAAAACCCCAGTAATGCCTCTCAAGAAAAAAAGTCTATTGTTGTAGGAGGCAGGCTAAAAAGAATATTATGCCTCTAAGTTGCTCTAGAAGTCCTGGCATTTGCACCAGAAATATGTCCTGCATTTACTATCAGAAAGAAGAGTGCTTTACCATCAAGGGTACAGACCATTATGTATCAACTGTCTCAAAAAACATTCAGGTTAGAGCTACGTAACCAAATCAATCATGCACTCCTTAGGATGTTCCAGTTTTACTTCAGAGTAGAGCCCCAGAATATTGTCACTAGAAATTGTCTTCACCGCTCAATGAATACACAAAAGGAGTTGAGGCAATTGCTTTTCTCCACATTCCCAATCGCAAACCCCAGTAGTGCTCTCCCAGCCACACAGACCCAGACTATTTCTCAGGGAAACCATTCCTGAAAAGTTATGTACGTTTCGACTTTCCCCTCCCCCTCCTCAAGGGCTTTACTGCTAGGATAGAACAACAACATTTTTCTCCTCTTCTTGATAAGCAAGAATTCACACATGGTAAGACGCAATAAGACATCAGGTGCTTTGCTTTTTGTAGAGACAGCAGGATTGCTCAAAAGCTTTGCAGACAAATCCTGTCAACCTAACACTCCTAGCCTCTGATCCAAACACAAATTCCCTCTACAGTTTTAAACAACTGCTTCCAGAATAACCTGCAAATGGCTGTACAAAAACAACCGACTGCTTCAACACCACAGTCATTCATTCTAATGTTAAAGTGTCTTCTGAACATACCCTTATGTGGAATATGTCACCTTCTCAAATGTTTCCTTCTGGTAAAGAGGGATGAATAAACTGTGAACATAGTTGGCCTCAAGCAATCCAAAAATTGTATTTTAGCAGTTTTGGGAAGAATTATACTCTTAGGAGTAACTGCTATTCTCTTCTCATTTTTCATAAGCAATCTAATTCTAAACCATGAATGGGGGGAAAATACTTTAAGGAAAAAGGAGCTCTTCATACCAGCTTCTTCAAAACTACAATACAAAACTTGCATTATCACTGCTATCACATCTATTATTTCGTCATATGACTGAGAATCCAAGTTTACTTAATAAAAGGTTCTTATACAGAGAAACTGTCTGTGTACAGATTCCAAATTCAGAATGTTTTTTCTTAAAGCTAGAGGAAATTAAGTGTCTAAATGATCATCTCCATCTAGACTCTTAAGGATCCCACAAAAATGAGATTCTCAACACAGACATAGGGCTTTACATCAGGTTTTGTGATAGATTTCTACCTATCTCACCCAATTAAGGGGTATCAAACCAAATCAAAGAACATGAGAGTCCAGGTTACAGCTTACTTCATAATAACTCCACTTAAAGAACTAGAGGCCAGTGGTCAATACTGAGCATCCATATTAAAATGAGGAGTCTGGAAACCATTCTCTAGCACTAGCTGCAAGAGAAGTCAAAGCCTATCCACTTTCTTAGGAGAATCTTTGAATTTTATTGAGGTGAGAGGCAACGTAATCTCCATCCCTTTTGCCCGAGCACTTAACACACAATCAGAAGAAAGAAAGGCTGAGGTACGTCAGAATCTCAGCTCGATTCTTTATCATCTAAGGGATTTCTGTTCAACACAAGACCAAAGCTGGTACACTCCTTCAGGGGAGCTGGGGAAATAGTACATTTGCCAAGGCTTTAACAGATGAAAGGCATTCCCTAGAAGGGAAATGCAAGGGAAGTGGAACCAGGCAATTTACTAATTATTTGGACTATGGGTGGAAGATCTTTCAGAAGATTATGTTGGGAAGGTCTAGGAAAAACTTGGGAGAGTCTCCTACTATTGTAAGATTTCCACTCTGGGGCTTAGCTGAACTGGAACCTACCAGGGGTCTTCCACAAGACTGTCTCCTGCCTCCCCCACGCAGGAACAGAGGCATGCAAAATCTTCAACTGCTTATTTTGGCATAGCTCTTGGAAAGCCAATATTCAGAGGTAAAGGTCTTTCCAATCACACCATATCCTCATTAAGAGGAATGAACATTACATTTTAAGCCAGCTGTGCACTAGTGAGAAACACATGTTGAAAAACAGAGCAAAGTTTTACATTATCGTGGCCAAGTATTGGAAGATACTAGACATCTTTAAGTATTGTTAAGGTAAATAAAACACAAGCACTTCAGAAGAGACTTGGTATCACACTACGTGTCTTCCCCCTCCCCATATTTTCGTTACTTCACAGCCTCAGTTTCTACGCTGCACAGCAGGATCAAGGGCTGAGGTTGGCTTAACATTAATGTAGGAGAATCAGAAAGGATTTGAACAGCTCATGAGAAGAACTCCTGATCTTGTGAAAGGTATGCTTAGACTGGAGAACAGGGTTGGAAGTCAGAGCCAAAACAGTGGCAAGGGTAGGTGGGGATGCTAAGGATGGGGTTAAGTTTAAACTAGCATACAAGCACAGAATTTTGATTTTAAAGCCACTTCCTCTTCAGTTAGTAATAGCAATTAAAGAAACAACCCGATCTATCATTTTCCCCAGCAAGTAATGGAAGACAAGACTGACAGTAAGGGAACAGAAAATGCTTACACACAGAGAAGATGTATGCATTGGGAACCTTACCTGATGATGAATTCCCAACAACGATGGTTTCTACTTTGACTTCAGTTACTGCCAACATAACAGTGCTGTTTTGCCGCTTAGTGATTGCATTTACTATTGTATTAGCAGCATTCTGTATGAGACTATTATCTTGTTCATCTTGATGTGGAACAAAAGACTAAAGGGAGTGAAGGGGAAAACCAAAAGTTATTGCAATCACCTAACCATGGAAATCTACTTTTTAAATTCAGCTACATCTTAATTGTGTTCACTAGGTTGAATTTACCTGACAGTAGTTACAAAAGTAACCTAGTAGTACAAAAGTTTACTGTAGCAATAGCATAGCTGGCTCTATCCAAACTGCAGATGCAGTGTCAGACTTGGTGGGTAACACGCCTACTTGTTAATCAAGCATACCTCAAAAGCCAGCTGACTTCCATGTTACTTACACTGCTGAGCTAAACTTAGTCATAGTTTGGAGCACTTCAAGTCATGTGGATTATCTAGATAGAAGCTTGGACTAATAACAGTCTGCTCTATTTATACCGTACACTTTGCTTCCTGCATCATGGCTCAGCATGTTCTTTATGGTACTGGTAGAGACAGACAGTCCAGCTTCTGCCTGGATAAACACTTTACTATGAAAATTAACTCTTTCTTGGAAACTAAGCAACATACAAGCACTGAGTGATTGGCCTGTAAATGCCTCTGAAGCTAGTCTTTAGCTCAGTAGGGCAACAGCTACTTTCATCTACTCAACTTGCACCTTCTTCTACTTCCCACTTAGCACATATGTATTTAATGAACATCCTGAAGCAGCCATACTTTAAATGCACAGCAAAAACTTCTTCACAAGAACCAGTCCAGCCACCTGCAACCATATCTCCTTACTGAAAAGGTCAATAGCCCAAGATTTCTGACATAACGGGTAGGTACCTGTTCACTAATTTGGGCTGAATTAGTTTTTAGAGTAATTTATCAGGAGGTTGTGGTAGCCTTCTGTTATTAATGAAACCTGCAGTTTCAGCTATCTGGCATTATAGGAAATTGCAAGATCACAAAATTGCTTTGCAGTCAGGCTAAGTCACAGACTGCAGTACCTGCATTGAAGTGAAACAAGCTTAAACCTCTACCCCAGCATAAGCTATTAAGAAAACATTTTTCTATATATTAATACAAGTCTCATACTTACAATAGCAACTTCCACTGCATTCTCTGTGGAGTAAGACAGATCACATAGTATTATCAGAGTTCTGTCCCTAGAAACAGTCCTAGTAGCTGGTAAATACCGAATTTCAGAACAGATATTTTCAGTTGTAGTGCCCTGTTAGAAGCAAGAGAGATTGCATGACTTTTAGTTTAAGTAAAAAATAGTACATAAAAGTAAACATCTTCAGAGTTTTTGCAGTTACTGAGACCTGACGAAGGCAGCAAGAAAGGGCAAAAAAAGTGAAGAACAGGGTTTTGGAATGAAGGGTGAGAAACTGAGCTTGCGTAACTATCCTAGTATAGTCTGAGCCCATCTTGAAATGTAAGAAAGTAGTTCTTTCAGATTTAAAAAACAAAAATAAAATATTCAGTACAAACCCTAATTTTGCCTTGCCCTTTAGACAAAGCACAATTAATAGCAATACAGAACTCTAATAATAAATTTTGCAAGTTTATGACAACAAGGAGTCATATTAGAAACATTCATCTTCCATGTTTTGACATGGAATATCCCTACATATATTGTCATACGTCATTAATAATTTTGTTCTCACCTGAGGGACTTTGTCTCCGTTAAAAATTAAAGTAATTCTAGCACAGTCATTGTCCAAGTACCCAGAATTAGGCAGACACTTGATATTGGCAGGCAGAGGTTCAGAGGCACCGCATTCTCCCCAGTCTGTGCATGGTGGCTGAAAACATTTCATATACTTCTCCTGGCATTCTTGACCCATGGGACACTGGTTATTTGAATTATCCCAGTGTTTGTGTAACAGACAAGGTTTTTTCCCACACCACACCTAGAAATTAAAAAGAACAAAGTACGGTTACAGTTAATTGCTCTTATACATCAAATCAAAATAACCAATTCACATAAGATGGTCAAGCTCTACTACCGTCTGCAAAAAATCCAGATTTCAATACTGCTGTAGTCCTAGTAGCAGATGGAGTTGCTCTTCCACAAAATGAGAACATTTCGTATGGACAAAAGAGTAAAAACGGTGCAAAGATTACCCAAGATACCACTGACTGGGCATATCTCCTTAGAGGCTTATGGATTTGTCCCACATAACTGAGTTATACAGAAATTCAAGCATCTATTTTGAACTAGTCATCTAGGCTTCTATAATCTAGAAAGATAAACACCTCCACAAGGATTAATTTCTCTTCAATAGTTATACCAAGATCCTTGCCACAGAAAGTTGAAGATCTTAAGGGCTGACGCACATTGGTGATAAGCACTGTCACTTCAACCACTCTCCCAAAAGAAAACAGTATGCTGGTACCCCCAAGTTACTGAGGTGTAGCAAGCTCCAAATGTGGCTCCATTTCATGATGTAAACTCTAAGATTCTATATAATACTATACAACTATTAGTTTAGGAACCTATGGATTTCTTAAAGCACAGCTGCAGCAAGAACGAGTATTTTTTCCATTACGCATGAAAGCGCCAAACACCATATATGGGTAAGTTGCATTTACTGCACCGCCATTTCTGAGATTCTAGTTACCTTCATGTAGTTATCTTCTGAAGACATCTCAAATTTGAAATCACACCACCATAAAGAGTCTAAAATAGCATTTCTAAATGACTTAGTTATTTCTTTGCCTACAGCGCATACCTAGCTAAACAAAATAAGATTAAGGCTAGATAGAGTAGTAAAACCCAGAGGTTTTTAAACTGGTGCTTCCAGTGAAACATGGGAGACTGCTCTGTAAAGTAATGTTCTAAGTGCTATTAGCGCTCATCTGGACCCACCCACCTAGCCCTACAACTTGTAAGCAGCACTGATCTTGTCTATCTCCAACTGTGATGTAAAGCTGCACAGGTACCACAAATCCACTGAGAAAAGCTATCTTGGGAGGGCTGAAGGCTTGGAACACATATACTAACATGTTCAATCTGCATTTAGCTGGTTTTATTTTTTTTCTAAGTCACAACCACCAGGATATAGTCCATAATAAATATATAAAGGTTGCAATTTGTCAATTCATAAACCTACTGAAGGACAAGGACAATACAAAAAGATGATTATTACCCACTGAAGAAACTTTTCTTCCTACATGTCCTTTACCTTGGAACTAATGTTTCACAAAATTAAGATCTCTAAAACTGTGTTTGTAAAGCTTTGTCAGAGTGATTTATTTATCCTTTCAAGGGTCATTATTCCATTCCAGTTCATATTTCCTCTTCTGCAAGAAATGCCTGTCTGCTTCTAGAGAGCTTCTTCTAGCAGGTAGAGAGCAGGACAGTAGCTTATGATTATAAAGACAATCCTATAAGTATTTTCACAGGAAGTCATTAGACACATTTTTCCTTTTTTTTTTTTTAACCAAAGGCAGTTTGGGGGAGACTTATGCAAGAGTCTAGATGGGAAAAAAAAAAGGAGATTAACTTGTGCACAATGAACAACAAGTTTGTTTCAGCCAGAAGGATGTAAGAATATAGGTCAAAATGCCTACCTTGGTGCAGTCAATACGGCCATCCAAACAGTGGCAGTTGTTGCATTCTTGATCCCATCTGCTGCCATGGGGAAAGGTCATTCCTTTAAGCCAGCAAGGCTTTCCAATTCCAATCACTAAGGAGGGGGGGGAAAAAAAAAAAAAAAAAAAAAAGCACACTCAGACACTTTACCTCTTCAAGTTACTGAAGCCATAGAAGTTTAAATCAGAAAAATACTAGCTACTGTTCCTTACGTATCAGACTACTATATATAAACTCTATACTGGCTACATTGTACCCTATTGTTTGGGTAAAGGTTGATTGCAGATATAGGAATACCTTCTTGGCACCTAGGACCAATTCTTCCAGGGGGACAAGTGCATCGGTATCCGTTTATTTCATCAATACAAGTGGCACCATATCCACAAGGGGAAGACTGGCATTCATCAATATCTAGATAGAAAATAGGTAAAACTCAATGGCAAGTATGTAGAACATTTTAATTAAACATTTACTGAGACGTAATCTGACAATACCCACTTTCTTAACAAAGAAAGTACAGTTTGGCTTCAGAATTAATCCTGTAATTGGATAGTTCTACCATTTCAGCAGTAACCTCCAACAGATTTCTTGTAACTGCACCCTAATTGAAGTTCTGGTGATCAAAGAAGCAGTCATATGCTGACTCATCTCACAGAGCAAAGGTGTTAGACAGCTGAAGGTGCTAATGTCTTCTCCACATTCAGCTATAGAACTGAAGTCACACATCCTGTTCTGATACCAATCTTAGGCATTTAGTCTTCCCAGAAAAGCACATGCCTTCAGGAAGTTATCACAGTGCAAGAGCTGTACAATGACTTGGCTCAACAGTGCTTGAAAAAAGTGACTTACTACAATACAATTCACCATAAGGAAGAAGAGGAATAGTTTAGTTTGTAACATTTGATGTTACTTTTCTTAATAACCTTGAAATAGTGAGTAGATTAATTTAGTACACACACAATTAGCACAAAAGCCTCTTAAAAACCAACCTTCAAAGATTCAGAGGCTTAGCCATAGAAATCTATTGAAAAAGGCAGGGAAGCATAGTCCATTTGATGGACAGCAGTGTGTTGTTATCCTGGGGAACTGACCAATACTAATTTATGCAATGGTCTGCCAACAAAGGCAACAGAAACCAACCTGTCAAGTTGCGAGCCACAGGCACCAACTGCTTAATTTTCAACTATAACCATTCTCTTCCAAAACATCTTTCAAAAGGTTTCCTTCCATTGAAAATGAAGGCCCACTCCAACCCCTCAGAAAAACTGTTTAAACACCAGTTCTTGACTGATGCACAGTATCGTTTCATCTTCCGTGTCTGAAGGACTGGACTTAGAAAGTGAACATGATAAACGGTAGTAGTGAGACTGTTACCCATGTAGGCCATGGAAAATACCAAATGGATGTAGAAGGGCTTTTGGTGCTATTCTAGCTTCTTTCAGAAGCACTCTAAGATGAAGTTTGATGCAAATACGTAAGTATCTAAACTATTACAGGGTTTAACTACTCTTTCCTCCTCTCTTCAAGCTATGTTGGTTTAAGATTATCCAGCCTCTGTATGCTGAAAAAAGTGACTGTTAATTCTGTTTCTGTTATTAGCCATAAGCGGCATTTTTGTCAGAGCTACTCCTTTTGTCTATACCAGTCTAAACATGAAAAAAAGTCTGCAGTCCCATTACAAATGCACAGTACTTGCCTTCAACTACAAACAGTCCTCTCTGCATTTCTTGTC
Organism: Astur gentilis; assembly: GCF_929443795.1. Classification (NCBI taxonomy): domain Eukaryota; kingdom Metazoa; phylum Chordata; class Aves; order Accipitriformes; family Accipitridae; genus Astur; species Astur gentilis. The sequence goes on from NC_064904.1 coordinate 14,103,079, forward strand.
TGGAAAAGGAGAATTCAATATCCCTCACTGCATGTCTGGATCTAGACACATGATTTATCTGCCATCCCTGGTTCTATGTCCAGAGATTACTAAGATGATGCTACCACAAGTACTAGTCACCCTCTGACTAGAGATGTTGGCTCATTTACTACCTGCCAGAATGAGGATGAAATCTCAACTTGAAAGCACACCAACATACTGATGGAGTAGAAGGACCAAGCCCAACAGACTCAGTCTGATCTTCTGAAGAGGTAAAAATAAAGTAAAAATAAGGTATCACATGCAAGTCAAAATGGTAATATTCCATTAAAAAAACAAACAAACAAAAAACACACAAACAAAAAACCCCACCAACAAAAACCCACCAGCTCTTCCACAACACTTCAATACAGTTTTAGGGTCTTTTGTTCTCCCTTCTTTTCAGTTTCTATCCTTCAGGATAATTCAGTGCAACAGGTTTGTTTTATAGCTTTGAAAGACCTTTATCATACTTCTGTTGTTCACATGCCAGCACTACAGTCCTGATGTTTTTGTTTTCATTTGCAATGCCTCAGTGGATTTCAGTTACTAACGTTAAGTGGAACACCTAGTGATATATGTCATCTTTAACAAGTTGCTTATCAGTAAAAATACTTAATAAGCTTCTATGAAGCCAACATCCCAGAACCTTCACAAATGTCTGACAAAGTTCAGCAACCGGTCTTTGAGTATAATTTAAGCAACGCAGTTCCATTTAATGAAATGAAGAAAGGAACATAAGTTGCCATTATTTACAAGCTATCAGTACCTGGCTGACTGACAGGTGGCTTCTGCTTCATTATTTGGAATTCAGCTAACCTAATGAAAAAAGGGTAACAGGGTGTTCTTTCCAATTTGTGCGTCAGAATGGTACAATCTTTCAGGTCTTTACCCATACAGGTACTTACTAATTCTGCAGTCAGGACCAGCAAACCCAGGTGCACATTCACATCGGAACCAATTCACACCATCAACACAGATGCCTCCATTGTAACTGTAAAAATAATAAACCTATCATTACACCAAGCGTTCTCGGTGTAGATTCACTAGTCTAAAGATGAGCAAAAACCATAGGTCTCATGCAGCGTGTTCAAATGCATATTTCTATTGTCCCTAGTCATAATACTTTCTCACTATTCAATAATGAAGAATGTTAAAGTCCATGCTAATTCATAATATGAGTCTACTTAATAAGCCATATACACTGTTTCATTGGTCTCTAATTAAAGCTTTGTTAATTAAACCTCCTGTTTATGGGGATGACCTATTCCCATCAACAGAGAAAGAATAATGTTAGATAAAAAAATACTGCTTGGTAAGTCACCTATAAAACAGCAACATCCTACAGAAGTGCATGCATGTGTGAGGAAGTGGATCAACAGAACTCAAGGAGATAAAACAGCACTGTAAAGTGAATATGAAGAAAGCCTAGGCTTTTGGAAAGTTGCTTTTTTGTTGTTTTTTGTTGTTGTTTTTGTTTTAATACACAAAGTCCAGGTTATTGCATCAGAATGGACAGCAGAGAAAGATATGGTAGATGGTTTGCCTCATCCCCATATCAGTATTTTTCCCTTTCAATCATAAATATCAATGTCTATATTTAAAATACTCCCACTGTATCTTCCAAAAAATTAATTTTGTTTTAAAAACACATTTATACATAGTATTTGATCTAACAGGACTTTTTTATATTATCTATTTATTGTAAATAAACAGGTTTTGATTTTTTTTTTTTTTTTTATCCTAAAACTCAATGGTAGGTGCTTGAAATGTTATGAAGTCTGATTCATTTCATATCACAGTAATTTACTAGTCAGTTCTGGTACAAAGACTACACTAAAATACTTCAACCTGTTCATACATGAATCTACTCAGCATTGTTTTGTTGTCTTTGCTGTCAAGGAATAGATAAGGCATGGCAAAAAATGGTTTTAAGATTTTTACAGAGGCCGGCTTTAATTATAGTAGGGTAGAATTAGTTCTAATCTGGAATGGAAATCCATATTACTATGCTCACTTTTATTTTCACAATAGTTACAGAAGTGGCATTCGCATACTTACCATGGATGAGGGTTGCAGTCATTGGTGTCTATAAAAAAAAGAATACAGACTAGTGTAACTAGTGGCACATTTATGTTCTAATGTCTAATATAGTTCAAGAGACACTATATTTGATGGAAAGCAAAGCAAAGTAATACAGCATTGAATGTTTTCTTCCACACTTGCAAAGAAAGTTCAATTAGACTTAACTGACCAATGAAAGACCTTAATTCTACGAATACACTCACAAATGCAAAATTTTATGACTTTGCTGTATTTTGATATATCAACAGCACAGACTGACACACAGTGTGATGGCAACGTAACGGAAATAAAACAGGGTATTGGTTACATTGGTCATGGATAATTCAACCAGGCTCTAAAAGCTTTCTAAAGGATTACTACTACTTCAGCATTTCATATGTATACCTGCAACTAGCCAGATTTCTTAAATGGCTCCGAATTCTTTGTTAGCATTTATACTAGCACTGTCAGCTTTAAAACAGCTGATTAGAGCATATATCAATACAACAGTAATTTCACAGTAGATTTAGAGTAAAAATGGAGCTCAAATTTAGATATTCCCCCCCCCCCCCCCCCCCCCGCCTCTGTCACACTTTTGGGGGGGGGGGGGGGGTTAAAAAAAAAAAAAAAAAAATCAAAGTTGCAGACTTTACTCCACCTAACCAATTCATTGTGTTGGTATGTCAACATAGTTAACTGCTATCCTCAGAGAAAATGGAATATACATTAATGCCTGTCTTTCCACATATTTTTCATTATTAAAACCACTATTTTCTGCAAGGATTTTTTTGCTCTGCACATGTTTCCAAAAATTGTATTTCTATAGAAGGCTCAAAGTCTTATTTTGGCAGAGACTAGGTACAAAAAGAAGCATGCCAAATTCTTCATTCATTACTCGAGCATCATCTTCTTTACCTACCTCCCACCCTGAATGATTCGGATGTTTTGGCACGTGAACTCTATCAACTTGCTTTGTTTCAGTTAACAGCTCCGTGCCAGACACTCCTAATATACCAGGGGAAAGCAGGGGAAGAAAGGAGAAAAGCCTTACTCTGTGTGCATGTACGTCCTTCCCATCCCTCTTTGCAGATGCAAGAAAAGGAATCTCCACTGCCAACACATGTTCCACCATTCATGCAAGGGTTTGGAATACAGCTGCTGTTTTTAGCTTTGAAAACAGAAAAGGTCTCGATTTAGCACAGAAAATAAAAACTATCTAATCATCTGGATATGTCAATATCACAATCCCAAAGAGCATTTAAGTCAACAGTACAAGACTTACAAGATGGTCAGAAGACTCCAAAAATAGTCACATCACATGATAATCTCTCACCTACCTTTATCACCATCCCAATTCAATTGTTTGATTGAAACATTAAGTTTCACAGAAAAATTATCTATTTTTTCCCTATCTGTGTAAGCGTCCTTCAAATACTTCTGAATTCCTACTTTGCAGTGAGTTACCTAGGTCATGAGGTGTACTTCATAATAAAATACTAGTATTTAAAGTTCAGATTTTCATTAAATGCCACAGTTGTATGCAGAAAGTAGAAAAGCTATACTAAGTTATCTTCATCCAACTTCTTGGACCTAATGGAAGTTTCGTGTTCAGAAAAATGTACCACAGAGACTGCATTCAAACCTCAGAAAGATCAAGAGTAGTTCCCTATAGCAGACAGTAACCCTGCAAATCCCCTAGGAAGAACCACTTCATTTCGTTTTTCCTGAGTATGTCTGCTCATATCCCTTTCGATCACAAACTTACTCCATTATGAACCTTCAAGCAAAGTGGGGGACTAAGTTACCAAGAAAACTTACACAGGATCTCTAAAGACTAACAGAGAAGTCAAGACTCAAGTCTAAGTGTTCCAAATCTGCTTAGGAGAAGCTATGTGAAAGACCATGTAAGCAACCTGCAGAGAACAGCTTTCTAAAAGTCAGTATTGTGTCAGGTGAGTGGAAGAAATTAATCTAAACTTCAGTCACCAGCCAACTGGAACAGCTTTGAACTAGCCAGCTAGAAGAATGGTGTGCCTATTTACTAAACAGTTAAGTATTATTTAAACACCTCTCCACCTCTTCTGGCTTTATCTGTAGACAATTTAAAAAGCTTACCAGTGTTGCAAGTACTTCCTATCCATTCTGGAGGACATGAACAGCGGAATGTATCTCCATCATCATAGCAGGTTCCACCATTGCTACAAGTATTTGCATCACATTGGTATTCACCTATCCATCACAATAAAACAGTTTTAATTTCCACTGGTCATGCTGAATTTTAAGACCAGGTACTTTTTGATCACAAAAATACTTTGAAAGAGACTTCATATTTAAATGCAACAGTACTAGAAATGCATCGTTCCACTTGCTGCGTTACAGTAAACAACCAAAAGAGTGGAATCTAAGGGCATCTCTTACAACATTATTTCACTACATGAAGGAATAAATTTTTTTAAATGTTCCATTTTGTTGCTGGGAAACTGGAAAAGGTAATGAATATATGCCTATTATTTCACTGCAATTGTTTTATTTTAAATTTCAGGAACTCTAGTCTCATGAGAAGAAAGAAAACAAATCTTTGGATAAACTAAAGATCAAAGTAAAGAACACTTACGTGAATGGCAAGTTTTGCCTTTCCAGTCATTCTTACACTCACAATAGAAGTCATTTACCAAATCAATGCATCGGCCACCGTTGTGACATGGATTAGGAGAACAGTCATTGAAATCTAGAAAAAGAGTTATTCAAATTAGATGATCTAGCCCAGCCAAGGCCATGAGAAAGTATAAAATACTTCTTCATAAAGGAAATAAATTGTGTACTACTTCGGAAGACAGCATTCCTAATTGTTATCTTTATATAAGCAAGGAAAAAACTCTGATTTAATACAGAACAATATGAAAGATTTTCTGACAGCTTAAGAGAAAAAGTGTAATTTAGTATGGCTTTTAAGTAGAGCACCAAAAGTAGTTACATTTTTTCAGCAAAGAAGCTGTATTCTGAACTTCAGAGAAAACTTTCTAGTAGGGACCACAATGTCCTGAAAAGGATCCCCAGCCCAGTACATCCACATTAGGTTCCCTCTCCTGCTTTATGTCTCAAAATACAGAGAGTTAAAGCCATTAAATGGCTTAACTGTATATACACATACATACATATATGTGTACATACACATACATATATACATACATATATGTGTGTGCATACATACATTAAACACATACATAGACATACATGAATTTTAGAGGAGGTTCTTTTCCCTTGAGAGAAACATTTTAATAGGTAGAACATAATCATTCCAGACAGAACTTCATCTAGACCACACAGAAAGCTCTTCTGACAGCGATAGCTGCCAAAAGCTTCTCAGTCTTTATTTCACATCTCAATTGGTGCATGTCCTGTAATAACTCTCAGCAAGTCCTTGCCATCATGTTTTAGAAGGGGCTTCATTCAGAGCAGAAAAAGAACCAACTGCAGTTTCCTCTGAGGTAACATAACCATGAAATAGCCTAGTAGGCTTCTTTGTCAACTAAGGCCCAATATGTCTCAAGCCAGAGCAGCAAGAGTGAAGGCCTGCTCCCATTGAACCCAGAATACAAAACACTGACTCATGATATTAATTGAGTAAAAATTCAGACTTCAACAGGTTTTTTTCTTACTAAAGGAATAGATATTAAACTTATAAATTTCTTCAGTAAGGTGGAAGTGCATTACAGCTTGCACTGGCTTGAAGCTAAAAAGCTTTTCAAGTTTGGGAACTACTGTGTATGAGTAGATTGGGTGAGGGACAAACTGTTATGTACAGTAAGTACTAAAAAGTATGTATGTTATAGCAATAAATGCAATATAATGACTTGACCCCCCCTAACAGGGTATATTCACTTTTGCCTCTACTCAGAAGAAAAAGAAGTTCTCTCCTCCTGAGATACATCCTGTACTATACCAAAGAATCAGATTATGGTCATATTAAAGGAACTGAGCCTTTTAGAGCTACTACCCAAAAATCTTCTTGAAAATACTTTTGCAAACAATACTGGGTAGACTGTAATTATAGAACAGAGAAACTACCCCATTATTATTAACCACATACCAACCATCAATAACTGTTACAGCAAAGTTGTAATATTTGACCCTGCAATGCTTAGCAGTACTCACTTGTGTCACACAATTCTCCTTCCCAGCCACTTGAGCAGAAACATCTAAATGAATCAACTTCATCAATGCACGTCCCACCATTCTTGCAAGGTTTCCCAAGACAATCATTGATATCTATGACAAAAAGTCAACAATTATCACTTAAGGCTGTCTTCACCTACCTAAAGGAGTGATCTACACTTGTGTCTCTAGGAAAAGCAGCACAAAGTTATAGTCCATTTGTACATACATAAGAACAGGTCAAACATCTGTTTTTCAAGTCTGGTAAGGTTTCTAGATGTAGTCTCTCATGTAGCAAGTCAAACCAGGGCATTAAGTTTACCTGGCAAAAATATCCAGGTGTTCAAGAAATACCTGGAACAACAATATACACACTCCTAAGTTGTGCTTCAATGTGTCTGTCCCTTCTTTATCATTCCCATGTTGGTGAAATGCATGGCGTCTTATAAGACTGTACATAAAGGTAGTGGGTACAGACACATTCACAATGAAGTTGGAGAAAACCAGTTTTCTTTCACAGAGGAAGCGTGAACCACTACAAAAGACAACTGTTACCAGAAGAAACTGGATTTCAAGCAGTACACCTGAAACAATGCTCTGTGAAACTTTCAAATAAAACATTAAGATTTTAATAATGTTGTTAAGATTCATAACAAAAACTAAGTTTTAGAGCAACAAAGTAATTTGGAAGAAACTCCTACTTACTCTCATGACAGTATATTCCAGTAAAACCTCTTTCACAGGCACAAGTAAAATTCCCTCCTGGCTGACTAATACACCGTCCGTGAGGCCCACAAACATTAGATGAAATGAAGCGAATTCCTTCTTGGGTAGCATTAGTGAAGACTTCTATTGTACAGCTGTCTATTACTAAGAATGAGAAGTACATCATCAGACTAATAATCTGCACCACCAATCAGGTTTTTTAGTTTTGAAAAAAGTTATAAAAAAATTAAGACTAATCACAATTTAAAAGTTACATAACTAAGTTACCCTCTACTTCTTCATAAATAAGGACTGTTACAAGCTTTTCTTCTCACTACCTCACTATTTCACAAAGTCCAAGTGAATACAATAAAAATGTTTCTGCATTATGCTATTCCCAGAAATAATACCTTTCTTTTTAATGTACCACCAATAAATTAAGACAAGTTTCTGGACAACAGCAGGTACCTTTACAAGAATTGTTCTTGCAGTGGTCCTTGAGATGAGAACAATTCTTTCCATCATAGTCATCAGGGCAGGCACAGTAATAGTCTCCTCCTAGATCATAGCACTTAGCCCCGTTCTGGCAAGGGTTAGGTTCACAGAAATCAATATCCATCTGTAAGAGAGACCACAGTTAGCAGCAGCTGCTTCATTTCCCAGGAGTAAGCAGCATTATCTATGTTGCCAAAGACACAGATGAAGCTAATGTACAGGGAACCTCAAGTTTATAAGAGGGTTTATGAATCATATATATTGCATTCCATCCTGTAACACAGAGAAACTTCAGGTTACATTAGTCAATCCTAATACAAAGCTTTTCTAACACTGCTAAAAAGTTATTCCTTTGCAAGAGGCTCAGTAAACACATTTGCAATAACTTAGCAAAGAAGCAGCCGTTAAAAGACATCTTACTGTGACTATTCTGGATTATTATAAGTCACTTCTCTGTCCTTCACACCCACATACTAAGTGCGATGATGCAAGTTAAATACCAGTGTGCTTGTCAACATTGTATCTGCAAGACACTTAAAATACACAGAACCTTAAAAAAACCCAACCCTATTCTCTAGAGCATCCTTATATCAATTAACACATAGAATTTTTTAATAGAACCACATAGCTTGGAAGGGACCTCTAGAGGTCAGCTACTCCCCACCTCCTGCTCAAAGTAGGTCTAGTTAAAATCAAGCTGCTCAGGGCCTTATTCTTAGAAGTACTATCACCATGCCAATTTGCACACGGAAATACTAGGTACATTTTGAACACTTCTTACCATCTAAACCAAAAAGCAAAACTTAAACCCAGCTTTCGTGACATAACCCTTAACACAGACAAATTGCTGTAGCAAAGCAATTCTGCTTCTTCTACATTTTAGACTGAAACATAATATCACTGATTGGTGATGTCCTAAATTGGCCTCAAAATCCACAAGGCAGCCTCAAAAGGTATACTGTTACATCACAGTATCTTTCCTCCAAATTGTTATTCTTAAGGATTGCTCTTCTCCCCCCGCAAATGAATTTTTTCCTCTTCACATATCTCTTGAAAGATAGCTTTCCTAAACCTTACAGACATAAAATTAAGTCCAATAGTGGATTTGGTCAATATTTTCAGTAGTTCTGTAGCTAAAACAGGAGAAAAATGCAAAGCTTACCAAAACAGAAGGAACACAAATAGTGTTAAGTATTTAATTCAGAGGAGCACATACAATTCCAGCTGCAATGGAGGGACTCACAGCAAGCTATTTCGTGCTCTCGTATGGAACATTCAAAGCAAACTACAAAGAATAGCTAAGGTCTGAGAAAGATTCTCAGATCTCCTCTATCAGATGTCTCCATTTGTTTCCTTCCATTAGTGTAAATTTCCCCTTCCCAATGCAAGTTCAGTAGCTGGTACTTTAGCATCTGGAATCAATGGTAGATATTTCCGGCAACACACAAGGCAAGCAGCCAACTCCCCCCTATTATTCAAACAGATTTGCTAAAACTTTAATTACACTGTATGGTATGAATCAGCCAAGAGTAAACCTCTAAAGCTATGATCCTTATGTAGAAATAGTACATGAGCTATTAGGTACTGCACCAGTTCTATTAAACCAGTCAGAATTTGCAACCCTTTTTAATTTTGAATAAAAGGATGGCATTGTTTCTTCAACAATGCAAATAATACAAAATAAAGTTACTTCAGCATTTAGAGAGATCACTCCAATGTCCTCCATGAAAAATTCTGAAGCAAATCAAACAAAATTCTAACCCAATGCCTCCAGTTGATGCTGTCTCGCTAACCGTAACACTTTCATAAATTTGGCTATCAGCGAAAGCAGAAAGGACATACTTAGGGTAATATAATTTTACATTGAAAAGTCTAATGTCCTCCCTAGAAAAAGGAAGACCTTCATTATCAGGAAGTACTTTATGAATTATCACTAGCACTTCAGTATTTCAGATCTGAATCCTTATTTAAACACTAGAACTACAGGTTCCTAAAATTATCTCAAACAGAAAGTTCTGAGAGTCGACACTTGCATATCTGCCTGCCTTTAATTATATGGATACTCCTACCAACAACAGCAGGATTACTTGAAAGGTAATTTCATTATGTACTTCAGAGTTATTAGCATGAAGACCTAAAATGTGCTAGCGTAACAAAAGGACACAGGTCCTGAAAATTGCAAAGGAAAACATTTCAAGCTTAAGGAATACTTGCAGCCTTAAAACATTTAGGAGAGCCAACACCTACATGCAACAACTCGCAGTTTACCAGACTGCAAACTCAAGTGTTACAGCTACTATGACAGCACTACACAACAAATTTGCTTATTCAAAGTATCATGTAACAGCTACGTTAGTAATGCTTTAGCCTTGGGTTACTCCCATTTAAACCCAGAGATATGTTTCTTTCAAGAATTCAATCCATGAGAAGTATTGCAATAATGTCACCACTGCCCTCACCTCACAGAAGACTCCTGAGAAGCCCTGTGAACACAGGCAACTGAATCCATTCACCAGGTCTTTGCAGCGGCCTCCATTTTGGCATGGATTGCTTTCACACTCATTTGTTTCTGTCTCACAGTTTTTTCCTGTGAAACCACGAGGGCATAAGCAATGGTAACCATTCACTTCATCCTTCACAGAGGGGAAAAAAAAAAAAGGCAAAAGTAGAAAGATTTGTTTATTGATAAAACTTGCACACAAGAACTCAAGTTATTTCTATACTCTGGATTCATGAACAGCAGTAACAGCACATAAAATTATTTCGTGAAATGGTACAAGAGTCTGCAAGTGCAACATTACACTTTTAACATTTAACCTCATTTAACCAAATGTAATTCCAAACTACAGAATTCATAACTATCCAGAAAAAGATTAGTTTTCAATATGGCACATAATAAACAAGAGTTACCTTACAAGTCCCTCCATGTTGACATTGTCCATGACAGTCATTAATATCTATGGATAAAATATGCAACACATTAGAATTTACACTGCAAAGTCAAAGTCTAGCATAAAAAATGGAGAACAAATAATTTGCAGGAAGGATTTTTTTCTGGATGTTTCAATGGAAAGCAAGGATGCTTGATGTCTTAAGAGGTTCTTATTTTAAAAAATATGCAATAGAAAACTACATATTACATGTTTCTATTACAGTGTAATAGAAATTCAATCAAATGCTATCAGATAAATTTCATATCTAACATTTTAGCTTAGAAGTATTTTAAATTTAACCAGTATATCATATCATTCAGAATAAGGGATGAGTGAGTAGGAAGACATTAGAGTTATGGAAGTGTATATCTAACCTCCTTTTAATACCATTTACATGTCTCAATAAATTTTCCAACAGTATTTTCAATTTATGTTGCTGGAAGTTAGAAAAATCCTGACAACAGGTATTTTTTCTTGTACAAGTATGTGTACTATCATTCATCATAAAACCTATTTTAAAGAATAGTGCATCCTATGGTCAACATACATACTAAAGAAATACTAACTGATATGACAATTTACTCCTGTCCATCCTGGAATGCAGTCACAGTAATATCCACCAATGAGATTTTTGCAAGAGTAAGCATTAACACAGGGTTTCCCCTCACACTCATTAGCATCTGTGAAAGAAGATAAAAGAAAGAAGAGAATAAAGAACAAACCCAGAAACAGATTACCACAGCACCAAGCAAAGTTTCCATGCAATCCAAGCATCAGAAGCTCATATTATACATTGGTAGAGCACTAAAACCATTTACATACCACAAGTTTTTAATGCATACTTGTCTATAGTAGCACATGCATATTATCTTACTTTTTCCCCTTTGCCAAAATTCAAAAAGGTATTATATGTTAGTCAGGTCAAATCCCTTCCTTGCCTCTGTAAGCTTATAGTCACTGTTCTGCCACCATGAAGGAGCTACCATCACCAATGCTGTATTTTGAAACAGAAAAGTTACTGGGCATTCTAGAAGAACTATAAGTAAGCTTAAGTTGCAGCTTAAATAGTTATAGGTTCCCTTGAAACTTCTGGCTTTAAGATCTAAAGAAGAGCTAAGATACCAATAGCAACACACATCTTCAATGTTTTCTTCAATAAAATCATGTCAGAAACACACTTACATAGAGTTATTCATTATTTGGGAATAATCTCCAGTAGTCTTCAAAACTTTAGAGGGTAATTACTTACCGAGCTGACATGTTGCTCCAATCCACTGTTGTGGACATATACACTCAAATGCATTAACGCCATCAATACAGGTCCCTCCTTGAGCACAAGGGTTAGATGCGCATTCGTCAATATCTGGAAAGTCAAAGTGTGCCATGGTTTAAAACTTGGCTTAACCTGTTTTGGGTTTGGGTTTTTTTTGTTTTGTGTTTTGTTTTCTTTGTTGTTGTTTTTTGTGGGTTTTTTTTGTTGTTGTTTGTTTGGGGTTTTTTAAAAGTTATTTTGAGATGAAGGGGGAGAATGTACAAATAAGCTTAGGAACAGACTAACATTTCTAACCTAATTTTTACTTAGGCTTTTCTCACATCTTTAAGATAGGGTACAGAGGAACTCTGAAATTTTCTATCTGCAAACAGCAAGAAGATTGAGTTAATCTGCCAATGATGAACACATTCATTGAAAGTCATGTTCCTAGACCATGACACAAGTTTAGCCAGGTTTTTTTTGGAGTTTTGGTTGGGTTTTTTTGAGGATAGTTGATGTTAAAAAATGGATGACACATCCCCCCCCCCCCCCCCCCCCCCAGTGTTCCAAATCACAGTCAACATGCAAACCAACTACATAAGTCTCCAATACATTTCAACTACTTCCCTGTCTTCCAAACCAGACTCCTTTAAAGAAGTAATCTACTTTTCTACAACCTTAAGAAGGGGAGAACCTTTCACGTGTATATTTGTATTTCTTAAAATGAATCCATTCTGTATTTTGCTTTAGACTAGCTAAAGAGTCAGAAAGTGTCCTACAAGCTTTGGCAACAGGGTATTTCTTTGGATATGGTCTAGTTATGCTTTTGATAACCTGTGGATTTCAACTGTTGTTAAATAGATACTGCTGGCTGCACAGTACCATTACTCTTTTCAGAGCTGTTAAAAGACAGGTAAGGTAAGACTGTCACCAAATTCCATACCCACAGAGCATGATATTGTCAAGTAAGCTGCATCAACCCTTCCAACCTAACAGGTCAGTCATCAATAAATGCATACCCACCAATGGCACATGTTGGTCCACTCCACCCTGATGGGCAGTGACACTTGAAGCCTGACGAAATTTCATGACAAATTCCACCATTAGCACAGGGATTAGATACACAAGCATGCTCCGCTGGAAAGAGGGAAAGAAATTCTTGCTAAATACTCTTCCAGTATCAATTAAGGACAACTTACATGGTTAGAAATTGTGTTCTGATTAAAAGTGACCAAGAACATGACCAGTGGAGAGGTGCCTGTACAGAAGTTTGAAGCCTCCCTCTCCCAGCTGCAGAGAGCAAGATTCCCAGTAGGAGACTGAAGCATGATTTTACTAAACGTGCATCATGCTTCAATATCTACTGACTAGAAAGCCTAAAGGTAGACAAGTCACTGTCTCAGTATCCCAGGAGCTAGAGAAGTGTCCTATTAACCTACTGCTTCCAGCCACACACTTGCACTTCCAGGGTGCTCCAGCACTGTTTTTTTTTTCCTTCAGTGAGACAAAACAGATATGCTGTATGCAGAGGTCTGAACAGTAGTAGTAGTTTCAGTATCAAAGGTCTGTTTAGCTTCATTCTAATACTGTTCCTTGGAAACAGCAAAGAATACAGCTACTTGCAATTATAGGTAGTACTGCTTGTTGTCACTCTATTTAGGGCTGTAACACTTGCAGAAGCTGCACTAAGCAACAATCAAGTTGATGGCGTACAACTTGTCCCTCCTCATTTTTAATATTTTCCCTCTCAAAAGCCAATGAAGCTTTTGGAAAGAAGAAAACAATCCCCTTACTAGGAAGACTTTCTAATTGTTGCTAGCATTTATATTTCGGAATCTTTCTTGCAGGCATGTTATCTAGTTTGAAAACTGAATTTACATTTTCATGATGTTAGGTACTAGTACCTAAAGCAGCTGATATACCAATCTACTGTACAGTTAATAATCCGTACAGAACTCATCAAGTGTATGGCTCCCTTTTTTCCCTGCCTCCTCATCTGAAGAGCCAAGGTGCTTCCCCACAACTTTCAGGGCAAGCAAAGACAAGATTTCAACCATTCTAGCTAAAACTTTGCATCACATTCTAACAGCTGAAGCAAAATTCAAGTTTTGATAGTATCATTAATATCACATAGCACTTTATAGAAGTTCAAATTTGTTCTACATCCTGATAAATGTGAAAACCTTCTGCTGATAATAGTTTAGTGAACTTAAGGTCAAACAGTTAAGTGAAGGAAAAAAATGGGTTCTTTCCACCTACACTTACATCTATCAAGGAATAGCAAAATTCAAAGTGAGAAGACTGGGAATACCACATTTTAAAAAAAGGGATTTAACAATCCATCATGGCAAAGAAAGTCACTGCAGAACACCCAACTGAATACTACACATGAAAAAGCTGAAGTGAAAGCTTTCCTTTTTCTCCAAACATCAAATCTTTAAAGCAAAATAGGAAAGAAATAGAAATTGCACACTTGCCCTTTCATCTGCAGACACAGCATAATCAGGAAAAGTCTCCAAATACCAAAATAGTCTCCAGTATGTGAAAATTTTGGTCCTTGTGCAACACATACACAGATAAAAATGAAAAAAGCAATATGCTATCTTTGTACTGTGGTCAAGATATGAAGCAGTTTTTCAAGTTGGATTGACACAGATCTGTTATGAGTCTAGTCAAGAAGGCGTACTTCATCAGAAATATGGTTCAAATGCTTTCCTCCATTTTGCCAATGGGAACAGGGAAGACACTTAACTTTGTTTATAGACTGCTCAAGGTGACTTTGTAAGAGGGCTTGAGCACATTTCCATAGTGGTTAACATCTAGATTATTAATGCAAATGTATTACAAGTCCCATATTAAAAGAAGATTTTAAAAATCAAGTTTCAATTGATCAAAAAGGATAGTGACCATATTCAGGCAGCTAAAAATTGGGCCAAAACCCCACACCACACTTAAAACCGAAGCGTTCATCACTACTACCTTCCTTAGTCTCCAGCTTGTATAATATGCATATTTGCAAGCAAGCCAGAAGACAACAAAATGGGTAGCAGGGAGAAAGGTAACAGGGAAAGCTGCACCTGTAACCCATTTCCATAAGACTATAGCGCAATTGCATGTTTGGATTAAAGAAGCAAAGAAATCAAAGGAAAGAAATATTCTCAGTCTTATCTAAATCCAAGGGAAACTGTTGCAGCATTTCTATTATCTTCAGTGGTTTTTGAATAGCCAGCCTAAGACACTAGACAGGAGAGACAGCTGGCATATCCCTGCTGACACACAAAGTAACAATCAAGTTGAAAGGACAAGCTGCATGACATCACTTTTCACACTTCCCCTCTCAGAAACCAAGCTAGCTTTTGGAAAGGAGAAAACACCTCCTCTAGAAAAATAAAACCAACAATGAGCATATAAAAATGCCACCTGGCTAACTAGAACATAGCCATGCCTAAAACAGTTTCAGATTTCTGAAGATACATGCAATATCCAGAAGTACCAATTTCGCAGTTCTTTCCGGAGTAGCCATCTGGGCAAGCACAGCGATATTCATCTGGTTCGGTATTCATACAGGTTCCACCGTTCAGGCAGGGATGGTGATTTCCACAGTAATTCAGATCTGGACAGAGAAAAGTGTCAATCAAGAGGGAGCACAAATCTCACCAGTTTAATCCCTTGTCAGACATACAGATACCTTTCTAGCTTGAACATTATTTACCCACATCATCCCCATATTCCATTAGTTAGCCTGTCACCTGGTAACTATCCATGGAACGGGGAAGGATGAGCAAGAGACAACTACATGAGTTAGAAGAGTCAGGACCATTCCAAGCCTTTTGTCATAAACTTCCTATACTTACGATGTTTAGGCATTATCTGCCATAAAAGAATTAGGCACAGAAATACTCAGGTAGTTGCACACTAGCAGAAAAAAATGGTTAATGAGTTATCAGTTAATCATGCAATTTAATTTATTTTTCCTGGACATTAATGTTAAGTACCTTTGTTACAGAGCAGGCCACCCCAGTTGGTTTCACAATTACACTGCCATGGTTCATTACAGCTCCCATGAGCACAGCCTGGGTAGCGGACACACTCATCACAGAACTGTCCTTGCCAACCATAATGACACCTAAGATGTAAGTTCACATGTTAAAAGTTAGCAACATGATGCTTAATTATCAGCATTACAGGTATTTAGAACACTACACTTACCATTCTCAAGAACAAGTTCAACTGTTCAATGGGCAACAGAAAACAAAACTTTGTTTCTCCTGTTTAAAAGGGACATACTAGTCCTGTTGAACATCCTTACTGGAACTCATCTTGCTCAACTGTATTACATACCACAGCAAACAACACCAAGCACTACTTGTTATAAGAACTGTACATAAATTAGTTGTTCTTTCAGGAGAAGTCCCATCTGCCAGAGAGGCAGCTGTCTTGTCAATTTCTCAGGACTTAGTTTCTCAAGAGAACCCTTTTTAAAGATTTACTCTATTACATCCTCAGTGTTCTCTAGTGACGTTTTGAAAAAAGTGCTCTTTGGAAAAAGGAGGAGAGAGAACAGAAACAAAAGCCACTAATAATTCATTTGTTTTAAACAGAGTTGAAATTTCAGCACAAGATTTCTTCAGAGACCAATATCTTTGTTATCTGTAACAAAATTCTACTAACAAAAGCAATTGTTTATGCTACAGGAAAAGTGCTAAAGTCTGAACTTAAAAAAAAAAGAAAAAAGGGACATAGGCTAATTTTTTTTTTTTAAACCTATATTTCACACCACATTTTAATAAAAAAGAAATAGTAAGCTTACTCTTTTGGGCAAAACCCCACCCCATTCGGCCTGTTATTTTAAGAGTATTTCTTACAAACAATTTAAGAGCCACACTAGCAACAAAGAGATGCATAAAAACACACTGAATGGGAGTTGGGCACATGCATGCCAGTGGAGCCCTAATGCCTAGGGGAAAAAAGCATTAGAATGGAAACTACATTTTTACATTTAACACCACCATTCTATTATTGGCATGCTTTGAACATCATAAAAGAACAGAAAATAAATTCTTAAGTCTTTGGGGTGTGGTGAGAGAAGACAAGGAAAAGTGTCAGTGAGGAGTCTTGGTTCCTTGTGAATCAATCTACTTCCACCATTTTCAGTTAACTGTATCAATCCCCAGAGGAATAGAACAGGTTATGCTGGCAGCATTTTATTTCAATTTCTACTATTTTCATAGGCAGAAAGAGTCTAGATGCAGATCTTTGCAAGTTTGGTTGTTGTTTTTTTAAAATATAAAGTTCTAGAACTACTCCAAGTTCTTAGTTTCAGTATCTGTTCCTCATGCTCCCTCATAGTCGTGGGATCCCTAAGGAGAGCCTCAACTGTGTACCTAGTCCAGAGGCCTCCAATCACTCATCTTAAGCAAGGCTGTCAGAAGCCTGGAGAACATACGTATTTCAGAAGCAGCTTTCTTTTGCTGTATTAGCAGTAAGAGGAAACAAATACTGCTCCTGCTAAATTTGATCTCTTCCTTCCTCCTCAAGGACAGAAAAATCTTTTCAGGGGCTGGTAATAAACAATAAAAAAATAGCACACTGTAACTCACTTTGCTGGCCCCAACCCAAATCTTCATCCATGCCAAATGTGGCACTACTGCCAGTGATTCACCATGACTATCCTAGCCAGAACCAACTCCCCACCCACATATAACAAGCACTTTCAAGGGCTGAAAGTCTGCATCACAAAGCAAATAATCACAATAACTCAATTTGGTTTCCATACCCAATGGGTAACGTGTCTTTGTTTAACACTGCACTAGTGATTAAGGGTGCAAAGAAAAATACAGCTACCTTCTTAGAACTTGAAGGCACCTTAAGGACCTACTTGAGTTTGTAGGTATGCTTGACTGCATTAAAATTAGTTCAACAGAAAAGGATTGTTGCTTTTTCATGATATTCAAGATAGTCAAAGTTTACTGTTAAAGTCACCACCAAGCCCGAGGGAAATAATTTCTAGAGGCTAAAAGCAGTCCAAAGGAACACAGTGTTTACAAGTCAAAAGGTTACTATGTGGTAAGCTGATCAGCCTTCAGTTTACAAGGAAGAGTAAATTAGGATTTCCTCTTGAACAGGAAGTCTGGTCGCATCCTACATTAGCAGGTGCTAGAGCAGCTTTAATTCCACTTCCTTCTAAAAAGATAAGTTTACATGGATCTCAGCTCACTCCTAGAGCAAGATCAATAAAGTGAAATCAATTCAGAAACAGGCATATTGTAATTTATGAGAAAAATATCAAGCCAAACCACAAGGATTAAAAAAGGCTAGTGATCCACTATGAGAAGCCCAAAAGGTACAGATACAAAAGCAACATCTTCTATAAAAAACCCAAACAACAAAAAAAAACCAACCCAAAAAAACCAACCAAAATTCATTTTCAAGTAACAACAACTTGTGTAAAAGCCAAAAGGAAACTACTAGTTACTTAATGGTGGGCTAGTTACTTTTTCCCTGCTTCTCCCAGGTGAGAATAATTTGTTGGAAGTTTCTGCAATCCTAAATTTTTCACATCTGACTAAAGAAAGCCAAATTTAGAGAATTCATAAGGATTCCCATTGTTCAACAGACAAAGAAAATTCTTATTGGAATCAAGATTCTACTTCCTTTGTCCTTCCCCTCTGCTGACTTCATGGGCTCTAACTCATCTTTACAACCAAACACACGCAAAACAGAATCAGAGATGGCTTAATCTTAGCCCTTGCTGGGTTATTAGCAGTACAAAAGAAGCTACTATAAATAGATTGTTACAGTTTAGTAACTTCCGGATGGAAGGCTGAAGTACAGGCATCTGCTCCCAGACCAAAGTGTCCCTTCAGGTCAGGATTAACGCAGAGAGAGTGCAATAGGAATAGAAGAACAATTGCTAGTTATCTTGAAACCAAGAACTTGAGGAAAGATCCCGATAATTCTACAGACATGCTTCACAGCTTCCATTTTCCCTAGATCAGAGTCTGGTGGCAACACAAAATGAGAATTTAAATACAAGGCTGGAGGAAGGGGAGGTGGCAGGAGTTAGCATTAGCAAAGCTTCTAGATAACATTTCAGTCTTGAGATTAGGGAAACTGCAACTGTGCAGGAAAAATACTGTTGTCATTAACAAGTAGATAAAGCCACAGTGGTTCAACTCATAGTGTATACTTGGTTACAGTAAGACAGTGGGGCTTCAAACAGATGAATTCCAGGATAAGGAGGAAAGACTTTCTACGGTAAATCTCAATGTGTTTAAAGTAATAAATTTAGTATCAAGGAATCATACAGAAGCACCCGTCACTACATACAGTTCAAAGATACATATGTACTCCGAGGCTGCAATAGGGGGAAGTGGGGAAAGGAGAAATAGAAGATTTGAGGGTTTTGCTATTTTCCTGGTGCTATTAAAAAAGCTAAACTGGTCAAGTTCAATAAAATAGAGATTTTTCTATAGAACTGTACTTTCCCTATATTATTCTGAAACAGTTATAATTAAGTAAAAAGCTGATACTCATCTTTGCTTTCCTCTGAGGAGGTTTGTGTTATAATTATTTAGTGAAAGCTAGGTTGAAATTGAGCATTTCCAAACCAGATGACACAAGGTGTTCAAAAGATCCCATGTTGCTGTATGTAAACAGATACATTATTTGTGAGGATAAGGCCCTGAGCAATCTGGTCAAACTAGACCTCCTTTAGGCAGGAGGTGGAACTAGATGATCCTGGAGATTCTTTCCAAACTCCATGATTTTATGGTAAATCCTACAACAGCAGTTATGGAAGTGATGTGGAAAGGCAAAGAGATGTACCCAGATCCTGATGGTCTGTAAACCATGGTCCCTCAGGACTTCACATGATTAGCTCCTCCTTAACCAAAGGGAAGACACCTGTTACATAGCAAAAAGTTAGCATGCTCTCAACAGTCAACTTTAACTCAGCTGTTTCATACTACCTTCACACATGGTGTATTCTCCTGGTTCAATCCCTTCTAGTTAATTGAGAGTCCTGAACTTTCTGCACAGAAAGTTCAGCTGAGAAATTTCATATTGCAGGTCTCATTGAATCACTAATCTACTCTAGTTAACCTTATCAGAAGGCTCATAATACACAAGAATGAGAGGATACCCAAATAAATTCTGTTCTATGCCTAGCTACAGAGTTTTGTCAGCACTTCATGCATAAATACACCTAAACCACCAATGCGAAGGAAATCAAAACTAAACTACTCTGAAGTCTAGATCAGAATATGGGGTGTAAAAATAAATTAAAAAAATCCTAGGGAGGATGTAGGCAATGTGGTATAAGCCTTTAATTACCACAGGTTATACCTTACTAGTATATTACACATCCTACAAAGGCTGAAGTGACGATCACATTTACACATCATTTTTTAAGCAGGCTTTTTGGAGGGAGCTTCTCCCACTCATATTTCAAGTGGAAACTGTGGCCAAAACACTAAACACAGGAAAACGAAGCAAAACAGTGACATTAAGAGCAGAAGCAAAATGCATCATTCAGGGGTGGGGGAGAAATAACCCTCTTAAATGGAAAACCACTGAATTTTCTAATGACGTGAACAGGATGGCGTTGCATAGGCCAGAACAATAGCTTTATATTAGTTATTTACTTAAAATAACTATAAGAAAGTCTGTTTAATCTTTTAAGAGATTAATTGTTGCATAGCAGGCAGCAATATGGTCTAGCTGTTAGATCCTACAATCCTGAGCCTCCAGATTCAATGTTATAGCTAGTATGGTACTCACTCCCTAAGATTTGTCACAGAAATGCTTTCTCCACTTTCCTACCTTTGAAATAGTCATGATAATTTTGTGACTAGGGAAGGAAGAGATGCTCGTTAATGAACTCAAATAATTTAATTACCTGAAAGCTTGTCAACTTTTCCTCTCACCCCAAGCATTCTTATTAGACCAAAAGATACAAACCTTTCACTACAAACTTTTTTCTCCTCTAATAAAGTTATTGAAAGCTAATATTCTCATTCCAGTACTTTGAGTTTTGTGAAGGAGCTGATAGAGAGGATGGCTCAAAATTGTTTAGCCAGAACATAATGAGCAAGCATCCCTCAGTTAACTTGCAGTAAGTGGCTCTAAGGGTGTGTCTATATTTGCATTAGTTCACACCAGGAGCACTCTTTTTAAGTGAGCTGCCTGACTATTCCTGTTGATGGTGTGTTGGTTCACATCACAGAGTTGTTTTGGAACAAAGGAACTGGATTCCTTTTAGGTTAAACTAAGGTAATGTAAAAACACTGTATGCCAGGAGCACACCTAAGGTGTTGCAGCTGCAGACAGGCATTTAGTCCACAAGAACAGACTAGAGCTAGTCTAAAATTAAAAAACCTGAAGTGTTTTTAGTATGAATATTGGGTTCTTAACACTGCTTTGATCTACTGTTCCAATTTGTCTGCACTACCTACTATTGTAGATACAAGTTAAAGCACTACATATTTTTACTTACTGTACACCACCTGCTCACATTCTCCTGGAAGCAGCGTCCACCTTTAGGATATATTCTGTGCCTTACTACCCACTAACCATCCAAGGAAGCCAGTGCAGGGCATGCAACGGTTCCTTGACCAATAAAGAAATAAAACATGGGATTCTTTTTTGTCTAAATTAATATGTCTACTTGGGAAATACTTGCCAACAATCCCAGAAGGCTCACCACTAGGACATGAAAAACAATAATAAAAGCATACTGGTTATGATAACAGGCAAGAGAACTTGTATGATGAGACACACAGCAACTATAATAATTTTACAAGTTCTTTGAAACTTGAAGTTGTCATACAGTATCTTGTATCAAAGAGGAAACAGGAGAAGATGTCCAGGTACTGGTACCAAGTGCATTCCTGCAGGGCCAAACAACAGCCCTACACTCTTTAGGGACCATAGCTAGTCCAAGATTGCAGGAATTGAAATGGTCAGATGACATGGCAGCTAGCATACTGCTCAAGACTTTCTAGTTTACTGTTCAGAGCAGCTTTTGAGATTTCTCATAATTCCAATTGTGGAATAATTGTGGAAGGAAGCCATATAATTTAGATCTGGATGATCTAGCTAGTATGGAAGTTCTCCATCTATTACTGTCACCCACTTTCAGAAGCAGGTATTGTATTTCCTTCTTTTTTCAGTCCTCTACAATGTTTTGTTAGTCCTCTACAGTCTTTCAGTAACAACCTGTTTTGAAATGCCTCACCAGATCCCCTTGTACTCAAGAATGAGTTTACAAGAATCCAGCTGCCTTTTTTTTCCCCCCCCTCTAATTTTAGGCAGAGTTCCCCAATGCTGATGTTAACCATGTTATCCACCCAACTGTCATGAAAACATAAATAAGACATTAAGTGATACTGGTAGGCCTCCTACTGAAAAGGACAGGAAGACTATGCAAGCCTTTAACATTTAACAAAGGATTTCTACAACACTACTACACCCCCAACACTCCAGGTAGTGGTAGCTCCTTTTGCAACTCAAGCATTTGTTCCTGCATCTCTGTGAAGAAAGCATTGAATAATAGTTGAGCAGGTTACAGCCCTTATAGGGACAGATTAAAGGAGCAAAACCACTTGGGAGAGGCCTACAGCATTTGCAGGCACTGCTGGACACAAGAAATCAGTGTTCCAAGCAGGGCTGAAATGGAATACAAGGACTACCAAAAGGCACGGCACTGGACATAAAGTTTGAGAAATCTGTTTCAACAGGACAAACATAAGATACATGATTAAATAAAAACAAACAAACAAAAAAATCACCAACACCGTAAAATCAAAATTTTGTCACATATAGTTCAAAAGCAGTTCTAGAGTAAGACAGTTCAAAGCACGTGGATTAAACAATTAATTTACTTTTAAAACTTTTAAACTGTATGCTTGCTTTGTTCAGCTTGCACAACTTCACATTACAGTACTATTAACAATCCCATTTCTAATTCATTTCAGTTAGTGTACACATTCTAAAGAAATCTTTGTATCACAGTTGTGTGAAGTAAGGTTTGCATTTCCCAGGACATAACCGAGGTCCTACCATGGCTCAAGAAGCTGAACACAAGCTGAGCAGTGTTAGGGATTTGACCTCTTTTGTTTTGCTTTGGAAGAGAAATTTAAACATTCAAAGGCAACAGGAAGCCTACAAAGACTTCTGAAAATACCATCATCCTGGCAGGAATATGACAATGTAGGCCAGATAGGATTGAGCCTAAACCAGTTATAAGCCATTAGATCCCATTCTTCTCTAGACAGTTTAATGGAATTTAACAAAGTACTTCAAATGATGCAAAAACATACAGAAGGCACCAATCATCATGGCTTGGCAATGTTGCTTCTTTGACAATCCTTCCTACTACTTAGGGCTGGTGAAGTGAGTCAAGACCACCATTTGGTCTGCCACTGCAGGCAAAAAAAAACAAACCCACAACATTACAGTGACCAAACACTTTGAGTCTTGATACAGATAAAGGTTGGGTTTGGGTTTTTTTGTTTTGTTTTGTTACTTTAAGATTGCAATTTCCCATCCTTGCAAGATTCAGCTAAGTTGCTTTTGTTTTCCTCAAGGAAGTATTTTTGCTCATTATTCAGTAATTTTTTTATTTTTGCTGAACTGCCTCCACAATGACAAAAACTTATCACCTGGACCCAGCCATACCACAAAATTGTTTCCTATGTCAGGTCATTTGAGACATCAGGTCATCCCCTACTTAATTTCCATCCATGAAAGTTCAACAAAAGAAATGGCAAACTTAAAACCACCCTAACTTCCTCAAAACAATGGTTACATGAATTTGCCCAACAGACAATGCACAGTTACAGCTGATGGCATATCCTTTATTAACAGTCTGCAGTCATTTAGCTACTTTTAAGATCTGGTTTTGGTATAACATTTAATCCAAGAACAGCTCTAAATTACACTGGAACATCAAAGCACGGAGGGTAGGTCCTTTCTGTGAGAGTTACGCTGAAGCCTCAGAGCTATTGCTTAAGTTACCTGCATGTTCATGCAAGTTGAAGATGGAAAACGTTTTCCAACTTCTCTATTTATAAATGCCACCGCAGATTTTGGCAACCAAGTAGCTATTGGCATCAGCAGATTTCCATACATCTCACCCATGTTTTTCTCACATTTTCATTTTCTTTCTGAATTAGAAAAAAGACATTGTTTTCACCTGTTATATGACAGTGGCAAACTGTCCAAAAACCAGGATGAAGGAATCTAGATTATAATTCAATAGCACTAAACATAGCTGTTTCTTTTAAATAACAGCTTCCTTTACACTGCTGAAGATAAAGGTCATGCCTGTAAGCCTTGCTTATTTTTAGTTCAGCATCCTTTTTCTACAGAAAGTATTACCCATTTGGGTTAAAAGCAACATTTGTAATATAACCTAATAACTATTACAGAATACAAGTTAAAGATACCTATGTGAACAAGCTCAAGCTACCAAATCACATTTAAAGAGGTAGCTGAGAACCTTCTGCAATACTGCAAATAGAGTGGCCAGACATAGAAAGGCCATTGTTTTCCTTCAACCTGCTGATCACAGATCTATTGCTTCAGCAAATAGGCATTAAGAAAGAAGGCAGATGGCATACAATCCATCTGAAACATTAAGTCCCTTATTCCTTCCCCTGGGTACTTTCTTTCAGGTGAGAGAATCCATCTAACAAAATAGTGAGATTTCTGGTCAGAGTCCTTCAATAGACTCAGTGTTATTTTTGTGAGCTTTGTTTAGCTGGGCAGGTTAGAAGGGGGCACCTAGACTTACAACACTAGATGCTTCTTCATGCCAGTGACATGCTGAGAGGACAGGCTTTGCTTGTATGAGACTACTTATTGACAGACACCTTAAAAAATAAAAGGTACCATAGCCACCCAGCCCCCCCATCTTCAAAGGTTTTGTATTCCCTTCTTTAAACCTTCTTCCTCCTCTCCAACTTCTGTCTTCCCAGACACAGTTGGTATGAGAAAAATGAAAGCGAAGAAGGAAACTGCACCACCCCCTCTCACCTCCCCCCAAAGGGTACTGTTTTGCATTTGCTTAAACCTGTTGCTTTTCCACCTTTATTCAAAGGCTCCTTGCATTCGAAAAGCAAACATTCACACTCCTTTGATACCTACAGGACTCCAGAAACCCTTATATGAATCAAAATTCACTAGAGTAGGTTCTCAAGGGGAAAAATGTGTTCTTGGAAGGCTCAAGGAAAGGATTACTTCTTAGGCAGAAGTGATACTGGCCCAGCTCTCAACCACAATCTCTATTTGTAACCTAAAAAAAAAAATATAATCACCAACAGCAGTAGGGCCACACAATACTTGAAATCACAAGCAAAATATTTTATGATATGAAAAGATCACAAAAAAACACTAAATAGAAATATTCTTTCCTACAAAAAGGAGGCCATAGTTTAAATATCTGCCTTGAAAAACATCTTTTAAGGGCAGTTTTATAGCTCTTCAGAAGTGAAACTGCAAATGCACTCAAGTGCTGCACTTCATACACTGGAATTTACAGTTTCCAGTCAGATTTGAGAGCTACAACACACCAAATTTTCTACAAGACAGCAGCATCTGATGGAAGTTTCAGGAACTAAGAAACCACTCTGCGGTGCAATAATTTAAGACTTACTTTGTTATCTACCATACCCCACTGTCAGAAACTTCAGGGTCTCCAGCAGGGTGGGACTTGTTTGCACGTCAGCTCAGAAACTGGCACTTCAACCCCAGCTTAGCTCTAAGCCTAAGCTAAGTGACCTGCACCTTATTTCTGCCACTTCTGTGATGGCTAGTTACTAGTAGGAGGATGAAGCAGAATTGCCTTAAACTATCACAGCTTGCCACAAATGGTACTTGTCAGTTCTCGGGGAACAGGCTTCTGGCAGCCAGTTCAGTTCCACATCATTCCAAGCAAGCAGATTCACTACAGCTTACAAAGGAATCACTGCATAAATCTACTCTTGCAACAATGCATACAACTCTGACCACAAAAGAAACTCAAGAACTTACAGCATCCCAAACTTGCAAGTAGACCTGTCCTATTTAGCCAGTGTAAAAATAACACCCATTTCCCCCTGACCTACTATGTTGGATGCCTGAACTCCTACATGGAAACAATCAACTCCTTTTGCTATCGCAGAGCCTACTTAGGCTTCATCACCAAGTTAAGGGAACATTTCAGACACTGTTCTCTTGAATTTAGGGTCAAAAACCACATTCACCTGGGGTAGAAAGTTTCGGTTGGGGTTGCTACTGTATCTCCATTGCCACCAAAAACCCCTTTTTTCTTAGAAAAGCTAAGTCTACTATATTTTGGTCATCAAACATGTATATTGAGTGTTCTAGGACTGTGAGCATTTCCTAGTCATAACAGTCCAAAGAGAAAGTTCCCCTTTTTATTTGAGGGTAACAAATAGTACATAGAGATCAAAGCTCCTAAGGATTTTGAAAAGAAAAAAGATTATTCTCACTTGATAAAGGCATAGTTTTGGATTACATGAAGCAAATCTGTTCAGGCCTATATGTACAAAAAAATAGCATAGGATTGCAAAACAGTATGAAGTATATGCAGTTCTTACACATGTGAAATCTACTTCAAATCTATTTCCATCCATGTTCCTCTATAGAATTTTTTCCATTTTAAAGTAGACTTTTAAAAAGTAGCAATATACATGGAAAATGCTAGAAGAATCAGTACTTACAAAAAAAGATACTCAAGCATACAGACTTACTTGCATTCCCCAGGTGTACTGCAACCACCATGGAGCAAATTACATCCTTGTTTACATACAGCTGTAAATAGAAAAAGATTTAGGCATTAGTCTGGGCAGCTAGGTATCCATCAGTACAGCAGCAATCTGGAACTGTTCAGCTAGGGCTTCTGTCATTTAGCCTATATGTTTTTTGTGCAAAGCAGACTACCTTTTGCCATATTCCAACAGTTGTTGCTTCCAGCTAGCTATTTCACAAACCACAACCCCATTACAACTGTTTATGGAAAAAAAACCCCAAACCTTAAGATAAGTCCTTGAAAAAGTTCATATCGAATAGGTTTGCAGCAAGAGTGTCATCACTGAAATATTTATCAAATACAGTTATTTTTTAAACCTGGTATTAGACTGGCATTATGCTGGAAATCCCAAGCTTCAAAAGATACACATGACCTTGAGTAAGCCCTAAAAATGGTCTCCCTTGTCATTAACAAGGTTTTGCTGACAAGGAACAGAAAACAAAACCAAGAAGCCCTCAACAGAAATAAGAGTATGTCAAGTAATTTTAGCACTAATTACTCACCAAGACTGAAGGCAAAACGCAGAGATTTGATTGAGTGGTACATTAAAAAGGAGGACTGCACTTGAATTTCTCTTCATATTAAGAGGTATCAAAAAGCTTTCAGCTTTGCATACATTACACTTAAAACCTTTTCGTTTGCAAATAGTGTTACAAGGGTATTTTTACAGGATTAAAGTCTACAGTTATACTACTGATAACACTGTTCAATAAAATCTTACATTAACAGATGTGATACATCATTTTGTTTTGAAGTAACACCACTATTGAATAAAGTCAAATAGTAAAAAGATGTTTGACTAGTTCGAATCCTGAATTTGTTGTGTAGACCCCATAGCACACACCAGAAGCAACACTGTATCCTGCACTAGGCTCCACTCTTCAATAAAGGATGTTTTTTTCAAAGACTTGTATTCAAAGGACAAAGTCTGTATGTGTTAAAATTAACATGCTACAGCCCCGACACTACAGAAACCTCTCCTGCAGTTTATACTTAACATATATACACTAGAGCTAATCTAAAATGAAGCACACAGTACTACCTTGTTTACATTCTTCTCCCATCCAACCTTCCATGCAGGCTTTGTTTCCATTTTGATCACACGTGTAGTGACCAACAAAGTCATCTCGAGGACCACAAAATTTATTGCACAGAGCACTGTAGTAATTTTCATCACACTTCACTCTTATTTGTACTTCAAAATGGGCAACAGGACCATTAAATTGTAGTGTCTTCCACCGATCTTCCGGGTTGATCATGCCAGCATGTGCCACTCGTTCTATTAACAAGTCTTCACCTTTTTAAAAAAAGGTAAATTCAACAGGCAATAAGTTCGATAGCACACAAGAGCATATAAATTCAAATCAAAAGTATTTAACTGGTTAAGAGAAAACCTGGTAAAGAAAATGTTAAGATGATAAAGATCTACTGTATAACTGAATTTTCCTTTGCCTTGCAAAGTTCATTACAGGAAGGCCAATTTAAAAAAGTGTCCCAAAGGAAATATTAAAAACCCCTGGAACATAATCCATAGGAAATAGCTTATTTTCCAAGGCAGCCAAACATACCACACCCACACGCTGACAACTAGCAGCTTTATCTTGATCTGAGGCTCTTTTTGGCTCCTTTCTGTTCTTATAAAATTGCAAAATCTGCATAACCTAGTAGCTGAGATATTAAAGTTCTATAGTGCAAGTTTAATTTTAGAAATAAAGCAAAACATAGTATACTCAATTTGCTGCAAAATTACTAAGCAATCATAAACACTCTGGTAGGCTTGCATTATGTACATAAACTAACTTGTTTCCATTTTATCATTCTCTCTACAGTAAAGGAAAATTATCTTTAACAAGCATTTCATAGAACACGGTGTAGCTAGTATTTGACATTTTGAGAAGAAATATACAAGTGAACCCAGGATTGTCAAGGGGCCATTCTCAACCCTGTATCCTACTTATCCTTATCCCCAGTGGAACTACCGATAATTGTGATCACTGTTGCAATATACTCTATAAGGATCCTGCCTTGCCCTCAGAGAAAGCAGCAGCACTGCTACTGCCAGGTTTCATTAACTGAGACCAAATGTGCACAAAGTATTATCTATCACATGG
Source organism: Astur gentilis (assembly GCF_929443795.1). NCBI lineage: Eukaryota > Metazoa > Chordata > Aves > Accipitriformes > Accipitridae > Astur > Astur gentilis. The sequence goes on from NC_064904.1 coordinate 14,131,627, forward strand.
GACAAGAGGATTCCAGGATATAAGATTATGGAACTGCCAACACAAAGTATTTTCATTTTTATGAATATCCATTTTGTATTTTTATCCATTTGATTCTTGGTATAGAAGCTTCAGTACTAGGAGTTGAGACAATTATAGTCAGTACAGTGAAATTATACGATTGCTTCAGTAAATGTTAAGAATAAGCAAAGCACAGTAAGGGTAAAGATAGACAGCGAGTAACCCCAGTAATAAGAATTTTCAAATGTTTTCACTATTCAGATCTGGTAACATCCTACTGCAAGAATTTTTCTAGGTGACTCTGCAAGCTGTAGCTGGAACTCCAAGCACTATTTAAGGACAAGAAAAAGGTACACAAGCTCCACTTTTATACATGAATTTCACACCCATTTATGAAATAGCGATAATATTGCCAGCTCAGAGCTTCAGAGTCTATCTTCTTTAAATAATAAAGATAGTTTAAAATTCATGTTGAAAGAAATGAGGAACCAAAAACTTGCACAAGGCAAGAGGCTGCAATGGTAGCGAGATAAAGTCTAAACTTCAGATTATTAATAATATAAAACACACCAAGCTGGGAGCAAGCAATACTAAACTATCTTTTTTCAGCAAAGGCATTTCACCTACTTTCTTTCTAGAAGTCATTAACCTAATCTATTTAGAAGATAAAACCAAATGAGTGACTGTTTCTCACCTAGGAGGTTATTGACAGCATAGAAGTATCTTGTGCATCTGTTAACAAAACTGCACTTCCTCCTCAGTGTGTAAAAGGACTCAAGCAACAGTTTTCAGTCACTCCAACATTAAAGGAAAAGGGAAGCTACAGAAGTAGTGGGCCCTGCAATGTATTTTTGTTACCTTAACATCTTTTTTCAAGCTTGCTTCTACCATAAAATCTTTCCCCTTAAAATTAAAGAATATTGAACTTTAAAAAAAAAGCTGTTTTAATCAAGCATTGAGAGGTTCTCCAATTTTCAAGAACTCAAAGTATCTCTCTGCTTTAATATTAAAAGTGGTATTGCCATGTATAGGCTACAATTCATGCTTACCTGGACTAGTCTGCATAAAACATTTTATGGCTAGACAAGACACACTGATGTCTATCCCTGTTCTTTAACTCTCTAAATCCTGCATGTGAATTCCTCTGTCATCCAGCAGCACATGGTCAGTGGCAGAGTGGACAAGAAACATGCAAGCTAGAAAAGGCTGCCTGCATTTTATTTTTGACTGAACAGGATATCTATCATACCACCAGCCACCATTAAAAGCTTCATGATTAGATTCAACATCCTTTTATAATCATCTTCTTCTCTAATGACTATTGATCTGAAAAACTGTAAAGGAAAAATGCTGAATCATTGAATGGTCTAAGAATTTGAACAAATAGCAAATAGGCATTATAGAGCTATTTTCCAGCTATCAGCAACACAGGCTCATTAAAAATGGCTGCAACAGCCACTGCTATGAAACTGTTTTCTCAAAGTGCATCAGATGGACTGAAGAACAGGTCCCAAGATTAAAGGAGTGACTTATATAATAAAAAGCTTATCAAGCATCTTCAGGCTAATGCAGATTCAGGCTCAGTTAAACAACTGGAACAAGCATTACAGCCATTGCAAATATACCTATGCAGAACAGTCCTCTTGATACCTGGGGTCAAGAACAGGGGAAATAACCCATTAGTTCCTTTTTTTTTTTTTTTTGAACACTCAAGCTTTATCTTCACAAACTCCTCTGAAAAAGAATGTATTCTGAGTCTTAAGAACTTTTCCTCTAGCTTATATCAGCAAAAGTAGGGCTTAACAGCCTAAATAAGCAAGCCAAATAATTTACCCTGAACCACAAAAGGCATCAGGAAATCAACTCCAAAACATTTAGTTTCTAATGCTAAATTCTTAAATACCAGAGTAAGTATGAGAATTCTGCTTTACTTCAAATTTAAAACTGATCCCAAATAGAATGTGCATCTTCCAAAGAGATCTGTAATTGCAGGGAGGAACATGTCTGTCGAGGTTCCTCCTTCCTCCCCCACAATGCCAAAGTGTTTCTGAAGATATTCAGTCTCACGTTTAACCGTTCTAATGAGACAAGTTTGCTCCCTGCATCTGGTTTACCATTAAAATTCCCCTTAGGAACTCACACAAGTTACCTTTAGCCCTCAGTAAAGGCAAAGAGCTGCGTAACTGCATTTGTCTGGCTATTAGTCAAAAAAGCAGCATACACTACTAGAACCTCCTCCCTCCAATACACCTCAGAAGCAATAAGGCTTCTCTTCCTTGATGACTAAGAGGTTTTCTACAAGCCTCTCTAGAAAAGCAGATAGTGAAACAGACATTTGCATAAAAGGACATAATGGCTAAAAGGTGGTTCTTTAATTAATGTTCCCAAAGCATCTGATTTTTGGAAGAGAAAGCCTCATCTGAAGAGTATCTAACTGTGCAATCAGGAACCATCACTGCACTTAAATAAGAACACTGCTCATCAACACCCTAACTTTTAGCAGAGGTCAGACATTCCCAACAAGCCAGTCACAGGGCAATACAAAAAGTGATGCTGGTAGCTGTTTGCAAGGAAACACACACAGTAGTGTATGGACTTCATGCCCAAAGGAACAGGAGGTGCCCAGCTCAGGAAGCACATTCTCTTCAGCATTTTTCAAGCAACCATTTCAAAAAGCTATAAGGACAGATTAGTCTCCTACAGACTAACATGAAAGAGGAAGGCAACCACTGTATCCCTGCGGTAGACATGTAGTCAAATGGAAAGTTACTTTACACATGAAGATGCCAACTTGCTTCATAATGGCAGCACCGGGCTAGGTGTTGCCAAGACTTCTGCTATATAACTAAAAGTTTGCCAAGTCAAATCACTTACCTGGAAAGCAGTTAACTGCTGTGACAGATGACAGAGAACAGGCCCTTTACAGTGACTTTGTATCTAAGGCAGTTTCCTCTCCCCCTCCTCCACTCTCCCAAAGCAAACAAGCCGTAACACTATACTGCCACAAGCTACCCTCCGAGCCAACCCTGCTGCACAGAGGAGGAAAAAAAGCACAGGAGTAGTTCATGAATCAGTGTCTGAAAGCCCCTTAGAATTTGTAGTTCGAGGTAAGTATTGGGGAAACACTTGCCCTACCAGATTTGTTCTTGAGATGGTACTTCACAGATCTGCTCTGAGCACCCTTCTCTTGCTTTCGATGTGTGCAAGGAAAAATATAGGATGCTAAGACATAGAGGGGAGGATGAATAACAGCTGTTCTAAATCTTCAAGTTCTTCACTGGAACCCCCTCTTTCCAGGTTTGGGGGTTTTTTGTTTGTTGGTTTTTTTAGGCTTTTTTGGGGCTGGTGTTGTTTTTTGTTATTGTGTTGGGGTTTGTGTTTTTTTTAAATACCCACTTGAAAGTCCAAGCTGGAACACAGGACCTGCATTTAACTTTCAGCCTTACTCATACCCATTAAAGGAAAGCAAAACCTGACTTTGGAACCAATTAATCAGCTTATAAACAGACTCTTGCAATTACTTTGATTAATCTATCTTACAGTAGCAACAGAAGACACATGTAACCTGATCCAGAGATCAGCGTAGTGTTCAGGATATGTTAGGGAGTTCAGCTTTCCACAGATAACTCTGTTCACCCCTCCAGGATGCAGATATTGTTCGTCTTTTCTCTGGAGGAGTTGCCATATTCCCTTTCCTATTCTCTTAGATATGAATTTTTACTGATTTTTCCCTGTTAGGCAGTTCAGTACATCTTGCAGAAATACAAGGTAAGTAGTGTCTTTGCATCTTGACAGATTCACAAAGGCAAAACCTGCTGGAGGACTCCCTGCCAAGACCACTCAAAAAAAAAAAAAAACAAACCCCAAAAAACCAAAAGAAACCCCCACACCCACAAAAACCAACCACAAATGAAAAACTTCAGCATTAAGAATTCTTCCTAGGAATCTAACATGCAAGTCTAAATTGAAGCATGGCAAAGCAACAGGTCTGTATCATGGAATCAGTAAACAGACTACTGAAACATTTAACCAAGACAAGCGTTTAGCTAAGTCTTCTGCCAAATTACAGGCCAAGAAAGCCTTCCTAAATTCACATGACAAGCCTTCTAGGTTTCAGATGCAATACAACTTAACAGCATCTCTCTGGCAGCCTATATTAAAGGGAAGTTCAACTTCCATTAGCAGTTTCTCATGAGAGCTAAGTTGTCATCTGACACATACAGACTCCTGGAGTTCATGGAAACTTAAATTAAGGAGATGGCCCACCAGCCCTCCAGAAGACACTATATATCCTGTTGGTCTGAAGTTCAAGGAAAAAAGTTACATCAATGCAAGTAAACAGATTTGTTACAGCATGTTAAAAAACTAAAAAGCTAAGAAAGACTTAACAGAAATCTAAAGTGATTGTCCCCTTACCAAGTGTATTTAAAAAGAAACGTTGAGTTTTAAAGCTACAGGTTTGCAGAACAATTCTGCAGATTCTAAGACATAAACATAGCAAGTTACAAGACCATTATTTGTTAAGTAGCTTATTAAAAAACAAAATTCAGAAGTTAAATGGATACAGATCTGTTTTGCAGGATAGGCTCTTCATGTTCACTCCCTTCTATACCATCTCATGAGTTAATCTGCTATCTAGAGCTGGGGCATGAATATTCCACTAATTGCTGTACTAGCTGCCTCTAAGTAAATTATTCCCAAGCTGGAAACTATTTAAAGGAATTAACTTCATGTAATACTTTTTGAACAAAGCATTCAAAAGGTTGCCTCCAATCTGTTGCTATGTAGGATATCTAAATTTATTCAAGATTCAGGCTTACACTGCTCAGCACAAGAGATCTCATTTTGAATACCATGTCCAGCTTTGGGAAGAGCCCTTCAAGAAGGCTGTGGACCAACTGAAGGGTTGCAGCAACATGAATTAGCAGAGATCTAAAGAAAACATACCTATTAGAAAAGGTTAAAGGAGCTGTTAAACAAGACACAAGAAGCTTAATCTAACAGAGGGTGGGCTCAGGAACAAACTACAAACTCATCATTACTTTGTCACTGGAGACAGAGTATGTTAGAAAAATCTCTAATTTAGGAATGTCCGTCAGGAAAATGGAGATGGGACTGATCCCAATCTTCAAGGAAAAGGACCTTGAAACTCCTAACACAGCCTTAAATTCAATTGAACTTTGCCAATTTTTTATGCTTGATGCATCTTGATAAGGATGGTCAGTGAAGCAGCACAGAATGGAACCTATAATTAGAAACTGATGATGATTTGGGACATAAACCTTTGCCATCTTAATGTTCAAACACTTTCTTCTCTATATTGATCCAAGCTAAGGTTAAATAGTCCATAATTAACCATACAAAACGTTAAAGTCTGAAGTTCACTTAACACATAGCCAAAAGCATCGATTATTTTAAGACATGTTTGTAAGCCATTACCAAAGAGTAGGTTCAAGCTGGAGTCCTACTTCAGCAACAATATGGCAACCAACACCTTCACAAGATTTTTAAGTATTTATACAATAATCTTGCTTTTCCTTCAGATCAATAGCTCTGCTCTGATACTGACCATTACCATTTACAGACCAGAAATGCAAGGTAACTTTCAGTACTTGAGGAGAAACAAACACAGAAGGAATCATACCATGACTTAAAACACCTTCATCCAAAACATCAAGCATGGTTTCTTTATGGGGAGCAAGAATGCTTATTTGTTTACCTGATAATGTAAACTGTTGCACAACATGGTTATGGGTAAACTGAGGAGAATTTAAAGTGCAACTCTACAACACAATTTTCTTTTTTTTTAAAAAAGGGCCTACCATGATTTTTAAACATTTTTTAAAGCTAATAATTAAGTCATGTATTACAACCTTCACTTACTACTGTCCATTCTTTTTCCTATCAGTAATAATTTTTCATAGTTCCTAACCCAACATTCACTGCTTGGATTTGTACATGCCCTTTATTTAGACAGCAGGTTTGCATTCAGACTCATTTGGAGGGATGGCTAATTGCAGCAGCATACCATTTCCCTCCTCCCCAAATCTGTGTACACATAGCAGAGAGTAAGTGAAAATTGCAAGTTTTACATAAATACTCACCACCTTTTGTATCATTATCCCAATCCCATGCTTCTATTATTAATGTGAATGATCTCTGAAAAGAAACAAGACACCAGTTAGATAGAATAAAATACTATCTGTTACACACCAGACACAAACAGTGATTTGCAATAAGCAGATACTGCTGTTACAAGAAAGCCGACTGAAAGCAGTTAAAAATTTCACTTCTCTGCTGTCATGTGAAAGCCCTTGAAGGCATCTTCTCAAAAGCATGAAATATAACAGCATTAAAAACTGTGGGGCAAAACATGCTAACAGCAAAACAAAAACATACCTCCCCCTCTCCCCCAACCAAGGACTGAATTATTCTTCTTCTCCTCCTACTGCATCTAATGCTCAGCTTTTCTTAGCCACAGAAATCCTTTTCAGAAGTAGCCCTAAAACATTTGAATGAAGTGAGGGGTTCTGAACCTTAGGAAACAGCTAGGATATTTAAGACTTAAGCAACTGAAGACCAAAAAAAGGAATAAAATCAGACCCATCCTTTAGGAAGCACATGAAAAATCAAGTCTATATAATAGATCTGTTTGCTGTTTTCTAGAAAAATGTATCTGAAGAAGAAACATACAAAAATCTACCCTGCATCTATCAAGAATTTAGACTTTTCTCATGAAAGGGGTAGTGTGAAAAAAGGACCTGCAAAAGACACGGCAGAAACATAATTGTTAAAGGAAGCGTACTTGGTACTATACTTCCCCATAAGGAAAGAGGAAAAGCATTATTTCAGACAGTTTTAAAATTATTTGGAAAAAACCATGAAGGCTTTAGTTCACTAAAGCTAGGCTTCAAGCATTTTACTTGGGATTATGACCAAATATACAGGATAGATGTTGATATTCAAAAACTAAACTTATTTAGGAAAAAGTTTCCTTACACATACATGTAATGTTTACCTGTTTTAACAAGAGTAGCTGTCAAACCCTTCAGCTTTGATAGTTTCCAACTTGTCCCAGTTAACACCAAGATTCTCACATACATTTAAAACCGAGGAAAAAACCTCCAACAACAGAAAGAGTTAGTGCAACACTATCCTAAAACCCTCATGTATATATCTTTGTCCTTAGAGGCAAGCCACACCAAAACCTGAAGCTCTTTAAATACAGCAGAGACAAGCTTTGTGCACAGAATTCACAGGCTAACAACCTATGAATTCACATGGACCTGGGGACATTCAGCCAAGAAATTAAGAGCACCATTTTAGGAAGAGGATTATGTAAGGATTCAGCTATCTTTCATAGAGTGCTTAGAACTATTTTACTATTACATCAAGAGATGTATATTTTTACTTTGAGAAAACCCATAAGTGCTTTGTATGCCACTCGCCTCCCCACCAAGGTGAGCTGATCATAACAATGAAATCTCCCCATTTTAGAACAGCAGCAGCAACAGATCAGTGCAGCACCCTAAGCAGAAGGGCTCTTTGCCTGAGGACCTTCATGACTGCAGCAAGGAATCAGTCTATTCAGAAGTGCACTTAACCGAGTGTGTATTTTTCTATTGCTTAGTTACGTTAACATGTAAACCACAAACTATGCCTTTGAAAAATGTCTGTCTTCTGTACTTTCAGCTTCAGATGTATGCTAGGGAAGGTGATATTCCATTATTACAGTCAAGGAAGGAGTGAAAAAGGAAGCTCAGCAGCAACTATACTGGACAGCATACTTGAGCTGGAACTGCCTTTAGAAAAGGCCAACTGATAGAGATCAGCTGAGAAAGCAAAGGCCTCTACTTCTAAGGTATGACAACATAGCACAACTCAACTCCACAAATTTTTTGAAAACAAATGTTAGTTGAGCATTTCAGTAGCTTCACCCTCCAACTCCCTGCTCTGCCCTGCCACCCCAATCTCAGCATTTACGGAAGCAGCATAGGATCCTACTGTATTCTGAAAACACTACCTGCCACCCCTCTCCTAAACTGCTACCTGAAAAATAAATGTAGAGCGAATCCTACCAGAAAATAGGTACTACATAGTATTGCTGTAACCTTATCTTCTGGCAACTGCAAGTCTCCTTTCTTTGCATCAAAATTAAGTGCTGACCTAGGCAGAATTCTGCAAATCAGTGCATGGCATGATCCAAAGCTTTGTTATCCACCTCTCCTGCTTTTAACAACTGATCTTCTAACATATCCCTCAGTTTTCCTGTGTTCCATTGATTTGTATTAGAAGTACAAAATTGTGCTCAAGTGCTTCCAGATGTCCACTTACTGATCTTATGAAAGTGCTGGTCTTTCCTACTGCAAATTGGCTGTTGCATCTGACTGCCCACACAGGCTAAGGCGGAAAAAAATTTAAGCTGGACTTGCTGTCTTAGGAAACAGATCAGTCAACTATGCCTTCCCGTCATTCCAATTGAAAACAGATTTGTATCTTTGCCTAGGATGCTAGGGAATTTTTGTCGATCAAGAGAGTTCCACACAATGCAGTGTTCCAGCATGCTCATGCTGGAAGGTATGAACGGGGATAAAGAAGCATTCTACCAATTTTAAGATGCTTAAAATAAGGAGCCCCATAGCTCCATGGTGGCAAATCTGACCATCTAAGCTGGCATAGACTCTGGAGTTGAAAATACTCCTCTACTGCCTTATAGAAAATAGTATGTTACAAGCAACTATGACGCTGGCACACAGCTCTTCTTCCAAGATGTGGAACAACTGAATTTGTGGCCAAATAACTGATCTCTGGAGCCCGCACAGCTCGTGCTGCCTCCTGGTGGCAGGCAGGGCAAGGACATGGCTCTGCAAGCCCCAGGTTCCACAGGCCTGATCTCAAGCATTTGCTTTTACCATCCTCCCACTGGTGACCACCAAGAACTATAAGCCCATCTACAAAAAGCTTAAACATACACAACAAAGACAAGACCCAGACTATTAAATCCTTTCACTTACTGCCATCCCATAGCCTCTTTTCCACATGTCTACTTATGGGCTACCGGGCTAGCACTTGGCCATTTACACATGAGCAAGCACATGGAGCGTGACATTTTAGGAAGGCTTGTAGTCACACTTGCAGATTAGAGATGTTATTCAAATGGCAGTAAACAGTATTGACAGACAAATGGATGTTTACTGGAAGATCAGTTTCAGCTGGGACAGTTCTCAGTTGTGCAACTTCCTGCTTTCTACTGACAGTTACACAGTCACCCTTAAAAACCCCTAACAGACAGTAAGAACGTAACCAGATGATAAAGTGATTTTTGTGGCTATTCTACCTCTGGAGAAGACGGTTAAGGTTACCAACACAACTTGTTACCTCTTCCTCTCCTCCAGCTAGTCAATAACTTTGAAGAGGAATTCCTCTCCGTGGTAGCATGATGGATTGTCACACCGCAATTACTACACCTCAAAATTGGAAACAGATCCTTAAACTACTGGTTCAAAAACCCCCTCTCTCCCACCACCACAAGCATCAAGTCTTGCACTAGATCTGCTTAAATTCTTTAGAATTTTGCACGTTGCTTTAAGAGAACAGCTGAAAACTTAGAACGAAGCATCTGTGTTACTGAGTATATTCATGGTATGCTTCCCTGAGAGCTTTCCAGTTATTGCTTAACTATCAGAAACATTTGTTTGACTATCAAAAACATTTATTAGTGGAAATTTTAATATCCATACACTCGCCCATACTGTAACCCTGCCCAATAACCAGAGTAAGAGCTATAGGCTGAATAACATTAATGGATATAAGTTTTGAAGAATATTTTTAACTTACGTAATGGACATACCCATTTTATAAAAGCTCCACCATTGGTTTGCATTAGTCATCTCTGTACTTTTCAACAGCAAGTCTAACACAAGACAACCCAGCACATCTTTTGCTAGCACCAGCTGCAAGTAACTCTTCTGTAGCACAGATACTTACACCAGACAACGTCCGTCTTAAATTGTGCATATGGAAAACAATTACAGAACTTGCATTAATTTAGCTCTTGTCCAGAATCTAATGTCTAGCCATACTGCAAATCATTAAACACATCACATCATCCAGTGGTGTATTGGCTCTTTGATGTATCTTTAATAAGAACAGGCTTGCTTAAGAGCTATTTAAGGTAAGAAGGCTATTGATACAGATATGTGTGTTCAAGTTCCTGCATAAATCTAATGGAAAACTCTATATTTTCTAACATCTAACAAGTATCCTAAGAATGGCCCAAATTCATGAGTCTTTTCCACCTAAAACACACACACCACCACACCCGCATTTCTAACTTGCACAGAACTCTTGCCGTCGGCTGATATGACTAGCACCTCACAACAGCAGGACATGCACATTCCAGCCTGTTCTTATATATAAGAAAAGCTTTGCGAAGTAGTATCTGTTATTCATTTAAACTAGTACTAGCAAAATATTTAGAAAATATTTTAAAAGTGACCATGGCACAGATTGGAGGGGGAGGGGATGGGGGTGAACATACAGCACTGAAAATAGATTCTACTGACTTTGGTGTCTAGGTTTATCTTCCAGACAGAATTAAACACAAGACACCATTTGTGCTCATCAAATAAAAAACCAGAAGATGTTAAAGGCTAAAGTCAGAAGACCATCAGCACACTTCTGCAGAAGAGCACAGATTTATGAAAGAACCATTTTGTAGGAGTTAACTAAACAGATATGCCAAGTAGTTTGGAAAGATACAAATTAAGCCTGTTTATCTTGGTGATGCTGCTTCAGTTGTGTTTTTTCTCAGGATTGGTGTTGACAAAAGCAACTTCAAAGCATTATTCCATTGTTTACACTAAACAAAACACTCCCCATACTATCCCAGCGACCTCCTTTCTGGGGAAAGGGGAAACAAGACCTGTAATATTGGTTTGGCATTGTCTTTTCATGAACTATTACTATTACCTTGATATTTGCAAATCAACACTCAAAAGGTGGGGTTTTTTTGGCAAACCAGACATGTCAGACTTTTCATCCCAAGAAAGATGATCAATCTGCTGACAGCACTTTCAGTCAGGTATAGAACTTATATTCTCCAACTCAAAGTCTGAAAAACGCAAAAAGTGAAGGTTGAGCTGAAATCAGTACTTGACTTTTTCTGCATCAATAACATGCTATTGTGTATTAAAATACTTTTATTCCAACAGACAAAGAATTATCAATTTCATGTGAATAAAAGGACTGACTGGAGTTTCTACAGGGGAAAAACCTTGGAAGAAATCAGAAATTGGCTATGAAGTAGAAAAAAGCATGGCCCCTAAACAAATCCAGAGCCCATGTTTATCTTCCTGTTCCATACTCACACAGTAAACGCATGGTCTCATCACCAGTCAATACAGTTTCCTTTCAAACCTCAATCAAGTATAGGCAACATTTGTATTTGAACATTTCAAGTGTAAAAGCAGGTCAAAGAACAGCAGCATATCACTATTCTTACTACTAGTCTAATTTTCTTAACCTCTGGAGTAAGTCATCACCAATATTTCTTACAACCAAGTCCATTAAGTCTTGATCAGCACAGTCAACTCTCATACTCGGTTTCCCAGACAAGTGAGGCAAGCACAGGTCTGGGGGCTTCCCCCCCCCCCCCCCCCCCTTTTTTTTTTTGCAGCACCTCTCCCCCTCCCCCAAGCAGCCTAAAAAGCTGACTTCAAGGCAAGCATTTTCCATTTCCTTCCCCAGGAGCTCTGCAGCAAGTTCTTACAACTTCCTCATGAATAAACTAGAAGTGCAAAGGGAGTAAGGAAGAAATGAAGAAAGATTCTGAGAAGGTCCAGGACTCATCCTCAACACAGGTTTAAGGGCAGACAGATGGAACAAGCTTGCAGGTTGATCTTTTAGAAGCAGACATTATAATGGAGACCTTTACTGAAGGAAGAAAAGCTCCCTGGTTTGGAGGGGAAGGGGGGGGGGGCAGGAAGGAGGCTGTTTTTTGAGACTTGAAGGATATTTCAGCCACACTCACATGCAAGAACTTGTCTACTGAAAGCAAAGGCCATTCCACCACACAAAATCATAAAGATGCCCATCCTCTAAACCCTTATTCTTCATCGGAGAAGTAAGCACCACTAGCATAGCAAGTCCTAAACACAAGCTTTCCCTTTGGAAACCAGGGCCAAACAATCCCATTTTGTCAGGAGTGCTGTGGAAGGCTGGGTTAGAGTACTGCAAACATCGGCAGCAGATAGCAGAAAGCAATTGAGCAAGTTGAAGCCTTCTATTTGAGAGCAATTACTGCAGTTATACTCCTCTTGGCCCAGTCACAAAAGCAGGATGATGTTTACAAACTTTGGAGCCCTACTGTTGTGTGAGGGGAACTCTTTATGAACTAGCCCCACCTGACAATCTCTAGGAAGTCTGCAAATCTTTGGGGCAGAGTAGGGTATTTTTTGCCATGGTTACCAGCCAGCAGGCTGGTATCTCCACCTTCATGAGTCTGAACACTTCATTCCACTCCTCCCCCGAACTAAGCAAAGTCAAAACTGGAGGGGTGTGTATGCATATGGGGGTGGTGGGGGAAATCTAGATGTCTAGACTATTAAGACTCATTTCATTGCAAAAGGAGCACAAATGAAAACAACAGGTGAATAAGTCAGAGCCAGTCTTGAAGTTAATATATCAAATTTAACACCCAGGTAGAGACTCACCTCCAGTTAAAGAAAATTACCCATCAACTAGGCGGAAGAATCCTACCAGCAACCAGCTGCATGCATCTAAAAGATAAAACAACTTCAAGGAGGGACTCAAAGGAGTATTACAACATCAATTTGGCAGCGCCCAGTGCTTTGTGCAACAGGAGCACAGTGTGCTTCTCTCCAAGAGGATCAAACTACTAGATCATGACATACATTACCAGATGATATATCTGTAGGAAGATCTTCAAGTGAAGGTTTGAAGATAACGCTGATCCTGCTGCAATGGCAGAATACAGCAGGAGCTTCTCGATATAAGGGGGTCTTGATATATCATGGGACAACAAACGTTTTAGCTGTGGCATTCTAAAAATCATCTGAAGACACATATTAGCCTGTAGAAACAATGACCCATTTTCAGGTATCTCACAAGAGACCAAAATGCCATGTGTCCGACTAGAGCTCCTCAAGGGAGAACATTAATGCAGTCACCTCAGACCACATACAGAGCAAAGAGCAAGCTCTCTGGAGTTCCATCCATATATGAGAAGCTAAACCAACAGAAGAAAGACTCCACAAGCTTCTCTTAATTTAGCACACTAGACAGAAACTCAAAGCAAATCTCAGCCAATTCAACCTTGTAACAAATGACATCTTAGAGACGAGTATATGTTCCCAATACCTCTGTACTGGCCCTGACCTTTGGTAGCACCCTCTGTCAGACAACTGCTGCAGGCAGAGCAGCAGCATCCTTGAGTGAATGGAAAGCATGCACCTAACACTTTTCACAGACCCAGAAGCAAGTCATTAGCTTCTTATTTAGAAAAACTGCAGGAGATCTGACCCAGCAGTAGTCATGTCAGGACTTCATCTGAAGAAAAGCTGATCTGCTAGCTACTCTCAGCTCACAGGACACTATGGTTCTAGAAGAGCCTATCCCTATTTTAAAGCAGTGCCTTTCACCATTACACACATAACAGCAATGTTAGTCCTGTGGAATAGAAGTAACTCCTGCCTCTGCTTTTTATAGCTGTCTGCTACTCATCCCCACCCTACTCCATCCCCCCTCCCCTGATTCCAGCATATACACATCTCTGCTGTAATTGGGAAGATTAAGTTCCAATTCTGAAGTCCAAGCTGTCAACTGTGGTCACTTAAATTTGAACAAACACCATCGGATTGGCTTCCAAATAATTTGTTTTCCTTATGCTTCCAGAACTAAACAAAAAAAACCCCAAACAATCAGTGAAATCTTAGCTACTCAGGTACAAGGGCTCCTGCGATAACTCGCCTTTGCTGAGACTTTCCAGCAAGAAACGAGAAAAATATCAATGTTTAATACCAATACAAGCTATCATTACCACATTTACCAGTTTCGTTGAAACACTTCTATTTTACTGCAAATGCCTTCTGCCTGTGCCACCTCTAGGCATCTCCTGTGTATCACAAGTCTCAAAAGTACTTGTTTATAAAACTAATCAATACATCAAGGATGACAGAATTTATTTATTTTTTTTTCCAACTGGCTGAGCAAGCACAATGCTCATGAAAAAAATAATCAATTTAATCTTAGGTGCATGATCAGTAACTACAATTTCACTCTAGTGACTAGAATAGTGGCATTCTAGGAGGTGTGGAAACCAGTTCTTGGACTAACATATACACATTTTAATCTTACTGATCATTTCTCTTTCCACAGTATCTTTAAGAATTCTTCGTGCCAACTGTCATTAACAGGCATACAGTATTTCAAATCTTGCCATTTAAACCTCCAACCTTGCTGAATGTAAACACGTTTTCAGAGAGCCTCATATAATCCTGAGTTAATGACAATTGTGACTTCTTCTATGCAAATTTGTATTGATAAACAAGGTTTCGCAAAACACATCTTGTGACCTGTCAATTCCGTAAACAGTTAGTCCTTCAATCCGCCAAAGCTAGCTTGTTTCACAAGCTCGACACAATTTCTTTGATCAAGAGATCTGCTTCCCGCCCTCATCCATGTCATAACTACTTAACATTCAGAAGTCAGCTGGAAAGTGCACCCTGGCTAGAAAGGGAGGCTAGAGAACAGGGGGAAGAACAAGGAAAAAGACATTTAATGTTATGCCACTGTGTGATTCTAACTGAAGGTGGAGGGAAGCAGTTTGGTTCCATTCTCCCTCCCCCATGAGATGGGATGAATAGCATCCCCCAAGAGAGGAATGTTGGAAATCAAAGGTCCATGGAAAGGCAACAAGAGGGAACAGAGAACCAAATGATTTTGATGAAAGGAATGAAAGACCTGGTCAAAACTCTGCAGCCTGGCAGAGAGACAAGTGGAGTATGTGATAGAAGTCTACAAAGATATAAAAGGCCTTGGGGATGGTTAGGAATAGATCATCCATTTTCTTGTTCTTGACAAGAACTAAGGGGCATCAAATTAAGCTAACAGGAGCCATGGTCAGAAGAAAAGAAATAAAATAAGATGGCACTTCATGCAAAGCTTGGCAAAACATTACACAGGTTGCTTAAGGGCAAAGTGGTTTTAAGAGCTTTGTGGGTCCAAGGGCAGACTGGCACAAATACTTCAGAGAACCAATCACTAGTTCAGGAAGTTCCCAGTTTGAAAACAAAGCTTGGAAGAATGAAAATAAATTTTCCATAATCTTGGCCTTAGACTTCCATGAACATTTGCTTATGTTCCCTGAACTCTGGTTTCAGTATGGGTGCTGTTCTGAAGCAAATATTCCACTTTTTCTGATGGCTAACATTAAAAAAAAGACTACTAAAAAAAATTTTACACTGTAGAATCTTACAAACCTGCCCAAGCCATTAGTATCTATCCCAGGGTAATCAAAATTGTGACCAAGGAATGTTATAGTAGAAAAAGGGAAGGAGAAACAAAAGCCAGTTCTGAATTAGATTTATAATTAAACCTCAGAACTCCTCTTTGAAAGCCGTGACAGAAGTTGTAATTGAAAAATCTAATCAAGACTCTCCTTTCTGCAATAGTGAAATTTCACATGAAAGAAAATAATTGCAAAAATCACCAAACCATGTAATACAATACATGCATAGCAAGCCACGTACCTGTTGCAGTAGATGCAACAAATGCTATTCAGAAAAAAGACAAGCTGAGCTAAAGCTATTAATTGGGAGATCTCACTATTTGGAATAAAGGTTTAGAGGACTATAGGCTTCTGAAACTTCCCCTGAGGAAAATGTAATCCAGTCTTTTATAAGTGATTAAGTCAGGTGACACAAAGCAGAACATACTGTCATCCAAGGCAAGATAAGAGAAATGCAGCAAGCATTTATCATTTATTAACTTACTGAAGATTGACAAGTGCCAAGCGAAATACTAAGCTTACTGATTTTATAGCAATTTTTCACACAAAAATTTGTCAGCATATTTGTGATAAAAGTCCTGGTTTAACTAGACGAAAACCAGTATTTGTCTTGGGGAAGACTAAACTGAGGTTTAAACAAAATAACTAAATAATTACACAATTCTTCTCCGAACTTCAGCTATTCTATTTACAGTCAAAGCCAATCCCGACTGGCATCCATGCAACATAGATGAAGGCTGATGCTATTCCTAGTTACTCTTACTCCACTAAGAAATTGATTCTGCACTGTCTATATATGTCACCGAGCCAAGTATCACCGTTCCAGACAGACATGTTCTTCCACACTAGCTGAAGCACGAGCAAGAAATGCCTCCCCCATTAAAAGCCGCACCTCTCAAGTCCCTCAGGAACCAGTCTAAGAAGGTAAAAAACAGCTTTCAAAGTATCACCTATATTCTCCAGGCAGAATTGGAGGAAGAATAGAATAGGAAGGGTGAAGATCAGGCTAGCATGACTGGCACAAAAGCTGTGAAGGCAAGAGCATCTGTGACAGTCTGGAAATACCAGCTAACAAGAAAGAAGTGTTAGAACTTTAAAGCTGTAAGGGGGAAAAAAAACCCAAAAGAAAAGTCACAAGCTTATTGCAGAAGTTTCCCTAACTTGACTGAACCACTTCAAATTTAACACTGCTATCTGTAAAACGTATCTTCAAATACTGTAAGGAATCCTTGTCATTACTCAAGATCCCAGACACAAACTACAGGAATAAGATCCAGTTTCTTCAGAGCAAGCCAGATTGATTGCCTAGATTTATAACAGATGCTCCTAGATTCTCTCCATGGATACCTACAGTACTCCTGATAAAGGGAAACAGTAGATATATCCACTTAGCCCTTTGGGTCTGCCTCAGTAGCAATGTATCTGACAGTCACTGTAGGCTCAGTCCAGGGCTCAGACACCACAGATTGAGAATTTGAGCCGAGATCAGAATCCTTAGTGACCTCAGGAAACACACTTTGGATGAAAAGGAACAGGGGTGGGAAAGCAGGAATTAAGACATCACGGGCCTTTCGGAGCCATACCTACTGAGGTAAACCTATTTCAGGTAAACTTTTTGATTTGAACTTTTGCACACTGTCCAGTAGGGAAAAAAACACCATAAACATTTTGGTCAGTACCAACAGAAGACCTTCTCTTTCAGGTCTCTAACAAGTCATGGGAAAAAACTTCCAGAAACTCACTATTGTTCAACAATTCAGTAAAACTTCTTTTCTTCTATGCAAAGGAAGCCCACCCCTCCACACGCATTCCAATCTACAAAGAGCATGGCAGATTTTGGCTGCATCTTGGAGGTGATCCTTAGATGTGCTGGACAGAGCCCTAGCATCCCACAAAAAAGCTTTAGGCATGTGGAAAACAGGCCCCAATAAGGACAGCTTCTCCCAACTGCCAGCTCTTCCACAGTTGCCCAAGCACTGCAATGCTCTGTTCATACATGACTGCTGTGGAAGAACAACTGATACTGTAAGGAATAAGTACACAAAGCAAAATCCACCTAAAACCAGAATCTTAACAAACCATCCTGCTCATCCCTTAGCTTTGTTTCAATAGCTGATCAGAGCTAATGATGAGCGCAGAACATGAAAGAGCTAGTGCCAACCAGCCAATACCAGTACTCGAAAGCATTCAATCATCCTTCCTAATGCCACAGCTCCCCTCTACTAGTTAATTTACCTAACACATCTCCATACACTAAACCTTTACACAATCTGATTAAAAGTTAACCCATCTTTAAATATCCTTTGATATAGGTGTTAATGTGCCTGTTCCAATGAGGTTTTCTGGAAAGCAGATTGGGATATAAAATAGCATCAACAAGCTTTGCTTCTACACCTTAGAAGAAATCAGATAGCAGAAAAGCCAATTACCGAAACAAAATTCTTTTAAATATAACAGCTACCAAAACAATAGAATTTGGTATGCTATACTACCACCATACAAAAAGAAGAGACAAGATCCTGAGGGTAGTCAAACAAGTGCCACAGTTTGTATTGTACCTGTCTCTCAGATGGGAGAACCTAGCATAACCTCCCCAGATTTCGTTTCTCTTTTTGACGGTTCTAGAGCAGAAGCAGCAGGAAGGAAACTGAAATGAACCCCACGTGCATCAACCCTGCAAACCTGCTAGAACCTCAAACAATAGACTTCCCTTCCATCCTATTTGGGGAGAACAAAGGGTGTTGATTTTTAATTGAGATTAGAAAGTAAAGATTAAATCAGAAGTTACAGACAAAAGAGCAGCAATTCCAGCAGATGTTTCTCTGCTAGCATCTGATTTCAGTGGAGAAAAAGATAAGGTGGAAACCTACCAGAAAACACTTGTTTTAGACAGAGGGTGACAGAATTAAGTTTCAATAGACGTTCTGCCTGATCATTACATAGAAGGAAACAAACAAACAATTTACATCTTAGATAATTCCATGACTTTGCAGCTATTACGATACAGTCCTTTCCACCACAGCTGAAGTTATTAGCAGTAGCAGTTTGCAGAAATCCACTGAGTTAATCCAATAGCAAAGAACAGAAGAAAGTATTGATGAAATCAGATAAGAGAGAAAAAAAGTCATTTGGAAAGAGACCTGTACAATACCATGCAGACAGCTGGGTACCATCTTAACGTCCTTTTATTCGATTTAAGCTGAAGCTTTCAGCCTTCCTACCACCTTTGAACTGTTTCAGACAAACTTGATATTAACCAAGTCTCCACATCCTACTCCTTTCCAAAAGTTTTGGAAGAAGTCCAAGATAAATTAAGCCCATTATATGTACACTTTCTTGTTGCATTAATGAAAGTGTAGCTAGATTGCCTCTTTTGAAGTGTATGTAACAACCATGAAGACCCATTAATGGTTAGTACAAGACTTGTTTTATGCTAATATTTAGAATTCAAAGATGAACTAGTAATTAATACTGTTCTTTCCCGTCCCCTCTGCACTCCATGTGGCATGGATATTAGTGTCCTCTGGGCACTTCAAACCATGCATCATTATAATTTCAACTTGAAGTCAAGAGGGAATTAAACTAACTATGTAATAACATACTTTAATTATTGTTCTAAACACAGAACACCTGCATGCACTCTTTTGTATTGGAAATATGCATACTAAGAAAGTAGGCAAATACAAGAAAAAATAGGTATGCCCCCAAGTTCTATGTATGCAACTTTCCCAGGAAGAGAGAGTAGTGTTTTAATCTTAATCCTTTTAAATAATGTTAGCTGTTGATAGCACTATAGTCTTTCCCTTTGTTTTTGAAAAACACAAATGCCTAAAAAACCAATTCAAACTAATGAGCCTGGATGTCTTGCCCTAGGAAGAAGAGGCCCATACTCAACTTCTGTTCTTAAGGGAGCACAGAAATTAGGGCAATGTTTTTGTAAGTCCTCCACAACTCTCTCATCAGTCCTACCCAACTGAGTCAACTCTAGAGCTAGATGGGCAGCACCAGTCACATTTGAAAGAGGACAGTGCGAGGCAAAGACTTCCCTGGCCCACAGTGATGGCAACCACTGACTAATCAAATGTTTGTATAACTTCAAACAAGATGCATCATTTTTCTCCAATGGTATTGGCTTCAAGCACAGGTATTGTCATAGGCCTTTCACCGTAAGGAACACAAATGTCTAGGTTTTATTGCTACATGAGTTGCAAGACAGTTTCAGTCAATTTGAACTTCACATTCACACAAGAGACTTATCAAACAGATGACTGATTTCCTCACAGCTACTAACAAAAGTGTCATTAACCCGGAAAAAGGGGAAAACACACTTAAATTGTCCTTCATTTCAGCCCCAAACTGAACACCAGCTCAGTTTTGAATTTCTGCACGTGCTGAAGAGGCTGGCAGGGAAACAGAAGAAGAACACCTTATTTCAGCTTCACAGATAGCTGCTTACCTTCCCTTAAAACCTCCTCAGCTTTCTGAACCAGGACACTGCAGACACAACCAAAGCTATATCCGTATCTTGCTGTTCTTCATAAATTTAGAGGAATAAGTTGAGTAGAAAAATAAGTCACCACTGTAAGAGATGGTGCAAGTTCTTTCATGTAGATCAACACATGCAAGGAACTTGAATAAAGGATTAAACAAGGATTCTGCACACAGACATGCACACTTAGTTAAATACACGTGGGAGCACCAGAGTTTAGTTGTGAAAAAACTAAGTTTATAAACATGTTCCTGAAACAAATGCTTTTATCGTATTCCAGCAGCAGGACTGAATCTTCTGAACAGTACTTTGTGGCTACAGTAAAACTTTATCACATTTGCAGCACCAACCATTACGTTGTATTAATTACTATTGAAAATGAACTGCTTACAGCAGCAAATAAACACAGCATACAACAGCGTATGTAGCCTACAATTCCAAGGTACCTATTTGAATATATGACAACCAAGACTTGATCAATCCCACCATAACAAAACAGCATCGGAACTTTAACATCAAATAATATCTTTCAGATTAATGTGAACTGGAGTGGATCCGATATAACTTTGTATTATTACAAATCAGACAAAATCCACAAATCAGCAGGCCTTTAGCAGGAAAGCTTTGTAACAAGTGTAGCAAGGTACAGGGAACAACCTCTGAAAGCAGGCACTTGCCCTGTAAATTTAGTCTAAGCAAGTGAATTAGGAGTGCTTCTCTATTTTTCTTCCCTTCTCCCGTTGGCATGGATCTGGAAGCTATGAAAGGGAGATTATCTCAGCAGGTCAATTTCATTTCATTGCTGACCCCTAGTTACTTCTCTGGTGGGTACCAATGTTACAGCTTTCCTCGTAAGGATGAATGAATATCAATGGAGAACAGAATGAAGCCAAATAAAGTAAACTAACATTAAAAACATGGAGACTAATTCTGCTAGTCCAAAGCTGGACTCACAACTCAAGCATGTGTACTAGTGAATACTTTCCAGCTTCTTTAGTACTTCATTTGCCAATGACTCTTCCACTGTTCTGTCTTCTCCAGACTCCTTGGCCAGCTGAAGTTTCACAGACTACCAAATCTTGAAAATTCATCCTAAGGGCTTAGGAAAAAATAAATTATCACTGATAGCAAGCTGCGACAAGTCAAGACTATCTTCTCCTCCCAGATAAAGCTTATTTTATTTACCTTTCATTTGCGGTGACCTGGGAGTACATATGAACAGCTTGAGAAGATTTGTGATATGCAAGAGTTTATTCTTCTGCCTAAGCCCTGTGACAATTATGTTATGATAGTCCACAGTTTAAGTCCAGGACATGCAGTGTTAGAAAAAAGGGGTCTGAATTCTGGAAATCAACCTCTGAAGAATTGCCACCAGCTAGGCTTGAGCAACCACTTTACCCTTCACCTCTTACAAAGCAGGAGGAGATGTGAAGTGACTACAAACTATAAACCATACAACCCTGAAGTTATCACAGCTTAACAGCAAACATCAGAAGGCACTGTAGGGGCACTAAATACTTGACAACCAACATCTTAAGTGTGTATGTAAGTCTAAACATTTCAGTTTCTCTACTTCCTTCCCTTCCTCACTTTCTGATAGAAGCAAGAACTAGTCTGTGTGGATGAATCATGGAAACAATACTCTGTTCAACAAAGGTCTCCAACAGCCAAATACAACACTAAAACATTTTGGGCCTATATATAAACATATGGTTTAAATAACAGTTTATAACCAACACAGGAGGTGCTATCAGCTCATTGTTGTGTACAAAAAAACCAGTCATTAGTGAGGGGCAGCAGATGGTTATACTTGCTCTTAATAGTCCAAGTAAACATGGTCTGACTTCTAGACTTTGCTGATCGGATGCAGCTAGTTACAGGAAAAACACCATGTTGTGATAGAAGGAAAATCATGTTGTCATAACATAAAAGAGAATTAGAACTGTAAAAAGCACCCCCAAAAAAATTTTTTGTATGTGATGTAAAAGGAAGGAACTGCCACCAAATCTATTGAGCAGCAGCACAAGTTACCAGATCAGTGCTATTAAAATTGTCCTCAATCAATAAGAACAGTAAATGGTACCATGCCATAGTTTAACTCCAGCTGGCAACTAAGCACCACACATCTGCCTCCTCACTGCCCCCAGTAGGACAGGGTAGAGAATCAGAAAAGTAGAAGTGAGGAAACTCCTTGGTTGAGACAAAGACAGTTTAATAGGTAAAGCAAAAGCTGCACACACAAGCAAAGCAAAACAAGGAATTCATTCCCCACTTCCCATGGGCAGGCAGGTGTTCAGCCATCTCCAGGAAAGCAGGGCTCCATCACACGTAACGGTGACTTGGGAAGACAAATGCCATCACTCTGAATGTCCCCTCCTTCTTCCCCCAGCTTTATATGCAGAGCATGACATCATATGGTCTGGAATATCCCTTTGGTCAGCTGGGGTCAGCTGTCCCCTCCCAACTTCTTGTGCACCCCCAGCCTCCTCGCTGGTAGGGTGGGGTGAGAAGCAGAAAAGGCCTTGGCTCTGTGTAAGGGCTGCTCAGCAATAACTAAAACGTCCCTGTATTATCAACAGTTTTCAGCATAAATCCAAAGCATAAGCCCATACTAGTTACTATGAAGAAAATTAACTCTATCCCAGCCAAAATCAGCACATACCGAAAACTGCACACCCTAAAAAAAACTTCTACTCCAGTCTTGATTGGAGCAGATCAATAATTAAGGTACTTGCATATTTCTGAACTTACTGCTTAAAGCACATCAGTCAAGCCTTCCAAGTGTGAACATGCTCCCTAATTAGAACTTAAGTTCTCCAGGAGGAATCCCAGACCTTTAACACTAGAAGTGTAGACTGTGTTTTAAGGTAGACATTTCAACTTTACAATGCTATAAACAGAATTATACATATTCAGGGAAAAAAAAGAGACTGAAAGAATCCTATGTGATGTTTTAGGTTAACTACCAGCTCATATGATATTTCACTACAATTTGCATGTACAGAACTGCTTCAGGAGGAGTAAGGAAAGCTAGCTCTACCTGAAACTAGCATTTTCTACCAATTGTGGGATACTGCATCAATAGAAATATTGCCTACTCACTGAAAGTCCAGAAACGTAAAATTTATCCAATTTGAATGTTAGATGCTTGACGTTACTTATGCTGGTATGTGCAGAGTACTAGAAAGCATAGGAGAGACTACAGACCTAGTGGACTATCTGGAAATAGAAGAGGCATTGCTAGAACAGTTTAAGTGTGATAATAATCAGAAAGTAATGTACTGAACAAAAACCACCAGAACACATCCTGCTGGGAACAAAATATATATAATTAGGACTTTCAAGCCCAAAGTAGGATGTAAACAGATTGCAGTTTACGTACTAATACTCCAGTCTTATCTCCGATTTAAAAAAAAAAACACAAAACCACAACTTCAGAGAATGAGCACCTGTGCATCTGTCCAAGGGGCATATAATTGGTTACTCAAGGACTATTAGGCTGTTTCTTAGCAACCTCTGCAAACTCTAATCAAGTAAGACTAAGATTGTCATTTAGCCTTGAAATGCCTTGCCCCTTCCACCTAATACTGCATTCTAACTGCTACTGGGGAGCAGTTGTTTCAACCACAGATAAAAATCCATGTTTACTATGTGTTTCAGCTGAGAGTTCCTCTTGCTTTCAGAGTATCTTCACGTCAAATATGCTTTTCACACTTTATTTAGTATCTGAAACAGCAATTAATAAAATAAACCTTGACATTTCCCCTTTTTATACAAAATAAAGGCTAACTACAACTCTAAAACAATGACATTGGGAATAAAGTTTAATAAATGAGCATAAGCTATAGACCAACTCTTAAACAACAAGATCTTATAACAGTAAAACATTCTCCAAATGTAATTGCAAGAAAAAAATATCAAAAGCAGCACTTGAGACATTTCAAGGAAATAGCAGGCATTTATCTCAGAGCTGGATGACATGCAAATCTGTGGTGACGCTGAAATGTATCCACTATGTTGCACACATTGGATTTCTAAAACCAAGTATCATTCAGCAAAACTCTGGCAATTAGACCAGGGGAAAAAAAAGTCAAAAGAATAAAAGTAATTGAAAAATAAACTCATCTGTTCAGTCCTAGTCTAGCTTCATTGTTCATCTATAATATCAACAGACATAGGATAGTCTCCACTTAAGACAGCAGTCTTAAAAATTAAGTTTTATATAGAGTATTTTTCCTTATACAGTAAGCAAAGGTACCAAAAGTCTATGGCTCCATCGGGTATGGCCACTCCTCCCTGACTCAAGATGATCTACACAAAAGCCATCACACAGCTCTCTCCAGCTTTCTGCTTCCTGACAGGACTCCTTGGGTGTAACAGCAGGGGAAGGCAGCAGCTCTAAGAGGGTCCCACCACCCCATGGGAGGCAAAAGTTCTGCAGGTGCCCAGTATGACCTAGCACAGATGGTCTTAGCCATCTATACTGGTTCATTCGCCAACCCTGGGGGCAGGGGAAGGGGAAAGCAGTCAGGCTACATGTTCCCCTCCTGCTCACACGACAGCTTAACATGCAGCTCAAGAGCTACCAACTGGATATGGCAGACAGTACTGCCAGTGGTCATCTCTGGCCAAAGACCAATCAATTTTAGACACCCATTAATCAGAAGCCAGAGCAGCTTTCTAGCAAGAAGCCCAAAGGCATATCACAGTGCTGAAGAGGAAGAGAATGATGGACTTACTGCCAAGGAACAGTAGCAACTATCCTTTGGGTAAGCATCTGGCTAAGCATTAAGGAGCCACAACCAATGCCAGTATACCCTTATTCCTCACTCCTTGAAGTAGCCTCTCCTTCCAAATTGCTGCTCCCAAGCTTCTTCCAGATCAGAAGATTACTAGCAGCTAGAATTGGAGGACCAAAGGAAAGTAAATTGATGTGCTATCAGGAAAGTGACCCTCCCTTTTAGTCCCTTCAGTAGGCTGAGAAGCTCTGAAATAGAACACGCAATGCAAATAGGACCCACACAGAGTTGGCAAAACATTGGACTTGTTTTCAGAAGAGGAGGGAGGGAAGCTTTCAGGCACAGAGTAATTTAAAGCTTCTGCAGGTGACTATACAATGCAATCATAGCTGCTTCATGAACTTAACAGAGTAGTTTCTAAAGTATGTTCACAGCATGTATTTCAGAGCCAACACTCGCACAAACCAACACATAGGAAAAACAAGTGAAGGACTTGGACTACACAGAAAGGATGAATTCCACTCATCTCACCTGCACATAGTATGACTCGATGGCATTGCTCAAGTGGGGCCACACAACCACCAGCCCACAATGCCAGCACAAACAAAAGTAATTTTAAAAGTAAAAAAAAAAAAAATCATCATTTATCTTGCACATCTGTCTCAAACACAATCCTTCTCATAGAAGAAAAACTGTTGTTAATCAGTTGCCACAAAAACAGATTAAAAATGCACTACGCCATTTTTGGCATTTTTTTCATGCAGAAAACATAGCTCTTTCACATCATTTATTGTTTGACAGAAGCTTAATTTTTTGCAGCTTTTGTGCTGACAAACAGTGAACTCTAATAGTAACTCAAGGCAAGCTGGACTTACACAAGGAATACAAGCAGTAGCATCAAACACAGAAGGCAGCTTTTACAACACAAAGCTTCTCAACATCTACACCAACAGATTTCCTTGAACTTCACAGGATCACTCAGAAAGTCTACTGTACAGTGGGAACACAGCCCAACTAGGCCAAACATCACAAGTCTGATATAAACAATTATGGTTTTACCCCAACCAACTACGTTAAAGATAAATCTGATTGTTTAAGATTAAAGCTACAAGTAGTCATGTCTTTAGCAGACCTTTCATATGCAGGCTTTTTTTTTTTTTTTTTTTTGAGAAAATAGTGTTTGAAACATCTTCAAACAGCCCAAAGACAGTGCTATGAAGCCTCCATCACATTGTGGTGAATCAAACATGCTCTGTTTCTACCTTGCCCTCTTCTCTAGCTCACATCCTCTAGTGTAAGAGTAATCCTGACTACTTCAATACCTATTCCATTTTCAAAGATTTAATGCCTGCACCAGCTGTGTGGCTAAGAGTGTAGCATTTCACTGATAGGCTGGCTGCAGCACCTTCTGGAATAAAGATTAGAAAGTTGACAAGAGGTGTCTAAGCATACCACTCTCAGTGTCTGGGAGGTAAGGTTATTTGTCTGCAAGTTTTGAGTTCAGCCAGTGTTTCTAATAAATAAGTGTTTATTTAAGGAAACTTTCAAGGAGTATAAATAGAAGTGTTCTTTACTATCTGACCATCTCTGTGACATTCAACCCCCCCACCAGAACTTTAAGGTATAAAAGCTTAAATAGTTAGCAGAATACTGTCCTCTGAGGCATATTTATTTCAGACTTAAGAAATTCTAGATTTAGTGACATCAATGTATGAAAGATTAAAAGTGCAAATAACATTTCTGCTTAAAATTAGAAGACAGATTTTCTATAGTTACATGAAACTTAAGTCTTTAGGCTTTCTATTCTGGGCAAGCTGCAAATAGTTGCTGGCACACAGAGCATGCCAATAATAAATCCCTTTTTCAAAGAGTGATTCTGAAGTGCTCACCATTAAGGCCTTGATTCTTTTTTAGAGGTGACACCTGCAGCTGCTATTGAAATCAACTGGAGTTGTCACTACTCAGCATGGCTAAAGTCAGTCTCTAAAAATTTTAATCACCTGATTATCTTCTTTTACAAAAGAGTATAACAAAACCTGCAAGCTACTCTTTGCATTTGTGTAACATGAAACTAAAAGGATATCATTTGGATAATAAACCATTCCCCCAAACTCAACCTTTCATTTCTGATCAAAGAAGTTTGAAGGCAAATACAGTACTGAGCAGATGAAAGCATAGAATTCCCTGATCTACTTCCCCAAGACTGAGGAAACATGGATCCACATTTCTGATCCACAATACATCTGTCCATGAATTGTGACAGGCATGGGAAGGCTTTATGAGCATAAGGGCTGCAGGTGTTTTGTCAAAATAAGAAACAGTTTGGCATGCCAGTTACCACAGCAGCCCTAGAATCTACTGACAAGCCAATCAGGTAGAGTCAGTAAGCAAGCAGCAATCTTGGGGCAGGGGGGAAAAAAGTGGTCAAGTATTATAAAGGAAGCTTTGTGCTATCAGCAGAGCCTTCCACCTGGGGAAAAGAGTTAGGATGCTGGCAAATAAGACATTAAACATTTATGTAGTTCATCAATATATGGCTATCATCTACATTATTTTTTCCATGCTGACCTCCTCTGCTAACAAGGTGTGGTGCATGAACATTATTATAACCCATCACTGTACAAGGTGAATTTTACATCTTGGCTTGAGGTCTACTCTCACTACTTATTGCTGCCCTCAGGCCTTGCTTGGAACTGTGTGTTTGCATACACTTTTGTTTTTTAAAAAGGGAGTTTCAATGGAGCGAACAACAACTATTTAGAGGTAAAGCTTGCTGCGTATCTTGCACTTGAGGATGCTTCATTTGTGAACTTCTGATCTTTTTCATGAGAAAAGTTTACATACTGTTCCTCAGGTACAACTGTGGACAAGCACCTTTTTCAGTGCTAAATGGCCTAACTTTAACCTGCTTAATTTAAGCGTATCTGTCACGATGGGCTGTCATTCAAGCTGACAGGATGCACGTTTACTCTACCAGGGAGCAGAGAGTAATCTAATCCAGGATGTTTTCATTACAAAGCCTCAAGATCCTGATCAGAGTGTAGTGATGGCTGTGTTAAGACAGAAGGTAGACCAACTGTAGATCTACCAGCCAAACAAAAATAGACAAGAACATTTCCGACAGTCAGGCTATCTAGTTCCCTACAGGCACCAAGGATCCCAGATAACATGCTTCAAGGCTAGATGCCTTCCAGGGCCTAACCACCTTCAGTTTTCAAATTAGAAGGATTGATAGAGCTTGATGCAGAATTCTATAGTGAAGTAGACAACATCTGAAAGTGCCAAGCAGAATACTGTACCCATTAAGTAATAAAAGCTATAAAGTCAAGTCTTTCTCCTCAGGTTTTGGCGGGGGATGGGAGGGGTGCTTTCTAAGAAATTCATTATTTACTGCTGCAGCCAAGTTACCCTCTCAACAGCTCTACATATTTGATGGTTCATACTCCTGTGTATGTTTTAGATGAAGTTGAACCCTTCCAGGCATTTGGATGAGACTCACATATGGACTGCACATGGATTAAACTCACACAGAGTCTGAATATTCAGTGTATATACTTTCACATATTTTTATCTACCTGAAAGTTAACAATACCTCAGAAGTTTAGAGAGAGGTGCTACAATCACACCCTAAATAGGAAAAACTTAAGATCAGTGCTTAAAAAAATAATAAATTAGTTGACCACATTCTAGTGTGGAAAGTACCCTCTACCCAAGCAAGTTGCCGAGGGCTGCCTGAACCTCTACTACCTCTTCTTCAGAGAGGTACACAGAGTCCTAGCAGAGCACCAAGGAAAGAGAAGTGAAATTGCTTGTTTCTGCTACTTATCCCCAAGGCCCTGAACTCTGAAGTTCACCTGTGGCATTCAGAGTACAGTGTACTCGTATGTATACTGCACTGACTGTCAGTCACAATAGAATCTCAAAAACAGAGGGGCTGAAAGGAGATAATGATGCATACTGTAATACATGATTTCAACATCCACAACTAGTCAGAACAATTCTTCCATATGACTAATTAACTGAAGTAATGGATGCCATACCAATATTTATGGTGCAGAAAAAGCTGTGAATTCCCCGAGGGAAGGAACAGGGTGGAGGGAAAAACCACACACACAACTCCATTTCATGCCATCTTGCAAAGGAGTATGAAAAATGGTTCCACATAACCCATCACAGCAGAATGCCTGTAACATTAAAACATCATCTTCAGAAGCAGCCTTCAATTAAACCCAAATCTAAAACTCTGCCAATAACCTAACTGTTATTGATAAATATTGCCATACAAGGTATTTCTGAAGCTTCAGCATCTGAACAAACAGCTTTGTGCTAGAAAAAAAACAACACGCTCAAGACCAATAAGCCTAAACTGTGTAAGTGATCAGAATCGATTCTCCAAAACTACTTGAATTCTTCTGTCTTTTTTGTTTTAAAAGTTGCATATAAATTTTAATTGCATCATTTGTTTGTTAACAATCCCAAATGAGCATTAAGCTTCAAGTTTTACAGCAGGAGGCAAAGAAAAAAATGTGAGGTAGGTGGGTGAAGAAGACAGCTGTATTGTTCTAGCTGTTCCTCAGCCTCTCCCACTGCCAGATTTCTGTGGATGATGTATCCCAAGGTAGCAATTTTAAGAACTTTCTGGCAATATCCCAAGCTCCTCTTGCAAATCAGAGATCAGACTAATGATATTAAAAAAAGACAGGAAATAGGAATAAACTGGATAAATGACACTGTATCAAACAGTGGAAATCACTGAAATCTGGTACTGCAGCTTTACAGAAGAGACACTTGTCCAAATTTCACCATAAAATTTTACTATGTAAAACTAAAAAAGAAAAAAAAAATCAGGATAACAAAACCAAGGCCAAAACCCACCTTTCAAGATACTACTTGCCTTACAGCTACTGGTAGCTCAGGACACTGCAATATCAAACAGACATCAAGAAAACCTCCCTCGAGCAATTTATACATTAATACGTTAGTCTCCTTAAGCAAGGGAGTTACCATTAAGATGAGGTTCAGTAAGAAGCCCACATATACCAATGCTGGCTGTCATTAGGGTTGGATTTCTCAGTCTTAAAAATCCAATCTAGAACTACTGAAGTAAGTCCTTCGCTCACTCCAAATTCATTTCATAAGTGAAAGACAATTTCTGATTCTCTTCACTGTTATCCCTTCCCAGCATATTCAGTAAAGGAACATTCATTTCGTTACTGTTGCATAGCAAAAAAACCCCAGGTCATATGAAAAGACTATGTCTGTATTGTCGTTTCTTGTTTGCAAACTTGAGAGAGAGTATTATTTGAGAATAATTTTGAAATTACCCCAAAGAGTTGAAACCTAACCCAGGAACTCAATCTACTTAAAAACCCCTTGTGTTAAACTAGCACTACAATTAAGCCTCTCCTTGCAGACTCTATACAGCTTATGTACAGTTGTGACAAAGATGCTGCGTTCCCCACCAACAGACCGAATGTCCAGAGTTCAAGACGTAACTACAACATCCAGGAGGGACTTCTTTCCGTAAGTGCATCCACGGACTGTAATACAGGGACTGTTTTTAAAGTACAACTACTCCACAATCTATTTTTAGAATCGAGGGTGGGCAGGGAGAATATTCTGTAAACCTTCCAAAAATCAGCCGGCCGCCCACTAAACTGCAGTAGCACTGTTTAAATAAGTTACAGGCTGCTTTGCAACAGCTGCAAAAAAACAGTGGAAAGACAGACCAAAGACTTCAAGTCCTTTAAAATGCTTGAGGCAAGGATGTAAGAAACAGCAGCAGGCACAGTATCACATGCTAGAGACACTGTGGTAATTTACCTACAAGAGGTAGGTCAAACAGGCCTTTCTTAAGACTTGATGAGCATAGAACAACAATATCCGGCAGCTGCAAGGTAGGAATGTGCTTATTCCAACAGAGAAAAACCAAAGAAGGCTGGGTTTAGGGACCTGCATTGTAAGGATTATCAAGCTCTCCTCTTGTTTCAAGTAGCAATGCTAGAAACTGGCAAAATAAAAGCATGAGTTAAGTTGCCTTTACTCCCTCATGCAGATAACATACGAAGTTTGAGGTGCTAATGTTACTGAAATCTCCTACTGAAGAGCTTATGATTTCGTCAAGCCTGTGTTAAACGGTCAATAAAGAGGAGAAAGACTCTTAATTTTCCCTTTGATCTTATAACTTAAAAGCAGAGTTCCAAATACCCTGGTTTTATGGTATTGGCTATACCTGTTAACGGGAACCTTTCCACATTCAACAGGTTACAGGACTAAAAAAGGCAAACCACCCCAACTTGGCAACCAGAATGTAAATGCCTCTGTGCAGAGAAATTTATCGGTTGTACCACTTTTTTCTCCATCTAACTCCAGCAAAACTCCTACTTTCAAACAGCGGTCAGTTCTTAATTTGAGGTACATGACCACCAGGCTAGAAGGCCCCTGGCAGCACAGAAAGTTAAGAGATTTATGTGGACTAGTCTCCTTCAGCACAAAACACAAGCAAGCAGTTTTGCCCCTGACCATTCCTAGCAGCGGTTTTCCAAGTAACAAGGATCCCGCGAGCTACGTATCTCAAGAGGTCGGCGAGGGCCATTTCATCCGTTAGTCACCGGATGCCAAACCCAATCTGAAGGTACCGGGGCTTCCGATACTCATCTCCCTCCCAAGCTAGGGCACCGCACCATCCCCATTCCTCAGCGCCTCACAACTTGCCAGCTTCCACCCCGTGGCCCACTTGGAAGGGCCGAGAGCAACAGCTGTGAAACTCCCGGCAGGATCCTACCTGCCTGCAGACGGGCAGGAAGCCCGGCCTTTCCTCCGCCCCAGCACGGGCCCCTCTCCGAACCCCGCGCCCCCGAAAAGGAGAAGGACGGGGACGGGCCTTGGCCTGCGGCCCCCGCGGATGTGGCCCCTGGGTCGGGCGCCGCACGGGGAGGTGGGGGCTGAGGGAACGGATTGGGGGGGGGGGGGTGTCACAGAAAAACCCCGAGATCCCGAGGGGAAGGGACGGGGGCAGCGCCGGGGTCTCGCACGCCCCACAGCTCCCACCGCCACACAGCCGAGCCACGGATCCGGTTTCCGACGGGATCCAGAGCAGGGCTGCGCTTCGGACGCTCCCTCCCGATTCGTGCCCCCGGAGGGGGGGGGGGGGGGGGGGGGGCAGCTCCCACCTCCCTTCGCCACCCAGGAGGCGGAGAGCGCCCGCGCTCGCCCCAGCGCGGGTGCGGAAGAGGAGGATGGGGGGGTGCGGGGCGGGCTCGCAGCGCTTGGGACGCGGGAGGCCCCCGCCGCGGCCCCCGCCTCAGCCCTCACGCCCACCTGCGGCGGCGGCGGCGGCGGCTCCCGCCCCTCCGAGCCCCGCGCGCCGCCGCCGCCGCCGCGCGGCCCCGCCCGCGGCCCCCAGGAGGGGCGGCAGACTCGCGCCCTTCGCGAGCCGCGGCACGCGCCCCGCGCCGCGCCGCGCCCCCCACCTGCGCCGCCCGGCAGCGCCTCCTACCGGGGACAACCCCACGTTGCGCGGGAGCCGCGGGAGCTCCGCGGCCCCGGGGCGCGCTGCCGCCGTCGGGGTTCGGTTTTCGGGTGGGTTGGGGGTTTTTTTGTTGTTGTTGTTTGGGGTTTTTTTTGGGGGGGGTTCTTCCCCATTTATCGTTTTTCTTCTTCAGTTATTCGCGCAGCAGCCGCCGCGAGCCCCACCTGCAGCCTGTGCGGGAGCCCGTCACGCCGTCACTCCCCCCCCCCCCCCCCCCCCCACACACACACACCCCGCCGCCGGCCATTCCGCAGCCGCTCCCCGGCACCGGCACCCCCGGGGCCGTCCTCGGCGAGGCTGTCGCGGTCGCCGTGCCCCCCCCCTCCGCACTCCCCTTTACCCTCCCCGCCCGCCGTGCCCCGCAGCCCCCGGGAGGCGGCCGGCCCCGCCCGGGCAGCGCACCGGCGGCTCAGCCCGGCTTTCTAACGGGGGAGCGGGCAGCCGCTGCAGAACCGACGGGAGAAGCGGGGGCGGGGGGACGACAAAAAAAAAAAAAAAAAAAAAGGGGGGGGGGGGGGCGATAACGACAGCGCGATCATCTACCTACCGGCCACGCAAACTGAAAGGGAATAACAATCCTGCCCGTCTCGGGGGTTCTGCCTTGATGGGAGTATTTGTTGCTGTTCAAATAGAAAATATTTCCACCGAGAACGGGGGTAGATCCGAATCCGTAGTTGCAGGGTCCGACCGGCGTGATCTTGGCCTGATATTCCTTGAGGCAGACTTTCACGTAAGTGTCGCACTCGTCCCGGGTACAGTCCAGGTTCTGGGGGCTTTTCATGCCATCGCAGCATTCCCCATTGAACAACTCGCCGTTTACATTCCGCACCGAGTTAAGCTGCAGCTCGAAATAGCCCGTGGACCGGGACACCTAAAAATAAAAATCAAAGGGGAGACGGCCTCGTTACTACCGCGGCCGGGGGCAGCGCAGGGAGCGCGGGGCGGCGGCGGCGAGGGGCTCCCCGCTTCCCCCCCCCCCCCCCAACCCACCCTCCAACTTTCGCCGGCTTCGGGTTTAACCCCGCGGCGGCGGCGCGCGTAGATACGAAAAACCGCGGCGAGAAAACACCGTCCACGGAGAAACGCGCAAGGTGGAAGGGGAGCGGGGAGGAGGAGGAGGGAACGGCGGCGGCGCCCCGCGGCCGGGAGCTGAGCACCCCCCCCCCCCCGGCGCCCCCCTACCTGCACGCAGGAGGCGAGGAGGAGCAGCGCCAGGCCGAACGCGGCGGCGCGGGGGGCCCGGCTCCGCCGGCCGGCGCCCCGCATGCCTGCTGCTCCGCGCGGCCGCCTCAGAGGAGCCCGCCGAGCCCACCACCGGCCACGGACCGGCGGCCGCTCGCGGCATGGGCGGCGGGGGAGCCGCCCGCAGCGCGCCGGGGGGCGCAGGGCATGGGCTGCCGGCGGGGCCGCCCGGTGCGCTCCTCCTCCGCCGCCGCCGCCGCCGCTCCCCTCCCGCGGGCTCCGCTCGCCCTCTGTGCGCCTCGGCTCCGCGGACACCCAACAAGTAGGTGCCGGAGTGACAGCTTCATTACCCATTCGCCGCCGCTGCCGCCGCCTTCATATTAATGAGGGGGACGGCCCGGCCCCGCGGCCGGCGGGTGGGGCCAGCGCCGCTCCCGCCGCGGCTCTTAAAGGGCGGCGGGAGGCGGCGGGCGGCGGCCCCCGCCCTCGCCCTGTCCTGCCTTGCCTTGCCTTGCCCGGCTCTGCCCTGCCCTGCCTTGCCCTGCCCCGCCGGCAGCGGGGGGTCCACCAGCCCCCAAGGCGGTGGGGGGACGGGGAAGCGCCCGACGGGCGTGGAGTGAAGCGCGAGTGGGGGGGGTTCCCGGGGAGCCGGAGCGCCCGCAGCCGCGTGTGAGCGGGTGGGGGGCGCGCGCCGCCACGGAGGAGCGCGCAGGGTGGGGGTGCGCCCACGAGCGTCGGAGGAACGGCCGCGGGAGATGCGCGGCCGCGGCTGTGGAGGGAGCGCTGGGGACACGTAGAGGCAGGGAAGGGCACGAGTGGCACAAGCGCACGCGGCCAAGGAGATGGGCTTGGCGTGGGGGCACCCCGGGAACGTGGAAGCACGCACCCACAGCTGTGGAGGAGCGAGCAGGGTGGGATCGCCCACAGCTGTGGAGAAGCGAGCAGGGTGGGATCGCACACAGCTGTGGAGGAGTAGCGTGCACTCACAGTCACGGGGGATTGTGCTGGTTGGGAGTGCCCACAGCCTCGCAGGAGCACGGCGCTGCAAACGTAGCTGTAGAGGAGAATGCGGTGTGGGATCAGCCGCCGCAGTGGAAGAGCGTGCGTGGGGCATGCACCCGCAGCTGCGGAGGAGCGTACGGGGTGGGTGCACCCACGGCTGTAGAGGAACACAGAGGGTGGGAGCGCCCGCAGCCCCGGAGGAGCGCGTGGAACGCGTACGCCCAGAGCTGTGGAGGAGCACCCGCGGCGCACGCACCCGTGGCCGTGGAGGAGCGCGCGGGATGCGCGCACCCACGCTCACGTAGAAGCACAAAGGGTGCGTGCGCCCACAGCCGTGTAGGAGCTCACACGCGATCGCTCATGGAGCGCTCTCGGTGACATGTGCGCGGCACACAGAGCAGATGGCCAAGTGGTGGGATCGTGTCCTCCTCCAGTGGTGGCTCAAGCAAGTATGAGAGTAACCGAGCAGAGATTTCTCCTTTAGTTTAAGCACCCTGTGATTTTGATCCCTGCTGACAACTATGAAAGCTATACATCCAGACAACTGCATGCTATGGATACGCTACCAAAGCCCAGATCCGCATTTAGGACCCAAGTTTTCCTTCTGTTGCTCGCCCTCCGCCCCCCCCCTCCCCATTTAACTCTTTAGTACTGATCATGCACCGGAGTGGACAATTGGAGAACAAACAGCTCAGAAATCAAAGGGCTGTCATGTTCCCCTCCACGGAAAACCTTTCACAGAGCTTCCCCCTGCCTTTTCAGTGCCCCGGCTGCCTCCCGTCCCTCCAGCAGCCAGCCGGCACGCTGCTCCTCTGCTATTCATGGCCAGCGTGCAGCTGCAGCTACTCTCCTAGGCTGACACAGCAGCAGCTGCTATATGTGTGCCAGCTGGCTAGCCGCTCTCCAAAATCCTCTTGTCCGCCCGCTCTCCAAAATCCTCTTGTCCGCCCGCTGCCCTTGCTCTCCTGCTTCCCCACCTACAGACCTGCTTCTCCTTCCCCACCCACGTCTCCCACTTGCCACGCTCTGCTCCGGTTTCCTATCTCCCCGCTGTCCTGAGCCTACCCCTCTGCTGTCCTGATTCACCTTACCTGCTCTCCAGGAAGCATCCCTTACTTTCCCTCTCATCCCTCCTGAGCTCAAACGGGAGCTCTCTGAAGTGGAGCGGTGAATATTGCTTTTAATTATTTTGCGTGTCCTCTCTTTGAAACTGTGCCTCCCAACATAACTGCATTCAAGCATTTTTTTGGTTAAGATAACCTCTGGTATAACCACCTTTAGAAGGTGGCAAAGGGAAAGCAGGGGGAGCTGAGGGAGGGCCGGCACCTCGGTTTGAGGTATTTTCAAGTTGCTACTTTTTGCTAATCAGAAACTCTGCTGGGCCCATACCCTTGCCCAGCTGCGCTGCTCACTGGCTTCTAAATGGACAGGCAAATGCTCTTCGGTTTTTAATTACTTTTTTCTGGTGGCTGAAGGGAAGGAGTTTCTTACACGAGCTTTCCGCATAATGATTATTTTGTGGTGGATGGCAGCCAAAATATTTTGCAAGACAGGTATTTTGTTTGCATGTATCATCATAAACAAACATAAAACCTCATAATCTACGTTCAGCATTGTGCGGTCAATATGCCTGTGGAGGAAGACATATATTTTTATCACCAAGCTAAGCAAATGTAATACAGAAGAAAGATGATCCAGCAGTTGCAGCATATGCTCGGTCTCTACAGAGCCAAGCTCGGTTACCTGCTGTATCACAGAATTTCTTTGTTACCTTGAGCACACTGCATGCTCTTTTTGTGCTTCGGTTTCGCCTTTGTAAATATTCTGCAGTACTCAAAAACTCCGATGCCATTTTAAAATGGCTTTTCTCGCTGCAACCTGACTTCACAGGAGCAGAGAGGGGAGGTACAGCTATTTCCAGGCATTCTCTCTGCTCAGGGAAAATTTCATTTTATTCTTCTTGGTGCTGCAGCCCCATTTTCAGCCTGAACTCCTTAGTTCTCTCGCCGTGGTTATTATTTCTCAAGTGCCATGGATTTTCACTCTATTCTTCTCCAGGTATGGAAAGTTGTTTCGTTATAGTTATGCACAGATAGTGACGGTTTTCAGGAAGATCAGCAAAAGTCTTTCTTAACATATGAGCTTTGAGCTTTTAAAAAAGCCCGGTGGCCAGATCTGTGGGTGAACGCTGAGCAAGGCTAAGAGGAGCCGTCCCTCACAGCTTGGCCAACCTGCATCAGACCGTCCCTGCGGGACCAGCCCTGAAGGGGAACAGTCCAGCCTCCGGCACAATCTCTGCCTTCCCACCGGAGCTGCCTCCCGTTAGCATTTGGGGGGGGGGGGGGGGGGATGAAGTTAGGTAAGATGAAAAGCCAAAGGTCCTGCGCAGTCCTTGGGGTGCCTTGGTCACTTCCAACGGGCCACCGAACTCTTCTGCGCCCAGGAGCGCGGTGGCAGGATTTTCCCCCCTCTTCCTTCAGCGTTTGCCAGGCTCTGGACCCCTGCCGCAGGACAGCTCTCGCCACCGGGCTTCCCTCGCTCCGAGCAAGCACGCTGGAGGCGCCCGGCTCCATAACTCATTCCCAATCAGCTGCACTCTCCAAGGCCTGCTCAAGGCCCCCGGCTGCCAAGTGTAATGTGTCTCCTCTTACACCCACACCTGCAGCCCAGCCTGCTGTCACCCAACCCGCCGCCTTTCCTGGCCGTCCTGCATCTGGCTGCACCCTGCGCCGGCAGCCGTCCTTTCCCCAGTGGGTGAGTCTGGGACCTTTCCTTCCCCGCTGCGGGGTCATCCTCCCCTCGCCTTCCCCGGAGAAGGGTCCCTGTGCCTTTGCGTTGAGTCGCGGGGCTGTCTGTGCGGTCCCGTGCGGGCAGGCGCTCGGGGGAAGTCGATATAAATTTCCCCATGCCGAGCACCAGCTTTGAGGTGCCCTTCTGTCACTCCCTCCCCGCCAAAACAAGGGCTAGCGAGATCCGGATTAAAACCCCAGAAATATCCTCCCACTGCTGTTCCCTCACTTCCTCCTGCTGCTGCTCCTTCTCCGTTCTCCAGCAACCCCTGCTGAGGGCAGCGAGTGGGAACGGGGGGCTATGCATGAGAGAGGGGTGGAAATAGGGCTGAGGAAACTTATGCTTGACTTTAGTCGGGGTTGGAGCTTGCAGCCAGCAGTTCGTTACTCATCCTGCGCAAGGGCCGGGACCGGAGAACATCGGTCCCTCTGGCAGGGGAGGGATGCGCTCACCGCCAGCCTCAGGCAGGGTGGAGTGCCGGCATCCCGCACCTCCTCGTTCCCAGCCCTCTGGGCCAGGATTTTTGCTTTTGTGCTCTGGCTGTGCACTTGCACGAAGTTTATGCCTGTATGCAAATCCTTTGCAAGTATGCTCATTAAATCATTTGCATAAAATATCCCCGGAGGATCATAGCAGCTAGGAAGGGGCAGGGTTTATCCATTTGCCTTAGAGACGGCAGAGGTATAGGGATGTCATTTGTCAGTATGCATATGGATATGGACATATATCTCATTTACCCAGGCCAGAATGTGTCCGCTTGGGAA
The DNA here is from genome assembly GCF_929443795.1 of Astur gentilis. Taxonomy (NCBI): domain Eukaryota; kingdom Metazoa; phylum Chordata; class Aves; order Accipitriformes; family Accipitridae; genus Astur; species Astur gentilis. Next base: position 14,169,653 of record NC_064904.1, read on the forward strand.
AGTTAAAGGCAAGAAGATCATTTTGGATGTTGTCCATCTGAAACTTGGCAGGGTAGGAGTTAATCCTCCCTTTCTGGCCAGAAAGGCTACAGCTGCCTGTCCTGAGAGCAAGGCATTGCAGGACCAAACCAGCTGTGAAGAATTAATTTCTCTCTTTCCTCCTCCATGAGAAGCCTTGTGGGCTGGGGCTAAGAATATGAATGGAGAAGACTGCTCAGGAAGAGAGCTAGAGGGTAACCAGAGAAGAAGGATTTTTCTTTCTCTCTTCTTTGTGGAACTTGGCTGGAGCAAGGTATTTTGAGCTTTGCTGTGGACTTGGCAGGGTGAAGATATGTCTTCTCCTTTGACTTTGACTTGGAAGAGTCCTGTTGGATTTGTATGGCTCATGTAATGTCTTTAACGACTGTGTACATGCATGTGCGTGCTCCTCATGGAAGCAAAGCAGACTTGAACTGCAAGGATTTTGTTTTTAAATATCTTCCAGTATAAGACCTGGGAGTGGTTTCTCTTAGTTAGGATTGAGCTGCTAGTACAGTCCACGAGAAGACCAAGCAGAGAAGGCATAAGGTAGTGCTTATATCTGTCTTCCTTCCCAACTACTACTAGGAAAGTAAAGTTATGCTTGATGGAAGTTGTGCCAGGAAAGAAGCTGAGATCTTGGCACCACCCTTTCCTATTTCAGTGGTTGCCCAGCTCTGAGCTGGCGCTGGTCTCTGTGGGCTCCAGAGCAGAAAGAAGGTGGTTTCCTATCGTTTCAACTTTGCTGCCTGGCATGCTTTCTGCTTTTGGGGCCTGGTCTTCTGCCAGCAGAAGCATATGCTCAGTCTGGCCCGAGAAGTCGATTGGTCTCAGTTTGTGCAGCTTGGTACTAAAGACCAGCAATATTAATAAAATGAGGGAGCTCTACTGAACGCAGGCTTTGAGACTTCCTCCCAACTGATCACCTGCCATGTTTCAAAGCCCTGCCTACAATGTTAGTGTTTTCTAGTTATGAGAATGTGGTGTGGGTGTCAAAATCCCTAATAAAGGATAGTTTTGTTGGATCTACTAGTTCTTGCAAACCCTGCTGCCCTGGTGACAGGAAAAATATCTGGGTGACTCAACAAATTTGTGTTAGCTGTTACTTACTTCCTTGTTATTTTCCAGATGTTTATAGAACATTTCTTTATCTGTTCCAGTTCTCTCTGGGAATTCAAATGAGGTTGGCTTGTGCTTTATTCTTCAGCTCCTCCATTTTCCAAAAAGGCATTATGTCTCTCTTCTCCAGTCTTCTGACACCTTGCTGGTTCTCCGTTGAGTCCCAAAGAGCTGCTAACAGCCGTGAGGTTGCTTCAGCAAGCTGTCTAAGCACAGAATATTTAACCCAGCTAAGTATTCTTCACTTATTCTTCTTTCTAGACTGAGATCTTTCTGTCATCTGTGGCACTAATTGTGTTAATCATTTGGGTGCGAGTGGTCTTTCTACTGAAAGCTGAAGCGCAGAAGGCAAGTACTTCCACTGTCTTCACATCATGCACTACTAGCTTTCCTTCCCCATTGGGTAGTTCTTCCATGGCCTTCATGTCCCTGCTAATGTATTTTATGTTTTCTTGGTGCCCTGTTGATCCTGTTGGTTGTAATTCTTTTTACATCTTGACTTTTCTGGTTTGGTCCCTACATCTTCAGCCTGTGCATTTATATTCACATGCAAGGGAATCTCTTTTCCACTTTCTGAATGCACTGGTTCTTGCATTAGAGGTCAATGAAGTGGTCGTGATTTAAGCAAATCGTCTGTCTCTTACGACAGTTGCTTTCCCTTCTCTGCTGGGGATTGTTTGAATTGATGTCCTTACTATTGTTTCTTTAAGGTGCTGCAAACTTTCCTGAATTCTCTTTTCTTTGAGACTTGTTTCTCATGATTATCAGTTCTATGAGGTTTTTGAAATATGGTTTCTGGAAGTCCATTGTATTTATTTTGCTGTTCTCCTTCCTTCCTTTCCTATGACTTGTGAACTCTGTTGTTTCATGGTCATTCCCAAGCTGCATTCCTCTTGCATGTTATAAGCAGTTCCTTCTTTTTGGTTAGAGTCAAATTCAGTTCTCATTTTGATTATGTATCAAGGTTTTAATCTCTTCTTTTTTTCTTCTTTGTGCTGTTTGCATTATTTCATCAGGTGATCCATTTTCCTCTTCAGCATCCCTCCAATGATTTTCTTATGAGTAATGGTATTTCCCCTAGTTCATACACCCCTGCCCAAGTACTTGATGCTTGTATTTACCTGTTCACTTTTGAAACCAGTCCTTGCAGATCCTAGCTGCATTAATTCAGCAGGTCAGGGCATAGAGATGCTCTTCCTGCTTTGTGAGTTGAATGCCACTCTGACCGCCCGTTCTTTTTCTGGAAAATCCATCCAGGTTCAAGCAAGTCAAAACCTTCTTGGTGATACCACCTGCACAGCCATGCATTCATTTCCAGGAAAAGAGTTTCAAGTAGCTGGTGCCACTTGTGACCAAAATAGCTAGTGATTTATTGATGGAAGGGATTTTCCCTTCCTCCTTTCATACATGAACTGGTCTGACCAATGCTAAGAAAGCCCACTCTGGATGTGTTGGTTCTAGCCAACTGCCAACACATCAGATCTCTAATTCCCATGGAAAATTCATAGGGAAATTACCCAAGATGCAGTTAGAAGTTTACTTAATTGAAACCCAATCTAGATTCAGACTGAGCCACTGACATCTTGGATAATCTGCTGTCAGAGGAGGGAGGTCTGACATCCCCCTCCTGTGTCTGGACCACCTGGCAGAGCAGGAGCTGTTGCTGACCAGGAAGTACTGTTGTCCTCCCAAGAGGTGGTGGCAGAATTCAGGAAAATGCAATAACATATCCACGTCTGTGGAAGGGACATATTCAATGAGTAGGGAGGAAAACAGACATGTGTCTATGCAATGAATTGTTAAGGTGCAACGGGTTGAGGTATCAGACGTATGTGCATAGATATAACCATAGAATCATAGAATAGTTTGGGTTGGAAGGCACTTTTAAAGGTCATCTAGTCCAACCCCCCTGCAATGAGCAGGGACATCTTCAACTAGATCAGGTTGCTCAGAGCCCCGTCCAGCCTGACCTTGAACTCTTCCAGGGATGGGGCATCTACTACTTCTCTGGGCAACCTGTGTTTCAGTGTTTCACCACCCTTATAATAAAAAATTTCTTCCTTATATCTAGTCTGAATCTACCCTCTTGTAGTTTAAAACCATTGCCTCTTGTCCTATCACTACAGACCCTACTAAAAAGTCCGCACCCATAATGGTACATTTCTCTTCATACAGACATTCCTTTCACAACATGTCATGTGGTTGGCCTCGACTAGCTCACATCTTGTTAAACTTAAATGTGAGTAAGGTAGAGAGTATGGTGGATGACAGAAGAAAAAATACAAGGTATTTAAAGGTATTATTCCATCTTCTTTGTTTGAAAGTTTCCTATTCACCATCAGTAGAGTAGGGTTCATGCATTCCTCACTGATACCAGGTTGTCGCACAGCCGCATCCTCAGCTGATACTGTCCGCTAATTCTGGTCACCTGAAAAACCCATCCAACTCTGGAGGAGGAGGGATTGCTTTTTATTAGGATCCTCTGTCACATAGAGACCACTGTAATACAATGTGCTTGAAAGTAAAGCAGTCAGACCTAAGGAAATGCAGATTTGTACATGGCGCTGCTGAACACCACACTGGTGATGTCCCAGCGTGAGCATCATGCCAGTCCAGCCTCAGCAGCAGAGACGTGCAAGAGAAGCTCTTCCAGCACAAAGGCTGAGTGATGTGCTTACACATTGACACTGATTTGAAACAAAAATAAGACCATTAGCTATGCCATTCTTATAGATTTTTTCCAGTTACTAGTGCATATTTGAATCACTGCTTGATGCATAATTTGATCTGTCGTGCATGTTCATGCAATCTTTCTTCTCCCTTGCTGACACCTCCACCCCCTTGTATTTTGATAAATAAAATAGTATTTCTTTCAAAAAAATTCTCTCTCTGGGCTTCTGTATAGCTGAGGTTGTCAGAGAAGTGATCATCCACATCAGAGCTCTTGAACTCAAATATTTGTGCCCCCTGCCTCCATTAACACTTGGATCTCAGTCAGTGTTTGACCCTTATTTCAGACAGTGCCTTCTAGCGCTTTCTGCAAGACAGCGATGTGCAGAAGCAGACCTCTAGCTTGAAGAAGACAGCTCAATTCATTTGAGATAAGTGACTCAGATCCAGGACCATGCCATCCATTGTGCTGGATCAAAGTCACATTCACAATTCATCTGTTTATGCCCTGATTAACCATTCAAATAAATTTTTTTCACTCTTAGTTAAAAGCAGACATAAATGAGAGCTTCCTTTTCTGAACAAGAGACCTTGCTCTGAAACAGAATTCCTTCTTCCTGGAGCCAGGCAAAATAACCAAGAGGGGCAACAGATGATTCATCTACCAGCACTCTCCATCAAAAACTGTAGCTAAAACAAGATTACTGAGAAGAAGAGCGCTATTAAAGGAGGAAACTGCTGCTGTAATTTTGTTAAGGAACATGAGATTATTTAAAAGCCTTTTAAAAAGTGTGTTTGTTCCAGGAGAGGAGGGGTGAGGGAGGATTTTAGAGGCAGGGAGAAGGGAGAGACATTATTAGTCTTTCTTGCCTATAAAGATTCATGCTGCTTACTTTGCCTTAGCCAGCAAGGGTAGTGATTTCAGGAGCCATTGTAAGTCATTACTCCAGCCCTAATGAATAGGGCACAACCTGCACCTTCGCTTTGCAGAGGCTGAAAGCATGGGAATAAAAAGGTTGTGGGGCGTAGAGGATTTGGTGCACTATACTGCACGTAATTGCAGGTTAAGGGTTTTTTCCCAGCCTGCGTTTTTGTTCCTGGCCATGATGATCCCTGGCATACTCACACAGCAGCAGTCTCACATTGTTCGGTATTTCTTTATAAACTCTCAAAGCCATGAACAAGGAAGCCTCAAAGCGCGTGCCTCTCTTTGCTCACCGATAGCCCGTTTTGCACCTGCTTAGCGCACGAAGCAGCGACGAAGCAGGTAGTGGAACAGGCTGCCACCTCTTTCAGCAGGCTCCCCCGTATCTTATTCACGGAGAATTACACAGCACGTACATGTTAGTGCAGTGACCCTGTAGGAAGCAGTGCAGGGACCTACGGGGCAGAACTCCAGAGCTGGGGGGAGCAGGGATTTGGGTGAGTCTGCCGGGGCGGATCCGGCACTGGCTGCAGACCGTAGCCAGGGTCTGCTGCCGGATTTGGTCTGTCCCCGGTGTGCCGGGTCTCCCACGTTGCCGGGCCAGAACAGATGTCCCTGGCAGATCAAGGGCAGAGCCTTTGCCTGGAAAGTTGGAGATCCCGTTCTGCTTCTGAAAAGTGGCTTCTTCGCATACCAACTGGGTGTATTGTAGGTAGTATTGAGGGAGATGATAGAAAGAGGGTTTGTGCCCTGCAGACACAGATCGCTGGCCAGGAATTACACGTAGCTGCTCCAAATGTGATTCTGCGTAGAAAAGGCTCAGGGACCGAAGGGATCCATTAAACCAGATGCTTCAGTCATACAAAAAGCATTTTGTGTACAGTGTCAACTCACAGTCAGAGCTGTGCATTTTGATCAGATTTTCAAGGTCAGATGGAAACCTGATGGTGATCCGGTCTGACCTCAACTGGTTTTCAGGCTTTCACTCTGTTTGCAGTCATTAAAAGAGGCTCTGCAGCAGGGCTCCCCACGTTCGGTTCAGGAAGGGCCACTCACTGGGCAGGATTTGGCTCGGGGGCTGCCCAAAAACTGCCTCCTGAGAAAACCCTGCTGAGAGGCAGAGAAGCAGCTCTGGGACCTGGCACAGGTTGTGTCTCTGCATTTCTCCTGGACGAAGAAGAGTGCTCTGGAATGGAGCTGATACCTGTTCGTTAACTGTGTGTTGAAGTTGCACAGCTATTGTAGATTAATGGTATGTTTTAAATGCAGAGCTCCACTGAACAGAATGTTGTAAAACTTTGGCTTTGTAATGTGGCGGAGTGGTGGGGGTTGGGGGAACTGTGGCAGTTCTGGACTTCAAAAAAAGAAATGTTACATGAAGGAGCTTGGAAGTTGAGAGAGGTTCCAGTAATGAACAATTCTGAATAAAAAGATTGAATTCATGCTGCAAAAAAATGTTCAGGATGTGGCTTGTTTTCTGTAGTTAATCCCTTCTAAATATTTAAAAAAAAAAAAAAAAGAGAGGGAATGGAAATGGTGCTTTGTTTAAAAATAGGATCAGATGTTCTACTAAACACATGAAGAAATCCCACGATTTATTGTACCCTGGGATCCCTCCCCTCAAACAGGCTCACCCTACTCAATGCAGTCCTGAAAAGCCAAAAATGAGTTTGCATTTTAAAAATGTACATCTAGGATTTGGTAGCCTCCGAATTTGGTTTCAGTCCTCAAAACGTATGTCCAAAGCGTGCGTCGCACACAAGCCGTGATGTATGTATGCAAGGAAACAGGGGATCAGACCTGCTGTTACTTTAATGTGCAAACTGAAGCCCGTCTGGAGAGAGACCCCCCAGCTCCCGTGTCAGACCCACCGTAGGGCTGGGCAGCCTTCCCTCGCTGCCATGCCCTATGAAATCTCCCTCCGCAGGCCAGCAACGTGCCCGGGGCCTCCAAAACCCTGGATCTATCCAGCGTGGACCAAAACACACAGAGCTGGCTGCATGCCCAAACGCAGGGTTTTGTGGGTGTATTGTGTCCTTGCATACATTTCCAGGCAAAACATATTACACCTAGCTTCGAATGCCAAACTTTTCCAATTATGAGAGAACAGTAATTCACCAAGGAGTAAGTATTCCTTCAATTTCCTTTGCTTGGAAATGATACCGAGAATCTGTTCTGAATGGAGGCAGATGAAAAATGCTACATGTTAATGCATATTCTGGGTTAGCTGTCTTTGTTAAATTAGAATGAATGCTGCTCATTTCCCATCTGGTCCTCTTTGACATTACTTCCAGAATATATTCACAGCTCTTATTTGTACAGTACAAATGGCTGGCTGTAGTACCAACTTTACCTTTTATAGGCTGCTAAAATGTTGGTGCCAGATCGCAAAATAACATTCTACTTCTAGGAAGCATCTGTGGACATTACTGGCTCCAACAGCTTTCTTTTTTTCCTCCTCTTATTTTCTTTAAATGTAACCATATATGTGAAGTGAGTTTGTTGTCAAACCAAGTGAAAGTTGACGGTTTGACAGCCCTGGAGCCTGCAATCTTCCTCACGCAGCGAGGATGCAGCAGGCAGATCAAGCAACGTGCAATCAGCCTTCTCATCTCTTCTGCACAGCCTTCCCCGAGGGCTGAAAGAGCAGATATTTCTCCATCTGCAGCTGCTCGTCGGAGCCTTTGCTGGCTGCTATGCTGAGGGATTTTGTACTCTGGATCCCTGCACACTCTGGGTTGCCCTGAAAAATACCAAAGCAACAGAAACCGAACAGCTCTCAGCCAGTTCTGAATCCAGTGCTGCTGACCTGAGCTGGTTTTCTGATTATTCCTTAATCTTCCCATCCGCTAGTGTTTGTTTCTGGCAGTTTCCTTAGCAGGCTCCCCGTTCCAGCAACCTCCGCCCCTGCCCTCCGATGCATTTCAGACCTACCTTGGTAAACAGAGTGTTGTGATCCGAAACGCCCACGTTTGTCTGCCCGGAGTGACCAAGGGCTGCAGCACCGCGCCGGGAATTCTCACCATAGCAACTACCGGCATTGACAGAATTTGGTACTTATTAAATAGGCTGTTTGTTTACCTCTCAGGCTGCGAGAGTAGACTACAACCTGCAGCGAAACACCCTGAGCTGAACAATGCTGGGCTGCCGCTAGTATCTTCATGTGTAAAACAGATAATTACAGTGTTCTGTAAATGAAACAGATACGGAAAGCCTGCGTGTGGTAGGAGTGTTGAAGAGGTAGGGTGACATGGTATTATTATAGGAAGATCAGCGAGCACGCTCATCAGACGCTGCTAGGTGGTCTTGATGGATCCAGCAGAAAGTGAGTCCTGCCGGTCACATCTCCTCAACAGATAATCTAAGTGATCATGTTCACAGAGGTCAGTTCATGGGCTTAGCAAGCAGCAAATGCACGGGGAGGGGGGGCGAAAGAAATTATTGGTACCCCAGCAGAAAATAAGCAAGCTCGCAGATAGAAGCTCAGCGCTCAGCCTCTCAGGGATCAAATGTATGGAAGTGGTTTCTAAGATGCTTGTCAATGCCCAAAATGCAGAATCGCATAACAGTGCAAAAGTGATTTTCACAAAACACCTCCTGTCATCTGTGCAACTGTTTCAGTTCCAGCAAGGCAGCATTTGCCAGCCTCTGTGCAACCCTGTGCTTGCAGTGGGCCATAACCTAGTGCGGGGCTGCTGTAAGCTATGTTCAGCAAAGGATATAGGTGATAAAACCAGGAGAAAGCCCACAAGGCTGAATGTCTCCCGCTCACCCCAGAGCTGCCCAACCACCTTAGCAGTGCCTCTATCAGGGCAATGGCTTTCAAGACCTACACAGGGGTGCTGCTGGGCACCCACCATGGCTCAGGCGGGAGCGGGTCGATGCTCAGCCTTGGCACAATTTCTCCAAGCTGTGGTGTCCCATGGGTGCTGCGCACTGAGAGCAAACCGTCCGTGCATGCACCCTGGCAGCAAAGCCTCTGGGCAGCCCTGTAAAATCAGCTAATGAGTCCCCAGCACAGCCAAATCCCTGGAGAAGGGGCATGTGCAGGCACGGCCAGAGCACAAACTGGGAGCATCGAGCATTGAGCATCAAGCATCTCAGCACATGCAGCTGCAGTTTCTGTCCAGCACCCGAAGACGTTGCTCGCTGTCCCACACGTCCCCTATAAGCCTGCGATCTGGGTGGGAATTCCTGCTTGCCCCTGCCTACCTGCTGCCTGAGCCCCACTGAGGTTTAGGATGTTGTCGGCAATGAGGGGCCCGATCCAGGCAGCAGCCGCAGCTGTAAGATGCTGAAAAAGGAAAGAGAAGCCGTATTGCATAAAGCTCATCTGGCATCCCCATTAAAAGGGGCCAGGGCTGCTGCTCAGGTCCCTGCCCTAGGCAGGGAGGGGAAGGGAGGTGGGCTGGAGTCACTTTCCATACCATCACCTAATTACAGCATTTCTGTCGGAAAGAGGGACAGGTCCAAGCCCCATCCCTTCACCTTTTAGGGGAGCACCATAGCTGTCTGGTCACAGATGGGATGCTTAGGACTTTGTGCGGGCAGGTGCTTGTAGGAAGGGAGGGCAAGGGGCAGAAATACCTCCGTGACAAAGGTGAGCCTGGAAACCAGCCTCCATAGCTCTGCTGACTGCAAAATCCAGGGACTCCGTAGTCTTTTATTAACACTTTACCTTGAACTAACCTCTCTCCCTTCCTTAGGCAGTAATTCTTGCTCTTTTTTTCCCTAACCTTATCACTTTGCTAATAGTCCTCTTGTCCGTGCAGGTGCTAATCCTTCTTTTCACTTACCTTAAGTAATTAACAAAATTAAACTCAAGAAATTGTGCTCAGATATCCCTAGACTGGAACTGCTGCTTCTCTTTCAAACCCAAAGAAGGGCTTCTAGAGCTGGAAACCTGCCTGTTTTCTCTAACCACGTGAGCTTGTCTGATGAAGGTCATTATATCTCCATACAACCCTGCCCTTGCCTAATGGCAGGGAGAGGAAAGCCCTGTGCTCTTGTCCCTGTTCCCCCAACTCTTTCAGCTTCTGTTTAATTCTAAATGCAGAGTGTTCTCCTTAGGGGTGCCCTGACCATGAGGCAGGGTAGCTGGTTCCACTCCTCATCTGGCTAACGACAGCCTCAGGTCTTTTTTTGTTTCAGCATCAGCAGGAGGAGAGATGGAGAACACCACTATATCCCAGCCACGCGCGGGTGCCCTCCTGGGGGACTTCCAGTGGGTTTGGGTCCTCGTCTGAATGTGCCCACGGTGGGAACCAGGGGGTCTGCTCCCCACAGCTGGACTTCTCCTTGCTCACAGCAACACTGAGATACCCCAGAAGGCAGTGGGAAATAAATTGCTACCGCAGCAATGGTTTCGGCTACCAGGACCTTGGGAGGGCTTGTGCAGGCTGGGCCACCACAGCTTTGCTGTCACCACCCAGGGCGCAGCTCTGGGCACGGCTGATCTCACCCAGCCCCACACCTCGACGTATGGGGTGGCACTGCAGTTCACTTGGACGTCACAGCCCCTCACGACTTCAGTGTCCTCCGGTTCTGGGTGCTTGACTTTAGATGGCAAAGGTTTCATCTTCTGAGGTGCCAGACTCTCCTCGCTCTTGCTGTAATCAGGGCAGAGCCCATCAGAAGCATCAAATTAGAGCCTCCAGTTGGGTTAGAGAATGGGGATAGCAGCAGCAGCATCCCCGGAGGGGAGAGGTTATTGCTCTCCTTTGAAAGGACAAGGATGGAGTTCAGCGAAGGTATGAGGATTAAGCAAATGCTAATGGTGAGCACGTAAATGGGTGATCAGATTAGAGGGAGAGCTGCAGGCCCTTACATGCGGGGACAAGCGGAATTGTAGGGCAGCTACCAGCCAGGGGCTCTTGCTTTGGCTGCTCCTGCTTCTCAGAGAGGTGCTGCTGAGCCTTGTTTCCAGGCTGGTTGTGGCAGGTTGGTATGTTGCTCTTGTGGCAGCCTTACCACTTATTACGAGCACTTATTATGGCACATTTCACATTTTGAAGTATTTTTCTACTGACTGTCATATGAGGGGGAGTATGACCCAAAACGTGGCCTTGAGTATTTCAGGGTGATCATATGAAAGACCTTCAACAGGTAAAATTTCTTCAGTGTCGGACATTTGGTGGGGCTTGAAGATGCAGGGGTGGTGAAAGATGGTTTCCTGTCATTCCATACTGCAAGGAGAGGGGCGGTGGCATGTGTCGGGCTCTGATGGAGTGTAATTCCTCACTCACTCGGAGGACCTTTCAGTCTGCCTTGCGTGGGGCTTCTTCAGTACAGGATAAAATCATGATCCCTTGGAAATTCACCCTGAGTTCCCATGGACAAAAGGACACTTAGAAATTGTATCTTTGCTCAAGAAGTAAGCAATGTGCAAAGTTAATTACATTAAACAGAAAAAAAATATTTGTATGTGGATTTTGTACATGAATTAGCTAGGTAAGAGGGGATATGGTTTTTTCACCAGAATATTTCTTTCTGCTTTCCTACTTCCATGATTTCTGATGAACTGCAATTCCCCAACTGCACTTCAAAACATTAAGGAAAGCAGTTGTGGATAGTGCTGAGTTGAACATCAGAAGAAAACTGGCCCATTTTTCTCAGTTCATAAGGGGGTCCCAACCTGAGTTTTTTGCTGGACTCAAACTATCCCTGAACACTAGCAGTCGTTTCTGGTTACTGCTTTAGAATAACACCCGTGGCTTTCCTGGGGATCTGTTCAAAGTAGGGACTGCTCTGCATATGTACATGCAGGATTTCCCTGTGGGGAGGGAAGGACCCGACTTAGTGCACATCAACCCTGCTGTACCCTTCCTTCCCCGGCCGCGGTGCTGGGCTGCGAGGGAGACGGGGGTCGGGAGCTGAGCCTCTGTCCTCCCAAGCCCTGAGCTATGGGACTGCCTGCACATCCCCCCAACCACTTTAAATATGCTCCGTCCCACTGTGAGGCTGCACATCCATGATCTGGGGCTGAATCGAAACAGGCCTTCGGGGGCAGCTGAGCCCAAACCAGACCTGAGCCCCCAAATTTATCCTGGTTCAAATACCTGGGAGATAACTGCTATGGATTAGACAATAAGTCCCTTTGTTTCCCACTTCTGACTCGTCCTCTTTTACTGCCTCACGTTTCCAGCAATGAATGAGTCCAACTGCCAGTTCAGAGAATTATTTTTGTGGCAGAGCGTGCCTGATGGAAGAGACACCCATTGCTATCCATTTCCATTAGCAGCCTGTCAATAGAAATTAAATTACATGAATAAGGCGCTATCAGTGCCAACATCACTGCAGGAAAACATTAATTAATCCTCATTTACATTAGTCAGTGCTACCATCAAATAGACTCTTCTGTTGCTACAAAAGACATTTCCACAAATGATTGTTGCTGTCTGATAAACAGATTCACAGAACCTCACTGACTCACTTGTTGGGCACTCGCCATTGCATTCGGGGTCTGAACGAAACAAATGCTTTGTGGGATCCTATTCAAAACTCAGGTTGAACATTGGGCCTCTGAGTCCTATTCAAACCAACCCAGACACTGCAGAGGTGGGGCTTCGAGCTTTAAAGAAAATAAATCCCCAATTAACTTACAACAGTCAAAGCAAATTTATTTTTCTAAGGAGTTTGTGATGTGCCTGTCACCGTTATATCTAAACATCACTAAGGGTCTAACGATCTTTCAGAGGGTGCTATACAATAGGAGGAAAACAGAGGGGACTGATCCTTCCCTTCTGGCTTGAGAAGGAAGGATTAAGAGCTAAACTCTTGCCCAGTGAATGTTTAAGTAAGACATGCCCTATTTAAATCACAGGATGTCTTTACTTTGGGATTTTTGAGCCCTGCTGAAATCGAGGTTTGCAAACAGGCTCTGTCTTCACTGCAGACTGAATGAAGCTCCTACACCCCAACATCGCTGCCCTTTGAGGGTCTCTGAGCCCCAGCTCTGCAGCATGGCTTCCCTCAGGGGGCCCGATCCTCGTCTGCCTGCCCTCCCTCCGGGGAGAAGAAAGCGAGGAGCAGTGCTGCTGCATCAGGAGAGCTGTCTTCTGCACCCCGCTTTTGGGACGTCAAGAAAACACAGTACGTGGCCAGATCCACAGCTGGGGCTCATCCAGTGCAGAAGTGACAACAGTGTCACTGTAAAGAGTCCTCATGACCCTGGAGGCTTCCCTGATGCTCCCACACTCTCACCATCCCATCCGTCCGTTGAGCAGGCACAACTGACTTCACCGCCGAACAACATGGATGTGGATCTGTAGCGTAAGCGATGCGACCCTGTTGCCGTCAGGCCTCGGTTTCCCCCCAGAGCACCTCCTGGGAAGGGAGGGTCTACAAACTGGGATGGGTCAGAAAGCAGTTTGGAGACATCAGGTGCCAGCTTTGGGATTGTAAGCCCTGTTCCTGGACCTGGATACTGGACGCAGCAACATTTACGCTATTTCTAAGTCTTCCCATGGATGTGGAGGGAGCACTGTGACCTGACCATCAGTCCCAGACGGGGCACGTTGTTGCTCCAGGAGCTGTTCAGGTATCGGCTCAGGCTGAGCGACACACCAGGCAGAACTGGTCACTGTGGGTGGAAGCCAGGCATGAAGACAGGCATCCCGGTGGCAAAAAAAAAGAGGGGTGAAGAAGGACTGAGGAAAAAGCAAAGAAAGCACCAGAATGTCTCTAAATCATGGCAATGGCTTTCTAAATAAGTTGCATTGCATGGTTGGCTTTGCTGGCCACTGACGTGACCATGTACCAGCATCTCAAATATTCTCCTATGCTGCAGGAGACAAATTGGTCTAATGGGAGGTGAGAATGGGTGGAAATGGAAATTGCGATCGCCAGCAGCTTTTACCAAGAGATAAAAAATGCCATTAGCGGTTCTTCTCTGAGGCAGACTGCTGGGTCATAGGCGCTGCTCCTCCTCCCCGAGTGTTCAGAAGAGCACTTTGTCCATCCACCACCACTGCCGAGGAGTTGTTTGGAGGCACAGAGCTGCAAATTCTTATCTCTGCTGGAGACCTGTGTGCTTGTGCTCAGGTTCATTCTTTTACCCATGTGGAAAAGTAGTGCTGGTACTAGTCTGTACACTGAAAAGTGCTATTTTGAGCCAGTAATGGGAGTAGAGAAATAATAGAAAAATCAGACTAAAATCTCTGGATTTTGGTAGGTTTTGAAATCCTGTTCAATGCTTTGGCTGTATAGTGTCTGGCATGAACTGCTGGTTACTGTAATAAGTCTCTAAATCTGCTGTAAGTGCTGTTCCACTTCTTTCCTTCCTTTCACAAGGCATGTGTTCAGGCACCAAATGACTATATGGGGATGTATTAAGCAATAAACAGCAGAGTCCAGATAAAAAAGCTTAGCTGGGATAAAGATAAGGCAGTATCCACACAATCAGTACATGCACGGGCAAAACCAAGAACAGGAAATGTGGGATGCACCTCACCAACGCTGCGCACGAAAGCAAAATATACCCCATAAACCTCCTGCCATTTAGAGTGAGGAAGTGGCGATGTAAACAGCATCTATTTATTGGTCCTGCCCCAGCACAAATTGTCCGGGGAGTGCAGGGATGGGCAGTGGTTTCCACCCTGGGTAGGAGGTGCTGCAATGGGGCTTTGAAGGCAGCTGGTCCACGCAGGGGCTGCTTTCTGCAGTGCCCAGTCTGGTCCTGCTGGGTGTAGGTGTGCAGATCATCGACCTTCTGCTCCATCTCTCTCTACAGGTGTCAATCTATAGGGAGACAGAATATCGGGGCACATTCCCCCAGAGCTGAAGCCTGAAAAGATCTCAGCAGGAGATAATGGTGAGCAGCCCTCAATGAAAGCGTGAGCTAAATCTGATTCACAGCGATCGTTTGAAATGTGTTACCCAGTCATCTGCTACCTTGTACTGCGTGCCAACACTAATATAATGAACCGCTGATCGTTCACTTAATAGCTACACTGTGGCTGAAAAGCTGGGGACTCCTACATCATGTAAATTTGCCTAGATTTCATACGCCTACTGGTGACCTCCAATCCTTTTTAAAATGGTTTAGTTGCTCTGACTAGAATGGATTTATTCTATTTTTTAGAGTGAGGTAAATGAAATGGGAGTCAGCTCCCTAACGTTATGTTAAACTACGGTGAATTACCTGTGGCAGAAAATCTCAGCTCAGGTAAAATGGCAGGTATTTAAGATTTTTAAATGCATATCTCTAGCTTCCCTTGCATGAGCTGCTTTTTTTCTCCCAATGAGTAAGTCTTTAGCCACTTTTCCAGATCACGAACCTTTCTGCTTCAAAGCCAAGGGTGAGCATGTGAGGGCTGTTACTCCAGGGGATTCTCAACAGGTGGGATGGTAAAATTAGGAGTAATCAGATAAAAATAATGTGGCACCCTGAAAGACTGGTGGTACTGAAAGCAGAGAAGAAACTGTGGATAGTCTTACCTCGGGGGGGTTTAAAAGCAGTGATTTAAAGAAGTCAACTGCAGTATGTGCTAAGACATCAAAGCCAAAAATCACCTTCAAATTACTCATCACCTTAGAAAATGCCCATTTAATTGAAAACAATCTCCTTAACTAAACTCAGAGACTGGTTTCAGTCAAGACCCTGTACCATCTGGCCAAGGCTTTATTCAGCATGCAGCTGGGATATCTCCCATGTGGCCAGCATTCCTATGGCGTGGTGAACAACCTGGGGTCCATGTCCCTTGTGCCAAGCGGGGTGCAAGGGGCAAACCCAGTGGCGGTGACAGAGGTGATTTCCTTCTCTTTTGCTCCTGGACACGAGGTGAATCCAGCCAGCTGGAGTCTCGGTTGATTGTAAGACAGGGTGGGTGACTCTTGCTTCCCATGCTGACTGCCACCTCCCTCCAGCCTCTCAGTCTTGGTGCTCCAGGAGGGGCTGGGGGCTCGCTGGGGCTCTGGGGGGCTTTTTCAGTGTCTGCCAAAGAAAGCAGGTGGTGAGTTAGATAAGGGAGAAGAGATGGTCTGAGGAGGGTGTTTGAACACCAGGCTGGAGAAACCGTTTTTTTTTCCCTGCACCTCCCATCATGCAAGTTGCACAAAGTATGTGGCAAATTACTTGCTTGCAGTTTTTTTAATGAATTCCTCATTTTGTACGTGCCCAGCATGAGACACTCGTTTATTTTACTGTGATACATTGCCACCACACTTTATAGCACCTGAGTGCCTTCCACGTGAAGTGGGGAGCCAAGGTGAAGTCCCTGGACATCAATGGTCATTGCATTATTTGCTCTCTTGTCTTTCCTGTCCCTTCATGGGTCTGCTGAGCATGCAGGTACGTATGCACTGGGGGAGGGAAGAAAGGGGAGAGGTGGGAGATATCCCTTGACTTGGCTGGGCTTCAGTGGGGATGTAAGGGCACAAGCACTGGGTTAATACTTGACTTCATATTTCCAGATGTCTGAGTTCTTACAGCCAGTGCGAAGTCTTTATATTCAAACCACAAAGTCTGCTTGATGCTGTAAAAGATGGAGCATTCAGAAAAATCTCAAGCTGAGCACTCCTAGTAATTGGGAAGGTGGCAATTTTGACCTTAATCTCCTACTTTGTCCTTTTTCCAGCTTTCAAAAACAGCTAATGGCACCAGGTCTCTCAGGGCGTCATGCTGGTGGGCTCCTCAATGCTGGCAAACCGCTCAGCTACTGCAAAGAGCAATTGTTAGCAATGGGGCAAGAAAACTGAGGTGATGATGTAGTTAAAGACATCCTTAGTTCTGCTGTCTTACCTGTGCAGTATTTCATTTTCCAGTCCCATTTATAGTTTCAAAGATATGAACAGTTCCTTACTGGCCCATGAGAAATAAGAGGGGGAAAAAAAAAAAGATCATCCTCAGAGATCATAGTTTCATGGCTTGATCCTGGGACGGTTGTTCATTGACTCAAAGTAACTTGAAAGATTTTTCTACCTTTACTGTGAGTTACATCTCAAATGAGACACAGCAACATGGTGGGGTGAAAAGCTGCTGTGGAAAGGAGATGGAGAATTGCCAGGATGGTGAGATATCGAGTACATTTGGCTACGCACACTTCTTATTTGTGTTGCTGTAATCCTTGGAGGCCTAGCTGTGGTTCAGCACCCCATTTTGCAAAGTTCTTGTTGGTTCTCCTCCTTTGTTGCACACTTGCTTTGAGATAACAGGTAATTGCATGGGAAATAGAAGCTGGGCAAGAGACCAGGACGGGCGTTTGCTCTCAAAGGCTACCCAGAAAAAGTGAGGCATTTCTATGGATAAGTACATGCCAGACATCCCATCAGGATTGTGCTTAATCAGTCAACAGTGATGACCCCCCTAAAAATTGCCATTTGCCTTAGATAAGACATATCTCTCTGATAACCTCAGTATTTGCCTTATTCAAGATATTTCCCATACCGAGTACAATGAACTAGATGCTATTTGTTTAAGCAAAATTATTTATGTAGGGAAGGCCAGCGCCGTGACTCTCATGCTCGCAGGCACTCTCGGGTAACCGACGGTCACAGCGATGTCCCGTTTCAAAGGAGCCACGTCCCGCAGGGCTGCGGTGAGCCGCCCCGCTCCCCTGCCCGCGGGCAGCCCTGCCAGCCTGGGCAGCGAGCGCAGCACCTCCTGGGTCTTCCCACCCACTGCCCCTGGGAAGCTCACCCAGATGTCTGCCACAGCCCAGCTTGCCACGGAGAGACTGAGCGAAGCTGCCAATACATTTTTATTCAGTGTTTTCTGTGTCTTTTTTTTTCAGTTTTCAGCCAAGATCTCCCCTGGTTTTCAGGTGCCTTGGTGGCTCTGGCCAGGAGAAGGCGGTGGGCAGGGAAGTGTAGCGGGTGAGGATGTGACTGGGTCCCTTGTTTAGGGGACATGGAGGTGGACTAGAGCTCGCGTGGCTGGGAAGGACAAGGTCGCGGCCCCAGCCTGCGTCTTTCTTATCTGGTAAAGCAAGAGGCTGAACATAGGAGACGTTTCTATGCAAGCCAAGAAAGGAGGAAATGCTATGGAAGGCAAATGGAAGACGAAATTTCCTTCCAAAAGCAAGGCAAGCTTTCATCTTCAAGAAAATTTCTGCAAAAGAATCAGCAGAAATTTTAATTTTTTCACGGTAGTTTATAAATATATATTTTTATTTATATAAATATGCATGGGGGTGTGTGTGTGTGTGTCTATGTCAAATCCCCCAGACCAAGCATGGTATGCTGACCACTCAGTTGAACCTGTGAAGAACATTATACAGACCTACAGACCCAGGAATGACAAGGATTTTACAAGGGGCATATACACACACAGGACCTTGAAGCCTAATAAGGAAACTCTTTACCATTTGTTTAAAGACTACGTAATTTATGTTTTTCATCATCTCACAGAGGAGAGAAGGTTGTTTACTTTGATTTGTTGATGCAGCAATTTTAAACATACTGTATGGTATGTCAAGTCTATCTGGAAAAAACCACACCTTACTGATTGGGGTGTAACCAACCCAAAAGCCATGGCCTGTAAAGAAGAAAACTGTGTGTAAAGGACAGAGAGTGTACCATCCTTGCTCATGTTATGCACCAGCAGCCTTTATGCAATGTTTGTGATTGAAGACACCTTGCAGGAAGAATTACAGGAAAAGTAAAAAGAAAGGCTAAAAATGCCAGATTTGAGGTGTGCCTTGAGGGCAGAAGGAGAGAGAGGTACCCACGGAGTCTCCACGGGCTGCACAGCTCCCAGAAGCCGTGGGTCCAGGTTTGAGCTCTCGGGGGCAGGTAGCTGTGAAACCAGAGGAACAATAGCGAGGTGACTCCACGGAAAATGTGCAGTGATGAATTGTTTGCTCTTAATATAAGCAGGTTCATAAACCAATCTGATCCCTGAAGCTTGAGAGAGACCAGATACCAGAAAGCACATTTTCAGCTGCAGAGCTGGCAGAAATCATACCTGGGATCCTGACCCAGGTATAGCGTTACATCATGCTTCAAACAGGTTTGATTACTTGCGATGTCCTCCCTAGGTTACCCAGCACTGTCACGTACGGTGAAGCGCTCAGAGCTAAAACAAGCTTTGATTTTATCTTCACAGGCAGAGCGCTGTGTCTTAGGTGCCCACAGTCCGTCTGACAGCTCTTCAGGAGAGGGCTGCCAAGCAAAGCGGCATCGGCTGCGGGGCTGAGCCTGGCCCACCACCGCTACCTGCAGCACGGAGGTGGGCAACACGGACAAGCCCCCGGGATGCGGTTCTCCCTGCAGCTGCCCTTCCTCCGGGGGAGCCCGGCCAAAAGGTCCCCGCTTGGTTGCAGAGCGGGCGCAGCGGCGATGCTAACCCCAGCTCGGCCGTGGGTACCAAGCCGAAGCCGGGGTGACCCCGTGATTTCCCTCTGTGCATGTCTCATCGCCCCGTCCACCCTTCAGTCCCTACAGCAAGGAGTTTAAAGCCCCTCCTTTTGCTCCAGTATCTTCGCATCTTCTCTTGTTTTCATTTGCAGTACACAAGCGCGCCGATGATCGTAAGTGGGGACAGCGGACCTTCAATTCTTCAAACTTTTTACAAGAAAAGAGTGCACTTTGCCTAATATGGGCTGCTCCCTGGGCTCTTTGCTTACATCTATAATTTTAAACAGAAGGAGTGGGTTTTGCTGGTGGCTTTTATTCCCTCCTTGCTCTCATTTGTTTTACTGTAAGGAAAATGTGGCCATGTAGTCTTACTTCTTTGTGCAAAGGATTCGCATTCAGGCAAGAGATGAGAAGTACCAATTTAAGTTTGATAGCACATTTTCATACACCTGATATGCAAATGATAGAGATACACTGAAAAAGCCAGATTCTGCCTTCAGTTCCTGAGCCAGATTGAAGTAGGCGGGCTAACCAAACTAAAGATCTAATTCAAACCTCTAGCTTTGTTTACAGCGACTACTTTTTCCATTCTGAATGCTCTTAACATAAATTGTTACTTTTTTTTTTTTTTCTTTTGGTAATGCTTGTCTTTTATGTTTACAACCTAATGCAGCTGGGAATTTATTGGCAATATCTCTTATCAGAACTTCTTGCATTGTGCCAAACATTTATTGAGGCATTTTGTAGAGACAGAAAAAATAACTTCATCATGCAGGGACTCTTCCCTGTCCTGTAGCTTAACTTTTTATTAGAGGTCATGAAATCAAGATATCAAGTAACAAAGTGGCTAATGGCTAGAGTGGACTAGGAAAATCTTCTCCTTATCTCTTCCTCCCCTTTTCCAGCGGAGATATTTTTCAACAAAATGAAGTTTTAGCTGCATTGAAGCATTTTGGCTTCCCTCAGGAAAATCTGAGTTTCTTTTATGGAATAGAGAAATGGTTTTTTTACTGTAAAAATTACTGTTTCTGCTAGCAAAAATGTCTCAGCAGAAATGTCTCAAATAAATTTACCAATAGCAGTGTGCCCTCTGTTCTCACGTATTAGTAGGCTATAGTCCAGGCTGTACTTGAAATTAAATAGACAGCTATTAATACAAAGTAGTATTCCTGAATTCTTATGTTCAGATGATTCAGTCCAAATTTTCTCTGTTCATGCAATAATCCTTATTTTCCTGTTTGCGAGTTGCACTTAGTTTACCTTCAATGTCCATTTTGCACCGAAGACCTGATCAGTTGCCAAATGTGACCAGCATAAACATGCAAATGGTTTTCAGCATCCCACCCCTCTGTTCCCTTGGTTTGTACTGTAGTGATGCCCAGGTTGTCATTATATATACATATAAGACCTGCTGTTATGATAAACAGCAACAGCTAAAGGAGCATCAGGCAGTGCGAGGGATGGGCAGCCACCACCGCGTTGTCTCTTTTGGAGACTTTGAAGGCCTGAAGGTGATGCCTGTATGGCTCAGCGTGGTGGCCCAGGTACTGGCACAGTACGGGGTGGTGTGACACCTTGCTCTGATGCACCAGCCCAGGACAGCGACCCATCTCTGGGCTTGCTAGCTCCAGCCACACTGAGTTTCAGCCAAACCAGCACTTCCCATCCCTCCCTCCCAGCCACTTGCTCCATCCTCTTGGCAATGCCTGCAGGAGGGTACCGGGGTCTGGTGAGGACAGTGGCAGAGATCAGATTTGGCTGTGGGGAAAATGTGATTTTTTTTTTAATTTTTATTTTTTCTCCTTCCCTGCGTTATTTTCCAGCTGGATGAATTTCCTGGGCTGGATGATGGAGGTGCTGCATGGGCAGGTACATGCCAGGAGGGTTTCCCTGGCGCTGGTGAGGGACAAGGCGGGGAGAGGTGCAGGGATGCTGAGAGCCAGCCGTGCTCTTGAACGAGACCTCTCACCCCTGCGTCTTGGCCCAGGTGGCCAGAGCAGCCCACGGAGCTGCCTCCAACAGGCTCTTGATTAAGCCATTATGTTTGTGACTAATTTCTTAAATATCTGCTTTCCTTCTTATGTTCTCTCAAGAGCCTCCCGCTCCGCAGTTGACTCACACACGAGCAGGTGCTGCTGGCAGAGATGGTGTGTGTTGGTTTCTCCACCCCTGCCTCTGTACCGAGTCCCAGCGCTGCTCCCCCGGCATCCCCCGTCCCCAGTGTTGGGGACGGATTCTGCCCAGACCTGTCCTGCTGCCGGTGGGGTCAGAGAAATGATACTGTGAAGTAGCTCACAACATCCAAAGACCCATCTAGGTGAAAAAAAAAAAGCAATTTCACTGTTTCCTTTACCTCTCGATGAGGAAGAAAGGGTTTTGCAGTTCACAAGGGAAGTCTAGCATCAGAAAACAAAGCATTTTCCACCCAGGAACTGTCTCATAATTTCTGGGATACATCCATATTTCTAAAGAAATCACCATTTTCAGTGCTGAGTACTGCATGGAGCAAGTTATGGTATCGTGGACGGGCGATCAGGGTAGGCCTGTGAACGAGTTGGTCAGCTGCGTGGCGAGGATGAGAACTGGATTTAACTGCAGCTGTTACACCACTGACAAATGAACCTGCCTTCCTAACCGAGTCAGTCTTTCTTAAGGGAATGACAGGAGGGGCCAAACTGACACGATGCTGTAACGAAATAATCACTGGAGCACTTGTTTGAAAGTTGCAGATCTTGCGTTGCCTGAGAGTAGAGTAATTTGGCAGCCTCAGCCCTGTGTGTACAGCTCACCGTGCACTGAGACGAGGCACGGACACCACAGCTGGACCTTGCTTTGCGTGTAGGGAGAGGTCGAGGGGGAAGTCAAGGGAAGGAGTTGCATTTCCTTGAGTCAGGCATGGGCAAGGGGATTTTGGCTGCGGTGCTGCTGCGGGGTGTGTCCTCCATCTTCTGGCAAAGCCCTGCCATGATTGAGGCGTGATTTGGGGTGGGCTGTGGGAGAGGAGAGCAGGCAACCGTGTGTCACACACCCTCTTTGCGGTGAAGTTCCCTTGGTGGCCCATAGGTCACATCCCGGTGCAGCAGCTCCATCCGTCCAGAGACGACAAGGAAGGGTTGTCCAAGCAGCGAACCCTCCCCAAACGGCTTCCCGACTGCTCTGCATGGATGCTGGGTTTGGCCCGCTGAGACCAAAACGGCACAACTCAACTATTTTGGGAGCTACAGCTGCTCCTTTGCTCCTGTGAGCCGTTTGCCAGCCTTGCTCTGCCCTCTCCGCTGCTGGAGGACCTGCACGGTGTCAGCGAGGGCCACGAACACCAGCCGCCCCTGCAGCGGTGAAAAACGTCACCTCCGAGAGCTCTGCTGCGGGAGGAGAAAGGGCAGCAGTCATCTGTCTGCAAGGACCTCACACCACGTTATTAACGTTTGGTGGCAAGGAAAACATCACTGGGAAAGATTTTCCTCCCCAGTGCTGGGGCATGGCTGTGCTCCGCGTCGGGGCTGTGCTGAGCCAGCTGGTGGATCTATACAATTTCCAGACCCCTTCCTTGCTCGTCCTTAGCCTGGGAGAGCAGATGCAGCACCACTGAGCTCATTCCTGCTTTTCCTTCCATATTAGGCAGACCCCTAAGTGTCGTGCCCTTCGCACAGCTAACATGATCTCCAGATAGCAGCAGATGGCACTCGACGGCTTGCGTTGTGTCCGCGACTCCTCACACATGTCTCGCCCTTCTCTGGGCTTCAGTCCTCTCCCCCAACATTGTGCCCCATCACATCATCTCTTGGGGGTGCAACCGCTGGACCACGTTCTTTCTCCTGTTTAAAGGTACTCAGCTGCCACCAGTGGATGTGGGCTCCTAATGAGCGGGTACCACTTGGATCAAGCTGCTGATGCTGCGGAGAAGTGTTCCTCAAAGAGGTGGCAGAGATGTCTCTTTGCCTTGGCCGGTGGCCTCCCTGTGACCTGCAGAAACCGTAAAAAAGACAGCAGGATAGCTGAAAAATGACATATATCCTTTGTTAGCCTTGGCCTCCGCTGACACCTCCTCCTCCCCTCCCACACCATCGGGCTGCAGGGGAGTGAGATCATCCACACTCTCACTTGCAGCGGGTCAGCCCTCGCTGGCCCACCTGGTGCTCATGTTGCTAAATATAACGAGGATGAGTGGCACCAGCAAACACATCTAATTGTCGTGCAGCAGATTTTTACAGTAGATGTCTCGTGCTGATTTACCGCAGTAGTCATCTGAAAGATGGAGCGTGCACAGGACAAAAACCTTGGAGGTGCCTTACAGACACTTGTCTGTAACAAGTGAAGCTCGTCCTGGAAACAGTTGGATTTCAAGCCATTGCAAATGTTTGAAATACCTACGCAACATATATATCTTAGCTTGTGGCTTCAGCCCTGAGCGTGTTCTGCAGTCTGTAACCACGGAGCAAGGGGGCTTTGCCTCTGCCTGGCAGAAGAAATGGCCTAGCAATCTGTTTTGTGTGATTAATGTAGCCAAATGTTAAGCGTGTGCGTGAAATGGAACAAGGCGTTGCTTGTGCAACCCCCTAACCTGGCAATCAATCTGGGTCAAGAGTCGTGAATTTATTTTCGGGTGGGCAGATAGATAAAACTTGCTTTAATGCATAGAGAAGTGACTTAACCCCAGGTATGCAAAAACAAAGGCTTGATTTCACGTGGCCGACTCCCACAAACGAATCCATCATTTTGGCACTTGGTATAAACCAGAAGATGAGAAACAATGGGCTTGCTTGATAAAGAAGAGTAGATTACATGGGTCACCTTCTCGGGCTGAAATATACCCTCTGCCTGTGTGGATTATCTTTATTCCCCAGCTGCTCAGGGGGGATCCTCAAGGATGGATCATGGCAAAGACCAGCTGGTGTAGCTCCCCGTGCCTCCTCTCCTTTGCAGACCCTGCCAGCCCCACACAATCCTCTGACTTTGCTTTCTCATCTCTGAGGGTATTTGGCCTCAACACCCATTTCTTCAGAGCCTGGGCAGAGAGTTTCACCACTACCTGCCGAAACTCCCTGTCTTGCCCTGCTATCAGGGAATGGTGGTGGCACGTGAGGTCTTCCAGCCTAGTGGGAAGGTCGTTTCACAACTTGTCCTTAATGCCTGCAAGGCTAACTTCAGCGTGGGTGCTGTGCAAGGAGGAATACGCTGATATTTGGGACAGTGTT
Organism: Astur gentilis; assembly: GCF_929443795.1. Classification (NCBI taxonomy): domain Eukaryota; kingdom Metazoa; phylum Chordata; class Aves; order Accipitriformes; family Accipitridae; genus Astur; species Astur gentilis. Next base: position 14,193,875 of record NC_064904.1, read on the forward strand.
CAGATTTTTGCTTTCCCCTCCCATCACAGAGCAGCCTTTGCAGCCAAGAGGAGAAGGTGTGCACTTAGCTCATAAAAATAAACAGTGTTCTCTGCTGCATTCCTGGACGTAATGTTTGCAGATCTGATATTCACTTGTGCCGCTCCGGCAAGCATTAGTTGGCTCAAATACTAAATATTTACATAGCGTATGTCACGTGCAGACTGTGAGTAGGGAAAGCATCATCGCTCCCACTTACAGGGGAGTTAAGTGACTTGTCCATGGCTGCTCTGGAAAGACCCTAGCAGGACCTAAAATTCAGCAGAGCCCTGGGGCACAGGGCTGCTGTCTTTCCCTGGGACGTTGGGAGCCATCCTTTTGGGGAAAGTTGTCCCTTGCCAGTGGGAAAGGAGCAATAGGGAATTCAGCACAGGCAACTGGATAAAGCTTTGGGTGCTGCGTGAAAAATCAGGCCCTTGCATACACTGCAATGGCATCACCGAGACCAGGCGGCCGGACCTGGTGCACGGCTTAATTTCACGCGGGAGACGATGCCAAAGGCTTTAAAGAAGCAGCTGCCTCCTAATTCCAGAAATCACTCGGACTTCTGAGAAAACTCATCTCTTCTAGCCTGCACAGCAAACAAATTGTTGCTCTTTCTGTTGACAACAAGCCATAAATTATCCTGTTATATAAAAGGGAACAGCAGCCTGAGGAGCTGTGCTCTGGCCAGCTAGCAGGCGTTTTGTTTTAGAGGGAAGGGCAAAAACCCTTGCGTTTAAGTGAGATGCCCCCAGTTTACCAGGGTTGTTGCCCAGCAGCCTGCTGGCTTCCTATAGGTTTCTACAGTAAAGGACGCATAGGTGGCTTGGGAATAACGCACTCCCCTTGCTGCATGTCAAGCGGATGGAGCTGAAAGTCCCTCAGGACTGGTTGTCTCCTGCATGTTTATTTTATTCAGTGGTATCATGTCAGTGTGTCTGCCTAAATATAGCTTCTGTGAAGAACATTTCTAAGTTTCCTGTTACAGTTTCGCTCGCAGTTACCTTACAGTAAATGGAGGAAAATCAATGTAATCTCCATTACGCACCACGTCTAAATGTGCCTTGCTGGAAATTCTGCCTGGATTGATTCTCCTCTCATGGAAACTGCTTGTCCTCTCTGCCTCTCTCCCTCCCTCTCCCTCCTTTTTTGTTGGAATAAACCACAATTTTGTCATTTAAAAACCCCTCACTCTCCTTTGTCTGATGTGCCCTGCAGATAAGGCTCTCACAGGAACTGACAGTGCAGAAACCATGGAGTCCCTGGACAGAGTTGCAACTGCAAAGCCTGGATTAATTTACTCTGTGGCATTTGGACATGACCATTTCAGCAGCTTCTACAGAGTAAATTGAGCAGAAGGGTCAAATTCAAGGTAATCTCTGAATAGCAAACATTAGCCTAGAGCTTGCTTCTTTTGTCTTTTACAGACTACACAATCCTACAAGTAGCAAGAAAATGATTGATTTAAAAATGTATTCCCTATGCTGTGGTGTTTAAATACAGCTCCTTTACCCGTCCTCACTGCCTTGCAGTAACATGTATCTACAAATACACAGAAAAAAATACTATTATCAAATCCCTGCAGTGTCGGTGTCAGCTGGTCACCAGTAAACAATCACAGCTATAAAATGATCCAACAGATGTTATGCTAGAGATGAGTAGTCCAAAATAGAAAGCCTAAAAATATATCCGCAGGGCCAAATCACACCCTTTTTTTTACACTGTGCTCTGCCATTTTTGGCCCACAATTGGCTCCTCGGTTCCAAAGGTAGGTAGTCCCGCGGCCACCAGCACGTGCTGGGACGGGGCAGGATGGGGGGATGTTGTCATATGGGGCCCTGCCTGCAGTGATCACCCAAGGAACAGTCATTATCCAAACAGGTTCATTTGAGATTTATTATTATTATTATTTGCCCCTTAAATAACTCTGTAATCCAACACCAGGGGCTTTGCCAATTCCAATAGACTTTCAGAAGTGGCGCATACTGATATATATTTTTAAAGACTTGGACCTGAGGTAGGATTTAATACCCAGAGGGGTTGTGTTGGTCTGTGCAAAAAGCAAAGCATCAGAGCCTCAGCTGCTGTGGAAAAGCGGAGTGGGTTATGGCACAGACAGATCAAGTCACAAAAGGGGCTGACACCACTGTGCTGCCCATGGCAGGGTGGGGCTGGAGCTGGGGGTCCTGCACTCCCATCATGGGTCCCCAGGCCCTGAGTGTAGCAGAGATGTTTCATCAAGAGATTTTGTTTTTATCTTGCTTCCACAGCCTGAGACGCCGAGCCAAAAGGAGAGCACAGAGCCCTCAGGGGTTAAGCAGCTGCTTTACATAACAATATCTATCAAAACCTGGAGACAAACGCAGGGTTATTTTGTGCTTTTTTGAAAGGAGGGACCTAGAAGATATATCAGCAACATGCTCTCTACAGAGAAGGGTGCTGTGGACAGGAGGACCTCAAAGAGGGACCCTACAGAGCTGTCACCATCGGGTCCTCAGGGGCTGGTTCCTGCAAGTGAGGAGCAGATGACACCAGTCGTTTTGGCCTGCGATTGTACTATCTCGGGCTGTGATCCTATCAGACCTCGTGAGCCAAACAAGATGAGGCCACGGCAGCAGCTGGCTGGGAGATTTCCAGGAAAAAGAAGCAAGCAAGCAGCCTTTACAAATCTGACCCTCTGCTCAGTTCAGTGGCAGTGCAAGAAGATTTGGGCATGGGGCAGGATGGGGCATTAAAGCCCAAACTGGGGGTCAGTTCAAAGACCCCAGTCCCAACCCACCTCTGTGACATGGCCTGGGCAGGAGGAAGCATTTCCCAGCTCTCCTGGGCTGTCGATAAGAGTTTCTTTGGCTGTTTAAAGGTTGTGTCTTCTGCTTGGACTACCGTCAAACAGAGACGGGTGGACCCGACACAATCCCTGAGCAGAAATGGGATCTGCACAGCCAGAAAGGAGGGACGGGGTCAGAGGAAGAAAAGCTCCGGGGAGGGCAGAGACTGCTATGTTCTGCTTTCATCTCTGAAGGCAAGTGACCAGCCACTTCAATAAGAAACAGCAACGGCCAGAGAAGCCCTGGCAGCTTCCATCAGTGCCAACTTCTGGGGCAGGAGGGACGATCCAGAGGACACAGGCAGCTGGCACAGGGGATATCCCAGTGCCCAGGGATGGGGCTGGCTGCCCCTCCAGCCTGCTTGGCAGGACTGGTGTGCGAGGGGCCTGACCCTTCAGGCGTACTGGTCCATGCCAGTGCGGCACGTCCATCGGCCGTGTATCCATGGAGCAGTTGCCCTGTGTGCTGCCACTTCCCTGGAACAGACATCTCTGCTGGAGCAGGAATGGGAGGGCAATGCCCGGTCCCTTGGGCTGCAAACACTCCCCTGTCTCTATGGACAGGAGAAATGCAAGCGATAGGACACGAGGGAATGGAATGAAGCTGTGTCAGGGGAAGTTCAGTTTGGATATTAGGAAAAGGTTCTTTACTGAGAGGGTGGTTGGTCACTGGAACAGGCTCCCCAGGGCAGTGGTCACAGCACCAAGCCTGTCAGAGTTCAAGGAACATCTGGACGATGCTCTTAGTGATATGGTTTAGTCTTGGGTAGTCCTGCAAGGAGCAGGGAGTTGGACTCAGTGATCCTTGTGGGTTCCTTCCAACTCAAGGTATTCTATGATTCTGTGATTCTATGTATTTTGATGGCTCTGGGGACATTTGCCCGTAGGAGATTGTCACTGTTGTTCCTCCCAGTCTGTAGTGGTGCAAAGACAACCTCCATGTCCCCAAGCTTGGGATGAGATGAGGGCCAGAAACTTAGCAGCTCTTTGAAGGTATTGCTCCAGCAAGTGCTGATCTCTTATTTCACAGCTTGAATAGACAGTTTGACGTGATCACAGGGTCTGCCCCCTTCTCCACTGCCTTTGCCTGGTGGGGAACATGCTTGTGTCAGCTCAGTTTCAGAGACTGAACCATGGGACACCATCTCCATTGGCAATACAGGAGCTACCAAAGACACGGTGGTGGCTTTGTAATGGAAATCAAATGAGATGCCTTCTAAAACACGTTGCCTGGAAGGGTCCTGGCCCAGGCCCAGCACAGGTGACGGCCCTTTGGTGCTGCCTGGCACAGGCATTATGTGAGCTTTCCCCTGCCCAAAGGACAGGGCTTCCAGGGATGGTGGGCTTCAACCGTCTGCATCCTCCATCCAACACCTTCTCAAGCTAGGGCACACGGCACTAGCTAGGATGATCATGTTCCTTTGTGAAAGAAAATAGTAAAACCAGAGCAAGTTTCAAGGGACGCACAGCCTGTGCTTATTTTCTTCTGAGATGGCTCACATATCTCTAATTTTTCACAGATTAAGTTTTTCTCCCTATGTTGTTGTTTTTTTCAATTTTACAGAGACTTGAAGCTGAACTAATTTACTCTAGAAAGAATGCTTCTTGCTTCGGCTTCCCAACATGGGATAAAATCAATAATGCTAAAGTTTATTTTAAACACTTTAGCTTATCAAAGCAGTTTTCTCGGCATTCCAGCCCGCTGTCAGTTTTTTCACTGTTATTTGCAATGCATTAGGTGTAGTAAAAGAGTATTTCACAATCCCATCTGCTTTCAGAGACCTTTCTAACAAACTCTGCAATGAGGATATAATTCATTTGATGACCTTGGTCAAAAACAAACACAGGCCCCAAGGTGCAGCATGTGCAAAGGGATTGATACACTCACAGGCTTTTGTTATAAAAAAGGTTTTATGTGCCACTGTCTTACCAAAGCTGGCTGGCCTTGTGTACACCAGCAGCATTGCTGCTGCTGGCTGGGAAGCTAACTATTTCTTTGGCTCATTTGGAAACCATGAAATATATTTATGCTTTAAATAAACCCCATAGCCTGGCAAATTTCTGTGCCCATGAGCTGATGTTTGCAAATACATTACACTGTTACCTCATCAGCTGAATAAATGCATGTGCAAAGTTGCTCAACTGCAGAGCTCAAAAGGGATGCTCAGACATTTTTGCGGGTGAGAAGAGTCTGGAGGAGGCGAGGGGGGGTGAATAAATTTGCCACAGATGAAACACCTCTGGAGGTAAGTCCCCTAATGAGAGAGCAGTTATGTTTTAGATGCATGGTGTCCTTCTGTGTTGCAGACCTGCCCGACTGGTGCAAAACAGCTCATTCAGAGCTACAGCAGACTCAACTGCTTCCATGGAGTATCAAGCCATACATGGACCAGGCTTTGAAATTTCCCCCCACTTCTGGAAATCAGGTCACCTCTTGGGTGCTGGCTGTGGCATTAGAAGTCTAATTTTAGGCTCTTGGCTGCAGCAAGCATCCCTATAAATGCGCAGCTCCTCTGCCAAGCTTCTGTAGGTTGGAGTGGAAATTGCATCAGGGAGGCTTTACCGTCTGCGCTCCGAGCTGCTAAGAAGAAAACAAGACGCAGAAAGATCATCTGGATAGAGCTACCTCAGAAAGGGCAACACATACAATAGAGACAGGATTAGTTATTTTGTTTTTCAGCACTGTTTTAGGGCCAAAGCTGTGACTTCCCCCATCTTTCCACCCTCCTCACATCAGCTCCTGGCAGCTGGAGGCTGCCACCGCACTGACCGTCCCCGGGAGCCCGTGGGGTGGTCCACGCTCGGTGCCAGCACCAGGACTTACATGTAGAAACTAAACTGAACCAGAGGGTGGGTGTAAGCGGCATGAGATGTGTTTGGCTAGGTTGTCCCATCTCACATCTGCTGCACACGGGGAGGGAGATGGGGACTGCAGAAAACCTGTCTTCTTGTGGGAAGGAGGTGGGAGCAGGAACGGATGGGGGAGGCTTAGGGGAAGGAGGGGACGGCTGCTTGCTACCCTATACCCATGGTTTCACATACATAACCAATACTCTGAGATGACCCCCGGGTTATCTGAGGATGCAGATGAGCTAAGTACTTGTTTGCAAAGGACAGTTCTTTTACAGTGGTGTGAGTTATCTGAGATGCAGGCTATATGCATGAAAATACAATACTTTGAGCTCCCCGATTCAAAGCACCGTGATGTGATAGTGAGATACATATTATAGGGTCTTAAATCATGTCTACAGCACTGATTACAAATTCGCATAGTCCTGTCTCAGCATGCACCAGGATCAGGGTCAGACCTGGAGAAGATTCTTTGGGGATGGACTATCCAAGTGCTCCAAATTCCTGCTCGGTCTCTGGGAGAGGATATTGCGTAAGTTCTACCTTCATTTTCCAAGCCTTTCAGCTTGCAGAAAGCCTGTGCCACTTGCATAGAAGGTCCTGCAGACGTTTGGGACAGAGCAGTTATGTCCAGCTACCGCCACACTCCTTACACAGGATTATAGACACAGGGCAACTGGCAGAGAGTCAAAGCCCTACCAAAACTAGTGGATTGACTTGTGCAAGCCAGGGTTTCACCAGAAAGGCTCACTAGAACCTAAAATCCAACTGAACAGACCAGCCAGGCACCACTCGGAGAAATGCAGACATTTTGCAGTGTTTGGAGGAACAAGGGTGGTTACCACGTCCCTTTGTCCTGGGTCTATTGTGCCCATTGGCTAGGCAGCATCTCAATAGCTAACCACAGCACTAACTTCCCTCCAGCATTTTAGAGGGAACATCTGGACCACTCCTGCATTTGCCCTCACTGAGGGACCTTTGCCTCTCCAGGGATTCTGGAGGATGAACCTGCAGCTGAGCTACCTGGTGTGAATGGGTAGGCTGATTTTCAGAGGAGGGTTTTTTTAAAAATATTATCTTTATATTTAAATGGCAATATTAAACTTTTGTTGTAAGTTCTGGTCCAATGTGTCATATCCAGGGGTGAGACCCACGGGATGTTTGAGGCAACCACTCTGACAGAGGATCCAGAGACAGCAGGCATAGGTCCATGGAGAGAAGTTAAACAACCATCCTGACCCCTCCTGTGTGTACGCCAATACAGACCCATGCACAAGGACTGCTTTCAGCAGCTGCGTTTTCCAGGGCGTATTTCTAATGGAGAGAAAAGCACTCAAATCTGAAGACTGTGACTTAAGGGCAAAAAGTTTTAATCTCTCCAAGTCTCTCTGAAAAACCCTAAATGTAGGAGGCCCAGTACAGCTAAGGAGAAGCTCTTTTTAAAATGAGCCTTACTTAAAGAAGACCCAGTTGGTGTGCTGAAGGTGACTTTAGATAGGGGCGTTAATTAGTTTGCAACCCACAGCTGTGAATATCAAACGTTGGGAAAAGCTTTTTCTTTTACCCAACTCTGCAATTCTACAGAGGAAATAATGGCCGTACGTTGGAACTGAGAATTACTGGGGTAGCCTCAAGCCAGGGCTGCTGATAAGCAGCAGCAGCAGCGGTAAGGTGGTAAGGCAGGCAGACAACATCTCGAGGAGCCGCAGGGCAGGGCCTCGCTGGGGGCAGCCACCGACAAATGCTCGAAACGTTTTCCTGAGCAGAAAAATGTCCTGGGGGGAGCACAGAGACCGGTAAGGCTCTGGAGGGAGGGAAGAGCAATTTCTCTGCACGTTTCCATCCCCATGTCCTTTTTCTGGTCGGCAGTGTGATCAGAAGTCCTGAAAACCCTGCGAGTGCTCCTTTTCCTCAACAGCAGATCTGGAGTTCAGTGTTGACAGTTCCTTGTAAGCCAGACATGTTGCTTCAGGAGCTGTGCCAAAGCAATCACGGCAAAGAAAAGTCATGCTATCTTCCTGTGTCGTGTAAGTCAACATAGACCCTTCTCTGAACAATGGAGCTGTTTTTATTTGCACCCAACCTGCTTTGGCCCCGAGGCTGCAAATAAAGCCATGTCATTTCCATCAGGACAGCGAGCAGCTGAAAATTTCCCTCTGCTTTCAGAGACCTCTTGAAGCAGGGATGACTCTTATTTCCAAGAAAATTGGTGAAACCTGAAAGGATTAAGCCACAGTGCTTTATCATTACAGCGTGGGACACCTGGACTTCTCGTGGAGGTGGCAGGAAAAGGATATAATTTGAGATGATTGGAAATTCAACCATGTTTGCTAAGGTCATATACATGCCACATTCGAGGGTGTGTGGACAAGCCCTCACCAGGCTCAGGCTCCCCGGGCTGATGCCGCTGAACCTTCAGGCATGTCTGTGCTGGGCTCAGTGGGGCCACCAGCCCCGTGGTTGCCCCAGCCTGGGCACCTCCATCCTGCTGGAGCCACACTCCCACATGAGGACGGAGGAAAGGCTTTCACGGTGGATATTTATGGAGTTATGATCCTTTCTGGGGCCCTCGGCCGTGGTGGGTGCTTCATTTGTGCTGTGGCACAAGTCCATCTCCTCTTGGGCGCTGCAGGGTGACAATGACAGAGCGCTGTGTGCCACCGAGCACTTTCCTCTCATCCCTGCTTGAGTGGATCCAATCCTTTGGGATCCTGTGTCTTTTGTGATGATTTTCATCAGTGCTGAAAGCACAATGAGTTCAGTGTAAATATAACCCCTTAGATGGGTACCAACACGCAACTTACTGGGGAAAACGCCTTCTTGAAAAACAGCCCTTCAAACGCAGCTTGGTTTAACTCTGTCCACTCTCAGTGCAGGAGCAAAGCTCCTGCTGATGGCTGTGAGTAAAATTAAGAGCTTTTGGCTTGTGTGTCTATAATTAGACTGAGCAGAAGGCAAAATATTCTGTTATGACAACTTCAGAGTTGAAAGAAATAGGTCTGAGCAGATGTTGATTTGCAGGATAAACAAATTAATTCAATTCAATTTAGTCCCTCTACTGTTTTAGTCCTTTGTTCCTTGATTTAAAGTGTCAAATACAGCGCTCATGGTGTATGCATGACAAAAAACACATGCCAGGACAGACACATAAATCTGCAAATAGAAAATATATCCAGTATCCTTGTAGGTCTGCTGTATTTCCCTATCATCCTTTAACCTTCAGGACCTTGGCTTTTACCCAGGGCTGGTGTTCTACAAAGAAATACTCCATTTACAAAGCTTTAGCAGCTTGCAAGTGAAATAACTGCCTTTGATGCAGACACCTCTCGGGATTACAGTGCTGCGTTAGGTTGTACTAAATAAGCAGATTGAGCCTCCTGGTCTCCAAATTTCCAGGTGGAAACAACATCCCTTATAAAAGGCTGTTTGGTGGCATGATGATGGGAGGGAGTCCGACTGACCTGCAGACACAGGGCTGGGTGCTGAGTCCCTCCCTGCACATCCATCTGTGATCATCTGGACAGCATGGTCCTTGAGGCTGGGACTTTCCTTGAAGCACTGGAAAGCCCAAGCCCATAAAGCATGTTAATGCAAATTGTTTGGAAATAAGTTTGGTTGAAAAGAAACAAACAAATAAAGAAATGAGGGATCCCTCCTGAAGTTGCAATGCTCTTTCTGAAAAGCTGAGCTTGGATTTAAAGGACTTGACTTCCTTCAGAGGTCTTGGAAAGTCTGTGGCTCCTCTGACTTCCAAGTTTAGAACAAGACATAATTCAGCCCTTTTAATAATTGAAAAGCATTTGAGTCTTCTTAGTCCAAAGGAACAGATAGTCAGCTTTCTGAGTACTCAAATTCAGGCTGGTTTTATAAGGGGCATTAGTGCAATAGTCTTTCCGTGATTAATAACGTGTTTTGTAGCCTAACAGGAATATTAGTGTACACACAGGCTTAGAAGAATTGCCTAATATTTTTACTGTTTGGCATTTACATTTCTTTAAACGTGAATGCCAGACTATTGCAAGCTAGGTCAGTATTATGAGCTGAGATGCATGATCTTTGTTGTGAATATATGAATACACTGGTACGCTAAACAGCAAAAGCTAAACGGTTTAATTTGGCAAAGAGGACGTGAGTGCATTCAAAGAGTCACTGCTCAAACACAGATCCCACAGCAGAGTGTAAACAGATGGATCAAAGAAATGGGTCGAGAGGAAAATGTGATCCTGGCCTTTGTGCCACAACACAGTTCCTGAAGTCCTGGTGCTTTGCTGACTGTTTTTTACTTGTTGGACTTGTGTGCACAAGTGTTGAAAATTACAGAAATTTTAGAAGAATTGATTTGCTCTAGAGCATCCACGGTCTGCACACAAAGGGCTGGCGGGTGGGCTGAGCGTTGCATCAGTTTAATGACCTGGAATACCATCGATCCGCTCTGTATCAGATGCTGCTGCACCGGTTCTAACATCTCCAGGTGGAACAAAGGGGCAGGCACACCCCTGTGCCCCAGAACCACCCAGCTGGTCTGAAACCAGTTAAAGGGAAGGAACTAGTTAGTTCCTAACTCGCACACGTGGCTCCTGCCAACTCCCCTGTCTCATCCCCGTAGCTCAGCCTGGTGTTAATGGCAGAACGTGCGCTGCTTTGCTGGCAAAACAAGAGGAGCTGCGTTTGATTGCCTTCCTGTAGGCGAGCACTTTGCTTTTGATTTAAACAACGTATAGGATGGATAGTTGCGGCTGGAGGATGGCTGTAGCGGGAGGGCATGTTGCGTGAGACACCAGACTACTGCCCCTACAGCCCTGCGGACCCTTCCCCAGCACTAAAGGCTTCCTCGTGCCGTGGCAGTCTCTGTTGGAGGTGGGTCCTGAGCCCCCCGAAGCATGCGGAGTGGTCCTGCCTGGCTCCAGACTTCCCTCCCAGACCTACCTGCTTCCAGGGGCTCAGCACAGGGCCTCTACTTTTCTTGAGAAAAAACCCACCCAAATTCTTATTCCACATAAAAGATCTAAATATACTACCCGAGGAAAACAAAATTCCTCATTTTTGTATCAAGAGTAAATGCTCTGTGTTAATTCTGCACTGCTGTATGCACATTTCACGTATGCTTTACAAAGTCAGCGAGGCAACGCCAGCCCTCAAAGCGCCAGTTTGCTGGACCGCCACGCTCAGCTCCCACCTCTCTGATCTTTCCCAGAAACTCGACCTTACAGAACAACATGTTTTACAAGGAAACGACTTTGCTACATAAAAATGAGTCATTTTATTTAACATGAAGCTAGTCGCATTGCATGTTTCCATCTCCTCTCTCTCCCCGCTGGGCAGCCCTGGGTGGGTGCCTGGGTGCAGATGGCAGGAGAAACACCGGGAGAAACCTGTCACCGTGCAAGCGGCTTGGGGACCGGCTCCGTGGGATGCTTGTGTCTCAGCCCCATGGGCATGCCCTCTCCCATAGCATCGTTAAACCATTCTGGAGCGACTACCCCAGCCAAGAGGTGCCGGGGGGGGGGGCAGTAGCCGGCGTCCCTGCACTCAGAGGCAGGCTGCATAAGCCCTGTTTCTCTGGAAAAGCAGCTAAAAATAGCCAGGGGAGATGTGCCACAGGCTGCACGCTCCCGGTGCCAGGTTTGTTTTATATTGCAGCAGCGCTGGGACTCGGGCCCAGGGCACGCACAGTGCCCGGGGGAGAGGGCTGGGGCTGGGGGGGGGGTACGGGGCAGGACAGCCGTGAGGCAGCCACCACAACTGGGCTGCGGCCAAATGCGATGCCCTGTGCCCTGCACCCCTTCCCTCCGAGCTGCGGTCCTCGCTGGGTGCCAGCCTGGCTCCCGCGGGACCCCCAACCCTCGACCCACATCAAGAGGTGCCTCGGGATGAGCGTTAGGTCTGAGGAGGTAACGAGGAGGATCGAGGCGTTCTCGGTTTCTTTATCCCTTGTAAGAGGGTTTGCACTATAAGATGATACCTTACTCCAGAGCAGCCTGGTCAAGTGGAAACCAACACTAGCTAAGTAAACGCTGATCATCCTGCTTAGGGACTTGAATTAAAAAGCTTTGCCGATCAGCCTTGACTGATAGAAAAAGGACAGGGCATTAGGATCAGTCGTGCGGCTTTAGAAGGCAAGACCTTCACTTCAATTTTTTTGCTTCCCCATTAATCAAACTAGGAACAGACCTGTATCATTAACCGCAGAATATTTACACATCGCTTTTGCCAGTGAGAAAAAACAAATCTACACATTAGTGTCCATCTAGGAGCTAAATTCTGTGCTGTCGCTCTGCTGTGATCAATAAACCCGTTAGCCTTTGCTTAGTGCCTTGGCTCTGGGAGAGCCTCTGGAATCAGATCTTATTATTTTGATGTATTGGTGTTATTTTGACTGTGCTCCTCTAAGAGACTGAGATCAGGTTGTGTGGAAGAGCAATAGAAGAAGGAAAAAACCTGAAGGAACAAAAAAACCCTCCAAACCCGAACAAAGGCATTAGAGGTAAACGAAAACCGTTTGAAAACACGAAGCTGGCAGCCTGTCTGGGAAGATGCAGCAGACAAGAACATTGGGTATGAAGCTAGTACCTGGCTTGGCCATCTCCTGCACGTTGCTCCGGCTCCGTGCAGCCCAGAAACTGCTCAGCGTGACACCGCTGCCGCAGACCAGAGCCGCTGCAGATGGGACAGCCTCCACCCTTACAACCTCGGCTGGCCAGGGATGCAAAGGGCTGTGGCTGCTTTGGAGGGCCAACGTGAGGCTGTGCAATTTTCATACACATCCAGCATCGGCCTAACTCTGCTCCCTTTTTGCGTTGGGAGGCTGTTGCGAGCCCCTCTCCCTGCTCTTTAAAGATATTTCATAAATATCAGACAAAAGTATCAGAGGCAGAGGTTGCTCACCCCAGCAAATGAGGTTTTCTGAAGCACGTCCATGACTAAGCACAAATCTGGAACGTGACCTCGGCCACTTTACCCATTCCTGAAGTGCACTGATGCTGGTCCCCCAACTTCCCCAACCACGATAAGAAAGAGATGGGACAGATCCTGACACCAGTCCCGAAGACCAGGGAGACACATTGTGGATATCCCCCTCCCTCTCCTGTTGCCTCTGGAAGGTCCCAGCTCCGGGGGCTCCGTATAGCCCCCATACGCTTGGGGCTCCCCTGCGCTGCCACAACCCTGCTAACCCGCCGGAGCGGGAGCAAACGTGCTGCAAACCCGCCCTGGGGCTCCGCACATGATTGATAGCAGCATGGAGCGGTGAGGCTGGCAGAGTGGATTAGCAGCTGATGGATTGCTGTAACTCAAGCCCCCGCATCCCTGCTGCACCACCAGCTCCGGGGTCAGCAGCACTCGGGCTGTGGTACAAACCCAGCCAGGCCAGCGAGCTTGAACTTAAAGTCTGCTGAAGTTGGGAAGCCGTGGAGGGGCAAAACCTGAGTTACGTCTCTGGGAAGACCTGCGGGGAGTGTTGAAGTCCTGACAAAGTCCCTCGCTTTCACGTTGAATAGAAAAGAGGAGCTGGAGATAGCGTGGCACGGGCTCGCGATACCTCTGGTTTTGTTTTCCTGATTTTATTGCAAAAGGAGCACCCCGAAACCCCAAGGTGGGAGCGGGGGGAGCCTGAAGGACGAAACGAAGGAGGTTACGAAAGGAGCGGAGCAGGTTATCGGTGCGAGTGCATTCCTGCGGGGCCGGGCAGGCCGGGCAGCTGGGGCCCCTTTCACAAACCCTGGGGAGCTGTTTGCACAGTGCCCGCCGTTTGTCCCAAGAACATTTCTTAAATTGTTTCTAGGACTCTCAAGTGCGTGATTGTGCCTTGTCCAGCTATTTCAGCGACCGCGGCATGAGCAAATGCGTTACCCGAACACCCCATCCCCACGAACACAGGGCAGGGCTGCCGGAGGGACCCGCACGGCGGGCAGGAGCTGGAGGCATCTTTTATTCACCGCTATCACCTTTGGCCAGGCGCATCGGAAACCCGATTAGTGACTCTGGCCCTGAAACCCGTCCCTATCCCCAGGCTCGTAGGAGCAGCTGGAGCAGCGGGAGCTCTGGAGGAGACCAGCAGGCTGGAGCACACCGTATCCCACGGCCCCGGCCCCTGCCTGTGGCTCCTGGGGAGGTTTTAGAGGTGGCAGCTGGGCTGTGCCACCCATGGGGCACAGTGAGCACCCAGCTCTGCCCACCAGCACCCGCTGGGGGCTTTGGAAAGGGCTGGAGACAGGACCGGCGCTGTGGCAGCCCCCCCGATGCAGTAGGGCAAGGCTCATCACCAGCGTTTTCCATTGCACCTGGAGCCAGGTGGGATGTTGTCTTCCCAGGCTTATTTTCAGGGGCATTAATTAACTGCTTTCTTTTCCCAAGCTCCTCTCCACAGCTCCAAGGGAACGGGGTTAAAACCAGGCTGAGTTTACGGCGTGACGGACACACACTCGGATGGCCTGATCGCAGCAACGTTTTGCTCTTGTAAAATGATAAAATCGTGTTTATCTTACTGTTGAATGCTCTACCCATCGCACCCATACCCCGAGCACTGAACCACAGGTGGGCACGAGAAGAGCCCAGGGATTTTTCTGTTAATGAGGCTGGGGCATGAGGGTAGCCATTAACTGACGATGGTTGACAGCCATTCCTGCGTTGCCCATTCCCAGTCCATTTTCATCATAACCAAGTGTCCGAAAGGGGTTTCTCAGAGCACTACTGCTTTTGAATGTTTTATTAGAGACCGAAGCCAGCACAGGATATTGAGTACTTCAGCAGCAAAGCAATACAGTGCGTGGTTGGCAGGGTTTAATACGTATCTGATTGTATTTCCAATTACGAGAAATGCACTGAAGCCAGTGCTGAGGCAGGCCAGAGAGCTCTGAGCGCCGCAAATCTGGGCCATTTAGCTACATTACGACTTCTTCTCCTCCCTCATGATTCATCTGGAGAGCAATGAAAGCCCTTGTAAAAATGTGTTCCCAGTTAAAGAGTGAGACTGGCTCTGAAGGATTACACAAATTGAGGAGTAACTTTTGCAGTAGTGCAGGATTTGTGTGAGCATCCCTTTTTCTGTTCGTATCAAGCAGAATTCTGTGTGAACCAGTGGGAATGAAAAGTCCTGCTGAAAACCTGCTCGAAAGTCCACGGCGCCCTTCCTTAAATTAAATTCGAGTCTGGACTGGGGCTGGGGTTTTCGGAGCTCCACCTTACTGCTGGGCTGTTTGAGATGTAGCATCCCAAAGCAGAGCGAGCAAAATCCTTTATGGAGAGGCTGAGCCCGAAGAGGGGCTAGATTGCAAATCACGGGTACCTGGTGGCAGGGCCACTCGCAGCATCCCTGGGACTGCAGAAATGGGGACCGTGGTCTACCGCGTCCCTGCTCGGGCAGCAGCCCTGCCCTGCCCGTTACCTCCAGCCCGGCACAGCTACCGAGACCGAAGCTGCAAATCCGTCCTGTGCGCACAGGCCTTATTCTGATCCCTCTGAAGCCGCTACATGCTTCAGGCGGTGGCTCCTAACAGCTTCAAACAACCGTATTAATCTGCGACAGCCTCCCCTGCCAAAGCGCGCAGGGCGGCGAAGGCGCAGGGAGCACAGCGGGAGCTGCGCAGCCAGACTTTTATGGCCACAAAGGCCAAGTCGCACCTGCTAACGGTTGTGAATAGACTTGCAGACAGCACCAGGTGTGCCATTTCAACAGATTTCACAACTGGGTGTGCCTTTCATCTATGTATAGAGCCCCAGCGAGGGGATGAAGTGTGCTTGGCAATTGTCCTAATTTAGCAAAAATCCTATTTGTCCAGCGGGTCACCCTGCTCGGTCAGCACGTGTATTTCAGGAGCAATTATATCGGTTGCCCTTGGCCTGGCCCCGGCCGCGGCCCTGCGGGGAGTCGGGGAACGCCGCTTTTATCGTTGGCGGGGAAAGATGGTAATGAGGGAGCAGGCAAAAAGGCAAGCGGCTGCCTGCCCGGGGAGCACGCTCCCAGCAGCGCAAGGAGCATCCCCACCAGCCCGGGGGAGCAAGGGGGGCCGGGGGACCCTGCACCCCATCCCCGTGCCTGCCCCCACCTACCCCGCGGTGTGATTCGGCTCGTTTCAGCTCCGTGTCGGGCTTTTTAGAGAAGGCATTTTAATCATATCACTGTTCAGTGCTCAAGACCGTGAGACCTGGGAGCAGCTCGAGGCTTGCAGATACTTTACAGAGAGGGTAATAAACAACAATAACAAACGAGGTCCACGTACTCCCAAGGTGCTGGTGACATCTCTTCTGCCACCTAACAGCGAGCCTGACAGCGACATTGCATTCAAGATTTTATAATTTCAGGCTTCATTAGAAGCCTGAGTCATAATTTCAGTTTCATTAGATTATCTCTATATTCCAAAGCCACATCATAAAGATGAGAGAGATGCTAAGATTTGTTTTTTAAATGAGGACCACTCGACTGTACTCAATAAAAGAAAGACGCTGATCTCATGGGGATAGTTGGATGAGATCAGATAAGATTTTTGCAGGCTGGAGTCAGTATTCATTACCAGCAAATGGGGACCTTGTTTTATTCCAAACTGTCTGCTCTCCATGGACATATGTGTGGTGGCACGTCCAAAGGACGCGTCTAAAACACAGACGTGATTTCAAGCTTCCATTAGAAGCACTTTTTTCCTGCCTGGGCTTGGCCGATGTATATCGGATTTACTCTAATTATGATCTTTGAAATGAGCCCTGATGAGAGAACTGGTATCTGAATTGTTCTGGTTGTATTTTTACAAGTATGAATCATCTACTCTTTTGAAAAAAGTTCAAGCCCTTTCTCCTGCATTTTCAAACATTCCTAATTCCTTATAAAAATCCCCACCAAAATTAACAGGGAAAAAGGAAAAGGATGAAGGTACATTCATATTTAATATTGCAAAGCCAAACACCAGACACACCATCGCCTTACGTAGAGCTTTCACTATATTGCATCACTGATGTTTCTGTGGAAAATTCCCAAACTGTGGAAGGAAACAAAAGTAATCCCTTGACCATTTTGCTTTTGTTTGAGAATTACAAACTGTAGGGGGACGGGCGGGCAGAGCACAGGGCCAGGGTGTAGCATCCCTTGGGGTGTAAAGGCTTCAGAACCACCGCAGTCCCCCAGGATTTTGTAGGTGTCTGCCCAGTAGACCCCTGAGGAGGGACAGGCTGGGAGGTGGGGGCAGTACCGCTCAGCTTCTTGCCCGGCCTTCTGCATCATGGAGAAGTGCTGAGGGACTGTCCAGCTCATGCAACTGCCCTCCGCTGCGGTTATCCAGAAAAGAAATAACAGTTGCATAAAAAATGGTTAGTCTGATGCCCCCAGCTTGCATTGGCGAGGTTGCCTTGGAGCACAGCGGAGGGCTGGTGCCGTGTGGGTCTCCCCACGCACCGAGGTTTTAGGACCTTCATCCTCCCCCTCGCCGGGTACGGCCGTGCTCCCTCTGGCAGCCCGTAGCTCCTGATGTGCACGTTGTGCGATGGCACAACAGATCCAGCCCTGGCTGACCTGCCTCCTCCAGGGGTGGTCCGATGAGTCCAAACCGAATGCAGGACCTGGGAATTGAAGGCATTTCCAGACAGACTAATCAGCGAAATGTGTATTTAGTCTCATGAATCACGCCCTTGAGCGCTCGTCACCCACACGGGTGGGTCAAAGCCGCGGGCTCTCACCGAGATTGTTAATGCAATGTGAGCGCACCGTGCGAAGTACCGACTCCAGGTCCTGGATGCGGCAGGAGAGGGAATGTCTGGCCGGGGGAAAGCTCTCAGCGTCACGTGAAGAGACTCACTAGAAGCGGACTGTTGTCCATTTGTAATTCTGGGACAAACGATACAAATACATAAATGCTGCTTTGAAAAGTTTCAAACTCTGCCCCCCCTCCACTACAGCAATTTATTTTTCCGAATTACTGCATTATACAGCAAAAAAGGCTTTTGACATGTATATGCACACATTTATTAGCTTGACACTAAACAGATCATCGAGCTACTCTGTAAGAATTTTGACACAATCAAATAGATGATACTTTGGTAACTACAGCCTGGAATAAAAGACACTATTTATTACAAATACTGTAGTAGTTCGTAAAGGCCTCAGCAGCAATCAGGACACGTTGTACTACAGACCGTAAAGACACAGAGCAGTGGAGACCCCGCCCTAAAAACACCTTCCAATGTAAATACATTAGACAGAATTTATTTGCTTTTCATGATAACTCAGCCCTTGACTCACAACAGACCAGGCACAGTTCAACGCAAATGTGTCTGAACTTTCACAAAAGGTGTCTGACTCCCACAGACGAAGGCTGCTCTTTCTTCGGTGGCTTTCCAAGGACCTTTCCTCCCTGTCAGCAGGAGAACCATCAAGTACCAGTTCTAAAAGCTTTTATAAAAAAATTATTTATTCATACACCTATTTAGATATGCAGTGATTTTAAATCAGCCACTGGATACCATCAGGCACCTGTACTGCATTTATTCCAGCTGCTATAGGAAAGTTTGCGTAGTCACAGTACTCATCTTCTAAACATACTTTGTACCTCAGTAATCCTAGAAGCACATACAATGTAGGCATGTTAATTAACACTTAAGTCAGTGCATAACATAAACCAGTGCATAATTAAATTGCCAGACTTGATTCTCTTTCATTCATGCTCTTAATAGTTTCACATGAAAAACAGTCCGCGTCTAAACTACACTGATAGAACAAGTAATATATGTTCCAATTAGACCACTTTTTATTACATCAAATTGTGTCACTCAGTACATCTGTGCAGGTTGCACGGGCTTCAATGTAAACTGCACAAATGATGATAAAATCTTGCAATAAAGCACTTCAATCATTAGATTTCAAGGAGCATTATCTGAGGGGCAAGTGCCATTCTTCCCATTTGGGTGATAAGGAAACTGAGACCACAGAACACCTCAGAGAAATCACTTGTATTAGTCACCTCAGAGTCAAATGAAAAGAATTTGGTTTCTTGAGTCCTGCTCTAGAGGACAAAGTTTGATCTAATTAATCAAATATTACCCATAAAAAAACCAAAGAAGCATGTGTTCCAGTAGAAGCCCCCAGCATTCATCCCTCTATCACCATCACTGCTGCTCAGCATTATAGTGGGAACAAACAGAAGCACATAATCTTACAGCTGGTCTATTGTCAAAATGACACATTAGCACAAGGATTTACAGACATGTTTGCTTACGAAATAAAGGTTTGCATGTTCAGAAATGCAAACGTTTTCTCCGTACAGGAGCTACACGCCACAAAGAAAGCTGCTTCCTGAAAGCTGTGTAGAACTCAAGAACATAGTTAGGGTATCTGCGACTATTGCAGTTTGCTGCACACACACCACCCCCCCCCCCCCCCCCCGCCCCCGAAAAATAAAAATCAGAAACTACAGTAAATACACAGCTGCCAGTAAGTACAGACCACAGTGACAGGCTCGTATAGCAGCTGCACTGAGGTCCTGAGCAACTCTTCAAAATAGTGGTAGAGCAGTGTCATGAAAAGGGAGAACTGGACACATTTAGTCTGCCTTTGTGCAAAAATCAACATTTGCCTTTCAGACGCAAATACTGCCCCCAGTGAAGCCAGTGTTTTGCTAATGATGGAAACTGGCTCAGGATGTTAATTCAGATTTTACTTCCAAATTTATTTCAAGAAAGATTTGCTCTGTGAAAAGTTGATTGAGGCAGGCAGATTTGCAGTTTCCTGCATCCACAGAATCAGCAGGAGAGCTTTTCTTAAAATCATGGTGCTTTGATTTTATTTTTTTGGTAGCTTAGGTGCTATGTTGTTTTGAAACCACATGAAGCTGAAGATGACACCCATCGTCTTCGGGAGAGTCTCATCATAAGCAAACTTCATGGAGTCTTCTAAAGGTATTTCTACAACTTCAATCAGCTCTCCTTCTTCAGGCTGGCCACCTCCTTCGCCAGTTCTCATCTGGTCTGTTACTTCTACATAAAATAACGTCTGCCTAGAACCTGTCACACCAACTCCAGACCTGGAAAAAGGCAGAGAAGAAACTTTGTTTTAGATAAAAAGAAGGTAGCTAGGAACTAAGAATGGAAACCTGTGTCCTTCACGTGTGTCACTAAGCAGCATCAAAATCCATGTTGCTACTCTCTGCTAATGCCATTTAGAACCTATAAATGCAAGTTCATTAATACGGAAATTGACTGTAACTTTCACACAGAAAGCCCAACACTTTTGAATACAGTTGCATATGAAATGGATCTGTCTTCAAATATATTCTGCAACTGTGGAAAAAATGTTAGTTTGGGAGAAAATAAAAAAGTAGGTTTTGAATTGGTGAACTGTTGTTCTACATATACCGAAGTCAACAGAAGTTCTTCCAACTGACCTTAGTGAGAACTGGACTTACAGAGATTTACAAACAACAGAATGAAGCTCCTCAGTGTATCTGTGTGCTATCATGCTACATTTGTTTGCTTGTTTTTACACAAATATTTAGATTCTTTACTCTTAAGAAGATTATGTCCATTCACAGCTGGAGTCCTCTACTCATGAACTGGATAGGTACAAGAACAGAAAGGCAGCCTGAGAGTCTCTATCCCTCCTGAACTTTAGCCTTGACCCAAATGGACCACTGTAAGCACGCATGTATCTCAAGTAATTCAGTCTCCCTGCTAAATTTGCTACAGTGGATTTAGTTGAGGATATTTCAGATTATGTCGTCTTTCTTCAGCTAGACTGCTTGCTGTGTATTATACTTCTTATTTGTTAATCCTCTATTCCCTTAGGACTATTTCATTTAGGTATTATTAAATAAGGGATAAGGACATAATCCACTCATTTGGTCCTTCCAAGAAAATACTCACATCGTAATCGCAACTTCTTCATTTCACATGATTACAAGTGACTTTTCACATTGAATCTGGACCCAAAGTCCACTGAAACTATGAATGAGGCATTAGGGCAAGCTGAAAAATTAGCTTCCATATTATTATACATACAGAGGATTCTAAGATTTGTAGCACTGTTATGATCTTAGTAGATCCATACTTACCCACTCATTAGTCAACTAAATCTTTCAATTAATCCAGCATACATCACACCCCATAGCAGGAATTAATAATTTGTCTCTCAATTTTCTAAGAATACTGGCAATTATTTTGTTTGAAGAATTAATAATGATTATTGAAGTTGGTTTCTTACACCAATATACACTCTTTTTTTAAACACAGAAAAGGGAGCGAACATGTGAGTTCTTTTCCTAAAATTACTTCTGATACGTTCTGTGACTTTGGACAAGATGTTTCATCCCTCCAGGATCATTCCTGTATATCTAAGAAGAGAAACTTAAGCATCTTTGGCACTTCCAGGAACTTTGAAGGCTGCTATGCGATTTCTTTCATTCTGGGCTCATCCCTCTATTTCAGTGCCAGTAGTGGTGTTTTTGATACTCGTTTTAACCAACAAAATGTGACGTACTAGGAGGCAGCAAAAGGCCAGAATAAGAGTTTCCCCTCTCTATTCCACTTTCAGCAAAGTACATGAGCTCCTTCCTCAGTCAATCTGATTCAGTATTTACTTTCCCTAAGGACTTCTTTTCTGCAACCACTGTCCTTGGTATTTGTACGCTATTCTGACGACCATCAGAGATAGTTTGCCACTAAAAGAGCCATCCAGGGCTGACAATCACCCACAGACTGTCCATGCCACGGGCACCAGATCAAATGTCTTCTCAGGATTCCTTGTGCCACACTCCCTTTTCCCTTCTCTGCTGGGAAGAGTAATGCCGTTCGCCAGCCGTGCTGCCATTCATCTCACCTCAGCTGAAGATCCAACCAGCCGACAGCACAACACAAATGCAGCCTTTGAAAGCGGCAGGAGTTGCGCACTGGGCCCAGCATGCTGGCTTAATCATTCTGATCTCATTATAAAAGTAAGGTAGATTCATCTTTCATCGAGTTGCTATCAGCAACCAGCTTGCAAAAGTTGGAATGTCATTTTTTATGCTCGTGCTATCAGTGCCCTTTCTGCCATGAGGATGGTGGCACACTTTACTAGATTCCCTTTGTGTTAAAATACAATATATTTTTCTTGGTATTATCACGCAATAATATATAATGTTAAAAAGCAACGCTGGAAATGAAATACCGATTAAGAGCAAAGAGATCTATTTCACAATCCATCACAGCTGGCTATTTAAGCTCTAGTCATTCAGTGAACAGTCTCCCTCAGCTTAGTCACCTGGATATCTGTCACTGACCCGTGTGCTACCCACCCCTCACTGTTGTACCCATGTCCGTTGGAAGGAGCCTCACTGACAGAATGTATTTGTGATGGAATAGTAGACTCCTTGTTCAGTTTTTGTTCCCCCTTTTCCTTCTTCTTTTCTTGTGTGAGGAGGCAGAAAGGATTTTATTATTTTATCAACTAGAGATGCAGATCTGTTTTTCTCTGTAAATAGTGATTGCTTGTTCTTCAATTGTTTCTGCAAGAATTGCATTTTTAGTAATTAAATAAATATAGGAAGCCTGGGGTTCAGGGATTGTTTTTTGGTAATTGATAATAAGAATTAAAAACCCACGTTAATTAATACTGTAAAAATTGTAAGACAAAGAATGCAGCTCGCTAGTCTCCACAGGTACCATGAAAAAACACAAGACTATGCGTAATATATTTAATGTTCTGTTATTTCTGGTAAGTGTCAAGTTTGAGCTTCATCTGGGGTGCCCCACCTGGAGGATGGAAATGATCCTAAATTGGGTATACCCCAAAACCATATCCACTTGATATTATGTAAAGATTATATACAAAAACATAGAGCCTTTATTTAAGAAGCCCTTCTATAAGAACATTCTGGCTTGATTATTTACAGCATAATCTCCTTCTATACCACCTGTGACCATTTACTTATGAGTTAGCTGCAGTTGTGGAAATCATAGGAGTTCACTTTCCACACATCTTTTCTTTAAAGTAAAGGAAAACTGCTTTCCCAAGGTGCTACACTGCAAGATTCAGTTTCATGCCGCTGTAGCTCAAATAGCATAGAGTGATTTCAATATGCTGATATTTCATTGTATTTACTCATATGATACTTCTAATAAATCAGTGTTTCTCTTCTTACAAACTAAATACATGAAGAGTGGCTACTACACTGAATATACTTTAAAAAATGAAAGCACTGGATATCAATGTCTTTCCTTTGTTACGACATCCAAATTTATGATATTTCTTCACGTATACCAGCATGTAATTTGCCACGGAAACCAACAAAAAATTTGCAACAATGCATATTCAAAGGAGGACATACCCACATATTCATTCTTTCTTATTTGATTACCTAACTTATCTTTCTCTAGTGCAACTCTGCCATGAGTTGTTCATTAAAAACTAATAAAAACTTCCAAATGACCTATAAATAAAATCAAAGAGAGCTGGTATTAATACTCATGTTGTTCTATTCTCCTCTTTCCTCCCCCCCCAGCAAACTGAACATTTATAAGACTACTTAGAATCCCCTCACTGTTTATTGTCTACCTAAATGTCCATTTCAAAAAGGTTCAGAAAGAATTTGAAAGATACAGGAATATACTTTAATTCATAAAAAAGGCAAGATTCTTACCTTTCTTAATTTGATCTTTCTCTAAATGCTCTGGCTGACTATGCCAGTTGATCATTTTTGCATGGATCCACCTGGAATGCCCTTTACTAAATTAAACATTCTCCAAAATTGCTACCGCTGTCTTTCACAACATTTCCAGGCTCTTAGATATTAATGTATCCTGCCTCTCTTTAGAAAATTGCCCCAAAATCAATGCTATTGACATTGCATTTGTCTTAGTACTTTTGATTTTTATAGAAATCAAAAGTTAGCAGGTTCGTTGCTTTGAAGCTCTTCTGAGCTTCCATCTGGTTGAAGTAATAAGGTGATTTAACACATACCCTTGGAAAATGTGTATACATTTCAGTGATTTGGGGTACTGGGGCTGGAGGAGGAAGAGAGCAGAGAGGGAGAAGGTAGGTCTCACTGGTAAATAGGCAGCTATTATGCTTTCAGTATGCTTTCAGGTTTATCTGTTGCTAGGACCTTCCTATGCTTTTGCACACTTACTTGCACTTTCCGAGTATGTTTAAGGACTTTTGCTATGGCTTTAATCACAGTTATATTCCTTTTTCTGCTACCTTCTCCCTCTATGCCAAGTCTGTGACATATGCTTTTCCTTGCCCTAGTATTTCGCATTACAAATAAAATGCTTTTGCCGTAGTCTGAAATGAGTCACCTATTAACAGATTACAGCTATATTCATTAGCTTTTCATCTGTGGAAATCGCAGGGGTCAGCACACCCGAACTGCAAGTGATGAGTTTCACCCTGGGAAAACCACCTTCCTGATAAAGGTGTCTCCCCTTCCCAGTACAAGAGAGGCTTGGTTTGGGGGAGGACAAGCAGCACCGGCCCACGGTGAGACTTCAGGCTTCAGTCTCACTCCACGGGTTTAGCACCATGCTGCCCAGACCAGGCATTTCATGGCTCTTACTGACCCAGACCTACTAAGCCTGGCTTGACCTAGCTGAGCGTTCCAGATGTATTTTGATGTGTCTGTAAGGTGCTTGACTCCTATTTACCACTGTGGGACAAATGCAAATGATCTATACAAAACACAGCTCTGTTTTCACAAGGATCAGTTTCCTCTGAGAGGTTTATAGCTGTTTCAATTAACAGCTACATGGCTGACAAATACTTTGTCAAATCATTAGGGCTTAAGCTCACAAACCCTGTAACTTCAACAGAGAGGTATTTTTAAAATCAAAAGTCTATTAGGACTAAACTTTTAGCGTTGCTTCAGAGAGAGTTAGAAACCTCCATTACCTTTGACAACAGCAAGTCTAAGAATGTGAGCACGTCAAAGTAAGGATACCAAAGTGGTATGGTTTTCATCACAATAGTAACTTAAATATAAGTTTAACACATCAAAACAAGATAGTATGCTGCATTCCCATATTTCATTTTAAAGAAAACATTGAAACACTCTGATTAAATCATGCTAAGGCTTTCAAAGCTGTGGGAAACACACTTGTAGGCAACAGCATAGCAGAAAAGCAGTTTCTGCAGAGTGACTGCAAAGTGCTTCTCTTCACCTCCTGCCCAGGGGTGGGACTGGCTGGCAGAATGAGGCTGTAACTACAACATTTTCTATCTACTTCCTTCTTAGACCAGGGAAAACACGAGAGAGAGAGAGAGAGAGAGAGAGAGAGAGAGAGAGAGAGAGAGAGATTGTCACTCCAATTTGTTTTGGAAACATGGCAATAGCAGCTATCACAAAGCCTTTGTTTAGCTCTTCCCTTTTATTAAATGCATGAGGAAATATATAGCTGATGAAATAGAGCTCACAAAATGGCACTTTTCATTTGTCATATCTAAGTTCATAAACATAAAGATACATTAAATTTTTTATCACGAGTGGATAACAGTATCTTACTGCTTTAAAAAAAAAGAAAAAAGTTTAGTAGTGCCTAAAAGCAACAAGTGAGATTGAGTCCACTTTATACGTTTGCTGATGTTCAGTAACAGTGAGTTTCTTCTTCAAACTGAGTGTGTGAGCACGTGTGCATGTATGCAGGCGTGCACATTTATAAGCACATAGGTCGGAATTCAAAGCACATACTCAAGATTAGCTTTGCTGCCTTCTCATGTCTGGATGCTCACCTATGCCAACCAATTATTACATTCATGATTATTACATTCATAAATATTACATTTTTAATTTGAAGGAACAAACTTGTATGAGAAAACAAACAATTTCTTATACTCTACTCCTCTGCTGCAATGTGGGGAACAAATAAATTGACTTACCATTGTGAAGACTTACAAGTTTAACTCAGTTTTCTGATAGACAGCAATTAAAAGCTAAATTTCCCATAGTTTCTTAATATTTAACAAACATAAAATCTATAAACAATCAACATTTACCTGTTCCTATCAACACAGAAATACATTTTTTGGTTTTAATCTGACATAGTTAATCTGAAAATTCCTAAATGCAATGTACCCTTTTATAAGATGTAAGCCATCTGGATGCAGAATTTGGGTATATAGTATATACATAATTCATGTTTACAAATAAATGCAACACAAATCTCTGTTATTTATACTGAAATCAAGATCTATTTAGGCATGCAACATGTAAACTGATGAACAGTGACATGCAGTTCCTATTGTCACTTCTTAGGACCTTTGTACAGTTCTGACATTATAAGCAGCAGGTGCAGGAAAAAAGCAGAGAAGTAATTAACATAAAATTATATTACATTATGCCATCACCCAACAGGTGTACTAGCAGGTGATCTTTCTAATTATAACACACTCCAACATTTTCAAGGCTATTATTCTTTCTACATAATAACCTGTGAATACAAACCATTTTTACCTCATTGCACAGAGACTAATAGCCATAGCACGGTAATTGGAACATCCAATATTAATTCTGTGAATGCTCTTCTTTGTTGTATACTTTTGGAAAAAAATCAAATGTAGGAAGATTAAAGTAAGTACCTATGTTAATATAGTTAGGCCCTTAAACTAATCCATCTGATTTTTTTGCAGCGGGGCTAAGAACCTGCAGCTCCTATTGTATCCAGTTGATAGCCTAGAGTTTATTACAACCCTGGGAGAAAATAAGATGGAATGAAGGGAAAAGGAATTTGAACCAGAAGCTCTGGTTCAACTTTATCCTGATGCTCTGAGGTGTTATTTGAGTCCAACTAATTTTATATATATTCTTCAAGAAGATCAACATTTTCAAGAACTAGAAGAAAATACTGTAAGTTGCAATGGCAATGATAACATCTTTAACACAACAACAACAACAAATCTCCCCGCCCCTGTCTTTTAAGGAAACAAGTCTCAAGGAGGATAGCTGGAAGTACTTCAACCTAAGAAACAAACTCGCAGCTGAATTTCACATGGGATTCAAACTGAAAACTGCTGGGATACCATGACAGATAGAAAAATTGTTATATCTAATACATGAATAAGTCCAAAGTCATTCACTTACAAAATTTTGCATTTAGAGAAAAAACATCCCCAAACTGGAGGGAAGCTCACACATTTCTTTCAGAGCTTTTAAAAATGAACAATTTAACTGCCAACCATTTTCATGAAGCCTCAGTTTACAACTGTACTACTATAGTATTAGCTTCATTTTGTTATTGAGCTAAATGGTTCCTTTATACCCATCGCATCTACCACTATGCTATTTTTGACTGAGGCCATACGTATAGTTGACGAGAACTCAACATACCAGTAGGCACCAAAACTTTCAAGAAGCCTCCAAAAATGGATTAGCTGCTGCCAGAATAAAGAACAAACTTTTTGTAATACCAAAACAAGGTTACTTATTGTACGCAAGCACAAAAATAGCAATTTGTGTAGCCCCGATGAGAAGAGGAAACTCACCACACAGGTTGCAAACAATACAGATTTTTTTTTCAGAATGATTCCTGCCTCTATCTACATAGCAAAACGAACCACTTAACATTTAAATTCACCTTCTGGCTGGCATTTTACTATGGTAGGAACAGATACTTCTGATTCTTCAAAGTGTGATTCCTCTGACCTCCTCCAGTCAAGTCCCTCTTAATATGTTTGTCTTTCTCGTTATCTACCCCCAATTCAGTCTCCTTCATTCACCCATGCCTTACTGTCCTCCTGCTGCTTGGAACAGCTTGTTCCAAAGACTCTCACTCAACTAGCATAGTTCCCAACTCCTGGCTTCTTTCCTGGTTTTTCATTGACTCCAAAGCTACTCTGTGGATCATTCAAGGTAAGTAAGTCTGAGATCTGCTTAATGCAGTGCCTGACTTCTACCTGATGAGTATCATGTCACAGGAGCTTTGACACAGCTTAAGAAGGGGGTCCAACAGCTTACTTGTATGTGCTTTTGAAATATCTGTAGTAGTATTGTAGTTAACCTTTTCCAGTTAGCTGAGAAACATAAAAAAAAATTCTCCCCAAAGCCACTGCTCCAAGCCCTGATAATAAATGAGAAAAAAAAAAAAGCTGTCTTCAGATTACCTCCAATCTTTACTGCTTCCAGTGCTTGAGAACAGAGCAAAGTTCTGCTTGGTTACAGTCTAAGTACTTTCCTCATTTTGTTAAAGAGAATTCTTCTCCACCACAATGAACATACTTTCCCCAAGTCCATCTAGTTCTCAGCCCATGTTTTTTCTCTCCGCTGTTCTTTCATCTCTTCTTCCTCTTTTTCTTCTCAAGGGTTTTCTATTCCATTTTTCCCCCTAGGCTAAGTTCCCCCTATGCGTTGTCCATGCCCTCCCCTCTTAATCCATTAGCCACAGAACTGTATTGACCTGCCTAGCCAAAACCATTTCTCCCTTTAAATTTGATGTATCTTCTGCTTTTCATGTCCTTCTGTCAGGTCTAGCTCTAGTCCTGCTTTTATTCCAGTCAGGCAATTTTCCTCTCATAACCATGATTCCAGAAAGGGGTGTCATTGGGAATAGAAGACAACTTCTTGCTTTCAGACCAAAGGGTATGATGACGCAGAAACCCATATTTGTACGAAAGCCTTTTCACCATGCACACAACTCTGTGCGTTTTTATCTACAAAAAATCTAATAGACTTAACTCAGTAATTATTAATGACAGTTATCTAAATATTTTAAGGCGGTTTTATTTGCATCAAGAAAGGAAAAACAGCTAACGTTTGTCAGGAATATACCAAGTGCGGTCAAACAAATATCAGCTGTAATAGAGTAAGAGGTCTTGTGGATCGGGGCAGCAACACAAATGATATAACTTCTGTTCATCAAGGCTTTGAACGCTATCTAATGTGGCAGTTTCATTAAGAAGTTAGGAGATTATGATATACTTAGAAATCAAGGAAACTGTGAAATAGGTGAAAAACTAGTATGAGAATGATACTCATGGAATGGATATCACTGTCAAATTGGAAATACAAACGAAATAGGATTCCACTGGGGACCATCCTCCATTCAATATAATTCAATATTTTGTTTTAGAACTTGTATGTTGAAATACAGACTGCAGGTAGCAAAGCTGAGATAGATTATTTATAAGAAGCTAGAGATGAATATTAAAATTCAAAATCATCCCAACAACTTGGAGAAATGGTCTAAAAAAATAGGATGCAATTCAGTAAAGGCAAGTTCAAAGCTCTGTGTTCAGGCAGCAATAATGAACAGCACAAATACAGACAGGAGGTGAATGACAGTGCAGTACTGCTGCAGAAAACAGTTTTGAGACAGGGGAAGTATTGTGGACCGTAAGTCAACAACATAATGCCGCTGCAAAAAAGGCAGTCATACTATAGCATATAAACAAAATCATCTGCAAGACGAGGGAAATAATGCTTCCACTCTATCTGACACTGGTAAAGCCACCACAAAAATACTGTGCTCCACTTCAGGCACTATGTTGTTAAGAAGTACGCAGACCAGATGGAGAGAAAGCAGAGGACAGAAGAAGGAATGATCAGACATCTAGAAAACATGGTCTAAAGAAAAAGCTTAAATCAACTACGACAGTTTTGCATAGGCAAAAATAAAATAAAGGGGAGACATGTTCAAACGTATACATGTAAGGAGCAGAAGTACTTCATGTCCACTGGGAACAGGGTAGTAAGTCTCAGACTTGAAGTACTGAAAGGGAAATTTAGGCAAGACAGAAGGAAAAACTTGCTCATGGTACAGATAGTTAAGACACTTCAGATAGAATGCTGAAACCCTCCAAGAGAGGCTGTGAAATGACCAGATTTTAGAGAAAGCACAGATGCACATTTTTCAGAAGTGATTTAAATCCAGCTGAGCCTGATCTTTGGAAGAGGAGCAATCTAGAGGAGATCCTCCCAAATTTCCTTCCAATTCTGTTTTCTAAGGCTTCTTTCTGACCTGATGCACTGGATCAATAAATAATATAGAGCAACTATTACACAGATCACTGGGATTGCAGGTAACAGTAGAAGTGCATGATATATTGTAATTATTTACGGCATGCATATGCATTAATGTAACGCTTTATGTCAATGCTCTGTATTGACAGTCACAGCAGGAAAACAGCAGCATAAACCATTTGGAAAAACCTGTTACACTTAGAAAAAGGCCAGAAATTCTTATATTTAATATAGCGATTACAGAAAAAATGTCCTTCGCAGACCATAGGGGAACTAATTACTTCCTGTCTTTGCATTAAATCCTCAAGGATCAGACAGATATGCCAGTCTTTGGCTGAAGGAAGAAGAACAGGACACTCCTAGTAGGAAGACCATAACATTTAGAATAAAATTGTAATATGGAGCACAGGAAGTCCAACAAAAGAAACTAAAATACCATCTTTGAGGCTTCAATCTTTCATATTAATCTAAAGAAGTAAATACTATACAGGCCCTTCTGACTTCAGCACGGATCTCAATGGGCAGAAATCTGTGCCCACATAGACAAAGCAGGATCGGGGGGGTAATATATTAAGTGGCTTTTGCATTGGTCTCAACTGTATACTCTCCTCACAAGTCAATGCAATTAAAAAAAAAAAAAAGGCAACTGAAAGAACAACCAGGTGTAAGATACAAAGACACTCATCAACCAAAAAAGATAAGGTGTTTTAGCCAAGTGTAAATCGTTACTATTAAGTCAAACTTCTACACTGAAGCTACAAACTTCTACAGCTACAGAAATTATATTCTACTTTTCCTATTTTGTGTTGGTATACGCATACATGTGTATATACATGTATGTATATACATGTATGTATGTATATACATGTATGTATGTATCTGCATGCTATAGTGTGCCCGTGTCACCCAATCTATGAAATTCTACAGCCAGCTTTTGCTCATAAATCTAGAAGGCACTTTTTCTTTCAGTAGAACAAACCCTTAATCTAGTTTCAAGGAGTTGTAAAAGACAGCTCCTGTGATTCACCCCCTCCCCTCAACAGAAGCACTGCTTGTTAATCCAGCAGGAAATAACATTTGCCAGGATTGACAGCTGTGGATTTGTATTCAATTCCCAAATTAAAAACCAATGACAGGGCCTAGTTCAATGGCGATATCAAGCAAAATACAGAAAGTAAAAAACCTGCTGCTTTCTCTGTAAAATACAAACATACATACATTTTGGATGACAATACTAAAAGCTGGGACGGAGATATAATGGGGTTAAAGCTGTGTGCAAAATTTCCTCTGAGGGTTTTTGGTTTTGTTTTTTTTTTTCCCTACAACAACTCACATTTTGTATTCTTCCTCTTACATATTAAGTTTTCCTCTTACTCCTCATAATTGTTTTAAAACATGTTAAAATCTGTTTCAATAACTATTTGAAACCCTGCAAAAAATATAATGTAAAAATTTTCATAGTGAAATCAGCAAAACCTTCATATATAACATTCATTATTGTCAAATTCAAAGAAGGCTTCATTACAACCCAAATGTTATGAAGAGATCTAATGGCACAGGTTCTCATGCTTCTGCAAAATTTTGTTAATGGTAAATCAGAGTCCATCTTGGGCAGCTTCTATTGTTAATCAGAATAGTAAGAATCAGAGACGGAAAACGCCTGACACAGTAAAGACAGGCTGTTTTCTAGTGCTGTTACAAACTCCTCTGAAGGGCCCAATGCAACTTTTCCCAGTTCTAATAGTCTTTGGAATAAATCACAATAGTATCATTCTTACTGGGAATTCAATCCCGTAATTATGAGTTTATAATTCCTTAAGTCTCTGTAAATACTCCTCTCACTTGCTGAAAATTACACATTTCATATACTTTCAGATGTTCATGTTCCTCCAACACGCTGCTTTAATAAGGGAAAAGGGACCATAAATTTACATTCAAGCCACTTCAGCAATCTGTGAAACAACAAAATGCAAAGTGTTTTAACTTACTGCTATTTACCTGTAAGAAGTGATCCTCCGTAGGTCTGTGACGGGAACACGATAGCCACACTCTTCTAAGACTTCCCCGCATGCAATTTCTTCTAAAGAAAGGTCTGGTTTGTCTACAATGCCAGCACAGAGTTCATAGGTCACTCCTACCACCGCAGGTAAGGGATCCTCTAGACGAGAGAAGCTTTCCTCCTTCTCCTGATTCTGAAACACTTCAGGATGATGCCTTTCTACTTCACACATGTATACAGCTTAAAAAAAAAACAAACCACAAAAGAAACAAGGGGGGGATGAGGGGGTGGGAGGGTGTTAGCGTGTTCGTTCAATCATATGAAAGAGAAAGAAAGATGGTGCACAAATTTTGCCTGGAAATTTATAACCATCAGAGTACTTGAGAGTAACAAGGAATTCAGTCGTGTCATCTGTTAAAATTATGACACACTGAAATTGGAATTTTAGAGAACATTGCCATTTCTGTAAAATTATTCTTTAAGTCTATTTGTGCTTACATCATCTGGAATTAATTCACGCACACCTTAAAATAAATAAAAACTAAAAAAGGAAGCAGTTCATCCAAGAAGTCTAAGTACCAGAAGCACCATACAGCTTCCATTTGTTGGGCAATGTGGCTATCAGGATTTAATTTAAACTATGCAGTTATCTTGCAGGAAAGTTGGGTTGCACATTATGTACCATGTGCACAACGATGAGTCTTTCAGCCTGTCAACTCAGCTGTTATTTAGAAAGGGTATGAAAAGCATGTATGTTTGTTTGAAAAAAAATAAATCCTCTTTTGAACATATAGTTCCTTGCACAGATTCCTGTGTGGAGTCTGAAAAAGACTTCTTGAATTAATCTACAAACAGCTGCCACTGTAATGCTCTCCTAAAGAAAGTGCAAATGCCAGATTTTAGTCCTTATTTAAGCAAAACCTCTCACTGATGTCAACAGAAATTTTTTCTGAGTGAGAACTGCAGGACTGGATGTTACAAAGAATCCACTACTGACAATTCTAGATCATTTTAACTTTAACTTACAGGTATAATCCCACTTGTTTCTTTGAAATTTCCTCATGTCTATCCCCTTGCTTTTCATGAAAGGTTACCATAAGGTTGTTATAAAACAACCTGAATAAAACTATTTTAAAATTTGAACTTATTTTTAATCCATTAAAATATTCTACATGCATATTTCATATACACGTAACATGGTTTCAAATGAGCTTATCTTTTATATCCCATTCTAAATCTTGCAGAACTGGTACATAAAAAAGCTCAAGTTTAATGGACAACCTTTTGTTCTTCCAGTTACTGGATTTAGCTTATTGTTTCTTAAAGCTGTGATATACAAGCTCTCTAGAGAAATGTTGTTGCATAGAAGTAAAGTACCACAGTGACTTCTCAAGCACATGGTCTCTGAGGAAGAGTCTACACCCCAGAAATCTGTGCCTAGGCTCCTTCTGCAATGCTTCTTGTGACACCTCAGAAATGTAGTATAGCAAGATCAGCACTTGAAAGGGAGATGTCTAGATCAGTCTATTGTCCAAAACCTAATCTTTCTCCAGAATTTAAAACTTTCAAAGCTGTTTGTAGTAGGTGCATCTAGGCCTTTGAGAGTCAAACAGTTAAGGAAAGGAGGCACCACTTCTGACTTGAAAGACATGACTAGAGCTCAGTTTTCTTTTTAAAATGTAGCATGAAGGCAGCAAAAAAAATATTCCATGCAGACTTTGAGGGACAGATCCTTGAAGGGTGCCTATTGTCCTTATTCCAAAAGCTTCTAAAAGCTATGACAATTATCCTAAATGGCAACTACCTCCAAGATCTTTCTGATGAGCCAAATACTCTTCAGGTTTTATTGCCTTTTTAGTATTGACATCCATATCAGTAAATACAAAAAGGAACAACACATGCATCCTACTAAAGGACTTGGCATCAAAACAGGATGCAGGTAAGAGTGTAGGGTACAGAAACGTGATTAAAATAACTCTCTGTTACAAGTCTGTTAAATCACCGAAACCCATCCTGTCATTCCAGCAGGCACCTGCTGTTCTCCTTCTCCCTCAGCACAACTGGGCTCCACTTAGATCAAAACCTACGCTCCCAGAAGGACCTAATCCAGCAGTCCACTTCAGAGCCAAGACCTGCAATATGCCAACACTTAAAGCCCAGTAACAGGTTTTCTCTGTAGATAAGGAAGAAGCGGTACCAGCCACTTCTGTAAGAGAGTCCGAGTATTAGAGCATTCACCAAGGAGTCAGAGCATGAATTCAGTATCACCAGGCTCGCCAAGGTTCAAACTCAATTAATCTCTCATAGATAAGCAAAGCCTAGGAAACCAAGCTGCCTGCTAATATCAGGGAACAGAGGAGTCCCCCATAGCTCTCCTGAAGGTGCAAAGTTGACTGCACAAGTGATGTGCCAAGGGAGATAAAGTACTGGATGGAAAACTAGTCTGTGACCTATTGGCTAGGGCACACTTTTTGGAGGAAAACCTGTGACTCTCCTCTTCCTCATCACAGGTTGTCAGCTTATCGCAAATGCACAAAGAATCTGGAGAGCAGAAACTAGAAGCGAGCTCAGCTCCCAGCACAGTCACCCACCCACTAGTCCCATGTTTGACTGCTCTCTTGTCTTCTGATGGCTTATGCTACTTTGGTCAGAAACTGTCACTTCATCATTACTGGGCAGTCTCCTCCATCATCAGATGGACGTATCCAATGAGCAGCAGCACAGTGAGGACTCAGACAACCATCTAGTGCTCATTAAACATCTTGAGTAATTATCTCGGAACCACTCAGCTATAAGAAGTCTCAGAGTGGAAACTCCAGTAGAACTGACGTACTTGCCTTCCTTTCTGCAAAGCTGGGACAAAGGGTAGATGGCTCAACCAAAGGCATCAAACAAGATCATAACTGTTGTCAAAGCGGCCTTGTTAGATGACTCTAACAAGTCATAATAACATATTATAACAATAATATTATAACAATAATAACGTATTATTTTATTGTATTTGAAAATGTGTGGTCAACTGACTACCAAAATGAGCATTGCCCAAGACCTTTGCCAATCAGTCACGGGCGAGGAACTACCATGGAAACTACTGAGATATATGCGTAACTTTTTTCTCTCTGCTCCCTCCAAATATGTGATTTGATGATCAAAACTATCTAGGTCCACAGTACACTGAAAAATACGGTCCTGTCTGCCTCGCCCCGGTTGTGTGCTCCTGCCACCCCTCAAGCCAGCACGAACTCTTTCAGGCCAGTCCGTTAAGCTGGCTAAGCCTCAAAATTTTCTGTCTGCAGCCATGTAAGACCTCTGCTGCGCCTGCATAAGGGCTGGGGCTGCCAAAGGGAATGGGGTGGGAATGTACATACAGGGAGGGATGACTGCCTTTACAAGCAGCGCAGACTTCAGTGGGAAAACCCGATCGTGACACCACACCCTACGGAAAGGCAAGCGCATATGTCAACCAGCACATGTGCAGGGGACTTGCCTGGTGAGTGAGTGGCAGCTGTTTGCTCACAAGGAATGAGCTATCGCCTTCCTGGTGGGACCCCGATAGGAGCTAGCAATGAGTAAAGTCTCAGCCTTTAATTTTGCTTTGTGGAACAGGCACCAAGGCAGACCATAAGCATGAAATGCAAATATAAATACAGTGATGTGAGTAATGTCAGGGCATGGTTGCGATCACCGAACTGCTATGGGGTGTCTGACTGACCCCTGTCCCTAAGGTCAGGTTTCTGAGCAGCTCCAGCCTGTGGAACAGTTTAAATCCAAGAACAGTCCAGTCTTTTGAGGCAGATTTGAGACTTCCATATGGATGATGTAATGAACACGTCACTGTGCAGTACATATACATATATATATATGCACATATATGAAGGCTTCTGCCTAAGATTGCGTCAGAGAGAGCAACAGCTATATGAGCCATTTTATTCGGCTGGCAAATAAAAGACATTGCTTTATTGATAAAACAAATAAACAAACACTTTTTATAAACACTCTCTTTATAATAGTCAATATAGTGCTTCATGAGAAGTATGCACTGTCAGTATAACAGTGCTGCACAACACTGAACAGCCTGTCAATCACTGCCAGTAAGAAAGGACAGCATGACACCACCCTAGAAAGTTTCCTATAAAGTCTACCATGAACAGTCTTGAAATGGTCTCTTAGCAACCGTCAGTGAAATATCTTGTGATTTGTTTTAATTAACACGCAGAGAATATGCTTTTCATTTTTAACTTTCAGAAAGTAAATATTGCTCTGAATCAAAATAACTGATACAAAAAATCAGAAAAAAAAATAGTATATTAACCTAAATTTATAATAATAACTGGTAAAATGAAGCTGTCCAAATACTGATGAAAAAGCATACAGTCCTGAATTTCCCTCATTTTAAATTCCCAAGTATACAATGCACAAAAACACATTTTAAAAAAAAAAAAAAAAGGAATATTTAAGACCAAAAAAAAAAAAAGAAACATTGTGCTTCTGCGCAGAAGCTGCCTAGTATGTACTAGATAGGTCAAGAAGGAACTTCAAATAAAAGCAATCTACTGCATGATCATTGTAGAGCTGTTTGCAATTTCATCCAAAAGAGGACAATGACTAGCCCAAAAGCAGTATGTAAGGCTACCCTGATCATTCATTTCATCTGTAATGGAAATTTCCCTGGTTACAAATTCTGACCAACTGAAAAGGGTGGGCTATCATACAAAGAAACAGAATATAGAACAAAGATTTTATCACCACAGATGTACCAACTTTTAACAGCTAAACCCTTAAAAGCTTGATTCACTAGAGAGCAAAAGTAAATCTAAAAAAAGAGGATTACCTGGGCGGAACTGCTTCACCACAACAAAGCACTGCCGAGAAGTATTAAAGATCAGGACTGACACACTGAGGAAGAAGATAAAAAACAAAAGATCAATGTTTTATGAAGGATTACTGCAGAACTATTAAACTTACAGCTTGTGAATTTAATTTTAACTACATAAATACATAGAAGATTTATTACTAAAGCCACAATGCAACAAGATCCTTGTCCAAAATCCATCAAGAATGACAGATAACGGGTTGTGTTCACAAAGCTCATGAGAATTTATCCAAAATTAAGCCACTTTTGTCTCCTGCCATGCAAAGTAAGCCACCAACCAGTTCCTTCTCCCCAACAGAAAAAAAGAGAAGTCCAACTCTAGGAACATTGCTACTAGATAGTAATAACAAGAAAAAAAAAAAATCCTTAAAAATGAAAACATTTTCTTCCCTTATATCAGTCCCAGATTAGGATAGTCTAACTCTTAGGCACAGTCTAGTCTCATTCAGAGCCAGAGACTTCTATATATGCACAGAGCATCTCCTATCTGTGGCTACTTGCTGAGTGTGGGCCTTAGAACAGACACTACCAAACCCCAATTTTGTCCAAACTTAAACCAGCAGCAGTTTTAAGTGCTACCACATTCAACAGTTTAAAAGTCACACTTTAATCTTTCCCCATTCCCTTTGGTTGTTTGAAATACATGTCACAGGGAAACCTGACTGGCTGAGTATTTGGAGATGCTCTGAAAATGTGGAGTACTGATGTTCTCTGCTCACTTAAATAACTCTCAGGTCTTACTAGTTAAAAAAAATGCAGACAAAAGTCTCTCTCCTTAGTTGATAGCCTATTAAACCCTGCAAAAACAAGTGTATATTTTGCTCATTACCATGGTAGCATTCTTTCATTTGTTATGCCTCACCGTATGCAGTTGGAAAGTTAATTCATTATTCTATGAATTCTACAATAGATTAGACTAACAATGGCATATTTACAGAGTTGAGTCAAACTTTCAACTTTCCTTGTAAAAGAGCTGTATATTTATTTTCACTATTTGATTTAATAATGAGGTCTCAAGCTGCCAGAGAAACTGTGATTTTATGATTATTAAAAATAATGTTAATGTTTACTATACTAATATATAAAAACCAACACAGAAGGGAGAAGTCCAGATATTAACATTTATATTCATGGTTGCTATTCTCAAAGACCCGTACGGCATATCGATGACTTCCTGCCCCAGGAAATGTCCTTTGCAGGCAATTTTAAAGCAAAGGTTGTAGCCTTCAAAGAGGCTAGAGAAGAATATTCACTCTGTTTACTGGCATGGGCGTTCTTTTTGACCTAACACTAGAATATCTGGGAGTTATGGTGTAGTTTGCTATAAGAAATGAAATTAAACCACAGTCTACAATGTTTTTAAGTTTACTTAAGTATTATTCTTTGATCTCCCCCCCCCCCCCGCTCCCCCTTTGCATGACTGTTCCTCTCCCCAAAGTGATACTGTCTGAGGGTAGACACTGCACTAAATAAAAGGGGAAAATGAAATACTGCTACTGAACCTTTTGGGTTTTGTCCATGGGTCTAAGGATCCGCACTGCCTGAAATTGGAGACAACAGCAGTCTAAAGCTGAGGTTAAAGAGAACAGTAGAGACTTCCTGAAGCATATGGTTGCCCTTTAACTTTCTTTACATCCACCACCCTAGGCCCAATCTTTCACTTGGCTTGCCTTCTTCAGCATGTCTCATTAAATAACTCATACCGACTCATTAAAAATGGCTCAGCTATTAGACATTATTTTTTCCTAAGAGTCAATCACTTGAAATTTTTATGGAACAGATGGGAAAATTAAAAACAATCTGTCAGAATTAAGGAACAAGATCAAATTAAGCTGGAAAGGAGTAGCAGCAAGTTATTACAATTGTCTGCTTCTCACACCATCTTGAGATGAGAGGGTACAGAAATGGCACAAATCTGTAGAATTTTCTATTTAATTACATCTAATTTTCTGAGAGACTGACAAACAATTTTGAACATAAATTTACATTTTTTAACAAACCACAACACACAAGTTCTAATATTTCTCGTCAGAGTTGGAGAGTCATGGAGGAGAAAGTTCAGAATTACACCTTCTTAGGAAGAATGTGACATTACGAATGCCATTTGGTATTTCTTGTTCCACAAGAAACAATATAACACGAAATATTTCCACAGGTCACTAGGCCTGGAACTTCTGAACACCCATTTGAAGCTGCATTCAGTACCGTTATTTGAGTATTACGGAAAGTTAGGGCAAGACTGTTCAATTGATCTAAGTCGAAGATCCCCTCAGCCACTGCTTTCCATGGGTTTCCTTATTGCTGCAACGACCCAGATATGTGGGTTCAGCTGTTTGGTCTGGCCTATAAGATAAGGGGAGTATTTATCGTCTGGAGTTTTAAATCACCATACAAAGAATTCACTACAAAATTATCTCGAGATTACTCTTTTTACAGATGATATGGGCTACCAAAAAGGACTACTACAAAAACAGAGGTGCTAATACATCTTTCAGTGGTATCCTACCACAGGATATTACAAACATAGTTGATGTTTCAAGGCAATTCCCCTTAAAACGTTACCATCAATCCTATTTTAGAATATCATATATGCATCTATAAACTTTAAAGTGCTCAATAAAGAATAAACATATAGAATAAAAAATTAAAACATTCACAATGACATTTGGGAACATTTCCACAAATAAAGGATACAGAAGATAAACGAGGCCCAAGATGTGCATTATCAGAGAAAAATCACACAGAACACTAGAAGAGAAAAAAAGCCCAGCCAAATTTCCTTAAAAAGGCAGGAATCCTAGACAAGAATTTACTCTGAAATGGACATCAGAGGTCCTAACGTAGCAACAGCCTTCATTTGCCCATGTCCCAAAGAGAAGCACAAGACCACTTTTTTGTGTTTTTTTTTTACGGAGGAAAAGAATACTCGGATATAAAAGGATCATGGTTGATCCAAAACTTGCCTCCGTACCTTAAAAACAAGCTATAACACATCTGCACAAATGAAACACTGTCTCAGCCAGCCTTTTCATTTTGGGTGGCAGATTATTACTTTTTACCATATTCCACAGTTGTCCATCTTTGCTGGCTATTCCTCCAGCAGCTGACACTCAGGGAAATTGCTGGGGTAAAAGGAGAGGTCATTAATGCAAACGCAATGCCACTGAGCCACAGACCTGCACCTGGGACTCAACGAGCACGCAACACAACTACTGCACGCAGGTATCGCGTTCGGTACCTGCCGCTGCCAGCGGGCTTGCCGCCTCTGTAGGCAAGAGGTGTCTGAGAAGAAAACTCTTTGAAACGTGCTGTACGCGTCATTCCGGAGCTCTAATTTGCTTCTGTAAGACACAGATGACCTTGGACTAATGAAGGAGACTTGGCTCCTCTGCACTGCATCTGTTGGTGGCTGCTTTAGGGACTACGACCGAACAGAAAGGCAACACATAAAGAGATGACACAGGTTTGTACAGCGTCTTCCAGTGCTGGTGAAGACCACAGCCCTGCTCAGCCTTCAGCCCAACCCTGCCTTGGCTTCCCCCTGCAGTAGCTCCTGCTCACTTTATACATACAATAAATCACTACTCTCAATTACAGGAGGCTTTTTTCCAAAGAAAGCATGCATGTAAACAGGTAACTGTGCAATAATGTAGGATACTGTTCTTTCTATAAATATAGGAACAATAAGGGTAGCCTTAAAATATTTTAAGAAAGATATATATCTAAAATGTCAGCAAGACATATCTACAAAGACCAGCTAACGTGTACTTGAGCTTTTATTGTACTTAAGCTTGCAGTTAAAGTGTGCCTGGTCTTGGTATCTAACACAATGTTTTCTTAAAGGGATTCCAACTATTCAGTCAAGGATCTCACGTAGCATTTAACCATTTAAGCTTCAAAGAAAACCCTGACTGAAATAGTAAGTATTAGGATTCTCTAATGGATATTTGGCTTCCCTAAAATGTCTAAGTCAATGTGCAGAAATTACATACAACTGACCCATGGACATCCACAACACAGGAGTCCAGAATCTTAATTTCTCCTCCACCTTTAAGACTCTCATTGAAAGAGAAGATATCCACCTGAATACAACCTTTACAGTGGAAAACATATCTTATAAGAGTTTAGAAAATTGCTCTGTTGTGTGCCATTGGCCTAGAAAACTATTTCCAAATTTTTTCTGTCCCTCAACATAGCACAGCTCTGTATTTATTGAACCCATGGTTACTGATGCTTTATGACATTCCAGCAGCGCAGACATTTATATGGAAATAATACTACAACTTCACGCACCCAAACCTGAGAAAGGAAGGTGGTGTTCCTAGGAGCAATGTAAAAAACGCAGTATTTGACCACAGCAGTTACGAGGTAGGGGACAGATGAAAACTGACATCCTGTTAAAATGTGCACACACATATGGTCGGACGGAAAGTTAATTCTTTTGAAATACATCCTAGCAATTAAGATCAGCAAATGAGCTTTGCCAAAGATACAAGAACATGTACTTCTAGAGCTCCAATATTGAAGGAAGGTTTGGCGGGAGAGGAGGGATTTTTTTGTTGTTGTTGTTGGAGGGGTTTTTTTTTACTGTTTGTTGTTGGCTTTTTTTTAGGTAGAAATGTAATTTCACCTTGTCATCGGTTTGGTAATCTTCTATCTTGATGATTTGCCAGTTGTTGACCTGGGCTACAGTTAATCCACAAGCAACTGCTAAGACTTACTAATTGCTTTTCAGGAGACAAACTTTTAAAATCCTTTAATAAATAAAGATTGATTCAACCTTTCATTATTCTTAGATGTGACCTTAATGAATAATTTACAAATGTGAACTTGCAAAACTAAAAAATATTTTTAAAAAATCATAGTATAGTAGTAGCAAAGAAAAGGACAAGATTCTCTTGTGTTCTTGTGAATGAAATAAGACTCTCAAGGCTGAAGATGAGGATTTTTAATGATAATCTTGTACTAATACTATAGTATGCTAAGTAATTGATGAGGTAATATGGGCAAAGAAACCAACCTTTCTTTAATCATTGTAAGAGCAACTCAGGATCCCCTTGTGTCTAACATGGGTATGTGTATGTCACACACAAATTGTGATCAAAATTGAATAATGGAAGATAAAGCACCTAAAAAAATAGACTGACGTTAACATTGAAAGCCAGGGGTTCCCAGCCACCTCCACCTCAGCCACTTCCACCAACTTTTAAAGGCTAAAGATTATGTCTAAATTAGTTGAAAGTTCGTAATATTGTTTGCGCTGCTTACAAACAATAATCTCAGCTCCACAGTGGAGACTTGAGGAAGTAATGCTATTTGATTTAAAAAAAATGCAACAAAAAACCAAAACAAAACACTAAAACCCCCACAACACCATCAGAGCCTGTGGTAATTCAGTTACCATTCTCAAAGAAGACAATGAAAAAAGAATGGCAGATTCCAAAAAAGAAACACAAAGATGGCATGCAGGAATAAAAGCAAGTAATTGATTTAATCAGTCCCCTTGACTCTGAACAGATATTTGGCATTAAAAATCCCTTTGATACAATCAGAAGAAAATAATCAAATGTAGTATGCAACCACAGAAGTATTTAGAGATTTATTCATCTCAGCCAGAGAGCATGTGAATATAAACCATACATGTAATATTTTTGCCTGTAGGGCTCATAAGGGAGAAAATGTCAAGACTTAACAAATTGTACTACAAGAAAAGTTAGTAAGAAAATAAATAAATCATTTAGAAGTCCTGTAATTATTTTAGCTTTAAAGTATAAATTTTTCTTCTTGAAGTTTTAAGAATTTGGTTTCTTTGTTCATACAGCATTGACAAATTGATCTTTCATATTGTTTTCCATGTCAAGACTAGAATACCATCTAGTCTTTTTAAAATACCATGTTTGAGAAACACCCCAGATCAGGATTAAAGCATGTTAGTGAATAAGTGTCCTTTTTCTTGTTCAAATCAGAAGCGACTGCGCTTTCAATTTTAAAGTGATAATCAAAAAACCTAACAATCAAAAGTAATTCTTTGGGAGGATTCATCCTTCAGGATGGCCTACTTCATCTTAAGTTACTTCAAAATTATTTTTGGTGACCATGAGAAAGAATTGCAGGTAGCCCCTGTGTCACTTTTGTGTTCAAATTAACCATCCATTTCACAGTTGGACACATCCCTGAAAACTTCTAATGTGGTATCTAAAGTGCTGTCATCTTCCTTTTATCAGAGCAGCACCCAGTATCTTAAGCCAGAGAAAACAGTCCCTTCGTTTTCAGAACAGACATGTAATAAAGCTGTACCCTTTGATTATTCTCCAGTGCAATTCCTTTACTTTCCCAGAGCTTTAACTATAATGCAGATAGTCCTGAGATTAAATGTGTGTGCTTGCACAATCTTTACTGGTTCATTTAAGTCTTCCTTCAAAGCATTTTACATTTTTCAAAGGCCAACACCAATCCAATTGGCTGCTTAAAATGCAGCCTATTACAAAAGCAAAGCTATAAGCTCCTGACAAAAACATTCAGCCTTTCATACTAATCACAGATAAAGTGGATTTGGCAAAAAATAATTAGAGACGTCTAGAAGACTTCTGTATTCTGATGAAATTTGAATGCTTTCTCCAATACAACGTAAATATATAACACTAAGTAAAACCAGAATAAAGTGGTAAGACACGTATGCTTAAGAAAATAAACATTACTTTGGAGAAAATCAAAAGGAAGATTGGTTTCAATAAACTGAACTGCAGCAGGAAGTTGTTCGTGACACCATAAAGCAGGAAGCATATGTTTGGTTAATCATCGGACCGGTGGAAGAATGAATTAAGAAGTGTTTAAAAATCCATATACATGCACTTTTAAAACATAATCTCTATCTACTTGTAAAGTAGTAATTTGCACCCAACTAAATAATATGATGCAGGACAACTCCTTTGGAATAAACAATCCTCCCAGCACCCTGTTTTCATATAACAAAGAAAAAAATAGAAAGTAAATTCAACTGCAAAATAAATGAGACATCAAAGCACGTTGCTCTCAATAACATTCTTTAAGTGTCATATCTTGGCCTGTATCCCAGGATACCCTTGGAAATGACACATTGCATCTCAATGGGATTCTTTCAACAAAATATTTTAATAAATAAATTCAGGTTTTATGCTAACTTATTTGATTAAATAAAGCATTATGTGGGCATTATGTGCAACAGATGTTGGAGCCTGATGGGCTTTTGTTCCGATTTCTAATTATTTGTGAAACTGCCATTTATAAATGCTATCACATAAGACAACCAATAAATAATCCATCTAAAAGGCATAAGTATGACTCCATTCTGAAATGGCAAAAATCAAAGTTTTAAAACAGTATCAGGTTTCAAGGACAGCTCACAAAATAAAAAGCTTGAGTGTTCTGCCCTAGCTAAAGTAAGGGATAAACCAGGAATTTTGTTTCTTACATACCAAAACCAGCAATTTTGTTTCTTACCTACCAAAACCAAAATATGAAGGGAGTAACATAATCTTTTGCAAGGTATTAAATGTATAGTCTCACTACCCTTAGTGAGAAACATAGACCGAGAAACTGGCAGTTGTTCACATTTTACCTAATTTTCCCATTTCTAGAATAACAATTTCAATAGTTTCCTCTTTTCCAAGAGATATTTTCAGATAAAATTCTAAAACTACAGGCACGCCAATTATAGAACATTTCCCAGCTTTCCTAAGATTATTTCTACCAATCCCAAATGTAGGCCATGACCATGCTACTGGCTCTAGACCATGTAAAAACCTTTGGCACTCTTCAGACAGAACCGGTTTATTTCAAAACCACCTAAAAGCAGAGCGAAGACTCTTCCTGATTTCAGTGACTGTAGGAGAATAATCATATCCACTTATTTTGCA
This sequence comes from Astur gentilis, assembly GCF_929443795.1. Taxonomy (NCBI): domain Eukaryota; kingdom Metazoa; phylum Chordata; class Aves; order Accipitriformes; family Accipitridae; genus Astur; species Astur gentilis. The sequence goes on from NC_064904.1 coordinate 14,238,237, forward strand.
TATTATTGCAAATACTAAAAAATGAAATCCCTAAAGTTGTAAAAACAAGATGACTTGAATCTGCACACCAGAAACCTGTATTTAGAAATTTATGGCTAGCCAGCCAAAACTCTTGTGTAACTCCTTAGTTTTAAGAGTTTTTTATGGATTCCGTTCTTAAAATTAGGCAAATATTTAACTTCCTAATGAAGCAAATGCCCTCAATAAAGATTTTATTGCCATTTTACCCTATTTCAGTGATACGGCAGAGAAGAACTTATACACTATACAGTGCTTTCATATCACATACTCAAAAAGGTGAAATGAGAATCTGAAAATTTGGCTTTTGATTTTGTGTTTGTCTCTGATAACTTTACAGCAAATACATTTATTTTTGCCTTGTTGCTATGATTTTGTTTAGATCGGATCCTAAGGTAACAACATAATAAGACATCTTAAAAGACAGTAAATATGCCTGCAGAATTCCTGGCACGTAAGCAGAGGATCTGTCAAGTCTTCACTTAAAAAAAAACCCCAAAATGAAAAACAAAAAAACACAAGCATTAAGTGCATTTTATTTGCAAATATCATATGCAAACAAATCGTGTAATTACTTGGGTTGAAGGAAACTAATAGGCTACTATGTTTTTTTCCTTCTAATACCAGGAAAAAATATCATTATCCTGATAGCATCCTTGATAGACAGATATCAAGTTTAGACCTGAGTGTTTTCAATGACAGTGATTGCAAAATGTGCCCTCCTAGACTATGTTATTGCCTATTGCTAAAAACAGTTTCTTGGTGTTTAATTTAAAAAATACTTTCCACATGAGACACCATTTTGTCATTGATTACTGATGAAATTAAATTATTCTGGCCTGCTTCATAACATTCCTTTACAGTTTTGTGATAAGTAGTAATTTTTCTCTTCAGTTGTGTTATCCTTTGCATGAACATGCCCAGCCATCATTACCTTCTCTCAGCTATTATTTCCCTAAACTTCTCATCATTTTTGTTGTTTGTTGAACTACATCCAGTTTATTTTAAATGGTGCATTATCTTCTGCACTATCTTTGAAGATAGTCAGGAAAATTCCACACCACTGACACCCCGGAGGAGACATTACAAAGAGAGACAAGGTTTACAGCACAACAGCACATCGTTGCACATAAAAGGCACATGCCACCCAAGAAAGATATTTTTTTTTTACCTATAAGTATGTTAAAAAGCTGTATTTTACCCATTTTAAAGCTACTGTGATAATTCTTGCACAAAGGAGGCATCTGAGTTAAATTTCATGGTGTCTTATAATACACTAGGACATAAACCAGAAAAATACATACAAGATTAAGTTTCCATAAAGCCCAAACGATCTGGCATATGAAACAGGAGAAGGAATTTAATCCACTCCTATAATGTGGTCAGGGCACATGACTTCCACCCTGTCTCCATAGCTGCCTGCTACAGCCACGGAGCCAGAAGAGCGACCCCGGCTCCTCCAGGCCACCGGCGTGGCTCTGGTGACCATCACCTGGCTGGCTCCGGTGGCCGGGGCCGGGATGCGGCAGGCTCCTGATGCAGCTGGCCAGCACAGCATCCCTCCCTACCTCCCGTGCAGGCGCGCTCCCCAACTTCAGCAGCAAGCAGAAGCCCGCACTTGGCCAGGTCACTTCAGAGCACAGGGTGACTGGTTGGTTGACTATATTCCCCTTCCCGTTCCGAGACACGTTCATTTTTCACTTGCCTCGAGAACCTCTTTCTGTTTACCCCCAGCGCTGGTGCCTGCAGGAGACAACATGGCAAAGAGCAGATTGCCTTGGTTTCTTTCATCCTGCAAACTCCCTTCTGACGCAAAACTACGCTTTTCAGTTGTCTTTGTAATAGATAAAGTAATAAAGCCTCTTTTCTGAGCAAACTATTAAATTAAATTCGGAATTAATTTGTTCTAAATGTGGAATAAATTAATCTCTTTACTTAAAAGAAGCCAGTCTTACAAGGCAGGAATATTATTTCCTCCTCTTTTTAGAGAGATAAGAAAAGACTCTAAGTTTTTTCCATTAAGAATTTTTAAGTCGGGAACTGTTACTGAGCCACTGTGACATGTCTTTGTAGGTAAAAACATGGCATAAAAAGGGTACAGCGCACATGCAGAGTTGTAAGTTTTTTAGTCCAAATGCCTTTTCCTTGTCACATGATATTTTCAGAGTTGAGAGGAACTCATGTAACAAACTTGCATGAAATTCAGTCTCTCAAATTTGTCTTCCTTTAAATGTAGTGTACTTTACAGTGAATTTTTCTTAACTTTAAATAGAGAAGTAGCCATAATTTTGCTTTATATCCATTCACAGTGCAATTGGAAAGCTGTCCTTTTACTTGTCAACTAGCAAAAGGTACGGTTACGTTCCTGTTCTTGAACGTTATTACTCAAAGCACAAAAGCCAGCACATGACTGTACACTGACCTTCATCTGTTCCCAAATTATGTCTTTTAAAAGCCTTGAATCTGTTTAAGTGGAGTTGCTGAAACCTGAAACGAACCTGGTCTATTGCTTTATAAAGTAGATGAATATAAAACTTAAGTATTACATTTCAGGCTATTACTGTACTAAATATAGCAAAATTAGGATGAGGGAGAATATAACTGGAACATAAGTCTGGTTTTAGAGAATTATTTTTTGTTACAGGCATTGATGATTACTTTGTAATATTTGGTACGTTTCTATTTCTGACAGAAAATCACCATAAATTTGCAGAAGGAAAATGTCCTTCTGATCAAGTCTTTTATTTTTAAAAGCAGTGACCTAATAAAAAAATCAACAACTCCTCCCCCTGCAAATCACACCACCACAAATTGCTAACTAGTTCCAACAGATCAAAGCCTAAGAAGCATCTTGAAATACACCTTGCATTTAATTTTTTGTTGCTTGCACTTCGCTTGATTTTCATAAGGATATGTTTAATAATGAGCAAACGTATCAGCTGAGTATTCGGAGGAAAAGTAAACTTAGAAAAGCAAGCAGTGAATAAAATAACTGCAGAAAGCATCCTTTGCTGTGTGTCACTGCCTAACACAACAGGCCAGAATTATGTAATACTTAAAAGCACGACCTCAATAAACTTGCTCAATAATTGCAATTGAAAAGAGGTAATGAAGGATTTTTATTTTTCTTCATTCATTTTTAGTAATCTCCACTGTTGTTTCTAATAACATGATAAAACCTTGCAATGAGCTCTGATAATGTTCATCTGCATGTTTCAAAGAAAGATTAACCTGAATGTTACCCCGAAGGACAAGAATGATAGCAAAAGCATTCTTTTCCAATAGAAAAATGACTCGTAAGTTGACAGATTTCTTGACAAGTTTACAAATTTTTTACAGTTGTCAGATAAGAACAGTAACATCCATTAAGTACTTAATCCACTTATAAAATTGTAGAAACCTTCAGGTTGTAAGAGACTTTTGGAGATCATCTGATCCAACCTCCTGCTCAGAATCAGGCTAACTTCTAAGTTAGGTCTGGTTTCTCAGGGCCTTGTCCAGTCAAGGTTTGAATTTCTGCAAGGATGGAGGTTCCTCAGCCTCTCTGGGCAAAGCGTTTCAGGACTTAACTACTTTCCATGGGTGTGTCTTTGTGTCCTGGGTCTTCTTTCTGTTACAATTTCAACCTAAATATGGTAAGAAATGCTGCTTCTTTTGTCTATACTGACGCTCAGTTGACTTTTGACAGCACAGGTTTTGAAGGTTTGCCGTGGTAACAGTTTATTGTATGACCAGTAATAATTTTGCACAAAACTTTTTTTTTTTGGTCTTTAAATGGCATGGAGGGTTGTTTTAGGGTGGTTTCGAGGATTCCTGAGAAGCTAAACACACACACACACTGACTATCAGGCAAAAAGCAAGCATTTTATTAACTACACACATGCGTTACGCTAAGGGTATCTTACAAAGCAAAAAAAACTATTAACATACTGACCCAAGGACTGTGTGTGTTTACCTTCTCAGGAATCTGCGAAACCACCCTAAAACAGAGGGATTGAGAGTAAGCAATTATTTGTTCAGCATAAATTAAAAACTATGTAAAGCAGAGGTGACTCCAGCACTGACACTCTAGTTCTGAATTGTCTTGATCTTAAGTAAGCTCAGGAGCCACACACTGTAGGCTCAAGCCCAGATCTGCAATAACTAAGAAGAAAGAAAACAAACAAAAAAGTAGTATCTAATAAAAATTCTGTGATTTCAGCTTGTGCTAGCATTATACCCTCTTGCATATGGCTAAATGATCTTGTCCTACTGCAATATATAGTGAGATTTTAAAAGGCGACTCACACTTAAGGCAAACAAAATGACTACTGCAGTCCTCATGTTTTTTGTCTTTGTATAATTTAATCAGCTGTTCATCTGAACAGTTGAAAAGGATAAATTTATACAAAAATAACTTCATCTCTCTTGCTAAACATTTTCCTGTACCAAGAGTATATTCTAATACAAATCTATTGAATATTCGTTTATGTTGACCTCTTTTGGAATGAGAAAGAACACTGGGGTCCCAAAGGAACCCAGCATACAAACTCTCAGTTCACTGCCATACAGCAAGGAAGTCAGTCTTAAGCACATGTTTACTTGTGCTGCTGAAAGAGGATGACAGATGAAGACATGAGTTAGGCTCAATGGCTGGTTTTATATGATTAGCACAGTTGTGGGTTTTTTTTTTTATTCAGCATCATTAAATTCATTATACCTATCAATTACATGGAAATATATAATACATGTATGTGTACTTACAGATCTGGCATTCCAATGTGTATGTTCAATTTGGGTAAACAGCCTTATTAAAAAAACTTGGAGCATTTAACAGTGTTACAGCATTTTCAGAAGTAAAGTAAGTTTTGGATACTTTTGAAAAAGTATTACGGAAGAGGGATCTTAATTATGGAAAACACCTACAATCTTCCTGAAGAAGACATACACACTAGGAAATCCTGACCAACAGGACATGTGTCCCAGAACCCCCTCCTCTTCTTCAAGATTTTATCCTTCATTGAGAGTAATGAACCTCTAAGAGCCTTCAAAGTATGAAGTCCTCTACAATCTTGAGCAACTAGACAACATGACTTTTCCATATAAGTAGCATCACCTACTAAAATACAGTAAACTGTAGGGCTTTAATGCATTATAAGGCGTTTTGAACCTGACTAATTTATTTGATAATAATTGGCTTCATATTCACAAATAGAGTTTATGTAAACCCATAGATTTCCTACATAGAAAGTTCACATTATTACTTTTGGTGTCAGAAGTTTCATTGAATTTACTTGTGAAAGAGCGTTACACATTCTACAGTTCAACAGTAGTCACTAAAAAGTTAGGATGGCAGCTGTTGTACATCTGAAGCTAACAAATGTTATGTGACCAGAGATGACTGGCATGACATGTGGCCGTAGCCTTTTTATACAGTTATGTTCTCAACTATTTTAAAAATGTCCACAAAAGTTCTTCAGAAATACTGTTCCCAAGAAGTTCATGGAAAACTGATCCTTTAATATTTACTCCACTCAGTTAGTTGGATATATTCACACATTATCACAGAGCAATAAACTACAGTTTAAACAAAAATAGTAATACATATTATTCATCTGGAAGTCATGTTCTCAGCACTGTGACTTGAGGCTGGATTCACTTACTTGAAAGTACAGGGCATATATTAAATTTCCAGCAATCAATTATCATTTCAGCCTTTGTATCTGCAATCATAAATTCAGGCACATGCCCATATGGATAGACAAAGTGCAAAGACAGAACTGTCTTCCAGGCAAATTCCAAAAGCAAGTGTGAAGTTCAGTATTGAAATATCACTCCCTTTTCTGTCCTCACTCTCAAGCAGTACAGGCATTTTTAATCTATCTAATATTTTCCCAGTCTTCCTGGAACTTTTACCTTCATAATCTTTATATTGATAAAAAGTGTTGCTGTCACTTTATGTCCATCCCAGGTACCCCCCCGCAAAAGACTCACTGTAAGGATTTAGGGGGTTCCAACAGAGAAGAATTTCCAAAAATGCTATTGATTTTGCCTACTTATTTCACACACAAGAAGAATACAACTCTCAACATGGTTCTGGTTGTAATCACAATTTCTTTTGCCATTAGTGTTTTGCTACATTTTTTACATTTAATAGATTTAGAAAAGCTTTTTCTAGGGAAATGTTGTTACCTTTGCTTTTTATTTTTATCTTATAATACCTGAATTTTCAGTGACTAGATAAAACATTTATACTTTAAAAAAAGACATATGAATATTTTAGCATTTCATAATTCTGAGAGTGGGTCTGTTTCTTATAATTTTGCATGAACGGATATTTGAAGTCAGGAGTTAACTGCTTTTCTTCCCTGATAAGGGAAATACAATTGGAAAGACAGAACAAAGTTGCTGGCCATCCATTTCTTCCTGTGTGCTTAGGAGAGGGTTTTGGTGTAGCGAATGGAGGGCCTGAAAGGTTTCAGGCATTTATGAAGTTACTTGAATTAGGCTTTGCCTAAAACATCCATATATAGCAGCGATGGAGAGGATTAAAATAAAAAAGTTAGCATTATACTAGGATTTACTCAAACATAAAACAGAATCTATACCTTATTCCAAGTAATGGCCAGTGAAAAAAATCAGACAGTATCACCATAACTTTAGATTGCTTTTTAACAGTCTTTATATAAAGGCAATATCTGGTATTGTATATTCACAGGTGAGAGAGTATGGTCACCTACTTGGCACTAGACCACTTAATGGCACAAATAACAACAGGGTTAAGTATGTGGGGGCCACAGTCCTTCCTTCAGGTGATACATGCACACTCAGAAAACTTCATGCAATTCAAACTTTCAGTTCCATCTTCTATGTAATCATTAAAATGTACAATATAACATGTGCCAAAACTCTAATATTTGAAAAGTCAAGCACAGATAAAACTTTCTGAAAACATAATAAACCACGAGGAGATTTAAAAATTTCTGCTAACTCTGTCTAAAATAGTAGAGAACTACCTGGAAGTATTATACAAGAAGTGAAAACTGAACAGCAAATTGGAGGAAAAAGAAGTGACTCCGCATCAACAAGATGTGACCAATGGAAGAGAATACAGTATGAAATACAACATAAACACAAAAGGAAATAACATGATTCCACCTGTTACCTGTCATGTGTCCTCATAAAATCCCAGAACTTCTTAGTGCCATTCTAGGGGAAAAAAATAAATAAATGCATCAGTAAAATTAATTCAAAGTGAAAAATGACTATAATGAAATTTAACAAAATTTAACAGGCATTTCTTTGAAAACTTGGTATAGCTGGTTTTATTTATGAGACCATTATTCTGGATTTTGGTAGTAAGTATTATAGATACTGAGCCCTGTTTAATGACAGTTCAAAATCTTAGATCCACAATACTATGCTGACAACTAACTTAAAGAGTATGGTAGTCTTCGGGCCAGATTTTGGCCACAGTATCAACGTCAGATACCCAATCTAATCATTCAGGTGCTAGGAAGCTATAAGCAGCTAAGTTCTAACCAGTAAAATAACTCATAGATCTATGTTCTTCCATGTCCAGAAATGTTCTTATCTTAGGAGGACAGCTCAGCACTTACCTCCTAACTAAATTCATTGGGGATCCAGGAACAAGACATCCGTCCCTCTAACCCCTTACAAGGCCCAAAATAGTAGTTTTGTCCATGATATGCCTAACATGAAGAGATCGCACTCCATTCTACACAACAGCTGTTACTCTGCGCTGCTTGTGGTGGTGAGGATATTGTCTAACAGTAGGCTTGAAGTCACAGCACTCACCCAAGAACTGGGAGACATAAAATGGATTATTTTTCTCAAGTTGGGCCAGTTTCTGTCCTCTGCTATCTTAAAAAGAATGACATCCACTACAGCACAGTTGAAGCTGATCCCTGAAAGTAAGCATTCTTCCAGTTATAATCAACATGTACACAGTTGCTTACATTTATATTCTATCTTCTATAATCACCTATACCAATTTATGCACACCAGTTAACAGACACATGTATATAATTCTTTACCCTGCTGATTAGAAAGGTGATGGTATTTTTCAGCCGAAATACAACTCAAGAGATTTCACTCCTAGGTTGGTTTTAAGTCTATATAAGGAATCAGTATGCAATCAGAGGAAATGCTTTTGGTTGATACCTTTCTCTTATTAGCAAGGCAAAAACTAGACTTGCTGAAAACCTTCATACCTAAATTATGCTTAATGTGAAAAGCAGCACAAGCTCTCTATTATAAAGTATGGTTAAATGGATAATCAAACACTGACCAACTGGTTAATGATTTAAAGCAGGTACAGCGAAAGAAGAATCAAGTTCAGTTGGTGGGTAAAGGTGCCAACCAATATAGACAGGCCCTTCAGCTCTATTACAGATGTCATGGCTACCAAGTACACAACAGCTGGTCAGGATTAGATAACAAGCACTCTGGTTCAGAGAGTAAGCTCCTGAGCTTTATGAGTTTACCAAGCTTTTTGGAAGAGTGACTGTTTGCTTGCTAGCTGGGTTTTTCTTCATTCCCACAACTCTAATTATAAACAGTTGTTCACCTCAAGAGAAACTCTAGTGTACTCACTCTTCCACTGGTGTCGGTGCATACCTTCTGTTAGGACTGACAGGAATCAAACGTGTGCATTAGAAGAGAAGTTCTGACATTGTTTAAATGCAATATAATGTTGAAAGAGGAATAAAGACAGCAAATTCTCAGTGTGAACTGAAATACTAAAGCTGCTGTTTGTCAACCTGGGTGTATATCCAATCCGTTCCACCTGGTGAGAGATAGAGGAACAACTTTGAAAGGACTATGAAAAAACACACAGTTGCAACACGTGAACCTAACAGCATAGGCTATATTATGTGGTAAGATAATGTAAGGTATTAAATGTGTAACATGTGCTCAATCCTTTTGTAGGTTTATTTCCACCTGTAAGACGTGTGTTTGTGGGATTTTCTCATTTGCAGATTGCTGTGCAATTTTCCATTTGACATGAGTGAGTTGGGAAACTGTGGATCAATGATAATGTCTTCTGCATGTACCTTCATATTGCTTTTGCAGTTTCAACCTTCCCCTGCCCCAAATGGTAAGATGCGCTACCATCATCCATTCTACCTTTGTAGTGTCCACTTGGGAGAAATGCAGGTGTCCAGCTGATGGAGAAGACAAAAAAGGCTGAATCAAGGCTCTCCTTGCATTAATTTAGGCTATTAGTCCTGTGATACTACTTCCTAACGTATGATCACAGCAAAAATCTTCCTGGCTCTTTCCTCCTGCCATCATTTTGCAAATTATAGAACCTGATTGCTTTGGAGCACTTATGAAAGGGTTTCAAATAGCTGAGGAAAATTACACCCTAGAGAGTCATCCTCATCCAGATGGGATACATCAGATTTGAATGACCTCTTCTCAAGGATGAGCTCCATTAGCATTAACAGAACCTACCTCACAGACATGCATGTAATTTTTAACAGAAAGTAAAAAAAAGGAACTAAAAAGAAATTAATCAGAAAATAAAACCTATATTTTCTATTTTCCAAGTGGCTGGACAGCACATAAAGCGCTTTCCCTAAAACATGATTTGATTAGTTTAAGACCCAAATTCAAAACCAGCCACAGGCTAAACTAATTTCAGTCTGTCCATTTAAGATGTTGGTTATCATCATATACTCTGACTGGACAATGTTTCTCAAGCTATTTTCTGCCTATATTTGAATAAAAAATTATTTCATATGATCAACCTGCACCTGTCCAAATAAATAAATCAATAAACAAATGAAACATTCCAACATCTCATTGTTTACAGTGGCAGAAACTCAAATGAGCCCCATTCATGCCCTATTGTCCAAGTCAAATGTAATTTGAACCCAACCGTATGGAGTTGAGTTTCTATTGTACCCAATGCGCAGTTCTTTCCCAACAGTCTAGTATGAAGGTTGCTAATTATTAATAGCATGTAAACAGTTACCAATGGTTCTTATGCTGCTTTACATACTTCACAGAACATTAATCCTAACCAATTTCTAACCAACTATATCAAGCTGTATGTAATATCTCTATCTTCTCTTTAAGACAAAAATATTAATTGCTGAAACTGATCAAGATTCATGCTTTTAAAAGCCAAGTAGCCACGATTACTTGTTAAACTGTTCCATTCCCTATATCCTGGCCTTTGACAATGCTCTCCTATCACCACAGTTACAGATAGTTGGAAAGAATTAAAGGTACCAAAGGTCAACATCACTCCCAAAAAAGAGAAGTATCTTTGTGAAATACAAAAGCTCTCTCAAACTCTTAACACTCTTCATTTTAATAAACATATATATTTGCATTATTATAAAATAGTCCATTCTCTAGTGTCTAATAAGGAACAATCAAAGTATCTCTCAATGAAGTGAGAGAAATAAGTATAATTGATCGCTGGGAGGCCTAAACACTGACAATGGGAAGGAGAAAGAAGTGTGGCTTTACATTTGAGAAAGATTTTAAAAAATTATTCTTCAAATAGGAAATGTGTCCTGTGATGTTTTATAAAGACAAACATGTCAAAAGTTATTTTATGTTAATTTTTATCTGTTCAGAACAGCAGTTAGGATACTGCAACAACCTTGTATAACACATACTTGATTTGGTAAATCTTTAATCAGAAAGTAATCACACTCTAGTTCTGTGCTCAGTGATCAGGTTCTGCGATGTTGCAATGCTGAACTAGTACATATAGTATGTGTAAATTAATAAAGCTGTATTCCAAGAGAGGCAGCGTGTGGGACAACTTCGTTTCATATTACACAGAATACAGACTACTTACATAAGCAAAAATTGCATAAGAAAGCCGTATCAGGTCAGATGAGATGTCCATCCTGCCTAGTATCCTGTCTCTAACAGCAAAAGGAAAATTTAAGAACAGAGGAAGCATACAGCAATGCTTCCCAAGAATACTCTTCCGAGCCTCTGACAAAAGACAGCTGAAGGGTGTCAAAAGACAATCCCTCAAAAAGCCATCCAAATTAAACACAGTCCTCCCCCAACCCCAAAAAGCAAGTACAAATAGACATTTCTATACCATCTCAATGTGCAAGAGTATGTCATAAGTCCTGCTCATCTTGTCTATAAGACTGACCTGATAATGGTATTGACAACTTAGAACTACAACAGTATGTTACCAGCTTGACAGTCTGCACAAGCAAAACTCAATCCCTTTTGGTTCAAGTGATTCCAGGACAACCATGCATTGCAAAGAGTTCTCTGCTAGACAAGTGTTGACAGTGGATGCAAGTTCAGCAGATGTGACTCCTACCAGCAAAGAGCTGTTTATGATGCCACCCATACTTGATCTCAACATTCTCAGTCCTGCTTCCATCGTTGAAATCTTTTTCCTAAGACTCTTCCTGCACCTGCTCATTGCCATAATTACAGGCAGAAGCCTGTTCACACCGTCTGTTATGGACAAGTTGGACTTGTCTGCAGCCTGTAATCAAAATACCATTCTTTTTCCCACCTACACTCTCTGTCTCTGGCTAAAATGCCTTAAGAATCACTGCACCAGGGATATTGCTGTCCTCTGCTTTCTTCCACTATCTTAGGCAATATAATGTCTGAAAACCATGTCAAATTGCTGTCAGGATACCTATGGAAAGGATAACTTTTGCTTATGAGATAAACTTACCTAAGACTTAGCCCAGGCTAGCCAATCAAGAAGATAAAAAGAACAGCTTATGCTAACGATGTAGGAAGAAACATTCACTGGCGCTGATCTTATGGTGATACTGGGTGTGCTCCACATGTGACAGACACCGGACATGCTCTGAAACAAGTCGCCTGGGAGTTTCCTTCTACTCTTCATTTGCAGCAACTTGAATGACTTTCTCCCTCTTTTCTCTGAGGGCAGCACCCATACATGGTCTGCCACCTGAGAAGCTCTTGAACCAGCTCATACGTCAGGTAAATGTGTCCCCACATGTACCAATACTCAGTCTTACACTGATACCATCCTGGGTCTTCAAAAAACCCCCAAACCAAACAAACCACACACCCCCTCAGTCTGGCTGTGGTCTCTACTGTTGAGTACAGCCCTGCTGGGACTCACAACAATTTCTCTGTAGATGCAGCTTTTTCAAATGGATGGAATAAATACTTAAACACAATTTTAGAGAGACAGATGTAGGCTTTTCCTCAAGGACCATCTCCAAGGTCTCTCCCAAAGAACGGGCTCTGTTTAGAAATAACAGAAGTGAATTAGAGCTGTGGTGCCCCAGTTATAAATAAGAAGACCTGCACCCTTCCAATGCTACTGAGTTTCGAGATGAGGAAGAGAAAGGGATAGTGCTGCAGCAGACCATGCCATGCAGCTAAAGGTAACCTCGGTACAGTGCCACACTAAGGGCTGACATAGCAGGAGTCTGTAAAATCATGGAAGACATGGAGATGGTGAATGTGAAACAATTATTCACTGTTTCTCATAAAACAGAAGCACTATGTCATAGTTGGCTACCTGAGGAGAAAGGCTACGTCTTATATGAGTACTGATCTATCTCCTTTCAAGGAACCAGTGCTGAAGTCTAGCAGCTGCACAGAGAAGTTTGCCTTGCTTGTTTTATGTATAAAACAATTAACTGATAGCTTCTGAAACACCTACATGCAAACTGTATTACATGTATGTTTTAAACATGCATAATTAAAGTTTCATACTTCTTAGATTTTATTATAAGTTTTATTCTGAGAGTAAACTGAAAACATGTTGGTATAACAGGTGCAAGAACTCTCACAAAACCACTTTAAATGCTTCCTTTATGTAATAATTTCTTCAGAACATCACGCAAGGGTGTCTAAAATAAATCCTCAACACACAGTTTTACAGTAACAGATTTCCTGCAGTTACTCTGTTGAGGAGTTCAGACCATTCAACAAATCAAAATTTATGTTCGATTTGCACTGATTTAAATGACTTCTTGTAATGAGCTCTGGACAGATAGCACATGCCTGAAGCGGAAACGATCTTTACCCAAAATCTACTTAAAGCTTCTCCTATCTTATTTGCCTTATTTAAGTATTTAATAATTTAAAAAGTGACTGAATTAAAGCACTGCCCCATGCCATCTCCAATGTTTATCCACAGAAAACTTCTGCTTGGACAGACAAAGCCAAAGTGGCCGAACTGTAGAGTCACACCAAAACCACCTCAGTAAACAGGGTTCATACCTTCTATTACAGATTTTTAAGGACACTGGTTAACAGGCTGCACAGGCAGATCACTTAAAATGCTGGAGATATATGCCCCAAATAAGAAATTAACTTCACATATGCCACTAAAAGAGAAAAAAAAAACTGTCCGTGACAATGATTAACTTCTTACTGTTTACATTACAGGAGAGACAACATGACGTTTGGTGACCCATTGTGATAGGCACTAAACATATGTAGTGGGAACAGTTCCTGTTCAATGATCTTACAATTCAGTTAGAGCCCAGACAAAAGTTGGTGTAAACAAACAGAGGCAGTTAAGGAAAAATGACAAATACATTATGGTATAGATAAGCTACATGCACAAGTTACGAGGGTTAAAATGACAAACAACAGTCATGATCCCCTAGCCTCTACCAGTTGGACTGGGTTTAAAGCAGTCATCCAAGAAGCAAATGTTCCATGTTTGTGTAAAAATCGAACTCGAGAAGTTGAAGCAATTATAACATAAAAATAACTCTGTCCTCATTGCTCCATTTACTCTGTTTCCACACTCCTAAGACACAAAAGCAGTTAATGTCCTTAATGCAAAGGGATTATGACCATTCTTGATGCAATAAAATAACAACACTATAGGTAAAGAAAAACAGATAAGAGAATTAATTGGCAAATAACGGTCTTAAACCAGAGTCAGCAAAGCCAAGCAAGTGTGCGGCCCCTGTTTAATGATTTACATGTAACAAAACAGTAAAAGTCCCTAGGGGAATAATCAGATTTTGTTTTTTCTGTTCTCAAAAATTTTTTTTAAAGCTATAACAGTACGTTTTTCCTTAAAAAAATGTGTAAAACTTGCTTTGCTATTGCACTCATTTTCACATTCAACCAATCTTCTATAAATTCATCTACACAGTTTAATATCAAAGTGCACAGCAATGCCTCTATCTGGAAATTCACCACTCATTCTCTTGTTGAGTTGTCTACTTGTTGCCGAGAACCACATGGCAAGAGAACACCAAACTTGCCACTTATTAGATTGGTTTTCATCAGGTTAATCCAGATGAGCAGCATGCTTGAGGAATCAAGTAACTGATTCATGAAGACCGACAAAAATCTGCACCAACGCAGCCAGCTCCTACAACCTCCTGCCACCTTTATTTCCTTTAGTGGTCTTAGCTTAATGCTTTTCAGTCATATTCACCTTTTTATGACCAATAAAAGCTGCCAAGAGGTAAACTCACAGTAAAACCAACTCAGTAATTCAGTACTTCTTGATTTATAAAATACATGCTCCTACAATGGGAAAATATGCCCTGAAGATGTGCATTAGCTGCTGCTTCTCCTTGAGTCACAGTTCTTAGGCTAAACAAAGTGGACTTCCCCACCTAGCAATACAGGAGACACTGGATGCTAAAAGTTAAGCCCTCATCCCTCTGTAAATTAACCTTTCCCTTCCTTTCTCCACCTGCTACAGAAGAAGTGCTCCTATCAGTTGAGATTTCCTTGTTACATTTCTTTTTTCATCTTAATGGAATCTGATGTCACAGCTGTAGCAGTTTTCAGTAGAAACATATGAGGATTTATCATCTAATATAAACCATTTCTTGCCAGCTGAATTACTAATGCTATAACTCTTTGTTATGTATAATCAATACCTAATGTTTCCAGTGTCCACAATGATGTGCCCACAGAAACTGTACTTCCAGGACAAACTCAGGACTGAATACTTTATGCTTTTCACTTTCCCATCAAACAATTAGTGACTGTATTGGGTTTGTGTGGCAAGGTTTTGGTAGCAGGGGGGTTACAGGGGTGGCTTCTGTGAGAAGCTGCTGGAAGTTTCCCCTGTGTCCGACAGAGCCAATACCAGCCAGCTCTAGGATGGACCCACTGCCGGCCAAGGCTGAGCCCATCAGCGATAGAGGTAGCACCACTGGGATAACATATTTGAGAAGGAAAAAAAGTTGTGGCGGGCACAGAAATGGCAGCTGGAGAGAGGAGTGAGAACATGTAAGAGAAAGAACCCTGCAGACCCCAAGGTCAGTGCAGAAGGAGGGGGAGGAGGTGCCCCAGGTGCCGGAGCACAGATTCCCCTGCAGCCCGTGGGGAAGACCCTGGTGAGGCAGGCTGTCCCCCTGCAGCCCAGGGAGGTCCACGGTGGAGCAGACATCCACCTGCAGCTCGGGGAGGACCCCACGCTGATGCAGATGGATGCCTGAAGGAGGCTGTGACCCCGTGGGAAGCCCGTGCTGAAGCAGGCTCCTGGCAGGACCCTGTGGATCTGTGGAGAGAGGAGCCCACGCTGGAGCAGGTTTTCTGGCAGGACTTGTGACCCCGTGGGGGACCCACGCTGGAGCAGTCTGTGCCTGAAGGACTGCAGTCTGGGGAAGGGACCCATGCTGGAGCAGGGGAAGAGTGAGGAGTCCTCCCCCTGAGGAGGAAGAAGAGGCAGAGACAACGTGTGATGAACTGACCCCAAGCCCCATTCCCCATCCCCCTGCACTGCTGGGTGGAAGAGGTAAAGAAAACCGGCAGTTGAGCCTGGGAAGAAGGGAGGGGTGGGGGGAAGGTGTTTTTAAGATTTGGTTTTATTTCTCACCACCCTACTCTGATTTGATTGGTAATAAATTAAACTAATTTCCCCAAGTTGAGTCTGTTTTGCCCGTGACAGTAATTGGTGAGTGATCTCCCCATCCCTATCTCGACCCACAAGCCTTTTGTTATATTTTCTCTCCCCTGTCCAGCTGAGGAGGGGAGTGACAGAGCGGCTTTGGTGGGCACCTGGCATCCAGCCAGGGTCAACCCACCACAGTGAACAAATTACCTTGCACTGTCTGAATATTTTTCATAGTATTTTCAGCACTATGCCATTCACACAAATTATGTAAATAAATAAAAAAAATAAACCACCAGCTTTGACCCCCAAAAATCCATAGTTTGAGATTTTTTTAAAGAAATAAAGTGTTAATACTCAACATGATAGTGTGGAACCTGTATGAAGAACAGAAATAAAGCAGAGAAAGGTAACTAAAGCAAGTTTGGACTTGTGAAGTTTTCCAAATGAGAATAAAATAAAATACCTGTTCCATACCCTTTAAACGTTTCATTGCTTCCTGTTGAATATTTTTATTGGATTAATAAGTTAGTGAGGTGTTTTTTGTTTATAGAAGCTAGACAGCTGCCATGCTGTATCTAAAAATCTTCCTCCACAAAAAAAACAGTGCAAAGGAAGAGTCAAAAATTCAAGGACAATTAATATTCAACTTTTTCATCTAAAAGAAAAGCCGGGTCCTGAACAGACTATTTTGCATATGAAATCTGTTTGAAATAATGACTTATCCTAGGTTTTTTGTCTTGTTTTTTGTCTCCTTTAAAGGTTTGATTTGTCATGAGCAGGGAGAAAGCTGTCTTCTTTTTATATAATTAGAAGTTTCATAGAAAGTATTACATATCTTTCAAAATGAAAGGAAGCACTTTTAGCTGGCAAAACCCCATGCAACTCAATTGAAAAAAAAAAAACACCGAAACCCCAATAAATTAATTCTAATTTGCATTAGTTGAGTGCCGGGCCCTTTTTTTTTCCTTTTGAATGTATACATCAGTATTAGGGAACTGTCTTATGCTTGGCTACCATATTACATAACTAGTAATTTAAATGCAAAGTGTTGGTGTTAAACTGACTCAGTCCTAGGGTGCAGTCCTGTAACACTGTAAGTCAATTTAAATTCAGGCTGCCCCTTTTTCTGCCCCAGCTGCACATGTCTGTTCTACCCCTACCCCATCATTGACATCTGCATAACTACACAGAAAGCTGGTTCTGGGAACTGATCCGATTTAAAAAAAAAAAAAAAAAAAGTGTTCCACAATAAAAACTGGTGAAAAAAATGATTTTTAGTAGTCAACATGAACGTAATGCCATTATACACATACCAAGTTTTCACCAATGACTATTAAACAGAACAGCCTTGGTCTATTCAAAATTACTCCAAGAGGATAGAGATGTATCTGATAAGGAGCATTCTAGAGAAAGACATATGCACACAAAAAAGCCTGAATTACAATTTCAGTCCACACCCACTAATCCATTCCATCAGACTGCACACGCTGGAGTAAATGAAGCCTCATCTTCAAAAGCAATTTGCAGAATTACTTGCTGATGTTGAAGAACTACTTCAAAGGAGTTTAAGTGTTATGGAATTTTACTGTTTTTTAAACAAGCCACTGTTTAAGCTCAGGAGGAAGGGGGGGTAAGTGTTTGTTTTTTAAACAAAGCTTGTAAGATTTCATTACTAAACTACCCAGAATGTTTATTTTAAAAGCATCATGATTACAAATAATGGCATTTTCCAGTTTTTAACTTACCCCTATTCAAATGTTTCAGTTAGAAATGACTGGTTTTAGTGCTTTTGTGGAATCTGCATCCAAAAATACACAAACTGATGACTTTTCAACATTAAAAATGAACATTTTATCTTAAGTACAATACTACTGCTGCTAATGGGCTTTAATTAACAATATTAACAATTTCAGAAGTAAGATTAAGCTAGCAAAGTTCATGGGGACAAATCACGCTATACACTAAAGAATACCACGGCAGCTCCAGCTGACACAGCGGTTCTGAGCAGGGCAGAGCAAAGCAAAGTTGCTGCAGTCTCCACTACACTCATTTTATGCATATGGATCTTGAACAAGAGACAGAGGTGCTCAGCTCTATGTGATAGCAAACTGTTTGAAGCATGGACTGGACTTCTTATCTGAAATTAGCTGGAAGACACAAAGTTACTTCTCAAAGAAATCATAATGTATACCAGTGGAGACCACACCAGGGATACCTCAAGAGACATAAAACCTAAGGTCATAGACTGTAATTTTTACAACCCGTATCAATTTTCTCTTCAAAGTGAGCGTTATTCTGGTAGGAGTTTGTAATGAAACTGCAAACAGATGGTTATGGCAATAGAGTTTACTGTTCAAAGGTGCAATTTTTTCACACTTTAGGAGGTAAAATAAACAATGGAGAATGCATTAATTTATTCAACTGTTAATGCAATACTGGGCCAAGCCACTTTGTTCATTTTATGTACATCAACTGCCAGAACAATTACAACTAAGATACTTGATGTGTAAGTAAACTTTCTCATATAATCCTCTGGAAGTTTACTTTTCAGGTCACAGTTTGTTTTTTGTGTGTACTTTTCAACAATGGAGTTGTTACAGTTTAGCTTGGCATTCAGCTATCAGTAAGATCACTTACCTTTGAATGAAATTTATAAAACATGAGAATTAAGCATATATAAGTACACTAAATTAAGTCAAATCTCCTTTCTTGCCTTGTTTTTCTGTTTTTAGTACACATCATTAGTAAGAACAATTGCATATACATATCAAACACACTTTATTCCAAGGCAAATACGTAGTAACATACTGATATCTATACTACAAAGAATAAGGATATGGTGCTTGCATTAAGAAACACGATATGCACAAAGGTCAAATTTATGACTTTTCTCACATCATTTTACTGCCAGGTCAGCATATAATTTAAGGTTAGAAGTTGAGATACAGATGGGGCTTTCCTAGTACTAAGTTAACTCCAATTCTGTCGAAAGGAACTGACTGCTAGTAGGTAAGAGTTTTCAGACTCTAGAGTTGTCGTATATAAATGACTAAATTTAAAGCAAGTATTAAACTGCTCTTTTACTTAAATTCCTGACACATTATTGAATTTTGCTGCATGTATTTTCCCATTTTCACTAAACTGTGTTTTCCCTTTGAAGTCTATGACACACTTTATTTTGCAGGGATAAAAGGAACATACACTTTCCATATTTACAAAATTACTAACACTACTTTTTCCACAAAGTTATATTAAAACATGAAATCTGAAACTTTGACTGGACATAGTATAAGGAATATATTCCTAATAATGAAAGATGTTTTAACAGAGATAATATTCACAATCTGTGCATTCAGCTGATGTGACAGCAAAATACTTTTCTGTAAATAATTACTGTACTTTCAAACAGTTGTATTACACATCTCACAGAGCCACTTATATCCATACTTGCTGAAAACCCGCACAGCAAAGGCTATTTTTGTAATCTTTTCCCTATATTTTTTGGTTACTGTTGAAAGAAAAAATCTCACACAATTTGCAATAACTATTGATCTGCAAAATTACTATCAAAAGGACAAAAACTTGGGAAATTTAAATGACTGATTTATTTTGCCATACTTTCTGCTTAATCTGACCTAAATCAGCACTTCCATCAAAACGGTATCATCCTCCCTTTCCCTGCTTTCTGCACGGTGTCCTGCGTGCAAACAGCAAAAACATTTCTGCAACTACACACTAAGCCACACTAAAGATGTCACCTAGTGCCTAAACCAGCTCAGCACAAAAAAGCCAGTCACATTGCCAGTCACGTTGCCACTGCATAAAGGTATGTGCCACACAAAAGAGGGGACAACTGTACCTGTAATTTCACGTCTCACATTCTACAATTCTGATCTGCCAAATAATTAAGGACATACTAGACTTGATTATGTTCAAGGGGATTAATACATATATCTTTGATGAAGATCAGAAGCTAGAAGCAATTGAGACAATTGTCCTGGGTAAAACACAATCAGAAATTGTACCGTTTTGTCTTCTGAATTCTTTATCAGGGCAAGCAAAAGTGATACTAACATTAAAAGCACATCTCTGTGGAAAAGAAGCATGGAGTATTTTTTTTTCAATTTATTGTACACATTACACATCCAGTGAGCATTAAGGAAAATGAAAGATAAAACTCCCTGAACAACCTAAGAGGCTGAGAAACACAGATCCAGGAGGCGCATCTGCTGGCTCCAGCTCAGAGAGTAAAAGCCAAGGAAACACCTCAGCCAGAGAGCTGCTGAGAACTCCTAGGTGTTCTGGGTTTCATTTCTTTTTCTGGAGTTTTCCCTATTTGTATAACTTGTTACATATTCATTTAGTTAGAAACAAACAAACAAACAAACAAACATGGCCTTTGTAGTTAGTAATAAATGAATCTGGGGAATGAGACATGGATTCGTATCCCTCCTCCTATTTATAATAATTCATGAACAACTCCAAAAGACAAGATTTAAGAAAGCACTTTGTAGCATTCAATAACCTTCACTTTTAAGGCACTCATTAGAAAGATGGATGATCTGAATTTAGACTTTACTCTGAACCACTGTCATTTCAGGCAAACACCAGAACTCCCAAATAACATCTAAACACCTTCACTGAATAATGTATATTCTGTGGTGGGATTTAAACTGCAATATTTGTCCTAAGATTACAAAACTATTTCTGCTCTGCTACCCGATGGAGCCTTAGTGAAATTCAGTGAGACTGATTCCTGCAAACTCCTTTGGAAAATGGCACTTAGACTCCTAAGTCACTAAAGATAACATCTTCCAAACTGCTAAATTTTATTGGTTTAAAACTTTTTTAAAGAGACCAAAAGAATGAAAAACCTCTCCAGGAAACCTGTTTTAATCTTTTCTGGTCCACTGGCAGCTGATTCTTTTGACCACAGAGTTATCAAGATAAAGGGCCTGACTGTGAAATTTCAGGCTAGTGTTATTTAATGACAGGCAGGGGAATTAATTCTGCACTTGCCTTAACATACGCAGATCAATTATGTCTGTAGTAGCTATTTCAAGACAGAGGGAGATTGAGTACAAAGTACCCATTTTGAGTCCAAGATGTCACAGTAGATGAGAAATCTTACTTGATATTCTTGAACTCCTTCCTGTACTCCTCTTGTGTGCTCATTAGTCAAAATACTCTTTCAACCCCTTAGGAAGAGGACTCTCCAAATTATACATACTGGACAAACACTGCTTTGGTCCAGATCACATTCCCACAACTCGTGATTGCCCTGACCACTGACTGGTACAGCACCCCAAAGAATTTGGGACTGCTGAAGACAACCTCATGTAGAATCTCTGACTCAGAGAGACATTCAGCCCACTGACTTCGCCAGGATTTAGGGCTCCCACCTCATCTCTGCAGGCACAGCAGGGAGAGAAGCAAACACAAGTATAGTAAGTAGAAGGAGAAAATGAATGTTAAAATCATCAGTCCCAAGGCAACCACTACGCCTACAAGCATAATTTCTTCTTTGCTACCCTAGGTCATGACCCTCATCTAAAAGAGGAAGGAAAGAAACTGTCCTTTCATCATTAATTTCACTATGCCATTCAGGAAAACAACACTGACAATACCATAAAACCACAGTTTAAGTTGCCACTGGTATTTCAGCCAAATGCTAATCACCACCATCAATTGTCTAATATTTCTCATTACCTCTTTATTCATTCTAACAAATTCTACTGCAACTTATACAGGGTCTGATTAAAATCTTCTCTGGTTGACAAAGAGCCAGCAGAAAAAAAACCTATTCCCCTTCTACCACAGTACTGGACCACTCCATATTTAGATACATAGTAAAGCTGCATTCAAAAACTATGCAGTTGATGAATGCTGTTCTAATTTCAGAAACAAAAACTACTGACTATGTCACCTGAAGCAGAACACTGGTAAGAAAAAGCCTGTGTATAAACTGTCGTATCATTAAAATTGGATTCAAAAAAAAAAACACAACACAGAAAACAATCTGCCATGCATAACTTCAAAGTTACTTGGTTTTGCAAATGCACCTGTAAAGCAATAGTGGGGATCACATAAGTATGATTTTAAAGAGTAATTAACAAATCTATTCATTTATTTATAACTTATGAAGGACAAAATATTTCTGATGCAGTATTCAAATCAATGCAGGAACAATATAGCTCAATGAACTGTACATCTTGCATCACACACCAGTCTGGCATGCGCCAACAAAAAAACACCATTAACAGGATTGACCAAGGTTAGCAAGCAGCACTTGGGAGATCCCAAGTTTCAACACAGCTGGGAACAAAGCCAGGTGCAGCACCACGGTGTCTCCAAGGTGAAGTAAGAGCAGAGAAGGAGCCTCCTATACACCAAGTCTCATAGGAAGTTAGGGTTACCGCTTACTGCGAGTGTTTTCATAGGCAAGGTCTGGGGATTTTTAGCATGTCTCCTCAGCAGTACTGAATACTGTAAGCATGTTAAAACTGTTTATTGCCATTTCTGTTGGCTCTTTCAGCAGAATACCAAGACACTTTAAGCTCTAAGACTTCATCCTGAGCATGCAATGGCATAAGCCCAGCATATACAGAAGAGCCTAAAATCTTAGTCAAAGAATGAAGGTCACAAATTCACTCCACAGACTCAGCAGGGCTGCTCTGAGAATGAAGAATTAACTTCCACAAGTACTACAGACAATTACACACCTTCCCTTGCAAGAGCAAGACACACTTCTCTGACTGAAAAAAATACAAAACATAGCACTGCAGAAAGTTGTTTCTTTTCTCTTTCATCCTCTCCCCAAGGCACAACTGTTAGGTGTGGTTTGTCATCCCACTTAAAGGAGTACTGGAAGGCATGCCACTGCTCTATCATAAGGGCCGCAGAAGAATGTACAGACAGAGGCGAGGGAATACACAATGCCAACTGGCATTCACCTGGGGTTTTTTTGAGAAATACTTCAAAAGAAATATTCCAACAGTTTTTCCGTTTAGTGAAATAGTTTCCCTGACTAGCTTTTTTCAGCCCCTGGGTGTGATGAAATCTCTACTCTCCCACCCCCCAACATAATTCTTACACTTAAATCTTGACATTCATATTATTACTTTTACAAATTAATCTTTCTCTATGGACTATACCATAATGCTCTAGGGAGGCTCATACGTTCCTGTGAGTCTTGTGAGAGCTCTGCCAAGAGGTTTTAACTCCTAGACAGATCAAAGAGAAAGTAACGAGATAAAAAGAAACAGGGTTCTCCAGACTGACAGGTCAACCATCTCTCCTCAACAAGAGAAAAAGGATGGTTTACAGAAACAAATAGGGAGACAATCAGGTTTCAAATTTGACGGAACTATCCCATAAAGTACTATAGTAGTCATTTCTGTACTAATGATTACTGATTGGTTTCACTGAATAGGAGGCCAACAATCTCACGTTATTCTTTAATTTATATGAGTGGTACACATCAGATGAGTTACAGATCAAATTTTAGGCCGTACAAACTGCAGTGCTCTGGAAATGTAACTCAAAAGAGCAACACAAGCGTTGCAGACAAAGCAAGCCAGAAACTGCCTACCTATGTCCAATGTTTTGAAGTGTCAGAAATGTTAAAACACTGAAAGCAGAGTGCTAAGTGCAGACCTACATAGGAAATTCTAAGACAGATTCGCCAAAAGACTTGATAGCCATCTTCTCTTCTAATCCTGCTGCTTCAAAAGCTCAACAAGCTTAAATGATCAAATAATAACAAAGGTATGTCTTAAAGCCAAAACAAAAATTAGTGAAGCCAACAGTTATAGTTTATTTCAGCAGTTCAAGATAAGAATATATACAAAAGCTATATAGGTTCATATCCTAAATAAATTTTTAAATTATTTACAACGTTATACTCAATATACAAATTTACCCATTTCCCCTATTTTTTCTACATCTTGACATCTAGCTCAGTTTGTCAGAATATGTAATTCCTGGTCAAAAAGCACTGAACTGCTGCAACTCCCATCACTTTATTTTCTAATTAGAAGAAAATCTGTTAGCCAAATGGCTTTAGAGTTTGCCTAAACTGGCATTAAGCAGAAACAATGCAAGTGAGAGCAGCGAAAATACCATTGCATTCAGCAAGGTTGGAATTTCAAAAGTTTATAAAAATACATACTAAGGATCTTAGTGTCTGGCCTTTCCTAGTCCAGACCCATTATATGCTAGAGCCTTTTTATGCAGTAAAACAAAAATACTATATCCATTCCAAGTTCACAAATAACTATTATAGCTAACTAAAACATCAGCTAAAATGACAAATATAATTGAAAATAATCCTTAAAATAATAACACCAAGTTATCAAATTCTGTGTAGTTGATTGCCTACATTCCTATGAAATATTTGTACTCCTAATTTAAATGACTTTGTACGTCATTAAAATCTTACAGAGTCAGTCAAATAATGTTATGCTTTTTGATGATATATACCTTTTCAAAGCATATCATCTGCAGAAAATCCAGTAATTACAGTCATCACATATTAGACTCTTGGCAAAAACAATTTTCTACATTAAGAATCAAATCTAGAGTCAGAATCATGCATGGATGTAGCTGTTTAATTCCAGAAAGAACTCACTAGTTAAAACTTTGATTACATTACAACATTGAACATTTCTGAAATCTTAAGATGGATACTGAATAATGCACAGTGTGCTTTATCAGCTTGCTGAGGAATTCTTCTAGTCTTTTAAAACAATTGTTTGTATTTGCTTACTAAATATGCACCTTGATCATATGCAGCATGACATATCAGAACAAGCATTTGGCTTAAAAGAATGAAGCTCAAAGTCTCAGTGGAAATGTTTTCTATGCATACATTTTTTTTTCACCTTTTTTTTTTTTTTCTTTTTAATTAGATCTACACACAACTCTAAAAAACACACTATTTATTGTCTGGGAGGACTGTAGAGGGAAAAGAAGGTGGGGACAGGAGAGGGAAGTGAGAGGATCAGCTTCCAGAAGAAAACACTCACGCACTTACTAGATGATACACAAATGCACTCTGCACACACTGAACACATGAAACTTATCTTATATGCTGCAACACAAAGAAAGATAACTATTTCAGAAATATGTAAGAATTTGAAGCACTAGGTAGTTAAAAACACCAGAAGAAGGCATGCCTAAATAGAGGGGAAATAAAATTAAAAAGCAAGTAACGACCACCTGCATTTTTAAGCTTGTGTACTTTTCCCTCTGTACATTAGGAAAAAAACCCCTCCTGGAAAAAAAAAAAAACTTGCTCACATGCACACACACAGAGGGTCACAAAAGCTATGAAGGAGATACTTAACACAGGTTCCTGCACAGATGACAAGCCATTAAACTTTCACCTTTAGGTAGTTATGATGATCTGATGTCTCTTTTATGATATCTCCCATTTTTTTTAATTAAAATCTACAATGTGTTTAACAAGCAATTCTTCTATCAATCTTTGATGTGTTTTACTTATAAAGCAATGACAGTTTTCAGTTCAGTCTCCTTAAAGTTCCAGAGAAACCATTTTCCACTCACTTGCTTTGAAAGCCATTAAAACAACTTGATGAAGAACAGCAGCAGGGGGCTAATAGAAGCCAAGGCTTAGTAACAATCTTTAGGTTTTTCTCCTAAGACTTTCTCACAGACCTTCCTCACAAAGATCCTCAGGGCTTTTCATCCTCTCCTTTCTCCCACCCCCCCAAAAATCAGTTCAAAGTGACAGATGCAACTAGCACCAGGTTTTGCTATTTTCTTAATTTCACTTTTACCTCTCAATTTTTATAGACTCCACTGAAATCTGATTCCTATAGCAGTGGTGATCTCCTCATCATCCTCCTGTCGGGAAAAAGTGCTACACAGAAAGATTCAAGAAGTAACTTAGAAACATCTTCTAATCTGTCATCTATTCTGAAGAGACCACTGGTACAGAGAAATGTACCTGTTGCTTAAAAGTCAATACAAGTGGCATTCAATTAATTGGATTAATTAGTGATTTATATATGTAGTTCTGTGTTTTACTGCAGTATTCCTGAAACCTTCCTAATGACAGTGACCCTGTAGCAGTTTAAATCTTGGGATATAAAGTAAAGAACTATGCAAGCCAACTGCAAATAATCTTCAACAACTCTTTAAAAATGGGAACTGCCTCTATAAGTTCTTTGATTACAGTTTCATGCAAATGTAGAAATCAAAGTTTTATGGAAAACAGAAGTATTAGCATAGTACTTATGCTGATCAGAATAACTAAAGCATACTTTTTAATCTATGTTTTGCTGTGCTCACCACCATTTTAGTTATTATTATGGCCACTGGAAGGACAATCTTTGTTGATCACTAATTTTGGGGAACTTCTGGAACTCCAGAGCTCTATGGACTCTTCAATTGCTGTATTCAAGTGATGCCGCTGTGGTCAAAATACTGCACATGGCATTTCAGCTACATGAACAGCTACTTCCCTGAAGTAGGGCTATAGGACATAGCTGTTCATCCCAGATTCTAGTTACAATCCCTTGTTCTTTTAAAAACTAGAGCTACAGTTGCAGTACATGTGGCTAGGAACAAACAGGGACTAAAGGAGTCAGATACATGTCTCCTCATCTTGAGGACAGGGGCAGCACATATGAGAGATTCAAGGTCAGGAAAGACAGATGGTGGGCATTTCCATTATAGCTAAGTCACCTCTTGTCCTTACACCACTGAGCTTTATGTTTTCCGATTGGTGACTCTCACGGTTTGTGTTTCTACTTTATTTTAGCAAGCTCGTATTTGTAAAACAAACTGGGAGAATACACTGTGGAATAAACTTCTAGATGTCTGAGAACAAACCTTATTGATACTTTCTCAGAGCAACACCAACAATCATACTTTCTGCATCTCCCCCTTCTGTTAAAGTAATACACTGTTAAAATGTTAATGTGAGATCTGTTTTCTAAATGAGATTTCCTTGGGGAAAAAAAAAAAAACAAAAACAAAACACATAAGAAATTCTAAGTCAGTGAACTGACATACAGTCCTGTCAGTAAAGACACAAAAAGCTTCTGCTGGCTTTCCGAGATAATCATATCATAAATATTGGAAAAGGATCCATCAAGAATATAACCTAAGGAAGTCTGAGAAGCACAGAAACAATATCCTAAGGAACAGGAACAGTTATGTACAATTTTCTGCAAGCATACGATCACTTCACAGAATTGAAAAAATACAAGGCTGGAAGGACCTCACAAGATCACTAGTACAACTCTTAATGGTGGCAGGATCAAACATATGTTATGTGAGTGCTATATAATACATGCCAGATCCAGAGTATGTGTCTAAGCATTATCCTGCCAGAGCCTCCATTCAGGCTGCTCCATCCTTCAAATTATTCTACCATTTGTGCAATCTTGGGTTTAAAAAAATACTTGCAATACTATATATGTAATAGCACTGTAAGACTGTTATGCTACAAGTACATGACCTAGAGTTCATCATGAATGCTACTGCAGAATAACCATTTAATTAAAATTACCATTAGCATTACTTCTTTCTGTATTAGTTTTCAAGTATTAATGCTTACTTCTCCAGGAGGGCAAACTTTTCTTTTCTCATATTTTCTATTTTCAGAGAAAGAACATCTCTCACCTTTAGGAGTTTAGCCTCATTTCCCTATAATGTATTCATCACCGCTCAGCACATCTGTCCCAGCAAATCCCATTTCCTGTTCTATTCATGAGGCTCAGCAACCTGGAGCTTTAGTGATTGCCGCCACACTTTTCCCATGGCCTTCTCACCTCTCACCCCCCCCCACGCACCCCGCTCCCATTGTTTATCATCTGTTCTCCCCTGCTGCAAACTGCTGTCAGATGTTCACTTATCCCTAATCTTACTCACTGCCTTTGATATTCTTTCTAATCCAACAACCTGTCAACTGGGGCATCAGCCCATGTCCAGACCAGCTGCTCTGTCACAGGCCGTAAGATTCCCTCTCAGCTCCAAGAGGTATTTAAAGGATTTTGACACAGCAACCGCAACGTGAAACAAATAATTAATGCTGTTTTGATCAGTGATCAGGGCTTTAGTGTGACATGAGCTGACCACTAAGAAAAACTGAGCTTTACTTTGTTTAAACTTCAGTAAACTTTAGTGTTACTGTATTAACAAGATTTTGATCTATGTCTGAAGGACAGTACCAAAAAGCTAAGTTCTTTAACTTGTTTTAGTTAAAAATTATGAAGAATAATTAATCTGAATGCAAGTCAGAGGGGCACTTAACTTTATATGCCTGCTGTGTAAAACATGCTTATTTATGCAACATCAACTTGTGTAGAGTTTTCAAAGCACGGGACCTGACCTTTTATGAGTTACAGCTGAAAATACAAATGTATTTTAAATATGGCACCAGCTGAGATAAAATTGTGATTTAAAACACACTTGTATTTTCCGGAGTATAACAAAGCGTTGTTTCAGCCCATATGGACCATCAAAACCAGACATTTTAAAGAATATTCCCATTTACAGAAAATGT
Source organism: Astur gentilis (assembly GCF_929443795.1). Classification (NCBI taxonomy): domain Eukaryota; kingdom Metazoa; phylum Chordata; class Aves; order Accipitriformes; family Accipitridae; genus Astur; species Astur gentilis. The sequence continues at coordinate 14,266,598 of NC_064904.1, forward strand.
CTAATTTCCATAATATTCAGATTTGCTATAAACACTTAAAATGCTACAGGGTTCATCTGCTTTAAAACATACCAAATACACATAATGTCATAGCTGAAATTATGATTCAGATGACAGATTTTTTTGTACTGGGAAAAAGAAGGTTCTGCTATTTAAGCAAACATATGTATTTTGATCCAAACTGAAAAACAAATAAAGCACTTAGTTGTTGAAGAACATGAACACTATTTTGTTTCTCAGATCTAACTGCAATTACTACAAAAAAGATGGTACCAAACAAGTCAGAAAAGCCTACTTTATACCCTTCAGTAGTAGTATTTCACACACACAAAAATATAATAAAATCTCAGTGATGGGATTTTGTAACATGGTTCATTCACTTAGAACTAAACCACTTTCATTCTTAGGGCTTGTCTACACCAGGGCATCAAGAAAATGAATCTGAAATAAGTACCTTGATGAACTTCTGCTAAACTCCATTAAACCCCCTGTGTGGACACAGTCATTCAGTTTAGTTTACTGCTCCCTTAGGGCATGCACTGGAAAGTTAACATGGATTAAGGTAGGGTATGAATTCAAAGTGCAATCATACTTTGAAAATGGTTTAACGTAAACAGAACCAGACTCTTTGTTGTAGAATGAGACATGGAGCAATCAGGAAAGTCCTGTGTAGACAAGCCTTTGCAGATGAGGCTACTGGAGTGGTATTGTCAAAGCCAATGGTTTTCAACCTCTTCATCTGCAGACCTGGAAACATCTTCCAGTGAAGTTGCAGACCTTGGTAGCACATTAAAATCTGCTGATAATTGATGGGCTTTTCTTAGTTGACTCACATGGATGACCTACAAGCCCCCAATAAGCTATGTATCAGAACTTGAAAAATACTGGTTTAAGCTAACTACAACTTATGTACCTCCTCCTAATAGTCAGTCTTAATTTCATAGCTATTGCACGGTAACCCAAGCAGTCTAGTTACTGATGACTTTAAATGAGATTTTAATGTTCATTTATGCAGGTGTAGACACATTTCAGCCCTGTGCAAGGATGCCACAAAAGATGCTTTGATAGAGCCTTATTCTTTCCAATAAGTGACATTTGCTGTCATAAGTTTATTAAATCATAATATGACTGACCTAGAAATATTAAAATTTGACACTGACAACTAGTTTTCATGCATTTACTTCAAAGAACCCTACATTCACTTGTCAAAGCATGCTGGATAAAGAAATTAAGACTAATACAACATAATATTCACTGAAACAAAAACAACTACTAGAGTTCTTTTCAACTACTACTCTTATTAACTAATTCTTCTCATTTCCCCCTTTAGTAATTCATAAATATCTCATACAAAAATAACTTGTACAAATTTCCAGAGTTGAATTCAAGGTGTATGGCAGAGCCAGAAGCAGATACACGTAGATTCCTTAATTTCTTTTCTTAAACCTGGGCTCTAATTGCAAAGAACACTGTTTCTCTCAAAGGAAATTATGTTCCCTCGGTATTTAACTCCCTAATGCTGTCACTGCAAAAACCTCACGTTTCTTTTCTGTCACCCATACAAAAGAATTATACTGCACTTCAACCATAATTCCCAGTTAACACAGCAGCAGTCAGGTCAGTCAGATCAAAAATCTGTCTTATCCAGGATCCTACCTCTGACAGAAGCCAAGATGCCTAAGGAAAACTATATTGTTAAAATACTCTCAAGCCTCCTGCAATTTGCAGCTCAGGGACTTCCTGAACTAGAAGCATTATGTTTGCATTTAAGATTAATACTATATACTGACAACAAACTTCACAAGCTGAAGAAAATTAGACAAATTTTGCAGCAAAAATGGCATCTCCTTTTATTGCACTACTGCTTTGAAAAAATGAACTGCAAATAAATGTATTACTCAGTAGCATATTTCCTACTACTGGAGCCTTTTGAAGATTAAACAGAAGACTTACTTGTTTGAACAGGTAACTTAAAAATCTGTTTACTCCCTCAACAGCATCATTTTTAACTGTCAAAATGGAAAAGAATGTTTTATGTTTATAAAAAAGCAGACGGAAGTTCCAGAGAACATTTCAGGCAGCTAGGCATGTTCATGTTCTTATTACCATATAAAAAAAATTTCTGAATGTAAAATCAGATTGTTAATATTATTGTAACACTGCACTGCTTTGCTTTTTTCATCTTCTAAGTTTTCATGACATTAATGATACAGGCCTCACTTCTTTCTGCATGCATACATATTTTAATCTCTTGACATCTCCAAGACAGTTAAATTGTAAGGCAGAGAAACAGAGTGGTTGCTCATGGTCACAAAAGAAAGCAGTAGCAAATCTAAGATTAGAAATAAGAAATGCCTTCTTCACTGATGAATTGCGCACTACTCCCGAAGTACATTTTCTACCCATTATAAAGTTCATGATGTGTTAAAATCTACAATAGTCTTGAAAATTACTTTAGAATGACTGTAAAACTCAAGGAGATTATAATCGAATTAACCTGAACACTGAATGAAAACATCATGCATTAAAATGAAATTGAAGGGAGCATTTTTCATGTTTAATTTCAAAATTAATGATTCTAAACATTAAATCAATAGAGGATATGTGATGCTCAGGCACTGGACTACTCTGAAGTGTGGAAGGAATGTGAAGCTCACAAAAGAGCAAATAGTTCCAATTTACCACTACTGACTTTATGGTTCAGTCAATATGCATGGAGTTTTTGAGGTTTATCCCACATCATTGAAACAGATGCCCATTTACCATTCCACACATTCGAATACAAACTCACATACATACTGGGAAAATTACTGACAGTTGATATTAGCAGCAAACTTCTGAAAGTTCCTGGGCAGAATGCACATATATGTTTATACAATGCAAGGAAACAGTGGCAAGAGCTCCCTTGCCAGAACAACCTTTAAAAACAAAGCTATAGGAGTCTGGGCTAGATCCAGATATATGAGCTCTGGGCAAAAGTTTCTGTTGCAGCTCAAGATATATTGCTCCAGCTAGATGCTTCCCCCCAGCTGATGCTCTGCCACCCCTTGAAGGATACTGTCCCTAGCACAGAGGTCACCAAAGTGAACTGCAAAGGCAATTCACTTAGTTCTATGCTAAGCTCAGTAATTTAGTTTGAAGGGCTGATGGAGGCGGGTTTGAACTGGAATGGCAGAGTAAGAGCTGGCATAAAACTGCTTTCCTTTCTGCTGATTCTCAGAGGGTAATAACTGCTAGCATGGGGACAAACACTTGCATGCAGTAACTTCTTAAATTACTACAAGATTCACCAGAGCTCTGTCTGTCAAAGCCCTGTGTTAAGAGTCCAAAACCAACATGCAGAACCACTGAAATCCCTGCTCAGGTACTGACTGAGAAGACTACATTGAATCCAAATTCCCAATTGGATACTTTATACTGCCTAAAATCCTAACAGCTCTGCTCAACTGTTAGAGACTACTTCATGACTTGGTCTCAGCAGAATTCTTAAACTTGGTATTTTTTTTGTCTAATATATAGGCCAGTGCCTGGCTAACACACACAAAAGAGATCTTGAAGATTTACACACAAATGTGCTTCCCAGCAGTGAGCACACTCTCCTGTGATGTGGGAAGCAATATTAATTGAAGCAAGATCTTGCAGCCTGACTCTACCACATCCCAGGGAAATGCCCTAGCCCTTGGGCATTCAGTTAATCTCTCATTAGCCATCCCTATGGTCTCCTGAATAAATTATTTATGAAAGGCAGAAAAACTTCAATAGGAAAAAGTGAAAAGAGATTTACCATGGAGTTCCTGGTAAAGAAGCTAATTCTTCAGGAGGTGATACATGTTTAAAAAAAAAAAAAAAAAAGCCCCTTTAGACAACAAATCAATTTGCACTTTAGGGGCAAGTACACATTAAAACTAGCCAGATGCTATCCTATATGGGAGATAAATTAATTCTCTTCTTTCAGTACCAAGCAGAACAAAAATACATAAACAGGGTTCCTACTGACAAAATGAAGAAGATACTCATCAGGCTACATGAGGTACCTTGTCCATCTCTTGCCCTCAGGCCACTCCACTTAAAATAACATAGCTTACTTGACTGAGGTGCCCATCTTGAGGAAGGGCTGACAGCTGAAAATCCCAAGCAGAAAGTGAGGTCCATTTTGAGGAGCTGTCAGATGCCTATTTTGAAGAACATAGTTTTAAACTGTACCTTACCCCTCCCCATTGGCCCTAACCAAATCTGCCTACAGCTTGCTGAATTCCATGACTCCCTTACTGCACTTCCGTTTCTACCTTTGCACTATACAAAGACAGAACAAATAATTTTAAAAAGTGGTTGGTACAGTGATTTGTCTGGAGAGCCAGGCTATTCCCCATAGCTTGGATGCCTAACACTAAGCTGCACATTGCCTGAACCCGCACAGTTCAAAAGCTAGAATTCTTTCAGAAGGGTGTACACTTAATTTTACACTCTATAGGAAACATTCAGAGCTCATCACTTCCATTTAAAATATGAGTGGGCAGAGGAAGAGGAAGATGAAAGACCTTATATGAAAAGATCTCATGACCCTGTATTGGAAGAGCAGATCCACCATGGGCATAAATTGCTTTAACTTCAGGAACTCCTATGACTTATGACAATCCTCACTACAGCTAAATAGCCAGAAACCAACATTTTTCTCAAGGTCTTTTGGGAGAGTATTTGTATATGTAACCAAATATAACAGGTTCAATCCAACAGACGACTCAAGCTCTTACGACACAGGAAAACTTAAGACTCAAGCACAAACCTAGAAAGACACTGATGGAGTTTTCTCTAACATGATAGTAACCACCTGACTTGATTCTAAGTGCATACAACTCTGTTCCTGCATGTGCCCACAACTCCCTGTATGAACATCCAGGAAAATACTCAGCTCGCCAAAACACTAATCCAGTCTTTGGGCCTACAGTTTTGAATGTGTGTTAAGTGCCCAGATCAACAGGTAGGAGACCATCTGAGTCTTTGGCTCCACTCTTGATCAGGTGTGACCACAATCTTCTTCACATGCATAACCTATGTGGGCTTACAACAGTATTCACTCAGCATTTTGTTTAGATTTTACCACCCCCCCTCCACCCACCCAGTGGATCCCTTTGCTGATGTCCTGCAGTTTTCTGGTGGTCTGTAAACCTGCTGGAAGAACAGTGGTTTACAACTCAGCAGGGTACGAGTTGAATGGATAAAATCTGACTAGTAGGGTAAACTGTGATACAAATCAATTGTATCTATGTTTAATTGCTGAAGACTTAACTGGTTTAGCTTCAGTGATGGGATCAAAACTACCTCCAAACAAGTAGCATAATTTTTAGATTAAATGTCTTAGAATCAATGCTGTAATGTATGTGTTCATGATTAAATGTCTAGGAATCAATGCTGTAACGTTAACTGTTCATGAATGCTTAGAAATAATCTTAAAATCACATTGTATGTGAAAAATTCTTTCAATTTCTTGTTTGTACAGAAAAGCAATAGTTATAAAAACCCAAACTAATAAAATAAAAAACTCTCATTCTATATACATCCTTGGACAGAGGAGTTATGTTGAAATATCAGTGTCTGTTTTAGGAATGTATCTGTTTGAAAATAGTTTCAAAATCTCAATCTTCAAGGCCCAAATTATTCTTCATCAATATTAAATAAACACAAAAATACGCATCAATGAATCTTCTTCAGACTGCAGTGAATTATAAGGGGCATGTAATAGCTTCACAAAAATACCTGTAAGACTGCCCCAAGCCTTCCAATTACAGCATGATGCCACATACTGCATAAAGTAAGTATCCAAACTGATCTCAGTTTTCACAGTGCAACAAATGCCATTATTTAAATTTTCCTCATTCAGAATAATCTGTTATTCAGAAAGACTTTTTTATTAGATTTGGGTTAAGTTCAGCAAGCACATGCAGGGAATTCGTGGAAGGGGGAAACTAATTTAAGATACAGCACCAATTAGGAACTGAAAACAAGAAAAGTTTCTTTTTCCAGCTAGTGAATAAAAAAATGTTGGACAAGGGGAAGACCTCCTCAGCATAAAACCATTAAGATCAAGGGCTAGATTTTGGAAATAATTTTCAGTGTTAGATGAGTGTGGAATTTTCAAAAATTCTTAAGCAGATCCGACACCTAACTCCCTTAGATTTTAGACACTTAACCATTTAGGTATTTAATGGGGTTTTAAGCAGGCCTAAATGCCTTTGAAACAATTAGTTAAATGACTACAAATATTTAGTATTTCCTCTGGTTAGTAAGTCAGGTTTTAAATGCAAAATGTGTTTTCAGTAAATGTAGGGCTTGTCCCTCAGGTCAGGTGCAGGCAGTTGTGCGCTTGTTGAGCTTATGCACTTAGTAGGCCTGACCCAAGCCAGCTTCTGTACAGATGCCATATAAACTACATTTTCACGTTCATTTTAAGACAGTGCTGCAGCCAAGAGAAACAATCTCTGCCCTCAAGCAGCCCCCAAACACTCATCCCTAACCACCATATTACCACCTCCCCTCTGCTAGCATAAGCATTTGAACTGAGGGACTTTCTTTAGGTGAAAAGTAACTCCTTTTTTGGCCAGATTATGTTTGACCTGGACTAGATCCCTGACCCAGCTCACTATCTTGCTGCACAAACACTTGTGCAAGAAGAGAAAGTAGCAAGATGTGCAGAAAGGGCAAGTCTACTTCTTTTGGTGGCAATGCTGGTATCTTGTCAAATCACAGCACGTGACCAAACACATCCTTATTTCTTCTTTACCATACTCATCACATTTAAGGCACTTGTATTCAATTAAAAGTAATTTTGTAATACTGTTTTGTACATTTTAATTAAATCCCATTTTTCGTGCAAATAGAGCATGACTCAGAAATGAAAATGAAATTAAGAAGCAAGACTTGTCACCTATAAACTAAGCCAGAAAAAATTCAGAACATGAAAGAATGTTCTTCCGGTTTTCTTCTGATACCTATAAAGAAATAATTAATTCAGTGTAAAGCTTTCAGCTGTTCATGAATCAAAATGTTTTACTTTTCCCAACCAATTAAAAGAGAGCTTTCTTCAGGAAAATCATGTACAAAATGTATCAAAAAAGGTAAAAAAATCAATTCATCTGTTTCGATGCAAGCTATTTCAACCCTTGCTTTTCCTCTTCTGTATCTTATCTCACTGTTGGACTTACACCTCCTCCATATACATTCCCTCTTCTGCCTTTTCAACTGATGCGTTTAGAAGCAAAGCAAAGAAGGAATAAGAGAAGATGTGGTCTGCCGCATGCATTTCTAGGGCTGTCCAAATTCTTCTGTATTTCCATTTCCACCCCTCTGCCTGGGTAGAAGCTCACCTCGGACCAGCCAATACTGCATCATCAGCTAGAAAAACAAACACTTTTGTGCATGACCTCACTCGCAGAAAACCTTCAAGGAACGTGCAGCACTTTATGCTGCGAGAAGCGACTTTCCTTTCACGCCTTGCATTCCTGCCACTGTTGGAGGTACCAGTTCTCAGGGATGCTGTGGAAGGTGACTCACGTTGATACAAACATGACAAGGAAAGGGATTTCTTTCCCTGCTTCCCACTTGCCAGCACCGAGGCTGGCCTGGCAGAGCAGCGGCCTAACTCGTCAATAGAAGTTAACATGCCGCGCTGAGGGCTGGCCAGCAACGGGCTCTATCTGCAAACTCTCAGCACCAAAGCAAGGCCCAGATCAAGAGACCCCCCGCTCAAAGGTGAACTGAAACACCAGAACGGGGTTAAGGAGCCAGCCCCGGACTCCGGTGAGCTAGCGGGCGCCCGGGGGCACGGCGCACCCATGGAGGAGCTGGAGTTGCTGGCACACCCCAAGGCAGTCCCCTCCACAGGCACCGATCTTTCGAGCTACCTCCGCTGTCCACCCCGCCGGCCAGGGAAGGCTGCGGCGGGCGGGCAGGGGCAGAGCAGCCGCCTGCGGGGCGGTGCCGGGCGGTGCGGGGCGGGAGGGCGCCATCAGGCTGAGGCGCACCCTCCTCCGGCGACACCGCCGCTGTCCCAAAATGGCGGAGGCGGGGGGGTGGGGGTGGGGGGGGTGACAGGACACCAGAGGGACCTGCGGGCCGGCCAGCCCTTCTCCTTCGGCCTCCCGCCTCTGCGCTCCGCGACTAGGCGGGAGAGGGCCCGGCCGCGGCGGAGGGAAGGGGCGGGGGGACGGGACGGGATGGCCCGGCCGTGAGGGAAGGGGCTGGGCGGGCGCCAAGGGGCGAGCCGCCGGCGCCACTCACCTGCCGGTAACAGAGGCGGAAAGGCCGCAGGTAGAGGGAGGAGGTGCAGGGTTTGAGCGCCAGCTCCTCGATGGCCTCCATCCCTGCCGGGGGCAGCGGCCGCCAGAAAGCGGAGGAGGAGAAGGAGGAGGAGGAAGGGGAGAGGCGTGCGCAGCCGCTGGCGGCCGGGCCGAGGGCGGCGGGCAGGGCCGACCCCGGCCGGGCAGGGCCCAGCCGAGCCGGGCAGGGCGCGGTGCGGCCGCGGTGCGGGCAGAGCCCGCGGCAGGGCGGCTGCCGGCTGCAGCGCAGGGCCGGTTCCCCGGCGCGGTACGGAGCCCGGCAGCTCCCTCCCTTGCAGGCCGGCCGGGGCTGCGGCGGCCTCCTGCCCGGTTCCCTCTGAGGGGAGCCGAAATGCGGGGTTTCACCCCCAAAACGGGGACGCGGCAGCAGCACACGGGGGGCTTGTCGCCTCTGCTCTGCAAAAACCCCTGTTTGTGATGCTGTTTTCTCAAAAGGTTGGCGAATGTTTTCCGGGGCCGGTTGATTTCCACACGTTACACCAAAATTCATGGGGTGTTCCTGCACTAAACAGAAACCAGGTCTCCTCCTCTGAAGACTTGATGTAACCTGGTGCTGAATTTTGCCACGGGTCATCCCGATCCTGGACATACGTAAGGTTTTGCAGGATGAGGACCTTGCTGTGACAAGCACGATCTCTTAGGTCTGCCTGCGTGATGTTTTCATGTCAAAATGGGAGTTGTATGAGTGGTGTGGAAAATGCAGGTACAAATACAGATTCATTGGTAACCTGCAATGCATCATTCAATGCTTCTCAGATGTTCCCTCTCAGGGTCAGCTTCCCATTGCAGCCATGCACCCAGCCCACGGCAGAAGAATAAATGCAGCTTCATTAGACTCATCTGGCTGTTTTCAGTGGCAAAAGTTACAAAATCATTACCCCCTCCCCTTTTACTATATTTTTTTAAACAAGTCAGTATTAGATTTAGCAACTTCCTGATTTTCATAGAAGTTTGATCATCATTACGCAACATTGGCTTAATTTCTCTTGGTGTTTTAATATTCCTGACAGTGATTTTCTAGATGTATGAGCAACAGAGCTCACAATTTGTCATGGGTATTATATCTCTGATTTGTGTTCACTTTCCATGAAGATGTTCCAGTGTACAGCTATTTTAGTTACTATATAAATAAGTTCATTGATATATCAACTGCACAGAGAATAATCTGAAATTTCTTGCTTCTGTTTCTTTTTTCCTCTTCTAATCTACTTCCACTGCATCACTAAGAAAGTTTATTATCTTGTCATGTGATAGTAAGAATCTCAGCAGTATGGCTAGAAAGAAAAGATCCGGCATTTACTAAACTCACAAGTAAATGAGGCAGCACTTACATTGCAGAACGCTATCAGTTCTGATAACGCAAGTGACAAAAAAATGTTTGGTGGCACTGAAAAGTATGGGTTTAGAAGTATATTTGCAAAGCTATCATAACATAGGCAACTAAATGTATTTTTTTAGCTGACTTCGAAAATACCTGTGTAACTCCATTTGCATCATTGGTTATATGCCTATATTTCTCTTTTTTTCAGAATGATCTTGAGGTCATTTAGAGCTCCTGGGAACTTAAGCTGTATTTTTCTATTAAATTATTTCAGTCTTCCAAGTCCAATTCAAGTATAAACACAGTTTCCATGCACAGCAAGTTTACAGTATCTCTGTTTGGTTATGTTAAAAGTTACCAGGTACCCAGATCGGTTCAGCCAGTTAGATTGCCCTCTTCAATAAACATTCTGACACCACTTTAAGGTTTTGAGTGTGTGTGTGTTTTGGGGAACGTGTCATAGCATGTGATAGATTGCTTATTCCATTCTTAGTCTTAGGTGGGAAGCTTTGGGGGTTGTGATGTGTCGCAGACCTGATCTTGCTAACATACCTGGAACAGTTGAGCGCAGTGTCGCAGCAAAACACATTTCAGGGTGCTCTATTCTTACAATTGCAATTGAAAGTTATAGACTTCTTTATCGGAAAATGTTCTTTGTAATTATGCTGGCTGAACTAAGGATTTAACAGGCTGAAATTGAGGAGCTGCATTAGCGTTACTGTTTTACAGGTGAAATCTGAGTGAGAAAATAAATGGGAAAAATATGTCCCGTGTAGTGGGACTAGCATTGAGCAGCTGGACCTGAATTTCATGACAATTCTTCATTAAGGCCTGGATACCCCATGCAGCAAGTGGCTTTGCCTTTGCTAGTCCAGGAATACTCCTGGGAAGGAAACGCCCCTCAGCTCCCACTTAGTCCAATGGACAATAACGAAGGGGAAGAACTTACTTTTGGATGGGTGAGATGCACTCCTGCTTTCCTGTTCCCCCGCACCGCTTTTGTGCCTTGCCTATGCTGACTGGTGCAGTGACTCTGACCTGGCTGTAAATGCACTGGCTTCACAGCAAGAAGTACGAGAGGATACAATGCAGAGATGCTACTCAGCAGCTTGGCTCGGGGGTCACGAGAGCTCTGTTCACCCATAAAGTCCCACCAGGGCAGACGTGTCTACCATGCACTCACCACTTCTGCTGGAGTAACTTGATTCCGAAGGACATTGAGAGACCAGGCGTGTTAGCTCAGGCAGAGCACTGCCCCATATGGATTTATAGCCTCAGATAATGATCAGCTAGCAGATCTCTGAACTACTCTGTTGTGTGTTACTTCACATCCCTGTGTGTCAGCTCCTTTTTTCAAGAAGAAGTGCTAGTGGTGGTGTTCCTCCAGAAACTTGTGAAAATAGATTTTCATAATTCCAAGGTGCTCAAGTACTGCATTGATGTCTATTAGCTTCAGTGAGATGGTTCCAATATTTAAGTTTAAGGCCATGTTTAACTGCTTGCAAAATCTTTTGGTTTCAATTAGCAGTACTTCATAAAGTATTGTCTACGTTTCTATGATACTGTCCCTAGATCACCAGTTCCCAGTCTTCTTGCATCCCAAACTTCTTACATCCTGGATTACTTTCCACCATCACAGTTTCTTTGCAGAGTACTATCCAGGTTTACCATTACACTCCTAATTGAAATAGCTGCCAATGATGGGCTTCAATAAACGCGCTACCTTGTGCCATCACATCTTCCTTGTTAAGTATTATTGTTAATTTGACTCCCCAAAAAGCAGGAGGGTGTCAGAATGACACATTAAACACATTCTTTCAGTACATTAAACACATTCTTTTATCTTCCTTAGAAGTGCCTTCTGTATTACATGTTGTCTTCTTGCCTTTTAAAATAACAGATATAGGATTGTAAATGTTATCATGAGTGGTTTCTTCATGGTTTCTTTAGTTTCCTGGAGCTGCTGGTCTTGTGTTGTAAAATACTAAAATCTAGATGTTTCTCCTGCACAGGCTCTGATGGGTCTGAGAACGGTTTGTGTAACAGTATGACAAGCAGCCTAGTAAAGAAAAGCAAAAAACGTGAGTAAAAGTTTGTTTCTTTCCTGGAAAGAAAGATCAGCAGAGTAGGTCAACAGGCAGAGAGAAAAAAAGAGAAGTGTCCTGTCTGGAGCTGAAGAGTCTTAAGGGAGGATCCACTGGGATTTCTTATAAAAAATGAAATGTTAACATTAGTGTTAAAAAGGAATTCTTTCCGCAGGGTAACGTTCTTTGTTTAACAGACTTCTCTTTCCTTCAAAGCACTGTTTGCTCTCTGTTTCTTTGTGAGTAACTTTTATTACCAGCAAAACATCCAAACAATTTTTTTTGTTGTTCTTTTAAAAAAAAACCCTTGAGCTTGAAGTTTCCGCTGACACAGTCCTTCCCTTCCCCTTAAACACAGGCAGACACATAGTCCTTGGGCATGTACTTTGCGAAGGGTCAGGTTGCATCCTCATTAGCAGTTTGTTTTATTGCTGTTTGCTTTGGGACACAACAGGGAATGTTTCCCCTGCAAGCCTGGCACTACTGCCCTTCTCCTGCTCGTGGTGGCTCCGGGAGCCAAGCACACCCTCTCGCCTCCACCTGCGTGCACAGGTACGGGTGTGCAGGGAGTCAGGGCAGACCTTCACTACCTGCCCCAACCCATCTGTTCAGGCAGCAGCCCCACTATTTACCGTGGGTGGGCACCCAGGAATGTCCCTTGCAGTGCTTCCCTCTTCCTGCTGGAGCTTAGCAAAGTGCCTGAGCTGCTGGGTCCGTTCATGCACAGTTAGGCAGCACATTTTCCATAGCGATTTTTGTGTGCGTTTGTGCGTGTGCTTTTAAATTCAGTCAATCCTTACCAGGCTCGCTTTGCTCTTTGACATGCCATTTCTCATGAACATAAATCATCAAGTCCTGAGCCTTTCTTATCTCCAGAGAAGTCCTTCATGTATTGCAGAGTATCATTACTTTCTTATATTTCTTCTGATATTTGCGAGTGCTGTAGTTACTGAGATACTGTAAGTACGAAAGCCTCAGCAACTAGAGGCACGTTGACTTGCAATTTTCAGCTTTCATTTTTAAAAAACCCATTTTTAACCTTCATGATTGCAGGAAAAAAGTCAGTAAATGTAAACTATGGCAAACCTTGTGAGCTGTTAAGCACAGGTCCCGTGCCGAGGCGATGCCACTCATACAGTAGAAAGGCTTTGATTTTGGGGTGACAGATAACCTGAATCCCCAGCTCTGGGCAGCAGAAAGCCAGCAGAGGCTGCTGAAGCCAAGGGGTCCTAGCTGACCCAGGATCCAGCTGTGTGCCTGGCTCAGCTCCATCCAGCAGCAGACAGCTGGGATGCCCGCAGAGCCATTGTGTTCTGCCTTGAAACTGCTCCCAGAACTTCCTTCTCAGCTCCCTGGGCCACGTGCAGTTTTTGTTAAGGTCACACAAGGGTATCAGGAAGGTTGGACACCTTTGCTGTAAAGGCTTAGTGAGATAGATGGATGAAAATGTCCAAAATTTGGTATATTTTGTAATCTCACGTTAGGAATCTTTGTGGTTGGCAGCATGCAAACTTGTCCTCTTCATGTGGGCCATCCTTGCATTGCCACAGAGATGTTACTTTTGAGCACCTTTCTGGGGATCAGATGCAGGTTCTTTCCGTAATGAAGTGGCTGTTGTGAAGTTTGCCTTCTAAAGTTTACCCCTTAGGCTCCTGCAGAAAAGCAAGCCTGAAGCTGCCAATATCTGGCTTTTAATTATTCAGTTCTGGGGCATAACCACACTGGTTACATTCATGAAAGTCAGGAATCGTGCTTATGCAATTCTTCTGGCATTGTAAATAGAGCCCTAGAGAAATTTGTTTTTATTTTAGTAGTAATGTTTCTGAGAGATGACTATTTTTTAAAGATAATTTACATTTCTATTACAAAATATAAAATTAGTGGTCCGCACTGTAGTACATAACATTATGTTCCAACAATTTTATTCACCATCACTTGGTTCAGAGCTGCTTTAATCACATGAATAGCCTCAACCTGAAGAAGTTGGAGTAATTATTCATGTATGGTTTTGCAGAATTTGGTTCATAAGGACTAACAGCACGAGCAAGATGGGAATGGTGTGTGGTATTGCTGATGTTCACCACGCCAAGTTAGAGGAATATTTCAGTTTGTTTCCCTTCAATGTTTTCATTAGCTCCTCCTTGTTTTCAGAAAAACAAAGTGTGTCTCTTTTAATGAGAAAGGACCATCTTGGTCTTTACTTTGCAAAGTCAAGTACCGTCTCGTGGCTGTAGTGGAAAACTCACCTGTGTCTGGTAGAATAGTGTTGTTTCCCAGAAGAGCTGAAATTTATCCATCTCCCTTGTGAAATGGAGGGCTGATACAAAGCTCTTTTTTTCAGTGCATATCATCATTAAAATCCTTGAACTAAATAGGGTAAGAAAAAAATAATTGAGATATATTCAGTATAAATATAGATATGGATATCATGACATGTAAAATCAATGTCTCTAAAAATAGTGGAGGAAAAAAAGCTCTTCAACATAAATATGTAACTAATATGTCAATTAGGCAGTTCATAAGATATTCATAATATAATATGACAAGTTGCAATATGGTATAAAGTAGAGAGAGAGAGGTGAGAACATGGGAAGTAAATTCTGATTTCTGGCTTTTCAGCTGGGGGAAGAACAAACACAGTCTGTGAAAAAAATAAGAAACAATATGCATGCAAAATTTAGATACTTTTAAATTATTTTAATTACTGTCCAACAAATGTTGCCTATGGCTAACAGAGTGAAAATTATTACAGGGAATACTTTGATTTTTCAATAAGCTCCTCTCTAATGAGGGAAAAAAGAAAATGATAACACCTTGTTTTCTGCATTACAGTACCATAAATATACAGCTACAATCTGGGTCTCATTAGGCTAGAAACTGTTCGAATACAGGTAGAAAAATGGTGTCTTTCCCAAAAGAGCTGCAAACTAATCATACAAAGGAACAAGACTAACATACGGTAATAAGGAACACCTGAAGGAGACTAAAGGAATAAGAAGAATCTGCTTTTGTTTGCCCCATATGTATGCAATAGAGCTGGAAGGAAAAAAGTATTTTGATTTCTCAGGGAACCTTGACGTTCCAATGGTTTGAAATTGTCTATAAAAAGGACTGGAGCCTGAGTTGTTGGATACTTGAATGTTGGCCATGGCTCTAGCCATGACCCTGGTATCTCTGAGCTCTCCAATCACCATGACACTGTGCTATGCCTGGTAGCCTGCCCTGGACTGTAGGCATTATAAGCCCAAGGGTCCTTAATCTTCAGGCAGTTTGCCTAGCAAGATTTGTTGAAGCTGTGGGAGCTGGAAGCCCTGGTCCTCAGGAGACTACCAGCTGGGCTGCTCAGAAGCCGGGGCTGGCATAGCTCCAGTGGAAGCTTGCCTGTTTTCCAAAGGAATTTAATTGAATACTCGTCTGTATGAAATGTTTCTGTTTGGTAAATTGAGACATTCCAAAGAAAAAAAACAGTCAGAGGGGTTTTTTCCACCAGATGTAGGGAGCAGGTACCTGGCTTCTATTTTGACATATTTAAATATAAATACATGTATATGTGATTTATGAGATAGAAAGGTAAGGAGACACAACTGGCCATTTCCCTGACTCTTCTTCAACAGGCATACAGCATTATTTTCGTATTTATTTGTATTGCAGCAGTGCTTAGGAATCCAGAACTTTATTGTGCTCATTGGTATCAAAACACAGAACAAAACAGCCTAAGTGCTTTTGTGAGATTCTTGTGGTTAGAAGTGAGTTGGAGGAGAGCTCTGAGGAAGGACAGGGTAAGCTCTCCACACCTTAGTTCAAGGGAGTGTAACTTTTCATCAAAGAGCATGTGTGATTGAAGGACAGCATGGAGAATGGAGCCTGGGAGCGCTACGGCAGTGCGGGACGTGGGCTGGAGATATGGGGCAGCAGGATTTCATTATAGGAGGGTTGAAGTCAGGAAGCAATATAGGGGTCATACCGATTGAGTTGACGTGATTTAGCAAGTAACCTGCAAGCAGTTGAGCTGAGTGTTTAGAGCTCTCTGGAAAGTTAGGGTTCGGGTTTTTAAGAGATTGGGTAACCATAAGAATCAAGGTTCTGCAAAATAAAATCCTAGGCGTCTTACACTGGACTCTCAAAACTGTTGGCATTCACATTGCCTACCTTTTGAGTGCTTGACTTTGAAACCTTGTCAGTTTTATTTTTTTTTTAATAAATCTTCCACATATTTAGACATTTTCAATTCTTTGGTTATAGTTCAGCAAAAAACCCAAAACCCCACAAAAATCAACCCTTGGCTATTTGTGAACCATCTTGCCGGATTTATTGTTTTGCATTGTATTCTTGGAGTCTGTAGAGAGGGTTTCCAGAGCATTTCAACTGGAGATTTGGGCATTAGTATCCTCCCAGTAAAACTGAGCCCAGGGATATCCAAGCCTAATCTCTGTCGATCTCCTGGAACAGCCTATTTTCACTTTACTTTTACAATGCTCCCTCTCTTAATGCCTCTTCCTTGCCTGCAGCCACTTCATTAGAAAGCCTGCAGAATGGAAGAGGCGGATGTATTTAATGTCGCTAGGTGTCAAGACCAAAGGAAAGACACTTTGTTTGGCTGCCTGCTTGTGCAGAAGGATGTTGCACCTCAGCTGAACAAGATGGACAAGGCATGGGGCATTAGGATCTGAAGTTGGTTTGTGCTGTGCAAGGGGTATCATTGCTTTTAAATTGATGGGGAGCTATTTGCTGCATTGCTTTTTTGCTGTGAGTAGATCTGAGATTGCCATAACTAAGCAGACTGTATGAAGAAAATGCCCTTCTTCATCAAGAACAGGAATTATATATTGTTTCAACCATAGTGCTCTACAGTAACTACTACGGTTTTCTACTTGGTATTTTAAAGATACACAGTCCTTGTATGCTAATATATCTGCATGAGAGATTGTCGAGACTTAGAGCCAATCTTTGGCAGAAACAATAGAACAGACCCACAAACAGGTGGTTCTCATCACTGGATGCATAATGCTGTATGTATGTATTTTAGCCTTTTGCCTAACGCCCTGATCCTGTAGAGAATGCAGTTCTCTCTGGACATAGATGTGGATGCATTTGCTGGAAAAGTTAACTAAGTACTTCCTTCACTGAGGCATCCTGCTTGGTACCTGTATAAGTATCTCTAGGCAATCAGGTAAACCAATAGCACATAATCTGTCATTGCTAAGGACAGCATTGCTGTTTTGTGTACCTAGGAAAGGAAAATAGATGTAGAGTGAATGTGGATGTTCTGTTCTTCATTCATGTGTGACCAAATTGTAATCTCTTTCAGTCTGCTGTAAATCCAAAAAAACCAACTGAAGTCAATGCAGTTCCTGGGGATTTGTGCTACTGTAAATGAGAAAAGAATGGAGAGTTTTTTCTCCCTCTCTCTCATAAGAGTGAGAAGAAAAGCTAGAATGTCAGCCTGGCTATACTTCTTTGCTTTGCTCATGTTGTCATAAAATGGACGTCATTTAAACCATCTTTTTTTATATATATATTTGGAATATAACAGAAGGAGAGCCTTGATGGTTTCTTATTTTACAAGACTATAAACATTAAAAGTCATTTTTCTTTTACACATGAGTTAGGAAGCATAATTTACTTGAAAGGACCCTATTATATACTCAGTACTGTATTTGTTTATCTAATTGAATAGAAGAGCATTTACTGCAGTTTCAAAGTTAAGCCAATAAACATTTGTCTTTGTATTGTGTCAGTGATGTTTGACAATTGGATTGGGCAACACCCATTTTAACTTGGGTTTATTTTATAGTATTGATGAAGCAAAACTCCCAAGTACATTTTCAGTCCCTTGCTTGCACTGTTGCCACAAGTTGGATATTTGGCAAAAGATGCTTAAAACCTTTCTTATAAGTTGCCTGTGTTATTCCCATTGTCCTTGTTTCCAACCCCACAGGGTCACCTCAAAACTTTACATTTTGCTTCACATATCCCTGGATACATTCTGTGTGCAACAAGGCATAGAAAAATGAGCAGTAGGATTTTAAATGGACTGACATGTATAATTCCTGTTAAAATCAAGAGGAAAGCAGTGGAAAACAAACGGAACCTTTTTATCTTAAGTGCCATGCTCACACCAAAACATCTGTCCATCCGCTCTGCCTACTTCAAATCCAGGAACACCATGTTTATAGGAGTGCTTAAAAAGCCTTTATTTTCACTGTCAGTTAGATGATGCTGTTGGGATTCCTAGACATAAAAAATATTTAAGATTGCTGTATTTTATTTTATTTTTTTTTACCCTATAAATGGCATTCTGGATTGTGCTGCCTGTATCAAATAGCTCCTGGGAACATCCCTCCTAATCAGTTCCTTTTGGGAGCAGGATCATCGTGCTCGTTCTGAAGCTGCGCCAGTGCCTGCAGTGCATGGGGACTACAGATGAGATCTTTGTTACAGAAGCATGGGATCAATTCACCATTCCAGGCCATGTAGTAAGTGCATTCCTGACTGAATGTTAACATCGTTTTTATTTTCCTCGGACAGCATTGCACTTTGTCTCCTCGCTGAAAGAGCTATGTTCATTAGATACAGGAAGTCCTGCTAAACATCCATAACGTTACATTAACAGCTGCTGGTAGATCTTTGAATGCCCAATGATCAGGGGAGAGTTTGCAAGAGATTTGGTGCTTCTTTGCTATGATTGTTTTCTTCAGCGTGCTTCAGAATCTAAACTTCTGCAAAAAAAAAAGGGCAGTTAATCCTTAAGGTTGCAAGGAAAACTTTTAAAACGTGCACCAGATGGAAATCAATGTAGTAGTGTCTGCAAGCAGACAGATATGCTGAGAAGCAGTCTGAAGGCTGGTAGTATTTGGATTAAAGGAAAAAGAGCTGCGAAGCAGTCATGCAACTTAGATATCATCAATACAGTACAGGGAATCTGCAAGTCTGCAGTGAGCCCTGACTCATTTTACATTGTTGACAGGTTTGTTTTTGCTGGTGGCTCAAGAGAAACCCAATTTTCTCTCCTGTTGATTTTTACTCCCTCTGTTTTGTATAGACAGCTTCCATTACTTCCTTTGGCAGTGCACACAGATAGCTGACTCAGTAATGGAGCTGAATGGAAAAAAAGATTTCTAGTCTATAAAAAATAAGTTTATATTTCTCCACTTGTTTTCTGCATTTCCCAAGCAGGGACAACAGACTGCTAAATGAAAACTGTTTTAAAAGCTCTGGGTGGAAAAAAAACATTTTCTCACAACAAGATAAAAAGAGAAAAGAACACGACTAATGAATGATGAGATGTTTGATTTGAACTGTTTTGATCTAAATGAAACTCTTGTGTAGGAGTTGATAAGCTTGGTGGCTGCTGTATGTGTAGTGATGTGTTCAGGAATCTGTCCTTCTGGGTGCCAGTGGGTTACTCCTTTGCCCCAGCTTGGGATCTCTCACACATCTCTGTGGGTGAGATTTAGCAGGATTTCTACACATTATTCTCCAGAATAATCTGCTGTTCCTGTCAGTAGGAGTGCTGCATATCCAGCTCCAGTCCAGCCTATGGGACAAACTCTCTGCTGACATAGTGTTGCTGGTTTTGGTAGAGGAAAATTAATCCTACATCCTCCTGGATGTCACTTCTGAAATGGTAAAAAAAATCCTAAGGTGGTTTACGGTGTTTGGGAGGAAAAGTACATATTAAATCACATCTCGTATCTTTGAATCCAGATGAATTCCCAATGTCAGCAGTGAACAGGGGTTGTGGCTTCAGGGAGCTGGATATTCCATGGGCCACAGAGGTGATGTGGGCCAAAAGTACATGAAAGCACCTTCACTCCTGGTCTCTCCAACAGAGGAAAATGCCCATAACCATAACAACCTACTTGGGAGTGAGAGCTCTGCCAAATGAATAGTGCAGAGCTGGTAGCAACTGATGGCTAAAACAGGTAGGCAGCTGGTATCAGTATGAGCAGTGCCCACAGAGGGGAACTGCCCTAAAAGATAGCAAAGGTAAAACAGAGGGATAATCAAAGAAATCTCCATCTGATAGGTGTGGATGTTTGCATGCAGCACCTTGCAACACACCTAGGTGCCTGTCAGCTCTAGGTTGTTGATGCTCTTAGTATCGCACATGCAAGACCATACATGGTACCATTTGCTTTAATAGTAGTAATTAGTGGGCCACTAGAATGAACAAGGATTTTATGAAAATGAGGACTGATCCATTCATGGATGGCTCTGGGACAAAGATTGAATCCCATGCTTGTCACCTGTCAATGACCCCTCAAGACGTACATTGTCCAGTATATGTTTTGCCAGATATTGCTGCAAGATCCTTACAACAGACCATTTATTTTTGTGCATTAGCTACATTGCACAAGTAGCCTGGGCCTCAAAAGCAGCTCCATGCTGTCAGTAATACCTGCTGTATTCTCTAGTGCAAGCAGGCAGAAGAGCACGTGCCAGCTTCTGCTCACAAAAAAATTTGCAGAATCTTTGTGTGCCTCATTTTTGCCTAATTCACCCTTGCAGGGAGATGCTGCATGGCATTGCAATAACAAGAATTAGCAGTAGAAAGCTACAGTGAGGCAAGTTTAAATGAGAAATAAGACGTGTGTTTCCAACAGTGGGGATCATTTACCACTGGAGCAGAAGTTCCAAGGGAAACCATCTCTTGATGGCTGATAGTTAATATGATATTTTTTCGTAGTTTGTAGACAAGCTGAGAAATTCCACCAAATTTCAGCTGTTATGGGCTGCGTGAAGCAAGGCAAGTAGGGATTTATCTGGGGAGAAGTGCATGGCAGAAAACACATTGGTTCCAGTCCTCCACTACCTCCTGTCTCTCCTGTGTTCCCAGCAGAGAGTCTCAGAAGGACAACCTGCAGTGCTGCGGTCTTTTGTGCCTGCAGCTCGGTGACAAGTTTCATGTTTCTGTCTCTTCACCCTTCCTCTTACCCTTTCCTGCCTTGATTTTGGGGAGTTAAGTGCTGCTGGAAGAAAAGGGTGGGAGATCTGGCCTTCAAGGAGATGAATCTTAGAACAGAACAGGAGTCTTCAGGCTGTTATTTCTACCTGGTCACAGGTAATAAAGTAAGTCTCTGCTGTTATCAGATGCTACATCCAGACAGGACAAGATGCTTGAAGCCCTCAAGTGTTGTTAGTATCTGCTGTCAGCCAACAACATAAAAAATGCAGCACTTGAGCCCACAAGTCCTGGAGATTGGCCGTGATATAATGAGGATTCAAAATAAGCATTTCAGTTTTCATGCACTATGAGTCTTTAAGGCTTTTGTGTTTTTCTGCACAAACTTGGAGGCTTGAAATGAATTATTTAGGTGAAAGTTGAGTCTTTCTTGTGATGATGATTTCTTGTCTTCATATACTTAGACACCCAGTACTGTAGGATAAAGAAACGTATCAGAAGACTTGCGATGATATCCTTAAAACTGGCAACACTGGATGCTATCATGCCAGAGAATGGGACTGTTGTGAGACTGAAGATGAAGTCCTGGTTTTAGTTGCAGAAGTGATTTTAACAGGCGCCCACATGTGTTTAATAAAACCGGATTTCCACCTTTCCAACTGCAGTTTTAGTCATAGCAGTATATTTTACAGTTCCTACTCAAGCCAAGCTGTATGTGATAGTAATGGCAATGTTGTTGAAGCAGTGAGAGTGGAATCAAACACCATCGCAATCGATCTCACGCTTCTCAGCTAGCAAACTGAGCAGGAAAGTGTTAAATCTCCTCCAGCAATGCTGTAATGGGAGACCTCCAGCCATCTTTACCTCCTAAGTCACTTGCAAACCAAGTAAAGAAGTAGATACTCTAAATTGGTCATCTGCTTTATTCTGGAAGATTTTTATTAAAATGAAAAGTGTTGTCTATTTCTTCTCCCAGACAGAAAACAAACATTGGCATCTAGAGTGGTGGAAGACAAATACTTGGTGCTGGGCAACTTGATTAAAGTATATTCCTTGTAATGAGCGGTGCCTCCCTTATCCTGCCATTGTGTTCAGACAAAAAAAAAAGAAGGGCCTGCCCTTTCCCATTGTATAGTCACATTTTCCAAGTTCAGCCAAAATGAGTTTTATAAAAAGCTCTAAAAAAAAAAAAGAAAGAAAGATTAATTTTGTCTTTTAGTAAACCACTGAGGCAACTCTTAAACAAAAGCAATCTTGTGCATCTTGTATATAGGAAAACTGTTGAGGTTAGTACTCTATCATCTAACCAACCAGGGGAGGAATATAGTACTGATAAAAATGGTCATGGGATAAATGTTATCTGCTTAAAGATTTGCTACTAAAATTGAAGCTGAATTTTACTTAAAACACTGGGGAAAGTAATAGAGGAAGAAGTGATTTGCAGCAGAAGACTGTGTTTGTACTGTTATATTTTTATTACTGCTATCACCAATACCAACATCTACATTTATCTACCAGTGTACATTAAACCAGCAATCCACTAATATATTAACAGACATTATTAGCTGTAACAGCCCAATTCAGTCAGCTTTAATGGGAGAATCACAGAGTCTCTGCATCATGTTTGCAATTACCCAGAGACAGTTGCTTGTGGGCATTCACCTGTGTGCAAACTGGGCAGGAAAAATTAAAATTCTGCATCGTATGCTTACATTTTGGACACATTAAAAAGAAGCTGTAGTCAGTAGACAGATACAAGTATACTAAAAAAAAAAAACCAACCAAAGAAAACCTGAGTCTTAGACTAAGCCATGTCCTCAGTTCTGTTTTGTGGAACTTTTATTTGTTTTAAAGACTCAGCATGGATTTTCCTCAGTGTCTTTATATGCTGAGTTTTACTGTACTGCTTCCACCACCACCAGACTTGGTAAACAAGGACATGCCCAGGGAAAAACAGACATGGTTAGAAAGATCTGTGTTGCCAGCCAAAATCTGGTTAGGTTAGTGCGGGCTTCTAGCAGCCAAAATAAAACAGTTGTGCAGGGCCAAGAATTTTGAGATAGAGAGGGCTGGAGGAATTCTAAATATGCTACAGAAGTGGAAGCAACGGGACTTGGCAAAGTCCTTGATCTAGTTAGAGAAACAATGTGTCTCACTAGCCAAACAACAGGGTGGTGTCGAAAGAGAGAGTGAGATGGCAAAACCCTTGGGCAGAGAAAACAGAGGATATCCAGGAAGGGGTGTTTGAGACCTGGGTCTGGATGGAGATTAAAAGTTAGCTCTAATGAAATTCCCATTTGCTCAGATTTTTGGTTCAGTAAATATAAATTCCTGACCTAAAATTCTTCTTTAGTATGATCAAGGGATCTGTACTGACCAAAAAATCCTGAGAGATCCAACAAAAACACAGCATTCTTGAGATATACATAGATAAATATAACATGTATACTTCTATCCGTACTTACATATATGTGTGTTAAATAGAGATGGTTTTGACATAATAGTTTAAATAATAGAGACAAATATTTCATACCAGAATAGTATTAAACAGTTACAGTGAAGAATCTAATTTCCTTGTGCTTACCTTTAGTTCTGTATTAAAACATTTGTTTCTAGGTTTTCTTCTTTTCCTTCCGTATTTTAGGGATAATTACATTCCCTGTAGCTGCTTCACTAATCGAAAGAAATTTATTTGTGGAACCTGCATCGGAGAGGCTTAACATATAAATGCTTGTGCCTGTTTGGCAAGAGAATTAGCAAAGTGATGAGGATATTTTTATAGTCACTAATGACACACTAATGTGTATTGATTGAGAGGAAAGCACTGTACATACCAATTTCTCAGCACAGAAGAAAGATGCACTCAGCCAACATGACATTTTTGCTGTATGATTTTCTTTGTTTTTAGCACCAAGTTCAATATAAAAGGCAGGTACTTTCAGTTAATTAAAATTACACATTTTATCCAGGAACACATCAATAGATAGGTGTGTAAAAGGTAGAGATTTTATCTCACTCAAAGAGAACATGGGTTTGGTTGACTGTTACTCTTTGAATTTGTGTTTGTGGCTTATTACCATTGTAATCAACAAAATATAAATCTCCTTCTAAGCACTCGCTTGAGCCTGACAGCTCTGAGGGAGCATTTTACAGAGGACCCCTCCATCCGAGCCCCCGGACTGCTCAGGGTCTTTTTTCTTCTTGCATTGGAGCAGTCAGAGCTCACAGATTTAGCATCGGGGTGAGTCAGCATAAAATAACCCTGCGTCGCTCTGCTGGCATCTGGCATCCAGAGCCTGGGTTGCCGTAGCAGAAGAGATGCACTTGCCCCTGCAGGGCCTGGAGCCCGCCGAAGGGTGGAGACACGGCTTGTGCCAAAATATGCAAAGAATGGAAATGAAGATTCTCCTAACCCTATACAGCATGCATTTTTTAAAAACGCCTAGATCTCTCATCAAAGTAAAATGTAATTAGGGATATTATTGCATGCCTTCTTAATTGGAACAGCTTGTGACAGAGAAGTATTTGGGAAGATTTCAACTTGACAACAAAGTGCAAGCATGGCGCGTGCTCTGCTTGCTTGGAAATGCCACCTGGCAAATCCACGTGCAATGGAGCAGCTGAATGGCAAGGGTCAGTGGGACTGCCCGGTGCCTAAAGTGATTCACGTGCAGGAGAGTTAGCTCAGAGTTTGTGCTGTAGTCACAATCAGACACTGTTAAGGTTCCTCTGGACTAGTAAATGAGAGTATATCGCTTCCCTGTGAGCAGTAGTGAACACGTTAACGAGTCATGTAATTGTAAGTGAAAGCTTTTCTCCAGAAGTATAAAGGAATGATCAGAATTTTGTCCTGTCTTGCAGTTATTGTCCCAAACTCGAAGCCAGTCATGTCAACAAAAGAATGAACAAGTGTGCAGTCAGTCCAGAAAATTTTATTCCCATAATACCCAGCCATGAGAGTGAGACACTAGCAAATGGATGGGAGGAATTCCCATAGACAGAGCAGTGGAGAGTGACCAGCAGCATAGATGGGATTCAGGCACAGTTATGGAGGGATTGACACCAAGGGGGTAAAAGATGCCTTCATTCTTCTGGTGCGATGGCTTTGCACTGCGGTGGCCAGAGGAATAATACCCCAGGGGACTACTCACCCAGACAATCTGGCTACAGGCCAGGTATTAATTTCTCTGGGTTCCTGTCTGGGAGCAGGGAGAGTGAAGAAAAGTGTTAGAAATTGAAAGAAGATGATGTTAACAATGTCTACCACAGGGTTTGTTCTTAGGCAGTATACTGCTCGCACAGCCCCGTAGTAAATGTTGAAACAAGTTTGTTATATTTTATTTGTACTACTACTAATTTTTGTATGATTAATAAAATATTCTTCTTTTTTTTTTCTTTAATACATTTCTTGGTGGAAGAGGAGTGTAGCTGGAAAGATTTATTTTAATGCACTGCAATGAGAAGAGCTGTTGCCTGACATTCAATAGTTAAGTTATGAAGTATCGGACACTGGAGTAATAAAAACCTGCTTGCTTTGATCTTGTAGTTAAAAAATGATTAAAGTATAGAATTGCGTGTGCTGACATTAGACCTCCACCCACAGAGAGATTTAAAGCTGTTGGGGGAAAAAGGAAAGTTGAAAGACAGCTTAAATATAATAATTCAGAAATTGAGCTGCTTTGTTATTTCAAAGATGGTCAGAGTAAAAGGGATTTTTCATACCCAGTTTGCTATACTTTGTCTAAGAATGTTATCCCAAGACGTATCCTCTTGCATACAACCAAAGAACTGTAAATTGCTAAGAGGTAGTGTATCAGTGAGCTGTGTTTCCATATTTTCTGTTGAACTGAACTCGGTGAATTTACAGCCTTGAGTATTCCCCTCTTGCCCGCTTGGTACCATCACACTGCTTGGGGTGACCCTTCCTCTCCCTTCTGCTTGTGTGCTGCAGAAAGACCGAAGTATTTAGTAATGTGGTTTGCAGGGATGAAAAGTTTTCTTCTTTTAATTGTATGCATATTGTCATCTCCCAGGCACATGAAATTACCTGGTGGAATTGCAATTATGAACTTATTACTGGTTTATCTACTTGTTAAAGACTACAGAGGCTTGTTGAGTTGGGTTTCTGCCTCTGCCATGTAACTGCTCCAGTGAAGGCACACCCTTACACCCACACACAAACCTGATTTAAGTCAGTAGGAAGCCTTTGGTTTTGCATAATCATTTTGTAGCCAGTATAGAAGACTTAAGAAAATTTATTAGCTGATGCTTGCAGGATTACATCTGCCTTGCCAGGCTTCTTAATTTTTTTTGTAGCAACGGCTTTGCTAGTGCAACGTCAATATTTGATATTGGAGTGTCCTTGATTATATTAGATAATTTTGATTCTCTGTCCAATTACAGATCCTTAGCATTTTGTCAAACATTCTGCAACAAAAGGAAAGACTTTTATGATAAAAAAAACACAGTAGGTTCATTGGAAATGACCCTGGTGATCAGACAGAACATTAGATCAAGGACAGTTAATTGGGTTTCATTTGCGCTGCATTCATTACTATAGACATGATGATCCTGATCAGAAATTCCAGTTTGACTCATGTTAATGTTGCTGTTCTCTGAGAATAAAGACCTAGGAAACACACCATGTCATCTCTGAGACATGAGATGTACTAGAACAAGAAAACTAAGGCTCAGCTTTCTGGAGTCAGCTTACATTTACACAGGAATCAACGATTTTGCATTTGAATTGAAGCCCATGTTGGCAATGCCCTGCTGTTCTTCTACTGTATTCTTTATCAAATGTTCATTGCTGAAGCACACACTTCAGAAAACATGTTGATTTTAGGGATTAGCAGGATTTTTGAAACACACTGTTTTGATACACGTTGCCCTTCTCAATATCAAAATTTAAACACCGTGAGTCTGGCTGCTAGGGTGGACAAGAAGCTCATTTTGTCCTTCCAACCAGCAGGGATCCACTTGCCATTTGAAGAAGTCCTAGACTGCTGCAGGACAAGCTCCTGAGGCACTAGCATTGCCCGTTTGGAAAGCCACGCTCATCTTCCCCATGTGGACAAGGGAACCTTCGAACCACATAGTTTTTCCCATGTTGTTTCCTGGAAGGGTCGTTTCTGTCCTGATCATCTGCAAAGCACACTGAGATCCACAGAGGGAAGCCACTTCAGATGAGAAAAATAGTGTTAAACTCTCAGATTCTTCTGTCTGAATATTTGTTTCCTGGACAATTTTGAATTTTCATTCCTCCATGAGATGGAAAGTGCTCCCAGAGACAACAACCTGGCATGATGAGACAGGGTTTGCCTCTTGGAAGTGCGTTCTCCAGCATCTCAGTCCCTCTGGGGCATTAGTTCTTTGGGGCCTCGACAGACTGGTTTAGGATGTTGCTTAACCTTAAGGTAGTCTTAACAACAAGTGGAAGGAGAAGCATAAAAGCATGATGTAATAGGGGATGTAGTGGAAGTGCATAACGCATGGATTAGGTTTAAATGGGGCAAAAAGTGACAGTTCCACAGGAAACATGGCAAAGGAGATCTCCATGTCTTGGCCAGCTTCATCTGCACTGACAAATGTTATCTGGCTATAAGGATATGTCCACTGGGAAATGAGCACTCACACACAGAGCTGTGAAAGAGAGGTGCCCCGTCAGATTCGTGAAGAACAGGACATCACATGCCTTTGGGTTCCTCTGAAAATGGATAACACGAGGTGTTTATGGTTCATTTCAGAGGGCTAAGGTTTCACTTGGGGTTTTACCACAGCATGATGGAAATGGACATGTTTTAAATGGTCAAATCCTCTATGCCAAACATAAATAAATAATGCTTTCAAGTTAATATAGCAAAGAACATTTTGAAATTCACATCTATAGAAATAAGCCCTCTAGCTAATAGTAAATGACTATTTATAATTGCCTGTTGGGATGCCTGACATCAGATGGTTGTACTAGTAACATGAGAACGGTATCTGACAGGTTGGGAAAAACACATGGCAGGAGATGGGAATATTGATTTGTAGGCAAAATTTGGAAGGAAGGGGAGGGAGAGAACGGCCAAGAATGTGCTTTACTTTTTAAGAAAGTGACATTGCTACCACCAAAACAAAAACCTGAGAAAGAAAGCACATTCCAAAATGATATCATCACATTCCTTCTATACGGACAAACATGCAGCACTGTAGCTGCTGTTTCCTGCGTTTGTGATTTCCATCAAAGAGTTTCAGCGAGAGATGTTTTCAAATAGGAAGAGAAATTCAGTTTCAATGTCTTTAGGAGCCTCTTGGCAAAGTCAGACCTTCTCTCTGAGGCCAAGACTGGCTTAAATAACAGTGTCTTGGTTTGATAATACACCAGTTTGTAAATTTATGATGTAAGTAGAAAGTAGGTTTTCCTCTCTTCAGTGACACTTTATAGAGAATATCCATATATTCTGAGCACCAGCTCTAATTTCTGTTGGATGCTTGAGGCTGAGCCATAGATCCAACATGAGATTTTTATTTGTATTGTACTGAAACAGAATCTGCAAAATGGTTTCCAGATTTCCAAGTGGATAGGAGGCCTGTGAGGCTTAAGAGGATTTGTGTTAAGGTGACTCACTGAGCGTAGCAAACCACTGCAATACCTGACGAGGGATGTGGTGATTCTCCATCATCAGGAGACTGGAGCAAGCCATAGTTTCTAACCACCAACAACCACAAATTGAGACCACAGGGTTGTGCAGGAGCTTCTGCATGAATTTCTCTGCCCTGGGTTACGCCAAAGGTCAGACTATCAGATCACGAGATCATGACAGCCTCTCCGGCCTTAAAACCTGTATGATTACAAATCTGTGAATTGCAATCATTGTCCAGATTTATTCTTCTACTGCTCGAGAAGGCATTCAAGCCTGGGGAGCTATGAATGCACAGGCTGCCACAGCCAGCAATCAGCATGGGGCTTTGCCTGTGCTGTACCATTTAAGATTGGGAGAAAGGGAAGAGGGGACAGATTCAGGTTCATATGGAAGCAGTTCACAGACTAGCAAATATATCTTGTAACAGCAATGCAAGCAGAGTCTCACTGTGACTACGAGGCAGGTGACTTGCTGAGTTCCATTCTGGTATAACTCAGTGGTTTTCCACAAAGTTGCCCCTGCTGTGACTGAAGGGAGAACAAATTCAGACCTGATGAATTAAGAAAAGGCTGAGATTCCTAGGCTTTTTCAGAGTACAGACTGCAAAAACATGGGTCTATGTATGTTATTGACAGTGTGTTATTCTGAATTCTGTTATTATAAATAACACAGAATATTATTCAGAAACCCTGTATTTTATCATCAACTGAGTGATGAACTCCTGGTAGATTTCCTTAATTATTTCCTCATATTCCTACCTTCTATCATTAGCATCCTAAAATCAGCATTCAGGCACTGCCACTAACCTCTTGTGTGATTTCTGACAACCTACTTCTTTCCTTTCCTTTCTGTTTCTATTATCTTTGCCATACCACATCTCTCACTGATTTCAAATGCAAGTCCAGAGAGGCAGAGTCTGCCTCTGTAAGTATGAAGAGCTCTTGTTTTCAGTCAGGGTTGCAGTGCAAACAATAATAAGAAATAATATTTATTAAAAAAAGGACAGACATTTACCCAATCCTTGACTCAGGCCAGTAGCTCAATCCTCATACCAAAGAGGTCTGTTTTGCACAAGTGATGCCAAATTATGGCATCTTCACTCACACCATGGTCACTGTAAAATCTCACTTGGCTTCAAGAGAACTTTTTGGGTGAGGAACTACCTACCACAGGAGAAACTTGATGGTCCAGCAGAAAGAATTGCCATTGCAAAACTGTGTACCTCATAGCCTTTTCCAAACCATTCCCCTGCTAATTGCAACTTAATTCCAGATCCTATTCTGCTTTTATATAGTGTGTGGTCCTCCTCCATCCTGCTGCCCCCAGACTGACAGCTGTTCCTTCTGTCCTTGAGGCAGTAAGGGAAACGTATGACTGGCATGTAACTCTTCCTCTCCTCAAAGCAAATGACAAGGTTATATGGCAGTTGCATGTTTCCATTGTTATCCTTTTGTTTGAAGAAATAGGAGTTGCACCTGACTAAGTCTGCAGAGGCATTCAGTTCAACAAAGATGTTTTATTTTAGCAACTGTTTAATGAAGAGGAAACCAATAGACAATCTTCTCTTCCTCCGGGCGAGGAAAGCATTGACAAATGCTATATTTAGTTATGAACTATGCAACCTGCAGAAGGATTTCATCCAACTTATCAGGAAACGAATCCCCCTTCATTTCTAACAGCATGAACTTCAGGGAATGTGAGCAGCTCATACTGCACTGGAAACTCGTGTTCCTAAATGCCTTTGTGTTAAAACAAAAAAAAAACAACTGGGAAAAAAAGTGCATTTTTTTAGGCAAGCAAGTTTTCTATCTAGGTCATAATTTGGGATACACCTGCTAACATGGGAAGGCAAGGTATCTTTTTGCTCTTGTTCCTCTCAATGTTAAGATAGCCTAGGGGCAGTGATGGCTGAACTGGACTGGATGTGGGACGCTGCACAAGGAATGGCAAGTTGGATGGAGCTCCATCTCCAGGACTGAGTATTGGTCTCAGTTGTGCCAGACAGCCCCCCTGAGCTGCAGGACTTTGGTGTATTTATTGCTCCTGCTGATTCATAAGACACTTGAGAAGACAACTGGTTCCTCATATCCCAACACAAGTTGCCAAGGCTGGGTAGTATAGCTGTAAACTGAACTAATTAAAGGTATTTTTTTTGGATGTGACAGGAAAAGGCTGATAACATCAAACTGTAATGGAGAGAGATGGGAGAATTTCCCTGAGGTACATGCTTTGCTGCTGAGAAAGCAGAGCCTGGCAGATGGAGGAAGATGGAACTGATTTCCAATTTAGCCTTCTATTAATGTTTTATCATTTTAAATTTAGCAGAGTAGTTCACTTTTCTGTGATCTTTGCAGGACTCCTATTTCCTTTCTGTGGACTGCTAAAAGGAATTTTGTAAAAAATATCTATATATACACATTTCAGAAGTCTCTCCTGTCCAAAAGAACAAGAGAGTCCCAGTACAAATTCCACAGCAACTGCCCTTCCTACCAAACGAGGCTCAACATCCTCACTCTGTCAAAACTTCCTCTGAACTCTGTGGCTTAGATCCAGGTCTGGCTGGGTCCAGCTTTTCAGGTACAGACGGGTAAGAGAGAGCAGAGACACAAGTTGTGCTTCCTCTCTTAAGCTGGGGGAGCAATTAGGCTCTTGGCGGAGAAGGGGTGAGAGATGCAGTGCGAGTCCTTTCCTCCCTGCTCTGCGTGGGCTTGAGCTATAGCTATAGGCTGTAAGATTTTATCCAGTGCACTCTTATGGCACATGGGGAGTGCTCTGGCATCAAGCCATCGAGGCATGTTGATGGCATCCTGGGATATCTCTTTAGAGAAATGCAGGAAAATAAAATCCACCTGCTCTGGACACCAGGGACCATCTGAGAGATGGGTGCTGGTTCATTCTGCATAAAAAAGGTATGCAGACTGCACAGCATGAATTGCCTTCTGCCTCTCTTTCCACCGATTATAATTGAAAATATGTCACGTAGAGAGCTGGCTTGGACTCAGCAACCTGAGATTTAGGCAGATAAAGTTGGGCAAAAAGCATTCAGCTCAAAGGACCAAGGTGGGAACAACAGGTGATTCCTCTTGGGGCATGTTTCATCCTATGCTTGAAGTCAGTGCCTCAGGCTTAATCCCTGGGAGCATCCCCATTGCTTTCATACTGCCAGTCCCTATATAGGTTGAGGGGCCATTGGATGAGAGTTAGTACATGCTTACAAGTTAATTGGGGTTTTGGTTTTACTGACATGAATCTAGAGCAGCTCTTCCAAAGCCAACAGCAGTTGCTCTCTGTCCATGCTGCTGACACTCGGAAACCAGTGAATGAAAGAAACAGTGTGAATTTGGGAGCTTCAATTAGCAGTTCCCAAAATGATGAGAACCTATGAGGTAGCGTGTCAGCTGAAAGCAAGCAGGAGGAAACCCGAAATATAAGTATGATTCTGTAAGAAATCAATAAGAAAAACAGACTGGGGAGGGAATTTTGCCCAGCAGGGTGTCCCCAGCAGGAAGGGAATCTTTATTTGGAGAAACATGACTTCATTGTGTCAATTGTAGCACTTTTTCTTATCTTGTGCTGTTGCACAAAGAAGAGAGGCGTCTGCAAGAAGGCCTAATATTCTGGTGCTAATTTAGATGTGACTGAATGTACAAACACAATCATTTTAGAGCTGGGGTAAAGTACTGCTGGCGATTTAGCGCTGCATATCTCAGGGTCTCAGTCTGCTCGGGACCGGCTTCCTGCCGCTATCCGCCATTATGTATCAGCAGGAAATTACACTTTTATGAGTGATTTACCTTTAAACAAACACTACTACACAAACAATATGGTATTGAATTTGGTGGTTTGCCTTTTAAATATTACAGTGAAAGACTGTAACAGCTGTCTAAGCTGATAACTACTACCTAGGATAAGAATATTGTTGACTGAGTTATTAGTCAATTGTTTAACTAAATCTAGCTGCATCTCTCTTTTAACTGTGTGACACTTACAGTTTCTTTAAACAATATAGTTCCTTGAAACACGCATATAACTGGTTCCTTGGGTGGGAACTTTGTGGATGAAGAATTGTTTCGGAGATCGGATCACACTTTTAATTTTAATGTTCTTATTTTTGTTTTTATTTATTTATTTTTCTTAGCTGATTTCTGGAGGGGATAGTCAGAAGTGAATTTCCATGTGGCTTTCTAAGTTCAGCAGATGAGCCGCAACCACAACTTGTGGCTAAAGATGACTAAACTGCACAGCTGGATGAATTTTGGCAGAGAAGGATTGAGACAATGTAATGAATCTACTGCACATCTACTGCTGTGACTTTTGTAAGAAGGTTTATCCTAAGATGGGAGTTCATTCTGTGAGGTGCTGAAGGCCTGCAGCCTTGGAGGAGACTCTCAAGTCATTGCAAAATAGGACACAGCATGTGTGGAGGAGGTTGACCTTGCAAAATTCTTATTCTGTTTTTGAACAATTAGGACTAACTTCAAGCCCAGCTGAGACTTCCAGACTTCGAGGCTCCAGAGTTTGGACTGGATCCAAGGCTCAGTGAAGTCACCTGGAGATTTTCCATTGACTTCATTATACTTTGGACCAGGCTCTTTGAAAGGCTATTCCCATGAACTCAAATGCCTAAAGCCAAACACGGCTTTACACAATTGAAAATCACCTGCTTTGTATGTTTTCAAAGGCAGCTCCACCACTCAGTAGTAACAATATAGAATTGGGTTGAAAGGGTGAAAATAGATGTGGATGTGGAGTGACTCTCCAAAAAGCCCATGGCAATGCTCCAGTGTTGCAGCACTGAAAATGAGAATTTTTAATGCAGACTTTTTAATGATCATTCCTGAATTAGATTTAAAGGAAAAAAAGTCATGTCAATATTGCAGAACTAGAGCTCTCTTCATGTTTTATGTATTTGAACAATGCTTTGAAATGAGAAATATCTTAATGCTTCAAGGCATTCCTTTTGTTGAATCAGTTCTACTACCATTTTAAAGCCAATTTGTTGCTATCGACTCTAGTGATATTCCAGAATTGATCTATACCAACAGTCAATTTTCATCAAATCACACCTGGATTGGTTTGGCCATTGCATGAACATTCAGTGCTATGCTTCAGAGACAAGCTGTTCTCCACAGTTTTGCATCTGGCAATGGTCTAGTTCCAGAGAGCCAGACTCATCCCTGAATTCATGTACAATCTACAAATAAAGGCAATCTCTTTTGACCCTCCATTCGTTTTTTGAAAGCACAGTTCCACTTTGCCTAGAAGTGCTCTTTGTAACAGAAACCCTGACTTTTTAGGTCAAGCCGGTATCACTGTCTTTATGTTTTTTCTTTCAAACAAGGTCAGATTTGAAAATTCTTTGGTATTTGTGCATAAAATATGTGGGTCCTGATGTCAGTGCCCAAAAGCTTAGAGCAGTAGGCCCTTCTTTTTCATATTACGTGGATGAAAAGGAAGAAAAGAAAGCTTACAGAGGCTTTATATAGCCTTATAAGCCTCATGATCTACTTCTATTGCTTATTTCCTGCCCACGTCTAAGTTTTCAAAGGCTCCTTTCTTTGTTAGAGGACTAATTATTTTGGCTAGTAGGCCAAAGCATAGATGCATATTGGATTAACAATGCCCATTAACTCTCCCTCAGCAGGTGGAAGATTTGATTCTGATCGGCTTGATGCTGGCGTAAAGGAAGAGTCGCATCCTGGAACCAAATGGATACGCCACGGTACAAAGGAGGATGAGATCAGAAGCAAGCTCTATTACTGCTATGAGCAGCTCCCTGCTGATGCAGCCATCCTTGCAAGAATCAGAGAGATACGGTTGACTTTTCAGCTTCTCATGTATTTTGGAGCACAAGAGCTACTGGTCAGAGAGAAAATAAATGCTCTCTTTTCAAGCTGGTTTCCTTTTTTTGTTGTTGTTTTTTGTTTTGAGTCCATACCAAAGTGGGAAGAACTGCAGGTGATGAGGAGTTTGAGGTTCTTAAAAGCACCAAAATGGCAGAACAGTCATGCGTACAAACAGAATGGGGCATTTCTCTGTAAAACAAGTTGTCAAAAGCACTGCCTTTGAATGCGGAACAATAAAATAATCTTTTCAAACAGTTTAATGGCCAGGATGAATGAAAGAATCTGTGTATGCTTTACAAACGGCCTGATTACTGCCAGCTCACATGCTTGCTCTGCAGTTGTAGTACATTAGAATTTGAAGTAGGATGTTGTTAGCAACTCTTTGCGTGGGGTGGAATTTGAATCAAAAGCTATAAATGACCTGTGACAGCAAAAATGAAAGTGCAATTGCTTTCTCACATGACCTGTTTCTTTTAGTGTCATTAAACTTAATCAATGATTAACCTTTGGTTTAACAGTGCTTGTCATTTCATAGCAAATCAAGTAGAAAAAATGTTGTCTACCTGAATAATTCCCTAGAAAATGTCTCTGAGGTACATTAATAGTTTGAAAGGTGAGAGGCTGGCCTAAATTTGAAGTGCAAAATCACTGAGTGCAATTGAGGGAATAAGAAACATCTGACCGTTTGACTTGTAGAAATCCTGTATGCAGGATTTTAGGAAGATCTGGTGTCTCCTTGCACAAGCAGGGCAGCCTTCAACTCACTAATAACACATGAGAAATAGTAATGAATGATCTCACAGAGCCTTCATCTCATTTATGTTGTTTTTGCATAATAACTTTATGTAGTAAATATATACAAACAATGTGTCCTAATCCAAGATTGTCTGGATATGGTTGTGTTTTTTGATCTTCATTGAGATCAAATGAGTTACGTTACTTTACACTGAATTAAGTTCTAGCTGGAATGAATTTCCTTTTGGCAACCAATTAGGATGTTTAAAGAATTTACTTTCATTTCTTGATCTCAAAAGTATTTGTGGACAGTTCACATGGACTATGTATTACTGTGCCTAACTGCTATCAGCCTGTATAATTATCTCATTTGCATATGCTAACAAGGTACATTATAGGTATAGTGTTTTCACATGCCTTTTATCCAATTAGCTCATTGTACCCACCAGTCTTGTGTTCTCCCCTCTGCCACCAAATTAATAAGAGTTGTGAATTGAAAATGGTTTCATTCATATGGTGTGTCTGTGCAGACAGACTTCACTCAGAAGAAATGTGGCTTCTGCTGTTCACAATCTTTATTTATTCATTACACATGCAGGGAGGGTCTGTAGGGCTCCCAGATAAGCTGGGGAGCTTGATGTGGTAGATGCTATCCAAATTCAGAATTTCACAAATATTTGTGTGCTAGAAAAATCAAACTCCCAGAATGACTTCTTGTCTTCATCAACCACCTTTTGTCTGAGGGCACATGGAATGATTAAC
Source organism: Astur gentilis (assembly GCF_929443795.1). Lineage (NCBI taxonomy): Eukaryota > Metazoa > Chordata > Aves > Accipitriformes > Accipitridae > Astur > Astur gentilis. The sequence goes on from NC_064904.1 coordinate 14,302,212, forward strand.
CTTTGCTTGCTTTTATTCATTTTGTTTTCAAAAGGAAAAGTTGCACGTAGTGAGGTTCTCTTTCCTCTTTTTTCCTATATCCAAATGGTCCAATGCACTTTGGTTTGTATTACTACTTCAATCCCATTGAACTGGAATTTATTCAGGTGATACAGCCATGCTCATGTGCCTTCGTGCGCAAAATCATACCCAGCTACATTTATTTTAAAAGAAGAGGATTTGGATGTAGATTTGCACCAGGAGGATAAAAATATTAAGTGAATTTTCTTCCTAAAATATTGGGACAAAATATGTATGATCCTGCACAAGGGTCATGGTGACATCATTACCCTGTTAATATTGTTGCAACATGATGACCAGCTACTTACCTAGTAGCCTTGTTCACAACAGTTTGCCATACCAGCATGCCTCAGAACTTGCACATTTGCATTTTCATGTGTACCTGCTGTAGACCAGCTAGATTTCATTTCACACTACCCAACTTCCATTTCAACTGCTGGTGGCCAGCATCAGTTAGTATTTTCGTCATGATCAGTGGAGTCAGAGCAGTGTCAGGAAAGTATAAAGGAGAACAAGGTTAGGCTCGTTATCCCCAGTGCTCTTTTGTATCTTACCCTTTTTAAAATCAGGAATATTCCCAAGGAAAATTGTAGTGTCAGTTTTCTTTGCGAAGGAAGGGTGAATTACACTGAAGGGTTCTCAGAACTGGCTGCTCTTGTCAGCCTATTCAAACGATCTAAACCATCAAGTAGGGGAGATGTTGAATAAAAGTCCTATATTTTGAAAAGCCAGTATGGAGCACTTTAGGAACAACACATATTTTATTGTCATGCGATAAAAAACTCACTAATCTCATTAACTCAATGATAGCCTAATTAGTCAATGGAAAAATGAAAAGGAGGGAAAAAATGGGGGCAACAGCAAGGCAATAGTATGCAGGCAAGAGGGAAATGAGTTAAAAGAAGCATGGAGAATATGGTTTTCAGTTACTCTGTTTTCTTCTTTTCCCTTCTTTCTCTCTTGTCCATGTCACTCCAAGGAAAGCAGCTGGCATCTGTAGCCTGTTGTGCAGATGGGTTGAGAGGAGCACATATTCCACTACGTGTCTGGCATGCTTCAGAAGTGGCTGGTGACTGGTTGTGTATTTGCCAGCAGCTAACGATTAGGGAGGCTTGCTGTAGCCATGGATGTCTGGCAGCACACGGGGTCAGAGAGACCGAGGGTACGAGGAAACATCAGATTAATACCTCTTGAAGCACTGACCACATATGCTGCCACTTGGTTGACACAGCCTGCAGGGTGAGCAGGTTCCTTAATGGGAGTTGTCAGTTTTATAGGAGTCCTAAGTTTCCATTTTTATTCCTAGGCATATGCACTGTACGTGTACCTTATGAGAAGTGCTTGGCCTAAACAACTCGCAGCTTAAATAGGTAGGAGCAGGAAAGGATGGGAGAAGGAAGATTAAGTTCCCCATTCCACAGAGAAGGAACTGAAACCCGGAGAAATAATGTTTGACAACACGTGAGAGTCATGACAGTGGTGAGAACTAAATCCTATTATTTCAAATCCTTGTTGAGGGTCATAGTTTCAGAATAATTCTTTGCCTGTATGTACAAGGCATACATCTGACTCTAAGCCACTCGACCCTTTCCTCCAATAAAGCAGGGCGCTACTCACCTTGAGCATAGGTCAGATGCAAACCTCACCGGGATTTTGTGCCTCTCCCCCCAGTTTCCACTGTAGCATCCCTGTCATCATCACTCTGCAACACAGCTGAGACACAGTTCTTACTGTTTGCAGGAGGCACAGCAGCTGCCTATCCCTTCCACTGGGCTTCTCCCTGCCCATCCAGCCTCGTGTAGGACCAGGAGAGAAAACGAGGCACAGATGGGCAGATGGCAAACACCACCGCGAGGATCCTGACGTGGCCAGAGGGGCATTCCTGCACAGAGCCAGCGGCTGGCGGGCAGCTTTGCCACGGTCCTTGCCATGCAGGTGGGAGCGTGGCATGGCTCAGGGGCTCTCTGGAGCCACTCACTCTTTTCTCTGGAACAGTACCAGCACAAAGCTGCAGCAACACGCTGGTGATTCAGGCCCAGCACGAACGACGGGACTGGACTAGTAACTTTGCTGCATGCCAAGAGGGACTCTGCCAGAAAATTCACCGCCAGCAGCATATTTGCACCACGTTCAGATTTACAGACACCTTTCCAAACCAAATATATCTGTTTAGAATGAAATTCAGTTCTTTTGAAGCCGTGTCAGGCTCTGCTGATAGGAGGTGTTTATAGAAAGTCACCAGCTCTCTGGTGTTGAGCTCTCCAGCATCAAATCAAATCTCTGCATTTCTCATCACAAAATTAAGAGCCTTCTTGAACCTACACTCAGGAATTAAATTTATGGTGATCCTCAGGAGAGGCTAAAGCAGAATATCTTCCTCTTTTCACCCAGCATTGGCTGATATTTCTTATTATATGTTTTATGCACTTCCACTACTGTGGCCCTGGTGAGTTGATCTGGTCATTGGTCACTTAACCCCCCTCTGGCCTCAGTTTCCCATCAGACAATCCCAATGGCAGCTTCTGCCCAACCATTAGGCTGTGATAGAAGACCCATGGGCTCTGACAGGACCTCAACCAGCATCAAGTTACTGGAAACCAAAGACCTTTCTTCTGACCCACCTGCACACCTCCTCTGTACTGACACTGCTCCCAGATGACCCAGGAACTGAAGGAGGGTTTTGAACACCGATGACTAAAGCAGCGTGGGCAGGTGGGTGTCCATGCTCTTCACGCAGAACTGAAGTGCCCAGGTGGTGAAGACTGGGTGTCTGGCTCTACCCTTGCAAAGGCAAGGAGACCATTGTGGCAGCACACCTTCCTGAGCAAGAACCAGGACCAACCTCTTGCACTACAGTGCAAGCAGAGGAATGAACTCAAACACTTGCATGAACAGAAGTAAAATGGGTGGCAGGGAATCAAAGCGGTCAGGATATCTGGTCAGTGTAGACTGCCTTTCTCGGCAGTGGGACCAACTATGTGCATCAGGCATTGTACCTAAATCTTTGGTCGGTTTTTATACATTATTCATTTGTTATAAATTGCTATTGTATACCTTGCAACCCCCTGTCAGCTGCCACTGGCAGCAGTAGAGATGGGTTTAAATGCCTAGTAATTTCATTAAGGATGATGGCTACCACGAGCATGAGCCCTAGCCTGGAGGCCTAGGAAAACCAGTGCCTTCACCAGGCGCTTTTATTAGACAAAGCTTCCCACAGACAAAGCTTGAGTTAGTGTATGAGGAAAGAAAAGGAAACGAAAAGCTGGCATAGCCTCAACTTGGAAAAACTGACACTCAGACAGCAGTCCCCAGGGAAAAATATCCTAATTTGGGGGAGCAGGAGGAATCGCTGGGGATTGTTTGGTGCAGGGTCGGGAACGTGGCCAGGCCAGTTCCGAGGCCGTGGTGAGAGCAGCTGGACAGGCGATGCGGAGGCGGGGGCTCCACGTGGACGTCGGATGTGGCCTGTGGGTCTTGGCGTCCTGGAAGAGCAAGTCTGGTCGATCCAAGCAGTAACACAGAAGGAAGTGGTGCGAGGGATTTGCTTCAGACTTGCTTTCTCCCTCGCAGAAGTAAACTATTCAACCCTGTGCCTTCCAGCCCCCGGGGGGGAACATGCCACCCAGTTTGAGAATAGGCACATTAATAAACCAACAATATCTGCATCTGCATCTAGGCTGCTAAGTGAGATTCACTGTTTCCCACCCCCAGCAGCATCTTGGCAGTAGTTTTTGAGCTCAGTTCTCCACCTGTAGTTTGAACATCCCATACAGTGGTGTTCATTCAGCGCCTGTTCCTCTTTCACCGCTCCTGTTGACTGGCAATGGGGAAGTTCAGGTGATCTCCAGCCTTTCAGGGAAGCAATGCCTCTCCTGCTTTCACTGGTTAATTCAGCCAAGGTGATTCTGGCTTGCTGCTGGAAATCCTCGCTGGATTTTCTCAGCTGAGCTGCAGTCCTTCGCTGCTTCAATAAAAGCTCTCCACTGGCCATTAATTTGACACCAATGTTTCCTTCTGAGGTTGCTGTCAGGTTCGTCATGGTCTCACGGCCTGATCTCTGTGGAGTCTTCCAGGCGGCCCTGATGGCACACTGGTCCAAGTAGAGTCTCTGCTTCCCCAAGATGCCTTCCTGCCACCTCTCTTCCTCTGTTTGGTCTGAGCTCCAGCTTCACACAACAGTGTTTAGTACCTTCGGATTCATTATTTAGCTACATTTTGGGCAAAACACTCTAAATATTAATGCAAACAAGGCCTGTCTCTTTTAACTGTTTCCCTCTGCTTGCTGATAGAAACAAGAGGAGAGCTCTTCCCTGGGGACAGTATGCCCATCTGGAGTATTCAGGCTTTTAGGAGCCGCTTTTCATCCTCTTCCCTGGCACTTGCTTTTTGCAGGGCTGGGCTGCATGTTCACAGGTATATGACATTACCGCTAACACTGCAACAAGCTGGCATTCATCAAGCATCTTGGATGAAGGCTGTCTTTAAAAAGGCAGGTAGGGGCCTGTGCCATGGGAAAAATGACCAGGTTTTCTCATCACTCATATGGAGTTATCTGGACACATGGCTACCTTTCATCACTTATGCTGATGCCAAAAAAGGGATTATAAAGCCAACATGCCTGTTGAAATGTCTGTGTGTACTAAGCTGTCATGGACTTGTTTTGGGTCAAAATAACACGTGTACTCAATTTCATTGTTTTTAACTCCCCCCCCCCCCCTTTTTTTTTTTTCACTGTCCTAATTTTCTTGTGAGATTGTGAATGAAGAAGACACAACTCCTCCACAGAAAATATAGGTAATATTGCCACTAACCAACACTGCTTCTTGAAAGCCATGCATAAGCCAAAACATGCTGTAATGGTAAAAATAAATACAAATATCTAGGTCATTTTTCTCATAAGAACTAAACACTTCAGGAAATACAAACACACCTACAGCCTCCTTATCATCACTATCTGTACCACAAACATAAAACCAGAAGAGTAGCCATAGCAGGTCACACCAAGGTCCATCTAGCCTGGCAGATGCCTTGGGAAGAGTAAGGAAAGGGCAAACCTATAAGATATGTTCCCCTGATACTCTTCCAGCATCCAGCTATTCTCAGGTCAGGAACTCTCTGAGCTAGGTGCGGTTTCTGTACGTTTAGTAGCCTCAGTGCATTTCTCTACGGTGAACTTGTCCAGTCACCGCTTGAACCCTTATTAACTTTTGTCATCCACAGTATCTTCTGGCAAGCAATTCCATAGATCTGCTATCTATCGCATGCAAAACTACCACTTCTTGTTTGTTTTGAACCCAGTTCACGTACAGCAAAAAATAATGGACAATCCATCCCTACCCCCTTTTCTGTGATTATATTAAGCAATCATGCAAATTAACACCAATGGCATTATTCAGATTTGGCTTTACATCATTTGTGAATCTATGCAGACATATTCTAGGCCAGCAAATGCTTGTCTTCTACAGAACTTGCATGGAAAATGCACAATACCCTTAATAGCTAATAAAAGAATGCATTCAAAAGATTTTCTGGCCTATACAAATAACTCCGACCATTAGAACAAGATGTAGTTGGTTTTTCACTGCATGGCATTAATGGAGTTACACTTGGAGAAACTGTGTAAAGCTCTATGGATTGGAAAGGAAGTAGTTTCCATTAAAATCCTGTGTAAAAGAAAAGAAGTATGGTGCAGCACTGGACAATGTAGTTTTCAAAAGTATGCTTCAAGAGACAGAAAAGAAAAACTATATTAATTTAAAAAATGTAATTGTTCTAGGATGTAACATTAGTCCTTCCAGTTTTTCCTGATGGCAGTGAGTGATACGGCTGTGCTTTGCTCCCCAGTGAGTCAGTGGTGTGCACGACCCCCCAAGAGCTATGTGTTTTCATTTATCACTGTGCAGCGTTTGGATCCCCTTCTTGTGTGCTTCCCTCCGCTACTGCCATTTGTGTCATTCCAACTGAGGCTTTTTTAACTGGGTTGCTGACAAGCAGCAGCAAAGCAGTGAGGCCCTCAGAGAAGGGAGCCAGCATCTCCTGTGACTCCGAGAGGAGATCTGCAAAGAATTGCAAGGAGGATGCCAAGCCATCCGGCCCTGGGAGAGTCACTATGGCAAGGGAGGAACAAGGGAGGAGAAAAGTAGAGAGCTTGCCACCTTTCCCTGCAGGACTCATGCAAAGTGCTGATAATGTGTGTTTTATTCATTCCTCGCCTTTGTTCTCTAACCATCTCTTGAGAGACATTTCAAAGAAAGGGAGGCGAGGAAGAGACTAAAAGTCTCCTTTTAGATTGAGGAATGCAGGCTCCACCCTTGCTCCCAGCTCCATCCTTTTTGTGCTGCTGCAGCTGGGGAGTCTCCCTTGAGGCTCTAACTTAAACCTGGGGCTGGTCCTAGGCCAAATGGTCCAAGGATCAGGGGAGCCATTTTCTTCCCCAAGCTCAGGGCTGGCCTTTCATTACAGCGCAAGGAGCTGGCGAGGGGGGTGTCAAAGATCCCTCCGAAAAGAAGAGGACTCCATTCTTTGCACCATAGGGGAGCTGTAAAGATGCAGGTGTGATGGGAAATAACCAGATGAATGTCAGCCTCCCGAACACACACAGGAGGAGCGACCCGGCTTTATTTCTGTGCACAAAAGCACGGGGCTACCGCGGGAACGCTCTGTCCTGTTTTCAAGTCTGCACTTCAGAAAAGATGTTGACAGGTTGGAAAGGCATCAGGGAAAGGTACATGGCAATCTGAGATCTGGAAAACTTTACAGTAGGAGACTGAGACCTCAGTGGAATTCATCTGTTTGAAAGAAGGCTAAGGGGTGACTTGCTTGCGGTCTACAAGTATAAGCATGGGGAAAATGGAACAGATGTTTCAAGCAGAAAATAAACCCATAATAAAATCAAGTGGTTGGTTGTTGATGCTAGACACATCCAGAACAGAAGTCAAGTAAAAAAATTACAGGTAATTAACCACTACTTACTAGAGTAAAGTTGAATTCTCAGTTTCTCTTTAAATCAAGGGTGGATGACTTCCCAAAATCTCCTGTGCAACGTCTGAAGATGGAGAAGAGCTCATGGGAGATGATTTTATATCAGGGTTGTACAGCAGGTCAGATGATCATCATGAAAAATCCCATGACAAAACTGAATGTACAGCAGACTTGATCTTCCATGCCAATCCCCTTTAGTCCTTGCTCTGACAAGTCCTGTGTCACCCTGGGTGTCACCCTGGGTGCACTGTGAAATCCATATGGTCTATATTCATATTGTGTTTATATACCCCAGAGAAATGAACGAGAGAAATGTTTCCATACTGGGTAGTCAGAATTAACTCTCACTGGGATTACAGCATTCAACATCAGAAACTGAGATAAAGAATAAAAAACCACCCTCCCTTTTTTTCCCCACAATATGTCTGCTATCAAAAGTAACCAATCTGCTAGCAATGATATTAAAATATATCGCTATTTTGAGAAAATGTTGTATTGCTTTTGGTTATAGTGGGTACGTTCACCTAAACCCAGTGTGATCTGGCCTACTGGGAGAGTTAGAAATACAATTGTGTCTGGGCACTTGAGCTCTGGGGAGATCCACTGTGCTACCTGGAGGCTTTGGCACTGTTTGGATTTAGAGCTCCATAAGTCTAAATATATTTTTTAAAAAAAGACTTAACGTGTGTGAGTTCACACGTGTGCGTCTGAGAAGGAAGAAAGGAACTCACTGGGTATTTGACTTAAAATGGTTTCTGGGTGAATGTTCACACATCCATTCTGCAGTGACCTCTGCTGGCAAGGGCAGGGCCCATAATCTTCCTTCAACCCCGCGATGTTGAGGGCATCTGCAAGCATATTTTATGAGCACCTTATCTGAACCTATCGCGTTACGCTCGGTGTCGTTAGCGCAGGGCAACACAGTTAAGGTTATGGAGCTGTCATACAAATGCAAAAAATGCCACGGGGCATATGAAGGTGGTAGTTAAACAGAGATAGTCAAATCTGATTAATAGCAACCATAAAGGAATGTCAACATACGCCAGTCTCGATGATTAAAAAAGCAGGTAGCTGGAAATTAGCAATTGTTACAGGTAGCTTAAGGATATTGCTATTTTTTTCACCTTTTGACACATCCCTACGGGCATGTGTCTGCCAGTGAAGTCATTGAGATATTTCTCCAGTGCGTAAGGAATTGCTGTCACGCAGCAACTCATAAAAGGTGCCCCTTGCTCTTCTGGAGGGATCTGTGCTTTTAATGGCAGAGAGTCTCTGTTGCTATAAATCAGATTACTGCAATTTTCTTCATTGCTTGCTTACCCCGACAGAGAATCTGGCTCCAGATCTTTACATTGCAGTTGTCCAAGAGCACCAACCAACACTGGGTTAGTTTTTGGCCCTTAGACAAATCCCCAGTGTTCACTGTTGCAACTTGCCTTCTTGTATCTGATTCTTTTTTTTTTTTTTTTTTTTATAGCTTGTTTTTCTTTCTGTGATCACCATTTGTTTGCCATTTCAGAAATGCTTTGTTTGCAGCCCTACCTGTAATCTATAAAGCTGTATTTCCTTGCAGAATGCAGAGAGGAGCAGTGTTTCTAGGTACTGTCCTCAACTTGAATGCAGGTGGAAATGTTAAAGACTCGGCTGCCTGCCTGTCCTGAGCTCTACCATCCTCACCGTCACTGTCTAAATATGCATGGCTAGTCCTAACTGTGAACGGGAACTCAGAGCCAGAGCACAAACAGAGCAAAGAGAGCAAAATTAGCTTAGAAATTAACATGCAACGTGTGCCCTGAGCTTAGGCTATGTGTCGGTGCTCTCTGAGAGCAGCCAGGGACTGGTGTCTGTGGAAGAAGATAATAACAGGGCGGCAGATAGTGGTATTTCTCCAGGCTGCTCTGCTAACTACCAGTGACTAATCTGACCCAGGTGTGGCGACTGGTAACGTATAAGGTGTTGATGAGGAATTACCCATTTTCCAACATTTCTATCTATCATGCAAGTGACAGCCCTCAGCTTTTGGGGACATCCTGGTCTAGAAGTAGGAGGCTGCAAGAGCCCTTCTTCAGAGGGCTTCCCCTCCCTGGGCCAGTTTTTCCCCATCTCTTTGGGCAAGTGGAGGCAGGATGCATTCCCTCTCCTGCAGCGGATGAGGCTCATGTGTAATGGCCTTCCCTAAGCAAAATGTACATGGCCAAGTGCTGAAAGGCAATGTAAATGAAGAGGGAGGCCCTGTGACTCCACCATGCCTTGGCCGGGGTGGTGGAAAGCACCAGCAGACAGCTGGAGGTCTGACGTGTGCTGGAGGTCTTCCCATGGCGAAGCCCTTCAGGAAAACTCAGTTTTGTCCCTCCGTGGCAGAACGCCCCACCACCTCCAAACTGCTCCATGGGGACTGCCGGGAAGAAGTGGCACATCAAAGTGTGAGCATCGCAATTGCCCCATGTGCTCCTCGTTAGACAATTCCCTGGACATTCTGGTCAGGGCCAAGCCACCATACCCCCTGTACCGGGAACAGGACCTCAGTCCAGCAGCCTTGCCGCATTCTCCCCCTTGTAGGTGACTCACAGCATATTATCTGTATGGCTGACAGTCTCAGTTAGTTAATGTGGCTCTCCAGGGGTTCGGAGAAGACTCACAGCTCTTCAGGTCTCTTCCTGTGAACTCCTGGGACTCTATGAACTTACCCTGTTAGAGCCAAGATGCAGGGGAATCTCATAAATCTTCTCCAGCCCTACTGTATGTTGTTTAGTGCATATTATCACATTCGACATCTCTAGTTACAGTAATCACTTTTAAAAATGTACTTCTGCGATGTCAGTAATTAATCAAATGCCTTTGTTTTATTAGCCATAATAATATCTTTGGTTTCATGTTCTTAGGTGTTCCTCTTTATAAACTTCTCTTATGATGAGTGTCTCCTCCTTAGCACTCAGTCACTCCAGATGCTTTAACGTTGCTGATAAGGTGTTTAATGGAAAGACGATGAAATATTTTTTTCTCGTATCAGACTGGGATCTAAAAGAGTTGAGATCAGCATCAGGCCTGCTTTGCAACTGCAAATATTGGCTCTGCTCTTTGAGCCCTGTAGCTCCTGACTGACTCCAGAGAGCTGTTAGCCAATGCTCAGTCTCCAAACCCTCTGCACTGCAGAGCTTCTTCTGCAGCTCCCATCCCAACCCATGCCCCTGTCCCACACCTCGTGTGAGGTCTCTTGCTGACTTAATAGGAAATAAGATCAGTCCCCAGAGGCAAGGAAAACTCCTGACAGTCTGTAAAGGAAAAAGTAATGAGCGAACAGACAGTGTGGATTTTGGTAAAAGTGGAAGAAAAAAACAAAGGATGTCCAAACCCAACAGTGTATCTGTATTAATTAGAGGGTAACAAAGGTGAAGATACATCTGCAATACATGTCATTACATATTTCCCCCACTGAGAGCTGGTGTGTTGGGACTTCATCTGTCACAGCAATGTTCACTGAAGCAATGTACACCAAGCTGACCGGTGAAGCCTGGTTATTCTGTATCTCTGACTTCGTAATTTGTGCCGCTAAGTCTATTACTGTACACTTCGGTGTAGAACAGCTGTAGAACAGGGACTTTCTTTTCTTCTCCTTTTCTTTTTCCCCTGGGATAATTCCTTTTTTATTTTTTAAATCAAGCAAAAGAAATTAATTCTGGCTAACTTCTGGGAGTAAAATAATTGTATAAAGTCATTGGCAAACAATCTCTGCCCAAACACGCATGCAGAAAGCAAGTTCTCACAATTATAGTTAATGCAAAATGAAGTAGGATTATAGAGGCCTCCAGCATGATTTCTAGTATGATAATGATGAGAAGAGAAGATTAGGCTTATCACAGACAAAGCTTGTAGTGCTGAGATTTTTAGTAATTCAAAAACAGCCGCACCGCTAAAATACACTTAACTTTCTTATCTGCCCCAAGATGTTCACAAATACTGTAGCTCTGCAAAGTAAGGCAAAGGAGGGCTTTTCTGCACAATTTTATGCCCTGATACAACAAAATGCTGAAGCGCAGGCATAATTTCCAGCACATGGAGCAGCTCCACGGGCTCCTCTGGGAAGTGCCATGTGCCTAGAGGTGCACAGGTGCTGCTCATTACCTGGGTGCGCAAGTGGTTTGGGTTTTGGGGGTTTTTTTGGAATGAGGCCTTATCTGAACCTCCTGCAGCTCTGCGCATCTGCCATGGGAAGGTCGGGAAGTCTCGGAGAAGAGCCTGGCAGGAGCCCAGAGCAATACTCGCCCCCTCTTTTGTTTAGTGAGGACCTGCAGCGCAAAACCCAGGGCTGTTATGCCCTGATAGAAGGTGAAGTCAGCGGAAAGTGTTTAAGTGCTGGGCATGGCATGGATCCAAAATCCCTTACAGATCCCTATCCCACCCTGTGTGGCACAGGTTGGAGATGGGGCAGGTCTCAGAAGAAATGGATCTGAGTGCGATTTCCTACAGCCTGATGAGGTCTTGCCAGAGTGATGTAGCCAGATCTGGTCTGGACACAGGCCCAGGGTCCTTTTTAGTTCTTGTCCTTGTCATCTCTTTTCCTTTGCAGCTACGTCAGGACCCTTGACCTCCTAGTATGAAGTTCTTCAGCTCTGGGCATTGTGTCTGAAAATTTATGCCCCTTTGACTTGATCCCAATGAGGGTCTGCCCCCACTGTCAGAGACAATCCTCTCTTCGGCATAACCTGAATAACACATGATGGTGGGACTTGAAGAAATACAGCCTCCAAGCAGCCATCATCTGAATTAGCACAGCTGGAAAAGAGCCAGGCTGCAGGAACAGCAGTGCTGAGTCAGACCGAGGGGTCACCTAGACCATATCCTGTCTCTGACCAGCCCGTAGCGGATGCTCAGCAAAAAAGCACAAGAGCAGGGCAAGTACAGCAATATTTCCTCCACTTCATCCTTCCAGTTTCTGGCAATCTGGAGTTTAGGGACTTCCTGAGCCAGGGCTGTATCTTCATCTCTGTGGTCTAGGAGCCTTTGATGGACTTTCCTTTCAAGAATTTTCTAATTGCTTTTTGAACCCATTTATACTTTTGGCCTCCACGACATCCTGCGGCAACGGGTGTCACAATGTGGATAGGCATTGGGTGTGTTTGCTTTAAACCTGACACTTAATCACGTAAAGACTCCCCAGTCTTTGCACTAGGAGACACATTTTTATCACATTCTCCAGGCCATTCCTGATTTCACATACCTCTCTCATCTGCTGTCCCAGTGGTCTCTTTTCCGGCTGAACAGTCCCAGCCCATATGATACTTCTTTATTTTGAAGGCTTTCCGTAGCTTTGATCATCCCTGTTGATCTCCTGTGAACCTTTCTGGTCCTACTCTGTTTTTCCTGCCTGCAGTGGTAAAGAGGGCACATGCCATCAACGTACACAGCAACACAGGGATGAGGACAGGCGTCTTTTTGTTTTCTCAGTTTCTTTCCTAATAGTTCCTTATGTTCAGTTTTTCTTTCTGAGTGCTGCTGGACCCTGAGTTACATACTTAACGGCAGTGTCCACAGTGATTGCAGGGTGTCTTTCCTGAGTGGTAGTAGCTAATGTAATGTCCATTACTATATAGACAGTTAGGGTGGGGTTTTTTTCCCTGCAAGCATGAGTTTGCATTTGTTATCATGAAAATTTTATTTGCTATTTTATCATTTGCTAATGTGAGATTGCAGTCACTGGTACAGTGAGCTTTTTTGTGACTCTTCACAACCAGCATTAGTCATTTTAATGTTCACAGTTAGCATTAGCTTTTTAGTAACCTGGGCAAGATTAATACAAGGCAAATACTTAAGAGTGTCATCTCTAAGGGTAGTTTTGGACACAAGCCATCAGGCTTTGGGTTTAGTGCCTGTATGGTGCTCTTCTCTGAACCAAAGACATGTTGGACATCTCAAAAGGAGAGATGACATGAACAGATTCCCTCATTTCTTGAATTACAAACACCAGTTCTTACCTCATCATACTACAGGGAGTACAGAGTTGAAATGCCTGATTAGTGAGATGAGTGTAATGCACACGCTTGGGGCTATTCCAGGCACTGGAGCTAATCCAGGCTGTGGGGTACAGTGATGGGCCTGGAGCTATGCAGGCTGCAGATTGGATTCCAGGTTGCAATTAAGCTATTGATTTGCTTTATGAAGCTTTAAATATCCCAGGACACTTAACGTTTTGAAGGCACACCTCTTTTGATGTTGGTCTGTGACAGTGGCAAAAAATGTGCAGGTGTAACCTTGAAGCCCACAGGTTACTTGTTGGTTCTGTCTCATCCCATAAGCTGGGATCTTCTTTCCTCTGTACAGTTTGACTCTGTAAATCCTAGCAGTGCTTTGGAGGACCCATTGATCAACCGCTACATTGGGAAGTAGGGACGCAGTGAGGCTGCGGCTGATTTTTGAGGTTTACATTTGATCATGACTGGCCATTGCAGGGTGGGAAGAAGTCGGCTTTCCTTGCGACAGATGCTGGGGAAGCAGAGCCAGGATAGGTTGTTTCCGATGGGAGCTCATCGTATGAAATAAATAAGGGGAAAGTGAGAGTGAAAGACACATTGTATAAGATGTACAACTGGCGAGAAGCCAGCATAAATATTCATTGAGTATGTTAATTAGCAACTATTGCTGTTACTCATTAACTAATTTATTCAACAAATAGCATTCAGGCCACTCTAGAACACTGCATACTGTTACTGCTAAAAGGGATATCAGTTTCCCTGGCTGTCACCTGGAGACATTGATACTCCCCCATCTTTGCAAGTACTTTGATATGTGGAGATGAAAACTGCTGCAGAGGGCCAATGGAGCACAGTGTATTACTTATAGAGTAGGAGAAGTCCAATCTTATTCCCAGCAACATGCATAAGAGATTTAATTCATTAGTTCAACCTCAATTGGAGAAGAGTGGCAAGTCTATGACAAGATTTCTGTTTGGATGACAGCAATAGTGTGTAGGTTGCAGAGTCTGCAAAGGAATGGATGGGCTCCTCTGTGAGATGACTTTTTTAAAAAGAGAGGAAACAAAGGTAGAATAAAAACTCAGAATAGGGTGTTTCCACCAAATCTGGTAGGACCTGCCTGTCAAAATTACAGCTGACAGCTAAGAGTTGCAGAAGAGGTTGACATTACTGAGTGGCTGGATGATAAAGCAGAAAATGAAATTCAGTGTTGGAAAGTGCAAAGTAATGCACTTCAGAGAAAAACAATCTGAATATTGCATATGTAATGAGGGCTTCTAATATACCTATTATCAATCAGGAAAGGGAAACTGGAGCCACTGGGGACAGTCCTGTGAAACTATCACACCACCAGTGCTCAGTAGTGATCAAAAAGGGAAATGAGATGTTAGTAATTATTGGAAAAAGAATACAGAAAAGAAAAGAAACTAGTATTAAGCCATTACTTGAATCCAAGTACATTTAAATGGTCTGGTCCCCCCATCTCAGAAGCACAGAGCAGAACAAGACTAAATCTGTAACTGTGATAGAATAGGGTATGATAGTTATGGAGGGATAACTTCTATGCAAAGACCGAACAAGCAGACTGGAATATTCCTTACGGAAAAAAGCAATGATGAAAGGAAACATCTGAGAAAAATGTTTTAAATCCCAAATGGCATAGAAAAGGTAAATAAAGACAGCTGTTCTTACAATAGAAGAACGGAGAAACATGCAAAGAAATGATCAAGCAGCAAACTCAAACAAGAAGAAATACTGTTTCATACCACATCTAATGGTTTTGTGGAACTCCTTGCCCAGGGTGTTACGGAGGCCAAGAATATAACTGGTTTCAGAAAAGGAATAGAAACATTTATGATGAAAAATTCCTGTAGTGTCTGTTGGACGAAAAGACTCAGGAAGTTGTTGATTGCCAAAAGCTGAGGGGAGGCTCTGCCCACAGGAGGATTACTGTAACGTGCCCTGCTTTGGACTCTCGCTACAAACCTGCTGCAGGCCACTGTCAGAGACCGGGTCCTGGGGCACCCGGACTCACGGGTGACCTTGTGTAAGAATTTTTATGTTGATGCTCTGCAGTGAGGATTGAGATCCCTTTGAGGTCTCTTCCACCTCATCTTCTCTAATTAGACACTGGAGAAGAGCCAAAGGATGAAGAATCCTGATCTATCTATCTACCTACCCACCTACCTACTTATGTATCCAGATAACGTGTGTCATTTAGCAATGGCTTAAGCTTCACAGTATATTTTGCAGTACTTAAGACAAATGTACCTTGACACACAATTGTGCTGCCAGTGGTATGCTGTCACGTACAGCAGATGTGGATTGCACCGAGGTACTAACTACTCGCCCAGATAAGTAGTGGGCTGATCCTTACGGCATGCTCCCACAGCACTGTCTCCGTAGCAAGGTACTCAGGCAGCAGCAGCGTGCTAGTAAGTTCAGGTATGGCAGCAGCATCCCCAGGCGCTGGGCGGTGACTGCCTGCACTCGCAAACTGTCAGAGCATCCCTGACATGAATTTAGCCCATTCTAACTCTGTTCCTGGGCACAGTACTTAGACCAGTCCAAGGACCATTTCCAGTAAGTGGTTACCACGTGAACACTTTTAACTAAGAGGTTCGCTAGCACGGGCACTGCCTTTTCCATGCCAACTGGCTGCAGTGCCCAGGAACACTGGCTGGGCATGTTTCATTTACCAGTGTACATGTAGCTTCTGTGTCTGGATCCAGTTACAGGATTACGTCCGCAAGGACAGGGGAGATGAATTTGTGAATCAAAGCGGTGCAAATTTGTTGCCTATGAAGGGCAACATTTTCATGTAAGGCTGAAGGAAGAGAGACTACTCAAAGAAAACTCCAAAGATTCTTATCTCAGCTGTAAGAAATGTGCACATTTTGGAACTACATCACTGAAGATAGCAGGATGCTGAGCTGGCAAGTAAAGGAGGTGGAACAGAGACTCAAGGACTCTGAACCTCAAGGGGGAATGGCTTGGAGGAAAATCCTAACAAAAAAAAAGAAAAAGAAATAAAGGAGCAAACGAAAATATAGCTGACATTTATGCAGTACCCGAGACAATGACCTGCTAGCAGAGCTTCTTAGAATTTCAATAAAATATAAGGTGAAGTAGCAATTAACTAAAATGACAATCCAAGTCCAGCCCCTACAACAAGTTGCAGTATGTAGAGAAATATGTATGAAATTCTTTGATGGGGGTTTAAAGTATGAGATAAAAGTGGCGTTGAGAAAACAGTATTCTCTCTCCTATCTGGTCCATCATCACCAATGACTGTAAGTCGGTCGTGCCTAGCATTTGGTACTGCTTTTTTTTAAGGTGGTTGAGACTGAGGGAGAAAATGTAAATGCATGCTGTTCCCAAAGTGTTGATTGCATTTTATAAAAGCATGAAAAATATCAGTGAGTTGCCATTACTCATGCTCAAGCTGACAAAATGCACTGCATGAAAAGATAATAGCTGGCCCTCTTCCTCTATTAGCAGGTTGCGATGACATAAACTTAGACTTTCAGAGGAGCTTGGAGCTTTTCTTCCTAGTCTGTACTATGCTCTAACTTTGGGGCAGGTAAATCTGCAGCAAGCTTTATGTACAAAGCTGTCATGTTTTCTGGTGTGGGGCAATGAGGGCAGTGGGATGGATCCGGCACGCTGGTTAATGTGGCAAAGGAGGCACCGTGTTTGATGGAGTAGAGCCAGGAGACCTGGGAGGACACTGGAGCAGGACTGGAGGGGCAGAAGCTGGGCCAGCAACACTCAGGCTTTGCTCTAAGAGATCCTCTGGGCTCCACTTCAGGAAAACTCCCCCTTGCTTTCCTATTTTAATTTGCTCGCAAATTGTTTTCTCATACCACACAGGCTCTTTATTATTACTATTATTGACAATATTTTCCAGGTTTATTTTAAATTTGGTGCAGTGGCTCACACCCAGCAGGGCTCTCTTTAATGCAATGAAGAGTCTTCTCTCTTTGGATAAAGTCCTCATGGGAGAAGAAGATTTTAAAGTAGCCCAGGGAGGCGGGGGGAAAGGGATTGTTTTCTTTCAAAGAGCAACATGTATCTATGAATCAAAAAGGTTTCTGCAGCCTACGCTTAAAAACCCCGGAGAGTCCCTCGCAGGGAAGATATCACCTCGGGGAGAGTCCATCCCTCCCTCCCGGCAACCCCCACACAGGCTGGCTCGGCTTGCAGATGAAGTTTACCTCCGCGTTCGAATAGCTGCAAGCCCTGGCTCCAAACCCACCCAGGCTCTCTCGCCTCCTGTGGGAAACTGCCCCCCAGCTCGGCTCCCCGGATGCGGGCACTGGCTTCCCCCACAGTGGGAAAGGGGGATGCCAAAGCCCCTGGGCGAGCGAGCGTCTGGAGGGTGCCCATTATCCAAGCCCAGGCCCCCATCCATCATGCGGTCAATGTGGTGAAGTCTCACTCTTGGGGCTGGAGAAAGAAGAGAGGTGGGTGGTTCGCGTCCGAGCGGTTTCCAGGGATATCACAAATCCTAGGGGATCCTCGGAAAGTCAGGCCCAGCCACAGGGGCTGGACACCCCACGCCTCCCCCCTGGTCCCCAGAAGACAGCCTGGAGACGGCACAGGAGATGTGGTGGGGCTCCAGTCTTTTCTGGCTTTTCCAAACTGTCTTTGGAGGGCTGTCCTGGGGATAGAACCACTTGGTGGCCCTGCCTTGGCCCATCCAGCCTGGCATCCCGTAGAGGCACCATCTGCAGGCAGTGTCTTCACTAAGGTCCAGAAGGAAATAGTCAGGAAGCATGGGATCACATTTACCTCTCTTCTCTTGGGATGCTCCCTTTGAGGCACTACTTTCACAGGTGAATCCAGGCCACATAATTTCATAACCACATTTGTAACAGAGGTAAGGGAGATGAACGCTCTTACCATTCTCCTGAGGGAGATGTATTTCAAATAGTGGCAAATACTGTAGTTTCTAGATGATGTCTATCTCTATAGCGTATCCTTCCTCCATCTAGTTACCGGAATAAAACGTATCCTTTAGTAGCACTGAATATAAAAAGCAGCCCCATTTTCACTCAAAGACAGTGATGTGGTTGTCTGTTTCATCTAGTGTAATGTATGAAGACTTTCTAATGTCCCACAAGGGACATCTTTTTAAAGCAGCCTGTCAGCTTTACACTTTAATCCATTAGGCTACAAAATACAGAAAAAATGAACAGAAAAATATCTCTTTTAAGCTACTGTTGCTTAACCTGTTTCAGTATTTACATATTTCACAGCAGACAAAAATGGTCTTGCTCATTAGCAAGGAGTTTGGTTTGTGCCATCTTTATTTTCCTCACAGCTTTGTTGGGACCTAATTGCCCATCAGCAATGCACTGGAGGAGATAATGTCACTTCGTATGAATTAGCTACAAGGCACATCTTGGATTTCCAAATGCTTGCATGTATTGTTCCATTCACAGTATATGGTGTCCCACTCCCTTTTGAATGAGGACAAATATTTTTACATATGCAGGTCATCAGATATCTCAAGCCCATTCTATTTTGACTAGATACTGAAGGACCATACTCAGAAACCAGTCACATGGATTCCCCCTCCTGCCTCATTGTCCACACTTCTTGACAATCAGTCAGTTGTCCTTCTTGGCTTTTTTTGCTTCGGGCAGCTGAGTAAAGCCACATGCTCTCTGGATAATCAAACAGCTGATCCTCGAAGCGTGCATTGCCAGTCGTGACTCAGTAGATATGGAGACACTGTCGCTAGCTGGCCTTATGATATGCTCCTCGTGGCTACTGAATAGGCAATAGCACAAAGGGATGAGGAAAGACATTCAGGGCACATGCACAAACCAAAAGTATGGCATGGCAAAGCTTATCTTTGTTTATAAGGGACGCGTAGCCTTCGGCCGGGTCTGTTACACCCGGATGTCGCATCCTTGAATACAGTAGGCCTGCACCTACGCATTTCACCCACAGATCCAGCTCTTCTACATCCTCTCATTCAAATGCTTATCTTTTGCAGAGGAAACTTGCTGGAGATCCATTGCCCACACTAAGGACAGAAAACATGCACAGAGACCCCATTCTTCCCTTTAATGAGATGCCATCTCCATTTAACTAGTTTCTGGCAGAATTTTCAAGCGTTGCAGATCTCACATTCCAATTACATCAGTCGGTATTTTGCTCTTTGGCAAAGGCCACCAACTTCAGCAGCTTGCTGCATTCACTAACAGTAGCAGAGATTACCTACGAAACAGGGCGACAGGCCTAAATAAGCAAGTTACATGCAAGAAGCCAGATCCTTGGCCCAGCTGGGGCTGCTTTGCCCAGCTCCAGCAGCACAAAGCTGTCACCAAGCCAGCCCAAACAGCTGTTGGAGGATTCCCTTGGCGCAAAAGAATTCCTGAATGGCAAAGAGCCACTAAAGCAACTCCTACACAATCTCACTCACTGGTCCCCAGAAATCCCTGACAGCTGGGACAGCACAATGGGGCCAGAAGCACCTGTTACCATTCAGAGCAGCCTAAAGGCTGCTCTATAGGGCAATGAATGGCAAAACGAGCACCGAGCATCTTTGGGAGCGCACAGAGGCCTGCCTTTATCACCTCGCATCCACAGCCGGAGGTGCACCGTGGGAATATTTTTTCAAGGCACTGCTATAGTAGAGTCAGAAACTCAAGGCGCTCCGTGCGTGCCCGTGCTTTCTGATGTTTGTATTTGTGGAGACTCGGAGCGAGGGAAGAAGGAAATCTGGGTCCTTGCAAGGGGAAGGAGCCTGGAAGCAGAGCCAGGTTTCACAGCTTGGCCCTTCTCAGTATGGAACCACTGGAAACCTCAGATGTGAGCCTCCTTCCAGGAATTTGGAGCCATCTACTCAGAAAGCAAATATTGCAGCTTGGCACCTTATTTAGTCTGGCATTTCAGGTGAAACCTAGGGTTTTCTTTCAACCTTCAGTCCCAGCCAGGCCTGCCAGAACCTTTCCCTTCATCTTGCTTGCCCTTGTGGTCAGCTCCCCTTGCCAGTTCCCTGTTGTCACTACCCCAAAGAGTCATCTCGCTCCCAGCTCTCCTCTCAGACTAATACAACCCCCTTTTTATTCAGTGCCTATCTGCCACAAGGTTCCTCACTGATGCTTTTAGGCATTCTGCTCTACTCAGATTTTGGGTCTGACATCTAGGCTTCATTAATCCTTTGGCACATGGGAACTGACGAGTCCCTTAGAAAGACGGAGTTACCCCAGAAGAGGATGCTAGTTCCTCCAAACGGCCATAAAAGGCTCTGTGTTGTAGTATGCTTCTAGAGGTGTAAAGCAGAATGAAGCCCCTGATTACGCTCAGGTTTAGGGTCTAACTTTTAGGCCAATTTATCTTTTTTTCTCAGGATGAAATTATGTCTGAATTTCTAAAATAAAATCTGTATGAATGGTGCATAATGAGAAACAAAGGAATAATTTATTATTTTTATTTCATCACACAGAACGAATGCCAAATAAATAAATAAAAAATTTCCAGCTCTGTTAATAATCCTTTCCTAGTGCTCATCATGGGATTCATCCCCAGCCCTAGACGTACTTCACTCAAATGACCAGTATCAGCATCAAGGTTTCATGCAGCATCTGAATGGAGCATTGTTTCTGTGCTGTGCTCTTAACACGCTCTTGCTCTTATTAATTGGGTACTTAATAAGAATTTGTGAGGAATCCACCTTTCATATACTGCCAATGTGAAAGGGATTAATATTGAAGAGATCTAACAAAGGACACAAAGACAGGCCCTGACCCGGAGACCTCCTAATCAAGGATTTAGACAATACACAACAGGTGAATACCCCGGTAGGATAAATGGAGACAGGAAGGAGGAATGGAAGACAAGTGCATTTGCCTAAGCTAATAATCACAGTGATCTCAAGAGTCACAGGTGGTCACTAGCTGAACCCATGATTCAACAGCCAAAAAAGTTTAGTCCAAAAGCTTACAAGATGAATGTGCTCTATGTAAGCACAATTCAAAGCATTTTAAAGCCACTGGAAAGACTCCCATTAATGAGACCTGAGGAGCTGAAATATTTACCTCTTGGTTTTAATCATTATTGGATGCAAAATTTGTGGATGCAATAAAGGCAGTGGTTTTATGGCATGTTCTAATCCCTCCGTAACTATTCTCAGCAAATACCTGTGTATTCCTCAGGTGATAAATTGCCTGCCTCTTTCCCTCTGAACCACACAGGCTAGTGCCCTTCTGGACTCCATTTTTAGTAGCAATCCCTTCTGACACCCACAAGTCACAGGCAACAACTGTCTTACATCTCAAGCAATATTACTTCCTGATGTATTAGCTGAATTCATAGCAATAGTTTTCAACCTGCACCTAGTTTTGAAGATTGGTACTTTCTGAAGTTCAGTGGTTTGCTTAAAAGCTTGTCTAACCCTCCCAAGCACAACAGCTATTCCTTCTCCCTACAAATTTTGACCTTCCCAACTACTAACTGGATGCTCAGAAATTGCAGATTTTTGCCTTTTCTGGAAAACTTGTTCCAAATGCAAAGAAACCTAGCATTTTAATTCATCAAGTCAATGATTTTTCCATTGCAGCTCAGAAGAGAGTCAATCAGAATAATGCAGCTGGGATCAGGTAAGCATGCAATCAGGGAGAGATCAGAAAAGGTGGGGGAGAACAAACAATACTCTGTTTAAAAAGAAAAAAATTACTCTAAATTGCTGATGAAAAACCACTCATTCCAACAAGGATATGTCACCAAGATGTCACAAGATGAGGTAAGAAATGATAGTTGTGACCAGCAGACCTCTGGTTTTGCAGTCAAGGAAGAGTTTGCAAACATCTTTGTTTTGGACAGGTTATATACTCCCTCAACATGCACCAGAGGGGCATTGCTGCCAGAGAATAAAACTCTGAAAGTCCTCAACAATTTTGTGTAATACTGTAGTAGATATGGCAACAGTAACCAAACGCAAAGCCAGTGGAAACAGACTCACAGTTCATGTGGGCACTGCAAAGAGTTGCTGGTATAGCCACATCAGGCAGTGCATAGAGATGTCCCTTCCTCACACAGGTCTTACAAACAAAATCCCTTGCTTTGCTCTTCTGGGATAACACATTTGCCTCTGGGCTGAGGGTGGAGGTGAAACAAGTCACACTGCCAAAAGCGCAGTTTTCCTGATATAAGCTACATTCACAATAAGGCGTTTTGCTGGTGGAGAATACTGTTAAAGCTGTATTGGCAGAGTAGAGGGATGTGGACCTGATCCGAGAGAAGCTGGCAGGTTTGCATACTGTGTATTATCCCTTTCCAACCTTCTCTTCTGAATAAAAAATGGTGTGGAATCTAATTTCCTCTCTGAATAAAACATGAATATAGATAAGACAAAGTAAGGACCCAAAGACCACAGCAGCATACTTTCTTGTTCTTCTTACTATTCAACATCATGGCAGCTCACATATAGAGCAGCTCTAGAAACCATCTGTCATTGAGCAGCTCTTTATTCAAATGAAATCAACTGTGAAGTAATCATGGTTCTCATTTTTATTATCTCTCCTTACAGTGAACTTGATTAAAATCCAGCGCACGGTATGCAAACAGGCTGTTGTAAATTTGTACTCTCACAAAAGGGGAAAGAAAGTGATCTGCCCACGTGCCTAGAACTTTGTCATTATACATGGGGACAAAAAAAGGAAGGGGCACACTGGGTTGCATAAACAAGTTTGTCCGGACACAAACTGTCCTAGCCCTATTCAAAGGCCACGTCTGCTGCATGACACCATCAGAGGGGCCGAGGATAAGCTAATTTTACTAGCACGTATAAAAGGCTTGGGCATGTTCTGAATAAACTAGATAGCCTGGCTTCAGCAGCACGTGCTTTAAAGTCTTTTGCCCAGGAGGATGATTTGAGCTTCTGAGGAATGAACTCAAAACAGACGTGATTCTCCTTTCACTTCTGGTGGTGTAAATGGGGAGTGATTCCATTGTATGGCTGGTATGAATGAGACTGGGAAACAGTCCCAATCAGTCAATCATTCTCTGCTTTGTCTATTCATTAAACCCCTCTTCTCCTCTGCACAGATGGCCAATGTACTATTGTACTCTAAGAACTGGCCAAGTTAAAAAAAACAACGAAAAAGAATATGCCTGACAAGTCAGCAATAAATGTTTGTTTTTCCAAAAAAAGGGCATATTAGCCTGCTTCTACAGATAAGGCTTAAGCTATACATACACACATATATGTAAGTAGATACAGATATATATACACATAGATATGCAGAATATATATAACATAGATACACACAAACATATGTGTGTATGTATATATATATATCTCACTCCAACGCCCACAGATTTCCCAGCACAAGGCAAAAGGTGTGATTTTTTAAAACCACGGTAGCTAGCGCAGTGTTAACAAACCTATCTTTGTGCCTTGGAAAAGGCACAGCCAGAGAAGGAGGCTGCAAGCGACATGAATTTGGTAGAGCAGCATTTTGCAGCCGTGCCATCTAAAACCAGGAGAATGTCCAGGAGTAAAGCCATGAAGTATGCAGGCTGCGCCGCAGCTCCTGGGACTGCTGGCTGCAGGCAGCAAGCATTGGACTGGAAAGGTGGAGGTTGGAGGACAAGAATAAGGGGACAGGCAGGCGGCATGCAATTTAATACCTGCCAGTCTCCTGGGGTATAACCGGAGAAGAGATGGTGTCTGTCACCCCACAGTGCCCAGCCAGTCTATGTGACCCATGAGACAGGGTCTGTGGAAGACTGGGCATTAAATCCAGCTGTCCTTAGCCCTAGAGTGTTCAAGTATCAAACCTCTGTACCTTCTTCTAGCAAAATCCTGTAAAATAATTACCTGGGATTAATACTTACACAGGTCTCAGTTCACCCCAATGTCTAAGGAATTATACCAGGGATGACTTTCCCACATTTCCCTGTGACATGCTACAGAACTCAATCCCTGCTGAAATCTTAGAGCTCTGGCTAGTCACAGGGACCCAGAACACATTTGGCAGTTATAACATTCACACAGTGCGTGCTCATGTTTGCCAAAGTGTTTTACAGTACTCCCATCATAGCATACTGCTGAAAGGGTGATCCTAGTCACCCTCTGAGTGCTATAGTCTGAGCAAATGCACCCATCAACTGCACCCAGCCAGTGGCTTCTTATTAGTTGGCATACAGAAATTCATCGACAAACTTCTTGGACAGCTTGAGTCATGGCAATGGTGTGCATAAGCCCACGTGCAGATAGACTATACCTAGGCTGTTCGGCAGGCACTAGCCACATAGATGGATCTGAGTTTTTTAAAGCACTCTTTGGGGCAAAATTTGCTTGTGATAAGAAAGACTAGGGTTTGTTGCTCAAGTAAATCTCTCAGGTCAATTGTGTTTTGTGCCAAACCCTGCCCAGGTCTGTCCTGGGTAGCTCCCAGGAACAGATACTCGGTCTGTAGTGTCCTCAACTCAGCTAATCTGCTGCTGCCCAGACTGAGGATGTCTGTAGGGACTGGACGTGGACGTATCTTCCTAACCTGCTTGCTTCTTGCCTTGGCACCTAAGGACTGATAGTCACAAGAAGCTAGGCACAAGTCGTGCATCAGTTAAGATGTTTCTCATCTCATACTGAGAAGACCATATTTTGAAAGATTTGGAGTCTGTGTAGGTGTCAGAATGGTTCCTCCGTCAACAGTTCCTTTGCAGAGAACACAGGCTGAACCTGGTGCATCACTGAAGCAACTATGCATGTAACAGATGCACACAGGGAATAGAGTGGTTTAAGCTGCCTGACTAGCCTCTGCTCTCCACGCAGGGCACCTGGTACAGGTGTCCCTGCCTAAATCATGAGCTGCAAGTTATGGGGAACTTTCCTCCCTCCCTCCAGGGCCCTTGATGCCCTGTAGTCATAATTCACTGAGGATGGATTTCAGAGCCTTATCGTACTCAGAAGAATATCAGGACTGATAAAGACTGGACAGCTTCATGTTAACTAATGAGTTTTCAAGCCATTTTTGTCTGGAAATTTTGAAATACTCTTTGTGAAAAATAAGCATAGAGAGCATTGCTTACAGATAACAGGATGTTCATGGTAGCTCTGGTATACGTCATTGTTTCCTGCGCAAACAAAATGGTGCTATAGTTCTTCAATGAGGAAAATTATGCCAATAAAGAGAAAAGAAAGGAAAATCTGAGAGAGCATGGGGCACCTCTGAGTATACAGGATGCAGCTGCAAGAAGAGCAAAATGTCTGTTTTGTCTGTGATAGGTAGGAACTCAAATATGCAGCACCCAAGAAATAAAGGGGTTTACCCAGGCAATAAACAGAAGATGGTGATTACTTTGGAGCTGCATACAAATGCTGAGATTCCTTGGCAATGATTTCGTACCTTTTCCTGAGGCATGCTCTGCTGGTACATAAAAACAGTATCTTCCCGTGTCCCACAGGGATTTATGTTTTTGTTAGTCACTCGAGGTGGGGCTGTGGGCAGGGTCAGGCAATGCACCTAGAGGTGAAAATGTGGGAGCAGCTCTCCCTCCCGCTTCTTTTCTGGGGGTTTCATTTGCTGCGTTTTTAATAATGAAAACTAAACCAAAACAAGAATGCAGCATCTGAAATGTTTAGAAAACACAGGGCCCCGCTTAGATGAAAGCAAACTGTGCTCCCTCATCAGGTAGATGGAAGTCTGCGCCCTCCTGTGTTTATCTGCTCCCTGCTAACCTCAATTCACCTTCATGGCATCCAGGGAATCTTTGCTACAGGGCTCATGTATCAAAGGCTTCAGCTTCTGAGCATCTCATTGCCCCGTGCTTCATCAGATTAAATTGTTGCACATCCTTACATTGATCCGGTGGGCTTTGGATGTGGGTCCTTTGTGCCTTTTCCAACGAGCACGTCATGACTTTTCTCAGGATTGCTACCTCATTTTGGACATGTATAGCCCACCCCTCATATAACCTTGTATTCTTTAAAAATACCAGCACTTGGAACCAAGTCCTAAGAGCTCTCCCTGCCCCCCACCCCCAAGATAACTTCACCCTTAGTTAACCCACCCAGATTGAGAGGCAGCAGAAGAGGGGTGCTGAGCTGTGTGGAGTTGGAGACAGTCAGGAACCAGAGAAAAGAGACTTTGGGGTTCTCCTCAGACTCTAAACAAATAACTCATTCTGCTGCTGAATGGCGGGGACTTTTAAACACGTAATCTAGAGGGTAATCTAAGGGCAAAACCACAGGAGGTTCAGATTTGTCCAAGCTAAGGACCAGCCCTGACTGGGTCAGACAGCTCTCTCAATGCGGGATATACATGGCTGCCACCCAGCACTTGGGAGAAGTCTTAATGTTGAACAGTCGAAGAAATAAGACATCTCTAAAAAAACAAGGTATAAAGCCTGGCTTCTTGCTTTAAGTACATATAATCTGGATGCAGTTATTGCTTGTGTAAAAGAGTGATTCACAGGGCTGGCATGAAGGTAAGCACAGCTCTAGGAAGCTCTTTGAAGGCCATCACTGCTAGCAAAGAACTTTTTTACTTCTGACTTGAAATGTCCTCTGCTGTCCCAGGCAAGGGCTTCTCTTCAGCAGACACCACCATTCCCAGTTAACTGAACAGTAGTTTTACAGTATGTGCAAACCAGAGTATCTCAAGGAAATTAAACATAAAACTGTATAAAATGACTTTTGAAATCCAACTTGTAGAATTTGCCTTTACACTGTATTTTATTTCAAAACAAACTTAATTCTCCCTTTGCTTCAGGCTGCATGTCTCCTTACTACACATTTTAAAGCTTAATCTCACATTCTTAATTTTCTTGAGTAATTATATGCATAGAGTCACCATATCTCCATAGTTTAGCACTGCAGTAATTATGATTATTTACAAGATCAACTGAAGATGACCTGACATGAAAAAAGCAGACCTGAAAAAAGGCTTACATGCCCCAAACCTTATCTTTGTTTTTTCACCCTTATCAGTTGGCTTAATAAAAAGATACTGTATTACCTTCCAAACAACTCGCTTGTTTATATCATTAGATCATCATGACTTCAGCAACTCTCACATCTTGTCTTCACCTTTGGAAAGAGAGACATCACACATGTTGCTGCCTATAGCTTCTGTACTAAAGCATTATCACTGTCTTTATGTCAGTCTAGCTATACAAGAAACTAATTGGAGCAGCTTTAGAGAGAATCATAGAACAACTTAGGTTGGAAGGGACCTCTCAGTGTCACCTGGTCCAACGCCCACTCACATCAGAGCCAACTTCAAAGTCAGATGCAACTTCAAAGTTAGATCAGGTTGCTCAGGGTCACATCCAGCTGAGTCTGGAGTATCTCCAAGGATGGAGACTCCACAACAGTCAATGATCTGAAGCACTCATTGCTCACTTGAAGTTGTGTGATACTTAAATACATCCCACCATGCAGCTATGTAGCAGTGAGCTAATGGGAGTTCATGTACTGGGCAATACAGTGCTAGTCCTTGGTCCTTCAGAGATGCTGCTGTTGCACATGCGCTCCTTCTTTTTCCTCATGAAAAAACAATTACCCTCATCACTGGAGTGACTAGTAAGGGCAATGCAACTTGCTGGTACTTTCATCTTCATCTTTGTTTCTCTTGGTTTCAGGAAATATTTCCTGCCAGTTTGTCTGAGCATTTATCATATTTCGATATTCTTTTTACCCAGAAAAAAAAGAAACCCCCCAAATCCCAATAAAACCTCAAACACTGGAGCTATAATTAAAAAAACTTATAAACTTCAAAATGAACCTGAGGCAAAATCAGAGAAAAAAAGTATGCTTAATCCAGAGACTGTTTGCCTGCCTTTGCTTGCCTCAAATTTTACCTGATCTTCATTGACCTAAAGAGACTTTTCAGCTATTCCACTGGCATGCTGCACATTTGTATTTAGAGCATTATCTGAGGTCCTGTGGACTCAGAGCTTTCTTTTTCACTCATCCACAATTGCTTTGTTTTGGTTTGAGACATCAGTAGGACGTTACTTGCAGACGCTGTAGTATCAAGTGAGTGGATAAGAAGCAGAAATGGTGGAAGTGATCAGGAGCAGCGTTGCAGAGAGATGATTTTGGCCAGGGGAAGGCGTTTACACATGATTTATAGGGGGAAAAGTGTGAAGCATTCAAGGGTGTGTCCTGTTCTAGAAGATCACTATTAAAGCAAATCCATATTTGTAAATGGAAATAATCAGATACATGTAAAACAGCACAGTTCACTCTTTCTAGCATTAATGCCATTAATAGTAAAATGAAAGCATATGTATTGTTCATAGTGCTTGCCAGTGTTTCAGTGTATTGATTTAGGTCTGTATAATATACTTCAGGAATAAAAAATCCAAAAAGTTTGCATCTAGTCAAAGTAAGAAATCTTTTGACAATATTCCTGATAGATTGTTGATTTCACCTAAATTAGTTCAGATTTTGCTGCAACAATTCTCCTACTAAAACATTCCAGGTTTTCAGACAGCAGCCCATATTTTCAAATAAAGGATTGACATTTTCCACTGAACATTGTGCTAAAAGCAATTTCTTTTCCACTTTTGTCAAACATTTCCAACAAAACATTACCAGTTTTCTGCTGACTTCTATTTGGCCCTGTCTTTGCAAGAACCAAAGCCCATTTTAAGGGATTTGGATAAGAGTCTAATACACTTGCAATTGCTTTACTCCCACTCAGGGGTCCTAATTCCTGTAGTCCAGATCTCTGGCCCTTCCTGATGAGTTGACTGTAACATGACTCATCTCCTTCTTGACCTACCCAGCTGTTCTTATTTCATTTCTCTTTGCTGGGTCAAAGACAATCAGATCATTTATTCAAACTTTCCAAAATGAAGGAAAACTAAAATTTTTAAAGGGCAACATATCATGACCAATTACCCAATTACAGTCTCCTACACAGATTTGTTGACCTGGATTTTGAGTAGGACTCAGTTATTTGATGTTGATTGATAACTTTTGTAGGTATTTGAATTAAGACAATATCAGAATAAGCATGACATATCTTGCTGATTTTGTAAGGTCAAGGAAAAACTTCCTCTGTGTAGCATTACGCTGGAGCTCAGTGTAATACAGTGACTTTTCATCTTTCTTTGAAAGACCAATTAGCAGCCACATCTAAAAACAGGCAACTGGCCCTACTGAGCCAAAGGTCTAGCTTTTTACTGCAGTTTCTTTATATATCACTACAGAAATATCAATATAGCTTAAGGGCAGCCATTCAGGTTTCTGTCTACCTGCAGATTCTTGTCATGTTCTCTTTTTGCCAGGTCTCTTGGAGGAATTTGTTATGGTAGGCATCACCCTTGTCTTGGGTGAAACAACATGAAGCAGAGATAACAGGATGGGAGAGTTAAGCTGGGCAGGAAAGAAGGATTAATGAGGGGAATGGAAACAGACTGGAAAGAGGAGATGATTTCTTTCAATATGTTGGCCAAGGCAGGCAACATTTTTTTTGTTTTTCTGTGGCTCAGTGTCAAAAACTTCACTATCAATGAGCAGACAGAAGAAACAATTTGCAAAACATGAACACCTCAGCTTTATGTGTCTGGCATAGATCTTCCTGAATTTTTTTCCATCTATGTTATTTTCCTCTTCAGTAATAAAAAACCAACCTAATGAAAGAGAAGTAACCCAGGACAAGATTGGTGTGATGTATCCACCAGTCCTTTCTTTGAAAGCAGAAACCTCTGCTTATTTGTTCTAGCACTTAAAAAAGGAAAGGAAAAAAAAAAAAAGAAAAGACAGACCTCGCTCATATGTGAAGTCAAGCAGGAGGCCAGCTTTTGCTTGCCTTACTCCCATGAATAAGCCAGCTGAACTTGCATATTTGGTGTGAACTTAAAGTGAGTGAAGCTCTGGAATGTACTCCTGATTTGCAAAGGGAAGTCAATCCCCAAAAGAAGCTTCACTTGGATCCAGGTGCCCCTCGTGTGTAAATACAGATGCAAAAGTGGTGGTAAGCAAGCCTCTTCTATTGTGTAAATTAGCTAGTTCTAAGGTGGGGATTTAAGGGGAACTTTGTCCTGCAGCGGATAAAAGCGAGTGAGCTCTTCAGTACAAAAAAAAAAAGAGTCAGAGAAAGAATGTGCAGCTAATCCAGATGAAAGACCTACAGGCAGTCTTTAAAAACATGTTCATACAACGGCCTGGGAAGTTTCCAAATGGATGCAACATCTTGAACATCTTTCACAGCTTTATATCTGCCTTCGGTATGGAAATGAGAGAAGGGAAATGCTGATAGGAGGGTTGAGAGGAATAAGTTGGGTACTTTGAAATGCAGTTGTTCTCTGGTGTTTGTTCCCCCCTCCCCTAAAGCCTCCCCCAGCAGTTTCTCATTTTTACAGAGATGAATCTGTGCCCTGCCAATTGTCTACCTCTGAAGGGCAGGACTAGTGACAGGTTTGCAGTCCTAGATCTCTTTTGAGATGTGAATTCTCAGCATCAAGGTCAAAAGCAGGGGTCATGATCCCTCGCCTGCCTATCTTTCACAGCGCTCCTGGCTACATGTACCTCTTTTTAGACATGGCAGATGGTGAAATACTGAAAGTACAAAGGATTACCCAATCCTATTCAATAGCTGAACTATTTGTGTATTATTGTTATTTTGGAGCGGGGGTGGCCTCGTGACATCCTCACTATGTCTTTCACTTTAAGCTGCCCTTAGATATGTTCGTTTGGAAGGCTAATGGGAAATGTAGTGTTCTTTGCCTTGTTTCAAAAGGCTGCAAACCATCCCCCAAATGCCTTTGCTGCAAATTTTTACATAAACAAAATCTATGACTGTTTACCACAAAGGCTATATTAGTACTAGTTTGAAATGAGCTGTGGATGTCCAGATCATTATTAATAATGTATCAGCCCATGTTTTCTTTAGGCCAAACCTCTGAAATCTGAATGAGGTCTTAAAACTCTACTTGAGACTAAAACTTCAGTGGAGTTCTTCAGAAACTAGAATTGTTTGAAAAACTGCTGTGCAGCTTTACTGTGGTACATCATATGTGAGCAAAGGGAATTAGAAAGTGAAAGGAGGAGGCTGTCTGTCTCATTCTGTTAGAGTGCTGATAATTTGCTTTTTCATATTTTAAAGTTTCTCAGTGATACCTGAACATAGAGTTCATTGCTGAACTCTGAATCTGAGAACAGAGAAGTTTCTTTAAACAAACCAGAAAATAACTTTACTAATTTCACTTATTTTCTAGAAGCCTTTAACAAGTACTATAGGAGGATACAGACTGAACTGCTACTGTGTCATTATCAGTTATGATGGAATACAGTTCTGAAACTTCTAAATCTTTCCTAACCACTCACAAGTGTCAAAACACTCTCTGTTTTCATCAGAACCGCGAAGGCTGTGATGGAGATGTGTGCAAATGAGGACATGCTGCCAGGCTATAGTTTGCCCTCCATGGCACCAGAAGGCCACGATTTATCCTGCCATTACAAGAAAAGGAAAAGATGGAGAAAAGGAGTTGGACTCCCATTTTATAGAGTCGCAGCCATGCTGCTTGTAAGCTGTTGTGCCTTCAGGAGGAAGAGGACAAACTCTGCTATCACTCTTACCAGAAAAATGAGAGCAACGTCTCAGCAGCCAGATGAAGAGGTACAACCACTGCTGGAGCAAACAGTGCAACCGCATCAGGCACGAGCCGTGAGGATGGAGTGGAGGGCAGAGATAAACACCAGCAAAGGGCTGAAGCAGGGGCTGCTAGCCCCAGGGTCTTGGCCACCCCTCTTCCCTTCCCCAGTCAGGAGCGGGTACGCTGCGCTCCCAAGGAAAGTGGGCACAACCTCGCGTGGGAAGGTACCACTCACAGGTGTTTTGTGGAAGTCGCAGAGCTGACGGCAATGTTGAAGCTAAGCACATGGTTCAATTATCTCGCTGACAAAGTTATAGCGTTGGCAGCTGGTGCAAAGGGAGGGAGCATTTGGGAGTACCCACAGCCAAGCCCTATTCTCACAGACACCAGGGTAAATCTGAAATGACTCCATAACTGGGTGAAGGTTTGACACCTTTATTAACCCTTTAGTCCCTGTTAGCAATCAGCTTGTGCAATGATGTATTTTGGGTGATATCCAGTACCGAGACATAGGCAAATCTGAGGGGTTTGCTTTTTTTTTCCTTCCACATGAACAGAAGGCTTTTGACTGTCATTAATGAGGATATGAAATGACAGTAACACAGCAGAGTGGAAGGTGGCAATTTCTTGGGCAATGGAAATGTCACCAGGAGTATGTTGGTTTGTGGGAAATTGTTCCATAATATAAGACCACACGAAAGGCTCTGGGGCTACCTTCAGTTGTCAAATTATGTTTGCTGTTAGCAGAAAGCTGCAGCAAATCTAAGACCATAATTTTGTGCTCGTGCAATGTTTTGAAAGCTCCACCTGAGCAATCAAAAATTTACTTCTGAATACCCACAAACTTATGCAATGCAAGTATTTTTTAGCATGCAAAACTAGTCACACTCAGCTGAATGCCGTGGTGCTCAACCTTAGTGGCATAAAAAGGGATTGTTCTGTTAAACTCAACAGAAGATACTGAAGCTCTGGTCCCATCCTACAACCTCTTGGAAATTTTGTCTCCATCACAGAGAATGTGAGAGAGCTGAATCCCCTCAGACCAGTGTTTTTCACACCATACTCTTATCCATGTGAATAGTCTAAGTTGCACTGACTGAATGCAAACCATGTATTCCCACACACACTAAACTTCTAGAAGGTAATAATAAAAGTATCTTTTTGCATCCCAGACCAGAATCAGGCCCAATGTATTTAAATAACCCTGGCTTTAACTTAAAGGTCAAAGGAAAATGAGTAATGAACTAATTCTTAAACAATGCAAAATTCAGAAATGTTTCTGGTGTGCAATGTATGTGGCTGTTATCCTCCTTGTGCCATTAGAGTTCATAAATACAATGTAAAGGAAATGTCCTTTCATCTAATATTAACAATCAGAATCTGAAAAAAAGACCATTGACCTTAACATGAACAGAATTCAAATGAGTAATAATTTCCTCCTATTTTAAAAAAGCTTTCAATAAATTTATTGTTTTTAGTTTTCATAGGGCTTGGCTGGTGTGCTGGGAACACTGCTATTTGCTTATCAAGCTTCTGCCCTTATATATTCCGAGTTAATGAAAAGCACTCTAGCCTGGTGCTGGCTGTGATAGGGCTGTGCTCATACATGCACTGTTGAAGGGTGGGTGGAATATTCTGTATTTTCTCATGCACTATATTTCATTGTGGATTTTTTTTTGTGTGGGTGAGGGGGGAAGTGGATTACAAAATTAGGACTTTATTTTAGTTGCAATGTAATTGCTTCAGCCTCCTTTAGATGTTTTTAATAACTTTAGAAGTAACAATGCACAAAAGCACAGGAAGCAATATGAGAAGCAAGCCCTTACCCAGCCTAGTTAAAATACTTTGGCCACAGTTTACAGAGTTGGGTGCACAACATTAGGCACCAAGACTTCATATGTGGATCCCTAGAGAGGCTCCTTCCACACCCGTAAGTCCAATTGCCTTAGTTCTGGCACCAGTTGCTCGGGGGATAAACCCGGAGGACTGAACACCTAGCAAAAAAGCACTCCATAGGATCAGTTTCTGCCATACATATCTCACGTTCTGATGTGTCTGGGTCTGGCCGTGGCTGCTGCCTAGGTTGTCCACTGGTCTGGTCCTGGCTGGCAGCACCTATAAACTGGAGTGGTTGTCCAGGTGAGCAGGAGATGCCCATGTAAATGATTTTGACCTAGCTCACAAGCATGCCTCAGCCAAAACAAGATCAGAATTTCTCCCATAGAGAGAGGAAAGCAGGGCCTCTTATTTATCTCTTTCCTTCTAGGAAGTGATTTCAAGGACAGAAATTACATATCCTTGGGCACAAAACAAATCTAGTTCTGTTCTTTCCGGTGCTGTGGGCAAGCCACTGCTTATCCCAGGGACGGAGTTTTATTCTGGTTTAACCTCATTAATTTAGTCACTGGAGTGCTGTAGAAAGGCTCTGCATAACTGATGAATTTCGGTTATTTTCATGAAATTGCTGCATCACTGAATATTGTGGTTGAGCCTATTGCAGCCTGGAAGTATCCTTGACACTTTCACTCTTCCTGCCCATATCGCTGTGAAATGCTACCCAAGGAAAATAAGCTGTTATTCTAGGCTCTGCTTGAGCACCAGAGTTTTGGAGGATGAATCTGGCCTTGGATCTGAAACTCTGTGCTGTGAAAAGAAAGGGAGAATCCTCAGATGGGGAAACAAAGAAACCAGGATGTTCTCACCTTAAAAAACATAAAGAGGGAGAGGAAACTGGGGCAGAAGAGAGAACCAGAAGGACAAGCTTTTATAGCAAAGGAGCTATTTTCACAGCTGAGGATCAGAGAAGCTGGCTGCATAGGATGGAGAAAAAAGTGAGATTGCCTTGATCCATGGGAGAAGCCATGAGCTACAGTGAGGGCCATCTCATGATCACTGACCAAAACCTACAGAAAGCTCAAGAGTGGTGAGGTCCAGCACAAGGCTCCATACTGCTCTTTGACCATTTCACCTCAATCTGTGTTTCTTGCACCGGTGAAAGAGAAGGATGACTACATTTAGCACCCTTTGTAAAGTCTGGAATATTCTGCACTTCACCATTTCTCTGAAGGAGTACGCTGTAACCTATAGTGCCTGAAAAGCTGGAGGTAGGGAAGTGTCACGCCTGCAAGGCTGGAGGTAGGGAAGTGTTTGATCAAGCAACTGGATGTCTACAAGGGTGTCCACACAAGGAACAGGACAGCTGAACTGTGAGGGCCCATTTCTAGGAAGGAGAGATGATCCAAATATGTTAAGTATGGAAGAAGCACCTAGTAAAGGAATAGCTTGGGAACGATCAGACTCAGGTATACGGAGGCACTTGAATTTAACAATTTGGAAGCCCAAAACGGCAGCCTGTTCCATGGGGAGCTGTGAGAGTTTTATGACTCTTGTTTGGTCTAATTGTGATGAACTCACTGCTTTCCACCCATAACTCTAACATGCATGACAGTTTGTGCAAAGGCTAGGTTTCACACATGAGGAAGACCAAGCTAAACCCAGATGTATTTATTTGTGCTGTAGCGGCACCTAAGGGCAGCCAAGAGCCTAAGTCAGTCTGTTACAGGTACCAGCACCTACCTAAAGAAAAAAAAAATCCTTTGCCTCTAAGACAAGTAGATGGAGTATAAAATGAAGATGTGGGGACAAGTGGTGGCTGACCTGAGCAAGGTGACACATGGGAAGTGGAAATGTACATTTACTTACTTGAGTAATCAGGGGTTTTTTTCTGCCTTGCACTTTTGCACTCATACTCGTGTCCAAAGCTGTCCATGGATACCAGACTACTTTAGTTTGTTTTTCAGACTGTGAATCAGATGTTACTTCAGAACTATCACAGAAGACAATCATTTTCCTGTGGTGAAATGGTTATTTGGGTGATCCAGCCTTTCAGAGGATACACCAGGCTAGCGTCTCCTCTGGGTGATCCAAAAATGCCAACAAAAATGGGATATTTACTGTGTGCGTTGAAAAGGCATTGGACAGCGAGCTCTTTTCTGACCTATGAGAAACATTGAGCTGGACAATAAAATGCTTCCCCACCATCTTCTATTGCTGTCACCTGTTCTTTCCATGAGAGACATGTGAGCTGGGACTAGTTTTGATGTAATCAATGCAGTTCCCTGAAACCCAGTTGAATTACTCTGATTAGCACCAGCCAAAGATCTGGGCCATGGACTTTCAGGGGAGCCTTCTTGTCTCAGAGCTATTGTTAATGCTTCCTGTTTATTGCAGTTCAGCACAAAGCCTTACAGGTCCTGTCCACATAACAAAACAACCACAGGAGCCGAACCACTTTTTAATAAAGGTCTCTTGCCAGCTTTTGCACGTTTCCCAAATCAATGACAAGAACTGAAAAACCTACAATGTGCCCAGTGCCGGCTTCCCCTCATTCCAGATATCTAAGTTTGATCACTTCACAGAGTGATTTTGAAGTAACCGTATCTTTCTGGATATGGTTTTTACCATGCAGAAGATTAGCTCTGGGGACTTACTTAACTATTTCTTTTGCTAAAGGCAGATCTAGGACAGTGGGTGGGTAATTTATCAGTACATCATGGAAGGAAATCTGGAGGGCTTGAGGTAGGAAATATGCATGTGTCTCAATGGACAGAACCACAGCCAGCAGCAGTCAGGTGTACACCTGAAGAAGGGAAGGAGCAGGCAAAACCAGAGGACTGAGAAGCACACAGTGCAGGGAACAGGGCTCTGCTGGATAAGTGGACTTTATCATACTTGAATTAGTGATGCCTCAGGGTCTGCAGGAAATACTTCCCTTACTCTGTTACTATTAGAGAGATATTTCCAAAGGTACAAGAGACAGCTGAGTGCCTCATGCCTATGATTACTCAGCAGGAACTCCTTGAACTACCATTGCACTGAATGTCATTTGGGCCTGAAAAGAAATATAGCCTAAGACCTGGTTCCAGTTTGTGGTGAAAGGCGCTCTTGATGATGGGCTAAAATCAGATTGAACAGCATCTCAAGACAGAAAATGAGAAAAACCCATTATTAGGGCTAGACAGTGCAGTAGTGCTGGTGGGAATGAAGTCACGAACTGCACCACCATTCCCCTTAGCCTCTTGGCAAAGCTGTAGCATATCCTGATTACTGACCTGTGGGAAGTGAGTAAGGCACATGGGAATGTGAATTGCCTGGCCAGGGTATATCTCTAGCCATAATACTGAACCTGTGACATGGACATGGACAAATGCTGAAACCAGGACAATTACCGAATAGGTAAAGACTACACCAATTTAGAATATCCCTGTACTATGAATGGCCAAGGGCTGGGATACCTGGGGGATCTCATAGTTACTTGACATGTTCCTATAGTCCTCTTCAGGCATTCACCGTTGGTCCCTTTTGGAAACAGTATACTGGACAACATGGACTATGAATCTAATCCAGTATGGCCATTCTTATAGTTAAGTGCAATTAAACATTATTGCACAACAAAGACGGATCAGCAGCTCCAGTTTGATACTAAAAAGCTGTGGCCTCTCCAAACACCTTCAAACTCTATGCAACATCAGCAAGGACAAACTGAGGGAAGCTGGAAGTAATTAATATTAGTTTTGCCATCCTGATGACCAAATAATCAGCAGTGCCACAGCACTTTCTTTTAGCATTTGACTTAAAAGTATATGGGGATTGTCATGTTTTGACAGGTTTGATGGGCTTTATTCTTTGGATGGTAAATCTACAGCTAACATGCAGAGGAGAAACTGATTTGGGTATGAACCCAGTTTCCAAAAAGGAAGATGCAGGACTGCAAGATCTCACCCACCTACGCAGACCCCAAAACTGTCGCAATGGCTTGTAATAGAGCCATCTACTGACTCGCAGCTATTATTACATTGGTATTGCCTGCTTCTGCTTCTGAGGAGTCCTCAGAGCCAGGCTGCATCCTGACTGTGCTAATGATCAAAATAATGATCCTATATAGAAGGCAGGCTTTTAATAGCAAAGCGCCTGCGAGTAACACAGTCATGGGAGTGGAAGCAGAGATGATTCCTTGGCCTGGAACAGAAGGTTGGCTATCATGGAGGCCAGATAGTGTGATAGCTCTGAACACTAGATGAAGAGCACAGCCGCGAGAATGGTGTTATTTGATGAGAGCTCAGAGCAGATGGGCAGTGTGGTTAATTAAAGGGCTAGGGATAATGTTTCCTAAATTAAAAAAAAAAAAAGAAAGTAGTTGGAAAACATTTTAAGAAAGCATAATCTGCATGTATGGGATCTCTCTGAAGGGAATAATTGAGATAGTGGAAAGTTTTAAAAGAAAAAAAGATCCAGTTTCTTTAAAATATTGGAATATTCTTTCAAATGAGGTAAGTATTTTTAAAATGGATTGTGATAAGCTTATGTTGGTGATTAGATGGTAAGGTTACCAGCAATGGCAAAGAAATGGAATAAGTAACATAGGAGGCCTGATTATTCCTATGTGCCTAACCTCCATTAATGTGAGGAAAGCTGATTCACATTACACCACCCACAGATCTGATCCAGGGAATTTGCTAGCCCAGAGATCTTAAGAGGCTGTTGAAGATCTCCTATGACATGTCTGAAAAGGGAAACAGCACATCTGATCTGGAATTTTTACTGTTGTTATTGAGCATTTACACTGCGGTGGTCCTCGGGGGTTTCGGCTCATTGTGATTCAGAGGTGCTCAATGTTGTACTAACAGCTCTCTTTCTTGTTCCTGCTGCTGCAACTTAATTTACTTCTCAGTCAGATAAAAGGTGCAAGCAGAGGTGGAGAGAATGTTTGTTATGGGAGCTTCTTTGATGCCATATTTTTATATGTATAACCTATGATTCAGATAACCTATATCTATCCTTTTAAAAGTACCATATCTTGAAAATTAATTTTCCCTCAGATACTTCTGGGCTGACTCACTCTCTCCTTCATGGGGTGGTTGCATAGCCCACAAATTGCCCAGGTCGTGGTGGAAACTACCTACTGAAGGAGTCTGGGGTGGGGAACAGGTCAGACATGAGTAATATTGGGATAATAGGAGAGAAGCAGCAGTTCATGTGAGAAGTGGAGGCTGGTGGGGTGTCAAGGAAAAAGGCTTTAGCTGAAATTTCCCCTTATAGTACTCACTATTTAACCCTCACTGTTCCTGAAATAATTACATTTTAGGCAGCTAAACCCCAGTTTGTACATGTGAAAACATAGTAGATTAAAGCAAAGCAAAACAAAGAGAAATACCAGAGACTTAGTTTTTCCATCTGTAATATGATGATAGTATCTATCCAGCTACGAAAAGAGCTAAAAGTGAATGTTGTCCGCAGAGTTGTTGGTAATGGTTAGGGTGAACTGGATTATACTGACTGATGTAGGGCTGCCTTTGAACAAAAGTGTTACAAAGAGTATTTAAGAGATCTGAAGGCTAACAATAGATTAATGGAGTTGTTAGAAGAAATGAAAAGGAAATTGAAGTATGAGTAATGCAAACAAATTTCTATGAAATAACAAACCCCCCCTGTTATGACCATTCTTCTTACCCGCTTTGGCAGTTAACACGTCAATTATGCTTTCTGTGTAGACTGTCAAGCATTTTTAAATTAACACAGAAGACATTTTATAAGCTCAATTTCATTTGATCTGATGTTTCCAGTTGGTAAAAATATTTTTCATGCACTGTATGATTGGCCTGTGGCACTTACTGTACCAGACATTCTTGAATCGAGAACTTGGCACAGTTAAGGCAATTAGGCATGTTTGAGTAAAAGAACAGTCCAGATTATATAAGACAGTTAGACTGGACCATGAACAACTGAAGAAAATCTGTGATTAAAATGAGAGTTTTGTTATAAAGACCGAAGTGTCAGAGTTTCTAACTGGAACTTTGGCTCCATTGAAAATGATTGAGGTTTTGCATTTCATTTGTGGCCCATGTGCCTAAATAGACTTCATCTGAGGTGTTATATTGGCCTAAAATTTGGGAGTTAAAACTGTGCACATGATATTATTTATTTAGATCTTTTAAATCTTAGTTTTAACAGGTCTAAGAAGGACAATCCATAATAAGTTCTGCAGTATAATGATGGTTAATTTAAAATTTGATAAGTTTGACTTGGCCTATTGGGAAGTGCTTCATACCTTTCTAATTCATGGGAATGATATGACATTCTTAGCACTTCCTCTGTCTCATTAAACCATGAGTTTAATTGTACATCACTGAGCTCTTGGAGAAAAATTGTATTAACTACCCCAGAAAAAAATAACTTCTTATTATGCCAGCTGCAGCTGCAGTAGATAGCAAAGCTATTATCAGGATATAACTGTCTTGCACTCATCCTTAGTCTTTAGGGCAAACACGGAAACATGGTGTATCTATGGAGAAAAAGTAATTGGAAATTGCAGACTGTAAAGAACCTCTACAGAAGAAACATAGCAGTCAGGAGATCCCAACAAGCCTCTGCAATGAACTCTGTCACACAGAATGAATAAAAAAAAGTTAAAAACTGGTTTTATGTATTTTTGTTTTTCCCTGAAATGAGCAGATAGATAAGTAAAAGAGATAGTATTCAGTTTTAAGCAGAAAGACCAGTTGTGGAAAGAGATTTCTAATAATGCTTTATATTCTGGTATGCCCTAACTTTACTGTCTTCTACAAGTTTACACAACTTTGCTTGGAACAAATGACTTCTCATCTCCTAACCCAGAGTAAGAAACTTGAGTGAAGTGATAGAAGAGCTATCACTGCTTGACTCCTCCTGATATAAACATGAAACAAATATCAGATTCCTCAGCAGTCCTTATTTTGGCTGCTGCCCAGAAGGTGTTGTTCTTTTTGGAACTTATGAAAGATGATAGGTTGACCCATGGAGGCAATCATACACTCTGTAGTAAAATCATGAAATGTATTTTGTGTGCACATTGTAAATGGAGATGGGTCAACTGGTCTGCCTGTAATGTGAACGTTGGCAAGCTCACCCTGCTGCAAGAATGGGAATAATGTGGCTTACAGCACCTCACGTCATTCATTTCAGTGGGGAGATCAAGTGTGCAGTCAACAGAGGCTTCTCCCAGCTCAAAATACCTATGTGCATAAACACACACACACACCAGCTAGAGCTGTATTGCATATGGACACAGGCACCTATATTAATGGAAAAATAATTCATCATTATATAAGGACCAGCTCAGCATACTCTTACAAGGCACAAAAAGGGCTTGCCTAATTATAAGAGTAATGGAGCACCATAAAAAGCACCCATGAAAACTTCTTCCAGTCTTCCTATCTATTAAACTAAAGGAAACACAACCCTGCAAACATTAACAAAAACAGATGAGACAGTCCCTAAAGCCTCCTGTCACTATCAGCTGAGACTCAGTGGCAGTATCCACAAACACTAAGTGAGCATTTGCTGGGGTTGTCATTCATACAGCATCCTTTGGAAGGAACAAGACAAAAAAAATATCAAAA
Source organism: Astur gentilis (assembly GCF_929443795.1). Lineage (NCBI taxonomy): Eukaryota > Metazoa > Chordata > Aves > Accipitriformes > Accipitridae > Astur > Astur gentilis. The sequence continues at coordinate 14,343,229 of NC_064904.1, forward strand.
CACTCTTCCCCACGGAACTGCATGATCACCAGTCTTTCTTTCCTTAGTGAGCCAGAGGCTCACTAAGAGCCACATCCAACAAGGCAAGCAAATATTTGTTTATCTTGAAGCGTGTAAGTAGTACAAATGAAGTGAATGGGATTACTCACATGCTTAGAGTTAAACATGTGCTTTGCTGGATCAGAGCCACAGATCTCAGCAACTTGTTGGGCTGAGCTGTAAACATGGGCTACATAAAGATCACAGTTCTTTGTCCAGATATTGCAATAGTGGATTCCTTCTGCACTGAACATCTCTGGTTGTCAATTTCAATATATTATTTCACCTTGCGATTGAGTTTTTTGCTCTGTTATTCATGGCAGGTAAGACCCAATTACCTCCTAACGCGCATAATATGATACACCTCCAGACAAAAGATAATAATAAAAATTCATATTAAAGAGTACTTTCACTGTATTTTTAACTTCTTTGTCCACTCTTTCACTGCCTTAGCAAATAAGTGGCAGCCATTGAACTCAAAATAATGAGAGAATGCTTTATTCACTTGTTACCAGAGATAATCTTAAGGTTGTCAGAGACAGCAGAGAACTATTCTCCACAGTTTAGAAGTGCTCTTATCCAGACTCAACATTAACGATAAAAAGAGGTAGTAGACTGCCAAGTCCTCTAAGTGCAGAGCATGCACCACCATACACAAATGTTTTTGGAAAATGATATGGAAACTTTGACATGTCCTTTCAGTAAGTATTCTTTTTCAGCCAGTTTGCAGCAAAAACATCACATTTTTTCAGCTGGTGAAAAACTATTTTAAGAATGGAAAGAACAGTAGATATCCCACTTGTAAGAAGACGCCTCCCTATATAGAATGGGAAACATCGAGTTCAGAGAGTAACGCCACTAATGATCATGAACAACTAGAAAAACTGTATCACCCAATACAGTGGAAATGTATTCTTTGCATGACAGCACTTTACGTAGGCTGACCCATCCGTTACCCATCTTTCCTTTTATTTAGTCATACTGTTAGACAGTATTAGCAATGTGAATGAATCTCAGTTGTTTTAAATTCCTGAGCAGGAATATCAGGCATCGAACATTTGGCAGTGCTCATGTATGGCATGGGTAACGACTGTGTGCCGGTGCGTGGCATCTCACAGTGGTTCCTGTGGATTGTACTGCAGGGCGGTAGGTACCACAGGACTTGTGAAGGGGACCGTATTCCCTGCTTCTTGCCTGTAATCCTGCTCAGGTGTGGTTAACATGGCCTCAGTTGTATGATGTTAATGGAGCTATGTATGCTCTCTGCAGAGCAACTAGATCAGGCCCCACCTAGAGACTGCCTATGTATCAGCAATTAATTATACACTATTTTTGCTAAAACAGTTAACTCCAGTTGATGTAAATTTGCTAAATGTTCCAGTCGATCTAAAGCTACATTTCTCTAAAAAAGATACATACCTGAAAGTGTAACCAAGATGAGGTAAAGAGGACAAATCTCAGAAAATGTTAACTTACTGAAATTAACACATTCTTTGGAACACAGTTAAAAAACTAAAATGGAGGTGAAGTGTCTGTTCTACTCAAAAGTGCAGAGTAATTAATGGAAGAAACAGGACTCAGTACAACTACATCCTTGGTAGCTGAGTCTTACCACAAAGAAACCATCTCTGGCTCGGGAAGTACCTGAGCCATCCCAGGCAGGAGGGGAGTAGGACAGTCTCCAGGGAAGGATTGCTGCATGCTTGCTCTGTTTTTAGCTCTTCCCTAACCATTGTCTATTGAGTACCATAGGAGGAGGACACCAGGCAAGGCAGAGCTTTGGCTGGACATGGCAAGACTGCATTTATGCTTTTTCTGGTATGGTTATTTTAATTAGTCTAGAGGCAGATGTGCTGTAAAAGCCGGGAAGCAATGAAAAAGAACTGTAAAGCCCCAGGGAGATTTAGTTTGATGAAGTCACCAGGAATGAACTACAGAATTTTAACTTGGAAAATAAGTGTGTGTGTGTATCCATCTCCTTCAGTAGTCACAGCAAAATCAGTAAAATGCATCTGTTTATGTCCATGCTGCTGTTGGGTGAAATCTACATACTCTGCAATACTATGGGCTGTTGGTAGTGGTCATCAAGAAACATATATTTAGTCTTGTTCAGTAGTTTTTCTCCAGTGCAGACCATTTTCTTAAGGGCTGGGGAAGCTTCAGGTAGACTGAGGTCGCAGGAAAGCAGGATGTGATCCTGTGTAGCCTCTCCTCAGCGGAGATATCATTCAGGTCAGCCAGGAATACAGAAATGGCTGGTCATTCTAGCTTAGACAGAGAAACTAAGCTTGAGAAAAGTACCTGTGGAACATTTCTGGCTTCCTGATTGCTGGTCCATTCTGATGGTCAAAGCATAGTTCAAGGTTCACACATTTTGTTCATGTCTGTAATGACCTGAACTGTCATGGATGAGAAGGTGAGGGAACAGAAAGAAGATTAACAGGCAAAGAACTGGGGTAAGTGTTAGAAAAGAGCATGGGGCTGTTGTAGAGGGAAGGAATCAACAGGAATGCCTAGGAGGGTAGAGAAGATGGTGGGGCATAAAAGGTGAGTGACAGATGGAGAGGAAGATTTAAGAACTGTGGGTAATCTGAATTCCTCTCATCTCTGTATGTGCTGGGGTGCACAAAACCCTATACTTCTCATGCGGGACCCAGAGGAATGAGGTGTGTGGCGCAGTACTGGTGTCTTGGATTCATGTCTGTGAGGTGTTTGCATTCAGGTGAGATAACGGGGCCGCTGTGTACATCTTCAGCACTGTGAATGAACATGTGGAACCCTTCTCCCATGTACTTGGTGCACATTCTTGGACACTCTTTCCTACACCATCAAAGGTGGTTCGGTTTTGATGCTTTAGAGAAAGTCCTCTGCTCGCTGACTGAAAACATGGCCGCTCCTGCACTGGTGGCTCCAGGCAGAGGCCTGGTGGCAAACCTTGCCTTCTTTCCAGGGCTGCTGGCCTGGGGAGACCTCAGGGCCCCTCTGTGGGTGTGATTTGACACCATCGGTCCCCACAGTCCCCTGACAGCCATGGGGAAAGGGGAGGGCATGCAGAGCTGGGCGATCTTACCTGCCCTGGCGGCCCGCACCACAGGCCTTGCCGCCCGCCCTCACTCCCCAACCAATGCGTGGGGCCGCATCCTGTGACAGTAATGAGGCTGTTGGCAGGTAACAAAGGCACTAGCATTATTACTTGCCCTTTGCATAAACATGCAAAATTAAGGGCAATTATCTGTGGCGTGCAACGCAGGAGGCAATGTCTGATTAAAGTCTAAGGGAGGTGCCTACTTCTGGAGACACCCAGCCCTCCCATCAGGTCAGCCAGGGTTGTTCTCCCTCACCTCACCAGTGGGAGATGGGCATGGCGTCGTGGGCTGCTCACTGCAGAGCTGGGGGGGGGTCAGCGTTAGGGATGCCGCCTTAGTCATGTCCTGCAGGATCTGGGCATCCCCCTCGGCCTGGCTGCAGCCCAGCTCCTCTCCTACTCAGGGAGTTTTGGTGTCGTCAGCATGAGGTGGCCACTTCATGGGGTTGTTAGGTTTGGGTTTTTTTAAATCGCACCTTTTGACATGACTACCAGAAGTCTGTCCAGGTGCTGCTGCCATTGCTGGTGCTTGTCCTGGTGGGCAGGGCAGGAGGGGCTGTGGAAGTGAGGAGAAGCAGCATCAGCATGTAGGAATAGAAGCACTGCCTGTGCTCAGAGGGAGCCAGAAACATTTAAAGTGAGTCCTGGCCATGAACGCAGAACAAACAGCTAAGAAATGCTCTAGCTTCTCTCCTGCAGACCTACTGGATAGCACGGCTGCTCTGAAAAACAGCGTTCCTTCGCCAGCTGCAGTGAGGCCCAGGCGCTCTGAGGTACCGTTGGTGCGAGGTGCCAAAAGCATACTGATGCATCTGAGCACTTCCACTGCTCCTGCCAGCTGGCCACTCACTGGAGGAGAACCTCGCACACCAGCCTTTTTGTGGCCTGGTCCTGCATGCTGTTGTGAGCTCTTTAACCTCCCAGGCTTGCAGTGATTTTTGCAAGGAGGGACATATTCCCCCACTACTCCACTTTGTCCTTGCCAGGGCTGTCAGTGCTGTAAGCAGTGTGACAGGACCCCGGCTCTCGGGGGGTTTGATCCCACCTGACACATCCCACAAAGCTCTGCCTGGGACGGACACTCCTTTCACACAAACTTGGTGACAAACTTGGTAAGAAACCATCATGTATAGGTTTGCTTTCAGAAATGTGGTAATGAGCGACAGTTCTCTTTTTGTCTCAATGCTATTCTCCACCAAATGGTTGATGCAGCATTTAATGGAAGAGTAGCAGGTCACTTTATAAGAAGAAAATATTATAAATATATGCAAAGGATGTTGAAAATGGATGCCTTGATTGCAGAGCCATCTAGGCTCTGGTGTAATATGACAATATTGAGCAACCATTGCATAGACAATTGACCTGTTAATAAGCTGGCTAGCAGCATTTCTGCAGATGCTGGCAGGCCCTGACGGCAACCTTCATCACAAAACGTTTGCAACCGCAAAACAGATGCCTGGGTTTGAGTTGTGTCACAGTCACACATAGTAGCTTAAAAATGGACCTTTCATCCTCTTCTGAGGTGTGTGATTAGGAGGATACGTATCAGCACTACAGCCTTGGCAGCCCCTCTCCATTCGGAACAATTAACTGAGAAAACAAGACAGAAAATCAATACTGTTGAGGACTAATGAGCCAAAGCACGCACTTCAAGTGAAAATGTTTGCAGTTTTTCTTTAACGTGTCACGGAGCCTCATGTAAGATAGCTACGAAAGGGATGAGTGGCAGAAAGACATTCATCCTGCGCTATCCCCACTATCACAACAAAAGATAACACAATGAGGTGGTGTGATGGTCTGCTGCAAACCAACTCAGACACCGCGTGTTTTTTAAGTTGATATTAGAGTTAGGAATCGAATTTGGCTTATTCACCCTTTTTTTTTAATCTAGATTTCTTCTCGGGGAGCTTGTAGCTATTTTGCTATTATTTCTCCCTGCTGCATTTGGACTGTGATATGGGCTCTCCCAAACGGCAGAGTAGGCTGCCTGCATTGTCATCCTGCTCCTTTTCATGCATCGGTGTGTCTGCCTGGGAGAGCTGCACGTCCAGCTGTGCTGCCAGGGGAGACTCAGGACTTGCTGCACTGGTTTGATACAAAACATAGCGCACACACACGGATTTTTTTTTTATTTTTTTTTTTACCAGTTGCATAAGAAGTCCGGCTTGATCCCTGCAGCGCTGATCCTCCTCCTGAGATCCTTGCAATGCTGTAAACGGACCAGACGATGGCACTCCATCATCGCCTTTCCTTTCTTCCTGCTGCCACGGACACCTCTGCAGGATCAGCTCATTCCCAGAGCTCTGACCTTCTAACTTCCAGTTTCACTCTAGTAACGGCCGTTTTGCTCCCGTTCTCTCTTGAAACATTTGTCATGGACCTAAATAACTCCTTTCCATCTCTTGCATTGGGTGCCTGTCTCGCGTACAGATAGAGTCGTATTCCCTTCATTGCACCAGGCTGTACGAGGCAAAACGCTCAACCTCCCCTTAGAAGACAGACTTTCCTCTCCCCTCATTGCTGCATCTTTCCCAGTGCAATTCATCTGTCTTCAGCAGGGACTGTTGTGTACCACAGGGATGACGTTTTACCTTCACTGTACAACAGTTAGTATCTCTCCTGACACGGCTTAACACCACATTTTCTTTTTACACAGCTACATCGCGTTGGCAGCATATAGTCATCCCATAATCACCTCATATACACAGGTCTTTCTCTGCTTCACTCAATTCTAGCAGGAGTTCCCAGCTTATAGAAAAAGGTTTTGTCATCAGTTCCTTATTGCAAGACCCTGAACATTATAGTACCGAATTTCATCTTATTTATATTAATATCCAGCCCTCCAGCTCAGGCAGTTCTTCTACACTGCATCCCCAATTTTTTTCTCCATGGGTGATGCCTCCTACCTTTGTGTCATCAACAGATGACATTAATAATGCCCTTAATATTGATTTCAGATCACTAATGCAAACATTAATCATTACCACCTCTGATGATCTCCATTAAGAACTGTTCTTTGACATGGTATTTCCCACATTAACATCAGCCATTGATACATCCCCTTAGCCATCTCCTTATCCACCATACAATTTCCCACTGTTAGAGTCTCTTGTGGCTCGCTCCCAAATGAAATGAAGCCCAAACAGATGTGACCTGCCACCCCACTTTTGACTTAGGGCAATGTCAGGTGAGTTAGGCAGGATTCGGCAAATCCAGTCTCCACTTTAGTGTCTTTCATTATCCATTTCTTTGAAATTCCAGGAGGAGCATTCACAGGAGAGCCCTGGGCTGGGATTGCCCAAGACAAAATTGCTCCCAGAGTGAAGTTGCCCCCATGCTGTTCCTGGCTAGGCAATGGAAAAGAATGAACTCCACTAGTGCCCAGAATGGAGAAGACTGCACTCACACTCAGGTATCCAAGGCTGGTCCTCAACCATACCATTAGACTTTTCTGATTTATTTGGTGCTCCTTAAAAGGGTAGCTGGAAAACTAGCAGCATTGCTCCTCTGCTATGGTGGATGTGCATCTTCTCAGCTGCTGCAGGACTTCATGCCTCACACCTCTCTGCAGTAGGAGCAGAGGTCTTGGCTGTGAGGAGGTAATACTTGCTGGGTGCCCTACAGAGTAAGAGGCTTGATACGAGTTTAAGAGTGGCCAGCCCCACTCTAGAAAACCATTTTGCTTTCTGTGCAATTTCTCCTGTTAGCACCGTTGCCCTCCAAGCAGCACAGGTCAGAGCTCTGAAGAACTTTGCTGGGGAAGTGATGGTGGAGCAGTCAACCCTTCCCTCACAGCTCCATCCTGCTCTCCAGAGAGCGGGGGAATGCAGCAACCAGCAACTAATGTGCTGGGCCCTGTGTTGCCCTCACTGGCAGGGAAATCTCTTTGCTCCTGTACAACAGCCAGCTCACAGTCAGAGCTTCAGGAGTGATTACAGTATCGTGCACTAGTAAGAGTATTCAAGTCCTGCTTTATCACAAGGAAGGGGAAAGCAAGGCACGGTGACTTGCCTGAGGTCATCACACAAACGTAAGAATCAAAGCTATAGCCAATACTCCCTACAGCAAGCGTGGGAATGGCATGCTTCCTTCTCCTTCACCTTCTCGCTGCAACGAGAGGCCACCCAAGGGCTGCACTGTGACGTGTGGTTGGGTTGACTGCAGCTGAGTTACCCCAGCTGAGAGATGGGCCGTGACGCACACACAACCTGGCATGTTGCAGGCATACAAAGAAAGGAGTTGGCTTAGATTTTAAACTGTTGCTGGTATTTTAGACCAGTGTGCTTGAATCAAACTGGCAGGTTCTGCTTTGGGTTTTTCTAGACAGTAGGGAGCACACTTCTTTTATTTTTCAGCAGCTCTGCTGGACATATCCAATAAAATCCTCTGCATTTCAAAAGAGGCTGTAAATGAAATGCTTGTGATGTGGCTGTGCCAGCTAGACAGGGAGCTCACTGTGTGGAAAAACTTTATAGCTGCACTTCTGGTGGGGACTGGCTTGCAAGGATTTGTGGCAAAGCCTACATCATGGCCCAGGGACATGATGCCGATCCCCACATTCTGGGGCCACCGTTTAATTAAATATTGCACAGCTTAAAACCTTTATAGGACTTAATTTTTAGAATATGTAGAAATTTCTAGCTTAATGTACTTATGATTCAAATATATGCAGTTAATTGATGTTTCCTGTGGCTTCCAGATGGTCTAAAAGGAACATTTTATATTGCCCTGATTACTAACACAAGAAAGAGATTTTAGGAAGGAAATAGAGCACTTCAACCTGAGACAAGTATTTGCAATAAAGCTGACAAGGAGGTCACAGAGAAAAGGAAAGGACCGTCTGGGTGTTCTACTCTGCCATCAGGATGTCATTCTTGCCTTGGTCCCCTTCTTTAATGATTTTTAGTATAGGGAAAGACAGAGCCAGTTATAACTGATTTTATGTGTTTTTACCTGAAAGGAGAAGAAAACAACTGCTGCAGTGACTGAACTGCCTACATGGAAATTATGGTCAACTTAGGCATTCATTTCTCTATAAAGAAAAGAAACTTGGTGGAGGTGGCATTGATCCTACCGTTGTCTCCCATGGAGACAGCAAGAGCCTGGTCCATGCATCTTGAATGCAGCATGGTCAGGAGGAAATGCAGAACCTGCTCAGGAGCATCTCTGGGGCCCCAAAGTTTTGCCCTTTGGGCTGATACAGGTAGTAGTTTAGTATGGCCACTTTAGAAGAGTCCTTCCACAGAGTGTCTCCAGGGTGCTGTGCTATATTTTCAGGACATTGCAGTAGGTACTGATAGGTGGTCGTATGTCAGTTGAGAGGTATACTTCTCAGCCATCAATGCCTCTGGATTGGCCCTAGTGTTTTTTAGGATGGGGTAGTGTTACTTTACAGTCCTTGATTTGTCCCTTCCTATTGTATGTGGCAGGCAACAGATCTAGCCCTGTGTCACTTAAGCAGAAGCCATTGCAAAGACAAAAGTCCTGTGCTAAGCAAACTTCTTATTTACTTTTTCCCTTCAAAGGCTGAAATTATCAGTGACACAAGAAGCCCTCGATGGACAGGTGCCATCCCACATCACCAACACCTTGTCCCATTCATGTCCAGCCTACAGTGCTTTCCTCATCTTGTCTTCTGAGGTATTTTTTCTTCCCTCCTCCTTCCAGCCAGCCTGTGAGCTCATGGGCAGGCTCCATAACCTCAACCAAAGTGATGAAGCACCGGTGACTTCCTGCCCTTCTCCTGAGAGCTTGGTCAACTCCTTATGGATGACACATAACTTTTAACTGAGGTGATATCAGTTACTCTCCACTAATACACCAACTTAGTGAGCAAGTAATCATAGTGGGCCTGACTTTTTAAGCAATTAAATGACTAACTTTAGCTCTGAGTGAATACGGCAGGTTTTGTGCAAGCTCCATCTGTCAGAGAAGAGGTACAGTCAATGCAGTTTGAAATCACTGCTGAAGACACAACAAAGGGAAAAAATTAAATATTCTCAGAAAATTATTGGAAAATTCATTCACATGAATGAATGCTCTAGATGTTCTCCATGTCCTAGAAGTACTTGATTACGTAGTTGAGGAACAGAAATAGCGCTACCTGACCTACCTTTCCTATTAAGCAATTCAGTTTAAAGCTTGAGCCTGAGGTGTTAGGTAGTCTCAATGTACACATACTTTTAAAAGGTAAAAACATGTTCGGGAAACAGGGTCATGAAACGTAATTCAATCAACAAACCCCAGGAAACGCCAGCTATAGCACAGGTCCCCTAAGACAGAAAGAGGCCCAGTTCTTCCCCAGGCAAACGGTTTGCTGTGAGTATTTCACGCTGCGCTGTGCACAATGAATCACACAGCTTCTATACAAATCTGCACCCTGGGTCACCCAGTGGGGATTCCTTCCCTTCAGCCATTCAAGGCAAGATGCTATAATAAACCTTACTAATAATACTTCCCAGCTCTGCGGCAACTTTGTCTGCAAGCACTTTGCAGAGAACAAGAAAACCATTCATCTAGAGAAGGGTGCAAAAAGTTTGGACAAGACAGTTTGCTCAGCTCTTGTATGTCTTTGCTTGCTATCAAACTACCTTAAGGGGTTTAGTGGGTTTTTTTGATATTACGACCTAGTAAGAGCTTTTGGGAAAAACACAAGAATGTATTCAATAGGCAAAAAATCCTGTTTCTCCAAGGCATTCCTCATCTCGTCTGGAGTATTTTTGTAGGGCTTTAAACAGGGAAAACCATACACTCTAAAGCTCGCAAACATGTATGTATTTCCCTGATGATGCACACAAGGGCAGGAGTAGTTAGCATCTAAAAGTGGAAGTGTTTTTGCTGTGTACCCTTCAGGGCTCTGATCGTCTCCTGATACTTCAATTAATTCTGTTAGTAGGGATCAAGTGGAATTGGGGTTAGAAGGTATACCAGGTTGGAGCAAAGGTTTGCTATCTCTCCAGATCAGTTATTAAACCAGCCTTTTGGCAGCGGCCCATTTATTTGGCTTTCGCTCTTGCTTTTGACTGGAGGCCTGCTGGGAACGAGGGTGAAGACCCCTAACTTGTAATGTGGCAGCAAGTCCTATATGCCCCTTTAGTCCTGTCTGGCTGAGTGGGAGTTACGAAACGGATCTCCATTAAGATGTTTCTAATTGAATTGGTCTGTTAGAGGAAGGTGAGTTCTTCGCTGAAGCTTTTGGCCTCAGTCTCATTTGCTCCTTGCCCTCAATTCCCCCAGTCCCCTCGCACCAGGAGAAAGGCAGAGCACGGGGGTCAATTGCTGCCTACGCAGCCCCCTGCCCTGCTGCCCTGCAGCTCCCCGGCCCTCAGCAGCTCCTGACATGGACAGCCTCCTCCAGCTCACTGCTCTGGACGGGGGGGTGTCTGCTGGCAGAGCAGCTAAGGAGGAAAAGAGAAGGGAAGAGTTTTTTCTCCACTGAAGTTAGTGCACCAGGCAAGACGCTGCATTGGCCCAGCCAGGCAGAGCTGGGGGGGAGCCGTGTGCTTTGCCCCAGCATTACTGGACCTTGCCCAGCACGGGATTTCTTTTCACTGAGACTCTGGGGGAAAATTGTCTTGTAGAGCATCTTGCAGTGCTTTCCCTTTGTTTGTACCCAAATGCCTCTTATGACAATGTAAATCTGGAGCCAGTGCATTGACTTCAAAGGAACAACAGGCAGCCTTGTGTCAGCAGGTTTGCCTGAGAGCAAAATCAGGCCCTCAGGGCCCATACGAATTTGGGAATGGGTGAGGCTCCTGTGCTTTTACGAGCTGCATCACAAAAGCCGGGCCAGATTATCTGTCCTTTCTGTCCAGCTCTGGAGGAAATGGGGAACAGCTTGATCCTTTAGGGCTGACAAAACCCCTCAGCATGAGGCTGACCACAGAGAGCGAGTAGGTAAAGCCAGCTATTATGGCAGTCCCCAAAATAGAGTCTGAGGGGAGGGCATGTGGCCAGATGCTGCCAAGCCTTGCTTAGGCTGGGCCAAGAGGGCTGCAGCCAGTTGCTGTAGCCTAGAATAGAGCAGATACACTGGGGCTGCTACAGGGCTGCTTGGGAAGTACTGGGGGTACGGCACTGTATTTACACACTGGGCGGTAAGGATCACAAAGCTCAGATAGTCCAGTAGAGAATAAACTAGCCAAAGGTTGTGAAACTGGAGACAACAGAGTCCCCTCCTATTGGAAAGAAAGCTTGCCTTGTTTTCATTCTTATAATGAAGCACTGATTTTGCTAGGTACCAGCCACCTTGCCAGTTAGTCTGTTGTCCCTCTCTGCACCAAACTGGACACTTTACTGAGCAGCTGGGGGCCACATGACCCTGTAGGCTTGTGTTAGTAAAACACTTTCATAGCTTACCTTCAGATCCTCCACAGGCAGGAGGTATGACTGATGGGGAGTCAGTCAGCTACACCATGCCTCATTTGCCTCTTTGGATTAATAGCACTTTCCCTCCTCTTCAGCATTTCTTGGCAAATAAAAGCACTAAGGGACTCAAACATGCTCCAGATTACCCAGACTGGGACACAGCACACCACGTGTTTTCTTAAAGTAGTCTATCTCACCTTCCCTAGCTCTGTCCTGTCTCTATCTTCAGCCTTTTTTAGAGTAAGGTCACTTTATTTGTGAGGCTAACTTTGCATTTAGGCTAGTGCAATATTATTGGTATCACACTAATTTGTCTTCTTCTTGCTTTCTAATGCTGCAATATGGTGTGGTGCTGATCTCTGATTCTCTGTGCACACACCATTTTTTCAATCAGCTTAGAATGGACTTCCCCAGAAGCTGTTCTCTCTGCCACATGTAATACCAGCATGAACTGCACTGATTAAATAATCCTGCTGTTAGGTAACTTTTCCAAAGAAGTTCTTTCTGGCTTGAAGTGCATGTGTGCTTGAAATCGGTCCAAAGATGACAGTCCCAAGACTATGGGTTCAGCTGCCTTCCCCTGCTTGACTTGTACAAGCAGATCCCCGCTGGAATTTGGGTCCTTGCATAATACAGCAACAGCTGCTGCTGGCCTACAGCACCTTGTCCCACTACTTGCCATGGAGACCGTGTTCCCACTGGCCAAACCTTGCCGCACAGGGTCAAACATGGCCTTTCTGGTGGGTGGTTGGTAGAGGGAAGAGCAGGGACTGCCGCTGCCTTGTCTGTGGATTCTGGAAGTAGGAACTGGTACCTGATGAGACAGGGGGCTGGAAAGCGAACACAGGAATGGTTTGGGACGAAGTCCATCTATTTCTGTGAGCTCTTTCTGTGATGGGAACTCTCACTCCTATTACTGAATATCAGCAATGGCTCACATTTCTTCAGAAGTGTATATTAATTGGAGCTTTTAAGTCACCAGGAGCTCAGTTTTATTATAGCTGGACATGGTGGGCACCAAACTGATGGTCTGATTTTGCAAGATGGTCCCAGCCACGATGACTCTGCATATCAAGGACAAAAACGTGGCTGCAGCTAAAAGCTCTTTGGTGGGTTTGTTTTTTTTCCATTCCAGTTACATGAGTTAGGGCTGAGGTGACATAATTTTATTTAATCCTGGTTATTAGTCTCTGAAGTTTTCTTTAATTAAAGCCAGATCCTGATGCTGTTACTTCTGTTGAATCGACCTGGAGTCAGAGGGGGCGACACAGGGAGTAAAGAGTGACACAGCTTGAATCTGGTCTGTAGATTATGAATTCCTCAGGGGTTGCGAGTCTCATATCATTCACCTGTGAAGTGCTGTGGTGCTGTATAAACAATAAATAAATATAATTTTTCTTCTTCCTTTTTAATTTTTATTGTCTTACAGACTTGGATAAAGCAGCATTTCCCTGTGTTGTAAGAGCAATAATGTCCCAGACTCTCTAGGAGTTACACAGACAATATTATGCACCTGATTTAGCTAATTAACAAAGAAGAAGCCACGTTGTGAATGCAGTGTTTGCTTCCCACTGGCTTCTTACATGCTGTGCCTATCAAAAGAGAACAGCAAACATGTGTAGAGAAATGAAAGAAGCCTCTTTGATTGTGTGGACTTTCTAATAAGTGGCACTTTGCATTTTGTAGATCAAGGTCTGGAAATAACACTGGCAGTAATTATGCACATGTGGCATGTCACCTTGATGCACTGGTATGGAATTGAAGGGGAGAACAAATTTACATAACTAATCACTGACAAACAAGATAAAGTGATTGCTATTAGCAAGTTAACTTTTCTCTACAATTACCACCCTGTGCTATCTGAGATACCCCACCTAGTATCTCTGAAGAACAAGGAGGGCCTGCTGTGCTTCAGATATCACCACACTGCCTTTTTCGTGGCAAATCATAGAATATCCTGTTAATTTACTTTTCATCCTTGGCTGTGAAACTTGGAATCATCCCATGGGAAGAAGCAGAGAGAACAAGGCTGTCTCCCTCCGGCATACGTGTGGATGGAGATTACATACGAATATAAATTGCAAAACTTGGTGGATGGTCTTAAGAACTGGGCTCATTCAGAACACAACACATGGGGGACCCAAAACAACAGGTGATCACAAGTTTTACATGGGTTTTGAAACTGGATTATTTCATTCTTTTCAGGTTTCAAGGGGACACATTTCCATGCTTTCCTCTGTAGCTACTAAGCCTGGAAACACTGAGATTTTCCAGTCAGTAACTGGGATCCTAGCTGTTGAGGTGCTGGCATTAAATACTGAGAATCTTGTCATTAAACCAGGCATTCCTTGCAGGGGTGTGCTTCTCTTTGTCAGTTGGATGGCTCCTGTCTCTGGCAAACACACACTTTTCCTTGGGAAGAAAGTGACATAAGTTGCTGTGTCTGGAAGTGGATGTGTGCAACTCCCTAGATCACGGATGGGATTGCTGAGCTCCATGCTGTTTTTCTGTCGATAATGACTTCCCTGTCCCCCTCCACATGCTGCTTTGTGTGCCTGACTTTTCACATTTACACTGTGAAGGGTAGTGGTTTCTGCCTGCCAACCAGCTTCTTCACTTAAAAGCATCCTCATTATGTATTGCTGTGGTTCCCCTCCTTGATTTCGGGGTTGGGACCCAGGCGTGGCTATTCAGCAGACCAAGAGTTCACAAAAGTTTAGTCTCAGGCTAGTGGGACTCTCTTCTCTAGTTCACAGAAGGATCAATGAAGCTGTTCCCTGGAGTGAAACAGCTGGAAATAGTGCAAGGTGCTGCCCAAGTCCCTTGGCTGCATGGCAAGCTCTGGCTGGAGAGGCTCATCTGGTTCAAGGGCTTTCCTGGTTTGCACTGCTGGGGCTGGGAGTTTCTGCTCTGTAAAGTCTGTCTCATGTAAGGGCTAGGGAAGTGGCTGTAAAGATATGCTGAGGATAAACAGGAGCAATTTCATGGAGTCTTTCTGAGTCTTTTTTTATTTGTCTGTTTTTACTTATAGCTCTGCTCAGAGAAATGGGACTTTCAAACCCATTCTTTGAAAATAAAGAGAATTGGGCCAAAAATATTTCATTAACTACACCATCATGTTTCCCCCTTCTATCTGGAACAGTCCTCAAAGAAAGGGAAGGCAACTGTGCACAATTAGCACAGGCTATGCCAGATAATTGAAAAACAAAAATGGAGTGAAAGAAAAAATTGTGGAGATGGAGAAAATGTCCTCCTTGCCACATAAAGCCACAGAGACAAACCAGAGGATCAGGCTAGTGTAACATTATAGCCCAGAAGAGAAGCAGAATGGTCAAGTGTTTTCTAATCTAGGCAGGAAATTTCCCCCCAGAAGAAGGGGAAAGTTTTATTCAGTAATTTTCAGGACTTCAGGATCAGTTTGCGTAGGGTTATCACTACAAGCATTAATGTAACTAAGGGTTTTCTGAGGGCTGGACTCTTGCTGGACTGGAGGCAGTGGGTGTAAGAGCCAGCAAAAGGGAAGAGGTCTCCTCTGGACAGCTGTAGTCTGTTTTTCTGCTGATTTCAGAGCTCTGGAGAGTTAAGGAAAGATCATTAATTTTTGATGGGTTTTGGTGATTATTGCTATGGGGAAAAGCTGTATTTGCCTGTAGGAAGAAAGGGATGACTTTCTGTTGTGGTTTAACCCCAGCCAGCAACTAAGCACCACACAGCCACTTGCTCACTGCCGCCCGCTCCCACTGGGATGGGGGAGGGAATTGGAAAAAAAGAAAAAAGTAAAACTCGTGGGTTGAGATAAAGACAGTTTAATAGGACAGAAAAGGAAAGGAAAATAATAGTAATTAATAACAACAACAATAATAAAATACATACAAAACAAGTGATGCGCAATACAATTGCTCACCACCCGCTGACTGATGCCCAGTCAATCCCTGAGCCGTGGTGCCCCCTGGCCAACTTCCCCCAGTTTATGTACTGGGCATGATGTAATATGGTCTGGAATACCCCTTTGGCTCGTTTGGGTCAGCTGTCCTGGCTGTGTCCCCTCCCAACTTCTTGTGCACTCCCAGCCTCTGCTGGCAGGGCAGTGTGAGAAGCTGGAAAGTCCTTGACATAGTATAATCACAGCTTAGCCACAACTAAAACATTGATGTGTTATCAATATTATTCTCATCCTAAATCGAAAACACAGCACTATACTAGCTACTAGGAAGAAAATTAACTTTATTCCAGCCAAAATCGGGACACTTGGGTTTATATCAAGTTTATGCCAGGCAACATTTTGTCTTTATTGTACAGGGAAGAGGAGAAATGGGGTGTATATGGAGGATGTATGTTGACCCTGATTTAAGTGATTCCCTCTGGATATGACCCCACCCACAGCTTCTTGAATAAGCCACAAAGCAGAAAAGAAGGCAGCAAACAGATAACCAAATAGAAAGTCTGTGTGACATCTGTCTTGCATGTATGCTTATGTTTCGCTTTCTGATCTGTGAGTTTTTCAGGCAAAAAATGACTAAATTTCAACAAGTTCAAATCATGCCTTGGATCATCCTATACAGCAAGTTGTTTACCCACTATATTACAGGCAAGTAATTTCAATATTGACAGATTGGCTAAAGCCCAAATTTGATATGCTGCTATTAGCATATTTTTACTGTTTCTGTGCTTACAAAGGAACCAGAATGTTCCCTGGCAGTCAAGGCTAATAAGTATGCAAATCATGATCTGTGCTTATAGGCACGCTCTTTTTTGGTACATGAATCAGTATGCCAATTTGGCACTCCCGTTTCTGATCAGAGATAAACAGAGCTGCAGGGATTAGGGTGACAGATAATTTCTCCTGAAAACCGTCTGGGTTTCGAAACATGCAGAACTGTGTTTAATCCCCCTTACTTTGCACAGTGGATTTGCCTACTGGCTGAAGGGCTAGTACACAGGTCTCTGTGCCAGAATATGTGAAACCATGAGGATTTCTAGTTTCTTAAGGTCACTTTTAAGCTTGTATCTGCGAGAGCTAAGAAACAGCTTTGTTTCTAATGATTTTAGGGACTGGAAGGAGATTTACAATACTAATGGATCTGTATGAAACAAGAGCATGTGAAACAAGATTTTAGCACAATCAGTGATCAGGGGTAGCACACATTTATTTCTCAAGCTCACACATTCCCTGTCTGTGCATTCTCTTCAGTCACGAGCATCTCAGTACGAGGTATGACATTTCCTTAGTAGCTCACATCTCTTGAGTATCCCCTCCAGATTACTCTTCCTTATATTGCTGAGCTTTGCCACAGGAACCTGTGTGACCAGAGAATCGCTTTGTCACACAAGGGAAATGACATCACTTTTCCTGTTCCTTTAGTGCTGCTTTTTAACTGTGGGATCACTATTTCCCTCCTTCAAAAGAGTGCTTTGAGAGTGGACATCTAAAAACCAGCAAGGCATTTAGACATTACAGCAGTGGAGGTCACTGGAGTGCATAAACACACAAAATTATACTGGAGGATACTAAAGAAGATCAAAAGGAAAACTTAAGACTCCTTTCATGTTGCAGGTATTTCTTTCTCTCAGCCTCAGCCAGTCATCACATCTCACTAGCCCTTTGTTATCTGCAACCGACTTCTCTCTACTTACAGTAATAGCTGCTGTTTAAGTCCCACAGTGTAACTCTTTTATCTCAACTAACACTCCTTTGAGAGCATCAGCAAAAGGGCTGCTAAATGTCATCCCTGTTGAATGTAAACGGGAGTGTCTCCTGTGTTTGAATATCAGTGTGTTTGATCTTGAGTCAGGCCACATAGTCGATGATTTGGGAGCTTCTTTGTGTGTGCTGTTGGTGATAATTCCTTTTATAATTGTTATTGTCTTCTTGCTTGGAAAGCTTGAATGTGCAGCTTGCTTTCTGTTGCCCATTTTTGCCTAGAGAAATAAAATGAACTTACTGTGTTCTTTTTTCCTGGCCTTCTTGGGTTAGATGCAAGCCTTCCTTGACACCTTTGGAAACCTTCTGAACTCACTGGAGAAACTTACCCTGTAGAGCAACCTGGATTGTAATATATGAAGAAAAGCAAAAATTACCAGTGCACAGCAAGCCCTGATGTTGCCTGCACCCTAGGGGATGCCATCTCAGGTGATGCATCTTTAAAAGCCTGATATATGTTTCTAGCTGCCAGGGTCTTGCTGAACATGTGGCAAGGCCATGTGCCATATCAGGACCATATAGGACCTCACAGGACCTTAATTGTCTGGTGTGATTTGTTCAGTTGGTGAAGGTCTAATCTTGGATTTAGAAGTCCTGATCTCAGTTTTCTGCTGTGTGACAGATGTACTGGGGTTAATCATTTAATCTCTGTGGGCTCCATTTCCCTTCTCTACAAGGGGTGCATTTTGTACTTGCTGTGAAAATAGGTAAAGAAATTAAAGCACTCAGATATGACTTAAGGCAAAAAAGGTAGCTTATGCTGGAAAATGTTTGAAGGAAAAAAATTAAAACCCAAGACAAATGGGTTAACGAAGATACAGAAGAGGTCATTGAGATCAACTAAGGAAAAAAAAAGCTTTTGGAAAAACAAAACATGCAAAACAATGCCCACTGCTGCAGAAAAAAAAAAAAATATTTAGAATGGATTCCATCTGTGGAATTGTGGCTTAATATTCAGATTTATCCTATGTCTCATATACATAGACTCCCTGTTCAGTCATAATATTAATAAATGGCCTTATAAAGGAGTTTTTCTGCTCATTGTGCTTTTCACAAATGTACACAGGACAATTTACAGCAGACTACCCAGATGTGTCCCAAGACAAAATGATCATGTCTTGGCTGGTCTCAGGATGTTAAGACTTGATAACTTAAGAAGGACATAACTTGACAATGTAGGAAAAACATGGAGCTGTTGGAGTAAGTCCAGAGGAGGGCCACAAAGGTTATCGGGGGCTGGAGCACCTCCCCTATGAAGACAGGATGAGAGAGTTGTGGTTGTTCAGCC
The DNA here is from genome assembly GCF_929443795.1 of Astur gentilis. Classification (NCBI taxonomy): domain Eukaryota; kingdom Metazoa; phylum Chordata; class Aves; order Accipitriformes; family Accipitridae; genus Astur; species Astur gentilis. Next base: position 14,361,709 of record NC_064904.1, read on the forward strand.
TGCAGAAGAGAAGGCTCCAGAGACCTTATAGCAGCATTCCAGTACTTAAAGGGAGCCTACAGGAAAGATGGGGAGGGACTTTTTACAAGGGCATGTAGTGATAGGACAAAGGGTAACAGTTTTAAACTGAAAGAGGGTAGATTTAGATTAGAAGTAAGGAAGAAATTCTTTACTGTGAGGGTGCTGAGGCACAGGAACAGGTTGCCCAGAGAAGTTGTGGATACCCCATCCTTTGAGTGTTCAAGGCCAGGTTGGATGGGGCTTTGAGCAACCTGGTCTAGTGGAAGGTGTCCCTGCCCATGGCAGGGGGGTTGGAACTAGGTGATCTTTAAGGTCCCTTCCAACTCAAACCATTCTATGATTTTATGACAGAAGGTTCCCAGTGGCATGGAGCCCAAATGTGTTCTCGACTACATGTCAACTGCACTTAAAGAGCGGCCTTCAGAACAGCCCTAAGCCAGGAGTCGATCCTATTCATCCCATTCTCCACCCAGCCATCCCTGTAAGTATGGCTGACTATGACTGCTCAGGCACAATCTGAGCTCTCCAGCCACTGCTCTCCTCCATTCATGCTTACAGATTTGGCATACAGAGTCTAGTTTTGGGGCCATTTTACCAGGCAGTATAGACATATTCTTTGGCTCTAAGTCCTACAGAAATACTTCCAGTGGGCTTCAGCAGGGTCTGGATCAGAATGCTAATCCCTTCCATAGCAGGTTGCATTGCAAGCAGCAGAGAAGAGCACATCTACATCTATACTTTATTACACTTTGTCTTGCAGAGATGATGAGAAGTGTAGAATCTGCACGCCTGGAAGGAAAAAGAAAGAGGGGGTTAGACATCTGTGCTGAGATTTAAAAATGGAGACAACACACTTCCTGTACTTACAAAACGTACATCTCTCATGAGGCCATTGGTTTTCCAAGTAGTAATTCAAATCCTGAGGTAAGTGCCAAGGCTTGTGATAAGAACTTGTATTCAATACTTAGGGTGTTGACCACACAGTGAGTAACATTTTGTCAAAGTGGAGCTTCTATTTCTGCCAAAGGTCTAACTGTACTGGACAATACATGGGCTCACTATCCATAACGAAGTAACTCCTGTGCAAGCTAAAGGCTGAATAAAAAGGTCATGCTCTATTGCCCTGGTTTTACATAGTCTCTCAAACTTTAATTAACACCTAATGGAGATGTTCTCAATTTTCCTGGGGGATCTTGCGGTGTCTTCCCAAGGAGAGTGGATAATAGGTAAGAGACATTATTTTACTCATTACACAGAGAGAGGGAGCAGAGCTATCCAAGAGAAGGATCTAGATTTCCTTTTAACAAAGATGTACCTGACACAGCAGTGAAGCTAAGATAATCTTGTTTCATGGCCATGTGGTAAAATAAGTTTTGTAGGAAAACCATCCTAGCTAGATCTTCCACTTGCTTACACGTTCCTGATGGAAGAAACATGATAGTCCTGCCAGTGCTTCAGAATCAGCATTTGAAAATGCTTCCTGCAGCTATTTTGATTGCTTACATAATGACCAGTGCTTGGCCTGCCTATTATAACTAAGAATTTAGGAAGAAAAGAGCACAAAAATATATTAAGTTGTATATCTTAAGCTTATTGCTCTTTAAAGAATGAATATTGGTTCAGGCCCATGGAAAAATGCCTAACTTTGCATCATGTATCAGGACCTACACTCAAACCACTAATTTAGCCTCTTAAAAATACTAACATTTTATGGATGTCGGGAAGACCTCACATAACTGCATGAATAGCTTATGCCAATATGAAGAAAATCATGCTCATTCTGCATGGATTTAGAACCATTCATTATTTTAGCCAAAGGGACCATTTTGATGATCTAAACTGACCACCTTCCTAACAAAGCTGAAAGAACCAATTTTATAACCCCTTTTGGAAGTACATCACTGTTGTTTGTATTATGTGTTTGAAAGACATGCAGCTTAGACTTCAATGTATTAAATACATGAAGATCTATCATACCTCTAGATAAGTTATTTGAACAGTTAATTAGCCTGACACTTAGTTTTAGTGTCTCATTAGGCGACTGACCTGGTCCAGTTTCAGTTTACAACAACTGGTTCCCAACATGCAGTTCCCAAAGGCTGCCTGACACTTCCCCAGGTAGACCTTTGTAAACTGTGATCCAGCAAACTTTTAACTTCAGAGAGATAAACTAAATATACCTTGGGTCTCTTGGAGGAATTACGTATATTACATTGAGAGATATTTCTAAGTTTTAAGTAATCCTGGAGATCTTTTCTACCCCCTTTTCAATTTTTCAACTTATTTTGTGAAATATGGAAAACAGGATGGGCCTAAATATTCCAAAAAGGGCCTCACAAGAGCCATTCACAGAACTGAAGTTGTCTCCTTACTCTTCTATGAAATCCTATTGCTTGCCCATACCAAATCTGTATTTAAACTAAGGGCTACAGAATTGCACTTAGAGTACCTTTAAGTGTCTATCACTGCTCCTAAACTGGTGTGAGGCAATCTACATTCCAGTATATATGACCTGCAGCCTGCAGAGTGAGTGGAAGGCAGGCAGATGCATTGTATTAGCTTTATGGTAGTAGATCCTAGTGATTTTCCTGTTATTGTTGGGTAGCACATGTTATTAATTTTTTGTTGTTGTTGTTTGTTAGTTTGTTTTCTTTTAAAGTTTTATTTCACAAACATATTTCACATTCCCTTTCAACCTTTGGTAAGGGAAAAGTTCTCCTCCCTTAAACCAAATCTTTGTGAGCATCATCATTCTCTCCACCATTGTTTCAAGCTTTCTGTGATATGGAGACCCTCATAGGGGTTTTTTGGATGGTCTGCACTCTTCGTCTGGACCAGACTGACATCTTCAGCTCTACAAGCATTTTTTTTTTCAGCCATTCTAATAACTAGGAAAGACTGGTAACTAAGCTATCATTACAATGTGGCTTGCATGCTGACTTTTGTCAGGGCAACTGTGTAGTTGTGAGCAAAATAGTAACTACATTAAATAAGGAGTCTTTTGGCCCAAAGAAAAAGGTTAATTATTCACAGTTTGCCTGTAGCATTAGCTAAGAGTGTTCCCCATCCAAGTCCTATGTCTGTACACACACTGTGGGATATTGCTATGCAAAGAATTCCTGATTCAGCAAAATATTCCAACACGTGCAGCTTTGAATATGCTTGTGGAAGTATTTGCTGTAGCAACAGAAAAAGTATTACTTCATTGAAGCAACAGTTAGCAAAAGCAGGATAAAGGAGGATGAGATGTGTGAAGAGGCAAAATGAAATCAAACAAAAATAAACATTTGCCTGCTTGAATGGGAGCAGACTTCTGTGGACTGATGTATAGATACTGGATTGGGCACCTGCTCCAAGGAAACCATGTGATGAGAGGCAGTAAGTAACAGATCTGAGACCTCTTATATGACGACTTCCTAAATTTACATACAGAAAATGCCTGCTAGTAGCAGCATATGGTCCCCTGACGCTCTATTGCTCCTCACAGTTGGCAGCTATTGTTGGTTGAACAGCACAGGGCAAAGAAAGGGAAAATGTTCCTTAGAAATGTTACTCCCAAGTGGCTATTGCTTTTAAAAGGTGTTTCTGTTAGTCATACTGAAAGCATACTTGGGAAAAGCTTTTAGAAAGCATTTTTACAAAGCAAAGAATATCTATGTAAACATGCAGTGCAATTTTAAATCTCAGCTAAGGCTGGAAACAATGCAGAAATGTACCCGATACACTTAAAATGCAGGGAAAATACATCTTTTGGTAACATTCTTCTCTACTTTGCCTGTAAAAGAATCTTCTTCCTTGTCTGTGATATGAGCAGCTGCTACCATTTCATCCTAAGGCTTCTCAAATCTTCAAAGTCCTGGAACATATTTTGTCATACGTCCATAATGACCCACAGCTTAGACAGAAAAAACCAGAGCTGCCTCTAGCCCATTGGCCTTGAAATCATTTTCTGGTGATTCCAATCTCTTATGGCCTTGTTAAATTGCGCAGGCCAAATCATTTGTCAGACATACCCAGGAAAAAATTATTCTATGCTCTTGACAAGTGTCATCCAGTTCTGACAGCAGCATTCAGTATTCTGTACTTCTCCAAACCCAAATTGGAAAACAAAGCCACCATCAACTTCAGAGATGGGAAATTACTGTAGTGAATTTTACAAGGGCTAAAATTCACATGTGTTGGCTCATTAGTTCTGTCCAGTCTTTCCTTTCGATGTCCTCTGGATCCAACTATCTAGATCAAGAGTATTTTGAATAGGGGTCAGCTGCAGAAGGTGGACTTGACTTTTTCCTAATTATGTCTGCATTTGGCTGTAAAAGATTTGAAGCTATGCCACTGCTGTTTCTCTTTTCTTTATTTCCTCTTTTTTCCATTTAGAAAGAGTGTAAATAAATGGGAAAACAACCTAAATACCGGAGCACATTTCTTCCCTCGTTAAAGCACTGGAAATCAGTATGTGCTTTATGGCATAAGAGCAATTAGATTTGAGATAGCTAACCATTGCACTAAATGATGTCAATGCTTGTTGAGCAATAAAGCTGCTCTGCTGCCACTGCTCCTTCAGAAGCAGCCTCCAGTTCCTCGTACCAAAACCAGCCATGATCAGGGAACACTAGGGTTCCCAAATGATTTCACATCAGATGTTGTCTAATACTTCATCTGGAAACCTGCTTCCCTCTTCTTTTCCCTTGTTAAGGGTCATGAAACCTTGGAGACTTGTGCACATTCTTATCTTTAAACAATTCTCATCTAATGAAAATGTAAAATGGATAAGGTGAAATATCCGTGTGAGCCTTCCCATGATGAAACTGTAGCCTTGCCGCAGTCAGTCTCCCACTGACTCTATTGGACTTAGAACAGCAGCTGGGTGTGTTAAATCATAGGTTTCAAAATATTTTAAATGCTTTCTCAAAAGTCCTTTTGCCTGGAAAAAAGAGTCAATGGAAGAGGTAAAACCCAAACCCCAGTGCAACCACACACACCTGCAGCAAATCTCTATTACCCAGCAGCCGGAGCGGGTGCACGGTGCTACACAGCAAGCCGTGCATAACAGCCTCACTCCATATACCACGTTACACAGCCACCGCAACTTACACATATGGCTTTCTAAAAAAAAACCAAGAAGCACATATGAGTGCAAACAAGCCAAGTGCACCACTCTTCAGCTGCTGTGTCATGTATTCTTGCCTTCAAATAGTTCTGCCCTGTATTTAGGAAGCATGTCCCAGCTGGTGATCTCCAAGCAACTCCAAAGCACTCATGAATTCAGGACTGCAAAACTCTCTTGGTACAGTTAAATATAATTACTCTGCCGCTGTCTTTTCCTCTTTCTTCTCCAGCTAGAGAAACAAAGGCAACAAATTAATCACTTTATTTAAGTTGAACAGCTCTTTTGTCCCTGAATAGTCATCTGGATTCCTCCTGGCTGAATACTGTACTGCTTAATTTGGGAAAGAGAAACAGATGCAGGTGTGAAATTGTTTGTATCAAAGGAGACAGAGACAAAACCTACTGGCTCTCAATTTGCTAGTCTGAAATTGTTGTTAGAGTAAGTTATCCATTCAATGGGACTTTTCTGCTGTGTATTGGAAGTACTATGCTTGGCAGTGTTTTATATCACCTTTCACAAATCCACCATCTTAACCCAATCCAGAAAAAAATTGGTCTTTTTTGGTAGGTTGGTATCTCTTTCCTAAACTCATGATGATGAAAAGAAGTTTATGTATATGGCTTAAAGAAAGGAAAGAAATGGTTCTGTTGAATTCTCTGTGGTTTATCACCATTCCAAAGCAGGACCTGTCTTTCTCCCCAATGCCATCTCCACCTTGCTAATCAGTGCTGAAAGTGGTGCAAAGGAAAGCTGGGCTTTTGCCTGTAATGAGTTGATAACATTGACATAGAAGTTGATGATGGTTTTGGTGGTTTTGAGGGATTTTTTCCTCCTCAAATCTGTAAGATTTTATTAATATTTTCCCCACAAATGTCTAACCAACAGGTAACATTTTTCTACTAAAAGTGTTCCTCTGAAAGAGCTATGCCTTTTCACAGATTTTAATGGATTATGCATTCACCTTGATCAAATTCCCCATTCCTCTCTCAAAATCCATTACAAAACAGGGGAAAAAATGTTCCCAGATAATTTGTAGGAGCGCATTATACTTGCTCAGTGCTGCCTAACAATTAGTGTCACTTGGCATGTTACTGTCTTTTTCCTTCTAGAAGCAAATTCAATAGCTGTTTCAACAGAACGGGGGTGGTTTTGGCAGCTATGTGACCCAGATACAAACCTCAGTTTGAGTATATTTTCAGCATTGCTATCTTGGCTTATCTCGGGGTTGGGAATCTGAAGCTCTCTGTAAGCATCCAGCTGCAGTGGAGTTAGGCAGCTGGAGTCCTGGCTGCTTGCTTAGGGTAAAACATTAAGGGCCAAGCTGCATAGAAAATGCCCTTGGCAAGTGCTCAATGGAGGGAGGAGAGGAGAGAAGGCAGTAATAGTGGGTAAAACAGATCCTGGAAATAAGGAAGAAAAGGCTTTGCTACACCTGAGCTGGGGAGATGCTTGTATTACAGGGTCAGGGTTATCTGAATAAAAGGGTTTTGGTTTGGTTTCCAGCTTTGCTTTGGGATCCCTCTCAGCTCAGCAGAGTGCAGGGCAAACAGGCATAGTGTAAAGCTGCTTTCTGTTCTCAGTCCCAGACCAGGGAGCTCTGCAAAACCTAGAATGGCTTAAGAGGGGTGTTAACAGGAGGATTCACACCATCCTGCTTTCATCACCTCTTAGTCTGGGGAATGGCAGTGTCCTGTCAGAAGGTGATTTAGAGCAGGGCTGGGTGCTGCCCTGAATGTCTGTGCTCTGCTGTGCCCACAAAGGACTCCACAGGAACACAAGCCAGCAAGTCAAGTGCCTCTAATGGGACAGCGTGTTCATTTTCCTGCCTCCAACTGCTGCCTCTGCCAAGGATGTGCCAGCGTGCTACACAGCCTGCCTTATCCTCTCCCTGGCTTGCTGATTATACTGCATTTTGTAGGCTGGCAGAAAGGTGGCTGTGCCAGCTTGTTGTCACCTAAGAAAGCTCCTGTGTTGTGGGGAGTCTTTGACAGCTTCATTTGGGCAGCTTTGTTTGTTCACTGTGCCATATTAGCAGCACAAAATGGGTGGAAACTGGACCAGCTATCTAACCTCCCACATATGATCTGGGATAAGCCAGTTACAGTAACATTTCTCCTGCATTTTGTGACCACTGCAGGAGGTGGGGGTTGGCATGGCTCAGCATCACCTGCATGTTCCTTATTGTGCTGCGGATCGTGTCCAGCAAAGCTGAAGAGGAAACCTAGCAGGTGACAACAGTGCAAACAGATTGACAGGATGACTGTGGAGCTGGAAAACATGCCAGGTATTTCCAAAGCCAAATGTCTGCACTTAAACACATCAGTCACAATGACTGGACCAATAAAGCCGTTTGGCCACTGGCTGGTTGTTCTCAAACACTGTTCTTACTGTCCTTCTCTGGGTTACTTCGGGCAACCTTTACCATGATCACAGAGGCTCTGTATGAAGCATGCACACAGCTGAAGAGAGCAACGCAAGTATTTACTATCTAACATGCACAACTGATAGGTAATAATGAACTGCTCTAGGTGAAGCATTCATATGGTCACCACCATATAGCACCATGGGGAAGGGTGGTCTTGCACTAGCCTCAGCTTTCCTGCTGGCCAACATGCCACAGGGGTCCCACAGGAGCACTCAGCACCGTGAGCCTGTTCTTTGGCTCTCGGTTATGCTTTGGTTTTGTCCCGTCTAGTGTGGGTTGCTCCCTCCCCATGTTTCTATCAGTCTTTGGTAGTGAACATGCTTGAGCAGGAGTGTGGACACCCAGCTCTTAGTGTGGACTGGAGACCCAAAACTGTAGGGCACAGCAGACTGATGACCTTGGTTTTTGTCCACCATTGTAGACATTTACTGGGCTACAGGGGTACATGCCTTTTAGTTGCCTTGCAGGTCCCAGCCAGAACATTTCCTATATTTGTTTGCTGCCTTTTGGAGCAGTCTGCCACAAACAATAACCCAAAAAAGATTTCTGTGAACATTTGACCTAGCTAGTCTCTGAGGGACCCCAAATAATCCCCGTAAGCCACAGTGGTCTCTATAGATTTCCTTGCTGGCCATTCTGAGCACTGGTCCTGGTAGGAAAGACCAACCTGTACGTATGTGTTCATGGTCTTTTCTGATGGAGTGTTGTAAGGTGAGAATTGTGGCTAAATTCCTGCCAGGTGCTCCACTATGTCAGGCAATACAGTTTGCTGGCATTCAAGAGTAGAAAAGTGCTTAGTATTGACAACAATGTAAGCATATGTCTTTGCTGGCCTGAAAGTTCCCTTCTAGCTCAGTGACTCAAGATCCCCAAGGATGATCACAAGACTGGGCAATGGGGTTTAACCCTGGAGTCAGGGGAGTCAGTGGTAGGGCACAGGGAATGGATGGTTGTAAGGTATGTGGGAGATTTTAGGACATAAGGGCTGTGTAGGGTAGTTGCTCCTCTTCTTCCTCCCTCCTCTACCCATCTTCAATCACCAGGCAATGAGCAGCAACCGCTCCAAGACAAATGAGAGGTACATGGATTGGATACATATGTGATCATGAGGACTTGCAATATAGTGTATCTTATCCAGCATGGACCTTAAACAGGAAAGCTCTACCTGAGAGATGGCTTAATTTAGGTGTGTGTTGCCTCTGAATGGTGTATTGCCAGGTACACTTTTACAGGAAAGTGGTGGAGTCTTGATCCATCAGTAACTAACAGAGCTGGCTCCGATCTGTTAAAATTTTCATGGCCTTGATTATTGCAGTGCACAGGGGGTGAGGAGTTTGCCAGCTAGGAAACATGGATATCATGCAAGCCATAAAGAATTATTTGTATTTATTCATATCCCCTACCTGATGACTTCAAACCACAGAATGAATTGGATGGAGTTTCCAAAATCCTTAGGCAGAATTTACTGTGCTTATCTTCTTACTTTTTCTTGTTTAAGCAAATGGGGAGAAACAAACCATAAAGTATCCAGTTCTGCTGCACTTATTTTACGTGTTGAAGAATTGTTTAATTCTAGAAATGTAGGATTTTTTAAAGAGAACATGGTCCAATCAGTTCAAAGATAAAACTTATGCATATATATGCGTACTGGGCACTCTTTTCCAGCTGCAGGTTCTCATTAGATTTCCCCAACCCTGTGGGGGGGGCTCTCCCTCTTCTCCATCTGTGTTAAGCACATTAATAGATTCCTTCACTTAGTGAAGAATGCTTAAGATGCTTAAAGTGAAGCATATCCTTCAGGGTTTTGTTGGACAAAGGCCAAAGATGTGGAGTGTTGCTCCTGTCTTATCACATACATAAGACATCCACTAATAAACAAATAAAACAAGTTTTGTCATGTGCTAATGGCATTTTTCCCCCAATTCGCTAGCCTATGTGTTTTTCAGTGCAGATGTTTTTGAATGCAAACGAGGAGAAAACAGCATTAAAGCGGTCAACATTTTGGGTTTCATTTCATTCCAAAGTTACAATTTTAAGAATGATTTCCCCTTAAATCTTGCATCTGTGTGTGCCTTGGCACCTAAAATGGCACCATTTGTGGAGCCCTGAAAGGAGCAGAAGTGCTGACACATACAGCTTCACTCCAGCTATGGGAAAGTGCTGTTATAATTAACTCCAGGGATTCTCTTCATTGCCGGTAAAATTATGATGTATTTTCCTCCTGTAACCTGAAAAATAGCTCCAGGGTTGAATTTTTGTCCCAACCCTCACTTTTCATTTCACATGCATTAAAAAATAAATACTTTTTTTTGAACTTTGATCCTCTGCCAAAACTTGTATAAGCAGCAGTTCATGAAATAATATGTTTCTCCTAATTTATGCAAAGAGTGGAATAGCATTTGCACTAACACTAAAGATGGCTGTGCCCTGTCTGCAGCAGCCACGTAAACACATTAGTGGAGATCTGCACTCTTATAACACAGCTATAGCACCTAACAGCTCTATTGGTCTAAAACCAATGGCTCTGCCACTCTGAGAAAACCTGATGGACAAACTATTTCTTTTACATTACTGTTATGTCTTCCAAAGCACTTTAGAAGTCAATGATACACAAGCCTTGGCTAATGCTGAGAAAAGCTGCTGAAAATCTATACAGATTGTATGTTGAATAACCCTTTTTTCCGAGCATGCCTCCCAGGCTGCCTGTGTCAGGCGCATCCTGTGCTACGAAAGATCACTAATATTAGCTCCTGCCCCTAGTTAAAAATGATCAGCTGTGAAGCTAGACAAAAGACGGTGTCCATGTTGAGGGGGAGGGATGGCTGTGCAACCAACAGGGACCTGGAATGGAAGGATACAGGCTCTTTAGGAAGGAGAGGCAAGGGGAGACGAGGAGGGGGTGTTGCCCACTATGTCAATGACCAGCTGGAGTGCATGGAGTGTTGCCTGGGGATGGATGAAGAACTGACCCAGACCCTATGGGTCAGGATGAAATGGAGGGCAGGGACAGGTGACATTGTAGTAGGCATCTGCTGCCGGCCATCCAACCAGGAAGACCGAGCAGATGAGGCTCTCTATAGACAGATAGAAGCAGCCTCACATTCACAAGCCCTGGTCCTTATGGGGGACTTCAACCACCCCGATATCTGTTGGAGGGACAACGCAGCAGGGCATAAGCTATCCAGGAGGTTCCTGGAATGTGTTGATGACAACTTCTTTCTCCAAGTGATAGACGAGCCAACAAGGAGAGGTGCTATGCTAGACCTCGTCCTCACCAACAAGGAGGGGCTGGTGGGGAATGCAAACCTCAAGGGCAGCCTTGGCTGCAGTGACAGTGAAATGGTGGAGTTCCATAACCTTAGGGCAGTGAACAGGGCACAGAGCAAGCTTGCTACCATGGACTTCAGGAGAGCAGACTTTGGCTTCTTCAGGGATCTGCTTGGTAGAGTACCATGGGATAAAGCCCTGGAGAGAAGAGGGGCCCAAGCTTTGGATAAAGCCATCAGCTACCAGGAGCTGGCCATGGCCATCGATCATGCCTCTGAGAGCATGCAGGGCTCCCTCGAAGGCTATCCCAATGGACAGTGCATTGGACCATTCAAATCTAGCAAAAACAGGGTTGCAACATGAGAGCCATAACACAACAGATGTCCAAAATGCAGGGGGCTGATCAGGTTAGCCAGCTCCTTTGTGAAATGGCTCTTCATACTATTTATTCCTCTCCAGCAGCAGCTCTAACAACTTTCTTCTAGTGCTTAAACAGATATGTAATAAAAAGAAGGTCAACTGAAAATGACTGCTACGGTCCCAATGAGCTGAAAAGCCTCCATTAATGCATAGTATTTGAACATACCCCTTCCCCATCTCTAAAACATTTGTGGTTGCACTGAGTGTCACAGCATCTTGGGTGTGTGCAGGTGTCTCTAGCAGGCTCAGCATCTGAGCAGTGTTTCTCATGAGTAGATACCAGCTGCTTGCTTGAGCATATTTCACTGCATGAGAAAGCACAGGGCTGCATAATATATCTGCAGAGTGTCTCTGGCTAAGTCACTGATAACCTGTGTTTCAGCCCTTTCCTCCTGCTGTTTGGAGCACATATCTGCTGTGTACGCTGTAAATAAAGAGCCTTCTTATGCACAGAGAACAAGGGGTCTGATGAATGGCAAAGAAATATAATTTGCAGGGAAGTAACTTGGGAAACCGCACTGGAATCTTTTTACCCATAAATAATGTGCCTTTTAACCTGACATTGAACATCCAAGTCTTGTGCTGAAGCATGTTACAGTGAAATTTCTCACTGTTACCTTGGTGGACTTCACACAGCACAGGCAATCCAGGCTCATAATGGTTTTGGATGGAAATGCAGAACTGAAACACTGAAGAGCCCCTCTTTGCTGAAAATTGTTGTTCAAGAAAGGGCCAGAAAAACTTGGGCTAAAGCAGAGGCCCCGTGGGACTTTCTACCCTGGGCCTGCTGTTTGTCAGAGTTCATGGCAATACCCGGGGTACATGAACTGCCCAGATCTCACGCCCTCCCAAGCCCTTTCTTCCACTGTTTATTAATCTTCTTTTGTAAGGCTCCTCCCAGTTATAAGCTTTAGCTCTGGCTTCTCATTAATTGCCATTTAAGAACCAGACTGGTGGGTTGGACAATTAATAGCCTAATAAGTGAATGAACCTTTCACCTCTGGGTTGGAAATTCAGACCCAGCACACAGCAGTAGTCTAGGAAAGTCATTAGAACCAGATGGCTTACCGGCAGCTAGCTGAAATGCAGCAGGTACCCTCATTCCCCTCCTTTCTGCAAAAGGCACCATGTCCCCAGCTACCATGTCCCCTGTGCTCCCATGACCACAGAGGAGCAGACAGGTCCAGGCAACAAAACGGCTCCTCAGCCCTCCTAGGCTCCATGGCACCAGGTTGCCCAATGCTGGGGGGTGACACCAGTTTTTTCCTGTCCTGTGCTTGAGATGAACGCCACGAGTCCTGCGAGCATTTGCTGGCCAGACAGACAGACCTGGGCTCGTGCCCAGCACTGACTGTACTTGAAGTGGATGGACGGGGTCGAGGTTTCGCTTGCCCGCCCAGCCGCCTCGGACAAATTAAAAAATATTTGCCTGACGCACTCATATTCAGACCAAAGCCTTATTTCTTATGAAGGTTAAATTACATTCTAGCTTGGCATTACTTATTCTCTATGACCCAAATTAATGTCTGGTTTAATTATCTGTGTCAGACTGAGTGCAGAGAAAATTCAGCACTGGTGGAAAATGTTGGATTCACAGCAGTGGAAATGGAGACCCCCTACCCCACACAACAGCTCTTTTAAGGACTGCTGCAAAGCCACCCTCATCTGCCCCTAGCCGGGGCCGGTGACCCTGCTTGTGCCACCTCCAGGAGCCGGTTCATGCACTAAACTGTCTATCTGTGAACGCTGCCAATGACGTCTTGCAATTTAATTCTTGCACGTACAATGCTGGACACGTGGGGATGCAATGAAAAATTCAGTCATCATCTCAAAGTCCAATTCATATTTAAAATGCATTTCCATTCTGCCCTCTGCACTCCACACAGCTAACTGCAGGTGGCTGCAGGAAACCTGCACCTGTTTTTCACAGGGAACTGCTCCCCTCGGTATTCAGGTCTGCTCACTTAAGAGGTGCAAAAAAAGCCCAGAAAGGTCCTGGTAAGCCACACTTTTTCAGTGTGTGGGCAACTCTGCGCAGACAGGAATCAAACTGGTAGATTCCTAAGTACCCTCTGTACCCTTCTGCCTGAGTTAGTGGCCTTGCAGCAGAAAAAATGCAGGTCTTTGCCTCAATTCACAGAGCAGTGTATTAGAGCAAATCTGTTATCACCAGTGTCCTAAGCTGATACTGTGGACAGTGACGAGTATGGAGGGGCTAAGATGAGGACAACCGTTTCATTCTATTTCTGGTACAACGACAATAACTGCCAGTCAAGGGGGAGGGCAGACAGTTCAGCATGGTGGCATCTCTAAACACTGCAGCTAAATCTGACTGGGCTTATGAGTCAGACGTCTTCCTAGCATGGCATCAGACAAACATCTGAACTGGAGCCTACAAAGAGTCCTTTCTTTCTATTTTAAGAGCTGTGTGAACAGAACTGGAATACTGCAGCCATTTTCCATTATGATTTATCTCTCCACACACTTAGAGTTCACCCTGATCATGCAACAAAATCCCAGGCTTGGAAAAATCCTCTTCTCATGATCAGTGACTTCTGGTGAGAAATCCCAAAGCAAGGAAAAATCATGAAAACAGAACAGAAGTCGGTGGTGCAGGCAGAGCGAAAAAAAATAGAAGACAGGTGGAGAAATCAATGCAGGAGAAGATATGCCCAAATTGATGATTGAAAAAGAAAGAAGGTGTCGAGAAGTGCAATCACAGATGGAAGGAAATTTGGAAAGAAAACAAGATTGGCTATTTGAACCATCTGAAAATGTACAGGGTGTCATACAGCCCTATAAAAGAGGTCAGGAACAAATGACGATATGACTTCAAAAAGGCTTATGGTAATCTTTAGATCAACTGGACCTGACACGGCCCAGACTCAATGACAGGGTGCCTCTGGCCCCAAAGAGAAAGGAGCTCCAGGTTAGACCCCAAACTCTCTGGTGAAACCTCCCTCCCAGGGCGGTGGCTCTGCTCCCTCAGTGTCAAATGTCTCCTGGCTCCACCAGAAATTTAACCAAACTGCAAGAAAGGTCTTCCCCACTGGCAGTCTGCCTGACTCCAGAGCTTCTCCTCTGATTCTGTTACAGAAACAAGCTTTTTCCTCAGGCCAGGCTAAAAAATGACAGGTATCTCTCTTCCTAACCTCTGAATTTTATAGAGTGGCTTAAGAAGTTCAGAGTCTCTAATGCTGTTTCCTGAGGCAGGGCATTTAATTCTGCAGTACAATAGTCTTTTGAAGAAGCTAGTCTGCTGAAAAATGACCCACTCTGCTCTAAAGGCAGGAAATAAAACTTCAGGTGTCAAATCATGGTACTTACATTCTCTGAAAACAGACAGCACATTTCAAAAGATTCACAATAAAGTCCAGCAAATAACTTTTCCTCATAATTTGCCCATAATTGACTGAATTCCAGCAGAGAAAAGAGATAATGAGAGGTTGCTCATCTCTTGGCCCAGGCCAGCAGCAATGCTTTAGGCTGTATCTAGCAAGCAAATCGCACCAGCCCTGTCCCTCCAGGGCTGGATTTTAAGTGTTAAACTCTTGCAGCTCTGCTACCACTGGAGCACGCCCACGGGGCCTTGTTCCAAGTTTTTGCAGTGTGTCATTTGCCCCCAAGAGAGTATTTCTTGTTTATGTTTCAGAGAAAAAGTTACTTTTTTTTCCCTCCCAATCAATTCACTAACATAAACGTCCTCAGTGCAGAATTTCTAACATCGACAATACTGTACATCTTTACCTCTCCAGGGTATTGCTCTCTTCTTTGCAATAAAATAGGTCTGCCGCGGTGGGAAAATTCTCAACCTTAACTTATACACAGCAGCTCTCTTTTTTCTTGGGAAGCAGTAGAGAAATACACTAGCAACTGTTCCCATTCTCTGTATTTATTTTATTATTTACACAAATGTGAATAATCAGCATCTATCTTAAATCACCATAAACTTCCTGACTGGCTTGCTTTGTCTTTTCTCTAGGCAGCCAGCCCAGCTGGTTCCCATAGGTACTAGCAAAATAAAACCCTGAGAGAAAGATCTAACATTTGATTCTTGCAAGCAAAAGCTTCTAGAATTACAGCACGATAAAGCATCAAACAGCGCCTGGCAATGTTCCTTTCTTCTGCTGCATCAGCCCAACCCCTCCCTGATCTGCATTCCCGACAGTGGGTAGGAGCCTCACTGAAATATTGACCAAAATAAAAACCATTCCCATCAATATGTACTGTTACCATGAGCTATAATTTTGTTCATTCATTATTACGCACAGTGACAGCCTAAGCCTAGTGTCAGTAAAGGGCTGTGGTGGCAGTCTTCAAGGCTGGTCTGTCCCTTTCCACAGGGTTTCTGTACTCAGGCAGCATGTAAAGAGAGGGCCACATCAGCTGGAAGAGCTCCACTGGCAGTAATGGCACTGCATCGATTTCAACTCACTCAGCTCCTAGTTCCTAATGCTCAAAGGGATGTTGTTGACATCTGTATTGCATATTGGGGGCTTTCTTTGCTTCCCTCTTTAGGTCATACTTAGAGACAATATTTGTCCTTAATTCAGAAATGGTGCACAAACCTCTGAAATGCACTCACCTGGCTTGTCTTGGAGGGTGAAGGATTGCTCTAAGGGGAGGAATCAGAATGTGACCGGTGTCATGGAGCCCATCACCATCACACTTGTTTAGTATGTGATAGAGAAAAAAATCTGGCCTGGGATGGTACTTCCTGGTAGAATAAGGTATTTGAGGTATTAGTTGTTCATCTCAGGGACCAACCGGCCTTCGAGAGAAAGACTGACCGTGGGCCAAATTACATACAGTCTGCTTCTGCCCCTCTCAGTTTGCCTCCTGAGCCAGCCTGAATGCAGTGCCCAAGAAATGATTGACACCAAGCCTGGATAGGAAACAGAAAATGGGATCCAGAATAGCCTGCTGCCACATTTGACATGCAGGGAGTGCTGCGCCACGCTCCGTGGGCTGTGTCAGCTCCAGATGAGTAGCTACGCCTTAGTAAAACAGCAACCTTTCACCTGCGTCCCTTGATGAAAGAGATGAATATCAATAAATGCAAGGAGTAGCAGCCCCTCAGACTTCTGGCTGGAGCCTGACAAGCCACTAAGTGCCAATTTTAGTCTCCTTTTGGCCTTTGCCAGATGGGAGGAACTGAGCATGTTAAGACACCGAAGAAGAAGGGCATACCGTGCTCCATGTCGTACACACTGGGAAAGAGGTGGAGGTTTGACTGCACCTGGATCCAGGCGAGGAGGTTGCAGTGAGGAGGAGAATTACTTGAGGACTGCTGTGGGTTTTATTTATCTGGCCAACACCACCAGGTAGCTGCAGACTGAGTCGCTGTGTGCGTGGAAGAGCATATAAAAAGTTGGAGGTTATTGCTGATGGGAGTCTTTGGTATAAAAACATTGGAGGAAAGATAGGAGGGGCAGAGCTGCATGTCTTTGTGCAGTGAACACAGACGAGCAAAACTGAATGACCCAGACTGGCCTGGCAGGCTGCTGCACTTCAGCTCAAGCTCCACAGGACCAGGAAACCAGAATGATGCAGCTCAGGTGGTGTGAAGAAGGATGCCGATGTCTGCTGGGAGACACTTCTGTTGTGGAGTGGGGTGGTCTCCCAGCAGATTTAGCTCACGGCAGAGTATGCACTGCAGACTGCCATACTATGGTTCCCTCCAACCTGTGTATAATTTCTGCCTTCAACCATTTAAAAGCCAGGAACAAGTGAGAAGTCTAACCCATCTGGCTTCTGTCCTACTTTCGTACACTTCTGTTTTGACAATGTTAATATTCTGAATGTTCTGGATGTTTTCCACAGCCTTTGTTTGGCCAGAATGTGCCATTAGTTACCTTTGCTACTATCTTAATGAAATGGGGTTTTGCCATTCATTTTAAAGTGTGAAGGATAAATGCAGGAAGAAAGAAATTTAAATGGAAGAAGAAAGGGGCAATCATGTGCTTATGAATAGGAGTTCTGATGTTTTACAAGTACTGTTGGAGACATGTATAATGCAATTTATTTCACTGAATACAAATAACTATGCTTTTGAGTACAAAACAAGTGAAGTTAAAGCAAGGCTGTGGGTGCCGCAGATGGAGCACTGGGATGGGAGTCGGGAGACTTGTCTTTCCTCTGCAGGGCTGCCACTGACCTGCTGCATGAGCTCAGGCATGTCCCTTACAGCCCAGAGCTGCAATGGCGTTTGAGCGTTGCTGTGCTGAGCCCTGCAACGCCAAAATGACATGATGTTCTCGCAGATGAGCCCTGATGGTTTAGCAGAGGCAAATCCTCACTCTCAGCATCTGTCCCCCACCTCTGCCAGTGGTCAATGTCTCTGGCAGGGGTGATGGAGATTGCACTGCCGATGAAGCTCCAAACAGAGGTAACCGAGATGTGGATGCACATCCCAACCTACCCTCCCAGCTTTGGGACCAGCATAGTCAGCAGCCAGGGGAAGCAAGTGACCGGAGCTGGTAATATCTCAGATGGCTGCAACTTCTGTTGCAAGAGCTCACCTATGAAAACCATAAGCAGGGCCATCAAAAGTGATAGACAGAGCCAAACTCCCTCACCACCCTGCAGCACGCAGGCCCCTGAGGACCAGGGTTTGAAAGGCATTTAAGATCCTAATAAAGGAATTTAGCTACTTCCAAAGTATCTTTCTCAAAATGCTCCTGAAACCAGATGAAGCTGTAAATCATATAAAATTTAAGCAGCATGAGGTATTACAAGGCCTAAGCACCTTTCAAAAGATGACATCCGTTCATTCATCTGTGCTGCATATGCTGTCAGAGTAAGTGTTGCGATGCCACACGCGCAGCTCACCCTGATGGTGCCCTGACCCCATTTGTGCACAGCTATAATAGCAAGTCGTATAGTATTATCCTGGGAGTATGCAGGTTTTTTGGTGCAGGACACCAGGAATTCTTTTCAAGCTGTAACATAGACCAATATTTTTCTTCTCACAGTCATTGAGCCATTTGGGAAAATGCTTTGCCACTCACCTTCTAGAATGCAGATGTCTGATCATCTATTTAATTTACAAGCCTGTTTATCATAAACTTGTTTTTCAACAAGCAAAGGAGCAAAATCGTTAGATGTTTCAATAATCACCTCACTAGAGAAAAAAACAAAAGTAGCACAAAGGCTTTCTCTGTGATTGAAGAAAAAAGATGTAAAAAAAAAAAGTTGGTAGTTGTTGAAGGGTTGAGGCAATCTCCAGGAGTCTAATTAGCAGAGAAATATGCCCTTTCATTGACTTCTCAGTCAGAAGAAATGCAAAAAGAAGATATGTCTATTCAAGATCACAAATGGGAAAGAAGTTATGCACATATTCCTTGGAGCATTCTGGATTATGCATGGTTCTTCAAGACTTTACCAAATCTGCATATTTTTGGCTTTTAGCAAGATAAATTATGAGATGGTGAAAATTGTACATTCTATCCTGAAGTAAAATATCTACTATGTCTCTTAAGAGTGACTTAATTTTACAACTAAAATGAAGACTGCAGGTTCAATCAGCACAGACAGATTTTGCAGCTGGAACCAATGCTGAGAGAATATTTACATTTTTCATCTGCTTGTGGAAAATACCTAGAAAAGCTGCTCTTTGATAACAGCTTCAGGTTTCAGCACAAACCATGACACAGCGATAAAAATTCCCCCTTACTAGTTTTTTTGCCACACAGCACACAACGAGTACTTTACAACTCCAACAAGCTGTGCAGAATTAATATGATAATAAAGCTTTATTTGTTCAAGGAACAGGCACAGGACTGAGGGCCCAGAATTGGCAAATTTGACTTCTGTGGTTAATTGTATTATCACTTCGTGTTATCACAGCAATTTGAAAGCACTAATTGGTTCCTACAATGTGACTGTTATATAGGTAAATACAGCTTTCCCCGTGATCTGCTTTTGCTACCCAGACTGCACACCTGTGCTTGCATGTTTTAACCTGGTCCAAGTTTTGAATGCCCCTGAAAAGAGAAGCTCCCCATCTCCGTCCCTGCTTGCTCGTTCCCAGCTGCTCTCTCGGGTGGATGCAAAGGTCGGTGCAGCTGCGTGGTGGGAGCAGAGCCAGAGGAAACCTCGCTGTCCCCGCCTGCATGCTCCCTGGTGCACCCTGAGAGATGGGGCCAGCAGACCGGGCATGAGGATCCCATCACCCACTCCCTGCAGCACCCCTGTTTCTGCAGCCCTGACTGGCAGAGACGGGGAAAGTGCTGGACGGCCAATGCTTTAAGAAGCACGGTTCATCCCTGCTGCACTGGGGTGCAGCCAGGGCCACCCAGGGACCCAGCAAAGCGCCAAGCTTGTGTGGGCTTGCAGCTCGCACAGGCTGTGAGCAGGAAGGGTTTATTTTCGAGGTCAGTGGAGACCTCAGGCTCTGGATGCAGCCCAGGAGCAGGCTCGCTGTAGGCACACGTGCGTTTGTGTGCTTGCTGTGGTTTCTGGTACCCTGCTGCACGTGCACTCTTGCTAGCTCCCAGCAGCGGGCAATATCGACTTCAGCAAACTTGTAAGTGAAACAGAAATTACTCTTGGATAAATTATTCAAATAATTCTTTCTATTTAAAGGGACTTTGTGGACTTCTCAGTTAAATAAAACATGAAAGTGGCATGATAAAGCATGTAAGCATCCTTACCCAAGCTGGGCGGGAACAAGGGAACAAGGCTGAGTTTAACATCCTCCCCTTGCTTACGGTTAGAGGCCAGACACCAAATCCCATACTCTTGCCCCAGGCAAAATGCTGTTTTATCTTTTTTCCTGAGTAAAGGCAGCATGACAAGGGTCTTTTGAGGAATATCAGCGTCCTCCTGCTAGCGGTTGATTTGGGGCTTAGTCTGTTGTAAAATATTTCAAATACTGATAAAGGTATCAGTGTGCACCAAGATGGCAGTGATGGGGCACTTCAAACAACCCCAAGCCCTGCCCAGCCACAGTTTGGGGCTCCAAACTGGGAGACATCCCATGCTCAAATGCTACCTGGAACTGTATTTTGGAGAGAAAAGAAATTAAAAGCATGAACTTGAGCTGTGCCATTTTCTCAAAGCCAGGGAAGGGACTTCAGACTATTTTGTTTCTTGTTATAGAAATAGCCATCACCTTTTCACCAATCAACTCCTCACACGCAAAAGGGGAATAAGAGTGTTTCCTCATTCCACTTTCAGCTGTGAGCAGGAAGACCACCTTATCTGCTTTCTTACTATGTGAAGATCCAGCATCTTGTACACCACCCAATTTCTCTTACAGCTTGTAGACATTTCTGCAATTTTATCAGCAATGTATTTAATTCCACACATCCCAGTTCTCACAAATGTGGCTAGCCTGGCTCTGGTTCATTCTTTGTACAAAACCATTAGCTAAACTGCTGGTGGTTTTCTTTCACATCCTATTTACTCTTCTCTCTCAGTAACTCTCTAAGCAGAATGTGTTGGTTGGTTTTTAGGTTTTATTTCCAGAGGAATTTATATCAACACCCCACCCTCCCATAAATATTGTTGTGATCTGTGATTAAGAGCATATGTCTTAGTCTGGTATATCCAATACTATTGCAGAGTTATTTCCTAATTGTTCTTTTGCAGTAGAGCAGAGAATAGGATTTTAAATATGAGCTTTGTTTCATAGGTCATGGGGTGAACTTGGTTAGCAAACCTGGGTAAACAAAATTAGTTGGTATTTTGTTATGATTTGGAATGAGACAGATTTATTTATTTATCTCTTACTGGACAAGTCTTTTATCTCCTGGAATGTGTGGCTACTTGGATCAATGCTGTATATCTGCTCTTTTGCATAACTAAAACTGAGCCTTTCCTCCTTAGACACATTAAGAAATGCAAATATTCTTACGTGGCATTTTGCTGGAGCTTTATGTTCCTCAACCTTTCCCCATCCAAGCATTTTAAAAGCTGCAGGTTGGATCTCAGTATTACTTCTAAAAATCAGAACTGACAAATTTCTAATAAAAATGCAATGGACGTTAAATCTCTCCCTTGGAGATGAAACTACAAAGTCTCAGAGTCTGTGGCATCAGGAATTCATAAGGGAGAAGGATTTGCGAAGGTCTGAGAGCCGTCACCTGCTATAGCTGAGACAGCCAGGGAGAAGGAAGACAGCATCTCCTGAGGCCACAGACCTGTCCCTGCCTAGAAGCGTGGCAATTTCTGTCCGATTTTGCACTGAAGGCCACACTCTGAGAGGCTTTTAAAAGACACACAAAATCCAAACACCAGATTTCTGGGTATACCATAATTAGTGAGCCCTTACGGATCCAGTTCCTTCCTCTGTAATTGGCTGTGCTCCTCCTGGCTAATTAATTTGCCCTACAGCCAGTTTCATCCATTGCTTTGGACAGTTTTGTGTTGTTGCACCCACTGGCTTCGTGCAGAAGGGGCAAGGAACGAACCCTAGATGTGAAACCGCAGTGTTTGCTCCCCCTTTTGGATGTTTCTCCTCTGCTCTTGGCACAAAACCGAATTTTAATTCAGAGCACCTCAGTCTGGAGGCCTAAATCCATATATATAGTTGATGGAGATGGGCATTTTTTGCTGGAAGTTGTGCTAGGGCCCCGACAATTGCCCAGAGCTGTGCACCTCTCCCATAAAGGCTGCTGCATATCTCAGCTCTTCAAATGGAGAGAGCAGCCGGGAGCACCGCTGTATTTCAGAACAACTAAAGGCTCTAAGATCATGGTAGTAAGTCTCATGTTTTCTGCAGCAAGAGGGTTAAAGGATGCAATGGAAAGCACTTCCCAGGGGCCAGAGGGACTTGGCTGAGTGCAAGCCTGGAAGGAAGGATGTGGTGGGCAGAGAGAGAGAGACGGGGCTATAAATCCTCCTTATTTCTGCTCTGCTTTACTGAGTGTCTTTGTACTTTCTCTATTTCAGAAGCTAAGCATTTAGTTTATGTTCAGTAAAACCTGGCTTTCCTGAGCTGAAAAGCCTTATCTCATCTTGAGTCCCCACGTAAGGGAAGGTCTGGGCATGTTTGCTGTGACACCTCCACTAGTTTGGGGTCCTGTCATGCACACAGACCCCAGCCACCCCAGCATCCACTTTGCAGAGAGAAAGGCCTTGATTTTGCAGCTCCTGTGCCTGTGTCAGGCTGAGCCAAACCTCCCTGCATGGGGGTGAATCTCCCTGCATGCAGGAGACCACAGCCATTACGGGGGCTTTACTTGAGGGAGGACAGTGGGAGCAAACTTTAACCAGATGATGAGCATGCAAAATCAACAGTAGGCATGGTGGTCCTGGGGTACGAATGCATCAGCTGAAGTTTTCCTGGAGCCAGGCAGCCATGCTGGCAGTTTGCATGCCCCTTAGAGGAGAAAATGGAGGGTTGTCTGGGAAACGGGCAGCTGTCAGTGACAAGTGTGTGAGTTGGAGAAAGAGACAAGCAGGACCTTCATGATCCCCAGCCAAGATGCAGGATGGAGCCACCTGCCCTCTCCTCACAGGTAGCTGAAATAAAATTGGAAAAATCTACTTTCAGAAGACTCAGGGAGACAGGAGAAGTACCGTGGTTACTGCTGTGGCTGCGCAGCTTCACCTCTCTGAAGGCAGCAGCAGAGTTGCTTGCTCTTTTCACGTGGCAACGATGGAGGGAAGGAACATGGCCATCTCCTTGGTGATTTATCCTTCACGTACAACTTACAGGTTAGAATATATGCCCAGGTGCCAATGGAAAGGAATAATGCAATTACTCCTGCCTTAGCTGCAAGCACAATGAATCTACCTGTTGTTCTCACAGGGGGCATCTAATTAAGCAAGGCAGGGACTAGGGAAGGAAGGAAGTAGCATCAAATATACACATCAGAAACCTATATATAATGTTGAGGAGATTATTGTGTGGCTGTTGAGAGCCTTGCAGGCTCATTAAGCTCTTACCTCTCTGCTTCTTGCCAAAGTCCTTTTGAATCCCCCTCCCTGTGGCAGCAATCATCCCAGGCTCTCTGAGGAAACATTTGAACTCCACTTGATTGCAGCCTGGTGCTGGTTCAGCCCACTCTGCCCCCCCACCACACCCTGTGGAAAGAGGTCGTGTGAAATCAGAGAGAGAAAAGCAAGCCAAGGTGCTGCAAATGAATTTGGCGTCATCTGTCAGCTCCGCTTTGATGCGCCTGTGTTTCCTTTTCTCTTCTGTTCAAAGCCTTTCTGGAGTCTGCCAGCCGTGCCATACAGTAGCAGTGTTTTGCTGTTAACCAGGACCATGCACCCTATAAACAAAGGGCTTTGTATCAGCACCTTCAAAAAAACCCAGAAATCCCCCAAACTCTCACATTAAGGCTTGCGGCATTTGGCCCTGGGAAGAAAACAACTGCACTCAAAACACTGTCTATAGACTGTTGTTGCTGTAAAGGGTAATATATGCCTGTGTCTTAATTTTTTTTCAGACACTCATAACTCAGTAGTAGGAGCTTATTTTTCATAGACCTTGCCCAAGTAGGGTGTGAAGCTTATTTTATTACATTTCTGAGGACCAGAATGTGTAAATAAAAAAAGGGAAAAATATGCCACTGTTGAGGCCTTTTGGCCTTTTGGGTTTTAAATAACTATTAGAGTGGTATCTGAAATTTTCTGCCGAGTACATCCAGCATTTTTTTCACCAGGGCCCCCTAAGAGTTCGTACTCCATCCAGTTTTGTCAGGCAGGGAGGCACGAGAAAGATCTCTGCTCTACCATATGTATTTCAGGAAACCTGAATGAAAAGTAAAACAGAAAAGAAGGGAAATTCACAGTGACTGCTCTGGATACTTTCCCCCCTTGTTTCTCATCAGCAAATTATTCTCATCAGATCATTTAATGCATTAAAAAGGCCTTTTTAAACTTTAAAGTATCCAAGATACTGTAATAATACTAAAAGACTTCACACAATAGTAGACAGAAAAATGGATAAGAGCTTTTAATATGGAATCATACAAAGCCAATGGACTGTGCACAAAAAGGCATTTCAGCATGAAGGCGCTCTGTCCATCACTGGGGCGATCAGCCCTCCAGCTATTTGTTCTGATCACAGCTCCGATGAAACCAGGGTTTTCTGGGAGTATGTGTTTTTTGCCACTGACTCCAGCAGAGCCATGATTCGGCTGCTGAAAGTTTGAGGCTAATGGGAATGAGAGGTAAGCAGTGAAAGTGGGAAGATGTCAGTTGGCTGGGGGGATTAAAGCAGCCAGAAGGAGGACATCAAAGCATCCCTCTGCTAGCACTGAACAATTTGGGATGGCAAAAGCAGAGGACCATCTGAGTGGTGCAGGGTGTAGGGCTGACTAGTGCCAAGGGGAGCCCAGCTGATGGTCAGCAATACCTAAGAGACCAGCAGAGAGCTGTTCCTGGCCCTGACACAGCATCTGTCCTGCAGGAGCAAGGCTTCATTTCCTGCCCTACTAATTAACAGAGTTCAGCCCATTTGGGGCAAGTCTATCCCAAACTTGATGGTATCCAACCACCCTGCTGACACCCAGCATCAGCAGTGAACTTAAACTTGCACGCTGATCCCTCAGGCATGGCTGTTCTCATGCACTTCATTCTGCAATGACCTCTGCATCTTTAATGAGACTACACACAAACATAAATGCTTTGCTTGAAGGGCCATGGCTTTTTTAGCAGCGTGAGATATGTGTGGAGCTTTGAAAAGGCCAGAAGTTCCCCTTGCAGAGTCAGGCTCGGCTCAGCTTCACTCATCTCATGTTGTCCTTTATGCCGAATGACTGGCTCGTTCTCTGAGCTCTGCGAACTCATCACAAATGCACACATGGACTTGCTCAGCTACAGCAGGAAAAGAAGGACTTTGGGTTGAGTGACAAAAATGGCGAGTTCACAGGCGGCTTTGGTTATCAAATTCACGTAGTCAATCAAAAGCTGGTCTTGGAAAGGCTTATGGGAAGGATGTGTTGATAAAAATGGGGAAGGAGGCAGTGGGAGTGCAATAGAGGAGGAAAGAATTGATTTATGATGAAGCCAAGGCAGCTGATCTGAAAGAGATAATTATTCTTCTATAACTGGCCAGGGAATGGGGGAGCCATTATGTGGATGAATGGAGACAGCAGAAGCAATTTGTCAGCCTGACTTGTTTGAGTGAGTAACTTCAATTCCTCCTTGTCTTCTTCTAAGTGATTTTTCTTTCATTGTCACATAGGAATGTGTTTTACATTTCAAACTCTCCTGATGCTTGCCTGAGTGAGGGGAAAGAAAAAGGAGGACTTTTGCATGAATATCAGCCATGGTTTTTCACAGCAGTGCCCACTGGCACTACTGAAACTACACGCACACTGCGTCAGTTGTTCCCAGTTTCAGAGGATTGCAGACTTGGCTGAAAAATGTTCCTTCCCAAGGAAAATTTGGAATTCAAAAGACACAGCCCAGGAGCAGAATATTTCATCTCTCTTTTTCTGTGGGTATTATTTATTTGTATTTTTGACTGAAGTGAACAAAAGTTGTTTCTAAAGCTTTCACTTTACATACCTAAAGCCACATGGTATGTGCCTGTTGTGCACACAGGTATTCCAAAATGGCTGTGGCTTTTTTTCTGAGGTTCGTTTGTGGGGGCAGCTCATCCATATTCTACAGTGCTAAATTCTTCCACTTAATTTTAAAAAGTGAGAGCCACCTCCAGGATTGGGAATGAAAGCCAGACTTGGGGCTGGATGGATATGAATCACAGAGGTGGAGATTAAGCATGGGAAGAAGTCCCGTGGCTCTATACCTGAACATGCCTGTCCCCCTGCACTACCCCGATGACAACCAACCCCCAAAGTGTCCTTTTTTAAAAATTTAAAATTGGCTGAATGTCATGAAAATGTCCTTCAGGGAAGATATTGACAGAGCTCATCGGCATGGTGTCTTTTGTATGCCAAAGGCCCATGCAGATTCAAAACCTTTTTTTTCCTTAGATGTCCCCAGGGCTGGTGGACATTTGCTGGGCAAGCCTGGCACACACGGACAGCCCGGGATCCAGACGTTGGCTGCTCCCTTCCTCACATAGGCATGTGGTCAGCCCACTCTCTAGGTGGGGGATCTCCACTTAATTCTTCCTTCTGCCCAAGCAGGTACAGACCAACATCCCTGATTTACAGAAGAGTGTTCCAGCTGCCAGCCAATCCCCTTACATCCAGGTTTTTGGAGGATGGATCTGTTCCCATGGCTAGGGGTCCTGCCTGCAAGGTGGAAAGGAGGGGCTTGGACCACCTCAGGTAAAGAGCAAAATTGCTTCTGGCTCTCCTTCTTTGGAGCTGCATCCTTTAAGACTATTATATAATAAAGGGGAAAGCATATTTCCTGTTGTGTTTTAGAAGAAAAAGAGGGAACTCTGCTCTGTGCTTTGAATGGAAGAAGCCCTCAGGGAGACTTTCTGGCCTCTGGAGACCAAGTGACCTTCCCGTAGCCCTGAGCAAGGGGAAAGGGATTTAGGATTTGTCCTCTTCCTCCTTGTTTCCTTATTGCCTGGTTTGAGGTAGCTCCCTGCTCAGCATCTTGGGTGCTTTGGACCTTTCTCCGAGAGGCCTCAGCATTGCCAGGTTCTGCACAGGGCTCTGTGGTCCACTCTGCTCTGGACACCAAGTATGTAAAAGCTAGCCAGTGCAGTGCCTGATTTTTCACTGATTCAGTCTTTTAGTGACTTAGGGATTAGTGAGAATTGTAAGAGCACCTGAAGTTATGGTAAATTTTGGAAAATGTCCTGTCCAGTATAAGCCTGGCTTTAAGCAAGGGGAGACCCTGTCCTGCTTCAGAGATGCACATGGCCATGCTGCAGAGCCACTTTCCAATGACCCCAAAGAGGAACCATAAGTGCTTTCTCCTAGCTGCTTTTAATGTCTACTCCTTGTTACATGCTTAAATTGAACTCTGGCTTTAGCAGTTACTCAAAGAGTAATTATTCTGTGCACAGGTCAGTCTTGGCAAGGAAATTCAAGACTGGGTACCCTTCTGGTTTTCATTTGAGGCTCTGGCTAAGCTCATGAGCACTGTCTTCTGCCCCCAGACACATATGCCAGTCCCCTTTAGAGATCTCCTTCTCACTTACCTGTAGCATGGCCACAGCTCCCTGGAAAGAAACAGGCACTTCTAGGGAAATCAATTCAGCTGACCTACTCTGGGCACCTACCTTATAATTAAATAAATTGCATCCTCAAGATGCCGGGTGCTCTCAACTGGCTGTGAGAGGTGACAAACTCAGGTGCATCCAGATTAACTGAGCACACCTGATGTAACTTCCCCAAGACCTTTCCTGCAGAAGTTTGGAGACTGGGAAGAAAAAGTGATGCAAGACTTCGTCACCTTCTTTCTCTTAGGTATGGTACCCAGGAGGCAGAGCAGAGGAATGGTGAAGGGGTGCGTGTCATCTACTTGGTCCCCTGGCTGCTGTTTAGATAAGTCACGTTTCTTGTATCTTTTGCCTGGATGAGCTCATAAGTGCAAATACTTGCAGCTTCAAATGTGTCCATTCATTATTGAACGGGAAAGGGTAGTGGAGCACTTCTGTCAGAGGCTGGAAATTATAAAAGAAGCCATAAGTGATGCTAGTAAAAACCAAGCTGTTATCAGAGGAAGAAAGGTGGGGGGAGGGAGGAAGGCAAAACCCCTGCATTTATTCCTCTGAGAAACAATTAAAACCCTAAATGAAGATTTTTGGGAAGGACTGTGTCATTCCTTCTGTTTCACATGCCATGCTCAAAACAAATTATGAATTTGAAACAGAAGGAATTCTTTCATCCCGGCTTTTTGCTACCTGACTCAAAGTTTAAGACTAATGAACCCTCAGGGCCCTGTTCTGCTCATGCACCAGTGCAAGCCGTCTCGACTGGTGTCAGAAGG
The DNA here is from genome assembly GCF_929443795.1 of Astur gentilis. Lineage (NCBI taxonomy): Eukaryota > Metazoa > Chordata > Aves > Accipitriformes > Accipitridae > Astur > Astur gentilis. Next base: position 14,389,770 of record NC_064904.1, read on the forward strand.
GTGACTGTGCTGCAAAGCCTGGTGTGAGGGGTGGGAGAGAGGATCACTGCAGGATAGGGCATATATGTGCAAGTTCAGGCTTTAGGTGGTTCAGAGTGAGACTGACCATCTGGGGATTAGCTGGCAAGTTCAGAGTTGTTGCTGCACGCCCAGGGGGAATGTCCTCTCTTTCAAAGACAGCTAATTCATTTTTGATGATGGTTTGGACTTGTTTGGTTTTTTTTTTTTTTTTTCCCAGAAACTCTTGGACATGTGGTAGAACAAAGCTGTTAGAGGTGACTCGTGATTTATAAAGAATAAGCGTCTCTCAGGTTGGGATATGAGATAAGATATTTGGAAATTAAAAGCCAGCTTTATTTCATTCCTCTCCCTCAAATGTAAAAACTAAAAAAATGTAGGCCCAAAACTTGTAGAGATTCAGATAACCCATGAAAAATGGAAAGTGCCTTTCTTCAGCTGAAAGAGTTCCTCTTTGCAAGCTAAATGCAATTTTATTTAATGTATTTAACCAGATCAGCACCCAGGGCAGCCTACAAATGAAAAAACCAACCATAGTGCTTACTCCTGGAAGCTCTAAGACATCTTTCTCTCCCTTTGATAAGACTGATACATCCCATCCTTAGCTTAAAATAATCATCATTATGTTTCTAAACAGTCAAGGGTTGGAGAGTTTAAAATTCCCTGGATGGAGATGAAGTTTTCTGTTCATTGTAGGAGTTAATCTTTTTTTATTAGGGAAGTTAATGTGATATTGATTTTGTGCAGGGGAAAAATATGCTGCCATATTGCGAGAGATGCAAAGGGTGAAAAGGGTTGGCAAAAGGACATTAATATTTTTTATTCATTTTAAGAACATTCCTGGCAAATCTGTAATTGCCCAACATGTGAAGTTTTTTCTGTGAGGTTAAACATTTTACACTGTTCTTCTTGCAGCTACAAGTCTCGTTCTTTCCCCTTCTGAACACATACGTAAGAGAAGAGTAATGTTATTCCTTGCTATGAAGTGTTACAGTTAGGTAGCAGCTGTGATGGTATCAGCCAATATGTTGCTTTTAATGATCTCACTCATACATTATGAATGAGGAATTTGCAAGGCAGGAAAACACAGTGAGCATAATCTTTAACTGTTCAGCTGCTAAAGAGCTTTCTACATGAAAGTTACAGTCCCTCTGACTTTCCTGTTTGCAGAAGCAACTTGGCATCACGCTTGGCTTTAGATCAGTGTAAAACGGAGATGTGGTCAAACCGCAAGCCATGTTAATAGCTCTTCATGAGTTAAAAAAATCTGGCCTTTAGATGCAGTCCACTTTGTTACACTCCAATAAAATTAACCCATTAATTTCAAAGCAGCATTTTTGCCTACCAGATCTCAGCTTGGCAGGAGACATGCCGGGAGTTTTGATAAGTACATTTAGCAGATGGGGGTTCTTTGGGGTGCACTGCTTAGTTTGCAACCCCTTTTTGAGATGGCACCAGAAAAGAGCATGCTAAGGGCTCCATGACTCCTCCATCAGCCACTAGCTCTCCATTATTCAAAGCTGGACTAGCCATGCCAGGGATGTTGGAACACCCAGCCTGACTGGCAATGCCAGGTGGACACCAGTGGATGGGGTCCTGTCCACACCGTGAGGGTCTGACGGCCCCACAGGGACTCCTCGGCCCTACATCTCTGCTCAGCTGGGTGCCACTTTTCCTGGCAGACAGGCACTGTCTCTTCTCGTTGCTTAGAGTTTTGCCTTCACTCTCTTTTTCCTCTCTGTCAGATATTTCCCTCCTTGCCCTGGAGAATCAGAGGCTGACTGTAAAGGCATCTCATAAGATGCTCCAGACAACTGCATCGTTTGTTCTTTCTTCTTAGACCAAAAGAGCTGATATTTTAGCCCTGATCCCCCCTGAGATGAGCATCAGCTGCAAACTTCCCTAACGCTGCAGGGAACTGCTGCAACTTACTCCCTGTCCTTCCTGCCTTATCGCTGTTGGATGTGAAAAAGAGAGTATTGCCTTTTGCCTTACAATAGTGTTTTGGGTCCTTGAAAACTGTGACGTCCCCACGCCCTCCAGCCAGGCTTCTAGTCTTTAGGCTCTTGGAATGGTTGTTGCTGGCTGACCTACACCATGTCGCACCACAACCACTGAGAACTGTCAATAAATTACAAGCTGACACCTCTTCTTCTTGCCTACAGGCTATTTTGCTACAACATAAAGGACATTCCCAATTTCCTTAATGGAAATTAGTATCTTTTCATCCTTCCACTTTAATGGTTCACTAAATATATTGGGATATATCCCCTTTCCTTCATACAGGATTGCAACACTCTCCTTGCTCAATGAAGGACTTGGAAGATTTTTGCTAGCTTGTTTGCATTGCATAACAAAAGCATTTGTACGTCCTCCAGTTCAGAGGCTGCTGGTGTCAGAGAACAGGGGACAGAGAGCTTGTTCCCATGCTCCTCTCACACCGTTTGGCCAAGGGTAGAGAAGGTGAACACAGCAGAGGAGGAAGAAAGGAAAAGTAACTCCACTGAGGAAAGCTGATGCTTGGAAGACACTTCTGCAGTTTTTGAGCCTGAATTTTCTTTGTGTGAACTCACCTAAAATCAAAGCAGGAATCACAGGGAGAAATGGTGCAGCTAATGCTTTGCAGGAAATGAAATTAGATCATAATTTCTCTTACTAATTTTAGGTAACCATGACTCTAGATGCGTTTCTGGATTATATTTATATGCAAATATTTTAATATGGATGATATACTGGGAGACGGGTATTCACTGCCCTACTAAAAGAAAAAAAAATGAATATTTACATCTGCTTCAGGAGACAATTTGTGTATGGAGGGCAGCCAGAAGGAGAATCTCAGAAATGTTGATTTTATCCCTTGTAGGCAGGTACACTGAGCTGCTCCTGTCTTCACAGCATGGCACACACTCAAGAAGAAGAAGAAGAAGAAAAAAATGTAATCACCTCCCGGCAGGGTTCCCTTGCTCTTGGCATAAGGATTACTGAAGACAGGATGAGAAACACAACGTGCAAAGGAAGAAGGGCAGAAAAACAGCCCAGTGTTCCTCCTGGCACTGCACATGCCTGCAGAGCATTCTCCCGTACATCCTGTGAGCACCTAGAATAATATACAGTATGGCTGGTTGCTTGCAAATGTCTGGGGAGACCACTCCACGGCCAATTTTTGCCAGCTGCTTCGGGGCAGCCACCAAATCTACATCTGTGTCCTCTCCGACCTTGTCCCTGCTGAGAACTCCTTGTGGCAGACCACGTCCTCCCTCCCCTCTGGCCATTCGTATCAAGCTGGGCAGCAGCCCTGCAGGGATGTCCTCATCAGGTCTCTACCCCTTTGGGCACCCCATCTCCTGCAGCCAATATCAGGTGGACATGGAGATCATGAGCTCCTCCGTTGGTGGCCCTGATGCCAGGTGGGCTGGGACAGGGGCAGCTGAGCTGGGTTTGCTTAGAGGAGCTTCTCCACGTGGTGCTGGGGCCACAGCACAGGCAGGTTCTGGGAGGATGGGGAGGTCGCCGAGACAAGCGAGTTCAGTCCTTCCATTGAGGCTGAGGAGCAGATAGTCAGAGATTGCTACAGGGGGAGCATGTGCTGTCCAAAGTTTCTGTTGAGGTTACCTCTGAAAGTCAGAGGATGCAGGTTTAGGGCTATGCCTTAAAGAAATCCACTCTTGGCCACACCACCCACTCTGTCCTCCTTCAGACTCCTTGCAGACATGTTGCCCTATGGCCAGTGGCAGTGATTGACAAGGCTAGATGTGATAAACTGTGACCATCGTCCTTCCTATTCCTCTTCACTCTTCTTCCTTTTTTTTTTTTTTTATTAAATCCCTCTGCCTCTTACTTGCCACTTGAGTGAGAAAATGATTAATTTATAAATTTATACTTTGCTTTCCCATTCTCTGCTTCTGTATATTTTATGTCTTTACAACCTCTGCGACTAAAACCATCTTTAACTAAGAGTCTTCTAATCCAAACTTTTGACACCTTAGCCTGCATCTTTTTCTCCCTTTGCTGTTATAGTTAGATGCCTTCAAACAGAAGCAGTTGCCCCCTTTTAGGCACCATGCTAATATCAGGAAAACTGCAGTGTTTAATTCCTCTTGAAAAAAAAAAAAATAATTTTAAGATCTTTAAATGAAAGACACAGGACCAGTAAAGAAGACTTTGTATACTGGTACATACCATCCCACCTAAAGTCCCCCATGAGGCTGTGCAGTGCGGACCTCTTGGCCCTGCTGCACAGACTCCTTGTAGTGTAATGACTTAATAACTTGATCAAGAAGAAAAAAGAGAAGAAAAAAAAGTCTGCTGAAGTTTTCTCATTACCCATAGATATCTTTGGGCTCTTTTGATAGCTGCAGCACATTGCAGTTCCATCTAACTGCACTCTCTCTGCCATTTACTTATGGCATTATCTTACGTTTGCTTCTCCTTCACAGGGAAAATAAAATATTTTCTCAGGCTGACAGACAAGGATTCATGTTCTGCTCTTTCAGTAATTTGGAAAATGAAAATATACTGCTCACAGGGTGTGTTTTTTTTTAACAGATCTATATTTTATCCTTTCATGTCAGAAGCGAGACAGATTAATGGCTTCTGGAATTTATTTCCAATGCTGATTTTGTTTCCAAAGTTTTGAGAGCGACGAGACAGTTCTGCAGTCCTCTCTCCACTGGGAAAAGGAAGTGGCATCTGTTCCTGCTTTGTCCTCAGAGCTGCCAGCAAGGGTGTCTGGATCAACCATCCATCCTCTGCCAGCACATGTAGTCAGGCGGCAACACAGGCCAGAGAGCCCTTTTCTGCTGATGTAAATGAGAATTGGCCTGGAAGTGCTCTAATATGTGGTAAGGAGCCAATAGTCCCTCAGCAAACTGAGGGAACAAAAGAGTTTTAAATCATCTTTACTATGGTTGTCCTTGGGACTTGTGCTAAGCAAAGCTGAGCTGGACTTAAAGACGTTGGCTTACTGCTCTGGCTGTTACTCTGACTTCTGTTGTGCTGGCCATCCCTATGTAGAGATACGCAGCAGGTACGCACAGCTTGTGACTTTCTGTCCTAAATGGTATTGATATGCTAAGCTTCACACGTGGCTGTGCTTCCTTACAAGTGAGGTACTGCTTCTGCCGTGCTGCAATTGCTCAGTCCTTCTACCAACATTTTGATCAGCCCCAGGTTTCTAGATGACGCTTTACGTGGCTTTCTGGAGATTGCTAATCCAGAATGGTGGATTTCCAGTTACAGACAGCACAAGGTAGTCATAAGCCAAAGAGAGCCAGAGATATCGAGGGTTATGGGCAGGGCAGGTTTCCCAGAGCACTCGACCAGGATAGACCAGAGCACAAGACTGCATGGAGGGATGAGGGCAGGAGCAAAGGCTGCTGCCAGCTGTGTTGGAGATGTCGTTTCACCCTCGCCTCCCTGTTGATTACAATATGCCACTGAAGCCAAATCAGAGCAGCGTGGTGTTTGCTCTAATGCAATTCTCTGTGCGAACTGGAGCAGGAAGAAGAGAATACCTGAGCTCCAGAGAAAACCATTTGCACTGACTTTCTGACACAACAGATGCCAAAGCCTCCCTCGCTCTCACAACAACTTCTGCATTTCCAAAGTTTGTAGCTGAGATGGAGTGTTTTTTGTAATCTAGACTTGATTTAAGCCCTTCAGGTGATGGTGAATTCACAACCTCCTGAACTAAATTGTTCTAATTAACTCAATGGTTGAGAATTTCTGCCTTATCCTTTATCTGAATTTATCTGTCTTCAGCTTCCAGCTGCAAAATCTTATTATGCTATTGTCAGTGAGATTAAGGCTTTCCCTCCACACAGGTACACGGGGTAGCATTAATCTGCCCAGTTTTAGACATCTGCAGTGCACATCTATGTCTGCATTAGTCGTCAGTGATCCTTGTATGGTCAAAGGAGAGAAATGGATTCTAGCATGATGCGAATTACCTCCCTTAAAATAGATGTCTAGCACAGATCAGATGAACTACCCTGTAGAAGTGCCTCTTTCTTTCAGACTGGATGGGCAGCTCAATCAAAATTTAAGGGAGGTGAACCTTCACAGACTAGAAGTAGTCACCACTTAATCTAGCGAAGCTATTTGGACCAAGTTATTGTTTAACCTACAGAAGAAAAGACCCACTATGAAACTGATAGAAATGCTAGGCATCAAGAACACTTCCTAGGAAGATTCAATGCTATTCTTCACTGTATCTGCAAATGGTGGCTGGTGGCTGGAAATTACTTTCATCTCACTGCAGAGAGTCAGCGCGATGTCTATTTGTCACTTCGGTCCCATATCAGCTTTCAGGTTTATGCATGTGCAAATTACACCTGTTCGAGCTTTCAGTGTTTCAGGGTTACCTGGAATTTATCTTGCTTCCCCTCAAGTAGATTACATGGAAGAAAGAGTGTTGTTTTTTAAAACTGGGAAACTAATAGGCTAATATTTCCTTTCTTTTATTTGATCTGATTTAGAATTACTTCTGCCTCAGCCGTGGAAGAGAATAGACTATCGGGGTTATATCCAAAGAGAGTTCAAAGCCTGCTTTTTCACTGTATGGAGAAATGGGTTAAAATCAATAAGATTCAACTTTAATTGATTTCCTATAGGGAAGAGTCTGCCCTATAATGTCTGAAAGCCATTAGTCAATGTCTCTTTGAAGTATTAAATTTATTATGAAAACCCTGAAGATATTCTATTTTAAATACATGGAAGCTTATGTGCTTACTGGATTATAGCTGTGTATTAAATATAACACTCACCATCTAATGGATCACAGCAGCATTTTCACACTACTATCATTATTCTGAATCTCATCTTGCTCCTGCACACTCACACAAAAGGTACCTATAAAATGCGTGTCTGGCATTATGCCCAGTTAATTATCATCTCAGGGATTATTATAATGGGAACATGGGGATCTCCTTTGAGAGTACAAGGCCTATATAATAGCATCTCTTTATGCTTTAATGTTTAGGACCTTCCTTCAGATGCCCCAGGTGTCTGGCAGAGTCCTGGTTTTGGGGTGTTGTTAGTGGGTGGTTTTGCACTTGTCTATGTTTGTGTCTAGCCATGGGATTTTCCACCCCTGTGTGATGTTCGTATTTACTGTGCCTCACACCACTGATCTTTTGCTAGCTCTTCTTGGAGATGTAGTTAGTTTCTAAGGAGAAAAATGATGTCACCATGCCCAGACCTTTACAGGTCCAGCAGTGCTTGGATTTTGTCACCCCCCAGCTCCACACTGAAGCCGCTACAGACCACAAGCCAGGCAAAAGTGTGACTCAGTGAATGTCCCTCACCTACGTTTTGCTACAGTGCAAAGCAAATAGCATCTCGGTTTGTGACTGCAGGCTACATCTACTGATTAAACTTGCTGAGTGTAAGTAGTCCTGACAGCTCTATCAGTGGGATGTTTTATGGGGCTTCAGCCAACCTAGCGTAGAAGATAACTGCTGGGATTTCTGCCCGATGCTTATGCACCACTGCTGCTGTGGGATCGTTGTAGTCAGCGTGTGGGAAGGTACGGTCAGACAGCAGCGTGCTGGCTGATGGAGAGGACAGGGAGGGTCTGATGCAGAAATTCTACCTTGTGCGGGGGAAGGCAGATGGCAACACGTTGGTGAGACCTGAGCCTGCAGAGGAGGAAAGGGGAAGGCATCCGGGCAGCTCCTTCTCAAACACACTGGTCCTGGTTGTCCAAGAGGGTGTTGGCACCATGGGACCTGGGAGACAGTTGTGGCCCCTGGCTGTGCACCCTGGCCGCATACTGGTTGTACTGGGTGGGGACTATCCTCCTTCACTCTTTGGCAGAAAACCTGGGACAAATGATGCAGTAAGAACAAGGCTCAGATATTACCTTATTTCATCACATCTGAAGAGTCAGGATTTCTCCTGAAAGTAGAGAAGAAACTTTTGTAGTAAATAAAAACACTGCATTTCAAAAGTTCCTGCAGGGTAAATCTGCAAATATTTGTTCTGCTGATGAAACATGCCCAGGTCCACTAACAGAGAAAACAATTTATTCCCAAGAAATAAAACTACTGAATGATGAAATATTAATTTAGATCATGGGCTTTGTGTCAAATAGATTGCCTTTCTGTTTATGAACTAGAAACAATGGGTTTTTCACTTTATCCTTTTAAAACTTCTTTAGCAATGTTATAAATTGTTAGAGATGGAGCTTTGACAGTTCTAATTCATGAGCTGGGGAATTAGTTTTTAATTCTTTTTCTTGCCTTAATATCTTTAATAAATCAGAGATTTGTCTCCTATCTTATTTATTTTTTGGGGGGTGGGGAAATGAATGAAGTTATAGGGAATGTTCATAGCTATGCATGTCTCAATGTGGAATGAGCAGGGCACACTCAGGCACACAACCGGGGAATACATTTACTCGCTTTCTAATTTCCTTGCAATTTTTGCCCTGTGGATCATTTGAGCTGGAAGAAGTTTCCATCAAAGTGTTAGAAATAGGGCATTTCCCAGGTGAGTGTAAACTCCTGAGCACAATTCAATCCTCCTCACCTCTGTGAGAGTGGAGCTTGCTCAGCACCACAGGGAGCTGAGCCTGCCTGTGCATGCACTGCAGCACTGCACACTGCTAGGGCTGTAAGGAATGGGATGCTCTCCCAGGGGACAGAGTCTGGGCTACTAAATCCAAAGCTATTATCTCTGGACATAAAAGCTTGAAATTTTCTCACCCCTAGTCTTGCACCTCCTTTTCAGGGGTATTTTTCAGGGGTGTTTTCTACCAGAGTTTTCAAACTAAGATGGAATTGGAGATACGCTGATGCTACTCCAGTGCCTGGAAAGGCAATGGGGCTGTATTAAGAGCACGAAGCTGCAGAGTGGCATTACCAGAGGATGAGGCTGAAAACTTGGATCCTCAGGGTCAGATAAGGAAAAATAAATCCCAGTGCAGGGATGCACCATTTCGTTAGTGTCCTGGAGAACCAAGCTGTTTGATATGGAAAAAATGTTCACAGGTATTTCTCCCACCCGCAAGGCCTCTACAAATTGGTTTTGCTTGTGTACCTCATATTTATTCTTAATGAGCAGACAGCAGAAATGGTTCTTTTTCAGGAATAAAACCTGTCCCACAGAGAGCTCAGAAACCTTGCACACTTCTGTACGAACCACTCCACCCATTTCTGAGCTCGCAAGTGCCACGTAAGGAGAGTATAGGCTCCAGGGGAAGGGCAGGGGAGGGATGAGAAGAAATTTAATCCAAACAGGATAGGTTTGCTGCTCTTTACTTGCTCTCATGTAAAAGGCTGCAGTTGTCCAATCAGGACTAAAGCAGCAGCACCCCTGGGAAGCCTCTGTAGCAATCACTTCTTGATGAAAAGTGCTTACAAAATCATAAAGTAAAGAAAAATGTGAACAAGTTCTAAAGCCTGGAGGTCTTATTCTTCCTCTTGGTTTGCTGTTTGAAGAAAGTTTTGGAAGTCCTTTCAGAATAAACAGAATAACTTTGATTTGGGAGTAATTTTTTTATTCTTTTAAAATAAAATTCAGGAAAATATTGAACTGAACTGTCTCTTCAAAATGTAAAAGTCAACATGCTTCATTTTAAACACATTGAAACAAGCCATTATGTTTATTTTCCTCTTTTGTTTGGGTCAAAGGGGCTCATTCTTATATGTAGAATGTTTTTTCGTATTCCAAACAAAAGCACAGATAATTTGACTGATACAAGAGCTATTTTTAGTGATACAGTGTTTACCCAAAAAAAAAAATCTCTATTGCTTAAATAAATATAATAGTGAGTAGAAGATAGGGCAATTCCCTGCAGCCTAAATAATTTTACATATGGGTGTAGGCAGTGGTTGGCTAGGGCAAACAACTAATTTTAATTTCCTCTGCAATTTCTTAGGAAAGAGTAACATCTTAGACTTTTGAAGTAAGTCATATGATGAACTTAACAGGTTTCATCCTATTATATAGAGTGCTTTAAAAACTAGTTTGCTGACTTAGTAAAAGTTTCTTCTTCTTTGCAAACTGAACCAGAGTATTTCTAGCAACTCTTTGGACTACACAAAGGATTCCTAAACATTATTAGAGGTTTCTGACCTTACTGTTTGTGAAGCCTTTGATGGGAATGGAAAAGTCTGGGAAGGATAAAATCTGGTGCTCATAATGGAAGCAGAGGAATAGAGATGAAGTGTTTGGTGGTACTCAGCAAACAAGAGACTCATTGCTGGGTACGTATTTCTGACTCAAAAATACAGAGTTGTCAAATAGTAGATGCAAGTCTGAAAAGAAAAGGGAGACTTGATGTTGCAGGGAACTGAAAATCTCTTCCATGAGAAAAATCATCTTTCTCCATGCTTGGATGCCAAGGCAAGAGGGCATATATAAATATAATACAAGAAAATAATGTATTGATTTTACCATTAAATGTTATAATACACGCTTTGTTGTTCCAGGAAAGGTTAATCGTGTTGCCCAAAAAAGAAACACGCTATTATGTTCTAACCTACTCCTGAAAGTAGTGAAAGTACATTTAAAAGGTATTACCCTAGGCTACTACACAGTGTAGGAGAGGCTAACTACTAATTTAACACACAACATGATGAGCAACAGGCATCAGCACTTATTGGAGGGCCAGAATTTGCCAAAGAGGGTTTAAAAGAAAGTTTATTCGTTAATGTGCCAAAGGCATCACCAACCCCCTCACTTGTCACCCACCTCTTTCCAGAATACCAATGAGTTTCCTTCATTTGTCCCCCTGCTTGAAGCGTTAGTAGCAATTAATGTGGAGCAAAGCAGAGACTTTCAGGTAAACAAGAGGAAATTTGCAGTTCACCTTGCTGTGGTGAATCACTGTCGCACGTCCCTCCTCGCACTTGATTAATCTTCACTGCACCCTACGTTTGGCTGGTGCCACCACCCTATGGTCATCCACTAGACAAGGCATCTAGTCAAATAAATCTCCTATTTGTACCTCATGGAGAAAAACAGGCACTTGTATAAGGCAATTCATGTGACCTTAGATGCCTGGTTTAGGATCGGATGAATGGCCTACTAGCAAAATCTCTCGTCTACAGTTTCAGCAGCAAGTTAAGAACAAATGTAGCTCATTTTCAGACAGCCAAAGGTAGGTGGCTTAACTTGAGACTAAGATACCTAAATGTAACTGTTTGTACATGAACTATCTGCCTAAACTGCTTTTATGGTCAGGACAGCTGGAGTCAATGCCATCAGCAGAGCCGAGGGAGACAAACATGCACTGCACCTACTATGGGGTGGGTTGAATCCTTCTCCAGGCTTCTCTGACTGTAAAGGTAAGGGTTGCAAGGAAGAACTGATCAATTCATGTATTTTAAATCAAAATTGAGAACAGAGTGGTTTATTGGTTTGTTAAAAGCATATAATTAATCAGCAATCAATGAACTATGCAGTCAGGGTCAATATTAGCAATACAACAAATAAACCACAACAGGAGACACTTACACAAGGTTAATATACCACTACAGACTTCTAAACACCCGTCTATAACCAATCCCCCAAATTCCAGTTTTGCAGCCCCACCCCCACTGAGCTGCATGCACCCTCCATGCCATGTGGGCCACAAACACAGCCCCCCCTGGAAACGTGGGTTCCCCTGCTTCACACACCTTCTGATGGAGGTTTAGGTGCTCCAGCTTCATGTGTACCTGTGCTGCAGCCTACAATCCACTAACACACACACGGATGTGAGAGCCCCCATGAGTTCCCCTGCACATACACCCCAGGTGAGCGTCCCCCACCCTTAGGGCAGCCCTCTGAGGTGTCTAGAACCAATTCACATGCGCTGGCATTCCTGAGGCATACTGGGAAGGCTGGTGGATGTGACATGTGACATTCATGCCATTCTGGGATAGCAGCTGGAGGTCAGATAGGATGTCCCAAAACATCTCAGGTGACACTGGACACCTACATCTAGTCAACTGAAACCAAGTCATGTGTTCTGTTCTTTTCATACATGCATCAACATCTGCGTTCAGATGGACTGTGATCAGTCCTAGAGGCTGAATCCCATAATGCCATGAAAATATTTAGATTTCATGCCTTGCTGCTTGTGTCTACAGGCTTTCCTCTCCTGAAGCTGTTTAATAGCTTTCTGCCCTTCAGCTAGAGTTCCTTCTTCAGTGAAATAAAAAGGTAGCTTTGTAGGCTCCGTGCTCCAGTCCCTCCATTACCTTTACCATTAAGTACAATTTTCCTAAGAGCTGAGGAGGCAGTGATGGAGAGACAGGAGACATATCCAAGAGTGCAGGAAGCCTCTGAGTGCTGAGGCATGCCCTTTTTTGAGAAATTGCCAGTTTGTGAATTGATTTCTATTACAAGGAGATCAGAGCTGGCCAGCAATTAACCATTTCCAGGAATTACTGGCTCACCCCTGCAGTGTAATGCATGGGGAAGACATTTTCACTGCCAAGCCTGCTGTTTCATTCAGCGTTTTGGGTAAGGAGTGCTGATTAGCTAGACAGGGTCAGATCCTGGCATCAGTGCAATCGGTCTTACCACAACCTGCCTGTTTCTCTTGGGGTCCCCATGTGAGGGAAAGCAGCATATGGGAAAGGGGGTGTCACTAGGCTCTGCCAGGGTGGGACGGTGCGGTGCTGCGAGAAGGCAGCATGTTCTGAGCTCCCTAAACCAAAACCCAGTGTGTCCCTCGAGGCACTGAGACGGATATTTTATAAGAGCATCCAGGTTGTGTGTTCATCCTTCACATCTGGAGAATATCCCCTCTTGCCTCCGTGCCTTCAGCTTTTATTCCTCCCCTGCCTCAGAGCCACCAATTTCTTCTGCAACTTTTCACCCGCATTTCTTCAGGAACATTTACTCAATTACTTAAGGATTAGTGGTTGTCACTCACCATGGGAACATGCTCCTTGCAGTTCCCCACAGATACGGCTGGCAGAGGAACACTGCAGGTTTTGCAGGAATAGAAGGGAGGAAGGAAGTCTCCCGCTTAAATAGATATGACCCCAAACTGGGAATTTGGCTGTGTTCAGGACTGATACTGAATGCTGTAGAATGGCTAAAGCAGCCTCTTTTTCCTTTTCCTTTTCAGATTGGTTTTGTTTCTGTAATGATCCTAGTCAAAAACACCATTTAAATCTTTTTCAACTAAAAAAAAGACTTTTTAATGACATGGAAGTTTTGATGAACTGTTTCCATTTTCATTCCTTCTAAAAAAAGAACTAAAGCAAACTTTTAAAATTTGTGAACAGAAATTTAAATACATGACAAAAGCACAACATTTTCAATGACATTTTTCTTTCTTGTCATGTAAAAAAGATTTTTTATATATATATGTATATACATATTTATATCTTCCCAAAGCTGCTCTCACAAAGAAATACAGAAGAAGCTTTCAGAAACATTGCAGCTGAATTTTCTTTTTCAAAACTGGAAGGAGATAGTGCTCATGAGGACAGCTGATGCTGATCCTTCTCTCTCAGGGTCCCCACCAGGAGAGGAAGGGTGGTTGCAAAATTTACTGCATTAACCTATGAGCTCCCTGTGGAACATGTCCTGTCACTTAGTGCTGGAATTTCCCAGGAACTCAGGTATTCTGGTGTGCACTGGCACTGAACAGAAAAGGTAAATTAAGAAGAGGTCTTTTAGGAAGAGCTAAATCCACAAAAGCAGTTCAAGGGCTGGAAGGGTGCAGTGCCCAGCATTGGTGCTTACATCTGCAACTTGTCTGCTGGTGGCCATTGAGCAAAAGCAAGGATTTACCATAAACTGGCCCGTCTGGCACTTCTTTCATCTCCTGAATGTCCCTGACTCCATCCTTCTTCCTTCCCTCCCGCTCTCCCCATCTCTTCTCCAGAGCACCTCCCACATACAGCTTTGCCTTTCCAGCTACAGAGCTCAGACTCTTGGCTGAGTCCCTATAATCACAACTCGGGAACTGCAATGTCCTTTTCTGTGCTCTTTACAAATTTCTCTCTTGATTTGATGCCCTTAATGCTGCTGCAAATTGTGATTTCCTTGGCCCTTCACTTTGTGATGGATCTCTCTCCACCTCCTTTGGCTCCATCTTCTCCACTGCTATAAAGTTTTGCCTTTTTTTTTTTGGTGAGACTTCATGGTTTTTCTTGGTTTTATCTGCCACTTTTCTAATTGATCAGTCTCCTTTGCTGCTGTGTTACATCTTCACCTGAGTGCTTTTGGAACTTTTTTGGAACTACCTCCTCCCATTCTAAGGAATTTTGGGTTGCCATCTGCATAGCTACCATATCCTCCTCCTCCAAACGTCATCCTTTCTGACTGCCCACAGAAGTTACAGACTCACAAATATTAAGCCCATGGGCAACCAGCAAATCCTGTTGTCTGACTTCCCATTATCTCAAGGCATTCCATTACATCTGTTTAATCCACTCCTCTAGTGACCCGTGTTTTCTCTCCAGTAGCGTATTTGCATACTGCAATCAAGACTCCTCTCATGCTTCTTTCTGGTAATGTGAATGGATCCAGCTCTTCAGGACTTGGAGACAAAGGCATTTCCAGGAACCACCCCACAGGTTCATACATATCTTCTACAGTCTTCTCAAATTCTGAGCAGCTGTAACACCAAAAATGCACACACATTCCAGCACCCCACTTTGCACCACATCCTGGATTTCAGTGTCCTGCACGGGGGACAAATGTCTTCCCTGCTCCTTCTCACCACTCTCCTGGTTTTGCAGCTAAAGTTTGCAATAGCAAGCTTATAGCCATGGCATCTTTTGGGGTACAGGATGTGATTCCTCTTACACTTGAGCTTCTTCTTCATTATGAATCTGACAACCTTGCCAGAATTACTGCTTTAGAGCATATAGTTTCTGCATGTTCCATATAAGTTTAATCTGCTTTCTGTTTTCCCAGATTTTGCTCCTTTCTGTGTTAAAACTCAATTTGTTAGAGTAGACCCAGGTTAACAAGCAAACCAGATTGCTTTGATGACTGACTTGTACTTTAATTTACTCCTTTAACACTTCTTGCATGTTATAAACATTTCTTGGTAGTTTTGTGATATTTTAATAATTTGTTTGATAATTTAATAGATTAGCTGACTGGATACTGCTTGGCCAAGAACAGAAGGAAATTTGTCAAGCATGTGTGATACAGGTGCATCTTCCAGCTCCTCCTGAAAACACAACAAAATTGCTTATGGGACATTTATGTCTTTTCTGAACTGTTACTGCCCATCACTCAACCTCCTTCTGAAAATTAGCCTATCTCAGTTCTTGCTTTTTTCTTCTTCCTGGCAGTCCTTCTTTAAAATCGCTTCATACCATTCTTACGGATGGATTTTTCTCCGGTGCCTTTATATACATTTATAATTTTTCTGTACCTCATTAACTTCTCATTTATATTGATTGCTAGCTACTTTTCTTTTTTTCCCTCCATTTATTATATAGTCCTATTTTATTTCCAGTTGCTGCCTTCCTTCCATTGCTGAACTAGGATGGCCTTTTGCCAAAGTTCTCAGCTTGACATCAGTCAGTCTGCCAAGATGCTGAGACTATTAGCCGCCATCCTGACCAATATTGTCTCCTTGTTTCTTGCTTTCTCCCTTTCCTCCTAGTCAGTCTGTCTGTCTCCAGCTACTGTCTCTTGTTCCCTACTTAGACAAAAAGCTCTTTAGTCGGAGATTTCTGTCTTTGCAGTATCTACCAGGGCTTGACCCATTGCAATAACTCAATAACCCTAAGCTATAGGTGGATGTTCACCAGAGGAAAAGCTGTAACTGCTTCAGAAGGTACCAGCCTTCAGTTACAATGCACAAAGTGACCATGCGACCATGCCTAGACCACTTCAGTCCAGAGGAAAACAGAGAAGCTGAAACCTCTGCTAAGGTGCTTTCAGTAGCCCTGTTTCACTTTGCACTGAAACAGATTAGGGCTGCTCTCCTGGTCAGTTGACTTGCATCAGTCAAGCAGCGTGGTGAAGAACATTTTTATGGGCAATAATTTCACAAAACTTCCTCAAATATTGTGTGAACAAATGATTAGTTGTACATAATATTGCTCCAACAAGGAATAATGAATTGAACCTGGACACAGCACACTGCCCCCTTTGGCACAGGCTTTCTTTGATTCCTTTTCCCATGGAGGAAGTGGGAGAAAGGAGGGTCAAAACACCTTCACTCTCTGGTTGCGTTAGAAGCCACCCTGGTGACGTGAATACCTGTTTCCCTTTCTCTAAATAACACACTGCTGCATGTCATGATCAGTGGCTTTGACTAATGTAATTATTAAATACTCAAAAGTTGTACTTGCGTTTGTCAAAACAGATCAAAGTTATGCTTTTATTAGACTCCATGCAAGCAGTGTGGCTCTGATAATACATCAGTTACTACTTATTATTCAATTGGTGTGAAGGGAATGAAAGAAGAAAAAGAGGGTTTGTGTGTGTGTAATGCTATTTTTCAATTAGTTTGCTTGTGGTTTTCAGCATTAAATTGGATAAGTGAAAGATGGTGGATAGGACCCATCTGCCAGGAAATTGCTAGCATGTGGCCATCTGTTGCTATCCTGCATTTGATCAGTGGTACAGCGTATGTGTTGATTAATTCATTCAAGTCCCTCTGAGGTACACAGCCTTCCTAAGAACATACCTCCTAATAAATAAAAACTCAGACGGTGAAAAGCACTTTATGCAACTATTGAGTAATGCCACTATTGTGTACAACAAACAAGAGAGGGACTCTTCCCCTCTCTTTCGCCCTCCACTCCCCTCACCAGTGTGGCTAGGATCCCATCTGAAAGAAAAAACAACTCACATGCTCAGGAGGAGCCCTTCCCACATATATTACAGATCTTGATGAGGTTGAATGTCTAGATGTCACAGAGACAACAACCCAAATTCTTGGCAGTTTTAGGCTCAGTGATGACAGGACACTTTCACCAAGACCCAGTCTATCAGCTCATCCGAGGTGACCCGTGTCCCTCCTTTCTTTGGGGGCCTACAGGCTCAACTTTGCTCATTCAGGGCACCTACTGAATAAAACAAAATGCCAGAATACCCTTAGGCCATATCAGTGGCACAGCCAAGGTCAGCCAAGAAAAGCAGTGCCCACCTGGAGACCCTAGAGTCATCTGCACGGGCAGCTGAGCCTGAATGTGTGTATGCTGCCCCCAGCTTAGGAAAAGGATCTGCAGTTGTTAAATGTCTTACCTCTGGGCTTTCCAAAGAAAAAGCCTTTTTTTTTTTTTTTTTTTTTAAGATATTTTTGGCTCCTTTTGAAATGGAAAAGCGTAATATGTTTCAGGTGACCAAAGTCCATTTCTCTCTCCAGCTTAACATGGGTTAATTAGCTCTTTTATTCTTTTTCAGGATGGTTACAATTTGCAAAAACTCATACACTGATTCCCTTCCAGCCCTAATCTGTAACATCTTCTGTATGCCTCCTCTCTTTCCCTACCAATCTCCCCTCCTAGAGCCCTCTACAGTTCATGCAGACCTTTCCGTGTCTAGCAGAAGTGGGTAGTCAGGGCATCCTAATACCAGTCCACAGACCTTCTAGGGAGTCAGATAGTTTGGGATTGCAACAGAGTGGATGGAGGTGAGCTTCAAACTGCCACCAAGTTGCCAAAACACAGGTAGAAGGCTAACAGCGAAGAGGGATGCATTTACAACAGCTAGTAGGCTCACTGGAAGTCATAGCAACTATTCTGAACTGTTTGTGCTTCAGGCATCTAACAAAAATATTAGCAAGTATTCAAATGTTCTGCAATGTTCCTCTATTCTCCAGTATTTTATCATGGCACAACATCCACTTGCAAGGTGACCAAGGCCAGACTTCTAAATCCTTTGAGTGAGCAGCTAGAGGATTGAATATCACAGTATTTACTTTCTAGAGGACAAAGAATAAATATTTCTGCTTGCCAAAGAACTGTTCTAAATTATCTTTCTCATTTTGTGGCTGTTTGGGTAACACATCACAGCTTGCTTCTCTAGACTCATCATTGCTTTTATAGCCTTGATGAGGCTTATGATTGTTTTAATACACCAGATCTTTGGGTATACCCAGTGGTACTATCTGAGGGTTTCATTAGGGATGTTACAACTAAAAATAGCAGGCATGCTCACATGGTGTGGTGATCAACTGTATCCCTTGCTACACTGAATAATCCTCTTGTTTTTCTTAAAACATGTTTTAAATGTGGGGCTTTTTTACAATACTTTAATGGAAAATCATAGCCCTTGTCTTTCCTTTTGTCATGCTTAAACTTAGGGGAGCAACAGAAGGACTGAGCAGCAGCAAGAGCTGAGTTGAGAATGCCATCCTCTACAAAGAAAAATCACAGATTAAGTTGCTTCCAGGGAGAACTATTTACTATTCAGCCTTCAAATAAAAAGACAATGAATAACATCCCTTAGCAACCCTGACAAAATCTTTGATTTATAGCAAGAAATAAACTGTTACGTTTTATTAGATACAATCACATAAGTCCTCAAATCAGAGGTAATTGAAAGCTGGTAAGGTCCAGAATGGTGTATTTGAGCCCTCCTTACAGCTGTGGTTCAATTTAGCCATCTTTGCAAAATGACCTTTGTCAAAACTTGTAAAATGTGACTCTCTATCATTGAAGAAAGAGTGAAATTCACCCAAGGTGACAGCAGTCTTCTGCAGCAACCTGGCTCCTGGGAATTCACTGGGCCCTTCCCCTCCCTCCTCCTCTCCTCAGGTGCTTGCAGGAATTACTCTCCTGCAGAGGTCAGCAAACCCAGAATTTGGGCCATTTATGAGTGGGACTGCACATGCCTGAAAGAGACAGGGACTTTGGGGTCTTATCCACTCCTCAGTTCCTCTACCATGGCCTTGTTCTGGATCTTGAGAATATTTGGAGGTTTAGGGACAAAACCCACTACCTCCTCCCAAAGCAGTTCACCTTTCAGCATGGGGGGACTGAAAATTCATGCATGGAAAATCACCAGGTCTCTGATCTTTCCTGCTGCAAACTCATTTCTGCTCCTGGGATATTCTAACCTGACATAATTAACATGGCACAAAGAAATGGCACAAATAGAAAATTACTATCCTTATATATTTGGTTTGGCTTTCTCTAACATCCAGGTGGACATTTCAAAGGTGGGTAATTGGCACTGCAGAAGGTAGCATGGGAGCTAGTGGAATAGCCCTGTAAATGTGTTTTGGTTATGTGTGATCACTGTGAAATTGCTTTCTCTCAGCATCTGCAATACAACATGTAGGGGGGATAGAATGGAACAAATTAATTGGAGTTTATTTTGACATTAAATAGGAAATCCTCATGAGTGGAATCTCAGAGAAAAATGTCAAAGTTTAATTGCTTTCTGCATTTTTGCGCACACACACCTACACAGAAACAGCTGGCACAGATTTCCTTCGCACCTTCAGGGTTCCAGTGCTCTTCCCACGCTCTTCCCATTTCTGGAAATCTTAGCTGGTGGCCTGAAGTCTTCCAAACCCCCCAGCACAACAAGTTCTCAAACCAACATTGCAGGCAGCTGAAGAAATACCCTGTTACCTTCTAGACACCCACGAGCAGGGCTTTACGCGGCTAAGCCAGAAGTTTATTTACAGGTGTAACTAAACCCAGAGGAATGGTTTCCTTGTGCGTGTGGCAGTTACCATCACATTTCTGTTTAACAACATATAGATTTAGGTAAAAGCAAATGTAGTTTAAAAAAATATATATACCCAAAGCAGATAACGTTTTTGTACACTTTTTAAAACCAGAAATGAAGAGAATTTGAACAGCTCCGGTCATTGCTCTCACCCTGCTCACATCTAGCCAACAAGCTGCCAGACCAAGGAGCTCTATAGAGCCCTGATGTGTCTGGAGACACTGCTTTTCATATTAAACCTGTCCTCAATTAACATACGAAATCATCATGAGTAACAAAAGGCTTTCCATACCAATGACCCAAGCGGTTTTATGAGTGTTTAGCAGGCAGCAGCCTCACGTCTATAATGCAGGACTGTTTGCTTCCAGTACTGACTTATACTGTTCCCCAAATGCCTGTTTATTACAGGATGTGAGAATGATGGGACATTCAGACATCTGTGTTAACCTCACTGTGTTCCCTGTCTGAGTCCTGCCCTAATTAAATTTGGGAGCCTGGTAATTTCTCCACGGACCAGTTTGTAGCACAAACAGCAAGTTCTCTGCTGAGATAATGAAACTGTTATAATCTGTAGGATAAGTTTTCCTGGGTGGCAGAGTTTATACTCAGGATTAAAAAAAGAGCAGAAAAAACTCGAGTTTTTACCATTTTTCAGTCTAGATAGTAACCAGTATTTTTGCAGCTCCCTGGGAATTCCCCCCATGCCGTGGGCAACGTGGTGAATCACGGTGCTCTGCCACATATCCGATGATCAAACATGTTGAAGTTTGCTGTAATTTGTAACACACTGTACTGCAGAGCCCTTTAGAAGTCAACATGATGTATTTGTTATCAGTAGCCGGTGCTTATGTTTTTCTCAGTGAGCAAAACGAGAAGCCAGCAATCCTGCTGTGCTGAGACAGGGCTGGAGAATAACACGGCTCAGCCTCTGTCCTCGCAGCCTGGTGTGCAGAGCAGGCGAACGCTGTTCTCAGCATTCATCTGATGTTCGCTGGGAGGTGCTAAGGGATGTATTATCTTTATTTATTGAGGCCCTCATCGTGACTTGGATCACTCCTTATAACAAGGTCACCATAATCACATTGCAATCAGGCTGCCCTTTCCCTTCCCAGTCCTGTAATTAGTGTTTGCCCTTGTAACTGGAAGATTAACCACATGACCTATTATTAACCTCTCTTCACCTAGTATGGTCTCTCTGGTGTTCCTTTTTAATGCAGATACTGTTGAAACAGGGGCTGTTTTAATTATATTGTATTAACATGGGAGAGATTCTTAAACGTGGGGAATGTGCTGATTATAGATTTAATGGTAACTACAAGTATCAGAAAGTGTAACTGTTGTATAATTAGAAAGTAACTCCAAT
The DNA here is from genome assembly GCF_929443795.1 of Astur gentilis. Lineage (NCBI taxonomy): Eukaryota > Metazoa > Chordata > Aves > Accipitriformes > Accipitridae > Astur > Astur gentilis. The sequence continues at coordinate 14,410,750 of NC_064904.1, forward strand.
GCAGCTACCCACGGCTCTCACTCAGTACTCACTGCAAATCAAAGTGGCTCCACAGTACAAATTGGTGTACAAAGGTAGATACATTCTCTGTCCCATGGAGCCCCATTCCAGGGTAGTCCAATCCTCTTGCTGACGGTCAAAAGTGCCACATTTGAGATCCCCATATCCTCATCCTGGGTGGTTTTCAGCTCTCAGCGGGTGGGTGTGCACCCCTCTATTGGGAGGCCTTCACACATTGCCTGAGCGCTTGTTCTGCAACTCCACCAAGGCCTGGAGTTGTCCAGAGACCACCTGGTCTGGCCAAGGGAAGATGCAAAAGTAACAAAACGTAAGAGGAACGATACTGGTATCTGCAATTGCACTACAGTTATTACAATTATTACAGTTACTACAGTCTATTAATGGCTCCGAACCAAGCTACCAACTCACAGCCTCCTGAGATAACTTATGCTGTGAATCTAATTGAACAAAGCCTGAATAACCATTGCAAACAGAGCACTAGTGACTGATGGACTGTGTCATTATTTTGGGACTAAGGGTTCTGAGCCAGCAGGCCTTTCATACAGCTGTGAGTAGTCCCTTGATTTCAAGGTTAAAAGGGGTTAAAAAAGAAGTGACTGTATAAATGGTTTTGAGACTACAGTCCACCTCAAAAAATACTTGACATTTACACACAGTTAAAAAAAGCAAAGTGAGTTGTATAAATGTTATTCTGAATTATTCATCCAGTTTGAACGGTTCATTGGGAATGTGCTCTCACAGAATCATAGAATCATAGAGTCATTTAGGTTGGAAAAGACTTTTAAGATCATTGAGTCCAACTGTTAACCTAGCATACCTTTCTACAAGCTGCTGAAATGCCAGTTGCCCTCTCCAGTATTAAGGCCATGCCCTGCATCACTGCAGGGATGTGCATATGTACATATGTATCTCTCCTGGTCCCTGTGCCGTGTTCATCAGATCTCCTAATACCTGGTCATCAGTTCAGAGCAGAGCTTCTCCTCAGAAACACCCTGTACTCCTAGGTTTACTGAAATGGTTAGAAAAGAAGTGTGTGGATATGGAGTGCATACAGATGCAGTTGGAGTTCCCAGTAGCTGCTGAGGAGTGGAGAAGGAAGCTGGTAGCAGCACCTAATATCGTATTACCAGCTTCTGTTGGTTGACACATAGTATTATACAAAGTATTTCCTCCTCTTGGGTTAACAGCAATCTGACGGTGTATTTCTCCTCCTCATTCATGGTGCCACAATTAGGCTGTACATGAGACACAAGATGTCTAGTCCATGATTATGTCCAAACTGGCTGACTGAGAACTTCTTCTGGCTTGTGAGGATGCCCTGACTGCATCTGTGCCTGCTCCCACCAGGGCCCTGTCTGGAGACCCACCTGCCTCGCATTTTGGGTGCAGACTGTGAAAAACCTGGGAGCACACACCTGACCACTACTATGCACTAGTCATGGAAGTCAAGAAGGGCGTACCATTTCACCCTGTAAAGTTAATCAGGCACAGCAGAGCTATTGGAGTTTCTTTCTGTGCCTCTAATTCAGCAGCAGATGAAGTGACTCATGTACGTGTCAGGTCCCATTCACCTGGTTTGTATTTACCTTGTGTCTGTTTGCTGATGTGTCCTAAGCCAGTCCAGGACTCAATTCAAATCCTACCCAACTCAGAGCGAGTTTTTCCTTTTGGACCGGGGCCCGAGAGCACAGATGTTCAGGGTCATCCTCTATGAACTCCCCATGAGCCACAGAGGATCAGACGGCAAAGCCTCTCTCCACGTGACAGGATCATTTGCTGAAATTGTGGCCCCAGTGCAACCAGTGGATGTGGGGCACACATGCAGAAGGAGAGTTGTCGTGGAGCTGCGGGTACCACCACTGTGTACACAGGTCTCTGCCATGAAGGGTGACCCCCGGATCTCCAGAGCTGTAATTCAACAACCATCGACACCCAAGGGCTCCCAGCGCTGCTGGTGGTCTTGAACTTTGACATGCAGGATATAATTCTGAGGGTAGCTGCGGCAGATATATCAATGGAGGTTGAATTTGGGGAAATCCTACCCCCAAAAAGTAAAATGAAAAATGATAGTGACCAGCTCAGTGGGATGCCGTCGTTTCACTTCTGCTAGCACAAAGAAGTAACAAATTTAAGTGGTATTTTAATCTAACAGCTTCATAGCAAGTAAAAAACTCTAAATGACTTTGCATTTGTTACAAAATTATCCCTATAAACTGATCTCATAAATCCAGGACTCTAAAACATACCTATAACACTTTATGTTTTATCTCTATTACAATTTGCTGTAATCACAAGAGAAAAAATTTAAAGCTGTCTAAAACTCGCAAACGAGTGGAAAGGAGGATTTGTATGATTTATGGTGTAATCTCCTTTCCTCAGCTTTTTGGGATATCAAAAGTGATAGTTTAATCACACATCTATCTATGCCAGGAAATAAAGGAAAGACACATGTGATATAAAGGGGGAATTAAATCCAGGCAGCTATTCTGTGTGGTCTGGTGATTGGAAGAAAATCATCCATGTTTGCAGCTAATTCAAATTCACTTACCATAGGACGCTTCTTAAAATATTTCATTTTCTACTTAATTTGGCTGCAGTGAGTCTGAACTGTACTAACTGATTCTCATTTGTCATCCACACACAAACGTTTGAATGCTGTCATTTTCCAATCTACAAGGCCAAGGAAATACTTTCCATGGGGACCTGACAGCATTGCAGAGATCTCTTTGTGGTTATAGTTTTGCTTTCTGGTGAAGTTCTTGTGGTACCTTCCCAAATATCCTGGAGGAAAAGTTGGGAGAATCATGCTGCATTTTCATGTGAAGAAAAATGGTGAAGTCAGATATTTTCTATGTCCAATATCATGTGCTTCGTGAGTTTCCCCTGTGTTGTTGGAGGAATAAACTATCTGAGATTTACAGGTCACCGCTGATATGGTTTACCTGGGAATGTGGTGTCTCTCTCCAATTTCTCAAGCCTGGCTGAATAACCAGAAGACACCCAATCAGATGTTCAGTGGGCTGAGGATAGAAATACCTGTCTGGGGGCTGAAATAAGTAAAGAATCATTAACATTCAGAATCCATTTGATAGAGAGAAGCCACAATAAACTTGGAGATCAAGAAACTGTTGGGGGGTGTACACCTTCTGAAGGTCAAAAAAACCCCCACAGGATGTTTCTTAGGGTTTCCATTAACCCTGTCAAAGTGGCAAGACCTCCTAATTTGAGCCTGAATCATGACTACTTTCCTATCATCTGCGGCAGTGTAATTGTCCATACTGCACACGTCTAGCAGGATTGTAGATGACACCTGGCGTGGACAGGAGAGAAGGCAAAGTCTTCCATTTTGCAGTATGATGGCAGCAAGTACTGGAGCTCTGCTGGTAGTAGGACATGGTTATTTTTTGCAGGCTTATGGCTGAGGCTGCAGGCAATTGGAAAACGTAAAGTCCTACAGGAATGTACTGTATTCAGGTCAAAGGATGCATTGGGCTGTAACTTTCCTCATCCCTGCCACAATGCAAAGAGAAAGGGAGTGGCGTAGGAGTATTTACGGCAAGGTTCCTCATGAGATACTGAACAAAGCATTTTTTAAAGCCATTGTTCTATGCTGTTGGAGATATTATGGTCATAGCCCTCAGTCTCTTTAAAGTTAGCCATCCCTGATTTACAATGATATGATTTTCTTCAAGCCCATCTCTGCATACTTCCTACACTGCTACCTACCTCCAACCTTTCCACCACTGTCCCTTGGCAGTCACTTGCCCTGGCTCCTACTGACCATTGAGGTGAATGCTCGTTCTTGCCCCTTGCTCACCTCCACCACTGGGATTCCCTGCAGAATCACAGTGGAAAACACCCCTCTCACCACCACTGAAAACAAGCCATGAGCTGTGCCCCCTTTTCAATACTGAGAGGAGGCCACTTGCATTGGTCTGGAGGATCAGAGATATTCATCTGAGTGTGTTATTGCTGTTTGCCATGTTCTGAGGAGATTTTTTCTAAAGTTGTTCTGATTATTCATAAGCCACGTGCTCACATCTTTTGCATGCATCCATTTATTTCCTCTGCTTAATGGGAGCTGATGCTTTACATGGAGAAAGGCCTTTTTTTGTGAATCATGCAGAGCATTCAAGACACAATTTGCCTGTGAGAAATCCTGGAGTTAATGTGACCTGACAACAGAAAATTTGGTTCTTCATGCCTAGTTCTCAAAGATTTGCCAACATGAAAGCTACAATTTATGACTAGTGTCGCTGCAATCCGGTTTTTGGAAGAAAAAAAAGAATTGTTGATTTACATATAAAACTCTAATTTATGTATTACTAAAGTAAGATCTTCCTGAGCTGGAAAAAGTTTGGTACTGCACAGAGAGAGCACTTTCCAGACCTATGGCACTATTTCGGTGACAAAGAAGGGAGTGACATGAGCAGGCTGTAATTTCCCCGCAGAACTTGTGTGGGAGTTCATCTGCGTGCGTGCATGTGTGTGTGTGTGAGAAAAAGAAAGGGATAGGCAGGGAAAGGAAGAAACTTGCTGCATTATGCATTAATTTGAGTGTATGTAGGCAGAGTACAAGCCAGAATTTTCTCTCTTGGGGGCCCAGATTTAGGCCTTAATTTTGTGTTGAGATAGTTATGTAGAAGTGTTCCAAATGAATTCCAGTGTGCACAACTGCCCGCTGCTTCAATTATGCTCATACTAAAAAAAATAGCGTTCACTTGCATGGTTTAGTCCACTTATGGCTCTGACTGACTTAGGATAGTAGGAGCTTGTATTCTAATCTTTCACCCCAAACTTGACCTAACTTCTTTTTTTCCGACTCCTCGTTTCCACTGCTACCAGAAAACTTGCAGCCCAATGAAGACAAATGAACAAACAATCTTCCATCCCTCAACAAATTAGAAGATATATTTGATTTACTTGATACTAGGCAAGAAGAGGAATCTTATGAGGGCATCAACTCTCTTAACATCTCAAGCCTGGCTCTTTCCCCCCAGGGGAAAGCACAGTTTAGACTCAGTCACCACCTTCTCTTGATAACAGAGCTATTCCTGAGAAGTGCTGAGCACCATCTGGCAGCGTGGCAGAGAGGAAGCCTGCTGAGACCTTCTCAGCTCACCTTTTCTGGTTGTCAAAACCTGGGGCAGTGAGAGGAAACCCAAGGAAAAATGACACCCACTTTTGGTAGGCGACAATGGCTCATGTTGACTTCTGACAGGACTAAGTTCAGCAGTCAGCCCCATGGGCTTCTAAAATCCCAGTGGTAGGGAGGTTTGCAGAAGTGCTCTCATGCTTCTTAAGGAGCTGGCGAGGTTTCTGGACCTGCCAACTTTTAGTGGGATCTGGCTCTGAAGGTGGGTGCTCAGAAATACTGAGAATTAGACATCTTTCATTGGAAAGCCCACGTGTTGCTTCAGAAACCAACCGCTGGGGCCAGGGGACTGCCTGAAAATATAATTCATTCCAATGCTAGCTGAACACCCCTGCTCTGGGCGCAGCCCTCCTGCTGGGCAGCTCCGGCTTTCACGTGCCCCACAAGTGGCAGCTTGTGCTCCAACTCTCCTCTGCTGCTCTGACATACTGAGCTCTCCCAAGCCCTCCCACCAAGCCCCATTAAATTGTACAAGGGATGTTTATGAAAATTGTCATCATTATATCCACAAGCTCTGAATTTAAAAAAAAATGCCCCAGCCAAAGCTTTCAGCCTGACAGCTTCTCCTGAAATGACATGTTTTCCATGTGCCACGTATCTAACACCCCAGTTGTATCTTTATACATCTCTGTCACCTCCTCTCAGGCTCAGAAGACCCAGAGCCTGGCTATAATTTTTCTAACTCCTATCTCCAATGCTCTCTCTAGCACAGGGCCATGCTGATTATTTCTTTGGTTCTGCTGCATGCTCAAAAAACTATTTCCTCTTTTCTCTCTTGCTGTTTCTGATCTGGCAGCACCAGCTTTGAGAAAAGCACTTAGATGTACACTTAAGACAAGCCAATATGTAGTATCCCGAAAGAAGATGATCAAGATCTCCTTCATCAAGACTGTTCTTAAATAGCCCATCTTTCTGAAGAAATGGGACACTTAAAAGTTCCACTTCCTAAATGTTTCTCCAGAGCAAATTAAGACAGCTTAGTGTCTTGCACCTTAAAGTTGACACCTTGGACATACTGGGCAATGGGTGTTCCTGCACTGCTCTGCTGCTCGTTGCTTCCTCTGCCCTGCAGTTATTTCCTTCCCCATGGGAGGTGATAGCCCAGCCTGTCCCATGCCCAGCTTCCTTTTGCCAAACAGCATGAAAAAGCAACAAAGACCCAGATACATAAGGATCTCCATGCTGTCCAGGAGGTTTCATTCAGTAGTGCCTCCAGGAAAGTCTGCTACAGTTTAGCAGCTCCATTCCTGCTAATTTTGGAGAGGGAGAGACAAAATGGATCCAAAGAGGAGGAGTATCCTTGTTCTTCAGAAGTGTACACTTGCTATCATAGCCTGCATCACATACATCAAGCAACCGTGGCCCCCTAGCCAACTTTTTATTCTGGTTCATCCACTTCTGAGCTGCCCCAAAATATTGTGCCTACATACATGCACACCTATTTGTAAAGGACTATACACATAGGAAAGAGTTAAGCCCTGCAGCATCGCCATACTGGTCTCCTTTACAACGGAAAAAGTAGGGCAGAGTTATGTCATTTGTCATGATCATGAAGGGAATCATACAACAACAGACCAGAGACTGAAGGATTATCTCCAACCTGCCCCTTTACAGTTACCCCGTTAGTCCACTTCATACAGCTTTTCCTAGGGATACTGAGTGTTTCATGATATCAAGAAACAAAAATCTTCCATGGTACATTTTCTGCCTTTATGATGGCTGGTTGTTTACCACATCTTGTCAATATTTTCTTTCTTCTCTATTTTCTTCACAAACATTACTTTTTAAAAGGTGCCAGATGTTTCTTCACCCTTAAAAGTCACTTCAAATGCAACCAAACCATAGCCCTAGATTGCTTACAATTCTCAATTATTTTTCTGAAGCTGCTGTATAAGACAGTGCTGGGAAGGAAGATGGAGTACTTCAGTTTTTTTAAGATCCAGTGTCAAAACAATTCTATCAGCCCATGGCACTAAATACTTTAATTACTGTTTCTTAATTTCAAGAGACAAAACTTCAATTATGATAACAGAAACATCCATCAGAAAAGGCATCATTGCCATATGATTAACAGCTGTCCTGACAAAACTCAGAGTTCAACATATTTGCAGGACTATATTCTAAAAAACATTGTCAGAGGGAAATGAGAGAAGAGAAAGAGAGGAATATTTAGTACCTTCCCTATTGCTGCAGGGCTGGTATGGAAATTAGGGATTCTTTCTGGCATGATAGCCCACACTCTTTATGGGATTATAGCGATGGATGTCTGGATTAGCCAGTATGATTCTTAAAATATTCTCAAAAATTCTGCCTCTAAAGCCACCATTTAAGTCTCTTAAATATAATTACAGAAGCAGGCTGCGCAGATACAGGTCAGCTATTTGCCAGCTGTCAGAGTTGAGTGTTGTAAGTGATGACATAAAAGCAGAGCTAATTTTGTACTAGAAAAGTTTCTAAGATCTGTGTACATAGAGACAGTCATTTTTATCAGTAGTGTAATAAGTCTGTTTTTATTTTCCCCCAGAGAAGCTCTGTACACAGTCCTATATCACGCTGCTACAAAATGAGCTCTAAGTAAAACTATGCCAGGGCTTGAAGACAGACCCAGCCCCCTACTATGCTCTAAATTCTCCTTTTTTTTTCCCCTGCTGCTATCGGTATATAAGTACCTTGGCAAAATTCAGCCTTAGTTATGCTAGGAGCCATTGGCCAAACTTTGATTCAGCTGTTGGTAATGCTGGTCCCTGCTACAAGCAAGTCTTGGGCAGGGCTGCACTTTCCACAGCCAGTCAGCCAACCTGAAAAATGCTAAGGCAGCACGTCTGTCAGAGGGGTCTAAGCACTTGTCCTAAGTGAGGCCCTGGAGGTATTTCAAGAGGGACCTTCTGAAATTGAGACACCTTACATGACTAATGACTTCACAAGTTTAGTCCATTTTGATCCCCACCCCTCTGCTCTCCCTTAATGTAACTGTGCATGCTTTTTTGAAGTCAAATGATTTAATGCCCCACATGAACACTGACACGTTCGGGGAGAGCATACCTCCTGCATCTCCATTGAAACATTTTTTTTTTTAAATGTATGCCCAGTGGGTGTTGAAAAAGATGCCACCGATGTGTAAAAGGGACAGTAATCCAAAAATTAACACTGCAGCCCCTCAGCTCCATGACTGTGGTGAAGTCTGTGCAGAAAACACAGTGAAGAGAGCAAGCTGGATTGCTGGCCCAGGACTGAAAATATCAGGGTTCCGTTTTTCCTCATTAAAAAGAAGTCATCATACTGTTGTACCCCACGCTGACATTTACAGTAAATGTTATTAATTATTTGTAAGACACCCCCATACAACAGTGATGGGGATGTTTCAGATCACTATCAAAACTTTGGAAATGAATATAATTCATTCCAATGCCAACTGGAGTGGGGAGCTGAACAATTATTCAATCCTCTTGATAAATTTCCAAGTAAAAAAATTAGTAATCATTAGTTATGGGCACATATATGAGACCTAAGTGTTTAAATCGTTGCAGGAATTTGTAGTTAATATGCCTAGGCTGATTAAATGCGGCAAAGGCTGCCCTGCCTGAACCCTCTCCAGCCAGGGAAAGGAACTGGAAGGATGTGAAGGATAGGAGTTTGTAATAATATGAGCAAAATCCTAATCAAAGTCCTGCCTGAGCAGAAACCTGCAATAACTTACACAGTGCTCTTGCACGACACTGTTTAACGCTGGAGGTTTCTGGGCCAATATTGTGAACTATTCTCCTGGTGTAGCTAGATCTGAAGAACGGTGGTGTAAAGGGCTCTTACCCACTCTTGCCTATCTTCTTCCATTGGCCCATGGGCCCTGTTTCAATTATGCAACCCGTGCAAATAGTTTTGGACCTTCTCATAACCGGGCAATGATTCGTTATTGCAAGCAAAGCTTTAATAGTCATTGTATAGGATATAGGGCAGCAGGCCACCAAGCCACCTCCGAGGCGTATTTACCATGTGAGAAAGGGGATGGGATGGGGCTTCTAGAAAGGAGACTGAAGGCTCTGAGTCATGAGGTCCATCCCTGTCTCCTCAGCAAGGTATTGTCTTCATCCGCATTTGACTGCAGCTCACCAGCATGGTGGCTTGAGATCCATGGTGGTGCAGCCCTGGTAAGACCTTGTTGTTCAGCACCGGAGGAGAAGCAGCAGCAGCAGCATGGGAGGAACAAAGGGCCTCCACACATGCGAAGGTGCCGGAGCAGGCCCAGGCATGGAAAAGTCCAGAGTCTGAGTGCACTGGTAAGGGAACAGCTGTGGAAACAGCGGGGTGACATCCCCACTTAACATAGGGGAAAGTGAGGCACTGACATTGTATCACGTTGCGCCATCCTCAGCACTCCTGAATCCCACAGTTCAGACCTGGCTGGAGGGCATCGATGAGCTGCCTGCAGCCTGTGCCGGTGCTAGGGACCAAACACAGCTCTACATTCCAATCACTTCAGGAAAGATAACTTTCTGGAAAATAAGCTGTCAATGTAACCAAAGCTACAGCCTTGCTGAAGAGGGACTGAGGGAGCTCCTTTGGTCTCTGCCACGTGGGAAGTTAGATGGGGTGATTAGGAAAATCACTTCAAGCATTAAAAATCTGCAAAGCTCCGGCATCCCAGGCACACGTCTGAACCCCAGGACCTTGCTTCCTCTCCATAACTGACAGAGCTAAGTGTGCGTTGATATTTGTGGCTGTAAAAATCCTTTCCTTGCTGAAAGCCGGAAGCCTTTCCTCTCTCACAGTTTCATTAGATTTCAGAAATCAAACAACCAGCTCTGAAAGTGGCTGCTGGGACACACAGATTTGTGAGTTTCCCATTAACCCCCCTCTTTGCATCTCTGTTACATGGGAATAAGATGCATCTTTTTTCTAAAAGTGACAAGATCTTTAGTCTCTGCAGACTACTGTTTCATACAGGTCATCAGGCAGCCATTGCCTCTCCTGTCACACTGACAGATCAGAATCAGCTTCCCAGGAGGAAAGTGGGCAATGACCTTGATAGATCATAGCCTTGGGTATGTTATCAAGGAGCTGGAAATGTGAAACAAATGGAGGACACTCATAGCAGAGTAAAAGCTTCCCTGCTCTGGGCTCGGTCTCACACCTGATGAAATACATGGCACCTCCTGACCAAATCCAGTGGGAAGAGGTGTTTTTTTCCAGTGTCCGCAATGATCAACGAGGAACCAGCACAGAGCACCCGCAGCTCCTGCTGCAGAAAGCAGAGCAGGTGCCGGTAGATTGGATTGCCAAGAACCATTGGCTCTTACATGGGCTCATGCAAGGTCGTTCATCACCGCAGCAGATGCCGACTGCTCTCAGCAGCATGGAAAAGAAATGAAAAGTAGGTAAAAAGGGCCTTTATGTTTAGCTGGAAGATAAGTAATAGATTAAAATATTTAAAATATTAGCATATCGCTGCAGCTCAGACACACAAGTGGGTTCCTGCAGCTTAACACATGGCAGAATTGTCACCTGAGCCATGGTGACTGAGTGTGTTGGTGGACGATTGCCAAGAGAAAAGCGTGGTCCCAAAGTTAATTATTGTGAGTGATCTGTGGTGGCTCACTGCCGTTCTCCTAGCGTCAAACTCTTGACCGAGCTTGAGAGCTGTCTGGAGAGAGCAGCTATTCTGGCCACACGGCAGCGTGACATGGCTGGACACGACAGCACAGGGCATTGCCCATCACCTGCCTCTGTCAGCAGCCTGGCCTTGGAGAGGTAGAGCTGTTTGCCAGGGCAGTCTCTTAGTGGGTTTGAGGGGGGTTTAAACTCACTACAGTAAATACAGCCTTTCCTGAAATATTAATATTAAAACTCCTTGTCAGTGTTGAGGCATTTCAGAATTGCTTATATATTGAATAGGACCAGAACATGCTCACTAGTGCACAGGAAAAAGAGGGAGCAAGAAGCAGTCCCGGCCTATGATGACAGATTCCTACCATTTGCCATCAAAATGCTGCTTAACTTGTTCCCCTCATAAGGAAACCGAGCATTATGTCAGGTCAACAACTGCAGAGATGAAGATGAGCTCAGAACAACCCAGGGAGACAAACCCAATTGCCAAGTGCTTTCTCCACCCGAGATGCACCTGCATGCTCAGCGGCAAGTCCCTGGTGTTACCGTGGCAGGTGTCACGGCTGTCTGGAAAGGCAGCACTGCCCATGCCATCAATTCCAGTGAGATGGACCCTTGCTGGGCTTGCACTGTCTTTCTCTAGCTCTTTCTATTACAAGGAGTGACCACAACAAGCCAGCTTCTCCTGCAAATTCATGCATTGTTTTCTCTTTTTTTTTTGGATTAAAGGTATTAAAAGATGACTGGATCCACGCAGCTGGCTGGGTCCACTAGGAAAGGAAGAGTAGGCTGGAGAGCTGCTTCTCTGCGGAGCGGTCTGTGTCCACATGGCAGCCTCAGACATGCACCAAGGAGAGGCCATCACTGGCAGACTGAACAGACCTGCAGTAGTTATTTTCCCCATTGTAACAGGGATGCAAATAAAAATGTCCTTGTTCACATATAACTGTTCTGTAACTGATCTCAAGGTTGAACTTCCATTTAAAAGCCATTTAGCTCAAAGCTTTGCTATCAAAATTGTTATCAAAGTTACCTAACCCAGCACATCGTATTTGTGCGCGTTTTTGCTGTTTGCATGTGGGTATGTGCATAAAAAACACCTGCGAGATAGAATATAATGGAAGTTTTCAAATACGTGTCAACTCTGTACATCTATTTCTTGCAGATCAGGAATAGGCGGGGATCTCCCAACTCCTCATGACACATCTGAGCTAACTCCAACCCTCTGCTGCAACCACCCACAGCTGAGCATTGGCTCATGGCTGACTTGCTTCCCCTCCTTTCTGGACAGCTCGTGACCATGCTCCCTCTTGCACAGACCCACTACCAGATGGGTATGGGTGCACTCACCTGAGCTGAGCTTGGCTGTGTTCACCTGAATGGCAGTCACGGCAGTAACCACCATGCAGACCTCTCCTTTCTTAGCCAAGTACCAGCCTCCTAAATTTACCAAGATAAATAGTATTTATACATACTACGCACATCTATGATTAAAACAGGCTGTCTGGTGAATGCAGGCTTTGGAGTTTACCTGCAACTCGAGTCATGACTCAAGGAGCATGTACAGACCTTGCAAAATTATGTATCCTGTAGGCACATCGAAGTGGCCAGAGAAGGGAAAAACAGCTGCGCATGTTTTTCTCTCTCCTCTTCTCACCTCAGGGCTAAGCCTATAAAATAATAATGTGCCTTTCTAGTATTATCATTTGTCTTTGATTTTCTGTAGAGAATTGCATAACAGCACCAGTCCTATTAGCATTCAGCACTTAGGTTTGTGCTTTGTACTTTCTCCCTTATTCCTTTTGCTTAATAAAAGAATGAGTTTTGCATTTGTTACATGCCTGACAGCCCAGGAGACTGGGCTGTCCTCTGTTTAACCATTAAATAGGAAAACATGGGACTTGCCTACATGATAGTCCCTTTGCAATATGCCAGCTCTGTCCATACATCAGGAAGCAGGCAAATTCATAGAATAGAATCACAGAATCATTTAGGTTGGAAAAGACCTTTAAGATCATCGAGTCCAACTGTTAAGATTACACTAAGCCCGTGATGCTGATGGGAACCTAACAGAGCAATAGGGACTGAAAGCTGTCACGGCCAGGGGGCAATTAGTTACCAGATAGTCACATGTGCAAGCCCTAGGATGTGACTAGGTCCAAAAGTGCTCTGTGCAAGGACTGCTTTTCAGGCATGTGTTGGCTCTGAGCCTTGTGTAGGGGAACTATACCTGGATTTGCAATGTTTCCCTACAATTAAAGTAAACAATATTTCCTCGCCTGCACTTCCGATCTTTTCCCTTTTATTCCCTGCAGGCAAAAAAACCCTTAGGGGTCTGGAAGGTGCCTGTCCAGAAGGAAAGCACGGGCCCCCTCCTCAGAGTAGGGAAGGAGGAGCTGCTGCAGTGCCTTGCTCTGCTCTGGTGTCATAGGGCCCCCAGCCGAGTGGGTAAAGCTGGGCAGGGGGAACCACGGGAGCAAAACACACATTAGTCCTTGCTTTCCCTCCCTGTCCCTAAATCGCTGCTGTGTGGTGTGCAGCTCCGGTAGCCTGGCTGCATCCAGGCTACAGCTCCGTGCTGCAGGGGTCTGATCATCAGCAAGTGCAATGCTTCATTAGCACCAGCGGCTGGAGAGTCCGGGCCAGCGCAGATATTGCACACAGTGGCGGTGCTTGCAGTGCACAGTCACTGCACAAGGGGCAAAGGCTGGGAGCAGACAGCCGTGGAAACCTGTGCAAATGGTTTCTACCTGCAAACGCTGTCTTGGTAAGCACAGAGAGGTGCAACGTTTCCACCTGCAATGAATCAGCATGGGATTTGGGTCCGAGGGCAGCAGGTCTGGCTCTCAAGACCAGCAATCACAGAAATCATCAGCAGCATCTCTTAACCTGGTTACACCACTGCAGAACGTCACAGCCAGGTCGGAAATGCTGCTCTGAGACCGTGAAATCTAGCGAGGATTTGTCCCTCTCCCTCCTCCTTTGGGTAACGTTATGGAATAAAATATTTTTATTTTTAGAGCTGAGAAAGGGAAAAAGGCAAATTCTCACATCTTTTCAAGGGAATGGTGTTGTTTATTGAAATTTCTGATGCAGCCACTAGATGCCCCTGTTTTCTGATGAGCGCTCCAGAGTGGGGCATGCGCAGGGGTGCCGCAGTGAGGACCTGAACTTGGGGCTTGAACTATGTAGAAATCCTGATTGCTTCAGCCTCTTCCTCCCTAATGACCTTCTAATTAGCTGGGACTGTCGTTCCACATGTGGCAATTAGGAGAGATGGTGCTGCTCCGTAATGGGAATGGTGTTGTCGGCCTGCCTTTTTCTGCTCTAATTTTGTGGTGGCTCTGGAGGAGGTGACGTAAAACTCAGTAACCAGTGGCCATGCATCTGGGCATGGCTGCCTGGACCCGCACGCCCTGTCCCTGTGACCATACAGCCCATGTGGCGACCCACCCCTGGAGCAGCGCTCTCAGCCCCCGACGCCCCTCGAAGGTGAATCATTCCATACCAGAAAAGTCGGTCTCAGGGCAAAGCCGTTAACCAAAGCAGGAACATTTCGCTAATTAATCCTGAAGTGTTTCCTTGTGAATGTTTTGTACAGGTCCAGAAAGGAGACTGATGCCATTCAAATGGGAATCTGGCGCTTGGTCAGTGAGAGGGAGCTTTTGTGGCTGCTGAAATCCTTGTGCCTCCAGAAGATAAATGCTTGCAACAACGTCCTTCCACCACCAGAGAAGGTAGGCAGCAATGGTCAGCATAGAAAATCACATACAACATTTGCTCCTTCTGAAGTGATCCTTCCCCCAAAATGATCTTGAATTAAGCAAGAATTTATGTGAGGGTCTCTTAATTTAAGGAAAACAAATGTCCCTGCTCTGGCAGTTCCCTGGTCAGGTTTTGTGGAGCTTGCACCAGCACATTTTCTCTTACCAAAGCCCACACCAGGCCCTAAGGTAACAGTGTGTGGTAAATATTGCAGTCAGATACCCAATTCAGAAATCCTGTAGGATACAGAGCAGTGATTTATAGATTTGGTGCAAAAAGACCTTGTTTGTGTCTGGCACTCAGTCTCACAAGGGACAAGTTAGAGATCTTGCTTGAGCTTTTTTGCTTAATGAGCTGAGTAAAGTCCTGGGAAACCTTCAGAAGAGAACAAAAGTGGATTCTCAGGATGAGAACACCTATAATGGGCTTCTGCTGCCTAATTCTTCCTGTTTTCAGGAGCGAAGTGCCTAATTAGCACTACTGAATGTGATGGGTGCTCAGAGCTCTGAGTCATCTGGGAAAGATGTACTTTTTCAGTTGACACTGCTGGAGAAGCTAAGAGCAGCTCAGAGGAAGAAGCACTAGAAATTCCTAGTGACCTAGTATCACAAAAACTACTAGGGTCCAAAATGCCTTTGCATACGTTTAGAAACCAGTAGTTACTGCATCTGTCACACACTGCAACAAAAACGGTCCCTCCGCTTCCCTCCAGAAGCTCTGGAGCAGGTTGTAAACCTTGTGACACCACTCCTCTCAACATCCTACTGCTAGTAACTGTGTTTAATGCAGTCTAATCCACAGGTTTTTGGTTATAAGACATGAAAGGTTGGTAACAAGCCTTATGATCATGATAGCACCAGCATAACAGCATTTCAGGCATGCTTACTTAGATGTGTACACAGCGTGTAGCACAGGCAGCCCTGAGGCTGGTCTTCCCCTAGACTGGCACTGTGCAGGCCAAGCCACTTCTCTGGAAGGCACACATTGCCTGCCACTTTTTTGTAAATTAAAAAAAAAAAAAAAAAAAAGGCTCAAATGTACAATAGAAAATGAAGCCTGGATTAACTGATATCTCTCTTCTCTCAGTGATTTCCTTGTCTTTTCCCTTGGGCCCATGCTGCTCTGTAGGATTACGGCATTCCAGAGTCATTGGCATAACGATAACACGACTAAGAAATATGGAGACTCCACTCTCCACGCTAATCCATGCCAAGAGAATACTGAAGGCAGTAGATAAAGGAGTCACTAACACTGAGCTACATTTTGCTTCTAAGAATTGCGTCCCAGAGGCTGTAGCCATTTTGCAACCCTTTTAATTTTCAGAGAAAATGCCTCCTGTGCCCATAATTAAGAGTTTAATATGCCACGGGGTCCTGTTCATCACGATAACTTATTTTGCAAAAGAACAGATAGATAGACTCTTTGTAGGTCCTTTGAATATCTTTCAGCCAGTCCATTAGATGGGGCTGTGATACTGGGGATTTTAATCACTGATATTCATTATTCAGTTATTATTCATTTATTTTAATAAAGAAGCTGCATATTTCCTTTGTTTTACAGGCAGCAAGACCCGGTGAAGGATTTCAAAACACAAAATAGATTAGTTATCTTCAGTGTTGGCTAACCACATTCACAAGTTTGCAGGGTGAACATCAGGCTAAGCTTTCTCTTCTCCTCTTACCATCTCACAGAAAGAAAGCGTGTGGATCCAAGGCAAGGACACCTGTAAATGTGGCATGCATCAGAAGACATATGGAAGCAGTCTTTTATCTCATGTGATGATTAATTGCATGTTCCTGGCTGGAATATAGTTTGAGAGCTCTATGCAGTTCTTCAGTAGGAAAAAAGGTCTGTGTAATTGTTCTAACAACTGTGAGCAGAGGGAAATGGAACATGGCATCAGGGCACCATCCTATTAAGAGTGCACATGAGGTTTTATGGCAAAAAGTCAGATTGCTTTAGTGCCTCCTTGATGCAAGATGATGCAAAGGGCAAAAGTAACTTATCTGCAAACTGCTTTGCCTCAATGAGGAGCAATTGCTATAAGTATGCTGAGCAGCCAGATATTGAATTATCGCATACACTATGTATGTGTGTGAATGTATTTTAATACATAGTGATGGTTTCTGTGACAAAACCAGTATCTAAATCATGGTGTCTCATGACTCACTTCCTTGCTGTTCTACTTCAGTACCAGGAGACAGCCTGATTTCCAGCTGACTTCTCTCCAAACTCCTCTGTTTGCATATGCTGGTAGGTGGACTATATGCCATTGTTGAGATTCTTTTCTCTTCACTGTATTGAGGAGGACACAGGGAAATTGAAAACCAGCCAGGTGCACAGCAACATGAATATGGAGGGAGTGCCTATGGTACATGAGCCATTAGGAATCAGTATGAAGAAAAGGTTTTAGGATACCAATGTTGAATGGTTTGGGCGAAACCATTTTGCTGAGGTGAGCAGCTGTGGTGCCAGCAGGATCCACAGCGGAGCAGAGGCTCACAGTGTACTGTGAGGTTTTCTGAACTGAGGAAACCTCAGGGGAGTAGAGACACATGCCGGGAGCCCACTGCTTCTATACCTATATATACCCCCACACCTATAAAAGAAACCTCTAGAAAGAGCTAGCTTAAGGGGATTAAAGGGAAAGCAAATGATGGTGATTGGTGGCTGTCTTGGTCACAGTGACCATAAAGTACTTGAGTTTCAAATCGTTGGCGACAGGAGAAAAAGTGCCAGCAAAACTATGACCCTGGGTATTGGGAGAACAGACTTTGGGCTGCTGAAGGAGCTAGTTAGTAAGGTCCCCTGGGATTCTGCTTTTGAAGGTATTGGGGTCCATGAATGCTGGTCACTTTTGAAGAGCCATCTCCTAAGAGCACAGGAGCAGGCAATTCCAAAGTGTTGGAAGTCAAGCAAGTGGGGCAGAAGGCTGGCTTGGCTGAGCAGGGATCTTCTTCTAGAACTTAGGTGGAAAAGGAAAATGTATGGACATCGAAGCAAGGACAGGTGCCACAGGAGGACCACAGGGATGCTGTTCACCACTGTAGGGAGAAAATTCATGGGGCCAACGCTTGATTAGAGTTTAAGATGGCCAGCACTGTGGGACAACAGAAGGGCTTTTTAAAATGTGTTAACAGCAAAAGAAGGATCAGAGATAACATTGGTCTGTTACTTGATGAGGTTGGTTACCTCACAAATAGGACATAGACAAAGCAGAGACATTTACTGCTATCTTTGCCTTTGTCTTTAACATCAATGATGGGCCCTGGGAACCCAGGAGCCCTGTGTTGGAAGACCGTGACCAGGGGGATGATAAACTCCCAGCCAAATGTGAGACTTGCTGCTCAAGCTTGATGCCCATAAGTCTATGGGGCCCAATGGAATTCATCCCAGGGTACTGAAAGAGCCGGCCAATGTTATCATGGGACCTCTCTCCATTATTTTTCAACTGTCTTGGGAGTCTGGAGAGGTCCTGGTTGACTGGAAGATGGGAAATGTTGTCCCAATTTTCAGGAAGGGTAAGAAGGAAGACGCTGGTAATTACAGGCCTATCAGTCTCACTTCAGTGCCTGGTAAAATTATGGAGAAGGTTATTCTGGGAGCTGTTGAAAAACACCTGAGACACAATGCAGTGATTGGTCATAGCCAGCATGGGTTCACAAGGGGAAAGTCCTGCTTAACTAATTTAATTTCCTTTTATGATAAAGTCACCCATCTAGTTGACCGAGGGAAGCCAGTAGATGTGGGGGTTTTGAGTTTTAGCAAAGCTTTTGATACTGTCTCTTACAGTATCCTTCTGGACAAAATGTCCAGCAGACAGCTAGAAAAGTCCATAATACATTGGGTGAACAACTGGCTGATGGGTCAGGCTCAAAGAGTTATAGTACATGGGGTTACATCAGGCTGGCAGCCAGTCACCAGTGGGGTTCCCCAGTACTTGATTTTAGGGCCAGTGCTCTTTAATGTTTTTATAAATGATCTGGACAAAGGAGTTGAATGTACTTTAATGATACTAAATTAGGAAGAGCTGTGGACTCCCTCAAGGGTAGAGAGGCCTTACAGAGAGATCTGGATAGACTAGAGAGCTCGACAATCACCAACCATATGAAATTTAACAAGAGCGAGTGCCGGATTCTGCACCTGGGGTGGGGTAATCCTGGTTATATGTACAAATTGGGGGGCGAGAGGCTGGAGAGCAGCCCTGCAGATTGATGGCAAGTTGAATATGAGTCAACAGTATGCCCTGGCAGCCAAAAGGTCCCAGTGTCCTGGGGTGCAATCAAGCACAGCATAGCTAGCCGTTTGAGGGAGGTAATAGTCGCACTCTATAATACTGCACTGCTGTGGCCCGACCTCGAGTACTGTGTGCAGTTTTGGGCACCTCAATATAAGAAGGACATCAAACTATTAAAGAATGTCCAGAGGAGGGCAACAAAGATGGTGAAAGACCTCAAGAGTAAGACTTAAGAGGAGCAGCTGAAGTCACTTGGTTTGTTCAGCTTGGAGAAGAGAAGGCTGAGGAGTGACCTCATTGCAGCCTACAGCTTCCTCAAGATGGGCAGCAGAGGGGGAGGCGCTGATCTCCTCTTTCTCGTGACCAGTGACAGGACACAAGGGAATGGTATGAAGCTGCATCAAGAGAAGTTCATGCTGGACATTAGGAAAAGGTTCTTTACTGAGAGGGTGGTCAGTCACTGGAACAGGCTCCCCAGGGCAGTGGTCACAGCACCAAGCCTGTCAGAGTTTAAGGAGCATCTGGAAAATGCTCTTAGCCATATGGTTTAGTTTTAACTAGTCCTGCAAGGAGCGGAAAGTTGGACTTCATTTTCCTTACGGGTCCCTTCCAACTTGGGATAGTCTATGATTCTAATGTAAATAGCCTCAAGCTATGCCAATTAACTTTATCTGTTTTCACCTGTCATCATTGACAGTTTTGATTGGTGAACACTACAAAAAAAATCCCGCAGTCCTCTAGGTCTGGGTTTTTTCTGTTTTCTTTCATTCAGCTCAACTAGAGAACTCTGACCTACTGAGGCAGACCTCAAATGCCTAGCACATTTTATATTTTCTACCTGACTGCAAACACCTCTCAGCTTAGGGAATGCTCAGATGCTGGCTTGGAGAAGTGAGGGAACAGTAGTCCCCCCTTGCTCCCTGGTCGGTACCCAGAGCAGCATGCATAGGCCATAGGACCACATTGCAGCTGTTCGCATCCACAGCACATCTGGATCCTGTCCTGACTCTACCTCCTGCATTGAGTCAAGGTAGGTCATGGAGTTCTGTGGTCCCCTATTCTGCAGAGGAGAATTGCCACTGCTCTTGTTTCCAGGAGCAGAGGGGGACCAAATTTGCCTCCTGTGCAGACCTCAAGCTCTGCCTTAGCAGATGCATTTTTAAGCCAGTAATTTTCCATACAACTTTACACTATAGACAAGGCCTATTGAAGGGTGTAGAATGGAGAGTGCCAAACATGCACAAAATCTGTAATTATACATATTTCAGCGCAGACCTTCAGTCTTGCAGTTTGCTAGGCTGAGGCACTCAGACAGTAGAGAAACAGCTGTTTCTGTTTCAGGTCAGTTAAGTGTTGCATCAGGACTGAAGCATTCTTTTAGGCTGTTTTAAAATACAGGACTTAAACTGAGAAATTGCTAGTTTCTCCAATCCTGTACTTTCTGGTTTGTTGCTACAAAAGGGGTGTTGCTGGACAAAATACCTTGAGTTCCAGTGGTCCTACCAAATCCAGAAAGGTCATTATAACCGCTGAGGCTTAAGAGTAATTGTTTGGGCTGTTTTACTTTAGGAAAGGATATCACTGGAAAGGCTGTCCTATGTTCACCCTTTGCAGTGGCTACACCCAGGATCTAGGGCATGGTTTGATTTTCCAGTTAGAAAGCAAAGAAGAAGTGTTGTCAATCTAGCACATTGCATGCTGTGAGCTGCCATCAGTGTGCCATAATGAATGCAAGCATGCTGCTGAGGCCACTGCTTCCTAGCAGGTAATTCTTGGCCATTCAAAGGTACCCCAAATACAGGCATCTATTTATCCAGTTGTTGTTTCATCAGATGTATTTGCTTTCATTTCTTGCTCCTAATTATTTCCTGCATTACAATATCATAGGAACTAGCCTACAGGTGATTTTAACATGTTGCTTGTAAAGAAAAGATGACATCCTTAATAACAGTAAATCTGGGCTGTAACAAGTCATGATTAGCACCATTTGATCTGAACCATTTGTTTTCTTGGGCTGTCAAATAAAGGCAATAATCTTTTGATGTATGGTGACACCAGGATTCTGTGTCAACCTGCACTGCCAGTAACCACCTATGTCCTGTGACATCCAAGCTAAGCTGCACATGTGCATAGATTGGCATCATTTCAGGTATAAATCATCCAACGGCATACCTTTCCATTAGAAAGTGATGTGGTGACCAACCCTCCCATCTAGCTGCTTAGAGTATCAAGCAGCCTAAAGCATTTGACAAAAGCTATATGTGACAGAGAGAGAATACCAAGATGCCTGTATGGTTCTTGCTGGTGTAGTTCCTAATGCCTTGGTTCGGGTCAAGGAGTCAGGACACAAGAGAAAAGACATATATACATTAGTCTGGAACCTCAAAAGCATGCAGGAATGCCACTTCCACCAACAAATGCAAGCCTACTGGTTTCCTCTGGCAATATTCTAGTATAAAGGTGTGTGTGTGGGAGGACATCCCTTGGCTTTTTTTTTCCACGTGACTGTTTATTCTCAGCACACAGTCTACCTTGAGACTATCAACTCTCTCACAAGCCATTTCTTGATTCAGATATACCAAACCATCTCATAGATGTATCTGGGAATGTTGGGTTCCCATTTGGGCCAAGCAGGTTTTGCTGGAAGTGCCCTCTCTTTCATTTAGGCAGAGTTACTGGCTTTTACATGTTTGACTAACATCTCCAGGAGTCTCAGGGGTAGCTCATGGACTGATAGCTCCCAGACAGTTTCACCCATGACCAATGATCCCGCTCGTTCTGGGAAAAATTGGATCTGCTATACCATTGATGTGCAGTTGATCTGGGTACGGAGAGAGTATCTGATGCATCCTGGAAGTGTTAGATTCACTGTTATACACATATCTGGGCTTGGGAAATCGATGAGAAGTATGGCCCCTTTAGGAAATGTGTTGCTGTGCATACAGGCTTCGTAGTGCAGAGACTGGTAACTTTTGATATGTAAAGTGTAACTGATGCCTCCAAAATTATAGTTATATAAAAATCCCAGCTAAACTGTATTATTGGCTAAGAGAACCAAGAGGTGCATGGGGTGAGGGGAAAGCAATACATTTTATTCCACTTAGTCCCCTTCAACATTTGAGATTATAAAGAATCTGGACACAGCATTTAAGATTTCCTGGAAGTGGGATCAGTCTTTAAGAGTAGAGACTGCAATGGTTTTAAAGATTCTAAAGCTACTTTAGTACTGTGAAAAAGCAAATGAAAAAAACAAGTTCTAGAAAAAGGAAGAAGACAAATAAACAGAATATGAAGATGGTGCAACAGAAACTGTAAAGGAAAAGAATAAAACCTGAAAAAAAACCCCTAACAACCTTCCACCCTCCAAACACACAGTCTGCCACTCACATGCACAGAGCTCCAGAGAGGCCAATTTAACGTAAGGAATTTGTATTGCTCTCAGTTGTTGTGTTGTGTCCTCTAATATAAAGGACCAATTTGTCACTAATGAGGAAATCAGTGAAGCACCCGATTATCTCCCATCTTGTGTCTAAGTCCCACTGACTTCAGCAAGTTGAAATCACTGGCCAAAAGTCAATGGAAGTGCACGCTTACTCACCCCTTGCTTTGGCTCACAGTCCTTCGGGGAAGAGATTATAGCCATTCCAGGAATGTGAAACTGGTCATCAAACCCAGACTCTCCCAGTTGCAGGAATGATGGACCAGATGTTCAGACCAGAGGGACCTTCAGAACATGTTTCACATCCCATTCCTCCTCCCCAACCAGCTACCAAATGCTTCTTAAGACTCTAACATAGTCTACACTTTTATTTGCTTGTGGAACATCTAACAAAGCTTTTGATTCATTCAAATACAGAAATATGCAGCTATGTGTGATCTCTGCCCAGAATGAACATCAGCAGATAACATGAAAATTCTTCCAAACAGAGGCTCTACCATCTTGTTTCTTATTAGACTAAATCCCAGAGAAGAAGAGAAGAGAAGAGAAGAAGAGAAGAGAAGAGAAGAGAAGAGAAGAGAAGAGAAGAGAAGAGAAGAGAAGAGAAGAGGAGAGGAGAGGAGAGGAGCGGAGCGGAGAGGAGAGGCCAAGCCAGGCCGAAGGCCAGGGCTGGCCGGCAGGCGTGACTGTGATGCGCTCCGGCACCTGGGACATCAGAGGGGCCGAGTCACAATGGGGGGGGGGGTATAAAAGGCACCAGCCAGCAGCGCTGCCCCAGTACAGCCTGGGCGAGCGGTGAGTGCGCAGGCGGGGGGAGGCTGGGCTGGACGAGGGCCGGGGCAGAAACGCGGGCCCCCGGGGGGGTGGGTTCTCAGCCTGCATCGAGGGCCCAGCTGCTGGCGGGAGCACCTCGGGCAGGGCACGATGCCGCCGCCACCAGGGCTGGGCACAGGCCTTGCTGCCTCCCAGCTGCCTCGCCCCCTCTCCTACCTGCCCCCAGCTCCCTGCGGCTCCCGGCCCTGCTCCCCCCGACGCCAGCTCCCTCCCTCCCAGCCCCACTGAACCCCTTCTCTCCCTCCTCCTGCAGGCCATGGATGTGGCACTATTCTTCGCCAAGCTGGTGCGAATCATCCTCCAGAATGCTCAGCTGGTCGGTGAGGAGCTGGATGAGGTCACGCGCGAGCACATGCGGCAGCGTGAGGTGTACCTGAGCTGGGAGATGACGCAGATGCTGCAGGAGCTGGAGCAGGGGATGCAGGAGCAGAGCAGCTTTGCCTGGGGAACCCTGCTCTTCGCTGCCTTGCAGTGGTGGCAGTTCTGGGCCGTTGCTGGAGGCCTGCTCCTGCTCTTTGGGCTCTGCTGGCAGCTCTGGAAAAGGAGCTGTGAGCCAGGAAGCAGCAGCAAGCATGGCAGCTCCAGAAGCCTTGAGGAGGAAGAGGATGAGGAAGAAGGGGAAGAACCATTACATATGGACAGGTTTCGGAACAAGTACCTGTTGTGGCCACTGCCAAACAGGGTAAGAATATGCACGGTGGTGGAAGAGCTGGTGAACGACCTTCTCTGTGTCTGCCGAACCCTCTCTGGCAATGACTTCATGCCGCGGCTGCAGCCAGCTGTTGGGCTGGGCGGCTTCCAAGAAGGCCAGAGTGCCCATGAAGAAGACTTTATCTATTGCCTGATTGTGCCCCTGAAGCCACCCCCCGGGCACTCCTTCCACCTCGAGCTGGGCACCGAAGGGGAGATGCTGGCGAGAAACTGCTGCGTGCGTGTGGAACTGGAGTGCATGTGCACAAGGGAGCGCTGGCTGGGGGATGTGATCTGCTTCCTCCACCACCCTGAGGACAAGCTGATGAGCTGTCAGGAAGCCAGCCTCCTAGAAACCCTCTGCACCGGCTCGTACCTTGATGTGGAGAAAACTGCCTTCTGGCTCCAGGAGCTGATGACGGCAGCCTCCGTTGATGTGCCTCGGGCAGCCACAAGCAAGGTAACGGTGCTGCCCTCCACACGCTTCTGCAGGCTCAAGCTGACCAACACCTGCGAGATACCCCTCTCCATTGAGCTGATCTTGGCAGTGCAGCAAGGCAACTCAGACACGTTTGTGAGCATGGAGTAGGCAGAGGTCAGCGTTACCAGCAGGGTGAGGTGGCCAAAGAGAGAGTAAGCCAAAGAGAGAGCACAACATGGCCAAAGAGGCCACACAAGGAGGCTTGCGACAGAGACTGCATTACCACCTGGACAGTGACCACCCACCCTCTTCATGAAACTCCATTCCCTCTAGGACCTTTACCCTGCGCGAAGATGCCAATAAAACTTTCTTTTTATTAAAAGCTGCTGTATTAGGTTTGTGTGGCAAGGTTTTGGTAGTGGAGGGGGTTACAGGGGTGGCTTCCGTGAGAAGTTG
The DNA here is from genome assembly GCF_929443795.1 of Astur gentilis. Classification (NCBI taxonomy): domain Eukaryota; kingdom Metazoa; phylum Chordata; class Aves; order Accipitriformes; family Accipitridae; genus Astur; species Astur gentilis. The sequence continues at coordinate 14,435,369 of NC_064904.1, forward strand.
CTAGAAGCTTCCCGCATGTCCCATGGGGCCAATGTCAACCAGCTCCAAGACAGACCCACTGCTGGCCAAGGCTGAGCCAATTAGTGATAGTCATAGCGCCTCTGTGATAACATATTTAAGAAGGAAAAAAATTTGTGGTGGGTGCAGAAACTGCAGTTGGAGAGAGGAGTGAGAGCACATAAGATAAACAACCCTGCAGACCCCCAGGTCAGTGAAGAAGGAGGGGGAGGAGGTGCCCCAGGTGCCGGAGCACAGATTCCCCTGCAGCCCGTGGGGAAGACCCTGGTGAGGCAGGCTGTCCCCCTGCAGCCCATGGAGGTCCACGGTGGAGCAGACATCCACCTGCAGCCCGGGGAGGACCCCACGCTGATGCAGATGGATGCCTGAAGGAGGCTGTGACCCCGTGGGAAGCCCGCGCTGGAGCAGGCTCCTGGCAGGACCTGTGGATCTGTGGAGAGAGGAGCCCACGCTGGAGCAGGTTTTCTGGCAGGTCTTGTGACCCCGTGGGGGACCCATGCTGGAGCAGTCTGTGCCTGAAGGACTGCAGCCTGTGGAAGGGACCCACGCTGGAGCATTTCGTGAAGAACTGCAGCCCGTGGGAAGGACCCACATTGGAGAAGTTTGTGGAGGATTGTCTTCTGTGGGAGGGACCCCACACTGGAGCAGGGGAAGAGTGTGATGAGTCCTGCCCCTGAAGAGGATGAAGCAGCAGAGACAGCGTGTGATGAACTGATCATAACCCCCATTCCCCATCCCCCTGTGCTGCTGGGGGGGTGGGTAGGTAGAGAATCCGGGAGTGAAGCTGTGCCCAGGAAGAAGGGAGGGGTGGGGAGAAGGTGTTTCAAGATTTGGTTTTATTTCTCATTACCCTACTCTGGTGATTGGCAATAAATTAATTTTCCCTGAGTCGAGTCTGTTTTGCCCATAACAGTAATTGGTGAGTGATCTCTACCTGTCCTTATCTCAACCCACAAGCCCTTTGTTATATTTTCTGTCTCCTGTCCAGCTGAGGAAGGGGGAGTGATGAAGCAGCTTTGGTGGGCACCTGGCATCCAGCCAGGGTCAACCCACAACAGCTGCCTGTAAATAAGTTGAGGGAAGAAAGAACAGGGGCTGGATGTGCCAGCCATTGACTCTCTTTGGATGTGACCGTAGCAGGGTGGAAAGAAGGTACATAGCTTACACCAGGCTGCAGAGAGCCAGGAGGCAGGTGATGAACCTCTGCTGATGTGGTGGGTTAACACTGGCTGGCTGCCAGGTGTCCACCAAGCTGCTCTCTCATTCCGCCTCCTCAGCAGGACAGGGGGAGAAAATGAGACAAAAAAGCTTGTGGGTCAAGATAAGGACAGGGAAATTGCTTACCAACTACCATCACAGGCAAAACAGACTCTACTTGGGGAAAATTAATTTTATTTATTGCCATTCAGAAAATAGAGTAGGATGGTGAGTAGCAAAGTCAAAGCTAAAAACACCCAACACCCCCACCTTCTTCTCAGGAACAACCTCACTCCTTCAGTTCCAACTCCTTTAACTCTTCCCCCCGAGCAGCACAGGGGATGGGGCATGGGGGTTGCAGTCAGTTCATAATATTCGTCCTTCCCATGGGTCCTTCCTTTCTTGAATAACTGCTCTAGCGTGGCTCCGCCATGGGCCACAGCTCTTGCCAGAAAACCTGTTCCTGTCTTGGCTCTTCTCTGAGAGCCACAGCTCATGTCAGGATCCTGGTCCCGTGTGTGCTCTCCGCAGTAGAAGATGAGAGAAAGAAGAAAAGGCGGGAGTGGGGCACAATAAGGAAGAAAAAAGGAAGAAAAGGAAGGGAAAAGGTGCAGTTCTTCAGCGACATGAACAGGCATGTCCCTCACAATGGCTTCCACATCAAACACCTGCAGCTCTGCATCTGGATCCTGGTGGGCACAGGCTTTTCCACCCTTATGACGAGCCGCCAACTGGATTTCACTCCATTCACCACAACTCTCTGGGCCTGGCCAGTGTTCCAGGGGTTTTTTGTGCCAGTTTTTAACCCAGTAAAGAATATGCCCATCCAAGCCATGAACAGCCAGTTTCTCCAGGAGAATGCTGGGGGAAACGGTGTCAAAGGCTTTATTAAAGTCCAGGTAAACAACAACCACAGCCTTTCCCTCATCCACTAAGCAGGTCATCTTGTCATAGAAAGAGAACAAGTTAGTCAAGCAGGATCTGCCTTTTGCAAACCCATGCTGACTGGGCCTGATCACCTGGTTGTCCTGTACGTGCCGTATGATGACACTCAAGATGATCTGCTCCATAACCTACCCCGCCACCGAGGTCAGGCTGACAGGCCTGTAGTTCCCCGGATCCTTCTTCCAGCCCTTCTTGTAGATGGGTGTCACATTTGCTAACCTCCAGTCAACTGGGACCTCCCCAGTTAGCCAGGACTGCTGATAAATGATTGAAAACGGTTTGGTGAGCACTTCTGCCAGCTCCCTCAGTACCCTTGGGTGGATCCAATCCGGCCCCATAGACCTGTGTATGTCTAAGTGGTATAGCAGGTCACTAACCATTTCCCCTTGGATTATGGGGACTCAGTTCTGCTCCCCAACTCTGTCAAGAAGGCATTAAGTACCTCAGCCTTTACCTCATCCTTTGTCACTATGTTTCCACCCACACCCAACAAAGGATGGAGATTCTCCTTAGCCCTCCTTTTGTTGTGAATGTATTTATAGAAACATTTTTTTATTGCCTTTTACAGCAGTAGCCAGATTAAGTTCTAGTTGGGCTTTGGCCCTTGTAGTTTCAGCCAAGTTCCGGCCAAAGCATTCCGTTCAGGCAGGCCAGTCTTCTTCCCTGCCGGCTCGTCTTTTGGCATGTGGGGACAGCCTGCTCCTGCACCTTTAAGGTTTCCTTCTTGAAGAATGTCCAACCTTCCTGGACTCCTTTGCCCTTCAGGACTGCCTCCCAAGGGACTCTGTCAACCAGTCTCCTAAACAGGCCAAAGTCTGCCCTGCAGAAGTCCAAAGTAGCAGTTCTGCTGTCCCCCCTCCTTACTTCTTCAGGAATCAAAAATTCTATCATTTCATGATTCCTACGTCCAAGATGGCCTCCAACTATCACATCACCCACAAGCCTTTCTCTGTTCACAAACAGGTCTAGCAGGGCACCTTCCCTAGTTGGCGCACTCACCAACTGTATCAGAAAGTTATCTTCCACACACTCCAGGAACCTCCTAGACTGTTTCCTCTCTGCTATATTGTATTCCCAGCAGACATCTGGTAAGTTGAAGTCCCCCATGAAGACAAGGGCTAGCGATTGTAAGACTTCTCCCAGCTGCTTATAGAATATTTTGTCTGCCTCTTCATCCTGGTTAAGTGGTCTATAACAGACTCCCACCATGATATCTGCCTTGTTGGCCTTTCCCCTGATTCTTACCCATAAACACTCAGCCCTTTCATCGCCATCAAACACTTCCTAACACAGGGTTACCCCACCGCCTCTCTTTCCTTGCCTATCCCTTCTGAAGAGTTTATAGGCATCCATTGATCCTGCCACCTTTTTGTGGGGAGAAGCCCTACTTCCAATGTGAATGTTCTCAGGTGCTTCCGTGGTTTTTAATGTATCAACAACCCGATGTGTCTTTGCTGCCACATGGATCTTCATTCCCTACCCCCACTGAGATGACTAAGGTGCTGCATGCATTAGTATAAAGCCATTTCAAATGTCCTCCAGTGTGATAAGCACATCGTGGAGCAGACTGAAGGACCTCGCTAGCATACTGTCCCCCAAACATTGGCATGCTGCCCCATGGCTTATCACTAGTGAGCCTAGTTTTATCCCTTTTCCCCTTCGAATCTAGATTACAGCTCTTTCAATGAGCCCTGCTAACTGTTGTGCAAAGATCCTTTTCCCCCTTTGAGAAAAGTGTACCCCATTTGTCACCAGCAGGCCTGGTGTTCTGTAGACCTACCCGTGATCAAAACACCCAAAATTCTACCAGTGACACCAGACACAGAACCAGGTATTGATCTGCTGAGTCTTCCTGTTCCTTCCCTCATCCTTCCCTGCAACTGCAAGGATAGAGGGAAAAACTACTTGCACTCCTGATCCCTTAACCTGTCGTCCCAAGGCCCTAAAGTCTCTTTTAATCATCCTTGGACTTCTTATTGCAACTTCATTGCTGCCTACGTGAAAAAAACAGTAATGGATAATAGTCCAAGGGATGTACCAGGGTATGAAGTCTTCTTGTCACATCTTTAACCCAGGCCCCAGGGAGGCAGCAGAATTCCCTATAAAAACATCTGGTCAGGATATTGGGCCTTCTGTTCCCCTCAGAAGAGAGTCTCCTAAGACAATAACCTGTCTTTTTTCTTAATAGAAGTGGTTTTGATGCAGGGCGCAGGCTGAGTTAACCCTGGTGACACCTCCAACTGAGATGAACCATCGTCCTCATCACGGTTTGCTTCCACTCGCAGACCCTCCTCTATATTTTACATGGGCGCTCCCTACAGGTTTCTTGGGGTGGGGGGAGCTTGGCCGCTGTTGCTCCTGGCCCCGTCCAGGTCTCATCAGCCGCCGCCAAGCAAGCCGTGGGCTCCTGGCGGCTTTCTCTGCTGCCCTGAGGTTTCCACGGCTCGGGACACCCACCCCCGTACACCGCGCTGAGCTCTCCGTGGCAGGGCAGCTGCTCGCCTCAGCGGCTGAGCGCTAGCGGCGGTTACACCGCCTTCAAATTTCCCGCCTTTGCTGCTGGCCCCGCCCAGGTCTCCTCCGCCGCTCTCGCCGTGAGGCGCCCGCCGGCTGCCGGCGGGTCTCTCCGCTCCCCGGGTCAGGCCTCCCCCTCCAAGGTACACCGGGATCCTCCGCCCCCCTGAGGGTCATGCTGGCACGGCAGCTGCTCGCAGCCAGCAAAAGACCGGTTGTCCACCTCCCCGCTCCCGTGTGTATTTCTGACAGGGTGGGATTTCTCATCAAGCAAGTCCGAGTGAAGGTCAGCAGGTACTGCTGCTGGAGAAACTGGTAGAGGGAGATGGAGTACGAACCTAATTCATTTTCAGAGGAGCCTGACAAAATGGGTAATGAAACAGATTGTGTGGCATAATCACGTTCCAGAAGATCACATGCCATAAACAGGGAGAGTAGAGCCAGGATTATGTCCCCAGCACAATATCCCGATGTGAGCTGGAGGCCGTCACGTGCAGGACTTAGATGCAGTAAGAAATGCATCATTCATATCATGCCCTCCCTGAGGGGATTGCAGGTGAGATAGTGTCACTGTTAAACCACTAATCTTGTCCCAGCTTCTCCTTGGAAGTCTTTCAGAGCAGCCTTCTCTTGCTCCTCAGCCGCCATTCCCAACGCATCCTGGATTTCCCTGCTCTGCCCTTGCTGTCCAGCTCTGCCCAGATTTGTTTTTTGCAACCCTGCATCGGGTGCATGCTATCGCTGTGTTGGCAGGGCCAGCGGGGCTGGGTGGCAGAGGTAAATGTATTCCGTGGGCAAATAACTGAGTGACCGCCTGTCAAAACTAAACTCTGACCAAACTAGTCCAACCTTGAAAATATTTTTGCCTGGGGAGGGGACTGAATTTGAGCATTTATTGTTTTTATTACCCTACTCATCTCTCCGTTACAGACACAATACTTTAAATGTTCATGTGATTTTTTTCCCCATGCTTCTGGCTGGAAAGCAATCTGAAGACATTTAAATATTTTGGTGGGAACCTGTAGAAATTTCATTTGAGCTGTGCTACTGCTAAGCAATGCCAAGGAAGGATGCTACCTTGTGACAGATGAGGGAAATCAGGCTTCCTTATTTCTACAAGCTTAAAGAGGACTATAGACCTGTGTGTAGAAGAAACAAGTAAGTATATCCCAGCTGAGCAAGACAAAGCTACCCTTAAGCAACAGCACAAAAGTTCAATGAGATAATCACATTAGCATTACTGAGCTAGCCATGCATGTGAAGCACAATACAGCTATTTCCTATTTGTCTGCATTATGAATCTAAAATATTCATATTTTACATATTTTATTGTCCTGCGTTGACAGCAAACTGTTAGAACAGAAGAATGGCTGGCTTTTTGTCTGGAGTTTCATGTCTTATTTAGTGCAAGCTTGAATGGCAAGTAGAATTAATCAGGTTCTCAACTTCACTTTACCCAAGGTTATACACACTAGCAGTCCTTAAAGAAAGCTGGGGATGGGAGCCTGGTATCCTTTCCATTGGTTTGGGTATATATATTCCACCTGCTCAAAAAATCCTAAGGGAACTGAGCATTCAACTCTTGTGCAATTTCAGTAGGATTTTAAGATTTAACCTATTTGATGCCTCTCTGAAAAGGCCAGATTCAAGCCATGATGAACATCTGGCTGAACCCTGCTCTGATCTGACAGCGCCCTTCAGCCTTGTGCTGGTGTTGCTGGCACCTACCGAAAGAGAAATGCAGTCCCACACAATGCTACTGGAAAGCAGGCAGCGGGGAATATCAGCTTGGGACAAAACATCAGACATACTGAAACACTGTTCATGCTTTAACAACCTTTGGTATTTCCCTGCATGTTTGTAAAGGACAGCCAGCCAAAGACTAGAAATGCAATATGTTTTTTGTGCAACACACCGGTCTGAGGACCTGATGGAAAACCCAGGGGAGCTTCTGCACTGCCTTCCTGGGTTTTGACTCGGGAAGCAGGAGTTTGCCCTGCCACTGCTCCCCCAAGCAGTAGCTGCTGTGGCTTCCTGTCAGCATCAGGGGGGAGAAGCTGGGTGTGCTCTCAGTGGAAAGGATTTCCCTGACATCATGCATGCTGGTCCCTGAGCACAGGTGGCCACGAGGAGCGTGGCAGCAGCCTCCTTTACAGGGAATTACAGAGAGCAGCTTTGCGTCAAGAGCTCAGTGTGGCAAAGGGCCCAGAGCAACCCGCAGCGCTGCCTGTCACACCTGCCAAAAGGAAGCTGTAATGAAAACAAGTGACTTTCAATGAAGCCTGTGTGTTCAGTCGGAAATAATGAAAACAAGCACAAAGCAGCCAAGGACCCCTTCTCAGGCTGTGTGTCACTGCTCCCTACAGTCACACTGTCACCAGTCTCCCCTAGAATGGACCCCTAGGGGTCCATTTGACCACAACAATCTGCTTGCTGCAAGGTGTCACTGGCCCCACAGAGAACTGAGAGATAAGGGACACCGCTAAAATAAATTACTCTTAAAAAAAATATAAAAAATAGGGAATTATTTTACAATTGTTTTCCAGTTGCTAAAATTGCTGTTGGGAACTGCTTTTCCTCCAGGAACTTGCAGACCCCAAGCTCACTTCAAGTGAGGAGGAAACTCTCTGCTCTGGTGGTCTTCATGGAGCACCAGCCAGCCTCCATCCCCTCTGTCTCCTCCACAAAAGAAGGAGTGGCATGGGCTCTTCAGTTCATGTTTTCTATGGGAGTTCCTGCCCCAGTGACTCCCCTGGGAACAGGCTGCAGACTTATTGTACAACTTCAATGTGAAGTCATGCAGTCGTGACTACCAGCAAATGCCTTCAACCCACAGTCTTCACTGTTCTTCCTTCACCTCTTCTTAGTTTGCAAGTAGTCATGCTAGAAGAGAGGGGGAGGAAAAAAAGATTATTTCTGTGAAGCTGTCTGAGTTACTTAATGGTTTTATGGATCATGTTGCTAGGAAGGAAATACCTCTAAAGAGCAGTACTCTGCATCCCTGAAGATTTTAATCTCTTTTCAGATAAACCTGATCGCCATTGCATGGGCACTGTGACAGCCCTGGGAGGATGGACTACTCCAATAGCATGTTTTAATGACAACATAAAATCATTAATCTTGGGGTTTTTTTAGAGTGTATGTCACAAACTCAGCTCCTGTACTACAACCCAGCACATCAAATGTCTTTCTCTCTGCCTTGTGTTTGTTGCTCAGTTTCCACATGCTTCTAGAAAAATCTTGTTGGATCCCCACATGATTTGGTTGACACATTATGTGTTTAAATTAGTACTTAAAGAGATTACTTAAAATTTATTGTTCTTATCTTTGTTGTTTGCTGGGTGTACCTGCCTTCCTCCTTTTTGTCTGCTGTATGAAGCTGTCTGAAACACAGCTTTACCACTGCAGGGCATTTGCAACAGCAGCAGCAGCAGCAGCAAATAAGCAAGTTTTTTCTAATCTCCCAGTGCACTTCATCATCTTCCATCAATGCAAACCTACCAAATTTGGAGTTTAGAAATACATTCAATAACAATTTCTTCCTACAGCACAAACCCAAACTATTAAGGCAAGCTAGCAATTATTCTTCCGCACTAACATCAACATAAAGCAGATTAGAAGAATTAAATGCACAAGAGTGCAGTTCTTTTATGGTTATGCACCCTTAATCTTCAGAAGATGGTTAATTACATTTTAAGCAGCATAAGAGCCCTAACATATTTGTATGTTAATAAAAATTCTCACCAGGGGTTTAAATTTAACATGTACTCACAGGTATAACTAATGGCATTTTTCAGTAATGCTGTGAAAAAATATGCCTGTAAGTTAGTAGCTTCACACAGGAAACTGCTGGGAGTTTTTAATTTACTCTCTAACTATTCTCCTAATCATTCTCTTATCATGCTGGGATGGCTAAATGCATACAGATTATAATGATGGTGTGCACCCACCATAGCAGTGTCAGCGATGACATTTGTCAGCGTTTGAAGTCAGGCTGCTGCAATCAGAGCTCTGCAGCCGAGGGAAGGAGGGAACCGAATGGGGATGACACTGCAGCCCTGCAGTTTCACAAGAACTCGTGTTTGCTGGTTTAAGGCTTATTCCAGTTCAGAAAGGGATTAGTCTCTATCCAGCACAGGCCCAAACACCTCTGTGATTCAGAGCTTTTAGGACTCCCTGTTAACTGTGTCATGCTCAGAGATGTTGAGGGTCCAAAGAGACTTCTTTCCTAGAAAACCTCATAAATGAAGGCAGAGCGTGTCATTGATCTCTGCTTCCAACCTCTGGGCAGCCACAGCACTGGGATTCAAAGTGGGAATCTGTATTTTCTACCCAGATCTGCCCCTTTGAAAATTTCAACTCCAGCAGTCCAGGATTTTGACTAGGGTAAGACCTAGCCTGATTCAGGGTCAAAACCCTCTTTGCTTCCAACCCAAGACAGGTCCAGCAAAGCAAAAGGCATGAGCTCTGAGTGGTCCCACTTCTGGGAAAGAGATAGTGTACCAAAATGGGAGGCACATGTCTTCCTCCTGGGTTCACCCACTGCCCAGAGGGAGAGAGGGACTCATTTCATTCACTGAACAGCACCAGAACAGAGGAAGCTCGGGGGAATCAGTATCACGGGGAAAGGGAAAAAAACCAGGTGCTAATGATGTTTCCTGCAAGTGCTGAGGTCAGTGGCCACAGGTTTTGTCCTTCCCTCTGGTGTGTGGTTAGTTGACCAACATCATGCCAGTTTCCTCTGCAGGAGCCACCTGAGTGTCAGGAAAAAGAAGCTTTATAGTTCAACTTTATTTTTCTCTACTATTTGGTTATTTCTTCCCACAGCGGGTTTTCTTCATGTCTACCTCCCAGTGCAGACATTGTCATGCCGAAATATCCCCAGGGCATAAAGATAATTTGGGAAAGGAGGAAAGAACTGAACTTTTGAAATATGTTGCCTAATTATTAGTATTCCTCATTCTGAGCCTTATTTGTGGCAAGGATGACTCATTGCCCTTGAACACCCACTGCCTATCTATTTCCTCTAATGTTGCTTTCCTTTTTGATTTTCCGGATATGGATAGCTGACTGCTTATCTGTTCCTACCGTTAAAATGATGCATAACTACTGCATTTTGTGGATGGAAACATTATGGACACTGAAATGTCATCACAGCCCCATTTGCTCATCTGCTGTTATTTACTTTCCAGCAGACAATATTCAGTACACAGGCACACACAATGCAGAAGTCAGCAAAACATTCATCACATTGATATCAGGACGTACAAAGCATGCTGCCACTGATCAACGGAAATGGTCTGGACTGGAGGATTTACAGAGCTCCCCATCTCCCTTCAGGCTTTGTACAAATTTCCCCTGGCTGAGACATGGTACCTCTGGAAAGGAGCCAAGGCATGGCTACCTGCCAGTGGGAGGGGTTCCCAAAACAGGGGGATGTAGATGTCCACTGTCAGAGTAACCTTCCTCTGTGGTGGATACAGCTGTGCACTGTTTTCCTCCAAAGGCAGCCAGTGCCACCGCTGTGCTCAGTGGTCCTTGGGAGGTTTGCATAAGCACTCCCTGGGGCACCAGCCTCTGTCATGGCCTTGGATCCATTCCACCGGTGAGGCTTTTTGTGGATGCAGATGAAGCTCTGTCTAGAATAAGAAGACATCTCTGGAAAAGCATCCTGAAGTCCTGCTACACAGTCAGGTCATGTGATGCAAATGCCCAGCTGTCCAAAAGCATGTCCAGGGAAGTCAGTGGTGTATCCATACAGGGGTGGTTTAGATCCCTTCAGTCCAGGGTTTGAAACCAGAAGCCACAATACCTTGCATCTGTGCATTATCATGTGCTATGCCTTTATCAACACCCTGCAAAAATTGCCCCTATCCAGGAGAGCTTCCATTTCAGTGATGGAAGTCAGCAGAAGAATACTGCCCCTGGAGAGCTTGCAGCAACTGTAAGACCCCTTACAGTGGTTATGAGGACTGTGGAACAGGCTGCCCAGGGAAGTAGTTGAGTCACCATCCCTGGAGGTATTTAAAAGATGTGAGATGTGTCAGTTAGGGAGATGGTTCAGTGGAGGACTTGGCAATGCAAGGTTTATGGTTGGATTCAATGATCTCAAAGGCCTTTTCCAACCTAAATGATTCTATGATTCTATGATAATATTCAGCCAACTAATAGGAATACCTTGACAGGGAACTAGCAGTAAGGAGGATGAAGGTACTGGCCTTGGAGTCTGTGGGGACTTTTTCTTTACTTCTGGGAGAGTCACCAAAAGAAGCAATTAGGCATCTCTTCAAGGCAGGTGGCTGGTCATAGTCTGGAAGAGGACTGTACCTCGTAGGGCTTTAGATCTCTGGAGGTTGGGAAATGGTGACTGTATACTTGCCTCCCTCTTACTGCTTCTCTGGCACCCACCCTCAGCCACTTTTTGAGGAAAAAATCCTGAGTTAGTTGCATGTTTGGTGGTTATTCTGATGTGCTTAATGCCACAGATTTCTGGGAGAGGCCAAAAGAAAATCTCAGCTGTTAGAGGGTGATGGAAAGTGAATTTTGTAGTTTGTTGAAGCTCTTCTGTCTCACATTTCTTTCTTCTTATTGATTCAGCTTTCTTTCAGTCAGCATCCATGATGTGTCAAAACTTCTGGCTTCACATTTGCATCAAGATGTTCCTCACCCCAGAGCAGAAAACTACCATGTAATGCTGAAAAAGAGCAAAACAACCACAACACCACTTGCAAAACGGTGTGGCGATGATAGCAAACAAACAGAGCTGCTTGGAGAGCACTGGATGTGGTAAGTAGCTGGCTGCAAGGGAAGGGATCTGGGTCAAAATCCGCAGCTGGTGCAAGACTGGGGCTTGGCCCAGCTGCTCCCCTGAAGCCAGATCTGCTCCAAATAGCTGTTTCCTTTTCCTTCCACATGGTTCTGATTTTTTTTATCTTTTCCTTTTGATGCCCTTTTCAAACAAGGAGCTTTGCCATATGGAAATTCGCAATTACACCAGCTTATAGTTGCCTCATATCAGCCACATGAAACAAAGCCAGTCACTCCCAATGTCTGGAAGCAGCTGGCTGGAGAGGTCATATCCAGCTTCAAGCAGCATTCATGTTTCTTGGGCTTGTCCTTCAACCCCAGTTCACACATCTGTTTTGTCACAACCAGAATGTCAAGTCTGTAAGTTTTACAAGAGCTGTCTCAGTGCAGGAATGAGGAATGGATTTGTCAGGCCAGATCAGAGACCCACCAGTCCCTGTGTGCCCTCTCCAATCTGGCCAGAGCAGAGAGACACAAAGGGAAGAGGATATGGATGTTGCAAGCAGATGGCCATACTTCTTCAGCATCTAGTATTTGAGGTCAAATAATTCAGTCAGATACACATTCATTTCTTGCAGTGGAAGGGAAGGCACAGAAAGTTGCTCATCCAAAGGTAATAAATATTTCTGATACTGGATGCATTAACAAATGCCATTCAGAAAAATTCTTAAATCAACGGCTACTGCCCCAGCCCCAGGTCAGAGCCATGTTGTGCATTTTGCTAGCTGTGATGAGAGGAGAGATAGATGGCCTTCATCCTTAGAGTCAAGGGGGCGGAAATACTCACCGATGTGAGAGGCTGTGAGTACCAATGGGAATCCTGATACAATTTTTCCTCAACACAAAATGGATGCTGTGAACCACCGCTGGGCTAACAGGCAGGAGCAAGACTGGAAAGAGCATTGGTGATGGACTCAAGTGCTCAGGCTGGCTCTTCTATCTACTCTTCACCTTCTGCTTCAGAGACTGAACCTGTATCTCCTGATTGCAAATGACTTGGCTTTGGGAGCACCCCTGTGTGGAGTCTCTGTGGATATGGATGCATGCAGAGGACTGGGCATAAAAATGGTGGAAACATAAGGTTTTTGCAAAATGTTTCAAATTGGATACCAGTTTTACTGATCTTAATGTTGGATTGCTGGTGTTCAGGGTGGCATGTTATGATGACCTAGAGCAATTTCTCCCCACTTGTAGACAGGACAAGGTGGATTTTCAGTTGCACAAAAACTTCATCTGAGTGTAAGCTGTGATCTGGAAACCTCCACTCCACACAAGGAAGATATTTGATTGTGACACCTCGAGAGCAAGAGGTTGCACATTTCCCGTTTGTCTTCCCCCACCCTGCTCCAGCTGGGTATAAATAATTACTTCCTTCTCCTGGGGGTCCTTCCACTCTCACCTTCCTTTCACAGCCCTTTGGCTGATATGAAGCCAAAAGCTGTTACCTGGAAATCTGTGAAATCACAGAGTCAGGAAACATGGGGTCTGCTCCAGTCTTGCCAGAGATTTGCCATGACTCTGAGCAGGTCACCTAATCTTACATCAGTACCAAAAGTGATGAAGGCCTCATTGGAATCATATTAATCTGTAATCAAAACTTCACATAAGGATTACAGGATTAAGCTACTGCACCACAGAATATTCTTCATCCAGATGATCCCTTTGTTCCAAGAGCCTGTGTGTATTATTGCCATTTTCACATCTGTTCATCACTTGGAGAAAATGTCTTTTGTCCCTTAGTAAGCTCAAGCACACGTTTTCCCCTGCCACGCTCCCCCACACTATTATTTTTAAATCTAAATACATTTTCTAAAGGTTAGGACATGTTGTATAATCAAAATCGAGTTGGCAGCAAAGAACTATTTCATTCACTACAGCTCTTTTCACTGTATAATCCTCCAGCTGGAAAGTGGGTGGGGAATTTGAAGTTATCTCGTACTTACTGGCAACGAGCAAGGCCGAGGTCACAGACATCACTAGTGATACTGGATGTTCATTATGACACTTGTTATGGGAGCTTAATTTTTCAGAAATTTTATTCAGTACTTTCTGAAAATGAGATTTTGTAAAGTAATTCCAATGAGCATCCCAAAATTACAAATCACTTCTGTAAGTTGTGACTTTTGCACTCACAGTGGGAATTCTACAGTGTAAGAAAGGTAGGTACTGCTCAGCCCTTCCACTACCCCTAATTTTTCTTTTCTGTCCTTTAACTTCCTTCTGTTATATATGAAGTAGCTCCATTCTCCTTGCAGACTGCTTCCCAATATCTTGTAAAAGCAAATGAACTCTAAAATTGGAGGTGGTTCTCCAGAGAAGTAATTCAGCAATAATTCAGCCTACAGAAGTTCCTAAGTCTGTAATTTATTGATTTAGCTAACAGTTTGTACTGACTAGATAACAGTTTCCTATCTTATTACCCTGTGTTTTCATTATACCCAACCTGTCTAGTAGAAAGAATATCTATCTTTGGCAGCTTACAATTGCTAACAGTAGCTGTTAAGTATCTCTAAACTTGCCTTTACTTCATTTTGGACTCCCTCAAAATTTCCTGATGGAGGCTTGGCAGAGAGTTAAAAAGATTTACTTTTCTTCCTGAAGAAAACAACAACAACAAAAAAATTTTGATCTTCACTTGTGTCTCCAAAAGAGAGACAGACGGTTCTGCACTTCTGGTTCTTGCTTAAAATCCTCAGCTGCACTTCCCATCGAGCCTGCAGAAAGTGTTCGTCAAGTCACTCCTCCCTCTCCATAGGAATAAATGCAGACGATGTGCGGTTGCCTAGTAGATGGAATAACAGAAAGCATCAATGCACTTTATGATGCTTGGCAAGAAAGACAGACTAGATCTTACTGCATTTTTACGGCAGACTGGATGTTGATTGCTGACACTTGCAGCTGAGAAAAGGTTCCCCAGGTCAGAGCTGCTAAAATTGGACCTGTAAAGAGGGAAGTGTGAGGAGAGTGGCAATAATACAAAGCAAATGTTGGGTACATTTGGATTTGTGAAACGATTTTGTTTCAACAATAGTCACAAGCATTTTGTTCTTGGTTTTGGAGGATATTTGAATGATTAGGTAGCTAAAAGGCTTGCAAATAGTGGCTGTCTAAACTGCCAAGGGAAAAAGAAACAGGTGGTGAATTCAGAGTTCATGTATATGTTGCAGTACTGACATGTGCATCAGGAGTGCTCTTGTGCTCTTACAGAAATGCTTGTCCTATGCTACAGACAGGAACCAGGAAAATCCCTCATGTCTCAGCTGACCAGTCACACCTCAACAAATGCTGACTGCTTGCTGTCTGTTCAAAGACTGAAATCATTCAAAGACATTTTGGGGCTAGAACAACAAATAAGCCCTTCTTCATTTGTTGGTTACTGCAAACTAGTTACTTAGGTCAGTTTTTCAGCTCAGACCTGGCTCACCCGATGAAGAACTGGTAGAAGTTAATGACACAATATTCAGCAGGTATTTAAAGACCACTTGTCCCATATGGCTAATGCCTGCATTAATAAGGAGGTCTATTCAGAACAAGGAGCCATTTTAGTAAGCTTTATTTCACTTTGGAATCTACATACTCTTCTGCCATATGTTTAAAATTCAGAGTTGCTGTGCAGTTCTGATCATTAGTTATTCTATTCCACATACAATGCATCATACTCTTACTTGGAAATTGGAACTGGCTGCCCAGGGAAGTGGTGGTATCACCATGCCTGGAGTTATTAAAAAAAATGTGTAGACAAGGCACTTCAAGACATGGTTTAGTGGACAGAGTTGACGGTTGAACTCAATGATCTTAAAGGTCTTTTCCAACCTAAATGATTCTATGAATGATTCTATAAGGAGAACACAGGACCCATAAGTCCCATAAGAAAGAAAGTTTACAAGCTTTCCATTGCACTGATGGAGAAGCAGTTATTTATTTGGCTTTGTATGAAACCAACAGCTGATTCTTCTTCATTATGGGCTGTTATGGGCACTGTTTTGTAAGAAATATGCCAAATCAGATCAATGCCATCTCCTGATGGACCTACCTGCCCAGATTGCCCTAACTTTTCTCAAGAAAATACCTTTGTATTCCGCTACCTTTAAACAGATGACATTGCTAGAGCTGAGGCTTTGCCCTCATGCAGGATCTGGCTCTACCATCGCTCACATCTTATTCTCAGAGCAGACCTCTTGGACTTCCTATTTTTAGGACAGTCCACATGAGTAAGGAGGCTGTAAAGAGGTCTGCACAGATGCTCTACGTTCATGTGTAGTGACCATCCCCTCACCAGAGCCCAAATAGCCCCTGATATTGCCTTCTCTGTCCTGTCTTCTGTATAACCCCCTGGACTAAAAACCACACAGAGCTCCTTAACCTTTCCAGTGTGCCAAAAGAAAGAAAAGAGGTTCCTCTGTCTTCTCCTCCATTTCCTGAGCTGTGTGATGATCAAGTGACCATTCTGCTCCTTCCGCCATTAGTTTGAGCCTGAGGACCACAGGAGTCTAGACACATTAGCATTCTGATGCCCAGCTCACAGACTGTATCAATTAGTGCACTTTTTTCAGCTTACATATCCCAGGAGGCAGCAGATACCTTCTCCTAGACTGTAGTATTGACAAACTTGAAGAAGTTGAAAAGACTCCTCACTCAGCGAATAAGTTAGTATGTGTTGTGCTGGCCCTGTTTTCAGGACTGGGTCACTTTCTCATCTCACTTCTTTCCGAGATGCCCTCTGTTATGGGGTCAGTAGGGTCTTAGTGGGGGTCTTGATGCAGCTCATAGTTTTCTTTTTCATCTGAGAAAGCTGATGTCCCCAAGCAGGGTAAAGCTGATTCCCTCCGCATGGCAGAGCACACGCTCAGCCTTTAAGCAACACACTTGTTCCCTGAACACCAGCTTACTTGTAAACCAGCCACTGGGAGCTTCTACAACTGCTTCTTTTCCTTCTGAAGCAATCAAAGAGGTTGAGTGTCCACAACCCCACCGCCTCTGCATCCAGTGGCATAGGAGCACAGCTCCAACTGAGGCAGCCTGTATGACTCAGCTCTCCCTGCAAATGTGACAACCTTTGTTAGGAAGAAAACCTGGGGTTTTGGTACTGAAATAAACTCAGTCCTGATTGTGGCTGAACTGGCCTGACATTATCAGACAGGCTGCATAGTGCAGTTCCAGCTCTCCTCTCCCATGCCTTTACTTAGTTGTCTATCTTAACACCAATGAAACCCTCTGGCCAGCATATTCACAGGTATGAATAAATAAGTCTGAGCTGTGCTTTATCTTTTTCTCCTGACAAATGCCCCATTTAGAACTTTCCAGCCAGTTATTCGAAGCTGTGGTAGCATTAATCAAACTAATGATATCTGGTTATCTGGAGGAAAATCAATATTATATGGCAAAAAATAAGAATCCCACAATTAATAGTGTACTTTACAGTATCTGTGTTCCTGTGCCAGTCTGGACATAATATAAATTACTTTCTTTTTTTTTTTTATTGTCTACTCTCTGGAGGGGAATGTGGTATAATAAGGGTTATTGGAACCCTGCAGCTGTTCAAGGATAAGACAGCTTAGCTGTTGGCTGTACTATGTTACTCATGCAAGTTTATTATGGCCATGGATGCCAACGACAGCCTGGAGTCTCTGTTCTGCCCAGACACTTCGTGCAAACTGCTTGTACTGAAGTAACAACTCCTAGGATAAAGCCCTGGAGAAAAGAGATTGCAAATCTAAATGAAACCACAATGACCTGTGGTTTGGGGGACACCAAATCAGCTGTATCAGGAGAGGGAACATTCATCACCTCAGTCTGCTCTGTCCCTTTAGAAAAGAAAAAGAAAGCATGGCCCCTTTTCTCCAAACAATGCTGTGGTCAGGAACTGATTTATCTTAAATCTGTCTGCAGTGCTCGCTGCTGGGTTTTATGATTGTGGCTCTTCAGCTACCCAGCAGTAATAAGAATAATTCAGTGACCAAAAATTCTCTTCACGTCCCAGTTCAGGCTCTTAGCTGTGAGCTTTGAGCCCATTGCTGAAGCACCAGTTTAACCCTTTTACTGTACTACCAAGAGAAATGTTTGATACAAGATCTCCCAGCCCCTGCCCAGGTTTTCCAGCAAAGGCACTGTTGACCAACCAAGGAGGTAAGAAAGATGCTAAAACCTGGCTAAGCCCCAAGAGCAGGTTCCTGGATAAGCAGACGCTGAATGTCTCAGCTGTTCTTAACCAGACGTTTTGATCCAAGATGCTTTGTAAAGGAAGCTCATTGCTGGTAATGGGGGTTCTGCAGTGACTTCAGTGACACACACAGACCCCGAGACGCCATCCAGACTTCTGCCCCCTCCTCCTTCTAGTTTTACTGGTATCTTGAAAACAAGAAGAAAGTATGATGTCTTTTTCCCCTGCAGTGATGTTTTTCTCTAAGTTTGTTGCTCTGGCCTCCCTGTCCCTCAGAGGGACATCTTCAACTTGTTCACTCAGGTCAAACAGACCTGCTCGGTGCTGTGACCCACAGATCTTTGAGTGATGGTGGGGACACTTACCTGCTCAGAGCAAGCAGTGAAAGCCACCCTGCTGCAGTATATGTTCAGAGCCAGAAAAACCCTTCACACTTCCCCTTTCTGCTGGGAAAAGCCTTTAGTAAGGATGGAGTGACAGCTGGAGGAAGTGCCCTCTGCAAACTCATGAGTCGAGGAAATGGGGCAGGCGGCATCCAGACCCTGGCCACATATGGACCCTGGCCACATCTGGACCCCGGCCACAGTGTGTCTGGGAAAGAGGCAGGAGAGTAGAGAAGCAGAGTCCTGCAGAGTGCTTTAGGAGGCAGCTCTGTTTCCCCATCTGATATCCTCTGCTTCCCCAGTCATGTAGTTGCATTTGTCTCTTTTTTTCACGTAGAAATACTGTTTTCAAAGCCATCAGCAGGGATGAGCATAGTGGCCATGATTTCATTGCCAGCATGCCTCTCCCACCTGCATCTCGCCAGCTTTTGACAAAGTGGGAAATCCCAAGGGGACTTTTGCAGCTTTGGCAGGTTTATTCTTCTCTTGCATGCAGTTAGTCTCAGTAAACAGCAGGAGAAGGTGTCAGGGAAGAGGAAGCAGGAGGAAGAGTTGGAAAAAGAGGTAAGTTAATTAGAAAGAGGCAGCATCAATTACTGTGACATTTAATATCAGTTTTTTCCTTTTAATAGAGAGCACACTGGTTCCTTTGGGGAAATCTGCTATCAGCTTTGAGCCAAATGCCCAACAAACAGAAACTAGCACAAGCCCTCTGCAAGTCCATGATGCCATGTGAGATTACCCCTGCTGCGGACCTGGGCTTGCAGACGCTGCACAGCCCTGTGGCTGCCTCAGCACACCCCTCCTGAAGCACAACCCAGGCACTTAGACAGACGTCATTAGACAGATTTATTGTTTACTATAAGATTCTTCAGTTTTCTTTAACTCTCCATTAGGACTTGCCACAGAAAGGCCATGAGATAAAAAAAACCAAACAGAAACAAGGACAAAGCTTTCCTGCTACTGAGTCCAAATGTGCACTAATGAGATCTAAGCAGATAAATAAGATACAAAGCAAGGCACATGACTCAGGATGTATCTGCACCGCACTGCAGTCAGAAGCAGTGATTGGAGCAGGGGTAGAAATACTCCCACTAGCCTTCCTCTAGCTATGCTGAAGAAGAAATGCAGGTTATTAATGACTCCTTGGGTACCTCCAGGACCACAGGGACCTCAGCAACTACTTCACATTGCAATCCAGGCTGTTTTTTCCCTGTTGTTAAGTTCCTGACCCAAAACTTGTACAGAGAGGTTTCCACACACTGTAACCACTCCTCTAAGTGCAGGGTCTTCAGACGATTATGACTAACTTCAGGTGTCCAGGTCCCAAAAGGGTGGTCCTACACTCTTGCCTTTAGCACTCAGGCTGACCATCCTTTGTCCTCTTTGAGAGTACTGCACTCGTGTGGATTAGTTTTGAAAGATATCTTGTGAGTCTGATTAGTTGCAAATGATGCCTTTTCTGCCAAAGCAGCTCCCTGGTCCACTTGTGTGCCCCATTTCATGCTAGTACTGGCATAAAGCAAGACAAGTCTTGGGAAGTGGGAACATAGACACACTCCTTTCTATACCAATGTAGATTTAGGTCAGCTTAAACACATGGAAAAATTGTAGCCAAAGACACTGGAATGGGAGCCCTGGAGATCTGGATCTGTTTCTACCCAAGCTCTGAACCCAAGCCTTAAGCTAACAAGAATTTTTAAGCTTAGGTAAAATATGTCTTATTTTGAAACTCTGACCTGAAATAAAAATATTCATTTCTACAGGTCATTCACAAAAAAAATGAAGATAATAATCCCCCCATTTGTGTAAATTTTCTTAGGAAAAAACCCCACTGACTCAGAGATTTCCAATATATCTCCATGCTTGCAAGAATAAGGGGGGACTGTGATTCAAAAACCAATAGTGCCACTGCTCACTGCTTGATGCTGATTGCACCTACACTGCCGAGGTCCTCTAAACTCTCCTTTCCCTTTCTCCAAGCTGCAGTACCATGTTACCTTCCAACAACAGATGCATGGAAGATCTCTCACAGTTTTCTCCTCCTCACCAGGGCAGGAGATGGAAGAAGCAATTACAGGGATTTGTATCTGTTGGTGGATGTCAGTGAAATAGCACTGAGGCTTCATCAAGCCTGGGAGATGGAAGGTCCCTGCTGTTCAGGTCATACTTTAGATTCTCCTTGAAGCTTTTGGCTGCCTGCACAGGAGCATTGTCTCTGGCTCAAAGCTCTCCTTGGCCAGTCAGCAACAAAATCATTTGTAGGGATGGCAGAATTGCAGATGATCCCATGGGCATTTATTAATTCTGCATTTGCACTTCTAAAGAGGCCAAGGAGCATTTCCTCCTCTTAATTTTCCACCTCCATGCTTCAGCTGCTGGAATGAGAGATCAAACTGGAAGCATTTGCAACCCAGCTGTGGGCAGCTCTCTCTGCCCACATGCTGTCCCTCCCTGACATCCCAGGAGATGAACATTGTGTAGCATCCTTGGCCATTAGCAAAACCTTGCCTAGGAGATTTCCCATGCAGAATCAACAAATTCAGCTGTCACTTTCTTGCAGCATCTGCAGTGAGTGCTCCGGTTAAGAAGGGATATTTTTAGCCTGGAGGTACTTGGCCAACTGGCCAGGGCTGTCCCTAGTGCTTGAGGATATAAAAAGGAAAGGGGAGATCCCAGTACCGTCTATATTGTGGGAACTCTGTTTGAAGGTGATCTCTGCAAGGAAAGGGTGTTCCTTTCCTTGTGAGCCAGTGTCATATCAGTCAAAATTGCCCCTTTTGAAAATTCAAGCACTGTGCCTGGTGAATGTGTCCTGAGCTCTTCTAAGGGGTAAAATATATATCAATACCCCACAGTACCCCAGGAAAATGGAAGGGAATGGAGCTGCCCTGATACACATTACATTAAGTGCACCAGGCATGCCCAGTCATACTATAGAGCCAGTCCTTGAGTTCTTCCTTGCCTTTTGCTGCTTATTATTAACTTGAAGGAGAAATGTTCTGTGTGGTGCAGGGAGTCAGAGACAGCTACTGCAACCATCATCAACTCCAAGTCAATAATGGACACCATCCAGAGATGCTTCAGGATAAGAGTAATTTCACTTTCAGAAGACCGATTCTAGAAGTGAAGCAGCTAGCATTGTTAAAAATACAATGAAATAGCAGTGGGGCAAAAAGTATTAAGAAAAGAGTGTTCATCAAAAAGTTATTAGTCACTTAATTAAGAGAAAAAAATAAAAGGCCAGCTTCTTAACTGAGAATGATGAGTCAAACTTGCATACTGACATAGGGCCTATGCACAAAATTTCCAGCCATAAAGGTCTACCCTGCCACAGGCTCAAGGACCAGTTTAACAAGTGAATATTTGGAGATGCCACAGTAGACGGTCCCAGTGCTCACTTTCGCAGTCAGACACACACACACATAAAGCCCTGACCAAGTCTAAGAAAGAAGACTTTTCTGCCTTTTGCTGAGTTAATTTGAAGCCACAGCATCCCCTGGCCATGAGTCCAGACATGGTGGCACAGAGTGAAGCTGGCACAGGGCAGAAGACAGGAAGGTGAAGAGCCAGGACAGACCGTGCCATTTTAAGCTATCCTGCTCCCAGATACAGTACAGACTGTACTGTACCTGTACAGTCCCCAGCAGTGTCACTGGTAATTCCTTCTAAAAACTTGGTAATCTATGGATAAACTACAGTACAGCTGTAAGAAACACATGATGACTTGAGTTGAGTTTTGGTTGAATTCAGTTACATGACAGTTAATTGAAAGGCAAGGCCTATATATACATACACATGCAACAGGACAACTGATATGTACCTCATTGATTACTCTGTGCATTTAGGTGTCCTGATGATGTGGAAGTTTTTTACCATATCTCTAGGAATTACTGCTTTATGTCCCTGAAAGCAGCAGCTCATCCAGTGGGAATAGCACAAGGGCACATCCAGTGGCATTGCATCTGGCTGACGCAGAGAAGGAGGTCCAGGGAAGCGTGGGACAGCCCCTGTTTGGTACACTGGCCCTGGTCTGCCCTGTGTGATTCTAAGTAAGTCACCTCAGGCTTCTATGGCATGAACAGACTTTCTGTGAAATGGGATAATATCTCCTCCTTTGAATAGGAAAAAGCTTGACCACAGTTAGCAATGCTGGGCCATCTGCTCCTGCTCTGGGGAGCCTAGGGAGAAATTACTGTATACAAACACTTCCAATAACTGCTTTTGTAGATTCAGTAAACAGAGTGGTTAAAAATTATACCCTCAGTGAGTATCCAACAGTGTAACCTTTTAAGGTTGGAAATGAGTTCTGGATTGTCTGAGTAAAAACAGCTTTTAACTAACAGGATGGAGTCTAATGAGGGATCAATGTTTATTGTGGGAGAATTATCCCCCTCCCCAGGAAGCTGAAGGAGACACTTGCTACTGTGGGGAGTGCTGAGATGTGGGAAAGAGGCTGGGAGAAAGAAACAGGCTTGATTTTTGGTCAGCAGCACCACAAGAGCAAACCATGGTCACACTGCAGCCCAACAGGAAACTGCCTCTAAGACCAAACCTATTTCAGATTCTGATTTCAGCATTTAGCTGTCCTGCAGGATCTTTAATTAAATGCACAGTGCATACTAACATCCAAGCTAATAAAACACAATGAAACCCAAATAACAATCACTCCTTCAGTAGCCTCCCTTGGCAGGCCAGGGCCAGAGCAGTCAGGTCGGTGGGAGACGTGCCCTGAAGGTGGAGAGCCTGCATGTGGCAGAGCAGGTGGGGAAGGGTGGTAGAAGAGGAGAATTCCAGACTTGAGGACTTTGTGACCCCACTGGAGTACTATAAGCTCCAGGTGTATAAAGCTAGATGTTAGTTTGCAGAGAAGATCCCCTCTCATAATCCTATTCATTAAAGCAAGACAGGTGGGATTTGGGAGGCCCTAGTCTGATCACAGGGGCTTTCTAAATGAAAGAATTGAAGTTTTGTAAGTGGACAGTGTATAAATGCACCACATCTTGTATCAACATTAGAGAAGGATGCTGTAGAGAATCATCAGAGTTGCCAGCTGGGCAGGCAGCTGTAAATTACAGCCAAAGGCCAAATTTGCAGTTGACTTAACTGACTATTGGGTGAGATCACCAATTCCATCAATGACTTATTATAGACAATTTTTCAGGCTATGAAGTTGTTTCATCTTCTTAGGCATCTACAAAGGAATAAGTAATACCATCTTTGTCATGTTATCTAGCCAGACACTGAATAGGAAAGATATCTATGGAATAAATTTCTTGAAATTAACTGTTTCTGGGAGGAGGAAGGCACTGACTGTGCTCATGTATGCAGAGGGTCATTGACAGGGAAACATGCACCCTTATTGAAACCTTTTTTGGATAACACAGTTCAGACAAGGAGCCACTAAAACTTTTGCACTGAGCTGGGAAGTGTCCTGAACATGGTGACCCATTCAACACATATTGCAGGATTATAAAGACAAAAGATTAAAATTCTTACACAGCTTTAGGCTTGCCTTCCTCAAAGTTTGGCTTCTCTGCACCATCTTGGTTTATAGGCCCACCAGGGGCAGCTAGGTTAATTGTTTTACAAATCAATTTTCATGGACTCGAGAAGCTTGATTTTACTTTAACCAGAAAATCATGTTTTGCCAATGAAACTGGAACAGTGAGATGGATTCAGTGGCTTCTTAAAGTCTCTTCCAGCTCTGTCTTCAAAGATTAGTGACCTCTGTTTGACCTGTCATATAGTCTTTGCCTCAAACTTTCAACAGTACCCGTGGGTCCAGAGGGTCAGAGCACAGGGTACTTGATGCCTTTGGAAGATGTGCTACAGAGGAAGCAGAGCCTGATCCAAGGTGTAATCAGAGCAATGCTGTTTAACCAACTGAAAAGGAATTTTGATCTGGATCTCCTCTCCTCACTTGGGCTGCAGGATGTTGAGTTCTGAGGAAAAGGTTTTGCCTACATTCCTTCTGAGGAAGCAGCAGTGAGGGTGCATGGCTGCAAAGACTGGCAAGGCTTGTTAGCAGATCATGCTCTTCTTGTGGGGTCATCTTTTTCTTCTGATAATCTGAGTCCTTCCATGCCTTTCAGCAGAGTAGCAGCCCAGCAATTTCTACCTGGATGAGTGACAAGGGAATCCATCACCATTACCTGCATTACCTGCTCATGTTCCCTGAGTAGTTCTGCTCTATGAAGTGTTGATAATGCTGTACTCACCTCCTTAATACACATTTCTTTCCCACTCCCTGCATTAAGTGTATATTCAATTATGCTGGAAGAAAATCTCATTCCGAAACTGGAAACCTCCCCATGCGCAGCTCCTCTACTGCTGACCTTCTTCAAAGTCACAAAGACAGCCTGTGTCCTTTAGGGATTTCTCCTCATCTAGAATTAATAACTTTCTTCCCAGGATAGTCACATCTCTGTGCAACTCATCATGTATTTCCTAAAAAAGCCAGTCCACCCACGTTTGAAGCCTTGTCCTAAGTTTGGAGCACCCACTCTCTAGCTACCTGTACAAAGGTGAAAGCTTTTTATCTCACAGCTGGCCCTGCTTTGAGCAGGAGATCTCACTAGGAACTTCCTGAGGTCCCTTCCAACCTGAATTTTTCTCAGATTCCATGATTCTGTGCTTTATCTGGGAAAACCTAAATGGTGCATGGTCATATATGGGAGAGATCCTTGTAGCTGCCTCCAATACCCCATGTTATGGTACTCTCTGCAGATCCCTTTAGCTCCTTACAAGCACTCAGTTGTGAATTATCTTGTATTTGCTGGGATGGCAACCAGCTCCAGTCTGGAAATCAGCCTGACCCGGGCTGCCCAAGTGAAGCAGCCTGTTGGGGAAGCAGAATTAATAAATCCAGCTAGACACCAGCACCATATCACTTTCCTGACCTGAGCTATGGTATTGCACATTGACATTTGTGTACTACCTCCCTCCCAACAAATCCGAGGAATCTCTCTAAGGCAGAGCAACGTGTCAAGGCACGGATGCATTCCATGCATGCAGATGATGACTGAAGGTGCAACACCTAATGACTGGCCAAGGTTACCTTGACTGGGCCAAGGTGACTTGCCCAAGACTACAGCAGGGAATCAAGAATTGACGGCTGACACAGGAGAGACACAGCCCTGGTTCCACTGGGCCCAGGGCTCTCTCATGTGCCAAGCAGTGATCCACATGTTCAAGGGCAAGCAGGGGATGGAATTGCTCATAGTTTCAGTGACAAGTGCAAGCTTCTTGCTCCTTTTGTCCTAACTCTGTACATTCACACACATGCTATTTATAGCACCATTTCCTTCCTAGGGCTATCCACAAAACAGAAATGTCAGATTTTCATGCTGTCAAGAGGGAACTCAGCATCTTATTTTGGACTAACACATGTGTTATCATCTAAGACTGAAATCTTTGCTGCTTGATTCTTCATAGCTGAGTTTCCTACACCCTGAAAAGGTCTAATTCGGGTCTCCAGGAGGAATCTACCGTGTGAGTTTGCTAACATTGTGGACTGGAGTCACTTTATACCCCTATTACATCTCCTTTGCAAGAGGTGCAGACAACTGTTTTCCATTGAGTTCCTGGGGTGCCTTCCATACAAATCATGATGGAGGCATTATTTTGCACCACAAACTCATACGTTCTTCACCTGGAGGGTTTTTTGTAAGGTTTAGGCCAGAAACTGCAAAGGAACACAGAAGATCAGAATTTGTTGTTTCTCACAGAATGGAGAAACAGAAAGAAGAAAGCAATAAAAACATAATTTTGCCTCCTGTAAACAACTTTGTAGATAAATGCAATGAGATGTGTCCTGCATGTGAATACCACCAGGCAGCCCTTTATAGATCTTAAGCTTCTATTGATCTGTGCATCCATAAAAGCTCTTATTCGTCAGGCGTAAGAGAACAGACTCAGTATGCATGACCACACATGCCAATGTCAATGGAGCTATAAAGCTGCACCCTCAGAAAAATAAATTGTAAGTCAGATTTTAGTTCAAAAGATGGAAATCTGTGGCATTAAGAATTAAAAATCAAAGTCTTCTGACCCAGATTAACTTTCTTTGCTCAATCACCCATACATAACATGCTCTAAATCAGCTCCTGGAGATGTCCTTTTGCATGTTTTTCATGATTAATTGAATTAGCAATTGATTTGTATAATATGACTCACTTAGAAATAAAGACACACCAAACTGACAACATGCACACCATTCAGGTAGCAACAAATCACAGGTCCTATACTTAATCTCACCCCAACCCTCCCAGGCAATGCAGATTTGCTATCTACTATCCAGAGCATAGACTTTCAGAGAAAGATAAGAGTGCCTGTGCATGCTCTGTGTATGTGCATACTAAAAAAACATGCATGCGCATGCCCTGCAAATGCACAAAGAAGTTCAGGCATCGCAGTGTCGATTCATTCTATGGCTGATTTATAGACTCTCTGCTGAGCCCTGAGTTAGGACCTATGCTTGTAGGGCTTGGAGAAAACAACTAAAAATGGGTTCCTTTGAAGTCAGGGAGGGATGTGGGAGAGCAATGAAATTATTTAAGCTTGGGGGTGGGTGTTTAGTTGGGTGTTAGTTTAGAGTAGGACTTCACATGTTCTTGGCTTGGGTCACATTTTGGGCCTCACTAGCAAGATTTAGGATTGAGGACATAGGTTTATCTCAGGAGAGAGCTGGAAAGGAGGACTTGGTGTGATAGAGACCACACTGGGTTATGTGGTGTTCTGAGGAGTCAAACTGGGCCAGTGTTGGGACATGCAGAGGGGGATTAGGCAGAATGGGCGTGACAGGAGCCCCCACAGCCCCCATCCTTGGAGTTAGTGATAAGGACTGCAGAGCCACCCAGGGTGGCATTGGGGCAGCTGCATGCACACTGCTCTTCAGGCCATGAATATGGTTTTGGCTTGTAGGGTCTTCAGAGAAGGACAAAGCTGAAGATGAGATGTTTGCCTGAGCTGAGGTTAAAGTATGGCTGAGTGATGGACCAGGACTACCTTTTTATGCAAATGACTGAGTCTTGCTGGTTATCCCATAGCCCAGCACCACGTACATGGCTGGTGGCTCATGGCTGGGTGCATGAAGGAGGCAGCTGCCCTAAGCATCCATCAATGGCAGAACATAACACTGAATTTTCTGGCAATTCAGGAGCACATTCAGCTGAGATCTTGCTGCCCTGGTGGTTGCCACTCACCTGGGGGCCAAATAACACCAGGATTTTAACCCATCGGGGTGCAGCATCCCAAGAATTGGCTGCACGTATTACTCCCATCACTGAGCCGCACTCCTCAGCCAGCTGCAAGGGTGGGCTTGCACCAAATGTTGTGGTTTGGGGCAGCTGATGCAGGGAGGCTGATGGTGAGAGCAGGCAACTGCAGGTGGGGATATGGTTAGAAGTGGATTAATCGACTGCATAGCTCCCAGACCAAACATCCAGCAGCATGTGTGAGCCCATGTTTTCTGAAGTTTCCAGCAGAAGCCAGCAGACTCCCAGCCCCTTTCTAGGCGTGACTCTAGTCTTACCAGCAATGTGAATCCTTCTGAGGTGCTAAAAGCTTTCATGAGAGCCCAGGGCTGCCGGGGAAGGAGAGTGACTAACAGCAGTGGGAAGAGATGACCTTTCCTCGGCCCAATTATTTTGATATTTAAAATGTGGATCCAGAAATAAGAGTTCATCATTTCCTTTGCTGGACATCATTATGCAGCGAGAAATGGGCAATACTTTGAATTATTATAAACTGGCACCAGACCGAGACTGCTCTTTTCTTTTCCCCTTTCTTCTTGTTTCCCAAGAACCATCCCCATTCGCATAGCGAAGCAGCAGCTTTTCATGAGAAAATAACATTTTTATGCCTGTCAAAATTTCCTTTCATTTATGCCAAGAAGTCACGACTGATGCCGTGTCTCCTTTTCTCCTGGGTGCGAATCTCTCTCCCAGCACCAGTTAAGTGGAGGGAAGAGTGAACTTTATCTTTCCTGTCAGCTTGGCTAGACACTACTGGGAATGGGAACATGTAAGAAGGATCCCATTTTCTTCCCTGTCAGTTTAACCCTGCAAATCCTGATGCACTGTAATGCTTGAATGGGTATTGTTTAATCCCAGGCTAAACTATGGTCATTTCCAGGGGACTTGGGGTAATTTCCCCTTACTCATCCCACAGTTAGGGAAAGCAATTCTGACTTGTTAACAATAACATCCCTGTGTGTAAGAAGAATGTAAAAGAAATTTATTCCTATTTGCCTCTGAAATATTTTCAAATCCACTTAAAAATTACCTCTCCAACAATTTCCTGGTCCAATTCTTTGGATTGCAATTTTTAAGAAGTTGATGGGTGGGCAGAGCTTCACTGATGTAAAGACCCGGGGATTTGGCTCACTGCTCATCAATCTGCATAAACATGCAGCAGCTATGTGGTCATTATCATAGTAATTCCCCCCTTTCATGATTTCTCTGCTATACATACACAGGCCAGGGGAAAGAGAATCATTTTGTTCTCTGCAACTACACCATTACATTAAAGCGGTGTCCCTGCTGGCCTCCGATCCTGCTTGAATAGAGCTGCTCAGAAAAGTTGTGTAGTGCCTTGTTTTGTACGAAAATGCTGATAGGCAGAAATGAAAACTGGCTTTGTGGGAAATGGTCAGTTTTGATGTATTTTTCAACTTTTTTATTCTCCCCTCCCTTTTTTCTCTTTACAGAAAGGGTTTTTCAAACAGTGAATTAGCTGCAGCATATTCAAAACAAAAAATGCTGGTTGTTCTTTCTGCCTAGAAAATTAATTACTCTAGTGAGAGTAAAGTTATTTCAAAACTAGGGATGCTTTGAATCAAAGGGAAATATTTCTGAGACTTGTACTGACTTTTTCAGATTTTCATTTCTCAAATGTGTTTTGCTTTTGATGTTTTTACCCTATTTAGGTCTAGATTTTTTTTTAATTTAAAAAAAACACCACAAAACCCATATTTGCAGGGTGGGGAAATTATCTCCTGCTCAGCAAGACCCCTCAGTGGATGTTTCAGTGCACACGACAAATGTTACAAAGTGAGTCACTGTTCTCATCTGTTCCTGGGGGACCTTGTACTAGTTTCTTATTGTTTTCCTCTCTTTGGAAGAAAAGTCATCTAGACTAAAAAACACATTTTGTTCTTTATGTTCAGGGAAAGAAAAAAAAAAAAAAACAAACACAAACCCAGGTTTGATTCATCTCTCAGCATTATTTTTATTTTTGGTCTATTGAACAAGGAGTGGAGTTTAAATCAAGTGCTGTGATCTGGTGCCAACTACTGTTATGGGGCTTTAGAGGCTGCGTTATAGAGTTCACCAGTCACTGGGAAGACACTAGCTCTGTTGTTATTATTTTTGCAGGTATGGTCTGGGTAGAAACAAAAACCCAGATTTAGAATTGATATCCTCAAAAGAAGCAGCAAAATGACATCTGTGCATCTTCAAGCTGAAGACTAACAGAATATCAGTAACTGACATTTTACCAACTCTGGGCCAAATTCATCTCCCATGTACCAAGTGTGACTGAATCCATACTAGCACCACTTTAGATCTGAATGCACCTAGCTCTGGGGATAATAAATTTTAATTTCTCCATTATCATCTGCATGGAATGAAGACAAAAGCGATCAAAAGAAATCAGCAAACGTCACAATTTCAGTTGAAGTTCAAGGCCAGTTGGAACATCTCTGCATTTCTCAAATGGAGAAATCCTGCAATGTTTCTAGCAAAGCTTTTTCTTGTGGTCTCGCCCCATGCATGTGCACACCCTCTCTTGGCTGGAGAGCACTCCGTATGGGAAAGTCCGGGCTGGCAATACTTCCCTACAAAAATACTCCAGTTCACATCTTTGCTACAGGCTACACAAACAGCAGGTGAAAACATTTCTGTGCTACAAAGATCTTCCTACCAGCTGGCAGACAAGTTGCAGAGAGATTAACTCTTCAGGGCTCACCAAAGATTTTGTTTTTCCTCAGGTGTTTTATGCTTTCAGGGGCAGTCTGAGGTAAAGGCTGAAAAAATAACATTGGTTGGGTGTTTTAAGTAGGCACAATGTATTTAAGAGGTTGAAGAGTGTTTTATACGGTTAGGCTACAGAAAACACTGTGAAATCTTCATCTGGACATAGGCAGCCAGCATAACTGCTTTGCTAACTCACTCCAGTGTGTCTTTACTGGAGCAACTGGTTTCAGCCCTTACAGCCTTATGGAGGATCTGATTTTTGGCCATGGTAAGAAGCAGGCCAGCAAGAAGGCTTTGAACAAGCACCCTGCTGAATTACAGAAATGCCCTGTCCCCATCCTGACCTGGCCCAAATTTGCACAGTTTAGGAGAGGCACCAGGATCACAGCAAAGGTGGCTGGCTGCATCCCAGGTAGGGAAACGGGGTCTGCTCTTCTCGTTGGATGGTGCAAAGAGGGAAAGGGGAGTGTGATCAAGGAAAGTGCTGAGAAATTCTCTCATCTTGCCAAAAAATGTGGCTACTGTTTGATCCTATGGCTAGTCCACAGTTTCTGGGATTTTCTCTGTTTTAAACTCACCTTTGGTGATAGCAGTGAGACCACAGTAATTATGTGGGATCAGTCATGCTTAGTTTTGCTGGCAACCTGCCTTGCCTTTTGTGCCCACTCTGACTCACAAGCCAACTTCACACAAATCCCTGGAAGAAGAAGTCAGTCCTATGTGCCAAATAAGACCTGTCAAATGTTGCTCCCCTCGACGTTTAGGCTCAGGTTTGGAAACTGGTTTTCATCTGTTTGAAAGTAGGTTTTCTTCTGTTTAAACCTTAGAGTCAGCAACAACAGCAAAGATCTAAAAAATTGTAATGGGACTCAGAGAACAGCTTAGCCATTAGAGTCAAGAGTGAAAGTTATATTTAATTTGGCTGCATAGCAGAAAGCCAAGCATTTTGCAGATACTATAAAGGTATCTTTTTCTTTTTTTTTCAGAGAGGTTGTCTCCCAGCCATCAGGTGTGAGGAGATTAATGCACATTCAACACAAGCGTCCTGGGGTGCATGTCAGAGCGGGGCAGTCCTATGGTGGTGGGACTCAGGGCTAATTAAAGCCCAACAATGTGCCCCCAATTCATACCGACACCAGAAACAGTCTCTGATAGGGAAATTCAGGCACAGCAGCTGCTCTTTTCACAGCGGTACAATAACTATCTCTTTAATGGGAAAGGGTGCGGGGGAGGGTTGCAGCCCAAATAACAGCACCTGCCTGCTTATGCCACACCGAAAATCACAACAGCTAATCCTCCTTGCCTGTCATGTTAATTGTAATGAAGCTCTTTTTGATATCAAACTATTTGTCCTTTGACTGAAATAAATCAGGCCTTAAGCACTGCATTTATCTCGCTATGATACAGGAGCAGAGGTGAGCACTGTGGGGAGATTTATACAATGGGAGCAACATACAGCACGCCGGGGCAATATTTATGGGCTCAGGATCTTTTCATCAGGAAAAGCGGTCTGTTGACATTGTTCACTACAAAAGAAAAGTTCGAATGCCGTATATTACACTATAACCCTAATACACACTTTGACATAAGCAGGAGGTAAACAAAGCAAGGGGGGGGGGGAAATGCCTGGCCA
This sequence comes from Astur gentilis, assembly GCF_929443795.1. NCBI lineage: Eukaryota > Metazoa > Chordata > Aves > Accipitriformes > Accipitridae > Astur > Astur gentilis. The sequence goes on from NC_064904.1 coordinate 14,467,004, forward strand.
GCTTTCACACACAGTAGTGTTTTCAGCTGGTTCAGTGAGATATTTAAGATTTGTACACAGCTATGGAGCCCGGTTGCTTCATTCAGACTGTTTGTACATTTGATGCTAGGAGTGTTTTTAATGGCATTTGCTGATGCTGGTTCACATTATGGAAAACGCATGTCTGCAGAGCCCGTTGCGTGCACAGGCAAGGCCCTCCTGGCATAGAGGTGATTGGCAAGAGTGAAAGAAAGGTAACCTCACAGGGGCTGAAGCCACCCTGTCTCCTTCCCTTTTCCACCTGTTAGCCACTGTGGAAAACCCTTAGTGCAAGATATTGTGAGAAGATGCTCAGAAAAAGGCACATGGAAGAGCCTTCCAGTCTTCTAGTGCAGAGAAGCTGGAGGGTGGGAGGTGGGGGAACAGATCCTGGACTTGTTTGCTCTTACTGGCATGTTTTGTCACACAGAACATCACCTTTTCTTAAGAATGACTAAAAACCCTTTGGGGGATACCAGCTGAAGGGCTGAATTGACCTCACAGAGCAGTTTGGGTCTTTTTCTGTTTATTTGTTCTACCAGTGTTCGGATGCTCCTGTTGGGGTCCTCCATCCCCCATACAATTCTCTCCACAGAGGTTCTGGGCTAATCGCTCCTGAGAGTTTGCAAGGATGTCTCTGAAAGGAGAACCTGGATCCACATGGGCAAAGGAAGGGGTTATTTGCTGCAATTCCTCTTTGCCTGCAGGGACTGCAGGAACAGCAGGCACAAACCTGCCTGAATTTCACTAAGCACCAGTGAATGTTATTGAAAATTTTCCTATATTCTTTGTGGAGAAAAAAAAAGTAGATACCCTACAGTGACAGCGTCATCCACAATCCAAGAAAATCCTGTTAATCTTTCACACCTCCTAAGAAACACCTGTCCTCTATTTTTACTGCTCATGTTACTAATGGAAACCAAGCAGTTTAACTTTGTTTGTGCAAACGTGCTGCTCTGGAGAGATGTTGCCAGAAGAAAAACTGTCTGTGAGGGAAAAACCAGCAACTGCCTCTCAAATATGTTGGTGTTACTGGGAGAAAGGACTTGGGGTGTTTTGATAGGGCAAGTCCCAGAACGGTGTAGAAGGATTTTACACCATCTCCGATATTGGGGGTGAAAGGGAATTTTTACTGGTTAAATGAGGTTCCCTGGTCTCTTCAGTGTGGAGGTCTCTCTTTCTCCAGAGAAGTGCTTATGGACTTCAGTGGGCTCCTCTGTAAGGTCCCCAGATGTGGGCAGTGGTGGGGAGGCCCTACTGCCCCCAGAGAAGGGGCTCTGATCTCCCTGAGCAATGCAAAAGTGCCTATGAAGAACAAGGCTTGCGTCTTCCCACAGCTCTTAAGCAGGTTCCCAGGCACAAAAATCCCCCTACCCTCTTTGCCAATGCAAAGGCTTCCCCAAAAAATCAAGCCAAGTTCTCTGAGCAGCATCTGATCTCCACACTCCATGTACCAGGTCTCTTAGCCCTGAGGTCTTCTACATCCCCCTTGCCAGGAAGGACCCCACCTCATGGCAAAGCTGGAAAATGTTATCCACCTGCCTCAGTTTACAAGGTGCACTAGAAACTGTTACATAAGGAATCCAAACTGTGGGGGATTCACTGAAATAAAGAGTTCACTTTGTTGCAGACAGTCCCAGAGTAAAGCAGTAAACAAGGCAAATATGTATGGGGATGATCTCACTCCATTCAAAGCCAAGGACTTCTTTCTGTTCATTGAGGTAGTTGCATGTATCTTAATGGAGTGAATGCAGTTGCTTTTTTTGGAGAAGAAGGTTATGCTGTGCCTGCACTCATCGGCTCTGGGTTCTCTCCTGAGCCTAGGCTGCAGCAGGGTCCTCTCAACCTGGTTTCTGACAAGAGCAACATGACTGTGAGCAAAGTCAATGGCTTGCTTACACGTCTGCCAGCCGGTTCCCTCTTCCCAATAAATCCTGAAACCCATTGGCTCATTTTAATCAGATCTCCCAGAGCAGCAGAGGTTCCAGTGATTTTACACTCCGTTTCTCATGAAAATAAGCCGCCACCGCAGGAGAGAAGAACCTGTTAACACTATCACCAAAGGGGAGGCTGAGCCACGAGCTTAATTAGACACAGGGGAATCTCTAGCGACGAACATGTCCCAACAGCTGGAAAACCTTCACTCATGGCTTGCAGCTTATTAGACAACAGAGAGTCCACGCAGGAGACAGACATGCATAAGTAAGCAGGATGCTGTTGCATTCTGCTCGTGCAACTGCTTGTTGTATGGTCCAGCCCAGCTGCTTTCAGCATTGCAGAAAGTTAAGCTCTTGTATTAAAAATACATATATTTTTTAAAACCATGTCAATCATTGTAACATGCCATAAAAACATGTGCCCATACATTAGTGAGGGCATTTATTATGCCATGTGTGTGGCACAAGGTGATGTACACCTTGGGTATAGGTGCTGTGATCCCAGTGGCATTGTGCACCATTTGTTATTGCAGATATTAGATGGAGTTAACACCCGGGTCCCACACCTGCCTCCAGAAGTCCTTGAACCACCCCTTTGCTGCAGGCAGGGAAAAAAACTCTGGGGAGGCACCGCTCCCTGATGGCTGTTTGTACACTTTTCATAGGCATCTGGGTTTCACCTCCAGCCAATGTAGCCCTTCATATGGGGCTGGGAAGTTTCTTACAAACACGGCTGCACCATAAATAATGGAGCACACCCCGTTCCCAGGGCTGCTTCTCACCTCTGTGCACCGCATTACAAGCCTAGAGAAAGTTGTGGTTTACGTTTGCATTTAAATTGCTTGCTTTTGGGTTTGGTTTTTTTTGTGTTTACAACCTGCATGGGGTTGGGAGACTGTTGGTTTGATTTTCTGACTTTAACACAGTTTTGCAGTGAAGGACATAGTTTCTGTGAGAAATGCTGTCTGTGAGCAGTAAGACTGTGTTCACAGGCGGCAGGGAGTTTGGATTTCTATTTCTTAATGACATTCTTTCTGGCTGTGAAACTTCCTGGCTTCATTACTTGCTTTTTGTTGTTGTTTCTGTTGAAATTTGCAATTAACAGCCTCGCTATGTGAAAAGAAAGCCATGAAAATGGCACCGGAACCTGAGACCTGCATCACTGTGGAGCATGTCTGTCCATCCATGTCCATCAGCATTTTTCTAGGACAGAATCACCCATTTGTGTCATTTCTACTCCTTCTTTTTTGAAGGTGCCTCTCTGCTCTCTCATTAATTTGCTTTCAGTATCACCAGCAGGTCTAATCTCTCATCAATATGTAGAAATTCACCCCCTTCCCCACCCAACTCCCTGCAGGGCTGGTAGAGGGGTACTGGCAGCCCACCCGCGCATCAGGGGTGCAGGCTGCTTCGCCTCCCACCTGTCTGTAAAGGTTTTGTCGCTGTTTACAAACACATTAGATTTGCCTGACAGTCCTTGCTTTGCTTTTCATGTGTTGTGCATGGCAAATAGCACTGATCTGTGCCTTGATCTGTAGTCAGCAAAATCACTTGCTCAGTTTTCTACATCAAAGCAGGGAGGAGCGGGGGAGAAGCCATCTGGTGAATTAGCTCTAATAAAAATAAAAGGGGTCTCTTTGCATAATAGAGTATTAGGGGATGATACTGTGGGGTTGTTGGGACAAATGGCTCTAAAGGGTTTTGACAGCTCACAGGCATCTTGGCTTATGTTGCAATATAAACATCACGAAACCAGAGCTCCATTAGAGTCAGTGGCAACATGTCTATTGATTGCAATAAGGCCATGATTCCTTCCCCATATGTATGTCTCGGTCAGCTGAATCTCATTACAACAATGTGCAAAGTATTTATTCAATATGATTGTGCTTCATGGGTTGTTCATTTCTTCTGCTGTTCCTGTAAAGTTGCTTTAACATTTCTACTGTTCATTACACACCTAAGTTGTTCTGCTGCTTGGGATCTTTCACTGACACATATGGGGTTTTTTTAAAATGCATAAAAGTTGGTCCTTATTTGATACTTGTTTAATTTCTCTTTGCAGGAGAGCAGTCTTCCCAGGGAAGAGGGTGGGGATTTTTCTTGAAGGCAGCAAAATGCAAAGGTGCCACAGCCCTACCCCTGTCAGTGGTTAGCATTAGATGTGTTCAGCTCAAAATGGTGATTTTTAATACCCACAGCTTAGGGGACAGTAAGGGGATTCTTGCTTGTTTCTGTTTCCAGTTCTGGGTGAAAGAAGATTGTACTTGAATTGACATAGATGAGGATCACTTGCAGGCAGTAAGATTTTATTTTTAAAGTAGGTACAGTTTGCAGGCAGCTGGCATCATCTCAGATTTCATTTGGAAACTATCTGCTCCAATTTGCTCTACAAAGAAAAGAGATTAGGAGTCTATTTTTGTTTGATTCTGGTCAGACCTTTCCCTTCCACCACGCATGCATCCACAGATGCACACACGTACACGCCTGCCCATGTTAGTTAGCCTCTAATTTCAAACATATTGGAGGCTCAGGTTCTGCTAAAGAGTCAACAAGGATCCATTATTTGGTGGATAAATAGAAGATTGATTGGCTGGAAAAGACTTTCACTGATGCGGAAATACCTGCAGGTGCCTGCTGCAGGGAAACCACACCTGAAAACACAGCTGATAAGTGGTTATAACAGATCTTGCCGGAGGTAAAGACCAACTTCTGTTTTCTGCTGAGTTACTCATGCACTGGAAAGTAACTGCAGACATGCTTCTTTGCAGGATTTATCTGCTTTCTGTTCTGTATGGGTCCCCATTGTGCTATGGCTCATGGTAGAAACAGATCTAAAGATGACCCATATCCCAGAGATACCTTCTCCCACATGGACAGGATTATATCTGGGCAAGGAAAAATAGAGGAAAATATTTCCTCCCAGCTGCTGGTGGCAAGCCACAGAAAGCACAACCAGTATGATGTGGTTGTGGCGGTACTCTTGTGTATTCACAGTGGTGTTGGAGAGAAGGGACTTCTGGAGGCCTCTAGCCCAACCTGCTATCTGGAGCAGGACTGTGGCCACCAATGGGTCAAGCCAGCCATGGCTTCATCCAGCTGAGCTGTGAAAAACTCCAAGGACGGCAGTTGGAGCAAGCTAATCCAGTGTTGCCAGCACCCTTGAGGTGCCACAGTTGAGGCCATCGCTCTGTGCTTGAAAGCAGCTTGGTTCCTTCATTGCTGTAACTGTCTTTGCAGTAGGCTGCTATCAGCTTAGTACTTAGCCTCATCTTGGCCAGAAAAAACAAGCCCAGCTGCCTCAGTGTCTCCTCATGGGGACTCAAGGCCCATGAACATCTCTACAGCACCCTTTCCAGCTTCCCTACACACCTCTTGAACAGGGAGACCAAAAACTGGACATTCTATACCAGGTGTGGCCTCACTCCTGCCAAGTAGAGGAGGGAGGAAACTTCTGACCTGGTGGCCACGTTCCAGCCAACATAGCTTGGTATGTGGGTTACCTTATCTGAGAAGAAAGCATATGGTTGGCTCAAGTCTGACGTAGCATCATCTGTCATTTTTGGCAGGGCTGCTGACCAGGCGGATGCGTCCCGGCTTGTACTCATGACCAGGGCTATTGCAGCCCTTGTGCAGAACTTCGCACATCTTCTTGTGGACTCCTTGCCTTTCTTCCCTTTTATAGCTACCCATTCTGTACATAGATATACATATATATATGTACATATATATACAGGAGAACAGCTATATGAGGAATTCAAAAACTGCTGGGATCTAGGAAGTAAAATCTGAGGGGATACATGAAACAAAAAGCTGCTGTGGCAACAGCTATTGTGCAACTGAAATTGTCCTTATGAGTGAAAGGACACACTAATTAAATGATCCAGAAGCCCCAGCCTGCAACTACAAAAGAGCTGAGCTGTGAAAGTGGTAGTGTTTCCAATACAGAAAGACCTAAAACTTTCCAACACCTGTAATTAGGTTTGTGTCGATGTCCTTTCCCTTAACTCCACCTTGCACAAGAGCAGACCTGACTCCTTTGCTCAGTCAAGCTGTAAACATCAGCGGTCCACAAGCCCTAAGCCTTTCCAGGGCAGCTCAGCTGGTTTCTTGCCTAACACCACAGCTGGGCTAATTCCAGCAGTTGCAGCAAAGAGGAGCAATGAAAGGCTGCTGGTGGTGTGTCAGGACACTGCAGATCAAACAGCAGATGGAGAAAAGCTCCCCCTCCCAACTCCTCCAGGGCTGGGTGCGACGGTTTATGGACAGAGCCTGGCAAGCAGGTGATTTGGGGCAGTAAAATACCCATGAAATTTGGTGACCTGATTTCACCAGGTCATTTTGGACTCCCCCTCCTTACAGCCTGTTGCCAAAGTTGGGTACAACCCACCTGTATGCACCTGATGCCAAGCCAGGGCAGGAGCTGTAGGATGATGCAGGCTGCAGAACAGAGCCCCTTATTCCCTTTGTCTCACCGCAGAGGTTTAGTTACTCTGGGCTGTTGCTCTCCATGTTAATCATCTACAAGCAAGATTGCGCTCCCTTCAAGCTGTGCCTCCCTTTTAAACGGTGGGCAGGTCAAACAGTTGCTACAGGCAGCTAAATTGGGTCCTTAATAACTTTCTTTAACTACGTTGCAAACTTTGTTGAGTCTCCAGCCTCCTCTCTGCCCCGGTGCTGCTGCCCATCAGTGCTTCCACCAAGGGCTTGATATTGTTTCATGTTGCTTCTCTGGCTTAGGATTACATTAATATTTGCTAAACAGAGTCAGACCCTATGTGAGAAAACAGCATTTTGCTCTAATAGTTATCAAGTGTCAATGTGAGAGCACTGAAGGAGGAAAAAAAGGGCAAGAAGCACAAAGCAAGCACAGACCTTTTCCTTCCCTTACAACATTGTTTGGGTTTCAAGACTTTTCCAGCTCATGTTCTCCTAAGTATAGCACCCACCAGCTTTTCAAAAGCAGAAAGCCATGATCTGCTTCAACAGCACCATTCCTAGAAGCACTGAGCATGGGGGAGGTTGGGGGCAAGGAGGGTTTGTTTCCTTGTGACAGAGCTGTCAATGGAGCAGCTGTCTGTAACATCACAGCTTGGCAAACCTCCTCCTGTTTAACTGCTTTCCCTTTTGGCTTTGCTCTGCACTTCCCAGCCCTGGAAAGCCAAAGTAAAAACTTCCCCGGTGCTGGAGTGTTGCTTTGAATGGGGATGAAAGGGGCAATGCTGCAGCAGAACAGTTATCAGCCAGAAGGTAATTACAGGTGGCTATTGGGTGCAATAGCCACAGTGGTACTAGAAACAAAAGCTGGAGAAGGCAAATGGGTGATAGTCAGAGGTGGTGATGCCCTGAGGAGACCCATGGGACGGTCTGACAGTCATGAGAGGGGGTTCCCAGTAAGTTGTAAAACACACAAACTTTTTATGTTCTGCTAATGCAAAGTGCTCATGAGTCGTGGGTGTGCATGGGTGGAAATGGGGATGAGAGGAGCTGTACACGGAGTGCCTCCTGCAAAGACTGTCTGCATAAAGTTGCTACGTTATGCAGACATGGTCTTGCATGATGCTGACCAGGCAGAAACTCAGGCAATAAATTAATACATCCTCAACAAGGTTTTTTGGCTGTGAGTGATTCCTGAACACCACATTGCTGAGAGAGCAATCTTAGCACATTTATCCTATACTTTGCCTTACCGAAATAAAGTTCTAAAAGTGCTGGGCCTTCTAAAGAGTCTGAGATCGAGCCTGGGTGCATCTTTGCTAGAGCTGTTCCCCCCCATCCCCTGCCAGCCCACCCGTATCCATTCTTTGCAGCTCCTTCATTTTCAGCCGCCGTCTCCAGAAGCAGCACCCTTCTGCGAAGCCAGCCCACAGCTGCGAGAGTCAGCAGGGCTCAGACACAGCGGGATGGCCAGCAGCAGGACGCAGGTGCTGCCCACCTAGTTTGGAATTCGCCTCGCCTAACTTGGAGCAAGTCACCCTTGTCTCCCCTCGTAGTTAGCCGGGAGAGACTGGCAGAGACTGATTCGTCTCGCTCCAGAGCAGATGTCAGAAGGAGATCAGCTGCATCACACCTCAGATGTGCCTGTTTTTCGTTCAGTGTGAAAGGAATGTGACAGCTCTTCCCAGTGAGGGGCTTGCAGCCAGGCAGCTCAGCCTGACCTAGGTGCTCCCACAGGCGCCACAGGCAGCCCGGCTCCCTGAACTCTGCCTATGGAAAAAGCAATACTCATTGCATTGGTTCCCACCAGCATGTGCCTGCTCACGTTCCCGGGAGGACTGTCCCCTCGGGCGTCATGGACGAGTCTTCCTGGAGAGTCCAAGAACTCCATCAGGGCAGGGCATGACCAGGAAAATGGTGGGACCCAGGCTGAGGAATGCACAGTGCCCCTCCAGCCCCGCAAAGTGCCTCTGAGAGGACTGCGGTGCCTGTAGCAGTGACACCCTCCACCCCTCGTTGAAGGATTGGCGGGGTACCTGCTGGCAGGGCAGCGGCTGATGGTGTGATGCTGATATACGAAGCTGTCTGGGAATTTTATCACTGCTGAAATCATGCCGGGCCAGCGGCCTGCTAATGAACACCATCAAAGGGACATCACCTTCACAGGGAAAGGCTAAATGACGTGGCAAAAAAACAGGCGAGGGTTTTTTTTTCAGAAAGCATTGAAGAAACAGACCTCACTTTGCTTTGAGATGAATTATGAACCTAAGGCTGCTGTGTAGATCTGCAAGGTCAGATGGGCAGCAGTGGTGACACTTCCCTGGGAAGCCACCACCGGCCTCTCACTCCACATGTCTAGCATTTTCTCACAACAAATCAGGGATTCACTGGACCACACAAACAGATTTTGTCATTATTTGAGAATGAGACCATCAGGGAAGGCTGTGCTTCATGTGAACTGATTTGAACGCCTGGTAAACAGCCCAACTCTCAAAATGAGGCAACTTTTCCCAATTATTACTGCACTGTTTGTAAGTCCTTGAGATTTACACTAAAGCTAATGAGATCAGGCTTGTCTGAAGCCAGTCACTGCTACTGTCCTCCAGAAAATGGTCTCCTGAGCACAGAGAGAGTGCTGTCTGCTGGCAAGGTGTGTTTGGCTCAGAGACCAGGGGTGTCCTCACCTTCTCAGCATCCAGACCTTGGCCACCAGTCCCTGCAGTAAAGCCAATAGCCTGGAAGTGCATTTTCTCTGTACCTCCTGGAAATGAGTTTGGATAGCATGGGTTTCCACACTGAACATTACACAATACCTTGTATCCATGATGATGAGGTCTGAATGAGCTCTCTGCTCAGAGGCTCTGCTCCCAAATTCTCTGCTATGCTGGGAGTGGTGGCAGAGTCCCTTACTCCAGAGACATGTCACACAGAGACTTGCTCACCCCAGAGATTCTACCGTGGCTGCAGGATCTTGCCCAGACGTAGGTGACCACTGTCATGGGTTCACCCTGGCTGGATGCCAGGTGCCCACCAAAGCTGGTCTGTCACTCCCCCTCCTCAGCTGAACAGGGGAGAGAAAATATAACAAAAGGCTTGTGGGTCAAGATAGGGACAGGGAGACATCACTCACCAATTACTGTCACGGGCAAACCAGACTTGACTTGGGGAAATTAGTTTAATTTATTACCAATCAAATTGGAATAGAGCAATGAGAAATAAAACCAAATCTTAAAAACACCTTCCCCCCACCCCTCCCTTCTTCCCAGGCTCAACTGCTGGTTTTCTCTATCTCCTCCCCTCCAGCAGCACAGGCGGACGGGGAATGGGGCTTGGGGTCAGTTCATCACACGTTGTCTCTGCTGCTCCTTCGTCCTCAGGGGCAGGACTCCTCACTCTTCCCCTGCTCCACCATGGGGTCCCTCCCATGGCAGACAGTCCTCCATGAACTTCTCCAACTTGAGTCCTTCCCACGGGCTGCAGTTCTTCACGAAATGCTCCAGCGTGGGTCCTTTCCACAGGCTGCAGTCCTTCAGGCACAGACTGCTCCAGCGTGGGTCCCCCATGGGGTCACAAGTCCTGCCAGAAAACCTGCTCCAGCATGGGCTCCTCTCTCCACAGGGCCACAGGTCCTGCCAGGAGCCTGCTCCAGTGGGGGCTTCCCACGGGGTCACTCTCCCTGCTCCGGCGTGGGGTTCTCCAGGGGTTCAGGTGGATATCTGCTCCACCGTGGACCTCCCTGGGCTGCAGGGGGACAGCCTGCCTCACCCTGGTCTTCACCATGGGCTGCAGGGGAATCTCTGCTCCAGCGCCTGGGGCACCTCCTCCCCCTCCTCCTTCACTGACCTGGGGGTCTGCAGGGTTGTTTCTCTTACATGTTCTCACTCTCTCTCTGGCTGCCGTTTCTGTGTCCCAGCAACTTTTTTTCCTTCTTAAATATGTTATCCCAGCGGTGCTACCACTATCGCTGATAGGCTTAGTCTTGGCCAGTGGCGGGTCCGTCTTGGAGCCATCTGGCATTGGCTCTGTCGGACATGGGGGAAGCTTCTAGCAGCTTCTCACAGAAGTCACCCCTCCCCCACTCCAAAACCTTGCCACATAAACCCAAGACAAGCATTCAGCCCAGCAGAATTTGCTGCCCTTACTGATGGTTTCAATAACTTCTACTAAAAAGGACTCATGCAAACTGAAGGGAAAAAAGTAAATCATCTGTTGAAGAACACAAACTTTTTAAAAATCGTTCATGTCACTAGCTCTTCATTTTTTACTCCCTGTATTTAAGCACCAGTTGAACACATGTAGCAAAAATCAGCCTGCCAGGCTTGGTTTCTGGCATCGTTTATAACTGCCAGCTAATTGTATTGAATGATACATCTACTTGATGTATTTGATATTCAAATAAAAAACAGAACATAAGACGATCATCATGAAAATGTCTTGAATGTGTCACAGGAGTGTGAGAGGGATTAATTTATTAATATTTAATGAGTGATTTGAAAAGGTGAAGTGTCTAAAAATGAAAAGCGCTATGAGAACTCTGTTAATGATGAAAGATGCAGAAGATATTTTATTTATGCAGTTTGACTGTATAACAGCCAGAACAATGCGACTCCAAACAAGGATGAAGAGACAGTCCCTGCGATGGAGAGCTTGTCTCATGAGACATATACTGAGTCCACTAAATTAACAGCTTCCTCGGAGCAGTCTTCTGTGCATCAGAGAGGGTTAAGCACAACAGGGTCAATGCTGCTGGCACTGGGGTGAGGTCCCAGTGGGAGTCATAGCATAGCGATAGCTCTTAGGTCTGTGCTGGGACACGGTCTCCCCTTCCCCCATGTGAGATGTGAGATGCTTACACTTTGCCCATGCCCCCAGACTTGGACCTCACCCAATTCCTGCTCCCTTCTCTGGCTCAGCGATAATGTGGGAGGAGGCACTGATGTGAGCACCTACGTACAGGCATTTGCTGCTCAGATAATGGCTTGCATAGGGAAATTTATGCAATGGCTTGGGTCAGGACCTCCACAAGGCTTTTTGCTGCCAGGCACAGCTTTGAGCTGTTTTGTGTAGTGTAGGTTGAAAATCTCTGCTTTGCATGCCTTGATAATAAAAACATATATATATATAGATCTGCGTGCACTTCATGTACCACAAACATTTGAACATAAATCAAATTGCCCACAGGCAATGCACTTAACAAATGCACACCCATCTGAGGTGTGTGAGCAAGAAATAACTTTTAAAGTTATCAAAGACTGCTATTTGCTTGGGTTGGGAGGCCAAACAAAGGCCAAATCTTCCCTCTAACTACCTTGTACTGTCTTTACTTTGATATAATCTCAGCTGTTCCTGGATCATCTTTTGCACATGCAAATACCTTCCCCAACTTGGTCTCTTTCCATTTCCAGCTGGTTTCACTATGGAAAAATATTGGAAAGAAGCTTGTTACATTTTCTTCCTTCCCTAAACTCTCTTGACTAGTTTTCACAAAGAAAACTACAGGCTATACAGAAAAAAAGGTAAATCTTAAAAAAAATTTCAGATTTAATTGAATGGTTGAAATCAGCACAAACATTCAGGGTGTCAACACATTCATTGCTTGTCTCTTGGAGACCATCAAATGGACTCTGGACCTCCTATCACTGATGTAGTCATGATAAGAGTGGAATATCTACATGGGGTCAGGTGAAGTCTCCTAACCCTCCCAGCAGATCCAGGCACCTCTTGCTCCCTATCCTAAATGTGACTTCCTATTTTCCCAAAGATAGAGACAGACTGTGTTCCCCCAGGGGAAAAGCACTGTGACCAAGTGCTGGAAATCTCCATGCCATCCCACCCAGAAGGGGAAGGGGGGTTTGTATGGCAGTGAGCTCTATGTCAAAGCAGCACCACTCTGTTTTTTATCCTGTTGCACTCCCCTCCCTTACACAGGTCCCTGTGAAAGCTCGTTCTGAGCCAGGGGTCAGCTGCAGAGGAGAAAAGCAGTTTATTACCCTGGGAGGCTGAGGAGTAGCTACTATTAATACTGTATAATCACTCTTTCAGAGGACAGAGCAGGGCACTATTGAGACACAGGCTCTGGGTTCACGGGTTCAAGGTTTGGTTTTGCTGTAGACTCTCTGGATGAGCTAGGACAAGACACTTGCTTCTTCTAAACACTCACACTTGTATTAGCAGGGAGAAGAGGGTCACCTTTTTTTTCATTTCAGTTTATTTAGATCGTAGGAATCAGAAGGTTATGAAATATGAGAGCAAAGGGTCTGTCCTTTTGGTGTTAATAGCGTCACTGTAAAAGAACGCACTTGCATAAACACGTATATAGACTTACACACACAGACAAGTATTTTAGTGTGGTTTCCCAAGGAAAAAGCAGTCCCTACTAAGCATCCTCACTGGAGAACAGGCACAGAGACAGAAAGGGAAAGAACAGCTTCTGCGGGGGCAACGATGGACCCTGATGCTCCCAAGAGAACCCCTTGCCTTTGTGAGCCACCTGCACCCTTACTTGGGTGTCCTGAACAGAAATTCACATAGCTGGTGTACACCCTCACACTCTCAAAATTGCAGGGTGGACTGGAAGAACTTGGTCTTTCACCATCACCCTTGAAACACTATCAAAAGAGGGTTTTTTCACACCAGCAACTGTGGAGCTTAGCTCCTGTGTCATATTTTTGTGGGGTTTGGTCTATGGAAATCTTCGTCATATATTCATTCATGCCACATATCATTTGAAGTCCCTTTTAGCAGCTACAGGTTCATTCCCTTTCCTCTAAACTTAGATGTGAACTCTCTATTACTCATATACTCACTAAATTATATCACTTAATAGGTTCTCTTCGCCTTTACCACATTTCCATAACTTGTTCTTTAATCTTCCTTTGATCCTGAATACCAGAGAGATTTATGTGTAATTTATTCTTACGTTGTTGTACTTGTTTAATCTTTCATTTTCAGTTGGATTCATTTTCAAACAAGAGCGCTTGTTATAGGTTCAGATTATTGTTGACAGTTGGGACCTACCTGCTCTTTCTGAGACAAGTTTCCATTATTGTGTTTTATCTTTATCAGTTTCCTCTCAACATGTATTTAACTCAAGGGCTCTGAGCAATTCAGCATAACCCCTTTCTGCCTTCAGATGGAGTCTGGGGTTCTCCCTTTCTTCGGCACGCACTTGTTTAGACCTTCTTGCTCCAAAGCCAAAAAATATGACACCCCTTTTTCCATCGCATGCAGTTTGCTGGTGATCTGTAACATCAGCTCCATCCCTTTTCCCTCCACTTTCATCAATGAATGAAGCTCCCTTTCTCCATTTTTTCATTTTCTATGTGGAGCAAGTTATCAACAAATTCGGTGCCTTAGGAGTGCCCTCATCCTAGTAGGTTTGACAGATGATAAGGGGTGTCTGAAGCTATCTCTTGCAGAGGTACCTGAATTAAAGCCTCCAGCTGCCCTCACAGTTGAACAGATTAGCGGAGGAACCGATTTGCTCCCTGGGAAGATCATTTCCATCTGTCCACCTGATTCTTCAAAACAGAAGAAGGAAGAGCAAGCAGCTGGCCAGCCCCTGTGTGATGCTGGCCAGATAACTCTCCGACGGTGCCACAGAAGGCGATCCATGAGTGAACAGTTTCCCAGAGTTTATTCTGGATCAAAGGAAGGAGGTTGCCTTTGGGAAGAAGCTGTGGTAACTGAAGCAAAGACAAAAAAACCTCCCCAGCTGAGATGGAGACAGCCCACGCCTTTTTAAACTATATCAGTCCCTAAAGAGCCTTAGGTTCACTTTGAAATCTGAGATCAGCCCAGATTTTGCCATCAAAATAAGGCTTGTTCAAAAAAAAAAAAAAAGCAGCCAAAGATTCTAGCTCACTTAAGAGCAAATAATTTGTGAATATTGTGTGGTCCAAGACTTGCTGAACAGACACCCTATGGATGGATGGCCTCATGCTCAGGAATGACCCTTAAAATCATGCTGCTGCTCCCCCAAGTCACACACTCAGTCCTGGGAAACTGAGGCAGGGACAGCCGGGCAGCCCTGGACATGGAGCTGCAGGAGTCGCGGGCAGTGCTGGTCCCAGACACACCACAGGGACACAGCCCTCCAAACCACCGGCTTGATCAGGAGCCAGCACTGCCAGGTCTTTTGCTATAAATGCAGCCTGGCAAGATAGAGCTCCCTCACATCTTTGGGGTTCTGGTGAATCTGCCTTCAACAGCCTTGCTGATACAGGAAATATGAAATAATTTTTTGGGGAAAAAAAAAATTCAAAGCCAAAATTCTCAGGGAAAAGAAATTGTCAGAGTGAAGCTAAGATGGAGGGAGTGTATCAGTAATTTCACTACAAAAACAAGTGGTACAAAATGTTCAGTTTAGTTCCCCCGCATGGAATCTGGATTTATTGTAAAGGAAAAATCAGAAAGTGAGGCAACTGAAAAAAAAAAAAATTTACTCTGCATTGTAATGGCGCCATGAGGAAAAAATATGGGAGGAAAAAGCCCATCTAATGTCTCGTTAAAATAGATTTAATCTCATCTCAGACCACAGATGCTAAAATGATTTCATCATAATTGTATTGTTATGGAATGACTGTTCCGTGTAATCTTCACTCTGAATTTCTCAGCGTTGTAATGTTTGATTATGAGGGGAGGGAGGTTCAGCATTAATTTTTCCATTCAGCTTTGAAGAGGTGTAAGTAGGTAACAGAAAAAGGGATGTCTAATGGCGATACGTGCAACTTTTGTAAAGTTGGAGACATTTTAAAAAGCAATTTGGTAGCAGACTGGATGTTTTACAGCCTTTTATTCTTCTATTTTGTTTTCCAAAGTTGAGAGAAGGAAAAAAAAAAATCTTCCTTTCCAGACCTGCCCTCCATTCCCAGCTCATCTGAGCTGCTGCAAAGCCTGCTGGGGTCTCCCTGGGGGAACCAGAGTGGGCTGATGGGAAAAACCTGACGTGGCTTTCATCCATACTGAAATTAGAGCTTCACAGTCTATTCACAGTCCAGCTGTAGACCGTGGAAAGACTTATAAGCTCTCACAATGCAGATTTTTATTTAAAATAGAAAGGCAGCACTCTAGGCCATAGCAGCAAGTGGGAGGTGGGGTATCACCCTCCTCTTCCTCTGTCGGTGGGGAACACAAGGGCTTCACAGTGCTCCAGCACAGTCGACATAACCCGGACATCACGTGCATCTCCAGCTTGCTTAAGGCTGCACTAGGTTAGGATGGTCCCTGAACAGGAATTGCAGCTCCTCCCCCAAATCCCGTATCAGCACATCAGAGTGAAATCTGTCTGGAGATAACCAGGGAGCTAAAGGGCATTCAGCTGTGTTCCTCATTATCTGGGCTTGCACAGGGAGGCCAAACCAAATGAGACCCTCGGTGCATAATTAAGTTGTCCTGTCAGCAGCAAAAACAATTAAACCTGGATTCCTACAGATTGGCCTCTCAAGTCATGCTGACTGTGCACGCCTCCCACAGAAAACCAGCAGATCTCCTCCTACAGCACCTTCAACACAGAACCTCCTTCCCGAGGGTGTCTCCTGACCACCTCTATGTCCTCTGCACTTTTTCCCCTTGGGCACACCATGGTGATGCTCCCATCTTATGCCATGTCCTCTACCTTTGCCTTTGGGGCAAAACATGGGACGTGTAGCAGCCAGGAGACTTGCGGGGGCCTGCATGGGCATCGATTCAGCTCTCCATCCTCAACACAGTCTCCTGTTTTGATGAAACTTGCAGGAATTTCATAGCTTGAAGACCTTTAGCTCCCTGACAAAATTTGTCGATGTTGGCCAACAGATTGAGAAGCCGTGAGGAAAGGCAGGGGGCACAGGCAGACTGATCGTACAATGGCAGAAACTTCGTTGTCTTCAGGCCTCAGGCTTATAACCAAATTATCAAAGAGAAAAGTCAACCATTTCCCCAGGATGTGTGACTTGGACAGGAGTCAGGTGGGCCTGATCATGCTGTGAATGAAGGAGAGAGAAGGCATCCAGCTCTGGCACGGAGCAGCCGGGTGGGCTCGCACATTCCTACAGAGGCTTTGTGCTGCCCTTTATCCCTTCTTGCTGGTAAAACCCTGTAACCAGCAGCACTTTGGAGTGTTACACAATAAACACTCAAAATGGTGACAGAAGGAGAACAGCTTGATCAGAGCCTGCTGCTGCCACTAATCTGCCTGCTGCAACTTCTGTTGTTGCTATTTTGGCTGCTGCTTCTTCCATATTGTCTCTTGCAGTGTGTCCAAGAAAGCTGGGCTATTGATCCTAAACTCAGATGTACCAAACTCAAGCAAAGACCTAGCAGGGAGACACCAGCACAACATTCAAACGGGATAGAAGTCTATGCACAGATACCTACTTTGGTTGCTGTCAGTCAGGATAGTCCAGATCTGCAGTGCCATAATTTAACATAGTTCATGCATAACTATACCAAAGTAGTTCAGGGCATTACCTCACTGTCCACACCTTGAGGAGATTTGCAGGGGAAGCAAAACCCTTACTGCTTTCTCCCAGAGGCAGTAGAGATCATTCTTTATGTTGACCTTGTGAAGGAGCGATTTTGTACCTTAAAGTCAGGCTCTGGTCTGCCTTTCAAATGCAGAAAGGTTATGGTCTAGGGAAAACACATTTCAGACAGCCCTGAATCAGCAAGGTCCTCGAAGCCCACCACATGAAGCTACCAGAGCTGGTTTTCTCTGCATTATGTTTTTTTATCTCACTCATCATATTTTCTTCCAAAAGATCTGCCTCTCCCCCTCCCTTTCCAGATTTCCTTCACACAACCCATGACATGAGCAACGTATACATCTACTCTGAAGCTACAGTCTTCAGTTGTTCCCTGCAGGGCCACTATATGCATGGGGCCATTGTACAGAGAAATGGGGTGTTATTTAAGTGTTGGGAGCATACGCTGCATAATGCAAGGGAACCACGCAGTCCTGGAGGGCTCCTTCAGCGGTGGGAAGCACGCAGAGCTGACACCACCATGGCAGCTGATCCAGGAGCTGCTTTTCCAGGAGGAGGGAGAATAAGCATTAGCAATGATAAGCTTTGCTGAAAGGAATGTTTTAAGGAGGAATATGAGTGAACGAAAGGAAGCGTTGTTCTTTGCGTCAGGAGAGTAAAGATAACTCCATTTTAAAGATGCTTAGACTTAAACAGTCCAGCAAGGACAGCTGCTGGGAGCTAGCTGGTGCTTGGATGGTAAATATTCACCTCTCTTTTAGAAGCTCTTTTCTTTTGCATCAGTCAACCTTCATGTTATGCCACCACTGTAATGCCTAGCAGAACCCTGTTAGGAGCAAGTCCCAAAGAGCACAGCAGAGATGACCTCCAGCCTGGGAGAAAGCCCCATACAGGTTTTGGGTGATGGGAGAGTGGAGGAGGCACAGCAGCAGTGAGACATGGTATCCTGCCAAATTGGGATGGAGAGCAGAGAGGCACCAGCCTTTGATGTGATGCAAAGGACAAACAGCTTGGGCCAGATGAAGCAAAAAGGTGCCACCAAGGAGCTGTGAAAAGGGGAGGGAGAGAAGCTGAGGGGTAGGGGAGGGAGAAGGTTTTGCAGAATGAATGTATGAATTTGCAGGAAAGACGGCAGAGATCCAAAGGTTTATTGACAGTTAAATATCATTCTCCTCAGTTAATTAGTTTCATAGCTACTGTTAACAATATATCAACTGAACTGAAAATCTCACCAGTAATACTACAAAATACATGGACAATGTTACGAGCAGGCACTCTCTTATTGAAAAGCCGCTGTGTTGTCCGTGTCTGGCCGATAAATCCCTGTCATGCATCAGATGAGCTGCACAGTATGGCCAGGGGATCTGCTTTGCATCGCTGGAAAAGCATGGGGACATTCTGGTGTTGGAAGAAAGTGAGGTTTGAATGGTAGGTTTCACATCTAGCTGCTTGTGGAATTTGTCTCAAGACAGATCTCCTCTCTTGGATCCTTCCAGGCTGATCCTCATTCTTTATCAAGGAGAGTAGTGTTTTGCACCTATCCTGGCTGTGTGACTTTTAAAACAACATAATCTTGAGATCGTGGTCAAGGCCTCTCAAAAGTGTGAGATGTTTCACAAGGCCTGAACAGTAATACCCTCAACAGCTTGCTCTCACAAGAGTACCCAAACAGTGCCATCCAAAACCATTAGTCACTTCTGAAAATCTTGGCTCATGGGGATGGTTTTGCAGAGCTCTGCCATTTAAAAAAATAGAGAAGCAAGAGAGCTGTAAAAATGCATTTCAGGAATAGCTTGTAGACACCCACCTTAGTCCTAAGTAAGATTGACGAGGTACTGCCCACAGTGCAGCGATAGGGGACTGCATCTCTGGGATAATTCATGCTGCTCTGCAGCAAGTAACTGCTAAGGTTCAAAAAGAAACAGGTGGAGAATAAATTCCCAGAGTCGGGTGTAACCTTCGCTTCTGTAAGTCATTAGTGCTTTTCACTCAGGACCAACACTGGAGAATTACTCTGCAAATGTCGTTTTCCTTTAACTACCTTCTTGACTGCCAGTTCATGGACACCTGCAGTGGGGAAATGCATGACAGTGGCACAACATATGGCCATCTCTGCTCCTTGCTGTTGCACATCAGCTGTGCAATGAAGCCAGCCTCAGGGTATTTTTCAGAAGGACTCTGCCTGCTTCTTTTGCAACCCCAGAGTACCTCTTGGGTTTCGCTGCTACCGCTTGCCTCAGGACTTGTAGGGGAACTGCTCGCTGCAATGGATGAGCGGCAGCTACGGAGACCCAGCGGGTGATACGGTGCGATCACTGAGGTTACCAGCAGCCTGCTCTGCCTGGCACTTACAATCCTTCTGCCTGTCTCTTTTTGGTCTGACCGTTACCTTTCCCTGCACGTCATTGTGGGGTGCTGGCCTGGGACAGGACCATCACCTCCCTCCTAGCAGATGTGGCTCCAGCAATGCCGTGGCCACCCACCTTGGAAAAGACTCCCTGTTTCACACCTTTATCACTCCCAGGATGAGAGCAGCTCAGAGCCATGTAACAAGCCGTTGTCATTTTTTTCAGTGCTTGGACTTGGGAAATACTTTTTTCCTCTTCTACCTTCCCCAGGTGGACATGCCTCTGCCCATGGGGGTACCTGTGGCAAACACCATGGCCTGTGGGCTTAAAAGAGTGGAACAAGCATTGCCAGACAGCAAAGCCCAGCAAAAGCAGCCCAGCCAGGAAAGACGTGCTCAGGGAAGCCTCTTCACCCCCATGGCACCCTAGAAGGCCTGGTGGGGTGTCCTGGGGCTGCCAGCGCTCTCTGCCGCTGTTGGAAAGGGCAGCTGGAGGGTGGCCAAGGGGAGGGACAGTAGGCAACCACCCTGCCCAAAACCCCTGTCTTTGGAGCCGGCAGAGCGTCTTGACAGGCTTGCAGGATGGTGAGACCTGCCCACCACGCTGGGGTACAATTGAGCGTTAGATTCAATAGCGCCTGAGATACCTCTGAGGCAGAGCAGAGGAGGGAGCGGGGGATTTCCCAGCTCTAATTATCGAGCAGTCGTTAGCCGGAGCGGTTCCCCTGCCAAGGGATTACACGAAGCATTGTTTCTCACTCAATAAATCTTTACAACAAATGCCTAATTCTCCAGGCACCGTGTAGGAAAATTAATCCCGATCCCCTCCTTCTTTTTTCTCATCACGGGGATGTTTCTCTGCCGCTGCTCCCCACAGCCCAAGGCTGCAGTGGCAGTGATGCACCAAGATGGACTGGGAAAGGTGCATGTCCAGTGAGCTGGGCTGGTGGGGACAGGGAGGGGGACAGCAATGGTGCCCCTCCAGCATGCCCAGCAAGCAGCTTAGCAGCCCTGATAATACTCACGCCTGGCCATCAGTAAGAAGCACAGCCCTAGGAGACACCCAGGACCTCGCGTTGTCTCTGGCTCTCTAGACGCAGCAAGAAAATGGCAAGGCCATTTTCATCTCTGAGTGGTGTCATTGACAGGTCTTTGCTAATTAGCTGCTGAGCGTGTTATAAACGCTCAGAAATGCTGAATGGGAGGGCCATGGTGGGAATTTCAGCACAAGGAGTAGTTCCTCGCTCTGGGATCAGAGCAGCCTGAAGAGGAGCTACACGACATGATACCGATGTGGTGGGGTCCAGCAGGCCAAAAGGATATTTCTTTCAAACCATGCTTTTAGCAGGAGCTAGGAGCCACATGAGGTCAGAGAGTCAAACCACCACTGTGCTGCAGGACCTCGAGAGCCTCCTCCATCCGTTCCTGCAGGTCATCAGCCCCTGGAGGGAAGCAGAGAGGTTGTGCCCTCTCCTTAATTCCCCCTCTAAGGAGAAAGCAGGAGCTCAGGATGGGTCTTAACCAGGACAGAGGAGGAGGCCTACAGGTTTTGCCCATTAAATGATTACATTATCCATGCAATCGAGCCTGCTGCTGCATAATTCCTGTCAGTTCCCCCAAGGGTCAGCATGTCTCTCAGCCACAAACAAGAGGATCCTCCCCGATGCCATTTTTCACTCTGCTGCATTGCCTTCACCCCAGCCTTGCTGCTCACCCTCGGGGACACATCTGCCTGTGGGATGTGCCTGGGACACACCATTTGGACACGTCTCAGCCCCGAGAGCAGAGGGAGGACACACTTCTCTCTGTCCACAATCTCGGACAAAAGCATCCCCACGGAGAGAGAGCTCTGCATCAGGCAGCGTGGGACACAGGAGTATCAAAGGCACTGTCACTTTTATGAGAAATGCTTTATTAACAAAGCCCCAGTTCATGCACAGAATGGCTTTGGCAGCATTGTAAAAGGTGTTTCCATCCAATAGTCTAAGAGACCAAAAGAGGGGCTCATCCCAGGCACGTGATTTGCCCCCAGGTCTGGCACAGGGACAGCCACGTGGGGTTTCACACCCAGACGCATCTCTGCATTGCTGAGAACTCCCCGACTTCCAGCCTTCACGCTTACTCTCACAACGAGGAGAGCCAGCAGCTGAGCTGCTCCTGGTGGTTCCTTGCATGGCTTCTGCCCGCGCCGTGCAGCCCGTTGTTTGCTCGCAGGGTGTTCGCAGCACTCACGCGTCCTGTTCCAGCATCACCGTTGCCTGTTCTTGCACCCTCGCAAAAAACCCAGCAATTTTTCCCCAGCCACGCACAAGCTTTTCCGCACAGCGACACCCTCGAGTCAGTGCATGCAATCGTCTCTCAGCAGCGCTGGGACTGTCAATCTTTTCACACCTGCTAAGTGGTAGAGTGCTTCTCCCAATTTACTTATCCATCATTTTTATTGAGAAATCTGCTCTAGTCCCACACAGTTATATGAGTTAATGGAACAATGATTAGGGGATTCTGTGGGAACGAGCTGCGATTTCAGGCACACCGGTGCAAAGCTGGGAGTACACCGCACCGTTTCCAGCATAGTTGCTCAGAGCAGGATTTGATTCATTTTGCCATGAGTTTCTAATTATTTGCTTGGTTTTATAATTGTAAATATCTATGTGTACTATTATTATTTTTAAAGCCATTTGGGCAATTATTGCTGTGTTCCTAAGGAGGGAGAGTACTGTGCCAGTCTGTTCACATTAGAGAACCTCTTTTCCTTATTAACTCTTCTGGTGCCAGTTTGATCCCCATTAAGCCATAGGGAGGTCACTGCTGCTAACACCCCAGCAAAGACAGGGAACAAGTAGTCTCCCAGTCGGCAGAAGCACTGCAGCACAGAAAGAGTCATTTAAATGAACACAAGGGGGTAAAAAAAAAAAAGTGAAAATTCCCCAGTGAGTCCTGTTTCAGTAGGAGAGGAAGTCTGGGAGGGGTCATCAATAAATTCTACATACCCCAAGTCCCAAAGCACTTCAGCACCTTAAAACATGTACGAGAGCTTTCACAAAACATCTATTAAAAAAGCTTCTGGGGCTTAAAGCCACACTCAACCTCAGGTTTATGGAGAGCCTGCTTTTCCTTTGCAAAATAGGGATCAGCATCATTCTGGTCTGAGTACAGGTCAGCAGGGAGTAAGAAGGACCAAGAGAGGGTTTAGGGTTTTTAAACAGCAGCACAGGGGCTGCAGTGAAACTCCGGTGACATCCCCAAGGTGGTGCCAGTTTAGCCTCATTGAGGGAATCTGCACAGTCGATGGGAAGTCCAGAGTCTTAGCTAATTTACAAGACATTTTAAATCTGTGTGTTGAAAGGCACTGAGGGACATTCCCATCTCATCAGGCCTTGTGTTAATGGAAGCCGGATAAATGCTTGCTCACTGAGAAGGGAATAGCATATCACCCCTGAAGTCCTTAATCACAACCAACCCAGGAAAAATACCTACAACAAGGCACCTGACAAGTATATTTAGTGCACAATAAACATCAGCTGCTCCTTTCAAACATTCACTCATTCTGCACTCCCGTCCCTCTGGCTTGGTTGAAGCAGGCTGGGATTTTGCCTCAGAGCTGATAGAGAAACCAGACCTTGTGCCAGGTGCTGCCTGGACCCAGGGAGCAGGTGAGCAATTGGCAGGTCCCTCTCCTATATGTGCTACAGCAGGAGAAATTCAAGCTCTTTCAAGACCCTTCTAATCTACAGAGAGCAGCCGAGATGTCGAGAGCAAGCTTTTCCCATGCACAAGCCACTACAAACTGTGTCAAATCTGTCTCAACCCAAGAGCTGCCGCTCCGTGTCTTTGACATTCAAGTGGCTTGTTTAGCACATATATATCACAAAACTCCAGGAACTGAACTGTCTTCAAATGACAATTGATTAAACATTCAAGCTATATAAAGTACTGAAGTATTGTAAATACATTTTAAAAGGAAAAAAATCTTTGAAATTCACTTTAAGCTTTCTTTTCAATTATTTATCACAGAATCTCAGCCCCATTAAAGTCAGGCTTAATGGGCTTGTTTATATATTACAGAAAACATTCTGCTTTTAATTGCCTGCTGAAAGGCTCTTACGCCCGTCTCTCTCAGCTGTGCAGCAGTACTTAACCGGAAGGCAGGAGCCCAGCGAGGCAGGCGGCGCGCAAATCCCCTCCGCACCTCCGTCCTGGCATGCTGAGTGGGGATGAAACCGGCCCACAGAGATCAATTTGTCCCTTGAGAGGCTCTTTTGCTGATGAATTCACCCCAGCTCTCCTCCCTGGTTGGGTACTACACAAGGAGATCAGGTCAACGGGATGATACTCCCATCCATTTTACCATAGACCCATTACCTCCACGGGTCTTATATTCGTGTCTATTCCCATGGTACAGAATTGCTTTGCCTGCAGCTTCAGTTCTCAAGATCCCTCTTTTATTCTCTTCTTACTTGCTGGAAATGCTCAAAGTTGTTTCCATGAGGGCTGACACAATGGGAGACCCATGACACTCCAGAGCAGGGGGCTCCCCAGCCCCATAGCAGCACTTTTTGTGGGGTCAGGTGCCAGCTGTATCCTTCTGCTTAACCAGCTGCATCAGGGTTGCAGGGCATGGCTGAGTATGGGCTGAAGAGTACAACTGAAGAAGATGCATCATTAATTGAGGAAATGAGGTGTATTCTCATCTTTAACAGCAACTCCCTGAGAACCGGGAAGGGAAAAGCCTTCCTGCTGTTATGCACTGGGGAGGCTCTAGGGTACCATAAATATCTGTGTGGGTTGGGAATGGTACTGCTGAGGAAAGGAAAGGGAAAGGGAAAAGGAAAGGGAAAGGGAAAGGGAAAGGGAAAGGGAAAGAAACATCCAAGGTTCCTCTTCTCTGACATTTGTGTTTGACTGGTTTTATCATCCATTCCTTATGTTAGGAACTCAGAATATTTGGGGTCTATATCTGCAGCTGGCTGCAGAATCACACGTCTCCAGTGTTGGTCCAGTGTTGTTGCCACCAATATTCCCCCAAAGACCACGTGCAAGGCAGACTGCTGAGTCAGTAAGTACACTGTGCTTGGGAAAGCAAAAACTGTTTGCACATACAGTCTGGAGCAGAAATCACTGGCATCACCCTGTAGGTTGTTCTCTCTATGTGAGGATTATGAGTGAACGTTAGCACTTCTGTGCATGGCCGCATGGCCATTTCTGGCCCTCTTGACCAGAGCATCTTGTCTGACTTGCCTTAAGGGGAAAAGAGAACGAGCTTCTTTCTATGAATACATACCTAGCACGGGGACAACCATCCTTGTCTGTCATTACCAATAATAAAATAATGAGTCCATATAAAGGTTGTATGAGAAAAAACCCAGCAACCTTGGTGTTTCTTATTTTTAAGCCCATTTCAGCCTCAACCATTAGTCTGAAAATAGAGGCGTAAGTTCTCTGAATTCACTTCAGAGATATGGCTCCAATTTCTTCAGAAGTTTGATTCTCAGATACCTTAAGTTTGGAAGAAAAAGGAGAGTTGATATCATAATGACTTCTGGATTTTGTGCTGAAATTACATTTTTGGCGCCGTTAAATCCCATTGTGTGCTATGGAGGATATAATGTAATACTCATCAGAGGCAGGCAGCAGTGAGGTTTACTGGCACTAAAATCAATAGGCACTGAATAAAATGGCTCCAAATGATTTAGGATCATGCACACATCTTCTTTTTGTAAGCTTAAAACCATTTGGAGAGGCATTAATTCATTAAAGGCCTCTTGAAGAATGTCATCATACTGTGTAGTCTGGGCCTGTGCACATCAAGAGCATCATAGATTGTGGCTTTTATTAAGGAGGCTGGAGAATATAATTCTTCCTGGAGTACAACAGGCTTTAAAATACTGTGCACTTTGAGATCAAAACAACGTTTATAGCAATGTAGTTACTAAATATTTTAACATGTACAATATAAAACATAGTGCATCCTGGAATGTGTGTTTATGCTACTGAAGTAGCCGCTAGACTTGTCAGATCCATTACAAACCACCATGTAGACTATTTTATTTGTTTTCATTTCTTCCTGTTGGGCAGGGGGGGGGGCGGTTGGTTGGCTTTTTTTTTTATTGGCTGCATGATATTATCATTTATTTTTATGTAGGAGCACCAACCCAAAGCTCAATGCATTTGCTTTTAAACATCTTGCAGACATGCAGTTAGCATGTCTGTCCTTATTCCTACCTTTTAATATGGGCATTTATACTTTCACATCAATAACAGGATTGAATCAGAATCCCTTACTGGGAGGTCCAATATGATTCCATGAAAAGGAAAATAGTCTGCAAATGACTGGGGACCTCCTCATTGCCTCACTGTACACAAGCCTGCAGCTCAAAATGTCACTGTGGCACAGAAGTCAAAACTCAGAGCTTCTCTCTCTGGACACGCTGGTCAATGGAAATCAAGGTGATTCACGGACTCTGACATGGGCCGTGGCCGTGGGAGCCACTCTAACATATCGTCTCACATTGCAAAGCTGCAAAGCAGAGTATGACAGGCCATTTCCTCACCTGGTGCAAGGTGGCATCACCCCGCAGATAAGCAGCGGGACTACGTCAATACACGGCAGCTGAAGAGTCAGCCCAGCGGGTACCCTTTGCATTTTTACCTCTGGATGTAATTTTGACCGCTGAGCACTCCCTTACGTTTTAGCTATGGCACATCTGCTGTGGGATGTGCGGAGCAGAAACGCCATGTGCTGCTTTGGCAGGAGAGAGGACAGGATCCGCCGCGGTCGCGCGTGCGGCAGTACGCGCCCGGGGAAGCACGGGCGGTGGTGGCAGCGAGGCGGGGGGCCAGCCCTCCGTCCGGAGACGCGCACGAAGGATCGCGGCAGCTCGGCATGTGGGCAAGGGCCCTTTGATGTAGGGGCTCTCTTCCTGGGGATAGGATTTCACGCGCAGGAAGGGACGGCCCCATCCCTCTCCCCTGCCTGCCAAACCACAACTGAGAAGCTGACCATTAATTTAAATACTTAAAATCAGACCCTTCCTTTAAAACAGATGTATCCTCTGAAAAATTCAGAATTAGCTACAGTCAACTCAGAGCTGTAGAGCGTCTGAAGTTCACAGCGCTACCGACACCGGGAGGGAGGACTGGTTTCCCTGGGCAGAGTGTCGTGCTCTGCTGGGACACAGCTGACTTCACACCGCCCTGGAAACTTCCCGGTCTATGTCAGTTAATGGGATAGCTTAGGAATAGTGAGGAGGCCTATCCAGTTGCTTATGGCTGTAAATCAGAAATCACGGGCATTGAATTACATCGGCCACATCCCCTCTGCCCGGCCCTGAAATGCAGCAACGATGGGCGTGAACACAGCATGCAGTTTGGTCAGAGAAGTCTGACAGTGAGGGTCATTCTTGATGGTTAACAGGAGTTGGTTCCCAGGCTGGCTTTTTTCACCTTATTTTATGGACAATGGTATTTACTTTCTAAAAAGTAGGAAATCTGAGACAAGGACAATAAAATGAACTAGATTTGACCAGAAAGGGTGGGTGAAACTGAAATGTGGTGTTTTGTCCTCATTACATACATTTGACAGAGCCTTCTCATGAAGATTTTGACAGAATCTAGGACGGATTTTCCTGTTGTTGCTAGATGGAGGGAGTCCTAAGTAAGGACGTGTTGGCTCAATTCTGTCTTGCACAAAGGTTTTGCAAGGATCAGTTCCTACTCCTCCACAGACCAAAAAATAATTATAAAACTTCTGAAGCTGTCCCATAAACATAACCTCACAGCTGCCCTTTTTTATTATTTTTGTTCTTTTTCTAATTCACAAGAGTGAAATACATGCACTAAGGCTGGAGTTAGTCGGACTTGTATCACATCCAGCTCCCCTCCCATCAGCCTCACTGCAACACCCAGGTCCAGCCGCGTTTGCAAGGAGTGAAGGGTCCACACAGAAGCACAGGGAACATGAAACAGGGACAAGGAATCACAGCTGAACCGCCCTGCAGGTGGAGGAGTGGCAGTGAGGAGGAAGGCTACTTATCTGTGTGAAATTCTTGGGCATCTTCCAGCAACTGAAGTTCAAAGAAAGCTACATTATTTGAGAAAGCTTTGAAAATATTCATTGAAAGTTACAAAAAAACTGCTACTCAAATTGCGGGGTCTTTTCCCTGTTAATTGAAATGCTAAACGAGTTTCTGCCTGTCCTGATTTTTCCACTATTTTACCTGTTAGCAGAAAAACATTATCCTCCACGGAATAAGCTTCAAGACATCCACAACCAAAGAAGAGTTGAAACTTCAGGATTTATTTCATAAATATTAATATTTACATACCTAATAGATTCCCTCTTTCCTTTACAGAGTATATATTCAGGTGTCTGAATACAGAAACATTCTGGGCTAGAAAAATCACTGCTGCTTTCTTTTTGTATAATTTTGATATTGGATTGTACTCTGTTTTCAATGGGGCCGAAATCTCCCAGCTCCCACCAAGTTCAGCTGAAACCACAGTATCTTCTAAAAAAATTACAAACCAGCGCATGGGGTGGGTGCGTGGTGGGGTGGGCTGGTACAGAGGAGTGCGGGGGCTGCAAGGTAATGGCTGGCAATGTGCTCCCATTCAAGATGCTGAAATAAAAGGGTCCCCTATAAAAGTGCCTGTGACTCTCAGCACACCTCCCTTCCACCTGCTGCGCATCGAAGAGGCTGGGGTTTAAGCTCTTGGGAAATGTCGTATAGAAGGTGCCCTGGTTTACCCGTCCAGTGTTTGGGTAGCTGAATATTCACTGTGTAATTACTGGTTCATCACTGACAAGGGCAGCCCGTTGGGTGGAGCATCAGAGGCCAGGGATGCAGCGGAAGGTGTGTTCAGCCATTCCCTGATGGGTGCTGGTTTCACCTGGCCAGGAGTGGGACGGTTTCCTCCTGATGCCATTGCAACGCACCTGGATGGGAGTAGCAGGGTGCTCTGAAAAAGCAGATGGAGCCAGGAAACAAAGGTGGATGCTTTCACTTCTCTTGCAAAATGCATGGCTCTCTCACTGCTGGCTTCCCAAGCATGGCCTGGGATGATGCGGAGGAAGAACAGACTCTGCAGAGTCACAAGTGTGTGCTTACAGCAAAGGACCCTTTGAGAGGCTTTTCTACTGGTGTTTATCCCTGCTCTCAGTTGACTCTTTAAACCCTAGTAGGGCAGGATCCTGTCCTCACATGCCTACGGTCTGTGTCTGCTGCCCCCCAGCTACTGGTCTTGAGGATCCCTCTGAGCATAAACTAGATTTTAAGCACAGGCTGAAATCCCAATGAGCATAAGCACGAGTGAGCACGGGCTCAGCCACGCTGCTCGGGAGCTTCACCGAAGAAGTATCTGCAGTAGGTCTCCTTGTGGAAAAGAAACTGCACCATAATGTCTCATCTCATCTCAAGGGAAATGCAAAGCAATCAAGCTTAAGAATATATTTCAAGCTCTTCATAGCAGGTGTTAGACACTATTCTCCGGCTGCTGACAGGAAATGTGTGTGCAATTCTCTTAGGTACCATGCTCAGAATATGCTTCTTAAGGGCTTGCTGCTTAAAAAATTCTGCAAAGTGTAAATGGCTCTCATAAAATCACATAGTAAATTGTCTTATCTGTTTGTCCTGAAAGTGCTCAGCTGCACATTAGAGCCAGCCAGCCAACACATCACAGGGCTCTAATGAAACGTTGAGAGGAACAGACAATTCCAGGCTAGGAGTTCATCTTAGGAAAACTTTCTAAAGAGAAAACTGAGTTCAAAGTCCCATCAGCTGAGAAAAAATTTGAAAGAGTAAATCATCGTTTCTACAGAGGCCATGTAAAAGCATTTCTCAGACCTCCCCTTGCCATCCTAGCCATGGGACTGAGCAATCAGCAAGACATAAACCAGCAGGTTGTGATGTATTCTCGGGGAGGAAAAAAGCCTTCCCTCCACGTCGACTCTGAACACTGCCTTCTGCTACTCATCACAGGGCAAAAAAATCTGAAAAGAAAACCCAGATAGAGTTAAGGAGAATTTTAAAGCCTCTTTTCCCTCCTGTTCCCAGAATAAAGGTAATTGCATAACAAAAGCCTCTGCAAAGGAATGACAGCGGACGTGTGCAGGATCACGGCGGGAGCAGGGTTTTGGACTCCACACGCTGTCCAGTCCAAACCTGCGCCCAGCCCCTTCCCCAAAAGCTCCCGGCGTGACAACGGGCCGTGACGGCACCCCTCGCCGGGGACATCCCGGTGAATAGGGGCTGTCAGCGCCGGTGATGGAGGCCCTGCAAGTGCAAGGTGGGAGGGAGGGGACGGCGAAGGGGGTCACCCCACAGGAGCATCTGTCGAGGCCCGGGACATATGGAGTCTTTATTCTTCCTTGTGGAGGCACGAGCGTTTTCCTCACCTTCTGCCATCCTCTTATTGTGCGAGGGGGCTGCGACGGGCTCTGGGGACAGCTGCTGCCTCTAAGCTGCCTCCTCGGGGGACACCACAAAGCGCCCTGTCCCCATCCCCTGTCTGCATCACCTCCCTCATCAATCAGGCGGGCACAGCGTGCCAGCAGGGGTGATGGATACCTTGGGTCTGGTTACCAGGGGACGGGGAAGTTGAGGCCTTTTTTTCTTTTTTTTCTTTTTTTTTAAAAAAAGCTAAGGAAAAAAATCTGGTGGGCTGCACCTTCTGTGAAAGGGAAAACCACCCTCCCTTTGAATTTCTGTGAATTTTGAAATACGGATATTTAAAGACGTGGAGGAAAAAAGTAGTCATCCAGAGCTAATTATACAGCTGTTGAAAAGCCCAGTAAATATGTTACTCAGGGATATATAATACCTTTGATGTAGTTGTAATCTGACTGAAGTTATTATAGGTTTTCACAGCTGCAAAGCAATCCAGCTTAGGAAGGCTTTTTTTTTTTTTTTTTTTTTTTTTTTTTGTAATTTGCAGAAGCAGAAAAGAAATTCTGCTGCCAAAGCAAAATGAAGATCCTCATACAAACACAGTAGCACAGCCTAAGAAAAATTATCCTGATGCTGAGGAGTATTAACCTGTCCCAAAGCTTAAAAGAGTTTACTGGATAATAAACGGCATCAGTGACTCAGAAGGGCTAGATTTCAGAAAGGCTCTTCTTTAAGACAATTAAAGCTTTAAATAAACGTATGACTTTGCAGCTGGGAATTCTCTATTCCCTTCAAACCAACAATAAGTGTAAGCTGTAAATGCTCTGAAAAAATATGTACCGAGGCATGAAATACAGGAAGGCTGGTAGTAAACCTCCAACATGTTCATTTAAATTGATCATGGAAGCAATAATATCACGAGGCTTTGTAAATGGATGGGTTAAAAGCTGGAACTTTATTGCTGTTTTCATTCCCCAGGGCCCTGTGGTAAAACAAGTCTCCACACAAGATCTCTAGGCACTGAATGAATTATTCACTCAGTTATAGGTCATTAAATGAGGCTGAGCGAGGGCCGATGTCCATTATTACGTTGTGGTGTATGAAAAAAGACTTATTTTGTGGAGATTGGCATGGGCATACTCTCAGGATGCCTGGTCATTTCTGCCACGGCTGCTTCTGAGCTCCTCTGGGAGAGCAGGGAGGTTGTGAAGCAGCAGCATAGCTGCACAAAAGAGGATAAAAGAGGTTTGAGGTTAAAACCACAGGTAAAAGAGAGGAAATGTTAAGCATGTTCAGATGCTAATTGCAGAGATGTCTATGCTGGTTTTAAGCTCCTATTGTCCTGCAGCTGCTTTTTGTCACCTTTCTTCATCTCCCCAGACAACACAGCCCTCCCTGGCTTAGCATCTCCTCTCCAAAACACCTGTGACTGCTGACTGCTTTTGCTATGCCTGCGTAACCGACAGTTGGGCACCCTTGATTTCATCTTAGATAAATCTGTCCATAGTTTTAGTAACTTTTAGTAACCTCTTGGTGATTTCTAAACCAAATTCAAAATAAAGTAAACTTTTTCTGAGAATGAAGTTTTCCCATACAACACGTCACCCTCTCTTGATAAAACTGGGGCAGCCTCTCCGCAGCGTCCAGAAGTGCTGAAATACAGTTTTGCCCTTGGTCTCACTTTCTCCTTGGAAAAAAAGAGCTTTTTTCTGAGGTCAGGAAAAGAGTGAAGTTGCTGTTATCTAAGTAGTCCACATTTCTGGTGAGACACAGGATCATGGTAAGGACACGCCATTCTCTGGGGCTGGAAAGCTAGCACATCCCATAATCCGGCACTATCTTGTATGATCAGAGGCAGATATGTAAACATGTCCCCATTTGAACACAGTCTCTAAGGGAATGATTTAGCCAAACTTTTAATTTAGAACATGGCAAAAAATTCAGTTAAAACTTCTGGGGCCTTTATAATTAAAAAAAAAAAAAAAAAAAAAAAGGCTAGATTTTTGTTGACCTAAATGTTTTGGTAGTTATCCTGATATCTTCATGTTGTTTTAGTCGAAAAAAGACCCTAACATTTTTAATTGACATTTCCTAAATGAAATATGATGGCTTTTCAGTTGAAATGACCTTCTGCTTAGAAATTCAAAAGAAAAACATTTCACAGATCCTCAAAAACAAACCAAAAGGTGGTGAGTTCTAACTGCTTTCCTCCCACTCTTTCAGAGCTGTCAGAAAAGCAACAGGAAAAAAAAATAGGGGGAAAGAAAAAAAGAAAAGGTTATTATCATGGCCACATTTCTTGCTGCTTACTCAAGCAAAATTCCCAGTAGTTCAAATCCCAAGGACCCCTTTCAGTTTTCAGTCAGACAAAGAGACATCCACTGAAGTTAATGAGAAAGCATCTGAGGTATGAGTGAAAACTGAGAAAGGACTTCAGGACTTGTCTTAATGACTTAACAAGACTGTACCCTGAGTAAGAAAGTATTTTTAATGAAATGTAACCTCAAGATGCAGCAAATGCAATTTAGCCTGCTATATTGCTTTTCTTAGTATTACTTTTTTTTAATGTTATTGTTGAGCTCCACATACACAACCAGTCTCGAGGGGTGAGGAGGGAATAGCTGTTCTCTAATACAGTCTTTCATTTCCGAGCCCTCAGTTCGAGCCCTTCAGGACACTAATTATCTAAAGTTGTTATCATCCGACAGCTGTCGATGGCCTCTGCAAAATGAGGTGGTGGTGGCAGCCATGCTCCCAGCGGGCATGTGTCAGCATCGTACAAACACTACTACAGCTTGCCTGGTATTTTTGTTGGCAGCCTGTGCGTTTATGGGAACAAACTTGTCTTCTTACTCCTAGCGGGAGCTGCCACTCTTCACATCTAAAAGAATGGGGTGGATAGCTGAAGAGCATGTCCCTCCAGTGTTAATGCTGGTGGTGGATCACTGAAGAGCACATCCCCCCAGTGTTAATGCTGCAGGACATCGCTAGTGATCTTCAGGCTCCAGAGCTGTCACCTGGACACGCTTCAGGGGTGCTGACTCCAGGGAAGAAGATTAATTCAGTAGTTAGCACACTAACAGGCAATGGGCAGGTCTTGGTCACAGACCTGGTGACTCAGTTTCCCTTGGGTTTGTGTCCTCTGCCCTCTAGCCCACACAATAACAGCTTCTCCCTCACAATCTCCATCCTAAGAAGCAGCAATTCTAAGCTGCCGTGTACCATCCAGCCAGGTGGCTGCTGCCCTCCTGGCGCGTGCTAGGAACCAGCACCTCCTTTCTCTACATGGGGCTGCAATTCAGAGGTCCCTCTTCCAGTACCTGCCGATTTTTACTCAACTGCTAAGATCTGGGTTATCTTTGAAATTCCAGGTGAGAGCATGCCTTTTCCTGAATCACTGTCCCCATGGAAGCAGGAATGAGAGATCTCCCAAAGCAAGAGAGGGCAGGCATGCAAGGTCAGTCCTGCAGCCTGATGCTTACTGCATTCAGCCAGACAAGTGGGTCTTATTTCTGTTCCCTGCCTTGGGCATGCTTTCTACATTTTATCCCATTTCTGCTATGCGAACACTAGAGTTGCACCACTCACAGGAGGTGCCCCAGCAGGCACAGTGGGGTTTAATCCCCTTTCCAGAACTATGCCTGTATGAAATAGCTGGAAATCAGAGCTGGGATGAATTAAGGTGGTTAAAATCCTTTTCCTAATGGCCCCATCATTAGGACATGAGCCTCCCTCAGAAGGGAAGTTAGGAGGATGAGGCTCAGTTAATGGGTCATCCAGGTGTGACAACAGTGTAGAGCATACGCAGAGAGTTAAATGACAGCACATCAACTAGTGTAAAACGAATAATAAAAAGTAAGTTACTGCCTCCTCTTTCTGTAACACCTCTCCCACTTCATTAGATAGAATTTCACTCCTCTGAATATGACAAACTGGGCCAAAAATTCCTGGCATAACTCAGTCATCCCACTAGCTGTGATGAGTAACTGAAGGAAATCTAACTTGCTTCTTTTCTAGAACTTGCACTGGAGGAGTAAAATTCAAGAAGTGGGGCAAGAAAAAATATTGTGTAATATAGCATGACTTATGTACATGTCTTAGGCAGATAATTCAGGCTGAATGATGCTTAAAAGCTATAATAGACTTGCTTCCAGCAATGAAATAGCCTGTACTGCTGTAAAATGTCTGCCCAGGGCACTTCAGTGAGTTTGGGATTCTCCTTCTAGATTAGCCAGGGGAAATAGCTGAAGTCTCTGATAATGCAACCTTCTCTTTTTGATGGTGCTGAACAGCTCTATACTGTTAGCATGAGGCTGCTGGAGATGACAGAAACATGGATTTTTTTAAGGTGCAATTGTTTTAAAAGTATTAGCTCTTCTCCACACTGAAATATTGGGAGATCTTCCATTAGGCCAACTGGTAACTACATATTTCTTAGACCCACACTGAACTGAATGCGATGGGTAAAAATCCCTCTCTCGGGGACTGTCAGTCTGTTCACTTATAATGAGCAGAAGCAATTGGAATTTCTTCTTTCTAGTCAGAAAATGCTGATTCAAGAAAACAAACTCGTTTGGCAGGAACTTATTGCTTGTGAGAGACCTGTTGGGAAATTCCTCTGAGGTGCAGGAAAGCCGCTGCTCTTGCACAGAGACCCAAAAAGAGAGATGGGCCCATGGACAGGCACCTGCTGCTGCTGCTGCATCTGCCTGGCCATAGCACCAAGCAGTTACCCGTTGGAGGGGGCATTTTTCACTTCGTTTTGGCCAGCTAATTCTGTGCAAAGGGCCAGAGGTCACCAAAGACCAAAATTAAGTAGTGGCACACCAATCCATCACAAACCTAGCATGTATTTTATTTTTGCATAGCAGGAGAAAATACTGAAGACTCAGAAAAGTCCCATGGCATGGGAACATCATTTTCCACTCAGCTCAGATAAAGTGTTTTTAAAAGCCAGTGCTGTCCTTGTCAGACATGGGCACTGAAACAAGCATAAGATGTTCATTATTAACACCCCGAAGTCCAAAAACTCCAGAGACGTGGCAGAGGGGTTCTTGTCAGATATAAAAACCAGGATAGCATACAGCCATAGCCAAAGGAAAAATCATAAATTGGAACACTGACATAAAAAACATACAGTGCAGGTGTTATTTAGAGACACCATTTTTAAAGGCCCTGTAAAAACTCTGGCACAATTTTTTTACACTCAAAAGGTGGCATGTCCAATTTTTCCCCTCTAGTTTTAACACTTGGATTTTGTGTAGATAACATTGGGATGAGTAAAAACTGGAAGAGAAACTGTAAGCTTGCCCTATAAAAATCTAAGGTGCATTAGAAGACATACACAGAACTTCTCAGCCATTTTTCCATTTTCCTGATTGAGCCCACACCTTGAAAAGAAAAATAACCTGGGGGGGCCAGCAAGGAAAAGGAATGGCTGTGTTTAACTATTGGCTTTAGTCTGCAGCTTGATTTCCTTGCACACTTTTAAAAGGAATATCTGTGTTTAGTCTAATGGAAAGCGTCTGTCTGAAGGTGCTCACTGCCCCTATGAACATTTTCACAGACACACAGTGTTCAGCCCCATCTGGCTGGGTTACTGATGATGTCATTTCACACAGCATTGACTAAAACATTGTTGAGCAGATTTTTTTTTGTAGCTCTTCCTTCATTTCAAGGAAATGCATACTAGCAAATAGCAAATGCCCGCCCTGTGCTGTGCCTGCTGTGCTGCAGAGGAGGATTTCCAGACTGCAGATTTGTTTGTTTGGAAGGGAAGGCTTTTTGCCCTGGCCTGGGAAATTGCCATCTGTAGGTGGGTTCAGTGAGGAGTTAAGACTCACAGGCCAAGAACATTCAGCTTTTCTAAAGGACTTTGCAGACAGACAACATTGGGCAGAAGACTGAATTTGCACAGGCTGATACGGGTCAAGGAAGAGAAAAGGGTAAGGAGTAGGAGGAAGACAGGACTGTAAAACTTCAAGGACACTGTCAAAAAGTGAGTTTTCTTTCTCTCTTTGTCACCAGTAAATGAAATACCCTGTAGGATTCCCTTAGCCACTGATTGCTCCAGTTCTGCTTCAATAAATTACTTGGAGCAAAGGGAGTTATGCCTCTCTCCTTCACTGCCTCTCCAAAGGCATGGACTGCTGATAGCTGTCCAGGGCCAGATGCATAGTGTTGCTTTCACACCATAGTTTCACACACTGGAGCCTTCATTTTGAAACGTGGGAGCTCCCAAGCTGACTGGAGCTGCCAGGTCCCCCCGGGTTGGACTAGACCCCTGGGTACCGGGTTGCTGGCACAGCTCAAGAGCTGGATGGTGCAAGATGCAGCCCACCTTTCCCAGACTGGACATCTAACGGCAAGGGATGCATAGTGGGCACGTCACACCAGGGCTGCCCTACAAAATCCTTTTGTTTACGAATGTCTTATAACGCCCGCCCTAAACTTAACATGAAGGGGACCATGGCCTGGAGCTGGTCCTTGGCACAGCACTTCCCACTGCCCTGTCAAGCAGAACGGGGAATCGGCAAGAGCAAGTAGTCGACTACCCCCAGAGATTAAGGACACCTTAATCAAAGGTTCAGAAACATGCAGAAAGCAGCAAATTACTGCCTTGGCCTTTAATTTCTTTCACTGGGGTGCCCAGTCTGGCTAAAAGGCTTTGTATAAAAGGTCATCCACAAAGTCCGCCACCCGTGCTGGGCCTGGGTGCACTGCATTCTGCCCACCTAGCTGTGCTGGAGCAAGACTGCAGGCTGGAAAATGAGATGTGTATCTTGAAAGGTTAACCCCTTTGAGGACATTTCAAGATAAACAACCACTGCTCTCCAAGGCTTTCTGCCCGCTCTGAAAAAGCTCGTGGCAAACAAGCCCAGGCAGGTACCGCAGAGGGGAGCAGGAGCTGGCAGCTACGCGACGAAACGGTCACAAAGCAGCGCCTGCAATCACAAGAACGGGTGTGCATTGCCCTTGAACCTACGGAGAAATCAGCCCCAGTGCAAAGGGATCTTTTAGATCCTACTAAAGGTGAAATTCTGCAAACCTGTCCACAACCAAGCCACGCGTACCTCAGTGAAGGGGAATTTTTTCCCTGAGTAAATGGCTATTTTCTCTCTGTAACCACCCCATGGGTATTAGTGAATTCTGCACTGGTGAAAAGATTCAACAGACTTTCAAAAGGAAAAATGGAAGTTTGGTACTTGGCAAGTCCACTTCAGGTTGAACATTTTGAGATGACTTTATCCTCCTACACGTATTACGATCAATCTATCTTCTAAAACACTTGAGTGATGTTTGAGCACTCGGGCTTACTTCAAGTGCATTTCTTATATTGTCTACTTCCTTTTCTCACTGTATGTACTCTGTAGAGGCTTCTTCCAGTTTCTTTCATTGTTATTTTCTATCCTTTTAACCTTTAAAAAAATCAGTGTTAGGAAAGGTTGTAGAAACACCCTCAACTGTTTTTATAAAATATGTTAATCTCTCTATCTACCAAGTTACCTTGTTTTTAATGGCAAAATCATCCTCCATTAATATTACATTAAAAACACTGCTTCTCTACATCAAGGGCCAAACTCTGCTCTCAGAAGTGCACACACAACACTGCTGAAAGGAATGGCAGTTCCACACAGGAATCCAACAGCAACATCTGGCCCCAGATGTTTTATTTATTTGTAATTTAACATTGCGTTATACAATATTCATAATTTTGCTGCTTTCCATTTCAATGACTGTTATTTGTATGACTTTAAGAGCCTGCCTGAATGCGGTTTTAGTGCTCAAACAAGTAGAAATGAGTACAGTGAAGCAAATCTGCACATATTTCTGGAGGTTCAGAAATCTTCCTGATGAACTACACTTGTCTCAGCGGTGAGACTTGCTGAACCACCATAATTCCAGGGGAAATCAATTGTGAAAACACCTAGGGCCCATGTGAGAGCCAAATTTCAAAAAGCAAGGCAGCTTGCAGGCAAGGACATGTCCATAAGCTTTAGGAGAGGCAACTGGTCAGAGAGCACATGGCAACCTTGTGGCACAGATGGATGAGAGGGCAGGTCTCTGTGCAGCATCTCTTCCCCCATATGAGTCCACATGCCTCTTACCCCGTCATGGGGACCGGGCTGAAGATGAAGGCACAAAGGTCTGACATGGGAGCTGAGAGCATGATTTAGCCTTTCAGATTGGGAGAGCTTATAAAATCACTACAAACTAAGTAAAGCTGCCTTCATTACTTGATTTTGCTAATTTATTATGTTTAAGGCTTTTCTTTCCCCATGTTCAACTAAACTGGACCCCTCATGCCTGTAAAGTTAATCCTCCCCATAAACCAGAAATCATTGTTAATATTTGCAAATCTTATCACTGGAATGGAAATGGTGACCTGTGGGACTGTCCCACTTTTCAAGCAATTGAAGCATTAAGACATAATTTATGCACTTGAGAAGAAATTTCCATATCACAGAGATTGCTTCATTCCCTGTTATGACTTATGAAGGGTGTTACTAGTAAATGAAACCACAGAGAACTGTGTTACATAAGAACTTGTTTTGACATGTATAGTGCATCTTATTTACGGTGATAGTCCAAATGTACTGTTTTAATGCAACTGAACATTATTCCAAGGTCGTCCAGACCAAAAAAAAAAAAAAAAAAAAAAAAAGGCTAAAGCAAGACTGTATGATCTTCATTTCATTATGTAACAAAATGCCAGATAGCTGTGACACTTTGGACAAGCTATCTGTGACGCATGGAGATTAATTTTTATATTATATTTTTAGTATTTATTTGCAAGATGGCCTATTGGAGAAGGGAGGGACAGAGGGAATGAGAAAGGGACGGAAGGGGGGAAAAGACAGCAGCAGGGAGAAGGAAGGAAGGAAGGAAGGAAGGAACAAGGAAGGAAGGAAGGAAGGAACAAGGAAGGAAGGAAGGAAGGAAGGAAGGAAGTCCTGGTGTGAGCCGAGGACTCAACCATCACCACATCATCCATGTCTCTCAGATGCAACCCACTAAGAGCAGCTTCCCCTGAGACATTCTGCTGGGTCCTGCCCTCACTCCCCATCACAGCCCACTCAACCAGGGCTCCTCATCTCTCTTGTGCTCCTTGGCTCCCCAGTAAGCTTCTGGAGGGGAATTAAAGCTTTTCTCCCCAGAGCTGCTTTTCATCCCCAATTCTGACCAGGCCCACAGCACCTCCACCAGTGCAGTACTTGTTCCAATGACTTACTGTTACTGATGACTACAGTTAGTTGAACGTTGCTGTGTATTTCTGTAAAACAACACTAAGCAACAACAGAAAAGCATGGATTCCTCTCAAATCCCTCCCTTGAACATGTTATACACTTTGAAACCTTATCTGGCATTTACTGTAAGAGCTCTGGTTAGAATTATTACACACGTAATTGTCTCTGCTACATGCTTGATCCAACTCCATCCACAGGCTTCCACCACTGAAAGTTCCACAGAGGTTCCACCACTGAACCATGCACATTATAGACTTGAGAGAGGGTTTACCTAATTAGAGTCCATGATATATTCCACAAAGATAGTCATCAAAATACCAGCTGGTGATCCCCTGCTTAGCCACTTCTCCTATGAATCAAAAAAATTATTCTTTTTCTCCCTTGGAGAAGTGTTGCTGAAAACAAACTACTAAATTTTGCTTTTAGGGTTCTCAAAAGACTAAGTGAGATATATTAGCTGTCTGAGGACAGACAACTTTCTATTCTTCGTGGAATTCTTGTTGGTTTAATTGGGCTTTGTAGAAAAAATAATGTTATTTTAAAGGAGCAACTAAAGAGTGTGGGTGTATTTTTATACACTCAATTGCTGGTGTATTACAAGTCTGTTGTAGAGTTAACCTTACAGACATTTTCTGTGATGTGTATAGACAGTATTTGGATATTTTAAAAATATACATGAGTATTACTGTTACACAGATGTAACAATGAAGCCAGAATACCAGCATTGGCTCTGTTTGATGGAAATCACAGTCTAGGCAGCTGCAGGGAAGTTTTTAACCATGTCACAGCAAGCTGGGCTTCAACCAAGGGCTTGACAACTGTCCCACATTCCCATTTTCACAGATCATTCCAGTTTTGACCCTCACAGGCTCCCAGCTGTGGGAAACATTAGCAACCCTCTGACTCTCACCCCTGTGTAACCGTACACACAGGTATGCTATGTGTTTGCATTGCCCCTACATGTGTGTCCTGAAGCTGGGAAGTGGGAGCTGTGCCCTATAGGCAGCTCCCACTGCCTATAGGACAGTATGAAGAAAACCACATTCTGCTTCTGTGATTTCCAAAATGTAGGGCTCTGAGGTGCTTTTGGTAAGTAGCAAGCTGGAATTTCAGTCCATATCCATTGCAACCACTGACACTGAGAGTCGAGCTTGCAATTCATCCACAGACACAGGATAAACACATAGGCTTTCAAATCATCAGGGGCAGACTGGTTCCCATTCCTCCATAAGAAGATGAGTGATACAGAATTGGAGGATAAACCTGGAATTTACAGTTTCATTCAGACATACAGCACTTCATCTACCATCTACTCCATGGAGTCAGGAGGGAGCTACACAATCGTTAAAACCATATCACTTTCAAGTCCATAACTTGCCAAGTGCTCTGCTATAGTCTTTTCCTAAACAGGATAAGTAACTTCCACTCCATACTGAGTCAAAACCCAGTTGCTGGCATGGACCGATCAACATGAAGTAATTTAAGGAAGGTGTTGCGAGAAAGCCATTGTAAATTATACCTTTTATTTTGGCTTGAAAAACAGGTATTGCAATGAACAATGTCAGGCTCTTTTCCCTGGGAACTTAAATTAATGTTATCCAAGCCCTACTAATCCTGCCTTTCTACAGGGAAACCTTCCTTAGCTCAGGCAGGCTGTATTTTCTAAGTCACCATCTCACTTCTGGATGGTTGTTTCCCTCATCTTAAAGGCAAACAAAAGAAAAGAACAACCACATGGTATTAAGAAAAGCAACCTGGCAAGGAGCTGGGGTAGCTGTGCTTTGGTGTAACGTCTAACTGTTGTCAGAACGCTGTGCTTGAACCTGCCCGAGGAAATCAGAACTATGAGTCCGGATTCCTCTGTCAGCATAAGCTTTTCATTCACACCTAAGTACAGTTCTTGACAGCTGTGGCTTCCTTGTCAGATTAAATGTATCAGAACTCTGCGTCTGTTTTCAAACCAAGTAAAAAAAGCTTATTAGAAAACATGGCAGTTGCAAAAAGATCAGAAGAGTTGTACTGATTGTACGGACCTAATTACATCTCATTAATCCTGAGAGCAAAGGTGGAAAGACTGCGAACACAGACCAAGGCAAGCAAACCTATGCCATAGGAATACAATGAAATACATTGCATGTAGCTAGTAGTTGTTACTTATTTATGGTGGTGTCTAACAATCCCAGTGGTTTCCAAACACCCAGAGATTGTTTGCTCTGCAAGAAATGCAAACCCAAAGGGGATGCATTACAAGCCTGTGGGTGGATGCTGACAGTGTGGGCACCCACCTTCCCAGCTTGTGACAAACTAAGGATAGCCTGGCCAGTGTAGGCAGGTGATGAAATCCCTCCTAAACTTGCCTTTCTGGCTGTGGAGCTGACTCAGAGCTGTGTTGCAGAGCACCCTCTCACTGCTCGGTATCCTGAAGGCCAACAGGCTGCTAGTCCCCCATGGGGGATGCCCACCGTTCAACAGTTACCCTGCAGTCTATCCTGGTGCCAAAAAAATGTCAATGGTAAAAGTAAAGGCAGTTGCTATAATGCAGGTTTTGTAGGTGTGCAGAAACGATGTCTTTAGTTACAGATATTTCCTCCAGGAGGCACATCTTTGTCTCATCTACCTAAAAAGCTGACAGGACACTCGCACAACTCCTGTGGGTGGAAACCAATCCCGACAATCACAACCTGGGAGTGATGATGTCCTTAAATATACATTTCCTCTATATTCAAGCCTTCCCCCAATGTGAACCAAGTGATTCACCCACTCAGTGCTTGCTGAAGATCCTAGCTGTAACGCAGCAAGGATGGTGTGTTGTCTCCATCTGGCAAAAGGGACATGAATGTTAGATGGAGCAAATGAAAATTCTCTTGTTGGGGTGAGAGTCTTGCTTAACTCTACACCACTGCAAAGGAAATGATCTTGTCTCATCAGCAGGTTGGTGGAGACCAAACTTTTCATAAATTGAAAACTATTTAACACAAATGAACACCTACCATTTATAGAAACAATAGGTGTCATTTATCATTAGCTCTTCAAAAATCCTGGGCATGATAATAACCAAACATTTCCAAAAGGAAGGTTAGTGGGTGGATAACTGTATCATATACCAGACTTTGGTGGACACAGTATCAAAACAGTGTCTTCCTTTGCTGTATAGCACCATGATTACTCCTACTTAGCATCCATATGCTATGCTCGTAAATATGAAAGCTGGGTTATTTGGGATATTTGTGTTGTAAGAATACTAAAGCATATTTTCTTTGATGTGTAGAAAACTGGGAGACAGAGTTACTCTGAAGTTCTTGTCTGAACTTATATGTCTAGTTTGAAAGGGTCAAAAAGAGGAGCGTTCGTGTGTGTTTTCAGATCCAGCAGTAGATATTACTGGTTTTTTTAAAAAAACCCCTGCATTAACATGGCTGCAGCCAGCTATATGGACCATTAGATGAGATTCTGAGAGGAAAAAAGAAGAGGAAAAGGAGAAATTATCACCTGCTGGAAGAACTTAGCCAACTGGTGAATGGATGTGCTAAAAATCTTCAGAAAATGAGAAAACCTCTCCCAAATAAGCAACTGAACAATGTAATGGAAGTATGATATCCAGGACTGACAGGACCTGTCCACAGCAGAAATAACTTTCACTGCCACATTAAAGACACGTTGGATCCCCCTTACAGAGAGCGATGGGTGGAAGGTCTCA
This sequence comes from Astur gentilis, assembly GCF_929443795.1. Taxonomy (NCBI): domain Eukaryota; kingdom Metazoa; phylum Chordata; class Aves; order Accipitriformes; family Accipitridae; genus Astur; species Astur gentilis. Next base: position 14,509,533 of record NC_064904.1, read on the forward strand.
CTGCCATGCTGCTCCCGTACAAGGGCAGGTACAGCCGGAGCTCTGCAAAACAGGAGCCCAGATCTTTTTTGAAGGGTAGGAGCAGGCAGCCTGAGAGAAACTGAAGCTTCAGTGGTGAATGTTACTATAAAAGAAACTCAGAACACGCCTGCTGACAAGAAGAGGATCAAATATTTTCATCCCCAAAAAAAGAAGTTTGGAAATCTTAGGAAATATTATCTGTCACTGCCTATAACCTGTTCTTACCAGTGGTATTTCTGACAAGGACTGATCTCAGTGATCTCTCACTTGAGAAATACATACAGCCTGTATTACCCTGTTAATTTCTCTCTGACTCAGAGCAGGATGCAGGTGGAATCTGTAATGATTTCATTGCAGCCATTCTGTCTTGGACTCTAATCTCAGTAGATCTCAGAGATAAGCAAAATCAAGGCAAAAACCTAACCGAAAAGTCTCCAAGGAAAAGCCAAATGCTAAAGAGAGAGGCAGGATGACTCAGGACTCTTTCCCAAGGGCTGAATCTGTTCTCTTAACGAGGTTGCAGAGGGCACTGAACAGTAGAATATAGTTTCCGATCAAGCAAGTTTCAGATCTAGCCATTTATAATCATTAGCAAGATTGTATTGCAGGGTAGGACCTATGAGTTACTGTCACGGCTAAGGATATTGAATTAGGCATTGAACAAACTCGGAACCAGAGACAATCTATGGGTCAAAAAAGGTTGCAGATGATGTTCTAAAGAAAAAAGGGAGCATTAGGAAAAATCCATCTCCTCCCTCAGACCCTTCTCTTACACCCAAACAGGTTCACTTTTGTCCCAGCTGGAATCTGTTTAATGGCATTAGTTTTTCAACTGTGAGTCCACTTTGCCTCTGCTTGCAAAGAAATGTTTTTTGGCAAATGAATGGCAAACCTTGCTTTAGGATCTCTGGTTGGAGAGCACTTCATAATAATATTAACATAATTTGGTGCTGTCATTTCTAAAACATCTCTTTAATGAGGGGAGCTGTTTACCGGTGACTGAGGGAGGCATTGCTATCTCAGAGATCATTTATATTTCACAACGCTGTCAAATCCTGACAAGCAGCAGATTGTAACAGGATGGCTTCTGCTTTTTGATGCAATGTTTGGTACTCTCCGCTCACGTGTGAACGGGCTTTCTGTTTGTACCTTGTCAAACGAGGGGAGAGCAGCTCTAGGGAGGGGGTAGGTGTTTCTACTCAGCCTGACACGTTCAATTTACATCAGTTATGCTTGCAACAGGGTAAACATTTTTCTAAAAGAGGGTGTTGGCAATAGCAGCGGTCGTCTGCACCTTATTGATATTCCTTTGCATTTCTGATCAGGTGGGGACATGCATGCCACCCCACCAGCCAGCAGTAACTCACATCAGACAGCCGGGGAGTATTTTGCTGCCGGCATGCCCTCTTCTCAGTGACCACTACAACCAGGGAGAAGAGTTCCCTCTGTCCCTAATGGAGCCAGTACTTCACGAGCCCTAAGGCAGGTGGTTTATGGAAGCTAAAATTGCAGCAGCCAGACTGTCCCCGTTTAAGCAGCCTGGAGGATTTAAGCAACCGCTTGAACACTTCGAAGCATGTGAAGGACTGCAGCCCAACTTCTCAGGGGTGACAGGCGATGCAGCTCTGCTGACGGCAGTGGAGAGACACCGACCCAAACTAGCTGGCCCTATGGCTTTCCAGGCCATGTTCATAGATTTTCTGCAAGCTCTTGGGCTCATTTGAAATAGTTTTTCATGAAGGCCAGAGCAAAAAAGCTCACATCTGGGCTATGTCCTGCAGAGTCTGGTATTACAAGAGCTGGGCAGCAAGTTCGGAGCAAACAAGCGATCTGCCAAACTAGCAGGTTTTAAAAGAAACTGAAGAGAAGCTAAAACGCAGTTTGCTAGAACGAAATGGCCCAGCTGCAGAAATAGCTGGAGCGACCGTTTTCAAGGTATTAATCATATCACCCTCCTGACCCACACTCCTAATTCTCACCAGGGTGGCTGTGCTGGGCAAGCAGATTTTCTGCTCTCCTACTGACACCGACTTTGTGAAGCTCCAGCCTGGCGCCCGCAGCCTGCCTCTTTTTAAGGCTCAGCAGCACTCCAGCGATGCGAAGGCAGCTGAGGTAATCGAGGAGTACAGATTTTACAGTATTGTCTGCAGTTCAGCAGTTAGCTGGTACATAAAGGCTCTGCTTTCATTCGTAGCCAGTGCTGGCAGAAGGCCTGTATTATGCCCTTTCATTTAAGACAAAGGCTCTCACACTGCAGTCTCCGGTGTGGAGAAATCTTTTGTACAGGCAGAGCCAGTGGGAGAAGGAGCCTTCTGGTCCCTGTGCTCCTTCTCCAGGGAGATTATAAAGAAAACCTCTTCCTCCTGCACATGGGCCAGATGAAGAACTGAAGCAATAATGCCTTTTTATCACAGTAATTACAGTGCCCATTGTTTTAATGACAGTGTTGTTGGGAAACAGGCATAGTCCACAGTCCCAAGGAGTTGTTCCAGTGTACACAAATACACGATTTATTATATTGTTGTCAGATTAGACGGACCACTCAGCCTTACTTATACTGCCATTTTCCCCCACAATTCTTTGTGCGTATGTGTATTCGTTTTATTTAACCAGATTATGCAAACTACCCGGTCCGGGAGGAGACAAAAGGCCATTTTTCTCTGGAGAACTTCCTTCGGGACTAGCAATGATGGGCTGAGATGGGGAAGGGAGACCTCGTCCGACCACAGCACGGCCTGCTTAGTGCGGTTATTTACAGGGGAACAATACTCTGCTTATAGAAAATGTGCTGGGAATCACTGTTTTCTGTTACTTCCTAAAACAGACATCTGCAGCACATTCAAACACACCTCTGTCTAGGCACTTGTGGGTGTGCTACCAGACAGAAACCTATACAGAAGCCTCTACAGATTGAGAAGCCCTTTTTTTAAAAGGTTTAAGCAAAGTGAGCATATAAAAGAAATATAGAAAAGTGGTGATGAGGCAAAATCTAGCTTTAGAGGAACTAAAATCGGTGCTGGAAGGTGTTAATGTCTGTGACTAGTGCTACAGATAGCTGGCAAGACTTGGTGCGTCATGTAAGAATGTATCTGAGAAAGAAATCTCCAAGAAAGGGTCATGATCTCATGACTGCCTCAGTGACAGGATGGGAATCACAGATCCTCTGGGTGCAGCTTACAGGACACAGAGCACGAGGTCAAGGCACCACCTACCTCTCACACATAAAACCTCAACAAGCAACCACATACTCTGAGTCAACCGGACTTTTTCTTTCGTCAGTAGGGACAGATAGACATCTGCAGAGGCCTCTGCTCCCCTGGGAGGGCAGGAACCACCTCTGGCAATTTTTCCTACTCTCCACTGACTTTGGAGAGAGCCTGTCTGACAAGCTTTGGCTAGCTGTTGGCTTTTAGATAGCTGAAGCTAGTTGCAGGGAGCCCCATGCAGAGCAGTTTATATGTGAAGACTTCATTTTCCCAAACTTGTCTGTAGGCCAAGATAATGCAGATCACAGCTTTCTAAGAAAATTTGCAGAGCAGCTTTCTGAGCCACTGACCTCAATTTATAACAGCTCTTGGAAAATCAGAGGAGTCACGAAGCCTGGGAGATGCTATTGTACCAGTGTAGAAAGAGGCCACTGATAAAACCTTGCATAACTATCAGTTGGTTCATCTGGAATTGACTGCACGCAAAATCTGATATGGGAGAAAATCAGGAAATAATTAACAGATAGCAGCATAATTAATGCAATCAAGATGAGTTTATGGAAAGTAAGTTTGGTCATGAAGAAACTTGATGCTGTCTTCCTCAGGACAAGTATGTCTGAGAAAGTTAACTTTGTTGGCATCAGATACCATCTCTGGATAGTCCAGTTTTCAGTGAGAAGTTTGACATCCACACTGCAGAAAGTGTTTTGTAAAATTACTGGGAGTTTAGGAAAAAAATGGCAAGGTTCGCAAGAGGAAGCTCAAGAAGGTTTGGTCACAATAAGAGATGACTTCATCTCATCCTATTGAGGAGAAGATTTCTATAATCAGGTGCACACAGAGTACCCCAGTCCAATGATGGAGCTAAACTGAAACTAAAGGTAGGGTTAGAGACATGGGGTGTGCTTCTAATACGGCAGGTAATTATGCATAAAGAACAGTTTGCCCACATATGTAGTAATTTATCTATCTTGTAGAAAAGTATCTTAAAAGTTTCAAAAGCTGTGAGGTCATCTGGCTTCTCTCTTCACCTACTTGCTTTAGCTAGAACCCGAATGTACTCACCACTCTGTACTCTTGGTGAGCTGTAGCCATGAGTTACAGCTCCACAGTACAGATGGGATCAAGGGAGGGACGGTTTCCATAGACTTCTGAGCCTGGGTAGCATTGAGCAGAGCCCATCTTCTGATCAAATCCAGCAGTGCCTGAGCAACGTGACCCTGATCTACAAAAAAACCTGTACCAGTATTGCACTTGTGCTGCTTTCACCACACATCCTCCTCTCCTTAATTGCTTTTGACCTTACCCACAAACGTAAAGGGCACTTTAGGATTTGGCTTATTAACCACTATAGCAGCAAGCCCTTGGGTAGTAATGGAGAGTAATTGATATCATTCCAAGCTCACAATAATTTGTGTCACTGGGATCAAATGTTTGCCAATTTCAGGGGAATTTAGCTCACAGATTGTTGGGGGGAGGAGGGCATTGGTTTTGTTGTGGTTTGATGGGGTTTTTTTAATTGCGACCCTAAAAATAATAATCACGAAGTGATTTAGGTCTACTTCTCTTATGACATTTTTAGACTGAGCACAGGGAACTGCATCTCTTTTGCTATTTTCAGAGGCTAGTGGTATTGGTAGCACACAGAAAAGCCAGACAGCTTTTCCTATGTAACATTTGCAGATTTTAAAAGTACAAATCCTTCATCCTTTCAAAATCTCATTTTTGTTCATTCCAGACCAAACACTTCAGGAACCCTACATGACCCCATCCTGTAGCACTTTTTAAAAGGTGAGGGCTGAAAAGTCTTTATAGTTGTAAGATTTTTCTGTGTTTAAACAGTCTTACATTTTTTTAATTTGAAATAGCTTAGCATGAACTCCCAGCCATGAGATACTGCCACTCAGGAAGCTTTCTTGGCATTAAGAAATAAAAACCCCAAATAACCACTTTTTGCAAAGTTAAAAAAATGACCAAGACAGCAAACCATCATCCATAACTTTGAAGAAGATTTTCTGTTCTACATTAATAAATCTTAAATGGCTCACAGTCAAGGGACCAGCCAACCCAAGTCTCAGCATGGAAATATGATATTCAGTATTTTAGAAGGAGCTCAGCAATATTGATTGTGCTTTCTGCGTACAGCTTGCAGGAAAATGACAGAGAACAAGGTGCCTACCTCAATTTGCAAGCAGCTGGTTTCAGGGTGGACATACTGCATTGATGCTGGGCTTTCCCTCAGGCAAACCATACGTGCAGTCAATGAATATTATAATATGTTTTTTAATAAAACAAGGATGGCTGTCAAGTGAGGACTGTGGTGTTTCAGCTCTGGAGCATCTCTAACACCTCTCAGCAATACAGACCTTTGCCTGCAGTTCCTGCATGGAAAACGTATTTGGTTAAAGAAAGTAAGTTAATTCCAACTGGGCAAAGCGTTGTGGCTCCTGCTGCAGCCAAGAAACCCTTATTGCTGCCCAAGGAGGGCTGGCCAGGGGGGTAGAGAATGAGCCCAGTGCACACCCACACGCACACTCCCCCTCTGCTCCCTGGGCAACAGTCAAGCTCCACACCAGGCTGCATCTTGCCAGCAATGGGCTAATAAGAGCTGTCCTTACCTGACATCTCTCCTTGCAGGAGAGAGGAAAAGTAGCATGCCTTTCCCTGTATGTGCAGGGAGAACTAAATGAAATGATGAAACAGAAAAGTCAATCTTTTTTTTTTTCCAAGTTAGAATACAAGGGTTTGGGTTTTTTTTTTTTTCAAAAAAACCCCACAACCCTCCTTCCCTTACACCCTTCTGGATCATTTAGGAAAATAGTGTGACAAAATGAAAACTATCCTTCAGAGCACCAACCCCATACACTTGCCAAGGCAGGAGAGAGTTGTTCTTGATGCATCTGATTTTAATTTAACACTACGCTTCACCGTCACAGCAAATAATTTCACATACATGCTCTAATTAGTGATGGGGAAACCTCAGCAGGTTTTCAGTCTGGCTTCAGTTTAAAAAAGGAAAAATCTGGATGTTTTATCTAAACCTCATGAGGATGAAAACATAGGAAATTGGAAATCTCCTCATAGGAACAAGGTTCCTTGTAAGACTGTTTGCTTGTTTCAGTTTCAGTCTAAGATGGAAACCAGAAATGACAGAACTTCCCTGGACATTTCTGAACCATTATACAGAGAAAGCCCTAAAAGAGAGATCTTAAAATGGAATTGAATGCAGATTTTAACTACTTTTTGTTTTCCCTGATTCTTGGCCTAGACAAAGCTCTTCTTGACCTTATATATTTAAAATACTGCTGCAAAAATAATTTTCCTGAGTGCACTTTTACCACTAGGGCCACAAAGTTTTCCATGAGAATGATGCTCTAAGCAAAAACTGTTCTTATGGAAGAAAACTGAAATCTGTGTGGAAGAAAACCGCTTTTGTGGATATTTTCCATTTTCTGTTGAGGGAAAAAGTCAAACTATTGTGGAAGGTTCAATGTTATTCTCTAGGGGGAGGGAAGATGAATGGACACAACTTTCCAGAAAGTTGAAGGATTTGCAGCCAGGTTCAGGAGAAAATGCGGAAGAAGTTTTGCACCTGCCTCCACAACAGCCCAAATCTCTCTATGAATTCTGGTTTCAGCGAGGCAGGGATAGAGGTCTGGATCTCGGGAAGCAAGGATGGAGAAGAAACAGGAGGGACACCAATGCCCACGGGCACTGTGTGCCTTTTGCCAACAGGGTTGCGTGGGAAGGGATACTGCCAGGGTATCCAGCATCCTGCAGGCTGGATGTAAAATTGGCACAACAGTCCCAGCTTGGTAACTGCCACCCCAAACAGCTTAGTTTAGTTTTTCCCAAGGTGGGCTTTCTGGAAACACCTTCTCATTAAAAAAAAAAAAAAAAAAAAAAAGATAATCATCCAACTGTTTTTTTCTCCAGTTCAGTACAGTTGGATGGGAAAATGCCGTTGCCACTCGCCAGCCACCTCAGTCTATCCCATTACCCCACACTGTACTCCTAACCGGTGACTCCCTTTCTCCCATGTTGTCCCACGCATCCTCCTCACCCTCCCCTCTTACCAACTGTGGCATGCCACTGCAGCATTGACACCTCTCCAGCTCCCACCACACCTCCAGCTTTCATTGTCCTCCTGCCCAGAAACATGCACAACGTGTTATCACCAGCTCCCTCCCCTCCATAAGGCTCCTCAGCCTGTCCAACACGGGACGGCCACCACAGCACAGCTGGAGCAAGCCAGGGGGGTCAGACCAGTCTTCCCACCCCCTCCTGCTCCTCCTTTATGCTGGTGGTGGCCAAACACTCTGCCTGTTGTCTCCTGCCCAGACTCAGACCACTCGGGGAAGAGGAAGCCTCTTTTTTACTGCCTTTTACACCTACTATGGTGAAGTCCTGATTCTGGCTGGAGCCAGTAGGTGCTGCTATGTTCAAACAATAAATAATAACCATTCCTAACCACAGCCATTTAAAAATAATTGTGTTTTGGCTCCTGAAACACCTAGTTGCTTTTACATTTCAATGTTCTCAATGTAACCCATGTAGGTTTTGCAGCAGTATGTGTTGTTCTGGCTGGTTAAAAACATTTCTCCTGAGCAGGGGGATGCCAATCAATGCAGCTACACCACTAAACAAATACAACTCCCTGCTTCGATCCATAATCTGAAGAGTTATTTCTGTATCCACTTACAGAAGAAAGTTGTTTTAAAGAAATATCACGAGTAGCAAACACAGGAGCCTTTTCCAATATTCCAATTTTCACACATGGATGAGTTTGGGTAATTGTTCTTGGGCCATGACACTGGAGCAAAGCAGTCAGCAAGTGAATTTATGTAGCATTTTTCCTTCATACATTTATACGTGGAAAGCGTGTTCATCCACACAAACACATCGTCATTGCAGACTCTGCTCTCTGGCTCCCCTTCACAGCTTATTCATGCTGCTAACCAAGGAGGAGGTAGTGGGGAAGCTTCTTAGAAACAAGAAGCAGGTAAAACAGACCATTGATTCAAACAGGGAAGGGAGGGACACCGTGGCCTCTGGACCTGTGAGGCCATCAAGGCCTGCTGGTTTTAACTCCAGGTCTGTTAATGGTCTACCTCGAGACTCCAAGCAGGGGTCCATATGACTGTCACCGTCTCTGTTTCCTTGCTTTTGCCTATTTAGATGGGAGAAGAGGCCTCACTTCTTCCTATAGCTCATCATCACAAGGACATTGTTCGGCTCTTTCTCCATCATCTTCTACTGTACTTTCATGGCCAGATAGTCAAAAGTGCTTCAATAGCTGCTTAGCCACCATAAAGGAGAAAGTTTCCCCATCTCAGATGTGCACTATATACTCTGGGAGAAGAGATGCATCCCCATGTGCTTGCACAGCACAGGCCTCCGGACCCCTGCCCACCAGAGACTGGCTGCTGCTGGCACCCACCCCAGTGACTGGGCAGGACGGGCACTTTTCTGAAAGCACCTCAGAAAACACTCAGCTACGTAGTTGTGCTTTTTGCCTCGGAAAGAATGGAAATCAGAGGTCTCGGATTTCACCACAAGCCTTGGGTTATTAAATGCTTTAACCACACTACTCCACTTGCTATGTGAGGAGTAGGTGGCTGATTTTCTTTCTCTCTCATACCAAAAGCAGTTAAGAGATGACAGCATCTTTCCCTTAGAAACGGTGTCATTTCAACAAGTGACGAGTCCAAGGTGGAGCTGAAAGAGAGGTACAGAAAATGTGTTGTCAGTCAGACAGGGCAGGACTTGGATCTTCTACTATCTCCTATGCCATTAGAAAACTGAGTCACCCTCTTGTTAAAATGGAACATTTATATTATTTAATAAAATTATAACAAGAAAAGGTGCTGGGGGGTGATACCCAAGGTATTCTTTTCCAATAACTCCCTGAAGAAACCTTTCCCTCTATGCTGACTATCCCGGGGAGCTCTGGGCAGCCACACCTGTAATTCAGATGCTTATATTTCAGTGCTGGGGAGGATTGCCCATGGAAAACAGCAAAACACTGGCTGCTGGCTAGGGAAGCTGGTTAGGATAAGCATGTCCCAAAACCTACTCCTGGCTCAAAATCCCAGAGAAGTGGCCTGACCACCAGGTTTTTGACTTATCTTAAGTGTGAGTGTGCATTGACCACGTACTTTGAAAATCTTCATGTCTTTCATATGCCAGAGTAGTCTCCTGATCCAGCCCAGTTTCCAACCTGTGTCATTGCAGGAAAAAATCCCTGAATACATTTGCCAAGTATCATCTCAAAACTCAGAGAACAGAAGGCAAATGACCCCATTAATTTACTTTTTCATAACTTCCAAGGCAATCACAGGATTTTCTGGAACCCATCTGAGTTTTGGGGCACAGCGGTACTGAGAAACTGCCCTGTGACAGCCACATGGGCAACAAGGGAAATGGTGCCTCCATACTTTCCTTCAGTATTTAGCAGACAGTATTTAGCAGATGCAACTTCATTCCTTATGGAGTCAGTACCTGCATCATCCCAGGGTCTCTATCTGCTTTTGGCAGCTCACCAAACAATGCATCCCACACCTAAGTCATTAATAAATATACAATGTTCTTAGGTATTAATGAGAAGAGTTGGACTAAACTAAATAAAGAACTGTGGAAGGGAAAAAAAAAAAAAAAAAAAAAAAAGACAGGTCTAATATAAGTGGAAGTGCTGCACTCTGCTTCTCCTTTCCAGAAGGGACTGTCTGAAGGGGTGACAGGGAGCGGGCAGCCCTGGCTTTCCTCTGCAGCCACCACGGCAGGCACTGGTTGTTCACATCTGTCTGAGGAGCCCCGCTGGGACCAGGCACTGATTCCGCAGAAAACTATGCTGTCATTTTAATTAAACTGCTTCATGCCAACAGCAACAAGTTATACTAATGAGAGCAGATGTATCCAGTAAACAGTGGCATGTTTTTAGTTTAATCTACTTAAACCTGGATATATACTAATTCCTCTGTAAATACCTTAGTGGCCAGCAAAATGAGAAACAGATGATAAAAGAAGAAGTTTGCTTGTGACCCTTGAGACATGGGTATAATGTTTGGCTTGGCATCATTAATCTTATGGTCAGAAGAGTACAGCTTCAGCATGTTTAATGTGAGAGAGAGCTGCTCACAACAAAGTTTCCTCTCTACAGTGCCCTCTGCAAACAGTAATTTCCACATTTTTCTCTCTTCCCTCTAATTAGCTTCCCTTTGGCCTGACACACTCTGAATGTGTTGCCAGCTGAAGAGACCTATCCATCTCCTCTCTTGAATAAAAACATGAGCTAATTGAGTGCAAGGTATTTAAGCACAGTGAACTCTATAAGGTATCACATGCCTCAAGATAACGGATTCTTAAAGAACAGCACCTTAAATAAATCCTTTTGAAATGCTCTCTCAGGCTGATGGCTAAATAATTAATTGTTCCCCAGTGTGTCAGTAAAAATCAATCCTCTGGCAAGAGGTTAAATGAATAGGAATTTTGTCACCAAATTCAGTGGGGCCAGCATTTCGCTGTATGTAACACAAGGGTAGGGACAAGTCTCTGTCTCTGACAAACTTTTGATGTCAGTATTTAACTGAAAAAAACAAGTTGTGTCAATACCATAGGTGACTTTGATTTCCTCCTTCCTCTGTAGGCAATGGGAAGCAGCTTTTGATTCTTACTGAACTGATCAAAACATTCACCTCAAATAATGCATGCTATGAATTTAGTTCTTTCTACAGTTAGTGAATCATTGGCAGATTCATCCTGATTCCTGGAAATGTCATTCTTAAGCAAGCTATGATTACTGATTAGTATCACACAATATTTTCTCGTCATCTGGCTGTTTGCAAGCTGTAACCTTTAGGTATTCAGTATACAGATTTCGTAATTGGTGACTTCAGTCACTAGGCTTATCCTCCCTGATTGGATGATGGGCATTTTAAGACAAAGCCTTACCAAATGATAAAAGAAAACTTCCATCCCACATATAACACTTGTGGGAAATTAAGGACACACAAATATCATGACAAATAACCAAAGCTATTTGCACAGGGAAGAGTAACCAATTTACACCCTCAACTTTATCAAACTGAAAGAAATGCTTTCAATAAAAAAACAAAAAGTCATTGTGGTATTTCAATGCTTTTTTTTGTGTGTGTGTGTGTGATTCACCCCATACAGAAACATCCCCATGCAATCATACTCCACCCAGGGATTTCTACTTGGGGTCCAGCTGGACCCAAAATCTCACTAGGGCTTTGCGACAGAGCACACACTGTCTTCCCTTATCTATGCAGAATGACTTAATGGTCCTTTACACCATGTAAAAACTGAAAGGAACTTGACAATGTTGCAAGCAGTTAATGTTATATCAGGAAGGAAAAAAAATAAAGGAGCCAAAGTCTGACTGTAGTTAATTTCATTAAAGCCATTTCCTATCTTCTGGGCAGACATATGAGGTGACTAAGAACCAAGCACGCCAGGTTGTCTATTTATTGGGAGATTTGCATAATAGCTGCAATACAGTGCATTGAGAGTGGCCATTTATTGGTTCACCAAAAGTTTGTGACAAGCCAGGGCTTATTCTGTGACTGATCCATTCCCTTGCAGATAGCACTGTTGTAACTTGCCATGGAGTGACACTTCTTAGTAATGCTAAAAGGTGAATTTCTGTGAAGCTGCTTGCTTAAACAAAACCTTTTTTCCCCTCACCATGATGGAGGACTCCTTGAGATTCTTTTCCAGATTTCAAATGGAAAGTTGAAATCCTTAAGTTATTCCTTGTGAGTGTTATCTTCACCAGGTTTGGGCTGAGGAAGGAATTAAATGTAACAAACACAAATCCTTGAAGAAAAAGGAAGATAAATATTTAAAATAGTCTTTGAAAGTTAGGCACACAGAAGTGATTAACAAGTAACAGGAATTGTGCTTGTTCTCTTTGCAGATCACTAAAAATTCTCCACTCACCAGGCTGGGACATTAACAAATAATATGACTTGTACCACTTTCTGAACCTGTTCTACAGAACTGAAGAACAACAGGGAGGCAGGGAAAACAACTGCAAGTAAAACCAATCATCTTGCCCACAGTATTTTCCATAAAAAATCTTCCTCCCCTGTAATATTATGGTAAACTACCTTGTTAATCCTCATGCAGCCAATGAGTGGGTTTTTTCCCCTCTTCTTCAAAATGGATCTTTTTTCTTTTTTGTTTTTAATATATGTTATTAGGAATACAAGAGCAATAAAAGTCACTTTTAGATGCAGTCTTTTTCCTGCTCACCCTGCTTGCTGGCCAGCTGTACTGTTCTGTAGCCAAACCCCATCAAGCTGTACCATGAAAGTCGCCTTCTTTAAGCAGACTCCCCCTGACATAACACAACGAAATTACCACTGCATCAACACAGGTGCATTTACTTTGTCTGCCCTATAAATATAGCCTGGAGGATGACTTATATAAATAAAGTGAATGATTTTGTACTTGTAAGGACTTGATAGGGGTCAGCGATTTGCTGAATGCTAGCAGAATTTCTCGGCACAGAACGGGTAAACCAGGAGGGCTTAATTCAAAGTGTTAGATTATCCAGGCATGATAGCTTAATACGAGTGGGAGGAAGGCATAATACAGGGAATCATTTCTCAGACACGTGCATTTATGAAATCATTACTGGGCTAAAGTAGTTCATTTGTCTGCCTTTTTAACTACAGACCTTTGGTTTGAGGAAGACCAACAGTGCGTCCAGTAGTAGGAGCTCCGGGCTGAATCCTGATCACCTATAATTGAGGATTTTCTGTTAACTGCTCCATGCCCTTAGCGTGCTCCTTCTGAAAAGGTGCCAGGCTTATTTCTGTCCGTCTCCAGGTGATAAGAGATGCCAATGGCATCTTGTCTTCGTTAGGTTAATTTGGAGGGGCGCTGGGCTCTCAGGGAGCGCTAGCTCCTGATTAAATGAGAGACTCTGTGAACCCTTTAATTTTCACAGCTTTGTGCTGTGCAAACTTTTATTTGAACAGGTTTTGCTGGCATTCTTTGCAGCCTTTTCAATATTTCTTTTGTGACCAAAAGATAAGGCCTTCTCTCTCTCCACAATTGGAAGAGCACAGAGGCAAGTATTAAAAGGCTTTGTTTTCTTTCCAATTCAACAAACCCGCAGGCCTCATTTTCAGCTGCCTTTCTTCAGCTGTCTCACCATAAAAGGCAAATTTTTGTAGGCAGCCATTTACGTCTGGTGTTGGGAGGGAGAGAGGAGAGGACCGCGTTGTGTGTGCAGACACCGTCTTGGTCCTTAGCTTCACGCGTCGGCTCTTCAGGGACATCTCCCCTCAAAAGCACTGCACAACTTGGAGCAGCACCAGGTAGCTGCAAGGAGAAAACAATCCTCCAACTGATTCCCACATGCTCCACCATCCCTCACCTTCAACATGAGCCGTCATCGTGAGGATGTGAAGAGGAAAAGCCAAGCCCAAGCTGAACAAAAACAATCCTTGGCAATATAAACCATTTTGGAACAACTTTGTACAACACTGCCAATGGAAACATGAACCTTTTATGAGCTTACTCCTGTTTTTATCCACCATCAGGGCCTCCATTGCAGCCTCAGGTTTGAACAGTCTCTCTTGGAGTATTTAGGGGCAGGATGACCTTATTTCCAGCTAATCTCTTGCCTGTCAACTGTTTCAGCTGAGGTAAGTTTAGAAATGAATTTGCTGTGGCAGAGATGAAGGACACCAGGAAAGGCTCTGCCCAAGTCAGCAGAACGGCTGTGTTTGAGTAATATCAGGGTCAAGCACTCAGTAATTCTGAATAAGTCATATGAAGCACCCGCTCATCACCAGCGTTAACATTTTCTGCTTACACCTGACCTTTGACAGGTTTTCTTTTATCCCTACCTTTTCAATAATACCATTTTCCAAAAACTGTTAGACCCAAGATGATATGCCACTCATTGCAAATCAGCTATCACACTGAAAGCACAGAGCCTGATCACAGGAGCTTAGAGCAGCCATGATGTTAATTTGAATGCTGTAATGAATTTGCCTCAGACTTGCTGGTTTTGTTTTCCAAGTTTTACCAATATTTGCAAAAAAAAAAGAAAACCTATTTCAAACAAATATTTCAGGACACCTTTGCAAAGTTTCAAAATTCATATTCATAACTGGGTTTACTCAGAACAGAAATTCAAACTTCAAGAGTTACACTCATCTAACTAGGGAACAGATCCTACCAGGGAACTGACACACCTCATAAAAATAGCTCAAGTTGCAAACTTTGAATATGAAATGCTCCCAGCAAATTGCTCTCCAAGAAGCTGCTGGTGGAGAATGATTTCCAGAAGTGATTCAGCAAACAGCTCAAGAAAATTATGATCTCTTCACGGACAATTCACAAATGGAAGATGTGGTTTGTTGAATGATATTCATTACAGATGATTCTTTCACCTATATTTATCCCTGTGAAAACAGTCAGGGCTCTCAGGTGGACCCTCTAACATTTACAATGCCTGTAATGCACAGCGTCTGGAGGCTAGGCAATTTTATGCAGAACTTCTGCACAAAGTAATAAGAAATTATGCTAAATATCTAAAGCAAGAAATGGTAGCAGATTTTCCTTCCCCCCCCCGTTTTTCCTTTTCACATCATGTAGTAATTAATGCACAAAGGGCAATAATAGGAACTTGGATAATATAATGTCAACCTGAAGGACTGCATTTTTCAAGCAGTGCCTTTTTGGAGGGCAGGGAGCTTGGCCTCCGTATGAAAATACTGACATAAAGTGGACCATGGGGTCATTTCTGTGTGTCTTTGTCCACATGATATGCATCTTTAACAGTTTCTGCCAGAGGAGCACTTTAAGTTTATGCAGCATGCCTTGAACACCAAAGTAGGCACACAGAAAGCAACTTTGATTTCCAGGGACTGGATTCACTTCCAAAATAATAAGTTGGGCCATGAGATCAGAGAGGTTTCTTCAGAGCCTCCCCTTCATGTGTCCTGCACTGGCCTCACAAAATGCTAATGGGACACCAGAGAAAGGAGAAGCAGGAAAATACAAGAGCTGCCATTTCCCTAGATGACACAGCATCACTCCCTGGTTCATGGTTCTAGTCAAAAGTCAAAATAGTCCCATTTACAAAAGAAAATAAAGGATTAGTTGAAAGGATTATTAACAATAATAAATAATTAATAAATATTATTATTATTATTTACTGACTGTCCTACGATAACTTGCTTTGTTTATTGTTTCCCTCTTGTGGGAATGTTAGCACTGAAGGATGCTATTCTGGAAGTATATTTATACCAAAAGGAGGCAAACATTATTTGCCGTGCCCCTGCCTTCTCTGGTTATTCCCTCACTGCTAAATCCCCTTGGGAAGCAAACAGAAGTTTCAGATATTACAGCAGCAAGTCTAGTTGAGGCTTCAGCGCTCAGCTGTGTTTGCTGACTGAGTCACGGCTTGGGTGCGATGGGGCTGTGGAGACCTCTCCCTGCTCCTGCCCAGACCTGCCTCCTTGGAACATGCGCTACGTGAGTTCCCGAGCTGTAAACAAGTGATGTTTGCCAGGTGCTGGCAACAGCGGTGTTGCTCAGTTATTTGCTGTTATCTATTCGTTAATTTCCTGGGGCACGGAAGCCCATGCGTGCATGTGTTCGTAAATTCTCCCCTCCCGGTTCACAACCTCCGAGGTGGCCTGAGCACTCCTGTATTTACTGGAGAGAGGTTGGCAACTTCATGGAGTGATTCATCAAATCAGGAGGAAGACATCAAGACAACGAATGTGTCGCGTTGAAGGGGGAACCAGAGCAGTCACTGATGCTACAAAGAGAACCTTGGCTGATAAAGCAACTGTTCAACCAGGTTTAACAAGGGCTTGAGGTACTTCATGCTGTCAAAAGCGAGATAACACCCCAGTTGCCCTAGCAGCTCAGATGTTCCTGACACAGAGGCTCTTTAGCACAAAGCCTGCAAATAACAGAAAGTCAACTACATTTTTTCCTGTTTATGTAGTGGTTTTTTTCTGTGGTTTTTTTTAATATATTTTTTTAAAATTAAAATTCAGATGGTGTACCTAAAATATTTTGGGGTATTCTATAAAACCTTACAGGCTGACACAGAGCACAGACAAATAAGAAATTTTTTTCCCCCTTTTCTTTCTGCATACTTGACACAGGAGTGGGGCTAAAATAGGGAGTAAGAGACAATATGACCCAAAAATGTGTTTCAAAAGAGGTGGCAGAGGGCAGTTGCGTCAGGCTGTTTGAGTGCCTGTTCCAATATATCACAGTGAGTTGGTTAGAGGAAGTGAGCAGCTGAAAGCCACCAACAGTTGTCACTGCAGAAAATCACTGAAACCATCATGAGATCGCACATCTAGAGGGCAACTCTGGGGCTGAGCAGAGCTTGGCTCTCCCCCAGAATCACAGCAATGCTGCTTGGAAGGGACTGTGGAGGTCTCTAACACAACCTTCCACGTGAACCTATTGCCAACATAAGATGACATCAGCCAGAAGACTGGCAGGAAAAGGCTAATCATGAAAAAAGAAACGATGGGGGAGGGAAGCCCTGGGAAGTAAAGAGTCAGAAAGAGAGAGAATTTGGGATGAAGGAAAGGACATGAGCAACCTTATCTAGTTGAAATGTCCCTGCTCATTGGAGGGAGGGTAGACTAGATGACCTTTAAAGGTCCCTTCCAAACCAAATTATTCAATGACATGTACTGCATAGACTTGAAGGCTGTCCTCCATAGAAGGGCCTCATATCTGCTTCTGGACTGTACAAGCACTAAGACATATCATCCCACTATGCCCCAGACGGTGTCCTGTTTCCATGCGTTTCATCTACCATGGTATATCAATCTGCTCCCTCATATCTTAAATTTTAGCTGTACTTTCCTTGGGCTCTGTTATCAGTATAGCTCCTAGAAGCTGGTCTTGAACCCATGTTACCTGAGGCAACAGCACAAGTGAGGGCACTCAGACTGATTTGGAAGTAAGTGAACTCATGCTTCCTCCTTGCTTTCTCTACAGTCATGAGCCTCCCTCTTCCATGAACATTTGAAACTTGGCAGCTTGGTTTTGCTTTGCTTGTTATTGGGAGTGATTGCCCTGGCAGGGATCCTGAACCAGCACACCACATGCAGTGGGACATTCTCTGCATCTCGTTCAGAGCCTTAGGGAGCCAGGTTTCCACAAAAGAAATTGGGTTTGGAAATTCTTTACCCTCCAGTAGAGTGAATGCATGAATGTTTCTGTTCCTGACCTGATTTTCCATCATTTCCAGGGGGTATTTCAATTCTTTATTTCTCTTGATTAGTGGAGGAGAGACAGCTTTGCTTTGCTGTTTCTTTTCCAAGTTCACTGGCCAGCTGGTTCTGAATGTCCTGGGTGTTTCCCTGTCCCCTCCCCAGTAACCCTTTCAGTAAGTTTCCCAGTTACGATTTTGATTCATTTTAAATAGCTAGTTACTCCCAGCTGGTTTCTCTACCACTCCCTCCTGAGGTCAGCCCACCAGAAGTGAGAGGGGGTGGAAATCATTTCATTTGGCCCTCAGATGCTATTCCAAGAAAGAAAGAAGTTCACCAGTCACAGACGGTGACGCTTTGTGCTCACACACTGGATCCACTCGATCATAGCCTTTCCCAGACTCACCTAATGACCTCACCTTTCCTTTCCTCAAGAGATGTCCCTAAATCACTAGGAAGATGGTAGGGATGTGGCTGAGATAAACTTCATGCTCTGTGGCTGTCCCCATGTGTCTGTCAGTGAGATGTCTCTAATGCCATGTTCACAACAGTTCTACGAGCAGATTGAGTTGAGGCATCCTCCCCATCCTCAGGGACAGATTTCCTGCTGTTCATCACCCTTCGTGTCTCCCACAATATCACAGCAGCTATGGCCCATTCTCAGCTATGCCCTAATGGACACAGCAAACTCTAGTTTATCTCCAGCTGTGCTCCAGAGCTTACCTGCAGCTCTCACCTGTGTGAGAGTTCAGTTCAACCAGTTTGGATGCTGGGTGAGCATTGGCTGAGACCCACATACAGACCGATGTGGACTCAATACCCAGGAGGACTTCTGAGCCCAGCACGCAAAATCCACCCAGGATGACAGGTGGGGAGGAGTCACTCTCTGTGGCTGCACTGTGTCTCCCCCAGATCGGGCAGTAATTTCACGCTGGTTGTGCAATGTCTTCAAAAGACAAAGTGAGGAATGTTTCTGGGAGTTTTGCTTCTTTGGCAACTGGCATTCAAGTTCCCTCCATGCGGCAAAGCTGTAGCCAATCTTCTCAGACCTATCTCCCATGTAAATGCAAGCTGAGTAATAACTGTGTAGCAGGGAGGGTTTTGTCAGTCATTCGCCTGTCCCTCAGAAGCATGACTATACTTGGTCAGCACGTATCACGAGCACATCATTCATCAGCAATTCCAGAATTAAGGAGTAAATTACTTTTTGAGTCATATCACCACTGATTGTTAAAAACATCTACCTCGGTGCATTTAATTCCAAAATAAATTCTTGATTTTCTTGGTCCATCTATCCTGAAAGTGCAACCTGGTGTATCAGTGATGTGACATGTGGTATCAAGCTCTCCGGGTTCTTCTTTTTCTTTCTTGCTCCCTTAATGTATAACTTGCTCCTAGCAATTGATCTGAAAATACCAGCTAGTGTGAGGGAGCACACTGTCAATCCAACAAAGAAATAAAAGCTCTTCTATCAGGTATGTGTTTTTCACAAAATTTATGGTTATAAGAAACTGCTTTTTACAATCTGATCCTAAAGATCAGATTATTCAGGTCATGAACAAATAAGAATGAAAACTGACTACTGCATGCTTGAAAAAGCAGTTATTTATCTCTATTCGTTTCCACTTTATGGTGAAATCCATACCCACAGATTAAAATATTAAGTGATAGTTGGTGTTTTATCAATAAAAACTGATTTAACAGTTACCTACCACTCTTCCATTACAGGGCACACAAAATGAGGTATAAAATATTTGACCTTTTATTCGTGCAATTACAGCTCTGCTGGGAACATGAAATCCCTGGGAAAGGACCTCTGGCATTCATCTGGTCCATCATCCTGCTCTGACACAGGATCAGCTTGACCTGCACCATTCCTGGAGGTCATTCTTAAGGACCCCCAACGGCAGACTCCCTGGCCTCCCCAGGCAATCTCAATTTAATTGAGTACTTCCTCAACCAAAGCATTAGCTGCTTGTTTCTGCTAAAGAGCTACAGCAGCTGAGGCAGCCTCACGCAGGTCCTCTGCCAGATGGGCATGTTCCCTTGTGGGTTATGTGGGTATCTTTTTAGCTGAAATCTCAGGAAATCTCACTAAGACTCTGACAGAAAAGGGTCTGACTTAAAAACTGCCTATAAAGGAGAGAGCTGTTTAGATGAATACAGAGCTATCCATCTCCTGTTCAGGAGGGTATTTAGATGTGACCCTTGAAATTCAGCTCTCCTGTGAGCTTGGTGTTAGATGAATGCTAAAGTACTTTGCTGAATTGAGCTCAAACATCCATGTTTGCCTTCCTTAACTAGCTGAAGCCACATTAGTTAAAGAATTTGGACAGCACAGGAAACCTTAAATCATCTGGCAATCAGTAACAGTAGAGTTAATCCCTGTGCTCGATTTCTGATATCTATATGAGGGTAAGTGCAAATGCAGCATTACCACAAGCGAGTCCTATGTCAGCTCTGCACCAGTCCAAAAAGATGGGGCTTTAACATCACGCATATGGCTACCTTTTTCATTTCAGAGTTAGACCATATGATAAACCTCACTTTTCTGCCATGGGTCATTATTTTACAAGGAGGTCCATCACCAGATGCAATATACAGTTTTAGGTAAAAAGAAAAATCATGGTAGGCTTCATTTTCAACGCCATGAAGCAGCCTCAGAAAACTTCCCAGAGCAGGAATGCTCTACTTCGATTCTGACAAAGGTGAGGGAAGCAAGATCCTGGGAGATACAGCCACTTTGCAATGGTAATACAGTGTTACTAGATATCACACAATGATTTCAAGCTCTTAGCAAGATGGTCATGTAGCCTGGGTTAGGGTAAACTCGACTATTCTGGTTCTATCAGTATTTGCAATAGAGCTTCACAGAAGAATAACATATGGGAAATGTATGCAGTTTCAACAGTGACACCCAGTTGAATTTTATTTGTTGCAGGAGAAATCAACTCTTTTACTGCTACCTGGCTGAGCAGGAACCTGAAGGCAATCAGGTCTTCTTAGGGCTGCCTTCATGTTTGGTATCTCCAAAGCTCTGGTGCTCAGAAACTAGGCATCTGCAAAAGCAAATACGATTAATTTCACATAAGTTTCAGATCATTTGCTGGTTTATGCAGGGTTCCAGCCAGCTAAATTTGTCTCAATAATTAATGCATTTACACCAGCAAGCAGCCTTCCTTATGAACCATCGTTAACAATTGTCACTAGCCTTTTCACATATCCTTCAGTAACCAAATATAAATAAATCTTTGTCTTCAGAGACCATGCCGTTGTGGTCCAGGCCACACTAATTAATGAATGGTATTTTCAATGAATTACTTCTCTCTTTCAATATTGATTTAGTATGATTGCTGACCAGGGAATGCCTTTAAACATTTAACTTCTTGCAGAGAACAGCGTGACTGTTTGTAGGTTTTTTTAGAATGGTGTTCATATATTCTGTATAGCACTATGATGTGGAAAAAACAAGGCCAAGTCACTAGTCATGCCTGAGACAAAGAAAATTTTTTTTCTCCTGTGGAATATGTGCCATGTGCCATTGTTCATTTGAGTCCCAGAAGCTTCCAGCTAGTGCAGAAGTGGCAAATTAGCCCGAACAGAACTGCTCCTATAGAGCTGAATAAGCATGGACACCTCTATCATACATCCACTGTGATGGGTCAGGCACCAAGGGTCCCTTCATCCCAACCAGTGCCATAAGAACCAAAGCTATGCCTCTGCTTTTTACCATTCTCCTGCCTTCTCAGTCAAATACCAGTCAAAATCACTCCGTCACTGCAAAACAGTCCAGCCTGATGCAGCACAAATCATGGTGGTTCACCAAAATGCCTTCCAGGCTGCTGTAGCTTAAGCAATGGTCTGGCTGGGTTTCCTCCCACCCCTCAATCAGGAGCAAAGCAATTACAGTCAAAATAGCTCAAAAAGAGAGCTACCAAAAGTGAGGATCTGCTTTTCACCAAGATGTAGTCACTGGCTGAAAATTCCTTATCTAAGTCTGGAGTGGTTGCCAGTAGTGACTGCTCTAATTAAAAGCAAAACGATTTTCATTACCACCGCTTTGCTTCACACAACAGCAACATCCTGAAGCAGTCATCTTTTTAGCCTTATTGTCCATTACTGTAAAAGAGGCCTCTACTCTGCAAAGGTTTTCTGCTCAGGCAATGCAAACAAATAACCTCTCTGTAATTTTAAAGGACAGCTGTAATTCCACATCGGCACACAGTGAACACTGATGTTCAGTGTGCACCAGGTCTCCTCTCTTTCTGTGTAACATTTTCCCACCTGTGGAGAAATGAGATTTCAGTTACCAGTTCTGAAACTCCAGCCTGGTTCAAAGTCAAGCCATACTCTTTTAGGTCTGCGCATCACGATCCCCTCTCCTGACCCAGGTGGGACAGAGAGTCTGTAGGGAAATGCTGTTTGTGCCTTGTCTGTACATTTTGGGGTAAAGCTTCTGGAACCAGGGCTTAATAATCGCACGAAAGCTGGCACAGATTTTCACTCCCATCTTCGACTGCTTTGTCACTTCTGCAGCCCTAAAGGATTAAAGGAAAGAAAGGTTTTGTCTCTGAAGAAACTGGAAATGGCTGATTCGCCACAAAGAACAAATCTTGGGGAAAAAAGACTGGACTATCACTATTCTCAGCACAGAGGTTTCAAAGCAGAAAGCTGGCACTATGTGTGCATGGAGAAGAGGACACTCAGTGTGTGGGTGCCAGGGAATGCAGTATCTCACTTCCAGAGCAAAATCAGCTTATGTTTGAAGCATGACATGACCACATAGCTCACTGAGGGCTAGCTGCTTCGCCTGCCGTGGAGAAATTACCATGACTTTAAAGCTGACATGATGGCTTGTGCGGCAAAATGCTGCTCTTAAGCAGAGGGTGTAGCTAGTCAGCATCCGTTGGCTCAAGAACAAGCCGAAGCCCTTAGCTGCACACCACAGAGCACTGAACTTGTGCTGAGAGGTACCGGCCACCTTCACTAGACTCTAGTTCACAGTGTTCATTTAGAACGCTCAAGGTTTACTTTAAAATTGTTTAATCTGCACAGCTGCCATGAGGACCGGTTCTGCTTTCCCCTCCACCTCCAGCTGCACATTCCTGCCTCCTCCCCTGCACTCAGCAGATGGTGAGCTGGCTCACAGACCTGAGCCATCTGAAAAGCAGCCACACTATTGTGTCAGTAGGGTTAGTTAGGTTGCACATGTTTGAAGGGGGAAATGAGTGTGAAGGGACAGGGTGGGATTACCCTTTCAGCAGCTGTGCAGACTTAGATCAACTCCAACCAGCCAGGAGGGATCTCACCCATGCTACGTCTCCGAGCTCACTGCAGAGTCTGCAGGCAACATGCACAGGACCCTGGGAGCTTATGGGTAAGTGCACCTAATTGCACCAGACAAAGAGCTGTGCTCTGCAAGCACCAACTGCTCCAGCATTCAGGTTGGGGAAGATTCTTGCTCAAAGGTCCCAATTCAGCCTTGGTCATCAAATGCACTTTGAGTTACAAGGTACCAGAAACAATAAAATGAAAAGGACTGAGGCTTATATCCCTGCAGCCAGCAAATGCAATAGGTAAGATTTCAACTGTAAAGTTAGCTTAGCCATTCTGTCAAAAGAAAATATTTTCCCCACTTGCTGTTTCCACTAATCTTTGTAGCAGCACCATACTGATTGCTCCATCAAATACAGTCCAGAAGAGCAGCCAGGTCAGTACAGCAGCCTAGGTGATGTTTTCCATCACTCCTTCCCTTTCTCACTTTGAGTGAATTCAAGCACACGGTCTCATGTTGCAGTCACAAGGGCTTATGCTTCTCACTTTGTCAGGGGAAGTCTATTCCCTTAACCAGGTTGCAGAAAGCTTGGTGTTGCTGCTTTCAGAGAGAGATCACAAACTCACATGCTCTGATCAGGATTCAGGCCAGGTGTTTGCAATGTCTTGTTCACCACCAGATCCTGCTGTTTCCTTTGGAGGTCCGAGATGAACAGAGGTGAAGGTTTGAGTCCTCATCAAATCAAAGGGTTAAACGTATCCCTGTGAAACAGCTAACCTCCCTTAAGGATGCAGAGTACAGTGCTTTAGCAGGATCTTTCAGATCTGCTAAGTGATTACACCCTCCTTTACTGGGAGTAAACTTATCAATCAGCTGCATTTCGCATCTTTGCTTCCATTTGTTACTTAAGACACTGGACTCCTCATGCTACACCAACCGCATACAACAAATCATTTTAAAGGATATTTTAATATCTGTTCCACAAATTTGCATAGGAACCCTCTCTGACTCTTTATTAAAACCAATAAACACATGCTTATAATGAAGAACTGCTGTAACAGCACTTGGCTTTTTGACCAGGGTATCAATTCTCCCTTTGTGCACGGGAAAAGGGGGTATTTATTTAATTGTGCTTCCTCCTCCTGGGCTCCGCAGTTCGTGCTGTTCCCAGTCATGCTCCACAGAGTCCAGAGGATGTCAGCTTTGCCGCTAATACTCCAGGAGCTGAACCTTGTCAGGATCAGCCAAGGATTTCATCAGCACAAGGTCAATGCAGACACCTCCCTTCCTGTGGGAAACTCCTCTGTGAAGCGACTCCCTGGCCTGGTGCTCTGCAGCGTGGAGAGCACTTTCTGGAAACTGTGGATGCCTTTTCAAGTCTGAGTAGGGCTATCAGAGATCAAATCACAGCCATTTGAGCATAACGCAGAGAGCATTGCACACCACTGAACCACCAGAAGCGCAAAGCTGTGCCTATGCACGTGCTCACTGGGCTGAGATCTGCAACGTGCCTCAGCAGCGGCTGTGCGTGAGAGGATCCGAGCACAGGCGGGCAAAACGATTGAAGGAGAAGAATTACTCCTGGCAGTCCTCTTCGGGAGGTACATATGCACAGGAATTGGTATGCATGCACAAATGTGTCCGTATGCACATGCGCGCAGAACAGGCAGACAAGCACATAAAGATACAGCATTAACCCAGACAGCATCCTGTGCAATTGCCGACCTGTTTTTCCATGCTATGCTGTGGTTTCTTTGGAAGTTACTAGTGTTCAGCCCTGCAAGAAGACAGAAAGCCCTTTCAGCAGCGAAGCCCGAGCAGTGTGTTTTGCAGCTTGTTGTTTACATCCTGGGGTTCCTGCCTACCAAAATCTCGCCTGTGATAAGGCAGTAAGAGCAAGCCAGGATCGCAAAAGGAACAAAGTGGTTTGGGTGTCCAAGTTGTTATGTTAAACAAACAAACAAAAAAACCCCTTGCCTGTGAAAAATAACACTTTCTGACTCAACAGAGCTGTTTCCTAAGCTTAATTTTTGTTTTGTGTATACTGAGTTCCTGAGGCAGTAATACTATGTCAGGCACACGATGGGATCCTCCTTCTGAGTTCAATAGCAGCACATAAGGTTGTAGATGCCCCATCCCTAGAAACATTCAAGGTCAAGTTGGACAGGGCTCTGAGCAACCTGATCTAGTTGAAGATGTCCCTGCTTATTGCAGGGGGGTTGGACTAGATGACCTTCCAACCCAAAGCATTCTGTGAATCTATAATTCTATAAGCCCAGAATCGTGACATATGTGCACACCCTCCACACAGCATCTGTTCGGTTTACAGTCTCTAGTATATGTTTACTCCTCCCGACTCTGCAGCAACAGAACAAGAGCCATTCTGCTCAACTTGTGCCTCTTCAATAGCATTGTCATGATGGCAGGTTTCTTCATCGGTGGCATGAGAAAGAGAGAGCACAGCCCAGTCTTCCAAGCCCAGACTGATTTCGTGAGGCTGGCGTTTCAGGGATGAAAAAAAAAGTTCAACCCAAAGTGCTTCATTTGGTGGCCAGTAAGATTTGTTTCAGGTATTATTCAACAGCAAACAGGACATCCAGGAGCACAACTTTCACAGAGTGGCTTAAGAGGACAGAACCAGGCCTTTAATTAAATGGTCATGTTATTTAAAAGGATGCAAAGTATTGAAATCAGAATATATTCCTTCCTAAGAAAAATAATAGGAGCAAAACTAAAAGATAATGAAGCAGGAATTAGGAAACTGAAGCAACATGAAAGACACTAAAAGCAAAGTTGCAGATGGCTGTATTAGGGGATCCTCACCTGAGCCTAAATGGCCATATCCCAAAAGAATGTGCTCAACAAAACAAGCCCCAACAAAGACAAATAGGGCAAGGAATTCACAAAGAAAGGATTTCTGGGAGATGGAGTTATCCTGGCTTCTATCCATCCCCTTCAAATAGGAGTCAATATACAGGCAGTTGCTTAGCTTACATGGTCTGAGTCTGTTGAACTAGTTGCCACTGAATGGTTTTGAAGGTCACATCTTAAACTCTGATGTGTCTGAAAGAGAAGCTTTCATTTATATATTTGCTCAAATCACTTAGATTTGGTTTTGATGTAAGCTGCCGTTTCTAGCAATTTGCCAGGGTTTTTTATATGATATTTAAAAAACACTACCAAAATGTTTAAAATTAGGTTGAAACAAATCTTTTTATTAATGCTTGGAGAAAAGAAACAACATTTCTACATTTCCTACGCTATGCTCACGCACTGCACTAAAATTAACAAATAGTTTAGAAATGTCAACCTGTGTAACCAAGAAGATGATAAAGTGAGGATAATATTTAGTTAATAATGACCCCATAATTGTTCCTAAGTAATGAGATGGTAAAATCTTTGTCACATGTGCATTAACAATAATAGCTGCATTACATACATGCCACTGGTAACAGACTTGCTTTTCCGGGTGTTTCTTTTTCAAAGCCCCTTAGAAGAAGGTCCTAGACGTCCTGGTGTTCACAGGTCACACAGGAAAAAACCCACATCTCTCATACGCATCAGCACACTCACTCTTTTGACTTTGTGACATCCTGGACTTGTGAGCATCTCAGGATTTTCTGAGTTTCCCCAGGTCTGACAGGCTGGCTCCCCTCCAAGCAGCTCCTAGGGCTGTCAGAGCTGTCAGATCAGGCAAGGACTCTGTCAGGAAGCCCTGCCACTCAGGAATGAGTGACTTTCAGGCACTCATGGCATCATATCTGATGATAGACTATCTGACTTATCCTTACGTCTTTCTGTCCACACCTAACAGCTAATTTTCAGTAAAGACACCCCACGCATGCACTGACATGCAGGTGAGGTGGCTGATACTAGACCAGGATGGAAGCGTGCAATCAGAAAAACTCCAGTATGACCAAAAAGTCATACCACCTGCAAGTTACCAAGCAAGCCAATGATTTTTACATTCATCATTTTGAGGCATTTTGAGCTGCACTTAGATGTTTCTGATTTGGGGTCTGCTTGGATTGTATTTTTCCAACCTTAAATCCATACATGTTTATTAATATGAGGCAGTATCCAAGGTACACAGAGTTCTTCTTATTGCAGATAGAAAATACTGCAGCCCAGATTCATGCTGTCTAAATTCTACTTTCTGTGCTTAAAATTTTCCATTGCTAATTTGAAGCCGATAGTTGTGCCCAGCCATTATGAAATACAAGGCATAGGGACAAACGTTGAAGTATATGAATCGAGCTTCAGTTCTCACTTGGAAGACCACATCATAATAAAGGCACCCCTAAAAAGAGCTAAAGATGTAGGACAAATACCTTTGGACCACACCAGACCAATGCAGTAATAAAAACTTAAGCTGTAATTTTCCTCTGTGAAAAGATTGACTCTTGGATAGAGAACAAGCATGGGAATCACCAGCCTAAATGGTCTATGCAAAATGTATGATCAATAAAAAACGGACAGAAGGAAGGGGGGATTACATGGGGTAATGGAAGGCTCACTACAGAAATTGCTGTTATTTACACTGTGATACTCCGGAAGGTAGCTATAAAAACCACTTACTTCTCTTAAAGCAAGATGCAATTTGTACCTAGTGTGGTTGTCTTATCAGGGTGAGGTATCTGCAAACTATTGACTAGGGGACTCTGCAACTGTTACAGTGATTCAGAGGCATAGCATTTGCCATCCTTTATCATAGTCTCATGCGTCTGTATTTCTCCTTTAAAACAGAGTTATTAGACTTTTAAATCAATGGCACTCAACACTGCACAAATTTAGAGTCTGACTTCTGTTCTAATACACCCGTGCTAGATAAGTCCCATGATAGATAGGTAGACAGATAGCTAGATAGACAGACAGCTAGATAGACAGACAGATGTCAAAAGACAATGAATGAATGCATAATTAAGCAAGCAATGAACCTAATAGAAAAGCCTGGATATCTTACTCTGCATATACCTATACATGCACATTCAAAGTGTGTATGCACTTATGTGTATGTGAGGATATGGACGAAAACACACCCATTCTAAAATCAAATGCAGTTTAATATTGATTGCATCGAATCCTATCAAACACTTCCTCCCAAAACTGTATTAAATACAGCAGGTTGAGCTGTAAAGGTAGCAAAACACTATTTTTGGCTCTCTTCACAACTTCTTATGTTACTGAAATGTCTAACTTATGTGGAAGATCAGATGGGTTTGGAAATTTGTCCGAACCAGTTGCCAGCTCAGTGTATCTCTAATACTTGGAATCCTCTAAATATAGGCCTTTTATTCTGGAAGAAACAAGCGCTGAGGATGTTATTCTGCTACTCGGAGCAGTGGTTTCATTTTCCCTTCTGAGACCCACAGTTCAAACTGAGGGGGAAACAAAGGAACTGCTGTTCTCCCTATTCAAATTAATTTATTTAATAAACAACTCAATAATTTCTTCTTTGTTACAGGGAATTTTTTTAGGGTCTTTATTTTGGAAAGATGGTTTCTCCAGAGGAATTGCCAGGGGCCCATCTAGTCCGGTATCCTGTCTCTGACAGCAGCTAATGCCACAGACAGTTATGGAATAACCTATTTATAAGGGAAGTTTCTTCGCCCTGAGGAGTTTGAGGTTGCCTGTGCCTGGAAGCATGCAAGTTTATAATGCTTATTTTTATCCGTTCGTATAAAACCACAGATGCTTTCACCAGCCCTATCCAGTTCTAATCCTTCCTGCTAGACTCTCTGACTCGGTGATGCCTAATGGCAGCCATTTCCCACAGGTTACTTGTGCGCGGCATCGCTGTGGGACTGAGTGGATAAATTTGCCATGTATTGCCTTTCAGTGTTACTGGAAGCTCCTGTCTGATGAGGAGGGGGAGCAGCAAAAGCCTGATTTAAGTTCCCTGTGCCATTTGATAGAGAGTGGGGGTGCTTTTTGGAGTTTTTTCTCCTTTTTTACTTTGAGTATGTTGCCTTCCATTTCTCCCTCCCACACTTCTAATTTTTCACAGTCTCTTTTCAAAGACAGCTTGCTATGTCTTAGCATTTCTCTTATCCCCTCTATAGCTCTTCTTTTTCTCCAGTATCTTTTTTGGAAATGTAGGACTGGAAGGACTCAGGAGACTATTCAAAATCCATCAGCCTCCATCTTAAAACTAGTCTGCAGCTTTCGCCCTCTCACTGCTGCAGATGCTCACATCTTTGACGGGTGAAAACCCCCAACTGATAATGTGGCGACCATTCGCTGTGGGCCAGCTTACACCTTTGTGTCCTTGTGATCATCCAAGAGGTTTTCCACTCACCAGCTCTGCATGTGGCTGAAGTAGAGGGCACTCGGCATCCTTCACAGGGTCTACTTGAACTGCAAAAAGAGATGCTTTTCTCCTCTCTTCCTGAAAGATGCCTGTGAAATGGTGAAACACTCACAGGATTGTATCCTAAGGACTTTCTGTCCCATTCTTTAAATATCCTTGAGTTTTATTTGCTCTCCTAACAAACCCTGCCTAGTGTGCAGGGAATACCCCAGAGCCTCCCACAAGTCTCTTCCTGGGCAGTGACAGCTGACCACACATCAAGCAAAGAGAGAAAATCTTCTGCACCAAAACATACCAGCTGTCTTCACACACAGATCCAACACTGAGAGGCAGGTCAGGATCGATATCTCAACTTGTATCAGTGGCATGAACACAGCACAGATGCTACCTTCACCTCCTTGGGATTGAACCAGCATGATGCTTCTGGTGGCGCTGGCCAGAACCTGCCTGTGGAGCTGTTTGTTCCTAAGAGCAAGGGGGCACCATGGATGAGTGTTTTCTAGCACATGCAGTGGGACTTCACCTCTTTTCCTCTTGAAAGACTTGTTGTTTCAGAGTGGCTTTAGCTCACTGATACCCTCATTTCTAATGCTCCAGTGGCCCTCCTGCTAAGTCAGCCAGAAGGAAGGATAAAGGAGTGGACAGACCTCATGCTTCCTACAGGGGAGCTTAGACATTTAGAGACCTTCATAAGGCAAAAGGCTGACAGGAGATACTGCCTCACAATCTGAAGCAAGGATGGGAAAGCCAAAGTCCCCACAGGCGACTCAGCAGAGCAAGCTACCTGTGCTTCTCCCTTGGTGTAATCGAGGTCCCACGGGACGTGCGATCCCCGCCCCCCCCCCCCCCCCCCCCCCAGCATGGGCTGACGGGAAAGGGAGGGATGGGTTTGCCACAGACAAAGCAGGACAGGAAGCATCAGCATTGGCAGGAGGTGGCTACGTGATGGCAGATTGCCTGGCCAGAGCAAAACCTCATCTGAAGTCACACAAAGGAGAGGTGAGAGAAGGGAGAAGGAGAACTGCCTACACGGATGCTCTGCTGGGGAGGGCAGGGGTGGAAATGGGCAGGACACCTCTGCCAGAGGGACAGAAAGGGGACGCTTGCTCCAGCTCACTTCATGAGAACAGTGAAAGCAAGCCAGCCACAGAGGTAGACTTCCATCTTGGTGCTGTGTTCTTTGCTCTTCATTAGCAGGAAGCTCCCATTTATGAGATTAAAGCTTCAGGAAGACTTCAGGGTCCCAGCCTTGCTACTGGCTCTTCCAAAGGCCAGGTAGCAGTATCCGGAAAGCCTGAACACTTCAGTGAACAGCCTACCCGCTAGAGAAGACTAAAGGCCAGCCATTAACAAATACCCTGATTAGCAAATGTGTGTGGCCAAAAACAGCTATATGATGCCTGCAGGGTGTAGGCAGTCCTACAACTGGAGATGGACTGGAAGGCAGCAACAATGTCAAAATCAAAGGAGGATTTGATGGATGTAGAGGCAAATTTTACACAGACGAGGGAAAGCACTGAGCTTTTTTATCTGTGCTACTGGTAAAAGGGAAGATTTTGAAGAACAGCAGGACAGAAATGAATGAAGCAAATAATTAGGCAAATTAAATATTTGTCGTCTTTGCACTCCCATATGCTGAGACAGTCAGTAGTAGAGGGTCCTGCTAAAGGCCAGCCTGTTCAGGGAAAGCCGTCAACTCCTCTCTGCACAGAGCCAGAAAAAAGCAGCCTGAAGCAGCTCCACCTGAACCAGCCCAAACAGATGTGCATCTAACCGGGGTTAAAATCCCAGGGCTGGAGAGTCCACCCTCTCCCCAGACAATCCATTCCAGCATTCAACACATCACTTCCAGGAGGTTTTTTCTAACATTTAGGCTACGTCCTTCCTTGCTATAATTTCAGGACGTTGCCTTTTCTCCCATCCACTGCAAACATAGGGAACAGATGACTCTGGCTGTCTTTGCAGCCACCTTTTACACATTCAGAGTCAGTTATTGCATCTGCACTTTTATCACGCTGCCTGTCCAAGGCTCCTGAAAGGACCCTGTTACCACAGAAGCAGACAGTCTCACATCTCTAATGGTGTCATCCTATAAAAAACACCCTCCTGAGCAAGGCCAGGCCACCATTCTCAGTCTATGGTCTAAATCCTGAAGAGGCTATATGACTTTCCCAAGGTCAGAAGACAACCCTTGGAGAGAAGCAAGCTGCATCTCCCGCACTCCCTCTTTTCCAAGCCCACCTGCTGGGCTCTCCCCCTCCTGTTCCAGGCAGCAGGGTGAGAACTGAGTGCTGCAGGCTCTGTTCCTCAAAATGACTCACTTTCTCAGTGTTTTCATAATGTGGAGAAGAAGGTGACTCAGAAACTGTTCCTCAATAAATAAATCATGGGTTGTTCACAAGGGGTGAGCTACAAAAGGACAGTGAGTCTTTTCAGTGCTGTACAAGCAGCTTGCGTTATACCTCCCGACCACTTCATGGCTGGAGCCTCTCCAACATCTGCCAGACTATTTAAGATAATCAGTCTCCTTTATCTCGTGATTGGTGTTATAAGATTGTCTGGGGGCCTCATCCAAAAGGAAAGCCCCCAATTTATAAACACGTAATAATGAATGACCTCTCCCCAGCTCTCTCGAGAGGCAGCAGGTCCAAGAGGTGTGATTTCGCAGACAGGGAGTGAGGCCCAGGGAGATTTGGTGACCTGCCAAGAATCACACAGGAAAGCCATGTCAGCTCGAGGAATTAAACCACACTCCACTGAGCCCCAGCCTGACTGTGTGCCTGAGCCCGGCTCCTGACTGTTACTGCAGCAATGGTTCGTGCTGAGCGTGCATAGCTCAAAAGCTGTCTGTGGATCTTTACCAGAAAGGGGATCGAGTTAAAATATTTGGAACTGGCTCTCCAGCACATTAAACTGCTGGTTACCTGAATTCAGGCATGTAGTTTTTAACCCTTCCATAGAAAAAAAGAGGACCTTCCAAAAGAAGAAAAGTTATTTTCGGAAACCGAAACTCTCCCACGGAAGTTCAGGCTGCTAGAAACCAGGGTGAGCATCTTCACTCATTAGCTTGCTTTGTATTTTTATAATAGTCACAGGGTTTAAGGTTAGACAGTCTGACTGCTCTGTGAGAGAGCCACCCCACGCACAGGACCAGCTGTGCAAAACACAAGTGGTAAGAGAGACACCCCCCCTCCCTCCCTGCCTCCAAACAGACCAGCTCCGTAGGGCTTCTTTGCACTCCTCACAGCCCTGCAGGAGCTGAGGTATTGTCAGGGTGACTCAGTCTATTAAAAATGAATTAGTTGCTTTTCTAAATTCTTCAGGGAACATTTCAAGGTAGAATATTTTGTAATGGAAGCCCTAAGTCACCACAGCCCTGGTCAGGATAACCATGCCCTTGAAAAAAGAAGAGGAAAACAAATGTTTTGTCAAGGGGCACCATCTCACTGGTCAGGGAGAAGCCAGGCCTAAAACATCTCCAGTCTCACAGCACTCTGCCCATTTTTCCTGCTTGGCCATTTGCCTTCTGGGCTTTCCCAGTCTCCTCTTTGGTTCACAGGGCTGCAGGGCATGGGGCACCTGGAAGTCCCTAAACTCTGAAGCTCTGGGGCAGTCCAAGGAATTTAAGCTGTTTGTAGAGTGAGTTAGATGGGAACATTTCTTTGTACAAGCACTCAACTCAGCTTGTCCTGAAGAGCAGCTTGGGGACACACAGCCATCCTTACCAGATGCTTGTTTCCATAGAAGGAGAATCCAGACCTGTGACCAAGACACACACCTGATCTAGAAGATTAGAAAACCAGGGCTGAAGGATGCTCTTAGCCCAGAATATAAATGGCTCTCAGAAGAAAAAAAACCTTCAAAACATGAAAATCTAAAGTTTTCTTGATTTTCACACTGACTAGTCCTTCATTTACCTTCTGCTTCCACTGCGTGGGAAATCATGAAATGTAACTTGGTAACACTTTTTACATGTTTTTCCTTCCAAAATTTCAATTTCTAGTGAGCTGTGTTCATCAGCCCATTATTACCGTATTGATAAGCAAAGCTTGATTAAACGGTATTAGTGCCACACTACATGATCATATACCAGTGTCCCTAAAAGAGAAGTTAAAAGGAAGAGATTTGCAGGCATAAAGCTCCATTAGCAGTGACCAGGAAAGCAGATCTCAATTCAGTTTGGAAGGTGTTTGGTGCATTTTATGCAATCCCAAGTTATAGTATTTTGTGTACCTTCTTTATCAGCTCAGAGATTGGTAAACAACCGCTATTTGTTTGGGATAGAATATTGATGTCATTTCCCAGGTGACAAGTTTAATAGTCAATATATTTGATTCAAGCACTGACAGCTGCAGTTTAGAGATGGAAAGATTTGATTTACTAAGAGATATATCCAGTGCAATAGGCAATTTGGTTAATGCAGGAAGGAATTTCCTTTGCAACTGGTCCCTTACTTTGGCAAAAAGCGAATGAGCTTCAGTTGGTAGTGCCTATGTTTCAGCGCCCTGAACCAATTTCTCTCTGTGCTCCATTTCAGCATATGAGATATGCATTTCCCAGTTAATAAGAATCTCATACTGCTCACTTAACTTCTCTGGTGTGTCAAGTATCATCTGCAGCATTTCTGAATCCAGAGCAGAGTCCTCCAGCATCTCACAAGTGAGTGGCAGAGTAACCAACTCACCCAATGCAGACACTGTGTAATCCATTCAGGAAAAGCACAGGACCAAGCTTGGAAAGGGAGGAGGGAGTTCTTAAATCCTACACATCTGAAAATAAGAAAGCAAAAGGGGAGGCAGGACTTTCTGAATATGAAAGGAATGACAAAGGAAAGGAAAATGGATGTTCAGGACAGATTTTCTTCCTCCTGAATTAAAAAACTCAGTATCACGCAAGGGATGGGACAGAACTCTTTTAAGTTTGATCTCAAGTCATCTTAGGCCCTACATACGATATATGTGGGGCTTCAGAAAGGACTGCTTGGATGTATACCAGGGAGGGGAAAAAACCAACTTGCTAATTTCGGTAACCTTTGCTTAAGTAGGTATATCGTTGTAGCTGCCTTTTGCTAAAGCCAAGTTAGTAATTTCTGGTGCAAATACCTCCTCCCAAAATGCCTGAGACCTTAGACCACTATGTCTATGCCACCAATGTACACTTTACACCTTCTTTTTTGAAGGTCTAATCAATTTGTCAACTATTGTGTCTTCTTTCCTTACCCCATGTGAGACATCTATCAGACACCTTTGAAGTCCACATTTCCAAGTGAAATTATAAGCCTGACAGACTTGGAGTTTCTTCACAGTCTCTACTCTCACATACCTGAGTACCAGTCTGGAGTAATTCCACCCATTTCAGTGTGCATGGACATCCACTGCCCTGGGCAGGGCCAAATCAGTAGCTGATGTAAATCAGATGAACTCAGCTGAAGTCAGTGGGCTGTGAACTTACACCAGCAGACCACACAGACTGCTATTTCCATGTCAGTGGAAAGGGAGTATAAAGACACATGGAGGAGCAGTGCAGAGCCCCTGGCTGCAGTGCAGGGCTGCCACGGGATGACCCACACATCAGCCATGGTGGGGTGGTCAGACAAGGACCTATGACAGAGGGTGAGTAGTAGTCCCCACTCCAGGGTAGAGGAGATAGGAGGGTGACCTCTCTTCCCCTAATGTCTGCAAAAGGACAGAGAGCTGGTGGGTACCAAGTACTACAGGGAAGAAAAATTGTATTGCTTTTACTCACTTTCCCCAAAACAATCAGCAAGTGAGGAACTTCTGTTTCCTTTTTTCTACCTTCTTTCCAGTGGAAAATCAGTGGTTTCTGAAAAGGGCAGACATTTTCATTTTTCTTTACAAAATAAACACATACATTTATTTTTTTGAAATCAAAAGTATTTGTTTTCCTAGTTGCCTTTCTTCTCAGCCCTCTTCCCTGCTCCTTCTCCTTCAGGAAATGACACCACATCTTCTGAGAAGCATAAAAAGGGAATGTTTATTTTTTAAGTGCAAGTATAGAAAAAGGTAAGTATGTATTTATATCTTTTCCTTCTCTTCCTCTGGTAAGGAAATGCAACGTGACCTTAAACCACCCAGATACGACCGGTGGTGACAAGCTCTGCAGAGGAGAGCCCCGCAGTGAGCAATATCTGAAAGCAAGAAGCTCATGGGGTCCCACATGAGCTGACACTCCACAGGGAAGATGGAGGAGAGAGCGTCCGTCTCATGTGAAAGAAGAAAAGGGGTGGCAGGTCAGAACCAAGTCCTGCTGTCAAGTCCTAGAAAAGGCGACAACTTTGCAGCATGAGCAAAGGCTGCCTTTGCCTGACAAGTGCTGCTACTGCATGACGGTGGTCTGATTCAGTGCCTTGTGTGTGCCCCAGCTCTCTGCCTCCATGTGTAATTTATGCAGGATGTAAAATCCAGCCTCTTGCCTTTAGCAGTGCCCTGGCTTACACACAGATGATCTGATTAACTTCAGTGAATCTGCAGAGGCTAAGGGGTTAACCTCTTCATTTGGAATTTGGTTCCACTGCTGATGCACTGGCAAGAATTGAGTCCACTGACACTTGCTCTCTCTCCAAATCATATTAGTCCTCCAGGCTCCACAGGGAGAAAAGGAAAAAAAAAAAAAGAAGAAGAAGAATGAAAAACCCCCACAACCTGGTCAGACAGTGCTTACAATCTAGTTAGAACAGTTTAAAGTCTTACCACCCCCTCAGCTGTGAGGCAATACTTGGATTTACTTGATTGCAGAGGCTCATCTGCTGTGTCCTCACGATAGACCCCAGCCCTGCAATTAACTGTGCACCAGCTCACTGCTTTCCCTCCTGGAAACCTGTGACCCACCAGAACACGTTGGGGGCTTAGCAGCTCCTCTGTGACCCATCGAACGCCAGATCAGGGGTCTCACTGGGGAGCCAGGCAGTTACAGCCCCAGACACACACAGGTCACTGAGCTATTCAGCAAGGGTTTCATTACTACGCTTTAAACGCAGTCCCCTTTAAAAACATAACCACACTTTTTAATTAAGCCTTTGGTGTCTCTTTTCAACATCAGATATCTTAGTGCCGCTGTCCTTTCTTTTTTAATCTAATTTGATTGGAAGTGTATTTGGCCATATCATATATATGACAAAAGGCATTTTTTTCTCATTGCTTCAAATTATTTTTCCAATCATGTTCTATATACTGTGCACAGGAGTGAATTATAAGGAGTTAGGCAACATACATGGTGTTAATTAGATAGGGGACGTAGAAGGTAATTTTTCCATGACTCCAGGGAAACCTTTATGTTATGCTTATAAAGCAAATGCAAACGGCCATGCAATACAAAGTGCTTCTTAAAAATCAAGTTACACACTGAAATAAAATACTAAGAGCAAAATTAGTTTCTCCAATTTAATTCAGTAAAACTTTAATAGCATCTGACTGCTCTCTGCAAAAGTCATTAAAAAAATTATAAGGAATTCACAAATGACTGATAATGTAAAAACACGAAGGCTCGGATTCTGTTTCTAACAAAGGTCCTGATGCAGCAAAGCACTGGAGCCCACACCTAATTCTGCACTGTGGGAATGTGCTCGCAGGCCAAAGTTAACAGCCAAAGTCGCACCTACTTCAGCAGAAGGCTGATCTGGCACGGGAGGACGTGGGAGCTTTGATCTAGAGGGAAAGGTTCAGGGAACATTTAAAATCTGAACTGAGCCTTATGCACACATCAGTAATTGCATGTGCTAGTCAGGTAAACACTTCTGAAAAATAGGGCAAGCTTGAGCAGGAGAAAGGCAGGCGCAGTGAATTAGGTGAGCCAGTGGGTCTTTTTAATCTCTGACACTGTGATAACCAGTGGAGGGTGTTGGAAGTTTCACTGCATGCACAGAAAAACACAAATGGAAATTTTCCTAAATGTCATTCAATAAGTACAGACAATAGGTTGTTCTTACAAGAACTGAACTGTTAGTAGCAGGAAGATCAGAGGAAACAGAGCTGCCACTCACGCCTTTGCTATGGTAGCTCAGAAGAGCACAGTGATATGAAAGAAATACTTTCTGGAAAAGTGACTTTTCCAGTAGGGACTTGCAGAGTTATAACTCATCTGGTATATTTTTTTGTGTTAAGTGAAGGGCATAATGCACAACTGATCATATAGGGAACTTTTTTTTCCACTAAAGATTTTTCTACCATCTTTGTGATAATTAACACTCTTTCATTAAAATGCTGTGTCCCCCCTGGCCAGAATAAAACTGTACATGCCTTATATCCTACTCTTAATGATGTTTTTAAGGTAATGAATTTTACCAATTAATATTTCAGAGTGATTCATACCATTTCTACTATGCAGTAGCTGGGCAGAATCCTGCAGATAAAAATATTTTCTGAACAGATTCAAAATAATTGTTTTTTTAAATTGCTGATGGGGGTTCTGCCACTCAAGCAGTTAAGCCTGAAAATGTGCTTAAGAGATTAAACAAGGAAAACTGAGCTGGTCTGGTAGCTGGCCCCTTTCCATGTGTTGAAAAGTTGTCACTACTCCAAATGCAACGAGGTGACTTAGGATTTGCCTTGGTTCATCCTGCACACAAGACATACAAGGTGCAGAAGTTCCCGTGTTCAACCAGGCTTTGCACAGCTTTCTCATACAGCCACCAAGGCACTGAGGGATTCAGCCAAGGAAAATGTGTGTGCCAGGGAGTGATATGGTACTTGGAATTGGAAAACTGCGGCTGGCGGATACAAACAGGCAGCATGCAGTTTCTGCAGTATTCTCAGCAAGGTTTGCAGGAGGATAGCTGCAGCCCCGGTGGGGCCAAAGCCGTGTTTAGCCACTGTGCATCCAGCAGGAGGGGACCTTTCCTGTCCTTCCTACATGGGAGGTTTCCCAAATTGTTCAAAAATGTAATTCCTTAACACGATGGTACTTTCGGAGGGACCGTGCCCTGTGCTGAGGGCTGAAATGTAGGGCTTAGGTTTACTACCTACTAATGTAGGTTTACTACGCAAATAAGTAGGTTTGGATCCACCACCAAACTGTAATGTAATGTAACGTATGCGTGTGTGTATATGTACACACACACACCCCTCCGTTGTTCAGTATTGTGTATTTGTACAGTTGTATATATGTTTTTATAAGTTTGTTTATAAAAATAAACAGTGAGGAAGTCTTTGAAGTTTCTCTGTATGCAAAACAAAAAGCAGATGGAACATTTCTCTCTTTTTTTTAGATAAATACAGTTGAATCACAGCATATTTAACACTCTTGTCTTCTAAAAGGAAAGCCCAGTGCTCAGCTTCCCTATATACTTATGGAGCCAAATTTTCGGGTAATTAGAGGTTTTGGCTGCTCCCATGTCAGGTGCCTAAAGACATGTCAAAGCTGTTTAATTTCCATACACTATATCTAATCTCTTATTCCCTCTACAGCATTTTTAGGCGCTGCAGTCTTAAGACACCTGAAGTCACTGGTCAGTCTTTGGCATGTGGTTAAACGCCCTGATTTCACAAACCTGACTCTCAAGCAGCCAAGGGAATCTGCATAGCACTAGAGAGAAGCTGATCACTTAAACTTTTCTTCTTTCACTCTTACTCTCAAAATCCAGTCTGTTTTTTAGGCTGACGTTTCCAAGGTTGTCTTCCAGAGCAATATTCCTCATCTCCAGGGGATGTCTGCACTACCTTCTAATAGAAATGTCAAGGGAGCAGGGAACAAGCAAGTTAATTTAGTCTAAGCCATATCACAAGCCTATTCATCCAACTAAGCTGAGGGCATGTAGGTGAAAAGCTGTAGGTGAAAGCTGAGGGACCTGTAGGACAAGGAAGTCCACACGGGCAGGCCCTGACAGGTCAAGAAGGAAGGCAAGGAAGATATGGTCAAGAGGCCCCAGAGACCGAAAGCCAAACAATAATTAACTCACAGGCTCTCCTTGGGGGCTCACAACTTTATATTCAGAAGATTGTCCTACTTTCTGCTCTCAGATGATTTTTGCTTTGCAGCGCAACTTCATTACATGCCATTCACCAAGGGGACTCCATCCCTCCCAGGTGCTGACTTCAAGAGGCAGCCATTCTCCTTGCTCTTACACAAGCTAGAGAGGTGACACTAAGTCCTTTCTTAGGTAACTTTGTTCGTTCAAAAACCAAAAAATCAAACATTTCTGAGGAAAACGCCAGCCTAGAAGGAATTATGTACCATGCAAAGGGGAAAGGGGAACAAGACAATTAGAGGAACAACCTAATGGTTATGCTAAGACCAGAGGGTTTGTCCTTCTGAAATTAGGCCTTGAATTTTATTCTCCATTAATAATGCAAAATTTGACTGATAAATAAAACATGATTAGTGGTGTGGAACAGAGATAATAACACAAGAATAAACAGTAATAACTATGCCTTGTTCTTAAAAAGCTGGCATTTTTAATGCTTTGCAAAAGGAGGAATGCTACCTGTGATAAAGGTAATGTGCTGAGCTTTGTGAATAGTTGATTTTTTCTTCTGATCTTGCTGTATCAAATAGCATCCTCAAATTGTACATGGCACATGTTGCTCCCCTGAACACCAGAAAGAAAAAAAAAAAAAAAAAAAAAAAAGATCATAAAGATGACACTATAATAACAAAATATACATGCTTCAGTTCTTGAAACAATTCAGCACAAGCTGGTCTGTTATGCTGGATAAGTCTGAGTTTTTAGAAAAATACATGTGGTAACAAAAATATCAACTTTTATCTTATAAATATTGGCTAATACTTGAAACAGATCACCTCTGCCTGGAGAGCAAATTTGTTCTAATAATACCATTCATCAAAGAAAGATCATATGACCTTTTGTCCCAAAGACCTGTGTACTGCACTGAATAAAATCCAAAACCCACTAATTCTAGCACGGTTATTGATTATTTTAAATTAGGTCAGAGAGATTCAAAAAGCCTTATGAAATTCCATTTAAAAAGAAGACAATCCAGCAAATGTTTCACTGCAAGCAATGGATTTTTTTACCATAAGTGAATGTTAGGGAAGATACTATGCTGTTCTCCTCAGTTCACATTGCTTTCCTGTCACATGTCATCTGAAACATTCTGGATACAAAGTGAGACTCGGGAGTACCTTGGAGCGATCAAAATCACAGGATATCTTGATTAGAAAATAAGCGAGTGCAAATTATTGGCTTGTATAGGCACAGCACTACCCTGTTCTTTGTCTCCAGTCCTATCTTTGTCCCTGTCTCCTGGATGGACTTTGGATCCATGTCGTAGCCTTGTGTCCAGCTCTGGCTTTGGCCCTGGATCCATTTCCTCCTGACAGTACTCTTTGTGTGGACCCTGGATCTGGTTCACCTCTTGTCTGGTCAGGGAGTGTTGGTGGACCCATCAACCTCTGCCCACCATGTTCATATGCAGGGCTGCACCCCATCACTGCCCAGGCTGGAGTCACCCTCATCTCCCAGCTTGTCATTCCTTAGGGAGCAGCTGTCTCTTGCTGCCCCTGGACAATGAGCTGTTTTGTCACATCAGTGTAGCCACTTCCCTCCTTTCAGCATCTCTAGGAACATGTTATCAGAGTTATCCCAGTTATCCCTATCATTTCCACCACTCCCATCCTTCAGCCTACACTGGCTTCCATGACAGTTACATGCTTGAAGATCCTTTTAGTGTGCTGGGACATACATTTCATGTTCCTGACAAGAATTTTGGCTCTGGAGTGAAAGAGGGGAAAATCAGCAATCTCCTTTCTGAGAATTTGGGTATCTTTTCAAATCCCATGTATAGTATTCTGCTGCTGAGTCTTGACAAAGAAATAACTCTTCAGAAAATTGAGGTTTGTGCCTCTTCACATCCTCTAAAAAAGGAAACACTAAATTTGGAAGACAGTTAATTAAAAATCAAAGGGGAATTCCACTTGATTGGATGGAGCTGGCTGGCTGAGGGTATCCAAGGTAAAGTGTTCTTCACCAGAGCTAAGGCCTTTCCTATACATCAGCCCTTAAGTAGAGCAGTTCACAGATTCTGAGAAGTCATAGTCCCTGGCTCAACAAGCCCTTGCACAGAGAGGGGACTGAAGCCTTCAGTGCCCCAAGATGATCAGCAATGACAGCCACTGAGCTCCCAACATGCCAGGCTTCACTGGTACTTCTGTGAGAACAGCATCTGTTTCACGTAGTGGTAAAAAAGAACAGGCAAAAAACACCTGTTGAAGCATTTCAGCAAAGCACAGCAGAAAGCAGATTTCCCAGCACCAACACATGCAAAGCTCACACAAGGAAGCTAGCAAGGTTAAGTACAATATTAGACTGCTGTAATAAAGCCAGAAAATGCTGCAGCTTCTTTTCTCTTGCTCCATTTGAGTGTTGGACAGAGGTGTTGCGGTCACCATAGTCTCTTAAAACACGGTGAACTGATTCAACAGCAACCAAAAAGAGCGAGCTCCCCAGGTATACTCTTCTCTCACTATGGTCACAGCCTTGTGCTAACTCCAGTGCCCATCAGATCCCCTCATGAGCTTATTTAACTCACTAAAACGGAAGAACACTGTCAGAAAGAAGCTGTAGTTCATGGAAGAGCTACCTGAGCTCCCACACTGGCACTGGCAGTATTGCCTAGCTGGGACAAACTGTGAGGAAGAGAAAGAGGGAGAGAAACATGTAGAGTCACTCCTGTCACCACACCTTTTGTTGTCAGCTGTATGGCCCATGGCCATACACATCTGCTGGGCAGTGGGGCCAGCATATACTCAGCATATACTGTTGGAAAGGCTATGTCATGAAAGTGTTCATAAAGCCCCAGCAAAAGGTGAGTGCATAAATCAGGCTATCAGTGCACTTTCCCTGTGAAGACTTGTCTGAGCCGAAATCCATAGAAATCCAAGATCTCCTCCAACTGTTACCCCTGGCTGTACTGGAAAAGTTTATATCATTCCTGAGTGCAGAAGAGGGGAGAGCGAGCTGAAATAGGGTCCAGCTGAGGACACTTGGCTTCCAGCATAAGGCCTCCATTTCTCCAATGGAAAGCCTCTCTGAACCTCTTCTGCTTAGCTCTGTTTACCTTGCTGTCCTCTCCATAGGGCTTCCGCCCACACAGGGCAGAAGGAGAAAGAAAATGGGAGGGATTCTGCCAAAAACTGCAAAGTTGCAAAGCCCAGAGAAGTTCTCGGTTTGAAGAAAACACAGCATCTCTCAGAAGCAAACTGCAGCTTTGCAGTGTTTGCACGGGCAACTTGGAAGTGTGAAGGGCAGCAAACCAGCAGAAGACATTAGATCTATTTGAACAAGTTTTAGATGCCAGTTTGAATCTGGTTTTAATTATAGACTCTGTGTTTTAGCTGCCATTTTCTCCCTCTTTCAGAGAGGCTGACAGTGTTTTGATAGCCATTCTTCCATGAGCCTGCTGAGCCACCTAAGTGACACACCAAGATGAGATCAAAGGTCTGAGATTTGGGTACTCTCTGCACTGTGCTGAGACCCGTGCCCTGCCTGGCTTTCCCACCCTTCACATCTGCTTTGTGGCCTGCCTTTCCCCTCAGTTGCTCTACCCTATTTGTCTCCAGTTAGGGTCCCAGCTTGGAATTCCCTTCTTGCCTGTTCAAACATTTATGTATGGGTCCCACAGCACTCAGATCTGCCAACACAATTGCTGCTTTTACAGCCATCTTCTGTCTTGACAGTCACTGGCTTTCCCCTCCAAAAATCTTTATCTCTAGTTGAAAAGAAAAATCTGTCCATAAAAAGGCAAGCATCTCAGCTCAACTCCCATCTCTGCTGGATTTGAAGGGAAATTTGCCAATGACATGAACACCAGGAGATAATGCTCTTCCTTTATCTGTGCGTTAATAGTCTTCTGCTGCCAATCTCCCCAGCAAGACAGTCTTGTCAGTTCCCACACAGATAGGCCCATCAGAGCTTTTCCATTGCCTTGGATGGACTTACTGTGTGCTAATATACATGTAATTTGAATATCTGTTTTGGTTTCACACAAAGACAATAGGATTTTGTTGGGGCTGGGGGAGGAACTGTCAGAAGCAAGTATCCTTGTACTAGATAGGGTGACCAAGGATCACCTCCACCCCAAGCTAAGGTGTGTAGCCTGTGGGCTGTATTGCAGAAGATAACTGTTGTGCCTCAGACCACATAATCAGACATGGGGCCAAGGAACCCAACTCCAACTTCCCACACAGCTATCATTGCACTGGGACAGGACAAACTCCACTGGGACAGGACAAACTCCCAGGGTGGCAGCTTGGGAAAAGGAAACAAGGGGAACTGAGGACCAAATAACATGCAGAACACTTTGGCCATCCCTATATTTCTGTCATCCTTGCTCATGCTATACACAAGGAGGTGGTTACATGAAGCATGAGATGAGGAACGTATTACTGTCTGCAGCGCCAAATCTGAAATCTTAGTCCAAGACAAATTTCAAGTAACAGTCATTGGCTGAAAAGCTGTTTTCAAGACTTTTCTTCATTGTTAGTGCAGAGAACCAGTGATCTGATCTACAAATATATATATTTGAAAAAAGTAAACAGGTGGATTACAGACATCGGTTGCCTATTATTTCAGGCTTAAAAGACAAGCAAAATCTTCAGAAAATATGCATGGTTATTTCAGAAATAACATTAGAATTAAGTAACACAGTAATTATTTATTGGTTTTACTACTGGCTCTATATAACACTTCCAAAGCCATGGAAACAGCAATAACCTACCTTACTACTTTAATCATTTCAGTACGTAGTGATGTTAGAGTTTGGCAATCTATAAATACACACACATATATACAGGCACCAGGTGTGTTACACACCTGGATGCATATGTGTTATTTATCTCAAACCCCTTCAGGATATAAAAACAAGAGGAATGAATATCAGTCACTGCTTATGGAGGATTTCCACAGTGTCTTTGCCCCTGAGTAAGAGCAAAGTCCCAGGTTTGCAGTGCTTTGCCATTCAGCCGGAGGACCAGCACAATCTCACACTAACCGGGTTCCAAACTTCATTGCCAAACCCGTTCTGAAAGCTTAGGACTTTCCTTTTGATACAGCATCGGTCTGGTCTCAGGTAAATATGATTTGTCAGAGGAGTTATACCAGCACCAAACCCCCAGTCTGCATGTATACCCACACTTATGTGTGGCAGATAGAGGTGTTACCACTTACTACTAAAATGCTTTACACTACCTACACACAGGAAGACCCTGCTCTCAGCTGCTACAGATTTTGCTAAATGTTAACTAAAGGAGCTAAAATTTCTCATGTGGGTGTTCTCTTTCAGCTGAATTTTGCTATCCTCACCTCAGGGGGGGAGCAGGAAAAACTGTTTTTTCACTCATATTTAAAATTCCCAAGGAAATCCTTGCTTGGAAGCTTATATTTGGGGGCAGGAACTTGGCAGTGGTGGCGGGAGGGCAGGAGTTTAACCAAGGACATGCTTCCCACACGCCCACTAGATTAAAAACCTTGCCCATATTTAGCCAAGTTTATGCTTGAAAGATAACTACTTCCAGAGGCTCACTCTTCGCCTTCAGAGTCTGCTGTCCTCGCATGGGCCAAACCGACCCCTGTAGCTGCAGCGTGGGTTTATACCTGAGCTGAAAGCAAGGACATTGACCCTCCCATTCTCTCAGCTGCATTTTTACAAGTAGATTAAACAGCACCAAGGCCTGTTGCACAGTCTATAGTGTTTAATTATTAGCATGCTCCCTGGCACAGTTTTGGCTTGTCCTAGGGAGTACTCTCAGAGACTGTGTCTGGGCAGGGTTCAGAGAGTAGCACTTGCCAAGGGCTGTTCCCAATAGGCAGAA
The DNA here is from genome assembly GCF_929443795.1 of Astur gentilis. NCBI lineage: Eukaryota > Metazoa > Chordata > Aves > Accipitriformes > Accipitridae > Astur > Astur gentilis. Next base: position 14,554,362 of record NC_064904.1, read on the forward strand.
AGGATAAAGCCATCCTGTTATGGGAGGAAGAGAGTTTAGCTGTATGGATGTGAGCCAGGCTATGCCACTTGCTCTCAGTGCCAGAGAATGGGCTCTGGCCCAGTTTAATTACAATGAAGACATATAATCAGTGACTCCTTCTCTGTCAGGCGCTGGCACCAAGGAAGGAGAAAAAATCAAGCAGTGGAGGGGGAAGAACTGAAGCCACTGGAGGAGAAGAGTTGGCAGCAGGAGAGGGTAATCTTTGAGTTTGAGTTTGGGGTAGGAAAAAATGGGAGTGGGAGCTGGTGCAAGGGAGAAGGTAGGAATGGATGGGAAGAGATGAAGAGGTGAGGAAGAAGGGTTTGGATGTGGATGGGAATTGCATTACTTTAAGAAACAGTTTAGTAAGCAGAACAAAATGAGGTTGCTATTCAGAAATGAAGAACAAGATGAGAGAAAAAAAAAAAGATGAGAAATAGATGAGATGGTGGAAACTGGAAAAGGTTAGCTCAGGAGAATGGAGCAAAAAATCAATCAGGCCTTTGGTCAAGCAGAGGCTACAAAGCCCTTTGAGAGAACAAAGAGAACTTCTGTCGTCCAGCGTGCATGGCCCACCTGGTCCTAGGAAAAAGCTGAGGCTTTATCAGGAGTTTTCATGCGTTGCTTACACATTTCTGTATCTTTATCTTTGGCTTTCACCTGTGTCACATCTCATTCTTACAGGAGCAATTTAATCTTCCCATCTCGGGAACCTCATGGTCAGACAGAAGAAATGTCAGAAACAGTTAAGGTAACCTACCCTATGTGTATCCCTGAGAGAAAACATGGAGCAGCAATTTCCATCAATAGCTCCCTGCAGAGATTTGGAAAGGCTCCATGTTCCCTTAAAGGTATCCTTGAAGAATCATTTTAATTAACCGTTTACCTGCTGTACATTGCCTGAGGCTTTCAGTAGCTAACATTGCAGTCATTTGAGCATCAGCTTGTCACTAGTCATACGAGCAGTCTAGGCAGGATGCACTTGCCATCTTTGATTTCTGTCAAGAGAAGTGCAAGCCACACTGGGGTAAAAATCCATACTGGGAACCATCTGACCCACCTGAAAACTGAGACACAAGGGGAGACCTCAGACTTCCTTCTCACTGCTACTGCAAATATTCCTTTTTTTCCTTTTTTTTTTTTTTTCCATTATAACTGAATATTTTACTGACCCTGCAAAAAAAAAGAAATCCTCTTACCATGATCACTAACGAACAAAAAAGCAGAAAGCTCCCACTGCTATTGTGCTTGGAATATAATAGTCAAGGTTAGCACATAATAGCTAAACAATATGCATTTGAAAGCCGTCAGGAGAATAGTGCTTTGTTCTAATGAAAAGGATTGAAATGTTTTCTGCTGTCTGCCTTGACACTTCATGTTACAGTACTTGGAATTACTTCAGTCAGGGAAGCTGTCACATCACTCATAAAGTGCCTATAGAGCAGCAACACCGCAGCGGCAGCACCGAGCCAGTGCAGTGCACCCACAAAGAGGGAATAATTTTTATCTTCCTTCCTTGCCAGAACCACATCTACTTGGGGACCACCAGAGGAAAGTGGTTTTCTGGTAGGTTGGGTTGGGGTTTTTTTCTTTTTTGATTGCTCCGTTGGCACTGTACCAGCATGTCCTGTGGGCCAAGACACACCACTCAGCCATTTCAGCAGGAGGAGCTCCAGGGTGAGTGTTTGCTGAGTGGGTACTCATGCACAGCCCTGCCCATTTTGAGCCTGCCTGTACGGATTTTGCCAGTCCCATTATTTCAAGATATAAACCAAAGGATGGAAATTCTGTCCTGACTGTATCAGGCATGCAGAGGACAAGCAATTCCAGCTACAGGCTATGCCTGTGTTATTATCAGGCAGGTGTCTTAAAATGGGGCTACATAAGGAACTTTCCTAACTGGGGCAAGCCCAGTTTTGTAGAGGGAGGAGGTGTATGATGAAGCTGGATGAGATGCTGTTGGGTTTTGGAAATACGTAAGCATCGAGTCAGGAAGCAATTACCCTTTCAGGTGTAAACCAGTTCCAGAAGGACATTTTGGCTTGTGGAAACAGCTCTGAGCAAAAACCCGCTCGGTTTGGAGGGTAATTAATGAGATCAGTAATTAAAGGAGCACTGAAGTCATTCCTCCTGCCCTCCTCCCCCATCAGTAAAGGACAGCCACAGCCATTCTCATAAGATTAATTCATCCATAGTAATGGCATAAAATTGTGTAATGGAAAAGTATAAAAGCAAAGCTCTATGAACCAAAAGTAAAAGAAAAAAAGAGGGTGATGACAGAAAAAAAAACAACAGGTAACCAGTTCTTCTGGGGTAAGACTCAGTTTCAGCTTTGCTAGTGTTTCACTAATGCACAAGTAGAGCTGCAGCCTAGCACTTAGCATCACCAAGGAACCTAAAGTGCATCCTTCTTATAACTAAAAACTTCCCAGTTCCTTGTGACATAAATAGCATTGGTAGTCATGGTCCCTCTTCAGTCACCTGCCACCAGCACAGACAGCTGTTCCTGGTTTGTGGGCTGAAGATCAGACCCAGAACAGGCTCAGGCACAAAAGCAGGAGGGAGGCAGAACTTAGTGACCTAAGCTCAAATTTGCAGTCCTCAAAAAACCCTTCCCAATACTGCTTCTCCTTGGATGTAACCAACATGGCCTTTGTCTCTTCTCAGGTAGCTGAAACACTCACCCATGCACATCAGGAGTACTTGCAGGTGAAGTCCCTTGATCCCAATCAGGCAGGGCAGCTCTGGGCACAAAGTGCTGCTCCAGATACTCAGACAGATATTGAACCCAGACACTCTCAGGGTTAGGCAGCAGCTGATTCACATTACAGTTTTGGCCTGCAGGACCTAATTTTAACTTTGTCCTCCTTTACCCAAATCCACATCTGGAATGAGCCTCAGCCTAAACACCTACTTCCCAGGAGCACCTCTCCTATTTTCATCTCTACCTGGGAACCATCCACTCTCTCTCCCTATCTAGCCTGGAACTAATCAGCCCCACATGTCTTTGCTATGCAGTAGTAATTACCCTCAACCTCAAGGCAGGGTTTTCACGCCTGAACCAAATATAAGTCAACAGAAAAATCTTTGCATCTACCAACAACAGACATGTTCACTATTGGCTAGGGGGCAGTTGCTCCAGGGAAATCCTGGTAGCCAGGAGAAACACAGTTACACAGTCATTAAATGTTTCCATTAAGTGGTTCCTTACCCTATTTCTTCTCAACTCTTTTCATGTGCTTCTGTCTGACCCACTGCATATCCCCTGACCATCTGAATGCTATTTCCAGTACCTCCCTGTGTTGACTTTAGGTGTTTTCCCACCAAACAACTCAGCACTGATATCCTGAAGAGTTGACAGGGAGGTCTGTCAGGGGGCAACTACTTAACTTCCTTCTCCTAAACGGAGCAGCCTTCAGGAACACACAACCTGTGACAACAGGGTAAAAAAAATTAATCCAGGGTATGCTCTGTTTCTAGCAACTCTTAGAAATGCAAAGAGTTAAGAACCAAGCTGTCCTTTGCTTGCCCAAGAAAATAAAACCTTAAACCTCAGCTCAAGGAAAGAATAAAATACTTTTTCTTTTTTGATGCAGAGTATAAAGCTGGTAATAGCAAAAATGTGTTCCTGGTAATATTCTAAATGATCTTTCTTTAATTTAGAGGAATTAAGATGGCTAATTAAGGGGTAATATTCATAGTGCCAGAGTATACCAGGCAAAAAAATGGGTTTTGCGGGTAATTAAGAACTGAGTCTTTCTGATAACCACACCAGTGTATTGCAAGCATATGTTCCAATGCAATGATTATTATTCCTATTTTAACTAGGTAAGGTATGACGATGAAGGAAGGGACAATCTTTAAAAAATCATACAAAGTACATTGCTCTTCATCCTTCACCAGAAGAAAGCTTGTTCTGTGACAAATGCCAGCATATTCCAACTTCTTTTCATTCAAAACCAGAACAAGGAGTTAACTTGAAAAAGTTTCTGAGAACAGGAATTCTGGAATATTTAGACTCAAGAATCTCAAAATATTTTGCTATCAAAAATAACTATTAAATTAGCTACTAAAAACAGTAACAATATCAAATAACAATTAAAATTGTGAAAAAAAACCAACCAGTTCTGACATGAGGAAAATAGTATCAGAAAAGCAAACAGGTTCTTTTAATGCTGTCACTTTTTTTAATGTGTCAGAGTTCACAGGCAACAGCTGGGTTTTGACGAAGTTGCCATTTTCTTCACCACATAGTATTTCAGATGACACTGCTCACAAGGTCAGAGGCTATGGGTTCAGTTCCCACCTCTGCTTTTCTATGGACTGCTTATATCGACTCAGGTAAACCATTTAGCATCTCTAAACCTTGCTTTTGATCTCAGTAGTCAGGGTAATATTTATTTTCTCCTGTCCTTGCCTTGTTTGGTTAACTTGTGTGCTCTTTGAAGAAAGACCTGCCTTTTCTTCATTTAAATAGCACCTCCCAAGAGGGCAAAGAGGAATAGCTTCATCTTGTTGTATGTACATCGTACGTACAAATAATGAATGACATTCTCCAGAATGTGCTCGCAGTCACCTTCAGTTCTTTACTGATGCGATCTTGCACTGTGGAAGTAACTTCATCCTCTGTGAAGCTGTGCACCTCGCTGCCCCAACCCAATCTTTTCCCTGCTTCACTAAAGCAGTTTTGACAAATGGGATCTCACTAGCAAAACTAGCAGTAGCAAAATGAAAAATAATGAGGCTAGGAAGCAGCAAGAAGCACAGGAACTACGGTCAGAATGGAGGCACAGTGCTGCACACCAAGGGCAGAGGGAACTGATGGCCCTTTCGGGTATTATCCGTAAGCTGCCAGCATTGCTGAGTAGCCATTAAGCAAGATGAGCAAGGACCTACAGCTGGTCTGTAGCAATGGCCAGATGCACAGACAGTGCTCCTGCTTTTCAGTATCCAGGACAGCAAATGCAAAAGTGAGAGACCACTTCATTGTACCTTCTTCCAGGCCAAATAAAATCAAATGAATTCCATACTAACACTCCTGTTGCCTTTGGATCGAGCATGTGGGAGGATGGTGCTGCTCTCACCAAGGCATCCAACAGCTGTAACCACTACAAGCTTCAAAAGAGTTGCACCTGAGTGGCTCAGTTTTCAACTTCAGCTCCTTACTTTAACAGAAAAATTAGTTGAACCTGGCTTCTTGGGGGTAGGGAAGCAGCAAGAAAGAGGAGAATCTCCACTGTGCCTCAGTCACAGCAGGGCAACAGAGAAAGTCACAAGCTGTCCTTCACTAGCTCGCCCTCCAAAAAAATATCATCTTTTTGGAGAGAAAATTCCATAACTCCAGCAGAAGTCATCACCATTTATCCCTGCAAAAACATGAAAATTACTGTTTCAGCAGAGGGCCAAGTCTCAGGGGCAGGGTTGGATGGGGAAATACATATGGCAAAGTCAAGGCAAGTGGGATGCAGGATGAACCATGGGTTTGTCTGAAGATCCTGGACCTTTCCTATATCTACCTTCACAGACCAAGCTGTCCACCTCCCAGAATGGTCTCCTGAGACAGAGCAGGCTGAGATGGCATCCAAATCCACAGCATGTTGAAGGACTCACAGGTATCTCCCAGGGATCTCATCTGGTCAAGAACAAAAATAGCCATTGTGGCAGAAGCTTGCTTCACTGTGACTGACTAAAGAGGACTTTTCCATCCCAAGTGATGGCCAAAGTGATTTTCTGATTACAGCTTAAAGGAAGCAGAGACACTAAGTGCAGGTAAGCCTCCAGTATCCAGATCAGGGCTATACTTAAAAACTGAGCCAAATGCTATTCAAAATTGAGCTAAAGATCTGAAGTCCTTCAAAAACTTTGTGACCTGTCCAGTTCCAGGAAAAAATATCCTGAAGTACTTGACACTGCAGGTAGCAGGCCTAGGTAGGCAATGGCTAAAACACTTATCCAAACCTTTCCAAGACTCGGAGAAGTTTACATCTGCTACTTGCCAACCACTTGGCACCTGTTCTTATGGTTTAATGATCTGGGTGCTGCCATAAACCATTCCACAAGATTTATGAAGGAACATAGCACTGTATATTTGCGAAAGCAAAGGGTAAGGAACTGGAGCCCTGCCACCCAAAATCACTGAGTACCCCATCTTTGACCCACGCAACAACTCTCATTGCAAGCAGCTCCTTTCTCCCAGTTATCAGTGAACCAACCTTTTTGCCAGACAGCTCAGTAGTTACTAAGAGACAACTCAAAAGAAAAGAGTAAGCTTGCTTGCCAATGGAAATTGGCCTCATCAGAAAAAAAATCTTACCACTTCATGAAGTACTGCCAGCAAATGTCATTAGGCTGTTAGACTGCTAGAAGAACAAAGGAACTGTGATATGGGGTCAGTCAAAGGCCCATCCCGGCTGGTGCCCTGGTTCGGGCAGTGAGCAGGGGAGGAGGTAAGAAGGAGCCATGCAGAGGGTGAGCATCCCTGGACATGTGCTCCCAGTCTCAGCAGTGTTTGGTTCATTCCCAAGAGGGAAGTTGCATCCAGACCATCAGGTTTAATAATTGCCAGTGGGACAATCAAAAATAATTATAACTTTCAAGCGTAACAAATTGCCCAACAGTTATGGAGTCCAACCCCCTGCTCCTTTTAACATTAAATTCATACACTTTAACAGAGGTGCTTTTGTGTTAGGTTTTGTTTAAGCTGGCATGGCTTAATTTACCAGCCCCTCAATCAACAGCACCTGAAACTTGTTCCTCCCTCCTGACCCCCTTCACCCTTTCATAGACCACATAAGAGATTTTCTAACATGCCCTTCCTGAAAGCTGTCCATCAAAGTAGTCCTGTTCCTTTTCTCCATTTAGCTCAATGTTGCTTTCCTGTGGATATGTGCACACTAACTTCAAGAGCCTAGGGGAGAGCTTGAACGAATAATATGGAGGCAAAGGAAGCCAAAAAAGTGTTGTGCTGTGAGCTTTTTTTGATCATTCAAATGCTCATGAATTGTCAGAAAACTGGACAGGTAATACCTTTTCTAAACAGAGTCTTTAATTTGGAAAAAATACTAAAAGCTCAGCATTTCACGCCTCCACTGAGATATGCCTCTGGCTACCCTTTTATTTTTCATGCCGTGTTTTCTGAAACGTTACATTCAAGAGAATATATTGCCTTCAAATCATGTACACATGCATGTTTATTAAGTCATTACCATAGCCTTAAGTCCATAAAATCACTGTGGACTGCAATACCACATGTGCATCCAGCAATTAGATGAATAAATTAACCCTGAAAAATTTCTGCTTGGGGTGGAAGGGAACAAGCTGTACTGTGAAAGTTGAAATAACACTCCAGAATAGAGAAATCATTTTGTATTTAAAAGACTGCTACCTGGCTAGTGCACAGAAAAAAAAAAAGAAGAAAAAAAAAAGAAAAAAATCACCTAATCATGCTGATGATTACCAATAGCTTTAAATTTCTGAAGTAAAAGGAAGAAAAAAATAGTAGAAAACAAGGATCTGGCAGAGCACACAGTTCCAAAGTGTATTACTCCATCAGCGTCATTTTCTATGCGGCAGTGTTCTTTCAATTATTTCTTCCCCTCTCTTCCTCTCTGCAAAGAAAATTGGCAGAAAAAGTTGCCTGCAGGATCAGAGAGGGGTATTTTTATCAACCTACAACTAGATTAAAAATCCTTTATCTGAAATGCAGCAGAGGACTGGCCTAAATTAAATCCCATCTCCCTTTGCTTCTAGGCTGTGAAGGAGTATCACACAAAGGGCATTTTGCTTAATTTATATTATTTTTTAATTTCTATTGGGTTTAGTTTACACTTGCACAAGTTACCCGTGCAAAAAGGAACAAGAGAGGAGCAGAAAGCTACACAGTAAATGTCCAAAAGGGGATGTCAGATGAGGGTTGTTAGCTGAAACTTTTGGTCAGTCCATCACCTGAGGGCACAGGAGTGGGGCAAGCTCAAAGGTCTGAAGGGCAACTTCTAGCCAGTGCATCATTAGCCCGGACATTGGCTTTCTACTCTTGCTGTAGTGCCTTCTTTATCTACAGAGACTATTCACATGGCAGAACATTTGCAGAACCTGGGCTTGCTTGAATTTTTAATGGTATTAATAATCACTGTTTGCAGTGTTTCACTGCAGTGTGACTACCAGAGAACCTTTCAGTAACTGGGTCACCAGAAATGCCCTCTGTCACCATGCCCGTCACATTGCTGACATAATCACCAGGTGTTAACTGCACCCACACACATGCAGTCACTTAATTATGCCCATTTGACGCAACCCTCTTTTATCTGCACAGCCCTAAAGTCCAGGGATGTTGATGCTGCAACACAGATACAGTTGGATAAAAATGGGGAAGAGGATAGTAAACAAGGTTGGGAAACAGAGGCAGGAAAAAACAGGGCCTAAGAAGGTGGCATCATGGTCTAACTTGTTACTTTCCTGTGAGCAAACCACTTGGCTTAAACAGGAAGGGTTATAAACATTTGGGTCTCTTCCCTTTCAACCCTGTGAAGGACACCACCACCAAAAATAAGGTTGGGTGAGGAATCAGCAGACATCCTTTCCAGGATATTTTGGGGTAGTTGTTCCAGTTTTTGCACTGCTGCCTTCTCTGGATCTGTCTCATGTCAGAGTGTACAGGAGCAAACAGCTATTAACTTGGCTCAGCAGTGATTGCTATGCACAGTGGCCTGGGCAGAGATTTTTCATTTCATTTTCATACATCATTTACAGCTTGGTGCAGCCATTCCAGAAAGTCAGCACCAATCTCCTTAAGTTAACATGGAACAAACAGGAAAGGAGATAGAATTCTTCTGTAGTTATTTAAAAGTCTTGTCATGTCTGGGCACATTTGGTGCTACTACTGATTTCATTTTCAATATACTTGACTGATATAACGAAGTCATTTCCTTGAGAATACACAGGGGAGGCCTGGACAGCATTAATGTAGAAAAAACAAACATAACCAATTTGCTTGTAACAAACCTATTTTCTGTATTGCCCTTTGCTTGTTGTTGGGTATTTTTTCCTCACATTTTGTATTAATATGATGGGCCAGATTCTGATTTTCAGCATTGCTGTAAACCCCCTAAGGAGCAAATGGAATTTCTCCAGATTTATAAGTATAACACAGATGAGGGTAAGGCCCTGAAGCTGGACTCAAAATAGATTATACAGCTCCTCCTGTTTATTCCTCAATTGGGACTGCTAAAAAAAATATGTGAAAAGTGCTCCAGAAATGTCCAAGAGTCCTTCTGCACCCAAGTTCAGGCAATCATTATGTCTCTGTCCTTTAATCATTTGTCGTCTCTGGTTCAGTTACACACTCTATGAAGAGAAGTATAATAATAACTCCTTTGCAGCCTCCAGTGGCTATAAGGAGGATTAATTAGTTAATGTTTGCACAGCACAGGGGCCAGGCTCTGTGCTGATTTATGCTTGATGCATGTCAGCTGGGGTGGATTAAGGTGGGAGCCAACACATATTTGAGCCTCTTGCAAAGAACCCACCAGGTCTGATGCTACTAATTTGCCCTTTGTTTATTTTTTTTTCTCTTTTTTACGATGGCTTCACAGAGCTGACAAGGCTTCACACCTATCTAGGGAGATCTGCACCCCTGCAGCTGGGTGTGGGGACCAGCCTGGCACTGTGGTCTTTAGGGAACATCTGAGGCTGTAGAGATAAAGTCATGGTAAGCAACTCTCCAGAACAAGGAGTGGTGGCACAGAGCTCTGACTCCATGAACCTGGGGATAAGCAGACTTTGCTTTAAAACTAAGTCAGGCAGTGGAGAAACAGTTATTTAAGGAAGAAACTGTTTCCTTGGTTCTTCTAGATCTCTGCTTTGCACAGGTGCAACCAGGACATTTAGGTACCTTACTGACATTGGTGAAGAAGCAATGGTATATACCCTTAGATAAGGCAAAATAAGCAAAAATAAGTCTAATTTGGCTTTTCAGTTTGAAAAGTCTTCTAGGCAGTGATTGCATTTCACTGCATGAGAGCATATGGCACTATTACTTGATCCTCTTAACAAGGGCAACATTGACTTTCCCCTAACCCAACAGTATACACTGTTGAATGGTTAAAAGGATGTTCCAGTAAACAAAGTGTTCAAAAGCCAGAATCTGTACTGTTATCCTTCTCCCCTTTGCCCTTTGAATCCAGGCCAGGAACATCTCATGTATCATATGAAAGGATTGCCATAGTGAGAGCATAGTGACAGTCGCACTGATACCAGCTGCAGCAGTGAGCACTGGTGTGCAGAGCAGATCTGCTGCTGAGCTTGATTTAGTGCCTGCCTATTCTGGGAATCATGAGAAAAGGCAAGAATACAGTACTATTCACCCATACAAACTTGGTCCCTGTGTAATTTTTCCAGGAGGTACATCCCATAGCTTCCCCACAATAATCCAAGAATGATATTTGGATGAGCTTTCATGTGAAACAGGCCAGATTAATTCCTGTGACTGAACAGGGAGCCTTGATGCCTAATTCAGCCTTCTATGTTAGATGCCTGAAACCAGAGAGAGTAAATAGCCCTTGTCAAATAATCGTTCTGCTGAAATCAGCCTGACTTACAGTACCCAATAATACTTCTGGTCAACAAAGATAAAAGTGTCAGGTCCAAAAATCCTGACAGTTACTAAACTTCAGAATATATAAAGCAATGACACATCAAAGAAAAGAGGGGAATAGAAGGAAAGAACCCTTTGTATTTAAGACTACCACAGCTTACATAGCACCTTTTGTCAGGACCAGCTCTCAGGATATCTGCTTATGTGAGAATCTTGCAGGGGAGAAGGGGAGGGAGGATTCTTTGCCTCATTGAAGTTAATAGCTAACTGAATTCAATGGAGCTAAATTCCTCTCTCCCTGTGTGCTTAGCGGAATACCACATTTGTTCAGTCCCTTGTACTTCATCCTACTGCCCTCTGCTACATGAAGTATTACTGCATTCCCAGATACAATTTTCTCATTTTGTTGCCTCAGTCATGGGCCTATAAAAACAGTTTTAATGGATAGAATTGTTAATTGTAGGAATAGGGAAATAGATCTGCCATCAATGTTAATATCCTTTGATAAGTAGCAGTCTAGAAATCACTTCAAAGCAACAGAGAGACATTGAAGTAATTTCCATCAAGAACAGTGCTTGATAGACACATGAGCAGGTAAATAGAACCCTAAGTTAGCAGGATGGCACATACATATTTATATATAAATGCGTGCTGATGCAAAAGGGCTCTTTCAACCAATACAGAGAGATGCAAAACATTTTGGTGAGTCACTCTACTAACCAGGCTCAGCAGCCACTAAATGAGATGGGAACCGATAGGCTACATGAAGACAGGAAGCTCCTGGTGACCCTAGCACAGAAAAAAATTGAGGGAGTATTTCCTGAGACTGCAAGTACAAATGAAAAGACAAAATAGCTATGACAGAGTCAGAACAAGGGTGAGAAAGCCCGAGAATGGTAGTTTGAAATGCTGGAGAAGACATGAAGAATTCCAGTCCTAGCCTTGAGGAAACGCTGAAACAATCTGTCGTAGACTGGCATACAGTGAAGGTGAAGAAGATTCAACGGTTTTAAAAAAGAATGTGTTAATAAAAAATAGGAAATCTGGGTGGTGAAGGAGTAGGAAGGAATTTAAAAGTATTTATTCAGTGCATCTGTGAATTAAAGAAATTATTAACTTTTGATGAGCTTTAATTGAAGATGCTCCAAAAGCAGACTAATGTAGGCGCAATGATCAAAGATTTTAGGGACAAAAACTCTAAAAACAAATCCTCAGGAAGAAGGAAGTTTGGAAAATATCCAAAGGGGATTATCTCATGAAAGACATAGTAGGAACACTGCTTCTTTATATTCCTCTCCATATTAAACATGTAGTAAACTGGTGTTTTTCAAAGCAACCACAAAAAATTGATCATCAGAATGATGTGCATATGACCAGTCTGGAAGTGTCCAAGTGGGAGTTCACCAGTATGATCTGTGCAGTTTTAAAAAAGGATCATTCATAGCAGCATTACAGTAGTATCTAGGGGCCAAGCTATGATCTCTTTGTTCTAGGCTCTGAAAAAATAGTGCAGGGAGTTTGCCCGAGGAACTAATGACCTTAACAGACAAGACAAAAGGTTGGAAAAGGAAATAATCCAGGAAAGACAGACTACTCTCCCAACATGTGCCAAGACAGATCTATATCTTTGTATAAGCTAGGGCCAAAAGTGGAGTAGAGGATCCCAGTCCTTTGAACACATGCTCATTGCTCAAGCAGTTCCAAAGTACGTATGACAACTGCGCACTGCCGGTTACCTTCAGTTTCGGGGGGTCACAAGTCAAAACTTAGACCTCCTAGGAAGCTAAAGGATTTTAAAAACTTGTGCTTTTTACTGTAAGAAGGCTGAATGCAACATATGTGAAAGATTAAAGGAACATCAGGCAGCTGTTAGAGGTTTGCATGTTATGAACTTGGCTTGCTTTGGCAGCATCTTCTGCGAACAGAGACGTAGATGGAACAGGATAAACATTGGTAGCAGAGTCCAGTGGTCTCAGTGGACTCTCAGGATTTCTGCCACCTAAGAACACTGTAGCACAGCTATGCCATACATGAGGCCATTAACTTGGTCATATTTATTAGCCAATCGCATTTTCTTAATTGTTTGACCTCATCTGCCTTTATTCCTTAGATTAATCCAAGCAGAATTCTGTGCTTCCCTGGCATTTCACTCTGTGACATGTTGCCTACCAGAGCATATAGAAAGCACTGAGACCATTTCCAACCAAAACGGTGCCTGGAAATTAAGCAGAAATGGCAAGAACATACCGTGCAGAACTGAGCATTACCCAGGCCTGTACAAATATCCAAAGAGAGGAGAATCAAATATAAATTGCTATTAATCCTGCCCATGAAGTGGGAACCATTTTGGAGGCATTATAATCTGCAATATGCTGAAGGCCTTTGCTCATCACTGAACGTGGCTTATAGAAGCAACCCTACAGACTAGAATTCCATCTTGTCCTAAACAGTGGCCACAGGCAGATGTCCAGGACAGAACATAAGAGAGAAAGCCTGCAGTGATATTTCCTACTATGTAGGCTTTCTGAGTCAGGGGTGCTGTCAGTAGTCTTCACTATATTTTTTCTTCCATCAATCTGTCTAGGGCTGGTTTGTTTATTTGTTTGTTCTGAACCCCATAAGTAGTCACAGCAACTTGTGGCAAGAAGTTTCACAGAACTACATACCATGTAAAGAAACTATTCCTTCCACCTCTTTTGAACCAATTATCTGCCAGTTTCTCCTCATACCCCCTTATATGCCCTTATATGGGGGAGGACAGTGAACAATCCTTCCTTATTTACCATTTTTATGACATCCCATCCATCAGTATAGATACCTTCGGTTATATCATCTCCAGCTGGAAGACTGTTATTCCAGTCAGTTGTTCCTTGGACAGAAGCTCTTCCATATTACATTCTTGCTGCCCATCTCTGAACCTTTTCCATGTATGCTATATCCTTTATGAGATGGGATGTACCAGAAAAGCATACAGCATTAAAGAACTACAAAGTGACATAAACATGCTCCCTGTTGTGTTCTCCGTTCCTCTCTAGATTTTTTAACATTTGATTTGCTGCTTTGTCAATATCACAGATGATGCACCATGTCATTAAGGAATGAAATTTGAGGGAAATAAAAAGTTTCGCAGAGACAGAAGCTACTACTGGCAGCATGGCCCAGACAGTCTTAGATGTAATTGCCAACAAATTAATTCACCAAAGAGTGCTGAACCACTGATGCTATTTTAGGCTTCGTTTTGGTAAATAGCAAGCCCGTTACGGAAGAAGCGATCAAAGAAAATAACCTTTGACTGAGCGATCACAAGTTGATTCAGTTTAAATTAAATGGAAGAGTAAACAAAAATAGGTCTGTAATTAAGGTTCTACATTTCAAATAGGCGAAATCTGATAAATTAAGGGAACTAATTAGTGAACTCATCTGGACTAAAGAACTGAAAGGCATGAATGTGGGAAAGGCCTGAGATTCCTTTCAGCCAAAAGTATAGAAACTACCTCCAGCACGTGTCCCAGGCCAGGGAAAAACAAAGCCTGTAAAAATTACTCTAAATGTAAATGAATGGGTAAACCACCTCAACAAAGGATAATGGCAATCAACCAAGGTCCAACAAAGACTGGAAAAAAAGACAACTCAGCAAAGAGAACAGTACTTTAGAGGTCAAGAAGCTTGAGACTAAAATGAGAAATGCCAAAACTCAAGTGGAGTGAGACCTTTCAAAGGTTACAGAAGTAAATAGAAATGGGCTCTTCAGCCCTATGAATAAAATAAACAGCTGGGAAAGGAGTGGAGCAGATAAGCAAGAAGTTAAAGACTTGAAGGTTCCAGCCCCAAAATTAGACAGATACTTTACACTGATTTTTCAGCAAAGATAATAGCGATAAAGAATGGCTGGATGGCTGACAATAACAAAAGGATGGCAAGGACCACATCTGAGAGAAGCTAAGCTCAAAAAGCCTAATGCCTTCAAAAGCATCTCCATCTTCTTGGCGTTGCAGCTACCAATGTGAGACAGCACACCAAAACAGAGAGTTGGTAGGTGGGAGAGTCCATGGAAAGGGGAGAGAAAAGGAAAGGGAATGGGAGATGAGAGGAATGATATGAGCTAAGACAGGAGGTTAAGATGAACTTTCATGTGAAGTGCTGTTGAATTGTCCCCAGGCACCTGCTCCAGGAACTCCAGAGGCAGTGAAGACCCCAGTGGGACAATGGACACTTTTACCCCCAGTAGTTGTGTTTTCCTCCTCTGAGAACAGAAGGTCTGCTCCAAAAGCTATTTGCTCTTCACTCCTTGATATGGGAGAGCTGCAAATTTGAAAAATCTTTAAAATACTCTTGAGAGGCACCAGGAAAGAGCTAATGAGAGTGTTCTCCTGTATAAATATTGGCTATAGGTTAGTCTCCAGAAAGGCTTGGAATAAATGGGATAACCTTTTTGTCTGGGAGACCTTAAAATATGAGTCGCCCCACGGGGAAAATTCAACAGAAAAGTCTTTGGGCAATTTCTCGCTGCTGAATGTTTATGCTAATACCACTCTAAATTAGAGCAAAATTAAGTAAATTTTATTCTGCACGGGAAGGGCACATCAGGTGGGGAGACTATTCTACCAGAGCTACTAAGTGAGACAATAACTCACTTAAAAAATTATTTAGCTATCAGCTGGGAAACACATCACTTTCATTTGGCAGGGCATGCATGGCTTACAAGACATTAATCAGGTATCCACTGGAGAAGAAAATAGTGATACTTTTACAATAGACTGTAATTTCAAGGGTGGTTAATAAGTGAATAAATAAGACGGCTATCAATACAAGTAGATGCATTTTTTGTATCTGTAGAACTCCATTAAAAGAGCCACACAGCCCTTTCATCACACTGAATTCATGCTAAAATATCTTCCTGGCCCCAGCTGCACTCTGTAGCCTTCCACATTGCACCATAGTCTTCAAATAGCCTCCCAATGAAGAGCTTCCTTGCCTTTCCTTGCTGTACTCAGGACCTGCATGTCCAACATCTGTCCTACCAAATGACCCCGTCATGGAGTCCAAGCCCTGCTCAGCATCTGCTCTGGAAGATCTGCTGAAATCAGCAGCAGCTGAAAGTCCTTTGAAAATTTTGGTCTCAGTCACATTGCAGAGCATCAGCCATAGGGTTGCCATATTTCTGTCCCAGGTTTTCAGGAAGAATTAGACATGCTATGCCTGCATTTCACAGACGGTCTGTGCTTGGAAACACATGGCATTTATTGTGCATATACAGACCATCTGTCCAGTGTACAGACCAAAGGCCCGTGGCTCCTGCAAATGCTGGACACACCGCACGTGCTCTATAGTTTATCTGGGCACATGCAGAAAATGTATCTGAAACTTTTACTCTGCCTGAGCAGTCAGAGCCTCTGAAATCCCAGACAGAGGTAATGAATTGCCTAACTTAAAATTCTGTAGGAGTAGAAAGTGTATGTCCACAGTATACATTAGCTCAATGCACTTTCACAGGATAAGAAGGATCTTACCAACGCTGCCTGATCTGTTGTGAGCAGAACAACAGTTAAAGTATACCACTGGAAGGGAACCAGGACCTCTCCAGCCCTCAAGAAAGGGACTGAACTCTCTAATGAAACAGTCAGGAGAAGAGATCTCAGTCTCAACAGCCAGAAAGGCTGGGGCATTTGTGATAAACTGATTTCATGGGAACAACTTGGCAGCTCCAGGAAAGTGCCTTGAGATTTCAGGAACACACTCCTGTTCCTTCCCAGCCATACTAACTCCCATGCAGGACAACTGGGGTGGGTGTCACAGGTGTCCCAGGGTTGTTCTTCTCTGCATAAAGGGGTATAGAAGACCTGACACAGTTTCCCCTACGCTCAAATTCCCTGGTCGCCTCTTGCGACAGCTCTCTCACAAACATGTTGCAAAGCGCATGACGGGTGAGGGATGTGTGGTCAGAGCATGGTGTCCACTGACCGGTCAGCCTCACAAAAGCTGTCAAAGCTCAGAAGAAGGCACAGCTTCTCTGGAGTCAGTGCAATCCAAACTTTTGGGAAGGTGGCAGATCCCTAAAAAAAATTCTAGCAGCGATGCTGTCACTTATACAAAAATCTAAGTCTTTTCTTCCTTTTTGTCTAGGTAATCTCAAATGCATGAGTACCACACCGCGCCAAAAGGCATTGCTGACCTATTGTGGAGGCAAAAAGTTGCACAGAATCTGCTGCAGCACTGAGGAGTTGCACACACCTCTCAAGAGTTACATATACACATGCAAATTGCTGCTCCGGGTGGGAAGCAGGACACCCACATGTTATTATAATATGTCCCCTAATCGAAAGGAAGTTATATAGAGATGATCAGTATATTTGATACCTGGATATTTCAGGCAGTCCTGCCCTGAGGTTCTTCTCTGAATCATCTGATCACATATCACCTCAGCTGTAGCGCGGTGGGTGGAGAGGAAGAGTGATGATAGCATATGTCTTCTCCAAAGGTTACACCTGCCAGATGGAAAGGCCTCCTGAAGATGCAGTAGCAGCTAGAGGTTACTTAGCTGCTCACCACCTCTCACTTTCTCTTCTCCACATAAAGGGCAGCTGAGCAATTACTGAAGGAAAGAAACAAGCAGCCTACGCCTGCACACGTGAGGATCCTGTTACAGGAGCACAAATCCTGAGTCAATGGCATTAAAATGCAGCCTGAAAAAAACAGCTTTGACAAAGCTTGCTTTATTAGCACCGTTTAATCAGAGAAAGGTGCTTGGGTGCTGACCAGACTGGAAATACCTGTGTGCTGCCACCATTAGCTAAACCACACCTTGGGCCTGCAGTCAGAGACACCCCCCTGTGATCCTGGTGTGCCCAGCAGGAGACAGCCACACGCTCCTTCGGGGGACATCCCGTCCCCCTCCTCAGACACCCTGTTCAGCGTGTCCCCTTCGGGGCAGAGAGGAGGTGGAAAGCAGCCCTGGACAGAGGCTGCTGGAGTGACGAGTCTTGTTGCGAAGTGTAGGACAGGACGGCGCGGCAGCCATCTTGGGGGAAGGCGCCGAGGGAAGGACGTCATGCCCCGATGGCTGTGCTCACTCACCCCAGCAGAGCAAGGGGTCTCTGGGCAGTTGGTGCAAGTCAGAAAAGCCACCAGATCTTTTGAAATTGTGAGGGAAAGAGGAGTCAGCTCAGCCCAACCAGGAGCCCTGCAGCGAGGCATCACGGTGCAGCCCGCAGTCTCAGCCAGCATCATCCCGAGGAGGTGGAAAGGGAGGGTGGAAGCATGGCCTGCTCACCAGCTGGGAGAGTGAGAAAAGCCACAAAGGTGAGACTGAGAGAGGGAAAATGACTCAGAGGCTCGAAGCGTCAGACAAATGGGAAGCATAAATAACAATGAACACCCAGATGCTCAGAGCTGGGCAGCCACAGGAGATAGCCAGATTAGAAAAGCCAAATAAATGTGTGTGGGAGTGGATATGAGATCAGAGAAGCCGGGTCAGACAAGTTCAAAAACAAGCTCTGAAAGTCCTTAGCATACTATTGAACTTGACCGGGAGGAAAGGAAGCCTTTGAAAGCGGTGAAGGGACAGGGTGATATAATACCATAGCCTGCGTGCAGAGAATAGCGTGGCTTTGGCATAATGAAAATCTCAGTGCACTATTCTTCCCTCGCTTAGCCTCGTTTAAATCATGAATAATGACAGGGCAAACTACAACAGGTTAAAGCCAGTGGGAGGGAGAGAAGAATCACAACCCTTTTGTTTAGAGAAAGGCCCACAGGAAAAAAAAAAGCAATAGAAGGAGATTTATAGCAGTCGAGGAAAATGATCACGGATGGCATAAATAGGAGTTACACTGGCAGAGCTGCGACAGGGTAGGTTCTGGAGAAGGAAGCAGAGGAGACTGCAGGTGTGGAAAGGAGAAATCTAAGCAAAAATTTGGGGCAAGCAAAATTCAGCATAGTTTCAGTTAGATGGACAGCTTTGCCATGTGCCCCAAATCACAAAACTTCCTTCTCTAACTAGAAATGTGAACCCAGGACCGGTTATGCTAGCACACATGGATTCATACTAGTCTCTTCAGAGGACTTGGGAAGGTTGGCCAGTGCTTCCACCACCTCCTTTTCTAGTGGCTGAACTACATTAAAAGGGCAGCTAAAAATATACGCAGAACCATTTCTTGGCCATGAAATCGTTGTTCTGGTCACCACATGACAGCAATGCAGCTGTGGATGGCACAGGGCAGGCTGAGTAGGATAGGTGTGGGGACCCTATCGATGCCTTTGAAATGTTGTCCCCACATGAGAAAAGAATTATAAATTGGGATCCCATGCTTTGGATGCGACTTGCTCCCAAGTCACCAGCTAGACACCCACCCTATTTTGCAACCACACTATTACCAGAGAGCTCCAAACACTCTGGTGCCCATGATAGTGTATGTTAAACCAGGCTGCAACTCAGTTTATCAAGCAAAGAATCTCTCCAGAGATGTTGCCATTTTAGACCGAGTTTGCAGGGCAAGAGCTTACATGAGATGCCTTTTAAGACAGCTAACAATTGCTTTGTTTGTCACAAGGAAAAGAAAAAATGAGTTTGGGACCCCATAAAATAATAGTTTGGGGGTTGTAATTTTGTGTTTACAAACTTCTGATATAAAAGCAGAATTTCTAATGAAGAATGAATGTAAAAAATCCCTGGGGATTGCAAGTGAATCTCAGTACTTTAAACTGGCCCTGGTACATAGTCTTGCTATATGTCATATAATGCATACATATACATCCTGCTACCAGCATCCTATCAAACTAAAATGACAAACACTGCCTAGCCATGCTGTTTCTGCAAGAGAGGCAGGCTTCTGTTTATTTCTCATTTGGGAAAAAATGACATTGATATCAAGCAAGAGATTAGCGTGTGTTCCTGGATAGGAAGAATAGCAGTGGTGGAAAATATCCCCTATTCCCAAATGATAGGGATGAGTATATCTAATTAAAAAATAATCTTTTATTGTCTGCCAACTCAATCTAAGTTTCAATATACAAACCAGCAATTACAGGAAGTAGATAATCAGTTATGCATTTGAAAGACTTTCTGCTGAATTACGTGTCCTTTAATTACATGTACATTTTTAAAACAAATATTGGATTTCTTAGAAGTGAAGGACAAGGAGTAGCCACCAGACTAGGAATGAATTTACTATATCCCTGGCCAACAGAAACAATCTGGAGTAACAAAAGCTAATCATCTTATTTTAAATCATGTGTCACAAATACCTCTAACAACTAACTTTAATTGCCCTAAGGCACCTTATGTATTTATGTTATCCTTCCAGTTTTTTGAAGCATGAGCATCACTGAATTTTAAGAACCAAAAACAAATGCTGAAACCTTTAAAGGTGTTGCTGGCACATGTGTGTGTATGTAACAGAGCTATTAATTGGATACATATATTTCTGTCATATATACATGCCTAATACACAACATTTGTTGCAGAGATTTCTGTGCAGTGGTGTGTCTTTGTCAAACTACACTAAGAATGCCAAACCTGCAGGTAGTAAAACACAGAGTGTGAATGTCAGGCTTAAAATATTCAAGGATGTAAACTGATGCAGGCACCCCTCTTACCATAAGCAAAGCTGAGGAGTGAATGTCACTTTGGCAGCGCATGTTTCTGCCCTCATCACCACCCCGGTTCTCATTAAAGCTCACTCCAGTGTCCATCACAAGGGACAGTGGACTATGTGCTGGCTCTCAGACACACCAGGCCTCCAGAGTATAAAGGGGCAAGGGGAAAAAGTGATGGGGGGGCTTACAAATTGGACAATTTGCTGATTACCTGTTGCTGGTAGCTGTTGCTGATAGGTGTTGCTATTTCTGTCTTTTAAGATACACTCCTAAGTATTGCTAGATCCCCCACGTCTTCTCCGTGCTGTCTGCTCTATTGCACAATTCCTTCCAGAAAAGCTTGTGGCCCTCTCCTATAAATCAGATCCTTTAACAGTGATAGGTATCGCTACAGCTTCCTCCAAACAGGTTTTTGCTGCAGGCACTGGCTCTTCCTCCATGGCTGACACTCCATGGCACTGAGTAGCTATAAATCTAGCAGTAATATCTACAGGCTTAAATATCAGATTTGGTCTTCTATGTTTAGAATTCTGAGTGGGTTTTTTGGTTGTTGGGCTTTTTTAAGGCAAAATAACCCATACATGTGCAAAAACTACTGGAATAATCCCTAGGCATGCAGCAGTAGCTCCCTCTACTCCTAGGTCAGATGGAGTGTCCCTGCTTGCATTAACTCACCAGCACACTCACAAAATGTGTTCTCTTTCTGCAGTGTTCAGCACTGAACATGTTTCTGCCCTCCAAGGCAGGCTGTAAACTGCAGGGAGTAGGTCTCCTTCACTGGCCATCTTCTGGTAGCATCCTGGGACTAGAAAGGCAAAGGGATGACAAGGAGGAGAATTGCTTTGGTATGGGATCTGTGGATGTGATGCTTCTATATCCACTGGTGCAGAAGGTGGGGGCAGAACACAGGCTTTGGGCCAGCAACATGCTAATGCTGATTCATGGCTCCAGAAGGAGGAGAGGAATCTGGCTGCTTCATCTCCAAGTTTTCCACCTTTGAGTAATCACACCGACTCAGATGTGAGTAGATGCCAAAAAAATTCAAAAACTGTTATTTCAAATTGCAGGGTAAGGAACTACCAACCTCCCTGGAAATGTCTTGCTTATAAGCAGATTTATGTTCATCCCAGACTGCTTGGAGGAAAAATTATCACCAGCATCCCACTGCAGTTGTGTCTATCCCACTCAAGTGTGAGATACCAGATTGGCACCAGCCCACTTATCCTGCCTAATTGGATAAAATTATTGACTTCCTGCAGTTTAGTGTTTTATTGGGATTTTGTTTTGCAGAAGGGCTTGGATTTGCCAGATTGTAGCTAGTAGTGCTGCTATGTTTTGTTTTGCCTGGACAGCTGCTAGGTGGCAATGTACTTACCACTCTTTGTACAGCTTTTTATGTGAAGTTGCAAAAATTCAAAGGACCTGTCTGCAAAGGGCTCTATTTTCAGCTGTTGCTGGTGCAACTTATTTACATGGGTTACTTGTTTAATAGGAGGGAGCATTAGTGTTTGACCTTTATTTACCATTCATTAAAACATTGTGCATTAAATTTATCACCCAGATGTATTTTAATATACATAAACATCATTCTCTGAGGCCAATATCTATCCTTTGATGGACACTTCTCTTCTTAACATTTCAGAAGATATTGACTATAACACTATTTCCCTTTGAAGTCAGCCTATATATCACATTTCAAGTATAGCTACAACAGTCATTTTAAGGTGCCAAACAGTACCTTAAACCTTACCTTGTCAGATTTTACTCCTCCAACTTCTAAAATCAGTCACTTTTACCTTCTTTTCATTTCATTTCTGTTGGAAAGAGTTTCCCCAGAAGTGCCAGGACTCATTAATGAAAATCTGTCAAGTCCTTTCAAGCACTATCCTCTTTCTCCAGGGGTTCCCCCATTGTCCCCAGTCATCATGCAATATCCTAATATATGCAATTAGTCAGGCAGATGGAAAAAGGACATTCCAGTTTAAAGAGGAATTTTTGGCGATGCAATACACAGCAGTGTGCAAGCAGACTCCATCTCTGCTTGGAGCCAAGGGATGCTATATGGACAACACTAGCACATTTGGCCTGCACTGATGTATCATCTTGTCTCTCACTGAAGCTTATTAGTTGCAGCTCAGCACTATGTTCACATCGCTTCAGTGACAAGGACTGTGGGCAGAACATGCTCATCCCTTCCTGGATGATGTCTTGCAGACACTCTAACAGATCCTCCATTATCTCCCCTTGGATTAGGAACAGGACTCTACACTGGCTCTGAAAAATCAAATTATTTTTTTACCTGGACAACTACCACACATTTCATCATCTCCACTCGCAGGAAGAAATAATTACAGATGGGCAACATACCCTTTTGTCAGTATTCAGTTCAGGAAAGGACATTTAATTCTTGACCACACAATTCTTCTCTCTGTCCCCCAGCTTCTCACAAGAAGCTGGGTACACTCCAAACAGATGCCCAAGCACACACCATTGCATCAGCACTGCAAAAGGCTGCTGGGGTCTCTGGCACTATCCAGAGTTACCAGCACAGCCAGGTAGATGGGCCTGGAGGAAATGCAAAGACTGAAACTGGAAATGAGAAGGGAAAGAAACTAAATTTTCAGCACACCTAAAAGCAATCTAACAAACACACATTCCCTGAGCAATGACTAGTTGAAATGCAATTTACAAAACCATGTTTCCTTTAATGCCATATAAATAAGTTACTTGGTCATATTCTATGGCCTCAGCTATACAAGAGGTCAGGCTAAAGAACATAATGGTCCCTACTGGCTGTGAAAATCCAGGAGTATATGGTCATTTGCAGTTTCAACATTTTCTGAAAAATTTATTCCAGTGTCTAATTTACATCTAGATAATGTGACTGATTATGAGTAAAAAATACCTTCAGTGAACAGAGTAAATCAATAGGGTAGTTGATGAAAAGGGATTTTCTGAGTAACAAGATATACCTCTCACAAAGGAAACAATAGCCTGGTTGGTTTTCCCCAGGGTTCCTAGATTAATAAATGTGTTTTCATTACAGTGATGATGATGGTGTATGGTAAAGTTGTATAAGAATCAGGACAAACAGCAAGAAGGAAATACATTTTATCACACATCGGAAAGTGCCTTTTAGGATCAAACAGTTGTTTCTGGCCCACACTAGGGATGTGCTATAGTGAGGCACAAACTGCTGGCGTCTCTTTCGTGGAAGAAAGCAGGACCTACAAAAGCCACAGAAGGCTGCAGTACTGGGTTTCCTCTCCAACCATTCTCATGTCCTGACAACCAGCCAGGACGATGGCACTGTCACCTTTGGGTGAGCCTCTGCTTGCCCACGGTCTCCATAGGGGCAAAACATTGATGAGAAAGAATATTTCCTCCCCTTCTGTCCCCCCTGATGGTCTCAGTCTAATCTGAATTCTCTGTGATATGATGCAGAATCGCCTACAAGAGTCACACAGGTTGTTTATAGCAGCTTTAACTTTCCAACCCATGCTAGGACTCTCATATAACAGATCAACATGTGGGGAAAGGATTGTCCTTTTTTCACCAAACCCTTAATATAGCCCTAGCTGGAATGATGTATATTTGTATCATTCACCTCAGCTCCTTAAAACTCAAAATATTGCAAGTCTCAATTACAGTTCCCACCTGTTTCTATCATGGTTATTGCTCCTCTCAGTCCAATGTGCCCAGGTCCCTGTCCCTCATCTTTGGCCAGTACAGAAGTAAGCACAAGTTTGTTAGAACAGGACAGGAAGTTTGTTTGTCCAAGGTTATTAGTTCACCCTCCTCCCACCCTGCACTGACCCACCAAATCTGCTGCAATTGCCTGTTCAACCTGCACTTAGCTTTGCTTCAGTTTAAACTGCAAAGTCTTTGGGGCAGAAGCCACATGGCCTCATCTGGGAAGGATTTTAATCCTTCTGCCTGTAGATGTTAGCCAAGAAACTCACATGAAATCAAGGGGAAATAACTTATCCCACATACATCTACCCTAAGGCTCTATCACCATCATCCAAAGTATTGTTTTTAGAGATAGGCCACTGGCCTAATAGGACTGTGGTGACAAACCAGTCTTGCAATTCTGAGGTTTCTTAAAGCACACTCTCCATTTATGGTGGCTGCCAAATCATGAATAATTTACCACCTTATGTCAGAGTGGTTGGATCTGTGCACCATAATTGCAGATGATGTCAGCTCTGGGATTTGTCCCGAGAGGCTAAAAGCCACTGTAGAGCCATTGACTCTTGTGGCCTTTTTTTAGCTCCTAAAGCAACGAGTAATGCAGAAGTATAGGTCTGAAAAATACAACCTATAATTAATATCCCACATGTAGTTAAAATTCTGTTTGGAGGTATGGAGAGCAGCTGATTAACAGTCATTGAAGTTTGATCTCAGCAGCAATTAAGATCAGCTGTAGCAAGTAAAGGATTTCACTTCTGGTGACAAACGTACCTGGTCTGAGTGACAAAAAGCACAAGAATGGCAGGACTGTATGTCACTAAGACCAGTCACTGTCATTGAGAAACTTTTCATCCAAGCAGCTCCCCATTCCTTGTTTGGAAATGTGCCTGTGTTGTACAGAAACAGCGGAGTGCAGGGTCCCATGCAGGGCAAGGGGCACTACAGACCCCTGGCTCCCTTTTCTGCAGAGGACTCATTCCTAGAAAAGCTGGCAGCTAGAATATGCGTACAGTGCTTTGTAATATGCAAGAAGGAAGGAGACAGATTTCCTGTATCCCTTTTCCCTTCTCTTTCTGAGTTCTGGTGTCAGAGTATAATGCTGATACCAGAGCTGAGGAGCAGAGAGAGGAGGAGGGACTGGAGAAAAAGGAGATAGACACTCAGGTATACAACAGAACTCAACATGGAGATACCTGCAGGATCTCTGATTGATGAAGGCTTACAGCTGTGAAAATGTTCCTCCTTGTATCTAACATGCAACTATCTTTATTTTGTCCTTTATTGGGTTTAATTCATTCTTTTACTCAGTCGCTTGACTTTAAGTTGTACCTATATACAGCATAACAGTATGAAGCTCAGTTAAAGCCCTTGACTTACACTTCTTTTGATTTTTCAAGAGGAATTACAAGGATGTCACCACCCTGCAGGTTCTGACATGACAGATCTTCCCCAGAACTGCAACACAGAACAACAGACTGATTCATGCCTGAGAGTGCTACACACTGAAATTTCCCAGCAGGCTGGGCTGGCTGGTCTCACCTCCCTAGCCTGACTAGGTTGCTACAGAGCAGCCTGTTGTGCGCTAATTTTTCAAGTAGCTCTCATGGAGCCAGGCACAGCCCATGTGGAGCCAGGCACAGCCCACGTGTGCCCATAAAACACAGGGCTGGTTTAACTCTACTCAGAACACGAGGCTCAGCCTGGAGCTGGCATTTGTCATTAACTTGCAACTTGTTTGCGATGGGTGAGGGTTTGGCTCACCACAGTTAACTATGGATTTGCCTGTTGCTCAAGCAGCTTATGGGAGAATGAGACAAAAAGGCTATCGTTACAGCCAGGAGAGAAGAAAGTTTTGGAAGAACTGAATGTCCCACACCAGGTCTCTGGAAGAGACAGGACTGGGACCCAGGTCACCCCAGGGCTCTGGGACAGGGTGTCAGCTCAGCCAGTTGGTTTTTTTATTCTAACACCACTTATCTTCCCTCTGAAACTACTCAGGCACAGATAGCTGGTTTCCATACAGCTTTACATTTACTAGTAATCAAATAGCAGACCCTGCTAATTACCTGACCCCATACAAAGTAAACTGCAGTTTAAAGGTTTCAGTTATGCTCTAGCTGCTACATTAACATTGCAGGGCTTTTATTGCAATGCAAACCCAGGGGCTGGGACTCTGTCCCTGCACATAGTTCCTATGTAACAGCTGTAAAGGGTTTGAAAACAGCCAAGAGAAATACTAGCATGGGAGAAGGAGGAAGACATTTCTTGCACAGCTTTGAGCCATTTTATTTTTCTTGACATGGAAGATGGGGAGTGGGTGTCAGGGTGTCCTGTGGTGCAGTTATTCTGGACTACTAGCAGTGCAGGGAAGGAAGCCCTTTAAGCTAGTGTTTCAAAGCACTTTGGAGTCATTTGAGCAAGAGGAACAGAGTAGATTGAAGTATCAGAGGGAGCAAAGAGTTGGGGCTAAAGTTAATTGGTGCAAAAGAAATACAGCCATGAATGAAGCCCAAGGAGCAAGCCTCCTTTGGGAACCCTAGCCTTAGGCTCCTGACAGACCAGAGGGCTGCAAGAAATAAGGGACAGAATTACCACGGAGAAGGCATCCCCTGAAGGAGATGAACCAGACTCACCTGACAGAACAATTCAGATAATACCCTGACCAAATAGGTTTGCAAGGGAACTGTCATTTGGGAAAGTTCTTTTCCCTGTCCTTCCCCATAGTAACGGGGATCACAAACCAGAGATCTATCCCATTACCACTATTCACTCACTAGTCACATGAGCGAACAATGTGCCCTTGCAGACCAGAAAGCCAACCATATCCTGGGCTGCATCAAAAGAAGCATGGCCAGCAGGTTGAGGGAGGTGATTCTGCCCCTCTACTCTGCTCTGGTGACTCCACCGGGAGTACTGCATTCAGCTCTGGAGTCCTCAGCACAGGAAAGACATGGAGCGGGTCCAGAGATGGGCCAAAAAATGACCAGAGGGATGGAACACCTCTCCTATGAGGACAGGCTGAGAGAGTTGGGATTGTTCAGCCTGGAGAAGAGAAGGCTCTGGGGACACCTTATTGTGGCCTTTCAATACTTAAAGGGGACTTATTAGAAAGACGGGGACAGACTTTTTAGTAGAGCCTGTTGTGATAGGACAAGGGGTAATGGTTTTAAACTAAAAGAGGGTAGGTTTAGATTAGATATTAGGAAGAAATTTTTACAATGAGGATGGTGAAACACTGGAACAGATTGCCCAGAGAGGTGGTAGATGCCCCATCCCTGGAAACATTCAAGGTCAGGTTGGATGCAGATCTGAACAGCTTGATCTAGTTGAAGGTATCCCTGCTTATTGCAGGGGTGTTGGACTAGATGACCTTTAAAGGTCTCTTCTAACCCAAACTATTCTATGATTCTATGATAAACAGAAGATACATATTCTGATCAGCTCCGATATGTTTAACTCCAAACCTATGCTGAACTCCAAAAGACATGTAAGACCAGTAATGCTATTTCCCCAATGTCCAAGATGTAAAGCATGATCATCTCCAAGAAGAGAGCATGATTAGTGAAAATCATAGAAAATGGGGTTGAAAGCAATTTCAAGAACCATTCATGTTGATAAGGACATCAATCTAAACCATTTTTAACAGATACTGCTTTATCCTGCTATGGGAAAACTTCAACGTGCCTCCACAGCTAACGCATTCAATCTCACCCAGTCCTTAACTACCTTTACATCAGGAAGTTTTTCCTAATGCCTTAATGAAATTTCCCTTTCTAAACTTTAAGCCCATTACTTCTTTTTCTGTTCATTATGGAGAACAGACTGCCTATTCTGCTCCGCAGCAGCTTGTTACACATCTGAAGATCACCAGACTATGCACCAGTCTGCTCTTCTCTGGACTAAACATCCCCAACTTTTTCAGATCCATATTTTCAGTTTTCTGAACCACCTTCCTTCTGTTGACCTACATTTTTCATTGAATGCAGTGTCCAAATGTGGACATGATATCCCAGCTGAGGCTACGTAATGCAGAAGGAAGCCTTCACGTGTCTCAACTGTTAGTTTTCAAGTAAATTCTTGTTTCAGTCCCTAACATTAGCCAAGATTATGACATTATGTTATCATTAATTCTTCATCTTCATAAGATAAATCCCAGAGAAATTCCAGAATATCAGCTGGTGTGACCTTAATCAATGAAACTGTACCTTGTCTTTCTAACAGAGTAGCACAAGAAGGTTAAAACCTCTTAATATTTGAGACTTGAGAGTCTGTTTATGTTCTACAATTGGGGTATTTTCCTTTGACAGTAGGAAGAGCAAATTTACAGCTCGTGATACTGTGAGGAGCCTTGAAACCCTTCAGCGCTTCTAAACATCAAGATGTACTCTTAGAAGTGCAGTGGGTTTTTTTAACCATCTAAATATATCCTCTTAATTATTAGTTTGACTGTTACATGCCTAAGAATGTAAAGGCTTAAATCCTCATGTCTAATTAAAGCTGCATATGGAGAGAGAGCAAGCGGATTAGGAGGGAGCAGTCTATCTTTGCAAAAACTAGCAAGTTGCCATTTTATCTGTTTTGAACCAAACAAAGTATCCTTTTAAAGATGAAGAAGAGGACAACAAGTGCGATATGTACCAGTCCCACCACTCAGTGGTGAAACTAATTACAGAAGAAAACAAAACCAGACAAATAACACAACACTACATTTGCAACATGGAAAAGTAAGTGACAAACATTTACTGTGATCAAACTAATAACTCAAAGTGCACATTACAAATATTTTGTATTCATCTCTAATTCCGGAAGCCCTTCTTTCCCGCTGTTGTGCTTATATCCAAGGCCCCTGGCCCCCTGCCAGATATTTGCTGTTCTCTGAAAGGCTTCTCTATTCTAGAAGATAAATGCCAGCACAGCATGGAAATCATTTAGCAGCCAAAGAACTGATGGATTTCCAGTTTCGATTCACTGTACTTTGGCAGCATTGTAGCTTTAAGTACTGTCTGCCTTTTTAGTAATAGGTGTTGTGGTTTTTTAACGCCACTGATGTTTGGTGGCTGTATCAATAGAAGGGAATACCAATAGAATTTTAAATACAATATTCAGACATGGAAAGATATTTTTTTTTGGTACTTTGAAAATAAACACCACTTTCAGATCAAAGTTCCCAAACAAGGTCTTGGCTGAAAGATTAAAATAAATGAACCCTGACTAAATAAATTAAAATAAATTAGGTGTTGGGATTTTTTAAATGTCATCTCCAAAACTCAATACAGCACAGCATTGACTTCAAGCCTTGTAAGTTCAAGCATATTATATATCCAATATTTAGCTGAAGTAGTTCAGGAGGCAACATGCCCCTGTCCCTCCTCTGGCCATATGGATGGAAATCATCATGCTGCATTTCCGCTTAGTCCAGGACAACAGCACAATCAGGATCTGAAACTGTTCCTCAAAAAGCAGTAGAGGAAGAACTAAGACTGACAGCTTGCTTGCCTACTTTCTTGAGCTCTCAGCCACACGCTGGTTTCATTGTAGGATCTCTAGCCCATAGTCCATCTCCTTCTGTTCATCAACCACCTCCCTCAAGGGAAGATGCACCAAACATCTGCTTTAAGGCATCTGGGCCACATCAAGTCACCCAGAGAAGGCGTCCTTTCCAACAAAATACCAGCTGGTCCCACGGAGGCAAAAAACTTCCATCTTGATATTGACTGGTACAAGGAACTTGGGTACATGAATTTCTGCTGGGGAATGTGAGGGTTTGGGGAATGAAACTTCCTTTTTTCTTCAATGCAGCATAAGCTGGACATCATCCTGATACACTGAGTCCAAAAAAAAAAAAAAAATAAGAATATTGTTGTGGTTTAACCCCAGCTGGCAGCTAAATGCAACGCAGCAGCTCACTCACTCCTCCCCACCCAGTGGGATGGGGGAGAGAATTGCAGGGGAAAAAAAGTAAAACTTGTTGGTTGAGATAAGAACAGTTTAATAGAACAGAAAGGAAGAAACTAATAATGATAATAATAACAATAATAAAATGGCTATAATAATAAAAGGATTGGACTATACAAAACAAGTGATGCACAATACAATTGCTCACCACTCGCCAACCAATGCCCAGTCAGTTCCCAAGCAGCGATCCCCCCAGGCCAACTCCCCCCAGTTTATAGACTAAGCATGACATCACATGGTATGGAACATCTCTCTGGCCAGTTTGGGTGAGCTATCCTGACTGTGTCCCCTCCCAACTTCTTGCGCCCCTCCAGCCTTCTTGCGCCCCTCCAGCCTTCTTGCTGGCTGGGCATGAGAAGCTGAAAAATCCTTCAGTTAGTATAAACATTGCTTAGCAACAACTGAAAACATCAGTGTGTTATCAACATTCTTCTCATACTGAACCCAAAACATAACACTGTACCAGCTACTAGAAAGAAAATTAACTCTATCCCAGCTGAAACCAGGACATATATTTAATGTCCTTTTCCTCACTGGTCTCTGCCGCAGTTTCCCCACACATACCTCCCAAACTCAGGGAATGAACTGAACTCCAGTTGCAAGCATCTGCCTATGTATGTATTTTGGGGCTTCTTCACCTTATTATTTGAGCCTCTATCCTCTACTGAGTGATAATGAACTCCCACTCATTGACTGTATGCCGATGAGGACATCTTCACTTCTCTCTGCAAATAGGCAATTGTGCAGCATCAGCATTACATGTCATTGTGATGCAGCTACGGTACTTCAGCCTTTTCCTGTACTTTGATCAGCAAAGATTAATTACCCTCAACTGAATTATTAGTGGTGATTAAACCTAACAGAAAATAAATGGGACTGCAATATTACTGGGTTATAATTTCACCAGTGTGGTCATTTGCGAGCAATTTCCTCATGCACTGATTTTTCTTAATCATTATTCTCTAAGAGTTTTTTTATCATGTATTAATTAGGGGGAGACAGCTAGTACACAATACTATATTGTACATTACATGACATATGCAAATCATGCACAAAGCCCGCATAGAGCTGTATGTACAAAGCTCAAGCTGACTTGGGCAAAACTTTAATTGAAGTCAGTGGAGGTTTGCTGTGGTGGAGTGTGATCTTTGTACATGCAGCTGTACACGAGGTTTGCATATGATTTGCATATGTCATGTCATCTTGACCCAAGATTTGATCAATTGGTTTACAGGGTCAATTTCCATTAAAACTACAACTTACAGTGATTTCCTATGAATTCTGAATGTAATAAATATTAAATGAGGAACTTACTTACTGCAATCACAATACAGATAGGCAGGAGCATTAGGTAGCTTTTCCTTGGAGAGATCATACATCCTACACTCACAACTCTCTCCCACGTTACTCTGTTCACATATTGCATGGGCAGAGGCTGCAGAGGCAGACTCATGAATGTGAGTAGGGATATATGGCACCCTGGGCTGTCCTTTGAGAGTGCTGACAGCACTGCCAGCCTTACTTTCCTCCGAGGGTAGCTCAGCTCACAGAGCATCATGAAATACAAGCCCCTGCCTTTCTCTTTGGCTCTTCTATAGAACCAGGTATCCTTAGATATTTTGTTACAAGAAGAGCTCCATACCACTTAATTCTCTAAGGCATCTAGGACTTACCTGCCATTGTCAGGGACAGCACTTTATCATTAATTATATTCTTTTTTTCCCTCCACCACATCAATTCTTCAGTAGCAAAAGAAAATTCTTTTTTTGGAACACCTTCCCTCACCGCCCATATCAGTCCAAGAAGAAAATAAATTTTTCACCCCAGGCTTTTCATTCCCCAGCCAGAGGTTCCTGGAAAGAGAGGAAATTGCTGAAACAAGTCTTCTTTCATATAATGACAGTCCATAATCTTGCAGTCTGTGCAAGTCTTGGTCTTGGCTTGAGCCATAAGGTCACACACTAATTAGTCCAATCCCCCTCTTCACTCAGAGTTTTTCTTGTTCACAACAACTGGTTGCTCAAATGTTTTTGCTGCCTTATTCTCAAGCAATTCTGAAAGCAGGCTGTGAATACTGTGGTGAGCACCATGGTTTTAAACTACTCTAACGTAACTCAAGTCTGGAAGTGCCCGCTTCACCTCTCAGAATACCACTTAATGGTCTCCCGCAGATCGTACCATTACCTGTGAGGCCTTGGAACTCCTGCAGCGGGCTTGGCTCCAGAGCCAGAAATAACCAGCAAAGATTTTTTCTCTGAGCAGAAAATTTCTGCTCTAAACCAGAAAACAACTTGCTTTTTATAAGAATGTAATAAGGTCAATAAGAGGCCTTCCAAGCCAATACTCTGTGTCCCGCAGTGACCAGTAGTAAACACGCAGAGAAGAGAGGGGCTTGGGGTTTTTGATTTTTAACTCTTCATTGGCAGGTAAGGTTATTTTCAATACCTGAACTAACACAAACATTTTCTTCATATTTCTGGCTCTGGCTGTATAACATGCAGTCAGTAGGAATTACTTGGTTTGTTCAACTTCCAGAGCCACAGAAAGAGCTCCACCTCTATGATTCTGTTAAGTCTTTTGCATTTCCATCACTGAGATCCCTCAGCTCCTGAACTAGCTCTCCTTTCTGGATAGGCATCATGCACAATGTGCATCTAGTCACCCTGGGTCTTGTTGTGAGGTGCTAAACCCCACAGTCCAGCTGAAAAGTTTTGCTATATAACTCTTCAATATTTGGGAAACCAGACACAGGACTGGCTTTTCTTCATAAAATTTTCTCTATAATTTTACAGTGCCACAAGAAAGATCATGTTTTCTAAAACTGCAGGGGATCACGAGTGTCAAAAGGAAACCCCTCCATTTAATGCTGTAGTGTGTAAATCAGCCCTGTATTTGTTTAAACGCTCAGATAAGCCATTTGCGACTCTGCCAGAGTGATAGATCTGAGATTATACATAAATATACACGTATGCACACGCGCGCACACAGACAAGAGCACACTGCAGATCAAAAAGGCATCTGGCTGTCAAACATGAAAAAGAAAACAAAAGGTGTAATTGTCAGCTGTCTCCCTTGGACACCTGGAGCCATGGCTAATGCAATCATCTGAAAGGCACCTCTAAGCGTCTGCCATGGCTGTGGCTTTCATGTCAGGCAGAAACTTCTTCCAAAGGCAGCTAAAAGCCCACCGAGTTTGATTTGATTTCTCTCCCCTCTTCTGAGCCCCGTGACAAAGAGATCTGGGCAGTGCAGCTTGATTTCTCACTTTTGGGTTTTTTTCTTTTTCTGCAGCTCAGAGGATTTTCAAATTAGTTTGGCCACTGTTCCCCATTTGCCTTATGCATTAGGGGTGCACATCTGTAGTTGACAGAGATGTGATTTTGTACCAGAGCCTCTTTCTTCTCTTAGCAATCCTACTGAAATGAGAAAAATAAATAAAGCCAGTCTGTCTGCATCTATGGCTTTCAGAAGCAATCCTTGTCCTTGCTCCCTCCTCTACATCAGTCACCTCTCAGCAGATGGTGCTTTGCCTGTGCGGACTGGCATGTGCACAGCCCAAGGCCTGCCCTTCCCGAGCAAGTCCCTCCGGATCCGGCTGCCCTTCCTCGGCAGCTCTCCGTGAGGAACAGCTGCCATCGCTGCACCTTGCTGGGTGTCAGAGAAGGAAGGCAAGCAGCTGTTTCAGAGATGCTGCCGGCGCCGATGGAGGAAGACGCCAGCAGGCAGTACTGAAGCTACAATGCACACTGTATACTGCTGCTGAGAGCTCAGACGTGCCTCTGCTAGTCTGTCCTGCTCTTCCCTTGAATTAGTCCTAGGCTCGGGAGCTCTGAGCCAGCTTGCTGATCCCTCTAGATTATGTGGCAAATCCCCCCGCTGCTCTGCAGGGCCAGCCAAGACAGAGCTGTATTATGCATTGCCTAGTTTTTCTGCCTCTTGAATTGCTGGCATCTCCCCATCTGGAGCTGCAGGAAAGGTGAAGAGCCTGTGGACGTGCAGCAGATCAGTAACAACACGTGATGGTAGCCACACCATCCCAGGGCTCACCCCTCTCAGGGGACTGTGCCTGTGCCTCACAGTGCACATGCAATTGCTACTCTCATACCACCCAAGGGCTGGCGAACTGGTCACCTCTCCCAGCCAAGGAGGGCTTGCCAGCCAGAACACGATGTGGAAACACATGCATACTTCTCCTGTACTGGGTAGGGTTTTCATCCAGGGGACTTTCCTCGTCTTGTGAGAAAGCCTTAGAAACCTACATCCTCCAGACATGTTGCTGCAATGTCCTTTCACTGTTAAAACTAACCTTTCTTCTTTAGCCTCAGGTATTAAATCTAGTGCTAGTAAGGAGGCTTTGTGAAGACAATGCAAATCAGTTACTTCAGAAATGGGCTATATTCTAGCAAGGAAAACCAAATCAGGTTATTTATTTTCAGCATCATTATCCTGAATTCAGAGTTCAGTATCCCAAACCATCTTTTTGGCATATTACATGCTCCACCTGATTATACTGGCATAGCTCCTTTGAACTGACAGAGCTATACACAAGCACAGCAAATGGGGCTCTGGGTCTTAAAGAGAATATAATGGAGCAAAACCCTACCTGGCCCTTAAGTGTTTGGAAGGAGAAAGGAAGAACAGGTGTCAAGGGAGAACTCCAAGTGCTATCATTTTCCAGGCAGAGGAAGCAGAGTGATTTCTAGCAGATCTGGAAGCCCCAGTTGTTTTATTTTGCAGGGAGATCCCCATCCCTTCTACAGTGCCAGAACACATGCTGGGAACGTTTTAACTGGAACTGGCACGTAGGCCTTGAAGAAGCTGCTAATTCCCACTACATGTAAGAAGCTACAGCCTCTCTGTGCCAGGGTCGTAAGAAAGAGAGAGACAACCTCATTCCCTAGAGGGTGTTATTATCCCCCCAATATTATTATTCCTCAAATTCCATAATATTCAAGATATTATTATTCCTCCAAAGCCTTGTCAGCATGAAGCTGCTTGTAATCCAATCCCCACCGTACGGCAGCCAAAGATAGAGCCACCCTGCGAGGTATTTGGCTTGTCTCTAGAGAGCAGAGGCCCCTGGCAGCTGCAGGATTCATCATGTCGAACGGCTCACAAGGGGAGGCAGACAGGCCAGTGCTGGGGTACGGGCATAGACTCCCTGTAGTCTGGACAGACTCAAGCC
The DNA here is from genome assembly GCF_929443795.1 of Astur gentilis. Lineage (NCBI taxonomy): Eukaryota > Metazoa > Chordata > Aves > Accipitriformes > Accipitridae > Astur > Astur gentilis. The sequence goes on from NC_064904.1 coordinate 14,589,401, forward strand.
CCAATATATCTGAAATGTCTGAGGTTTTAAGCCCCCTTTGCTTCCCCCCATCACAACCCCAAAGGCACACCACTGCCTGGAACAAAGAGTCACAGCGGTGGGAGACGCACGTGACTCCTCACATCAAAGCCCCAAGTCGCGGCGTTAAGCGGGCAGGGTTAAGCCTGCCTGCGCCGTGTGAATGGGAAAGCCCAGGACTCTGCCTATTCCAATCACTCTTAGCCTTTGATCACGAAGCTGATGCAGATTGTATAAAAAGGCAGCAATCCTTGCAGGCACTCTCCGCCCTCCCTGACTCCTGAGCCAGGCTGCCCTCCCCCGGGAAAGAAGAGAGAAGACTTGAGGGCAGATTCGCCTCTCTTGCACATCTAGAGTGATTGCACTGATGTCTGTGGAGTTATTTCAGGTTTGGACTTGTGTAAGAGAGATCAGCTTCTCATCAGAAGATTCTTGCTTGGGGCAACAATTAGTTTTGCTCTCCTAGTGCTTGCGCTGGAAACACCAGATCATTTGAACCATCTCTTAGCAAAGTCGAGCCAGGACAACACTGTTTGACAACATATCTTAAGCAGCATTTCAGCAGTAGAAGTGAGACTGGGATGCGATAGGGAAAATCAAGACTATTTCTGAATTTGCTCCAAGTAAATGAGGGAAAAAAAGTACATCCAAGGGCAGAGTGGCAAGGGAAGATTTGGGTGTTCATATCCCACCTAAACACAGTATCTGTCCTTCAGTGATTCACAACAAGAATAGAAATTGCTTTAATGCCAAAGCTACAAAGCCTCATATTTTAAAAAGCACCCTGTCTTAGAAATATTTCCGCTTGCTTATTCAAACTCAACCTATATTCATCTGCTAGTATCCCACTAGAAAAGAAAAAAACAGCATTTTTCTTCCACTATATTTTCTTCAGATTCAGTCCAGTGGAAATTTAGCAGCCCAGATTTACTCAGGCATTTTGAAGTCAGGCTGTGGTTCCTGCTACCTGATCCCACTCGTCTGGCATCTGGCACAGTCCTGCTTTTGTTTCCTATGACTTAAGCATCAGGCTTTACTGATGTGTGGCCATATTTTGCTCAGCCCTGCGGGTCAAGTGAATTCCATGTCTGTATTGGTTCCCAAGGGGCCAAGAAGGCGGTCGGGTATAAGCTCTCACATAACCTCTTCTTCTGCAGCCAACTTTCCAAACGGCTCTTATTGCTCTTCATGTTCACTGAGGGGCTTTTATTTAACTTGGCAACTGCTGTCACTTTTCATGTCCATTTCCGCTCTCTCCTTTTGATGTGTAAATTATCCTTGGATATTGGCAAACAGGACAATTTGGGTATTGCTGAGGGCCCCTAGCCTGACTTCCCCCCACCTTCTACAATCATACAGGCCTCATTGACTATCTTTCCTCCACCCCCCACTTTTAATTTGTTCAAGTAGCCTGAACATACACAGTCAGTAATTTGACCACGTATAATCGGACACTGCAGCTTTCTGTATCCTGAGTCTTTGCCCTGGTTCCTTTCTGATTTAATGCATGTACAAATTGGTCGTGGTGCCGGAGAGATCCTGATTCAACAAAGTGTCTCAGCACATGCCTGTAAGGAAGAAGCAGAGCTCTGTGCTGAGGAGGGACCAGACTCCCCAAACTACACTGTGGAGATAGGGGAAGGCTTAGGCACAACACCTTTCATGGCCCATGGGCTTTGCAGCAGCAGCCCTCCGAGTTCAAACAGTCCATCCAGTGTTTGGAAGGAGCTAAGTTTAAGATGTGGATGAGTCTACAGCCCACTCACATGGATGGTGCCTAATTCAGCCAAACCACGTGGGCAGGAGCTGGGCCCTCGCAGAGATACCAACCCCATGGCTTCCTCCGCACAAGAAAATGTGTTTGCAAGAAGGATAATGGACAAGTCTGGTCTTGAAGTGAGCTCAGATCTATGCTTCCCTGAGAAAATGCAGCTGAGCTTCTGCTGCCTTGCTAGGGATTTTTCCCACTTCAGGTGCCATTGGGCTGTAACTCCTGGGACAGACACATTGTGTGTTACAGCATGTGAGCAAGAATATCCCATGACATGAGATCTCTACTATAAGCCTTGACAGCACAGGTCCTGCCAGCACTACCACATCCAACTCTTCATCCCATATACACTGTACAGTTACAAAAGCTAGATGTCTGTGATGGCCCAGCATAGCACCTTGCAGCATTCCATTTCCATCCGCTGCCTCGCCATGCTTCTGCTCTACTAGAAACTTTAGGACAAAGCCACAGAGAACCCTGCCTGAACCACCTGTACCTGGTGGGCAAGGCGGACCCTAGTCCTCACCTCCCAACCCAAACACACTGAGGTAAAGTGCAGAGAAACTGGTCAAGGCAACAGTTACTGCAGGCTGATGGGAGTATGTTTTCATGTGGGCTATTCTATACCATACATAGGCGGAGGAGCCCAGGACTCCACACCCAGGTTTTCCCAGCCAGAAGACTGTTTAGTTTGCCCCACCATAGGCATGAAGTAATGTGTACACAGTTTAAAATATAGGAGGGGCAGGACATGGGTGTGAAATAGGGAATACACCGATATGACTGCATAAATTCAGTGCCATAACGTGTCACCAATGTCCATATGAACCTTCAGCAAAGTAACCTCTTCTCTCTGCATTCCAGTTCATTATCCTTGAAGTGGGGATAGCACAGAAATGGTGTAAGAAGAACATCTGAACTGTGAGCCCAGGCCGGGAGATATGTTAAGTACTAGGCTTGTTCAATAAATGGCGTACTACATGAAAACCTAAATGAGGGACCTTTGAAGGGTTTCTCACAGAGAATAAAATTACCCTGCTCAGGGTAGTTGGTCAGCAGCTGGAAGCAAGGAGAGGATGCTGAGGGTGGTTAGCCATGGGAGAGAGGGACTTATTTCCTCTTTGCTCTGCTTGACTGGTTTTCAGGGAAGGGGAACGGCTGTCAGCTGGTTATAGTGGCACATGGTTTATTCTATATTTGCATTTCAACTCAAGGGCATCAAGAGTAGCTGGAAAGCAGTTATTTTGTGCTGTTTAAATAAATAATGTGTGTGTGGCAGGTTGGCGTTTTCACTGTATCCAGCCTCCGCTGCAATATCAACCGTGGGAGTTGCTTATGGCTTAGGACTTGCAAAAATAAGAGGTTTCTGACTGATTCTCTGAAAGTTGACCAACAGGTCCAAGGAAATGCCTTTCTGCATGGGCTGGTGTGGTTAGAAGTAAGCTCTGTGCTTTTCAGAGCGGGATAAACTCAGCTATGTGTTGCTCCTGTTGTCAGGAGATGGCCCCCACCTCCTTTTATCCAGAGAAATGAGCCACCCTAAAGAGCTGGCTCAGGGACTTCAGTGTGCCATCCAATCCAGCAAAATACCTGTGGGTGTGGGAGATAGTAAGGTAGTTCCTTTAAATACAACATCCCAGAAAAGTGAGGGAACAAAGTGAGTGTAAGGTACTATCATTTCAATAGATTCACAGAAAACACACACGCTCAAGCCCTTTAGTTTTTCTAGGCTAAAGCAAGGGCACCAATCTTGTTTTCCCGGGACTGTTAACACCTGAAAAGCCAGGAGTTCATCTCAGTGACTTTGAAGCAGTAAAACCTTGAAGATATAATGTGGCTTAAACACATGGAAATTCCTCCAGGCCTTAATTAATTTAGTATTCTTTCACAGAAAGACTGTTGGTGTTGTAAATTATTCATAAGATATTATAGACTCACTGATCTCAAATTTCATACAAAATTACAGCAAAGCTTTCAAAACATGAAAAAAAACCCCAGTTCTCAAATTAACCCCTTGCATAATGCATTTCTAAAATTACATCCATAGGGGGTATTTTTTTGGTTGTGGAGTTTGGTTGTGGTGGGGTGGGTTTTTTTATGATTCTATCATTATTGCTAATACATATAATTGCCTTTTGTTTAATGAGAGACTCTACCAATTTCATATGAAAAACAACAGCCACTACGAGCAAAACCCAGGAGCTCATTTTATGGAAAACTGAGACATATTCATCACTAGTGCTTTAGTTGTTTCACTCCAAGTTTAATAAACCAGGCCAGTGGACAGAGCATGTCAAATAGCAGTTGCTGGTTGATCTGTCTCATACTCTCCATTTTATTCTGCCTACAGACTCCTCTTGATCAAAACACATCATGCCACAAAACAGATAAATAAACAGAGCATAATGATAGCATTTTCCAAACCAAAATGACACCCAGTTTGGCGCGCTCTTTCAGTAAATCCTTGCAAATATTCCTTCCCTGAAGCACTAAGAAGATAAACAAAACAGCGAATAATTTCTTTGAATTGTTGCAGAGGGTTTGAAAACCTGGCAAGTTAGCTCCATAACACACTGAAATATTCCAAGAGCTGCATTTATTTACCGCAAAACCTACTGAAATTTAGAAATTTTCTCAGGTAGAGGACTATGCTGGGTAATGGGAGTTTCTAGTAAGAATTTTCTCACAAAGAGCATAAATCTGGTTTTCTGAAAGAGATGGTTCATATGTATGCAGTGACAGTAAAAAACAGTTTGAATTTATATTAATGCAGCCAAACAAACCACTTATTGTTAAAAGTATTCTGTGATTTTGTTTAGTTAATAAGATGTTAGAAAGTACTGTATGCAACCAATGCCACAACATTATTCAATAGAAAAATCAAGACGTTAACTATGTTCACTCTGGGCTAAGATTAGACAGATCATCATCAAACACTCAATAATCAGTTGTCTAACTACTCATTGTCACCTACCAAGTAGCTGGGATACAAAACACACAAACAGAATTGTAAATGCATCTCACCTTCCCCTCTGTGCCTTAGTCTAAGCCTAGTTCCTTATTGAGCAAAATATCCTTACTGATTTGGCTTTAACATCCCCATTTCAGGCACACTCCTACAATAAGCCCACCTACCTCAGTGTCCCTTCATCACAGGGACTGCATCATCCAGTCTCCCCCGTGTTTCTAACCCACACATTTCTAACCCTCTCCCCTTCCCACACTCCCAGAATTTCCCACATCCACTCTGGATTCACAACATTTCCATGTCCCCCAGTGTCACAGCCCAGGTGTGACAACTAACCTGGAACTAGGTCCACACGAACTTGCTGACTGGTTGGGTGGTTGCTATACCTGTGGGAGGGATAACAGGCATCCCTGTCATTCCCTTGGAGGGATTTCTAATAAAGTCTTTCTCCTTGACCTAGCTGTTGATTTGCATAAAATGTGTAGGAATGTAATATCTGAGAGGTGGCTATCCTGTGTCAAAGGTAGCTGAAACGAGCCAATGGATTCAAAAGTTATTAAGAGACAGACTGACAGGCAGGCAGAATAAGATCATAAATCTCATTCCCTTAGGAAACCAGAATAAAAGGGATTTGAGTTTTTTTCTTTAATCCAGCAATGCTGAAAACAAGAAACATCTACAATTCAGGCGTGGGGCCCCTACAGACATGAGGTTCCGGGGCAAAAAACAGCAATAAGTGAAGTTATCTTTTAGATTTTTTTTTTTACTTTACTGTACATTAAGTATTTTGCAATATTATTTTTAATATATGAAAATATTAATTTATTAAAACTATTATTTATTTAAATATATATTTTTTTTAAACTAGGTCTAAATTTTGCCCTGATTCCATATGGTCAGAAGCTATACACTACAGAAATACACCAAATACCATGCAGCTAGCCAAAAGGTCATGAAAGACTGAGACACCAAACTGGATAAGTTCGATATAACTGAATGTTAAGACTCAGTTTTAATGTAGTCAGAGAAAGCTACTGAGTACCTAAATACAAACGTGTATTTTCTTCTTCCATAAGAATTTTGCACAGATCTTTTCTGTCTGTAGGAAAGTGAGGATTAGTGATTGGAGATCAGCCTACAATCTGTCAGAGGCATACATGAATCTTACATATGAATTTCAAAAATGAGATAAATGGAATCTTTGTGTAATTTTTTTGCCATAAAGAGTCCTAAGGAAAGAAAATAGTCGTGCCAAATGTCTCCCGTGTGTGGTGCAGATTCTGCAAGCAGAGATTCTTTGAAATTTTTGGCTGAAACAAGGTCATCAAAAATGGTTTGCTGAGTTGAAAACTTTTGTTTTTAAAAAATGTCTTGACAAATGTTGACCTAATCCACAAAAGACTCTTGAATGAACCCTGGACTTCTTACAGTTCTGCTGTCTTGGCTAGCAAGGTGTGCTAGTCCCAAAGCAGATGTACTTGGCAGATATCCTCCAAAATTTGAAGTAAGGGGCTTTTCACCCCTCAGCTGCTCATGAAATTAGCAATCCTGCCAGGTTTGAACCCAAATCAAATAAAAAATTATTCAGCACACTGGAAATTCTTCTTTTTAAGCCAACTTCCCTGCACGTATTTGTCTTTGCAAACTAGAACTCCACAGAACACCTCTGGCTTTAAACTTCCTGGCCATATGCTAACCTGCCATTTTCTAGATGGAATTCTCTTAGAAAAAGGGGCAGCAAATCCTATTTAAGCCTAGCCCCTTGGAGAACAGGCCATCTCTCCCAGGCAGCCATATAAAAAATTGGGTACTCGTCACAGGTCTGTTCCTCAATCCTCTGGACAGCAAAGCAGGCATGTGGTTCACAAAGCTGTTCAGCCCTTCTGAGGTGCCCTGGGAATTCTGTTTGGCTGCTAGCTACCTCTCCAGACAAGCATGGGTCAGATGTAGGTCCTGTGTTATTGCTGCCAGCCCCTTACCGGACATCTTGGATACCCTCGCACATCTCAAATGGCCTCAAATTACATAATGCTTGAGGAACTGGATCCCACCCGGCAGGTCTATGTGATCCTGCGCACACAGATACACACTCACTTTGTCCACACACCAAAACAACTGGACATGATCTAACTCTAATCCAAAAGCCACGTCATCACATTAGCACAACACTGAGTTTAAACTAATCAACCCAGACTCACAGTTCACATCTGTTTGTAAAAGACCATGTAAACATAACCCTTCCCAGAAAAGACATCCAACAGAGCCTTGAAATTCTCCAACAGAGTCTCTTGAAATTCTGGTTTCCAGACACAACAATAATTTCATCATTTCTCTCCCTACTTGCTGGCTCCACTGAGGCAAAAGTGCTTATTTTACTAGCCCAAAGCATTCCCAGACCTGGTGGTCAGTGAAGTGATCCTTTATAACATCAGCCTTGTGGGCAATACTCTCCCTCCTTTTGCTAGCCCTTAAATTCCCAGCTGCACTGGCAGCAGAAAGGATGACAACTTGGTTCCAGCAGCTGGTCTGATTATTCTGGTGACTCTTTGGAGACGAGAAGAGAAGGTTCTGTGAAAAATGAGTGCAAGGCAATTTCTTCAACCTGACTCATCTGAGAGAGGTCAGGATTCCTGACCCAGTAGCTGTTCCCTAGATTGCCAAGGACCACACCCTTGAAAGATCACAAACTGTTCCAAGAAGCAAAGAAGGAGCAGGAGTATGTTACCGCAGTCAGTTCTATCCTTACTGTCATTGTACACAAGCTTCTAAGTTTTTTTCATCAGTGTAAAGAAGATCATTGTTCTGTTGGACCAGCCTACTGTAGTTTACCATGAGATGCACAGGTGGGTCAATTCTTTACTTATAAGAAAGACCTTGTAATATTGAAAGCTAGCAACAACTTCTTACCAAGGGACTCACAGTTTCCTACGCCATAACATGCCACTCTCCTCTTCGTACATGAGTTGCACAATGCTCCCAGTGTGAGCTATCCTATATAGGCTTGAGAGTTTCACGGAAGAAGCTAAAAGATGCAGGGGGAAAAGTAGAAGTTTTTAGGGAGCCAGAGGGAAGAAGGGGTATGACAACAGAAGTAGCCATCCACCTGAGACACATACACACATATCTGGGAAACATCTGCATATCACATGCGACAGGTTGCATCACTTAACAATGTTTTTCTTCTTAACTGCTCATTTCAAGCTCTTCCACAAAAGAAATCAATTACTAATGACATACAGCCCTACTTTTCTTCCTGAACCCATAATTGCTTCCAATTTTAAGCTAAAATTAGCCATTCATGCTATCCAAATGAGCATAGTTTAGTGCTGATGTACGTAAGCGATGCTTTAGATTGTTAGGCATAGCTGATCTTTGACAGTTTCTTCTTATAAATAACAGTTTCCTCTTTACACTGAGAACTTTTCAGAGGCGACAGATGTTTGAAAGATGGGACTGAATTAGCTGAATAGCCTGCAAAACCCACCAACCTGAGATTTGCAAATATGAAAGCTCAGAATTCTTACAAAGGCAGCTTGCAAGAAGCATAAATCACATCTGCGTAAATGCTTCTCTTTCAGTCTACATCCTTTGAGCATCACATTGTCAGCATTTAACACATAATACATAATAAACAACTTTAATAATTTAAAGTGCTGACACAGATAGGCTGTGTTGCACAGAGGAAGACACCAGGCATCCATTAAATGAAGTAAAAAGTAATAGTAGTAATAATAATAATCATAGTAATAGTAATACCACAACTTTTTGTTTGTTCAACAAGTTAGAAAATGTACTGCAGGAAAGCAGAGCTGTGTCAGGCACAAACCTGTCCTCCATCAGGAGTTTGTGGTCCTGTGCTGAACAAGGGATACTGGGGGACGCAAGCTCTGGTTACTTCATAACTTCAAAAACCATTTAAAGTTAAAAGTCATCCCTGTGGCAAAGCATGAAGTTGACATTTCATTCTAATTTTTATATCTTTCGTACCTTGCTCCTTGTTGACGGAAGCGAGCATGTTCCAACAGTACTTCAAATGGCACGACTCATAGCTGTCAAGTACATAATCTGTTCTCTCAGCAGGCAGAGCAGTGAGTATTCTATTGATAAGCATTTTGGGTTTATTTACATATAAACATATGCAAGTACATGTTTATGCATGAGGAGGCAAAACCAAAGAAACATGCTTGGCACTTGGGGAGGGGAAGATGAGTTTCATAGTGGTCCCTTTGTTTTGGGGGGGAAGGAGAGGGATTCAAACCACAAACACAGCAGCTCCCACGTCTTCTCTGTTCCCTCCTGTTGTAGACAGGAGTGTGGTTGGGATCACAATCCTCTCCATCTGATGGTCCACCCAGTTGGTTTTCAGGTGTTAAGTCCCTCCAGAGTCCTTAGAATACCCAGTACACAGGTTATACTTCAGCAGTGCTGAGGGAGAATTTCACCTGCAGACAACCTGCTCCTCAGAATCCTGTTTTCAACATGACTTATATTAGTAAGTAAAGCAGGCAGTTCCAATCACATTATTATTCCATAAACTTCAGTCTTTGATTAGCTATTCTGTGTGGAAAATTCATGCACCAGTCCCAAACTACATGCACTTTGTCTGTTCAAGCCACATTCTGCATTCTGTGCTTCTTAAAGAAAATGGCTTCAGATTAGTAAAAATTGCAATGACTGTTTTGTTATACACTCTATCAGCAGCCCAGCATACGCTTTACAAAAGTGTCCCACAAGAAATAAGATAAATAGCACCATCCCACTGCTCCCTGAGGTAAAAGGCAGAAACAAATTACCCAGTTAACACACAAAGTATACAGAATATATTACAAAAAAAAAAAAAGAGTATGCATTATTAGCTCTAAATTTATACAGCAATTAAGTTGTCCATCTCTTTGAAATCAGACATATTACCTTACTACTTTCAGGTTTGTGAATAGCATTTGTGAACATGAAAAGGCAAGGGGTACTAGGAAAGTTTTTGGTTTTCACATTGTCATTACAGGAGCAAGATTTTAAAGGTAAAAACAGTCCACAGGCTTCACATGACTAGGGCAAGTCCAGCTGCACACCAGCATCAATCACCACCTATTTGCAAACATTCATCTTTTCCCAGTTCACAGTCCCTCAAGTTACAAAGCCAAATAGCAAATGAATGCACTGAATAGGGTGACTGGAGAGAGGCTGCTATAAGCAAACCAAAGGAGGATGCCTTTAATAACCACCTCTAATTCACTCCATCCTTCTTGTGTGACCTCAGCCGTGAGCCTGCACCTTCTCCATGCTGAAGCATCTCTTAATAAACCCCTCTTGTTCTGATGGCCTTTATGAATTTTGTTCATTTAGGCAGAAAAATACTTCTGTTTGTTCCTTTTTCCTGGCTCAGCTAACAGGCTATGTGTTTCTTCAAGCGGGAATTGTCCCTTCCTCTACAACTAGAAAGCACAAAGCACTACTGAGTCCTGCCACTAAGAAATAGTAATTCAATGCAAATAATGCAAAAGCAGTAATTACAGAAACTGATGATGCTTCTCTTGACCAACTCCCTCTGCATTACAGTGTGATAACTGCAATGAAAAAGTTGCAGAAGCAGGAAAGCAACCTTCCAGATCCAATAAGCCCAGTGGGATACTGGAAATAAAATAATATCAGCATCCACTTGGAAAAATAAGTCAACAACAGACATGCAAAAAACCAATCAATGAAAAATTTCGTCGCACATATGCTGGGATGCATCATGCTCCAGAAGATTTTGCTGGTTATATTCATTATGTCAGAGAATGACACACTAGGACATTCCTGGTGCAGTAAAGACTAATGTCAGATTTCAAGGACACATAAAAGGAATTCAAAGGTAGCCTATTTCTTTAACTTGGAGGTCCCTCAGTACCCTACCCTTTCTCAGAGCATTCATTTCACAAATGAAATAAATCACAACTATCTGTTTCAGGTCATTCTATAATTTCTTCTCTTTCAGATATTTTGTAGTTGCTAGTCTACCTAGAGACTCAGATGGAAAGGCAGTATGTGATCATGTGATTAAAGATCATATCAGTGTGCAGGTGCCCAGAAGTCAAAGTATTCACAGGCCACTATTTCTGTCACTGAACACGCAAGTTTTGGTATGATGTCCAAGAGTTTCACAAGAGACCACCAAATCCTTGGGGCAGAATGCCAGAATTCACGTCCAAAGAACAGGTCCATTTAGCCTATTAATAGACACATCAGTCAAACTCCCACTGCATGTGCAATCAGTGTCTGGGCATCTATTTGCAGGATCTGGGTTTACCTGCAGAGCAAGATTTAGCACTTCAAGACTACTTAAATAATTACAAAAATCAAAGATGTCTTCCCAGGGGAAAAAAAAAAAAAAAAAAAAAAACCCAAGAAAAATTAACTCCTTACCCCCAAGCATCTGGGTCTCACTTATTTCCAGATTTCTGTAGACAGTCATAAAAAGAAGTATTAAGATCTAGGGCACAAGGCTGTAGCTCCCATTCTGTGTAAGACTGTACTGTATATTTGTACTACAAATGGACATATGTATCAGAAAACAAAGAAACGCAAATCAGCATGCTTGGTATCCCACAGTTTCATACTGGTGCTGATACACAGCCTTACCTAGTTTACATGGCAGAAAAAGAAACAGGGCAATAGAGAAAGTTCACCTTATAAAACAGATCCTCCTCCTCATTTACAGATTAGCAAATTTTCTCCGCTTAGCCACTATGTTCACACTTTACATAATTAAGCTATTTCATTACAAGAAGGAGTGCTTTTCTTATGAGAAATAGAAATGCAGGTGCTGTAAGTTACGAAAATTTTCTCAGAAATATTTTTAAATCCTGCTCAGGCGCATTTCCAAAACTAAAATCAGTAATATTACTGATTGAAACAAAATGACAAGGTGGGAAGAGGAGTGAAAAATACAAACTGAGAACCAAGGACATCACAAAATGAATAATGTTTAATCCGTCTTAATGCTACCAGGAAAATTAAGTTTAAGCTGCACACTTAATTAGTCTGCTAATGCTGTTTGATGGGCCTTCTTGTAATGCCAAGACCACTGGGATCTTCTGTGTGTCCCCAAGAAACCTGAGATTTTTCATTATGTCTGCATCTATAGCAGAGATACGACTTAGTCATCCCTTCTCTTGGGCTTCAAGCCTATCAGTGTTTACACATAATTCATGTCCCTTTTGCTTATGCATTCACAGGAAGATGGCGCATGCTGTTCATAAAGAGTTTTTGTAGTTACAGCTGTGCATGTGAAAATCTCACCTACTGCCGGGACTAGTCAAGTACTTTTAGGCTCCAAATGGCTGAATGTGTTTGTCAGGTCTAGCAGTGCCTACTAGCAGAACTGCGTATTGCTGTAGTCTTAAAAATTATGTCTGGGCGAACAGCATCCTAGCAACACAGCTCAGAGGGTTATCAGCCTTTATGTTAATAATAGGAGAAAATCATTCCCCTTACAGTGTTGGATTAAAAGCACTAAAGAGTAGGTAGATGTAAAGACCTCAAAGTTATTCTGTTTCATTGATTAGCTTAGAGAATTTGTTTGTTAGAGATTGGATAAGGTGAAGAAGTCCAAAAGCTCCTTAAGACTCTGTTTTGTTAATGGATTTTGAGAAGCATCACAGCACTTTAACCTTTTATCCCAGAGCTGGAGGCCAAAAGAAGCTCTCCAGCACTAATTATTGAGGGTCAGATTTACTCCTAGCAACAGGATCTACTAACCAGCAGGTCAAATGCCATCCTTCTGACTTAAATGAACACACATTACCAGTCTGATCCTTCTGGGTGCATTGGGCATTAGCTCCAGGGACATTAATTAGTCCTATAAGGAAACACGCGGGGACATTCAGCCAGACCTCATTGCAGTACCATCTGTCTTTCAAATGCAAAACAGCAACTGATAGTAACAGGTTTACGTTCCATGTGCACGGTAACCGCTTAGTCCGTGCACTGATTCTAGCCTGATCTCCAAGAAAATGTTTTAATACAGTATAACAAAACGTGACAGCCTATATTTCAAGCTGAATCAAGAAAAGCACTTGGGGATTACATACACATTGAGCCAAGTTAGTCTGATTACTCCTTCCTGGTTTTTTGACTGAGAATGGTGACTTTTGAATTTCAGCTTGATGGCAATTTTTTTTCCAATAGAGGGATACGTAATAATTGAGGATACCCAGTAAAAAGAATTCTCTTCCTTACATTATGCAAAGACACACTTATGCATGCATGCATGAAAGTTATATGTAAAAATAAATACATGTCTGTGACCAGGTTTATCAATATGGACAAGGTTATTTTTATCAACTGCCCTGTGCATCATGAGTACCTCAATATACAATCTGCAACTACTTGCGGCTTCTACAGCACCTTTTGCTCTTTGACACATCACATAAATACTCTTTGCATCCAGCAACAGTAAATATTTCAGTACATGTGTTTTGATTTATAAGTTTAATTAGAAACTTTTATGCTTTATACTGAAATACCTTGAGAACACTTTGAGTTGTCTGAGCATAAACAACAAAATTAGCATTCTAAATGCATCTTCCCTGTATCTTCATGCAGTTGCCCATGATTTCTTGCGCAAACCTCAAAAAGAGTATTGCAAGGCACACAACAGAAAATTGGCATCACATCCACCATTCTTACCTTCCAATTCAACTAGATATTTCAGCACGTGCCAAACACTACGCAAAAGAAGAATTTCTCTGAAGGCAATAGGAGAAGTGTGTAAGAACTGTGCTAGGGCAGGACCTTACCACAGGTCCTGTAGGTTTTCATCGATGGCACTGACATGAACCCTGCAAATGTAATGCATTAACATGGAAATAATGCATTGATATTAACAGTGCCAAGTAACAAGCACAGGTCTTGGCCCTGAGTGTTCAGCAAGCAAAATAACAGCACGTAGTACCGCTGGAACGATGCAAAACTGAGGTGGCAGCATTATCTTTATCTTACAGCTAAAGAAACCAAGTCACAAAGTTTGAGTGATCTTCATCAGTAACAAGAAAGCCAGGGATAGAAAAAACATTCTCTTGACTGTTCGTCCCACTCTTACCCATTACACTACCATAGGGTCCATGGAAATAGTAGGGTCCAACTAAGTTTAAAGGCATAAAAAAGGAATAAGATTATTCTGTGTTTAAAACTCTGGAATTAGGGCTTAAAGCAGCAAAATTGAGAGCCTAGCTCTGCCACAGATGTACTAAAAGGTACTCAGTGGTTCATTTAGTCCTATCATATTACCTGCTATAAAACAAGATTAAATAATAAATTTTCTTTCTTGCAAATACAAAGCACCTTTCTGTCTCTGAAGAGAGAAGTGGGTTTTTCCATGTACATATTCAGTTTGGCAAAAAATGCTTTTTGCTGAAAAGCAGCTGATAAAAAATGGTCAGACAGCCCTGAACAGGGAAGGAACTTTCTCATTATCTGGGTTTATCAAAATCTGAAAGGGTTTTGGCCTTTTCTGAGGGTTCTGCACAATACTGTAGCACAAACAAATTGTAATCCCGGCAGAGTATAGTATAATCTCATTCAGAGCATCAGTGGAATGGAATGGGCTTATTACCTTAAAAGACAAAACATTAATTCTAAATACAGTCCCCTGTTTAGACAGAGTAATGAGTCAGAAATGGCAGTGGCCAGAAATTAAAGAGAAAGTATATCCCACAAATTATTTTGCACTCTGAGCTGGATGGTCAAGTGTTTGCAGAAAAGGCTCTAGTTAGTCACAGGAATAAGGACAGTGCTCCAGAACTCCTCAAACTACAGCAACAGGATTACCACTTGCTTTATTTCACCAACCATCTCAGTAACAATTGCACCACTGAGTATTTCTGCCTTGAGAAGGGGTACCATCTCTTTTAACAACAAGGGCCCTTTAGACATTCTTGAAGGACTGGAGACTTTGGAGGACCGGCAAGGTGGGAAGGATGGCAAAATGTAAAAATACTTCATAATCTTCCTACACTCACCTTGTAATCCCCCTGCCCCCTTTTAATGTAGAGAAACTTAGCATAAAAGAAACTTAGCACAAAGATTTCCTGAACAGGTCTGGCTCTGCCTCCTGTCATGCACTGACACAGCGGCTCTTCCCAGATCAATGCTGTAGCAGAAAAGAATCCCTTTGCCTGTGAAAAAGAACAAAGGGCACCGACTGTGGCAGCATGTCAGCAGCAAAGAGCACTGGGGAAGAGGAAAATCCAGATCTGAACTCTCCTCAAAAGCCAGGACTCTGAGTCTGGCATAATCCATGGTTTTACCAGATAACTTTGATAAGGTGGCTAATTATTGGCTGAGTAACCCCTTGCTATCCCTAAAATCAATTACCTCTCCTTCTGTATTGATTAAAACAACCCGTTGCTATTTTCTCACGATCCTGGTTGTCAGCAGCCCTGTTAGATGCTCTGTGAGCAGACTACTCTCCTTTGGCTTTTACAAGTGCAACTCATATGCAGAGGATCAGACAGTAGGAAGTGTTCTTTTAGTTTTCTTTCTCCTCCCCACATCCTCCACTCACTGAATTATTGACTGACACACCAAAGTGAAACTACCTTAACTTTGTACATTTAGCAAGTAAGTAATCTGAAAGCTATAATGTAGCATTTTCTCATATAAAAAGTGCACCCTGATGTGTTACACCCTTTATTTGTAAATCAATGAGTTAATTATTGAGCCAGTAATCCCTGCTTCATAATAGTAACTGGAGAGTGCCCATGGAAACAAAAGCATAGAGCAACTTTTTACTCCTCTAAAGTACTCCCCTGATACAACCTCTGGGGTCTTGTGTTTCATTATTCTGTTTGCAAAGCTTTCACCGATCAACAGAATTGGGATATGTAGTGCTTGGACTACCAGCTCTGTATCTAAATTATAATGGACAGTTGCATCTTTACTGCCTGGATCAAATTCTAGTCTAAGAGCTGTGCCAAGTATTCTGACTTTTACAAACAATCTCCCCACTATCATCATTTAATATTTTATTGCCATCATGCCTGGGGCTCCCCTGCAACTGTTGTGGCCCCATAATGCCAATCTCTGTACAAGAATAACAGGAGTCCTAAAGAGCCTCCAATCAAAACAGACAGGACAGACTCAGGCTGCAAGAAAAGAAGGGTTATTCTGCCCAATTTTCTAAATAGGGAGTTTAAGGCAGAAAAAGATGTGATCAGCTTTGGCTCACAGTGTTTCAATGTGATGCCTTATGTTTCTTTCTCACGTCTCAGCTCCTAGATACTCCTGCCTTCATTAACAGCAGATGAGATACAGCTCTGAAGATCAAATGCCATCCTTGACCCACAGCTTGGGCGTAGCATGTGCAACAGGAGAACACTATGCTTGCTGTAACACACTTTAGGACTTAGAAGGAGGGAGTGTACCACATCCAAGAACACAAATTAGGAACATGAAGTGGTTTTGTCCCTGAGTCTCTTGAACCTTGCCTTTATCTTGCACGGGGTCCAACAAGACTTTATTGGAGACCTGGTTAAACATCTTCTTCCAGAAGTTTTTGAGGTGAAAAACATTTTGACCTAAACAACTTCACACAGAACTTCTTTGTGAATACAGAAATTTAGGAGGTTTCAATTAAAAGTTAACAGCATAGAAATGGAACTTCTTTTCTGTACCAGTTCTCAGAAAAATATTGCCTCCCCTCCCAAAAAACACAAACAGCCCTAACCCTTTCTATGCTACATTTTGGCAGGTCAAGAGAAAAAGACCTTTCCAAAGATGAGGTCCAGGAACACATAAAAAGGCTTGTGACACAAACATACTAACTGTTGCATGGGTTACCAAATGGCAGGCAATATTTTGAGAACATCCCACTGCTGCACACCCCTACCAGGTCTCAAAGCACTGCAACAAAGAAAGTGGGAGGGAGAGAGAGGCATAAGGAATAGAAATAACTTGCTTAAGGCTAACCAAGAAAAAAACACTGTCAGAACCAGGAATAAGCTCTTTCCCAGTCTCTACCATATTAACCCTGACACCCACAGACACATGGACCTCCTGTAAGCCAGGATCCATGAGTAAAGCCAGTCCTACTCATGGCTCTGATGTTAGGAAGGATTTTGAAAGAAAAAAAGAAGAAAAAAAAAGAAACAATTTTGAAGCATAATACTGCCACCACGGTCCATCCTTAAATCACTCTTAAATCACTCTTAATCATCACAAAATCATAGAACTGTCCCTTCAAAGTGGTAAATGCCATAGAGCTGAAGCTGAGGGGCATGTTGATGCAAATAAAAGGCAGAGAAGCAGGCGTATGTCTGGATTGCTTTAATTTTGTGGTTTTATGTCAAATGCTGAATCGTACTCTAATTCTCTTGCATATTTAATTTCCCTTGTTCTTTTCAAACACTAGCAAATGTGACTGCTTGCACTGCCAAGACGCTGCAAATTAAAACAATATACACAGTCAAAATACGATATTGAACTATTCCTAGAGCATAGCCCTGCTTGTATGAGACACACCAGCAAGCACGTTCCTCTCACAGTGCAGTCCCTTCTCATGGTACGTTATGAATTATTCCGACATGACAGTCTTACAACATAAAGTCCATTGAAATCACGGTACAGTCCAAACTTCCTATTCATTGCAATCGGAGTTTGTCTAGTAAAAATAATTAGACCTGCAGGGAAGTGTTCCAGAGTCTTGCCAACACCAGTGAACAAAACCCTCAAAGCTTACCAGTTTTAGCTCAGAAGTTCACTGATGTTCTCCCAGTAGGATCGCTCTTCATCATGAAAACTGAATGTACCACTGATATTTTGTGTGATGAAGACCAAGGCCTAATGAAAGGCATTTAAATCTGTGCCAGTGAAGAGGAAATTCAGACTTCTGAAAAGCTGAGAGATGTCAGAGCAGCTGGAAATATTCAGTATGATCGTCCAGCTGAATACAACTGTTCTGGCAGACAGGAAGAAAAGTCAGGAAGAAAGCAGGGCTTGCTCTTACACACCATCCCATTGACTACCCTCTTAAGGACTTTCCCCTGCCAAAAAAAATAGGAGAGGAGACAGGAGGGAGAGATCAAGAACACCACATGAGACAAACCAGCCTAAAGCAAAGTCTCTGCATTAGCCACAGTCCAACATAAATGAAACACAGCAGTTTTGCTACAGCAGGACATATGGCTGGTGTCCTTCACAAATCTTTCTAATGATGGAACTGGATTATTCAGCTATCTTCTGCATAGGGAATATGAAGAACAGTGATACCTGAGGAGAATGGTAATGCTTGGCCAATGGATCCATAGGGTAAATGCACATACTTAAGTCAGGAAGATGATACAGCCACTAGAGGTAGGAAAGAGTTCTGGCTTTGTGTTTGCGTGAGCACAGCTGACTTCAAACTGGATAAGAGGTGAAGATCAGTCAGGATGAAAAACCAGTTTTACAAGAGGACACCAAAGAGGCTCAGCTTGTTTAGACTAGCAAAATAGCTGGTGAAAGGGGGAAGACTGCTCTCTACAAATCTATCCTGAGGATAAACACCAGAAGACAAAAGAATTATTTGAGTTAATGGCCAATGCTGGCACGAGAACAAATGAATATAAATTGGCCATGAATACATTTAGGTTGGAAATTAAAAGAGGGTTCCTAAGTACTACAGCAATTAAGGTCTGAAATAGCCTGCCAATGGGAACAGCAGAGCAAAGTCCAACTGCTTTTAAGATAGAACTTAACACCTTCTTGAAGAGTATAGAGAGTGGTGCCTGGGACTTGGAAATGTAGCAGCTTTGTGGATGATAACGCTTCTCAAAGCAGAGCACATTGGTATATGGCTACTCGTGGTTGTAACAGTAGGTACTTTACATCCAACCTGCCCACAGGCCCTGAGCTTATTCTTTTATTCTGCAGAAGATCACCAGCAGTGGCCTTGATCCATAAAGGCATTTACGGTACCAGAACCCCACCAACTACAGTAAAAAGTATGCGCCCTGAATGCTTTTGGAAGTCTGGCATATGGACAAGGAAGGGGTATTTCACCCACTGCATCCATGTATTTCACTTAATACAGTAGCATTAAAAATCCAGTCATTACCATCCATCAAGGCCTCTGAGCTTCTCACTGGAGCATGCAAAACTGCCAAAGGCCAGAGAGAGACCAGAATGACTTTCCATATGGCACAGTGTACTGCTTATCTGGCAGCTCCCAGTTTCTAATGCCAGAAAAACAACACGTTATAGATAGGTATCTCCACAATTGTATAGTACCTCATTGAATACCAAGGGAAAAATCTTATCTGTCTAAGGTTGACGGTAGCTTTGCCACTGGCTGCAGCAAGACTGGGATTGAACTTGGCTGTCTCATGCTGGATTGTACATCCCAGAAACAGAGAAGTGACAGGTGGTAATTTGATTAAGCATACTGGTATGAGCTGAACAGAAACCAGCATAACCAGAACAGAATTAACAGGAGGGAGCAGCTGGTGGCTACTGATCCTGCTTGAAGAGTACTCTGTCAAGTCAAAGACCACTCCAGGACCAGGACAGACAATTAGTTATCCTCAGGCAAACGTACCCAGGATTAGGCAATGGGTTGTAAATCCCCGAGTATCCAGCCACAAGGCAAGAGTCTTGTGTGCAGGAATTAGTAGGAGAAGCTCATCACGCAAGAGGTTAGAATACAAAATCAGGTGACTAACTGGCCCGTCTGTTCCATGAAACAAAACATTTGCCCACATGTTTTTTTAAAAAGTTTCTTTTCATTTTAAATGGCTTTAAAACTATATAGGTAACATATTTCCTAATTGAAAGCCATTTAAATCTTTCTCCTCCAGTGATACGCAGAACAATTACCACAGCAAATGCATCTGTAGATTTTGTTTCCTTATTGTTGGTGATTGAACAGATTTGTATTGTTTACTTGGAATTTAAAATGTTGTTTTTTGGTATACTATGGGAGACCACAGATTGCAGGTTAACCTGTCTTGTTTAAAATAAATTGAAGGTCTGAATCTCACCCAATGAATCCCTAATAATTAGTTAAGTGAGACAGATGAGTCAACCCAGCCATTCTTGCCAAGACAGTGGAGGGTTATCATTAGCTGTGGGACACTGAGAGGAGGAAACCACATAAAGCATGGAATGTATAATTTCAACCAACATCATGGAGAGAGAAACTTCTCTGTCTGAGGCTTTGAAGATCAGAAGGTCCCATCTAGTCAGGTCCACTATTAGTCTTCCTACCTAAAGGGATGAAAGATCAAAAAAACACCAGTAAGGCTTGAACAGAGAGATCTGGGAAACCAGAAGCCTAAGATACAGTTTTCAGATATCCTTAGAGTGACTTTTCACAAGTTTACTCTTGACTATGAAGCCAGATTCAAATGTCACTACCTGTCACCTACATATGAGGTGAGGTTGAGAAAGCCAAGATTGCCTAGCCTAGACAAGAATAGACTCAGGAGAATTTTATCAATGTGTATAAATATCTGGCAGGGAGGAATAAAGATGACAGAGCCAGATAAATCTCAGTGGTGTCCAGTGAAGGGGCAACGGACACAAAATTAAATATAAGAAACTCCACAAAAAACGTAAGAAAAAAATTAATTGCAAGGCTAGTCAAATATTGGAACTGGTTGCCCAGAGAAGTTGTGGAGTCTGCATTCTTGAAGGTGTTCAAACCTGACTGGACATGGCACTGAGAAAACTGCTCTAGTTGACCCTGCTTTTAGCAAGGGACTTGAACGACAATCTCCAGAGGTCCCTTCCAGCTTCAATGATCCTATGGTTCTCTTCCAGAAACCACTGCCCTCCATCCATACAGCACAGTTATTGAGGGTTGATTCTGACTCACACTAGTTCATCTGTCTATTTTCCACTGTTGTCACAAAAGACAATAATGACATGACTGAGGTGGTCTATAAAACTTGTGTGATAAAAGCAGGAGGTAGGAACAAGCAGCCAGCAATGAGGCTAGATAAACAAGGAAAACCTCTTAACACAGCTTTGTCAGTCAAGAGGGGGTCTCTTGGGAAGAAGGCTCTTAGTGCTACATCCTTCAGGATAAGGTGCTGTAATTGTCTCACTGCAATGTCAAAAGTACACAAAAAGGTTTGATATTCCACTTCTACTTGATTTCAGCATGGAAACAACAGAATCTTGATGCCTCACATTATGAGGGCACTTCTGAGACTCTCATTAGGTAATTATCAGCCTCCAAGAGCAGTTAGAAACCTTGGACAAATCTGGTCCTTCATCTCTCCCTACTTCAGTTGTTTCCCTGTAGAATGGGTACCGTTGCATTGCCTGCCACAGCAGCTTTTAAAGATGAGCTTACCCCTTGTTATATGCACTAACCAGAATGGATGTAACATCAAGGAACTGCTAAGTGTAAATAGCCTTTTTTTTCTCCTTCCTTCTTCCTGAGAAAAAGAAGATCTGACTGACTTCACTGGCTGATGACTCAGGAGAAGTTCATTCACAACTGCAGAAAGAACTTGCCAATGTTTCCTATTAAAAGGAACCCATGAGACCTGAATAATTAATAACCTACCAGTGAAAAATTGGCCCTAATTACCAAAGCAATCCAGAAAAAAAATGTTAATTGCTTGGCCTATGTTCCTCCCTCAATGGAACAACTATATTGACAAATCTCATATAGCAAGAGAAATCTGGTGGCCACAAGATACACTTGTTACAAATCGATCAATGGCAATTATGAAGTTTTCTTGCATTTCTGAAACTGCTTCAGGCTTCAATCTATCTTAAGGCAGTATTATACATTTTTATCAAGGTGGGGGTTCTCCCTTTTTTTGCTTCAGCTGAAGATGATTTGTGTTTTGCAGGGGACAAAATAAATATGATGAAAACTTTTAAATGGTTTTAACAAAGCAAGTCATTATCAAGAATTGGCAAAAGCATTCAGTTAAATTGCACTCATGGTTGAAATTAATTTTCTGAAGCAAATTCTGAAAGGGGTAGAAGCCAACAATCAATAATCTCTTAATGAGGTGCAAGAAAAACATGTGTAGACATGACAGGTTTTGATGGCTAATGAGCTTCAGAGGAAGAACACTGTTCAGAGGAAAACTCTGAAAGGCACAGAAAATTGATTAATTGCCAGCCCTAGATATTGCAGAAAAGCATTTGGAAATTCAGCAGCCCTCAGACCTCATATCATTTACACCTCTGATGCAACGTGTTAACTTTAGGAAACATTATAGCTGAAGGGTGTTGGTTTTTTTCCCCCCTTTCTCTCCCTAGTCGCTAACTCACGATCAATCTGCTTGCTGTGATTCGTTGCCACAGAAACAAAGTTACCTGGTAAAACTTTCCCATATTGTTTACTGGAATGAATAACTGAATGCAAAAGACAGACCACAGGGGGTCCTGTTTCTCTTTTGTGTTAATAGCTGCTTTTCTGGATGTAAGACATAACTAGGCTAACACACATTTTGGTTTTCTGTCACTTACACTCACAGGTGTCAGCAATACAACATAAAAGAGTTCTCATTTACCAAAAAAAAAGATCAAAAGATCATGACCTATTTTCCTTCAGTTAAACACTTTATTTTAAGATGCAGAACTAACCTCCATTCTATTTCCTGTCAGCAGCAGACACAGAGCTCATGGAAGTGGGAACACGGGATCCCAGCCTGGGAAAATTGATGCCTTCACTTGGGTCTTTACTGCAAAGAGTGGTTTTGAGGAACCCCTGGTCCCTGAGGCCAGTAGGAAAGTCTGGAGCAAGGAAGACTTACCCTCCGCAGAGGATGATCAATTTATGGAACATTTAAACAAACTGGACAAAAAAGCCCATGGGACCTAATAGGATGCATCCATGAATGCTGGTGAGGTGGCCGATGTCACTACAAGGCCACTCTCAATAATCATGGGGAGATGGGAGGTTCCTGTGGACTGAATGAAAGCAAATGTCACTCCTATCTTCAAGAAGGGCAAGGAAGAGGATCCAGGGAACTACAGGCCCATCAGCCTCACCCTGATCCCCCGAAAAGTGATGGAGAAAAGCCTCCTGGAAACAGTTCCAAGCACATGAAGGACAAGTAGGTGACTGGGAGTAGTCAGCACGGATTTAAGAAGGGTAAATCATGCCTGACCAACCTGATAGCCTTTTACAATGAGATGAGAGGCTTGGTGGATGAGGGAAGACCAGTGGATATTGTTTATTTTGACTTCACTAAGACTTTTGACACTGTCTCCTGTAACATCTTCATAGACAAACTGAAGTACAGACTAGATAAATGGACTGTGAGGTGGACTGAAAACTGCCTGAGCTGCTGGTCTCAAAGTGTTGTGACCTCCTGCCCTCTACTACCACCACTGCAAATGGTTTTCACTTCCATATACAGCAGAGATTATACCCTATGTGCCCCCTTCCATTCCAACAAAGCCATTAGTATAGCCAACATGAATTTTCCACACACAGGTGCTATTTAATTTTATGCTCAGCATTTTACATATTCATGGAGTTTACATAAGGTTTTGCTCGGTATCTTCGTCCTTGTTTTTTAAAGTAGCTGGAGATACAGTCCACCACTTCTGCTCTTGTTGTCCAATAGAGATTTCACAGAACAAAATCAGGGAATACTGATAGGCAGTGGATGACCCAGGAATTACTCTGGAAGGTAGAGGAGTGCCACACACTAAACATCAACCAGAATCCAGAAGAGGTCCCTCAGCAGGGTAGCTCAGCTACAGCATCCACTACTCTCTTAAAGGGAGTGCTAAATTAGTGGGTAACACCCAGGAGATTTCCGTCCAGCCATCAGAGAGGAAACAAGCCCTATGAATCAGCCAGTCCTCCTGCCTAGATTTGTTTTCCTAACCTGAGGTGTGACTACCTTAGCCAGAATCAGGAGACAAGGAAATGGCCTATTTTTTTCCCATGTGTAGAGTATAATATATTTCTGTACAGAATGTACAAGAAGTATCTTTCTACAATAAATAAACATACCTCATCAAGGATCAAAACACCCTGAGGCTCCACTAATTATATGGGCAAAAGAAGGAAATAAGAATATAGATTAAAGAAAGAAGAAAGAAATGCCCAGAAGATAATTCATGAGTCCAAAGACTCAGCTGTAATCACCTGCAAACTGTCTGAATATTGACTGGATTGGGACATCATAAGGGATCCCACTATCTTAGATGACGACTTTGTCTTACTTCCAGCTCCTCTTCTCATGAGCAGTTTGTGCCTCAAGGTCTTTAATAAGGGGACAGAATGCTATTTCTACAGACTTGCCCTCTCATACATAAGACAAATGCCAGAAGATAAATGTCTCCTCACCAACACCGTAAGACATAAGAAACAGCTGAGGAGAAAAATCATCCTGAGTTCATGGCCACTCAAATACTGACCACTCATCTACAGTTGCTATATGACTAACAACAAGTTATAAGTGGGTTAGACTGACCTGAGACCCTCATTTGATCCCAGAGACAAACGTCAGTAACTAGCACATCTAGAAGTTGGTCCAAAGGTAAAATGGCACTTAAGGAGCACAGGCAAAAGCATAAAGCAGAGGCTTCAAGAATCCCATCTCCACTGACAAATGTGACACACTAATTACTTCCCTTCACTCCCTGTACTCGTTCTTTCTTCAATTGCTGCCCAGCAAAACAGTCATCTCTTCAGGGTAGGGATTCCCTGTTACTGCCAACATGATTAGGAGTTTGTTCTTGTTTAAAGCCTCTAGTTGTCATTTTTATTAAAAAAGAAAAATAGTTTAGGTTAAAAACTCCCAGAGTGCTACAATTTAACTCTTGGGCCCCCCAAGTCCCAAGGTGCCACATTTTTGCTACTAAAGTTAGCTTAACTTTAGAGACGGAAAGTTAGCACTTTGGGCCATTATTAGAACGGTCCAAGTCTTCACGTTGTTGAGCAGATTGACGCCATCTCATTTGCCCTACTGTGACTCACAAACCAGATGTGTCCCAGCCTAACTTGCAGCTGTAGACCCAATACCCCTGCAGCTGTATTTGTTAGCCAGAGAGACATAGATTGATGGCAGCACATAACACATCAGAAGAGGACTTGAAAACTCACTGAACAAAACCAGATAGTCCCACATGCACAAGCAGGGACACAAGCAAAATGGGAGCAAATAAAAACCCAGTTAGGCAACAATGTAAAAAACAACTTGTGATTTTTATATATTTTTTTAATTGTATGAAAGAATTCTTCAATTAAGAAAACATTTGAGAAGTAAAGCAAAGAACAGACCTGCACCAGGTCCTGGCCAGAACATGGAAGGTCCATGCTCTCTAGTTTTAATTTGTAGCCTAGTGATAAGAGTGTTTGGCTGGAATGTGGGAAGTCAGGATTCAAATTCCCCTTCTTTCCCAGAGGTTGAGTTTCTAGAGTCTCTTACCAAAGCTCAGTTACAGAAACACAGCAACAGCTTGCAACTCATATATCCTTCACCTAAATGTGCAGAGATGCAGCAGGGCCATCTGTCCATGGACCAGGTCAATCAATAAGAAAGAATAAAGACTCTTTGACCCAGCTGGAAGCATGGAAACTTCACACACACTTGCTTGGTCTCTCAAGTAGGACCATGACAGAAAAGAGGGGGCAAAGCTGGAACCCAGCCAAAGCCAGAAGCTCCTGCCTTGCATAAATATACTACTAACCAGTTTATCAAGGAGTCTACATAAGAGGTTATAGTCCTACTAGTACCCCAACCACAAGTTTCAAGAATAACTGTCTATGACAATGTCATTGTAATTATTCCCATGCAAAACAGAAGAGCTCTAAGAGAAGCAGCCCAGTAGCTCCTATCTTAGAAGAATCTCCAAACCTAGTGGTTCAAGTGGGAAATTAAGATTCCCCATCCCCCACATAGAGGGATGATTTGAATTTTCTCAAACCCAGGACCTACTGCTGTTACCAAACAGGGGGTGGGGAGAGGAAAAAAAGAAGGGAATGGCATATCTGTTGACTACTTTGTGAGAACAGCAGCTGACCCTTCCCAGACTGCAAGAAAGAGTCGTGACAGTGAGCCCAGCTAGGGAGATGTCATTGAAATTTAGGTACCACAGCACTGAGTCCTTCTGCTCATCAAGCCTTCAGAGTTTGATTCAAGACTTACCAAGTCAATATAGAGTCACACTGATTTCAGTGAGCTAATTAAGTCTTGAGTACTCATAAGCTTTACTGTGACCTAATCCCCATTAGAGCTGTAATTGTACAGATTGATTTATCATTTGATACTGAAATTGGTTAGACTCTAAGCAATAAACTCTTTCTGACAAGCTTTTTTTTTAACAAAAAAAAATGTTGTTTCATAAAAATTAACATTTTTCAGGAACATACAATTCTACTGAAACTTTTTCTGAAGAAGATAATTTTGATGGCATTTTGACTCTCAAGATATTTGTCAGAATGAAAGTTCAGTATTTTTTTCATATACTTAAAAACCACTGTGAAGTTAAAATAAAAATTAAGATAGTATGATATATGTACCCACAAAGGACATTACTCGTGTTTCTGTAGTTTGTCACCCCTCCCACCAAAAGTTACGTCTTCTCAGAAACTCCAGCCCCTGGCAGCTCTACTCCCAAGAGCTGGTGTAACCCACTGCTGTGTCTGTGCTTCATGTTCTCTTCCCTGCCTGGTCCCCAGAGGAGGAGAATCTGCTGAAGTTGCCAAAAAGAAGCTTTTGCCAGAAGTCCCACCTCCTCAAAAGTTGTTCCATAAGCAGTGGAACTGTTGAAACCTGTTTTCCTATGATTTGGTGCCTCGCAGCCAGATTGTCCTGTGTCTAACAAGGTGCTAGACCTTTCCTTTCAAGGTTTTCCTGTAGCTGGGGTGTTATTCTAGTCTCTACCCATGTGAATTCCTCCACGCCTAACAAGGGATGGAGTCGAACTACCTCCCCTCCCCACCCACTCTCAGGAAACCTATCAGGATGTAAACTACCATCTCTCTGTCAAACTCGGCTAGAAGAGACCAGTAGATTTAGAAGTCATGTATACACACACAAACATACCTCCCTGTGCTCCTAAGCCTGGCTTCCTAAGGAAATGCAACTAAAATTAACTACACTTGGGTTATGAACAGCTGTAGTTGCAATGTGAGTTGTGTCTCTGCTCCCTGTCAGTATGCATTAGAGTACTTTTTAATTTCACTTTTCCATGGCCTGTCTCAAAAGAAGATCTGTTATTTCTCCTATTATCTTTTCTTAGATTCCTTATATTTTTACCACTGTGTACTCACACTGTTTTCCTTGTCAGAACAGCCCCAAGAAGACTGTAATACAAGCTCAGACATTCTGCATGAAACTTCTTTGCAAAAAGTATTTTATAAGACATGGATTTTAATAATTGTTAGAACAATACTTTTTTTTTTTAACCTGCAGCATAGCTCACTTTATATGCAACTCAGGCAGAAAGCTACCAAAAGTAATTTAGCTGCTAACTGATACAGTCTATATATGCCAGAAAAAAACGCACCGTCACTAGAAAACACTATATTTAGTAAGTATGTAGCATAAAGAGTTAACAGAGGTCTTTTTTTCCCCTTCATAGAAACTATTTCTGAGATTCAGTCTGGTGTATGCAAAGTAACACATGCTAAAGACTTCTGTGCAAGTACCTCTGGTCTTTAAAAAAAGGAAAAAAAAAAAGATGTTTATATAGTAATATTTGAGATCTGCTATATGCTCTTGCATTGAAAGCCACACTCAGAGGTTTGTACCTGTTCTTTCTCCACTGTCTGCTTTTAACTGGCCACCATACCCTCCTCTCCAGCATTGTCTTATTTTTGCCTCTCTGACAGCATGAGCCTCACAAAAGTGCCTTGGTTTTGTCTTTCCTTACAGTAATAGTGCTTCTTCACAGAGTCTCCAGAAATCCATTATAAGCTACTTATTTTCAACACATTCTGTAACACAGAACCTTTGCTCACAAGACAGACTTCTGGAAAAATAATAATCCTGTATAATACATCTAAATCCCTCCTGATCAGTAGTATATTCCCAAATCATTTCCTTGATTCAGCCAAGTTTCCACTCAGAGGCATAAAATTTGGAGGGGGAAAGTTGAGCCGTCCAGGTGGCACAGACAGTATTTCACATCATTCCAGCAGCTCAGGAGCTCCTGCCTCTCCTCGCTGTCTCGAGTTCAGGGGAGGGACACGAACAGAAGCAGAACTGCAGTGTTTGCCGAGCAACAGATCTCCTTACAGCAGACCAGAGCCCCAAATATTTAATGCATCACAAGGAAAGGCTCAAATACAGAGCACCAAAAAAGAAAATGGTGCAGTTAGCACCAAAGCGCACTGTTTTTGTTTATGTTTGCCAGAGCTTTCAACTGTTTATCAGAATGGCAACAGATGGCACAAGGCAAATGCATGCACTTTTTCACAGTTTCCTACAAAACGAACAGATGTCTTCATTACATGCTACATGACCGCGTTTAACAAAATGTGACAAGAAACAGAGGTAGAGAAAAATGGCATATCCCTTTCCTAACCTGAATTGCCTCTTGGCACAGATTTTAGTTGTGCCTGAGCACGGGACTGAATGCACAAGAGGGAATTGAGAGCATTTTTCACCTGTATCATATCCAGTAGGCATGGAAAACAGAAGCAGAGGCTTTGAGGTGGTTTCATCTCTAAGGAAACGTGGCACCTTTCTGGACCAGCCAAGATGGAGACAGGAGATGTTTTCCCCATTTCTTCTTAGGAGTGTTTTCAGGGGATGACCACGCTCACCTGGGTGAGCAGAGCCCCTCCAGTAGAGCCCATACGATCCTAGACACCTTTTGGCTGTGCTAAAGAGGACATGTTAGTCACAGTCCACTGCTACTGAAGCCACAGACAGCTTTGTATCAGCCAGGCTCTGCCAGAGCCTCAGCAAGAAGATTAAGCAAACCTAAATGGTCCCAACTGCTAGAGGTTTCTCTAGTGATGTGTGTACAGCCCCATCAACAAAATAGATCTGTTCTGAAAATAAGGCCCATGTTGGGTTAAATACTGCCTTTCTCTGCTCATCTGAGTGGCTGAGGAAACCCATGTCTTGCCACATGAGGCAGGACAATATCATGGAGGCCTACTCCATACAGGAGACTGGGGTTTTCAACCTTCATTTTTGCTGACAACTGCTCCAGAAATCAGACAGGCTCACAACAAGTCCTTCCTTTTATTTTCAAATCAACCAAAGAAGAAATGGAGAGAAGTATTCGGGTTTGGTGAGTAATGGGCATCTGACATCCACTCACTTAGGTGTTTTGTAACTAGCCATTATTCTTAGCAAAGAGTGGATTGAAGAAAGCTCAGAGCAAAATCACAGTTGATGTGAAAATTTTACAACAGGGAAATAGACATTCCTGTATTTTATTTTGTTTCTGCTGAAGGGAAAAAGGCTAGCCATTTCAGACAGCTCTCCCAGTTAGTCTGCAGCCATAACTTGCTTACACATCTGCATTTCTGGACTGTAAGGGCAGGGACGGCAGAAAGGGCTGTAGCAAAGCACAGCCTTGGACATACTTCTTCCAGCTGGAAGCTTTGAATTGCTTCAATACAGACCCAAACTCCAGCCTCTCAAACAAAACTTCAGACTCTTCGTAATAAACCCAGAATCTGTCTCCAAGCCAGGCTGTCAAAACGCAGTGGGAGGCCAAACCCATGGAAAACACAACAGACTTTGCAGGCACTTCTCTTTTGCCCGCAGTAGACATGGTTATGATGGAAGAGAGACTTAGTGGTGTCCCTCTTCCCAGAACTTCTCCAAATAGTCCAACACAGGGGAAACTTTTGTGCTGTAACGTGCTAGATGTTAGCTGGGGTTTTGTCAGGTACCAGCTGTGCCAGTGAGGCAAAGCCTCTTTCCGACAGTGTCCTGCTGGGTAAGCCTCAGAACTCGCTGTCTCTCTCCCTACAGACTTTAAGGGCTGTATAGCCCCTATGAAGAGCTTTATATAGTCAAGTATAAGAGCATGTAAAATGTAGGCACACTCCTTTATTGGGAGGTGTTATCTGCCAGCACAAGTGACAGAGGCCCAGGATCTTCTCCAGCTTGTACCAGCTCACCTCAAAGGTCCTGAGCTATCTGCGGATTTGCCCACATAGACACATGCTGCTGGCCTGCAAGCATTGCATAGCAGGCTTTGTAAAGTCACGATCCAACATAAACCAGAGATGACTCTAGAGTTAAGTATACTGCTAAAACTAGTGATCAGTTGCACGTTATTTATCAACACCTATTTGAATCAATGAGTTGTCGGTCAGGCTGATTAGCACAGCCCCACACACTGACACGATGGCATCCCTAAGCTGTACTGTGCTATTCTCACTCATTCACAGACAGGGTTAGTATCTGCACAGTGCTGTGTCCTGCCACAAAGACGTACCCTAATGGCTTCTAAATGCCTTGAGTCCATAGAGCAGCCATCTGCTTATTGCTTCTCATTTTACTTTGTCAGAGGCAAAACTGACTGCAAGTCTCAACGGGAAAATAGTATCCCCCTCAGTCTCATGGAGAGTTTTATGCAATGCAGTCCTCTTCTACGCACCCATGGCTGGCTCTCCCCTTTTGTAGTAGGGGCCCAAGACAATGGAGACTACCTTTGCTGCTGGTAAAATTCTCCCACATGAAATGAAATATCTAAAAAGCATCTAACATCAGGAACACCAGCCCATGTAAATCCTTTGGCTTTCAGATAACTTATGCTTAGCCTAATAAAACTCAATTCTTAGCTGGTTAGGAAGATGCCAACCAGATTTCTACTTTGGAATACCACTTCCAGGGGTCCTACACTGATGGGAGGCCATAGGATCTTTCCCAAGGATTTTAGCACACAGAATCAGACTCTCTGGTAGCACCAAAAGCAGCAGCAAGAACAGAATGTCTCTGCAGGATGCCTACCATGCTCCAAGGAGAGAAGAAATGTCAGGATGCAGCAGAGCAGGAATTCCCCTAAGCAGCAAAAAAGAAAACATTTGTCGCATTTTTAGGAGGAGCACTGTTGCCATTCTTTCAACCATTATATGACTTTAATGACCGGCTTCTCTCATTGTCTTAGCAGCTTGCAGAATTTTCCCCTCCCTTCCCCTCATCTCTACCTCCCATACTCGCTTTGAAGATTTCATCTACAGCTGTTCATAGCAGTATTGTCCATCTGGAAAACAGTGCCTTCTAAACCCAAAGTTTCTTGTGGAGCTACTACTCTCAGAAAACTGCTTCTCACAAGCTTTATGTTCCTCACCAGTTCTCCAGGCCTCTTCCTAGTGGCAACTGGCTGCCCTTCCAGCAATAAGAGATCACATAGGGCCTCATTAGCACTACAAGGCACTCCACAGCCGGGGCTCTTTGAATCAGCTGCTGTGACGTCCTTAGTATTTATGTCCTGAAAGAAAGTCTAAAATACAGGCAGTGATGACACAGAACACTTCCTGCATATGACACTAAAATCCAAGGCAATATTCTCACCTACTGCACAGAAAGGCAGAAACGTGAATCTATCCTATGGTCAAATGCATTCGTATGTGTTTGTGAGCATGTTTATTGCAACCCTCAAAACTGTTCTTAATGCACACACCGCTGTGCAGAATGTTGGAAGTTCAGTTATTTCCACAACATTCAAAGATTAAAAGCTAAATATAACAGAGACCTCAGATGTCTAAATTGAGTGGCTAATTTCTGCAATGTGTCTAAAACTGTGATTTGGGTGTCCTTTCCATCCAGCCCAGAAGTCATTGTACACCTCCTTATCTTAGTCAAAGGTTTCGTTGGAGTCTCTTTGTGTTGGCTTCTTCAAAGAGGGCCAAAGCTAGATACAGTCATCGCAATTCGCATGTTTTTCAAGTAAAAGCCTACTAATTAAAATATTCACTCTAGAAGAGGACATCTAGGTTTAAGATGCTCTACAGCCTGAGAATACATGTTCAATTCCTCGCTTTACCCTAAATGAGTCTCCTTTTCACTACACTAGTGTCTCATCCTGGTGGAGCTATCTACATCTTACCTATTTTGCCAGAACTGACAAGAATAATGAACAGGACGAACACACAGCCAGCCAGCACAAAGAACTGCTAAAAAGAGGCCCTCACATCCCTTGGCATCATTCATACCATTTGCAGAGAGATCGTCTGATACTCAGATTATACCTCTGTATCACTAGAAGCTGGCTTTGTTGTTGTTTTAAAGCAATTCATCTGTACAATTCCACACACTCTAATTGGCTCCATTGAAGAACATATATGTCATCTGGCTTTTGCTTCACCTGCTGGTAACAGCATTTTCCCCAATACACAGGAGGGTAAGGGTCTCTGACATTGGCATCTCATTGGTAGAAAAATCAGAAGGCTAAATAGTTTGAATTATCTGGACACATAACACACTCTTGGAGAGGAGACCACCATGAGTATCCTCAAGCAAAGTTTCTCCTCCAGAAATCCCATCCTAAACTTCAATTCTACTTCCCCCCAAAATACTATGTCCTATGAAATGTCATCAGCTATAGAGAAAGAGAAGAGAGCATTCACAATTTGCTACAGCTTTTACTCAAAGATCACTGCATAATGAAGAGAGAGACCAAATCAGACAGCAGGTCTTCCATAGACTGAGCATTTGCTTACACACCAGAAAAGGAACTCATAAGACTATGTTTAACACCATCTGGGGAATCCTTCCATACAATATTACCATCAATAATAACAGAAGCCTAGCTACAGACTGTTGTACTCTGTGACAGCTAAATATATCAGACCTAATTAGGTAACACAGGCCAAAAAGCAAAAATCTGCAAACACAGGGGAATGTTACCACAAGAGCCAGGAAGATGAAAAAAACCCTGCAAATTAAGTGTAGGGATGAACCTGGATTGAAATCACCAGTCTCATCACCATAACTGAAATTTAGGAAAGGTCAGCTCTAAATAAGGAGCCTGCTTTGAACCACACAGCTGGGGTCTCTCTGTGAGTCAAACCAGAGCGCAGGCTCCAAACACGCAGAAGAGCTAGGAAGAATGCACTGGGGAATTTACCTCAGCTGGTATATATCAGCCTAGCTCCATTGACTTCAATTAGCATGATGTTAAATCTTCAGTGTTGACTTCAATGGGATTACAGTGATTTACATCAGCTGAGGAGCTAACATTTCACTTTTAGGCAGATACTTCTGTAGCATCTTCATTAGTGGAAATTCTACGTAAAGAAAAGAAAAGGAGATATACTCTGCTCTTATGTCTCCTGCTACCTACTGTAATGGGTATATCGTAAACGCAAGAGATAGACTGGCAGCCAACTATAATTAGCTCCATTTTGCTGCAGTTCAATCTGTGGTTACAATTACCCTTTCTTTGCTATAAACATCCAGCTAAGAATTGCTGGAGCCACTCCTTCCACTTCCTGCCTCTCCCCCTTATTTAACAGCTCTAAACGCAGGTTTTCATAAAGGCACGAGGTTCTTGCCCTTTCCTGTGCGCGCACAGCTGGCAATTACTGCTAGCAGCCGGCCTTCCCACTTCCCAGCTCTCTCTTTCTGTCTGTTTTCCCTAAATCTGTAAACACAAGAATAACTATCACTTCACTGGATATTACACATGTATCCCAGGTTTGAATGCTCCAAGACACTTACATTCGGTACACTGTGAAACATGCAACAAGACACTGCGGTCCTCCCACAGGTTGCATTGCCAGATGTTGGAAAACAACGTGCCTGTTCCTCCCGGATTCTAGCTGAGCCACTGCTTGTTAAACATTGAAAATATTATCTGAAATGCCCAAATATTGTCTTTTGAGGAATCCAAGGAAGGCATCCATAAGTCCTACTTCTAGGTACCCAAACTGAGTGCCTTGCTTAGGCTGCTTTACAGTCAGTGGAGACTTCAGAGATGATATAAGAGCTAAACTAGGAGTTTACCTCTCCCCATGGAATATATAACCTGTCTAGGGTCATAAACTAGGTACCTTTATTAGAAGCCTAAAGAGGGTAGGAATATTCTCAAAATACCTATATGTTCCATTTCCCCCCTGAAGCCTTTTATTATCTGACAACATGAATCAGACAAAGAGAGGAAGTTTGCCTGGTCCAGGATTCTCTTAAAATGTTAAGACCTTGAGATTTATATAGCTGTTGACCATCAGGTCCTGCTGCCCAGTACCTAAGCTGTGTTTTGGGTGGAATTATGTAAATGCCTGACTTCACATTTCCTGATCGAATTGCAGTGGTTTCAGACTGGTCTGAAATGAAAGTGTTTGAATGTCTCAGTGAAATAGGTTATTTTAAAGATTTCTTTCAGCCTTAAACAAAGGATTTCTTTCCAATGTTGTTTTAAATTAAAGTTTTGCTACAATTTACCACAAGACACTGAGAATCACAATGTTCAAAGGTTTAACTTAAAAGTGAAACATTGTAACTTAAACAGAGTTATCTTCTGATTCCTTTTTAATATGAAAGTGCAAAAGACCAAATCCAGTGCTGACTGAGAAACATTTCTAGTTTCCTCAAAATTTCATTTTTCAGTAAAAAACAGGATGTTTAACTGACAAACATCCTGGTCTAGTTTGGGTGTCAGTGAAAAGCACACACATACCTGTCTCAAAACATTGTCCTTAAGCTATGGACAAACATGGCAGATTTCCTCCCAACTGCTGGCCCTCTAAGGACTACTTTGAAGAAGAAAGCTCCTCTGGGACCCATACAGATGCCCTTCAGAAGAAGGGTTGGTTTAACACAAAGACCGCCGAAAATCCTATTCCATCACCATTTTGTAGCCTTTTTATACTCTTGACTGATCTAAGTACAGAACAGAAAGTCACATGTAAGCTGTAGAATAAAAACACCTATTTTCCTGGGACTGGCTGTGACTTGGCTACAGGAAAGATGAAATAATTTCTCTTTGCACACACACTTTACAAGCTAGGATGCCTCAGATTGTCCTGTTTCCTTGTTTCCTCTTCTATCTTCCTACCTTCAAGGGCCTAATACCCAGCCACTCTTTCTTGGCAAATAACAAGAATCATTCTCTCCATGGATACAAAGCTCTCCTTTCTAGTAATTAAACAGTATTGTCAGCTTAATGGAATGTCAAGGATGGATTAAAACTCACTGTGGAAGGAAATAAAAGTGCACACACTATTTAAAAATTTTGAAACACATACCTTTATAAGAAAAGATTCATATTCCCTTGGATGAAGTTTATTCCTTCCTTGTGTATATTGTATAGCAGTTGCCACCTCACAATATTGGGGTTAAGACTCTCACTCCCCAATCTTTGGTCATCATCTCCTATAGAGTTATTAAGCCCAAGAAAATGCCTTTTTATGTTACGAATAACTTTTGTCCAGAGTGTTTCCTAAGTAGTTTATGGATGGATGAATTTACTGTTCCTAGGAAAATGTCACTGAAACCTCAAAGACGCACTGCCCACTTCAGTTGTTACTGTTTCATTGTTACTATACATTTATGGATCTCCTCTGTAAACTTCCAGTTTTCAGGATTTTTCCTTCTCCCCTCCTCCCACAGACCTCCCAGGTTTTTCCTCTGGTGTTGCATCATGCCACTTCCCAGCCATGGTTTGCAGAACATGTTCCAACTCTGCCGTGTTTCTAAGCCTCAAACTAAAGGAAAACAAAATTCAGTTTTAACCATACAACTGAATTCAGCTCTTCTGAAGGTGTTTAGGTTAAGTCAACGTGAAGTGGGACACTTTGGCCTTCTTGCCAAAGACAGTCAGCTGCAAATGTCATCAAATACTAACACTCAGCAGTTGCCTCAGAAAATAAGAATATGGAATTATTGATGAAATTGTCAGAGACCAGGGAAGGAGGAGGCATGGATGATGGTCAGATAGTTGTCATTTTGTTAAAAATTCCATCACAGGAGCGGATGAGGAAAGTTCTGGGTAGCTGCTCTGAAGTGAGATACTGACCTACAGGAGCAGCTTAAAAATCATGCAAATTTTATAAGGTGACACCCTTCTAGTTCCTCTTACTTGTCTTTTGAGTAGCTAAATACAATCACATTTCCAGGTTTTGAGAGAGAGAAAAATCAGACTCTCAGCTGGTCACATGACTCCAGGAAGTTGGGATTCAAGAAAAAATACTAGATACTGTGACAAATCATGAGGGTACTGACACACTGAAAGTGCAGCCACACACAGCTCCGAAAGAGCTGCACTATAATAGCAAAGAAGCAAAGAAGGTGGTTATACTCTCTGTATTTTCTAACCTAAAAAGGAGTGGAGGAAGACCCAGAGCTTGACTTCTCCCTTTAAAAATGCCAGAGTATACCGGCTTGTTCTTTAAGGTCTCCTCTTTTTCTCAGTCTTATATCTCCCTTCTTTTGACTCCTCCTTTCTTAATTTCTTTGTTTCTTCCTCTTTCTCAGTGGTCTCTCTTGAAATTCAAACATGATGCTTTCCCTGCACCCACCTTCTTCACTCCCGCTGCCCTGTCTCAGCCCACGGAGTCACGGATGGCTGCTGCTGTCGTCGCCAGACCTTTCCAACAACTGCGGCAGAGCCCGTGGCTCTACCCTTACCCTCCCTCTCCCCATAATAAACCTCAATAAACTCCTGTGTTTACTTTGACAGAGAAATTAAGGTTCCTCATCATTAGGTAGATTTTTTCCAAATACCAGCTTCATTTTTGCCACCCCATGGACAGTTTTAACTTTACATGGCAAGCCTGTAATGACACAAGAAATTAAGACAAAGTCCGTGTTTTAAGGTTACATATTGAACATTTACATAGGAGCTGGAGAATGGTAATCCAATGAGTTGTATAAAAGCAACAACAACAATAAGATCTTGTTTACATCTCAGATACCTTTCCCTGCCAAACCAAATATTCTAAAATTCTTGATCATAACCAATCCTTTAAAAAAGTGTCCATTCAAAAAAATCTTTTCTTTAATCTTTGCCTCTGTGTTTCCTATTCAACATTTTTAATGGCCATTTTTCTAATACCGCATTCACCTCAAGTGACATTAAGCTGATGTAATAGAACCATTTTAATCACTAACAATCAATTTTATTACTATGAAAACCTTAGGGACAGAACATTAAATACATACCATGTAATTAGTTTTGATAAAACAAGCCTTCATCTTAGCAAATCAAACATAATGAAAAGGAAATTTAACAGCTATAAAAATCTATGGCATAAAGTAGGTGTGAATATGCATGCTGTACGTGCAACAGTATATAATTGTGTTTCATTTCATCCACACACATAATCCATGTGAGGGCAAAGATGAGTTCTGGAAAGTCTTTGGAAAGGTAGGAATGCCCCAAATGTTCTTTTATGAAGAATAATCTACTTTATATGCTTACTTTATAAGCTACATTAGTAGCTGCATCTTAGAAGAGAATTCAGCTTGTGAGGAGTCTGCAAAATCACTTAATGAATGCACTTATTGATGCAATGAAACCAAGATGAAAAGCAATACTGAGGAAAGCAGAGTAAATATCCACTACCTAGCTAGTGGTAAAAATAGAGTTTCTATCTCTGTATTTATTCACAGTGTAATTAATATCTGAAATGATTCTGCATCCTCTATGCCACCAAGGCTGGAAGTGTTTACAAACAACCATTAGTACTGTGTCAGAAAAGCAGGCTGGGCACATAACAGCCTCCCCCATAGGCACAGACCAATATTTCTCCAGCAACCAGGAATTCCCACTGAGGTCACTAGCAGCATGCAAGCACTTTATTCTGTTTCTTGGAAGGACCATGTCCTTGTGCAGATCATGATATTCCTCTAGCAGGAACATTTAACAGGACTGAGGGGATTTGGTGAGGAATTTTTCTTTTTCATTAGCCAGGGGTTGTTTTGTTTGAAATTATTTGGAAAATATAAATAATGTTTCCACACTTAGTAATCATCCACTGGGGGCATATTTAAGTTGCAATTTATCAGCGTGGAGTTTTGCCACACAGAGCGTAACAGCAAGCTACAAAAACAGTCTCTGAGACACCATCTTCCCAGCCAGAAATCAGCAGTCTCCTGCTCCAGCCTTCTCCCCTTGATTTCTTGGCCAGGTGACCTCCTGGTCCTGGGGAAATTCTCAGTTCATTTTTCAGATAGCCATTAAGATTGCTTTGTACTATTCCACCCCAGGGGAACTGAAGAGCTGCCCCAAAATCCAGAACAATTGACAATATTTTTCTCTCAACAGAAAATTGGATTTTATACTAAGCTTAAAATCTCTTCAAGGAAAATAGATTACTTCAGAAAGTCCTCCAATTTTAAATCAGTTTTCCCAGAGCAGATTTTGATTCAACATTTTCATGGAGTTCTCCTCAAAAACAACAAAGCTTCAAAAACAAAAGTCCTCACGATTTCTCAGGAAAAGTTCTTCGCTAAATTATGTCTATAAAAATCAGAAGTATTTATTACCTTCCTCAAATTTTGCAAGAAGAAAACAAAGCATTTCCTGACTAGTTCTACTTAAGCATTTTCAGGCCATCACAAGGTCCTGGTTTGTCTCACTCTTCCCCACGTAAATCAGGAAACACATCATAGCCAAGAGGCTGTAATTACATCCGATCGAGCCCTTCACATTTTGTCAAAAATATCTTTGCATCAACAATCCATTGCACAAACCAAGGAACCTGATGCTATGGAAACCCCGTGGCCCCAGAAATGGGGAAACGCACCTGAGTTTGGGGGACTGCAGCCAGTGTGCAGTTCCAGATTTGGGAATGACTCATGACATCGGTTGTGTCAGGGTTAAGGAGATGGGGTTTCTTGAGGCCCCAGCTCTGGGGCATGCCATCAAGCACATCACTGAAGGGCAAAAAAGCCTTTATCTCCAAGTCATGGCCATGGGATGGGACCTGGGGCCTTCAGAGTCAGAGGTTTGAAATGGCCTCACCAGCTGCTGGCCCAGCCCTGGGCTAGATCCCTCCTGCAGGTTGCCCCAAAGCTGGTGGTCCTGGGACACCAGAGCCCGCAGCCAGACCAGCAGCCCAAGTGAACTGGTCTCTGATGGAGAGCTGGGACTGTGAAAGCCAGAGCAGCACTGGCTCCAGCCCAGCCACAAATCCGGAGACACGAGCAGCTGCTACCAGCAGCAGAACTGACAAGGTCATCAATTTCTCTGAGAAGCTGCAGCATCTGGGGAGCATATTTCATTTCGGAAACACTGTGTATTGATATGTTTGAAACAGGCTTTTCTTAGGTTTTCTGGTTCACATGAAGTAAAAAGGAAGGCTTGTTTTAGACTGAGAGAAAATGGAAAAAAACCAAACCAAAACAAAACCACAGTTTTCTGCCACCTGGAAACCCTGGGGGTTTAGCTGTCTCTATTTGCAATAGTCTGTGCCTGATGCAGGAAAAGAATTGGGCTGAGAATCCTGCAGGATCAATCTGCCCAATCCCTTCGCAGTACCTTATTATCCTTTCGGCTGGGGTTGCTCAGAGCCCCATGTAGGCTAGGTCAGCTCCATCAAGTAGGATATATAGGCACATATTCAGTCTTATATTTCTCTGAACTAATGGTGATTCATGCACAGGGACAAAATTTTCCCAAGTCATTGCAAGTCTCACAAACCAAAGATAAGTGTTTGAAAGAAATATTTAACACTCGAAACTGAATCCTCAATTCAAGGTGACCTTGCAGTTTTTATTAATGCTTTGATCACCTCCATGTCTATGAAATGACATGATTCGATTACCATGTGTTACATCCTCACATTTACTCATACCTCAGAGGGCCTAATTTGTGCCTCTGATGTATTTCTGAAGTAATTTCTATGGAAAGATATTTTTTAAATTCCTTTAAGTGTATAAATTGTATTATTAATTCAACATACTACTTTTGCTCCATTGTTCTTTTTTTTTTTTTTTTTTCCCTGCTGTTAGAATACGTGAGAGGAAATTTAAGCTGATGAGCCATTAGGAATGCATCACCTTTGTGTTTCACTAAAAGAAATATTTTGTTTCCAATCTGGACCATGTAAAGATAGGTGCTTGAATTCCTGCAGTTTGATACTTCAGGATGAAAATCCTGGTTCTGTCAAAGTCAGTAGCAATATTCTTACTGATTTAAATGGGGAAGAATCAAACCTAAAGAGCAACAACAAGGCATCTCTGTTTGGCACATTGGTCCCTCCTGTTATCTGTGCAACACATGGAGTTTGTTGATATCTTAATATGAATAAAATATTCATTGACATGTTTTATGTGTGTCTGCATATGCACTGCAGCTGGATGAACAAGTCATCATTCCAAGATCTTAACCCTTTTGTCTGATCACAAATTACCAACCAAGGCAGTGATTTTCATCATTTTTATTCTATTTTTCTTAAACATCCAATGGATCAGTTTAGGAATGCAAGCTGTATTTTGCAACTTGTTCACAAATAGTCTGTTCATGTCTGCCTTGATCCAGAAGAGAACTTAAACTTGTCCCCAGAAGGGGCTATGCAAGATTTAGAATATTTCCTTGTGTAGTGACCTGTGCTTGCTGGCTGGACACAGCAGCTCACTCATCCCAGCTTCACTAACACACCTCACAGTTCCCTCACAGGCTCCAGGGATGGAAAGGCTGTACAGGGAAGAGCAGTAACCTGTCTCCATCAGTGGCCTACAGCAGATATATAGGGAAGAATTAAAAAACAAGGCATCACAATGCTTCAGGAACATTCTTCTGATCACCAGCAGCCTGAGTCTCAGACTTTCAGAGGCAGAGGTGCTTCACTGGCGTTTAATAACTCTGAATGGATTTCTTTACCATGAACTTGTCCAGTCTCCCTATAAACTCATATGAACTTCCAGCAACTAGAACATCCTGAAGTAAGAAGTTCCTCAGCTTCATTTTATGTTAGATGAAAAGACACTGACTTTTGTCACACCCACGACCCAAAGGGGATAAGAATAGGTAAGGCCTAAAAAAGTTTTAGGAAACATTTCAAACTCTTGAATGGGAAAAGATAGTGGTTTTCTGCCAGAGCAATAGAAATAATACACTGTCAAAGGTGAGGGACAGTGCATGTTCCCAAACTTTGTCACTATCCATGGGTAGATCCGTGCTCTCACTCTTCCCTTATGAACTCTCTACGTTACAAGTAAATTTCAGAAAGGCCATAGTATCATTTGTTGTACAAACACTCCCATGGATAATTATTACCATATATTTGCTACAATTTCTGCTTTCTGCAGAAATTATGGAGAGATAAAACCTTACTTGCTCAGCTGTTCACAAATAAACCAATAAGCCAGGCTGCAATTGCATACACTAGAAAATCAATCATTGAAACTTCAGTTGTTTTAGCTCTTTTGGAAGGACATACACAAATATATTTGTGCATATTTGCCTAATTCTAATATACATTCACGTGCCTGTATACATTTCCATGTCAAGATACAGTAATTAGATCTATGAAATACAAACAGCTAGGGTTTTATGCTGTTCTCCCTCCCTTCCTCCCCAACACTCCTACATTAGTAACTAGAAATAAACACTCAGGAACATGAGGAAATGGGGGAAGGGAAGGCTTTAAAAATGATCTGCTGATTTCTATACGGAGAGGCTGGTAGCTACCAAACCCTCTTAGGGAAAACTTACTAAGTGGCTCAGCATGACAAGGTGACCTGACAGTCTACTTTTTAATTACCAGTACGTGATATGACATGTCACAGCACAACTGTGGTGGCACTGTAATACACATCTGGCTCCAGCCAGCACCACCCTAAAAGAGCAGTTTTCACAATAGATGTTACCTCCCTCTGGAAACAGGAGTCAAAGGAACAATGTTTACGGCTTCATCCTGGGCAAAATAGCAAGTTGCAAAGGGAAAGGCTAATACCTACGCAGCAACTTTATTATGTGGGCTTTGGCTGAGACTAAGTCATATGATGAGTCAAACACTTTTGATAACTGAAATGCTTGGGCTTTCAAATTAGCCATGTTTGGTTTTAAAAGATCTTCAGATAAAATTGGGATGAAGTCTCTTCTCCTGATCAGAATCCAGTGTCATTCATTTTCCCATAAAACAAGGACACACTGCAGGACTGGAGGGAACTGCTGTAAGCATGTCCAAAACCCAAGTGTGTGTGTGTGTGTGAGTGTCTGTGTGTATACTTGTAGACAAAGGAATTATTATTGGAAAACAGCTCTTGCTTTTTAAACGAAATCTGGCTGCTGAACCTCTCCATCAGGAATCAATATGCAAATGCTGATACAGATGTTACCTAAGGTGCAAGCAAGATCAAAGCAGCGCTTGCAAATCTTGACTCCAATTCTTGGCAAAGGTGCTGATGGTGGAGAGGGATTAAAAATAAGTAGGGCATAATAGCTCCAGCATGAAACTCCACTCCTTATGGATAATGCACCAACCCACACAGAAGATTGTTGAAATGCTGAAAACAGCTAGACTGGCAGGCCTGATAGGGAAATGGAGTCCATCACACTGGAACTTCAAACAGGGTCAGATAGCACAGGGATCTGCATGCCAGCGGCATGGAAGGTAAGAAGATAGCAGAAGATCAGATATCAGGGACTTTATACCTGGCCTGCTGCCAGCAGACTGGTCAGAGGCAGAAAAGGACACAGTGAAGGAGAAGAGAGAAGGCATTGTCCAACATTACTTGCGTTCTTTCAGTTCTCTGAAGGTTGTCATTCAAGCTACTTCAGTAGCTGCAGAATAAAAAAAAAAAAATAAAAATAAAAATAAATAAAAAGCACTACCAGTGTTTTAGTTATCTGGTCTGTTTAGCTTTAGTTAAGGCTTCTTTGCCTGACATTTAGTAAGTCTTGCTGGTGTGAATCACCAGTGCTTTTAATGACATAGACCTGATAATTATACACAAACTGTCTCAAAGAAGCAATACACCATCCACTTTCATCAGAAGATTATTTGCATCTCAACAGATTCCAGACTGTCATTCAAAAGATGGACACTGGAGATGTTCCCCCTAGTGAAAGTGTCCTTCATAGGTCTTCTGGTACAGCCTCAGAGGTGTGACAATGAGGCAGGTTTGCAGGAAGAGATGTCTTTGAAAAATAAAACTAAATAAGTAAATCTCACACAGACACAGATATAGCTGGAGAAGGCCCTGCATCTCTTCTTCAGGTCTGAGACAGAAGCAAAAACTTCAGGCTAAAGAGATTCTGAGAACAAATGTCCTAAGATTCACTTAACTGTGGGAATCACCTTGTCACCCACTCTCTGATAAATGTATGCCAGTACTCAAAGCTGCCTGAATGATAAGCTAGATTAAAAGGCCTAAGGTGAGAGAAATTTAGAGAGTATAAAAAAATAAATCATATTAGGCAATCCTCCTTTCGTGTTGGAGGTCTCTTATGCCAAAGTGCTCCTAGTAGCTCTTACAGTGAGTAAGACTCAGGCCCGTTGCCTTTTAAACAAGGTGTCAGGAAATAAATGTACGTTGCACCTTTTACATTTCTTCTCTCATTGTTCATATAATAATGAGCGGACCCTGTCACAGGACCCAGAGGATTACATTTCCCATCTGTTACGGACAGCACAGAGCAATAATTTTACATTACCATGTAGGGTTCAGGAGCTGTGTTCAGAAAAGTCTATTAGGAATGTACACTGACAGGCGATTCCAATTAGGCAGCAGAGGAAAGCAGAAAAAAACCAGCTGGAAAAGAGACTGCATTAAAAGTTTGGCTCTGAGTCTTAATTTCCTGGAAAACTAGAATGCTTTGGGCTGGTTCTTCTCCAGGTGAAAATGCAGAGCTCTTTGCACAGTAAGGAGAGCATCAAGAGTGAGATTGAACATGTGGCCACGCACTGCCTATTGTCCAACAGAAATGAGAATCAGCCTCTTGCATGGTTTTGCACAGAAAAGTCAACGAAATTTATTGGCCGGTTTAAGTCACCTAAACAGGAAGGTCAGGGACTCTGCTCAGAGAAGGCTGAGTTTAGATCACACCTGGTAAACAGGAAGGGCAGGCACCAGAGTGACAAGCCCAGACTGGGTATGCTGGAAATTAGCAAGCAAAATAGCAACAGGATGGGTCTGTCACCACTTTGTAGACTACTTTATCCAACACTAGTCCCATGAGGACAGGTGACCTCAAAAGCATGAACTCTACCACACAGCCTGTGATATTCATCTCCTCCTTTACTCTCTGGCCCACCATGACACAGCTGACACTTTGTCCTGATCTTGAGAGGAAACTGGCTCAGGAATGGCCTCTGACATTAGCTCTCAGCTTCAGCTTTAATCACAACCACTGGCTAAAGATCAACCCCACCCCACCCCGCCCCAGCCCCGCCTTCCAATTCCCTTTTTCGTGCATCTTCTCCTTTTCACTTTTCATGTATTTTCTACCTTTTCTTTTATGTTCTGTTTAGCAAATAAAATAGAAATATCCACTTTAGATGGCCAGTACTGGTCATTCTCCAAAGCTACTGTAAGCTTATGAGATGCGTAAAGGCAACGTCTCAAAAATTTAGTAATGGCAAAATTATCAGTGGCTCCACTACTGGCCAAAGCACCAGCCTGAGAGGAGGCCTGCAGTTAGCTTCATAAGCCCTCAACCTCAAGAGCTCTCTCATGTGATGTCCAGCCTGGATCTGATTTGTGCTTGCCCAAAAGCAAAATGGACAGTGAGCAGGTTACAGGCTTGACAAGTGATGTCAGACAGGCTTGCAGGTGAGGGTCATTAGCAGTCTCCTTACAGGTTGCTTCCCCCCCCCCCCCCCTCCTTTTGGCAGATTAGTCTGGAAGAAAGCAGGATCAGGCTCCCAGAGCATGAGACATCCTAGTCCATCTCAGCTAATCTCCTCCTCCTCCAAAACACCATTGTTACTTTCTTTAATGCCTCCAAAAGGGCCAGCAAACAAGAAGGTGGGTCTTCTTAAATAATTCTCTGCAATCACAAGGAACAGGAACCACAGGTACTGTTAGAAAATCATATTTTTATATTCTTTGTATTTTGTAATGCCAATATATTT
Organism: Astur gentilis; assembly: GCF_929443795.1. NCBI lineage: Eukaryota > Metazoa > Chordata > Aves > Accipitriformes > Accipitridae > Astur > Astur gentilis. The sequence goes on from NC_064904.1 coordinate 14,634,038, forward strand.
GGTTTTGTCTTTTCCTGTGCCCTTAAGAAAAAGACTGAAGGTGGCTGTTTGAGCCAGAACCCAATGAGATGAAGTCTTTGCACTCAAAGCCTGTACTTGATGTAGGTGTTTAATATTGCACAAGCAGCAGAATTCACATAGACACCTCTGAGGCTCTGGGTCCTTTCTGTACTTTCAAATTAAGCACACCACATTCAGGTGCACCCCTCAGTGAACCATGGCTGAGGTTGAAACCATGGTTTGCCCACTAAACAGCTGGTACTGCCAACACTTTGTGTCCAAGCACTGGCAGCTACAGGTCTAGGAGTTTCTCTCTGAAAGAGGGTCGGTTGTTCAGAGCACACGAAAGCCCCAGGGCAATGAAAGCCTTGCCCCCAGAGCAATGCAGGACTGAGCAGCTCCAGATCCCAATCCTCCTCTTCACTGCTCTGCAAACACAAGCCTTACCACTAGCACAACAAGGTCATGCAAGCACTGCATGGTCTGCTGTGGCCCGGGGCACGCCAGCAGAGCAGTGTGCAGGTAGGACATCCTGCAGCACAGAAATGGCAATGAGAGCACCATGGCTTCTCTCTATCAGCCTGGAGCACACACCGACCTCCCAGCCCATTTTACAGACTGAGGAGAACACAGGGGGCTCAGAGGTTTGCTTGCACCCCTTTGTAAACCATACCTTGAGCATCCCAGGGCTGGTGACAGGAGCAATGCATAATGTTAGCATTTACCCCCCGGCCATCGTGTGACGCAGAGAGTCTAAACATAGAAAAGAGAAGAGGTCACAGCCTTTACAGTGTCCTTCCTAAAGCTTCACTTGGTAGGCAATCAACAGCAGTGCTTTTGAAGAAAGTTACACAGTCAGAGAAGCTACAGCAAAGCAACCAAGGGAGGCAGCTGCTATTCCAGACATGAATGGTACAGATGAGCAGGGTCTGTGCTTCAGCCTCCTGCACCAGTCAGTGGAAGGCTCTTGGAAAGGAGGCTTGCAGGTCCCGTGGGTATAAAACTTTAAACCGCTACTCAGTCATGCACTCCATCTGCACGCAAACCTGTTCCAGGCTTCAAAGCAAGTGCTACACATGGTCTGACTACACAATCAAGCTTTGTACACAAAAGCTGAGTTAAAAATTAACCAGGCCAGAAAGAAGGAGAGAAAGGGGGTCACCTGGCCAAGCTGTGAGTATAGGATCAAAACGCTCACAAGTAAACTTATTACATGTAATGTTCACTAACTGGAGCAGTCCCCTGCCCTCCTAGCAAAGGAGAACAGATGTCTCTGAAATCAAATCACCTAAATGCCCTCTATTTTTTGGGCATCACCTTTTTTCCCTTGCTGCCAGATTTGAAAGTCCAATTTGCCAGGATAATACCCCCTGCATGCATGGAGGCTTTCAAAGTTGAAGCATCCATCTCTTAGCAACCGGAGAGGCTTGAAGGATCTTTTTTTTTTTTTCTTTCCCCTGATACCCAGTGAGACATGTCAATTACTTACATCTCCCCAAATAAAGATAAAGGACAAGACATCCCTTCCACTCCCTGCATCCCAACCACATAATGCAAAGAGAACTCCACGTAAGGGGTAACAAAACACCATTACCTGGCAAAGGAGGAACAGCCCAGGCGGACTGCTGTATCTTTCTGTCCAGTGGCATTGACTCCAGGGCAAGAGATACATATAGATGCTTGGTCTTGTAGGAGAAGTAACAACGCCAGGAGGGAAGGGAGAAGCCGTGTGCTGAGATCTGAGATGCTCACTCCCTCTAACTGTGGTGGAGATGGCCTGGGAAGTTAGACACAGAGGTCCTGGTTTATAGTAGATGTCCCTCAGGAGGCATAACTCAAGGCTGAGAGGGACAGCACTTCAATAAGGGCATGACGCAGCGGTGCGACACATGAGCACTGAGAAGCGATGGGTGGGAGATCATGGGAGCAGAAACCTCTGTACAGCCAGCATGAGGGAGCAGTGAGAGACGGCTGCTCCCCAGGGTGGGAACAGCCTGGGAGGCAAGGGTGACCCTGGCCCAGGCAGTGCCCTCACTAACAGGGCACAGTCCCATAGAGTCTGAACATGGTGGGCAGAGATGGGTGCTGGTAAAAGAGTTCATCAATAGTCCAAGACCAGGCAGATGGTGCACCAGATCCAGGGGCCAACCAGGGCATCTACACAGGAACAAATGGAGACATGGCCGTAAGCAGGGCTGGAAACAAGGCTACAACATGGGTCCAAAGTCCATCCAGAAGGTCAGGCCAAATACAGGCCTACAGACAATCTACAAGGTACATTCAGCATGTCTTAACCATGAGACCAGATACCTACAACATAGCACCAAGGCCCACCCAGAAAGCAGGTTCACCTACAGTGAAGCTCATGCAGAGGCTGAAGGCCCAGGCTTGAGCTTAAATGGAGTCCCTGACAGGGGTGTAGGTCCCAGGTGAGGCTGGTCAGAGCCATTAATGCCTATTAATTCCTTTATGGCCCTGACAATGGGTTTGGAAGTAGTGGAATGGGGTATGGGCATTATTTGAAATTTCTTCCACCCATGCACATCTACGGGGGCAAGAAATTTGGGTAACACTGCTGGGTAACACTCTGCAGCAGCATCCAGGCCATATTGTCCCCTCTTCCACCCTTCCCAGGCAGCTTGGGGCATCACGAGAGCACCCACCTCACACAAACCACCAAGACTGGTGCGACAGACCATCTTCTGCACAGAGGTTCAGGACTTGAATCCCTGATGGAGCCCCAAAAGTGACCCCAGTTTGGCCAATAGTGAGCATCCTTACCATGGTGCCTTCATTTTGTACAGGTAAGCAACATGGAAAGGTCCTTCGCTACTAGAGGTACAGCTCCTCAACCATCTCCCTATTCCTTTAAAGTTAAAAATCAGTGTAAACTCATAGAATAGCAAAAGGGATGTCTGACACTACAAAAACAGTTAAACCGGTCAGCATAATTTCAAGAGCGTTGCAGAGATCCTCAGTGTAAACAGCAGGGATCTCCAAAGTAAATAAGGGGAAGGTGGAACCTGAGGTGGCTGAGCCAAGCCTGGGATGAGGCAGGATTCAACACTCAGTAACAGAAAATGGAGACATTTCCTCCTCTACCTCACCCTCAATTGTGCTTTTAAAAATCTCAGAATGGAGGGATCAAGGGGGTCACATTTCTGGCTGGATTCCCAGCTCTGATTCAAGTGCTGTACTGTCCGCTACACAGATTTTTAACAGAGCAAAATACACTTGAAATAATTTGTACTGTAATTAGAAACCTTGCCTGCAATTTTAATTGAAAAAAAAAATTTCATCTCTAATAAACAGAATCTATTAAATCTTCACTGCTGTGCCGAGGTGTTTATTATGCTGTATTTCCAAGTTTCTGTTCAACCTTTGGAAGGTTTAACAGGAATGAAAATATATGATACAAAAATAAATCTACATGTAACTGTGCCCTTCTTTACACATACACAAGCACAGTAAAATGCAACTAACCTCAGAAACCAAACCTGACTTAACATCTTCTTGTAATAAAAAGATTGAAAAAAACAAGAAACATTCAGATACACAGGAAGGATAATACATTTTTAGAGATTTCTGTCTGAAAGCAACTGGACAGGCCAATCATTAGAATTTTCTATTTTAAGTTAGGAGACAGACAATTCAGTGGCACTGGTGGAAACAAAGAGTCTCCTTTGCAGCATTTACATCTCCCGTTAACTCAACACATAGATGAAGCACACATGCTTGCTGATATAATATAGCCTGAGAACCTGGGTGTGAAAAGAGGTAAGGCCAGTACTCATAAGTACTTTAAAAACCAATGATGTCAAGTGATCTGTCATCCATGCTCAGCCAGCAGACAGGACACTGAGTAAGCACAATAGGATGGTAATGGCTCTGACCAGTGAACAATTGTGCTGCTGAATTCCGAACAAGCTGCAAATGGACAGGGCAGTCCCAGCAAAAACCCTACAGAGACCGACAGGTTCAGCCTAATGTATCTTTCTGCTTTTAGCAGTATTGGTTATTCCTTCAAGGTCACCTCAGCCTCAAGGAGCAGTTAATGGAAGCAGCTGTCTCAGAAAGCTCTTCTCACATCTCCCAGTCCTTCTTTTATGGCTGGGAAGTGGCATATGGGATGGTCACCCCATACTCAAAAAATAGATCTCCACTTCTAAATTAGTGCAGCAGATGAGCAGTACCCCAGATGTCTTTGCAGGTCCTGCCCTCTGAATGTGAACTGGGGCTGAGGAATCTGAAGAAAAGTTCTTGAGCTGCTTTTGCACAAGAAGTTCTTGTACTTTGTCCCTTGCTCCAAAGCTTCATCGGAGCCCTGCAGCTGTGTGCATGGGAAAGACCACTTCATGGACCTAAAGAAGGGCAGAATGAAAACTTGCCCATGCCTAAAGAATTGCTGTGAACTGGAATAGCTTTTATTTAGACTTAGTAAACAGAACAGAATATGAGATGCAGTGAGAGCACACAAAGTAGGTCTGGTCTACTGCAATCTGTGCAAAAATAAAACACAGAAAACTGACCTTCCAGTCTTGAGTGTGTCCCATCAGAAATATAAAGGCAAAAGTCCCAGTCATCACCTACCTTTTTTAAAATTACTTTTGTTCCTGCTTAAAGTTATGCTACTGCAAGTTTATTATTGTTCGCTCCAGCTGCTGGTAAGTTATCAGTTTTGGACTTGTAATTATTTGCAAAACTCAGAGAATATCAGCAGTGAAAAAGATGGCTGAGGTTATTTTTATTATTTCCTCAAAGGAACATAGCCTACCAAGACTATTTAGTTTGCATAAACCTTGTAATCTTTTCTAACAAATCACGTACAGAAATATTTCCCAGTGTCTGCTGAACATGGTGATAGCAAATACATGTAGGCACAGCATGTAATTTAGAGAATATTTTTGTTTTATTTATAACATGGAAGTGAACAGGACGGTCTGTTTGCAGTTGCCATGGAAATTGCTGGCATTAGCTCACTTCTTACCGAAGAGGAAGCAAAGAGCTTTTCACTTTCTGCTATTTAACCTCTTTTAATATTAAAATCCTATATACTGCAGTAGTACAAATCTCTCCTCTTTGGAAGGTCAAGGGCATTCTAGAGCTATCATTGCTAAAAAGAAATTAGCTATTTTGAGTACTATGCATATGCTTTGCAAACGTGATATTTCTTGAAACACATTGAGCTCATCTGCTTAGAAGCATTTTTTGCTTTTTTAATATTTAGGAGAAGTCTTTGGATTGTGAAAGCAACAAAAACTGGCAAAAGGTGGGCTAAGGAAGTTAATGCAAAGCACCTCCACATAATTTTTACTAACTTATCCCTACCACATTGTTGTTTTCTGATGTAATCCCAAGAGATGGAGAGTCTCACCAATGACAAACATCTGTATTATGCTGTCCACCCTCTCCACTCTTAAAAGTTCAAACAACAAAAGCAGGACAAGGGATAATGGCTTTAAACTGAAAGAAGGCAGGTTTAGATTAGAAGTAAGGAAGAAATTCTTCACTGTGAGGGTGATGAGACACTGGAACAGGTTGCCCAGGGAAATTGTGGATACCCCATCCCTGGAAGTGTCCAAGGCCAGGTTGGATGGGGCTTTGAGCAACCTGGTCTAGTGGAAGGTGTCCCTGCCCATGGCAGGGGGGTTGGAACTAGGTGATCTTTAAGGTCCCTTCCAACTCAAACCATTCTATGATGAAAATCCCTCCTCCCTTGCAGAATTATGACCTTGAAGAGAGAGAAGCGACTCCATGAAGCCCTGTGGTATTTCACTTTTACCTTTGCAGCTAATGGCAGGTAAAAAGTTCCCGGTTAATATCAAATTAGGTCACAGCACAAAACCTCTCTTGGATATGACAGCAAAATTCAGTTTTAGTGAAGACTCATTCTACCTGTATCTGTACAATCACAAAGTAGCAATACTGAATCTAACATAACCACTAGGTCAGTGCTGTCAAGGTTGGGTTTCCCCTGGAGCCAGTGAGGCACAGGAGAGAAGCATCCACCTTGTCTCAACCACTGGTATTTTACAGTTATCAAAGATTAAAAAGCCTGGAGGATCTACTTTTGCCTTTAAGTCTGACCACTGTTTGGGGGAAAAAAAAATATTTAAACTAAAACATGTCTTTTAAGAAAAGAATTGAAAGTTTCTGGTGATGGAAAATCCACCAGGCCCTCAGCAGACTGGAAGAGGGGTTAATCCCTCCATCTGGGGGAGAGAGGCTCATTCAGCCTATCTATCTGGAGCAGGAAGGAAACAGGTCGGCCTGGGGGAGTTAGGGAGGATAATTTTTTGCGAAAACATGCATTTCCTCCTCTTCCTCAGTATGCCCCAAATATCAAGGATGTAAAAATTTATAGTTCTAAAGGAAAAAAAGAATCAAGCAAGAGCATAACAGCTTCCTTACCAAAACAGTCTCCTTTTTCCAACCAATCACAGAAGCTGAAAATATTTTTAAATACAGGAAAAAAGGAACATCTAAATGTTAAGAAGTAAAGAAGCCTTTCACCCACCTTGGTTTTTATTAGATCATGCACAATATCACATTTCAACTGTCCCCTGCACCTCTTTCTCCTGTAAAGGCCCCCTGCTACTCATTTTTCACTTGGCACTTTGTAGTTTCCTGCAGCCTCACAGTGTTTGTAGTAACACACCGTGGTGTATGGCATATGATGATTCCTGATGTGCACGTCTGCTAAAGCAGGCTGTGTAGTGCAGGGTACAGAACTGCTGCATTTAGCCACAGAGCACCTCCTGCTTCCATCTCCGATGGCAGCAGTCTCCTGCATCCAATTTTGTGAAACACAGCGAGTTATCAGTCAGCAGGGCAGGGTAGGCAGGACCTTACAGACATAGATGAGACCAGTTCAGGTTTTTACCGTTAGGTGAGGAAGTTAAAAAGATATGGGAAAAAATAGGCTGGACTCATGCCGTCCTCTTTAGAGGTGAGCTGCAAATAATCTGTCAGTGACACAGGTAATGTGAGGTTAGGTGCCAAGTGCCCTTCCTATCATCATTACATGGGGCAGTCAGCACCTACCTGTGCTTTCATCTCACTTCTCAAAGCGCACACACACATGACTGTGGATAAAAAGTGCAGTTCATCTTTAACAGGGAACTCTTCAAGTCAATATATTGCTTAACTGGCAAATAACACAGCGCTTTGGACAGAGGTGAAATGTGGAGATCATCTCTCTATTACAAGAGCCTGGCAGCAGCATTCAGCACCAGCTGGAAATTGTACAGGGTCTTATCAGGCCAGGCTGTCAGGAGGGAGTCGCAATAATCTAATCTTGATGTGAGAAATGCACGGGTTACCAATTCAAGGTCAGGACAGCTACAGACCATAGATATTTGTTAAAAGATAAGAGAGCCTCTGAAATAACTTCCAGGATCTTGATTTGCTGAGGTAGGCAAAATAAATTAAAAAAATTTAAAACCTGCTTTCCGGTGAGGAAAAGCGCAGGTAGCAGTGATGGACAAAGAGCGTTTCACCTCAGACAGAGCTGCCTTTCAGCACTGTTTCAGTCGGTGATCCATCTGCATCATTTGTAAGGAACAGTAATAGGCTGCCAATATTTTAATAAGAAGCTGCCACAGAATTCCCTCTCAGCTGTGATAAATCTGCAAGCTCCAGGGAAGGGTTGTTTGTGGAAGGAACAGGCAAGAAATTAGAAATCTATCAATTTTTCTTCCCTTTCCCACTGAAACGTGCACTTCAGCAAACCAGACCCAGTGAAGGAGATGCTGATACCGTGAGGTACAGCGCTCCACCCACTCCATGTGCTGGAAAGCCATGAGCTTCCTCCAGAAGCTATTTAGACTCATTAGCACACACTGTGCCTGTGCTAATGAGTCCTCTCTCTCAGCAGGGCTCAGGGGTTTTTGAACAGGAGGGAGCTGATGCCTGTCTGGCTCAGAGAGGGGCAGAGCTAACCTGCATCCCTGTGCCCAGCTGTGCTGCCAACCCCCAGAAGACTAAAACAGAAAATTATAGGGCCAGGGGCTGGGGAGGCCAAGGCTGTACAGGCAGGTAGAAGGAAAGGTAAGCAGGATGCCAATCAGAAAGGCAGAGTTCACATTTCAGGACACTAATCATTTACCGTTGCTGGCATACCCGACATTATCATTGTTCATCTGGTCTTGTTCCCATATAGGAAACCCATGTCCCGGTCTACAAAAACACATACCCAAAAAACAGACTCTGCTCTGAGCTCTCAGTATAGCTGTGCATCAGGCACTTAGGGCTGCGGTAGGGGGGTCATCCCAGTAACAGCATCCTAGATTAAAATTGTGATTTTTTTTTTTAGTTTGTTTAGCCCATGCAAAAAAGCAAGATCCTTGGCTACCCAGTTGCTTTTGAAAACCAGTTTGTATAGTAGGCAAGACTTCCTTGGTTAGAGTTCAAAGTCACTATAATCTGTGCTAAGGAAGACATGGGCAGAGTGGAGAAAGTCAAAGGACCTATCCGAACCCAGATATCTGGAATAGAATATAAAAACACTTCTTGGCAGCTGGCTAAATTAAGAGAGACAAGATGGGCCTCAAACAGACAATTAGATAGTACTTTGCTACTGCTGCTGACTGCTCCCTCATTGTCCCTGGTTGCAATGTATTACCACTATCTGCTATTATTATTGAACTTCTGCAATCAGATGCATGCTAATATTTTATTTCTGAGGGACAATCAACTATTATAGTGACAGTGCACAACCCTACAAAATGCACTGCTGATCAAACTCACCATCTGACACACAGCAGTTAGCTAATGGCTTCTTTTTTTTCTTCTTTCTTTTCCCTTTTTTTGAAGGAATAATTGTTGGCATTTCAAGCTTTTTTTCTCTGATATTCAGTAAAAGTGCAGGTACATGGGACAAGTTAGTGGTTTGTTGAGATTTTTTTGTGAACATGATCCAAGATCTTTTTTTAACCAAATCATCCTATTTTGTCTGCCTTTCAGCTGTTAATCTAATACAAGGAGTAAAGTGATTCCAGCTCTTTGAATTCCTTTACTTTGGTCAAAAAAATTTCTATAGAGGATGTTTTTCTTTCTAGTCATAGTAATGAAACACATTTGTTGGCTTCATGCCAGGAATTGTAAACAGGTATCTATCCATGTTTAATTTCACAGTAAATAAAGTCTTCCATACATTCTTACAGCTGAAAGAGTCTAAAGTAGATTTATTTCAATCTCTAGTTCTTATGGCTTGGTAAATACTGATAGAAAAGTATGTTGAACTGCTACAAGGTAATCAGATCTCTGGTGGAAAAGCAAGAAGGGTCACTGAACACATATTCTTAAGGAAAAATGAAATAAAACACTATCTAGAGAGAACTGAAAATGTATTAACTTCATCCCCTCTCCCCAACCCCCTTTGACACCCCAGGGGATTCAGAGTTGGTAGAGACTACCTTTCTTCAGGAAACGTTAGAAAAATCGAATTAGATGTATTTGCATGCTGCTGCTACCAAGTGGAAGAAGGGGAACTGGCAGAATATAGGAACAGAGCACGTTCCCTTTAGTGCCACCTCTTTTTTTGTGAAAACACAGAGAAAAGGCTGATAGAAAAGGCCAGCACCATCTGATCCAAGGGCTACGGCCAGCATTGGGCAGCATCACTTTTTCTGATTCATATTCTGCTGCTGCAGTTCTCCGTGTACTTCTAGCAGAGGTAATGATGCTTTATTAGGTTTCCAGAAAGTCCCGTTCCATTCTGTGGTCAGTTCTGTTCTGTAACTTCCATTTTTCTATTATTTCCCCCCTTCTATTTAGTTTGTAATTGCCATTTTCCCCTTCCAAAGCTCCTGCCAGTCAACCATCATATTGGTGATTTGGACTGAGCTAGCGCCAAGTTAAGCTTTAATGACAGATCAGGGCTCCTGCTGCTTTCAGCAGCCTGCAGACAGAGGAAGAAAGGGTCCTTTGCCGCAGAGGGCTTGCAGTCCCAGCCCCTCCACTCTGTAATGCTTTGTCTTCTGATTCTTAAAACCTTATTTAACAGCATCCAGCCAAGGTATCGCTAAGGGCTGTGTAGCCCTCCACTCACACACACTTCTCGGGAGACCTGCATTACAGGGGACACTTCCAAACCAATAACCGTGCGGCCTCAAAGTCTCTTCATTCAGCAGCTTTCTTCATTGCTTCTTCTCTGATGGTGTATTCAGCCTCCCGGGGCTCATTGCTGCAGGCCGGCTTCTCCGGTGAAACAACCTCCTCTCTGAAGTCTCTCAGCGTTACCTTCGCTCGGCCGGGCCCTGCTTTAATAAAATAACGGCCTCCTTGTTCTCCTCGGCACCGCGTCCCGCCCAGGGCCTCACGCGGGGAGCCCCTGCCTCAGGCTTGCTTCCTGCTGCCACGCTGGCCAAATCCACCGCCATTATAGAAATCTTCAGCTCCCCCAGACTGCCTGATCCGCTCCAGCACTTTTGAGCAGGGATAGCACAATTCGGGGCTTTATCCACCTCCAGCCAAGAGCTGGATGCATAGGGCCTTTGTGCGCGGAGCTGGGCTTACTCACTAGGGTCCCACAACGTAAACAGGGCCGCCGCAGCGGTGTGCTGGAAGAGGAGAAAAACACCCCACAGATATCGGCTGTGAGGCATCGGCCATGAAGGTCCCCTGCGTTTCGTCACACGCGTGGGCACGACGATTTAAACACCCGGACAAGAAACGATGGAAAGTCTCTTTCCAACAACGTAATGATATGCTGTTGGATATCGTCATATTGACAGGAAGCTTATCAGTCCTGAGATAGGACAGAAGAGGTGGCGACCAAAGGTGACAGGGTCTAACGGCTTCTGAGGCTGCAAGCCCGTGAAGAAGACTCCAGGAGCTGTGTATCATTTTTCAATCACTAACACTAAACCGCAGTGACCACAAAGATAAGTGCCCACACAGGATCCAAATTAAATAGGGTCAGGAAGGGCACCACGAATACAGAGATATAATCAATAAGCTATGCTATCAACAGAGCTGGGACATGACTGGGTGTTTTTTTATGAAAATGATTACTTCAAAATTAAAAGGAGGTAGGCTTTCATTTCCCCCAGTTTTCAGGATTTTTCTGATGACACACTGGAAGGACTAATTTTCCCTTCATATCATTATCTCCTTCTGAATGAACTGAGTTTTTTTCCATTGTCCTTCCATTGGTCCTCATCATATCAAGGCAAGCAGATGGTGAAAACTTCCAAACACAATAGTATTTCTGAAGGAAAATTTTCAGCACTCAGTTTCACCACTCCCTATCCACAGAATCAGTTGTGGTTCTTGTAGAGTACAATCCAAAGGAGGCTATTAATTTTTGAAAGGCTATAATTACCAGTAACAGCCAGCTATACCGACAGCACACTTTTGGGAAGGGACAGATTGCCCAACATTATAAAGCTGGGGAAGAAAGCACAGAAAAATGCTTTCCACAGGAAAAGACAGCTAAGTCTTATATTGGAATCTATATTATGAGAATTTACATAAATTACTCCTTATAGTGAAACTAATACAGTTAGAAGTAAATTTTGCTGATGCTTGTATTTAAAGCTGTATATTCAGAAGTGATGGAGGGGCAAAAAAAAACCCCAGGGTTGTTCCATATTTTGAAAATAATGAACTGTGTTCTATAATAAAATCAGGAGAAGACTTCCAAAGACTTCAGTATGTCTCAGAGCAAAACTTTTGTAGCTAACTAACAGTATCTGAATAAGTTGACTTTCCTGGTAGAACTTCAGGTTGACCAAGATCAAGGACTTACTGTCAGAGAATATTAAACACAGCAGAGCAGCCCAACAGCTTACTAGAGCAAAAAAACATACTGGCAGAAAACAGAATCTTTCAACAGACACAGAATTAATGGATCCCCAGAAGCCTGCAAGCATCTAGTAGAGCAGGGAAAATCACCTGGTCCAGCTCAGCTAGCTCTGACCTAAAAAATTCTAGATAAAAATGAGCATTAACTAGGAAGACAAAGCAAAAGTGGAAAAGTGTAGTCGCACTCAGAACTAGTCATGACTGAGTATTTCACTGCTACTAGGAATTCAAACTTTTCACAGTTTTTATTCAGAGTATGAACAAAACCTGGAAATCTCAGTTTCCTGTAGGAAGATTTTTCTTTCTGTTTTCTTTCTTTTTTTCTGAAACATTTTTCTGAATTTTTCTCCAAACAAGCTGCAGAAGTTCATAGCCCTGACTCCAAGAAATGCTCCAAGCAGCCACAAAATTGAGGGAGAACCAAATTGTCCTGTGCTATCAAGACAGCTCCCAGCATGAAACTGGAGACTCTTTGTTCCAGCTCAACCTCCAGGTCTCCAGCCACTGGCCCCCAGGCAGCTCTGCACACTGGTACTGTTGCCATTAACCTTAGTGCTCTGGAGAAACCTCCCACTAGGCTACATGTGAAGTCCCTGCCCAAGACAACTTCATCTATGTTTCAATCAACTCCAATGAAATATCAAGTGGGCAATAGGCTTATCAGGACAACAAAAGTTTCCCTAAATGCTACACTTCTCAAGAATGAGAAAAATGCCCCAAAAGTCATTAAAATTATACCACTCCAGCACACACCCCCTGCCTAAAATCTTAGAAAGCTTGATTACAGTACCTGAGTGTTCCGTCAAAACCCTATTTTCCTTACCTACAAGCAGTTATTTAAACACAAGGGATTCAACACAAGGATTCAAATGCACGAACTTTACTGCTGAAGTGCAAAGTGTAAGCGGTCCTGGCCAAAGGTCTAGGCTTGGAGCCAGTACACATGATGATGAACAAAAGCACAGCCACAGCCTTCTATTACTGGCCAAGAGAGGAGCAACTGCAGATGCTGCACTAAAGCAAGCTAGTGCTCCCCACAGCTGTTTACAGAAGAAAGCACTCACAGAACAACCACAGCCCACATGAAAGAACTTAAATAAGCTTCAGCTGAAAAGGATGAAGGTCCAAAACTAGCTACCCTTGGTTCGTCACAGCTCTAAACTGGTGGAACTTAACTTTCTATTACAGGGTGCAGATGGTCCCCTAGAAATGTCAGTGGAGAGAAGGGACCAGCGGGAAGCACTGTCTTTCCAGTGCCCTGCCCCCCAACCTTTGTAGTCCTTGTCTTGCCCCAAACATTAAGTTCGTGCCTCTTTCATGAGATGTGGGCAAGCTGTCTCCAAGTATTTCATGCCTCACTGCTGACTATAGGGAGACGTGTACATCCACATCACAGTTGCCAAAGCGTTGGGTTGCTCTTCTGATTAATCCAAAAAGTGAACTTCCAGCTTTTCCAGGTCTTTGTACTAACATGCTCCCCCCTCTTCCAGGGGCTGCACTACTACGTGGTGGTCGTTGTTTGTCAGTGCTGTCTTTAGCAACAGAGGCTGGAAGACACAAGCCAGCTCTGATCCAGGAGCCAGCTAGCCAGAACCCACACCAGAACCTCCAAACTGCCTTCAACTCATTGTTGAAGATGAACCTTTATCAAGGTATCTTCAGGCAAGCCTGGCCACTTACAGTTAAAAAAGAGGCCCTGAAGCAGATGAAGGAAAAGCATGCAAGCCCTTTCCAGCACTGCTCGTAATTACTGATGTAACAGGCTGCTTTCTTTCAAAGACAGTAATAGCAAATTCCCTCCCACCTCTCTAACTAAAAATTAATGTTAGAAATGAGATGGTGTGTTTTAAAAGAAATCTATTTTGATTTTAGAATCCCACACTTATCTTTACACACAGTGTCAGGATGCCTTAAAGTGTTAAATAATTCCCTGCCATCCTCTTCCTTGCAGAAATGTCATTCCTCTATTCTTCCCTCCTCCTCCTTTGACATTAATAATTATAATTGACATTATTGTGCTGGCCTAGAACTCAGACTGTCTTGTGCTAGGTCTTAGCTTTGCCACAGATTTTTTGTATGACCTTGGAAAAGTCATTTCATATCCATGCATCAGTTTCCACGTGGCCAGATGTAAGAAATTTTATTTCCTATAATCCTTCCCCTCTTTGGCACGGAGGATGCACAGTGCTTAACAGAATGGGGCCCCACTCTAGGTTATCACCAGTAGCCATTCCCGCTAAATAAACCCTGCTATGCTACCGTGCATCTTTCCCACAAGCACTGCCAAAAAGACAACACAAAAACCAATGAGCCATAACTTGAGCCTTCTGGAGGGAGAGACAAGGATGATTTTAGGACTCAGCTTCAAAGGGTAAATGTTTCCATTATAAAAGAGCTCCACATTCAGTATTAGAAGATCTAATCATGAGACCCTCCAACAGATCATGGCTACAATCAGTCAAAAAACAGCACCTAAAGTAGTAAAATAGCCAAATGCTGCTGAACATCAGTGGAAACTCAGAGCCCAATTCCCTTCCTGCTGCTTTGAAAGGCCGGGATGGAAGAACAGCTGATAACTTTTGGAGCTTCCATTATCCCTGCTCCCCATTGTGCCTCTTTCTGTATACTGGGCCCTTGTCAGTGATACCCATTTAAGAGCACTCTCCTCAGCAGAGGCCAATAGCTGCACCTAAAATAAATTGCTATACTAATCAACACAAGCTGAAGTTAAAGGGCTGAGTGGCTCTGTGAATATCAAGAGTGGCATTCCATCTGTGGGATGCCATCTGTGGCTTAGGCTCAACTAGAGAGCCTATGTTTAATTAATGTGGCTGTAATTTGCTCAGATCTTAATATATCATGGACCATTCCACTTAATCACAACACACAATTTGGCATATTTGAGCCATCCCACATGATATTCTGTGGGCTGAGGGCTGAGCTGATACAGAGTTTGAACTACCTCTTACCCTCGATAAAAGTTTGGGTCATTGCAGAGGTCAGTGCTGTGTAAAGCAGCATGGGAAACTTCAGATTGCTGTTGCCTGTCCTGTACCTGACCTGTAAATAAACACAGGATTGAAGTGTCTAGCTTTGCCAGTGCCTTCACACTGAAAAAATGCAGAGGTCTCTCACTTGAAACACAAGAGCAAATCCTGAAAGTGAGGAAATGCTGCCAAAGGCCAGGAGCAGAGAGAAGTTGGGGGTAAACTCTTTCCTTCTGGACTCTGGAGTAGCAACTGCAAGGTGGGACTGGTGTTTGCAGCAGGGAAGAGGGGACCTCAGCTTGAGGGAGGTGGATGTGGCTGAACAGAGGATGCTGAGATGCTCAAAAGAAGCCTGAGATGGGATACAGCTGGGAGAAAGGAGAGGGGTATTCTTTCACAGTTCCCTTCTTCCTTTTTTCATCAAGCATCTTTCCTGTTGGGCTTGTGTATGTATCATTACACATATACTGGGAAAAAAAAAAATTAAAAAATAGGCAGTTACAGAGTACCCTCCGCATCAGGTCAGAAATCATCATAGCTTATTAGCCAAGACACATGATTAATGTCACTGAGGAACTGGAAGGAAAAAATAGAACTGAGCTGTTTCCTGAGCTGTTAGCATTCCTCAACCTAATCTTTGTTAATAAGGTCCCACTTTAAAAATAACATCATTGGCCCCCTTTAACCCTCACCCCATATCCCCATTCCTTCCCCAGAATCCCACCATTCATTTCCTCCTGTTCTCCCTTCAGCCACACATTATTCATTGCCAAAGTTTAGCGATTAGTTAAGTGAATATGTGCAGGCACTACATTGAGTGTATCGGGTTTGTGTGGCAAGGTTTTGGTAGCAATGGGGGCTACAGGGGTGGCTTCTGTGAGAAGCTGCTAGAAGCTTCCCCCATGTCCGACAGAACCAATGCCAGACAGCTCCAACACAGACCCAGTGCTGGCCAAGGCTGAGCCCATCAGCAACGGCAGTAGGGCTTCTGGGAGAACGTATTTAAAGGCGGGGGCGGGGTGGAGGTTGGAACTGTGCAAGAGCAACAGCAGCCAGAGAGAGGAGTGAGAACATGTAAGAGAAACAGCCCTGCAGACCCCCAGGTCAGTGAAGGAGGAGGGGGAGGAGATGTTCCAGGCGCCAGAGCAGAGATTCCCCTGCAGCCCGTGGGGAAGACCCTGGTGAGGCAGGCTGTCCCCCTGCAGCCCACGGAGGTCCATGGTGGAGCAGACATCCACCTGTAGCCTGGGGAGGACCCCATGCCTGAGCAAGGAGGTACCCAAAGGAGGCTGTGACCCTGTGGGAAGCCCATGCTGGAGCAGGCTCCTGCCAGGACCCATGTAGAGAGGAGCCCAAGCTGGAGCAGCTTTGCTGGCAGGACTTGTGACCCCGTGGGGGACCCACGCTGCAGCAGTCTGTGCCTGAAGGACTGCAGCCCATGGAAGGGACCCATGCTGGAGCAGTTCGTGAACAACTGCAGCCTGTGGGAAGGACTCACATTGGAGAATTTCATGGCATGGAGGACTGTCTCCTGCAGGAGGGACCCCATGGTGGAGCAGGGGAAGAGTGAGGAGTCTTCCCCCTGAGGAGGAAGGAGTGGTGGAGACCATGTGTGATGAACTGACTGTAACCCCCATTCCCCATCCTCCTGTGCTGCTGGGGGGGAGGACATAAGAGAAAGTCGGGAGTGAAGTTAAGCCCAGGTAGAAGGGAGGGCTGGGTTTGAGATTTGGGGTTATTTCTCATTATCCTACTCTGATCTGATTGGTAATAAATTAAACTAATTTCCCCAAGTCAAGTCTGTTTTGCCAGTGATGGTAATTGGTGAATGATCTCTCCCTGTTCCTATCTCAACCTACAAGCTTTTTGTTTTATTTTCTCTCCCCTCTCCAGCTGAGGAGAGGAGTGATAGAGCGGCTTTGGTGGGCACCTGGCACCAGCCAGGGTCAACCCACCACACTGAGGTCTGAGCAACTCAAAGCTAAGGGTTAGCTGTTGCAATCGTCCATCTGTTACTTAGTTGGTGCTCAGGGCTGAAAAAGAATGAATAAACAAGCTGCTCTGATTTGAAAAAAGATCCTCCCCTAAATCACATATATACAAAGGCTTCCAAAGTAGTGGGTTTTCTCCACGTACATAGCCAAATTATTTGTCAGCAACCGCTTAAACCATGGGGAGCACACGTGTGCATGTGTGTATGTGCACACACAGGGAGAGGAACAACAACCTAAGGACAAGAAGAGCCAGAGCCCAGGTGTTTCCCAATTAACACCTGGGGTGCGAGGGCTGCTAAGCAGAAGGGGGCAAGGAAATACAAGACTTCCAAGCCTTTTTTTGCATTTGTGTTATAAGACAAGCGTGAATTGCAGCAAATGATTGCATTTCATCCTCTTCAAAAATAATGAAAAGGTGTCAGTTCATATAAACACTGGATGTTTGGTTTCCTTAATGAAGCTTAATGAAAGCTGAGGAAGTGCAGCAGAAAGGTGTAGGGGATGCTCAGTTCAGAACAGACTGCTGGGGCATTTATTTCACGGCACAAAATCCGTGATGCAAACATCAGAAATTACTGGTCAGCAATTAACCAATTTCTGACACAGAAAAGGATCTCCAACTCATGGAGCAGTTTCCATTTCAGGGTAAGCCAGTCCTTCCTTCCCCAAGGAAAACCCCCAAATGCCCTGGTTGGCATACACCCTTCTCAAACACATGTTAAGGGTCTGCTGAAATGCAAACAACCTGCAAATCCACATGTATTACGCCTTCTTTGCCGCCATGTCAGAAGCCCAGAACAGCCAAGGCTGACTATAAAGGAGATATAAAGAAGCTGTCATTTCCCTCCAGAGGCTGCATCCGAAGCAGAGATGGTGACTGAACTCAGCTTTCCAGAGGACACTAAGACCTGACCGACTGAGACATCTTCCCTCAGTTTTTCCTTTACAACAAACTCAGGAAAAATCCCACCCCATCTCAAATTGCCAGGACATCATTGCAGTGAGTATGCTCAACAGCGGCATGCAAGACCCAGCTGAAGACTGCTTTCAAAGACCTTAACATCTTCATGTGATATAAAGACCACTCTTCATCTGGCTGAGAAGAACTACAACCTGACCCAGTGGAGGGGAGCTGGGGATAGAAAAATTCTGCCAGAAAATAATCACTGATTAGTCCTTTGCTGCTGCTGTTTGTTACAAAAATAGCGGACCTAACAGCAACATGGGAGATCTGCCATCATTTGTAGTCTAAACTCTTCCCCAAAGTGCTATTTCTGAGGTGATTTCTCAAACGGTGGTGTCTGTACCACTGGTGGGAAGTGAACCAGCACAGAAGAGGGAGAGTATCACCGAAAGCTGTGCCATCTGCTGACTGTGGCATCCTCAGTGTCACAGACCCATCAACTCTGTGTAGCAAAAGGCTGAGCACAGTGCAGGCTTGTAGATAGCTCTGGAGGGCAGAGAGTCTCAGAAATATACTTCTAACACTGCCTTCCTCAGCCAACATTAAATCAGTCCCTCTGGCATCTCTAGCATGTACCCATGGATCACCCTGAAATATCAGCACAAGTGTTTCCCAGCAGTAGTAAATCCATCAGTTCTGCCCATATCATGCCCGAGCTTCAGCCATTTCAGCTTGCTATGGCTGTTGTATTTGACACTTTCACAGTGCCCTTTTTCACCACTCTCCCTGGGATTTGGAGATGTTTCCCATTACTCTGAATATGTGTCTTTCTAAATGACAATACCACCCAGGTTATGGGGACAGTTTTCGTAACACTGCTGTTATTTGCAGCTATTGCTTCCTATTTCAGACACTCAACACATCATTCTCACAAAGTGCTGGCCATGTGCATGGCTCTACACTACACTGAGTGTAACAGGGAGCTTTATCTCCTTTGCTTTATCTAGCACTTTATACAGATGCAAGTTGCCACTGACTTTCAGTGTCTTAACATTCCTGTTTTCCGTAGACGACAGCTGGTGCTGCACCAGTGGTGCTTCACCAGACTGCAACCAGGCCAGAGACTCATCCTGTAGCCCTGCTTAGCAGATAATTTACAGGACTGACATTGGTTCCCTTCAGTCCACTGAATTACAGATAATTGGAATTAGTGGCAATATGCACTCCTTGCAAACTGCTTAAATTTATGCCACAAAACTATGGATCACTGTCAGAGCTAATACATCTACTGAAAATAGATGTGACAGGTCTCATCTCAGGCTTTGCTGATCTCCTTCTAGTAGGACAGTAGGACAGTGCTATCAATCCACAGCATGTTCAGCTTAGTGTGTCACTTTTTGTGGCACATCACTTTGAACATCCCTTTTATTTCTAGGTCTCCTTTCCTATAGTGTTCTGGATTTCTGCGTGCTTTACATATTTCAGTTTAGGCTTGATAACTTCCTTTGCTTGTCAAATGCTCATTTCCACCGCTTAATCCTTTTTGGGTTCTTTTTGCCCCATGTCCCAGTCATAAATACAGAGAGGATCTCAAAGACCTAATCCTTCCACTAAACCAGTCCAGTCCCAGATCAGTACCAGATCTGCCATAAACTCCAGTTCTCTCTGATTTCTGCATAGTGCTTCATCTTTGCCCTCCTCAGTTACAGAAAAAAACTAGTGAAAACATCAACTGCTTGAGAAAAAAGCTATTATCAAAATCAGGTCACCTTCTGCCACGTTCCTATTTACTGGCACTTGCACCTTGCGGATACAGAGTAAAATGTTGGGGGCTTTTTTCCCCCAAATAGCCTTCATAAAAATGTTTCGCTCTAGCAGGACTTTTACTTGGTTTAATTTTTCACTCAGCATGATTTCTTGTTCCCTGGGTGGTTTGGGTTTTTTTCACTTCTGGACCCACACATTGTTCAGAATTCATTCAGAGCCAGGGCGTTTGAGAGCAGTTTGATTCGAAACGTTTCATCTCAAAGGTGCAGTTCCCTGTGACTCTGACCCTTTGGGGCATTAACATATGCTATAGACGGGCAGCAGTTTAGGCACAAATGACTGGAAAATACTTGCCAGGGCCATAACAGTAAACATGTATGAACATCAATGTTAGGAGGGGGAATGGAAAAATACCAGTGTTTAACAACAGACTTGTAATCTTATAACGAAACAATCAGCAGAACAAACACCATCTCTCCCAGCACACAGAGAGGAAACGGTGGGGAGGGAGAGCCTTGGGGTGCCAGAGATAAGAAAAATCACATCTGTTGTACTCTCTTGATGGGGCTGGCCACCAGCCCTTAACAATCCCTAGCAAAGCTGCATTCATGTCACTAAACCAGTGTCCATGCTTTACCAGCTGGAGCAATGGGCACCAAAGTTCAAACCGAGCCAATTTTCCCCTTAAAAATCATCACTAAATTGTCCATGTCTAGTTGTTAAAAGAATTTCAGCCTAAACAGATGGACTTTAAAAATTTAACAAATGGTCAATATAACACAAAAGGGTCGCTAGCGTTTCTGTTCCCTGACACAAAGCCCTAGTGGTAGCTGTGCCTATGCACGAATTTTGCTATAAAGGGAGGGGAGGTTTTGCCCCCTCCCTCAGGCTCACCGCTTGCTGTGAACCAAAGGTGGATGGTGGGAAAGGGGAGCTGCATGGTACAAGTCAAAGGGGGCCCAGCTAATGACAAATGTCTGCAGTGACCGTGTTACATGCTACCTGAAAGGAGAGCATCTCAGGTAGAGAGGGACCACAGGACAAGATGGCAAAGCCAGCAAACCTGCCAATGTTGCATTGTGCATGGGAATGAAAAGGAGACCAGAGCTTTGAGAAAAGGTTAAAAAAGTGTCAGACCAAGGACTGAGTTGCAAGGGATGCAGAGAGGGAAAGCAGAGAGGTAAAGGCAAACCAGGAACTGAGATGTCTAATTTGTAGCAGCCAGACAGCACCACTCCCACCCCTTTAGCAGCTGGAGCATCGGGCAGCTGAACTCTAATGGAGTCAATTTGCTGCTGGAAATAATGACTAAATTACTCCCATTTGCCCAGTGAAGAGGCTGAAGTCTAAGTAGATGAACATCGAGAGGTAACAAACTGTTAGGAGCCGGCTGATGTATTGTGAGGTTTTTCCTTGCCTACAAAAGGGAGCTGACAACCCCCAGCACCCTTCAGCATCGCCAGACTTCTCTTACTGAAGAGCCCTTCCACCGAGTTAAACAAGTTTCTAGCTCAGTTCCTGCCAAGCCCCAAGGAAAGACAGCTTGGCCAAAATGTCAGCTGACAAATTAAGGGGTTTATTTGAGGAATAAACAAGGGACAAGCCTTTCAGCAGCAGCACTTTTGACCCTGCTCTGCCCACCACCCTCAGAGTCGGGGGAGAGGATCAGTCACTAAAGACAAGTGGGAAAGGGCTGGTTATTTCTGCACAGGCAATAGCAGTCAAGCTCTTTGCTCTCATGCCATGGGGGAAGTTGACGCTGCAGGGGTATGGAAGCTCCTGGGGAATTTCCAGACCAAGGGCGCAACGCTCCTGTAAGAATCTGTGTGTCTAAAGGTATCTCTAGGACAGCATTGCTGGAAGGTCTGAACAACGCGTAAGGAGCGACGTGTTTACTGAGAGACTCCAACAAAATCCTGGTCCAGATGGATACAGCTTGGCTGTTTCACCTGGCTGCCTCTGTCCATCGTGGAGTGAAGGCGGTATCCGAAAATGGAAACCAATGAAGAGCACGGACAAATTCCCAACTGCTCTAAAAAATGCAGGAGTTTTGCCAACAGGCAGATCCAGAAAACTACTTAGGCACCGAAGCCCTCGGTGTTTCTCCCATCCCTCACTGTAGGAGCTGCAGGCTGTGCCAGCAGGTGGGAGACTTCTCCCTGCTAAGCACTTCAGCACTCCTTTGGGGCTGACCCTCCTCTGGCCCCACAGGCTGTTCACACTAAGTGTTGAACTGCAGCATTGAGGCCAGGCTCCTCCTGTTTAGATGCTTCGAAACCTGGCTTTTAGGAGCTCTGTCTTCTTTGGATCTTTTCCTAAGAGCCATCAAGATGTTTATCTCCCCGTCCTATCTAGGCAATTACTCAATTACTGTTCCCAGGATAAAACCAAGAGTAAGGCCTTGACTATGCAAGCCTCATGTGTGACAAGCCCTGGGGAGCCCTGTCAAAGGGGAAAGGAGACTGAAGCAGACGGTAGCCCCCCCTTCAGTACCAGCTGATGATTCATATGCTGCCTGTCACTCACTGGGAAAGATATTGCAACACTCCATCAGCATCACCCAGCCCTGATCCACACAGACATCCCTCAGCCAGGCAAACTTCAGAGTTAAAAGCAGCAGCAGTAGCAAGGTAGGAAGCCAAGATATTCCACAGTGAGCCCGCACCGCCTGAGGATGACTGTGAATATACTTCTCTGGTCATGCAGCAGTTCAAGAGCAGGTCCCAGTCCCTGAATCCACTCGCCTCCCCTGTTCCTGTCACCTCTGCCACTCCATCTTCTCAGTGCAGCCGTCTGCGCGAAGGATCCTTACAACCCCCCGTTAGAGCTAACTTTGGCGTTTTGTCATTTCGGGAGCATGTGTTTATTTTATTACTTAAAGGAGCTTAGCAGTTCTAGGCCTTCCTAGCGCTTTGGTAGGTTTGAAGTATTTGAAAAGGAGTCAAAGGAGGGTTCCAGCAATGCCCCACTCCCGAAGATGATGAGGAGCAAATCCTCACACCTTGCAATAGGCAGGCATGAGCCAGTCTAGGCTGTACACACGTATATGGCACTTGTACAGGTTGCATTTACCGGCTGCCTGTCAGATGGTAGGACCGGCTCCAAATAAACAAAGCTTTACCTTGAGAAGGGAGGGGCTCTATCAGCCTATTACATGCTCTTAATATAGATGCATTTTCAAAGCACGCTTCAGCTGCCAGCTGAAGCACTCCCTCCCCGCTCCAAGCCTCCCGGACACCCACCACAAGCCAGGACCAGGGCGCCAGCAGGAGGGTATGATCTCATCTGCAGTACTGCCCGGCGGGTTCAGCGGAGATGCCCAGAGCACTTGGACTGCAGCGTCATCACTGGCTCAGACTTTCAGCCCCAGGACCGACGGACGTGGCTCGCTCAGTCTGCTGGCCGGTAAGCAGGCTCAGAGGGGTCTTGTCAGCCCCAGCATTCAGATCTCTTGCCGTCATCTTTCTGGCATGGGCCTGTTGTGTGAGTCATGCATTTAAGTAGATTAGGAATACAGATAAGGTGCTCTGCACATTAGCCATGACAGAGATGCAGGTAGTGGATGAGCAGAGCTGTTTCAGTCATTTTCCTAACTGGAATGATCTTTCGCTCTTCATTACCCAGCTTACTGCATCGCAGCATTAGCATGCATGTCCCGATGACTCTCAGGGTGAGTCACCAAATGTAACATATTACAGTGCAACCGAAGCTTTAATAAACAGGGCTCTTGGTTTTTTAACTTGATCTCTATTTCCATAATAAAGGCTTTCTGTTATTATCTGTGCATGTACTTGTCAAATCAGAATATTCACAGGGATATTCTCAATTCCCAATCACTCAATAACTTATAAGGAATGCAGAGCAGACACGAAAGCCAGGACACCTGGGTCCTGTGTCTTGGAGCACAAATAGAGTAACGCAAATCCGAATGTACTGCATATCTGCCCTGGGAAGATTTCCCAGCCCCGATTCAGACTTACCCCTGCTGAGGTTAAAACCTCATAGCGCTGGGCAGCTCTGTGCCTACGCAGCACCAGGGTCTCTTGTACTTGTCACCTATTTTGCCAGCAAGGGTAACTGGCACCCCCCAAGCTCATCCATCAGGTCAGACCCACATACCAAGAAAGGACCAACAGCATCTTGTCAAAGAGAAAAAACTCCAGTTAAGCCCTGTGGGAAAGGGCTGTAGTAGATGCCTACCTGTATTTCCCAAGGGATGTGCCACCCAAGCAGTGACCACGGTGTCCTGGACTTCGCACCATGCTGCTGATGTAGGTGTTACAGTGTTGCTTCTAGCTGGAGTCAAGTGTAACAGCCATAAAGCAGTAAATTTCTGCAGTCTCCTCATGCCTCCAACTGTTGGTTCAGTATGGCCTGGCTCACCTTGGCTTGGAGACAGACAAAAATCGATATTTGACCTATCTTTTGGTGGCGTGCCTGACATATCTCTCTTCAACACTTCTATCGTATTTGTTTACCTCCAATGAACTAATGTTTTCAAGATTATCTAATCAATATTAGACAGGACATTGAGAAGGTACTGAGCAAGATTATTCAAAAATAATCTAAATGAATCAATGAAGACAGTTAGACTACCAACAAAGTTATTACTGTCATCATATCGGGACGACAGTGGGGGATGCTGGGTCAGGCTGATGTTTTGTGAGTTTGCTCTGTGACTATGCAACAAAAGTCCTTGGAGCTGGGCTGCAGTGACACCTTCATAAACTCATAATGATGACAATTATGGAATAGATATGGTAGATAGTGGAGGCCCAGAAGAAAACATTCACAGCTAGAGCTGGTTTGAAAATTGGTTTCAGGAACTGCTGGAATAATGGGGAGGTGAAGGGACTGGAGGGGTTGATGCTGGGATCCGTGCTGGAAGCCCAGAGAGGGAGCAGAAGTAGGGAAGAGGAGAAATGGGGACAGGAGGACATGGACAATCCAGGGTGAAACCTAGACTGTCCAAGAGGACCAGAACCGGAGGAGGACAAGTTCCAAAGGGTTTCTCCACCTGGTCCCTCAAATTAGACAATTAGGTTAATTGCCTCCTGGCAACAAGCTGTGACAGGAGACATCTGGGCTGCAGCTGTGCCCTTAGAGACTTGGCAGCCTGGCCCTGACCCTGTTTTAGCCATAGGAGAGGTGCAGGGTGTCCTCCAGGGGACAGCACAGTGTCACAGGGATGGTGGAGTCCTGACACTGCCACCATGCTGGAAACCTCCAGGGTTCCTGCAGGGCCCGCAGCAGCACCAGGCAGAGGGTTTCTGCACTGCTAGAGGGTGTAAGCGTGTGTGTCCTTTCAAAGGGAGCGGGGTGCATTCAAACTCTTTTGCAAGCTTTGAGAGCTAAAGGCTTTGCTTGTGCATCCTTTTTAAGGAGAGGTCTTTCAACAGGGTGAAGGGAAACACCCCAAGGACAGAAGGAGCTGAAGACTGGCAAAGGCCTGCTCTAACCCATGAAGCTGAAATGTGGAGATCCTCAGATAAGGCTCAAAGCGTGCTCTGACGTCCCAGCACCAGGCGTGCTGCAGCGAGCGGCACCACACGGGGTCTGTGCTGCTGCTGGCTGCCAAGGAGGCTGTCATGCAAAATTTCAGTGCCAGCTCTCTCCATGCGCCCTTCTTCTAGCCTCTCCCCCCAGCCCCAATCTTTCTGCCGTAATCCCACATATAGCCTGACTTTGAAACTATGCCTTTGAACTGGTTTGTGGGGTTTTTTTCCCCTCCACAGTCAAAATTACAGCAGCTTGACCTCAAGAGGGTAAATCTCTCAAAGAAGTGCAGAGGCATTGCTCTGCACAGTGCCTGCTAAAAACCAGCGTGACTCACCCAGCAGCATCCCCTGATGCACTGCACAGGAGGACACATCCCTTGGACGTCTCGCTCTGGGGTGTCACAGCCGTTTCCTTCTCTTCTCCTTCCAGCAAGCAGAGAGGCAAGGTCTCTCCCTGACTCAGTAAGGACTTGGTTAAATTATATTTTCTGCCCAAGGGGATTTTTCCACCTTGAGTTAAAAATGACCATAGCCACCCAGTTAGAGGCAGGACCCTCGGTGATCTGACTCAAAGCTCCCTACCTCTGCACTGGATGTACTCTTCCCCCTTGCAAAAGGCAGGCAGCAAGCAAATCACAGTCTGTTCAGATGCTGAAAGCCTATGTTACAGCATATAATCCTTTGAGACATCCTAAATCTTGGGAGCTAAGGCTACATGAGGGGCGGGGGAGAGTTTCAGGCTCAGGCGTCACTCTCCAGCAAATCTCGAAACAAGTTCTGATAAGTACAGGCTTGGGAAGTGATTAAGGAACGAACTGCCCCTTACAGGTACAGGCAGGGAGAGGTTGGGTAGATCAGGTCTTGAGCTCAGAGGAGACAAAGGAACAGCCTTTAGGCTGCCTGTAGGGGACAGCCCTTGGGGCTTACATTCCCAGAACAATAGGGGGATTTAAATTCAAAGAGAAATAGCTGATTGCCTCTGAGGGTCTTTTTCAGACCAAAGCAACATCCGTGAAGTGCTGGCAATCAAGGGACCAGGATGTGGGAGCAAACGATGGCGCTGGTTTGTTGGACAGTGCAGGTTAAACCTCTGAGAGTAGGGGTTAATTGTGGAAAAAGCTGTTGCTTCTTAGGAGAGAAAGGGAGTGGAGGACCTAGTTTTTCCTTTGGCAAGACATATATAAAAGAGTGATGAATAGACCTTGACTAACTCCCTTGCCTTGGTCAAGGTCCTGCCCTGACCAGGCTGACCCACAAGAAACGGCAGTATCTGCTGTGCCAATGGGAAGGTCTTTCACCTTTTTTGGATCCAGCTTAGGCATCTCTGCAGAACACAGTGACGCACTGACAAGATATTCCCAGAGAGTCTTTTTATGTCCCTACTAATTACCTATGTTTTTAATTGCAGAAAGGGAATTTTGAAAGCCACGCAAAGAGAAAAAAATCTAAAAGCAGATTAGTTAGGTGAAATAAAAATACCCTGAAATATACATTCAGGTAGCAATAAAAAGATTTTTTTTATCGTTGCTTAGAGGCATACAATAAAAGTGTATTTTCAGTGCTTGGCTGCTACAAATAACTGTACTACAATTAGATGTGTGTATTATAAAATTGTGTGGGCGTGGTAATTATCACCCTTTGCAGCAGAATATATTTATACAGATCCTAAATTACAGCACAAAGAAACATCATTTGAGAAGGTTTAAAAAAAAAAAAAAAAAACAGGTTGGGGGGAGGATTAAACTTTCCATTTTATTTTTGAGAAGAATTCTATGAAAAAGTAGGATGCATCACATCACATGTTGCATTGGTCTTGAAATGTGTAACCATGTAGTCAGACTAGGGGCTGGGAGATGCAGCCTGCGTACATCTCTATTCATCATAGCAGTGTATAATTGTGTGTGTGTGTGTGTGTGTGTGTGTGTATGCATGCACACGCGCCAGGCTGGACCATTACAGAGCTATTTTTAGAGCCTCACACCCCTTAAAGTCCTCCTTCTAGTAAGCTGTGCCTAATGTAGCAATCCAGACCTCACTTTGGATATACAGTTGTGCAATGCAACTTATACATGCATAACCAAGATGAGAATCAGGCCTGCTCTGTGCAGTGTCATCTCACCTTTTGGTAGGTCTGCATCTGCAAATACTTCTTCAGTACATGGAAAAATCATGGGTACAGCTGTGGAGAGCAGCTGGATCCAATATCCACAGGCTATTGTCTCCAAGGATCTTCCTTGCTTCCTAGTCTTTTCAGCTCTAACCTTTCATTTGGTTTCCAAATGCAAAAAGTCCTTGATCCTATAATCTACTCACTGTATAGCCTGAGAATTAATTGGCCTCTTATGCTGTAGTTCATACAGTAGCCTTAGATGAATCCATCACATCTTCCAGCTTTGCTTCTACTGTGAGTTTTGGAAGATTCTCTTTATCCTAAGAAGTGTTTTCTACTACATGTGGATCCATCATGTTTATCTCTTATGTAAGACTGCTTAAGCACTTGCTTGCAACCTCTTAGCATCTGCCTAAAGGCACTACAGCTTTTTGCAATGAGATGGAGCTTGACTGGGAGCTTTTTATTATTTTGAATCCAATATTCCTGGCTTGCATATTATATTCACAGAAGCCTTGTGAAGCTTGATAAAAATTCTGTCACATATATTCTATTTTGATAGGGCTATTTTCATTGTGTTTCCAACTCTATTATTTAAAAATTGTCTAGCTTGGTCTCCCAAATGCCGTTTTCAGGCCATGTCTTCTCCTAATTTGATGAGCATCTACTATTTCTCTCTCAGTTTTTATATAGCTGTTAAAATTTTCTAAGAGGTCAACTTAGAGGGCAGAACATATTCACTATAACTAGTGTATTCTGGGTATTCTTACCTGTGTAAATGAAATTAATATATTATCCTTCAGCAACGTTGTATTGACTCTCCATCTGTTGAAGGCTGCGGTCTTATTTGGTCACAGCATTGTTTGTATGAATATGGGGCCAGAGGTTAGTAAGGTGATGAGCTGATTACAATAATACTGTCAGAGTGCCTCATTTCCTCCCTTGCACAACGGTGTTTTCAAAGGACTGCCAAAGCCAGTCTGATGAAACATAGTTGTCCGCAAATTCAGCACAAAGCAAGACACATCATTGGTCTTTGTGCTGATACCACACAGCAAGATGATGCCTTTGATGGAAATTTTTTTAGGGCATCCTTGAACTAATTCACAAAGTTACTATCCTCTGCTACTTCAAGTGCTTTCTCAAAGCACACTTTTATATGATACCTACAGCAATGCACCATATTAAAAAGATCAAGCTGTCATGACCAGCTCATACCTGTGACAGATCCACCATTAGCAGAAGTCAGTGCTGCACCATTGCCTCTCTTTTGGAGGCCAGGAGGAGGCTTATATAGCATGCAGGAATGTTTGTGCTTTCAACCTTTCTCAGTTTACTGGCCCTGTGTGACACAGGGCAGACCTGGCTGATGAGGTTTCAGGTCAGGTCTGTGGGCTGTAGATACCATCTAGAACATTAAATCAATGTTCCCAGCAGCACTTCTGATAAGCAACCTGTCAAGGCAGCTTTTCCGGCTTACATAGGGAAGATTTTCCTACTTACCCTCAACAAACACCAGGGTTTTTACAGTGACGTTGATAGGGCTGGTAGAGGCCAGGTCAACACTGTCCGCATGACTCTGGTCAGATCGAGCAAGTATATGGACTTTTTTTTTTTTCAATATGTATTGGAAGAATTGGAAGAACGTCTGTGAAAAGAGGGTGAATGATGAAGACACAAGGAAAGAAAAGAAACTGAACAGTATCATCAGCCCATTCAGTTTGCACAGGAACAGCTACAACAATAAAGTCTTGGACTACAAATTGATGCCATAGTGAAACATCACCTCCAAATCTATCAGAAAAGTTGCACATGTTGATCAGACTTGAAGGCCTTAGAATGAACAAACAGCTGAATATCCCAACAAAAAAACTAGCATCTTTGGACACCAGGGAAGAGAGCCAGCCCTACAGTCAGGTTTCTGAGTTTGCTCACCAGCCATGCCATATTCTTTTACACAGTAATGCAACACAGAGCCACTAGACTGACAGAAATAAATAAACAAAATTTCAAGTGGAAACTGTTAGCAGTTACCACCTTACCATTCATTAAAATTTTACTGTGAATGTCTTTTGCTTTCCCCTAAAAACTTTAAAGAAAAATAATATTTTGGCCAAAAATAGGTGCTGTAAGTACTCATAGGAAGTGTAGTTCCTTTCTTGTCTACAATGTCAGATCCTCAAATGCAATATATCTCCCATAAAGCATCAAAGCTCTGGGAGATGGTGAGAGGCTTGAAGTGCTGTTGAAAAGGAGGGGGCACATGTGAGAGGCACAAAACCATGGGGCACAAGGAACACCTAAAACTCAAGCAAAGAACAACCACCCTGGTTTGGTTCTTTGACCAAACAGTTTAACAAAACCCACGATTTTCTACATAAAGATTTTTGAAAATGCTTATTAAAAAACTTAAAAATTCCTGTTACCAACTGTTTCAAGAATACTTCTTGCTGAGCCACTCATATAACCAACTTCCAAAGAAACTTGCCCAGTAGCCTTAAGAGAAGTTGCCCATACTGATCCTGTTTCTGGGTAGTCCACAGCAATTCACGGTGAAGTGCTGGACAGAAACAAGAGACACAACTATTGTATGAGTTCTTGTCACTCACAGCACTTTCGAGGGAATAATCGAAATATCTTTTAGGGCTGCAGCCTCATAGTACAAGCAGCGCAGCAGGTACACAGACCCTGCCACGCTCCACCATGGATCACCTCTCTCAGTAGTGCCCACGCAATGAGGGCCCTGCAGTGGTCAAGGAATGATCGTGCTTACAAACTGCCAAGAAAGAGGAGGATAGGGAGGATTTTTAACTGCGACCAGTTCACAGATCCAGTGTACTACCCAGCCATGGTGTGGGACTGGGTGCAGGGGATGGGAGAGAGCTGGGCGCTTTCTAAGCAGGAGCTAGCTCTAAGAAGCTACTTGGGGAGCCCTGTGCAAGCACCACCTTGGTGTAAGGTGCTACAAAAGCCAACGCAGCATGAAGCATTCTGAGGAGTTACATGTCATAACATTAAATTGAGCATAACAGTTCAACAACGAACTCCTGATTAGCTGAATCCTGAGAGCCTAAACCAGTGCCCAGTGTGCCAAATCCCAGGTGCTGCCCATTGATCTCATATAGGGTTGTAGAAACCCTCGCTGGGGTCAGCACAGTCATATAAACAGCAGACGGCTCAGCTGCTGAAATGGTTGTTGTGCTCTCCCTGACCACAAGTCCCTCCCTTGGACAGAAAAATTTCTTTTAAACCCAAAGACTTTCTTTTCCCAGGCTCCGTGATTGCTGGGTCCCTATGCTTCCACGTGCCCACAGGCTACTCCCTTCTAGACACCTTCAGCCTTGCCAATTTGCAGCCTATTCCATACAGTCCCAAAAGGCACATCACTGCTCTTTCAAGGATTTAAGCTCAGAAGCTCATCCAGTTAGCCCCATTGGCTACTGCAAACCAAAGACACACAACAGTACTGGCCAGGTTTAGCCTACAACTATTTTTTGAGATAGCTTCTTTCTGACATAGACCACAAGTATCAGAGCATCCATCCCAACCCTAGAAAGGGCCCACAGGTGGAGCAGCGCAGCACATAGCACTCTGGTTATAGGATCATTTGGGAATCATAGAATCATTTAGGTTGGAAAAGACCTTTCAGATCATCAAGTCCAACCATTACGAAGCTGGGTACATGCCACACTTGCACCTTCCCAGAGCCCTCCTGAGACACGAGTCCTCAGTCCCCTGCTCCACATCCAGTCTAGTGGCAGTGCAGTTTGGTCCCTATCTCTAGGTTCCCTGAGCGTCTACAGTTAGTTCAGGGCCAGGGAAGATGTTTTCCTTTGTGATGTGACACTGAGATCTATAACAAGATATTCTTCTGGAATATATTTACCCTTTTCACCCAGCCAGAAAAAAAGTCTAAAGTATTAGTAATATGTTCTACAAATAACTGTGTAAAAAAAAATAAATTTGAAAATGTGTAGAAGTTTTATCTCAGAAGTTTTCCCTTTTCTGCTTTTACTTGAGATTTTGATGAAAGATGGATTTTAAAAAGAAGCATCTTCTTTCCTTGAAATTTTCCATTTTTAACTGAAAAAGAACAACCACTTCAGAAGAGAACAAGAGTATTCAGCCAAAACCCTTGAGATTTTTTGCTGACGATTTCAACAGACTCCTTTTGGGGGTCCATTGTTTCTATGTTGATGAAAAATCTGTGCAAGAATGTTTTCCCCAGTCAGTTTTGAAAATGAAAATTAGAAGTTCCTGCTTCTTTTATTGCATTTTTCTCCTATGAGCCCTTCTCACCCAGGTTTACTATTTTTATATTGTGTCCCAGCTGCTAACTAAGCCTTGGCTTAGTGCTCTTACTGCAATGATGAGGCATTTCCATTTCTGATTTCTAGCATATGTTGCACTTAATATAGCACTGCCCTTGTGCACCAGTTACCCCGGAAAAATGGCTGTGCCAGCAATATAACAGTGGTATAGTCCCTCGAGAACGACCATGGCATGAAACCCTGTGCCAATATGCAGATGTCACATGGTTAATAGAACAATAATAGGTCCTTGAACTACATAGAGAGGTATTTTTTTTTAATGTATACAGAAAGATGTTTGATACTGTGATGCAGGCTTCTTTTTTAGCTCTCTCTTAAATGAACTTGGAAAAAAATATCTGCAAAAGAGCCAAGAGATAATGACGAAAACCTGAACAATTAATTCTGGGGATGAAGCATCCACAGACGGAGCTGATTATTTTTTCTCTCTTAGGTCTGTAGCCTGGACTAGCTGATTGCAAAGACCAGGCTTTTGTGCATGATTTATGGGACTTATCCTTTTCAAAGAGGAGGAGACACTATAATGCAAGAGCTGATTTTTGCAAGCTGTTTTAGGACTTCTGCTTTGGGCAACCAAAGCAGAACATCTGAAAACTGAAAATAAGCAATAGATTTGAAACCACTATGGGACATAATTAGTAATAATTATTTGCTGAGCTCTGATACTGTGCACAATGCCATGAGCAGTGTCACAGGATATTTTATAATGGCTGCATCCTACAAGATGCTGAGCTTCCTTTGCTTCTTCTGGAGTTAACAGGAGAGGACCATTGCCAGCACTTTGCCATGCCAGCCCCACCAGTGACCTGACTGAGTTCTGCACAAGTCAGGCCTGATGACTGGGCCCCATTTATTGCTTTATTCTAGGAAAGATTTAGCTGATCAAACAGCTTGAGGGCCACAAGATGAAGACAGTTTGCAGCTACATGTTGGAGCAGCTCATCTCTTTGCCCTGGGACACAGCCCAGACAGCCTTTGTGAAGGTGCAAACTGGAATACTTCCAGGCTTCTGGGTCGTTTGGCTAAATCTGTACACTGGATCTGGCAAGCAAAATCCACCTTAAACCCCAGGTTTTGGCTGACGTAGGAGTTTTTGAAAACTAGTGTTATCTCCCATCCATGCAGTGCAGCAGAAGTGAGACATGCAAACATGGGGGTGGGAGCACTTGCAGAAAGGGCAGCTTTCCCTGCTGCAGGAGTAATTGTACTTCCAGCTAAATCAGAAGCCAAAAAGACATTCTATCCAGGAGATAAACAGTGCATTACATAAGACTTCATATAAAGTAAATTGTCATCAGATTTATTGCAGTTAGAAAAAGGCTGTTCTGTCTGTTGACTTAAAATACGTACTTTGTTTTAAGAGGCTAGTGAGAAAGAAGGAGATGGTATATTTAGGGTTCCTTGTCCTAGGGCTTTCTGTATGGGGACCTGTCAAGTTTTTGGAGCTGAAATGTTTGAAAATGTAAAAAGAAAAAAAATAAACAATTGTATAAGATATAAATCTGAAGCAGAAGGTTTTGATCAATTTTGCTTGTATGTGTAGTATTAGAACTAAGCAAAAAAAAAAAAAAAGAATTAATATTGCACAGTAAATTCTGATCATTCGTTGTTTGTTTTTTCTCTCCAAGCTGGAGAAAAAGCTAAAATATCAAAGTCCTTCTCAGAATTTAAGTTCAAAGATTATTTAAACCATGAAATATCTTATTTTAACATGTCATTAGAAATAGCTTGCTTCAAGGCTATTTGTCTGCATCATCTTATGGTCCTTGGTGCCTACTGCAAGTGAGTGTTTGTGAGTGTATTGCTCTTATCCTTTTGGTGGGTTGGGCTTCATACCCAGGATATATATCTCCTGTGATGCTTCTATAGGAACTTCTTCCATAATGCATCACAGAGCCCAATCAAAGCAGAAGTAACAGTCAAGGAGCCAAGTCTGTGCAGTGGGCAGCACCTTCAAGACATGGACAGACTCAGTTTAACAATGAACTGATTCAAAATAAGATGCTTCAATTTTGTTCAACAGGCTAAATGTTTTTATACAGATCAAAAAAATATTGGTTTAGAATTTCTTTCACCTTGTGGATTTATTTTTTTTTAAATAAATAAAGGTTTCCTTACACTAAATGCCAATTTTGTAGACACTGTGCAGAGTTTCTTACCAGGTCTTATGGACAGGAATATTGCATTTAATAAAAAGATGATTTTTCAAAAAAAAAACTCACTGTAAAAACTGATCATCTCAATTCTTTGTCCTTTAAGCTGATACTTTCCCGTAAGTCACACAAAAATCTCAACAGACAGGAAAGACAATGAATCTTGATTGGAAAGACAAGGAGGCCAGTCAGTACACTCAGATCACAATTAGCACCAGCTGTAACCCGAGTGAACTCCCCAATTTAATGGTTCACAGGAGAACACATACATACAGTAAAAGCTACCAACCAAATCAATTCACACTCCTTCCCCCAGACTCCCCTCCTCCCCCAGGTCCTTCAGACAAAAGTCTATTTCCCTCCTTAGCTGTTAAAAGTATTTTTAGAGCTCTTCAAATACAGAAAGCAGAAAAGGAAGAAAAAAACAATAGAATTTGACACAAAAGCACCCTTCTCATTAGGGCTTTTTAAATAGCATTAGAGCTCATTGAATTTCATGCACTAATAACATTCCTACTCAATCCAAGGCAAACCAGTCAAATCTAAATCTATCAAATTTTACAAGCAAAGGAATATTGCCAAGTTCTAATATTTCTCCTGCATTCATTGTCAGAATGGGGTAGGGAGTCTCTTCCAAACTCCAGATTTCCTTTCTTCAAATCCCTTTTAAAGCTACTACTCCATGGTGATAAAAAAAAAAAGGAGAGTTAAAAAGGAAGTTAAATCTCAAGAGCAACATCTATACACGATTCTCAGATACACAGCGTTTTGGGAGTGAAGCAGTAATGAAGCTGGCTTTAGCACTGCTATCAGCCGGGATTTGAGATTAAAAAGTAGCTAAATTCCTACCAGACAAAGCCCTCAGGCAGATGAAGCTGACTGTGACGGTAATAAAGCCCCCAAAGACACGGAGGCACGTCTGAATCCTTGGCCGTTTAATCGTTTGGCCATTCAACACCAAGTTGCATCTTCAACTTTGAAAGAGCAGCCAGCGAGCCTGGTCCACTGATATCACTGAGACCAGTCACAGGCTTGAAACTGAGCATGGGATGTTGGTTCCTTTTGCACTGCAGGGCCCAGGACACCGCTGGATTGGGCCCCTCCTGCATAAGCGGTTAGACTCACAGGGCTAGTGACAGACACCTCGCCGTCCCAGCCATCCCCAAATAGTCTTGCCGCTTGCAAAGCCTCAGCAGGAGCTGTGCGAGGTGCTGTGGCTGCGTGAACAGCTGCCTGGCGTGCTTGTAGTACATTTTCATTGAATGGTTGGTGAATATAAGTGATAAGGAGGAATAAAGCATGTAGTTAGAGCTCATTTTGTATGGTACGGTATGTCTTGGGGGTTTTATGGGTTTAATATATTCGCTGCTCATGCTGGATCTTAGCACAGACCTCCAGATGAGAATATCTACTACTTGCGATGCAGGTTGCACTACAACTCATTTATAATGAATATAACAACTTGTGAAGTGGATTTAGAAGTCATTGAGTTATAGATTATTTGGGTAAACGGGGCACAAGCACTGCAGCAAGAAACCCATTTAAATATTAAGGAGAGCTATAAACCGAGAAGAGAACGGATGGCAGGGTAATATCATGTCAGAACATGCCCTCCAGAGAGGGACTGCTACTGCGTATTGATCAGAAAGAGCTCCAGAAATCATTCTGAAAACCCATAAAGCTCAGTTGTAAATGTGGCCAGAAAGGTGAGCTTGCAAAGGCCAATGGAGAGACAGGATACAGGCGTTGGACCGACCCCTGCCAGCCTTATCTCATTACTACTCCCACAGCAAGTTTTTCTCCCCTGGTTTGTAGCATCCCCACAAGCACAGTGTTAATCCAGGGAGTAGGAGTGGAAGAGTCATGACCTTGGACAGAAAAGCCATTTCTGGGAGGATTTTCACCCTCTGTCTATCAATTCTGTTGATGTCCACAGGCACCTTCCTTGTGTCTAAAGAAGCACACTTCTGCACAGGTAAGAAGATGCCTTGTAGATATCTGTTATTTTGCATCACACCCAAGCATTCAACTGGCATGGAATAAGGACCACAGGATTAACCCCCTGCTGGAAATACCATGTCCAAGGCAAATCCTGGGCTATAAACGGCCAACTGGACCTAGCACAGGGTTTTTATTCCTGCTACAGCCGTTTGGGATGCTGTTCCTGAAGGTAAGGGGGAAGCCTTACTGATTTTAATCTAACACTGGTGGCAGAAGAGGAGTAACGAGATTGCCCAACACTGCATGGTGCTCACAGCTTTCAGAGACATACCGAGCGCCCTTCTGAGGCTGCTGAAAATGTAAAGCTTGTGACTGCTCCAAAACCACCCAGCAAAGCAGAGTCTGATATGCACACCCTGAAAAGCACGAAGGGCTTCATGCACAGTGAAGTAACCTGAACACAGCCACTGCCAGTGGTCACCACTGCTTGCTGCAGCACCCACCAAATCAGAGGTAGCCCTCCGAGGAAGGACTGCAGAAGCACGCTCTGGCAGATGACTGAATGGCAGCAAAAATACTCCGAAGCCTGTACAGAACAGCCAGGGAAGGAAGAATGAATGACTGCCCGGGACAGAAATACCAGTGGTTCTTTCAAACAATGACGTAAGCAGCAAAAGGGCTTTTCAAACAAGCCTGGCGCACAAAACCTGCTTAGTTTGGAGGCATTAGTTCAGTTCATTAGTTCAGTTTCTCTGAAGCTGCAGAGCCTCTCTTGAACCCAGCGCTGTCCCTCCCTGCTGCGTTATATGCACAGGCACGGCGAGATGAGGTTTCGTGATTCAGCAGGAAGCCGCTTTAAGAATTCAGCAAGAGAGGTAAGCACCAGCCAATTCAAGCACATGCAGTGCCTGAAAAACAAGAGGTTCCTGTTTGGCATGCAAGGGCCCTTTAAAACACAAAAGCGCTGTTACAGTCACTTATTTCGAGTTTGTCCTCTTCCTTTCCCCCACCCTTGTTGAGAGAATTCTCTCCCATTTTTTGCAGCATCAGGGAAAATGCTCCACATCTGGCTGATGGGTCAGAAGCACCTGACACCACCTACATGAGGCGAGTGGTTGCTTTTGTCATGAAAATTGACGCTGCTTTGGAGGATGAAGCGCTCTACCCAGTTTAAAAAAATGCTGAGGAGCAAAATTCAGGGTGAAGTGCAGGAAACTGTGAAGGTGTGAACTGTTGTTGAATGAGCATAAAGAGAAACATGCTCCCAGTGAGATGCAGACTGGGGAGAACGGATAGCTCTGTCTCAGTGCTACACCTAGTCTTAATGCAATTTATAGCACGACATTACAACCAGTAATAATAATCTAATGGGAGGGCATAGCTGGCACTTCTGAAACTCTTGGATGTGAAGGTCACTCATTTTATCATCGAGACAATCTTTTAAAAGCACCATTGGTGTGAAGCATTAATGGGAGGTGATCAAGGCTTTTAATCTAAAGCCTTTTATCGACAGCAGGCTTTGGCGGCACGTTGTGCACCTGAAGACTGGGATGCCCCACTGAGCAAACACGGCACGGTACCAGCCCCTAAATCAAATTACCTAGACATCCAAGGAAGGAGGCTTCGCGCTACATTACTCCTTGCAGGCTGCCATCTGCGGTGGTGGCTGGTCAAGCGGTGCAAAGGCAAATTCCTACGCACATAACTCCATCCAGAGCGCCTGCCGCTCCGTCACCTGGGTTGTGGCACGGTGGAGGCACCATGCCAAAGGGGGTGGCTTTTATTAGGGTCAGACCTCACCTGTAGCAATTAGTGGCAAAGCCTAATAACAGGATTAATTAGGATATTGCCAGAAGAGACTAATTGTCTACTGCGAGGCTGACTCTTTAACCCATTTCTTGGCTGAAAGCTTCTCAGTGCCTTGTGTGAGAGCTCAGCGAGCCAAATGCAGGCATAGACCTAGAAGGAAGGTGAGAAGGAAAAGCATAGTAAGGGGCTGCGAAGAGAGAGAGGGAAAAGCCTTCCATTCATAGAGCTTCTCTATAAAGTACATGGACAGGGTCCCACTGAGCCTTGCTGATTAAAGCCACACTAACAGCAATGGATGACAAAGTCCCTTCTCTGCTAATATTTAATGAGTTCCAGAACTCACATTTGCTAAGGGATAGGTGAGTAATTTATATTTGAATCTTCACTGAAGAACAACAAAACAGCACAGTTATTTTTCCCTCAGCTGTGACACTAATTCCTTTCAGGCCAGAATTAGAAACATGCTAAATACAATAAATCTAATGGCTTACATTCTGTATTTTATCTCTTACAGCCACTTCAACAGAGGAGACACATTACTGCCTTAATTAAAAAAAAAATAATAAAAGCATTGCTTTCTGTAGGGCTTTTTTGCATGTATAGAAGTGGAGATGTATATACACAAACTGAATTTTTATCACTCTTCCACTTCATAAAAATCTAGGGATCAGAAATCACATTGTGCTTAAGGAATGTGAACTACTGGATATTCCTTTTCTCCAAGATAATGAGAATGAGATCTTCAGTTAGAGTTAAGTCCTGAAAATCTGGTCCTTAGCATTTTGCTGTTGCCCTGGGGTTATGAATTAGAGGTGCCCTAAGACAATTCCACAGTACATCCATTTCAGTCCTGCCTGGGGCTGCATGGGAAAAAAGCACTCCAGTTCGATAAAGAACTGCGAAGGTTTTCAGAAACATTCTTTATCCCAAACTGTGGCAAGAGGCCAGCACTTCAAACATTTTTGGTTACACTGAAATCCCCCAGGACCGCATTTTGGAAACATCAAAGCACAACATGCTCCCCAGCATTCTCCAGCTGCTAGTCTGGCACACAGCAATGAAACCATAGCTGCTTCAGATTAAAACTGGCATGGTTTCTCTCACACCTATTCCTTGCAATAAGTTTAAAATCCATTGTTGCTGCTGCTTCAAAGGCCTGCACCCCTGAAAAGCACATCACAATCCGCAAGTGTGAATCAAGGTCTTCCGAACTGTGGTGCAACCAGCCAGCACCTTGTTGGGTACCTGGGGTGCTAAAACACCCATCTGGGATTCATGGCTCAGCAGGCTGATAAGAAGCCAGACAGGTGAGCTGGCAAGAAACTATCAGGAGTTCCTTGGAGAAGTCTAGCATTGAGAAAGACCTCCAAGAAAGTCCAGGCCCTTGAGGAAGTACAAGTAGTCACCAACAGCTCGCTCTCATCCTCGTTTCGCCCACATCAAGTGACTGTAGTAAATCCACTAAAGGGAATTGCGTGCTATCCAGTTTCCTGGTATTGTGCCACTGCAAAGAGCTCAGGTCACACTAATTGCTGCTTCATGTTCACTATCCACAGCTTTTAGCAGCAGGATTTATCTTACCAGGTGCATCCAGCTTCCCTGGAGAAAGAACCTGTGCCAGCACCAGTCAGGCGTGACATGGAGGAAGATCTAAGCCAGGACAAGGCCGACAAGGGAAGGAAGACAAGGAGAAAACAAGTGGAGAGTAATAGGAACTGATAAGATCTAGATGTGAAAGGGAAAAATCTGGAATAGTCATGAGATGATTCGTCCAACTGGCTGGGAGGTGCAATTCCCTGCTGAGGAGCATATGATAAAGTAACTGTGTGTAAGGGCAGCCCTCGCCCTGGCTTCCACCATGCAGGATCAGCTGTTAGAAGAAACTCTCTTTCAGGATTAGGAGAGGTAACTTGCCAGCTTCCCTGTGCAAGCCTGACACTAGGACCTGATTCCCTAGCTCACAGCAAGGCTGTTGAATAAATACAGAATACTCGGTCCATCACCTGAGCAATGAGGCTTCCCAGCAGGCTGAGCAATTGCTTTTCATCCTGACATGCTGAGCCGATCACTAGCCATCCCTCACCACAAAAGTTTTGTTTACATTGCATATTTGGGATGGGATGCTGGATAATCACATGTTCTCCCTCCCTTTTATTCCCTCTCTCACTTATCCATGTCAATATTTTATTGAGTTAAAGTAGTTACTCTGTTCCATCTTCGCCTTTTCCCCCCTACCACCGGTATGATTTAACGAAAATGAATTATTTGTTTATTCCAGTAAAGTTTTTCCCACTCTGGAGCCAGGCAAGAAGGAGAAATAAGCTTAATTTAGAAAGATTTGAAATTCCTGAAATAGATGACAGCTGAGAGAAGACTGGCATGTTAAGTCATTCCACTTCATAAACACCCTGCTCTCATTTAGGCTTGACAGATGTAAATGCCAGCCAGGTACTACCTACCAGTAATGCTGTCTTTCCTTTATTTATGCAAATACATAATACAAAATCTTTTTTATGTACATTAGCCATCTGCAGAAGAGTGGATCTATAGCTGGTTTTTACCCCAGTTTTTCATTTATGTCATGTGCAGCGGTGGGAGGACAGGCTTGACACCTTCTTCAGGTTAAATAACTAAGAGATCATCAAATGCTTCGCCTTAACTTTGCAAATCATGTCACAAGTTCTGCCGGTGTCCTGTCCTGAATAACATACTTTTCTTATGCAATCACCAAGAAAAAATACCTACTAGGCCTGCAGTAACTGTGGTGATGAGATAGCAGGATAGGGCCAATCTATAAGAAAGTCAGTCTTTGCAAATGCACACTGTATAAAAATGCCTACCAGACAAAATAAGAAACTGAAACACATTACCCATTTAGAAACAAGGCAAAAAAAACATTCAGCACCAGATTGAAATTTGAACTGAACAGGAGGTTTCAAGCCAATTGCCAGGTCTACCAAGAAGCAACACCTTCTGCTCTGTGTAACAGACTCCCGGTTATATTGGCAGGCACCGAGAGATCTGTTTTGGGCATGGCGCTAAGGTCACAACACGAGTTTACTGAAGGTCACTCTGAACACAATATACTCCAGAGACTTTGGTTATCTCAGCTGAAGATTGCAGGGGTGGAAGGATGGGATGGCGATATGCTTCAAATAAAGAGATCCCCATATTTCGTGGTTTTCACTAAAGCAAGGAGATTTTCCACCAGGAGTATTCCCAGCTGCAGTCTCAGACCCAGCAGCTGTCCTTTGCTTACAAGGTGATTCGTGCAAACAAGCAGCTTCCGAACCATGGTATCTTCTTGCTCAGTGTGTGAGTGCCAAGCAAATACTCAGTCAAAACCGGTTGTTTTAGAGGTGGGAAGTTAGATTATTGCAGTGCTCGCTGTTTTGCAGACGATGCCTTGCTGTGGGAGGGGGGAAATGGGAGCCTCTTCTCATTCTTGTACTGTCCAAGTGAATGAACAGTCAAAAATGCAGGGCCCAGGGATTCAACAGCAAAAAAACAGGCAGCGCTTTCTGCCTGATACAAGTGGTTCCTGCCACTACGACTGTCCGCACACCAAAGGAGGACATCTCGGACATCCACCCTGGGGGCCCAAGGGCTTCAGTTGGGATCAGAGCCCTTCTGTCATGGGCACTGTGCAGCCGCATGTACACATAACATACATAAAAGCAGCCCATGTCCCAAGCAACCTGCAGTGTTTAAGATGCTACGATTAAGTGAAGCAAGAGGGGAAAAGGGGGGGAAGACAAAGACAGGGGTCAGTATCTTCAGTTTCCTCCACGAATGAGACCGCTCCATCCAGTCATGCCCACACCAAAATATTTGTCTCCCACCTCTTTCCCTTCTTCAGCCCCACATGCTGGATGAAACCAGTTAGCCTATCTAAGGCTGGCACAGAGACCCTTTGCTCATCATATCACATCACTCAAGGTGCTTGGGAAAGAGAAAACAGATCCCCAGGTCTGCAACCAAATTTCATTCTGGTTATCCCTGTACAACCTCCTCTGGAAAACATTTCAGACTTGGCATAGGTTAATGTTTCCTTGAAAAAACCCAAGGACTTTAGGATGTGTCCCAGGGATGACAGAAACCTGTGGCACCTACAGATGGGCAGATCCAGTTCTCTACCTTAAGCCCTATCTGCAGTTGTGCAGCTTTAGCAGGATTGTTCACAGCTCCTTCTTCTCAAGGCATACACTGATATCAAGAGCTGAGCTCACCTCTTGTTAATTACGTCATTCACTGGAGGAATGTCCCAAAGTTTCAGACACTTCCCCCAAAAAATTTAGGAAGAAAACAGCACATTTGCTCTCTCCAATTTCTTATTAATTCCAATCGGTCACATGCTCTTCTGAGGTCACTCAGCTCTGCTGCTGCATGGGTAAGAGAGGCTCTAGTAAAGGGACAAAAAGATGCTTGACATATCCTGAGAACTGCGGGCAGTTTCCAAATTGCCAAGCACAGCTGAAAACCTTGGGGTTAGCAATTAGGAGGACCACAGGTTTATGCCCGCAGCAAGCTGTGGCAGTTCCACCCCAGGAGTCTCAGAGATGCCAAGACTGAGCCAATATAAAATCTGCCCAAGAGAAATGTATCTCAGAGCAGCATCTCCAGTACTATGAGCTCCACAGGAGCAAGTAGGACAGCAACCAAGTCCAAAATCCCCTGCATGACCCCTCCAAATGCTCTGCTGGGACTGCCAGGCAGTGCCATGGCCAAAACCTAAGGAAAAGGAATCTCTGGTGAGCTGCTGAGAGTCTTTTACCTGTATGGCCACTTGTAAAAACTCATGGTATTCATCTCTGCCCAGGAGTTGTTTGTACACTGGTAAGGTCAAGACTTGGGCTAGCAGAAGCATACAGCATCTAGCAAAATTACAACTGCAGAAGAGCAAATGTTAGCGTGCTAGACACTGTACATATACATATTTAATACAAAATTCTGAATATATAGGTTGTAAAAATTTATATAGGACATTAAATACATAGAATACTAAATTCTGCACTAGAGTGCCCCTTAGATTGCTGTACTGTATCAGCTCCACTGTGTTTCGGACGTACTCAGATGCAAGCTCAGGCAGGGATGTTTCCCTCCTACTCGGCAGCGTAGCCTATCCTCTGGGAAGAGTTCAGAGAGAGGTATTCCTCACTGCAGGGAAAACAGCAGCACATTTTAAACCTGCCTCTAAATAA
Source organism: Astur gentilis (assembly GCF_929443795.1). NCBI lineage: Eukaryota > Metazoa > Chordata > Aves > Accipitriformes > Accipitridae > Astur > Astur gentilis. The sequence continues at coordinate 14,676,541 of NC_064904.1, forward strand.
CCCTGACAGTCTCTCCAAAAAAAGGATTTGGTTTCCTTTGGCAGCAACTTCTGCTTCACACCCAGATGCTTTCAGTGCCCACCCCAGCAGGCTCAGCCCAGCCCAAAATCTGTCAAGGTCTCTGACAGAAGAAAAGCCCAAAGAACAGCCCTTCACTTCTCCTCAAGATGCACAGAAAAATCCTTTCCTCTCCATGATGCAAATTCCAGCTCTCTCCACACCTTTCACACGCCCTCCTCTCCGCTACCATCTCTGAGCTTAGCTGCCACCAAATTTGACTGATGAAAGACGACAGCTCTATTATATTAATTCCCCCCAGAAAATGGAAAAAAGTCTCACATGCTTTTCATATCAAACACATAACACATTTCAGAGTTTCTCTGCATGCTCTGGCTTCTCTTCTGCAGGAAATGTGGCTGTTGAGCGGAGTGCTCCCCAGACTGGAGGATGCTCCTGTCAAACAAATGGCAGATTTTCACTTATTCCTTTTTTTCATATTATGCACGCATGCAAGATTAAGTATGCTTGTGCTATCTTTGGCTGATCCAGTACGATGGCTGATCCAGTATGATAGCTGCCTGCAGCGGCTCCAATCTAATGGACCCAAGCCCTGTCTGCATGGCCTGAAAGGTGTGTTTGTAGAAGACAGCCCTTAGGCTATAATGCTCCAGTACTTGAACTCACACCAGACACCCTGTCTTGCCAGAAAATTAACAAAAGCAAAAGCCCCAAATTTTCCCAAAGTAGGAAACTTTTCTCTCCAAACTGTCACACTGTATAAACTCAAATTAAAATGCTTCCTGTAATTGCATCTTCGTTTTAATGACAGCCTGCTTCCATCCTCACAATCCTCTGCCCATCGCACCATTACAGATGCTTTTTACAGCTTAAACACCATCTTGATATCAGCTAATTGCACCAATCAGTGCAAAGTTTCTCCACATGACAGTAATTCCCAACAAACACTGTCATTTGATCTCATGTGTCTCAAGTCTTTTCCTTTAGTTCCCTTTTACAAAGCTTGTGCTATGGTTTTTCCTAATACTGCACCCTGCATGTTGGCAAAACTCCCTCTTCACCACAAGATTAACCACAAGAAAAGGATCTGGACCAAAGAACCCATCTCGCCTGATAAAAAGGTTATTTATTGACAACCTTCACAATTTATTCAAGCTGGAGTGCACTGAGGGAGACAGTTGTTTCCAGCGTCTTTAGGAGTTGTTGGTTTCCCCACACTACATTTGCTTCCTGAGCAAGGCAGCTCATACACCCTCTGCCAAGGGCTGGGTCTTTCTTGGAGGGCACCCTCAAGCCCACAGCCATCTTTTCAGCATTTTCCCCAAGTTTCCAACCAGGCCCTCCGTCTGCAGAACAAGCTCAGCCCCGGCAGAAAAAAAGAAAATGTCCCCAGGACACCCAACCCATGTCAGGAAGCTGGCCTAGGCAGCCAGCTTTGTAATAAGCACGAATCAGTCAGAAAAGCTGAAAACACTTGACTGTTTTCTCCAGCCGTGTACAAAGGAAGGAGCAAAGTTCCCAGACTCCGGTCGCAGCCCGAGGACTCGGGAGCACAGCGGGGCCCAGCTGAGTCCCAGCGAACAGAAGGCAGCAGGATACGGAAACTTCCCTTGGCAGCCAGACGTGCCTTTTACAAAAGCAGGGGAACTAAACGCGTTTTGCCACTCCTCGGTTTTGGGCCAGCTCCCAAAGTCTCTTTGTGCCGCGCCAGGCGGAGGAAGCCGACCACCCGGAGGAACAAAGGGCTGGGGGACAGCCCCGGCTTCGGGCTGCTGCCGCTCCCCTTGGCAGCGGGACTCTTCCCTGAAAATCCCTCCTGAGCCTTTTCCTTTAAGACTTTGTCCAAAATCCTCCATAGTTTGGGGACTGCACACCATTCAGTGACCTTGGAGCCACCCCTTCCTTTACATTACTCTACTGACCATGGCGGTAGGGAACAGCTTTACAGCAGTTCCTGGGAAACTAAGAGGAAAAGCAACCGGCAGCTGGACATGCATCACCTCCTTAACACAGTTTTCTGCTACAGTCCAGCCAGTGCTGCTTGATGTAGGAGTCGGACTCTGGCAGAAGAGAATTAATTTAAAATCTAACAATGAAAGATTGTTCTTCTCATTACAAAGGGGAAAAGAGAGAGAGAGAGAAGGACAGTCTCTTCTACAGTAGTTTCTCAGGCACGAGAGAGGATATAAGCTGGTTTTGCAGGAGCAAAAGAGGAATTGGGGGCACCCCTTTACTCTTTTACGATACTTTGCTAGAAAGGAGAGGAGATGCACATTTTAAAAGTGATTAAAGTGGATGCACATTTATTCAGCATTTCTCCTTGGGGTGTTGCAGCCAAAAGTCCCACAGAGGGGTGTCTCCCCCTATCAGCAGGGCCCTTGCACCCAGATGGGCTGGTCTGGGGAGCTTCATGGACCCCCAAGCACACAGGAAAGCAGGACTTGCCAAAATGACAGTCTCTCTCTCCATGTAGGGTCACATCTCCTGCTTCACCTTACCAGCACAGCAACATCTCCCCAGCCTACCAAAGCAGTCCTTCGAGTGCATCAATGAGACCAAAAACCTAGAAAGGGCAAGGGGAAATCATGAGGATGTTTTTACAGCAAGGAGAGTCTCCCAAGTAAATTCACATAGCGAAAATGGCCAGCAAAAGGATAGCCTTCAACTGCCACGTGTGCCTGCTGACCTCAGAGGAGTAAGCAAATCTCAAAGCTTTTGGATGACAAACTGGAACATAACTGGAACATCTGCATCTGTCAAAGTCAGGTACGGGAGATGGCGTGGGCAAGCAGAGGACATGGAGGCACTTGGGGACAGCCGCTTTCTGCTGTGGCTCCAGCACCGTTGTACCAAACAACTTGTGATAAGTCAATCCTATTTCCAGCCTCCTCCAACCCAGCTCACCGTAGCAGGGCTGTGCGTGTACACTGTCTTGCTGGAAGCTGGGCCTGACCTCAGCTGGGGCAACCTATAAGGACAGGTGCTCACGTGAATTTACTGGTTCAGGAAATTCCTCTGCCAGTGCATCTAGTAAGGAGGAAGGTACCACACAATTACATCATCCAACCCCATCACACAGCCCACCTCTCTGCAGCACCACCTCCCAAAGCCAAATCAGAAACTATGAAAATAAGCTTCTTGACTGCCAGAAAAGTAGGAGGCTAATTAACACACCCACTATGGCCTGTGCAACTTGCATTTAGGAGGTTATTTCCCTGCTGCTGAGGAAATGTGGTTCTGCTGGGGACAGGGATTTTGCACCTTGTTACCCTTCTGTGTCCCAGGCCATGGAGCCACTCTAGACAGTGCTAACAGAGGGGTGAGACTTTGCAGTCCTCTCTTTTTAACCTTCCTGGGAAACCTGGATCTGATATATTCACCGTATCCTCTCTGTTTTCTATGTTAGCTTTGTGGCATTAGTCTGTACTGGAGCAGTGGTTCAGTTGCTGACTTGGACAACGAAGTGGGGAAGGCCAGAACTGTGGTTTCTTCCACAGCTGAGAGATCCCACGTGCCAGAGGAATTTCCCTCTCTTGCTCTATTAGTAGCAGTAGAAGTGAGTGATGGGGGCAAAGCTGTTATCATATTACACTGAAGTGTCTGTGCTCGTGCTCCCCGCTTTCCCACTGGATGAAAAGCAAAACCACCTCTCCCTCACACCCACCACACCGAGACTGGCAGCTCCACTGTGGAGGTGGCCAAGGAGAGACGGTGCAGCACGGTTTCGGTATCTTGCCAAGGGAGTGCAGCGACAATCCAGCGTGGTGAAAAATCATCAGAAGGGTTACACTTTGAACTCCCCCTGCTCTGTCTCTATCAACTCATTCCTCATCCAGCTGCTATGGAAAAAAACCTCCTGGAGTGCTCAGAGGTTATGTACTATGGTTTGGCTGTTTGCCAATTCAGTAAGAATTTTTTTATTTTTTTTTATTTTTTTTTTTTAAGATTAAGGCCTTAAAAATCCTGTTAGAACTGGGTCCTACGACACAAACCTCCATTGCTATGGCTTAGCTGCCAAAACATTGCATCAGCCATCACAACAGCCTGGCACCAACTAAAGAAATACTGCATCTTCTCCTTGCGCTCAGCTCAGATCACAGATGTCAAAGTCATCAATGGCTGGAGCTGCTTGGAGATTTCGGGATGCGACCAAAGTTTTGTCAAAACATTCAAGTCCCCTGGAACAGGAATTGTTTTATTCAAAGCCTCTCAAGTCTGATAAACATTAGCCCAGCGCAAGGCAGAGGTTTCCAGTGGGTCAGCAACGAGAGCTGGGACCGGTCTGAAGGCAGGTGATGAATGCAGGCAAGACCGCAGGGCCCCAAACAACTGTATAATGTCATTGCAATGTTGGCTACCATCCTGATAACAAAGCTGCTTTCACCGAGCAGCTGCATGGTCTAGGGACATCCACTTTGCCAGAAAACTGGAAATATTTTACTTACGCTCATAGTGAGATCAAAAGCAGACATACAGAAACCAAAATTTCTGGCCAAACAGACTGCCTGGTTTCCAGACAACTGTCTTTGTGATCTCAGATCCAGCTTTCTACCTCCAGCCTCCTTGCACTCCCCACATCCTCACTCAGGCATCTCACCTTCCTGAGGGTTTATTTTCCTTTGGCTTCCGTGATACTCTTCTGTCCTGTTTCTACTCAAACCTCCCTCACATTCTCTCTGAAGATCTTCCTCACCTCCCTTGTCTCCTGATAAGAAGACCCTGCTGGGTTCTGCTCTTGATGCTGCCTTATCCCACTGCCTCCAAGACTATTCCCATCCCAGACACAAGTTCAGCCATCCCTTCCAAGTGAGTGGTTCCTGGTTCAATCCCGACTCCAGACCTGCTCAAACAAAGCCCTGCACTGTGCCTCAACTGTGAGCCTAGACCAAGCTCCTGAGACAGACTTTAGCTTCCCTCTTCTTTCCATGCCAGAGCCCAACAAGATCACCTTTCCAGGGGTCATTTCCAGCTATAGCCTTCCCCAGAATCAGCACCTCCAAGCTAAACCTTTGAGGTTCAGTCCAAATACCACTACTCAGACATGGCCTTTTCTGTCATTCTGCACAGCCAAAAGCCTGGCCAAATTCTCAGCTTCCCGGTTACTGCAGCATCATCTCTTCTGCCACTCACAGACAGAATCCTCACCCCTTCAGAGCTGTTCTAAATGATGCTGCAGAGACTCAAGCTCACAGTTTGCTCCTATATGCCCCCTAAAACTCCCCCCAGAACACTGACTCCAACACAGGCCGCTTCCTTTTCTTTTCCATCCACTCTCCCCACCACCCATTACCTCTGAGCCCAGAGGCCACCTCCAAGATCTCAGCCTGTGATGCAATTTTCCACGGCCACACTTTCAGACAGGCACCCTGATGCTTTCCACATCTTGCTCTGCAAGCTGAGCTGATCCTTCAGATTCCCCTTTGCAGCAACACCTCCAAAAACCTGGATCCTTCATAAGCTTCTGCTAAGGTGCCACCACAGCCTACTCTGCTGGCTGGCATCACAGCACTGCTTCCTTGTGCTGCCTCGTCTGTCTGTACCCGCCTGCTGTTGCTAATCCTATATTTAGACTGCAAACTCTGTAGGGCAGGGCCTGAGCTTTGCTCTTTGTTAGTACAGCACCTGGCACCACCAAGTCCTGACGGTGTTAAGAAAAACAACTGATAATACTAATAGCATAATACATCTATCCAGACTAGTGGACTTAATTCAGTTTTTTAAAAAGCTTTAATGCACCTTGTATTTTATCAGTTAGCTCCATCCACTCCCCGAAGCACTTCAGCCTGCACATACCACTGTTCCCTATTGCTCTTCTCCCAGTGCAGCTTCCCTGAGTCCATCTTGGTACCACAGCAGAAAGTGGGGTCATACTCACCTGCACTGCTCTCGAAACACTGACAGGCCAGCAAAAATCCTGTATCCCATTAGCACTTCCCAAGTATCCAAGACAGTTTCTACATGGGAATCCAGCCAGCTGCCTTGTCCTGCTTGAGAAAGGTATTATTGTCCTAGAGCTAAAGTGACATTTTATGGGCTTTGATGGCGTGCCACGCATGGGGTTTTATGAGCCACTTCACCACACTTACAGCATCACCATGCCTGAGTGGGAAGTCATTCTGCAGTAGGTTGTGTCCAAAACAGTCCTACTAGTGTTTATGATACTCAGTGCGTTAGTACCATAATGTCAGGCATGTTTCAATGCACACAGAATTGAACAGAGACCAAGTTCTAAACTGATCTTGTTTAGCGCTGGCACTAGATCTGATTTCTGTTTTGCCAAGCTGTTCAAGGCCATGGTTGACCAGTGGCTGTCTCTCATTTTGGGCCCAGGAAGACCAGAGGTAGCTGCTCATTCTGTTTTATGTGGTCATCCCAGCTGGTTTCTGCTCCGTATACTCGTCATCAGACATTGTCAGTTTGGTCTCTGTAGGACCCACAGTGGTAGGAGCTGGTCTGGAGGATCAGTGGGGTGGGTGTCAGGGCTACACTGTGCAGTAGAGCACAGCCTCATACCGAGATCCCTGACCCTCATGGGAAAAAACTAGCAGGCACAGCAGCACAGAGCTGCACCAGGCAGAACATTTCCCCTGCTGACCGTGTCCTGGCTCTCGGCATGACCCAGCTATCCTGCTTCCAGGACCAGGCTAGTGTCTCTGTGCAGCCCTATGCTGAACTGCCATGCCAGCCTGCTTAGAGGCAGCTGGATGAGCTCCATTCATCTGATGCAGACATGCCCTTGGCCAGCTACAGCCATGATCCTGCTTGGAAGGGCTTTAAATGGCATCAGCCAGACAAACAGAGTTGAATTTGGGATGCCTCTGCCTCCTTCCTCCCCCCTCCCACCCCCACCCCCCCCCCAATGCCCTTCTTCCCTCCCTCTGTCAGTCCCAGAGCCTGTCCCTCTCCCTCTGCCTGCGATGGGTAGTTCACCATGTAGCACACCCTTACCCACTCCTGAGCTCTCCTCTGTGTCCCACCCTGATGTCTCCAAGATGTCTGACTATACTGTAGACCACTTATTTTCTTGCTAGTCTTTCCCTTGGGATCCTTGCCAAGGACAGAGACTGCTTCAGCTCCAGATGCGTTTGTACACTGCTGGAACATCATCTTCGGCTGCAGCATTTCTAGGTTTGTCAATACCAAACTAATCCAGGTTTAGACCTGGATCCTTTTGCACCATCATTCTTCACAAGCACATGAAACATGATGGCCACGATCTGTCTGGAGAGACATAAAGTGGAGAAACCATAGTTATGTTTGAGCAGGACAGGGACTGCTGGAACTACCAGGCTGGGTACATACCTTGGCCACATCCTGACCTTGTGTTGGAATGAAACCTATTTATCCAACTTCCTACAACACCCATGTTTCCAGAGGAAAAACATCCAGGCATGGAAAATTGATTTTCAAGTCCAAACCCCAAGCTTGTGTTTCCTATGCGGGGTAGTTTGCCTTAGCCCAACAGATTAAGGAAAAAGAGTTAAGAGAGTGCCAAGACGAGCAGCCAGCTATAATAAATGCCACAGGCCAGAGACTGCTGTGCTTAGATGGGCATGTCTGCATCTGGTCATCAAATGCTCTATGAAGAAATGGCAAAAGGGAGCAGCCCAGCTTGTGCTGGGAACCTCACATCAAACAAATTAGGTACAACTCAGGACAGAATGGAGATGGGGCTGTCAATAACCACACAGCAGTGGGCAAAGCCCACAAGAATGGCAACAGGAGCAGGGCTTAGACCAAGAAAAACCCTCAGCTGCTGCTGTCTAGATGTCAGGGAGTCAAAGGAGGAACACTGGGAGACAACCTCACCCAACAGAGGCATTCAGACACCCGGAGCAGATCTCCTGCCAATAGCGATTACGCAAAGATAGCACAACCCTGGTTCAAAGCCCGGCACACCTGAAGGGTAAGGGCACCGGCTAGACCATAACAGAATGATAGTAAAAGCTGTGCCTTTACGGTGGCCAGCACACAGGCAAACGCTGGCTCCAGCAAATCAACAAACACTTGTACCAAAAATAAATAAATAAATAATAATAAAAGACACAGTAGCCTGCCTGTAACTGGGAGAGAGTTATTCAAATCGCAGAAGGGAAAAACCTCGTGAAAAGCATCAGAAGTAAACCAGGGCAGTACAAACGCCATCTCCGGGTACGTTTTGGAAATAATTCTGCTAATAAGGAACCCATGTCATTGTACGGGATAGTCTGTGTCTTATTATCCCCCAGCACCTGATGCACAGAACAGCAAAGGGCCTCCTGTATAAGCACAAAGTCTGCCCAGATCATTTTTAGCTCATAAAGTTGTTGCTGCTTCTGAGCCGGTACTTCAAAGCAGCCGGGACAAACAAAGTTCACTCAGATGTACGTGAAGAGAAGGTAAACTGCCTAGCAAGCCAAAAAATAAAGTGTAGGGAAAAGAAAATAATTCATGAGTTTTCTTGTAAAAGAAACTTGCATGGATGGAGGAAACAATCTAGTATTGAGCTGAAAGGCAGCAACAGAGAAATGAAAGACTCCTGTAACTGCGTCATCCAAAGAGAAACTGGACTGCGGAAAACAGATAAATCACTTCAGAGAAATGAGCTGGGGTGCAAATGAACAGATGGTGTCACTGAAACGAGATTGGCATTTGAGTGTAAAAGAAAAAGGCCCTGCAGCCCTCGGTTTTCCAGCCAAGAGGAGAGCATGCAGCCAGCTCACAAGCAGAGATGACCATGGCCAGACTCTGGGCCACTAACAGCAGGGCCTGCATACATGCGGCACACACGCGTATTTCCATATCTGAGGAAAACACACTGCTATGTTTGATGGAACCCAAAATCTGACAATGACAACTTGGTGGGTGTGCAAAGACAGGACCCAGAGCATCGCTTGGGTTTCACAGTAAACAGTAAATGTACAAAGGAAACATCGCACAAAAGTCTCCAGAGCCTCCAGCTACTGCTCAGAAACTATCCACAGCTGGCAACGCAGTTTCTACACCAGAAAGGACTGAGCTGACCCTTTTTAAAATATTATCGACGTGCATCAACAGTTGTTCCGCTACCGTGAGGCCTTCTGCAAATATGTTAAGGCTGGACAAAGCATGCAAGGTAGAGCTCTAACCTCCCACCTGCACACCAAGACTCCATCCAAACCTCTGTGCTTCTGCCACATCCCGATAACATCTCCCCTTTATCAGGTTTTGCCTCCATTTCGCCTTTTTGCTGGAAGAGGGAGGTAGTCCAGCCTGTCTCCACTACTCCAAAGTTGACTTTCAGAAATACTATCACTCGGTCTTGAATGTCCTCAACGTATTATGTCAATTCATCTCCACTGCTGTAAACCATGTGAATAGACCTAGGTGTGCAGGAGGATAGACAAATACAGAAGGAACAATTCTCAGGTTATGAAAGGAAAAGGGTTGGAAAGCTCCCAAAAAAGGTCTCACACGGGTCAATACAGGAGGCTCGGCTCCATACTGCTGTGGGAGGAAGCGGCTTCATGTTACTTACTAGTAGGTGAGGTGTGTGAAAGTACAATAAAACGCTTCAGCTGTGGGACACTTTAGGTTACACTTGGACGTTTCATGTCGCACCTAAATTAGTACGTCAGAAGTGACATTCACGATGGCAGTAATGGCACTGAGCTGCTGCAACAAAAGCACAGGGGTTTTATTACACAGGGTTTTGTTACACGCTCGCTTACAGAGAGGCCCCTTTACGCCTGTCTGGCACTGAAGAATGGCCTTACAGTGGGCACAAACAACATCACATTCATCTTCGTGCCCTTCACGCTGGCAGAGGTCTGCAAAGGGGCCCTGTAGCATAAACAAGAACCCGGTCCAACCTATTGTCTTAAGGGACTATATGGCCTGCATCATCACAGTAAATACTTTCTTCCACAAGAAACTAGGTTCAGAGGACAGTTTCACAAGAAAAGCAAATTTAATATGTATAAGCTGTAAGATGCTATGTCAGTTTTCTCATAGGGTCATCACAAAAATTTCCATCCCGTTATGCAGCTTTGCTTTATTAGTATCTTTTTAACATTGCTAATGAATCTGTACAGCGCCTTCCAGGTGCACAGCTGGATTTTCAGCTTAGGTGCATTGACATAGCTGGCCTCTTCTTTTCCAGCTGAATTTGTTTTTCTCCAAAGCCAGGAAAAAAAAACCAACAAAAAAAAAAAAAAAAAAAAAAAAAAACAAAAAAAACAACAATGCACTGGCCTTCCCTGAGCCTAGGGCATCTCAGATCTAGGTTACTGCTGAAAAATTAGTCATACTTATTCAGGGCCAATTTCTGCTTTCCCAGAAACTTCATTGGGGGCCCAATCTTCCACCACCAACCCCAAAATGCCCTTCCTTCCAGGCAGCATGGTCTGTTCATGGGTAACAAATACTGCTGCAGGCAGAGAAAATGTTTTAAGGGAAGCCCCACCTCCCCTCACGCACCCGTGCACCCCCAGCAATGCCGCTGCCAGATTCTGCCTTCAGATACGTGAGGATACCAGGAACAGGACAGGGCGCTGAGCGTCTGGCTCACAGACAGTGCCCTAAATGCTGCAGGTTTGCACGAACGCTTGACAGTGTGTGGTCGGGAATTAGGTTAGCATTGATTTGGGCGAGCTGGCGGGAGCATCCTTTGCTTTACCCGTAGACAGGCCAGTCACATGAGGAACAGCTGGAGCGCACACAGAGCCTTCTTTAATTAAAGTGCTACTCACCATTTTTCTGGCAGGGCTCCCAGAAAAGCAATAAAATGGCAGCAGAGAAAACAAATGCTACATAACACACTTCCACTCTCCTTTATGTTCCCAAGTCCCCCTTCTCCCTCAAGCATAATCTTCTTACTTTCTTTTTTTTTTTCTTTTTTAATTTTTTTTTATTTCTGTTAATAATCATTCTTCATTTGTGACAGGCTAGGAAAGGAAAAGGTCAAGAGGGAAGAAAAAAGGGTCAGGAGAATTGAAGCAGCCATTCACTGCCGTTCACGATTAAGCATGTGGAACAATGTACCTGCTTATTAGGACATCTCCCGCTCGGAGAAAACATCTGCAGAGCACGCACACCTTTTTAGGAGATGCGTGTGCCGTGAACACACGCCGGCACCTCGCGGGAACCTTAACAGCATTCACGTGTCAGTCGTTATGGAAACATTTTCTTTTCCCCTCCTTTCTCCCTTGGATCTACTGCTTAAACAAGCTTGGGATTGTCAACACACCAATAGCTGCTGTCATTTCCCAAATTAGCCAAAGTTCACTGCATTTTGCTTTGTGTTTCTCCAACCTCCGCCTCCCATCGGAGGAGCCCGAGGAGGCAGGAGAAGGGCCCTGTCCTGCGGCACACGGCCCATTTCACAGACTTGATCAGTTCCCAGCAAGAAACCTGTCTGATGCTAATAATAACCACGATGCTATTTTTGTTGTTCCTGTTGTATTATTAGGCTCTTTTCAGCACAGGGCATGGAAGGAAAGACACGGGGACACACAGAACAAAAATACGAAACCAAAGACAGGTACACGTTGCTCCAATTATGGAGGAAATGCGTAATCATCTTCTGAACGGGAGCAAGGTTATTAGGGACATACGTGCTGAAACACAAAAGGGCATTTCACTCCAGGAAAGCACCTTGGAGTTGAGAGAAATTGGGAGCTAATTCAGTACACGCAGTATAACTGGAGCTCGGTGGGACACGGGGTCCAAGAGCCAACCCTCTCCAAATGGGAGGAAGAAAGCTGGACCTAAATGAGAAACCAGTCCCAGACCCTCAAACCTGAAGCCCACAACGGAGTTGATCTGAAATAGAGAACGTCAGAAATCTGGATCTGAATTTTTCAGCTTGAGCCCATCTCTGTGTCTGAGATTTACAGTTAGATATGTTTATATTGAAACAAGATGGCTATAAATACAGTATATTTCTCTCCCAGTAGAGTCTAAGTAGAGGAATGCTTAAAAGCACTCAGCAGGGGACTAGCACAACTCCCAGTGAATTTAATTATAAACTCTCCCTGCTTTTACTCCAAGTAGTTTAGGCTGGGAGTAGTTAGACTGCTTTTGAAAATCCCGCTCTATTTGTGTATAGCTACAAATCATCTATATTTATATAGCTGGATGTGCATCATAAGAACATACACAAGAACACATTTTTATTAGCATGGATCAGGAATTTTCCATGCAGGACTTTTTTTAATTTGGGGGATGAGGAAGAGAGTACAAAATGAATTTAGTGCATGGACTAAAAAATAGTAACTTTGACAAAACAATTTGATATTGTGAATATTCAAACAAATTATTTCACTTTAGCTCAGCTGGACCTGAACCATCACCTCTCTGAACTGCTGGCAAGCCCCCAGGTGCTGTGGATGGAGGGATGGACCTGTTGTTCTTCACAGGCTGGGCTCCCTGGCCGGACCACATGTCCCATCGTGCGTAAGTCTCATTACTGCTTTAAAAGCAGCTTGGTATCATTCTAAATAAAAGCAACACTGCTATTAACTTATTGGGCAACACTGGCCTACTTAGGAGTTTTATCAGATCTGTCTGATGATCCGTGGCAGGGACAAGAACCTGTTGCAAAATTTTATCTGTGGCTATGTAATCCTACATGATTATTTTTCCCATCATCTGAGCAGAATTATTTTGTCTCATAAGCATTTCTGGCCTTTCGCTCTGTACAGAATGAACCAATTTTAAAAATGAAAAAAGATTGAAGGCACAAAAGCTATTGTGGCTATACAGAGCCCTTAATTATAACATTTTACCTTTGGAGAAAACTATTTTTCATTAACTGAACAGGTAATAGTATATGATGGTGATTAAGTTTAATGGAGCTGAGACCAAGGTGGGGAAGATAAAGTTACAACTGAGAATCTACTTTAAGTGCAAAACCAGCTTCTGTTTGGAGAGGCGTTTGATGGAAAACTGCACTGCTTCTAACTAAATGAGGCTTAAATAGGTGTAATTTTGTATGTATTAAAATTAAGATTCCTTTAGGTATAAACCATGCAAGTTTCCATGCAATTACCACTCTTGAGAAGCAGCAGAGAGCATACACCATAAAGAAAATGGCACTTTTTAATTTTATAAATGAGACTGAACACATGCCTTTCCAATGGGAGAAGGAAATACAGCCATCAATGAGCTAGGTTTAGCCAAAATAACTGAGAAGCTTCAAAACCTTCAGTCCAGTGAATTTTGTCTGTTCCAGCCTAAGGGAAATGTTTTTCTTCCTCATCTTGGCTTTCCTGACTTGGGCTGTATCACATCTCCTCGCTGGGTCTGTCTCTCCAGCCTCTCCGCCTGCCTCCTGTGGACCCTCCAGCACCTCTGCCTTCGCTGTAGCCATGGGGCTATGTATTAGCATGGCCTTTTTGCATCTTTCACCTGCCTCTGCTCCCTGAATTTAACCCAGAAGTTTCTCCTGGGGAGCAAGGGAAAGATCTTGCAAATGGGAATTTCTCCACCGCACACTAATTTGGAGTCAGCCCCTACAAGCTCTGCAGTGACCTGCCCCCATCTTCTCAAGCACCATGAAACACAGAAAAGGCTATAACTTCTTCATTAACCATTGTCAGCAGACAGAGCAGAATAATAGAGTAAAAAGGTGGGAAGATAATAAACAGACACCATCTCACAAGGATGTCTTGACGAGACAAATATCAGACGCCGAACAAAATGCATCCCCTCTTAAGTGGCATTTCTATATTTAACACCATCTAAAATGTGATAATTTACACTGTCACAACATGTCTCTTAGAAACATTCCCATTTTATTTGCAGTCAGCTAAAGTCTGGAACTCAAATTCTGACCTCCTTTCTAGTAGGAAAAAAAAAAAAAGAAAGAAAAAAGGGGGGAAAAAAAAGGAAAGCTAACATCTGGCAGAGCTGGGTATTTATTAGACTTTATAAAACTCCACGCTTCTGTTATACATAAGACAGGCACAAAAGGGGCCCCCAAAGTGTTATTTCCCCACCAGTGTGAAACAAGTGGCTTATTCAGTAAGTTTTCAAAGAACAGAGGCAAATGGATTATCTCAAGGAGAAGTTAAACACAGAGAAATGCACTGTAGCTTACTGTTGGGTTTAGCTGCCTGGTGGATGTGGAGGGAGGGGGGGGTGGAAATCTATAAAATCTATCATCGTGGTGTCCAGCTGAGACTTTACACTTCTCAGGGAAATCTGAGCTGTGAACCACCAACAGCTGCTTTTCTGCCAACTTGTGAAATCACCCACGGAAGGAAAGTGTTTTCTTAAGAAATTCTCAAAACGCAGCAAGGAAGAGCCCACTAAATCCTCCGGCTCCTGATGCCGGGTCAAGACGACAAGTTTTTTCCAGCCTAGCTGTGACTGTCGAGTGCGATGAGGTGCAATTTGTGACTAACATAGCTGGGCTGGCGAGAGCTCCAGTCTAGGGAGAATTACGTGGGCTTTTGCTTGTTTTCCTTCAACATCACCAAAATACAGGTTACCCACTGAAATCCCAGTCATCCCCAGGTTCCCCACTCCCAGCTTTCTGAACGTGGACCTGGGCTTAGCCCTGACACAAGGGCAGGTCCAAGGTAGGACCCAGTGTCCCCTTCACTTCCCACCCTGGACTGGTTCTCCTGGGATCTGCTTCAACCACTGTGCCCAACACCTAGATCACACACAAAAATAGTGTTTTCTTCGCTTTGGTTCATGGGGTAAAAAAAAAAAATGTTACATAGCAAAGTTCAGCGAGTGAGAGCCAGGAACTGAGAATGACCTGTAACAACAGGGATAATATTTCTACCTAATTTAAAAGCAGAAAAACTGCTCTAAAGTTGGATTCATAAGTTGTTACCATTGCTCTTGCTGACAAGACACACTTTTCTGCTCATGCTGCCATCAGTAAAGCCCTTCATGGAGATGACGAAGGAGAGGTTTGCACTCCCACACCTGGATGCAACCCTTGATCTCACACTCTGCTGCTGTTGCAATGGGGCAGGGGCAGCAAAAACTCATGTGTGTGGTGGTAAATTGCAGGGTACAGGCACACTCTTTGGAAAGTAGCAGGTGCTTTTAGGGCAATAAGTTTTGAGTCTGAGATGTTCCTGGCCTCTTTGGGATGAAGGATATGAGGGAAGGACGAGGATGAAGGATACAAGCGAAGGATACAAGGGCATTGGTAGGTGGCCCCATGGGTTGAGCAACATAGTACTTGGCCCTAGGTCTGGTTTTAGGGCACAGAGGTAAGGGGTTGGTACCAGACTGAGGCAAAGCTGCTGGACAGTGGGGGACAAAGTCCAGGCTGATGTCTGGCTCTGACCATGACACAAGTTCCCCACACATTCAGGACACCCCAGGGAGCTAAAGCTGAGGCCTTTCCTGGTGGCACCCAGCAGCCCCATGCACCGACCGAGCTAATTAATTTTCCTTCTCCACACCAAAGGAATTACAGGTGCCATTTGCCAAAAAAGCAGGTCCTTAACACAGAGATATCATCGGCCAGTGACTCTGGTTTGCAGATGGGCTGCATTTCTGCTTGGCACAGTGGTGCAGCAGGCTGGAGGAGGCAGACCTTACATGGGGAAGAGCAATTTCTTTTAAAGCATACAGCTTTAAAAGAAGCTGCTAAAAGATCCTGTTTCAGCCAACCTGAAACAGTTTGGGTTGCATTCATTGAGTACTCTTAAATGTATAAATAGTTTCAGGGCATTTGGCACCTTTCACAGATTGAGAGACACAGCTGATGTCTCTTCTGTTGCAGCATCTCAGGCATTTATCTCAGTTCAGATCCCATCCCTCTTGAATTCAAGGTCTTTTTCCTCCAAAAATAGCCTACCCATCCAAGTATAGGGCATATCCAAGGGTGGGCACAGCGGAGTATTCCCACATACTGGGATCTATGCTTCCCTCCTGGGCTTGGCCTCACCAGACTGAGAGAAGAGCTGGTCTGCCTCTTCTCCCCTCTGTCCATTCATGTTTCACACAAGCAGCAGGAGAGCTGGCTGGCTGCCCATGCCCAAGGCACCCTCCTGGAAGGTTGATGACTGAGGCACAAGTCCTCATCCCAGATTATGGTCTCATAACCAAGGAGAGGGTCATGGCAGGTAGTGGTACCTGTTCTGTGGGTCCAACTTTTCACTCTTACTTATGATACACATTTTCAGTCAAATAAAGCATTCATTTAACCCTGAAACATCTTTTTTCTTTCACTTTGCAAATCCCAAACTGGTCAATTTGGGGCCAATCTAAGTAATTGCAATAATTGCTTTAAGGTTGAGCTCTTCACTCCACCTAAAGCAATTTATTCATTCAGCCTATCCCCTTCACCCCAGAGTCCAGGTTTTATACCACCCAGCAGGGATGACACCCAGCCCAAGGCGTTTGTACACTGTCCTACTGCCCCTGAGGACGGTACCCCTGGCAGGCACAGAGCAGACTTGCTCTGTGTCAGGTCCTCTCAAAGTATCCAAAGAAAAACACCAAAACAGCATCCTCAGCCCTTGCCTTATTCTGTCTGCAGCAGAGATGTGCCAGTCACCTAATGGCATCAAATTAACAAATGAACAGGTCTGGTAGACCAATTAGCAGAGAGTGCAAGCCATTTTCAAACAGGCTGCAATTGTCAGCTAATGACCTTGGAAGAAGCTCTTTTTGTGGTTTTTTTCTCCCTCAGAAAAGTCCATATTAAACCAGTTGATAGCAGCCGAGTGTCACTTACTGGGCTTTTTATGTCATGGAAGTGCACTGGGGGGGGGGGAAAAAAAAAAAAAAAAAAAAAAGGGCAAAATTGGGACGCCGAGTCAGTGTAATTCAAGCAGCACCTCACTGCTTTACCAGTCATTTAAGAGCACAGCACCTTTGCTCAGCAGACATACAGGCTTCTCTCTGGGAGCATTAGCTTCTCAGCTCCGAGTAATGCACCACACACATGCTGTAGTGACCACGGGATGAGCTGCGAGCTCCCCCACAGCTCCTTATGAGCCTAGGCCATCTCAAGCTGCACTGGGCTCTTTCCAGACTTGACAAGTGCTTTCGTTAGTAAAAGACAGCTGCCGCCTTAAGCTGCTCAAGGAACAGCCCAAGATTGGGAGTCTGACCAAGAGCCTCTCCCTGCTGCTCCTCCTATTTTTTTAAACAAAACCAAAACACTGTGTGACCTGCAAGCAATTGTCCACCCTCACCCAGGAGTGAACAACCTGCATGCCAAGGGGTAGCTACCTGTCAATATCTCACAGGGAACCATGGTGCTGAACATAAAGTGGGACAAGATAGACATTTGCACTCCAGAGCATCTCCTTTGGGACCACGGCTCCCTGTAGTTGGGGGGTGTGTCGTGTTATCTCACTCCTCCAGGTGACCCCTTCCCAGGAGCTGCAATCAGTCCTGGACCAGTGAGAGAATTAACAGCCAGTATCACACAAGCCCTCTGGGCTGAAGATGCAAGGCCAGGTCCTCACCCAGAGGAAGCTGGCATGGCTCTGTTGAAGCCAGCAAAGTCCCAGTGATTTGCACCATGGAAGAGACATGACATCACTAGGAAGGAAAATCCTGAATCCTCAGAGCATGCAGTTTTTGAGCCACGTTCCCATCCCTCCAATGTGGCACAGCAAAATCCCAAAGGATGGCCAGCAACTTGGAGCAGGTTTCTGGTTTGTTTGGCATTCCCCACCTCCTTCCTCAGACAACTGGATTTCATGATTCCCAGAGAGGTTCCACAGGAGAATTTAGAGAGGGAACAAAGTGGTCCAAGAGAGCAGAACTACTGCTCGTTAGTTTTCTTGTGTGCTCTGGATTTTGGTTTATCGCTTTGCAGCCGTCCACATCCCTTTCCACACCGGCAATGCTTCAGGTGCTCCCCTATCTACCACCCAGGTCTGCCCACACCTGGGAAGGTCATGTTGGAGTCTCCAGTGGTGGCCCCCCCAGCGCTTCCTCCTGCTGCCAGTTTCACAAAACTCCCAAGAACTGAGTATCATCAAGATCTCTGTCCCTCTGTCAACTGTAGTTGGAATCAACTGAGGGGCTCACCCCTGTTAAAGGTCAAGAGGAAGATGGAGAGACTGCAGGTAGATAGCTCCTGCAATTGTATATGCCTCATTCTTTTAGGAAAGCAGGTTAAATATGGGGTGGAAGGGATTAAATTATCTGAAAATGCTTCAGAACAGCTTTTCTAAGAAATACACTGCATAACCGCAACTCCTCACAGGAAAGGACAAGATGAAAAAATTTTAATAGTAATTTGCCTAGGAGGAAGAAGTTATGAATTACTTCTGTCTTGGATGCTCCTGAGTAAGGAATCAGACCAAAATGAACCTGACAAAGCCTTTGTAATGTCTCCTTACTATGAGGTAGTAATATCATCATCTGTCCTACAGCATCAGGGTCATAGATAATTGTGTAAATCAATAAAGTAGACAAGCATCTTTCATCTGAATCAGCTATTCTGTATGCTGTTTATTTGGTAGTACAGTGACTCAGAAACCTTCATTCTAATTCTGTGATTGGTCTGAGACCTTAGCAAGCTCCACTGCCTCAGTTTCCCCACTATGAAATGAGGATATTAGCCTCAACCCAACTCCAGAAAGGCCTTCAAAACAGACACTGATATTAAAAGGTTACTGTGAACTACATCAAACCTCCTGCTGTCACATAGCCTTCAGTCTTAGCACTTTGTCGACTTGCTATTGCAATAAAAAAAAATAACACTTCAGTACAGCTCCACATACAGGTGTGGACAAGCTGTCCTTTAGGCACTCTAGGCACTACCAGAAGCAAGAAGGGATCAAAATAAAGAGCAAAAAATGGACTTCTACTCACCCTTTAACAGTGCTGTCTTGCAGTTGCAGGCACAGAGGTGCCTGATGCCCTGGGCTGGGCATTACCCTCACCCCACTCCCTCACTGAGGGTGGTGGGATGGCTCTGGGATGCTCTGCTCCCCTTCTTTTATGGAGCAGTTGTCAGGGTAGCCATGAAATTTCCACAAGTATGATGCAGGTGCTGCCAGTCCTTGCTCATAGCCAAGGAATCAACAATGTAACTCCACAAAGGCTGTCCCAGCCTTGTTTTCTGTGATCTGTTTTATGCCAAGCATTTTCATACAAGCTCTAACCCCCATTGCATCTGGGAAGCTAAAGGGCAGAATCATTCATCTAAATAAGAAGTGTAAGCCAAGAAGATTCAGTAAGAGAGAAGACATTTTCTGCTGAGATAGGAAGTGAGATGATGAGCTGATAAGCAGGAGAGATTTTATGTGTCTATGAATACATTGTGTTTTATGGTCTTATACCATAAGTATGAGTTAATAAACAAGATGTACTTATATGGCTATCTATCACATCCAGCTGGCGATAAGTACATTGTAGCGACATAGCTATACATCCCATACATCCAGATATAAATGCTTTGCTGCTTTTGGCAATACACTTATGTCCAGAAACAGTATAGTGTATTTACTTGGTATTTATTTGGTATACACTCTGTGTATGTGTGTGTGACAATGATTACATTTCATTCACTTTCCTCTTGAACACCTGTGTTTGTATCCCTGTTACAGACTTATTCAAACATGCCCTCCTCCACCTGCCTAAAAGCTCACCTGCATGTTTCTCCAAATATGTTGGGGTCAGAGCACTGCCAGACCAGATTGGTGCACAGCGTGAGGGATCACCACACCATAGAAATGAATACCCTGATTTTAGGCCATCACCTTGAAATCATACTTAGTATGAGCCAGGTTAAGCTAAAGCCTAACGACAACAAAAAAATATTCCAAAGTGGACCATAACATTTCAAAGGTTCATAAAGACATACATCGCAGAAAGGAAAGAAAAGAGCATTTCATGTGGTTGTTGCAAGGTCAAAACCAACAGAAAACTTCCTCCACCGTGGTGATTCAACAGTTTGGAGACACTTACCTCACCAGGGGCTTAGCTCATAGGATGCCCTTTCTACAATCTCAGTCTGCATACACAGGAAAAAAAAAAAAATAAAAAATCAGGATTGGTGCAGCCCATTGCTTCTCCTCCTTAAATTCAAAGATCCCTTTAGTCATTGCAATAAAGGTGCACTGACCCCCCTCCAACAGGAGACAATTCCACCGATTTTCCCCTCTGGGCTAGGGAGAGCTCTCCTCTCTGAAAATGCAAATATGCAGTTGGGTGGCCAGGTGCAGTCATCTCCTGTGCTTGAAAGCCATTAGCAAATTATTCAACTACTAAAGGATAAGCTAATCTTTTCTACCTGGGGCAGGTGCTATGCAGCCCTCAGCATGAAGCCTTTCTGCCTACTTTGTCACATGGACATGCAAATTACAGGCTCAACTCTGTCTCCCGGCATGCACATATGTTAATACAGGGTGCTCACAAAGGCCTCTTGGTTGAGACCGGACCCAACTGCAGTCATTTTAGAATGCAAAAGACCTTTGGGGAGACTGACACCCCCATACACACTCCTTTCTGGGAGAAATACTGTGACATTCCCCTGCTCTGCTGGAGATGAATCACTTGAAGACCACCGAGAAACTTGCTGCAGATGGGAACACCTGCAGAAGGGTGTCACCCTATATTTTCTTTGGGTATCTATCATAAACAGCATTTGTTGTTCATTTACAGTGAAACAATTGTTTTAAGCTTTTTAAAAGTTAAAGTGTACTTGGAGTGGTCTGAAACATGCAACTTATAATGTTTCCATTCCTCCCCTCAAATGAAGGATGTCAATTTGCAAAAAATGTGCTCATTTTCAACTTCACTTCCTCGAAATCTCAAAACTTCTGGCATATCCCCCTTAGCTCTAATTCTGAAATGAGAGTTTTGTTTTAGATTTCAGTAATATAACAGTAAGTTTTGTTTTGCTTTGTTTTAAGAGCATTAGCCATGGGTTAAAATGACAAAAATATCCCTTAAGCAACAGCCTTCAAATTTCTTTTTTGTAAAGAAGTATACCTAAATCACCCTATTTCTGATGACGGAACGTTATAAGTGATGGAGGGAAGCTGTGTAAACTTGGGTACGTACATGAAAGCAGTGTGTTGCCCCAAGGACACCACTGCAAAAGCCCTTCTTTTATACTGCCTTTGGCAGGAGGAGAAAATGTTTAAACACATTAACCAATTTAAATAGGCAAAAGGAAGGGAAGTTATTTCCTTTAGAATCTATAATGCACTGTAAATCAAAGAAACTTTCTGGAAAACTTAGTAGATATGCAATAACAGATAAAAGACAAATGCAAAGAAACTCAATTACTTGCTACAGAAAACAACAAAAAATATATGTTCAAACTCTGGTCTGTTAGATCCCTGTTCCCTCGGTGCAGGATTTTCCTTCAAAAAGAGAAAAGAAAGAGACATGTAGATCTGGTTTTTCTCTGCCTCAGTTCATTCAATGTGTGCCCAAAAGATAACCAAGAGAGTTTGGTCTATGCTGTCATCCATCTTTAATATCTCAACTAGCCAAAGGGTTGCTGAAGATGTTAGGGAAAAGAGCAGCCCTATTAGCCCACCTTTGATCTTTCATATGTGAGCTATGTGAATAAAACACTGCACATCATTAAAATTGGCTTGGTCTTTGAGTTCACTATGATAAAGAGGCAATACTGAAGCACAGAGATGACTGAAAAGGAAAGCGGGTGCTGGGTCGGAGGATGCAGAGCTCGACTGGTGACACTTGGAGTCCATTTTATTAACCAGACCCCAGCTGAGGTTCACAGACCAATTTCACTGTGGTGGTGGAGGTAGACATACCCACTCGTGTGGTCCACCCAGCCAGTTAGCAGGAGTCCTGCATGGGGTGTAGGGCTCATCTGCCAGTTTACAGTCCATCATATCCTTGAAAATTGCTGGTTATCTTTGTTAATGCTTTTAAGTATTAAGGAAAACCCTGAGAAATATGGTTGCTCAGGGATTAGCACCCTTTTCAGCCAGCCCTGCTCCAGGAAGGGTCACACTGGGCAGAGGAGCGGTGTGGATAACTGTGGGCAGAACCTGGTTTGTCTCCCTCAGCCCACCCTGCCAGGTAGCATGTGTCACAGCTTCGTTTTGCCTGTCTTCACCTGCTTTTATCTACGATGTGGGACAAGGATCTGTGATTTAAATGTCTGAGCCCATCACTTCAAATCGCATGTATCCCTGCTGAGAGCCCGAGACAGATGCCAAGGATGCTGCTTGGTAGTCAGCAACATCAAGGCTGACTCAGATTACGAGAGAAACTCATCCTCTGCTGGAAGTTGGTTTGTGAAGCATGAGACCCTGGGAAATCATTTGGTAGATATATTTTTTTGTCGGCATGTTTCATCACATAGCCACTTGACATTTTTTCCACCATGGCACTCCTCACCACAATGAATGTGCTTGAGGCGTGAGCCAATGCCAGGTAGCAAAAGAGAGCATTCACTGCCTCCTCTGTCTAAAAGGTTAGAGAGGTGCATAAAGGTTGGGAAGAGAAGAGAAATCCAATTGTTTTAGCTGGGAATCACAGCGTGATCTCCCCACTTCACTCTCCCACCACTTCCGAAGTGCTCAGCATGGCTCGGTCCCCAGAGGTCTGCTGGTGATGCGGGCTGAACCCTCCTGGGTGCCACAGGACGTGCAGGTGCTGGTGCAAGAGGTGAGGTGCTCCAGCAAATCAAGTACACCGAAGACAGGTACTCAGCCTCCTTGCAGACCTTTGCTCTTAAGATCTCTTCAGCCCTTCATTCACTCACCTGGCAGAAATGGGTACAAGAAAACCCCAAGAGAGCTTAAAGTGAGCACAATAGCTGACGCCTGGGGCTGTGCATCGAACAATAAGGAGTAAAGGGTCTCCAATAGCTGCTCAGTAAGTGAGAGCCATCCCTTCACTGCATTAACTGAGACAGGCTTTAGTGGAAAAAATAGATTGTGGCAGGGTAAGTGAGATGAGATCATGGTGAATTAGGGTTGCATGAGCAAACCTGAGCCTCTCCTTCCCTAACACTGAGACCTGAACAACGCTCTGGGAGCAGCAGTGGGATTTCTGGGGAAGCAGCATGTAACAGCCCACACTGAACAGGACAGTAATCACAGTGATGTGGATAAGAGAACTGAAAATACTCCAGGTTTTCAGAGTTTTTTTGAAACCTCCCTGTTTTCCTCAAAAACAGACAGAAAGGATATAGGACCTTCATAGCACCATGTTTCCACAGATGGGAAACACAATTCCTCCCCACAAATATTGCGTTGCAACAGATCACCTAGTCCTACAACATGGAAGATAACAGCTAAGCCATGGGGCAAAGTGGACACCTCTGCTTCTTGGACCAAAAATTACGCATTTGCTATGATCTCATGGCTTCCTCATCTGCTTGATTTTCCTATTCTTGTCTCTGACCATGGTCTTCCAAAAAAACCAAAGGTTTCTGGTCATAGGTGAAGGTTAGTTGGAAGTGTCATGCCCTGTCTTCATGCCCCCTGGGAACAGAATAAAGAGAATAGATTAAGACTGTAGCATGATGGGTTCAGCCCTGACAGTATGAAACCTTTACTAATGCTCAGGACAACAAAGCTCTAATGACAGCTCTTGAAGAGATGGTCCTGATTTCTCAGGATAGACAAAGACATCTGCCAGGAACAAGTCAGGCTGAGGTGACTCTGCCAAGGACTAAGAGAGTGGACAGATGAGCTCCTGCAGGTCCTTCTAGCCTTTGCTCCTGTGATTTGTGGCCACCGTTAAGGCCTTGCGGTCAGGGAGGAATCACAGAAGTAGCAACATGGGTAGCTTTAACCTAGCTGAAGACATAACAATAAGATTATAAGAACAGCCTTATTGGGTTATACCATGAGTGTATCTCACCTGATGTCCTGTCTCCAAAATCAATCAGCCAAGAGCAGACACCCAGAGAAGAGTAGGAAGATGGGGCAAGTGTATGTTAATACCTCCTCAGAAAGCTCTCCTAGCCCCCAAAATTTGCAATTTGAAAACTTCCTGAGCCAAAACCATTGTCTTTGATGTTAATAAACTCCAATTGACTCTCTTCCAAGTGTTTCTCTATCCCTTTTGGAAATGCCTAGTGATGAGTTCCAGTGAAGCTATGAGCCATGTGAGAAACCACCTGCTGTGGTTTACTTTGAACCTGTACCCGTCTAGTGAAGTCCCATAGTTTTTCCTACAGAATTAGAGAGAAAAAAGTGGCTGAATGATGAATTATTCCTTATTCATATGCTCCTGATGTTGTGAGCACTCTGTCCCATCCTTGGAGGACAGCTGATGGCCTCTGTCTTCCAGACCCTCACCCAAGCTGAAGACCCCTCTCTAGCCAGGGGCATGTCACAAGGAAGTCACCTCCCCTCATCACTGCAGTGTTTCTAGATCTGTGTATCTTTTTTGAGTTGGGTCCAGTCATAGCTGCACACGTTGATACCATTGCAGAATGATGCTGCCAGTTTTTATTCTCTTCCCTACCGGCAATGACATGGCAGGCTAGGCCAGGAAACAGTGCAGGTCCACCAAAATATGCAGCCAAATTGCCAGCTAGATTTAGAACTTCTGCCACTGCATCTTTACTGTTTGCATTTCCAGCTGTAGCTAGATTGAATGGTCATAGCAAGAGCATGGGAGTGCTCTGTGTGTGTTTACAGCTTCTAATACAATGGGGGTCTAACCCTGGGATGAGCTTGCCACAACCCGGTCCACAACCCTTCCCAAGCGCACACAGTTCATTCAGCCAGTGGGATTAAGACATACAGATGTCTGTTGTCAACAGGACCTTTTGACTCTGAGTTTCAGCTCTGAACAGTTATCCAGGAATAGCAGGGTCAGTTGGTCCTCACCTTTAGCTTGCCTCAAGAATGAGGTTTCAAATCAGCTCAGGTTGACTCTCTCTGGAGACACCAGAGGGTCTTCCTCTACCACAATGCACCTGAAAAAAGAAATTAGTGAAATGACTGAGACAAACCTAAATACAATGTCCTTCTCCAAAAGTTTAATTTTTTTAGTAGCTGTCCAAAAGTCTAGTTCTGCAAATCCAAATTGTCTGACCACTTATCCTTGCTTTCTAGGCTGTTAGAGCAATGCCTCTGCTAAGTGGAGTTTTACTTTGTTAACAGTATCTCTTTTTTTTTTTTTCCAGACCACTGCTTTTCTTCTTCTTGGGGACATTTGCCATCTGTTTTATAATTTCACCATTATCTGATGGTAGGACTCAATGACCTTTCTAGACTTTAATTAAAGTTTCTTTCTTTTTAAATCATCTTCATCAAATTCATGTTTCCAAGCCACCTCTCTTGTGAATATTTTATCATTCTGACTGCAAGAAGATACATGACAGAAATATATTAATTACTTTTTATTTTATCAAACCGATGAATTAATCTGTGATTGGGTACGAAAAGGGTAGAAAATGTCTGCTGAAGTCTATATAGATGTCGTGTTAGTCATTTTATGAGTCACTTTACAATTTTTACACCATTTGTGTTTTCAACCGCAAATGCAGGCCTTAGCAGCTCAAACCCAACACGTAACCACCCAGCTAAGCCTAGTTAAGCACTTACAGCATGTGGACTTCGCTATATCGTGCACAGAGCGGTGGGATCGCTTTCCTCTGCAGCATGTGCTTAAGATGCTAGAAAGGAGGTAACGAGGTCATTATCTATCCCAGATGGAGGGACCAGGATGGGAGCAATGGGGACGTGAACTCTAGGCAGGTCACCTCCGAGCGTGGCTGTGGAGCGGGCTCAGGCTGGGGGGATCTCCCAGGCAGGGAGATGCTCCCCCAGAGCCAGCCGGGGCCTGCCTGGTGCTTGCAGTGGCCCTGTTGGCCGATGCCATGCCACTGAGCTTTTCTGCGTGGAGGAGAAATACTTGGTGACAGGCTCCTTTCTCTACTGTGGATTTCTTTGATGGCTGTGGGCAAGACAGTCAGGCTGAGCTTTAACATCTCTGCTGCACTCCTCATCCATAAAACAGAGGGAGAAGAGGGGAACACGCTTCTCTGCGTCCCAGGGAGCTGAGGATAAACACATCAAGCTCTGCCGTGCTGTCAGATGCTGTGTCTGTGCAGGGACATGCAAAAAATCGCAAGCTTAGAAAGTCAGCCTCTGCTTTTGAGTAATCAGCAGGACAGGAGTGATTACGTCTCCCCCTTTGCTAGCTTCAGAAACAGACTCTTTCCTCCAGGCTGGGGAGGAAGGGAGGAATCACCGTTGCTCTGTTTTCTCCACTGAAGGCAACAGAGCCCCAGCGATGAACTGCAAGTGCAGACTGGGCTGCATCTGTTCACCCGCGATTGCTGTCAGGACTGCTGCGATGGCGCATCCCAGAGCACAGGCCTGTGAGTGCAAATCTCTACAAGTGCTGAAAGATGTTATTCAAATTAGGAACCACATTTCTCATTTAACCATCTGTGGTACAATGACCTCTTTCTTGTGCTTCCAGAATAGTAGTACACGTAAATATCACAAAAGACTGTGCATTTAATATCTTTGTAATATGATGTAAGAGGCTTTACAGGAGTATGCCCGGAATGGAATCAGAGAAACAAGTAGCCTAACGTTCAGACTGTTATTTAAAGCATAAAAAAGAATTACTCAACAAACCCCTGGGGAAGGCAAGGAGCAGGTAAGATGAGTCTGTCCCTCTCTGGTCTCTGAGTATCATGTGGCCTCATGCACCCCCAACTCTGCAAGCAATGAAGGAAGGGCTCTGAAGGAGGGCACAGGCAGCTCTGGGGCATTTTAGCTTCAGATGGCATAGCATTTGTTCCGTGCCTTCAACTCCTCCAGGTAAACCCCTTACGCAAGGAAACTCCAGCTTGAGTTAACAGGGGGTGATTCCAGATTCCCCTAACGGAAAGAGAAACAGAAACTGGAAGATTAAGCCCTGGGTATTAAAAATGGTGTCCTGGAACATCATAGCAATTGTCCAGCTCCCTAACACACAACAAGGCGGCCATTCAAAGAGCACTCAATGTGCTAACAGAGCAAATGCACAACTTGGCATGAAAATTGTCATAACAGGGTTCAGGAAAGGAAGCAGTGACTTTCATTGTTCAGCCTGATCAGGAAAACTGGCATGGAGTGCAGCAAGGAAGAGCATACCTGAACCCCAAGGAGTTTGTAAAGACCACGAGTCATTTCTAACAAGCAAAGGACTACGCACTATGGCTATACCCGTAGAAGACCGATGCTTCGGTTGCCCTAAGCCCCACCACTGCACTTCTTTGCCCCAGGGTGAGCTATGATGGGGCAATCTGCCTCTCTGTTCAGATGCCCAGTACAGCTGTGCAGAGGAGACCTCCACTGTGCACGAAATACGCATAAATTGACACCTGAGTTGGGAGCTTTGGCACAGAAGGAGGGCTCTGGCTTTGTGAGAGGGAAAGAGGGAAAGAGCACAGATCATGTGCTGCCTCTCCTCAGAGTCAGTGAGCCCATCAGGGCGGGTGAGAGCACCAGCAGTGCAGTGAGTACCCGGGTTATGGATGGTGGGAGGACACACGGGGGCTTTCTGTGCCATCTGGAAGCCAGACTGACACTAACTCCCAGTACAACAACCCTCAGAGATACTGCATGTCTTGAAAAATGTAGAAATGAAACTTACTTTTAAATTGAGGGATCAAAGAGACACCTTTTTCCATTAAAGCAGGACAGGGAGCAAGGATACCTCTGCTTGGTTCCTTGGTTTACTATAAACTATCTGTGCTAATTGCTGAAGTGCTTTGTGCCTCAGTTTCCCCATCTTTGGGATGGGGAGGATGCTGCTCCACCCCTGAGAAGCATTCGAGGAGTACACAGACCCTCTTTAGGGACACAATATTTTCTTAACCCTTCTAGCACTCTAACTGGACGGTGCTGTGCCTGTCCATCTGTCCATCCATCCCTCCATCTGCAGAAAGCATTGCGTGCAGTCTGCTCGGAGAGCTTGTCCCTGCCCCCCTGCTTTTGCAGGCTCTCCATAAACTCTGCAGCACAGTTGTGCCTCTGTTTCCCCATTGCCCTGCCCGTACTGCAGAGCAAACCGATGCACAGGCCTCGGAACCCTTGGGGACTATTAGCTGCTCTGAAAACAAACCTTTTCCCTCCCACGCTAGAGTCTGTTTCGCATACCAGCACCTCAGGGAAATAACTCAGCTCCATTGCCTGCCGTTCACCTCCCCGACCAACGATGATTTCCTCCCACCAAGCAACTCTCCGCTGATTTTACGACACAGTCCAAACAAGCACATTGCGCTTGGGTTTTTTTCCCCCTCCAGTTGGAGAAGGAGGAGTAATTGCATTTGTCACCTCTGATCATACACCCACAACCCACTGAAAGTGAGCCATTATTCTCATTTACAAACAGGTAGGTAATCTCTTCTCACATGCCCTTAAAAATCATTGTGCTATCAGAGCAGACTGTGCAGGTTAGCCGATACTGGGAGATTGTCTTCAGCAAAGCAGTAAAAGCCTTAAGTGCACTAGATTGGTTTTTGATTGACTTTTGGAGGAATAGTATATCAGAAGAATCCCAATAAGCTCTCCCTGTGGTATTTTAAGTGGATATAATGGTCAGAACTGACAGACAGTAATGAGCCTTGTAGACAGGGGCAACTGTATGTTATTTAATTTCCACTAAAGAAGATATCTCAGCAAGGAAGCTCAGGTTTAAGACAACATACAAATACTCAACAGCCAGATTTTGTTTCTATCAATGCCGAAGCACAGGGTGGTCCAGTTCCTTCTACAGCTTAAAATTTGGGGGCAAACATCTTAAATGTCACCAGTCAAGGAATACAAATAAAAAATTGCTTCCTCTTTGGAAAGACTGAGCGAGAACATCTCTCATACACCCCACTTCCTAGCATCTAATGGCTTTCACACAAATCATTTCAAGCTGAAAATGTGAAATTGCTGATTAGTACCTGGGGAATTTCAGCTTGGATGTGGGAGAATGAATCCCCTTTGCATCAAATGTCAGACAGCAAGACACGGACACCCTGCAGCCAGAGGTACTGTGGGAGTTTTTTTCTTTGAAGTTGTGAGACTTGAAGGAGAGTTTCTTAGAGAACGTGGATTAATTACCCTGTAAGGCGCTCCGCACTGGGTCTCAAGAGGGTCTCCTTGGCTTTGCACTCTCCCCTGATTCAGACGGACGAGAAGAAAAATTAAAAATATCCCTTTAATGAAAATTCCTGATGATCCATGAAACGTTTGCTAAAATAAACAGGGCCGGTTAGCTGCTTTCATCCACTCTACCAAAGATGTAAACAGGCTCTTTTCTGACTCGTGACGTTGCTGTTTTCTCATGGTTTCTTCCTGCTGGACAACCAGAGGACGGATTTTGGCTCTCCCTTGCTGGGTCAAACGGGGCTGCAGGCAGAGGAAGCAGCTGCCAGGCCAGCAGGGAGGAACCACCACCTTATCCATACCCTGCCGAAGCCTCTCCCGGGAGAGAAGCCGGCGCCAGCCCGGGCTGCCTTCACTGCCCCACCGCCCGGCCCACCGCGGGCGGCCGGGTGTGCTGCTGCTCCCACCGATGCTGGACTGATCCGCGGCAATGTTTTAATTGGGAGCCGGCCCAGCAAACCCACCTCTCCTGGGCTCCCTCCCAGCACCTCACCCGCTGTCTGGCAGAAGCCATTCACCGTCCGGCCCCTTTCCTCTTGACGGGGGGTTGAGGTGGTGGGTAAAAACATTATAGTGCCTTTTTGCCCCCGTTTTCATACAGTTGGAAGTAGTTCTAATGGATTTACGACCCTCCCTGCGGGGGTATAATGTCCTTCAGTTTCTACAGAGCTCGCGAGAAAGCTGTAGCTCCAAAAATTGGACCTATTTTTAGTATTGTTCCCTATTTTTCCAATTTTCATCTTGGTTGTCTCAACAGTCCCCCCGTTGGCCTCTGCTGCCGCCTATCCACTTACCGGCCTGTCTTCTCTTGCGGCATTTTAGTTACATGCAGCCAAAGACATTAAGTCCCTAAAAGATTTGGATAAAACGAGCCTAGGGCCTGAAGGTATGCCTTTATGGTGAGAGAATGTTTGCTACGACTCGGCTCCTTACTTATTGTTAAAGGCAGTGGTTGGTGGCACGCAGTACACGTGCACCAGCCCATCAAGCAGCAGGCATCGTGCCCAGTAAACCTGCTTTAAGTCTGCTGCTATTTGCTACCCGGATGGGGAGCGGACAGGGTAGGAGGCACAGCAGGTAAGAGGCTAAGGCAAAATCTATAGGAAGGTAGAAGGCAGTAATTCTGCTTGTTTAATGAGAGATTCAGGCTCTGCGGCTCAGTCTGCTTTCAAGAAAAAAGGACTTAGTCACCGCTCAATCCGTCTACTGCCAAAGCAGAAGGACCAATATTGGGCGATGCTGCTTGTGTGCTTCAAGATGTGTATCCAAGGGGGTCCCAGCTAAAATTAATGGAGCCCCGTGCAAATGACAGCATGTGAGTACCCTGACAGCCCACGCCTGGAGCCGCACACATGCACAGGCTCTCCCACGGCGATCCTCAGCCCACGTGGCAGGAGCGGATGGATGCTTTTATATGTCCCCAAGGGAAGGGAAAATGTCATGTCAAGGAACTCCAGTGGAGTTCAGAGCACGCCTCAACACGGGCCTGTAAAATTCCTTTTTAGCGTGCTGTGTTTTCAGCACACCGGCAAGAAGAAACAAGGCTGTAGCCGAGGCCGGCCACCGCCACGGTGCATGGCTGCTTCTGCAAGGGCTGAAAGATACAGCTGCTGAGGGGCTGATGGCAACATCCCTGTGTTTCGGCTGAAGTCTTACAGGCAGGAAGGGACCACAGGTTATCCCCTCGTGCCCCGTTTCTCAAAGCCCTGCTTTTGGTTCACATCCAAGTACTATGCCTGAGGGCACTGGCAGTGAATTAAAAGGTTAAAGGCTGCCTAAAAACTGTGTTTGTAATCCCACAAAACCATCACAATCTATTCTTTTTCTTTCTTTTCACGTCTTTGAATTTTTTCAGCTTTTGCAGCATTCTGTGCTCTCCAGAGATGGTCCAAGACATGCTGCCTGTGCACGCGGGGGCTGCACTGGACACCAGTAACCCCCCCACCCATCACGGCCCTGTCCTCCAACACACAAAAACCCAAATCACATTCACTGAACTTGGTCCCAGAGGCGGTAAAGAGGCTTTTTTGCTTCCCTTGTTGTAGCAGGGGGCGGTGACAGCTGGGAGACCCGACTCAGTCTCCATGATTTAAATGGGTTTCACTGGGGTTAGATGTGAGCTGGACAGCCAGCACAGACAGCTCTGAAGCTCACTTTGACTATATGTAGAAGATTTAAATAACAAAAGACACTTACATAAAGCCCCTTGTTGTCCTGCCTCCTAATTATAATCCCAATATACTAATACCTGCCACAGCATTCAGAAACAAAAATTCACACAGGAAGAGTAATTCAACACACTAAGCTAGGTATGAAAATCTCTTTTCTAAGCCCATTTCCTCATGCCTCCCCTTCTCCTCCCAGTGTGATGAAAGCCCTTCCTTTCCCAGAGGCGTTGCAGAAAAACTCGTGGTTTGTAACTTCATTTTTACCAAGATCTCCATCCCTCGGCACTGGCTCAATGGGCCTTATCCTCAGAGGAGAGTTCAGGAAAATTAACCCATACAAGAAACAGCAAAACATAGGCTTTGACTTGCTTCTCCCGTTGGGAGAGAAATGACAGGGGAGATGTGATAAGGGTCTATAAACTCAGGAGTAATACGGACAGGGTGAGCAGGGAATGACGTCTCACTGCCTTCCATCGCACAAGAACGAGGTGGCATCAAACTAGTGGATGGCAGGTTAAAAAAAACAAACAAAAAAGAGGGGTTTATCCAAACAAACAAAAAAGAGGGGTTTATCCAAAAAACCCTCTGGAATCTCTTTGTAGCATTGCCTCAGGGACGCTGAGGGTTTACCCAGCTTCGAGGGAAGAATGAACACGTCCACAGAAAACAAATCTGCTGGGGATGGTTAAGCACACGGACACCACATCAGGCTTGGGAAGTCCCTGAGCCGAACACCAGTATGGACTGGGGGCTGTTGAGGGGAACGATTATCGCACGTTTGCTCTGCTCTTACCCTCTTGCCTGCATGGCCAGGATCCGGGCACGCCGTCAGCCTGCGGGGTCCCTGGGCTGTTCCCATGCTCGGCCAAACCAAGCGACCCCACGGACGGAACGTGGAGAAGCCGCTCCACCGCCAAGCACAGCTGGGGACACCAGCAGCACGGCCAGCGGCTCAAGGCACCGACCGACTCCACTAAAAGTATTCACACCTGAGCAGCCTCAGCAAGCTATCATCTCACCAGTTCAGTCAGATTAACCCGCTGCTGCCGGGCTGCGCTGAGGCTGCAGCCTGGCTTCGCCCAGACCCTGAGCGGTGCAGACGTGTCCCACGACGCCGTCTCTGGTTGTCTTCATTTTCGGCTGCGGATTCAAGGGAAAAAATAGCATCGAGTGCTTAGGTAGTGGTTTTCCTTTTCCACCGCTTTCTAATCAGCGACTAATTAATTCTCAATGCCCCTGTGAGGTAAATGTATCTGTTTCATGCATTAATACATATATATATATTATGTTTGATCTTTCCTTAACAAGTCCCCATAGCCCAGGAAATCCACACTGAAAACAGAGCAAGGTGGAGGGGGGGGGAACAGCACCGGCTTTGAAATCCAAAAGATCTTCATTTGTATGTCAGATTGAAAGTAAGAAGAAAATAGTTATTTGGCACGTCTGTTCCCACTGAGGGATTTGTTTGCCTCAATTTGTATTTAATAAGTGTACCACCAAAAACTATTTAATGCATAATGTATAATATAACTAGCACTACACTAAATAATAACCTGTGACTTTAAACATTAATGACTGTTTGTGACTATTTCTTTTGAATTTCAAACTACACAGAAAATATTTGTCAGCTGTAAAAATAAGCTTGCAATAAATAAATAAAATATTGGTGCAATAAACCCAAGTCATGACGTGCCTATTTAAATGCATATATACCTCTATTTAATGGAGAACAGTGAACACTGGTTTTGTATAATATTCTACTAATGTGCTCACTACAATATAGTAATATTCAACATCTTTTCACTTCAGCTGCAGAAGAATTGCCAGTTCAGTACAACACTTGTAGCTGAAGGATATGTTTATAACTTCTCACTTTTTTAACTTCTTGGGTTTTACGCAGAGATGAAAGAAATCCTTTCACCTATAGACAGACAGGAGATTTCACACCAAAGAATATTTAGATGAGATAAATCAGATTATTGCCATTTTATTTAATTATAGTTTTTACATTTTTGAAAATTGTGCAATAGGATCATCCGCTTTACCCAAGGAGGCAACAGCTTCCGTAGGGATCTCTTAGACAGCAATGAACTGAGCTCTGGAAAGCACGTAAGCATTTTCAAGGGCATGCTTAGGTCCAGTTTAAGTAAGTGTAAGTACATGCTTCAGGCTGGGAACATATTTAAGTGCTGTCCTACCTAGGGCTGAGCTGAATCAATTTCATAACTGTTTTCTGACCCAGGGCTTAAGCTCTTTTTTTTTTATTATTTTTTTTTAATTTTAAGTTGGATCTGATATCACACTCAGCTAGCAAAATAAAATGCCCTGCTACAGCTTGGATGCCATGCAACAGACTTTTCGCTATGATGGTTGTGTAGATCAGAGCCTAAAAGTTTGTCCCTCCTAACATTTTTTAGTCCTTCTGTTGCTCAGAAAACTCCCAGTCTCTGGGAAGCTGCCCTGAGTTGTCACTGGAGACCATCCTGAAGGACCCACAGTGCTTCAAGCCAAAGTCACGCTTGACAACACAAATGTCAGTTCACCCAGAGCGTTCACATGGGGAGGCAAGACTTGGCATTAGATTGGGTGCTCTGTGTAGGAAAACCAGCCAGAAAGATTAAGGTGAAACAAGAATTTACTAAAAAATGAAGTTTTCAAGATGGTCAGATTTTATTAGCTTGGACTGAACTTCTTGGGTATGTTCCAAATAAAAAAAAAACAACTTAGAGGAGTGGAATTCTTGGAAAATCAGGCATGAAATATATGGCTTTGTTTCAAACTTCATAATGAAAAAATAACAAAGTTAAGTATCCGAGCAGTTAGACTTTATGTTCCTGGTAAAACAAAACATTTTGCTTAATATTTCACCTTTCAAAAATACTTTCAAAAAATCTAGTTTGAATTGATTTAACTTGAGCTTCCTTTTCAGAGTGGTCAATGAACAAAACAAGAAATCCGGCATTTGCACGGTTCCCTTGTGTCCAAATGGACGTTCTATTTTGTTATGACTCAAAAAAGATCTTTCATTCCTCTGACACCTGCCGAAAGGGAGCACCGGTACCTCCTGCCTTGCCCAAGTCCTCTCAGGATATGGAAGCTGGGCACAGGCAAGTGTCCCAAACATCTTAAAAAAACCTTAGAAATTCTGTTTCCAAAGGAAAGCTACTAAGTGTGGAACAAATGCAGCTGATGCAGAGATATTTTCTTGAGTTTGCTGAGAGCCTGGAACAAAAGTCTCCGGGTTACCTCGCTCAGCTGATCAAGAGCCGCACTGCTCTACAGATCTTCAAGGCAACATCGGAAAAAATAGCTAGATTTATAATCTGACAATCTACCTAAATAGCAATAGGTCAAGGACATACTCATTTTGATCCACAGAGGCCTTTACAAGCCACTCGAATTACAAACGTTATGAAAGTGCTGAGTTAACTTCTATGTTGGTAAATGCAATTTTAATCCACGGCACAGGCATTCTTGCAGCACGCAGTTGTCGGGGTGGGGTCGTAGTCAGGAAAAGATGGTTTCTGAGGCATCCAGTTCTGCGCCACTGCTTTATTACTCGAGAACCACTCATAGCTCTCAAGTATGGGCCACATGCTGCTCTCTGTTATACTGGATTAAATCTGTAACCCATGGGGTGCTAAATCTGGATTTACACTTGCTTTGAAAATGCAGAGTCTGGCCTTTGCCCCTGTAAAGTGTCAGAAGGCACAAACACTTGAGACAGTCATCGCAGCATCTCCGGACCTCGCTGAATGCAGCATCCTCCACGACACAACCCTCATTTGTGAGCACCCGACCAGTTTTCCAGCCAGTCTATCAGAAAAAAATGATGACAAAAGAGCAGGAGTATTCCCAAAACATAAACTACACAGTGTTTAATATGCTGCTCTATTATTTTAATGAGGTCGCTTCAAAGAGGTACAGCGGACACTCTGTGCTTTTACAGAGAGCCGTGCAACCTCCATCACCTGAACTTCAATTATCCAATTTCCCTGGTACCTGGAAAGGCAATGCATGTTAATTACATCGAAAGTTATTTTAGTAACTCAATCATTCAAATTTTGCCAAGCTTCTCATAAATTCACAGAAGCCAAGGTTATGCTATAGACATGGGTGTGTTCATATGTCAGCTTTATGTATCTAAAAAATTAAAGACTTGACAGCAATTTAGAAAATGAGTTGCTGGGGTTTTTTAAACACCAAGCAGATCAAAGGTTTGATGCAATTTGGGGATATGTTGTAATTGTTAACTATTTTAGAAGGGATCTCCCAGCCAGACATTAAGCTTGAGCAATTATTTGCAAATGTGTAGGATCGCTCTGTATCTTCCAGCCTCAGAACTAGCAGAGAAATATGCATGTGATTTACTGCGGCAGGGAAAAAAACCACCCTCATTTGGAGTTGGGCTAATCTCAGAGCAAGACAGCTGAGGCAGGAAAAGCCATTTAAGTAATGTAGTGTTTAAAAGGCCTGGACTGACCTTCATTTCTGTCTATCTGCTTTCTTGCAGTGCTGCCTCTGAAGTGCTGTACAACATAAATAGCATCTGCCCTGGGATTTTTAGCCTGAGCTTAGCAGAAATGGCTCTGGTGACTGTGATGCACCCTTTCGCAGTGATTAGTCACTGAAGTTTTTCAGTTCTTCTGTCATTTGGGGCATATGTTACACTTCTATTTATCCAGACATGACTGGGGAGGCAGCTGATTAGGAGTGACTGAGGGCACTCTTGCTCAGCAAACCTGTGCACCAGATAAAAATAGAAAGCAGAAAGCACACAAAATGGGAGGTCGAGAACTGGCCCAGCAGAGAAGGCAGCTTTAGGACACAAAGTTTTCCTTCAGCCTCCAAGTGTGTTGGAGTTAAACCTGTCACCAGAGTCAAGTGGTCAGACTGGCAGGGACTGCAAGGACTTTCTTGCCCCCTCTGTAGCGTGGGAGCACAGGCAGCTTCCCCTGGGCAAGAAATCATTATTGCAGGGACTTAGGCATTGCCCATCTTCTCAGCTTCCTCTGCACCTTTCCTGCTGTGTTTGGTCTTCTTTTCAAAAAAAGAAAACAAAAAGTCTTGGGTGTTACAGGATGCCAAGAAGCACCCGTAACCTATGGAAGGACTTTTCATGACTTCTCCTCAGCCTGCCACCTCTTGCTCATGACCGCAGAAGCTCATCTCCAGAGCCACGGTGGTCTCCGTCATCCCACGTGCCTTGGCGTCATTTGGTGGTGCCCAAGAGCCAGATCCAGCCCCGCGAAACCTCATCCATCAAGCACGAAGTGCACCCAGCTGGCTCGCGTGCCCTCCACCCAGGCTGGCAGCCATCCTCGGCGCACAAGCGGCCGCTGCTCTGTGCTCGCCGGGGACCATGCGTCCCCATGCAGCCCAGTACGGGGGGTCTCCCCCACCCCACAGCACTGGCTCACATCCCACAGGAGCACCAGAGGCTCTTGAGGTCTGCAGATTTTGGCTCAGGCAGAGAGCTTGGAGAAAGACGGCAATTCACAAGCATGATGAGCACAGTCCCAGGCGGACACGGCGCGGGCCACGTGCTGCTCTTCCACCCCAGAAGAAAGGAAGAGGCACCCTGCAAGCGGACAAGCCTTTTAGGTGGAAGAAATACCAGCGTGGTTTCATACCACTCCCCGCAGAGCAGAAAGGGCCCTTCTGAATTCCCTGCTGGGCACCAAGGAGGGGGCAGCAGCCATGGCAAGGACTGCGTATCATCTGCTGTGCATTTGTACACAAACCACAGAGCTGTTGCCTGTTTCAGGAGGAGGCTAGAAGCAGGACTGCAGCTAACTTTTATGTACAGCTCAACCTGCAGCCGCTGCAGTTTTAATAATGCTTCTCTTCAGTTCATCGCCTCCCACCTGATTGCGTTTGCAGTATCGTCCATTCTCTGGCCTCTGAATTATGTGGCCACTGACTGGAGCTGGGGAACAGCAGCGCTCATGCTCGCTCTCCCCTCGTGTCGCACAAAACGCTCCTGCAGCAAGGCAGGTGGAGGGGGTCCACGCCGATGCCGGAGCGATGGAGTGATGCGGGGAGGGATGTACAGCTGGCTGGGGGATGGCCACGCCGAGGACGGGGGCTTGGAGCAGACACGGGAGCAAGGACGAGTTTGCAGAAGCACAAAGGCAGGCTGATAAAACATCAAACCCTAACTGAAAGCAGAGCATAAAACACTCCAAATGCCAGGCACGTGAATGTCTTATTGGCTTTAACAATATTATTCACTCGTTGAGAAACAAGCACACACTTCTGCACTTTGCAGCTTTTGAGGCAGGCAGGCGAGTGCGGTACCTTCTTGCACAGGACAGAAAAACCAGAAGAGCAGCTCTTATTCCAGCAAACGTGTGGGGACAAATATTTTGGGACATTTCCAAGGTCTATCTGACCTTTCGGGGACCTTACAAAGCTTCTCAGAGCACTGGCAAAGGCAGACTTTTTATTAAAGGCCTTTTAAAAGCCCAACAATTCTTAACACATCCAGCAAGCTGCCAGCACCTGATGGAGCAGAATCAACAGTCCTGACCGGACAGTGAAATCATTCAGAAACATTTAGCCTTAGGCGCTCACTTGTAACAGCAATCTGGGCACAAAACAATTTGAGCATTTCTTCTCACCACATCTCCGATGTTATACAGGAAAAAAACCAAACCACCAAACCATGAGACATCTTCCTAGTGCAAATCTAACCTGTCGGACTCCTAATCCAAAGCTCTGGAGAGCAAGAGACATCATTTCTCCACAGGGTTACCTGACACACTAAGAGGTGGGATCCTCCCACAGCTCCCATCCTGGAAAGCCTGGGATCCCTGTTAGCTATTTGCAAGTTTGCGCTTGAGGTTTCTCTTATAGTTCCTGCCTGGACATAGCACAGTGTTCTTAGATACTCCACACAAGACCATAGGCATCTCATGTGATACCACACACCAGAAATGCTGCCTAACTCCTGGGTTTAGCATCTCAGTTGCGTGGACAGATGAAGCATGGGCAAGGAGAGCAGCAGCATCCTCAGGTTGCAGACAGAAGCGCAGCACCCCAGACAAGGTGTGCTTTGGGCCTCCCGCGCCTGCTCTGCCGAGGAAGCAGCTCTGCTACAGCTGAGGGGGGGAAGATTCAGGACCCCCCAGTTTTGGTGGCAAATCTGCTTTCCAAAGTTCCTCTTTCCCAGCTGGCACTACAGCCCCACAGTTGCAAATGGGACCACTGAAATAATCTCAGATTTGGGTTGGTTTTAACCTGTGGTTAAAAGGGCATGTGTCAAAGAAGGGTATTTTTAACTTGGATCATTTCAAGGATTCAGTATTCAGGGACTCAGAAAAACCCTCATCCATTGCCGGGGCAGGGAAGGGCACGGTGACCTGTCCCTGACATGTCCGTGTTTCTGTCACATCTAGATGTGACCTAGCAGTGCCGCTGAGCCCCCAGGGACCCTGGTTAGACCATCAGTCCCACGGTGGCACCAGGTGAGCAGGGTGGGTTTGCGGACGTAGTAGACACACTGAGGAGTGTGCAAACACTTTGAATTTCTCTAGAAACAAGAAAGTGTGGTGCTTTGGTAGAAACAGAGGCCTGGCTCCCTCCTTCTGCCGAGGTGGAAGTTCACATCCCTCTCTAAAAAGACCTGGAGCAACGCATGCCTCATCCAAAGTCAACTGTCATGAATGGGAGCCTGGTATTGACTGCCAAGGCCAAAACTTCCAGTCTTTAAATAAACAGAATATGAAATTAATACAGACAGAAAGTGCTCACCATTTCCAGCACATTTCCAAGGAGTGGTGTTCGCTCCCCAAGACTGAGGAGAAATCCCAAGAAGACAGCAGGAAGACGTTAATAAAGTTTTTCCATGAGATTTTTATCTGGTGTCAAGTGTCAGTCAATTTGCCCATCTGGGATATTAATAATGCAAATAGTGCTAAAGGTTGCTTTGCTCACAATAAGCCACGGGAACTTATAGAGTTCATTAGACTCACATATTTCCTCTCCTCCCATTTAAATAAAGAGAGGGGACGCCATGCCGTTTCTTTTCACACAAAACTGTTGGGCTTTGGCAAGGTTTTTACATTATTTAATTAGCCCACTCAAATTTCACTGAATTGGGAATATTCTAGTGACAATAATGTCCCTCTCCTGCTGAGTATCAGAAGGTGGAAAATGAAAAGCTCTGTCATGCAAATGCAGCCTCAGCAAAACGCCTAAGGTGGTCGGAAAATATCATTTAGTCAAATTATTTTTCCTGCATTTGCTTGTGAATTTGGGGAAATGAAAATGAAACAGAGTTTTTCCCCTTTCTAAAAGCTGCTGTTACCTCACCCTATGAAAAAAAACACTCCACGGTTCAGCCTTACCCATTGTTGGTGCAGTATCCCACAAACCCCTGCAAACACATCTTGCAATCTCCAAAAAGAAAAACAACGAACCCAACACAATCCAAAATATGATAAGCAGCCAAAAGCCCGATTCAGAGCCTAATGTAAAATATCTTTCTACCGTTCATTGAAGTTAGCAAGCAGACATATTACTCACTGATTGATATATTATCCTCCCCTGCCAACGCATCTGGGCACATCGCAAAGTGGAAAACAGTACATTAATCTCTGTCAGAGGGAAATCAATGGGAATCAGGCACCTAATTCCCTTAGCTGCTTTGGGAAGTCCCGCCCTTTCTCCACTTAGCATAAATCAAATTTAAAAGAAAATCTTGCTCTGTCTGTGAACATACTGTATCTGCCCAGCCACGATCTCTTCCCTCTGAAATTCGTCCCTCAGCAGCTGGTCCTGGGGTCCAAGGATGCTGTGCCACCACCGCCATGCTTCCTGAGGTCCATGGATGATGCTGCAACAGGCTGTTACCGATGTGCGTGCTGAGTGAGAATCAGCTCCCCTGTACCCAACCATCCCCAAGCAGGTAGGTACGGGGGAAAGTAAAATGAAGGTGATGGCTCAAAATAAATGCGGAATCGAGAATCAAACATTAATTTTGCAGTCGGGAACCTGCTGGCTCAGTTATTCTGCTCCTCAAAGCCTTGTAGCTTCTGCCTGTGGTAGGAACATTTGTCAAAATCACATTTGTTATTTGGTTGGTACCAGTTCAGCAATTTAGATACATATCTATGAGCAATCACTTTCTCGTTCCTGGCTTGCAACGTTCTGGGTAGGTTTTTTCATAGGAAAAGCTGATTAATTACAGGAATCCGAGGGTAACGTCAGAAGGGCTGAGCAAGACAGACACCTGGTGGATTTGCCCGCTGAACATTATGGAGCTGGGTCCACACTGTTGCAAAACTTTTTCCCTGCCAACAAGCTTCTGAAGTTCATTCCCAAATCCGTGGCTAGTGGGTTTCCTCTGTACATTTTTCTGAGCAGCCACAGAGGGAAGAGTTACACATAGGACAAGGCTTCTTGGGGTGTCTGAAGAAGAGCTGGTGCTGCCTTCAGACAAAGAGGGAACAAATGACTGCCTACCCCCCCTTTTCCCACCTCTGTGGCAGTTAGTGCTCTAGAAAGCATCTCAAACCAAACGACTCTGGGTCCAAGCAGGCCTCACACCTACCTCAGCCGTGCCTACAGAAGCCCTGCTAGCCTTGTTCCTGCTGAGATCCCTCCACCAGCGAAGATGTGAGTTGCTTCCAACCCTACCGTCCTTGCTGCCTGGACAAAGAAGACATCAGTCTCCAGCATCCACCACCGAGGAGCACAACCACCAGGTGCTAAAAGCAAATGCATTTTCTTTTTTTGTTCCTCTGGTGGTGGTGGGGGGGGGGTTTAAAATCTTCAGGAGACATTCATTCATGTTAAATTGTATAGAAATAATTTTCCTTTCACAGCACAGCCAAAGTCCCTTTCTGTCACAAAGTCCCACCTCTATAAAGCTGTTGGCTTCATGCCTATTAATTTTCTCCTTCAGAAATCAGCAGGAGGACAGGCAGAAACTATCCCCACAGAGACAAGAGCACAACCAGGAGTGAGGAGCACTGTAAGGCCCCAGCCGCACCCCTGAAAAAACCAAGCGCATCAATACAGAACAGCGCTTTCTTATTTTACACTCTGAAATTGCTGCTGGACCAAAGGAACACTTCCCAGCAGAGAACAAAAGGCAGGAGAGGAGCAAGGGCAGGTGATTGCGTTGGAGGTAAGGAAGCAAAGCAGCTCTCTCCAATGCAGCAAGGAAACCTCTTTGTTCAGAGTTTATGCAATTGAAAATGCAGATTCAGATGGACCTGAAGAGTTCACAGATCCACGTCAGACTAGTTGAAGCAAAAGGGAGCCCAAAGGATTGTCTGATGGGGGGAAGTTTGATAACAATATATATTTTTTTTTTAATTAACTTTCCTTTTTGAAGCAGTGTTTCAAAAGTTTACATACAGCCCCTTACTATAAATGTTAGAGCAAATGTACATTGAATGTAACTTATATTTAAGTGGGTGGGGGGAATAAATATTACAAAATACAGTTTATCTGAAGTGAAATAAGATATCTGGATTTAGATCAAGCAGAATGTTTAGAACTGTATTTTTTTTCCCCTTCAGTGTTTCAGCTCAGCTGGCAAATCCAAACATCCATCATCACCCTGCTTATTCTTCCATCCTGTCTGAGCTCACAGATAATGCATCTCCACACGGGGATCAGAGGCGGTGGCTTCCCATAAAGCCCACCTTCCAAACTGCACAAGTAAATCAGCCTCAACAAGCCCTACAAGAGCTGCCAAAGAGCAGAAAAAACACACACATGAAAATGAACTAGATCAAATCAGAGGCTGTGCATTCATTTGACAGGTTCTGTCCTCTGTAGTTAAAATAAACCTACTGTACCAGAGATGTTTTCATTGTAGTGCACAAACATCAAGTGCTAAGAGCATTTCAGTTTATTGCAAAGAGTCTGTTTCTCAGCAGCTGCTCTGAATCCAATCTCATTTTTCTCTGATCTTGCTATTTTTGCATCTATCAGAGACTTTAGTCTCCTGCTACTTCTACAGCGTCTTAAAACCCGACTCTGACAGGCTTCGGGAAGCAGGGCAGCCCTGAGAAACACCTGGCAGAGCAGGCCCTCCTCTCGCAAGCTGCTTTCCAGCAAAGCAGTTTGTTCACACTGTTGCTGAGATAATGAAGGTTTGCAGGCACATAAAAAAAAGTATATCATCTCCCTGAAAGCGGGAACCACCAGGGTTTGCTCACATGCCTGCTCCGGCACGGTTCGGCCAAGCCGGGGCAGGTGAAACAGAGGACAAGGTTTCCAGCTTTGCCTGTCCTGCTCCTCCCCACGGCACAGGGTCAGCACCCCTCCAGTGCTCAAAAACTGGTGCGGCATCAGCGGCACCCCCGCTATACTGCTGTCTAGGGCTGGGGCAACGAGGAACAGGGTGCTCTTGTCCGCTTCTGTTGAAAACTGCACCAAAAAACCCCCCTTGAGCTTTGTGGGTCACAGGGTGGGAACCTGGACCTACAGCCCCAGGGAGTCTCCCAGCCCTGTTGCATTTTGCTCCTCCTACAAGAAGGTGTTTATTTTGCATCAGGGATGGAGAAGGTGTTTATTTTGCACCGTGTACGTGGCAGCATTGCCCAGCAGCCCTGCCAGCACCCTGCTTTGCCGTGCTCTCAGGTGTGCTGCAAACAACCCCACAGCAGAGCAGCGTCCTGCGGGGACCCCAGCTCACTCACGGCCCCGGAGCCGCGGCTCATTCATATGGTGGAGCTGATCACCCTCCCATCCTCACAGCCTGCCCTGAGTGTGCAATTAATAAATAAAAGGGGGAAACGTGAAACCTGCCGCTGTTTTGCTTCCTTTAGCTTCTGTGCTGGCCCAGCCTGAGGCCAGCTCATCCCGCTTGTCGGCAGCACAGCATCCTAGCAAAGTAAGGATAAAATGTCTCCCCTGGCCATCTGAGTTTCTGCTGGCTGATTTCCTGGCTGGTGAAGGGATGAGCTCCATCAGGATAATAGTGCTGCCTGCATAATCCTACAGCAACAGTTAACACTCATACTTAACTGTTTTGCAAACACGAACTGAGCCAGCACAGAGGGAAGATGCTACCCCAGTGCATCAAGACTGGAGATGGGAGGGCTCATCCCCAAGAACCTGCAGACGTCAGCTCCTGGGAAAGGCAGATAAGCCCATTTCAGATGGAAGCCCTTAATGCAAGTTGGGAAACTCCTGTTTCATTCATTGTAGCAAACCCCCTTCGCCCTCATCCCTCGCAGAGCCTGCAGCAGCACGGGGTGGGGGCAGACTGCTGGCCGGGATGTAGCTGCCGGCAGGGTTTGAACCAAAGCTAGGGACACATCTGCAAAACCTGATGGTGGCTTGGCAAGCAGAATTAACTAAATGTTATCACCTTCCCTGGCCTCAGAGTGGCTTTTGCAGCACATTAGCACTCCTGACTTTCATCCTCGCTCAGCCACAGCATCTCACCTTGCCTTTGTTTGCCAGCTCTGCTGACAAGGCATCCCAGCACGTACCGGGCTGGAAATGCCGTCGTAGCTGGGGAAGCAAGGGAGAGTTTTTACTTAGAAATAAATGCAAAATTGGTCAAGTTCTTT
This sequence comes from Astur gentilis, assembly GCF_929443795.1. Taxonomy (NCBI): domain Eukaryota; kingdom Metazoa; phylum Chordata; class Aves; order Accipitriformes; family Accipitridae; genus Astur; species Astur gentilis. The sequence continues at coordinate 14,720,269 of NC_064904.1, forward strand.
TTAAGGGGACTTTTGCCCAGTCCCTGTCAGTGGGTCCATTCACCAAGCGATTGGGGTGTGATGCTGCAATATGATGTGTGCTAGGAAGTGTTAGGTGGGAAAAGTGCTGGCAGGGGAAAAGCCAGGAGCTATAAAGGTGCAAGGGAAAAAAACTGAGGTGAGATTTCAGCTGTTAACACATAGCTTCATCTGTGCAAGCAGCACTTGGCACCCACCGTGCGAGGGGAAAGAGACACGCTCATTGCATTCACAGGTCACCTCACCAGCCCTCACCCCTCCATCAGGCAGACAACCGAGGTAAAGCTCACGTATAACCTGCGGGAGGGTTGCTGCAAGGGATCTGTGTGCCAGAAACCTTCAGCTCCCAGAAGGTTGGAGCCATCTCAGGTCCCACTCACCTGGTGTGCCGGGTCCTGTGGAGTCTGGATGCTGCTGCATGCAAGGGCAGCTGACTGAGAAACCCGCACCCACCACAGATTGGAAACTATATTTTGTTCAATTAAATGCCAAGAGTGATCATGCAAATCAGCACAATCCCATCCCTCTTCCCATGACATCTTTCTGTTCAGTTTAATTGACTTTTCTATTGGCCTAACATCTCTCAGTTTCTAACCAGGAGAGGTTTTCCATCACCAGTGCTTGAACCTATTCAAGACAGTGCCAGGAGCTGGCCCCAGGCAGCCCCAGAGGTGGGATGGGGAGGAGGATGCTGCCCATCAGGGGTGCAGGGCAGGGCTCGGGATCACTCATAAGCACATTCATTTTATGCTGCTGCCAGAAGCAATCAGCAGCAGGACAGTCAGCAATGTTGGCGTGGACCTGGTTGGTCATTACTTTTCAGACTCATCCTCTGGGATGAAGGGAGCAGCCTTTATCTCCCTCTCTCGAATAAACAGAACATAAAACCAGGAGAGAGTCCCAAGAATACCAACAAACCTTCCAGTTTTCAGCCTAGATTACTTCATGGTTAATTTATTCTTATTTATTCTTATGCAACCTTGTTTTCTTTGCTTTTTCCTTTCCCTGGTGCTTGCCCCTTTGAAGTATTTATAGATTGAACTCAGATCCCCTCTTTGCCTTTGCTGGGTGAGACAAGCCACACTCTTCTGAGTCTTTCCTAAGATAAATGCTCTATTTTCCTACCAATCTGCTTGTATTTCCATCCACTTTATAGGAGTGGCCAGGACATGAGCTCTAGTAGCCACACGCACCAGGCCAGGGACAGCCTCACACAACCAACTCCTTCCCTTTAGGGCCATACCTCATGATGACCTCTCTCTTGCTCAATGTCCCATGGACCAGATATCCCTTCTGTAAATGGGCCCCAAGCTTTGACAGTGCGGACAAGGATGTGATTTCTGTTGTGCGAGGTGGCACTGTCCCGGCAGCCCAGCTCCCTGCAGCCCAGCCCTTGACTGGAAGCACCGAAACCGGCGTCAAAGCCGAGGAAGGGAAGATCCACAAGATCCAGTGATGTGAACGGGAGCACCCAGCCCTCCTTTCTGCCAGCTGCAATGCCATCCATTGGGTGGGAATCGGTGGCGGTTGTCACAAAACATCCTTGTGCTGTTCTGCAAGATTCGGTCTCTCCTGGTGAGAAGCACCGGGGGGTTGCAGAAAGCTCCCGGACCCGTCGCTTTTCGGCGGCTGCTCTGCTCGCACCCCACCAGCACGCAGCTCTGCGGTTCTGCCCCTGCACATTTCGTCTTCTCCTCTCCATCAGTAGCCCTTACAGGAATTTCATGGTGATGAAGCTACGCAGTGATCAGCAGTGTTTGCCTGGGAAACAGCGAGCAGCAGAAATGGTCTAAATACTTTCAGGCCTCTGGCAGTTCACAGAGCAATACCCCAGGCAAAGAAAAAGATATCTTGATTAGAATAATTATAATTGTCTTTTCCTTCGTTCTTTCTACAGAAATTCCAGGCTAAATTATCATCTAATTTCAGAGAGCTCCATGACCAAGATTATCTATGAGTCATTTGTAATTATGTGCCAGATTGTATTAAAGCATGAAAATACAAAGGTTTCTCATCAAATACTAAGGCGGGGGGGAGAGAGAATCAAATTACATTGGAGCAAGATAACCGTTCCAGACACTTTCTGATTCATGGCATCCAGCAAATGCAAAGGAAAAAAAAGAAAAAAGAAAATTCTCATTTTAATAATTGTAGAATTGTGAAAACTGACAAATTACAGGAAATTCCAGTTTAAGGCTGACATACCATTCTCCTCCAGTGCTGCTCTCGAAAATAGTGAAAGGAGCTTTAAGACTCTCCCATTTTGGCTCTGCACTAATTCCCATGGGAATTTCTACCGCAGCTTCACCCTGGGCCTGAGTTTAGTGTTAAAGAGTGGATAAAAACTGCCCATTTAGAAATGCAGCCCATATCTATCCAAAAAAAGTTTAGCTGGGAGCAGTGAACACACTGGCTGCCTTTCTGCACACCTTCATACCCAGCAGTAGGCAATGTCCCCGGACTTCTGCATCCCTCTCCAGCTGCCTCCCCAGCTCGGCTCTCCTGGGGCAGGAGCTGCCCTGGCAAATTGGGGGTCTTCTCCCATGGCAGCACATCCACGGCCCCAGGTTTGCAGCACCAGTGATGGGCCCCAGGGTCAATCCTGGCATGCTGCATATTGTATTTTAAATAACCAGAAGGAAGCAAAAGCGAAAATGTTCCCTATGTGGAGGTGTGGGGAGGCGAAGAGGGAGGACAGGGGATGTTGGAAATAGGGTCATTGGTTGCTGGGGCAAAGTACGGGGCTGCATGTCAAGGGAGACCCAGATGACAGTCTTGACAAGGCTCTAACGTGTTCGCTTCACTTCATAAACAAATGCACACATGAATTTTAAATGAAATATTAACACACTGTACAACTTGGATGGGGCTGCTTATCTTTCCTGAGAGAATAGAGTCCCTTTTGCCCACTACAAAAATGAACATTACTGAGCAGTCATAAACAACAGGGAAACGTCTGAAACCCCAACAGCCGTGTAAAAACCAAAGCACAAGATGATGATAGCTCCCACGTGACTCAAAGGTCTGAGGTGTGCTCCCCCACAGATTTCCAGGGGGGGCTGGCAGGGCCGGCAGGATGCTGCCCTTGGTTAACTTGGATGCTGCCCATCTATCCACGGCTGGGGCTCCCCCAGGAACACCCATGTGCCACGTCCCGGGGCAGCTCACACCTACCTCCGCTTTCCACAGGCACAGACACACGGCAGCTCAAACTCACCGTCACGCATGCAGCCCTTCCAAAGAGCTGTCTGGGGAGGAATTGAACTCTTTTTGTTTGGTTTCCTTGGCTTTGCTGATGGCCTCTCCCAAGCCTGCAGTGAGAGCTCGGCCCTGACCCGCAGGGTCCCTCCATTACTCCTGGACCAAGGCACTGGGAAGGTGCCACATGGATTGATGCCCCAGTGCCCTGCTCACAAGCTTGCCCAGCTCTTGAAAGAGAACAGCAATAGGGCTACACAGCTGCCTTAATTCATGCTTGGTGAGGGTAAAATGTCAATAGCAGCTCTTCTTTAGTCAGAGCCTACACAAAAGGCACCACCATCAAAAGTGTTTGTAAAAGCTAGGGAGAAATTAAGTAAAAAAATATTCACACCTAACATCCCTAGGGTGGCATAGGAACTGTTTCCCATATTCCTGGCCACGTGGCTACCCCACACCTTAAGCCGCCCTAGCCAGCTGACCCCACAACTCACTTCGCTGGTGAGAAGGAACACTCTCCACATGCACCCATAGCCCACCTTTACAGCCTTTCAGGGAAGGTGACAAATTCAATCTTTTCCCCAGAAACTCAGCTCATTCCTGCTGCCAGGAGATGACCTTCCATTTTGCTCAACTAAATTAAGCAGAGCTTGCCCTCTGTGGGATGCAAGTGTCTCCTAGAGCCTCATGTATCTCCCAGCCCCTTAATGACTCCCTGCCCCAGGGAAGAGCACAAATTCCCCTTTCCCTTCCCCAGCTCGCTGGGGTACCTGAAAACAATGAGATCGTTTAGGTGAAACTTCATTTATACACGATCTTCTCCATGCAGCATTTCTCCAACAGATGAGGTTGGCACAAACATCGACATGGACACACACATGTTGCTCCTGAGTCCAGGCATGAGGGCAACCGGCCCTGGACCTAATGAGCTCCTGCCTTCCCACCTCCACCCTCCGAGTCCCCATCCTCAGTGACGCATCAGGAGCCTCCACTGCTGGGGATACCCCACGATGGACGTCAGCACCGCGAAGCAGAGGCAGCTTTCAGGGACAGCTTCAGATTTCCATGGCTTGTACATGGGGTGACAGATCCAGCATGGCTCTTCACCCCACAAATCCCTGCCCGGGCAGTGGCAGCAAGAGTTTCATCGCCAGCTCCATACGATGCTGTAACCCATGTGCTCTCTTGAGAAGAGATTCGATCCAAAACATAATTTAATTGTAGAGGGTGGAGAAAGTTCCCAGTCACTGTGACTCTGGATCAAAAGAGCTCCAGAGGCAGTTAGAGCAGTTACTTCTGGAGGGATCAGAGCACCCTGAGATTGTTTCTGATGAGTCCAAGCCAGAGCACACAGACACAGGTACTGCAGCAGTGGGCCAGGGACAGGAGGAGATTTGTAGCAGTCAGGATGCGGCTTAATTTGGTTCACATGAACTTCAGATTTCATTGAGGGAGCCCAAATTAAACATGCACATGTACCAGGACACGACACAACTTTAGTAATAAAACTGCAGTTGTGGAAAATGCCAAAGAAAGAAGCCAGCAGCAGCAGCAATTAATGTGCGGGGCAAATAGGCCAGCTGCAATTTATTCTGCATGTGCTTCAGACATTTTAAATTGTCTTCATTCCTCACAAAGTTTTTGTGATGCCTGTCACACGAGCATGTTTTAAATGCCAAATTTAGCTGCAATGTGCATTGCTTAGCAGCCTCACAAACGCTCCCCCTGCCTATTTTGAAGTAGCAAATAAACAAATTATTAATGTAAGACATTTATGGTGCAACATTTTACAATGCCTAGTCAGCCTAGCTATATATTAAAATCTCTTTTGTTTTGGCTTGTGGCACATGATGGCTGGTTAATAGCAGAAGGGCGGCACTCAAGCCTCTTGCTCTTTAGAATTAGGACTTTACGTGAAGGCTGAGACAGATGGGAATGGGATTTCCTCACCTCACTCCTGGTGCCTACAAGGCAGACAGTCTGTCCCAACAACTCACCAGCAGCTCCTTCATATTCAGTGGAAAGAAGCAGGCAGCTCAGGGAGTCACCAAGCAAAGGTGATGGCTTTAAATGAAGCAAAACGTTCCTAGAGAGTCCAGAGCTCTACAGAGTGGATGTCCACATGTATTTATGCAGACATGGCTGGCACTGCTACACTATAGAGCATGGAGTGGTGAATTTGGGAGTCAGCGGGATAAATAGGCCACAGCAAAGGTGCATAGTCAAAACAGAGCAAGAAGATAAGCGAGTCTCTGTACACTTTTGCACGACCATGGAGAGGCAGGTCTGTTTGTTCCCAGAACAACCTGGCATGGAAACTTGCCCAACTGCAATGGCCTTTCTTCACCTACCTGAAATGGCAGAGACCCGTCTCGCCCTTTTGTTCCCTTGGCCACCACACAAGTCAACGCTCTAATTTGAGAGGAGTTCGGTACTGCAACCTCTACAATTACGAGCCTGGCAGAGCCGACAGGAGTGGGCTGACTTTCATTCTGCAAAAGTCACAACACTGAGGATGGCAATTTGCTACTTATCAGCCCCAAGAAGGGCACGCGTCAGGGCTGAAGAGATGTTCTCATCATGCAGTGCATCTGCCACTGGGGGCACAGATGCTTCTCGTCTGTCCCTGGCAAATGGAGAAATTGTTTTTCTCTTGGCAAGCACCCTTTGTTTCAGGACAGGCCTCAATAGAAATACCTGTTGGACAGAGAAAACAGCAGAAGGTGGCAAGGGTCTTTACTACCACAGAGTAGCCCAGGAGCTAATGGAGATGACTGTAGGGATGGTGACAAAATGGCAAAGGGTGGTCCCAATTTGTTACTTAATATTAGTATTGCAAAGGAGGGGAGAAGAGGAAGAGCTGGTACTTTCCTTGATACAGGGAAGGCACCTTTGCTGTTGGGATCCTGAAGGGCTCCTAACCTCAGGAGTAGTTCACCCTGACCTCTTTCCTGAGCAGCGGGGCATGGAAACACCATTAGAGGAAGGAAACTTCTTCATGGCAAGTCTTTGGTGCTGACAGAGCAACTGTTAGGGTCCTCGGGGCTCACAAGTAGAACAATTCTCCTCTGCTGAGCGTTAATGTCCCAGCAAACTTTCTCATTTGCCCTTCTGTACCTTGGTGAGGGTTTTTCTAAGTCCATCACTATAGCTCCCAGATACATTACACCATGTTACTGCTTGTTGATGTGTAGGTGATCCTACACACTCTATCTGGAGTGAAAGGGGAAGGCTTTCCTTAGTGACCTGTGTAGCGCATATAGCTGCAAGGCTTGTTTCGAAGCTGAAAAATGGCTTTTGAGATTAGATCAGCTACATCTAGAAAAACGAGAAGGACAAAGGTCTCCAACAGTGCAAAAAGCTGACGCTGAAGCTTGGGCAGGTGTAACAGGGTCAGTAGTCCAGAGGAGGAACAAAAGGTTGGACAGACTAAGAAGGTAGCCAGGCAATTATTCATTTAGTAGGCATTTTATATTGCTTTTGTGAAGCATGATTCATCTCTTAATATGTGCAGGGACAGTCAATCCTCTGGCTGTGCAAATGAATCACCACACGGTCCCCACTCCCTGCTCCTCTGAGGCCAAGACCCTGCACAGCCAAAACAAACCCTTGGAGGAAGCGGGTCTGAAAGTCAGCAATCGTTCACATTAAAAAAAAACACAAACAGGAACTCGCATATTCAAAGGAATATAAACCCTCCTTGTCATGGATTGGGTGTTCCAGATGTGAGTATATTCATTATGAGACAGCTCACACCTCCAAAGATTGTGGCATTGGTTGCTCAAGAGAGAAATACAGGCCTGGAAGAACCATCGAGGCCTTGAAAGGTTTTTTTTGGCAACCATGTTCCTACCTGTTTTCAGCACAAGCATCTTATACCTCAGGAAATTTAGCAAGGGTGGAAGAAGAAAGCCAAGATTCACAAAGCTGTTCCACATGAACAGGGTCTCAACCCATCTCCTTTTTTCATATCCCCACATGCTGCTGATGCTGATATCCAGAAAAAGAATTCCAGAAGGAGTTGGCACACTGCTGCCCTGCCTGCAAGGGGGATGTCTATAAACTGCCCAGAAAATTTCTTGACCGCAGCAATGGAATGAGGCAAGTATACGAGAAATGTAATATTTCTCCTGAACCACATCAAGTTAATGACATTTCCCTCTCCCTTTGCACCTCTGTATATCACAGCGTGACTGTGGAACTCAGCGATGTTACACTGATGTAAAACCACTCTCGGGAGGGAACCAGTCGGCATAAATCATCCCCTTCTATTTCCTAGTACATAATCTGGTGCCAAGCTCCGGCAAAAACAAGGAGAAAACATTCCCGAGATTTTTCCAAAGGCAATAGTCTGTGTAAGCACAACTTTAAATGTCTGCCATTAAAGTTTTCTTCATGTCATTAAAATGACTTGCAAAACCATCTGCTAGCTAATAAAGATTTTTTTAAAGCTTTAATATTGTATTTTATAATGAAATATACTAAGAGGAAAACAGGACATGTATTTAGAAAAGACAGAACGGCAACAATCTGCTGTTCTTTCACAGAAAGCCAATGATGTTCACTCCCATGACTAATTAAAGAGACTGAAGACTTCAGCCCTTTGAACATTTTTCGTACAAATACCATAATTCCTAAATGCATCCACATTTTTATTCAGACTGCTCCCAGACACTGCAGCATTGCTGATATCACACTGTTTTCAAGTTAAAAAAAGGCAGATTTCACTTTCATGTCTGACTCCATTCCATTTTGTTAGCTTTTTACACCTCAAATATGTATTACAGATTGCAGGGATTCCAGTGTGTAATTTTTGCTTCCCCTAGAGACATATTCCATTTTTGCTGGTAGATGGGGTGACCGTGAGGTAGGGCTTCCACCCAGCCATAGGGGTGACTCTCTGGCACTGGACGGAGTCTCGCCGAGCACCAATGGCTGCACCAGCCGAGGATGCAGCCCAAGGTTTTGATGAGCTGCCATCCAGAAGCAAAGCCCACTCCTGTCCCTAAAGCTCTCCTCTGGTGTCGGTTGGGAAGTAGCTGTCAATCCCGCCTTTCAGTTAAACAAGACTATCTGTGCCATGCTCCCAGCTCAGGCCTTTCTCACATGTTGCACCCTCAGACACGAGGACTCTTTTCTTCTTTTTTGGGGATTCCTGGATGCTGCTGTGGCTGGGACGTTGCTGCTTTCTGCGCTGATCTCACAGTATTTGCAACGGTGCCTACACAGAGCGACCGAGAGCAGCACTTCTAGGAACTATTTCACAATATCCTTCTCTTCCAAAAATACCAGTGATTGGTATGTTACAGAGAAGGGCAGACAACATAGGTGCTAAGGGTCTAGGTGTAAAGAGGACTTAGCAGCCCCATACCAATTTGCCAAAAGCCCTCGGTGGTTCTAGATGCCCTCAGCTCCCACGTTCATTTCCTTAAGCTACCCAAAAGAAATAGAGCAAGAAACAAGGAATTATCTAGGTGAGATCATCAGAGACAGCAAAGCAGCCAGACTCAGAGCAAAGGCACGGGTCAAACCCTGAGTAACAGCACTGCTCTCTTCCCAGGGAAAGGAGCTGTTGCTGTGATGTCCCAGTCCCTTTGCCTGCTGAGTCGCGGAGCTGGGCAGGATCTGGCGGTGAGCGGGCTACAGTCACTAGCAGGGGGAGAGCAAGTTAGGCGTCATGCCCATGTGAGCGGTTAACAGTGAAGAATAAGGGATGTCATGGGAAGCCATCTGAGATGGTTTCACTATCCGCCTTTGCAGTATTAGGAAACACAGAGCCTGTCTCGGAGGTGAAATGAGTAGGAATTTCAGGTCACAGCATACCAGGCCAGGTCTCCTCCACATATGTTCGCTGCTTGCTCTTCCACCTCCGATGTGGGGCATCCCTGGCTCTGACACCTGGAGCAACTGATGTTTTCACGCTCCGAGTTTTGCCACAATTATCCATCTGTGCTGGTTTTTTCACCCTTTTTGCCTCATTTAACATCTCTGCTCTTCAGTAGTGACTGCTTACTCCTGCTGAGCACTCCGCCTAGAATGAAAGCTGCAATCCCCAGCAATGTCTTTGCAATTTATGGCAACAGAGGGAGTAACTTAAACACAGCCACACACGCACCCACACATTCCACACACCCCCCACACACACCCAAAAGCACTTTCTTGGATGGCAAGCCACCCTATGCCCCAATCAACCTGAGATCTACCCAAGAATTTAATGATAGCTAAGCTTGGCTGGGAAAGCAGGCTTGAAACGACACTGGAAGAGCCAGAGCCTTCCTTCAAAACCTCAGCTAAGTCCTGTAATAGCTGTGTCTTCATCCTGCCTACTTCTGATCTCCAGTCGAGGTGTCACAGATGGCCTCAATTGCGTATGTCCTTCTGAGCACCATATGTGCTGTAGTAGTCAAGGTGGATTAACGGATGGGACCAATCCGTGGGCTGAACACAGCCCTTGGGACGCCCCAAACTACCTCTCTGCACAGTGGTATTAGTACAACTGCTTCTCCCCACTCCTGTGTGCAGCAGGCTGGGACAAATATAATCTCCTCATTGATTACTATCATCTCTCATCTGAGATGTAGCCCTTTTCACACCAGTATTACACCCACAAGCAATGGCAATACTTGGGGTCTATGCTGGGCAGCTTTACAAGGGTTGGCACTACCCTTGTTGATAGAGTCCTTTTGCTTACCAGGTAGCCGGGGAGACGAGAAAGTCTACGCTTGCATGTGTGCCAGGAACACTGTCCCAAAGTGGTTTAGATGGCATTTTATTAATGCAGTGCAGCCAGCTCCTCTGAACCAACATAAAACACACAGGGAAGATGAACAAGATGAAAGATCCTTCATCTTACCGCAGGCAGCAAAATCCACTCAGATTCTTCCTCATGGCGCTTGGTGGTCCAGAAAGGAGACGTGATGATTCACGTTGCACTGATTTGCTGTTGGAAACGTCAGAGCTTATGGTAGGTTCTACTGATTCAATGCAGCATGCAGCAGTACCAAACAATTTCCCAGTGGCCTTGTGTAAGAGTTTGCTTGAAAACAGTGTCTGGAGTTTTGAAAACATCTGCTTTAGCTATATTTTACCCTGTGTCAGCCCATGAATCTTACTTGAATTGTGCTGGTATGTGTGCGGACTCTCCTTTGGTGAGCTCCCAGAGTACGGTCAGGAATCAAAGCAGATACAAGGATTTAGCCTATTTCCCAGACACGATCCTGCTCTCAAGAACCATTATTCAATTACAATAGATCCATGTTAGTCTATGACCACCTAGAAAAAGTTTTGACAGCCACAGCCATCCCCATGCGGAGCTGAACAGGGATGCACTACGTGCTGCGCACTACGGCTGTATCACTGCTGAAGTTCTCTTTTCTCATTTATTTTAAAATCAGCAGAAGAGGTAACTCCATTTTGCTGGTTAATTAGGCAAGGCAGTAAGTTGTGCTTGACAAAGGGAGTAAGAAGTGGCTTTGGGCAACATACCACAATATCACAAACTGTTTTCACCCCAGAGCATTTTTTCCTCCCTTCCTTCACTACCGCTACCACCTCTACAGACTGTTGCTAATGGCACAGATCCTCAGCTGATGTGAACGAGCGAAGCTCTTACTGCCTGATGCAAAGTCACAGGAACTGTACCAATTTACAGCAACTGTGAACAACTATCATGGATATTTTCATGTCACCTTCCTATTAGTTGGTTCCAGTTTTAGGAACTTGCGATCCCTCACTGCCAACAGACATCTGCTCAGGGCACAGATCACACTCTTCACACAGGACTTCTACTCAAAAACCTTTGCTCTGAAATCTTTACGTGCCCAAGGGTATTTAACAAGGACCGGGATTAGCACCTCTGCAAGAATGGCAGACTTAGGAGACGCTCATCGAAAAGGCAGATAGGAGCCAGAAAACAAACTCTTGCCAGCTACGCTACCTGCCGAGCCGCTTGAGGACAGATGGCTGGACCAGCCACGAGTGCTGTCCTCCAACGTCTGCTACTGCTCCGCAGCAAGGTGGTACGCAAGGCCAGCTTGGGCTGTGCGGTCAGTGGTTTGGCCTATTTTTTGTCATGGCTATAAAAAGGCAGAGTTGAAAAATGAGCGTGTGACTTTTTGGTTTTTTTTTTCTCTCCCAAACCCTCGCAGATTCTTCTCTGGGAAGAAGCAGCTATGGGCAGGAAACATGAAACGCATCCACCAGCCCACGGGTGGGGAACACTGCCGTCCATCCACCAGCGCAGGGGCAGCTGGCATCTCAGGGCACAGTTACAAATCACACCTCAGCCTGACAAAAGCAGAGGCATGTCAGAAACAGTGGCATGGCCAAAGGCTTCGATTTTTAATGCAGCTGTGAGACCAATTGGGTTTCCAGAGATGTGAATATTATCCTTAGTCCATTCCTATGCTCACTGCCTGTTGCACAGTCCAACGCACATCACTGCAAACACATATTCCCTAACCTTTCTGGTTTTCTTAATGCAGCTTGTTTTTCTCCTTAACATCAAACTATACCCCTTAAAGCCACTCTAAATAATTAATCTCCTTTGTTCTTACTCAGTGAAACAAAGAAACCTCACCATCTCCTCTTCCTTACCTGGCTAGGTGCCCTACCTCTTCCCAACATCCTCCAGCCGACTGCCCAGTCTACAAATGATGAAGATGGTGCAGGATATACCATGAAACAGGAGAGGTCTGGAAGGTTTGTGCGCAAAATGTACAACAATGCTGACTCACCTCTGCTGCTGCCAAGATGCAACTTTTGCCCCTTTTAGTCTCTGTGTATAAATACCTTCTACCTTTCCCACAGAAAAGCACTGAATAAAAACTACCTGGCAAGAACAGTGTTGGTGCTGTTTCTTTTCATTGCTTTGTTCAAATTCCTTTAATTTGCTGTATTTTTCTGCTTTTGAAGAATGGAGAAACTTTACTAAGAACACTAAGAGCAATAGGAAAGCATTCTTGTTGCAATTTTGCAATAGAAATAGATAATACAATGATTGCCATCCCGGTGTCCAGTACAATGCCACTTACTGCCAACCCATACAATAACAAATGTTAAGATTCACACTAAAAGTCATAAAATCCTGTGCTCCTAGAGTCACATGGCAAGATGGGAATTTCATTTTTGCATTTTTATGAAATGTATGCATCTCTTTCATTTCCATGAAAACGCACAACAGTCCCATAAGAAAAAAAAAAAAAATTACAATGCAGGAACTCATCAAGTAAATTTGTTATGCTGCAAGTTATGAATTTTCACCCAGCCTCATTTCTCGTGTGCTTAACCCCTTTCACTAAACAACCACCACTCACCAAGACCGCTGCCAGGTATGGGGGTGGACATAAAAAATACTGAATAATATGCTGTAAGTCTTCTTACACGTGTGACAGGAATAGAAAATTACAATGGCCTCTTCTGTGTTACAAAACGTGAACCTAACAATGAGCGTGCTATGATCTACTGCTGACAAATTAAGTTAATACAAAGCTTTACAAGATTTCAGCTTTATTACCGTTACTTCACTTCTCAGACCCTTAAAGGAGGCGTATTTGATGAACACGGCTGGGTGGACAGAATTGTTCTGGTTATGAAAGCCTGGTGTGATAGGGAAGAGAAAAATTACAGGTCAAAGCCAATAACTCTATAGCTTGGGGAAAGCAGAAAACACGAGGGCAAGGTGCCCAATACTTTTTAACAGCTTAGATGTTACGAGCGAGAAAGCATCAGTGACGGACATCACTGGAGAAGTTCCCAACTGCCAGTGGACAGGGTTGGAACAGCTGAAAAGAAACTAAGATACAAGCATCCTGATGTCGATGAAAGCAGACGTGCACTTACATGAGAGTATGGGAAGCCAGTGAAATGCTGGAATGACACATACTTACTGCCTTATCAAAACTACTGTTAATTGTCCTATTAAATGCTAAAACTTTGCAGTAGGGACTCCTGAGGATCTAGTAGTAGCTTCACTTCCAGAAAAAAATACAAGGAGCAAATACCCATGTGCACCAGGAGTAGATGTGAATTTTGGCCTCCAAACTGTGGCGACCAGATGTTGATAAAATAACATGATTTTTAACTCAGCACACACCTTATTTATCAAGATACAACTTTCAGAAATAAGCACTGGAACAGTTCCACTAAGCACACGCACTATATATTGTTCCCACAGTCAGTTAATTATATAGCTTAGAGGAAAAACCTCGTTAATGTTATCCAGTTTAGAGAAAGTATCTACATTTATCAGTGGAACAATATCTTGTAAAAAACTCTTGCCTGATTAGACATGTCTTCCCTTTTACAGACGAAATAAAGCTCTGAATTTCAAATTTTGACCACTCTCAACCGATCAAAAATGAACATTTGTAAGAATGAAGACAGAAGAATCAGAAATTAGCAAGACAGCATCATAAAAGATGGGTTATGCAAGGGTTTTACTTTTTATTTACAGCAAATATATTACAGTAAAAAAGCTTAACATGGCTCATATCATGGTTGTGTAAGGATGATACATACGCTTACATCAAACAGGTTTAATTTCCCTGGCACTAACTGAACCAAATGCTAGGATTTAACACAAAAATAAGAAACAGAACATTTATTAGGCAAACTACAATAACTGTACACATCTGCGACTGGAGTTTCAATGCAATCCAAAGAATACAAACAAGCCATCAGGATGGCAAGAACTTTTTCAATGGACACGTTTAACCCTCAAGACAAGGCTGTCTGGCACCATTTAAAAGTTGCTGTACTGAACACAGTAATTTTAAAGAAATGTCATAGATGATTAAGACACTGAAAATGCACTCACCACAGTGAAGAATCCCATTATTTTCATGATTTCATTTTTTACTCCCACGATACAAGAGTGTTAAAAGGCTGCATGGCAGACAAGCTGGATGCAACAGCTGGAGGGTTTTGCCTGTCAAGCAAAGCGACTTGCAGCAAGAGACATGCTTTATGCAACAAACCCGATGATATACAGCTTGTGTGGGTTCAAATAAGAAGATCTAAGAACAACAAATGTTGAAGCCTTTTAAGCTCTCTTCATTATAATCAGAATCCTGAGAAAAGCAGGGTCCAAATTACTCCAAGTGAATTTAGGCTCGCTTACACAACAAAATTGTCCAGATACATCAACAGTAGTAAACAGAGTTAATGCAGTGTTAATCTTTTTACATTTTAATGACTAGCTATAAAAAACAGAAACTAGCATGTTCTAATCTGTTTACATTTCCTGAGCTTAGTTAAATCAAGAAGGAATGAACATTATAAAAATCCCGATAAGTCACCAATAAATTAAAAATGTACATAACCACTATAGCGTAAGAAGTCTTACAGTGCTCAGAGTGAAGTCTGCCTATCCAATACCATGGCGTTTCCTTTAGGCCTCCTATACAGGAACCATGCCATTAACTTCACTGAGATCCTATAGAATTGTAGGTCTTTTTTTTTTCCTGCTCTCCAAGTGCCCTTCTAGCAGACTATGCAATAGCCTTTCCTAATCAAATCATATGAGAGCGTTCAAAAACTGCAATTCTCTACTTCCAGTGCAGGAAACAATGTTCTCAGAAATGCAATGTGCTACTGAAATTCAAATTTACTAGCAGCAGTTATTTGAGCAGACTCTCAGCTCCCGCACATAACATCCCTACATTGGCAGCAGGTTTAGTATCCTTTGGGGGAACAAACCAATGAAAATCTACACAGAAGACTGGAGGAAAGACCCTTAGCAATAAAGAATTCGTCCTGGCGGTTTCTTTAAGAGCCAACATCTTGCATTTGAGAAAAGCACTCGACCTACATGAGTCATACACGTTTATTTATGCATGTTTATTTCCTGCATAGAGAATAATGTGTACCTTGGAATAAAACCCAAGCTTTGAGAATATACTGAGAGTATGGGTATTTGTAATAATCCTATTGGCAGATTAAATCAAGCCCCAAATGCTCAAACTCAACTGTCTCAAAGACTTGCAGAGCATGAACTTTGATAAAACAAAATACTTTTTTAAAAATTGTCCACTTCTAGCATGATTTTTAATTTACGGTGTAGATAAAAGAGAGGTAGTAAGGTTTATCTCCTCAATATCATTTTCTGTGCAGTATTTATAAAGTATCAGAAAAAAATCCATAGTTTTTTGGTGAAAATGCCAGCTTTTCCCCTAAGAATTACATGGAATCTCTTCTTTCCACTGAAGTGCTGCAAACTAAGTAACTGGATTCTGGTTCAGAAGAGCTCTTCTTCCCATTAGCTTCACCGCATCTTATTTGTTACCAAATTCTGCTTTTAAGAAGTCATTGCAGAAATACTCCTATACAGGGCTCAAAAATATCTAGCAGATACAACCTACCCAACAAACTACATTTACCAGCCAAATAATGTTAAGTCTGCTCCTAAAAAAAGCACTCGCTCTTGCTTTACTTATATGATCCCTCTTAGGCATGCTGCTGAGAGGGACAGAAGAAGTATGCAAAGCCATATGGCCCTTCCCCTCTTTGGTGACGACCACGGCTATGAGCATCACCGTCGCTCTGGCTGGCAGTAGCTAGCAAGCTTCCTAAGGCAGCTTCTTCTCCTGCCACGATCCACCCTCCGCAGCGGGAGGATGGACGGCGCTTTAGTGATGGGCACTGCTCAAAAAAGGGTAGGAAGGACGAGCGGACCAGGAGAGACAGCCTAACAGAAACCACGTTGGCAAGATCAACGTCCATCTTTCCCTGGTGCAAGACGAGCCTGCAGCGCTGCAGTTTTCATGATTGTCACCAGACAAGGGAGAGAAATGAAAATATCTTGGGTCCTGCAGCTGCAGTCGTCAAGAGCGTGATCCAGAGCGCAGTGCGTTTCCCACCGAGCCGAGAGCCTCGGACCCAGCAGTGCCAGGGAAAGGAAGGTCAGAGGCAACGGGGTGGGATCTGGCAATAGGGGCTCCATCCCTGACCCCTGCTCTCACAGCATTGCGAGAGCCGATGTATCTGGAAGAGAAGGAGCTGCCTGTTGACGTTTTGGGGCGCACAGGGCCGGAGCTCCAGCATTATTCACGTAGCAGCGACTGTTCAAGCGTGGGATTTGAGCCATGAAAGTCAGACTGCTGCACGGTGACCTTTTATTTACCCACAGAAAGTTAAATAAATTACATTAAATTAAATTCAGCCAAAGCAGATGCTAGCTTATTTATTAAAAAGCTCAGCTTTCTCTTTCCTTCAACTGGTTTTAGAGACAGGCAGCTCTTGGGAGCAGACCTTCACTCTAACTCAGTCAGACAAGAGCAGCTCCACGGAGATGACCAGAGTGACTCTCCTGCAGCAATTCCAGCTGCAACAAGACCCGACTGTCCCTTGGGACGCCCAGCAAAGGCATGTGAGCACAGCATTGTTGCCGGCTTGCCTCTGCACTTCTTGCCTCAGCCAGGTCTTCTCCTTCTTTCCACGTAGACCGCATTGGACTCGTGGTGGAAGATGATCCTTCGCTGCCAACATTGTCTTCTACTGTCCTATCTTTTAAGAGATCTATGAATTTATTAATATAAAGAAGTATTTACTTCATTTCAGAGAAACCGTTACCGCCCTGCAAATATGTAACTTGTCATTAATTTTTGATAGGCTTGGGTAAGGAAGCTTGTGTACAGTAACAGGGTCATGTTTACAATACAGGTTGGAAATGTTTTCTTTCTTTCAGTTGTAGCATTATGAGACAACTAATGCTTCTGTACTCAAATAATCAACAGGCACACTTCTCATTTTCACCTGTCCTCCTATCCGTCCTTCTATCTGCTCCCTTTCAACAGCATGCCTAAAAGCAGCTCACATAAATAAGAGATGTGTTGCTTTCAGCCACACCTACTTTATACACAGTCTATTTTGTCTCTTTTCTTTTGTTCTCTGGAAACATGACTCCCATTAATTTCATCCTCAAACTATGATCCACCAAAATAAAAAAAAATTCAAGTACAAACCCAAACTTTATTGCTGGGTTATGGGTCAATGTAAACTGACCAGAGTCAATGCCAACCTAAAATTCGCTTTACAAAAGTAAGGATTGTTCAATTACATTTGCTGACCACAGACAGCTTCTTTCACTATTCATACAGTTTGAAGACTGAAGATTTGCTGGGAACACGACACAGTCTATGTCCTTTGGACGTAAATGGAACTAATAGCCATCATCATCATCCATATCACAGCCATAATCTGAAACACATAAAGACAAAGGCATATAAAAATGCATATATTCCAGGTAGATGGAAGATACAACAAAAGTATCGCTACTTTCAGGTCGTTTTCCTGCTGTGTAACTAGATGGTAAGTTTTGCCTTAAGCAAGCGTTTTAAAAATCATGTATTTTCTTAGGGCTAAATGAAAAGTTCTTGCATGTACTTTCCTCAGTGAAATAAAATTATTTGTAAGCAAGTAGGTGTAAATATCTCTTCTCACTTGTCACTGGACCCTCATTCAGGAATACCTGTCACATGGATATGTGAAAGACTTGGTTTAATTTAGAGGTTAAGGTGATCAACCCTGATTGTCACAAGTAATTTGGAACACGGTGGCTGATAAGCAGCAGCATACATTTACAAGTAGGCACGGTTCTCACTAGATGTAGCCACCAAAAAAAAAGGCTGGCTTGTTTATATTATTCATGGATTTATAGGCTGAAATGCAAGGGTTCGGGGATAGCTCACAGATCCTATCAACATCAAAGGAGTCGTGCAACAAATCCTGAGCAACGCATTTGACTCGGATCTCCTGTATCTACTTAATCCTAGAGGAACAACTTAAAATTTTGCCCAGATTTTTTTATCCCGTCTTGTTTTCTTAAACAATGCCAAGTGCAAAGACTGTGCGATGTGTGCGTCAGAAGGTGAATCTGTGGCTTTCTAACACACCAATTTCTCTTCTGTGTGCTTCTGAATGTAGTGAAACAGGTATTTTCTGTTGCATAGTTGAACCTATGGATAACTATTACATATGAGCATTCAGTAAAGTTAACCTTTATATTCCAAATTCAATACAGTGCAACACTTCATCCAAAGAGTCAAGCAAATGCTCAGAAGCAGAATTAAGCGTAATCTATAATAATTTGTGTAGAATGGGTGAAGTTCACCATCTGTAATTCCTGCAGTCATTCCAGACAGACAGGTCTAAAATCCATGAAGAAAGCAGTTAGAAAGGAGTTATTTGTTCTGCTGAGTGGCTCTGCACACCTGCGTTTGAATTCTGGGAATACTCCTTTCTTTTTTATTTTTTTTTTTAAACTCTGATTTTTCAGCTGTCGTCCAGACCAGACAGGGAGTAGTGGAATGTTCTCAGAATGGTTTAAAAATAGTAACATTTACAAAGAAAAAAAGCTCAGTGACCTTTATTCTATTTTTGTGGGGGGTTTATTAATAAACATAGACCCACCCTCCCCCACATGGGTGCTTTTTCTTGGGAACATTATTCTAATAATAAATGCAGGCAACAAACTGTTTTTCCTACAGTTCAGCAATTATTTTCCAGTGGAGAAATAATTTAAAAGCAACAGACACTTCTGTGAAATGTATACATACTGTCCATGAAAGCTAAATTAACAGTACTGGAAAGATTTTTGCAGTAAATATCATTTCAGTAGGAAACTTATTCCCATCTTGCTTGTTCACAACCCATAATTAGCAGCTCTCATTTTAGAAATATTTTTGTATATTTTCAAAGCTTAACTTCTAAGGGGAAGTTTTTAATAAAGGATAAATGTGGATGTGTCCAGTTAGGAAAAACCACAGCGGAGAGGATACTGCCTTTTCCTGCCAGCAAAGAAACCTAATTAAATGAGTGGCTTTGCTGGGTAACCCATAGAAATTAGTACACATCTGCGTACCATACAGCACGTCGCACGCTATCAAGGCAATTTCTGTACTTGGTGAAGATCTCTTTCCTCCTAACACTTTCCCCAGAAATGGAGTGTGACGATTCGTTTTGTTTTGAGCTGGACAGCCACGTCCCCAGGGCTCACGGACAACCTGGACATCACTGAGGAGGCAGGCAGGAGCAGGGCAGCTCGGCTCGGGAGGCAACGAGCCCCGAGCATTGCTGATGGAGGGGTCACTGACCCCCTAATCCCTCAGATCCACATTAAGAAACCTAATTCTGAAGAAGGCACACCATCAGCTTGCTCTTGAGAAGCCCTCTTAGCCTAAAGCTCGAGATGCAGAGTTTTCTCAGGAGAAGTCCCTAAGAAGGCCAGGTTTCAAACAAGGTTTCGGACTCCCGGCTTTCCCACAGGAATGGGCACTGCCGGGAAGGCGGCAGGAGCTCCGCATGGGACGAGCTGCCAGGGGACAGGGACAAGCAGGGCAAGCCTGTCTGTCCTCAGCCCTGCAGCAACGAAGCCCACAGCACCAGCAGACGGCAATTTAGACAGCATCCCAGCTTACCGTTTCCTCCCATTAACTGCAAGGCGCTCATGCAGTGATCATCATCTTCTTCTATTTCTTCCTCTTCTACCTCTTCGTCGGGGTTATAAGCTACTGGGCCACTCTCCACTAGCACAGCTGCTGGTTTTTCTAAGTCAGGGGCTTCTGCTTGTGCATTTGGAAAGGTGACCTGCAAAAAAGAAGAGGGGAAAGTAGAGCAGCCCTTCCTTTTGTTCAGTATTTGTACGCAACATTGGCAGATTCCACACAGGGAAGCCCACATCTGGGGCTAGAGGCTTAGCTCTTCCAGGGCACATGAAGGTTGCTCAGTAAAATGTTGCCCGAATGAAAGTCAGGCACAAATATCCACAGTTTTCACATAATTCATAGCCAGGTAAGTGAAATATCCAGAGACAGTAACAGCAGAACAAGGATCCTCTTGCAAGCACAAGGTAAGGAGAAATTTGGGAGTGAAGGCTCCTCAGCAGAGCTCTGCAGGAAAACTTAACAACCTTTTCCTCGTTGCGCTGGACTCACATCAGGCCTATGACACAATAGCAATGTTATTGACACTTTAATGACAGCAAAAATGTATCCTTCAAATCAGAAAAAACCCAACATGTATTAGTTTTGACAGCTGTGGTTGGATTTATTTAGAGGGACAATGAGCTGTGGAACAAACAGCACTCTTTAGACAGCACTTAATGTGATGGCAGAGCACTAGGTTGATAATGCACGCCAGCACCTGTAACATTACTTATGACGTTTATCGGAATAATGCCCTCCAAACACTAATTTGGGAATTGATCACTGACAGGACCCATTCCGTACCTGCACCTTCCCAGTTGCTCCAAGGTTAGGCAGGACCCAGCAGGGAGGGAGAGAAAGGCCATCACCACAAGGAGACAAGAGACGAATTTGGAGAAGGTAATATTGTCCCCGGTTCACTAACGATAGATCTGGGAAAGGGGCAGGAACCAGCAACGTGGTCTGCCCCAGCGCAGCCCAGGCTCCGGTCTCTCCGGAGCTCCCACTTCCATGGTGTGCTCAGTCCAGGGCTCTACCCCCCTCTCTCATCCAGGGAAGAAACATCCCAGGAGCTTTATCTCCACCAGCTTTGTAACAGGGCACTTTTCACCTCTGTTCTGTACTTGGACAGTTTGGGGTTTGTACACTACAGCCTATGGCCCCAAAAGACATCCCATTAGTGGCAACCTGAAGAACATTAAAGATCAACCATTAATGCCGCTTTGCCATGTAAGCAATTTTGAGAAGGCAATACTTAACAGTACCTGTCACTAGTCAGCAGTTATCAGCACTGAGCGTCATCTCCCCTTTTGGGAAAGACAGAAAAGACTGGGACCGCTTCTTTGGGAAGGACAGCGGTGAGGTGCTCCTAACAATGACTGGTCCAAAGGAGACCAGGAAAACCCAACTCCTCTGGTCCCTACCACAAGAAAAGTCCTATAGTGCTCTAGCTTTTAAATTTCAGTATACAACCACGTACTGCTGCATCTTTTCCAGTTCCATTGGCAGTAAGTTCTGATTCAGCGTTATTAATTTATTTTTATTTATTTATTTATAAATGTATTTACTTGGGATGCAGTAACTCCCAGAATCCCTGTAACTCCAGGCACTTTAGAGATGCACCATAAGAGAAAATCCCTGTACCAGAAAGTTGATAGTCTAATTATTCAAACATCAAAGCTGTTCCTGAACTTGTCATATACCATGACAGTCAACCCAAAGAATCTGCCTGAGTTTTTCAAAGTCACCTAAGGGTTTGCTCCAATAGCTCATTAATAGGGCAAGACACCCATTAATTTTAATAGAAAATCAAGTATTTAGATATTCGGATCACTCAAAGACAGGTTTTCATGATTTTTTAATGCTCAAATTAATTACATTATTTAGAGGAACTTCCCTCCAGTTTATTTCATATTTCCTACCACTGCTTTTGCCTCTAGAGTGATCAAACTGAGTCCATCTAGGTTTTCAGTATAAGCAGAAAAAAAGACACAACAGTTTGAGACAAATCAGCATCATAATATATACCAATTTATATGCTTAAAAGTATCCATCTGCTCTGAAAAAGTGGGTGAATATAAAGAAGCTACAATTGAGTCATTATTTTTTAAAATTGCACCATGCTAATTAAAATGTGACCTTCTTCTAATTATCATGTCCACTTCCAGACTGCTATACTTCTAAAAATGTGCAGAGTTTTCTAATGAGCATAGCAAAAGAAGTGAAAATGTACTTCCTCAGGCAGGATATCAAACCGTTTCTGAAAATCAATGGGTTTTAGTCATTTTAAAAATAAGGCAGTCAAACAACGCCTTTAAACAGAACTTCCCGAATTCACTTCCAGACATTCCGGACTTGAGTTTGGCACGTATCTTTATGTATGGATGGACAACTGTCAAAGCATGTTAAACTACCCAAGGTAATTGGTTCACTTTCTAAAGAGTGTCAGTGTCACACATTCATGGGAAAAAGAAGGAGGACAAATACCGTTGGGAGTATTAGGAACAGACTTTTTAGATATGCAGTAGACAGTTATTTTATCATACACAAAATGCATATGTCTACTCTGTACAGTGTGAAAATAATAGCAAAATAAAGCAGTTATCTCTGTGACTCTGCTAATAATCACAACCCCTTTGGCAGAAAATGCAGGTGCACAAAGCCACCCAAGGAGGGTTTCTGGTGTTGGCCAGTTACTAGCACTAACTTTTCTATGGCACTACTATATTTTCAAACTAAACAAACAAACGAACCAAAGAGGAATCCATGCTATATAGGGTAAGCTGTCACTTTGTGTTTCCTCGCTGGTCTCCCGCAGAAGCCCAGCCCTTCCCTTGGGTCAGTGTTGGCTGCACGGAAGCAGCATTTTGCATCATCCCCCTTTTTCATGGGGATGGTCCAAATGCTGAGAAACAGGCACGAGTTCTGCCCTCTCCTACCCCCTTGTGTGATATGTAGCTTTTCAGATGCTTGCAGGGAGTTTTCTCTTTCTGCTCTCTAACCAGGCATTATGAGGCTGTGCTAATGGTACTGACGGATAAGTAAGGGCAAATCTCGGTTGGAAAACAGGCAACTTTAGCTTTGTAGTGTTTGCAGTAACCAGCTCGCGGTCTGATCAGAGAGACAAGACTCTCATTTGTTTTGCCCACTGTCTACCACATAACCAGAGCTGGGCTGAGAAAGGCTTGTGGGAATTTCCAAACTCAAACTGTTGCACTAGGAGAAGTGCTGGACTTTACATACCTCTTCAGTGGCAGCCTTTTTAGCAAGCTGTGTTGAAATCAAGGGTCTTAATCTGCAAAGAAGGAAAGAAGAAATGGTGAACATCAGAAAAGTTACACCACACACAAGAGTTTGACACAGAGTATTCAGTCCCCAAACAGTAAAAGCACTTTGCTAGTGTTATGTTGTGTAATTACTTTTTTAAAGATACAAGATAAAGAGCGGAGAGCCATCGACTCCACAATAATTAATACACACATTCCCTTGTAAGCGTCTGCCCCAGTTCAGGATAATAAAAAAAGATGCCAGTCAACAAGCACGGCAGCAAAACCTCATCTCAAATGGCAGCCCCAGCCCATCCCAAAGGTCTGTGAAATAGAGGAGTTTGTCACGTATTACAGAAGTCAAAACACAACTGATTTTTTGGAAGAATGCAGACATGACAAAACCGAGCCACACTGAATTACTAAGCACCACTCTGCAACTGCTTCCCTGTATTTGATGATATATACAGGATACCAGTAATATTAGACACACAGGATATCATAATCATCAGAGGCGAAATTCTAACCTCCAGCTACAGAAATCATCATCAAAACCAAGGGGACCCTGCATACCTTGAATGAGAAATGACAGAAACTGAACATAAACATGTTTTTAAATTCTGCATCAGATAAGAAAAAGACCTGCATATTTGGGGAAAAAAGATGGATCAGTATTACTTTACAGCTAAGTGTTAAATATTGTTCTTTCTGAAAAACATTTCACAGCCTGTTGTCTACTTACTGCCATGAAGGCTGTTCTCAATCCATCATTTAGTGTAGCTTTCTGGTCTCTCCTCATCTAGATGTATCTAGTCAGGAAGAGGATGACTTGTTTTCTACTGAAACACTGCTCAGACAGCTTCTCAAGCATGTCTTTTAACTAAGTCTAGGCAAACAACTTAATGAATACCAATTTATGTCTCCAGAGATATAGTCTTTTATGATAAGCAGTATCTTTCCTCTCATTTTTCTATTAGCCATTCCTCCCTGTTAACACACAGATACAGGTTGTTTTCCTACTTATTTATTTATTTCAAATAATCAGCAGGAGGAAACAAAACCCCAGAGAATGAGCAGCAGAGATTCAGATCATTATCTCTGATGGAGAAGACAATATTAAAACACAAGATATTGGCTGAGCTCCAAAAAGGTTCAGAAACTGGTCATCTCTGAAATGCTTTTCAAGAACCAAAATGCATTTCAGCAACCGAAGTAGTCCAAGGTGCCTCCTTACAGTAGATCTAAACAAAAAGAAGCCATGGGAATGCTTTAGGAGCAGTACCACTGAAGGATCCAGAACACATTATTCTGCTGCAGATACTTCTTGTCATACGTCATAACTTTTCAAAAATTTCAAGAAAGAGATACTCTTGACCCACATAAACTATCTATTACTTACAAATCCTGGTGGCCTTCTGGGCTTAGAGAGAATGCATTTGAAGGCATGGACACATTCCTCCCTATATGCCTGGCCTTCTCTTTCCTTTATCTAACCTGAATTGTAGAGTTTTCACAGAATCATAGAAACATGGAATGGTTGGGGTTGGAAGGGACCCTTGAAGGTCAACTAGTCCAACCTCCCCTGCATTGAGCAGGGACATCTTCAACTAGAGCAGGTTGCCCAAAGCCCCAGCCAGCCTGACCTTGAATGTTTTCAGGGATGGGGTATCTACCATCTCTCTGGGCAACCCGTGCCAGTGTTTCATCACCCTCATTGTGAAAAATTTCTTATTTCCTAAAATTTGAGACTTACCTACCTACTGTCAATCACTGTTTTCCAAAACACCCTGATTAGGTGCTTACAAACACATGAATGCAGCAATGTCAAAAGGTTATGTAGCCGAAGGATGCTAATTACCAAACAGGTTGTATTTCATTGACATGACTGAAAAAACCCAACAGGGGTAAGAAATGAAGGACTTTTATTTTAAACCAGTAGTAGTGATTATTGCAATTAACATTGTACCAAAGATAGCACCTATTTCCTACTGCTACCAAAAGACATCAGACCTCCCTGGAGCACCCTGAAATCTTTCCTGCCCCCAATTAAAATCAAGCTGTTGAATAAGACTCACAAGGTAATCAGAAACTGCTGACATTTCTTTTAGAGAAAATTATACATGCGCTCACACAGTGAAGAAAACAATCACAGCTATAGGAAGCAAAGAGTAAACATTCCAGTTTCATTTTAATTAAAATGGTCCCCTAATGAAAATAAAAATTCATGCTTATGAAAAGCCTATTTGCAAACTTTAGTGCTAAATCCAAGAGCCCTTCTACACCATTTTTCAGCAGCGAGTGATTCTCACACACAAGCTGAAATTAAAGCTTTATTTCTGTTCCATGATAATTGCTCACAAAGTGTACATCTTCCCCTCATTACTAGAAATATAGCGCTGCCATTCAATTTGAGCAATACAGTTTCTCTCTCAGCATAACATCTAATGTATCCAAAAGCAGCGGGTTGGATTCTGCTCCTGCTCTGGCTGTTCGTTACCTGCTGCAGTGCAGATCTGAAGGGGTCACTCACCCTGTGGGCTGCAAAGCCCAGCTCGCTGCACCTGGGTACTATGTGCTACCTACAAACACTACCAATGAAAACTGAAAAAAAAGGTAAAACCATCGCAAAGAGAGACAAAAACTTATTTCCCCCCTGAAATAATGTCCTTGATTAAAATTATATAAAAGTTATAAAAGTTATAAATATATAAAAGGAGAAGTTAATTTCTCTCCCTTGGCTCTCCTTATGGCTATGGCGAACCCTACTATTACTGTACAAAACCATTTAGGAAGGTTTTATAGTGGGGTTTTGGTTTGTTTCTTAAATGCTCAGATGCCCTGACCTCCTTAAACCAGAGCAGCTGCTGCCACACCAGCCATATGGAGCAATAAATTACTGGCTGCCATGGCTACAGATAACGGGCTCCTTCTGCTGTCTGGCTGCACCACAGAGGGGAGAAAAAAGTGTCTTCATGAAAAAGTATGACTGCTTTTGAGGCTGGGATAGGCCTGAGTATTAATGATCAAAAAAGCACCTTGAAAAAACAAGTAACAAGTATCTTGCCCAACTTTCAATGTGCATGACTCAACCTCATCTGTAAAAGGCTACCAAGGCACACACATGCACATATTCGCTATATGGGAAAAATCCTGTCCATCACAGTCCAGTTTGAATTCAGGGTTGCCAAGTTCCATAAATAACAATAATATCCTATATTAAGATATGATCCCATATATGCTAAAGCGCCAACAGTCTCTACTGAAAATGTAATGTTGCAACTGGTCTTCCCAAATGTTTCAGTAGTTGTTCACTATGATGACTTCTAGTTTGGGGCGCTTTCTTTATGAACTTTGCAAATTAATACGGCACCTTGTAGGAGGGAGTAACAAAACAAGCAACTTTCTGAACAGCAATGTGATCTGTAAAAAGGGGGGAAAAAAAGATTTCACACAGCCCCAAGTGTTATATCCACATTTCAAACTACTTCAAAAATTATGCAGATCTACAAACGCTCGTGTCAGCCAACACACGTAACACTGGAAGCAGATAATCTTGACGTGTTCGCAACAAAAACTAATGGCACGGTACATGGCATCAGAGGCTGCTCCCTGCTGAATCTGCTCCGCTCTCAGTTGAGATGTGCACGATAACATCTAGGCTTGTCCTCCAGCTTAACAATTTAAAAGAAGATTCAATATAATAGCTCCTGACAGTGCTGGAGATCACACAGACTGAACTTTCAAAGTGAGCAAATTCTCTGAAAAACAAGCTGGCTGTGACAAACAACTGTTTTTATTTTGCTTATTATTTAATAACAAAAGATTACACAGCACAGTACATAAAATAGAAAAGAGCACTGCGAAGTAATAAAACCACCTCACTTGCATCAGGCTGTTCGCCCACTAAAAAGGTTTACGATACCATAACAATCTCCTCAGTGCAATCCTGCAAGTAATTTGGAAACTCACCCAAAGCTCTGTTTCTTACTGAATTTTAATTTAATCCATCCAAGTAGGGAACATCTTATTGCTGCTTACCGCCCATACTAATTTTATATGCGGATGATCCCAGAATACGCGATGGAAAGCAGAGATACAACAGAGCCCGCAGCCACAAGCCTGCAGTGTAATTATGCAGGTCAGCTAAGACAAATGCCCATAAAAGCTATATATCCATACCACAGGTCCTTCATACGTATGCCACTTCAGTGACAGAAAAAGGTACTGAGAAACGATTTGGCGAGAGACCGGTCAGGTTCTCCACGCTGGCTGAGATCCTCCTCCCACCTGAGGCCAGATGGTTTTGCCTCAGGAGCTCAGTTTACCAGACATCTGTGTGAGAAGGAAATTAATATAAATGTTTACCCCAGCTAAGAGTGCCCTTTAATTAAGTACCGTCAATGTTATCCTTACCGGAAAGCTGGGAATTACCTCTCTGCAAGGATTTAATGCTCTTGTTGAAAACACAACAGCGTCAGGAGATACCAACCCCCCATTCTGCCATCAGGTCAGGACAAAGGGGCGATCCTCCCGGACTCAGACCACTGCTCTTTTCCGGAGGGCGAAACAGAGACTGCCGTCGTGACCGTGACCCCGGAGCACTTTGGGGTTTGCGCATCCAGCTGCAGATCCCACCGTCTTCTACGTCTGCTTCTGGCCGAGAGCCGGGTGCTCACAAGAGCCGTTCCCTCTCCTGGAGGGGAAACCGAGGCACGGGGCCAAGGCCACGGCTGGTTGTGACACCAACGAACGGCCGCATGATGCCGTGAGGACAGGGGCTGGGGTGTGAGGGTGCACTGTGGCACACCAGAAGCAGCCCAGATACAACCACAGACAGGCTCTGCAGAAAGACGGAGCATCTCTGATGCTCATACCTTGAAACTCGCGTGCCTCAACGTGAGGCAGGCAAGTATTTTTGGCTTTCTGAAGGCCAGGCTGACCAGCCCTTCGCCCGGCCCAGCTCACCACCGGCGTGCAAGCCCCACGGAGTTTCCCTGAATCACCGTCCCCAGCGACAGGGCTGCAGGGACCCCGACCAACGACCACAAGACACCAAGCGAAAGGCGCGTCCGCACGGCGATGAGCTCAGCTCACGCCTAGCGAGGTCCCTTGGAATTGGCTACCCCCAGCGCTGCCAGCTGTACAAATGTGACTGACGGAGCAGGCGGCATGGTCTGAACCCTCCTAGAAACTGTCAGACACGTGGGCAGCAAGACTTGGATGCATCGAGCGTGAACTCCACCAGCTACACCAACACAGCCAGCTCCTGTTTTCCTCCTGTTTCCGAGCAAGCAACGCTACAGAAAGAGCCATTTCAAGCAGGAAAAAAAAAGCAAAGCTGAAGTGACAACAAAAACCAGAGCGAAATGAGAAATTGTTCCCACTTCTGATTCCCACTCAGCCCTCTTTCATGCTGGATCAGAGGAGCTTCGCTTTCATCAGCACAGCATCAGACAACGCAGCGCTGAGAACATCTTCAGCGCTAATGAGATTGGCCTCTTCTAGCAAATGCCCAGGCTTAAGTATCTAGGGACCAAAGCTCGCAGCAGTAAACTGGCAAAAAATAAGAACCTCTGCCACTCACTAAAGGATATATTTATCAGCGAGGAACTAAGCACCTATGTCAGTCATCGATGTGCTTTTGAAAAGCGGGAACTTTGCTAATGGATAGTGAACTAAACACCTATTTCAGGCTTTTCCGAGAGAGGCAGAGGTCACGATATCTGTCTTCAATAACCCAACTCAGAGCGGACAATATTTTTCTGCATAGCTGCAGCGCTCATTCCTCAATTAGGCGCTGTAAAATGGCAACTTGCTGTTCTTTCCACTGACTAAACCAAAACATTTTCAACAAAAATGAAAAGAATGAAATCTAAGGCCACCTTATTGGGACCAAATGAAATTATGCTACTGCAGCAGATCCAAAACAATCTCTGCACATATCTGCTTCTAAAGGAAATTGCTGCAGACCATGGGAAATTACAATTGCTCCAGGACAAGAAAGGCTGACTGATCTAATATTTCTGGTTGACACACCTTCTTCCTGGGTTTGTCAATAAAGATACTGATGAGCTCATCTCTCCACAGGTCAGGAAAATATTAGTTGAAAATATGTTATTCTTTTCACCATGGAAATTTTTCCACATGAAATGATGGCAGCAAGGCAAATCTGCACCTTGCTGGGAAAAGCTACTTAAAATAAGGAAGCTATGAAGCATTTAATGAAGGTAAATGAGTAATCATGATGGTCTCAGTTAAGCAAGTCTAATGACAGTGTCATTTTTAAAACATGGGCGTGAGACAACTCATGTGGTGACAATCCAAATAGGTCTAACTATCTTGTAGCACGGTCTTTCAAATGGTAACAGTGCAGAACGCATCTGTTATGGCAGAAAGCACCATTATTAGCAGATAAGGCAAATATAAATAATTTTAAAATCATGCTTGGAACTATAGTAATAGAAATGAGATTTTAAAAGTTATATGAACACATTATCATCTGAACAGAAAGATTATTCTATTGAACAGGTCTCAGCAGCAGCACTGCCATTGCTGTTTCTGGTGCAAATATATTTTTCTAGACTCGAGCAAGGAGAATTACAGATATTTTCTTTTGGACAGGTGTTTTGATCAATCTCAACCTCATAAAAACAGCTAATGAGGCAAAAGATGAAAAGAAAAACATCTTAGTAACCTGCAGTCTCTGAGAACAATCCACTGAGATTGTTATACCCAAAGGTGATGCCAGATTTATCGTTAGATCTTCCCCGTTGACATTACAAGGACAAAAATCATGCTAGGCAAAATACTAACTCACCTCTTCCACCACCTCTGACAGCATACACCACTGTGCAAATTAAGTTTCTCTCATTCGATTATGCAGGCAAAACTAATATTTCAAAATTCAAGTTAACTATAGATTCATACAAGTAATCCATCAAGGAATAAAGATGGATGACAGATTTTTTTTTTTCCTTGTGTCTGGTCTATTATACATTAAAGAGCAATTTCACTGCCAGCCATCTGGAAATCAATGTATTCCAAGCTTTATTTTATGATTACCAACATTCCCCTTCGTAACTCATTTCTAATTATAAGCAATAAATCATTCCTTCTTGCTTGTAATTTATAACAGCCAATTAAGGCAAACCTCTTATTTAAATAGCAAATCTAGCTTTAAAACATCACATATTTTGAGGCATGCACAGAACATCTAATCAAGCAGTCGAATGGTAGAACGATGATTTAATGTGACTTTTGCAGCCAGTGAGGAGACACACGTGGAAGAACCCGCTCTCCCCTGTGCCCCGTGTACACCAGGACTTTTCAAAACTGAAAGCACAGGTCTCATCTGTCTGATTTAATGCAGAAGAGATTGACACGTAGCGATATGTGAGCCAGGACACAACTCAGAGAAGTCTGGTGTCAAGGTTTCCCTTCACCATATCAGGAAATGAATAAAGAGGCTGTAACAGAAGAAGCAGCTGTAGGTTGGTCTCCTAAGAAGTTCTGGATGTTTTCTAATTTCATTTTAGGAACCAACGGTGAGAGAACGCAGCTCTAAATTTAATACTTAAAAAAACCCACAACTCAAGCAGCTTTTCCCATGCCTGGATTTGCGTTCGAGAAACGGACTGGCCTCCTCCTCCTCCTCCCCAGGCGAAGGACACCGCCACGCACCACCCAAGCACTCGCCATCCTGG
This sequence comes from Astur gentilis, assembly GCF_929443795.1. Taxonomy (NCBI): domain Eukaryota; kingdom Metazoa; phylum Chordata; class Aves; order Accipitriformes; family Accipitridae; genus Astur; species Astur gentilis. The sequence goes on from NC_064904.1 coordinate 14,750,875, forward strand.
CTACTCTCTGTCGCACGAGGTTTTGGAGGTGTTAGCACATAGCACGGCACTTGGCACGAGCATGGCACTCGCTCGGATCACTCCTCCCCATCCCTCACAGCCAGGAGAGGATCAGGCAGAACAAAGCAGTGAAACAATCTGCAAAGAAAAGGTGTCACCAAATAAATCCAGATTATTCCTTTGGGGAGAAGTCTTTAACGGTGGTTTCTTACGGCAACTTTTACCAACAGAACAATATCAAAGACACGGAGTGGAGGATGTCAGACAAGACCAAACAGGGTGGGTCCAAAAGCACTGGCAAGGACGTGGAAAAGTCTTTACTTAATATTTGTTCTTCAGTGTAGGTCTGAATAACAGGCATGAGAGCACAAACACAAGAGAGAGGCTTCTTATAAATAGCTCTGCTGGGATTTGTCCGTTAGAAAAAAACCCTCACTCTTGTCAGAAAAGTATTTGATACAATTTTGGATACAGAATTTATTACATGAGAAACTGATCTCAGGAACGTGGAAGTGGTTCCCACTGAGATTTTATTCGGTCATCACACAGCTCAAGTCTGTTCCAGCTTCACATCGTGTCATCTGGTAAGCGTTTACAGTAGGAATCAAGGGAACTGGATTTGGAAAAAATCCATCACAACTGACCTAAATCTGATATGACCTGAATAATCAAACTAAATACCAAATTCAAAAATGGCTAGACAGAAGCGAGGAGCGGGAATTCATCAGCTGCAGGAGTTATCTCACGAGTCTCCTTTCCTCAGCTGTACATGAGGGTTACGCACCCCACTTTTTTCTTCCCGAAGAGCAGTGGTGATGGAGGCTGTGCGAGTATACCCTTGTACGAAAAGCGCCAAAACCCAAATGCATGAGTGCTGCAGGCTCCACTGCGTTCCCTTTCCTTTTCAGACACCATTCGTTCCTGAGAAAGCAGCCCTTGGAAGCGGGGAATGGAACATAGAGCAAGTAAATAAGAAAATCCAAAGAGAACACCTTGGAAGGGCAGCAGCGACCATGTCAGTACCATCCAGCCTTGCCTTTGCCATACAGTTACCCAGAGTCATCCCAGAGAAAGGCCTTGGCCGGCACGGTGCTGCAACAACCACCCGGGCGCGGGTAATGCCGCGTTAGACCCACAGCCACGCCAGTCCACCTTACAACCGTGTGTGATATTCACACCCTGTCTCATCACCGAGCCTTGCCCGTATTGTTGCTTCAGGGTCTAGGGGGGTTATGCTGCCAACATCGCTTTACTCCTGAGAGACAGAGCTGAAGACGTACAGGTGCGGGACCACCTAAGCAAACATATCGCAAGTCTCCATAGATGGATCATTATTTATGTAGACCTTGTAGTGATGCGTTCAACAAAAAGGTTCACCACTTTCAAGACTCTTTATCTTCTTTTTATGAGAGATCTAAATATTATTTATTAGTCTTCTCAAAAGACAAAGCTCAAAGACATCTTAACATCTGGTTTACTCTCTCAGCAGTGAGAACGAAACGCTCAGAAGAAAACGCAAAAATTGCTCGCTTGATGCTGGTGAAACTTGAGCAATATTTCTGGCAAAACCTTTGGATGAGGATGCAAGAAAAAAGCCTGTACAAAACTGTAAAGGGAGGGAGAAACAGACACCGAATTTCATTTTGAAAATGAGGCATCATTCTTACTATGCCCGTGGATGTATATCTTCCCCATACAAAGTTTTAAAAGCTTTATATAAACTATACTTCTAAGCAAGCTTGTCATTAGCTAGGGGCAGGCTTGGCTCTAATTATAACTTGTAGAGACACACATTATGGAAATACTTTGCTAATAACCATAGCAATGCTCTGTTGACGGCTGAAGTCAGGCTGGCATGTGATTGCTGTCTAACCACCTGAGAACCGTCTTGTGTAAACTGGGCTCCCTAATGAAGCCTGTAGGACCGGTCTGTCGGGTCTTCCTCCCAGCTCTGCCTTACAGGGTAAGCCAGGCTTCCCTGCCAAGGATGCTGTGATGCCCTGTGTGCCTGCATCTGGCTTCCCTGCTCCTTACGAGTACGCTGGTCTCACCTGTTGAGGTTTAACCTTGACTTAGTCTGAACACTACGTAGCAACAACTGAAAACGTCAGTGTTATCAACATTCTTCTCATACTGAACCCAAAACATAGCACTGTACCAGCTAGTAGGAAGACAACTAACTCTATCCCAGCCAAAACCAGGACATCACCTCACCAGGAGATGCTGTACCAAAGGGGCCAGGGAACCTGACAGAGCGAGCTGAAATTGCACCATTTCAGCAACAGGCAAGAACAGACTGCATCCGATGCGTGAAAAGGTCAAATGACAGCGTACACCGTGAACATGTATACATTAACCTGTACAGGCTTTTTCAAATTAAAATTAAGTTGATCCCACATCCCATCCCAAAAACCCAATAGGATACTCTACTGGAAGAATATCCCTCCAAGTCAAAGTTCCTGTAAAACGGCAAGTTCATACAGCCCTCTCACAACTTTGGATGCAACCTCTACCGACAAAAGAAAGGTCCAGAAAATAAACTGCACCCTTTTATTCCAACCTTAGAAGCTGCCTGCATGGCAATCTCTACTTGGGTATAAGTATGCATGGATAATAAAGTGCAAAACCAGTACAAATCACTGGGAAAATGGCTATTTACCATCAAATACGACACGAGTTTAAAAGATGCATTGCTACTCACTATGGGCGCTTGCTCACACATACTGTTATGTACCAATGAATCACTGAAGCGGGTCGCAGAAGCCCTTCATGTTATAAAAAGCCTATCTCCTTTGCAATACATTTAGTACAGATAAATAGATGAGTGTAAGAATGCAGCCACATTTTCTTATGGAAAGAAAATTCCAAATGGAAATGTTAGGAAGGAAAACAAAATTAACTGCTGTTTTAAAATCTGTGTGCAATATGTGCAACTCCTTTCAAGAAAGGAGGACACTACTTCTGATGTGGGGAGCAGACAGCACCATCTTCTCCGATGTCTTGTGTAAGTTCCACGTTGCACATCTCTAATTAAGTTAGGGTTAGCTATTGTAGGGGATCCTACCTGTAAAGCAGACTTATTTAATAGTGGTTTGCTTTAATACAGCCTAATACTAGCATTAAGAGATACAAATTAACCAATAGAAACCTCATTCAGACTCACAGCCTCTTGTGCTGGTTTAACCGGATCAATTAGAAAATCTCTCCAGGTGAAGCCTGTGGTGCCTGCAGCCGGTGCATGGGGCCGGTGAACGGGGCAGCCCTGCTTGGGCCACCAGTCCCTCATTTGGCTCAGTCAAAACAAGCCAGGTCAGCCTAAAGAGACCTTTGCTAACTATTACCCTTTGAAATTTTCAAAATCAGTTAAAGGGCACTTGGCAAAAGCAGGTCAGCCGGCAGATCTGAGGGACGGTAAGCAGCAGCTGCGTTCGGCCGGGCAGACGTTTCCCTGACCTTGGCTTACAGCCCACTCAGATGGCTACCAACATCTCCTCTTACCAAGCCCTCACCTGGACCGCCAGAAGGTTGACCCCAGTCTTAAACATTCAGATGGCCAAAACTGCTGTGACTGGGAATTTGTCACTCCTCCTCAAAGCAAAACACAGCAAAACCCACGTGACAATATCTGTTTAAAAATCCTTACTCCACCTCATTTTTTTTTTACCCATCCCTTCCATGAAATTGTGGCCTGCGGTGCTTAGTTCTTCGGCCATCAAAAATCCAGCTTCTGAGAAAGGTCGGCATAAAAGCAAGGCGAGCTATTCCTATTGCTGAACAACGGCGTTTCCTCCACTTTGCAGCGGCTACAGAAGATGCATTAAAAAGAAAATTACTGCAGCTGCAAGGCTCCATCTGAAAATTGCTCATGCACATCCTCAACTTTGTGTACATGGAAATACTGAACAGCTCTAACGGTTGCGGTTGCCTTTCAGTACTGTGCTGCTCCCTTGGATATATACAGCTACGGATGAAATCAGGCCATCTGAGAAGGTGTCACATATATGCTGTGCAAGCTCTATTCCTATCACAATTATTAAGATATCCTATCACAATTATTAAGATATGAACTGTCAACAGTCAAAGGAGTTCAGCTGACCATGAAATGTGCAAATACTGCAATAAATAGATACTTATACACTGTCTTATTTATATAAAATTCCTCCTTCCCATTATCAGTCACCTTTTGTCACCGCATTCTGTCAAGTTTTTCAGACAATTTTTGACATGCAACAGATTTTAGTACAACTCTAGTGAGAATGAGTAAAACATGAAACAAACACTATCTGTCTCAGGCAAATCCCTACTTCTTTCTTTGTACCTAGGAGAGCTTGCACTCGAACCCCATCATGAAATAACAATTGTATTTAACAGTAAAGACAGTAAATTCCCACTGTAGTTTAAATCCTTCTAAATACTAACCTATGTTTGAAGATCAATAAAAGCAATGTACTTTCAGGTTAATCTTCTGCTTTTTTTTTTTTATTTTGAACTTTAGCTCCTTGCATTAAAAATTCACAGACAATAAACCAATATTCCTACAAGACCTGAGCTACTTAGAGTTAAGTGCTAAGAAGTATTGTGAGACTTGGTATGTACGGACCCTTTCCAGGCTTTGTGTCGCACACATCCCTCTCCAAAGCAAAGGGGCTCCCCGCCGTACACAAAGAGAAGGCTGTTTGGGCTGAAGTCACAACTTCAAAGACCAGTAGCACAAAATTTGCCAACTTACTTGGCCATTCAAGCAAATGTAAACTGAAACAAAAGCACACCGAGGAAAGTTGTTACCGAATGCCATGCTGGGAAAATAATGCAAATTTGTTTCAATGATCAACTTAGATTTAACTAAATCTAATGAGCATGTTTGCTTACGTTCTGTTTCATCACTATGCTCATTTTGCTCTCTAAAGGCATTTCTGAAGCATCAGATAAAAAAAAAAAACCTTCTAATTTAAAAAAACAGTGACACCCTCCCCCTGTTTTTTAAGAAACATTAGTCTTGAGCATTAAGTTTAGATTTCCTACATTCTGTACTTGGTCAAAATATGCAGCAAATGCCTAAGAAGTGCTTGGCCCCAGCGAGACAACAGTCTGCACAGACTCACTTGTAATAAATGTCTGCCTTTCAGCTGTTTAATCTCCATACACTGTATTTCCTTTACCAGCACTACAGCATCATTCCAGTTTGCCTTAGTTTTTTTTGTGTCTACAAAGTATCGTGGGAATATCAATATTTGGCAACTTAACACTTGAGTTTTTAGCAGGATACCACAGATCTCTGTGTTACTTTGCTCAGTTGGTTAGTAAAATGTTACAGCAAATAGATGTATAAAGGTTGGGTTTTTTTTAATGCAATGTAAGTGCCATATTGTAACGTAAACACTTTCACTGTGCATATTTTTATGGAAAAATCTTTTCACAGTAAACTGTTTTAAAGGAACTGAATCAAATTTAAACACATGCACGATAGACTTACATTTGGAAATTAATTTGGTAGCAATTTATGACCCTTTGACATGAACCTTCACAGTCATTCTTAGATCAAGAATGTATTAGTTCGGAAGTGTTACGTTTTGCCTGGCCTCAGTGGGGAAATTACAGCTAAAGCTCTTTTAAGGTTTTTGTTACCTCTACGCTTCTGAGTATTAATACCTTATTTGAAAATCTTAAAAGACGAGCAAGAAAGCAGCATAAACCTCATAAACAAAATACATGCTTCTGCCATGAACCCACTTTACACAAAGGTGCTAAAACAACTGCCAACACTGGCAAAAGTTGATCCACCCAATCAATACTGAACTTATTTATTGCCTCCAGCTCTTCCCATTGAATTACGATGTCCATGCAAGCAGTCCAAACATTCAAATTCCCCATCCGTCTCACCGGACAAAAGTGAAAAAATACACTTCAGAAACGGCATACGAGGGATGTGGTGTTTTCACCAAATGGCAGCACCACGCAGAGAGCCCTGGAACAGATTGCTCTCATCTCTTGACACAAGAAATACGTGGAAGTCATTGAGCGAGTGCTGCCCCAGCGGTCGCACCCTGGGCTTCTGGCCCATCAGTCCTCCTGGTGGCACAACAAGTGTGTTTGGCCAAACCACGTTGGAACAGCCCTCCCCTCATCTGCCATACACCGATCCCTGAGATACCTCCATGGCACCCATTAAGAGCTGACAGTATTTAATGCACGTTAGCTCAGTCACAAAATTATGCCTACAGGGTGTTACAGCTCCCAGGAAGCTCAGGAGCTTGGCATCACCAAACCCTTCCCCGTAGAGGCATCACCTAAGCAATTTCTCCAAGATGATGTGGGAGATGCCAGGCTGATGCTGACGCCTGACCCACCGAACCCAGCTCTGTGCCCCTCTCATTTTCCAATATTCAAAAAAGGACTCCATTGGACTCTTCCCAGCTTTAGCAACAGCATGACAGACCCAACCAAAGCCGATTGCTCCCAAACGCTGGTATCCACCTTGGCCAGTAAGCAAGTCCAGGTGGGTACCCACTCACACGACCAGCATTTTTGCAGACCAGCTTTTGCTTTCCTTTCACGTATACATTTCAACATCGCAGTTCAGATACGATGATGCGCAAGCCCCTCACCATTTTTAAAGGATAACAACAACCTAAGTTGAGTAGGTGTCTTTAGGAACAATAAAAAGTTAAGACTCTACATGTCAAACTGCAACACAAAGTTGGCTTTCGTTCTGACATAAAGAGCGTGCAAGCCTCACATTTATTAAAAACAGATGAAACAAGTCCCAATTCTTTTTGAATAGCAGAACTACTGAGAGACCTGGTGGAATTTAGCACAGCAGGAGTTTTAGTTGTCTATCACCACACGTTTAAACACTTGAGGACTTCGCAATAAATGCTGAATTGAATTCACCATCAAAAGACAAAATCCATGTTCTATCTGCCAAAACCTTTAGCAGCCTAAACAGAAAATGTCACAATTGATTTTCAGCAACGATACAGAAATAAAAAACAACATTTTGAAGTCTTTAGGGGATAGATAGATAGACAGATAAACAGCATGACAGACAGACAGATTTATTGCTATAGGTAATTATTTACTCCTCCTAAGCAAAAATCAGGCTTCAAATGGATTGATACAGCTAAACAGATTAAGAAAAAAAACCCAGCTAATGAGTAATTTTATTTTTAAATTCTCTGGTCTGTCAGAACCGTCAGCCTAGAGGTATAAAGTGAACAGATTTTTTTTCTAAAGCACTACTGTTTTATTTGCATTAAGGTTAAAGAGCTTCCTCTCTCCTTGACTGGTGTCAGATATAATAAAATAAAAACATTTGAAAGGAGACAAAACCACCACAGCCTGAGCTATTAAAAGCGCTGTTTTGGAGGCTCTTATACTCCCTCTCCGTTCCTCTGACAAGGTCATAAATTACCTTTGGGCTCATTTCGCACCCACAGAACCGCTGTTAGCGATCTGTCTGCAGAGCCCCTCCAAAACCCCGAGCCCCCTTGCACCTTGGCTGGCTCCAGCTCTCGTTGGCCAGGAGATGTATTTTTTGTGGGAGGAGGCAGGACTGGTGTATTTGCAGATTCCCTCTTCTATCTAAATTTAGCAGGGTTTTTAATACTCCTGATTTAAACAGTGCAGTGAAATACAGAGAGAAACACAAGCCAATGTCCAAAAACTCTCAAGGTTGACTGCAAGCATTTACGAAACACACAATATTGGCAAGCGGCAGTGGCTGCTGGGCTGATAAGCTGTCTGCTGTGCTTACAGACAGGCTCCCACATATAAAAGGACTGAGAAATAAGCAACTTTATAATACTGCTATAAGGGAATTAATGCTAATATTAGAAAAAGAAGTTTGAATAATCAGGCACTCCAAAATGCAGTCCTACTAAGCAGCAAGCTGGACCACTTTCAAAATTACCAAGTAACCTGTTTCCATATATAACCTTTTTGACACGAACAACTGACCTGCATCCAGGATCACAGTAAACCAAATTTTAGTTTCCCCTTCTGCTTGCCGCACTAAAAAATGATGGTCCAAGTAACTGTTCCTACTTAAAATGGTAAAACGCCTATGAGAACAGCAACCGGAGTGGGGAAATAATTAACTGAAGATTTGTTTCTTTAGGACTAAACCCACTTTAACGGGGTCAACAGAAGCAATGGTGGAGAGAGGTCAAGACAACTCCCCTTCGCACCACCACTTCCCCTCCATCACAGGCAGGAGCTGTTGGCTCTCCCCACCCCAAGGAGCGTGCGACAGCTAAACTCCCGCAGGAGAAACAAACCTGCCCCGGTGATTTACAAACTTCTTTTAGGATGTCTTCAAGCCCTTTCGCACTTCTACTGCTGTTATTAGCTGGATAAAAAAAGTCTGAGGGTGCCGACTCCCATGCAGGGAGATGAAACTGGGCCAGCTTGGCATCCTCCCCTCCTGCCCATTCCAGAGCGGGACGTGCAGCACCCTCTGCTTTCACACAGTTGGTTTGATTGCACCTCCAGCTCCAGAAGACCCACAAGGAGTGTGTGCATGCTTCACCATCACCATTTATCTCTTTCTCCAAGTCTGTAAGTGCCTTAAGGAACAAATTCAGACTTAATCTAATCAGATACAAATCCAAAAAGAGACAAGGATTTTCTTATGTCACTTCAGTATTTGGCCCTCAACTTGTATTTTGACTACGCTGTCTTCAAACATGGCACTCTACCTTACCGCCACTGAGACTTTCCTTCTGCCATCCCACTGAAATTAGCCTTTTCCTCGGTTGCAGCCTAGTGTTGCCATGCCATATGCCACTGTTTCCCTCATCTACGCTCTAAATGCTTGCACGCTTACGTATGCGTAGGCTCCTATCATCACACTACGGATAGCGTTTCACCGTTTCCTCCAGATCATCGCTATTTTGTTTCTTGCTGAAATCACCCTCATGACTCCAATTCTCTCATCCACGGAAGCGAATGGTTCTCCAAGAGAGGCCTAATGCCTCCCTGATCTGTCACGTGCTGCTTCTCCAATGCGTGGCCCAAATTGGTCCTTTTGTAGAGCCTCATATCTAATTTGCAGTCCACTATCTCTCTATCTCTTTCAGCCTTATGGCTTTTCCAGCTTCTGCTCCCATGTATGTCTGCATTTCAGATTATATTTCTTTGGATGCATTAGCCTGGATTTTTTCCAAGATGCTCTTTTTTATTTCCTCCTCTCAGTTATATTTTTTTCTTAGGGGCACTGATTTGCACGGCCGTTTTCAGTCATCTTTGCTGTATGACTCACTTTATTGTCTCCTGCAGATTTCATTAGCACAGTTCTCCATCTCATTATGAAGTAGGGCTGGATTTCACACATTGTTCGAGCTTTCCACAAAATATCTTCTTGCAAGTTAGCACCGTCCTCACTGTTTGCTTGGGCAGACATGGTACCCCTCAGAAGGAAAGATCTTGGGGTAAGAGAATCTGCCTCAATAGACCAAGTTTCCTGAAGTGCTACAAGGAAAATACCAATAGCGTTAGAGTAGCGGGGTATGTTAACACCATTAGGTCCTGGAAGATTTTGGTTTTTCCCATGACCTGTTTTGTTAGGTATTTGAAGGTAACTCCTGCCAGGAACAGATGGTGTTCAAGCAGACAACTGGCAAGGGATCTAGAAGAGTGCACTGAGATGGTGGTGTGCGTAAGTCTGGCCAGTTATCCAAAAACTGGTATGAATACAACAGGAGCTGCCAAAAGGCATTGTTTCTGAAAGAAAACGTAGTAAGTAGGACAAAAAAAACCTGTAGGTGAGGAAATTTAAGAAACTTTCTGATACAAGGATGGCACCTTGTCTATTAGCTCCATTTTTGAAGCATTTGTATCAAATAGTCTACGGATGGTTGGAAGTGAGTAACGCTTTGACACGTGCCTGTATAAAAGAATACGATAATGACCTTTCACAGATGTGATGGCACAATTAAAATAGCGGACAAGAGAAGCACTTTTTGAGAAACACTTAAAACCAAACAAATCTTAATCCTCCACAAAATGCCTTCAAGTGGCTGAATAAATTTCCTCCCAATTTTTACTCCAATATTCTCTTACTTCAGAGCAAAAAAAGGGTAACATAGGAGACCTTGAAATCAATTACACTCTACATTATGTATGTGTTTCAGATAATCCCTGCTAACTTTCTAAAAACATTTCATTTTCAGAAATTGCATACTCCCCCAGCATAAACATCACTAATGACGCAAAATTAAACCAGAAGGGATTCATCTCCTGTTTAATGCTAAATATTACACAAGTAACTACCATCTATGTAATCTTAATGCTGCCTCATCACAATTTCCAAAATCAAATACAAAATTGAGAATAAATTGTTAGGAGATTACTCTTCAAAAGAACTATTGGCAGTAATCTCCTAATAAGACCTGTCACTTTGACCTTCATGCATATTTTTTAACACCTTCACTTGCTGCAATGTTTGTGTGAGTCTAAGTGCAATGAGGAGCCCATTTAGGAAGAAATCCCTTGTGCATTACGCCTCGACAAGCCACAAGCTTGAAATATCCATGGAACCGTTTAAAATATTTACAGCCACCAAGGTCAAGCTATGGAGATCCTGGACAGAAATCTATCACACTCTGAGAAATGGAAGTATGTCTTTCAAGCCTCCCCCCTTCAAAAAAGTATGTTTAACAAAGACTTAAAAGCACTGTTTTAAGCAAACCCTGCAGATACAGGGAAACTAATAGAGAATATGTTTTCTCTGTCCATACCTCACCTCTCTGCAACACACAGATAATGTTAATCTTTACAATGTCCCCTATAAAATCTAGATGTAAGGGGTCCTAACCACAAGATTTCATACCTTTCTTTTGAATTGCTGTATTTCTGGGGAGCAGAGAATGCTGCAGGTGGGAAGCCAGAGACAGCATTACAATTCCAAGTGCCAAACACTGCAGCAGAAAAGCCCCATAAAGCTGTTTACCAAAGATAGCCCTGATACACTATTACTCATCAGGGGATGGTAGGGCCAGAGCAGCTGCTGCATTTCAGATCATGATGTAATTCATAGTAATGTTGCAGGAGCTCCACTAAATGTCCCGAGGTTTCATCGCCCATTGTACGCCAGCTCCATATTTCTCTCATATCAGTGCATATATCTCCCATTTAATGGACATACAGGCAACTCCACATTTTGGAACATCACAATTCATTTAGAATTCATGTTTTGCCTCTTAAGCATCCCTCCTTGGTATGTGATCTCTAAATGATTTTGATTAGGGCATCTTAAGCACAGTCAAATGATTTTGATTATGATATTACGTTTTCATAATCAACCAATTCAGGAAAAGTTCTGGTTTTCTGTAGGTACCATTTTAAAAAAGGTCGTTTGCTCTGTTCCACTGAAACAGCAACATGTTCCTTCTCATTCTAACCAACAACTGAATGCTATGAAAGAGCTACAAAGCCCACAAAATGATACTTGCATAACCATTAACTAAATGTTTGCTGTGATCAAGGCAATAATTAAAACCCATTAAAAACAAGTCACAAACTGACCCAGCATCAGTCTCAAACCTTTCAGGCATCAAGAACTGTCACTAAAAGTGACAACTCTCTGGCTCATCAGGACACTGGCAAAAAAAAAAGGCCCCAAGAAATCTTGTAATTTTTTTAACAAGATCGTAGTCTATCTCACAAGTGAGGTTTTCCACTGCCAGATGGTCGATAGGAATGCTAATGGAAAGAGTTGAAGCTGAAATAAATCTGCCACTTTTAATCAATCACAGACAACTGTGTCATCAATAAGCGACTCATGTTATGACAAACTCCCTTTGGTTCACGACAAGCAAAGCTGATAAAACACATCACACCGATGTATTCATTGCCGATATTGGGCAACTTTAATGCAAACATTTTTAAGGGTCAAAGAGTATTCTTACCCTAGCAATGGTGTGATTTTGGATTCACCCTGAAAATTGCTCAAAAGAACAACAGTTACTAAATGTTAGAAGATTATTTATATTTATATAGTAGCTCAGTTGGGAATAAAACAAACCAAACCAAAAAACCCCATCCCTAAAAGCTCCAAAAGTCCTATTAAAATAGCTACTATGTAATAGAAATTCACCCTTTATTTTCAAGTCTTTGTCTACACACACAAGGTGCATTCTCCACTGCACGGAAAATATAATTATAGAAGGATAACTACTCAACATGCTGAAAGTCCATCCATCTCTCTTTCACTCCATTCCAACCCCTCCAAACGTCTGGGGACCACAAAATCCAACAGAGGTAAAAGTCACAGAAATAACCAAGTTCCTACACCCTTTGTGGAAATCAGAAGTTGGCAGAGCAGACCCAAAAGAGTTCCCCCACCAAAGAGGAAAGAGTTGACCACGTCCCACGCAGGTATCAGCTGGCCGACAGCTACTTGCCTCGCACCAGAAAACCCATCTCTGCCTGCAGGAAAGGTTCACAGAGGAGAGCTGGGGCTCTTGTTCCAGGGGAGGCAGGGAATGACCAAGGGAAAGAAAGATGGCAGCTAGTAGAAAACTAGACTTCGCTACTTCCACTGCTCATGGCACAAGTTGCTTTACAACCTTATTTTTAACAGAAGCTTCCAAATTCGGGCTCAGTAAGCATTGTGTCTTTTTGCTTTCACTGATTATTGTCCACCAGTGTTTCGAAATATAATTGCAAAAACAAGACTCTACGATTAGGCTAAGGAAATCTAATATCTTCCCAATTTAGAGGCAATATGGCATTCAGTTGCTTGAAAGAAAAAAGAATAAATGACAGAAGTTACTACAGCACAAGAACAAACGAGTCATTTCGAATCCACTTACAGAGACACAGGAAACTATAATTAGCCCAAACTTCATAACTTGTCTATCAGTACAGCAATAAATACATTACTAAAGATGCTTCTCCCTCCTCACCAAATCACAAACTTGCAGTATCTAACTTACGAAGACCACAAGTCAACACAAAAAACTTTCAAGCTGGTTTTGCAACCCTCACTGGACAAAATCATGCCAACTCCTTTGCCTTCCCTTCATCACCCAATGGAGACAGATGACACTTTTGTAATACTGAGCATCAGATACAAAGCAGTCACATTTTGCTGGTTTTTTGCTTCCTTTTTTTGCTTGGTTTTTTTGGCATCCATCCAAGTGTAACTGTGCTGGACAGGATCACTGGAACAGCATGATCACCCTCCAATATAATTTTGAAAGAATATCGAACTGTGTGTGCACACAGAGAACACTGTTGATCCATTTTATGAAATAATGAATGCCAGGATGAGTATCCCAATATCTTCGAAATTTAAACACAGCAATTTTTATTCCAGTAATAATACTCTGAAAGATAATACGTTAGAGTTATTATAGACTGCTGCAGCATCATAGATTAGTCTCATAGTATTGATCTTCAGGAGACCGAATGGCAGATATGTGAATGTTCCCTACAGTTTAATCAGTGAGCACCTTTCAATGTTTCTGAATTATTTTTTCCCCATTTTCCTATTTAATCTTTTTTTGTGCTTTTGAAGTTCTAAGGAAAAGAAAAACACAGCTATTTCTTCCTTTTAATGCAAAACGAAAGGTTCTTCTTTCTAGATTTTGAGAAAGACTGCAGTCAAAACAGTACCTAAGAGCCTAAGTTAGACAGAAAGACAATAAATAACACTGAGATACACTTGATAAGAGCTGAAGAAAAGCAAGATCATTAAACACAAGGGTGATGCCCATTCTAAAAATGTCTCACAAAAGAAAAGAAAGGAAAATATTTGCAGCAAGAGTAATAGACAGCATGTTCAGTAACTTATCAGGGAAAGCTGTAGTACAAATTGGCAAAAATCCAGATGTTCTTAAGTAGATTGTTTTACCATTTCTTTCCAAAAGCGTGCACAAAGCCTGAGAACATCCATTCAGTCAATGACCTGCCTCGTTAGAGACCGAGTCTCACAGTTCTTTGTGGTGCCTGTATACATACCAAAACACACATTGCTCCACTGTTTGACAGCATGAACCAAAGTCCATCGAGGTCAGTGGGACAAAATCCAGCCCTATGTATATTACAGTACAGAAAATCTTAAGGTGATCCATTAATAGAAGATTTGGGTGATTGAAATCACTTACCCAAAGCATTCCCTATCTCATCTTAATGACGTTTTTAAAGCAGTTACGTTTAAATTCCTCTTTAAAACTCTCTTGAATATTAGTGCTTCTACAGCTCCTGGCTTTGCCCCTTTGGTTATGGTGGTAAATTGAGAGTGTTTAAATCATTTCAGATTCACCCTATTAAGTGAATTTAGACTGGAAGCTGGCCAGATATCTCTGGAGCTGTGATGTGGAGCACAGTGCATAGGCGAGAGGAGCTCCGCTGTCGAGTGCTTTAGTAAAAGAGAAGTCTTCCAATAAAAGACTGAAAATCTTGATTAACCTTTACAATTACTTGACAGTAGAGCCTAATACAGGTACCGTCAGCTCCACTACGAGTCCCGCAGCGTACGCCCAGCACCCTGCCCCCAGCACAGGCAACAGCAACACAAACATCAGCTCTTAAAACTGGTCTGTAGAGAGGTAGGGTATTAAAGGTCTTGATTACTGTGCTAGAAAAAATCTTAGCTATTTCATTTGCTTTAAAATGGGTTTTAAAATGAAATCAGCAGATACTGAAATTGAAAAGAGAGGGAAAGTAATTTAGACAAAAATGCATCTGTTACTGTGGCTGGCCTCTCACAAGTACTCTGTAAAAACCATCTTAAATCTGGGCTTCCCTGAGCTGCAAATCCTATCAGCAAATGCTGAACCATAAACTTGGGTTTTCTAGTGTCTGGTCTTCACCAGAAAGTTAATATAATGCTGTGCTTAATACCTGTGAGCTACTGAAGTAGCAACAAAATAATGAATATATACCATACTGCAAGCCCACTCAATGCCTTGGATCTCAGGATTTCCTACTGCTTCATAATTTAAGACCTCCTTATGTTTTAAGGAGTAATTTTAAATTGCAACCCAAAGCTAAAAGAAAAATACAGCCTACTAATCATCGGATCTTAGAAATGTTCTCTGCCAGTTCTCCTGACGAGATACAAATAAATGCATAAACACTGCATTTTCCTCCAACGGCTATTTAAAGAACTTTTCCTGTGAAACTTGTGTTTATATATACATACACACACGCGCACACACACATACATATATATATTAAAAAAAAATCCAGAACCTGAAATTACTATGTGCTGAAAGACAAGCTTTCAATGTGATTTAATTACATTCGTGTTTTCTGCAGTTGAACAAAACAGGACTTATTTATCCACTCCTGGACAAACTACAGGAAGCACCTGAAAAATGTTGATTCAGTAAAACCAACAAATCTTCCAAACAAGTTTGGGCAAACGAATCCCGGAGTCGGGTTTCCCATCCATCACGTTAAGAGCCGTGCGTTGTTTTTCCAAGGCAGGGTTGGAGATCGGGAGCCTGACCTACAGCCACGGCTCCATTGTTGGTGCCAGCGGGTGAAGGCTCCGGAGCAGGAGCAGGCTGCTGCCTCCCGATAAATCACTGCTCAACACAATGGGACTGGGGAGACAATAGTGTCTATGGTTCCTTTTGATGTTAAGGGTTTTTTCTAATCTCTGCAGGTTAGATTAAGAGAGAGGCAGCCAGGGTCGTGGCAAAGGTCAGCGAGATGAGGTTTATTTTTAAGGAAACCTTTCCCTTCCAACCAAGACCTCTCTAGCTAGTCAGTCACGTGCTACCAAGTTATTTTGCGTTATACAGAATTTATGATTTCTTACGGCTTACACACACCACACTTTACTTTGGACTCAGTTCACTGGTTGCAAAAAAACCCCAAACCTCTGTGGCTTTAAATCCTTAATTAGCCCTTTACTTTGTCTTCTCTTCCCTTCATGGCTTCCCCTCCCTCTGGTTGTTTGTTTTTGGGGTTTTTTTTTAATTGAACAGAATTAAGTACTGTCATTTTATGCTTTTAGAGTTGATGAATCAGAATTTAGGTTTATTTTCATGAAATGTATGACACAGCCTATCGGAGCCATACAAGATCAACATATGTAATCCAGTTAAACCAATTTATTTCATCACCCCAATGCTTTGCTGGTGAAAAGGACCAAGAATATCTTAAGAAACATTAGGAATATGAAAATATGGATGCATGGATAAAAAGTAGTTCTATTCCTACAGGGATTTAAGGAAATTTAAGGTAAATGTACTCTGAACTTTTCCCATGATAAGACTGAAGCTTTTTCAGCAAGCTTCTCTCTTATACTTTTGGAATATATACATTCTGACTTTAAAAATAAAAATAAGTTATATAAAGCCTGACAGTAAGGTCCAATAATTTTTTTTACATTCCAGATTGCCTAAAGGTCAAAATCACATTTGGACTGGACCAGGCTGTAAGCAAAGAAAGCTCTTATTTTACCAAAGCATTTAGAAGATTTGAAGAGGTGTGGCAGAGGGGGTATCACGAATTAACACATCAGCAAAAGGTGGGGTTTTTTGCACCGCCACATCACTGAGAGCCATTAATGATCCTGATCTCCTGGACACTGTCCAGAGGAGGAGCAGGAGCAGGAGGAAGAGCAGGAGGAGAGACCCCAGAGGGTACAGCCTGACATAGGAATACCCAAAGAAAGCCCATGGCAGGCATCCCTCAGCAATACGAGCAACCCGAGCTGCTCTCCTACCCACCTTGTTCCACAAACAACCTACACAAAGGAGTTCACCTTTCTTCTACTCTGTTCCCAGCATTTTTTTCTGTATTATTTCAAAAGGTGTGAATAAAGTGCAAACACGTTTAATATGTGCCAGATTTGCATATCAATTTTTTAAGCCAATATTGTTTGCACACAGTTCATTTGGCAGGAAAAAGAACAAGTGTCTAAACCAGCTTCAATTAAGTAGCACCTTTAGGCACAGGATTAACCCTTAAATCGACTTACTAAAGCCCAAACTGGAAGGGCTCGTCCCTGCCTCCAGGAGCCGGGCAGCAGGCAATGCTGCCTTGTAATAACCAGTCACGTGTTTTAAAGCACCCTGATTTCTGTCTTGCTTCTCCTCACCTCATCATTTGATTCACTGTTGACTTTAATCTCCATTATTAATTCATCAGATGACTGATTGATTCAACTACAGCGTTAATCTGACGATTGTCTCGGTCAACTTCAGCAGCTGTCGTTTTAGTTAGGACTCCAAATTATTTTGTTTCTTTGTTGCTGCAGGATAAAATTCATGCAGAAGTGTGCAAAGCCTTTTTTCTATTAAAAATACCATGTCACCACTCTAGACAGGCAAAGATAACCTTACAAAATAAATATGCCAGCCACTTCATTCCACTTCCAGATTTGTATGCGTGTCCTTCATACTTCAGACCTCAAAACACTCAGATTAAATATGTTGATAATTTCTTAAAAGAACACTATGCTGTAAAGTAGCATATATTTCTTTCAGATAAATACCGCATCTAAAACCGTTTCTGAATAAAGAGACAACAGACTATTAAATACATGCCCAACACTTCTATTCTGTACGGGGCCTGAGAGTGCTCTCAGCGTCCAAGCATCTTCTAGTGCTCCAATTCAGCAAGGCTGCACTCAATTCTGAGTATCGATACAGATTTCAAATCTACCACGCCATGTCACGCTGGGGGCTATATTAGCCTCGTTGTATGTATCCTTTCCCTGCCAGCTATCACAGTCCTGCTTTAACGGAAAGGTTTCCCATCATCTACAGTTTTTGACAGCTGCTGAGAAGGGGTCTGTATGAGAGAAGAGAAGGAGATGGGCTGATCTAGAGCGGGTGGGGAAGTTTCCTTGGTTTCTGCATATCCTAAACATGGCAATGGGTTTGTTCAATCTATCGTTGTGTTGCATTGGAGGAAGGGGAAAACGCTGTGCAGAAATTTCTGACTAACAGTAAATTGGAAATTCAACAACAGAAGAAAAAGTTAAATTTGCTACATATATCTTCCAAGACCACATTTAGAACTTATCTCAGTATGTTTCATCCTATATTTAGTAACAACTGCAGCAAGGTAAAACTGAAATCAGTCAGCACACCAGAAGCATCGCTGGGTAATGGAACAGCACTTGCATAAATGACTAAGTTACAGCACACCGGCCAATTTAAAACTAATTATGTAGATGTTCTTCAATATTATGTGAACAAAAACAGTACTTCAAGTTTTGCAACAAACTGCTATAACTTTTCAATACTTTACCCAGCCATGGTGAAAGAACTGCAGTCATAACCACATAATGACTGCCAGCTATCCGGTCTGGCAATCCGTGCAAACATCAAGATTCAAGAAGCTTCATGTGCCTTCTCTCCTAGTTTGGTTATTAGTCTTGATAAAAATAACTGATGCCATATTTAGTGAGGAAAAGTTAACTTTTTGTTTGTTTTGTTCCTTTTCCTTCAACATTTAATAAATATTCACTGAAGACTCAACTTTGTTTGCACATCTAAAACACATCAGACACACACTTCCCTTGGTTTATACAAAAAAAAATGAGCAGACATATACTGCAAAGATCAACAAGCAGACCCTGCTGGACTAGGGTCAAAGGAAAATCAATTCAGAAACCAACCATTTTCCACCCATGAAAACACAAAGAAATAAATCAGAAAAATCTCCAGACTGAGAACGAGCATTTCACAGCGCTGAAGCACTCTCAGCCGTGACAGCAGGACATGCACCTCTAGGGTTTGATAACAAGAACCATAACACTTCGATCTCTTTGTTTCTTCCCACTCCTCTCACCCCCCACGTCACATACAACTATTTTTGCTAACACGCTATTAAAGTTCAACAGACTGCGCATACATATTTATATTAAGCTCCCATTAGACCTACTGAGTGTAATTTGCAAGAAAAAAGCTCGCAGAGCATTTTCTTATAACCAACCTGAAAATGAGAACATAGATAAACAAGGCGCTCGCAATCCAGCTGTCATATGAAATTATCTTCTGGGCTAAAATTGCTCCTATTTGGTCTTAAAACACAAGATGAAATTATTTCAGACAGTCACAAAAATCCCCTCCGCATTTTTGCGCTGCCCAGCTGACCTCCCCTGGAATCCGATAAGGAGACGATTTTCTTTAGTGGGAGGCGGAAAAGCAATATCCAATTTATATTAAACAAACAAGAAGGTTGCTGTAAAAATAAGGAGACTTGACCTGGGTCTGGGCCAAGAGGTCGAGCCAGATCAATGCCTTTTCGGTTTTGAATTGAAGGCATTCTAATAATCTGGGGTAAATGGAACCAAGCACTGGATTTGGCAGATGCTTGTGACTGCTGAAACAGTCGCACAAGCCTCAATGTGTCCTCACCCAATCTTGAAGGGGTTATTTATGAATATTTCTCAAAGGTTCTCGTAAGTCCAAGTAAATGACAGCTCAGGAACACTCCTCTGTAGTCCCAGCAGACCATGTTCCCTTATCCTTACACTAAACCAAATTTTGACATTAAATGTCTGTACTGTAAAATCTGAATGCTCTTAATGAATGGCGTACAACTAGAGATGATTTGCAGCATCACTGAACTTACAGAAATTGGTACAGTTCACATTGAGAAGGCTTCTTTCTATTATTCTCCTACTATTAAGCTATTCCAGGGGCATTTTTGTCCAATTATATTTTACAGATTGAAAATACAGGTAGGTTAGTTGCTATATTGAAATGTTGGCAATTTATTCCAGTACTCAAAAACTAACAAATCTGAAACTGGGATTCTTAGGAAAAATACTCCATTTTAGTAACATAACAAGCTAGAAAAACTTTGTCCTGGTTTCAGCTGAGATAGAGTTAATTTTCTTTCTAGTAGGTGGTATGGTGTTATGTTTTGGATTTAGTATGAGAAGAATGTTGATAACACACTGATGTTTTCAGTTGTTGCTAAGCAGTGTTTATACTAACTGAAGGATTTTTCAGCTTCTCATGCCCAGCCAGCAAGAAGGCTGGAGGGGCGCAAGAAGTTGGGAGGGGACACAGCCAGGGCAGCTGACCCAAACTGGCCAAAGGGGTATTCCATACCGTGTGACGTCATGCCCAGTATATAAACTGGGGGCAGTTGGCCGGGGGCAGGGATTGCTGCTTGGGAACTAACTGGGCATCAGTCAGTGACTTGTATTGTGCGTCACTTGTTTTGTATATTCCAATCCTTTTATTATTATTATTGTCGTTATTAGTTTCTTCCTTTCTGTTCTATTAAAGTGTTCTTATCTCAACCCACGAGTTTTACTTTTTTTTCCCTGATTCTCTCCCCCATCCCACGGGGTAGGGGGGAGTGAGCAAGCAGCTGCCTGGTGCTTAGTGGCCGGCTGGGGTTAAACCACAATACCTTTAACTTCATTTCTCTTAACTCACTGGCAGAACAGGCGTGAAAGGGGGAAACGATTCTGTAACTCTCCTCCTGCAGGAGGAAGGAAAGGATTGAGGGCTGAAGGAATGAGCTTTTCGGTAACCTCACCCTAACAAACCAATGCTGCGTGACAGAAGAGCGCAGAGCTGCTGGAATAGCTGCCGAAATGACTTGGGAGTCAGCGGCAGCAGCAGGTCCTGCAGCAGCAGCACCCGTACGGCCAGACTCTGCGGGCTGGGGCTGCGAGCTGTGCCGGGCGATGGCTGGAAAGGAGCTCCTTACTCAGTGGTGCGGAGCACAGCCGTGAGAAACACTATCCATACATGTTTCAGCGTTTAATATGCCCATATTTTCAGGGGTATCGAGCCCATCAGATGTGGAAGAAAAATGCTGTCATTGGTATCAGGGGGAATTGATCTTCAAAATAGCCTGAGTAATCAGAATAAACATCAAATACTGACAATCACCTGCCAGCTTCTGGAAGGATGGGTTTGGGGAGCTGTTTTTTCTTTTTTTTGTTGTTTTTTTTGGGAAAAAAATAATTCTTTCCCCATCCCTCTGTTCTATCTCAGTGCCAAGAGAAATGAATTTGAGGGTTAAGGGATAACCTGCCGCACCATTCCTTGGACAACGTGCTAGCTCCTGCCTCCCAAATCTTTCGGTGGCATTTGCTTAACTCCGTGTCTGCTCAGGAGCATGGTACTACACACACAAGAAACACATTTTTCCTCCTGTGTCCTCGCTTAATGAAGAAGGAAAGACTGCTGGTCATCACATTTCAGTGTTCAGAAGTTAAAAACACACACTCATTTTAAAACATGTTGGGTCAGATACATTTCTTTCCAGTTCTTGCCTCTGATTTATCTCCTTATTATAAAAGGCTTCTTAGCTCATATGAACAGCAGTAACCTGCAGCATTAGCCAGGTTACAACATTACTACAGGCTTTACTAGATCAACTCCTCAAATCAACTGTGAACAAGTAAATGCATGTGTCAGCTCCTTTCAAGGTCATTCGTAAAGCTCTTCCCTGTCCAGCTAACTTTAATAAGGAGATGCATGCCCTGAAAAGCAGAACTTTGGAAGTCTTGAATTCATTTTTTCTTGGCTTTGCTTTTTGTAAATAAAATACTAAGCATAATTTGTATAAGCTTGTCCCTCTAAAAGTTACAAGACTGGAAAATACTGGTAAGATTTATTTTAAGTGGAGGTACTTATCAAATGTCACCGTTTTCCTGTTCAAAATGACTAATCATTCTGATTAACCTTTGATTTAAATGATTATATACCACAGCAAAGCACAAACATACATAAAATTACACTCCAAAGAAATTCTCAAAGCGCAGATCACATAAGAAAACAGTTATGTCAAAGCGGTTAGAGAATGTATTTACCACGTACGCAGTATTCAAACCAAAAGCTGACTCCACATGCTCAACGGGAAGGCTCCCACCACGTGTACATTCATACCCAGGAATCACAGCCTAGTTAATCCCGTAGCCAACATGAGATTGCTTCCAGAGGAAACACCAAAAATACCAACCAAATAATAATAAAGCTATAGAAGAAACTCCTAACTACCACCTCAATAAGTACTCCCAGTATCTTCTGCAAGGAATTTTATCCCAGGCAGGAAATCGGTGCTAGTACTTTAGTCACATATAAAAAGAGGACCTGAAGCAGCACAAGACGAGAAATAAAATTTAATACCTCACTTTGAGTAAATACACTTGAATTCCAAGCCATGTAACATACTCCAAAGTAGAGAGAGAAAACCAGGATATCAAAAGTAAATTAGACAAAGAGCTGAAGGCAATTCTGAAAAATAAAAATACATGGTGGAAAAATTAAAGCATATAAAATCACTCTTAAGATCCCATCTCAAAGGGCTGATTTGTACAGAGAATGCATACCACTAAGGTTAGCATGGAAAAGATGCTCTCTCAAAAGCTTTGTATCTGCCAAACACGGGGACTTCAGACACCCAGGAATCCCTCGGATTATTTAAACTGAGCTTTGTTTCATGCCGTTTTGGATTGATCTAATTAATCTGGAAAACATGAGCTCATGCTCCTCCCTGCCACAAATACCAGTCTCATAATGTAAAATAAACTAAAAATATTGTACATTAAAAAATCTGTTTGCTTTGGGTTTATAAAAATAAATTATAAGCCACGGCCAATGTAGAATAAGCCTTCGGGACAATCAGACCCGCAGCTCAGCACTCAGCACACCACCTCCACCCGCCGAAACAATAAAACTACAAATAAAGGGATTATCGTTATCAATAATCCTGGATGACAGGGAAACAGGTGATTAGGGCCTTCCTCCCTCCTTATGCCCCAGGTGAAAGAAATACAGATTCTGCTGGACATCAGCAGTATCAACAAGAGAAGACAAAGTCTTCAGGCTGGGTGTGATAAATAGCACCCCATGCCCCCTCCCCCCCATAATTTTACCAAAAATAATCTGGCAAAGCCAACGAGATCAAAACAAACTTCCACCTTACAGAGTGACATGCACATTCTGGACACCAGAAAGGGCCGCCTGTAAACGAGGGTGGGAGCTGGGATTGTCAGGCTCCTCCAAAGCACCTAAATTAGGCTTCTGCCCGTATTTTACGCCCCTGGGGGAATGTGATTCCAATAGAGCCAAGAAAGTACCAAGTAATTTATCAGGTTAAATGAGATGTCAAATGCTAGGCTGTAGGAAAGTATTACGTACATTCTCCTTAATAATCAAGGGGATTTTTCTGGGGTCATGACACCCATTGAAAAGCCAACAAAAATGTAGCCAGAGCAGATGCTAATTGAAAGTGGGCATCCCAGGGCAGGACCTTGAGCAGCAGAACAAGTCCCTGGTACTGCAAACGCACCGTTCACAATATCCAGATTCCATGGCTCCAAAGCACAGGTAGAGCCACATGCCAACGTCTACTAGCAAAATGGATAGTCGATAAATACAAGTGAGACCGCGGAGAGAATTTGGAGGTGAATTTCCAAATCTAATCAAATCCGAGATCTCTGCCAAGGGCTTTTGTCATATTCCTAGCAGGCATGATTTGGTTTTCTATTATATATTCATATGCTTCCATTCAGAACAACCTTGTTTCATTACAACGGATTCAGCTGTGTTTCACAGTCCTGCTTCATTTCTTCCAAGGCAAATTCTTCAGGAGATTAACTTGACACATTTACTCCCCCGATAATATATCCTGTCTTTTCTGATATCATTACCAATTTCAAGCACATAGCAATAAATAGGCTTAAAATTTTTAAAAAGTAGCGACTTGAAAGCTTTCTTGTTCCTACATTTTCTTGGTACAACACATTTCACTTCACAAGTAATGTAGTAAGATTTAGCTCAAGTAAATATAAAATAAATTATTAAGCTTCTAACCAAAAGCTTCCAGTCCTAAAAACCCTCTTTATTGGACTTGAAGATCTCCAGCGCACAGCACAGCTCTAACTGGAGTTCAGGTTTTAAGTAGTTCGAAGTGGCAATTGTTCTTTTCTAGGAGTTCGACATATTATTCTTATGCTTCATATGCACAGAAGACATTAGTGAAAATAAACTGTGCAACTGGTAATTGAAATTAAAGTTGCAACATCTATTATGGTAACATCCACTGTGTCATATCTCGAACACACAGAGAATGAAATGGCTTTTACGTATGAAACACCAATCGTGATACCCACTGGAACAAAAATGCATTAAGAAATGTAATGAAATACATTTACACAACATAAAATTCCCTAAAATTACTTACATTGTCATTACTAGTCTTCTACCATCTTTACAAATACAATAAGTAAAAAAACCCAGTATAATTCTGGGAGATGTGTCTGAGAAAAACGTCTTTTTCCAAAACTCAAAAAGTTGCACAGCATTCACAGTAAAGAAACCTGCTCAAAAATCCCATTTGCTTCTGAAAATATTGATGTATATAATGTATACTTAATCTAAAAAGGAGAGATCTGCAAGATCTTTGGAAGAATTCTTTGAAAGTATCTTCCTAACAGTATTTCAGAAAATACCAACCACTTCTGAGATTTCAAAATTAGGATTTTCTATGAAAACTAGATAAACTATATCGTCTTCAGAATCCAAGTAACCATTAAGTCATTATAGTAACAATAAAGCTATATTAATAAAGGGCCACCAACTGAAAGAATATCCAGTTTAAGCATGCTCCTGGGACAGTGCTTAGCATTCCAGCTCTTTATAAAGTTATTGCAAATCAACAACTTTTTACAAGACTGTAAAATTTGCTTACCATTATCACATCAGTAAACAAAAGCTTTTTCAATATTTTAACTGATTAACACTGTAACTGCTACTTTATGTCATATTAAAAAAACAAAAACCACGCAGAGACTGCACCATGTCTGGCTGGGGTAACCATTTTTTTTTACAGATAATCTGAAGTCCTCTATGCAGAAATAACAGCACAGAGTGTTTTATAGCAAGGGGCAATTAGAAAGATGGAGATGAAGATCAACTTCCTATTTCCAGGGTGCTACATACTGTATATGAAGATGATTTCTATGACACGACAAACAGCTGCATTATCTGTCCAAACCTGGTGAGGTATGTAAAATCTTGGCTGGCACAAGGAAAGCAATAAAGATACTTATTTATTACAAAAAATAAAATAAAATCTACTTTCCTAATTTTATACCTTTACAGGAGCGCTGCTTTAATCACCAAGAACAAGTATTCCTTTCCTAGCCTGTAAAGCTCCCTGTAACTTGGTAGTGGTATCTTCTAATTGGGATCAAGACTAAATCAGTAGCTCTTTAAAATCTGACTATAACTCAGATGAACTAAAGGACCTCATCAAAGCATGGTTATGCAAGGTGCTACTGCAGTCATACGCAGCTTACTAAACATTTAAGACATATAAACACGCAGGACTGTAAATCACTACAAACCCAAATGGTTAGCAAGATCTCTGCAAATGCCTCCTGGAGAAAGATACATTATGTGCTTCATTCATTTTCTAATGAGCAGTGCTCAGGGTTTTTATTATTATTAATTGCATATAAATTACCATGATTTTTGTATCACTGGGTAAGTATTTAGCCATTCACCTCTCAGAGGAACAATGCTGAACAAAGGCAATGAATGCATGGCATATAAGAACAATGCAGAACACAGAAATTTATGCATGCGATTTAAAAGGCATGGCATTTAGACTACTAGCAAAAAAATCAAAAGTATGTCATAAATCTTTAATTGTAAGAAAAAAAAGCCCAGCTAATGGTTTGCCAAGTCCTTGATATTATTGAAGCAGGAACACTGCCTACTTTGGGAGTGCAAAATCTTCCTAAGTCACATATCTGCATGTATCCCCAACCTCCTCTGAAGTTCTGCTGCAAAATTCATTGTATCCGAGATCTGCTAATCATCATCAGGAAACTCTTGTTATGCATCTTAAGGACGTACTTTAGGCTCTCAAGAGGAAAAATAAACATGTTTTATTAGCTGCTTTTGGAAAATACTGATTTGTATTTATTTAGAAACCTTTTCAAGTTGCACCACTGTTAAATTAAATATTTATGGCATGATTTTCCAAAGAGTTTAACACCTGTTAAGAGTTTAATATGCTGACTTCAACAGGAGCTCCGAGTGCCCAACATTTCTGCAAACCTCAGAAGCGACAAGGTTCGGATGCGGCAAAGCAGCTCGAGTGTGGATGTTACTGCTGAGCTCTGAAATGCAACTGGGATCCTTACCGGCCCCTACTTCCCATCGCAGCATTGCATTTCAGACAACTGAATCAGCTATATTTTTACTAGAAATACCAGAAATACGATTCATTAATACCTGTTAAATCCAAATAAAGCATAGGCTAAATGCTGTTAGTTAATCCTCAGTGTATCTTCACTCTCCTTCATTAGTGGAAAACTTATGCGCTTGGGTCATTAGACATCACCTTAAGTAGCAACTTATAGAGGAGACTAAAATCCACAGCAAGTCAAGAACCAGAAAGCAAAGCTGTTGATATTAAGGGTGAGAAGTTGAACAAGGATGAAGCTATCTTGGTAAAATACAGAATAAAGAAGGTACAGCAGAGAAAGAAAAGATGCTTGGTACATTGCAAAACCTGTATCCCGGTGACAGTGGGGCCAGCAGCACGGTCTTCAGTTTTGGCTGAGAAGCCAAATGCCAAATGCCAAAGCCAAAGCTTGGCTGTCAAATGAAGTCAGAATAAGGGGTTGGGTCTAGTCATCCTTATTTTGCTTAGCTTCTGAGGGATGTGCGCTTACTAACCCTCCCAGCTTCACGTTTTTAGGAATCCTGTGTCTCCCGTTCTTGCACGACTGGATGATTTCTTGCACCTTGTGGCTGGCTGCCCTCCTGCCCTCCCTGGTCCTTTACCCAGTTGCAACACATGCCTAAATCTGAACTATGATGCAAAGACATCATCTTGCGTTTCAGAATTAAAATACCTAAATTTACTTGTGGCATTTGGCCTATACTTCTGGAAGCAAAAAACCTATGTCTTGTAGGCAGTGAATAAATAAATAACACCTAAATAAGAAATTACTACATATAGACACAATTCAAATGATCACCCAAAATGATTTCATAAACTGAAGATGAATAACATAGTTGAATATTGCAGATAGGACACATCAATCTCCTTTCATACTTTACAGCACGCTACAAATCTGCCCAGCAAGTCGAATATTTTACTCATTAAAATAGTAGCTTTCATCACACTATAAAACATTTGCAAATGCAGACCAGAAAACCCGACAAGCGTATTTACTGTAAAGCTTTATATTTGTGTCATCAATTAACAACAAAAGTTTGGAATAAAACTAAAATAAAAGCTAATCAAAACAGCTAGCTGTCAAAACAGATGGGAACTGTATTTTTCAAATCAAGCAAAAAGCCAAAGCTTTCGAATGTTTAGTGTCGTGTCAGCTGATACAGACAACTTAGAAAGGAAGGACAGCAAATGTCAGGATTACATGAAGAAAAGGTGTCCCCAGCTGAAAGATTCACGTTTATGAATTTCCATTGATTTTTATTTTTTTTTTCTTTTTTTTTGCTTCAGGATGATTAACTTGCACCAAAGCAGACCTCTGATACATGAACTATAAATAAGGTGTCGCCACGACACTGCAGGCAAAATAAATAAAAACAGAGCCCCGACATTATTTTAGCCTCAAACAAATGTTTCAGTCCCTACATTGTCTGGCTCAGAAAGATACATAGACAGTCTCACAGACAGAGATATAAATGAACAATTGCAGTACCTTTTTCCCACACTGTTTACAGGGTTGGCTATATTCCTACTGGCAATAGATTTTCTTCTTGACAGCTTCTTGGTGTTGGTGCTGTCATCAGTGCTGTCATCCTCTTTCTTTGGTGTGTTACTTCCTTTGCTGTTCAGGTCCCTTAGCACATTATAATTAATTTTACTTGAGATTTTCTTCTGTTCTAACATCTTTTCAATTGCCTCTCCTGCTGTGCTGGCTTGAATTGGCTCCCGCTTCTTTGCAGATTTCTTTGGCTTAATTAAAATATAAAATTAGTGATGTAGATACAAACAAAGTTTCCGTGAAGCAGAAGGGCGAGCTGCAGTTCAGCAGTCCTGGCTCAGGTGCTGCTGATGCGGGGATGCAGGCGATGTGGCCGCACTAAGCCAGCACTCCCTCTCCTGCCACTCAACGGGACCGAGAGGTCTCTTTTCTCCGAGAGGTAAGTGGTCGCTTTTTGCCAAATGCCCACACGGTTTATTACAGATTCTTTACTTAATATTTGCAATGCTGCCAAAGAAGAAACACGGGCCGTTTCTCACGCATGAAAAAAAGAGAAGGGAGTGAACTCCTGTTACAGGAACGAGAACCCTGATAGCATCACCCAGCATGGAAATAAAGAAATTCCCCTGCTAAAATGGCCTTTAAAGTTAGAGTCAAGCTGGGTCACGACTCCCCTAAGCACTGACAACTCCGTATCGAAACTGCAATGGTATTTTACATCAAGTCTGAATGCAGCGTGGGAGAGCATCTACCCAACTCCTCCTCCACACTGAAAAAGGCCAAGAATATTAGCCGCAGCTTTCCAAGCGTGGACCGGCATGAACGCCGACGGATAGGAAGCAGGAGGCTGCAGACACACAAGCACAGCGGCAATGTCACCTGCAACCGCCCTGCCCAGGCAAACGCTGCAAGCCCCAGCCCAGCGTCGCGCTGCGGAGGCTAACGCCGTGCAGAGCCAGACAGAGAGAAATGACACCGGAGAACATTTCTAGCCATGTCCCATGCCTGGGTAGGTACGGGGAAAAAAACCAACAAAAAACCCCCACCAACCTCTGTTTCTCATTTGACATTTTCCTTTTCAAAGGAAGGTTTTAACACCAAGCTCTGCAGGAGATTTATTTTTTAATGGATAATAGCCCCTCTGTTTACCTACATGGGTCAAGTGCTACCTTGAAATTGGAAAGCACTAGATTAATCAAGTTCTATTCGAGCTGTCAGAAACGATACAGAGTTAGAGAAAAACTCTTGTGTTGCCCGAACAAAAAAGCGGGTGTTTGGGCTACTTGGCGGTGCAAATGAGTTACACAATTTTGAAAATTGCTGGTAGACTGCCACGTCTGCGTAAGTGCGGGATGAATGAGAAACTCTGAAGCATAAAACAGTATTTCATTGTCTGGTTTTGTTTTTATTGTTGAAATACCTAGGGGAAGTAGGAAACTCTGTCTTTTGCATTAGTCGGAAAAAAAGATAGAGGATATGCGCACTAAAAACTAACATGGATTTTCGTTGCGTGTGGAAGATTTGACTTGTCACTTGCTCAATTACACAAAATACTAATGCCATAAATCGTGAATATACGGCCAATTAGGCTGCTTTAAACTGCTAAACATGGAGACAGGACATGCCATTTGTTAACATAACTGTCGCATTCTTTATGAAAGGTAGAACAAAATATTCCTTCAAGTGACTGTAACAAGGATCTATTCAGTTCTTCATAAAGAAATCATTATTGTAAGAGCAAAGAAAGCTACTGAAGTTATGGCAAGTACAAACAAATTCCCCATGCACACATTAAAAAAAAAAAAAAAAAAAAAAAGAAAAAAAGGCATGTCTTAAGACCTGTATTTAAATAAGCAAGCAATTAGGACAGCAATCATAAATGCAAAGAGCTAGCTCTGACTTTGCCATGCACAGAATTTTCTCATAATAGTAATTTAAAATAAAAGTTTGGGCAAGAAAGTGTTTTACTCACCACCTGAAAAATTACAGCCTTGTAATTCAATAACAGGTAGAGATACAACAGCTTTTGCTCGTTTAGTGGTGACCTGTACCATTATGCCCATACATCCTACATGGAGTTGATCAGCAAATGTAATGAATTTCCAGGACATTTTCAAACAGACACAATTAGCACACAGTTTAATACCTTGTGTTCCTTATAAATCCCAAGTTCTTTCTCTTTTGCTATTCTTGCTTCCTTTTCTGAAAGATGACAAAAGGGTAACCAGCATGAAGATTACACAGACTGCATATTTTAGCAACACCGGCCAAAAGGAGAATTTCAGTCCTATATACTTACCTTTTTGTTCCTTCAAGTAATCTGCATTTTCTTTCATCCACAGTTCTGCTTTTATCTGAGCTTCTGTTTCGTTAAGTATATACTAAAAGACAAAACAAGTTTATCTACTTTCAGAAATCAACTTGAAAACCATAGAGCAAAACTGAATTGAAAAACCACTGGCAAGGTCAATTCACATTCCGTTTTTAAAAAAACATTAATAAAAGAAAACATGACTGCGATGTGACACTCAGAGAGCATTTCTAGTAACTTCTGAAGCTGGAAAAAACCAACATGTTTTCAAAAAACAGCGCTTGGTTTCCAAACTATGATGGGGTGGCCAAAAACCATCCAGGACTCATTGTACGTGGTCTGTAATTAACCTAAAATGATCCTGGGTTTAAGATCTTTTTCAGATGATAGAAGAGGGTATCATGACAACATGATCGTCTGCAAGTAATTCTGTGTGTTGATGGTGGTCTGTAATTCAAAACAGTATGGGAACCATTGCCCTGTGTTACCAAAACAGAAACATGTGTCTTCCGAGTAGGTTTCTGCAAAGGTTTAGGCACAGTTACTGAGATTATTAGTTCAATGGCCACATCTGTGTGAATGAAACCAGCTTAGATTGCTGGAGCTTTAGTCGTCTGCATTTCAGAGAGTTGGGAGTAACCACATGTAGGCTTTTTTCAGTTAACTCCACTTAGTCTTGGTAACATCATTAGTAGGTGTGGAGCTGTAAAACACATCTAGAACTATTCAGATGGATTACAGAACTAAACAAACAGGCAGGTAGCAGGCAGGCTGGCAAGTTGGTAGATAGTTCTCCTCTTCAATTACTTAAATGTAAAAATAAACCCAGTATTCAGCACAACTGTTCATGAAACAAAAGTTCTCTACAGCTGATGCTGTTTGGGACTAAAGAACTTCCGCAGAACGGAGAAGACAAATTGGGTCATCCTTCATGAACAAGACACTTTATTTTTAAGCAGCAGACCTAAGACTTGTAAAATGATGTTTAAGGGCAAGAAAAACAATTTGAGATTTCTCCATCTTATGGGTTTAGGCATTTGAGATTTTCTCTGAAGTAAAATGTATATATAGGATTTTATGAGAAAAATAACTCCAGTCAAATGAAACTAATGCAAGGAGGAGTCCTTCCTCCGAGGGCAAACAAGGCAAGCAAACAGCTGTGCAAGTCCTGGTTTATCAGACCAATATTTTTATTCTTTCATCTGCTTCTATTAAAAGTGAGCCATAATAGTAAAACTTGCTTCCTCCTAGCTCAGTTATCCATCCTTCTTACACTTTTAGAGAGTTCATAATCTTGGGCTTACAATATTACAGTCTATTGCAATGGAAACGAACATGAGGTCATAAAAGCAGAGTTATGACCTCATCACAGAGCCTAGGAGGAGGAGAAAATGTGCTTGCTCTTCCCCCATGATTGTTTAAATTATGGACCAGCTATATTGAAAACCTTCAGCCTCCCCGCTCCCTCCATACCACGTCTGCTTGATTCACAAGACCCTTCCTAACGCCCAGCCTAGCAAAAACCACTTCATGGCTGAAGTCAAGCTCAGCATTTTCCTGCTCCTTCATCCATCGCCAACAACGTTCTGCAGATCAGTAACTTATACACGACCTCACCGCTCTCAATGATTTTCTACCCCAAAAGGAGTTTTCAGCATTGGCATTATCTGTTCAAATTACACTTTAAACCAGCGTGGCGGCTGGAGAGGGCATCAGGCTCAAAGTCAGGGGAGCCGGGCTCTGTCGCGTGTTCATGCGTTGACCTGCTGTGTAGCCTTCAACAAGCCGTCTTCCACAGCTGGCTGGCTGTCATATTCAGGCTATACGGTAAAGGGTATCTTTCACTGCCACACAAATAATAATAAATCCAGAAAACGTTACAGAAATCTTTGAAAGAACACAGAAGCTGTACATGCTGGTTTTATGGTTTGGTTTCCATGGCAGCCTTCTATGTTGAATATATCTTAACTAAATAATTAATTTAGAACTCCACCAAACTTTTAAAAGTCCTTCTTCAGAATAAAAGACATTCTAAAACATAATTATTCCAGCATGGTAAGAGTGAGCAGCAGCAGCAGTCTCATATATGTATAACTTGGGCAAGGAACACCAAATTCACAGGCTTGCATGAACATTAGTTTTGATCTCAGATCACCGAAATCACTCAAACCTCTCTATGGATCAGAGTGAAGAGGCAGGGAGGGGAGAGGATAAACCAGATCAGAACCATTTTGTCTTTCTCAGATATCCAAATGAAGAGACACCCAGAATAAGAGGACACCTTACCCGATCTATTTCACTGTCGTCGATCCCACTCAGATCTAATTCACCATCTCCTGTATTCTCACCTACAGAAAAGAACACATTTTAATCAGGAAGATGTTTCTTCAGAATCTATCGCAATTCAAGTTCTATGGTAAAGTTAACGATCATCCTTCAGAGATTTGCATTCTTCCACGTCCATCCAGGAGGTTTAACGCGTTGCTGAGTATTTTCAATATGGGCGCACATGCACACACAAATTCACCACACTGTGTTCATTTAACATTCAGGAATCAGCACAGTCTTCTTCAGTACTAAAAATCTGTCAGACACTTCCAGTTGCCTTTTTTTCCCCCATTTTAATTTACAGCCACAAATGTTCAGCAGGAAGCTGAGGAAACCATTTTAAAAAGGTGGCCCTTTTTCTTTCATCGTAACATGAATTTCTCTGTCAGAGCCTATAGGTCAACAATTTATCCGTAAATTATGACTTCGAAAATATTTTCTGTTTTCAGGGAAGCAATGTGGACCAGTGAATAACACATCATGCCAACAGTCATATCACAGCTTTCTTCTTGATTCTGATCTATCATCATTTGAACCACTTACCTCATACCAGTTCTGTAAAAAGACGTGTATTAGTTTTTCTATCTGTAAAATGGGAATTATTAAAATATTTCCAAATTTTAAAGTAACTTTTAAAAGCTACGGGAGGGTCTAGAAAATAATGATTTTCTGTAATTACAATTTCACTATCATTTTTTCTAGTTTTGTATTTATTAAGACTTCTGAAAACAAAGGTTTTTAATATTCTATTCATTAAAAAGCGTAACAGCACAGAACTGAGTCCTAATTTGGGACTGGCACAGCATACACCAGCAAAACCTGATTTTCCACATCACATTAATGTACAGTAGTAATACAATATTAATGTAGTCCAGGTAGAGAAGGAAACAAATTATTCAACAAAGACTTATGCTGGGAAATGAAACCATCTTCTTGGTCATTTCCATTATATCTAATCAAGACTAGACAAGTGATGACCTAACCAGCTTACTTGCAGAAAAAACCAAAACAATTAAGTTTCAACAATCTGCAATAACAAATTAAAACCAAAATGGTGCGGAACAGTTTGGCACCTTCATGATTCCTGCTCCCCAGTCCTGGGGATGTGCCTCCCCACAAACCAAGACCTTTGAATGGTTTGATCCCCAGTCTGGTGCTTTCTCACGGAGCAGAGCTGGACCGGCGGAGGGGGAAGGCAGCTGCAGCTTTTTGATCCAGCGGCAGGTTATGGCTACGCAGAGCCTCGAGGAGTACCAAATGGTGAAGACAAGCAAAGGTAGGAATTACGAGCATTCCCAGAAGATACAAACGATGCTCTGCTTGGCAAAACTCAGGAGTTTAAACCAGTTGCCTGAAGTGGGTGAAATCACAGGGCCAGGAATCCAACCAAAACACCTGGTCAGGAATGAAGGCTCTGCTTCTTGAGGTGGTGCAAAGGCTCTAGCTGCTCAACTCAACAGATATTTACTGGTATCGGACACCAAGCGCTTACAAATGTCTTTTCAAAATCCACCTTAACAACCAACAGAAAGTTTTAAACTTTCCATACCAAGTCATATGCGAAATAGGTTTCACCCCAAAGAAAATGTCCCATCACAAGGAGCAGCATAATACTGTGCTTTGAGTCTTTTTTCTGAAATTTTCTCATAAACATAATATCAACTTTACCAATTCAGATAATCTGATGCTAGTATGACTGAAAAGGCCTTAAGGAACATTTCTCATTGCCGTTACATTTGGAAACTAACTGTACTTTAGCCCCAGGCACCAGATTTACTTTACATCCTTCCCCCCCCCTCCCCCCAATACTTTAGAGGTGTAAAAGATCTTATAACAACTATATCACTGTTCAGTACATGTGCTTTTCCTCTGGTCCGATCTCTATGTAGTGCAGTAAGAGCAGAACTTTCCACACCAGGGCCACCAGTTCCTCGTGCAGGCACCCCACGACCAGGCAGCCGGGGATGCGACCCAAGGACATGGCAAAGGACGCTCTGGCTGGAGGCTGGAGAGGAAAAACGAGGTGACAAGATGCATCCCGGTGGTTTGCTGCCTCTTTAATATAACTCACTGGAATTTTTTTAGCAAATCGTAATCACACAAAGCGCAGAGAGGAATCGCTGTATGCCACATCACCCACGGGAGTCCAGGGTATTCTGCAAAACAGCATTACACGTCTCTCCTGCTGGAGCCGAGATATAAATTTCCAGGGAGAAAAATGCTTAAATATCCACCAAGGAAAGGAGTAAATACTGTAGTCTAGTGTCTGAGATGCCTTCCCAGGAGACTGTCCACCTGGGCCCAAGAAACGTTACATGACACAAAATAAAATAGCTCGACAGCAGAGCGTAAAAGTGCCCAGGCCAGAATAACCTGTCTCCTAGGTTGGAAGGAGTTTGTACAGAAATGGGACTCGAACTGTGTCTCCCATTTTCTGGGTAAGCACTTTAACCACTGAGCTGTAGGAAAGAAGGGGGCACGGTCTCCCCCTTCTTTATGTTATCTACCTTTTGTTTCCTCAAGTTATTTGGGGGAAAACCCCCCAACTTTCAACTTGGTTTATCTGAACAAAAAGAAGAGTCTTTGTTTTTTTTCATATTCATTGCACCGGATAAACTAAGATATCAGCTTGGAATTAGGGACAAAGAAAAAGGGAGCCAACCTCAAAAACCACCAGGAAGTTCTGAAAATTGCAGGCTAGAAAAATCAAAATTTGGAAGTGGTGACAGAACTATTCTGGACTCAAGTCACTGCTCAACTTTACATAAAATTCTGCGCATCCCAAAATTATTTGTTGCATAAACTGCCACAGCATCTTAAGAACAATAAAAATACCCACTGAAGTCAAGCTGGCACTGCTTTTATTCATCATTAAACACCTCACTCCTCCTATACCCTGCTATATTTTTGGATCAGAGGTTTAAAATTTAGTATGTCACAGTACAGTAGGTGTCTGTTCCCTTATACAGCCCTAATATGCCAGACTGAAAATGATGTAATTTCAGGCACCATGAACAATTTCACATGTCATTTTAAATATAACTTGTTACTGAATTAGGTGCCAGTTTTTCTCATTGGATCAATTAGCAACGGGGACGGAAAACTCATTCTCCAACTGGTAAATTGCAGAGAAGAATCCAGAAGCAAGTTACACATAATAAGCATTTCTTAGACCCCATAACGGCAGTAGAGGGAGTAATTGCAGGATATCCCTCTGCCTGCAAGTCGTCCTTTTTCCTGCCACGGCGATAGGCATTCATTAAATGCAAGGGTTTTTTCAGAAGAGAAGGTGCCTTCAAATCCCTAGTTTAACACTTTCACTGAGAAAAAAAATACCTGTTTTGTTACAGAATTCCAATTCAAAACAGAAGACATCCGTTTTGATCTGAAAATTTCCACGGCAATCGTTTCCAACATGAGTAGACCCCACCAGCCATAAATATCCGTCTGCTCGATGTTATACGGCTCACTCCAGGGCACAGAAAGTAAACCCCTTGCTTTTTTATATACCAGAAAGATCTTCCCAGCTGCTAAACTTTTCAAAACAATTTCTAAATGATCATTTTCTCTCTTATTAAAAGGGCCGAAATGAAATGTTCGACAAAATAAAAACACAGATGTAGCCAACATCTGGTCCAACCTCTTAAAAGCTTATTTAAAAGCAGTAGCATCACGTGGCACAGCTCTTAGACATCGTGGATTTCTTCTGTTAAGAAAAACAACAACTTTACTGCAGGGCACAGGCAAAAAAATAAGTTGGGGGTTAAAAACAACAAACCCACCCCCTGCCCCAATCCAGTTCTTAAATGCAAGTACCGTCAGGAAAAGCACAGAGCAAGGCAGCGAGGAGCAGCCTACTCCATCCTCACCTAATGTCCCCGTAGCACATGGAGGAGGACGGGCACTTCTAGAGCTTCCCATCAAGGTCCCCAGTCAACTACATTCATGCCACTTAAAAATCATCATTCACCCAGCCAGCTCCCCCAGTGTTTAAAAATAAAAACCCTTAAAAGTCCTTTCTTTACAGCCTTTTAACGTCTTTCCAACAGACTCTAGTAGACGCAAGGGCTACAATCAGACACTGGGGATTAGGTTTGTAAACCTGTAGGATTATTTACTGTACTTGTCATTACTAAATGCACGCTAAACCCTCTTTTAACGCACCGTCTCCCCCTCTTCCTACCTCTGTGCAGCTAGTTAAATGTATACATAGCACGCTATTATGGGGATTTATTACAGAAGAATCATTCCAGCTGATATATTTTAAACTCCACATTTTTAAAAACAGCCATGTGAAGAATGTGTTTTTCTGTTTCTATTACAGGAGGCAGCACTATTTATTGCTCTGCCCAGATAAGAGGATTTCCTTACAGACAGAAATGGAGGCTGAACACTTCCCAGGAAATCCTCCGGAGCAGATATAATAGAAGGCACTTGGTGCTCTGGTCCCACGCAGCAAATAGACCCTCCGCCGCACCATTTCGCTGCAGTCAAAGAGCTGAAAGAGTTTAAACAAAGAGCCCTTCCACCTATTCAGCAGAAAACCAGACACTAAGCCCCCCCAGCATTTAAGAAATACTTCAGGGCTAGAGCACGACAAAATCTGAAAATAGTTGGGAGCTTTTTCACTACAAAAATCCTTGAGCAACAAACCAAACCACCTGAGCCCAGGGCGTCAGAAATACTGGGATTGATTGTTGCTCTCCAGGGAGGGACTAAAACAAACGGGAGCCACGGAAAGCTCCCGCAGATCGTCGGAGGAACCCAACGGGACAGAAACGCTTTTGCGGCTAAATCTGATGAGCGGTGCCAGTGCCACTTTGGGAGCTGCAAGGAGCACGAAGGGAAGGCGGTAGCTTAGTGTCAGAAAAGGCACTGCACAACCGCACCAGAATATAATTGATTAGCTGATCAGAGGGGACAAGAACCCATCTGGAGGGGAAGATAACTGATTTACCAAGGGGCGTGAAGAGAACACTCATTAAGCGTGGGTAACCGGGAGGGGAGCGGCGGCGGCGCAGGGCAGACAAAGTGCCGTAGCAATCAGGTAGGGAAGAGAAATGGATGTGAAAATGCTGCAGCAGCAGCAGCGCGGCACGAAGCGCAGCGTGCGAGGATCGACAGGTGTGCAAATGAACTCGCGGCGCATCGAGGTGTGCGCAGAGTCCGCGGGGCCGTAGGAGCGGGGTCCGCTGCGAGTTTTATTACTGTGGGGCTAGGAGCCTCGGAGCAGGCTGGGAGGTTATCTTTCTTGGCAGTTTTAAGCTGTCGCCGATCTCGCGGCTCTGGATAAGGCGCTGCTTTGTGCAATCCCAGCCAGCCCCGCCGTGCCTCCGGCACGCACCCCACGGCTGCCGAGGGCTCTGGTTCCCCCCGGTCACCTTTGGCAATGTCATCATACGCCGTCATAACAGAAGCATGCCACAAAAAAAACGTAAGGACGGAGCAAAATGAATTGCAGTTACTGACGAAATAAGGTCACAAAACGCATGATGTGGATGCTCGTATTTAAGTGAAAACGTTCTTTATTTTATTGTACCTGAAGCCACCTTGAAAATTACAGTCTACTCCTTCAGAGTGCCAATTTGACACCAGGATTTAGGTCCGATGGCGTACGGAGCACACGAGGCCACGCATACAGCATAAAGATAAATGAAGTCTGTCACTTTATTATTTCCTTCTGCCAAGGCAAGGTTAAGGGGTCCTCTCCAGCCGAAGCCAAGTTTCCAGCCCGCTAGCTCCTTCAGAGAAAGCAAACACACCGCACCACGCAGAGCGAGGCCCCTTCTTCCCAAAAACGTCTGTTCCCTCCAACGAGGGATGGCAGGAGGCATCGCTGGCCGGCGCCGGGCTGCCCGGCGGCACCAGGACACACAGCCCTGGCACTGCAAAGCGCCCACCGGCTGGCTCCTCACGCTTGGACCGCAAGAAGCGTCAAGGCAAAGCCCAACAGGGTGTAAACGAAGGGCAAAGAGGGAAAAGACTCGATCGAATGGAAACAAAGAAATTCCACCTCTCCGCTACATAGCCTACTACGGCAAGCGTGAGAAAGCGGCTGTGCAAGGGAAGCCTGTCCAAAAGCGGGGATGTACGAGCTCATTAGCTCTTTCCCATCTGCTGAAAACAGGACCTTCTCACAGAGCAAGGAGGAACAAGGAGCAAAGAGGAACCGGTTTGCTGTCGCTGCATCGGGCTCATCCATGTCGCTGTAGGCAGAAGGAGGTTTTCCTACAAGATTTGGCCTTAACCTGGCGCAGAACTACAAACTCATCTTTATTAAGTGCCTGCATCTCTATTTCCTCACACTGAGACTCAAGCTCCGGGTGTTACGTCTGTCCTGCAGCAGCTGACTAACACCCGACAGCCTTCCTGCATTAGCCGCCTTCGTACGGCGGTCGCAGAACAATTATCCCATCACAGGAACGGAATTTCAAATTTGTGTGCTTAATGATATACGAGAATGAATTATGAGAAAAGCTCTTCCTACAGTCAGTCATCTCGCACAGAACTTTTATTAGATACCGAACATATTTTTTACAAATTACATTTCAATTTAAAAAAACAAAAAAAAAAAAAAAAAAAAAAGAAAAAAACCACACCAACCCTGCTGCTTTTCTGGCAGCACATCCACACTGAAACAAATGCTATTGTTTCACCTCGCAGTCCACGGAGGATCTAATCAAACCGCACCCACACATTTTATATCCAGTTAAAGGTTATGCCACTAGTCTAACAGACATGGAAATTTGTTAACTTAAACACTAATTCATCAGAAAAACTGCTAATTACTCCATTCTTTCCAGAAATCCCCCCTGCAATACATATGCTTTTTAAAGCAGGTAGTACAAAAATAGACCAGCAATAAACAATGCTATTCTCATTCTGAAGATTTTTCTTTAGAGGTAAGCTCGTGCTTATTGAACTACATAGCAATATAAAAAGGCCCTTAAGAAAAAATCCTTTCAACCTCCCAAAATAAATACAGCTGAAAGTTAAGCTTTTGAACTGAAGAACATCTTGACACTGTCCTCAAAACCAGCAGCAGATGTTCCTCTTCTGGAATAATGTTCACGCCCCCCCCAACACCTTTTGAAAATAATGAAAAAGAGCATCATTTGCGCAACCTACTTGATGCAACTCATCGTTCTTTTTTAAGCTCACAACCCTGCTGTAATGACCAAGCGCTCAGAGGACGGCTGTTCTCAACAATACAGCAAAAGCTATTTTTTGCTGATCAAACCAATAACCATCAACGATCAACTTGACAAATATTCACCTGGAAACATACTAATTAGCTACCACGAATGCCATTTTTCAGCTCCAAAGCCCAGAAACGGTACGAGCTTCCATGCACAGACACAAGTCTTCTCCAACTCGTGACTTCTGCGTCTAGCAACGCCAAGACCGATCACAGCGCGCCTGCCAAAGGTGCATCCCGCTCACATCCCAGCGCTCGCCCACATATTCACCCCCTCCTGCCTGAGCAGCTGTGAACTTTTTTAAAAATGGAGACTATAAAGACAGATTTCCCCTACTTATTGCTCTTTTCCGTCCGATCACCAATTCCCTGCTGCATTTTCCTCCTTTGCCTTTTATGCTGTTCTTGGCATGTTTTCTCTCCTTTCCCTTCCCTCACCCTTCCTTCTTTTTGGTGCCTTCTGGCCTCTATTTTCTGCATATTTTTTTTTAAATCTCTGCAGGGGTATCCAACAGTAACAGTTTATATAAAGGGAGAGGCGAGGCAGAAGAACCGACCAGCATCTTAATCAGTTACCCTCTCCAAACCCCACAAGTGCAAAGCACCGCCGTATCTCTTGCGGAGGGAGAGGGCCGTACAATGCCCTGGAGAGCCGACACCAAAGGCAGCCGGGCTCCGATCAGTCTCCAGCTCGCTTTCTCCGTGTTGCCAGACCGCTATGTAAAACAGCAAGAGCGCTTTACACCCCAGCCAGCCATAAAGGGAACAGCTGGTTTAATGTTTCGTTGCTGAAGCATCATTTCTGCAACTGCAGCTCGCAGGTTAAGTAGCCAGGTCTTGCTGTGGGAGCTAAATGCTCTGCTGTCCGTCCCTGCAAGCCCAGGATCCTTGCCTGGCCAGCGCTCAGCCACCCCAGCAGAAGGACATATGTTTCACTAAGAAGTAAATCTACTCCTCTAACGTGCCACACTCCCTGCACCAAATAGAACGAGACAGGGAGCTCTGCACTACTGAGAACTTGAAAGCAAATCCTACAATCTTGCTTGGATTATTTTTATCTGTATTTTTTTTTAACCAGGAATCAATTTCTGTTCCACCAGGAAGAAATTTAAATGTATACGGCCATATATACACACACAGTTTTTAAGCTACAAAGGCACAGGAAAAATTTAAGGAGACTTACAATACAACATTTTAAGGCTAATTTGACCGATCAGAACTCAAAAGCAAAGCTAACTTATTTTCCTAGGACATCACTGAAAAGTCACAGTTGCCTCAAATGATGGCCCAAAAATTAGGGCAATTTTCCTTTAGCAGAAGTAGAAATGGTCGAACTGTCACGAGGAAGTGCAAACCAGAGCTCAGCCTCACTCCGACACATCTTTTGCCACATCAGAGTTACCACACTTGCCTTTGCGCTCCCACCCGACAACTCCCCACCTCCGGAACAGACACAGTGGCCAGCGCTGGGCATCCAAAGGCCACAGACTCACATCCACATTAACCTGGCCTGTGTCAGCTCTCCATTAAAGCAGCAGTCTTCCTCTTGTTCCCAGCGCTGTGGTCTGGACCAAAGAGCTGCTCCAGGTTAAAATTAGCCTAGCAAAGTAACTCACCCAGGTAAGTGAGAAAGAGGAACAAGCTGAACTTCCCACTTATAATTTTCTTATCATCACCCTTACCTTCTCTCAGCAAAGGTGGGCTAACTCCTACCCCCTCCTTTGAGGTTCAGAGTTTGTCTATGGTAGATCCGATGACAAGCTCAGCGCCAGCCACCAGAAGCCACCCAGACTGCAGAAATGCTTCAGTAGGCAATTATTAGTATTAAGACAACATCACAATATAGCATATTAAATTATATACCAGAGTCTTTATTTAGAGGGGAAAAAAAAAAAATCAATTTGTCTCCTGGCCATTTACCGTGCTATCTGGGCAGGCTGAATGGTGAGAAGCTGTTTACTGAAAGAAAATTATGAGGTAAGAAATTTCTCATTCTGTTACCCAGCTTCTTCCTTCCTTCCTTGCTAATGAGAAATAGCAAGCAGGGAATTACAGAGATGGAGAGAGAAAAGAGAAGGTAAAAGTTTATTATTATTATTATTTATTATTATTATTACTACAGTAGAGTAACCGGCAGAAGCAGAAGCTCCCCTGCAAAAAGCAAAAGCTTTGCAAACAAAGCAGTTAGGTGGGAACCTGGCCCAAAGGAGGAAGCCTCTGCAGTGGCTGGGGGCTGGATTCACAGGCATAAAACACCGCCTGGTAGCTGCTATGAGAGGCATGGAGCAGAGAGAGATCACACATGTAAGGTCCTGCCTCTGGTTCAGTGACCAGGACCACCAGTTGGGAGTTTACAAACCTGGAAGGAGCAGACATGGGTTCGAATTCTTAAAAGGTGGCGGCTACAGAAATGCAGATCCATTTAAGAGCATCAGTCCATTATGCAACAGACGGCCACGGCCAGGACAGACCATGCTTTTAAATAAAAACCATGGAGGTTGCGCTGTTTCTTGTCAGATGAAGAGCTATCTTTTTGTCTCTGACCAAACCTAATGGCTGAGAAACAGGTAGGTGGTAAAGTACTTCTCTGTGTTGCTCTGGACCCAAACAGAGCTCTCATAGCAGCCCTGCCCCTGGGACCATTCAGGCAGCTATATGAAGCATATAAGGACCTCTGCAGTCCAAAGTATAGGCGCTGCTTGGGTGGCTCCAGGTGACAGCGGAGCATGGCCAGCTCGCTTGGTCATCCGGCCAAACTGCAGCACAGTCCTGCTGCAGGCAGCCCGTACTGCAGCAAACTCCTCGAGAGGACACGGAGGACATGCATGTGTTCCCTCCTCCTCTCCCCAGATGTTTTAGGGACTGCAGCGAACCTTTTCCCAGATGCGCAGTAGACGGTGCTGAAGGCTTTTAACATTTTGCCTGCAGCAGCTCTGAGGCCCCAATGCCTTGGCATTTGGATAGAGTGAACCGTAAGCACAGCGTAATTAGCATGTGTACTCCATATGCCCGAGATCCATCATTACAGCGCTGGAATGCCCTTCGACACCACAACTTTCCAAAAGAAGAAAGTTGTGGAGAAGTTCCTGGAGAATAATTTGTCTTATTCTCCAGGAACAGTGGAAAAAGGCACTTCCGTGCACAGGAGGTTTCGGTGGAGCTGGAGAAATAACCTTTTCCCGACAAAGCCCAGCAGCATGATTCACCTATAAATAATGGAGCTGGTTTCAAAGCCAGCCTTTCAAGCTAATGGCCATCCGAAAGGCCAGCCATATGCTTGTACAACCTGTCATTCTGATTAATCTCAACATCTGACTTGTATATAAAGTTTATATAGTAACAGGACTATATTTAATATGTCATTTTAGCTAGGTTACGTACTGCTGATTCTACAGTTTCTCACCAAGCGGCCAGTCTTCTCCAGGTTACAGGCACACAAAGGACCCTGTTTAAAAGTTGATTAGATGCAGAATGGAGCAAAGACTTTGGAAAGATTTTAGTAAGTCTCAAAAACCAGGTAGATTGGTAAGACGTTTCAAAGAGAGCCCAGGAAAAGATAAGGTCTCACATCCACATGCAATTAATTCTTTATTTAAATATATTAGGCCTCTACTTAACACGGTATTGCAGAGGCAAGAAGAAAGTTACAAATCACGGCTCAGTCTCACATACACTAAAAGGATTCATGGCTCTTTCTGCCATGCTCCCATTTTATTTTACAGCATATGGCATAGTATCAAAGTTGTTGTTCTTTAATTAACTGAATAACGATGCCTCCCCATGAGGCTTAATCTAAGTTCACCATAACATACTGTATTATGGCACCAATTCTCAGAAACATGACTACATGTCCACAGCCTACTTGGAGAGAGGGATGTGCATATCGTGTACCAATTCATTTAAACACATTCAGCATTACATGCAATATTGATTTCTCTGAAATCAGGAAAGTTTATTTTGAGTTAACTAAACCAAAGTTATCTTCTGACAGTAAGCTCTGGATAACTTTTTACTATTTCACTACTAATATGAACCTACTGTCAAGACCTACTGGCCTTTCCTATGGAGTAGACATTTATTTATATTGTATTTATTTCTTTTACTTTAGATAAGACAGGGATGGACTGCTCTTTATGTTAGTCTTAACTAAGTACTCTCTCCACAGCAGACTTAAGCATCATTAACTGTGCAGTGAAATAAGCCCAGGATAACGGGCTGATAGAATGGACCGATGAGGGAAGAGCTCTCAAGGTGCACAGACAAAAGCCCTGTCTCCTGAAAGAGTTAAGATTTTGAATCTTACTAGCAAGATAAAGCAGAGAATACTAAAGTCTGGACAAAACACTCCCATGCAATCACGCCATCAAAATCAACATAAAAATCTTTAAATGCTAAAATAAAGCCA
The DNA here is from genome assembly GCF_929443795.1 of Astur gentilis. Classification (NCBI taxonomy): domain Eukaryota; kingdom Metazoa; phylum Chordata; class Aves; order Accipitriformes; family Accipitridae; genus Astur; species Astur gentilis. Next base: position 14,794,751 of record NC_064904.1, read on the forward strand.
AGCAAAGGAACATTACCGTCAACGACTGCCAACTGAAATGAATGATCTGGGTTGAAAGCGTTTGCTGACGTAGCTACAAGTTGCCACAAAGACTTGAGGGCTGTGGCAGCAAACCGGTCTGTGGAATAGCTCCTCACCTCCTGCCGAGATGAACCAGGCACGGGGACCTCAACTCTGCCATCGCCCCCAGGGACCAAGGGGATGAAGCTGGAGCTATGCCACTCGGGAGCGTTTTGGGAGCAGGACCAACTGCACCCCTCACTCTGAACTGGGCGTCGCAGACCCAAGATAAGGCCGAGTCGCTATTTCTGGCGGCAACGGCAGAGAACCCGTGACTTTTGGCCTTTGCCCAGAAGAGGTTTGCAAGTTGATGAAAGCACCTTATAGCTAGGACACCACCGACAGGCAGCCAGCGCGGCTGTGCCAAGGCATCCGTGCCCACCGGCATCACCCTGGGAAAATCCAACACAGGAGTAGAGGAGGCTGTGCCGGAGGCTGCGGATGCAGGGATCCCAATGTCTGCACCCACAAAAGTTTAATTCTTAAGGTGTTTCTCAGCTGCTTCCAAAAGACCATTCCATCACTGCGGTGACACTGTGATCAACCAGCTTGACTGACCGAAATGGCTGCGCATCTAGCAGCCATAAAAACTTGCAGACTACATTATTCCACATTTTGCCCAAAAGAAGAGGACAGATTTAACAGTACAAAGTCATCTAAATCACAGCCTTAATTGTACTGGCACTTAAAAAAAAAGAAAGGAAACAACAACAACAATTTCAGGCTTTCATGTTATTTTTAGACACTACATTCTTCTCCATATTGTAGTAAAATTAAAAGTAGAAATCTTTGGATGCAGCAAGGAGAATGAGGAAGCTTGCCAAATTTTGGGGAATCAACAATTAATATAATAGCAATTAATTCAGAAGAGTAACTACACAACACTGTAGGGTTCCCTGTGTATTCTGTCCCAGTGATTGCTTAAAAAATTTGTTAGGCAAAGAAAGAAAATAAAAATGTTCTTTGTTTATTTTTTTTCTAAATTACCAGCATCACAAGCTCATGCTGGTATTTGAAAGTCAGTCCGGGCTCTCCCTAGTTATATATCCTTATTATCATAAACATTCCACAATTGGAAATTACTTTTTGTGATGCTTACGCCAAAAAGAAAATAGCTGTATTGCATCTGCAGAACCAAAAGTAGTAAAATGTAATAAACATTCATCTTTGTCAGTGGCTCTGCAAACCAATCTGTTTGGCACGTAGGTGCCATTTTTACACAGTTGCTTTATTACTACATAATTATTGATGGATCAGCCAAGCGCTCTCTCAAGGAAGACGGTTCTTAAAAACGACCTTGTTAAAAGTTTAAGTGTAAACCCTACGATAAAAAACAGCAGCTAGATTTCATCTGATATAAACTTTTAAGGGGGGGGGGGGGGAATTGGAGGGACAATTTCAAGAAATGCTACGTTTGAGGCAGGCATGAAATTGAAGCAGACAAGAAACTTTAATGTGGTAGAAAAAAAAGAATTGGGGACATCTGTACCGAGAATAAGTTGTAAGTAGCAGGAGGAATTATCAATCTAGCGATGTGCCAGCTCTCTGCATTTCAATCGCTTCACAAGCCATACCATAAAAATTGTTTGCAATGAAAGGAGTATGAAGAATTCCTAGATTTTATTGCTCCCAGTGATATTCTACCCAGTTTGTGTGTGTACACCGATTGTATCCTTTCAAGTACAACACTGTTTCGTATTAGTACCTGTTTAAATTACTTGCCCACAAACATCACTCCACGTTCAAAATGCCTCACTATTAAAATTTCTGTTTCAGTCAAAGTACTGTAAGAGTTTTTATCAAGCTTTCAAAGGCAAGAAAGTTTCATGTGAGCTTTCTGAAAGTCGAGATAAAGCAATAAACTTTTAAATTTAAAGAAGGCTTTTTCAGGAGAGAATTCGGCATACCTTTTTGAATTCCCTCCCCGCCTTGTTAACCCAAAACTTCTTCATTGCTCGCAGATTTCTAAGTGTTGCATTTCTGGAGCTGAACTTCAAGATCAACCTTACTCCCAGTACAAAGACCCTGCATATAAAATTAACTCGGGCAACGGCATCTCTGAAGTCGCCCATTCCAGTTCACTGATGGATTGTAAAACCTTTCCAGCACCGATACCTCAGCACAAGCACGAACGCCGCTCTCAGCCTCTAAAATACACATTCTTTGCTGCCGCAGTGACGTGGTCTGAAGCGCTCCCCCCAACCCCAGCTGAACTGGGGGAGCTGGTTTCTGCCGTCATGGACTCACCCCCGTGCCCCGTCCCGCCTGCTGCCGTGCTGGCCAAGGCATCGCTCCCTAACACACAGCTGTCAAAGCGACCCTGTTATTAAACACGGCTGCAGGAACCTGTGACATTTTTGACAGACCCGGGCGAGGGAGGCAACTACACCTGCAGTAACGCCAGCAGGTAGGAGGGGGATGAGCCAGTAAAGCGAGACGCTTAACCTCGGCCAGCAGCACTCGCAACGTCGCATCCTGACACGCTCGCTCCACGTTAAAACCGGAGGCCAAATTCAACCCGTGTAAAACAGGGATTTTATCTTTGCTCTTGGGGAAGAACTTAGCCCAGGAGCTTCGTGCTAGTTCTGCAGCAGCTACAGAGCCATGAGGCATGGTGGTAGCATGGAAAGCAGCACTCCCACTAAGTGCAAAAACTCTGGCTTGAAGCGCGAAGAGAGACGTTAGGGAAAAGCAACTTCCCACTGAAGTATGTTTTATTTAATGAAAAACTTTGACAGAATACAATACTACCACCGGTGACACAATTTCATGTTGATACGGATGTTGCTGCATTTCGATACATGACTTCTATGGTAATGTGGATTTGCATTTTTTACCGTTAGCAGGAAATTGGTAAGGGCCATTAAACGTAACTTCCAAAATCAGTCATTTGCCTTGCTCTTATGCAAGTGTTAACAATTTGGTCACAGAGCGCTCTTTTACTTCCCTCCCATCTGTGAGTACACAGTGGCTTCCCCACCGTAACTAAATCAAACACGGCATTCAGGTAGTGAATTTGCTGAAAAACGGTATCCCTTCCACCCACTGTACAGCTGTTTACTTCTGGCTTCTGCGTTTACACCCATCTCAAGAGCCTTGTTTCTTGGTCTGAATTTCTTTCCAGGTACTACTTAACAACATTATTTACACTCTCTCATTTCATATTTATTCCCTTATTTCTGCTACCCAGTTGTAAATATCCAGGTCTTTCATCACAGAAAACAGCTTCTACAATCTTAGGTGTACACATACATTTCAATATGAAAGCTGAGCCTTACCTTAAACTGCTGACTTTAAAAGTAAAAGAAAGTATTTTCTGCTTCCTTCTAGCAAAACTTGGCTGCAAAAAATCCCTAGAGTCAATCCTTTGCAATTCCTCCCCTAATTTGCAACTCCCCCTCCCCACACAGCCTGCCAGCATCTCCTCATCTGGCTGCTTCAGACACTCTTGACCCAATCAGTCCACGCAATCCTAGATAAAAGATCACGATATTTGTTATTAATAACCAACCCAAAGCTGGTCTTATCTGCCAGTTTCTATGCCTTTGTACCACTGTAATTAATGAACACCAAAAACTCTAAACGCAATTTTATCAGCCCTACCGAATGCATTCTGGTGGCTGAGTATGAAAAAAATTAAATTGAAAAGCTGAAGACTACAGTAGCCTCATGTTGCCAGGTCACTCTGATTCCAGGTCAAAGAATACTCTATATTTGGCTGCTTTGATTATAATTGCTTACAGGATAAAAAATAAATAGCAATTATCTCATTGTCACACTAGAAAAAAGACCTAATAAATGAACCAATCCTAAAGTAACATTGAAAAACAAATTATTTCAAAAGCAATCAGGAGTAGTAAAATTCAGTTTCCAAAATTGTTTTTAATTGCCAACAGTGTCAACATTAATATTATTCCTCTATTGCATAATACATCCATTTTAGCTATGAAAGCATTTAGCAAATCAAAAATGTCAAACTACAATTATACATGGCTAAACTCATGACTGTTTTCATCAACAGACTGTAGTGCCATATCTGAAATCGCTAATTACAAGGGTCATCTACGCAAGTCACAGTCCAACCCGTGCATACGCATGTTTATCTTGACTACTATGACAGTCCCGCAGATTTCAGACCAACAAACAAAACAGATGAAGTGCGTAGGGGTGTGATGAAGTTAATCCTTAAGAGGATATAGAAATTCATTTTTCAAACTAAATTCAAAGCTACTGAACAAAAGCAAAACAACAAACGGCTACACAAAAATATTAAAACCTTGCAAAAACAGCGCTCCATTTAAAGGGTTTGCTTTGGTGCATTTTCAGTTTGCAGGTATTGCCTTTACCAGCTGAACCTGTACCACAAGAAAATAAAGTACTTCAGCTTTTTTAGAAGATGCAAGATAAACACAAAGTGGTCAGGATCCACCACAGCACTGCACGTGGATTTATTACCCATCATATTAAACTCAAAGTAGCTAAGCCTTGCAAATCTCTCTGCATTGCATTTCCTTCTTCCAAGGGAACGTTTTGTGGCTCCTTGACCTAGGTTAATAAGTCTTTATTCTCAATAACAACTGAGACCATGAAGCCTCCCTGAACTGAACCCAGACCTCCACTCCTGACATTTCAGATACCGTGATGAATTGTTCAAATAACATCCTCCTGAGCAGGTAGCTTTCCACGCAAATTTAACGTCCTTTCTGTAAGCCTCCATGCATTTCACCTTCTGCAATTCTCTAATGAACAATTTCAGTTTTCAGTGAGTTTTTTAGTGACAGACTTTTCTTCCTTTTTGGCAGAAGGGCAGGGCAGGAATGTCCGTTTCTTCTGCAAACTGGCCACCTAACCAAATAACTGTGAGCATTAATGGGCTCAAATTCTGGCAGGTGCAGAAAAGGAAATATCACATAATTCTCATACTAGCAGGGAGTTAAGTTTTTTTAGCCAGGTTTCCTGTGTGCCTGTAGGTGCCTGTGTTGTCACCCCTCAACACCACCACCCCCAGTCTTGTTTTAACGCGCAGCCTATTTCAACCAAGACTTAGGAGCGCGGCAATGATCCCCGAGATGGTTACCCTTCCACAGGTTCCCTGAGAATCCCAGAAAGACAGGAGCAATAATAAATGCCCCTGAAAGTATCTCCCACGCTGAGAACCAGCATCTTTTCAGATGGTAGGGAGTGCAGACAGGAGAAAACCTTGAAAGGAGGTCCCAAAAGAAGGAAAATCTTAGATCGGTGCCTACAAATGCCGAGGCATCAAAGTCAACCACGAAACACAACCCTCCCTTAGTATTTGGGGAATGACTGTTTTCGTAATTCTGCTATTTAGGCATGGGAAAAGCACCACTCCTAAAGCCCCAGCTGAGCTTCTCCTCTTCTCCCTGCTTGCCCAGCTCTGTGCTCCTGGACACTTCCACCTCCTTAAGCCTAAGACTAAGCCTAGGCAGAGCAGATGACAGCAGACCTGGACTTTCCCCTCAACACAAGGGAAAACAGTGCATAAAAATCTGCTGGGGCTGATGGCTTCTCTTTGCTCCATCAAAAAGCACTGTCAATGCAGCAGCACACACATGTCAAATATCAACATGCAGAATGACACACCAGAACCCCCATCCGGCACGTTTACCCTCTTCTCCCAGTCGCGTGTCTCCGAACCAGAGAAACAGCCCTGCTGCCACGTCCTTCTCCAAAGAGCCTGCCGCCAGCAGATGGCCGAAGCAGCGAAAGAAGAGAAAGAGGCTTTTTTGCCTTTTTCTCCTCAAAGCAAGGAAGGATAAGGCCTTAAGCAGCAGGTGAGCCTTCTCAAAGAGCAATGTAGGGCTTTGACACTACTCAAATTGAAAATAAAACTCATTTTCCGTCATGCTTTTATTGGAAGAATTCAAGACAGAAAAGACATGTTGCCCACTGAGCACTGAGCAGTTGGGATGAGGCTGGAGTCAGGCAAAAAAAATAAATTCAAGCCTGGAAAAGCTTTCAAGATTTTAAAACATCTCCCATTCCAAACCAGAATTTTATGAAACAAAAAATAAGAAAGAAGGAGAATGGAGAAGGGCATAATAAGACTTCCTCCCCTGAAACAGTTGGGATAACAGGACAGCCAGGCTGCTCAGCCAGCCAGGGGCTAAGGGCATTCCTTCACATGGGATGTGGCCAAGTAAGGTTTAAGAGGTGGGTCTGCTTCTTTCGGCTCAGGAACCCAAATCCCACTTTCCAGTACATTCTCCCAACCACAGCATCCACTACTCTGGGGCAGTTCTTTTTGATCAAGACTTCTGACAAAAACGACACACATTTTCCTATAAGGAATATCTGTATTGATAAACCAATCCTCTGGAAAATTCCTTAAACATTCACAAATGTTCTAAAAATGTGTTCACATGATTCAGCTTATGTTTTCACTCAAATTTTTCTCCTTGATGGCTCTAACAAACTGCAGGTTTCTCTCCAAAACTCCTCTCTAGATCTGTTTGGAAATCTTTCAGCCAAACTACATGATTAGTTTTCATCCCTTAACCTTCCTAGTTACTCACGGCATGAATATGGAATGAATTTATAGCATTCCTATCGTTTAATGAAATGCAAAGATCCTGCAGGAAAAAATGTGTACACAGATTTTGGAGTTACACATGCACACGCAATACTTGTGCATGAGTGACATACACAGTCAAGTAAGAAAATCATGTCATCTGTAATTCATACCCAAGACTTCAGGTATCAAACAACTGCATTCAAAGCAGCTGGTGGTCTCCTATTACAATGCTGGCTGCAGCAAGCTCTTCACATCTCATTAAAAGCACAATGAAGGCTCAATCAGGGACACAGTCTATCAAGACTGCCAAACATAGGCATATAGAGGCTAGATTAGAAAGATTAGCTTGTACCAAGGTTTTTTATTGCTTGGATCTCAAAATTGGGAAGGAGCTAGTCCTGTCACAGAAAATATTTTCCAATCAGCAAATGGCACACAAAGATCAAACCCTCAGAGTGCTCGGAAGGCATCACAGAAGGAAGGTGGCACCAAGCAGGTCACACATGCTGCTCATTTCCACAGGTGGGGCTTAAAACCACCAAAACAACTGCAACATTGAAGCCAGAGCCAGAAGAGCAATCAGGATGGGGACACACATGCTTTGCACTGATGACCAAGTGTACTTTGCATATGTAACACAATTAGTGCTAAACTCAGCAGCTTTATTTCTCATGTGTGCAGTAATTATGATTTAATAGGGCTTCATAATGTTCTCTCTAATTACTGATTATATCTTTTTGTATACTTTTATATGAACGTATACATTTATATATTTTCAAACAGTTGGCACTGATGTACTCAGACAAAATCTGAGGAAGAAAGCAGGATGCTAGAAGAACAAATCGGCACACAGAGGAGGTCAACACCCCTCCATCGATGGAGCAGCAATGGCGAGAGCAGAGAGCCTGCCCCACGCCACACCGCAATCCGAGCTGGGATCCCTGATGGGGCAAACAACTCTCCTTGGCACACACGGCCGCCGACAGCCGTCCTCCGACCGTTTTCAGCCTGCGGGCCCTTTAGCATCCTCCTGCGGCAGCTCAGACCCTGCTAGAAATGTCATGTTTCTGCAAACTTCCCTGCCCGCAGTGCTGCCGGCACCAGTCTGCTGCCAAAAAAAAAAAAAAAAAAAGGGAGGGGGGGATCACACACACATGCATTTTTCCTTGCTGCGTGAGGGAACTGAGTCTGCTCACGGAGGGATTGGGGAAGCCCCAAGGCCAGGACAAAGCATGAAGTGGGAGCTGGCAGCTGCAGGGGATGAAATCCAGAGAAAAAGAGTAAGAAAGACCCTGGAGGATGAGCTCATCCCAGTCTCGTATAACGTCATCTTTAGCCACTTTTCATATCCTCCTTGAGTAAGAAGTTGAAAAGCGCTGGTACACAGGGACAACAACTATTCGATCAATGAACACTGTCTGCATGGGGTCTTTAACACCCACGGAAATCAATGGCAACATCTTTCAACCTCAGCCCATGTCAGATTATGCCTGCAGCAGTAATGGAGGCATAAACACAAGGAACAATAAATGAGCAAACTATTAATTGTGAGCAAGCATAAAACCTTTCTCATGTATTCTTGGTGAAATTAGCAGCGAATGCAGTTACCTGGGTGCCTAAGCAAGCACAAGATGGTACACGCACAGTGATTTCTCACTGCAAAAGCCGCTTACTTTCATGAGGACATGCAGGAGCGTGTTACCACCCACTTCACATACATTATTTGAAACTGCCCTAAACGACTGCATGTGAATTTTTATTCAAAACAAAAACTAAATCGGGTCTCAAACACCACAGAGATTACAAAGAGGAAGTTATATAAAAGTCAGTCAGTAACTTAAACCCTGTATTTTACCTTTATCTCTGTTATTATCAGACCTTCCTCACTTTTAGCCCTGGCCAGAATTAAGTTTACAACTTTTGATTTATGTGGCAAGAAGAAATGAACTGGCAGTGTACAACCTAGCAGCATCATATGGGAAGGACAGGGTGACAGCCAGCAAATAGACAGAAACACCAAGATGATAAATTTTTTGAAGTGGTATAAAAGGGACATAAAAATAAATTGCAAAGGGAAATTTTACACGGAAGAGTGTTATTTCTTGAGAACAAAGCCCGTGATATTTGACTGTGGCAGTCTCCTAAATGAAAAGGTGCCCTGTTTTGAGGAACTGCAGAATCGGAAAGAGCACGTAGAGCATAGAGAGGATGCTGGGATGCTGCACAGCCAGGAAAATGGACAGACTGATGTATCCGTCTCCATCTCTGAAACGGAGATTTCACTATAAAGCACTTTCATCGTGAAGAATAAGAAAAAAAGCAGTTTGCAAAGACTTAAACAGATTTCAGCTTAAATGTCTCTGCAAATTAATACACTTTGTAGGAAAAAAACAGTCAAATGTAGTGTTTATTCTAAGCACTTTACTGCCTCAGACTCATTAACCCAGTACTTTACATGCCGTCTTTGTAATGCAAATTTGCTAAAATACTATGCTTTCCATAAAACATTCATATAGACAAGCTCACACTGCTCAAATACCAATTGTAAGCAGACCAAAAATACACTAAATTTTTCCTAATACTTGGGCTCTGCACCTAAGTCTTATCTGCATAAGCAGTTTGTGAGAAACCTTCTGCTGTTGCTGCAGCCACCATGGCACAAAGGTGGAAGATTTCCCAAAGCAGCTGATGTAGGCAATTATAAACTGAATTACCACATGCAAAAGCCAAATGAAAAGACTTCGCAGAAGGTACCTACAGCAGAGTTATTTTTGAGGAAGAGAGATCATTACAGAGAGGAGAGCAGAGGAGATACCCTGCATTTAAGGAGGCCAAACATTGCACATACTGCACCTGCTTGCTGAGCTCCTATTTAATAGCCACCTGCCCAACCACACAGTGTATCACCATGAGGGTTCGCTGGGAATCCTCACCAGGTAGCACCAGGGATGCTGTTTCCAACCGCTTGCACTGACCAGACATAATACACCCATCCAACAACACGTGGAACCCAGCAAGAGGTACAAAATCATCCCGACTAAGGTCTCCGGCCCAACCTGACCCAGATGGTCCACACAGTGGAAGATGACTCGGGGTTGGAGAGGGCTGAAGGAAGGGAAAGGTTTCTGGTTTATGACTTACACAGCTGTGGAGAAGGACCAAAACATCACCTTAAGGGTGCAATGTTATGACGACTCTCTCCCTTCTCCAGTGGGCTTTCTATGTTCATGTTGGAACATGAAATACCATAGCAAACCTATGGCCAGCTGAGATTCACAATACAAATTGCACTGAACTAATTCAAATACACAGGATAAATTTAGAAAATTTTATGATCTTTCCCTCTTCCCTCCACAGGTACCAACTACTTTTGTTTCAAGATGATCTATAATTCTCCCATCTCAGATTAAACTCTGAGCAACTGCTCTCATCCTGTATTTCGTTTTGAAAACCGACGTTTCTTTTTCAGACATGAAGAAGGGCCCAAAAACCTGGAAATTGTTTAGTTTTACAGCTATACTAGTTGGCCTGATAGAAGAAGATACCACCTCCAGGTACAAACTTTTCCCAGATTTCCCAGAGCTATGCGGCAGAATTCAAGACATCCTTGCCTGAGGTGACCGAAACATCTACACTGGTTTTCATCTGGGTTCAGAGCTAAGGTGACCAATGCGAGGCATCTCAACAAGAGGTTTTCTTTATTCTGCATAATAACATGCCAACTACAAGCCAGGTGTATTTCCCAGCCTGTCTGCTAGACCTGGCTCCCAATCATCGAAAACACATTGAGTCTCTGTTACTGCTCCTGAACCCAGATGACTTTCCGAAGGAAAGCAGGTCCTCAGGGGGGTGACGCACACCACGATGCGCCCACACCATGCAAGCACCACGTGGCAAGGGCTCGGAGGCTGGGAACTGCGCCCCAGCACAACTACCCCGCAGTACAGACAACACCAAAGTGAATCTGACTTCACGTGAAACTTTAAATGTTCATATGAAACTTAATAAATTAGCAGAGTCACTGGGCGAGGCGGGGGGGGGGGGGGGGGAGGGGAGGGAGTTTGGGGCAGGATCTACAATCAAAATAAAACCAAAACAGTAACGTGGCATATGAGCTTCACAACATGTTAAGAAAAATAAGTACTTGTTCAAACACCCGCAATGGTTTCTCAGACGCATTAAAAGAGAACGAACATACTGAAACCTATTTGGTTTTGAAATTCAGTTCATTTGGCACATCCTCCACTTTTGAAAGAACACAAACAGCAAATGCAGGCAAGCCACAGCATGAGCAGCCATGCGCTCTCCTGCCCACCTGCCTGAAGCCTGACTCAGAGGAACGTACCTGGCTATACCAGCTTAGTCTCATCTTTAAACTCAGTCCTCAGCCTGTCCATTAGAATGGTCAATAGCAATGCCAGCTGTGAAACATCCATCACTAGGAACTCATTTTTACAGGTCATTGGCTAGCCAGACAACAACAGCTTCTAGCCATTACTGACCTCTCTTCAACATGAACTGCTGATTTCCAGGAGAAAGACGAGCCACGAGCCATCCATTTTCTTAATTGTAATTAAAACAAAACCAAAACCACTCGACTGTTTCTATATGATTTCATTTGTACAAAATATAAACATGCGATCATCTTGCTACATTTCTGGAATGCAAACGCTAACATAATAAGAATCTGAATGCATTCAGTTCATCTATTGAGGCAGGGAGCACCTTGCAGTAAGCAGGTGCTGTTGAACAGAAATTAACATCAGAGCAGTTTGGATAACAAAATGTTCTGCTGCATCAACCCCCAACTAAGCTGACAAAAGATTCGGATAGGTGTGTCTCAGGATGGAAAAAGCAACTGTGATAAAGAAAAGAATAAGATGTCCTTTAGATATGTTCCATTCTCAGAGACATTAAGATGCAAAAGGAATTGAAAAAAATGCCATCTCCATAACGCTCAAGCACACATAAGAAAAAGCAAACAAACCTGCCTAGACAACTGGCTGTTTGCAGTACAGTCTGCTTTAATGGCTCTAGCAAAATTGGCTTCCTTAGTTGATCGGTCCTGCTCCCACTGTACTATACAGAGCTACATGATGCAGGTAGATCTGGGGGTTTTAAGAGAAATGGAGCAAAACCACCAGAACACACACCAAAGTCTGTGTCAAAGAAAAAAGCATACAAGCAGTTATTTCCTCTTACAAACGTCTTAAATATTTGCCATTTGCAAAGATTCTCAACCAGAGACGCAGACTGCATCATGTTTGACTCCAGTAAAATGTCTCCTGAGAAAGTCTGCCTTGATCTAAAATTCTCATACTTGGGTTTCAATTCCCAGTCATATTTACAGGAATCTGCTTCCTCCAACTTCCTAATTGAGACTGCATGGCTTGAAATATGCCCATCAGCTATCATATGACTGCAAATCTACTCGACTAAGAGATACACATTCTCAGGCATCAGAAAATAATTAGGCATTCCAGATTTTCCTGCAGCTTCCTGAGGAGCAGATGCCAATGACCAACATCAACAACCAAGACCACTGGTCCTATCCCGCCCCACAGCTCCTGTACCTTGAAATTACAGTGATTCATGGAATTGCTACCACTGTAACCATCAAGATACATGGAAATTACACAATAAACCCACAACTGGCTGCATGTGTTCAGTTTTCACTCTGAGCTGAACTGATCTCCTACTCACCAGGCTCTCGGTCCTTAGTGGATATGCATTCTTTTATGGACTCTGTTATGCCAAGACTAGCTGCAGTGGGGAGTGGGCCAAGCAAGGATTCCAGTGCAGGTGGTCTTACAAGAGCTTCATTTCCATTTTTGCATTCCCCATCTTCATTTTTTTTGACTCTATCCTTCTCATGAAGTTCATTATAAAAGTCCTTGTTTAAGTGATTAGCAGCTGCTTCCAGTTCCTCATCTTCTGCCTCCTCCTCTCCAAGTATGCTAGAGGTATTATCTTCTATAGAATCTGTAAGGGGAAAAAAACCCCAAGAGATCACTGCATGCCATCTTTCACAGAAACTAAATAAATAAAGGCGCTCACTTAAAGAATAAAAAACTTTAGAAAGAAATACACAATATTTTAGTACACTGTATGAATACATGGAGTTTCCAGATGCTCTTCAAATTCATTACCTTGGCTATTAAAATGTATTTTTGTGAATACAGCCATCATTTAAAATAGAAGTATTGTGTTATCAAATTATGACAGGTAAAAGGGCTTTGCGAGAGAAGCCGGCTTCTTATTGGTATAATTACAAATTAGAAATAGCCAGTTCAACCTGCACAAAGCCCTTCCATATTGCTTAGTCAACTGGGGGATTTGGTGACAGAAGAGTCTAGATATTGGTCCACTGCACTTTCAGTGATGAAAAGGAACACTCTCAGGTACCAGTGCCAAGTTTATACTACACCAGGAAAGAAAAACGACTGAAATCATTAATGAACTGTCATTGTGATGAACAATGTAGTTGTTTTGAAGACTGATATATGAACCAACTAATTGGCTGAGAGAACCCCAACACAATAGAGATCTTGTACTACAGAAGCATATGTAAAGAATCACAGAATCATTTAGGTTGGAAAGGACCTTTAAGATCATCGAGTCCAACCGTTAGTATGATCATATTTATCACAATAAAGTTCATACACTTGAGACTGCCTGCAGGATCTGAGCCAATGATTATTTAAGTAGTCACAAGACTTTACAGACTTACCATCTTTAGTGAAATTTGCAAATACGCCTTTTGCTTTCGGTCTACTGTTTTCTAATTCAATCTCTATTTCATCTTGATAGCTCGATATTTCACCTGTGGTGATGAAATAAAAATAAAACTCAGGAATCATTGATGTGATTCTGAGCAAATGAGTGATATGTTACACTAAACACAACTTCTACCTTCAAAATCTTCCAGCTTTTTTGATAATGCCTTCTCAAGCTGAAATGAAAATAAACAAAACAAACATTAAATTACTAAAAGAACCCAACTTGGTACTGTTTGTGAACAGCATATAGAGACACAGAATCATAGGGTACTTTAAAAGCAATAAGCACATTTCAAATCCCAACTCAAATTACTTCATAGCGTCAAGACAGGTAAGACAGACAAGCTTCAAAATACCGACCAACTTCAAATTGTTCTCTCACCCATTCCTGTACTTCAAAAGCAACCTTCACTATGGCAAGCTGCAAATAAAAGGCCCCATTCTTCAGCAGTCAGGCTCTATGACTGTGCCTGTAGATGTGAGCAAGAGCAAGGACAGGGCTGAAATTGCAGTGCCCAGGCCAAACGTAGCACACAGGTGATGGCAGACTTAAGTACTGACCTACAGCACCTGGTAGGCTCTTGAGAACATCACAAACACGCCTACAGACCTTTAAATGATAGCATATTTAGAACAGTAAAAACAAAACCCCTAAAAACTAATAATGTAAGAATCAGCAATGACAGTAGTAAAATATTCTCCTCTGGTGCCAGCTTTAGTGCATGCTTTGTAAAGAAATTAAGCCACATGAGAAACTAATCTCTGCGGAAGCAGGTGTTGTGCCACACAAAAAAACAGCAGTCTCATTAAAGTAATTGGGTTATTGTTTTTATATGTGTTTAAAAAAAAGTTATACGTAATGGCACTTCTCCTGACCACAGGTATCACGTTAAAAACAGTGCATGGTTTCTGATCCAATTACAAAGGTTATACCTTTGCAACCCTGATCCTTGCTAACCAGGGTGGAAGAGCGCATACAGCATATAAAAGAGAAGTGCAGACATTAGGACAGCTACTCAAGACCTCCATGCCACAAGCTCAGCTTAACTTGTCACATGAGAGCCTCCAGTTTTGTAAGGACAAAAAGATTTGATGCTTCGGCAAAAGGTCGAAGCGCAAGAAGGGAAACACATGCAGCAGGAAAGCAAGCATAAAGGAGATAACGGAGCTTAGTGTAACGGCATCAGCTTGTAAATGGGGGAGCATCTGGGCAGAGTGTGCTGAGCCCTCATCTACCATACAGCAGTCATGGGCTAAGCACCAAACACTGGTAGCCTGCAAAACACAGCAGCTCAGCTGGTGCTTGTTTACTTGGCCACCCAGACATCCTGACCTGCATTAGCAAGAGCCCTGACTCTATACTTCCCACAGCAGCTGGCTAAGATGGTAGACATACTTCAATCCCTCATCAGAGGATGTTTAAAGCTACATTTGAAGCTACGTATCTGCAAGAGCACAGCTCTCTGGAGGAGTGAACAAAAACTATATAGGAGAAAAACTTCTATATATAATTGTGTATATATATATATATTTTTTTTTATTATTATTTTTTTTAAACTGGGAACCTATCCCTTTGCCAGTAAAACAAAAAAGTCTCCTTTAGTTAATGGGTATCATATGCACTAATTCTCACCCTTCTCATAAGAACCTCAAAATATATGTAATTAAACCTTATCAAAGGCTGGTCAGTTAGGATTTAGTATTAACTAATTAAAAAAGGAATATACAGAGGGAGAAGAAAGGAAAGTAATACAGAGAGCATCTGATTCAGAATTCACCTGCTGTATCTTCAATTTTTTTTGACCAGCTGTAAACGAAGGAGGATCACACTCTTCCTCCAAGTCAATCTTCATAAACTCATCTATGGTTAGCTGACTTGTTGGAGTATCTTCAAACTCAGTCAACCTACCAAAGCATACAGCACATTACCATAACATCTTTAAGAACTCCTTTAAAAGTAACAAAATTTGTCAAACTGCTAAGTTACAGAATAAACATGTCATCCTTAGAAACTTTGGCTCAAATACAGACTACATTAAAACTGAAGTGATACTAATTGTTTCTTCTGCTGCAAAGAAAGTATCTTTTCATATAACAAATTAGCTTTTGATTTATTGTTGATAAACAAAGACTGAACAGAAATACCACAGCCCCTACAGTCAATTAAGTATAGATTGACAAAACTAAGATGAGAAACGCAGCTCGTTCCTCCTGTCTCATTGCTTTTGTTATCAACAGCAACAACAAAACAGATTCCCAAACTAAAATATCTGCCATCGTAGTTTAGGAGTATGCTAAAAAATATTCCTGATATGTTAGCATGATTAATTTATGCAAAGCAAATGTTAAAGTAACATATCTTCAGCAGACTGGAAGAGGGACAAGAAGTAATCTTCCCAGGACATGCAGAAGCAGTAGTAAAATAAAGGGATCATCTGCACATTGCACAGATGGAATAGATGAATGCATGTAATTTTACAATAATACACTTTGTATTTGTTTAATGCTCACATTTTAACAGTTTCTACCTATGTGAGAGATAGGGCTAGCTCCATGGGGAATTGCCATGAAAGCAGTTGAATCTTACAAAGGAACTGAATCTTAAATGAGACCATGTTGTCATAACTTTATCCACAAATTTCAGCATTTTATACAGGTGGTTGAGAATGAGCACATCCATTTTACAGATGGAGAAAGTGAGACAAAAGGTTAAGTACAAAGCCAGCTCAGGAAATGTCTGGCAGAATGCTTTTCTGACAGAAAGTGCCCTTTTAATAATATCAACATTTTCCATGGGAAAACGGCAATGATGGGCCTGCAGCTGCTTCACTGGAATATTCCCATCTTCCAGAGGAAGCAAAGCTGACAGCAGCTTCCATCTGCAAAGCTAGGAAACTAAAAACGGTGATTCAGTACTCCCAGCACAGGACCTTTCAGCATTTCTCCCCCCCTAAACACAGTCATGGTTTTCTCCTCTAGCTCCAATTGCAACAGAACTCCTTCCGAAGAAGGAATTTTCTCTAGGACAGAAATTCAGTTTCCAACTGACTCCAGGGTCAACGCCAAGAGCACAGGGCCACACTTGCTCCCTACATCTTCATCAGTACCTGTATTTCTTTCTTTATAAACTGAGGAGCAAGACGAGATAGCCATACAGAGGGATGTAAGCAAGCCACAACTTCAGGACACTTTGCCTGGAGACACCCTGCTCCCGGAGCACAGTCCATCTCATGCCGTGAAATGCTCAGGGAGAGCTGGGCACCTCTTCGTAAAACCAACAGCAAGCAGCACGCTGAGTCCAGGCATGGCTGTGCCGGCCAGAATTAGTGCTGCTGAGGAGAAGAAAGCCTCTGAAATCTAGTCTCGCTTTTGGAGTTCAAGCATCTCCACAAAGCCCAAAATTAGGCATGTATTTGAGAGTGACTGACAGCCCCAAACCTTCCCTCAGAGTACCAGCGACCAGCTCCCTCCTCCTCTCTTTCAGATCAAATTGGAAAGGAGAGGAGGATGCTGTTGGCAGTAGCAGCACCCAGCTTTTAATTAACAGACTAGAAATCTTTCTCAGCGTTAACGGGCTTCCAGCGTGCATTACCCACCTTCCAGGAGGGAGCCTCATCTATCAGGCTAGAGGGAAAACCTGGCTATGGCACTGTTGTTATTATTTTAAATCAGGATTCACTTAATGCCAAGGCCATATATCATTTTAGGAGCATGGATCTTCCCAGTCACCACCATTAAACTACAGTCATCCATCTCTCCACGTATGAATCATGCACTCACAGGTAGTCTCATTTCAGCAAGACTTTTCCTCCCAACCAGCCTCGCCTTGCTAAAATACTATTCTCCTCCCACTATAAAAAGCCAACATGCACTTTGGCAAAGACGCCCAGTTTGTTTACCCCACACTCGCTCCGAGTTTGAGATGAGCGGCCAGACCCAGAGCTCAGCCAAAACGGCAACACCTCTGGGCATGTGGAGCAACGCAGAAAACACCAGCGGCAAAACCAGTCCCTCATGAAGCAAGGCCGGGGACGAGATGACCATGCTTGGGTTTCAGCACCCAACCCCACGCACGTCTCCTTGCGGACACCCGAGGCTCTGTCTGTCCCTCTCCTTGCCCACCGCGTAGCGTGACCAGCGTCACGTACCCTGCACCCGTCAGGCGTCAGCCCACGGGTGAGCCAACGTGCCGGCGGCCGGCACGGGCTTCAGCTCAAACGCCAGCTTCAGCCCTGAGCTACAACAGCAGCACGGGTCTCTCCTAAGACCTTCAGTGCATCTGCACCAGGACGGAGCAGAGCTACGTCGTGTTTGCTGGTGGTGCTACCAAGGAGCTCAAACCCACAGCACAGCACGGTTCGACCGTCCGACCCGGCCGCCAGCACCCAGTCCCACGCCCGTGCCCTCCTCTTCCTCGGTCCCGATCCAAGCCGAACGGGGCAAAGGCTGACCAGCCGGCAGTGAGGGCTGCCAGCGTGACAGTGTAGGTACAGCCCGGTGGCAAGCCCAGATTTAGAGAAGCACGTTATTTCTTCGCTTCTCAACGGTCTTAACTACGAGGCTCTAACCTTCCTCTTGAAACGAAGAACCATCCATCCCTGATGGTCAGGATCACAGCTTGAGCATCATCTCTGTGGGAGAGCGAGCTGTTCACTCAACATTTTTTTCCTTTAACTTGATATAAATAAATACCTGCATTTGCCAACCACTTGCCTGCCTCAACATTTTACATTGGCTGATATCCTGTCTACATATTTTTAAACATATCTTTAATTTTATCCAGTGTTTGGACACATGCCACCAAGGCAACAAACTGATGCACGCAGCAGTCTACACCACATGAAACAAGGTAACATTAGTTTGGCAGCTAAGAAAAACTGACGCAACCGTAATTATAAGCACAATACTTTCAGGGGCGAGGGAGCGCCCTCACGAAAAAAAAAAATAGCTATGGGCTATTTTTTAAGTCCCACATAAAAATTATATCCAAGTTCATTTTGCACTTTTGTTACTCTAAAAAAATCTAATAAGAGTTGCCATTTCAAGTTATGCACAGAAGGAGGAAAATAAACAGATATACAAATTAAGATAATATTTCCTTGGCACAAATTCAAAAGGGCTCTAAAAATGGAAATTTGGCAGACAAGTATTTTCTATTTATAGCCAAAGCAGAGGCAACCACTACAGCTCAGGCTAAGATTTAACTTCCAGTACAAACCCTCCTCTTACAGTTTCTCACAGCAAACTCTTTCAAGCAAATTCCTTTGGGAAGAAAAGTTGTTCCAGAGCTTGGTGTCATCTGCCCCTAACCCCAACCTTTTTTTTTTTTTTTCAAAGAAAAATTTCCATGGCTTTTATTTCACCCATTTACGGACAAAACCACACCTCGTCTTCTGATAAAGCACTTTTGTGCACAAAACAGTAAACCAATTCTGTTCACACTTAATTTAGCTCCCAATAAGGGAAAATGGGTCAGTCATTTTGAAGTTACGAGCAATGGTTTTTTTTTACTTTGTTTTGTTTCAGGGACACTGTCCAGTGAAGACTTATGAATCCAGTCTACAGCCAAGGCAAAAAAAAAAGAGACTCCTGTGTGCAGCTAGTTGCTCAGTTTTAATGTTTAACTGAAATTCTGCAGCAGTGGGGTGCGACAAAGCACATAAAACAACAAGGTCTTCTGGAGTCCAACTCACAATGCTTCAGGAGTCCACGTTCAAAGTCCAAGAAGGACTTCTAAGCAGAGATCATTAGGAAAAGCCATGGTGTCCTCCTACGTATACACAATCAGCATCTAGCTCTAGAAAGCAGGCAGCATAAAGCAGACGTATCTCGTGCTGGACCTCTATACAGAAGGGGTAACAAATGACAAGTTCAGAGACAATTGTTTTTTTAAAGAGAGAACATGAAATTTAGCCTGAGCAGTCAGCTTTTAAGTTGCCTT
Organism: Astur gentilis; assembly: GCF_929443795.1. Classification (NCBI taxonomy): domain Eukaryota; kingdom Metazoa; phylum Chordata; class Aves; order Accipitriformes; family Accipitridae; genus Astur; species Astur gentilis. The sequence goes on from NC_064904.1 coordinate 14,814,066, forward strand.
TTGTGAGAGGTCTTTCTAAAGTACTTAAAATATTTTATTAAAGGATTAAAAAAAGTACTAAGCTGAATATTGGCGTATTGTTAGCAGAAATACATTAAAAAAACTTTATTGCAAGATAAGGTGGTGCTGGTAATTAAATTCCCCTGATTTTTTCCAAAATTAACAATATAATTAAAACCCTAAATAATAACTTACATGATATCTACATAACCTTAACTGTCATATCAATTACAAACATCCTAGTAATAGATCAGCTGATTTGACAACTCCAACATTTGCAAACTCTGGAAAGTAAGGGATTTACTTTCATATCTTAGTGAAGTACCAAAATATTGCAGTATATTCCCACTGTTTTAACTTAACATTCATCAGTGCTGCCTGCCACTCTAAACCTGTGCACTCACTCGTAGGAGAGAAGTTCAGAATTCACACTGATGTGGCAAACCATCACTATTTTTCACACTATAAATGTAACAGTCTATATCATCATCCGTTTTTTTCCAAGCCATACAATGTTTATGCATGAACTATTCATGGAAGTATGTAAACACATACCCTAAAAGTGATACTTAATACAGAACATGTATCAGAAATAGTTATTAAATGCTTCCTACATGACATAAAAAAAAAAAAAAAAGTTCTCCAGTATCCACCACTATGTAAATAAACAGAAGTGTAATCTCCTTATATGTAATCACTGTACATATACATAATTTTACACAATTTATGGTGCTCATTTGCTGGCAACTCACCATCGTTTTCTAAGTATTGAAGAATAGATACCTTGAAAGATTTATTGTACTAAATAAAACCACCCTTTAGAATTAATTGCTTTTACTTGCTCACACCAAAACAAAGATTTAAAATTATGACAAATTTATCAGAATAAATTTTAAAGCCCTGATTCTGCAAACACTTAAACATGGGGTTAACTCAGGTTAACACTTGCGCACACAGTTAGCCCACCAATAATCCCACTGACAGACCTCCCTGGCCATCCCAGAAGTCCAACAGCTTAAACCACCTGGAATTTTTTGTTCTTGGGGGTTTTTTCCCCTGCGTCCTGGTTTCAGCTGGAATAAAGTTAATTTCTTCCTAGTAGCTGGTATAGTGCTGTGTTTTTGATTTAGGATGAGAATAATGTTGATAACACACCGATGTTTTAGTTGTGGCTAAGCTGTGATTATACTATGTCAAGGACTTTCCAGCTTCTCACACTGCCCTGCCAGCAGAGGCTGGGAGTGCACGAGAAGTTGGGAGGGGACACAGCCAGGACAGCTGACCCAAAGGAGCCAAAGGGGTATTCCAGACCATATTACATCATGCCCAGTACATAAACTGGGGGAAGTTGGCCAGGGGGCACCACGGCTCAGGGATTGACTGGGCATCAGTCAGCGGGTGGTGAGCAATTGTATTGTGCATCACTTGTTTCATATATTCTATTATTATTATTTCCCCTTTCTTTTCCATCCTATTAAACTGTCTTTATCTCAACCCATGAGTTTTACTTAATTTTTTTCCCTAATTCTCTCCCTCATACTACTGGGTGGGGGGAGTGAGCAAGCGGCTGTGTGGTGCTTAATTGCCAGCTGGGGTTAAACCATGACACCCCGATTCAAGTGTTCACACCACACTAATGAAACAAAATGCTTTAGCATTCCTTAAAATTTTGTTTCATTAGCATGGTTCCTCCACTGTGGTCTGTCAAAAACACTCTATGATCTCCTGGAAAAGAAAAATAGCGCGCTGCTTAATTTCTTAACAGCCGCTCATATGAGGAAAGTCAAACACAGAAAAATCTGTTTACAAGATCTAAGCCCGAGTTAGTGCTAACAAGTTAATTATTGTTTCAAAAGTAACAGACACCAAGTAAGTTCGAAATTACATTTTTTAAATAAGTATGAAGTACTAAAATATATCAGGAATCTAATTAATGTATTAGCTTACTAGCTGTATAGAAGCCGGATTTATAAAAAGGAACACTGCCTGTGAAATTGGATTCCTCAAAAATAAAACCTTTTTTCATTAAAACAGGCAATCCAACTTACAAAGGTATGCAATACCAGCCCACATGGATCAAGTTGCATTTTACTCGCCATACTAGAAAGATTTCTAGAAACCATCTCTAAGCCACTTGAAATTATTTAACTGGAGACATAAAGTATTTTTCAATTTACTTTCTTTCATAGCTTGTCACAACAGCGGCCAGCGAAGGAGCTTCGTGGCTGCTGAGCTGAGATCAGAGCGGACACCACCACAAGCTCCTTTACATGAAGTAACTTCCCCAGTTTTCTGAAAACTTCTCTCCGTACCACACTTCAACCAAGAGCACTTACACAGCTCTGACGTACTGAGCATCCTCGAGCACTTACACAACTCTGACGTACTGAGCATCCTCCACCCTTCTCCATGCTCAACCGCCTTAGGTAAACAGTTCTCACTTAATTCAGCAGATACCTTTCACAGGATTTTAGCACGGCTTTACTTGGATCGCAGCCAAACACAGACTTCTTCACGCCTTTCCCTTCAGTCCTAGCCTTGATACGGCTTTGGTATTTTGGAAAACGTAACCTCACAGCCACCTCACAGCTACGCATGTCCCCGTTACCTCTCGTCCCATCCCCGCTCTGGACTCCTGTTGACTTGCTCCTCACTTTGCCCGCTCTCACAGACATCCACCCGGCTTGAGACTGCACTGGGAGCTTGGACATGAAGTTTATGTGAGCGATATATTGAAGAAATGAAAATAAGAAAAGCTGTGATACATTTGCAATACATTTATCTCTATGCATGAATCTTTAATTTTTCCAGAAAATTACCAACGCAGTCATTGAAAGAGCTGTAGCTGGGTCCCCAGGATACGAGCAAAGGACCCCATTTATGAAAGTCCCTGCAGCATCTCCAACTGGTAAATGGAGTTCCTTTGTAACAATTCTTGTTTTCCCCCAAAACACTATTTTGTTGTGAGGAAAAACATCCACCTCAAAAACGAGCCCTTTAAACCCATTCTGGTCTTTCATTCCAATTCCTTCTAAATGAAGCTTTACTTCTTCTGAAGTTCATCACAAATAGGGTTTTTAACAGATAGTACTTTATGGAACTGAGAAGAAATATTTTTTATGTAAAAAGCAGCTCAATTTAAAGATAAAGAGAGTAAGCCAAGGAAGTAAAATGCAAGTGTTAACAAAGATAAGCGGAGGTTTTTTTATTTCTATTGAAGAAGTGCCTAAGATCTTCAAACGGGCATAAGGGCCACACAGTATTATATAATGCACAATGAACAAATATCACAAAAATTATTCTCACTGCAGATAAGACAGAATTTAGTATGCAGAGAAAATATGCAATAGGTGAATAAACAGATGAGGGGGCAGAGTATGTAAAGGTTAAAAAGGCAGCAGCAAAGACAGGTGCATTGAACACAGGCACAAATGTGAGGATTAAATGAAATAAAAGGCTTGGGTTTATTAAAAGTTAATTTCTGCTATCTCCACAGATGATTACACAGAAAATAACAATTTGACTAATTAGTTAATATTTGTACAGTACTTTGAATATATAAAGTGATATATAAGTTAATATCATTTCAATTAGACTGGAAATGAGATAGAATTATCAGTGCATTTATTAATATTTAATACATTCACTTTCAACAACAGCAACAAGCTTTACATTTTAATTGTGTGCTTCAAAACACAAAGCTAGAAGGCCCTGTGAAGTAACTACAAAGTTCTCTTGCCAAGATCCTACCAAAACCCCACGCATATTAAAAATAAACACACACTGATTTTTAACCAAACAGATGGCTAAATTAAGAACTCTTGATTCAGGGATGAGTGACAGGGTCCACGCACCATGCTTGGTCAATTTTCCTTCCTAAACAGACTCCCTTGATGATCAGGTCATTCATTTTTATGACCTGAAGGTACGTCACATTTTTGTGAACCTCCTCCTGAGAGCTACTCCTCCGGTACGCAGCAGCGCAAGAGGCGATAGACCACAGGCACCCAGGGCTTGGTGCTCTCCTCCACCTGATGGACAAGAGGGTGAACTAATCCCCTCTTACACAGCCCCATCAGCTGCATTGCAAAGGATCAGAAATAGTGCCCTTCTTAGGGAAGGGCTGCCACCCTTTGCTGAGGGCCTTCCCAAAACTGGAAGCCAAGCAGGGCTTTCTTAAAAAGCGTCACTCCCGCATCCTCAGCCAAGCCACTGATCAACACAGCCCCGTCCCCCCCAGGCTGCCGGGCTGCCTCCACGAGGCACCTCGTGTCGGTGCCGTCCCTTCCCTTGCAGATTTCTGCCACGGAAGTCCATCGGCACCAAAAGCAAATTCAGCTTCCAATGGTCTGTGCTTCCCCAGGAGCCATGTAGCCAACTGGGAGCTAAATCAAACCGTACAGCGACCTGCAGGCTGGAAGTTTCAGCTTTGCCTGGACTCCTGTTTGGTTTCACTTCAAGAGCTGTCAGGACAAAGCCATCACCAGTGAGCGCAGCATCCAATGCCACCCATCAATGAGGGCTCACCCAACCGCACTCAACACCTTCACAACGCACAGAGCAGCAACAGCTCGTCACAACCCAGAGTAACTATAGCAATAATTGAAATAAAACTGTACATCAAACTGAGAAGCAAAGAAATTTTTAAGAACGTGAAACAAGTTCTTGTTAATTTAGACAACTTCTACTTGATGGCATTTTGAGAGGAATTCTTGAAGGAAGAGGGAAAAAAATGGAGTGCAGAAAGAGTTATTCAAAGGTATTTTTTTTATTTGTCTTCGTTAAATACTATATAACATGCTCTTATTTGAAAAACATCAATCAAATTTATAGATTCATGATAAATAGTTGTAATTATAGCTGCCTGAAAATAATTCAGCTGTCACATTTACCCTGTCAAAGTAAATAACGCTGTCATTTTAGTTGATGTGTGTGACTTGAGTAAACATTTCAAAGCATGAATTTTGAAGTAAGATTTCTTCGCTTGAAACAATTGCTCAAATTAATTTTCCTTCCAACTCTAATTTATTATGCTTACTTTCTTAGTAAGAACAAACTCTTTAACTATTTAACCAAAGCATCTTGAAGTAGATTGTGGGGGCATATATCATTAATCATACAAAACACATACTAAAACACATGGCCTGTTGACCAGATTAAAAAAAGTGGCATTTGTACTGCTCCATCCTTATAGTTGTAGTACCTTGAAGCACTTCAAACGTTTTAAATTTATCCCTATACCACACACGCATGGTAGGGAAATAGCATCACTCCTGCTCCACAAATGAAGATCTGGGGCAAAAATATTTTTCACAATTAAGAAGTGAGCATTATTAACAAGTATTAGACTCGGCTGGATGTGCTTAAGCTGGTGTCAGTGAGATGGAGAGAAAGAGACACGCCAGGGGAGCTTTCTAAAGACAGACCTTGGTGGAACAAACTTCAGAATATATTGGTGGTACAAAAATTTCCAACTGGGGGCAACAGAAAGCATGGTATTTCACAGTTAGGTCATTTTTTTACTGAACCTATGGGAAAGAAAATGTTACAACTTTTCAAAACTAAAATGAGGGAAACAGGGTGACTGCTTACTTCATCAAAATATGGAAAATACTACTAGATCTTTAAAAAAACCCAAACATGTCAAAAGTACTTGGGAAATTCCCACTTTCAGGCTCACATTCTGCTGATAATTCCACTTCGGACCCCTCCAGTGAACTTACCATTAGACTCACTGAGATGTCTTCTATTTATTAGCCGTGCAACACTATCAAAAATGAACATTTCAGCAAAATATTTTGAAAAGCTCTGTTCAATAACAGCTAAAGGACGAGACTTTTCAGCACTGTATTCTAGATTAATGAAAAAAAAAAGCCACAGTATGCCCTCAGCTTTGAGAATCAATCAATTATTTCTTCTGAGGACATGACAACACTGTTAACATTTCTGACACAACGGTTTTTTGCCTTCAACTCTTCACCTGTTAAACGGGCACAGTGCTCCTTACCATCTCTGCTAAGCATGTGAGGCCTTACATAAGAGGCAGGTGTTAGTACTTAAAAATGACCCGCTAAAACATGTTGTACTTATTTTATTCTTGGCACTTCTGAAAAGGAAAAGAACCTGGTTTTCTCCGATATACATTCATTTTAGACTACACCACTTTTCAGTATTGTAAATGAAAGATAAAAGCAGTAAGACTGCACTGACCTTTTCCTTAATGTAGACTCACAAACCTTGACCACCCTGATGACCTCTTTAACAGTACGTCGGAAATCATGCATTCTTGCTGCCACTAGCAGAGCTAGAGAATAAGCAGGGAAAGTCAATGTCAAAAAGAGGAAAATTTCCCAAAGAAAAGCAGAAAACGGATAACTATACCCTTTCTTTGTCCCTGCCTTCAGCTAAAGACCTGTAAATGCTTGAGCTCAGCTGCATCCCTGGATACAGGTAATTAACTTGACTTTAGAAACTTTGCTTCCTAGCCAATAAAGCTGATTGCAAATTGCACCCTGAAAAATCCTATGCTTTAATATCTGGGAAACCATGGTCAGCTACTTAAAATACAGCACAAGAACATCTCATTGATCATGTATTTTCAAAGTTATCATCTTTTTTGGCAGAATTTACTAGTCCTGAATAAAAAGGTCTCCAGCGAAACGCTGAATCTGCTTAAGCTGTTATCCTCACCGCTGTCACCACTATCACTGTCTTGCTAGTGCCCCAACGCTCTCCTGCAAGACCCTCTATGCAGCTAGATAACTAGTACTGGCTGCATTTACATTAGTGTGTTGAGTCAGAGCACTAGCTCCGTTTTGAAGCATCACGCCCACTCATGGTGCAGTGGCTCAGTGCGCAGAACAGTTTTAAGCATGCAAAAATGCTTCCTTTCAGAGGAAACCAAACCAGAGCTCCACTTCAGGTGTACGTTTAAAGTGCTCCAGTTCCTAATGGGAATATCAGGGGTTGAACTAACAGCTGGTCCTTCAAACAACGCGTGACACAGACATTTAGGCCAGGGAACCAAACTAAACCCAGTCCACAGTACACCACATCAACTGCATATTGCGTGGATGGATGTAGGGCACTCAGCACCACCTGCTTCAATCTATTGATCCATGTCTGTTGAATCAAATGACTTCCTCGTGTGGATATAGTCTATGTAGTGAATCAAAGACCAGGCTGGTCTCCCAGAGTCTGTACTCAAATTTTTAGCGAGGTGCAATAAGCAAGTACTATTAACAAAGAGGCTAGAAATTTCAAGAAGTTTGCATAGGCCTGGGTTCCCTAAGGTTTGAGCGCTATTTCTCATTCCAGCATGCACATGTAAGATCTTTTAAATAAAATAAAGCGCATACATGAACTCTGTGACTATCTACACTCTTCATTACTCTGACCTCACTGGCTGGTACTGACTACCTTTCAACCTAGCCCTCCCAAACCGGTAGGTTTTTTGTAAGCATCATGACAGCAATGGATCTTGAAAAAGATGAAGAAGGAGAGGAAAATAATTTCACAGAACAGGTCAAACAGGGCATTTCTTGCATAAGACACTGTGTAAAGACACAAATCAAAGCGCTTGCACTAATGGTGTCATTTTAGCTGACAAAAAAACCTTTTAGCAGCTAGAGCTTGCAGAGAGTGTGGGCGAGAAGAGCACCAGAAAGGAGGTTAAAAAATCCAAAAAGTAAGATACAAAGGATCTAAGCAAGTAATGTAGGAGCAAGGGCAAAAATGAAGTTTGAGTTTCAGAAACTATTTCTGTGAAGACCTATATAATCTGTAGGTGCCTGACAGCACGAAACCCAGAGAACACGGCATCCCCCAGGAAATGAGAAAGTCCTCATCTGTTCCCAACTCCCAGACTCTCCCGTCCAACCCCCCGCGGGGGAAGCGGTACACCCAGTGTCTGACATACCTGCTCCGCAGAGCCCCGAAGGCCGGCGGCCGGTGTGCATCCAGTCCCGCTTCATTCTCTGCAACAGCCTCAGAGCCGTCATGGACACCTCGTGGTTCTTATCCCCAAACTCAAGCATGTGTGCAAAACGAGGAATATATAAACACGGATCTGCAACAGAAAGTAATACAATCATTTCTAATCCTAACCTTTGATTTAGGAAACGCAGTACTTGAGCAGCAGTACTGCGGGGCTGTCACCGTTGGCTTGGTCCATGTCTCGGCAAACAACATGGACTGTGCTGCTGGGCCAGATCCTCTGATCACTAGGCTTTAGAAGCACCTTTTTAGTTAAGCTAAAACAAAATCCTTTCTTGCTTTAGAGACAAGAGACCTTTAAAGCACTGCACGAAGTTTTTCTTACATGCTTTTCAGGGTCGAAGGCTGCACATGCTGACTCCGACACGTGAGCAGTGTTACAGCTATCGGTGAAATTATGCACAAGGCTTTTGCAGAATGAGGACATAACATACAACGCTTTTGTAAAATGAGGACATAACTTAGACCCAAAACTTTTAACATCTCTTGCAAAGTAACATATAAGTTAACTTGCATGTGTCATCTCACACCTAACTACAAACTAAGCTTTGAAAGAAATTTGTTTGCTTAAAATCCCAGGTCCCTAACAAAAGTCTACTTACACCTTCAAAGTTAATTCCAGCTCCTTCTCAGACTCGTATTCCAACAAGACAGAACACTGTTTATTACAGATCCTAAGACATACTCTCCATCGGCATAAATTGCTGGAACCTAATTAACGTCAACAGTGCTATGACAATTTAGATCAGCCACGGATCTGCCTTCAGATGTATAAACTTATTTCAAGTGTTGGTGTTATCAGCTTCAAACTAACCGAAATATGTCAGTACGCGTTGTGCTTTTCCTAAACCAATTTATAATTTATCAAACCATCTTGTAAAAGCTACACTTAACACATGTTTACTCTTATTTGAGGTATCAATTTCTCATTTCCTGCCAGCCTTTTATCACTGGACCAGAAATCCATGATGTATGGTAAATTGTTAACTATTAGTCTCAACTCAATTTCCTTAGCTGATCCCCTATGTGGGCACTTAAACTGATAAAGATGAAAATTCAGCTCGAAACACTGGAACAATCTTACAGATTTACAATTAATCAAAGCAGTTTCATTTAGCACCAAGTTCTAACAATGATGCCCTGTTGCTATCCATAATTACCGAGATCACACTGTAGGTGATTACGCCTGTCAGCCCTGCAGAAGCATTTAAATGAAAGCATTTATCAAGCAAAAACTTCCAAAGACGTCTCCGTCAAAACTGAAGAAATGCCAGAGCGCAGTCACCTCCTAAACATGACGCTAAAAATCAAAGGTTTAGGGAAGATTAACTGATCCCCGTGACTCTTCTGGGCAGTTGTGCTGCGTTTCCAAGTATGATTTTATAGAACTGTACTCAACAGAAATGACCAATTCCAAAACACAACAACAACAAAAAAACCTTCTCACAAGTGATAGCCTGGGATTCAACAGACATTTAAACTTTCCTCTTTGCACTACAGAAACGTGTGTGATGTTACAAAGAAATGCCCGGTTTGCTTTTCCATCTCTTCTTATCTGGAGAGGGCCCAAGTTCAGCTCCTCTGGCCACTGGAGCGGAGCAGAGCAAGGCAATTCACAGCTTTTTCTTCTCAGCCCAGTTTCGGAAGCATTTACACATTCGCATTGTAGCTGTTCAGACATTTCTGCTGGCATTCATGCCCACAGGTCATTTGACAAAACATTGCACGTCGTTAATTTAAATTCTGAAGCTACCAAACAGCCAGAAAATGAATACACCGGTGGGTTTTAAGCGAAAAGCCTCAAAGAGGCCATAAATGGCTAGAAAGTAATACTACCAATATATAAATTAAATGCAGGGCCAAGGTTAGCATAGACATGTCCTGCATGGATGCCAACATTTAAAAACCAGCATAGTGATTTTGAGAAGCTGTAAACCCCAAACAGGTTGCTTCCTTGCACCGAGTCCCCTTTGCCTTCAGGGAGACACCTGGGACTGAAACCCTTGCACAGGAGCGAGCAAATTCGAGTGGGGCAAAACCCGTCGGTTTTCCTGAACGGCGACTGCGGGGGCTGTGAAGCAGATCGAAGAAAAACTTTATTTTAGTTTTTAAGAAGGGAGCGTCTGTTTTTCTGAAGCCTTTCCCTTCTCTCCCTAGCCCACTCACGACTCGGACTTTTGGAAGAACACCCGACACCACGTAGTCATTAACGAGAATATAGAAAAAATTCTTGGAAAACTGTTTAAAAGAGTGACTTGCCCACCAGAACATCCACACCGGGACGGCAGGCCCGAGGAGAGGACCCGGTGCCGTGCCCCGCTGCCAGCCCACCCCCAGGGGAACAGGAACGGGCACGGGGGGGACGGGGGGCGGCCGAGGGGTGTGTGGGGGGGGGTCAGTCCCCGCCGAAACACCCGCGGAAGGCGGGCGGGGGCCGGGGCCGGGAGGGCCCGCACAACCGAGGCGCGGCGGCGGCTTGGGGGCTGCGAAAAAAACCCCAGGGGGACGCAAAAAAACCCACCTCCCTGCGACTTTCCCTGACTTCAACCAATTCCGCCCCCGCCGTGCCCCCAGCGCCCGCAGCCGCCCCAGGCGCCGACCCCGGCGGTGCAGCGCGGCGGCCCGGCTTCCCCCCGCGGAGCTCCGCGGCGGCGGGGGACGGTGCGCGGCGCTGCGGCGCCCCCGCCCGGGCCGGCCGGGAAAGGCGGTGGGCGCCCGGGGCCGCTCGCCCCGCTCCGCTCCCGCTGCCGGCCGGGCCGGGCTCAGCGGCGCTCGGCGCTGCGCACGTCCCCCCGCCCCGTGCCGGTGCCCGCCGCCGCGAGGCGCAGCGCCCCCGGGCGGGCGCGGCGAGGGGCGGAGCACACCGCGGAAGACTGACACCACAGCCGGGCGCTGAGGAGGGGGGGGCGGTTCTCCCCGGCCGCGCCCCGGCGTTCCCTATTGGCGCGGGAGGCCGTGACGCGCGGCGCGGCGGCTGCCTATTAGGGCGGGAGGCGGAGGCAGGGCCCGGCAGAGCCGCGCCGAGCCGCATCCCGCCGCCGCTGCTGTGAGGGGAGCGCCGAGGGCAGCGCCGCCCGCCCGCCCGCCGCGGAGGAGCCGGGGCGCCCCGCGGCCAGCAACGCCCCCGACGCGGGCGGGAGGTATCGCGGAGGAGCAGCGCCGTGTGGCGGCGGCGGCCGCCGCCGCGGGGAAAGGAGAAAAGTTGGTGCGAGCGGAGGGCAGCGGGGCCGCCCCGGGAACGGGACTGCAGAGAGCCGCCGCCTCGCCTCGCCTCGGCCCGGCCCGGTTGCGGCCGCCGCGGATTGTGCCCCCGCCGGTCGGGGAAGGACGGAGCGGAGCGCGGTCGCTGGCAGCGGGGATCGGGCGGCTGGCTGCGCTTCACCCTCGCCGGGCTGCTGCACTCGGAGGATTTGTGGATTGACTCTCGCTCCTGACCCACCGCCTCGGCTGGATTTGTGGGGTTTTGTTGCTGGATTGTGGCTTGGCTTTTTTTTTTTTTTTTTTGGCTTATTTTTTTTTTATTATTATTTTTCTCTGCTCTTTCCTTGGGGGAAGGAACTGCCTGCCAGCCCCGCTCGGGTTCCCCACTGCAACCGTGGCAGTGCCGTGGAGGCTGGGACCCCCCCTTCGAGCCAAGGTGAGCGCTGGCACCGATCCGATACAGCAGCATCCCTTTCCCCCCGGAAAGGTGCGTCGGGCTTGTAACCAAAGAGCGTGCACACACACCAAAAAAAAAAAACCCACACCAAAAGCCGCCCTGCATCTAGAAGCGTACAAAATACCGAGCTAGTGGGACTCGCATTTGGGATTTGTTAGTTCTCTTGCTCATGCCACTGCCCCATGGTTGCCTCAATGGCAGGATCATGAAGTGTTTGACTTTTTTTCTTCTGCTTCCAGAGACCTTAAAGAAGTCCAAAAAGAGCGTGAGGTCAAACGCCAAGGTGCCAGGATGCTATGAGATAGTGCCCCTGTCCCTGAAGAAGAAGATGGCTGCAGAACTTTACCCTGCCAGCACCAACACCAACATCGCAAACAGTAACGCCGCCGCCGCCGCCACCGCTGCCAACAGCAAGAAGAACGCCCTGCAGCTCCAGCAGAGCGCCCAGCCGCCCCCGCCGCCCCAGCTCCAAAACCTCAACAACAACAACTTGGAGAGCGCCAACTGGCAGTCCTTCCATCCCACGCTGCGGGAGAGGTAAGGGCCCAGGCCCCGCCGGACCCTCCCCGGGAGGGTGGGTGGGAGCGGTGCCCGGCCCCGTGGCACCTGCGCCGGGGCCAGGCGTGAGGGCTGGGACGGACCCACGGGGGACGCCGGCGGGAGGCTCGGGGGGGCTGCGTGCCGGCGGGGCTGGGGCAGCAGGTGAGGGAGGGGCTGCCCGTGGCTAACGGGGCTTCTCCCCAAACCCCGTCCCCGTCCCCTCGCTTGCAGGAACGCGCTGATGTTCAATAACGAACTCATGGCTGACGTTCACTTCATCGTGGGCCCGCCAGGGGCATCCAAGAAAGTTCCTGCCCATAAGGTTTGTGCAGATCATTTTTGGCTTTTTAATACTGCTGTGCGTATCGCCCTCTTCCCTTGCCTTCCGACTAGGTTGCCCTCTCTCCTCCTCCCCCCCCCCCCCCCCCCCCCAATTACGGCTCTCGTCTAATCCCAGAAGTAGTTCACATACAGTGCAATTACAGGGAACAGTCCAAGGCAGTCTTTTGCCTCCACTGCAGCTTTTAACTTTCCCTAAGTGTAGCTCTTATCAAAAGCCAGCACACTCAGCCATTACCGATACGTATTACTGAGGCTTCTCTCTCTCTTTATTTTCCAGTATGTTTTGGCAGTTGGTAGCTCTGTCTTCTATGCTATGTTTTATGGCGATCTCGCAGAGGTCAAATCTGAAATCCATATACCAGATGTGGAACCTGCAGCCTTTCTAATCCTATTAAAGTAAGTGGCCACTACAAGTCTGCTAATTAGGTGGACAGAATCAAAGTAGCTTATAAAATATACATCTCCTAATTGGTATTGTGCAATACGCACTTATTACTGTCTGCTTCATGTTCTGACAAATACTGAATGTCAAATTCTCTGCCAGCAAAGATGACTGTAGATCAGTCTTTCACGGCCTGTATTTCCCCCCCCCCCCCCCCATCTAGATACATGTATAGTGACGAAATAGACCTGGAAGCTGATACAGTTCTGGCGACTCTGTATGCTGCCAAGAAGTACATCGTGCCGGCCCTAGCAAAGGCTTGCGTCAATTTTCTGGAGACCAGTTTAGAAGCGAAGAACGCTTGTGTCCTGCTGTCTCAGAGCAGGCTCTTCGAGGAGCCAGAGCTGACGCAGCGCTGCTGGGAAGTGATTGATGCTCAAGCAGAAATGGCACTGAAGTCAGAGGGCTTCTGTGAGATAGATCAACAAACACTAGAGATCATTGTAACCCGGGAGGCACTCAACACCAAGGAAGTGGTAGTTTTCGAGGCCGTTCTCAACTGGGCAGAGGCTGAATGCAAAAGGCAAGGGCTGCCGGTTACACCACGCAACAAGAGGAGTGTATTAGGAAAAGCTTTGTACTTGGTGCGGATTCCGACCATGACGTTGGAAGAGTTTGCCAACGGAGCTGCCCAGTCTGACATCCTCACCCTTGAGGAAACTCACAACATATTCCTGTGGTACACAGCTGCAAATAAACCCAAACTAGAGTTTCCACTGACAAAAAGAAAAGGACTCGTACCTCAGCGATGCCATCGGTTTCAGTCATCTGCGTACCGCAGCAATCAGTGGAGGTACAGAGGGCGATGTGACAGTATTCAGTTTGCCGTAGACAAACGGATATTTATAGCAGGACTGGGATTGTATGGGTCAAGCTGTGGCAAAGCTGAATACAGCGTCAAAATCGAACTGAAGCGCTTAGGAGTTGTCCTTGCTCAAAATCTGACAAAGTTTACCTCTGATGGCTCCAGTAACACTTTCTCTGTGTGGTTTGAACACCCTGTGCAGGTTGAGCAAGACACGTTTTACAATGTAAGTGCTATTCTTGACGGTAACGAACTCAGTTACTTTGGGCAAGAGGGAATGACTGAAGTGCAGTGCGGGAAAGTGACCTTCCAGTTCCAGTGCTCCTCGGACAGTACTAATGGAACCGGAGTACAAGGAGGACAAATACCTGAGCTCATTTTCTATGCATGATGCATTTCACCTTGATTGTATTCCAATACTGCGATGATGCACATTAAGGGATTTTTCACTTTTACTACAAACTTTGCAGCAGTATGGAATGTTACGCTACTTACCTATCTGCTACATCAGGCTATACAAATAAGTGAAGGAATGCTCTTGAATTTAATCTTATTTTATTTATTCATAAGCTATTTGACTTAATTATTAAGACTGCAACAAGCAGAAAAATGTTAAATTTTGCACGTACTGTGCATTTATTTTGTATATAGATAACTAACTTGCAGACTGCAGCTGACTTAAACAGAATGTTCTAAACTAGAGCAGTTTACGAATCTGTGAAATATAAAACATTTTTACTTGCCCTAAATCCTGTGTACTTGATCATTGCTGATCTTGTGGCTTGTGTCTGTTAATTCATCTATAGCACAGTTAACAGGGGTGATAATACTGTAGTCTGTTCACTGTGTGCATCGACGCAGGGCGTTAGCTATCATTGCAAATACGAAGGTTCCCTTGCCTGGTAACTGAGACTATCCATCAGCAGCCTTTATTGTCCTTCACGAAAAAGGGAGCTGACATATGTGGAAGCTCAGGGGTTTTTGTGTGTTGCCTAACCTGAAGATAGACAAACAACGAGTGTCATCAAAGTTGATCAAAATCATCCTGTGGTTATATTTGAAAGCCTCTAATGCCCCTTCACACGCATCATCTGTGTTAACCTCTAGCCTTCCCAGCAAACAGCAACACTGACTCTTGCACCTGTCAAACTGCACCCCACTTGAGTGGCCAGAGTCAAGACATACGGATGAAGCTTAATGCAGTGACAGGCTTCATCACAGATTTAGCCTGGAGCTGTAATACTGGCAGCCACTATCTATATATACATCCCATCATCACATTTAGGAGCAGACATGAGAGAAATACTTGTAGTATGTTCTTTAAGTTCACTCAAAATTACTAATTAGAAACAAGCCACCTTAAACAAAAGCTGCTGGATCTTTCCTCCCCCTCTAATTTTTTTTTTTTTTTCTAAAAATGGAGTCCCATCCACTATCAGCAGTCATTTTAGAGCTAGTACCCTTAACTTTCATCACTCTGAGAAAAGTAGGTGGCTTTTCTCAAGTGTCTGACAATCATTACAGATGAGCCAATTAGAAATACTTAACTGTTTTTTTTATAAATCTCACTTCTCATAACGACCTTGGAAGGAATACTCAACCAGCAGTCTAAACCAGGATTTTTTCTGATGTTTATAAAGTACCTCTACCTTTAAATTAAAAGGGCTTTCTCTTTTCCTAAGCTGCATTAATTTTCACCTTGAAACTAAGCTGCAATACAAATTCTGTCTGTTCTCTCTCACCTCAAAAAAAAAAAAAAAGTAATGAAAAATAAGAAGGCAACTGAATTATTGAAAACAAGAACTTTCTACCAGACATCAAGCTACGCTAACGAAGCCAGCACACCACGGTGGCTGGTAGCTGTGCACTGCCACATACTATCTGGATGCCGTTACAGTGGTGCTCAGCATGTGAGCTGCTGGTCTCTTGCTGCAAAGGAAGGCAGATATGTGCCCAGCTGAGTACATCTGAAGGGGCATGCATGTGTTGTTCTTGAACACAAAGGCATCTGATTCTCTCGGTACAGATTAAGGAGAGTGGGAGTGACAATGGGTAAAGATACAGAAGAAAACTCCTGCACAGAGGTGGGTAACAGTCACAAGACCTCTCTATAAACACACTCTTTTAACTGGATTTGGCATGAATTCCCTTCCCTTAAAAGCTACAGCCTAGACAATAGCTTTTTTACCCTTCTGACTGGTTAAAACCCACCTTCCTATCACTGTTACGATTTCAGTGATGACTTACTAATTAATAAGGTATTCACGTGCTTGGAGAAAGTTGCTCCTCATTTTCCATCAAGCCACTTGTATTTCAAGCACTGAATATCTCAGCTACAGGTGATAGACAGATAGTAAATTTGGCAAATATTTATCAAATGTTGCATCTCTGTGGAATTGAAGTGAGACAGGCCTGCGCGAGTTTGTTGACACACACAAATTTGTTACACAGCAGCCCATTGTCTGAGAATAGCCTAAACTACTCTCGGAAAAAGCAACAAAACTATTTGTAAAAGAAAATAGCATCTAGCTCCCAAAAACATAGAACAGGCTCTCATAGTCAGCAATTCAGCACAATGCTCTTCTGCCTGGATTGATTCCAGCTTCATTTTTAAGTTACCACTTTGGTATTTAGCACACAATACTATGTATATATACACACATACATACATATTCTTGTCAAATAACCATGTAGAAAATCCACCCAAATACTCAAAAGTCAACTCAAAAAAAAATACCTATGGCTGGAGCATTTATGCAGAGTTCTCTGGCCAACAGAAGGAAAGTTTTTCCCAGCACGTAGACATTCACCTATTAAAAGACGAAAAACCATTATTTAAATCTTAAACCACAAATGTTTTTAATAGAACATTTATATGGCAAGGAAAAAAACCCCAACTTTTGAAATCTTAAACAACCTGCTTTAAAAAAATTCAATTGAAGTAATACAAGCAATATTCATAGGTACAGAATAATATGTGGTGCTTGTCAAAAGCTCCACAAATTAGCAGTGTAAATCAAAGCCTAAGTTTATACTGAAAAAAAAAAAAAGTTGTTCGTCATGCTCTTCAGTGGGCTCAGTGTTGCTCTGCAGTACTGGGACAATTTTTCAGTTGTCACCTAACATCTTAAAGCCTTAAGTAGACTTTAATATAGTATCAGTATATATAATGTGTCATTTATCTTGTAATGTAACAAAACCTGAGCAAATACTCACAAGTAAGTACAAATTTCAGCTCTGTATGATCATGTGAAGTGGGATAATTAAGTATTGCACAAGCACACACCAAGACTTTTCCACCAAAGCAAGGAGGGGTGCTACATGCCCCCAGGGTTATTTGTCATTTCTTACTATTTGGACATTGCCCCAGATCACCCTACATTAAAAAAATATAAATTCAGAAGAACCCTAAACTACCCCAAACCTGCTAAGGAGCCAGGGACAGAGCCCTGCTCCCCTCCCCTCCTTCACTGCCACGCTCAGGAGGATGTAAACTGAGGGGAGAAGTTACTCTTCATGCTCTGATTTGCAATTTATAGCATAGGCAACTACATTTGTATTTTAAAAGTCTGAGGAAGTTTTCTTTCACTATCTTAAGATGTGTTTTTGTGGTCAGCAAGAAAGGCAGGATATACTTCAGTTCCCAATCAGCCCCAAATGTTCCCACGAAGCTCCATGAATACCTTGCTCCCCCAAGGCGTATGTAAAGGTCAAAGTTAGTATAAAAAACTCCATCCTCCTACACTCCAAACAAATAGATTTTTTTTTTTTTTTAGGGTAATATATACTCTGTTGCTTTCATGTAACAGAACTGCCCCCCTCTTTCCTATGCCACGATAGTGAAGGTGTTTACTAAGCAGTCAGTTGCACAACTGAGTTGTTGATTATGGTACAGACCTATGGAAATAAAAAATCCTGTTACTAAGTATATTCTCTTTCAGTTTCACAAAAGAGCTTTACCAACATTAGTTTAAAAGCAACCTGTCCTCCCATGTGTCCAGATACTTCTACCAAGCTAGCAAAAAAATATATATTTAAACAGGAAAAAAAAATACTGACACATTTTAACCTAGCTCTTAAATTTTTTTCTTTATGTGACAGTGTTCTTAATGTGAATTTTTCTCAAATTCAAAAGGTTTTTAAAATGAGAATTTCAAAGAAATCCTCAGAATGATCATGTATCCTGAAAGTGACTGCGCAATCAAGTGTACATGACATGATGGTAATTCATTCCATATTTAGTGGAAAGTGTTGAATATCTTCCATGTTGTGTCTGACCAATGGTTGGACTGGCCTAGAATATACGAAAGTATAGTCTTACATTTTATTGTCCTTTTTTTCCTGAAATACCAGACAACATAGAAATACTATTCTATAGGAAGGGAAGTGAACGAAATATACCCTTTGAATAATTATATTTCCTAGGAAGTAAGTCACCAAATTTTATACAGAAAAATAAGCACCTACTGAATCTGGTAATTCATATAGGAGCTTGAGAGCATGTGACTTTCCATGAGCCACAGAGACAGAACAGACATTACTACAGCGAAGTATCTGCAGGGTTTCAGTTGGCTTTAGATGCTCTAGATTCACTGCAAGCTTGGAACAGCTTGTTTTGACCTTTTGTCTAAAAATTATTAACATAAAGAATGGGGGTTTGGCTGTAGTTTCAGCCTTCTAAGTTGGCCGACCAAGTTACTATAAATCTTAAACCTCATCACTTAGATCTTGTTCTGCAAGGACAATCTCACTGCACAAATCAATAAAGTTACTTCAGTGGAGCCAAGTACATATGATGTTTCCATCACAGGTTTCACAAACTCATCTAGTTCTTTCATTTTTGTCTAGGAAAAAAATCACCCTCAAATTCAGACAAGTATTTCTCCTTCTGGCTTTTTTTTGTCACAACATCCAAATACTTGATGTTTGTCCTCATCAAACCGTGTCACTCTAAGAGACTCCTCCCAAGCACTTTCCATAAATGCAATCATCAAAGAACAAGTAAGTATGAAGAAGCATAATGAAGCAGGGGTTTTTAGTGAAGTTCTAACAATCAAAGCGGGTGCAGAATTAAATCTAAAAGCAAAGACAAATGCATAATAAAATTGCTCAATGACTGTTTATCCTCCTCTCCTTGGCCTAACTAAAAGTCTCCAGATTCATAGTCTATTTGAGAAGTAATGTACTTAAACCTAACCTGCTTTTCCACTTCACCCACATCATCAGTGTATTATGACCAACTTCAAGGTGTAGGCAGTGTATTTACACAAAATAATAAATTCAAATCGAAATGATACATCAGGGAATTTCTTTCTTTTGATCACAAGTGCATTTCTTTGCAGTTTCTGGTTATTATCAATTTAGAAAAAAAGCATAATATACAGTGGATTACATGCTCTATATTGTTTTCTTCATGAAACTTATACATTTTTAATGCCAGGGTAAGTCACAAAAAGAATCAGGAATATTTAATTACTTCCAGTTTTCCTGGCAAATCAGTAGGAAAAGAGACTTCAGGCCCTCTCAAACAATACGCTTCTCATCTTTAAAAGTTGCCAGATATTCACAGGTTCTGGGGTGTTTCTCATAAATGGGAAATTAAAAATGGCATAAAGCTCACCCAGAAATCTGTAATGGCATTGAACTGCTGAAACATGATATTTAAGAACTTCTGGGTTTAGTGGAAGAAGGCCCTTTCACTAAAATTTTATGCTGCTGTCACTAATTTCAACTATTACTCATGCACACACACACACAGATCCTGTGACAGATGAGATACGATATATAATAGGCATATAGATAGAGTCTTTCTTTACTCTCATCATTTGTATGTTTTTTTGCACTCCATTAAGTTTAGAAAATTAAGAGAATTAATTTAGAGGCCTACTTTAATTTCTAGTTCTTTCTTCATTAAGAACTTCTTATAAAAATTCATATACTCCAATCCATCAAAAGCTTAATGCTCCAAATTTAGAACCATATGACATTTGCATTCATAAAGCCTAATTTTATACGAGTCCTTAGAATGGTGAATAAACAAAAATGCCCTTCTAAAAGGATGCCTCTGGCTTAGACTTGAATTGGTGCAGCTTTAAAGCTTACCTCATCAATTTTGGCCTCTTTTCCCCCTTCTTAATTTAAAAGGATCATACTGAAAAGCAGTGTTTCTCCAAACTCTCCCCAATCAAAATTGTCAAAGTGTAACAACTGTTTTATAGACTTTCATGAGACAGGCACTCTTCGTTTGCATACTTTCATCAGATACTAAAATTCCCTAAACTTGATGCAACCAGTCGGTTTGAGCATCAACACCTAATACAACGGAGAGTGGTGTTGACCTCTGTCGGAGGGGATATCTTAAAATATCTGCATACCCTGATAGTTTTTACCATATTATTTTACATTCAGTTCACATTTAACAGAGTAAGTTTACAAACATATGGACCTGCCACTGAGGAGCTGTTTTTAAAAAAAACAAAACACTAGTCTTCAGCAGAAAGACATCTTTCAGACAAAAAGTATGTGCTCACCAAGGCACTGCAAAAACAACTGGGTTTACCCTTAAGTTTTTACAGGAGAACTTAGATTCTCTAAGATGTTGTCCTTTACCAATAGGTAATTTCTGCTCTTGTTATAGAACACTTTATATTAGCTAAAAGGCGCATTTGGAGAAGGAATGGCTTCCAATTATTCAGTTTCATCTTTACAGAAAGATCCTTCTACTTGTTATACTCTCTGCCCTTCACAGTATTTTTTGGAGACACAGTCTTTTCATTTCACATCTGTCAGTCATCAGATGCTGATTTCAAAGGGACACTTTCATAGGGACTCTTACCCTTTCATAATTTCCTCTTGCTTTCACATCATGCCTGATGTATTCACAAATACCAATATACTTCCACTTCTAGAAACAACAACAAATACCTCATTTCCAGAAACACAGGAATTCACCTGTTCATCAGTCTAACACCTTCCAGAATTTTAAACTCTCTTTGGGAAATGGAATCTCCCATTCCTACAGTTACCAGGTCACTCTACCTCTGGACTGTAGCAAAAAATAAAGCTGCAATCATTGAATGAAAGTTTTTACTTGACCATAAGTTCCATAAATTTATAAATCAATACCCTTTCACCATGAGAAATTTCCAAAAATGCTTTTCAAGACCATGGTGTGGCATTCTGGAAAAATACCACAAATGGTGACAGTGGTTAAGGTATTCCGTCTTTGAGAAAGACAAAGACCGGGCAGTTGGAACGCAATGAGAATTCACACTGTGAAACATCCATGGCTGCTTGCCTAAATAATTAAGCAAGCATGAAAAGCAAATGAGTTTTTAAGGAGAGTGTCTGTTGCTGGGGAAAGAGGCACCTGTGGTTATTTGATTCATTATTAACACTTCTAGTATAGTAATGCCTGAAGGTCCCAACCAGGTTGTTTAAATTAACTCAATCAACATAGCAATTTGCATAGGGGCAATAAAGGCAAATGCAGTCAACATGTTAATAACTTTAAATGAATAAAGGGTATTACAAACTGAGGCAAATAAGCATAGTCTTTAAAACACACTGTTTTACCCTTCTCCACACAATAAACTGAAACTTCTTATTTTTTGGATCCATATTGCAACCAGAACATTACATTTAACCTCGAAAGACAATACACAAAACTACAAACGTACCAAACCCAGCTTGTCAGACTGCAGTTCAAAAAGAGACACAAATCAAAATTAAGCAGCTTCCTCTCATGCTACGCTTAAAGCATTGCCTTCAGTCTGGGGACTCTGAAGGGAGAGTCTACTTTTGCTAATCACATATGTGGTAGTCCTAGCATTCTTCCTCCAACACCGCAGCAGTACAATAAACCATTATCGTACCATCTACACAAGAAAGTCAAAGGGTAATTTGCAACAAGCATAGAGGAATCAAGGAGGCCAGTGCTGCCTGTAGAAGAAATAAATAAAAACAAGTGTCCAAAAATAACTCACAGTAAAATTCCTCCTGGACAATAAAGTACTGTTACTTGACTAGACAAATTGAAGATAAAGAAATAGGGGGCAAGAGTTGTGTTTTTAAGTGGAAAAGAGACCTAAGGAGGACTAGACCAAGCAAGTACTAGTTACTGATTTTCACTTCTTGTGCTCGCTCTTCCCTTGTCTAGAACCGTAGTATAGTTCAGGTTGGAATGGATCTCAGCAGGTCTCCAGCCCAACCTCCTGCTCAAAGCAGGGTCAGCTACAAGAAAGACCAGGTTGCTCAGGATCTTAAAACCCTTGATGGACACAGACTTCAAAACCGCTCTGATATCAATATTTCTTGTTATCAAGTCAGAACATCTCATTTTAATTAATTACGTCTGTTGCTGCTAATCCTCCTGCTACGCACGCCTGTAAAGAGCCTGGCTCTGCCTAACATCTCTTCAGTAAGCATTAGCCTTATTTAACAGCAGGACACACCACAAAGCACACTAAAAATTGTATTCTACTAGGCTGAAATTGGAGATCAAAGCACTGCCAACACCTCTTCCCAAATATTATGACCACATGGCAAAGACCATGACAGTGGAGATTTAAAAGAGACTAAAAAAGAAACTGCGATTTCCAAGGATGAGAAAGGCAACATTTCACCACACTGAGATCAAAACTTTAGCCAAATGGTTCTCCAGGTGCAAGGAATGAGGTGCTCTGAAACAGGTGAGCAAACCTAAACTGTTCAAAAGTTGGGCCAAGGCTAGACAAGCTTCGCAACTCTCCTAAACAAGCAAGGCCTGTCACTTAGATTGGACTAGCAAAAAAGCAAACAAAAGGCCTGATTACAGACCTCTCTAAAGACTGTATTTGCAAGTAAAATGCAGTATTTGAAAATATAAGCAAGTACTTTCCCTGTCAGAGACTGATGACTGATCGTCCTTCCAACTCAATCAACATGCAGCATGACTCTGCTCTGCACAAGGAAGGAGCCTGATTTGTAGCAGCAGTCTGGACATTTTCAGTTCATTTCAGATAATGCTTTAAAGTCTAAATGTACCAGAGGCATACTGAATCTGACACAACTTTCAACAGGAGGTTCCCAAGGCACAGGACTTATTTCACCTGAAGATAAAACAGGAGAAAAAATACCAAAGAAATTGCCTTTCCAATTAAACAAACAAAAAAACCACCCGAAAACAAAAATAATAAAAAAAGAGGAAAAAACCCAATCCACAACCATGACATTTTTGGTTTTTCCAAGATGACAGCAATTTTGAAGCTCCAGAAATGTAGCAGTTCTCCAGTGGAACATGACAAACCCCCACATCTCAGTCAGCAGTATAAGAGGAAAACTGATACGACTTCTTAAACAGACTGCCATTAACAGTGAAAATTAGTCTTCTCTATTGCTAAGTTTTAGCAGCGTAATACTATTCTAAAAGCATATTACACTACATGGGACAGCTTTTTTATTTTTTTTTATGGAGAATGAGTGACCAAATCCCAAAGCAACTCAATAAAGACAGGAAGAGAGGTTGTCCAAGTACAGAGCAGAGCCTAAGAGGCCACACTTAGGATTTCCACCCCCCATATTTTTTTATTTTTTTTTAAAAAGCTAAACAGAGCAACCACAGAGAAAGTACACAAATGTGATAGGTCATTAAACAAATACTGAGTTGCAGGTAACAGCAGATTCTAATCTTCTTCATATTACTCTTACTTTTAGCTACCACCTTTCTTATGTTGTGAGCTACAGAGAGTGTTAGCTCTCCCAGCGCTTGCAAGACACTGGTTGAAGGTCACTGATGCAGAGGGTGCCTTAAGTGGGATGCAGAATGGTACAGCTAATATTGTTTCTAGCTGCAAGATGGCAAAAGGAAGCAATGGATGGCCTTTTTCACAGGCTTTCATTTATCTTTTTTGCTGGTAGCTGGAGTTAGAAAGCTTACTTTTTGTTTTGCTTTTAGATGAAGCAATACACAAAAGGCTGTTATGCCTTTTTCTTTCCCCCTCAGATGTACTGAAACCTATTTCAAAGTGTTCTGTAACTCAGTAGCCTCCACGAAGACATTCCATAAGGATGTTTCATTTGGTAAATTTCTTCAAAAAATTCCTGTGGTCAGATGATTAGCAGCCCTGCAGATCACTCCACCTCCCATAGCAACTGAGCTGCATCAAGTAGAAAATTCTGAAGAAAAAAATCTCAAAATTTTCTATTAGCATCTAAGCAAGAGTTGGAGAAGGTCAGCAGTAGCTCATTTTTTAGACTTTCAGATGTGACTTTTTTTTTTTCTGACATAAGATTGACACCATTCTCATTTTACCAAGAAAAACAGTTACCTGAAACAGTATGATATATTTTGTACAGGTAAGTCTGAACAAGTTATGTATTTTGGAAAGATAATACCACTGCCGCTACTACTACTGCTAACCACCTTTCTTTAATGATATTCACATCCCAGCTTCAGGATGGGAGAGCTGTCCATGAAAAAAAGCACTTCAAGGTAATATAGTACAATCTAATGAACTAATTGCTTTTCTTTTTTAGGCACATAATCTGTGGGCAAAGGAAGATCTAAACCAGAATGTACTGAAGGTTTCTGCCTGGGCCATAAATGTTTTGCCACCAAGTTTTTTTTTGTTTGGTTTGGGGTTTTTTTTTCGTTGTGTGGTGGGGTTTTTTTAAAAACAAACTCAGGGTGGGTGAGAAATCAAGCTAGGACCTGAAAAGCTCAATATCTGTTCTTAAACAGAACTTTCTGGCTAGCTACAGTAAACAATAACATTTAAGATTCCTGCTTGCTCAGATTCACCTTAAAGTAGAGCATATCTGAAGTCTTCACACAATTAAATACATAACACAGATCCTGCTACTGAAATTTTGAATTTTTCCTCTTTCCAGGGTTGAATATTTCCCTACTACTAAGCTATTTCTGCCTTTCCCATCTCTTCAGTTACCCCTCTTTAACCTTTTGGTCCTCACATGCCCCATCTCAACACCTTTTCTGGCTGGAACATATAAAGGGGAAAAGACAAATCATTCAGCCTTTCTTGTCTGTTCCTGCTGACAATACTTTTTTTTTTTCTTTTACAGATACAATACCTCTTCTTCTTCATATTGTGTGGCTATTCTTCATATTAGTGTGATCATTCTATTTCATAACAATCACCATGAAAAACCACCCATGTTTAAAGGAAATAAACCTTCCATTCTACACATGCAGTATTTGGTTAGAAGTAATCAAAGTAATTGAATAAGAATTTAGAAAAGAGAACAAAGTTACTAATTTTAAGAATTAAAGATTCATTTCATTATTGCAATTCCAGCAGATTGCTTCAAGCAATAAATAGTCTTCAGGGGGATGCCATTTACCAGGACAGCTGGGAGGACAAAAATAGATGCAACTAACCTACTCGCATTGTATGTAAAACAGTTGTAACATGGAGAATGAGCGTAAGACAGCATATGTCAGTAGAGATTTCTATTTCCACATAGAGAGGAAGTACATATTCCTCTCAAAATACATTTTATAAAACAGTTCTCTGTAGTACACTAATCCATTTACACAGTATTACCTACCAAAGAAAGTTATTTGTCTTCAACAACTGTTGTTTTAAAAATGACCCTCTGCCATTGCAGTGACTCTGAATCCTGATGTAACTCTTGATACATTATTTGCAACATTAAAAGCAAAAAGTATTTGTTTTACATTTAATTTCACTAAACAATTATTCTGACATACAAACCCAGTAGTTTTCCAACTCAGAATTTTTAAAGAGAAATTAAAACATCCCAAATGGCCCATGACAGCTCTTTCCTTGCAATTACAGTTTAACATTACAGCAAAAGTTTAAAACAAAAAAGATACAATACCTGAAGAAGGTCACTGAGGTCAAGTAACATGTCTGTGAAGAAGTCAAGGAATACACATGCTTGTTGAATGTGACATTGTTTCTTAACTTCATTAGCAACACAATAAAAGGAAGAAATAAACCCAGGTTTAACTGTCAAAGAAACCAAATACAGACTAGGTACTTGGATGCACCACTTCTGCTAACAGCCAGCATCCACCTAACAGTTCAGCTCCCCAGAAAATCCTGCCAGCACCAACTGCATTTACTGTATAAGTTGTCTATAGGGAGTGATGGTCTCAAAGAAAAAGCCAACATCTTGCGTGACTTAGAATACTCACCATATACTACAGCCTAAGAAAGACCCAATGATAATAAAGAACAATAATAGCAGCAAGATAGAATACTCTTATTACACTTCATTTAAGAACATAAAGCGTCATCAGTCTCCTATGTCAGCTTAGGAGCCCAGGATCCCAGAAAAACGGATGGAAGAGCAAACTAAGAAAACTGCAATAAGTTTCTTCTGTCCTCTTCTTTAAGGACCTGTCAAAGAGCTCGGAAGAGAAAGCCACTTTGGCTCCTCTCTTCTCTGACCAAGAAAATCAGCTGTTACCTTTGAGTTTTCACTCCCTCCATCACATCCTATGCTGCTACAAAAACATTAGGTCACTGTCTACTACGCGTCATGGACACAGTTGGAACTCATAATAGCTAAAAACAAGCCAAAACCGCTACAAGTTTCCATTAGATTTTACTGAACGTAGAGCACACTTATAAATATATTGTCTTAACAATAAAAGAAAAAGAAAAAAAACACCGAAAACCATTAAGCTTAAGGTGCGAAGGTAGCCTTCTCACTGCTATCAAAGTAATGAACACATGCCGGATCTCCTATCAGCTACTCAGGTGTGGCTTAAACATCGTAAAAGGGTTCTGGTTTTACCAATAAAAGGAGTGTCAAAGTAAAGTGTGAGAGAAGGAGAGAGAGAGACAGACAGACAGACAGAGTGAGGCAGGCAAAGAAAACATGTATGCAGGGGTGTACGTGCATTTGTGTAAGTAGCAATGTATTATGAAATCCAGTATTAAAAAAAAACATATAGGGAAGTCAGTATAGTTTGGTACATGGTGGTGACAAGTATCAGCGTATGTTCTTATAAGTATGCCAGAGTAATACACTACGTTTCTCCCAAATATTATCAGTCATGGAAGGAGAATAATTCAGATAATGTAATCCATTTATGCATAAACATTGGCCTTGCTAAGAATTTTTATCCTTGAGCATTTCTAGCCTTAGTTTGCATTTGAAATTGTATGAATTTAGTACTCCAAATTTGTTACAAAATTCAATACATTATGTTAATATTATTTGGTGATAGTTAATTTTAGCATTTAAAAAAACCACAGCATAGCTGGATATTTAATTAGCTGAAAACTCAGTATGTCTCTGAAAAAAATCCAAAATCCATTATAGATAATATTATGCAAGACATTAAAGTAATCTTAAATTTTAACACAGTCTGTAAAATATACAGTTTAGAAACCTACACAGAACAATACTGAATTCAATGTAACTGTTTGGTCAAAGTAGTGAGGAAGGAGAAAATTGGGAAGACTTTAACAATGCAATTGCCAAGGAACCATAATAGCTGTCAGCTCATCAAACAGATCTAGGAAGAAATAGCTACACTAATTTTATGCTTGAGAAATATTCTAGGTCTGAAAATGTTCCTAGCTTGATACTGACTTGAAGTGTCTGGTTACTCTATGCCCACCCTGAGACACCTTCACCACTGAGATAAACTAAAATTATCACTCGTATCTAGTAGATTTCATCACAATTTAGGAAAAAAAAAAAAAAAAATAAAAAAACACCCACCAAAAACGCCACACCAAAAAAGACCCCAAAACACCACCACCAAACTACCAGAAGAAAAGCAGCTCATAGATTCCTGAGGCACCAAAGGGAGCAACTGAGTGGTCCTAGAGTCTGTCTGCTGTCACTGGAGGCAGAGGACGAGTCAGAAAGAGAGCATCAGTCCCAAATGCTAATTCAGATCTTAGGTGAGCCAGAATGCTGCTTTTCCTACCTAGGCATTTCAGTTACAGTCATGAAATCTGTACACCAAAGTATTCTTCATCTTCCGCAAAATGTTAAAAACACTTTGGTGGAAGACCTAAACTTAATAACACATTACAAATGCTCAGGCTTTATTACTAGGAAAAAAGAACACCTCAAAACAACAAAAAACAAAAATCAACACCTCTTTGTCCAAGTAAGAAGAAATAGAGAGCACTGCATGCATTTATAACGACACAAGATTAGAGCTAAGAAGCTGGGAAATCCACTTGCAGGGTTTGAGCAACTGTGAAGCAGTTTAGAGCTACACTATAGATGCTTTAACATACGGTTGCTTTGCTCCTTAGAGAAGTTAGCTCAAGTGTCCACTGAAATTGTAAGCAAAGGTCACAGTAAAAATGTGGCATTTCTGGATTTCATTTAAGGTAGCCTCCAGCAATCTCTCTCCCTGATTAGATGTGTAGCTGCTACAGCAAAGCAAAAGCAAAGGGGAAATTTGAGTCATTCAGTAGCAATGGGTTGGCCTTTACTGTGAATATTGTGAGCACAATTATCAGCAGGAAGTAGTTGTAAAAACAGGCAGTTGTTTTCAAACTCCTTTTCAGAGTTGGAACAGTTCAGGAGAACATACAACAACAGCTGAAAACAGCAGATAATACTTAATATGTATTCAAAAATTATACAATCATAAGATAAATGTCTTCTTTGAGGTTGAAAGAAAACAATGATAATTTTACATATGGAGACTGCTAGCACATGCAAAAGTTCTCAAAGGGATAGAAAGATACTGATATTGTAGATATACAAAATAACAGGACATAAACACAAGAGGACTTAAGTTATAAACACACCCAATTTAAAAAAAGGGGGGGGGGGGGGGGCGGAGAAAAAAGCAGTAACAGTTTCAACTGTTTTTCCTTTGCTGTTCATTTTTTAAACTGATTTCATCAAGGTATGCAATTGACTTCCATCACTAAAAACTTTTAAATCAAAATGAGATGAGTCTAAAGGCTTTACTTCAAAAGATTTAATTCAAGGGAATCCTTTGACCAACGTGATGCAAGAGGTCAGACCGAGTGGCCAGAATGCTCCCTTTCTGCCTTTATAATCTAGTAATCTGTGGATAATGTGAGAGCACCATGAATCACAGCAATAATGATCTCATTCTCGGCACCAGAGGAAACAAAAGTTCATGGTGAAATGAATAGTACTGGAAACCTAAAACCTAAAATACCAAAACAAGCATGCATTTGTCCTTCAGACAAACCTACATTTTACATATTCCAGCAATCATAAAGTACTTACATGCAGCAAAATCCCCATGGTTTTCAATATTAACATTTAGCAGGAGTCAAAACTGCTGTTTGCCAAAGTTGTACGTAGAGAAGCAGGAACAAATTGTGCAAGATGCTTTTAAAATAACAATAATTTACAATAGAGTTGTTAACCCTCCTAAAGAAAAAAAAAACAACCCACCTTTATTTTAGTGTATGATAATCTACAATAATCAGTAAACCTTCAAACAGATCATTTCTTGCTACTGACTCAAAATTATTCCATTATGTACCACGTCATATGTGGGAGATACAGGCACATATAAGCAGCATGGAGAATACAGAAATCTAGTATTTATTTTAGTTAGTTTTCATAAGTTACCCTCAGAACTTTTTTTACTTATTTGTACAAGCTTACTACAAAATCAGCTGTACCACAGAAAGAGGACTAATGCCAAGGAATCATGACTACAAGCCACTCAGCAGAAATCTGACATCCATAAAGCCAGACTGTCCACTAATGAAGCATTACCTTTTTCATGAAGCTAAAATGCTTTCTAACAAAAACTAAAACCAGATCCATTAAATATACAAAACAGGTAAACATAAAGTCACTCTCTGTACTCAACAAGAGCAATTCAGTTGGCTGCAAACAAAAAAGCAAAGCTTAACAGGAAATCTGACTGAAAAGCAAAAAAACATTTCTGAATATTAAAACAAATTTTTCTCAAGTTCTAAATGAAATGAAATATTTTCACTTTCAATGTTAGGGTTCTGTATAAGCTCTGTGAGAGATGGGAATTTCCCAGAAGCACCTACAATAACAAACATATGGAAATAGACAAAAGAGAGGGTGGATATAGAAGTGGAGTGATACCAGGAGGAAAAACTAGCGACAGCATTTGGCTGGCCCTGAACCCAGTTTTCCACCTTTCAGCTCAACACCCAATTCACAAACTTCCCTTTCCATACTTTCATATACCAAATGATTTCTGATTATGATTTATCATGATTATATCTCTGCTGCTTTACAAACTTTCACCATTTTAATTAGCAATTAATTAAAACTGAGAGCACTAATTGTTTAAAGTAAACATTTCTGTTCCCAATGACACTGAGCTAAAACAATTAGAAAATAACCAAAACCAATTCTTTTGTGGAAAACTCATTTCTGATAACTCTGATAAAAGCTTTGCCTTGAGGCTGAAATCCTACAGAGCCAGTTTCCAAAGTTTCTTAAATTTGCAATTTTGTCTATGCAAAGAAGTCCACATAGCACAGGCTGCACTCGAGTATACAAATAAAAACAGCATTTAACAAATCAAACAGGTAAGCACAAATGCCATTTTTATAAAAAGCTATCTTTATTTATGTGTAGATCAATGCATGATAAAAAAAAGAATTGCATTTTGGTCTGTGGGAATTTTTTCCTTCTTTGCACACAGCTGCATATCTGTGTTTCGTTAAACTGTATTTTTCTATATTCCGTACTCTAAAATCCCCAACTTAAAGACAAAAACAGTGCTGCACTTCTTCCCCAGGTAAATCAGGATGTTCTCTAGCAGTTCCCTTTCAACATGTGGAACATCACTATCTTCATAGTTAAGACAAAGTCAGTGGCAGTAATTAAGCATCATACAACCACCTAGGCAGATTATTAAAAAGAAGACAGGCATTTCGGGCTGCATTCAGCTGGCCTGATTTCATGCTGTTAACTGAAAGGGTTAGAAGTGTAGCTTTCTGGCTCACCTAAGATCTGAATTAGCCTCTGACACCAGTCCTCCCTTTCTCCATCTGCAGTGACTGCAGACAAAATCTAGGGCAACTGGGCTGCTGACTGGCGCCACAGCCGGTTAGGCTGGATGGATCCAAAGCCTGAGAGCTACATTAACCTTCAGACTCCCCAATGCACGTACAGTTCAGTCTTTACTAAATTAATGCTGTAGCTCTTCTTAATAATTGTCTTCACAGTCATTCCCATTTAGAGGAACATTTTCAAAAGCATGTCAGGCTAGCTGAATATGCAGAGAGCGTTCAGCACTTCTGAAAACACTGCCCTTAGAGAATATGGTCTTCAAAGGATTGGGACTAGGCTGTATTCCTAGTGTTACTGACTTTAAGTAAATATCCCACTGCTTTGTGGGATATTGCAAAGTATTTACATAGTCACATGTAAATTTACAACACGGCGCAACACAACCAAAAAAAAGGTAAAAAAAATTAATACATTTCTTGTCCCAAAGTGCTTGTACAGTCAACTCGTAATTATTCATGATATCAGATGGATAAAACATGCAAAGAATATTCATACTAAGCTACTGAAAGATAATCTAGTTAGTATATTTACTTTGGGAGAAGAAAATTCAGGAATAGAATGAAAATGTAAATATTAATTTTAAAGTTTTGAGAGTTGTGAGGTTAATCTTCAACCTCAATGATGTGACCATGTATAAATAACAGTTGGCTATATCCAAACAACAAAAAGTCTCCAAATAAGAAAGAGAGACCCTGTCCCCTGAACAGTAAATTGAACAAGCGCTGGTGAGTGAAAACAAGAGAGGTTGCTAGGAGAAGCAAGGTTTAAGGAAGAACTTGAAAGAAGAGTGGGGCTGGCAGACAAGAATGGGAGAGGCACCCGGAAAGGAGCAAAGCTCAAGCTGCAAGGAAAAAAGAAACAAGAGTAAATAGTAAAATCATTGCAGAAAACATCCTGTATCTGAAAAGAGTTCAAACACATAAGCAGGTACGAAATTGCACAGTCCAAAAATCTGCACAGAATGAACATTTGATAAAGTGGACATTAAAAAAAAGCATCTGGGAAGGAGGATACCAACAGTAAAGATTTAAGTAAACATAAAGGAGTTCAGTTCGCTCTCTTTTCCCTGTGTCCAAGTCTGTAAAGGTTATGACTATTGTACCAACAGTGAAAGAAAACTTTCACAGAACTCAGAGGTGCAGATTTGGAAGAACTATTCTGAGATGACAATCGGGTATTCAGCACAGCAGCAACACGCACATTTGGAAACATGAAGCAGCTGGCTGAGAGAAGTGACAGGAACTAGAAGCAGAGAAAAATCACTGCCTGCTTAGAGGTGGCAAAGGAAAACCAGCACTGTCATGAGCTTGACACTGTGCTTTTCAGAAAACTCCAAATGGAAGAGTTAATAAAGATGGGGGAAAAAAAAAAAAAGAAAGAAAGAAAAAGGTAAAGATGAAAAAAAAAAGGAAAAAAAAACACAACACCAAAAAAAACAACCCAACCCAAAAGAACCCCACACCCCAAACAGAAAAATCTCATCCAGCCTGCCCCAAACTGGCTTGATTCTGGCCCACTACCACCCCCTTCCCTGGGCTGCTATTTGTGTAGTAACATGGCAAACCAGCGTAGGGAACTGTCCAAAATAAATATTTTCTTCTCCCCCCCTTTCAGCTGAATTAACTCCCCAGTTCACATGTAACTGCACCAACACCTGGGCTGACAGAAGGCAGGGGATGACTGGGGGAGGACCGAGCAGGCAAGGGCAGAGCAAGATGACTTCTTTCTGAAGCTGCGGCAGCTCACACTGGCTTAAAGCACTCATCAAAACTAGAGCCTGAGACAATCTCTCAGTCACCCATCCCACCTTCTCAAATTTCTCTTTAAAGAAACACTGTTTGCAAAGTTCTCCCCAGCTTGCTCCAAAACACAAAGACCTACCTTATCTGAAAAAGAAACCTTAAAATAAATAAGGAGCAAAAGACTGCAGAGTAACTGCTTTATAGTAAACTAAAACCTTACAAAACTGGTAACACCTTCCTTGTTTTAAGTACATACACAGTTCCTGTGCCAAAGTTCATCATCCTACTGCTCTGGTTTACCCACAGTAAACACCCAGCTATACTTTTCAAAAAGTAGCATTACAGTGCTCAATTAAACCAGAACAAACCCAAATTCTGCAGATACAGAATGTTTTACATTTTCCATGTTAGAAGCCAAGCGTTACGTCTTTGCTTTCATACCCATACAGAGTCTAATGCACTGGTATTAAGTGCTCCTTGGAGAATTATCTCAACAGACCATTGCTGGGATGGGAGCATGGCAGCTGCTGTACCCAGCGCTGGGACATGGCGGAGTTTGCACAGAAGCTCAGATGCTGCTTTCCTGTCAGTATAAGTGAACTCAATTTATCCGTGCATAGGCATTATCTAATATCTTACATGTAAAACAGTGCCACTCATTTAGCAGAAAATTTCTGACACTAGAGCCTTTATTTTCAGAAAAAGTATAGCTTGAAAAAACTGAATTGAATCCCTGCCATTCTGAGGCTGCTGACTCCTTAATGGCCTTTGGTGGGAAGTACAACAATTGGATGTGTTAAATTTCCCATTCTCAAAGGCCTTTAAGAGAATCATATCAGCGTATGTCATATAACACAATGACAGAATAAACCCTTCTGTATCAGTTGCCTGTAGGCAGATACCTGTAGAAACCTCTTTCATTACTGGAACTGGATACTTAACTGCCATGCACCAAAGGCAGCCCTTGTATTCAGAAAGCAGGCAGTACAGGAATACCTTTCCCCCTCGTGGTGTATTCCTGTTGATCAGAAAACCTCACCTCGGCAGGCAGGAGAGCTCTCTGCATTCCCACCCGCCCTCACACCTACAGCACTCCATTGGAAAACACCAGGCGTAACGGCTTCATGGATGTGGCCAGCTCTCTCCTGGGACACGGAGGGAGCAACACTTTCACAAATGCTACCAAACTGTTAATTACTAGTCTTGAAGTAACCAAAGCAAGTTTGATTAAAGGCATTACAGTAACTCACGATAACTTCCCCAGTCACCTATCTTTGTTACAGAACTTAAGGGCGGCATGGAGCCTGAAAACTGGGTGCTTAGGACTAGTTTATCAGCAGTGCTTGGAAGTCAGTATAACACACCACTTTTAAACTGGCTGAACTCCTCAAAGCAGTCTGGTTTAGTCATTTTTAATAAAATAAACAGGAAAACATAGAGCTAAACTGATGCACCACATTGGTGGGTTGAAAAATCCTCAACCCATGCTTTCACTTTAAGAAATGCCTACACTAAATATAAAAAAGATTTCTACAAGTTCATTGTAGCAGAAACCTACATAAGTCATAAGAGCACAGAGGTATACGGAATTTTTTTTTATTAAAGAGAATTACATTTTCTAAACTTGGCTTGCCTTATGGTTCATAAATAGCAGCTTATCCCTAATGAGTTACTAATAAAGTGTTTTACCAAATATAGAATAATGCATCTTGCACAGGCTATGCTTTAGAGTACCACTGTAAGACCAAGGGAGATTTACTTAGCAGTATGGGAGTAGAAAACTTGCATTACCTCCTTGGACAGTTATGCAGGTATCTTGGGATACAATAAGACCCAGAATCAACTGAGTTGGCACATTTGAATTTACCAGCCCATGGACAAGATGCAATATGCAACCATGTCTTCACTTCTACTTTGCAGCAATGCACAAAGGAGAGATTACCTTTAGCTCTCACTGGCAGGGTGAGAAGATACCTTCACCTCCTGAGAGCCCAACTGAACAGGACTCAAGAAGAACAAAACCAAAAACAAACAAGCAACAACAACAAAAGAGAACTGCAATAGCTTTTTTAACTTTAAAAATATCAAATACCAATTTTAAATACCTTTCAGGGCTAGAGACAAATGGATGCAATTCTCAACATGACACATTCCCCTTCAACGACATAATACACTGGTTTTTAAATTTAAAACAAATTTACATCTTGAAAAGCTGCCCCTAGAAAGAAATTAAATTTGGTCCTTGAACAATATAATACAGCAGGTGGAGGGAAGAGTTTACACAGCAGGAAAGAAAGACAACCTATCTGAGATTTTAAGGTAGCTAACTTTTCTGAGGGTTCAATTATGAGAATAAATCTTTGAGATGATCTATTGAGCAGGGAAAATACAGTCACAGGCATTCGATACACTTTGTATTTTAGCTACACGAAAGGGTAGGAAATAAATGCTTCACTTTGGGAATCAGTTTTTCCCAAGAAATTGAAATGCATAGCCCAGAGGGACTCCAGGCTGTGCCTCAGGACACTGGGTTTCTGTTTCCATTTTTGCCACTGTCCCACAAAAAACATTTCATCCTTCTTTATCATGTTTTTATAATGAAAACAATAGTTTCCCCATCCTTGGTAAAATGCTCTGAAATCTTCTGATCATCTTACTATTATAATACACATTTTGACTCTGGGGTTCCCAAGTCTTTCTAAAGGGTCAGAGAAACAAATGTATTTCAGCTGTAATCTCCCAGTAGGTAACTTTATGGCCAACAATTATTTTTCAGACCATCTCCCTGCCTTTGAAAGGCCCAAGCTACATCCTGTCTTAATGCAACATCCTGATCCAACAAGTGGGTTTATGATATGCAAATCAACATAGAAACTTGTCCCCCTGACCAAAACCTGCAAAAAGGGCTTAAGAGCTAAATGACATCCTGAGCTCCTTATAAGAAAGAAATGCAATGCATATCACAGATTCAGTCCCTCCTTTCAAGTATGCCAGTTCTAACTTTCATGCCTCTATTATCTAAAACACATGGCTAAGAAGCTCCTATAGTAACTTTAAAATCCTTTATTCAGTTTAATATTTAATTCAATTTTGCACCAATTTGCTCTAAAATCACTTTGTAAATACACATATCAATTCTCAGTGTTACAAAAGATAAAGCAAGTGTCAACTCCTTGTTTATTGGTTACTCATCTTTATGAAGGGATCCTTAAGGAGCAAAAGGAAAACCCTTTACTGGGGCAAGGTGTGGGGCAGGGAGAGGGGGGTAGGAAGGGCCCAGAATACACATACCAATATCCTCATGAAAACTCAGGTCTTTGCTAAGCAATCTGCTGCAATTGTCCATTTGTCACAGATACCGCGATTCTGTTGGTATTACTGTCAATATTTACTTCACATAAGTAGGAACTCCCAAAGCATCACAAGACGATGTTGCACAGCATCAGTTAGCGAACACAGTGAAGTTTATTTACTTGCAAATGGCATTTCTCACATTCTTAAAAGTTAACAACCTTCATTAAATGGTTTTAATCGAGATGGAAAATGAGGAATATTTTCCTGAAGTGTCATTTTAAACTTTTATCCCTGTATTATCTTCTTCTGAATGCTGTAGCAATGGCAAGCACTTATCTCCTGTCTCTCTTACAGCACAGAGACTGCTCTTTCATTATCAGTTTTTAAGAAGCTGTAAACTTATCTCAGCTGCTG
Source organism: Astur gentilis (assembly GCF_929443795.1). Classification (NCBI taxonomy): domain Eukaryota; kingdom Metazoa; phylum Chordata; class Aves; order Accipitriformes; family Accipitridae; genus Astur; species Astur gentilis. The sequence goes on from NC_064904.1 coordinate 14,850,290, forward strand.
GAATTCTTTATGAGAGAAAGAAAAAAAAAATCAGTAATGATGTACATATCATCTGCCTCTGGGAAAATAAAAACTGCCAGTGATATGCTGGGAAAGATCTCCTTAGACTCCTTTCACACAGTCTTGCAGTAGTTTTATTGTAACCTAGAAGTGTAATTTCAAATATTCTACTGTGCTGACAGCAAGCTCCTAAAATACAGCTCTGCTCTGAACAAGAACCAAGAATGCTATTGTGGGTCTCGTGTTTACAGCTGCTCACTGATTGTGTCATATTTGCAAAGCTTTCAAGAAAAATGATAACTTTTTTTCCCCCACCACTGAGACTTACAAATTCAGCCTAGGATTTTGATAACAAGCTCAGTATAACACCAGAGCTAGTGAGCCTGCAGAACTTGCTCCTCTTCACAATTTTAGCTAAAAATTCCAAGGGTTTTGGCCAATATATTTGGAAAAGTATATTCCAGGGTCTTAGCAAAATCAAATAGGAGAGTAGTATGTAGAACAGGACTCCTATACGTGGGAGGCAGCAGTATGAGGTATAGATGCACATGGGACACAAACATATCTACATCATATTACTGCCTTGATGAGGAAGTCATTCTGTTTCCCTTCTGTGCCTCAGCTTCTCCAACCAGAAGATGGGGATTGTAATACTGACCTTCTCCATAAAATGCTGTAAATTCTACAGCTCCATCACCAGGACTCTCAGCTAGGAGGAAGCAAATGGAGTTACAGTCCTGATGCCAGAACTGTTTACATATTAAGTCAATATAATCATATACAATAAATACGATAGTTAAAAAAATAAAGAAACAACAGAAATAACCTGAGAGAAAGAAGCTGAAGTAGGTATATACCCGCTCAAAGCTTGGCCATTCACCTACAAAAGCTTCTTTTTGTTTGCTGTTCTCCTGACCCCGCAATTCTTGCGTTCCAGATTGCACAGCAACAGCAGCTTCAAAAGGAGAACAGGCAGCATTTGGCCCTGACTACCCTCTTGGCTTTTAACTTCCCTTACAGAAGCAAATCTGGAGTTTCTGCAAGTCAGGAAGAGGCTTTAGTCACCAGCCTCAAAAAAAAAAAAAAAAAAAAAAAAAAAAAAAAAAGGAATAAGTAAGCACCTGTCATTATGTCGCCCATCAGAAGACAGATCGCTCTGGATTCTGAGCAGAGAGAAATTCTCCATACAGAGTACTAGCCAAATACTTAAACTGCCAAGTGGAAAGACAGTTCAGCTGCACCCCTAGCAAAGTGTCACCTACCCATCAGTTTTACAGGGCACTCTAACGGACAAGGGCTCAGGGGAAACTGGCACTGCAGTGGATGCTGCTTATTTTGACTTCAGCAAAGCTGAAGACGTGGACTGCCATGGTGTTCTTAAATTGCTGAAACATCGTGGTTTGGCTAGTTGGCCTAGAAGGTAAGCATAAAAATGGCTGGACTGCCAAGTTTGAAGGGCTGTGATTAATAGTACAAAGTCCAACTAGCAGATAGTTACTACAAGCATCCCTCGGGGGGGGCAACACTGTCTTGATTAGCAATCAGACACCAAGGCAGAGGGCACCCTAGGCAAGTATGCAGATGACACCAAGCTGGGAGAGCAGTCAATACATCAGAAGGTGGGGTTGCCATTTAGAAGGATCTTAGCAAGTTGGAGAACCAGGCTGACAGGAGCTGCATCTGGTTTTGCATTTCTCGAAAAGTCTCACACCTAAAACAGATTAGTAACCCCTTGCTACAGTACAGGCTGGGACTAACCAGCTAAGGAACTGCTTGCACAAAAGGAGCTGAAGGTCCCCACGGACAAGTTGAGCAGGAGTCAGCAGCACGCTCTTGCATCAAGAAGGGCCAAACACTTACTGAGTTGTATTAGCAAAAGTGCAGCCAGCAGTCGAGGGAAGTGGTTATTCCTCTCTATTCACTACCTACAAGGCTGCATCTGGAAAGCCATATTCACGCCTAGGTTCTTAAGTACAACATCAATACTCTGGAGTAACTACAGTGGAGGGCCACTGAGATGGTTGAGGGGCTGGAGCATGTGATATACAAGGAAAAGCTGAGAGAGCTGGGCTTGCTCAGCCCAGAGAAGAGAAGGCTTTAGAGGAGATCGAATGCTGTCTTAACTACCTAATGAGGGGGTATAGAGAATATGGAGCCAAATTCTTCTCAGACACACACAGACAAAATAAAAGGTAACAGATGCAAGTTGCAGCAAGAGAAAATCTGATTAGATATTAGAGAGAAAAAAAAAAAATCTTTGCCATGAAGGTAATAAAATCCAGAGAGAGTATGACATTTCCATTGCTAGAGACAACCAACACTCAACCAGAGTAGGTCTTCAGCAATCTACTGAGGATGTGAGCAGGGAATTGGAGAAATTACTTCCAAAGGCCCCTTCTAATCTAAATTGTTCTACAATCCTACATAGGGCACAGGCTTTCTGGATTGTTTCCTGCATATTTCATCACCTTCAGATACATTGCCAATATAAACATTTCTGTGTATGTACCACACCTTCTGAGACTGCTGGAGAGCTGGTAGAAAATGGTCTGTATTCTCTCTCCTCCCATCCTAGAACCTGTCAGTAGGAAAGACTGTTGTGATGAAACACTTCTGTCAAGCTACTTTTTTTTGCAGCTTCTTTTTTTGATGCCGTCCTCATGTTCTGGATACTACCTCTCAGCCAACGTTCTTGGCTCCTGATTGTGCTCCCAACTTCTCCAGTTGCAACAGGAGGAAAGTTACCAGTTCACAGCTCTGCTGGGAGGGCTGCCAATGTTATCAGCAAAAACCAAGGGCTGGAGCATTCTCCTGTTTCATTATTGAATGACTATGAGAAACAGCTGAGACGCTGAAGCCACCAGTTCAAACACTGAGGAATGAGTACAGCAGCAACTAATACTTCGGTTGCTTTCCTCTGCCACCGTAAGAGCTTAGAGTCTAGGTGGAAGATAACAAATATTAAACTGAACATTGACAAAAATGTTTTTCAACTGAAAAACTACAATCTGATTATGTGCTGGAAATAATTATTGGCAATGAACTGGGTCCTCCAGATGTGACAAGAATGCAGTGATTTGGGAGTCCCTCAGAGACAGCAGCACAGATGCAATCCATCTGTTGCATTCTCTAGAAGACTGATCCTTTAAGGACCAGAAATTTTCTTATGGAAAAGAAAATTCAACTTAGATTCTACAGAGTTAACAGTACTCATGTGGGAAAACCAAACTTTCAACTCCAGATACAGAATAGAGTGTTCTCTGATTTCAGGTATCAACTGAGACGCAGCAGCTGAAACCTCCAGATGTTTCTTTAAAAGATGACTTCTTCAGTAATGACTTACAATTATTTTACATTTCTTTCCTCATTTCCCTGGAGATCAAGGATGGTCCACTTGTGATTTCAATGGCAAATTTCAAAAGAAATATTCTCAATTCAGAGAGCCCAGCTCTTTTGCCCAACAGGAAAAGTCACAGAAAATCACCTATAATCTCACAGCCTTTGGAGCTGAATAGGCAGAACTTCATCACTCTGAAGCCATGGCTTCATTAGGCGTGGTGGGGGGAAGCGTATTTTTTCATGCAAGTTAGCTAGAAGGGGACAAAATCCTTGCAAAGCAAGGACAATGTGGTGCTTTCTCAGAAACTAGCAAGTTCAGGTAACCTCCTGAATTTTCTGGAGTCTAACTTGAAACACCAGCTCTTTCTTTGTCCTAGAATTGTGCCACACATTAAAGTACCTGAAATGACAATAACAACTTTGTTTTCCCTTGGAAACTGCAAGGCCAAAAGGCTCTCTACAAGCCCAATAAAAAGTTAAAAGGACCAATTATAGAAGGAAAAAATACTGTAAAACAGATAAGGTGAGAAATTCTCCTGACAGTAAGACAGAGGCACTGTTTGGAGTTCTGTTTTTTATGTAATAAAGACTTTCACAATTCAGTTAGTACGTCATGTTGCTGAATATGTATTTTTACTGCACAATTTTCTCTTCATATTAAAATGTTTTAGCATACTGTAAGTTAGGCACAATTTTTTGTCCACACTAAAAGGATTTTTTTTTCAGTCTATATCGTTCCCCTCTTTCAGACTTTGCTTTCCATCATGAGTAGTTTCATATATGATAACATAAAATATATCGTTCACCATTCCTCTCTGCTTACCAATACAAAAGGAATCTGAAGAGCACTCTGATTTCTACTCCCTGTCAAGGCATAATCTAAGACTTTATTTTTGGCAGACAAGCCACTCCTTCATTGAAGAAACAGTTATATATCTCCATTTAAAAATACTGATTAGAAAATCTCATAGCACTTCACCAAAACATGCAGTCAAAACATCACTGAGACTACTGTGTTCTTCCCAAACTGGAAGGATGTTGAAAACTTAAATGATTCACTTACAGCTGATCTAAAGATGAGAGCTCTGCAATTTATGTTTTATTGTCAAATGTTTAAAGGATTAAATCTAAATAAAATACACAATACACAAGCTTCAAAGCAAACATTATCTTCAACATCTTATTTCCAATTAGCAAGTCAAAATAAAGAAGGCATAGGGAACATTTGGCTTCAAAAGCAGAGCTCTGGAAGAAATCAAGATTTTGGTTGTTTTGAGTCTCATTTAAAGCTGCTATTTTCCCAAACTGCTGAAACGGGATAAGATGGAAAGATTATTCTCTCTCTCTCGAAGGGGGGAAAATAGCAGACATACCACCATGTGATTGAGTATTACATCATTCGTACTTACAACAATACTGAGCCAGTCTGGCAATTAAACTTAAAAGACATTTTCTTTTGCCTTCAAGGAAGGACATGGACTTGCTATAAAGGCAGGCTAACAGTGAAAAGGTTAGAAAAGGCGCAGCTTACAATTCTACTTGGCATAAGATTACAAAATCCTAAAAATCTTTCACGGACAAGCATTTCCAGTATGAAGTTTATGTATGAAGACTGTCATGCAAACAAAACCCTAGTGACAAACATCTGAAGAAATAAGACAGCTCTTGAAAAGTACTTTTACCAATTTTTAAAAGACTTACACTTTATTAGGATGCAAGAAATCATCATCAAGATGACTTTCAAGATATGATGACAGGCCAGGTATGAGAATCTTATTTTTCCAAAACAAATTTGAAAGGTAATATTGTTTCTCTGATATACCTTCACTTTGTTTTTATAACATCAAAAAGTGCAAGACAAAAAAAGCTGCATAAGACTTAAGAATACAATGAAAGTGGACACAGTTTTAGAAGACCTCAAGCTAAAATAATATTTGCAGATAGCAAGCACAGAAGTGCGTATAGGTCTCAATGCACTGGCTTTTATTCACCTTATTTTGCCCTACTGATCTTAATTAAACTATTTAATAACATGAATTTGTCTTCTAAGGCATCATTCTTTCTGCATTAAAATGCAAATACACAATCTTCAAAATTATTTTAATGAAGGAGAGCATTTAATTTTCTAATTGACTTCTGAAGTATTAAAATCCAGAAAACATTAGTGATGGCTACAACTAGGAAACTTTTTCAGTGACCGGATCAAAAACAATGACCATAATTGATCATGTTTGCTGCCAGGATTTATTTAAACAAAGCATCAGGTAACACTCCCCACACACACCTTTTTTTTTTTTTTTTTCCCCCTTTTCTTAAGCAGGGTGGGCGTGCAGGGAAGGAAGGGGAAGCATCTCCTCCACATCCCACACCACATCTAGCATATCCTCTAACAAAAGCAAGAATGTGCTACACAATGACCGGCTGAACCACACTTTTTTTTATTTAGCTGGTGTTTGCAATGTATTAGCTCCCATCAGGTCAAAACACCACCCAGTTATAATGCTGGTTTTGCTGACATAAGCACCAAAATTCAGATGCAGAGATAAACTTCAGATTTAAGTAGAGAGCCAACCTAATCATTTCCTCTTTTAAACAAGCTTTAAGAAGATTGTTAAATATTTATTTTCACAAGCATGCAAGGATCGCTGAAGGTCAAAGACATCAGAGGTGTGATCCCCTTCCTTATCGTCCTTCCTTTGTATTTATTTCACTGGAAGGAGGCCTCTCTGCCATCACATTTCCCTCCCTTCATCCATCACCCAGAACTCATCCTGCCTTCATTCCCCTCATTAGTTCCCATGTCTCTGCCACCATCTTTCAAAGCATCACCCCTTCTCAGTGCTGCTGGTAAGCAAGGGCTGCCCCTCGTATTTTTATCCTAGTATTATTGATGCCTTCATAGCTTTCCTGTTCCTTGCTTCTGTTTCTTTCATTGTTTCGCGTTTACCATGAGAATGTTTCATCAGTTCAGAAACCCCAAACTGGAACTTAATTACTAAGAGGACAGACCATGCAATGAATTTTATTATTTTTATGCATGCAATAACAGACCACTATTATATGCATTAAAAATCTGGCTCAGATGCTTTTGTTCTACTGCATTACACAAGGCCCGACATGGTGACAGAGCACAGGACTGCCAAAGAATAAACACTTCTACCTGCCCACAGTGGAATCCAAGCCCACAGTGACAAGGGCTTTAGTGGACCTAATACAGAAGCCTACAGAGTAAAGCCTGTCCCCTACTTTCAAAGAGGGACAGCGATGACTTGTTTTGTCCAAACACAGAAATGTACGATGGGCAAGGGCAAAGGATCTCCAAAATTAAAACAATCCAGGTGCAATAGCTCTATTCAGTACAAACCCCATGGTTTTCAGCAGCTGTACCCATCATTGAGAAAGAATTGCCTAGAGAGAACTTGAAACACTCTGCTCTGTAAAGCAATAAAGTATTTCTGCAGTCAAATTTCAGAAGAGGGTTATTTTGACCTTTACTATTAAAAATTTCCCTTAAATGAGGAAAACATACAACAAAGCTATCAAAACCAGCCAAAATCTGTAATCTCAACAGGCCATCTTGTGACCCTTTCCCCATCTCTATCTCTGCAGATACTATGTTTAAAGCTGCATTATGGAAAAGTTGACAATTTGAGCCACCTGCTGGGTGCCAACATCCTGAGGGGAAAAAAGTTGGTCACTTGTCTACACAAAAGCTGGTGAGAATTTCATCAGCGAATTCAACGCGGCAGGACCGGGTCTCCCCTTGCCAGCACCAGAGGTCAAATACTATTTTATCCTGAGTTAATAATAGGTTAACAGAAAAGCAGATTTTCAGAGTGTGCAATTCTTAAACAAAACATTAGCCTGAACACACACACGCACGCACAAAATTAGAGTCCTCCTGCTTCTTTTGCATGATATATTTAGAAATCCTATTAGCTGGAGAGATCAACATTCTTATCTGAATTTCCAGGATGCTGTAACATGCAAAATTAGAGCAGCTCTCTTAAGTGGGTCAATTATCACTACTGCACTTAGAGCAGCTTTTCCCCTCCCTCCCTGCAGCATCCATAATGGGCATTTAGCACAAGGATTTAAACAGTAAGATGTTGAGTTGACATACACCACAATGTAAAGTTCCCTTCCCCTTTTGTATTTTCAGAATCTTAAAGGAACAAAGAAAATCACCCAAGTACAGAATCTCCACATTAAAATTATGGTCTCCCTGTGGAAAGCTTCAATGACTCTCCACAACAGGGCACCCTGCAGGATAATGCTAGTCAGCAATCACACTCACTGTTTTCCTACCACATCTGAGTCACGTACAAGTAAGGTTTATGACTTACCCCCAATGGACAAAAGGAGAACCTGAGGGCCACTAACCATCTCCCCAGCCCTGTCCCCCAGGTGCAGGGCCATACAACCAGTTTGAAAGGCTTCAGGTTTTATTTTCTTCTCAAGAGGGAATTCTCTTTAAAAGACACTGCAAATCACCAGATTCAAGTGGAACAATTCAAGGACCCAGAATCACTTCAGATACTACAAAGACATCCATAGAGGACTGACAGATATGACACAGGACCTAGGGAAACACATGCTCTTCTGCAACACAGCTGGAGGCCAGGCAAGATACCAGAGAGTGACATAGACACGACTCCTCCTGCCTTGCTGCCCCACTGCCACCCATCCACGAGCACAGGGCAGCAGCCAGGAGCAGCCCTTGCAGTAAGGGGATGCAGCGGGGAAGAGAACAGAGCCACACAACGGAGCGTACAACGTCAGCGAGCACAGGGAGAGGAAAATTTTACTTTCCCACCAACAGGAAACATGAAACACCTCATTCTCCCAGAAACATATTGCTTTATACATATCTCTTTGTATGGCAAAAAAGTGCAAGGCAGTACTGTGAGTGAAAAATAATGATTCTCCTTCACTCCATGGAAAAAGGAGACTGCATATGCTGGCTTCAGGTCATGAGCCCTGCTGTTGAAATTCAGCAGTCCAAACCCTGGCTGGAGGAGCAGGAGACAGGAAAAAATTGAGGTGCAGAAATTAAATTTCTATTGCTGTCCCTGGCTGCCCTCTTCCCTACATCTCCAGCATTTTCTCCTGTGGTACGAAATAGGAATGATCACACAAGCCAAGCATTATCAAAACACACAAACAATTTGGAAATAGATGCAAATAACATGGGGCAACATTAGCCGCACCCTATTTAAGGTGGCAGGTTTTTATTAATAGATTGAAACTCTCCCAGCTAAAATCCATCCACTCAAAAGCATGCTAATTTTAAAACTTCATTTTGAAATCAAGTGGACAAGGCTTTTCCAAGACTTCAAGTCAAAGCAAATGCTTCATTAGGAAGCATTTCTTTACCAAGAGTGTGGTCAAACACTGGAACAGGCTTCCTAGAGAGGTGGTTGATGCCCCATGCCTGTCAGCGTTTAAGAGGCATTTAGACAATGCCCTTAATAACATGCTTTAACTTTTGGTCAGCCCTGAAATGGTCAGACAGTTGGACTAGGCAATAATGCCTCCAGTCGAGCTCCCGTCCAACTGAAAACATGGTTCTACTCAACTTTCTGTGAAATGAGATCTTAGCATCCTTTACCACACATGTAAAAAAAAAAAAAAAAAAAAAAAATCTAGTGAAATGAAATAATTTGCTTTTGTAAATATATTTTTTTTAACTGTGCAATTTAAAATCCATTTCTAATCTCTTCTGTCCTTGTCACACTCACCCCTTGAACAAAACACATTTTGAATGCAACTGTATTTCATCAAAAGTAAAAGGTCAGTTACTAAAAAGAAAGTCCTTAACCAAAGAGAAATAGAAACTGGTTTTATTAACTTCCCTAACTAGAGGTCTAAAATTTTGTTGATTAAAGCCTAATTTCAAAAGTTAACTTTTTAATTGGGAACACTTGGGCCTGCTGGCTCCAGGAAGTTTCAGTAGAGGTCAAAAGATTGCTGGAGATCTACTTTTTCATTTCTAATAAAAAAGGAAGTATTGGCCTTTTCCTTGCAAAGATAGACCTTTAAGTGTTAGTAGGGAAACAAAGAATGTATCCATCAAAGGGTCTCATGGTGAGGTTATACAAAGCTTCCCAATACAGTATGGAAGCCAACAAGAGCCTGCTAATGCTTGAGAGGAAATTAGCTGAAGTTCTCTTGCAAAGACCAACAAGGCAGAAAGGCTCAGTAGCTGCTGCCTAATCTAGGATTAGAGAGACCAGTTCCTTACTCCATCACAGATTTTCTGGGTAACTTTGAATGTGTCACTTAGCCTCAGTTCTGCACCTGGAAATGAAGATAAATACTCTCAACTTCCCTTACTGTGATATGAAAATAAACACATTAAACCAGGAGGCATTCAAATAGCTTGGCAATAAAGTACAAGTACTGCAGACAAATAGGAAATAACAAAGTACTGCCCCATTCAGTGAGGAGATGCCCTTTTTTTTTTTCCAAATCTTTCTTGCCTGCTGGGATCCTGCAATGCCTTTGTGATCTTTCCTCAAAGAAAAGGGAGGTTCACAGGGCAGAGGAAGCAGGGGAGGAAAAGCGCCTTATGCTTTCCCAGCCAGCACAAGTTTACATGCAAAAGACACCCAAGGCACCAAACTTTCTCCCGTCATCCTTCTGCTCCCAATGCTCAAACTGAAGAGGTTATTTTTCTTAGACATTTAGCAGAAAGGTTCTTCTGCAAACAACTTGGAAGAGAGGCCTCACTTGGCTGCCTTGGACTGACCCCAGGAGGACCCCATCTCTTTCTTCTGACTACACACAAAGCTGCTGAAGACCACCTGAATAACTTGGGCAACCTCAGTCTCAGGAGGCTGCCCCAGTCCCAGGTGGTGAAAAGGGCTCAGCAAGCCCCCCGACATCAAGACTGATCAGCTTTACGGGGCGGGGGACGGACCTGCCCTGAATTTACCTCCAGAGGCAAACAGAGGGATATTTACACAAGATAGTTGATGAGAGAACTTTGCAAGGACTCTTCTCATGTGGAAGAGGTTTTATTTACTATGCTTTAACAAGACAGGATTTGGTTTACAACTAAGGGTGCATTTTCCAGAGAGCTTCAAAGGAAAATAAATAAATTAAAAAAAAAAAAAAAAGGTGAGTGTATGGGGGATAAAAGACATTTACCATGTAAAGTGTTGCTGTAAAAAAAAAAAAACAACAGGTGGTAGCATTGGAAAATATTACAAACAAAACAGTGGACAGTTGTACCGTCTTTCTAACAGTTGTGTACAATAAAAAGGATTGCAAACAGAATGAAATGTTCCTTGATTAAAACAAGCCAATATCCCACCTGAAAAATCCTGGCCAGGCTCTCATTGTTCCCGAGTGACCCTAGCGCAGCCACAGGTTACAGCCGAGCCCATAAGTCACTCAAACACCCTGCCCAGCTCTTCCCAAGTTCTCTCTCTCAGGAAGGCAGGACCAGCTAAAGAGCCCTTTGTTTCCATTCAAACATATGTAGGGGTGGAAAAGCTGTTCAAAACATTAAAGAGAAACAACCAAGGACTGTTACTATTCCAAGAAATAAATTAGGAGCCAGAGTCTGAAATGCCCAGAGTGCTGGCAGTGCCAGCTAAAGTCAGATGTCAATGGAAATGCTCAGCATCACTCAGCCTCTGGAAGGAGGACAACTGGTTCCATCAAACCTGAGGATTTAAAAATCACTATCTTCTTTAGGTGTATTTTTTGCATTATACCTTTACTTCTGACACTGATAATATAGACACATTTTATAAAGAGAATTTCAGGTTTTATAGCTAGCTCATCAAAAGGATGAAACACCTCCCAAATTCAGCAAATAGATAGTAAGCCATCTTCCCTTTAAAACATTAATGCTGACAAGTAATATAAGCAAGGCAGATGAAAAGCTATGTCAAAGTTCCTGCATTGTAGGGTTTTGTGTCAAATAAGCTAATAAAAACCATAAACTGATGTAAATTCAATTCAGACCTCAAACAATATATTACACTTTCTAAAGAACTATAAATAAAACCTGCACTTTAGATAAATAACATTTTATGTTCTCCAAGTTCTAGAACTATTTCTTCAGATTAAAAAAAATTGTGTTACTGAACTATTTTGCATTTTTTCATTAATGAATCAACGTATAAGAACCAAGTAGAACTTAATGTTTTCCCATTTCAGGCTGAGGTTTATTCAGGCATAATTCAGACTGCACTAGTAGACTTGGCTACAATTTTCCTCACATTTTCACAGAGGCTCACTGGCGACATGTACATTATGAAAAAAGAAGAATAAGCAGATATCCATGTCAGATAAATACATTCCACTCCCTCAAACTGAACTCAATGCAGACACAATTAAATCCTGTTTTCCCTCTCCAAATGCTTCCCACTCCTTTGGTTCTGCCGCTGGAGAGAATACAACATTTCTTGCTGCTTCAGCCCCTTACTACATCCCAGTACATCTGCTCCTGTAGCTCTCCAGGCCACATACATACTTTGCTCCTTCTACCATAAAATTTTTTAAGAAACATGTTGCCTTCTACTTCAGAGACTAATTTGTTCCTAGATAACATCTCTTGCCTCTATGACTCCCGAGTCACCCCACTAATTCATTTGGGCAAAACCCAAAACCAAGGTGCTGCCTTTGAGCTCTAAGTATGCTGGCTGCCCTTCACTACTTCTTCCATGTTATCTCTTTCCTCTAAAATATGTTCACTGATCTCCAGTCTTTAACTTCCTTTTCTAAATTTCTCCCAGATTTCTTCATAAGAGTTCTATAACCAACACAATGACAGTGAACACTTTAAACTCGGTAAATCTACTTAGGAGTGTACATAAATCTTCATGTGTTACAAATACTGTATGTCCTTTGTACAGTATATTATACAGCATATTTCTCCTCTTTGCATGCCATCCTCTGCTGGCTTCTCCAGAACACCAAAATCAACTGCAAGCTTTTTACCCTGAATGTGCATCTTCATTCTCGCCAAAGCAGCTTGTCACACGGCCATCCTCTACACCTGCTCTTGGTCCCTCTGGACCAAAGGCCCTGGGAACACGCCTGCCTCCTGTAGCACATTCCTATATTGCCAGATCTAGGCTGGAAACAAATATCGCACATTGATAATGATCATAATACTTAATCTATGGAGGCTCGAACATATTTTAATTTCAAAGGTCAGCAATAGGCACCTGTGGCTCTCAGGTTTTCAAGTTTCTAAAGAAAGAGTAAGATACCAGAAAAGGAAATTGTATTTCAGTGTTCAGAATCCATAATTTATTTGGGGTTTGTTTTTCAACTACACTGGACTTCAAATGCAAAAAAACCCAACCAAACAAAAAAAACCCAAACAAAAACCAACAACAAACCAGCAGAACCCAGGCAGAAGCTGAACGCTCTCTCCCAAAGTAACACAGTTAAATTCTTACTTTCAACTACAAAATAAAGTTTATCTAATGGATTTTTTAAAAAAGTCAACACTAACAAATTGAGCCATACAGTCATGCACTACCACTTCTTGATTCCCAGGTAGCACAGTAACCATGCAAACGAAGATGGAGTGCTTTGTGATATTGATATAGAAAGACAGAGCCCATCTTTGCAGTCTTATTCGTACTTTACTCCTAGTATATTACATGAAGTTTCACATGGGATATTATCTCCATTTAACAAAAAAAGTTGGGGAATGAATTTAGGTATTTATGAAGTGTCAACTAGACCAATATATCTTGCATATAACCAAGATACCTGCTGCAATACTTTAAAGGAGGATGTAAAAGAAGCAATGGATTTATTTTTTTTTTTTGCTAGAAAACTTAGCCACACTTGCTCCACAGATGGCTGCTACATTACAACATATCTATTTGCTTCTTACAGCTTATACTGCTTCGAATGTTTTTTTATCACTACCAGTGGGGAAAAATAGATTTGCATATTATGGCTAGACTACCATTCAGTAGTATCAAATAACAACTGTAAATAAATTACTTTAAAAATGTGACACAGGCATAAAAGAAATATTGGTAATGCTTTTAAATCAACACTGTCTTTATGGTAATGATAGAGTTATACTGTTCAAAAGTTCAGAGACTTTACATTAGAAGAGACCAGAGTAATAGGCATGCCTTCCTTTTAATCCCATTATTCCTGCAAAACCATGTTTTTTAAACATGCAAATGCAATGACTACAACACTATCAGAAAGCACTAATTTTAGAATAATGAATGTAGTTTCTGAAACTAAAAAAACCAATAGCCTCAATCTTAAAAGGAAAGCTAAGCTGTTCAACTGCTAAAATATAGAATGAGAACAGCAATTTAGAAAAAGCATCAAATCAAATAGAATACTGATATGCACATACTGTTTTAAAGTAGAAAAGAACTAAAGTGACACAGAAGTAATTGCTTGATACTAAACTCCAAATTCCAGCAACTGAAACACAACATAAAAGAAATAAAAATATATACAACAAATAAATTTGGATGGTCATCAGTATTTAAAGTTTACATGGATTTTAATGAAGTTCTACTAAACAAAAATAGGGATGGTGTAGAGCAAGGAGTACCCATTTGCAAATCTGGCCTGTGTGCAGTCCCACCTCCAGCCACTGATTTCCTGTATAATCTTTGAGCAAATTTCAGAATTTATCAAATGCCTTCTTCCTCAAAACTGAAACAGGAGGGATACTGTCGTTCCAGCAATCATTAAAAGACGGAAATCCAAATAACTTGATGGAAAACTCACTGAATGCTAATCTTTAATGCTGACACTGCAGGAGACTTGGGGTTAATTTTCATTTGCTTTAAAAAAAACAAACCAAACAAATAAAATACACCACAAACAAGTAATCCCTAGCAAGGCACAGGAAAAGTGCAATTTTATACTACAAGAGAATGTTGAGAAAGAAGAAATTCAGAGTTATCGATGGGAGGCAGAGTGACTCTATAGCTTGTAAATACTAAGTATTGTACATTTCGAAAGGGAAAAATTTTACTTGAACCACAGGAAAAACTCCTATTCACTTCATTATATAAAACCAACAGTGACAAAGTCAGCTCCTAACCACTTACCTTTTCAAATTTTGGAACAAGGTCTAACTGGGATAGTTGACTTTCTAAAAGTATGTCTTTTATTTACTTATTTTTATTTTTTAAATGCAAAAGGATACGAGGAGTTCCTTCTGTCCTACACACCAGGTAGAGACATGCAGCAATTACGTGGGTCATCTTTCTCCCCCGGGTTAGATGTTTGCTCACAGCCATCTTGAAAAAATTAAAGGCAGTATCCAGACAATGTTGATTGAGTTGAAGCTGGTTTCCCAAGTGGTGAATCTGACGTTTCCCTAGAAAAATTAACAAGGGGGAGGAAAAAAAAAAAAAAAAAGAAAATGCTTAACAACTTTATAGTTAATGTGCTTTTGGGTTGGGGCTTTGGGGTATTTTTTTGGTTTTGGGGTTTTTTTTTTCTTTTTCTTTTTTTAAAGACAAAACTGAGGGGGTGGATTTTGGATTTCATCTCTGTGTGAAATACAATAACCTCTCAAGTTTCAGGAACTATATATCCTCAGCTCCTCAGGACAAAAAAAGGTCTCGTTTCGGACTGTCAGAATTGAAATACCTGCAATCAATGAGCCCTGGAAAACAAAGCCACAAACATCTGCCCCAGAGAGGATCCAAAACATAGCCAAGACTGCTCAGACAAAAGATTATGCCCGCCTCCCTTAACATCGCTTGACAATTAGCATTTGGTTAGCTGTAGCGATGAACTTCTGAAAACTGGAGGTCGTGGCGTATTTGACACCGACGTGCAAACAGAGGAGACATTTTGTTGCAGCTCTCCAAGAAGTGATGAAGCTTGCAGTTCCTCTGACCACAACCAAAGCCCACAAGGAAAGCAGCTCTGCTCCGGCTTGCCCGTGATCACCACCGACGGGAGGCACTTCCTTCCTCCGAACACTTTCGCACCCGAGCCTTCATTTAAGGCTTGGCTGCCAGACTGCTGAGATTAGTCTGTGGCTTCAGGAAAACAAATGTGCCTTCACCCTTAAATAAAACAATTTTTTAAAAGTGTGTTTCAGATGATTCATGGCAGGAAGCGGTACAGCTGCTGGGACAGATGCGGGAAACGAGGTCCGGTCTGTCCTCACAGCTCCAGCTTTGGAAGAGTGTGCCGAAAACACAGCTTAAGAAAAAGATGGGTGGGGGAAGTCATGAGGAAAACAGAGCGCTGAAGTTCCTCAGCATACGGGGTCAGATGGCACATCAAGAAAAATCCTTTAATTCAATGTGCCGGGCAGATGTTTCCAGTACGTGTATTTACAGGAAACGCTCGTCTGTTCCCTTCAGAGATACCGCAAGTGGCTTTGCTGAAGGGGGGACGACACCTGCCGTGTGCCTCAGCCACCATTACTCACAAAAAGTGATGGCGACCACGCGATGCTTACTAGAACACCTGCACAGACTGCTCGTCTTAATTTTACGCAAACCCCTACACCATCATCACTAATAACAGAGTAAAAATGCTTAACCTCCGAACAACCTTCTGCCAAAGACGCTGCTTCAATTCCGCTTTAATAAAAAGTGACTCCAGACACACAGCCAGGGCCAGCGAGACTCCGGCCAAACAGGAGCTGTCACAAAGCAACAGCTTGTCCTTCCTGCACAAGTGGCAATTAGTGCACTCACCAACAAGATCTCCTTGTTGTAGGTGTAACACATCTGGATGAAGAAGTAACGACAGAGGAAGGATATGTCACCTTCCGCAGGAGGCGTGGGTACAATAAGCTACTCAAGAGTAATCCAAAGCCCGTTAAGCGAATAGCTTTTCCACTGCCATCAGCAGGCCCTGGACTGGCACTCACCAGCCTCAAATAAAAATACTACATCACCCCAAAATTAAGCTACTAACTAGCACTCACCCTCCCCTGAATTTTATTTCACACTCTACAACCTGTACACCAAAGCTGGATCAAGACTTACGTCCCTAAGAAAGAATCAGTTTGTACTCATCGGAGGCGGGGGGGGGGGGGGGGGGGGGGGGGGCGGAAATTGCACTTAGCCTTGAGTACTAAAACTCATTTTTGCAGTGGCAGCAAAGCAGCTTCCCTGATCAACCCCTCCCCAAACAAGTCCACCGCAGAGGCCAGCGTGGATCAGCAAGGCTATGGAAAGCCGCCTCTTCCTATCACCTAAGCTTCCTATTTTATCTGCTTGTATTTTGCCACACACAGCTCTCGAGTTGAGGACACAAAGAACTGTCATCTTTAGAGATTTTAGGCAGTACATGCAGATGTACCATCATTTAAAAAAAAAAAAAAAAAAAAATCAAAAAATTAGCCATGATCATGCCCATCTACCTCTCCCTCAGCTACAGGGAGATCCAGACTGGAATCACTGCAGCAGCAAGTGGGCAGCATTCCCTTTAAGTAAGATGGTCCAATTCAATGTCCTCAAAGGCAGCTGGTAACAAGAAACAACTTCAACAGTTTTAAGTGTTGCCTCAATTTTTCTTTTAAGTAAAGCTTTTCTGAAAACATAAAGAGAACAGTGGCTCCTATGCCAAGAAAGAACTACATGCGCTCCTGAATGCTTCTTGGGCTACTGGTGGAACCAGTACGCAGGGCCCACCTGGCTCCACAAGGACCAGGTTGGTGCAAGCCACCAAGCAAGAAGAGGTGATGAGGAAGCTTCCCATGCCACCAGCACAGCAGCATTTGATGTGGTCCTGGGCACACACAAGAGAACAGCCCAAAAGAGCTGGAGATGCAAAGTAAGAACAGGACAACCAACCATGGGACTTCCCCCCCCCCCCAAACACTCCCCTGGCCCGTCCCCGTTATGAGATAAACCTTCCATCAAGAACACCACTCTCATTCAGGGCTCCGCACCTCAGAGGGCACTTCAGAAACAAAGAACACACCAGAAGAGAAAAAAATCGTATTGAGGAAGATATTTGAAATTCATTTCTTTCACAGGCTATTCTTCCCACTGAGCTGGTCCCATCCACAAGGTACTATTAATATTCTCTGAGTATTTAACCTTTTCTTAATTTCAAATGTTGAAATACAATTCATCATAATCCATCCTAGGTAAACAGCATGCCTGTTTGAGTAATATATGCTTTTTTAGCTGAGCTCCTCATCCAGCATCAATATTTTAAAATGCAATTACTTTAGGGGTGACCAGTCTTTGTCTACTGACAAATACCAAAGAGATCTAAGAGCACAGAAAGGTGCTTGTCCACTTAGGAAATGCTGTTTCTTTGAATGTTTTAATCAACCTTCAGCAGACCAGTGAAGGCTTTAATTCTGTGTGCTAGTACTCCCTTAAAGTTGCTTTGTAGTATTACGTCAGTCATACAGTTTGTGGAAAAATAAGGCAACTGTTACACTGCCATTGATCCCCAAAATGAAAAACCTAACACAGGACAAGAAGTGTCTTAGAAATTATGTGCATCTTGATAACTAACTTGGTTTTGTCCTTATCTGTTACGAGAGAGAAAAAAATGTACTGTTTATAGCATCATCTAAGATACTTGCATTCTGTAACCAGTTTCCTATTTACTAAAGAAAGATCAAAAGCTTTGTTGTTCCTCCACCACCACCCCCGCCCCTTGAATTTAACATGACAACAAAATTCTTTTTTTCTGGTATCTTATGTAACACTAAAAAAAAAAAAAAAAAGCTAGAAAAGCCAGCATTAGCAATCATGCTTCTAGATTTCTCCACAGGGAACAGAAGATACTAGCCCTTCTGGCTCCTTCACAGATGCAAGAAGCATCTCCATTCAAAAGGTAACTTCAAGAAAAGGCAGGTATGGACTAAATGGCTACTGGCCCAGTACCTCAGTACCAAACTATTGTACAGTGCCCTCATCCCAGTCAGATGACAATCAAAAGCATGTAATTTTGTGACTTCCAACCTTTTCTGCCAATCTCACCAATCTGACATTTCCAGAGTTGAAAAATGTGTCTCCATAATATTTAACTATAAATACAGCAACTTAATCTGTTGGTATCTGAAAAGCAGATGTTCATACTTGGAGAAACTGGGCATAAGAAAATAACTGATCAAAATAAATTCTCTATCCAATGCTCCAGTTACTGTTGACAAACGTGAACAGAGACCAAATACCCATTCATACTGCCAGTCCTCATCATGAAAAGTCCTCCTAACTGTGCAATGGTAGCCACAAACCTTGCTAAGCATTCAGATACCTTCTTACGTGAGTGACTGCTCCCCCAGCAGTATGGCCAGTGCAGGGAGAAGCTGCAGAGCAGCTGCCAAGCTACAGGGCTGGGAAGATGAACAATTCCCTCCAGCAAACCTACAATACCACATTGTGTCTATCAGCCCTTGAACGTACTCCCACTCCCACTGCTCCTTGCTAGCTGGGTGGCATTTTATAACCTTCCATTTGCTGTTTATCTCCTGACTGTCTCTATCATTTGCTCTAGACTACCAGCATGGCTTCAATCAGCCCCAATGGCTGGCTAATGCCCTTTCCGCCAGTTTGACCATATGGTCCCAGTGTGCAGTGAGCTGGTCCAGCTATCTGGAAGAATGCAACAAGCCTTATGATCTCAGCCAAAACAGTGGGAATATCCGACATTACAAAGCAATTTATTAGTAATCTGCTCAACTCTGTATTCACCGAATTACATCACAGTGTTAGAAACTCAAACGAATTGAACTGCTCTACTGGATAGAAAAGAAAATAAAAAGAAAAGAGCTGCCACACCTTTAAACCCTGTCGTGCTCTGGGTTATAAAACAAAACTCAGGACAACAGCCTTCTGACTTTCTGATCCATTTTATGCAGTAGAACAGTTTTTTTAAAAAGTTTGAGTGGGACGATACTCTAAAAACTTACTACTATCTCAGTACTATAAAAGAATATCATTATGTGGAACAGTCAGAAATAAATATTGCATTTTTTTCTAAATTACTAGGCGACAGTACAACACATAAACAAAATATACAGGGGTAAAACAAGTCTCTTAGTAGGTTCATCTTTTATTAGTAACTTGCAAAAAGAGTTGCCTCTTTTGGGCCTTACAGGTTTTTGACAGATCCTGGGATTCTTATTTTAAATCAAAATAAATAGAGCCTTTAAGGTCAAAGCTTACATTTCATGCTGCCCTTGCAATTTAGCGATAGCATTAAAGTGGTGTCTAAGTATCTTTGGGAGAAGGACAAGGAATAATGTCTTTTTAAAAAGGCAGCAGAAGCTCATCAGAAAGGTTACAAAAATCCTCCCCCTACCCTCACCAGTAAAACATTAAATTTTTTCCTTTAAAAAGCAAAAGAACAAAAGTCTATAAACTACAGAAATTTCGCAACATATAGGACACATACCAGGCAGTTTCCATTTATTTCTCAAAGGCTCATCATACCATTGGGGTGGAGGGAACCAAGGGCAGGGGGGCAGCGGGGGGGGGGGGGGGGGGGGAGCTTGCACTTGTGTAAGCAATACACAAAATCAAGTTCCCAGGCTACCAAGTAGTAAAGTTTATCACACTCCTGAATCTGCATCTAGAAACAAAAGATGCTTTTCAGTTTTTAGTTCCAAGCCTACTAAAAAAAGTGTTTCTACCCATCTACTCCCAGCATGCTGAAAGAAACACCATCATCTTCTCAACCGATGCCAATCTCAATGCTTTGAACTGGCACATAAGACCGCTGAATGCTACTATCCTTTTATTTCAGAAAATTTCTATTCTTTTGATGGAGGAAACAGTGGTTATTACAAAAAAAAATGCGTAGGCTAGCAATCACTGTCACAAAAATAGATTTGCAGAAAATCTTGGTAATATTAAATGCTTACACAACAGGCAGTTGATAGCAAAACTGCAGCTTAAGTTATAATAGAAGCAAAATAGAAAAGGGGGGAAAATCAGACCCATTCTTTACAAGCAATTTTCTTTCTTTTATGATCTCGTTACTACAGAAACATCTTGTTCTCTTCCCCTATTCAAGAGGAATCATACCTTTTTTTGGATCCCTTAAAAGTCAGTAATGTCAACCAGCTACAGCTATATATTACTCTCATCTGGCTTCTGCCTGCTCATCTGCAACCCTCCCCTCAGACTGACAGAGACTGTAACACTGCTATTTCAAAGTAGTACTTTTCAGTAGGAAGCATAAGTTTCCAGGGAAATGACAAGCAGTACACAGCCAGAGCTTAAATGAATTGTTATTACAATACTAAACTGCATCATCAAAATCCAGGCATACAGATTTTCCCCCCTTTCTGCAATTTGCTCGAGGGGGCCTGGAAGCTAGCACTACCTGAATCAGGCAATGGAGTCATGTTAACAGCACTAATCCTTTTTTTGCAAAAAGGATTGTTATGGTAACAAACACTAGATTCTATTAAAGGAAACATTTTGGATGGGTTTTGCTTGGGTATTCATTTCCAGAATTTGAATTACTTTACTGACTAAATTTTATGTGCAGACCTTATTCTGCATTTGGGTTTTCACTCCTTTTCTTTCTTTGAAAAGGCTCCCCAAAAGAACTCCTCCTCCCCCACACCCCAAAGCAGTTTTTATGTGTGGACATCCCTGCATGCTTTGTCATATCTTTCAATTTCAGCAAGTCCCAGCTCAAAGCCTGAATGAATTTCCTGCTCTTTGCTCCATGCCAGGCTTCTATGTTGTTTGTATTACAAATAAGTAAAACAAACAAAGCCACAACAGGGAAAGTCCTGGAGTATCAGTAGGGCTACTCTTATGAAGGCTGGTCCCAGAAGCCTAATCAAGGGTAGAGTCCCATGATCAAAGACAAGAAAACATTTAAAGCCCAAACAATGGGGGGAGGCAGGGAGGAAACCAAGGCGATGGCTGTAGCGATCACACCGAGCATTTCCAGCAACATGCACAATACTGTGAATGAGAAGCAGCTTTATCTCCGTGAGCCTGTAATGAAAAAGGCAGATGAACAGTAAAAGTAGAAGCACGGCAGGACATTACAGCAGTGCTGACACAGCACAATACCAACTTTAATTTTATTAAGCATAGCCAAGAGTTATTCCCAGTAACACCTAATTGCCTACGAGGAATGTGATAAACATGCTGGCTTCATTCCCATACCCTGCCTAACTTCAGCCTAGCCCCAAACCCCCACTTTGCCACCACCTAATTGTGGGTGCACCCCACGTCCCCAGACCCATGCTGTCCCACACGAGAACTCCCCAGTTTCTCCACTGGATGTGTCAGTCCCAGGACTGAGCAACCGAGTCCGTGCACACTCAGCCCTCCTCCAGCTGATGCATCCCTGTGCCTGCGTCACCTGGCAGACCTGCTTTGGGGACAGCCCAAGGGTACGCTCTGTTCCTGTTATCTCAGCAGAGTAAAACAGTTCCTGCCCCTTTCCCTGTGATATTCCACCAGCTGCGCCAGCACAACTGTTTGTGGGGATGCACAGAAAAATCAAACCAGTAAACTGATCCTTGTTAAAAATAACCTTGTGAAATAAAAAAAAAGGACTTAATCCAGACCTGTTTACTGAAGGATTGATGCCTCCACTTTATCTTCTTAGGGCCAGAACCAGACTATCTCAGCACAGAGACCTGTATTCAATTTCTCTGCCTGCTGACAACAATCCAATCCATCCATTTTGCCTCCCATGAGAGTGCCCCAATTACCAGGTGCAGCTCCCTGTCTCTCCTGGTAAAGCCCTTCCATTGCATGTCAAATGTTCATTCATTCAGCTAAAGAGGACTTGCATGCATCTTTAAGATTGATAGCTTAAAAATCCAGACCGTGGTCACTACTCCAACCACTTCTTAAATATTTGATACTAAGCTACTTTTCTTTCACCTAGAAAATCTGCTGTTAACATCTCTTCCCAGCACTTATCTTTACCTCTGAAAGTATTCATTCCCTCAAAATAAAGCGCCCACATAACTTTCCCGCTCCCTCCTCCCAAACATTTTTTCCATTCCCCAATTGTATGATACCACTCCCACATGGGCAGCCTCTTTGCATATACAGCAACTGGCCATTTGAATTAATTTGCCTTACCCACTCTGAAACATTTGGCATTGTGAGCAGTTCCTCTGACTTCTTGCATTCAGTTCCTGGAATTCTGCTTCCCTCACAGGTGGTAGTTCTACTGCTGCCATTTCATTCCCATTATCCATCTAACTGCTACCCCTGCTTCAGCAACAGACAGAAGCCATACAGTTTATTCATGCACTGCACCTAAACTATTGCTAACCTTGTCCTGTCATCCTTAGGCAGCAGTTTGCTTGCTTGCTTCTTACCCTTGCTTAATTTTCTTCTTAATATAGCTAAAGAACTTCATGCTAATGAAGTCCTTACTGAACTTCACTTCTGGTGTCAAGAGTTGGAAAACCACAGCCAATGCTGACATTAAAAAAAAAAAAGCCAACAACAAAAAACCCAGTCTGTTGATTCACTAGCATCTGAAGGTATTGGATTATGATTGTTTTAAGTCAAGCTAAAGCCCAAGCTGTTGCTGCAGACAGCATTCCCACCTCCGGCACGACATTTACGTGGCCGCATGCTGATACAGATGAGGGAACTTGCTCTGCTGAAAATCAGCTCAAACAACAAGAAGTTAAATGTTCATTTGGACCAGTTCCCTCATATAACTCAACAAGCAGCCTCCCAAGCACTAACGGCAGCAGAATGTGGCTAGGGCGAGGAGAAATGCTGTCAGCAGCAGCGTACATGTGAATCAACTTAAAGCGAACATGAGACTGCAGCCTAAATGGGTCAAAGAGAAAAATACACACTATCCCTATGCTTCCTCCTGCTTCCCTGCTACTGCTCCCAGCCCTTGCCACTCCTCTCATACAAGTAAGCTTACATAAAAGTCTGACTTATCACAGTTTAAACAAATGCTAATATGTTCATTAGTTGTTTGCATATTAGAATGCTTCAGGTCGTTTAAGATTAATTTTGGAAGCAAGCAAATATGGACTATTTCATATCCCAAAGTTTTGTCAGCTGAATTTTTTGCCCGTATAAGATTTGCAGCTGTTTCAAAGTCAAAACAGCTGGAAGACTGCACTACTGGCAAGAACTGTAGGCACATGTACGATTAATGTAGCACAGCCCTTACCTATCTGACATTAAGGGAATTAGAAAGAAAAATTTAAGATACAAAGAACTTTTAGGTAGTGGTAGCTTTTGAGAATGCAAGATTTACTTCTGAAAGCACCATCAGTTAGGCTTTGCTTTAATCTTCCTCTGTTTTGTTTGGACAGTGATTTTTTTTTTTTTTTTTTTTTTAAATTACAGTTTAAATGACAGTTATTCTTAGAGATTTTTCTGTATCTATATACACGTAAAGCTTTTTCCCCACACTTATCAATTACCAATTGTTACTCTTGTCACAACAAGAAATGAAACATTTCTGCTGTCACACAGCATTACTGCTGATCCAAACACCACCTTCAACCATCCAAAATCATTTCTACATCACTGCAAGGGAAAAAAAAAGGCAAAAGATTTGCTCATTACATAATCTGACAGTTTTGAAAAGATCACTTTTTTTAAGTTTTAAAACCCCATAATTCTAGCATTATGAGAGAGATCAGAATTTGTTTCATACCTACAAAGCAAAAAGCATTTAACTAACAAGTACCAATCTACACAGCTAGAAAAATTCAAGAATACAGCACAATATAGGAAAAAAATTCTGTTGCGTATTGGTAAAAGTTATCAAAATCTTTAACACAAAACAAATATGAAGACTAAACACAAATGGATCCATTGCTGCAATAGAAAACTTTACAGATGCAAACAGCATGGACATCAGTGCAGCGTTATCTGCTTGCTGACAGCAAGTTCTAGTGCCTTCCCTGCAGATCAGGGCTTTTGCAAGGCAGAGTGAAAACTGACAGGAGCCATTTTTCAGAGTCTTGCAGACACCACTGAAGCAGACAGGAGCCCTGGGAGTCAAGGTGCTTCGCATGGATGAGGAGGATGCAGGAGCTGAAGGCATCCCCCTGTCCAGAACTGCCACTAAGGCCAAGGGGACAGGGACAAGAGCAGAAGTAATTGAGTTACCACAGCTGAACAATTACCACTTCTCAGCTGCGCTGCAGTGACTGTTAGCTAAGGTCACACATACTAAGATTGTTTCAAAAATAATAAAAAAAAATAATAATGTTCCTGTTTAATCCACCTTCCCTGCTATACAAACCAGTCCAGCCTTTCCCTTTTTTTGCCAAGAGGCTTCTGCGAACCTTCCCTACTTTCCTTGTCCACCTGTAATACTTACTTTCTATAACATGTCTGAGAATTTACTTGTCCTCAGACACATGCAGAACAATTTTCCTCCCCTAGAGTTCAGCCGTGCTCCTCTGCACGCCAGTTGTTCTGTCAAAATACAACTGTTAGAGCTACGTTATTTCCACTCTCCATCATCCGACTGTGTAGGCAGGAAAGACCTTACTGACAGAGACTAATACCAATACTCTGCTCTCAACCTGTACTTGACTTAAGGTTGCTGCTTCTTCTTCAGGACTGAAAAAGGCCTGTGAGCCCAAAGCTAGTCTCAGGCTCTGGGTTGTGGGTTGGTGGGGTGTTTTTTTTTCTTTTCTTTTCTTCCCCCTTAATTCTACATGCAAATCTAACAAAGGGCACTCTCTCCTCATCCAGACCTTACCCAACTGACAGTCAAAGATGATGTATGACAGAGTAATTCCAAAAGTAAACATTTCATAAATATCAACTAATTGGCAAATCTCTTAAATTACCTCAAAAAAATGGAAATATGGTGAGAAAGCATCAAGGGAAAAAGGATGCAGAGAGAAGTAGTTGAGGGGGGTGAAGAAAAAGAGGCAGTTATTAAAGATATCAAAGGGATAAGAGATAAAACATGATCTAAAAATGGAAGCAGAAAGACAGAAGCAGCAAAATTAAGCTGGGAAAGGCACAGAGACGTTACAAAAGCAAGAAAGACTGTATTAGGTTAATACTTATTTAAGGTATTTTTATATGAAGCTGACAAGAGTGGTCAAATACTTCTTCCTTCATATGGAAGGGATAAAAAACCTGGTAGTTAGGTAAGACAGCATCAGTCTTTATCCAGGTTGCAACTAAAGAATGAAATTCTGCCCTTAGTTTGTCCCTGGCAGCTGAGTCCATCAGCTACAGATAACAAGGAGAATGAATCTAAGGGGGCTGCTCTCCTTTACCACTACAAAAGGCCTATTTAGATCAGAGCTACAACTGTTCCTCTTAGTTTTATCTGTGCACTGCCCATGGACGATGGAAGAAGTTATGGACGGAGCTTGAGCCTCAACTTTTGCATTTCCTTCCTTTTTAAACTAAAAATAAGTGAAGGTTGCCACAAATCTCAGCTAAATGATGTAGTGAATCAGTGAAGCTATTTATCAAGCCAGTCTCTTGTGCTATATACTTCAGCTTGGAGTTGAAAGGAGATTTATGTTTAAAAAGAGAATGCACGTACATATTTCAGGAACAGCCTTATATTTCTTTAAACAATAACATTTATATAAGTCAGATGTACAGATTGTCCAGTAAAGAATTAAAATTACAATGCCATCTATGTATTTCTACAGAGCCAACGTGACCCTCTTAGATATTATTTGAATATGCCAAATATATTCTATCTGTCTGTTTGTGATCCCTTCCATTTATAAAAAGCTACTCTTTACATACAGGATGTCATCAGCAACTACTCTGGGAGGAGGGAATTTTCACTAGACTTTGTTCTCCTCAGGAACCCTGATCACCCTAGAATTAAAGATGGTGAGCACAGCAGGGGGAACAAGGGGTGGGTGTTTAAAGACACAGAGACTGAATTTACAGCCTTCACCAAATTACCAAACATGCTTTGTTAAGAGAAGAGCAGAAGATCACTAGATTTCTGGAAGACAATGGAAGTTTAAGCCATAAATAGATATAAGCATGAGTTCATGCCTAAGGACTAAAAACATAAAATTAAAGGAAAATGTAAGCACCATGGTTAATGGGAACTTACAGCAAACTCATTGGACCTCATAATAGTTTCCCAAGGGTACTGGTGGAAACTCCCACTGCTTGGAACATATGAATCCAGGAAGGGCAAAACACAAGAAAAATGCATGATATGAAATGATCCTGTATAAGAAAAATGGGCTGAGATGATTTACTAGGCTAAAGTAAGTTCTTATGCTTTTGCAAAACTGTAAGCTTAAGAGAGAGGCTGCTTTGCATGACAGAATCATTCTGTATTCTGAGTGTACAGAACAGGGGAAAAAATTCCCTCACCCTTTCCTCCCCAAAGAGCCATCTCTGCTGACTCGTACAGCCTCCAGCCTGCTCACCGTTTGGCAGCAGAGCAATACAGACCCAACGCCAGACAGACCAACCTGACCTGTACAGCAAAGATCCACCTACTCAAGTTCCCACCTCTTAATTTTTTTCCATAGTCACCATTCCATCTAGTTTTCCTAAAGTAAACATTGTATTAACAACACTCCACAAAAAAAACCAACCAAACCTCAACACTTGTTCATCTAAAAGTCTGAGAAATTCTGTCCATAACCAAATCTTTAGATACCAACTTGTTTGCTCTTCAAAACAATCCACTTGCCTCCAGTGTGCCAGTCCTTAGTAGTTAAAAGAAAATTTTGGGTAAGCACAATTACATTTTTCTGTTCTCTATGTGCTAAACCTCAAAGATCAATTACAACAGGGTTTTTTCTGTGCAGTATGACTCCAAGATAAGATGTGAGATCATCCATTAAACATACATATCCAAGACTAGATGCATTATTAATTCATTTTCCCCTAGGTAATATGGCATGGTGAAAAATAGCTACCAGAGAACATACTGACTAAAGACTTAAACAGAAATCAGTGGATTTATGTGATGATTGCTATGCAGCAACCTAACAGATCTCATTAAAGGAGACATGGATTCTTCTCCCTTGATACAGTCACTGCTCCTACAGAGCAGATGCTGATGTTCAACACAAGGAAGAATATTGATTGCAACATACCCCAGAAACAGTTCTTACACCAGTTGTGAGAATGATCTATCTTGACTAAATATTGCCTGAGTCTTGACTACAGACAGGTCTCAACTTTATAGCATTTTTCTGATTAGTAACAGTGTTTGGAAAATCTCTTTTTTAAAGTAAATTGGTTATAAAACACTACCTGCCTCAGCATTTCAATTAGGCAGGTGCTGTAAGCACCAAAATTAGTTTTTACTGTTGTCCTCTGACTTTGTGGAGCTGCGATCAGGGAAGCTGCCCTAAGGAATCGCTTAACATCAGCATCATCTCGAACCCAACTAACATATTGCTTCGGTGAGTCTGTAGAGTAAATTCTATTTACTGACCTCTTAAGATCACAATAAACAAACACTTGAATCAACTGCTTGCCTCAGACCTGTTTATGCTACAAGCAGCTCCTCGCTGAAGGCCTCAGAAGTTCTAAAGCTACATTAATCAACATCAAGGACCATGCTTTTCCTCCACAAAACAATTACAATCTGGCCCTTCCTCCTTCCTGCCTTTTGTATTTTACCGTAAGAGTGTTAGGAAAAGCAGATAGGCAGATAAAATTCTGCCTAGCTTTGTGCAAGATGACCTTAAGTCCACATATCCATGGCCCTGGCAGCTACAGGAGCAACAGGACACACTGAAGTTAGCATTTCTGTATGGTCAAACGCTATCCTACTACATCACCATACAACAAGAAGTATATGTGCTACTTTGTTTAATCCAGCTTTAATTACCATAAGCATTCAATTCCTATTGAAAGCCATGCTCCTACAGATGGGAAGCTGAACTTGGCACAACCAAACATTTCTGAGAGCCCCAAATCAATTGTGGTTTTAGCTTCTGGTAGCTGTGCCTCTTATCGTTTTGAAATCACAGCACTCAAACTTCAACAACATTTTGTTCCAAGTGGCTGTTACTATGTTGTCTCCCTTTTAAGCTTTCTACAGACTAAATCAGGAATGGGTATCTGACATAAGGATCCTTCTTCTTAGCTTAACAGCGAGCAAGTGTGTCTGGAGAAGATAGAAAACCACACACAATTCTCCACATTGAACCATGGAGGCAGGTGGCAATCCTTCACGTCTGCTGTGAGATGCAGAGGAGACAAACCACTCCAAATGTACTCTTTGAAGAACTTGATTTTTGTTTCCATGTCACTGCTTACACTCCCTTATGCTCATCTTTATCTTCTGCGTTTTCTTAGGATTATATTTGCTGTTTAATATTCAGTGTCACTGTAATCCCACAACTTGACTTTCCTGGCACGACAAATCAATGTTTCTCAGAAATCCAAAACAACCTCAAAGCTTTTTTCTTCCTCTGTGTCAAAGACCTTGATCAACATCATGTTTCCTTTTCTTCTTAAAGCTGGTATCAAACACTGCAATGATCTCAGAATGAAATTTGTTGTATATGTCAGATCAAAAAGTAAAGAGCAGAATTGGGGGGAAACAAAACTACCCACACATACAGTAGGAAAACTGCCTAGTCAATGGCAAAAAGAGCATATGAGCACCACTGTAACCCTTCAAAAAGAACATTATTTCTATTCTCAGTTCTCCAAGATCTGAAATAGGGTGGAAACTACCCTTGAGACAACCATCTGCCATCAATGCATGGTAGACTCACCATGGACCAAGAATGGAAAGAGACAGAAGTATGTTTATGATCCACAGGATGTCTAACAACTTTATTTTGACCAAAGTTACAGATATCCATTTGCTCTCAAGAAAGAAGCTGGCAGCAAGCAAGAGTTAACTTTTAGTATAGGGCCAGCTGGAATAACACAGACCACTCAGACAACAAACGTCACCTCACAAGCACCCTGGATTTGTTCCAAAAATCACTTGAAAAGTGGTATTCTTTCTTGACACGCTCAAGGACTGATTCAGCTTGCACCAGAAGCAGTACTTCCCCCCCCACCCCCCCCCCCCCCCCCCCGCCCCAGTACATGTTAGGAACCATAGTTTCTAAATCTACTTTGAGATGATTTTGAATAGTCTCAGGATACACATTTTCCCACAGTATCACTAAGCAAGCTTGTAAATTATTTTCCTTGTATTTAAGCTTAAAAACAAAGTTTTCATGTCAGATTATTCCCCCACCTCCCAAAAGAAAGAAGCCTTTAGATATAGAAATATATTTTTTAAGGTGGAAAGGGAGTGTATTTGCAAAGCTATTCACCCACATTTGTACTGCTACGAAATCACTTACAAGATTTCAGCTGACATTCAATAATTTTATTTCTAGCTATTTCCCTGAGCTCACAGAGCTTTCATGGCCAGGGAAGTAAGCAAACATAACACCTGCTTGGATTTGGCAAGCTGTATGGGGCTCAGAATAATAAGGCAAGCCCTCTAAAATCTCCCTCATTTACAGATGCCAATTTGCTGACAATAGGAAGATAGCTATGCTCACCTTTGGAAATGAGGATGAGTTTGGATTAGCAAATACTGAAGATTCATCTCACATTTAAAATGGAGGCTGGTAGTTAGAGAGAAATGAATGATAAACTAAGAGCTATTACTGATTTATTGCTTTTTCATATAAAGTCTGCTTTCCTTTTCAGTCCAGAGCAAACCCAGGGTAAGAAGCAGGAGTGAACACACAAAAACCTCAGCCTGAAGACTAGGTACCACTGGAGCAGCTGGGGCTGTACTTTTCAACATTTTTTTATTTTGTAAGAGCATTTTCCTAATCTTTTACTGATTAGAAGAAATCTACTTTCTTGTTTTATAACAAATCAGGTAATATATCAGAGGATAAAGTTACCAGAGACAGTTGAAACGGGAAATCCAACATTCCCCATCCATCCCACCACCACCCCTTGCACCAGCTCCTAGTGCTCTTCAGATTTTGTGCTGAGCCGCAAACTAAGTCAAAAAGAAAAAGCAGTCAGTTTTCTACAGGCATCATCAGCCAGAGCAAGCAAGAGAAGACAAGCACTGGCAAGAAGTACAGCAGCAAGCCTTGAGAGCAGTTCATCAGTAACATGCAACTCCTGATTTGTCTAAGATGCTACAAAGAGCTTGGAAGCAGAAGTTTACACCTGTCCACACACTCCCTCAAAACATACAGTATACATATTCCATGAGCAAAGACATCAATCTCCTAACCTGATTTAGAAAGTGTCTTTTCCTATGTAAAAGGATTTCTATGGATGTGTCTAAGCTTACATGTATACACACACATGCCCAAAGGAATCAGAAATGCCTTTCTCCATCAAGTGGCTCTGCAAAACCCTGAAAATAAGTACCAGGATGACTACTAAGGATGATCACCCAGGCTTTAGCACCCGTGATACCCCATGAGAGTGTGGCTGGAGAATCTGTAGTGTTTATATCCCCCTTTTAGGGAAGATAACATGACGCTTTCTAAAAAGGAAGAACATCAAAGATGGCTGTGTCTTACACATCAATTTTGCAAGGATAGGAAACAAGCAGCCTTTGGGTTCACTATGTTCTATAATGCTATCAGAAAAAAAAACAAAACACAAAAACAACCCTCAGACCAGACCTAATGGCCAGTGTCTGGAGAGTAACCCATTCTCAGAAATTCATCCTAAATGGACTACAAAGCAAAGTGCAAACTACTGAACCATATACAGCTCCCTTTGTGGCAATACTAAGTTCATGATTCCTACCGTAAAAATGCATGGAATGCTTTCCCTGAATATCGATTTATAAAAGCAATCAAATAGCATATCTAGGGTACAATGTAAATACTACTCATATACATTCTCTCTAATGAATGACAATCATACAGGAGAACATGTGTGTCTAATTACTGTACATGAACCCAGCTCTGTGTATACCTCCAGAAACTGGAACTATGATCCTGTAACTGCTTTCTTAATGTTATACATTTCATAATATACTACTCAGAAGTACTACTAATCAACTGTGTGGTTTTAGAGCACATAAAGAAATTACATACAGCTTTCTTCTAAAAATCCCATTCCTAATTGATTTTACTAAAAAATTATTTATATGCTCATTAGCATAATATAATTTCTTAGGGAGTCACACTGTTGACTATAATTAGCCATTTGTTTTATTGCATTCAGTGCTAAACCTTTCTTTGAAGAAAGATCCATGTTTGATTCTTCTATTGTTCAAACTTAAGAGTAGCCTCTTTGGGTTGAAAATGCAGGAATCCTCTGAACTGACTTTAAACAGCTAAGCAATCAATTACCTTTTCACTTAATTTATGCTGTGTTTGTTTGGGACAGCTTTGTTAATAACAGCATGAAGGCTTTAAGTCTAGGTGATTAAAGCCAGATTTCTAGGTACATATTTGGGACCCCAAACAATAATGCCAAGCAAACACAGCTCCCACTGACATCCAGAGTAGGTCCAAACAGCATAGCTCAAAAACAGGTTTAAGCATGCTGAACCCAACTCCTTGCCACACTGCTGGCAGTCCTTACCCACACTGGAGCCTGTGTTCAAGGACACCATGCTGTACTTCTGTCTCTACTTTATAAGTGTCATTTGCTTATAATTTCCATTAGAAAATAAAGTTTAAAAAAAATCACTATGTAGGGAACAAATTCTTTTTTCAAGTGTTACATGCTCAGTGTAGGAAGTTACATCTAAAATTATAGCAATAATAATGCTTTTAGGAGAGGTATGCATTTGACAACTCTACCCCAGTCCCACAATTCCTCAAGCTTCCTTCATTTCTACCTATATGGTTGATTGTACTTATGTTTAGTCTAGGCAGACTAGTACTTAGTTGTCCTTATTGTCCAAAATGATTCAATTATTTGAGTACAAAGAGGGGGAAAAAAATAATCTTCATCTAAAGGAATAGTTTACGACTTTAAACTCATGATTTCCCATCCACAGTTTATCCATAAATAGCCAGTTCCGTAAAGCAGTAGGAAAAAAGCAACTTTCTTTACAACTGTAATTGCTGTACAACTGTTGTGGGAAAAAAATTACTATTTTATACGGATGATGTAAAGATTTTTCTAAATAAGAGGAATAAGTATTACATTCATTGAAGACATTAAAAAGCAGTTCTGTATTAGGAGCCTGGATGTTGTTTTTTTAAAAAGCCTCCTTCCAGAGCAGGCTGGAGTTCTTGCCTTTCAAAAGATGCAAGGTTTAATTAAATGTCATTCACGAAACAGGTTATGTTCAGCTTATGAGGAGACATCACTCTTCAACCTTCTACCTTTGATAAAACATGCAGTACCTGCATGTTATCCTCCTTCATTACTTAATGCAAGCCTTCATAAACTCATCACCCAAGAAGGAATCACACAGGCTACAGCCCAGATAAGGTCCCACACCCAACATCCAACCTCCTAAATTATCCCATATACCATTTTTACATCAGAGATGGTCATAAACTATGCGTGGCAAATTCCAAACTGAGCAGCTAGCAGAAGAGCAAACCCAAAATTTTCAGGAAAAGCTCTACGTTAAAAACATGACTGAAGAAAGAAATTCTCTCCCTCACCACTCCTCCCATGAAATTACAGTTGAATAACTATGACAATGGCAGAATTTAAACTTACGGTCAAAAAGTGTTTTAAGCAGTGTGTAACAGCACCACCTGGTGATCGTAGCTGTACAGTATTTTTAAGACATCCATTAAGTTAAGGCATAGTAATCGGCATAGAACAGATTTTAAATCTACTTGTGTATAATTTTTCATTTTTTCCGTTAAAAATACGTGCAATTTGTACCTGTAAATAGTAACACTTTGTGATTCTGTTAAAAAATGGATCAAACTCCTCAGAGCTAGCATCAGTCGACTTCTACTAGTAAGAAGCAAAAGCTCTTGACATAGCAACAGACAGTTTACTAAAATTCAGTAATTGGTTCAAATGTTTTAACATACTAGGTTAATGAACTGTTTGTTTAAAGGTTTCGTTCCTAGTTCCCACGGATGGAAAGGCCACCTCAGAATTAGAAACAGTCAAGCCTCGGTTATTGAAATCACTTGAAAAAAATCTAACTGGATGTCATGTATGCTGGACATTCTGAATTGATTAATACATAAACAGAATTAGCATTTTGGTCCTAATGCAATAAGAATTTTACTGGTGTTCCAGCAAAGTATTGCGGAACATCTACTACACGTTGCTGCAAAAATCCTTAGGGATCCCAAAATGAAAAAGTACTCCCTAAAGATGTCGCAAGCGACAAGAATTCTAATAGAGTTGAACATTTCTTCTTCATCACTCCTTTTTAAGTTGTGACTAAATTAGCACAGCCTGCACACTCCAGGGTGTGTGCTGGGAGGAGGGAAGGGGAGAAAACGGAAGATATAAAGGCCTGAGGCACTTCAAGCAGAGAGCATCCATCTGCTAGCAGCAGTCAATGAACAGAACGTTTCTAAAAAGCTTCCCACTCATATTAAGTCAAGCCAAAAGAACAGAAAACACCTTCCTTCACTCTGACTGTGCAGGACTGAACATAACAGGACAGTGGGTTATAAAATATGTTTTTTAAAAAAAAAAAAGGGAGAGAAGCTCACAATGCACTTCTGCGTTCAGCCTCTCCTGCTGCAAAGCTGGTTTAAGAGGCTCCTGCTCATCTCTACATCATCTATTCCCTCCTCCACTCTGTGGTGGCATGTGGAGGAGTGAAATGATCAAAGAGAAACAGGAAAAGAAAAGAAACAGGTTGGTTCTTTTTTATTATTTATTTATTTTGCTTTTGAAACCCAGATTTTTTCACTGTCCTCGTAAACAGATGCATTGCCCAAGCTAAGGCCCAGCATATTTGGATGAGGGGAATGGGAAAGGGCAGCTGAGGGATGGGAAAGGCCAGGATCAAACTGGCTTTGCTGTTACGAGATGCTTATAGTGGAACTGGACTCCAGAGATGCAGCTCTACGAGACAAAGGCCTCTGATGGCAATACTACTCAAAGGAGTTTCCAACCCTTTACACAACATCTCATTCCCACCCGCACACTGCAGCATGTTAGCTCTCTGGGCTGACACAGCTACCTACTGGGAGCACAGCAAACCCCAGCACAGCAATCATCCAGGTTAAAAATACCTTGCTTGTGTGCGCAGAGTTGTTCTGGTTCAGGCTGGGACCAGGGTTAGGTTTTGAGGTTTTTGTTGGTTTCTTTTTTTAAGCAGGGGGCTGACATAGGTCATTCTGCTGATAAATTTGCTGGTGTGGCTGTATTGGACACAGGACCCTCCCACTGAACACACATTTCATATCCGGTACAGAACGCTGTAGTTTCTATTCCTTTGTATTTACTACCTATGTTTACATTTGGGTCTTCCACCAGTGCACTGTATTTGCCTGAGAAAGGCTGCAGTAGCAATGGCATTGAGCAGGAGCCAAAGTCTTTCCCTGAGTGACTTTTGAATAGCATATGCAATAGCAGTGCTCGTCCATCTGGGAGGACATATCACACAACTGGGAAGGCAACGAGAACAATCAAAGCTACACCTGCACTTCTGCACAAGGAATGAGGTGATAATGTTGTGGAGAAGCATCACCACATGCACTGCTCTGATACTGCTCCCTCAGCCACTGCTGGATGCCTGTGACAGATACGGTGCCAGATGTGCCTGGGCAGGTGTTTTTACAGCCCTGCAATAGGAATACAACGCCTGCACATCCTTTCGCAGACACACTTGAGCTGATGCCACCTGTATGCCACACCAACAGATGCATGCTGATTCCTCCAAGACCATCAGCCACAACAGGATGAAAGCAGCTTGGGATCACAGTTAACTGTGTCCAGCTGCAAAGCGTAGGTGAAATGAGTACAAGTGTGTCTGCAAGAATGCAAGCAAATAAATCATAGTCTTCCTTATAAAAACAGTATATACAGGCACTGAATTTTTTCTGTTATTTGTTAATCCTGTTGAGGGCCCAGAAGTTTAATGCTGTGGCCATTACTTAAGAGAAGCCATCTTCCAAGAAAACTGCAATAGCTCCACCAGCAAATCACACTTGCAGACCCTCAGACTTAGGGAATGCTTCCCTGCAGTGTCACATCACCAGCTCTCCAATTTATTTCATAGAGCAAAAAAAAGAAGGCACTTTCAACACATGAAAAAATAACTAGGCACTATCAGAGAACACAGCATTAAAAAGCAACAATATTGTCCCTCCCAGGTTTTGAACCATAGTGCACGTGAAATGACACAAACACTTCAAAGGTCACATTTGAATGTTTAAAAGACAGTCCTACGCCATATAAGTGGCATATATATTTTCCACTACCAAAAAAAGAGAGCAGCAGCTAAATGGAACTCAAAGCAAAGCTATGTTACCTGAAGTATATTTTAAGCTTGTCTAACAACATTCCAAAGCTAAAACGGTTTAATCCAGAAGCTTGTTGGAAGAGGCAGATTACTAGCACAGAATTTTATAGACATTACTAGAGGGGGAGGAAGGAGGAGAGAGGCAGTTGCCTATTCTCTGCCACTGTACAAGAGGGAAGGTAGACCTACTAATATCCAAGTTCATCTCCTTGTGAATGGCACTATAAAAAGCGAATGTTTTAAAAAACATTTGCCCGCTAGGTAAACTGTCTTTAAGTAAAGGATTGCTCTCAAGAGAAATGACAGGTTCCAATTACCTACACTAGGCTGTAGGGAGATAAATCTCCGTCAGTGAATTCCACGAACGTGATACATATTGTCCTACTCTATGTCACACAGAAATTGTCAAAGTTAACAGGGAGAAGTTTTAAGATATGAGAGGCCAAAACTTTAATATCAGAGCAAGAATTTTCACAAGCATGCAGAGTTTTAGAAGGCATAAAGCAGAGATTTGCACTTCCCTGGCACAACAGTCTACTTGCCCACAGCCAATTAATAAACTAAGAGACAGAGCAGAGACAGGAGAGGAGACAGAGCAAAGGAATCATGAAAGACGCCTTTATCTCCAGTCACAAACAGACCAATTCAAAGCAGTGGAACATGCAAACATTTTTTGTTATTAGTTAAGACAACAGAAGTCATCTGTTAACTCATTTGATTAAGACTTCAATTTTTCTTTTCTTTACTTTTTCAACTTCAAGAGCAATCTTAAAAATTAAAAGTAACAACAGAGATCGTCCTGAGTCCACATACAGACTGAACCAATACCTCCAAGGAATTTTGGAAGTGCCTTTTCTAATTTTTCCCTTTTCTGGATAAGCAAACACGGGAACAGGATAAGGAAGACCAGCAAAGCTTGACTCACGTATTTCAACTAGGTGGGATGCTGTGCTCAAAATTTTAAGTTGCCCGTCAGTTTCTTGGCAAAGTCCTACCATTACATTACCTTCAGCAGATCTACTACTCTTTACTTGAAGGATCCCAGACCCTCTTCATTAGAAATGTAACAGACCTCATTATAGGAGACATGGATTCTTCTCCCCTGATACCGTCACTGTAAGGACAAGCAGTGCATCAAAAGCACCCGAGACAGGTACTTTATTCATTATTCCCTATCAAAACACAAAGATGGCCAAGGGTTAAGACAATAAAAATTTTTAAATCTGAACTCAAGTAGGACATAATTAATCAATTCATAAACAAAAGGTTGTCCCAAATCAGCTGATGAACTTGACTGGTCTTTTAACAAAGATAACTGGAAATCATGAAGCACAGGGTCTCATTAGCCATCTAAGAAAGAAGAGATTCTCCATGTGCTGAAGGAGAAGCCACAGTACCAGAAGGATCCCAGCTTCCTCAGATGCCTCTAAATCAAACTCCATGGGTCCCCAAGAGTAAGAAGGAAACAGGCAGGGAAATGCATTCTTCTGCTGCTTTTACCCAAATTCTTGGAATAACTTATGCTGGCTGAGAAGTGGGTTTTCTGCCTCTGAGGGGTTTTTTTGTTTGTTTTTCTTAAATAAGTTGTTTGTCTGTCTCTTCAAGTCTCTGCTGATTAGTGAAGTTCCCTGCAAACCCTGAAAGCTGAAGTTCTGAGAAAGGTGTGTAAGCTACTGAGATACCCTGAAGGTCAGTCATCAGGGACTCCAGCATCTAACTGTGCCTTATGCTTCCGCGACTTAGCAGAACCTGCATCAAAGCAGAGGACCAGGAAAGCCTCTACCTGCTGACACTCAAGCAAGCCTCAGAAGGACAAAGGTCCAGCAAGATGGAACACAAACACAACAGCCTAGTAACACCAGACAAGTTCCCTGTTGAACTGTTATGTGATAAGTAACAGTGATCACAAATGTGAAAGGGCAAACAGGTTGGAAAAATAACATTCCATTTAAAATTCTTTGATGAACATGTTAAGATACCAGATTTAACATCCCAGGTCACAACTTTTCTGCTTTCCTGGCTCTGGAGCATGTTCTGATCAGAGAGGAAGAGCAAAGAAAGTCAAGAGACACTTGTGCAAGAAATAAACATGCAAGCATTATGGCACAGCCATGTTTTAGCAGACACTGGAGAGGACAGATCTATAAGACAAGAGGAGAGAAAGCTGTGAGTGGCCTCAAAGGGAGGAAGCTTAAATTTGTTAACATGCAAAAGGGAAGAGCAGTAGGATGCAATTCAGTAGTTCAGTTTTGGTAGTTAAGTCTGTGTCAACAAGGAGATACACAAATACAGACACAAAAGCTTAGGATTCATCACCCTTATCTTCAGAGATGAGCATCTGAGCTTAAGTCAATCTAGACTTCTTTTCGTTAAGTGAAGAGAAACAGACACTTAAGAGAATGAGTCATTTGATTTCCCTTCAGATTCAATTAATAACACCCTAAATCTGTCTGTCTCTATACAGGGACCCTGAAAGGAGTTCAGGATGATGAGCTCACACAGACATCTAAACCTTGCCACCCTAGCTCAAGCCATGACATGGGACTAGATGGAAGAGGTATATTGAGAATGAAGTAGTTTACCAAAGGAAAAGGTTGCACTTCAAACAACAACAACAACAAAACCAAACCAAACCAACAAAAAAGAACACACCAGAAAAAAACAACCCACAAACCCCCACACAAAAACCATGCAAGATCATCCCAAATGAAAAGTGCAAGATGCCCTTTATTCTCTTTCAAGGAGAGATGGAGAAAGTAAACACATCAAATAGAAAGACAAAGGAAATGAATGAGATAGAAATTGTTAATGATAACAAAGGACTCATAAGGGACAAGGCAGTAGACAGATCAAAGAGGGTAAAACTGAAGCAATGGTCTGACCAGAAGAGGACGTCTTTCAAAGCCTTAGTGAGTAAAGAAATTTAGGAGGATACAAGACAAAACCAGAGAAGGAGAACTTTAAGCAATGGTTAGTTTAAAGGACAGCAAGAGAAAACCCAATGGGCTACTAACTGAAACTGGAGATGGGAGGATTAGGATTAGCTTCTATCCCAACAGAAATGAAAGCAAGAAGGACAAGAAAATGGCAGAGACTAGACTAGAAGTTTCATTACTGAAATTAAAGCCAGAGACAGGGGTTGATACAGGAGGAAGGGTCAAAGAAAAGGTGGCATCCAGCAAAGGAGACAATCTGGAAGAATTCAAAGTCTATGCACAGCTGCAAAACTACAAATTCGCTGGGGGGTGACAGACATGGTGGAACAGCTCAAGTGACTGGAGTCATGAAATGGATGGTTACAGGCTCCACAAGAAGGACAAAAAGGGAAGGTGACAGGGGCCTCATTTTACACAAAGGAACAGCTTGAATGTGTGAAGCTCTGCTGAAAAACAAGTGACAGGCCAATAAAAAGTTAATGGGTCTACATGAGAGGCAAGGCCAAAGGAAACACTGTCATGAGCACCTGCTACAGACCACCTGATCTCGAAGACGAAGCCTTCTTTAGGCAACAGGAAGATGTCCTGGCTCTCATGGTGAATGCCCCAGCATCTGCTGGAAGGGAATCATAGTGGGGCACAAGCAATACAGTGGACTTCTAGAGCATGTCAGGAACAGGTCGAGTAGGAGAAGCACTGTGATACACCTACCATTCTCTAGAAAGGAAGAAGTAGTGGAGAATGTAAAGTTTGATGGCAAGCTTGGTTACAGCAACCCTGAGATCTTGAGGGGTGTGAGGAAGATGGGTACCATAACGACAACACTGGCTTTCAGAGGGCAGGCTTCAGTTTGTTCAGAGAAGTAAGCAGGTAAGCAGGACCCCTTGAAGTACTGCCATGAAGGCCAAAGGGGCCAGGAGGACTGCTCAGTCTTCAAGTACTGTCTCCCCAAAGCAGAAGGACACTCCATACTGATGTACAGTAAGTTGAGCAGGCAGAGCACATGGCAGCTTGGCTTTATAACAGCTCATGAGTCTCCTTGGCCTTCTGTTGCAATGTCTGTTTTCAGGTCTCACAGGTGTCTCTATGTGAGTTTGGAGGAAATGGAGCATTACCCATGGTAGAGAAAGACTGATCAAGGACTCACTTAAGCAAAATCTACATACACAGGTCAATTGGACTGGATGGGATACATTTGAGGATGCTAAGGGAGCTGGAAAAAAGACGCATCTTTGCCATCTTTAAAAAGTTGTAGGAGTCGGGGGAAGTTGTCTATGACTAGAAGGCAGCAAGCATCAGGCTTTTTCTTCCAGAGGGGGAAGTAGGACACTATAGGCAAGTCAGCCTCCCCTCAGCCTGTTGGAAAGCTATGGAAGAAGTCTAACTGGAAACCATTTCCAAACACACAAAAGGCAAGAAAGTTACCAGGAACCACCAGCACAGATTTAATGAGGGCAGATCATGCCTGACTGCAATAAAAGCCACACTGCAGTCAAGGTAAATAGTAACCACTGCTCTTCCTTCGTCCCATTTCATCATTCTGCCTAGGCACCCTGGCAGCCAAATTGAGGACGTACAGACTAAACGGGTGAACTGCAAGTTGTGTGAAAAACTGGCCAGGTTCAAAGGGTAGTGGTCAGCACTTTAACCATCAGACTTACGAGTGGGATTAATACTGAGGTCAATACTGTTTAATGCCGTCATTAACGATATGGACAATGGGACACAAGGTTCCCTTTGCCAGCCTGCAGTCATCACACTGGGACAATGGCCAATACACTGATGGGCAGAGCTGCTATTCAGAAGAATCTTAAGATACTGCAGAAATGAGCTGACAGAGACCTCATGAAGTTCAACAAGGCAAATGCAATTTTTTTGCACCTGGGACAGAAGAACTGCAGGGCAACAAAACAGGCTGGGAACTGTTCGGGAGGGAGTAGCTTTGCAGACAAGGATCTAGATTCCTCATGGACAAAAAACCAAACATGACTTAGCAGCACCCAACTGCAGTGATGAAGGCTAACTGCATCCTGGAGCTGCATTATTAAGACTGTCGCCAGTAGGTCAAGGGAAGTGATAATTATCCCCTGTTCCGCACCTGTGAGACTATATTTAGAGTACTTTGTCCAGTTCAGGAGTCCCCTGCACAAGACAAGGCATTGACATATTGGAGCAAGTCCAGCAGAGAGCCGCTAAGATGATTAGGAGATTGGAGCACATGGCGTGAGGCTGAGAGCTGAATTTGCTCAGTCTTAAGACAACAAAGCTAAGGGGAAGGTCTCATTGGTGTCTTCAGCTACTCAGCGGGAGGTTGTAGAGAAGATGGAGCCAGAACTGCCAGAGACGCACAGCAAAAGGACAAGAGGCAAGAGTCACATTTCATCAAAATAAGTTCTGACTAGATACAAGGAAAAAATTCTTCATGGTGAGGGTGGTCAAGCATTAGAGAACAGGTAGTCCAGAGAGACTGTATCATACCCTTCCTTGGAGATACCCAAAGCTCAGCTGCTCTAGGCCCTGAGCAGCTTAATGCAACTTCAAAGCCACCCCTTTGTGGACCTCCAGAGGTCCCTTCCAACCTAAATTATTCTAGGATTCTACTATGCTCTCCTCCCTTGTTGTTTTAGTTTTGTTAAATAGTGTTCTCCATTCCTCTTCTTTGGATACTTGTGCTCTTCAAGCGTATAATATATTGTCCTGGTCTAATTCACGCTGTATAGTTCTAGCAGGAAGTAGAGCCCTCCACAATCACTTGTAATAAACCAGCTATGAAATTAGTGATGACAACGAAGGTTAAAGAATTAAGCAAATCGTTTAAATGTAAACAGTCAAAAATGCATTAGAGAACATCTTCAGAAATGCCTTCCATTTAGCATTAAAATACTGTTAGCTATGTTTTGGTATTTAAGAGGACTGAGGGAAAACACATTCATTTAAAGAAATGATTAAAAACACAGCACAACAGTTCAGAAATTGGATTAAGCTAGATGCAGCTGCAATCTTCAAACTTAGTTTAAACCAAATTTGAATATCTGCAACTGAAGCTTTCAAGTTATAATCATGCCATTGACCTTCCTTCCCCTCTCCCTTTTCTTTTTGGCCACTGAAGACTATTGAAAGTATCAGAGCTCCAAGGCAAGAACAACTCCCTTGTAACTACGACTCCGACATGGATATAGTGAGAGCAGATTGCCTGCAAAGAAACAAGAATAAACTGGCTATTTAGAGAGATTATGCAATGCAGCAGAGCTGTAAAATGAGATTTAAAGAGACAGAACTCTGCATTTCAGCCCTGTAAGTAACCATAAAAGTTAGGCAATACTGTAGCAATTTGAAGAGGCTCAGACAACAGAGGAAGAAGTCTTGTCAAAGGGTCCCCTCTCTGAGCTAGTATTGTGTTCATAATTCTTTCTCACAAAAACAGTACTGTTTGGCTCTTTTGTCTAATCCTTTGAAACAAAGTTAAAACACCTCTTCACATCATTGCATACATGTCCAGGTTTTCACTACAAAAAATGAGCTCTATGGAGAGATAGGAAGCATTTTGTGGACCTGAGCTCATTGAACCTGTGGAGCTTAGCATGCTCAGTTAGCACAGTACCACACACTGAAACTGATTATGAACTAATACAACAGTATTAAGTCTTTTCTGCATAAATATTTTAGCAAGTGTAAACAAGACTCCAGTTTTTATAAGCAGCCAATTCCCAAACGAACACCCACAAACATCAGCTGGTTCAGCAAAGAAAGGCAGAGACTATGAACTGCCATGCACCACCACATTATAAATAGCGAGGAAACATACAGCAAAGGCATGTGTGATAAGGGAGACTAGTTCTGTGTATTAGATATTCTTACAAACCTGGAAACTATAAAACCTTCAGGGTTTGCCCATGGCTTTGTTTAGAGCATATACATATATATATATAAACACCAATGCACAAAATAATGATTTTGTAGAACAGTCCAGAACTGTTGAGCAGTTGTTGGGAGATTTTACTTCTGCATTTCTTCACTTTAGAATGGAGGAAAACAAAAAAATTGTAAAATTATTACCTTAGGTATTCTAGTAAAAAACTGTTTTTCATCTAACTCTGAATATCTTTTCATTAAAAGCCTCAAAATATAGCAGCATCATACATTCAGCCAACCCCAGCTGCTTAGCTAGTGATTAAGTAAGAGACAGCGAGCCCAGACCACCTCCCTTTCACCTCCCC
Source organism: Astur gentilis (assembly GCF_929443795.1). Classification (NCBI taxonomy): domain Eukaryota; kingdom Metazoa; phylum Chordata; class Aves; order Accipitriformes; family Accipitridae; genus Astur; species Astur gentilis. The sequence goes on from NC_064904.1 coordinate 14,893,020, forward strand.
TCAAAAGACAGACATTACAGCAAGGAAGAATTTGGCCCAAACTACATGGGGGAGGGACGGGAAAGCAGAGGAAGGTTGTTGGGTTGTTTTTTTTAAAAAAACAGCAAGTCCCTGCTCCGTTGCTGGACTTTTCCCTGCATCATGTCAAGCCTGCAGGTTGCTGGCAAGCAGAACAGGCACTGTGCGAGACCTGCCAGCACTCTCAGACCACACACAAACATGCTCTCAGCTGCTCTCTAACACACTGGGGACGACCTCCAGAGCAATCTGGGCTCCGCCACCCATCCCTGCTTTCCAGAGTCTGGTTCTTCCCTTTGGCAATAGCGTGTATAGAGCACCATATATGAGAAAATCGTATGCTTACACTACTGAAGGTAGCAGGCAGCCTTGACGTAAGAGCCATCAGCAAGTAGGCCTCCTGAAGCGTGCTCACAAGCTGTGCTGCACCAGCATCCTGATGGAAGCTAATTTCAGCAGTTCATTTGCAACTCAGTTAACTTTGGAAATGCAAACGTAGTAGTACCAGCAAATAAATAAATAAGTAGCTTAGCATTTTTTCTGATCAGACAGCGTAGTGCTCCAAGGATAACTGTTCATTTTTAATACAGTCAACTATCAGTGCACTTCAGTCTCACTCAATGAACAACCCCACACTTTTTCTTTAAAATATATACAGTAAGTTCATTTACCTTGTTACACTTTCAAGTCTAAATACAATAGATATTAACATAGTTTCACCAAAAAAAACAGCCATGATCATGGGCATACAGTGGCAGGCTGAGATTTTGTAAGCTTACTGCCATAGCTCAATTTGCAATTAAAAACTATGTAAAGCTAAAAGTGTGATTAAATGCAGCAGACAACCAGCTCATTATACAGCAGCAGAGAGAAAAAGCCTTTCAAACACCAATTGCTCTACCTGAAATATCAGCTGCTGTTGTCATGCCTGGGAGTGAGCAAGAACATCACTTAGCTCATTGAAAAGAACTTTCCCAGAGACAGATTGGCAGCATGACAAATGCAGGTTGGCTACAGAAATCAAAGACCAAAAGGATAGCCACAAAAAAGACAAGAAAACCCGTAAAAAGCCTCAGACAGATACAGGTAAAAAGACAAATTATGTTCCTGTTTCAAAACTGTTTGGGAGATAATTTCATTTAAAGCAACTATAATTTCTTGGCTACAGTCTATCAGCATCATATACAAGTCAGAATCATTGTGTATGATTAGGTGGGCCCCTCCACACAAAAGCTGTGGTGAAGGAAGATGCTCAGACATATTCCCCAGCAAACACTCATACAAGAAAGAAGCCATGTTTAGATTCCAGAAAAACGCCTACGCTGTCTTTAATTGTGATTACCTTTCAGCATAACCAAAAGGGCTTTTGAAGAATTCAAACACTCCAAGAAGCAATAGGACAGCATTTTTCCTCCTCAGCATTTTACTTTTCTACAATTAAAGACAAGGAACTGAGCAGTCCTTATGCACAACAAGCCAGTTTATTTTTAAAGTGCCTGTGCAAAATTAGAGTTTTGATTAAAGTGCCTTCATCCAAAACCAAACTTCACTAACCATAAAAAGTATTGTAGTGGTCTTTTTCTACTGCTTATATAGGTTAACTTTATACAGGCATTTGTAAAACTTTTAAGATAGTAACTTTGGACCTGACTCTAAAACTAGCTCACGTAAAGTGCAAGCTTTACTCTGCCAAACAAGCAGGGCTCAATACTGTTCAGTACAAACAGCTGAATAAAACATTCTGTATATAAATCAGCCGAATAATGCCAAGTAAAGCAACCTGGCTATATTTCAGTAACACAGATCAATATTAACCTTTCTGTACCTATGGAGATATATCATCAGATCAATCTTATCCTTTGTATACCTATGCAGGCATAGTATCAGATAAGATTTTCTGTGAGTTGCACATATAATACTTTAATTTAAGAAAATACCTTTGCCTAAAATATTCCCCCAAAATGAGCACCATATCAGTAAATCCCATCTACGTCCCTTGGTTAATTACATGTCAGCTTCTGAGTCTTTGATATGACAGTCCATCAGCTGTCATCTCGAAAAGTCATGAGACAAGAGTATTAATTAGCCAAAAAATGACAACTCCTGTCCATTGATACGAGTAACAGCAATTGAAACAGGAAGACCATTCTATTTCTGGAATAAAAGCTGGTTGCATTCACTCTCTTTAAAGAGTGTAGATTATATAGAACTAAATTAGAATGTATAGCATGTAATGAGAGTATTTATTTAAATATCCTCTGGACGCTAAAATCTCTTTTCCATTTTTCCCCCTCTCTATTCAACAGTCACATATTAAGCACAATTACTACAAAGTGTGCGTAAATATATGCATTGTCTCACACTTCTACTGCATAAAAACAAAAGCATTTGAACAATTATACTTAAAAATAAACATGCATAAAGCATTTCAAGAACCCTGAAAACTGATAAAATAAAAAGCCACAATAGGTTAACAAATAATGAAAAGGTGCAATGTGCATGTCAACCTTGAAAAGGCCCCTTTAAACTACAATAGTATTGTCAGGTACCATTACCCTTTTTGCCAGCCAGCTACCTGACCTCATAAATCAGGTATAACAACCAAATGAGAGCACAATGTAAAATCAGCACTAGGCAGACTTGTCGACTGAATAACGAGTGGCCTGCCAAGGTTTTGAGGTCACATTCAAAACTAAAAATTAATTGTAATCAACCATATTGATAAAAAAAGTCATGGCAACAAGACTAAAGCTTGCAAGTACCATTCTGTAGAGTTTGTGCTCGTGACTCCTTTCCCAGATTGGCATGGAATCCTCCTCCTAAGGTTGGTGTTTTGCCTGCACCTATTAGGGGAGAAAGAAAAAAAAACAAAAAAACAGACAGACAGACATGTCAAATGCAGTAACTGAATTCAAGTATTAAAAGAAAACTTATTGTGCACTATATTCAGTATCTGTATAATCTACAACATGCCAGATTACATTAAGAAGGACAACAGAAGTGCTTAAGTCATTGAGTACAAATCCTGTGCAATTTATTTCTTCCTTGGGATACCATAAGAATTACATGGCTCCATAAACCCTCCAAATCTCAGCTCCAAAGAAAGTACAAAAATGTCGCAACCCCTATTTTAGGTAGAACATGAAAATCAATATTGTAAAATATTTCTCAAAGTAAATGATGAAACAATTGCCTAGTTAATATTTTTGGTCTGAAGAATATTCAATACAGAATTTTAATAGCTAATTACTGGCACTACAGAACATAAAACATGTTTAGCATTCAATAATGACTGTATTGGCTACTACAGATGTAACATTTACTTTAAAATAACTTCAGTTTAACATTAGGCACACACAGTGACACCTAGGCTACAAAAAATCCAAGTCTGGAACTGCTACTTTTATACCCTGAAAGGCTGGAGACTAAAATAAGTTGAGTTATAAATTAGCATAAACTAGAGGCTGGTTTATGCATCCATGCCAATGCTGAGAAGCCTGAATGCAGAGTCTGCTGGGAGTCAATGGAACTACTCATGCAAACCAATCTCACAGAACAGGTAATTAAACTACCAAGGACAGAAATAGTCTGCCACTAAAGCAGGAAGTTTTTTTAAAAACAATCAGGCTACCTCAAGCAGGATATTCTAATCTATCAGCCTAACAGCAAGTGAGACCAAAAAGCTAAATTGCACAGGACTTAAAACAAGTAATTTGTTAGTAATGGGACTTCTTAATTCAAGTAGTCTGCTCTTCAGAATACGGAAAAAAGTCATCTTGTTGCCTATGATGCCTACAGTTTTTCCTCAAGTTCTTGTAGCTACGTTTTCTCATCTTACACCAGTTCTCTAGAACAAACTAGAATGGCTTTGGAATAGAAACATAGAGGAGTGAAGTTTTACTTGAAAGCAGTTGAGGACATTTCTCCTACACACCTGAATAAGATACTTCCAAAGCAGGTACAAATGATGAGAAACTGTGACATAAATTGTTCACTCTTAGTAAACTTTCTTGTCTAGTCTCCTCTCAGCTGTATTTAATGTTCATCCATGTTGAAGAAAAAAAAACAAACAGAAAAGCTAATATTCCTGCAGAATTATTGTCTATAAGTCTTCGAAGCTTAATTTTCCATACAACCTTTAAATTAGGTTCACGGTGCTATCCACAACACTTTATTAACAGATCCTTTCAACAAACAATAATTGGAAGCTCCCACATAAATGCTCCACAGCTTAAGTACTTCAGTTCAACATCTTAATTAGAAATGAAAAATATTCAAGTGACCTCCTCACTAGATACAGAGGTAACCCTCCCAACTCTATTTACTCCAGACTATTATAGACAGCACTGTCTCCTTGCTATTCTTATAGGTACAGTCTCATATTTCCACAAATGCTCTGAAACAAACCAATGAGGCAAAACAGAGAGAGGTTACCAAACTACCCTAGCGCACATAACATTTTTGGTGTACATTTAATAAGAATGGATTACCTGGCAAAAATTATATCAACAGTGGCAATAGTTTTATGTTCCTTTTCTTCAGTAGCAAATCTAACTTCAGGAATTCTACCTCCTACCCTCCTTTTTTTTGTTGTTTTGGGGTTTGCTTTACCACAGGCTACCTCACTTGAGTGTGTGCTCTCCTGCTGCAAATCAGACAAGTATCATGATGTACAGTGGAGGAGGCCATAAGCTGTAGGGCAAGAGCAGGAACAAACTGCAGGGCAGGCTGGAGGTAGCAGGCACATCCAGCACTTGCATCAAAGGCACCGTTGCCCTCTCCTGAGAACAAAGGCTCCACTTTTCAGTCCCCTCTATCTTTGAATAAACCAAAATACTGAACTCTACTGGACCATTATTGTCAAAACAGCTACCTTACTCTTTTACAGGTTTCCCTGTCACTACTAAAAAGCCTGCGCAAAAGCAATCTTAGAGTAGTGATAAGCAATACTATTAACAAAATAATTTAACTTACTCAGAAGCTAAACTCCAGAAAGAATAAAAACAAAATAAAATTAAGCTGAGACTTCAGTGGTTTTGTTCTTTAAGATTCTTCTTCATTAGACATCGAGATATAACATTGTACATAAAAGTAATTTCTTTCCAAGCTATACAGTCTGCAGCAGATACTAGCAGAGCTATCAGAAAGACAAATTCTGCTATCAGAGTTGATGTGCCCATTTCTCAGCGAGTTAACTGGAAGGACTGTACATCTCTAATTAGCATTTGGCTTTGAAAACTGTCAGAAAACTAGTCTGTTGAGCACTTACACTCTCAGAACTGCAAACTAATGTTGCCATTGACTATGAAGTCTCACCATCAGCTTTCATCTTTACATGCAGAATGCAAACCAAACTCATTAACGTAACTGTTCAGCTGGGTAATAAAAAGATAAACTCTTAAAAAAGAAAACTGTGAAATCATCAAATTCATTTAAAGACAAAAATCCCTACAAAGCTAGTCATTTAAAAAGTACAAAGGAAAGGAACAGCAATCACTAGACGCAACCAAATTAACATCCCAGCTTAACTGAAATTTTTACATTTCTTGACCTTTTTCCATTTTTCCCTCTACAACTTCAAAAGCGAATTAAACAAGCTTTAGGTTTTTCACATTCAGCTTTCAAGACATACAAAAATATATCCAAGAAGTATTTGGTGTCTTCAAGTACTGCCTGCCAAATCTTCAAATCTTCAACATTAACACTAATATTTCCCTAAGCCAGCTCAAATACCCTTCTTCATAAAGTGGCACCTCCCAAGGTACATTGTCATCTACTGATTATTTTTAGAAACTAACTCAGATTCTCAGCTTTGCGTAACTGAAGCCTCCTCTCCAAGTTAGCTTTGGATGTTTACATGAAATTTTGGACAACAGAAGGTGTGGAGAGATGTGTTATGCAGCTCAAAAGTACAACTACTCAACTTTTTTGTGGTCCTCTCAGTGGGCTACAGTCCCCCAAGACACCAAAAGAAAATTGAAGATGAAGGAGAAACACCTGAAAACTTGACAATACTCAGTCAAAGCTTACACAGGTCCAGACCCAGCCCATAACCCTGCATTACTCAAGTACTTAACTACAGTGACCATCCCTCAAGCCATCCCCACGTCTGCTCTGTGCAGCACAATTGAGGGCACAGCTGCTGTGCGCAGAGTCAAACCCAGGCACCTTGGCTGTTTCTGTTTTGCTCCACCGACCCACTGACGAAGGAAGACATGTCACCCTGCTTCTCTACAAAAATCTTCCTCAAGCAGTAAAAGGAGCAAGCAAAGCTTGAAGTCTGTGGTAACCTTGAACAGCAATAAAGAGACGACAGATAGCAGGAAGAGCACTTATCACGTCCCTCCACACAGAGGGGACAAAGAGCAGCCACTCGTGCATCTCCAGCTTTAAGGGCATTGTTCTGAGAGCTAGTGACATGCTGAGTTTCAGATTTAACACCTGGGGAAGAAATAGATTCAGTCCCAGCATTATGGATTTTGTTTCCTCTACATAAATGAGCAAGCGAAGACAGAGAATGAAGCTGCTTGCAACTTGACCTGAAGTGTATCTGCTATTTGATAGGACCAGTCCTACCAAAATCCTTCCCTGTGAAATTAAAACAAAAAAAATACCAGCCCTTTCTTCAGGACAAGGTAGGAGAAAAACCTTCAGTTTAAAACCCACGTATTTACAGACCCAGCATAAAATCTGGGTCTGGTAAAGAATGCAGACTGTATCACACCAACAGTTTCATAATCAGGGTAGACTAAATAATCTAAGAAAAATTAATGAGCTTCCTACTCAAGTAAATGTCCCATCACAATTCATGCCTACAATAGCAAAATGATGTGATTAACATTTTCTGAACACAGAAAACTACTTAAGTCTGTAACCAAAATAATTCTTTTCTCAGCCATTTTTACAGGGAAGTTGATGGACCTGCATGCACCACAGCCTGCTGAAATGGTACTGCTGAATAACTTACATAGACAGACTTTTAATCTACTCCATCACAGCTAACTATCTATGGGCTTATTTTCATAACTACCAACCAAACATACTGTTATGTTCGCAACACCCGAGTTAAGGGCTGCACAAGTCTATGAAACCGGTCTGCATCCAAGTTATGTGCACAATTCAGCATTTTCACAACTGACAGCATTATACTCTGCAGCACTCCAAGCAAGCATTTGTTGCCATCACAAGGACAGCATATAAAAGACTCAATGCCAGAAAAAAAACCCACTATACACTTAACTGATGCAAGATTGCCACCTGGAGGATTTCAGAAGAGAAGCAAAAATTGATTCAGTTTATCTCACTAAAACATATAGCAGATAATTATTTTTTGCATGAAGTAGATGCAGGTTTCCCCTCTTCCTTAACAACATAACATGATTATGAATTGGTTTTGTAATGAGAAAACCTAGAACAAAGTGTAACAGGTAAATACTCTTCAGGATTTCCCAAAAAGGCCTGCAAATCCAGCACATCCATACTTTCGTCTGTGTTGCAAATTACATCATGACCACTCTACATAATTTAAAATTAACTGTGAATTAGTGTCATCTCTAGAAATCTGGACCACAAGTAAGAGGAATTTTGCTGATAACATTATTTTCACTTTTCAGTATCCAGCGGTTTCATTTCAAGTTTAGTGTGTGTATTACTGGTGGAACCCACTTCAGGACTGTTTGAGGCTGCACTGTAAGAAATATTTTATGTCAGGATTTGGTCTATCAATATATCCTACAAGGGAACCAATTAACAACTACCAAGTAAAAACAAAACTGCTACTCCTTCCACTTTTGTAATATTGAAAAATACAGAAAAATCCTTTATTGTACATAACTGACCAGACAAAAAACACATGATCTGATACAAACATAGAGTCATCCTCTTTACTGTCTCACTAGCACTTACTGTGACAGTAATTGTCCATCTTACAAAGTATCAGAAGAAAAAAAAGGCATAGAAGATGAATGGCTAGTAAGCTTAGCTTGAATTTTATGAAAGCTTTTCCTCCCTGTATATAATCTCTCCCTTCTTTCCAGTTTGCTGACTGTAACTTTCCACTTCCACAAACCCCAAAAGAGTGAAATACTTCAATCAATTCAAACACCAGTCAAGTTCTACATTTGAGGTCGATGTAGCTCACACTCCTAGATGGAAAACCATCATGAAGTTTTTAAGGATAAAATAGTACATGCAAAACCCTTTAGTAAACTTTCATAGGCACACCTGAAAAATTGAACATACCACAGCTTTACTAAAGGGTAAGCTACATTAGATTTGTCAAAGGACACTGCAGAGTAAGGGTAGACGTTCAGCATTTATGGCAGTACAAGTGGGTCACTGTAGTAAGTTGCTTATAATTTACTTGCAACCAAAAAAAAAATTGTATTAGCAGGAAGAAACTTTTCCTTGATATTCTAATATTTGAAACAGCCATTGTGGAGCCTCCTACACTAGAAGTTTTAACGAACACTTGTTGGTGTGTTAAGGGCTACTAGTTCACAACTTTCCTTTCTCCCTATGAGCAAAAGCAAGCAGGTATCTTTCCACAAGCAACATTCTTCCCACCAGCCTCAAATTAGTATCTTGCAAACTCATGTACATTTGGAGATGGAGAGTCATAGTGTATGTATACTGCACAAGAGCCATGAGCTCTGCGTGATCCTGACTCGGTGCTGAAGTTGGATTAATACTGTCAATGCCCCTTGCAGCCTCCCATTTCTATGACTATGTCTGTATAGTTGTCACCATCCTAAAACCTCCTGGCCTAGTCACTATGTAAGAGTAAGTTAAAAGACTTTAATTCACACCAGTTATTGTAAATCTCAAATAATAAATGCCAACCTAGCATTTAAAGAAGAGAACAAGCATTAGTAATTTATTATGTATTTTTAATCAAAAGCCACCAAAACAAATAGAAATTCCAAGCAATCAACCATAAAACAGTACAGCTGAGTCAAGACAGTCACACCGTTCAATCTCACATGGACACACCAGTGATGCCCATTCACCCGAGATCCCAGAGGCAGAGCAAGTCCTGTGTGGCAAGAATCCCACTTTGGTGGCCAGCCAACAATTACTCCATAACCCTCCTACTGAAGTAGTAACCTTGTATTGGCTTTGTGTGGCAAGGTTTTTGGTAGCGGGGACAGTTACAGGGGTGGCTTCTGTAAGAAGCTGCTGGAAGTTTCCCCTGTGTCCGACAGAGCCAATACCAGCCGGCTCTAGGATGGACCTGCTGCCAGCCAAGGCTGAGCCCATCAGCGTCAGTGGCAGTGCCTCTGTGATAACATATTTAAGAAGGAAAAAAAGTTGCTGGGACACAAACAGCAGCCAGAGAGAGTGAGAACATGTAAGAGAAACCCTGCAGACCCCCAGGGTCAGTGAAGGAGGAGGGAGAGGAGGTGCTCCAGGTGCCAGAGCACAGATTTCCCTGCAGTCCGTGGGGAAGACCCTGGGTGAGGCAGGCTGTCCCCCTGCAGCCCAGGGAGGTCCACAGTGGAGCAGATATCCACCTGTGGCCGGGGAGGACCCCACGCCGGAGCAGGGAGATGCCCAAAGGAGGCTGTGACCCCATGGAAAGCTCACACTGGAGCAGGGGAAGAGTGTGATGAGTCCTGCCCCTGAGGATGAAGCAGCAGAAATAACGTGTGATGAACTCACCGTAAACCCTATTCCCCATCCCCCTGTGCCGCTGCAGGGGGTAGGTAGAGAATCCGGGAGTGAAGTTGTGCCCAGGAAGAAGGGAGGGGTGGAGGGAAGGTGTTTTGAGGTTTGGTTTCATTTCTCATTACCCTACTCTGGTTGATTGGTAATAAATTGAGTTAATTTTCCCCAAGCTGAGTCTGTTTTGCCCATGACGGTAATTGGTGAGTGATCTCTACCTGTCCTTATCTCGACCCACAAGCCCTTTGTTATATTTTTCTCTCCCCTGTCCAGCTGAGGAGGGGGAGTGACAGTACAGCTTTGGTGGGCACCTGGTGTCAAGCCAGAGTCAACCCACCACAATCCTGTAGGTCTTATCTGAAGTTGAAAATGCCCTTAGCTCCACCAACTTGTCTTCTCCATCCCACAGTTCTGTTGCCTCCAACTACAGAGGCTGCATTTCATTATGCTAACCTCCATTTTTTTATCCTGTTTTCCCCAGGGAAAACAGTGCCCACAGCAGCCCTGCCCACTGCTCTCCTCTCCCTGCCCAGTTGCAAACAAACCTGAGAGGGGGACAGAGGTCTCAAAACCACACGGTTTCTGTCAGTTTTGTAAAAATAGGCAGCTGGTTGGGGAAGACACACACTAAGGGCTAGCTAAAAGCTTCTGAAAAATAATTCTGATATAAGTTTTTACTAGAGATGTGACCCCAAACTCTGTAGCAGGCATGGGGCAGCCATGGCCCAGGGCATCAGGCACCTCTGTGGGTGCAGGGATGGGCTGAGGCCAGGTGGGATGTCAGCCTGCATGTGGGGATCAGGATCAGGCCCAGCAAGGGGAAGGAAACAGGGTCAGACATGTTCCCGGGATGGCCAGGCAGGACCGTAGGGACGGGCTAAGGCCAGGCAGGATGTGGGCCTGGCTCAGCAGGGCCCACAGGCAGGCAGGGCAGGGCTGTGGGGAGCTGGAGACCGGCCCTGCTGAGGAGTTGCTGGGGCAGGGGCGGACATCCCTGGGGGTCTGACGTGGGGTCCGGGGCTGTGCACAGGGTTGGGGGAGCCCCAGGGAGAAGCTGGTCAGGAACAGCAAGGGCCAAGAGCACCTGGCAAAGCAGACAGCCCTTCTGCCACTGGACAGCACACACACACGAGATCCCCAGAATTTCTAAAGGGCAGGTTTCCAGACTGCCTTATGGTTTGCGCCCAAGAAGCTTATCAGATGCTATTTTTCTCAACTTACTACCAAGCATTTAAAGGTGATTTCTGGAACAAAAGAAGCTGAGCTTCCCCAGACACTGTATGTTTCAGGATCACAAGCTCAGTATGCCTTGCAGTGCCCTTTTCTCATGCTGTATTTTCTCAGTTGTGTCTTCCAGCTTGCCCCTACACTGCCTGCACACCAGGTCTCTAAGGTGGGTCTGTTTTCTCCTCCTTTAATTAGTCTCAGATTTCCACTTTCTCAGCTTCTTTAAAGAAAAACCTGATGAGAGACCTGGACTATCAGTTTTTGCACCATGTTGAGCTTTCCTCCCCTCACTCTCTTCAGCTTTGTACTCTGTTTTTCTCCTGTCAGCCTAAGGGTAAATACTTGTGAAAACGGTTTCTCCCAACAAGTACCACAAGACAGAGGACTCCCAACCAGACACAATGAAAGAGTGATCAGACAATTTGCTGCCTTCAAATGTGGCACACAACTTGCAACTTGCCTTTCTGCAAAAGCAGCTGCCATAAAACCAATGCAGATGTGCTCGATGGAGCTCCATTTTCCAGGATGCAATTACAGTATAACAACAGAGAGGGAGAAACTTAGCTCATTCTTAGACCCTGTATTGCTGTACTTCACGCTGGGATGAGTTCAAATGTTATGACTGATAGGAGTCTGTTAAGAACTTGGGTATGAAGAAAAAAAAAAAGTAGGATGCATTCATTCCAATTAGCAAAATGAGGAATTTTAATTCAAATGCTCCCCAAATTTGACAAGAAGCCACAGAGAGCAACCTCTTTTGGCTAGTTTGAGACAGTCTGAACTGGCTATCAATTATAATGTGGATAATTATTCCTCAAAACTAGACTCAGCCAGGAAAAGCACATGCCTCAAACATTTTCTGTGCAAATAACAAGAGTTCCCTTGAGCTCAAATGTGCATGACAACCCCTTCCCACTAGTATCTGCAGACTTTTCCAGGGTCAAATCAGTTTAGCTCAGAAACTCAATTTCAACACACAGCCTTCACAAGCTCCAAGAGTAAAACATGTCCAGGGTTAAGCATCACGATGGACTCTTACCTGGCTGTGACCACTTACAACAGAACTAGGAATTATAATTAACTGGATCAGTACGGAGACCATCAATGCTTTCACTAGCTTGTGCTTCGTGAGGACTTTCCTACCAGAAGATCAATCGTATCTTTCTAGATACACAATAACTCCCTTCCAGAGTATGAAGAGGGTATCCCCTTGCTAGTGAAAGAAATTACCAGCTCATGACACAGCAAGCAACAGGTACCTCACAAGAAGTGATGATGTCACCACCCAAGACAGACAGCATTAGTAAGAATTGTGGGATCAGGCTAACCTGCAATCATATCCTCCATCAAGACCATGGCAATGAAGAGCATCAGCGTTATTATGCTGAGACAGACAGGTCATGCCCATCTCCAAAGGGCATCTCATCAGGACTGGGATGGCCTAGCTCTCTCTTTGCATCTTTACATAAGCACACTATCTCCTTTTATATTGCCCAGCTAACATCAGGGAAGATTTCATAGTCCTTATTACAAAGTACTGCATGCGCAACGTCATAAACCTTACTCCAAATAAATCTTCACCTTGTAGCCTGGATTCCTGGACACCTTATCACAGAATCTCACAATTGTAAATATCTCTACCACCACTTCTCACGAGGAGATCAGAAGAATTAGCTAAGCATTTTTAAGAGACAGTATACCTATATAACTGTCAAAGTCAGAGGAGTTTTGTGCTCACCACTTCCCAAAATACAAGCTAAAAAAACCCAAGTATGAATATCTAGGGACACCTACACTTCATGCTGCAAAGCCATAGCCCCCTGATTCTTAGACCAGCTTTAAAAGAATGGCCAAAACCCTCAAAAGCATCTTTGTAGAGCTCTAAGAACATGATCTTCCCCTGAAGACTCACAAGAACAGCTGTGCCAAGTCAGATCGAAGGACTGTCTAGTCCAGTATCCTACCTCTGTATGATAGAGTCCATTAATATACATGCCTACAAGTGAACACAAAACATAGGAGGAAAGTTTGTCATGATGCTTCTCTCGTATAATCTCCCAGAGTCTAGAGACCTGTGGCTCAAGGATTTCCTGAGCCAGAAATAGTATCTTTTTTTTAATGGCCATGACACATTTTTTATTCTGTTTGCCCAATCATTTTTTGACTCGTGAACTTTTAACATCCACAACTTAAGATTCACAATAAATTTTTTTCTGAAAAAAAAAAATGAACAAACAAAAAACCTCCTAATGCTTCTGAACCTCCTACTTGCTACCTTTAAAATAAGCTAGCTGCTAGATTTCTTAGCAATCCCTAGTTTTTGCATTATGTGATACTGAACAATTGCTCATCCTTGTTCATGTTATTCTACTGTATTTACAGACCTCTACTATATCCCCATTCAATCATCTCTTTTCCATTCTGAAGAGGCTGAGTCTATTCAGCCATTCTAACTGAGCAGCTCTTCAAGAAGCCCTACTCTTAATCAGCCCATCTCCCTCTCTGTATCTTTTCTAGTTCTATTAGAGGTTTTCTTGAGGAGGAAGAAGAAAAGAGAGAAACACACCAGAACTGTACACAATATTTAAATTGCAGATAGTGCTATGAATATGTAACAGTGTATGTATATGCTGTCATAGTCTCCTGATAACTTCTAACATTCCCCTCCCCATTCTGTTTTTTTGTACTGCGAATGAACGCTAAGCTAAATGTTTTTACAGAGCTCTCCGTTAAGACCTAGTGATCTCCTTCCCAAGTTATACTAGCCAGTCCAGATGCTGCCATCCCACAGGTGGAAGAAAGTAACAATCCCAACTCTCACTGCAACTCTCCATCCCGCCTGCTATCCTACTATCCAGCTACCAAGAGCAACAGGTCCTTCTACAGTCTTTACCACCCCAAATAATTTGGCATTACCAGCAAACCTCATTAACTCACCATTCACCTGTTTTCCAGATCATCAGCACAGATTTTATGGAATCTCACTGGCACCTCCTTCAGGAGACTTATTATTTATTTCTAGTCTACATTTCTTATAATTTGAGTAGTTACTCTGCTCTGTAAGGACTTTCCCTTACCCATGACAGCTCAGATTCTCAAAAAGCTTCTGGTGAAGGATCTTGCCAACCTCCTTTTTCAAATCCAACCATCTGCTTTGTCCACTTACTGACTTCTTCAGAAAACTCCAAAAGATCTGCAAGGCATGCCTTCACTTTGCCAAAAAACCTTCTTCCCCCATATTTACCTGCACATCCATCTATTCCGTCCTTCGCTGCTTCTGCCCTTTTGCCCAACAGACTTACTAGACTGCATTTCCCCAAACCTCACTACAGTAGCAAAGCGAGAGCTTTCAGTCATATTCAAGCACAAGCCCACTCTTTCTCAGCACACTAATGCTCAGCTTTAAAACTGTCAAAACAATGGAAAGAAACACTCACACACCTGCACTGGAAAACACTGGCTATAGCAAGCTTCCTTGTGAAAGGCATCAGTGTTGAGGCTGGGGCTTCCTACACTAGGCGCATTGATAGCTGAATATAAATACTGCCTGGGAAAACCTAACTGTGATCTCACACCTTCTTCCAAACCTGAGAGAACCAAAAAAGGGGATTTCCCATGTTTTACAGTGAGGTTGCTGGGCTTACTAGCAAGGACTTGGCATGATCTAGACAGGCCACTTCATATTAACATTAGAGAAGTGCAGGACTCTTCTTCCTCCTTCAGCAAACAACTGCAAGATTCTGAAACCTTAACAAACAGCTTGGCAAAAAATAAAAGGTTTTGCTAGATGTACCAAAGAGAAGTCAGTAACAGTATCTCAGAGCTTTCCATTCCCTTTTGCTTCTTTATGATGAAAATGAAAATAAATTACAAATAAAGGCATCTATAACCATTCGACACATATTAGCACACAAACAGAAGCCTTCATGAATCTTGGAAGGGTCTGGGGAATCTTACTGTACAACAGGAGCTCTGAACTCCATAGACACCAAGAGCCTCATTCAACTCCCAGCTCTGCAACAAAGAACCTGACAGCCCTCATACATAGACAACAGTCTCAGAGTCACACAGCCCTCCTGACCACAAGCCAAGGTCTCAAAAACAGTAGCCCAGGCATCTCTGACACTGCAAAAGCCCCACACATTAGGGCCGCCTGTGAACACCAGACTGCAGTCCAAGGAGCCTCAGCCCAAGGCATTTCATACACAGGGAATCCCTTGGAGCCACAGACCTAAAGAGCCAACAAAAACAGGAGAAGGTGTTAAAAACAGGCAACTTTGATAGAAATCTGCTCACGTAATGAGAAGTCACTGAAAGCTATAGCTTACCAAAAAACGTCGCTTTCAGCAAGTACGTGTTTTCTGACTTAAAAGAAATGTATGTTCCATTGGAAGCTCCCCAGCCAGCACAGCACTCAGAGATACAAATTCTACCTTGCTTACACAGGAAGGGACTTTTCTCCCCATTCCCAAATACTTAGATCAGTGTCATACAAGCATAATAGACAAGCACACATCATGAAGACACTGTTATTACAGCACAAATACATCTTTTCAGATTAGCTTGCATCACTCCATTTAAGTCAAGCAAAAAAAAATTATTTCCAACAGAAGCATCTGTTTTGGAACGTAAAGAATTATAACAGCATAAAGAACCCATATCCAAATTTCCTTAAAGTATTTACTGTGTGAAACAGGGCCCGCTCTCATCCTTGCAGTAACTTAGCAAATCTACAAACAGCATTGTTTTGAACGTCCTGTTCTATTGTTTCCTCAAACAACACCTCACCAAACTACATACATTAATGCACATGGGGACTTGCTAGAAGATCACAGTATGAACCCAGAGTGATGCCTCTGCACCACATCTTGTGCCAGCCAGATAAAGCCACCATAAGCACGCTAGAATGTGCTCCAGTTACATTTTCACTTTTACACACCCACCTGTCACCACAGAGTTTATCTGTCTTCATGGGTGCTAGAATTATTTTTCAGTCACATATGACAGCTACAGAAGATCAAGGAGTTAATGCACTATCCATCAAAAAAGATCAGCCAACAACAGCACCTCAGGATTTGCAGAAAAGGGGAAAAGTCCCTTAAAGGAACTTAGGAAACTACTGTGAAATTCATTCATTCAGAAGAAAAAGCCTTAGTATGGTAGACTACTCTCTTTTCTTTGTGATATTTTTTTCATAGGATAAAGGCATCCCAAAATGAGCTCTTGCTTGCATGCCATCTGTCCTGCATTATTTTGGGTGGGAGGGAAAAAGCAATCCAAGCCCTTAAAAAAGTAGTCTCCACATCACTACAGGACAAAGTGAAGGATACAAGAGCTGCTCATGAGCTATAAAAAAACATAATGCCAGTACCCTGAGTTGGAAGACAGGAACAGCATCAGACAAATCCTAGTCTACAGTAAACTCCCAGACTCCAATATGCAAGTGCTGCCCTCTCCACCACAGACACACAATCCATCAGTCCTCCTTATTTCACTGCTAAGCTCCTTCCCATGCTTCTTGCCTATGCTTCTTTCTCCTTATACACATTCCCCATACGCGTCTTCCTTCTCTCCCCTTCCAAACACTATGCCCTCTTCACACGGCCTTTTTCCAGGCACACAGTTCCTCATGCTCCAGGGCATTCACACGAACACCCCAACCCACCCATTTACAGGAGGAGACTCTTGATCCTTTCACTTCCAGCCTCCTTCTCCTCCACCACACCGCCCCTGTGGCTCCCTGTACTCCCTCTACCCATCACACACCCAACCCCCCCGTCCTCCACCCCAAACAATTTCCCATCCCTCCCCACTCCCCGGGCACCCAGCCCTTCCACGCAGAGCCCCAAACCTTCCCTCCTGCCCCCACCCCACCCCACGCAGAGCCCCAGACCCTCACGCACTCGCTCCCACCACACACAGAGCATCTCCCCCAAATCTCCCTCCCCGTTCATCCCGGCCTCCCCGCCTCGCCTTGCACAGCGCGCTGCCCTCCCCACCGTCTCCCATTTCCACTCTGTGCAGCGCTGGCTCCCCCACGCACCCTCCCCGCCCCTCCCTCGCACAGCACCCTTCTCCACGCGCCCTCTCCCCCACGCACCGACCCCGCACCCCCCTCGCACAGCACCTTTTCCCCTATACGTTGTCCATACCCCCCCCAGTCCCCGCTCCCCCATACCCTTCGGCACAGCACCCTCACCCACCCCCCCCCCCCGCCCTGCCCCTGTCCTCCCTCACAGGGAGGCCGCCCCGGCCCGGCCCCGGCGCTCACCGTCCAGCGACACGAACTGCCCCACGGCGGAGGATCCGCCGCCGCTGTTCTCCACGAACTGCACCTCGGAGACGATGATGTTGTCCTCCAGCACCGAGCCGCAGCCCGTGCACACCGCGTCCCCGCGCGCCGCGTCCACCTCGATCTCCGAGCAGCCGCAAGCGGCGCACACCCGTCCGCCCGGCATCTTGCCCACCGTCCCGGAGCCGGGCCCGGGCGCCGGCCCCGGCCGGTCCGCCGCCGCCGCCGCCGCCTCCTCCCTGCCGCTACCGCCGCGGCGCGGCCCGGCCTCGGCACAGGCCTCGCTCGCCGGGACCGGCAAGGGGAGGAGCGCGGCGGCGGCCGCCCTCGCCCGCTCTCGCGAGACTTCGCCTGCCGCTCCCCGCCCCTCCCTCCTTCCCTCAGCGCCGTGGGGCGGGTTCCCTTCGCCATCCCCGGGGAAACGACCGCGAACCGCGCCTGCGGCCCGGGCGGCCGTTACTGAGGCGGCTCCCGCGGCCCGGCCGGGGGCGGGAAGGCGCTGGCGTCTGTCAGCGCAGCGCTGAGCTCCTGCGGCCTCGCTGAGGCGGCGGGAAGGCGCCCTGCCAGCCAGGTCTTGGGGAGGCCAGGGACGGCTCTGGAGGTGCTTCTTGAGGAGCAGCTGCGGGCCCCGCTCTCAAAAAGGGGAATTATGTTTGCGGCCCTCCATTTTAGGGTGTTCTCCTGCCGGTGGTGAGCGTCTGCCAGCACCAGGCAACGCGCTTGGGTATTCGCAGTCCTGCTGATACCGGAAGGCCGGTCGAAGAAACTCTCTAGGACTCGTTTTGGAGTTTCTTTCTTGCAGCGCTGGATGCACGGGGGATAGTTCCACATTCCACACGCCACAGCTTTAGCACAAACAGGTTATATAGAATAACTATTTGCGTATTAATCAGATTAGTATACATATGCATAAAAATGATTGCAACTGATTATCTTAGTACTGCCTACATCCGATCGTGCGCAATGAAGGATCCATTTGAGTCGAAGGGCTGCTTTTGCGACCACCGACCCATTTGAAGTTCTCGTTGGCTGTCCTTGAACTCTTTATTCTTGTCCTTGTTCTTTGATCTTGAAGCTTAACGCGGTTTCAATCATGTGTGGTCGGTTTCAACATTGTTCTCATCTGGCGTACAGGAGCATCTAGTTGTAAGAGCAAAGAACTGCAAAACTTATGAGTAACTACCTCTACTAGTTAATTGCTTGGCTGTACTTTTGTCTATTGTTTCCATCATGGTGTTAGTATAAGATTTCTAACAATTATTTACCAAATCTCACTTTTACAGTCACCTAGCAGCAAATCAGTTTCCACGGCTGGTACAAAATATTAAAATCATCAAAATATTTAGACATGCCATACAGAATGTATGGAAATATGCTATCACTGCAAAACTGGGCCTGCAGTGTTTCAGATCAAGTGATGTGTCTTGTGCTTAAGGCAGATCATGAGGTTTCCTTACAGTTTTCCCCAGGATTCATTCATTGCACCACAGACTTCTTACCTAACCTTATGTAAGTCAATAAATTCATGTCATGGTTTCTGTATGATAAAACAAGGGTGGTAACACTTCCCTCCTGCCAATCCTTGTCCTTCCTCCCAATTTAGGTGGTTTGATTTGTACGGAAAAGAGTATCACTAACACAATTTGCTCTGTGGTACATTATTTCTGACACCCTATGAAGACTATAATTAAAAGTTGTGTAAAAACACATGGTATACAGTGAAAAATGCGGGCCTCGTGTTCTCCTCTTCCGTGTGCCAATTCCAGTGTTCCCTGAAAATAAAATTGGGGCTACAACACTCACATTTGAATTTCAAAAGTATAATACTTGTTATGCTTCAAAAATTGATTAATTCATCAATCAAATCTAATCAATCATTCTGTAGTACATAGGTAAAACTTTCATGAGGCATAATGAATCAGTTTCAGTAAAGCACTTTGAGCTCTGCTTAACAAAGGTGCCATAACGTGCTTTGTAACTCTTCGGGTTATTAATTCCTGAATCAAAGAACTCAGTTTTCATCCAAGAAAGTTACTGCTCACTTTAGCACTCAACCCACATGTAGTAAATTAGGTCCCATGCCACAAATGGGAAGGAAACTGAGCAGAATAGGTACAGTAGCTGAATGTTTGTATAGACTTTCTTCAAAATACACAAGTCAGTTAATGCAGAAGCAGAAACTTTCACCTTCTTACAAACTCACTGCTATCAGTATTCATCTTCCACCAAGTGACTCTGATGCAGCCAGGTATCACATACAGATCTCTATGAACTGACCAGACAGTGGTACAAAATGACTAGCTGTAGCACGTTTAGAGGCACACTGGGGCACATACTAAAGATATATTCTTCTATCCAGAAAGCTGAGCATCTCATAAGCATGAAATTATGTCATATGCCTAAAAAATTTGCAGTTTCTGGGCTTTTACAAAAGGAAAATAGCAGTATCATAATAGAGACCATGCCACTGTATAAACAGTTTGGCTTCTTTCTTACTGTCCTTTTTATTCTGTTCTCAGAGATGTATTTGTGAAAATAAGAACTTTTGGTTTCTTCAGGTTCCTTCTGCTTCTGGAGTTTGTGAGGTAATGACTGCCACAGCAGCCAAGTGTGGTATCACAAAATTACACACTGAGTAGATAGTATCGGGAAAATTATATCCCTGATAGACAAACATTTTTAGCAATAATAGGAAGAGAAAAGCCAACGAAATAAATAATTTTCATCTCTCAGCAAAGTCCCTTGAATATCAGAATATTTTAATTAAGACAACCCAGATCAGCTTCTGCGTCGTATACTGTGCCTCTGACAGAGGCCAGCATGAACACAAGAAACTGTAGCAAGCAGTTTTGGAATACCTTTCCATTAAAAAGTTTCTTCTTAGGTAGATACTAGTGTAGTCCTGATCCATGAGGGCTTAAGTTTTACATCCCTTCCAAAATTATTGGAGTTTTGATTGGTTTAAGCATTATGAGCCTTTTCTGGGAGTCCCAAACAAGTTTGGAGTTTTTCACTTTGAGTGTGAGCAGCAGAGGGCCCTAGTGAGAGTACGATATACAGCTGCTCTGCAAAAAAAAAAAGCTCATTTAATGTCATACTGAAGAAGGAAGTGTGTTTTAACTTTTATCTTCTTATAAGGTGAGGTTAGTGCTGATGAAAGAAAATGGGTTCCCAGTCCTGAAGACTGAAGTCCTTTACCTCCCACTCATGAAAGCTTTCTGACACAATACCCTGTAAATATTTCAAACATTTCTGTAGGATTGTTTTTTACCAGCCAAATTGTCAGTCATTTTTCACCTCTGTAAGAACTTTGTCCTTTCTGCTTGCAAGAGGGTTAACTAAAACCTTTTTGACCAATAACATTCAGCCTGCTGAATGAATAACCCATAACTCAGTTCACTTAGGCTAACAAAATAATAACCTTTCAGTAAATGGTCTGAAACCTGCATCACAGTAAGAACCGATCGATTTCAAAAAATTGTATTGACAAAACTCCATTCCCCGCAATATTTTGCCCTTTTAGTTAAGAGGTGGAAAGGACCTGTTCTCCATTTCACCTACCCTCATATTGCATACCTCCTATTTTCACTCCTAAGTGTGACACAAAGTGGTGATCAGGATGTCTGTTAGCCCAGACCGACCAACTTCCTTCCTGCTGTGTCTCCAGGAGCCCCGAATATAACCCACCCGTGGGTGTGCGCATTTGGCATTCGGTTGCTGAGGTTTCAGAGAGAGGAACTGTTCTCATGTGCTTAAAAATTAGATTTTTATTTATTTTTTTTTTCCTACTGCTCATACAACAGTAGAAAGAATGCAAATGGACTGCACAAATCCAGACTGGAGTTTGAGAGAATCCCACTCTGCTCCTCCAAACACTGATCAGCACGGCAAGGAATATACTAGAGCAAGCTGATGACACATTACCATACTTCCATAAGAGATGAATCCTCTTCTATAAATAAAATTATTTTAAGTAGATGCTTAAGTGTCATATGACAGAAAAGCCAGAGACTCTCTGACTTTTTGGACATAGCTCAACCTTCTGGGTACTGAGCCTTACAACACACCAGCCCCTGTGGGAAATATTTTCTGTTAGAGGCACAAAGTTTAATCCCTTGATTTGATCAGCTGCCGTGAGCACCTTCAGCTCTCTGGCATTTCAGCTGGAATTTCTCCTCTTAAAATCAGGCCTAAGAGCATTGATGAAGTCTCTCAAGAAGTTTGAATATGCACATAACTTGGGACAAAACAGAAGCAGAGGAAGACTTCTTTGGTTTTAGACTGTCCAAGATAGGGCATAAAGTATGCATTCAACCTGCAAATTTGCACATGGATTCTTTGGAGATAAAGTCATAGAGATACTAAATAGAGGGGGGGAACGAAGGATTTTGAAATGGACGAACCTTATAAGGTGATGCCAAGTGGATACTTCTTTTTTTGTCTGTGCCAGTCCAAATGCATTTGGCTACACTAGTGATGAACACGAGGGGGCACCCAAGGAAAATGAAATTGTCGAGGACCTGCAGTGCTCCCACAGGTTAGGCTGATTTTCCATCTGTTTTCGCTCTTTTTTTTTTTTTTTTTTTTTTTTTTTTTGGCCTGCGTCTTTTCTAATTATTTCCTGACATTGTTTTCATTACATTCATCAATAAATGGTAATTTAAAAATCTTTGGGAAGAACATTCTGAGAATAAAAGGTTTTGGCATCTATTAAATCATGTGGTAAGCCAGTTTAGCAAACATTTGAACTTATATCTCTGTGCAGTCACATCCCTGCTGCTCAGAGACAGCACTTTGCAGCTGAGCCTTGATCCCTGAGCAAGTGGCAAAGACCCCGTGGCTTTCCCAGTTACCCTCCCAGGATCTGTGCCTGGTATGATTCTTAGTACCTGAGGACAGCAGAAAGCACAAATACTGTAGCTTAGAAAATCCACCAAGAAATCAGCGGAGGGGATGTCCAAGGATATTGAGTACAAAGATCCAGAAGCCACCGCCAGTTGAGGAAGTCTCTCATCAGCAAATCGCTGGAAGCTGTGAGCAGCTATTCTGTTCTTAACATCTCCCCCTGCCAACACACCACTTGAAGATGCACGGCTGACCAGTGAGTGCTTTTAGGAAGGATGTAAGCAAGGTAAAAATACATGTGCCCTCCTCGTTTCCAGCAATCTGCAACTTAAGGATTTTATCAGCCAAAGGTTCATACACACTAGCAGACTTTTTATCTGTTTGTTTAATCAGTTTCTGATCTGGGTATGCTTTCAAGATCCACAATATCCGGTAGTTTGGGGTGTATCAACTTAGTTGGGTAGGTAGCAAGTGAAAAAGTTTAAAAATGGCCTGAACGTTTCAGCTGGCAATCCTGAGTTCTTGTGCTATACAGTGGTGAATAGTTGCCCCATCGCACCTCTTTCATGTCAGTCGGGATTCTTTATGCCTGTTTTACAGCTTCTCTTAATCAGGATCACTTCACAAGAGCAACTCTTCTTCCAGATAGGTAGTGCAATGCTAATGAGCCACAGTCTGAACACAAAATAATCTGTTCAGGGAAGTCATTGAAGAGGAAACCCTTTTTAATGGAGCATTGCTTATATTCTGCACTGAATAACTAAAGGCCTCCATCACTTGGGGATGTAAGCACAGGTGAATATTCCTGTGAAAACACAACTCTGCATGTCTGCAGCTCTTGTATTCTGAGACTTGTTCGTTCAAACATTAATGAATTCATCACTCACCATCAGAGAACCATTCCAGTCAGCTAACTGCCTACTTAAGCAACTGTCTGTGTACCCACAAATTGAACTGAAGTGAGCAAATGCCTGGTTATAAGCAGCATTTTTGTGTGCACACTGGATGAGTGGGTATTTTGGTGAAAATACTTTTTCTATATACACTGAAAATGAGGCTTTCACTAAATGTTAATATTCGCGTGCAAGGGAAAAAAACAGCGACATTACACTAGATGGATCTGCACACTCAAATGCAGCAGGAAACCATGCATCTTACTGATAGTTCCCATTTTTTTTCCAAATTTGGAACTACAAGCCAGAAATTCAGACCAGCGAGTGGGAAGCTGTAGAAGCACATCGAAAATAAATATGAGTCTCCTTTAGTTTTGAAGAATAAGTTTGGAAAAGTAGTTGCACAATAGTGGCTTATCTCCTTAGCGTCAAGGTAAATTCAATGCAGTTAAAAAATAATGCTATAAACTATGTCTGTAAAGTGCCTAAGATAGTGTTGGCCATTTACAAATTATACCTAACAAGTCATAAATAGGATTAGGAGAAAAGATAGCCTCTTAAACAGGAATTTGCTAGCTACATTAGAGCAGGATATTAAAAATCCTACTGTCACCAGGCAGTATTAATAGTCCAAACTGTCTTTATTGGCATTGCATGGGCAGAAGTCTGCCATAATCAGAATGACTGTGCTAGCATCAAAGACGAATATGCCAGTCAAGTTTTATTTAAGAACATGAAACATCTGTATGTCAACATAGAGTCAAAAATGGGTATTTATCTAAGATAATGTCACGACTCCTTTGGTCACCAGGGGCCCCCTTCAGACCGAAACCTGCAGAGATAAGAGAGAACTTTGCTGCAGCCTCTGCCTTTGCCAATGCAGAAGAAAGGCTGGAAGCAGGGTGAGGAACACAGTGTCCTCCTTCACACAGCCCGTTAACACCAGGAAAATGTACGATGAAGCAAGCAGCTTGGATAAGTACGGGTTGGCCTGTGGGTGAGGCCAGTTCTCTCCTGTTTGGGTCGTAAAAGACATCAAAGAATTATCCTTTCAATGAGTTGAGTGTCATTGCCTGCTTTTCTGCTGGGAGAGTCCCAGTACTTCAAATACGCCAAAGTTAACCCAGTACTGAAGAAACCATCAGTCAATACTACAAGTTGTTGTCCACTATCTAAAGCTATGAGCAGGCTAAATGAAAACAACACTAGACTTTAGAGAAGCCACAGTATAATCCTTTCCTGTCGGTGGAGAATTTTCAAGAATTTGGCAGATTTCCTAGTTTGAATTAGTTGAATAAATAGGATGACTAACATTTTTCAGAGGGCAGCCATAAAAAATGCTGAAGTAAATCAAGCTATGGTATACCAATAATTTGCATTAGCCTAAATTACAAAAAAAAAAAAAAGAAAAAAAAAAAAAGAAGAAAATCACTTAAAAAATTTAAATATTTTCTTTAAATGTGACATTATCAAAAGGGTAACATCTGCCACAATTTTCAAAATGAGACATTTATAATCAGTTCAGGTCTCTGTGAGTGTGTCAACTTTTTTTTTTACTAAAAAAATAGTCTAAAAGAAAAATTCTAGTACTGTTCAAACCACATCTTTCCTTCCCCACTCTTACCCCAAGGTAGGGAGTCTCTTTTACACCTCCAGAAGCAAAACAGGATCTGTCCCTAAAGCAGTAAATCTTGCCATTTCTTCAGAAAAAAGGCCACATCAGTGATCCAAAGGGGGAATGCTGTCACCATGGCCGTGCCAGTCTGCTTTAGTTGGAAAGGGCTGGGATCATCTCTCTCTCCTGTATTTTACAGTGCACCCTCTTAGATGGGAATTGGGAGCTGAGACACTGGTGGTCTAACTGAGGGACAGGTTTGGAAATTAGCAGTACCCTGGGAGGATCAGTTGGTTCACATCTCTTAGCTCTCTGTTTCAAGGTGCTGCAGATTCAGACTACCACCTGTCACCATTAAAATCACAATTTTGAGTTATTCTTCCCCATCTCATGGGATAAACACTTTTTTTTTTTTCAGTAAATTAAAATTGGGAATCTGATATAACAATATGCCAGTAAGATCTGGAGCCTTTGGCTTGCCCTTCCATTGTCTGTGCTTCAATCAGTCAGCTCACACCAAGATTATAAAAAACCTGACCCAGGAGTTTACAGTCTGAAGCCCAAATTGAACAGAGCAGTCAGCAGATTATGTATTCCACTGAACAATGAGGTCTTCAGTCCCTTTTTGAACCAGTTTTCATTACATGAGTTATGTTTGTATCATATTGCTGAGAATTACACAAAACCAATATTTTTGAAATGAGTACAGTAGACAACAATGTTGTCAATAATGCAAGTTGTTAGTAAAGTGCGTATATTAATAGCAGCATGAGAAGCATTTCAGAGAGCTCTAAGCATGTCCAATTCCACACCCATATGCACACAGCATTTCAGAAAATGTTAAGCTTAACTACTATATGATTTCCTTTGGAAGGGAAAGCTGGAAGAGGATATTCCCATACATTCTTTGCCTATGATATTTTACATATAAAGAGCCCCTACTGAAAGGGGCTTTATATATGATGTGAGTAGAAAGGATGTCCAAAAAAGAATAAAATAATAGTGTTGGCATTTCTAACAAATACCCTATCTTTCCTTCATAGTCTATCCTATGCTAAACAGTAACAGTAGAGCTTTCATCCTAATAAAGCTTTAGAGCTCCTACCGTGACTTCTCACCCGTGATACAGAAATACTATCCAGATGACCAAAGATTTTGTAATGAAACAAGCTGCAACAAATATCCAGCTGAAACAGCAATTTAGTGGGCTCAGAGCAAAACCAAACTATTTTTGTGGCATATAAAATTATGAAGAGCCTTTCCCAATATATACCGTGACTAATAATCATCAGCCCATACAACAAGTACAACAATGACATTTTAGCCACTCCCTCTGCGGTCACCTTTCATTTGCAACCATCATGTCTGCTAAAAACAGGATGAGAAATTACAGTTAAAAAGTGAGATTTTATCAGCTTTCCCAGACAGAACCAGGTTGGGAAAGATGAGAAAGAGAAAACTTCCTCTCATAGTTTAAGGAATAAATGAGCAACTAATAAGCATTCTAATTTAATAAGTGCACATATCCTGCTAACAAATTTTCTTTTGAATAACAGAACTGAAATGTTGTTATGGTGTTTTGGTTTTGTTCAAAGAGTAAAACCCACAATTAAATTATAGGAATAATGAAAAAAAATTGAGCAATGTCCACATAGAGTTTGAGCTGAGAAATCACAAGGCAAATGTTCTTTTTCCAGTCCAGAAATAAAATTCTAACCTGCTGATTTAGGTTCCCTCCACACCATTTTTCACTCAGTTGTAATGCAAACAGCACTGGCCTGGGTTGACAATTCTCTTGAAAAGCCTATGAACCTTGAACAGCATTGCTGAAATCCTGCATTTCTGCTACAACATGCTTGGCAGCTGGGACAGAGCTGATGTAACTGGCTTCAGAGATATATATTCTCCACATCAACAGAGCTCTTGCTTTCCTTTAGTGACATGGGGGGATGCTAACACGCAGCATCTGCAAGGTGAGTAAAAGGGCGTAACGTACCCTGGGCCCCTCACATGTCTTCATCAGCCCAATCCAATCCATCAAATCCCGTGACGTGAAGATGAAGCCTTCTCAGCCAAACTCCTCTGCAGACGAGATCATAGTGCACATACCCATGGTACTGCACTGTGGCCTCTTTCCTTCTGCATGAGTGCCCTCCTGCACCACGATCCGTGGGATGGCTACCTCTGCCCTACAGGGTCTCAGAGGTGTCATCTAGGTGACTTTAAGGAGGTGTCATCTAACTCCATGCAATTCCACTGAGTATCTCACACGTTCTTTTCAACCTGTTACATGACCCATCAGAGTCTCCCACCGTCCACAACTCTGCCACTTTGGCCCTTCACTGTCACAAAATCCCACCTAGTTGACATGTCCTCCAGGGTGTAAGAGGCTTTGCATTATCTCTGTACTAAAAAAGGGTGCCTGAGAGACCCAAATTGCAAAAACTAGCCAACCCTGAAGGAGGTCTGGAAGAGCAGCGCAGCACTGATCAGGGTGTTAGCAGATATAGCACCCTCCAGCTGTGGAGTCTTCTGGGGCAAACTTCATCAGAATGGGAATCTTAATGTAAACAAATTACTACTTCTGGGTTCCTCCAGCTCAGCAGGCCAGAACAGGTAAATATCTACTATCTCAGCATTCCAGCAACTATTAGAAATACCCACAGAGGTTTCAATCATGCTTAATAATTAAAAGCAAGGAGAGGAGTTTCAGGTATTGTGTTAATCAACAGGTGCTAAAGGAATATGACCTTCCTCAGAGGAAAGTCTGGCATGACAGCCAATTTTTTCCATGACACACACTAGAAAGCACAGAAACACAATCAGCAAGATGATTTCCTTGCTTCAAGATTCAATATTTTAACAAATGAGTCACTGATACATGCTTCAGATATTCCTATGCTAAAACTAGAGTATAAGTCATATGTATAAAATCCACTCTTGCCCCATAAGCTGCCTGTGATAGCTTTTTCCAAATATTGACCTAGAGAATGTCTGGTATGTTTGGACTGATGTAAGAAGTCTGGATTTTATATTCATGATCCCAATTTATCAGAAGATAAATGTCATGCAGAGGGACTTGTCTCAGCATCGATTTCAAGAATTAAGGAGAATTCAGCAACAGAAAAAATTTTGCTGGTCCATTAGCTGAAGAAGCCAAATCTCTTCAGAAGTATATGCTTCCATCGCTTTAGTGAAGGGAAAACATGGTTTTGTCAGACTGCTTCTGAGTACTCAATAAGGAGTTCATGACAGAAATTGTTAAACATGGAAGGAAAAATATTCATTAGTACATGCAAGGAGAAGTGTAGAAAAGAGTTGTTGTGGGTGCTCTGATTACTAAGATAAGGGTCTGGGATTCAGGAAAACTGGGTATAATTGCAGGCTCTGGCACAGACTTTCTTTACGACCTTGGGCTAACCATCAGATATTGCTGGCCCCAAGTTATCTACCTATACAATGGAGATATGGTTACTTAAAGCCCCTTACTCTTTTTTGGTTGGCTCTCCTGTGTTCTTACATAGAGACATAGACCGAGAGAGAGATTTCTTTGACCATGAAGGAAGAGAAGGATGAGGTGGAAGGATCCCCTCAAAGATGAATGCGACCTGATCCAAGAAACAAGCAAAGCACAGGTTTGGCAAGCCTGGGGGCTAAAGGAGAGGCTTCATCCGCACAGATGGCATGGTGGTGAGCTGGTGGGATAGGGGTTGTTGTTGAGCTGTCAGGAGCATTAGCACTGTGGGGAGGAAAGACCTGCCTGGGAGGAAGGCACACGTTTCACTGGGCAAAGCCACGGCTGACAGCATGGCCCTGCGGCTGGCATGCTGGGAAGGAACAGAGGGCAGGGAGAGAAGGGGGAAGTTTTTAAGATACCTCACATCAAGGAGATGCTGATGAACGGAGGAGCCCACAGATCTTTCAGCAAGCAGACTGAAAATGACAGTAGGGGGCATCTAAATATACAGCCAGGTCCTCAGGCCTGGCTCACGCTCAAATCTGAAAGAGATTTGTCAGACTAGCCTTTTCCATCATGATTGCAAAAGAATCATGCTCATAGCCATGACAGCTAAAGCCTCGCTTGTACTGATACCGTTACAGCAGCCAAGCAGCCTCTGCTGCTCTACGTCCCTTCATGCAGGGAGCTGGAATCAGACCCACCTCTCAAAGCACTCTCTTGTGGATATAAGCTGTGTTTCTGCTTGGAGGGTTTGCCAAAACAGATATACTGGCAAAGCAGCTGAGGTTGTCAAAGCCAAAGTTGTCTCCTTTTACTTCAAATTAGAGCTACACCAATTTGCACCAGAGACACAGCTGGCTCTGAAACCAAAATAGCTCATTAGTCAAGGGCATATTCCAAGGCTTGAATCATCTTTAGCAAAGGAAAGGAGCTCAGTGTCAGTGAGTTTGACAGGGGACACGGGAAAGGCTAACTGACCTTTACAGAGAATGTCAGCACAGGGAACCAAGGCTTAATCCTCAAAAAGCCCTGATGAATCACTCTTGTCAGTGCCAGGAAATTTGTGGCCCTCTGAACAGGCAGGCACACTTACCAACAGAGCATGTAGGTCCAGTTGCTATGTGTGCCTCAATTATTGCATAATATTATCAAATGGGACTTTTTAAAACCTTTAAAATGCCCTGCTCAAACAAATTTAGCTTCCTTTTTCAGAGGTCAGCCAAAAGACCAGGTCATTTTTTTATTGTAAATGTTAACTAATGAGTATGTTGAAACTGCTCTCTCCAGGTACCACTTCTTTCCTGAAGAGAGTAAAATGGCATGTTGTTGGACACAATAAATTTCCCTTTTGCCAGACTAGAATACTGTCACTAGAGCATGAATTGAGTGAGTTCAGGAACTTGCTAAGCATGGGATACCTCAGCAAGTAACTATAAGAAGCACAGTGCTTTGCCTTGTAAGGATGAGAAGCTCTTGACATTCATAGATCTCCAAGTTTCCTATAAACCTACTGGATTCCTTGAAAAACATTTGTAATTGTCGTGGCAAAACCACTAGGCCTTTATGGAGATGCCTTTGCGACTTGCCTTTTTGAGCTCCATCTCCCTCTTCCCGTTCCTTTTCCAGGTGAGAGTAAGCCAAGAATTACCGAGTTCTCTGTGATATACTGCCGTCGTCACTGGACAGTCTGCCCCTGACAGGGGCCGGCTCCTGCATTTTGCTCACCACTACAAATGCCATTGCACTGAGAATTATTGATGTTGTTACGGAGGGTGCTATAGTTGCGTGAGTATAAATAAAGCAGTGCTAGTAAAAGACACTCAAGGATAAATAGCAAATGTACTGCATTTTGTGAGACCAAAATAACTCCATGCTGTGCACTGAAAGTACCTTCCACTGGCTGTCGTGTACCTGCTGTGACCAGCCAAGGTCCTTGTCTTTCCCTGAAAGGCAAAAAACATGTGTGACTTCAAAAGCCATGGGGCTCCTTTCTCTCCCTCCAAGTTGGTGACACTGAGAAGCTGGGACCCACTTGTAAGTAGACTCTAAGTAACAGGGCTCTGTCTCCAAAATCTGCCGACGTTCTCAGGGCTGTGAAGATCCCAAGCAAAATACCAGCACCCGTATGGTCTCTTCTGTCTCTCTCCCTCCCTTTCAGCCACAGGGTCTCTTCAGCAGCTCCCGCTCGCAGGGCCCCATTTGGGGGTTTCAGCCATGCTCTGTACCCCCAGAGGAGGTTTATGGATAGCACAAATAAACTAAAACATACAAATGGCTGATCTCATAGAGATGCAGAAGGATGACAGAAAGATTTGGGCTAAGCCAAGTGGCATATTTTGCCTGAATGTATCTCACCAATTTGGGTGAGAAGGTCTGTGGGTGCTTGGGAAAGGGAGGTGAGAGAAGGCTGCGACAGGTCCAGAATGCCCATGTTTTGTTGCAGTGGGTGGCTTGAGTGAGAGCCAGGGGTCTGTTCTGCAAACTGGACGAATTAAATTTGATCCCAGACTAATGGGTACTGCAAGAGCCACACTCCTGGCGTGTCACTCCATTGATATTAATTCATCAGGGATGAGCTTGGCTTGGATGATACCTCAGATGAGAACGTGAAACCACAGAAAAGTATTCTGTCAAAATACAATATAGGGCCAACTTTCTCATCTTCAATGTAACTGACAAAGACTCACATCTAGAACTTATTGGAAAGGTAAAACAATGTCTTGGCATTAATAATAGTGTTTGTAAATGTCCTCTTAACACTTGAATTCTGTTCTTTTACGCTACAAAGTTACTATTCCACTGTTTCCTTTTTTCTTTGCTTATTCTGTTTTAAATGAGAACATTATGAAGAAATCCAAAACTCAGAGCCAATTCATCTGTTTGTTCTCACTCGATAACTCTTTTGCTCTCCTGGGTACAGTGATGTTTAATTTAAAAGCAATCTTTCAGTGATCTTTGCTCAAAAAAAAAAAAAAAAAAAAAATCCAGAGACAACTCTTATACTGCAGTGCTTATTGCATTACATGTAAGCCCATTTAAGCGGTAAATGACTCTTGATATTAAAGCTAGATTCCTGGATTTTTACCTGAATTCCCTACTTTGGCACCAACCTTCTGCTCAGTGTTGTACATCAGTTTTCCCTTCTTTGAAGAGAATGCCCCCTCTTGAGTGGTATTCTGGTCACAACAATCAGGTGTTCCTGACCATGGAGAGAAGGTCTAAAACTAAAAAAGAATATAGTTCTACTCATGCCAAGTGGACAGTAACACAGCAATCAAACCCTGTTTGGAAATTAACACTTAGAATTGCACAGAAACCTATTATTTTAATTCAGATACACCCTCAGCGAGGTTTCTCACATTTCCACAGTCACACAACTTCTGCTGAAAGATTATACATGGGACTGACATTTGGACTTTCATCAGCCAATAGTTCAGACTCAACATCAATAAGAAGGACTACTGTTCAAAGAGATGGTATAAATTGTCTACTTAATTGCTAATAGGCACATGCAATGTTGTCCTGTTTAAAGTTACATCCTTACTGCAAAGTTAAGCTCAATTCTTGTAGGATTTTGCTCCCCAAGATTTCATCATCCGCAGAGAGGCTTCAGAAACTTTCTGAGTTTTGCTCCAGGACGTTCATGGCTCCAAGTAGTCAGTCAGCAGGGGACAGAGTGTCTCGCTTGTCGAGATACGCAGTCTGCTGCTACAGGCCTGGAAAATCTGCTCATGCTTCCAACCAGAAGTCTCCATAGGATTAAGTAACCTCCAAGGCAGCCCTTTTGAAATACTGTTGAAATAAAGAATGTTAACATGTCCAAAACACTGATTAAACCTAAATTAAACCTGAAGTACTTACAGTAGCCTTTCTGTGGGTGTGAACCTGCTGAACCAGCAGCTGTGCAACATCTGAAGCAGCAGCCATTCAGGGACAAGGTAAAAGCATAACAAGAAAACCAAGGTCCTCTCAGGGGACGTTTGCGCTGTGCACTGGAGGTGTGCACAGTGCAAGCTCCTAGGGGAGGTACCAAGACCTGTGAAGATACAGTAGCATAGGTGCCAGCCCACCCTAGGAACTTGAATATGTGCCATGGGATCTCAGAGAGCTTGCCTGCTGGTGATTACTCCATGGCAAGACCTTCACTGCACTCTACTGCTATTGAAACCTCTTCCAGCTCAGTGAAACAAGAACAGATCCACTATCAGCTGCCACAGTTGCTCACGCTGATGTTAACACCGTCTCAGAGAGGTCTCAGCCTACCTAGGACTCTTGGAGAACAATCTGTTAGGGAGTCACGAATTCTTTGGAGACTGTGACACTAACACCTTGAGCACTAGGAGGTTCAGGATGGGAAGTCCTGGAGTACCTATAGCACACCTAAAGGGTGACAGATTAGAGTGGAGCAGCAGAGAGTGCTGTTTAAACCCTGCTAATCCTCACGACCACAGGTTAGAGACCTTCCTGGCAGCTGTAGTCCCTGTACCACAACTATTACCCTCTCCTCTGGATTTCCATGTCTCGTGGGCCATTTGGGGGCTGTGTGGCATTTAGGCCATGCTACATTCAATGTTGCACCATTTAAGGCACATTTCCAGGGGATCTTCTGTTTATATTCAGATGCTTACTGAGAATCATAGAAAAAAATCGTGTTGGAAAGGACTTCTGCAGGACTCTAATGCAGTCTTCTGATTAATGAAGCATAAGGTTTCTCAAGGCCTCATCTAGCCAAGTTTTGAATGCCTCCAAGAATAGAAATTGCAAACACTTTCTGGGCAACTTGCTCTAGTGTCTGACAACCCTCACTATGAAGAGTCTTCTTCCTTATGCCTATCTGGACTGCATCACATCTGGTCCCATGGATTTATACATGTCCAACTTACTTAAGTGATCTCAGCATCACCCTCTTCAACTGTGGGTAGTACCTCTCTCTTCCAAACTCTGCCATTAGACGTGGATGCCTGGGAGCAGACTCTGCCAGTTAAGACTGAGGCAAATAAAATGCTGAGAACCTCAGACTTTTGTGTGTCCTTCGTCATTAGATCACCTGCCCTATTCAGTAGTGGATTCACATATTCTTGGTCTTCCTTTCACTACTAACGTACCTGTAGAAGCCCTTCCTGTTGCTCTTCACATCATCACCAGCTATCAGCTCAGTCCCAGCTTTGGCTTTCTTAATCCCATCCCTGCATGCCTGCGTAGTTCTACACTGCTCCTTGATTGCCTGTCCCTGCTTCCCCCTATTACATGTTTTCTTTTTATGTTTGAGTTCAGTCAGTAGTTCTCTATACACCCAAACTGGCTTCATGCACTGCCTGCTTAGCCTCCTGCATAACAGTATGGACTATTCTTGGGCTTTGAGGAGATGGTCCTCAAAGATCGCATAACACTCCCTGTCCCTTTACTCTTCACAGCAATATCCCAAGGGAAGCTGCTTACTAGTTCCCTGAACAAGCCAAAGTCTGCTCTCCTAAACCCAGAGTCATTGTCCTGCTACTCACCTCTCTCTGCTTTCCCATGATCTTAAATTCTACCACCTCTTGGTCTCTCCAAGGCTGTCATTGACCATCACAACCCCAGCCACTTCTTCCTTGTTTGTGAGTAGCAAATCAATCACAGCATCTCCCTACTCAGCCTGTCCAGCACCTGCGTCAAGAAATTACCCCTGACCCCCTCTGGAAATCTGAATTGCTTGTGCCCCACTGTGTTTCCTGCCCAGCAGATTTCAGGTCAGTCAGTATATCCTATAAAAGCCAGGGCTTGAAACAGTGACACTTCTTCCACTTGTCTAGAGAAATCTTCATCTATTTTGTCTTCTTCACCAGGTGGTCCGTAGCAGATGCCTACCACGATGTTACCTGTCTTGGCCTTCCCTCTGATCCTGGCCCATAAGCTCCTGACCAGCCCATCACACATTCCATAGCAGAACTGCATGCATCCGAGCTGCTCCTCTCTGTGCAGAGCATAACCTTCTTGCACATCTCACCTTCCTCCTTCTAAAAAGCATGTATCCATCCATCACAGCACTTCAGCTGTTAGAGCTCTTATAGCTTCTAAGTACAAAGGAGCAATGGGTGGGTCAATCCCCTGCCTATCCAGGTCTGCAAAACTGTGCCTCCCAATCCTGTCAATATAGAGATCTGGGCACTGTCTTGAGACGACTTGCTATGAACACCTAAATTAGATGGTGTGCCTTCATCTCTTGATCATTACACTGAAAAATGCTAATAACAGCCTTGGGGCAAGTCTTTAATCCACAATCCCCACACATCCCATTATAGTCAGAGACACGTTATGCGTGCTCTTCCAGGTTAAGTAGAAGGAATAACTATCCTTTTCTAATGTAGTAAAGGCAGATGAACAACGGAAGTCCCTTCTCAAAGATCTAGTTTCTATGGCAGGAATTCACAAAGTCAGGGACTTCCCTGCTTGCCTAGACATGGTCATGGTTGATGTGCTTGCGTTGGCTTGATACAGGAGAGAGAAAAGCAAGGAGCCACGTAAAGGAGGACCCTTTTGAGGTCAGACATTGTCAGGACTGGCAGACTTGGGAATGTGTGTCCAGAAACTACTTGTTTGTGTTTGTTTGTACTGTATTCAAGGAAGGGGAAAAAGGCTCTCTTTATCCTTCTGTAAATAAACAAGATCACGGGGAGAAAGACACTACATTCATATTATCCATGTCTTTTCCAAATAGAAAGGCTGTAACAGGTGACAGTATACTTACAGCCTGTTCTTTGAACCTTTAAATGCTCTCTCTCATATGGTAGAAGAACTAGGGTAAGAACACCTTCACATTCTGCAAATTGCAGTTGGTTTCTTCGCTTCAAGCTGTAAAAATCTCACTGCAAACATTTACAATTTAGTCTGAGCCGCAGGAGCTGTAACTGGTACATGGTACTGCCAGTGCAGTTTGTTTACGAGATGGAGGCCTTCATCCCAGCCAGAGCAGGAACACATATCACCAACGTTTGGAAGCCTTGCTTAAGGAAATCCAGACCGACAACCTCTCTTCCTACTGCAAATCACTGCCTGGTCCAATTTCCAGTTTGACTGCTGCTCTCTTTCCTCCAGCACACCTGCAGGTAAAAAGGCATCACAAGCAACACGCCCATCCCCAGGTGAGGAGCAAGTGAGGTGATGGTGCCAGCTGTCTGTGCAAAGGAGCTGCTGTTGGTCCTCCTTGGCTGGAAGGATGGTTGGTTGACAGGTGCAGCTTTGGCTTTGAGAGGGCAAGGGAGACAAGCCACGGAACAAACAGGAGCAATAAGAAGCATCTTCAGAGCTCTGTCAAAGACTCGTGGAATGTTTTGCCTATCTGAGAGGGGAGAGAAGACGGTCTAAAAAATATTCCCCCCCCCCAGGCAGAGATGGGACACTGGCAGGATCAGGAAACACGATGGCATTTTTCACCACTGCAGCACCCAGTGAGTCCCCACTTGGCTAACAGTAACAAAGAGCCATGTTCCTGAACACATATAGGAGTGTTAGTCCCCTTGGTCTCACTGAAGCTTAACACTACTAAAATGCCTGTATGAGTGCAAGCAAAAATAGACGAAACCTGTTATTTGTTGATGAAACGCTACTTTGGGCCTCTCTTGCACAGAAAAATGGGCAGGCTCAGACTGCCTTGGCTTTCCATGTATATCAGGCACTGGCCCCCAAGAGGACAAGAAGAACAGGACTGAACCAGAGCGACCAGAGACAAGAAACCTGCAAGACCTCCAGGTCCTGCCATGCTGGCTTACAGAGAACTTGCTGAGCCCTGTAGCCCTGCTACTATGTGGATGCTGCCTTCATAGGTTACTGCTCCAAAACCACCTGCAACACAAGCAGAACGGGCTTGAGCTTATTTTGCTTCTTTCCGTACCTCAAGGCACCCAACTACACATTATGGTCACCCCACATCTAGATGGCTCCCCCGCCATCTTTCTCCCAGCTGCAAAGCCTGAAACCCCCAAGGGCAGAGTTTCCTTAATTAATCATCAGGCAGATTTTCTTTTTTTTTTTTTTGTCTGTCCCTTTTTCCATTTCTGAGTTGTGACATTTCCTGCCCACTTTCTGCTTGGCATAAATTTGTGCAACAGAGCAATATAACTTCTGAAAATAGACACTTACACTGGAAAACCTGACACACCCTATACGGAGCCTATGAGTGGCAGAACCATAATCAAAAGCCAGTCAAGACACTAAGCCATGCTAGCAGCATTCATTTAAGGCTCCGAGCAAAGCAGCGCTAAGAGAAGAAAGTAAATGGGAACTCTAGAAACGCTGTTGCACAGAACCCCCCAGGCTCCTTTCATGATAGAGAGGCATTTGAGTTTGTACTCTTTATAGTAACCCTAGCTCGCACGAGTTATTCCAATATAGCTGGCATGTTCCGAACCCCTTTAAAAATTAAAATTCATGGAAATGGGCAACCTGCCGTGATTTCCTGATATGAAACTGCACACAAAGCCTGTGGGAAAAAAAGCCAGTAGTCGTACGATACAAGTCTGAGCTCTGCCTGTCATTAACAAGGGTGGGTTTTTCAGGGTAAAATTCTCCTGGGCCAAATAACAGGAGACTGATAAATAAAGCTTGTCAACTGCCCTTTCTGACTCACTCTCTCCTGCTGGAAGGATGACTCACTGTCATGTGTGAAAGGCTGCCAGGTCTTGCTTACATGCTTAAACAAGCATGGGTTGTCTGTGTTAGACATACATTACCTCAGAAGAAGCAGACACTTAACGCTGAGAAGGCAGCCCTGGAAAGGACTCTGCTGACTAAAGGATCTGAACTTCAAGGTATTTCTCAATCCTTTCTGGAAAGTTCAAGGTTGTTGTTAGAATACCACAGAAAACTTAGACCCAAAGCCATGGCTGAGGGCTTGGCTGACGATCACAGTGTTTTAAACCAGAGCTCACTAGGACCATTAGATTTTACCCAGGTAAATCCTGCAGAGTGAGCCAGACAGCATGTTCTAGGTGCAGACAGAAATAACTGAGACCATGCCTGGTCTGGAGCTGCATTTTGTCCAAGGAACACGGCGTGCCAAAAGAAGTCACTTGTTGCTCACTATTTCATGGCGAGAAAGTAGCCCCATGGGGCTGCTCCCTTAAGGAGACCGTGAAGAACCTGCCTTGTTCCTGGAGAGGGGCAAGCATAGCATGTTGAGCACCATCTCTCACTCTGAGTAGCTCATCGACTACTTTTGAGCAACACCAGCAGCTGCTCAGCACTTCTCCCCTCCGCAGTGACGCAGACCTTGTAGGTAAGTGACAGTGCACAAAAAGCTTGTTTGCATCCAGGAGCTTTGCTGCCTACGTGAGCGCGTGCTCCACCCTTTGGTCTTCTCCTGTCATCCCAGGCCCACCATAGGCAACTCTGTGAAATCTCTGCCCCAGGCACCGCAGGCACTCTTCACAAATCCCAGTTATTAGCACATACCACAGTCCATATTGCCCTGCAGGACTGATGTGGCAAAGGATGCCTTTCCCTCATACTCTTTCTAAGGCCCCATACAATGCCTGTTTGCTTGCCATGACAAAGCAAGGCCCTTTTGCAAGGACTAGTGTACCGGGATGTCAACCCCCGGAACAGGGAGGTCCTGGTGTCACAGCTAGAGGGACAAAGCCGTACCCCTCCTTCAGCACACAGAGGTCTCCTAATGCAGGAACCAAAAGGTTTCTCCCAAGACCAGGAGAAGGAAGCTGTGCCGCAGCCTCCCTCGGCTCCAGGTATTGGCCAACATCTTGCTGCATCATTCGGTAGGAAAAACATGCTGCTGCAGGGCAACGATACCGCAACTGCCTCTTGCGTGTTTGGCCAGGTATGTACCATCCAGGAGTCACCCGTGCAGCTGGGAAAGACAGTTGCACATGCTTGGCCCAGACAGGCTTTCAGAAAACCTGCAACTAAAGCACCGTCTCAAGGTCTCGTCACCATTTTTCAGACCGTATGAGCACTAACCTCCCTGCCCAAAATGAATGTATAACCTAGAAATGTTAATTTTGAATAAAGAGCGTACCATTCCATATCACATCTATGAGGAAGATAAGGCAGTCTCACACACAGTTCTAAATATATCTTTTATATTTCTTCTCCTTTGGGAGAGAATATGTGATTTCCATCCCTCAAAATTTCTACGATGTTATTTTAAAATATTTTTGCTCTATACCAGAACAGATGTCTAATGAAAAGCTTGAGAGAGAAACCGCAGGTGACAACAGCCTCATCCAATGGTAAAAGGACTCACCTGACACATGGAAAACAAGCCTAGGCCACAATACTACTTAGGCATTAATATAACATCTGCCAGTCTAAGTGAAGAGACTAAATAATAGCTGTGAATCTGCAGTTCAAGTGTCTGTCTCAATAAGGCAGTGCAGGGCCATCCCACATAAGTGATCTAGTCCCTGAACTATTGGTTACTCCAGAAGAAGTAAATTTCTCATCATAATTGTGCTGCAAAATTTCATCCTTTTAAAAACTAGAACACACATTGCAAGGGGAAATTGTATTTTTTTTATCCAGCATAGATATATTTTGCTGAAAAACTTCCAAACCAGCACTAACGTGTCAAATTTCTCCTTTTAACAATGATGAAAATATTACTTCTCTGGTTTTCTTCCACTGTTTAATCATCCGTTATTTTTTCATTGATTCTTATTGACTATGACAAAGTCGGGATTTCATCCTACATCCTCCTCATGATGCTAATGATTAGCATGTACAGATAGTCTTATAGGTAAAATGACACTATGAATTCATTTTGTTTCAAGATACTGACATCCCAACTGCATATTTTAAGTTTGAATATCTAAGATCTGCTTTCCCAATCATGCAAAATCAATGATAAAAATAAATATATATCTCTCTCTAAAAAGATAAAATGAAATGAAGACTTGGTAGATATTTTAAATAACAGCATTTCTCTTTGCTATACTTATTTCACAATGAGTCATAAATTAGGCTAGCTATATCTGAGAACAAAATGAGAGATGATGGAAATTAAAAAAAAAAGTAAACACAATATATTAAAGATTCCAGAGTAACTTCATTCAAAAGCGAAATTTCAGCAACTTTGAGACTGTAGTAAGTTGTGTCTCCTGGTTGCTTTGCTAAACCTTTCGGAAAAAGATGGTTGACATTAAAATCAATAATCATATTCATCTGCAGGTGTCAAAGCACTTCCCAAAATAAGTCAATAAAATAATCTTCTCAGAATTGGTGCAATGAAGGCATTAAGATGAAGGGGGATTGTTAGTGACAGAACCAGGAATTACAGTCCAGGTCTTCAGCCACCCAGTCAGGGCCCTTGTGTGCTGAACTACCCCACCTCTGACAAGTGAGTTAGGCTCCGTAAGCTGCAGTTTCAAAGTGATTTATTTAGCAACGTGAAATCGTGCCACTCATCACAGATACCATGCCTGCTAGTTGCTCTCATTACAGTCACCTTCAGCCACTGCTCTTGAGACCAGAGTGCTCTGACTATTAAGCCTGTTTTGGGGGCTTCTCAGAGGTGGCAATCTGAGGTCATTTGTCAGGATAGAGAAACCACTTCTTCCTCTTCCTTGGTCTTGTTCTTCCTCTTCTTCCTCCTCCTCCATTGTCCCATCAGGCATGCTCATAAGAAATTTTAACTCACTACAATGAGCTCCAATGATGCCCACCCTGTTAGAAAACATGGTGTTAATCTGCTTGACACAATAAAGCAAAGGAAAACAGGAGAAAGGGGGACAGATTTGTAATGCTTCCTAGGTAAACCAGCAAGGAATCTTGCCTCCTTTAGCAGAGAATATCTGCTCTCCCCCAGGGAAAAACAAATAACCATGCTTATACCCTCAGCACCTTGCACACCATGTCATGTTTCTTTCTGGAGCGTGCATGCACACAACATGAATTGTATATGTCCAAGTGAAGCTCAGCGCTCCCTGGAAAGGTTGGCCCTATTACATATTCATTACATGACTCTCTGCATAAGCTATAAAGCCAAGATGCTCAGGATGCACCCAGCTTCCAAAGCACGCACAAAACAATTATGTGTGCATTTGTAGCGAATTTCACACTCTCAAGAAATACCAGGCTTGCTGGTCGTGTGTTGTAGGTATGTCCAAAGATTTTGCATGTACAGTGCTGTAACATTCATTAGATTGCCAGAACTCTGAAGATGCAGAAAAATGAAAGAAATTCTCAAATTCTAATTTCCAGGTAGAAAAAGACTTATGAGGGAACATCTAACAGGGAGCCTTACATACACTTCAACAGAGCAAAACTGATTTACAGTGGTCCTGTTTACATGAGTTATTACATTAAAAAGTACTACAGTGATACTGCTGTTAACCATGGCTGGATGAGAAATGGAATTCCTCCCATGTGGTGTACCCAGGCTTGAAGGATTTGGGTTTTATCATGAATCAGAAGAAAAGGTTCTATTTCTATTACAATCAAAATTATATTTTTGAAGTACAATGTAGTAACAAAATTACTTTTTTGGAATAAAGCACATCAGTAATGTCTGATCCAAACAATGTTAAAAACTAAAAGTCAAGAAGAAATAAGAAACTAGAATGAATCATGAGAGGGGAAAAAAATAAACATCCCATTTTGATTTTGAGAAGTTTTGATTGATTTCTGTTCAAATTTATGTTAAAGCATATTTCCTTTCCCCGGAAAACTTTTGAGTTTTAACAAAGGACTACGATGGACAGCAGCTGCTTTGCCATCAGTTAACCAAAAGTACTACCTCTCCAAGTTTCAGGGTCTCTCAGGTCTCTCGGGACCTACACTCCTCTTACTCTCTAACTCCTGTGTAGACCAAATCCTCAGTCCAATGGTCCCTCTCCTGGTGAGGAAGAGCTAGCTGTCAGACACCCTTCCTCCTAGCCCTACCAAATCTATTTATGCAGAGAAATAGCCCCTTACTTGGTAGTGAACAGTTCTGACAAGTCCAGCAGGCCATCGCACGTGCAAGGTCGAGGGTCTCTGCCCCGACAGTAGTGGTTCTGGGAGAGGTGCTGAGCACTGTCCTTCGGTAAGGGCAGCAGCGTGCTGAGCACTGGCGAGCGCTGGTGAACCATGCTGTTTAAGGAAGGATGCTTGGCATGGACTTTTCTTGAAAGAAAACGAATGCAGGTGTTACCTCAGTGTATTCGGACAGGTCAGGTTCCCTAAGGACTCACCAGTGTGTCAAATGTGTACCTTAGATATGGGAATCTCACTGTGTTTGCATCAGCGGTCCAGTCTCCTGGTTTCTGCAAGTCAACGTTGTTCCTGTCTCTTAAGGCGGGATTGAACATGTCGGAGCAAAGCAGCCTGCCGATTTCTTCCCGAATCACTTGGAAATGCTTCCGTCTGAACACAAGCCAAGACACATAGCTGCAGAAGTTGTAGAAGCCCTAAATTGAAAACACAGATCTCCTTTTCACTGGGAAAAGGCCCAGAGTCCCACTGCATCCCAGAGTGCAGGTTGGCATGACTCCACTAAAATGCCAGCAACCATTTGGAATCAAATTTACCATGCATGCATCAGTGAAGATTTGAGAGGACTAGTTTATTTAATGGTATGCAGACAGATGAGGCTAGAAACAGAGCTAGCTCAGATGGATCTCATCGTGCTCAACTCTGACCACTTTGGCTTAGTCTTGCTGCTAGAAACTAAGGAGATAGCCTGAGATCACCACCCAGTTTCCCTCAATAATCAATGGAAAGAGACTGATGGGATGACTCATTCTGTGGGGGCTCCTATCGCACACATCTATCTCAAGAGGCAACAATTCACCCTCTGGCTGAGGTTCTCTTCTCTGCAATGACTGTCAAGGCAGCCGAAGGGCATGGTCTGACTGGACAGCTATTGTTTGGGCAGCTGCAGGTAGACAAGATGATCCCCACCCTGAATGACAGCATTATGATCCCAGAAAAATATTACAACCAAATATGAACTCATTGCATCTCACCTCCGCATGTCTGCTTGCTGATTAAAAAAACAAAATCTAGCTTTTCATTCCTATTTAATGTTTGTGATCCCTGGCATATGCTGTATCAAGTTGCAGTAAATCATATCTCTACTAAGTCTGTTCTTGAAACGATGGCATTGCTGGGACTGCTGCGTATCCTTGGAATTGTCCCACAGTTCCCCTCTTCCAAGGAAAGGCTTCCACTTTATGAAGTACAAAGTATAATTTGGGGCCAGCTGTTTTGTATTATTTGCTGAAGCCCTGCTACACAGTGAGTCTCATAAATGGCTGATGGAGCTGTATGTTGCAGGCCAGAAGAGCTTATTGGCATCTAGAAATGTCGCTATGGGCAATGGAAATAAAAGAAGGCTGTAAAATTTCTTACCAACAGAGATGAAACTATGAGGCCAATGCTGAGAAGAAATCTATAGAGCAGACTTCCCAGATGGACCTCAGGCTGTGTTGGGAACTGCCTGGGGTCTGAGAGCCACAAAGGGACTGAAACTCCCTGGCTGAGGACTCCAAGGGGAAAAGGCTTGGGCTGAAGGGCAAAGAGATGGTATTTTACAGGGACATCTAGGCCCTAGAGGTAAACTTTTATTCTAGGTACTCTGCCCGACAGGTAAACTACTGGGGGAACCAAAATGGAAAGAAGCATTTGGATGTGCAAGGGAGAGACATCCTCTGGGCTGACAGTCACACTCTCTGTTTATCTGTGTGTTTTTCTTACCTCAAAGAAGCCCCGATCTTTCTGCAGCGATGTTTTTCTCCTAAGGCTGTGAACAAGAGCACAAAATTAATAGCAGCAGTTGTCCTTTCAGTTCTCTGAACAGAGCATTGAATATGACTCATGGGGTTATGCCAAGCTGGCATTTCACCAGGGCAATAAAGTTGTTGCTGGTAGATCCTCATTACTAGCATGTGGAGACCCACTGTCCAAGAGAAATGCAGGACTCCTGCATTGCCTCAGAAGGAGAAAACGCAAAATATTGTATGGCTCAGTTAATTCAATCTGACAGAGAACAAAGCTGGATGTGATGAGCAGGCGAGGCTCCCCTGCTATGCTATCTAGGCTGAGCTCTCTGCATGGGCCTCTCAAAAGTGG
Source organism: Astur gentilis (assembly GCF_929443795.1). Taxonomy (NCBI): domain Eukaryota; kingdom Metazoa; phylum Chordata; class Aves; order Accipitriformes; family Accipitridae; genus Astur; species Astur gentilis. The sequence goes on from NC_064904.1 coordinate 14,936,075, forward strand.
TCAGCACTGATCTAACCCGGTTCCCACTGAAGTCATTAAAAAACCTCTTCCTGACATCACTGGAAGCGCAACAGGCAGAGTTACGGAGGGCACAAAGCCAGGTCAATGCTGAGACAATAAACTTGAAAACCAGGAAGGAGATGCCTGATGTATCTCCAAGAAGAAATGTAAAACATGCCCAAGAATGACAAAGGGCCTTTGTTAAAGAAGCAGCAATTTGCCCAGTGGAAACCTGAGAGATGCTCTTGCCACCCACTTGAGCCTGGGGATTCTCACACAAAGCCAAATGACTGTCCCTCATGGAAACAGCCATTAAAGCTGAGGGTGATGCACACATCCCAGCAGCCACTCAGTTATCCTGGAGATGGCACAACTCACCCTCATGGAAATGAAAGCCAATTTTCCCTGTTAGCCTACAGATCCCCACAGAGCTGGCTTCGTCCTGCTAGATGCTCAGGAAAGCCTGTCTTTGCGTCAACTCACCAACTCCTGACATGTCCCTTATCTTCCTGATAACATCAAGTGTTCCACACATCTAGGGTATCCCCAGCTGCCATCACCCCAGAAACATCGATGCAGAGCAGACCATGAAGGTAATACCTTTCAGCCCCGTAGTTCTATTTGCCACCTTCTGACTTCTATTTATTGATTTTTTGATCAAGAAGACCATGTATCTCCCTACCTGGCTCCCACCAGCCACAATCCTGCTGACACCTCACATATTGTGCAAGGGAAAAGAAGCTTGACTCTGCAACCATGGCATGGCCGTTTGCCAAAGCAGAACTCCCAGAACAACTCTGATGCTTTTGATTCCTTATGAATTCTAGTAAAGCACAGTATTCTGTCTTCAGAGTGCCAGAGCGGAGAAACCTAAAGTGACCCCAGCTTCTTAAACCTAAATGTGAAACCCAGCTTCACTTTTTAACATTATACAGCTCATGCAGTGTCTTAGAACCAGTCCCTAGTTTAACAGACAAACCTATGCAGAAGCCAGCAACAGAAAATAATGCTAATAATTACAGTCAAATAAGGCCAGGGGTCTCCACCCTTCTTTCTCCCAGTGCTTTCTTCCCTGAGGTGAGGTATTAAGCTAAGAGACTTGCTTGAAGTAAAGTTTCCTAAAATAAGTGTTGAACTAGGAGGCACCTCCCATGTCTAGGGCACAGTTGCTAATTACCTAGGAAAATACAGAAAAGGTCAGGAAAACATCAAACTTGCAAGAAGCTTCAGGACAGGACTTGTAAGAAACGTGAAAGAGTGAGCAAAAAGCATCGCGCCTTCTAGTAATATAGTAATATTGATTTCTCAGAGCTGTGAGGGGGATGGGATGAGTTCATGCATAAAAGAGGAGGACAGTACAGCCAAGGGCAGACGGTGCAGTAAGCGTGGGGTTTGGATGCAAGATGATAGTGGCTTTGGACGTCCACAAGGACTATTGTTCTGCATAGAGGCACATGGGGAAGAAATGCTTCATGTGCCATTTAGCAGCTCCCTCTGCTGCAACTGTGACTCTAATTGCCCATGGATCAAGCCAGCTTCAAGGATCAGTAAGGGCTGGCTCGACTGCGTTTGCACCATTGATGCATGTACCTTTGGGAACACTCTGTATTCTTCCCATTATGACAAATGCCTATAAGGAAACTGGCACCACAAAAAGGTTGCACAATCCCCATCAACTTAAAAGGAGAAAGCCAGACACACCTATTCCTTCCTCAGCGTTGGAGGCACAAAAGGACTAATGCTAACATACACAAATAACAGGTCTGGAGGAACTCTCTCAAATTCCAGTCTGGGATAGTATCAAGATAGGATTTTAATGCTGCATTTTACAAATCATGTAAACTGTTAAGATGAAGGTGTTCTCCACCTAAGACTCCCTTTTTAAAATTTTAGACAAAACCTTTACATGAAAAATCAATAATTTCATATGAACACATACACAGACATTTGGCAGATCGGGAAGGGAAAGCAAGTTTACCAACACAGTATAAGATTTCATTAAGATGTTGCTATGGTGAATTAGAGTGAAAAGCAAAAGCTTCAACACCATCATGAACCCATAGTTGGGTTATAAGAAAATACAGTAAAACCGGGGGTGGTACATTATCAATAGTTTCTCAGCTTTTTCAGGTTGAAAGAGCTTCATCAGAAGTAACCTTCCCTACAGTTTCCATTTTGATGAAGGACCTTCCCCATCCAAAAGCACATGTGCTCAAAAAATTCTTAACCATCTTTTGTAATTAAGAGTCTTAACCAGTTCTGTCCCCTAGCTCGTGTATTTGGTAGTTCATGTAATGGTCCGGGAGGATCCAGATAACATTTAAGGCTAAACTGAGTCAGCCTGGAAAAGATTATATTTCTGTAATTGCAGTATGGTATGGGAAGTGCCCTATATTATAACACGCTCAGCATTAGCCTAACTCTGAAGCCAGCTGTAGTCAGCTACCGCCACCCTGCTATGAGTAACTCACTGAGGTCTCTCTTCATACAGCACCTTATATCATGAAGGCTTTAAGACACAGCTCTTTTCTAGCCTTTGTGTTTTCCCAGCCTGGACACCAACATCCCAACCCACTGCCAGCCTCTAACCCCCGCTGTGATGGAAATATTAAAGAACAGAGTTTCTTGTCTCCGCTTTCCGCTCTCACTCCCATGCTGGTGGTTTTTTGCCACTAGACCTCTTGCTTGCCTCAGTCCTGCACATTCCCATCCACCAGACATTATGAGTGAGTGAAGAAGCAGCAGAGCTAACTAGCTGGCTATAAGACAGGCTGTTTTATCCAGCTGCATCCAGTTCTTGGCTTCAAGTTACTTTCTGCAATAAGTTCCTCCAATGGACTCTTCATAGGTGCAGAAATTAGGGCCACCCAACAGAAATAACGAAATGCTGTCATGACCCTCCCTGTCCAACCAGTGAGAAGGTTAAGAGGATGCCTCTGCTCAGCAGGAATCTGGGAGCAGGGATTTGGCAGAGAATACTGTTCCCCAGGAGTGCCCGGTGAAATGCCGATATGCTAGGGTGCAGAGGGAACGCATTCTTAATTTTCAGCATCCAGCACCTTGTGGGATGGGGCACACTAAAATGAAAGCCCTGTTGAGATAGCAATTTCAGCTCCCCTTTGACTCCATCATTTCACAGGTTACCTTCTCCTCTTGATTAGAAGGAAACCCAGGTTCCCCCACCCCAGCCAGGGGCAAGGTTGCCTGGAGCTGTGTTGCAGGAAGGCAGGTGAATATTTGTGACTCCTCTGGGGAACTGGCAGCAGTTTCACACCAGCTGACTGAAAAAATTTGCCTGAAGCTGCTCGGAGAAGATCCCATGGGACTGGGGTGCTGGGTGGGGACTGCCAGCTCCTTTCTACTGCCAGGGAAAAGAAACATTGTGCAGGTGCATAGACAGCTGACGAAAGAGTCCCTAACACTAGCACAGTGTATGATCTCTCTGTCATTACGTTCTCCTTCCATTAACCATTTTCTGTGGTGCTTAGCTGCCGGCTGGGGTTAAACCACAACACTTTCATCTCCTGTTAAAACTCCCCTTTTCCTGTCCTCATCATTCCCTTGGTTTCTCTGCCTTTTCAAACACCCTCCCATCCTCCCCTGCCTTCTTCAATTTCTTTTTTAATTCCCACTATGGGTTTCATCGCTGTGACCCTTGCATCTAAAGAGCAGTTGGTCTCTACCACTCCGAAAAAGCCATGTACTGTCGTCCCTGCTCAGAGGTAGGAGTCCTACACTTCCAGTGCCCAAGCACAACCTCTTCTTGTCTCTACTTCCTTCACTTGCTGCCCTTCAGGAAGACGGTCTCCTTCATTTGCTAGACTAGTCTTATGCTATCTCAGACTTGGCATTAGAGGAAATTTATGCTAGGATCACTGGCAACCAGCAGGTACGTAACCATTTGCTTTCAAGACCTAGTTAAGTGGAAGTGGCAGGGGTAAGATCCAGGGCTGGCACTGATTTTTGCCCCGCTGACTTCATGGTGAAGCCATTAAAGTTTCCTGCTCTGTGTATCTAGCAAGTTTTCCACATACCAGCGCTAGAGTTTTCCAGTCTGGTATCCAGAGCTCTCCTGCAAGTCACTGTGGCCAAATCAGTTGGCAACAGCTCACCAGAAACACTTTTGGAGTCGGTTATGAGATGAGATAGAGCTGCAGGGACACTTCTCTGTCTCATGGTCCCTCTGTGATTCCTTGGCTCACAAGACATTTATTACCCTGGGCATTCACTTGTGTCACTCAACAGAGGCCTTGGCCCTGGGCTGCTGTGGCCCTTGACGTAGCGAGAGTCCCCAGAAGGGACTGGCTTACCTTCCACTACACATGTGGCACTGCTGTGCCATGCCTCCTCCAAGGACCAGGTTAGAGTACGCCTTGGCAAGGTGAATCCTGGCCACTGCTAACTTCGCCGACACGTCGTCCATTTCTTTCTTGTCTAAAAATATCATAGTCCTGTTTAAAACAAAAAGGGGAAAAAAAGTTTTCCGGGAAGGTGCTCTGGACACAAGGGATGCTAGAAAGAGCGGCTGTTTTGGGGATGTAAGTGTGGTTTTCAGGCACATAAGCCCCGTCAGGGAACCCCTCTGTAGCAAGGCTGGGCTCAGGCGCTTCCAGCCCAGCTTGGCGATGCCGGTGGGGCCACGAGGCCTGGGCCTTGGGCCCAGACAGTCTCTCTTGCCCCACACAACTTACAAGGTGCATGCCCACAGCCCGTCAGGTTGCCGTCTTTGATCCTGCGTAGCTTATGAAGCTTTTTTTGCAGCCTGCATAAAAGCCTCGGAGGTACATTTAGGTATCTCGGGGCGCAGGCTCTGTCACCGGGCAGCCTGGAGCAGTGGGTCTGGCTCATTCAGAGACAGCACTTACTCCTCTTCAAAAAGGCACGCGAAGTGCTTTTGGGACGGCCTCTAAACAGGAACGGCTGACACCGCAAGCCTGTATTTTAAACCAATTCAGATCAAACACTAAGGAAATGCCAAACCAAAAAGCTTTCCATTTCCTCTGCTTCCCCTATAATCCGCCTGACTGTCTGCCGGTGCCTGGGAGCGCTGCCGGCCTAAAAGTTACCTAAAAGTTACCAGCCTCCTTTCACACTCGGGAGAGTTGGTTTTATCTGTCCTGTGCCTGATGGCCTCCAGCTCTAAAGCTTCCTACACAACCCACCTTTAATAAATTAGGACAATTACTCTGGGCTTCTCAAGGATAATTGCTCATAAAATTCAGCAGATTTTCCCCAAAAGACATGAAAGGGTTGGAAGCAGAAACAGGCAGAAACTAAAGGGGAAAGAAAATGCAGGACAGAAATAATAGGCCTTGTTCCACTCATGTCTCATCCACCGCTGGTGAGTTCTTTTTCTTAGAGTCACATATTTCAGAGGTGAATACTCCCAAGCTGTCTGCAGTGGGGGAATGCCTCATGCCCACTGCTTTAGAAAACTGCTTGGTTGTTTTTGAAGGTAGGTAAAAGATCTTCCTGAATCCAGAAAAAGCCAGGAAAGCCTCCGGCTTGGATTTACAAAGAATCAGCCTGGCATCAACAAAAGACAAAGTCACAAGAAGTCAAAGATGTCCAGATTCATCCTGATTTCTCTGATAGGAACCCCTTTCCAATACTTTCTTTCTCCAAGGAAAGTTTAATGCACAGAAGCAATGACTTCTGAAGCCAGGATGGTCTTAGATGTTCTCTTGAGGCACTGTGGACACTGATACTTCTACATGGTCTGGGCTCGAGACAGCTGTTCAGACCATCAGGCCTGGCTCCCTGTGGACAAAAGTAGACCCAACAGATGAGTTAGGCATCTCTCATAGGCAGCCCCAATGGCAGGAACCCCAAAACACACCAGCTAGGAGCAGGAATAACCAGCACTGTTTTCTGTGTTACTAGGTTATCACACAGGGTCTACAAGAAGAGCAGCTTGAGAACTGCACAACTGTTGGATGTGTCTGTCATATAGGAACATGAGGCTGATAAAGGACTAGGCGAGTCACCAAGCCCTGTCTCCAAGTAATCTGTCTGTCAGTTTAACTGGGAGCAAATTATAGGTATCACTAACGAGAAACATGAAATGGTACAGGCATGTCTTGCCTCCAGTCTGTCTTTACTTGTGGCACATAGCCAGTACTACACAGGAATGGAAAAAAGCCTCTGGAACTAAATTGTATCTTGGAGGAAGGTGGGGGGGAGGGGGGGGGGGGGCGGTTTTCTTCCTGAGCAGGCCACTAGCAACCGCTCTGAGCATGGGATTTATGTGGGATAGATACAGGAAAACAAATGGCTATGTAATCTTGTTTCCCATCCTCTCGAATACATCAGCATATCATAAACCCAAGGATTCTTATCACAAGTATAATTTTCTGTCATTATGATTCTATTAAGTAGTTATAAAATCCCTTTCACAAGCTCAGGAAGCTCCACCTTCAGAAAAATGCAGTTTTCTTGCCTGCCCCCACTACTTCCTAGTGGAAGACCATTCCAGAACTTTACTTCACAGGAGGAAAAAGACAGTCCTTGCTACATTTGATTTGAAATATAGCACATACCAAGTTGAGAATTAGAGCAAGTGGATAACAGAAGAAATGGGAAGTCTTGAACAGGGAAAGAAGATGCAGTATCAGAAAGCTCTTCACACCATAATTAATAGCTCCCTGTTCCTCCAAGTCAGCTAAGATGTTAAAACATTAAGGATGAGCTTCAGCATTAAATAGGACATAAAATTGCCTTTTGTCATTTTATTTTCCTTCCATGTATTTATACTTCAGTAGATCAATATGCTGAATTCCTGCTTCTGCATAAGTGTGTCTTCTTTAAGCTTCTCTGATGTTACACTGCATGCAGGTAATCCTAACAAGCAAGACACTTCCCTTCAGGGGAGGTAATGAATCTAAACAAAACAGCATTGTAGAAGTAGAGAGTCAATACATGTTTCCCACCAAAAGGCAGGAGCCTTTTGAGAGCACTGCATGCCAGAACACACTGACAAGTCTCTCCTGGATGGGTTTATCCAGTGCTTATAGATGATACTTACTAACCAGAGCCCCCCTGATCCAGGAAACATAACCCCAAACTGCAGTAGGACCAAAGCCCTCTTTATTTCAGTCTGTTTCTGTATTTGCCACACCAGTAGATGATATGTGCCATATTGAGGTGTGTCCTGATTTCAGCTGGGACAGAGTTAATTCTCTTCCTAGTAGCTGGTACAGTGTTCTGTTTTGGGTTCAGTATGAGAAGAATGTCGATAGCACACTGATGTTTTCAGTTGTTGCTAAGTCATGTTCATACTAAGTCAAGGATTTTTCAGCTTCTCATGCCCAGCCAGCAAGAAGGCTGGAGGGGGACAAGAAGCTGGGAGGGGACACAGCCAGGACAGCTGACCCAAAGTGGCCAAAGGGGTATTCCAGACCATATTACATCATGCCCAGTACATAAACTGGGGGGAGCTGGCGTGGGGGGGGGGGGATCGCTGCTCAGGAACCAACTGGGCATCAGTCAGCGAGTGGTGAGCAATTGCATTGTGCATCACTTGTTTTGTACATTCCAGTTTGTCATTATTATTATTGTCATTTTATTATTGTTGTTATTATTATCATTATTATTTTCTTCCTTTTTGCCCTGTTAAATTGTTCTTATCTCAACCCACAAGTTTTACTTTTTTTTCCAATTGTCTCCCCCATCCCACTGGGTGGGGGGAAGTAAATGAGCAGCTGCGTGGTGCTCAGTTGCTCGCTGGGGGTTAAACCACGGCAGGTGTCATGACCCATGGAGTGGCCTCCTTGCCCTTTACCAGCCAAGAGCGAGGGGATCATTTTGTAAATTGCAGCCCAGAACACCTCAACTGAATCTACAACCTTTATGTATGAACCTACGCTGATGATTTTCTTTATTTATGAATTATTCCTTCCACAATGAAAGAAACACCTGGCAATCTACGGATATAGAACAAATCAATTCCTGAAGGCCAGCAATCCCCCAACAGTCTTGTCTTCAATCCAGATAAATCAGCCCCTCTTTATATCAAGGCTTCATGAATTGTGAAGTAAGTAATCATTTAAGTGTTTTAAGAAAATGGTCAATCAATTCTCAGAGAGTATTATAGACTCCAGAAAATCATTGAAGTTTCTTACAATCATGGTCTGTAACTCTGCAATGCTTTCTCCCAAGGCACATAACCCTCTAACACAGCAGCTCCTAAACTATTCCCCTGACATCCCCACTTCTACTCTGCAAGGTAGCAAGCATGGTCACACACCCTTACTTGGGAACTGCTTTCCTAGCATATATTCCTCATGTTGTAACACGTTTCCAGCACCTAAGAGTCATCTGAACCTGCTTTGCAAAGTATTTAGAAACAAAGTCTTAAAGCGATGTGACCCACAGCACAAATTAACCCCCAGCAGACCCAGTTGTGACTATTTGCTGCTCTCTATTGCAAGCAGAAATGACTGGATGCTAATGTTATTACTGGGAAATGGCATGAAGGGATGCTAATTCAAACCAGGGCACTCACATAGATTTAACGTTGGTGGCAGTAGTAATGATTTATTCAAATTGCAGCATTACCTTGAGGAGCCAAATTATTTGGTGACTCCATTGCAGCAGGACTGGATCCAGCCACCATCTTGAAAGGGAGACTACGGTGATGCCGTGCCACGTGAACAACATGCATGCCACTCAGGGCAAGGCTGGGGCAAAGCAGGGTTCAAACCCTCCCAGAAAACCTCTCTCTCTACATAGCGAGAGGAGCCTATGTCCTGGAGAGCACAGAGGACAAGGGGACGGGAGACATACATGGTGAGACCAAGGAGTTTTTCTCCTTAGTATTCTATACATAGACTCGGCCAGTATAGCAAGAAGTTCTTGCTCATATGCAGAATCCCACCGATTCTGACACGAAAGACTGCCCTGTGATTCCAGATTTGCTGAGGCAAGCTCTGTGTACTTATACCCCTAAAGTCCTGTACTCACGAAATCAAGGATCTGCATTTCTTTTCCAGGGCAATTTTTTCCAGGTAAAAAGATAGGTAGAAGAGCAGGGCCATGAGGAAGATATCTAGCTTCTCATTCCTAAATGCAAGATAGAAAGGTCACTGTGATGTCTGCAGATTTGCAGATATAGACACCACCAGACCATTACGAAAAAGAACAAAGTCTCTGCTCAAGAGTCTGCATTATACCAAATGTCAGCTATATGGTTGAGACCTATTTGTAGCAAGCACTCCACTCCACACCGAGACTTTGAAGGCTTTTAAAGAATTACTAACAGAGTCCAATAAACACACTGAAGAGTGGATTGAATTGGATATCACCAGACATACTTCCAGGGAGCATGTTTTCTGGACTGAACATGCTGGAAGAGTGGCATTCACATTCAAAGGAAAAGGGGGACGACTCGGACAATTGTCCCCTTCTGAAAGGACAGTACGGCTAAGGCTCAACAAGGTCTACGGATACATTCCTAAGTCAAAGACAGTGCAGCCACTGTATGGCCCTGGTGATCTCAGGGATATGCCTCTGAGACACAATGCTCTGCCTGCTGCCTCCTCGCCTTTAGCTTATAGAGAAGTAATGCTGATAAGTGACAGCAGCAAAGAATGAGCCCTGTAGCTCTGAAGGGAACAGCAGCAGCACAGGAAGGCAGCCCAGGGTCCCAGTTGTGTGAGCACTCCTGGTTCACACAGTGTTGCAGATGCACTGGCTAACATGGAATTTAACTTAGAGTAAAATGGATAACAACCTTCAGATATTTAGGCCCAAGTTCTTGGCTTCCTTTCCGTAACAGAGTGGAAGGCTTTCAAACAGGTGAGAGGGTTATTTCTCTGCACGTGTTGAGGACAACATGCATTTGGTATTGTTTCCCACTGAACCTCACAGATGAGAGATTTTAAACCTCTGATATTTCATATTCTACTTCCCATATACCCTGGTCCCTCCACTACCAGCTACACACACACATAATTCTTGAACCAGACTCTAAATGACATACCTGATAACTGCTGCAATTGGCAACATGGGATGTGACTTATTTGCTTCTTTCAAAAGCAAAGCAGCATCTGAAAACAGAGGAGAAAAACAATATTTCCTCAAAAAAAAATTGCTAGTGTTAGTAGAAATAACCTTCTAACTTGTATGGGTGACGCCTTGCTGATAAGATATACCAGCAATTACTCACATTTGACGTCATCCAACATCACATATTCATGTTGTAGCCACTTGGACAGCCTATGCAATTTTCCTTCTTTGTCAGCCAGCCTTCTTTCAGGGAGAGTTGCACTGCAATCACCTCGAAAGATGCTAGTGGTTGACCAATATATCATATTTCAGGACACAGAGTTAATTCCAGTCTGAGAATATTAAGATTGTCTACCTGGTATGTACTCTCTTCATTGCACTCAGTTTCAAAGGGACGGGCAGTGAAATGTGTTTGGCAGGTATCCTGAACTAACTTTCAACTATTATAACCACAAAACAGGCTGGGGATGTTGAGAAAAACAGGACATTTCACCTCTAAGGTTGCGTCTGAAGTTGCTCTTTTAGTTGCTAAAATAATAAATTGCAACTATATTATTTAGATCAAAGAGGTTTTAAGTAATGGATGAAAGTCAGCTATACCATGTTGTGAATTTATAAAATTATTATTATTAATATTAATATTAATAATAATAATACTTTAATCTTTGAAGTGCCTTACACAGATGAATTAATTACCTCACAATACTCTTTAGAGTAGATGAGAATTATTGCCTCGTTCTAAGCGATCTGGAAACAGCAACAGAGATGCTGAATGACTTTACCAAAGTCATACCAGGCTAGTGCCTGAGCTAGCATTCAACACCAGGCATGTCTGGCTCTGTTTTTATGTTCAGACCACTCATCCACCCTGCTGAAATGACAGCTGGCTTCCCGTTTCACGCGCTTTGTTCAGACATGATCCTCAGACAATGGATGAAAATATTCCCACCCAAATGATCTTGTTTCTTTCTGAGCTAGGCTAGTTGAATTGAAATACCTCTTTAAAGTCTTGACACGCATTTCCTGAAAGGGAATATTTTGTCCTTCCTTAAGGTTTTCCTCAGCTGCTGGGTTGGAGCTGAAATATAGAGCATGAGCATGCAGCAGCATGAGTTTAAATTACTAGCAGCGGTACAAAGAGGTCAACATCCCATGATACAAAGACATACCTATTTTGGCCTCTAACTGACACTAAGAAAACATCTGGGTTGTGGTGAGGTCAACATGAGATGTTGCTTTCAAGAGCACAGGAGCAAAGAGTGAAGGGGCTTCCCCGGGTCCTCCTGCTCTGTCTCCTGCCACCAAATGCACTGCACCACGTAAACCCTTCAAGCGATCGGTGTCTCGAGTGGCTTTAGGAAGATTTTAAATGTAAACTGCTCCATTCCAGAGTTTTTCTTTGGGATCGTTGAGGGCAGAGACAGGCAGAGGTCACCAGGGAGCTCACACCTCTCCCCGGAGAGCTACCGGGCAGAGTCAGCAGCGTTCCCAAGCCCAGCGGAGAAGTTGGCCGGAGCTGCTGAGACACGGACCATGAAAGGCGCCTGCAGCAGCCGTGTGACCAGGAGAGAGGTGAGCAGCCTGGCTCCACCGTGACAAAGCCTTGGAAAATGCCCTGGAGGGCAGGAGGCGGCGGCAGGCAGCGTGTGACCGACCCACGGCCGCCGCGCTCCGCCACGCTCCCTGCCCTGCACTTGAGAAGAGAGCAGGGGGATATAGGTTGGGTGCTGGGGGGGGGGTGCCCCAGTGGTTTAAATGGCCTGATAAAGTCTTAATCCACAGCTGCCACGAAGCGCAGTTATGTGCACTTTGTCTCCCGCAGACCTGTGGTTTCCCTGAAGGTCTGCAGTCTTTTGGTGCTCACCATTGCACGGGATCATACCTAACACCGGCAGCAGGGAACATCAGTCTGTGAACCTCCACCTAGAGACACCTGGGGTGGCATTTGGCCCTGGCGTCCAGCACTGCTGCTCCAGCGCATGGTACACATTTCTGACACACGGCAGGACTTGCCACACACTTTCAGCCATCCCTCTGGAGCGGGTTCAGCTTGAGAGCAGTACGGAGTAAATGCATATTTCTGATTTTCTCCATTAATGTGATGCCACAGAGCAGCAGTTAAGGAGCTCCAGACTCAATTGCAAAAAAAAAGAAGAAGAAAAAAAAGAAGAAAGAAAGAAGGTATTTGTCCTGCAGCTGATGTTCAAGCAAAACAATATCAGACTCCTTGGAACTGCTATATCAAGGCCTAAACCTGCTTAATTTGAAACAAAACATCATTGTTTTACCTTGCAAATTCAAGTGTGTTAGTATCATCCTTCCAGTACCACACGCCTGGAGTTAGTTTTATCGTCTGCAAGAAAACAGCATATAGAGTCCATGTCATAAATCTATGCTCAAGTTCTCAGCCCAAGAAAGTTATTTATAGTGCAAGCACTGTGCATATGGGCCACTTTCTATTTTTCTTCAGTCTGCTTTTCACCCAGCTGTTGTTTGTGTGTGAGTCATTTGAACAGAAGTTCTCTGAGATTAAAGGTTGCCAGCACACGAAAGAAAAACACATATCTGTCCTTTTTTATGTCTTTCAGGGTATGAATAAATAATTGAAAGTTTGCTAAGGAACATCAGTTCTTTGATTGCCAGTGAATCGATAAAGACTGAGAAATCGAATGGAGCCATGCATTAAGCAACACATTGCCTTTATTTGGTTGTGCTGTTTTCTTTTGGTTTTTTTTTAATATTTATGTAATTGTACAGACTAAGGGTCAGGAAAAAGGAAACCTTTGTTTAAAAATGGAATATATTATGCACTTTCCTGATATTCTGAGAACTTTCAATAAACACCAGATAGACCCTTCAGGGGACACACTGGACAAAACTACTAGTAACAGCATTTACAGCATCCATATATTTTTTTAAAAATCCATTAAAAAAAAATCCCCTGGAAATAAAGAAGATCTATTAGTCCCTTTCTTAATTAACAAGAGAGATTTACAAACCCTAACCTATTATTTGCAGGTCACCTTTAAAGCAAAATGACTCTTTATTGCTGAAATCCTTCTGCCTACAAATTTAAACCGAGTGAAACATTAAGGCTTTCCATGACTTTTTGCCAGGTACCATTCAGCCAGCCAGCCACAAGGCTCTCACAAATTCTTGCTCAATCTAATTTGGTAGTAGAACGCTGGATACGGGACACCAGAATAATTTCACGTCAGCAGCCAGCAGCCCATGCAGTGGTTAGACCACGGAGATGAGTATTAGGAAACCGTGGCTCTAATCCTTTGACAAAAAGTGGTTATTTCAACTTGTTTGTTTTAGTCTTCAGTTCCAGCTTTGTAACACTGGTTTACAACTCCCGGATGAAAAGGGCCATGCAAATGCTATACCTTTATGTTACACCCAGGCGATTATGAACCATGAAAGAAAATTAGGAAAGGTGGTAGTAAAGCATTGCAAGGCCTACCAACGCATCACAGGAAGGAGAAAATACCACTCATGTGTCTGCAAAATACACTTCAGCTGCTTCTCACTAATACGAATGGCTGAATGACTGTCCCCGGCCACCACGCTCCCTGGCTGGGGCAGCGGGACAGGTCCCTGCCCTGTCCTGCCCTGCCCGCCCCATGGGGCCTCCGGTGGCCCCCGGGATCTGCTCCAGAGGCGAACGTGAACAGCAGCAACAAGATGGAGCTGGGAAAGGTGGGGAGAGACTCACAGACGGCATGGCGCCTGCCTGGGACACTGCCAGGAGCGAAGGGGCGCAGGCAGGCGCCGTTGACGGCCGTCTCCTGGTGACGGTCTGCTGTTCCCTCGGAACCGCAGGTCCCAGCACCTCAATCCCCCCCCTTCAGCCTGCTCTGTGGACTGGGACTCGTGGTCTGCGTGCTCTGCTCCTTCCCAGTTCTGCTAAGCAGCTTCCCTGGGTAACATTTTGGCCCCACACGATAATATCTCCACAGCCGCTCATTTGGGCTTACTGTGGTTTTGGCGATCGGGAGCTGCAGTGGTTTTCCTGGTTGCTGGCCCAGGACCAGCAGCGGTGAAGGCAGCCGCACCTCGTCCCTCTGTTATGGGCATTGATGTCTGTACAGCACTCTGAATGTTAAACGTACCTTAGCTTGGGACTTTACAAGATTTAAAAGTATGTCTACCAGGTCACAAGTCTGTGGCATGATCTAGGTCCCTATGCGAGCAATCAGCTCAAGATTTGCTAGTTGCCCCTGGAAATAATTCCCGTACGCTAAGGCAGGTCGCTCAAGGGCATGATTTGGAGGGACGGGTTTTGATCTTTGGGATATTGTGAAGCATTTGCTTTTGCAAGCAGACAATCTGTCATACTAGTCATTCAGAGTGGATCAGCGTCGTGTATAACTGATACTGCTTAGATCGCACCCAAAATTGGTACAAGTTATATTGATAAAAACACTTTTTGCCAAAAGAAGTCAAGTCCCCATGAAGGGTGAGGTTTCACGTTACAGCTAAGCCAGCCTAATAGCTGGTTGTTGATGGAAGAGGCATTCTTGCTCCCATCAAAGTTTTCCCACCATTTATCTTTGTGTTGATTCTTTATCTTTGTCCCCACAGCAAGGCGGCTCCCTAAACTGTCAAAAATCGTAATCCAGCAAAAATAAATGAGAAGCTTTCTGCTGAGTTAGAATTTTACATCAGTTCAAGGTGGAGTCAGAGAAGGGCCAGTGGAGATGTAGATAAAGATAAGGGGACAGGGGAAGACCACATGTCTAAATAGATCAGGTCAGCTGTAAGGCGAAAGCCAGCCACAATTTAGGAAAATTTTGCTAGTACAGCTGCACTAGGCCAGTATGTACTTTGAAGAGATGAAAATACCTGACCTCAGACTTCTAGACAGGTCAGGTCAGTAAGACAGAAGGAACATTCCCTGTGCTTTCAGCTCTTAAAGACGGCATCGTTAATTTTTGCAATAGTTTCTAACTAGGGTAAATACTCCTGAAACCGGCACTGAGATGTTCATGACCACATGGAAGAACAAATGAACAATACAATGTGGGGAAAGAAAATCTCCATAAAACAATCTGTCGCTAACTTCCCCCCATTTCCATAGCCTTCCAAACACTGCATCTTTTCTTCTCTAGGTAATTTATAAAGGTTTATCCATGCAAACACAATCAGTTCATGGATAGCTAAGCAGGAATCTCAAATCAGCCTGAAAATGCAGGTCTGGCTCTGTTCTCTATAGCCATCTCTCTTTTTTTTTTTTTTTTTTTTTTTTTGACAATCGTATTGTGTATGTTGTGTTTCCAGTTGCTATTGCAGGCTGCCAAGTACATATCCATGACTTGGCAGCCAAGTTACATATTTAAGAGGATGAGAAAAGCAGGTTTGGGAACGACCTCAGATCTCATCCATGGCAGCCAGGCAGCACTATAGAAATAGGCTCCCAGTCAGGGGAAAGGGGGAGGTATGGAACTGATGGGTCATCAACTCATTTTTATAGAGCGGGGCTGCCATCAGCCTCGGGACACCATCGACCCATCTTGGCTCCAGTAAAAGTCGTGCCAAAAGTAAAGGATGCGTTGCAGATACTCAGGGCTACCTCTGTTAGCATTCGCGGTGTAGGAGGCAGGGGAGGCAAGCCTTCGGCTGTACTAGAGTTGGGAGAAAATTGGCACAAAAAGCCCAGGTGAAAGATGGGGAGAAATTAAGACCGAGAACTACCTACAGGGAGAACAACTGTGAATGTAAAGAGGAGCTGAGAGCTAAAGACAGAGCTGGCTAGGCAGGCAGGGAGGGCCTGGGAATCAGTGCAGCAGACAGGTGAACCAGGGCAAAATGAAGACAAATCCGGAATGGATTTGTGGAGAGTGGGATAGAATTGGCTCTGGCCCAGGACAGACAGGACAGACAACAGTGTTAGCAGGAACGCCGAGGCTGACCAAGTTACCAGGGCAGGAGACGGGATGCTCAGATGCAGGACTGTACTACCTTAACCAAGTGCTTGCTGGAGGAGATCAGTTCAGCCCAAGTATTTCATGAGCTAAGGCTGCAGAGGTGAAGACCAAACATCCCACCTGTGCTGACAGCCCAAATGGGTATCAGCCTGGAAAAAAAAAATTAAAAGCCTGGCATCGTGTTGGTTGGATCCCTGCCTCAGCTGTTGCAAGAGTTAGAAGCTATAAAATGAGTGAGCCAGAAGATTACAAGAAGTGAAATTAAGGCGTAATGGTTGAAGCAGTTGAAGGCTACGTGGGAAACTGATTTCCACATGGGCTTTAGTCACAGAATGCCAGGCAAATCGCTCCAACCCACATTCAGCCCTAATGACCATGATTAGCATGCTCTTTTCTTTCTGAGCAAGTGGCCCGGCTTCATGGAAGTCTGAAATGCCGGACTCGGTATCCACAGCTGTGACCGAAGCCAACGGGAACTCTACATTGAACAGCCCAAGTGTATAACACTAAGCTGTCTGAAAAAACAGCTCCTTGGCATTTCCAGTGGAAGACTCCACGACAGACAGATGGTGTTTGGCTTTTGCCAACTTGTTTTATCACCTTCTTTCTGTGGGAATTATACACATCTCAGGGGTGAAAACTAGATGGATATGTTGTGAAGCACTCAAGATGTGATGGTGATGAGCTCCACAGGCAACATCCTAAGCAATAATTCTTCTCCAGAGCTGGGACTGGACAGCACACAGTAAATAAGATTTATATTGAACGGGGAAATACTACCTTCTTAGAGCATACACTGCCTATTGTGTGCACTGACTGAGGCAGGTGCCCTACAGAAGAAAAAAAATTAAAAAACCTGTTACCATGTAATTAAAAACTGGGTTATGAGGCATAAGCACAAAGAAAGGAAGAAACAGGCTTGCTCTGATTGTCATAATTCTGAACAACTGACCTTGCAGCCTTAATAGGCCTCTTTTAATGTTGTTTCTTGTGGTGTTTGTGTGTCCGTGTGCATCCCAGTAGCTGGGAACACTCAACAGTACGTCTATGTATCCATTCTTCAGGTATATCTAATGTTTCATTTGGATATCACACCCAGAAAATAAACAACATGCATAAACTCAACAAAAATATCACTGACTCACCATCCAGTCATTCACCTCTTTTCTGCCTCTTGTTTCTTCTTGCTGTGTCAAGACTCTGTCTTCCATACCCACTGTATTAATTTCCTCCTCTTTTCCCAGGGGCAGTTAAATGTCAGCCCTGGTTTCTCTGGGAACATTAGACTCTGTGTGTGCGCGCTACTGTTTGCATTAGGCACACAAGTACAGAATTCAATTTCATAGTAGCTAATACTTAGTCCATGACTACGCGATTTACCTGCCAAGTACTTCTGCCTGCTCATTAAAAACAGGATCATGCTATATGAATGGAATAAATAATGTCCTTAGGCATAATACTACGAACACTGGTGCGGTTTTTCCCTTCAGATTTGTGCAAAATTGAAGCTCCTAATTCCTTGTTTGCAGCAATTTGCGCCGTTTTCACGTATCAACACTGCTGCATTTCAGTCCCATTCCTTGGATCATCCAAAGCAAAGGGTAGTTAGATAGCTGCACTGTAACTTCTGGAGAGATACCGTGTCCACCCCATGTCCTCATCTTCCTGGGACACCAGCCCCAGCCTTGGCCCAGATTCAGAGCCCTGTGGCCTGGCTACCTGCCGCGTTCAGCGGCAACTACATGCGCAGAGGCAAACTGGTTAAAGGTGTTTGATAGGCAAAGGCAGAATTGGCTACTGAGTCCAGACCGAAGGTCTAAGGGAAGTCAGGAGATGATGATTGCCTAGCAGTGCTTACGGGAACGCAGGCTGCTTTTGGAAAGCCAGAAAAACCAGCTGCACATTCTTTTACTGAAATCCTCATGCAATTACTCCCTCTGCGTAGTTTTATCAGATGAGATTATTGAACATTAGCAGTTGTCAGCTATTTTCATGCAGCTAGGCATTTGCCTTGTGCTCCTAACAATCAACCTTTTGTTACTAACATGCCTCTAACAGAAAGGAAGAAGTATTTAAATGTACCTCATATTCAATAGGTATTTTCAAAATTTTGATTTTGATTCTGTATTCTGAGGTGCTCAGGAATCTATGGAGCTTAACAAAAATGTCATAGCCTAGTTTCTAGTTCTTCTGTAGGATATAACCATCTCCTTGCTATAGAATTAGGAAAAAAAAATTGAACATTTAATACAGATATGCTATATATAGACAAAATCTTCTCCATTAAATTCTGTGAGCTTTGAAGATAATTATTGCAGAGAACTTTACTTTTAGTTTTTTGACTCACTAGAATTTTCAGTTATCTTCCACCTGTAGTGCTGGGGATAGGACTAAGGACTCACTGGCATCAGTTGTCTTTAACAGGCTGTGTTAGTACATTTGCAAACATGTTGCGAATGAGGTCTGCAGCAGGAAAATAAGGAATCTGCCAAATGAGAAATAAACGTGGTTTTGAAAGAAATGTTTACGGTTTTAGATACAGCCTGGCAAAAAGAAAAGCTGCTTTCAGCTATGACGTGATTGCTAGACTGTCAGTTCAACCATGCAACAGCTCTTACAGGGATTGATAGAAAGTATTTCATGATGCTTGCCAGTGAATAAATAGGAAGGCAACCAAGACCCCTAAATCCATGGGGTTTTCTATAGAGTCCTGCCTGAAATGCACAGCATTGGCACTTCTGGAAGTGTTTTTGTCTCCTTAATCCTATTCAAAAGAGATTTTTAACTGCTGACCTGCAATCATTTGGAGTAGTGACATTTTGAACTGCTCCAACAGATAGGGTACAGGTGCTGCTAACTACTACCTAAGCAGGAGCAAGAATGACCTCATGCTTCTTGGTCCAGGATGCAACAGCGATCTGTCAACTTTTGCACAGGCCAACACACAAAAACCACTTCCTGAACGGTGGGAGAGAGTATCTTCAGCAATGGAAAAGGAATAAAAATTTCCTATACTGCTCCTGATTTTCTTTAAAAGAAAGACTACAAAAAATGTGTTGGCTCTTAGAGGGAAATTTAACCCTTCCGTAAAATTCCTGGCTGGTGCTGTTATTGGGACGACAAGAGGAACCAGCTTGTCTGTGTCTCCACCCTACTGATGCAGGAGAGAGTAAAGGCAAATGGGTCATGCTAGGGTGGATCAGGGTTTTTTAATACTGCTGTTTCATATGTGGAAGTGAAATATGTTGTTGCATCTGGAAATGCTGGCCTGCCCAACTATATAATCACCACGCTGCTGCAAGCAAAATCTACTCTAGAGGCAGGTCTATGCTATAGGCTTCTGCCTGCATAAATATGTGGATGAGAGCGGCGGAGAGATGTGATACCTGACCCACATAGGTGTGCTAAAGAAGCTTTATTAGCATAACTTGCTTTGCTGTGGGGTAGGGAGGGGTGATAACTTTCCTGTGATGAACAACTACAGGACATAATTTTGCTGCTGTAAGAGCATCCACATGCTTCGCTGGTTTAATATCACAGGACTTCCATGTGCCAAGGTACAGTGTCCCTGACGCAGGCAGAGATTAGACCACTGTGCGCTTTCTAAAAGGACACAGTAAGGGAAACTCATGCCAGGCACAGGGCAAGGGAGGAGAAGTGTGGAACACCTTCTAAGTAAGTAGAGCTTGAAATGCTATTACATTGCAACACACTGACAAGACCAAAAGAAGGAACTTTAAAATTAAGTATGCATGCTGGGTATAAGCGCATGCTTTTTAATGTGATGCCTTGCATTTAATGTAAGGGCCAAGACTGGAAATGTGAATTCCCTGAACATTTTTCCCTTTCCTCCCTGTTCCTCGTATGTATCTCTGGGAGCAGCTCGCAACGGGGAAGACACAATCTGTGGTCAGATTGTCACATCAGATGTCACATCTCCTTCAGAGTTGTCACCCTTTGGCTGAGTCCCACAGTGGCCCAAACCTTCAAGGAGAACCTTTTCAAATAAATGACAGGCAGCTCCCGAGAGAAAGGCTGCCCAACCTGCAGGGCTCTACGCGGTGTCTGCCGAGAGATAAAAGGAAGGCTGCCGGGATATATTCATTCCTGTCTTTAAGATGGTATCACAAGGGGATGAGCAGGGCTGCAGCCTGTCTGCTAAGTCCTCTGTGCAAAACTTCAAACAGACGCTCTGGAGGCGGCAGGGCACGGGGCTGACTCACCCGGCCGGCTGGGTGGACGCAGCCCGTCCAAGCACGTCTCGGCTCTCCAGCTCCTGAGTGGGTTGCCCTCAGACAGCTCTCTCGTCCTCAGCTCCCTCCAAGGGCTCTCACGTGACACGGTATTTGAGTAATGCTTTTGGGTTTGTCTTTTGGGGGTTTTTTTGGCTCTTCCCTCTCCCCTGCAAAGCAAGGGTGGGGAATTGCAGGGTGACCTGCATCGCACGTGGGAGCGATTGCTTTGCATTGCTACACACCTGGCTGCACCGTGAGTGAGGTGCTAAGGCGCTTAAGGGTTTTAATTTTGGTGATTAAATTCTCCAGTATTAATGCTACGGGTGTTCCTCTATATGAAATAATACCGTCCCTATAAACTCGATCAGCAAATATGAGGAGCCATCAAAAGTTAATGCCATAGTTAACACAAGTGAAGTTATAACCACTTCACATCCTTCCTATGGGCTTGGTCTTCCGCGCAGCCCTGTTTAAGAATAAGCAAAGTTCAGAAACCCAGGCCCATGGTTCCGACAGAAGGAGCTGGCTTTCCCTGTGAGTCAGGACAGTACAAAGGATGAGAGATGCCGAGTGTGGAAGCAGTGAAACTGCAGATTTTAGACGAGATTATTTCCCTGGCTTTGCCAAATTCATTCGAAATGGGCAACTACTCCCCAGAACTACATGTACACCCCAAATACACCTATCTGCAAATGAGGAGCATTTTCCCCTCTGACATTTAGTATTTCCTTAAGAAACTGGGAGAAGAAAAATTAGACCCACTGGAGTCAGTGGGAAGTTTCCACTAACAGGATCAGAGTTCACTCTACAGAAAGTAAAATACACTGAAAATCAACTCGAAGTTATTCTTTGTTTTATAAACTAAGTGAATGAATGCAAGGAATCTAGCTCTGAGCCCTTCAAGTTTTCTGCCTCTCGCGTTCTGGGGGGTTGTTCACATATTTGAAAGGCTACTTTGTGCCTTGAGACTTCAAATCTTTTTCCAGTTGTGTAAGTCAGCCAAAGTTTCTCATCCTTTCTATATATCCCACATAGAGTCTAGGTGTGTCCATACTAAAAAATATCCCTTTCCTAGGAAAAAAATAATATATATGTAATTACTCCAGTGTTACCCTGTTCACGTCCTCAGCCCCTGGGGTGTTTTAGCCATCTGGACGGGTATTTCACTTCTGTGGTCTCTGTTAACTCCCTGCCTGCCCCACTGCTGAAATGGGCACAGAGCAGCAGTGGCCAAGGCGAGGGAAAGGACAGATGACAGTGTGGGCGTGTGACAAGCTATCTGCTGTGCACATTTAGCTACACTAGCTCTGCAGTACACTTAAATAGACGTTTGGGGAAAACAACAAAAAATTGTGTTTAATAACTGGGAAGCAACGCTGAGGAATGCACACCAAGGGCTGAAAAGTAAAGGAAACTATGTGGCAAGGGCAATTACCAGTCAGTTAATAGAAAAAATAGTTAACCTGCATTTACAATGAGCGTGGGTGCTACCTAATCCTTATTGTCATCCCATAGTAGTGGGATTTCGATTAGGAAGAGTGTATGTGACAAAGTATTACAGTTTGCAGCAACAACTTTTCACTCACAGATAATCTACTGCTATTCATAAACATATTTACCTATTAGTTCCTAGGGGAAAAAAAAAAAAAAAAAAGCATGGTATCTTCTCATTCTCAGGGGTCCTATATATGTTACAGCCTGGAAATCAAGAGGCTGATTGCCAGGAAAATGCTGTGTACATAAACACCGAAAGCACCCAGCCTGGTAACAGCGCTTCAAGACTTCAACCAAGCACCCAGCAGGTGCTGAAGCTGCTGTAATTGACTTCTCAGGTCTCACTGTGATGGCACTGCCATTTACCTATGAACCATTCAATAAACTTGAAGTGGTTTTGAATCATTTGCTACAACAGGAGATCAAACAAGCTTGTTACAAGCCTCACATTCCCCCATAGCAACTGTAACCCCTTTCTGCAGCCAGTGAAGTGAAACCTGCAGTCAGTGCCCTGGCAAACCAGCCAAGAGAAATTCACGTAGTAAACTGGGGCCTTACATCTCTGCTGATTATTAAATACTAAACAAGTTTATTTTTGTCTGCCCTCTCATCACAAAATATTTTTTATAGATTTCTTTATGTACATCACCTACAAGCTTAAGGAATCTGAGTCCTAAAAGTTGTTTGCAGCATGGAGAGCCAGCAGGGCAGCGCCTGCCTTATTTCCCAGCACAGCAACACTCCCACTTACTAACGAGCAACCAAACAAAAACACGGCTGATGGTTCCCTTCAGCTGCCCACTGCTCTGCGGTTTTTTCCCTTAAAGGACAAGCCAGTCCAAAATGTGCATGTCATCAGGCTCCTCCATTAGAGCTCGTTAATTCGCAGCTCCTCAGACTCTAAACACTGTGGGGTTTTTTTGCTTTCTGGAACAAATGAAGCACTCTGGAGACAGTTTGTAGTAAAGCCAGACAAGTTTAACTACTACATACTTTGCCTATTCCATCAAGTCCAGCATCCCAGCTCCTCATTCAGCACTCCCAGCTCTCGGGGTGTCCTTGGCAGCTGTACTTTTGATCATCTTAAGAGGGGAAAACACACATTCACTGAAGTATTGAAAGCTCAGCTTGCATACTAGCAACCCAAGAATAACTCGGCAATTTATATAGCTGGCCACAAACCGGTCTCTAAGTTATTGAGCCCAGCCGCCTGCCAAGCAGGACTATTTTTGTTGTACGTATTTCCCCGCTGTTTTATTTCAGTGACACGAACGCTACAATCCACCCTGCGTCCCAGCTGCCGGGGACCAGGGGCCTCAGCCCGAGCCACCAGTTGTGGAAGAAGAGCAGGTCCTGCCCAAAAAACAACACCCCCAGCTCAGGGAAACTTTTCCCTCACCGTAGCAGTGCCGGGGGGGCACGCTCACACTGGCCCCAACCCCAGGGTTTGGGGTCTGTGACCCTCCTCAGCACCCTGTGGGGGCTGCTGGCTCACTCCCTGGGCCAGACTCCCTTCGGGTGAGCCGCCCCCCCCCCCCCCCCCCCCCCCAGTACAACACCAAGCCCGCAGCACCCGCCTCACCCCTACTCTCCCCAAAATGCCTTTCGGGGGGAGGGGGGACACTGGCTGCCCCCCCTACCCTGGAGCCAGCCACCCCCCAGCCCACAGGGTCCCGGGGCAGGGGATGCGGAGCTCAGGGGCCATGGACACTGCTAAGGTCTTCCTCACCCTTCCCCCCACCCCCCCTGCCCTTTCACAGAGAAGAGGAAGATAGGTTTATGCTTTAAATACATTTTATTTATTACCAAAATTTCCAGAAGCCTAATTTGGCATATTTTTTTAACTCTTCCATAAAGATTTTCATGCATAACTTGAAACTTGTCAACTGCAACAGTCGAGTGTTTACTTTAGAAGAGACACTTGAACAGAGACAAACATCCAGAGTACAAACAGCTGTATCTGAATTAACAAAACTTGTCTATTACTAACCTTATAAAGCAGGACGTGCCTTCCCTTTTATCAAAACCAAGCTGACAGATCTGCCTTTATACACACCCAACAGAATAAACTCTGTTATCGGCAAGGACGTTTTCCTTAAACGTTAGAAAAAAAAAAATACAAAGCAAAGAATGGAGTGACTGTCCATAAACCAGTCTATACTTCAGTTCTCTTTAATCTACTTCTTCGATGGTCGGGCCACCGGAGCCACCCGCACCGGCCCCTCCAGCTCCCTGGTACAATTTTGTGACGATCGGGTTGCAGAGTTTCTCCAGCTCTTTCTGCTTGTGCTCATACTCTTCCTTCTCGGCCATCTGGTTGCGATCGAGCCAGGAGACCACCTCCCGACACTTGTCGAGCACTTTCTGCTTGTCCTGGTCACTGATCTTTCCCTTCAGTTTATCATCCTCCACCGTCTGCTTCATGTTGTAAGTGTAGGACTCGAGGGAGTTCTTGGCTGCCACTCGATCTCGGTTAGCTTCATCCTCCGCTTTGTATTTCTCTGCTTCTTGCACCATACGGTCAATGTCATCCTTGCTAAGGCGACCCTTGTCATTGGTGATGGTGATCTTGTTCTCCTTACCCGTGCTCTTGTCCACGGCGCTGACATTCAGGATACCATTGGCATCGATGTCAAAAGTGACCTCGATCTGGGGGACTCCACGGGGTGCTGGGGGGATGCCCGTTAGGTCAAATTTACCCAGCAAGTTGTTGTCCTTCGTCATAGCCCTCTCGCCCTCATACACCTGGACCAGGACGCTGCTCTGGTTGTCAGAGTAGGTGGTGAAGGTCTGAGTTTGTTTGGTGGGAATGGTGGTGTTGCGCTTGATGAGAGCCGTCATCACGCCACCAGCTGTCTCGATGCCCAGGGACAGAGGGGTGACATCCAACAGCAGCAGATCCTGCACATTCTCAGACTTGTCTCCCATGAGGATAGCTGCTTGCACGGCAGCGCCATAAGCAACAGCCTCGTCAGGGTTGATGCTCTTGTTGAGCTCTTTGCCATTGAAGAAGTCCTGTAGCAGCTTTTGGATCTTGGGGATACGAGTGGAGCCACCCACCAGCACGATCTCCTGGATCTGGCCCTTGTCTAGCTTGGCATCGCGCAGAGCCTTCTCCACTGGCTCCAGGGTGCCACGGAAGAGATCGGCATTGAGCTCCTCGAAGCGGGCACGAGTAATGGAGGTGTAGAAGTCAATGCCCTCGTAGAGGGAGTCGATCTCAATGCTAGCTTGCGTGGAAGAGCTGAGGGTGCGCTTCGCCCTCTCACAAGCCGTACGCAGTCGCCTCACCGCTCGCTTGTTGCCAGCAATGTCGCGCTTGTGCTTGCGCTTGAATTCTTCCACAAAATGGTTCACCATGCGGTTGTCAAAGTCCTCCCCACCCAGGTGGGTGTCGCCAGCTGTGGACTTCACCTCAAAGATGCCATCCTCGATGGTAAGGATGGATACATCAAAAGTGCCCCCTCCCAAGTCAAAGATGAGCACGTTCTTCTCTCCAGCCCGGGTACCTTTCTTGTCCAAGCCATAGGCTATAGCAGCTGCTGTGGGCTCGTTGATAATGCGCATCACATTAAGGCCAGTGATGGTGCCAGCGTCTTTGGTGGCCTGGCGCTGGGAGTCATTGAAGTAGGCAGGCACTGTGATGACAGCATTCTGCACCTTGCGTCCCAGATAGGCCTCAGCGATCTCCTTCATCTTGGTAAGGACCATGGAGCTGATCTCCTCCGGGAAGAAGGTCTTCATCTCACCCTTGTACTCCACTTGCACCTTGGGCTTGCCACCCTCGTTCACCACACGGAAGGGCCAGTGCTTCATGTCAGCCTGCACCGTGGGGTCATCGTACTTGCGGCCGATGAGACGCTTGGCATCAAAGATGGTGTTGGTGGGGTTCATAGCCACCTGGTTCTTGGCGGCGTCGCCGATGAGGCGCTCTGTATCGGTGAAGGCCACGTAGCTGGGCGTGGTGCGGTTGCCCTGGTCGTTGGCGATGATCTCCACTTTGCCATGCTGAAAGACACCCACGCAGGAGTACGTGGTGCCCAAGTCGATGCCGATTGCCGGCCCTTTGCCAGACATGATGGCAGGTCTCTCTGGTCAGCGCCTCGCTCGCGATGGCCGCTCCCGCCGCCCGCTCCCGCTGCTCTCCGCGGCGCGATGTGCCGTCACGGCGCCGCTGGCGCCCGCTTTATAGCCGGCTCAGCCGCCTTCTGGAACCTGCCAGAACCCCGCTGGCCAATCTAGACGCCCGCCCGCCACGACTGGCCAACCGCTTCCGTGAGTCGCCGAAGAGCTCCCGCCCCCTAACTCCTGGCCAACCAGAACCGTGGCGCCCACCCGTCAGCCCAACCTCCCCGCTGTACGGCGGCCAGGTCCGTACTTCTTCCTGTTTTTTCTCGACCCGTCTCAGCTTGCAGAGTGCGCCACCGCCCTCGACCAATCACCGCTCGCACTTCGCATTGGCCCCGCCCCCGCCCCGAAACTCTACTAGAAAGTTCCAGTGGACGTTACACGCAAGGTCGGGGATTGACATCAGCGTTAGCCAATGGAGATCGGGTAGCCGGGCGAGGGGCGGGGCGAGGGCCGCCGCGGCGGGGAGGGCTGGGCTGGTCGCTATGCGACTCGCCTCGCGTTCCCAAGGGGCGCGGCGCGGCGCTGGGCGCGCGCCCACCCACCCCTCCTCCCCCCGCCCTTCATGGCGGCACGTAGCCCGCGAGCGGCGGCCCTGAGGGGCGCGGGGAGGGTGAGGAGGGAGCGGGGCCGCGCTCGCAGCTCGCTTCCCGGTGTTCGTAATTCCTGACAGTTGCGTGTCATCTCCCAGCCAGCCGCCGGCTGGTGGGATAATTTACCCATATTTGGTCGCAAGGCGGCAGAAATTCAACCTTCCCCTCCCCACCTCGTTCCCCCTCCTCTTGCCGGCCGCCCCCGCCCCGCCACTCCCCGTCTTGTCAGGGCGAAACGGCAGCCGAGCCTCTTCCTTCCGCCGCCGCGACCCCCGGCGGGGGCTGAGGTGCCGCCAACCTGAGGAAAACTCCGCAGCGCTAGCGGCTTCGCGCCCTCCCTCTATGGCAGAGGGAAAGTCCCGCAGCGAGCCAGAGGCTGAGGCAGTTTTTAGCCTTATTTTGGCTAAAACTTGGCAGGCTGACAGCCCTCCTTGCGCACATCCCCTCTCGGGGGCAGCGAGGGCGGTTGCTCCCCTCGCCCGGCCGCCCTGAACCGCAGGAGCCTGTTGCCAGTGCTGCTGTCGCTACTGAGGTGGTAGGTGGCCTGCCCTGGTACCAGAAGTCAGGGTATGGCGTCTGGTTTTCCCCTCAAGTAGTTAGGGGTTTGGGGAGCCCTGTTGCTGCGTGTTTCTGCGTGGTGACCATTCTTGAAACGCCTCCAAATTTTTGTGTGTTGTGCTAATGTAAAATGTCACGCCTACATTTAGCAAAAGCTACGAAGCTATTAACTCGGAGCGAGGCAAGTGCTTTGATGAAAATACATTAAACATGAAAATCTGTTGTGGTTCCTCCAAATTATTCCTCCTTACTTTGAGACAAACACTTCAAAATATTCCAGTTCTAGTAAGGATAGCAAAATAACCATGCCAAGATCTCTTTTCCTCGGAGGCTTAGTGAGTAGCTCCTTTTGGATACCTCCTTTAAAAGTGTGGCTAAAAGTCTGCTACCCATAGACTTTATGTGTTACATGAGAGAAGGATTAAATATGCTGTATGCTTAAATCGTCTTTCATGAATTTTGTCCCCAGTCTTCAGCATTATGCTATAGCAGCCCTCATAAAAAATGTTAGCTTTTCCGAGAATGATCTGTGTTCATGCAGTTATTACAGATACTCTTAAGTCCCGTTCAAAAACATACTTGTTTCAATTAGCGTGTTTTTCAAAGCCTTTTTACAAAACATGAGGATTCCACCTCTTTTGTGTAGTATGTGTATGTAGTTTTGAGATGGATGAGCTTCAATTTCTGATGGTAAATACAGTACATGCTTAAATAACTATTATTCTTCCACAGATCCTGGTCTTTTTTTCACACGGGTTCTGACCTTCGAGAAATCTGAAAGAAGTCAATGGCAAATGGGAACTCTCAGCTCTCCCAACCTCCAACAGGAGCTGCTCTGTATACATGGTATGCAGATTTCTTTGATGGGAAGGGTGTCAGTTTCTCTTGTAGTTAGACCAGTGACTGATTCATCACTGAACTATCTCTTCCTATAATTCACTGCTACTTGATTCAATTGATTGTATCATACAGAGCAGGGAGAAATGCCAGAGCAATACAAAGAGAGTTAGTTGATAAATTCCATTTCAGCTGAAAAGTTGATGTTATTTATTATTGGTATCCTTGTGAGGACTGTCCCTTAGAAGCACTGGTAATGCACAACAACCCTGTTTTGATAGCTGCAGTACAAGCTCAGACCCAGTTATTTCCGAGTAAAAAGAGGATTACTGCCTCAAAAATGTATGGAAACAAGGGATGGAAAGAACATATGGACTAAGAAATAACACAACAATATTGATTAGCACATTAAGCAGCAAAATTAATTTGATATCTCATTTAAGTGTAGCTGTAATCAAAGAGGTTTTATCAGATTTTAGAAGTGACATTTCATTAATTTGGCCCAAAGCTTTTAGCTGTAAGTTTTATCAGCCCAGGCACAAAATACATACAACAGCTCCAGACAAAACTTGTTTGGGTATGTCCTTGGCCCTGATATGGTTGTGCTGATACCCAGATGTGCTGATAACCTGCTAAAGAGGTGTTTGCGTTGACCGGATTACTACTTACCCTGATAGTACTCCCTCAGTCCTATTTATTTCATCTTTTGAATTGTTATTTTGCTATAGTAAGTTTGGGGAAAAGATCTTGGAGGAATGTATGAGCATACCATTTTAATGCTAATGGCGTAAGTGACACACTGTTGCCGTTCTCAGGAAAAATCAAAAGGTCCTAGACTCAGGCTACCAAATACTTCACTTGGGCTGTTGCAGAAGTATTTCTTTTCCAGCTGAGCACACAGGTGCTGTTTTCTTCTTGTACAATGGTACATACATATAGGTCTGAGCTGCTTTTTAAGCTTTTGTTCCTTATCAGAAGTTCACGTGAAGTTCTTGCCATCATCTCTCACTGATGTCCCTAGAGAAAGTCCAGTCTAACTAGAGGGAGCAACCTCTAAAACCTCATTAGACTTATTTTCTCTTCTCAGCAGAGCTATTACAAGCCTGCTTTTTGTCAGCAGTTCTCTGAGAGTTGCAGCACAATTTGTGAACCAACTCATCTATGCAGTCATCCTCTCATATGGGAAGAGCCACATGATTTTCTTTTATGTTGCTTCATATGCAGTCATGTTATAGGTGAGCCAAACAGACTGGTTCAGAAATTAAAGAGTGAGCTTTATGGTGAGGACTTCAGCACAAGTTTGATTTTCCCTTTAACAAAACATTCACTGTTATTCCCCCATCCTGAATCTGTAAGCCATATTTTCATATTAACTTCCAGAAGAGCAAGTTGGTGCCTCTGGATGTAGCAGGCCTCTTTCTGATCCATTTATTTGTGTTTAGGATCGATAATGCACCCATGTCTCCTGTTTGGCAGCGTTATGTAATATGCTGTAGGCTATTCTCCATTACACCACCCAGCCAGAAATGAAGATGATATTTAGATTTCTCCAGTGAAGCAAGAGCTTAGTATCTGGAGAACTCAACCTTTATCTTGATAAAAGGAAGATTTTTTCCCCCACATATTTCATAAGGCAACATAATATAAAAATAGGAGTGAACACAAGTTACAGTTCAATCAGACATCAGCCACATGGATCATTAAAATGATAAAGCTGAAATGCAATGGTCTGTTCACGTTTGACAATCAGATCTTAGACCTTAAATTATGGTATCCATTTCCCTTTTATCCATTTCCCTTAGTAAAACTATCCAGAAAATTGCATAAGTCAGATTGTATTGGTGAGGATAAATGAATTACAATACAGCAATCAGTTCAGAAAAGTCTAAGCAACAGCTGTTCTAAGAACGAGTAATACTTTGTCAAAGTACCTTTTCATCACTGAAATTCTTCATCTCGTTTATGTTTGTGAATATATGTCTAGTAATTGGAATTTAGACAAGAAACTACCAGTGTATGAAATGACAACAGATTCTTCCAACAAGGTGCTGTTGTGTTAAAAATTGTAGTGTATATGGGAGAAACTATGTAACTTTTTGGTGTTTTTTATATACCTCCACTTTTTGCACATAGATGCTCCTTGGTAATTTGAAAGGCAGTCACAATACATGATCGTTCTTAAATAAGTGTTCCTTTGTTTTTGTGAATAACAAAGTTCTGCAAATCAGTATAACGTGTTTTTGGCAAATTACGCAAATGCATGATCAGTAATATGGAAATATTCAGAACAGCAGAATATAGGGCACGGTAACTTGGTATTGCCAAACCAGAAGTTCAAAAATCATGAGTCAGAACTCCTAAAATTATAAACCTAGTTTAAAATTAAGAGCTTAAAAAACACACGTGGCTTTATTCACCTTCTGGCTTTTTAATCTTAAGCGTATGTTCAGCTTACACTTTTATGATTTTCCATGTACTTTGCAGAGCTTTTTTTTTTTAATAAATAAAATAGCTGATTATACCATCTCACAGATAAAAACAGGCTGTCTCAAATTGATTAGACTCAATAAAGTCATGGAAGTTGTCAACACTGATTAAACTAATGCTTGATGTTTCAAGGAATAATTATTTTATAATTAAGTGGTTTTAAAGCACATTCATTTACATAGACTTCTGACAGTTTGCTGAGGCATGATTAGAAGCTGAGGTTAGTATCACTAGTGATAACTAGATAAACTGGTGTGCTGTGCATTTTAGACAGTCAGTTCTTTACTTTCCTATAACTGCAGCCTCCTTTTCTTGCAGCCAGTGCCAGCTCTACTGCCAGTAATAAATAAGGGACTTGAAAGCGGATAGTTTGCAAGCAATTAAGGAATCAGATCAGAAAAGGACCTCAATAGGTCATTCAGTCTCATTTTGTGCCTAACCAAAACCTCCTTTCTTGCAATTTAAGGGAATTATTTCTATTTCTATTGATTGTGGATATGAGCAAATGTTATTCTATTTTTCTTTGCAACCAGCTTTTATATATATGAAAATCATCATTTCCCCTCTACCATCTCTTCTGTAAGATGACCTAAAATCATTCAATCTGTGCTCAAAGGCAAAGTTTTCTCAGCTTCTAGTCATTCTCATTGCTTTCTCCTGCATTCTCTGCATGCAACTTCTATCTTATTTTTCAAGTGCCATGATCTAATACTGGAGACATTACTAGCTCACGCCTCAGCAGTTCTGAAGGAGCAGATTATACTCCAGTTTAGGCATTTCAGTTTTTACCTTTATTTGCAACAGCATGATGTTGCAGACTCATTTTCAGAATTTGATCCAAAATAACATATCAGCTCTTTTTAATGGAAATTAAGCAGCTGTTCCTTTACTTGAACAGCTAATGATTCCAGCTTGCGCTTGTTCCTATTAAATAACATCTTATGTTTTCAGATCATGTCTGCTCCTTGCCAGGATTATTTTGAATTCTAATCTTACCGTCCAGTATATTTGAACTCTGCTTGGTCTTGTCTGAAGATATTAAAAGGATATTCTATGCGGTCCAGGGGGTGAATAAATAAAAACAGAGAACTTTGTCTAGAACTGCTGTGAATGGGGTTAAACAACATGCTGTAATTATTGGCACTAACTGCAAAGCTGGAAAATAATTATAAGTCTTAAGGGAAATGTAAACACAGGCAAAGACTAATACTTCATACTCAGAGATCAGTATAATTTGATTAATCTCTCAGATTCACTTAAATGTTTAGTGTGAAGAATTTTTATAATTGAACTGTAGCAGTGCTATAAATGTCTCTTATTTTCTCATTCCTATGATTATTTGATTTTTACTCATCTTAGTTTTCCCTCTTGTCATTCTTAGCATGTAAATGGGAAAAAAGCAGGAGCAGATGAAGCAGGTGGTAACTGGAACTTCACCCTGTTGCCGGGACTGTTATTAACTCAGGTGTAAAATGGAATTAAATGAGAGTAATAAGCAGATTTGTAAGAATATTTTATTAAAGATACTGTATCAAAGCACAGAGTAAGGTTTAAAGATGATGAAAACTAACCTAGAATGTCTTCACTGATACTCTACACAGACTACAAATAATTGCTAAGTTACAGAACAGTCACAGCCTGTTCTAGATGTCCTGCTCTTAGTAGACTGTTGAAGGCCTATCTTTAGGTGATGCTGTAAACACATTTCCCTTCTCTCCTGCTTCATGGCAGTCCTACCATGAAGATCTTTCCTGTTCTCTATGGATAGGACATCCCATTTTCTATTAGATTTCCCAGCTATATTGTGCCTTCTCCCTGCAGAGGCCCCAGTGGTATGTGGCTTTGCCCAGATATTCATGATCTTCCCCTTTGCTCCAGCACAGCCGCTGGAACTGAAGTGTCAGCATTCCAATATTGCACTGAAGGCTTTTAAAAGGCCTATATTAATGTTTAAGGTGTTATGTGTTAATAAAGCTGATACCTTCAACAGCTGTATGCTGAAATGTTTGGGGCTATGTAATTAGATTAAGGAACCACATTCAAAGATATCTGAACATCTTTTCTTGCATTTGTATAGCAACTTTATAAACTCAAAAAGAGTAAAGCAAGCACAGACACATGCCCTATACAAGCTGCAATACAGACAATATTTTACACACTTCGTAACAACAGTAATGAAAATTATGCCAATTTTAAGTAAAATTATAGACAAACTCTTCTTGAGATAACACTTATACTGAACAATGAAACATCCTTTTATAGTCATGAGTAGAATTAGTAAGATGCATAACTACAGCAGAATATAGATCAGCATGTTTAGTCTGCTTACATGTCTCAATCTGATCCACTGTTTTCTGGGGGAAGCAAAAGAAATTAATACTTTTTTAATCCATGCTGGCCCTAATTTGAAACATGTACTGACTTGTTGGCTTTTTTGATGAGGTTTTTTTTTTCCCCCATTTATCTGGAAACATTAGGATTCCTAAAATGCTCAAATCTGAACATGAATGCCTGATTCTCTTCTTCAAGCCAGCTTTTGCAAGGCTTAGATCCAGAACAAGGGGCACCCTGTGCCCTGTGAAGTTTATTTCACATTTACTTATCTCCTTGTTAAAATTTTTCACCATTCTTGTATAAGACCAGAGCACCATTTCTTTACTCTCCACATACAAGCACTGTGCTCCATGGAAGGTCCTCTTCAGCTTGCAAATGATGATCATGGCAGCAGGGGGAATCAGGTCAGCTGGATCATTCTCACCATCCTGTCCTTCCTCAGGGACCCTCTGTCCTCAGTTTTTAAGATTTTTTTATTCACCTTGTACTCCAGATTAAATTGTTTTTCCTCTTTTTTAACACTCAATAGTTTAGCAGTGTAACTGTCTGAAAATACATAAGTTTTAGTTCACAAGTATACACTTCTAATGTTTGAACTAAAAAATCTGAACAGTTTTTGACAGAAACTAAGAAGCCTCATTTCAGAAAAGAAGCACTCCAGCACATGAATAGCAAATTCTGCGAACTCATTTCAGTGCAGCCTGTAACACCTGGCATCTGCCTCTTTTGGCTGTCTGCTCCGTGAAAGGAGACTTCAAATTTGTTTTTAACAGGTGTAAATAATAGTCACAAAAAAGTAAGTTTTATAATACAGAGAAGAGTCCAAAACAACTTTTACTGCATGTTCTAATTTGACTGTTTTGGTGACTTTTGCAACTGCTGCAGTATGTCAAAAAAGCAAAGGTGGTGCCAATTCAGATCTGGCACACGCGGTTCTGAGTTTTTATGAAATCTTTTGTCGACCCGTTCTTCCTCATGTCTTCTTCAAACCTGGTTCTCTCAGTTGTTCAGAAGCTTAGAAGTCCCTATTTCACTACTGCCATGCAGAAAAGAAATGCAAGAAAAATATTAAAGGTCAGAAGCCCACACTCCAGTACTGTATTTGCTAGCATGATGTGGCCCCTCCCACCTCACTATAGTGTGGTTTTGCTCCAAATAACCATCCTTCAGCTATATTCAGAGCACCCACCACAGTCAGGAACTCTGTTTAAAAGCCATACGGTTCATTTCCTTCAGCCCTTACCCCACCAAAACACAACTTAACCTTAAACAATGTTTTGATCTTGTTTCAGAAACTTTTGTTTGTTTCTTTCTCCTTTGCCTTCCATTTTCAAAACAGCTAAAGATTTGCTGAAGAAAAACTTCACTTCCCAAGCCTCCCAGAAGTTATTTTTGATACTGTATGTGTTACTTTCCAGCAGCGGTTTATGGCTTGGCTTACTGGATGCTCAAAAAATTGCACGAGTATTATTTCCCCTCAGCCTGGACTTCTCATAGCTTGGAACACCCCCACCCTGGAATATTTCTTACTGCTTCATATTTGCCTCTATTTGTTTTTTTTTCCCTTGCCTAACTCAGAGATAACTGTTATATATTTACTTAACGCCCCTCCCCAAATTCTTATTTTAGGTTAAATGCAGACAAATGATATAAATATTTACAATTACTGTAAGTCTCTTTCAACCAAACTAATTTATGACAAATATGAGCAGCTTTGTATCCGATATGAACAATCAAGAAATTGGAAACATGTGGATGTAACTTTTAAATACAATCCTTGGGGGGGGGGGGGGGGGGGGGGTCTTGGTATACTGACTTCTTTCTCTTGATAATGTAAATCATATTGTACAAAGTATACAATTGTCCCGCTTCTGGCTAATTTACACTTGATGTTTCTATGCACACTATGGCAGCCCTGGACCAAGTGCTTGTGTCTACACTGCAGAGCAGGAAAGGCTTCAAGGCTGCATGTGAAGCCAGGTTTGTCAGCTGTCTGCATTACTTACCTGCTAGAGCATCCTCAAGGCCAGCTCAGGGCTGAATTTCCTGGCACACCTTTGAGAGGAAAGCCTTGAGAGTGGTGCTCCACACTTCAGCGCCCATTATAGGATGCCCCGTGTGACATGTGGCCAGGGCCTCACAACATATGCCAGGCCCAGAATTGTCTGTATATTACACCTGCCCTCTGTGGCACATCACATACTTGACGGTGGGCAAAAAAGCAATCTGGGACCAATGGCTTTTGTTTCATGCCAGGAGGGCGATGTGAACGTGGGGAAGCAGGTCTCGTGCAAACTGCTGGCTTCAAAGTACTGCTGGTTCTGGCAGCAAGTCCATGTGTCTACCTAATACATTCTTCAGATCTTGGAGGGGAATTCATTGGACTGATGCAATTCTCTCAAAGTAGCTCTTATTTTACTAGCTCAAAGGTCAGGAAATGCCTTGTTTGTAAACTAACAAAGGGGAAAAAAAAGGTATCCTAACTACAGTATGCATATGAACATTATTTTTCCCTAGGCAACATCAGTGTTTAACACTGCTGTTTATTAAGATGCCGGCCTGCATTTTACAGTCAAAGACCTCCGTTATTTGCAGATCATACACAGCTCACGCAGCATGACAGAGCTTCTTTACACCACCGCCCTCAAATACATCGACTATGCTGTGTGGGATCACTGCTGAGTGTGGGAAGGTGGGTTGCCTGTGAATATTAAATTACATTTTTCCGATGAGACTGCAAACATACTGTTAATCAGTGCCAAGTGTGGTGGTGCGGTTTACATACAGAACTGTGAACACCAGAGAACTGCTGGCATGGGTAATAGCTTTTAGCCCACAGTAAGCTAGATTAGAGGTAGAATGTTGTGCCCTCCTCCCAGACTCTAAAATCCTCTAGCTACCCTAAAAACATAAGTTGTTTTAGGAATGCACAGCTGCAAGAGTATCTGCCTCACTCTTCACACAGTGAACTCTGCTCAACTGTAGAAACGTTTGAGCTTTTTAAATAGAAATATGCACGTTTCCAGTTAGCCACCAGATGGAGCACACACCTCCCCATCACACAAATCCATGCACATCTGTAAAGTTAAAGCACTTCAGAGACGTTACAAAGGATGCAGTTTCTTCCACTTCATAAAAGTCGGAGGAAGTCTGTGATTAGCTGGATGTTTACAAATAAAAGGAGGATCTGGAGATAGATCAAAGATAACCCTCCAGCTTTGGCATGATATCAGGTTCCTGTACTAATAGCATCTGCATGGGTTTGACTGTTGCATTAAGTGGTTGAACTCGGCATATCTCATCAAGTATTAATAATGATTTTGTAATGCTTAGCGCATTTATTAGCAGTCTGAAGATTCAGCCAGCTAAGGACCTGAAAAAACAACAAAAAAATAACACACACACCCCCAACTAACAAGATCTTCCAGACTCCATTTAAAAGAGAAGCACCTACTGGGTTCTTCCTCACCCTGCTTTCTACAATGTAAAGGGAATCAAGAAGCAAAGATAAGCACTGTTCCAAAATCCAAAGGATGTAGTACTTCAGGCTTGGTAAATAGGAGCAGCAGCGCTCAAAGCCTGTTCTCATAATGATCTAAGTAGCTTGGATGGTCCAATCATACCATATATGCTTTTTACTGAGAAGTCTATAGTTCATCCAGGATCTCGGTGACTTTGGCACAGCCCCAATGACTGGGGAGAAGAGCAGATCTGAGATAGAAGATTGTAAGTGTGTGAAATACACTGAATTAATGTATATGTGTTTTAAGGGACATCTTTTTTTTGACTCTGTGTAACAAACCAACATAGCTTGTGAGGTCTGGAAGGCCACAGACTATTCCTACTTTCATAGTAGTGCTCTGTTTGAAGCCAGTATTTCTATTTGGGGTCTAAACCACACTGAACTTGATCAAATAAACATTCTCCAAAGGAAGCTGCCTTTGAACTACTTAACTCTTTGCAGAGCAACTAAAGGTGAAAGAACTGTAACAATTAGTGTAAGATTTCTTGTGTCTTGACTTATTTTGCCGTTTTTAAGTTACTGTTCATCAGGACCTTTGTCTTTTTCTGGCAGAACTGACCATGTTAGCAACAGCCAGTAAAATCTAAGTGAAACAACCCCATCTGAAAGCAGACTAGGTGGGGCTAATCGTCATACTTCCAGGCATGCAGACTGCGCCAGCGTCATGTTTTACAGCATATGTAAGTGTACACAAATTATATTTAATCTACTTGATAACAATGCAGCTCAGAGATCCAAGCTCTCTCCTGGGCTGTGGGGCACACTAAGACAATTTCTTCCATCAGTTCCAAGGGATCCTACCCTGTATTTCCTCCTTCTACAATACTACTGTATCTATCCCTTTCCTGAAGGAGGTATAGTCTAGATTTCATCTCTTAAATAACCAATGGCTAGAAACCAGAACCTCAGTAGTCTGGTAGCTGGGAGACTCTCCCAGTAGGTACCACTAGGAACCCCATAGGAGGGAGGAAACAGAGGCACCATCTTTAGCATGCTGAGTAAATTCTCTAACAATGACTTGTGTAAAAGAAAGGAGCATAACTGGTACCAGAAGTGTGGTTGTATCTATTACCAAAACAAAAAGTAATCTATGGTATTCAGCAAACTCTATTTTTAGCCAGCATATCTGCATTTCCACAAACTTTCATGCTCTTGGGGCTTTTGCCATGCAGAGAAGGACATTATTTTATTTCTCCCATTCATTCTCTGGGGAGTCGGAAGCAGAAGTCCCTCTGGTGACCATCCCCAATGTAGTGGGATGGTTACCAAAAAAAAGGAGACAATAGGTATTACTGACTTGTGTAGGTTCAATTGAACATGTGAGAACTATTAAAAAAGGCAAGTTCTTAGCCCTAGTCATTGCTTTAAAACAGGAAGAAAGAACATCTTCTCATTTCAAAAAACAGAAGGCAAATAGGAGAGTCAAAAGGATGAATTTTTTAAATAGCAACCTTGTCATCACAGAAGATGGGGAAAGACTGATTCTTGCATCTTTCATGTTGGCAGCGCTGCTGCTGCATAGACCTTGGCGATTGCTGACACTGGTGGCACTTTGCCTGACAGACAGGTTGAGAAACCAAGGATTTGCAGACAGTCCTGACTTCCAGTAGATTTCCCACAATCCACACAGCTTCCAGGGTTTGGAGGCCTTTAAGGAATGCTCTCTTCCCACTCCCTGTCAGGAGTCTTGGGATGTCTACAGAACCACAAGACATACTTATCTGAGATCATCTCTTATTTGCAACCAAAAAAAAAAGTACACCCCAAAAATTTCACTGATGCAAATCACAGCTGAATTTGAATAAAAACAATAGCAGCATGAGGACTTTTGTCGGAGAGGGAAGTTCTTGAACAGCTCTGAAAGGGCTAATTTTTTTTTTCTCTCACAGGAAATGCTAGATGCAGCATTGTTTTTGTGGTTGTAGCTGCAGGAGGATTTACTATAGTTTTAGTATGCCAGAAGGCACAGGAAAGGATTAAACCTTTTCATTTTCTTGCAAGAGAATCAAAGATACTGACCACTTCTGAAATTCAGGGTTCTTGGGGTGAGGTGTGCCATGCTAGCTAGGCAAAACAAACAGTCAAAATCTGGCCTTGGGCTATCTGCTGATTTCTCATATCATAATTTCATTTATGTTCCCTTGAATACATTAATATGGAACTTTAAAAACATATTTTCAACTACTTTTATATAGGGAATGTGCACAAATTACTGAAAACCATTCCTCTAAAAGCATGATGTATGATATTGTTTTCCTACAACTTAAAGAAATAAAAAACCAAAAACAACCCTACAGGACATCTGAAGGCAAAAATGACCCAAATAAAAATCCAATAGCATTTCTCTTGTAAAGTTGGCACTGGTCATTCAAGTACATGAAAAGGAACATGGGCTGTTTGTTTCAGGGCTGAATATTTATAGTCATGATGAACTGAATCCTGAGTCATGAGCTCTGTTGCCCTGTAACAAATTAAGATTTGTCTTTCTGCATGAAAAAATAAAATAAAATCACAATTAATTCCAGAATTGTAGAAGTGACTGTAAAAGTGGCAGAAGACACTTAATTTATAAAATGTGTCCTGTTTTTTGGCAGCTTCCCCCTTCAAAATCTCAGCCTACTAACACGTCTCAAGAATACACTGCACAGCAATATTTTAGTTTTTTGGAAGTTGGAAGAAAACACAGAAAACTGGTTTATAGCTGAGAACTACAGAAATGTCAGCTTTTAAAAATGCTCCTAATTTCTAGCCTTCAGCAGACTTTATAAAGTCAAATTAGTCATGCTTCATCTTGTAGGTCTTTAAATCTGTGACAAGCATCAAACCAAGTGAGAATTAGGGAAGTAAGAATATTTGATTTTTAACCCTTTCAGATTAGGAAGCACTTAAAAGTCAGAAGCAGGCACACAGGGATAGTAAGAGATAACTGCCAACATCTCCTCAACTTACACAAGGAATTATCCCAAGCTTTCAGTCTTAGACCAAAAATAAGATGACTGTCTCCTCTCATCGCGACACCCAGAAAAGCACACATCATGACCAGCGAGGGGCACAGGGCAGCAGGAGAGCGGGGGCCCAGCTGCCAAGCATGTGGGCAGCACAGCTGCATCTGTGTCCACAGCTGGAGGGCACAAAGACCAGAGGAAGGTGGGAGCCATTCCTGGTGTTTGGCCGGACAAGGGGCCCAGCTCATTCCTGGCCTCAGGCCAGGCCAACCACACGAACCCAGTGGCGTGGAGCACTACACAGTCTGTTTCAAGAAAGACTAAGAAAGCTCCAGAGCATATTTGAGGGCTGAGCTGAACGCAGGAAGGTTTCCAGTTCTCATAAAGAGGGCAGATAGCATAGATGTGTCTCATTTGTATGTAAGAGGCTGAGCTGCCTTTTTTCCTTATCAGGAAATAGGAGATGAATGTAAGAGTTCAGCTTCCACGAGGATGCTTGGGGGAGACAGAGACCGAGTTAAGCTTGGGATGTGCTTTGAGTTCTGGCACAGCTCGTTTAAGCAAACGACCCCCCCCAGCCACTCACTTCTCCCCTCGTGCCACCCCTTCTATTGTGCTAGCACAAGATCTGACATAGAGGCAGAGAGGGAAGCACAGCGGGGAACTGGTCCAGCCAAAAAATAGCCCCAATGGAATAAAAAAAAGACCGTTGTTTGATTCAGTTCATTGTGAAGCTACATAAATACGTGCTTTTTGACAATGGAGAGGGTGGTACACACGGGATATGAGAGCTGGAACTAGGTGGGGAGGAGGAAGGGGCTACCAGAGCTCAAGGTGGCACTGCCTTCAGGAGCAAACTTATGTTCTCACCAATAGGCGAGATACTCTTGATGGTTTAGCACTAGTGTTCAAATATAATAGTGTAGTCAAAGTATTCACTTTTATAACAAAGTATTTCTAATGTATTCTCCAGGGAAGTACATTTTCTGTCTTCAGCTTTGCATAAAAAATATGCTGAATTGTATTTTCTCCATTAACTGAAAATATTAAATAGAGAAGTCCCCTAATAAAAGCATAAATTCTTAGAATTCTGTGACACTCTATTCAAATCAAGATTTCTCCACAGACCTGTTGGCTACAAATATCTTATACACAAATGTAAATACTCATTGAATTAACAAGTTGCCAATAAGCATTTACAAGTATATATAATTTTTAACATTTGAAACATCTCCTCTGAAACTGAAAAAGAAGCTCAACAGCTTTTGTGATATTTTAAGGCTTATTCTGGGTCTTCATGAATTCCCTCTTTTTCACCTTGAGTAAATCCTGAAAGCTACGAGCTAGGCTGGCTACTTACAAATTATTTTCAGGGTCACAGCCCACACCACTGCCAAAATGAGGAAAACAACAAAACAAAGAGAGGCCCTCCAAAAATACAAATAGCAAATCACTTAAAAATATAACTCAGAGCATCCAGCAAGTCCTTCTCTTTCTGGCTATGCCTTGTGCAATGTGGTATGCTTACACCCCCACTCAAATATCCTTATGTGCTTTTACACTCTAACAGTCCACATAGTGCAGTAAGGAGATGCAAAGGAACTATGTTATAATGACTGAGAAATACAGATTTGTTAGAGGAAACACAACTCTAAATGAAGTATTTTTGCCTCCCCTTCACTACCTTTCAAGTAACAGCAAGAATTCTAGAATACCGTAACTGCAGTTGGTTTTTTTTTCAGGTCTGCTTTCATTCTGTCTCCACAGTAAGTAATTTTCATCACGGTAGAAGCACTGAAACACCCTCATTTCACTCTTCTGTCCCATTCTGGGGAGAACACCCCTGTCCTCAGAAGTGACCAGCCCCAGGCTGCCTCAGCACCCGCCGCTTCTCGCTGCTCACAGCAGCCAAATTCCTCCTGTCACTCCAGGCCTTTTCTTCAATAGTCCCGTGCTGCTCCCCTGCATGCTTTTACACATCACCATAAGCACTCTCCCCATATACTTGCAAGCCAGGCTGTCTTGTTTGTGCCTTAGTACCTTTGATCTGTTCTCCTATACTCCCCTTGATCACTTTTTGGGCTACTTCAGTCATTCTGGTTTTCTCTGCCTACATACAAGTAGATCCACACTTAGGCTCACCTGCAGTGCAATTCATGCTCTTTTTGAGCTTTAGCCTGGACATTTCATACACATGAACTCCCAAGGCACTGGGTTTTGTTTCACAAGAACAGGGAAAAAAATTAATTCCAGTTCAGTTGGAAGGTTTAACAAACTTTCCTTTGAAAGGCTACTACAACACAGCTTATAATTGAAAACCAAAGGTATTCCAGGGTGTTTATAAAGTTAGACAGTACACATAAATATCATCATTCCCAGTTCCTCCATTTAACTTCTGTAGTTGGCAGGTCTGCTTACACTAGGAAGTCACATTTTTTGTGAAATGTTTTTGGGTCAAGTTCAGACCAATACATTGTAAACAAGGGCTCCTGACCCTGAGCAGGAGTCTCCATAAATCACCCTTAGCCCTTCACTGTATTCAGGAACGATCTCTTAGTTCGCAGAGGTCACCTCTTCCTTTTCATCAAGGTCTTTAATCTAGGCTTTGCTGTGCCACTGCAGTCCTTCCAGCACAGGGGCTGGCTGTACTTGGTACACAGTCCGCGCTCCGAGTTTGTGCCTGAGCTAATCACCCAGGCCGACAGCTCTCCCAGCCAAGCTGAGTCATTCTCACTCCGGTCTCAGGCGTCTACAGGACATTTTATCCACTCCGCCAGCCGCCCCCTCCACGCCACCTTTGGGATTTGCTTCCCACTGCATAGCTCTAATCCTGCCCCCCCCAGCCTTTGGCACTCCCTCCCACTCAGGAACTCCTTTCCCACTCAGCCCTCCCACTCCTCCAGCGCCCTCCAGTTCTCCCTCACTTCCCTTGGCTGCTTTTCCCAGCCCAACCATAGCTGATAATGTCACAGATAACCTGTGTGTCAGAGAATTGGTGTGTGCAGTGTATTAACCCTCCCAAATCTTCCACTACAGCACTTCACTACTTCATCTCTAAGACGATCATTATAGTTAAATATTTTGTCTTCTAAAGAGTCTTATAATCACCTTAGCACTGATTCCAGTGCTAAAAAGTGTTGAAGTACCTATCCCGCTTATTCTTTGAACTTCTACACACTGAGCTTCAATCTGGGTTGGGATGAGGAATGTGGAATAAATCCTAAAAAAGGGGAAGCTCCGAATTAACTTAAATGCTGGAGTGCATTCACATCTGTGGTCTTTTTGGCCCCAGTGTTATTCACGACTTGGTTGGCTTCAGCATCATACAAGAAAACATAGGACTGAGCAGTTACAGCAAAACGCTAACGGCCCAAACTGCACCCGAAGCAGTCAATGCCCAAGGGGTCAGCTGCCGGCTCAGGACTGAGGTCTGGTGGCAGGATCCTTCTCCATCACTGCATAAACGCACACACCAGAAACCAAGAGAAATTCTAATACACATTTAAAACTGAATAAATGCAAGGCAACTCATACTAATTTAAATAGTTATAGTGGAGATTCTGAATGTATTCATTTCTCTAAATAGTCTAACATTAAAGCTCAATACCCCTTGTAACCCCCAAGAAACAACAAGGGATCAAAGATCAACTCCAACAGCGACAAGTGCGTGAAAGCCCTGGACTAGACCCTCAGCTCCTGGCTCTTATTCTCAACCCCACCACTGGCATGCGAGGTGACAGAATAGAATATTACACTTGGAAGGGACCTACAGTGATCATCTAGTCCCACTGCCTTAATGGCTGATCTAAATTGCTTTCCTCCCTCCACTGCTCAGTGGGAAATAGCATTACTACCCTCTTTGATAAAGTGAGATTTGCTGGGAGAAAGTACTGCTAGGTTTTATTTTTTAATAGTTTTCTCCACCATTACATATTGGGATCCCTTCCTCCCCCCATTAAAAATCACGCACTTAACAAACATTTAGACAGCTGGTGCCTAAGAGTCAAAGCCAGTCATTCTCTCAAAGGCCAAACTGCCTCAAACTGATGTCAGCTGGTACTTAGTAGGATTTTTAAATTCAATTAAATTAAGAGACAAGCCACGCAGATTAGGGCTATACTAGAATCAGAAAGAAATCTTAAAAGGCATAAAATATCTTTACATTTATTAAGCAAACTCTGCAGTCTTTTCTTGTTGTATTCTTGTTGAAAAACAGAACATTCAGAAAATATGAAAACAAGAAACAAAAAACCTAAGGTTCACATGAGCCACACTCCCCCTTCCCCTCCCCGCCCAAGCAATGGGACTATCTTCAAACCCATCCCACTTTTAACTTCCCAACACAAGCAGCAAGGCACCATTTACAGCTAGGCTGAAAAATGAGGTCTTCAACGCACATCACCATTCTGCATTCCTAGCAATCCACCACAGCCACTCTTCCCTTGTATGTTAGGATAAGCAAGTTATATATACCCACATAGGTACAGACAGTAAAAGAAAGGCCAATGTCAGTTGTACAGTTCTGCTAGGACTTCAAGTCTGGAAAATGACCACTCTGCTGGGAACTCCTCGGTTATCCCAACAGTCATTAACTCCCTTTCCCTTTGCACACACCAGTCCAAGTCTGCAAGGTTTAACTGAGCCTACGTGCTCTCACCCCTGGGATGCATGTTCCAACAAAGCCAAGAAGCAGAGGACCAGGACAGCCAGCTCTGCCCTTACAGCAGAGTCAGAGAGCAAAGGATTATTTCTTGGCATTGGTTTTTTTTCATTTTGAAAATTAATTTGGGGATTATAAACAATTATGCTCTTGCACATTAATCACTGTGGTCTAAAATTTTCACATGAAGAAACAACACATGGAAATATTAAAGCACTCATCTTATGGACATGGATCCGAGAACTGTTTAATAGCAGTCAGTGAAGGGGTAACATTGTGCTTTTAATCTACAGTTTAAAAATAATGAT
Source organism: Astur gentilis (assembly GCF_929443795.1). Lineage (NCBI taxonomy): Eukaryota > Metazoa > Chordata > Aves > Accipitriformes > Accipitridae > Astur > Astur gentilis. The sequence continues at coordinate 14,980,112 of NC_064904.1, forward strand.
TTGTATATCTACTTAGTAAAACAATAAAATTAAGAACAGAAACTGATATTAGGAAACAGTGAAAATGTAATAATTGAACACATGATGCTTTTCAAAGCTAAATACTTAATGAGCCTAAATAGACAGCTATGGTTAGGAGGGTCTTAAAAAAAAATAATAAAAAAGAGACTTATTTTCAATTTTTTTTTTTTTTTCAATTTTTGTCTACTATACTTTATGCCTTGCTTTGGTGTTCTCTCTGCTGCCAACTTAATGCTTTAACAGTATGTTTACGCTTATGTTCTTTTCAAATGCTTGGCATTATAGTGAGATCTCATATCTTTCCTCAAATTAAATTTTGCTCCACATACTCCACATGTATACAGATGAACATCCATGTGCTGCTCCAGTTGCTCATTATTTGGGAATATCTGAAAGCAGACCTGGCATATAGTCTCTCCAGCTGATAAGTGAGATATCATATGCCGTACATGGTCATGTTTTCGGAAGTTTCCTTGATCACAAATGGAACAGACATACCTGGCCATGCCTTTGTGCATATCATTGTGGAGCCGTAACTGGCGCTCTCTTAAGAACTGCTTCCCACATGTCTGACAAACAAACTGTTTTTCCTTGGTATGAACAGTATAGTGTTCCCGCAAGTGGCAACGCTGATAAAATCCTTTCCCACAAAGATTGCAGAAATGCTTACGTCTGTGATCCCTCTCGTTCTCTTCCATCATGGAGTTCTTGAACAGATCTTGCTCCAGGCAGTTTGACATATGTTCAACCACTAGGTTTTCAGTTTCAAAACGCTGACCGCAATTAGGGCATCGGAAAGGACAGGCAGAATGCTTGTATAACTGTTTTTTTTGAAGGCTGTTCATTTGGAAGTGACTGTCCCTGAAGTCCTCTAGCATCTCTGCAAACATCATGTCCCTTATTTCCGACTGCTCCTCAGGGTTTTCTTCTAAGTCCATTTTCTCCTCAGAATTTCTGACACCGTTCATGGTCAGATCCTGGGGTTCTCCACAGGTCTGCGCATGATCCTGTAACTGCTTGCCTTTGACCAGTATTTGACCACACTTGCCACAAGCACATATATTTTCTATGTGTTTGGATAAATAATGAGAGGACAAATCTTCCTCGGTGATTGTTAGCCCACAAAGTTCACAGGGAGCATTCTCCACATCTTCCTGCGCTGACGGAGCCTTCCTGTTAAGGTGCCGCGGACTTTTCAAACACTTTCTTTCATCCTCATCCACGGATAAACGGGGTTTTAAAGTCTTCCGAGCATTTCTCTTCTCTCTGATCTCTTCCTCAACATAGTATCTGTAAAGCGGCTCTTCCTGCTCATCATCTAGGTCATCATTGTCAGAAGACTCATTGCAGTCTTTATCTGCCACCTTAACGATATTAAAATCCTTCAGTTCATCTGCAGGATTGTCCTCTGGTTCCATCTTGATGATAATCCTCTTCCTCTCAGAGGCTCTACTTCCTTCTTCACCTGATGTCTCGGAGGCAACCGTGCTGCTTTTTCTGCTTGTGATGTTTGATACAGGAGATGAAGAATCGTCTGCAGCTTGGCTCGAGTCTCCCTTGTATTTCTCAGTTTGTGTGGAGATTATTTTAGAAGTAGAGTCCTTTTCAGTAAAGTCTATTTTTTCAGCACCGTAGTACCTGGCACTTTGGTAGGAATGCCTGTTAGTGCATGTTAACACGTGCTCATCCAGTAGCTTTTCACAGCTAAAACTAAACCCACAGCTGTCACAGGTGAAGCTTCTTCCAAAACGGCGTGAGTGGGACACACGCTCTTTTGTGTGAGAGAATTTGGACGTGGTGCTCTTTTTGCAGACATCAAACAGTTGTTCGGGGAAGCTGCTCAGCTGCAAAGCTTCTTCATCAGGCTCTTTGTTATGGGACGTATTTACTGTTGAACTTGGCGGCTCCATGCCCCACCTGTTTGCTTCGCTGCCATTTCTAGCAAGTGTGTCTTCATACATTCTCACGCCAAATATCATTTTACTATTCTGGGTGCTAGAAGCAGAAGATGAACATTTTAAACTAGATGAGTCTGTATCCTGTATATCTTCTAGACATTCAGGTACGTTATATAGCTGTAAATAGTTCATGGCCACTTTAAATTGCTCAAAATTGGCAGGGGCTGTCATAATTTTTCCTAAATACATGAACTGTAAAATAAGATCAAAGCATTCAGCGCTAATCTTCATGTTGCTTAGATTCAGCTGGGCTGTAGTGTGTTGATGGTTCATAAAAAACATCCTAAAATAGGAGCTGCATGCAGCAAGGACTGCTTTATGTGCTTGAAAATAAATATCATCGATAGCGATACAGCAGTCGCACAGAAAGCCCCACTCTCTTTGGTTGTTTAGCTGCTGAAGGACATAGTTGCTGTGGCTGGTTCTTGCCATCTTGTACTTCAATTATAGCCCTGCATAAAGAAGAAGACATCTGTTAAATCACAAGCACAAAAAGCAAAACCTGCTTAAACGTAGGGAGTAACTGCCATCTTCTTCCTCCCTAGATCTTCCTATTCTCACACTGTTTGTGGTACAGCTTCCTTCTGGAGATCTTTGCTGGTAACTACTTAACGAATATTGATGCCAGGGAAAACATCCATAATTCCATGTTCTCACCACTAGACTTAACAGGACTAGTAAACTAATAAACATAACCACCACACATGTCAATCAGAGCAACGCTGCTAGAATATAAATTAGCAAATATATTTCAAAGTCCTACAGCCAAGATTTTCAGATGCGAACTCTGGACGCAGAACTTCAAAAACTTCACAGGGTAGACTTCTGTAAGATGGCCCCAGGACAACACCTATACAAGGTAAGCTGACTGTAAGAAACCACTCTTCAGTCTCAACTTGCCTTTTTCACCTGTCAGTCCAACAGATATATGATGCAACACATACTGGAAACCAGGCCAGGCTCAAACTGGTCTTTCCCTCCCCATTAAAGGAAACTCGCAATATACATCAGTGGAGCATCCACACAGGCTGTATCTACGCACTTTTTGCTCTTCAGGGCGGCTCAGGGACAGTCTGGACCTTATCTGCAAGGCATCTTGCAAACCAGGAACTGCAAACTCAAATGCATTCTCAGAAGCTCAGGGCAGCCCGTCAGTGATGGCATGTCCCACGTACGAGCCTGCTGCAGATGGTGACCAGGCTATAGCTGCGCGACAGCCGCGCGGACTGCAGAGGCAGGAAGTGGTGCACGCTGTGCCTCCAACTGCTCTCAAAACCACTCGTTCAGAGCGCTGTAATATAACCAAAACATGTAGACGGGAGACGGGACAAAGAAAAACTCAGCAATTGAGAACTGCGAAAGCTAGCAGGCCAGAGGTGGAGCCACAGGAAGATGAAGCCTCGACAAAGACTAGAGGGAAAGGTCTGTGAGTGCTGAGGGTTGCTCTAAGTGAAAGGACTGATTTGTCCTCAAAAGAAAAGAGGAAGAAAATATACTAGTCGATGTTAACAAAACCATCCAGAAGAAATGTATTGTACACAGGAGGTGTGCATTTGATTTACAGAAGATAAACTTAACCAAGTATGGCCGGATCCAACAGGTAGTCACTACTCACTTTGGAAAACCTTTACTGATATACATATTCTGTACTAACTGCACAGGGAGGGGGGTGAGAAACCAACAGAAGGTATAAAAAACGCCCTAACTGAAATGAAAAACCTAAAGCAGTAACAAGCATTCTTAACGTTTTGAAAGGTTATTGCAAACAGTGCAAATAGCTATAAGAGATTTGTACAAATAAAGTACAGACTAGCAAACAACATATATTAAATGGCATTTTATGACTCAATGAAACGCATGGATTGATTTGCAACCATTCTTTCAACTGTCCAAAATTTAAACAAAATACACACAAAAACGCGCCCTATTTCTTCTTATTCCCCTGACAGCTTACATCTCCTAGAGGCTGGGAAACGGGTGGAGAAATTAAATTCCACAATTAGTGTTGAATTCGCAAGTCGTAGGCGTTGCCTGGCTTGTTAAGTAGCAAACCTAATGTTAAGTCACCATTCTTCTTCGTTCCACGAAGGACTGCCATGGAAGAAATACATTCAAGCTCTCAAGACGAGAACATGCTCAACCCCACCCAGCAATATTCCCTACTGCCAATACATATAGCAGTACTTATGGATCACCACCAGCACAAGACCTTGTCTGGCAACAGGAACCTTGAGATTTGGGTTGAACTACATTGATGATGAGCATCTGAATGGCAGCTGCCCCTCTCCTCTCAACCCAGTCCTCCACACCCAAAATTCAAGGCGAGCACCCTGCCATAATAATTCTCTAACCAGTTTGGCCCAGCGATGTCCACTGCAGAAGTACAACTCGTTGCATGAAATCAATTCAATGGCTTTCTTACTAACTTGCAAAAGGGTGGCTTTGAAAGTAGGAGAATACATGAAACAGCTTCATGTCTTTTGTACAGAAAATTGATTATTGTCTAAGTCACTGGGTAACTTCAGATGTTTCTGTGAAAAATTGCAAAGCTCTCAACATCAAGTAATAATAAAAGGGCACTTCATAGTCTTCCAAGTGCTAACGTGTTTTATTCTCCTCATCCTCATAAAGTGGCAAGTTTTAAATGCTTTATTTAATATTTTTTTTCCTACACTGGAAGTATTCCATTGTGTCTTGCAATAGCAAAACAGCAACAGATGCAGCAAATCTGTACCAAAAAGGTCACAAAACAATCTGCACGCACCTGCAGATGGGGGCGTTTCCAAACGGTGGGAACAATCTGGCAGCCACTGGAGTGACAGCACACAAACTCGTCTCTTCTAAGTTTCCTTCTTCTTTGGAAAAGGTGAAAGATTTTTTTCCTTCTGACAGGTGAGCTCTTGCAGAGCTTTCAGCACAGGAGTCCCGATACCCGACGACCCATTGGCAATGCCTACCTCCTACCACCACTCTGGAAAAAAACAGCCGGAGCATGAGGTCACTTGACCAGGATGGCAAGGTGCTCGGATACATACCCAGCCTCTACTGCGGTAGTACTACACATAGGTATTAAAATAGAGAGCGTTTGAAGTTATTTATGTTAATGAAAGTATTGGCAACCTCCCTCTGGATGCTGTATTAACCTGCTGGATGTAACTATATATTTACAGCTGCCAGCACTTCCCACTATGAGAGCCTGTGTTGGGCTATTTAAAACTTTGACACATTTCAGCCAGCAAAGGCGAAACTTTCCTTCTGAATTGTCTGCTTTGGACTGATTTTTTTTCCCCCTCCACAGAAAAGTTTAGCCAAAACAGTTCCAAAAATAAGGCTAAGAAAAGCTTTCATATATGTAGATGATTACTTTTTCTTTTAAAAATAAAAAAAGTTTCTCTTCCAAAATCCTTGAAGAGAGACTTCATAAGGGAGAAAGTGCTATGCCTTGGATATGTTGCCACAGTATAAAAATCTGCCTGAATTTGGCCAAACTATAAGCTTGAGGGGGAGAAGAAGATCAAAATTATCAGTTTGTTCACACTTAAGACTTTTGCTAGTTACTAAAATCTCAGATTACAGCCTCGCTGAGAACATTTCATCCTCTTACAGCTCCTTTGTACATGGGGGCCTGCCTGAGCCATCCCACCTGCAGTGAACCCCCCCTTTCATGCAGAGCTCTGCCACAGTTTTAAACTATAAGAGGGTAGATTCAGACTAGATATAAGGAAGAAATTTTTTACAATGAGGGTGGTGAAACACTGGAACAGGTTGCCCAGAGAGGTGGTAGATGCCCTGTTTCCTGGAAGAGTTCAAGGTCAGGCTGGACGGGGCTCTGAGCAAGCTGGTCTAGTGGAAGGTGTCCCTGCCCATGGCAGTGGGGTTGGAATTAGATGACCTTTAAAGGTCCCTTCCAACCCAAACCCAGGATTCTGTGTGCTACTGGCAGCAGGGCTCACCAGAGACTGCTCCGCACCACGACTCACCGCTGGGTTTTAGCATCCCTCCTGGCAGCCAGAACTCCCCGAAGAAGAAGCAGCCCAGTTCTGGCTTACAAGAGCCAGACCCAGGAGGGGACTTAGTGAAAATATGGGGAGATTGGGGACTGTAAGGAGGATGCAAGGCAAAACCTCTGGAAATCAGGAGGGCAGGTAGAGGCAGGCTGGGAGTGGAGTGCTGAGGTGAGAGGAGGGGACTGGGATTAGGAAGCAGCAGTGGGAATTAAAAATGGGTGCAATGAGGGTCTAAATGGTGGAGGGAAGGTGCTTGGGCAAGGGGCTGGGAAGAGCCAAGTTCCAGGAGCTAGGGCAGAAGGGGTACAAAAAAATAGACATGCTTTTGCTGGGGCATGGGTGGCAAACAATTATAGCATTCACCCCTTCAGAGCTGGAATTGAACCCCAAATTCCCAATTCAGCGATCCCTCTGCTGTCAGCAAATATCCCAGGCTTGCTGACAAACTCCTTCCCATCGAGAGCAAGCTCTCAGAAAGTGATCATTTACCACTATTTTGTTACTTTAATTGCTAGATAGCAGAGCTCTGTATTTATCACCCATGTGGGTGGTTCAGTGCTGCAAACTATTTTTGAAGTTTCCTTTGGAAAAAATCAGGCATTAGAACAAAACCAGGTCCTTTTAAAGAAAGCCCAAGGTTTCAAAGCGTATACAGAAGAAATGCCGTAACTACGCTCAGCTCCAGTACTGGATTAATTCAGCTGCCGTTTACGTATGCATCGTAGTACAGTCTTCCAGCCCTCTTCTTGCCAAAGGCTCCCTTCCTTATGCAGCGCATCCTCTGGATCTGTCCAGGGATGGATCTGAGCAGCAACACAAGATCCCTGCTCACTCAGCACAGCATTTGGAGGATGTGAAGTGAATGAGACTGGGGGAACGACAAGGAGAATCTCACGGCAACGAACGCTGCCTTGGAGAACAGCATCCCATCTCCATCAGTGCCAGGACAAGTCATTTCAACCTTTTTTAATTATTTTTTTTTCTAATAATTCTGGCTTGCTTTTTTCGGATGCCCAATTTCTTCACACAGGGAAACACAATCAGCAGCAACTGAGGCCAATGGGAGCTATCCTCTGTATGTATTAATCACCGAGTATCTTGGGAAATTAAAACTCTATGCGAGTTTGCCAATCCAAAATTTTTAAGTATTTCTGATCCTTTCTGACTCTCTCCTATTTCAAAAAAAGGAGAAATGCCATCTGCTTGCCCAACTGACTAGCACACTGCCTTTGCGAAGCACCCAAATACTATAGTCACAAATATCACAGGAAAGTCAACGAGGAACCCAAGTAACTCCATCTTCAGCAATGATCGATTTGTGCGGTAAACACAGCAATGGGCCACGCCATAAGCCATACTGAACGATGTGGAGGTGTTCTGAAAAAATACGTTAGGAAAGCATCTGATACGAAAATGTAAAGTGAAGATATCTGAGTCAGGTATTTTCACTCTGATTTTCAAACTCAAAGTCTCCGTGTGCATTTTATTTTCCTAGTAAATGTTTATTTTTACACTGCCATGCTTTGATTCAAGCTGTTTGTCTGCCACCAGATTTTTTCTTTTCTTTTGAGTCACCACCCAGATACTGTTACTATTCAGATATTACCATGAACAAGGTAAGCTGCACTATTACACTAACCAAGTATGTTGTTTGTAAGTCTGCCAACAAGCAAGAACAGGTATTTACTATAGCTCCATACTTTTTGTCATTTCCTCACATTCAAAATTTTCTGAGATGTTTTAAAACTAAAGAAGTAAAAAAGTCCTCAAGCAAAGAACTGGTAAAGTTCTTTTGCTAACTTCTCTGTCTTTAAAACAGACGTACCACAAGGTTCAGAATTTAGGAGCCTTTCGGCTCCTAAAATTAGTAGGTGGTTTTCAAAACCCAGCATTTCCACTGCTGAGCAGGCAAAAACAGAGTGCTTACATGCTTAGTTACTGGCTGCTTTTCTTTGGAAACCAAGAGCAGGCTGGACAAAAGTATCATAAATGAGTGGAGAATTTGGTGCTAATAGAAAACGAGACTGGGAAACCTCAAGAAAACAACGCCCGGTTATCCAAAGAAACAAGCGCATGGGCAGCAGAAAGCAAATTCCCCATTGCAGTCTGACACCACGTCCCACCCTGTCGCGGGTTCCCAAGAACTCTCCTCCCTGATGAGTTATTTTGCCTCTGTGGGTCAGATCCACCAAAGAGCCTGGATTCCTAACTGACAGCATCTAGATGCTCAGGAGAAAATCCAACGTGACACGTCTAAATTCTCGGCACGATGCCTGAGAAGCTTAGGCGTTCAGCTAGTGTGCCGACCGCGGAGCTTTCGACAGGCTACAGCTTTTATCTAGACATACTCAATAGGAAGCCACTGAGATTGCTCTGGTACTCTATAGTCCAAGAAGGTGCCTCAGTTTACACAAATGTTGCAAAACAGCAAAGAACTTGGGGCCAGGTTACCACTGTCCCCCTCAACAGGGCGTACGGATAACATGGCAGTTTGCATTGCAAGCATTGCCTTGATCATGAATTAAAACAATCATGGAAATTCCATGTACTGCCAGGGAAAATCTAATTAAGCTCCATTATTCGGACTACGTAGGACTGAAGGTATAATTTATCCTCCTCCCATAGCCCTTCCAATCAGCTGCCTTTAGGCATGCTAGTTGTGAAGCCGTTTCCAATGATGTAGATACTCATCTACAGACACATCCTGATGGCTGAATCAACTCATTTTAAACAGACTTGTGGCCAATGTATAGAAACAAGTTTCAGCTGGCGCTTGGGCTAGAACTGAACCAGGGAAAGGTAAGGTGCCCCAAAGCCCCCAACCACGAGCCGTTGGAGCCACTTGATTCCTCCTCAGCAGGCAGTTCTCTGCTGATTCAGCATCCACGTCTGCAAATGGGAAAGTGCCAGCAAAATTTAGCAAGTTATGATTCTCAGCTGCTAACTAAGAATTAAGATGTACTACGTGTACTTAGGTAAGAATACTCCTCAAAAGACAAGGAATAAGGTGTCAGAAAAGCACGAGTGAATAAACTAAAAAAAAGGAATCTGTACTAAAACCCCATCTCAACTTCAAACAACTTTAGATCAGATCTGTGGAGTGAAAGTACGAGAGAGAGCTTATGCAGTCTTTTAAAGTAACTTGCTAGTCACAAAGGATTACTCTAGAAAGTCACAGTTATCTTCTATCTGACACCTTTACAGTTGTAAAAAGTTGTCAGGCAACATGGTAATGATATGTTTAAAAGAAACAATTAGTGGGGGAAAAAATGGTGCCACCCCATTTATGCCTTGTAGCAGAAAGATGAGCCTTTTTATCTAGGCTCTCTGAGTTACCCTAACTTTCAACTTCAAGAGGCATCTTGGTGGTTTAGCCATCTCTTGAGACCCTCAAATGAAGATATGTGTGCACCTTCCAGGAAAGCATCCCTGGCTAAATACAAGTCATACTTTGGCATAACAACTTGCTGGATGCACATGAATGAAGCACAGTAACTTGTGACACACAGGTCAGACTACAGATTTTGTTGACTCCTTCTGGTCTTAAATGCTTCACATTTTACTTGCAGCACATAAAAAAAAAAAAAAAAAAAAAGCAACCGCTAAGGTCTCCATCCAACGAAACAGATTTAATATGGGGAAAAAAGGCAGCTGCCAGCTAATTCTAGAGAGTTTTACAATGACACAACATGCAGAAAGAAAAAATTACCAGACAAATTTGAGGATATAAATGGTCTTCATGCAAATTATGTCAGCTGTCGTGCCCACACGCTGTGTCTGCAGCAGAACTCTTTGGGTGACAGTGTTCACCGTGCTCAAGCAGAGGCAGGGCAGGATAACCCAACCACTGGGGAACCACTGAAAAATGCACATGGGGCTTCTCACGCTACGTGTGTGCGAGGTCCGGAAGGACTCTAGTGAAAGGTCCAGCTGTAACAACTAAGAGAAAGGACACTAGGATTTTTATCGGGAAACTTCATTATCTCAATTCTGAGCAGCTATTTTGTTTCCATACAGCAGGTAAGCAACTACAAAGGCTTTGTCCATCCCGGACTTTCAGGGCTCTCCACTGTCAGCAGCAATGGAAATCTGTGAAAGAAGCAATTAACCTCACACATTCAAGTAAGAAAGCATCTGAAAACCCAAATGACTGGTTGCTACGAGCACTCTCAACATAATTGCTGCAAATTCCTGTGCCAGTGACAACACTGGTTGAGTCTGATGAAGAAAAGACTTGTGCAAGCAGAGCTGAAGCATCTGTTAAGCCTGTGATCTTATTCCACACAAAACTTTCCGGCTACCAGGAAGAAGGGGCTTCTATTACTTCTCTGAGCTTCCCACGCAGCACCAACCCACATCATTACCTACATCCTCCTGCAGCCATCCCTCATCCATGCAACAACACCACCCCCACCCCACACCCCCCCCAGTGCATGCTGGTTCCCTGCTATCTCAAACAGCACCAGAGTGCAACTAAGACGACTTGTTACTCCTCAGGTTTTCTGGCCAGTCATCCAAAAATCTCTCCACAATCTTGTCAACTCACTATGCTGCTGCCTAGGAAAATCTCTGCCAGCACTGCAACCATTCGCGTTTGGCCGGTTTTCCCCACGGCCATATGGTCTCAACGCCTCTCCCCCACACGCCATGAAAGCTTAAGTTGTAATTCGGTAAAAATGAGAAGCCTGCATCCCCCCTGCTCACGGCTGCTGTGTGGGTTTTTCCAAGAGCTGTAATGAGGAATGTTAAACAAACACCTTTAATTAAAGGAATGTTTGTTTAATGTAATTAAATGCCTAAGGAACACCACCACACTGTTGCAGCCCCGGATAGTTTTACAGTATGTGCAGTACCTTGCGATACTCTAGTGCGAGGGAAATAATGCAAGCAAATTACATAATCTGGCAGTAAATACCCAAATACTAACCAGCATCCAACCCATGCTATCTGTTTACCAATGCCTACGTGTCAAGAGGAACCGGCACTCGACTATCAGCCGACCAACAGGCCAAACTTGAGAATCTGAGTTACCAAAAATCCTGAAAAAGACAGGAATAAAACCCCAGCCCCAAACCCACAGCCTTTTCAGTCCCCATTTCCTCTACTCTTTGTACTACCTTTCTCTCCGAGAAGAAAAGAGGAGTCCTTTGAGGAACGAGACTTTCAACACCGCTCCCAGAGCAACACAGGGCTTGTTTTTATGTGACAAAACTATTCCCCTTCCTTTCCAGCCGCCTCCAAGGCGATCCTGTGCACTGCCAGCCCCGAGTGAAACCCAAGTCTCCTGCCTGGCAGGGTGGAGCATTCCCTCCAGGCTGCAGCTCCGCTCGGTTTTTCGCTAAACTACTGCAGCCAGCTCCAAGTTTTGCGGTTTGGTGTTTTTTTTTTTTTTTTGGTTGATTTTTTTTTTTTTTGTTGGTTTTGTTTGGTGTTTTTTTTTTTAAGGAAAAAGAGAACGCGGCGCTCGGATCCTGCTGGCGGGGCGGGGGGACGGGACGACGACGGGGCGAGGCGGCGATAACGGCCCTCGAGATGTTTAACGTGACTTCAAGCCCCACAGTCGACAGGGCAGCGCGGTGCCCTTCCTCGCCTCACGCCCCTGCTCCTCCCTAGGCCGCTTCTCGTTTTCCACCGCCGGCGTCCCGCCGAACCGCGCAGCATCCCACCGCGCCCCCCCCCCCGGCCCGGCCCGGCCCGGCCCGGCCCGGCCCGGCCCGGCCGCCCCCGCAGGGCCCCGCCGCCGGCCGCCTCCCTGCCCTCCCCGCCCCGCAGGTGGAGCGCGCCCGCCGCGGCCCCCCCCGCACCGCGCCCCGGGGACAACCGCGCCGGACCCGCCGCCGTGGCGGCGCCGCCGCCCGGCCCCCCGCGTAGCCCGGGCGGCGCCGCGCCGTGCCAGGGCCGCCGGGCGCAAGGTCACCGCGGCCGTCCGCGGGTCGGAAAGCCCCTTACCTGGCGCCGCCGCCGCCGCTGCCTCCCGCGCCACTATGGCGGGCCGGGCCGCGCCGCGCCGGGCCATGCCGCCACCGGCGCCGCTCGGCACTTCCCACCTCCCGCCGCCGGCGGAGCTGCGGCCGCCGCGCCGCGCACCGCCTCCCGCCTTTCCCCCCCTCCTCCTCCTCCTCCTCCTCCACCCGCCGCCGCCACCTCCCCGCCTCGCTCCCCGGCGCCCGGAGGGGCGCGCGGCCCCGCTTACCCGCGGCGCGGGGAGAGGCGGCGGCCGCCGCCGCCGAGGGGGAGCCGCCCGCGCCGCTCCCGCTCCCGCTCCCGCCGCTGCTGCTGCCGCTGCTGCCGCCGCGGCTGCAACAAAGGACTTCCGCCCCGCCGCGCCTGCTGCTGCCGCAGCGCCGGCTCCGCCGCGACCGCACGGAGCCGGACCCCTCCCCTCGGCGGCCGGCGGCTCCCGGCCCCGCCGCTGCCAGCGCTGCTGCGCCGCCGCCGCCAATGCCGGGGCCCGGCGGGCGGCTCCCTGCCGCGCTCCCCTCTCCTCCCATGCCGCCGGGGAGGCCGCGCCGCGGCCCGGGCTGGCGCTGGCGGCTTCCCCCCCCCCCCCGCCCTCCTCCTCCTCCTCCTCCTCCTCCTCCTCCTCCTCCTCCTCTCCCCATGTGCCGCAAGCCCGGCCCCTCCGCTTCCCACCCTCCCCTCCCCGCTCCCCCGGCGAAGCCCCCCGGCGCGCAGAGGGGGACCTGGAGCGGGGCATCGGGCGCCCACGCGGGACCCTCGCTGCCGGCCCGGCCCGGCCCGGCCCGGCCCGCTGCGCTCCCCTCCCGGCCCCCGCGGAGCCGGCCGGATAAATCCGCCCCTTCCCCGCGCTGCGGGTCTCGCCCCGCGGAACGGGGTGCCCTCTCCTTCTCCCTCCGAGCAGCCGTGAGGAGCGGCGGTAACGGGGAGCTCTGGGTTACCCAGGTGGATGGATGTCCAGCGTTGGGAGTTTCCTACCCGCAGCCTTACCGGCCTGCTGCGTGCGGCAGTTTTAACTGCAAGTTGCAAGAAAAACAACTGCAAGTCGCATGAAAAACAACTGCAAGTCGCATGAGAAAGTATTTCCCTTCTGCTGCAATTTCACACGGTGGTATCACCGCCTTCCCTCCTGGAGTTTTACGATGATGCAGGGCGCAGAGGGGCTGGCAGCCGCTGCCATGCTTTATCACAGATCCCAAGGATGGCGCGGTTTGTTTTTTTTTATCATTCACCTTTCTAGGAGCTTTCCCAGGCCCTCTTCCCATCGCTCTCCGGACCTCTCCTGCCTAACGACATCCAGCTCCTCTTGAACTGGCCCGTGCGGGCAAATGGGATTTCCTGAAGCTGCGGGCGGCCCCTCCGCTACCTGCCACCGGGCTGCGAGAAAACATAAGCCAGGTCAGGCTTTCCTCCCGGTCCTGCCACTTGACTTTTCCACCCCCAAAGTGACATTTGTCATTCAGCGCAGGCATCGGAAGTGTTTCATCTGCACAGCTCCTTCATTCAGATGCAGTTTCTAGAGACAGAGATTGGGTTTATGTTTGCTGAAACTACCCAAGATCCCTCTTAGCTCCAGACAAGCCAAAGGGGAAAGTTTAATTGTAGCAAAGTTAAAAGATTTGATTACAAGTTTGAAAAGGACAGAAGTAACCAAAAAAATTTTTCAAAAAAGCAACAAAATAAAATGCCACCGTGTTAGAATGTACCAGCATCAATCCCTGCCTCAATGACCCCCAAGGTTTTCCTGAAGCATCCCTCCACTGGATGGGAAAGCAAACAGGACAAAGCCAATTAATAGAATCCTAGTTTCCAAATGGGACCTCACCACTTCCTCCTGGGTCTATCTGGGGACTTTTCTAACCGCTACGGAATAAAAGCGGAGCTTTCAAAATGTCTCTCAAAAAAATCCCCTTGTTTCCCCCCCCTCCGCTACGCTGCAGCCACAGCTCAGGGGTGTGATGCCTGTAGCAGCGCCAAGGGAAAAAAAAAAAAAAACCTCCGTGGCCATAAGGCACCAGCCCCGGAGAAAGATGGAGGGACCCCCCACGGTACAACTCTGTCGTAGGTTTTCCTGTTTTATAGGAAGTGAAATAAACGGCCTCCATTAAGCTGACACGGTCACGGCCTTCAAGTCACCCTGAAAAGTTGTCTTTCTCGTGGTTCAAGGGTCTTTTCTTTTTTCTCTGCAGCTCCTTACACATCTCAGGGCAGCATAAGCAAAGAGCACCCATGTGGGGCTTGCGCAGCCTCTCGCTCCGTCCCAGCCCTCCCACGTGCGTCACGCTGGGAGCTTCTGCCGCCTCCGCTAAGACAGGGCAGAAGGCAGTCCCCCTTTTTCACAGCCCCCATTCTCTCGGTGCCCTCTTGCCACACTTGCCTTTCCAATTTTTTATATTTTTTCATTATTATTATTATTATTATTTTCTGGCCACAGAGGAGGAGCGAGCAGAAGCGCTCATGAAGATAGCTGTGATTATGCCCTGCTCTCTTTTCTGACCCATCAGCATAGGCTATATCACTTTGCATCTGCTGAGGCGTATGATATCATCGCCTGTGTTTTATAGCGAAACACCAAATTTCATTTCTCATCATCACTTCCATCATTTTGGCTCCAGTTTCTCTGAAGCTTTCAAAGTCCTCTTTGGACCGGAGTCAACCTAAATAACATGTAAATAATTAATCATTTAAATAAATAACATGCCATCTGCAAATAACGACTCACTCTGTACGCGGGTTAATAAATATGTTAAATAACCCAGAACAGAGTACAAAACCTTGAGCCGCCTACTACCAACCTTTCTGGGGAAAAAAAAAAGCGGCTACCGATATTTATAGGAGCAGGAGGATTATAGCTCCATCGACCCTCCGCCCTGCTGCTGCGCAAACACAGGAAAGATGGTCCCTAAGCCCTGCGAGCTTTTTATTTAAAATAGAAGAAATAAAACATAGAGCAATGGAAAAAGAGAAAGCTGTACTGGTCAGTGGGGTTAAGCAGCAAACACCGCATGGAGCGAAATGCTTCGGAGCCTACGTTTTGTCTTCTCTCAGCCTGTCTCCATCCTCCACCCACGCTCAGGCCGCCTCGAGGCACCGCTGGAAACAGCCCTGTAAACTGTTGGATTCTGGGGGGCCAGGGGCATTATTTGCCCTAAAGATTTGGGAACAGCCCAATTAAAAAAAATCGCAATTATCGGGACGCAATAGGAAAACGAACTGCAAAGTATCATACGCCGAGAGAAAACCGAGAGGGATGATCCAAGGCACCGAATGTCTTCTGCGGAGGCCCTGAGCCAGGAGAGACGCCACTGAGGAGGTGGGCGCGATAGATCTCTGAAACTCCACCAAAAGCATGGCGAAAGCACCCAAACAGCCATTTTCCCTGCCTTTTCCACCCAAAAAGCCCACCTGTGGCCATCAAATCAACCTGGTGGCAGCGGGAGGCTGCAGGGACTGTGAAGTTTAAACAGGTCCGGAAGGCGATTTGGTAAAATTCATGGGAAAGGCGCCTCAAAGATCGTACCGGACGCCCAAGCCGCGGCTCGGGAGAACCCTCCGGGAGCAGGTGCCGGAGGCCGGGAGATCGGGGTGGGGGTGGCACTGCCCGCCTGCGCCCCGCTGCACCCAGCCGCGGCCTGACCCAGCGCGGCTGCTCTCGCCCAAAATAACCCTCGGTTTAAAAATTAATAAGAGACCGAAGGAGGCCTGAGAGAGAAACGGTGCGTCCACAAGATTCGCCGGTGGTTGAAGAAAGCGCTTAGGCCGCAGACGTGGGTGAAAGAGCCAGATCGTATCTTCGCGTCCATTTTCAGGAGCAGGCAGACCGGGGAGGCGCCTGTTACGGAGCATTTTTGTCCAAACAAAACAGAATTAAGCAAAACACTTAGACCGGGAGCCGAGGCGCTCAGCAGATGACACCCCATCGCCGCCTGATGTCAGAAGCGAACCCCACCCCCCCCCCCCCCACCCCCCAGCCCAGGGTGAGGTCTCCGGCACCCCAGAGGAAAACACACCCCCCACCTCAAAAAAAAAAAAAAAAAAAAAAAATCCCACCCCAAAGCCGACCCGCGCAGCAGCCGCGCACGGGGCCGCACTCACTTTTTTTTTTTTTTTCTTTTTTTTTTTTTTTTTTTTTTTTTCCAGCCGTCAGCGGAGCGGCGGGGGCGGCGCGGCCAGCCCGGCTTCCCCCCCCCTCCCCCCTCCTCCTCCCCCTCCCCCTCCCCCTCCCCTTCCCCGCCTCCCCTTTGGGCTGCAGCAGGAAGCGCGGGGAGGGGGGGGGGGGGCGAGCGCCCACCCCATCCGCCGGGCGGGCAGCGGGGGCGGGCGGTGCCGAGCCGGGCCCAGCGCTGCGCTTCCGCGCGGGTAAGCGGCTGCGGGGGGAACCCGCGGGGGGGTGGGCCAGGCCGGGCCGGGCCGGGGAGGGCGCTGGTTACGTTCCCCGGGGAGGCTGCCTTCGCCTCCTCCCCCCTGCTGCTCCCTCCTCCTCCTCCTCCTCCTCCTCCTCCCCCCCCCACAATAATTTTGAGCTGAAACAATAGCAGATATCAGCATTTATTTGCAAAGGGGCCGCAGGCGAGGCGGGGCAAGGGCGGCTCAGCCCGGTACAATAGGGGCTTTGTTGGGCGGCACAGGGTTCCCTCTGTGAGCGCCTGGCTCGCCGCCGCTTAGCTCTGCACCCCGCCCCCCCCCTAAACCCGGGGCTGGGGGACGCGGTTAGGGGGGCAGGAGAAAGCACGATCCTGAGGGAAGGGGGGTGGGAAAAGGTGAGAGGGCTTTAAAGTTAGCGCCGGTGCAGCACGGAGCGTGTCGTGAATCCGTGGGAGAAAGAGCGCTCCGGTTGCGGCCGGCTTGTGGAAAAGTCACGGAGAAGGTTTCGAGCTCGTTGAGCGTGGGTTTGGGGCACCGGCGGGAGAAATCCTTAAAATCGTGGGCGCAGGGACCGTCTGGAGGAGGGAAGAAGGCCTCGCGAGGCCGCGCTGCGTGCCGGGCGCCCGTCTCGTTGCGGTGGTGAGAAACCCACGTTTGGAGCCTTGGGGAGCTCCGTCGTTTCTTGACGAGATGACCGTCTTGTTCTCTTGCTCTCAGGCACGCCATGGACACGACCGGCCACAGCGTCCTCCTCCTCCAGCAGCTGAACATGCAGCGGGAGTTTGGCTTTCTGTGCGACTGCACAGTTGCCATTGGAGATGTTTACTTCAAAGCCCACAGAGCGGTGCTCGCTGCTTTTTCAAACTATTTTAAGATGATATTTATTCATCAGACGAGGTAAGGACACACAGCTCTCCTCCCTTTTAACCGCTCTGCTCAACTTCCTGCTTTTTCCCCTTTCTAAGGGTATTAAAGTCCAAAAGAGCGTAAGTGGGGATGTTAGCTGGCCTGAGAATATTTTCCTAACTCGGCGCACACCTCGGCTCTCTAAACATTCCCAGTCCAGAATGTGCTGTCCTTTAAAACCACCCTCTTAGTCAGCATATGCCAACATCAGGCCCCTCATTTTGGAGATGAGACGTTTGTGTGACCAGAGAAAATAAACATGTAAGTACCACAGTCCTCCTGCAGTGGGAACCTCACGGATTTGCAGTCTAAGGATACCCAGGTACCTCCTGCCCACACGCAGCGTGCCATTACTTTGCGCTAGCTTGTAGGCAAGCTTGCTGGGTGGGACTGTCACTTCTGGCAGGATCCACGGGCTCGAAGCAATCGAGAAGCCGTAGCCTTATCGCGGTTCTGCGCTTCAGACCCTTGCGGATAAGGGTTGAGACCGAGATCATCGGTTTACTTCAAGCTGCTGTTCAGATGCTTCATCCCGCAGGGTCAGGAGTGGTTCTGCAGGTATAACGACGGTGGTGCCAAGGTCTAATCTCGCCTCTGACCTGGAGCTTGCTGCTCGTAATCAATTAAACTCTTCTCCGTTCCCCTTCCTTTTTGAGGGTCGTGGCCCCCCAGCACCTCTGCAAGATAATTCTTAGCCATCGGCCGCGCAGCCCTTCGGCTGGAAGTGTGGTCAGTTTTAACTTCCTTTCCGATAGATGCTGTTTACCGACACTTGAGTGCAAAGCTCATAAAGATTACACAGCAGTGGCAGCTGAATTTATTACTTAAACGCACAAATATTCTTTGCCTCCTATTATTGGAGCGGCACACGCCGCCGATGGGTGGCTTACATGGCATCGCTGCGGTGCCGTGCGGCGGCAATTGGCCGTGCGTGCGAGTGACGGGGTGACCGGGAGCTGGCCGCTCTCGCCGTCCCTGGCCGCGGTTGTGCGCACGGTCTTTAAAATCACAGGCATAAATACACGCTCAGGCCCTTTGCAGTGCAAACAGGGCACAGGCGCTTCCGCGGGTCTTGGCGGGGAGCGCTGCTCGTGAACCGGGAGGCAGGCAGCACCGCACACCCTCTCGCAGCAAACGGCGGCGCAAATCAGCGGGCAGGTAATGGGTCAGGGCGGTAGTTTGGGGCCCCGTATGTACTTAACCATCTGTCTTGTTTCAGCGAATGCATAAAGATTCAGCCCACAGACATCCAGCCCGACATATTTAGTTACTTGTTGCATATCATGTATACCGGGAAAGGGCCGAAGCAGACCGTCAGCCAGAGCCGACTGGAGGAGGGCATCCGTTTTCTCCACGCGGACCACCTCTCCCATATCGCGATCGAGATGAACCAAGTGTTCTCCCCAGAGCCGGTCCAGTCTTCCAACTTGTACGGGATCCAGATCTCGACGGCACACAAACCGGCGAAGGAACGCCTGGGAGCGAAGGACACTCTGCCGCAGGCGGGCAGCCGGTCCGCCGCCCAGGGCGACCACCCGCAGCTGCAGCTCTCTCTGGCCATCGGCCTGGACGACAGCTCCCTGGACCAGCAGGTCGCTCGCCCCTCCGCTCAGCCCGCTGCTCTCGCCAAGCCGGCAGAAGAGCACCCGAAGCTCTCGGTCTCCATAAAGCAGGAGAGGTGCGACTCGGAGCCCGTGGTGTCCCAGAGCCGCACCCCTCCTTCTCCGGAGGGAGCGAGCCCCATCTTTGCCAAGGCCAGCCTCAAGGTGCACTTGTGTCACTACTGCGGGGAGCGTTTCGACTCCCGGGGGGGGCTGCGGCAGCACTTGCACACCCACGTCTCGGGCTCGCTGCCGTTCGGCGTGCCGGCCTCCATCCTGGAGAGCGGCGACCTCGGGGAGGTGCAGCCGCTGGCTGAGGACAGGGAGGCTGGGAACGGCCACCGGCTCGGGGCCTTCCTCCTCAAGGAGGACGAGCATCAGCTGGAGCATCCGAGCTGCAGCGACCTGGAGCCTCTGCAGATCGGCCAGCTCTCCCTCATCTCCAAGGACCACGAACCGGTGGAGTTGAACTGTAACTTTTCTTTCTCCAGAAAGAGAAAAATCAGTTGCACCGTCTGCGGCCGCACGTTCTTCCGGAAGAGCCAGCTGCTCGAACACATGTACATGCACAGAGGGAAACAGCACAAATACAGCCGCTGCCAGCGGCTGGAGAGCCCCGCGCCCCCCAGGTTTCATCCTTACTGTGACAGTGAGAGCGTGGGGAAGAGCTCCAGTTTATCCCAAGACCACTTAGATGAATGTATACTGGAGTCGGATCTTATCCAAGAAAGCGTTGATACGATCCTGGTAGAGTAGTTCTCCCCCTGTGTAGCCTTCGCAGGCTGAAACTCTGGATATTTTGGCATTTTCCACCTCGTGAGTGGCTGCTCTCTGCAGCTGATTTTAATTCAACCACCATTCCTGTCACCTCTGAGATAACTGTGAAGAACCGCGTACTTTGATTTGTGTACTTGCTTTTTTACTTCTCTAACTTTTAAACTCAAGCTAATTCCCATCTAAGTCCTCGGAAGCCTCCATGTATCTCGGTTACGTTTTTCGTAAATGTGAACTTATTCCCGCTCTGCTTTACTAGAGTTAAGACTGTATTGCTGGGTGTGAGGTTTAAACATTGTCTAATACGCTGCGCGGGCCCTGGGACTGTTTGTATCCCATAAAATTGCTCTTCTGAAACTAGATGGAGGGAAATGTAGAGGGAAATATGTATTGTGTTTCCCAAACAGTTTGGTTTTAATTAAAATAAATATCTCGAGGAGATGAATCCTGAAGTTCGTGTTGTATAACTGCACTTAATAAGTCTCCGCATAAATACATGCGGGAGCCATAAGGCTGGTCTTTGCGAGGGAACTGGGGGCACTGGCGTAGGGGTGGCAACCTTCACTTTGACAAGCCCCGGAGTCCTCGTCCGTACGATCTTTTACATTTACTTTTAGACTCAAAGGGGTTTACGTGCCTTTTTCCTCATTCTTTCCTTGTCAACCGCTACTGCGTGAGCAGAGATAAATTTTGATGCCCCTGTAGGACCACGTCCTGTTATTGGAGTGTCTTCTCTGCAAGGAGGAATGAAAGCTGCAAAGAAGCGTCCTCTCCTCTCAGAGAGGAGGCGCATCCTAATCTAAGTCTTTACAGGATTAAAAAGCACACATGGATTTTCTCAGTGAAAACGGTTTCTGACTCTATAAACAGCTTGGAGCAAATACATTCTTAAATACTGCAATCTGTATATTTGCTAAGAGCAAACAAATAATGTGTTATTTCTTCTCTGCTTGCAAAGCCACCATAAAATGGTAAAACGCAAGCTTTTTGCCTTTCATTTATCATTACCTGATATCTGGAGAGTAATAACTTATCCAAGAGGGGTTTAAAATTGTACACGTTCCTCTTGGCTTCGTATTTTGTCCCTCTCTAGTTTTTCACCCGAGATACGCCAGGCTTCCTACCGGATGGGCTCCAGCCCATTCCTCAAGAGATGATTAAGAGCAGTCAGGAGGCACACGAAGAAGTTCTTACAGCGCAGAGGGTTTCTTTAGCAGCGGAGGGCGAAAGCCTTGCGAGTTGCTCCCGTAATCTCGTTACCCAGTTTTTTGAGAAGCTGAAGGCTCCCTGCCAGTCCTGGTGGAGTTGAGTCATTGCCTTTGGAAAGGGGGAGCCTGAACAATAGTGAGAACAGTTTATTGTCAAAATGCCCGCTCCAAAGTTCTTTGTAGTCAGGACCCTTGAGCTCTCTTCTTTGAAACTGTCCTGGAGCAAGGGCTGCAATTAAATCGCTGCCGAATTAAAAGACCATCTGAGGTCTTTGTGAGGGCGGCTGCTGCTTCTCCTGGGCAGGGAGCTGCACACTCCAGGGGATGGCTTGGCCACTGAGGGCTGCCAAATTGTGTTTTAAGACAAAGGGGGAAAACAAACAGGCTCTGAGCCTGCCCAGATGATGTTACAAAATGCACTCTGCGGTTTGGTGTGTGCTTGCCTGCTAGACCGAGTGCCCCCCTCGCTGTGTGTACCCATTAAAGCTGCTCTGGTGTGAATGCATTTTAAACTCTGCTTAAAAAGCCTTTCTTTAAAACAAACAAACAAACAAACAAACAAAACCCTGCCAACATCCAGGCCTGCAAATGCTGCATCTGAGCACAGAGCGATTCACATGGAGCATTTCCTAGAAGAGAGCCTTCTGGGTCTCTCCCGGGCTAATAGCATCAGCTAAATCACATCCAGCACAGGCTGCTTATAACTGGGGTAAATGCCCCCTGGCTTCCACTGACCTCTATTTCTACGTGATGGTTAAAAAACCCAAAATTAAATGGTATTCTATAGTCATTCCCTATTTGTGTGCGACACTTTACCGAGTGGGCTGGCTTCTCTGGGTGCTGCTTGCTTCACTGGGGTTCCTACATTTAATATTAAGAACAGAGAGGAGTGTCTGCTGGGTTGGGCATAGCTGTAGAGAAGAGCTAAAAGTGAGTTTTGAGACTCTTCAGTCAGTAGATGAGCACCTTGGAATATCGACTAGATGCCTAACTTGCCTGAACTGATATTGAAAGTCAAATGACCCTTGATGTCTCTGCAAAGATAACCAGGCAGTGGTAACAGAGCTCAGTACTGGGGGACAGCAGGGGGGGACAACAAGCAGTAGTGCCCGAAGGCGTCTCTGGGACATGCTGCTCATCTTCAGGTTTGTTTTGTTCACTTCTTGGCCATTAAAAGGGAGCTTTAATAAAAACTGCGAACTGGGGTAGAAGATCCAAATGTCTATCAGCTCGAAGTGCCTATGTGTTGTAGGAGTGACTCCGATGCACTGGCTGCAAATACATCAGTAAAGCTGAAATCATACTGAAAGCAGCACTGTGTTCGTGTACGCGTTGAGTATGTCTTTGAAAAGTTACGACTGTAAATGATTTTTCTTTTTACCCTTTTTAGGGTGTACTTTGGTTAAGCTTTGCAGTAGTGAACATCTGTGACATCAAACATCTGCGAAAGGCATTTTTTTGCATCATTTGCGATACAAGAAATGAATTTTCAGCAGTTTTCCACTGCAAGCATTGAAGTGCTGTTATAATTAAAGCAGTAGAAAAACCCTGAGAGACAGAAGTCATCAGCTCCGAGTTACATTAACTTGAAAACATCATTCTCTCTAAGTCTTATGAATAGAAAATAATTTTAGAAGACAGCTAACGATTGCTGTGCAAGGGCAGCAGCTGCTCCTGGATACATCATAAGAAATTTTATTACTGTATGTAGAAGACACTTGAATTACTGAGTGCTTAACCTTTCTGCCTGTACATGCTTGAAAATCTGCCTGACTTGCACAGCTGGGCTTGGCAAATACTCATTTCTTGGGGGGGTGGTGGGGTGGTGGTAGTGTTTCTGAAAACATAGAAGAATTTGTCGCAGTATGCAAAATAATGATACTGGTGATTCCTTCCAGATATCTGCGATTGGTTGATAGACGCACATGGGCTTGGGCAAAGAAAGCCTTGGTACTTGGAGGCTGGAAGTCTAAAAGCCTCAGGGGATCCCCAGAGCTTTGCTCTGTGCTGCGAAGGGGTCCCAGCCTCAAGGGTGCAGAGCTGACGGACCACGGGCTTTGAAGAGCCTTGTCTGTGGGCTCTGCAGGTCATGTTTTACGAAAACATGGGAAGATTGGGGCTCAGACCCCTGCCAAAGCCCCGCAGTGTGAGCAGACTGCTCAGCCAGCTCATGTTAACCTCTGAAATGGCAGTAAGTGCTGCAGTGGCGACCATCACTTTCACATGTGTCTGGGTGCTGGCCTGAATATGCTGCCTGTAGGTTAGCAGGCTTAGTGACCAAAGCATGCTAAACAATTTCGAGATAGGTATTTTGAAATAGTTCTAGTGCTCTGATGCTGGACAAGGCAGGTCCAACAGGGCCCATGTTTCTTGGGCTGCTTAGGGTATTTATTTATAAATAAAGGGTATTTATTGCCCCCTTGAAGCATGGGGTCTAGTTATTTTACTGAGAAACTTGCTTTTCACCACCTGCGGTGCTGGTCGAGATGCCATTCGGTAGCACTTGTGCAATGAAAGTGTTAGGCTGAACATCTCCCGCATTGCCGGTGCCAGAGGAGCGAGACTTCGATGCCTGTTACTTGCACAAGTCGCCCTTAAAAGGTAACCTGTCCCCTCTCAACATTCACCTCCAAATATTCGGATTTTACCTCTTCCACCTTGAATTTTTGGGCGGCCGGGGGAGAGCAATGCCAGCACTTGCCTGCTGGCTGCCCAGGAGGTGATACTGATGGCCGGGTTGTGCTCACCCCATCTCCACACAGCATAAAAAAACCCCCTTCAGCTCCTTTTACCTTCTGCACAGACTGTGCTTACAACATGTGTCTTCAGCCATCTGGCTACAGCAGCCATTCGGGCAGGCTCTTTGCTCGCATGTCGTCTGTCAAATCACTGCAAAATTGGGCGGCAGCAGATGCGGGGGGTGCGGAAGGGCTGACAGCCCGTCCGTGGGTGCAGTGCCCCTCACCGGAGGGGTTTGGGACACGGACGCACATTGAGAAGGTTAAAAAGGGAAAAGAAATTTGCTGTCAGGACGTAAACCTGAAGCAGTGACTGTGGTTAAAAATAAAGCCATGAAATACAGCTTTCTCGAGCGTAAGGCTGATGCTGAGTAGTTTTCTACTATTTTGGAGGCAGAAGGTATAAATCCTGCGTAAGCGAAGCCTTCACAAGTGCGGTGAAAAGTGATCTCAGCATATGCAATTCAGCATCGTTGAATGGGACCGCGAGCTATCGGTGGCCAAGGCGGGAGGTTTCTTCTTGGCCTGTCAAAGGCCTCCCACGGCAATCTGCCAACAGCGGGTCGTGCCATACCGCCGCGATCACCTTCAGCTTCGCTGTTTAATAAAACCCAGCCTTTTCTTTCCCCCTCTTGCCATGGTATGCCAAAAAAGACTGCAATTGAGTGGGCTTCCCAGCAGTCCAGCACTAGGAAAATATATTCTGAGCAGTAAGAAATCAGGAGGAAAAAGGTAATGAGGATGGATCTGGCCTAAATTACACGCCAGCTAGATATTTACAACCAGAGCTGTGTCAGGACTGAACTCCCCGAGACGCAATCGCAGCATTTACAGGATTTGCATGTTTCATTAAGAAAAAGTAATGACACAACTTCAAAAGCAGCCTCAGAGAGGAAATGCTTCCACTAACTATTCTAAACCAGACGCTGCACCCTCAGAACAAAGGTGCAGCAAAGCTCGAAACCTTGTCTGCTGAATTAGGCTGGTTTTCACCTGAGCCGAGATGCCCCCGGGAAGCTCTGCAGGGCTCCGGGCAGCCCGCGCATGGCTTTACCCTCCCGGGATGCATAGGGCAATGCTGCTAAAGGCTTCCAGCAGCAGTCAGGCAAATTTTAGTCCACGTTAACCCTCCCGTTACTGGGACAAACGGCGTAGGAAAATGTTGTGTAAAGCCCCTGTCCCTCCTGGCGCTGGGGTTGCGGGATGTGAAGCCAGCCGTAGGCACCGGAGCATGGGAACCAGGGCCGGGAGCCGTGGAGGGTGATGCCGGGGAAGAAACCCGACGGCAGCAGGCAGAAGCGCGGTGTCAACCGTCGAGCCAGGCCTCCGTGGGGTCGCTGCCAGCGCCAAGCTCCGGCCAAAAGCACCGACGTGCCGGGGCGGGAGGTTGACGTTCGGCGTCACCCCCCTTTTTCCCTGCAGCCACCCCGGGAGGGACCCGCTCCGGCAGCGGTCGCCTCATCCAGCCCGCAGCGACGCCGGACCCAGCAGAGCAGGCGCCGAAGCCTGTCATTAGGGGCCGAGCATCCCCTACGAGCCTCTGTTTATCCCGGCGGTGCGGTTGCGAGCCGCTTACTCATCGCTTTTAATGAGCAGGGTGCAGGTGTGCATTCCTGTTGTGCCTGTTGCACACGCCTGCCGGCCCCGCGCCGGCGAGCCAGCCGGTCCCCCAGCCCGCTGCGTCGTGCCCGCAGGCTCGCGGCCGCCCTACAAACTTCAGGGAGATTCTGGACGAGAGGCTTTCCCTGCTGCGGCCTTCCCTGCCAACGCTCCGGCTAAGCACGCGAAATGCAAATCCGGTCGCAGGGCTGTCTGGGCTGCGATGAAGCGTGGCGCGGCGTCCGCCCGCGCTGCACCGACAACGCCCGACGCCTTCGCGCGGCGGCAGTCCGGGGGAGATTTTGGCAGGCAGAAAGCAAGCGGTTGAGGCTGCTGGCGGGAGCGAGGGGGTGCATCGCTCCTCCTCCCCGGTGGGGATGCTCCGAAGCGCCGTAGGAGTCGGAGTCGGTTGCGCTTCCCACCCAGCTGCCACCTCACCAGTCTCGCATCACACGGAGCTGTCGCAGCACGGAGCCTTGACGCATCGGCACCTCAGCCTCGTGTCTTCATTAAAACGGCAAACGGCGAGAGCGAACGTGACACGAAATGACTGTCGTTAGATCGCAGAGTTGACATCCCTCGCAAGATGAAAATTTGCGCTCCGGGACAACGGCAAAGCGATGCTCGGTGTGTCCCTGCACCGGTAAGGACGTGGCGCTGGAAGGGCAGCACCTGAACCGACACCGGTACCTGCAGAAGGGACCCCGCTGGGGCACCCACCTCGGCGGGGGGGTGTCTCCTCTTCCGGATTAAAGAGGTTGGAAAGGATGATCTCTCTGCTAGGTCTGACTGGAGGACCGATGGGGTGACTGCCAGTCAGCTCTAGCTGCAGATGATACTTTCATCTTAGCAATCTGCATTGCAAAACATGTTTTCCTAATGTCTCCCCCCTCCTTTTGTATCCAGCATGTTTGGCAGTTTTTATGTAACAAAACCTATTTTAAAATGCTGGGTTTGGGTATTTTAGCTGAAATCCACTTCCCAGCTAAATGGACTTTCACCACGCTGCAGAAGAAAAATCCATCGCTTAGCACAGAAGAACTGCACCCTTCACAATTCTCTGCAAGAAGAAAAAAATGTGAAAGTTGTGCCTGCTAAACAAATGTTAACCTATATGTTTGCTTAAACAGCTGTATAAGAAATAACATCCTCTGATTAGTTTTAAAAAAAAAAAAATCACATTTAATGTAAAGATTTTATCTGGTTGCAAATGAAAGTATTTCATTATTTTAATACCACCCAACAAGAGCTAACAGGAACCATTTCTCTGGGAAATAAAACTGCCGATGTAAAATAATATTAAAGCAAATTATTTAAATCAATCTGTTCTCTTGGATCATCTCATCATCTTCAGTTACTCATGTTGAAACCCTGTATCTATAAGACAGGCATTATTAGGGCTTCACTGCCCCCAACACGTGGGTCCATCAGCAGGGACCAGCTTCCACCCATCCATCCCAAGCACAGAACAGGATTCCCATGTATTTCATGTTTACTCAATTTCTTCCATGCATTTGTGGAAAAAACCCACCAAACCAAAAAACGCAACTTCTGGATTTTCATTTTTGTACATAAGGACACATATGAAAATGTCCATCATTTATGCAGGGACTGCATCTTTGATTCTAATGCTAGATTCCTGGCTGCTGTAGATTTGGTCCTTTGAAGCGTACAGAGCTGCAGCGACCTTCAGCAGCTGGAGGTCTGGCCCTAAGCAACCTGCGCATTTCCAATGCACTTTTGGTCTCCCAGGGCAGGAAAAAAACCCCAACATTTGTTTGTGCCATCATTGTCTACCAGCAATTTCCACAAGGAACTTTTCAGTGGGCACACTTGCTTTCTGCTGCAAAGCAACCACTTCCATAATCGAGAGGGGCAGCAAGCAACGAACTCCTGGATAAGGAGCCAGACGGCCCAAAAGCAATCTGAATGGGGCTATCAAGAAACCAAGGTGATGTAGCATTCCGGTTTATTTCAGCTGTCGGTGAGGAACGCGGTCCTGAAGCCAGGCCACCCTTTGGTGCTCTGGCACAACCACGCAGTCACGTCCTCACAGGTTTTCCGGCCTGGTACTCCTTCGCAATAGTAAATTTATCATTCCTTCTCCGAAAGAATAAATGTTTTATTAATGTTCGACTCTCTAATCATAACGAAGGAGCAGGGAGTCTTAATTAAGTCATTAACAGCTGTTACGAGTCTATATTTTGTTCTGTAAACCTGACAGAAAAAATAGTATGAATACTACAAAAAATGTAGAACTTTTTTTCCATATTTTCTGTACGTTACAAAGTGCCTCGAGAAATTACCTGAAAGATGTTATGCAAAAAAAATTATCAGGGTGTGGGGCCCATTTGAGCCATAACAGAAAGTGCTGAAGCACTGAACTTGCTGCTCCCCCTCCCGAGGTGCCGGCCTCGCCGCGGACCCCATCAGCACCAAACCGTGTGCCTGGAAATAGCAGCCCGGAGCCTTGGGAGCAGAAAGTATGAACCAGCAGCTCGCAGGGAAAACCAAACCAACCGCGTGGGATGGGCAAGAGCTGTGCCGCTCCACGCGCAGCGGGGTTTGACCCCGGTCTGTCTGCAGAGCCCCAAACGTTGTCCTCTGGTGGTACAGAGCATTTGATAGGTAATTTAACTGTTGGGCAGCAGGACGGCTTTTCTTGGCCACTGGAGATTTGTGATCTTTCACAAATACTTTATAGCAGCCTCTGGGCAGCCAGGACTCTGCGGTGGAAATGACTGGCTGGCAACCGAAAGGAAACCTTATAAAAAGAGCACAGGAGGAGCAGGCCTCCAAAGAATTCAGGTCTGCTCCCAACTTCAGGATCTCTTTCTGCTCACCGTATGGCTGCCTAAGAAAGCTGGACACAACAGAGCCCCACTGCGAGTTTATCCTTTCATGGATAAAATCTCTCCATAGCTGCCCACTCAATCACAAGGCAAGAAAACAACAGGTACATTCAACTTTAATGAAATAATCATCAGTTATATGTACAGCTATAACAGAGGGAAAACCAGCTACAGAAAGGATGCAAACACAACCCTGGACGTGGAGCAACAGTCGCAGGGGCCGGGCTGGACCAAAGCATTTCTACCATTTTTCTCCTCTTTTGAAGAAGTGTTTTGCCTAAAAGGCAATACTGAAATACAGGAAAACCTCCCGAAACTGCCTAGCAGGCTGACAGAGGAGGACAGCCTGGCCCCACGGGGTCATTTTGTGTTTCTTTACCAGAGCCCCGACATCCTCCTCTGCAGCTGACACCAGCGGGGCCCCGCACAGATGCCGCGGCCCTTCGCTCGGCGCTGACCTGCCACGGCGCCCGGTGGAATCCCATAAGCAACCTCCAGCATCAGTATGGCTCTTCTCGGGGTGCTGCAGCAGCGGCAGCTCCCGAGGTACATACAAAAGTCCTTAAAAAGTCCCTCTCCAAACAATGGCAAAATACCTGGAAGGACCAGTATGAAGTACAAAGCCATTAAAATTGTACACGCTGAATTACTGATACCTGATAACTTATTAATTAAACTCACTGAAAAAGAAGACGCTTTTTTTTTTTTTAACATCCTCTGATTTTTCTTAAGTTTTACTTGCACAGAAACAAGCTGTGGCACTCACTGCTCACAGTCCTCCCGTAACAACGGAGATGCTTTATCAAAGTTTAAAACGTGGTTGCGCACCAGGTACTAGGAAAGTTTACAGCCCTTGTATTTTAACAGGAATCCAAATTCTATGCTGGGAAGGGAAATCTCAGCGCGCTGCCTATGGTCAGTAAGCAATTGCCAAGCAAGGCTGCTATTTCTGTATCGGCTGAGAAATACGCAGGAGAATTTTCTCAGAAGAACAGGCTGACTTGCCTGCAGCTGTAAGTAAATCCCAGCCACGCAGATGCAATCCCAAATTATTAAAAGGCCCCTTTCTCTTGGAGAGTTGGTAGTTAGAGGCGATGCTCGCACACACATGCTACGCTGGCGCAACCCCCCTCGGAGCAGGGCAGTTCGTGGGTTTTGACGGCGATTGGCCTGTCCAGGCATTTTACGGCCACGTCCCCAGGCCCTCACGTCTAGATTTTTTTCCCTGAGGACTTTGGTAAGATCACTCCGGCATTTCCCTGCATGTTTCCGAGCAAGCTACACGGCGTGCCGGAGCCAGCCGGAGCCCGGCAGCAGCGAGCCGGGCGTAATGCACATTTCCCAAGGGAAGCCGGGGCTGCCTGAAGTCAAGGCAGGCTTTGCAGCGAGGGGGGGGCCGTGCGGGACAGGCTGCCGCCAGCACCCAGGGACGCCAGCAGCGCTCAGACCAAATCACAGCAATTCCAGCGCCGGCAGCACATCGCAGCGACCCAAACTATGTCAACACCGAGGCAATAGTTGACTGCTAACACGCATGCAGCTCACTGCTATTTATATCACATGCCATATATCAAAAATATGCTACATCCGAGGACAGCTTCACCACGACATCGTGACTGGGACGGAGGAAGGTGAAGGAAGGAGAGGGGCTGCCCGCAGCAGCCCGCGCCGCCGATGCTGCTGGGAATTTTGCCCGTTGAGCTTAATGGTGCGAGAACGGCCCCCCGGCAAACGAAGCGCTGTCGTTTTCTTGGCATTCGTGCAGCCCGGGGTCAGCGAGGCGAGCGGCTGATGCTGTGCTTTAACGTGTCTGGAAATGCACAGGCTGCTTGTGACAGGGGAAGAGGCCAAATGAAAAACGCCGCTCGCTGCAACCATCCGGCTTCATGCGACGCGACAGCAGGGGTGACCACGGTTTCTGGCATCTGTACGTAGCGAGTACCTGTTTGCAATACTAAATACCGGCCGGAGCCTGTTCGGCATTGCCATCTTCACGTTAACATTGCAGTCGCTTCACCCTCCCTTGTCTCCGCCGAACCCCAAGGCAAACCTCCAGCCGCAGCCGACGTGTCCCGAATCCAGCCCAGCAGTGGGTCGGGCACTCACCGCCCCTCGGGACCTTTCGCTAAACCCACGGTACACACAGATCTACAGCACGAAGAGCCGGGAAACCTGGCACGGGCGACGGCAAAAACGTGGCCTTGACGTACAGATGCCAATAAATGAAAACACGGTCGCTGCAACGCCTTCATTTTTCCGCAGCTGCGGTCGACGGCACCGTCTGAAGCCCCAGCCCCAGGGGACACGCTGTACGTAGCGGGGTCTGCCCCACGTCCCGGGATCCGTTTCACATAAACACACAACTGAACGGGCATGCAGAATTAACTACACCTCGGCCCTGGGAGCCCTTCGAGCTCTCCACACGCCCCCCAGGCCAAATGGAGCCTTAAATCACTCCCTGTACTCTTTTATTTCGGGGGCATCGCTGCCATCACAGAAAACTGTTGTGTTTATTCTGTTCCAGGGCCATTTCGTTGACCAGCTGCTCTATGGACGACTGAATGGCCGCCTTCACGAGGGAAGACGCGGTTTCTATGAGGAGCAATTCGTACTGCTCCCCAGTTCTGTGCCCCTGGTCGCCCGGACCCTTCTCCTCTGCCTGGGGACCGCCGCCAGCCTCGGGGCCCTCTTTTTTACCAAAATCAAAGCTCCCGCTTGATTTTTTACTCCCTCTTTGCTTATTTCGGTGCAAAACCGGGGACGGCTCGTAGGCCTGGTCGGAGTCGGTGTTGTCAGAGTCCTCAGCTTCGGTGACGGTGATGACGATGCCGACGCCAGCGCCCGTGGGTGCTTCTAATGGCACCTGATGGCTGGAGCAGCCCTGCACGCTCGCCCCATCGTCTTTAAACGCCGACTGACTGAAATCCATTACAGTCTCTTCAGCTTTGAGCTCCTCAGGAAGGTTTATGCTCTTTTCTGATTCATCCCCTTCAGGCAGCTCTTGGCAGGTATTAGGGATTTCCTGCAGCTCAGTGGTTTCAGGGGAGCTGTCGGGTTGATCCTTGGAAACGGGCGCTTCGGGAGCAACCTCCCCGCCTTCCGCATGGACTGTGGTTTGGGGTAGGCTCCCCTCCTGCAGTTCTTCCTCGGCTGTTTCATTAACTGTCTCTGAATCGGTTATCTCCGACTGAGCGGTGTGCTCCGCGTGTTCCTCTGCATCAGGTGTGGGCTCTGTCAAGGGCTCACTCTTCCCAACAGAGCTGGGGCTTTCCTTCGCCGTATCCTGGTCCTCCTCCGCAGAGACCGGGGGGCTGAAGGATTCAGACTTGTCCGTCGGGGCCAAATCCTCCGGCTCTTCAATAGCTTTATTCAAAATGCCCATCACTTCGTTTGCTTGAGCACTGTCCTCCGACTCCTCCACCGCTTCGGAGGGGCTGGGTTTTTTCTTGCCTCTGGAGAACCGTACACAGGGCATCTTCACCCCAGAGCTCGCCCGTTTCTTCGGGAAGCCTTGCGCACAGCCATCCTCAGCATCCATCTCCAGCTGCACTTGGGAATCGGAGGGCACCTTCTTCCGCGAGGAGGATTTCTGCCTTCTCCGAGGTCTTGCGAGGTTTTTGATGGCTGCCCAGGCTCCTCTGGAGGATCGCGATTGAGTAGGAACTTTCGCCTCCCCTTGGTCAGCGCTGATGCATTGGCTTTTCTCCTCCGAGGCTCCTTCGCACGCATCCTTCGCGGTCAGCCCCTTATTACAGGACTTCTTCCGCTTCTTAAAACAGAGCATGGAGGGTTTTTCTGCCTGTTCCTCCGAGGGGGAGCACGTTGCCCCTGTGCTGTGAGTCTCTGCCTCTCCTGGGCTCTCCATTTGAATTTCCTTAGCTGCCTTCACCATATTGGCTCCTCTCCTTCGTTTGTGTTATATTACCGATTTTCTGGATTAATGCATCAGACGCAAGAACTGCAGAGATGCTCAAAGTGCATTTTTTCTTCAAATTGTTTTCAAAATAACGTTAGTTGCTTTTTAATGAGCGGATGTGGCAGTGAAGAGAAGTCCTGCTGAAGCTATCGCATCCGCTTTATAACTCCCACTTTGTCTTATTACTCACTTGATCACCTCTCCAAGGAATCCCGGGTAGACACGCAGTTGAACAGGCTTCTTGGTTTACTGGCCAGAGTCACTCTCACCTCCGGAACAACCCACTTCAAGTTGCGCTCGGTCTAACAGCACGACTATTTAATTGCCAGTCTGACATTACTTTTTTTTTTTTTTTTTTCCCCCAAAGGATGACAAATCAAGCCAAGGGTTAACAATTTTTATTCACCCCACGGACCTGGAAAGAACTTGCACTTTCTGAGCTATCTGCAATTCCACAGGGAGCTTGATTGAAGCACCAGTAAAACCAGCAGCAGCCAGTGGCTGTTTTCTGCCCCCCAGTGACAAGGTCGGATGCTGCTTTGTCTCGCCTTTGCTTTCTGCTTCAGTTCACCTCGCAGGTTAGGTGAGGTTTGCTGCGAAGCATGGCCGATGCTTCTTCCATCTTTTACCTGTAACACAACAAACAAATGATAAGACCTGTAGAGCATTTTTTTTAAAAAAAAAAGGTATTAAAAAGTTTTTTTAAAAAAATATTTCATTTTGGGAGGCAGACTGGGGCTGGAAAAGCAGCTCTACCTCTGGGTGCACCATAGCAGTTTTTTCCGCTAATTAGCATCAGTATCCAAAGGCAAAATGAGGCCACCAAGATGTCAACCCAGTGATGTTTTGCTATTTTGTGTGGTAAAAGGGGACTTTTTTTTTTTTTTAACTGCCCATATTATGGCAAATACGTATTACACATGCACATGCATACATTTTCTTCTCCTACGGTTAGCTAAATCTTTTCCCCGCTGCTCCATATGCACTCATAGTTCCAGCTAGGGAAATTACACCCTGAGACAGCAGATATTTTTATCTTTAATGCACCATATGACAATATGCAAAAACACAGAATACAAAAAGGAGCCTTGTGGAATACAAAAGCGAAATCACATGGCAAGGAGGGAGCTTATTTATACTACGTGCATGCCTTCCATGGCAACCTCAATTAACGCCGCGTGTGTTCATCAAATATATGATACTGTAAGATATATGTCACCCTTTAAAAAAAAAAAAGAAAAGAAAAAGCACTGCCTCAAAACACCATCAGAACATTTTTGGGTATAAAGACGCAAAACCGCGTTACCGCAAACAGAGCAACTTCTCCGGGACCGGCCCCGTGACTTCGGGCAATTCTTTACACAGTATTTTGGACTCTGCTTTTAAGTAGCAAGATGATTAAAACCGGGGGCTCTGGCGGGGCGCGCTCCCCCGCGGAGCAGATTTGGTGTTTTGTTTGGGGTTGTTTGGGGTTTTTTTAATTATTATTTTTTGGAATTTTAATATTTTTTTTTTTTTCAGGGGGAAATAAGCTAAGCTGATAAGAGACGCGTGTGGGAGAGAGAAGCCCGCCGCTGCCGGTGCCCCGAGCCCGGCTCCGCCGCAGCCCCCGCCGCCCGGCAAGTTTTGGGGGGGGGGTCGCGGGTGCCGCCAGCACCGCCGCTCCCGAGCCCCCCCAGCCCCGTTCCCCCCGCTCCCGGCCAACCGGGACCCCCCGAAAGCCGAACCCCTCCGAGGGGATGAGGATGGGGGGGGATGCCCCCCCGGGCCGCAGAGGCCGAGCCAGGAACCCCACGCGTGTCGCCTCCCCCCCCCCCCCCCGTGGATTCTCTCCCCCCCCCGAGGCGGTGCCCGCCCCGCGCCCTCACCTGCCGCCCGGCTCCGCGCCCCTCCGCGCCGCTCCGCGCGGCTGCGCTGCTGCCGCCGCCTCCCGCCGCAGCCGCGCCCCCCCCCGGGCCGGCGGGGAGGGAGCTGCCGGCAGCCCCCCGCCCCCCGCCGAGGCGGCCCGACGACGACGCCGCCGCCAGCCCCCCCGCCCGCCCCCCCCCCCCCCCCCACCACCTCCTCCCGCCCCGGCACCGGGGAGGCTCTACGGGAACCTGCCCGCCGCCTCCGGGGAGAGCGGGGGGTGTGTGTGTGTGTGTGTGTCTGGGACCCCGGCCCAGCCCCTGCGTGCGGGGAAGCACCGCTCCGCGCCTCCCACGGGAAAGCGTCTCTCCCTGTTCGCAGGTCAGCACCCCTTTCTTTTTGCGAGGTAGCACCCCGTTTTGCAAGGCAGCCCCCCTCTTTGCAAAGCAGCCCCCCTCTTTCTCTTGCAGAGTCACCTTTCTTCCCCTCGCAGGTCGTGCGCAGCAGCAGATGCGCAAACCCCGAACTGCGCTCAAGGCAAAGGTCTTCTAGGGTATGAGCTGCCCTTTTCAGTTTGGATCCCAACGGCAGCAAGATGCACTGGAAGAGAGGGGACGCGCGCCCCGGAGGAAGGGACCGCTGGCGTTTGGGGATCCGGCGTTTGCCTGGCTACGTGGGAAGGAAGGGGGTCTCGCTCTCGGCGGCTGTTTTGTTTTGTCCCACCTGAAACCTTTGCAGTTTTAAGCAGACGCTGTTCGGGCTGCTGCAGGAGCTACACCTTCAGAGGTGGTGGCAAGGACAGCCAGTTCCTGGATTTGAACTAATCCTTGCCCAAAATGCCAGAGAAAGCGCCTCTTTCCTATTAGACTTTTTTCTCCAAAGCAGCGGAGATCTGACTTAAGAAAAATTGCATCTCCAGCTGTTATGATTGATTGCAGGGCCTCTGGAAAAAGGACTACCACCTGGAGCTCATGAACTACATGAAACCATAGTTTGAGATGCCGGAATGTCCCCATTCATCTCCCCGGGGAGCTGACTGACACCCACAAATGTTGTAAGGATCTCAACTACTTCACAGCATGTTTGCACAGAAGAAACCCGGCGAAGCAGCACACTTTGAACCTGCAAGCGGCTTCCAGCGTAGGCCAGCCTTAGAAAAATACACATGGTCTCCGCCCTCCTTTAGCGTCTTCATGGAAAAAAGGTACAGAATGGGTGTGTTGGGCTGAAACGTCAGCCAGGAGGGCTGAAACGTGGATCAAGCAATGACAAGGAATTGCCTTTTTAAAAGCTCCCCTATGAGCTGTGTTTGCTCGCATTCACTCAGGGTAATAATCTTCATTTGGAAACAGCTTCTCTCCCCCCAGGGTGGGCAGTGGGTTCTAATTACGATCTACTTCTGCGTTAAAGCCAAATAAGGCCCCTCACCGCGAGGAGGTTTTCCCTCGTTGCAGTTGGAGGGAGGGAGGAAAGCGGGCAGCGGTAACGAGGATGGCTGACGTGAGGATGGCGAATGTGCGTGCGCTGCTGTGAATCACATTTGGAAACACCTCGCGTGGAATTCAATTATTCCTGCTGCTCCGGGGGAAGATGGTAGCACCAAAGGCTATGGTGCAAGGGAAGTAAATAACA
Source organism: Astur gentilis (assembly GCF_929443795.1). Taxonomy (NCBI): domain Eukaryota; kingdom Metazoa; phylum Chordata; class Aves; order Accipitriformes; family Accipitridae; genus Astur; species Astur gentilis. The sequence goes on from NC_064904.1 coordinate 15,015,495, forward strand.
GAGTCTGCAGCAAGCAGAGGATCTGGTCAGAAGATGGATAAGCTTGAAAGATCCTGGCCCAGCTGCAGGCTCTGGTTTTCTTTCTGGGCCCACACTAAAGTGCTGGTGACGCACAGCAAGCTAGCCAAGCAATACTTTCTCCTTTTTGGTTTTTTTTTTTTTGGTCCCTATCACTAGTCAAAAAAACCCCCCAAACCCCCCAAAAACTGTGTTATTTCTTACATGACATGATGCAGGACTCTCATTACAGCACAGCTGGGGGAACGGATGGCCATAACACCAGTTAAGGGCTCTGGACTCACAAATAGCCCAGAGAACAAATTTGTACATAATTAGTTTTTTCTTTAGGCAACAGGAAGAGAAGACAACCTTCCAATATTTAGTTAGAAGAAATTAAGTGTCCCTTGTGTTCTATTTGCTAGGGCAAGAACTAGCTGGCATAGTTGGTGGCAAAGGCGAGAGTTAAAAAAAACCAATCTATTTATGTATCAGTCCTGCAAGACCTAGAGTAGGGATGCTGGAGAACTCACATTCCAATAGGTTCAAAGTGCAAGCTAGAAAAGCATTCCCCACTAGCCTCTAGAGACGCTTGGGGCTATTTTTTGGCCCTTACCCTTTGTTGCCACCAGTCCCACCGTGGGTAGCAAACCCTTGAACAGTTGCATGCCTGAACTGCTTCTTTGCCTCACTGCAGGAGGTGGACTAGCAACCTCTTGAACCATCTCTCTCAAGCACATCTATGATCTCATGCTAAACTAAAAGGAGGCTAAGCTGAGCATAAATTTACACTTATCCCATCTTTCATAAGCATAAAATGAAGGTGGAACGCAGAGTGCTCGCAGGAAAGCAGTGTAGCAGGGAAGATTAAATGTAGGAACTGACAGCAGACTTGGCAGCATCAGCTCTGGCAACCTGCTTCAAGGGAAGGCTTGGCCGAGGTGCCGCAGGTGCAGAGGCACTGTCAGCCCGGGGTCTGGGGCAGCAGCTGGGGAACACCCCTTCGGACCTCCTGCAAGTGGCCTGTGTGTGCTCTGGCAAACCTGGCTGCCAATAATGCCTCAGCTGAATACCATCGAAAAGAAAATTTTAGGAGGCTGTGAATGCATCTCAAATGCTCTTACGACGGTTTAAGCTGTTCCGTCTGCTTCTGTGACAACCGGGTAATTTTTATATAATTATTCTCCCCTCCTGAATAACTTGAGAGATATAGATGTCTCTCTCTACCCCTCCCCCCCCCCCGCCATATATATACACAGTATCTGTGTACTACAGATGCGCCCTTACATTGGTGCACACCTACACCCCGATTCTCCCAGTTCTCACCAAAATCGGAATGTTTTTAGATTCAGTTCTGATGCAAGCAGATGGGCCTTGCAAGTCTTAGTTCAGATCTTTTGCAGTCAACTGCAAGTATCTCTCACTCATGGAATAATTCACGTAGTTTATTTCCTATAGATGACACACATCATCTAGGAAAGAAAACAAGATTAAACGTGCACACACACAGTGGTGCATTGCAGGCAACTTATTACTGCAATAATCACTCCTACTTGTCAATACAAGGACTGCTGCTGTGTACAGTTAATCACAGAAATAAGGTCTACTTCAGTAATCTCAGTGCATACATTAAAATCCAAAAAGCACTTAAGTATTTACCAGTTTTACTTGTATTAGTTAAAAAATTGGCAGCAACAATACTTCTATGTTACAAAGTGGTTTTTAGCCTGCTGACAAAACCTGCTACAACCGACTTCATCACTACTCACGTTGTCTCTGTTCACCAATTAGCTACCTTAGGAAATGAGGCTCGTCAACGGTGTAACTGTAGTTATTGTTGAGCATAAAATGGTTCAAAAGACACATTTGGTAGAAGCCACAGATATGGGCCAAAGATCCAGTCCCTACAGATCTGATATCCAGAAGTTCAGTTTCCATGAACAGTAGAGTACGGTAGTCACAGCTAGGCTTTCTAAAAGGGAAATTTGACGTGGCTCAGGTGCCTGCAGGAATAATTCACAGCAGAAGCCAGGGTAAGCACTTCTGGAGAGAGACAAGAAGCAAAGGAGTTTCCTCCTTGCTCCCTCTTTTAAATTACATTGATGCAGTTTCAGAGCACAGCAGTTTCTCCCATAGTGCGAGAAGTGGAATTCAGAATTCAGTATGGCAAATAGGAATAAGTAGTGTACAAGACTTTCAAAGATAATATATGCTACAAAACCCCTATGGTTAAGACAATTAAGTCCCAAAACTGTTTAAAACAGCTCCAGCTTTAGGATTTTTAATTATTAAAATCATGTCACTGAATCAAAAGAGGTCACTAAACCCACTGTATTCTGCTTCAGCTACAGTTACGAAGTAGGAGGTTTGTAGAAGAAATATGCTTTAGATGCTTAGTGTCAACTAGCTTAGAACACAGCAGTTTAAAAATTATTACAGATTAAAAGTGGTTGATTCTTTAGCACTCCTTCTTCCAGTCACTTCTTGCACTATATTCTCAGTCATATCTTGTTTTGACTTAAAAAAAACAGGCCATAGTTCCGTTTACATGACTCATCAGGTGTTCTTCTGGGAGCTAAAAAGAAAAATAAATTTAATTACTATTATGTAGTACTGCAGGCAACTTTCAGGCTGAATTATAATCAAATGTCATTTGGAAACATATGGCATAATATGAGATTGGCTTAAGTCCATTATCTCAAGATGAGAAAAAGCCCAAATATTGAAAGCCTTCAAGAAGGCACCTACCTTTGGTTAACAATTCCCTTCAAAAGAGCCCATTTACTTCTCCTGAGACTGGGTCCAAGTCTATATCATAGAAACAGGGTCTTGTAGGAAGTCCTGGCATAGTCGTCATCTGGACAACAAAAGATAAAACGTTAAAGTGGAAGCAGCATAGTTTTGTGCAGAAGATAGAATACTAAATCACTGCTGAAGACTATGATGGCAACAGGCAATGCAGCTCCTTGCACAAGTACACACTAGTTGGATGACAGTCAGGTACCGTTTTGAAGCATACTGTGAGAATCAGGAACTCCTGTCTCAGTAGATGGGTCTGGGGTTTTTGTTTTTCACGATGAGGATTTAGTTTGGCTTCCACCTCTGCCAGTGACTGAGCCCAAGATTTGGCAAAGTACTTAGATATCCAACTGACCAGTTAACAGTTAGAGGAGTGTTCATGGACTTTGCTGTAGTAAGACAATAATTACTTGTGGCAGTTTCCTAGTTATTAAAATGAGGATACATGGTTTAATAGAACTTTGCCAACTCTAAAGTCTCAGCTGATTACAATTCTTTAAGAGTCTAGAACTAGAAGTGTTAAATAACTAGGAATAATTATTGTTAAGTAGAGAGTTCAATTTTTTTTTTTTTTTTTTTTTTTAACTGAGATAAAGCTTAAATAGAGGTGAAGAGGTCAGTTCTCCTGACTGGAATATTTCTGAGGCATTCAAGTCAGAAGGGCTGTGCAGTGGCAGAACTGAAGCTAGCAAAACAGCTGCCAGCACTACACCTGCCTCAGGCCGGTCCTCTCCAGTTGTCCCACTGCTGAGTACCCAGCTTCAGAGCCGCAGAATGCAAGGCCAGCAGGGACTACACTTGGCCTGATTTACTAATGCGGACAACAGGATTTCCCCTTCCCTAACTCAGCATTTAGCCCAGCAGCATGTGTAGGATAACATGGATGCTTTACAAAGGTGGGCAACTCGTGACCATGCTTGGTAGTTTGTGCCAGTGGTCATTCACCCCTTTAATAAAAAATTCAAGGTCTCATTTTCTAGCCGCATCATTCAGCCTCAGCTTTCACAATCAGTGGTGTTATGCCTGTCTCCATTAGACTAAAGATCTCTTTGGCAACGTGGTATTTTCTCCCTGAGCAAGTATTTTGCACACTAATCAAATTACCTCCCAATCTTCCTTTTGATAATAAGCTAAGTAGCAAGGAGGCAAAGCTGTATTGGTTAGGTGTTTTCTGCAGTTCTCAAAACTGTTTGGGAAGCTTTTGGAGTCCCACCCCATTTTCCTAAGCCGTTTGCAAGTGCTAACACCAGTCCCATATGTAACATATCACTGCAGATCTTGCATGGCTTACGCAGAGGTAAAAATCACTTCCAAGTCTACTCTTTGTAGTGAATTCTGGGACTGCACTAGCTTTTTGTCAGAGCTGCTGCTTTCCCAGACAGACAACAGGGGGGCTATGGAGAATACAGGGGCTAGAGAGAAGACCGTCATTCCTTGTCTTTGTGTTTAGTTGTATGAATATTTTGCTCTCAACAGCTAAGGTATCAAGAGATCCAAAGTGCCTGGAGGGGTTTTCCTGTTCTCACCATAGTCACTGCCAGTCTCTGGTCAAGCAGAGCAAGAAACTTCCTATTTATTTCTCTATCACTGAAGAATCATAGAGCTTTGCAGATCTCCACCTACAGATTCAGAGGGCCACAGCAGGAGCTGAGACAGTGACATTCAATAGAGTAGGAGGTGCCATATTGCTGAAGATGGGTCTGACTTCACTGTTTCTTGCACTTTCTGTTTTGAAAGGAATGGTCAATTTTCCTCCTTTCCTATCCATAGGGCAGCCCACAGTGCCTACTCAGCTATCTATTAGTTAAAGGCAGCATGCTTAAACTCTGAATTTCTATGCAGTACAGGATAATTTCCAACCAGACTACTTATTTTCTGTACAAATGTCCACAATGCTTAATGCCCTCAGTTATTTTCAGAGCTGAAGAAATGAATTTTTCCTCCATTACCCTCCACCCCTTCAATACCACCTGTGCTGAAAAAGAACACAGGGCAATTCCCACCATTTATGTGAAAAAATTAGACCACATGGATATCATCACTCCCCTTGCAAGATTTCAAATAAAACCAATACCAAGAATGTATTATTTATTGCACTTGTGGAACTTCCAAAAAAATGCCATTTAGGAACTAGAAAAAAAAGAGCTGAATAAGCAATTTGTTTTCGATTCATCAGCAGCACCAGAAAAGAAGCCCAACCAATTTGAGCCCAACGATTTATTTCGCTTTCATTACCTTTCATGCTCAAAGTTAAATCTAGATAATCTTTGAAATTATATTTCCTTTAAAACCTCAAAGTATTGCATTAAAGTACAACCGCTTCAACTTTGAGCCAGAAAGGGAAAAACCCAGAACTCAGAAGCTGAGAAAAAATAAAATGTGACATACCTTTGTGATTAACTTCAGATAACAAGAATACGCATGCACCGGTGATTAATTTCACCTCAGATCTCTCATAAAAGCTTCTGCATAGAGCTACATATTTGCTGTATTTTCAGCTCTCAGTTCAATGGTGGCTGCCAAAAATTTATTCTGAGGCTAAGACACCTCCTGCTGAATGGGTTTAAAATAGCGATCTGATTCAAAATGCCCTGGATTGCTTCTCAAAAGGACATCCTTTATCTGGCTTTGTAGACACCACAGAAAAGTGATCTTCATGTCCCTAACCAGAAGACTTACTGTTAATTCTGGCAGAATTAACACCATGATTTACTACATGTCCAAGAAAACATTAGGAATCTGGGAAGGGAGCAGAAAGGAAAGAGTCCAACTTCACAGAAGCTGAAGACATCAGAAAAAAAGCCAAAATGTTAGTTTTAGATGTCTGAAAATATCTTTCTCTTGTGTAGCTCATTAATGCTGTGTACCTTTTCCTTCTCCAGTGCTTATAAAAAAATATAAAATAAATCATTGTTTGGATTAAATCTTGGCTTGCAAAAACTGCTGTCAATAACAGGAACAAGTTATTTTATCCCAAAATATGCATTACTTTTTAAAAAGATGGATGAGCCAGACTTTAATCAGGATGTGGTTATTTTATTTTGTTGGGTGATCTGGAAACCCTTACCTACCTTTTTTTTTTTTTTTTTTTAAGAATTAAAAGTTATCCAATATTTGGCTTTATCTAGCATTTGAAGGAAGAAGGGATCCAACTCTTAAATCAGCAAATTTCATCATCTGAGCAATGCCCCCCTAATGCTTTTGAAAGCTTATTAAAACAAACATGTTGCCATGAAGACTTCAGAAAAAGGTTCAGGCCCAAAAACCAAGAGAGAGACAGAGCTGCTCGCTCCAACTGCTCCATCCCCTAAAATAATCTAACGTAACTTAACATTTGCTCAGAAGAGATTCCCCAGGTAAGATTTCCAGTGGATCCTTTCACCCTAACATTCCTTCTTTGGATGCAAACCTGAACGTTAGCTCATTTTGCAGGTAGCTTTTCTTTCTGCCAAGCAATTAATATCAAAGCTATTCCAGGATCCTGTTTCCATTGTAGCTACTCTCTCTCCTCTCGGCTGACGTTATGCCAATCTTGTCAAAGAACAGAAACTAAAAACTCAAGGGCATAGTGAAATGAATTGTTGGAACTGATGCAGGCTGAATAGCAAACAGACGGTCAGCAAAACCATGAGAACCAAATGGGAGGGGAGACTGATAAATGATTAATAATACAGGTCAGCTTCACTTTGGAGGTATCTCATCAAAAGTTGTTTGCCTTGTAAGCTTTGGAGGAGTTGTCTTGTTCTACCCTGACCTGCAGGTGTACACAGACTTCACCTGCAATACTGCAAAGTGCTTTCATCAGAACGCAAAGTCACAATGGCAGTTAGGTGGGCCAAGGATTTCTCACATACTCTCTGCCAGACTGCCACTCCCAGAATTGACTAGCCACAGAGCTCACCCTTTCCTCAAAATCCAGGAAGACAGAGATGTGGGGACCTGAGGAGTACACGGGAGGCTTGCTAAGTATTCAAATGGTCAGATGGTCTATTTTAGCTTTCCTGTACCCTGGAGAAAAAACTTCTAAGGGCATCTAATATACTGGACTGTTAAAACACCAACTATCAATGACAAAGACTCTCCTAATTTAAGATACCTTTTGTAACTGCTTACTGGAATGCACATGAAGTTTTTTTACCTCACCCCATAGTTGAGGGTTTCACTCAATCACATACCGTTCCTACTAGTGGATACAGGAATCCAGCACCAACACTGGCCCGAATGTCTCGGATTGGCAGAATAAAACCCGTAGGTGCTCCTTTTTTTTCAGGGTCATGAGACAAGGATAAGTGAGTTTTAGCCATGCAGATTGGCAGCTTTCCAAATCTCTGGGAAAGGCCGTGAAAAGCAAGAGAAAGGGGAGAGAAATAAGTGAAAAATCAGTAACTCTTCCTGTACACAAATGTAATGGCTCTATTCTGCCATTCTCTGCAGATCAGACATTTTATTAGGACATTTCATTCCTCATCAACTGCTTCATCCACAGCCTGTCAGATCTGTTGACCATTCTGCATTCCCATTCCTCCTCTCTCAAACTCTCTCCCTGCCCCCCTCTAAGTATTAAAGAAAGAACCACTATGGCCACCAGCACATCCAACTGAGTAAAAAATTAATGGTATGGAAGTGTTAGATACACAACCTTGATAGCTAACTTACTGTCTACTCTCTTCGCCAAACATTTATTTAAATAGCTCAGAGCTAAAGTTCTTGTTCAGCTGAGGTCAGCTAATTAGAAATGTTTGATCAATATAATTGCAGGTCGTAAGGAAGTGGCAATTACATGCCTATGGTATTTTGATAGACTTGTAAAGGAATATACAAGAAACATAAAAGCGAGAAACTACATATGCCAGTAGTAAATAGACTGCAAAAGCAAAATTATTCGAGCACACTGCAAACAAAGAATGGCTAATTCTCACATTGCTCTTCCCTTCAAAGCTCTTTACAGACCTTCATTAATGCAGAAGCAGGTAAATTCACAAGAATGTCATGCTTGAGAAGAGTAAAAGCAATACAACCAGAAAGCATCTAATTCAACAACCAGGTGTCAGGTTCAAAACTTATAAAAGTACATGTTTTTTCCACAAGAAGTATTCTATCACCTGTGGAACTCTTTCCCCAACATAATTGTGACTGGCAAAAATCCATATGGGTTCAAAAACTGATTACACAACTCAGTGGAACAAGATAAAAAAACCCCAAAACCAGAGACTATTTAGCACCAATGTGACCACTTGTAGTTCCCTAATTCCAAAACTGCTGAAGGATTGGAGAGTACCGTAGAGAAAGATCACTGAATCCTCCTGGCCTTCTCTCCCCATAGACTATCACACATGTGCTACTGGGCCAGATGAGTTCTATCTTCTCCACTAGAAGCCAGGCCCAGTTTCTCCCTCCCCATACCACCTCCTCTTCCTCCTCTGCCATAGCAGCATCTAACAAGTCCTAGACAAGGTCATGATTTGAGTGATGATTCCCTTCACACACAGTTTGAAGACCACTGTTCAATATGAACATTTTAAATGAAAAGCACCACTGGTATCAGGTGACGTGGAAAACTCACTTGCTTAGTGTACAAGGCAACTTTCTTCTGTGCTTCTGGAAGTAGCTCAATGTCACTTGCCCCATAGATCTGCTGTGCAATAAGCCTGATCTTATCTATAACAGGGAGCTAGGAAAAATAAAAATAAAAAAAAAAAAAAAAAAAAAGAGACAGGCAAGTTAGTGTGGCCAAACTATAAAGAGCCATAACATCATAGCAGCTTCACAATCCTTCATACGTGTCGTGCAATGCCCATGCGCAGATACAAGAGCTTTTCCCATTTGCTGTAGAACAAAGCTATACAGTAATTTGGGGGTTTTCAAAACACATTTATCTTGTTGCAGTTGTTTCTCTTGGTAAGAGGGCAAAACTAGTTTACTACAGTCAGAAACAAAAAGGTACACAACAGTATTTCTTATAAGCTGTGCTTACATATTAATTACCCCCACTGCAAAAGAGGCATCTTTATTCTCTCTCAAGTTTAAGTCAAAAAGCAGACAAAAATAATTTGAGGGTATACAAGTTAATGGTTAAATAAAAGCACAAATAAAACAGGTTAAAGAAGAAAAATTGAAAGCATCTGTTAAAGAGCTAAAACAGGTATGACAACATAGCTCTGCACCTCATTAGGTTCTTGAATAGGTGCTTGCTATTAAAGGAGGATTCAGGCCATAACCTGGGAACTAACAGTGACTTCATTACCTCCAAATCAATTGTCAAATATGCTTAATGTACAAAGTCATTAGCAACACACACACACACACACACACACACACACACTCTCTTCCACTCCAACCTGTAGTATGACTCTATGAGCCTTACTTGTAGAGGAAAAAAAAAAAAGTTAAAAATGGACAAATTCCATTCCATAGCCTGGTGTATAGATTCCCATCCTGAGCAACCAGTGCACCCAGAAGCTCTGCAGTAAGGTAACAGGTTTGGCCAGGCTTGTTCCAGTCCATGCCGACAGGAATGCATGTCTCAAGTTCAAGAACTAAACTTCCCCTTAGCCTGGAACATGGCTGCCACGGAAGAAACCTGTTTGTCATCTCTAGCAGAGGCACAGCAGCAGCTTTCAGTGTCAAAAGTAAGCAATATTTCACTGGGTAGTCAAAACGACAAGAACTGACTAACTAGGTCTTTGAGACTGGTGGAATAAGTGTTATGCTCTAAAATAAAATTTCTTCTTAGTTTCTCAGAGCAGCCTGTCAGTCAGCCTTCAAGTCAACTTAAGTCAACTTAAGCTAGTGAAACCAGCTGATCTCCACCTTAGAAACAAAGCACCTCTGTAATACTGTGAGTTCTTACCTCCACATTATAGAGGAATGTGAAGTTGCTGGGTGCCTGCGATGCTCTCTGAACAGCTTGGGCCAGTGCAACCGCTCCTTTACCTCCCTCTGCCCAGTGAGTGCACTCCACAGCATCAAACGCTCCTGCTTCCTTTGCCAGTTGTACTACAAGGGCCAGTTCAGCCTTTGTATCTGTTCTGTAAGGAGAAAAGTTCACACATTTGTACCGGACTGTGCACACAGTAAATTATCTATTGGTTCTAACCATTTCTCTCTTGACAAGATCTAAAAGCTGTCCAAAGAAATCAGTATCCAGCCATCAGGAAGCTGCTGAGGGGCTATCCACCACAGCCTTCTCCACCTTGGTGAAGGAAGCTACTCCACAGAGGAACAGACAGCAACAGATAGCTCTGGAACAACATGCAGAAACCCATGACTACTGACAGAGCAGCGTTCCAGACTTTCTGCCGTTTCTGTCCTGTATGGGCAATGCAAATCCTGTTTCCATGAGAAAATTCAAAAAGGCGTTAGTAATGCTGATTTAGAGATGCTAAGGTGTGCTATATCATGTGCACACAGCAAGCTAAAAACCATAATTTCTCTACATCAGCCTATATGCATTTACTTCAGATGAGGAATCCTTAGCTGACTACTCTGCTTCAACTGGCATCAGCTTTAACACACCAGTTCAAAGCACTTCTGCTTGCATAAAAAGGCGACACACAGATTCTATTTCCTGTGCAGTACAACGTGCAGAGCCTGAAACGCTTCTTAGTGGGGCATAATTATTCCACACAGCAGGCTACTGAACACAGTGTTGTTGACAGCACAGGCACCTCACTATCTATTGTGACCTTAGATTTCACATCATCACAGGCACCTTTTGTCCTCAGTAATCTGGCCAGTCACAGTGTAAGTGATGGAAGATAATAGTCATAAAATCCTAAACTAATTTAAACTAAGGAATACATTTGAAATGACTATGCAGAGCTCCCCTATTTATTCAGCATCTTCCAACAATGCAAAATGCTGCAAACAATACATTGACAGTACTGAAAACCAGAGGTTCTGTTAAACATAGCAGATAAAGTGACACAATTTTATACCCATGCATCACTTCCATGTCCCAGCTCACTCACCTGAAAGCATTGACAGCCACTACTACTGGGACACCAAACATCCGTGCATTTTGGATTTGCTTGTTTAGGTTGCTACAGCCTTTTGCCAACAGTTGAAGATTCTGTAAAGACAACAGCAAGCAGGAAACACGTTTTATCAGGGGCAGTGAAACTTTTGTTCCAAATCCACTATGTCCACAGCTAATGATAAATATGTCAAAATGGGAATGAAACCACAAAGGCAAATCCCCAGTGCTACTTTCTGAGCAGTCCAGACCAGTGCATGCTCTTTGATGGAAGAAAAGAAAAGGAATGACTACTTCAAATGATTGCTGGTTTCAGCTGCCAAGCCAAGGCAAGAGAAATCACTTTTTATCATTTTTTTTCTGTTATTCTTAGTAAGTTAATGCCCATGCTCATTAACTCCCCACAGTAAAGCCTCATTTTACGCTGACACATTCCTCTTTATGTATTAAATATCATTAGCAGTGAATTTCAAGACAGTTGTTTGAAGTCTGTGGCAACAGCTTTCAGTTTACACATATTTACATTTTGCAGCATCAGAGACTATTCATGGAAATCCAGACATTTCATTCCTTCCTATGCAAAGAATAATCCACACAGAAGCTCCACAAGTGAAAAAGCTGCAGCAATGTAAAGACAGCCAGACCAATTATCCAAGTGTACACAACCATTCAAGGCACAAGGATAGAAGCTGAGACACTGGTTCACCTTCCTCTCTGCTTGCAAATGGTGGGGGGAAATAAAACCAGAAACTGCTGCTGCTAAGAAGAGAGTAATTAGAGAGGCACTGTGAATATTTTCAGAAACAATATTTCAGCCAAGCAATTACTCTATACTGAGAGGGTCAGGGGACAAGGAATAGATATTACTATGAAAAATTGAGCACACAGACAACTGCATCAGCTTAGGAGAAACAAAAAGGCTAGGTCAAGTACAATAAATGCTTCAAAGAGCAAAGCCAAAGTAACATCATAAAAAAAAAACAAACCCCAAACCACCCCTACCCCCCAAAATTACAGCTTGTATGAGGAAGCATTTCCCTGGCAGCTGAAGAAATGACACACTAGCTATCCAGGCGTGTACTGCATGACAACATTGTGTCATGACTGCAGTTAGTTGGTCAATTGTCACAACAGGTAAAGGAGGTTACCTCTTCCATGTACTCCTTTGGTAAAGGTACCCCAGCAGTGACCTGGGGAAAAAAGGAAAAGAAGAAAAACATGGAACGCCATAAGATTTTTATCCATGACAGCAATTCTTGCTTCATTCTTATTAAATGGCATCAAGATACAACATTCTACTCTAGGCTGATTGTTTTTTCTAAGAAAAAACATAAAAGGAAGAATAAAAGACTGCAGTACAACAAATGACTGACTGTGGCAGTATCACAAGTGCCCCAGCATACAAGCACTTCATTAGAACAATAAAACAAGCAGGTATGTACCTGTAACATACTACAATGAAGCAGATTACTAGCAACAGCGACATATGGATACCTTTTACTACTGCAAACCTCAAGACAATTACAAGTAGATCAAACCCTACAGGGCTTTAAGTGACTGGATCAGAACAGTAACAGCCCCTCACTCCTAAAGAAAACCTTTCCTAGTACTTACTGCAGGCCCTCCTCCATGCATTTTCAGAGCTCGGACAGTAGCAACCAACACCACCACATGAGGCCGGAGACCAGAATAGCGGCACTTAATATTAAAGAATTTCTCCATGCCTATGTCTGCACCAAATCCTGCTTCTGTAACTAGAGTAGGAATTAAAAGAAAAGAAGCTTGTGAGAGGTTGCTGGGTAGAGAAATTGCGCTCTGATTATATAAATCAGAAGCTTCTTCCAAGACAAAAAAACCCCAAAGACAGTCACGGTAAAAAAAACCAAACAACAAACAAGCAGGCAGATCCCTCCCTGCAAACAAAAAACCAAAAAGCAAACAAAAAACACGCTCCACACACTTACCAACAAAACCCTCTTCACCCACAAGCTTCAGTGCTATTTTGTCTGCCAACACTGAAGAATTCCCATGTGCAATATTGGCAAAAGGTCCAGCATGAACAAACACCGGTGTTCCCTAGAAAAAGGGGGTTGTGGGAGAGAGAGAGAGAAAGAAAATCAGAGGGTACAATTTAGCAAATCTGCAGCATTTCAGAAACTAAGTACTATGGTACCTGAAGGTGAAGAAAAATGCTTTTAGAAGACAGATCTTAAAGCCTTCTCATCAAACATTTGTTATCAGTCATAAGGACTACAGGGCAAACAGGATTATAATAATCTGCACAAGTGGAGATATTAATCCGCTTAGGAAAAGGATGGCTAAATTCCAGCAACTCTTTGCTGTTCTCCTGCATCCACAACATTTAGATTCCCAAAACAACTCCTGGCATTAAAGACTACAGAACAGAGACACAGCAAAGTTTCATGCATTTCCCCCGGGTCATCCCACATGCCAATGGCAGACCTAGAAAGAAGCTAGCCTTCTCCCGTAGCTGAACCTTAGGTAGGAAACCACAATAAACATCTAACTCTAAGCAGAGTAAGCCCACGCTGTTTTTGATGAATGAACTAAACCGGTTGCTTCTTGGCTCTGAAAATGCACATATAGCAAATCATCTGTGCTCACCTCTAGTGTCTGCATGAGGTTTGGTTTAACAGCATCTTTCATCAAGACAGCCAGAGCACCAGTCACACCCTAAAAGAAAAAAAGGGCAATCGGTTTCCAGGTGTAATGAGACCTTGAGACAGTTCCTGTGCAGTGTCAAGGCTCTGCTTTTATCCTGGTGAGCTTTAAGGACCAGAACCAGCAGTTGCTCTAGATGTAACCAATTCTACTCAGGACAAGGCAGAATAACGACCTTTACATTCTTGTAAGAGTATCTGTGATTTCTGCTGGGGGCAACCTCTTGGTTGTGACCATGCTTGGCCATCACTTTGTAGTGAAAGTATAAAGAACAATTGCTGCTTCAATGCTATAGCAAGGTTAGTAAACAATAGCAGCGAGAGGTAACCCTTACGTACGTATGGTTTACTGTAGCCCATTCAGTGGCACAAAGCAATGTGCTTAGGTTTTGCAGGTAAATTTGTCTTAGACTTTTTTCCTTCCTCAATTCAGCAACTAGGCTCTACATACTGGCCTTTAAATGTCCTAAAAAGCTGCTACATCCTGCCCAAGTCTCTTGCGCCACATGAAAGATTATTTAACATCCTGCCCAAGTCTCTTGTGCAGAAATAACTTTTGAAGTGAACCTCTGTGCTCATGAGAAAGACCAGGCTGACATCATGAAAGGCAAACACTGGAGCCCATGTTTCCTCTGAGGTGCAGCAGTATGTATATTCTGCTGCAATTCAGCTTCCTGCAAAGTGAAAGCTTGTGATTTCATCCACATCTGCTTTGGGAGAGAAAATGAGGGTTTGGTCATCCTTGTGACTAATACAGTTCAGTGGAAACTGAACCGACTGTTACCCAGCACTTGCAAAAGTAACTAGAATTGCTATCATGGGTATTGAGCCAAATGTTCACAGTTATGAAGTTATGAAAACCTTGAACCACGATTTCTTTTTCTTCCCTTTTAATTTTAATTGGATTGCAGCACTCAATTATATGAAAGATTTTTTTTTTTTAAAGACATTCACTGCTTTGTTTCATTAGTTTCACTCTTGCCACATGAAAGCTTATTTAACATTTAATGGATAAGCTTTAAACTTCAGTCATCTCCACAATAATGAAAACTACAGAGCAGGATTTCCATGGCAACATTTCAGACCTGTGTCACTCAGTGGCACTTCAATACATCCCATCTCTAAAAACCCGTAGTCAGTTTTTGATTCCACATTTATTCCCAGTTTCTTTGCACTTGCTGGTAGCACACTTGCAACATTGGTTGTATCACAGCAGAAGGACTCAGACATCCTATTGTGCCAGTCTGGTCTCTGCAATCACTGTTTCTGCCAGCATAAAGAGTACATTAACAGTCCTAAGATGCAAGCCAATGGCTACCATCAGTGCAAACATATAACATTCAAGAGAACCTGTTGGACAGGTCTGATAGCCATCCTCCATTCCACAGTTGCAATGGACAATGTTAAATATAATTAGATTTAAAAGTAAAAATAAATAAATAAATAAAATCTTGAGACAAAAGACTTCTATCACCTGGACTCTACATAAAACTCAAAGCAACTCGCTATCCAAACACCATCTGCCTCCACTGCTGATGGGCAGCAGGAGAGACTCCTGTTTTCCAGAACAGGGTTTAACCCAGGTACTTAAGGTTAAACTGGCAGCATGCTAGCAGTAGGAACTAAGATCTCAAAGCTCCCTACAGAACTTTGGCACATGCCCTCTCTCATTTCCAACAAATGTCTCTCATAAGGACATTTACAGTTAAACAGTTCCCAGCCTAGCCCTTTTCCTACAAGGCCAGAGTCAGGCCATGTTGCTAATCTACTGTTTCTTAGGCTTATCCTGGAAGGAAGTAAAACAAACAAACAAAAAAAAAAACCCCAAACACAAGAAAACAAAAAAACCCACAGCAAGATAGCAAGAGCTGGGTAAGCCTTAGTCCTGTGTCCCACCTTGTTGGAAACAGAGGTCAGGATACCCACCCTGTGGATTCTTCTATCCCATTGGAAATGTTAATTCAGAAAATGCAAGACAAACCTCATTAACACCACATCATGCAAATTTGTAATACTCTTGTCTTTTGCAAAGCAGGCTGTGAAAAATACCTATTATACAGGACAGCAGTAAGCACCAGTATCATGTCTCTATTGACTAGTACAAAAGTACTGAGCCTGTTCTCTGTCTTGAGGCCAAGTGGCAGGGCACAGTTCACATACAGGGCTCAATTCCCCTTCCCTTATCCAAACAGGGTTGCCATCTTCAAAAGATTTATTGGAAGAAGTGTCTGGGACACAGGCTATTCCCCTGAAACCACGCTGAAGCACCACTGGGGAGAGTGCTAGTTGACACACTCCACAAACATGCCAAGAACTGTACTAATAATTATTGTATGACAGCTGCAAGACAGTGTTGCAGCTTGCATCTGCTGCTTAGGACTGCTTTACGTACTGGTAATAAGACAACACCAGTGCTACTACTTACAGTATCTCACACAGTGGAAATAAAGGATTTGTGTCCCTCGTTAAAGACTGCCTTACGGAGACCTTGCAAAATTTGCAAAGGGTTTGGCTTTTATAGCATTCACAACCTCCCAGAATAAGGTATTTCATCATCTGTAATTAAATTTGCATGAGCCTTTTCTCCTGCTCAATGTCTTCCTCACTCCAGGGAACCTGAGAAACAAGATGGCCAGCAGGATGCATTTTGAGTTCTTCTGATTCATAAATATGCTTTTTATCTAGAAGCCACCATGTATTTCCCCATTAATTCCTATGCTGCTAGCTTCAACTTGACACATAGCACATCACAGAGGACCGTTTGTCCCTGCCCAGATCACATGCACACACAAACTCCCTAGGTAAGGTGCTAGCCACACTGAAGTAAAAAAACCTTTGTTAACTCCCGGGGCTAAGATTTTTGTCTTTGATCTTCCATATGCTAAGGGATTTTCTGTACAGAAATGTCTCTATGCTTTTCAATCCATGAACTTTTGGAAGTACTAGGAAAAAGCATTTGAGAAATGAATGACTCTCTTACAAGGTCATCTGTTGTAACTGGTTCTCCTCTCTTGCTGGAAGCTACCACCATTCTGCCCAGTCGCTTTTTCATATCATCCAACCCATCCGACAGTGCTAAAACTGCCATGATTTCACTGCTGACCGTGATGTCAAACTGAGCCTGCAAGAGATGAATAAAGTATGTGAACTCATCAAGATTCCCTAGCAGCAATCCTTACCTCTGCTAAATTCTTGAAACAAAGCCAATCATCACCATCATAAAAAAACCAACCAAACAAACCCAAAAAACCCCAGACATACAAATATAAAAGAAATTCAAAGCATTACTCTCAGAACATACTTCATTTAATTTGGCCATTTTAAACTGTATTTTCTTCTGCAAAAATAAGTAATACCTATTTATTCCATTGCTATTACATGACTCTCTCCTGGCACATACATTAGTGATTCATGTAAGAATGCTTAATGCTAACAAATTATATTTTTGAAGACTGAGCTTACTAACTCATCTGACTATCACTAAACAGTACAGTAAATGAAAAAAAAAAAAAAAATCAGATTCTATAGGAAATGAAGGATAGAATTCATCAGACATAACACCGACACCTCCCTTGAAGCTAAGCACCCTAGGGACATTTCCAGTCAACAGAAAGAGGCTCTTCTGAGCATAATTCATTTGAACAATTAATTTGACAGTTACTTAAGGGATGAGAGGAATCACAGCCCAGATTGCCTATTTTACTCTATTGATTATATAATGAATCCAGACAACGAGCTCAGATACTATGTCTAGTTTTGGCCAGACACATTCCACCCAAAGCATGTGCAGTGGTGAACATTAGCCATTGCCATGCATGGTCTTTACAGAGGGCAGTTGTGTACAACTGTTATTATGCCACAGTCATCCCAGTTTGGGAACCCAACATTCAGGAGAGAACAGGAAAGGAGGGAACAGACAACAAAACTAAGCGCTGCACTGGTAGCATATTTAACTGCTTGGTTGAAGGGACTTTTTGCTTTCTCTTTAACAAGGTACTGGTAAAAGATGGAAACATCTGGCGTTACAGGAACTTGCTTTAGGACCACGTTCTTCAAAGCGCTTTTTAAAACATGCAAGAAAAGGGAACAATTACCGTTCGTGAGAAGCCTTTTTCTGTTGGAGACTGTCCAATAGTGATTTTCCTAAGGAACCTGTCATTTGTATCCAGTACTGCGAGGAATGCAGAAAGAAAGATGAAAAATCACATTGCAAGTCATAAGTCACATCTATGCCCTATTACAAACACTCAACTAGATCACCTATGAAGGGAGGATGGCAGTTTGAGATACCATCCTCTCCTAAAGAATAGCAAGCGCTGCTCAACATGATTCTTCCCCAAAACTGAACTGCAACAAAGTTAAGATAACCAGAGTCACATGCAGACCCTGTACTGCATCCAGAGGAAGTCTACCTCCCTTTGTGTGCATTAACCACAAGTCCAAAGCCTCTCTAAAAAGCAGAGCTGCTAGTATTATTCCGTTTGCTTTTTCACAATCATTAGTCAATGTGAAATCTGGAAATTATGACAGCCAAAAAAGAAATAACATTATCATTTTATAAGCTAAGTGACAAAATGGTCAGATTCTACTATTTAGTGAGAATAGTTTCACACAGCCCCATTAACTCAAATTACCTTGGAAATACAAACTATTAAATACTGCCTTAAGTTTGCTGTTTCTTACTATCCACTTGAAAAATTCCAAGCATTTAATAAAATACTTCCCATGTGGCAGACTACTTCAGCCCCTTACAGGTTATGAAGCAGATTTTGGAGAATACATTTCACACTGTATTTTAATAAAAAGAAGAAAAAGCAATATTCTTGGGGTCTAAATCAGAAAAAAAGCCCGTATTTGAAATTTCTTTTGCTAGTGAAATATTAAATCTGCCAGACCAGAGATTGATCTTACCTTCAGGTATCTTTAAAAACATTTTTAAAATCTGGCCTTTATTTGCTGTCAGTCCCCAAGAGAGCAAGTGGGCAGATTAAAATGGAGTTTAATCCCAGAGCAGAACCCTCTCGCTGCTCATGGAGCTTTCTCAGTCAGGTAAAAAGGCTGTTCGCTACAGTTCCCACTCAACTCTCTCAGTGACTGACAAATCCAGAAACACAAACCTGCACCAATTAGTGAAGTCTTAATCTTTGTGAATTCAGAGCAGATTCAAGCCCCTGTGTCAGACCCTTTAGGAAAAGGATCCCAGCTGCAGGCATCTATCCCACCAAACACTCAGGAGAGGCCAGCCCTGCCCTCTTTCCCATTTTCCCAGGAAACAGTTCCTGCTGCACTTGCAAACCTCTTTTGACACACATTTTGTTTCTTAATAATTCTTTCATTTAATAGCTCTTGTACCTCTTTGCCATGTTATGGTGCCTGGGTCAATGTCCAATCTCACAAATAAGCTTATTTCTTCCTTTGTCAAAGCCATAGGATCAGTTTTGTTAATGCCCAATTTCTATGGGAGGAAAGGACAATAAAAGAAAAAAAGGTATAACAAGCAGATTCACAGAAATGAACCTTTCACTAGAGAGCAATGAGCCTTCAGCAGCAGCATCTGCACATTCAAAAATAAGCAGGGGATGCCTTTTTGGTGCCCCTTCTCCTAGACCCCACAACAATGTAAGATGATCCATACCAGTCCATATCTGGAAGCAGAGCTTGCTGCTGACCAGCTAGTAGAGGGCAAGGCAGACAATAGGGCTCATTAGGGCAGGTTGTAACCAAGCTTTGTGCAAGGCATCTACAGAAAGAGTAACAGAGAGCACTCTGCAGTTCCTTACACACCTTTTTCTAATCATTAGCCTCACATGCTTACATCCATTTCTCATTAGTTTGCCTAGGGTCACTGCACACAGGCATGCGTATTTAAAGACACTGCTTTCAGCATGCTGGTTAAGCAGCACAAAGGAGGAATTAAACATTTCAGTCACAAGGCTGTCAGCATCCCAGAAAGCTGATCTTGAACATACTGAGAGGATGGGCAGTTTGCCAAGTTGCTTAATTGAGAGAAGAATTATCTCAAGAAGCCTGATACAACTGCAAGCTTAGGAACGAGCAAAACGATTGAGTTGATTTATGAACGAGCAAGTATTTTTAATTAACTAGACAGCTAAGTTGTATTTTTCTCCTGAAGAACAGCAAGGAAGAAGAAAGTCTGTTCTCTTCCTCTTCAAGCACATCATTTAGAGAAATAAACAACAACAACAAAAGATATCATCTTTCTGGAATATTAGCATCCCATTCACATCTCAGCATTTAATAACCAGAAGAGTGGTTAGGGTAGAGTTCCCTCAGCAGTCCATCAGGAACACCAGGCAGTATGACATACCTTCTTTGCTCAGCAGTGGAAGCAAACCACACAGTCTCTAATGGTTGAGAAATTATAGCCAATTAATAAATCAGAGTTTTAGCTTCCTAAGTAGTCTGACTACTGCTCCTGACTTCCAAATGGGCAACTGATCCAGCGTGAACACTGTACAAACAGGTCTGTACTTCGAATGAACTTAGCAGGCCCCAGACTGTCCTTCTAGCCAGAAGGTTCAAGCCCAGTGCAAAACTATTCCTCTGTTAATCCTCATTTTTGCAGAAGTCAGGGACACGTGCTGGCCCACATTAATTTCTGAGCATCAGTCTGCTCAGGGATTGCCACTCAATGACAGGGCTACTCATCTAACTGGGAATTCTTTTTTGGGGAGAGGAGGAGTGGGCAATGTAGGGGACAGGTATTTTTTTTCTATTTTTCCCTGCTTTCTTAATCTGGATAGGACAAAAAATTCTCTATGTTCTCTTTTTGCTGAACTTTATAAATTGCCTTTCTTTGTGCTGCATTATCTATATAGTTGTCACAAACGAACTCTTCAACTCTAGCTGTAACTGGGTGTAAGGTACAGGGGCTGATTCTGGTCCTTTCTTAAAGTGCCTTGCGGACACTAAATTGACACTATTAACAAAGGGCACTAACCCCTTTGCCTCTTCCCACTGCATTACTCATACAGCATATGATAAAGAGTTACATCAATGATTCTTCCCCTTGGGGCTGCATCTCACTGTTTTCTGTGCTGTAGGAAGGGCTACCATACTTCTGCACACCTTGTGTAAAAAATAAATGCCAGCAGAATGACCTAGAGGACAACATGAGGGTTTCTGTAACTTAGCTCTGCCTACGTAAAGGATGAGTAAATGCAACAGAACCAGAAACCAATGCGAAACCAGTGAACTTACCTGTAATCTTCGGATCTGAATGCCTGAGAACTTCCTAACACCATTGACAGAAGGCACCAAACGGTCGTAGAGAGCCTTGCAGAATGAAACAGGTAGTTAATTAGCACTGCTGGCACACCTAAAACAACTTGGCCAAATACATCATAAGAAAGGATCATACCTGGTCAGTCTGAGTTAGCTCATGGAATATACGTGTGTCAATAGCAGCAGCGACCAGGTTGTTGGCTGCAGTGATAGCATGGATGTCACCAGTGAGGTGAAGGTTAAACTAGAGGAGATAAAACATATCAGTTACCTCATCCTGCTGAAATTTTCATTTATTTCAATTCATCGTAGACAGATGGAAAGAAAAGTATTAATAGCAATGTTAAAGTGGGTGAGGGTGGAGGGGGAGAGATTGCTCAGTGCAGTATGTGGAAGAGAGGAAAGAATTTCTCTAAAACAGAAAAATGCCTCCCCCACATTTATGTCATTTTACAAACTTCCAGAACGAAGCTTCCAAATAAAAAGGTTTTTTTTTCCCCACGAGAACAGTTCTCACAGGCTCCTTGACACCTGAGAAGACCATGGTATGGCACATCTGCATTGCTCCTCCTTCACCTTCCTTCTGACCCTTCTCATTATTTGCACAATAGGTTTCACACATCCATTAGCTAAAGCTGTTGCTGCTCCCACAAAGGTATCTGAGCTAAATTGAAACTAGCAACCTTGTGCAGTGCTAGCAGTAGAGCTGTGGTTGCACAGAGCTCTGCATAAGCTAACCACTCAAACACATTATCGTAGGCAGAACTTGTAGACCACGTACTACACAGTGACACTGCTAGTAGTTTTCTTGGTTCTATCTCATTAAAAGATAGTTTGAGTGGGTTTGTCTGCATGAGTTATCTGGCTGCACTGTAGCTATACTGACAAATGGCTTGGGATACATAGCTTACATGAAAAACTTGCATTATGGCAGGGGAGTAAGAGGTGTGGTTTAAACAATCCTTTTCCTCTGCACCAGAGCCACAAAGGAGGAAGATGAAAAGGGGACATTAGAAAAGGTGATATGACAGAAGACCTTACAATACCATTTCATTGAAGCCTTGCTACTGTGATCTTAAAAAAGACAGCTAAAAGCAGAATGCAGCTAGTCACACACTGATTATAAATCCTAATTAGTAAATGCTAATTGGTGTCTTATTCTACACACATGTGACAAGAAGCAATTATTACTACCTTGGTTCTGCAGTATGAGCTCAAAAGTTTTTCACTTGCTATCTTTTCCTAGGATGAAAGCTTCATGCAGAAATATCGAATGATGTATCAAGGTCATTACTGTAACTAGTGACTCCACATACTTCAATTTTACAAGACACGCATCAATTAAAACACCCCCACAAAACTATGCGTATTTATGGGTCATACTTAAAGAATGTCCTTTCAGTCAGTTTGGTTCCAAGAGTGGGGCTGTTTCCCACTGCTGCACACAGTCAAGTATTTGGCTCCTCTTATTAATGCTCCCAAAGAGGAGGAGATTATTTTTCCTGTCACATCTATCATTCACACGTGTTCTTGGCACCTGACTAAATCAATATTCTGCCTCCCTAACATTTTTATCTTTTATGGACTTGCTGCATCAATTGGAACAAACAGCCCTTTTGATCATTTCTGCTTTTCTTCCTAAAATTGCCCTGTGTCAATCTATAGTACACAAGACAAAGGTAGAATTCTACAGGCAATTACTTTGAGAGTTGAGAGAAGCACGAGAGCACGTGCTACACGTGTCTGGGGACAGGGAATTGAAATGCACGGGATTTTACTTGTTGCCAAGTCACATCAGAAATATGCTGCAGTGCCAGTCCCCCACAGGCTGAGGTCTTGGCATTACTGATTCCCAACTTCCCTTTTCCCGCTTCACGGTAGTGATCTAAAACACAAGTATACCAAAATAGCTCACAGAAAGAGCTGGTGACCACTGCTGCTGACAGAGCTACTTAATATGCTTCCAAAATGTATTAAGTCATTATCATCTTCATTTCAGTGCTGGGAAAAAGAGGCACAGGATGTACTTTGCTCAAAGGTATACAGCAATTCAAGGCAGAGAAGGAGAGGGAACAGAGGAACTGGGAATTCCCAGTTCTATGAAGTTCCCTGACCATGCAGGCACC
Organism: Astur gentilis; assembly: GCF_929443795.1. NCBI lineage: Eukaryota > Metazoa > Chordata > Aves > Accipitriformes > Accipitridae > Astur > Astur gentilis. The sequence goes on from NC_064904.1 coordinate 15,038,318, forward strand.
CTTCTGAAACAACCAAAGTCTTAAACAAAAAAACCCAACCAACCAAACAAAAAAAAAAGCTTTGCTGAAATCAAGCATCCAGTTCTTAGGAATGCTACATTGGGCTATAAATAAAAAAAGATTTTCTAAGTTATCTGACTGCAGTATCTCTTCCAATGTCTGTGAACTACATGTGCAATGAGGCTTTGTATAAAGAATTACCTCTTCCATGGGGATAACTTGACAATAGCCACCACCTGCAGCTCCACCTACAGAGAGACAATAATCAAATCATGCAAATAAAGGTCTCTCTAGCCCAGAGTAGTATTACATGTGTTTGCTTAATGGCTTTAAGAAGGCAGCTACTGTTGAGCAGCTTAGTTTAAATCCCAGCACAGCACTTGAAGACAACACTGAAAAACTTACCCAAAGTTTTTATTTCTTAAAAGAAATGCAATTGTAACTGGGAATTATGTAAAACTACAATGCAGCAGAATAAAACCTCTGAATGCCATCTTTCCCCATTTAGTCCGACTGCAAGCAACAGAACAGCTCATACCTTTTATACCAAAGGTTGGCCCCTGCGAAGGCTGCCGAACACAGGCAAAGACATTCTGGTGAAGGTGGGCTCCTAAGGCTTGAACAAGACCAACAGTGGTGGTGCTTTTTCCCTCTCCCAGGGGAGTAGGAGTTATCCTTCAGTGAAAAAGCAGAACAGACACAAATTAAACCCTTCTAGTGGGTGAGATTCAAAATACAGGGATAAAACAGTCACCCAGTGATTGCAGTTAGTACCAATTCAAATTCTGGATTGGGTCAGACTTCAGCTAATCTTCATCAGTTTGAAACTGGAATGAGATCGGCAAATCAGCACATACCTGCCAAAAAACTTCATCTGAAACAACTTGCTAGTTACCGTTGAAGGCAAGCTACTAGACTAGGAGAACTTTGACTACAATCCAGTCTGCTCTTCATAACCCTGACCTGCAGACCACAGCAATTCATCTCCTAGAGAGAAATGTTAAACTACATTCCCACTATTTGCCACAAGAGACAAATCTATTTCCCAAACCACTAGATCTTCAGTGTAATTTACTAAAACCCAGAGCACCCCATACAGTCACCTTACCAAAAGACAACGACAAGCCATGCTAATAAATTTTTTTTCACCTTGACATCATGTAAGTGGTGCCTCAGTTGAAGAAGTACCTACCCAGTAACAACAATGTATTTGCCATCTGGCTGGTTCTTCAGCCGTTTCAGAGCTGACAGATGAACCTTGGCTTTAGTTTGGCCGTAGAGCTCCACCTCATCAGGGAGCAGGCCAACTTCTTTTGCAACTTGATCAATGGGCTTGAGTATGCAAGACTGCGATATTTCAATATCACTTAAAGAAAGAGAGCAAGGTCAATTTATAAGCCAAAGACTTCTCACAAATTCTCCACTTCTGGATGGCATAAACTACAAACATCTAATCTATATTTTAAAAGGGAAGCTTTAACCCCTCCTAGTTAACTGAATCAATCCCACCAATATTGGCTACATTAGAACAGACACATCCTCAGAGCTGCCTTTTTTTTAAAAAAAACAAACCAAAACAAGCAACAAAAAAACCCGCACCAACCCTTCCCCTGCTCCTCCTACCCCAAGAATGCCTTTTTGTAGGCAATGTGTTATGCACCCTTCTGATATTTTGTGTATTCTCAACTGCTCCTTGTGGACTTGACAACAACTCCTACTTCAGTATGCTAGGTTTTTGCCACGTCACTGAAAATTTTCCAAAATACAAGTATCTCACTATTTGCTGAATCAGCAAATATCTAGCTGGCCTAAAGAACCTGTGGAAGTCCATGTTTATGCCTTAATATTATCAGGATGACTGAAGCCTACACTTCAACATATGTTACAGCATCACTGTTGGTTAGTTCTGCTCCCTTAGGAAGGCCTCACTGTGCTTTCTCTCTACTTCTCTCCAAACTTCAACGCCAGCTACAGTCTGCGTACATGGATGCCCTGTATTATGCAAAGATTAGGAACAGAAGTGAATACTATACTGCATGAATGCTGCCAGTGGCTTCATTTGAAATCATTACCTTGGAACAGGCGTCTTTAGGATAAGCTGGTTATATTGGATGTTCCATTTTCCAGGCTGGAACTTCTCCAGAAAACGCTGTGCGCTCTCTACCGTGCTCTAAAATAAGAATGAGAAAGCATTATAGCAACCACAACTGTATGAACCATGCTGGTTAACAAAGAGACTCAAAGGTTTTCCCTTCCCATCTGTCTCAGTTGGGGATTAACACAAACTGCTTTGACTAAAGCATTTGCTAACAATCCAAAATGAGACTCTGCTCGTAGTTCTCTTAAAAGAAAAAAAACCCCACCCTATCCATCTATCCATCTACCTATCTATCTTCCAGCATGCTGGATTTTTGGAGGTATTCTCTGCCAGCAGGATTTCTTAAGCAAAGCAGGAAACAGAGGGAGCTGGCTTATACTGTTACTCTCCTCCTTTTTACCCAATCACCCAACAGATAGTTTTAGAATTACAGCCAAAGCACTGTAAGACAAGCCCGTTTCTCACCGTTTTGAGAGAACACACTCAAAAAACAAACCACACTCAAAAACCAAACCAACCCCCCAAAAACCCAACCAAAAAACCCTCTGTCCTAACAGTTCCTTAAGGTCCATCATCTTCCTCAGTTAACTGAATCCAAATTGTTTAGACTAGAAGTTGGAAGTCCTAACTAGATCTCTGTAAGAGCAAGAAGGAAGCACCAGTTGCTTTGGTAGTGTGCTGATGGTCAGCAGCAACATACCCCAAAGGCAAACGTCAAGGAGATGACCAGCAGCCTCAGTCTGCCCACGTACCTGCATTAACATGGCCACAGTCATAGGCCCAACGCCACCAGGAACTGGGGTGATATAGGAAGCTCTTTCCTTTGCTGTACTGTATGCCACATCTCCTACAACTCTTTTTCCACTGGCCTTTGTGCTGTCTGGGGATTTACGGAAAAAGTAAGTTACACATCACATTTCACCAAAACAACAGAGGCGGCAGCAACGATTGAAGCTGAAGTCTTTTCCCTCATTGGAGTAAACAAAACAGAAGCTGAGTACCCAGGAAACTGTAAAGAAAGATAAAAAGTTAAAACAACATCACAAGATGAAGCTGTTATCATCATACTTCACTCAGAGAGTGCCAACAGCTCATGCAACGTATCTTCCCGTTAAGTGCCATTTGTCCTCAGCCAGATAGATCTCCCTTTTCTTGAGGATGTAAGTATTTGCTCAGTGGGTGGCACATGGCCTACAGGACAGTGTAAAGATGACTCTAAAACAAAGGCAGGGGGACCAAAGCACAGACTGAGTCTTACATCTTTGAAATAATAAAACGCAAATGGGACATACAATAGGGAAGTCACCTGAACCATCCTCTCACCACTCCTGCTGTAGTGCTCTGAAGGATTAGTACAGCTTCCAATTTGAAGGAGATACAAACCAATGGTCTAGATGTAAGTGAGAGAAGAAACATGGCTGACTTGTTCCAAAAACCCAGGTTTACATTTGCTCTGTTCCATTTTGGAGGACATCTAGGCCTTACTATTGAATAAAATCACCTGCCTTTACAGAAACTGAGGACAGATAATGCTGCGCTTTTCAATTACTCATTGCCGTTCTAATGATGGGCTGGTAAATACTGCAGTTCACAGAGATCAGAGTCTTGACAAAACAAACCTCACAGGTGGCTTAAGAGAGCTCCAGTAGAATAATCCCCTTTCTCTCTGGCAAAAAAAAATAATGCTGTATCCTGCTGCACTACATGACCTGACAATTCAGAAGCAGATACAGCACTTTTTACCAGTGGTGACCTTTAAGGTCAGCCATAAGGAGAGAAAAAGACAAAAGGTATTAGTAAACTAGCACAGTCATCTAAGGACCTTGCTGATTACAGACACAGCATATCAAAAAAAAGAAAATTTAAGTTTCTACTGGAGTGGCAGATTCTCATTTCAGATATGAGGACTCTAGGGGAACTTTTAAGCAGTGTGAAAAACCTGAAGATAGCAAAAGCAGCTCCTGCCAACACTAATTTTTAGCTGCATTGTTACTGACAATTAGCAGCTTGGATGTTTTGCTGTGTTTGTGTTTTAAGCAACACTTTTGCTCCCTAGAGTTCAATATCACAGTTGTTTGACAGTGTTTCTACAGCCACTGTCAGCTTTGCTGCCTGAACTGTGGACCAATCTGACCTTCCAGCCTAGAGACCAGTTTAATTAAGGTTGCAAAAGGCTAATAACAAAATAATATTTTCTTCCAAGGATGCCAAGCAGGCTTACCAGCCATCCCTCGCCAGGAAGACTCCAGGCCCAAGAATGAAGAAAACAAGTGATGAATTAGGCACTCCAAACACAAACAGCCTAATCTGTTACACAGACACAGTGATGAGCACAAACCAAACAAACCCCCAGTCCCTGCATCTGCACCTCACGCCAAGCACTGCTGAGCACAACTTAGGAGCTATTCAATTACCTTTAAAATATTCTTTTGAAGGAAAGCTCACATACAACACTTTCTACCTCTCCCCATAATTTCACCTTCTCAGTATTCATCAAGCCACTCTTAAAAAAAACACAGACAAACCACAAACTAGTTACAGAGAGAATCAGTGACACTATAACCATTCCCAGTGCCTGTGTTTTCTTTGGTCCAGCAGGTACTCTAGCCAGCTGGAACACGTGAGAGAGAGCATCCAAGGACTTTGAGATCAAAGAAGTGAAGGACATGCCTACACATATGGAATGAACAGGTATGATGATCTCCATCTATCTCCAGAGACGGCTGCATGAGGGATGGCCTCAGTGCAGATTCTGGACCTGGAGCTAATTCACAGTCCTACTTTCACCAGACAAGGCCTGGGAATATCCACCTGACTTCCAAGCAAATTTGCGCCAATGTACGTGCAACTGTAACATATTTCTGGTGGATGACTACAAACACACAACACAATACATGACCCTCATCTGTAAAACATGAGACCACCTGCCTGCAGTCTGCTTCTTTTTCTGACACCACTGGGAAAGATGTTTCATGAGGGATCGAACACAATCTGATCTTATAGGCCTGTGATGCCAACTTGATTCCCAGTACATAAAGATATAAACAGAACATCAAGTCAAGGCTTTCTACATCTTTCTAGCTCCTCTGGTGTCTGAAGAGCATAGCACCAAGATCCACAGAGGCTGATCCTCCTTTGCTGCTCTCATATCCCACTGTTCAAGGTTCCTTATTGGCTAGGGCTGCAAAATCCCATAGCAGAGGAGGACTTTGAACAGGGTTGCTTCCTCCATCAGGACTCAGAGAGGGACACTCCAGAGACTATGCCATCTCTGGGAGTATCCTCTGTCTGCACTGCTCTCCCTTCCTGTAGCAGAGCAATTTCTACAGGCCTGGAATAAGGCCTTCAGAATATCTGCTGAACTAGCCCTCCAGCTGCAGCAGTGGGGAGAGAAAGACAAATACAATCCAGTTTGGAAAGGGAATAAGACACACTTATCTGCTCTCATAGAGGTTTCAGGAGATCCTCTCTTCCTCTCTAATTGGAGACCTGGAAGAAATTCTGTTCAGCTGTAGTACGCATGAGGACAAAGCCAGATGTGCGTAAACTGCCTATTCTAGCCTCCAAACTGGCAGCCTTGGGAGTATACAGGCTGCCCTCCATTCAAAAGCACAACAGCAGCATTTGCATGGCACTACATGGCTATAACTTTTTTAACTCCAACTTGGCAAGCCTGCATGAAGTTAATGTCCTGATATGTCAAATCATATTGGGATTTGCCCATACAGGGCACCCTGACTTGCAAAGTGTAGGCATACCCAGAGATTGCTATGTCCCGCAGCTGCAACTCACATCTACACCTAGGAGGCACCTAGCTGGGTGCACTTACAGCCATGGTAGGATGTATGGCAACTGTGCTATTTCTCTCTCTGCCACATTCAAAGCACCATCACAGCTAGCAGCAATATTCTATCTGTACAGTGATGTAGCTGGAGAGGCTAGGAAACCAGCTGCCATTCTTTCTGTAGCATTGCAATTCCCACAATTCTGTCACTGATTTCCCAAAAGATTAATCTGAAAACTTTTTTGCAACCTATCAGAAGGGAAGAAAGAGGCAGGAAAACTCAGCAGCTTCAGAAAACCACAGAAAAAAAGGCTGTGGCATCCATCATTTTGAAATCTGACAACTGCCATGGTACTCTACCAAGCACTGATTAGCAAGTCTCACAACGCCATTAAGTGTATTGCCATGCAACACTGACTAGGCTGGGTGTACAAGAAGCTCAGATCTCAGGGCACTGCCCAAGGCAGACTAATTGCAGAGAAACAGCGATGTGTCCTCAGAGATGCTGTTCACATCAACCCTGAAAAAAAGGTCATAACCATCATATGTCAGAAACACAATGGTAGTTTTATTTGCAACATGTTTGTGGGGGAGCCTCCAAACCATTCTGCTTCATGCAAATCAGCAGTGACCTTGTGGTTTTTGGCAAATTGCCCAAGTTTGGGTAACTTGGCACATATACATCAAACAAACAGCAACAGCAGATGACTTTTTAATTTTAATTAGACAAAGGACTAATGCTTTTAAATGCAACTCAATGTCATCTTTGAGGAACAAGACTGCTGAACAGAAATTTCTTTACATTCCATTAAATAATGGCAACAAAATGACTGATTAATTATGAAAACTACCTTTTAAAAGCCTTGTGGGCGTAGCACAGAGATAGTTGGATGGTGACTAATTTTCCATATCATTCAATATCTGTAATTTGGATTTTAAATTAGATGAAAACAGAAATTGCCAGACTGTCTGTTCCTCCTTTACAAGGAAGGTGTAGCTAAGTGAAATGCTACCCTAAAATCCTTTTGTTAAAGCACTTCATTTTATGCCAGAGCCACTGTCACCAATACTCTTGCAGAAGCTGCTTTGTTTCAGGACAACAGCCATTCAAGCCTAAGAAGTTAATGTTGCAGTTCAACAAATCCACAACTACTTTAAGGGACTGCTTGCCATTTATGTATTTCAAACAGAACAGCTTAATCAGATCTAACTGCAAAGCAATGACAGCAAAGCTGTGTGCTTATAAGTGACAACAGCAGCAAGACTTCACTATGTAGTTAGGGCAAATTACATGGATATTCTGTTGTAATATTTCCTAGGCCTCTTCTTTACTCTAGTAATCATCAGCCTCATTGAAAGCAGAAACAAAACTGCCACTGATCTGCTTTGGGACATTACTTCAGGCCAACTGTTTTTTGTATTCTGGCATCTTCAGAGGTTGTCACCATTACCCAAGACAGAGTTTAAAGATAAAGAAGTCCACATCCACTAGAAGCACCAAGGAAACAGTATCCATGTACTTACTTAGCAACTGCATTTATATACAAATAAACACATCCCCACTCTTTATACATTACCCACGCACCTGGCACATGGTTAATTCCACAGTCTATTACGATTGCACCAGGTTTGATCCATTCACCTTTTACCATTTCAGCTTTACCAGCTGCAACCACCAGGATATCAGCTTTACCAACCTACAAAAACAAAACCAAATAAACAGCTCTGTATCACACCGGCAGTGGAAGAACGCAGGAGCTGCTTCAGCAGCAACTTAGATCAGCTTCAACTGCAGTGAAACTGTGTGCTCACCCATTGCCATCGGAGGGATGGAAGGGTGTCAGCAATTAAAGGTAGCTAGCAGTTCCTTGGCAGGGATAAATCCCTGCAGCCAGAAATTATAGCCTATTTTCACACTCCTACCCTGAAGTATTGCTAGTCAACACTTCACAACCTCCTTTGAACTTCTCCATGATTCCCAAGTAGATCATACAGACTACTTTTAGATAAAATTAAAGCCTTTGCATATTCTTATCTTCCTCCCTTCAAATATTCCTGCATATTCAGCTGCTCTTTTCAATGCTAGAAATATACCCAGCACTCATCAGACAGCAGCCAAGAACAACCCCTGCACAGAACTCTAAGTGGCACCTCACTTGTGGCAGCACTGTCTTGCGGTTTTTATGTCCAGGGCTGTGTGACATGCAACTCCAGGGAAAGCTGATTGTAATTCAGCACTAATATTCATTCACATAGCAGTCAGTAAATTTGACAGATCTGGTCACAAAGCTTGTGTTAGAGACTCCGACTAAAGCTTCTCATCAGTTCTTGCACTGCTTCATTCATGTCTGCTTAGGAAGCTGCTATCCCTTGGATTTTTTTCTTTTAATCTTCAAGGGAGATAAACTATTTTTAAGATTTCATTAAGAATTAGCACTTCAATTGTTAATCAACTTAATGACAGTCTTATTGAACAGTAACTCAATGCCATGAAGCATTGCTGTGTTTCTGATCTTCTCTCTGAGTTATATTCAAATACACCTACCCCCTTTTCAGCTTTAATACTTGCGTACAGAGCCTGGCAGTGTTGATTGCTCTACAAAATCAAAGTAGGTGGCAGCACAGCAACACGCTATTTCTGTCACTCTCACTGCTAAAGAGAAAATGGTACCAACTCCCAGTCACAGAAAATAGACTGAAAAAAAAACAAACCCAACTGGAGAAAACATTTGGCCTAGCATTTCCCAGCCATTAAAGCAAAAGACCACCTAGCCTTTTTGGAAAAAAATAAAACCATATGCTGTCTTGCAGGCCACTACATGAAGATTAGGAAGGGATGGTTAAATTCTCAGCACTTGCCCAAACAAAACAAAAATAATAATTTTATTGTTATAATTAAACCCCTCTAATTAAGGGCCAAAAATAATCAGGATCCTATTCCAGTAGATGTATTTACACAACCATGCAATGAACAGGACTGGGAAACTGTTTCAGATGAAAGACAACCCAGACCCAATGACTTAAGAGTAGCACTACACCAAGCAGTAATGTGCAGCAGGTAACTACAGCCTCATGCATCCAGCCTGTCCTTACCTCCTCAGCCAGTGTCAAGGTCTTTGAATGGCAAACGGTTACTGTTGCATGATTCCAGAGCAGCAGGTCATGCATGGGAGCACCAACGATCTTACTGCGACCAACCACTACAGCTCTTTTCCCTGCAACCTGGATGCCTGCATCACAGAAAGTGAGGAGAAAGTAAAAATAGGTCATTGTGTATCCTGGTACAAATTAACTCAAATGGGTCTGGACTCTTTTGGTCAGTTTAAGTCTGGCTACTATTTTTCTTCTGGGCTGTGTGTGATAGGAAACTGGAGTTGGGAGGGAGGAAGGAAGGACCATTTTAAAACTAGTTCTTTTACTATCTGAAAAGGCAGAGATGAAATGTGGCATCTCAAAAAAAGTTTCAATGTGAAGCGCAACCTTGCAATGTGCATAATTTCTCCTCTTATTGAAGACTACTGCAGTAATGAATAATGGATGGCAACCTCCTTACCTGTCTGCCTGATGAGTTCCATGCATCCTTTTGGTGTACAGGGAATAAAGCAGTCTCCAAGGTCGCCTCTAGAGAGTTTCCCAGCATTGATGCTACTTAGGCTGTATTTTGAAAGAATAAAGGCCAAGTAAGACTCTCAGCCTCATGATCAGCATTCAGAAGAAAAAAAATAAAATAGTTTCTTTCTGGAGCAGCTGTCATGCTCTCCAGGGGTGAAGTCAGATTACCCATCTACATCCTTCTCAGGTGCAACAGCATTGGTTATTTTTTCTGTATTGATGGGTTTATCAGAGTCAAGTGGCAGCTGCACTATAAAGCCATGAACAGCAGGGTCTCCATTCAAAGAGGCAATGCACTTGAGGACCTACAACAAGTAAAGACCAAAAACCTAATGGCCGTTAAACTGAAATATGACTGATGCAAAGGAAAAAGCACAATCCTATCTGGATTAGCAGACACACACAGTATGTTTAGTTTTTCCACCCAAGAGTATAAATGACTCACATTTTTTATTTTTAGAAATATACCTGTTAAAGTCTCTAAATTTTACATTGTAGTGGTTTAGTTTTCTTTTAAAAAATAAAATAATCTCAGCAGGTTCCAGGTTTTTTTTCATGAGTTAATATTTATGGACAAGCAGTCTTTTTTTATAAGATGAGAGAGCAAATACAAGTTCACATCTTGAGCTCAAAACCAAAATTATGTTTTTTTTCATTATTGGCTGTATTACTTACATCAGCTTCTGTTGCTGTGTTTGGCAGTTTTATGTGATTGGCACTGATCCCAATCTGCAAATGAGAATACCAACAAATGATATGATTTCGGAATTGATCTGGCTATTCTCTCAGTCCAGCCCAGCCACAGCTACATTCTGTCACGTTTCCCAGGTCTATCTCCTGTTCCTGTGGCTACAGTCCTATTATTTGGAAATACCATCAATGAAGAAGAAGAAAAAAGCTGAGTGCTTCGCTTGCTTAGATTGGTTCATACTTCAGCTGTCCTGTTCACCTTCTGACATGAACAACATCATCTGGGCTTGACAGCATACTGCCTTGAAATGCCAGCAGAGAAGATGGCAGCTATCACCTAGGGAAACAGGGACTCATCTACGTTCTTGGCCCTGCTGTAGCATGCAGTGTACCACTCAGTGACAGATGCAATGGAACTGCAGGTACAAGATATTCAGGGAAGATAAGTGCATGGCCACAGAAAGGAAAGACAGAGCATCAGCACTTCAGACACACATAATCTAGGAGATGATCACACAAAAAGTGGCACCAACCCACACTGTTGTTACAGGAGTACCCCACTTGACTGTCAGGTTACACACCTATACTACTTCCTTATAACAAGGAATTCAGGCCAACATTGGTTTCTCCAATAAGAGCAAAGCTTAGACAAAACTATTTGATTTGCATCTGTTTTTTCATACTCAGATTTGACCTAATGTAGGTGGGTAAAAAGAAATATTAAGAGTTTGGGCATTACCTCAGCAGCAGCCTTCAGCTTCATATTAATGTAGAGGTTTGAATCATCCCGATTTCCAACCTAAGGTTGAAAAGACAGTTGAGTCACGCTGCAGTGTAGAGACCCAGTCAACAGCTGAGATGGGCTTAACCCTTAGCTTCCTTGGCTTCCTTTGAGCTACACCAAGGAGACAGAGGTATTCTTGAATAACTGTAAAACACACTGATAGAGGCTATAAGTAGCTGGAATTAACAGGAAAATTGTCCTTTCAAGTAAGAGGCAGCTAAAGACAAGTTGTCTGATCTCCTGCATAAACACTATTTACACCTGTTGAAAATAGAAACACAGTGGTCTCCAAAACAGAAAATACTGCCTGCTATCTCATCTGAGAAAGTCAAACCTCTAGCTAATTAACATGATCAGCAGGTGCTGATAACATCCAATTATCTGATTAAGGCTTTCAGAAAACTTGGGCCTCTTTGATACCCAGGAATCTTAATTTTATGCACATATGTATGCCCTGATGGAGAGATTTCTTCCACTGCTGTTTTGTACCTTGAGAATTTTCCTGCCAACCCCGCACCCCCCCCCCCCTGCCCCCAGCAAAACAAGAACAAAGCAGTGCACCAAGAAAGCAGCAAATGGAACAAAAGCCTGTAGTTTTTGGCAGTACTGGGTGACTACAGTACAATTGTATTTCAGAATACTACCTGCAACATCCAGTATGTTCTGTTAAAGGTAATACTCCTTGTAACCTTAAGAAAATAAGGGACAAATAAGGAAAAGCTGATAAGCACCCTGTTCCCTGGTACTTGGGAGCTATCCCTGGTTCCCACCAGAATACAGGCTGCAGGGGTGACTGCATTACCTGATCACCCAGCATACATTAGTTGTTCTTTCCAAGGGTTAGACAAAGGGGCTGTCTCCCCTTTAAAGTCTGCTGGGTTTAGGAAAAGGTATACCTCATACAGGGCGGAAAAGAAGAAAGAGAGCAGGCATCAGATGTCAGCAAACAGACAGCATATATTCTGCAAAAGAGGACATTACTGACTACAAGACAAAAAATAAAGATTAACTGATCTACTCTTTGAGCTCAGAGGACACCAGATACCTCCCAAGAAAACAGCACATATTGTGTGGGGTGCTACATATCAGGAACAGCTAATTGTCCTGACTTAACTGAAAAATAGACAGCTGAGCATATCAGTATTAGGAGATGAACTCCAAGCCCAGACCATTTGCTGGTTTACAAAAGTGTCAGAGAGCCAAAGAGCAAACAGGTTGTAAAGGACTCTGAGACAACCCAGGATTGAAGAGAACACAGGCCAACCAAGAAAAAATTCCAATAACACTAGAAGACAGCAGTTTTTGAAGACAATTTACAAGGTCAGCAGTTCAGCAGCTTCCATCAAAGTATTCCTTACTAGTTTTTAAATAAAACACCTTCCTCCTTCCTTCTAAACACCTGAAGACAAGTCTTCTGTAGAGATAATCTTCTTAAAGCTAATGGAAAAGAAAACCAGAAAAAAAACAAACCACAAACAAATTTGTTCCTGGCATTGAAGAGGACGCATGGTCTTTGTATACTATAGTGGTCTCAGCACTGGAATCCAGAGATGGGAAGAGCTCTTCAGGACCCCAAAATACTGAATAAGAACAGAAGCCACTTCTGTAAGCAGCCACGTTCAGTCCATCAATCCTTTGTGGCCACACAGTTCCTTCCTGCTACATGACACTTGCTACTGCTAGTCACCTTCTGATCCAAGCACAAAGAGTTTCCATTTTTTACAGCTGCAAGGAAAGAACCCCCACCACTTTAATTCTGCCAAATACAGGCCAAAACCCTGTACTTATGAGTCCTTTTCTCCTCCCCAAGAGTTTCTGTGTAGACTTTAGCACTTACTCACACTTCTGACAGACATCAAATTTAGCAATGGGATTTTCTTCCATTCCCTGCACTCAAAGTGTTCTTGGCCAAAGGTGGTTTTGTTTGCTTTTTTTGTTTCTTTTTCCCCTTGCCTCTCCAAGTTCTGACATAACAGCAGACCAAATCCCTTAATAAACACCCCATTTCAAAGATTTCTGGTACAAATACATCTCTGAAAGCTGACAGGCTTTGGGCTCACACAAATGCAGAGACTTGGAATACAGTCTACAAGCACTGCTTCCTCTTAACAGGCAAGAAGCCTATTCACCATTTCACAAACAACGCTCAGAGAACTGCAAGGGTCTGATGAAAGAAAAAAAAAAAAAAAAAAAGAATCAACCCCAAAATGTTTCTGCACCCAGGTACTTGGGGAAAAGACATCACAGAACTGTGTTACCATCTCACAGGGAACTCTGCTATTCTATGCCTTATAACATGTTACTATTTGCACATCGATCAGCTGTGTACTTACCATTGCAAAGCAATACAGATTTTCTATAGTTGTCATTAAGGAAAACAATACCTGCAAAATTGCAAGTCCTGGTCTGAATCCTGGGAATTTCTCTTTCATCTCAACAACTTGCTGCTTCAGTCTCTCCCTCACTTCTCTGAAGATGGAAAGAAAAACAACAAAGTAGAAGTTAACCAAGGGCCTGAATTCTCATACAGTGATAAGTCAGGAGTTGAAAAGATGACAGATGGGCAGACTGGCAAGCACATACTTATGCCTTGAGTACACAGGTCCCAGCAATCTCCAGATAAGATTAATGTCCATAAATCACTAAGACACTTTGGAAGTTTCATTCAAACTTTTTTTTTTTTTTAAAAAAAAGTCCACATTGTGCTTCTTCACCCTCCTCCTCACAGTCTCATAAGATACAAGGGTAAAAAAAAAAGTACAAAATTTGGCATGGAAACTCCTGGGATTTTAAAATCCCTACTCAAAAGCAAAGCCTCTTTCCACATATGCCATACCAAATCTACCTGTCTTCCACAGGCACCAGTCAATATGGTCACACATGCTGTCTTGGTAAAGGATAATGAACCTACAGTGGTAAAACCCTAGAAAATTGCTAAACAAACAGGAGGTACCCAAAGATATACCCCTTCTACAGTTGGTCATTACTATATGCTTCTATTTCCTGCCTGCTTGGCCTAACCCAGGCTAGGTAGGCTGCAGTCCTACACTCACCTTCCTGCCTCCAGTCTGCTTCTGTGCATGCCAACACACATTCAAGAAAATGCCCCCAGTCCCAGATTCCAAACAAGGCAAAGATTTCTCCATGGGAGCAGGAAGGAGAATGGGAGGTGGACAGAGGTGAAGCAGGGAGGAAAATTAGCTAAACCCCGGTACACAGCTCAGATCAACTCTTCAGTGAAGACAACTTTAAGGATACAATTATTAAAACAAATCTTTGAAACAGAGGCATGACAGGATTCACTTATTAGTTAATCTAGCCCAGTTGTGAACTCATACTGAGTTTACTATGCAATGTTTTAGAGATAACGAGTAGCCATCACTGATAAATTAGCCACAGACAGCTCAAGAGCCACTGTCACCACCCTCCCCAGCCTTGCAACCCTCTCTAATTTCTCCATCGCTGTCTGGCCTCACCAGACATGATCCTTCACCAGGGAAGGTGGTGAGGAAGAGGTCCTGGTGCCAGGCCCAACATACTCTTTCAAATTTGAAATTCTGCCAAAAGCCTGGGTGCAGCCCCAGCACCACTACTCTGTCTCCTCACCAGAGGCATTCGGGATTCAGAAAGAACTGGCCATTCATGCCCATCTGATGGGCATCTTCCCTCCATGGAAGGAGGCTGTGGCACTTCACTGCATGTGTAGGAGATACTCAAGAGGCAAAAGCCAGGTAAGCAAACCTCACAGGACACTAGAGGCTTGACAGGTCTGTCCTCCTCCATGTGATCTCCAGCCTGTGTCCCACCCACTATTCTCAGAGATGAGAAGATGCTACTATCACGTTTAGCAAATCTGCCCTGCTCCAAATGCCTTACCGTTTAAAACACAGATGGTCTCCTTGTGCTCATCTACCCTCAAATCAGTATCACAAGGTCTGCTACTTCCCAAGTAGAACCAGACTTCCCAAGACTGGAGGAGGTGCTGTTGGTGCCAGTTCATTAAAAATTCAAACAGCAAGGGTATGAGGACAGAGTAAGTAGCTGATGCCAGCTGGGAGGCTGCAATTCCTGCCATATAGGGAAATTCCAGGATGACAGATAGCTGGTGAAGCCAACTCTACCCTGCAACTATGAGCTCCAAATCAGAAATGCCAGAGGCAAGAAGAAAGGGAAATGGAAGCAGCACATGGCTCTGCTGCAACTCAGCAGCTCTGATCCCAGAGGACAGTTGTAGCTGGCCCAGCCAGAAGCAGCCCTGAGGCTGTTCTAAGTCCCATCTTGGGGAATCACACAGCCTCCTGCTCCATCCCAAATCATGCATCTCACCTGGTGCCCCCTGAATCACATGGTCAGAGCTCTGCTGCACCTGAAGAGCAGGTTCAGAGTATTTATAGGTGTTTGCATCTGGCCAAGCTGTTCAAAGTCTCTTAACAAGCTTCGGTTAAATAAATTGTTTGCAATTTTACTTAAGAAATAGTAGTTCCTAGGCTTCCTTTAGCTATTACCTCTGTAAAAGACTTGACACAAAGTCTGGCCTGCTATGACACTGTTTTCTGGACTCATCAGCCTTGTCCTAGCAATTCTTCATGCTGAAGTGACAGAAGTTCATCTGCTGTGTAGCAAAATCACCAACTGCCTCTCCTTTCACTCCAGCTGTAAGCCCCTAGAGAAGGCACCAAACCTACTGCTGCAGACACAACAGGACCTGAGCTCACGAGCAGCCTGTAACAACACCACAGTGATCTCAAGAAGCATCACCACTGTGCATGACCTCTGAGCGGGTGCTGCAGGCCAGCTCTTTGAGGGAGCTATTTCTGAGAACAGCCTCCAGTGTTCCGGTAAGAAAAGCACAGCACTGGTTTGTGGCTAGCAAAAAAAAAAGAAATGCAAACAAACGTATCATAATTTATGATGCAGTTAAGCCCTCTGAAGGGACAGTGAACTGGAAAGGGTCTCAGCTCTGGGTTCTACTTTTAATCCAGTCTTCTCAGTGGAGGAGAAACAAGCCCACCCAAGGGTCTAGTTTTCCTCTGCGAGGCAGGGCTGTGGCGTGCTTTCACCCCCAGCAGCCGTGACTGTTCACATATTACGATACTGTCATTTTCTGTAATTAGGCGCTAGCTCACTTCCCCTTCAGTTACTGAAGAAAGGTAGCATGCACAAACACATGAAGTGGTGCTGCCAGAGCTGATTTGCTTTAGGAGCCTTGAATCAAGAAATCACTTCTTAGACAGCCATCTAGTGTTAGGTACCACTGCTCTCTAGTTACCACAAAAGCCACAGGTGCAAAGGTTTGAGAGAAAAGTAAGAAAAAAAATAATCCTTGTTTTATCTCCGCAGACTTACAAATACAAAATAATCTTTGAAGCTAGCAGCTATTTAGTGATACAGTTTGCAAAATTCTATTGTGGACTTCAGGTCTTCACAAAGATAAAAGTTCATGTTGATAAATTAACAACATTTTTGTTTGCCGTATGAAAACACTTTGAAGTCTTCAAACATAAATTTGCAATTGTCCATGGCTGTTCCTCCAAAAGCCTCCCCTCTGACGCTAAGATCCCTCCTGTGCCCACATGCTCTTCCACAAACAAACTCATACTGCAAACAAGGGTCCAGGGTCCACACAGGTTAAGGACAGCACACGGCTCTAAGCACACAGTGCAAAAGCCACCTCCAAACATTAAAAAAAACAACTGCTAGCCTTTCTTTCTCTAGACTGCAACAGTGGCTGAATTTAAATTAAGTGAATTTCCCAGAACAGCAAAGGACAAACCACACTCCTCCAGCCCTGTTGTAAATGGAGAGAGATGCACAGCTCCCATGCTAGTGCCTCCTCAGGCAGACCCCACCACTACCCCTATGTGATTATATACACACAACGGCTGGGGTGGCTGTGGTGTGAGCATACACGTCACCATACTGAAGATGACGTCAGGCTGTGTTTCTGTCCCTTCTCTGGGTAGTAGGGCCCTAGGCCTATGCGACTATTGCGAAATGTATGACCTGGCAAACACCTCCTTCAGAGACGATGCTCTAGAAGAGGTCTGCCCCCAAAGAGGAGGGTTTGGCCTCACTGCCTGGATCACAGATTTCCCAAAAGTTTCAGAAACATGCAACAGAAGTGCTCTTGCTGCAGCCCTCCAGAAATGGCTGTATAAGGCTCATAGTCCTCCCCAGGTCCTGCACCATCTTGGTCAGGGCTGTGGTCCCTGTAGCCATTCCTCCTTAGAGCATGCAGCACTGCCACTGCTCACTTTCTGTTGCCCCCATGAGAAGAAAAGAAACGAAACTGGAGAAGGGGAAGCTTGTCTCTCCACACTGCAAACCTCCATGGCACTGTGTCCTAGCTAGCAGGACAACTGCTTTATCTTCAAATACTGTGAAGAGGCTACAAGCAAGCATGCCACAGAACATCCTATTGGCACATCAAAGAAGAGACAGAAAGGAGTCTCTCCTGGGGAGAGTCACAGGTTGGCTGTCCCAATGGAGTGGCACTGGAATGGGAACTGCCTTGGGAAAGTCTATCTGAATTGCTGCTGGTAATTTGACTGATGGTTGCAGTTGATGGAAGACACTGTTTAGAGAACAGAACTGGAATCTGTTCATAAGTCTCCTGCCATACCACTGCATGATCCTGGCACACTGTCATCTCATAGGGGAATTACTTGCTTCTTTCTACCACTTCCACACTCCCACAGTTTTTAACCACTCTTTCAGTTGTGTCAGCTCAAATGCTTGTCTGAGCACTCTTGAGGCCAGATAAATACATGAAGATACCTTTGCTTTTTTATAGGCTTTTTTGTCATGTCCAGAATGCTAGTCCAATGAGGGCCACAAAATGGCTGAGCTGATGAAGCAATCATTGTAGGGGATGGGATAGGCAGCATTTGAGGAACATCTCAAATGTGGCTGGCTGCCAACAGAACAAGAGAGTTTAAGTTTCACATAAAGCTGAGTCTTTAAAATTTACACAGAAGAGTTTGCCCCAAACATGAATTAAAATACCATGAACTGTCATGACCAGCTTCCCATGCTGCAACATCAGTCACACCAATCAGGTCTGCATCCCAAAACTGATACCACATACAACACCCAACTATCAGGTGATTTAATCAGAGGAAAACGTAAGAGAAACAGATAAGGACTCAATCCACCTTTGTGGGGCTGCAAGCACTCCAGACAATACATCTACAATGGTCTGTCTTCACAAAGAGTGATATTGAGATTTTCTTCCTTCCACTAAGGGGACATGGCAACCCCCTACAGGTTCTTTCCCTTAGGACTCCCCCTTTCCATGTAACCTGGTACCGATGCACACAGATGACAGCACTGTGGCCCTGCTGTCCACCAGACAATGTTTTCTCCTAGCTTGTAACCTCTTTGGAGCAGAGTCCCATTTTTTTTTTTCATTCTGTGTCTGTACAGCACCTAACAGAAGGGGTTCTTGCTCATATTTGGGCCTGCTTGGTGGTGCTGAGCAGTACTGGACCACAGAGTTCACTTTCTAGGTGTGAGCTAGCTTTATCTCCTCATCAAGTTTTCCTTATTTGTAGAGACAACGAAGCTCTCTCTTGAAGTATTTATTCTCTTTATGTGTTTCACAAAAATAGAATGCCACTATCTACCTGATTTTTGTTTAAATAACTGACATGACTGAATTAGGTATTTTTTTCACCTCCCTTTGGTGAAGGGGTGCTTGGTGACAGGAGAAGAAAGTTCACAAAACTTAGGAGTTTTGATTTCAAATACTCACAGAAACTCAGAATTATGTAGTTGTAACACTACTTGATTCATTCACCTCACCTGTTAATACTTGACTTACAGACAGTTTTCTCAATTAAAGGATAAAATAACAAAAAAAGCCCCCCTGAAAGATAGTAACTTAAGACTGCAATTGAGTCAAGTCAGAAACTCTCCCCTTCTACAACAGGCAATTCAGTTGAAAATTCCTAGAAAAAACACATGCCTATCACTGCTTCTGCTGCCAGACTCTTGGCCTGGGGGCAGACTCTGGACAAGGAGAATCCTCTGGACCAGCACTTCTCTAGAGGATGTGGAAGAAAGGGACAGGTATCTGCAGGGCAGAGAGCCCATTTCCTTCTACCTCCTTCAAGTACTCCGCTAGCAAAAATCAGAACTATGTAAGGCCCACTCCTGGAGAGCACACGATGGGTTTGCTATACTGGACATAAATACAGCAGAAATAAACCAACTGAAGGAGGGCAGCTGTACAGCTGCAATTATGTTTCCATTTCATGTTGTCTTCTGGTCAAGATTTGAGGCCTTTGGAAAACAGGTTTCAGCCAAACACCTTGGAGATGTGCTGGAAACCAAGTAATCCTTTCTCCTGTATGTGTCTATTAAAAGCTTATGCGTCTTCCAAGCTATTTCCACAACATCACAAAGGTCCTCATCTCTGAAAACAGCTGTCGATGTAATACGGAAAACAAACAGAAACAAAAAAAAATGCCACCACTGTATCTATAAGCTGAAAGAAAGAAACAAAATATGCACTGCAAAGGAACCTTGAAGTTTTAAGGTGAATGCTCAGAATTCCTCCAAAACACATTCACTGTAATCAAGCTAGCATCCTTCGAGATTTCTAGTCACTCTAAAATTGCAATAAACATATAGCTTGAAAGGATCTACTACGCCTTAGGGGCATTTTCTACCCCAGAAAAAGGAAGCCTGCAGTAGGCAGATGACCACGTACCACCAGCACGACATATATGACATGCAGAATGCGCTGGCTTCAAGACTGCCAAAAGCATAAGGTGTAGGGAAGCACACAAGACTGAGAGACTGCAATACCTAAGTGGTACTGGCCCAAAAATTACCGGGTAAAAAATATGCGAGGAGCCTTTCGTCATGGATATTGAAACTCAAGACACATTAGGCCTACTTTTCAGAAATGCTCCACTGTCAGTTGGCTGTAGATGCGTCATATGCAGCAATACTTAACATCTGGTCTAACAACTTTTCAGAGATTTCTTAGGACCATTTCAAATTTACACTTTCTGTCCAAATCCCCTGGTTATAGAGAGAAGGTACAGAATGAACCTACCTAAACAAACCCCATTTGCACAGAGTATCACAACAAAGCATTACCTTTTGCCAAACACTGCGTTTTCCTAGAGTTAGTGACATTTGTTTAGCCTTCTTGCCAGATGTGTATGTATAGTAGAAGTAGGAAAAATAAGCAAACTAAAAAGATACAACGCAGGGTCACCTATACTCAGGGCTTGCCAGCTGAGTAAAAGCTAAAAAGCAGAAGGAAGCCTTTTCTTCCAGGGTCTGACAAACCTTTCAAAGAGTTGGACTCCCGTGAGCATTCATCATGACATTATCCAATACATGGATTAATTTATTTTGCTTTAAAAAGGGATGACCAATGCCTGTACAGTATGAACACAGAGACCGTACCCAAAGCACAGACAGGTTCCCGACTCCTGCTCGTAAAGCATCCCAAGAGCACCGCATAAATACACAAAAACTGTAAGTCAGCTGGCCATTTCACACCTGCCTGGGCGCTCATCTCAGCGCAAAGATGCTGAGCGAGCGATCGCAAGCCGCTCTGCAGGGCTGATGCTGGACGCGGCCACTGAGACCCAAAGCAGACGCACCGCTGGGTTTCTGGGGGGCAATGCAGCACGACAGCACTTTAGGTTCTCCTGAAGAGCTTTAATACCACCTCCATTTAATAACTCTTCCCAGTCAGGAAGACGTAAGCTTTGAATGCAACGTAGTGAAAAAGCTTTAGGGTGTCTTCAAACCTGCTTCGTCCCGGCAGACCCAGAGCAAAGGCCACCACAGCCCCATTCTCCCGGCCAGCAGGGCTCGGTCCCCCGGGGCACCCCCAACCCGCCAGCCGCACCGGTTTCGTTCCCGACCGCGGCTCCCCACAGACTTTCCCCGCCCCAGGGGAACCCCCGCGCTGCGCTCCACAGCGCCGGGCGCTCGGCGGGAACGAAGAGCGGGCGGGCGGGCGGGCAGGCAGCCCACCCCGGGTTACGTACGCGGAGACTATCTTGCCGCTGAGGATCTCGGCGGGCGCCATGGCGAGGGCGGGCAGGCAGCGGCCGAGCGCGGCAGCGACTCCCAAAGCGTCTGCGAGACAGGTTACCCTCACGGCTGCCCCACTCCGCGCCTCACGTGCCCCCAAACTTTCGGCGGCCGCCGGCCCCACCGCGCAAGCGCTGCCCCCCGCCCCGCCCCGGAGGAGGGAGGAGAAGGGGCACCGGTGGGCGGCCATGGGCTCCCCTCACGGTGGTGGCCTGGGGGTGGCGGGCGCGGTGACCCCTGCCCTGCCCCTCCCGCCGCCGTGAGGCGCCCAGAGCCCACCCGGCGCTGAGGGGAGCGGGGCTGAGCGGCGCTGCGAAATGGCCGCCGAAAGGTCGCTCGTAGAGGCGCCGCTGCTGGCCCCGGTCCTTCCCGCCGCCCTGCTCTGCGGGGAAGGGGCCTGGGCGGCAGGGTCGGCTGCAGGCGCCGGGAGGGAAGGGCGAAAGCTGCCCTCGGAGCTGGGGGCTGAGGGGCTGCGCGGTGGTGGGACACTGCCCGCGCTCCTGGTGGTGGGCTCTGCACAGCAAATTACTAGCTGTGTCTCTAAGAAAATTGCAAATCAGTGTAAGAATAATCTCTGTGTTTCATGTGCTGGGGTCGTGCTGTGATACTCCTCAGTCATTATGCAAAGAGTGATTTTTGTTCGTTAGGATTTCAACACATTTGTCCAGCTTAAAACCACCAAACCGGTGGCTAGCCAGTGTATAAAGAGGGCAATGAAGAAGAGGGTGGGATTGTGGCCTAAAGTTCATAGGAGTTGGCAGGAGTGAGAAACAGGTTCCTAACGGTTGCCTTCAAGGAGTATACTTGAAGCAGGTAATCCAGTTAGAACTGTTGAAGGTGTAGATTCCTGCCAGGCAGCTGCTCAGATCCATGCAGTCCTCTGTGTGTGCTGTTACTTACGTGAAGAAGACTTTTCCTTATTCTGCAGGCCAGCGCAGACATTTCAGGACCTTGCAGAGAAAGTCAGCTTTCAGTGGTTTTCTTATATACGGCAAGTAAGTGATGGGTCCGGCCAACGCTGGAGATGGGAAAAGCAGTTAAATGTCGCGGAGGCAGATGTGGTCGGGGAAGATAATGCCATGACCCAGTGAAGTTAAAGGAACTCATCAGTTTTTCCTGCTGATATCTAGCACATGGTTAGAGAACGGGTCCACAATTCAGTAAAGCGATGATAAAAAGATCAGGGACAGGGAACTGGCAAATTGGGGTGGACCCACAGCGTTAGGTTGCTGTTGGGGAGTAGTAGCACGTTCCTGTGCCTGCGGTAAAGCAGACCTCGTACTGTTTTGGGATCTAGCCACGTCTACCACGTGTGGTAGCAGTGCAGCAAAGAAACAGGATAACACCACTGCAAATTAACAAGCTATGGAGAATAGGGGTTGGATGCTACAACAGCAGTGTTCCCGCTGAGAATCTGAGACTTAAAAGGCCTGTGTGAAGTGCTTTCACGTAGATTTTTGCTTTACATAGAATGCAGAGGTTTGGAAAAAGAAAGTGCCTGTTCCAAAGAGTTTGCTAAGAAAGCATTCAATCCTGCTAGTCCATAATGTAATCAGCTCACAAAGGGATTTGGGGAACTGTCAGATTTTGAGAAGGGAGAAGTGTAGGCCTTGCAGCTTCTGCCTAGGGCACAGAACTATGAGGGAGGAAATACGTGGGCCCTTCTGTTTCAGAAGCCTTAAGGTTGCTTCTCTGGTGTGCTAGGAGGGCGGTATAAACAATACATAGTTTGAAACTTCCCTGAGGATAACGCTTTTCTTTGTGTTTCCTTTCATAGCCTAACAAGCGTCACCTTTTCTGCTTTTTCTACTCAGAGGAGAGCTTCCTACCGCAAATGGTTAAACCACCTTAAATTAACAACATGTTGTAATTGTAGGATTAAAGGTCAGAAATTTAAAAGCGACTTGGAAAAGAGGAAAAACTCTGCATTTGGGGGCTTTTATATGCTAAATAAAAAAAGCTAGAAAGAACTTCTTTTTCTCTTCTTTCATTATGTGTTCCTTGTATTTCCTGGAATGTTCCAACAGGCAGTTGCAGGATTATACAATCAAAACTGAGATTATTCAATTAACTGAGAGAAGGGATTTTTCTAGGCTGCTTAAAATTCTGTGTCTTGTTTGTTTCTTCTGTTGCCTTTATCTGAGGCCTGAATGAACTCTTGGGGGGGGGGGGGGGGGGGAACCAAACTGTATTTAAAAAAATGCAAAAGACGGACTCCTTCAGTTAAATACAGGGTAAACTCTTCAGAAACAGCTTTTACCAAAAAAAAGATTTGACATGAGATGATAGTGTAAAAATACCAGGCAGTAAAAGAAAAAGAAGAAAGTCACCTTCTTTAAAAATATTCAGATGACCTTATTTGCAGAGTGATGAGCAGAAGCTAGTGCCATCAGGAGCTGTGGATTCCTACCCACAGTTGCTAACTTCCATGATTTGCATGTGTGTGTGAGCATTAACGTCACTTACTGCTTTTCATAATGCCCCAGCTCCTGAAAAAAAGATGTCTCATGATAACAGATAAAACATTGAAAATGAAAGGAAATAAAAATAATTCCAAACATCTTCTTCTATTATCTCATTGTTTTTGAACCAGATTCTCACTTTTGGGGAGGGACAGACTCATGAATTTTAAATGTTTATGCCAGAAAATCAGACTAGCTAACCTTGTTTTATCATAGCAGGAAGTTCTTTTGTATTTCTAACTTGTCTCATGTGGCAGTCAAGTATTAAAGCTGAGATTGTTCCTCAGAAGTTGTATGTGTCATACTTTTATGTAAGAACATGTTCTTTAACACTTACTGTTAATTGTCACCCTGAGGTCAAAATACTGGAAATGGGGTGGAAAAGGAACAGAAAAGGGATTATGTGATGAGAAATGGCTGAACAGACCCTTCTGCTCCGTTCATATCAGAGCCAAATCCAGCCCCAAAACGCAGTGAAAAAGTTAAAGCTTCTATTCACATACAGGAAATCTCAGAGAAACACAGTGGCAAAGGAGACAAACATTGTGAAAATGTTTACAAAGTTCACAGCAATGATCAATGTTTTATGCTTTCAGTACAATGCTTTTGACCATATTCATGCAAAAGAATGAGATAAAAACTAATGCCATGGTAATAGACAGCTCTGAGCATAGTCCGTTTTGTACCAAAGCAGACTTATTTTCTAATGGCTGTTAGGATGAAGGATAAAAACAGTTCCTTCCGGATAGGCTGAAGCCTCAGAGTAAGAGAGACCTCTCTGCTCTGAGTTTTGCCCCAGAACAGTTGTTCTGCCTCACTCATATCCCTGCCAGGCATCCCTGGGTTTGATTTGGCAACTCCCACAGTTTGATTGTTTACCTTTGCATCCACCCCCTCTTACCCAACATGTCAAAAGTCATGGAGGTTGCTCTTCAAAAAAAGCCATGAAGGCTGTAAAATGCACGCCAGAAAGACTTTCAGTGTTACTGATGAACTAACAGCTATGCTTCTGATGGCACAGGGCCCCAGAAGCTGCGATTTGTTTTGAGAAAGTGACCCTGAATCAGCAAACTAAGGAAGAACATTAGGCTTTGCTTCACCTATTAAGTGGGACAGTTAGGATAGCACATTGTCTCCAGTAAAGGAGGAGGAACAGAAAAGTTAGATTAGCTTCATAAACCTTGGTCAGAAAAGAGATTTTGAGAAATCCCGTTTGCAGGAGCACACCAGAAAAAAAGTATTAGACTTTGATTCTTCAAATGCTTACAGGGAACCTTTCCTGCTTAGAGATGTACCACTGAACAAAGCACGATTGGTTAAATGAGTGATGTTACTCTAGAATGTACCCTATCTACCATGATGGAGAACACAACTTTGTAATGGGACAACAGTGACACATTTAAATACCTGCTGTTGGTCAACTCTCCCTTTGATCAGATGACTGAACTTTGACATAAAGCTTGAGATTGACCTCAGTGTACATGCTTTGAAATAGCCCTTACAGCTAAGCTGTGTTAATGTGATAGATAGCACAAGCTAACATTTGTTCCATCATAAAGTGTTTCCTGAGTGTAGTTATCCCCTAATCTGTTTAGCTATCTCATGAGCCCCATCCATTTTAGACATGTCATGGAAATAATAAGTTGGTGATGCGGCCAGCTGTTGGACAGGCACTACAAAAGTAGCTGTCCTGGGTTAAGATGGTATTTTCTCTCTGGCCTTCTCCTTAGGGTTCCTGGTCCAATGTCTGAACTAGCAGAACAGGGATTTGGAGTGCTCCTCATCACTTCAGTGCAAAGGCAGACAGATTAATCAAATCACTTCCAAGAGCAGTTTTAACTACAATGAACTGATTTTCTATAAAGCCAGTGAAGAGTACTTTCTTTGTAGGTTTTTCTGGCAGGGGGGTAGAGCTGCCAACAGAGTGTGTCCAACAGAGGCCTCCAAAGTGGTTTTCTGACCTCCGTCTCAGGCTTGCCATTCACTTGCCTACCATGCAGGGGCTTTGCATTGATCATAGTTTATCTGTCACTCTAAAGACAGCAACAACCAGCTCAGACTACCTCCAAACTTCCATTTGCATTACTATGCCAGTGACACAGATTTGTACATACTGGAGTGCATTTTCCATCGGCTGCTTTTCTTGTTGCTCTTTTAGCTAACTTCCTTTAGATACATCACATTACCCTTGCACAGAAATCTTCCAACGCTTCTCATTGACCTCTTAGGGATCCTGCAGAAGAAAGATGTCTTGTTAACAGTTTGAAGGATTTTGTGTCACACTTGATTCCACTGAGAACAGTGCCAGAGTGCTTGATAAATATGGGCCCTAGGTTGTCCTGACTCTTTCATGCTAAGAGATAATTCAGAGCAAAGAAACCATTTTCTAAGTAGTCCTCTCTTTCACATAATAACCATTCCTAATACTTCTACAGCATGTTGTGGCACTCCCTGCAATAAACTATAGCCTAATTCACTAGCCCAGCCTGCTTGTGAGTAATGTATTACCACATTTTCCAGATAAGGTAACTGAGAAAGAAGGATTAAATGATTGCCTAAAGCAAAATATAAACACAAGCAATGAAGCTGTGATTAACTAGCTTGTAATTTCCAACTCCTTATTAGAGAATAATTAAATATTTGGCTAATAATTTGTAGTTAATGGCTTGTGGCTACATAGGACTTTCCTCCTTTTTTTCCAACTGCTGAATTTCACTAGAAGACTATGAAAAATATAGTTCCAATATTTTCTGTAGAAATACTTGTTACACCAATTCCACCTTTCTAACTGTGTAGGGAGTTGCACATACTGACAGAGGCAGAGGTAGGAGGGGAGAAAGGTGAGCTTCAGGGCAGCAGGTAGGAGGATGTCCAGAAGACAATCTCTTCATTGCAGTTTAATCTGTACAGCCTCTCGTAATTCTCCCAGCCCAAGCAAGAACACCCCTGGCAGAGCAAGATTGCATAGCTAGTTCTATGCCATCTCTGCAAGAACATTCACAGGGTGCTCTCTCAACCAAGCAAATCCTGTTCTTGCAGTGTCCTGCAGAGACAGGAGGAGGGTGAACAGATCCTGCGAAGTCTATGGTAGGGGAAGTCCAAGGCTGATGTAAAACCAGCTTTCCTGCAGACCATAATTCCAGCAAGTTGGGTATTTGGAGATGAAAACAGGTAAATGGAGTTTTGCACTTCAGACTTGGGTGATACAGTCTTTATGCTTGTCTTAATATCCAGTTTGAAACACTGAGCAGTGTTTGATGATGTATGCACACAGTTCATAATATGAAGCAGGCTTAAGAAGTTGTACCTTCAATGTGCTTTTACTTATAGCATTCCTGATTCCAATATGTGTCCTTCCTTCTATGTAATTGCCTCTAGATCATAGGACTGTCTATACCAAATGAGGCAAAAGGTTGTCCCAGCTCAGGGTCAGGGCTCTAATGGTGGCCAACTGCAGATGTGTAAGGAAGACTATTAGGAACAGGGCAAACAGATGATATTCCTGGTCTCCAACCATTTACAGCTGAAAGAATTTCTAAGACAAACAGGGTAATGGAAGTGGGGGAGAAATAGGGTAAGGTTAGGGACAAACAGAACAGTTTGAAGCCCCATGCCTGCTGTTCTCAGAGGTTCATGAGACACAGATAATTTCCTTATGATATAAAATATATAGGATGTCTCAATTTTTCTCAACACACAGGACCTTTTGTGTGCTTACCCTTTTGCATAACAGCTCTTGGCCATGGGAGTCTTGGTTAGTTTCAATGGAAACAGTATTGATAAGGTACCTTCGCATGCTGTAGTGAATGATTTTTTCCCTTATTTGGTATGTGCGTATTTTTTTCTGTCTCTGGAATATGGATATATTTGCCCACTGTGCTTCATTATCTCCCTATTGGGGTTGCTCATAATTAGACTTTAATTTCTTAGCATTAAAAATAAAGATCCATATTTATTTCCCATTGCCCCTATTTGATGACTGGTGTTTGTAATTAGAAAGGAACACTAAATTGTAGGAGGAAGAGCCCTAACTTAACTGCTCTGGAAAAACAGACCTTTGTGTGATGTGCTGTTCATACGAGCACATGCACACAAATACATGAAACAAAAAGATTTTCCTTTCCTTAAAGGTCTCCTAATTTAAGTATTTGGAGCTGAGTTTCAGCTTCTTGTGAGCACACCTTGAAAGGAATTAAAAAGTGGTGAGGCACAGACTATTCAAGTGTCTCATTCTTTTTCACTCTGAACAGTATGAACATAAGTGAGCTCACTGTAAGCTTTTTCCAGATTCATTTATATATGTGCCTATATATTTGTGCATGTATTTCCCAGTTTATATGCCTTATATTACAAACCTTTGTATCCCAAAAGTTTGTCAGCTTCTAGTTAGAGCAATCGTATTTCTGTCCTTTCCTTTTTAGCCTAAGACCTGTGTGATTTGTCTGGTATTTAACACAAGAACCGCTACATTTATAAATGAGACAGAGCCTGGCAGAGGCACCAGATTCAGAGACATATTGCTAACGTTTGCCCTGAAGCTGTGGAGTGTGTCCATTCCCGCATGCTCAGCTGCATCTGAGAAGAACAGCAGTAAATTAACCTTGCAAGTCTGCAGAGCTCTAGTGTCTGTCCTGCACATCTCTGGGTGAAAGATTTCTCAAAAGAACAGCAAGGCTTGCTCATGTCTAGTACTGCAAACTCTCTCTGAGCTTTCTGATTCATAAACCAGCTTGAGATCTGATTAGAAAGTCTGTGCCATGAAATGGGCTGTCCTTTGCTGCTATCTCCGAGAGCTTTAAATAATCCTAGCAGGGCAGTGTAATGTTTTGTCCTATGGCCTGTGTCAGCTGTAGCTGGCAAAAAGCACATTAAGGGCTCTTCTGGTCCCCTCCAGCCATCACTTTGAAGCTAAGCATTTTGACATCTCTAGCCTGTGCACCCTGGTGCAGTTGCTGTGCTTGCACATGGAGTAGTTTTGCTCTGAAGACCTACTGCAGAGCAAACCATGATGAACCTGTGCTTAGAAACTGGGCCTAGGGAAAAGAGAGTGATGCTTGCCCGGGCCACAAGAAGATTGAGAGCCTATAGACTTAGTGTGGAACAAGAATATGGTGAGCTCGGTAGGGGGCAGTCTGCTTGGCCTGCGATTCCTCTCTATGGCCTAGAAGCCTGGAGAAGAAAGTGAATAATCCTTCCAAGAGGAGCTGTGCCAAGCTGTGATGTTATTGGTGTCCCTTGTGCCCACCATGGCAGTGTAGGACTGGCAGGCAGATTCTAAAGGAGACTGAGTCCCCATACTAGGCATACAGGATCAGCCAAGAAGATAGTGTAGCTATGAGTCAACAAGACAGACAACAGATTTGGCCCTAAGGCCTTTCCTGCAGTATAACATTGACACTAGCGTAGGCATTGACCCTGTGGACATACGTGGTGAGATGTCAGTATAGGACAAAATAAGCAATATGGTCTGAGCTGCTGCCACAGGAACACATTTGGAGCCTGAGTCTTCCTTCCCTTTTCCTTTGAGGATTCAGCAGCATTCCTGGAGCTTTGTGAAAGGATCTGGTGAATGGGGCAAATCATCTTCCCCCTTTATGGACAGTTTTTTATTCCCAGAACTTCTTACTTTCTGTAATTTTTACCAGTTACAGGATGATGAAGGTTTTGTGCTACAGGCAGTCCATGTGGCTTTCAGAGGAATGCTGAGGAGCTGCTTTCCCAGCTGTCCTGGGATCTGAAGAGGGGTGCCTTGACATTTTAAGCAGGAACATTTTCACACAGGACTCCATGGCAATTTGGATTTTTTCTTTAAAAAATCTGATTTTGAGACAGCATACATGGTGTCCTTCACTCAGGAAGGTGTCCTTCACTCAGGAAGGTGCCCTTCACTCAGGCATCGCAAGCACAAGTGCTCATGACAGAGAAGCGTTATGGCTTCACATGAGGGGTGATTTCTAAAGCCTGAACAGTTGTCTTGTATTCACTGATTGGGAAATAGAGTGACACATAGGAAAATAAATAAGCAAATTTCTTTTTCAAAGAGAAGAGTGTAACAGTTTTGTAGTATTTATATTGATCAGTATTCAACTCTCTTCACCTGTTCCAGGGAGCAGAGAGGTTCAGCTATCACCAGCTTACACATAGGCAGAGAGGAGGAACAATGTTTTGCTCGGGTTGACCACCTCACTTTATGCTTTCAATCTGTTACCTGATGTTGGTGATCGAAAGAGTCTGAACTCCATGTACCACAAATATATGTATCAATGACAGCATGTATACACACAGACTTGTTCCTGGAACAAGGAGAAGGAAATAGTTTATGGAAAATCAGTAAGTGTCGATTCCTGGTATACTTTCAGGTGACACTGTGCCTTTTAAAGCAGGTGTAAAACAAAGTGCTTGATGACATATAAATATAAGCCTGTTCCCAAATTTGCTTATTAACACTTTCTTATAAGAGGACATTTCCTGGTTGAAATATTCAAGTTTATGGCAGTTCAACTTGAAATGTGCTTACTAGGTAGTGTTTCTGTACAGAGGAGGTGCACAAAGCACGCTGAGACTTAGGGCTCTGAAGAAAATTTCTTTTTCTTTAGCTCAGCTTTGGAAAAAATTAATCTACCAGAGAGCTGCACACAGCCTGCACCCACAGTGCTGCTGAGTGCCCCAAAGTGGCTTTGAATTCAAAGGATCAGGTCTTCAGGATGGAGAGAAAGAAAAGCTTTTGTTGTTCCACCCATCTGTGGCCTGTGGCCCTGCTGTGGGTTAGTTTGTGCCCCCATTTCACCTTCCCAGGTGTGGCTGCCATATTGTTCCATCTCTTGCTTTCTGTGGAGGTACACAGCTCTGCAGGAAGAAGAGGAGTATCCCAGAATGTGTTGGATGGGATGGAGGTGGTTGTGGTTTTGTTGTTTGTGTAGGAATACTTTTCTTGTTTGGGAAAGCACTTCTTAATATGTTTCTGGCCAAAATCCCTCTCAAGTAATTCTTGCTCAGCTGGATACCAGTGCTATTGAAATCAGTGAGGTTGTTTCTAGGCCTGTTGGTTGAGGAAATTTGTGTCAGCCACATCTACATCCCTTTACCAGTGGATTTCTCTTCAGGTGTGACATTGTTATTCATCATCACTGACATTAGCAACATTAATGGCATTTTTAAGAATGAAAAGGATAAAAAATAATAATTGGTTATCCTATAAAGAGAAACCACTGTCCTCATCCAGGCTGATGCCTTAGATTTTTTTGGAAAGAGGATGCTGTCAATGGCCTTATTAACATAAATATTTTAACTGATTTTATAGAGAGAATTTTTTTATTTTAGTAACAGAGATAAGCCTTTTAAACTCTGAGTATGCAACTGTGCTACTGCTGTACATCAGGGCTGGATTACTGGGTGTAGGTGAAAGCTGTCTACACACCTGGGAGCAGCCTCTCCTCTCCTCTGGCATTGGTGTCTCCCACTGCTGCAGCTAGAGAGAACCATAAATTAAAAAAAAAATTACTCTATGCTGGAATTGAATTGACCAATCTGTCAATAATCTAAGGTGCTAGTAACATAGGAAAGGATATATTTTGGGTGCTTTCAAATTCTACATTTGCTGTGTCCTTTTCAGTTGATGTAGGCTAGATGCCAGCGCCACCTTGCTGAAGCTTTCCCCTTCACTTCGAGGCACCATTTTGTAGTGGGCTTGTCTTTGCCTGAAAGAGAATACCCAGACAGAGGCACTCGTGATCCAATTGTACAAACCAGATCTTTCTTTAGTTTAACACCACCAACGTCTCTCCCAGATAGACCTTGTTGGAAAACTGAACTGAAGTAAGATACAGGGTTTCTGAAGATGAAACAGTGGGGTCTGGCATGGTGGATGGGCAGGTGTCATGGCCGCCACTGAGAGGAAAGGAGGAGTGTGTGTGTGGGGGG
Source organism: Astur gentilis (assembly GCF_929443795.1). Classification (NCBI taxonomy): domain Eukaryota; kingdom Metazoa; phylum Chordata; class Aves; order Accipitriformes; family Accipitridae; genus Astur; species Astur gentilis. The sequence goes on from NC_064904.1 coordinate 15,069,730, forward strand.
AGGCTGTTGGTGTGGCTGCTGAAATGAAAACCACAATGTGGTAGGTAGTATAGATTCTCTTGCTGCACATGGGGAAGCTCTGGGGTGGAAGAGGGGTGTGAATCCTGAAAGGTCCCAGGTCTGTGTGGTTGCATGCATGAGTCTGGGCATGGGGAGCTGCATGTACACCTGCATTGCCCTTGGCTCATATCTCAGCAACTCCTTCCCCACCTTACTGCACCCTGTGTGGCCCTTGGCTCATATCTCAGCAACTCCTTCCCCACCTTACTGCACCCTGTGTGAAGTATTTCACAATTACCTTTTAAATGTAACAACTGATGCTGGTAGCTCTTAGTGTAATGTTTATTATATCTTACTTGAGTGGAATTGTTACAAGGGGAAGAACATCCATGTTATTAGCTAAATTAGCTAAAACTGCTTACAAACACAAACATACACTCACACTTTCCTTTAGTCTCTGTGAAGTACCATTTTCAATTGCCCCAGCACTGCTCAGTGAGCAGGAAAAGCAGTTGGGATATGGAGCTTGGCTTTTGTCCTGGCTGTTTCCTGCCAGTACCTTTCTTACAGATTATGCAGGCTTAGACTCGGAAGATTTACATCATGTTATAACAGAGGGCTTCTATGAAGGAGCTTGGCCAATTTGTCTGCTTGCCATTGGCTATACAACATCCCTTGAAGATCCTGGGAAGTAGGGGATGGAGGAGTCTGGTGGGCGGCTGGTGCCCTGCCAAACCGCACTGCGGGGTAGATGTGACAGAGCCTGTGCTGAGCATCAGGATGAGCTCAGGCTTTCCTTCTAACTGTCCCAGATCTCACTATGACATAAATATGTGCTTCTGAGCTTGGACTTGTAGCCAGGCAGCTTGACTGCAAGATGAATTTGGGCTTAAAACTTGAACAAGCCGACTTGCTTAGAGTGTCAACAGCAGTACACAGGTCCATACCAAACCTCCCAGCTCATGGTCTCTTGTACTAGTCACTGCAGACATTGCACACCCAGTCAGGGAAAAGGTACCCTGTGTCACTCTGTCCATTATTGTACTCATGGCAGCAAGATTTCCTGCAGACACACCAACTTTCTATGTTTGTGCAATGGGATGCAGTCAAATGTATGTATGCAATCTCTAACTGCTGACATCTGGTGGATCAGTGTTCCCAATGGGCAGAGCCCATGGGTTCAAGGCATTAGGATGAGGGCCCCTCCTTCCTATCCATGTACATAATTGCTTGCACTTCTGTCTAGCTTATTTCAGACCTCCAGAGCTTGAGCTCCAGGTAATTGTGTAAAACTGGCATAACAAATACGTTTAAAATTTCTTTATAGTAATTTTTGGATTGGAAGAACAAAAAGGCTGGGGGCAAATGGCCACTCTTGATGTCCAACTTTGTTGCATCTTTGGAGCCAAGGAAGTTGTGATGGGGGAAGAAAGAAGAAAATTCATACAAGGTGGGAGACATTTGGAGAAAGTACTTTCTGCAGTGATACTTTAAAATGGAACCAAGGGGAAGAAAAGGTATTTTTCCTCAGCTTTTGGGCTGCATTATGCTAGTTCTTGCAAAAGGTGACACTAATGAGGACATGCTCTTCTGTTGACTCAGTGATGAGTGTACTCTGGGTTAATGGAAGGTGTGAGGACAATTTGCTCTAATAACTGCCACCTTTGGCATTGGGCTTTCTTTAATCTCAAGTTTAAGGTGTTCAGAGCCTTGTTAGCTGGAGTACTTTTCAGGTTTTCATGGGAACAGATCTCTCAGCTACCTACTGCATGCCCCTTCATTAGTCAGAATGCTCCAGGGTGGAAGGACAAACATATGAACATGAACCAGTATCCTGTTTCTACAGTGCTCCCTATAACTATGCAATTGGTAAAGTCTGAAGGGGAGTGCCTTCATGTGTGAAGAAATTAGAAAATGTGGGCATAGTTCAAGTGTCCATGCCTCCCTGATACTTCCTAAGGAAGACAGGGTGAGCTCTGGTGCTCTTATTTCTTATGCAGATTTGGCTGTTACACATTAGGAATTTGATCGCAGAAGCACTGAGAATATCTGACACATTTCTGTCATAATCTCTTTGCAACAGTGGTTCCTGACCTTATTTTAGCAGGCTTTGCTAATGCCTTCTTCTCAGCCCTGGCCTCAGGGTCCAGTTGTTGTCTCTGCTGTTGTGCCAATAGTTGAGGCTGGAAGGGAGCTCTTGAGAACATTTGGTCAAACCACTCTACTCAAGCACATTCAGCTAGATCAGTTTGCCCAGGCCTGTGTTCAGCTGGGTTTTGAAGGTCTCCAAGGATGCAGAGTCCATAACCTCCCTGAGCAACCTATTCCAGTGTGCAGCCACCCTCACATCTCCCTTATCATTGCTGATTTTCCCCCCTTGTCTTAGCTATTGCCTCCTTGAGCCACTTCCTTATGGTTCACTGTGCACTCTGTGCTCTATCCATCTTTAACACTTGGACATCTCCCTGCTGAGGCCCACCTTGTATTTAGGAAGCAGTGAGCCAAACCAGAACAGCTAGTAATACCACCACAGGACAATATTCCTAGAAAGCTTTTCTTCTTGGCACTACTTGAATGTGTGCTTGGACCAGTCAAGAAACCATAACTTGTTTTATAAACCAAGAGCTTTGCCTACCAACTGAGAATAACTTCTGTGCTTTTTCAGCCACAGGCAATCTTCTCAAATTCTTAAATACTTAAATTCAGTAGATGCCCTGAATGTCAGCAAGGCAAAAAGGCACCTGAAGTTTGCAAGTCCTTAAACAGCGGAAAGCCTTTCTGAGTCAGCCTTACAAAGATGAATGAGCAGGTTTTTAGTACATAAAAAGGACAATATAACTTTTTATCAGCTGCTTCTTGTAAAACTTCATACTCTTTCAGCACTGTATTTTAAGAAGTCCAGAGCATTCTTTTTTTTTCCTTTTGCGGGCTTTGTAAGAGCAAGGTAACTATCAGCAAGGAAAGAGGCTAAAATCAACCCAGCCTGATTACTTTTTAATCTAGAATTTACTGAAGACTTTATGCACTCACATTAAGTGTCCAGTGAGAGCTAACATTTCCAATGGGAGGAAGAGGGATTTTCCTGAAGCTACAGTCATAAAACACTACTCATTAAAGTGCTGGAGTCACAAAATTATGTTCCATACCCCAGAATCAGTAAATCTCAGATAGTTCTTTACGGCAGGATTAAGAAGCGAACAAATAGAGAGTTGAGTGATATGAAGAGTACCCATACTGAAATCCATACTTGGGCAGACCTATTTAAACTGGATCTGCCCAAGATAACAGGCCAAAAAGTCCCTTGTTTGGTTTAGGGTGCCATGGTGCTATGGCACCCCATATAGGGTCCTGGTGTAGTGCTGTTTCTGCTGTGCTGTTGCAATGGTATAAACTATGTGAAATCCCAGCCCACTGAAGTCAATGGGTATCTTGCCATTTGTTCTATGTCAGTGACTTCTGTATCACAGGTGATGCAATATCCATGGTACAGTGATACAAACGTCACAATGTAGGTGTTTGACCCTGTGGCAAAAAAAAAGCAAACAAACAGTAACTGTAGCAGCCAGCCAAGGCAAATAAAGAATTGGAGGAGGAGAAGTTGCTCAAGATATTTTTTTTTATTTTTACAAAGTGTTCTGGATACACACAGAATTTCTATTCTTGTTAATTAGCTCTGAAGAAGAATTAGTCAATGTTTCTTAAACGGTGAGAAATATTTTGGCTGTAGCAGAAGTCCAAAGTAAATGCTCCTCACACAGCAAGAGTAGAAATCAGTGCTTCTTTCCTCAGTGCTGTGGAAATACAAATTTCACAAAGAACTTCTTTAATATTACTCTGTGAGGTCTAGATTGGGTTATCTGTCAGCTGTGTCCATAGGCATGCTGTTCCCTATGGGCTGAGCCCTCTGAAAGCCAAGGGGCCAGCCAAAAGCAATCCCTTCAGATGTGTTTTTAGAGTTTCTGAATATGGTCCTGACTCTGAACCAGGTCTGGCAGATACCGCATCCGGTAATGGTGGAGGGGAGCCCAAGACGAAAATCTGCACAGAGCAGAAGGGACATTTTAAGCTGCATGTAATAAAAGTCAGAAGCTCCCTCTCTCAGTGCTTTTCCACAAAACCCCCAACAGCTGTATTTAAATAATCCAGAAGGACTCTCTTGGTAAAAAGCAGTGCTGTCTCTTCCAGTTCTGAGGGAGCAATGGATATGAACTGAACCTTTTCCCCCACCCTCTCATGACAAGCAGCAGTGACAGCACATGCTGAACCCATTCAGACAGTGGCAATGTTCCCAGTGAAGCACATGCTCCCCTGAGCTTCAGGAGTGGAGCTGGCTAGGCCAGGCAGCACATTGCCCAAGGCCTTTCCATGCTCCCAATTCTAGTTGGAGGGAGCCAGTTATTTATGAAAAAGCAATGTGAGTTTGCCTATATCAGTCACTTCCCTGCAAACCACTGGCTTTTCAAGAAATTTTTTGGCAGTGCCATGTCCTGCAAGTGGTAATATAGTCAGAAGTCTCTCTTGGAACAGCCTAGATATCCTGCAGCTTTGTTGGAGAGTCCTCTGTACTATTCAAAAAAATGGGAAACATATTAGGCTGAATTCAAAAGCCTATGAATTAAGCACAGACTCACGACTCAAGGCTGTTTTATGAATATTTACAGTTTTCATTAATTTGAACAAGAATTTTGCGGATCTAACTGTGTATTCTGCCATTTGTCCTAGTACCAAAACCATTCCTGGAATAAATCTGGTAAAATCGAAAATATTAAAAGACAAAGCAGTTTCCCAGTGCCTGGTGTGAGATCAGTAGACTGAGAACAGAGAGTAAAGTGGTTTTTCTTTCTGTGACCTGCCTTTGGTTTTCTCCCCAGATCTCCTCCTACACTTGTAAAACTGGAATAGATTATACACATTTCCATCTGAGTATTTCCGTACTGCATTTTCACTCCAGCATGTAGTAAATACCCTCCAGTGTACACTGAGTTTAGTGACCATATGACTCTTGGGTGCCAGAATCTGGAAGACTGGACCCAACGTAGACAGCAAAAAAATTGTGCAGCTAAAGCTGTTATTCACACATTTGACACTAAGGGGAGCTCTTGCAACAGAGAAGAGAAACATGCCCTACTCTCTCATGGTCACTGAACAGGAAAAGATGGTGTAAGGCTGCTTGTAGCGTTAGGCTATTCTTATGGCTTTATTTTGGAAAAGCTAAGTGTATTTAGCATCTCATTTGTTAAAAAAGAGCTCTTTTTATGCAGGCAGCTAAAGGTCATACAGCTAGTGAAATAATTGCAGGTGCCTGTGTGCTACTGAGTTCCTGCTTGTCTGCTTGAAGAAAAAGCTTTCTTTTTGTCTTTCTAATCTTTTAGGTTTCAGCCACAGTTTTACTGGCTATAAATTAGTTCATTCCCTATGACCCCTTGGTTTGTGCCTTGTCTAAAAAACAGGGTACATACTTTATCTGAAGGCAAGATCCTCTGTTGTAAGATGATCTCATATGTATTGCCCCCATTATTATTAACAAAGGAAGGAAAATACTATACTTTTATTCATCTTTTTCTGTTTTCTAATGAGCAGGATAAAGGGAGGAGGAAAGTTAAGACTAGCTTAAGTTTTGGGGGGTTGCAAAATAATTGTTAGGGAACAGCAAGGGCTGGTTGCTCCCTAAGGGAAGGCAAGCCAGGAGCTGAGGGTGACCCCAGCCTGGGCAGTGCACTCACTGATGGGTGGCCATGTCCTGTCTGAGCATGGCGGGCAGAGCTGGATGGTGGTAACAGGGTCAGTCGACAGTCCCAGATGAGGCAAGCGATTAACAAGAACCAGGGTCCAAACAGGGAGTCAGGAGCAAATGGAGACAGAGCCATAGACAGGGCTACTACACAGGTCCAAAATCTGTCCAGGAGACAGGGACAAAGATAGGCTGGAGACAAGCTATAATGTACATTCACGGGGTCCATCCACCTAGGGCACAGCTCCAACGCCCACCCAGAAGGCAGGGCCTGAGACAGAACCAGAGACAGATTTGCATACAACATAGCTTGGACAGGGACTGAAGTCCCTGATGGGTCTGGTTAGGGCCGTTAATGCTTGATGCACTGAGCTCAGGGGGAGCCATGGGGCAGGGTCCTGAGTGCACCTTACAACAGCCACCAGTACAGCATGGGATGAATAGTCAGCCCTGCAGGTGAAAACATACTGCCTTCTTACTGAGATATATAAAATAAATATTGTTATACTGCATTGTGGGTTATAGATTCTTCAGAGACATGGTGAAGTAGGGGAAAAACTCATCGGTTGGGACTTCTGTAAGCTTAGGCCTAGTCACGATAGTGAGAACTTTGATTATTAATCATGGCTCATCTGGATTTTTGTCATGGCCTAACAAGGGGTTTTAAAGCCCTACAACCAGCATTGCAGCCTTTCCCTGGCTGCAGCATGAATGGCAGGAATTGTTTCCTCATCTACACCCAAAAGATAACTTGCTTAGTACTTCCCATTTGCTTTTAACCTGAACAGCACAATTAATGAGAAACAAACTCATATGCTTTTTGAAAGAGAAGCACTTAGTTCTTTTACAGAAGGCAGTTTATTTTAATTGCACCCTTTCTCCAGCATCTGGAGAAGTTTGTCTGAGTAGGATATTAAATGGTGTACCTCCTGCTATGACAGATCATTTGTTGGTTGCTCACTTACTGTATGTTTGCATGATGGACTGGCTCAAGCTTGAGGAAAAAAAAAAAACTTTTCTTGTTCTGGTTGCATTTTCTGTCCAAACCTGATAAACAGCCTGGTTTGAATTTTGGCTGCAAACTTACATAACTTCTGTTATCTTTTATATTATGGTACCCCAGTTAGCTCAGTAGTACTTCTCTCTTCTGACTGTCCAGGTTGTTTAGGAAGATGCTGCTCAGTGTAAGGGTATCACCAAAGGTTTTTATCTGTGAAAGACAAGTCTAGAGCCTGTAATTAACAAGATGTGATGGTTCCTTGTTAAGTTAGTACTGTCTTCATCACAGCTAGGTCTCTGACATTTTCCTGTGGGCCTTACAATCCTCGCATTTTGTCCGGTGGAACTGTGTGATCGGACAGGTATTGTGGTAGCAGGTAGGGAGATAATGGTGTCTGCATGAACACCTGGTTAGTTCTTCTGGCAAATAAGAATTTTATCTTTGAATAAAGTTGCTTGTGTCCTCTCTGTTTTAGATGTCCTGCATTTCCAGTAACACACCTCTTATTTCTGACGCTAAGCCATGATTGCTTGCTCCCTGTCACATGTATTGCACCTGCCTACTTAGTCAGTCAGATGCTTCATTTCACCTTATGATTTTGGCTCTTCTGCAATCTAGTCGTGCTCTTGATACATATGTACCTACATTAAGAACAGATCGACAACTTCAAATCCCCAGTCTCCCAGATGAAATTTGTATATAATTGCTTACATCAGAATTTCACTGGTTTTCTTTCTGGCTAGTTGATTGGCTCCTCTGTTAGATCAGCTTATTTTAAAAAGTATTTGAAACTGAGAGCTTTTGTAAGCTGAGAGACCAGTATTGCTTTTTCGGCCAAAAAGATCATGGATCATCTGCAGCTGCTCACCTTTCCACTGGCAAGTGCTTCCTGAAAGATGTTACCAGACTGTTGAAGGCTGGTATGACTCAGCCAGACCTGATACAAAAATAGTAACGTCTTTCAGATACTTAGTAAATGATGAAAGCCACTCTGTCATGGTATGACACTGATCAACTTCATTCAAAAAAGCAGCCAGGAAATAGCTGGGAGCAAATGATTGGATTTTGGATTCAGTAATGTGCTAAAATAGATTAAAATTTCAAAATACTTGCAAGTAGCGCTAGCAGCTTCATACTACATCAGTTATAAAATAGATATGATAAGAACTGGTACTTTGTTACCTGAAGACTGTACCACACACTGCAAACATGCACAGATTGGAACTCGTTAGCTTTCACTGCAATGATTGCACCAAGAGAATAGCAAATAATTGATGGTAGGGAAAACATCTACAAAAGATCATATTTAAAAAAAAGAAGAGGGGACACACTCATGCCTATACCTCATCATGGTTTCTCAAAGGACTTTTTAAAAATGAAACTGTGATCAGTTTAAAGTACCTACTTCTGACACCTGTTTCCATGAGAACAAGAGCACCAGCTAGAAATCATGTAATTGGAGTTCTTTTTGGTTGCACAGACGGAGGAAACTGCAGATATCACATATACAAGCATTAGGACCAGTCAGTATAATGTTGTTAGGAGAAGAGGAAGGTTTCATGGTGTGTTAAAATCCCTTAATATGCTTATAGGAACTCCTTATAACTAATATTACTGTTATTTTTTAACAAAAAAAAAAAAAAAAAAAGAAATAAAGGTAACTTTCAATTTAAAGCTAAAATGATTAGTAAGAAGTAAATTTCACTTTGGAAAACTGCACCTCTCGAGCTAATAACATGAGGTTTGAAAAGGAGAAACTAAGTATAACAACATTAATGTATTATTCTGCACCTGTAGAACTGTGTAGTAAGCACTTATTTGCCTTATATCACACCCTTTCCTTAATGGTATTCCATTGCATTTAATTTTAATATGTGCTAGCAAAACATCTTTTTATGTGTTGCTGAATCATATATTTACTTGGAGTGAGTTACAAAGAACAGTCTTAGTTTTCTATGTGATTTGCCTAAATATTTTCTTGGACCAGAATTGTTTTGCAAGGAAAATTCAGGCATGAATTTCTACTTAGTTGGGCAATACTGTAAAATCTGGAAAGGAATATAACCAGCATGATGGAGTATTTTATGTCTGGGGAAGTCGTCATTCAGATGTCTTTCATGTAAAATGGAGGTGTGGCGATTTGTGCAGTCATTTAAAAAACCCTATCATTTCAGCCATGGGCAGAGAAAACCATAATCCTAAGGTGCAGGTAGAACCTCGGTGACTGCAACTACATGTGCAGGTACTGCATCAAACCATCAAAACTAATTTCAACTCATTTCAAAACTGATTTCAACTTTGATTATGAACTGCAAAATCTCTGAATGTTTTCAAAATTGCAGATCTGAGCAACCCTGGACTAAGTATGATGGCTTCCTACTTCCACAAATTTACTCTTTCTCTTAAGAAATGCAGACCACTCCTTCATCCAGAAAGTGTACTGAAAAAACATAATTTATGATTCATAACACCTATGAATTAATACATAGTTTAGAACAAAGTTCTACTTAGAGCAATATCTTGTTTCTAATACTGGTCAATAATTGATGTCCTGGGAAAAGTATAAGGAAAGGCTTATGTATGGAGTAATCCTGCCTTGATATGACTACTCCTGGCCATCAGTAATCTACATTTAGTTTTTGTGTGAAGGTATAAAACCCTTTTGCCTGTATCTGGACACAGGTACTTAATTGTGTAATCTGTTTTCTTAAGCTCTGTCTTCAGTAAGCTGTTGCATGCCATGTTCAACAATATTTAGTTAATTGTGCTGATCCTATCTAAAGGCAACTTTTTTTCCCAAAGGAAAAACCTGCAAGAAAACAAGGAACAAAGCCTGGAGGCTGCAGGTAACTTGTGTGCATGTTGCTTTTGCAGAAAGAGGTTGGACAGCTTGTAATTGATGCAATTTCTTGCAATAACAAAATGTTCCTGACCTTTTGTTGATCACAGAGCAAATCTACTTTTAGTATGTCAAGTAAAATAAAATATCGCTCCTATTCCTCTTCTGCTAGTTCTCAAGGACGGTGTTATATACTAGGCTGCTTAATAAGAAATTTGAACGAAGTAGATTATAACAGAATGTTATATTTGAAGACCTTAATGGCCACCAAACAGCTACCTCAATTTTCCTACTTCAATATTTTTCATATTTACAAGCAATTAGAACATGCATGAACATGTGTGAGGGCAAGGGAGCTGTCAGCATGACATTGAAGAACATAACATTTTAATGCAGGGAGATTTTTGCAAAATAAGGAAATAGGAGAGGGTTCATTGCCAATTCCTTATGTTGACTGCTAGGCAGATCCTGCAACAAACACTAATGGCCCTGTCAAGAAACCATGCTGCCACTGCAAGAATTAAAAGTACTTTATTCTGCTTATTGGCACCTGGGGATTCTAGTTAAGCAAACCACAGCTTTGCAAGATATAAACCCAGGGACAAAGCCCTCAGTTTCAGTAGAAGAGAGCTTGGAAGGGAGCAGAGGTCAGAGGAGAGAAGAGCAAGAAGGACACAGTACCTGACGATGGAGGTCATTCCTACTCTGTTCTCCCTTTCCACCTGGGAGATCAACACAACAATAAGTTTTATCAGAGGATCCTGCTTTTCTGCCTTGGCTGTGATGTCTTCTGTGGAATCCTCATGCCAAAAGGAGGAGACAGTTGTGAGCAAGCTAAAACAGCTTTATTCCAAACATAAGGTGATCCTTCCCCTCTCCACTGCACTGGTGAGGCAACATCTGGAGTGCCAGGCCAGTGCTGGGTACCCTAGCACAGGAGAGGCATGGACATATGGGAGTGAGCCCACTGAAGGGACTGGAGCATCTGCCATAAGAGGAAAGGCTGAGAGAGCTGGGATTGTTTAGCATTGTCAAGAGAAGGCCCAGAGGGGATCTTATCAATGTATATAAATACCTGATGGGAGGGTGAGCCAGACTCTTCTCAGCGGTGCCCAGTGAAAAGACAGGCAACGGGCACAAACTGAAATACAGGAAATTCCACTTAAACATAAGAAGAACCTTTTTAACTGTGAGAGTGGTCAAACAGTGGAAAAGGTTGCTCAGAGAAGTTGTCGAGTCACCATCCATCCCTGGAGATACTCAAAACCCAACTGGCCATTGCTCTGAGCAACTTGCTCTAGCTGATCTTTGAGCAGGGGGGCTGGATTAGATGATCTCCAGAGGTCCCTTCCAGCCTCAACCATTCTGTGATTCTGTCTCTTGCAAGTACAGGTACTTCTCCTTTTCTATCATTTTGTTTCTGTGGTGTGGCTTCTCCAAAGCCAGCTGGTAACCCAAGAGTCACCTTTGCGAGGAATGAAGTCAGAATTAGGAATCTACAGAAAAAGATCATTCTTGGCAGTCATCTCACATTCAGTCCTTGAAAGCTCATGTCAAGTAGCTGAAAGAAATTGCTGCCTCTGTAACCACTGTAGAGTCATAGTCAAATATCAGTATTTATATACTCAGTAGGGAGAACTAAGTGAAAGAGTCTGAGAATTGAAAAAGTGTCTGAAGTAGAATTCAAAATCCTTTTCAATAGTGTCAGTTTTACAGCTATTACAGTTGTTAACAATTCAGCTGTAACAGTGGTGACATGTGGTGCTCTAAACGAAAGGGAACCATGATAGCCTGTCTGGATCCAGCACACCCATGATGTATCTCTGCCAGGAGTTAGAAGAGTTCAGGCATCACTCAGCCACAGTGCAAATGTTATGGGATTTCACAGAGTGGCTAAGGGATGTGCAGGGTGATAGGATTTGGAGTATTGTTACTGCTGGAGTTACAAGATATGGATCATCCAGGCTTTTCCTGTGATAACTGGCTTGAATGCCATGAGTAATAATTATAGCAGTGACATTTTTATTCTTTCATGATAGACAGTGTCACAGTGCTACTAGGCAGGTTTCAGTGGGGTTTCAGAGCAGATGATGGTGGTTTGGAGAGTCTCTTTCAGTAAGAGTCTGGGACTCTTCCTGGGAACTTCATTCTGCGTTGGAGGTTGCACCATGAGGTAGGACTGGGGGCACTGGAACTCTCCCATTCTCCTTGTGGTACAGATTCTTTACCTGATCACAACCTCTCTTGCCTCCTTCCCTACTCGTGGAGTGGTGGGTCAACACAAATAATGCTGGCATCCTCTGAACAGCAGGACATGGAAGAGACAGTATGACAGGGTAGTACTGATTAGAGTCAGGCTAAGCCATGGAAGGCAGCACAGGTGGTATACAAGAATACTCTTTCAAATACCATCGGAGTATGAATACCTCATAATTTTTTGTATTGATTACTATCATGTGCATTCAAGAAGTATGATGCTACCAAAATATCAATGGATTGCCTCTCACTAGTAGTAATGACTGTGAGAACAGTATGTGAACAATGTAATTTACTGCTTCCACTCAGGAGATGCAATTTGAACAACAATGTTAACACTACACTGAAGCTATGTCTTAACATGCATTTTTAGGTATTTTAATTAAAAAAATAACTATTGCGGACTGTCATATATAGTCCTGTGTCCAATATATAACAGCATTCATTGTCTTTGTGAAAATCTAGCTGGAAAGATATTCTAGCCCTCACACATACCCTATGCTGCAGCTTGCTATAAAAAGTTACAAAAGTAACTAATCCTTGAAAAGTTTTCCTAACTTAAACCACCTTTCTTACCCGAGAAGGCAAGAAATATCCAAGAGATACATGCAGTCTTAACTTTCTTGATATTTGTTTATCCCTAGATACTATTTTCAGCCAATTTTGTTCCAAAGAGTGCTCATTAATATTTTATTCTGGATGTCTCTATAGAGGAAGAGAAAGAAGAGCAGAAACAGCCTAGAGAAGAATCTGAGAGGCCACAGACAGGTTATCCTCTTGTACGACATTAACGGCAAGAGGATCTGCTGGGATTTCTACTAAAGGTGAGGGCATTCAGCTCCCTCTATTTGCAGAGATATGAGGGGAATCATCGCAGTGACTTGCCATAATACAGTTTTCATGGCTACACTCGTCCATGCTGCCAAAGGAAAGAATCTTTTGTCTGTTATAAAACTCTTTCCAGAGGGGACACTTGCTTTTGTTGTTGTCTCTGGTCAGATCCACCAGCACTGATTTAATAGGAGATGGTGTGGGAGCTCTTGTGCTGAGCTCAGAAACTCCAGCACATGTGGAACATATTTCTGTGTCATTGGATGCAACTGACGTTCAGCTGAAATAATAGTCCCTCAGGGTAGCAAAGACTGAGCACATACTCCCTGCTGTGTGGTTATGAAGTCTAGTGGCTTAGCTATTAAGGATGTAAGTTATGATACCCAACTGTGAGTGACATTCAGGTAAAGTCACAGGTGATGTCACAAGTCACATGCTCCAGCTTTGTCCAGGCACTCAATAATCATATGGATAGTCAGTAACAACTAAATGGAAATGTAAAAAGATGCTCCTAATAATCTCTCAACTATTAGTACCAACTGCTACCTGAGACCAGTACTTTCTAAAAGTGCACAAGTGGATTTAGCTGTGGGCTAGCATATCAAATCTTTTTGTACATGCAGTATATCAGCAGATGTGCTGTATCTGGGACCAAGACCTCAGTGGATGTGATGGGAGCCAACAGCTCCTCTAAGAGAAACCAGTAGTATCTCCTCTATACTTTTGGAGCAATTTGCCTCTCTCCATTCCTGCCTGAGGTGAACTCTAGCTAAAAAAGATGGTGGTAGAGCAGTGCTGGCAGAGCATCCACGGTACATATTTTTGTGCTGAAAGAGAAGGTTCTAGGGAGAGCCGGTTCTCTCTTTGAAGTGTTACGTACTTGTATTCCTCACTGTAACTAACATGTTCTTATGCAGCAATTTCCAACTGGTGAAATGTCCCTAGAAGAAACTTCCTCGCCAGCTGCTCCAGGTCAGAGTAATCACTGACATCTCAGAGGTGCAAAATAACTCCTTCGTTGGCTTGCCATTTACTTGGTATATCCACAAGTACATTAAAGTTTTGTGTAAATAATGAAAGGTGTTTGCTGTTGAATGACACTGGTGTCCCCATATTGCATTGTATACTGTTCAATATTACTTTCATTCCCTGACTTGAGCCATAAGTAGGATAGCAAAATGTAGCACTTTCTTTGGGCATCTGCCTTTTTTAACTATATGATTCACAATACCTTGGAAGAACATTGGCTGGGGAAGACCAGCGCTGCACTCTTGAAAAGGCATTGACTGCTCAGGAAATTAAATTTAAAATTAGTAGGGAAGCTAAAGTGACTTTACTTTGAGAAATACAGTAAAGGGAACAAGCAGCAGCAGCTGGCTTCATTGAACAACAAGCGATACCAAGAAAAGGTAGGAAATTCTTCTTATTTACCTCTCCTGATAACTATCAGTTGCCTAGCATCATTGTGAAGAGCTATGTTATTTGGCAAAAAGGAAAGCAAGATGCCCTTTTTACCTTGTGAGAAAAATAGCAATAATTTATGGTACCTTGAACTGCTACCTGTTGATGCTCAAGGAATTACTTATCTAAGGCATAGTACTTGCTGTTCTCAGGTTCAACAGTAGGTCATTTTCCCTTGTTGCTGGGCTTTAGTGCCCAGATACTTCCTGCTTAAAAAGTTATGGGGGTACTGGATGATGCAGGAGGGTCCTGAAACTAATTCCGCAGTAAAGATCACAAAGTACAGGTGCCATCCTGCAAAACATTCTGGTATTGTCCTATAAAACAAAAAATGAAAAGCTAGTGAAATGTAAAAGGGTTTTTATCCTTTTTGGAGATGTACAACTTGCAAGGAAAGGGAGTGCCTTCCTATGAAAATTGTATTATGGGAATACTGGTGTATTTAGGAGTCATAAAAATTAGCAAAAAATGCAAAAAAGTCACAATCATTATCTCAGAAAACAGCAGTAACATACAGTATTTAATAGGCAGGAGAAAATTATTGCCATTTTTCAGAGTGAATTTGGTGTTGCTTGTGATCATATTCATAGCCTGAGAAGTAATGCCTTGATGTAATTTGGTACTGTTGACAGAGATGAGGCTGCACTGACCATGCAAAATACTGAAAGGAACAATAATATTTTCCTAGAGACAGGCAAAATATTTGCCAAGGTCTAATTCCACAAACTTCCGCATAAAGAGGAAAAAAAAAGCACTAAGTTAAAACTCTGTTTGCCTCCAAGGACAAGACTAAAACTACCCAGAGCCTACCTCAGTTGGCTGCACTCCTGAGCAACAGCTGCACGACCGACTGAGACAAAAACAGCCAAAAAAATGATATAATAAATCTGTGGCAATGAAGATTCCAGAAATGTGCAAGATGGATCTGTCTAATTTAAATTGCCATTTCCTTTAGGATTTATAGTCAGTCCTCAAACATAGGACTTTGTATCTTCCATTTTAACAATGGGTATATCACTTTTCTGCAATTCTGCAGTATAAATTATTTCCAATAGAAGGATTTGAAGTGCTGCAGTTACATCAGTTGGCAAAATATGGCATCTATAACACATGTGTTTTTCTAGACAAGTCTTTGTTTCTGTTTTCTGCTTCACTTCAGCATCATGAAAATCTACAAGCATTTGAGCAGATTTAGACTGCTTTTTAGCCCTGTGCTTTTGAGAAAAACTAAAGGGAGGGTTTGAGTAGAATATGTGAGGTTTACTTCAATGAAGCTTTCTTCCTTTTCAGGCTTCCCTTATACCTGCTACAGCAGTTCTGTTACTTGCTTTTTCTCCATGTGTGACATTTGGATTGAATATAATGATTTTGCATAGATGTGGCAGACATCCGTGCTGATTTTCAGCCTTTCTGATAAATCTGAAAGCAATATATCCTGCATGATATATGATTGTGTTGAAATATGCTTAGTCTCCGAATGTTTGCCCTGTTAGTTTTTGGAATAACCCAGAGTGACAATGGGCTAAATTCATATATAATGAAACTTCACAGATTATGAAGAAAAGGTAAGATGGATGAATTTTCCCTGAAAACTCTTGCTAAAATTATTACAATAATCAATGTTATTTGGACATATACTTCCACTATCTTTATTTTAGAAATAGCACAAAAACCCAAACCAATGCAATTTATAGAAAAGTGTTAATACAAAATTTCCTGGCATTTATAGCCTCTACCAAATAGTTTTGTGTAAGTTGGCTGTATTATGGGAAGAGGTCTTGTTTTAAAGATGTTCTCTTCATTAGTATATACTTCTAGCAGACAGAGAAGTGAGAGTGTTTTTCTGAGCACGAGTATTTTTTGGATCTGCACTGGAAGGAGCTCAAACTAGAGAGCTATAGAATCCCTTTCTACTGTCTTCCATAATTGAGCCCACACTTGGTTATGAGTTCACAGAGCCAAATAGTTCAATCCAGCTGTGTCCATTCTGTTCCTTGCCTCTGATATCCACACTGTGTTTTGACAGGAGCACGTCACACAAGTCTGCTGTCCCACACAGCTACAACACCACCTCTTGGCAGGCCCTTCTGCCATGCACACCATTCGCATGGGTAGTCCTCACAAGCCTCATAACTCTTCCCTGAATTTGCTGTACAAGCAAGATGCCTTGTCCTGATGGCAAAGATGAGCCTCAGAGGCACTCATTCCTAAGGGCTGAGGAAGTGGAGGGCTGAAAATTTCCTTAGCCCTTACTGTAGCCTAGTTCCCAGGGCACTACAGGTTTTCTGTCTGGAAGGGTGCTTGCTCCTTTTCCCAGTCTTATACCACGCATGCAATGGGCCTGCTTCTTGAGAAGGAATGGCAATCACTATGGCCGGTGTGATAGCAAGATACACCACAAACTCAAGTGATAATATATGTTTCTTTGTGGTCCAACACATGATCTTCTGAAATTCCTCATTTTGCTCTTTCACAGGAAACCATTCTGTCTTCTTGTTTTTTCCTAGAAGTCAGGAAATTTCCTTTCTCTCCCTTCCCACCATCAGTCTTTCCCCTTCTGTTGCTTTCCTGTAGTGTCCTCAGAAAAATACCTTCTTCCCTTTCCTTGTAGTTTTTGGACTAAAACCACTTTGTGGAATGTGATCATAGTATCAGTACAGATACTGTTTGCTCTCTGTCGTGGCACCAGGACACTTTCAATTAACATATTCCTTACGTAAGGAAAGGGACAGACAAGCATGTAATGGAATTGCTTTGCTTTAAATTACAAATGTGTTTTTAAAAATATTTTTCTTTGTGACTAGAATAAGAAAGTTCGCAGTTGGTAAAATGTCATTGATTTTATTTTAGTTCAGATTGTGAAAAGATCTCTTCTTTAATTACAGTGTTCCTGAAAGTACTTAAATAACATTTTTCTCAATGATTTTTTGGAGTTTTTTCCTCCTCTTCCCCATTGTATTATAAAAGAACCAGATGAGTAATTATATAATATGATTTTGATGAAACTATACTAGAGCTAATAAGATATTTAGCAATATTTTTGCCATTTAATCTATTACATTTACTCTTGTTCTCAACAATTTCAAATTAAAAACAAACTTATGGCCAGTTTTCTGTGAAATTTTAAAATAAAATGCACTCCTACACAAATTAACATCTGCTGTCACTTAATTAAAAATAATTATGCAGTCTTCAGAATTCACACTGTAAGTTCCTGGTAACCAGGAAGATACTGGTAATATGGGTTAATATTGACACCTAGGCTGAAACTTTATGAATGGTTTTATTTTCCTCAGTGTTTGTCTACGTTGCAGAAAGCAGCTTCATATAGACCTATTGGAAGCCGACTAGCCATGGCATCAGAGAGGGAAGAACTTGGTAGAGAAATGAAGACTGTGTGAAACACCAAGCTGTCTACAGTTAGACCTCCTGGAACTTGCACTTAGTAAAGCTATCTTGAATATCTCTACAGTAGAGGCGTACCATTTGACATAGTGATGACTGTTTTGACAGGAGGCAGAATAAGTAACAAAATGGGTAATTGATTTCCCTGGCTACTGCAGTCCACTATTCCTGAACTCCCTGACTTCTGGAGAAGTACAGGAGTACTCTGGATATTCACTTCCCCACACTGCAAATGCAGATTAATAAAGGCAGAGAGAACAGCTTTTTTATCCAGTGTTTTTGCAGGGCAGCATTCTCACTTTGCTGTTAATTGAGAGTGGAAGCAAATGGCTACCAAATTGCCTGATGAAATATGGTCTCAGATGGAGAATAATTAGTTAACTGGCAAGTGGTGCAATCCCTTGGTCATTGAGCTGTCTAGTTTTGTAAAGCAAAAGCTGGATGTAGACACACATGGGCATACCTTTCAGCAGAGCATCCTCTGCACTACCCTGTTGAAACTTTATCTGTGGTGGCAAAAACCTTCCACGATAGCTCTTGCTGCCCTCCACTCTTCCTGCACAGATTTGTTTACAAGGAAGATAGTCTGTAAATGCTCTTAGAGGTGAACAGCCTGAAAGAGAGATACCATGAAAGAACCAGTGTGTCCAGTACCAGAGAGAACTGATGAACTGTAGCAGCCCTCTAGCCACCCTACATTGAGCCCAGCAAATGGCCACCAAGCTGATTAGAGGGGTGGGGCAAATGACACACAAGGAGAAGCCAACAAGTTTTTTTCAGCCTGAAGAAGAGAAAGGGATGATCTAATTAATCTAATTCAAATACCTCTATAAACACCCACTAGAAAACACAGCCAGAATCTCCATTCATGTGAACAATGAAAGGCCAAGAAGCAACAGAAACAAATTGTAGCGAGGAAAATTCCAATCAGGTAGAAGGAGAAAAATTTTTCACCATGAGACTGAACCAGCACTGTTACAAGCAGCCCAGAGGGGTTCTGGAACTTCAGTCCTTGGAGATACTCAGAAATTGACTGCCCTGTGCAACGTAGGGTAACTACAGAGGACCCTTCTTTGAGCAGTGGAGTCGGACAAGATGACCTGTATTATTCAGTTATTCAAAAAAAATTCCATCACTAACCTGTTGTCTAGAATAGCAGTGAGATCCCTACCACAAGGCTCTGAGAACAACTTGTAAAGCCAGAGATGTACTTCAAAAATTTGAAACATTCGGAAAAGAAAGCTTGAGGAGGAAAGTTTGCATACAGAGGGAACAAGATTCAAAAGAAAGAATAATGGACCTTGTTAAAGCCCCTGTCTAATTCTGGCAATAGCATCTCCGACATCCCACTGACTAATTTACACTGTATTTAGCCTTGATGAGATGGTGACATTGGGTATAAAGCAGGAGGGGACCAGCTCTTAAGCCACTGGCAACTCTCAAATTTCATAGGGGTTTTAAAACACTCAGCACTTCCAGGGACAAGTGGCAGATTTTGACAAGGTAAAAAAAGACACTAGTGAGTGAATGAACTGGGAACTCTGTTATACTTTCCTTTCACTACATTTTTCCCCTTAGTGCTTTTTTTCATTATTGTTCATGACTCTTCCATTTCTCTTGCCTATTACTTTCTCTGACATTTCATCCAATTACATACAACCATTTTTTCTAGGGTGTTACACACGGGTCTGTGAGAAGATAAGGAGTAAATACACGTGGTACTTCTGCTGATTTCAGGGTCCTTTTGCCTACATCCATCTTCTTCGTTCCCTTTGCTGCTGTGCAGGGGATAAAGGAACATCTGATTATATTCTTTATGCCTAGGTACACCTCTTAACTCGATTTAACTGAATAGTCAAATAAAATCGAGGTATTTCCATTTCTAGTGTGATGCTTTGGGGTTAAAACTTTGATAAATTACTTATAGGTACAGTAGACATCATCAGTGTCTTTGCATAAAATCTGAGATAATATGCCTTAAAGACAAGGGGATTCAAAAAGGAAGGAAAATGCTAAGCAGATTTCTAAAAGACAGAGACTATTAGCTGATTTCTTAGTAATCTTGGCTAGAACAATGGTAAAATTAATTTAACACCATTTACTGTCATGTTTTCTGTACAACACACATGGAAGAAAGGTGGTGGATGCTGAAGATAAGGGAGTTTAACAGAGCTCTGGATTCTTATTGCATTCTTGGAAAAAGTGGAGCAGCTCAATGAACGAGACCAGACTATATCAGTACAAATTGCACATCTAACCTACAGGGAAAGTCAGTGTAAATTTTCAATTTCACATGCAAAATCCGGTCTGATTGATTCCTTCTGTCTTAGGGTGGCAAATCAGTATTACCAAGCTGCGGTAGTCTTGTGTCAGTTACTGTGATTCCATGGGAAACCATGTAGGAACTGGATGAGCAGAAGCATAATACACTGAGAACTGGATTATGAATCTAATGAATACTCAATAGTTAAAATTAAAAATTAAACCACATATTCCCCTTTCAACTAGAAACCCTTCCTACATGGTACAGAAATCTGTAACTTCAATCTGCAGGTATTTCAGATAAAATATTGGGTCGCAAAGTACTTCTAAAAAGGCAACAGTATGTTCCATATATTAAGGCAAGTTTTCCTGAAGAAAACTTCAGATGAAAAATCTGATGAGTTGAAAAAAGAATCTGTCTTTGGTAATCTTACCTGAGAGTAGAGAAGGAGTACATCACACATGAATCTCACACAGGTCTTTGGCAATAGTTTCCTGGTGAGCCTCGTCATGGAGGAAAGTTGGGTCTTCCTACCATTTTACAAGAGGAACAGACTGCTTTTCTTCCTCAAAGATTGCTAGAGCACTAGGACATTTTCAGTGCTTAGAAACAATTCTAGTTTACTTCCCAAACATCATATAAGCCATTAACTGTTACTAAAACAGTAAATTCATAAATGCATGAAAACACTTTGGAATAATTATATATGTATGTTGAGAAGCAACTGTGTCATCCTGTCCTTTCATTCAAACGTGTTCATCAAGTTGTCTTTGTTTTAGGGAAGAGATGTCAGATGTTAACAGGAGGAATTCAAGTTTTTCATAGCACATGCTGTATAAAATTAATTCTCGTAATATGGATAAGGTTTCCAAAGGGCGGAAATAAATGTGCAGAACAGCAGATAAACAAATACAAGAGGAGATTTAAGCAGCCTGAGAAAGACGAAGGGCAACAAGTTTGTTTGGATGCTAAAAGTTTCTCAGAACCTCAAAGCTCATGACAATGCTGAGAAACTTCAGGAATAGCTCAGTGAAAGGAAGATGCCAAATCAACAGCTACAGGCTCAATTTACAATCTGAACATTAAGTACAGCAATCCTATTTTACTGAACAGATAGAGGACATTGCTGCAGATTGCTAACACAGTAGCACCACGGCAGACAATTTTAGACAGCTCTTTTCAAGTCAGATGACTGAGCACAATGTTACCCAAGTTACAGCAGTGAGCAAATGCGATCAGCTGATGCAGTTTTAACATTTTAACCCAACTCTATCAGCTGGAACAAGATGTCTCCATTTGACCATAAGTGCTTCAAGCAAATCATTAGGTACGTCTGTTTCTTCTAGCACCTACATATTACTCAAAATTTAAATAATCATTTGAAGATTTGCCCCATCTTATTCTTTCCACTTTAAACTGCTTATTGGATTAATTACACCAAAGATTTGTCTGACAAAGCCACTAGTTTGGGGAATTTAGCTCCTTGTTCACAATTTGAATGTTTGAATGCAATTTCTGATTTGTTTCCTGTCTTTATGAAATATATTTTGCTGAAAAAAACCAGACCAGAACCCTAATTATTTTGGAAGGATTTTAGACAACTAGAGAAAAAGATGTATCTGGAAAGGTGGTCAGTTTGAAAACAGAACAAGTCTCCACAGGCTATGAAATATGCTGGAAGCAGTCACTAATGAGCTGTACTCAGCCAGAAGAGCACTTGAAGAAATAGCAAGATGAGGAAAAAAAAGAGCCAGGTACTTTTTTTCCTCCGTATTGCTATTAAAGCAAATCATTAAGGTCTCTTAAGAGACTCTTTAAAAGCTTATTAAACAGTTTTTGGGTGCTCTAACTAATACAAGTTGATTCTCTGTTCATATGATGGTAGCTTAAGGAGTTTTTAAAAGACCTTTTCAGCAACCTGAAAGAATGATTTTTGTCACAAAGAGAGATACAATACTTTGCAGAAGAAAAGTACTGTTCGTAAGAGAGGAGTCACAAGAACTATATTGTTCCTTTAAAAGGCAACCAGGAGTTGGTTTATCCAGAGTTTTAAAAAATTAACAAAGAACAGTTTTGAGCTTTAATTAATAACAATCTTGATCTTTTATTAAAAATCATTCTAGTAACAGTCTCATTGCTTTCACACCTCTACTATTATTAGCACATTGCTGTGAAAGTATCCACATTCACTGGTTCACTACAGCTTGCTGGCTTCACAAAATATGTTAAGAAGATAATATGCTTTAATATAAATGCATTGGTTGTATCAGATGAAAACATTAGATAAGTAGTAACTGTTGGAGTTACTTAAAGAGGAATTAGAACTTTCAAACCGTTGGGTTTTTTTAACATCAGAGCAACCTGGATGTCAGGAAATATGTTCAGTAAAATCAGAACTGGGATGATATAGGCGCTAGTTTTAAGTGATCAAAATATGAGACTGGATTCTATGTCTGGCTTTGCTCTTATGTGCAATACACAGGGTAGTTCTTTTTCCCATTGCCTTTCTATTTACTCATATCAAGACTGCAGGTGTTCAAAACATCATGGACGTTTTAAGCTAAAAACAAAGCAGGTTCGTTTCCTATTGAATGTAGAGAGATGAGGACTGACCGAAAGTTCAGTAAATGGGTACACCTTATAAGTAGGATTATTAGAATGTCTGTATAGTTATGTTTGTTTATCTTAAGCAACTCTCCTCTTCTCACTGTTCTGCCCCAGTTCAGTCTTACAACTTTTCTATACCAACACCCATTGCTATGACATCTTTCTAACATTCATCCTTCTCACAACGTATAGGGGAGTTAAAAACATCTTGTGAGCATGGTCAAGAAAGTAAACCTACAGAAAAGATATAATAAATCAATAGATGTAGTTGTGGATCTGGTCAGAGGAAATGTTCTAGAGGATAAAACACGGAGAAGGGAACTCAAAACCCAGGAAAGGAAGTAATTGTGCCACCTTTTTTGCCAAACTTTTCCTTCTGTCTGACTGCCCAGGTCTAATTTTTGAGAGAGACCACAAAATGCAGGAAAAACCAGCAGTGAAATTATGGTCCACATCAATGTCTTCTCAAAGTCTACCACCTTTCTTTAAAATTGCCAGGGAGTCAGTGAAGTTCATTCCTATTGCTGTTGAGTCTGAATACTTTACAGAGGAAGAAAAAGAATGTATTCTAGGAGGACAGCTGCCAAGCTGGGAAAAAATATCTTAAAATCTCTTAAACTGGTTAATTTCATCCCATGTGTTCTTATTGTTTAAAGCTGGTGAAGAATATGCGTAAGCCCTAAAGAGAGGAATTAACATCAGGAAGTCTGAATTCTAATTACATTCCAATTAACTTTCCGACACTATCCTTCACTGACCAGTTGTCTTGCAGAAATCCTACAATTCTGCTGCCCTCCTATCTTAGAGACATATTTTAGGTAGACTCCATGCTACTTTCAGTTCTGTGGTCTGTCTCAAATATTTGGATGATTATTAGGCATTTCTGAGGCCTCAAGAATATATGCCTTTAATATCTGCAATGGTGGTTAACATAAATCATAGTATAGGAACTATTTGTTAGTTCTTCTTGTGTATTTTTGTGATTGGATTATTTTGCTCCAGAGTAGTACAAGCATGTGAATGTCAAATTTCATGAGAGGACATATGCTTGGTAAGCTTTCCATCATATAACTGGTGAAGAACTACATGTATTTTTCTCATGCTTTAAATTTAATGAATGGGTAGCCTTTGGACTTCTAGCAGTTCCTGGTAGACTTTAGTCCAGTAGCCCAGCTGAATGTAATGCTTTCATTAATAAGTGCATTCTTTCCATGTGCGACAAATTAAAAAAAATTCTAATTAAAAGCATATTACAAAATCAGAACATTTATTTTCCTTAAGCCATTTATAGTACAAAATATGAGAGGGATGGGTGGTTGCTTGATATTGCTAGAATTGCAATGCTAATCTCATCTAGATGTAGATTCAGAGATTTATTTTGAAGTACACTCCTTTTACTTACTTGCTTATTGCATTTGGTCCCCTAACTGAGTTCTTACACTGCCATCCTTCCTTTGGGAGACTGGATGTTAAAAATGCAAGCACTGCTCAGAAAGAAGCCCATCTCCTCTTGCCTGTTTATCTGCACATTTTCATGACTCCTGCTCCATTGTGTCTGAACAGGAGGTAGAATAAGAAGAAATTATTACAAGTGACCAGCTGCTGATCCAAAAACTCAGAGAAACACCTAAGTGGATGTCTTTCGTTTTGTTCTTGCAGAACTATACTTAGAGTTATATATTGAACTATATATAGAAGCAAGTAAAAGATACATATATATGTGTATATATATGTGTGTGTGTATACGTATATATGTTTAATTTTATGCTTCAAGCATCTTTATTAAGTTGGGTGCATCTTCAGGTGCAGCTGGATAATGATGATTGTAAGAGATGCAAAGTTGTTCCAAGTGTTCAGGAGAAAATTTTCTTTCTCATTGTAAGAAATAAAATGTTCAGTATCTTTCTTATCTCTGCCTCACTGCTCTTCATGATACTTCTGGGAACATGACCTGTTGGATGAAAAACATCCAGTTACTGTAATTGTAAATTTACCAAAAAACTTCAAATTTATTACTAGGAGAAGAAAGAAAACCCAGGAATTATTGGACTATGGGCAGGTTCTCACTTACTGTTGACCTCTATTATCTTCTTATCTACTGGAAATGCATTTGTACTAAAGGAACATGCCTTAGGCGTTCCATGAGAGAAACCTAGGGATTTCAAACTATGTGGAATATTTTAGGATCACTTACAAGGTGGCAAACAAACACTCACAACAAACCTCTATCTAGATTAAACTTCTCATATTCCCGAACGTGGAAAGTATTTACAGTGTGCTTTTCCAATTAAGACTGTATAAATTGTCCTAGTAACCTAATCTGCTTTTCACAGTACAGGAAATTGGAAGGAACTAAAATGAAGTAAAAATCAAAATGAGTGCCAGTTGGAGTCAGGAGATAATTAGGTCTATTACATGTAATTACTATTACATTATTACATTACTGTTACATGTAGGTCTAATACATGTATTCTTTCTTCCCAGAAATGCAACTCAGGAAATAGTAGACAAGTCCAGTCTTCCTGCATGCTATGTCATGGTAAAACAGTCTCTTTCCCCAAAGCTATGAACTGTGACTTCTGGGGAAAAACATTTTTGTTACCTTTGGATCACCTCCAAGCCGATGTGTTTCTGATTATGTATGTTAGTAGTGTATCCCAGCTTTGGAAGACATGTTTAATCAAGACTGTTTCACTAATGAGAGTGGAGTTTGGCATAACAGTGCTCCACTCTTGAGGTACTCGCCTCATGACATGAGTGGATCTTGGCATGTGGGTGCAGTCAAGGGAAAGAAGATGGTTGGCACTGCTGGCATCTAGCATCCCAGGGGTGGTTTTAGTTTCCCTGATGCACAGAAGTAGTCTACAAGCAGCCTTCAAATCAAAACCTCTTACAGTGTTGTAAAATCTCATTTGTTTCGGTGAGCTCAGCTAACTGGCTTCAGGACATTTAGATACTGGGAATCTGAATATGCTGTTTGTGCTTGCTCTTCTTTGGTTATTTCTGGCACAGAATGCAAGTAAAGCATGGTCAATGAAGTTTTAGGATTATTCTGGATTTTGAATGCTAATTTTCCTGCAGTTTAATCCCATATAGAAGTAGAGAACCTGGCCCTGGTGAATTTAATGGCAAGACTTCCACAGACTTCAGCAAGGACAGAACTTCTCGGAGAGACCATGCCCTTCCACCAGGGACAGTTTCACATGGCTAAGAATTTGGAGGCAGGTCATAAAAATATCTAGAAAGGAGGTTCCTTTCCCAGAAAAAAAATCAGTGAAATAGTTTTGAAAATGATTTTCTAACACTAATAAAGAAATGTAATAGACCATTTTATGCTCCTGTCCTTAGGCTGTGCCTTATACCATGATCAATATAAAAGAAAATTATATTTCCTTGATTACTCATTCAAGCAGAAAATGAGTTCTGTTACCTGAAAATTTAGAAGTTTCCTGAGTAATTGGATAGCCTTTGTACATCTTCAATTTTTGATGTTATTGGGTAGTTTGTGGTATTTACTAAGATGTTTTAGCTTAATCATTTTTTTGACAGGATAAAATATGACTATTACAGTGGGAACATTCTCCTGACAGAGGAAACCATTTAACAAATTAGATGCTGAAGGCAATTTGCTGGTCAGCAATGCAGACTATACAATGCATGTGCAAGAAATAGTTTAAATATCAACCAGAAACTAACTATGTAAATTACACAAAAGCATCCTTCATTGTGCTGCCTTTCTCTTTCTTTCAAGACTGCAAAGGGCATTGGCAGAAATAATTTGAACATCGCAAATACGTTGTATAGAAATCTGTCTGC
Organism: Astur gentilis; assembly: GCF_929443795.1. Taxonomy (NCBI): domain Eukaryota; kingdom Metazoa; phylum Chordata; class Aves; order Accipitriformes; family Accipitridae; genus Astur; species Astur gentilis. The sequence continues at coordinate 15,095,939 of NC_064904.1, forward strand.
TTCAGAATTATAGGCTCTTCTTTCAGTGCTGAGCACACTTTAAAAAAATCTAGTCTAACATTTGGAGGAGAGTGGATTAGCCAGCAGTATTCACTCAGTTCCCCCTGGTATTTCTACAATAGTCATCAGCCTTGAGGGGTGGCTACCAAAGATAGGCTGATATCTTTCAAAGCATTCATAGGAAAGGTCTTCTGCCTTGGCTTGCTAGCTCTGGTGTGGGTTCTTGTTTGGATTTGTGACTAGTGCATTACCAAGCAACAACAGCAATTCAGCAAGTGCCAAAGAAAGATCTCCTGGTTCTCACACCTGCTGAAGTTTCAGTAGTGAGAACAGAGGCAAAACAGAGATGGAATAAAGCATTCATATTTGCATCTCAGCAGCTGGCTAAATGCCATGATCTTCCAACAGATACAGTGTTTGCTTGAAGCAGAAATCAGCATGAGAAAGATGCAACAGGACACAGACTACTCTTATTTCTAGATTTTATTTGTGGTCCCAGGAGATGAGTGACTCTTAGTCAAAGATATACAGGTAGCTGCAGCTGCTCTTCGGTTCTATAATATGAAATGTGCTGCAGAGTAGAAGAGAGCATAGTTTCCCTCCAGCCTCTTTCTTCTCTATAAATCTACTTCAGTTGTCCTAAAAGCTGGCACTGTTAAAACTTTACAGCTCCTAGGATCTCTGTTTAGCCATTTTGAGCACACATACTTCCAATAGTTAAAGGACCTAGTGTGTTCAAATTTAACTTCTCAAAAAAACTAATGAGTGCTTGTAAATATTGATCCTACTTCAGCTTTGCTAGATGGTGCCTCTCTAGTGTCATCCTGTGAGAGATGTGGTGAGAAACTAAGGGGAAAGGTCATGAAATGCAGATCTTTGCATGCCTTTTGCTTCTTGCTGGGAAGATAGAATTTTTCCTTTGCTCTCATCTTACATGGACCACCCTTGGTGAGAACTGGTTGAAGCTTCCTTCTACTTGGTGGTGGGCTCTACAATTTGATGGAATCATTTTTTTTCAGTGGAGTAAGGAAGTGGGGTGGGCTGTGCAGAAGCCCAAAGGTCTTTTCTAATGTAAAACAAGCTGGGAATATATAGTAAATTCTAAATATGTTTGGACAATTAATGGTTGGGGGGGCTCTTTTAAGTGTGTTCAGTGCCCACTAGATTGAAATGTTACCACAAACAATTTAAAATCCACATATACAACTAGAGACTTTGGAATAAATTTGAGGGTGCTGCAGGTGGGAAGCAGAGACAAGAGAAGAAAAGACAGTTTTGTTCTCTAGTTCATGCACAGAGTCACCAAAAAAAGTGCAACCTGCTGAATATCTGTGCCTTTTATCCCTATATTTCTCCCCTTAATCCATTTTTGATGTTTCACTTTCTTCTTCAGGCAGTGGACTCTGGTATTGTCTTCCTGGCAATTTCCCTGTTAGTCCTAGACTGGATGCATTTTTATATCTTGTTTCTTTTGACTGTGTCTTCGTATATACACTCTTCTGACTTTTTTTCTCTAAATCTCCCAAAAGAGATGAACTAGCCAGATGTCTTCAGTTTGCATGTTACAAAGGTCTCATCTGTATGGAATAATTGGACAGAGTCATTATTTTATGTATTAAATTTGTTCAGGCATGGGCCTCTATTGGCCCTATATTGTTCTATTCCCTCCTAATTCCTACCATTACGATTACTACATTTCTTCATAACACTGCCCAGACAGAGACTGACGAAATAGGAAATTAATTGGTGAAATGTCTCTAATATTCATTAATTTTTTTGGTTATTCAAGATAAAATAGCTTTGAGAGATAAGTAGGAATGCTGTTTGCACTTAACTAGAGCCGCTGTTGCTAGTCTCTAACACCCTCTTTATTACATTCCTAAGTGGTGCAGCAGAAGTAAATGACTACTGCTCTGCAGTTTTCAGTGTTCACAATCCTATGGATTTTGTGAATGTCCTTTCCTATCTTTCTTCCTGCCTTCTGGTTTCATGTGAGGATCTCTCAGAGCTCTGTCCTTTATGTTGTAGATGAGGAAACTGACAGAAAGAGATAAAGCTTAAAATGTCAGGTTTCTCTCAATTTTGGGTGCTGATTTTATATGTCCAGACCCTGATCTTTTCAAGTGCACTCTGCATTATTGGACTTTTAGATGGAAGCTGCCCTTTGAAAACTAACCATTGTTGCTTCTTGCTTTTCACATCCTTCAAGGCTGGGTAAAAATCTCCTTGAAGCTGATGGGTGTACTAGTTGCTTTCCATTCTGACTGAAAGTGGGAACAACGATGTGCCCCTTTGTTTAACAGTAATTGGAACATGGGAAGCTACTTCTGAGACCACTTTGAATGCAAGTACAAGCTGGGAAGTTTTGATCTGCTTGTGGGTGTGTGTGTTTAAAAGTAAGCAAGGAAAGAGGGAACTAAAAAGAGAAGTGCTTCTAGTACTTGCTTGAGAGAAAAACAAAAATTGCTTGGAGCTTTTTGTGCAGACTATTTCTGGAAGAATAAAAAGAACTTCTGATTGATTGCTACCCAGATCGGAGAAGCAGTGTTTTATATGTATTCTGCAAATAAACAATCAAAGATAAATGTCTGCAGATCCCACATAGTATAAAAGCATGGGCTTAGAACACAGGTTGACCACAAAGACAACAAAATTGTTTAATGAGCACTTAGATTAAAAACATTAGGTGAGTGGTAGTTTGGAAGTCCTGCAACTGAGCTCACCAGGACAGTCTTCACTTAGGTGCTGTGTATCTTCTCTATTTAACTTCCTAATGCTGTACCAAGCCACATACTCCTCTCCCTCAACTGTGCTCCAGGAATGAATACAGGTGTGCTGAAACATGCAGTTCCCTTGAGTGTCTGGCCTCATACCTTATTGAGTTAACACGCTAAACCATAAGAAGCAGGCTCCTTCTGGAAAAAAGGATAAAACAGTTAAGACAAATTACTCCAAAGCCTGGATTTTATTCTGCCAAAGTATTATGTAGCACTAGGCAATTTTTTAAAATGGAGTGGTCCAGTTGCTTATCTGCTGCTACTCCCTTTCCCCATTGCTATCCCTCCTTTAGTAGGGAATCTAAGTCGGGTCCTTCCAGATTTGAGAAACTAGGCAACAGACAGGGAAGAGTTCAACACAGCGAATGTGAAACCGTAGCCAGTGATGCTGCTGATTATCCTTGTTGATCCCCTCAACTGGATAGGCAGACTTCTTTCAGTTTATAGCTTTTTTTTTTCTTGAAGGTTTATGTTTTCAACAGCTCAAGCAAATCAGACCCTGCTGCTTCCCTTTCCCCCATTAAGTTTGCTTTAGCAAGGTAATAGGTGAAAAGAACATGTTCTGTGCTAATACACTGGCAGCAGATTTTCTCTGAAATTCTGTTACATTTAAAGCCTATTTGCATTTAAGATGTTGCCTAAATTCCTAGTGATTCTGGATGAAGAGCAAACCTGATTAGTCTTGGAATATACTAGCTCCTCCATCCCTCAGGAGTTATCTTGGTTGAAAATCTGAAGCTGCTTTCCTGGGACAATGCAGAAGTCATGTCCCCACTGTAGGAATTCCAATGCCTTCCAAAATGTTCTGTCTCCGCATAAGAGCACCTCAGCTCTAAAGCTTCTTAGTAAAAGAGCAATGTACATAAGATGCTGTTGTTTCATGCCTCCACTGAATATGATGTTTATGTTTTATTATTGAGAACTGTTTTAGGTTAGAATCCTTCTATTTGTTGGTTTCCTTGAGAAAGAGATGGCTTTTTTTATTTATTGGTTTTGATTTTTTTCCCATCACATAAATTTTAATCTGGTTCCCTTCTCTGTGCTCTGAGACAATGGGAGTAGAAGGAGGAAGGCACTTCTTTTGGGAGGGTGGATGTTGCATGGACCAGCTGGCTAGAAAGGTAGGAAAGGGGTGTGATTTGAGAAGTAGGAGAAGGCTGGTGTAGAGTGAAACTGAAGTGAAGTGAGTGCAGGAGTGTGCTGTGGAGAGCAACACACCAGCACAGTGTGGCAACAGGGCCATCCAAGCTCCAGGGAACAGAATCATAGAATCATAGCACAGTTCAGGTTGGAAGGGACCTTTAAAGGTCAAGTAGTCCAACCCCCCTGCAATGAATACCCTAATGTTGTTTTTGTGACATCTCATGTGGGCTCCTGCGGCTTGTCATCCTGCTCATTTGCTGGATCTTATTTGTAGCTTTACTTCCCTGGGTGGCAAAGGAGGGTTTGCTTGGGGAGCAAGGGGAAGAGGGCCCAATGGTTCTTAATGAGTTTGGGCAGGGGGCCGACTCCTCCACATTTTGGGATGATGGGGGAAGAGGGGTGCATACAGGACATGTGGCCTAACTTGAATCTAATTTTATCCAGTCAGCCTTAGCCATAGCTAGAATTCCTCCTTGCAGGAAGAAAGGAACTGATCTGATCTAACAGTTTGCAGTCAGGCAAAGGAGATGTCTTTCTTCCCGCACTCCTGCTTGTGCAGCCTTGCCTTTCTCTTGGTTTGTTATTTGTCTGACCTCTCGAGGAGTAGATTTATCTTACTAGCCCAGCAGTGAGATGAAAAAAGAAAGAAAGAAAAAAAAAGAAACTCTTTCTCCCTCCCTCTCCTTTTGCTGGGGTAGCTTTCTGCAAACTTCCCAACCTGAAGTGACTTCTCCCGGGTCAGGTGAGGTCCAGAGCCAGCAGAAAAGATGGGGGGGACCACGTGGTCCTGAGAAGGCAATGGAGCGACATTGCTGGTGGTTATGGCAGTGACCCAATCTGACCTCAGCCAGTAGCTGCTGCTATTGAAGACTGATTATTTTTGAAGGCAAAGTTGAACTAAACTTGCTCCAAAATGAAGTCTGATTCAGAAAACTGTGAATTAAAAACATATGTGGGAAGAGTAAAAGGGGTTTTTTATCTACTTTGTGGTGACATTGAAAAGAGAAACGGGATTTTTCAACACTGTAGTGTTTGTGGTGGTTTGATTTTTTTTTTAAACAGACTCCTTACAGGGCAAGTTGTTTTTAAGTGTCTGCATTGATCAAAGAATAAAGCTCAGTTGCTTCAATTGTTGTAAATACTTTGGGAATCTTTCAGCCACTTGAGGTAGCTTTGTAACAGTCTCTCTTCTCTTGTTCTTCTGCTGGCATTATCTTCTGCATCTTGAACTTTGCTTTGCTCATTAGATTCAGGTTGTCTACTGAGGAAAGAGAAAACATTTCAGTTTGCTTGAGTATATTAGCTGTGTTGTAAGAGAGGCTCTGAATTAAGGACAGCTGTTCTTGATGTCTGTTGAAAAACTATTGAAGAGCAGTGGGTGTGACCAATTACATTTCATCCCCATACCAAAACCACTTCATTAGTGATTGCTTTGAGCTAGCAAGCCTTCTCTACCTTGCTCAACTATTCTTCCCTCTCCCATTGCCTACTTTCTCATAAAATCATAGCAAAAAAAAAGGAGGAAGCAATCATTTGCAAGCTTAGGTTGAGTAGATATAATAAACAGGTGTATGACATCAGTTGTGTCCTTCATAGCAGTTGTTTTCTTCTGTAATTGCATGGTTCACATTTTATGTCATCTGCCCAGTATATGTAAGGTAGTTAACTCTCTCTGTTGATTCTTTGTGGCTTTATGGAAAGCAGCCTTCTCCAAGGGCTCCTATACTATAATGATTATATGTCTTTTTTTTTTTTTTTAACTTCTCTAGTAGACTAAATGTAACTAGATTAAATGAAGAGGAATTGCTAAGACCCTCCTCAAAAGATAGTTTTGGCTAGTGTAACTGTAGGGTACATGGGAAATGAATCCATTGCCTTTAGCCCTGCAGTGCATATGGAGGAATTCCTTCATGGAAAAAGTAGCAGGTTGGGGCCCTGGAGAGCATAGGAGGTAGGTGAAAAGGAGGAGATGGAAACAGACATTAGGATAGCAAGAAACAGAATACTCCCCCATGACCTGACCATGGTTGTATATTGGCAAGAAAGAACCCATGCTATGGAAAGGACTTTGTTTCTGTCATCTCTAGAGGCCAACTTCTCTGGAAGCAGAAAGGCTGGAGAAACAAGATCTATTTTTGGTTTTGGGAGAGCAGGGTTACCTCCTTCATAACATCGGTCATTAAACTAGGATCTCAGAAGAGTATTGGTATTTATTTATAATAACTTAATTGCTACTTAGGACATATGGGTGCTAACAGAAATGTTTTACTATAGCAGTATATTAAAGGCCAAGAGGTCCAAGGGAAGGTACAGGAATATGCTGCAAGACCATGGGCCATGGCTGGGAGCTGTATCTGGAAAGACTTAATTGTCGGCAGAATGGCGTTTGAGCTGTGGCAGTAGGGGAAATCGTTTGGACCCAATATACCAAATCTCCTATTTAGTAATATTCTATACTCTATGTGTGTTATAGAGACTGCTTGCTTTTTCATGTATGATTTATATAAAAGTTTTGGATCCCTGCTGAGTATCTGGAAACCCTACAGATAGGGTTTCCTACATTTAAAAACCAAGTTGCATTCAAAATTACTTATGTTGAACCTGTATTGGATTAATTAAATAGGAGGAAGAGAGAATTCTTTCTTGCACAGAATCAAGAAACACAAGTTCCACATGCTCAGACAGTGACTTTCAGCCTTTGACCTCAGTTGTCTGCTGCCAAGACTGCAACTAATTGAAAAGAGAATAAAATACTACAGCAATCTTGAATCCTAACGTATGTTGCAATAATTTAATATTTAACATTTAAAGCTTTAGATTTTTTTTTCCTTCTCTCTCTCTAAAGGATGAGCCTACTAGAAATGTCTTCTTTAATTCCAGCCTACTAGATAAGAGACCTGGATAAAAATGGAAAGACATGGATTCCTTGGAATACAAGCAAGAATGAATCCTTAGCAGTGTGGACTCCATATGTTTATTGGTCTCTCCCTAGTGCAAAAGCAGAGCTGCTTATAACTACAGCTGAGCTTCAAAAGAGTGGATCTTCAGAACCTGCAGCTACTGTTAGATGCAATCTGAATGTATTACAGCATCCAGACATGTCCCTACTCAGCTTGAAGGTAGGAGCCTCAAGGAGAGGGGCTGATATGGTGGCTGAAAACTTTATCCGATATGGAGGTGCTGTGAACCTGGTGGCTGTATTTAAAGCTGCTAATTTTTCACAGAAGCTTTTTTGTATGGAGTGGAAATGAGCCGTCCCTTGTGATACTGATTTTTTATTTCTTTTGGCAATAGTTAGGGAATTAATCGTATGGTGCTGGGGCCAAAGCTGTGGTAACAAAGCAAGGTATTCACCCACTGGATACTCACAGGTGATGAGGAGAATATAGCTATGCCCTAGATAATACAGGGATGGGTGGTTTCCTTCAAATTCTTTCAGGCATAATCATGGTATATATTTCTGCAAATTTAATTGCATCCTTCTTTTCCTCAAAGTTTACTTCTTTCTATGGATATGTGAGATACTGCGATGAAATTGCATAGCTTTTTTTTACACCTATCAGTAGGTGTCCTTAAGGAGGTTGCCACAGCAATTTAATAATAGGCCTGCAAGAATATGTAACCACTGATGAACACTGTCCGAAAAGATTCCCTCTGCAGTTCTGTTCTGGCCCTTTTTCTTTACTCCTCCTTCAGTGTGATCCTTTTACTATAACACCTTTAAAACTTGTGGGAGGTGGTAAAAAGGTTCTTTGTTAGGTGAATCCTCAAGTCAAACCACTCTTCAAATTGCTTACATAGCGTGAATTTGCTAGAAAGCCAAGTTGTGACTGTGAGACCTAGGGTGCTAAATATAGTGGGAATGCTGAGAAGAAAACTTGGTGCTTTACTTGGGGAGTATGCAGATAGTATACACCATACAGGTGGCATGGTGAATCCTGTGGTCCCAGGAGCTGCTCAGCCTTGAATAATTTTAGGTGATAATGAGGTAAGTAACTCTTTTTGTCTGGGACAACACAAAACTTATCCATTCATCAGTGATGGGCCTGGATTGTCAAGTAGGTAAATTTACCCATTTTATTCACTGCAACACCTCTGTCTAAAGGAACTGCTTTTTGAATTAATGTATTCTCCTTCATGAACTTGTACACGCAGGGGAGCGTACCATCCTGAGCTACACCTTATTTGGGTTATTTTTGTCTTGTGTATTGTCTCAAGGCTCCTCGTAGCTGCCCCGCATGTCTGCTAGACAGGTGCTGCTCCAGTTACAAATTGCTGTAGCTCAGAGTCTAATCATCCCTTTCTATGCATGGAAACTCCTGTCTTGATGCTCACTCCCCCAAAAATCTATGAGGAAAATACATTAATTAAAGGCCTTCTCACTTTATATTGTTTTAGGAAACATTAACATACATTATATATATAAAAGAGAGCGAAGAGAACTTGACTTATTTTTCTTTGTCTGCTGCCAATCTGTTCCTGATCGTTTATCTAGTTACTCTTTATTCCATGTGGTTATCTAATAGATAAAATCCTTAATACACTCTTCATTTGCCTTGATTGGAGGTTTTTGTTTATATTGCCACAACAGCTGTGGCTCCTAACTGAGAGAAGATCTGAATGGAGAGGAAAGATGCAATCCACAGGTAACTACTTAATGCTGCTCCTGATGCTTATTTGGTATCCATAGTCCTTGTTCCCTTTTCCCCTCTTAGATCTGCATTTTGTGGACATTTCTGCAGACATGTACATGTATTATTCTAATCTCAGTCAGGGCTGTCTGCCAGGCAGAACATGTACATTAGCTCTTAGATATGACTGGGGCAGCACATCTTGAAGTTATTGAAGATAGTCATATACAGAACAGTTTTCTTCTGCAGAAACCTGGCGTGCTGTAATGTGACTAATGACAGGGTCTGCTGTAGTTTCTGGTAGATTTACCCCCAAAAAGGTGGGTGTCTGTTTTACTAGTTCACTTCCCCCAGATTTTATGGGGAGAAGACAGCCATAAGGATCTCTTGACCCCACTGATGTTCTCACAAGACTAACTTCTGCTGACAGCGTCTCCTCTGTCCTTCCTTGTTTTGAAAGTTTTTGCCATTCATTTGTGGAAAATAAGGGACCCTTTAGCAGTAGAGTCTCTATTGCTGTCTTGATAAAGGGGCAGGAGGACAGCTGCTAAAAATAAGAACTTTGGCAAGGGTCAGCTGTTTAGAGTAAAGGGACTTCCAGGATCAGAGCCTGGTACAGATGGTCTAGGGGCTATGCCAGGATGTGAGGGGAAAGTGGCCCTTATACGTGTGAACAACTAAGGTGCACTTCTATAGTATTTTGCTGTAAACCTTCATGTTCCTATCCCATTAGTACTGAGGATGGTAGGGAGCATGACGTTGCCCTTAAACAGTGTTTAAGGGTTACCACAGGCACAAATAGGATTGGATGGACACAGGTCCAACTTCATATAAGAGCTAATCATAAAAAAGTGCTGGCAGTAGGGATTTAAATCCCCTGTAGCTTGCAAAAGGATTTATCTGTTAAAACAAAAGGAATTTCAGATTAAAAGCAGCTGTGTTTGGACCTGCAACATAGTAATAAGAGGAGATGGTGAGGCTCAAGGAAAAGAACATAGAAACAATGTAGAAAAGCAAAATCTGATGCTGAGAAAAATTGCATTAGCATAAAGTAATTATGGGAATGGATGACTGAGTGGATAGTAATACTACCTTGGTTTGGTTCTGGCTGTGCTTGCAGAGAAGCTGTTGATAGCAAAGCGGGCAGGACTAGTTCAGCTGCATGTGTTGACAACAGTCGAATCTCCTCACTCAGACAAGAGATTTCAGAAGGTTGTGTAGACTTGGAGGTATTTTGGGGTCTAAAATGCAAGAATGAATAACATGAGGCTTTATCTAAGCAAATTTACAAGCATGTCAGCTTCCCTAGAGTAAATGAGGTTAATGCTGTGCAATTAATCAAGCATTTTGAAAGCAATCCCAATGTATAATTGAGAATTGGACCTTGCTGCATGTCTTCAAATTTATTTTTTTTTTAATATTAACTTGGTAAAATAAAGATATTGCCTTAAATGACTTCCAGTTAATTTGCTTTGTTTGAAAAGGAATGTAGTCACATAAAAAAATAAATCCCCCCTTGTCTGTGTTTATGCATCTGGTGTTTAAAAACAATGCCAAAGTAGTTTATTAATTATGTTGCCCCAAATATCTAAGATGGGAACATTGCTGGTTCAGAGCAAATGTGAATTGTTTCAGGTTTTCCTGCAACAAAGATATAAAAAGTTTGATTTAGCTTTTTAAAATCTCAGTATTTGCTTCCAGAATTACTGGTTAGTTCATCATTCATATTTCTGTGCTAAATGTGAGAATGCTTGGCTTCTAAAATGATTCAGTCATGTAAGAGCTTTAACTGCAGCGAACGACAAATTCAGAAGCTTGTTATGTCAGAAAGGAGGAGGAGGAACTTCTGTTTAGGTCTTGCCTTCACAGGGAAAGGAAACACTGATAGTATCTGTGTAATCTTGCACTGATGAGCGGGCATCACATTGCTTTGAAAAGATTCATATTTGAGATCTGATGACTAAGTGGTGGTGGGCACAGCTGCTTTAGAATCAGAGATAAAGGAAAGAAGGAAAACAAATCCAGAATTGCTATGTGAAAACCTTGTTGACATATAATGCTGTCAGAACATTTATAAAGAGCAGAAACCCTATTCAGTGTCAATCAGGTACGTGCTATATTAAATGAAATATTTATTATTTTAAATGTTGACAAAGCTCTGCAATTGATAGCCTCTGGATTTATGAACAATAACCTCTATAAGTGAAATGAGATAGTTAAATTATCAAGACTTTTGTTTTGGTTCCAGTGCACATTTGTTCTTAAAGTCTAAAAGTATATGCAGATTAAATGATCTTTCAACAGGTTTGTGTTTTAAAAATTCTTTGAGGATTCAGACAAAATTGTGGAAGTTTGCTGTATTTTAGGACTTTGGCTTAAGAATCTAATTAGAATAGGATTGCTGCACTAAAAGCAGAAGGAGTATTTTTGAACATACATTAGGGGTTTATGTTCTTGGAAAACTGCACAAATGAATATGCTAAGAAAAGGCAAAAGCCACTTCTTAGCATCAGAGTATTTTTTAGGACCTGATCCAAAGCAAATTGGAGTTATTGGAAGTTTCCTCATTGACTTGACTGGACTTTGGATCAGGCTTTTCAAATTCCAGTTCTCATACTGATAAATGTCTCAGGTTTAGTTCTTACAGTTTCTGTGTCTAAGTAGTTTTCCCATATTAAAGTTGGTGATAGAGGTTTACATTCTTTTAATGAGAACTTCAGTTTTGAAAAGGATCTTCCTAATTAGGCAACAAGATACAAGCCTGTTTCTTAAGTTTGCTTTTGTCAATGCTAAAAGGTGTATTTAACAATAACTAAGGATTGGACAGCATGTGCGTAAATCTTCATCAAACACATCAGAACCTCTGCCTGAACACTAGTAAAGACTTTTGGCTAGCAATTACAAGAATGATCTGGGCTTTTTATCTTGGAGGCTTTATAAGTGAAGTTTTATTAGAGAAAATAAATTTCAATCTGGAGAGAGGATGGAATAAACAGCAAATCATGCAATTCAGACCTTGGAATGGCTGGTCATACGGAGAATGATGCACAATTACCATTTATGTGCAGAGAAAGTTTTGATATGAGTTGCATGAGAAACCGCTTTTGAACATAAAGTCATTTAGCATTTGATTCTGATGTGCTGAGTATTACCAACAATCTGTTTCCTCATCCATATCCTTGAAATTCCTTGCTCATCTGTTGTCCCCACAAGAGGGGGAGAAATCTAAGACCAAAGTATGGTGCCTTTACTGAAGCAGTAAATACATTTGTATTTCTAATTTAAAGCTTTAGAACTTTTATTTGCTATTTCAGAACTTTATCAAAATTCCTCTTTATGTTTGTGAACAAAGTTTAAACATAGAATCACCCCTCTGTCACTATCATCCTTTTTGCTTTCCTTTCTTAACTTTCCTGTATCTTTTTAAATAAGATGTAACGTACATTTTGCAGACACAGTGACTGTAACGCAGTGTTAGAGGAAGACAGCTGTAGTGTCTCCATTCTCAGACTGGTAACTGTGTGTGTGTGTGTGTGTGTGTGTGAGTGAAGAGTTCACCTTCCTCGGACTTTTAAAGGAGAAATAACAATAAAAATCTTAGACCTGAAAGGATGGACTAAATCTGAGGTTGCTTTACAGTCAATCATCTCTTAAGTGCTGTAAATTATGAGAATCAGTTAATGGAGCTTCAAGTATTGCTGGAGAAAGTAGAATCACAAAAATTAGTTTATATCCCAGTGAATTTATTTGTTGGTAACCTGATAAACTTAAAATATCATAGGAAGAAAATACTCATAGTTTTGGAGATGATCTGAAAATGTTGCAATTGCAGAATTACCTTTAATAAGTCAGCCACTGTGAGTGTCTATGATGATATTCTGATAAGGAATAGATTCAAATGTATTAATTAAAACCACTATGAAGCCATCTTAATTTATGATCTCTTTAAATACACTTAGTTTCAGTTCTGGTTCTTGAATATCGACTTAAAGGTGCAAGTAGCAGAGAACTTACAGTGAAAAGGGATGGTCATCCAGGGGGCTGAATACATTTTTATATCCACTATGTTATTGTGCTCTTCTTCAGTTATCTGCAACATGCTTTTGCTAGCAGCAAGAAATATTCACGTAGAAGACTTTGCTGGTCTATTCCTCCAGAGACAGGAAATATGAAGCTCAGAGAACAGAAATCCCAGAATCATTTCTCGATTTCATTTTAATGTTAGGACATTCAAGTTTTTTTCTTGATTAATAAATTAGACAAATGGCCACCTGTGTGAATCAACAAGAAAATTCTGACTACTCAGTTGAGACAGGATTTTACCCACAGGTTAATGATGAGACAAATCTAGAACAGCTTTTTTTGTTACGGGACTAAACCGTATACACAAACCTTTGTTACCTGTGGATGATGTTAAACATATCTGATCTGGGATTTCATGTGACATTATAACTCTTTCATAGCTTGAAAGGCAAGAATAAGCAATACCTTGGTTTCTGTGTTATTTCAGTGAATTATTGATTGTGATGGAAAGTTATGGCATAATTATTAATTTATCAGGTAGTTGTAAACCTTTTAAGTCATCAGGATCAGATATCAATTAACTACATTGCAAAACCTTTTTTTAAAAGAAGTTAGAATAAAATTGCAGGGGCAAAAATATTTAGTCTTGAATTTTCTGTTAATGTGAAGATGCATAGCAAAATGAATACAAGTGAAATAGTATTTTATATAAATTCCAATAAGGAAACAAATTGACTTATAGCTAAAACCAGAAAAGCAGCTAAAACTGTACCGCATTTCATTCATATTCATACAGAGATTTCACTTCTATCCAATTATAGAAAAGGTTGTTTATTCAAGTTTTATGACTAAAAAGACAAAAGATTGCTTTGTGCAGTAAAACGTAAGGCAACCATGTATTAGGTAAGGCATCCATGTATTTATGAAGTGTGTCGTTTGGATACTGAGTAGAGCAAGATGCAAACTGGATGCTCCTTGCTCACATAGTCACACAAACGAAGTAAATCTCTCAGTGTCTCCCAAAGCACAGTTCAACTCCGCAGCTTTAGTGGCTGCCTGAGTGGCAGTGATGGAAAAGGCATCTTGCACGTGGTATGTTTTTCTTGGACAGACACAATAAGCTGTCTTGAAACCAGTGCTGACAAGTGCTCTTGGTTGAAGAGGCTTTGGGCTCGTTGCTTAATAAGACCACTAGTGAAACAGATTCTTGCTACACAAATTAATACTACAGCATAAATAATTTGCATAGTAAAGAGACTGTCTGGAAAAAACACAGTAAATAAGATTGTTTTATTTGGGGAAGGAGAGAGTGGAATAAGGGATATTGTACATGGGTCTGACAGGAAAAGGTGTCCGGCTTTTTCTCCACTCTTCAGGTCATGTAGATCTGAAAAAATTATTCCCTGACAGCATGTTTGCAAGGAAAGTTTTCTTATGCCAATGGCAACTATGGTTATCACCATTGCTTCTCAGACTCATAAAGCAAGAGGTCAGTTGAGGAGCCTGAGGCATGGCATGCTCAAGGGAACAGCCAATGCATCGTGTCTGCTTAGCCAGGAGAAATTAAATCCTGCATTCACTGACATACAGGCCAAACAGAAACTCCCACCCTACGTTTTGGAGCTGTGCAGGTCAGATCCTTGGGTGGTATAGCATGTGCTGCAGAAATAAATTCGTTCATGTCATTTTGGGATGTGTCCTGTTTGTCTACCCACCTATCTAATATGGTTGCCTCTAGATTGCCAGAGGGTCTAGGTTTTAGGGGTAGTTCTGACCTTACTCTATCGTCCATTGGCCAAAGGGCTCTTAATCCCATCACAGGTTTTTATGCCTAGTGATGGACAGCTGCTGCCAGGGAAAATCTCTCACCTTTGCTTTCCTCCGAAAGCAAGACAGACATTCTTTCCCTGAGAGAACAGAAAGTTTCAATTCCTATTGCCCGATTTACTTGTTTTTCTTCACATATTGACTTCCCCCCTCAGCCTGCTTTTCTCTCTCAAATTTCTGTCTGGCATGAGTGCATTGCTGCTGGCACGGCTCTGTGTGCCTGCTGTATATCCTTACAGACTTGCGTGGGGGAAGTGCTGTGAGAACAGGCAATAAATGCAGTGGTGTTTTCAGTCCCCAATTTATTTATTTCTAATACAGGAGACTCTGAATTGTTATAAGAGTAAACAGAAGGAACTTGACTTGGGTCAGAGAATCTCAGCCCCTGTGCCAGCTCATGTCTACACCATGCCAGTAACTAAGAGACAGTTATTCAGTAACTTTCCAAGTTGTGTAAAAGTCCTACTGGGCAAAATGAGGCTATTTATCCATATATATTTGCTCTTTTTGATGCCAGATGATTGAGCATGGCACTCTGTTTCTCAGCAGAGTCATACAAATTAAAGATGTCCCTCAGTACAGGCTTTTCTAATGACTAGAAAGTAATGGGGTGGAGGAAGGCTCCTATACACTCGTTCTAGGGCACTGTCATTAAGGGAGAAATGGTGATTGAAGGAATTAATTCCTCCTGGATCCAAGGAACTGCTGTATTCCCTGCTGTTGGCAAAGAGCTATGTTCTGATTATCAAACCAAGAATTAGCTTCTCAGAATTAACTTCCTAAGAATTAGCTTAATTAATTAGCGTGTGCTGAGAGACCCAAGTGTGTTTCAGAGATGCTGGATACATATGCACATCCCAGCTTCATGAAAATCTGAGTCCCGGGTGTAGGCCAGCCTGTACCACTCTTCCCTGCCCTTCCTTGCATCAGAGGGAGATGCTTTCATTTAGTGATAAAGTTCTTATTGGACAAGGGTTATATTCTGTGTACTGACTTCTGCCATGATACTGCTGTGGATTGAAGTGTGATTAAAAAGTCTTCTGATATATCCTTGTAATTGCTACTTGTGTAATAGTTTTAATAGATGTTTCTTTTCTAATGGAACATGCTAAAATTTTCACACTGAAATTCAAGGGGTTTTTTTTTTGATGGAATATGTACTGAGTGTCCACATTGAATTTGAAGTAATGACATGTAGAGTAAAGGAGATGAAGTCTCTCAGTTTGCATTTGTATTCTTGAGCAGGACTGTGGCATTCCATTTCTGGTTTCCGGATCCTTAAGTCTATGAAATGTATGTAAGAAATGCAAATCATAGAAAGCTTAAATCCATTCTGAGGTCTGATAACGTTTGAAGGAACTACAAATTGAAAGGCTAAAAACTGCTGTAGTCAATCTTAACTCTAGTTTGAATTAAGATCTGAAAATCTTTTCCAATTGCCTGCATACCTTCTAGTGAATTAATCCCATTGCAGTATATGCAAGACAGCTGTTTTCAGGTACTATGAAGTGTTAAATGCTGGTTTTCTTTGGACAAGACCCACAGCTCTTACCTTCTTGAGCAAAGTTGACAAGGTGGCCAGTGTCCAGGGTATTTAATGATCTTTTGATATGCTTCACTCTTTCCAGCACAGGTAAAATGGAATTTCCTCTGCTATGAATGCCTCTAGTAGCAGATGAACATAGTCATAAAAAAATTCTGCTGGGAAGGGATATCTGGAAAGCAACTAACCCAGCATCCTGCTCAAAGTGAGGTCAGGTTGCTCAGAGCCTTTTTCAGTCAAGTTTTTTTTATATCTCCAAAGACAGAGATTTCACAGCCTTTCTGGATATCCTGTTCCTGTACTTAATTCTCACTGTGGAGATTTTTTTCATATGTCCAACTGGAATTTCCCCTTGCACTGACTTATGACTGTAATCTCTTGTCCTGGCTTGTGCACTTCTTCTCAGAAGTCTGGCTTTGTTGTCTTTGTAACCTCACTTCAGAAAGTAGAAGACTGCAGTTAGACCATCCTGCAGTCTTGCGTTCCTCTGGTGGAACAAACCCAGTTCCCTTGGTGCCACCGTGTGTGTCATGCATCAAGCCCAGGAATATATTTATGAATGTTTAGAATAACCTAGAAGTTCACAGTGTCCTCAATAACACAAAGGCTAAGATAGGCCAAAGAGAGTGCTTGTTTTGCTTAAGCATTTTGAAGTATTCTTGCCCATGTGCTTTTAATCTGCAATATTTTCTTCAGAGGAGGTCCTGATCTCATTGAGAACAGGCCATTAATTTTGCAGGAATGAGTACAACATCTGAGGTCTGGACAGATAGCTTTATTTTCATTTTGCTTCCCCATCTGTCCCCTACTTGTTGCATCTAGTCCTTCTCAGGTAATAATAAACTTGTTTACTTATATGCCTTCTGTTGGCAGTATCTGGCACTGCTGTGTTTAATGAGTAATAAGTTTTTCACAAAACTTGAAGCACAAGTGCCATTTTATGCATCAAGAATGATTTTCCTTTAATGATTCGTTTTTGAGAAAATTATTCAGTTCATTGTTGTGGTGAGTTGTGTAAAGTTTAACTTGGCAGAATATTAATGGAATGCTTTGCAAGATGACTGAGGGCTTTAGGCTGTGGGGTAGTGGAATGCAGGCTTGCTGAATCACCTCTATTAAAATGAGAGAAAGAATGATTGCACTTTAGTTTAAGCCTAGCAGAGAAAAAGGTCGTCTTAATTCTCTATTCCAAAAAAGTCTTTGCTCAAAATATATGTCTTGCCTATAAAATTCTACGTATGTTGTAGTGTTATGTTGATGAAATGGTGCCTGAGAACATCCATCACTATTGCTTTTTGCAGACTGTTGCGTTTTTCTAGGAAAAGCTATTGTATTATGTTTCCAAGCAGGCTCTAAAGCATGGCAGGCTGCCCTCTCTACAAATTTTTTCCCCTTTCCAAAACTAAAAATAATAATTAAAAAAAGTTATTTATTTCATACAAAGCTTTTAAAAATATATTTGGTATAGATAATGTGCAATAACTGGCTTTTGAGTTTGTTCAAATAGGTCAGATGGCTTAATTATTTACCCATGTGTCTGTTTGACTATGACATCTAAACTAGTTGTTGTGCCTGATCTGGTGTGTCTTGCATGGTGACTCTCAAGATACATCGAGTTCAATATGTAGAGCTGTTTAAGGGCCAGAAACCTAATATTATTTTGTGGAGAACATTGATAACATCACATTTTTGTTCCTACATCCTCATGGACAGTGGTGTCATCCTCTGTGTACTGGAGCCAATGGAACATTTTCTCTTATGCCAGATGTGAACCCTGTCCTTAGTGACTTAGATTTGTGAATGGTAAGTGTTACTCAAGGAATTGGACAAAATGGCTGTTTACTTAATAATGGCATTTCGGTTGTTGAGTATCTTGCTAAGCTACGTTGACCTCAGTGGACTGAAATATTTGTGGTCTCCCAGAAGACTGTAGTATAAAAATAACAGATACCTGTTTTGTTTCTGTGTCTGCTACAGGTCTAGTGCAGTGCTGATAGATTAGATCTAAATAATGTACTTTAAAATTGAATCTTGCTTTAAAATCTTTCTTCAGAGAAGGAGGAGATGTTGGAATGGGAGTTCACTTTCTGTAGGAGTTTGTTTCTGTTTAACGAATGGTGCTTAAGATATGAGGATGTTATACCAGGATGGAAAAAAATTATTAGCCTGCTGCACTACTTATTGTAATCCTTGGCTTCAATGTGGTCGTGCTTCCTTCTGAGGTATTGGTGTTACTGGAGTTTGTTTTCTCTAGCCTTAAATCTTAAGATCCAGTTCCCTGAATCTGTGGTCCTTCTTTATCTTCACAGTCCAGCAGTCAGTTTTTAGGACCTTCTGAGCAATACTGGATAATTTCAGCAGCTTCACTTTATTTTTGAGGCCCTGAGCTTCCCATTCTAAATTCTCTAGGTATAAGGAAATGTGAAAAACGTGATGTCATGTAGATCCATAGTCTACTGTGGTTAAACTATTTCTGTGACCCAAGTTAATTATCTTAAGCCAACGCTGTTATTTTTTCACTATATTGCAGTCTGCTGAAGACCATGAGTACAGTTTTCTTTAGTGTCCTGGAACCCAGAGTCCCTTCTCTTGTAAATAAGTCATGAGCAGTCGTGTTTTTCAGGAAGGCTGTACTGACTTTACATGCTTGCATGGCTCCTCCCTCTAAAACAAACTTCACTCTTAACTTCTGTATATGTTCCTAAATACCATGTGTTGCCTTTTGGAGAGAATATATCCTTCTGCTAAATAGCCAGTTTTCCTGCATACTACTCTACTGGATTACCTGTCCAGAAAAACATGACTTAAAACTCAGCTGATTTCAGTTCATGAAACGGTGTAGTACCAGCTCTGTGTTGTCTCTGCTTCTACAGTGTACGTGCATATGGTTTTCAAATGTCTGAGGGAGACTACACAACCAGTTGCCTGCTGTAAAAACTATCAAAGTATTATACCAGAATGTCTCTAGCTGACTAGAACCGAGGTGGTGGTGTAATGCCCTTCAGGTCCCTCTCTCAGAAGGGTTTGGGGTTACCCTGCGCTGTATGCCCTTTGCAGGGAAGCAGAGGGATGCAGTTAGGGCAGTCAGCTCTTGCTGGACGTTCCAGATGCTTCTGCAGAGTGTCCATGCACACCTTGAATATGTGCAGCCTCTAAGCTTGCAAATAGTATACAGCTTTACCCACGCAGAAGCTTTAAATGCGTTTTGAATTCAGTGTGCTCACAGGGCCCATTTGTAGTAACCACTGAAAATAGTCTTAAGATAATGTCTTAGTTCCATCATTTGCTGGTTAAAAATTATTTGGGATACTTGCTCCATAATCTGGGAGTGAAAGTGCCTTTGAGATTTTCAGTGCTTTTTGCAGTGAAAATTGAATGATGCTTGGCTTCTCTTAGAGCAGATCATGAAGCATCTGGCTGGGGCAAATGAAGCGTGTAGATTGTGTGAGGAGTGAGTCAGATTCTCTTGCTTTGGGTGGATCGGAGTGCCAGTGCAACAACTGCTGGACATAAACAGCTGCTGAGATATCTCATTTTCCTGTTTCCCACAAAGGAAAAAACAGCAGCTGGGACAGAAGCGCCTGAGACGATTTAAGTGATTTCCTGGTTATTTCTACAGATATCTTCAGTTTCATCAACAGAGTGCAAAGTGAGAAGGACGGACCCTAAACTATCCATTTTATTAAAAAAGACTATTTCTTACATTTTTTTGTTAATGCTTCTACCCTCAGTCCTGGCCCTAGAGGAGAAAAATGTGTCAATGCCCCAAGATGGCATACTAAAAATGCTATCTGGCTGAGAATTTTGGGGGCAGGGAGGTTGCTGGTACTTCAGGAAACCTGTGTTTGAATCTTCCTCATCTTGCTTTATGGTCACGTGAGGTCAAAAAAGGTAAGAATATTTAGCATCAATACTATGGCCACTTCTTGAGTAGCAAAGCTTTGGTTGACTTCTTATTTATCCCATGATTTTTCATGTTAAGATCTTATTACCATCCGTAAAAATACACTACAATTTCAGTTCTGGGGGCTGGAACTTGCTATTTTGGAAACAAAATTGTTTTGGATTGCAAGCTGTAAGAGGACTGTGTGTCTGTCTTCAAAGCTGGAAGGAATTGCAGATGAAACTCCCAGTGAAGAATAAAAAAGAAGGTTTTTTTAAATGCTACTGTAAAAGTAATGCTTCCAGGACAGGGGTTTTGTCTTAGAAGGATGGTTTTGGTGGGCTTTTTTCTTTTCAGAATCCCACCCCCCACCCCCCCCCCCCCCTATACATAATGTGGTTATACCTAAATCTGGCAAAGAGTATTTACTATGGGCAAATTCAGGTCTCTGTTTTGATAGTTGATTCAGATGGGAGGAAGGATGGAGAGTAGTTGGGATGGGGATGGAGAGTGGCAGGAAATTATAAAACTTCTAGACCTTATGAAATTGCTCGAGTTCTGTGTTGTCAGCTTTGGAAATACCTGCATTTTGTGACTTCTACTTTCATAAAGGCTCTTTTCAGAGGTGCTGTATCCAGGGACCTCTCAGTGATGAAGTTGCTTTGCTTACTGACATCCATTACATGTCTTCCTCCTCTGTGGAGAGGGATGTGCAGTGGAGTTCTGGTTTTGGAAGGTAAAGGAGACGTGTGTGTGTGTGTGTGTTTGTGTGCTTTCAAAATACCTGCTGTTACATGTTTGTGTTGATAAAGGGAAGGCTGAAGTAGTACACTTTTAGCAGGAACAGGAGGTGGTGAGGTTTTATGAAGAGAATTGATTTCTCAGGGCACTCACTCCATAGTTGTGGGCAATAGGGTAATTTTGCCTCTGACATAAAGCAGTTTTACCCTGGTTGTAAGGAATTACTTTTGTTAAGATCCAAGTTGTCACCTGCATCTTTTTTTCAGACTTCAAGTGATTTATTTAGTTTTTTCCATTATTTTTTAAGGGAGTCTGAACTCAGCAAGTGTCTTAGCCTTTATTTTTAAGGAGGTTTGAGAATGCTTTCTTTTCCTTAAAGGTAGTAAATCTGTACACTGTCGGTTTAAGTGCATTTGGTATGAAATCTGTTTTAACAAGGTATTTTTATATTTTCTGTCTTACTGATTCCTTTTTTCTTTTCTAGAAAAGACTTAATACAGAACTTTCTTACTTTTTAATTCACCTTTTTTTTATACCTTACCATCTTAGGATGAATATTTAAACAACAGTCTTCAGTCTTGCTTCAAAATGTCCCTGTGTGCATCTTCTCACAAGGACTTTTCTCAGTTGCTGCCACTTCAGGATATTGGATGCAATAAAACAGAAATTAAAAACTCACCTGCTGGTATCATCTCTCCAGTTCCCTACAGCTGTAATCAGTCCACATTGACAGCAGAACACAGTCCAGTCTATGTTCCCTCATCTTACATGGAAAACAGACATGAATATTCTGCAATGGCATTCTGCAGTCCTGCAATGATGAGTTACAACATTACCAGCCATTTTGGTGATTCAGAGAGTGCATCTGTGAGGCAAGCATCAAGCCCCAATGCATTATGGTCTGCTCCTGGCCATGTCTCCCCCCTGACATTGCATTGTCAGTCATCACTTCTGTATGCAGAGCAGCCAAAGAGTCCGTGGTACGAAGCAAGACCGATGGAGCCAGTGCTACCTCTGACCAGGTCAGTACTACTCATTTCTTTAAAACTTTGCTGAAAATTATTTACAGTTTCTTAAGTTCTTTTAAGTCTTTTCTTTTTACATTTGACTTCTCTGTGTCAGTGTTTCTGAAAAACAAAGCAAAACCAAAAATCCTTCACCAAACACCAAAGCAGTCCTGGGTTTTGTGGGTTTTTTTTTAGTGGAAGTGCTGAAATAGGATTTCTTTTTCAATAGCTCATTAGAGAGCTATACACTGACACAAAGCACTACAAATGTCTTCAATGTGGAAACTGTTTACTGTATAAACAAAAAGTTGAAGACTGCTAGGTACTACTCTGCGTAATAAAAATGAATTTTGCTCTGGCAAATTTAAGTCCTTTTGAGTGAAAGAAGTAAAGGTTCATTCTTTTTTCTTTTTTATACAATGTTGTTTGAATTCCATTTTATCTCGCCGTTTTGTTTTGTTTTGGTTTTTTTTACTCCATCTAATAGCTGTGAAGGCTTTTCATGAACTTAGAATCCAAGGGAGATGTTATCTTTGTTTTTTGGTTTTAGTATTAACAGTCATGCAGCAGCATGCATCATGTTCAAAAGGGTGCTGCTACTGAAAAAGTCTGACGTTGCCGTTGCTGTTCTCAATTGACTTTATGAAGGCGCTGTGAACAGCAGATACACAGGCTAAATTTTCAGCTGTAAAGAAACTGTATTTGCAAAAACATGTTCCCATTCTGCACATTTACTCATATTACAAACCATAAGCAGTGTGTAGATCATCACTTGATGAAATTACTCCATTCACAGGCACAACAGCTGTTGGATGGATAAAAGCTCAGGGTGTTGCAGGTGCTGTTCCCATTTTAGCAGCTGTATGTTTATTTACAGGGCTCCTTATCTAACTTCAGCAGTCATTGTCAGTATGAAAAGTAGTGTGTCCTGGCAACAGTTTTAGTTCAATTGTTAATAAAGGATTTGTGCTGGTTTTGAGACTACCCACATTCCTTCTGCAATGGGTGGGCCTTATGTTGACTGCACAGGGCTAAGGCGTGAGATCTAGGTCTACTTCAGACTTGTAGGCTGCACAGATCATCAGCCCGGCCACCTGATTAGTCTCTAATTGGAGTCAGCAGAAAGTAGCAGGCAGTTCTGGAGTGCAAATCTATGTTAAGTGTAGGTGTGTCGGTTGCATTGGAAGAGGCCGTGTGGGTAGCACTTTTGTAGAGTAGAAGGCCCCAAGGAGGTCT
This sequence comes from Astur gentilis, assembly GCF_929443795.1. NCBI lineage: Eukaryota > Metazoa > Chordata > Aves > Accipitriformes > Accipitridae > Astur > Astur gentilis. The sequence continues at coordinate 15,118,750 of NC_064904.1, forward strand.
AATGCGGATAGGGTTAACATCCACACTCTTCCTGCTTTGGTTAATGTCTCAAAACTTGGACAGCCCTGGGAAGGCTGCCGTAGGTTAGTGTTTGAAGCTGTCCTGATGATGGGACAGCAGCTGGAATAAGCCAAAAGCAAGAGCACCCCATCTGATGCTCCTCAGTGTGCTCTCTACGTAGACAGAAGGGAAGCCAAACCTGCTACACCAAAGTTTAAGTAAATATGTCTTCTGCCATTTGTATAGATTCCTATGGACTATTGCTCTTGTAGCTGATGATGACCTAACTTAAAGAGGAGAAAATAATGAAATCTGGAGCCTAAATTTATGGATAACCTTTATTGTTCAGCAGCAAGTAACTATTGTGTTGCTTGGTAGCTGGACCTCAGTGGTTCATTTGGCTCAGTATGATGCATTGTAACCCCCCATTTGTGTACAGAAGTTGTAAAAAAGGAAAAAACTAATTTGATATGGAAACACAAAAAACAAGAGCTGTAATTCCCTTATTGTGGATATCTGTCCTGAAATAAAGCTGTGATGAAAAAAAAAAGCCCTGTGTTTCCTTTTGCTTTATCCTTTGGTGAGATCTTAAATTAATGCCGTGAACATTATATTTATTGCCATGGGAACAATGACTGTGACACTACAGATTCATAGATTATACCTTGAAGGAAGAGTTCTTGGGACTGAAACTTAAAGGAACAGCTCTGGGGGAAGGGAGAGACTAATGCTGTAAAGTGTAAGTAATTTTAAACAGCGTTGTAATTTGAGAAAAGGGATTTTGATTGAAAGATGATTAAGAAAGCATTACTACATATTTAGGCCTGTTACATAGTTTATCTTACCTTTCAATAGGAAGGAAGAGTCTCACCATGAGAGGACACTATCTTCCCTGGGTGTAAATTTCCATTAACAATAGCTAAACTAACGTGGTCTACATTAGTTTAGAGCTAAAGCTGATCACTGTGTAATTTGGATCTCTTTGTAGATCAGCTTAAAATAAGGAACCTGGATTCTTGGTGTTCCCTTTCCTTACAAATAGGTTCATTATATGAATACAGAAGGAATTTATTTAACTTTGCTAAATGCAAATGTGATGCAGTGTAGTGATACTTTGCACCACTAGTACAACAAAAATGAATTGTATTCCATGTAAAAATAGATGTGAATTTTTAGAGTTCCATTTTTTTTGTACAAAATGGCAATAATTTGGTGATAAAGACTGCTATATTTATTTGCATTATATGTCCTGTACCTAGTGAAGACAATAGAAATAGTCTCATAAATTTCATTGGTGCAGGATCACTCAATTTCTATTACAATGATATGAAGAGAAAAGGAATGTGGCAGTGTAATTATATTGTATTTAAAAGTAGTCTGAAATTTATTTCTGTCTCCATCCTCTAAATAAAAGGATTTTAATTAAAGCAACAAAAGGTTTATTTTCAAAATTATCAGATACATTACTTTCTAAAAAGTATTAGGAAACTTTAATGAAGATGCCAGAGTGATGTTTCTGGAACTTAATTTGTTCTTCCTAGTATTTTCCTTGTGATTCTGACTAATTGGAGGTAGAGCATGTAAGCAAAGGCTTTTGGGTACACAGGCTAGCAATACTTGCTTAATTAGAAATTATTTAGTAACATTGTCTTGTTCACTGTGTGCTAATATCATTGCTTAAACTCTGCTCTGAAGCCATAATTATTTGTGTTATTCTCCTACACTTTTTAATTGTGCTCATTCTGTAAAGCACTTATACATATCTTGAAGCCTCTTTGAGGTGATGGGTTGGCATCTCCATTTTATGACGGAATAGTTACAGAGATTAAGCAAAAATATCTCTCAATTTTAAGATACCTATGACATGGTTTTCAGCACATTAATCAATGTTTGGAGCATACCAGAACATGTGCTTTGGAGATATAAATATTGACAGTTTTGTGGCATTAACAATTCCAGAAGTTATAGCGGAGGGAGTCTCTAAAAAATGAGCAAGATAAAGATTGAAAAGTATTCTTCAGCTGATTTTTGCCCATCATCTTGCACACATTCTGGGACAGAAAGGAAGACCCTTCATCCTACAGCTTAGGGTTGTATGAGATTGAATTATCTCCAGGCACTGAAGGAGCCAGTGGCCTATGGGAGGGAAGCATTAGAAGAAATTATAAAATCTGGACTATTAATTTTTGACTTAATGGATTTTTCTTATTTTCTCAGGTTTTTTTTTTTCTCTCTTTCTTTTTATAATGTACAATAGTTTAGATTTTAAAAAAACCTGACAGAAAACAAATGCAATGAACAAATCTTGCTACTTTCTAGGTCAAATCCTTGACACACTTTTTCATTTTTAATAAAAAGTTGAATTCAGGTTCAAGTTTTCCAGGTGTGGCATATGCATTAAACACTTGCTGTGGCAAAGCTAGGAGTAACTAGGAGACACGATAGATACTGAATAACCTGAATAGTCTTGCTAATTCCTTCTCCTTTAGGGTAACCATCTTGTCACTGTTGACGACTAGTAGGAAACCACCGACTTGTTACCTCTTAATTATTTTTGTGGAATCATAATATCTCTATATAGCAACCATGACCATAAAATAGGGAGGAGTATTAAGAGATGTAAAGCCGTAAATCTTGTCCGTGTGGTTCCTTGGTAGCAGCCAGGGTACGTGCCCCATTTTCTTGCATCGTTTGGTGCAGGAGCTTTGTGGGCATCTAGCCAGCTACCGCCAGTTCTTCTGGAGGACCTGGCAGCTCATTCATCGGCTGACCATACTGGAGCGCACCAGTCCCAAGAGCCCTGGGAGGTGGTCTCTAACCATGTGTGGGGCTACCCCGCTCCGGTTTGTTGTTTGTGTGGATAAGTTGTCTGATCACAAGGTTCTCAGGGTAAGGAATGTGTACCTCAAAGCTCTCGATGATTTCCTAGTCCTGTTGTCCTTACAGACAACAGTAACAAAATGATTGGGCTTGAACCTCCTGCTGCACTGCTGCAGCTATCACAGACGAGCAGACTTGATGCCTATTCGACCTGCGGGAGGAATTCTTTCCAGATTGTTGCTTTGTGTGCCAGCTGCTTGCCACAGTCTGCAGAAGTCACGCAGCTTGCATGTATGCAGGGTGACTGTTGTTAAACTTCTAAGCAGGGAAAGAAAAAGTGGCTTTTTTAAAACACTTGTCATGACTGGAAGGTAAAAAACAACACTCTTCAGTGAGATGTTACGATGTGTGCTTTTACTTTATTTTCATCCATAGTATCTTGGTGCTTTAACGAGGGCAATAAACATCGCTCTCTACAGCATATCAATCAGTCATCAAGATGCTATCTAGCTGATTTTGATTCTCTTCTGACTCTCACAATTGGATCATGATTCCCAAGTAGAGCTTAAAAATATACCTCTTCTGCTAATATGAAACGCCAAACTACTTTTTCTTCCAAATACAAGGGAACAGGAGGGAATAGCAATGCTTTTTCCTCCTTGTGTTAGCAGCATATTAGGTGTGTGTGATCCCCTTTATTCTAGGGGAGAGTTCTCCCACACTGGTCTTCCCAGTGTGCCAGAAGGGGAAATAACTTAATGATTCAGTAATCCATTAATGGATAGATGTTTAACAAGCCTGGTCTTTGATTACACACACCTAAACACCCTTATTTCCTGCAATATCTGAATGAATTAACATTTTTTAAAAGCTTGCTGTAACTGTTGAACAATAAACACCTTAATTTTTCTGGTTTTGAATTTGCTCAGAGAACCACCTTTTTTCCTTTCCAGACTTTCTACTAGGAAATTGAAGCATGTTCTCCTCAAATACTTATAAACTTGGTGATTTTTAGTTGGCATGTGTTTGTCCTTCGCTCCTGTCATGAAACCAGCACAAAGTCTACTTTTAATATGTTAGCTAAAGCCTCTTTGACAGCACTTTCAGTGTGTTTCTACTGTTCTGTTTAAACTTACTCTTGTTGGTGAACAGGTTTCTTCTGCCCTGGCAATGTGCCCTTGTTCTTTAGAAGTCATAAACTCTACTAACTGCTGTCTCATCCCAAGTGATATTTCTTCTCCTCCCTAATCCTGCTGGAAGGTGGGATGAGGAAAATTCTACAGTTTCTAACTTTTCTGTCTCTGTGCTTAAGTTTATACCTGTAAGTTGACTATGCAGCTTTCCTTTTGTCAAACTGCTGCTGAGACTTTGCACATGACACTATTTTCTGTCTAGAAATCGTATTGGCCATGAAGATAAGACATGCTAAAACCACCAGGCAAATGGGGTCCAGAGAAAAAGTACACAATGAATGTGCTTCCTATACCTAAAAAACCCTTTACTGATAACCTAAGTTCCTTTCCTCTTGCTGTTTGTTTACAGGATCTTGGTGTCAGGAATTGGCTGTTCTTTCATGTTTTTAACCTGTTCTAATTTTAATCCAGTCACTAAGAATAGTTCTAGTAGGTTGAAACTATTTGCAGCGCTTCAGGAATGCATATATATTACTAATTTCTATGGAGCAATAATTTTTTTTATGCGTGAAAGTATTTTATTAATTGTGTTTCTCCATTCTTCTTGTATTCAGGCTTCCTTTTATTTAGCATTCGGGTGATCAACATAGGTTGTCACCTCGAATAAAAAACTTTGTCTAACATTGTGAGTTGATCTTGTAGGTTGAGACTCACATCTCAAGATATTTGTCTCCAGCATCCCATTGAATGAATAAAGCCTCGTTTAAAGGATTAAATACTTGAGACTACATGTGTATTGCTCTGTCTAGAATTTTGCCTTGCTAGCAGTCCAAAGCAACTGCAGCTTTGTTCGTGGTAGTGTTTATCATGTCAGTCTGAACTGTCTGAGTTTGCATTTTCCTTGCAAAGCTTCCCAAAGACAAAGTCCAATTGGTTCACAAATTCCTGGACTTGTACATTTCCAAGAATTCTTCAAGATCCATCAGCATTCCATATGATTTTCCCAGAGTTCATGTGAATGACACATCAGCAGTCCAGTTTTATGCCTTTGAGTATTTTAAAACTTTATAGTCTGTCATCATTGAAAGCTCTGGGATCAGACTATATGCTTTAAATAACCTTATCAGAAAAAGGCTGAAACAGTTTTTCACACTATCCTGTGTTCAGTAATAAGAAGACTCTATAGAGAGAGAATAGAAGACAATGGAAAATAATGAAACTATTTGCAATGTAGATTAATTTTTTCCTCTTTATAACAGATATTTTTCTTTTCTATCAGAGAACCGTTAAAAAGAAAAACTAATGGCAATGACTGTACGAGCCCAATTGCAAATAATCCTGGCTCAAAAAGGGATGCTCACTTCTGTGCAGTCTGCAGTGACTATGCTTCCGGATACCACTATGGGGTCTGGTCATGTGAAGGCTGCAAAGCATTCTTTAAGAGAAGTATTCAAGGTAGGAGAATCAGCTTTTGGTAACTTAAATAAGTTGTTTCATGTGATCAGGAGCTGCAGTGGTTGATCTAGTAATGAGTTGATCTAAAATCCTGGTGTATGGTGCTGCATGCTGAAAATAGAGCAACACATGATTTGACTACTTTATCTTTTGGCTCTTATGTTATCAAGATCTGGAAACATTACAAACTGAGCAATTGATTTCTTTAGAGAAGGGGTGGAATACATCGCACGGGAAGGCCCTGCAGCAACGGCCTCAGTGGGATGACACTGCAGACCCGTGAATCTGATTGCAGTTCGTGTCCCAAAGTAGACAGTAATTGTGAATTTGTTATAATAGACACAGTTAGGGTAGGTAACTGGAGACTTTGCTTGCCAGGAACTGTTCTGGACAAGAGCATATTGCCTGGAGCTGTTGAGTCCTACACAGTATGTAGGATATAAAAATGTGTGTAGCAAGTATTGGGTACAAACCTGATTATTTTTATTTCTCAGCCGTCCACCCCCTAGAGCCTACATTGCAATATTTCTTTTTCTGCCAGATCTCCCTATCTAAGCTTTCCACTTTGGTGTTTAAAGTCTTAAATATTTGGTATTTAGTTCAAATTTGCTGAGTGGCTGCAATATGAAGTAAATGTAGGTCTTTATCTTTGTTACCACAGCCTACGGGCAGTGACTTATGCACCATATTGCAGCTTTGGACCACTTAATTTCTTTAACCTTGGCTCTAGTTGTGATGTTCTTTGGCCTCTGGGGCCTTTTGGTGGAAGCTTAATTGGATTGACATTGGATACTACGTATACATACTAACGCAGAAAATCCTGTCATTTTTCAGTTTGTAATGTTCCCTTCCTGTTCGGCACACAAAGCCTTTAGCAATCTTGAGATATTTTCTTTTGGATCAATATGGCAGAGTTGGCGTCACCACTAGAATAAAATTTAATTCAAAACTTGTTTGCCCTTTCAATTTATTGTGCAAGTTCTGCATGGGTGAATAACAATTTCTATAAATTGGTGCAACTTCTTTTGATTTTTCTAAAATAATTGAAGAGACCTTTGTCTCCAGTTTGTCACAAATGGAGACTGAATTTGATCTCAAAGTGTTTTCTGTCAGGAAAATTATTTGCCTGCTCTGCATTGCTCACATGTGCTTTGGCCACAAACAAGTTACCCATTGTGGCCTTTTGTACACCTTAATGTATCCTGTCAGGTAACATTTGTATGTAATTCAAATAAGTGAAAGTAAGTTCTTGGCATAAAACACTACCAAGCACTCAGTTGCAACTGTTGTTATGAAGGATATTGCTTATAAAAATAAAAAAACCTTCTGGGTCTACCATAGACCAAAATGTTGGGCTAATGCCTGATTAAAATTAGATGGTATGACTGAGTGTGTGGTCTCCTCTGCTTGTCCAAGTTTGTAGTTTAGTGTATTTGTCCCACATCTCTGAACATCTGCCGGCAAGCTGCATTATCCCAAGGCCACAGGAGTTTTAAACCATTTCATACTCCTGTGTGCTTGGGTTATAGTGCAACAGAGAGCTTCCTCCTCCTTTCCCCCCATGTTGTGTGAAGAGTGATAAACAGTAATTTGTTTTTCAGTCATATCTGCCAGTAGGAAACAGGACAAACTGTAATCTGATCTCTTCTTTTTAAAATTGTCGGTTCAAAAATTCAAGGTTAAAATTATTTTAATTTTGCAAGGAAATAGTCACAATGGTTCAGTTAAATAATTACTCTTGGGGACATGAACTCTCGGACTTGCATCAAGTAAAAAAAACGTCTAGTAGCTGTATCTTTTCCTGATCTATTCTTAAAGTTTAAAAAAATAACTTAACGTCTTTTCTCTCAGGTTGTTTTTTAAGAAATGTAAATGAGTGAATATTTTTTGCATCATTTGGTAACTACTGCAAGAGAGATTTCCAGTATTTGGCAAGAGATTATTTGACTGAGCATGCTCAAATCCAATTTACAGTAATAAAAGTTTGGACCAGATTATTGATTAATGAAATACAATAATGTAAAGGGGTTTGAGTGGGAGCGAGGTGAGGTGGAAGAGAAGACAACAGAAAAGGCTGTAGGGAAACTGGTGAAAATAAGAGATACATTTGTCCACAATATCTAAAAGTTATACCTTCTGCTCGTGCTTTTTCTTGTACTATACAACATGCGTTATTTTATACTAGTCGTCTTTCTCTCTTGGGCTGCTTTTTTTTATTAACTTTGGTCCAGGGTCAATCCTCCAAAGACTTCTTCATTCCTGGAACTCTCCACGTCAGAGAGTTCAGTAAATAGAGCTGTAGTTTACTTAAATCTTTGCAGGACTGAAGCTGTGTGCACTGCTGTTTTCAACTCTGCCAAGGGAAAAAAAACCCAAACCTATCTGTTATCTGTGGAGTCCCAATATACAGTAAGAAGTTGGATGTTGGGAGCAAATTTCCACAAAATCATATGTCACATTTTCAAAAATGAGTTGGTATTAGAAGGTGCTTGGTTATCTAACAGCCATCAGTAAAAGCCGGTCTATGTGTGTTTACTTTTTGAGGCCACAGATTGATGTTTTCAGTATAGGATAAATATGCATTTTTGCATCAGTTAAATTAATGGAGCTTAGATATAAGAATGAAAAAGTTGACATGCTTAAAATCAAGAAGGTCCTGATTTGGGAAATGACCAAAAGAGACTGTTGGAGATGTTATTTTTTCTCTTCTTACTCTGCTGCAGGACATAACGATTACATCTGCCCAGCTACCAATCAATGCACGATAGACAAAAACAGGCGCAAAAGCTGCCAAGCATGCCGGCTACGGAAATGTTATGAAGTGGGAATGATGAAATGTGGTGAGTTTTGCATGTCTGTGTTGTTTGCTTGGGTTTTGCTGGCTTTTTTGTTTTCCCCGTCAGTCAATACTTTTTTTCTTTTTTTCTTTTTTTCTTGGAATCCTAAAAAGGCACAACAGGCAGTTAGAGCAAGGTTTAAGCTGGTTTTATAGGAAGGCATGTACTGATTCTTGAAGCAGAAGAAAACCTGTGGGAAGGGGTAAGGTGTAGGTTAAGCACAGGAAAACCATAGTACCTCTGCAGAGTTCTGTGAAGGCAGTTTACTTGCATGCTGTCTTGTGCAGAATGGGAACCCAAGACCTGCTGCTGCCTAAGCCTCAAACGGAACTGAAATCCCTTCTAATGTGGGGTAAATGAGCCTGTACTGTGCTCTGCTGGTTGAATGTAATGCAAGAACAGCAGTGCCATATCAGAGCAGTAGTTAATTAACCCAGTATCCTGCCTCCAACAGTGGCAAGAGTGAATGCCTCGGGAGGAGTGTAAGAATGAGCCTAGCATCTAAGTGAAACTACTGCTGACAACTCTCAGCTTCCAAAAATTAGCTGCTGGGGACTTCTGGTCTAGAAGAGGTTCTTGTATGTAATAGGTCTTAATGTATTAATAGAATGACAACTTTTCCATTGTCCCTCTTTTTAATCCTGTAAGAACCAGCTCTCTGGTTACCAGGCTTTTTTGTGCGGCAGCGAGGGGAAAGCAATGGGCAGGCTGTTGGTTTTTTTAACAGGCTATTCTCAGATGATGCCCCCATCAAAAGAAGTAGCGAACAACCACTGTTTGGCACTGTGCCACTCAGAATTATCCAGCCTTTTCTCTTACTCCTATCTCATACTTACGGTGATGTGACTTCAATGTAGTTGTACATTTATAGATGATAATTTAAAGGTTACTTTTAAGAAGAAAATAACTTGAAAGATATTTTAATATCTAATGTACTTTCACAGTCAAGGTTTGTTGTTGTTTGTTATAGATTTCCCATTGTACATGATAGAAATAGGCTGGGAAAACATCAAATAGTAACACTGGGGTGGAAAGGAGAAGGTCACTGTGCTTGGTCCTCTGTGATTTGCAGGCATGCATCTCACCTCATCCCATTTAATGTAGATACCTATTTCTATTTCAAGACTAGGCAGTGTTTTCATCCTTCCACTGCTTTGATCTGAAGGCTGTTTGCCTGTTTCATTAGGAACATTCTTTAGAATTCCAGCCTGCATTTATTGCTGGACAATTAATGCCCATTTGTTCTTGTGGCAACATTGTCTTGCAGCTTAGAGGCTCCTCTTTTCTTTATTGTTAATGGTCTGGTTGTATTTATGGACTACACCATATCCCTTCACAACCTGTGCTTTATTAGGCTCAGTAAACCAAGAAATCTCCTCCTCTTGCCAAATAGGAGAGTAGACAGAATCTGAAAGTCATCAGGGTAGCTTGTCCCTCGATCTGCTGCAGGCAGAAATAATCCATTTTGCACTTGGATGACCAGAATCGTGCACAGTATTCCTGTGAACTCTCCTCACGGTAGTAGCATTAATACATACCTGTTTCTGTGGAAGCTTTTCTCTGCATACAATCCAGGATCCTATTTGCCTTTTTCATGCTTGCATACGCTGGCAGTTCATAATCATTCAATGATCTGTTATGATTGCAGCCTCCCTGTACATTTCTAGTTTATAACTCCCAGCTTAGAGCTACAATTTCAACTGTTCCTTGTATTATTTCTGTATTCCTGAAGTACATTTAGTTTCTGTTGCTCAGGTGAACTAGTTCTTTCTATATGGAAGTCCTATCTTCCTCTGCACTGATGATGCATCTCAACTTTTTTGGTATTTTTCATTAAAATGGTCTTGGCTACCTTTGCTGTCTGGCTTCCAGAAAGGAAAGCCTAATGCTGCAAAAGAGACTCCTTTTGAAACCTTTCTTTCTGAATGGTGTCACCGTCTTTTGTTCGTCTTTATGACTGAAAATTTTACTCAAATTTTTTCCAACAGGAGTTTTATCAAGCCCGAATTCTGGAGTTGGAGAGTTTTTTGTAAAGATTGATTCCACTATGATATTATAACATAGTCCTCCACAATGCTTTCTTTAAATTAATACTATTATTCTAATTGTCCAGGAAGTCCTGGTTTGTGACCTCATAGGCACTATGGTATTACAAGTAATAAATCATAATATGTACTTATGTCTTAGCCTGTGTTCCTTTTTAATATTGTCATATATTTGTAAACATATTTTCCTACAATAATGAATGTTTATAGGATACTAATGACTGTGCCAGGCCAAAAATGACAGTTTGAAACTATAATAGGAAAATAACAGGAATAGCATTTTTTAAAAATTAGTTTTTTAAATAGTAGCAGTGAAATTTGAGACTCTTGAGAATTTAATTTGAGAGTCTTAACAATTTAATTTTAGAAAAAGGAATATGAAAATTACTCAGAATTATCTGAGTTGCCTGATGAGTTAAGTGGCAGCTGTGAGTAATGCTGATGCATGGACACGTGGTGACAGACATTTAAACCAGACAAATTTTAAGACTGTATTTCTTGCATGAAGTGTAAATGCCATTTCCTGCAGACCAGAGTGATTATCTGCCAAGTTTTTTCTTGTTAGAGCCATGCTTTAATACAGGTTTTTTTATTGTAGAAAGCCATAAAAGAGTATGTTTTCTTTTTAATGAAGGCTTTTCCTCATCTCTGCTCCTTTCCCAGGTCACTTAGTGAATGCATTGGTTCACATCTGCTAAAACCCTGGATAGGACAGAATGGTTTGTAAGTGCATTTTTGCTCAGTGGAGACTTGTTCAGCAGAAGTGATAAAAGAACCTCAATTACCTCTTTGTAGTTTATGAAAGCTCTCCATAAAAACTCTGTGCTGTTTGCATCAAATCTTTAAATCTGTATTTTTGCATATTATCAATAGACACCTTGAGAAAAAATATACATATATGTGTGAGGGTGTATATAGCATATGTTTCGGTGTGTAAATGTGATTAGGCAGCAGATGCCATCTTTAAAACAGGAGGAAAAGTGTTGCTTCCTGGCCTGAAACTCTTTTGGATGTCATTGCATTCATAAACGTTGAGAAGTCAACCCAACAAGCCATGGGTATTTCATTGGATGCTAGCTTGAGGGTGCTTTGTATTAAGGTGATAATGGATTTTCTTACAAAATATAGTATCATTGCCAAAAGCACAATGAGGGTCTTAGACACTGCATCTGCACGTTTCTCTGTAGGAAGTCTGTGTTGCCTACTGTTCCAATCAAGAAAGCTACTGCTAAATTTTGGCACTAGGACTACTAGCAATGGTAGAAAAATAATTGCAAAGCACTGCCACCAAGAATAAGGAAAACAGAAATACTGCAGTAAACTCCACCCAGCAAACTCAATAAAACAGATCAGGATAAAATTGGTCTTTTCTTGAAGATTTCTGGTGTTTACCTGGGGAGCTGAAATGGACTGGGCTGTTTGCCAAAGGCAGTAAAGAAGAGGGGAGTTGCTTCATCACTTCGCTATAGCCACCCTGGGAACACTTGTGCTTGTGCTTTTCTTTTTTGCTTCCTGAGGCTCAAATAGACCTTCTTCCACTAGGAGTTTTCAGTTTCCCTGTTGGACTAGACTTACCGTTTATTCCCCCGCTCTGCCCCACTCCTCTATCTTTTTCCCCATGTGCTAGTTCTCAATGTGTTGAAAATGTTCCAAAGATAAAGCCCCTTTCTGCCCAAAGTGAGGAGGCTGAGGGCCCGTACCAAAAAGTGATGGAGAGATACTGCCCTTGAATACTGGCATCATTCCACAAGTTAGCAGAAAGAAAAACAGACTTCTCCGTGGGCTGATACGGTTCAGGATTTGGCACTCTCTTTCTCCTGTGTGTGGCTGCTGTGTGCAGTTTCTGGATAGCACTTTGAAATACTGTAATTTACTTTTCATGCAGAAAGTAGGGAAAAAAGTTTCATGGCATTCTCTGGACATCAGATGTATTAATTGTATTTTAGCGATTGTAAAAATTACTGTAATTTCAGCTGATATTCTCATGTGTGGGAGACGGCAGCTGCTTTGTCAGTAGGTCTGCTCTGTGAATACAGGTGTACTCGCCAGAACATTTGCATTTACTTTCAAAGGTGACTGGAGTGATAATGATTTACTAATGTATACTTGAGCGAGTTTTAAGCTGAAACACTTACAAAAACCGATTATAATAATTTCAGTGGTAGAATCTGCAGTCACTGCTGAACTGGTTAGTTACATAAGCAGTTGCCAGGGTCCCAAATCAATATAAGGAGCAACGTGCCATATAACTGCCCACCATATCAGATGGCAGAGGCATTTGTGATCTTCAAAGAATTTGTAAAGAAAGCAGGAGTTGCTTTAAAAATAATGTGTTTCACTGCCAATAATGCTTGTTGTGGCTTGTTCACGGGTGAGTGAACAACAGGCTTGTTTTAATGACTTTTTTTCAATGTGTCTTATTTCTTACATTCTTGTGATCGTCTACCCATGTCATCTGTGGTGCTGTAGCTTGAAGTCTTGCCCTTGGTCCGGCATTCTTGGTTGAATACAGCTATTTTCTTGTGCAAAGAATAACTCTAAATAAGGAGAGTGCTGTAGGCAGAATGAGGGATTTGATCATCTTGTGCAGTTCTCCAATTGCCTGAATTACCTTTATATGAATGAATATAAGCTATTAAGTACCGTGAGAGAGTTTATGGTAAAGTTGGAGATAGTCCCTAATCTGAGAAGCTGTATTTTATTGTTGTACCTTTCCATAGATTGATCCACATGGTTAAGCCAAACATTAAGCTGGTCTATAATTATTTATAATGTATAGTTTTATAAGCACTTATACATGCCTGTTGGATGCTAATAGATGTACAGGTAAAATTTCTCAGTACTGCCTAAAATTTGAATTTGAATAAAAAGCACAGAAGTTCCTATACATTGTTGAAAAGTTTTAATTGGAAACGCTGCTACTTTCTGATGTGTTAATTAACTAGCAAGCTTAAAAGTTGTTTTCTTAGCTGTGTAATCTTACAATAGACTCTTCCCCCCCCCTAAATTTTAATGTGAAAATAAATGGTATCTGTTTTAATTACTGACGAGCTGTGTTTTATGCACACTGCTCAGTGAATCAGCCTTTGCCTGCTTTGGCAATAACTGGCCATTAAAAAATACAAACAATAATTCACAATCTGGTTTGGTTGGGGGGGTCCCCCTCCCCCCTCCCCTTTTTTTTGTCACCAACTATATTTTTTTTGTTTTCAGTAACAAGTTTTTTATGTAGAAATGTCATAACACTCCTAGTTTGGCTTTCTGCACTGGAGATGTGATTACAGAAACTGTTTTTATGTTTTAAATGGATTTTTTTTTTTTTTTAAATAAGCACTAGTTATATACGAAACTTGATTTAGCTAAATAACCTGAATTTAAAGGGGCTTGCTGTTTCCCAGTAAGAACCCTCCACAAGTGTTGAGACCTTTAATACTGTCAATAAGTATCACAACCTGACTGAATTATTTTAAGATGGAGCATGGGGTGCAGCTGGTCAGATGAAAATTGTACAAGATTGTATCAGTTAGAACAGGGTTCTAGACTACTATTTTAAAATTTTTGTTAAAATTTTACTGATTTCTTTGATCTGCATTAAAGTACCTGGACTCTTACCTGCATGTTTATATTTTGGATAGGCTACAAAATATTATTTAAAAATCTTTACAACAGTGAACTGGAAAGGATAACTCGGGTCTTGGCACCAAAGACCTGATATTTTCTGTGCCACAGAGAAGTCTGGGTGACAGTGTAACAGAGCTGAGGACAGCTGATCAGAGGATGTGGAGTCCTACATTTGGTTCACTTCAGTGCCAGGAACTGAACTAGGGTCAACGAGCTCGTTACAAGTGCTTGCCTGACCACATGTTGCTTCTGGCAGGTGTGTCCAAACTGCTGGAATTTCTTCCCGTTTGTGTCAGTAGGCATTGCTTCCCCTCCCCAGCTCCCTCTTAAACCAGTAGTTTTCCTGTTTTTATCATTTTAGATATGGTCCCTAACTGAACAACTTTTCCATGTGTTTAATTAAAAGACTGCTGCTCATGTATCTTCTTTTTGGGCCTTCACAGTTCCACCAGATACTGGAAAACAAAAACTATGCATGTCATGGAGCAGTTGGTATTTTCCGATAGCTCAAGAAAATTTCTCCTCTGCCCTGCATCTCCCTATGGCTTTTAGTCCCTCTGTGCAATTTTTCTTGTTCTGTCCTTCAAGATGTCCATGTTCAATGTGCTTCAGCTTTCTAAATAGTGGAGACAATGTGCCGTGTTGCTTCTTGCTTTAGTTCAGGTCTCTCCTGGAGGTTACGGTCTCTACATGCACGTTCATATGGAAATCGGAGCCATGGATCTCTCTGTAGATAGAGCACCCTGATACCTAGGCATTTCTGCATCTGTCTCCAGTTGTACTTTTGTTCCAGTTGCTTAGCTCACTGTCGACCTTTCCTCTTTTTGTCTTCCCTGATGGAAAATATTTACATACTTTCTGTGCATGACATGACTTCAGAACAATCTGCAGCCCACTGTGCCATTCTAATGCTTTTCTGAAGCTGACAAAGCACTTAAGATTTTCCTCTTGACCTTTGTGCACTAGTCCAAAATGAGGCTTAGCGCAGAGTTCATTACATCATCCAAGTGTCTTTGTAGAAATTAGTCTATGCCTCACTGTCCTTTCACTCTCTCGGGAAGAAAAGGATTTACCCAGACAGAAGAAACTGCTCTGTGACTTCTGTAGTTCTGCAGGTAACCTTTTTTGGGGGTGTCATCATCAAGTCTGATTTCATGAATCTACCATAAGATAATGTCTCAAGCTCTGATTGTCTCTGCTGGTATGTTACCTTGCCCTAACTGCTGTTCAGCTGCTCTGGCAACTTCTAGCTAGATGTTATTTGGCTAAGCATTTGGTTCTGAAAATCATTGATTGTTTTCCTTCAACCTATTATTTGTGCAAATGTCCTATCAGTACTCAACCCATTTCATCCTACCCATATTCCTTTTAAAGATGCAAAACCGTCCCTGCCCCAATTGGTGCAGACTTTAAGCTGGACTTCCAGCTGGTAATGCTTGCAGTTCCAAATGCCTTGTTCCACTTGGATTCCTCCATGCATGAGGACTTTTCGTTGATCTAGTTTTGCCCATTTGTCTTCCAGTCTCTTGGGTTTCCAGGTAGAGGGTGTTCTCCAATATTGAGAACTTCTTTAATGGTGATCCAGTTCTCTTTTACAGCTGAGGTGGTTTACTGAACAGGCAGCAAGTGAGGATGATAGCAATGTGCAGTTGAAAGTTCCACATCCTTAAAGTCCTGGCAGACTCTGTTAATCCTTATCCAGTCTTTTCAGTGCCTTCAGGTTGTACCTGACTGGCCTTTGCATCTCACCCTTCTCATGGGTTGACTCAAATGGTGCTTGACAGCTGCCGAAGGCAAGACAAGACTATGACCTTGAAAAGCCACCTCATCTGAGGAACCTCCACCACTGAGAATCTGCATTCACTCAACATCTTATTTAGCAAGACAAAGTCTTGTCAACAGCATCTGAAATTAATTTTTTGTGCCGCCACTGCCTTTATTTTTAATTTGGCTTGTGTTTGGACCTCTTTGCTAACTGAAACCCAGGGCCAGAATGGCATTGCCTTGTTGGAATTTAGATAATTCATGGTCTATATAACTCTGATCAATATCGATGAAGAATGATAGGAACTGCTGAATCCAGTAGCTTGACAAGGGAAACTAGCACATTGCCACATCCCCAGGTCCAGTAGCAAGTCTGAGTGTGTATTGTTATTAGGCACATATACTACACACACAATACCTGTATCCACAGTCAGCCACATAGATCAGCACAGATGGAAAATATAGCGCTCCTATGAACACAAGCAGTGGAAAATATATGCATTTATACAATATGGACCCTTCCGATAGCTGGGTTTAGACACTCAGTCTGTCAAATAGTTGGCCTGTGGATCCCCATATCTCCCCAGCTGATGGCCTCTGGGTCTGTAGCCTCACCCCAGTTGCTGGTACTCAGCCCTTCTCCCCAACAAATGGTCACAGAAAAACACACGTGCTATGGATCCCTCCAGTAACTGGTTTTAGAAAGTCAATGTTATCCAGTAGCTGGTCGCTGGATCCTCCATTCTGCCAGGTACCTTTTGCACAAACTCTTGTGCACATACACACACACAAACAGTCTCTGGCAGCTGGTCCAAAAATATCCCCCTACCAGTTGCTGACACCCAGATCCTCTAGTGTTTTTCTAGTAGGTGGCTTGAAATGCCTGGTCGCTCCAAGTGAACTGAAAAGCCTTTCCTGTTGACTTAACCTGCTGGGTGTCATGCCCAGACCACAGGCTGATCATTCTCCTTTGATAGTCCTGAGAGTAGCCTAGTCAGTGTACTTGTCACTAGTTAGGTTCTTGGGATTCTTTCACCTTCATCGTTCCTCTGCTTCTTTGTCGTCACACACTTTATGAAGCCTTTCATCACATACCCTAATGAAGAAGCAGCAGAGTCTGTGACTAGGGCAAGAAGTCTTCAGGCAACACGCCAAAAAGACTTCATAAATGTGGTAATGTCAAGATAGTAGTGGGACTGAAACCAAATGAGACAACTTGTTATGCTTTAAGACTCCACGGTCTCTATGTTTGCAATAGTAAATGTCGGTCTTGTATAGATTTATGTTAGCACAGGCATTTTCATATCTATGAAGATTCAACCTTTGAGTATCATATGTCAGTAAAAGTGTTGACGACCAGCACAAAAAATTAACTTCTAAAAGATTTAGAGGGCAATTTAGTTGTGATATTAGAAATGTTAAGTGCTGGAGGATTCCGGTCTAATAATCTCTTCAGTAACTTCAATTTTTAAATATCTTGATTTTTAATTTCGTACAATCTTGCACATTAGTTGCACGTCCTGCCAAGGATTATTTGTAAATCAGTAAACATAGTCCTTGTTATAGAATATGCTAAAGGGGTGAGGGAAGTAGAAGCCATGTCTGAATGTTTTAGCAAATCCCCATACCATGTTTTTGGAGACGCTTTTCGACTCTTTCCATGGTGGCTATGCAAGAACAGATAACAATGATCCCACCAATAACACTGACAGAATTGGAGAATGTTTGGTGGTGTCAGAATGAACACTAAATTAAGTCCAGGAATTTAAAGTACTGCTTTTTGTAACAGAAATAGCGTTCTGCATGCAGAACTCCAAACAGGGGGCTTGCTCCTTTTAGTTGTAGATATCTGAATTTGCTCTGGGGAAACTCCTGCTGGCTTAGGGAGAAAATAGGTTGCATCTCAGTAGGTCCCTAGCTGAACACCCAGCTAGCAGCAAGGCCCAGCTGTGCTTCGGCTGAGGTATTTACTCTGCATCACGGGCCAGACTTTCAGAAGCCTTTTCTTCACCCAGTTTACATCTCAAACAGAATTTAAGAACAGAATTTACAAACAGCTATCTTTATTTGCATTTAAAGACCTGATTTATCTCTTTTTGATGTCAATGGGAATTTTCCCATGGACTTTCAAAGTGAGTTAACTGTAGCTCAAAAATAAACATTTTTAAACTTTATTTTTTGTTTGGTAGAATAAACAAAACCCTCAGCTGAAGCCAGTGGAAACAAAGTTAAGTCAATGCTGAATGCTCTAGAAATTCTGAAACTTGATGTTCAATATTAGAACATCCAATATTAAAGGGGTTTTGCCCCTTCTCACCCCAAAATTTGGATTTATGTAATGCAATACTGAGAGAAAAATACTTGAATGCAATCACGTGCCTCTTATATCAGGCTCAAGAAGAGAACGTTGTGGATATCGGATCCTGCGTAGCCGTCGTAATTCAGAAGATCAGATGCATTGCATTGGCAAAGCCAAGAAATACAATGAGACGGCAACCCGCGTAAAAGAGATCCTGCTCAGCACAGTCAGTCCGGAGCAGTTTGTTTTAACGCTACTTGAAGCGGAGCCTCCCAATGTGTTGGTGAGTCGTCCCAGCAAACCATTCACGGAGGCCTCCATGATGATGTCCCTGACAAAACTGGCAGACAAAGAGCTGGTTCACATGATTGGTTGGGCCAAAAAAATTCCTGGTAAGAATTTCAATCTTGGTTTTGTTTATTTTAGTCAATGCTTTTACCATCAATGTATCATTCCCTACCCTGAAGTAATAGCACAACACAGTAAATGTATGGTATGAAAGTCTTAGTACTTTTTATCCTGTAAAGTAATGGACAATTTATTGCTCTCAGTAATTCACCTGGATGCATTTTGATTTAGACAACAACCTAGCCCATAATTTTCTATCTGTTGTTAGTCAAATAATACTTGTTCATTTTGCTA
This sequence comes from Astur gentilis, assembly GCF_929443795.1. NCBI lineage: Eukaryota > Metazoa > Chordata > Aves > Accipitriformes > Accipitridae > Astur > Astur gentilis. Next base: position 15,137,366 of record NC_064904.1, read on the forward strand.
AAAAACATAGTTGGTGTTGCATGTAATTTGTGCCTTATCAGCTATAAATACCCGATTAATCTGATTTAGAAGGTTCTTTAAAAGGGTTATTAACTAGATTGCTATAAAAAAAAGAAATGAAAACCAAATTCTTTCCTTGAATCTTGATAGAAGGTTTCTAATACAGTTGAAAACTGAAGTGTGTCCGAGCACTGAGTGTCGGTAATTGCTTCATTTGACGTAGTTGCTACACAAGAGCATCAGATTGCAATGTGGTGCACGGTATTGATCTCAAATGTGTGTTGGCAACACAAAGAACATGCACTGAAGTACAACTACATGCGTTATTGCGTTGAATGTCTCAAATGTGACCCCAGTATCGTGGCAATGTACCATTTTACTTCTTACAAACTAGAAGAGGTGGGCGTTTGCAATTCCTTCTCCATGAAGCGCCCACAATTGAAACAGGCAGAATGAAGAATAAAAGCCAGAATAAAAGCAGCCAGCACACAGAGAAGATAGTTGGCAAAGCTGTGCAGAAAGCTTGCTGGCTGGCATACACTAAACCGCAGCCTGTAGCCCTTTAGCAAGAGCTAAGGTGACCAACTAGTAATAGTGATCTGAAAGAAGCATTGAATAATTGATAGACATATAGCAGCATGGGGCTAAATCCTTAACTTCAGCTATAGTGCTCTGCTAGAAGTGATTCCTATGGCTGTGTTTACCTTGCATGGCTAATACGTTCTGCAGCGCGTCCGGTAGTCCTAACCCCACGTCCGTCAGGACTGAGGAGCCAGCACACCATGGCTCCTCTCGGATTTTACGCTGAAGGCGACCGGAGCATGCTGCTGCGTGCCCTGGTCTCGTCATGCTTCTGCACTATGAACAGCACTTGCTGCTGAGTACGCACACAGGAAGACGTGACAGTAATCCTTACGTCTAGAAATAAACTGACTGCGTACACAGTGCGGGAAACAAGTTTGGTGGAGAATATTTCATATAATCCTTAAACTAAGAATTTAGAAGAAGGGAAGCGTATCTTATTTCAGATCTAGGTGGAGTGGCTGAAGGTGCTACCAGCTCCAGCTGCTGGACCACATCTGCTAGTTGCAGATTACAGCCTCCACGGCTCGGCCGCTGTGTCGGAGGGTTCAGGTGTGATGGTTTTAGGGTGTGCAAATCCCAGGTCAGCGGCTGAGCTACTGGGGAGGAGACGCTTGCACAGCACCAGCATTTTAAATCCCGCTAGCCGTTTGCAAAGTGATAGTGCTTTTGCCATCAATGTGGAATATTTTAAACTGAGAGCCTGAATCCTTAATCTTTATTTTTCCTGATTTAGGAAACTCTGAAAATAACTGTGAAGTAAGTAACCATAAGCGGTGTCTATTGCTATAATTTCTTGTCTAATCATAAAAAACTTGATTAAAAAGTACTATTTCAGAGGACTCACTATAGTTATGTTAATCAGGTAGAAAGTGAATTGTGAAGGAAAACCAGGGAAAGTCTTGGAAAATGACCTCATTTTAAGCAATATTTGAATGGGGGAAAAAAACCCCCACAAAACAACCTTTTCCATTTTCTGCTTGTTCTTAATTTCTATTTATTTTAACTATGGTAGCTTTTTTTAAAAAAAAAAGCAACCACAAACCCAAAACATCACCTTGTTGAGATTAATTTTTTGAATTTTTTAAAAGTTTTGTTTCCAAACCAACCCAAATTTTGACATTGATTACTTTTAGTTTATTTTCAACATATGTCAGAAATAAAACCTTTTTCTTGGCAATAAGAGAACTGTATGAAGAAAACCCGTTGAAGCAATCAACCCCCCTCAAAACAGTTCCTAGGAATGCTGACACTTTATCACATATGTTTGTATTTTATGATCACTCCTGTTACACAAAACAGAAATAAACACCATTTTAGAACAATGCCAAAAATAGGTGTGATGTTTAATATATACCTAATTATAAGTAATATTGATGTATTACATGGCAGTTAGAGCATTTACTTCAATGTGGATTTTTTTTTTCCATTAAAATAACTGTGATGACTAAAGGTCAGGACATAGAATTTCAGTTTTCAAAAATTCTTGCCTGAAGTTAATCACCTAGATCCATGCCTGGTTCCTGGAAGTAAGGTCATAGAAAACAAATAGAGTTCTTGACTAATGGCCCAGTGAGCAGTAATTTTACTTTCTGTAAAGCTGAATATTTGCTTTTGTGTACCTGGGATAGAAGCCCATTTTCATCACTAAATTATTACTGTATATTATTTTGACAATCACCAAAAGTGAAAGAAAATATTATTATTTTTCCTTATAGAAGGAAACAGTAACTTTTTACCTAAATAGGAAAGATAAAAGTTTATTATTTTTTTCCTATTTAATATTTAATGACATTCTTTTACTATGAGTTTTACTCTGTGACTCTATTTCTGTCTGTACTTTCAGCTTGATGGATTGTATTTTTGTTGTTGCTCAGTAAAATAGGAGCTGACATGTGGATTTTTTTCCTTCTGAATTCCAAGTATCTTAATTCTAAGTCGTCAGATGGCAGAACATAACTTCTGTGATTTCCTTTTACTTTGCTGACCTAGTCTAAGAGAGTTCAACGTGGTTCATAGCTCAACCTGTACTGCTAACCAATAGGATGTTGTCATATTGAAATTTGGATTCATTATGCAACCTACTGTATTGCTGGCCAAAGCAGTGTGTCTTTTGCTAGTTACTACACATCCAGCACAAATTTATTCCTTAGTAATTTATAATGAAATGATTAGGTATAGAGCACATGATTTAAAGGACGTGTAGTACAGCTGTAGAAAAATAAGTAGTTTAATGTACTCTGCAGCAAATAAAATAGGACTTCTGACACTGCAATGGAAGCTGTGGTGGTGATGTGCTGTCCTCAATTTTTAAAGCGTAAGATTGTTAGGAAAAGAGAAGGTATAGTCCTCCTAATAGCTGTGCTCAATGGTCATAAATCATACTGCTGGTGCTGATAATGTGATTTTAGCAGATGACATCCGGGATTAATCTGGATCTTTACATATCTGTAGATTGAACGCTGGGACTTGGTCTGACATCTCGCTCAAGTGAGATGATAGTTTTTAATCCTAGTAACTGGTTGTTTATGCTAGTAAAATGTCTATTTAAATAAACTTCTGAAATGTCTTTGGGCTGTTGTTTCCCAGGAAACTGCCACCATCAGTTTGTATTATTCACATATCCATGATTATTTTCCTAAAGGCACTTTTAAAATTATGAGTGTGTGTCTGGCAGATAATCTGTTGCTGGCTGTGAATTCTGTAGTAAATTCTGTGACAGCAAAATCCAGGAGGGAAGGTACTGCTCATAGGCTCCTGTTTACCCTTCTTATAAAATAAGGAGCAAGGCTATCGATTTTGAGAGGCAGCACTTTTAGCGTTGATAAGAGAGAGTGTGCATTACCCAGTTTATGTCAACTCAGGGCTGTCACCAACTGTCTTCCAGCCTAGTAGTTTAATAAGGTTAAAATACCTGGACCTTTTGTATAAATTACTGACAGATTCTTTGACAGTGCAAACGTACTGTGTGTATTTTAGGACCTCAGACAACTAGCAAGAACTACAGGAAACCTGTCTCCTATGGCCAGGCTATAATGGTTTTTTACTATGCAGAGGTGTACATGCCAGCTTGTCTGAAAATAAAGCACCTTTGCTAAAAGACCTATCTAAAGCAGCTCTGCTTTGAAAACTGTGGCCTGATCTTGGTTTTGACCACTGAACTGGTCTTCATCATACCTGTGTTTTACTCCTTGACTGAGCAGTCTGCATTCCCACTTGCGTTTTGATAGTTTACACTTCTGGTCTTTTGGTTTGGGGTGTGTAAATTTTACTTCTCTTTATTTGGCTTCTATGTGTCTTTTTTCCCCAGTCTTTTTTGCAGGGGAAGGGAGAGAGAGGGCAATGACTCTCTCTCCCTTCTGGCTGTGCTGCAGTGCTATCTGATGCCTTGCTGTAAGTTCTGGAGAGAAATAAATGCTGGAACAGCTTTATGCACAATCACATTAATTCTGTTCTTGCTTCTGGGATGCTGTGTGTGGAGGCAATGGGGACACTACTACCTCCATCGACTACCCTTGTCTTTTTTTTTCTTTTCGGGTTTATTGCAATTTTGGGGAAGGAGGCAGCAGGAAAGGCATGGGATGGGGTCAACACACATCATTTACAAAGCTGATGATACAGAGGCACCAAGATGTGGGTTCTTGTTACCCAGCAAACCCAGAAACATGCCTGTTTTATGAGATTAAAAAAATCCCTGCAAGCAACAGCCATATGCATTCTGGGGAAAGAACAGGCTATTTTCTTAGGAGTCCTCTGCAGTGCAATGCAGTAATCTCTGACAAATATGAGTTTCCCAGGTGGTTCCCTTGTGGCTCTCAGAAGGCTGTAGGACTGTCATCTAAAGAAGTGGCCAAGCACAAGGCAGGTCCTCTGCAGTCACTTGAGTTTCACCAGCTGTATGGGAGTAATTGCCCTTGAACATCACTCTGCTTTATTTCAAATGTTTTGTGGAAGATCTGACAATGATAATAACAAATATTTATGTTCTTATTTGAGATGGCAGCATGGTCCTTCCAGTGTCAGTGCTCCCTTTTCTGGCTTTCTTCACAACCCTTAATTCTTTCTGTTTCTTTTTGTTTCTCGCATACTCAGTCGTCTTTATCAAAACAGAGAAATAAACACATTGATATATTTTATGCTACTTTCATCATTTTAGGCTTCATTGATCTCAGCCTTTATGACCAAGTAAGACTCTTGGAGAGCTGCTGGATGGAAGTTTTAATGGTTGGTTTGATGTGGAGATCAATCGACCATCCTGGGAAACTAATTTTTGCACCAGACCTTGTACTAGACAGGTAAGAGAAATAACTTCTTGAGAACACTTCATATTAGCATGTTTGGAGGTGGGGTGAATGGTAAGAGGAAGAGGATTAAGTGTGAGAGATTCTATTAATAGTTTATCTAACAATATCCTTTACTTATATTTGTAACAATAATGCCTTGAGGTTCCACGTCCTTATAGGGGCTTAAGGAATGCTAAGCATAAATGGTATTGTTGAACTTGCCAGTTCCTTAATTCCTGTAGCACATGACAATATGAAGTTTCTCTTCCACAACTTTTGTTGGTTTTGTTCCTTTTGGTCTGGGTCCTAGATGCTGAAACTGTAGACACATCAATACAATGCACTACATTATGTTGTTAATCAATTTCTTCCAGCTGATAGATTTTCTCCCCCCATCCCTCAAAAAAAAAAGCAGACATAGTGTCAGGCCATATTTTATCTACCTGTTTGTCTTCCTGCCTCTCGTACAGACTTCATAAATAGCTATAATAATGAACATTGCAGCACTAGTCAAAAGGGATTTTAAAAACCCCTAGCTTGCTTTTTAATACTGAAAGTATTTTTTTCAAGCTAAAGCAGGATATTTGCAAGACTAAAAATTATTTCTCCATATCATCTACCAGCAGGAAAGAATAAAGATTAGTAAGGGTGGTTTTCTACAGGACCTTAGAAGGATTTGACCTGGGGTTCCCATTGGTAAAAGTCAGGGAAACAATCTACTTTCTTGGCTAGGTTTAAAAAGTCTCTTAACCTTTTCAACCTGGGGAAATTCAGGTCTGTACCAGTTCTGTGGCTTGAGCTCAGTAATAATCATCATCATAGATACAGAAATGAAAATGGGTTAGTAAGAGAAACAAATTTAATTTATGGAAGATATGAAATAAATTATTATTTGCTCATATAAATTCAAAGCAAGGACATGCTGTGTTGTTCAATGCAATTATAAGAAATTGCTGAAAATGTATGATACATTTAGTTCCTAGAGAGCTAATATGTGCTGAATAGAGTGAGCTTATTTGATGCATTCCTTCATCTCCACAAGACACAGCAGAGTAGGAGCTAGCAAGTATCTGGGCATGCTGTAATTTTATTTTTTTTTAAGAGAAGAGTATATGAAACTGGTCTGTAACTTGATTGTTTTTATCTTAGCTGAACTTCAGATGCAGACCCTACATAATCTTTGTAGACAAGTACTCCTCCGATGCTTGTGTCTTTGTTTTGAAACTGGCAGCTGCCTGTCGTTCTCCAAAGCTTAAAATTCTCCTTTGCTATGAGGAACACGGGAAACTGGGCAATATTCAGGCAGCTGCCTTTCTGTAGGCAGTACTTGCTGCACCTGGTTGGTGTTATCTGCCTGTGACTGCCTCGCAGCCTGAAGGCTCAGCTCTCTTCTCTTAGGGATCCAGCAGAGGAGTGAAGTTCTTTGATTCTCCTGCACTGCTGTGCTTAAGTCTGTCTCATCTTAACAACATTACAGAGGAAAAAAAGCTTATATTACAGACAGTATAAAAAGCATCTCTTTGAATGCTGTGTCATAGACCTTAATGACTTTTTTAAGTCCAGTACATGTGAAAAAACCCTAACCAAAACCAAGCAACTGTAACTTCAGTGGATTGAAATTTGCTGCTGCTTAATTTTAAACCCATTGGAATGGCTTAGGGTTGTTTGGGGGTTTTTAGATGAGAGGACGGGACCATTTCTAATATCCAAAATGGAGAAAGTTGCATTCAGTAAACACTTGCAAACATAAAAATAACCAAATCACAAAACCACCAAAACCCAAAAAATCTATTTACTTTTAAACACCTTCATAGAAAAAGGTGCTGGGGAATGGGGAGAGAGGTTGTTTTATCTTTAAAAATGTCTTATTGTTCCAAGAAACTTATTTTAGGGGGTCTTTCTTATTCACCAAGTCCTGAGGCGTCTGTCAGGTACAAATAGTGGTGTCACCGGTTATGGTATTAACTCCTTGTGAAACAAATCTGGAAGATGATTCAAGGTGGTACTGTGCCCTGCACTACAGTTTCAAACTGATTATCCAGAATTATACTGGGTGCGACATTAAAGCCTCTTACAGAAATTTGGTCATACTTACCTGCAGTCAATCCTGCATGCGCTTTAAAGAGAAAATCAGTTTCTTAGAGGTGCTGACCTTTTATACCAATGTAATTTTCAATTTAGATTTCATGATAGTACCTTTTGAATTCTCCCAGGGATGAGATGGATAGGCCTTTTGCAGCGTCCTTTGTGCTTTGACTTTTATCTAGCTGAGTCAGAGTTCCTTAATTCTACTTTTTCAGTAACATTTTAAATGTGTTTCCATAGGGATGAGGGGAAATGCGTAGAGGGAATTTTGGAGATCTTTGATATGCTCCTGGCCATGACGTCCAGGTTCCGTGAGCTGAAACTGCAGCACAAGGAGTATCTGTGTGTCAAGGCAATGATCCTCCTCAATTCGAGTGAGTATGTGGTTGACTCTGACACTCACCAAATCGTACTTTTTATTTTGAGGGTGGCTGGGAAATCAGCCTCTAAAAATGGCATAAATGTCAAATGAGATAAAGCCGTTGAAAGAGAACACTAAGAAAGGACTTCTGTCAGATTGTAAGGATTTTTGCTCAAGAAACTTCTTGAGCTGTATCATTTGCTGGATTTAGGATCTAGCTCCTGTTGTAAGAACTGCATGAAAGACCCAAAGTCTGAAAGCTTCTCACAAAGTGGGGCTCATGGCCCAGACTGTGGGTATGTCCTTTTCAATGAGAACTTTTGCTCGTATCTCTGTGGATCCTGGTCATGTGTAAGGTTGCTGTGCAGTTCTACAGACTTGTACTTAGTTCTTAAGTAACTAGTAAAACTAGTTACTTAACCAAGTGAGTGATGATTAAGTGGGCTTAAATGTTCCTATTTAATGATAATTAATTGGTAGAAATGATTGAAAGTACTCAACAGTTCTGCAAGATTAATTTCAGGATAGGAGCTTTGCTTTGCAGCCTTTTACGAAAGGCAAATAGGAGTGTGTGTTTTGCTGGTTTAGGGTAGTCTGCAGTAAAATAATTTTATTCCCCAGAACATTTTGTAATTAACTTTGTTAAAAACATCCAGCAACAAAATAACAGCTAACTACTTACATCTACTGTTTTCAGCAAGGAGCTGCTACTTAATTCTCAGCCCAGTTCTGAAGGGGAATAGTTCAGCTGTTATCCCACTTGTTTATAGATGGATACCATGCTTTCAACAGACAATGAAAGCTGTTCTTTTTTCTGAAAAAAAACCAACAAAAGCCAACCAAACAAAACCCAGAACAACCAACCAACCAGCCCCCCCCCCAAAAAACATGTTCATCAGCCATATTTTCTTCAGAGCCTCACATCTCAAAAACCCTCTCCTTTCACCTCTCCCTGCCCTCCTTTCTTGTCAAAGTTACTCTTTTACTCCTAATTTTCAAGGCGTTCTGGAGCTTTGTCCTTCCATAAGTATCTTTGGGAGGATTTTTTTTTTTTGTTGGCCCAGGTCTCTTCTGCTCTATAAATAATGTTATTGTGTGTTTCCAGACCTTCCTAGTGATGATTTCTTCTCTTCCCTCTTCATATCCCCAATCCCCTCTTTTTGCTTTTGCTGACTTTTAAGGTTTCTCACTGTAGACAAGTGCTATATTATGACATCCTTAGTGAGCTGTTAGGGACACTGCGGCAGGCTGGTTCTACGAGCAGCATCTCTCACCATGTTCTCCTCCCTCCCTAGGATATACTCAGAGAAAAAAGCTTCTTTCAGCAAGAAGGGATTAGAGCAAGCATAATGCTATAATTCATAATAGTTACAAAACTACAAGGTACAGAGTGATTCAAAGGAAAAAAATCCCTGGAGAATGGAGAGCATGTCCATTCTCTGGACTGAAGGGTCTATGTTCAACACATTGTCTTGGGAAGATTTGGGAGAGTTACTCAGTTTGCAAATAATGTGGCCATCAAATTTTGGCAAAGGAATATAAGTCAGAGTTTGGTGTGGCACATGGAGCATCGTTTGTACGGTCTTAAGGTGGGGTGTTAGGTGATGTATCTTCCTTAATCCTGTTGAAATATTACATCAGAAAAAAATCTACAGTCGTAGCTTTTTTTTCTTCCTCGTGAGTAGGAAGTAATTCCTTCTCTTCTCTTGGTTAGGCATGTTTCCCTTGTCAGCAGAAGAACCTGAAAGCAACAGGAAGCTGCATCACCTGCTTAATGTAGTCACCGATGCTTTGGTGTGGGTTATTGCAAAGAGCGGAATCCCCTCGCAGCAGCAGACAACTCGTCTGGCCAATTTGTTGATGCTCCTCTCTCACATCAGACACGCAAGGTAAATTTTACAGAATGCGTGTAACGCGTAAGGTGTTAGTGTTTATTAGAGCAACAAAGCAAGGCTTGAACTCCGGAGCACTCCTGAGGGAATCCTGGTACTGCTCTTCATCTCTGTTCATTGTGAGGATTTCCTTCCCAGCACAACTAAATAGGCAATATACTCAAGCGCTTGCTGGCACTTAAAAACATCGTGTTGATATTAAAATGCTGTCTTAATTGTATTACATTAAATTGTCCATTATGCGTCTGCCTGAAATGTTTAACAAGAATAACACAAATTCAGCCGTTCAAAAAAAAATTACCGCCCACCCATCAACACTCTTCTGTCCAAAATAAAAGTCTCTTTCAAAATTGATCTGCAGTGCGGGTTTTGGTGGAGCAAAGTGTACTTTGGGTGCCATGTTTGTCCCAGGCCAAATTTGCTGTCTTTTTATTCAGAACCACAGCATTTTTGCCAAGTGACTCATGCTACAGCAGTGCCACACTCCTGCTTTCCCCATGGGAAGCAGCTCCTCTGTTCCCTGCTGGTTCCCAAACCTTCTTGAGCTGCTCATCTTTGCTTGCAGTACAGCAGACTCAAATGCAGGGCCCTACAAACAGATGCTTTAATTTTCAGGCTGTTTGTCATTTTAAATTATTACCCAGAGACAAGCTATGAAGACAGTCCTGGGACCGGGCTGGAATATGCAAAGGAGAGACGGGCATATGTGACTTTGTGTAGGGACACTGGAAGAGGGACAGCCACCTTTGCAACCAGCTTCCTGGGAGAGCGGGTGGCAGCAGCAGGGACCTGACGGTGCCGAAAGGCAGCTTTTAACAGCCAGTTTGTGAACTGGGGGTGAGTTTGAGAGCCAGCCCTACAGAAGCTACAGGACCAGCCAGAGCTGAACCTGACTCCTGGCTCTGATGCACTGCTGTCACCCGGGTTGCCCACTGTGGTGTGACTCCGCATCGCAGGAGCTCTTGTTCTGGCATGGCATGAATAAACATTGTGAATCTTTGCAAAATTTTTATATTTTCTTATTAAAACAGGAGGTTTTATGCTGTGCCTGCCTCAGGCAAAGTCTGGTGGCTACTTGTGACCTTTCCCCCTTACGTTGCTTAGCACTGGTCAGTCAATTATACTTTGTTCTGGAAATACTTGATGCTCTCAGCCTTAATTACCAAATGATGCAGGACTCTCAAGAGCTGGGTGTAGGGGGGGGGGCTGTAGTTTCTTCTGTGCCATTAACCTATTTATAACTCTTGAATTGTAGCAGAACCTCAGTTTCATGGAAGAATTGCCCCCCCTCCCTATCCAATCCACCAAGCCAGCTACGTGCTGGCTGTCTGCTGCTATTTCCACTGTGATAAATCTGGTGTTGAGCAAGTGCGCTTAGATTTCAACCTCAAAACCTTAAATGCATCTGAAGTATATGTATGTGCAATTGCAAAGGCAACAGTCATCTCCCATTAATCCAAATCATGATACAGGCACAAAGCATTCAAGCTAACAAGGTGTCATTGTATCTTACTGCATAACAAAAACATTACTTTTAAAGCCTGTAGCCTTCTGCAAGATCTGACACTGGACATGCAGAGAGGAAACAGTCTGCTTGAAGTTAGCCAGGTTAGTTTGGTCCTCCTACCAAGAAGGGCCATCAACCAGGCAGGAGAGGCAGGTAGTCACTAGAGCTACACATTGCAAATTCCCCTTTTGTATAAAGCTGCAGCTTGTGGGCCTCCCATGTTTACAGCCTCAGAGAGGTTTTCTCTTTGATTTCAATAGGGTTGGTAAATCTGCATTATTTCCTGAAGTCAGTTTGTGTGGGGTAAAACAAACCTTGGTTCTCTAAATAATAAAACACTCAGCGTTAAAGTATTGGGATGTTGTTACTGTTGATAGTGGTAAGTGATCTCGGGGACTATAGCAGCTAAATCCTCTTAACCCCTAATAAAAAAAAAGGACTTTCTTGAAGCCACGAGCGTGTTTTCCTTCTCTGCATTGCTGGACCCAAAGAGCTGACTTATTTTCTGTTTTCCTTCACAGTAACAAGGGAATGGAGCATCTCCTCAGCATGAAGTGTAAAAACGTGGTCCCAGTGTATGACTTGCTGCTGGAGATGTTGAATGCGCACACTCTCCGAGGGCAAAGGAAGCCCCCAGTCACACATCCCGAATTTGGCCCGTTAGAACAAATGGAGACTGGGGACAGTCTGCAAAACGGGGCAGCCCAGTAATTCTGTCGAAACCTGGAAATGTGAAGTTTGTTCAAAGCTATGGGAGAAAACTCCTGTGACGGGACTGCTGAAGTGTGACCTAGTGCGAGTCCTCATCTCTTCTAGATTTGCACGTTGGTATCTCGGGAAAGGCCTGTGGGACGCACACCTCTGTCCGTGTTTCTGACATTATAATGGCTGCACTTTTATAGTGTCTTTTCTGAGACTCTTCAAAAGCACCTTATGAAATTAAGCCTCAGAACAGTACTGCGAGACAGGGAATTCCTGCCTCTCCTTTTCAGAGGCAGGTGAACTGAGACAGAGGGACAAAGGGACTGGTTTAAGATGACAGAAGAAGTTCTGTGTCAGGGCTAGGAGTGAGCACCTAGGTGTCCGTCTCCCAGACCAAGGCTTCTAAGTGCTGACTAGACAATCTCCTTTTTCAGTGTGAGATTGTATGAAATGAAGAGCTGCATTGTTTGGGACAGATCCGCTTACTGGTGTGTGCTAGTCCCTGGGGAATACCTGCTTTGCAGCTGATCTAAAGTGCAGTATAAAGGAGTTTATTCTATTCTTAAATATGCAATGGCTGCAAGGGCCTTCATTTGAAGGCCATTCTGAATAGCTTCTAGGGCCAGTTCAGAGCCTCTTCAGAAATGTTAAATCAAGCTTAAGTTTATATTTTGTGAGCCTGGTCTTAACACTCACCTTATTATCTGTGCATAATTTTTCAGTGCTTTAAACAATGCCCAAATTGCCTGGATATTTCTGTCATTGCTGACCTTTGAAGCGCGTTTTGTCTGTGAGATTAACATGTTATTTTATATATTTATTAATGATGTTAAATCTATTATAATATTTAGGTACAAGAGATCGCTTTGTGAATATTAACTGTTTGCATCTGTATATGATCTGCTAATCAGGGGTTGTGAAATCAGCTAGAAACAAACCATCTTCCCTTCCCTTTTGACTTGCTTGTGGAATTATGTCCTGCCTGCCCGAAAGCTCTTGCAGCCGTCTTGCAGGGGGTGAGGCAGGGGACGGGAACCTAAGCTGGGACCTGCTTTTGCCTGCTGCCCTCAGGTTTGCTGCTTGCTTGTTTTCAAAGTGCATGGTACCTTGTGCTGTGGTTTTCCTATCTTGTACCAGATCCCTCAAAGAGCGGGGGGATGATGGTTCTGGCGCTTCCTTTGCTTTGCAAGTGTGATGACTTGTTTGAATTTCACTGACGATGCGGGTTAAACCCCGCTGTTGTGCTGATTTCTGCATGAGTTAAAGCTGCGCTGAGAAAAAAAAACAGAGGAAATAATAGCCTGGCCGATGACCTCAGTGAAGAGCAGGATGGCATCATTCATTCTGGGAACTGCCAATATTGCATTTTGGAGTGAGCTAGAATTGCAATCCCTTAAATGGATATGTTTAAGTATAGTACATGCATGTTCTGGGCATTTCGGGTATGGTGACATGAAATTGGGATCACACCAAAAGTCTATTTTGAGCCTATAAATCTTTTGGATTAGGAACTTAGATTAGTATGCCATTTGCATACTTTGAATATTAGTCAAACCTTTGATCTTGGTGGGTTTTTTAAAGCCAAGGACAATATTTTTATAGGAGGGGCATAAAGAGTTTTCAGTGAGTTACACAAATCTATTGTCTTGTTTTGATCTTGTACTTTACCAGATGCTGCTGATGGTCTAAATTTTTACTAGCTACCTTTTCATTGTTTTTAAGAAACTGTAATATAGCAGTGCCCTTCTAAATAAGTGTAATATTTACTACAAAAAAGGGAAAAAATGTGAATACAGTCTGGCATTCATTGGTACTTTCATTCTGAGGGAAGTTCTGCTGTGAAACAGATGTGTTCCAGTGTTTCTTGGGCTTGATCACACTCTGGCTTCAGTGCCTGCTGTATTAGTCTTTCTCCGATTTTCCTTATCCTGTGTAATCTTTTTGTTTAATATAGTTTTTCAAAGAAATGTTTAAGTGATTTTTTTGTTTGTTTGTTTTGCTTTAGAAGTGCTGAATTTATGTGCAATCTTGAAACAAACCTCTTAAAAAGAAAATGGGAAAGAGTGGGTATAAATTGTAAAATTAACTTTGAAATGGAAATTTGCTCTGGATTAACTCTGTAAAAGGGTGATGCTGCAGATTTGTGCCATGTGTTGTGATTCATATATGCTGTTACTAGCAGAGTGCAAATAGGAAAATGATGTGATTTTAACAGATACTTTTTGTCTTGTTGAACACAATTTTATTAAAAGTTACTACTAGTGTTTTAAAATGGGCAAAAGCCAATAGCTGTCGACTCTCTGGATTAACGTAGCTGTGTTTGTATTTGGATCAGGAGAAGGTGCACCTCTCTAAACCAGCACAGCTTATAAACAGGGAGCTGTGTGACAAAATGACTGAACAAGGGTACCTTGGTCTCTTGAGAGAGGTGCTGGGTTTATCGTGGGCCTGTGTCCCACAGACTCTCTCGGAGGCTGCATTCCTGGTGTGGAGCAGGCCTGAGCAGAGCTGCCATGCCGCTTTTCCATTTAGATATTGGGCCCCCGGCTTTTGCAGCTTCAGCATGAATGAATTGAGTGCTGAGGAACTGCGAGGGCTATGACGAGAGGAGGAGAGCGGGGAATTGTTTCTTTTTTCCTTCACTGCTCTGCTCTACATCAGCTTCTGCTGCTGAGCCGGGACCTAGCCAGAGGTGGCTGTTTCTGCTTCATGAAATTATGCTGCCATTCTGGGATGGTCACAGAGGTAAGCAAACTTGGTTCATGAAGGAGTGCCAGTTGCTGTGGATTTTAAAAAAAAAAAAAAAAAAAAAAAAAAAGAAAAAGCTGAAACTTTTCCTTATGCATGCTGTTAAAAACATGCTGAGGTTCTTATCAAGTCTGGAACTAGAACCAAATGGTAAAACAGCCTTGATTTTTAAATCTTTTTTTTTAAAAGAAATGTGGCAAGTCTTAGAGCATTTCAGACAGGTGAAGTGCTTTGTCTCCAGGAACGTGAGACCTTTTCCACACTTCCATCTTCTTGCAAATTGCCCATTTTTAGTGCTGTCACATTGCCAGTCAGAGAGGAGAATATGGGGAAAAAAATGTGTTGGAACCTCCTCCCTTGAGACAGGCTGGGTCCTCCTATTAAATCTGTAGCAAACTAAGACAGGTAGCACTTAGAGTTTTGGGTTTTTTTCCAATAAATATACATATTTCCATAATAATAATGTTAATTCCTTACTGACTGAATGATAGATCTATACAGGGATCATTGTGATGAAAGGAGAGCATCCTTTCAAGTGCTGGAACTTTTTCTTTTCCTGCTGATGGCCTGTGGAGTATGGAAGACATCTGCTGTACTTGCATCATTAGAGTGGTTTAACAGAGCCAAAAAATGCAGTGAGCCCCCAGAAAGTTGCCTCTTGGTCCTATTTGAGCTGTCAACAGCGATCAGACTCTTCCGAGGTAAGATTTTTTGTCTTGTTTGGACTTTATCACAGAATCACAGAGTATTTCGGCTGGAAGGCTGCACCTTCAGGTTCCTTAGCTGGTTTCGAACCTGATCTTCTCCTAGAGTGGGCGGTTCTTTGTTCTCCCAGTCCCTGCCTTTGGATTCTGGGAATTGGGCAGCGTGGCTGGAGCACTTGCTGGTGAAGATCGAGGCAAACAAGTTGTGGTGTACCTGAGCCTCCTCCATGGTAGCTGTAGCCATCAGGGGAGGTACAGTTTCTTCCATCTTCCTTTGTTGTGAGATGTGCCTGAAGAAACCCTTCTTGTTGTTTTTCATGTCGCTAGACAAGTTCAGCTCCAGCTGAGCCTTGGCTTTCCTGATCCCCTCTCTGCACTCACCAGCCATATCCCTATAATCTCCCCAGGAGGTATATCCCTGCCTCCACTGCCTATGCATTTTGGTTTTGTGTTTTAGTTTGGCTAAGAGGTCTTGACTTAACCAAGCTGGCCTCCTGCCTCCCCTGCCCAGCTTCTTGCACATTGGGATTGAGAGCTCTTGCACCCTGAGAAAAATGTCTTTAAATATCTCCCAGCTCTCGTTTGCTCCTTTGCCTCTGAGGGCAGTTTCCCAAGAGATCCCACGCACTAGCACCCTAAACAGCCGTAAGTTTGCCTTCCTGAGGTTTAGGGTCCCGACTCTACTCTTTACCCCTCAAGACTGAGAATTCCACCAGGGCATGATCACTGCAGCCCAGGCTGTCTCCAGCCTTAACCTCTCCAGTAATTTCTTCTGCATTAGTGAGCAACAGGTCCAGCAGTGCCTCTCCTCTGGTCGGGCTCGCCATCACCTGTACTGGGAAGTTGTCCTCAGTGCACTCCAGTAGTTGCCCAGACTGCTTGCAGTTTGCTGGGCCACTTTTCCAGCAGTTGTCTGGGGGGTTGAAGTCCCCCCCCCCAGGGTCAGGGCCTGCAAATGTAATTTAGAATTGCTTGCAGAAGGTTCAAAATACACATGTATAAATTGGCACAAAAATTTCATGTGGAAGCTCGGCCTGAGCGTGCCGAGTATTGCCAACGGCTGTGGCCATGACTGGTGTCTTGAAAGGCACGACGATGCTGCTGCTGTCGCCAGGTGCTCCTGATGGCTTTGGAGCCTAACGATACAGAAAGCAAGCCCGAGCTTTTCCCATTAAGCTGGACCCAAATGATTTTGAAAAGCTGGCCCAGAAAGCCTACTTTTGTGCATCCAAGGTTGTTTCTTTGTCGGAATAATAGAAAATAGTTCTGCACTGATGAAATAGCTGCTCTATCCTAAGCTGTGCTTTAACCCACATATATTAGAAATGCAGTTGTAATTACGGGTCTATTTCAAATTTTAGCACAGCGAGCACATGGCAGAGCTAGATGGCACTCTCTCTCCCTTCCCTGCTCTTCCCCACCAAGATAAGTGCCCATGGGAGACAAATTGCTCTTACCCAAGAGCTAAAGTTAAAAACAAAGTATGGGTTGGCCCGGCTTTGCCTGAGGCGCCTTAAAGTGAGCACAGCCTAAGGGCGTGTCACAGGAATTACTGTTTTACAGGGCTGAATACTGATCATATATATATATTCAATATATGTATCAATATATTGTCCAGTTCTTTGGATGGCAGAGTACCTTATGACCCCACCGTTCCTGGCTGCCAGGGACAGGCACCGCTGTTACAGCTGCTTTTAGTCTCAGCCCGGCTGTAGGCTGCACCACTTCTTTGAACAGGCCGTGGTCCTGTGATCCCTCCATACGCTCAGAGCTGGAAGTCATGGAAACGCCTTTGCTATCATCACCATTTGTCTCAGAAGAAATTGTTTGATGTGATTTATCTCCTGCCAGATAATGATTCAGAAAAGCAGTTAAGGATGTGGTCGTTTGTTGTGCTGACCCAGTGCCTAAACCAGTACCAAGGACAGTGTTGTGAATGGGAATATGAAAAGCAAGTGGATTGCTTAAAGTATGGAAAATTAATATTAGTCATTTTTCACAGTGTTTTTCTACTGAACTGAAGTGTGCTGAGTTACATGGCACACTGTTTCATAGGTAAGACTTCATTTTATTTATGAGCTGGATATTTTTTAACTCCTTCTATCTTTACATCCTCACGCATTGTTGAGTATCAGCGATTTCAATTTAAGTGCATGAGGAAAACAAGATTGCTATACCATAAAAATGCCAACTTCAGCTGCTACTGCCTCAACAAAAACCTTCTTCCCTCATCAGGATGTCATGTAACTAAGGAGCTGGCATAGCAATTAGCAGGGCCTACTATGTCCAGTTTCCCCAGAATTTTCCATCCCAAGTCCTATTTTATATGTGGCTTTAGTTTCAACTTTTCACCCTCACTGCAAATTTGTAATGGAGAGTAGTTCATGACATTGGTGCCTTTTAAAGTGCTCTGTGTATGTTATACTAAGGTGAACCCCCCCCATCTCCTCCCCTTCTCTCAGCTGCTCTTCAGTTCGGTGAACTTACAGTATTTGTCTACTGATGTGTGTTTCATTCAGTTATAGATTCTTGTGGCTGCATAAACAGGTCTCATGAAAACTAAATATACAGCTTTTTGTTCACTTCTTTCCTGTAGGTGAGCTCAGCCTTGTTTCACGAGTGTGTAAGGTGCATGATCGGGGGTCTCATCTGTACCACCACAGTCACTCCACCAGCTGTAGGTTGATTTACTTTGTCAGGTACTCGGGTTCTCAGGATGTTTCCCAGCACCAAGGGACTACAGAAGACGCAGGTTGTGCTCTAGTGGTTAAGGGCACATTTAACTTTTGGGGGGGGGGCGGGGACGGACGACGACACAAGTCATAACAAACACACAGTTCTGTGTGTCCCGTGCTGGCAGAATTATTGTTGACTTTTTGGTGGGGAGGGGGGAGTAGGTCTACCTGAAAACAGATTGAGGTCTCATCTCCCTGCCAAAGAAATCAGACTTCCAACTCAAGACTAGTTTTGGCCTGGTTTCACTCCTATGGACAAATGCCCGTGCAAAAGTGCGCACATGCGTGCTTGTTCTTGCTATTGATCTTGCCCTTTTTTTTTTAATCTTTTTTTCTTCTGCCCTTCATTGAACACTAACAACCCTGTCCTGAGTGAGAGGAGCGTAGAGGATGCTAAGGAATCCGTGGGCACATATAATAACTTGTTTGAAGCAGACTTCAGTGTCAGCCTACAGTGCAGTGGTCATAATCAACTGGAAGTAAAACTATTTAAAATAGGTTTGGGGAAAAAACATTTAAGTTATTTTCCTAGACTTTTTTTCTTGTGTGTGACATTTTGAGATAATTTCATGAAAGCTCCTCATTTTATGTATTACATCAGCTCAACAATTTGATATAACTGTACATAATGAAAGGAAATTGCAGGCTATGAAATTGTCTTTAGACCTTTTAACATCGTTCAAAACTTTTTTCCCCTGCATAGGTTCTTTAATGGCAGAAGAACTGAATATCATGTCAGCAACTGACTATTAGTTCTTGGCAGGAAGGTTTGCATGGGCATTTGTGACAACCTGGCAATGAAATAATGGGTAGAGTTGGCTGACTTCTACAGAGAGAGAAACTTCAATGAGCTCCATTTGAAAGTAATTGCTCTCAAAATACAAGATGGCAGAAGGAGAGGGGAGAGCCTGTGCCTGTGTGCACCGAGGGGTGGGGAGGATCCATCCTCTATCTCTGGATACTGCACTACGGTGAGAGCTGGAGCTGTGAAATCGGTAGCTGAGCACAAGTCTGGCTCCACACACACAGCTACGCAGAGCAGCGTGCTGGCTGACGGGCTGTGAAAGCTGCCAGGTCTGGAAGCGCTGCTGCCTCCGGGTGCCTTTAGCCTGCTGGAGCCCCCGCACCGCTTCTTGGGACTGAGGTCAACACACGCCGCTATGGACCTGGTGTATCTCGACCCATAATTGAGCACACAGCGTGGGATGTAAACACAGGTACGGTACCACTGCTAGAAAGTGCCAAATTGTTAGCTTTGACTTTCCTAAACCATGTTGCAAACTTTACAAGCTTAACTGCATCACAGTTAAAGTATTAGTTTAAGTTTAATAACCTGGAAATAAACCATGCTTTTTTTACCACCACGGTTGGGAAAAAGCTGCTCGTTTGCTACAGGGACTGTCTTTGTAAGAACGCAAAGCAACTTGCTTCATCAATTCCCCTACCAGGAGATGGGGAATATGCAACCACCAGTGGTGACAAGTGTAGAAAAGGTGGGAGAATTCTCACAGGCTTATCATACATCCTGTTTTCTATAGGTAAGCATCACAGAAATTGGCCAATTCCTGGGTGACTTTCACTGCAACCAGCGTTCAACCAAACCCACTCCCGTCGCACTGATCTCTCCTTGTCATGCACCTCCCCCCCCAGCACTGCCCTAACTCCTGGTTTAAAAAATCAGTTCCAGGGTGGTGAAATAGTTCAGCATTTCAAACTAGTAATAAGCACTAGTTGGTTCAACTTTGTATTCTTCCTCCGGGAAATTACAGTCAGTTGCAAAGGGAAGGATCTGTGCCAGCGAACACAGGCTCCACTGCTGAATTTTTAATCTCTTGCTCTGACAAGCAAGAGCGTGGTTATGCTTCTTCTGACACGGTTGTGTTAGCATGCAAGTAAGCTGACTTACACAGGAGCAGAAGGGTCAGCACTACTGGCACACACAGCTGGTTGTCCCCCCGTCCCCCCTCACTAGACACACCGATTAGTCCCTGCAGTCATTGGCAAAATTTTAATGACAACACTTGAACTGTACAACCGAGAAGCAATGGCAATGCTGACTGTACACAGTGTTTCTCTAGCCATTGCCCAAGTGTCAGTTTCATTTTAAAGATGAAGCTTATAAAAAAAGCACAATTCTCTCCCAAGATACTGTACACTATTCAGCAGGTTAAAAACTGAAAAAATCTTTCATTAAAAAAGTCATTACAATATTTGTATACATCAGGGACAGTCTACATAATCATGTTCATCTAGAAAATATGTGCATTATAAATCATTTCCACGCAATGCAACAATTTCTGATTTCAAAGGTAGTATAAAAAGACAACACAGCAGTCCTAACCACTAGAACACTATATGTAAAACAGAACACATGACCATCCTTTTATTGAATGTGTTAGATGAATAAAACACAATAACAAAGATGTCATTTTTTTTGTTTTCACAAGTGACTACAGTACCAAAAGATACAGGTAATGTGAAGTGTGTGCAGTAATCATTTTAGGCAAAAAGTGCCTCTTCAAATGCTTGGTTGTTTGTCATGCTAACCCGAGACAGACTGCTGTGTTTAAGATTACTGTGATGTAGTTTCTGCATCTAGTAACTCAGTATTCAATCACCTTGCAAGCTTAAAAGCACTGCACCTATAAAATAGTGTATCTATTGCATCAAAGTATAAAGTGTGTTGATTACAGTTTAAAAATCTATAGAAAAAGTTTGTTTTCTGTACAAAAATGCTGAAAATTTGTCAAGATATACATTTGAGATGTGAAATTTAACACAGTCCCTGCGACAGGGAAAGGAGGCTATAAACGTGAGGCATTATCTAGCTGCAGCAGCAACCTGTGCAGCAGTATGTAGGATGCAAAGGTACTGTAGTGGCTAGTTTGGGGAACTAACACAAAAGTTTCTGCATTTAATTATGCGACGCCACTGCTTGATTGATGCTAGCAGCATGAAAAAAGCACCGCAGAGAGTGTGTTTTGATGTAACTGAAGATTCACGGGCTGCTTTCTAAGTTGGTGGAGGCCCATTGGTGTAACGCAGCATGGGATAGAAAGAACGGGCGAAGTTGTTTGCCTGGGTACAGCTGTAGTCTTCCTCAGAAGATGGAATCATGCAAGCCAGAAGTAGAAGCAGTAGAAAGAACAACTGAAGAGGTAAAGCTGCTCGTAATACACGGTAAAAGAAGGAGGGAGACCGAGGAACTGCTTGAATAGGCTGTAGATGGCTTTCACCTCTGAAAAGGAGACAAAAAAATAAAGTGAGAAAGAGAGAAAAAAAGGCACTTAAATTAGAGTTTGAATTAAATAAGTTGTTTTAACTCCCCCTCTAGGGTTCACACTACCCTTCCAAGATGCAGGTATCTACAGGAAAATGCACTGCACATTGAACACTTTAACTATAACTTGAAAGCGTACAAGACTGCTCAGTGGGAAGCCTCCTGCTGGTTTGGGTTTACTGTCCTTACTTCTGAAGAAGAAACATTTATTTGTAACAGCTTAGATTGGTGCCTTTTTACCCTATTTTCAGATGCAAACTTAACTTTTCCCAGGAGACAAACCACTCCAAATATATGCTGAAGTATAAAGGAAAGCCACCAATTCAAACTGATTAGGCTCTCTTGGCCTTGGTATTACTGAGATCTCTCCTTTGAACAGGTCCTAATGTACAGGGGGTGAAGTTCTCCCTTTGTCCTTCACGGTCTGTTTGTAGTAAGTGGCTCTAAGCTGCAAGTTTCTTTTTCCAGGTATGCTGGTGGAATTAAAGGAAGATTTAAAATTAAAATATTCCCCCATTTGGCACAAAAAATATTTTCTCAGGAGTAAAGGCAAGCCAAGGTTGCACATCAGTGCAGAGGTTGGGAGCAGGAGTGCTAAAGGAAACTGTTCACCAAGGTGCAGCCCAGAACTGGTAGGTAGAGGAGACACTACAGGCAGGCAGAAATCACCTCCACCCGTATGTCAACCTATGAGGAACAGCTGCCCAGGTTTCTGCTGGCACTGAGCTCGCCTCTGCTGTTTTCACCATCCTTCAAGAGATCAGGCGAATATAAAATAGTACCTTGTGCTGCTGTTGTTTCTGCCATCTGCAGTTCTCCTTATGGTGATCTGTTGAGAGAAACAGCTTTTAGTATCCAGGTTTCAGAAACAAGGAATTTCTCTTTCACAGAAAAGATAGTTGTAGACTTTAAAGTCCAGCTGTAAACTCTGTAATATGGTACACACATCTAAAAGATAAAATGATTACATTATGTGAGGAACTTCCATATGCTATATGCTGACAGCAATATATTAGAGAAAAAATACTTGCCTTCTTCACAGCAGGGCTGGATTTTGCTGCGACTGGATTATAATCTCCTGAGTCCAAGTCATCTGGAACTAGCAGGAATGTTTTGGTATCCTAAAAGGGAACCACACCTTCCTCTGTAAAATGCATGCTCAAACTCAGACCAGATGAAGTGCGAAGAGCCATCTTTCATTGCCTCTCCAGAGGTGCACAGCCCATTGCCTCTTTACATGTGCATAACCAGTGGTAAACAGATGCTCCAGTTCTCCAACATACAGAAATGTTTTACTATGCACAACCCAAAGGAATTATGACGGAACAGGTGCGTACAGGTATTAACTTGAAAATATCTCTTATGTGACAGCTCTCAGGATAAGCAATGTACTGCTATCAATTCCTATGTGTTTCATTATGTACTCCTAGCCTGATAGTTGGTATGGACCATTGGAGAACGAGTCGGAAGGGACCTCAGGAAGTTCATCTCATCCAACCTCCTGCTCAGAGCAAGGTCAGCTATGAGACCAGACCAAAAACCTTACTCAAAGCTTTATCCTGTCTGCTCTTCAAACCCCTTAAAAATGGAGACCGCAAAACCTCTATGGGCAATCTGTTCCAATACTATAGTAGCCTTGGGGTGCTGAAGTTTTTCCTGTAGCCAGCCTTAACTGTTCTTTTTTCAGCTTATGAAGGTGGAAGTACTTAAGTTTTAAGTCAATCTTTTATAAATACCTTTACTCTTAGTATATTACTACTTTTCAGTGAGAAAGATCCATGAACAACTATTTAAACTCTGACTCACCAGATTTCCTTGTATTGTTTTTAAGTCATTTGAAACTTGTTCAATAAGCTGTTTCAGTTTCTTTCCAATTACATGGACCTTCTCATCAGCTTCAACGTAATCACCATCTGATTTAAGCAGCAGGTAAGCAGTGAGTTCTTGAAGCGAGTTTACTTTAAGCTGTTGTTCCAGCAGCTCTTTCTCCAGTTGCTTAGAACAAACAAACAAACAAAAAACAGTGCAACAGACTTACTCTCAACTTTAAGGATGTTCTCATGAAAGGAAGAACTCTGGAAGGCTTTAAAGAACAACTCAACCTGCCTGAGAATCCGCAATACAAAGGAATGGCTATTACAGCTACATATGAAATTAAGTTCTCCATTAAGAGACTGGTTGTACCTGCTTGAACTAACATTTAGAAATCATTCTAGCAGTAATTAATCTATATGAAAAAGACATTAAATCTTGGAAATTGGAAGTCTTACTCCAGCATACAGACTGCTCATAAGAACTTAATTATGATGCGTAATTACGGAAAAAATGCCTCATATAGGCAATCCTTTAGACCACTTCAGAAACCAGCCACCTGTCTGAATACAGCAGGTTCAAGGACAGGCTGCAGACATCTTGAGAAATAAAAATACTGCTCTTGATTTTGTGGTGAGCGCTACTGACTCACTGGAAGAGCTGAGGTGCTGTAGTTAAGACTACACTTACCATTAGCTCCTTTTGGCATTCCAGTATTGTATTGAGGTCAGCATTTGGATCTGTGATTTGTCCTTCATTCCTTCGGCTATCAGCACTTGCTAACCACAGGATTAGTTTTTGGCTCTGATCATGGAAGTCCTAGAGAAATACAAGATTTGCACATAAGAGAAAAAAACCACTTCTGCAGTGCTTTCACCTGGCTTTGCCTACAAACAAAATGACCAGCCCAGATAAGATAGAGCAAAGTCACTATTAGTGAGGCTACTAGAACCTAGTTAAACTATTCCACCTATGTAATAAAAGGGTATTATACAGTTCAAAGATATTTTTACCAAACCCTTTAAACCCAACAGAGTCAAGTTTATAAGAAAATTAAGTATCCTGGATTCTGAGCAACCATTCCACCGATGTGCAGGAATTACCCCCCTGCCCTCTCCCCTTATCTACCCCTCAGTAGCACCCTAAAGAGGAGTCTTCCCTTATAAGCTGGCATGTGGTATGCACCTGGCAATGCAGTAGGGCTTGTTGTAAACCTTTCCTCCAGTTGTCCAATGCATGAGTTGCTTTCTCCCAATGCAAGTTCACCTTCCGAAGCCTGTTCTGAAGCTCTTTGAACTCCGTGCTATCCGCTTTCTGGAATTCTTTGCTGCTCAGGTTAATGGAAAGCACCACTGCCTTGTAGTTATCAAATGCTTTAAGCATGTCCTAGTAGAAAAAGAGGATTAGGAGCTTCTATGAGTGATGAAAAAATGTTGTTTATTTACAATAAAACTACACCCTCAAAAGAGTCACAGGTATTGGGGAAAGCTGAATCTGGTGGCTTTTCAGATAACATGCTCCTTAGCAGTAAGGTAGGTGGCCTTTTTTTATGTTATTTTAAAGCCAAAACCTTCACTTTGAACAAAACAAATCTGGCTGGGCATGTGCTTCTCCCTAAGTCACAGACATTATGGCTTAATCCACATCTGCCCTTCATTCCTCTGAGCTGCCTCTTTCCATGACATTTGGACAAAATTTCCTAGGTCATCACATGGTATTTCCTCTTGATTTATAAAGGTTTTGCTGCCTCAGAATCCTAGAATAATGCTGAAAGGGACATCTGGAGGTCTGTACTCCATCCTCCTGCTCTAAGTAGGGCCAACTTCAAAGTCAGAGTAGGCTGCTCAGGGCATCATCCAGTCAAATTTTGAGTGTCTCACAGTATAGAGATTCCCCATCTGCTTTGGGCCCCTGGTTCCACACCAGGCCACCCCATTGTGAGAAATTCTTTTTCTTCTCTCTAGTCAGAGCTTCTGTCAGCCCATTCCTCTGACTTGCCAAGGTCCCCCTGAATGGCAGTCCTGCCTGCTTTCCTCCTCTCCCTTAAAATTGCAGGGGGAAACAATATGGAATTTGCCAAGTCATGGCTGTATCATCTAGTTACCTTTATGTTAAGGTAGAGCCCATATTTTTGAAGGTTTTTCAAAAAAATGAATGCCAAACAATACTTTGTACCTCAAGAATTTACAGTTTGAATCAAGGGTACTCAGTCTTTTTCAAGTTGTGGGCTCTCACAGTAGAAAAGTAAAAGCTGCAGGATGATTCCTGCAATCAGCAGAGCTCAGATTGCTTTTCTTAGCAGCCTTTGTAACTAAGAGTGTCAATCTATATATTCTCAAGATCTGCGTCCCACTTGTTGAAAAACACTGGTCTAAATTACATTTTGCCCAACAAAGAACGCTGTCTCCCTCCTTCAAGCAACAAAGTTTCTTTCAGTATCAAACAATACAAACGGTCCATCACAGAATTCTAAACACCAGTAAGCCAGTCTGCAGCCAGACATACTTTATCCTTAGCAAGGGCAATTGGGATGTCCTGACATCTCAAGAAATTAATGTCTTAGAGTGTGCTGGCTCTTTTAGACACCCATAGAAAGCCAAGCTGCCTGAAAAGGGGATTTACAACCAGCTAGACTCCTCTTGAGAAAATGCAGAAGAGAGAAGGAGAAGTGAAGCTCTGCTCCTTGAAGAGGTCAGACACCCAACTCCAGCCTGAAGGGAAGCACCTCCCTCCACTCATGAGGTATCACCAAACCTTTCCTAGCGCTTGGTGCCTAAGCCAGATCGGCTGATGGAATGAGAGTCGTTCTTACTGGAATCACACACTGGCGTGCAGTCATTCTCCCTGGCCTAATGAATACTCAGGGATGCTTAGGCTTAAGCATACTCTCAACATGACTAAGAAATCACTCCTCTGTCCTGCATTGTCTTGTTTGTGAGCATCATCCCTTGTGTGACACCAAACTGACCAGTAGCCTCAGGATTTGGGTGACTCCACACGAGGCTGCTGGCAGAAGGGTGAGCACACAGGCATTTTGCGCTCCCACAAGTGTTAGGAACACTTGCTTCCCAAGTTCAACCTGCAGCATTTTGCTACCTAAGTCCTAGAGAAATAGCACTTACAGGTACCCTGGTAACCGCCTGCTTCAACTTGCAGACCTCAGTTAGTCCTCATTTATGGAAGCTGAGAGTCATAGCAGGCAACATAACATGACCACACATGCTGATAAATGTCCATGTTAGTGTCTCTCTAACTGGTCTATTACTTGGCTGAAGATTAGCAGAGACTGAATTTGTTTCTTGTTTTTAACTAATACATTCTATTCGATGAGAAATCTGCATTTGATAAGCGAAAAAATGCAACTGCACATTTTGAAAGGATGTACCTTTCAACCATTGGACAAGGTGCTATTTAGAGCTAAGATTTTTTGCAAACACCATATTGCTAAAACCCACAGATTTAGAGCAGATCTTTGGAGCAGTCTCCTTGTTGGAGCTAGACCCCTCCACTCGCCCTTTAATTCAAATAAAAAAAAATCAGCCTAGACACTGCAGCCTGTAGACCCGGCTAATTTGAAAAAGGAAAAAATGATGCTATCACTGCTTAGAATACCCAACCGCCAAAACAAGGCCTGACCCTAGGCATGTGGGGAGTCTAAGCCTTCATTATTTAGCTTTTTTCTATGTTTGTTTTCTAAACCAAAAGGCCTAAAAAGAGAAGTTTGGGGCTGAATGTTTTGTTTGAGAGAGAATAAAGTGTCTCTGCAAGGAAACAGAAAGGGAGGTTTTTTCATTTCAGCCTGGCTGCCTGTTGTACCCAGGCATATTGCCTGCAAATCTCTGCATATGAAGACAGAAGCACCTTGCTTAGCTACCCTCTTTAGTCCTCTTAGCTGAAAACAGCTTAGCTCTTCTGTCTGCATACACACATTGTTATTCATGCTGCCGACAAAACCTAAGTGCACAAAGAGAATGATAAAGAGCATCAGCATCTTGAAATCCCACTTCTCAGTATTCCCTAACTTACTTTCAATTTCTTGACTCTTTGTTCCAATGCCTGCACGGTGGTTGGAGGTTTCACTTTTTGCAGCTCTTCCAGCTCTTCTTCGGTTTTATCAAGCCAAGCAGAGACATCACTGAGATCTGAGTTCAGCTGCTGCCACTGCTGCAATTTCTGTTTAATCCTCAGTTTATTTCTGAGGTCTTGAGCTTGGATGAGCTCCCACCTATCAATAATGCCTACAAATTATAGAACAACAAATGTTTAAATCTTCAGTAAGGTGAAGAGTGTGTAAAAGAGATGCAAAGAGTTTTACAAGTAAATTATTCTCCAATCTACGCAAGGCCAAATAACTGCTACCACGTACTACTGTTATCCAATCACATCTTTTTCTTGCGATTCTACAGTCTCTACGTTTCATATTACTTTTCAAGTTATCCACATAGAAATGCTAATCACAGTAATTGAAGATGTTTTAATTCCCTTGGAAAAACAGAGCAAATCTAAGGAGACGGAATTCAATGAGCCCAGCTGTGATTTGGTAGACACCAAAGTTCATCAATGGGACAAAGTATGATCCAGAAGTTAGGACCTGGATTTATGTTTCATCAATTCAGTGCTAAAGGAGATGGAGATGCCACCTGTGTGATCACTAACACTATTTCTGGAAGCACATCCAAGCCCTTCTCAGAGATTTTCCTGTTCATCCCATGTATGGGACTCAACCCTGGTCCATTTGTGACACCAGAGACATAAACTAGGTAAGATGGTACATATAGCTGCAGTCTTCTTTTTATCACTTGATCCGTTTTTGTGATTGCAGTACAGATGTGTTATTACAATCTCAAGCACCTGGAACCAGGAATGAGGTCCTAAAAGGTTAAAAGAACCAGCTTGTTGGCCTATTTGGAAGAAAGGACCACAGTCAAGACAGTGAAGAACAGAAGACATAGCTTTGACAAAACATTTCTGTAAATGGGAGCAGTAGCATCTTGTTATATGGAGTACCAATAACCGAGAAAATGAACTACAGCCATCTTATTTTAGACAGACACACAGTTCTTTGGTTTGAAATCTGATTAAACATCTCTAAAGTATTCAGTATCGCACAAAAGTGAAATTGTTCCCATTCATTCCAACCAGCAAAGAGACAGAAGGATATTATGAGTGATAAATATCTCGATTCTGGCAAAAAATGTAAAAGCTTAGAACAGCAAACATGGGTTGGACAGTACCAGGTGAGAAGGCAGCTCAGCAAACCTTAGCAAAATACATTCATTTAGAGAATAGCAGTTTACGTCTGTTTTGTTCCCAAGGCAAATGCGCTGCCTTTGTACCGTCTCTGCTTTGTCGCCCCCAGAGTAACAGGACAAACACCACTGCACCAAAGCCACTCCTAATGCTCTGTACCTGGCTGTTTCTCTGCAGCTGCTATATTCACAAGCTCTTGGTCGTCTTGCGGTTCTTCATCGCTCATGTTAGTGGATGTAATTTTCTCCTTGTTGATGCTGCTGGTGCTTGCAGAGCTGAGCTGCTTCACCTGGAATGACATTTTGGTGGGTGAGCCCTGCAGGGTAACAAGCCATCAAAGGTCAAACTTTATTTGTGTTACTTTGGGGTGGCTGGACTGCCACTGAGCTCTTGCATGTGAGATTTAGCACTGGGCTTCTGCATCTTTGCTAACAGTTTACGCTGGCTCTCTGTGCCTTCTCAGTAAACACATACTATAGTGACACTAATTATTACAAGACTGGACATGGCAAATTAATTGCTTTTGCACTACATGTATCAGACAATGTACATTCGCTGAGGATTTTTGTTGGATTCTGGGTCTTGGCAATATTGACTCAAAGGCTCTAAGACTGGATTAATGATGACAAAAGCAGCCAGATACCAGTGCAATCTTGTGCCTGGAAGAGTGCTGACAACTGGTCCAGATCCACTGAGCCTGGCAGGTGCTGGCAAAGCCATGGCTGGCAACCAGTCACCAAGGCTGAAGTACCAGTGAACAATACCCATTTTGGCAACATTTTTTAGTGCCCAGAAGCAGATTAAATGGTGGGTTGCATGCTAGAAAAGGACCCTTCAAATTGGTCTACTTAAGAAAGGAAGATATGTCAGTAGGTGTAAAGGGAGGGTATTTACATCCTCTCCTTGGGGGCTTTAAATTCTCCTAGACTTGTCCTATGACAACAGAGGAAGTAAGTTCTTTCAGACACTGACTCTGATCAGGAGCCTAACATGATTCTTCTGAATTGCTTTAAGGAGGCTTTTCTAGCCAGTGGATAGAGACTCTCACTGGTTACCTGAGACACCAAAAGTAATGTCTAAGTTTGCATTAAGTGAACATTCCCCCTGTGACTAATCTTTTCCTTGATGCTGGAGGAAGGAAGAGGACGGATTTATACAGGAACAACAGACTGTGTAGTACAGGTTCAGTGCCCACAGATTCTCCAACTCACATAGTCTGGTTTATACGGAGTACTTGTCTCTGGACCAGACAACGCATTTCCAACCATCTCTGCCTGATTGTATCGGTGTTTTCTGCAGACTGGGCTATCTGGAGAATGCCAAGTATGAGCTTCTGAGACAGGCTTTCCTGAAACAAATAATACCAAAACCATATGCCATGAGTGCAAAACTCTATCTCCACAAGGAAGCTGTTGCTTTGTATTAAGTTAGAAAGCGCTCTGAATAAAATGGCATCAAGTTATGGCATAAAAATGACAGTTTTGCAGCTTTCCTTGCAAAGCATGCACATTTGCAAAACATTGTGTTTCAAAGGTAATGAGATGAGAGCCATGCAGTTATGGGACATTCTGTTTTCTTCTGGAAAATGCTTGAATACAAGTATGAGTATTCAAAAAATAAAAGAAAAAGGCTGCACTGTGGTTTTGGAAAGTTTGCATCCCAACAACACTATCACACATCTGCAACGCATTTCAGTAGGGACAAATACAGACATGTCCCGATAACACTTGTTCTGGATTTAACAGACAGGACACAGACTGTTCTGTCATGCACAAACAAAAAATACTTGCAGAGTTGGAACTACTGCCTTCAGTAATTATGCAATCAAAATCAGAAACAACCAAAAAAGTGATACTACCCAGAGCAAACCACCAAGAAAGTACCAAAAGACTTTGGATCAATACAATGAAACGCACATTAACCACCTTGGCATTTACCAGGCAAAATCTAAATGGTATGTTCTTGACTGCTTTGTAATGTACATGTGAATACTGCAGCGTAAGAACACCATGACAGGATGACACATGGTGTCCACACAAGGCAGGAAGTCAGACATTACATATGAGAGAGGTTGAGGAATATAGCGTGCAGCACAGGGAGATTGCCATGTTCAGACACATGCATTAGCAGGTGCCTACCAGAAGATGCTTTCAAAGTTTTTGTGGTCATTTTAAGATATGCCTCAGGATTTTCAGTGATTTCTACATCTGAAAAAAGAATAATGTCATTTTCCTCACTATTCAATATTTTCCAACTATTAAAAACAACTGAAACAATGAGGGACAGCAAAGACAAAGAACAAAATAAGTTGTTGGTACTATTTTCAAACATTCTTAAAAGGTAAGGTTTCTAAAAACCTTATGTTTCTGAAAATATAAGCTGGTTTAGACAATACCATTCCCTTCATCAAGCTACCTAAGAGATGAGACTGCTCACATCTGTTAATAGTACTTGAAAACCAACCAGCAACGTGGGAGCAAGACCTCATTCCCCCTCCCTTCCCACGCAGGGACATCCTGCAGTTGTCCATGCCAAAACAAACAGCTGGCAATTGGTTCTCACCTGACAGAGCACTGTAGTATGTTGCTTCTTCTTCGTCTTCGTGAGAGGAAGAACCTCCCACATCACCTGTGTGATCCCACTCTAGTGGGATGGAGTCAACACTGACAGGGGTTTCACAGCCTGATCTTTCATGACCTTGAGTAGGGGGCATAAGGTGGCAAAGGGACTGTGTTGAAGAGGGCCCCTCACTGATAGCTTTCTTATGCCAGGGATCATTCTGGATTTCTCTGGAGTCTTCTGGATCTGTCTCGTTTTCAGAGGTCTCTTTTTCATCGTCCAATCCCTAAAAATAAATTACAATTATTGCATATTAGTAAGATTTATAATAGATCTACAGTGCTTAATGAGCTAATGATTGAGCCACACAGTACTATTGGGGACTGTTTTGCAGTCAGCTGCAGTAATTGAAGACCATGTGCGTAAAATTAAAGGGAAGCACCATTTCCGCCTTCTTCCTCTTTTGCCAAAACAATCCTCACATCAGCAGCTACCTCCCCTCTTTCAAGACACTCAACCACCACCACATCTCCTCTCTCTAGTTTGCAGGGAGGGGTACCCAGTTCCAAACTGATTGCACAGGCCAGCAATGAAATCATGCTCAGACAGGGGTGAACAGCTACTCATAGATGTTCATGTTACCTCCTCCACCTGGCTTTCTAATAGATGTACTTTCTTTTTGAGCCAAAGCAAACTGAGAATCATCTAAATGCTCCCAGTGAAAAGTAAAGAGTGTGCTGTTCCTCATTCAAGGTTCTCACAAGAAAGTGGACAGATGGAGCCTAACAAACAAGTCCATAAAGAGATATTCTAAGCATGTTATTGAAATTAAAGAAAGCAAAGTGATATTAAAACCACCAAAAAACCTTTTGAAGCCCTCAAACCGATACTATCTAAATATTAACCCTGTGAATTACTTCCATGCTATTATCCTGATTCTGCAGATGTAGTCCCAACAGGAGAGGCGTGAGGAGACAAAACTGGTGACAAAGATTTAGCAAAGCTGGCACAACTACTGAGGAGTTCCCCTTTGAGCTCAAGCCACTCAGTCAAGGTGCTAGGGATAAGCAATGAGGATTGCAGTTCAAACACCAAAATCTGGCCAAAGCATTAAAACAACTGTTGCTTCTTACAGGATGCCTTGAGGTCAGTCTTTGATGGAACCGGGCAACTCGCCCAAACACTTCCTGACAGTATCGATGAAGTTCTTCCAATTCGTCTTCAATCAGGGTAGCATCCAAAGGTTCACTTTTCTGAATCAACTGCTCCCCAAAAACGATAAGCTGATCAATCTTATTGGTGTTTAGTGTTATTTCCTGCTGGAAACCCTATTTGGAACATAGAAGAAAAATAATTACTTCTGCAATACCCCTTTCTAGCCTAAGGTTTGTCCTTCTTTTCTCACTCACTGTAGTGAAAGAAAAGTAGTACTTAACATTGTTGTCTAGTTTCATTTGGCAAATACCTTTTTACTCAAGAGGTCCACATGTTTGTTTTATTAGCAGGATTAGAGTTGCAAATGAAGTGGCATTTACCACCCATGTGTACATCAGTATGACTGCAGTGTCCTGAGCCTGCAGGGCATCACGATGGGAGTTCATCTAATCAGAGTTTATTTTTCTGTTGGGTACACACAATCTTTTCCTCAGAAGCAAAGAGGTTTGTTTGGCTGGTTGGGCCTCCAGCCTACACAACAGTAAATCTACATCCCAAAACAACTAACTGTGCAGGGAGAAAGGAGAAACAAGCATATGAGCAGGTAGCAAAGAACTAGTATGTTCTTTAGAATCATTGCACACACCTGCTGTCTTATTTCTGTTTTAAAGTCTCAGCTATAAACAACGGACTCAGAGGAGAAAGGCTGCCTCAAGGCCAATTAAAAAAAAAATTCTCACCAGAAAAAAACCTGCCTGAATTTAGGAATGTAGCTTTTTCTGTTTAACCTGCATGTGCTCCTTTCCAGGCCAGGTATCACTGTCACTGACACTTGGTGTTAGAAGAAAATGGCAGGATAGAACTGAGCTTTAACACTGAATCTGAATTTAAATACTGGACAGTTTAATCTTGCTTCAGAGGATAAGTCTTATCAATTTACTGGTGTCTTAAAACAAATATAGCCCTACAGAGATCCGTTGGCTATTGTGAAGCTCCAGAAAAGTAAATGATTCTGTCAAGAGAGGATAGCCCAACAGGATCAGCTGGGCTATATTAAACAACTGCTTTAAGGATACGTACATTTAATTGGCGCATTTTGTCATCAAAGTTACTTTTTGAGAAGTGTTCCACGTTTGTCAGCTGGAGGTCCATTTCCGTGAGCCAAACAAGGATGCTTTCCCTCGTCCCCTCAAACTCATCTCTCCGATTGGTGAAGTGCTGAATAGGAAGAAGGGAGCCAGTGTTACAAGACTTCAGCTACTAAAAAAGATGGTCACAGGAGCCCTCTGAAAACAGTGTTTTGGTTCAAAACTACTGTTCACCTTAAAGGCCTTCAGGGCACAAATGGCAGCATGCCATGTATAAAAATGGTCCCCTTCCTGTAGCGATGCTGGAACAAAGTGTCCTACATTAGTACACTGTTCATATGGGAGAGGGAATAAAGCTTCAGAAGTGCAAGATGCTTCTATAAAATTATATTCTTGCTTCTACACTGTATACCTTCTCCCACATCATTATACCTGTGTAACAGTTACTCGTACTCAGGTTTAACAGCCAATTTGTTCTAAATTTAGAAAACAAACAGACAAAAGAAGCAAGCCCCATCTCTAAAGTAATTAAAACTATGACATTAAAATCAGTAAAACAATGGAGAAGCTGGATCATGGATGACCATGCCAGTGTAATTAATGCATCATTTGGCATGGAAGCCAGGAGGAGCTCTTTCTGAGGCCATCTCCCACAGAAGCTGCTAACAGACATGCAGCTTGCAGTGCCCCAGTTCTCCTTGGTGGATTTAACCTTCAGGAAGGAGATCATATAACATCCCAAACGCAACACCTCCTAACTGCACAGATCAAACCCCATCAGCACTCTCACAGCCTCATCCACGGACTTTGGGGATCTAATAGTTTTCCCTGTCAACTGCTTGCAGCACTGCTGTATTTAAAAATCAGGCAGTGACAAGTTTCCCCCAGGGCACAGCACAGAATATCTGCCCAGAGATCAGTTTAATTTGACAAGCAGGACACTTATTTGAAGTGTCACAAATACATTCTTTGACAACATTCCTCCATCAGGCAGACAGCACAGCAGGAGCTGGTGACAGCAGCATGCCTCTCCATCACATCTCCATGTTTAAAGCCTTGTAGGTGAATCATAAGTTGGCATGAATTAGAGCTGTGTTGTAAACTCCAAACCACACCTGCACTGGGACCCTTCTGTCTCTCTGCCTCTTTTTTATGAAAACCTGCAAGTGCATGAATGCATCCACCCATGACAAGGGTGGAGGAGAGTGGGATAGGAGCAGTGAGGCTTGCAACACATCTTCCAAAATTTGCACTCATTCTTCCGTTATCCTTCTTTAACTACCAAGAAGCCATCTACCAAGGACATGTTTATGCCATGTACTTGGTGACCTTTCCAGAGCTGCTCTCCTACACTGGTGACTCAAGACACAAACCAACACAAGATAGTTGCTCCAGTATGCGTTTTGCCCTGGGGTAATTCCTACAGAAACTTGTAAGTGCTCCTCTCATTCTCTCACCTCACCATGCAATTACCTTGAGTCTCCTCAGAATGGCAGCGACTCGTTTCTGGAGATTATCCCAGCGCTGGTTGCCTTCGTGTACCATCTGCTTCAACTTGCTGGCTGAGTCCGTGCGGTTCTCGCGGGCAAGGCGCCTGTACTGCTTATTGATCAGCTCCAACTGAGTGAGTCGTTCATGAATTTGCCGTTGGAATGCCTGCAAGGCAAATCAAGGAACTCAGTTCCCTTGCAGATAAGAGAAAGGATCCAGATGATACTATCTGTCAAGAGAGATGACGATGATGATGATGATGCCCTCCCCTTAAAAACAGACCTTCCAACTGCAAAATTAAATCCAGAGAAAGACATATATTTTAAATAATCTGCTCAGACTTAGCTCATTAGGAAAAGGAAGAAAAAAAAGAAATCAACCCACAAAGGTCTCCTGCCTATCTTTAACTTATAAGCAGGATCTTGTCAGTTCAGAGCATTGCGTTCTCCACATTAAAAAAATTCTGGAGACAAACAAATCAGCGAGATACCTAGCAGCCACACACTGGCCAGATTATTTATGTTCTCTATACCACCCTTGTCAAACTGGTGTCTTCCAGTGATCCAGGCATTTCACACAGACAGTAAGTATTTAGCGGTCTGACCATTCAGCCTGCCGCTGAGCATAAAGTGAAAAAGTTCACCTCAAATTTCTTCAGCTCCTCCTTTGCATGTGTGTACAAAACCTCTGAAGAATTAGGCTTAGCCGCTGTCCTTTCAGATGATTTTAGCCAATCTTCAAAGCGAGAGTAGTCGTCCAAAAACCTCTGCCATAGGCGCCAGGTCTCCTCAATTCTGAGAGGGAGATGCAAAAATGGAAAGGTTTTATCACAAGCTAATTATTAATTTTGGATTTTTTTTTTCTTTTTCAAAATGCAGCTTGTGGCAAAAGCTACAGTGTTTCTCCAAAATGCTGACACAGGCTTCTTTAGGAGGGGTAAGAATAAGACACTTACTTCATTCGCCTTTCCATAGACATGGCGCAAATGTTTCTCCACCGTCTGTCCAAACTCCTGGTAGTCTGCTGGATGGAGTCACACTCTGTCTCATTAGCACACGCATCTGAATCGTGTAGCAGGACTTCACAAATATTAAAGACAGATTCCACCCCTGCAGTGTGTTGCTCTATGTCTCGCTGCAGATCCTGCCATTGGCAAAAGAATAGCTTCAGTAGAAGGAAACACATGCGGCTAGACTTCAGACATACCCTTTCAAAATGCTGCAGAGGATGGGGAAAGAGCAATTTGTGTGTCAGGAAAAGCTTATTTAGCTTTAGAAAACAGACTTGCAGGATGAGCCGTGCAGAGCACAGGCTGATACGTCAGGACAGAACTGCCATGCAAAAAGGGATTGTCCAGCTTTGGTATCTCAGTGAAAACTCATCTTCTCATTAACAGTCTGGACAGTTTTAATGTGCATTCAAAATCCAAACCTTACACATACACTACTGTGTTTACCGTACCATAAACACGTACTTATTGATTTTGACAGTACAAGATGACAGTGTCTCATATCAGCTTACTACACTGTAAGAATTGACAGGGAACTTGTAGTACAGTTCATGTACTTTAGTGACTATATGATCACAGGCTGGTATCATGAAACACAGAAACCCAGCACACAAGTAGCTGGTGTTACACTACTTTTCTTATTTCCTCTTGTAGAGCTCCTGTTTTAACAGACTATTTTAAAGGGTCTGGCAAAGACCCTTTGTCTAATCTACACTACAGGTTTCCTCTCCATAGCCTCCATCTCCATCACAGTCTGGCCTCTCATTCCGGACCTACAACTACTGCTAAAGTCAATGTAATTAAATAACAGAAAAAGAAAGCCTTATCTAAATATTTCTTATTGAAAAGGCAGCTCTGTACAAGGCTACCAACTGTAAATATTAATGAAATGTCAATGTCCACTACATTTCCGTTTTTTCAACCGTTTCTGGCTTTCCTAATGAAGTATACAGAGACTTTTGCTTGAATAACACTAGAATAACATACACAAATGAATATTTTACTGACAACAGTGAACAGGAACCCCCATTAAATGGTATTACTGATTTCAGTGAACAGATGAAGCAGAATTGGTTTTGCTCTAGACTTACAAAACCAAAACAAACAAAAAAAACATAAAGCAGACACAGTTTGTAGTAAATGCAAAAGGAATTGAAGGAAGATCTTCCCAGAAATCAACAAGCTGCAAGGAGCTGAGTATCACGCACTGGCAGTCTTCAGTGGTGTTACATGGGTACCTCAAAGAAGGGCTGAGCCATAAATGGTCAAAATTTGGCTTGTGGAATTTGTGGTAATGTACAGCTTTAAGGAATGTAGAAGCCAAAATCTTTATATAGATGAGAGACTGCCAGAAGCAGACTCAACATAATTTTTGACAGCTTATTAAGGATTCACAGCTGTCTTCCGAGCAAGAGGCAGCAGCATCTTTTTAACACAGGCTCTACGTCTGAGAGTAGGCTGGTACCTGGAGAGACTCTTCTGAATTCATTAAATTACAGTGGATTTTCAGCTGTATTAGTGAAAATGAGAATTTGGACCACAGATTACAAATCCACTCTACCTGCACTATGGTAACGTTGCTGACACAATCTCATTACTTTTGGTCATGCCTTGGTTCATGGAATAACCCTAGGCAGAATCCTTGCTGTTTTCCAAGCTTTGATTCCATCCAAATGACCTGAATGTATTACGGTGAGACAAACACAATAAACTAACGGGGCCAGGAACATACGTTGCACCCAAAAAGGTATTTTTCCTTCAACTCTGCACAGAGTTGCCCAGAGAGCTTTAACAGACTATACGCTGCTAGAGTTCTGCATTAGTGAAACAGCTTTGAAATCTTAAAATTAATATCTTCATCCTTTAATTGAACAAACATGCCACAAAACATCTCTGTGGATGCACCATGCTTTTAAATGTCATTATTCAAGACTGAACAGGTAAAGCTTTTCCAGTCATGGATGTGAAATAAAAGAAGCCTGCAGGGCATTTCTTAGCATCATTCTGCTCTTGCTGAAATAATTGTTCGGATAAAATCAAGAAAGATCTTTTTACTTGTCACATTCAGATAAAGGTTTCTCTAATGCAGGGCAAAAGAAGCTTTTTTTTTTACTGTGGTCTTTTAAGTCAGCACAGTCTTCTCACACTCAGTCTGCTAAAAGGTTAGAGTAGAAGGAGCCTAGAGGTACCCAAAGGTCTGTGTTTGAAACAGAATCCAAACAACAAAGCAGTAAGTGGCTCTGAGCAGCAAATGATGGCTCTTACAGTGAGCTGAAGCTCGAATGCTCATAATAAAAATAGTTTGGACACAATTCCTTTGTGCCCTACGTTCTTCTCTGCCTGGCAATTTATCAAAGCCTTTGAGAATGCAAAAGATTTGGATGGGAAGAAATATTTCCTTCTTGTTTACATCACCAGTCACAAGGTAGATGAAACCATAAGGGGCACTGGGCCAAGGCTTCTGTTCTTTGACCAACTCCTGCAGTGGAGTCGGTGGGAGCCATCTCTGCTCCTGTTGCAGAGGAGCTGCGCCTTCCTGCCATGTCTGGGACTTGAGTGGATGGAAAGCCATATTAATGAGCAGAGAACACAGCCCTTGGGTCTGGGTCACTTGGGGATCTTTCCTTAGACATGAAAGCAGAAGCCAGAGAGAGAGAAGTTGGGAAGAACACCCCTAGGTGTTCTTAAAGGCAGACGCCATAAAGCTTCCATGTTTAACAGCTTTATTCTTGATCCTCAGTTTTAGGGCAAATATCCTTGTTTAACACAAAGGCCAGATGACAGCTGTGGTCTTTCTCAGCCTTCCCAGTGAGGCACTTTGAACCTGGGCAGACTTACAGCACAGCCCTGAGCAAAGGCTGACTCCACCAGCAAGTCTGTGCTTTGGTTAAGTTCCTTTTCCTTTCCTGGCTGCTCGAGAGAGAAATTTACTCCAAGACTACCCAACTGATCTCACACTTCCACATGGCTGGGATAGCTGGCACATTCAGCTGTGCCTGATCCTTGCCATCTCCAGCACTTAAAACTAGCATAGATTCTTAAGATCCCCCTGGTAAGCCACTGTCTCGGATAAATGCCTACACGCACTCAACCAACATCCAACAGTGCTAGGTTGGTTCACAATTATGCCTCAGCAGGATTCACGCACCATCTCACCCAACCCTGGGGGGATCTTCAGAGCCTGCCTACTGGATCAGGCCTCAGTCAAAAGTGTGTTTGCACAAGTCCACCCTCCAAAGCTCAGACATCCTTCTCTGCCAAGCTTGCTCTGCTGTCTGCAAGGAGGGGAAAAGAACTGAGCTAGTGAGGGCAATACATCAAATCACAGCACTCAGATCTGCCACAGCCAGTTTGCAGGAGACCCGGCATTCACGCCTTGTCAGCCTAAGTCATCCTCATGGATTTTGCCCACTGTCTGTGCCCTGGCTAGCCCTTATGAAATCTGCTGTACTTAACTGAGCAAACTATCAAATGTAAAAATGCTTTTGTCTGTATTTTGCATGTTTTCCTTGGGTGGAGGGGGGGAAGGGAGAAGTGGGGTAAGTCAACACAATACTGAAATTACAGCAAGCAAATAAAAATTTTCCATGTAATGCATCTTGGCAGGAACATGCCATGAAAAGCAAACAGTTAGAAGGCCTTGCTAAAGAAAAGAAACAGGTGATTTTAAACCAGGACTAATTGTAATCAGCAGCATTTTAGCTCATTTACTCTGACTGCTGCTATTTCCCACCTGCTGTTCTGCCAGTCTCTTCTGGATTTCTTGGTCATCACAGATGTCATAAACAACAGGCTTGGAAAGCTCAGACTCAATCCGGGCCAACCAGGTGCGAAGGTTACTCATGTTTTTGTCCAATAGTTGTATAAAAGCAAATGTTTCCTTCAGTTTCTTCACCCTAAGCAAACC
Source organism: Astur gentilis (assembly GCF_929443795.1). NCBI lineage: Eukaryota > Metazoa > Chordata > Aves > Accipitriformes > Accipitridae > Astur > Astur gentilis. The sequence continues at coordinate 15,176,516 of NC_064904.1, forward strand.
AGGAAGAACATTTTGTTACAAAGATCTGCAATCAGTGGAAATGATGTTAGCAGAGGGTGATGACAGCATGGCTTTATGAAGCACTTACTGTCACACCAAGCTGTTGCCTGTAAATCAGAGCCATGTTTTAGTCAAAACCTACCTAAATTGGCTCAGCAGGCCTCTGCTCTACAGCTGCAGGACGGTCTTGTGTGAATTCTTTAATGAAACTGTATGAGCAGAGTGAATTTTTGTAGTCTCATTCATCTGCTAGTAACCTCTTCAGTCAGTTCTTGGGAGATTTGTCTAAGTGGGAGTTTGTATCTAACATGCTGCAGTTAAACTATGGTCTGATTTTCCTGCTGTGAATTATGTTCAGTGTCGTCTTTAGCAACCAACAGGCCCGCTCTAATCAGCAAGGTACTGCTCCACCAACAGAGGCAGAATTTGCCCAAACCACAGGTCCAACTCTCCAAGCAAATGAATGCTGACAGGAGAGAAGGCCAGAACAACAGCCGCTGTAGAACTTACAGCGCCACGACATTAAAAGCTCTTCTAAACAACACACTGAAGAGTGCAGAGATGTGTCAGACTTTCCTGGTGGGTGAAAATGAAAGAAACCAATCCTGATGAGGGAGAATATCCAACAGCTACAGAGAGTTGTGCAGCAGACAAGCAAATGAACCATCAAGACCATTTATTCTTCTTACAGCTGTTTGTAGCACAGCTCTCAAACTGCAGACAAACTTTTCTGTATTTCCAGCTTTTACAGCATATTCCCATGTCAAAACCCCTTATCAGCCCCTCAAATTATCCAAGTAGCATGTTTGTACATTTTGGCAAATTTGTCCCCATGTGTTGGGAGGAGTATCTGTTAAACTACCTCAATGCTCTCAAATCTTTCCTTGAAATTCTCATTTATTGCAATTCCCAACAAAAATTACTAAAAAGCCCAACACCTGTGTGACACTTATCTCTTCTGACTTCAGACTGATATCGGAGCTTGCCATCTAGACCTTAGTAGTTAACGGAGAAAAAAAGAAAAAATTCTGATTTCTATCAGACCTGTCTTAAACATCCAGATCACAAGATGAGATGAGTTGTACCAAAAAAGCACATATTTCTCTACATGAACTGCAGAGATCTACCCTGCAGTAGTATAAACATCAACACTGCAGATGCTAAAGTCAGGTGAAATGATTCCACCCCTGTCCTAGGGAGAACCCACTTCTTAGCCAGCATTGCTTCCCTGGGCTGTCCTCCTGGCTGCTTGCATCCCTCTGATGTCTAGTTCTGTCCCTGTGCCTTGCAATGGATTTTTGGACCTTGCATGTGATTTCTAAAATGCAAATTTCTGAATTAAACCTTAAGTTACTGCCTGGTCTAGCAACCACCCAGATGAGCCTCATTATCTAAGTGCAGTGCAGTGCAAAAAGTTGAAGTATGCATCATGAAAAGGCCAAAACATTTCGCATTCATTAGCCACCATGACTAGGAACTGTTACCAGCTGAACAAAACCAGCAGCTGGGACTGGAAGGGCGGCATGCACAAGGGGATCACTGCATGTCCCAAAACGCAGGGGACTGTTGAGGGGTCTGAGGGGAACCCTAACCTACTTGGCAACACCAGCATTGTGCGAGCTAGGACTGGGGCAGGGTGGGGGGGCTATAATCTCATCTAGTGCAGGTAGGGACAGATTACACCAAGACAGAAGTGTCCTTGACAGGGTACCTGGATGCTGGCTTCATGCAAAGGACCTGCCCCTCCTTGCAAGAAAAACGAGTTTCCTGTCCCACCGACCTGCCTGCTGCCACACTATCCCAGCAAGTTTTAGAGGAAAGGGGTTCAAACTGCCTGTAACCAAGTGGCTTTTGCAGTCGCCTGTTGCAGCATATGATACAATGACAGAAGATATGCAGGACAGCTAATCATATGCCACTCTGTAAGCAACCTTAAGGTAATCAAAGAGGATACGTAAGTCAGCTAGACACTTGATTTAAGGCAAAGCACTTATGGAGGAGATGTGGGAATGATCCTGCTGGCTTTGTTCAGTCCTATTGGTTACTGTGAAGGCACAGAGTAAGGCCAGCAAATTTGGGGTCTCATATGGATTAGCAGCATGGGAAGCATCTTCCCCTACCTCTTGTCCCAAAAGGACTGGGCAGTACTTTCGGTTGTTAGACAAGGAGGGCGAGAAGAGCACAGTCCTACACTAGGACTCCTGGCAGGTATTTAGCAACTCAGCACTCTCCAAAATGTAAAATTAGTCTTGTCTGGTTGATGCAACCCTGCAAGCCAGCCTGAAGGATTTGGCCCAAGTCGCTTTTCCACCTTGGTCCTGCCTTGCACCCACAAAGCCACAGACAGTGGTGTAAAGTGCAAAGCAGATGCCTCTGCCCCTTTACACTGACAATGCTTTCCACTGCTGAGGCTGATAGAGAGGAAGCCAGCAGATGACAAAAGCATTTAGCTGCTCTCGCTTTCCTTAACAAGCTCTTTTCAGAGGTCTGCTCCCAAGTTCAACCCTGTATGCAGAAGGCATCTGTCTCCCAAGCAAACAGCTGCTATATAAATCTTTCTGCTCCTGGTTCTGCTTCTATTAAGTAGCACTCAATGAACATGTCATACTCCGGTAACTGTACAGCATTTTCTTGTGCTATTATGGGCTAGCAGTAATTTACCCAGGAGACTTAATTATTCCTCCACTCTGTTCCCTGCTTCTGTCCCACCAGTCAATTTGAATCCAGTTGGTTATGATGCTCAGCAGGGCCTGTGACTCCTCAGGGCACGTGGCCCACCAAAGACAGGTGCCTCGGGAACCCTTTGCCCTGGAGAGATGGGACAATATAGGCTCTGTGTTGAGCACCAAAGGGAAGAACCACTAGAAGAGCCAGGCCTGAGGAAGAGTCCAAGCCAAACATCTGCGCTGTTGCATTGTTAACTCTGCATGACTTCAGGCCAGTTGGGAGGAAAGCAAGGCTCGATCGCTGCACTGTCCCTGACTATATCCAGTGGCAATTTATTCTCTGCATATTCTGTGACATTCCCGCTAGTGCTTTGGAAATGTCTCTCTGACAACTTGCAAGAGATAGACATTGTTGGGACCACCTGATGCCACGGCTGACCTGCTGAGACCACAGCTTACTGTCCTGCTCACTACCATCTCTGCGTCCCTGTACTCCCTTCTCTGTCTGCATCCACCTGTTTCCCATCCTGAAGTTGCATTACAGAAAAATTCATGGGTTGCAAGACAACTTTCTTCTGTCTGCATATTGGATAACAGGTAGGTGAATATAGCCATGCAAGTCCAAAGCAAAACCAAGGGATATTAGATTATAAATAAATGTCTCTATGACTGACAGCACATTCAGTAAATTTAAAAAGCAACAGGTTTAGAATCCCAATAATATTCTTTTGGCTTAGAAATCACTCTAAAATTCAAGTTACAGATATTACCATAAATTTGTGGGTCTTTATCTCCTAGTGTTACTAGAAGCAACAGTCTCAAAGACAGCATCACTGTGGTACTGTGAGCTTGTATTTATTTTCTAGCAATTGCCATTACAGACACACCATTGTAATTAAGTAATTTAATCTGTTACATATTCTGGATAGAATATGGCATTTGTCAGTCATTTAACCACCCTTAATGCTCTAAGTCATTAATCTTAAACTGGAGCTAAACAGCCAGAGAGTAAAAACCTAACAGAAGTTCACATTAGCACAGTGTGTAACTAGGAAGGCAGCCTTGTCCAGATGTTCACATTGGCTGATCTGCTCTTGTTGCAGTCTGCAGACACAGAGCCTAAGGAAAGTGTAGGGTTCTACACTGAAGAAAGAGGAGAAATGATGAAAAATTTGAGCATCCTCCTTGGGCACCCTCTGCTTGCACAGAAGTCACAGGCAACTGCCATTTCTCTGGCTACAGCTCAAAGAAAAACGTAAAATAGACTAATTACATCCATAAAAGTCTTACATTTGCAACAACCGTTCTCAGATGCATTTCTGCACACTGCAAGTATTCTTGCAAATTACCTGCTCTTTGCATGAAAGAAACCTCATGAACTCTTTTGAGATGCGTCCTGAAGGGACTTATTCCTCCAACTCTTTTGAGGTGCATCCTGAGGACTTATTCGTCCGGAAAGACAGGCCTCCTGGGAGCTGGGTGGGAATGCACGATGCAAGCCACCAAACCTGGGGGCAAAAGCTCCCCCCACATCCAGGTAACCAATCACCCAACACACAGTGAATTAACAGCAATAAAAGTTCAAGTGCAGCAGAGGAAATGAGCTCCTCCCAGCTACCAAGAAGACAGAAAAGGCTGCCACCACTGTTGATTCAATTCTTCCTCTACAGAGTGTAATTCTCAAGTAATTTGGTCAAACAGGCAAAACTTACTGTTTACTGAATAAAGGCCTACCTACCCATAGTTCACTTCCCAATGAGAAGTCACCTGCTACCATTTAACATGCCCCCGGAAGCAAAAAAAATAGTAATAATTATAAAAAACCAACCGACAACAAATATCACCACTAATCTAAAAAACCTCAGCAAACTCAAACATCTCTTGTACTTTGCAAAGGGCCCAGCTTAAAAGATTTCCTGATTCAAAACAGCACTTGGACACACGCATAAGATGCTGGGGATAAGCCAAACAAAGCCAGTTTCTAAATGTCTTAATCTTTACACCAAAATAGAAGTGGCAGAAAAAGGACAAAACTAGTAGATTACAACTAAAAGCCGGCTGCAAAAGTGAACAGAAGGACCAACTGACCTGACTCGAGATTGGATTTGGGTCTTAATAACCTCGGCGAAGTTGCCAGCATTGGGTTACAAGAGAAACCCATTAAGCTTTTTCAGGCTGAATCATTAACACACAGAATATTCTGTAGTACCCACTCAGGAAGTATCTAGCAGTGGAAGGCACTTTCGGGTTGACTGAAACGTGTTCACACAAACATAAAGAATTGCAAAATGCCTGCCAATTGCATTGCATTAGCTGTCAAAATGCCGCAGGAAAAGGTATAGGGAAGCTCACACGGGGGTAGTAAGGATCATTCAAATTTTAGTGTCAAGGAATGAAAAACATCCGGATGTATATTCCAAGCTCTCCTTCACAAGCACAAATGTCATCAGAAAAAGATACCACATAAATTTATTTTTAAGCTAAGAGGAGCTGAAATTGCCCTGCCAGCTGATAAGATTGTTTACAACCCGGTAGGCAAATGAGATGCACAACGCCAGGAAACCTTTGTTCGGGAAGTCGCAGGGCGAGCTTAACCATGTGAGGGACAAAAGACCCGATTTGCAGAGGTGATGTCAAAGGCAAATTTTAGGCCTTCGTACAGAACGCAAGGACGCTCCTCTGTGCAGCTCCCGGCCCTGGGGCAATGACAGGAATCCCCCGCGTTGGTGGGTTGTGTTCGCACGGTGAGCAGGGCAGCGGCGGGTGCGCCGGAGGCGGCTTTTCTCGCGTTACCCGGCCGGCGAGTCCCAGAGGTTGCTGCCGCGGCTCTCCGCCGCCTTGGGTGCAAAACCCCCAGACGCAGCTGATTTTAATAAAAGGAGAGGCCCCTGGGCGCTGTTCCTCGGGCTAACGCGCCCCATCTCCCGCTCCTCCGACTGGCCCAAGGCGACTCTTGCGGGGAGCCGCTGGCGCATCGCCGCCGCGGTGCCCTTCCCCCGCCGCCCCAGGCCGGCCGGTCCCGCCGCGCCGGCGGTGCCCGCTCGAAGAAAACCCAGCCCCGCGGAACCCGCTGCCGCTTTTACCAACATGGCACTTACGGTTCGCGAGAAAAAACCATTCCTCGGCTTGCAAATCCCAAGCTGCGAGGGGGACCGTCTGGGCGACGGCGGCAGGCATGGAAGAGGAAACCCCTCCTCCACAGATGCCCTATTTATTCGCCGCTTTAGCATCCCGCGTAGGGCGGGGGGGGGGAGGTTCGCCCATCCTCGTCCTCCTCCCCGACCCCCGAGCTGAGGAGCCACTACAGCTCTCCCCACTTTTAACCCCGACGTTTTGGGTTGGTGTTTTACCTGGCAAACGGCCGCATCCCTCCTCAGAACAAAACCATGAGAGCTTTATTCTGACACACGAGAATTAGCACGCCAAGAAGCGCACGCCGAGCGGCTGCCCGCGGCTGGCGACAAAAAGGTTGCTGGCTGGAGGCTTCGGCACCGAAAAAGGTGGACGCGGTGTTCATTTCTTGCGTGAAAGAAGGACTGGAGCCTCAGACCCGGATGATATGCAGCAGAGTCAGTTTGAAGCGAACCCAAAAAACCCAGAAAACGTACATCCACGCACAAGCACCACGCACGCAGATGGATCCTTACTTCCCCAGCATTCTTCTTTTCTCGCCTTTACCATTATATCCCAGGTATTTTAAGTACGAATTAAATCTCCCACACACTAACCTGTCCTCTCTTTAACCTTCCAGTGCAGGCGGAAGGCCTCCAGTGCAAGTAGCCTGTTACGCTGGAGGACAAAATAACCCCTAATCTTCATTTATGGCATCATTTGTTTGTGGAAAAACACGCTGTCATGATTTCTGTGTGTTATGACTGCCAGAGATCACACGGTGGGAAAAATGGTGGAAGTCAGAGAACCTTGGATTAAAAGTCACTCCCCACCCAGCCAATACCAGAACAAAAAAAAAAAAAAAAAAGTTATGATAATCCCACCAAAAATGCAAGGAATGATTTTGAAATCAAAGGTTTTTCAGTATTCAGGTAATCTTCCACAGACCTGTATCGACTTGCCAATTGCTCACATTCAATATATGGCAGGATAAAAAGTGCCTGGGAAGACACCACTCACCATGAGAAGGCTTCAGTTATTTGCATGGGATATCACACCCAGTCACCTCAACAGTTTAACCTGATTATGGCCCGGGAAGGTTCAAAAACGCATTCAAAATGGTAGGTCTGAGACAGAAAACAGGGAAATAACCCTCCCAGCTTGACAGGCAGAGACTGGGAATGGTGACAACGCACAGAAGACAGGGCCCCCCCCTGCACTGCCAGCTCCCCCTGCTCCCGGCACACCTCAGCACACATTGCATAACCAAAATAAGCCCAACCATCCTGCCTGATACGATAATGAAATCTGTCACAGCTTTTGCACCGAAGAGAAGCGTAATCCCTAAAGGACAGGGAGCCCAAAGAACATGGAAAGAAAGCAGGCACTTTGCAAGTGAGATTTCAACCGCCCAAGTATTTTTTTTTTTCCCCACACCAGAATAATTACAAGAATGAGATTTTACAGCGATACTGCCACAAACCAGTATAATTCTGCTGAACATGGCTGTATTGTTTACCCAGGGGCCTCACTGCGGCATACTTTGCTTCCCTTGCCATGCAATACTCATCTGCAGCAATTTTAAAAAGACCTTTGAACTTGGCTGCCCGGTCGCAGTTGCGACAGGGTAGGACTGCACACTATCAGGTGGTGCACGATGGTCTGTCCTGCCAAAGGGTAAGCAATGTGGCAGAAAATAAATAGAGAGACCAGCTGAGAGGTGGTATGAACTTACTCGCTCCCCATACCTGCCAAGCTGGGGCCTGCTGCTGCTGGAGCGGCTATTGGGGCAGCCCAGCCACAGCGAGGGTGCAGGGAGGAAGGGGAAAACCAGAATGGCAGCTCACTGGAGCTCCCCAATAAAATCTCTCTGCAGCCCCTGCACAGCACAAGGTGGTATCACTGGCGAGCTTCAACTCCTTCCCATTTTACTGCAACCTAAGCAGTTTCACGCTGTTTGGGAATTTCAGCTGGGGTATACAGGAAACCAGCTGAAAACACCTTGAATCTCCCAAATTCGATGTGGGAAGGAAGGGGCCCACTTTGATTGTGGCAGTTTAAGATTCCTGGACCCTGCAATAAAGGCTGGCAGCTTGTGAACACAGGGAAAACACCTAGTTGCTAAGGATTAGCATTTAAAAGGATGAGAAGGCACATTTGGCCTTGCTATCTTCCCTGTATTTTCATGCTCACATTAAAGGTCACAGTCATTTGAACTCACTCCTGCTACATACACAAAAAATGTGCCTTTCTCCACAAGGCTGAAAACACAAACCAGACCCACCAAGTAAGGAAACACATGAGTGTGCTGACAGCCAGAGCAGCTGAGAAATGGCAACCCCCTTCCACAGCTTAGCTATAGTGCGAAGAGCTGCAGGATACCCAGAGGTACAGAAATGCAACATTTGTTACTGTAGAGACCTGTCTGTAGACCCAAAACTGCTGGAGGCAGCCCCCGATGAAGCTGGTGGCTTCAATGAAGGCTCAAGCACCATCCAAAACCTTTGCACAACCCCAGGCAGCACAGACACCCTCCTGTGACACATGGGTGCTCCTCCAGTCAGCCAACGGGCAGTATGCAAACAGCAGCACAGAAGGCAAACACTTCCCTGGCAGGGCTGGGAAGCAAAGCATGGAGTCAGTATCAGTGGTGGACGTGCCAGGGAAGGACACCAAAGAACATGGCTATGCACAACACGGTTCCTTGGCAATTCTTGCCAGTTAATGCATGGCCAGGGAGTGCTGCTCCGGAGCATGCCAGGGACATAAATCCCACTCCATGTCTACCACCCCCATGCAGCCTGTGCACTCCTCCTACTGTTTCAGGCCTCCCCTTGGGTGCATGTGCAAGCATGCAGCAGTTTCTTCTGGCAGAGTGCTGCTACGAGGCTGGTGACAAGAGAACAAAAGCAAGAGATTTTCTGTGTCTGTTTTTAGAGGCAGCACAATGCTCCTTTTCTGCCTGTTAGTATGTTTTTGTATTACCCCTCTATCAACAGAGACTTCAGCACAAGAAGCTCCCCTGGTAAGAGTATCTTCTGAGCTGAACAGAAATTCATTTGTTCTTTCCAGGCATGCTAATGTCTTGATGGTTACTTTATCCCATGACAATTAACATTCTGAGACTTTTCCAAGTTTGCACCAAGCCACTCTCCAGCTGCAACACATGCAGCAAAGCTTTTGTTACCACACAAGCCGAGCACAGACATATAATGAAAGTGTTAAGTCCTGCAAGTGCAGCCATATGGCAAATCTGAGCTTGTCACCATGAACTAAGAGAATCACTTCAAGGACTAAATAGAGAGCTCACCTAATTTGTCCATCTGTCCCAGGACACTTATTGGTTTAAAAAGGTGAAATAAGCTATCAGGAGGAATGCTCTGTATTGATACATTGGCTCAAGACTGGTTTGGTTTCGTGTTGGTATCACACAGCCATACGCTGCACTACAGAAAACATAAAATGTTACGCAGGTTGCAGGGTCAGACGTGGAGACATTGGAAACCACAGAACTGAAACTGGCTAAAAATCTCAATTAGACTCCTTTGTGGATACAGGTTATCTTACACTCTTTAACCAACATGATCATGAAGTGCTTGCCTACCAGAAAGATTCAGTGCCCAGAATGAACACACAGCTAGCTATTCAATGTACATTTTCTCCTCCTACTCAGTGCATGGCTCTGTAGCCTACTTACTGTCCAAGTCTTGGCCTGTCATGAAGACATCATGAGATTTGGTCCTTGCCCCTGTGATGGACAGCCATTGGGGGCCAGGGAAGTGGTGCAGTGGGCTGTGGTGCACCCTCAAGTACGAATAAAGGCAGCAGCTGGTTATGTATTTAACATAAAGTGTTGAAGTTGTAATACTTGTCAAAAAAAAAAAAAAAGCTTCAAGTGGTCACAGATTCGGCACCCAAAACCTCAGAAAATTTTCACTTCAATTTACTTGCCGCAGCTACTGATTGGAAAAGCCAGGAGCAAAACCACCTCCTCGTTTCACAGAGGTGCTGTGAAAATAAGTACCTACAAGTAGTTTTCAGGAGCAAGACAAGATTGCCTCCCTGCCAGGGATGAAATTAATCATTTCCCTCCAGGCAGCATTCTCCTACCTCAATTGCCTCAAACCCTCCAAGGCTTTCTGGCAGTCCTGCCCTGAAGCATCTCCTCCATCCCTTTTATCTTCCCCAAGAAATGAAGCAGTGCCTAATAAAAAGGGCTTTGTCCCAGTATTCTGCCATGGTTCAGTGGTTGTGCAGTGCTCCAGTCTCTCTTCTGCTGGGCAGCACTGGGTGCACAGCCCCTGTACCATGCCTTACAAACTCCAACCTCCCTGGAGCTGACCCATCCTATCCACTAAATGAAACTGGTGATGGCAGATGTTTGAGATCCTGTGAAGATGTCTGGACTGTGATGGCTTCATGCAACAGGGCCAACAGGAATTTTGCCACCACTCTATTTTCACGTGCTCTTTCAACACAGCTTAAATGCGATTTTTCTTCTAAGTTTTTGCAAAAGCAAACTGAAAAGGAAGGAGACAGCCTATCAGCATGGGGGATCACAACCCACACCTCACAGGTCATCTCACCTCCAGCCCAGACCTCCTTGCTCTGCTCTGCTCCTTCATGAAGAGGCCCAACTTGTGGCACATCTGTGATTGGTAGAACTGCTGCCTGCTCCCCATCACTTGAGCTTAAGAGAGGCTACCCAAAAGCACAGGAGGAGCCTTCTCTTGAGTACCCCAAAGCTTACCTGTGAGTGAGGTGGAAATTTCAGTCAACTGAAATCTAGTTTAATTCCTTCAGAATTCAAATCTCAGTGGCAAGCCACCACTATAGCAGCAACCTCAAAACAGAAAGTTGGAAGATTGTAAACAGGACAAAATAAGCTCTTAGGACCATACCCATTTTCTATTTTGAGTGTCTAGTCTGGTGGTTATTTATGACTGAGCAGGCGAGAACAGCTGAGCTGCAAGCCAGGCCCAAGCAAGGTGGTGAGGGAGGATGAGGGAAGAGGTGTGCTACACCCATGCTGCAAAACGCTGCAATATGCTGAACCTCCATTAGTATTAAGTCCAAGAGGACCAGCAGAGCCCACTGGGCTGTCTGATAACCTTGGATCACAGAGAGAGCTGCTTACAACCACATTTTGTCAGGTGCTTCCAGTTAATTACCCTGGTTCTGACCAGAAAGTTGGTAGAAATCACAAGTAGAAGCTAGTATGCTCTAGACCTTTTGGGATTAAGAACACAGGAACAATCATAGAGCACCACACCAACTCCCCAGTGGCTGTGATATCCACTTAGATATCCAATACTGGGAGCTACACTGATGCTCTAGGCAAATCTGCATTAACGTACTTCAAAACACCACCATACACTTGTCTGAAGGTAAAGATTTAAGACATCCCAGGTAGACAAACAAGTGCTCTGTTGTCACAGACTACTTCAATAAGACTGCCGGATCTCTTTCTAAATATCCCATCAGTTCTTTAGCATATTTTCCTAAAGATTACTAGAACGTGCCATGTTTACCTCAGTTTTAAAATAGTGCATTTTAATCTGCATTTTAAAATTGCTACAATTCAATACTAACACACGGCAGAATACAAATGATGATAAAATTGCTTTAAAAGTGGCATGCTACCACGAGAAGAGAAAAAGTGCTGTTATAAAAGTGAAGCTTTCTTTCAACACCAGATCAAATACAAAGACACCTTGAGACAACCATTGCAAGACTATCTGCAAAATGGTAGATCTTAACAAGGCAGCTTCTGCTTAATCATTCACGGCTCATGTGTCACCATTAATTCAGATCTCATTCCTGATTAAGATCCAGCACACTCAGCACTACATTGTCACAGCAGAAACACCCACCTTATCTGTCCCAAATGTTAACTGAGCAAGAGAGCTTCTGAGGGCCCAGAGAGGGGGGTTACAGGCGAAACAAAACCTTGGGAGAGACGTTTAGACCAATACTAATTCGGTGTTAGCCTTATTATTTCTGGATTACTAATAAACTCGGGCAGGCAGTGAGACCAGCCCAGCATCCGCCTCCCAAGCTGTGGTAGAAACTCAGAGATAATAGTGAAATGGGATCGTCTCAGTAAGGCTAATACTAAAATGATAATGATGTTCTTAACTCTGCCAAGTATAACAAAGATGCTTAATCCTTTAACAAGGGGTTAGTGCCTAGACTATGCAGGTTTTTGTTTTAATTTCAACTGATAGTATTTTCCATTTCACCATCATGCAGAAGGTCCTAAATTTAAAAAATAAACTCATGGTATGGTCTTCTGAGACTGAGTAAACAAATAGCACTAACATTAAATGAAATGTCATTCACCTCTGAATGTAAAAAAGGAACATTATCATCCTATAAATCTGACTGTCTATAGAGACAGGCCAGGAATCTATTCACAAATTCTGTGCATTCAGACATAGGGTGAAATAGATGCTTGTCTTAAAACAGGAGGCTCTCCTAAAGAACCCGAATGAACTCCTACCATACTGCCTTAAAATTAAGTTGCAATTCAACACATGCAACAGAGAAATCACTTTGACTCTTCCTTTTCCACAGCTCCCATTATTAAAATTATATTTTATATGAATTCTTACACCCTGCCCTCTACCATTAGATAAATTAAGACATTTGGTGTCATAATACAGCAACAAGTCATAATGAAAAAGCATTAACTTCAGTTTAATTTGACTCTCAATAATAAATTTCAACAGAACTGAAAAGTCATGTCAGTCTGATTCTGATTGTCAAGGACACTAGCCTCTGACTTTTATCTCATATAAAACATTGAAAATCATTTTCTTACCGTGCTCCAATGACATCAAAGAGATGCTGCCAGCGATCATTGATTTTGTTGAGTTTATCATCTATTTCTGCAACTCGGCTCTTGTTGCTAGCCTTAATTAACTGATCGCCCATTTGTTTCAAGTGAAGCTTATTTTCACTGAACAGGTTTATTTCTTCCATGCAATCCTGATAAATATACACAAACATTGCTTAATTCCTGAACAAAACAAAACAACAAAACCAAAACAAAACTATCTGTTTCTTTTCCCACACACGTGATGTGAAGTCAGGTTTGGCTTGTGATAGCTGAGGTTTCTACATTAGCATGTAGAACTCTTTCACTTAAAACAAAAACAAAAACCTCAATGGAAAAGCACTCTCACTATGAAGCCACTATGAAAAAATAAGCAGCTTAAAGACTTGCAAGTGCCAGGAGTAAGTACTCCTAAAAATAGCAGTTTAATGTTCTAATTTTGTCTCTGCTTTCCTGATTTAACGTAATTTTTCAATCAAGCTACATCAAAAGAACCCAAATTCAAGTCTAGAATGGCTTTATTTTGCTGGTATTCTTATCCAGAGGAGATCTGGGATTAGATATTGAGACCTTTAAGCCACAGGGAGGAACACTGCAGCAGAATAATGGTCCTGTTTAAAAACAAGCTAATACGGAAGTATTAGAAAGCACTAACTGCACTGACTACCAAGGTGAAGGGCCACAATTAGGTTTTATTTTTGGTTGTGATAACTTCTTGTTCTTTGCCCTCTGACTGCTGGGAAAGCTCTGAGCAGTGCTGTACGTGCATGTACGCCCAACAACCCAGACCCCCACCACTGCAACTCACATACATCACGCTCCATGCCTAAATGCAGTCAGGTGGCATTTCTGTTTTGCATTATGCTCCAAGTCTGAACATCAAGAAGAAGATAAGAGCTGAGGCTAGAAAAGCTCATCTTCTCACAAAAGCCTGTACATGCTGGTGCTGGTTTTGTATCACGTATCACTTCTGAGAGGCAAGGAAGAATTGAGGAGTGGTGTCTCTATAACGAGCTATCAAGACTGCAATTGAAGAAAAGTGGCGTTACTACTTACCTTCTGCAATTTGTCTATCATGTCTTCAATGCTAACATCTGCAGTCTGCAACACTTTGCTTTCCATTTGTACCAGCCAGGAGCACAGCTCCTTATTCTTTTCATTGAACACAATCCACGCATTGAGCCTGTCCTCGATCTCCTGCTTATGCAGAGACACCTATGGATAAGCACACACATTAACTGCTAGCAACATCATTCTTAGGACGGAAACCAGCAATTATGAGCCTTCTATTTTCTAATGTGCATTTGATCATATTCCATTTTGCAGAAGCAGTTATCAAGTATCTCTAGCTTTCTTTTCAAAGCCAGCAAGCAGACTGTTATTACATCTCATTTGGGATAGCAGGGCCAAAAGTTGACTTGCAAACACCAGGTTCTCTCACTCAGAAGAATTAAACTGAGTGACAGTTTTATAAATAATGAGCTTATATAACAATTTAACTGTTACTCAGTGGAAACCTGAAAATGCCAAACAAAGAAGGAATACAAAATACATAATTACTACATACTGTTTAGTACTGTCTCATATATAACACAAGAGAAATAATACCTAGGTAAGTCCTTATTTTTCTGCAACTGTACGAGAAACTTTGCAACTACTGACTGCAATTATTTTATCTCTATAAAGACCTTCCTCTTTTCTTTCCATTTGCTCACCAGTTCTTGGAGAACTTCCAAAAAAAAAAAATCAACATCAAGAATCTATGCTTTTTATTGAAAACTATGGATTTTTTCCCTCAAAATCACATTTGCCAGGACGGATAAACAAATTGTCTAGACAGAGAAATTAAGGTCTGATTCTGCCTGAACCAGCAAAGCTATTATCACTGCTCCAACATCTCAGAAAGAAGCAGGGTCACTCTTCTACTAGCTAATAATGCTGATTTCTAGCCTAGGGGTCTTGAATATATATTTGTATTCATTTATCTACTTTGATGGATTCCTCTACTAAGATAGATGGGACAAAGGAAGTGAAAAATTGTACAATTCTACTAAAAGAGAAAGACAGGCAACTAGCCCTTCATCCTCACCAATAAACTTTGTAAAGACTGAGCATAATATTTTGCTTGCCTTGGTTGTGAATGGCCACCGTAAATATCACCCCATGGCCGGAAACATTCCCTCTTCGTATCTCACATGCACCTTACACAGCATATGACTCCTCGAAATTCCATTACTGATTCTCCTAGACTAATCTCTAAAACTATTTTGTACCTCAGAGTGAAGTTTAAGTGTGTAGTGTGGAAGCAAGACCAGCTTCACGTAACGCCAGGATCAAAATAGGAGGCACCACGTGATCTCCCACTACATTGCTTTTATGGGGAGGTGAAAGTAATTTTTAACTCTTTCATTCTGATTTAAGCAAAGAGATGAGGCCAAAAGCACTGTCCTGGGACACAGGGAAACAATCTCCAAAGTTCTCAATGGGAAGAAGTCTCCTGGGGACCCCAGAAAGTCTCCCTAAGAGGGCCTCTGCTCTGGGATGCTCCCTCGTACCCTCGGCCTCAAGATGTACGAAGGGTAAATCCCTCATCCTTCTGCTGCCACTTGCAGCATCTCCCATGTGTGGAGAAGAGTTAATTTGGTCAGTGGAAGAGGAGACCATGCATGTCAGCAAAACCGCTGTTAAATCCTGAAATGATCCTGACTCCATTTTTGCCTGCTAAGCATAGGGAAAGGCAGGATTTTAAGAGCAGGAAGCACCTTTTAGCTGGCTAAGCAGCACAGACTGGGGGTAAACCAGGCATAAGCCAAAAAATCCCAGACAAGCTTCTAGGAACATGAGCCCTTCAAGCCATTGGTTTGATAACTCTCTCCTCAGACCCGCTGCCCCGGTACCAGCTCCAT
The DNA here is from genome assembly GCF_929443795.1 of Astur gentilis. Lineage (NCBI taxonomy): Eukaryota > Metazoa > Chordata > Aves > Accipitriformes > Accipitridae > Astur > Astur gentilis. The sequence continues at coordinate 15,192,037 of NC_064904.1, forward strand.
TTTGCATCCACAGCATGATGCAGCAGGAGCAATCTGAGCATTCCCAAGAGAGGCTAAAAGAATATCAAGGCGCAGGCCCAACCCATACGCCAGTGTTCAATAGGACAGGATAGCCCCCGATACGAATAGTTAAATCTTTGACCTACATGTGCCTTGCATGGGCAGCTATGTAAACGCTAATCCCTTGAGTGCATCTGCTCACTAAGTGTGTTTGTGTCCCTGCTCAGTCCGGCGCTGGCATCTGGCTGCCCAGCTCCCGTGGCCGTGACAGCTGCAGCCGCGTCTCGCTCTTAAAGGCCTTCACCTCTCTGCATTTATACTGCAGATTTTTCTTCACACAATACATCCTGACTCCTCTAATTTGTTAGCCAAAACAAAGCGGTCGTGCTAGCAGCAGAACCGATCGAGTCTGCTTTCCTACGCTCGTGTCCAGCGGTGAGCATCAGTGCAGGCTCTCCAGAGGGTCATTAGGGCTATGTAAACATTTCAGTATGTCTCTGCTCCAGCACTGAATAGATTCCTCCCACTACAGGGTTTTTTGTGCCTAATACAGTCACATTAATGTCACTCCTTTCTTCTCTCCAAGATAGACTGAACTAAACGTTGTTCCCACAGGAAATTAAAATGAAAATTTTGAATAAAATCTGAAATTACTACAGGAAATTACTACTTGGATAGACTGTAGTGGGGTACATACAAAAGATAGTTTAATTTTCAGGGCTGTTCACCACAGTAGAAACAGCAGGCATCAGCAGTTCACCAAAAAAGGAAAAGCAACAAAGTTCTCTCATTTATAAAGTAGACGGTTGTCAAGTTTAAGGCAAAGATACTAAACTCTTCTTTCTTGTTGCAATGCAAAAAATAAACCCCAATAACTATTTCACCATACCAAAGTTTGTGAAATAAGCATAGCTATTCATTACTCTGGCAATATTTCCACCAAGATTGCTTTACTTTTGCCCGAGTTAGGTACAAAATACTAACTTGCTTCACTATGTCTTTACAAACTGTAAAATAAAGGCTATCGACTTGTGAGTAAAGAGACGCAAGAGTTTGGCTTGCTGGCACGTAGAGCCATCCAGAGTAACTTAAGACCCCGAAGTATTTTACTTCTTCCAATCCTGTTAAGGGGGCAAAGTAAACACACATTCAAACTGCATAATAACCTCATGAATCAAGTTCATGTGACTTTGCTGGTAAATGTTCCCCAGCAGTTTTACATGCACCACTAAATTAAGTGTAATACAGCAACAAGCCACAAAGAATGCAAATGTTTCACAGTATTTTACTGCTACAGAAAAGACAAGTCAGTTCTTAATGTGTTTAAACCCAAGGAGTCAGTATTTAAACACATCTAAGTTTTCTTTATCAGCTCTCCTGGCGTTTTTCTTTTTAACATCAGATTGCAAAGCCTTCCCCCTTCCTTTCCCTGCCTCATGCCCTCAGGCAATTCCTGTGTCTATCCCTCTTCCCGCCCCGCCCCCCCGCCCCCCCAACCTTTGGCAGCCCAGAACAAAGCCACCTATTTCAGTAAACAGCTGCATTTGAGCTCTCTGTAATTCAGGCACTCGCTAGTTACAAAGGGTTTGCAAAAAAAATCTCTCAGCAGTCTGTGTCCGGGAAACAAAGTGCAAACTTCGGCCCTGGTCAGCTGCACTAGGAGAAGCCCCGTCCCCACCCAAGACTGGAAAAGTGAGCCAACCCCGAGAACCCGCTCCCCTTTTCTGCCAGGTCCTACGAATATTCCGCTATAAAACCCCAGAGGAGGCAGAAGACTTACTCGCAAGCAGAGCTCTTCCCACTGCCTGTGCAAATGGTCAACCTGCTCCTTGAGCACCATCATGTCCTCGGTGAGGATGCAGTGAGCCAGCTCCACCTTCATGGCCCGCAGCTCCTTCATGTCGTGGGCCCAGTCCGCCAGCGACTGCTCCAGCTCCTGCATGGAAAGGCACCCGGCACAAGCCTTGGCACTAAGCTCCTCTGGTTTCCAAACCTGCTCGTTAATCCCCTGCCTGGCCTGTGGGGGAGGAGGGGAGGGGAATGTGCAGCCGCTTGTGCAGCGCTCTCCGGCTGGGCTGGATGGGGTCCCCGGGTGCTTGGCTCGGGGCCTGACTGGGAGCCCACTGGAGCCCAGGGCAGAGCCGCTGCGGATTCACTGGTGCAGCAGCCGCCCCCGCTGCATCCAAAAGTGTCGAAAGGCTGCCTGAGCCCCTGCAGCTCCCCATGCTGCAGGGCAGCGTTCGGGGTTTCACAGCCGGGAAGGAACATGCCCAATCCTTTGGGGTTTCTTTTTTTTTTTTCTTATTATTTTGGCCACGTTGCTTTCCACCTGCATTTGTTCCGATTTCAGGTTATTTATTTAAACGCTAAAAAAAATAAAATTGGTCTCCTCTAATAAATGATTTCACAGGCACTTCATCACATTTGTCAGAGATGTGGAGCTTTTAAACTGCTCATTCACAGAAACACTCTCTTCTGCTTTGTTCCCCCCTGACTTCACTTTCCCCTTATAACAAGGTTATGCGTTTTCCTTATCGGTGTTAAAATTGTCACCTAAAAAGCAGACAGACCACTGCATGCAGCTGGGAAACATGATACTCCACACACGAGGTACTAGGTCCCATTTTGCAAGGTGGTTGCTGGGAAGAGTCACCGGCTCCTCTAACAAAAAACACTCTTACAGAGGATCTGATTTGTCTCATTTTAAAGGAAAAAATTGTGAGTGTTGGTATCAGGAAAACTATGCTGGGTCCAAGCCCTGCGAGCATTTTCACAGGTCTTTTGATCCAGTCACTTACCTAAATCATAAATAAAATAAATTAAAAAAAAAAAAAATAATCTCATCTGCTTCAACACTGGAGGAAAAACCCCAAACAATCCTGAGACTAAATCTACCTGAGCTCACAACAAATTACTGCCTACATATGCGCACACATGCATTTATGTATTTTAAAAAGGGTCAAATCCCTGCATTAATGGAACTAACAATGGAATTTCACGGGACTTTGCTAGCCTCGTACAAGGTCCAGGCCTGAGAGAAAAATCAGCTTTATTCCATAGAAGAGTGAAATGCAGGGCAAGGAAAGAAGGTCCCTTCTCCCCCATGCCATCTTGGTCCTTTATTTTATTATACTGTGGCACCCAAGAGCAGCAACTGCACTGGCACTGTCTGACCCTGACGCCTCTGTGGCTGAATTTCTCTTACTGGAGTAAAAGGCAGAAGCCGTGTGCTGCCACCTCACTAATAATTCAGGCCTACAGCAAGACTGCTGCCGTGGGAAAGGCAGCCAGCACTCACAAAGAAGATTTCAGACAGCTGATAATGAGTTCAAAGCCTTGGCTCATTAATAAGCTTATTTGTTTCCACTACATAGGTCAACAATTCACTTCATAAAAGGATGATGAAAGACTGACCAGTCCAGACAAAATGTCTCCTATCCCTTGGAAATGCTTTCCTTGCCATTTAATTTTCATGGTGCATTATGGGCTCCAAGGGCTTTTGCCACTCCCTTACTCTTAATTTTCCTTCTCTTTAATTATTCTCAGATCCCACAGGTGTGCACGGTGCTTTGTAGACTTACGAGGTCTCTTGCCTGAGGAGCTCCCTGTCCAAAATGGATTGGAAAACAAAAAGGGAGATTCAGCCATTAGGATAGCAGCCAATTGAGCTGAGACCAGGGAGTTTTTCCCTTTTGTTTGAGGAACTGCTTATTTTATAAATTCAGACTGTGGAACGGGAGCAGAAGCAGGAAAAAAAATCCAAACACTACTACTCTTCTTGTAATCTTCTTGGTCAGCTGGACTTTGCAGATTGGCAGCAATCAGGATGGTATAAAGGAGAGAAATCCAGTGTCACTGAAGAGCAGGTAAGAGGCAAAACTGATTTTACAGGGATCAGGTGTTGTGCAAAGACTACATCTATTTAAATCTAATATGGCTGTTCAATACCTTAATGTGTTCCTTGGCTTTGTAGAGCTCTTCATGTTCAAGTGGAAGGGGATCTTTTACTTTCTCCTTCAGCTCTCCCAGCCTGCTTTCCAGTTCCTTGGTTTGCTTTTCACAGCAGTCCCAACTCTGCTCAAGGAGGCCCAAAGAAGTTATAAAAGGTTAAGACACTTTATCATGACATATTGTACCATATGGATATGTTACAAAATAGCCTCTTCGACCCACTGAAATTAATAATTATGTGCTCCGGTTATTTGGATTTTCTTTTTGATACATTTTACCACCCACAAGAATTTGGTGCATGGATTTACAGAAGAACTTGCACCCTTAATACAAGAGTATTTAAGGTTTGTCTTACAGAGCATTTCTGTTAATTTTGTTTTGTCCAACCTGAGAGGCTTTTAGCATAGTTTTTGGGCTGGGGATCATATCGATGACGGTATTCAATTTTAAGACATAGGTATGTGCTGTCTAGCCATGAAAGCAAATTTATTGCTCTAAGGAGATAAATATGTCCTGCCCTTCTGTTTAGAGGTGCAACAGGAGGAGCAACAAGTCATGCTAACTCCCTCTAAGCTAAATTTTAGCTCAGGCTTCACAGCCCAAAGCAGGAGAGAGCTCCAGGCCATGGGGAGCACGAGAATAATCAGAGCGGGAACATCCATTGTAGCAACAAATGGATGCCAACGCCATTTTCCTTTGGAGAATCAGGGGACAATAGTTTTAGCTTCCCACAAGCCCTGATGGCACATGACAGGCACTTCCCTCAGAGCCTCTCTGCAGCAAGCAGCAGCTCACTATTTGCCTTATTGCTACAAAGCTCAGCCCTGTGGACGGTGGGGCAGGGAAGCTCTCAAGACCCAATGCCAGAGAAGCAGGTGCCGCTCCTCCCTGGGGAGGGCATCATCTACCTGTAGGGTGCTACTGAGCTGCATCTTCTTCTTCTCCAGCTGGACCTGGGTGTCTCCCCAACTCTGCTGTAACTGGCTGAGCTCCTCCTGGAGAATGGCGCTGGTCTCGGTATCAGAGACGGTGCGCAACTTCTCCCCGACATCGATGATTAAGGAGTACATGGCTTGCCACCTCTGAAGAATAATTGCCTTACTCTTTAAAAAAAAAAAAAATAAAAAAATTTAAGTTTCTAACCTGTTCTTAGCAAGCTTTAGAGTGCACTTCTGGCTCACAAAGGGAGTTACAAGGCACTAGTTCGTTCAGATTCATGGAAGAGTAATGAATAGATCTTCTCCTAGCTACATTTTTAATTTCAGAAGAATCAGATTCTTTCTGACCTTCTGATCTATAAAGCTCTACAACAGCTTTTCACAGGCTGAATCTATAGAGTGAAAGATACCCAGATACCCAAAATTAAAGGAATATATTTTTTTCCACTTCATGTAAAATGCACTCACTGCCCTGAAGAACTGCCCAGGTCTGTGCATCCTGTGCACCCTGGAGTGGTTGCTCCAAGGACAGACCCTATTGCAAGTGCTTTATCCTCTGCTCCTGGAACCTCCTGCCCATCCCTGCGCACACAGGACGCATATGGCCTGTCTTGACGGATATGTGCCTGCTTCCTTCAGGCAAACTGCAAGGTCTGCATACAGCAGCCATGTCAGTAAGGTGCACAGAGACCTAGAGGCTACCTGCTGACCAGGGTTTCTGCCTAATCTCCCTGGCACCCTGCATTTCTGTGTTCATATCAGTAATATTTTTAAAGCATGCAAGGCTACTAAAAGACAATGTTGACCAGGAATTTTCCTAGTATAATAAGCCTTTCACAATGTCACTGTTTTCTCGTCTGTGCTCAGCTTTAAGAAAAACTGTCAGCAATTATTTTTCCCCAGAAAGCATGTGATTTTAAAGCTTTTTACCTTACTGGACAGAAGTTGTTTCAGTCTGAGAAAAAAACCACAGAGTTTAGATTTATGAGAAATAAATACAGTACCTTGAAATCATGAATTAGATTTCTAAGCTGGTAAAGGCTATAGCAGTCCTGGCTCTTCACAGCTATGAGGAAGCTGTTTATATCAGCAAGAAATCTGCTGAGACTCTGCAGGGAACTCCTGAAGAGCTGCCACTGGCTCACAAGTCCATCGATATCCTTCTTCCTCTGCTGAACCGTCCAGATAACATTCTGCCACTGCTCCTTCAGCAATGTGAGCTTGGAAATAAACTCCGTTCTGAAAATGACAAGTGTTCAGTGTTAATATGTTTTTACCTCAAGGTTGCATTTTACAATAATTGTGATGGATTTCCATTTGCAACATTGTATTCCAGTTACAATACCCAACTATGCAGAAAGCTCTATGCAGCCCTAAGCTCAGCCCTGCTCTCTGTATTCTGTCTTTTAAGCAATCCAAAAAACCTCTTACACGATACAAAGATGGATAATGCAAGTCATTCTTGCTATTGTGGTATAGCAACATACAGTACTGCAATCACAAAAACAATACGCCCTAAACACTTTTCTGAAGAACAAGAAGGTCAATGCAAGTGAGACAAGGTCTCTGATTAAGCTGCAAAATTGACCTGTGCTTTTACCAGGCTGCAAGCAGGAGTTCAACCACCATTGTATCCTACAGCAGTGGGACCTAACTGCAAAGTGAAAAGGCTATGTGTTGGTATTGAACTCATTCAATGCAGTTTTTTTGCCTCTCCTACAACATGGTTAGATGATCCAGCAGATCTAGCTGGAGTAATTAAGACAACCCCCATCTATCCATTCTGCTCCTCTGCAGGAAGCCATGGCCAAGTAAGATTAGCTCTTACACAAACACCCATGTTTGTGGGGCTAGTTTCAACACAGAGATCCAGCAGCTTTGCTTAGTTTAGCCCTACCTTCCCTGGCAGCTTTAAGCCAAGCTGCGGACTTCATACTGAAGTGGCTGAGGAGAGCACAGTGTCCTGCCTACTCTCTGGAAGCAGCAAGCTCTGGCTGAGAGGGGTAACGTGTTCACAGCAGAAATGCCTGAGGCAGCTGAACCTCTGCTCACAAATATTACTTGCTGCTTCTCACTCTACATTGATTAAGAGAGAAGTATAAGATCAGACTGATAAAAACCAGGTTTAGCTACCATATGTTTTGGGTTGATTGGCCCATGACTCAATGCCCTAGGGGCAACAGGGATAACCTCACACCTCTGCACTTTAAAAAGTAGAGAGGTCTAGGAAGGGAGAAAAGATCCTTCATATGCAGCATCCTCATTACAGTCTGTAAGAAGGTAACTTCTCAACCACAGTTATAGTTTCAACAACTGCAGGGTAGCAGTAGACAAGGAAGACTCCTGTTCAGGAGCAATTATTTTTGTTAGGCAGAACATCTAGTTATTATCCAAAATACAGCCTGGCAAGGGCACCTGTGTTTCTTTCTCATTGCACCTCCTCATGCTTTTGCAAAATGTGCCAGGAGGTTATTTAAAGAGTGAACCCAGTCAAAATTTGGGTTTATGTCCTCATGAGAGCAAAGATTCAATACCAACTCCAAGGAAGAGAGCATATTCACTGAATTACCAAAATCTTAGGGAGAAAAACAAATAGATTACCTTTTCTCTGCTTCTCCAGATTCTAAGGAGAGTAGAACTTTTGCTATGATGGAATTAAAGGTCTGCTGATTTATGGAAATCTCAGTTTGCAGCATCTGAAAATACCATGAGAACAACAGTTTTAACTATTCACTGAACAACCTTTGCTATGAAAGCTGGTTCTGCTCCTCTAGAGTCTCAGCATTTATTTAATTTTAAATGCTGAAAGCTCTATTATTTTCAAGTGTTAGTTTAGTGCATACTAAAAGATTCCACGCTTTTTGAATACCAGGAGGAATTTGCACACATGTGACAGCAGAACCCACCAGGAGGTGTATGTTAAGGTAATCTGAAGCCTAAAGTTTGCTGGACTCATTCATGAGAAATGCAATCTAGAGAGAAACCCATAGAAAAGGTATAAAAAAGAGCTACATATAAGGGTGAATTTACTCTTAATCACAATGAGCAAAAGTTTATTCTATAAATAATTTCATTGCAATGAATGAATTTATTTGGAGACGTCCAAGAAAAAGGAGAAAATAACTTTCTGTGGACCCTAATAAATATCACTGACATGCAGAGACTTAACACCCCGTGGAATTAGCCACATTAGTTTGGGTAGTGGGTAGCTGTGTTCCACTGCGGCAGCACAAAGCTCACCCAAACAGTTCATGAAGTTTGGCATTTACCACATGATTATGGTTGTTTTTTTCTGTATTTGGTTGTTTTTCCATTCTCCCGCAACTAGGACAACGTCTGTAGATAGACACTTTGCTTAGAATTGCATCCACATGTGAAAACATTTTGTTTTAAATGCAGTTCTTCCAGAAACTGGTAAGGTTCCTGGCAGATCACCAGCAAACTGCCTAGCTAGTTGCCACAGGCTTCAGTGCTCTGGGACAGGCAGACAGGCAAGTAACCTCAGGGTTGGAGAAATCTAGGACTTACATGACACAACACTTGAGGATGCATTCCTAAAGGTCTGATTCCTGCAAAAAGGGATCCATCCATTTTGAAAAAGGATTTTCACATTTCAAAGTTTTCCTCTGAATAAGTACAAGGCCACATTTCAAGAGTGAAATGCTCTGTAAAACTCTGCCCAGATCTAATTTCAAAAGGCATAGCATTTTCTAGTGATTTCCCCCCCACCTTCACCATTCAAGAAGATGCTTCCATTTTTAGAGTTAGCTTTACCTCATATATTCTCTGTTGCTCCTGCAGTTCTTCAAACCGTCCTGGAATATTTGTTTTCAAGGCCTCTCTCATTTTTTCTAGGAATTTCATCCAGTTTTCACATTTTTGAAAGAATTTCTTATCGTCATTTTGAGTTCCCTCAAGCATACTGTAAAACAAAAGGAATAATCAGAAACTACTGTGTTGGTGGTTGTTTTTCTGGATAAGTTTGCATACAGTCTAACGTGGTGGCTAGTAATACTAACATATTAGGGTTTTGCTTGGCACTTTGCTACCTTCTTCACCTATGAACATCCGGATTTTTGCTTCAAGTGACTTGGAATACAAATAGCAACTGAATAATCAAGTAAATTGAACGGGCAGGAATTCAACTTGGAAAGCCCCTGAGAAACCTGAGAACAGATTGCAAGACCTGCCATGCTTTAATTGGGTTTTGATTTTCCTCACAGAAAAGGAAACAGTTAGTAGTGACTTTTTTGTTTGCATTTCGGACCTGCAGCGTTCCAGAGCAGCTGCTGTTTTTTGATTCCACTGCCGAGTCAGACTCTGCATTTTCTTCAGGGTGAAGTCACTGAGTGGCAGCTTAATGCTTGCTTCGTTCAAACTCTCTATGCTTGGAGAAAGTGCAGCAAGCTCCAACGTGTGATTCTGGAAGTAAAAAAATAAATTCATTGCAAAAAATACTGCCTTTGTTTCATTTCAAAGAAATAGAGAAGCCTATTTCTCTTCTGTAGGAAGTATCTGAACGTTATGCATCCAAAATGCTAACCTAACCCCCTCCTCCCCCCCCATATTTCTGTGTTAAGAAAAAAGTTTCAATTCCCTTACACAGGGCCCACTTTTCCAACAGTACTAACAGATACTCAGGAGCTGGTACTTGCAGATTTACTTTGCACCCTACATTGAGGACAACAGGGTAGCTCCAGAGCAAAGCTGGGAAAAAGATCTTCCATCAACCCCAAATGTATGTGATTTTCCTCCCCTCCGTGCAGGCATTTGGCCTGCAATGCATATCTTGACTTTTTATGAACTTAAATCATTGCTTTTGTGTTGTGGATGAGATTATAGTTACTCAGATGGAAGTGCTATGACTACGATACTTAGGGCACAAAGCGTTTCTTGAAGCAGGCAAGAGCTGGTATCCTTCAGACGCTTAAATCCTGAGTAGTATCTTTCTGTACTTGGGAATCCAAATGTACCATGAGCAATTCTGAGTTGTCTGTTTCTCCCTCTAGACAGAGGCTATCGAAGGCATCTGTGCAATTCTGGACACGACCCTCCAGCGTTTCAAGGCAGTTCTTGAAATCCTCCAGTTGTGAAAGATTGAACTAGGGTGAATATTGCATGTTTATGTTAATTATGATTTAATACACATATTCAATATGCAAAAAGGAGCAATAAGCAGTATCATCAGAAAACAAACAGATGTTAAATCCAAATTCCAATGTATTTGTAACTCACTCACTGAACTTTGCTGGTTTTGCACTGGATAAAGGGAAAATTTAAGCCAAAGCACAAAGCAAGAAACTGAATCTCTAAACCCTGAGAGATTCATATCTATCTAGAAGGTACTGGGGCATCTCTGATACCTTTTTGTAGCTTTGGGCTGTTTGATTTATTATGAAATTGGAAAGCCAAAACTTAGCTTATCAGAGGGAAGAAACTTGTGAAAATGAGCTTTCTTTAAGCTATACATATATAAGGGCCTGCTCCCCTGTGCCTACAGCCAAGGCTGTAGAGCTCACATGAGCTCTGTGGAGACAAATAACTAGGGCTGGAATTCAACTTGTCTGTTCACTAGGTTGGTTTCTTTGGGTCAGGGAGAAGAGCACTGGGAAAACTTTTTCTTTCTTGCAAGAATTAAGCTCCACATCTCTAAGAATACTGAAACAGCAACATTTTTATAAGGAATGAATAGAAAAAATTGGTGTTGGGAGAGAGACAGTTCTGTGGTAACACTACAGGGTTCCACCAGAGCAAATGACTACCCAGAAATGAAATTTTTCATGGAGTGAGAAGTTCACAGGGAATATGAGAAATTTGTCACCTTCACAAAGATATTTGGCTTCCAGCCATTGAACTATGGTGGTAGATGGAGTCATAAATAGAGCTGGCTGAAAAGTTCTTGATGAATTTGGGTTTACTTTAGAACAGAACAATTCATTGAAACCAGACTTTTTTCACAGGAACAGACAAGTTTTACATTAGTAAATGTACAGCAGTACATTTACATGGAAGCTTTCTTAGGAATACCTGCGCAGAGGGGAAGTCAATCCCACAGCACTCCTGAGAGCAGAGCATCATATAGGGAAACCTGGCTCCGGGTCCCTCCCTACTCTGCCTGAACAGGGATGTGAATTTGGTCTTCAAAATTACATCAAATGACCACAGTTTTCTGTTTGATTTTGGGTACATTGTGTGTACTCTTACCAAAGCAAACTGAAGCCATTAGGTTTTTTCAAAGGCAGAGCTGAGAAAGTTTACAACTTACTTCAAAGTCCATAGAATAAAAATACGTTTCCTAACCTTTAATCGTCTGAGGGTCCCATACTGCTTGACTGTAATAGGTCCACTTACAAAAGCTTGTTAGAGCAACACAAGCAGGTAAGAAGAGTGAAACCCTTCCTTCATCTGTCCCTCTGGCTTCATGTATTATTTCTTTATGTAGTTGATCATACTGTTAAGTTTTATTTTATTGAAATTTAATTTCAATTCAAGAACTACAGGGCTCTAGTGAAGAAGGTAGCTCACACAGGGCTGTAGTGAAGAAGTTACCTCACACTGACAGCTAATTTAATATTAAAAAAAATACCTCAAATTCATCTAACTTCCTCTGCAACATTTTTTCCAAATAGGACGCTCTCTGGAGTGGCTGCAGCTTCTCCAACAGAATGGCTTGTGCAGCTGTTCCAGCCTGCTGTTTTATCCTATCAGCCAGCAAAGAAATCTGGGTACGGCATCCTGCTATGTTTTGAAGGCCATGCTGTAAATTCTGATGAGAGAAGGGGAAAGAAAAAGAAGTCAGCAAATGCATCAGATCGTCATTCATGTGCCATTTTCATTTAGTATCTTTTGTTGCTGTAACTAAGCTCTTTTTGTTGATCTCCTCTGGGAGCCAAATTCAGCTATGGTGAAGGCTTCAGTCTTTTGCTCAGAGGATAATGGGAACTGATTCCATTGACTCTAATGCTGGGAAAGGCACAGTTCAAAGTTCAATGGAACACCAGTGACTTCAGGCAGTAGGAGACTACTGCTGCAGAGGAGATTAGGGAGGGAAATCAGAATATCCCTCTCTACAGAATGGATTTACACTAGCACATGGAGAAACTGGCCCATGCTGCAGATGAGAAATGCTACAGAAAAGATCCTATAAAATTAAACTCTAAAGGCAGTACAAGAACAAAGGCAGTCATTTTATACTCGTTTAATGTACTTGTTTGTTTTTTTTTGTTTTAATCTGGACAACTTTTATTTATGTTTAGCCATGAAACCCCCTGGAATTTGTCACTGTATATTGTCTTTTCTGTGAGTAATGAACAAAGACTTCTGATTGATAGCAAAGAACAGACGTGTTTCCCTAAACTGCAAAATGGCTCTTAGATCCTAACCCCTGTCTTTGGAATGGATCATATTGTAAACTGCCACTTCAGCCATTTAGTAAATAACCTATTTTGATTTCTTACTCTCTCTATATGACTTTATTTTTATTTGTTGTGGCAACAGAGTTCCATAAACCCACAATCTTTCCTAATATAAACTACAGGAAAAGATTAGAGAGATTAAAATACAGTTTTGTAATGCACATATATTTTCAAATACATGTAACTCCTAAGCCATATCACTGATCCCCATTCTTCTAACTCACCACTTTCAAAAAAACCCTATAAATTCTGTGTGTCCTGCCCACACATAGTAGGATACAATCTACTGTGCTATAGCACTGTAGTGGTCTTGCCTTGCTTAGTAGGTGCAAAACTCCTCCCAAAAATTTCCAGAAAATGTGATGCCTTTTTGCTGACATATTGATGAATTTATGTCACAGCCACTAATAGATCAGAAGAAAGTGAAAATGTTTTGGTCTAAGCTTTGCTGCTCTCAGTTGTTTCTGACACAGGAAGAAATATGAGTTCTCTTTCCCATAATGTAAAGTTTCTTAATTGGCCATGTGCAAAATGGAGTACTTCGGACTTCTTCCAATATGTGGCTAGAGGTTCATAAAGCATGATGAATCATTGCTCTGTCCTGAAATAATTATTATATTTCTTTACTGCAGTCTGAATGCAGTCAGAACCTAATGACAGCTTTGCTGCCTGAGAGAGTCAAATGCACCCTGTGATCTCAGCATGAGATCTTATTTGCCTAAAGTCAGAAGCATTTAGAATAATCTAATGAGCTCAGAAATCTGTGAACTTATCAGACCTGGCCAAAAAAAGTACCAAACTCAAATAAAATAATTTTGAAGACTGTAGAAGACCTCAGGGTGGTCCTGTGTTCTGGAAAACTGGTCTTTTTTCCCCAGCTATTGTTCTAATAGGTATTATCTGTTCTCCCAAACAGTGCCCCATAAAGTAAATAATTTTTGGTTTAATGATCCTTTCCAACACAGGCCTGATTCTTTGTATAGAGCAGAAACAGGCAGATATGGAATATGATTGCTTCCTTCTGCTCTCTTCTCATCCTATGCTAACTCAGGATGGGTTTCGTCTCAGGATCTGGTCAAAGTATTTAAAGGAAATACAAAGGTGCCCGTTAATGGAAAACCCCCACAGATTTTATGTTTTCCACTGACTGGACTTAGGGCAGGAGCGGGGGAAGAAGGTGTTATTTTAATTTATTTCTCAAAAATAAATCCTGTTTGTACCAGGAAGCAGAAACATATTCATGTACCTTTATATCCTGTATCCTCTGCTTCAGGGTCTCTATCATATTATCCTCAGGCATTTGAGCATCCAAGAGCTGAGTGCACTGCTCTTTGTGCTGGTGTAACTTGGCTGCTGCCTCAGTGCATAAAGTATCAAAGGGCTCCCAAAGCTGCAGGGTTGCTTGCACTGCCCGCAGTTGATCTGTGATGTCTTCATTTACTGAGTTCCACCTGCCAACATATCAAAGGATGAGAGCATTTTCCTAGTAGATTCTCCTCCAGAATATGATTTGGTGTAGGATTCCTGTGGGAGTTTCTTTGCATTCATACCCATGTTATTGAAAGCCTGCTGACACAGCACCATTTTGTGCTCTGCGATCCATCACAAAAAAGGTAGTATCAGCTATTGCTCACACAGGTACCCTTAGACAGGTGAGTCATATTAATATAGATTTAAAAATCTGACAGACATTCAAGTCCTGCCTCAGCAACTTTTTTTTTATACATACTAATAACTGGGGGTCTTTTTTGCAAGCTTACTTAGTGTGTGCCTCCATGCACTTCTGTTCAATAATCTCTACAAAGGAGGGGGAGCAGTTCTTCTTCAGGTTACTGGCAGCAGCCTGGAGCTTGGCCCAACTTTCTTCACTGTTCTCTGATTCATCTTGAAGAGACTGCAAAATGGATTACTGCAATTAGTAGTGGAGATGAATGACACACGTATAGCTTCCCCTATAGATTGCTAGGGATAGGTTGGCAATAATGCCACTGGTTTGCAGCACAGTTTAAAATGTTTGTGAAAAATGTAACACCTGATCCTAAAAATTGGGAAGCTAAAAGAGAGGTGAAATGGTCCAAGTTAAACAGTCATTCAGGGGGTCAATTTTAAGCTGAGGTAATTTATTTGTTCTTAAAGAAACAGCTCATTTAACAAACCCACAGCCTTAAACTGATTAAATTAATTCACTAGAAACCAAAAATGTTTTTATTTTAAGCCACTGCTTCAGGCAAATTTCTACTGGCAGTAAAGTCGGCTTGACAACTCCTGTCCCTGGCTGCATGTTCCCCCTCCTGATATAGGCAATTGCAGAACCCTGCCAGGGGTCGTATCTGTGAACTGATCTGGATTAAAAACAATGAGGGTGATGGAAGGAAGGAGGTAAGAAGGTGCCCAGTTCCTTCCATTTATTACATGTCCCCAGGTGAGGGTGGAAAGCGCTTAGGCAGGCTTTACTGCCGAGAGACATGTGCCCAGGTTTCAGAGCCTCTGTCTGTCCTGCACCACTTCTGATGAGTTGAAAATAAGCCAAAACAGGCCTTATTTACACCAAAACACGGAGTGTTTACACAGCCTTTCAACGCTGATTTAAAGACAAGTAAGGGGATTTAGCCATATCTGTAAAACATTCAGACCCAGGGCCAGCTGCACTGCCTCTCTAGATGCCCCAATAGACTCTGTAACAGCCAAGCAGAGCAGCAGGATGATCCAGAGCATTTACGTCTGGTATTTATGCCCAGCCTCATTCAGAGGCTGTGCATGGAACTCCAGCTGTCTGGAGGGCAACTGAACAGTTGACTTCACGCTAGAGCAATTAGAAACACCAGGCTTGGGGATCCCCCTGCTCTGCCCCAGGGCTTGCTGTGCCCACCTAACGCAAGCCACAGCTTTTGGGAAGGGGAATCCTGGGTCCTGGACCTTGACTCCTGTGCTGTTTATGTGGAAGGATGCTTTAATGCAAAATGTGTCAGTGGTCACTGGCCCAGTGGCTGGGAGATAGTACCCCAAGTGGATCATTCAAGTCATGGATCTAGAGACATGGACCCTTTGCCAATTTTCTCCCAGGTCTCCTTCATTTCTGCACTGAGTCCCAGCATCGATGCATGGGCATCTCTTCCAGGTTATGCTACAGCCTTATGGCAGGGCATTTCCCTGGGAAGTGCAAGTGAAGGGGCAAATTTCCTTTTGACCAATGAGCTGAGAACCAACATCTTTCACCTGAATGGTGAGTAACCTTTAGGCAAACACATACAGCGATGGCATTAGGTTTTCCTTTGCCAGCTGTATTTTCAGCTAAACTTCCTGCTGTCCATGTGGATTAGACATGGACCGAGTAGACATTAGCATGAGGGATGGTGGTGGAGTGCACATGTCTACCTGGACTCTGTAATGCAAAGGAGCATGAGGACCTGGTGCTTCATATGGAGTTGCCTTCCAGCATGTGCAGAGGACGAAAATGTCAAGGGATCTTTGCAATCCAAAATGGAGCCTCTGCTAGGCCACAGTAAGGCAGACATGATAGCAGCTGACCTGTACTTCTCTCTTGAACCTTGGTACCTGAATTGCACCGAAGTTGAACCTATGTGCTAAATAATGTACAAAGTCTAAAAATAGTCCTCCGTGTCTCTGGAGGTAAACAAACAAACAAAAAACCAACCAAACAAAAAATCCCAAAAATCCACTGACTTCGATGGCACTATAATAAAGAGGAAGTTGCCTAGATAAATTTTTCTGTCTTTTTTCACTGGAGTTAGTTTGTTTGTTTAAAGGCAAAGAAGTACAGAAATAAGACAACTTCAGTAGATTTACCTGGAGAGTTTTGACCTGGTTTTTCAAAGCTTCCAATGACACCACAGAAGGTTTGCACTGGTTTATGCAGTACAAATATCTTGTTGTCATCAGGCTGACTTCTGCATAAATTTCATCATATACTTTCCACTGCTCCAGTATTGACTGCATTGAGGTCTTTAACTGTGCAACCTGCAGACGAACCACTTTTGTTACTATTTCTTGGATAGTCCTGACATATAAATCACCTTTATATTGACTTAAAAATCTAAGCTCAATGCTCACTCCATGACAATCCACAACAATTTCACAAGTTGGAGTATTTTCCCATTTGGTAAGGAAGTGTGCAGGCTTCAAATGAAGCAGTAAACAGTATTTAGATAGAGCAAAGTATAAGAATTTGCTGGAAACAAAAAATTAACCAGAGTTCAGGGTAGCACTATACTGTCAGCCACAACTCCAGAACCTCCCAAAACTTAAAAAGTACTGAAATAATGAACTGTGTATTCCTTCCTGCCAAAATCAACTTGAAGTGGGAGGAAGTTGAGAGCCTTACTCTTCTTAGGAACCAGATAGTTTGGTCCAGAGATCAAGTTTCCTTTTAATGAAAATTTGAACAGTCTAGGAACTTCAGGATTCTCATATAAAATTAAATTATGGATATCCTCTTTGTTTTCTATGTCTCTTTCATTACTATAGTAATTTAAGCTACATTGGGGCAAGTATGGTTTCCATTTGCCACACACTCTCAGACACTGCAAACACAACCCGACAGTCCTCCTTCAGTCTGATTTGCCATTTTTATCCTTCTGTATCAGGAAAGTACATAAGGCATGTCCTGGGCTAGACAAAACATTAGTCTAGTTCAATATCTATTTTCAGTCATGCCAGTACCAGATGCTTTGAGAAGAGCATGAAAACCAGGCAAGCAAACAAGCATGTCTCCATAGGACCTGGCAAAGCCAGATGCCAGATTTCAGTTATGACTATGCATACACGCAATGGAAGAGGAAGACTTTTCTACACTATAGTGCACGCTAAATAGACTGCATGGATCATGGAATCCTAGTATCTGAGTTCCAGGCATGCAGGAGTAGATGGATTAATCATCCCTATTCTCATTTGAATCATGGTATAGGTGGGAGGAATCTCTAATTGCTTTTTGTAGCCTGCAACTAATCACTGCCCACTCAAGGAAGATGGAAAGATACTGTGCTCATGAAATGTCTCTGGGCCACAGACTCACAGTCTTGAGATCAACCTACTGACAATATAATCAAGCTATCACATCTCCTTAGACCTATATTTGAAATCACAGCCTGGCTCTGCTGAGAGCAGTCACCCGTGGGAAGAAAGCTGCACTTGATGTTTCATTGCACATGCAGACAACTAGGCTGTAAGAACATTCTGCAGTTTGTAAATTAGATACTTAAGTCATAAAAATACTAAAATTAACATGACCCATGGTGACTGTAAGAAGAAAAAAGCACTAGGCTGTCAATCCTGCCAATTTCAATTGCCAGCTCTACAGCTGAAGGAAAGACTTTCATCATGTACACACACAAAAATTTCTCTGCTTTCTTGGTAAGAAACAGCCACGATTTCTGTTGAAATCTAAAACAAGAAGCAGCAGAGCCATCCTGGACCGACATCTCATGTGGAAGTGTTCAAGCAAAAGGGTTCAGTTTTCACAAAGTTTTGAGGAACAAAAGCAAGGCATTTACAAAGTGTAAGGGAATCTTAACTATAAACACAATCACTGCATCACATATAATCCTCTACAGTATATGGTTATTTATTATCACAAATTTAAATCCATAAATGTACTCATTATTATATCTCATGCTCCTATCAATTACACCTAGATAAAAAAAGATCAGTTCCAAGTATAAAGAGAATATAACTATAAATGCAAACTGCTGGGGAGTCAATTTGCACAGGAAACCAATCTGCCAGACTGTCCTTGAAGCCACTGGAAACTACATAGGATTTGAAGATCGTGAAAGCCGTCCAGGCATGTGGATGAAAGTCATTGGGAGATGGAAAAGCCACAGTGAGAATGGGGCAGGAGTAGGCAGCTTCCACCAGCATACTACAGGGGAGAAAGACCAGGGTATGAAAGAGAAGCAGGTCGAGTAAGAGTTTACGGTTTCCATTTTTCAACATGACAGAAAAATAGCAGTGCTATTTATTTTCTTAAACTGCAGATGGGGTTCTGTCCCCTACTACTTCAAACTACTTTGAGATCAGACTTTTCTTCCTCTCTCAATATTGGAAATACATTAATTTACATTATGGTAAAGACTTAAAAGAAGTTCTTAGGAAGGTTAAGATTAAGAGTAAGGAATACTTTGCATCTTTTTTTGTACCAGCTCCTGCCATCCCATGAAGAAGATTAATAACACTGGTGGTAAGAATATGTACTGGAGGAAATCTGAATGCAAACAAAGATTTTACCTGGCTTACAATGCTGTCCACCATTTCACAGAGCTCAGCTATCCTATGAGACAGAGCTTCTGGGGTTTGTTCTGCCCCAACATTTGAAGCCAAACTCTGTTTGAGCTCATCAAGAGTTCTGGATTTAGTTGTCAGTTGATTTTCTAGCTCCTAAATGAGAAAAGAAAAAAAAAAAAAAGGAAGATAGATAAGATCTTTCAATGAGACCACAGAAAAAACCTTTTTGTGTGAGGAGCTTAGATAAACATTCCTTCTTTAAAACCAATTCTGTGTAATTCTTCAGCCATGCAACACCACCACCACTACCATTTCAACTCTGACACAGAACAACTGCTTCACAGAATTCAAAATGACAATGGCTGCTTTAGACAGTCTCCTGCAGGTAGAGCTAGAATCAGTCCATTTACTGTCAGCATGAGCACTGGACATCATGCTTGGGAAGAAAATCATCAGGATCTAATTCCTCAGCCATCATGTAGGCCTCTTCGTACCTCTCCAGATGCAAAAGGTTTTTCTATTAATGCAGCTGAACTTTTCCTTGGGCAGGTTAGCATTCGGGTCCTCCTCTGCTCCAGCAGACAAAGGTAAGAGAGGAACTGACTTTGCAATACAAGGATCCCTGACATCCTAACAACTTCTAGAAAGTTATTTTCAGCTTGTCCTCTTAGTCAGAGGCTGTCTCCCATGGGAGAAACCCCATTGAAATCAATGGGGATGCCTGGGAGAATAACTTCTCCCACAACACAATCAGCAAGATTATAAGCTAGTCTTGACATGCTTAGGAAAGCGCAGCAATAAGCTCTTCACAAAATGAGTAAATAGCCATACACAAAATGGGCCATAACATTTTCCTATAATACTACGCTTAAAGCCACAACCTTTTTTCCCTCCACTTACTGTCCCCAAAACATTTTCAAATTTGGACCTCATTTTTATTGAGCAAATTAATTTTAATGAGCAGGTTAGTGTTTTAGTCAAAGATAGCCAGCATCTTTCTTCCATTCTGGCCCCTCGACACATTTCAAAGCGCTTCAGAGAAGACAAGTAACTCGGTGTGTAACAGAGCACTCTAGGTGATAAAAGCAGCCTACTACAAGAGAGAGACACGTAACCATGGCAATGAAAGAACAAATATTCCGTGTTAAAAAACTAGAGAGGGAACACTGTACTGAATGTAAACAGCAGACTGTCAGAGTTATAGGAGCCAATTATTAGCTGGCTGCACCTGTACTAATTTTTGAGGGAGCCGATGCCTAGAAAAACACAACAAAACCAAAGGACACCCAGATTCTTGAGGCTGGCACAGAGATACTACATTCTAGAGCAGGAGTAGAGAGAGTTGCTATTTTTCCAAATTGGACTGTGTAGTTTCCATGACACTTCCACCACAGAGCTCTTCAAACTAATGGAATTGATAGCTTTTGCCATGGCTGTGCTGAACTGAGAACTACTTCTTTTGGAGGCATTTTAGAATAAGATCTACAATATTGCTGCACAACGTTCCAAATACCATGGAACAACAACAGATGCATCTTCAGTTGCAGGAAAAAAACCCCGCAAAATAGCAATTTACATTAAAAGTGGATGTCGCTCTTTATCATCTGAACCTAATATGCTTTAATTAAAATTACATTGTAGTATACTTCTAGGAAATGGCAACTTCCTTTACATTTTTTCTGTTAAAATCTGTGCAGTTCTTTAGTCTGGATTCAGCAAAGTGCTAATAAGTTTTTACAATAGTATCACACATATAATGCTTTACCTTGCAATCATCTAATGTGTTCTGTGCAGAGATCAGACTTGCTGGGGTTTGTAAAGATCTCAGTCGATCACTCTGAGCTTCCAGCCAGTTGTGTAGAGTCTGTGCTTTGTTCTCATTTTCAGTAATATCCTCCAAAATGTGTTCCAGGTCTTGTATCTGAAAGTTACAGAACTATTTTAACTTACTCAAACCTAGAGGTGGGTAGAAACAGGGCTCCCTCTTCCATGACAAAATTTGAGATTACAATATTTGCACTGAAAATACTATTTAGAGAAAATATTTTGAAAGGAAAAGCTAAAAAGTTTTACTGGCTCTTGAGGATCTGACCTACTGCAGAAGGAGGACACAGACATGGAGTAACTCATTTCCAGTGACCCAGGAGAGCTGGAGCAGGGCTGAGAAGCGATCCCTGCTGTGCCTTTTCCAGCAGGGTCATATGTCCCCATATGAATATGGCTGTCAACACTGCTTACTTAATTATTACTTTTTGGCAAATCCAACTGCTACAAAAGGAAAATGGGTGGTAGCTTAATATAACCCTATTTCTCATTCCCATCATATGGCATGTGGAGGGGTGGTTTGCTTTTTTTGGTGCTGCATTTGTTGAGCAGCACCTGGCTGTTTGTAACAAGCAGTGTAGCACCTGTCCTTTCCACAAACCATCCAGTGTTTTCTCTCATTGAGTTTTAAATGCCTCAACTTTCACAGTGCCCCAAAGCTTCAACAGATTTCACTAACAGGTTCACCTGCAGACACTACCCTGAGTTCTTCCTTTTTAAAAGTTTCTCAATATAGGTCATCTTTGTTGACATGTCACTGACTGTATTTTCTTCATATGAGGAATCTTATTTTTTCTACCTAATACAGCCAACTAGGGTAAATCCCAGGCTGTCACAAAGAGCAGCTTTTGTCCATTCCCCCTCTCCCCCCCGCAAGTTACAGGAGAATTTACCTTCCCAGACCTTGCTGAGGCTTGGATGCCTGCCCACCACCTGATAGCTGATGTGGTATGAGACTGCTCCATAGGCTGCCCATGAGACAGCAGGATGGACAGACAGCAGAGAGCACAGGGAGTCTCTCTGTGTTCAACAGTGTTTTCAGACTCAGGCAGAAAGGGTGCTTGCAAAATACAGAGCACTGGCACAGGCAAGATCAGAGTTGTGAGAGAAAGCAATGAGAACTCAGTCAAACCTTTCTGTTCAGAAACGCCTGCAGTCTGTGCCACCGCAGGTTCATCTCTCCAAGACACTCAGCAAATTCTGTCCTTTCATACCGCTTGCTTTCCACATCACAAGTGCTCATCTGCAAGAGTGACTGGTTAACAAAATCTACCATCCACTGCTTGAAGTTCATTTCCATCATATATTCCTGGAGGGGAAAAACCACAAAAACAAAAATGTAAAACAATTAGTTTGGCAGTTTTAATCTGATCAGTTCCAATGATGCTTCAAGGCATAGTTATGGGACATTCACAGCTTATTCTGAACCATGGCCTAAAATATTTTTCTGAAAGAGACCTGGCTGTAGCAATAATTCTCAATTTTTACCATTCTATATTTGTGTAGTTATTTCCATCCACTTTTGCAGAAAATCACTATCATTACATGGGCAGCTCAAAGTGAGAACAGGCTAGTGCCGGAGCAGGGAATAAAACCTAGGGGTACCAGACCCAATACTTTATCTATTGGACAATACCATCACACTGCCAGGTTAGGCTAAGACTGAGGCCTTTCCACTCTCCTGCAACTCACAGACAAGTGCAGACAAGAGCTTGTGCTCCTTTATCAAAATATCTAGTATCAGAATAGAACATCAGAATATCTGGGAGGAAGAAGCGTCCTCCAGCACCAGAGTCCTTGCCCACAGAGACAAGTGAGAAACTACACGCAAAGTGAGAACAACATAAGGGAATGCCTTTTTATTTCAGAAGGTCTTAGAAGAAGAGGGCAGGAAAGGGCTCCTCATTGTATCTAGTAGAACCCAGAAAAAAGCCACCAGGGTACAGCACAGTAGAGGTACTGAAGCCATAGCTGCTTCCCTATAGGAATTCACGACCCTCATCCAGCTTTCTTCTCAGCATACACATCCCCTCATTGCTGATAAGTACAGAAAACACACCTACAAACTGATCTCTAAATATCCAAAGGGTTAAAAACAGCACCTCACCTACATGTTCCAACTACCAAATCCAACTGATATACACCAAAATGTTATATATCTGCTATACTAAGGCACTTGGAAAGAAATGCTTACTTTGGCACTTGCCTCGTGCAGTACCAAAGCGTCTGAGAACTGCAGCTGTAGACTGAGAACTGTCGTCCTGCCTGAGTCCAGAGCACTGCTCGGCAGCTCTGCAAGGGCAGAGCAAAATATGGCTCTGTAGGGATTTGTGCCCTGAGGTTGTGCTCCCTGGCAGCTATGGAGGTACAAGCTGGCTTGAATCCTCCCTGTGTCTGGAGCAATCAGCCTCTGTCATTGGTGCATTAGCATCTGAACAGAGCCAAGAGTCTGCTGCAGCCTTTCTCTCTGCAGGGATGTTCATCATGTCCCTTCTTCCTAGCAGGTTAGCTCTTTTGATGAGACGTAATATTCAAAACCCCTGTTCTCAGTTAAATGGATCCTGGTTATGGAGCTCCATTATGAGGTATTTCTTGTTGAAAAGACAGACTAAAACACAGCACAAACACAGAGTCTATCTTCCTAAGGAAGCAAAGCTTTCCTGCTCAACACATTTTATAATCTAAATGTAAGAGAGAGCAAACCAAGCGAGACAGATGGGACAGCATGAGGAAAAGGAGACTATAGCACAGCAGGCAGTAGCTGCATTGCAGGGCAGGAAGTATTTTGTGTGGCATAGAAGCAAAATGTTTTTGTAAAGGAAGATGTTAAGGCACCTTTGAGACTGAGGAACCCTCCCAAGAGCAAGGGGAAGGATATGACAGTGCCTGTAGGCTGTTTCCATCCTTTTTACAGCCAAACACCTTGCAGAAGGCCTGGACTTACAGCTTCCCATTTACCTTGTACTTCTGAAGAAGGCTTCTGACTTGGGCAGCACTACATTGTGAATTTATTGGCTCCTCATGTCCCTGCTGTTGTTCCACATGGTCCAGCCAGGTCATTAGTTCAGCAATAGCTTCCCGTGATGAAAGTTTTTCCATCTGAAGCTGGGGGAAAAGCATATAATGAATCCTCCACACTCTGCTTGTTAGAAATATCAAAAAAGATGACATTTGTATTTTTAGAAAGGCTCAGGCACTATAATTGCAATTATAGCGGTATGAACTTGAAAGTGAGCACTGTGCTCCAGAGGGGCATACAACTTAAATTAAGAAAAGTTTGAGAATTCAGAAATTTGAAATAAAATTATTTCTAATTGTAGCAGACTTTCATATAAAACTGTAAAGATGATAGATATGTGCAAAACAGCCCAGAAAGAACACTGCAATAATTAAACTGCAGGACAATATTGGGGTTATTCTGAAAGCAAGACAGACAGCTAATTAGAAAAGAGGTGCTTTGGGGGCTTTATGGAGTAGCCAACTGAATTCCAGCAGCAACATTTTAAAGTATTCAGCTCGAACAGAGAGGTGGCAGCAGAGTTTCTCCTCACCTGGTGAAGCTTTTCTTGGATGGCTGGGAGCTGTGTAATCAGTTCTCCCCATTTTTGCTCAAACTTTGCCAAAGATGACCTAAGTGCTGCAGTATCAGCTTGCTTCACATGAAAGAGCTGGTTGGCAGTGCTCACCACAGATGACTTCAGGGAAGATTTTTCATCAACTTCCTTAGAGAATGTCTGAGGTGCATGGGAGAAATTTAAGAGAGGGTAAATATTTATGTATCTATTTAAATAAAGAAGACAAACCAGATTTTCAGTGACAGGATGAACTACCTCAACAAACAGATTTTGGCAAGTTTGTAAAGTTCAGAAAACCTAAATTCAACATGTTCTGGCAGCAGGCAAGGCGTTTTTCTGCCTATCTTGATACAATGCTGAATGCCACCTTTTGCTCCACAAGGATTGGGAATATCCTGATCCCCACTTCACACAGAGGTCCAGGAAACAATCCCAATCCTTGAGTCTCTGGCCAGCTCACACCTACCAGTCCAACCTTCATGATGTTTTGCTTTCCCACTGTGCAACACTCCCTCTGTCAGGGCTCACATTGGGGCTGAACCTCCTAGCTAGTCATACAAGGGGAGCACAGCAGCAGGGGGCAGGCAAAGACATGAAATACAATTCAGCATGTTTCTCTTCCCTGACTTTGACCATCTTCACAGCACCACTGTCTTCACCACTGTTCCCTGAGCACATACTCCAAATTCAGTCGGTAAGTGGCCCATCAGCTTGGCTGAACTGCTGTATGTGGTATTTGGCATCAGGAGCAAGACAGACACCATGCTGTTACGCTGTAGGTGCCTAAGAGAACCTGGATGGGCTGTGATGGGTTGCAGTTGGGAGCTCATTATGAGAGGATTCCATTCTGATTTATGCACTCTGGCTGTCCTTGCAATGTGAAGGAAGACCTTTGGTGGCTCCCACTCTAATGGCTCCTCACACAGATAATGGAGTGGCTTTGGCACACACAGCCATTCAGTGCTATAGTATGTGGGCAGCTTCTGGGTCATGGCAAATAAAAACACCGCTCAAAAGGGTCATTTTCCCTGGAAGTACAATGCCTTATCTAAACCTGGCAGGAGAAATGACTTACAAACAAGCTGTTGATGTTATCCCTGATGGTGGGAAGATCTTGTGACACGTTGAGAGATTGCTCCTTCCAAAAATTCATTCTCTGCTGAGCAGAATCCAGCCATTTCATTAATTCCTCTGAGTCTCTGTTGTAGCTACAAGGAGGGAACGAAACACACAAACATATACCTCTTAGCTAAGTCTAGGATACATTTCTCACCCCCCAAGTTGTCCTCCTCTCTGTGAGGAGGCATGACCTATTCTGCTACACAATCCTGCAGAAGCATGGATCGATGTGCAACATGGCAGTTCTGCTGGAGGTACGCATGAGACTATTCCTATCAGCTCTTTTCAGCTGCTCTGCTTTCCCTAAAACATTCTCTTTCTGTATTCACCCAGCAGTTGCCAGGACAAGCTCACATTGGTGAAAAGAGCTTTGCTGGAGGTCAAAACCACCAGAGGAGATTGTGCACACTCCGAGATATAGGGCAGAATACACGGCAGAGGTAAATACCAAGAAACACTGGCATACTCTCTCACACTATGGGTCCAGCCAGCCTGAGCTCAGAGCACACAGACCAGGTGCAGGGAGAGCTGAGCTTGGAACATCAGCTGGTGGACTGGGCTGTAGGACCCCAAACTGTCTCCACCTGACTGCCAGGACTGCATTGACAGTTGGCTTGGGGCATATGAAAGCATTGAGCATGCTTGGGTCATCCCCCTTTGGAGAGCTTCAGAACACAAGTTAAGGCAGCATGTCAGCCAGGTCTTGAACATTTGTAAGGGGGATAGTGTACGTGCACAGACAGGTGCATTATGCTTTTGCATGGGAATCAAGGCTAGCTTGCATTCATAGCAGGCCAAAATGCTTAGGGCAGCATGATCAGAGCTTCTGTTAATACTTCCAATGTAAAAACTGCAGCATGATGCAGCTAACTCTCACCTAGATGCACTGACTTTGCAATGGCAGCAATCAAAATATTTTCCTACAAAAATAAGTAGGCAGTGAAGCACTTGTCTACAGAGTGAGAAAAGATCAGCTGTGTAATAAAGGGCCACTTTTCTGATAATCACTGGGGTTTTTTTTCCTTTTTCTCATTTTTAAGTTAAAGGAGCTGTGTTATTTATTAATTCACTGCCATGTTTCAGAAAATACATCTATAGAAGGTTAGAAACTAATTTCTAGCTGATATCATTAATTGCTTTTGAGTTATACCCACCTGACCAAGAGTTTGAGTAACGTCTGAAGTCGGTGTAGTTCATGGCCAACTTTTTTGGTTAAAGACAACCACTGCTCTTCCAGCTTCCCAATCTGGCTTCTTATTTCTGGACAGCTCACAGCAGTCAGCAATTTCTTCCCTTCTTTCACCATCTGGTACAGCCTGGCATGCTTTTCATCAACACTGCTTTTGATTTGCTATCAGAATATGGGAAGTTCACAAAACAATAATATTTTAAAAACTGAAAATACAGCTAGCAATACACATATAATTTTCTCTGTCATGTATTTTATTTTCCAAACAGAAGGAACCTGTACTTCATTACATAAAAAAGGGACACAGGACTGTGTTATGATTTGATGGGCTTTTTTGACACATGTAAACCTCAAGCAATGGACAAAAACTCTCCATCACATCTGGCTGCATTGTCCAAATATGACTGCCCCCAGCAGAAAGTTATTGCCCTCCTGTTCTTTGATGACCTTCTGGCTCTATCCTGTTTAAAAAAAAAGTTAGCTGTGTTTTGAAGGAAGCTGTTGGGATAATTATTGAATAATAGTGGCAGGGAGGAATGAAGAGTGAAAATGAAGACATTAAGTAAAAGACATAAGAGTGGTCTGGTTTGTTTAGACTGCTGAATTAATATAAAGCATCATTTCACCATTGCTACACTTCACTGGAAGGTCAAAATGAGAAAAGGGGGGAAAAAAAAAACCACCACAGGAAGTAGATCAGTCCTAGGGAGAAGGCAGAAAACAGCAATTGTGTGATGTGCAAGTATCTCACTTCTCTCCAGGCATAAGGGGCTTGTACAATATTATTAATAGGGATATTTCTCTCACAGGAATTAAGCCCCAGAGAATTTTACTCTGCTCTGTCCTTGAAACTGTGAAAGTCCAGTGCTGGGACTCCCCCCAAAAGCATCTTCTAAAGCTTTACTACTTTGTTTCTGATGTCTTTAAAGAAAAATAAAGACTTAAGAGTGAAGAGCTAGTTAAGAACTTAAAAAGCCAAAGGAAACCAGGCAGCTTCACACTGAATGGATACAGCAATATTGCATGTCTCCTGTCTCAGTGCAACAGGCATCAAAAGCACCAGAGGGCCAATATGATTGTAGATATCTACTGTTGATTTATTTCAAAAGCTTTACTGTAACTCAGAATTTTCTGGGAATGTCCAATGATCTGTTTCATGCAGTTAACTAGATTAAATTACAGTAGTCCTTTTTGCCTTTATAGTATATGAATTTAAATATCCTACTGGACTCAATATAGACCCAAAGACTCATTAGTTCAAGAATTTCTAATAGAAATGGTCCTCTGAAGACCAACAAAGGTCAAATCTGTGAGGAATGTAGAGCACTCTCTGAAGATACATCACTAAGTTTATTGAACACTATTTCTTCTTAACTTTATAAAACAACCATAAAGGCTGCTTTCATATCCTTACATTTAAATGCATTTAAAACATAGATAATATGTTTCCAACTGAAGTTGAGGTTCTAACTAAAGGTGTAGCTTTGCCATCAGAGATGCAGCTGGGAAGAAACTGGGAGCCTATTTGTCATTCTGTACAAAAGGAATTTTATTCTCTTTGGTCAGATAGAAATCAGGACATCTCATTTTGAATTCTCAGGATTTTAAAAGGAGCTGGTAAATCTGTAGACCTTCTATTGTAACCAGGGGTTCAGATATTTGAAGGCACTAGATTGATTCTCCTCTTCCATAGGTTTTACATCATGCCAGCTCTACAGATCCACGAAGAAAACCAGAGACACAGACACATAAATACCTCTAGAAGTGCAATCCTTTCCATTAATCTTTCTTCTGTTTCTTCAACCAAATTCACAGTGGGCAATGTAGAGGCAAGCGCCTCTAACTCCTTATTGAAAACTAGGCATTCATCATCAAATTCCATCCATTCCTAAAAAATACATTGCATCATTAACATAGCATGCATCTACCTGCATTTTTGCTACACCAGACTGAGCCCTTAATGCTTATTCTAGCAACAGCAGCTCTTGCTTTAATAAAACAGAACATGAAAATAGGTGAATAATATGGAAATATTAGAGTAAGACATGATTTCACCACAGATGAATTAATTATTTCATTCTCCAATATCTTCAAGTTTTCTTATTTTAAAGTGGTATACTTAATTTTTTATTCTCTAAGGGTGTTTTAAGTTCTATTTTAAAGTGCTGCTGGTATTTTTGTGCCTTAAAGGGCTCTTCTGTTAGTCCAGGCACACAAAAATTACTGCAACAAGTCATAAAGTCCCACCCATGTCAGAATAATGAGTTGAAATGTCCACTTTCAGAGGTTTTCAAGGAAAAAAGCCAGTTTAATGACACATACAGAACAAGAAATAAACTGTTGCTGTCCAGTGGAGACAGGAAGGGACAATTACTAGCCAAAGAATCACTGGTATGGAAAGGGATCCCCAAGACACAACTCTTCTCCTTCTTCCCTCCAGTTTTTACTCTGGGTTTCTTTTGACTTATTACCTTTAACAGGCTCTCTAAGTGTATACCATACTGGCAAGCCTTCTGCTCCAGCAACTTGACTTCATTCACCAGCTCTCTCCAGAATTCCTCTCTCTTTTGTAGGATGGAAGGAGTCACTTTCTTGGAAAATGCTTGCATGAAAGCCATGTGGGTCATGAGGTTGTGGAAAAAGTCCTGAAAAAAACAAGTTAAAGCTTGCTCTTTAAGAGAGATCACACACCCACAGCAGGATTATGAAGAAGACAGAGAAGACTCACTGAGAAGAGCAGCCAGTTTCAGGGTCTCTCATAGCTCATAGTCAGGAGCCTTCTATTCAAATTCTGCATCACCCCAAGATAGGCAGTTACTGATCATCTTACAGTTAGTCAGGAACCAGTGATGAGTTGCATGCACTATTTTCATTTATACATTTCTAAAGAAAAAGATCTACATTTACACCTTCAGTTCATATGAAATATGAAGATATTGTAGGAAGATGATGGAAGGAAGAGTTTAACTATAAATAAATTCATAGTTTAGTGTGAGGTAGTTATCACCTGACAGCCATTATCCGGTTTGTTTCACCTGGTTGCGAGGTGACTCCAAGCACCAAGGGTATTAGCAGTTCTAAGGCCTAAGCAGTAGGCAGGGCACAATAATCCTTTGGGATAACTATAAGGTAACAGTTTGATTTAGTTATGGCTCAGCTGAGCTCTTGGGAAATGTCCGAATCTCAACAGAACTTTCATCCAGAAAAAAGCTTTGAGGGTTTAAGATCACACTCTTCAGTCAAGATCTTCTTCACTAAGAACTAATATCTAGTACAAGAATTTCACTTAAGGACCATACCCCAGGCATAGGCTGTGTGAGCATCCTGATAAGTCTTGATAACGAGGGCAGGGAAAATGGCTTTTGCAGTTTTCTTTTGCTTTTGTAAATCTATGTATGTGTACTTGGACTGCAGATACATTATTTGTTTTCCTTTGTAAATAAATTCCTAACATTTTGCTTTGATAAGGGCAATTTGTGAGTGGCAAACACCATTCCTATGACTCTGAAGTAGTGGTTTGCAGTGCTTAGCATCCTGAAGCAATTCTTAAGGGACTTTGAGCTACATGAAGCAGTTAAATCAAGGTGTTGACGTGACAGAGACATCTTCAAGTGACTAGCATTGGCCAGGGCTTCTTGCCAAGCAGCAGGACAGTGAGGATGCAGGTGCATTCTCACCCATCTTCCATCAAGCATGTAGCACTGGATACAGGGGACACTGGGCTGCCAAGGGGAGGATCTAAACTATTCTTCCTTCAGAAAAGGAGCTGTTATGGGTAAGTTTCCTCCATCAGATCATGACGGCACAGAATGCTGAAAGCAAAGGCTCAACTCCCAATTGCTAGACAGCAACTTCAGGAATCTCACTACTGATTTATTACCAGTAATTAGAAGGACATGTGTTTTCCTCACACATCAGTATATTCTGAGGTAAGCCAAAGTAGATTAGACTGACAAAACTGAAATCCTGATCTAAATTTATCATCAAAACTGCAGTTGTAATAACAACCTCTCTTTCATATTTTAGTGGGTCCTACTTTGGTCTACTGAAAACTTTGCTTTGTGTTCTGCATGTACTCCAGTCCCTCTCCTGTGCTATGAGCTAGTCATTCTTCTCCATAACACTGGAGAGAAACCAGTCACAAAAAACAGTGCTCCTGCTATGCTGATCTGAGCAGTGCTGTGATAAGCATCTTATACCTTATGATTTTCCAAGTGAGACTGTAGAGCTGCTCTGCTTTTTGTTAGCTGCTTTGGATCTTGTGCAATCTTCTCTCGTCCAATAGCTACCAGCTCTGCAAATCCACGAAGTAAGTCCTCGTACTGGCTCTCACTGACAGAAGGAGAGTTCAGCTCCACATACTTTGCTTTCAGAATCCCCCACATGTCATCCAAAACATCCTACAATGTAAACACAGTTTAGTGATTCACAAAGGACAGAAATGAATCCTACAAACCCACACACACATTCCCAGAATGCAAAATAACCGACCATCAGCCTTTTGATGCTAAAAATACATTGCTTAGAAGAATCAAACCTTGCTGAGTAAGTGGAAACTATACTGTGCTCTTACCTCTAATTTATAAGCTTCCTGGATTAAGGTGATAGGTAACTGAAATCTTTCCCCATGGCCTCTCAATTTTGCTACTTGGTTTTCAAAGTTTTGCAGCTCCAAAGCACAGGCATCAGTTTTCTGAATTAAGGACAAAATAAGCTATCAGGAAGAGTTCTGTTCCATTAAACCTTCCATTATTACCAGTAGCACAGCAGATCCAGGGGCTGGATCTCTGCTCTGCCAACACTTCATAAGTTCACAATGGGACACGGAGATCTAACAAGCTTATAAGCTAAATAGACAAGACTGTTCATGACACAGCTTACTGGATTCAAATGGCACAGCCAGGAAGGGAATTCAGGTCTTGTGTCTCAGTTCAACATTCAACATGCATTTCAGATTACTAATTCAAGAGCAGTCATTAAAAGGAATCACAGAGTCAGAAAATACCATTTTTCTTATGAATCAGAAAGAGTCAGTCAGGGATGGATTGAGACAGGTTCTCTCTGAAGGAAGGGAAGTTAAGTACTTCTGGCATTTCTTTTCCAAGAGGGGTTACTTGACAGAATATATCTAAGGCAGCAGTACCTGCTAGGGGATTCAGAAGTTCTGAACATAGCTTTCAGCCTGGCAGAAAGTTATGCCTGTAAACAAGGTTATGAGCCTGTAACAAAAAAAGTTTTGGGGCACCCTCTTTGCTTCACCAACGAGTAGATAGATGGCCAATGACCATTCTGGGGAGTATATGCAGTCTATTCATTTTCACTGCTCTGCTAATGCCTATGAAGGTAAAAAAAAATAGCTTAACTGGTCAAATGCCATATGATAAAGTGCTTATAAATGCTGAATGAGCAGATATAAATACTGGAGTCCTATTCCCACAAAGAAAAGCTAGTTTTGCTTATAAAAAAGGCATAATGTGTGAAGTGCTGTACTTTGTGTAGCTCTTTTTCTTCCCTGCTGTAGTGTGGGGTGTATTTGCTCTGAGAGGTTGTGGAGAGACTGGTTCCTCCACTCCAACTACTAAAAGGATTGGAATTAGGTCTGACTACGGATTGAGGTGTAGTTAAAAAAAAAAAAAAAAAAGAAAGAAAAAGGGTGGTGAATACTGAACTCTCTCCTTCCTCCATTCTTAAAACCTAAGTAAGACTCAAACTTTAGAAAATATGAAACTTAATAGACTACACAAAACTGGAAATAATAGCTAATGCTGAGATTTTTCCTCTCTTTTCCTTCAAATGAAATTACCTGAAGCTGTTCGGAAACATTATGTCCACGTATGGCATTCAAGCATTGTTGCAAAGTAGCTTTTTTCTCAGTTAACTGATCATAGAGCAGCCTGGTTTCATTCTGCAAAAGAAACAAACATCGTAAGTATATCACATATCAGGAATATAGTAATGGCCAGACAAAATTACACAGCAAACAAAATGGTTACTTCTTGCAGCAAAAGCAATTTTTTCCTCTTTTGAAAAACAAAATAAAGCATGTGCATTATGGGCTTAAAGCAGTAAATTAGAGAAGGAAATTCTGTAGCCTGTGTAGTGTAAGTCTGTGTAGTCTCTGTCACAATGATCCTCTATGACCGTAAAAATCTGTGAAACTTACAGAGAAACAAATTCTTCTCTTCTGAAAATGAGAAAATGACCCCATTACTGGTGACTGATGAAGCTCCATGGATTTCGCATAACTAAACATTGCAAGACTAGTCCTGCTACTGTTTGGAAACAACATCCCAGTGTACTTCAAAGAAACTGTTTTATTATTCAGCAGTAAAGAGCTAGGCTGACTTGCAGACGGTGAGCACACTGGAATTTTGCTGGACATTGGAAACTGTATTTCAAAGACCAGGCTTTTCTTTCCTTACTTCAGCCTAAATACCCGATCTGAATATTTTCCAGCAATAGCTACTAGATGTAGCCTATCACAAGAATCTATAGAAAAGCTCCTCATTATCTGCTTTTCTGAAAAAGAACAGAAAAATGCAAATTCGCAAAACTATGGTTTCTGCAGCACAAAATCTAAAGGAACAGTAAATACAAAGGGTCAAATCAGCCTCCCGATACATAGCTAAAAGTAGCCCAATGCCAGACATGGCACCAAAAGGGAAAAAGCCTGCCTCTCCTGTGTCCACACAGCAGCAGAAGGAATATACAAAACCCTCTTTGGCCTAATCCCTACACACAGAAACTTGCTTTAGCCTGTAGCTCAGCGTGCATGGGATCCCAGGTTAATTCCATCTTTTCTGCATGCAGATTTTCTACTGTGATCAAGGCCTTTAAGGTAGTCAGCATTGCAAACAGCACTGTAAACAGCAAAATTAATTTGCTTCTTGAGAGGCCAAGACAAGTTTGTTTAGTAGCAAGAAAAAGGCAAGCCCATTATAGAGTGCTCATCTGTAACCCAAATGCATTAACACTGACAAGTCTAATAGATGCTGTGAAACAAGATGTGCATTTGGCAGTGGAGTACCTGATAATTGCTATTATGATCCAGCCCAGCTTTCATTGAGTTGCTCCTTGAAGCAGTGGCAGCTTGAGTTTGTTCCAGACGTGCCTGCAAGTTGTTAAAGCACTCACAGAACACATCTGTGCTCCCACCAGCACAACTAATAGACTTTAGAAGGTCATCCTTTTTATCACTCAGATCAGCATGAAGTTTTTGCAGCTCGACAGAAAGAGTCTAAAGGGTTGAAAGAAAGATAGCATGAGTGAAAATGGTCTCTGTCCAAGGACTCTTGCCTGTAAAAGGCAGCAGGGCTCAGGTTGATAATTGTTGTTAAAAGCAATAGGCCCAAACCTGTTTGGTGGTGTTATTCCTGAATAATACCAGCAAAACAGAGAGGAAATATCAGGGCATATATATTCTGTTGTAACACAAATGCACTGGGGTTTCTCCTTCCCTGGATGCTTTAGGACATTTACCTCATAAAGAGCCTGCTGCACAGCTGCCTCTTCGGTGGAGAGCACTGAGGTGTTCAACATTTCCTCCATGTTATTCAAACATCGGCTGATTGCCAGAAGCAGCTCAAACAATTTTCTGTCCAAATTGGAAGAGACTTCCTCTGCCACATTATCCTGGGTAAAGGCAAGTCAGAAGTTTTCAGTACTTTCACCCAGGGCATGGCTAAAATTTATTCACTCGTATAAGGTTAGAGGTTCAGTCAGCTAATAATAAAATGTAATTCATGAAATACTGAGGGACAGACTTGGATGAGAGTTATATGCATGTAATATTCAGAACTGTCAAGGCCAAAGCTGAGACAATGACCGTTTGTGTATTGGGAGTGGCTGTGGTCTTACAGGTGTCTAATCCCAGGAATGGGCACAACAAAATTTGTTTTGTCAGCTCCAATACTGCAGATTTATTAAATCTTTCACAGGCTCCTTGCTTTATATTTATACAGTTTGAGGAGTTTTACCCACACTAGCAAATCTTTGGATTCGGGTATCAGAAGAATCATAGCTGAAACTTGAAATGTTACCTCTCAAAATCCTAAACTGATTTCTACATTTTAGTCCATACCTGATGCAAAAGCCACACTACAGTGAACGCCATCTGCAGTAATATCATTAATGGCTATGCTTCCCAGTGCCCAAACAGTGTCTTGTGTTTAGAATCCCTGGTATTTTTTGCAATGCTAGGACATGCCATTTTTACCTGTGTATGTACCACGTTTGCTTCTTGACTTAGGTCTCCCAGTTGGACAGTGTAAGTTTTCAGTTCTTCCACAGTTGGGGTTCCTGCACTAGCGAATGTGCCTCGGGGCAGCATGTTCATCTTTGTTGTAATCTAACATTTGGAAAAAGAACATTGCAATTAGGTGAACAGCTCAAATGAAGAGAGGGCTATGGGCAACTAGATAACACTCCTCTCAAGAAGCATTAAAATGAAAGTTTCAAGGCATTAATATAAAGCACCTGGATAGCAGGGTTCCCTTTTTACTAGCAAAAATTAGTTGGGTAGGCTATGCCCTGATGGGAGATTGACTGAAAAAGAAGCCTCTGATTCCCACCTTTAAGGCCTACAAGTTGTAGTTTGTGTTAAGGCAGCTCTGCTGCTCACTGTAGTGTAAGTCTGAAAAAGAGCTGACATTCATCCTTTTACATGACTGATATTCTTCCATGTAATGCAGTAATTTCAGAGAACAGAGAATCTAGTCATTCTAATTGAATGTGAACAAAACTGTTTATAACAGAAAATATAGGTTTTTCCAAGCACTAAAATTCTGCAGTTTGTTCAGAATGAATACATAGTGTGCTCTTGTTGCAGTCCAGACTCCACTTTTGATATGTGAGAAAGAGAGAACACAATGGTGAATGGCAGAACAAAATTGAAGCCAGAGATTTGTCTTGACCAAAATGTTCTCATTTGCAAGAACTGAGACTTAACCCACATCCACGAAAATCAGCTGGGAGCTTGCTGGCTAACTCTCTTAGTTCTCTTGAAAGAATTACGCAGATAACATCTGGTCTGAATGTTAAGTACAAGGATTCACCTATGTGCTTCCACACTATGCTTAGTAGTCACTACTTCAGAGACATTATTTACCTCAAAGTAAAATTAAAAGACAATCATGAAAACAGTATGCAGTACAATTTCCTCCAGAGAGCACTTGTACAGGTTTCAGTTATCTGATGAAAACACATGATACAATGATGCAGGGACATATGCTAATTGCTATCTTGACCACAACTAAGTGCATGCAGAAGTGTGTTTTACTGAACTTAAACGAACCTGAGGTTCCGCAAGCTGGCAGAGGGGAGACTTCATTTTTGATGACAGCTCTTGCTGTAAATACTGCCATTTATTTCCCGTTTGGTCCTTTGGAGCTAGGGTGGGATCAGCCTGCTTGCTTTTTGGATCAGATTCGCCATTGCTGTATTGAGAAAACATTGTTAGAATGGCAAATAACTGAAGCAGAATAAGCAAAATTAGATTTGTAAGACTTCTCGTATAAGATTTAGTTTCTATTCCTCCTGCCTCAAAACTAGAGCGAAACCAAGTGCACAGATGACCTTTAATCCAAGCTTTGATACATTTCTTCAG
Organism: Astur gentilis; assembly: GCF_929443795.1. Classification (NCBI taxonomy): domain Eukaryota; kingdom Metazoa; phylum Chordata; class Aves; order Accipitriformes; family Accipitridae; genus Astur; species Astur gentilis. Next base: position 15,227,892 of record NC_064904.1, read on the forward strand.
GCTTTTCCCTTCCCATGAAACACCCTAGTGGCCTACTGGCAGCCTCCATCTCTGAAATGACAATATGGGGAGCATAGTCCTGCAGCGTGCCTTGGTTCCGTGCTGGAACGTGCATGATTCCAATGCCTCCTTTTCAAAGATGCTGCCTTTAAACCTGGCTGGGTGACTCTGCATTTGTATAGCAAAGGCTGTGAACAGCGATACCCAGCTTCTCTCCGCATGGGCCTGATTTAGTTTATGGCAGCTGTCAGTCCTGCCTGATATCAAGACTGACTCTGAACACTGGAGTCAGCCCAATATCAAAGAGACTGTCACATAAATGAGACTTCATTTCTCTAGTCTGTTGATGGCAGAAATCTCCTAGCTTCTGCAATTTTTCTTCTAAAGCCACACATTCCTGCACAGAACCAATGATGCTACTGCAAAGTTTCAGCAGGTTTAGCCAGTTTTACATCACTGAATCTGGTAACTGACTTTGTTATTTTGTACCTTGATTCTAATTTCTGAGTTACGCTGTCCTCAAATTGTGGCTGCATCTTTTCCACACACGACTCAATGAAGTCAATGAGGCTTTTCTGCTCGGCTGCTTTTACTTTCAGGTCCTGTGCACAGAGAATAGCATGAACAGTAAAATCAGTTGTGTGCACTATATTAATCTGAAATGATGATTGTGTTTTATCCAATCAGATTTTACATTAATTCATTTAGCAAAGAAAGTAAGAATACATCTATCAGAATAAAATGCAGTTTATGTGTAAACATGAGTTTACCAGACAAACCGTTTTCTGAAAACGTGTATTTTTATGGAATACATTTCTGCTTGAGCTAAAGTTTTAAAAGCAAAAAACATCAGTCAGAAACAAATCATGCACATATGGAAATATAAAGGCCATCAACTGCCATCCTTATACATAGAAAAAGGTAAGGGAAAATGGGGATTTGCTCAAATATGAGGTTGAGTTCCACTAGTTAAAATGAGAGCGTCGAGTGAAAAGTGAGCAATTTTAGCAGCTCAGGCTGGATTATTTTCTCCAACTGTTTTCTAATAGCATGAAAAATGCAAAAGCTAATTTTCAGTTAGCAAAACAGAAGTAGTTTGCAGAGCACAGAACTTCACAGGATTTTTTTATTGTGTTAACAACAACCTTAAAGTCATTGTGAGTTAGCCCATGGGAAAACATTTACAAAGCTTTAGCTTCAAATTCATCTTCGGAAGCAATGTCAATATATAGATTCAGATTTCCTAATACATCAATGCTTCAAAGATAGGAGATTGGAGGGATGGGTGATGCCATCCGAATCATTATGATACAAAGCAAGTGTTGGGGTACCATTCAGCATTGTAGTATTACTAAACCTTTTGGACATGGGATTTTAGGGGTGAGGCCTTTCTCCATCCTGACAAACTCCCCTAATCCTGGAGGAGAGGGGTGGCTGAAAGCTACCCTTGACAGACTTGATTCCACAGTGAAAATTGCAGCAGTTAAATGCAGCTGTCCCCCACACCCACAGGGGATGTGGAGCAGCCTGGCTCCTGGATGGCAGGAGAATTACCTGTCGGTGCTGGAAACCATTGTGCCAGATGAGCGGCTGTTCAGCAAGGGCAAGCTGGGGCATGCTGGAGCCAGAGTGTAGGATCTCAAGGGGCTCTGGGTCGATCCCCTCCCTGTTGTGTATCTGTAAAGACAGACCCGTTGTGGGAAGGCTTCCAAACTTGACAAGAGGGCAGAACCTGCAGGTGCAGTTTGGGGAAATGGCAAAAGCAGAGCTGTCTTGGACTTACCATACATAGAATCAGCAGTGCACGAAACACAGTTGCTACTCTTGCAAAGATTTCTGTCCAGTTCCATTTACTGGAAGTTTGATCCATTCTAACCTGCTGCTAAAGTCCTCACATTTCTCTCCCTGGCAGTTACAAGGCTTGTTTTGCTTTTCCCATTAGCAAATTAATTGATACTAACCCTCCATTCTTATTGTTTGACCAAATCATAGGGATGTGCAATTTATGCTTATAAATTTGCTCATGCACCTGTATTTTCTATCTGTCTGTGCTCACAGATATATTTCAACAGGACCCTCTCTCCTGCGCCATGCAAGCTCCCTTTTAGACTGTGCTCCTCCAGCACTGGAGAGACTGTGGCTGCTCTTACACTAACACATCAGGTGGGCTTCTCCAGCCTCTTGCACAACAGAGTGGGAATTAGCTCTGAAGCTGGGAGTTACCGTCTCATCCATTGGGAAACTCAGCAAAGAGTGTGCGGCTGTGGTGCAGGAGAGCTGGCAGAGTCACTGCCCTTGCCATTTACGCATTCTTCAGAGAGAAAGTTACTGTTTAAAGGCTTCTCTGCTGCCATAGTGCATGACAAATATCATGGCATTTTAAAGGCATTTAAAAAAAAAACAAAACTAAAACAAAAAAACTCTTTATCCTTTTCCTGTACTCCTTGAAAAATCTTGACCTCTGCCACTGAGCACTTAAAGCAGAAAAGATATTGTTCAGAGACTCATTAAAAATCCACTACTTGCGGCAAACTACAAATAATTATACAGCACTGTAAAGTAGAATAACTGCAAGTCTGCCATTTCTGATTGACTTTTCTCCATTCCTTGCTTCACATGGTGAGCTCTAACTGTTCTTCCGCAACTACAGCACATTAAAGCACCATGACTCTCTCATGGTTACTCTCCATAGCATTCATATGCTTTACCTGCTCTTCATTGTATTTGTCTTGAAGCATCCTCTGGACTTCTTCCAAATTGCATTTCACTTCCTTCAGCCTCAAGGAAAGAGCCTCAGTCTCTTGTAGGTAGTCTGCACTATCTCCACAATCTTCCAGTAAATAAAGGACCTTTTGTTCAATCTCTAATAACCTTGCCTAGAAGGGACAGAAATCAATAATTCATTCTTAGAAGTACAACATTCCTTTCCTGATAACATTCTGAAGTTAATGCTCACACTTCCCATGTCTGAAAAGAACAGAAACATACAAGCAAAAAGACAAATAGCCACCAACCCTCCAGATTTTCTCCAATATAGTCTCTTTTTATTCTGAACAATTAAATAAATTTTATAGAGAGTTAGTCTTAAAACTGTTTCAATAAACAGCCTCTACAGGAAGTTATATTAACTCAGATATGGAGTAATAAAAGAGGAGAGCAGAAATGATAGACTCCATTTGGATGCAACCAGGAAGACAAAACACCCCAATGGGGGAGAAGGAGGCAGTGAACAGACTGATCACATCACCCTTTGGGAGGAATGATGCTGAATTATTAAAACATAGTAACGTTACCATGTGTCAGACAGGCCATTGTAAACTGTTGGGATCTGGTTTTTGCTTCAAGCTGCTGTGAATCAAAGTGCATCTCTGCATTACTTTAAACTCGTGTTTTTAAGGTGTGTGTGGAGACAGGTACCATGGCTCAACTGCAAAGTAATCAGCTGCAGTAAATTAACTGCTTTACACCATATGTCCATATTTAGACACTGTTTCTGCTTCATGCTCTGTGTATTTTTCTGTGTAGGTCTTGACTAGGTTAGAAAAAACTCCCCCCCACCAAGTTCGCATCTTAACATTGAGCCAAACTATTAAAAGCCTACAGGAATTCAGCAGCGCTTACAGCTGCCTGATGCCTGCTTGTTTTTACTAGTTGGAATGGCCCTGTTGAAGCCTATGCTAACATGAACCCTGAATGGGATCCAGACACAGCCAGCTGCTTAGGTGCATTCAGGATCCTAATTCCCACAGAGTTCAGCACCTGAGTACTTGGCTGAATCACAGCCTAAACCCAGAGGCACTTCTTGGCATGGACTCAGTTCCTATTAAAAAAAATCCCACCCAACAACAACAACAACAAAACAGCTGGAAATGTCTCTTAGTAATTTAAAATGGGGACATTTTGGTATCAACTCCTTTATGGCGAGTGAATTTTGTTGCTTTAGGTAGACTCAGTGCTTGAAGCAAAGTGGTACACCAGACTGGTGCTGCAGGGAGTTTCAAAGTGGCATGCCTGCACATTTTCTTTTATTTTGCATGCCAGAGAAAAAAGCTGCGTGCCAGGAATCCCACCCACCCCAGCCCTTCATGCCAGTCTTGTTTTCCTCCACCCGTTTTCACCAATGAGTACCATCCACTCCTTTCCTTCCACTGCCATCCGCAGCAAGTGGCTGTCCTAGCCACTAGTAGGTCCAAATATCACCACTACTCACAGAGAGCAGGGGAAAAGCCCCTGTCTTTCTGCCTATACTGGCAGCTTTTTGCAAAAGTGCTAAAGAAGAATTTACCAGCTTAGAAGCTATCTTATACCAGTCTTTTAAATCACTCTGAAAAAAACAGAAAGTGAAAATGTCAAAAGAAAAAATACTGGTTTTTTTCTAACTGATTTATCATGATTGAGACCTATGAAAAATTGCCTTTTAATAGAGGATTCAAGCTACACTGAGCTGTGTTTCTGAAAATAATCCAAAGAAAACAAAGCTTTAAAAATACTCAAGAATTCTACCTAAATTCCCCAGACGCATAAAGATCCCAACTCTAAAAATAGGTGTTTTAACTAAGCCCTTGGAAAGCTGCACCTGAAACTGAAGCCAACCGGTTACCTGTTTTCTGCACAGTGTAACAAAGCCAATTATGCGGGGAGAGAAGCAGTCGGCATAGCTTTTCTGCAGACACACACCCCAGCGAAGGGCAATGTGTTTGGATGGCAGCAGCAAACTGACCGCTCCATCTTACCTGGCAATCAGCAAGCTGCAGTTCCACCATCTGCTGCATTTTGGGGGTCTGGGGGTCTGATCTCAAGGACATTTTAGTTTTGTCTAGCCATTGTTCCAGCTCGGCAACCTGGGCCTGGCACACCTGGAGGATCGTTTCCGGCTCAGGCCTACCGCCATCCACCACTTCCTCCAAATGTCCCGCTTTCACTTGAGAGCCCTGGGTGGCGTTGGGGACGGGAGACGGCTTGTTGCTCTGAAGAAAAGCACATGAAAGAAATGCGGTTATCTATCTGTTTTTTAGTTTCTTTCCCCTCCCCTTACCAGTGGGAGATGTTTAACTTGCACACTCACAGAGCTCCGAAACCACTCTGCCACCGTGTTCCCAGATTAAAAAAAAAAAAAAAAAAAGAAGGAGAGAGAAAGAAAAAGAAAGGGAAACTCAGCAGCCAGGCGATCCCATCAGGGATCTGGTGTAACAGGTTACCAGGCAGTGATTTGCATTTGCACAGGTATACCTGAGCGCACAGGAAGTGGGATGACTCACCATTAACCAGTTCTCCCCTGAGGAGAGATGTTTTTCTGTGGGAGTTAGATGTAAAAGCAATGCAGTTTAAAGCTGCAAAGCAAGCTGTTGGGCAACACTTACAAGCTACTTGCATGTGTTCAGTCCCAACAGTCAAATATGCTTTTTTCGGGCTATAGGTCACACAGAAAAAAACGGTGTATGTCTTGTGTAATTCTTCTTATTTGTCCTCCTTATTGCACTTCCGTAATAAGAAGTCCAAACTGCTTGGTGATATCAGCAGTTGCTTGGAAGGCTGTACAGGTCTGTATAATACCTCCACACATGCAAATACTGGCACTTAGTAAGTAAATCAAGCACAACACCACAAGAACAAAACTACCTGTACACTCCCACGGCTCTAGAGCACCCACACATTCAGGCAACTGAGATGGTCAGTGGTAGTGCACATGCTCCACACTAAATGAGATTTAGCAGAAAATCAGAGAGCAAAAATACATTGCTTCAGCTATCAATGCCTTACTTTAATCCCTACTGTTCTTGTTTGCCTCAGATAGTATGGGACAGTGCCATTAAACATAGAAAGTAAATCTGAGTATACAGATCCCTGAACAATCTAAATATGTCTATTGAGGTGTATGTGACTGAAGTAATAAAAAAGTACCAGTTTACTTCAACCTCTACCTGGAATTTTGAGCTCTAAATCTAAGCCTGGTTGGTTTAGTTCATTCATTTAAATAACAAAACATCACACATGCATAATACTGTGCATGAGACCCTTTCACATGTATGTGTACATACGCATTTAGTTTACACTTATGGCATGCTCTGCCCCTCCCCAGTGAGACATCGTTACTGCAGTAAACTTTATCCCCTTCCTCTACAGAAATAGAAACTTAGATATTTAGTCAAATTAATTGAATAAAATAAAATGGTGTCATCTCTTCAGGTGTTCACGCAGATATCATGTGTTTCTGTGCCAAGACTGAGATGGAGATGCCATGGAGTGGACAGTTACCATGGCTTAAGTCACAAAGAGTAGAATCATAGTATAGTTTGGGTTGGAAGGGACCTTTTTAAAGGTCATCTCGTTCAACCACCACTGCAATGAGCAGGAAGGCCTTCAACTATATCAGGTTGCTCAGAGCCCCATCCAAACTACCCTTGAATGTTTCCAGGGATGGGGCATCTATCACCTCTCTGGGCAACCCATGCTAGTGTTTCACCACCCTCACTGTAAAAAATTTCTTCCTCGTACATAGTATAAATCTACTCTCTTTTAGCTTAAAACCATTACCCCTTGTCCTAGCGCAACAGACCCTGCTAAAAAGCCTGTCCCCGTCTTTCTTATAAGCCCCCTTTAAGTGCTGAAAGGCTGCTGTAAGGTCTCTCCAGAGCCTTCTCTTCTCCAGGCTGAACAAGCCCAAGTCTCTCAGCCTGTCTGCATAGGAGAGGCGCTCTAGCCCTCTGGTCATCTTCATGGCCCTCCTCTGGACTTGCTCCAACAGGTCCATGTCCTTCTTATGTTGGGGGCCCCAGAGCTGAACGCAGTACTGCAGGGGGAGTCTCACCAGAGTGAAGTAGAGGGGCAGAATCCCCTCCCTTGACCTGCTGGCCATGCTTCTTTTGATGCAGCCCAGGATACAGCTGGGCTGTTGGCTGTGTCACCTTCTCAGAGGAATACACCTCAATTTCTTTGAGGTATTTCACCGGTGTTTCCCTCTTGGCTCCTGTTACCTCAGGATCCCCTGGCTCATCTACGTAAGACTTCAAGTGTGCTCCAGTGTACCCTGCACATCTCAGAGCAACAGGCTGAGGGCCCTCACTAGCACCCCATCTACCTAACCTTGGCACATCATGCCACAGCTTGTCACGGGCAAGCCTGATACTATCACCCTCTCCCTTCAAGTCCAGTTTAAAGCTCTGTCAATAAGCCCTGCTAGCTCATGAGCAAAGACCCTCTTCCCCCTTTGAGAAAGTTGAATCCCATCTGATACCAGCAGGCCTGGTGCCACATAAACCATCTCATTATCAAAAAAACCAAAAATGTGGTGGTGACACCAGGCATGGAGCCATGTATTAATAGACTGGGTCCATCTGTTTCTTCCAATGTCAGTGTCCGCAACTGGAAGGAGGAAAAATAACCTCTGCTACAGATTCCCTTACCAACCATCCCAAGGCCCTGCAGTCTCTTCTGATTGCCCTTTGACTACATGTTGCAGCTTCATCACAACCCATATGTTAGAGCAATGATGGGTAGCAATTTGAGGGCCAGGTTAGAAAGTTTCCTAGTGATGTCCTCAACCCAGGCCCCAGGAATGAAGCAGACTTCCCCAAGAGGAGGATCTGTCTGGCATATTGGGCCTCTGTTCCCCCTCAGAAGGGAGTCACCTACAACTATAACCTGTCTTTTCTTCTTCATCCAGTAACTCAAATGTTTTTTCTGAATCCTAAATTGTGTTTTAGGCTGCTATAACTGAATTTGGAAGCAGGTATGTTTGCATGGGAGTGACAACATGCCAGGAGGAGGAAACTGTATCATCTAGTAATCACTAAAATAGGAGGAATTATTTAATTTTAGCATGCAGTTAAGCTCTAAATGGAGAAAATATAATTGACTTCATAAATCTCTACACATACACACATCTCTAGAAAAACCAAATAGAGTTACCATTGATTAAAAGAAATGTCTTCCTATGTAATTGATCTTGTAAATAAATCATTTAACAACAACAAAAAAATCACTCCCTATAGGGAGTTGTGTAGCATACAGAAATGTCACAGTGTAGCAAAACACTGAAGTAGAAAAGATGCTGCAAGCAAAAAAGCTGTCTGGTATGGTTTGAGGAAAGATGACCTCTAAGAAACCTGTCCACTTGAGCAGAGAAGGCAGGACCCCTGGCTCACAGCCTGTCAGCATGCTCTCCACAGACCACAGAGCCGCTGTGTCTGGCTCAAGAAACTGCTCCACTGAACTTCTGTATTGCTTGGTCCAACGGGTTGCGAGTGCCCTCAAAGGCAAGACGCTGACAAAACACAGTGGTGGCACACAGAGGTGCCAGGAGGGTGTATGTTGTATGTTGTCTTGTAAGGCTCCCGGAAACCCAAAACATTCAGATGGAGGTTAAGTCTCCTGAACACAGGTGTCTAAATTCCCATTATCCTCAATGGAGATTTACTCAGTGCAGCCAGGGGTTCAGCTCAGCCTAACACAGACAAGCGGTGTGAGGTCAGCTCAACCACTCACTGTGCTTGGGTACTGCAGTGACTACTTCTTCTGCAGCTGCCAAGGGAGCTTAGACATGTTCTGCACATGCAGAGAACAGCATTGCAGTGTAGCAGAGAGAAAAAACACAGAGATCCTGCATACATAATTACATCATACAAATTACATCATACATATTACACTCACAGGAGCCTATATCAATACAGAATATATTGTGCTGCTAGCTGCGTTTTAATAGTTTGCTGTAGTTTTTTTAAACTATAAATTAAAGGTTAAGCATGATGGAAGAAATCAGGGGGAATGGCAAAGTGACCTGGGGGCCTGCTCCTGCCTCAGGCAATGACAGATTCTGTCATCTTCCATGCTCTAAACCCAGGAAGAGCTGAGGCTGCTCCGCTACTGGTCTGCTCCTCCTGGCCTTCCTGGAGCATTCAAGTCTGTCTCCATACGCCCTTTTGCGGCCCACTCCTCCCTTAGCCTATGCATGCCTTCCACAAAGCAGCAATATATGAGAGTCTCAATCTCCTTAATTTCTGTTTCTGATGTTTACATCACTTGAACCCTGCCATTCATGCCTGTATGAATGCCAGTGATTTACTGCCTGAAAATACACCATTTTGTTCCCTAGTAAACTGCTTTTTCAAGGAGGAAATCGAAATATATTTATTATCACCCAAAGCAGCAATATCAAGAGGCCCATAAAGGGTTGTAGGTATCCTACCATATCATAAATACTGCAACAAACTCCAGTAGCATAACCAGAATGAAACAGGGCCTCTGCCCAATAGGTAGGTTATGTGAGCTCAGAAGGTCACCTTGTTCAGCCTACTTCAGGCCTTCAAACTCACCATAGCCTCACTGCCATCACCTGTGCCAGGGCCTTCAGTGTTCTGCAAAGTTTGCATAGATGTTTCCTCACCATGTTTACTGTGCGATTCCACTATCTCATCAGCACCCTGTAGAGAGAGAGGGGCAACAGTGGAAGTATTTGTATTATTAGTGTAGATGTGTAGTAGTATAGATGTGTAGTAATGTAGATGTGGCCCTTAGGGACATGGTTTAGTGGTGGACTTGGTAGTGTTAGGTTTACAGTTGGACTCAATGATTCTAAAGATCTTTTCCAACCTAAATGATTCTATGATTATTGACTTGTGCTAGAGAAGCCTCAAAAGGCAGCAGCTGCTCAACCTATGGTGGTCCTGGCCCAAAAGTATTCACTGAGAGAAGTTCTCTTATGCCTGTAACATTGATATACAGAAACAACAATTGCAGCTATCACATTATTGAGACACCATGAAGAACAGGGCAGAATGCCACCAAAACTGTAGCCAATTGGGTGTCTTAGATGCTGATCTACTCATGTACAAGGAGAACCTCTTCCACAAATCATCCTCCCAACAAAATGCACATTTTGCAGCCTTTCCAGGAATTAGTGAAACAAATTGCTGCTACCAAATGTGCATTTCTATCTTTGGGGTTTTTGTCAGGCTAGAAGAAATTAATATAGTATCACAGAATCATTTAGGTTGGAAAAGATACTTAAGGTCATTGAGTCCAACTAAGATGTGCAACACGAAAAGAGATTTTAAATGGAAGGATTTAGTGTGGTATGGAAGATGGAGGCTCTGAATAAGGCCACGATGTCCTGCATTTCTACAGTTCTCTTGCTTTCCATTTCCAGACTTCAGCAATACCTAGGACTTGTGCAGGCCTTTTCCATAAAGATGAGTTCCCATCCCCGTGGAGATAAACCCAAGTGCATTACCTGAACGATGCCATCCGACAAGGTACCACAAGACCAGGAGGTTGCACTGTCTTCCTTGTGCCTTTCATCATCTCTTTCTGAAGGCCAAAAGCTTGCGTCTTTCTCTGTGGCTGTACTTCCCTTTGAAAGCAGTAACAGCTCAACATTAGTTTGTGAACAGGAAACTCAAATATTCCTTCAGGCAATGTAAATTACCTTTAATAACACTTTGCTCTGTTTCTGCCTTGTTTATCTATCTTTATTGTGGTTCTCAAATCCCACCTCTTCCCTTGCTTTATAGCTCTGCTGCAAGATGAATGGCAGCTGGATGACACTGATAGTTTTCTCTACAGACCTCAGAGTATCCTCATTTTTTTTCACACTATTTAAAAAAAATAAAAACCCAAGAAACCATCTTTCTCCTGTCCTGTCCCCTAAAAAGTCCTGTATGTAAAGAAAACTGCACCAATGAAGGTGCAGAATCAGAAACCTTGAAACTGAAGTGTTTGGATCAGAGTAGTAAGACACCACTTCTATACAAGCTGTTTGGATTTCTTTGCACTATCTAGCCATGGAGTTTCATCCTTGTCTAGCCTAAAGTAACCCCTCTAAAACTTGTCACCTCTTTGCCACATTTCCTTTTGATTCTTGTTGCAAGGGTGTAGCAAAAGTCTAATTAATATCCATAGCGAGGACTTCAGAGAAACGGAGATTCTTCAAAACTTGGTTGAGGCCACGGTCCCTCCCAGGAGATGCACATGACAATAGCTGGTCACTACCAGCCTAGGCAGTCTGTGAACTGCTGTGCAAGAGGGGAGCTAGGCTACAAGCTTGCCAGCACTTCTGCACATTCCTGATTTCATTCAAATACCTCTCATTTAGTCCCTAAGGTGCAGGAAAGTGTACAGAAAGTTTCATGGAATTTTTTTTCATTTTTCCAAAAGCTGTTAACTTTATCATGAAACTTTACTCCCAGCTTTGCTCCTCTACAATTCACCTGGGCATTCAGACTCCCCAGATTCAGAGCAACCTGTTGAGCAGTGTCCCCCAGTTTCTCCCATTCTCCCAGAAATCTCTCTTAACTTCATTCCCTATAGTCTGATCATGCCCTTTTTTTTCTTAAGCTCAAACGTACAAATCATTTTGGTTGGGTTTTTTTTTTAAGTTTTAGCACTTCAGAGTCTGTCTAATTCTTTCTGAACCTCACCTCCGCATCGGTATTTAAGCCCATATTTTGCCACTAACACTTCCATAAAGGAGGTATTGCTGTATAAGCAATCCCACCAAAAGCAGGATCACACATCATAGAATTCGTATTGTAATATTGATAGGCTGGCTTGAGTGCAATTTCTTAGTATCCTGGAGTGATAGCAGATGTTTCAATTTGTTCTGAAGTAGTTTGGATTTACACATTTTTCAGCACTTGTCCTGTACCAAGATCTTGTATCTTACATATACAGCTGTATATATAAGATATATACTGAACTCACCTTGCTGTGGAAAGAAGAGTCTTCTGATTCTTCATCTAAGGAAGGTAGAAAGGACATCATTCCTCTTTTTTTCAACTATAAAAATACACAGAAAGAGACAGCCCAATTATTCATGACAAGAACAGTAAAAGCTTCTTCTCTTCTGCCTGTAAACCAAAAGAAAGTTACCACTTGGGGTCCACTTTTGGAGAAGCACTGAACATCTGCCACCCTACATTAAAGTAACTGAAAGCTGCAGGTACTAAGCACCTCTGAAAACTGGGACTTTTCTCTATGCTGTAATGTTTCAACATCACAGCTATAATTGGGACAAATTTCATTTTGCTCCATGAAAACAATTTACCGAAAATCCCAGAACAACTGATTATCAACAAAGCTACACATCAAGCATTTTGCTATTGATTGCTTGATGCAAACTTCTTGTTGGACCTGCTCATGCTAAAAAATAATCAGAGGCACACCTCTCTCCCAACTCAGTCGGGGGACCATTCAGAAGCACAAAGGGGAGGAGAATTAGTATTGATTCACAGCTGCAGGGGTGCTCCTCTTTCACATGCCACTCCTCCTGGAAGAAGAAGGGTTATTTACCTTCCCTTTTCAGCTCTTGTGATTACAACGTGGTGCTCCACTTACCTGCTGACCAGAAACATCAGTCCCAATCGAGTCACTTTGTGCTAATCCAGAGGCTGTGGGTTCATCTCCTGTTTCAGGCACTTCCTTCTGTAAGTGCTGGTGAAGCTCAGACATTGAATTCTTCATCCCGGTAAGGATATCTTCCTTTCTTTGGCACAGCTTTATAATTTCTTCTTTTACAGCTTCCATTTCTCCCTAAGGAGCAACAATATCTGTAAGCATCCGTTTTTTTTACTGAACCAAAGAGTAACGTAACAGATGATACCAGTGATGCATCTTACTGGGACTGGGGCTATTTCCTCTTTTTCCTTTTTCCGGGCATAGGGACAGTTCCCCATTGTCACTGCAGGACATGTACAGATATATGCAAAACAGCAGCAACAGATTCAGCTCAGGACAGCACTTGCTGCCTGTAATGCAGAAGTTGGTAGTCTGGAAGGAAATGTGAAAGGCTGGATAACTAATTCTAACTAGGTCCTGCATAGCCATGAGAATATGAGTTTCCTTCAGGACAGAGGGAATGCAGCTGGGTTGCATTACTTTGTGTGTCAGAGCAGGTGATGTTACTACCAACTACCTTCTCTGGAAACCTGACACAAAACACTTGGGATAGCCTTGTTGAGGGCAAAGACAGCAATAAGGGTAGCTCAGGGTTGAGTCGTCTTTGCTGAAGCTGGCCTAAAAGAAGGAAACAAACCATTTGCTGGGTTTTAGTGACAAAACTATCCCATGTCTTTGAATGTGATATTGGGAGCAGTAGTCCCCAACAAAATAGAAGGAAAACACTTAAAGTTCTGCAGGGATTAAACAATAACACAAGTAACTCTGCACTAACAAAGGGGGAAATAAATCTATTTTGGTCTCCTCCCTGGCCATGACTATTGCTCTAGCTGGTGTTCTGCCCTTAGAGCTTTCTGCTAGGGCCTTTCCTTACCACCCAGTCTCCAGGTGAGCAAAGAAAGCACAACAAATAACAGAGTAAGACAGGGCAAGGAATAAAATGCCCCACTCCCTTCATTACTGAAAGTGCTAAAGCTCTTTGAAGCATTGTTCCTTGCTCAGAAAACTGAAACATGGTTAAAAATCCCATTGCACCCTGGGCTCAGCCCATCAGAGCAAGCTTTGATACTAGGTTTGAAATAATTCCACACCATGCTCTATCATGGTGTAAATAATGCTATGCGAGTAATAATCCATGAGAGCTGAAAGCAATAAGACTGCTGGCTCTGTCTCGACTACAGCTTCTTCCATTAATAACGCTAGTATGGCTGCATGACAGAATGTGGAGGCAGGGACCCCAGCAATTTTTCAAAGGACATAGGAACTCTGCTCAGACAAGGATGTTTTTTCCTTTTGTACACTCAAAAACACGAGGTAAAATCTTCCATAGGTAGAGGCAAGAAAAGGTCTTTGGAATGAAGGAACAGCCATCTATGATAATTTGGCATATTTTTATAAATGTCCACTAAGAACAGTATTTCTATTTGTTTCATTGCAGGAGGAGACTTTACAGCATACATTTACCAGCTACTGCTTTGCAATCTTAACTAGCCAAAAGCCTCAGAAACCAAATCTTTATTAATATCACTTCTTCATCTGAAGCCACTCCATAAGATAGGCCATTCCATTGCCCACTTCTATTCATGAAATGTTACAATTGTGAAACAGTTTTTTTCTAAAACAAGAGCTATTGAACAGAAAGTCCTATACTCAAAGACAAAAACAAGTAAGAATCAGGAAATGAGTCATGCTTATTACTAGCATCAAGCCTCCAACATCCAACCACCTGAAAGCAGAGCAGCTATGTACTTAGGAGCCTACTGAGTAATTATAGTTATTAGGCAAGTACAATGTATGTGTATTAACTTTATTGTGACTGACTGCAAAAAGCTGAGCATTTCAGAGGCACTTATAAATAGTTATTACACTTAATTAGTAATTTCCTGACTTCTGCAATGCTGTCCTTAAAACGCACGTTATTTTTGTATTAAATAATCAATTCATCCACTACAGAAAGCAGCCAACTGCAGGGAGAAAAGCAACACATGTTTATTAGTTGATGAAAACAGTGTGGCAGTGAGGATAAGGAAAGGAGTCTAGAGAATCTAACCCTAACCAGACTCACCAAAAGTACCATTGCACAGCCAGTGATCAGAAATGGACTCAGTTCTCTCCTTATGCACTATCCCAAGCTGCTACCTCAGCAACATTAGCAGGATGCTGAGCACAGGCAAGCTATCAGTGCTGCATATTGTTTCACCAAAACAGCTGTCAGCTGTCATGAAAACAGCACTCTAAATTTTCCTTAGAAGTTGCTATAGGTACAAATGACACATCAAAATTAATAAGGAGTGTATTATCAAAGATATACCCAACTTGCGAACTAATATTAATTGTAATATCTCTCGGTATATGTCAACTTATGTATCTGTAGTCACATTATGGCATTCAATTGCTTGCTTGACTGTGGCGGGGAGGGAAGCGCACTGCTATTTCTCAGTGCTCTGCATCGTCGTAATTAGCATTAGTCAGGACAAGTAACAGACATGAGGGGGGAAACAATGAAACCCACCTCTGGACAACAAGTCTTCTGAGCCAGTGGTTGATCTTCATGTGATATTTCAACCAAGTTGTTCTTTAAGAATTGTTTCAATTTTTCAATTTCTTGCTCACATTCTGCTGTTTTCTTTACAGCTTCCTGTGAAATGGTAATCCTCATAAATAATTCTGAATTAAATAGTACAGAAACAAACTAGTCAGTAATGCAACAAATATGTATTGAAGAGTATTGAAGCCTCCTTTGCATCTGCAGTTACGTGTAAAACAAACTCCGTTCTGCTAGCTTTGCACAACCCTATCCTCACTAAGTTTATTATTCACTTGCTAAAGACAAACAAACTGCTCTCTCTATTAAGTCAAAGTATGGTGGGGTATTCTGACTAGGAGCACATCTTTGCTTACTCCAGAGCAGAGCTCTGAATTTGGCTATAAAATGCAAACGGAGCAAATTTAATCACATTCACTACAATTTAGAACAGGTTGAGAAAAAAAATAAAAAAAGAGAAATTACAGGGTTTCGTATCAAATTAGAAAGCCTACCTGATTTTTATTAGTGCTCAGGTCTTTACTGCCAGCTAGTTCTGCACTGACCAAAAATGAACTGTGCTCTACACCAGGCAGACACTGCAGCTCAGAGGATAAGCCAACCACAGTATCTGACAATTTGAATACTTGCTATAAAAATGATAAGTATTTCCACTTTGTGTGAGCTTCCTCTTCTTACATGGCTTATAAGAAAGCATATTATATGTTATAAACAGGCAAATTCACTTTTACTCATTTGACAGTGACAGCAAAATCCCATCAAGCCCCATGCTTAACTGTTCATGCAGAAATTGGCAATCTCCCCACATACATTGCTCATGTTTGTCAGCCACAGCCTGCCACAATGTCTCAGTTAATTAAGAAATTGTTACATCTACAAATCAGATATTTTGTGAAAACATTTAATTTGTAGAACATTTAGTGGCTCTGTGTTTTCTGAACCATGGGCTGAGAACCAAAGTATATCTAAGGACTATTCCTCAGGTGTCTGCGAAAGGTAATGAAGAAAATGCAGCCTACTGTCAACACGCTTGAACTTACTCTGCTGATAGCAGCACCTGAGCTGCCTGACAGGTTGAAAAATCTCTCTGCAATGCATGCACAGACTCTGCCTTTCAGAGCAGAGTCCCTCCTCTTATGAACAGTGACAGTGCCATTTCTTCAGTCACTTCACTGTAGCACTCCCTCTCAATAAAACACAAACTAATAAGGTTCTAAATGATTATTTTATTTTTTTTTACTTTCAGTTTTTAAAAGGAAGAAAAAACTATTTTCCCCACTTGGGAAAAAAAAAAAAAAGCCAAATTGGAGAGGAAGATATTTAATTGTGGCCTGTAATCTTAATGCCATAGCTAGAATGGCAAAGAATCAGAGGAGGGAAAAAACAGTTGGTCTTCTCTTGCTCAGTTTTAATGAGAAACTAAAAGTCCTTCTAAAAGAGAGATTGTCTTACCCATACCTTCATTTCCACATGAATAGGACTGTTTAGTAATAGGTAAAATACGTACTACCTCAAATTTCCTTGATTAACTACAGAATACGAATATTTTCTATATAGACTCCAATGTCTTCTGTCATAGACCAATATGTGAATATAGCTACTTGCCTGAAGATAACTCATCTATTCCCTGCCTTCCACTGAGGGGCAAAAAAAATTATTTTATCCTTTTCCTAGTATAACATAAATTATGTCATATATGTGGGACTGAATCTCTTCCTAGAAGTGTTGCCTCTCTTTTGAGTTATTTCATGCTTAACATTTGCTCTTTACTTTTCATACTGTGGTAATATTAGAAGACCATAGTGTACATACAGGCAGGCACTGTATTTGTTACAGAAGAGCTTACTGAAAATGAGCACAGTAAATCATTAAATATGCAAATACTGCCACTCTCATGCACAGAAAACCGGTAGAAGCAGCTGCAGCTTCCAGCTCTTCTTCCGGGTGACATTATTTAGGTAGCGATAGGTGTGGTACTTGGCAGGCCGTATAAAAAAAAAGGGCAACATTCAACACAGATCTAAGTCACTTAACATCCTGCCCCAAAGCATTTACACTACCTATTACAGGTTTTGTTTCTGTTATGCTTTCTCGGGTGTTACACTGCAACTGAATTATACAAAAGTTACTAGTGCAAAATCCTGTTGCATCATAGAAAGATATGGGCGAACACTAAAATTTCAAAACTAATCCTCAGGAAAAAAATAACTATGTATGTATTTGTACAGGAAGCTTGCTTCCCATTTGCTTTCCTCTCTATCAGGATACTTACTACCTTTCTAATGCAGCACTCAAAATGCCATCCTTTAATGGCTTTATCCTTTGTTATGTCTTAGCTGGTGCTAGACTTGTATTGAGTACTTCTGCTTTCAACCCATTCAACAGGACTGGAAAATCTTTTTTGCACAGTTTGATATCCTAGCTGCCAAGAATTGCAATTTTTCCAATCTGTTTTCTCACAAAGAAATTTCACTCAGCTACAGATTGTTGGATGCCTGTAAGATAAAGGCAAATGGTGAGTAAAAATGGTTACAGCTGTTTCAAAAAGGAGAATAATCTAAACCTTGACCTAATACTCCACATAAACTGGTTAGAAGTCTCATGATAACACTTTATAATTGCAAAGCACCCTGTTCCTGATGGTTTTAAAGCGTTTTCAGTAACTCTCTGAAAAAGGTACGTTTTACCACATCCATCTTTCAGACATAAGAAATTTCATGGCCAAAAAAAAAAAAATAATTGTAGGGATCATACAGATCTCACGTGGTCATTGCTTTTTTCCAAACTCCAAGCAGGCATTAGTCATGTAGCATGTTTGAGTTTTTCTTTTGGTATGGTGCTCTTAATTTCACAAACTGAAAATCGAAGATGGAGATTAACATTTTACCTTTGACTTGTGTGTGCCTGGCCTCCGAAATGCCCAGTAATAAGTTATGTGTTTTAAAGCACTCTGCTTTACTTTAACAGGTTTGGAAAACCAAATCAGCAAAGATATCGTATCATTTTTCTAGGTGCTGCTATCATCCTGCCAAGAAATGGATGGGTCACATGAGAATTTTCATACATCTGCTAACATGGGAACATACATAACTGAACTCCAGATTGCCTCCAAGTATATCTACCCTGGGCAATGGAGCGTGATGCAGGTATCCCTGAATTAAAACCTTCCTGAGCTGGTGCAAACACATTGCTCAGTGAAGTGCTGCAGAGATACCACTTCAGGTGTGGAGCCAGCATAGCTGTTAAGTAACTCATACCGCCCATGAGTTAATGCTCATTGACCCTGCTGGCACTGCCTTCTCCTACAGCCGTGTGTCACACTGATGCTGTTATATCACTTCTGTTTCCAAACCTGGTCTGGCCAAGAGCATCTCCAAGCCCCCTGTCGCATGTTCACTTATGCAGACACATCCTTGCATGGGGCCTTCTGAGGGCAGGAGTTGGCCTGCCTCAAAACAATGAATTAACCAAGCAACAGTGGTAGAAAATGGTCACTTTCCTGGCTCACTGATTTGGGAAGATCATCTCTATTAAAAGACTTTCTGTTGACAGCAATTTCTATCTAATGTCTGTCAACAAGAATTTCCACGTTCAAGGTAAGTTTAACGACTTGAATGTTGCAGATGTAAGCACTTGCATATAACACTGTCCTTCAATCATCAGTTGTGCAAACCCAGGTCATAAGACACTTGGGCCTTCATTTCTTCTACAATATGCTAAAACACATGGTGTCAGTTGTGACTGAATTGGAAAACTGAAATGAATTTCAGTACTATCCAGTGTGCCTTGTTGTAGTATCAAATTACACAGAAAAAAAAGGGAACAAAAAAATCCTCAAGCCATTACATAGAAGATGAAGTAGGTGTACTATATGCCTGTAAAAACAATATTGTCTAGTGATCAAAATTATTATAAAATAAAGGTGGTTTAGGTGACAGCAAAAAAAAACCCAAAATCAATTACCTCCAGTAGGTCATTTTGTTCCTTAGTAATTTTTTCTAATTTCTTCAATTCTCTCAAGAGTTGTCTTGCTCTTTGGAAGACCGAGAAAGGTTGCATTTTCACCCCTGGTAGCTGAAGTGCTTCCTCGTAGGACTGTATATGAACAATGGTCTTCTGCATGGGACCAACATGGTCAAGTATTACCTATTGGGATACAGGATAGATGATGGATGTGATACTGAGTTGGAAAAAAATCAACATTGAAAATTTATACTACTGTCATGATGTGCAAAAGTTCTCTTTGGTAAGTTTCCTTTTTAAGAAGCAAGAATATTTTAATCTTGGAACAATTAAGTGAAAATCCGTGGTGAGGTTGTCTAAAGCAAGACGAAGATAACACATTTACAATTCTGCTTTTTCTGCATACACATACATGAAGTTCACACAGTGACAAAAAAAGGGTCATATTCAGATTAGTTACTATTTACTAAGCGTGTCATTTCAAAGTAGTACATCTTTGGCAGCAAAGACAGTTAAAAAGCTGGTGCAAATCCTTTGATGTCACTCTAGCCATCTCTGTTTTTTCTTTTTTAGTACTGCAAACCAGCCATGAAATGTCCTATTTTAAAGCTAGTCATTTTATGATGGTCCTATAAACAGTCTTATCAATGTAGCTGAGATGATGAACCTGGATGGAAGCCAGGAGAAACCTCTGAAGAAGGCTTTCCTGTCAAAGACAGCATTTCGTATCACAACACCCCGAGCGGATGCACAGTTTACAACCACCTTTATCAGTTTTGGATGAACAGAAATGTGCAGTTTCATACCACAATACAGGTTTTATGGAAGACTCAGTGATCAGCTTAGGAAAGACAGAATGGCAATACCAACTCACAACTTCTTGGTTCTAAAGAAACATGAAATCCTACTGAGATATCATTCAGCTGGGAACTTCAGAAGAAAAAAAAAAAAAAGAGTACAAACCACCTACAGGCCTTTTAATTACAACTATTTTTGTTAAATCCCCTTTCAAGAAGATTTCATTTTAAAAGGCCCCAACTGCAATAGAGATGCTTATTCTCTCATTTGTAAGCAGCCTGTATCAGGAATTTTTTGTTATTAGCGTACTACCCAGCTTCAATTTAAAATAAGGAAGTAGGTGAACATAATTTTCCAGAATAAATACTACTGTAGTTTTTTCCATACAATGTAGCCATTACAAAATCATTCTCTGGATAACAAAGCTATGAGAGATATGATGACATTTTTATCCCTCCCCTGAAACTGAACCCATGCTTTCTGAATTTCAGTCAGCTAACAATGTGGACTGTATGTGGTATAAGAGAAAAGCTATCATAATGCTTTGCTTTACTTCACTCAAGCAGAGAAAAGAAAACCATCTGGCCAAGGTATCTTTGCAGTGAAGTCCCTGTATGATGAAATGGTTTTATGGCAAGTTACTCCAGCCTGTGTTTCCAGAAACACCTGCTAAATTTTGCCTTGATTTTTGGAAAAATAGGGCCTGATTTTCAGACTACTTACTGTTTGATGCTAAGCAGAGTGATTTGCAGCAAGTGTCTCTGAAAGCCAGGCCATAAACTGTCAAATATAGCTGGTATGTCTGACAACACATAAATTATGTATTTGAGTTCTCTATGGGCATGTTCTCAATAGTGCTTTAATTTCAAATGTTTTCATTCAAACCATGACTGTGCTTCTTGAAGGGATCTCCCAACAGTCTCACCTTAGGTTTAATTGAGCAGTTGTCTTGGACCATGCAAACTGGATTCCTTTCAAATAAAACTAAAGCAGAAGTTACTCTCCAGAAGAGCCTCTGAAGACACCCAGCCACTAATGGATATCCATTTTACAGGATCAGTCCAAAGTAAGCCCCCAGGACACATACAACACAGGTATCGGGTCCTCTGCACCAACTGTTTTGCCTTACTGATGTGCTCCTCTTGGATTCCACTACTTGCTACTGTAGAAACATTTGGCCAAAATCATGACTGACATAATATTTTCTATCTTTGATTTGAGAGTTAGAATTTGTGTGATACTAAGATTTCAAAGTCATATACTAAAAACTTGTTCATGGTAGTTTGCTGTCACAAAACAGCCTTATGCTTGTGAAAGCATATTTATGCTAACTTATCCATAAATATATAGGGGAAAAAAACGTATATAGGAGTTTTCACAGACCTGTCCATGTTTAAGTTGGTCTTGAGGAGAAAATTCTAACAGATCTTCTGATGACAGGATTGTCTTCATTTTGGCAATGTCTTTCTCAAACGTTTTCACATGAGATTCAATGGCATCCAATTCCTAGATTTTGGGAACAAAGAGAATATTTGTGGATAGTACAAATACCAAAGCCAGCTTGCATTTCTGCCTTTCACTTAAATTTAAAAAGAAATACTGAAAACCAAGTGCAGCATATGCAGGATATGTTAATGGTTGCTACCAATCAAAAGGCTCATTATTACAAATTATGCATCATCCTAACTTCTGGAGGAATTAGGTATCTAAGATCACCCTGAATACAGAATTGAAATATCCTTGAAAAGTCACATTACAAATGACCAGTAGTGAGAAGACACTTTTCCAGTGGTGACAGTTATCAGCATAGGAAACTGGTCTAATTACACTGTTGCAGCTTCCTATGTGAAGAGTCTTAGGTCAGATGGAAAATGGATCCACATACAGTACAGCTGCTCGTGAACTCCCATGGAGACAGTCACAGAATATATTGGGTTGGAAGGGACCTTGGGAGGTCTCTGGTACCTGTCAGAGCAGGTCCTTTAGGGCCTGATCCTGTTGAGATTTGGGTATCTCCTGGAATCAGGATTTTATCCGCACTTTGGGCCCCTGATCTAGTGTTTGACCAATCTCACTGCAAAAACAATCCTTCCTAATATGTAGATGAAACTTCCTTTGTTATAATTTGGGTCTGTTACTGCTCATCTTCTCTCTGCACACCCCAAGAAGAGTCTGGTTCTAACTTGTCTATAGTCTCCCATTAGGTAGCAGCAGACAGCAGTAATACCCCCATCCCCAAGCTGTCTATTCTCCGAGCTGAACTGACCCAGGTTTCCCAGACTTTCCCCCTACATCCTGTGCTACAGGTCCCAGCTACCTTGGTGGACTCACTCCAGGTATGTTTATGTCTTTCTTACACTGGGAAACCTAAACCTGAGCACAGCACCCACATATGATCTCACAGGTGCCAAAAAGAAAGATCGCTCTCATGGACCTCTCAGCTACACTCTTGCTTAGGCAGCCCAGAATGCTGTTGGCCTTCTTGTTGCAAGATCATGCTGCTGTGTCATGATCAACTTCTTGTCCACCAGAACCACTGGCCATTTTGGCAAAGCTGCTTTCCAGCTGATTGGCCCCCAGCCTTTACTGGTATTTGGACACATTCCCTCCTGGGTGCAGGACTTTGCATTTGCCTCTGTTGAACTTCAGCCTGTTTCTCCAGCCTGTCCAGGTGCCTCTGAATTGGAGCCCTACCCTCCAGCAAGATAAGCCCTTTTAATTTGCCAGTCAACAAGTCCTGCCTTTCTCCTCCTAAACAAGGAATTTCATTGACACTCCTAAAGTATACAGCTTAATTAGATACCAAACACCTTCTGATGGTTTGTTTCCAAACAATTAATTTCCTCACTTGGCACACCTACTAAAACCAGCACACCTTTTTTCTATGCAGGCAATGTAAGCTGTATTTCATAACATATGATGAAGCTCTGATAAAAGGCACTTATAGATCACCCAAACTTACATCAGCCACATGCTGGATCTGTGGAAGAATCTCTGCTATCTCATGCTGTAAAGTTGCCACTTGATCATCTACTTCATTTAGCTGTTGCATTACAGTGTCTGTTTGAAAGACTGGCGTTAGCTCTTCCAGCTCCAAGTAAACACTGTGTAGAAGATTTTGCTTTTGCTCTGAGTCTTCCAAAGCCATCTGGAGACAAAATAAGAGCTTAGTTTGATCCGCCAAAGGTGAACATGAAAGTTTCACAGAGGTTAGGACCAGAAGGAATCAGTTTTAATTTCCTGCATGTCATTATCCATTGCATATATTCCCAAAAGCTTAGTTCAGACTAAAACACTTCACTCCTAAAGGAACTGAACTGCTGTATCCTGCAGGCAGAAAACTGAGGGACTGATGCCATAATTTTAAAGTAATGAATTAGATAAAATAAGTCTAGCTGAGGATGACAAAAGGCACGAAGAGGAAGATTTAAAACTCAGAGAGAGGTCCCACCCCCAAAAAAAGAAAAGTATGAGATCCTGGAGAAGATCCTTCTCCATCTCCTGTGCCATGGTCAGGCTGAGCCCAACTACATAAATAAGACGTGTCAGCCAGACACCTGAAAAGGGTTTTCCGCATACCACCCTGCAGGCAGCAGATGTAACAACATCTCCTGCAGCTAACTGGATGAGCTTTTGGATTAATTACAACAAGTGTCTTCATGAAGAACAGTGAGGGTTGCAAGAAATGCATGTGGTCCACTGAAGGAAAGGACTGAGTGCATGTCTCAATTCTAATGCAAGCCTTGGGTGCATTTCCAAATCCACTAGTTTCCCAGCCCAGAACACATAAAACACCCCAAACCACAAACACAAGACAATAAGCTTTTGTCACAAAAATGTTCACAGATTTTGGAAATCACAGTCTCCCCACTGTGGCTACGTGCTCTGTAACATATCAGTCCAAAACAGTCAGCTACTTCCTGTAAGGAATTCTTATTAGTTTTAGTACAAAAATCTATGTTCAGAGCACCAACATTCTCTCTAGGCCTAAGCCAAGGAAGGGACATATAGAAAACTTGAATTTCAAATACAAAATTGCCAGAAATCCTCTTGGCGCTTGCATGGCCCTAATCTTCCCTATAATATTACAGACATTTGATTCTTTAATTTACCAATCAGAGTTACCTTGAAGAAACAGTGAGAACTGCCTTCCAAATCACAATTCACTTCAAAGTTTCCATCTAACACACAGACATCAGTATACCACTTTATCTTTTTTGTATCACATACAGACAATACAGAAAGAACCGTATGTATTCAGGCAGTAAAAACTGATTATATCCACACAGTAGGGTAACAAAAGACAATCATACATTTTTGGAAGATAGATGTACTACAGTTCAGTACTTTCACAAGATAGATATGACCAACACCAAAAGGTATCTATCTATATTTCATGAGTGTCAACTAGAACTATTTTTCACTTAAAGGATTTATTGAAAATGGTAAATTATTTATGTCAGGAAGACTTAAGAATGCAAAATTGTGTCTGTACAGAGCAACCAGTTCTAACAAGATCATATATCTGCATTAACACTTACCTGAAGGTCATCAGTATGTTTGCGTAAGCTTTTTGCAGAGTCATTTTGAGCATCTGCTCTTAACAAGCAGTTGGTGTTTTCTATCCAATCTTTCACATTCTTCAAGAGTTCATCATATTCTTCCATCTTGTTGGCAGCCTAGGAAATGACAAGATTTTACAAAAAGGCACAAACGCTTTTCTATTCACTGTATAGGATAAACACATCTATGGACAAGATTAAAAGAAAATGGGATGCATTTTCATCAAAGTCAGTTAAATTAGTATGGTGAAATAAAGATCATAATTTTTCTTAAACAGTTTCAAGATTTCAGCCTATCTCCTCTAATCAAAGGTAGGTTCGGTGCTTACATGCTTACATTTCATGCGGGCATTGTTGTGATTTATATGGCAATGTTACTTTAATAGATAGCCCATTAGCAGAGTTACAGAGAACCATCTCATCACCCATCCAGGGGCATGAATTCCCCATGCTAACCCCTGTCAACCATGGTGCAGAACCGGTATTTTGGGGTAGCAGCTGGAGGTGACGTTTGCCACTCCAGAAACTCTTAGCTACAATAAGCCAACACACCTACAGCAGGCTTTTCACTCTTTATTCGAGAGCCTTTGATGAGGTTTTATAAAAAGCCTTTATTTTATGTTTTATACGATGTGCTTTTTTAAAAACTTTTACATTTGCATCTACCTTGTTTAAAATGGCAGTTCTGCGCTCAGCAAGTTGTGAGACCTGTTGGTACTGCTGAAGGGGGGTCACTAAGATATCCATCAACTCCTGTGCATGGCAGGAATCTTGCTCTACTATATCATGCACTTCTGCATCCAGTTCATTGAGTTTGTAATGCCAAAGATCCAGCATATCCCAGATTTGCTGCATGTGGAGAGAGGGGAAATGAAATATAATGTCAGGCTCAAAGATAACAGCAGAGTTATTTGTTCTTCATGTGGGGCATGTGGAATTGTAAAGATTTCGGGACTGATATGACGAGAACAGAACACTTTTGCATCTACTAGTGTAATTCACAGTTGAAAAAAACACATATTTTCCTGGGAGAAAGAACTGGTAAAATATTCACCAGCTAAATGCTTGCTTGTACTTCTCCTTTTACAGACATAAAATGAATGGAGGGCCACTTTATACTCCTGCTAAACCAGGCTCTGTAGAAACAACCAAAAATCTTTTAATACCTGCAAAATTTTATTGGCAAGATTACCTTCTGAACTTCTTTGGCTTTTGCAATGTTATCACTCTTCTGTTGTAACATCTTTTCAATAGCTTGAAGGCCATTATTAATAGTTTCTGCTTTTCTTTTCAGCACATACTGAGGAGAGTTCTGCAAGATTTCAAAGCTAACCTGTCAGAGTAAAGAGAAAATGATAGGGGAGATTACAAAGATCTGTTTGTTTCTGTGCACCACCTCACCAAAAATATTCAAATTCTTTTTACGTTTCTCTTGACAAGTCACTTAAAAACACAGGTATGGAATTACATTTGCAGGGAGAAGCATTAATGTGAGCAGGTTTAACATTTACGTGTTGTTCAATAATTTCCTCTCAAAGATGACTGGTCAAGAAAGGCAATCCCTGAAGAAACAAAAAAATAAGACACTGCAACTCCCTGGGTGCTTTACTTCAGCTGCCCCTGTTCTAATCTGTAACAGGCCAATCGTGCTGTATTGTGGATTTAGAGTCATGCTGTAAGAAACGTAGAAGACACCTTTATGTCTCAGCTGACAGCTATTATATCCATGTAAGAAATAAGGGAATATGGAAGTGCATCAATATACAGTGAATTTCTAAATTTAAATGTAGATATTTATTACTAAAATAAAAGGCTCTAAGCCCCATGAAATATGTGGAACTTAATTTTACTCTGCAGAACTTCACAGAAATGAAAAATAGGCACACTGGAGGGCCTGATTTTCTGTGTAAAAAGAAAAACTCTCAAATAAGATGAAGTTGAGTAATTGCCTGAGCACAGAACTAAACAACACAGTAAGGTACCAGATTACTATGGACTAGATGAAGTGCAGGGATTGAGAAAGTCCTTGCTCTTAGCCCAAAGTGGTGTCTTTTCTTACTAAACCCTGCTAGCTGTTAGCATCAGCCAAGCATGAGGAAATTGTTAAATCATGGTAAATTCTCTGTGTGCTGCAGCCCGAAGATTTAAGGGGCATATGCACACTGCACAGCTTTATGCTGCATTGATACAAAAGATTTCTAGTTTAGTAGTTATTCTGGCTTAAAGCTTTTTACACTGAAATGCTTCATCCTTTTTGTGGGAAGAGGAATTAAGATCATTATTCAGTTAATAAATTATTTATCCATTTTTATTTCCTAATTTTCTTAACAGTATTTATTATTTATAGATTCCAACATGTACTGTCAGACCAATATAATAATACCAACAGTAAGGTATTCTATTGATAAAATTGCATTAATCAAAATAAATATATAGCGAAAAGAACTACAGTGCTCCACTCAAATACTCATGCTTATACTGAAAAACTATGAAGCCCAGTTTGTACTTAGTGCCGAAGACTCCTTGGAAAAAGGAACTCAGACTGTAGTCATTGAACACTTGACCATTACTACTATCCTGGAGTATACCAAACATGAAAAATTACTGATGTTTGGACTGCTAGTTTCCAAAATAGAAGAGAAACATCTATAAATGATGCAACACAGCTGGAAATGAGAAAGCAAACTAAGCATTGACTTCATAACTTCCCTCAGAAAAAACGGTGCATCTGTCAATGCTCTGGTCATTGGTAGGGCAGGATTTTAATTTCAAGACTTCTTACTGGGATAAATTTATTATATTTTTCACATAAAATGCATGGCATTAGAAGTTCAATTTATTGTCATTTTTAGGTTAGCAGATTTATTAGGAAGCAGAATCCCATTAAAATATGACAAGTTAATTCAATTTTACACATACTGGTATCTCCTAGTATGTGACTGAACTGATGTCCACTTCCACTAGGGTTTATTTTGTTTCCTAAATGCATTTTAAAAAATTCCAAGATAGTTTATATTTTTTTCCACTACCTAAATGTGTGGAATCCATTTCATAAGTAGATCCAACATATAATGTGTGCATTGGGATAATCTTTTACCTCAGTAACTGAAATAGTAAACAACAAAAAAACCCCACAGCATAAATACTGTTTTACTTCTCTCCTCCTCCCTCCTACCCAGTTGTTGGTTCTAAAAAGACTGGTTCCATTTTGAAACAGAAACTACAAAGTTAACCGAATTAAAACTAATAAGCTGTAATGAATATGTCTCTAAGTATTTAATCCAATATAAAATGAATGAATAATCTGATAGACACTAACAAGCAACTGGATTTCAAAATAATTTTATCAAAATCTCAAGTTTTATCAAACTTTCAAGTTTTATCAAATTAACTGAGATTTAGCTTTTAAAATTAGCATTAAAGAGTATTATTTCTGAAATGAGAACTGAAAGATTTTTTCTTTTTAAAAGTAACACAAATGAATAAATAAGAGTGATAATTATTATACCAGACTAAAATCTGACCCCAAACTTACAGTATTACTCCATTTTCCTTTAATTTTGCTTTCAGTTAGCACTTTATACCCGCTATAGATAGAAAACATTGCAAAAAGCCAAGGCAATGTTATTTAGTTTTTTTAATTCCCTGCCTGCTTTTAAAGGAATGTAACCGTGTCCTGAGAAGTAGTATAAAGAACCACACCATGATACCCTGCTATGTGTGCAAATTAGATAAAAAAAAAATCCAGTTTCAAAGTTGTCTTTTAACTCAGTTTTGAAACTATCTTCTCAGTTAAGCTATACAAACTTCCCAATCAACTTTGACTATTAGTTCAGTTTAAGAATCAGACTGGATAAAAGACACAATCCATATCACATCCAAGATTTATTGCTGGTGGTTTTGCCATGTCTTCTTTTAATGGAAAAGAAAAAATATTATATTCACACTGCTTACTCTAAGGCTATCCTAGGAGACAGTTAACATGAGGAATGTTTCCTCAGGCATACATTTTCACCAAGGAAAATGCAAATGAAAATAATCAATGTTTCAAGCTGAAATTTATAGTTACAACATTCATCAAATATTGCTATACTTATTTATAAATTACAAAAAAGTAAATATGAAAATTACATCATCAGTTACCTTGTCTTCTAGGTCTTGCAATACTTTCTTGCAGTCCTCCAACTGTGTTTCAATCTCTGTAGGGACTATTGCATACATTTCAGAATACTTGATCCGGAGTTTCTCCATTATATCTTTTAGAGTCTGGCTTTCTTTACCAATCACACTCTGAACCTCCTACGAAATTAAGAATAACTTCAGCAGTTTTACCCAGTTTTTAGTGAGTGCATGTGAACATGTGTATACGTACATATGTATATATACACATACATACATATTGTGTGTTAGATTTCCTACCATGATTATGATTTGGAAAAGTTGTTTTTGTGATATCAAACCTAATTTGACTACCTCTGCAAGCAGATTAACTTTGAGAAATACTCACTCATTTAATCAAATGATGCTTTTCAATCTGTAAGAATTAACTAAACTTGATACTACTCCATGTCAGGCAACTGACGCACTGATGTTTACTGACAGGTATAGCAATGTAATCATTTAAAGCGCTCCTATGATTAAATGTTAACCTTTGTGTTCTCCCTTTTGCCAAAAGTGCATTCTCTCTTTGAAAGATGTTTAATAGCCAATGTTCATTCGTTCATTATTATAAACAACACAAAGACCACAAAAAGCAACAGGTTTCAAGCTGAAGTGTCTGCTTTCAGGCAATTATGCAGAGCAGCACAGCAGGCTCCTTTCAAAACAGTAGTTTCCAGTTCTGCACGAAGAATGTAGGTTTATAAGATAAAAGAAACTTGAACAACTCTCTACAGCCTGTGGCCTAGAAATAAAATCCGATCTAAGTCCACTTGCAGAAAGAATGAAGAAACTCATTTGTTTCGAAGGTTTTCTAGAATTTCAAGTTGGAAAGTTCTGTTTGTTTGCTTTATGGTTCCTTTTCCCAATGCTCAGCTGTTTGAGAAATTCAAATGTTAGCTCAAGTTATTGGGGAAAATGATCTAAAGCTCCTACCAGGCAGTGAAAGACATTAACACCCTTTTCTTTTTCAATCAGGGGTAATGGTAATATATTAACTCCTAGTCTTCACTTGGGAATCTTTTTCCTCACACAAATATAGTTCACAGAAGAAATATTTAAGAGTCAGATTGATTTATTTCCTGTCATCTCTCAACAACTGGGTCTGATATTAAAAAACTCAAAACCATGAAACAGCTTGTATAGGGTTTGTGTGGCAAGGTTTTGGTAGTGGGGGGGTTACAGGGGTGACTTCTGTGAGAAGCTGCTAGAAGCTTCCCCTATGTCCAACAGAGCCAATGCCAGTTGGCTCCAAGACGGACCCACCGCCGGCCAAGGCCAAGCCCATCAGCAATAGTGGCAGCGCCGCTGGGATAACAGATTTAAGAAGGGAAAAAAAGTTGCAGTGGACACAGAAACAACAGCTGGAGAGAGGAGTGAGAGCACATAAGAGAAACAGCCCTGCAGACCCCCAGGTCAGTGAAGAAGGAGGGGGAGGAGGTGCTCCAGGCACCGGAGCAGAGATTCCCCTGCAGCCCGTGGGGAAGACCCTGGTGAGGCAGGCTGTCCCCCTGCAGCCCAGGGAGGTCCATGGTGGAGCAGATCTCCACCTGCAGCCCAGGGAGGACCCCACGCTGGAGCAAGGAGATGCCCAAAGGAGGCTGTGACCCCGTGGGAAGCCCGTGCTGGAGCAGGCTCCTGGCAGGACCTGTGGCCCCATGGAGAGAGGAGCCCATGCTGGAGCAGGTTTTCTGGCAGGACTTGTGACCCTGCGGGGGACCCACGCTGGAGCAGTCTGTGCCTGAAGGACTGCAGCCTGGGGAAGGGACCCACGCTGGAGCATTTTGTGAAGAACTGCAGCCCGCGGGAAGGACCCACATTGGAGAAGTTTGTGGAGGACTGTATCCCGTGGGAGGGACCCCACAGTGGCGCAAGGGAAGAGTGTGATGAGTCCTGCCCCTGAGGAGGATTAAGCAGCAGAGACAGCATGTGATGAACTGATCCTGCGCCGCTGGAGGGGGTAGGTAGAGAATCTGGGAGCAAAGCTGTGCCCAGGAAGAAGGGAGGGGTGGAGGGAAGGTGTTTTGAGATTTGGTTTTATTTCTCATTACCCTACTCTGGTTGATTGGCAATAAATTAAGTTAATTTTCCCCAAGCTGAATCTGTTTTGCCTGTGACAGTAATTGAGTGATCTTTCCCTGTCCTTGTCTTGACCCATGAGCCTTTTGTTATATTTTCTCTCCCCTGTCCAGCTGAGGCAGAGGGAGTGATAGAACAGCTTTGGTGGGCACCTGGCGTCCAGCCAGGGTTAACCCACCACACTGCTGTGTGCCTCATTCTACCATAGAGAAGGCTGTTGCTGTCAAATGGCCCAATTAAGACTGTGCCAACATTTATGAGAGTTTATAGATTCCCTGACTTGAATTTGAAAGAATCAGTTACAACATTAGACTCCAAAACAAAGCATGCCCCTGTGAACTGGTTTCTGTATATAAATGCACGTTCATATTTCGCAGATTGTTTTGCTGGAAAGCAGAAGCCTGTCAAAACTGTCCCAATTTTTTTCCTAAAGTACTAGATGATATCACTTTCTATTTGCATATTCATCTATGCTGGGGAGTTAAAAATTTGCCACCCAACTAAGATAGATTTGTCATCTGGAAGTGAAATAGGCATTTCCATTCAATAAATGCAATAGAGCCCTGAATAATGCTATAGATTTTATAGAAATTAGGTTTCCTTTGGAGGTAGGGATGAAATTGCCCTGCAGATTTTGGCTTACTGGTGTTTGCATTAGGCAATATGAAGGAATTTTTCAATTCAGCTGAATCTTCTCAAAAGGAACTGGCCTGCTGTGATATACCGCTACAAAGAAATCATTTGATGGGATTGCTGCTTAACATTTGCTTGTGCCGATTGCTGTCAGTAACAGGAACAAGGTCTAAGCTCATTTTTGGGTGAGTTTTAGGTGCTCAGAGTAGCACAGTTTGGACGTGAGGGAAAAGAGCAGGCATCAAGCACCTGCAGTGGTAACATTTCCTCCTGGATACAAAGAACTCAGTAAAAGAGCAGACCCAACTCTAAATTCTAATTCTAAATAATTTTAAATAGAAAACTAGCCCTTTCAGACAAATCCATAAGGTTTCACCAGAGTAATGCTGGCTCATGGGTTTTCAGAACTTTCTCAAGATGTAGTTAACATTCCTCTCTCATGCTAACCCCTAGGAAAATGCTCATATCTGCCACCATGTTCTTTGGCTTCTGTACTTTTCCTAGCCCTTTGCTAGCTTCAAGCATCCACCTTCAAAAGAAAATACATGGTGGGGACCCCCAACTATAATTTATACAAGACTAAGCAAAGAGATCCCCAATTTGTAATAGATCTTAGCAGGCTAGAATAAATAAATTATAAAGTTCTGTAGTTAAAAGATAACTCAATTAAATATAATTAAAAAGCATTTTTGATCAAGATTTAAAAATTGAGATAGTAATATAAACAACAAGACTAAATTGAAACAAATGTAATTAAAATAATAAATAAATAAACCCACATTCAGGAAGCGTTAGGAATAGTACTATTTCATAAAGTCAAGAATTCAAAGAACGATAACAAAAATATACTGAAATGATAGAAATGTATAGACTGGGCTGCTGCAGAGTGTTGGTTGCTGCTGGTGGAGACTGTGGTCTTGATTAAAATTTGACTTCTAAAAAGCATTTACCAGGTTAACTCCCTGATGTGCGACATCAGATCCAGAGCATCTGAAGCTGCCCTGGCTAGGTATGCAGAGGGGGAAGAGATGCAGCATATACACTAAGCAGTCTTTCCTAAAAGGCATGCAACTGGCTGTGAATCTCTCTGCAATCTGGAAAGACTTCTATAGCTGCTACCTGGACCACACAGAGGGAGAGGAACGCAAACCAAGGACATGGCAGGGTCAGTCGTATTCTGCTGAGCCAGATTTATTCTCTTTAAGTCAACGTGCATATGTATATACTCTGCCATTAATTTTATCTGGAGCAAGTTCAAGCCCCAACATAAAAGAGAACATATTCCAAACATCCACACACAGTATCAGAGCCGTTACCAACCTCCAGTTGTCCTGCCTTTCTAGTAGCATCTTGTAATAAAACAGATGCAGCATTCTGTAATGCATTTGTCACAGCACTTATTTCTTCAGTGATCTTGTTCCTCTCTTGAATCTCAGCTTGTACAGAATTCTTATGGTCTTGAGTCTTTTCATACAACCTATGAAAGATTTCCAGCAAGAATATATTAAATGTTAGAGTCTGCACTAAGTAGAAGTAATCAAAGAGCATGCTTAATACAGATATTTTTAAAATATATATCCAGAACCACATTTGTCTGTATTTTAATATCGTTTTCTGTAACTAAATCTCTGAGTTTCTGTCCTTTATTGTCTCAGTTTCTTCCAAAACAAGTCTTCAGATATTGCTAAACAAAGTAATCTTGGTAGGCCAAATAAGACAGCATGCATATTTAAACAGCAAATAGAGCTCAGGTTCTCAGAGTCCAAAAATACTGGCAGAGCAGAAGACATTCACAAAGATTTCCATGTCAAAAAGCAGGCATGGAGAAGGGCGAATACAATCACAGATTTGCAAAAAATATTTGAGACAAATTTTAAACAGTGGCACTCACTTAGTAAGGCAAAAGATGATTGTTGCAAAAAAGCACAAGGTCTGATTTTTGTAAGAGTGGAAGACCCACACATCTCATTCAAGTTCACAAGAGCTTGGAGCCTCCAAAAATCAACCATCATCCCTTCTGATTCCTTCTACATTTGAACACAAATTGCAGCCCACACAGGATATGGCCAGGCTCACATCTTTTCCCTAACTACTAACTCCCAATACCCATTTGGAGACAGCAGATGGCTTAGATGGAGCGTTGGTCTGACCCAGAAGGGCATTCATTATCATTTTAAGTGCATTACAACTTTCATATATTCTTTAATACCTAATAAAATGCTGTGCTTTTAAGTAGTTCCATGTCATATCTTCAACAGAAATTTCACACCACTTACTTTTTACAGCGATCCTGCATTGCCTTTATCTCACATAAGGCAGGAAGAGCAGCTTCTGCCTCTGTATTTTCAGATGTATTCAAGATGTTTCTTATTCGGTGAAGAAGTAAGAGTAAGAGCAGCTGTTGCTGGTTGATGTTTTCCTCAAATGAGTTCACAAAATCTAGTAATTCTACCAGTTCCTCTCTGGTAGCCTTTTCTTTCTCTTTAAGACTTTCTGGCTGTTCTTCCTGGAGCTTATCGAGAATTATTGTTTCTCGTTCCAGCTAAGTAAACAGCATGTCAAAGCATGAGATAAAGTGCTTTTTTTATTCCATCACATTAAGTTACATTATTCATTTATTCATATGCATGACTAAGTACCAGGAATTACATAGCCAGAGAGCTTGAACCTCTGAAGTGTGCCAAAACATTTACGTTTGCTTTAACCACGGAGTTGTTCTGGTTCAGAGAATTTGTACTATAAATATCCCCATCATTTTTGACTCCAGGTTCAAGAAAGGCTGGGGATAACTGACTGATCAGTGGGTGGAAAATGATGCTCTGCACTGATCTCAGCCCTTTACAAGCCATTTTACTGAGGGGCCCATCCCTACCACATCCCCCAAAACTTACACTTTCCTGAGCAACTCACCTCTTCATTGATGAATTTCCATTCCTGCTTTAGCTCTTCACAGTTAATTTCCAGCCCTTTCGCCGCCTCAAGCAAACCCAGCCAATTTTCCCACAGCACTGTTACAATCCTGCCCAGTGCCCTGTCACTTCTGCATAATCTCATCAGCTCTCCAGAGACCTGCCTCAGCTTCACAAGATCATCTTCAGCTGAGTCAATGTTGGAGACTAAAATCTTAGAGGAAAAATAAACAAGTAAATAAATGAAACAATACAGTCAGAAGTGTTAATGAAGCATTCAGTAACATGATTGGGATCCTCTAATAAAATGGCAATCACTCCACCAAGCTGGTTAAAGACAGGTGTAATGGCAGAATTCTGTTGGCTAAGACTGTGGTGAAAAATAGGGTAAACAAAACAAACAAAACAAACAGAAGAACAGTGTGCCCAGGCAATTAGGTTGTCCTTACTTCTTTCTGGTTATTTGGAGGGGAAGAGAAATGAGCAGGAGTTACAGATATATAAAATGAAAAGCCAGTAATGTGATGAGTACTAAAAGAGAAGACAGCAAAGAGGTTGATTACAGCAGAGGTCTGGTGGGGAGGCAGCAAGAGATTCCTGGGTAGGGAAACTGGAAATGCTCTGATTTTCACTTCTAAGGGAAAACAACTGCAATGTTAGAAATCTGATCAGTCCTGGTCCTGCAAAGAAGAAATGAGGGATCTGAACAGAAATACACCACTATCTTAAGCACAGATAATGTTTGATTTCTACAGCAATAATATACACTCATTTTACATAGCCTACTATAATCCAGTCTTTTTATAGGTATGTAAAGATATTGTGTGGTTTTATATATACATAAATACAGCATAAAGAATTTCACTTCTTTCTATTATGATATCACATGGTGTGCACAGCTGCATCACAGCTTTGCATGAGCTTTTCAAGTTCTTCAGAGCCTCTCTTACCTTGCTTTCCTCTAAGTGCTCCAAAGCTTCTTTGTAAGACATTGGTACTTGACACAAAGACTGTCTAAGCATCTTTTCCAGTTTGTTAAGATTATCACACACCTTATCTTTGGTTTTTGTGTAGCTTTTGTATTTTTCAAAATACCTGTAGGAAACAATTAATAGACCAATTAAAATTTGTTATGGTTGCTCCTCTCTCCAACCATAATGCTCACTAGAATAAAAAAAACCAAACAACCAACAACAAAAAATCAACCTTCTGAACTAGTAGTCCTTACTATTTTGCAAGTTATCTTCAATTAGCATTTGTTATACACTTCAGGTCCAATATCTGAGATACTTTAGAAATACGGGTACAAATGCCCCAGAGGTAAAGAAATAGGTATGTATATCCATATATCAACCATGGAGCTGCTCAGAAGAATTGTATGTATTGATCTAAGTCTCCATCCTCCTCAGACATTCCTAAAAATTAGTTTCCAGTTTGTAACACACACTTTATTTGTCCTTATGATGTATGGTCTGTACAATTCCAATTTCTTATTTCTATACCATATCATCTCTTTTCTCTTATCAAAGCCTTTACAGTCATCCAATTCTTTGATTATGAAAGCAGATTTTAAGGTTATGCTCAACAGAACCAGAAGCACTGGATCATGAGAAAGCAATTTAAAAATCCTTTACTCTATCTCCCTAACTTTTTCTTTACATGTATCTGAAGGTCCTTCAGATCTCTTCTGTACCTATATTTGAAGGAAGGAGACTATGGTGTGTGTCTTGTTTGGTGTCTACTTTCTCACGCCATCAGAATAGCCTATGCATAGGGCCCCTCTGAAATCCATTCTAACCTGCACCAGCACTGAACTGAGAGACTGTGGAAATGTGCTTTCTTCTGATTCTGGCACCCTATGACCCTCAGTCAAGCCCCATACATACTTTTTGGACTATATTAAAAATGATTGCATTGTAAATTAGTAGCAATATGCTTATTGTCTGGTAATTTTCTTTCCATTAAAATCACATCTGGGAACAACAGAAACATTTACAGTTCTTTCGCTGAATTACCTGCTTCTATCAGAGCAGAAACAACACTGCATTTATTATCAGTCAAATTTCTCATAATAAGGAACATGATCTAGGAAGATCTCTTAAAACTACCTCAGTTCATCAGCTTCCATTCTTTGAGCCTTCTCCCTTAATGCCCAACCCTTAGTGACTAGTTCTGTTGAAGTATTTTCCAGCCGTATTTTGTATTCTGGTTTCACTAGGTTTTTCAGCTTGGAGCACAGGTTTTCTATGTCAGCCTTTGCAGAGTTGAACTCTTCTTGTTTCCATTGTGGAGTTTGACAGACCTCCTCTGAGCTACCGAGCTCTGCTGCGGCGGACTGGACTTGAACTTCATAGTCCTCGAGGAACCTGGCAGCCCTCTGAACAGCCTTAGTATAAAGCTCACCAGTCTTACATGCCTCCTCCAGAGCACTCTGAAAGTGTTAAAAAGACAAAGGAACAATCAAGAAAGACTGCTGTGCTCATCTGGATCACCAGATGGTCTTCTCAGAATTTCACACCTGGCTGTCTTGGAGACCAGTGCTCCCAGAATTGGCCTGAGGAAGTGAGGGAGGACACATGGCAAATGCACACTGCTACCTAGGTAGTTACAGATCAGTGTTGTACCCTATGGATTGATTGCCCTCAACCATAGGAAAAGGGGTTACGAGGGAACTGCCAATACTGGAAAAGTCCAGAGAGAAAGATGGAAGGACTCAAGAGCCATAAGATCCCTTATGGACATGGCAGTATATGACCTGTTCAGACAAGGAAAGCCCACACATTGATGCTTTATTCTGCTCCAGAGGATATCTCCACTATGACTTGCAAACCCTCTTCTTGTATGTATTTATAAACAGAATGATGTGTGACTTTGCCAGCTCTTGGATTCCCACAGGGCGGAGAAACTTTGGCATTGCCCTTCCCACACAATAGCCAAGAAGTGAAGACAAAGCACAGCAAACCAGGAAATCTGGCAGCAGGACCGTAAGTCCATCAGTGATGCTCAGTCCCTCCCTGTTATTAGCTACTACCTCATATTATCTTGTTTGTATCCATTGATCTCTTGGACAGTCAGGGCACGGGTCTTCTTGACCAGGACACAGTTCCACAACCTCTCTGCTACGAAGGTTACCACTCTTCTGGTTTCTAACATAAATTAATTCACTAACTCCTTCTTCTTGTATTAACACTGCCCTTTAGCTTAAGCAGTCCTTTTTCATCCATTAAGTCTGCATCCAGCCTAATTACATTTCTCAGCTAGAATTCCCACTTGCCCTCAGCTTACTAGGTTGAGCAAATTCAGTTTTATTAACTGGCCTCAACATTTCTCATCCCTTTAACAGCATCTCTTCCAGTTTGAGTGGACCTTTCCTGACAAAGGCATCAAGAATTGGGTCAATCCTCCAGCATTGCCTTATCAATGCCTTATATACTTGTGTTAAAGCCTTGGATCCCGGTTGCCTTTCCTTTGCATACCCTTCCTGAGCCCTGATAACATTGGTTTGACCTGTACTCTACTCTCCTTGACCATTCCCAACTGGTAAGCTTTTTCTTTATGGTAGAAACAAGAAACTTCTGTTTCTTTCATCATTGTCACTATGGAAAATGTTACATAAAATCAGTCCCAAGAACAAACCCAGGACAATCGCACCCAGCCTCCCTTTAGCTCAATATTTCAACACAACCTTTTCCTTCCTCCCCTTTACCTTTCTTTACTTTTGCTAATTCCCACTGCTTGTTTATAATCAAACTGAATACAACTAATTTCTTTGTATCCTTAGTTTCTTACCATGATTCCCATCATATCCACCAATGCAAAGATGATGATGGGCCAATTCAGTTGTTAGAATAAAAGGAGGATATAAGTCATGAAAATACTACAGTTACAGACACCTCATCTAATTATTGCAAAAAGACATATGGCCATACCTTACTTTCATTAAATATACTTACAACACGGGCAGCAATATCTGTCTTCAGTTGTATTTCATGACCTTGCAGTGTCTCTAATTTTGTTTCTATATCAGCAGCAAGAGATTTTTCTTCTTGGTTTTCCCTCTCTTTTTCCATTCTACATTTAATAGCAGAAAACTTTGCTTCCATCATATTCTGTATTGCTTCCCATCGTATCTTTTCATACTGCATTACTTTTATGTCTATCAGAAGTGGCTGCTGGAGCTCTAATTGAATATGCTTTATCATGTGGAATACATGTTCTACTTCATTCTGGATATCTTCCTTGTTTACACCCTGGAGACCAGAGACCAAGTTCTGAAGAAACTGATTCAATTTCTCAACATCTTTCTCCAGGCTTTTTATTTCTTTCCTCTTAGATTCTTTGAATGGTGTATCAAAGACCTCATTTTTGTTTATTTGATTTGCTACCTCCTGGGCTAAGTACAAGATTTGTTGAACTGTCTGAAACAGAATCTGTGCAGATATAAGTTTCTCAGCAGGAGAAGAGCTAGAGCTATCATTTAGGATGTTAGCTTCTTTTCTTACAGTGGATATCACAGTCTGGATTTCATTTAGCAATGCCTGAATCTTATCACATTCCCTAACAACATTATCAAAGCGTATTGTCTTCCCTTTAATTTTATTTTTAATTTTAAAAAATTTAGTTTGCAATTCGTCCAGCTGCAGTGAGTCCCATTTTAGACCTACGTATTCAAAGATTTCTTTGTATTTCATTATTTGCGACAAATTGGACTGAAAAGCTAATACTTTTTCTTTAAGTGCTTTGCATTTATCCTTCACTTCCTGCTTGGCACCTAATAATTCATCTTCTTCCAAGTTCATTTCACTATGCTGTAGATCATTAAGATCTTGCTGCAATGAAGTTATTCCTTCAGCAAACTCTCTGTAGACAGCTATCTTTTTTTCTACTTCATGAAGTTTACTCTGAATTTGCCTCTGTGTCTTCCTTGCTCTATTCTTCAGGCTTCTTAATTGATCAATCAAAAATAGTTGTTCAGACAGGCTCAGTTCCCCGGCTGTGACCTGACTCTCTTTACAGTGGGCTGAGATAAGCTCTTCTATTTCATGTATGTCCTTTAAAATCTCCTTTAAAATGGCTTGTTGATCTATTAATTCTGACCACGTGCTGGTTTGGTTCATGTCAGGCCTGGCAAGCATCTCAGCATTTCGAAGCTGACAGTGAACTTTTTCTACTTCTGCAATAAGTTTTTGCCTCTCCTCCAGCTGGAGCTCTAGGTGCTGTAATCTTTGAGATGATTTCAAAACAAGAGCTTTGTATGAATTCTGCAATGTTTGTAAAAGGGAAGTCATATCAGAGATATCCTCTGGCTTCAAGTTGGG
This sequence comes from Astur gentilis, assembly GCF_929443795.1. Taxonomy (NCBI): domain Eukaryota; kingdom Metazoa; phylum Chordata; class Aves; order Accipitriformes; family Accipitridae; genus Astur; species Astur gentilis. The sequence goes on from NC_064904.1 coordinate 15,267,247, forward strand.
AATGATGTGCTGGAGCCCATAATCCAGTGATCCAATCACAGGCTCTCTGTTTAGAACTTCTGTGTTCATAAGCTGACAACTTCTGATCTGTGATTTAACATCACTGGGGAAAAGTGCTGCTTTCTGATCAAGAGAGGACAGTGAATCTTTGACCCATGAAATATTTTCTTTCAGCTTCTTCATCATTTCATGTTTCATGAGAGCAGGACCAGTGATCTGAACATCCTCTCGAGGAGTTTGTTGCGCTGATAATGCTTCCAATTTGCTCTGCAAATCATGTATAGAGTTCTCCAAAGCTACCTTCTCTTGATCACTCCAAATTCTTTTCATCTGCAGTTCAATCCTTCTTTTTAATAGAGAAAGACCATGTTTAATGTCCTGTAGCTCTGTGGTCCAAAGTACAGGACATTTGGCTTTTCCTGCAGCTGAGGAATGTAACTCTGCTTGTAAATATTGTTCCTGTATCAGTCTCTGAATATCCTGTGCTTTATTCATAAGCAGGTTAAATTCATCTATTTCTGCCACAACCTGATCATGTTTCTTTTGCACTGTTTGTTCCATGTGTTGCCACCATTGCTCCAGTTGCCTCATTTGGCTTTCAGTTAACACTTTATCCATGCGTGTTAAATGCTGTGATAAACTTTCTTGCTGAGTTTTCAACTGCTTTAAGACATCTCTTTCTTTTCGTAAGGACTCTATGCATGCCTTAATTTTCTCCAGAAGAACTGTGTTGTTCATAGGACCCCTGCCAAAAATATGAGTAGCATTTAAAAAAAAAATAAAAATCTCCTAAAACATGGACTAGACACATTTTAAAAAGAGAATTTCACTGTTTAAAAAATGATTCACTCACTTTATTCACTTAATCACATGTATCTCTCAATGTTCTCTCAAATTTCCTAACTACCATTGCAGTCTCATTATTTCTTTCTTATCTCTACAGCATTATTTATTTCTACATCTCTCTGCAGGAAAGGTATATTCTAACGTATGTTCTCTAAAATTGCTGTATATACTAATGTGTCATTTCCCAAAAGAATGTAGCCTCCCTTTAAAGTTAGAATAAATAAAATTTTAAAAATCAACAATAGTGTTAAGTCATCTCTAAGTGAATTAATAACATTTTATGGTAATTTCTGATTTACAATGAAGATAAATCTTAGGTATAAGAAAAACTTCAAAAATTCCCATTCATTTAAGACTAATTTGGAGGAGTTTATCTACTGATCTTTTATTTCCAGGAGTACTTTGAAATTCCTGCCTAAAATACATTTAGCAGCTAGACTTTTATTCAATTTTTTTCAATCTCTTTGCTGTAAATTAACAATTTCATAAATTATTTTAAAGATTTTCAAATTATTGTGATACATTATTGTGACTGACAGGCTAGTTCCATGTTTTGAAGGCTAATTCATAAAAGGTACTAAATATTTTGTGTGTGTTGGTTAACTCTGAATTGGTACTGTAGACTTTTTTATTGCCACAGAATTCTCCCTATCAAATAATGTTAATTTTCAGGGTAATGAGATATTTCACTCAGAAAAAAATTAGAACCAATGAGTCTTTAAAGAAAAATTAATATTTCACATCTGCCATATTTTTGCAAAAATCTTTTAATATGGCTTTTATATAGGTTTTTAGCACAGCAATCATTTCTTTGTTTTGCTTAAAAAATAAAAAAAGTAGATGTTGCTAAAGGATAGCAGAAAACCACCAGAAATGCTTCTACTTAAGGCTGTTTAAACTTACAAACCTGTGAGACTTCTCTTGCCACTTAATGTTAACGAGATGGATAAAACACCATATTCTTGTCTAAGCATTATTGAAGTATGGCACAAAATTCAGTCTAGGACCATATCTGTTCTGCAACCTATTAAGAGAAACCCTCAGCTATACTTACATTTTTATGTTATCTTTTTCTGTTGACAAATTTTTCATTGAAGACTGCACAGAAGAAAGATTTTTCTGGTACTCATTAATTAAACAGTACTGTTGTTGCTTCACTGCCTTAACAGCATCTAGTTCTTGAAGCAGCCTGTCCCAGCAAGGCACCACAGGCTCTGCTCTGTTTGATCCTGTTGCATTGGGAAATGCTTCTTGACTATGACACAAAGATTTTGTTTTCCATGTTTCCAGTTCAGTTTGTAAATTCTACAATCAAGCCCACCACAGAGAGGGGATTAAATGAGGATCTTAAACACTTTCAGCTTTTAAAACAAAATACAGTTAAAGACTGATACATCTACAAACATCTGCTTGTTCATTCACATGCAAATGAGCACGCATGCCTGTGCACATCATGGAAGCACATGCGCAATATAGGTGTATCTACTACTGCACCCTAGAAGGGCAGTACAAATTACAGTATTTACATGGACATACTTGCATCAAGGCACAGTGTTTGTAGATTACCTGGTAGACAAACTGACTAATCATGCGATCAAACCTCAGATAAGACTATATGCAACAATTTTGTTTTGCCCAAGTGAATCATAATTCTGTAAGTGTATCACTACATTAACAATGAGGAATGCCTTTGCAATTTCCATACCTCCAGCTCTTTTAGTTGTTCATTTATAAGCACGATATCCAGTTCAGCCAATTCATTTTTCAGCTCATTGATCTTTTGTTCCTGTTCAAAATATTCAGTGTTTACTTGCACTCCAGGAAATAGTTCCTTCTGGACAGCCACTTCTGCACCTGTGTCCTACAACGCAAAACAGGATTCTTATTTCTGAAGGTCCTAAACCAACAAGTTTTCTGACTGCAACACTTTGCTTCACATGTTTAAGCCATGCCTAAATCCTACTGTGGCTTCCCCCACAGCCTCTGCGGGTCAACCAGGACCCAGAGGCTGGAACCTCCATCACTACCCCCCACCTCTGAAGTCACCCTGGCTTGCCAGCACTGCTCAGATCGCTATGAAATCTCTGCCCATCATTTTAAGTTTGAAACTCCGATATCCCCACCTTCAAATAACATCCTCCCTGCACCCATCTCTACTACTGATAAATTTACAGGTCTATCCTGTCTTCTCCTCCTTACACATTCATGGACCTTTAACCCTCCTCACACATTCCTTCTGTGCAGCACCAGCCCTGATATACAGCTGTGTCCTTCACCAGGACCATCTCTTCAACTGTTCTTCACAGGACAACTCATGCATGAAGCAGCTTGGCTGTGACACAAAGCCACGGCTACTACTGCCACAAAAGCCACCCGAAATCAGGGGTAAGATGAGAGCATTAGGGAGCCATGTCTCAATCAAAGTGGGGAAGAAGGGAATGGGGGGCTCCAGAACCAGTCCCTGGCACCGCCAGTGATTCCCACAATGACAGAAGGACAAGTCACTTGGTGTGTGGCCACGTTTAACAGCCCATCGGTTGGGCTGAGGTCGTTGCCCAAGTGGATGCTCCTAGCCAACTCCAGTTCAGATGTAAAACATAATCCTCTAAATCACCTTCAGCTGTTGCAGACAGCAACATAAATGAAATGTCACTGTCTTATTGGGTAACACGGTGATACCTTCAAGATCCTTCTGCATTTCCCTTCCTCCAGTACGTGTCTATATCTGGTACAAACTCTGATCTGTTCCACATATAGACTTCATGTGAGTGAATGCATACAAATATACTGATAGGACTACAGTGTGAGCTTCTCCATGGTACCAACATATAAAATTCTTGTTTGATAAACTTAACTTACTGTATTGCTATTTTAGATACTATTTTACTAGGAAGCAGTCAGCTATCCCTGCAGCCGTATCACTTATAAGCTGTCACTGTCATCTGTCTCTGTGGGTCATGAGCTATCCAAAACACACCTGCTTCCAAGTGTGGGAAACATGTAGCACATTGTAGACTATAGTGGAAAAGAATAATTCTATTTATTTGCACTCTTTTGGTTATTTTCAGTAAAACTGAAGGGAACCACTCATGAAATGGTCAATCAGAGAACTTTTCCATTTCTCTGTGTACACATCTGTAACGGCTTTATCAATTCAGACATAGGATTTCATCTTAAGAGACTTTGGAGTGCCATAGAACTGAAGTAAGCAGAAAAATTCAGCTAAGCTATCACAGAGTAAGGAGGAGATCCACTTTACCAGACTGAAATATAAATGCATCAAACCACACAGAAAAGTAAGTGTCCTGACACTAAGAAAAACCTCAGGATTGCTGTGTACGTGTTTTCTTGTTTGTATGACATTCTTAAAGTATACCATGGCACAGCCTCCCCGCAGATACACAGACACATACATAGTGTCGATCTCCCCACACAACAGTTTTAATGTTTCCCATAGTTTCTCAGTCCATAAATGGTTGGAAAAGGAGGAAAACATGAGAAGGGGAGAGAATGGGGGTTGCTAACCAGCTACTGTCCTTCAGGTACAAAGCCAGGGCTCCCCTGCTGACTCATCACAGTGCAGGCCTGTGGGAAACTGCCGAACGTGACTCTGGCTTCAGGCTACGGTGTAGCCCCAGTCTAAATCCTTTCTTATCCAACACCTTCCTCAGAAAATCAGCAGAACCTACTTCCCCTTCCCTCTGCAAGCTCCAAATTGAATGAATACAAACATTTAAAGATCATATTTAGAAGTGAAAAATCAGTCAATTTAGAATGGAATGAAATGGAATGAAATGGAATGAAATGGAATGTTTTCAGTTGGAAAGGACCTACAGTGATCATCTAGTCCAACTGCCTGACCAGTTCAGGGCTGATCCAAGTTAAAGCATGTTATTAAAGGCATTGTCCAAATGCCTCTTAAACACTGACAGGCTTCAGGCATTGACCACCTCTCCAGGAAGCCTGTTACAGTGTTTGACCCACCCTCTCAGTAAAGAAATGCTTCCTTGAGTCAAGTCTAAACCTCCCCTGTGGCAGCTTTGAAACCATTCTTTCATGTCCTATCACTGGATACCAGGGAGAAGAGATCAGCACCTCCCTCTCCACTTCCCCTCCTCAGGAAGCTGTGGAAAGCAATGAGGTCGCCCCTTAGCCTCCTTTTCTCCAAACTAGACAAGCCCAAAGTCCTTAGCTGCTCCTCATAGACATTCCTTCCAGCCCTTTCATCAGCATTGTTGCCCTCCTCTGGATGCATTCAATGACCTTCACATCCTTCTTAAATGGTGGGGCCCAGAACTGCACACAGTACTCAAGGTGAGGCTGCATCAACACTAAATACAGTGGGATAATCACCTCTTTTGACTGACTGTGTTTAATGCACCCCAGGATGCAGTTTGCCTTCTTGGCTGCCAGGGCACACTGCTGACTCATATTGAGGCTGCTGTCAACAAGCATCTCCAGATCCCTTTCTGCAGGGCTGCTCTTCAGCCACGCCTCAACCAATTTATACACGTGTCCAGTGTTCCTTCATCCCAGGTGCAGAATCCAGCATTCTGACTAGTTAAATCTTATCCCATCAATCATTGCCCAATGCTCCAATCTATCTAGATCCCTCTGCAAGGCACCTTGTCCCTTAAGAGAGTCAACAGCACCTCCCAGTTTGGTATCTTCAGCAAACTTGCTAATGCTGCATTCAACTCCTGCATCTAGATCATTGATAAATACTGGCCCTAGAATTGAACCCTGAGGAACACTGCTGGTGACCGGCCACCAGCCAGATGTAGCCCTATTCACTACAACCCTTTCAGCTCTGCCCTTCAGTCAGTTCTTCACTTGGTGCACTGTAAACCTGCTCATCGCACAGTTGGACAACTTGCCCAGAAGGATGCTGTAAGGGACAGTATTCAAAAGCCTTACTAAAATCCAGAAAAACTATATCCACTTCCTTCCCTTCAACCACTAGGTGGGTGACCTTATCATAGAAGCGTATCAAATTAGTTAACCAGGACTTTTCCTTTGTGAACCCATGTTGACTGTGCCTGATCTGTGCCAGTTGTTTAATACCTTTATCAATGATCTAGATGAGGGGATCGAGTGCACTCTCAGCAAGTTTGCAGATGACACCAAGTTGGGCAGAAGTGTTGATCTGCTTGAGGATAGAAAGGCTCTAGAGACGGATGCGGACAGGCTGGATCGATGGGCCGAGGACAATTGTATGAGGTTCAACAAGGCCAAGTGCCGGGTCCTGCACTTGGGTCACAACAACCCCATGCAGCACTACAGGCTTGGGCAAGAGTGGCTGGAAAGCTGCCTGGTGGAAAAGGACCTGGGGGTATTGGTCAACAGCCAGTTGCATATGAGCCAGTAGTGTGCCCAGGTAGTCAAGAAGGCCAACAGCATCCTTGCTTGCATGAGAAATAGTGTGACCAGCAGGACTAGGGAAGTGATTGTCCCCCAGTTCCAGGCACTGGTGAAGCCACACCTCAAATAGGGTGTTCAGTTTTGGGTGTCTCACTACAAGGAAGTCATTGAGGTGCTGGAGCACCGAAGAAGGGCAACGAAGCTGGTGAACGGTCTAGAGAGCAAGCCTTATGAGGAGTAGCTGAGGGAACTAGGGTTCTCTAGTCTGGAGAAAATGAGGCTTAGGGGAGACCTTGTTGCTCTTTACAACTACCTGAAAGGAGGTTGTGGCAAGGTGGCTGTCAGTCTCTTTTCCCAAGTAACAAGAGACAGGATTGTGGCAGTACACTCCCCCCGCCCCGCCCCCAGCAGGAAACAAAACTTCTCCAGGCAGGGAGAAGAGGAAAAAAAAACCTAAACCCACAGGTTGAAAATTGAGCTGGCCAATCGAGACGTGCCAGGTACACTGAGGTGACCTTCTTGGCCAACAGGGATTCAATGACCACAGATCAGATTCGACAAGGGTATAAACAGAGTCCTGCCAGAGGACATGTTGCAATCAGTCCTCCTCAGAGCAGCAGGTCTGCAGTCAGGGACTCCCCCTTGGGTCAGGGCACCGCCCGAGGTAACTCGTCAAAGGAGACAGCCATCATCTTTTAGGTGAGTGATATGCACATTTTGAGCCATCACTTTTAAATCTCAAGGATTCTTAAGTCAGCTGTGTAGTACTAATTCCCTTTACATCACTGAGCCTGTAGTTCACTAATGTTATCGGAATTCTAACTAACTTTTTACTGAAGAATAAACCTGAGTTTTAACGCCTGTTGGATTTGATTGTGTGTGCCTCCGGAACAAGGATGAGAGGAAGTGGCCTCAAGTTATGCCAGGGGAGGTTTAGATTGGATATTAGGAAAAATTTCTTCTCTGAAAGGGTTATCAAGCCTTGGAACAGGCTGCCCAGGGAAGTGGTTGAGTCACCATCCTGGGAGGTATTTAAAAGATGTGTAGATGTGGCACTTAAGGACATGGTTTAGTGGTGGACTTGGCAGTGCTAGGTTTACGGTTGGACTTCATGTTAAAGGTCTTTTCCAACCTAAGTGATTCTATGATGGTTGCATTGTTCTTTAAATGGTTTTCAATAATACCCAGTTTGATCTTCTCCATAATTTTTCCAGGAACTGAGGTTAGACTAACAGGTCTATAGTTTCCTGGGTCTTCCCTCACACCCTTCTCATAAATTGGAATGACATTGGCTAGTTTCCAGTCAGCAGGGCCCTCCCCAGACTCCCAAGATCTTTGGGAGATTTTTGGGGGGCTTCCAGTTCGAGCAGATGTGCTAGTCCTAGGTAAGACCTGACAATGAACAGGCCAGCTGTGGACCTGCCCATAGATTTAACTCTGAAGTTTAGCTCTGGCCCTACCTTCAATTTAAGAATGTGGTGACCAAGGATCAGCAGTCATGGGGCACTTCTGATGTAACACGCTTACTCTTAAAGAAGAATAGACTTAGTAATGTCATTTAGTAATGTACCTTGTTATTTATTCAGCTTGAATTCATTCTCCTTTCTCTATTTTATTTCATTTATTTTCTTATGCTGGATCACCCTTTGATTTCAGTTTTCTGATCTGCCTTCCTTATGATGGCAGACTATCACAGTTGTACTGAAAGAAGTTGTACTGATTAATAATTTAAAGAGAAACTCTAAATATCATAAAATAAAGACTGATTATAATGGCTCTGAAAACCAATATTACTCTCTTGAACAGATGCAATGAAAAATATAATGTGGCTAGCACTTTGGATAAAGTTCAAAACTACCATGGACATAAAGCAGAACTACACACAATTTGATTTTCATGCAACCGTAATTGCCTCTTTTTTTATAACAGAACTTCAGGTGGGAAAAAAAATTCAATGACTCTGACAAATTTAGCTTGAAATAACAGAAAGTGCGTTACCTCATGCGCAGAAACCAGGGGATTAGATTCCAGACCATCTTTCTCAGCTGCTGGAGATTTCAGGACTTGACTCTTCTGGCACACTCTTTGTTGAACCTGCTTCACATCTTCTCTAGAGGACTGATTCTTGACATCACTAGGTTTCTCCTTTTGGTGTAAGAAAAATACAAGAAACAAGTAATCAAAAAGCCCTAATCAAACCTGCTGAGTAGTAATTACAGTGCTTGAGATGACAAAGTTACGAAGCCCATAATTATAGGTAAATGAGGAAAACCACAGTTACATCTATTAATTTATTGGGGGCAAGGTTATGGCAAATGAAACCATTTAGAAGAAGCAGTGCTGTAGTTTTGTTATAAATTTTTAGAAAAATTGCAGATTGCAAGTGTCCTTCCTCTGACCTACGCTGTTCATGTTTCATTATTCTAGCATGGACTTTGAACTGTGTACCCCTGGATGCAGTCTTGAATGCATTTTTTAAAAGGTTTAGTTTTTTCCTGAGGCTCCAGTCTTGTACTTGTATTGTAGACAGAGTGTCTGTGGTTAGACACCCAGCCAATTACCAGGCACGATATTCCTGTGGGCAGCCCAGGGATTTGCTGTATGTACACACTGAGGTATTTGCTGACTGTAAGTTCTGCTTGAGTTTGTTTATCATCTAAGGACAGATAAAATAGAACAGCCACCTACACATAATGAAGATTGGCAAATCCTTACAGCATGGCCATGGTGGAGAGCACAGCATCGGGGACCTATCCGTGCTGCATGGATATCTGAGCTACTGGCTTCAAGTCAGATAGCATATGTACTGAAATTAGCCCACTCGCAACCCAGAATGAACAAATTTACCCCAATTCTCAGCAAGCTCATGAGTGCACACTGTGCTCCATGTAGCTGTTTGCTAAAACTGAAGGTCTGAGAAGAGTCTGGCTCTGTCTTCTCTGTAACACCTCTTCAGAGAGGGGATGACAGCAACAAGACACCTGTTACCTTTTTCATCTCCAACAAGAACATAGACTCTTCCCACTCATTATGGCTCCAGCTCCTAAACACTGCTCTAGTTTGTTGAAATTCCCCTTGTACCAGGGGGCACCAAACAGGACACAGCATTTCAAATGCAGCCTCATACATACAAAGTAAATGTAAATAAGAAATCTAAATGAAAGAGACTCAGGCAAAACTGTAAGAAGACTTCACAATACATCCAGATGACTTGGAATGCGGTATCTTCAGCAAACCACCAATGAAAGAAAAATATTCCTCCATACTAATTTTAAATGTACAGGAAAGTATTCAGAGAGTTAACGCATACTAAGTATACAGCACATCAGACAAAAATAGCTCAGTGTAACTTGAGGGGTTTATTATTTATTTATTAGTAGTATCATCCCCACTGCAACTAAACTGTATACATGTACCCTCAAATTCAATCACTCTTGTGTAACCTCATGTCCAGTTACCTCTGCTGGATGGGTTTCCTTTCTTGTTTCACAACCTTCAATACCAACACCATCCTGATGTCTTTCCAGTTCTGCTTCACCACCCTGAACCGCATTGTCCAGAACATCCTCTTGGACCCTATCATGTTTCTCCATACCTGGGCTCTCTTTATCAGCCTCCCCCTGATTTGAAAAATACAAAATGTTTACAACCAGTAAAAGTCACAGTCCAAAATCTAAGTTTACTAAGGAACATCACACTTCACAAGCTGTCTACTCTATCTTCAGTTTAGCTTAATGAATGAAGAAAAAGGCTGAGGTAACCCAAACCCAGAGTCTCTTGGAAATGCCTGCTCAGATCAGTTTGCCATATCGGGATATCAATCACTATGAAACAGTTTCAGGACAAACCAAGCAGGAGTAAGTGCTCATGTGATTTTTATTGCTGTCATAGAAGTTTCTGCTTAGACACATTTGGCAACTCTAACTATTGATCTTGCTCCTTCTCCAGAAATTCCAGTACAGATGGTTTCCACTGCGCTATTTTGACAGTCATCTCTCCCAGCTACTGTTACCGCTCAATGGTGAGGACAGTGAGGAAGTTCTCCAAATTGGTCCCTTGAGTTTGCACACATGAGGTCATTTGCAGTGCGAATGTCCTGAGGTCCCCTAAAGACCAGCGGTTCCAGGTTAGTGACCTCTCATTACCTACCTTGTGCATGTGGGTGACAAAACCTGTTGAAATCACAGGTATGTTGTAGGTTTTGCATCATGGAGATAGTGGGTCCAAGCCCAGGGGGCTTGTAGAGATCATCACACGGATCTCTTGCACACTTCACATGTGCAAGGTTGGGGGGATGATTTGGAGAACATAATTCATAATTCTTTTCATCAGAAAAGGAGAATATGTCTCTGTAAGACTATGAATTTTAAGGAATTATATATGCATTTCTAGTGAACAGACAGACAGACACACATATATACATATGTATATACACTGACACATATTAGAACATATCTGTCAGGCACCTGACCAGTCGGCCCCAATTTGTCTTTGCTGTGACAGGTGTCCTGTAATGGGCTGTCTGACAGTACACTGCTTTCCTCCAAAAGTGTATCATTTTGGTTCTCTTTCTCTGACATATTTCCATTTACATCTTGACCCTAAGAGAAATGATATAAAAGAAAACTTGCTTGTGTGACCCTAAATATTGTTTTTTAACATTAAATCTCTGAATGGCAAAAATCATTATCTACAAGAACAGGACCAATATTGTGCTGCCATTCTAAACAAGTCTTACCGGTTTAAGAGAAACCCTCAAAGTTCTTTGGCAGAGACATATCTGCAATTTTCTCATCTAAACACCTTCTCCCTTTCTGTCCTGACCAAGGATACCTGCTCTAATTACATGCAAGAGAAAGCTATATGCAGATTGTGTTTAAATGTAAAATTGCAGTTTTGAATAGATATTATTGGCTTGTTAGAGACTTGTTATAGCAAGTTAAGGGAGTTGTTCTCCACATCTTTGATTTATACACATATATTTACACAAGGCTTAATTTCAATGAAATTAAGGATGCAATATAGGATGCAATATAAAAAAGGCATTTGAGAGACAGATGCCTCTTTAACCAGTCTTTCACTGTCATTACTGTCAACAAATATACTCACATCATGCATTTCCAAAGGCTCCTTTAACTCCACTGCTGCAGGGCCCTCTTCTGCAGCAACAGGAGTATCAGAAGTGATCTGTATCTCTCTCTTCAGCATTGTATCTGCCTTGTCTTCCATTTGTATTTTATTAACAAACTCATCTTTTAACTCAAGGGCTTCACTGAAAGTATTTTCCTCCTTTTGCTTGACATTTTCAAGTCTTTCTTCCAGACTCCTGTGTTTACTCTGAAGTGTTTCAATCTCATCCTTAATAAACTTCTGTCCTGGTGAAGAGGTGTTTTGTTTAACAGTTTCTGCTAAAACCAAAATCTCCTTTAACATGTCTTCGCATCGACTAAGAGGTCCTTGTTGTTCCTTTAAACCAGAAGAAAACATTTTATTGAAAAGTATCTTCACTCAATATACTTAATACTAAGATCTAAAGTCAATCACTAAAATCATAAATAGGTTGTGAACAACAAACTGTGCTGACAAGTACATGCAGACCTATTTGCTGCATAAAGTCAAATACTAAACCAGTAATTAGTCAGCCATTTTTATGAACACAGAACACTTGAAGCTATAAGCATTACGACAATGATAAAATAATCAGATAATATGCTGTGAGGTGCATGGTGATCTTTCCAAGTTCTGAACAGATAATCCCCTCCCTCTCCTATATCTTTTTACTCGTTAGAGGTATAGCAAATTCTGGAGGAAGGGGAATTGCAGTGATCCATATCTGAGCTATGGTTTCAGCTTTCAGTAGCTCTCTAAGCTCACAGCTACAAGACTGTTATCCATTCTGCCAAAGTGCAAAAGAATGTCTACTTATGCATGAAGGACACTTCTTAAAACTGAACTTGGATCACTGACATTTTCCTAACCTTTCCGCTCTGGCTAACTTAAAGACACTTACTAACACCAAATTTAATGATCTCTTTCCTCATTATGCCCAGAGAGGAAAAAACCCCACACCCAACCAACCAAATTGAAGAAGCCTGTGTGCTTGAGCTAGAACAATTCTACCTTCAGTTCACCTGACAGTAAAAGTCCACTCAGTTCATTAAGAGTGGGTTTAGACTTACAATTATCTTGATAAAAGAGAACACCACATATACTTTATAATTTAGAAAGGTTTCTTAGTTTTTCAGTTTGACACCATTAGCAGTTCTCTTCTATAAATGTGATGGCCTCTACAAGCCTCTAGGGCATGGGCCCACTTTCTCCATGATGTGAAACCAGCAACATACCTGTGATTTCAGCTGGTTTTGCTCAGCTGATGGTTGTTCCATTGCTGGACCTTCACAATCAGCAAGCTTCTCAGAGACCGTTTTCAGCTCAGTGCTCAGACCTGTTACCATATCCTGAAACTGCTGGTGCTCTTGAACATGACTTTCCAATGTCTGCACTATGGTCTAGAAACCAAGAAGTTTCTAGGATTAGTCCACCATTAGCTCAAACAACTATAACTCATCGACAGACTGTCACAGCTTTTCCAGGACTCAGCAGCACAAAAAGTTTGCTTGTTTCCCATAACTATGCAGCTAACCACAGGTGCACAGAAAATATCTTGCCCTCTTCCCAGCACATCATAGAATCCACAAAATCTTCATTAGTAGCCGGAAGCAGAAGAGTTTGCATTCCATGAGAATATACTTCAAAAAGGGATGTTTTCTATTCAAAATGGATGAAAGATTAGATGCAGAATGCCACACAGGGTGCAAATGCAATTTGCACTAAACTGGGTGGAACCAATAACAAACAAGATGCAGGAAAAGCCATTCATCCTTCCAAAAGGAAAAAAAACCTACTGTGGCTTGGAGATCATAGGAACAAATACTTCATATTATACTTATCTGAATCTGTTTATACAGGTATAAAATGTTCTTCACGCTCACCTTGGTCTCATTTGTTTAAATATTTATCCCTCTGCAAAGCACAAGGCAGTGAAAAATATGATCTTCCAGTGCTCTTTTTGCCACAGTAAGAGTAAAAGATATAGGAATTCCCTGTCCTACAGAGGAACTTCCACCACTCCCAGTTTTTACCCATACACTTTCCAGCTGAGTGACACTACAGGCAAACAGTGAGAATTACAATCAACATGCATACCAATAATCTCGTAAATTAAGAGACTGAGTTTCCAACCTGTAGCTGGCTGAGCAGATTTTCATGTTGGTGCTTTAATTCCAACCATTCCACCTCTGTGAAGCAGGGATCCCCACTGTGACCCTGTAGGTGATCTTCCTGGCTTTTCAATTCATTAAATCGGGAAGTTAAGTCTTCTGCTTTCTGCAGGAGGTCAGCGTAGTTTGTCAGCTGAGCTTGCTTCTCCTGCAAACCAGGCTGAAGGGCAAAACCTATCTTCTGTTGTTGTTTCTCCAGTTCAGTTAGAGCCAGTCTCAGATCTTCTATGCTTTGCTCATATTGCTCCCTGTTCAACTGAAGTTGTTCTTTAGGGCTAAGAAAAAATACTGCGTTTAATAGTATTTTAAAAAAAATTATTCATTACCTAGAAAATGTCAAATTGTGAACAAGCCAACCATTAGAATGAACTTGAGCATACTGAATATTTTCCTCAGGTTTTAAATTACTGATCAGCTTTAGACTGGAATTTTCAAGGTGATGAAAATGAAAAATACTGAAGTTATTACTGCTGAACTGGACTTAAATGCAAGACAAGTGACCCTTTAATCCTTTTAAACCTTAAACTATGAGTTCATAGTTTCTAGTATCTGAGATGTGATGCTCATGCTTTCTTCTGCTTTTCATTACAGCAGAAGTTCTGTTTAAAAACTACAATATGGCTATGAATCTATTTTCCTTGACAACTTCTTAAACACAGTCTCCTGAAAGGGAATGTTCTGTAGAAGATACACATTGCATTGGTTGAGATGGGGGTGGGGGAGTGTTTTAGAGATACAGACAACAAAACCAGCATATGCAATATTGGTCATGTGAGCACAATCCAGTGCCTACTTTCCTGACCTTGACATTGGATTTCGATTTGTGTGCTTTATAAGCATGCATCCTGATCTGCTGTAGGTGAACGCGTTGCATTTGTCCACAGGAAATATGCAACTATGATCAATGAGACAAAAGTAACAGTTGTATGTTCACACTTAGTGATGAAGCTGCCAGATGGAACTTAAATGCCAACATTTGAAAATATGAACCCCCACAAACAAATCCAAATAAATAAAGTCTGGTTATAATTCTGTAAAGTACAGCAGGATAAATGAGGACAAAGGCAAAGCTTAAGTGTTTTGGGGTTTGCCCCTCAAGATTCATATTTTTTAGCAAATGACAAATAAAGCATAGCCTTACATACGTTAAGTACTCTTGCTTCAAGTTCCCTATTCCAGCTTCACATTGCTGTCATTACCGTGTCGCATCTGTTATTCACAGGCCTAATCCTTCAAGGTCCTGAGCATCTCTTCAGATGTGCTGAGCACCTCATCTCTTGTCTTCAACATACTGTGAAGAGGGTGCTCTGCATTCTGCTGTGTTGGATCCAATATAGCCAATGCTCTATCTTTCTGAATGCCACTTGTATTGCTTGTACTGAGTGCTCAGTAATAAGAGAAGGCAACTGAATATTCTCAAAAATACTTGTTTTTAATAATTCTTTCCATGGATATTTTTTAAAAAGTATACAGTAGGCCTACTCTAGCTTCCACTGATCTCAACAGCAAAGTTCCCAGTGATTTTACCGAAAGTCGGTTCAAGGATGTTACAGGAGACAAATAATCTTTAAAGTGTCTGCATGTGCAAATCAGAACTTCAGTTTATGTTTACACAACACACTTAGAATCATCTGACATGTTTTAAAGGATCAGTTTGGCTTTCAGACACAGTTGCCACAGTGCCAGTGACACTGAAGTGCCTTTGCTGACTTAACAATACCAGCTGCCACAGCCAAGAAAGCCTCTCCTAGAGCCAGAATAAAGCAGGCTTTAAAAACTCTACTTTAAAAATCCCAGCCTCCTGGATTTACCCCAAACTCTCTTCTGAAGCAGTATGAATTTGCACAAAGGTAGATTGCACCTCTGCTGGGGGACCACACCTGGGGCACAGAGCCCAGATCACGTTGCAAGGAAGGACCGTAGTGGTTAAATCAGTGCACCCTCACTGTCTAATGAAACAAGGAGAATTGGGTGCACGGGGGTTTTTTTGTTTGTTTTGTTTTGTTTTTTTACAAGAGTGGCTGAGCTACTTCAGTATCAAAAGGGAATCTGAGGCAAGCTGGGCAGACCCCATCAGCTCTCCTGCCACCACCCTTACACATCCTGGCTACACTCCCCACTTGACCGTTCAATCCAAGCTGTGACCTGCACCTCCACAACACTGCAGAAATACAGGTAACTTTTGTAGGTATCTTGTTCTGCCCCAAAAGAACACAAATTCAGTGGAACTGGTGCAGGAAGAAGAGAAGAAAGTCAATATAGTAGTAAGTGATCTGTACTGCCTCTTGGCAAATTCCACATTACCTTCTACATTCAGTGGCTAGCTGACAGGTGCTCTCCCACTTGTTCTGGAGCTCCGAAATAGTCTGCTGAACCACTGCCTTCTTATTTTTTTCATTTCTCATTAAAGTTTCTCCTAGAGCTACCATGTTTTTTATTTTGGCCTCTCCTGCATCTTTGAGAACTGTGATTTCCTGTATTAAACAAGAAGAAGAAGCAGTACATATACAACTACCAATGAGTTTTTTCACACTTTGTACACTGCTGTTCAAGACAAAAGAATTCTCCTTCCAATATATCAAATAACTGATACATAAATGGATATATCATCTAGTTTTAGGAAGTCTGGAATCATGAAGCTGATTTATTAATTATTCTCTACATAACAAAACCAATATTGTGCCGACAAATTAAAAAAAATGCTCTAAATCTTAGGGAGAGATATTTGTCACAATACTACCCCTTCCACAGAACGAAACATGTAAATCCTGGCATCCTCATCTTAAGGAGTCAGAGAGAGGAGACACCGAAGAGGACACTGGAGCTTGAGAGAGCCACCCAGGTAGTGAAGCAGCCCAGTGCAATGGCACTGCAGGACACCTGAGAAGCCACACACTTTCCAGAGGCTCTCCAGATGCCCCAGCTACATTACTGACCTCCCTCTCCATCTCTGGAGTAGGCTATGATGGGAAGGCACATGGTCACTAGCACCTTATGAGTTCAGTGCTGCTCCACCCAGAGATGCAGCAGAGAATCTCATCTTACATGCATAATAAACTATGCAAAAACAAAACCAAAAAAACCCAAACACATACCCCCTCCCCAAATAAGCCACAAAACCGCAGGCAATCAGCAGTGACAGTATCTTTTAAGAGGTACTGACTCATCAAGCATTCCCCTGATATTAGCATGAGCTGTTAAGTGGAAAAGGCGTACATTTAACACAATACCTTTATCTGATTAATCCTTTCCTCTGATGGCAATTCACTTTCCTGTGAACTCAGGTTATTAACAGCCTCCTCAAGCTTTTTGATGCAGCAAGAAACATCCTGGACAAGTTCTTCAAAATTTTGTCCTTCTAGTGGAAGTTTCTCAGTATTTCCTGCCATTTCACTTACATGTGTTATCAGTGTCTGGTATCTACTAATAAGATCACTGGCTTCTGAAATGGTTTCATATTCTGTCAGCCCAGTATCCCTCAAGGAATTTGCTAGCTGAGCCATGGAGTCAAATGGTTTTCTGAAAAATACACAAAATTAGTAAACAGCTATTAGTTGTAACAACATGGAGCAATCTTCTTTAGAAGACGGTTCTTAAAAAGAGACTGAAGAAAACAATACCTCTGCATTAACAGAGTTTTATAGAAGTTCTCAAGTTTTGTTTCATCTTTTTTAATCTCTTTTAGTTTTTCTTCCTGAGCAGTGAGCCATTCTTCCAAGATCGTGCTGCTTTCTTCAAGGCTGAAGAGTTTAAATACAGACGCAAGTCAAAATGAGAGGCATTACATGACTAAAACCTGCTGACAGCAGTGTTTAGCTGAAAAAGTAACAAATATCATGTGCCTGATCAAGCAAACTTTTAAGCACAAGCGATTTTAAGTATCTTGGTTCATGTCACTGAAACTATCCATAAGCACGTACTCCCATATAACACTTGAGTCTGCTACAAAGTGAAAAAACACATGAAAACAAACAAAAAAACACTCACTACCCTTTATTAAAATACCATCTTCAATAAAAAGCAAGGTTGTTTGCCATTCGCTATGACTGTTTAATAATGAATCATTTTATACCACTTGCGATTTAAATGTCAGAAACTACATAAGTTCCGTACCTACTGAGCTGCTGGAGAGAAGCACTAAGTTCCTTTTCCCGTTTCTGACATTTGGAGATCAATCTTTGTAGTTCTGCTTCTTGATCTCTCACACGGCTGTTAAGGTGGTTAATGCTTCCTTTGGGCAAGTAATGCTTCACTTTGTTCAATAAAGTTTTAACCTCTTGGATATCTCTGTCTTTGCCTTCAGATGTTAGGAAGTACTGAATAAGAGCACAAACACAAGATGCATTTGTCAAATTTGCTGCTGTATAGTAGATATTTATATTACAAGAGTTTTGCAACTCTTGTTGTCTCCACCAATACTTTCTACAGCAATTCCAGTTCCTGAAAAGAAACATACGTTAATTCACAGTTATCTGACCATTCCACTTGTAAATGGAAAAGTTGCTGTTTGTAAAATAAGGAGAAAGTGAAGTAGAAGACTTGGACTTTCTTCTCTACGGCACAAATAGACACAGATGAAATAGGCAAGCAGCATTCAAAGCTAGCACTGACATCACTATGTCTTCTTCCGCCTCTTAATTGTGATTGATTCTTGCAGTTGTTGTGGCTATTCCATCTCTTTCCTGTTGATTCTGTCTGACTTAGAGTGAAAATCTGGCTGCAATGAAGTGAATGCATATTTTTAATATTTTAGTCCAATGGAGGTCCGAATTTCATTTCACTCTCTACATATTTGATTTTCTGCATCTTTGCACACTGAAGTACTTGGTCAAGGTCCATTGACTTTCACTAACTACTGTACTGCCTCTCACTTGCCCAACTATGTCTGAACTTGAACTTTGATACTCCATTTTAACAAAGCATTATTTTCATTTCACTTATTGCCCTAACACTTTAAGTTAAATGAATTGTTCTTTCACCCTCAAGTTACAAAACCACTGTAGGTGAATTCACTCCCAAGAATAGTCTCCTGTGTAAGGAAGTAAAACTTAAAGAACAATCAGCTTTAGAAATTAGAAGATTTTAATACTCTACCTTTAGCCTCTGCAGTCTTTCTTCCAGTATTGGTTTTGTTTCTGAGGGGTCAAAGCAGTCCTTCAAAGACAGCTGAGTGCTGCTGAACCAGTCATTAAAATTCTTGCACTGACCTGAAGAAAGATACATTCCAATTTTCGTTATTAATTTTACTCTGTAAAAGAAAATCCTATTTAACGTGAAGATTTCAGACAATTTGTAATTACATTTATCAGTGCTTCTGTCAAAGGTTGCTTTTCACTACAGACCGTGTGACAGAAAAAGCTGCAGTTCATACTTTTTTTTACCCAACATTAATTGACAATAAACATACCTGTTCACTTGGGAGGAAGAGTCTCTGCTATGCATAGCAGTTTCAGTAAACCTGAATTAGCCTATTGGCAACTTTTGTCATTTCCACACAAATAAATACTACTCAAAAACTATTTGAAGATGAGACTAGGTTTGGGCCTAATTCTACACCTGCACAGTCCCGTGTCTGCATAAAACAAAAAGTAAATAATAACACTATTCCTTCTCATAACTAAGATTAAATAAAGAATGACTGGAAAAAATACAAAGTTTGATTTCTTTATTTTTAAATAAAATGTTCTAACATTTGTTCCTGAATTATGCTTTATACTTCTTTTATCTGTTTTTTTAAATGTAAAAGTAAGAAACAGAACTCTGAAGCAGTTTGAGATATCGAAGCAGTTTCAGACACCAAACCAAAAAATAAATCAATTGCATAACCTTTAAGTGATTATGATGGCCAATACAAGCCTATAAAGCTACATAAATGTGAAATGTGTTTGCTTACGGTTCAAAACACCGATAAAGTGGTCTTGAAAGACATGTTTCTTCTTATTAAATAAATCAGTGACACATTTAAGCTGCTTATTTAATTCATCCACATCAGGACAATCTGTCTCTTCTTGGAGTAATGTCACATGGTGTTCTTGTTGTAGAATTTTCTGGTGTATCTCCTAAAGTTAAAAAAAAAGGGCAACTCTTAAAAAGAGCTGCTTTAGTACATATTAGACTTTTGCAAAAGGGTTTAGTCCTGCCTATGTGTCAAAATAATTTCTTAAAGTATATTGACATTAACAAGGCACTCAGTAGGCAGATATAAGCACTAAACTCTCCTTGAGCAGTGTGTATACATCTGTATGCATACATAATCACACGTACATTCACTCATGCACATTTTGGCATCACACAGAATAGATATGTGACGCACACAGTAATATAGTATGTTCCAGAGTGTATAATACCTAGAAGCTATAATGCCTTAGCTGTCATAGGCACTATTCCACCCCTAAATGCCTTACTCTGAATGTCAAGTCCCTGTGGGTTGAAAGATAACGTAGAGGGAGCTGGGAGAATTCATTAAAAGCTGTATCTTTCTTCCAATGCCTGTGATTTCACAGTGTCCCAAACACTGACACCCAGAACGTGCATAATCCACTCACTGCTCAACAGGAGGTTTAAATCTGGCCAGCCTTGAACCTCCAAGCAGGAAGCAGCTCTTTCTTCACCTCTCTCCGTGGTGCAGAGAGGATGGAAAGTTGGCTGAGATTGCCTCCTTGGAGCTCCCCTTACAGGCAACCTCAGGTGGCACAAAGACAACCTGTGTATATTACTCAGTCTTGGAAAAGATACAACCCAGTACCCCCACTACTGCTTCAACATATCTTGGGTGGGATACTGATTTTGTGCCTAACTAACCATTACCAAAAGCCGCTGATAACATCCAGTGAAAACAGGCTTTTCTTTCATGCTTCTGGCAGCTTAAGGAAGTATTCAAGCCACGCTTTTCACTTGAATTATTCTAGCAGTTTACAACATATACAGGAGAAACACTTACGAAGACTTGCCCAGGAGAGATATAATGAATGAAATTATTAAAGATGTGTAATTTGTGGCATGCTACCTCTAATTTAGTAAAGATCTCTAAGGTGTCAGAAGGAGATAAAGCTTTTAAAAGTGATTCGGTCATTCCAATCTGTGTCTTGGCCAGATCAAGGTCTCCTTTTAGTTCTGCTGTATTCAAGCTGAGTTCACTGGTCCCCCGCTTCGTTGACAAGAGCTCTTTTATTAGCTCCATTTTTTGCACAACAGATGACCTGATGACCTTAAAATTGGAAATAAACATACATAAGAAATTATATTGGGCTGATTTCCTAGAATATTACAGAACTCCATGACAGACACAAAAAGCAATGAAATGATCTGAAATCCAGACATTTCAATCAGAGTTTCTTCCAGTTTCTTTCCCTCCCACTCCACAAATTGAAAAGTAATATTATTTAAGCCCTGCTTTTCTGAGGAGGAATGATCTCAGTTCATCTTTATTAGTGATGCATTTACTAGTGTTGCTTCACTAACAAATTTATTTGTCAGTCTACTCCCAGTGCCTACTCTCAGCTAGATAAAGGCTTTACATGTGCTTCAGCTACCATGAAAAAGAGGGTGCCAGCTCTCTGTAACACACCTCCCTGCAGTGGAGGGCACAAGGGCAAATTCCCCACGCTGATCCAGAAAACAGGCAAGGACAGCAGAGAGGTGGGGAGCTCTAGCTCAAGCCTAGTCATTAAGGAGCAGCAGGTCCTTAACCTTATCCTTAAGACTTCTGCAGATTTGCATGAGACGGCAACTCAATGGCATCACGGCCACATGCTGAAACACCACCCCAGGGGGCTCAGGGCATCTGGTGCTCCAGAGTAGCATAGTGTGCACAACACAAGGTTGCCGAGTCCTTTCCTAAGCTCCTTAGATCACTTTACCAAGTGAAACTCTGAGTTCACTGCCTGCTGAGGATAAACACACAAATAGCCAAACTGGGTCAAGATCAAGGTGCATCTGATAGACACTGGGAGTGTTTGCTTAGGGAATTGGTATAGGATCAAGGTAGGCTAACGTGGTCTCAAACAGTATAGAAGGATTTATTCTTTGCTGTGTGAAGTTAACACAAAAAGATGAAGATTTCCTCGTGATATCCCAAAGGAAAACGTTACAGTAAACACCACTCTATGCAAATAGCTACATACTACCAAGCTACATTAAGCCATATCCAGGTAAAGGTACAGTTTAAAATACACAGTCAGTATGCTGAGTTGCTGGGATCCCCAAAGGGATGACAAGGTCCATTATGCCCTGTTCTTGGCCAATAGCTAAAAGCCAGATATCACTGATATTGGCCTCTTTCAGCAGGCCTGCAAAACAGTTGAGTCAGATCTAAGTCCCTAAAAGGCACAGGACTGAGAGATGCCTTTGTGTTTAAAATGACAGGTTTGGTTCTAACACCTTGAGAAAGACAACAAATGAAATGTCACTACTAATAGCCAACAAAATGCCTCCAATTCTCTTTGGGTAGATTTAAGTCAAACCAAGAAATAACTGTGCCAAAGACGTTACTAGAAGCCGGGCTGTAGTAATGAGTACTGGTGTGTTAGTTGTAAAAGCTTCTTCATACCTGTAACTCCAGTGGAGGTTCATTACTATTCAGAAGTTCTTCTATCTCAGCCACTGTGTTGTCAAATTTCTGAAGTTTCTGCTCCTGGACTCGTAAGCATGCCTAAAGGTGGAAAAAACACATCGGTAACTGTGTTTCCCCCTGAATTAAACTTCCATGTTTCTGTTAGAAAATTATATTACTAATATTCTGATTCTGCATTTTGGCATATAGACCTCCCACAACTGGTCCATTTCCTGATTTTCATTTTAGCAATATAGACATTTTTTTGTATTAGTCTCTGAAACACTCTATGTTTCTCAGGAGAAGCAGTTGTTAATCCAAATCTAGCATAAATTTAACAATCTTAATTATTTTACTTCTATATTAACCCAAGTAAATTTGCAGGAAAATAGTCTTAATTTTCTTGCTGCTTCTATTAAAAAGGGATATTCTCAGATGTTATAGACTTAAAGTCAAGCATTGGCATCCTGATAATACACTTTGGTAGGGATGTGATAAAATACAACACATGCTGTAAGCACTTTTTAAATGTAAAACCTTTATACATAAAAAGACTTCTACTCATTTGAATGGATTTTGGAACGGGACAGTAATGTGAAAGTAAAATACCAGCTTCAACTTATGAAACAGGATATATCTAAAATAGTCACATTGTCTCATATTCCCAAATCAATATCCCAAACTCCTTCAGGACAAAGTATGCCTTTGCAGTCTCTGTACAAGCAATCATCAAAATTCATTCACGTGCCACAGCCCTTAAAAGAGTTCCCATTTGCATACTGGCTATGGGGGAAAGCAGAACTTCTCTCACATTATTGATACTGAAATTATCTTTAAATATACAGTCAAATAATTCATTACTCTGTTCTTTTGTGACAGGGCTCTTGAAAGCACATGCACCAGTGCTCTGCTGCGCAGTCACAAAGGACCCTGGCGTTCAAGACTATGTAACGTGATACACATTGCAACAGTTGATTTTTTTTTTTGTAATTAACATTAATGCAGAGATATTTCAGGATCAACAACAAAAGAAATAATAATAAATTGATAAATGATCCTGGTGCCCTCTGCACTTTAAATCATTTTACAAAAATACCAATGCACTGAGTTCAGTTTTCTCCCTTTCTATTCAGCTTTCAGAGTAGCTCATGGGAAACATAGTTTCTGTCTCCCTTGCCCTCTCCTCCCCTCTCTTTTGAGAATTACCCTCTCGCACAGGAGCAGCAGAGTAACCTTAGCGCAGCCACCTCCAGCACAGCTCTTCCTAAACACCAGTAGAGGCACATTAGGGGCATGGTCACATCATGCCGGGCTTGAGCAGTTTCCAGGTAACAAAATGGCTCTTAAGATGCAATTGCCAGCTGGTGCGTTTTTGCTGGAGCCCTCAGGGACCTGAACTACCCCAGGTAAATTCTAATAATACACTGGTAAAGGCAATAATAATGTGACAAAATATTCACCTCTGCACAACGTGTATACTACTGTTTCACTGGTAAGATCAATATACAAAGAACACCTTGGCTTTTTACTGCTCTGCAAATTGAAACAAATTAGCAGTGCTAACAGTAGCAGTAATGCTGCAAATAAGCATAATAAGAACCAGGGAATTTGTAGCATGTAAACACTGAGAAAAAACTGCCTGCATATTTTCAAACAAGCAGATATGGGATATATTTATGTCTCAACCCCGTTCAAGCAGAAAATTATTTTTGTTTAGTAGATACTGGCTATAACCACAATGAAGCAGCACAGCTGATCGATGATGGCCCTAAAGTTAGAAATTAAAATATTTACCCCCATGTAAGGCTCTTCAATGGCATAGAGCTAGTGCATATTTTTACACCCAGCTGCACCCCGATACCAAGAGTTATAATCACTAAAATCTGTGCGAAATGGGCATGGGCAGCCCAGGCTCTGCTGATGTCTGCCCACATGCAGCCCCGGAGACCCTTAGCATCCAGCCACTATTAAGGCTGCATTAAGTTACACTGGGGACCACACTGGGACAAGGATCACAGGAGCAAATCAGTCACCTCTGCAACCTCTTCTTGAACTGTGCATTGCCCTGCCATTTCTGAGGCTCCAGTATCTTCACTGATAGAGAATTTATAACTAGAAAACTAATCATTAGCCTATACGCACCCTCTTCCCTTTCTTCTCTAGGTACAAGGAAATATATGCACCACTGTACTCTAGACTACAAGCTTTCCAGGCCTTCTCTTTGCTGTATGTTTGTACAGCACAAAGGAATGAGGGGGGTTCTGTAGTCTAAAGCAGCATTTGCAGTGTTGCATTAATTTAAAACAATTTAGTATACATATACGCTACCTATTTATTAGTTTCCAAGACCTGTATCTTCAATACATTATGCAATATCTTCAGTGAAACTATCCATGAAGATACAATTGCAAATGTTACAACTTCCTCTGTTTTTGCAGTGCTGGTATTTCTATGCAATGTGCATGTTTATAGTCTGAATTTCATATGACTACAGTGCAAGTTAAGTGTAAGAAATTTCCACTCAAATTACCTTCAACTGTGTAAGGTCCTCTTCAGTCAGACGATGGTCTTCTGCATTCTTAAGTTCTGCATTTGCCCAAGCGTCAATTGTGCCAGATAAACTAAGAAGTTTGTCCCACAAAGCCTGAGCTCTTCCCAAATTATCACAGTAGTTTTCAGTCTTTTCATTGATCTGCCATGAGATTTATATACAGAAAACACACGCAGATTTCAAAAATGTTGAGTTATATTCTAAAAGCAAATGCAGCATAATAAAATCAGAGCGAGATGAAAACACCCACAAAAACAAGTGCGGCAAGGGAAAAAAATCTCATGTGTCTTCACAGTGAACTGGTCATGGAGAAGATATTTAAATCCCTGCCACACATGTCGCCAAACATACCAATCAGAACAGCAGCTTGCCAGTTTTAAGGCAGGTTTAGGAAGGAGCCTTGCTCATTAATGTTTATCTACTCTCAGTAAATACCATCTAATCTCAGTATTGATGCACTGCTTAGATCGACAGTGGGAAACACTTCTCACCAAAAGCACCAGCATTGTAATTCTCCAGATTGTCTCCAAGTCTAAATCCACATAAGTCGTTATGGAAGCTTGCAGATTCATGCAGAAAGCACAAATATTGCCTTTCTGCACTTCCTAGAATTATTTACTATCAAGGAGTACCTATGATATAAACTACCTGAGAGATCAGAAACATTACACCAATAGACGCTCTGCAAGCATTGCTCTGGTAAACACTTGGATTTATCTCTTAAGAATCTTTGCCATATTGTACTTAATTTATTCCAAATATTACACACGTGTCAGAATCAATTACTATAATGCATAACAGATAAGACCACCCTGATAATTTACTTTTTACATACATCCAGCCATCTGTCCACAATAACGTTAGCCTCATTCTCAAATGGGGGCTCCTCAAAGCTTCTCATTTTATTGAGCTGGAATTGAAGGTTTTTGCAGATCTGATTTATTTTGTCTACATCTTCAGAGTGATCATTAAATTCCTCTTTTGCCTCTTCAATCTGTGAAAAAGGTCAAATGGATATTTACAAGCATGTTTACTTATGACTGTTTATTCAGCAAAACATTTTTAACTGATGTGCTGTTCTTTTTAGTTTAGAGAAACAACATCATTACACAAAATAATCTATTTTATATAACATGATGAGACTAGGAATGTAGCCTGTGTTGTTACGTCCCTGTCATGTCGATAGGAACATCTCCCTCTTAGAAATCCGTATCATTCTGTTATTGGCTGCAAAACAGCTGAGTAGGAACTATGGATAATATATTTCTAAGAAAGCCAAAACCACAGTTTGCTTCAAAAGTCATAATTGCAAGATCCAAGGGGACTGTACATCCATATACAGAATCTCAGTTACAGAAATAAACAATGCACAACATAATAATCATCTGAGATACTGTTACAACTGTAAACAAAAATATAAACCTGGCATTCTGATCCCCAGGTTTTGAACTACTTCCAAAAAAGAGCTTAAATCCTACTTAAACATAGCCATTGTCAAATATGCCATTGCCAGAAACTGAAATGTCCATTTTTCCTACCTTCTATTTAAACACTAGACTGCTTCTTTGTGCTTAATTGTAATGTCAGTGTTTACAAACAAGATGGAAGGTCGCTGGAAAAGAAACACTGACCTCTAGTGTTAGGCAATTTGATAGTAAAAGCTCTCCTTCCCACAGACAAACACCGCTCGCATCTTCTCACATAGATATTGCCAGCCACTGAGACAAGGGGAGCGACAGCAGAGCAGCACTCACAAACCAGAACAAGGCAGAGATTCTTCTCCGTTATTATTTTATATAATTATAAATATCAAATCATCAGCATTCAATGACATGCCTTGTACTGTGCTGCAGCTGTTGTGGCCACAATTCTGAGAGTGAGAGCTGCAAAACCCAAGGTGAGGAGGAAGGGTTGTTAACAGAGCGAGGGGTCTCCATACAAGCAGGGACCAGGGTATGCAGGTGATCTCCCCTGCAGCAGGAGCCCCAGTGATACGAGGTGCCAGAGATCTCACTGGTGAAACCAAGAAAAGATCCTGCCTCAGCTGAAGTGAGGGTGGCACACATGGACACCATCCCATTGCCTGAGGGAAGAAACTGCTTACATTCCTTCTTAAATTTAACCATCCCAGGCACTGCCTGAGAGCAAATGTTCCTGAACCATATGAGTGATGCCTCATCAGAAAGCCTAAAAATGGGATCTGAACAACCAGTTATATAACCCAGCCAGGACATGCAAAACCTGTACAGTAAAATGTTCACAATGGACATGCTGCTGTTTGCTAATCCATTAGCCATGGACAACTACGTCCAGTGGTTGTATTCATTTAGCCAAGAAGAATGTAGCTGCCTGTCAAATTTTTGTCTGAAACAGTTGTAAACTTTAAACTAAATGAGGGGATGTCCAGCAATACCTGCTCATTCAGTCTCAACAGCTAATGACCACAAGTTCCAGCCTGGGAAGCAGGATAGATCTGTCACGGCCCAGTCTCTGAGCAGATGTGCCGTGCTGACACAGCCTTATGGCTCCTGTTCCTGATCCTGCTTGCTTGGGGCTAGCTGAAGATCTCTGCACAGCACTGCATGGTGCAGACAAACCCCGCAGCCCTGCCTGGGACCCAGTGACATGAGCAAGGAGAGGATATGGATCTAAATTCTTGGTTATAAGCTACAGCAACAGCAGAGAAACAAGCAGCCCCAAGGAGTTGCATTGCCTATTTTTTTTTGGTTTAAGTGGTACAACATTTTAAAGTATCTTCTTAGTAAAAAATGAATTTGCTATTTTTGTGTATTTACAAACTGCCCACTATAAGGTTTTTAACTTGGTAGAAAATACAGAAATATTCAAAAGGATATGGGTCAATATGGCTGATTTCAACATGTGTTTTTGGTAGGACAGGACTTCATCTTACTAGATCACAGTTTTTCTACGTGTTTTTTTTAATCCCTCCCCTTTAACAAGACCTTGATTCGCTAAGCAAAAATAGACATCAACTTAAAACAAAACCAGGCTATGGTCCCTAAATGTATTTTGGAAGCCAAAATGAAAGCAAGGTCTTAACATCTGCCTTGAAGGCTGAGTGTACAAGGGCAACCCTATACCCGAATGCTCCAAAGAAAGGCTTTTCTTTCCTTTTCAGTAAGATCTTGTTACTCACCTTTGTTATTAGTCTGTTCAAATTCTCCTTCCCCATGTAAGAAGTTTGCTGTGAAAGCACAATCTCCTGTTTCTGGATGATGCTGGTCAGACTAGTTTTGCAGCTTTGATATTGCTTCAGGAGCTCCAGAGCCCTTGCACATTGCTCCTGGCTATTAAAAAGAGATATATTATTTATAGCCTAAGCATAAAACAGCAGCCTCAACCTCTTGTCTGCTTCCTTCTCCTGTATTCAAACATGCAGGGAGTTTGACTACTATGTTCGGAAGAGAGAAAAGGGGGCATAAACTGTACCAGTCATAAACCCTGCAATACTCTGTGATACCTGGTGTGGTATTTCGACAGTTCCTGGAATCAGAAATGCCCTTCACCATCATGTGCCTCTGATACACATTTAACTGTGATGTGACCTGAGCAGTTCTGTTTATATGATACTCTCCACCTGAAAGGTGAGCTCAGTCACCAGTAAACTGAAATACAATGTGCAGCAGGTATCACAACAGCTTGGGTGGTGGACAGTGGGAAATACCACCTCAGCCCAGCCTTCAGTGGCATATGAAAACAGATTACTCCCACTGACACCTGTGCAAGCCATGAAGATTAACCAGAACTGTGTCAGTCCATGTAAAGCCTCTAGGCATCTTTAAAAACCATAAGAGGACAGATGCCCTAGGTGATCAATCATAGCCTTTCGCAGTCCTCACTCTCACAGACTTAACAAATCAAGCTCCTTTAGTCTTTTCCTGCATAAGAGACTGTTTTCCCAGCTGTCCTCTTCCATTTGTTTCAGTTTGACTTTTCTTTTTTAATGTGCTGGTATGAAATTCACAGCAAATATAGAAGACACATCACTCCCAGCAGCAGCCAGTTTTTTCTTTTGGATACGAATTAAGTCCAACACATCACTGCATACCTGCTAAATGATGGGACTGTGATGTCTTAAAAATATATAAAGTTCAAGAGCTTTGGCTACAAACTTCTACATGCAGTTCTTGGCTTTATGATGGTTTACAGCATCATAACAGTAACATTTGCTACTGCATCAGTATTTCATTTACTTTAAAGTATGGTCTAAGGCTTTTTTGCTGTTTCATTTTACAAGCAAACTTCTTACTTGTACAATACTACTTTAAAATGTAGCTTTTCTCCTTACCATTCAGCAAGCAAGAGTTTTGTATCCTCCCATAACCTCTCTGTAACTCTGCACTGTTCATTTGATTCCTCTGCTTTTTCCTCTTTGATCTGTGGGAGCTTATTAGCAATTTCTCGCATAGGTTTCATTTCAACAGCAGCACAATCCAATTCCTTTTCCAATTCCGTTAATAATTTTACCCTTTATTAAAAAAAAAAGAAATACAGCCTTATATTAAAGTATGTCCTTGATTTTTTCCCCAATGTAATTATTAAGTTCCCTAGAAATTCATGCTGAGCTGCACATACTGACTATATTAAATGACATCATAAAAAGTCTAATTTGATCTTCAGTTCATGTAATTTGACACAGTCCTTCAGATGAGTTATGCTGACCTAAGCCCTTTGAGAAAGTAATCCAAAATCCTAAAGGCCAATAGGGTCTGAATGAACATAGTGAATTATTTTGTATTAAAATGTAAGTGCACTCTGGCTGTCTTAAAATACAGGCTAAGAAAGGAAGTGTGGGATTTCACAACTTAAAAAATGGTCACAGCTTATAAGCTTATCTCCCCTCCATTTCTCCCCTCCACATAAACAGTACTGAATTGTTTATTCATCCTTTGCAAGGCTGCAGAGAGCTCCCCTGAAGCCGTATCGGAGACATGCAAATCATGTTAGCAGCTTTCTTGGGGTGGGGTAAAATAACACAAGGCTTCTACTCTGCAGAGTTTCAGATCACATGCGTCAGTGCTCAGCAAGAAGACCTGTCGCCCTGTTTGACATTTTTTTTACTGAAAACTACCATCATAACAATCAACCTCCTTCTATTTTTTCTTCATCAATGCTGCTTCAAACACATACATAGGAGTTTAAAAGAAAAAAATAATGGAGGAGGCTTCCTTATTTAGGCTGCAACGGTATGAATAAAATGTAAGCTCACAGCTTCTTTCAATGCTCCATATATACTTCAAGACACATTCAGGTTTCAGTGTTCTACTGCAAAGGGGCACAAGCCCTCTAAGTTCACTGAAATTATGAAATTAAAAGAGCTTTAAAAAAGAATTCACCTTTGTTGAATAGCTGGAATTGTTGGATCCTTCAAGCCTATTTTGTTAATTCTGTCACGTAGATCCTGAATGGTTTTAAGGAGTTCACTGTTTTTTGTGGAAAAAATCTTGTATAAGTCTTTTTCCTCTGTAAGCATCTGTTCACTTGAGGGATCATAAGTCGCATTTAGCTCTTCAAATAAAGTCAGAACAAGGTTTTCACAGCAAGTCTTTCTCCCACATTCAGCATCTTCCAAACAGATATCAACTGTTTTCAAGCGTTCATCCAAACATTTAGCCTCTTCTGTCATATGAGAAACTTTTTGTGCAGCCTCTCTCAATGCTTTTCCCTGTATTTCAGGTTCACCTGGGGGATCTGCGAGACATTTGATGGAAGACTGAATCTTCCTCAATGAGGCCATAAAAGCTTCCAGATCTTTAAGGACTGTCTCACGGATCTGCATTTTATGGCTCATTTCTTCAAGCTGGTTTTGATAGTAAATCATAATTTTACTTGCAGCTTGCAGATCTATTGGATTAAATTCATCTCTTGCTGAACTATCTAGGTGTTCCAATTGTTTGCACACTTCAATCTGATTTAATATGGATCTCTGTAGCTCCTGAAATTGAGAGAACGACCAACAGTGTTAGCAAGTGAAAAGAAAACCTGTATCCTGCATTCAAGCTGAACCTATGACTGAAAACCAAATTATACTAACAATAAAATAAGTATGATAAACAGCATAGTTAAGAAAGAAAACCTCTTTTTTCCTACTTTGGACTTTGGTAGAGGGAAGGAAAAAGAAGAAAAATCAAATAAAATGGTATTCCACACATAGGGAATTTGGTCAGTACTATAGAAAGCCCAAGCCTCTTCCCAGCAATCAGACAAAAAGGAGAGGAAAATTACGACAGTCCTGGGACTGGAACCAGCAGGCTCTTGCAGTGGGAGATCAGAGCACAGGCAGGCAAAGAGATGTTTGTTACTCTGCCATCTTTTAAGTTCTTTATGTTATACTTTTGGAGGAGACTTACATGCATTTAAAAATCTCTTGGTGAAGTCTGCATGCTCTCTGGTTACAGCCCTCAGACAGACAGCAGTGTGTCAGTGTTGTGAAACTCCAAATGTGCAGAGAGCTGGGAAAAAAATCAGGATCCTTCCAGCCAAAGAGAGTCACCTCAGACAGAGAGTACACATGCTCTCTGCCATACAGCTTGAGAGACCTAAAACCTACTTTGCTCGAGAGCCAAGGGCAGACAAATGCAAACTTTCAGTTCTGTGTAGCTGTCAGTGTGTTCAGCGCCGAGCATGTGTCAAGAACAAAACAATATTCACCCTGCCTAATAGATAGACCAGACCCTAGGCACAAGATGCTGATAGCAGGTAATTATTGCATACATGTGGAGCTTCCAAAACCATCCTGAGGTGTGCTCGGATACCTCAGCAGATGTGACACAGGCAGCTTAGCTTAGCTCACAAATTAACACCACACTATATATATGACTCCACAAAGTGATACAAAGCCAGGTGGGAACACTATAAATCTGGATCAAAGGAAGGTTCTAACCTAAGACAAAATGTTCACGACCATTCTTTTTACAGTAGAGCCTATTGAGGGTCCCTGGCTGGGTCTACATGAACAATAACATTTAAAGCAAAGGGGATAAAATGCTGTTATAGACTTTAGAAGGTTTGGGAAGTCTTGTGAGTAGTCCCAAACTCCTGAGTGAAAATCCCATGAAGTTCTCTAGTTCCTACACATATTAAAAACTATTCTGGCTGGGGTGTGGTCTCTGCATTTTCCCTTACCTTTAGTTCCCTATAAGCAAGATCACTATTCATGAGATTAAATTGCTGGATATCCTTTTTCTTCAGTTGCTGATCTAATTCACACAGAAGAATTGATTCATTTTCTATTGGCAAAACAATTTCCAAAGCAGTTCTTAAAGAGTTTGTTCTACAAGAAAGGTAACAAAATATGAACTGGGAAAGCAAGCAAGAAAAGACACTCAACATTTTACAGCACAAAAAAGCCACAAAGATAATGTAATTGACTGTCTAACAGATTTAATCCTCCTCCTCCTCCTGAGGTCAAAGGAGTTTTTCCATTAATTAATAAGAAAAGCAGTGTGAACCCCAGTGAATTTAACTAAAATGTTGAAGGAAATAACAGTAGACTTGAGAATGCTGCACAGTGATGTTACAAAGATCTGGCTCTGTGCTTCTTGGAGAGATTCACACTATTTGCAATGTGTGTATGAACCAAGTATAATTAAGAAAAGCTTAATTTTAGGCTATTTTTAAAAAAAAGGTTAAAAATGTGCAGGTATTGTCTGTAACGCACACTATGCCCTTCACAATACACACATGAGTTACAATTAACTATTCCTTAGCTAGTATCATGAAGTGTTATTTTATACCTGGTACTTATAATATCCTGAAGCTGTTTCCATTCTCCTTTTAGTTTGCTTCTCGTCTCAGAGATAGCAGTCTGCTGCACTTCATCCACAAGATTTTCTAAGGTAGATGAGATGTTTTCCAACTGTGTCCAACCAGCAGTGGTTTCACCCTCTATCACCTAAAAGATATGCAGCATTAATTGCATTAATATGATACTCTATTTCTCAAAGGACTGGACAGTTCATAAAATTACAGCCACAAGAGTCTCTGCAGAAAAAGTAAAAACATCACCTGAAAGTAAGTATATATTGCTTTCTATTTCTTTAAGACTACATTTTTAGCTGCATGCAAATCTCTACCAACTCTTTATTATGAAAATTTCCATGTCAGATATATGCCTTGGCTACATTTTATAAAATGTTCGATAAATATGGTTCAGCCATTTTTACTACAAGAATAAATGGAAAATATCTCAACTTAGCTATGTTCAAAAGAACAAAAACCAAATGTAGAACTGAACCAAGTTCTGAGATGTTAGATAACGTTTGTAGTCCTATCAAGAAAGGACTTGAAAACTTGCAGTAATAAATTCTCCAACATTAATTATGTGCCTTTTATCATCCCTTTAAGGTTCTCACAAACCTAATCAAGTTTTAAGTCCTGAAACAGTTTCATTCTGCACATACACCACTGCCATTTGATGGTTCAACTCTGACGACTCCTCCAGCCCTGACCATGGTCCATCACTTACCACTCCTGCTGACAGAAAAGCTGCTTGCTGTAGTTATTTTTTCCATTAGACCTATTTCAGCCCGCAGATCACAAACCGAGAGCCACCAATATGTTTTTTCAGCAACACTTGCAAAACTCCACTGCTAAACAGGAATGCAGTCCTGCTGAATGCTAAACTCTTGATTTCCCTTCTAATAAACCTGGTTATAAGGATGCTCCTTTTCCCTTGAGAATATACGTAACACAGAGAGGTGAGAGCTCTACAGGAGAAAATAACAATTTAGGCACCAAGTCTGTTTCTAAAAGATGAATACTTACCTGTAGTTCAAGCAGCTTATTCTGAAGACATGAGGTGCCTTTTATTTCATCAGTAAAGCCAGATGCGACTTTATCTCTGCTGATTTGTAAAAGTTCCTCCAGGTTACTTCTTTGTGTGTTATAGCTAAAGAAAGATGCAATCTCTTTCAGAGAGTATTACTTCTAATTTAATGGAACATGGCATGGTATGGGACTTGCTGACTAATAGATTACCATATAAAATAAGCACAGTCTATTGCAAATGCATATTTTTACCGAAGTCCCAAAAGAATGGGCATAAATGAGCAGCATATAAAAGAGCTGAGAAATTGCTCAACTGGCTAATTTTCAAGTATGATTGCATGCCTGCATTCTCTAAATTCAGTTTTGTGAAGATAAAAATGTTAGTTCTTTAAAAATTTGACACTTTTTTTTATTTTGCAATATTTGAAGTTATTAGTAAGGCAGATAAAGATTTTTCTGGCCCAAGAAAAGAGCAGAAGAAAAAGTTTTATAGCTCTAAGTGTTCTTGCTACAAAATCCTAATGCTTGCGGCATTTAGCCACTATCATACTTCCTTATCAATTACAGAGCAATATTAAGTAAACTGTAGTATAACAAGAACAGAGTTCTGCATAGCAAAAGTGCACCCTGTGTTTGATACATTCACTTAATTTATGAATGTCTAGCACAGTATCATCTCTTAATATACATGCATTTTATCCTTTAAAAAGTACCTCTCTAATATAGTTGGTATGGTCAAATCACTGTCTTCATCAAATTTCTTTGCACAGCTTTCTCCATTGTGATGCTTAACATCTGGTTCCAAAACTATATCTGCAGCAGGTCTTGAGACCTAAGTAAAAATAAAAAAGGTAACAGTGACCTCTGCATCATGCTGTGTCAATACATAGTGAGGACTAACAGACATCTGTAAAGTCCTGAAAGAAGCAATTGCATCATGTGTTCCAAAGGAGGTAAGAGCTACCATTCATGAATACAAGACGTGTTTAAACTCAATCATGAACCAAAAGAGCAAATCTTGGAACACTTGCAGCCAGGTCATTCATTCCTTCCACAGATACTGGGTCTTTGGCAAGCACAATCCACTTGTGCAATTTTTTGCTGCAGCTCCATGGACATCCTTGGGCAATAGCCATAATAGTCAATTCTTACATATCTTCAAACTTTATGTAAATGCCATGGGTCCCTTCCTATAAGTTTGGAGGCTGTCTGGTGAGCTGTCTGCAGCCTTACTTGCATGAATGTTTATCCTAAATGAGACATCTTCTGTGGCATCCAAATGATGAAGCACAGTATCTTCTTTCTCTGAAATTATTTCTAAGATATGTGTGTTCTGGTTTTCCCTATATTTTTCTAAAGCAAATGCCTCCAACTCTTCACTATTTTTCCTCTCTATCCTCTGAAACTTGTTCAAATTACTGGGACACTATGGGGGATTTGTACTTGAACACCGCTTCAAACATGACTCTTCCATCTGAAAACCACTCTTTAGCAAAATATAATGCAAGGTTGGAGGCTCACATCTCCTTGGGTTGTCTAGTGCTGTTCCTTGCATGCTACTTTTTAATATTTACTTAGTCTATGTTCCCAAGTGCAATGGAGTTTTGACGCCTGACCAGAGTCCTGAGGTCCTACCACAACGTCCTGGTTTCAGCTGGGATAGAGTTAATTTTCTTTCTAGTAGTTGGTATAGTGTTATGTTTTGGGTTCAGTATGAGAAGAATGTTGATAACACACTGATGTTTTCAGTTGCTGCTAAGTCATGTTTAGTCTAAAGTCAAGGTTTTTTCAGCTTCTCATGCCCAGCCAGCAAGAAGGCTGGAGGGGGACAAGAAGTTGGGAGGGGACACAGCCAGGGCAGCTGACCCAAACTGGCCAAAGGGGTATTCCATACCATGTGACATCATGCCCAGTATATAAACTGGGGGGAGTTGGGCTTGGGGGGGATCACTGCTCGGGAACTGACTAGGCATCAGTTGGCGAGTGGTGAGCAATTGCATTGTGCATCACTTGTTCTGTGTATTCCAATCCTGTTATTATTATTATTGTCATTTTAGTATTGTTATTATTATCATTATTAATTTCTTCCTTTCTGTTCTGTTAAACTGTTCTTATCTCAACCCATGAGTTTTACTTTTTTTCCCCTGATTCTCTCTCCAATGCCACTGGGTGGCAGGGAGTGAGTGGCTGAGTGGTGCTTAGTTACTGGCTGGGGTTAAATCACAACACACAATCAGAACAGTAACAGAAATAATCAGGTTTTCCTTTTGGCAATGATCTTCCCCAGCCAGAGCACTGTTTTCTAACATTAAGTATGGACTTCTTACCTCCTGTACCAAAAGGATATCAATTTGTTGAGAAGAACTGGGCTCTTCTCCATTCTCAGAAGCAACAATGGAGCTCCTACAGTTTAAAAGAAATTTCAGCTTAAGAGCAAAATATGAAATATAAAGGGAAAAAAAGAAATCCTGGCTAATGATTAAAACCAGTGCTCCTGTGATGAAGGGTAATCAAACATTGTACTTGCTGGTTTATGAAACTTAATACTATATGTTTAAATGTACAGTTGCCAACAGCAATGTACATAGTAATGTACTTGGTAGTACATTTACATTACCACAAAATCTATCCATATATCTGATTTCTGTGAAGCTACAACACATCATGCACTCAGTCACCCACTCTATCTTAGATGGCTGTCCTCTTCCAGCATGAGACAGCAGGGCTGTGTAAGTATCTGCCACAATTGATTGAAGCTTTTCTAGCTTTTGTTCACAGTCTGCAGTCAGTGTCTGTATCCCTGGGACAGTTTCTTCTGATAGTTTTCCCAATATTTTAAGGTCTTCTAATGATTTGCTAAGTTCCCTCAGGCTGCCTTCATGAGAAAAAAAGGCCTAAACAAAGAAAAACAGTGTAATAAACTCATGTTAAATCATGAGGATATGCAATTATTCTCATACTTTTTTTCTATTTCTATTGTCTTCTCGGATGAGTGCACTTAAAGCGTAAGCTGTCAAACTAGGGGAGAAACATTTATTTTTCCCTCAATTCTTTTTCAAATATAGCCAGGAAAGAAATAAGGATTTCCGGCAACTTGTTCCTCAGCTGCATTCACAAGACTACACTGACTTGCTTGATTTTGAAATTCATTATGTTACTACAACTTTAGCTACTTTGGTCTCAAGTCCTCCTCGCACTGACATCAGATATACATGTCCCATTGACTACAGAAAAAGTAGAATTGGAAAATTTAAAAAAAAATATATCCCTCATCAATAATTATACTTTCTAGGGTGAATAAAAATCTAACAAAAATATGAGCAGAAGGAGAACACCTGAGAATGCTTATTTCTCTTTACTTTTGCATATGTAATATTTGCTGAACATGAACCCATGAGAAGCAAAGACTAAAACTCCACTGAATTCAGTGAAGACCAGAATTTCATCAGGAGAGCAATTTGTTACCATTTTAAGTGGTAAACTGGCAACATCAATGCATCTCAAAGAGGAGGATGAAGGAAAATACTAGAAGCAATGAAGTGTAAAACCCATTGCTTATGGAATATGTAAGATTCACCATGACTCACCCTGGCAATTGAAACATGAACATTTTATGTCTAACTCTGTGGTTAATTTATATACAGCACAAACACAGAGGTAAAGTGTGGCTATTGCACTGCGAAAAGATACTCGCACCTGCAGGCACCTAACACCATCTATGCAGCTGTAACAAATCAACGGAGCCACAGAACACATTTCTTGTTTTTTACACTTTGCACAGCTAAGTCTGTTTTAATGCTTCAAGGCTGTCTTACAAAAAAAAAAAAAAAAAAAAAAAAAGAAAAAGATACCACCCATATAACAAGGAGGTAATTCTAAAAGTCTGCAAGGAGGCTAATACCTGCAGTCAAAAAAGGTAAAGAAATAATTTGGGTGGTCTCTTTGTTCTGTGTTTGCATAACACCGAGAACGAGGGCTCTGCTCCACAAACACAGGCTACAATAATGTACCTAAAAAGGAGTAACAAGGACAGACAATGCATTCACCAAGAAAGGTAGGAGAGCAGAAAAGGAGTGTGGCAGGTACCTCATGTTCCTTGATGATCCCTTTGGTTTCATTCATACTTAGAAGTTTCTTCTCTTTGCCTAATTGCTTATTGATTTTTTTAAAAGTTGCATTAAATTTCTTTTTTTGCCTTTCTACTATGAGCTGGACACAGGATATAATTTCATGATGAACTGCCTGCAAAATTCAAAACGCATTATCCCTGTGAGATGGTGAGACGGTATTACAAAGCAAGTAAAAACCTCAGAACATATTGTGACAAAAAAAAACGTTTTTCAAAGATGTTAGGCCTAATGAGAACAGACAGTGGATTCTCCTTCTTATTTTATCTCACCTCCCATCTTTTACGAACATCTGTACTCTTTTCTTCCACTACCAGCTTTTCGCAATCAGATGAAATATTTTTCAGTTGTTCAGCTGCTTTCAAAAATTTGTCAAGAATTTTATTGTCCAGAGCATTAAAAGCTTCCTGCAAGAAAAGCATCATAATGAAAAATAAACAGAACAATGTAGCTTATTTATCTAACAAAATTATATCAGTAGCATACAAAAACCATGCATAAAACATGCATACATTGCATGTATAGGTTGTGATGGCCCTTGCATGGGCAAGTATGAGGGCATTCTCCACCCTTGCATACCTGCAAAAAGGTTGTGGACAATATCGGTATATGCTTTTTGGAGAAAAGCAGATGTTCTCGTAACTCCTCTTTTAGGGACAAATTTGGTACCAAAGAAGAAAGATTAAGGTCCCTGAACTTTGCATCATTTCTAGGGAATATACATGGCCATGTCCTATGCCTGTCAGCGGGTGAAATGTCTGCATCAGTGCAGACCCTGTGAGGCGGCCTGGAGTGAGGCTCTGCACTGCTCCCAGCACATGGCTACCCAGGACTTGCTGTGCAAGATAAGGCAACACAGGTTTTGGGCACTTCTATTTTTGATACCTCACTAAGGATCCCTTTAAGAGATCCAGATTTTAAGACTGCACACTTTCTTTACCAGTTAGCCACTAGAAAAAAAACAGGTGACTCAGTATTTATAATCACACTTTAAAAACCTGTCCCAGAATTCAGGCATGTGATTCTTGATGGGAATCTTAATTATTCATCAGGCAAAAAAAAAAGGCTGTAGTTCAGCACATGATGAGTTCTGATGGGATGATGGAGTAATTTAAGTTAAGACAGGGCACTGAATAAACTGCCATACAGATTTACATTTCTTCATTCAAGCTGTCTGCTCAGTTAATATATGCTAACAGTACTAAATCAAAAAGCTGAGAAAAGCATTAATAGCTACCCCCCACCCCCAAACATCCGATATTTTTCTCACTGTGGTACCTTAGCCTTTTAGATACTAAATAGCACTAAGAAATACTCAAATTAAGCTGGCTCGGAAAACAAACCCACCTCATATCTTGAAATACATTCTTCAGGACTTAATTTTTGACTGACAAGTTGCACAGCCTTTGAAATGGAGGCCTCAAGTTCTTTCTGGGATTCTTCAAAATTGAGCAAAGCCTCCTTCTCTGGGGGTCTCTTCTCAGATTTGGACAAGATGTTGTTCATGTCACCCATGACAGCCTTGGAAGAAAGAGACTCTTTTCAGAACATGCCTGAGTGTTAGTAATTACATAAAGCTATTGCTTCACAACATTTCACTTGAGTTTTTTGAGTTGGGATATTGATCTTTGAAATATTCTAGTTTTTGCCCTGGCACGAATCTGGGAGACTGATTCTAATAGTATAAACCATTTTTTATTTTCTGTTAATTAAAAGGAGTCTTCCTAATCACATAATGTTAAAATTAGAGATGTCTGTGTGTATTCAGTAAAATAACAATAAAAAAAAGGAGTACCTCTATTTTGTCTCTGGCTTCTTTAATTCGTGCCTGCAGCCCAGTGGTGTGAGAATGCTGTTGGGACACCTGACTTGAAACATTTTGCATCAGGGATTGCAATATCTCTTCTGCTGCCACTACTTGCTCTTGGCATGAGGTTCCCCTTGCAGCCAAGCTCTGGTTGAATGAAAAGCATTAGAAGCCTGTACAGTATCTATGTCTTTTTGTTTAAAGGAGCTGAATGAAAAAGCCAGCCTTGATCATGGATGGTCAATATTTGGTCAAGGAAAAATCTTGATATTCCAGTTATGGTTTGTGTATGGCACTGCAAAATCTCTGTGTAGAAAGAGGTCTGCTGCCATCCACAGGGGATTCTGATTGCTGAAACAGTCTTTCTGTCAATGTGATACCTCCCATGTCTTTGCCTCAGAGCCAATTAGAAGTATTTTTTAAACATGCTTTCCCATCCAAACAGTTTTCCGAATGAATGTACAAACCACACATTTGGATATGCATCGGCTGATCATGAAGTCATCCAAAAGTAAGCACACATCAAGGCTCAGATTTTCTTATGGTATTCAGTACTAAAAGGCAGGAAGCAGCCGCGTATTTTGCATGCAAGTGTAGTGTGCCCTATTTGAATATTTATCATGAAATGTTATTAGAGCTGTTTTGAACTATGAATATTCAACACATTTTCCTGTTTGAAGTTGTCAATTAGCATTCTTCTAATGATAATCAGTGCTTTATTCTGGATCGCAACCTATTGTACTGCAGGTAATAAGCGACCTGATCTCTTCTGCTCACAGACATGGACATACAATACCAGTCACATTTCTGGAGGCTGTTGTCTGTTGGTTTTAACAAAAATGTGCCACACTGCAAAATGAGGCTTATTTTATAAAACATATGCCCACAATTACAAAAGATTAATAGATTCTTTTCATAAGCTCACACTCCTAATTCTGTCAACTAAACATAGTGCAAGACGGTGCAAACCAAAACTAAACTAATTGTTGTTCATAATTACTGTAGGTGGATTTAATGTACCAGAGAAGATCTTTAATTTTGGCACTTAGACAAAGAGCACCAATGAAGCCTCCTTCTGGTGGTCACCTTCCTACCATTTATTATACTGGCCCCGTTGCAGAAATGTCAAAAGGCAACATAAGACAGTTCTTCAGCTTCTCCAGTGTAAAGCTTGGCATCTTTGTTCAGTCTCACCTTCACTGGCAGGTGAAGAAAATAAATCAGACTTTGTACTGAAGCTGCTGAATTATATACACATATTTCCACCTGCCACCTGCTGGAGGGGGGAAACAGTAAACTCTGGCAGAGAGACATGGGAAACAATAAGAAATTCATCAGTGCTCATTGGGGATATTTAGAGCAACTGTCTATAAGTTGAGATGGACAAATTACCCAGCATGCTGCTGAAAATACTTCAAGTATTCCAGTTTTTGACAGGTAAGCCCTGAATACAGCCAAGTTGTCCCAAACCCCCTCCCTGCACTGGAAGGTAGGTGGTAGAAAGCACTGTATGACCAGGGGAATTCTTAATTCAGCACCTTGCAAAGTTTTAGTCTGCTGCAAATGCTGTGCTGGACAGGGAGTGATTGATATCACTCAAGAGCAAGCTGCTGATCAGTAGCACCAGCAGCACTTCATTGGCACCTGCTTGTCAACTGGACACACTAATTCATTTATAGCTCATCTGGGAGCAAACCTGGGAAATAAAATCAAAACACTACCATTGCCTTGTCTTTTTACCAGTGTTACAGCACAAAAATCCACATTCATTTCTGCTTCACTGATGATGGCTCATTTTACCTAGGCAAGAATCTGTGCTGAAAGATGAGAATCAGATCAACTGGTATTTTAAGCAGTGTATTTCCATTTTCACCTGCAAATGTTCCTCCATATCAGGTTCCACAGGCCCCTCATGACTGATCTCACTAAGCAGGCGTCCAGTCTCTGTTGCCCAGCTGTCCACCCCTTCAAGGAGCTCTTCAATTTTTTCCAGGCTCCCCAGAAGCTCCCTGGTCTTCTCAGCAGCTTCTGTGCTCTCTTCACCAAGCTATAAACAAAGAGCAGGGTAAGATGTTCAACACCATCATTGATTCATGGGTCTCTCTACTACCTTCCTGCAACACACAGTCACCACTAGTTTACTTTCCAGCTTTTGCACCCAACAGGGATTGAAAGAGAAATAAATGCCAAACATATCGGTAAATAAACTACATGAGGCTCAGTTCTTCAACCCTGAGAGCAGGTGGGACAGCAAAATCTGTGCCCATATGGCCCGCTCCCTCCCTTATAAGCACACAGCCACAGCCACGCTACTATGGAGAATAACTCCTGGGCTGCAGGATCCCCCAGGCTACACCAGGGAATTGTCCAAGAGAACTATAGCTGGTGTTGGTCAAATCAAGACCAGGGAGCATGCTAACAGTTTAATGGTACTAGCAGTCACATGCCAGAGCTCAAGCATTTGTCCTTGCCTTTTTGTATAGAAAAATAAATATATTTATTATAGCCATACTGTCCAAAGCAATGCCAGAAAAATAATTTCTGAGTCCTTAAACTCTTGTAAGGGTGCAAGAGGTCCCTTTATCTCTGCTTTCTGAATGTATTTCCTAGAAGCATCTCTTACTAAGGGTTTTTCTAAGAAACTCTGGATTTTCCTCATGCTTGGGAACATGTTTCCTTTGATCTTCTTGCATTCTCACTAGGCTCATCTCCTACAAAAATGTTGTAATTTTTTGCCACCATTTATTGTCACAGCAGTACATTTAATAAATGTCAGTGAAATGCTCAACTTAGAAAATTAAGAGCTCTGATATTCCCAGGCAGAGTGAAAATGTCATTCTTGTGAAAGCTTTCTAGGAAATGTAATATATGTAGCATTAAGCAGGTTGTATAGGAATTTATAGCAGCCTAAAAACCTGTCAAGTGAGCTGGTGTAAAGTTGTACAACCCTAGAAATGTCTATGCAGCAATAATTGCTTTCTACTAGCTGAGGCAGAGATTATACAATTTAGCAAAGGCTCACAAGCTTTTAACAAATTGATTACCGCCATCTCTAAAACTGAACTAAGAGCTTTACTCTGCAATAAGATTTCCTTTTATAAGTGGTTTTAAAATTTCCATTTAAAAAACTGAACATTTTCCATTGTGTCATAAAGAGCATTTAACTGAGCCACAAAGACTTAAGAATGGGATGCCTCTAGGTATTCTCTGTTCCTCCTGTTTTAAAACTGGCAATATTGAGTTGACCAAAAGATTTATTAATCTCTGCTTAACAAGCTGATAAGTCTAGCAAGCTGATAAGTCTAGAAAATATGACTTTGAAAGCTGCATTGCAAAAGAGTCTTATGAAACTAGTAACTTACAAAGTGTGTCCTTTTGATGAACTTAGCCCATCTCCTGTTCAGTTTCTTCAGCTCTTTGGCAATATTTGAACCAACTTGCTCTTTGCTGACTTCGATGAGATAGTTTCCAGCTTCATTTAAGGAACCATGAACCGAATTCCACTTTGCGAGGATCTCAGCAGGGATCTAGACAGAGGCATTGAAATAATTTAAAGCAGAACCCTGCCAAAAGTTTATTTCCAAAATGAGGAACAGAAAAGCAACAACAACAACCACTGTCATGTATAATGCTTTCCTTCCAGAAGGCTTCCAAGT
Organism: Astur gentilis; assembly: GCF_929443795.1. Classification (NCBI taxonomy): domain Eukaryota; kingdom Metazoa; phylum Chordata; class Aves; order Accipitriformes; family Accipitridae; genus Astur; species Astur gentilis. The sequence continues at coordinate 15,310,216 of NC_064904.1, forward strand.
ATCTCTGTCTGTCATTACAAAGAGAAATCCAACCACATACCTCTTTCGGATGCTCATTTCGTTTTTCTTCCAGCCACGTCTTTAGTAAGTGGATGTTTTCTGTGTAATTACTCCAGGAAGACAGGACTTTCTGTAGGGTGGTATTTACATTGGAAATATAGTCTCTGCACATAGAGATCTTTGACTCCACTGTCTTAAAAAGTCTGCTAATTTCCTGAGGATCTTCAGCTAGGACATCAGATAGCAAATATCATTATACATTTGGAAACAGAGAGGTTTGTTACATAGGAACATTTTACACAAAACATAAATGGGAATTAAAACTGGTGACAGTACATCAGTTCAAAACAGAGGTCTTCAAATCAGTTCATGTGCACAAACTTACCTAAGTCAGGATTGCTTATGTTTTTGTTTTTCAAATCTTCACAGATGTGAGTAGCAGTTTCTAGTTGCGTTTCAAGTCTCTTTTCTTCAATGAAATTCTGCCCAAAGTGAAAAGTAATTGGCATAGGTAACACTAACCCACATAAAACTAGGTAGGAAATGCAGCTTGGGATACATTTTTTTCAATACGAGCCTATAACCTGCAGGTTAAATGTAAACTGAGCAAAGCCCATCCAGCAACTCATCTGCACCGCTTAGCCTGAAACAGACCTGTTCTTTTTTCTGCTCATGCACAGAGTAATTTAAATGGGAATACTAACTCCTGAATGCCATTGCCTGAGTCACAGGCCTGCATGAGTCAGGACTGTTTATTTCAAAAAGTTAAGGCCCTAGGGCAATATTGAGAAATAGCATCTAGAACAAGTCAGGCAGAATTTAGTCACATTAAGTCAAAAGAGTGATGGAAGTGAAAGGTGTGTTCCCCTGCATGCACAGAAGTATCGACATGCCTAGTTCTTGCCACAGATAATCTAAGTTCTAAACTGGGGATAGAAAGGGTGAGACAGGAAGAAATGGGAGCAGAGGAGGAGACTTGTGCTTTGAACATTCACACAGGGAATGAGAGGGTTGATCCTCAGCCCCCCTCTGTCTGAGACGCATCTCACCCCACAGCTCCCCACTCCTACAAATGTCCTATCTAGCAGGCTACAAAACAACCTCTCCTGTTGCCATAACAAGCCTGGGCCACCAAGCCACCACTCAGCCAGGATTGCACATCATGGGACCAGAAGGAGAGCCAGTAACAAGCCTTAAACTTCTTGGGAAAGCTGTATATTCTATCAGCTTGAGAAAGACCATGAACTACAACTGTAGAAATAACATGATAGTAAGTATTTATGAAACTAACTGAATCAAGAAACTCAGCACAGATTAACTTTGTATGCCCATCTCATCACATGGTAAGGTTAGTAGTGCTCAGGAAAACTGATATTTTATACAACCTCTTATTGCATACTTCCACAGTTCTGATGCTGGTGAAATTCCCACTAATTTAACTTGGGATTTGCCAGTCTGAAAAGCTTCTGAGAAACAATTTAGAAACTCCACTACGATGGAATTCAGGGGGAGTCCCATTAACTGGAGATGGGGCAAAATTGATGGCATCAGCATTTTCATTTCTCTGCCTCTATTTTTGATGCATCTTTGGCAGTATTTGGGGTAGGGTAAATCCACCCCCTCCCATAGGCCTACACGTGGCATCGTTTTAATAACTTGAGCCCAGAAGCTGAGCTAAGCACAAAATATAACAAAGCACAACAATTCATATTCACTGCAAAGTGTAAGGAGGTAAGGAAGCTGGAAAAGGAAGAGGCAACAGCAAAAGGCAGTATTAGCCAGCACTGTGGGTAATGGTTGTTTTTGAAGATAGCAACTACTGAACTACCCCAGAAAGGTTTGAGTTAAGGAAGAGCTACTACTGCTGGCCCTATAAATAGTCTAGAAAGAAAGAAATCTTCCCAATAAAGAATATAAAAGGGCAGAGAAAAAATTACAAACAGTCACAGCTCATTTTGTTTCTCCAAACTGAAGAAAGAACTCTCATTCAGAGGAAAATGGGAAGACATGGAGGAAGCTTCTATGGTAGTCTACCTGTCCTTCTTTGCATAAATCCCAGATCTCACAAGTCTACCGTGCTTCTACCAACTACCGTAGTATCTTCAGGTAAGGACAGACACAAGCTTGAATCAAAAAGAGGTGGGGAAGAACAATTATTGTCAGGGTGTGATACATATATTTTAAACTTACATTCCAATTTTCCAGCAGTGATTCCACAGACTCTTTTGTCCCATATTTAATGTCCCAGATATTTAGCTTTAACATCACCTCATTGGCAATAGCTGAGCACAGTCCATAGTGGTATTCGAGAAAGGTGTTGGAGTTTGTGAAATGAATATTGCTGAATCTGCAAACAGTGAAATGTTCCAAAAGTTGACTCAAAATTATTGGATACAGGAAACGTTAATGTATAATGTTTTTAGCCTAAAAACTCAGAATTACATTTATGTAAACATTATTTTGTTATGACAGGCATAAAATTTTAAGATAACAACAGTTCTTTTTTTTAAGTAGCAACAATTTTGAGTCAATATTGACTGCTCAATTTATGAAAAACCTTAAATTCCCAGAAAAGGGGTATCTGCCATCTGTATGTCAAAGGATCTCAGGTTACAGACACAATTCACTGGTCATTTTTTAAAATATCCTCCAACAATTTATGGGGTTTGCACAACCTGTAGATCTCAGTGATTTTAAAAGGTGGAAATTAAAAACTAGAGAATCCACATCCCCAGAGAAATTTTTACATTCAAAATATTGTTTCCTACCCCTAGTGGGTGCTTCCTATCCACACTAGCAAAGGGCATCTGAAAAGTTCCTGTTAATGAGCTCCACTTTCTAGACATAATTAGACATTCACTGGACCAATGAGTGAACCTGCCTGCTCCACATGACAGTCAATCTGTGCTTAGGTGTAAAATACTCTTTTTCTGCAAGGCACAGATAAATTATGTGCTTTGTTCAGAATAGCAGAGCAAGTCAACGGCAGAGCTAGAATACAACATAGTCCATAGTCAAAGTAGAGGGAATTTGAGGATCACAACCTTCTTTTCATTTCCTCTAACTTTTCAGGAAAGACTAGTGGCATATTCTTCTCATCTTCATTCTTAAATGATTGAAGGGTGTCCAAATGAGAATCAAAACAATCCATCAAGCCCTGGGGAGAAAAAGACATACTAAGCCATTCATTTTAATTCTAGAATATTTCATCTGGGAATCTGCAAGTCACCTGCCATTAGGGTGAGAGCTATTAAGAACTAGTCAGCACAAGACAACCTTCCAGTGCCTCTACACCTTAAAGAGCAATGAAAGTATTTATCTCATCATCTTCTAAAGTGCATATTTAGTGTAGTACTACCTGATTTCTCTTATCACTGTGCATCTAATTAAATATAAGGAACATGAATCTACACTACCCATGCTATTTTTCTTCTGTACTTTCACTATCACCTTTAGGACAAAGTGTCAGTGTAACAGTTTCAGGATATTAAGTTGCTCTTTGCTATGTTAGCAAAGACTGACAGCAAAACCTGTTGAATAAATCTATTATGTCAAACTTGCTTAATACTTCATTTGACTGCTCAATAAATTTCCATCTAACACCAAGCTGATATCACATTAACCCTCTGATGGCCAGTGTCACATGACTGGGGAATATTTTACAGGCATAAAATGCATTGCACAGAATATAAGCATAAGTGGCATATAAATAAATATGCTAAAAGTTCATTTCTATGTAATAAAACCTGCCACAGACCATGTTAATGGAAACGGCTAAATCCTGGGGCAGCCCTCAACCCCAAAAATACTGCACAGATTTTAAACACTTGATTTTGTAACCTTAATATTATTCCAGTCAGACAGTTATGAGCATTGGTAGGTAATTTCCTAGATCTTACGAGAAAGTAAAATTTCCATTGTAAGGCACCACCTTGGCAACAAGATCCCTACATGAGACATACTAAAAGGACTGACTAGAGAAAGGAGGGGGAAAAAATTTCTCAACAGAATAACTTCCCATCAGGAAAGATGGATTTGACAGAAATTAAGTATCTTGGGTTTCTTCTTCCTAAGGAACTTAATGATTTTATCTACATGTTCAACAGGAAGAAAGAAACCCCTAAACCAACAGCATCTCTCCCTTTGTCTCATTCTTAGAAATGCTTTAACTACTTAGGCTGGACAACAAAAATCATAGACCAAATGGCTAAAGTCTGGCAAAGTTATTATCAGTTAAAAAGCCACCTTTCATATCAGGAGCTGACAAGCAACAGTACAAAAAAGTGGTGTTACCAAGCCACTCACAAGAACCTTTATTTCCCATTCTTTCAAATTCTCTTTAAGGACATGTCACAATAACATCCAACTTCCTTCCCCCTTGTTCATAAAAAAAACAAGTACAGCATTATGATGATCAACCAGGCATCAACACATCTACTCTTTTCAAAGTTTTCAAACTCAAAAGGACGTTTAAACTATTATCAGTGTAAATGTTTTAAGATCAGAATAAATAACTTCTATAGTATGGAGGTATGAAAATACCTCCCATGCTTTAAATGGCATTACAGAGTGATTCAGCAAATATTTAACTTTAAACACACAAACTTTGTGAGCTCACTGGAATGTAACCCTGAGCACAAGTGCTTTTCTGAATAGATATGCATTATGCATAGATTTAATGATAAGAATGCAATTACCCTATGTTATTACTTAACAAACAAACAAGTTGCAGGAACCACATAAAAAGAATACCAAAATTTACTCATTCAGAGAGTACTCAAATTTAATCTCACCCCAGTGAAGTCAGAAACCTTCCTTATAGACCCATGCAGTTAATTTCATCATTGTTCAAAGGTATGTTCAGAAGAGCTTTTCATCTTCAGAAAATAAACACATCCACACCACTTCCCAAAATGTCAAATAGCAATTCCATAACAAGTGCTTTGCTAGGTCAGACTGAAGCAGAATGTTCCTCTGTGATCAGCATACCTTAAATATTATAATTATTTCTCTGAAGACAAACATTGCTTTAAACGGGTCCTGCAAATCAGGCAAATCTTCTGACTGCAGATGTTCTACCTCCTGAAGCCAAGCCTCAATGTTATTCAGGGGGGAGGGCAACATCTGGTCCAGCTTTGCTTTCCATTCATTAATCTTAAAAAGGAAAACAAGTGATTAAATTTCTCACCATTATTTTCTTCCCCATCCCCAAGATACTGATATAAGCTCCATAAGCTGATGCTCTAGACATAACAGAAAAAACCCCACCTACCACTGTTCAGAAAAGGAGCTTCCAGTGAAGTCAGCTGCAAACCAGCTATGTTTACCTGAGGCCGAGGTTTGCTCCCCAGGCTGTAATCTCTGTAACACTACAGAGAATTTGGCAGTCACTATCCTTGGCTGGTAACCATGTCAAGGCCCAGCAACAGGGAAATTTATAGTAAACTAGTTCCAAAATAGAGGGCAAACAGGGATGCTCTGGACAACTTTCCATCATGGGGCTGACAGGGGAACATATCTTCCATAAAGAGCAATTACCAGTGAGGCCCAATACATCCCCTTGTGGCAGAGGGAGATGACACAGTCAACCTCATTGCAAAGCACTGACCAACCAGATCCCACTATATCACTATCCGTGCCATGGGAAAGAATATATTAACATACTTTTCCCAGCTGCATCATTATCTGAGCCATAATTATGTCCCAAAAGAACCTTTTAAGCACAAATAGGCCAAAAACTTTGATCAGAAGAGTGCTCAAAGATAATCAGATGCACACCATTTTTCACAGACATCTCACAGTCCTGAAGCTCAGGAGGCAGAAGGGTAATGCACAGTCACCTTCTGCCTCCTCTTGAGCACTATATGCCACTCAGTTTGTCTGGACTTCAGGTTCAGGGTCAATACCTCTTTTATCAATCCAAATAAAGTATCACCTCCCCTCTTTTCCCTGCATAAGTTCCTGGTGTAGACTTAGGCTTTTTCATCAAACACACTCACACTGGTAACGAGGTGAGCTAGAAATGCCTCTGACCTGAGAGATCAGTTTATCCCACTCTTCTCTCATCTGCTGCTGGCTTTCTCTCAGCCTAGCTTCACTTCTTGATGACAACACAGGCAGAAAGGGGGTTTTTTCTTGGTTAAATGCTTCCATAAATGACATCATTTCCTAAGGATAAAAAGGAAGAGTAATTCATAGAAGACTTCAAATGGAAGCTCATGGAGCCAAGTACTGCCTGCCTTTTAACACATTGGTATGACTTCCATTAACTTCAAAGGGTGTGATACACAGAAATGCAACATAGCAGCAAAGAGGCATACTTGTCTCCAGGCAGTATTTGGGTCTGAAATTATAGGTGCCATTCACTAGCAAAATCTGTATTTAATATAATGTCAATGCAGTCAGGTCATGGTTCTCCCCTCCCACCAAGAGAAAGGGAAAAATCCTCCCCTCACAGTCCCCTATGGGCCATTTTATTACAAACTGGCTACAATATAAACCAAAGGAAATTTTACTTCAGCAAAATCTATAGCCAACATTTCAACTATTCCTTTACCACATCAGTTGGGTAAAACCTACTGTTATTATTATCACAGATATGGTGAAGGTAATGCTGTAAGGGGCCTGTGTGCTTGAATTTTGTCCAAATCTTCAACTATGTTGATTAATTAAAAGACACTACTTTACTGTCTCCAAAAAAACCTTGCTCTGCTCAGAAACCAAGCAGCATATATCTTTTTCCTAACAGAAAGAATTTTATCCTACCCTTCCCTCAATCATATGAGGGCATTTACCAAATTCACTGTTAGATTTCCAGCTCTTGTTTAAAAGTTTATTTAATGCTTCAGTTTAGGTGATAAAGATGAAAAATATTAAAAATATTCCCAGAAACATAGCTTTTTTCTGCAGAAGCAGTTTGTGCTGATTTTGGCTGGGATAGAATTAATTTTCTTCATAGTAGCTAGTGTGGGGCTATGTTTTGTATTTTTGCTGAAAACAGTCTTGATAATACAGAGACGTTTTCATTACTGCTGAGCAGTGCTTACACAGAGACAAGGTCTTTTCTGCTTCCCACCCCACCAGCAAGTAGGCTGGGGGTGAAGAAGAAGTTGGGAGGGGACACAGCTGAGACAGCTGACCCCAGCTGACCAAGGAGATATTCAAGATATTCCAAACCATATGACGTCATGCTCTGCATATAAAGCTTTGGGAAGAAGAAGGAAGGGGGAGGTGTTTGGAGTTAGGGTGATTGTCTTCCCAAGTAACCATTAGGTGTGATGGAGCCCTGCTCTCCTGGAGATGGCTGAACACCTGTCTGCCCATGGGAAGTGCCAAATGAATTCCTTGCTTTGCTTTGCTTGTGCGCACAGCTTTTGCTTTGACTATTAAACTGTCTTCATCTCAACCCACGAGTTTTCTCGCTTTTACTCTTCTGATTCTCTCCCCCATCCCACTGAGGGGGGAGTGAGTAAGCGGCTGTGTGGTGCTTAGTTGCTGGCTGGGGTTAAACCACAACACAGTTAAATATGAAATGCAACTTACTTTGTACTTCTGGTAATATGCTTCATTCTCTGTGTCGATCAGCAACTTTGCTAACTTCTCCTCCTGTGCAGCCAACCAGCTCATGGTGTCTCTTACTTTTTCCTGGTAATTAGAGCAGAAAATTTCATTTTTCTATTTTGCAAGCCTTGTTTTTAATCTACATTGTGCCGTAAAACAACACACATTGAGCATATGATAAGCCCAGTTCAAAGCTATTGAAAAACAAATAGTAATTCCTGGGGATGCTAATAAATTTTGGGTCAGGCACTATTATAGATCAAGGCCAAAGTTTTAAACCTGGCACCTGGATATATGAAGGCATTTTAAAAGAAGAGCCTGACTGCAGTCCTACTGAAAGGAGATTATCAGTATGGACATATGTGAATAACCAATTACTACATAAACTCTCATAGGAGGATATAGAGAATAGAAAACTCGGTTTTCCAACCAGTGTGATCTGTGAGTGACAGCTTCTATCCACTTTACATGTGAGCTACTAAGTTTAAAGCTACTTGTTCTGCACATTTGCAAGTCTGTCTGCTTCTACCCCAATATTTACATACAGACTTCAGAGCACACATGAAGACAACCAGGCTTGAAAATGTCCTCTGTAATAGTTAAAATGAAAAAACAAGACAACCTCCACAGCAATTCTAGCTGCATCATCAAAAACCTGTCACCTTGAGTCTTGACTACCACACAGGAGCATCAGAAGGTTCAAGCCAATTCAGTCCTGCCAGTAGCTGAATCAGAGGATCTACTGTCTAACTGTTACTGGGTCAGGTTATAAACTGGGCAAAGAAAGTACTGATATTCTTGATATCCATGATGTACATTCATTTAAAAATGCCCCAGTGATAAACCACATGACATACCTGCATGTCTTCTTCAGACTCACGCGAATTCCTGGAGTATTGCAAAAACTGAGCCACATAAGTCATGATTGATTTTTCATCTGGATTCATAATGTCAACATCTACAAGAGCCAATACACCATTTACATAATTATGCAGCCTTCTAGGCCTGATCACATAATTACATGCTATACTGCAGTTATTAAAACACATTACCATAAACATGTTTATTTTGCAGCAGCTCAGTTAACATACCATTGACAGAAATTAATATGTAATGAACCCTTTTTTCCTTGGGAATATTTTAATATAACATGATTAACTAATGAAAAAGTTTCTCCCATGAACAGGAAAGCTTCATATCCTTTCTTCTGCATATTGTTTCTGCATTTGCTGCCAATTCAAACTAAGTACAGTTGGTGTTATCAAATAAAGAACCTCAGGTTTGAGCATTACAGTAAAGATCAATGTTCCACTTCAAACTTAAGCACAGTCTTACTTTTTCCTGTATTCCAAATCAACACATATAGGATTATATTAATCTCACTCCTGATAACAAAGATTAAAAAAAAAACAGGTCATTTACCTTCAGGTTCAAGAAGCCGTGGAATATTCAGCTCCAGTTCTGCAATTCTGAAAGCCTCTTTCAGGTTTTCTTTATTGCTTCTAGCTTTTGCCTTCTCCAAATCAACTAGACCTGGTCGTAAGGTTTGGATGATGGCTAAAAAAGGCAGTCCGCTTCGCCAGCTTGACTTGAAATCAGTCACATTGATAGAGCCGTGCCTATCCCAAAAATTATTAGAAACAAAAAGTTATAGCCTGTTTCCTCAGATGTCCTAAGTACAAATTTAGAAACAGAATACAAATTCAGTAAAATGGGAGTATGAACCAAATCCAAGGAGTTATAGAGAACCTTGCCAACTTCTGCAGAAGTTGGGTCAGACAATAATAATTCGGCTAGTACTACCAATTGCTACATTTATGTATTTTTTATACTATATTTGCAAAATGACTTAATATTCTTATCTCATGATGCATTCTGAAGATAAAGCCTTGCTGATCCAATATCCTTTCTGAACATCAGCTTTGTGCTCAATAGCTATGTATTCTATGGGATGGAAAAACAACAAGCGAAGCACTGAAGAACCTGTAGCTATTTGTCTGTAAGGGCACCAAGTATTGGAATCACCTCTGGCATTTTAGAAAATCCAGACCTTAAAAGTGATCTATTATTGCAGGAAAAATACTTTTTCTCTTATTTAGCTTAGTGCCTTTAAAACATCTTCCATAAAGCAGTGCCTGGACAGTGCCGTGAGGTGCTCAGCTCTGCAAGCCACAGTGAATTCTGGGACAACTTTCCAGAAACAGCCTGTATATTATGAGTATGTAACAGCATGGAAAAGATGTGGGGTTTCAGGTGATCAAATTTAGTTACAAAACAATGAGCCAGGACTTACAAGATTTGTTCTTTTACCAAAAACTATAGGATTCACTGATAACAAAATCATTCAACTTAATCACAGTTCAGAAAGCATGCTACAAAACAGAGAGCAATATTGCTGAAGAAATAAAACAAGCAAAAGAGGAAGATTAAATGGACAGAGAGCTGTTTTTTATATGACAATCACTCTTGTCCTGATAAAACACAGCTAAAAGGGAAGCTTCAGTGCCTTGAAAACATTCTCCCAGCAGAAAGTGTCTGATGTGCTGATGAAGGCCTTTATCTCCCACTAACAACATAGAATATTAGTAGGATGTTATTAGAACATACAGCAACCAAAGAGCCGGAGAGAAAGGGCTGACATTATTGTAAAACATATTTGAAACATCCTGGAGTGAAGCAGGAGCCCTTGAAGAAAATGTAAAGCCTGCCCCTTACAAGAAATATCTGTATCTGCTCTAGATTGTGCACCGTTAATACTCCCACTGAAATCAACAGAGCTGCCTGTACATCGAGCATAAGGAAATACCTTGTTAGAATTGGGGACTAGGATCTCTAGGACTAGGGTCCTTCTTGGGGATCATGCAGTGTTTTGACAGAAAAACATAAGATATGGGAATCCTAGAAATCCTACGTATTCCATTTAAAAAAAATAAAAAAATTACTGAAACATTGTTAACCAGTGCCAATCATGCAGATTAAAACTAGCAAATCATGTAAACATTCCACTACACTTACCACACAGAAGCCCCTAAAACAGACAAGTCAAACAACTCAATTTACATTGTGGTATTTTATTAGTAGGATTAGCTTCGCTTTATTAAAGGGCTCATGTCAAAACAGCTAGGGCCTGACTGATGCTAAAAGAACTGGTAACAACATCTGAAATCTAAAGGATTTTCTGCTAAGCTGTCACTAAGTTAAAAAAACAGGGGAAAATATCACCACATTTAGAGGAAAGCAGTAAATACAACATGTAACATACTATTTATAAGTCATGGATGGAACTTACAGTGAACACTGTTCTTTTGCCCATAACAAAAGAGCCTTTGTAGCAGAGATCTTCCACCGTTCCTTAATTTTAGCACTTTTTTTAACTGATCGGCTTGCCTTTGGAGAGGAGTCAACAGCACTTGAACAATCAAGTGAAGGCTGATTGTAAGTACAAGCAAGTGTCTGGGCAAGTTCTTCAATCTATCAGAGATGATAGGAGAGTTAATCAGGCTTCAGTGAAAAATTACCAAGACATCAATAGGAGAAAACCACAGAGAATTAGAAAGGACTCAGTCACAGATGTAATAGTAGTTCCCTTTCCCAGAGATCAGACCAGGATTTTTTTATCTGTTCACTCTGAACTATTTCATACTGAATTCCCATCTTTAGGTGATTTTTTGGCAGAAAATATTTATCCAAAGACTTCCATGTTATACTGTGGGTACCAGCAATGGCATCAAGGGACCTTCTCACTCAATGTGCTTTTTTATTCCTCCTACCAGCGAAAGCAGCCCACGGCAGCTGTGTTTTCTGCTGTCAACAGTGTCATGTATTAGGCATTAGTTTTCCAGCTCACTCAGGGTGCAGGAAAACCTACTCAGTAGACCTCAGAGATCTACATTTGGTCAGAGAAGTTTGGTTTAGGTAAAAAGATAATGCATAGGCTATGTGGAGCACGAGAATCTTCAGGACCAAAGAACCTTTACCATGAAAAATGTGGGTTACAATACCGTTAAATAACTTTGCTTCTTTGTGCTCTCCTGAGCCCCAGTCAGCAGTTCACCCCCAGTGCACCTATGTTAATTAACTGCTAGGCTCTTACTAGAAGACAGTTTGGTTCCATCATCCTCTACTGTCCTACAATATGATTAAAGCAAGGCCCTGTGCTTTCAAACCTCCCCACAACCTCATGCCATGCAAGATGCATGCTCAGTATCTTGTATAAAAAAATCACTGTGACAGCCTTCATGTTATTTCAAGCACCTGGTACTGAAAAAAATAATAGCAAGAATTACACATTGTGAGCACAGCCAACACTGAAGAGGGGGGCTGCCTCTGAGGGAGATGGATATGGGCCACTTTACACTATTTGCTCTATTTGGAGCTTAATCATTACAGGCCTTAGACAGATAGGCAAAGTTTAGCCTATTTTTTAACTAGTTATTCTAAAAAAAATCTCAATATCTTTCCTTCCTACCATTTGTAGCTAGATACCTTTCATCAGGCTGTAATGCCATCATTGCACTGGTGAGGTGAAGCAGCTCAGAGACATAGGAAAGATGCACTGGTGCATCTCCTCCATGAGCCGTCACTTCCAGAGGTCAGAAAATAATCTTCTGCTTTGTACTAATTCATCTCATTTGGCAACCACATAAGTCAACATATTTTTCTGCTTTTCCTCTCTACTAAAACTCTCTTACATCGCTGAAATACTTACATGAAAATGAAATATAATTGTCCAAATTAGGCCAAGCACAATGGAAGGTTTTCCTTCAATAATGTCAGCAACATGAATATTTATGAGCTTGAGCTAGGGGGAAAAAAAAAAGGATCATTGTTAACAAAGAAAATGTTCCACCAGCTAAACTGGCTTTAGCTGTGAATTTTGAAGTTAATACTCACTGATCTGCTCTTTAAAAATGTCAAAGCTTTTTCTATGTTACTTCTGCACTGGAAGGTATTAAATCCTTTTTCCCGTGGCTGTGAAGCAAAAAGAACAGGTTAGTTGCATCCTCAGTTGTAAAAATTAATTTTATTTTATATTTTGATTAGGGAAGTCCTGCAAAGAATCACAAATTACTTTGGATCAGCTTATTTCAGTGTGTTTCAGTGTCAGTGGTGTAAGAATAAGTTACTTGCAAATAGCTCTATAACTCCAGAGGGATCATTCATACGGTTACAATTAAGAATATTCAGAAATCTGTCCTAGATTTGATGAAGGATTGAGGTAATATTTTTATTACTCTGTCTTACCAGATGTTGACCTGAAAGCACTTCCAACAGATCCAAAAGCAAATGCCCTTGCCGTATGTCTGTATACAGGTCTGAGATAACAGAAGGAGGTGTACGCTGCAAAACAAATTTCAATGCTTGTCACACCATCTTTTGTCATTTTGAATTCAACACACTACAGAACATCACAGGTTAGTCTGTTGTTAAAAAAATGTTTAGCATCCTTTATTTTTTCAATAAGCTGAAATAGAAAACCTGCATCTAATCAGCCATATCCTCTTGCTTCTGAACCACTGTTATGTTTGTCTCTTATTCCTGCTTGCCCTCCTTCTGTGTTTTATAAGGGTTATTTTAGCCCTCATTTTCAAGTTTTTATACTTTTCAAGGAGGTATGTGGCAAAAGACCCCAAAGCTTTGAAAAAGGGAAAGAAAAGCAGTTAATTCCTATTTTGACTTCTTAATCAATGTACCCCAAGTACAAATTTGACTATAGGGCTAAATAACTAAATCCTCACTCCACTCTTTTCACCCACTTGTGGACAACACAAACTCACCACAAGCTCAGCAGCTTCTGCCCAGGGAGGGACCAAAACAGGATATTTTTTTTAACCTGAGCAAGTCAGAGCCCCAGCACATGCTGCATGAGCTGCTTTGTGAAAGCTTAAAGAGCACCTACACTAACTACTATGTTGTTTGTCTTAATACTTACCAGTCACTCAGGTCATCCCATTAAACTCATGTTCTTGGATTGCATAATAGAATGCTACTTACCTAAACACAGTAAAACTAATCATAAATACAGAACCTCATAAAACCCTCAGGCGTGTGCCACAATCCAGCACAAGTGTGTTTCACCACATCAGCAAGAAAGATACTGTCTTCTACTTACAAACCATTTCTTACAAACATCCTTGGACAATCACCAATACAATGCTCTTGCACCTACTAAACAAATGCTCTCCAGGGGCTACTTTTTTTCTGGCCAGTGCCTGAAAATCTGATATTAATTTTGTTTATTCCTAAAAATTTAATCTCCATACAGCACGTCCCAATCAAAAAGGCAAAAGGCATGTCTTTCCTGAAGAAACCCCTTCTTACCTTTGCCAATATTGAATTTATCCAGCTAGTGAAGGTTTTCTTCTGTGTACACTCTCGCTGCACTGGGGGAAAAAAAAGAAAAAAAAATGTTTAATGGAAAAAATGATCTGGTTTTATTTCTTTTTCTCAAAAAGATACATGGCATCCATCTCAAACCTAACGTCCATTCTTCCAGATATTAAGTTACTATTTAACATTAGTTTTTCTCAACTTTTCTTTTAAAGCTGATATTTTCTTGCTTGCAGAGATGATACTGCAAGGACCTCTACAATCATCAAGCATACTTCTATTGGATGCAGTAAACAGCAACTAAGGAAGCTTTTCTCAAAAGCTTAGCAAATGCAAACAGCAGTGTGAACACATCACACATCATTCTACAGAGCAATACATCTAGAATAACTCCATCTATTCCTAAATGTTCCTTGAAAGACTCAGGGCCATGGTCAGTACAAGATCCATCTTGAAATTGGGAAAAGCCATGCATGGAGTTGGGTGATGAGACCAGGATGGAGGCTGGGGCTAAGTGATAAATGCAAATGTGTAGGTGAAGCCACACAACAGGATGTCTTGGGTAACTGAAGGGCTGGGGAGAGTTATTAGGCTCTCATTGGGGAATATACCCTCTAACAGCATCCTTTTCAGTGCTGGGCCCCCCCTGGGGTATGCAGACCGTTAATCTGGCCAAAAAGGGGCACACGGGGTCTTAAAATAGGAGGGAAGAAGAAGGAAGTGCTTGAACTCATGCTCCAGTAAAAAACAGTGAAATGAGACTCAAAGCGTGACCCAGTCACACTGAGATCCAGCTCTTCACCCAGGTCCTTCAGGCTGGTACGCAGTGATAAACTACCACCAGCTGTGAAGGGAGATAGGAACTTGATTAAGCCCGTGTTTCAAAAATCAGAATATTTAAACTGTTTCTCTCACCAGAGTAGAGATCAAGAGAGGGGAAAGCCTTTCTCCACAGCTTGTGGGTTGCAGAATTGAAGAAAAGTCTAGTTCCCCCAAAAGGTGAAGCAGAGCATAAGCAGTGGGGGCAGACCAGCCCAGCTCCCCAGCCCCGTCACGGCCAGTGGATCACAGGACTACCCACCCCATGCTCCCTCTCAAAAATCCAGCCTGTTCCCAAGATACACCACCACCAAACCATACATCCCTGCTGGATGCCTATATACAGGTCTGAGGTAACAGCAGGAGGTGTTGGCCCCTGAGATTACGGCCTTTCAGGCCTCAGCGCCGCGTAGGTGCTGCCACTAGCAGCCATCCCAATGGCTCGTGGGAGCAGGCGTGAACACAAACTCCTTTTTTCTCTCCCTTTCCACATCAGCTTTGACTGCAAGAGTTGGGGTTGACTTCCCAAAACACAGGCCAAAAAGCAGTACCACCCCACCAAGGGGCCTGCCTGGAGCTCACACACAGGTGGTCATCCCCTACTTCTTCCACATTGGAATAAAGACCCAAAAGGCTGCACTGGTTTTTAATAGCCCAGACATTACAAAGCAGGCCAAATAGGCTATTACCTGAGGGAGGGCAAGATGACACAGTTAGCAGAGTTGAGGTTTTGGTTGCCCAAACCACCATCTTTGGCCTGCGTCAGCTGCACGGCTCTCCCAGCCCTTCCCTCTGAGGGCTGAGGCAGACGCTGGCCCCTCCATGCACGGCTACGGGCAGCCGCCCCAGAGATCGGCCTGCAATGCTCCTGCCTGTCATTGCAGGCAGCAGAGAAGCAAAGCCTGAGAGGCGGGAGAGGTGCAAAGCAGAGGGAAAAGGCAAACTCTTCTCCCCGCCGTGCCAGGCGGCAGGAGAAGCCACGTCAGGCAGCCTGGAGCAGAGGACAGGTCTTTGGGTCATGGCGACACAGAGGTGCGGAGCTCCTGCGTATAGGGAGGCAGGCGGGCTGTGGGATGCCGGCCCACCGCCCCGCCGGGAGGATAGCAGAGGACGGTGGGTGTCCTGCACCACGGCCCCAGGGCAGCTCCCTGAGGAGCGGCGGCAGGTGGTAGGGCAGCGCGATGGCCCGAGCCTGGAGGGAGATGGTGGTGGGCAAGGCAGCTACAGGGGTACTCGCTGCCCACGTCCCAGCTGGGGTGAACTCTCCCACCGCATGGGAGAGGCAGAGGGAGACTCTGACCGGGCCATCAGCTTGCAAGAAGAAACAAATCTGGGAGATAGGGCAGGAGCATACGATCTCCTCCACCTCCCAAAGCACACTCTTGCACAAGAGATTAACGTGAAGACAAGTTTGACATCATAAGGCAAGTGCAAGACTACTCAGCAATAGATACGTATGTTTTTGTAGGCTGGGCAGGATGAAAGATACCAAAAATATCAAGCCCTTGGGGAAAAAAAAAAAAATAATCCTGACTGCTCTGCACATGAAAATGAAGATGCCACTCAGAGGAAAAAGTCCCACACTTTATTACGCTCTGGGAATTTGGCAAACACAAGCCCCAGTCCTGGCTGGCTTTTCATCACCCAAGCTGGCCTGAAGGGCTTGCCGAACAGAGCTTCATCAGCTCGCAAAGCAGAGCAAGCCGCTTAGGGGTAATGCAGCCTCCTGCTCCCAACGCCACCATCCGACCCACAGACATCCTTCTGCTTCACCGGGCAGGTGAGCGGCAAGAAAAACATTCATGCGTTATGTGTGTTGAGAGCTGTTTTGCATGCTGTAGCTAACAAGTCTTTCAACAGTCCTCCTCTAATCTGCAATACTATGATCCTGTCGGAGCACGAAACAGTCACTTTCCCCTGCTTGCTGGATTGTTTTATGTCTCTTTTTAAATATCACAGAGATCATGATGAACAGTAAGATAAGGGCAGTCTTAAAGACAGGGACAAAAATGCAGTCTCAAAATTCTGCTTTGTCTGGAAAACAGAAAATAAGTGCAAACATGCCACACAGACAATCAATGTCGCAACTCTCACAAGGAGGACATAAATAGCATGGAGATACTGGCTTCATGTTAGCACAGGACCCAACCACACCCTTTGGGTGAATACCCGTGCAGGAGACGTTCCAATTACCTAACGAGCAATTATTGAGTAGCTGCACTCAATTTTATCAGGCAGGCAAGGCTGGTATTGCTGGCCCTTGAAAAGGGACAGAAAGCAAATATTAACTACTCTGCCCGACGCCAGTGACTCTTCCAGCTGCAGCTCTTGCCAAACACACACTACTGCTACTGATTTGGAGAACTTGCTCTGGGGGTTGGTTACAGGTTGGTTAGGATGAGGACATTTGGTCTTGTTTTGGTAGAATCTCTCCATATTAATGTGCAGAAGCATTATGCAATGTGGGCCCGATACTGCAAGTGTTGATTCACGTGGGCAGCTCTCAGGCAAATGTCTCGCTTGGCTAAAGTACAAGGCAGTTATTTCACTGCACACACCTAAGCACACCTTACACCCTCCCCAAGCTACAACCATTGCCTAGTGCAACCCACCCAGCTGCCTTCCAAGCAGCCGCAGCCTCAGCTGCAATGTGGCTTACTTTTCTACCCCCCCCCCCCCAAAAAAAAATTCCACTGAATTTTGTTATTGAATCAATAACAAAGCTCCATGCTTGCCGATATCTCCCCAGACTGTAGTGAGGCAGTCACTCTGCTTCCATCCAGGCCACACATCACACAGCTCAGTACAGATGTGCTTCTGGCACCGTGGCAGGCAGTCATATTTCAATTTTCAGGCCGAATGTATTTTCCCTCCCACCTCCCCCGCTACTCTACTGCTCAGAGGCGCTAATGATTTAATCAAGCTCTCAAATTCTTATCTCTACCACGTGGTTAATTAATACGGATTTTTATTTTTATGAGGATG
This sequence comes from Astur gentilis, assembly GCF_929443795.1. NCBI lineage: Eukaryota > Metazoa > Chordata > Aves > Accipitriformes > Accipitridae > Astur > Astur gentilis. The sequence goes on from NC_064904.1 coordinate 15,327,910, forward strand.
AATGGATTCTTTGTTAGGCCTTTTTATAGGACTCTAAGTGACCTTGGTTTTCTCTTGCCCTAGTTTTTAAAATGTCACTGACCCAGAATAAAAAAGCTATCAGAAGAAACCTGATCATTTTCTTTACTTTGGGCCAAAACTCAACAAGCCAAAAAATGGATCTAAGAGAATAAAATAAGAACCTGTTAATCAGAAAACACTCCAAATCACATTTCACCCTATTTTTTAAAGCTAATCTTCAGAACAACTCTTTAGGGAGGAATAACACGTAAAAGCAGCATGTCACGTAGGCTAGCTAAAAATCAATACACACTGCTGGACAATGACTGTTTTATCCAGTAATGAGCTACCAACAAGTCCTACAATCCAGACTAATCATTACAGGCTGGAGCATGGGGACACAGTAGGGAGCACAGCAGTGCTGAACTCTCCCAGGAGCAAAAGTAGGGGAGGGCAGGAGCACTGCCAGCCATGGTTTTACTCTCAGCCTTCCTTTAACGGTGATACAGAAAAGCCAGACTTAAAATTAATCTCCTCTCTTCTGTTGCATTTCGTGCCTCCCTTCCCAAGGTCAGAGATGGCAGCTCACAGGAAAGCACCATCTCCTCCCTCGTCAGGGAGCTGGGGGAAGCAAATCACAGCAGATCAGATGTACCCTATCTGTCCACGTTCATCAAACAATGTCACCAAACAGCAAAGAGGTTTTCTTCCATCACAAGGACCACTGCATCACTGCCAGTGGACGACTTAAAACTGTGTGGCTTTTTTCTTTTTAAAAAAATATTTTTTAAAACAATTATTTGAAATTAGTGAGTGTAAGCCTGTCTGTCATCTTCCCATCTCTGTTTCGCCAGAAGGAATTACCTCTTGTGTGTGATATTTTTATATCTTCCTTTCACCATTCAGGTCAGCTGAGGCTATGTCTACAGCAGCAGGCAGTGCAGCTCCACAGGAACAGATCAGCAGATCAAAAAAGCTGGTGTTCAAGGTGCAGCATACCCACCACGTGTGTAGGGAAGAAAGGTTGTGTTGGACTAGCTCTAGCCTGAATGCTTACAGACAGCCATGGTACCTTCTTGGAGCATTTATCTCAGTTTCATTCAGAACAACCATTTCCACACTCCCTGATGGCTCAGCAAAATGAACAAAGCATGGTCAGCAGGGATAACTGGGAGAGCTCCTTCAAGACTCCTTCAGACTGCTGGTATGAACTAAAACACCAAGTAGGTACATGCTGTAAATGATGGGAACTAGCAGAAGAACTGTTAAGTACTAGCCAACCCAGGGAGAGGGTGAGCAATTCACCCCGAGCCCTTATAGGGTCCCTTCCCTTCCACCCAGCCACAGAGTTTCATTTTCTGCAGACAGGAAAGCAGGGAAAAGAGTTATTTCCAGCATTTATGTTCAGTAACATGGTGTTAAGCAATTAAAAACAAACACAGTATTTTTGTTAAGATTAAGAAGTTTATCCAACACCCAATGAAGGTGATGAAAATAGTTCTGCAAGAATGAGTCTTTTCAAATCCAAATATCGTATAAATATTAACTAATTAACTACCACCATGTCTGTGCAGCAAGTGGGAACTTTCCTTTCTATGTTACTGCTTTCAACCTCCTTTTCCTTTTGGAAACAAATTATCCAATTTAAAGTGCTGCTAACTCAGGAAGCCTGTTCACATTGAGTTTTGCTCTCCTGGCCTTTTTAAACACTTTTGTTCTTCTCATTGCCAGGACCCTGGAGCAGCTCTGCTCTGAAACACCGCTGTCTTTACTGCCACAACAGCCCGTGAAGTGAGGCACTGCGGTACTTGGGACCATAGACAGAGATTACAGGTTAAATACTTAAAGGTACTAAGTCACATCATTTAGATATCTACATACTTTTAAAGATAAGGGCTTAAGTGGGTTTTCTAACATTTTAAAGAAAATCCACGGTGAAGCACAGATATGAACATAAGTGGCCTTCAGTGCTCTGTACAGGTGCCTCAGAAGCCATCCGCTGCTTAAGCATTTTAATGCCAGTTTTTAACCAGTTATGCACCTGATAGTGCCTTTAACAAATTGAAATTTATCTAGCAAGGAACACATTTATGTAACTATAAAATCTATTTTTTGCATTAGGCATGCAAAACAGACAAAAATACCCATGACTGATTTTTTTTTTTAGGCAGTGTCATATGTTGGTTGCTTCTCCAATGCCATCAGCCCCGCCACATGCCATGAAGCCCTGCAGTTAGGGGAACTGCTGACTAGCTCCTCACCTGGGCAGCAGACAACATAAACAGGGCATAAATTTCAGTGCAGCCCCTATGAGCTGCACTCGGAGCTTTTCAATTTGTAAAAGTCACCCCTGCAAATTCATAATAAACATTTAATGCACTTTTTGATCATTCTGGTTAAAGAAAAAAAAGTGTAGCTGTAATAACATACTTGCCCCAACAGATGAGGCATACAGCTAGAATTAAAAAAATGCTGGGTAAGAATTAGTAGTCTACCTGACCTCTGGATGAATTAAGCGGGTCTCAAAGAGATATCCTCCTTTACCCAGAGATGAGTGCAATCTACTACAAGCTGCACAACAAAATCTATCCATGTATATCACCATATTTTCAACTTCAGTCAAAGAGAAATAATTCATAAAGGTTTAGACATAACTGCATAAATATAGCATAATTCATTTGTATCATTAAACACTCTTCAAATTAGAGGCCATGTTCTTGTATGATCATTCCTTGGCTTACAGTAATAAACAGTAACATGCACATGGACTGATAAGCAGAGCCAAAAATTAGGACCCCTGCAGTTAATTAAACAGTGAAAGAGTAAGTACATGCCCCAAACTCCAAGAGCTAAACCACACTCTCTTGTGTCTGAATTAGCTCAGCAAGCATGGAAAGAAAAAGGAAAACAGAGTTCTGCACAGGTTTGGTGGGAAACACCACACATAGGGTCTCTGTTTGCTGTCCTCAGGAAGAAAGTAGAAGGATTTGTGCATGGGAGGGAAAGTGGAGGTTGGATCATCCCACAGACAAACAGATTTACATCCTGAAAGCAAAAAATACTCCTGCTCCAGAGTGCCACAAACCCTGTTTGGTTTTTGCTGTAGCCACCCATCTTCAAGTGGCTGCACATTCTCCTTGCTGCAAGCCTGCACTCAGGCTCATCAACAAAGATTAGTCCTATCTCCAACAATTCTCAAAACATTGCCATGAAGCCCTTCTCTTACCAAAGGAGGGGATGTGCCTCATTTCAGGTAGCTGAAAACAATTTTGGACCCCAACTGTACCTCTTCCATTTGTAAAAGACCGAGTGCCAGGCTGGACCCCTCTGTGGGGCCAGCCCGTAACAGTGCTGGGAGGGAAGCTATGGCAGGAGGAGACATAGGACAGGGCTCTTGCACTATTCGTCCCGTGATCATTGCCAGGCAAGCCCCGAGCTCCTGCCTGCTCCCTCCATACCTCCACCAAAAGTGACTTCAGGTTTCAAAGATGGTCCACATGCTGCAACAGAGCATCTCCCTGGCAAGCATTCTCTGTTTACCAAAACGTCTGCAGGCTGCCTGGCAGGAGAAACCCTTCCCTTCAATATTTCCCCATAGGATATATCCTTAACAGGTCTGGCTCCCGGCTTTTCACCTGAAGTTTTAGGTGGCTGTGCAAGGACACAAAATACCTTTGCAGCCACTCTAAGTTGTGCTGCATGAGAAAACTGGAAGAAAGCAGAGAGGTGCTCAAGGATAGGGCACAGATAATTATGTTATTGTGATTTAATTTTATTATAACATCTAGGATAGAGGGAAGGAAAAAAGAACAGAAAAGGAGCCCAAGTCCCGACATCACGCAATTTCAATTTTCTTGGCAGGGAGGGAGGGGGTAGCTATTACTCTTTTGTTTGTGGAGACTAGCTTGAAAACTGGAGAAGGTTAAAGACCAATATATACATCTGAAAAGATACATATATAAGGGTTTATGTTCTTGCAGCTTTTTATTTCAGCCTCATGATTTTGTGACTAGCTTCATCATTTGAAAATGTCTGAAGATGGGAAAATTAGAAACCATATTGCTTTCATTTCTTTACCTATTTTCTTCATGTTTTTCAAGCTTCATTAAATCTCCTTAAATTATTCAGCTGACAAGACAGATGCACTGAGAACAAAGTAACATTTTTACCTATTTTCCAGTTACTTTCTTCACTGCATCTTCTAGGCTGAACACTATTATAGAAAGCGAATGTTTATCCTTGAACACTCTTCTACCTAAAAACCCACTAACAGAAATTCCACTAAAGCAAGGTTTTACAATATTAAGCCACTGGAATTAATTTAAGAGGATTTCTATAATAATTAGAGCTACTAAGTAGTAATGTCTTCACTAATTATTTAAAGGAGGTTCTTCTTCCCCTCTTTCCTTCTGTTTCTTTCGCAAAGTGCTGTCCTCCTCACAGAGGACTGTGACTTGAATCACGAACATACCGAAAATGAGTGTTTGGTTTTACACATGGTGGGGAAGAAGAAAAAAAAAGCTAGCTATTTTGTTACATCTTTTTAGGCATATAACCCCACAAAGTTTTATGACCAAACCAATTGGCACATTAAATTGATCTTGTCTTAATTAACCAGACTAGACAAGTGCTCCAGCACTACTGGATGTCTTTCAGGAATAATAGAGGATTGGATCACAAAGAATTTAAATGTAGATTAAAATATAAGCAATCCAGACTAGATCTCACCCCTACTTTTGTCTTCTGCGCCAAATATTTATGCATATCTCCTGTTATGCTGTGTATTGTAGAACACTGGATATACTCTTTGAAGCTGTATCTTAACAATTTGAAAAGCAGAACACAACCAGTTTTACATTCACCTTTAGTCACCCAAAAAGTAGGCTGCTTTTCTTATAAGCATCTATTCCTGAATCTAAGATTTCTCTAAAAATTCTCCAGGTGATCCTGAAGATCTAAAGTAACCAAAGTCTCTAGTTGCTTTGCAAATCTCATCCCAAGATTCCTATTAATGGAAAAAAATGTTTCCTTGAGTGACTCTATTAAATATTCTTATCTGACCTTTACTACCACAGATCTGCAGGTAGAGTTACTAATGGTTTCTATATGTCATGTCAGGGAATGTGTCTTTCTTTGGTGCTTCATCGCAGCTGTGTTGCCATTTGTTTGTTTGACCCAGAGCAGATGCTGCAGCATCGCAGCTCCATACATAGAATGTGTCTGGACCATTTGTTGCACCTTTAATCATTATAAAAATTGCTTATGTCACTTTAAAGGGACATCTCTGGATGTTTTACAACGGTCAGACACAGGTTTGCAGTGTGTTCATTTCAGCATAATCTAGGAGCTGAAATTATTATAGCAAAGAAATGTAATTTAGTCATTTCAATTTTAATAAGCAAGGCTTTTTCACTGAGATATTGACCAAAACCCCCTACTATTATTCAACACAAACACCAATCTGACTTTTCAGAAAATAGCATGAATATTATTTCAAAACAAAACCCTATTCTAAAACTGCATGTAACTTTAATTCAGCACCGTCTGCCTCAAAGCTGGAGAGTGTTTTTCAAACCCATTTCATGACAACAGCCATCTCAGTTTTTCTACCGAAGGCTGCATTTGACTGGCACAACAAATGTGTGTCTGACAAGCTGTGCTTGGTGCAACAGTCAGACTAGCCCCTGTCTGTTAGGAGTTTTTGCTTGCTTTCCTGAAAATGTAATACTGAAGCAAAACGGAAGAAAATTCACCATTAAAGAAGTTTGGCTTTAGACCACTGTTAACACTCGCTCACCAAAACACATGGCTTCAATGACAATATTAGTGCAAATACAGATCACAAAAGTGACTTGGCAGAATATTCTTTTGCACCATCTGTTTTAAACATATTTTCTCTCAACTAAGCACTGTAGTAATTTCATTGCAAGTGAGCTAAAAGGAAATAGCTCTGTGGAAACATGACTTGGCCCATCCATCCTAGAATAACCAGGCTCTAAACACATCAAAGACAGGCTTTTCAGCAGTGCTAGTCCTGCTGCCTGGACTAGCCTCCTTGATAGCTTCCATGACTGTTTTGGGGAACACGTTCAGAAGAAAATCAGCCTTCCCAGGAAATTCTAATAGAAGGAAATTCAACACGTGATTAAAGAAAACCCACAGAGCCTGTCTGAGAGGCCAGCTCTGATGCACTCATTATCACTTAACTGTCCAGGTAGCTGCAGTTAAATTGGAACAATTAAAAATCAACCAGTGAGTGCTTCCTTAACAAGGAAGCTTACTCATTGCAAGTAAGGATGAAAGACTCTGACCTGTAAGAAATTTATTCAGAAGCCACAAAAATTTTCTACTTGTTTTGGCCACAAGCTATCCTTCTAGACTTGCAGGGGATATAGCAGTAAGAACAGAAAAACAAATAAAATAAAATAAAATAGTACTGTAGTTAATAGCCTCATTAAGACAGCTTAATGCAACCATCTAATTGTCAGCAAATTGAAAACAAGGAAAATAATGAAATGGCCTAACTGCTTTCATGCTGGCAGTTCCCTTGAAAACAGTTTACAGTAACATGTATTCTGACTAACAAAACATAAGAACCAGTGAGCACATCTGTACCAAAGAAGGCAACAGATCTGAAAATCCCATGAGAAAGTACCAGGAGAGCCGTTATCTTTCATTTCGCTGCTGAAGCGTCTCATGAAACACAGAAATACTGGCAAAGAAGCACGGACTTGAACTAACTGTACTGATCATAATGTTAGTGTTAACAGGTTTCTCAGAATTCCCTTCAACTTTTACACAATCACAGATTTTGCCAAAAATCTACATTAAAAAGGCACAGAAAACTACAGTAACTTACCTTGCAGCGATAGACACAGATCATCTATTTCGGAGGAAGCCTGTTCCTCTGTTGAGGGAGATGACTGCTTTGATGCCATATTAAATTCTATGGAGATTCTTTAATCAATTTCCAAACTGAAATTATAAAAAAAAAAAAAGAAGAAAATCAGTACGGTTTTACATAAAAATTGATGATGCTTAAGTGTGTGGTGTTGAGACCATGCATTTTCTTTTGGGTTTTCTTCTCATGGTAGGCTGTTTCCTTAGCTTATACAGAATAAAGCAATTGTTCTTACTGCATCAATCCAAACTTTGGTCCCTTGACTCTTTTCAAATGGTAGCCAGCAGTACTCCACAACACAAACATGGATCCCAGTATGTCTTCCCATGAAAATAAAAGCACTAGGATTAGAAAAATTCAAACACAGTTGCTTTCTTTGAGAAAGCCAGGGCGCCAAAGGCTTACAGTGTCTTCTGCAGATTTGTTGCTGCCAAATCTCATTTTTTTAAATCTTTGTACTTTTCAGATTTCTCTTCCTGTCCGGATAATTGTTGCAGAATGGAAACAATTAAAGCAGAATCTGCAAAGATTACGGTGAAATGAAAAAGCAGCGATTATCGGATGAGAATAATCACAACTGCTGTCTCTGTCTGGTACCTCTGTTATTCCTCAACCCCCATGAAGGACTTCCTTTTTCCAGCTCCTCCATTTTCCTCTTCCTGAATACCTCCCCTATCTCTAATGCAACTTTAGTAAACGATATGCTATACCTTTCTTAAAAGTGTAAAACTGTTTCTGTTACTACAGTAGCTATGTTGTTCAATTTGTCACTGTAAGAAAAACTGGATACCAAAATACTGACTCAATTTCATCAAGAACTTAAAAGTTAAACAAATTCAAAAAGAAATAAGGCTGAAAATTAAATATGGGCTCACCTTAAACAAGCTTTGTTACCTAAATATCTGTAACCTTTTCATCAGAAGTACTAGGATTTACACACCACATATTAATAACTCATCCACCAAGTGTACGTCAAAATAAAGGGTGTGAATAGATAAGTAAGGAAATACATCATTAAAGAATGCCAGAGGAATTTTTACATTCAGTCCCTTGTTCATATGAATCACGAGGCAACCTTTGTTTATTCTACTATACGTTATTTTTCCTCACTCCCTCTCTCTCCCACTGCACAGAAAGGACAACACACATTTAATGAGGAGCTATTCAATATTTTGTTTTCCTCACCCTGAACAATGTGTGTCCTTGTGCTTTATCCAAGAGCTGCTCTGATGACAGGATTATTAAGTTCCTCACAAGATTTTCTATGGCAGTCATCACCCCAGCATCTGAGCGCTTCACAAACACCAATCAATTCACATCTACAGCATCTATGTGAGCTCAGGGGTTATTGCCCAGCTTTAGAATCACAGAACTGTTTGGGTTGGGAGGAACACTTAAAGATCATCTAGTCCACTCCCCTCGCCATGGGACATCATTTTACCAATGACAAGCAAAGGCACAGAGAGAACAAAGGGGTAAAAAAGTTGCTAATTTGATTCTGGTTTTCCAGAGAAATAGGTATTAGTTCATATGGCCAAAGCACTGATTCCACCTGCTGCACTGAGTATGCACCATTTCTGCAAGTCACCAACAACTTACAACTAAAACTCAAGGCACCAGAGTCAAGAAAGGGGAGTTCTGGCTGGGGCAGGTGATGATGAGACCTATCAGGGAAAAGGAAAAAAATATTTTACAAGAGTTTGGCCTGCTCAGCCTAGCAAAAAGAGGAGGAAGAGGAGTATTTGATCTTTGGCAGGCACAAGAACAAGGTGATATAAATAAGCCACCCCTTGAGATTAGGATGGACATCAGAAGAAGATTTCTAAATATTGGGTTCTAACAAAGCCTCCCAATACAGGCAACTGGCACAAAGGCTTTACATGGTTTCAGGACTGGAATTGTTCAGAAACAGACAACATAGAGTGATTGCCTTTATCAAAGGGACACTTGGACTTCCAATCCTGGAGAGCTCTCAGAAGCCCTCTGTTCTTAAGCTAGAAGTACGAGTCTCAAGTCAGACAACCAAAAAATAACCATACAGCTAGCTACCACTGATAAAAAATGGGGTTTAAGTGCCAGAGCTAGCATCTCACAGGAACTGAGTGAAGGCAAGGGCTGAGCAAGAATCCAGTTCTCCCAGCAGTGCTGCCTATGCCCAAGGCGATGCAATCTTCCCTGGGAAACACCTTCTTTTTTCTCTCAAGACCAAGCAATACAAAACTGAAGTCTAAAAATGCGAAGTGTCAGGTGGCCTTAATATCTCTTGGGTATCTATATGTCTGGAATTTGATTTTGTGACCACCACCTTGAAGGCTACTAAGCAGCAAGACCCAAATGGGAGGGTACATAAGCAAAATCCAAACCACATCATCAGATCTGTTGCTTTTTGCTCCCAGGACAGAGGGAGAGTTAGCTGCATTCCCTCTACCCTGAATTTTCCAGTGGCCAACGGAAGACCTTCAGAGATATTTAAGAAATAGTAAATACTGGGCAGCAATGAATCCCCAGGTGAAATCAATGAGCCTGCCTGAATTTGGACCTAAGGTTATAATTCAAATTGGGCATCCATGTAAAGGAAGGCGGATAGGACTAGAAGCACACACACAGACACCCACCATTGCCACATCAGCATAACCTACAAGCAAGACATCCCCAAAACTATGTACGTACGTACATTCCTGTGGTTCTGGGCCATGCACTCAATATCAGTGGCAATGCATGCTCATTTTCTCATTACCACAAGCTTATTCTCATTTTTTTTCATTTTATTTTAAACTAAACGCAGTCTAAGGATTTTCTTTTAAAGGCACAAAAGCAGCACAAAATCCCCAAACAGTGAAAACATACACATCTGTTTGACTTTAACACATCCAGATTTGAGATGGTGACATAGGCGGAGACAAGTCATGTTCACCTAGTTTGCATGATGCTAACTAAAGTCATTGGGAGTATTGTCCAGAAAAAGGCAACAGGATTCGGCATTAAAATTCCTCCATAACAGCAGCAAAATATGCAAGAGCTATGCACAGCTTTAATGGAAGTTTCATAAACAAAACAAAATGCATTTTCAGCCTTTCTGTGACTGTTCCTCCTCTGTCCCCATCCCTTGCCAGCTACAGCTACCACACAGTACATAGTGTCTCCTGTGTGCTGGTACTGCACTTCATGTGACGGAACCCCAATCGCAGTTCAGTCGTTGAAGTTAATAAAACTTTCAGGACCTTAAAGCAGAAAGTATGTTAAGCTTTAAAGTATTAATTAACTGTAATTAAGTTGCTTAATTTATTAATTAATTAACTTAAATTATGGCACATGATCCTAGAACAGGTATAAATGAAAAAAAGCATATGCTCCTATTTTAAGGTCAAATTAAGGCCTCCTTCCCAAAAGAATGGGATTTTTTTAAATATTTTTTTTCTAAACGCAGAAATCCACTCAACAAATCCACAGTGCAGGTTATAAAAAAGTGCAGCTAATACAAGGTAAGTTTATGCTAAAGCTTTCACATTCTTGAAGCCCTCTGTTCACCATCCAACACAGCACATGCGTTTTGCTCTGCCTCTGATTTCTGCCCTGCCCCAACAGAAGACTCCACAGCTGCTTTGAAAGGGAGATACGCACTCACTCTTGGAGGACATACCTGCAAGGATTAGTATTCTTTAAAAGGTACAAGGTACAGATTGTCTGAGAAGGATTTATACAGGGACAATACGCTAGTATTTATACAGGGACAATACCCTTTGCCCTCCCCCAGTTTCATTCAAATAAAGCATATTAAGTGTAACTATATCATATCAACCTCTGAAAAGCCTAAAACCATCGAGCTATTGGTGAGATTGCTTAGCAATGCTTTACATAGGCATTAGAAACGATCATCTTTTCTACTTCGTATTTAAGTAGATTATTTTGTTTCATAACAATTCAATGACCCTGCAGAGCTAAACCAAATCCTTCATTTCCATGTAATGCTGGACAACCAAGAAATAGATACCCACAGTGTTGAAAATAAATGAAATGCTTTCAAATGACACCATGCCTTTTCCACGGGGATAAAACCAAAGGTGAAGAAGATGACCTTGTCTTTCCCTCTTTCTGGAGAATCTGGCATTAATACAGGAAAGCATTTAACTGCTTACACCTTGGGATAACCTGTGAAGTATCACAGAGCCAAAGAGAGAGTTCCAGGAACACTGGGACCTTGTTCCCAATGGATTTGTTTCCTGTTGATTAACTTATGTGAATTGCACCAGAGCTGTTGTATGAGCTCATCCTTTCTTCAGCATGGGAGGAATCACACGAGAAAGGTGCATTATGAATGTCCTCAAGGGAAAAGCTTTCCACTGGTGTTCTCCAAAGGAGTAAATGCTTGACCACCTGGGCTCAACCTGCAGCTCAAATAGTTCAGCCATCAGCAAAAGCTTTTCCTGTGATAAGGCCACTCATAAGACTCAAACCCAGGCTTTTCTCTAGTGGATATTGGTAGAGTACTTCTTCCCTTCCCTCTCCATTTGTTCTCACAATGGGCACCTAAAAACACGGGCAGACATTGGATCAGCACAGTTATATCATGTAATTTCAACTCAACCTCCTTAGAATCTCTCTTCCTTTCCCAAATTCAGCTGAAATGAGCCAACAAATTAAAAAATGTACTGGGTATTAAAACACAGACATATGCACACTGACAGAGAAAAACCTAAGAGCAGGCAGCGGACTAGAAATCTCAAGGAACTAACCTGAAAACAATCATTCCAGAGATTTTTATCATGAGAATAGACAACACTGATTTAAATACCATGTCTCCAGTGAGGCTTAAGTCCCAATGAGACCTAAGAGAAGCTCTTCTTAAGCAGGGTCTTTATAGGGACATTCTTGTCTCAGAAGAAAGGGGAAAAGAAGTTTCAGATGGATTTGGAGGATTCATTAGCAAGGATTTCATAGCCTTAACACTACAGTTTGGATCAAGGTGGTTTGCAAACCTTGTCTTTCAGCTGTTCCAAGTACCGACCATGGTAAGATTTCATCATATGAAAAAAAATTCAGGGTTACTTCTACAAAACAGCTGTGCACACTAATTAGGAAGCAAGGTAAACTAGTTGGTGTGATTTCCATACTGTCCCAGGTAAGACTGTTTGCAGCCTTGAAGTTTACAGCTAACTCCTGCATATCACTTCACTATACTGCAGCCCGCTGCAGATGTACCCTCAGACCCTCCCCATAAGCCAATCTTGAAAAATCATATGGCACGAAATTAGCTCAGATGCGCACTCCTTAAAGCTGAAAGAAGCAGATACTTTGCAAACAAGCCCAGATAGAGGTAGCTGAATATTATAACCCACTGGTAGTAAATCCCTGCTTCATTGGTTTTGTCTTTGTAGACACATGCCCCATATTTTCCCAATTATTTTGGCTACATGCTTTCCACTGGTGTTGCAATAAAGAATTACAGACATCTTTGCATGGCATCTCCAACCGCTTGTTTTTACTTTTCCTCCTTTGAAGTGCCACTGATTATTTATGACCCACTCAGGGACTCAAAAGACTTTCCCTCCATAGAGGCCTCTACATGTAAACTGAATTCTGTTCCTAGCAACAGATTATTATTACTCATGTATTCAGTTGAGCCAACGTCATGAACACAAACAGCAGATTTTTATCTTTGGTGAACTAGTCCAAGGGAAATAAAGCTCCACAATGCAACCAACTGAAGACCCTTTTCCTTTTTGGTTATTAACAAAGATCTCAGTTTATTTTACATTCAGAATGAAGTAGTAACATTAAGAAGTAAAAGTCTTGAGCCCTGAAAAGTGCTGCTGAGCTGCCTTCTTTTGGTAAACTATTTTTCTGTAAGTCTGTCACAGCCTCCGTAAAGGCAAATTATTGGGATCCAAATCATGATAATATGACCTAAAGAATTATCACAGAAAATCCCTTACACATCAAGTTGTTTGGAGTTTTGCTGTTTTACAGTATTCCCCCCCCCCCCCCACTTCTGATGTACTCACACCTCTGTTAAGTCAGAAAAGTTCGTGCAGCACTAAAGTTTGATGGTCATGCTTTCTCCTCAACACTTCATTTACAAGGGTTTCACCATTTTTTCACCCAGTGTTGGGGGTGTGGAAGAAGGTCTGTTTAAAGCACGTATTTTCCAAGATCTTTGCACTAAAACATTCTCTTTTCTTAAGGTCCTACTCCAGACTGAAGTTCACATTTAAAATGCTTGCCAGTATCGCTCTTGTGAATTATCTCAGATTGTACACATGGCCATGACTGGAATGGGATCATACAGCAAACACACTGATCCCCTTCCCTTCAAAGCCAGATCCTCAGGTAGCAAAAATCAGGACAGCACCATCGAGAGATCTACCTTGACTTCCCCACCTGAGGAGCTGGCAGAAGAAAAATATTTGTCGTCATCCAGTAAGCAATAATGGCACATTCTCTGCACTGTCCTGGAAGAAGAAAAGGGCTTCCATTAGGTTTCCATGACTTTGAAGGTGATAGGGAAAAGAGGCTATATCCTTCTGATCCTACATAATACCCTACAGCAGTCAGATGGGTATCAGCCAGTCTTTTAATAAGTGGTATTAGAGCATGTGGCATTAGAGAGACTCTGCACTGTCTGGGATAATGCTGAAACAAGTCTGGCCTTGGGTCTTCCTAAGCTATCAGTAGCTGGAGATGAAGGAATCGAAAAGGGAAAAGCTTGGAAAAGACTGAACAGCCCTGCTCAGAAGGAACCAAGCCCAGAGAGCATTAGATCTGCAAGAGAAACAGAGATGGACACAAAGCTACACCCCATTGCCACAGAAATAGTCTTGCCTCATGTGAACTGACACACTGAAACTGTATGCACAAGTAAGGTCTCCTCCAAAGAATAAGAGCTGCAAGACCAAGACATCTCTTATTAGTTTATTTATGACAACCAGCAGCAGTACATTTTTGTTTTCCAGGGACTTCCCAGTGATCTATTTATAATTTTTGAAAACAAGCCAGGACAAGCATAAGAATATACAAAAACCACACCACTTTTTAAGGCCAGCAAATGTTGCTGGTTTGTCTTTGATTTACACATCAATAATACTTCTTGTTACAGAAGCACAATGGATCTTCTCATTGTGTTAATCAATTTAAAAATGTGGTTAGGAAAGTGTCTTTCTTGACCTTTTCTTTTTTTGGGGGGTGGTAATAAATCAGTCATCCTGGTACAATTACACAGTTTGAAAACTGCACTAACTCCATTCTGTTGTTAACACACACACAAAAATGCTTTTATTAACAGGGCTAAGACTTGTTCACACATTCACAAAAGGTGACCTGTGGAGGTGCACGATGGATTTGCTTGCCCTCAAGAATAAGAGCCTATCTCATATTTATCTATTCCCAAGTGGAAATGCAGTGTCAAAGCATACTTACTAAAGTTAGAGAAAACATTCAGTTTTCAACTGGTTTCCAAGTTTTCCCACATCGTTAATAAAAACAGTAACTGCTCAGAACTCAAAATGACAGTTGTTAATGTAAAAAGGGGGGAGAGTGACGAATGCCTGGAGGCTCAGAAAGCTGATGCCGTGCCCCATGATCACCCCAGGGTACACTGCTATGCAGGAAGCCAAAAATACTATGGTGACCTCACGGCTCCGTCAAAGTCAAGGGTCTGGGCGACAATTCAATCTCCAGAACACACAGCCCATAAGCCCAGCCCAGCCCAAATCTACCTGTGCAATGCCCGGGAGCCTCCAATTACGTGCAAAGAGCTGTGTCGTTTATACGGTGTGTTGCCGCGTGGCCAGAATGGAAAAGCTTTTCCAAAGCAGGGGTTGTTCGCAGGCTTCCCTGCCGCCCGGCGCGCCAGCCGTGCCGCAGCCCCAAGGCCGCTTCCCGCAGATAACGGGGCTGTGAGGAAGGGTTATCGTAAAAAAAAAACATGAGAAACACAAGCTGGCTCGAGATCTGTGCTGTACCTGGGAAGTACACCCAGTGCATAAACACAACTTCTTCCTACCCACTTGGTTAACTAGGAAAACATGCAACGAAATGACAATTGCTGTCATTTCACTCCTACAAGCCCTTCTCTATTTTCACATGAAAGCTGCCCCTACCTGACCCCCTTGCCCCGGCTACCTGGGCTCAGGTGAGGCCAGTAGCCAGGCACGGCACTGAGTAGCCACGCTCTGCCTGGCCACTTTTCGGCAAGGGGAAAGGGTGCAGGGTGGCCGCAGCAGTCTGGGTGCCGCGGGGAGCAGACAGACCTCTGACCTTTAGGCATGCAGTTCCCATCGCAAGAGCGAAGGGCTGAGCACAGCTCGTCATACCCTTTCCTCAGTGCTTCCTGGCCCAGAGTCAGTTTTTACAATTGAGAAGGGAAGGGGGAGGGAATCGCCTGCAAGCGGAGCAAGTTTTAACTCTCACGCAGGGGACTGCCCGATCAGAACAAACTGGACAATGCTGCCTGGTTTAACCGAGCAAGAAGTATGGCAAGAAGTTCTTTCTTTTATTTACTAATGTTTCTTTCTTCCCCCTGGATTGCAACTGAAATTCTTTGGTTAGTGTTTTAACAGAGACTCACAGCCAGCTTTCAATTAACACTGCAGGAACTTTACATGGTGTAAAAGGTATTTAAAATAGCAGTATATAATAACTACACCTGCTTTGTATTAAGGAAATTATATTAATGAGAATCAGGCTTCTAGTCATATTCTGCCTTTGAAGGAATACAAATGTTTCCTTTCCACTGCCTTCCTAATTCCCTTTTTCCCCAAATAAAGGAAACAGTCAGATGGCTAACAAACAGATTATTCTGTTGAGTGAAGCGCGCCTAGGCAATAAAAGGCCTAGAGTTTCTCAATTAAATCATAAGGCTGCTCTTGTTCAGAAAGATCTTCCTGAAGAGCAGTAATCAGCTCTTTCAGGAAATTAAGAAAAGGGAAAGGTAGGGATAGCGGCAATCTAAACAGAGGAGTTATCAGTAGAGCCGGGACTCGTTCTTACTGAGCAAAATCACTGGAAGCAGCAGTGCAATGTTTGCACAACAGACCTCCGCAGACAGAGCCATTGATGGTGTAAAGAAAGGGGAGGAAAAGTGAAATGCAATCTGTATTTGGGAGCCAAAAGAGAAAGGGCATGTCTCATGCTAAACCTATCTGCTTTGGCAGTATTCCTGTAAAGATCACGAACTTGTTTTGATCACTAAATATAGCAAAGAAAAGGAATCTACTGCAAGTAGCTCTCTCCGCCAGCGCTTGCTGTTTTACGCAGGCAGAAGAAGAACACAAAAGAGAGATTTGTCAAACAAATGGCAAATGAAGCTTGCCAAATTTGAAGGGCAAATTACAATTTAAATGATAGGTCCTAGCCTGGCAGCTGTGAATTCATCAGCTTCTCTCTCAAGCATGTCCAATTGAGGCTACAGCAATGCAGACTACCCCTCTTCCCCTAGCACACCTCTGCTCTGAGCTGGAGGGGCCGCCTCTCCAAAGAGCCAGTTTTTCACGCCCATGTAATTCTTCCAGCTGAAAATTCCCCCCCAAAGCGCTAGTCAGGGTCGTCTTTGTTTGGTTTTACACCTTCTGTCCCATGCGCTTCAAGGTTTGTGGGGAAAGCAGCCTTTCTACAAGTACAGCCTGCACGTTTGCGTGTCTGTGCTGGTTTTGCACAGATGAAAAGGGTTTTTCGACAGTGTTGTCTCCCACACGGACCGCGTGGCACCCTCCGCTGCGGGACAAAACCAGTGTTTTGCTGGGGCAACTCAGCAGAGCATCTGCACTGCTCCGCTAAGGAAAGCACTTTTGTTTACCGCTTAAGACAAATAATATATCTTTCTCTTTGCTTTCAAAGAATTAGTTGCTTTAGGGAAAAAAAAAAACCAACCACAAACCTAAATCCCTGATTTACAGCATAGTTTCAAGCCTGTAGAATAACTTTTTGTGTGCGGTGAAAACCAGGCCAAACAGTGTTATTCTTACCAGTACTGTTGCCAGAGAGGACCAAACAGCCAAACTGCACATAGACAACCCAAGAGAAAGAACTCGGTGCTACGCAGTAACCTGCTAGAGTAAACTGTTCTCACTATACAAAACTAAAAAAAAAAATACAGTTGCAACTGCAAAGCCAAGGACTCTGAATCAGTAATAGCCCAGACTAAAGGATGCCTTACTTTTTTCATGCATTCCCCTTCTGCACACGCAGGATGACAGTCTCCTCATCAGCGTCTGAATCACAGAGCTGCCTGGGCTGCTTGCTTTGAGAATCTTTGACGAATGCCCGTGAGCCCTGTGCATCTCCCTTGCTGAAAGGCAGCAATACCACTAACACAAAAGTTACTTATAGACAAGTTCAGTCAAGCAACAGAGAACGCACGTTGCGTAAGCAGAGCTGCCGTACCATCCTCTCCTGGGCCAGGCAGCCACAGCAAGGCCAAGGCCAAGCAGGTGAGGTAAAAGCCCTGAGCCACGTCTGGCCGCCTGAGCCAACTCCAGCCCACCGAGGCGTGTTTCTGAACGGTCTGCAGAGACGCACCTCTCACAGTCACCATCCAGGATGAAACTCCGGCAAGGAGATGGCGTGTGACCGCCAACGCCAAGTCCTTAGAACAGGATATGCTTCAATTTCCTTACAATCCACGCACTGGCTTTCGGTACAGTAAACTCCTAGAGTGGCTTTTTGGAGAATCTTTGCAAGAAGAAACATGTTCAGAGTCACCTGCAAGCTTTTCAAAGGTGAAGCCTTCACTTGCAAACATTATCTGTGAAGCCACTCCAAGGCTACCTACAGTACTAGTAAGGCACAACTGCTCTGCAGGAACAGTGTTTGCTCACACCGACATTGCACAAGCATCTGCTTCCTCCCCTTAGGAACTGCTGAGGTATCCTGGGCACATAACTGGGAAGAAAATACAGATTTTTCACTCCCCCGAAACAAAGCCAGCTCTGCTCTTACTTCCCTCTTACAATAACAAGCTCTGCTTTCTCTATCCCAGGGGTATTTCATCACCAACATCCCACCCAGTTCTGTGTAAGAAACGACATTGCGAACAATCTATCAATCAGATGATTTTTTTTTCTTTAAAAAAACAAACAACAAACAACCCTAAACCTGTCAGTCTGCTAACTGTGAAACTGCTTGTTACAGTCCAAGTGGTTGATGAAGTGGGATGACAATACCAGGAAATACCTGGAATTGATCTTCAATGTTTATTTTTGGAGACTGGCTTTTCTCCCAGCTCTTATTTAATAGTTTGCTCTTTCCCTCCTCTCCCCAGTTGTTCTCTCTGGCATCAAATTGCACTTTGTTTCACCTCTTGGAGTTTACCCATGGACCCCCTAAGCAGAACTTCAGGAATCAAATCCTGGCTCAGACAACACGTTCTTTCTATTTCACTGCTATCATATTCTTTCTCTCATATCAAAAAAGATAGGAGAATGCCCTGGTATTTGTCTGAAGTCAGAAGTGCACAGGATCTATTTAACACTCGGTACTTGCCTGTACTTCTTATCTCTGCTATACAAGCAAATTCCTTCAACAAATTCTACCCCTACTCAGCTCATTTAGCAAAGGAAGTCTTTCTGCTGTAAACTAGTTCTCCACACAGGAGAAATTTTATCCCTTCATACCTGGTTCACCTGTGCAGATGAGCTAGGCTTCTTCCAGAAGAGCCAGTGATTATTTTTTCCTGGCCACTAAATAACACAGCGGCAGCAGCAACACTTCAGAGTAGACCAGGTCACAGGTCCCTGTGCAGCTCCAAAGCTCACGGAGCTTTGCATTTAGATACACATTGCAAGTTTAAATATGTCAGTTTAAAGAGTTTCCGCACATCATCTGAACGCCACTGAATAATCACACACACCGTCTTAGGCCACCGCGAGCCTGAAGTGAAGCACATTTACTCCTTCAAGGTTTAGCCGTTTGCTGCAGATTGGGAGCACACGTACAATCATCCACACCGGCCCAGTGAGTACGCAACAATCCAACTATGCGCCTGAACTGGATTTTTGGAAGAGAAAGGACAGGGGAGGGAGGAGGAGTAACAGCCCACGTAATTTTGCAAAAAGGTTTCACCAAAAGGAAATGAGTACCTACCGGGTGCCGCCCATCACCAAGCGCCAGGCAGCCGGTCTTGCCCCCAGGAGAGCAGCAAACTGCAAGGCAGCTGCAAGGAGCACGGGCAGGGGAAGGAACGCACCTCTGGGAGCCTCCAGTCGCCCGCATTGCTTCCACCTCTGCCACTAACCTGATGTGTGACCTTCAAAAAGCCACTCTGCAAATCCCCTTCGGCCTCTTATTTATAGCAGAAGATTGTCTGGCGCTGTGGGTCCAGCCCGAAGCTTTTGTGGATCCAATGACTGACCAGAGGAGGAAGGCTTTGAACTGGACGTTGCTGTCTGCTCTCCAGTTTCCACTAAAGCCCTCCAGGCACACCGTCGTACACCGCACAACCTACACGGACGCCAAGTCTGGTAGAAATGAGAACGCTAGGAGCCCTCCTAGAATCTCTGCTGGGATATGAGACACTTTGGCCGAGATTCAGCTCTCCTGACACTAAACAGCCACAAGAGAGATGCCTCCATGCGCGTTCGTTGTTTGAACTCGGCAGAAACAATGAAGAGAAACAGGCACTTTTAGGGCAGTTTGTCCAATGTATTTTTAGATATCTAATGCAGTGTGGATGAATCATGGCCCAAAAGTATTTGCTCCTCTCTAGTGACTACGAAAGGAGTCTGGACAACTGTCTCTCACGCAGGTAGCTATGTTGTAGTTTGTCAAGACGAATCTCATGCTTTTAAGTTGGGAGAAAGGATGTATGCAAAGAAGCACCCCCGCGGTTTACACCTAAGTAAGAAAGAGTGTCTCCACCAGAGACACATCGTGCAAATGCTCTGTGATTCCCTCCCTCGTAAACATCTTGTAACTAGACAATATGCAACCACCTTCACTGAGAGGGCTTGGCTTTGCTAGAAGAATTTCATTTAGTCATTGAACTTGAAGCTTTCACCAAGTATTCCTGCAAGCAAAGCTCCACATTGCTCACTACTCGAGAGCCTCCAAGAAGCAGGACATGCTGCTTGTGGGGCAGCTTTCATTTCTCTCCCTGCATTATTTAGGTGGTTATCAACAACCCAAACCAACCCAACACAACACAGAGGTTTCGCTAATGCAAACTGAACCAAATCCATTTCTGAAGCATATTCACAACCACTTCGTGGCCAGCTGTACACGGGCTGCTTGCCGCAGACCAACAAGGCATGTTCAGCAGCGTATTCTTTCCCCTCTCTGCCTCACCCTTTCACTCCAACATCCACCAACTTTTTGTCTTTCTCCTAGCAACCAACAGGCCAAAAGATTGAGAAAGCAAAACTCTTTCCTGTAAAACCCACATTTCTGCCTCCTCCCTACACTTCCACGAAAGTAATTACAAGTGCTTTGTTTTCCGTCTTAATTGTCATTTCCTTTGATGGAACTTGCAGCCTGAATCTTAAAGCTTGGATAACTAATACCATTCTTTTTTCTTCTTCCTCGTCCCTGGCCACGAACAGTACTGCTTGTATCAGGGTCAGCAATTCCTTAAAAGCCTCTCGAGCCAATCTGTGCAGCTGCATTGTGTAGGGAGTTATCAGCAGGCTGCAGGAAGGTTAGAAAGCAAACATGTCTCCCTACAAGAGACCAGAGACTGAAGTTAAGCCCAGAGTCAAAGCTCTGCCCCATTTCCCCTCCTGTGGGGAGATAACACCCTGTTCCGCACCAGCCCTTTTCCCCAGTGCAGCCTTCTGCTCCCCTCCTGCGCGTGCAGCTGAGCTAAACAGAAGTTTTTTCCCCCCACTCCCTCTTCTGTCCCTGTCCTGGCCCTTTAGCATCTCCACAGAAGGAGCTTGCTTCATCTCCTGCTGTGAACACTGTGATTTAGGTGATGTATAGACACTGTCTTCCTGGTATCCTCACTAACACTGGGACTTGTGTGCAAACCATGAAGGTCGCAGGAAGCTGGCCGGTATTCAAAGACACTGCTTAGCCTTCCCATCTCCACTCTGCAATCCCTCTCTGCTCAGACAAAATGCTCCAGACACTGGGGGTCTTTCCCCTCTCGACATTATCCCAAGTCAAAACGCGTTCATCCTTCACAGTGACTACTTGCTGCTGACACCCTTCATGCTACACAAGATGCAAGTCAGTCCAGGAAGGGTACGCAGTCAAATCCACGCCCTACGGGGTAACAGACACTGTATTTTTTTTATTCATAGTCCAGCAGGTATAATCTCCTGCTCCTCCTGGGAAAGCTGCACATCTGCACAGGAGGAATTGGGGTGAACACAGCCTGTCCCCTTAGCATGGACATCGCACTTGTACTCCCAGACACGTATTTACACTCCAGACCAATTCAGCCACATCAGCTGAAGTAAAAAACTCTCCCAGACCCAATCCGGGTCTCAATCCCCTCCACAGAGCACAGCTGGCAAAAATCAGATCAACTTGATCTCCCAGCGGCTACGCAGCCACTTCTGTCTCAGTTACAGGAGTCTTCTACCCACACCAGCCAGGGATGAAATTCAGGCGAAGGAAGATTAGGTGAGAGGTGTATGAAATGTCACCTTCTCTTTAATCGCAGCTTATGGATCCAGCCCTGAAATGTTACTCATACAGAGCTCCACACTCCACACATATAATCCCACCACCTAATCCGACTACTTGTTCCAACAGGCACGTTGCTAGGACTGGGTCCTTGCCATCACTGTCTACATTTCCAGCGTTCCTCCGAGACCACGTCCTCTCCCACATCTGAAAGTCCCGTGACGGTTCAAAATAAACCGCGGGAAAGCTAGGGCAAGTGTAGTGGCACACAAGGCTCGTTCCTTCAACATGAGAAACGACACAACCCATTGCAACCTGATAGGTGCTCTCCCACGCTGCCAGATCATGTTGGGGAAACACTTCTGTTGTGGTAAGCAACAAATAAGCATCTCTCTCTACATACACAGAAAAAGCATCCCAGCTGGTAGACTTTTAAAACTGGTATTTATTGTGCCCCAGGGAAGAAAAGAAATTGGGTAAATGGGCTGAAAGGCACAGCTTCGCTAGGAAGAGTTTGGATCGTCTCTTCACATCTCTCCATACAAACCCAGCCATTGAGAGTCCAGATCTAAAACAGAGCCGCAGTTGCTAAGAAAACAGCGCTGCAAACAGATGTCAGGAGATGATTCATGGAGTAAGGGCATATCCCTGCACTACAGATAAACCAAAATGAATGAGGCTCTTTATACCTGATCTTCCAAGCTGTGCTTCTTCGTGCCCTCTCTGGGATTTTTTCTTTAATTCATTTCTATATTCAGATGGTAAGGAAACCAAGCGTAGCTAAATTCACTGTTTATGGAATTAATTACTGGTGAAGGGGTTTTACAACACTTACAGTGAACTCAGTAGAAGGGCTAAACTGTGGCCCATTTTTCCCCCAAAACAAAGCATTTTTCTCCTGAAACAAGAAGCAACTTTGCCCAAAAACCTATCGGAAGAAATAACATAAAACTCACTGTTAAAAAACTTCAAAGGAACGAAGAGTAGCAATTTTTTCTTTTGTTACTTTCCCTTATACCATAAAACTTAAAATTAACAACTAGGGAGATAAAGCATTTTCAACCTATTAGATCATTAGCCAGTAATGCATGCCGCTTCTTGAATTACTTCATTGTGTCTATGCTTAAAATCTTTGCCTGACAAATAAAAAATAGCTAGCGCTAGCACACTACAAGACTGGCCAAGTGCTACTGACACCAGCAAAGGTCTTATTTACTTTAATGAACTTTTAGTCATATTTAATTGGAGAAAAATAAGTTCCTTTGCCCCTCTTAAACCGTCACGCTCAATTCTAAACATGGTTTGATATCAACAGCTCTTAAAATACAGTTTCCTGAGGTTATTTGTAAAAACTGTTTAAATAAAGGAACATTGAACCTGTTTTTATAGTTAACTAGGGTAAAAAGGCAATTATCTTTCATTACCCTTCATTATGAAGAAGGGAAGAACAAACATCATTTATACACTTCTGAACACGTGTTTGTACAGCATCTCGCAGAAGGGGGGCCCAAACATTGCCACGGTACACGTCAGTACAGGGCAATACATTTATTGCAGTGACCGCTGATTTTCCATCGCCCCTCCAAACTCCCGCGTGCCACTGCCCATCCCTCCCCACTTCAACTCGTCCCCGCTGCCATCGCTCACAGAAGCCAGGGCTTCTGCTCCCCTGCCAGCGCGCGCTCGCTCCACACCAGCCCGTCCTCTCCCGCTCCGGCATGCCTCCTTCTGCCTTGGAAATCAATTATTTAGGCTGCCCTGGTTTCAACGCGAGGTGGCTGCGTGTGTGCCTGTGGGGCGGCGGATACTGTTATTGTGGGCAGCGTTAACAGCCGCCACCGTGCTCCTTCTCGGAGCTATAAAACCAGCCCAGAAGAGGCCGAAGTCCGTGACTCAGCTAATCAGGTGCCAGAGGCCATGTGTGTCCCTTCTGCAGGTATTGCATTTCAGACGGAGGTATAAACAGACGTGCCCACTAAGCTACGGTTTTGTTAGCTTAGCCAACGGTCACAAGAACTCGCCGAGATCCTGCTCGTGGAACTTAGGTTTTTGTCTGTCTGTCCTGTGACGGGAGATCGCCCTGAAAGCTGAGAGGGAGGAAAACTCGGGAAGGATGGAAAGAGGGAGTGAGGACAGACGGGACACAAGGCACCCTGAAGAAAGGGAGAAAAGGCGTGAGGAACACATGGTCACTGACATGACAAAGGTTGTGAGAAACTCTCAAACAAACTTGCTCGAAGTTTTTTTCTCTGCACATTTTGAGTAACTCGAGGAGCGTGCACCTGCTCCACCTCCCAATTCCTCCAGCAGCTCTCAGGCAAAACAGAGAAGAACGAACGACCCTGTTTTGGGGGAAGAGGGAAAGGAGTGAGCGCAGTTGTAGTCGTGGAGGTGAAAGGAGGACAGAGAGCCTTCCCTTCAATCCAGGCGCACGCAGCGCCTGACACAAAGTCAGCACCGAGTCCCAAACCGACAGCCCCACGTGCCGCATCCCAAGGGCCGCAGTAACACAGATCCGTAATAACCGCTCCGAGAGGAAACGGGCGGCTGCCAAGAGTCCTTGAAAGATGGGAGGGAAGGCGGGAGGGAGGACGGCATGCCAGTGGGGGAAGAGAAAGGAGCCCATGTGCCGTAGGAAGACCAGAAAGCGGGGAGCCCACAGCAGACGGCGTCTTGCCCAGGGCGGCTGCAGCGACCAGGCACTGACAATACAGCGACTGGAGAAACACCGCCTGTGGCCCTCGCAGGAAAGTAGTTACTCCTTTTCCCTCCGGTGAGAACTTTCGGTAACTGTCCACCACCCGTCTCCAAACACGAAACCCCAGAGATAACGACTTTATCGGCGATAACCCAGGCAGGACGCGGAGCTGCGGGGAACCGCCGTGTACCTGCCCGCACACCCCACACCCCCCCCCCCTTGCCCGCTCCCTTCCCCACCGCCTCAAAACGAGCCCGACTCCGGCTCTCGCCCCGGGGGAAACTCTCCGGGCACGGCTGCCGGACGGACATCGCTCCGGGGGAGGGCAGGGCCCGGCGGAGGCGGGAGTTCCCACAAAACCCGGTCTCCCGCCGCCGGCCGTGCCCCCCCCCCCCCCCCTCCTCCGCCGAGCGAACTCCCGCCGTTGTGTTTCCCCGCTAAAAGGGCTGGGAGAGAGGCGGGGGGGGGGGGGGGGGGGAGAAGCCGCTCCGGGAGCGGGGTTTCTCCGCGCCCCCCCACCCCACCCCACGCAGCGGCGTCCCGCGGGGGGCACGGGCGGTGCCGAAGGTGAAGCCGGCACCGAAGGAACAAAGGCGGCGGCGGGGAACAAAGAGCGGCAGGTACCGCCACGGCGGAGCAGCGGAGGGGAGCGGGGCCGGCACCGAGACCGGGACCGGGACCGGGTCGGGGAGAAGCCACCGCTCCCCTCACAAAAGGCGCAACCGGGCCGCGCCGTAACTTCCCGCGGGTGGGTCCCGGCGGGGCAAGACTCACCGCTGGGCGCAGTCCCGGCATCGGCGGCGGCGGCGGGAGCGGGCGGCGGCGAGGGTGGGCAGCAGGAGGAGGAGGAGGAGGAGGAGGAGGAGGAGAAGGAGGGACCGGCCGCTCCCCGCCCCGGCCGCTGGCAGGCAGCGAGCGAGCGCGCTCCCCTCCCGCGGGCGGGAAGGCGGCGCGGCCCCGGGTCCCGCGGCCCGGCCTGGCCTGGCCCGGCCCGGCCCGGCCCGGCGCTCCGCCTTCCCCCCCCCCCCGCCGCGGTTTGCTGGAGGGCCTCCCCCGGGGGTGGCCTCCGTTCCCCCCCACACACACACACACACCCCCACCCCCCCCCCCGCAGCAGTCCGGTCTGCCCACGCGTGCGGTGTCCGCCCGGGGCGAGGCAGCTGCCGTCGCCGGAGCTGTGCAGCCTCCCCGCCGGGGACCCGCCGTTTGTGCCCGTGTCGCGGGAGGCCCCAGCCAGAGCGAGGGGTCTGTCCCCCTGCTCCCCTCCTGTCCTCACCAGGTTTGGGTTTCGTTCGTCTTTGGGGTTTCCCCGGTGTTTTCCCTACGGCGAGGCAAGGCCACAAGGGCTGCCTGTGTCCCTGTGTTTTGGGGAAAGGGTTGTGCTGGAAGTGAGCAAGAAAACCTGTGTAGTGATAAGAACCGGTTTCTATTCGGGCAAGATTTGGGGTCACGGGTGATACAAAGAAAGAAATTACTTTGGGTTGTCACGAATCTGCCAGCATGCCCAAACCAAATTTAGAAGATCCGGAATATAAGCAGGCAAGAACGGGAGACCTCTCCAGGTCCTGCACGGCCTCCGTAGCCCTCCCCAAGCTCAGATCCCGTCGTTGCCCCAAGCACAGATCCCAGGCACAAGCTGCCTTCCCTGCTTTTTCAGATTCAGGCTCCTTCCTCAGCTCCAGGGACAGCATCACCATCACCTGGCCTTGCCCAGCCAGAACTCTGAAAGGGTAGATGGGGGTCAGTTCAGTGAATGTGGAGAAAATTAGGGGTTTTTTAGAACTTCAGAGGAGGTTTTTTTGGAGGGAGGCGAGGAAGGGATTTATCAGATTTGTTCCATTTGATGCTGGATAGCTTTTGGCCGTAGACTTCACAAAGTGAGAGGGTATAAATATAGAGATTGAGATTTGCCTTACACACCCAGAGGTCAGCCCGCTGTCCAAAGAAAAATGCAATGTTCCAAAAGCCGCTTCCTGCCAGTGCCGATACATCGGGTTTCTCCTCAATCTCTGCTGTTAAAACATCAACCAACTTCAAAAAGTGGAAGTAAGTGAGGTCCTGTATTTGAAGGCTACAAAGCCAAATGGACCTACTTACTCAAGCTTCTCTTTATACCCACAGATGTGTCTAAAGAAACTCTGCCAGATTTGGAGCCCTGATTTTCTGTAAGGAAACTTTTCTTTTTCAGGCAAAAGTGAACCCTGCACCTTTTGGAGTGCTATTTCAGCTGGAGCCCAAGAACACAATGTCTTGCAGAAGCATCAGTCAAAGCTGGTTACAACTTGACTGCTCTGCTTTGGCAAACACCTGCTCCGATTCATGCTGTCCTTGGAACAAATTGACCCGTGAGTGCTCTTGGTGTACTTTTTTACTTGTTTTATTGAGGATTAATTAGTGTTTGTACAGTGACACAGTTGTCTTTGGTGCTCCATGGACACAACCGAAAGCCAAGGGCTTGCATTCAGGCTGTGCTGTAGTTTCCTGACTTCTGTGGTATGGCTACTGTAATGCATATCCTCGAGATGAAAAAGGCATTTCTGACTGATTTACTACTTTTGACTGCCAGATTTCAGTCTTGTGTTTAAGGAAGGAAAGAAGATGCAGTATCGAAGCCAAGCTCTCTTACTTGAAGAATTATTTCAACCTCCCTCTTGATCACTTGAGACTCTTCCACATGCCATCAAATTCAGCAGAAGAAGTCTCGTGGAGTCTTGACCTTTAGTAGCTTGGAGAACACCACCTGGCATTATTGCTCCATGCTCTTCTTGCTGGCTTAACCTTGCCACAAATCACACAGCTTCTTACCCCAGCGTACACAGCACTGCAGGCACCTGCCAGGCTTTGTCAAACACTAGCACAGGTCCCAGCCCAAGGTGCTTGTTTTCACTTAAATTATGCATTTCATAACTGGCTTGTAAAGCACTTTGAAGATATGACACTAAGTATTACTAACACTAAACGATATTATTGGACAGGCATAATGCGAGCAATTAAATAGTAATACCATTAAAAAAAAAGGTGTGGGACACAAAGGTAGAATTAAGTCATATGTGCCTACTTTATATCCAAATCTTCCAGCTGTTGATTACAAAGTACAGCCTGACACTCTGAAAATAAGCTTTTGTCTCTCTAGACACAGCCTTCCAGGTAGGAACTTCCAAAGCCCTGTGCTTGCACTTGTGCTTTGACAGGTATATGGGTCCTGCCAGCAAGGCTAGCAAGTGACTGCCATGGATCAGCCTTTGTGGAAGGTGAACAGCTGGAAGGTGTGCAGGCAGGGCTCTCACCTACTGCCCACGGGTGTCCAAAATGACCTGCCTGGATGGATGCACGGGTCAGTGAGGAAAAGAGCTGCAGAGCAGCTCTGCAGGCTACAGCTGGCAATGGTGAAGGTAACTGCGGTGGGGATGAGAAGCCCTCACAATTCCTGCATGCCTCCTGAACGAGTGTGTGATCAATTCAGCAGTGTGTCTTGCCCCAGCCTTCCCACACCACCCTGAACAGCAAACTCAGAGCTGGATGCTGCAGGATGTCAGATATCTTGCCTCCAGGTATCTTGCACTTGTCAGTCCCACGTGGATGAACGGCATGAGCTTCATGGTAGGACATCCTTTCTATAATACAGAATTTGCACAACTGGATTCTAGCAATTGGAAGGAGATCAAATTTCCCAAGTCCGCTGGATAAAGTGTTAACTCCGAAGGATAGTGATGGCTGTGTAAACTAAGTTTGTTTGAATACTCCAAGTCATGTTTGCTCTGTAGTCTGCAAGAACAAACCTTTGGCCTGGTGACCTTCCTCTTTCCCCTGTGTGCAACCCCCTGTGCCATGCTGGCACGGTGTATGAGCTGGAGCTGGGAGCCAGATGAAAATTAGCCCAGAAGAAGAATACTTTGTTTTCAGCTGGATTGCTCCCAGAATTTAATTGCAGTATGGACACACAGAGAGGTATGTCAGCACAACTGAGGGGGCAGCAGGCTCCAGCACAGAGATGGGAACGCACAGCACAAGTTGGAGTTGGGAACAGGGTGATACAGCAAGGGAACAAGGGATCAGCACCGTGCCAGAAACCTCAGCCTCCATGCCCAGCTCCTTTCTGCTCACCCCGTCCCTTGCAGGAGAGGGAAAGGAGGGATGAGAGTAGGAACTCAGCTTTGGACTTTCCTACCTTCCACCCTGCTGGCGCAGCATGCTGAGGAAATAAGGCAGCGTTTTTGCAGACATCGTTTTCGGTGGCAGCACTTTGATGGAGCGGTTGGTTTATGCTCCCTCCATTGTGCTGGAGCAGCTCTTTGTACCGTTGTGTTGTCAGACAGACCAGGAAACTGCATAAAAAAAGCAGCACCCTCCCCACCTCAGTTATTTTCACCCTGGCTCAGCTCCCAGGCACAATTCACCTCCTCTCCACCGAGTTGCAACTGGAGGAAGAGCGTTGGAGTGTGAAAGCATAGCCAGAAGCAGGTGAACAGGGGTGTGCCTAAATCTACAGTGCCCCTCTAAAAATGTCCATGGCCCAATGCCTTGGGGAGAGTTTCTCTTCAGCAATCATAAGCAACTTGCTTGCCAGATTTAGGGAGATCAAAAAAGAGGAAAGAAAGGTTGAATCCATGTAGGCACGTGCAGCATTTGCATACTCTTTTCCTCTGCAAAACATAAAAGGAAATCTGACTGTAATCATGTTAGAAATGCTCCCGTTTCCCCTCCCATTTAATCTAAACATTCCTGTATGACACTGTTGCCAGTGTGTAAGAAGGCAATCCCGCAGACCACTTACGCATGGACGCTGCCTTTAACACCTGAGTGTTTCTGCTGAAGTCAGTGGAAGCGCTTAGATGGTTAAAGCTGCACATGCTTAAATGCTTTGTTAGGTCACAAGCTAATTTAAGGACAGAGAAGTACAGCTCCAAAAGAGAAAAATAGGTTAATAACACTGAAGTCGCAGCAAATCTGTAAGAAATCTCCTAGAATATGTTCATAATTAGTAAATTACACTTCTGAAAGTAAATATCCTCACCTTTTCTTCAGTTCCCCTTTTCCCCTGATTTTGCTTGTGGACTATGGTTCCTGGCTAAAGACAAGGCAAACTGAAGACTTCTACACTTACAAATTAGTGCCTGAACCTTACAGCAGCATCCAGGAGCCTGCACTGGGCACTTCCATCTTCCTATACAGCACTGCACGAGTGAGGTGTTTCGAGGGGGTAGCTGTCTTAAGGTAACCAATGCTGAACACACAGTTTGGTGTGAACTCCCAAATTTTTCAGAGAAGAGGCACTGAATTCCTCTTATATGGAGGCACAGCCAAGGTTAGTCTCCTGAGAGCAGGTACCTGCAATCTGAACTGAGCAGCGCTCATCTTGCTCCATTTATAATGCAGGTGCTGTGCATGAATAAAGGTTTCCAGTCTACATTTTCCCACCTCCCAAAGTGCACCAGCTCCTTGGTTACAGGCAAGGTGAGTTTGTTACATAGAGACATAACTTGAGGTTCCACCCTGAAAATTAAACTTCAAAGCGGACCACTCCCAGCCCTCAATACCAACTGAGTGGAGTCTCGGGTCACAGTTTTTTACTGAGGTACCTCCAACCTGTCCAAGTCTTGCTTCAGGTACTTAAGGGCCTTTTTAGATCCCACTTGAAGCCTTGCATTCCTGATGGGCGTAGCGGGCTTAGGAGACTGTTTTAGGAGTCTGTTAGACTCATCATGAGATTGGGTCAAGGTCTTAAGGGACCTTTAAGAGTCTGTAAGACCTTGACCCGATCTCATCAGTAAACTTAGGCAAGGTTTTGGGCTCAGTATCCCCTTATCTTAAACCCAAAAGTTTATCGACATTTTTCACTTGCATTAGTCTGTCTGATAAAAAAATACTACCTCTTCTATCTTTAGACTGTCGCTGCTGCAGCCCTTGTACTGCAGTGTATTTGTAAGAGCACTGTAACGAGCCTGCAGTCAAGACCACACTGGTCCTATCAGCTTTACCCTCATGCTCCAAGGCTGGCTGGTGCCTCCCAAGCACACTGCATCCCACCAGCAGTTCACCGTCTCAGTTTTGGCTCTATTTTTCAGAAGTTGGGTAGGAGAAACCTGCCAAGAGGCACTGTATTCAGTCGACAATAGCAGAAGGTGGAGAAAGACAGTGTAGTGGTCAAATGCCAGGTCTGGACTCAGGAACCTGCAGGATGTATGAGGAAATAACAGTGGCTGGGCAAGCAAGCTTTGCAAAATAGCTCCAATGGGCCATCTGCAAGATCCAGGTGCTTGTAAAGCAAAACTGGGCAGCAGAAGGCGCCCAAGGGCTTACACATTTTTTCATTTGATGGACTCTCACCACTGAAGACCTTTCTCTGAGGCTCAGACAAGACCTGCAGTAGTTTAACTTTGAGCAGCAACTGGTTTAATCTCTTGGCAAGCCTTTCCCTTCCTTGCCACCTCCAGGAAAAGGCCCTTTCTCTGTAGTTGCAGGTCTTGATAGTTCTAGGACACACCTCGAGGACTGCAGAAAAAAATGCCAGCACTTGCCTCCTGCTCGTACTATACCGAGCACCCTTCTCACACCTCCATCTTTAGGGAACGGCACCCTTGAGCGGCTCTCAGGCAGCAGCAGTTTGGTTTGCCTCTGCTTCCACTGTAACGCCTACCTGTCCTGGGCGGCTACAGCCCATTTTCCACCATGATTCAATGGAGAACAAAAAACCTCTCAAGGGTAGGAAGTGGGGCTAAGGCTCCTTTGGAAGCAGGATTTAGTTATCCTGACCACCACCTTTAAAAAATCAGTGCCCTTGGGCCCCAGCCAGCCCTCAGCTCTGTCAACATCTTTACTGCCAACTTTACTAACAGTCACACAAATGTAAATCTAGTGTGAGAAGAGGATTAAGCCCATTCTGGTTTTATGGCCTATGAAATGTCTACTGCCCTGCTGCCACTGTGCAGTGATACATAACACAGAAAAGGGGAATTCAGGCTGCCATTGCATCTTCAAAATTTTAAAGGAAAAAGTGTAATTCCAGAAACTTTACCAGCAAGTGAAGTGTATATGCATACAAGGTTTCTTCTAAGTCAAAAGCTAAAAGCCTGTACCTTGCCAGATTCTGGTTGAAGTACATCAGTTTTTTCCTGCGAAATAAGATTAGCAACAGCAATTTTCCATGCATTCAAGTTCAGGATTTTGTCTGCAAGAGGATTAAAGCTCAGGCAAACATGAGCCTGCCTGAATACTGCCCTAGTCCGTGTACTGCTCTCACTTGGGATGAGACCTATGCAGGGGGCTATTTAAGAATTCCACTAAAATGATTATTTCTTCACCGATGACTAAGTTGACTGAGATTTGCAAGAAGGACTGAGGGAATTAGATTTATGGTTTCTAAAAATTTCAGTTCAGTGTGGGTTCCTGACTCCCTTAGGCTGGTATTTCATAAAAAAGGCTATAAAGGGGGGGTTTACCGTAAAATTTGTGATTGAATTTCAGCTCTTGGGCTGGGAATATATTTTGGTTCCAGGTTTCTATAATCTTAGAGCATGGCTTCGGTCTCTTAGCAGGATCACAGTACCACTAAATAATTGTTATGATTATTAACAGTCTAACTCCACTGAGCTGTCAGCAGAAGAATAGCCGAGCTGAATACACATTTCAATTAAAGATGCAGAATTATGCGTATTTATGCACAAGCCTGAAAAGCAGACAATATTTAAAATGTACTTCAGGGCAAGAGGTACAATTAACTTTTCATTACCTTTATTATTTTCCAATTTATCCTGGTCTCTAGCGTGAAAGTCTCATTCAGTCCCTACCTGTGTAAAGTTGCCATTGTCTTCAGTGTAAGATTTTCTGGGCGATTATGATTTTTTTGGTCACAGGGGATAGGTAGGGACTATAATGAGATACTCCACTGACCCTCGAAGGCACAACTGATAGCGTTTGCCAAAAAGGGAATCCACCTCCCTGGCAGACGCTCGCATACACTTTACGTCTCTGCTTCATCTTTCAGTCCTGCTGGTGAAAAACTCTTGTGGGTCAGAAAGAAAAGCGGTACATGGAAGACAGACTGCAGTGACCTCTTGTTTCGGTATTTAGCTGTTTCTTTTGGCATTGCAGATATATTTAGTAAACTGTCATCTGTTATAATTTGTGTGGGGACAGCTCCCATATTTTGAGAAACGTTTGCTGTCCTGCATCGCCCGGAGTCCTTAAATTACTCTTTCATTTACACACTGGTCTATTTTAAAAGCAGCGTTAGGGGACACGTCCTCTGCCTTAAACCCACCATGAGGATCCTGAGCTACCAAATGCTTGTGCAGCGGTACAGCAGGTTTTTACCCAAGTCCTCTTCTTCTAAGCAAGTGATTTGGTATTTATTTGTAAATAGTTTCCCTGAAACCAAGGGAAATGCATGCTAAATAAGATGCTGTTGTATTTTCTGACTGTGTGACAGACTGTCCCTTGAAGCGTGGCCCCAGCCCCCCCGGCAGTATCGCCCTGCCTGCAAACAAGCCCGGCTATTTTTAGCCATCAAGGCCGTGGTGCTGGGTGCTGGGAGACCTTCTGCTCCACGAGAGCAGTGTACCACCATCCCATCGCGTGCGGGCAGCCACCAGCCACGTGTTAGTAGTATTGGTCACAGGTTTGCTTGCTCATCTGCTGCCCAGGGCTGACCACAGAGGAACACCTTGTTTGCACTTTGTGGGGGAAAAAACCAAACATGTTATTTTGTGTTTAGCCCAAACATTGAGCTGTTGGCAATCAGCAGTCACCCTCACACCTCAAAGAAAGGGAAGGAAAATGACAACAAAAAGAGCCCGTCACCAGCACAAAACTGGGGTTAAATCATCGGGATCAGTGCAGCACTGCTCTCATCCCACCCCAGCCCCTGCAGGGTCCCACAGGCGGGACCCCACGACCGTCATTCTCCCCACACCTCTCCACGGCCTTGCAGCCTGCCATCCCCTCCCCAGGGAAGTTGCACCCCATGTGCGACCCGTCAGGGTGAGCTTGCCCACCGTCCTGGCTGCCAGCCCTGGAGACGAGCCCAGCTCAAAGGCAGCCGATCACATTTGGGCTTCCTTGTCCTCGGAGGGCAGCGATAACCCCTTGACCCCTCTGTCAATCAGGGTTACTCCTCTCATTATCACTCCTAAATTGTTCCTGACATGGGCTTGTCCTGCGGCAAGTCCCAGATCTCCTGCTCAGATACACAATCAGACACCAAGACTTGGTCTCGGTGTGCAGCGGGGAGCCGAGCTGCCCTCTCCAGCTTTGGGCACCAGAGGAAGCTGCTGGACATCTCCTGGCTGCTGTACAGTGAATTGCCAGCCCTTATTCTGCAGAAATAAAGTAAATGCTTTTTCCAGATTTTAATTTCTGGAGATTATCTACTGATACGTAGGCCAGTGCAATATATTATCAGGTATCATATACTACTTGCCTTGGAAAAAGCAAGGTCAAAGAAGTACACCTTGCAGGCACAGCAGAAATTTTGTGATGATTGCAGTTCTTCCGGGAGTTGTTATTATTAAGGTTTGTCGTGCATCAACTCCAGGCAGGACTGTCCTGTGGCAAAGGGACGTATTGCTGCCACTGGCAGAAAGAAGGGTAAAGAGGAGCCTGTGCACAGCCCTGGAGGTGTCAGAGGTAATGGAGTCATTATGCGTACCTACCTGCACAGGAGCTCATTCCTGCTGGAGGCAGGTGGAGGTTGGATCAGTTCAAGCCTAAGCTGGTCAAACTAATGCTTGAGCCTCGTCAGGGTTTGGTGGGCAGGGAGCAAAACGGTCCCAGCGAGTGTCCGGAGGAAGACGGGAGCAGAGGAGTCCCCAGCAGAGCAGAAGCTCATGCAGATGAGAAGGGGCAGGCCAAAGAGGGGGGAAACGGGGGCATGAAGAGCGATGAAGTCCTGACAGGCCCAAGGTTTGGGTGAAGGTGGCTGACACAAGACCATGCTGCTGCTCAAGAGGCGTTTCTGTTCTTCCCCACCACCTCTAGCCAGTTGGTCTTCAAATCTCCTCTGCATCAGGACTGGCACTTCTGGGAGCCATAAATCCCAGCTTAAATGAGCTGATGCAGCTGCAGAACAATCCGGAAAAAGGCACGTAGTTGGTTTTCCGTTGGCTGGCTGGAGCCAGCGCAGGGGTCTATGGTTGACAGATCAGAGAAGGAGGGGAGCAAGTGAGCGAGGCAAGAACTGCAGCTTCTGGCATCTCTGCCCACGTGGGCGAGCGTGAGCCAGCATTTTGTTTAAGCTGATCTGTGTGGGGTGGTCACAGCAGGGTGATCCCATCCTGAGCTGCCCCAGCTGTGTCCTTTCCTCCCACCCTACACCAGATCTAGTGATGAGAGGTCCGCAGGGTGAGTCAGCTCAACTAGCAGATCCAACAGAAAACTACTTAGGAAGCCTTTCTTTACAGAGAGAGTGGTCAAACACAGGCTTCCGAGAGAGGTGGTTGATGCCCCGTGCCTGTCAGTGTTAAGAGGCATTTGGAAATGTCCTTGATAACATGCTTTAACTTTTGGTCAGCCCTGAAGTGGTCAGGCAGTTGGACTAGGTGATTGTCGGAGGTCCCTTCCAACTGAAATATTCTATTCTATTGTACTCTTTCACGGAGGTGCTTTCTGGGATGCTTCTGATCAAACAGATCAGCTTACTGAACAAATTCATCCCATGGTTATGTCTTCACTGGATGCAATGCAAAGGGATTCATCTTAAGCGTGTGGGTTTGTGATGTAGCTGAGTCCGTTCACCCGCCCGCTGCCCCCAAGGCACATGGTCGGGTCCCCATTCCCGTCCCCATCCCGCTTGTGGCTGGGCAGGACTGCAGTGCTGGCACTGATACCCGCTGACCACGCAGCCCTTCGGGGAGCTGTAGCAACCAAGAACTCATCTGAAAAATTAAAATAGCTTCTGGCTGGGCTGGCTGAGCACCATGACTCCCTGTGCCGGTGAGCACCAAAGCGAGGGATCAGGGGAACTGGATTTGCTGGCAGTTTGATGAGCTGAGCTGTACCCTAAAGCCACCCCTCCGGAGTGACCTTGCAGCAGAGTCGGGCCACAGCAAGACTGTATTTCTATGAAAGGACATATTTTAGGACAAAACTCAACTCTTGCTAGTGCAAGCAAAGGTAAGCTGGATGTGGGAGAGCGTGTGCTTGTTGGAGCAATGAAAGGACTCATCTGCAAG
Source organism: Astur gentilis (assembly GCF_929443795.1). Classification (NCBI taxonomy): domain Eukaryota; kingdom Metazoa; phylum Chordata; class Aves; order Accipitriformes; family Accipitridae; genus Astur; species Astur gentilis. Next base: position 15,363,236 of record NC_064904.1, read on the forward strand.
TGCCAGATGGGCTCCCAAGAAAGCTCTGTGTGACACAGAGATGTTGTTATTCCACTGCCACGATGGACTAAAAAAAAAATGTAAATCTCTCTCAAGTTCAAAGTATTACTCCATGCTGTTTTAATAACAAAGTTCACTGCATAATTTGGCTCCGTGCTCTTTATTCACTTCAGGCAAGTCCAAAAGTGAAACGGGAACGGGGTAAGAGGCCAGAGCTGAAATGCAAACAGAAGCTGCTCATAGCTGATGTTTAGTTCATGCCTTTAAACTTTCATTTTCATGCTACTAATCCTTCATTTTCATGACAACTTTGAAGATCCATTATAATTATAATTTAATGAAAAAGCTGAATGCAGAGATGTAGCTGCAAAAGGGTAATTGCCTACTGTGCATTGTATTTAGAAGAGGCAATTAACTGTATATTCCAGGGATGGATTGAAAAGATGAATTTTAACAATGACAGAGTTCAACAATCAGGAAATCTTCATTTTAAAAATCTATCTGGTATTTTTATTTTCTTTTTACATTGGGTCTCCATAATTATTTGAATTTTTAAAGAAAAATTGATTTCAGCAACTGTTAGAATTAATTAGATGTGACTAAGCAGGAGAGTACTTGTAGCTTTTATTATTCAAGTGAGTCTGTATCTTATATGCATTTATTCAGATTCCTAATTATCTTTTTAATAAAACTATTAGAAATGGTGAATGATGCTTTTTTTTAACAAGGTTATTTTTCACTTAGGTCAGACTGGATGAAGGTTGGGTTGCAATTGAGAATGAGTAAATAGGTGCTTTAAAATTTATTTTTACTGTACAAAATATCTTAACTGTCCTGAATACATACAGGAAAATACACAGAACTTACAGTTTTAAAAAAAAATTAAAACTAATTTATTAAATAAATGAGCATTTTTTGTTAATAGATTTGGACTTTTTTTCCTGGATTTCAAGATTTCAGAAGTGCTAGCTCTCATCCTCAGCTGTCTTCCTTTCTTAGGTAAAAGGAAGAAAACAAGTTTTCCTGCTTTTTCAGTTGTCAGTTAGCTTCTTGAGCTATCCTTACCCAGGTAACTGAATAAATTGCAAATAAGAAATACTCTTTCTGCTCCTGCAGAGCAGGCTCTTGTTGAAGCCAGGACCCTGCCTCGCACCAGCACTGGATCCTGTAGCCTCAGACCAGAGCATCTTGTCAGGGGATCGGCCCTGCAACCTGCAGTGACTTTGTGGCTACATTAAATTGAGGCTGCTGTGGGTCATATTTAATTATAAATAGCTGCATTTCCAACAGAGTAAATACGATTGAACAATTCCAATGATCTCAGTGGTTTTTTGGAAAGCGGTGCCAGGCGCTGGGCTCCTGCCGATACGTATCAGCACGACAAATCCTCCTAATGAAATCAAAAGCATTTTGGTGCAAATCTCCTAGAGAAAGTGTTTGGTTCAGGTGCCGGCTGGGAGGGGAGTCTCCCACCAGCGCGGTGAAGGCCCGTCTAAATGAGGGACCTTCATTAAATGCATTTAATCAAAACCCATGAGCTTTGCAGAAGCAACGATGACATCTAGCGGGGATGTGCATTAATCACGCTAAGGGGGAAATTGCAGTTAATGCTACGGGCCAGCAGGTCAGGGGTATTTGGGAGGGATTTTTCCAAGGAGGAATTACCACCAGTGGTGGTAGCGGTTAGAAAGGCACCAACAATGAACTATTTGAAAGTCTATCCCAATGATTTGTAACTCTTACGTGACCCCGAGTTTCTGGGGGAGAGTTGGTACCCAGCACTCAGACCAGCCCCGTTGTTTTTTACTCTGTTTTAACCATCATGGGATCACACCTTCTTGTTCAGCCTTAAAACTGAAGTGTTAGAAAAGCAGAAGCTTGCTGTCAAGCTTAACTCATTAACTGCCTATTTTGTACTACAGAGATTAACATTGCATTCTTATGTAAACACTGAATAGAGGCATGCACTATATATTGCTCCTTTGCAATCATATCTGACGTTAGCTGTGAAAATCTGAGAAACTGGGATTTTTATGCCCGTAGTCTGTGTGTCTGTGCTTTTAAAGAATGGTTTGCCAACAAGTTGGATCAGAAGAAAAGTTAAAGGAGGAGGTGTTTCCCTAGAAACCTGAAAAGGCAATAGCCAGTTTTATAGTACCGATAAGAAGAAAGATATTGAAGGGAATGATAAGCCTCCCATGGCTTAGAAACAAGTGTGAGACTAAGGTGGGAGAGCCCATGGTGGGCTACCAGGAAAACCTGCTACCACCAGACCAGCAAGGAGAGGCTGAAAAACCAAGAAAGAGCTGTGCATTTAAGGTTTATTTTTCTTTTTCAACTCAAAGTGCATGAGGTCTACCCATAAGCATCCTGTCTGGAAAATGCTGTTGCATGTTCAGGGCAAAGCCTTTAGACTGTGCAGTTTAATCCAGCATTCCTATAGGAAACATGGAGGCAGAAGCAGCTTCCAGGGGCTTCCCCAGGAGAGGGGCAGTGAGGCAGTATTGGCAGGACTGCCCGGTCTCACAAAGAACATGGCCTGGGAACCCATGAAAACTCTGCTTTTTCAGTCTTGAATTCTAACAGATCGGTAATCAAATAGGGCATATTCTCAGGCAAAATGTAGAAAAGAATGTTTAGTTTTCATTGACTTAAGGAAATTCCTTAAAAAGAAGGGATTCCTATGGTTGCAAAGAAAATTTACAAAACATGCCCTGTTCTTTGACAAAGCAAAAATTTAATCAAGACCTTAAACAATGAGTTACATTACACAGGGAGCTAAAGCATTCCTCAGTTTGGGCTTGTTCATTAAAACCTAACACTAACAGAGAACTCTGGGATTATTCAGGATTACTGTAGTGTTCAGCCTAAATCTTAAAGTAAATACTTGACTCATGTTTTCTGCTCTGGGAGTGTATTAAATAGGCAATAAAGCTTCTCCCCAAATAAAGGGTCTTGTGTCTCACAATATCCCTTTCAGCCGCTGCAGAAAGCTTGCAGACCCTGCAATGCTCCCTGCCTGACTCGGCGCGAGTTGCAGGACTTAGATGCGCAGGGATGCTGAATCCTCACACACCGCAGGCAGCCCGCAGAAACACAGGAAAGCAGGAGGGCTTTTCAGAAGTGAAATGCACTGCGATAGCTTCTTTTAAAGCAAATTGTCTTCACGAGCAGTTCCCAGTGTCCCATGTTCTCATGGTCATCCAATGTGATTTTACTCATTACATGTTGGTGTCTTTTTTTCTTTCTTTTGTTTGCCTTTGCAGTTTGGTGCTTTGTTAAATCTTCATTGGGATCCTAACTTGAAACTCGGCAAAGCCGCTCACAGACAAACAAAGATGCAGCTGCTGGAAGAGGACAAAAAGCAATCCCTGCCAGCACCGGGCTGTGTTTGCTCAGAGCAGAGCAAAGTGGACCACATGGAAATAGCGATGCATATCAAACACGCATCATGTCCGCATTTGACTGCATTAGTCTCAAATGCCAGATCGAGAGACTGAAAACCAAGTCTCAGCATTGCCTCTTTGGCCAGAACAGTATCAGTATTTCAGACTCACCATATATGCTCCTGTATTTATTTTCTCTTTTCGAACTCCCAACAAAGCACACCAGTCCCCACCTTGGGGCTTATGGACAGCAACAGATACATGCGCAGCAGCACTGCGCTCTGCCTAGCATCAGTACGGAGGGTGCTAAAGCTGTTGACATCTTACGTGCGCTGGCTCAAGTCTTACAGCTCCCGACAGCTTGCAGGCAACCTTGAATGTTCCTGACCAAGCACTTTCCAGTCCCGCCCCTCTTTTCCATTAATATTATCTCTCAGCATGCAAACTCAGCGCTCCCCTTTCCTCCACACAACGTGAACTGCCCACACAGATAACCAAACTCATTGCTGAAACTTAGGAAACCTCCACTCAAGGTGACTAAGCAGCTGTGCTCCTTTTTTACTTATTTACGAATAGTGGCTTGTTTTCATCTCTACCATGTGCCGAGATAAAGCCCAAGCCAGTGCACAAGAAGTAGGAAAGCAATCCAAGTAGAAGGGTTGATTTCCCAGTTGTGTATTCAAGGCTGTACAGAAAAGGGCAGATGTGCAGCTCCCAAGATACAAGGCCCCCTTCAATCTATCCTTACTCAAGGCTTGCAGTAGTTTATTATGGGTCGGTAACTTATAGGTTATGCTTGTATTCTTGCTATCCTTGTCAAGCAGCACTTTACTCCAGGATTAGCCCAATTGATTTCAACAGGTTCGTCTGTGACCTTTTAAAACTCCCCGCAAAACACGAGGTACACGATGCAGAAGTACCGTGTGAAATTTGCTGGCCTGTGTTACACAGGTTGGCAGAGCAGATAATCAGGAGAGGGATTGAAAGCTGTGAGTCCTCATGTCAGTGAGGGAATTTGTGCATGAGAACTTGGTGTAAATGGTTGGAGAACTTGCCCCGTGGAAGGGCAGCAAAGGAACTTCACTGAAAAACCAGACAGTGGGATGGTAATAGCTTGGTGTAAGAAGTTTTGCATTATTTCTTCCCCCCTGGAAATAAACAGGAGGCTGTTAGGTTTCTACCCATTACATTTTTTGGTGATAGATGCAAGAAATGCATTTAAAGGAGGGATCTGCACCAGGGGAGATTTGGGAATCTGGGCATAGCAGGAAAAGCTACTGCAGAAATTTCATCAAAGAATGTTTGCTCGTGACATTTCCGTGTTTCTCTTTACTGTCACCAAAGTGAATGGAGTGCAAACCAGAATGACTTCCCAAAGTCTTTCAAAAGTCTTTATTAAAGCTTGGAAATGGGTGACAGATGAGCCTGCTCTGCCTGTAAACAGTCTTACTTAGGGATACTAGCATCGTGTGAGATTTCCTCCGTGACTGTGGTGCCCACATGGGTGAGACTTGCTCACAAATCCCACGGTTTTGGGAAGCACATCAAGCAGTTGGACTGAACGTGCCCCCACAGGCTGAGGTCTTCTGGAGAGCAGAGGACCTACTGCGCATGCGTGTGCAGCACAGAGCGCAGGTTCTACAGTTGCGCAGGATGTCTTGACCCGTGGGAAGTGCTCATGGAGATAGTCCACCGAGATTTCGGCTGCCGCACCTCTGGAAATCTTTAGCAAACAGAAAGGACTTAACCACAGAAAAGCAGTGGATGTGTGGGAGCCTTGAGTCCATCTATAAATAAAGCTAGTACTTTCAGGCACTCTGACACACACCCCCACACCCATCCCGCAAATTAGCCTCCTATTCTAATTAGCTTTAATGAGCAGGGAGAGCCAAATGTGAGTGTCTTGGGAGGCTTATAGGTGCCTTCTCACACTCGCACAGGTTTCCTTTTACCTTCATCTGGAAAGCTGACTAATTTACTCCAAGCTATGTGTAACATTTGTGCACGCAAGCTGAGAACGCTGCTCCTCACAACCCTAAAAATGGGGCACATTTTCAGAATTTCTTTCCCGGGTCCCTTTTATTTTTTGCCACAGATTTCTATCCCCCTGTTTTAGGTTTCTCTTTGCCCACACCATACCTGCCTCAAGGATGACTAAAAGGCTTCCAGTGGCCAAGTGCTACAGAAAGAATGAATAAATTAGTGTCTTCAGAGCAACACTCTGTGACTTAGAGCGAGTCTCAGTGTGCACAAGCCAGTTGTTGGGTTTGTTATCCTTGCTCCCTGCTCCTGCATCATGACCTCCCTGGCTACGAAGCTCCACGCCAGCTGGGGCAATGCCCATACTTCCGAATATTTTCCTACATGTCCTCAGTCCTCCTTTAGCTCAGCAGATGCAGTTCTGTCAGCATAAATGCTGTGATTTATTTGATGCACAGATTGGCACATTTGTGCACTTACTACATGTAGTAAACCTCAGGCCTGGTGTGTATGTACAGATGCATTTTTGTAATTAAACATTTAGGAGTAATTACTCTAATTGCCTAGCTCAACTTGTTACGCCTCCCATTCTGAAGATGAAATTCATCTACCGAAAGAGGCTCCATCTTCATAGTCCCCTTCATTCATACCTGTCCCTTATACAGCTGAGGGCTCTGCCATACCCCCTTTCCTGCATCGTGACTCCTTACGTTAGAGGTAGGCAGTGACCGGGGCTGCTTAATCCTCAGAGCTGGATGCATGTATCACAGGCAGCCTGCAGTAAGGTGTGTTTGCTTGCACAGTCCCACGATTTCTAGCAGATATATAACCCAGCTGTAGCTTCACATGGTGTCCTCTTCTCCCTCCCTCTGTCCCCACTCAACAGCCAGCACAGGCTAAAAGAAAGAACCCTGTAAGGTCTGGCTATGCAATGTGGGTATCTGCATACGTGGATGAGCTAATCCCTCTGTGTTTGCAAAACTCCTTGATCTGTGTGTTCACAGCTGAATCTGCAAATGAGAAAATGCTATGGTTTGAGCACAAAGCTGCAAAGACCTTGACATGATAAAAACCAAGCCTCCAGCATACGGGTTGTAACATTTTGACTATTTAGATAAGAACACGACACCTATTCTATTACTCTTTACAAAGGCTCAGGTTTAATCACTGATGAGCCAAAAGGAGATATGCCTTCATTCTTGCAATAACTCTTGGCTGCTTGTGCTGAGGTGAAGGGTCCTAAAGGAATGGAGCTGTTGTAATCATTTGCCAGCTCTTCTCAGCCTTTCCTAAAAGGCAGACTTTCATGCGTCGATCATGCACTGTCCTGATCTGCCTCACCCAGCAGCCTTTTGCTAGGAAGGTGAGTTTTTTGTTTTCCCAAATTGGATGGCTTTCCCAATCCTTTCCAACAGATGTAGAAATTATCCTCAAAAAAGTAACCAGTGGGATCCAGAATAGAGATACGGCTAACCAGTGCTCTGCCTTAGCTCTGCAAACACATTGAGTTGTTGTGCTTTAAAGCCATGACATAATGAAGATTAAAATAAATAGTACAGGTGCTTTATGGGCTTTCTTCTCTTTCTGGGTTCTGGACAGCTGGACTTAAGTAACTCCTGCATTTATTTGGACAGGTGGAAAGAAAAATGGGGCAAAGTCAATCATCCTCTTTTAATTCTCTGAAATAGCTCTAAATGAGATTTTATTGTTTACACAGTATATATAAAGCAGGCAATGATCCAACATAAAGTTTTGCGGTGCCGTCCTTTGGAAAATTTATTTAATGTTTGTGGGTTTCCTGCTTGTGTGTAATACACATTCCAGACTCCCATGAATAATAACAAATAGCCTTTACAGTGTGCCACAGCACGGTGGCCCAGTATGAGAACAAACCTTTCTTGGAATTCGGAGGTACCTGCTCCTGCCTGGCACCATTTCTCTGTACCACTAGGTGGCTTTTCCACCCGGTAGTTTGTATCTCGCTCTTCAAAGTCACTGCAAGTACAACGAATCTGCTCGTAAGTGCAACCATCAGACTGGTGGAAAAGGGAGAAGAAAGCCAAGGTATCCTTCAGCAGATGAACTCTTAAATTCCCCATGCTTTTACAGTGAAATCTTTACCGATCCCTTGTCTGTCATTCTCATGTTTTGTTTCAAGTTAGTTACAGCTAGGTAGCCTACTCCTAGATTTTGAGTAGCATAAGGTATCATCTGCTCAGATATATTTCTGCACAGCTATGAAACTTGGCAAAGTAGTGCATGTGTGTAATTTTATGATAGACATTTTTGAAGTTCATCAGCATAAACCAATCAGTAACACAGAAACAGGATGTGTACTATTCAATGAAACACATTGTCTCACCACCATCTCAGGAAGAGTAAATCCAGGTTTGCGTTTTCAGATATTTTACTCTGATTTTTAACTTAAACTTTTTAACTACAGATCTTTACTCACATCAAAACACTGCAAATATCTGGCTACTAATAGTATCTTTTTTAAGTAGCACTCAATGCCTCAAATTCTCTCCAAAGAAGAAAAGCCCTGAGGGGCTCATTGACTGGAGTATAGAACAGTAGGGGGAGGGGGGGGGGGGCAAGGATGAGGGTCGCAAATCCACAGCTGTGTTAAAAAAAAAAAAATACACCCCACCCCCATTCCTCCCCCCCAGTTTTTCTTCAAGTTTGGCCATGTTGAGTAGCAAGTATTTTATTGGAAGCACAACACAGCTGAGTTGGGCAGAGGCAGACCTGAGAGATATTTAACGTTTCACAGACAAACTCGGGATTTGTATTTTTCATTCGTTTCAGACATTTTTTCCTTTCACATAGTTAACTCTTGTTTTCTGTTACAAAAATGGCCATATATTAACTGGAGAGAAACCACAGAGCTCTCTTCTGACAAGTACCCTTCGGTGGTATCAAAAGCTGCATCAACAGCTCTTTCAGGCAGAATACAGTGACACACATGGGATTCACACAAATTTTAGGGGGGCTAATACTGCAACTAATTTTACACACATCAGGTAAGACTTCAAAGAGGAAAGACAGCTGCTGATGAAAAGGCTGGAGAAAGCTCCTGCTTTACAAAACAGCAGATAGACACGTTTGGACTTGATTACCTGTGTAAAAGCTGGTTCCCACCTCCAGATATGAGCAAAGATGGACCCAGGCTGGCAAGAGGCTGAGAAAAACGCACCGGGAGCTGCTCTGCGTTTATGCAGCACGACTCACTATTGGTTGCCACGTGCCGATTTGCACCGTTTCAATCCAAATCTCTGCCCTGATTGTAGCAGCCAGCTTTTTATACCTACTGGTTTTCCATACGCAGCTTCCCCAGAGGCTCTGGACTAACAGCAGATTTCTGAGGGAAAAGGAGGATAATAGTCAAATTTTTTGGAGCAAACTGGCACTCAGTAAAACAAGGTAGTAATATAGCTGAATAAATAAAGCAATTAGGAATAGTGATGGGTTTTTTCATTATACAAGTACCTTTTGAGCAGCCTTTATATAGCGTAACCGTCCATGGTATAATCCCCTCAGACCCAAGTGAGCTCTGCCTGAGCAGCCAACTAAAAGCCGTGTTATCACATTAGCCTGGTGCTGATTCAAAGTCAATATACTCTGCTCCCAGGAGGCTTTTCTGCTGGGGCTTGGCACTGCACGAATGCAGGCACACAGCTGTTGGTGGGCATGGAGCACAGGCAAGAGCCGTCTGCGGTATCTCAGTGCGTGGCACGCCGACGTACCCGGACCTACCTGCAGTACACCATGTAGGTGCATGCCTAGGCTGATCTTGAAGTTACAATAATCCTAACCAAAAAAACGTTTTGATTTGCCGTGCTCGAGTTCTTTCACCATAATCTGTGCCGTTGCTTTGGCCCGGCACAGTCTGAAGCACCTGCACAGCATGAATGTAGAGCCCTGCCAGTCAGTGCTGGCAGTATTTCACTCCCAGTGAGTGCTGCAGTATGTGGCTTCACCAGCTGAAAGGCACTGGATGACTGGTAAAGCTCAGGACAACCTCTGATCTCTTGGCTGTCCCTCAAGCTGTATTATCTCTGCAAACATGCGCTTCCCTTAATCTCTATATAATCTTTTCCCAGACAGAGTAATTAAAAAACAGTTCCACATGTTTTCCCCAGCTTCTTTTAGCTAATCATTTTGTAGCCTCCCCCCCTTGTGCCCACAGTCTGTAAATTTTGTCCTGCGATTTTTTTTTTTCTAATCAAACGTTGTACTCCTCTGTCAGCTCTGCTCTTTATACAGAACTTTTTTCAGGTGAAACGCTCTCTTCTCCCCTCTCCACCTCACGAAGCTTTATTCCCACGCCTGAAGAGCCCTTTGTGGAAGCAAACTCTGATCCCAGGCCTGTGTGGTTTTTAAACACTCACCTCCATGAATTTCTATCATCTGCTTTCAACTCACTGTGCCCACATGCCGGAGCAGAGAGCTGCAGTACACGAGCAACCAGAGGTGGGATCTCCTTGCCAGGGCTGTTTCCTGACCTGTCGCAGCTCTGGGTGCACGAAGGGATTTCGGTAGGATGGCTGTCAGTGAGTGCAAGCCCTGGCAGAGGAGGCATCACCCAGACGGGGATATCAAAGCGACAGCCCAGTGCCACTGCGGGAGGCAGCTGGATACCTCTCCCAGCCTTGCCCAGCCACTGGGGCCAGGGCCACCTCCTGCCCATGAGGGCCCTGCTCTTCTCCCAGCCCTTGGAGATACCCACTGCAGAGGCTGCGGCTGTTGGCCATGGGAAGATCTAAGATGCTTTCCGTAAGGTCGGTATTTCTGTTAGCAGACATTCCTCCTGAAACCTTCTCTCTTGTCATCTTCAGCATTATATTCTCCTTTGGTTTTATGCCTTTGTGAAATAGTTTTATGCTAAACATGGGAAACATGCATGCTGTGGTGTGACTTTTTTACTGTTTTGCTATAGTTAGAGGACATGTATAGGACGTTGACATCAAATTTCAAGCACAACAAACAAATGATGTTATAACCCTATATTCTCGATGATTTTATTTGGCATGCAGCTAGACCATATGGGGAAGAGTGTGAAAACAGCTTTTGCAGAGTATCAATTTTGTTTTATCAAGGACTGTGCTGGCAGTTTATACTTCATATTTGAATTGTTCACAGCAAGGAAACATCAGTGGATACAATGTAGTAATATTTTTCTGCATGGGTGCCAAGGTTCCCACGTCTGAAAGGCTACATTGAAATTATTCACAAATGCAGGTATTCATTGATAACAGCTTTTCTGGCACTTTTCATCAGCTGATCTACAAAGGAAATCAGTGTCTTTATTTCCCTGTTATTGGTACAGAAGCACAGGGAGGAAAAAGGACTTGATAAGGTTTATGCCTGCTAACAACATTATGGCTTGCAGAGGTGTTGAAGACTTCTGGCTCCTCTGGATGTTATTTGGAGTTGAGAGCCCTGGAGGCCCATTAAGCAACTATCAACCTTGACCTCAATAATTTCTTTACATTTCAATCTATTTATTGTCTTTACAGAGAGTATTTCAACACTAAGAAAAGAAGTTGCATCTTAATTCTATTAGCAGTTGTTTCACAGGCTTCTCAAAGCTCATTTCAAACATTTTACGACCTTGCTAAGATTCAGACATATTCAACTTTCAGCACCGAGTGCAACACCTGTGACTCCAAAGGGATGTGTAAGCACGATGCATAAAGATAAGTCCTTGCAGAATCACAGCACTAGTCAGTATCTTCACTGGAAATTAAACATTTCATGGTGAGGTATTACAAAGAGGTACTTTTTTTGTAATTATGCATTTAGGAGCAGAGTGTGGCTGCTTTAATTCAGAGATCACTTCATACTGAAAAACTACACAGACTGCCTTGTAAGAAATAACCCTTAAAGTAAAAGGTGACATTTTCTAAGATTTTTTTAAGTGCCACCCAGGTTCATTCATACAGGCTTCCTCCATCTCTGCATGAAGAGAGTACTTACATTAGTAACTGTATGTGGCCAAAAAAAGCAGCTGAAACCAGAAGGCTATAAATGACTATTTATACAAACTTTTTAAACTTCAGTTCTTAAACCATTTAAGCCAAAATATATAAATCAAGCCAGATTTGTTGAACACATGGCTGAGGTTCAGTGATACAGATCATAAAACTTAGCCAGGCTTACACAGAATCTGATCTGGGTTTCAGATTTGTGATTTACGCTGGTTTTAGGTTTTCTTGCAAGTATTTTGCATGCCCTAACAAATACAACTGCATTTTAGTTTTCACAGTGTCAGGGTCCTTCACGCACCAACACACCCTGCAACCTCTTTCTCCTGCTCCAATGGGTTTGGTGCCTGTGTTCAGGGCCAGCTCTTGTAACCTGGGACAAGAGTGCAGAGAAAGGAGCTGTGCGAAGTCTCCTCAGGCTGGGGTATGCCTGGCCTTGTGACTGATCCTGTCCTTGCCTCCTTGATTTGCCTTCCTGGCTTGAACGTGGCCCTACCTCCTTGCTGTGCCTTTACCCAGCCATCGTTGGGCTGCAGCTCATCCCAGCTGCTGTCATCAGGGCTGCTCTGCTCAGCTTGTTAGGGTGCTGCAAGACTGCGCCCCAACAGACTCTTATTAAGAGAGCCTGACATGTGGCTTTTCCAAGCACTTGTTTCAAAAATCAAACCAGCTCGTTAAGTTACAGAAAAAACTACTGCATCTTCATTAAAAATCTTGCAGGCAGTTGTCATTTAAACAATGGGGTCCACCACTTGGGTATAGGACTGTTTGCCAGGATTTCACTGAACATTATATTCAATAGCAGCATGACGAAGAGCTTCTTGCACCATCTAGATGCCATTTCTTTCTGGGTACAGAAGTCCCAGTCCCATTTTAGTGAGGGTTTTGTTGGAGGGGGGTGATTTTGTGAGCTAAGGTGGTGTTCTTATTAAATCTGCACCTGAAATAGGGCTGTTAGTCATTGCTATACCATGCTTGTCTTGTTCTCTCCATTATTATTTGGACACAACACAGAGCAAGCTGCTACTAGCATGAACGCCAAATCTTGCAGACTCACGAGGCTGTAAATTTCTCTAGGACAGAAGGGTAAACTCTATTTACATACTGGATAATACTCAGAAACCTGCAATTCTATCCAAAAAACTTTAACATTTTAGTTAGGCTTTGTTTATGATTTGGTTGTGTAAATTATATTGAATAATTATTTTCATACTCATCCAAGGACATATAATATGTCCTCAAGCAACTGTGTCACTCTGACTTTGTGTCTCCAGTTTCTTAATGAAGTCCAAGTTCACTAGGAAAAATGAGGAAAAGTCCTGTCCTAGGTAGGGCTTAGAAGCTATATCCCACAAAGAAATGACTCTACTAAGGGAATGATTCTGTCTGGATTTTCTTTTTCCAGAACAAATCCAATTTTGCCCTTGTTGCTCTTATTGTCAGGAGGACTCTGTCAGTGCTTTCCTTCAGCTGGCACTTAAAGGTTGAGAAAAATATGGTGAAATATATTAACATGGCCCTGGGTACTACCACATGACCAGAAGCGTGAGCACTCCACCAGTGCTGGTAGGATTAAAGAGTAGGACAGAAGTGGTTGTACAGTCTGCGGCTGCAGAAGCTCTGCCAGACACACTATGTACACAAAATCAAAGAGACTTTTAGGAGTTCTCCTGACTGCATACATGGGTTAAGTATTGACCAAACAAATGGAGGGGAGAAAGTAGACAGAGCTAATGATAACAAGGCATATTAAAAAATGTGTTGCATGCATATGTGCACATCTATATCCAGATATACAGAGGTGGACAGCAGGACAGTCGTAAGGCAAAACCCCATTACAGAAAGTGAGCATTTTCAGCCTACAAGAAATAAGGAGAAAAATACCTGATTAGCCAGAAAAACCGCAAAATTTAAGATGAGGTGAGTGCGACAACTTCAGCGCCTTCATGAATAGTGTTTTGTCTTCCTTTGTTGTCTGGCTAAGCTGGTTTTAAAAGCCCCTTCATCAGCAGTATGTAGTTTCTAGGACAATAAAGGTGCAAACCTAAACAATCCTTAGAACACTCAGGCTCTTAACTCATTAACCTATACTGCAAGTTCCTCCAGTCATGTTTAAACAATTTTTTTCCTAAAATACAGTGATCAAAAAGATATGTAGTCTCCCACTGCCTCCAAAATTAATAACTTCTTGAAAAAATGCTTCTCTTTCTATACATCATATTTTATTGCTTGCTTTTCAGAAGCCGCAGCAGATCACAAGGGTGGTACTAGAAGATGTACAGGCAAACTAACGCAGAGCTCCTTCATCCTAAAGTTATGCTTTAAGCATGGTTGCACCACAGCTCTGTGAATCAGCAGTCTTGCATTCTTGGCCAGTTTCTACCATTTACATATCCTGACTCCAGATCTACAGCTGCTTAACTTTTGTTGTGTGACTAATCTCACTGAACTCCAAGGGCAGGACCTAGGAGGCCTCCAATACAAGTACTGCAACTCCCAGTACCTGTTGATTCAGATCATCTCATCAAGTGCCTCTGCTCCCTTTTCAGCCAAAGCAGTTAAGCTGCATCAAATGCGTATCTCCTACATACCAATCACCAAAGTTCAAGACATGCGCTGTCTTGCTAGATCTCTTTCTAGCCCTCTGCGTTTTACAGGCAACAGTCTAAATTCAGGAGGAGGGATGGAAGATGCAATGCCCTTGATTATGCCATAACCTAGTGGCTACAGCAGCCTTCTGAGTCACCAGTGGGTTGCCACCCATCAGGCCAAGGTGAAACTGAATTTAAATTTCTGACTCCCTAGTTGACTACGCTTATTAAGCTGTTATGGGAAGGATACGCTCTGGTGCTTCTCTTCCCTCACCCTTTCACAGAAGCCTGTGGTTTCTCTGTGAACAACACTGGACTCAGTGCTACGAGGCTCCAAGCGTGCATAGCAGAGTAGGCTTCTCCAGGGATTCAGGTGGAATACAGACATCTCTTTGCTGTGTTCCTGAACCACAGCAGGATTCAGCTGACAGCCTGGCCCTACCCGTCACTGCTGCCTGTGCAGTCATGGGCACTCCAGTTTAGTGACTTGGGGAACTGTCAGGACAAATGAGTAGGTGGTAGGAATTTTTACATACCTCTAGGGTCAGACAGTTGTCACAGCAGATTTATAGGTAGTTTTCTTGAACTTGGCCAAATGAATCCACCTGAGTCCCAGTTCTGGTGCCCAAAGTAAATATTGTCGAACCTACCCATCGTGACAATGCACTTCTTATTTGAGGACTTGGATATCTGAGGGCAAGTCATATAACCCTATGTATTTTAACTCACCACCCCTAAAATTTTAATTACTTCCCTCATGATGATATTTTATGGGTTAATTTACATTTGAGGGCATATCACAGACACCCACATAATTCTGAGCACTTTCTGCGTAATTAAGAAAAGCAGCATGTGCATGCTACCCTGAGAGCGAGAGCCTGTAGAACTACCAGTTAAATTCAAAATACTTGTCATACAGGTTCTGAATTGCCCTGGGATGCATGGGTTGCATTATCTGGAAAAGGGTGCAGCGGTAAGGCAAGCAAGTTGTTCCAAGTATCATCATGTGTGTTGAGCATACCTAGCCTTTTCCCTGAGACCCTCCACACGACTGGGAGCACATAATATCCCGACGATGGAAGACCAAGGGAGGTGGCTCACTGGCATTTTCAGCAGATTGAAAGGCGGCGGCTCTTGGTGATGTTGTGGATGTTTTCAACCCACCTGCAACAAACAGGACAATAGTGAGAGTGAATTAATATTGGCTATCACATTGTTAAAAGGGCTTAGAAAGGTCCTTCCCAGGCAAGAGCTCTGACCACTAGGCATCTACATCAAAACTGGGCATTTACTCCTGTAAAAAAGTGAGATCTACCCAATTATTTATAAAAATACTCATAACTGACTACCATCAGTAGATCGTGTATCACATATAATTCAAGGTATCTCACTTCTAGTCCTGCCTGAGGTGTGGGATGGAGTTTCAGAACCATCCTTGCATTTGGTTTGTTATCAGCTACCTCCAAAGAGCTCTCCCATCAGCCTATAGACTTCCTGGTCTGTCTGTCAAAGTATCTGCCTTTTCCATTGAATTGCAGAAGGAACACAGGGGCTTAGTCTTGGCCTCTAGACTGCAGTTTGAAGGTTAGGAGTTAAAATGAAAATACTACACGGCTTAACATTCTCACACATATTTTTTATTGGCTGCAGATCAGGTCTTCATTCTAATATGGATGACCTCATTTGTAATAACAGCTATAGTTACAAATGGTGCTCCTGAAACCCAAGAGAATTCATAATTAGTATGAATTATGAACATATTCCCCAAATTGTGGCTTCTTTTCCACCTCCGAATGGAAAATGAACAAATGTTGTTAGAAAGAACCTTAGGGAAGCTTTCACTTGTCCTACTCTAATGATGACTAACTTGACACGCCCTTAACATGAATTAGCTCCATTACATAATCTTGGCAATTCGGGATTTTCCAAGAAAAAAAAAGTCCAGAACTGATTAAAACATGCACCTGTGTGGGCTAAGGCAAATTCCCATCTGCTGTAGATCTGATACTTCACATCCCGATTCTTTTATCATATCAAATCTGTCTTCCCTAGTGATCTATTTGGCACGTACATGCCTTGCCTTAGTTTCCTGCACATGAACTTTTGAGCCTGATGGTAGGATTTGAACATGCTGCCTTTCTCCTCCCTTTCATGTCCTAGGATGCCACGTGGTAAACTCTCTGCTCCTGCTATTCAGGTTGATTCCCACGATTTCCTTCCCATTACTTTAGTGGGGGATGCATCCCTTTGATGAGTTTGAGTAATCAGAATGCGTCTAGCCTCTAGAAAAGGCGCTTTTTTCTTTTTTCCATGAAGCTGTAACTCCTAGGATGTGATCACCTTGTCTCTGACGGGGGTCCTGGGCACCCCCCAACTCTGCAATGCCCTATGGAGAGGCTTGTTTTCATCCTTGGACTGGGGATATGTTCTTTGAACTGGCCCATCAGCGAGCAGGTTCTGCTGCTGGGGAACCGTGAGCTGGGATCCCTGCTGCTCTTGACGTGCTCCAGCAAGAAGCTTCCTGCTGCCAAGAGTTCTCAGCAGTTGTTTGCCCCTGCAGCACAGTTGGCTTGCAGACACGGATGTAACTCCCACTCCTGCACACAAAATTCGATCCAATATGCAATAATTGCAGTTGATGCAAGTCAGCATGAAAGAACTTACTCCTTTCTTAAAGGACAAATATCTTTAAGGGATCTGCAGAAATTACAGTGATAAAAAGGCTGCAAGTATTGTATAACCACAGAAGTTCAGATGATGTGGAAGGAAGAAGAATTAGAAGGAACCCTCTAATTCTGGGCTCTAGGTTGATGAAGAGCTACGCACAAGTTTTGGGTTGTTTTTTTATTTTATTTTATTTTATCCCCCCTCTGTTGTCTTGCTAGTAATAAAATATAGCTATAAAATAATGCAGTGATGGTACCCAAACAAGTGCATGCACCGGGTCAGTAACTTGTCTCTTCCATAGACAGTGTAAATAAAGGAGAGCATGGGGATGAAGGCACAGTCAGCTTTTCTGAGTAAAAACAAGCAATTCTGCAATTTAATCCCTGGTAGCCAAAGTGAAGAAACACTTCCAGAAATGGGAGTTTCACACCCACAACTAGGTATTATTAAGCTTTTGAAAAAGCAGGGATCTAAACCTCCTCCTATTTTTTGATTTCTTGTTTCTGAAAAAGAGCAAACAAACCCTACCCACCCACAAAGCAACCAACTTCTCTCCCACCTTCCCAAATTTAATTGTTTTCAGTTCCAAATCCTGGGATGAAGAGGCAAAAAGACACCAAGGGTTTGTTCTTGCCTTAGGATTTGTTAGTCTCTCTGAGACACAGGGAAAAAAATATCTCCATTTTCCCACCATACAGACAGCAGATTACAACATAAAAAAATTAAAATTGCAGGAACCTGGGAAAATGGAAGAAATGGAAGTATAATGAAACTGTTACAAAATCTGTATCTCCTTCCCAGTTGAAAAATGAAGGGGGTGGTAATTATGCATTCCACTCCCTCATAGAGTTGTTCTCAGGAGTTGACAATTAATGATTGTAAGATACTCTTATGCTATAATTGAAGACATATAATAATTTAAGATAACATAAAAAATGGAATAATTTCATTTTTTAACATAATAGAAACACTCCTTAAATAACGTCATCTTATCTGAATTATGTTTGAAATGGCATGTGACATGGTTAAACGCATGGATTTAAGTTCACAGAAGAATGAACAGACGATAACAACTGCATTCCTAGAATGACTTTACAGAGGACATCCTATCACTGCAGTCTCTTTTATTACTTGTTTTCAACCTTTTTATTCTTGTTTGTTATAACAAATCACAACATTGTACACCTTGTATCTGCATACAATTACCTGGTCACTAAAATTCTGTGCCTTTCTAAGATTATATGCCAATATAGACACATGGAGAAAAAAATTAAAACCAACCCAAGCAGCTGGGCAGATTCGATAATGATGGGCATACTCGGCCCTCATCTAAATGGGGTGGCAGTATGATAAGAGGTACGTCTTGTGACATAAGAACACGTGCTGCTGTGCCACCCTGTACTAAAGTAGGGACACAGCAAAGCCACCTGATTCCATTCCCTGGAAAATCCAGGCCTGTAACTCTGAAGCAAAACATCCACCATTTAAAGAAAGCTAAGTTAATGTTATTTGGGCCTTCATGTTTCAGTTTATCTGGTCTGCCGATGGATCGGATTTCTGAGGTACGCCGTGACCTTCACCTATCATACGCAAATGCTACAGCAATTTAAGAATGTGTGAACAAGGATACTTGCCTAAAGAATTTCACAGATTTACAAAGGCAAGTAATACAGGGAAAGTGTTATAAAACCAAACAAAAAATCAAAAAGACAATCTTACATATGGAACTTTGAGCATTATCCTGCAGAAATAAATGCATAACCAGGCTAAACTGAATTCAGGGGATTGCAGCAAGTCATTGAACTAATTTTTATTGCAGTTGGTGAAGTTTTTAGCATAGCAATCAGAATACCAACAAGGAGGAGACAAGAACCAAGCCTTATTCTTTCCAAATGACTTTTTTTTTACCCATGGAGAATAACACAGTTGTTAGACCTTAGATAAGAGAAGTGCTACACTGGTTCATTAAATACATTTGTACTAAAGATAGCTAAATTCTTTTAAATTCTATTGAAAAATCTATCACTGGAATTCATGATTGGTAACTTGTACAGAGATAAGCTCTATTTTAATACCTTAAATTGATTACTAAGAAAGTACTGTGCAGAACTCAGCAATGACCAAGTACAGCATAAGTGAGCTGAAAACCCTTCAGTATGTTCTTTCTCCCACTGCTGTAATGGAACATTAGCACTTCCCCAGTGGTCATTCACTGAACTACTGCAATAGCTCATACTCAAGAACAAATTAAAGCACTCTCCTTTTTTTTGCTTACAGTAATATGTATTAATTGGAAAGAATATACATTGCCTTATTCTCCCATGTATTTTTCAAGAGTAAATCCTATGATAAGTACACTCTTGCCTTCTCAAATCTGGGTACTCAGCTCACCAATTTCTTTAAAAAATTATAATAAACCTGGTACGATTAGCACATTTTATTAATTTACATTCAAAATTGTCTAAAATGAAGTCTTCCTCTGACTCCAGGCACTTTAACATCATTAATAATATAACAAAACCCTAGCAGCATTAGAATAATTATTTCAACAGGAAACTAGCCATTCAGACCTCTACAAAGACTCCTTTCCACCCTTCATCATGCACTCTTAAATAATTTTAATCTCTTCACAAAATGCTATCAAACAGATGTCTGTTGCACAAAATGATGACCAGATTCAAACTATTTCAGATGATGACAGAAAACAAGTCCCACAATCCTGAAGAATGCCCTGCCACCTGCTCCTTCAGTTATATTAGGAGAGAAAAGCAACTGGCTGCCGATGACTCAGATAAACTGGTCTCCAATTGTTTAAAGCTTTACAAGGCAGAACGAGTACCTTAAATAGACAGTGGTCATCCAAATGGATGCCAAGCAAGATGTTCTGCTTCAAAAAGGAACTCCTGGTTCTGCTCCTATCACTTGGGCAGGGTGGTCACAGCAGTAGCTGTGAGCATGATGTATTCTGCACCTCGTTTGCCATCGACTCCCACAGCTGTCTTGTCAGATATTTACAGCCTGTGGGAACGTGGCTGCGAGTATGGTGGTTTGCCAGGCATCCTTGAAAATGCATGTTTTACGGGTGTCATGCTCAGACAGCACTTGTGTGGTAAGCTGAAATGTATTCAGAACAGCTATGGGGCCATCTATTGCAGACAGTACGAAGAAACACATTTGCTGGAAAAGTTCAGTTATACGGTGCGCTCTACAGTCCTCCTGGAGTGCCCACTGCAATGGTTATTTACTTTAAATGCACAAAGGTAGTTTAAAAGCTACTTCAGTATTAATGTCATGTAATTTTCACACTAATAGTTCAAAGTCAAAGTAAACAAGTTTCAACCACACACATAAACACTTTTTGCTTTTTTAAGTTACCAAGTGCATAATATAAAGACAAGTCTCCCTTTATCCTTTGTAATCACTGTGATTTTTTTTTTCCTGTACAGTTATTCAGATCTCATTCCAGAATTCATCATGAAGTTAATTAACAGATTTCAGTTTGTTCTATGGTTAAGGGGAGATTGTTTGTGGCTTGACTCTGGGAAAATGCACAAAAGAAGGCGGCAGCTTGTTTTTCAGCTCCTGTCTTTGCATTTTCTGCTCAAGAGCCAGGAAAAAAGGAAGCATGTAAATTAGGAAGCACATGTATCTTGCAGGATTAGCATCACACATTTCTCCGAAGGCAGAGAAATGACAGCACACCTTCCGTTCTCAAGACAGAAAAACTGATCATGTACCATTTCAGGGGTGGTTTTATCGTGTTTCTCTGCCAAGCTGCTGATCTGAAATCTTATTTATATTTCACTCATCCCTCCTTCAGTAATAGTAGCTCCTCCATTGGTAATTTAATTGTTCATGTTATGATAATGCCTCAAGTGAGGTTAAGACTGGTCAAGGCAAACATATGCAACATATAAATACATATAATCTACAATATAGGAAATCTATCAGGATTCATTTTGTGAATTCCGATTCTCTTGGCCTTGAGGCAATTTCATATAATTGATGTTCATGTTGTGAAATACTTCTTGGAGGATTATTATTCAGACTTTGTAAGAAATTTTCTTGTCAGGATCTATTCTTTCAGAAATTTAAATGGAAATGCAGAGAAATTTTTCCAAGTAATCCCAAGAGTGTAAAATTAGGAAGCAAAAGGCCAAAACCTTTAGATAGTGTCTTAGTAAGTATATTGTGCAGCCAAAGCCTTAATTCAGATCAGCTTTTTTATGGAGCATAAGTATTTCAAGGCAAAAAAAAATTGATTCTAATGTTCATGGCTATTAACGAAATGTCTGCTTCTGGCATTTAAAACTTAAACCATGATGGTCCCACTAAATTAACCTGACACTATGCATATCATGGACCATCAGATTTCAACCTGTAATCATCCAATAAAATAAAGCATAACTTCTGCTTGGCTAAAAAATAATTTTCAGAAATACATCTAATCTTCAAGAGAAGACATAAAGCGATGGAAAATCCTCAGCTTCTCTTGGGAATGTGTTCTGGTGGTTAACCATGTAAAAATGTGCATCTTATTTCCTCTTTGAATTCGTCTGGCTTTTGCCTCCGGCCATTACTTCTTTTTATGCCTTTCTTCAATAGATTAAAGAGCCCTTTAATATTCTGTACTTTCCCCCAGGAATGTTCCTATACGCTACAATCAAGTCACCTCCCAATCCTCTTTTAGATAACTTTTAACAGCCTGAGCTCTTAAAACCTCCCAGTGTAATGCATTTTCTCCAGCCATCAGAACATTTCGCTTCACTCTTTTGCTCTTATTTTCTTTCCAACGTGCTTCTTAAAAAATGAAAAACAGAACTGTATGCACTACCCTCTGGATGGCATTGTTGAGGCCAAGCATGAGAAGTAAAATCAACATTTTTTTATTCCTTTGTTTATATATTGATTAATCCTCTTCTGCCATAGCACCATAGAGGACAGGCCTTATCTGATTGCTTACTTATTCTGACCCTTAAAGCCTTCTCAAAGTTATTACCTTTCCAGGATGTAGTCTTCTATTCTCCAGTTACAGCCTCCACACTTGGTTCTTAAGATAGACAGCTTTATATTTGGCTGGATTAAAATTCACTAAGTTTGAATGGGATGCTTCTACAAACCATTCTGATCAGTGCCCCCTCCTCATCATTATTTAGGACTCCATTAAACCTGGAGATGAAGTTTTGTAGCAGCAGGTTTAAATTCGCTTCCAAATCTTTGCTAAAAATGTCGTAGAACACAGGACC
This sequence comes from Astur gentilis, assembly GCF_929443795.1. Taxonomy (NCBI): domain Eukaryota; kingdom Metazoa; phylum Chordata; class Aves; order Accipitriformes; family Accipitridae; genus Astur; species Astur gentilis. The sequence goes on from NC_064904.1 coordinate 15,385,093, forward strand.
TACTACTGGAACCTCTTCAGACACCATCTCTTTCAATGAAGTTTTCCTACAGACTTCCTATTCTTGAGATCTGGCAGTAAACTCCATTTGCATGCTTTATTGGCACTGCATGCACCCAATGTTCATATCATCCAGCACTGAGTCAAGTATGTCCTCAAAACAGTATTATCAGCTACTTTTACTAAAACACTGTGTAAACTTGTATTATGTTCCTTCCTTTCAAATTTTTACATTTGAATTCCACATCAGATTTTCTATTTTGGTTAGGATAGCTATTAAGCTAACTAGGCGTTTGGGTCATATTGCTCACCCTTTTCAAAAATGGCACAAAGCAGCACATTTATCACTTGTTTCACCTCCTAATTTTAAGGCAAGATACAAATACACCAGAGTATTGGCAAGCCACAGATCAGTATCAGTTGGATAGGCAGAAGCATCAGAGAACACCGGTGACCAAAGCTCGCATTTCTCATGGCATTTCCAGGATGGAAACTGCAGCAACCGTGGACTTTCAAAGTACCCGATCTCAAGTTTTCTGGTCCTGCTGAACTTTATGTGCATACCCACCAAGGAGGAGGTGTGGAACCTCCTCCCGACTATGGAGAGGCAGGGTAAGGCACGACACCTTCCCTCAGGCCCAGCAGAAACCTCCCTGATCAGCTCTCCGCTCCACATCCCTGCGGGTACCCCACCGTCTCCGTCGCTTAACCGGCCTGACCACTGGGGCTAGGACCGCTCACAGTCTCTGCCTGAAATCAGCTTTCCCTGTCATGTTTACACCAGATTTAGGCTCCTGGGGTCGATGCGGGCAGAGGAGGGAGGGCAGGGAGCAGCCGGGCGCAGGCCTCGGAGGTGCTGATGCCAGACGCGGTGGCTGAGGTGAGGGCGGCAGTAGGTCAGCCTAAGTCAGAAGGAAGGGTAACTAGCTCGCCGGGGGCCGGTCGTGGCGGTGACCGGGCTGCAGCCGGCGAGAAGGAACGGACGCGCCGCCGGTGCGGCTGGGGGGGGGCCGAGGGCCGCCGTCCCCCCTCACCCGCCGCCCGCGGCCGCCTCCGCACCTCACGCTCGAGGCCGAGGCACGCCGCCCGCTGCCTCGCGCAAGACCAAGCCCTGATTGGCTCCCCCTGCCACTGGGGGCGGGATCGGGAGAGAGCCGCGGCCAATCCGCTCCGCGGTGCTGTTTCCCGGGTGGGGAGGTGGGGTGTCCCCGCCCGTGCGAGCGGGGCTTGTGCGCAGGCGCGCCGAGACGGTGACGGTCAGGGGAGGCGGCGGGCGGGCGCGCGCGCGCGCGCGCGTGTGTGTGTGAGGGAGAGAGAGGGAGCAAGCGGGCGAGCACCGGGCGGAGCGGAGCGCAGCGCCGAGCCGAGCCGAGGGCGGCTGCGGCCGCGGCCCCAGCCCCAGCCGGGGAGAGCCGCGCGGTGTCCGTCGCTCCGCGCCGCCTCGCCCTCGAGCGGGTTTCTCCTCAGGGAGCGGTTCCCCGGAGAGCCCCCGTCCCTTCCGCTGCCCCTCAGGCGAAGCCCCCCTCAGCTCCCCGCCCGCCCGGCCAGCGCCTCGCCACCGTCAGCCCGCCTCCCCCGCACCCCCGCGGGCGGCCTCATCCTCCCGCCATGGCTTTCTGCCGGCGCCTGGCCCGGCTGGCCGCCCACCTGCAGGACCCGCGGAAAGTGGCCGCCTTCCAGCGGCTCTGCGGGGTGGAGGGGCCTTCGGGCTGGGCCGAGGCGGAGCAGCGGGCCGGGGGCCGGGGGCCGGTGGTGAACGGCGGCCCCCCGGCCGCGGAGCGGGCGGGAGGACGGGGGCATCCCGCCGGGAACGGGACGGTGCCCGGCGGGGCGGCCCCCCCGCAGCGGTGGAGGAGGAGGCCGCGCCGCAACTCTCTCACGGAGGAGGACGGCAGCCAGGAGTTCTCCACCCGCAGCCGCTTCCTCTACTATCTCTTCAGCCTGGGCACGGAGCTGGGCAACGAGCTCTTCTACATCCTCTTCTTCCCCTTCTGCATCTGGAACTTGGACGCCTGGCTGGGGCGGAGGCTTATCATCATCTGGGTGTGGGTGATGTACCTGGGGCAGTGCACCAAGGATGTCATCCGCTGGCCGCGGCCTGCCTCCCCGCCCGTGGTGAAGCTGGAAGTCTTCTACAACTCCGAGTACAGCATGCCCTCCACCCACGCCATGTCGGGCACCGCCATCCCCCTGGCGCTCCTGCTGCTCAGCTACGGCCGCTGGCAGGTAATGCTCACCTCGTCGTCCTTCTCCGCGTGTTTTCCAGCCCCGGGGTAGAAGGGTGTGACGGGCTTGATTTCTTCTGGGAGGGGAGGTGGCTGAGTTTGTTTGGGAAAATGTGAAATTCGTGCCTTTTTTTCCTTGCCCGCCTCCCCCTTTTTTAATTTTTTTTTTTTCTACGATCCAAGCGAGCGCTCAGGTAACAAGAACTGTTCTAATGATTCTGTCTTCTGAATGGAAGTTCTGCTGACTTTGTGAATCGTTAGCTCAGTGTGCATTAAAAGTCCGCGTTCACAGTTTGCATTTTGCTCTCGTGAGGTTTTTTCAACTTTTTTCTTATAGGGCGAGTGTTTTGCATAGAGTTTGGATAGGCATCTCGTACTTTTTCGGGCGTTTGGTTTTACTGAGTGAGAATTTGGTGGAAAGCCAGGAGCTAAAGGGCTTTTTGCTGATCCTGCTTTGCTTTGAGTCACTTTGTAGCTTGAGGCAGTCTGTAGCTTTAGCCTTTTCTTTAACGCCGTCTTTTAGTTTCATTGCCTATAAACTGGAAAAGATTATTTTTGTTTTGAGGAGTACATATGCTTTTAGATGGTTTTACAACTATTAACGTGCTAGCAGGAACTGATAATCTCTGATCTTTTCAACACCTTCATTCAGCAAAATCTTAAGATCTGCCTATTGCACTGTGGGTCAATATATTCAGATAAAGTAGTGCTGCTGATCATCTGGTTTACGCAAGCTGTGGTATGTGCCGTGGCGCTTGCTGTTAGCAGTATGGGCAAAGAACTCCGAAGAAAGCACAGTGCGCATTCAGCTCTCTAAATCTCTGCACCAGCTTCAGTAGGAAATGAGGGAGAAGGCTTTTCCCAGGCAACAAGTGTTCAGTGTAGGGTTTTGAGGGCTGTGTGTGATGTTTTAAGAAGTTAGGCAGTAAATCTACTCTTAAGTTGTTAATGTTTACAAATTCTTATTATACTACCTGCCTATTTTAAGTCACATGTGTGTCATCTTGGTGGAGAGAACTCTCTTTTTAAGCTTTATGCAGGGGCTGAACTCTTGTCTTCCTAGTTACTGTTAACAATCGCCAGTTGTCTGCTGTCACAGTGTGACACTTTGTGGCTCTACCTCAGCATGTAGAATGGCTGCCTGAAAGGAAGGAGGTGGTTGAAGGTTAGAGGTTGTATTTGACCTCTCTTTAACCAAAGTTTATATATCTACTTCTGCAAGGTGATGCAGCATGCCCAAAAGAAAGCTATTAGGGATTCATGTTCTTTGCTAGGAAAACGTGAAGTATCACTCTGCTAGAGTTGTGCAGGCATCAGATAATGCCACGTGTTGTGGGTGTTTGAAATAAATATTTGGAGTTCTGTCACTGAGATGCTTAATCTTAAAGTTGTGGGGTTTTTTTTAAATTACTAAAATCTGAATATTTGATTATTACTTGTTAGATGCATAGAGCTGGTGTTAGCTGGAAGAATGAACTGGTTGTCTGTTTCTTTGCATGTGGGAAACCTCATTTAGTAGTATCAGTTGATTAGCTTTGCACAGACTGATGTCATGTGTACAAAAGAGAACCTGGCTTCGTTGCTTTTATAGAACCAGCAAACTGACAATGTGTGAAACGGTTTTTTTGCCAGTGAACCAAGTTTGTTCTTTGGTTTGCCAACCCTGCAACTATGGTCTGTGAAATACTGTGCTAATTGACTAAACATATTCATAATGAATGCATATTAAGAAATAATAAACATTCAGCCTTGTTATTCATTTAGAACCATGCTTAAGAAATGAGGAAGCAAAGTGTTTGAGTCTTAATTCTAATTCCTTTTTCCTGTGAAATGGATATCAATAACAGACCTCTCTGAAATCAACTTCTACCATTTCAAAATGTTCAGTTAAGAAAAAAAAAAACCCCTTCCTATTGATTTGCCTCTTAAGAGAGTTAAGCTTTCATCTAATGCTTCTGCTGTTCTCTGTATTTTACTTGCGTTGAAAGGGAGTAGAATCTATATGGTAACTTGTCATGCTTTTCTGAAAATAGGTGGGGTTAAAAAAGACTGACCTCAGAACTTCTTGGAAAGCTATTAATGATAAAGGAGCTTGTAATAACTCTGATTTTATTAAATTATACATATTTACCGGTAGACACAGATGGTTAGATTTAAACTTGTGGGCAAATGGTAGGGTACAGTCTTTCTATATATTCAGTATAAGCAAGCATTACACAGACCCTGATGATGATGAGTCCACATCTTAGGACTGTTTGTTCAGAAAAATCATAGTGGAGCAAGACTGAGTGTGAATTTAAGCAGATACAGCTGTAACTCTCTGCAGGGACTTTTATTCTGGAATACAGGTAACTTTGAGTTAGTCACTTTTAAGTTTATACTAAACCAAAGAAAGCCACACTTGCTTTAAAAGAGGTTACTCCAGTGAGAAGGGAATCACTTTCCTGTATAGTTTACTTGGAGTTTGCTTTCGTTGGGCTATGACTTCCTAGTATTGTGTAACAGGTCTTTTCTATCAAAGACAATCTTTGAGTCTTTCCCTTGACCAGCATGGAGAACAGAGCAAATCTGCTCTTATTTTTCTATGTATGGCCCAAATTATCCATGTAAAAACAGATATTTTTTTTTATTCCAGTAGGCTTTCTTTTAACCTATTGAATTAAGTTTGTGCTTTCCTAGTTTTCAGTGCCTATCAGTAATCCTATTACAATTATTTTCCTTTCATGTAGTATTCAAAAACATTTTTTCACTATACACAGTAAACCAAAAATATTTGCTTATATATTCAATTGTTCAAGTAAAATATTTTCAGAGATGATGTACTTTAAAGAGGTTGTGACAGATTTTCACAATTAGAGACTTTGGACACGGGGAATATTCAATGCAACCAGCTTTCAGACCGAAACAAATTATATGGTAAAATAATTTTCATAATAGCTAACTGTTCTGTCCATTGTGGAATATAACTTTTCAGTTTCACCTTGTATTATGAGAGCTTGCCTGAAACTTTCGATTCCACTTACATAATCTTGATATATTTATTTATTTAATATTGTTAAATCTCAACAGGGAAAACCACTTTTTGATTTGTTCAAAAACACTTTGAACAGTGTTTCAAAGACACTTCAGGAACCTTGAAATACAAAGCTCATTCCAAAGACTCATGAGAATTTAGGAGTGTTATAGATGTTGATTTTTTTTTTTCTGTCTTTGAAGCTCTGATACCCTGAAAGAGGAGGACAAACATTTAAAAGACAGTGAGATTATAGATCTTAATATGATGTAGGAAAATATACCTTTATCACATGGGGAAAACCTGCTTTCTTTGAAATATTGACAGTTTGAGCCAGTCTGGCTTGTATCGTGTCCTGAACAAGGAGGAAGAGATGGTGTGAACTGCTAATTATCTACAAAATCTCCAAAAGCCTAAGGCTGAGACTACAGGAAAAAGTCTTCTTTGTATTTTATTCGATTACTTTGAACCGCTGATTTCAAATAGACATCAACACATTTTATTAGAAATGGTGCTTGAATTAGGGTGGTAGCTGAATGTATTATAACCCTGCTGTTTTATTTTGAGGAGGGGGGGAAGGGAATCAGTCAGGGAGACAGAAAATATGCTTTTCTCCCACAGTTCCTGCAGGATGCAGCCTGGCTCTAGTATTAGTTGTCTGTATTAGGAAGTGATGGGTTTGCACTCCTTCCTGAGCTCTGCATTAATGAGCTGAGTCCGGAACTGCTGACTCTCACTGTAGGCCGTTGAACAAACTTCGTTAAGTTGATATTCAGCAGGAGCCCAGAGCCTTGATTGATGAGTAGCTGGCCTCTGTAACTACATTAACCAAATTTATGAATGTTTGAAAGGGCTTATCTTCTGAAGCGGTTTAGATCACTAAGTATGACAGCATTGTCCTCACTATGTACTTGTCTGCCAATGTTTTATATGCAAATCCTATAATCAGTGACTGTCTTTCCAACTCACTGATGATAATGGTGACCTTAATAAGCACTACTGCTAAACCTGCAGTAGAATGCATCTATTCTGTAATGGTTTCTTTGACTGACACACCTAAAAGTATTTTTCAGTTTTCATTTATTTAGTGCTCTACTGACTTTCCATAGTACCAATTGTATAAGAATGTCACGTGGTACTGTGTCAAACACCCTTCCAGAAATCTTTCATCCGCATCATTACTTTCATCAACCAAAGCTGATGAATCTAATCAAATGAGATGGGTTTGACAGGATCTTTATTGGGATTTCAGAGAGATCTGCATCATTCTGTGATTCTGATTGACCACTGCTAAATACCACTTCTAGAATCGTCTGCCTGTTCTTTCATTTCAAAAAGCTAACTTCTCTCAGATCCCCACTGGGAACGGGGAATAATTGGTTATCAGGGTTGGATGAATAGCCCAGTCGTGACACTGCTATAGTAAGAATTTTACAGAAAGTGGGCAAATCCTAGTTTTAAGTGACTGTCCTTGTTCAAAGGCTTGCATTATCAGTAAGATTGATGTAATGATAAAACTGGAAGCTACACATAGGAGGCTCTTGCATATGAAGTCTGTGTGTAAGAGCAAGTATGGAGTCATTTCAGAAAGAGATGCCTTATCTCTCGGAGAAGCCAAAATGGATTTTGGCTGAAATTCTAAAATGTTGTGAAGAAACTTAGGCAGAGAGATGTGTGCTTGTCTAATTGGTTTTCTTACATGTGTTTCTTAAAATAAAGAATCAAACAAAAACTCTTCTGAGATGAGAAGTGTAGCTGAAGGGGTGATCTAAAAACCCAGAATTGCCCACACAGTGAAGAGCTCTTGAGAAAGAGAGGTGGGAGTTTGAAGGGTCAGCACTGGCCTTATCTTGTGTTTTTGAGTTGTAAGGTCGCCTTTTGTGAGCTATATTAATGCCTGTAGTTTACTTGTAAAGGAAGCTGGAAAAAGGAAATGTTTGATTCAGGTGCTCTTAAAAGTTTGAAAACAAAGTAGCCAGTTCTTACAAATCTCATTGGGGAATCTCTGCCAGAGGTATGCAGCAGCCTGTCCTATTAAACTGTGTTGATTGGCATTAAATATATTTTTTTTCAGTTTTGCGTAGGCAAATCTTTAATTAATGTAAAGAATCTTGGGGAAATATGTAAAAACAAATGCCTTAAGGTTAGATGCAGAGTTTTTGATGAAGAAAGGATTCAAAGGAAATACTTTCCTTCTCAAGCAACCTTTTTTTTTTCTTAGTGGATTGCATACATGTAAAGCACTCCTTGTACCTTCAAATAGGGTCTGTTACTAAACCTGAGAAAACTTCAGTTTGCAGAAAACCTATTTTTTTAGGTGTTGGGGACATAAGCAGAGCAAGCTGTAGGTGATTCTTGCTGGGTGTGTTTAGGGAGGGATATTTTTTTTTTGTAATGACTGCAAGGAAAAGAAGGAACAGGCTCCAATTCCTATTGTAACGCCTTAATTTCTTTTCAGATTATGTGTAGCAGAAAATGAAACCTTTTAACTCCCTGCAGGGCTGGCATTGGAAGCTTTATCTTGGAATTTAAAGAAGGGGTTCTTTTAGTGCCATGTAGCACTCTCAAATTTTTATGCTTTTTGATTTTAAGGTTTGGCAGTGGAAGAAGGAAGGAAGTAATTGATAAATGTAGCTTAACCAGTGTTATTTACCACTTGGCCTCTTTTGAAAATGCAGGTGTCTGTTTATTTTTCCTAAAATGACTGATAAGTGGTCTTTCCTTTTTAACCATCCTCTTCTCCCTTTTCTTCTGCTCCCTCCACAAAATCATATATATGCTGTGCTTTTTGTACTCCTCTGGTCAGCCAGGGTCTCAGAGTCATTCCTGTAAACATTGATTATAGCTTTTCATGTGACTATTGCTAATACATAGCCCAAATATCTTATTAAAAGCATGATGCTGCAACTGCTGCTTGGATTCTTTCAGTGAACTCTGGCCCAAAATAATTATCTCAAATTCAAGTTGAACTTCTGAATAATCATATGATTAAAAAAGATCATTGAGTAATACTGTAGAATGCTGAAAATATTAGAAAATTAGTTTGGAACCCTCTGTGGATGCTGCAAACTTCTCCAGTGTAGAATGTGCTTTAAAAAAAGTAAAGAAATGAGCATCTAGAGTGTATTTTAAGAGTGTTCCATTATGAAAGAAAGAATTTTCTGACCTAGGTCAAAGCTTTTAGGACAGATTGTTTCCTTATGAGCATTTTTAAACAATGGTTATGTTATTAAGACTCTTGGCAAAAGGTCAGATTAAGTGGAGGGAGGAGGATAGGCGATTGAGGGAAACGTTTTCTATGTCATCCAGTCAGAAGCTTGCAAGTCCATTTCGGAGGATGTAATCGAATAAAATGGTAATTTCCTGTTAAAAACATAGGGCATACAATTCTCAAAGACTTACTGGGAGTAGTTTCACTGCTGTTTTCCAAATATGACCAATTTAATTCAATTTCTTTGATTGAAACCAGATTCTGGATATGGGAACAAAATTGAGGCCTGAGAGAAGATGAGTAGTCTACTCAATCAGCTTCATTCCTAGCTTTTTCTTAATATGTGAATTTAGGAAATCAATTAGCCTTTTTTATCCTTGAGTTTTTGTTTTTAAATTACATGCTTGGTGATGTGTCCCTTAGTCATATACATCAAGACTGGGACACTTTTCTTAACAGTTATGGTGCCTTCAAAGAAAGCATCTTTTCAAACATTCAAAAGCCAAAATGTCAGCAAGGGTATCTTTTTAATCTATATGTTGCATTTGTCTCTATCTCCAATCTCTGCCTTGCTGTCAATTCCATCTGCCTCCACTTCATCTTCTAGTATTGTATTTGTACTACGTGCTTATGCATTTATCGAAGCTTTATTCTGGCCTTTGGAAAAATATTTGTGTAACCTGGATATTGGTGATTTGATCTAAAATGGAATGTGGGCTACTTTTGTCAAGGAGAAAAACGGCAGATTAATGTTGGGTTTGAGTCAACATGTGATTTTTGAAGTTCAGTTTGAGTACTATGCAAGTGTCTATTTTTGTGTAAGGTTAAGATTTTAAAATCTCAAGTTGTTTGCTCTTTTTAACTTAGAAAAAAGAAGGCAGTATGCAGTTCAGTAAATACTCCTCATACTCAAAATTGTTGAGGTGGCATGGTTAGCTATGGAAGCATAATGAGTCTTTGAGGATATACATAAGGTGGTCTTGAGGGCACGGAGGCAGACTTTGAGATGTTTGTTTCTAAAATGGGCTGTTCCTGATTATCTGTTTCAAAGTGACTCTAAGTATGGTCAGGAATGAAGATATGTCAATTCTGTTATCAGAAAGAACAAGCTGAGAGAATGAAACCTAGGTTTTTATATCTACCTCTGCCAGCTGTGATCTCTGACAACCTTTCAGACCCTCATCTGAAAGGAGGTATGATGCCAGTCTGCCTTCTGATGCCTAAATGAGTAAGAATAGCAATGAATTGGGGAAGAGGGTAGAAATGAACTTGTGATCTTTTGTCCTTTGTGCCTCTGTAGGTCTGATCTGGTATGTGAGGAACCACGGGACAAAAATTGCTGGAATTCAGCAGTCTTGCTTTAATATCTTTAAGTAGAAGCTGTCAGCATGTCTGTATACAACTAGGTAGAAAAGATCTAAAAGTTTATAACTCAAAGGTGATTGATAATTGTTAATTTTCAAATTTGTGAATGCAGTGTTTTCCAAAATGAGAGACTCAAGCAAACCTCAAAAATTAGTACTTACAGCTTTCTTCTGTGAACACTTGAGTTAGTTTATATTAACTTTTCACATTAATTTTTCATAAAACGTGCCAATTTTGAGTAGAAAACATAGTAAAAGCTGTTTGGTTTTTTCTTTGAAGATTCATTTGTGATTAGGAGAGAAGCTTTGTGAAATCCACTATTTATTTTAAAACAGGGCTGATAAAAAATGTTAATAGTCTTAAGGCACTATACTAATACAAGGTATTTTGGTATTTGGGAGGATTTTGTATGCCTAGGCAGTGGGAGGTTACGGATACTTATAACCACGGTATAACCAATGTATATACGCAAAATACATACAGGCAGTTATTTTCTAGATGAAACAATGTTTAGAAAATACTTGCTAGTACCTCAGTGTTGCATTATTTTCAGACAGTAATTTGGAAGTAAATTTATGGCATCAGCTTTTTTTTTAAGAATAAAGGTGATGTCTCCTGTAGGTGTTATGACTTGGCATGCTGCTGAGCAGTCTTCTTGCTGAGCTACGAGGTGTGTGGGAGTGTAATATTCTCCTTTAGTCACCTTGTACACCTATCCCTACATGTGAGGACAAAATATGTGGTTACTTTATCACCTCAAGGCAGATTTTAAGCAGGTGGTACCAGTTCAGTGTTCTAGGAATTCTTGAACCCAGTGGCTGCTTTTAAAAGTTATGAGCGAAAATAGGCTATTTACAACAGCCTGCCCGGGACTCTAAAGACTCCTCACATATACCTTTTCCTTCATACTCCTTGTTCGTAGGATCTTGCTGTTTTGCTGCTCTAACATCATCTCTCCCACAATCCCAACTTGTACCCACAGTATCATTAGCTGCTACAGCCTGCTGAGCTTAGCACTTCATTGGTCTTCCTGCTAAAGCTCCAGCTTCTGTTTCTGTTGGGTATATCAGAAATGCAGGAAAAGTCTTAATTTATTAGAAGAAAAGCCTTACCCTTGATTGGAGCCTGAAAGCACAAAAGATGTGAGCTAGGAAACAAGAATGGACATACAGTATCAAGTGATGGGCAAAAAGTTTCAAACTGTTTGACAGTGTGTGAACACATGCAAGCTCACTCTACCACCAAGTAATTGTGATGCTATTAAATTTTCTGGTTGAGAGGTTTGCATTGCTTCTGGAGGTAGTAAATCTTCCCTTGCTAGTCTCTGACAAACAAGAAGTTGTCTTCTCATGCTTTCATCTTGTGGAGCATGTAAAGAGGTGCTAGAAGCTCCTCGTCAGAGAATATAGGGTAGGGTATACCTGTCCCTGTATATACAGCATTTTGGCTTTGGTAGTCCTCTGTGGGGGAGAGTGGAGCAGCACCATCCAGGGAAGTTGTGTGGCTTGAGTGTATTCCTGGTGCAGGCAGCATTACTTTTACCCTGATATCAGTGGAAATGATGGTAGAGGCATAATGGGGATGAGTGATGGGGCTACACTTGTAATGTATTCTGTGCAAGGATTACTTTTGTGGCTGCTATAACAATGTCAGCATCTGACAGCTCTGCAATCATCTCTTGAGTACGACCTAGTTACTGGTGTATTGCCCATTATTAGCATAATTCTACAAGGCAGGAAACTGAATTTGTTCCATCATGATTTCTGTTAGAAATAAGTCATTAAATACATAATTTTGTGTAGGTACAATTTGTAGATGAATGTAGCAGAAACAAAGACAAATGTTGCTACAGGAATTAGAGTTTAAACTAGGTATAACACCACTGTGAACTGGGCATTTGGAATTGATTTTAACGTGAAATCTGTTTCTTATGTGAAATGTAAGCTTCCCAATCTTCTGCGAATTTGAGAATTTTTTTAGGTTGGTCAGGCTAATGTGGTCCTGGAGCCTAGAATTCAGAGTGCTGGAATAATGCAGAAGACTGATAATCTTCTCTCAAGCCTTTCATTGAAAGGCTGATTTAGAAGCTTGTCAGTCTTTTAAGTGGCCGTCACATAGGACATACAACTTTCTCTAATAAGATTAAAGATACTTTCTCTAATCTGTTGGGTATTCTACCCTTCAGTTTATCCATAAAAGGAGCAAGGCAAAGGGCAAGAAAACTGCCTAGAATTTTTAGTTTTTATTCTGAGATTCAAGTACATCTAGACTGCCTGTTTATATTGAAAATGTTTTATCATTGCTTTCATGTAGGAAGTGAAGCAGTTTTGGAAACATGCCATTTTGTCTTGTGACTGCTTCTTTTATAGAACTAATAATTACTTTTAATACTGAAAAAAGGAAGTTGTGTCCTGTCTTGTACAATATTTTGCAATAAGGTAATGGGGAAAGTATTTCTTACTGTGCTGCAAGATGTGAATTAGCATACTTTTATCCAAAACCTAAGAAAGTTAAAATACTAATTTTTTACACATGCCGATACGTGCTTATTAAAACAAAGTATTTTGTTCCTGTTAAACAGTCCTTATTAATAAAAAAAAATCTATCAGAAATAGAAATAATTGGAAAAAAGTATTTGATGTTTTTTACTTAATAAATGTGGATTTTAAGAGGAAATTTATGTGGGTTTCTAGAGAACAAAAAGAGAGTACTGTTTAGGAGTTTCATACTGATGCTCAGAGATTGAATCAAGGATTGCAGAAACTATAAAAGAGTGTGTAAGGAATTGAATTTATATGTAAATTATTATGAGTTTTGCCTTTTCTGGAGAAAGGTGAAGCTACTAGATTCTGTCTGGATTAATTGTTAAAAATACTAGTATACTATGTAGCTGCTTCACCCAGTGTCAAACTGTTCTACAGTTTATAACACAAGGCTTGTCTCTGCCCATGTTGCCAATTTAGGATATCATAACATGGCAAGACTAACTGCTATGAAGATCTATTAAGTTCTTACTGCTTTGTCTGAAAAGATAAGACCAATGTCCTGAAATGCATATATCCTGAATGCAAAGGAAGAGGACAAGGAAAAAGTTGAAAAAGTTTGACTTAATGTTTTGACTTTATGGAAAGTGGACTTATTTGAGGTGGTCTAATTGGCTTGGGTAGGCTAGGGCAAGGGAAAGGGTGAGCATAAGTTGCATTAATTGGAGTTAATTGTCGAATTCTTGTAGATGGAATTTTTAGGTTTTTTTCTTTCCAAATTCTAATACAATCTTTCAATTTTTTCCCTACCAGTATCCCCTTATGTTTGGACTGATCCTTGCATTCTGCTGGTGTGCTTTGGTTTGCTGTAGTCGAATTTATATGGGAATGCATTCAATTCTGGTAAGAAAATAATCCTAGTAAAATTTTATTTTAATGTTGTTCTGATTACATAAACTTCCATCACACTTAAGTTTTTACAGTGCAGTAATTGTATATAGCTTTTTATTTTTTTTTTTTTTTTTTAGAATGTCCTACCGTATAGGAACAGAATACTTACATTTCTCCAGTAGAGAAATTGATGAGATAGCTAAAAGTGGATGTCAAACTTATATTAATTTATACTTTTCTTTCATAAACCAAATCCCCAGTTGAAACTTAGCTGATGTTTACTAGCAGTTTAGTGCAGAAATTGACTGTACTAAAGTGTAGACTAAGTTTTCCTCTACAGAGTAGAAAGAATTTTGCAGGATGAGAGAGTGGCTGTTAGTGTCCACTCAAAGCATGAGCATTTCAGACTGCCATGCTAAATGCTGGGGTTTCACTTGCCAAAGTTTCTAAAGAACCAAATAATAAAGTTGTCATCTTTGAAAAACAGACTTATTTGTTAAAAAGGATTTTAAAAACAAATCAAACTGAAATACAAATGCATGCAGTGTAAAAATGGGAAAACAAGAAAACTACAAAATGGTAATCAGAATGGAAGACCACTAGTAAGTATGGCTAAAGAGGTTTTTGAGGATCGCTTGCTAGAAGGGGAAAAGCTAACAGATAGAAAACAGTAAGCCCGGTAGTGAGTAGTGAAGCTGATAGATGGTCACAGTGTAAAAGGAGGATGTGAAAATAAGGCAGCTCAGAAAAACTGCGTGACGTATTTGCATTAGTGATTAGGAGGCTTCCCAAATCAGAACCACTTGTGTGTAAGACAATGGGATGAACTGATATTTCAGTTGACAGTGTCAGCTGACAGATAGTGTCTTAGAACAAAGTCATGCAACAAATAGTGATGTATCATATAGACTAGGTTATCCAGCAGTTTCACACCTGAATCTTCGATAGTGTTTGAGTGAATACAATTAACCATGTGTTGCCTGTAATATAAATCAACCATGGTGCCTAAGTTTGGAGGGGGTGGGGGTAGGGTGGCAAATATGGCAGAAAGTTGTTGTGGTTGCTTCTGAAATGAGCAAGTCTGACTTTCATATCAGTCAATTGTATTAGCTTTTATCAAGTGTTCAATTAGTGGAAGTGAATAAAAATGATTCATTGAAGATGGCGCAATAAAAATACTGCTGACAAAAGTCCCACCTCCTGGCTCACATGGAAGAGTTGATAAGCATGTGAATGAAGGTGATCTGGTTTCTAGTGCTTGGATTTCTAAAAAGCTATTGACAAATTCCTTCTTAACAACTTAAGGTGACAGCAGTTGCAGATAATTCTGTGCAACTGTGAATCATCAACAGTAACTGAAATTTAATGCTAAATTACAAAATAGAGTAACCTTTTAATTAAGAAAAGACATTTTTGACACAATAATAAAACTGAAAATCAAGTATGAAGTCACAGAAGTTCCCTCTTCCTTTAATTAGAAACAGTTCTCCATTCGTGCAGTATTGTTAATTCTGAAGCTGGAGTGGAAAGTCTAAGCTGCTCTAATGCTTAGCTGCAGTGGTCCTCGACTGCCTTACCAGCTGTTGCTGCCAGTGTTGAGTGTTGGCAGAACTTATTTAGCTGGGCTAGCTTGTGCTGACTGTAGGCTGGAATGCCCCAGTCCTGGACAAGGACCTTGGTAGCCAGCAGATAGGTAGATCTACAACTTTGATGATGGATCATTTGATTATGGCTTCATTCATGATCTGATCATGATGCAGATGTCCTATTAATAGGTGATGAAATGCAATTCCTTACCTTATCTTTAGCATAAAAAAGATTTAATCTTGTACAGTAAATGAGAAAAGATGGGAATCCACAAGTTGCATTTAGCAACAGAGCAACTAGGCTTGTCTCCATGCTAATGTAACTAAATTTTTTTTTTAAATCGTTTTTGCAATGAAACCATATCTTTCTCTCTCTCCAACAGGATGTTATTGCTGGATTTCTGTATGCTATTCTCATCTTGGTTGTCTTCCATCCAGTTGTGGACCTGATTGATAACTTCAACTTAACTTACAAATATGCACCCTTAATTATCATCAGTCTCCATTTAGCCCTGGGCATCTTCTCTTTTACTCTAGACACATGGAGCACATCGCGGGGAGACACAGCTCAGATACTGGGCTGTGGTGCTGGAGTAGCCTGTGGTTCTCACGTTAACTACGTAATGGGTCTAAAGCTAGATCCTCTTCCTGATATGTTACCTTTATCTCTTTCCTCTCTCACTGTGACTGTGTTTGGAAAAGCCATATTGAGGTTGTTGATTGGAGTAATAGTTCTGTTGTTAACAAAAGTGGCCATGAAAAAAGCCACTATTCCATTGGCATGTAAAATATTTCGCATACCACATGACGATGTCCGGAAAGCAAGACAACGCATGGAAGTTGAGCTTCCCTATCGCTATATTACGTATGGAATGGTTGGGTTCTCCCTCATGTTTATAGTTCCTTGCCTGTTCCATTTTATTGGTCTTTCTTGATGCAGTTTTATCACTTTAAATAGGGAGAACAGAGCAAGTAGGTTTTTGAAGAGGTGCACTAGTTTGCTAAGGGAAGGCCAGTGAGCTTGGCTTTAGCAGGGTTTTCACTTTAACAGCAATACATAACAGGCAAAGCATTTAAAGAACTTTGCACATCTTTGGGTATGATATGGGGCCGGAAGTCAAATATCAGTCCACCAGAAGTGCTGAACTCTATAAATGCTATGTCTAGACTTATTGCTGTAACAAAGTATCTGTGTGTGTGTGATGCAATGAATGTATCTGGAATGTCTGTCATACTGTACCTGTATACATTGACATTTTAACAGGTATGTCTGACAGCTAATCAAAAAGCTCCATTCATGATCTGTTTGCCATTTCATAGTAATTTATTCAAGTTGTTGGACCATAGACTGCTAAATTTGCTTTCCTCTATTCTTTCCTGAACTCCTGCTTCAAGATGTTTCAGCTAATAGGCATTTCTAACGGACCAAACTTGTAATGAGGTTGAATTTTTCTAAAAACCAAACAGAAGCCTTTTTGTCTAGCCCTCTCTGCAAAGTAAAATGTCTGGATTGGCATTAGTAGATATCACTAGCGTATATATGATTCAGGTACTGTATTTTATGGTTTAATAACTGTGCCTTTCTGTTGCTAAATTAAGAAATGCCATATATACTGTGATGTAAAAATGCCTAATTTTATTTAAAATCCTACATAATTAGGCAGATATTTTTAAATGTTAGATTGTCCATGTTGCAGGCATGGTTCAAGTTAACTGGAGTATTCAGTTTAGCCTGATCAAAATTGCATAAATGAAATGACCCAAGAATTGTGTCCTTAAGCTCAAGATATTGTAAATGGACAATAATCCCTTTTGTAAGTATTTTTAATGTGTATTGTAAGTTACTGGAAGAGGATATATTTTTCTGGAGATTGTTTATACAGTGGACAGATATTCAAAATTAATTATCTAAACATATAAACAATAAAGCCACCCCATTCTGTAAAGAAATGGGCCTCACTTCTTATTCCAAACTAATTTAGAAGGACCATTGTTTTTAGATATTTGCTTAGAAAATATAATCCTTATTCTAGAAAAAGTATATGTATTTTTATGCATTAACATACAATATTTAAAGGTGATAATCACTTTTACCCAATTTGGATAGCTGTAAGACAATATAGTGATCAAATTAAATTTTTAATCATTCTGATAGGCAGATTGTGAGCAGTCAAGACAGTATGGTCAATGCATAAACGGTTCATGCATATCTAAATTTTACTGAATTATTATGCACTTTTCAGCTGTTTGTGATCCTTTTTCCAGTGATGAGTAGAATATGACCCTTCAACTGTAATTTCATGTGCCTCTTTTGTGTTCCATCTTGTCTATGTTGATATGTTGCCTAATTTGTTCTTTCCATGTCAGGAACTGTTATATTGCAGCAAGAGCTGTCTTATTGCCTGGCCAGACATGAATTGCTTAATTTTGTATTGTACATTTTTTCTTGAAAAACATAATTTGGTTGGGAACTATAGTGATTAGATAGGATACAAAGCTTACATTTTTTTGTAAACAATATTTGGAGTTGGAAGGTTTTTTGTATTGGCGCTCCTATCTCCAAACTGTTAATAAGTGAATTAAGAAAATTAACTTTGTATCTCTTTCCTCAGAGCAGTCAAGGTTATGGTACGCTGGCATTAGATGATGTGAAAAGCTGACTTTTCTGATGCATTTCTTCAGTGCATTCAGAATGCACAGCTATGAATGTATTCAAACTGATGTATTCAGAACTGATAGTGAGTTAAACAACTTACATAGTTGAAAAGACTCTACCTAGTAGAAAATGGTTAGCTTGTTTCAGTGCATATTTCTGGATTTGATTTTTTTATCTGTTCCTCTTTTGCAGTTTAATGCTGAATGTGCAGTAAAAGGTAAATTGGTTTCTAAGGTTTTGAGGGAAGGATTTCCACTGTGTTGGCTTTGCAGACTAAGATAGTCAATAAATAAAGAGCTGGGGGGAATGTACACAAAATGCCTTACACTTAAAGCCCTGAGCAAGTGGTGTAGTTCCAATTATATTAAATTAGTCTGAGGACTGGTGAAAATAATAGGATAACTTTCTCCGAAATTAAGGGCACATTCTCCTTAAATATCCTAGCTTTACAGTTTATAGCAAAAAATGTTTAAATTCTAGTGAGCAAAACTGATATTTTTTTTTAAGGTACATATTTGACTTCTAGGAACTTCAAGTTTATGGCATAAGAGTGTTCTTAAAGCTGTCTTTTCCAGCTGTGCTTGCTCTGTTGTACTATTAATGGAAAATAAAATCTACTGTGTAAGATGGAGAATGAGTGGGAAAAAAACCCATATGCAGGTAGGGCTTTCAACAGGCTAAGGAAAATTGCACTGTAGCTTATTCTACTGTTACTCATAAATAGATATTTTATATTTTTATACATTACATTGGATAACTTCAAAATGTCATGTTCCATGTACCACATAATATAGTACCCAGGAAATGTATATCAGAATGTTTATACAGCACCTTTACAACCCTATCTCTAAGACTGCAACTACTTTACGGAAGTTTACATGAAAAAAGTTTTACTATTCTATTTTCATGTTTTATAGGGGGCTAGGCTCAAGAGGGCAGTTTAGCACAAAATATCAGGCAATATGAATACTGTTACAGAATAAAGAATCACAAAAATGCAAAAATTAAAAAAAAAACTTAAATATTTGTATTTTAGGATATTTTTGTTTAATAATAAGCTAAGATTCCTTCAAATCAGGCATAACAACAGCAGGTAAAACTGGAGCACTTTGTTTGCCCTAATATTCCTAGAGTTGAACATGAAAAATGTTTCTAGTATAAGCGTCAGCTGGTACCAAATTATTTATAAATAAATTTAACATAGCTTTAAAAGGTAGTTAACATGTCTTTTCAGAAAGACCATACACTTGAAACCTTTCATGAAGTGGTGCGAAAATGTATTCATACGTCACTGCTAGTGAACTTCCTCAGTTCCAGGTTGTATAGTCCTAGAGAGAGATATAATACTACTTTATAGAAGCAAATACAAATACACATTTATTACAAAAAGCTACAAGTTAAATTTATCTTATTTGATTACTGTATGAAATAAAACCTGAAACTAAGTCACGTAGAGTATGATTTGGCACAAAACTGTTTTCCAAGAGGGGCTGAAGAGACTCAAATTAGTCTTAGACTGCCTTAAACACAGGAGCAGGGATTTTTTCTGACCTGGCCCTCAATCAGAACTAACATATGCATTGCATATTGGGTAAATTTTAGAATCTGTTGTTTTGAAAATGGTTTCATGTTTATAAAAAAGCTATTACTTTTGCTACCCATACCACGAACTGGTGTTGAAGCATCTTTCTCCTGTGTGATCACCTATGAAGCTCTTCAGCCTGTCATCACATTTGCCTTACCACTTACCTTGCAAATTGGGGGGAGGGGGGGGAGGTGGAGAACCTATTTTAAGGTAAATTGGCAAACCAAAGGGAGTTGTATTTTGCTTATTTACTTGGAAATTTTTTTTAAGCTTATGTACAGCTTTTCTCCTGAAGAAAAATCCAAACCCCAAACCAGATGCATTTCTTTTAAAATGGCATCTCTAAATGTGATATGTGGCTTTTTTTTTTACCAGAACAGTGTTAAATTGTCTGGGGTTTAAAAGCTATTATGTTTTTCTTTGCTACTATTTTTTTATTACTGCTTTCATTATTTTATACTCAATTTCTTGCTTATTTCCCAGGGAGTGTCCTGAACTTGTTGTAAGCAATTGCTACTTATGTGAAGATTGTAATTTTGAACTTGTAAATACTTAAGGGCTGTTAGTGGCTGTTAGCTGCTCAAATACATACAAACAAACCTTGCATGCTGTAAGTAAATACATCTGTTGTGCTAAAAGTTGTTTCTATTTTAGTATTTGCTTTCTCAATACAAAATTGAGATTTTTCACACACAATACATAAGATATTTAATAATTCAATGGTATGAAGGGGCATGGCTGTCTAACTCCTCTTTACTGGGAGTCGTGCACCTGGTTCCTTCCATGTTACATTGAGAATGAACCCTGAAGGTCGCGTCCATGCTCTGACATGCATGCAGGCATCAGTGTGTGTGAAGTGACTTACCTTCTAAGGTGTAAATGTAATGTCCTTGCTTTTGAGGTCTGAGAGATTGTTCTTTTTAAAATCATACTTAGCCCAGTTTTTACAAGACTTTTAAAGGGCTTAACTTGGAAGCTGTTTCTTAGTATGTGGAACTGGCTGTACATTTGCAACACTTAATTGATGCTTTCCCCTCTGTACCATAATTGTGCTGAATGATGAGATCCCAGAATAATGTCAGTAGATAAAATGATGACAGGAGAATTGATTTCTTGGAGTATTGTTACACAGCTTACTGTAACTGATTCTTGGGTGGTTTTTTGGTCTAATGTAGAACGGTTTTAGGTTATACAATTTATTTCTATACTTTATAAATTACTTTGAAGAAAGTTTGACTTTTTGTGGGAGGAAGTCTCATTGAATGATGTCATGCCAGAACTTTATTCTAGTGGAAAGCTTAAGTGGCCTTTTTGTCTCAGAAAAAAATATATAAGCCTATATTAAAATTTACTGTAAATACCATATTTGTCAAATTGATAGATTAGTTCAGTCACTAATGTTTTTCTTCCTATAATACTTCTTGAAACAAAGGCAAACAAAGCTTAATTTGGAAACAAAATGTGATGCTGTGTGGCAGAGAGGATATAGCTCTTCAGGTGTTCTCTAAAAAGCAAGTATCACATGCTGGAGTTGAAGCAAATTTAGCTATGCATTAGAAAAATTTCTTTGCGCTCCATTCTGCACCAGAAATAATTTACATGTTGCTACGAGTCCATTTAACAAAATGAAGCAAAGCATATGTGCTTGCAGTATATAATTAGTAACTGTTCCTGTAGGATCAAAGAATAGAGGGTACATAGGAGAATACTACCTTAAAGATATTGACCAGTAAATGTAAATAAAAAGTCCTATCAAGTTGGAGAATTTTATTAGTCACTAAACTTTGACTAAATTAGTAACTAAGTTTTTCCCACAACTTTATTTTTGTTAGAAAGCATAATGAAAGACAAGGGTGATATTCCTGAAACTGAAATTAGATCTCACTTTAAACATCGAAAACTGTCTTATAATTGAAAAAGATCAGTTCAGGAGCTAGTAACCTGAAACGTAAGAGCAAAGTCTTAGGGGGATTTTGTATAAAACTTAATGCACTTAAAAATGATGCCAAAATTTGGCCTATACTTGATTTATATGAAATCTGTAGTACTATATATATATATAATATATTGCTTCTTGGAGTTTAATTTTTTATGTATAGATTTTTTTCTTGTTACTGCATTCCCTGATAAAAGCAAGTGTTCATAAAATATAAAACAGCTTTCTCTGTATAAGGTAAGGCTGTATGATAGTAGTATTTTGGGAAATAATGTAGTTGTAACCCCCAGTCTCTCAACCTCTTGGAGAACTTTATTTAAAAAAAACAAAACAAAAAACTTTCAAATGCAAGCCTTGAGTTAGTTGAGGATCGTATAATGCTTGCTGTATAATAGTGTACAACTGATGTTTTAAAAATTAATACATTGGAACTTTTTGTTATATTATTGTTAATGATTTTGTACTCATGGTACACTTTCTGCAGTTGTCAACTAATATTTAAACTCATATTGACTGGTAACTGAAGTGTCTAACTTCATCTGCAATGAGTGGGTAATAAACTACTATTGGATTCAAATGTGTTCTGTTGTCTTTATTCCTTCCAGTGCTAAAGAACGCGTGGTAGGACTCATACTGCAAGCATAAAACACTGATCACAAGAAAACTTACATTCATATTATTATATAGCAATCATTGTTAGAACAATTGTCTTTATGGTGTGGGCTTTAGATGCAAAAGTTTAGGAAAAAGCATTAGGAAGTAGTGAATTTTTATTTTTTTTTCATTTTCCACTGCCTTAAAATCTGGACTGTTTAGTTTCATATAGTAAATAATGAAACAAGCTCTTGATCAAACTGTAGAAAGATTTAAGGTGTATCTTTCTTCAGCTTTTGCCACTTGTTGCACGCTGATAAATGAACGTGGAAGCGTGTTCTTACTCTAACTGACAAGAAATTTGTTTTCTAGGAAAATGCCTGTTGTGGGGAAGAATAAATAGCTTCACAGGTTATGGAACTATTGAAGCTTGGGTTTCCAGTGGATGTCTGATGACTGCTTTGACTTGCACTGCAGGTTTAATTTAAAGAGATAGCTCAGTACTTATTTGAAATCAGAACCTTCATAGAAAACAACCACATGAGTTTGTATCCTGTTGGGTCACCTTCCAGTAACTTCTTACCTCCCAAATCTGCTTTGAAAATTGCTCAGCTGTGGGTAGTTTTTTCCCAGACTACTGAATATCTGCAGATTTTCATGGAATGTATATAGGCAGTGTATTTTCATCAGCTTTGCTTCCTTAGTAAACCAGACTAATTGCAGAATACTATTAATTTAAAATGCTGTGAATTTTGTTTTACAATGGTCCCAAGATGCTTTAACTGCTATGTAATACACAAGCATGAGAAAGTATTAGTTCATTTGTATATTTGTATTAACTAAGTAGCCTTAAGTTACCTGAAGTGCAGCAAAAAAATATTAGTCAGCATAACTCTTGCATCCTCTCTTCCTGCAGTTGTACAATGCCCAGCAAGGAAGTTTGAGCACTTAAGTAATGTATCTGAACAGTATTGCAGAACACACTTGAAGAGGTGGGAACTGCCCCTTAAAAGGAAGCTGGTATGTTATTTCAAATCCATTTATTGGCCACTGTACAGTGTTCTTCCTTTTTTTGCTAACTGGAGGGATTTATGTGGAGCTAGTACACAAGATTCTACTTTTTACATAAGGTAAGAACTTGCACTAAGCAAATCTACAACTTGAAGAGACTGCTGTGATTGTTTATTTTTTTTGTCCTACCAAGGCCTTTTTGTCCTGTAGAGCTGTCAAAAATGTAGATAACCAGGATGTTAAATCCAAGGACCACAGAAATATATGATCTGTTGGTTATTAGTTTGTTCTGTGTTTCAAGATAATTTTGAAGATGCTGAGACAAAAAAAAAAAACACTTGAAGAACCCCAGAAAGGATAAACTCAAAGTACATGATGAAAACCTCAGCAAATGTAACTAAATCATACCTCTTTGATGGCAAGATGTAATTCATCATTCCACTTATGTCTGTAGCTGTTTGTGGTCTTTGCTGGGGAAGCAAAGGCTTATTATATGGACTTAACCTGTTACCAAAGCAAAACTCTGGTCCCTTGCTTCATAAAATGACTCATAAGTGCTTGGTCTTTCTAATTCTTTGTTCTAAATAAAATAATTTTGAAGGGATTTGGAGTAAGCATTCCTTCTCTGCTTAAACAGCTGATGGAGCTTAATCGATAGACTCATGGCAGTTCTAGTTTATGCCATGAGCTGAAACCAGAAAGGTGTAATTGGAACTCTTTTGATCAGCCCATCCTGGCCAAATATTACTAAACTGATAACTAAATCTCCATAGACCTGAGATTTGCATCTTCCTCAATTGTATATTGTTAGTTGCTCTTTCCATGGGACTTTTAGATCACAAGAGTGGACCAGATACAGGAGAACTGCACAAACCTTTATAGGTACAAATCATCTGTAATAGTCCTTTGACATCAGTTTAGCCATGATTTGCATATAGATTGTCTAATTTGATTTGACTTTTTGCTTGCTAATTACTTTGCAGAAAGTAAAAGCAAGTTCTTGCCCAAAAGCTTAAGCCTGCAGTGCACTGGGAATTGTCCCTTCCTCCATTTTACATTTTGTAATAGAGCCTTCCCTGTGCTTTAACCTTAGTCTGCGAAGAACAGTTGGACATAGAGACACTTCTTTTTTCTGTTCTGAAGGATTTTCTTCTCCTTTAATTGTCAAATATTTATTACACCCTTTATTATCTTAACTGGATGCTCTGACTTTATAAAAAGTGACTTATTCTGACCACATGCAATAACTTTTTCAGATGGCGTGGCAAATACTTGGTTTACAGATGATGTGGTTTTGGTACAGTATATAGCAGCCCTTTCGAAGTATGGTTGGTATGCTTGCTTTTACTTGCCTCTCATGTTCTGACTCTCCCTCCCCCTGCTGGGACTAATACTTTCTTCTGTCCCCACAAGTATTGAACATGGATCACATCCTAAAGAGAAATCTTTTCTTTTTTAACTACATAATAAATCTTTTAGGTATGAAAAAGGATTCTAAATCTGCTAAGAATCTGTGGGGGTTTTTTTCCCTTTCCCCTCTAAGTGCATGTACACTGCGGCAGTTTGTAGGTGAGCCAAAGTTGTTTTCTTAATCTCAGGAGGAAAGTAGCAAACTTCCTTTATGCTGGCATAAAAATCAGTGAAAGGCTGCTGTTTAAATCAGTGCTTCATAATGAAATGCAGTGAAGTTTAGACAACAGCAAACTCAACAAGAGAATCTTACTTCTGTGGATACTATTGTAAACCCCTTAGTTCAACAGAACTACAGCACTTTTTCTACTCTAGAAAACCCCACAAATTAGTGATAGAAAACAGCAAGTCTGCAATAGGTGAAATTACCTACAACTAGATTCTGATCAGCCTTTCCTGGGTGGGAAAGCAATGATTTCCTGATTCTGTACAAGTGGCCACTCTTGCCTGCCAGCCGTCTGGTGCAGCTGTCCCATGTGTTACAAGACATTATCCCTCACGTCATGGACACCTACTTCTCATCTACTCTTCAGCTTTTTCCCTTCAAGTAGCTCTAAAGACCAGCAACCTACCAAATTTCACAGCCATACTTCATTCTTGGTGATATGCCACAGAACAAGGGTCCTTCAACTCACAATGGAGAGCATTCGTGTGCCAAACTGGTTTCCTTCATGCAGTCATCCTCTGTGTAGTCAGGTATCTCCATTCTGTGGTACAACACTGGCTGGTCTGAAATGTGCAGAGTAAGATTATAGATGATGAGAAACAGCAAGAAAGTATGTCACTAGACCACTGTAGAAAGAAAAGGCGGGGAGGAACCTGTGTGTATCAGAGGTAAGATGTTGGCATGTGGAGGAGAAAAGGGTTGCGGGAATGGGTAAGAGGAGGACTTAAGGGATTAACAGAGGTGTCGGGGAGTAGTATGCTAATGAAGAAATTGAGTTATGAACAAGGCATGAGCTGTAAATCCTTTTCAGAACATCCTTGGGGTTAGTAACAAAATAAATTCCATCTTTATAGCCTTTTAATAACTTCTAAAATTCCTTTTTTTATTTGCTTTTTTCCTTAGCTTATATGCAGTTGTGTCTGGATATATTAAATATCAAAAAAGGAACTAGTTAGTGTTTCCCAAAGTTGGAGAGTGGGGAGCTATTTTGGCTTAGAGTTGTGGTCATCTGTTACAGTAGCTAGAGAACAATCCATCACCTGTACTAATTCTAATGGAGTTTGATTCTGGGTAGTCACAGATTTGAGTTTGTAGATGGATTCAGCAGTTAATCTTCTCAGAATCTAAAAAAAAAACCCCACCCCAAAACAACAATACCCCCCCCCCCCCCAAACCAAACCAAACAAACAACAAAACCCAAACCCAGGAAAGTTTATTTTCTAAAAGATCTCTTCCCCTTAAATGTATAAGGCTAATTTGACATGATAGCTTAGCAAACATAAACAGAAGGTATGTTTTGCTTCCATATCAATGATAAAAATTTCCCCTGAATTATTTAATCTGTCACATGTTTGATCATCTCTCCTGGTATGCCAGTAGCCATATTTGGATAATTCCTGCTGTAGAGAATTCAGTCCAGGTGGCTGATCAAGTCCACAACTGCCTTGGGAAGATTGCCAAAAAGATGCCTGTTATGAAGAGTTACTTTGCAATTGCTAATATCATGCTGTTAAGCAAAAGGATGTAACGATGTGTGCCTTGTAGAGGATGATTAAATTTCAGAACTCGATGACTTGGATTTCTACTAACCTGCAAAGATTTTTAAAATTAAAATTTAGAGAGGCTGTTGTTGCCTGTGCTTCCACTGTACACAGCATGTACTTTAATTATTAATTTTTGGTGATGTACTGTTTATGGCATTATTCATGCTGTAATAGCTACTAATTGCTTAGCAGTTACGGCTGTGGACTACAGTGGATCAGTTGCAGATGCAGGGAATTATAAATGAAATAAAGCTATTGCTCAAATTGACACTGCTTTAAGAGTTGAAATATTTTCTCTGGGCTGAAGTTTATAGGACATAGTGCTGTGTCTGATAATTTTTAAGAATGTTTGAAGGAGTAAAAGTTGCCAGCATCTTTAAGACAGTGGTAAAAGCACAAAGTCAACCAGCTTAACATGGAGACTGATTTCATACCAATGCTAATTAGCACTGCATTGTGCTTGCCTTGCAGCAGCAGTTCTGTTCTTTCCTGATGCATTGGCCTTGTGACAGTATTGGGACTGTGTCTAGACTTCAGGCTGACTAACCTTGCTAATATGTAATTGAAAGAAAAATAAAAAATTCTTATGGTCAGGTTTGGCTCTTTTCACTTGGAGGCAGGTCCAGGCATCTTTTTTAAACATCTAGTTTCTGAGATTTCTTTCTTGTCAATGCAAATAAATGTCTATTTCAAAATTCATATACAAGACACTTCAGTAATTATGCAAACACTGTATCTGTGATACAGCAGTTCTGAAATATGTGTCTGGTCTGATGGCCTAGTGCTTCTCTCTTTCCTGAACTTGGACTTTTGGGGGGCTAGTCTTCTGTAATTGATCTTGGTGTCAACTAATTTCAGTTGGAGTTAGAAGATCACAGCTTGAAGCAAAGATAAAAAGGGTACACCCCCACCCCACCCACAACAAAAAAGTGTACAGCGTATAGAATCTGACAAATAAATACATGTTCTTAAGAAATTGCCACCCAAAAAGTCAGTAGGTAGCAGATTTGAGCTGCTTCATAATGCATGTCTGTGCTGTGTGCAGGAACCTAGGCTATTCTGTTTAGTCTCTGTATAAACACAAAAAGAACTGAGAATGCCATTAGATAAACCCTTCCCGGTGCACTTTGGGTGCACTCTGCTACCACTCAGATGGAAGGCTCCTGCTGTTGCATCCAGTTTGATATTTCTGTTTCAGGGAGGAATATGGAATTCTTGCTACTAACAAAATTGCCAATAAAAACCCAAATCTCAACAAGTGCACCCCTACCGTGAATGTTTAGAAAGAGAGGACAACCAGGAAAACAGAAATACTTGTCTGCAGTCTGTTTTTTCCCTACCTGACCCATGCCTGGAACATCTACTCAGTATTTTAGGGATAGTTACGGGGAACAGTTAGGAGGCTGAGGAGGAGCCCACAGTGCATGGCCTAATTTTCTGCTTTCAACAGGATCAAACATAAAATCTTAAACTGGTACTCTGTGCAGGTCATAAGAAATTGCAAGCATTGTTACCAGTGGTAGCATTATTAAAATTAAGAATTCCTGCAATGAAGAGATGACAGACGCAGTTCTTTTACCGCAGAATGCAGGAAGTTAGCTTAGGTTTTCTGAAGTCAGAAGCTGTTAACTCTGAGCTGACCTCTAAAAAATGGTGTGCTTATCCAACAACTTGACTTTGCAATCAAAACATCCTTTCATTGTACTGTGAAATTAGAGTACATGATTTAATCAACATTTGATTTTGGTTTATTAAGTGCTTATTCAGCACTAAGTGGCAATTAAGCATTAAAGTACTTTGAATAAATCCAGGAACTTGATGATCATCAGTCATAATAAATTTGCATCATTTCTACATTTTGTGTCAAGTTCTGCAGGTAGAATTACAGAAAGTGATGGAAAGAAGTTTGCCAACTCACCCCCGCCCCCCCCCCCCCCCCCCCAAACAGATGAGAACAGAAAAGTGAAAGTGAAGTGATACAATGAGCTGTAACTTTTAAAGATGTTCAAAATAAATCCCTTTTTCTCCAGCAAATCATATTACCTTCTACTACTTCATCTGCAGTAATTTGCTGATGGAATTACGTTCACTGATCCCTGGTATGTAACACTTCATCTACATGCAGATACAAGTTAATTCATGCAATGCAACCCAAGCAAAAAAAAAAAAAAAAGAAAAAAAGCAAGCAAGATGCAAAAAATGTTTGTGGTGCGTTATGTAGCATCCAAAAGTTGCTGGCTATACTTGGGGACAGCTGTGTCACAACATATGTTGTGGCATTATGCAAACACATGCAAAAAATTCTTATTCTAGAGAACTTGCTCTTTGAGTACTTGACCTTAGTCCTAGAGTACATGACACTGAAACTCAGATTTGTTTAGACTACTTTCTTTTAAGGTGGGGATCACAAAGACTCCCTTCTAAAAATGTCTGTTGTTTTAAGTTCTGCTTTTAAAGTAACTGTCAAGAGTTACAAGTGATCTCTGAAGCAACTGCCATACAATTACTGTGGTGATCTTTACAGATTCATTTTTACCCAATATATACTGTAACTCAGCAGCATTGGTTTGCTAGCAAGAAAATTGTACTTTCTGTTAATATAGCTACATTCATCTGGGAGTACTGAATACCAAATCTGTGGCCGTAGAAGTATGTCATTTGAGTTGATCTTGCAGCTGTTTTTACTACATGAACAATGAACAGAAGGTATTTGTTGAATTCGTGGCAATACTGACCACCCCAGGAAACTCAGATGAAAAACTAACTAAAAATATTTCTCATTGCAATATTGGCATTTACAATACAGCCTTAAGTTATTATAATGTATATTGTTTTAAATCCAATATTGTCTTCAATGAAATCATACACATCTTGTTTTGAAATGTTCAGAACAACTCTCACCAATTTGAGCAGTGATTAGTTCTGGGCAGTAGACTTCAGCAGGACCAGGCTTCACAACAATCATGAAAGTATTTATTGTGAAAACAATAAGAATGTCTTTGTGCTTTGATGTCATGTGCTTAGATATTTTTCTATCTTCAGTGCACCATGCAGGAAAAAAATGCCCCTCCAAATAATTGTTAAGAAGCAAAAATTAAAAAATAGGGTACCTTTTCATGGCAGTTGATGAATGGGTCTGTCTTCTGTGACACCTGCTTGGCTAAGAGGCTTCTGTGAGCTGTGTACTTGTGACTCCTCACAAATACAAATAGCTGTATTAATATCTGGTCCTAATAAACTATTTAGAGAGCAGACTTTAAGCTGAAATCTAGGTGAATCATCAGTGCACCTGTAAAATACAAGTCGACAGTCTTATGGTATTGCAGAGTGATCACAGAGAAGGGTGTTCTCTACTCGTAGAAAGATTATCGTGCTGCTAGGTACATAAATAGCTGCAGTAATAAAAATAGCATTAGTTATACTGGAGCACGTAGAATTAATTAAAAGTTTGCACACGACTAGTTGGCAGGCAACTGAAATTGGCAGTACTTTGAAGTATCTTTTGATTGACTTTCTGCTTTCGTAATGTGTCAGTGATAAAGTGGCCTTTAAACTGAGGTACAGCTTATGTTTTTTATAATGTTCTGTGATTACTATCCATGTGACTTGACCACATTATTGGGTTTAGATAAAGCTCTTTTTCATCTTGCTAGAAAAATACATAGCTCAAATGTTTAGATTTTAATTTTAAAAATGGCAGTGGAAACTAAGCTGATGAAAATATTTCCATGTTTAAAAATACTTCTTGAAATAATTTACTTATTTATCCATGATATTGGTAATATTATTTACCACAACTTACAGCATTTATCAGAAGACCACAAATCTGATTCTACTGGTACAAAAATAAAGGTACAAATTACTTTTCTCACTGAATAACATCCATCTAAGATTGTGGCCTAATGCAGTACTCTGCAGTTGGGGCCAGACAAACTTCAATGCTGAACAGTAAACTAAGAATAGAACAAGGAATTTTGAGTTCTAACACTTTGGGCAATATTAAATAAAAATTTAAAAAGCAGCAAATGTTAGTATGCTATCCTTCTAATAACCTGTATGTGCCAGTCTATTAAATTATAAGTAAAAAAAAAAAAAAAGGAAAAAAATACTGTTTAGAACTTAAATTGGAAAAAAGAAGGGTCTGGAAAAATGTAGCAGGAAGCTGAAGGAAAAGGAAACCTAACGGACCCTCCTGTCCCTCTTCTTGTTTGGATCCCTCCCAGGAACTAATCCTTTCTGTTCCCACTTCCAGAGAAGGGCAGCTCCGTGCGGCACAGCGGCACAGCTCCACGAATACACCCAGAAGCTGATGGATTCGTGCCTCTCCTTCCGTAACCCCGTTAGGCCGGCATTTCCCTGCTTCTTGACAGGCATTGTTTTTTGACAATGTCAGTTACTGCTAAAAAAGTAAAAGGGGAAATTCAGTCCCTAATCCAGTTGACCAGCTCCCATCTTGTGTGCCAGAGACGCTCAGTGCCTCATTGCAGAAGCAGCGCACTCGTCGGGGACAGAAAAATCAATAAATAGGCTGTTTTTAATTATTAAAGGACAACTTCTCCGTTTGCTTGCTAGCCTTCTGGGTGACTCTTGAACTCTGCTCTGTCGAACATGAGATCATTTTCTTTTTGAGGCTGTCGGGGACGGTGCCAGCGAACCCGAGTCATGACTGAAAGTGGGCACAACTCCAGCCCGTGGGGCCCTGCTCGCCTCCAGCAGCCCGGGCTCCGTCGGAAGATGCAGGCCGCGGCCTGGCACCCGCCCCAGGCCCGCGGCCCAGCCCCGTGCGCCCCCCTCCGCGATTTTATCACGGTTCCTTCCCCTCCGAGGTCCGTTAATGGCGGCGGGTTCCCTCAGCCGCTGCCCTCAGCGCTGCCCGGCGGGAAAAGCCACGCCCCCGGTGCCATGGCAACGAGGCGGGGCTCTCCGTGCGCCGCCGCCGGGAGCCAATAAAGTTGTGGCGATTGAAGAGCAGGGAGCCCCGCCCCCTCCGCCGCCTGCACCAATCCCCTTCCTCTGCGTCGCTTCCTTTTCCCTCCGCCAAGGAGGGAAGATGGCGGCCGGAGCAACCGATGGGGTGGCTGGGGAGGGCTCCGGGGGCGGGGCCTACAGGGGGGCGGGGCCGGCGCGGCGAGCACGCGGCGGGGCGGGAGGCGGCGGCTGTGAGGGAGTGGGGTAAGGACCCCTGGGGGGGGGAGGGGGCTTCCTCTGAGGTGAGGGGGCAGCTGTGGGCAGGGCAGAGTTTGCCGTGTGGGCGTTGATGTGGGGAAGGAGAGGGGGGGTGTTCTTCTGAGGGAGATGGTTTCAGGGCCGGGGTGGGTGGGGAGGGGTCCTCTGTGGAGGGTCGTTGGGAGAGGGAAGGGGGTCTCCTCTGTTGAGGCTGGGGAGGAGGGTAGGACCTATGGGTTTGGCAGGGGTTGCCTCTGAGGGGTTTGGGGGGGCGCAGGGAGGAGAGGGATTGCCCGCAGAGGGTGGTTTGGGCTGGGAGAGCCCAGAGGTGCCCCTGTCCTGCCCCTGAAGCTGCCCCTCTGCATCGGGGGCGGACGCCTCTTGGTGCAGGCAGTGCCCTGTGCCGTAGGGAGGAGGAAGGGGGGGCTCCTGAAGTTTCTTTCCCTCACCGCTGGGTTTTCTTTTTCCATTAGGCTAAACTGAAGCATCTCTTGCTTTGCTGATAGTGATGCTGTCTGTGTCGCTGGTAAAGAGTGAATAAAAGCACTCGATTTACACTGAGTTTATCCTTTTACTCAGTGAAGCCTGGAAGCTTAGAAAGACTAACTGAGCTCTCAAAGCACTCAGAAGTCTCTTTTCCCTAGTAACAAGTGATAGGACAAGAGGAAATGGCCTCATGTTGTGCCAGGGGAGGTTCAGATTGGATATTAGGAAAAATTTCTTCACCAAAAGGGTTGTCAAGCCTTGGAACAGGCTGCCCAGGGAAGTGGTGGAGTCACCATCCCTGGAAGTGTTTAAAAGACACATAGATGTGGCACTTAGGGACATGGTTAGTGGTGGACTTGGCAGTGCTAGGTTAACAGTTGAACTCAATGATGGTAAATGTGTCTTCCAACCTGAATGATTTCTATGAACAGGGCATAAAGAGCTGGTGGAGGGTTGACACTGGCCTGGTCACCCTTTCTAGCTTTGATGCTGTGGCTGGTAGAGACTGGGCTAGGGTTGAGCCCGACATGAGGGCTGGGTCAGTATATTGCTAATTTGGGCAGGCACATCCGATTACAGTTGTGACTGCCCACTTAGGGACTGTCAGGTTTAAAGTTAGGACCTGTATTGGCAGATAAAATACGTTAGTTAAGCAGTTATGCTGTTAGGTACCAGCTGACCTCACCTAGGTTTGGTGAAGATGGGGATCTGTTTTAATAATAGTAATGGTCTAACCCAAACCAAAATAAAAATCTGGAAAAGGCTGGAAGAAGAAATAAAAGTTTTCATTTGATTTTTTTATTTGGTTGTTTTATTCCTCTGGGAAAAAGTGAAAAGAAACTTTTTTTATATTTCTGAAGAAAAAAAATATTGAGAAACCACTGCTAAAGCCATAATATGTATATCCTTAAATGGTGTTTTATATAACCAACAGGTATTTCAAAATATACTGTGTTGGGGAATTAACTTTTGCCTACAAGATATGGGGAGTAGAATTGTCGGTGCTGTGTTATGTTACTGACTCATATTGGTTACAATTCTATAATTCCAAATTCATTTTCCCTAGAAATGTATATTTGGAAGAATGCAGGAACACAAGGCCTTTTCTTAGTATGCTGGTTTTGGGGTCTGTAAAAACTTTGTTCTCAGAACCAAGCAATGTTAATGCCTTTTATTTCCTAATATTTTAAATGGGTTTCCTGTTTGAGAGCAATGGTCAGATTCAGTGAGGTGTGTGTGCAGAGCAGCTCCTATAAGATAATTGTCATTGTCGACAGAGTAACTGAAAAGGTTTCTGTTCATCTGTATCCCAAGGATTGCTTTCGAGTTGCTAATTTTACATAATGCTTGTTTAAAGTTTGCATGTTGGCTTCTGTTTGTTTAGAGTTAAAGACTGTGGTAGCTATTTGGTTTTTCCTCCAAATATCTTTTTATGGGGTCAAGGAACAGCCCTGTAGGGAAGGTGGACCTAGGACTCTTTGGCAGCCTCTGCATACATGGACAGTGACGTGGGGCCTGGCTGTTTCTTGTGTGTTCTCAGACTTTTTGGAAACAATTACCTTATTTTTTGCCATGTAAGAGTTCTGGTGTACATGGGATGATTGATGATGTTCAGGTAATTTTTAAAGTATGTGCCCTAAGTATAAGATGATTTTTAAATTTTTTTTTTTCTTTCAGTGTATCAGTCTTGGGGACAAGAGTCCTTTGCTGGGCAGCCTTAGGATCTTGGTCCGTACCTGACTGCATGGGAGGTCTTGTGTAAAACCAGATTGCTGCTATGTGCTGGCAGCACTTCCCAGATGGGTTCTGCAGCTTTGACATGCTTTTACTGTAACTATATATCTAATGGTATTTCTAAGCTTTTGTGAAAAAAAAAAAAAAAAAAGCAAAGCAAAAGGATACCAGCACTACCTTGCTGATTAGCCATGTTGATGTAAAGTCGCCTGTGCAGACTTTTAGGACTTGGTTTTAATTGATGAGTGAAAAGGTGTCTTCTGTGTGGGTCACCTTCTCCTGTGCGATGACAAGTCTGTTAGCGGGTTTCACACCAGACATAAAAAAAGAGTGTTGAGACTTGTGAATTGGAGACTTCACAAGGCCAGGTTTTGGAGATGAGTGTGCTTTGGTGACTTGCAAACAATTTAGGTGCAAGATGGACAATGTGGGACATAAGAAAGGCAGGAAAAGAGTGTGTTGCCTATAGCCGTGTGGGGTTAGGAAGTTCAGCTTCAAACATGCCTTTGCGCTCTTCAGTCTTTAGCCTGACCCACTATCCACTTCTCCCTTAGCTCTTCCCCTTCCTTTAACAGAATGGTTACATAAATTCTTGCTGGTGCATTTTCCTCACATTTCCTCCTGCCACCTCCTTTTCCTTCCCCTTTCTTTGCTTCAAAGCTCCCCTCAGACTGTTCCCTCCTTCCTGCCTGCAGCTGTTGAAGCCCTGGGAAAGGACAGCTCTATTGCAGCACTTTGTACCTACAAACTAAGCAGAGTTGGTGCTGGTTCAGATCTGGCAGAAGCTTATTTTGTTAATTTGTGGGGCTGGTGCAGTCAGCATGTAGAGATGGGACATGTTCAATGCAGTCTTTAAAGAAGCTTAGAGCATTTAATTTAGGGTTGGATAGTTAAATATATGTGGAGGTAACTTGGTGCATGGAGGTGACTGACCAGGGAGTGTTGTATTAGCTTCTAAAATAAATGGGAGGGGGAGGGATCGTGAAATTGTATGTAGAAGGTAGTTGCTTTGGTAGATAAAGCTTTAGACTGGGGGTGAAGGATGTCTGATGCCAAAATGTTGGCTTCGGATTAAATTTCAGTAGTTTGGATTAATTGTTTCTATGACGTATTTTTGTCTTAGCTGACACTTTGATGCAAGTTTTCAACAAAATATGTCAGTGAGAACAAAGCAGGAGATGGGGGTGGACAGCTCACTGGAAAAAGAAAGTAAGCCTGTCTATAGCATTGAAAAAATCATGCTCAAATTTCAGGATAAATATTGAGTAATTTTATTAGGCTGTTCTCAATGTCCCAGCATAGGATGTTTTTTTCTGTCCTGTTTCTAGGCCTTACAGGATATTTGAGTGTTTTCAACAATCAAAATATTTTGTAAGTAGTGGCAGGAAGCAAATATTGCACAGCTGTCCATTTTAACAAGTTCACATTAATATTTTCTTAAAAACTCTTCAGTTTTACACGTTTTTATTCTGTTTCATTATGTCAGGTGTTTAAGTCCAGAAGGACTGTTGCATTATCTAGTCTGATCTCCTTTGCAAGACAAACCATCTGTACTGTTGTTTACACCCTTTACAGACTTCACATAAATTTATCTCCCCCTTTCATATTAATCTGAAGGCACTTCTTGCAGACTGTTAATATCTCAGATTTTTGTTATTTTTTATTACACTATTTGTATTGTTGAAAATGTTTTGAGGTGACCTTAATGTTTAGTTTTAGACTGAAAGTTGCAACAGATAGAGGAATGGAAGTATTTTAAAACCTCTTAGTCCCTATTGTTTTGCTCTTTGAGACTTGCTGTTTTATATAAGACTTCACTGTGGGCTTATAAGGGCACTTGCTATTTTTCTTTAATTTTCTAGTTTCCTAGCTAAATGAAAACTGAATGAAAAATCAAAACCAAAGGATTCTGGAAATCCTTCGTTTAATAAAGCAACTGAATCTTATCTGTGAAAAAACAGGTGCATTAAAACACTCATAGTTCTTATGCTGGATTAAACTGATTCAAACAAATTAGCTTTAAAGTAAAATGATTTTTTTTGCTGTATTGTTAATCGTATTGCAATTTCTGTTTTTTTCTTCAGCAGAGTCTTCATCTTTTTTCTTTGTTTTTTTTTAGTTGATTAGCAACTTTTCACTTGCACCTCTGTCTGCAGCTAGCCATAACTACTGTGATCTTTCTTTTTTCCCATGCCTGTTATTTCAAGGCAAAACCATTGCTCAGCATCTCATTAAGAATAAGATGTAAAAGTGCTGTACAATTGGTAAGCAGTTAAATTGGTGAAAAAACAACGTAGCATTTCACTAAAATTGGCAAATTGGTTGCTAGATGGAGTTACGTGCTGGCAGTACCTGGAATAGGAAGCTTCAGATATTGGTCATTTTTCAGTAATTTGAGAATATTTTTGTAATAAGTATGTGTGTATGTTTGTTGCTATGGGAATGACTGAGAGCGCTGGAATTAAGTGTTGTTATTCCTTTGTGGAATCAGAAGGGAGAAGCAGGTGGCTGTGAAAGCAAAAATTCTTGTTTAGGAACAAGATTAGCTTTTCTTCTAGCAGACCTGACTTACTCAAGTTTTGTATACAATTTG
This sequence comes from Astur gentilis, assembly GCF_929443795.1. Lineage (NCBI taxonomy): Eukaryota > Metazoa > Chordata > Aves > Accipitriformes > Accipitridae > Astur > Astur gentilis. The sequence continues at coordinate 15,420,807 of NC_064904.1, forward strand.
TGGGGGATTTTTTTGAGGTAAGTGAAGTTGATTTTAGTTTACTCAATATCTATTAATATATCTAATTAATTTCATAACTCTTGAAAAGGGGGAAAATAGATTTAAGGAAAAATTAATTCTAATGGTTTAGTGTCTTGGGTAACTATTACCGTGTCTGTGTATTGAATGTTCCTGCTTCAGGAATGTTCATAGGAGCCAGATGTGAGTGTAACAGATCGAGAGAGAAAGGGGTTTTTAGTTGTTGGATTTGGTTTGTTTCCCACCCCCCTTCCCTGGGAAAATTTAATGATGGGTGTTTCTGGACTTGATGCTTGCTGGATTCTTAAAGAGCAAATACAAACGCATAGAAGTCAGTTGTTCCCTGTATGCTTCTGTGTGTGTTGCTTGGAAATACCAGAGTCACTTCTTGTGTTGTCATGAAGTCTGAAAGATCGAAAGCTCTGAATTGAATTCACAAAAATGAGACTTCAAAAAAGAGCGTATAACTTATTTTTAATCTCTTTGACAGATGAGAAAGAAAAAGTTGCAGTGTAGTTGGGTTTGGGGTTTTTTTTCTTCTCCAGTTTTTGGTGCTAGACAGTTCTAAGTGAAGGCTGTGATTTTTGATAAATAGTTTGATTTGAGGATCTGAGGCTTTTAAAAGGAAGAAAAAAACGCTGGTACCTCAGTAAAGTTCTTTGCAGTACTTCAGGCTTATTTCCTATGCCTTGCACTCTAAATTTAGTTTTTGTTTCCTTGAATGTTACTGTGTTAGAGGAGACAGCTTATCGTAACCGGTTAAAACGAGTGTAGGAATATATAAATGTAATAAAAAGGGTAAGTGCTTTTGAATTGCGTGGTCTAAATCCGGGACTCTGCAGCTCCTCGGGAGTGGTGGTCATTAGTGACATCAAGTGGGCTGAGTGCGAAATAACAGCTTCTCTCCGCCGGACGCCCTGGTGACTTGTGAGATGGCCTTAGCACACGTCCTCAGCCACGCTGACGTCATGTTTGTGTTGCACCGAGAGATGCAGTCACTGCAGGGCAAAAAGTCTTCAGTTCTACGTTGCGGTGACCGATAAACATTCAAACTTGGGAGGGAGGCATTGCGTTTTCCGAGCAACAGCCTTTGCAAAAAGATGTGGCTGTTTGGAGGTGGGCGCTCAAGTCCTCAGACTCTTACCCCGACAATTTCAGGGGCGTGGAGAGAGGAAGCCACTTTAAGCTAGAAGCGGCATTCTCTCTGTGCACACACATACTCTTTTAGTACGGTCTTAATATTGCTTCTGAAACTATGCAGTAAGCAAATGTTGTGTCTTGCTATTGTCTGTCTGGCAATGTGGTATCTTCCAGAAAGAAACGATGAGCCAGCTTATCTCATAGTTGCTTGTTTTTCAGTCTGCCTTCCTATTTGTGTTCTTTGCTGTACAAGGGCAGTTGTGGGTGCCAGGCTGATGAAGACAGTCAAAGTTTTTGCCCCTGCTGTTCTAATTGGAAACTGTTTTGAAAGATAAACTTTATTATTTCTGCTCTAAATATTATTTATGGTAAGTTTATACTCTTAAACTGTTGTGCCAGTATTGTTCTTGAGTAGCTCCCCTCCCTCCTCAGCATTTATTCCTTTGATGTATCTGTAGATAGTAATCATATCCCCTCTCGGTCTCTGTGTTTGCCAAGCTATACAAGGCAAAGCATCCCAGCTACTTCTTGTAAAATAAACAGTCCATTCCCTAGATCATCTAACCCGTCCTCTGCACTTGATTATGACTTAGTTATCAAGAGATTAGCTTCAGCCAAGGACCCTGTGAAATACGGACCGACTAAAGCATCGAGACAAACATGGCTTGAGGTCAGGGTTATTAAAATGTATAAGGCTCTTGACTTTGCTTTTTATCCTGGTCTTGTTTTGGGGCAACGCTGTCTGCCAAAGATATTGGAAAGGTCTTTGTGGGTCTCGGAAAGATAAATTCCCCACCCAGGTCTTATGGGTGCTAACAAAAGCATATAGTTTTTGTTGTGACTTGCCAGCAAGGATTGTCTATGTTGCTGCGTGCAGTAGGTCTCTTGATCAGAAAGTGGTAGAGTATTAATACCTACATACTTGCTCTTTTGTCCTTCCCTTTTGCTATTCAATTTCTTATTACTGAGTCCTAAATTACTCTCGTAGTGAAAAATAAGTTGAACATGAACTTACAGTGCAGTATGGTGAAAAATCACCATGTACATGGATGTTATAAAAAGGGAGAAATTATTTTTTTTAGTCTGGGTATGGCAGTGGTGAAGCTAGTACTGGAGTGCTGTGTATGGTTCAAGTGTAAACACTGTCTAAAGGCTCTTGATAACAAAGAGCTGAAGAGAGTGCCTTGCATGGGTACAATGTGCACATACTTGATGCTGGAGCATCTTTTATGGAGACTGAAAGGTAAATTCTCTTTACCTCTTGAATAGGATGGAGTCAGCATAGCTCTAAAACCCCTTATTTCAGCCTCTTCCATCCTACTGTTGTCACTTAGATGACATCTTTTCCTTTTGTCTACTACAAAGCATTGAAAATTGAGCTTAGGGCATGATAAGGATTCAGCAGAGTCTCCAGCCGTCAGGCTGCACACAAAGAGCATGTTTTGGAAACTGATAGTCTGTGAACTGTCATGGGCACACAAAGATCTACAGCTTCTCCTGTTGCTTTGATACTGGAGAGGGTGTGACAAATTACCTTTACGTGGTAATGTTCTGGATTAGCTAAATATAAAAAATGGATATTGTAGGATGTGACTGGCGAAGATACCTTAGTGATCTGCATGTTCCTGGAGAAGCAAATGAGGAAAATGAGAAGTCATTTCCCCTGCTTAGGCTTGACAGATGTTTGTGCTTGCACAATACATCTGGAACTGCAGAGGATTCCTTAGGCAGTGATGTTAGCATAGTGTTAAAAATTGCCAAGCACATGAATGTTGTGTTCAGAAAATACTGGTGCCACATCTGCACATGTAGGGGAATATCTTCTTATCAGTTCACCAGCAACATCCCTAGCGAAGACGAGAACCGTAGTAGCTGATTTAAGCTTGGGTTTTTAAGCAAAGAGTCTTGTGTTTTGAAGAATCAGCTTTGGTAACGAAGTGTACTTAAGCTAAATTACTGTTGTGAAAGAATTTCTAAAATATGCTGGTAAATAAAACATTTTATCTCAGAGGTATTTTGGCACCAGTGTGTGGTAGTAGGAGCTATTTTTCCTGTTGTAGCTAAGTTTCTTTATATCCTTTTATTACGGTTGCTGCTAAATTTAAGCTGAAATTTCCCAGGCTTCCTGTGGTGTAAGAACAAATTCTTTGAAAGAATTTCAGCAAAATTTATTGATATTTGGGAATAATCTTCTTACTTATTTCCAGGGTTTTTTTATATGAAGATGTTGATACCAAGTGGCACTGACTAAATTGAAGGAAATAAGTGGTGTTATTTCAGAGTCACTAAATTATACATGCAGCTGCATAAGTAATTTTTTCCTTTCACCTTTCTCTGTAGGGTGGATCATTGGGTTGCCCATTCATGTGGTGGTTTTGTTCAGCTTAAAATGGCCCTGAAAGTAATCGTTCTCCGAGTCCTTTCTTGTAATCCTAAACTTGAAAGGACATCAAAGCACTTTTCAGTTGTGGAATTTGCAGGTGCATTGCAGTATTACTGTGACTTTTGCATTTTATCTTGTAGGGTAGATGTTCAGAACAAGGCTGTTTCTTTCAAAAGTCTGCTGCTGACTGTACGTACACAAATATTAGTGAGTTAGGCAAATGCTGGTTTTGTTTCACTGATTATGAAAGTGCAGAGTGAATGTTGCATCTTGCTGGGAGTTACTCAGTAAGCTGTTCTGCCCCAATCAGGACTAGTAAGTGTTCGTAGGCCAGGCTCTTGTTCAAATCCACTTGAACAGATAACTTTATTTCTGTCTTCTTTATCTGTGAGTTAACTTGGTGCATAGCTCTAGTGCCAAGTCAAACAGCAAGCTGTTTGACCATTTAACAAAAGAAAATGCTGTTAGTGAGGAATAGTTCAGAGAAAGGTATGAACCTTCTCTTAGCTGCTCATGGCTATATTGTGGAAATGTGAATGAAGCAAACCATAATGCTACATGCGGGAGAACATAGTACCCTACGTGTTTGATTTCCAGCAGTTGCTGGCTGTACATAATTGAGAGACTGATTGGTTCTGTATCTTCTTCCCTATGCTTGTGGTTATGAAATAATGTCAATATGGTGTCTACGGTGGGAGTTGCTCACAAGAGAAAGGAAATTATTTTTCTGTGGTCACAGTGGTCTAATGAGATAAGCACAAATGCAGAAGGCTGAGACTTGGATTCCCTTCAAGTTTTGCAGTGGGTTGGCTGAATAGCCATGGTTACATTACAGGCAGACACCAGGACACAAAGGTACTGTGTTCTGAAGCTATGAGTTTTCTAGCATCTGCTGGAGTTAGGAGCTTTGATGTTTGCGTAGCACTTGGGCGGTGAAGTCTTCTGGAGTGGTTGGGTGCACGCATTGTCCACATTCCGTTCCTTGTGGGGGTGTTAACCAGTATCCTGGGTCCCATCATAGGAGAAGGCAGTTGTTAGAGAAAGGGCGAGTGTTGCAGAACTGGCCATCGCTTCCCTGGTAGATGCTTACCTCTGTTTTAGAAAGTGATCTGGATGCCTCACACTATATGTTGTTAGCATGCTGGCCTGGAGTACAGGTTAGGCACTGTCTGTGCCTGGGAGGAGAGGGGAGAAGGGAGGAGCAGCAGGCACAAACCTCATATTTGACCCCCATCTCAGACTTGCTCCAGTGCAAAAGCCAAGGCCCAGTGCTAGGACAGTTTTCCTGGCAGCTCTTGCCTGTTCTGTGGAATCCACCTGAGGACACAGAGTTTGTTGTTTACCTGTTCAGAGGCCATGAGTGTGCAATTTAGGTATAGGTCATCTTTCACAGAGGGTTTTAAATACAGTATTCTTTACAAAAATAAAGGAGAACATACAGAATTTAGAAGTATCTGTTTCTGTAATTTAACCTTTGCCTGGGAATCTTTTGGATCCGTATAAAATAGGATTGCTTCTGCTGCAGCTTCTGTCAGCTTGATCTGAAAATAGCCGTGAGAGTAAAATAGACTATCTCTTATCCTCTTACTACTCTGCAGTCTCCTTTATTGGATGACCACTTCATCAACACCTGGATGCAATAACATCCTCTACCTGGTGAGGTCACTACTGGGAAACCTCCCCCTCACAAGAAACTTCTCAGTTGGATCCAGCTGCTCATGTCTGTGATTTTGGTTGACAGAGAGCTTGCTTTGCTGCTCCTCTGTTAATAGGTCTGTGTAACTAGGATGGAATTGGATGAAAAGAGAAGACTGAAAAAGGGAAATTCTCAAACATGTTTGAAATAATGTCTGACACAGCTTCTTAGAGTATTTAGAAACTGTTTCCCATGTTTTATGTTAGGGTCTCCTAAATTGTTCTGGAGAAGGTAGTTTAACTATCTGAGCATCAGATTTTAAATAACTTTGATTTAAATTTGAAGCCAAAGTTCGTAATTTGAGCATTTTCATAGTTTTGTATGGTGTTTTCTGGCTTATTTGAATTTTTAAATTGTATTTTGGATTGTTGTACACTTAGATTTTTCTTATGATGGCTTATCATCTGTGTCCTTTGCAGCTCTTTACCATCTCTTTGGTTCATGAATTTATATCAACAGGTTTTCAGTTACTCAAGTTTGAATGTTAATTCATTGCAAATTGGACCTGAAGGTATGCCTAAATTTTCTAAATCTCGCCTGCCTCCACCATATTTTCCAGTGTTGGATGCAAAATCAGAATAGGTCGCTCTAGTTGAAATGCAAAATCTTGTACCAAAAAGACTAATTTTTAAAGTTTTCTTTTGATGAAAATATTCAATGTATGGTTTTTATGGTTTATGCATTTAAAACTGTGCCTCGTCAAATCCAAAAGTTGTTTTTGTGTTCTCTCTCTCTGGATATCTTGTATAATATTCAAAAAGAGGTCTTGTTTCTATATTGACATGAACACCTGCTTATGCTCCCAAAAGGCAAGTACACAAAAGTTGCAGTTTCCTTTTTTTAAAATTATTGCACCCCAAAGCAGTGAGCACCTGTGACTTTTTCACTCTGTTCTCTCCTAGTTCTGACTCTTTATTTTTTTCCTCTAACCAAAACTGTTGTTAAGGCCATTTCCTTGCTTCTCTGTCCCACCTACAGCTCTTCTCTCCATTGCTGAATAGGATTGTACCCCCAAGGGCTGTACTGGTGGGAAGGTAGGAATTGATTTCATGGAAGGCAGATGCTTTGGTAGACCTAATTTTCTTGCTCTTCTCATAGACTTTGTTGTGGCACTGTTTTATCTTTTTCCTCCTTTCTGCTCTCTTGATAGAATATTATTCTCTGTACTGCAAATGCAAAATTACGTGGAGTTTTTTTCTTGCTGTGCTTTATGTTTGGCAACTAGATGTAGCTGATTTGAAAGGATGAAATAATTCTCTTGGCAGTTTACATCTTGTCTCTGCACTTTAGCGTAGCCTCTCGCACATCTTATTCCCTTCCTGCTGGATAGACTAAATGCTATTCTCTTTGCCTTAAAATGGCTTTGTGGGAGTGCTGGAAAAACACCTTATCTCTCTGCTTTGGTAAAATAACAAAATAAACTATAGGAGTTTGTGTCCTGCAGAAATTATGCATGCCTGATGGGTGTTTTGTGCTTCCCCTCAGTGTTTAGATCATTTGGCTGATCCATCTTCTGTTGTGAAGTGGTGCCAGTGAGGAGAGGTCTCTAAAGGCATTTTGCATTAGTGAAGTGCAGTGTACTAATGCGTTCTCCTCAGCCAACCTTGCACTTTGCATTTTTGTTTTAAAATGCAAACCACATGTAATGTTGCATGCATGAATTGCTTTCCACTGCACAGAGCTCCAGGTTTGTTCTTGGTTTGTTCTTGAACTTTTAATAATCGTGAAAATAAAGGGAGGGTCTGTTTGTATTGTTTATAGTAGGAAAGAACAGTGCAAGATTTCATCTACTGCTGTTCAAATCCCTTGCTATTTTTGGTATTTGACCTCTGCAGAGAAGATTGCCAAAACTACAGGTTGTTTTCATTTTTATTACGTGTTTCTACCCTCCTAATTTTAAGTTACTCTTATGTTACTGATTAAAACTTTGAGGCAAAGTTCCACTTCTCCTGCATTTTCCACGGTGTTTTTCAGAGTGGTAATTTTATGTTGAGCTAACATTCCCTTTTGGAAACGAGAACTATGCAATTTGGCAACATCTTGTGTACACCACTAAAAGGAGAAGGAAAATAACTTAGGAATTGTTGGTTTATTTTTTGAAAAACTTTCTGGATTGAAGAGGACTCGTGAGTCTGTTGGCTTGAGTTGAGACTGCAACATTTAGAATACTGCACAAAGAGCACAGCAGTGTATGCTGAGACAGTATTAAATGTTTAGTTGGTGTGGATAGGTGCTTACCTTTCATTGTCACTGGAAAGGCCTGGTTTCGGCACCTCTGGCTGTTTGCTTCTAGTCTTGCTGTGTGGTAGTTTCCACACTCCACAAGTGAGAAACAAAGGCATCTGAAAATCCTGTCCTGCCTCTTTGGCATCCTTTCCACTTTGTGCCTTCTACTCTGAAAATCAAGCTTTTTTCTTTTTTAAAGGAGCCTAATAGGATGCCCTGGAGGTCAAAATATTTTAGGTTATTTCAGAGTAGTGTATTTATTCCGAGTTCCCAAGATGTAATGAATTTTGAGTGTCCTTCAAGAAGCTTATTGTTTCTGGTAGTTGTGATATCAAGAACATGTGCAGGAGTTGCATATAACAGTGAAGTTAATTCATAGAAAAGATCACATGAATGTAGTTCCAGAGGACTAGATACAATAACACAGAAGTTTCAGGGTTAATTTGTAAAAGGTGGCTTTACCTTGTTGAGGGAGTGCAGATGTGAATGCAGATGTGAGGTGCAGCTGTTACATATGAGGAACGGTGATCACTGAGGATGGGATTGGACTTCTGTTTCAAACGCAAGTGACTAGCCATAGCCATAGCTGGACACCTTCAGCCAGATGCTTGTGTGTCATCCAAGTGGTGGTGTTCTCCTGGATTTTGTCTGGTTTGAGACTGTAGATCCAGAGTGTGGGCCATTGTGAGTTGGAATAAGTGGAGAACCTGAATTTAATTAACTACCTTACGTTCTGAGCAAAGGAGGTACCTTGGGGTAAGAGAAGTTTTTGGCCAGCACTCTCTGCGATTTCTTCTGAGACTGGAACTGTTCAAGAGCAGGCTGGCTGTGCCCTACAAAGTCTTTGCATCAGACAGTTTGTCCCATCAGCGTGAGCAGTTTTGCTCATTGATCATCACAACTGGCTGTTGTGCTATATCCAAAGTATGTCAGATTTCAAAGATACTGACCTTGCCAAAGGCTTCTTTGTGGCAGAAACAAAACAGATACCTGTATTGTTGAAGTTAAAGAGTGCCAAACAAAAAGCGTTTCACTTCTGCGGTGCAGAGCACCATGTGCTATGTAGGTGGCTGCAGTCCAATGCTTAGTTATCTTCTATTGTGTTTGGAAGACCATTGTTTCCTATTTGTCTCATAAATTTAACACAGATCCTATTCCTGCCATTTAAACTTTCCCATCAAAATACAACAGTGACTTCCCCTTCTGAAAAGGAAGGGCTGGCAGCTACACCCTTAAGTTTGAGCATGAATTGTTTATATAACCTTCAATCACAATTTCATAATAGTCTGAAGACTTTCTTAGTAGGGCAGACATTTTACTGAGTTTTTAGCAAAAACCTGCCTGCCATCAAATGCAGTTTTAAGGCTCCTTAGTTGTTGCAGTGGAAATAGAATTGAAAACTGTACCCTCCAGCTTCCTGATGATATAAATTGCACATCTATCTGGAAACACGAACAGCATTTTCTGGTATTTCAGAATAGTTGTGCCTATGTCATTTTGGGGGTAAAAGCTTAAGAGCTATCTTGGGCTAATTTTATTTCTCAGAAAATATTATTAAATCTGAATGAACATGCTTTTGCAGACTCTGGCTTTTTACAACTTCTGGGTACTTGCAGAGTTCCCTCACCCTCCCCTTCCCAGCAGTAAAAGCTCTGACACGACTGTTGTAGAAACTGCTCATTGAATAATATTCTCTATCAAAGTCAGTAATATTTAAACAACTGCAGCTTGCTTTCCAAATGGATGACATTTGTCAGGAACATGTCTGTCTGAGTTTACTTGGCCTATTGAGTATAAAAAGTATGAATATTTAGAGCTTGAAATTCAGGTCAGTCTGGAAAACTACATTTTTCTTACAAAAAGTTTACAGAGAGAACCCAATTTTTTAAGTAATTATAGCACTATAGGATAGCTGGTTTACGAAAACTCCTTTCTCTACCTTCAAGCATGTTTTTTTGAAATGGCATTTAAATAGAAGTTTCCATTTTAATTCTTCAGTAAATTAGATTAAGTAGAAGTTGTCCTTATTAATAATATTAAAATATTTTATTTCTTAAATTTAAATTATTAATTTGCATGGGAGTTTAATGTTTTTGTGTTTGAGCAGTGTAGCAAGCAGTGTTTGAGAACAGTTTGCTTTACGTAATAGTTCTAGTAAAAGCTTGTTCCATTTGAGGACGTACCCAGAAAAGTAAGGAGCAAGCTCTGTGGGTAGGGTTGTACGCAGGCTAATGCCAGAAAACATGTTGAACTTCTTCTCTTCAGAGGGGAGAGGAGTTTCCACAGGATGTCTGCGTTTTATGGCAAAAATTACTTGTAGATGTGCTCTGAAAGGTTGCTTTGATGTAGAAGATTAACCTGTGGACCTCATTGTCAGGATATTACTGAGGCAAATAGCTTAGTGAGATTACTTGTGACTTGGGAATTAAGTTTTTTCTGAGTATGCCTACTTAAGCTGTTTTTTAAGAATTTGCTCGTTTGTCACATGGCATCATGAATATTTTTATGTACCAAATAGGAGGAGGGAAAGCAAAACCCTGAAACTACAAACAACACGAAGAAATAGAAAAAGCAGAATGCAGTTTTGTCATAGCAACTTTTTCTTAGTTGCTGGTCTCTCATGGACCGTTAAAATAATTACCCTAAAACAAGTAATACATGGAAACTTGCTCATTCCATCTGTAAAAATCCAGCCTAAGAATTTGCAGACAAATTTATGGTTGGACAGCTGGAAGGGCATGAGAATATTTTCTTGCATTCTGGTCTGACTGATTTTTACTCTGTTTCTGTTTCGATTTTTTCAAAAAGGGTCCTTTCATGCATGTAGTAACTAGGATTGGGTGCTGGCCTAGTCCTTAAGGAAATAAGGAGATTTTTGAGTACTGCTTTACCCTTATTCACATTACCTGAAATATCTGTACCGGTGAGAAGTCACTGGAGTGTTGACGCCCTAGAACCTGGTGTGATTCCCTCAATGTTTGTTTTAACACAGAAGAGTACTCTAATTGAACCTGTAATTTTAACCAAAGTCATTCATGTGGATGGTTATGTTTACTTAACATAGCCCACCTACATCTTTCTTTTAGAAATAGTTGTAGCGTGTGAACTCACTAAAACCATGTATTGTTTATGATGGCAAATATCTCATTTAAATGCTTCAGTCCTTTTTCTGACTCTAAATTGATGAAAGCCTTTACTGCAATTACAGAATTGAATTTTCCTTTGTGTTATAGAAAAGAGAACTCTTTTTTCTTTTTTCTTTTTCTTTCTTTTTTCTTTTTCTTTCTTTTTTCTTTTTCTTTCTTTTTTCTTTTTCTTTCTTTTTTCTTTTTCTTTCTTTTTTCTTTTTCTTTCTTTTTTCTTTTTCTTTCTTTTTTCTTTTTTCTTTCTTTTTTCTTTTTCTTTCTTTTTTCTTTTTCTTTCTTTTTTCTTTTTCTTTCTTTTTTCTTTTTCTTTCTTTTTTCTTTTTCTTTCTTTTTTCTTTTTCTTTCTTTTTTCTTTTTCTTTCTTTTTTCTTTTTCTTTCTTTTTTCTTTTTCTTTCTTTTTTCTTTTTTCTTTTTTCTTTTTTCTTTTTTCTTTTTTCTTTTTTCTTTCTTTTTTCTTTCTTTTTTCTTTCTTTTTTCTTTCTTTTTTCTTTCTTTTTTCTTTCTTTTTTATTTCTTTTTTCTTTCTTTTTTCTTTCTTTTTTCTTTCTTTTTTCTTTCTTTTTTCTTTCTTTTTTCTTTCTTTTTTCTTTCTTTTTTCTTTCTTTTTTCTTTCTTTTTTCTTTCTTTTTTCTTTCTTTTTTCTTTCTTTTTTCTTTCTTTTTTCTTTCTTTTTTCTTTCTTTTTTCTTTCTTTTTTCTTTCTTTTTTCTTTCTTTTTTCTTTCTTTTTTCTTTCTTTTTTCTTTCTTTTTTCTTTCTTTTTTCTTTCTTTTTTCTTTCTTTTTTCTTTCTTTTTTCTTTCTTTTTTCTTTCTTTTTTCTTTCTTTTTTCTTTCTTTTTTCTTTCTTTTTTCTTTCTTTTTTCTTTCTTTTTTCTTTCTTTTTTCTTTCTTTTTTCTTTCTTTTTTCTTTCTTTTTTCTTTCTTTTTTCTTTCTTTTTTCTTTCTTTTTTCTTTTCTTTTTTCTTTCTTTTTTCTTTTCTTTTTTCTTTTCTTTTTTCTTTTCTTTTTTTCTTAAGGGCACACCATTTTTTTAGACAAGAACCTATGTCTGAGAGGATTGAGAGAATACTTTTTAATTTTGTTTTTGCTTGGTAAAATTTGAATTTCTGTACATCACTGAAATAGTATGGGTTTCTAGGAGGGTTCAGTAGTGCCAGGGAAGAATTGCCTCCGAAGGGAAGATTTGTATCAGTTGCAGTAAGAGCCAGCATTTTGTGGTTTTATAGGAGGCTCAAAAAACATTTAGATTCTTAGGAGAATTGATGAAAATGCCAAAGGTGCTTAATTCCAGTGAATTCCACTGATGTCATGTAGCCTGTTTAGGCCGTGGTATGCTGACAGGTGTTTATGTGCATCATTGGGCACCTAAATACTTGTAAAATTTATCTCATCTGGCCATTTCAGGCTGTAGTTCTACATAATTTTGGTCTTGTTCTCTGCCTACCCTTTGCGCATCCCCCAGCAGAAAAGTTCACTTAAGAAGTCTCCTGCAGCTGTACTGATGCAACTATTTGTGGGCTGTGCCTCATAGCAACTTTTTAGAACAAAAATTATTCCTCCTTAGGTAGTGGTGAAGACTTAATTTTCTTTCTACTTGTGGAAAAGTAGAATTTACTTTACTAGAATTTACTATTTACTTTATAAAAATAATAAAGCAAATTTAGCTAAGTGATTTTCACAGGATTCACAGACAGACTATTTAATCTTTTAAGGGGATTACGTGATGTAGTGCTCACAGTCACAAGAGACTGAACTCCTTAACTCGGGAAGCCCTTTCCGGTTCTCCATTTCTGTAAATGAAGTTGTAGAAGGTAGGACGTCAGGATAATTGAATTGTGACTTCATGCGTTAACTCTCTGCAAGGTGCTTTTTCATATATATTTTTAAAGCTAAAATTATTTCAGAATGTTATAATTAAAACTCACCTTGGATGTTATTTATTACAGGTTTCTGACAATGTTAGGAACAGCATTTGAGATGACTGCAGTAGAGAAGATTGAGGAGCAGCTTGCTAGTCTGCGCATAGCAAAACGTTCTACACTAAGTGAGGAACCTGCTTACTTACTGGATATAGACATTTCCAAACCTGCTCAATCTGAAAGCAGTCGCTATGTGGCAGTTTCGTGTTCCAATAAGTCAATTAGGGTATATAACAGGGAAACATTAAACTTCCTGCGGGAGTACAGTAGCCGTCCTGGGATACTTAATGGAGTCCGATTTGCACACGCATGTGACAGCATAGTGTTTTCCGCATGCAGTGACGGTACAGTAAAATGTTGGGATATTCGTGTAGCAACTCAGAAAGCCGTGCAGGTATTTAGTGGCTATCCTTCCAATGTTTTCATCAGTTTTGATATCAACTGCAGTGATCTCATAATTTGTGCTGGAACAGAAAAAGTTGAAAAGGACACGTTTCTGGTGTTCTGGGATGCAAGAGGCATCACAGACTGTGCCAGCGCAACTAAAGAACCCTTGGGAGTCTATTCTGAAAGTCACAATGATGATATCACTAAAATTTGTTTTCATCCTATCGAACCTAACTTGGTAGTTTCCGGGTCAACTGATGGGTTGGTTAATGTGTTTGACATTAACAAGGATAATGAAGATGATGCTTTGATATCAACTTGCAATTCAGATTCATCAGTAAGTTTTATTGGCTGGTCTGGGAAAGATTATAAACAGGTCTACTGCATGACACACGATGAGGGATTTTGTTGGTGGGACATTGCTCAGTTAGATACCGAAGAACCAATAACACTATTGCATGTTCTGGATGTCAGAGACACAGTCTGCATTGAAAACGACAGCTTACATTACCTGGTAGGTGGCTTGTACCATGAAGAGGCAGACAAACTCTTCCTTATTGGGGGAACGTCCACAGGAAACATTCACCTAATCAGCTGCAGCACTGAGGGACTGAGCCTGGTGGGTACCCTTTGTGGAGGACACTCCGCCACTGTTCGCTCTTTCTGCTGGAACCGGACAGATGAGTCTCTGTTGACGGGTGGAGAGGATGCTCAGCTGTTGCTATGGAAACCCGGAGCTGTGGAAAGGTCCCTCGCAAAGAAAGCGTCTATGAAGATTGCTTCTTCTGTGCAGAAGAGAGTAAGGGTTCACAACAGCTCCCTCAAAAGCAGGAAGAAGTAAATTTCTGAAAGTGGGAATCTCTGCTGTGCAGAGTTTTCCTAGTGTTTAATCTTTCAGGCAATACTTGGCTGTGCTGTATTTGGAGGTATTCTGTGGAAAGAACTACGATGCTTGATTTCTACCTGGGAATGTATTTCAGTCATCAGAAGAATACCTTTTTTTGGTTTTTTAAAGTTGCCAATATTAATCAGAAAAGAGTAAATGTTTGCTCTCGAGTTCTTGAACAATAGATCTTAAATCATATTGTATAAAAATGTTGTTTAATGTCTCAGCCAACGTTTTTAATGGGTATTATAGGCCTGTGGCTTGCATAATTTGTTACCTTCCCACTGAATTTCCCTGGCATGTTTTAAAAGCTTTTGTATTTCATGCTGTATTTTGCTTTCTTTACAGAGAACTTGATGAAATTGCTCAATATATTAAAAGATTTTATGTCACGTCTTGATGCCTGAGGGAATTACTTCTTAACGAAACAGAAAAAAAGTCGTTTTGCACTGTCATATCAATGGTTTATAATAAGGTCATAAAGAAGCAGTTGATAGCGCCATGTTTTTCATACCAAAGATATGAATGTATTCAACCAACCAGGAACACATGATTCCAAGCAGCTAATTTTTAAGTGTATGTGAACTGTTAAACTGGCATTATTTAGGGCATATTTCCAACATGAAAATACCCAAGAATCTTGCAGCCAGCTTCATTCCCTCCTGGTAAGTGCATCTCAGGGGTGTGCACCTGGAAGACTGGGGAGATCTTTAGTAAGTTAAAGAAATTGATAGGTATAATTACATCAGTGGTGCTTAAAATCCCAAATCCTGCATTTGAAATAAGCTAGTATCACATGCTAACTGTAGTTATGGAGTAACAGACCAATATGAAGAGACTTTAACAAAACCTTTTAGAGGTTAGTGTGTGTCCTTTAAGAAATGTTTATCTCTGCAGAGAGGTTTTACGTTTAGATATCTCCCTAGGACAGCTTTGTTTTAGTAGTCCATCAAATACCTATTAAGTGGTGCAAAAATTGCCCTGTACTTCTGAAACGGTTGAGTCTTTATGCTTATTCTGCTCCACTGGCAGACTATAATCTGTGCATCTGGCTCTGCACACACAATTACCTTCAGCCTTCTGAGGACCATTGCAGTCAAATGGTGGCTGCTAATTATGCTGTAGTTAACATATGTGGACTACAGCTGAAAACAGCACAAGAGTATTTAAGAATTGCTATGTTATCGAATAGTTGGCAAAGGTATTGAGGGGTTGGTTTTATTTTTTTTGCCTGAGGGTGGATAGGTAATTCTTTCAAAACAACTTTTGAATGTCAAGTTGAGAGGATTAGCCTGGAGTTTAGAAACGGTTTTAGAGGTTCAGAAGATACCTCTAGTAGATGGTTACAGCTGTACTGAAGATGCCTTAATCATCTCTGGAAACAAATCCTATTCAGCCAGAAGTATCAAGTTTCCACATGGTATGTTTTACAATGTTAATGTCCTTCAGCCACATCTATGCATCCATAGTTGTTTTGGGTCTGCCTGTTGGTGATAATTAAGATGATTCACTTGCTTTTGTTACTGCTGGTAATTTAGAAGTGCAGCTTCAATTTAAAAATCACATTTGTTTAAACTTGTTTTTTATTACTTGTGTTAAATTCAAGTTATGCCCAACATCCTTATCTGTTGCTTTTCAAATTACTTTGTGCTATTTTGAGACAACTTGGGCAGCAAGTGTCAGGGCTATGACGCACCTGGATTGTGTGCCCTTTCAAGATTTATTCTCCCAGGTCACTAGTTACTGCCTGTTTCTGTGGAATTCACAGTTTTGTAACTGAGGGAACCAAAACCTTCAGACCCCTCTGAATTCACCGTAATGCTCTCAGGGGCCTGACTTGGTTCAGTACCAGTAGTTGGGGGTGGGGAACTGAAGGATGGTTCTGAGACCTATTTCATTGCAAATACGATGTATATCTTGCTTTTTAGGTGTTCATCCACTCTGTTCCTGGTACCTTGACACACTTGGTGGAGTAAGGTCATTGGGTCTGTCAAAGGCTTGATTTCTTGAAGACGGTTTTGCATGCTACATACAGAAATGCAGAGCGAGGGAGCTTTTGCTTGCCTCTGCTTACTTTCAAGTGTCTGTTGAGCAAGATTCTTATGTGTTCTCCCAACTGTCTCTGAATTAAAGCAGCAGAGATGGGAGATCTGGTACTGAAGTGTTTGAAGTGTGCAACCTGTATCTGTTGTCTTGTTTCTGAATTGGACTGATACATAACAAATCGATATCCATCACAGTTAAAGCCATGCTTTTCCTTGAGAAGTTGATTTCTCCCTTTTACATACATAACTTAAATAGCAATGGAAAGGGAAAAAAGTATGTATGTATCTTAAAATTCTGCAAAAGCACAGCAGCTGTCAGGAGACTCAGGGTTGTGTTGCCTCTGAAAATACTTATTTTCTTTTTCTTTTGTGTTGACTTAATTTCAGGTTAATATCCATAAAATAAACATAGATGGAAACCACATGTTAACAAGTAATTAGTATTGCTTGCTTTTGTGAACTGCAAACACTATTTCATAGACCACAGAGCACAGGCAGAAATACGTATGTAATCATATAAATAATAATGGACTTGAAATTAGGCAAGTTAACATGTCTGACTGTGTTTAATCTTTTAGGTTAGTTTTGATGTCTGTAAGTTGGCGTCAGTCATTGTTAAGAAACATATCTGACCTTTATAAAACTTATGTAATTGAAACTATGTGCAAGTAGCAGGCATTCAGAAATCATCACTGTGTCAATTGTTTAACCCCAGGGGAAGCTTTAATTCTGGAAGCAGTATCAGATTTTTTCCAGTAAATGAAAAGTAAAAATCCAGAGAGACTACCTAAGTGCACAAAGCAGTGTCCATCTTTATTCAGAGATGATAATGAACCTGTTGTACAATATTTCTGAGCAGCAGGAGATTATCCTGCTGTGAACACATGAAAATAAACTTACTTACATTTGGCATGTTCCTAAATTTCCTCTTCCTTTTTCTTTTCTCCGTTGGTAAAATCCAACGCTTGCACGCTTGCCATTGGTGTGTTTAAGGTGTGCTCCCATTGAATATGGACTCGCTGCCTCTTCTTGAAGTACTGTTGTACTGTTTCATTTTGCTCAAGTAAGAGACAAATCAGGATGACGTCCTGTAGTCAGTGGGGAACTTCATCAGCTATTTCAGTAGAGTGTAGGATTTGATCCACACTTTAGGGGGATGGTGGACGTTAATTGGCAAATCTAAACAAAGGTGTGAATTCATTTATAGGTGGAATTTAGTTAGCCGGTTGTCAGTCATAAGCTATTTTGTTGCCAAATTGAATATGGCATGTGTCCTATGTATTCAAATGGACATAACTGCATATCTGCATGAAAGTCTTAATTAGCAAAGATGCTGATACAGTAGAACATTGTGAAGACATAAAGTGCAAGCTTTATACTAGGTTTTTGAATGACGGCTTTCTCTTGGCTAGCAATCTTACGTAGCTCTGTAGGTCATGCTATTATGTGAAGCAATATATTTTGTCATGTGAAGTGCTGACTCAGAAATAGGCTCTTAACGGTGTTAGAAGCTGGGCACGTGCACGCTCCTGTAGCCGCATTTGGTGTTCTGTGGTAAGGCACCCTGTCTGTCGGGATGGAGCCCAGCCCAAGTATTATGGGGGTTCTGTATGGATGCAGTCAACTGCAGCGTCAGTTTTTCAGCAAAGCTTTTGTACTCCCAAAAGAATTGATGCTTTTGGCCCACCTCATAAAGCGCGTCTGCATTTGCCATGGTTAATTTGGAATTACTTCTCTCCATCCCTTCAAAATGGTCTTCCGTTATTTGGCTTCGTGGTCTTTTTTTGGGGGCAGTGCTGAGTTGTGTCTTGGTATCTGCATTTCTGGAGGGGGGGTGAGCTGTGTCCCTTTACTCATGAGCTCTCCTGTCCTGTGTGTAGGCTGCTGGACTCTGCACTTACTATTCCACCAAGTGGGTGGTGGGAAGCAGAGAGGGAAGAAAAAAGGGGGGTTGGCCCCTGCCAACCTTCTGACAGGGTGTCTGTCCAGGGAAGCTCCTCGACTAAGAAGTCAGACCTTCTACCTTTGAAATACATGTAATGGCTTGTTCTTAAGCTTGGTGAAAGCAGGATAGGACCTTAAATAAATCATGCAAGACATAAACACCCTTCAAGCGTGAAAGCCAGTTCCTGTTTGTCTGCGAGATGAACGGTTTGGCAGCGAAGTTTGCAAGAGAGGCAGAAGGTGTTTGCTCGCAGGGTCTGGGTATTCTTAACTTCTGCTAGCAGTGAGGAGAGCCACTGGTCAAGCCAGTACTGCTACCTCTACCCTGCAGGAACCAATGGATTTGGGGATTTCAAGTGCCATGGAAAAACGGAAGGTGAAAGTGAGTGTGGAGATAACAGCTAAAGGTAGCAATTCGGTCTGTGAACTTACAGCTGTCTGTTAGGTGATTATACAGTGCTCCGTTCCTTGGTTACTTATCAGAATTATTTGCAGATAACCTAATAGCGAATTGTAAGGATCTTTGGTAACTTCTTGTTTTCTGTTTCCTTGTTCTGTACCAGTTTGTAAACTGGCACAGGTATGTTGGCTGATGGGAGTGGAGTGGGGTTAGCTTCAGTTACTGCCACTGATCACTTGGCCTCAGCTTGCTGTCATGGTGTTCTGTCCTACCCAGATTTCAGCACATGCATTTCTTCCAAGTCTTGCATCCTCCTGCCTTTAGATACTTTGAAATCTGTATTTTGAAAGTTATCTACTGTTCTGGAAACAGAATGACAGAAAATACTCTTCTATATAATCCTGCTGCAATCTTGGCACCAATATTTTTATGGGAATATATTACATTTTCCATTCAATATCAATTTTAGTCTTATTCTCTCATGCTCTGGATAAAGATTCAGTGCTGCTGAAATCCCACAGAGGTGGTACCTGAGCAGCGTGTTGTCCAGGAACTCAGAACTGGCAATGAGAAATGCTGGGAGGCGTTCAAGAGGCTTCCCAGCTAATTTAAAATGACTATTTGGGGAAGTCTAATAAAAGTGGAAAAAGAAGGTGGTCCAGGGAACTCACAATACACCGTAGATCACCAAAGGCCTGTTGCATCCCGGGTAGCGTACTTGATATTACTAATACTGGCAAGTATATCAGACTAAAGCTGAAGCACAAATACAGACCCACAATTCACTTTTCTGAATGTTTTTAATACAGGAATTCTTAATTACTAATGGAGTTGAATACCTGTGCGTACAATGTATGCCAACACTCGCTACTTCAGATCCAGATTAAAAAATATTGAATACACACCTAGGAGGTAAAATAGCTGGAAGTGACTCACTGAACTTTTACTGGGACTTCTGGAGGGTGCTGGCGAGCAATGCCTATAAATCAAGTATGGTGGTTCTGATTTCTGTCTTTGATTTCAGTACTGTGGTTATATGAAGAATGAAGGCAGAAAGGTAAACCAATAAAGCGTTTGTAATAGTACCTTAAACTGTAATTATTCCTGCCATAAACTATTCCATTCTGGTGGATGTAAAGTTTGTGTTCAGAGTTTCATGTCTCTTGTCTTAGAGAAAAATGATTTATTTCTTTATATGTGTTTGTTTCTGCTTATCATACCAGAAGTGAGGAAGGAAGAAGTATGGACCCTGGACTGGAAATTCTGGTTCTGTTGATGCTCTGCCAGCAACTGCCCAGCTGCACGTGCCTCTGAAATATGTTCCTGTGTTTGAAGCTGGTAACAATTTAAGATGTTTTTTGGATATCTCTCAGCACTGCAAAGCCTGCAATAGTCACCAGAGTGCTGCAGAGGATACTAGTTGATATGTGAGCTGATCTCCATGTCTTGAAAGTAATTGAGGCTGACATGCTCTGATGATGGGAACTCGTACATGGAGATCTCAAATGTTGCTTCAGAATTCTTTTACTTGGACTTCTGGAGAACGCGTAATGCAACGTTTTCTAACAGTAATTTGGGGATCATTTGAAGGACGAAACCTCGAAACTTCACTGTAGCAATGACCTTGGTGAATCTTCTCAAATTGGGACTGATAAATGAAGTATCAGGAGAAACAGGGGGATGTTGCTTGCTGAGATACAGTATTTTTTCAGAAGTTTGTGTAGATGTAGATTTGCGGTAGGAACATGTAGAAACAGACTTGCATTCGCTATGCTACACTTAAAAAAAACAACTATACTTAGTATACTTGAACATGTAAGTTTAACAATTATGCTACCAAATGAGCACTTAGATGCCAAGCAGTTGTATGTTTCAACATTAGATCTTTTTGACAAAACTAAGCAGGGAGCAATTATACTTGTCACTATGCCAGCATGGCAGAGACGGTACCCCTAAGGACACCAGTGTTGTGCATCAACTAGGATGGCATTTGTGCTTCACAACCCCAAAATCAAAGTCTAGCTGAGGCCAGCGCTAGGCAACCTAATGTTTATTAGAAATAAATGAGCATTTTATAAAACAATCTTGGTTTGCTAAGTGAAGACATATAATGATGTATGGGTCAGAAGGAATACCTCTAGATAGCAAACCATTAACAAGGCAGTAATAAAGATCTTGGGTAGTATTCTATATGTGTATGGTATTAGAGTGACAAGAAGATTAAATGATTGTTGAAATTAATTCTTGCAGTTGGGTTGAATTTATTGAGTCCTAACTGTTGCAAATAGTAGAAAGCATGAAGGCAATTAAGGAATGTAATAAGAACACACAGGCATCCCACTACATGCCAAGGAATGAATGGTGGCATTTTGTTAAAACATCTTGGCTAAAATAAGCCCAAATCCTTATTTATCTTTATTCGTGTTATTATTTTAACATTTCTGTTGTGGTTTATTGCCAGGATGCCTAGACAGTGAGTGAACTGTAACTCTCGGTTGTTACAAGCTCACTCAGCGGCATGTGCAGTGAGAGCTTCTCTTCCCTTTAGGCATTCACCTGCCATCCAGGACACTCCTGTTTCCCACTTTTCACCTTACTTCCATTCCAGATGTTCTAAGCCTGCGTGCCTATTGTATTTCCTTTAAGAATTTGCTCCCGTTTATTTTCTAAACTGTTAGAATCCCCCAAGACTGCATTCAAATGAGACATAACCGAAGTATTTGTGGTTTCTTACAGGGATGTGTAACGTATTAGACACATTTTCTGATGGCTAGATTTATTAACATGGTAAAATTAGCACATGGAGAATTACCCATTTATGCATTAATATGGCAGTTTTAACTGTCCTGTCAATACTCCTTAAATACACTAAAAAAAGTCCTGAGACTTGATTATAGTTGACAATTTCTGTAGGTGTGGGTATTTTTAAAGACTTCGGTTTGTGAAACAATTCTGAAAAGCTCCATAGTATCTTACAAATGAAGAGCCGGTGTTTTCCTGATGGCTTTATAAATAAATTTGGTAGGTGCAGAAATAAGTGAAGGTATTTCAAGAGCTCCAGGCGTGTCTTTTCACATAATGCTATGGTGAGCTAACAGAGGAAATTAACTTCCTTTTGTTTGCAAAATATAAAAACCTTCAAGTTCTTAACGCTTTTTCCACACTGCTGGGCGAATTAAGCTACTATGCAGGTTTTTCTTGTTGATCACAGGTTTCCATGCAAACCATGTTCATGAACCCTCCTACAAAATCTCACAGAAGAAGGGCCAGAGTTAGCTCTAGACAGCTCACGCGGACGCAACCCAGAGCATTCTGCTGGGTCAGGTAGAGAAGAATAAAGTGTACATGTGTAGCTGGCCTATAGCAGAAACTACAAAAAGCAGTTACTGCTGTGTTCGTGTCATCTTTCAATTCTTTTTCCTATTTTTTTAAAAAGTTGGTTTAACAATCCGGGGTCATCTTACTGCAAAAGAGAGAGTTACTGAAGTTCTCTAATATCTGCAAGAACCTCCTTGTTTGTTCCCTGCCTTGCTCTTCTGGGTCTCATGCTATTTCTGTTCTATAGGCGAAGGTGAACTTGACAGTTACCAGGATCATTTCCAACTGTCGGCTGGCCAGCACAAGCACTGGGACAGCACCAAAGAAACAGGAAACACACTGTTTTAAAATAAATGTTTTTAATCCCCAAACTGCAGGAATGTTACTGAGTAAGTGCTCTAAAAGCACTGTTGTGCTCGCTGACGTTTTGGGCCATGTGGCTTCACGCAGCATGTTGAAAAAAGAGTGGAACGTGCAGGGTGTTGCACGAGCCTGCCTTGTTGCCTGTCTGAATGAGCAAAGGGATCTCGTGTGTACGCGCACCTGCTGAACCGGTGGTCCGAGAGGTACTTGCTGTAACAGAACACATGGAGGAGCTTGGAATCACTTATGAATGTGATCAGCTATCGGAAAGGTTTGAATATGGTTGATATTAAAGCTGTGTAAATGGAATAGTCTAAATATATACTTGGAATAATAAACTATTGCTGATCTTCTGGAAGGAAATGGTGCTCTGTCAGTCAAAGATTATTTTTCCCAGATTTTAGACAGGATTTAAGCTCTTTTTTTTTTTTTTTTTTTTTTTTTGCCTTCCCATTATCTCCAGTATAACTAAAATAAACCTGCTTATTTCTAAAGGTGTGTTACATAGTCATTCTCAAGGAGTGAAATTTAAACTTGTAAACTTTAGAACCCAAGCAGAATCTAGGTTTCTAAAAGCGCAGCTTTATTATGTATATAATAAGTATTCTGTTCCGTTAAGATGGTTTCATTACTTTACATTTCATGAGCAGAATGGTCTTGAAAACTGTTAATATGTACTCTGTTGGCTTTTAGAGAATGATACAAACTAGTGTATCTCTTTAGCTTCCCTAAGAAACTCTTCTCTGAATGCCAATAACTTAATTCTAACCTGGGTTCCTTGTGGCTGGAGGTATCAGCAGAGGCCAAGGCTTCCCTGTGCAGACAAACGTATATGCTGTACATGGTGCTGTGTGGATAAAGAGTGAGTTGTCCTGCCAGAGAGCTTATTGTTTAAGTGTGTCAAACAGAGAGTGGATGTTGTATTTTTCATTTTACAGACAGGCAAAGTGAGGCAAAAAGCTCCCCAGTTGCGCGTAAGAAATCTGTGCCAGAACTGAATTGGAGCCGAGAACTCCTGCTTCTTTCTTATTCCTCTGCAGCACAAGACTGCTGCTGCTTTGGCTTCTTCTGGACTTTATAATGACACCAGCAGAGGTAATTTATTTTGTTAATTTAAAGCACTGTTGCGGAAGCCTCTGTTCGGTCTAGAACCCCATAAGGCAGAGAGACAAGACGCACACAGCCAAGGTACTGGAGGGAATAAACAATACATGAACAGAAAAGCTTAAAGAGATGAGAATACCAGCTAGCCAAGTCACAGTCGTAAAACCAGAAAACCCTAACCTTTCCGCAGGCCTTTACCAATTTTCGTCAAGTTTTTGTGGACATAGGTGGCAGAGAGGGGAATGTGCGCGTGGCTTCAGAGAATTCTTGAAAGAGAACAAAGTCACGGTTTGGGGGTTGCTTCCCGAGAGCCCCTGGGGAGAACGAGGGGTGGCAGCAGGGGAGAAAGCAGGAAAGCGTTCATTTGGAAGTCAGATAAGGAGGTGGTAGAAACTCCTACTAGATGTGTATCAGCGAGGCAGGAGTAAGACGGGTGTAACCTGTGTGGCCTGTCGTGTGCTCCATCAAGGCTAAATTGCAAACTCAAGGGATTCTGTAGGGACAGCAAGGGGACGCTAAGGTCCCAGAGTCCTATTTTCCTAAAGCAGAAAGACTCGGGGAGGTTGCCTGGCTCCAAAACGTGCTGGAGACGCAGTGATGCCTCTGTTGGGTGTGAGATTGCCGTACCGTGCGGCAGGGGACTGATGGATAACAACGAGCCTGCAAAGGACCGAGTGGGCAACCGTTTGGGGAGAGAGGAGGAAAAAACTCAAGATAACCGTCGACAAGATGTGCAAGAGGAGCAGCAGCGTAGTGGCAGCCGGTGTCATAGGCAACAGGACTGAGGAGGAGGAAGCGGTGCTCTTTGGGAATCGGCTAAGGTGTCACCCGTGGTATTTTATGATGATGCCCTGCAATGTGATCTCTGTTTACATTTTAATAGATCCATTTAGCAAACGCAGTGGTAGGATTCCTGCCAGCTCTGTTCAACCAACTTTGTTTTCCTTGCTAATGAGCGCTAGTGGAAGGCAAGCGCAGACAAGCAACTGCTTGTGCCAGTCCGACAGGCAGCTGTGCCTGGGTATGGGGAAAGTGGGGCTGAAGTTTGTGCTGAGCTCAACTTCTCTCCCCTGAGTAAGGATTTTTTGCCAAGCGCTGCCCTCAGACCTCTTTACGCTTTGCACTTGTATGCACGTGTCAAGTTACTGGAGTACAAACTGTCCCAGTAAGAGTCGCCCGTTTTGCACAGTTCAGTGACTTACAGTTGGGGAACCCTGAAGTGGGATCTTCTTGATTTAAACTCAAGGCAGCTCAGCAGACGCGGCAGCGCCTGCGTGACTGCTACACGGCTTCAGTAGGTGGCAAAATAATTTCTAATTGCAGCGCGTGGCTCAACAGCAAGTGGTTCAGGTTGAGTGCAAGAGGCAGAAACCTGTTCAGAGACGGTCCGAGTGCTGATGGAGAGAAAAGTCCAGGCTGTGATCCTAAGTAGCCCCGAGATAAAGCTGAATGGAGGCTTTTTACCATGGGTGACCTCAAGCAATCTTGTTGGGTTTTTATTTCCGTGCTTTTGTCCTTAAAAAGCCAAAGGGGAAAGCATTAACGGTGAGTCTGAGGCATGGATACGAAGGAGATGGCGTGAACCGAGAGACCACGGGGCACGCAGAGGCTGTCGCCTTCCGACCTCTGTTGTAGTACTCGATTTGCCTGCTGTGTTCCTGTGCGGATTTTATAAATAGCAGTAGCTCTTAACACCACACACGCTTGGGATAACAGCGTGAGGTGTGCGCAGGAGCCAAGGCTATGCTTGGTTGCCATTGTACATTATGTAAGAAGAGATGATACAACAAGTTTGTTTCGTTTCACTTAAGTTTGATAAACCCATGGAGCTCTCCTGCAGGTCTGTTTGGTTACTCGCAGTTTAGCAGGGTTGTACTTAATGCCCTAAAGGTACTGACAGTCCCTTTAAGATCATAATTCTTAAAAACCAGGGCAGGTCTTAAATAGCTGTGACCATTCATAGCCTCCATCACGGGAAAGTTGAAGATGTTTTTTAGTACCGTGTTGGGTCTGGCTGATAGGGTGTTAATTTTCGCCATAGCAGCCCTCCCAGTGCTGTGCTCTGTATTGGTAGCTAGAAAGGTGTTGATAACGCACCAGTGTTTCGGCTACTGCTGAGCAGTGCTGGCACAACATCACGGCTGTCTCCCCAATATTGCCCCCCTCACCGGCAGGCTGGGGGTGGGCAAGATCTTGGGAGGGGACATAACCAGGACAGCTGACCCAAACTGACCAAAGGGATGTTCCATGCCATGAGATGTTTGCTCAGCTATAAAAGCTAAGAGAAAGTGTGTGTGGATGGGGCGGCATTTGTTATTATGACATTTGTCTTCTGGAGCAACTGCTATGCGTACTGAAACCCTGCTTTCTGGGAAGAGGCTGGACATCGCCTGCTGATGGGAAGTAGAGAATAAATCTTTTGTTTTCCTTTGCTTTCACTTTATTAAACTGCCTTTATCTTGACCCACGAGTTGTTTTCCATCTTATTTTCTCCCCGCCCTGTCCTGCTGAGGAGGGGAGTGATAGAGCAGCTTGGTGGGCACCTGACATCCAGCCAAGGTCAACCCACCACAAGTACACATGCAGGTTTTCCCTAAGTCATGGAAAACACTTGGAAAACACGTGAAACAAACCCTAAAAGCTTCTGAAAAATCTTAATTGGGAAGCGAAGTCACATACTGCCTCTGTCTCCCTTGTATACTTAAATAACATACGGGAGAAAACCTCCTCACACAACTGCAGACCTCACCTCCTGAGATGCTCTCAGGTGGAGCGAAGGCAGCTGTGGCCCTTTCAGAAAATTGTACAAATCCCCTGGTGTAACACTGCCTCTAAATGCTTTGTAGTATTTATGCTATATTTGAATATTATAATGTTTTGTAATAAAATTATACTCTGGGGGGTTTGGGGTGTACCAGTGCAATTCCAGGGGCTTCAGTCACCTTCCTCAGTGCCGGTATTGCACGGGGCCCTTTGCTGGCAACTGGTGGGAGACTCACCTGTGAGAGAAGGTGGTGGTGGTGGTACTGTACCACTTGCACCATGAACCTGCTTCAGACTGTGCTGACTGAAATGAATTCCCTTAGTCCTCGGATGTTGGAAATGAAATAATGGGTTTTTCTAGAAATAAGATGGGGTTGCTCAAGCCGGCAGCTCTGGCAGTGAGACACAAATGCTTTTGACTCAAAAAAACCCCAACACTAGCTTATTGTGAAAATTATACTGTTATTTTGGGGGCACTTTTTGCCTTCTGTAAGTGGGGTAGTGGTACCAGTGACTGAATTTTAAGCTTACAGACTGACTATGTAAAAGAAACTTTTCTAATGTGTTTTTCATCTGGGACTAAGAAATTCCCAGTTTCTCCCCATCTTTAGTTAGCTTAGCCTGCCCCAGATCTAGACGTAGCTCCATAAGATAACTTTTTCATGAATTTCAATGTTGTCTAAATCTTTGGAGTAAAAATTTCTATTTCAACATCTTCCCTGATGTTTGTTTTACCCTTGTTTCGTTCTTACTGAAGTTTTGCATTTGTTGCTTTCTCCATAAGGAAACAAAGAGTAGGTGCCAATATCATTACATACCTGCAGGTTGTAAATCCGTAGTTGGCTTGAAATGTGCACATAGCAACACAGCCTGCATTAGTACCATAGAAATATACACAACAGACTGAACTCTACAAATAATTGTAATTTCCCTAGCTTATGGTGCTTTAACTCAAGTACAGTATATAATACAGCTTGTGTACCACTGAAATCTACTTCCATATGAAAATCTCCCAGCGTTAAATGTATAAAACTCAGACTTCAGCCATATTTAAAATTTCTTCTGGAACAGAGGCTTCTGTGAATACATTAGAATTAGTGGTAAAATTAATTAACAGCCAAGAATATTAGTATCTAATCCTGCCACACAGCTGTGAGAACTGCTGAATTCAGGTTTGGTGGGATGACTACAGACTGGGAGCCCTAAACTCATCAATATTTTCCTTGCAGAGGTCATAATGTAGAGGAAAAAACTGGGACTCCCTCCCCTGCAGCATGTGGTGGTTTACAAGTGTATATTATAGAAATCAATCTTTGTAGAATTACTTTCCATATAACATTAAAATGATAGGAAGCTTACAGTCTCTCTGAAGTGCATGTGGGTGTGGGGCATCTAAAGATAGGGTGTCTGCCCTGTACGGAGGGGTGTGTGCTGCTTTGGTGTTCAGATATGATCCCCTCAAAAGTACAAGCCCCGCTCCATGGCCTCTTCTCCACAAGACCCTGTAGTCCTTCACCTCTCCCATGTGCTGGAGAAAACCACAGGAGAGAAGACAGAAGGTTGTGGAGAGGCTGCTTATCCCTACTTGAACAGCCTGCGAGTGCTGCAGACTCTGCTCTTCAGTTAATGACTGCAGGTAGGAATAAAATTCGGTAATAACAATACTTACTACAATAATCAATGTATGACAGGATGAATGCCTGGGAGCTGAAATTGGACAGCATTCAAATTAGAAATAAGGCACATTATAATGGCAGAGGCCAAAATGAACCATTCCGGTACCTTGCCTACAACCAAGCAAGACCATGGCGCTGGAAATACTAAAATTAAGATTGGATTTTCTTTACAATAAATGACAACTACTCATTTACTACAGCATCATGTTTAAACACTGCTACGTATTTTCTTTTTTTCTCCTCAAACTCATTTCACAGACAAAATGCAGGAGAATGGTTCTTTTAACTCTTTAACCAGGAGTATTAACTTCCACTGAATTCTTCTCCCTTCTCGCCGCCCCCCCCCCCCCCCCAGTTAAGAAATTGTCGCTCTTGTTAGTTCAGTTTAATAATTCTCTTAAAGGCATCATACCCCCTACACTCCCATAAATTCTCAGCTTTCCTTAATTTGAAAGATTACATGTTTGAACTTCAAACACTTAAAAAAGAGGAGACCATCTCCCTCAAAACGCCTGTGCTAGCCTGACCTTTCTAAATCTGGCTCTGAAGCGACACTCGAGCCGTCAGCAGCACTGGACTGTTTCAGGACTGCGTGGATATGTCCCATGCTGTAGGTGCAGCTCAGTGCGTGAAGAGTCGTGCTCGTTTAGTGTCTTTGTCTTAGTTTTTGAGTACTTTCCGTAACAGAACTACAGGCAAGAGCTCCTCTGCACACAGGAAGGAACCAAAGGCGCAAGTACCTTTTGCAACCGCTTCCCCGTTCGTTTGGTTGCCTTGATAGCAGCGTGTCATGAAAGCATTAACAGCTCTGAGCCGACGTTGGCGGGATTTGGTGAGTACCAGAAGAACAACTTGTGTAAAGAGGTAGCGGAGCAACTACCAAAGCACTTGCTGAGGAAGATGCCATAAGTCTTAGTAAAGGATCTCCACATGCGTGACCCTAAGCAAGAAACCTCCCGGTTTCACCTTCCAGAGCAGAACCAAGTGCTCCACCTGGAAAGAAGCAGCTACACCATTATTTAACCAACTGCTCCGGCGATATCTAAAGGTTACTACCTCCTGCTGTTCATTGCCACGCTGCGAAAGGATCAGCACTCATGGGGTTCGATAAGGAACTGAAGGAAAGGTAACACCTCAAATTTGGCTTTCAGAAGATGTCTGTCTGTGCTTATGGTTACATTTGTTTAGTTCAGGTGTATAATTTAGCAGTTTTCAGGAAAAACTTGCAAAGCTGCAGTAACTTTCTGCATCCTGGGACATGGGAATGACCAGAAGCTAGTAAAGGACGGTATAGGGGACAGTTCTTTCCCCCTTAGAATGAAGCATAAATACGCTGAAGGTTTTTAATTTGCAGTTGTAACACAGATGAGAGCAGCAGGAAAAAAGATATATTTAAATACTACTTATGTATTTCATAACTATAATGAAAAGGTGTTGAAGAATAAAGTTATGGGAGAAAATGATCCTGAGAAAGAAAGACAAAAGAAATAAGCAATTCACAGGAAGAGGAGAACTACAAGATGGGAGAAACTTGCCTGCTAAATTGTGTATTGCACAGTGAGACATTGGGTGGAGTGTTTTTACAGTCTAATACACGTATGTTTGGCTGTGGTATTTTTGCCCCCATTTCCTCATAAGTTAAGAGCTGCAAAGAAATAGTTCTGGTTAGGCTAGAAAGAATGGAGAAATGGGTGGTATTTCTAAAGGAGAGGTATTTTTCACTTACTGGGAAGATTTGAGAATTCTGCTTGCAACACTATTGGCCCTGGATCCTCTCCCTTGTTTATATTTTGAATTTTCAAGTCACATACTGAATTATGCCAAGTGACAGAAGGGAAAATGTCTGTGTGGAGCAGAGTCATGCTCCCACGAGGAATTGGCTTCCTTGGCATATCACTGTTTTCAGGCACTAGTGACCCTCTGAGCGAGAAAGGGAAAGAAGAACGATGAGCCAGATTTTCAGACAGGCACGCACAATTAAGCACATTTGAATGTGCCTTATTTACGCTCTTTAGGAGTTATTTGTATTTCGCTCCTGAACAGTTTGAGCCTACTGTAACCTTATCTAGTAGCCACAGAGCTTGCTGCCCTCTTCAAGGGCTTGATTAGCTTGACCTTGCTTTCATCCTTTCTAACAGCGATGTAGTTCCTGACTGGGTAGAACAGATTTTGCCCAGCTGTAAGGCATGCACAGTAATTACAAGTTAATGGGGGAAAAACATGAGCTAGGTGTAGGATATACACATAATGCAGGATCTATGTATGAGTATGGAGCAAGAAGGTGACAGGCTGAGTGTGTTTACTAAAGGTTTCTGTCAGCATGCATTTTAGGCTGTGATTACAATTAGCATTTTTTTATGAAGCTTCTCTCTCACTTAAAATTTGCAAGACTGTACACATGGCCCACTGCTTCTTAATATAGCAAACATCAGTAGAAATTATATACGCTCTCATGACTTGGCTTACACTTGAACCCAACTTTCTGGGTGAGGAATAACTGACTTTGATGCCTCATTTGACCACTGATACCATTCATGTTTTTACTCAAGCACACTTGTGCCAGACCCATAATAGTTAGTCTGGCTTTGTAGTAGGTTTATACTATTGTCCAGCTTCCCAGATGAGAAGGGAAGTCTACATGCATAAACATGTGTCTTACTGTAGTAGGCAAAATGGTTCATGGGTGCTTTAGCCGAGTTCAGAATACTCAGTGGAAAAGCTGAAGAGGCACGGCTGTGGAGAAAAATTGCAAAAAAGGGGGCAAGAAGTAGATACAACTTTGTGGTTCACAGTTTATTTAAAACCACTTGCAAAGGGGTCAGTACAAGCAGTCCTAAAATCTTTCTTCTGGATTAAAGAACCGAAACAAGAACTGGAATATTCCAATTAGCAAAACATACTAAATTATTGGCAGAGTTCAATGAATGCAGGTAGTCCACCTGACTTCAGTGCCCATCTTTCTGTGGCCAGGATACATAATAAGATAAAGCAAATGGAAACTCCTCTCTATATAATGGCAATTGTTGATAGGTTGGTTTTTTTCTTTAATATTGATTTTTCTGAGCACAACCTTTTGTAAAAAACCCATCATCTCAAGAAACTCTTTGGCTGCGTACACCAGTCAATGACACTTAGTCCCATTAGCGGGAAAATGGACACAACCACCTAGGGAGTCTCTCTTCAAGGAAAGAGAAGAAGCTGTTGGAAGACAGGCTGAACAGAATCTCATCTCTTACTCTAACTAGTTAGAGACTTTGACTAACAGTGTATTCTGTTTAACCACAGAAAAACTAGTCCAAGAGGATGTTCCCACGATGGGGACTTATACAAAAAATATCATCACTGTGACCAGAACGCTGGTGAGAGACCTGTAAAAATCTCTGGTTTTGTAGTTCCTGCCTCCTGGGTCACTCTGAAATAACCAAATAATGAACTGAAGGGCTAATGATAAAGTGACAAAGTGCAATGGACATGGTACAAAATATCTTAAAATACCATGAAATTGGCCTTAACAATAGTTTGTTAAAAAACGATGAATTGTAAAGGAAAATGGAAGTGTAAATAACTTTGATTTAGGAAATAATAAAGACTTGATGGGTTTTGGCATGTGACCAGTCTATCAGATCCTTAATGAAAATACGCATTTGAGAGCCACTGGGAGCTTTGTCT
Source organism: Astur gentilis (assembly GCF_929443795.1). Lineage (NCBI taxonomy): Eukaryota > Metazoa > Chordata > Aves > Accipitriformes > Accipitridae > Astur > Astur gentilis. The sequence goes on from NC_064904.1 coordinate 15,451,890, forward strand.
GTTGGTATGATGGAGGAAAATATCCCATGATATACGCCTATTTTGTATTAGATTTTCATGAATCGGAGAGGTTCTGGCTGATGAAGGTACACAAGGATAGCTAATGCTAGACTAGCTTGCACTCAGCCGTTTTGGTAAATAGTCTATTTGGAGGAGAAACATCAGAAACTTCTTAGTTCTTCAGAATTTCTTCCTAAACAAATGGCATAATTTTTAGAGCCTCTGAATGCAACAGAACAGATGTGTAGCCCATTGAAGATCATCCATGCAAAAAAGTTAGTACACAAGTTCTAGAAGAATGCAAGGTGGTCCTTCAAAAGCTTTTTCCTTTGATGCATAATACTCGAACGTGCAATGGAAAGAGGGCACAAGTAGCTGAGACCAAGCCTGTTATTCAGTGGAGAAAAGTTTTAAAAAAGAAAAGATGAAGCCCACTCCCAAATTACCTTTCCCCTTGGGCAAAACATCCTCAACATTGTTTTTAAGACTTAATACAGACTACTTGCCTGGACTTGCAGCCAAAGTAGCTCCCTTATTGCTTCTTTTTAGGAAAAAAAAATAATGAGATGGGAATGGGTCCGTGAACACAAACATGCAGGGTCAAGTCTCAAGCTGGCATTGCTGCTAATTCACCCGGGCACTGAAGTGCCCTTGATTCCAGAGAAGGCGTTAAGAACGGACAACATGACTTTACTGCTGCTGCAGGGAAATCAGGCTAAGACATAAGCACGTGTCTCCTGAATGTTAGTTGAGGTAGAGAAAACATACACCACCTCCTGCAGGTTCTGCCAGTATCCTGAGCAGGGACTGGCTTTGAGCATTAAGGTGAAATCCAGTCATTCTAAGAAATACCATCTATCCCCCCCCAAGTACTTCTTCTTGGGGAAAAAAATAAACACACAAAGATTCTAACAAACAGAAGTATTGCACAAAGGTCCTTCGGGCCTGATGGTCAAGGACCTACATGTGGAAGCTGTTATCAGTCCTCCTGCAATATGAGGTATGCCCCACTGTACATCCATTCCAGAAAGCAAGAGGGTCGAGCTATGAAGAGCCGCCACGTAGGACCGATATGGGCTAAACTAAAGGGCTTTGTGGCTAGATCAATGTTCCCACCTGCAAGAAGTACGCTGGGTTTGGATTCCAGAAATAAGTCTGTTGCATGGGAAATGTGAGCCATCCTATTCAGCACAGTTTGTAAAAGTAGCAGCCATCTGTCGGGGTTTATAGAAGGCTGAGAAACACAGGATGTTTACTTTTATTCAGATGTGGAGTGGATGTGCCTTGTATGAGCAGACTTGTTACAAGACTAATAAAACAACTGGGACATTAAGCTCAAGAGAAAAGCTTGGTTTATGTAGTAAAATTGAACGTGAGCAAGATAGAAAGCCTTACAAATATACATGCACATACGCATATACATAATCATTTAAGTAAATGTCAGCAGAAAACAGGCCAGACAGAAATTCAGAACAAATACGACACTAACTTTGAGACTAAATTGACTGCTTTCCGAAGTGCTTTCTGGAAACCACTCCCCAAAGAAATAATCTACAAAAGGTAAGGCAAGGAAGGGTCCAGCTTCAAAATAAACCTACATGGCAGAATTACGAGCCGAGATTAATTTAGATAAACTCTCCAAAAGGCCATTTGGCATTACTGACAAAACTGAAACGTTGGTGCATACAGCGTGAATCCCAGGCCCTCTGAATATGAGACAAAGGCATTCCCTTATCATTGGCAGTGATCACCAAGACCACATAAGACACTTGAGAGGGAACTGGGCTCAGGTGTCTTTGACTACAGGAAAACGTCATCATCAATGCAAATAACTTCATGCTGCTGCTAATGTTAACCACCAAAGGGGAAAAATTCCCATAAGAGTCCGAAGGATGCAAGCAGAATTCTGCAAATGCTAAGTGAACGCATCCAAGAAGTAACCAAAGATGCAGATGGAGACGCTGGCAAACAGCATTAGCAACAGCTAAGGTTGTTTTTGCCAACAAAGGAAAAAGTTAAGTATAGTAAATCAAATAAAATTAAACATGTAGCAGCAATAGATGCCCTATTTTTTTCTGCAAATGTCTTTTACCATTTTTTTCCCTGAGAGGTAATAAGTATTTTTGTAAATCTCAGTTGAAAGCAGACTACCTTACTTATATTTCTGTCTAATGGCTTGAATAAGCAGATAACATTTCAGATGGCAAATGTTTTTGCAACCAAAATAAAATAAAAAATTCTGCATACATGGCATTCTGGTTGAAATATCCTGTAGATGATCACCAGCAGGACCAACACGAGATGGTAATTTCCTTGAAGAAACAATCTGAATGGAATGATAGGCAACGGTACTGTATGAAAGCTTTGGCATGTGTATTTGTTATAATCCTGTCAATTTGTTAAAAGCAAAGCAGTGAGTTGCAGTGGGGAACAGGAGGCAAGTTACATCGCTTATCTATATGTATCAAAACAGTTTGCTAAGTGCAATGCTACCAGGAATTATGAAAAAAAATCTCTAAAGCATATTCACTGTTGTCTATTAGAATGGTAGTGTGTAACTTCCTGTAACATTCCAACGAAAAATAGCTGGATCACACTGGGAAAAGGCCTGAGGTGGGTTTCAGTGGGTGTGGAATTACATTTGATGAGACCAGAACAGTTTGAATGTCAAGGAATGAAATTCTGGATCAAAAATAGTGTACTTTGGAAGAAAGTTTGGTAACTCAGAAAGGACGTTTTATGTAGAAGATGGAGAAAATTTATTTTCCTGTTTTCCAGGACATGGCTTACGTAACACTCACTGCAGTGAGTTTTCAAGAAAGATCATAATATGAATTTGATGTAGGTATAAATCAGTAAAAAAAAATAAATCACATTTTAAAATTGTACTCAAGCAGGCATTGAACAGCGTTGCCCAGGAGTATCTCACACTCAAGCTACAAGATGGTGATAAAATTTCCAGAACTAAGCTCTACAAAGATTATAGGACTAAAAAAAATTGCCTCAACAGCCCGTCGTTAAACCTCAGTAACTGCAAGACACTGGAATTGTTCTAAAACAAACATGCAGGGAAGAGCTTGTTTGAAGGGCTCTCATTAGTACTAAAAGCTCTCAATATTAGAATTTCATTGCCTAGTGTATTTTTAATGGACTTTAACACATGAAGTATGGATGCACACCTATAGAATTGCAGTTAGAGATCAATCTGCTCAGAGGTAGGAGCTCATCTAGAAAGACACATATTAGAACTGAACATGACTCAGAAGTGCACAATTCCATTAAATATTTATTTATTCAAGACGAGCGAACAGTCTATGTGATCTGATTATTTTTTATCTGTATTTGAGCTGAAATGGCTCAAGTGGGAGCCACAATTTCTTTGAATGTACTAAATATAGCTTAAGATGAATTTTCCAGAGGTGTCTGCTGGTGCTGCTTTGTGCCTTAGCAAATCATGGTTTTAACTCCTCCTTGCATCTTCTTAAAAAGGAAAATCTCAACTCTATTTTTGATCTTCTCTCATTCAAGTCTTGGCTATTGATTCTTGCTATAAATCCTTCCAGGACCCACCTGACACTGGATAATGCTAAAAATTCTCTAAGTGTGGGAAATGGATAGCATGTCAAAGAAACCACTCAATAATGATAATATGCCAAATCTTATCATAACATATCACAGATTTTATATTGGCTCAAATTCTTCTATATTTACTGAGTTATCTTACCCTAAATCTGGTGTCTAGACTTCTCTATAGAACAGATTTTTAAAGTTGATAATGGTGCATTTTTATTTAGTGGCAAATAAGCTTCTAAACTCATTAATGTGTTGTATATGTAAAGTATATTGCAATTATGGTAGCCCGTTAAAAGTGTAAGGACAATTTAATCTCATTGGTGCCCTTGGGCATCTGGTTTTTTAAATTTTGTTTTATTTGAACCTGTTCATACCTTTTGGCACTGTAACAGGACGTGAAAGCTTGTAATACTCCATCTTGCCAGATAACAGAAGAACAAATAATACAAAGCAGTTTTGAAAAATAAGTCAGTCATTCACCCATCTCCATTCCATCCAAGATCTTGACAGACCTCTATCAAATTCAGCCTTAAGTTTTTTTCTTCCAAGCTCAACATCCCCCATGTATTAATCCTCTCCTTGTTCGGGAATTGTACCAAGCCATCTTATTTCTTGTCTTCCTCTATATTCTTTTCTAAATACGGTCTATACCGAATTACACGGAGGTCAAGACAAGGAAGGATGCATGATGGATTTGTATAATGATGTCTCTCGTTTTATTCACTATTCCTTTCCTAACCTTAGCATTCTCATCTCTTTTTGTCATCAAGTACCGGCGAGGCTTTAATGCCATTCCTTCTCAGCGCTTCCTAAAAATCAGTTCCATCAATGTGCTCCTTTAAAGTGAGACATTCTCATCCCTTCAACTAAGTTTTCAAACTTCCAGCACTTGCACAGAACACCACCATTTTTGTTCTTGTTCCAGTTATCTATTTTTGTGCAGTCTGCTTAGTCAGGAGATTGTTTAGGTGGTTCTTTGCTATTTTCTGTCTAAATCTAATCAATTTCTGTCTTCTTCTAGGATTCATAGCTTTTGGATTTCAATTCCAGTTCCTGTCTCACCTGAAGACCTTTCTAACTAGTCATTTATAGGGTATCTGTAATTCCTATACCGGGTCACAAAAGAACTACAGCCCTCCTTATTCATACAATTGTCTCAGTGGTGAAATCATCCTGTTTGTTTAACCCTGACAGTGGATCTGGGAAGATGCTAGAAAATGCTCTTATAACCTCTCTCTTCCTCTCCTTCCTACGGCAGGAGCATTCAGACGGATTCCTTTGCAGTGCTTCCCTACAGCAACATCCCTCCTGCTGTATCCACCAGCCAGGGAAGAGCCAGCAGCGCTGACTGCCTTGCACCCGTACTGCCTAACCCCGGCCGAGGGTGGATGTCGCGGGGACTGCTGTGTTTTGCTCAGTGCGAGGGCACACCTGATCACGCAGCAGGCTCCTGGGAGGATTTGTGTTTAGACCTGTGACTAACGCTCAGCTGCTTCTTTCCAGGCAGCTTTGCTCCCGACGCCTCTCAGCAAGTTGTTCAAAAGCTCTGCGGAAGCGCCCTTGGCACCCGTACAGCCCTTCCTCTGCCCAGCTTCGTACCGCAAGCTTTGGAACCCATTCCGACTTATATTTTAAACAACTTATTTAAGAAGTGCTGCAAGAGTCCCTCTGATGTTAAGCATTCCCTGCAACGCTGAGCTGAGCTACAGACTATAGAACACTTCCACTTGCCATAATTGGAAAACTTTAAAAAAAGTATTGTATAGGTTAAAGCTGTACCATGAGATGAAGATAAAGCAAGTTGAAAAAAACACAACACAAATACTTGCTCGTTCTCTTTTATAACAAAAAGAACAAGATATCTCTATCTCAGTCTACTGCGTCCTCTTTTATAACAAAAAGGACAAGATATCTCTATCTCAGTCTACTGTGTCCTCAGGGTCTCTGTACTTGGGGAAAATCTCAAGTGTTTTATCAACTGCTGCTATAACCATGAGAGATGCACCAAGCTTGGGAGGGAGCCAGGAGGTACTCCACTGGAGATGTGGGAAGTGCCATGAGAGCAGCAGTTCATATACTTAAAGCGCTGCTGGACACCTTAACCACGCTCTGGTATTTTACTCATTTTATTTCTTCGGTTTGGGGTGTGTAGAGGGTGCTCATCTGAAGAAGATGGCTTTATACTGGGAGATCGTAACAGCGTACACATTGGCTTAGCCCGCATTAAATGCAGAGATAACCGAAATGAGGAGACTTGATCACAAAGCAAAGAAATGGAAGCAGACCTTGTTTCACGTGGGATTCAGACATACCCCAGTGGCCCAGGGGACCACGTAACACAGGGGCAGGCGCGCTCTTTCCAAGCGTAGTTCCAGGCACCAGAGGCAGCCCCGTGGGTGCTGTGCCGGGGGAGAAGCGGGGGGAGCGCTGGAACCTTCAGAGGCAGTTGGGGAGCGACAGTTGGCGAGAGGAGGTTGGCTGAGGAACACACCGCAAAGCCTGAAGAAGGCAGAGGTAAACAGGCAGCAAAGGAAAGTTAACAAAAAATTCAGAAAACTAGGCTTAAAGGAGCGCCTGGGGCCTGAAGGCAAGTTAAGACGCTGGGGGAGGGGAACAAAATAAGAACAAAAACGTGACTTGAGGAATAAGTGAAAGCAGTGTTGTGCTAGGAGGAGGCAGCTAGCCAGCTGCCGAGGCGAGCAAGCTCCTACTTATCTTGCCATGTTGACTACAGAAACAGACTTCAAATGACGCAGTGTCTATAAACAGAGAGGAAGAATTAGTTCCCATTCTGGTAGTTTTGTCTATGACCCTAAAATCCTTACCGCACACATGCACCAGGAATGCAGTTCCTGAGGGCACCGACAGCGTTATCACATAGCTGATGAGAGGAGGAGTGGTAGGCAAAAAGTGATAAGCACTTGCTTATTATTACAGAAACTTGGTACGGTGATTACAGACGTTGCCCCAAAGTTGGGACGTACCGTTCCTCCCCAAAAGTTAAAACATATGAATCAGAAGTCAACTGCAGGGTAAACGGACTAAATAGAATGGCTTTTTGTTACACACGAATTTGATTCAAAAGTAAATAAAAAATCTCAGATTGTCCTGTTTCAATCAAACTGATGGAGCAGGACAGTTACTTTGATGCAGTATTCCACTGTGTTCATTTTTATTAAAAGATGTATCAGAAAAGCCTTGTTCGCATGCTGATTTGCCTCTTCAAACAGCACTGCTGCTTCCTCCATACCACTTTCTCTTTCTGGTCTTTTTCCTGCTGGTCTGAATAATTAGTTCTCTGGGGAGATCAAGTCTTTTCTTGCTTACTAGTATTGGAACAGGCAATATCTGAACTAATCCCATGGTACCCCTGATAATGCTCCCTTTGACAATATAGGAGATCCTTTATGGAGCATTACGTGACCCTTACTGTAGACAAATACGCGTCACGATGTGCTACGTGAAACATTTACAAGCTCCAGCTAGATCTATTTGTGTTTATCACTCAATGGAGCAGGACTTCCACAGTGGTATCTATGTAGCAATCCTGTTTGATAAGCTGCTATGTAAAAAGCAGAATGCCAATGCGGATGCAAGCTCCGTATTCCTGCCTGCGTGGCCATAACAGATGGTCTATAGTGGAACTTCAGTCACACAAAAAAACATCAAGTGGCACAAATCTGAGTCACTGGTAACAAAATCTCTGTTTTGGAGGACTCTTGACTGCTGTTCTGACTGTTCAGGTGCTAAAAAGGACAGTGCCTAACTGGTAAGGAGCTGGCCCTGGAAATTCCTTTCTACGCTATTTTTAAAAATCCCTTTTGTAGGACAGTAAGGCAGTATAACTTTTAAAAAGGATAAGCTTGTCTCGTGCCTTTGATAGCAGTGGAGAAACACGGATCAAAATAACTTACTATTGCTTGTGGATCTTCAGGAAGGGCTGCAGGTATTGAATGCATGCATGTTTTTATACATATGCCTACACACGTGTATGCGAGGAGTCGATCATGTGAACTTGATCTGATGACAGTTAATTTCTCCTTCTTGCAAACTGGTGTTATATATTTATACAAACACATATAAATAGATACAGATACACATCTATGTAAAACAGCTGTAGTACTTATTTCTTCTCCATCTCTGCTTGGGATTCACATAATCATATAGACTATATGACTAAACACAGACTAAACAGAGCATAGGAGAAGGACAAGTAACAGTGCCCCTTTGAAAAATTAGCAGTTTAAGATTCCTATCTTATGTTGTGATCTCAAATCTCCTCACAGATGGAGACTTTACAGACCAAAGTAGAAAAAAGAAAGCAACCTGGGAAAAAAAGGGAAGCCAACTCTGTAACCTTTGCTGGCCAAGTGATAAAGAAAAGGTAAGATTTCTGTTTATTTACTGACAAAGCCTGTATTTTTCTTGAATTGTTACCATATAAACATTATCTGATATAAAACACGTCATAAAAATGCTTTATACGATCAAGATGGACAAACATACCACATGACGCATTTTTCATCCAAGAAATAAACTAGCTGAACGCATTATTTACCACCTTGTTCAGCTATACTGAAGAAGTAAGTCTATAGCTATTACACAAAGACAGAATGAAAAGTAAAAAACCCTGCGGGCACAGGATAGTGGACTTGGACCAGTAGTCTTGATTTTTATCACTTCTATGGCAGTTATTTTAATACCCACATCACATGCTTCAGTTTTAGATTTTTAGTGTTTTACAAAGATGGATTTCTTTTAATACTGGGAAGACCAAAGTACAACCACATAAAACGACATGCTCAGCTTCACCTAAAAAGCCAGTCTAGCCATCGGACTGTGCTAGAACTTCCCTTTTGCAGAGTATGCCATCAATAACTTTATGAGCTGCTCATTGCATTGTTCATCCAGATCAAAAGCAGTACACAGGACAGTGAATAAATCTGAGAATTAAAGTATGTCACTGACAAACACAACTAACAGAATTAAAGAACATAAAAATAACAAAGCAAAACATGTGCATCTGCAGGTTCCGTCCCTCACTGATGGGGGCACCAGGAAGTTACCTTGTTTTTGCCAAATTTTACCTTATATCGGTATAACCCTTCTGACCTACATTCTTTGTTATCAACCCTTGCCTGCATTTAGGTTATTTCAGATGGTTTGGTTTAAGTGAATTTAATGTTTTAAACATTTACAAATATGTACAGATCTCTCTTCTGAATTTACAGTTACACAACCATTCTGTAACCGTGGCACAGTTCAATCTTAGTTAAGTTTTGTTTTTAATACAATTCTTCTGAGAAATGCAATCGATTTACAAAGGATGACAAATTTACAGTTTTCTGACTTAAAACCATGTGAAATTTTATTTTAGAAGATGTCTTGACTGCTTGATTGTCCACCTGTCCAGCAATAAAAATGAAGGGATAGCATTAGGGCTGCTGTGGTAAATAATTTCTTAAGTAGCATTACTGTCTACTTGAGGGAGAAATAACCAGCTTGGTGGGTCAGCAGAAACAGATGCGGGGGTAAAACAGGTCAGCAAAATTGTGAATAGATCATACTGACTCAAAAGTATTTGTACTGGCACGTGTAAACAGGAACGTAGTCTGTGACAGGCATGACAGCAGATGCTGGCGCTGTTGAGGCCTTAATTGTAGTACTGTGTCCAGTCTTGGGTGCTGCAGTTCAAAAAAGATGTGAATGGTTTTGAGACAACACAGGGAGAAGAAATAATTATCTTAAGAGGTTTAAAACTGTGACAGACAAGGAAGGATTGAAATGAGCGGGAATTGCTTAGTCTATAGGTAAAAAAAATTAGGGGAGACATTTTTTAAGCTATGCAGGAGGCATACTGAGACACGAGAGGCAAAACTGCTCATGTCCATTACAGTTATACTTCAGTAGCCACGAGCTTTTATTTTAACTAGTGTTCCAGCTTCCTCAATGTGAGCTGGACCAGAGAACTTACCTGGCTGAAAATTAGCAATTTTGACAGTAGTTTCACAACAGCTTGTATCACTCTAAATCGAGTCTGCCACAGTCCCACCTCCTCTGTTATGTCAACATTGGTACTCGCATACCTGGAGGGTAAGCTGAGTGAGACAAAAACTAGGTATCCTTTGTAGGATTAGTGATGTTCAGAGGGTTCAGGCACTCACTGCCTGCACATACGGGGTGCACGTGACTGACCCATCAAAAGCAACCAGCTCTCAAGCTGCCCTTGATCACATTTGCTAAAAAAATGACTGTACCTCAGAGGGTTTTGGTCCTATCAACACAGGAGGACTGCTGCTCATGTGACTCTTTTTTTTTCCTGCCAGAAATACAAGGGAAACAGTGGGTAGTATTTTCAAACGTAATAGTCACATTAATACCATTAGTTGTATTTTGGGGGAAAAAACCCCAAACCCAACAGCAAAACCCCCACCAAACACCAAGCCATCAAGTAAATACATTTAAACAAAATTTATGATGTTTAACAATATCATCTACAAGCACTCGTTGTGTTGGCCGCTACGCACATAAATACACAAAAAAAAAAAAAAAAAGGGGGGGGGGGGGGAGGTTTGCAAAATGATTCAGACAGCAATCGCGCACTGGCTAAAGAAACCCAAGGGTAAGGGGTGCAGGGCTGCAGAAACCCTGCCGCCGAGAAGTCAGCCACTGCCTGCCGGCTCCCATTACGGAGCAAAACAAGGCAACGGCGGGCCCTGCCTGACGCCGTTCGGTCCCTCCGGCGGCCCCGCGGCCTCTCGCACCGCCAGGCCGGCCCCTCCCGCCCGCGGCCTTCCCCGGGAAGGGGGCTCTGGACCCCCTTACGAGGGCCGGGCGCGGCGGGACAGCGACTTTACCTCAGCATTAGCAGGGTTTTACCTCAGCATTGCCGTTTTTGGTTTGTTTTTTTTTTGTTTTTTTTTTTTTTTTTACCTCAGCCGACGGGCTTCGCTCTAGCGGCGGCCGGCGCTCGTCCGGCTCGCAGAGGGATGAGAAGCGCGATGCCGCCGCCGAGCCGCCGGCCGCCGCCGCCGCAGCCCCGACCGGCACCGGCACCGGCACCGCCTCCTCCTCCTCCTCCTCCCCTTCCTCCTCCTCCTCCTCCGGCAACGCTCCGCTTTCCCGGCTGTCCCGGCGGCGGCGGCGGGCGCCAATGAGGCGGCGCGTCCCGGCGGCAGGCTCCAGTGGGCGGGCGCGGGGGGCGGGCCGCGGGGCCGGGGGGGGCGGTGGCAGCACTCTCGGTTGTGAGTGAGTGAGTGAGTGTGTGTGAGTGAGTGAGTGCCATGGCCGGAGCCCGCTGAGAGTGACAATAGGAGCGAGCCGGAGCGCGACCCCGACGCCCACCGGGACCCCCCCTCTCACCTGAGCCGGCCGCCGGCGGAAGAGGCCTTCCCTCCCTTCGCAGCACCGCCGCGCCGCCCGCCCGGCCTGCCCCCCCCCTCCCCAGCCCCCCCCGCCCCGGCTCCCGGCCGCCCGCCCGCACCGCGCCCGCCGCTCCCCCTCGGCTCGGCCCGCACTCGGCTCCCCTCGCGCCCCCACCCTCCCCCCCCCCTCCCCGCCGCCTCCTCCTCCTCCTCCTCCTCCTCCTCCTCCTCCTCCTCCTCCTCAGGGCCCCCCCCCCCTCCGCCGGGCTCCGCCGGGAATGTGAGTGAGGCAGCAGCCATCGCAGGCAGGGGGCCGCGCCGAGTGCATGGGACTGAGCGGAGCCCGAGCAGCCGCCCGCTCCTGAACCCGCCGCCAACGCCGCCCTGCGCCGGGGAGGCCGCCAACGCCGCCGAGGCCTACAGGCTCCTGCGCCGCCGCCGCCGCCGCCGCCGCGGCAGGGACCGAGCCCGGCGCGTACCACACTCGGGCCGCCGCCAAGGCATCGGCCGCGCTCCGCCAAGCCCGGCTCACGCCGCCGCCGCCTCCCTCCCGTCTCCGGCTTCTCTACCAGGAGGGTCAAGGTAACTCCATCCCTCCGTCCCTCCGCGCCGGCCCGCGGGGGAGCGGCGAGGCGGCGGCGGCGGTGCGGGGAGGAGGCGCGGGCGGGCCGAGGCGGGGAAGGGGGGGGGGGGGGGGGGGGCGGCCGGGCGGCGGTGAGGAGGCGCGGGGGGCTGCGGGGAGGACATGTTCCAGCTGCGGTGCTCCGCCGCTTCCCTTCTGGAAATGACAGCCGAGAGCAGCAGGCGGGAGGCAGCTAATTACACCTCTGCTTCGCCGGGCGCGGAGCGAGCCGCTGGCTCCCTTCCCCGGTGGTATCCGTCGGTATTTTCACGTCCACTCGCCTCTCCGTGCATTACAACCCCCCCACCCCGCGGGGACCAGCAGATCTGATGTGCGTGGCTTCGTATTTACCAAAATACTTCGGGAATAAAATAAGATCCCCTGCTGAAAGAAACGAGAAGCAGCGGCTGGGGTTGCAGCTTTCCCACTCGCACACAATGAATAATCTCGGGCTTCCCCCCCCCCCACCCCCCCACTGTTCGTTGAAACAGTGTGTTTCACTGTGATAGTGTATTCAGGAGAGCGAATGTTCATTTGGAGAGATGAAAAAAAGATCAGTGTTTACTGTAAGGTTGTTAGGCTGGATGTAGTCTTGTTGAATTAGAATTAGATTTTAATAATTTATAAAGCAGGTTAGGGAAACTGTTACTAAATTTACAGCAGAGAAGTGTCAGTAAAGCTTCTTGCTGACACAATGATCCTGCAGTTTAAGTGATCTACTTTAGTCCCTGTCCATTAATATTATTATTATATTTTTTGGTAATTTAATTTTGAGAGAGCATGCAAACATTTCTGCAGAAATGGTTACACTTTAATGGTGCACGTGATGAGGGGGTGAATCTTTTTGATGAGATGAAATGGGGCCAACCAGTTCAGGTTTTAAGAATATGTTTTTGCTGATATTTCCAGAATTTGGTTTATGTAACAGGTAACTTTGTGTTTATGTTTTTTTGGCGGACTGTTGAAATCTTGGAAGTGGGTTGCCAAAGTACAGGCCCTTCTATTTCAGTTTATCTGACTTTTTATTTATTAATCTTGGCTGGGGCCTGAATGCCCTGGTGGTGGTGGCATTCCCCCCCCCCCCCCCCCCCCCCCAGATGATAAACAAGAGCAGTTTAAGGTGCAGGTTCATGTTGCTGATAGTAAATTATATTTAGAAAGCATAAGTTGGTAGTGAAAGAATGCCTCAGGAGAAATCAAAAAGATGGAATAAGGTTTTTTTCATTATTGTAATGCCAGCTGCACAGTTCAGCTTCTGGGTGCTGCACATGCTTCCTCGAAGAAGCTATGGAGTTTATACTTCCATTTTTGATAGGTTTAGTGCACGTATATGTAATTTTCCATTAAATAGTTTTTTCAAAACTTGTTTACACTGTTGCAATAAATCATACTTTCTAAAGCTTTTCTTACAAAAGACAGACCCAAGTAGCATGTTTCAATGGATTTAATAATTTATGAAGCATATGAGTAACCAAATATTTTAATAAAATAAGCACTCGAAAGTGTTCTCTATATTGTGGAATCAACTTCTTTTAGCGTACGAGTCACTTTGGTAATTGAAGTCAACAGACATTGAGGATGAGTAATGCTTTCCAAGGACATGTTCTAAGACCCTGATCCTGCAAATGCTTATGCCGATGCTTAACTTTGCACGAGTGTGTAGCCTTACTGAAATCAACAGAGCTGCTCTTGTTAATGATCGTGTTATTAATGCAGGTAGTTGTGTTGATTTCAGTAGAGGTGCACATGCTGGTGAAGTTAACTGTACACAGAGCCGCTTGAAATATGTAGGCCTAAGTTCCTCCTATCTCGTTTCCCTTAACTATTACTCATGTATTTCACCAAGATGTGATGGGCCTTTTTAACAGACAGGACAAGACTAGTAAATACAACAGCTGGATGGATTAATTCACTGTTTAAATGTTTCCTTTAGCTATTTCTTAGTTGTATGGAATCAGCTACAGGAGTACTACCAAGGCAAGTTTTATAGGAAGAAGCAATGCTTATTTCTTAGACCAGCTGATAGGGTTGGGAAACAAACAAACTTTTGCTTGCAGAAACCTTTTCTTGCTCTCTGCCTCTCCCTGCAAAGCTTGTCTGGCTTATGCCCCTAGAACAGTTATGGCTACCACATTGCTATTCTTACAGAAATGCCAGAACGTGGAATAACTATGTGTAAAGAGACTCACAAGAAAATAACTGCGTATTTCTAAAATGGAGAATAAAGAAGTAATATGTGGAATTTGTCAGTGTTAGTGCAATTGTGAAGCATAGCAGTACTTTTTGCTATACTTTCTTAAATTTCTATAAAATCTTGTGTGTAGGTGTGGCAAATAAACTGTATTTTTCTTCTGTCCTATTTTTTGTGTCCTATGCATATTGATGACTTTAATGCCAAAAAAACCATTTGTACCTTTTTGTTTACCCGTTCTTTAGCACTCATGGTCCCTTCCAGAATGAGTTGAAATTACTTCGTCCCAAAGAATACATAGTTTAAGGCTACAATCCTATGTCAGGTCTGCAGGTGTATGAAGTTCTGTTGACATAATGATGTCAGCATTAGGTCTGAATTTTTCCTGCTGCAGGATTTTTGGCAAATGGGAGGCATAGATAAAAAAAGTGAGTGAGAAGAATTATTACACTGTTCCATTAAGTTTGTTCCATACAATTTGTGCATATGTTGGTGGGGTAGCTCTTTTAACAGCCTGTCTGGGTGAACTGTCAGCAGGAGAGTGGTGCAGAAAGAAGATTATTTTTGGAAAATTTAGGTTAATATTTACCTATTTCATCCATTTGGAATATATTTGTAACATTTGTTTTCCTTCAGTAGGGATATGTCCTCAGCACCAACTACTCCTCCATCAGTGGATAAAGTAGACGGATTTTCTCGGAAGTCCGTCAGAAAAGCCAGACAGAAGAGGTCACAAAGCTCTTCCCAGTTTAGGTCTCAGGGCAAGCCTATCGAGTTAACTCCCCTGCCTCTGCTAAAAGGTAAGATCAAGAATGATTTTTAATAAATAAAACAATTTTACTCTACAGCCAGCTTCTAAACTCGCAGTATTTTATTGCCAGAAATTGCAGGGAAATTTTGCCAGCAAAATGCCAGAAATGTATGTATTTAAGCTCTACAAAATATTTTATCTGTGACTTGAGGGTGTGGTAATTGTTTGCAATACTTTTGAAAGTTTTAAATGCTAATGTTTACCTGTACCATGACTTGAACTTTCAAGGTGCTCAGGCTATGTGTGAGTTATTTGAGTTTGAGAATGCTCAACAGTTGATATAAATGAGCAACAATTTTGGTAAGGGTAAATTGGCTTGTAAGCAGAGGGAAGCTGGTTTTTAGTATAATTTCTTGATGTGTGGGTCTGCAACTGTGGCAGTGGTGCCAAATGCAGCCCACAGGCATATTTTGAATGCCCTACAGCAAGGTATTAGTGGGGACATGGGACCCCCTCTCATACTATTTGTGAATGGGTAGCTCCTAGCTCCTGGCTTCTGTTGGGTTTTGAAATCAAAAGGTCCCATGAGCTGTAGCCTCTCAAGAGGAAAGATGCTGCCAGGCAGGTCTTAGGCAAGACACTACTGTTTTGAGAGCCTGCATACCCCAGCTCTGGTTGAGTTTCTGCTGGCAGATTTAACCTCTAATTTGGGAGAAAAAACTGTGATCCAGCATAATACCCTTGAAAGGATGCCAATATCTCTAATATCTTGAATGCTTCCCCTAAATCCGTTGTCACTGAATCTCGGTACAAATCCAGGGGCCAAAAGCACCTCTCAGAATTATGTCTGTCTGGTAAGAAAGGGGGAATCGCCTTTCAGAAGTGTTTCTTTTCCACTGAATTCTCAAATTTTTTTTTAGTTTTGTGGATTTTTTTTTCATTGCTATTCTTTTCTGCTATAAGTAGGGAAAATAAGCATGGCTGGTGCTGATAATTCTGGGAAATAGCAAGATTAATACGTTTAATATTATGTCTGTCCCATATTTGCTTTGTGGGCAAGTATATTTCCCACATTACCTCTACTACCTGTTTGACAAATTTGTTAATCAGAGTATTGAAATATGTCATAAATGTGTAATTGCACTTTGGTTTAGTTCTTAACCCCACTTCTCCATAAGAAGAGAGAAGTTGCAAAAAAAACCCCCCCAAAACAAACCAACCCCTCCCAAAACCTCACACCTTAGCGTGTATCTTTTACTTAAATTAAAAGTAGGATTCTAGAATTAGTTCTAGCGGAGTTGTCATTAAAATATGTGGGGCTTCTTTCTGTGGGATACCTGTAAGAATGCACAAATGGTCATACTGGGTCAAAAGAAAGGTCCATCTAGCCCCACTGCATTGTGCCTGGCCGTGACCCACTTGGAAGTGTAGAGGAGAGTAGAAGAGCAGGAGACCTGGAGTAATACCGTACCAGAATGCTCCCCTGCGTCAGCATTTCTCAATTTAGGGTCTGTCGGTGCCAGCGGATTTGACTTTGTAGTCTGTGATGGGTATTGTTTTATGAATTTTTCCCATTTTTTGTGACAGTATGATAAAGAAACAAATGCTCCTTTAAAATAATTCTAAAGCTCAGTTTTATACTTTTGCAGGTCATTTTTGATATGCAGGTCATTTCCTTTGAAAATACTAGTTGCTACACTTCAGAAGGCGAATGGAGCTTATCCTTTGTCTTAAATGGCTAGATTACTGGAAACCACTGAGATTTGTATTTGTATCAATGAAGAAATTGTTACAATTATTTAATTCTTTTGTGTGTTCCATTCAGGTAATAAGCTAGGCATGTGCACAGGCATAAGAAAAATGTTGCCTTTGTCGGAGGACCTGGTCTTGTCGAAACATAGGCATATGCAGGTGCTTAATTTGACTACTGTAGCTAGTCCTGTGGATTGAGATATAAAACTATAATAAGATAAAACAAACAGATGGGGAGCAGAGAGTGTTGGTGAGACATTTATGATTAGTGTCATAATGAGTTACAGTGGTCGAGCTTCAAATTAAGAATCTGATCCTGTGAGTTAGTTTTCCTTCTTTGACTTAATGCGGATTCCCAGAGGCACCGGGATCTACCTGTGCAGATAAATTTGCAGGATTTGGGCCTAACAATCTATCTGAAACAGCAGTAGTATTGGTCCCTGCTGAAGGGACACTGGCAGTTAAAAATCATGCAACTGTTTGGAAATATTCTTGACCTACATTTATATTTGTAACATTAGGGATTATTAATCCTGAAAGAAGTGAGGAAACAATTTTTTCCTGCATTTTGCATACTTTTCTTGGCCAGCTGCCTGAAGGTCCTAATTATTTAAACTCTTAGGTTTACACTTATCTTCAAACAACTGACTAGTCCTATTACTTCAGTCCAGTGACCATGAGATTTCCAATGTTATCTTTATTGTTTGGGTCTTTCAAACCAAAACAGAGAAGAGGTTTCAGCAAAATAGCTTTTTAAAGTCTCAGAAAAATGAAATCAGTTTGGAGATCTATAGTTGCTAAGTTTATTTAAACTTCTTGTTTTGGGTAAATTTCAAGTTTAATTAAACATCTTCAGAAATATTTCATTACAGGAAATTTTTAGAGGACAGACCTTGAATTCAACCTTAGAGATATTTCATATTCATGATGGAGGGGCTTTGCTAATGAAAACATAGATGCTATGCTCCCTTCTTTTCTTCTTTTTTTTTTTTTTTTTAATAGCTATATTGCATGCTGACATTTGCAGGCTGCCTTCTCTCAAAACAGCACTTTTATGGACTTCAGTATCTTCTTTGATTACAAGAATCATGTATGCAGAAAACTAGATAAATGCTTAGTCCATTCTTTGCAAGTTTTTATACTATGCCTGTCACCATAATGAGTTGAGCACCTTCCAGTAGTGTATTAAGTGACGTGACTACACATCTGTCACATCTTATCTGCTCTCATTCCTTTCCCTAGGGGCAGAGTCATATATAGTGAAATGGCTTGTTTTGGTAGTGTTTTAATGCAGTCTGTTGCCTTCTGTGAACATACATGCCTGTATTGCAAAAACAGATAGATAAGTCAGTGTTGTTGTTGTTCATTTGGTAATAAAAATCTTCAAGAAAAGAAAAATGGAAGAGACAGTATGTTTTGATGCTATGTACAAGTCTGAAGGGTATCCCGCTATTTAGGAAATGTAATAAGAAGAACTGGAGTTTTCAGTATTGCTTATTCCAGAAAAAAATATAGAGAGAAATTAAGTTGTTACTGGTTTGGTTTTTTTTTTTGTTTGTTTGTTTGTTTTTTAATTGACAAAAGTGTGTGTATTGTATCTTTTGGTAAACAAATATTTAATGTATTTATGAACTAAGATGTGTCTTCTGTGGCTCTGTTGGGCTAAGTTTAGGCTTTCAAAAGCCACAAGCCAAAAAGCTGCTCTGTTTGCTACAGTAAAGACTTAACCTTTCTGATAATTTAATTATATTTTTATTTATTGCATTGTGACTAAATCTAATTTGGAGTTATCTTTTTTAATATGACTAATGTTCAGTATAACACTTTAAAACCAGCCTTTTCTCCTTTGTTTCAAGTGTAGACAAATGGGACCAGAAGTGCATATGGAAGTTGTGATACAATTATCCTGCATCTTCAATACGCGTACTCATATATATGTTTCAATCTCACATGCATTTTTAAACGTTTGCATGCTCTTGCCTGGTGTATCTTGCAGTGCCTTATAGCTTGTGATTTTGGCTTTACTTTTAAAGAGACTGTTGGTATCATCAGGGCTGGCAGGTCCCCTAGATAACTGGTTTGTGGCAGAGCGGTCCTGGTGAAGGGCCCTTTTCTGGGAATGAGTACTTCCACCTCTGTGCTTCAGTCAAACCCAGCTCAAGTTTGTTAACCCAGTTTGTGGCATGCCTCAAATCATGCTTGTTCTGTAGAGGAAGATAGTATTGTGTGTGCATTGGATAGGTGTATTATTTATGGGAGGCTTATTTTACTTTCATTTTGCATGGATACTCTTTTTACTTAGAAGTCTCTAGAGGTAGATTGGTAGGAGTGCAATGTTAGAAAATAATTGGTTGGAAAAAAGTATTTTGTAGTACTGGACACGTGAAAACAGAGCAGTTTCAGTATTGCCTGTAAAAGGGGGAGGGGAAGTTCATTTATTTTTCTGCCAGTGTCTGTAATGGTGGGGGAGTGTCCAGAAGGTGAAGACATACATATAGATGACTAAAAAGATCATATGCCTTATGAAAACGTGTTTAGCATCTTGAGAAATTGGACAGAAAACTTGCATGTAATTCACAGTATTCTTCCCATCCCCCTCAACCTCATTAAAAATACATAAGTTAGGTAAAGCAAGCCATCCAAAACTAAGACTGTTAAATTTTAAATCAGTGTATCCCATTTTTGTAATTTCAAGGTGTGGCTTTTTTTTCCTATCATCCTCCCGCATTTTCCAATGATCTAATATATTTAGTGTAGTTTACTTTCAGGTTTTCTGAAACTATTGTATATTTTTGTTGAAAACAGCTCAAAGTATTATTTTTATTTTTAGATAATTTTTCTTCCTTAAGATAGGCATGCAGAACAGAAGTTCTCTGTCAACAATACCAATTGCTTTGCTACCTCAATATTATGAAATTTATTGAGTTTCTAGTACATTTATCAGATAGTTTCCATGGCATTAAAGAATTGCTGTAGTGGCAACAAAAGAGCATTGCATAGTCAAAAAGGGAAAATCTCTTTTCACTTGCTGTTTGCTTTTGATCATCATATTATTTCCCTATAGTTGAGGTTTTATTACAAGCTTTTCTTACGAATCCTATCTATAGGTCAAATGCTGAAGTTCCTAAATAGTAAAAAAATCCTACCAACTCCAAAAGACTCTTGACTAAGTGAGAACTGCAAGATGTGCACCTTCTTTTTCAAATAGAGTTACTTTTGATGTTTTTTTTTTTAAATCTCCTTTGTCATAAAAAAGTCTGGCTTTTTCAGACTTATGAATACTGCCTTCTGCCTTCAGAACTGTACATATGGGAAATACTTATGATTTGAGTTGTGGAAGAAGAAAGATATAGCTTCTATTTTCTGTTGACTTCCATGGGGGTTGGCTGCCTGTCTTTTCTGTGCTACTGTCCATTTGTGAAATTTGGAATGCTTTACCGATATCAATAATATACCTAAACTAAATACTTTCTCCTAATTTATAAACAGAAATGTAGGGTCATAGTGGTTATGACTTTTCAAAATAAAATTTTGCTTTATTTCCATAATTGGAAATAGATCCCAGGACTCCTAATTCATTGTATGGAAGAAGTGCTGGAACTTGGTTTGTGCTGTACATAATGGTGAATCAAGCATCAGTCCTGCAACTATTTTCAGGAATTTAGTGCCCATTCTGTTTGAAATAAATCTAGACATAATGGGTCATCTCTGTGTAAGATTTGGGAATAGGGCCACAATCCCAAAATGGAGAAAGACTTAGCCTATTTATTATTTTTTCTTAAGATGTATGAGGTCCTTGTCATACGTAATTAATTTCTTCACTTTCTCTTATGCTCTTGGTAGTTGTTTTTTGAATGTATACCTAACTTTCTTTTTAATTTTTTCAACATCTGGCGGTTGTAGGATAATTCTTTCCAATAATCTGAAAGGTTTCTGGTTGCTTCTAAAAAGTGTTTGTTTGATGGTGTTTAGAAAGGGCCATATGCTAATCACATTCTGTCTGTTTTGAATTTTTCTCCGCTTGTTATTGTCTCCCACATTTGGAGTGTAGTTTTGTAGAGTTACATTTGTAGAGAACATGCGTGTGTAGAAATGCTGACTTGAAGTTAAGATCACAGTAAAAGAATACTTCCTTATCTTAACAGTGTATTAGGGAAACTGCAGTTGGTGAGAAATTCTGTCAGCTTAGCCCTGATCTTCTAATGTTTCCATTCAGTTGCCTTTATTTATTTCTAAGTCTCTTTAGGTCTGGTGATTTTCCCATAGCCATCAAGGTGGTGTTTTTTTGTTTGTTGGAGGGGGTGGCGTTTTATTTTGTTTTGCTCTTTTAACCTGAAGCCTTCAGTGTAATTGTTTTACTTCTGGAATTTCTCAGTCTACCTTCTGGAAATGTTAAATGATGATCATTCCCACCTCTTCCTTTTCTTTTTTCTCTTAAGTTTTCTATTTATTTTTAAAGTGAAGTAACTTGTAATCACTGTGTAAAATGTATTTCTGCACTCTTCACAAGATTGAGTCTAAAATATTGATAAATTTCTGCAGGAACTAAAGTTCAGACTTTAGCATCATCAGAAACTTTTTCAGTCTGTATTTGTACGGTATGTCTCTATAATATGTTTCTCAGTATTATTTATTTCTCTAATAATATTACAATTTTCTTTTCTGTGTCCAAGTGTAACCCTATGGGTCTGTAATAGAACCTCCTGTTTCTGTAATAAGTACCTCCTTTATATTCCTTTCCCAAAGTACCTTTGACAAATATAACTTCTGGTTTAGCCATGCAATTATTTCTATATAGTATATGTGATTGCTGAAGTATGGTGCTGCCTTTATAATTGATTATGATATGGAGCTTTACTGTTGTGAAAGGTGCATTTTCCGTATCTCTGGAATTATGTGTGTATTTATAAAACCTGTGTTTGTGTATGTTAACTGTGTATAATATGTATCTGTGTATATAAATGTTATATATATTTAATGTCATACATAAAGTTTAGGTTTTGAGCTTATTTAATTTTCTGTTCTGTTTTTAAAATTCAGTACTTATAATGGGATACTACTTGTGTAAGGAAGCAGTTTCTTCACGTTCATCCGTTGTAAGCTACTGCCTCCCCGAGAAAAGAGCACTTTCATTTATGCTTTCTGGGGAGTGGGAGGAGGACAGAAAACTATTTTTAGATTCAGGGTAACTTCCTTTCACCTACAGGGTTTTTTTATTCAAGTTATTACTGTTTCTTTGGCTCAATCAAGCAAAAATCCTTAGGAGTAACAGACGAGAGGACTCGCTGAGTTCGATGAGTTTTGGTAGGGTTGGGCATTTATGGATTAGTGGTGGGACTGTGTAATCTGTCCAGTTGGGCAAATGGGGGCACATTCCTTTATAAAAGTTAAGGAAAATCTGTTAGAAAAATACTGGAGTCTTCTTTCAGAAAGACATAGCAGGGTTTATCTTAGTTTGAAGCCTTGCTGGTTCTAAGTGTCAGTCTTGCAGGTGCAGTTACATGAGGGTATTTTCTGGTGGCAAAGCTTCTTAGAAGTTTCCAAGCGTACATCGCTGTGCACTGCCTCTCATCTGTGCTGAGACAAGTGTCTGTGGGGCCACAATGTAAATGAGATTGTTAAAAACATATCACCTCCTCCTAATTTTAGTGATGTGCTTGATCCTGTCTCCTCTCAGTTAATTCAGCAGAACTAAAACAGTGGTGAACTTTTACATAGGATTGATGGTTCCGTGTGTGTGGCTTTCTGCTTGGAAAAAAAAAAAAAAAAAAAAAATGTAAAAAAACCCTGCTGCAGCTACAGTCTGAGTATCTTTATCAAGCGTTTTCAAAAGAAAAGGCAGCTGTCCAAAGAACCAGTGTAAAATACTTTTGTGCCCTTAGTTGTTGCATTTGATTGAAAAAATTGTATGTTTTGAACAGTCTTAAAGTCAAGCTACAAGGGGAATCAGGTTTGATCAGGAGTAATAATGATTTACAGTAATGGAAGGTTTTTCACCAGTAGGTTTTTCTAATCAATAGTGATGAGTGTATAATTTTGAAAACGTATATATTCTTAGATTTGTTTAATATAACAATATATTTTTTCAATCTCCTGTACCAAGTTTATTCTTCAAGTCACAGTATGTCTGATATTAACTGTATTATATTAAGTTGTACTGCTTGAAAACAAAGTATGCAATATAATAATTTTATTTTAAAACACTTTAATATTTCATGATGTTTTATTAATACATTTTTATAAAAAATAATTACTTTGCATTTATGCCCTTTATTATTTTTTACCACTATTTTTTCCTTTCCGATTCGTATGACAGGTTCTTAACTGTGGTATTTTCTTTGCGTGTGAAGTGCATGGTCCTCCCCCTAGCACCTGCAAGAGTCTGGGGCGGTGAAGGAACACAATATAACAGAGTTGATGTACCTGGTTAAACTGGCAGAAGGTGAGAAAGTGAAAGGGATCTTTTCAGGGTAGCTTCCTAAAAGAAAAAAATAGAATAGCAGGTTGCTGTAAAGTCTGTTGAACATCATTGGACATATTGCTAGCTCTTCTGTAACAGTAATTTCTTGTGTTTCCTGATCTGAAGAGCTTGTTCTAATAACTTAATGTTGGACTACAGAACCGACAAAGCTATGAGAGTTGGAGGCAAGCAGTTTGTTATTCTGATTATAAAAGTTTGTGCATAATTAGGGTTTTTTTGAAGATTTTTATGAATTTGAAAAGATTTAGCAGCTGCAAAACTTGAGTCACAGACTTAGCCTTCCTTACTTGATGAGTATTTGCAGAAACTAAAGTAAATCATCAGTGGTGTCGCAGGTGATGAATAAATGCAGATAACTGTGTGTACCTACTGGTAAAAAGTATTAGTTTTAGGACTTGACCCCCCAGTTGGAGATAATGGTTAAGTACTCAGATACAGTAATTTTTATTCGGAAAAATCAGATATCTTCATGAAGAATGTTAAGCTGAAATTGTATGTTGTCTGGAGAAGTACTTTACTGTCAGATTTTGATTGAAACAGTGAAATAAATATAACTTGCATAGTTACCCATTTTATCCTTTTCATTGTGAATAGTAGCTAGGTATAAACATAGTTTGTGTAATGGGAGGGAAGTGTTTCTTTAGGTATTCTTTTATAATGAGGTTAAGAAGATCTGTCATTCTAATTGTTGTTTGTAATGGGTTTCTAACTCTTTTTGAGGAGCATCAGAAAAAATGTTTAGTGTCATTAAGAAGAAATAACTGGTTTCTGTTGGATGTGGTCTGTAGTTTTCTGTGGGATTTCTGGAAGATTTTCAGAAAGTTTTAGGGCTACATTGTGCGAGATCTCTTATTTTTTCACCATGCTTGTGATATTTACCTGATCCGAGCTGGCCTTTTGTTGTTAGTGATTTCGGTGCCTCTTTGCAATGTCATGAGTTTAGTTTAATAGGCTTCTTTTTTGTGTGTGCTTGTACTAAACTTGAATTTTCAAGTTTTAAAATGCAAGTGGCAGTGAATTTTTTTTGTTGCTTTCAAGGTTTTGAATATATTGTCATATTGATTATGTTGTGAAGGAAGACTACTGCAAGTTAAATTTCTCATATTACAAATGGATATTGGGGATGGTCAGAAACTGAAGAAAGGATGATTCCAGATTTTAGAGGAATTAAATATTCTTATTTTGCTTTGTTACCTGGTAGGATGTAATGTGAATGCATAAACTTCCTTTAGTTTTTCTTGCAGTCTCCACTTTCACGTTCCAATAGCGGGGCATAGATGTTACATGCAGTCTATTTATAAAGTGTTTTCTGGTTTCACACAAGGTTAACTGTTCAAAACTGTTTCTAGAGAATATGATTTCCCATCTCTGTGAAAACAAAGGTGCAAAAGATGGTGATTACAGCTGAGACGGTACTTGAATCACTGTAGAGAACATAACTTGTTGAATGTTGTCAGTGTTACCAAGGGAGAGTGAATTTGGCAGCTTGTTATCTTTTGGTGTTTTCAAATAACATTTTTGGCATAGCTTTCTGAAGAAGTTGAGGTGGTACTGTGTTACTAGTCATCTTGGTTTTCCTTCACTTTTCCCTTTATTCCACCCAGCCCATACTTCTTTTTTCTTCTTTGCTTGTTCTTTATCACTGCCTTCCTTACTCCCACTTACTACTTCTTCCTGTAGCCTCTGATGGATACAATTCACTTATTTTTCCACAAGAGGGTGATAAAACTCACTCATACATGTAAAAACAAGCACTCCAGGTGGAGTGGATTGCAGAGGTTATTGAAAATCTCAATATAATAAAATTAGCTGTATTTATAAAGAAAAAAAAAAAGTCTGTTTATCTTCTTAAGCTCCATCAGTGTATTACACAGGTTGTTTGTCTGCACTTCTGGAGACAAGACTAGACCTGTCAGAATGGAGATCCACCCTGTGAAGAGCATGCCAGCTCTATCCTGCCTCTGTTGCAGTAATCAGTCCTTACTGCAAGACAGTCTTCCCTTTCTGTTATTCCTTCAATAATTTTCCTTGTCCTTTCTCCTCCACGCACTCTCCTGTTTTTGTTTTGTTTTGTTTTCTTTTTTCCCCCTTCCTGCTTATTATTAGAAGAAACGGAACCTCCTTCCCTATCAATACTAAGAAACTGCAGTGGTTGAAATTTCTACTCATCTTTTAAAAGTGCAAAAAGGGTGAAAAGGCAAGGCAAAGAGGGAGAAAAAATAGCCCCTGCTGTGATTTGCCTCTAATAGAGGATAGTAGTAGAAATCTGTATATGCTTTTGGCAAAACCTAGACCTTAACAGGTATGTTACTCAAGATTAAAAGACACTCTAGTTTGCCCTTCTAGGAGTAGAAAGGATGATGAAGGGAAGTAGTTATTAGGTTATAGGTTCTGAGAAGAGTAGCTCCAGAATTGTCCGTCTTAAGTGACAGAGATTGTGGCTGAAGTTCTGGCACCTGGCTTTGGCTCTTGGAAGAGCAGTGCAATTGTCTCGGGATATGTTGGATGGCAAAGGTATGGGAGCAGACCTGTTAGGTATGTGGGGGAAGCCTGGGATGCAGGGCTTTTTAGATGCACTTCGAGGAAGAGACAGCATATCAAGGTGGTTGCTAGCCTGTATTTTGGATGCTGTAATCCCCCCAAAAGTGTCCATTGCTGTAAACTGCTTTAGAATATCATCTGAGCTGCCAGATTAGATCTTGTTAGCCACAAGTAAAAAGAACTGCAGTGAGTCCTTTAATATTAGAGAAATGAGCAAATGGGATCTATGTTGTGGGTTCGTAGGCAGTGAAAAGGCTCCTGGAAAAATTCTAGACACTTCATTGCGATGAGTCAAAAGGAGTCCTGGCAAGGAAGGAGAAAGGAACAAAATGCTTGAGGTTATGTTTACCCCAGCCTCCCATTAACTGTGAAATTTCAGGTCATGGAGTGAAATTTCTCACTCATCCTTAATTTCAGGAAGAACAAACAAATGGCCCAAATAATAAATAAAAAAGATGCAGTCTTTTAAGAAAAAGACAACCACAGAGTCAGTGATCTTGTCAGAATATCTCAATATTTTGTCGTCTCCAAATACTAGGAAATTCCAAAGGCAGGATAAATGTGTTGAATTTCCCAGGACAAGTCTGTTCCTCTTCCTGTTCTTTCAGTGTCCTTTCCCTAAACTACCACATCCATAATGCACACAGTCAAGTTCAACGAACAGCATTTGGAGCACCTTGCTGCATGGGCAAGAAGGGCCAAGTTTAAGGTTTGTTTCAGGTATCTCTAAATCACAAGTGGGGTAGATTCTTCCAATTAACACACTTGGGGGGGAGATCCCCACCCCAAAGCAGCCCTTCTACAAAAGAAAAAATACCCCCACCCTGTGAAACCCAAGTAATTCTTAGAATTTCTGTATATTTTTCTGAGCTAGTTCTGAGAGAGCGTAAAGGAATTGGAGAGATTCTAATTTATTTTAGCAATGTAAAAGTATTTTTCTTAAGTTTTCAGGATATTCTCCTAATGAAGAGTGTCATAATATCTAGAAACAGATGTAAGTGGCTAGAAGCAGGTTTTGAAGTACTCTAAGCAAGTTTCTTTTATTTCCTGCTTGGTAAGGAGCAGTCATTCCTGTTGCAGAAACTTTCTTAATCAAGGATTTTGCACAGAGGAGGATTGACATGCCCTTCAGAATAGATTCTGAGGTGACCTCATTTGACGTGAGGGCATCGTTGGTCTCCCCTTGTTTTGCACAGTTGATCCTAGCATGAACAGGCATTACACTACAGCAAAAATTCATTTGAGAGCCAACATCTTCAGAGTTATTTCACTTGTGGTGAAATGTGCCAAAACTTCATGGTCAATAAAAACCAAATGGTTTGGAAATGAATGTATTTTCATGTTTACTTGTTTTTGGATAAGTATTACACTTCTGGATTAAAAACTCATGATATTTCAAATATAATGGAAAAGCTCTACAAGAACACGTAACATACAATAATAAAGCGCAGACAGTTTTTTCCTTACAGTTAGTCTTTTTAGATAAAGCATTCAATATTTGATAATATTTTTGCCCATGTAGTTTTAAATGTCTCAAGCAACAGGACCTATCTGGTGTCCAGACCTGCAGCAAAGATGGTTGAATAGAGTGCCCACCCGTGTGCCCTTCGTTTTAGGAGAGGAGTCACAAGGGTGAAAGGGAGGTATTCAGCCTCCCCCCCCCACTATTCCTGGATTCAGTGGCTAGATAGACAGTGCCTCCCCCTCTTTCGAGCTCATGCCGCATTTGTGGTTAATGCAGCTTTTCTGCATTGTTGTTTCCCAGGTTTCTTGTCCATACTGAATATCTATATTTGGGATTTTTTTTCCCAGATGTATTAGTTGGTGTTTTTCCAAACTGAATTTCACTTTCTTTTCTGGCCATGTAAGGAATTTGCTTAGGTTCCTTTGTATTATTTCTGACTTCACTGCTACTGAAAGTCCCCTATTTAATATCCTCGGAAGATGTTATCTATATGCTATTTTAATCATATAGATCATTAAGGAAGTTATTAATGTCTGGGCTAAATTGATTCTTATATCTCACCGGCATTTCTTTCCATTTGGATACTTCGAGATTTTTATCCTTTTATTTCTAGACTTTTTGGCAGTATTGTGTGTTCTCAGCCTCTCCTATCCAAAAAAATTGGAATTGGTTTTAAACATAGTACTTCCGGGGAAAACAGAAGTGTGATTCATGCTGGAATAGAGTAAACTTTGTAAATCCAGTCACAGTCGAAATTGAAGCTGTATTATAACCATTGCATATATATCTTCACATTGATTTTAATATGCTGTCTTTGTACTTTAATTTGTACAGTAGTAGTTCTTAAATGATAAATTATTAAGTAAATATTTTCCTAGTGGAATGTGCTTTCTATTTTTGTGTATCATCTTGAGAACAGAATGTGATTCCTTTCTGTAGGGTCAGCTGTTTGAAATACTTGCCTGTGTTCTAACTGCATAATCTATAATCCTCAATATGTCTTTAATCCACCTTATCTCCTACAGAACTACATCTTTGGAATATAGGGAAGAATATAGTGTGATAGATAGAATCTAGAATCTAAGGGTATAAAGTTTGGGAAGATTAAATCAATTTCTGAGGTCAGTATTGATAGATTTTGGCAAATAACAGAAGAAATGACTGGTTGAGAACATTAAATACTACTCATTTTCATTCCTATGGAATGAACAAATAATAAGTAACAAAGAAGTTTTATAGAGTTTCATATCTGGAAATATGATAAAATTAAAGATGGAATTTATCAGCTGGCTAATCTTAAATCATCTACAGTGTTAAGGGGAAGGAATTGATTCATTTTCTTTTGATTATTTATGGTTATTGTGTCAAGTTGAACTTAACAATGTTTCCCTTTGTATGCATGACTAAGGTAGAAACTAGAGTGCATGTTTCTTAGCACTGGCCGCTTGAGATTGAGTGGATGCATTAATCTGAAACAAATGCAGCTGTGGGTTCAAGGGGGGTGTGTGTGTGCACACGTGTGTTCAGAGGTCTGTTCTTGGAAGAATGAGTGCGTCTCCTGGTATTGGTTAGTAGTGTTTTTGACAATTTGGTGTGCTGGTTTTGTTAAGGATTACACAAAGAGCTTCTGTTGTGATTGCTTAATTAGAGAAATGGAGGAGAAAAACTTTTGAAAAAAATTGCCTGTAGCGTACATGTATTAATAGGCAAAATGTGACCCTTTAACAAAATTGCTGGTGCTGTTGGGGTGTGTGTATTTTGATGGACTTGATAAACTATGCATTTTTCAAGTAGGAGAATAGGGAAGACCTAGTCATCAACAATCAGCTATCAAAATTTCAGAATATTTTTTTTTTTTTAATTAACCCCAAACAGGCTTTATTAAAATCCACTATTTTTGTGTGTAAATTTCAGGTAGAGTGTTTTATTAGTTGAGTATTGAAGTGTTAGATGCAAATACAGCTGAATATTTTTCTTTCCAGATGTTGCTGTTGCTTTTGTATGTTTTGGTAACTGACAGCAATTGGAGATAGTTAAATAAAGGAAGCTGCAAAGGTCAGGTTTCTGTGTTTGTCTAATACTAAGGTATTAGGTACCATTTGTCAAGGGACGATGGATTTTTCATTTCACCTAGTGACAGATAATCTGATTTTACAAGGTCTTAGGGTTTGCAGGGTGGGGATAGTGATCATGTTAAATGGCAAACTTGCACAGTACAGTTTTTTGTTAGTGGAGCCACACTACATAGCAAGCCTGGGTTCAAACACCACCAATACTTCTATTTTTTTTTTTTTTCTAAGTAGTTGATGTTAAACACAAATATTCCTGGTTTTGTATCTTAGAAGATGATCAGCAATCAGTAAATCTGGTGCATCAGTCCTAATGTTTGTTGTTCTTACAAATGGTTAGGAACATGCATAACATTGAAAATCCAACATTCTTACAATACTAAACAGAAGGAAGAAGTTAGTGTGGAATTTCAGCATTCTATATTTGTAAAACTTCTGAGAATCCTGTGAGGAGATAAAAATTGCAGGGAAGCTTATTTACTTGAGTAGAGAATTCCTTTATGGAAAAAAAAGATACCATGTAAAGCAATTTGGTCCTTGTCTACTACTTGCCCTTAAAAATTATTCCATCTAATCCATTCCCTGGGAGGGATGGGAACTGGCTAGCAAGGCAGCAAGTGAATCTGAATACTGAAATGTCGATTTTGCACCTGCATATGCCATTGTGATAGCATCCATGTGGCTGTAGGGAGGGAGGGCCTGCATTTTTATTTTTTCCAGTGAGGAAGTAAGTGGGAATTTGCATTTTTTTCCTTTTAGACAACGAGAAGTTTTCTACCAGCTTCACTGCTTAAATTCATATTGTGCTTCCTGTGCTGCCATACCATTTTCAGTAAAAGAGCAGTTGCATGGAGACAAAGAGGCTGCTGATTTAAGTCTCAATAGAGAAGTCTGTTAGGCTTCAACTGTGGGAGGATACTAAATGTAGCTAAGAGGTTGGCAGATGCTACCTGGACCAAAACTAGTTGAAAATATTAAGCAGCTGTTTAGTAGGTTTGCCTAAAAACCATTTAATGACTGGAAGAATTGCTGGGAAAAATTTGACAGAGAAGTTTTGGTTTAACAGTGTACTTACTGTCTGGATGTAATTTGCTGTTCGTGTTGAATAAAGAAAAGAAAAAAAAAGAGTTCAGCTACAAATATTTTGCTAGTGTTGATGTGAGGGGAAAAACCATCCAACCCCAAGCCCTTTTTTCTCTTCCCACCTGTCTTACAATTTTTTTTTTTGTAAATTATGTCACTTTATGCAACATTTTGGCTTTCATTTTCAAAGGGAGCAATACTGTTTCTGATTATGTAAGTTAAGCTGAAAGCTGTGGAACATTATCTTCTGAAGTTTTCAGGAAGCTTGGTGTATCTGCTGCTATTAATGTTTTTCTAAGCTATAATACTCTGAAAATTTACCGAAAGAGTTTATTTTGTGCTTCAGCCTTTTGGAGCACCATAAGGTGGCCAGAAGCAAAGTGGTAGGACTGGGCTTGAATTTCTACTGGGTGCCTGCAAGCTCCGCGTATGGCCCAAAAGGGGAAGCTTTCTTCATCTGCACATTCCTCATCTCTGCATTTACCTCCTCTGCAAGTTGGATAGTCCTGGGAGCTGCCCTGGTTTCTTGCCTTGTTGCCAAGCCGGAGTGTAAACACTCTTTAGCCATGTCATTTCTGACCTGTGAGATGCTGTATGGGATGGATGAAATGAGCTACCCCAGTGTTTTTTGTTTTTCCTTTTGGCAGGTGGAGAGGGGAGATAAAGAAATTGCATGAAGCTCTTGTGCTCCGTAACTAAACATAGAGAAAAGGCTTAAGGAAGCCATGGCTCAGGACCAGGGTAGTTAATTTAAGCAGGGAATATGAACTTCTAATTCATTTCTAAGTGCAGTTCCCTTTATGACCTGTTCCATGGGGAGAGTTGATTACAGGATCTCTGTGCTGGGTCATTAAACAGTTAACATCAATGGGGATATTTATGCTTCAGAAGCTGAGATTTGCACACGTGTGGGTATAAGCGTTTCCAGTAGAACATATTTGATATTTAACCTGGAAAAAAGTCAAAAGAGGTGATTAATGTTTTGTACCTTTGGAATGGGTGTAATTTTGTGTGCTTAGCTAAGGCTTCTAGCAGGTGCTATAGAAACTGGGGAAAAAAATTACCTTTTCAGCATGTCTCACCCATACTTCACATTGAGCCACAAAATAATATTCAAATGAACAAGAATCTCTTGATTGAATCTAAATGAAAAATGCAGTTTTCCATGGCCTAATTATTCTAGAAATGATAATTTCATTGTAGGCAAATTTAACTAAAACCTAGGAGATTTCTGCAAAATTACCCGAAAGAAAAAAATTACTATTATTCTCTTTTAAAGTGAGGCAAAGAAATAGCAAGAGCTTTTTCACAGTCTTTGTTGGCTACTCGTTCTGCTTCTGATAGAAAGAGGTTTTAAATTTTCATAAATATGTTCTTTTACATGTTGTTTGCTTACTATTTTGTTTGTTCCTACACTGTACAGTAACATGGCTAAAATTTCTGTACACACAGTTTCATAAATTTTCATTTTTTCTTGTAGAATTTCTAAACATTTATTTCTGAAAGAGTGCACTTTTGCTCATGTGAAATGGTTACTTTTGGACTTCCTTAGTGGTCCCTTGCTGTTTGTCAGGCATGGTTTTTGTGCCCTGGACCAGCCTTTTGCTTTGTCTGTGAATACCAGCCCAAATTTGGCAGAGTTCTGAAATGGTGGAAGATTATTTTGTGTGTAACAGCTAGATAGGGTTATCATAATTAAGAATGATCAGGCATTTAGCATCTGTCATTAACCAGAGTGTGCGTGTGTCATCCTCACAGAGCAAATGAGGATGAGTTGTTTCTTCTTAGGTGTGACAGAGGCATCAGTTTACTTCTCTTTGTGGCACTGGTAAGATCAATACTAGGATGCATCATGGGGTCTGGGACTTGGCATACTTGAAGAAGCTATAGGAGAATGAGAGAGATGTAGACCCATTAAATGATCGAAGACCCAGAGAAAATGCTTATGCAATATGATGTAAAAAAAATATCTGTTTGAATAGTTTATCAAAAAGCTTGAGAGCAGATATGGCCATAGCGTCTTGTGGGGAGAAAATACTGGTCAAATACAAGAACTAAGCTGTCGGCAAAAGCCAGAAATTAGGCATGCATTTTTAATAATGAGGAAAAATACGAGCTGGCAGGAACACTTAAAAGTGATGTTAGATTCTCTGTTTGTGTGCTTCCAAATCAAGAGTCAAAACTTCTAAGAAACTTTTGTTTTCATTGAACACAAGTTGCTGGACTGAATTCACAGAGGGTTGCTTCATTAGGAAATCATCTTAGGGACTGTTTTATTTGGGTTAGACTATCTGCTCTGGTAGCCCCTTCTAGCTTGCAGTTTCCTAAATCTGCAGTTGTAAGACCCCCAGCTTTACCCATTTCAGAAGCTTTGAGAGTTTGTAGGAAAGGCAGTAAGGGATTTGGAAAGAAAAGCGAGGATTTCATGAGTTAGACAAGTTGACTCTTTCCTTGGAGGAATTAGAATTTGTTGTTTCCTCTGCTCTGTATATCTTTGGTGATACTCTGCTAGTTGTTCAGAACTGCTTGCTCTATTTGCTGCTCAGACTGAGACACTGGGTTGTGATTTACAGAACGGGTGATGACTCAAAATGCAAGTGAACTTGGTGGGAACTAGTCCTGAATGCTACACAGTGCTAAGTAAGTAACCATTCAGAAAAATCAGGATGTCCCAAATTGGGCATTGAAAATTAATGGATGCTTTTAATCTGATTTTTTTTTTAATTTCTCAGTGTTCTTTTAGTATCTTGTGAGTAATACAGCATAAAAATGAGTCTTTAAAAATGTTATTCTTGTTTGGTTTAAGAGAAACGAGATAAAAATTAAATATGACGTTATACAAAATCTTCAAGATTTGCTGCTTTTATTACAGCTAAGTAATTGAAAGATTGCTCTAATCTTATTTTAATAGAAGCAAATCTGCTTGAATTCTTCTTGTTTTTCTTTTCAAAAATCACAGACTGTCACAAACATTTTAAAAAGTCTTGATTAAAGGTAATGATGCAGCCTAGTGAAATTCAGGTATGATCCACAGGTATGAGCACTGCCACTTCATTGGTTCATCTTGAGCATAAAGTCCCTTCCTTCCCAATCAGATTTTTTTTATTTTTTTAAGTAATAAAACTTTTACATGAATTACTCTGTTTTTAAAATTAATTATAATAATTCATTATTTCCTTATGCAAAATTAATTTTTCTTCCTAAGCGTAGTGTGCTGTGGGTTTGTTTTTTTTTTTTAAATTTTTTTACTGAAATCCATGGTTCATTTTGTTTCTTCACTAGGTCTGTTTCTTCTCATTAGCACATTTTAACAAGCCTCACCAGGTTAAATTAGGGCTGTAGATTTAAAATAATTTTAAACTGCAATCCTGCTTAAGCTCTTCTATTTTCTCACTTCCTTCTGCCTGCCCTGAGCACAACTATCTTGGCATGCCCTTTCTCCCCTCTTTCTTTACTGGTGGGGAGAATGCTGGTACCGCGTGCATTTGTGATCTTCTTTCTCAACTCAAAACAGTTCAGTGGCAAATGCCTTGTATGTTCGCTTGGTATTCCCTTCTTTGGGTCAGAATCTTAGGGATTATTGAACGACTTCCAATATTGTGAAGTGATATTTTACAGCACCAAAAAGTTCATCGTAGGACGTTGGCTATGTTTATTCCACTAATTTTGTGGTGAAACGTGCGGTAATTTATTGTGTTGTGTTACCTGTCTGTCCATACACTAACTTTTGTCCTTCTTAAGCATCTGCCTTCTCATTTCCAAATGTCTTAAAAATAAGCAGATCATTGCAGGTAGAAGGGAATGGCTGCCCTTGCAGAAATGAGTGAAACCTCAGAGATGCTGATGATGTGATTTAAGGGGGGGGGGAGCGGGGGGGGGAAGAGAGAAAGAAAAAAAAGAAGGAGGTTTCATGGCTGGTTTATACAAACTCCTTAAAACTTGCTTTTTGATGTATTTTTTTTTTTATGAATTTAGGGAAATGAAATACTGTGCTGATGACCCCCAAATTTTTGGAGATTTGATATATGCTTAAATACAGGCAGTGAATTGCTGAAATGAAAGCTGTTTAGCATATCTTGTTGAAAAATGGTTACGCTCTCGTTCTCTGAAAATAAAGGATTGTAATTCGAGCCTGCCTTTTTAAAAGAAGAGTTTCCTCCAACGTTGTTTCAAGGTAGAGTTTGAAAAAGGAAGTAATTTGTAAACTGTTGAAATACAGTTCAGTGCCAAAGCAACCGAAGAATAAAATTACTCAAAATAAATAGTAGCTCTTATTTTGAAGGTGTGTCAAAGTGGAACAGCTTGCTTTATGCATAGTTGCTATTGGCTGCACAAAACCCTCGTTTCTGCGGCTAATGATAGATAGGAATATTAAAAATATAATTCATGCCTTGTCATATTTTGCTGCTTAATCATCTTGTTTGGCACTCCCCTGGTCATGTTCTGTGTGGCCATAATTCAGGAATGAAAGCTCACTCGGGCACTGGTATTACAGTCCAGTAATCAAAGAGGCTGGGATTATGCAGATAATGAAAGGACTGGCCAGCGTGTGTTTACCCATGAAAACTGGAGTGAAGTTAGAGACAGTAAACAGCCAGGGAGCTGCCTTCCACGCCGGACGATGGCTGTCGCTCTTACGTCACGGCTGCTTTAAAGATCCGGGCTGGGTAAGCAGAAACTGAGAGCGCTCTCAAGTTCAGAAACATGTGTCGGCAGTATTAAAGTTTCTGCCGTGAAAAACTTTATCTCTTACAAGTCTTCAGTAACGTTGTCTTTGTGTGCTGTCAAAAGTAGTATTTCAAGGAGGTTGCTAACATTTTGTTAGAAAATACTTGATTTATAAGTAGTTTCCTGGACAGTAACATAGATTAGATAAAGGAGGGGCTATAGCATGAATCTGAATGCAAATAAAATAGAAACCCGGTATTTTTTTTGTTTTCCTTAATTTTTTTGTTAACAACTACAATTTTAAAATCTAAACCTAACATTTCTCAGAGGCTAGCACTGAACCTTGTGAATTGCTTGTGATTCAAAGCGTTGTTATCTTTTGTCTGGATAACTTTTTTGTAAGTTTTGGAGTAGAAGGCAATTTCTGAATGCTTGGCTTGATACTGAAGGCTGTTGTTGTAGGGGGCACTGTAATGAATAAAATGATGAGAGGATAAAAGGAAGTATCCAAAACAAATGAAAGGGGAAAGTAAGTTTGGTTGGGGTTTGTTTGCTTGGTGTTTGGGTGTTGGGTTTTTTGTTTGTTTGTTTTTTAAAACTCAAGCAGCCATTTCCCTCTCTTGGTTTTTAAATGGTTTTTCATCTTTAAGTAGTGTAGGTTCTTCCAAGATACCCATGATTTTTTATGAAGTGGTTTCCATGCTCTTGTCAATGCATGAATAACAAATAATAGAATGGGTGGGGAGGAAGTTGATTGTAATTTGACTTAAAAGCATGAATGTTTTGACCTCAGTGATTGGCAGTTTGAAAAGAATGATTTGCTGTGCTGTTTGTGTGAGCGTTGGGTTGTTTAGTGTTAATCACCATCCAGTTATGAATATAATTCACTTGTTAGACAAGTGAATTAGACTGTAGGCTAGTATTGGACTTTTAAACGTACCTTCAGTAAGCACTTAAGTTAAAAGGAGACATGTTCTCTGGAGTGCTATGTTGATGGAAAGAAGCAATATTTATCTTGTGGATGTAATGAAGGTAAGGCTCTTCAAGTTGGAGAGGTCTGAAAAAATAAGAATTTTTTTATTTTTTATCATAGTTTCTTATGTACTGAAGAGATGGATTTCCCGAGATACTATTTTGAGTGAGAACTCATTGTGAAATTTTTATGCATAATCAAAGGATAAGGTGTTGGGGTTTTTTTGGTGTTATTTTATTGTTGTTGTTGTTTGGTGTTTTGCTTTTTCTAATTGTTTATGGTTTAGGTTCTAAGTTTTGAGTTTTGCTTATAACTTGAGATGGCTTTCTTTAGCAGCTGTAAACTTTCATGGACAGGTATTGTTTAAAAATATTCTGTCTGTGCATGCTGTAGCAAAGCAGTGAACTCAGACGAAAGCTGATCCTTAGTTTTTTTAAATGATACTTCTATTTGGCTTGTATTTACAGATGTACGATGCGCTTTGTGAGGCAGTCAGTGGAAATTAGATCAACTCGTAACCTGATCCTATATTCAGAATTCTTATAGCCTTGAGAGCCCTACAGTCTGAGGAAGCATAGGATCAGTCTCCACGTTGTGACAGTTTTTCCTGCATAAGACCGGTTTTCGTGTTATTCAGAAACAAGTCTAATTTGGTTATATTAGCACTTTGCCTGATTAAGGATTGCTGAATCAGGTTCAATATTCGAAAGGTAGGCACATAAAACGAAATGTGTGTCAATGTCTGTGTTACTCTGGCTAGTGTGTTACATGGTAACATTAACAAGGCAAGGGCTGATCCTCTGTGTTGAAGGATGTTAAGAGGGACTGTATTTATATTTTAATTCAAAATAGAGATTGCAATTTAGTTTATTTTTTTGCACATCTTTTTGCTGAGGTTAAGACAAGTATGTAAAAGTTCTAAATCCAGAAGCTTTCATACCAGTCGTGTGCTTAAATATTTCCATAGGAAAAAAATACTGTGTTTTTGTTTAGTTTAAGAAAGGACACTGACATTGCTTATTAGGCGTAATAAAAAAGAAGCTTAATTTCAAAAGCCTGTGTATTCTACCCCTTGGACATTCAGAAAACATTAAGAGTTTCAATTACTATAATTCAAACATTTCTTCCGGTCATCAGTTTTTGCCTTTTTTTTTACCTAAACATTTTCAAATAGTTCTAAAATTCTTCTTCCTACAGACTACAATGAGTTCATTACTTATATTAAGGGAAAAAAGCTTCCTTTTTTTTTTTTTTAAAGGTGCAGGAAGCCCAGAAACATAAAATGACCTATGATTGTTATCTTAGACCTACCCAAAAGTAAAAGGTTAATGGCAGCTTGCTAAGCAGTGACAAGAAAAGGTGGGATGATCAGGGAAGGAGGAAAACCAAGGGAAGTTGTTGCTCAGTCACAGAATCAGGAAGCAGAGAGGAACTGGACAGACCTGTTGTATAGGAGGAGCTGGGCTATATCAGGTGCAGTGCAGTGGAGGGGAATTAGGGCTCCTTGATACCAGAACCAGGCTGAATGCAGAGGAATGGCGAGAGCTCTGCTTGAGCTAATTTATTCTGCAAGTGAGAGAGGAGGGAAGTGCTACTGCAGCCAAACTGTTTGTGGTGTCTGAGCTTGCTCTAAACTCCTTTTCCTGCAACTTTTTTAACTCTGAGCGCATTGTAACATTTGGAAAAAGAAGAAAATTCAAGGATTACTTAGTGTGCTGTTACTTGGACATAGTGAGGATGGGAGAAGTGATAATAAAATTTTATTCCTGAGCAGGTGAAGTACGTTATTGTACAATAATAATACAATTTTGTTTGCCCTACAAGTACTTTAATAAAAAATACTGATGTATAAACTTGCATCTGTCTACAAGCTGGTTGAATTTTGAATAATTTGATCTTTTTTCAGGTGATCTGAGCTACTGAAGGGAGGGCTGGGGGTAAATACTTGCACCATGAGTGCCCTAAGGTGGTGCCGATGCCTCAAGGAAGGATTATCTTGTAGTGGGGAGAGTAGTGCTCAAAGCAGAAGAACCTGCCGTTTTCCTCTTCATTGCACAAGCAGCTTGTTCTCCTTTCCTCTGCCTTGCTGTGTCCTGATCGAAACCTCCTATTAGGCCAAGGAAACCTCTGTGCGTGTGTCTGGGTAAGGCTGCGTGCAGTGGGAGAGGACAAACTGGGCTGCTCTTTGCACCTTATCTGAGTGAGGACAAACAGCTCAGGAGAGCTTATCTGTCTCTGGTAGGCCTGGTTGAGTGCAGGAGATGACACTGAAATGGCAGAAAAGCCCCGTGGGCCGTAGCGACCTTTGAGTCCAAGCCAGGAGGGAAGCGTGCTGGGTGGATGCATGGCATGGAAAGTCAGGGGTGTCCTCCCCTGCGGCTGAGCCCAGCCCAGGGCATTTGGACTGGTTGAAGCTGAGTACCACCGGAGATCCCTTGAGTCTCTAGACTTGTCACAGGTGATCGTAACTGTGATGCTGATTCACCTGCCTGCCACATCTGCCTCAGAGATCGGAGGAGAGGAGCCTTCTTTAAAATGATCAACAACCATCAGGCCTTGGTCTGTGCAAAACCTACTTTGGCTATGCCTGAACATCCCAGGGAGAATATGAGTATGCAAGTGGGAATAGCCATGTCCTGTCCCATCACAGTTGTGCCCACAGCTAGAGACCCCTACATTTTTCCAACATTTTGGGTCAACAAGCATGAGGCTAGGGAGTTGGAGAAAGAGTGAGAGGGATGCTCTTGAGCTTGGTTCTAGGGCCCAGGTTGCCTGGTGCTCCTGTGATGGGTTCTGCTTGTCCTATGGGGTCTTGCTTTCCTTCTGCTCACGCCTTGCTCCCTCCAGGCACTGAATGTCCCTCACAGCACTGTCATGGGAAGATGTCCTTGTTTCAGCTGGGATGGAGTTAATTGTCTTCCTAGTAGCTGGTACAGTGCTATGTTTTTGAGTTCAGTATGAGAAGAATGTCGATAACGCTGATATTTTCAGTTGTTGCTAAGTAGTGTTTAGTCTAAAGTCAAGGGTTTTTCAGCTTCTGATGCCCAGCCAGCGAGAAGGCTGGAGGGGCACAAGAAGTCGGGAGGGGACACAGCCAGGGCAGCTGACCCAAACTGGCTAAAGGGGTATTCCATACTGTGTGACATCACATCTAGTATATAAACTGGGGGAAATGGGGAGGGGGGGGTGGAATTGCCGCTTGGGGACTAACTGGGCATTGATAGGCAGATGGCGAGCAGTTGCACTGTGCATCATTTGTATATTCCAATCCTTTTATTATTAGTGTTGCCATTTTACTAGTGTTATCATTATCATTATTAGTTTCTTCTTTTCTGTTGTACTAAACTGTTCTTATCTCAACCCACAAGTTTTACTTCTTTTCTCGATTTTCTCCCGCATGCCACTGGGTGGAGGGGGAGTGAGTGAGCAGCTGTGTGGTGCTTAGTGGCTGGCTGGGGTTAAACCACGACAGTCCAATTGAGGCATACATTTGAACGGAAATAGATGTGTATCCCTTTTCTATAATACAGTTAACTTGAGTTCTTGCTGTATTACTTGAGTCCTCAGTCTGGACCAAACTTGTACTAATGTGAGAGTGGGAAGAAGGGATGTGCAGGGCTAATGGTGGTGGTAGTTTGCAGGGCAAGGATTTTGCAGTCTGCTGTACATCTTCATTCTTTTTAGCAGAATCACATTTAAAGCAGATCCTTTTTGCCTTCATTTCAAGTGAAAAGAAGTTCCTTTCTCAGCAAAACAAACCATCACAGAAGCATTCAGTTTCTCATTTGCAGAATAAATTATTTCAAGTTCTCTTGGGTCCACATGGAAAAAGTACTCCACCGTTTTACTGGATGGTGTTTTCTCCAAAACATCCCATTTTTTTAAAATGGCTGTTTCTTAATGATCCACAGCTGAAGGCCCTTCCCTTTACTCTTGGCAGCCTGTGCCGTCTTTATGGGGTGGAACAGGATCTTTCTTTCGTCCTAGGAAATAGTATTAATCCTGCCAGTATTTAACTGAAGCCAGGATTACTAATCTGTCGAAAAGCTCTGCTTTTGTTTTTACAGATGATGTTCAGGACATCTGATAGTTGCATTTGTGTTGTCAAAAAAGCATGCTGTGTTTGTCTGTGGTAACCTCAGAATTTCTAGAAGGGATTCATTATATTAGTATTAAATGATTGCGGTCTTCATTAGTAAAAATGAGTCAAGTTCTCTTAATAAAATGGTAATTTTCTCATTTATGTTCTGTATTTCTGAAGTAATGGCTTTTAAATACTCAGCATTTAAATTTGCCTTCCTCCTGGAATAATAAAGTATTACAGTGACTGTAATTTAGAATGAATTGAGACCATTTAGTTATTTACTTTTCCTAGTGTTTTCCTGGTAGAAGCTGCCTAACTAGTCTGTCTATCTCATGATCTGTTTTTCCTGTTTGTACCAATTTGGTTGATAACTATGCAGAAGCAGAATAGTTGGGAGGAAATTCCAAGATGCTTCAACTTAACTTTTCATTAGCAAAGTGATTAAGAAGCAAGCAGGACTCACTGAGTTGTCTGAAACATCATTTTGTAGTTGTGAAGCCAGCTGTTTTACGTAATGTGTGTAAGAAAGAAGTCTGTGTGGAAAACCACCTGTTTCAGAATGGGTTGCTTGTATGTGTGTATTGTCATCTCTTGTTTCACTCTTTAAAAGTCTAATTTTACATGGGTTTTCTGTCATTTCTTTTGAGTAGATCCTTTCAAGTTTACAGATTGGTCTAGGTAATAATGTGGGGGGGTGGGGGGGGGAAGACTGGTGAATAGGTAGAGTACAGTTGATACAGTTATCTCCTATTTTATGTGGTGCTTCCTTACAGGATTTAGAACTTTAAATGCATAAAACTTTCTTGCGGGAAGGTCGTTACTTTAAAAAAGGTGTGTGAGTGAAGTTGCTATAGAATCTTAGAGGCTAAATTCTGGTTAATTTGTACTAAACTCTGGGCTTCATCTTGCATGGGAAGAAATTCACTGGAAGCTTCCTCATTTGAATTAATGCAAGTGTGAGGCATACAGATTCCTCAATGCAGCAGCTCAGAGTTACTCAACTAGGTTACTTTTCCAGTTGTGACTAAGGGGCCAATTAGCAGCATCCGGAATGAGACGGCAGCGCCTAGGTAAAAATAGATGGCATTTGGAGAAGCTGGGGGCTGTTTTGGAGAAGGTCTTCAGCTACAGACTGAGAAGCAAGACAAAGAGGCAAGCTTCAGAAAGAAGTATTACAGACATGGCTGGGAGAAACTCCATGAACAGGCAAAGGTAGGAGCAGCCCAGAGAAATGGGAAGAAGCAATACCAGATTGGACCCTCAAACTGAAGGGCCTCTGCTGCCGAAGGAATGCTTAAGGAGCTGGGTTCTTCACTCCCTTCTGACAAGAGAGATAATGCTAGCATTGATATTAAAATGAAACGAGCTGTAACATCCTCTGAAAATGACAGGAACCAGAGGAGTGGGTGTAAAGCTCGCTACGTTGTGAGGTCTTACCTGAAGGATTGATACTTTAATGCCTCTCAGAGGAAGGAGTAAGGCACACGGAAGTGCTGCTTCAGTAGGTTTGCTTGAAGGCGATTAGTTGACTATGCTGGAGTCTCAGAGACCAAATAATTAAGTAATAAGCCAGGTACACGGAGGGGAACTTGATGGCACGGGTGTATTTTGCATTTTAGCCTTTACAGTTATAACTTTGTCCTGCGACCACAACTGTTTCCACGGTCCTTCTCTGTCATTTCTGTAGGATACTGAAGCCACTGGATTAGTATAGTTTAAAACTCTTTTGTTCTTCACTGACCTACTTTGACTGCATGTTAGCTATCGGATTGGGAAAGGGCCATCTGTATATGTGCCCACTGACACAGCCTGAATGTAAAGTAAAGAGAATGTAGAATGTGGTCTGCCTTGTCTTGATAAACTTCAGTCCAGTGGAGGTAATTACTTAAAATACTAATTTTCATTGTAAATGGCATGCTCTACTTGTCATTTAGTAATGTATTAGTGAATTTGATACTTCATGAAAAATAAAGAAGCCAAGAAAAGGTGCACCTGAAGTCCTATCTTTAAATAGACAAAGGATGTGTGTAAGTTAAGAGTTCTTGCTAGTGGTCTAGTGGTGAGTCTGCTACTTCCTAAAAAGTATGGGCAAGCTAGAGATTGCATGATCTGTGTATTCATATGGTCAGATAGAAAGCGTGTTTGCTGTACTATATGTACTTTCTTGATCAGTGATCTGTACCTGCAAAGGATCTATAAAAATGCCTTTAAAAAGTTAGCTAATTCACCAGTAGTGTATTTGGATTACCTCACTTAGGAAGAGGAGCTTTCAGACTTACCTATGTATGTATAAACCTGCAAAATACACACTTTTCCTGCTGAGTTTTTTTCCATTCATTTTTCATGCAATACAGAACTGATGAGATTGCTTTTCCTTTTTTTGATTAGTAAGCAATGAGCTTTCTGCCAATTAGAGCAAAGGTGTAATCGTAATTCTGATGAACCAACATAACACTCCCATTGACTTCAATTTGGCCAGGATGCCAACTGAAGATTAAGTTTACGATCACAGTACAGCTGAGGATAAATATTGTTAGCAATCCAATTTCAGCTTATCATCTTCAACAGAGAAGTACCTTAATTGATGAGTAGTTTGGAAGAGGTAGAGAGGGTAGCAGTTGATGATGAAGAGTATTCTTTGCTAACCACAGAGGGAATGCTTTAATTATATTTAATGCCTAAACTGTTATGTCTGGTTAATATTTGTAACAGTCTAAACTAACAAAGTTTTGCAAAGTGACTTGATGTGCAGCAGAGTGATACCTTTGGTTACATTAGTTGCATGACATAACCTTATCTTTGTAGTTTTCAGTTTTCTCAAACTTGTTTATGAATCTTAAGAACTTAATGCAAAACTCTTTCTTTGTAATGGGTCAAATATTTATTTTTAAAGGTAATATACTATTGTAGACTGGTAGTCATATTGCAGAGGGGCTAAGTAATCTGTAGAGAAATTCACTTCAGGTGCCAAGGCCCAGTGATCATCAGATAGCTTTGTCCAGTAACAGCTGGCATTTCTGAGGGGCAAAAATCCCTATGATTCATATGCAAGCATGCAGGTAAATAGATTCTGCCAAAAGAAAACTGCATTTTCTTATTCAGTGTTTTTGGAAGAGGTCAGAGGTAAAGATGTTCTGAAAAAAACATCCATGCGCATTATGGTAATGCAAGGCTATGATAAGGGTTGTTCTTTAGACAGTTACAAATATTCAGAAATAAGGTCTTTTCTCTCTAGAACCTTGTGTTGGGGAGATAAAATGTCTACCCCATTTAGGATTCAGGCGGCAAAAAAAAGTTGCTTCTTAAAAGATAGAAAAGTGGCCTAATACTCTATGTCAGTCAGATTTCTAAGTTTTAGCAAAAATACCTGGTTTGGGTATAACAGAGCAATGGAGTCTGAAGGTGAATGATAGTTACTGGTAAATGTCTTTCATTTCCTTTTTTTTTTAAAACTGAGCTGTGCCATTCTGTGGTGGAGAACATCCTATTTTTAAAGGAATAGCTGGTATTTTTACATAGAAGTATGTAATGATAATACAAATAACAAAATATCCAGCATAACAAAGATTAACTTGACACATTATAAGGGAGTATTATATAAATGTCATGTTTTTCCTCTCTATTGGTGAAT
This sequence comes from Astur gentilis, assembly GCF_929443795.1. Classification (NCBI taxonomy): domain Eukaryota; kingdom Metazoa; phylum Chordata; class Aves; order Accipitriformes; family Accipitridae; genus Astur; species Astur gentilis. Next base: position 15,495,138 of record NC_064904.1, read on the forward strand.
GGTTGCAGATCCGGAATAATCTGAAGATCAAGAGGTTACTGTAGATATGGTCTAGAACGGGGATAGGTTTCTGTGCACCAGGGAATGTGGGAGAGCTCTACAGTAATTGCAAAAGCAAAATAAAATAGAGTAGATTTATTTATTTATTTATTGTAATTTAGCTTTTCTGCGCTTGGCAATATGAGAAAGGGTGTTCCCTTAACTAACAGCTTGACTAATTTGAGTTACTGTCATAAGGTACTGAATAACATAGCCTGAGCCTTACAGATGACCATATCTCAGAGCAGCTGGTTGAGCCTAAGTACTAGAAGGCCTTTTGCAAGGAACGTATCTCAAAGGAAGGAACGATCTGGTGACCTCCTTTCTTGACAAAGAAACCATGTGGATTGCTTGTGGATGCAAAGTCCTCACATAGCATCTCTTGAGCAATGCTTTCTAGTTTCTAAGTTGGCAAGAGATGTAATCCCAGTGTGTAGATCAGGATGTACCTTCAGGTTTTCCTGTGTTTTCTCATGGCTCAGCTGGGATGTAGCGCGGGTTATGTTCTTGTGCTCAGAAATGCAGATGCCCAGTGAGTGCTGTGGCTGATGTTCCTGAGGACATGCTGTGGCAGATGCATCATCCCTTGCAACCCCAGCTTGTTTTTGGCATAACATTGCATCCAGCTTGAGGTGTTGATTGTGACCTCAGAGGATCTCAGTGGGCTGAAACTAGTATTTAGAAGACTAAATGAATAATGAAGGCCAAATCCAATAAGGTGGTTCTTCTGTCTTGCTGGAGCTTCTGCAGTAAAGAGGAAACGTGTGTAAGAAGTTGAGCTTTCAGGGGGGTCCTTTTGAGGACTTCAGAATGAACTCCCAGTTTGTTTCCACATCTTCCATAGTAACTTCGGGGTATGTTTATTAAATCTTGTCTTTTTCTTACACAAACATAGCATTTTACACCTGTGTAGTTCCATAGAATTTACCACTACACACATTGTTCCCTCTGTGGGGAGAATGAGAGAGCAAACACATGATGGACAGTTGGATTGCATAGTGCATTACTGGAAAATGTTGGGAGACTTATTGTGGTAAATTAGCATAGAGTAAAATACGTTCTTGATTAAATTTATACTACCAAATGAGAAGGGGATGGAAGTTATGTTTTCAGGGTTCAATTAAAATCTTCTAAATGTATAAATAGGGAAATCTATTTTTATATGCATGTATATTATTTAAGCTAATAAATGTAAATATTTTAAAATATAAGCTTGAGCTCTTAGACAGTGGGTTGCATATGTAGAATAGCTCTCACTTAATTACTTCTTTCACTGGAGAATGAATTACTCCTGTGACTTCTGGGATAAATCAGTGGGTCAGTATCAAGCAGAGTAGCAATCCTGGCACTTGTTCTGAGCCTGTTTGGATGAGAGTTATGTTTTGAGTTTCCTGTGCTATTGGTTCAGTTTTTTTTGCAAGTGGCTAAGTGTTTCTGAATGAATTTCTTAGAGCAACTCTGTAGTTTAAACAGAACTAGTATTGCATATTTTTATTTGGACAGATGACAGTTTCAGAGCACTTACTAAGCAAGGTATAATTTTTGCACTTATAGAGGAAGCATGTACAGATATATAATTTTATCATTATTTCATTATGTACTTAATGCACCAAACAAATAAATGGCAGTGCAAATCCTGAACTGCCTTGTGATCGCAGTTAGTATGGAAGGTAACTGTAAGATGGCTGTGACATGTTTGTGTTCTTATATATAATGATCATTATAGAGCAAAAGCTTCTCATGTCATGCAGAAAAAAATTTTGATCTGATAAGAATCTTATCAAAAGGAAGACAATAATCCTCTTAAGGATTCTTCTGTCTTAGGTCAGCAGGCTGACTTTTTTCGCAAAGGCGTTTCTTAGTAGCCTGGAACCTGTAAACTTTTTTCTGGGTTTTAGATTTTTTTGTCATCCAAGGAACCTGGAAACCATGAGATGTTCATTATAAGTTGCTAGTCTTGCCGTTTTCTGATATTTGCCATTAATTTACAGTGAAAACAAATTTGCACACAATGTAGCAAGGTAAAGTTGAAGCTGCAGTGTAATCCATCATTCTCTCTAAAATTAACAGAAACAAAGTACAAAATAAAAGTGACATGAGCATAGCATGACAAGGTTGAAATAATGCCCTGAGACTTGTGTCTCTATTGGTGTTTGGAATTCCAGCGCTCTACTAAGAACTTAGGAATGGATGGAGGATGGCAGGGTCCTGCAGACTAGCTAGGCAATTAAAAATACACTGAAAAGAACCCTGAAGGATTGTTAGTGATTTGAAAGGAAAGGAAGACAGCAGTAGGGTGACCCAGTGGAGCCCTAAGTTACTATTGTGTAGCTTTGCTTTACATATGGAATTTGAGAAATCACCTGGAAAACGAGATGGATTTGTTTACATGGTGTTCCTGTCTCTGGTCTTTGTGATGTCTTTTAGGGTAGAGGAGCTGAGCAAGTAGGTAAGTTCATCTTATTTTGGATTTGCATTTGCTCTACCTGTAGCTTTTGCTGCTCAAACATCTATAGAAAAGCCTGAATTTAATTCTGGTGTACAGCTCCTCCTGGTAACAACTGAAAGGAACCAGTGGAAGGTTCAGCACTTGAGGCATTACCAGCTAGAATTAAGCAAAGATATAAGGAGTGATACTTGCTTACTTACTAATCCTAGAGTCTCAAAAAACCCAAGGGCAAAGATTTTTTTCATGTAGAGTCTTGTGTTTGTAATGGAACATGATGTTAAAATTCTGAGATCTTTGGGTTTGTGGCTATTTTGATTCTTAGCCTAAGAATGTTCTAACACAGCTCTGGGAGCTCCAAACCTCCACTAGGTTTTAGTGTTGTCTTCCAGCATAGTATTGGGTTGTTTTTTGTTGCTTACACACCTAGTTAAATTAACAGGTCAGTACCTAACAAAACCCCACCCCACCCCAAAAACAAACCACCAAAAACCCAAACAAAACCCCCCAAACAATAAACCAGCCCACAAATCCTATAAATGCTTTTATAAATGTAGAAAGTACAAGATGAACAATTTCTGGGTTGGGGTTTTTTCCCCCTAAGAACCTTTAAAATCCCCCCCCCCCCCTTTTTTTTTTCTGCTTGCCTTTGGAGGAGACTTTGAAAAGAAACAGTTATGTCTTTCATATTGCAACAGTGGAAGGTTAGGCAGAAGATGTGTGGGAAAGGTATCCTGATAATTTCTTCACTACCTGAGGTCAGTATTCTCAAGTGGCAGGACAAACATGGACAGCAGCTCTCTCTAATGACTGTTCAGCAAACCTAGTGACTTCAGCTCTTCTGAATGAAGGTTAGCTTGTACTTTGAAAGAGCAATTCAGTAATAAACTCCTTAAAACAACTAGCATACACTTTCTAAGCCAGTATAAAAGAAACTTGAGTCGGTCCAGGAAAATTGGCCACAATAATTCTTAGTGTTTCAGCAAAGTATTTTTGTCTTATTTGAGGATTTTGTGCCACGTATTCAATTTGGGAAATTGAAATAACATTTATGTGTATTTTTGCCAGACTTTTTGCTTCCCATTAAAAAAGATAAAAATTGGTAATTATAATTTTCAAAATATTAGTAAAAAGGAGGTGTGGGAAGAAAGCAACCTACAAAACCTGTGCTTAAAAATAAGTGTTAATTTGATGTCCATGCAAACTCACTGTAAATAATATAATGGGATATGTTGAAGATGTCACAGAGTGTCAGGAACCTCCAGATATGTAGCTGATTAGTCACATCTAGCCCCTAACCACTAACTCACGCATTTCTGTTTTGCTTAAACACTTTGAGCTCCTATTTTTTCCTTTTAAAATATTCTGCTGCTTTCATTGTGTTGCCTGTTCCCCAAACAATCTTTTCCTCTCTGCCTTTTCTAAGTCTGCTCATGCTCTACCTTATTCCCTTTCTCTTTTGGTCTTTTAATACTTTTTAATGTGGTTGCTTTGCCTTCTTTGGCTTCCCACGCTGTCCCTTTCTCATAATATTCATAGCTGCTTTGCTGTTCTGAAAATTTTTTGATACGCTCATCCACTTCCCCTTGCTTTTCTCCCATTGATACTCACTTGAGGGTGACACATCATTCATGCTAATTTGTGCCAATACAGTCCTTTTGCAACAAGTAAGGATGAAGTAGTATTTTGCTATGGCTCATCCGTAGCTTTGACAATCAAGCTTGTGGTCTTGGTCCACTTCCAAGTTGAAAGGTGTTCACAGCACAGATACCATTGGTGTAGTCAGTGGTGGGACGAACAAGTGTTGGTCACAGACTGACGAAGTGTAGCCTAAAGGAATCTTTTCATTGATACCTTGACTGCTGTGGCTCTGGATTGAGCCTTATGGGTGAATGTGAGGAGGCTTGAACTGTTGCCTGCACCATGCCTGCTGTGGAAGTAGGCAAAAAATTTAACTGAAGTTTCATAAACTTCATAGTTTTTAAAAATATCCTTTATTGATTTTTTTTTTTAATTGTCAAGTTGTTTTCAATTCCTGGTCTTGAGGTGAAGGAAATGGCAGCCCTTCATCCATGTGTTCTATTAGGGGGTGAAGTTCATAAGATTTTTACCTAAGTGAATAAAGGCAGAATTTTGATTAATATGTTTAAAAATATATCTACGCTATGAAATTTTGCCAGTGTATATGACTGAGAGTATGTCTATTAAGAAGTATCCTCTTTTGCTTGTAACGCTATTCCATATGCGCCCAAGGCAGGATCTACACTGCTTTCATGCTACTCATCCCAGTAAATGATGTTTGTTGAAAACCTCTGTGAAATGATCGGGGAGTATTGGCAAGCAGTAGAGGGATTTGCAGTATCCAGGATCTTTGTGAAACTACCCAGGAGACCCCTACTTGATGAGAACTTGTTCAGTTTGCTCAAGGAGAAATTTATGGCCAGGGAAATAATTCTCAATTTTGTGATTGATTATCTGAAGAGGCACTGATTATCAGGAGAAATACTGGAGTATGTCCTGTCTTACACTTCTAATCATGCTTTTTTAATGTGCTGGGAACAGTGTGTTAATGTTGCGCTTTTCTTTTTGTGTGTGTTCACTCATGAAAGTCAGCTTGAGTTTGTCCCACTGTATTTATTGCTGTGTGAATAATGTTGGTACTGGTTAGACTTTATATATTTGGAACACAATGCCTAACTGCTGCCCTGCCTGTATAATTATAAAGTATAGAGAATGGGTTGGGAAAGTAGCTTTGAAAAAAGCGCCTATTATGAATGAATGATTACTGACTTCACAAAGCATTCATAATATTGACAGCCAGTCAGGAAAATTAAATGAATGCAATCAGGATAGTGATTACTTTTCTCAAGAAGTGTGTGTAAGAAAGAGAGGGCAAACATTTGTACTTCTTGGCATCTTAAGACCAATATTCTACAGTGAAAAGTGGCTTACAGAAATGTATTGGGTATATGTATGACAGGACCTTGAGTTAGTGAAAGCTTTAAGCTGGGTGTCACTAGACCTCCTCTTGAAGTGAACTTCTCAAAGAAGACCAAAAGGCTTTCAAATTCAAATTTGCAAGTTTTATTTGAATGAAAACTAGAAAGTTAGCTTCTTACAAAATAGAATCTTCATAGTGACCTGTGGGGGATAAACATAAAAGAGATGTATGCACAACTGCCTGCTTTGTGCAGGTAGGTCCTTGCTTCAGTAGTTGGTTATGTTCAACTTGGTGGCTTGGTGAGTGGCAGCAAAGTGGGCAGTTTGTTTGGATTTTTTTAGAGCTTTTTTGGCACAAGGAGATTTTACGGAACTACAACAATAATAATCCTACGTTTAGTTAGTAACCGGACAATACAGAAACTGAAGAAAAATTGGGGAATTATTTTGCCATTAAGTTGATAGGGAGAGAATATGGAAAACAATCTCAGTGGCAGAGGCAAGTGAATACATAGTTCTCAGATGTTTGGAAATCATAAAGAAGTTCTTAAAATTAATGTGAGTAAAAAAGTTACTATTAATCTTTCTGTCCCCCATTCTGAACATACTTAGATTTTAGTACATGTTTTTATTTTTCATGTTTAAAATGGTGGTGCTTGCTTTTACTAACATACAAGAAGATGATGCTAGTTCTTTATGCAAACATCATCAAGCTAATTAATAACAGTAATATATATACTGGAAGCAGAAGCAATAGTTATTCTGAGGGCACTTTGATTTTAATTTCTAATAAACGTTTTGATAGAACTTATGTAGATGCAGGGTAGCATGTGTGAGCATATCCTAGTTTCCCTTAATTTATATGTAGTCTGCATAATTTGTCTTATTTTATTCTAATTCTAGGCACTATATTGTCTTGTGTCTGCAATCCTGTGACTTTTTCCTTGCAGTTGCCATGCTAGTTTAAGCAGTTCAATCCTTCCCCCCGTCTTTACTTCTTCACTTCCCGGCATTATACCCTTCACTGCAAAACTACAGGCTGAAGCGGATCAGGAAGCTGATCCAGGTGTTGAGTATCTCCCTATTCTTGGCTTTTCACTACCACTGAGAGGAGAACCATAGCTCAGTTCTCCGGATACAATTTTGCTGGTCTGATGCACAGTTTTAGTTTTCTGTGATCCAAAATCGGTTACTTGCAAATTACCTTAATTAATATGAGTGTAGTATAAAGATTAATATTTTTAATATATGTTGGAGACTTGCAGTAAAAGTATGCCATCAGATTTTTATGTCTTTATTTGATAAAAGGATGCAGAAAGCAGAGACTGCAAAGATGACTGATGAGAAGGGATGGGCTGGTTGGATTAGGATTATTCTGGAAAAAGGCTATTAAGAGAGAAACTGAATTGCTTTGGCCATTTTAGAATTAGTATTTCAGCCCTTGTAGTAACAATTGTTGGTCCATGTCTAAAAAAAATTTACAGTACTTTCTGTCAATTTTTCTGATAACTTTATAAAACACTTGATTTTGTTAAAGGCTCTGATTTTATCTTCATTATCATTGTTCAGATGTATTAGTACTTGCTTTCAGTAAGCCAATTTCCTTTGAATATATGAATACTCAGTGTATTTCAAAAGCTCTGTAGAGTTTTAAATGGCTAAAGAGAAAACTGACAAGCCTGAAAATTAACTCATAGCAAAGATCTTCTGAAAATGAGAAGAGTTCTCACAGTCATTCAGGTGGAAGTTTATCTTTCTTTAAATTTGGATTTTAATAAATGTATACTCTCCTGTGCATTGGACATCAATCACACATGCCACTCGATACTGTCATTTTGATTTCATTTTATAGATTATTAAAGTATTATTGGTATTTACATGGATTTATTAGAGCAGTTGCTCAATTTTCAGTTCTTTCAACTGAAAGTGGATACAGTGGTAATATTGAAGGTGATTAAATTTGGGGGCCTAAATGTTAGGCTGTGCATTAGCACAGGAGTAAAATGTTGCAGAATTCATTGAAAGCTCTGAGTATCCATCTGCTGAGAAGAAAACGATCTGGTTTTGTCAGCTAACTGTGAACATCTGTAACAAACTGCATGTTTAATTTCAAGTGATTGTATTAAGGAGTTCAGCTCTGCTGTGGAGCTCAATAGGGTCTGTACCCCAAGTACCATTGCGCTCCCTGCTCCAAATAGTGGCATGAGGGTGGCTGGGGAATAGTGATCTTTTGGAAAGGTTTGTACAGCTGTGGAAAAGACTTTAGAGGATTAAAGGACAAACCCCCCCCCCCCCCCCCCCCCCTACCAAAAACCCCCAACAACAACCCCCTCCCCAAGCAAAAACAAAAAATAAACAAACATGAAAAATCCCCAAACCAACTAATGTCATGGTCTCTGTTGGAAGTTTGGGAACATGGAATACTGATTTTATTGATTTCTGCTGCCCTTTTCTTGTGCTGTGCATATTAGGACCCCTTAAAATTTACTCTTGTATACTTTTCCTGTTTCCAAGTGGAAAAAAACCTAGGCATTAGGTATTACCCTGTTCCCAAGGCACCCCAAATTCCTAAGAACAGTAGCAAATATTATTGCATGAAACTTGTTGCAATTTTATTTTGCAGTGTGAATGGCAACTTGCTTAATAAAGAAATGCAGATATGAGTAGAACAATTGGGTTTGGGTTTTTTTTTTTTTCATGGGGCCTTGGGGTTTTTTTTGTGGTTTGTTTGGGGGTTTTTTTGGTTGTGTGTTTTTTCTGTTTTGTTTTGGTGTTTTTTTTTTTTTTTTTTTTGGTTTGCCCCATAGTTTGCATGGCTTGTTGATGTAGTAATGCTGGCATGAAATTAATGTAGTGTTCTAGAGTGGTTTTTCTTGAGAAGAACTTAATTGTATTTTTTGTTTTGTTCCCACACCTCCAGATACTTAACTGGAGGAAGAAAGAAAACAAACTTTTATTAGTTATTTTAATGCTTTAGTAATTTTTAACTTTTTTTTTAATACCGATCCTACCTTAAAATGAATGTAATTTGAGTCATTTGAGTCTGGTTATAACTTGCGCTGAATTGTATCTTAATGGATTCCCATTTGATTTCAGCCTATGTTTTTCTTTGATTAAGCTATCCTTGTCAGTCAACGTAAATGTGTGCAAGCCATGTAGAACAATGCAACTAAAACCCCATTATGTTCATGTAACATCGTAGATTTTATTGATACCACTTACATGTTTTCAAGTTCTATGGGGGGTTATAGATAGCGTAAGAAGAGCGTGTGGTGGGTTAACCCTGGCTGGACGCCAGGTTCCCACCAAAGCCTCTCTGTCACTCCCCTCCTCAGCTGGACAGGGGAGAGAAAATATAACGAAAAGCTTGTGGGTTGAGATAAGGACAGGGAGAGATCATTCACCAATTACCGTCACGGGCAAAACAGACTCGACTCGGGGAAATTAGTTTAATTTATTACCAATCAGATCAGAGTAGGATAATGAGAAAGAAAACGAAATCTTAAAAACATCTTCCCTCCACCCTCCCTTCTTCCTGGGCACAGCTTCACTCCCGGATTCTCTACCTGCCCCCCGCAGCAGCACAGGGGGACGGGGAATGGGGTTTATGGTCAGTTCATCACACGTTGTCTCTGCTGCTTCATCCTCCTCAGGGGCAGGACTCCTCACACTCTTCCCCTGCTCCACTGTGGGGTCCCTCCCACGGGAGACAGTCCTCCACAACCTTCTCCAACGTGGGTCCCTCCCACGGGCTGCAGTTCTTCACAAACTGCCCCTGCGTGGGTCCCCCGCAGGGTCACAAGTCCTGCCAGAAAACCTGCTCCAGTGTGGGCTCCTCTGTCCCCAGGGCCACAGGTCCTGCCAGGAGCCTGCTCCAGCGTGGGCTTCCCACAGAGTCACAGCCTCCTTCGGGAGCCCACCTGCTCAGGCGTGGGGTCCTCCCCAGGCTGCAGGTGGATGTCTGCTCCACCGTGGACCTCCATGGGCTGCAGGGGGACAGCCTGCCTCACCAGGGTCTTCCCCACGGGCTGCAAGGGAATCTCTGCTCCGGTGCCTGGAGCACCTCCTCCTCCCCCTCCTTCTTCACTGACCTTGGGGTCTGCAGGGTTGTTTATCTTGGTGTTCTCGCTCCTCTCTCCGGCTGCAGTTGCTCTTGCGCAGTTCCCCCCCCCGCCGTGTCCTTCTTAAATCTGTTATCCCAGCGGCGCTGCCACTATCGCTGATGGGCTCGGCCTTGGCCGGCGGCGGGTCCGTCTTGGAGCCGTCTGGCCTTGGCTCTGTCGGACACAGGGGAAACTTCCAGCAGCTTCTCAGAGAGCCGCCCCTGCAGAGCCCCCCTGCTACCAAAACCTTGCCAAACAAACCCAGTACAGCGTGGAAGTTAGAATTAAACATAATACTCTTGAAAAGTAACCAATTCCACTTTTGGTTGTTCTTCTCCCCGTCCCGCTTGCATTTACAGTCTGTTTTCTGGAAGAAATTGTTAATTATTGTTGCCTGCTTGCTAATAACAGTGAATTCTGAAGTCCAGTCTCCTTTTTTTGTCTTATTTGAAGGCTGGTAATCAAGAGAGCAGTCACAAGTACTTTGCTTCCCCAGGCCCTTTATCTCCTGTAAGACTGTAACCTTAGAAAGGTTGCTAATAGAATAGGTCTTTTTTATAATGGACGAGGGCTAATGACTTTTTTTGACTCCTTGGCTTATGTTAGGTTTCAGCACTGCCTGCTGTGAGGCGTTTGAACCTGTATGAGAGACCTGGCCAGTGGAACAACTTTAGGGTGACCTGGATTTGGGACCTTCAGTTTTTCCAGAGGTGTTTGGGGGTATTCTCCCATGTAGCTGCTCTTGTTGGAGTTCTGCAGGACCACATTTCTTGCATCTTCAGTGCCGCAGATGAATATAGGAATTCATCTGTGGGAATGTGGGATGAACAGTTGTGATGATATGAAGTGTGGTGTCATAACTATACCACTTTTCCCCTCCACCCTTAATTTCATTTGGACACAGCTGTTGTAGAGCTTACCAAAGCCTAATGAATATGAGATGGTGTGTGCTGCCTGATATTGTCAACTGAACTTTGCCAAGATCTTGGTTGTTCTTTGCATAATAGTTTGCTAACTTATTGAGTCCTGTCACTACCACAGCTGTAAGTGCAATTATGTTGAGTGAACTGTTGTGCTTTACCGTGTCAGGTCAGGAAGCATGTAGCATCTTTATTGTACTGCAATCCATATTTATTCTTTTCTGTGATTAAGCAGTGCAGAGAGTTGATGTGGAGTGCCTTGGGGTCCTTGCATCTCTATCAGTACTTTTTAAAACAATGTAGCTATATCCTGTGACATTGTAATATTTCATAGGTCTTTTGAACTTGAAACTAGTAACTGTTGTGTACCTGGTCTTAATTAAAGCAGATTCGTGGTATTTTGTCCTTAAAACTACTATACAGCTACTATCAGCTTCCACTGTTTACCAAGTATTCCTTAACTTGATGTATTTTTGTGTCTTAATGGTAAGTTCCATCTTAGGTTGGCTTTTTACTAGTATGGCCAGATTTTTAACAAATAAACATAAATTTTTTAGTCTTAAAATTTTTCTAGTTGAAATCAGCAGAATTTTTCTTTTGCATGTTGTATTACTGCTTGGAAGGTCATTTGCTGGATTCTGGTGCTGATAAAGCAGTTGTGCCTTTTTTTTTTTCTTTTTTTTTCTTTTTTTTTTTTTTTTTCCTGAAAAGTAGATTAAAGGAAGTGAAGTGCCCTCTAGTCTGAGAGCATACGTTCAGAGTAAAAATGCATTACTTCATTTCTGCAACTTTATGCTATTGTTGCCTTCCTCTGTACATGAACATCAGATAAACTAAGCTTTCTATGTACTCTTCTAATACAGTTGGTAAACTAAGAAACCACTAAGAAGTTGACATTCCTTTTATTATTTTAAGTCTCTTATCTGCTGAAAATTAAGAAAACAGAGCAAGAATAGTAAGTAGTACATTCTGCTTACTTTATTGGTCAAGCACATACTATTATTTTGTGTGAAGATTTTCCTGCTGATGCATGTTGTGTGTTCATAGTACAGCAAAAAATCCTCATTGTGTTCCAGTAAAATTGATTTTGCTCTGGAAAGTGTCAGCGTGGGGATAATCATTGAATCTGAAAACTAGTTTGCAGAATTATAGTCTTGCTGTGTATTCGTATACATATTCATGTATATTCACATAGAGTTATAAATGACACAGTGTTTTTAGAAATATAAATTAATCAAGCTTGATCTGTTTGACAGTTCTTTCATCCTTCTTGGGAGTGTAAGTTAACAATGGTGAATGTCAGCCTCCAGTGAAAGTAGTGATCTATTGTAGAATTAAGTCTTGAATGCTGTTGTGTTTGCATTCTCCACTTAAGCTTGGACTTCTTTGGTGAACTTTATTTTCTTAATAGCAGGTGATGATTAAATTACTTCTACAACATGTTCAAATCTCAAACACACAATAGTTACACAGTTTGTATAAGGGGTTCGTTTGTTAATCTGAGCTCTGTTTTACAAAAATTGTATGAATGCTGCTTTCCTTTGAAATTGATCTTTAAAAAGAAATCCTGTTTTGTATAATAAGATGCCAGACTCACAAAGATTTCCTTTCTTGTTTCATAGACGTTCCATCTTCAGAGCAGCCTGAACTGTTCCTAAAGAAACTTCAACAGTGCTGTGTCATTTTTGACTTCATGGACACGCTTTCAGACCTTAAAATGAAAGAATACAAGCGCTCCACTCTTAATGAACTGGTGGACTACATTACAATAAGCAGAGGCTGTTTGACAGAGCAGACTTACCCTGAAGTAGTTAGAATGGTGAGTTCCTTCTTTCTCATGGTCTCTTTAAATCCACTTGCAATTCCAGTTACGCATTGTGGGCGAAATTGAACCCTGGAGTAGGTGGATTAAATGAGGCCTTTGGTTTGTATTTTCTACTAGACATCACTTGGGGATAATTCTCCAAAGACAAAAATATTAATTTTTATATATGCTTAATTAAAGTCAAGTAGGTGATGGTTATTATAGTGTCACAAATGTATGAAAGGAAACCTGGATTGTTTCCTGATGGAGAAAGCCAGCAGCCATAAAATCAGAGTCCCTCGCATTTCCCCCCACCTACCCTCCTTCTCCCCCAGTATAAATAATGGAATAATTTTTGCAAGTTTCTTTGAACTTTATCCAAGCTCTTGAGTGTGTACTTCAGGCGGAGATAGCTTAAAGTATGCACAGATAATGATTTTTAAATAATAAATGCTAAAAATGTTGTATAGTATCAGTGTCAAAATTTTCTGGTTGTATTATGTGGATTTATAGCAGCTGCCGTTAGAGTGAGCAAGATTACTCAACAATAAAGCCATACCTTGTATATATAAATTGTCAAATAATAGTGCTTTCAATGTAAAAATGGAAACAGTACCAGATGCTAGCTATATCGTGAAGAACATTTATTGCGATTGGCAAAATCAATCATTGCTTTAAAATGTTTATTCTGTACTACCATACGGAACCCTTATAACCTGTTATCTAAATGAGAAGGCGGTTAGTTAAATATAGATTTGGTGATGCTGATTGCCTAATGGTACTGTGTGATCATGGAATCCACTGGCAATGTGCTGTAGGAAGAAAAACATGAATAGATTTTACATTGCATTATACATGCTCCTTATTTCTTTTCTGACACACAGATACGTGCTGTGTTGTTTGTCTGTAGTTTTTAAAAATAGCTGTAAATTGTGACAGAATCATCAAGCAGTTAATTGTGAAGAACCCCCTCCCCCAGAATTAAGGGTGTATGGAAGAACCTTAATATGGCTTCTTTGTGTGTATGCATTGTCAGAAAGCCTATAATTAATCGTGCAATCAGATTCTTCCCCTTCTCACTCACCTTCCCTTCCTCCCTTCTGTACTAGACTGATCTTCTGAATGAACTGCTTTTCAGTATGTTGTTCAGCATGTGGTCTAATGCACCATTCAAATACGTGTCTGAATAAGAATTACTTGTTCGTTGCTGAATTCTGCTGCTGGTGCTGCACTGTAGCATCTAAATGGCTTGCAAATGTTAGTTTAATCATACTTGTACCCCTTGTGATGAACAAATTTTATCATACCCTTTGTGTAGACAGGACACTGATGCACAGGTAACTTCAATAAAATTGGGTGCTTTTTCTGTGTGTAGAAGATGCCTCTGTACTCATCTCCTGGGAGAATTTGTTTCTTTCTTTGTTTGGTGGGTTATTTTTTTTTAGTGTTTCTATTATTGAGGTTGTATTCTTGCATTGACTTTGGTTATAGTTGTTTACTGCAGCTACATTTGTAGAATAAAGACTCTGCAAGTTAGTGTTGTCTTCGGTTGGGCCCCGAGAAACAAGAAGAATTTGATCTGTAACTGCTCGTAAAGGTCAATTTGAATCATAAATCATAACCTGTGAAGCAGTATGAAATTGAACTGTAAAAGAGATGCAAACCCCCTGTGCTAGAATGTCCTACTGTCCCTGCAGTCACTTATGTTGATTCACAAAACAGTTTTTATCTTAAGAAAATAATGTGTTGCCTAAATAGTTTGAAAAGCATGGTTTTTAAATAACTAGGACATTCTTAAATGTAGTTTGTAACTAAAATATGGAGGAGTCACTGGAAGTAAAGATACAGCGTGAATTTTTCCACTGGATTTCACAGATACTCGCTAATGGACCTTCAGGAATTCTAGTTTCAGTTTAGCTCGTTTCTGATGGAAAACTGTTCTATCTTCTTTTCCCCAGTATTTCCCATATCCTTTCATTGCTTCATGCCCTTCTTCAACTTACTTTCTTCTGCCTTGCATTTGGCCTTCAGTGCTGAACTCAAGTTACGTTTTCTCTTCAGTGCCAGGGTACTTAAGCAGGGGAGGACTGAGAATATTCTCAAGCCCTGTACCTGGCTACTCGCTGGTCCCTGACTGCCCAAAAAGATCCCTAAGTAGTTAGGGAAGTGGACATGCTTTTTCCTAAAGAATTTCCTGAAATAGTTGTAATATCTAGCCTGCAACAGACACCTGTGCTTTGATGAAGGTGTAAGCTATTGGAAAGCTGGAGTCCCCGATTATGCCTGTTGAAACCAGCAGCATTTTTGGTCCATGTGGTCTGGGAAAAACACTTTGGTGGTTGTATTCCATGTGAGCAGGATGCTGTGCTCTGGTATTGAATTTATGTGAGTGAATCCATGGCAAATGCATGAATGATTTATGTCGATCATCCTAACAACAGCTAATGCAGTGTTTCTGTTAAACCACATCATAAGGACTTTTGTGGGTTGCAGGTATTTTTGTATTTTACAGGTAGGCTATCTGGTAAAAATGCTATCTTTCCTCATGGTCTTTGCCTATAAAAGCAAGACATCTCCATCACTTTGAGTACAGTTATACAGGCCCTAGAGGGAAAGGTAGGACTTCTGATATTATATAAAATAAGTTTTCACCACATACTGCCTGGTCAAGAGACAGCATTACTCACTTTGTGCTGAAGCATTATGTTTGGTGTAACTTGTTCTTTGCAATAAGTGCATGTTCTTGTTTCAAGCAGAATTGTGCTCGTAATTGTATACCGAGGCAGACTTCACTGTATACAGTTGGCTTAATGAAGGCATCTGCCACCTTTATCTAGTTTTGAGGATTTTCATCTAGGTCTCCAACTGTGTTCACAAAGGACCTGTCAAGTTGACAATCTCTGACCTGTCATGATAGTGAAGAAAACTGCAGTATCTATGTCCCGACCAAATTAGTGTCCCCATTGCCTGCCACAATTGTCATGGGACTGTTTTGATTGAAAGACCAGTATCTTAAAACTGGTCAAAATAGAGCACAAGTGTTTGGACCTTTGGAAGGTCTCCTCCCTCTTATGTTTAGTGTTTATGAATCCAGGAATTACTATTTTCTGCTTGGACCTTTGGGCTGCTGCGATTTGGAGGTGAAGCGAAGTATTGTAAACAGGTGAAAAAGAAAGAAGCTATTCTGTGAGTTTTGACATCATTTAAGAGCAGAAAAAAAGGTGCACTGGTCTGAAGCTGGTATTTAAAAAGTTACTAATATTTATAAAGAAGAATTAATGGCTAAAGTGCTTTCTTACCTTAATTATCTAAAATATCCAAAAAAGTGGTATCTGTGGAAAAGCCTAGTTTTGTTTTAAAGTTTTGTAATGTACATGGATATTAGTGTTCTCTTCATGATCCAAAAGGAGTTTGGCTTTACAGATAATAGGATAGAAAAAGGTTGCCTCTAAAATTCTTCAGAAACTCTGATATTTTTAATTACTTCTAAAATGTGGTGGTGTTATGATGTAAGGGATTGAAAAACAGTCATTTGTGGTAGCTAGCATAACAGCTCCTGGGTATTTTTACTGCCAGTCATCCTAAATTCATGCCATTAAAACCTTAATCCTTAATCATAATATCACATATTTTCATCTTGTTCTCTTGAGCAGATGATATGATGTTGTATATAGCTAAATGTGAAATCACTTGGCTATTTGTCAACCTGTGTGCATGTCTGCTTCTTTAAACCACTCTTTTTAGCTTGATATATACAGAAGTGTTTGGCCTGTTACTGTTTTTTTAAAAAAGTAAAATAAAATTGAATTTACTAATGGCCACCAAAGCAAGCTTGCAGTGGCCTCTTCACTCATCAATATCAGTTGATGGGAAAAGAGGTTGGGATTTGTGTTAATGGCCATAAGCTGGACAGATTTATTCAGGAGGGTATTGCTCCGTGCGCTTCCCCTGCAGTTTGATGTGTTGTTCAGAAGGGCATATGACATTCTTTAGAATTAAGCTAGTCTTAGGAAAAAAGGCCCTTGCCAATTAAACCACACTCTGCTAAGAAGGAAATGCCAGTAATATGACTTTATGAGCCAATAATTGGACACTTAATCTAGAATTTGTTTCTGTCTGAGCAAAATGTGGAGGCTTAAACTAACGATGCTGATTTTGCTGGTAGATTAAGCGATGGTAGTTGAATGAAATAAATGTTTGTTATTATCTGTGGTATCCTAAAGGGTGTATGTAGTAGAGCTTTTTGTGTTTTCTGTGTATTAAGACATAGATTGAGGAAACTGATTTCTTTCCTTTAAAAAATAGGATGGGAAAAATTGACAAGCTGTTAAACTGAGAAATCTGGATGAATCTCTTTGTTGGTGAGCAACATTTCGGCTTTCCTACTTGCTTCTTCCAAAATTGTAAACACAACCCCTCATGTTTACCATGGTAAACATGGTTTACCAACATCCATGGATGGTTGCCAGCCCATAAAAATGGTTAATGAAACTTCTTTGAGATAGACCTTTTAGAATGGTATAGTATTATTTTGTTCTCCTCTCTTTTAAGTGCAGAAATGCCTTTGGCTTCCTGTTGGCATCTTTATCTTTTGTGTAATGACGAATCAAGTAAAATAAGACTGTAATCTCTGTAGCCAAAGTGTAACATCATATTAGATGTCTTGTGGCTCAGAAGCTGCGTTGAGCAACACAGTGAAAGAAACTTGGTTAAATGAACACGCAAATAAATATCAAAAATTGCATTTGAAAGGTCAGATTCTGATTTTTTTTTTCTTTTTTTCTTCTTTCTACTGACATAAATCTAGAGGGACTGCATTCCTTTTACTGCAGGTTTGTCTCAACAGATGTGAAGGCAGAGTCTGATCAGGAGTTTGTTTGTTACAGACCTGTTAAACATAAAGAATATCTTGTTAAGCTATGATTTTTTTTTAGCATGTTAAGAAACCTATTTTTAGGAAGTGTTCTAGCTGTTAGGACTTCATAGGCATTATGAATTTCTTTATTTTCTCTAGCTTTAGCTATAGCTTGTGACTAACTATGACACCCTGCTTGCTAAATGTTCATCCTGTTTAGGGTTTTCCATGGTAAACTGTTCTTGGTTAGAGATTTTTATGCAAGTCTACCTATATTCAGTCTTTACCTTTTTGATCAAGCAAAACCAGTGTGCATATGTTCCTGTTCGTTCTTGTATTAAATTTAAAAATATAATAGTGAATGTCATTTTGAGTTTAAGGGAACTAGGTCATATAGTCTTATAAGAATTGACAAATAATGTCCCTTTTCCAATATGATTTTTATATAACTTCAGGAATTCTGTAAAAGATTAGGAATTAATCTTAAACTCAACTTGAATGAGTAGAAGTTGAACAGATTGTTTTGAAACCATCTGAAATGCTGAAAGGAAGTTAAAATGTCTTTTGACCCCCCAAATGGACTTTGATTGAAAATTGTCATGTAGGTGCAGCCGTGATAGAGCAAGCATGCTGTTGAAGTTTAAAAAAAATGGATAAAAATCACATCATATTTTAAATTCTGTTCTTGTTTCTTTAATGTGAGGTTTATCAATTCTGTAGAAGCAAGAAAAGAATCTAACTTTGGTTTCTTTTATGCATTATTGCCAAATGCCTCTGTTAGATACTTTTTATTGTTCACATTCTTTATACACCTAATTTGTACAAAAACCACAATGCTTATTAAAAGAAGAGGCTCTGGTGTTCTGTGCTGCTCTCAAAAAATCAGTTGGAGGCAGCTCCTCTTGCAGTAGTTGTCCCTAATAATTTTTCCCGACAGTATGTAATTACATTTACCAGTATCCATTATTCCTCCTGTTGGTTACATAGGCCTTTCATTCGTCAGACTTTATCTGCATAATAGTACAGTGACTAGGTCTAAAGCAAAGAAATAAACTGGAAAAAACATTTTTGTTCCAAGAAGTGCTTGTGTTGACTGCAGCTATTTTTATTTTTTTAATTTTTTTTAAAAGGAGTGTACACCCCCACCCCCCATTTTGATTGTGTCATCTCAAATACCTTTTGAGCATTGTGTCTGTAGAAAAGCACAATGTGAATCTTCTGAGGAATTGTTTTCTTGGGGTTTGATCTTTTTCGTTTGTTCTTCAGTTTGGAGTCTGAGGCAGTATGAGTTTTGTAATGCTGTCTAGAATGCATGTAGTGGCAGGCTTTCACTTGCTCTGATGCCTGCTCTAGAGATGGGGGGCTCCTTCTGCTGGTACTGTGCTTTAATTTGTCCAAGATACTTGAGTAACTGCTATGAGTCTTTAGGTTGTATTGTATAGAATTAGCTGGGCACACATTAAATAAATAACTGTTCCACTGGATCATCTCAAAACAATAGTTACATGGAGATAGCGATGAACAGGGCTGTTACTAGTTAGGGTACCCTGTTATGGTTCAGGTCCAAGTGACCTACAGTGCAATTTCAGAGCTTCAGTTTCTAGCAGTGAGAAGGTGTACCCAGGGGTGCTGCCTGGGGATAGGTCTGTGCTAGCACTTCTAACTCAGATTGTGTGCGTGCGCTTGGAAGTGAAGCTCCCATTTATTCTCACTCCACTTTGATGCCTGTGATAGAGAAATCTTGGGCGTTGTAAATTCGGTTCCTTTTGGACAAAATATCTCCCTGAGGAGCATACCTAATGCTTTCCAACTTGCTAATGGGCTTCAATGCAAGAGATGACTAGAAAGAAACTCCTCCCTCCAAACATATGTAGTGTGGACGTTGCACCTGAGCACCAGCTCTTTTGTTCCACAGATTTGCTCCTATTGCACTTCTCTGCCAACAGAACCATAGCCTAAGGATCTCACTTTTACTGCGTGCTCATCCGTACGGATGGAAGGTACTACCGCTACCACTGCAAAAGTGGGTGATGGCAAGCTAACAAGTTTAGGAGTCCTGATCTAGAGCTAAATTCTTGCAGGTTATTGATTGAATTTTTAGAAGACTTAAAGGTCAGGAAAAGATGAGAAGGACTGTTTCCGCCCACTCTATGATCTGGATTGTTCCCTGTGTTTGCAGTCCAACGTAGTTCATTTTAATGCAGCCAAGTCAAAAGTAATGATGCTGGGCAAGAACGTGGCTTACAATATTAAGCTCTGAAAGACTGTATTCAGGCAAGTAGTGTTGCACAGAAGGACCTGAGCATTGTGGATTACTATCATGAGTATCTTGATATGAGTTTCTGATACAGTGCACTGTTCAAAGAAGTGACTGTTGATGAATTAAAATGGCAACATGCAGAAAAAAAGAGGGAGATGGTCTGGCTTTCTATACATGCCCCAGTACACTTGTTGTGCACAGGTGGGAGCTCAAAGGAAGGAAGCAAAAATAATCACAGCATTAAAAACAAACAAAGAAACCAACAACTGCCTGGGTTCAGAAGCTCTAGCTTTCCATTTAGCAGCACAGAGATTGAGAAGTGTCATGTCTATGTAAAAATACCTATATATAAATAGACAGTGCATATGCAAATATATATACAGATGCAGAAGAGATCTGGTGGTTTAATGAGAACCAACAGGGAATCAGGCAGATTCAACCTTGAAGTCAGAAACAGTGCTGTAGTTAAATTAGCAGTAAAACTTTAGGAGAAGAGAGCTGGTGGAATCTTTTATAATCTTTTAAGATAAAATTAGGTATTACTTTTTGTAAGATGTATTTTAGTCAAACTTCCGGGAACAATTCAATGGATTATATAGAGAGATTGTAGCTGAGTGACTGCAGTAGTCACTTCAGGCTCTAAAATGTGTAAATCCATAAACAATATTAAAAAAACCACATATGCAGATATATTTCAGAAGGACAAGTTTAATGTCTGTTACAGGGACCATTGCTGTCTCCCAGTTAGCATGGCTTGATGTTATGGCTTAATTACATTTTATTGTTACTGTATATAGTTAATATAGACAGTAGCTTAAATATTGTGTGCGCAGAGATCCTCAGTTTCAATTTCATATGTACATGGGGTTTACTTGGATGGTTCCACGTTTTGGTAATAGAAGAGCAGGTGTTCCCTGTGAGCTAATTGGGAATTCACTTACCCTGTTTTTATATAGCTACTATATTAAGCTTCCCTGCATGTATGTTTGTTTTCATTTCAGGCTCCATTCAGGAAAACTATTACTGATAAAAATCTTTGTTTCAAACAGCACAGTGTAGGAGCGCTGAGCTGAAATTGAATTTGTGAAGTGTTTCTGTTACAGCCTCATCATCTTTATAGTGCTCCAGAGAGGGACAAAGAGAGGACTTTTCAAAACATTTATAGCTGACTTCAGAGTTAAGCCTCCTAGTACTTTCTTTTCTAAACGTTATTTCAGATATAAATGTGGTGACAAAATTAAAGCTTTCTTGAAGCTTGTTGCTTTTAACTGTATATTCATAGTTTCATAGTTCTGCCTTGCCAGGTACTAGTCATCAGATCTGTTCAGAACTTACAGCTCATTCTTTGTGGGGGTATCAGAGCAGCCTTCCCTATCTTCTTGTTTGTTTTTAATGAGTTGACATTGGCTTGTAATTGCCTGGAAAATTTTTTGTCTTGTTTCTGGTCAGAGTTGAGCCTGACAGACACACTGACATGGAGCTTAGAGGCTTCCGGGCATCTCCAGTTTATCATTTTGGCATTTCCAACTTTAGATTCAGTGCCAATGGGTAGATTTTACTGATTTGTTAAATTGGTTTCTGGCACTTGGGTGTTCAAATTCTGCATAGCAGGGGAGCAGTGATGTACTTTTCTACACCCAGTTTGGTGCGTGCTTCTGCAAGGGACAGTCATGGAGGACAGTGTGCAGGCGTCTTTGAGGACATAATAGGGGAGATCTGTCATGATACAACCTTCTAGAATATTGAAGTTCTGGTTTGCTTTACAAGAATATCGTCTGGGCTTGGAGGCATTCCTCATCAGTGGAAGACGGAAGTTTGTATTGATCAATAGTCATTTGTGTTGGCTGTGGGAGAGGAATCGTCAGGGACTGTATACGCAGGTTGGCAGGGATGTCCTTTGGCTTGATGATCCAAAAGAGGTCAGAAGAGAAATGATTCAGCTCTCCAGGTGAAGGAATTTTGGCATGCTGCTTGGGCCCAGGGATAAATACTAAATAGCTACCTTAAGCCTATCTGAGAAAAATTATTCTTTCCAGATTTGATGTAGTGTATTCCCATCTTTGTGTGGTGGCTGTCAAAGTCTCTAATGTACAGCTGGGCAGTTCATGCATGGAAGAACTTGTTGCCTTCGGTTCTCCCTTAGAGGCTTATAAACATTAGCCACCCAGAGGCTACTGATTTAGGTAAGCATGCTATAAATTGACACTGCATGTAAATGAGCTATCATGCTGTGTTGTGGTGATTAATGTAACTGTAATGGCACACATTATCTTTTAAAATTATGATAACCTGGGGAAATCACTTAAAGATAACCTGTTCTGTCTGTTCTTCTCAGGAGAGTATCTGCATTTTGGCTCCATGTATCTTATCTCTACTCCTAATGCAAAAAAGAAAATTAAAGAGAGCAAACTGTATACTAGGACCATATTCTAACTTACATTGCTTTTACTCCTGCGTGTTAATTTTCTCATGCAAAAAACCTGCTTTTGAATTGCCTTGAGACTAGCCTTTTTTTAATAGGCGCTATCCAGAAATCATACTGGTTTTGTTGCAAGCTCAAGATTCAGGTGTCGGTGCTGGCACTTAACTAATTGTGGCTGAACCCTTCATACTTCTGTAATGCTGTTAAGGCCCTGGCACTAACTGTATGAGGCTTGGTTTGACTTAATTTAAACCTTACAGGAATTTGTCTTAGTTTAGCTTTTCATTCTGAAAGTATGTACTTTTCCTTGCAGGTTTTGCTTGTGCCATAAATCAATATTTGTTCCAGTTTCTAAGCACAACAGCTGATGAATACTTATGTTTTTTCTGACCTGTTGGTACAAGTTTCATTAATTTATGTATGGTTAAATTTGGAGAAAAATTTCTTTCTCATTTCAAATGAAGTTTAAAGCAGAAAAAAAAATACAGCTGTGGAATGCCTTTGGTTTTGCTAGTTCCCTACTTTGGTCCAAATCCTGAGAAAGCTGGGATTTTTGAATGTAAAGCATTAATGAAAAATGCTTCAGTAAGTTTGCAGAATCCCAGATGTTTGGATCCAAGGCACCAATAGGTACATTTCCCCCTTTTTACTTGGGAATCCTTTGGGCTGTGTCTTCCCTCTTTTGCCCTGTGCTCTTAACACAGAAACAACTCTGTCCTGCTAATTCTGATACTTTTCCTCCTCTCCCTGCTTTTTCCTATTGGGATAGTAGAAGGAGGAGCTCAGGAATCCTCGAGGAGAGACAAACTATAACGTGTGTATTCCTGGAATAGTTATTTGACTTCTCCTCATGAGACTAGAAGAGTCTTTTCATGGCTCTTGAGAGAAGTGAATGAGTCAGGGGAAGAGGATGAAGGGAGAAAAAGATTATGTCCTAATAAATGCTAGTAATCACTTGGCAGGTATGCATACAGGGCAAGTAGAGTTAAGTATCTATCAGCACCGGCTATGGTAAATGCTGTGTCTGTTAAGAAAGCCATACGACTTGAAAACATGAGATTTACATATACAGTGAAGGCTTTTGTAAAAGTATGTTTTACTGTAATTGTAGTGAAATACACCCTCTTGTGGCAAGAAGGAAAACGTCCAAGCAGAAACCCGTGTGACCTCTTTTTCTATGCTCACTGGTTTGCCTGCCTTCCTCTTCTTTTGTCTTTCCGTTGTGTTCAGTGAATATTCCTCACTGGTATGCACCACATGTGCTTTCCTATAGTTTTTTGTTGTTTCATCTTTCTGTTATGCAGTACCTGAACCTGTTCTTTTTGTCTTTGAAATTCTAAAACTTCACTCTGTTTCAGTCTGGTTTTATCAATATTTGAATTGTGTTTAAACTCTTGGCTTTAAAGTGCCCTTTCTTACTAAGTTGCCAACATATTGAAAATATGCCTTACAGACTAACTTTAGAACATTTACAGGAGTAAAAGGCTGAAAAAATAAATAAGGATGTTGAACATACTAGTTTTGTTTCTTAAATAGCTTAGTTTGTCTGAACTACTATGAACGGGTCATGTATAGACGGGATTAGGAGATAACATGCTGCTTTTCCCAGCTGTTTGATTAACCAGCTTAGAGATGGGTCAAATCCAGTAGCAGGGTGCAAAGAAGGCACAACATTACCTTCAAAGTGCAGAAAAGGCCCTACAGCATGCTTGCAGTTTATCAGATTTGCTGTTAATAAGCTGTACACTCCATTCAGCACTATAATTAACCCAGGAAAGCACTGCGGTTCAGTCTTTGCTGATAGCATGAACCTCACAAAGCCAAGCATTCTCAGCAAAATACCTCTAAATAAGATTAAGCAAAGCGAACCAACCATGAAATAAAATGTAGGCTAAGTGTCGAGCAAATAGTATTTGTTGCTTGCATCTAGTACCAAGTTCTGTACTTGGCATGAGGTGTCCAGGCATATAGTGTGTGAATAGCACTGGCAACAAGTGCTGACACATGAGACCTTAAGCAGATATCATTAATGTTTTCCCTGTGCAAAGGAAAATAACCAAGTGTTGTATGAAAACACTTGTAAATGCATGTTGTTGGCATTTCCCACAACTCCTAAACAGTCATGGGTCTCAGCCCATTGATGCCCAGCAGGGTGGGAATTAAATGTTGGTGGGCTCATCTGGAATATGGTGGACAGAAATGGTGGCAGACTGGGTAATGCTGGGATATCAGTCGAAAGAAGAAACAAAAAGACGTGGAAAAAGGAAAGCCAAGGCTGGTGGCATATTTGTAAAGTGAAAGGTTCCTTAGACCTGTGCTGTTGCTGAAGAACTTTGTCAGACAGCAGGCAAAAGGCACACTGCTTATGTGATGGAGGATTCAGTAGGTATAGACACAGAGAGTCCTGAAATCTAGTACCTATTTGAAAAACAGATCTCATCATGCTTTCTTTCACCTTTCAGGTATCTTGCAATATCTTCAGAACTCTCCCACCTAGTGACAGCAATGAATTTGATCCAGAAGAAGATGAGCCCACCTTGGAGGCATCATGGCCACATTTACAGGTTTTTGATCATTTATCTCAGAAGAAATGCTTATCATTGCTTAATGCATCTAATAATTTTCTTAGCTTTTTTTAACCTGTGAATCAGAACTTGTCTGTGAGACACTAACATTTACTAATACTGTTCATGGCTATAGTATAGTACCTACAAAGACTTTGTGAAATTTGCAAAATGTTAAAGCTTTCTTTCAAAATTGTATTGATGGTGTCCCTCATATTCCTCTTTTCCATCATTGATTTAAAAATTATTTTGCTTTCCAAAATGCTCTGATGCACAAGTGTTTTTCAGCAACTTCAGCAAGAGCATTGTGGGGATGATAACTGCTAGCAGTTTTGCTTTACCGAGGGTAGTTAATTTTCGTACAAAAGTACACAGGTGTTGGCAGCTGATCAGAAAAATGAATGAGAAGCTACGTTCCTATCTAAGTCTTCCTTCCTCTCGCTGGGTCGAGGTTTGCTTTCAGGTGTTTATAGCAGGATGCATGCTCACTGCTGTGTATCATCCCTTCCTCTGTACCTCAAGTGTCAGCACAAGGTATTTTGAACAAAGAACATAAACTAATTTTGGAGAAAGCATCATTGATGCTAATGCAGTAAATTCCTTTATAGAAAATATAGATGCAGATCCTGTCTGTGTTAGTCAGGACAATGACTTGTACCACTAGTAAATTTAGAAGAAGTTTGTCCGAGTAACAGTTCATGGAGTCTGGGAGTTTTTGTGAGCAAAGGAGCACAATTGATCTCAGCATGAAATGAGGATTTTATTTGACAGTTGCATGCACGGTCATTGCATGTGAGCACTTTGTTTCACTCTTTGTGCTCTTAAATTCAGAATCTGTTGAAATGTATGTTTCATCCCTCATTTATATGTAAATTTCACAAAAAATAAGAATCTTAAAAGCTTCAAGGCAGCTCTGAACAGCTCTGCCTGCCTGGGAACAGCACAGGCATACATGTCTGTTATCTTATGTTTGTTGACACTAGTGCTGTAGTTTTAAAAGTCATTACTTACATGGAAGTGATTGAATTTCTTAGCCAGAGGAATCATTACCATTGTCAGGAAGAAATGCACCAAAGTATTTGTCAGGAGCTGATGGAATTGATTTCCTGGTGATTTAATATTAGTTATGTAAGCTGTCACTTTTCCGATGTCATATTTCTAAACTTCTCTCCCCCTTTTTGACTTCCTGTTGCTTCCTTTTAGAAGTCAGAGAACACTGACATAAAGCAGCAGCAGCAGTATTGCAACATTGGTGTCTGCATGGAAAAGTTTAAAATTATTTTAAAATGTAATTTTTAGCTTCCTTTCTCCTTTCAGTATCAATATTCATACTCAGTGAAGTCGGAAAGGAACAAGTTTTCAATGGCTGCTGCTCTTGAAAAGGTTTAGCAAAGAGAATTGCTAGCTGGTAGCTCATTTATCAGTGACAGGTCAGACTTGCTGTCTTATAAGGCCACAGTAGTCCCTGTTTCACTTGACTTCCTTTTTGCCTGGTTCTTATACTCTGCTTTTTCCCCAGTAAAGGAAAAGTCTGTTGCTGTCCCACTGAATAGTTTAGGCAGAGATGGAACTGCATGAAAGTAAGCAGGTTTTCTTTAGCCCTGAGGCTAGTCTTTACAGTAAGTTAGAAACTTGTGAATAAATTCTGATTTGTATCCTTCTGTTTCAAGTTGTAGTAGAACGCTACTCTAAGCAGTTTCTAATTTAATTTAAATATTTCCAACTGTTTCACCAACCCTTTCAGAATTGTAATGTCTGTATTTGATGTGACTTCAGCAGTTCAGAGGGCAGTTGAAATATGCTTTCCAATTACTCTAGGAAGCTTTACAAGATGATAACAAGCATTACAAGAAGGCAGTGCCTGTTCTTAGTGATGAAATGTCTTAGACTGGAGTTAAATAAGCAAAACTAAATTAAAAAGCTCATGTAATTAATTCTAACTCTAAAGTAGTAATTTGATAAAGGAGAAAAATCTTTTTCATTTTTTTAACCTTTTGCTCTGTGGAAAAATAAGTATTTTATTTTCTAGCAAAAGAATTTAGGGAAATACTTAATATAAAGAGTAATCAAGTCATAAACTAAACAATGGATTTTTTTTTTCTTTTGCAGCTTGTATATGAGTTTTTCATACGATTTTTGGAAAGCCAAGAATTTCAGCCCAGCATTGCCAAAAAGTACATAGATCAGAAATTTGTATTGCAGGTAAGCTGATCTGTTTTCTTTAAGGCTTCATGTTGCTTTTTAAAAAAAAAATTTTTTAAAAGATTTTGTTTAGAATTTGAAAGCGTAACTTTATTTGCAACAGAAAAAGGCTAAACAAGCATATACAATGAAAGTTTTCAATCTACGGAGGTAGGGAAATATGTGCGTGTGTTTATATGTCAGTCTCTGTTGCTGTAGATATATAAAATAGTTGGTTTGGCTCCATTTTTGATACCTTAATCAAAATATTTGACTTACTGGTTATGAGAGGGAGCTGAAACAGTAACTGTTAAAAAATGAAAGGTTTATTATCAAGTAGTCTAAAAATGTTGCTATCTAGCGAGACTACTTAAATGCCAGTTTTAATGTGTCTTAATATTGTTAAAATATTTCTGTTGGAAGGGGAGAGTATTTCTTCCTTCTATCTCTGCTGGAGAGCTGGCAACAGGGGCAGAAGTTCATTAACAAACCCATTCTCAGTGCAGTACTGAAAACAGTGATGCTGTAGTGGTTGGGGAAGAAGTAAATCAAAAGGTCATATGAAGTTTAAGCTCTTTTAAAAGCATGGATGAAGAATTGGCATCAACAATAAATGACATTGCAAAGAATGGGTAGCTTTATTTTTGTAGTTTGCATGCCATCATTATGGCTAAAAGGAAGAGATGGCCTCTGTCAATCGATCAGCTGGTAACCAGGTATTTTACATGTATTGCATCTGTCTCCTTCTTGTGTACAAGCTCAGCTTCTTGTGTGCTTCACTTGAAACTACAGTAATTGGTCTTCTCTACTAAGGAATTGTCATCCAGGCCTTGACAGATGCCAGAACAGAGATAGCTGAAGGAAGATGTTTTCTGGGATAAGGCAGGAAACTCCACATATATGACTTTTGTCTTCAGCTTTCAGGAACAGACCTGTCTTGTGTTTTCTGTTCCCATCATGAATTTTTGTATAACCGCAAAGTCAGAAAGAATTTCGTGTTTAATGCTGTCTATAGCTTGCTTTTGAAATCAGGGAAATTTAGAAAGATTCCTCCTTAGAAAAGGGAGTTTCCTTCCAGGCTGAGACTTGAATAAAAGCCAAATTAGAAGTGGCAGGAGATACTCAGCATTTTTGAAGACCTTTCTCTCACCCCTTTGTCATGGAGCTTTTATTTTTCCCTGTAGTGCTCAGGCAATAAAAGTAGTGCTTTTGCAGTCCTTGTATGTTATTTGTATGAAGAATACATGAAAAATGTAGCAAAGAGAGCAATTTGTATCCTTAAATTCAAAGATTCAAAGAAGGGACTTCAGTTTCTTTCTTAACATCACAAGACCTTCTTCACTCTACAAAAGCAATGGGATATACTTATGTTTTTATTTTATCCATCTTCTAAATACAAGAGTATTTTTCATGTGGATCAAACTTCTGTGGTGGAGTTTCCTTTTTGTTCATCTAAATACTGATTTGAACAAGGGGGTGCACCAATCTGATGATCCAGTACTTGGTGGAGATGTAAGACTATGCAGGGGGTGGGGGGTAATCACTCTTGACAGGTTTTTCCAGACTGATTTTATTTTCTTCAGATACAGCAGAATTGCATTAGAAGGAATGCTTGTGTTCTAATTCAAAATCTAGAGGAAATAATTCCTAGATGCTCCTGTTATGTGCTGCTGAACTTGGTCATGACAGGCAGCATCCCGCTCACTTACGCACTTTCAAGGTGTTCAAACCTGTTACAGTTTGGCACAGGATAATGGGTCTAAAAGAAGGGGTTTGGGTGTTCTTTTTTGTTTGTTTTTGGATTTTTTTTTGTTTTTTTTTTAAACCCGTTAGTCTTTATTAAATCTACTAAATGAAAGAATGGTATCTACTGAAAGAGGGATATAGATTTTTAAAACCTATGTATCTGAAAATGTATGATACGACAATTAAGAGTTCAAAACAATTCTAAGAATTCGTAAGTTCTTGCCACATGGGCTAGGCGATGTGTTTTTATATATTGCTATGCACAGTATGTCAATTTAAAATTCACATTTTTCCATAAAAAATTCTGTTGAGCAAGTAGGTATGTTTCCCTGTGTATAAGTGTTTGTGTTTAGCCTGTAGGAACTGGGGTGTCCTTCCACTTACTGCTGTATTTGTTGTGTGTCTAGAGTAACTCCTAAGAATCTGTGACTACAGATCATTTACATAGGAAACCAGTTTAAGACTTAAGAACATGAAACATGTTTGGTGTTTCATGACACTGACAACACAAGTGTGACAGTCTTTGAAATCAGCTTTCTGTCTAAATTAATTTGTTTTGTTTTTGTTTTTTTTTTTAAATTTGAGGAACTTTAATGAAGTGTTTCTTGGCAGTAAGAATGCCTATATGAAAAAATGATACGGTTTTTTTAAGGCACATTTTTCAAGCTTTTTCTTTTTTGCTTGTTTTTTGCTTTTGGTTTTTGGAATATAGATGCGTTTCTGGCTTTCAGCTATATGTTTTGATAAAATGCTGTACTTAACAGTGTAACTGTTCATTTCTAAAGCCTGCTTATATACAGTCTGAAATGGTTGGCAGTGGTTGCTAAGAGACATACTATTCAAATATATCCACAAGTGTCTGTGTTATGTAGGTTGCTATTTTGGAAAAATTATTTCCCTTTTCTATGTTTAGTGTCAGAATAGTCACGTACACTATGGAAGTCTTGCAGCTTATCCATAAAAATAAGACTTTAAATTGCTGAAACCTGATAACAAATTGGACATATCAAAATAATCTTCTCTCTCTTAAAAAAAAAAAAAAAAAAAAAAAAGAGAGACTGAGTCTTAGTTCAGCAATGTTTCCACAGAGGATCTGTATAAGAGAACTGGAAATATAAATACTTTGCTCCTAAAAGCAATCCAATAAGAAAATTAAAAACATAAGTGTTTCCAGCTGTTTGCTGTCTTTGGGTGAAATTTGCTATTTGGGGAAGGATGAGGTGACTATTTATTTATTTAACTGTAGAACTAATTGAACAAAGCAATGTGTTCATAACCTCTGGGGGGCAGCTGACAAATCTCGTCGTTTCCTCATGAAATTCCCACCATAGATTCTTATTGCAAGGAAAAGACAGTGGCATCTCATTACAAGCTACAGAAACATCCAAAACAATGAAGAATACATACATCATTCTTAAATCTGGATGTTAGAAAGCAAAATCCCAGACAGTTTAACAACTTTTAATCATGTTTTTCTGTCTTCTTTTTCTTTTCCACCTCCTCAAAGTTGTGTAGCAGTTTAACAGAGATCAGGTAGTATACATACACTGACATACCTACTTATAATAGGTATTTATAATCTATCTATTTGTGAATCCAAGATAATTTTGTTTTCTACCATTTCCTGTAATAATTTTCTGACAGCATCTTCTGTATTTGTAAGACCTCTTTGGCAAACTCTCTTCATTTCTCTGGCAAGATGGGTACTGGTTAGCAGTTACTTTCTTTTTCAAGCAAGAGGGATACTGTTTGCTTATGATTACTACCTTAAACTTCTCTGTTTTCTGTGCATTGGAGGTAGGTAGGGTTTTGGGGGCCTTGTTTTTTTTGTTGGTTGGTTTTGGTTTTAAATAATGTTTACCTTCTAACTTATTCCAACTGGCTGCCAGAATAGCAAATGCTGTGGTGTCAAAAAAGATGAAAAAGAAGGGGTAAGGGGAAGCTCATACTTTTGTGGTGGAGGATTCAAGGGGAATAGAACAAAGATCTGCCGGTGATATTCGTCCTGCTCATTTCATGCCTTAATTATTAGAGGCAACTTCAGGTGTCAGTGTTTTGAGATATATTTTGGACAATACAAGATACTGGATGGTAGGGGTTTTTGACTGAGTAGCACATAATCATTTTGCTGTTTTAAAACCTTATTTAAGAATTAATTAGTAAAGGTGGGTTTTCTTTTGTTGTTTTTTTTGTTTTGGTTTGGTTTTGTTTTTTTTTAAACTGGATATTGAAGTTGCCATTTTGTTCAACCTGAGGATTAATTCCCCCTGATGCTTTGATTTGTGTTGTTTGGTGGAGATCCTGTAACAGCAGATCCAGTACTGGCATAGATTTCACTGTTGAGTCTTTCTACAGCATGAAGTCCATGCAATGACTAGGAAGGCTTAAGAGCTCATAATATAAATTGCAAGGAATTAGAAAAAATGTGACCTTGACGCAATGTTGTGGGAACAAAATATTAAAGCAAATGAGGATCTTTTAGTTCTGCAGAATGAAGGAATGGTGGATGGTAAGAGGCAAACTGTCTTATTTTGTAGATATGACAGCACCTAAGAATATATATTATTTATTTTTGTGGAGAAGGAAGGCAGCACTGTGGAGCCAGTTAATCAAAGGTTTATTAGTTGTTTGAAGATTTCCAAAGTTTTGTTATGTCAGAAGTGGAAACTAATAAACTGAGTTTTGTGATGTTGTACTGGGATTACAACAGACTTTTTAATACTGTATTTCTACACCTTGGATAACATGGCTATCACATTCTTACATGCATGTGCTTTCATGAATTTAACTTCTGTAGAGAAGTCTGTGTCATACTTGTCAAATGTCTACTGTTTCAGTTCTCTTTTTCCTTTAAACACAGCTGTTGGAGCTGTTTGACAGCGAAGACCCTCGAGAACGAGACTACCTAAAAACAGTCTTGCACAGAATTTATGGCAAGTTTCTGGGTCTTAGAGCATTTATCCGAAAACAGATTAATAATATTTTTCTACGGTAAGTTGTGGAAGAAGGTACTTTTTGCTTATGAACATTTTAGGAAACTGATATATTACTTATATTTAACTTTTCTTTTTTTAGATTTGTTTATGAAACTGAACACTTCAATGGCGTAGCTGAACTGTTGGAAATTTTAGGAAGGTAAATGAGTCCTTACTTATTATCTATCTCAAACTTCCCTTCTGGACATGTCACAATAGTGTCAGATTCGGAAAAAGTATTACTATAAGCCCTGATTCTGAAAACAGATGTGCGCACATGCTCATCTTTAAGCCCATGTGCAAATCTCTGTCACATCTTTGCCAAGAGTATATAACTGGATACAAGTTACAGCCGAAAGTGTTGGATTGATGTTGTGTGTGTGTATGTGTGTGTTAAATTTTGCGTACTTCATCCTTACATGCTGCAGAAATTATTTTTTTGAGCACACTAACTGTGAATATTTTGAATAAATCTAACTCTTGCAAGTTAATTACTCAAGAACACCTTGCTTATATGAATTTACAGACCATATAGACAAGGTCTTATCTGTTTGGCAACCAGTTTCTGCAGCTGTTTATGTGATTATTCCTAAATCGGAGCTGAATTGCTACCTAGATATGTACTGCACCGCTAATATAAAGCACAACAAAAGTCAGCACCTGTTTACAAATGGCATGAGCCTGCTATTTGTAAACAGGTGCTGACTGCTAAATTATTTTAATCTAGAAAGTGCTTGTTCAGACCTCAAGAGCGTTTTCTGTGATGATAACACTAACAAATATTTTTCTTCTAATTTCTAGTATTATCAATGGTTTTGCTTTACCTCTGAAGGCAGAGCATAAACAGTTTCTGGTGAAGGTGCTGATCCCTTTGCATACTGTCAGGAGTTTATCACTCTTCCACGCACAGGTAGAAATTATAAAAATATTTTCTGCTCAGTTAGAATGATGTATTTTTTTAAAAAATTGCTTTGGAAATTTAATTGCGTAGCACATAAAAGGTGGAGGTAAAGTTTTGAAATGTGGAAAAAGTGCAATAGATTTTTTTAAAAAATTAATTTAATGTGCTTTGTATGACAAATGTCTTGCTTCTGATTAGATAATTAAAAGTGTAACATACATCTGTAATATTTTGGGGGTGTTGTGTAGTAGTTAAACTCTCTGTTTAGGTTTTCTTCTCTGCTGCTTTCTCACTGTCACAAGTTTGCCTTTCCATTTCCCTCTCCCAAGAGAAAGTTTGGGTTTCCTTAGTCTTGTGCTGTCAAGGCTTTTCTTCATCCTGGCAACTTTCTGAATACCAATACCCACATTTTTGCATAATCTTTAACATTCTCCCTCAAGATTTCTTAATACTGCATTTATGCTCTCATATATCTTTTTATACATTCAGCTTTCATGATGTAATTTTTCCTCTGATAAGTGATACCTGTTCCCTTTCTCTCTGATTTTCAGGTAGTGCAGTCTTTCTTACACTGATAAAGCTGTGCTTTCTAAATATGTTATTCCAGGTTTTAGCTGTGTTGGCTCATCTTGCAAGAGCTTCCATGATTTTGCCGATGTATAAAATGTGTAAAAAAGATGCAGTTTCAGAGAGTAACAGAAGCTTCAAAACATTGGTTGTATGACTGTATTTAGAATTCCACATTGCTCTGATTTTTTTTATATATGCTACTTCATCATCCTATTTTTTTTGCAATGTGTTCTGTTGTTTCTTATGAACTGAACTTTGAGTGGATTTGCACAGTGCAAGCTGTGCATCTCAGTTCAAAATTGGATGCAATTTAAGAAAGCTCTATAGCATCTTGCCTTGAGTCTCTCACTTTTTTAAAAATTGTTTCTTTGTGGTTTCTTTATAGAAATGTTCTAACTTCATTTTCTTAAATCTTTACTGCTTCACAGCTGGCGTATTGCATAGTACAGTTTCTGGAGAAAGACCCTTCACTCACAGAACCAGTAAATATTTCTTTCATACTTTTTCTTTTTTTGCATCATAAATGGCTTTCCCTGTTGAGAGAAAAGTAAAAAAATAAACTTTTTTTTTTCCTTCTAATTTAGGTCATTAGAGGTTTAATGAAATTCTGGCCAAAAACCTGCAGTCAGAAAGAGGTAAGTGTTACTAGTAGATAGCTAGTAAAACCAAAACATAAGAGTTATTTTGTTCTACAGTATAATAGGCAAGGAATCTTTAGATATCTCCAGGTAGGTAGCACATGCTGTGGTGGAACTTGGTATTAATTCTTGTAGGTGATTTTCCATATTTGAATTCTCTTTTCTTGGACAGTTTTGATTATGAAGATAAAAGCTTGATAACCATGGTTTCTATTCACAAAATAAGCGCTGGTTCTTCTGCAGAGAATTTCTTGTTTTAGAAAGGAGAAAATAAACATTGTTTAGGACAGATTGAAAAACACTGTTAGATTTGGAGTTGTTTATATGTGAGGATAGTATTTTTCTAGGGAAGATGAAAGATATTTTATTGTCTGGAGTTTACCTACTAAACATGTAAAAGATGCAGTTAGACCTTTGCATTTTCATTTCAAATTCTTGATGCAAATCTGAGTTTCCCTAATGAGATTTAGTGACACAGCAAAACCATTACTTTGAATATTACTTCAAAAAATGAGGTAAAATCAAAAGACTCTCCATAGTTAACAAAGTTTAAGGCTTGGCCAAATCCTTTGTCTGTATGAGGCCAGGTTTTCAGCACGGATACACTGGTGCAGTTCTGAATTTTGTTGTAAAGGACTACTTTAAACACAGCATTTGCACACACTCGTCCTCCTTCTTTTAAGAGACTGAATCCAGAAGCTGCTACAGGTAGAACATTTTTCGAGAGAGGGTCTTGCAGAGCTAGTGAGGCTTCCATTTCGCCCTGAAGTGGTAGAATTTGAGGGTTACCAGTATTTTGCTGATCAAGATGATTCAGAGGTTTTATATTCAATGCTTCCTTCTTTGTCTTTAGGTCATGTTCCTAGGAGAGCTGGAGGAAATCTTGGATGTAATCGAACCATCACAATTTGTCAAAATCCAGGAACCCTTGTTTAAACAAATTGCCAAGTGTGTCTCTAGCCCTCATTTTCAGGTCAGTGGTAGAGGTTATTGTTTGTATAGGAATGTATAGTCTCAATTTCAAACATAACACCCCCCAGATGTAAATATTGTATTACATTATGTGGTTTTAAATACTTGTCTTCTGGATTTCTACGGAAGAGGGTATGTTGCAGTGGAAGTTTAGTTCTGAGCTCCATGAAGAACTTGTTAGTTCAGCACAGAACTTGCTGCTCTGAGCCACCTAAGGCCTTAAACTGTATCCAAGCAGACTTTGAGCCCTTCTGACTGTAGGTGACGGGTACTTACTATACGGCCTTCAGACTGATAGACCATATAGGATGTATTTGCTCCCGTTTTTAGCGTGGTGTTGTGCAGCATTCATGCTTTCCTACTTCCTTCTGTAAGCAGATGTCTGGTCAGAGGTGATAGAACCCATAGTCTGTTTTCTTCACATTGCATAATGGGAAGAAAGGAAGTGAATAGGATTTAAATTGAATCATATATGAAGAGGAGTAAGGATTTGTGGCCTGTTGTGTCTCAATATTAAGCTAGGTGACCTATTGTGGCACAAAGGCAGATGTGACTGTTTTC
Source organism: Astur gentilis (assembly GCF_929443795.1). NCBI lineage: Eukaryota > Metazoa > Chordata > Aves > Accipitriformes > Accipitridae > Astur > Astur gentilis. Next base: position 15,530,035 of record NC_064904.1, read on the forward strand.
AGCTCTTCCTTGGACTACATTTATTTCCAGCATAATTTAGATCAGTGTTTTCCCTCCTACCTCCCCCCCAGCTCCTCCCCAAGGTGATTATTATCATCGGTACCTTCCCCACACTTATGATCTCTCCCCCTTATTCAGCTCAGCTACTGGGCCTTTTCCTGTCTCCTTCCTCCAGTATCCCAGCACTGCTCTCTCCCTTCTGACTGCAGTCGCAGGATTGAAGGAAAGGGGTGATGGGAAGTCTGTCTGCTCTCCCTTCCCCTCCACAGCTGCAGCATTAATGCAGTGTCTGCACCTGGTCTTCAGTGAGTAACAACATACCACTCAGGGGAAAGACAGAGTGGATGCTGTGGGATCTGAATTATAGGATAAAAACTTAATGCCATTAAGGCATGTTATGCTGCTGATTAGAGTTTTAATTCCAAAGGTAATGATTCCTGTTAATTCATCTTTGTGAAATTTCTCTGTGATTTGTTTTTCCTTCAGAAGATTACAAAATTATAGGTATCTGAATTCCTGTTAATATTTTATTCCTTTGACTCAAAGGTGGCCGAAAGAGCACTGTATTATTGGAATAACGAATACATCATGAGTTTGATAGAGGAGAATTCAAATGTTATACTTCCCATCATGTTTTCCAGCCTTTATAGGATTTCTAAAGAACACTGGAATCCGTAAGTTCTTACCATTACACTTTATCTTACCTTTTGACATACTACTGATAGACTTAGGGAATGTCTGCTGAAGAACACCTGAACAAACAGGAGAGATCCAAATTCAAAGCTGGCATGAGCAGGTGCAACTCTGTTAATGCCAATATATATTAGTCTGTACTTGAGCTTGTCTCAAAATGTTTTTAATTATCTGGTATGTGTACAAAAATCAGTACTTTATGGGATAAAAATAGACCTCACGAGTTGGAAAAAGATAAATTAGATGTTACATTGTTATTGAAGAAGAAGTGTTGCTCATCAAGCATTTCTGCTACACAGTTTTTTATGAACTCATTAACGTCTTAAGCCTGATCACAAATTGTCTAGAAGAATATCGCTTGGCATTAATAAATCTTTGTGGCTGTATCATGGATGATACTGATACCTCTGGTAGAACTCTGGTACTAGCGTTTTTCTAAACATCTAAGAAGCATATAGACAACCGTATATTCTTAGCTTGAGCTGTTTTTTCCAAGTTGAAATAAATACAGCTGTTATGTATTATGCACAGTAATAGAGTAATTGCTTCATCTTGATATCATGTTAATTTGGAATTTTTATTTTTAAACTGAATAACCTAGTAGAAAGTGTTTTAATGGAAAATACTGTTACAGTTAGATGCCATGTATTCTACACTTTAGTTGAAAAGATTTTTTAAGTCAAAGTGGTTACCATTTTAGTAAACCCAATATTTTTAATGATCTGTGCTACGTTCAGGTCCCAGTATTTTTAATGATCTGTACTACGTTCAGGTCCCAGTTGCTTTAAGACCCTACTGTAAAGTATTTGTAAAATATTTCCTCTTTTAAAACACTAGTCTTTTTGTTCTGTGTGTAGCCAAACCTCAACTTTGTGTGCTTTCATGACAAATCTAATGCTACTGGAAAGCTTTTGTAATTAACGCTCAGCACAAAAAGACACTTTCCATGGCGTAATACCACATCACTAGTCTCCAACCTGCCCATGCTCCTGCCCAGCCTTTTATACCTATGCGCTGGGATGCTTCTGGTACTGAGAGTATTCCAGTATCCCAATCCTCAGAGTTTTCATACCCACAGGAATGTTGTACCTTTGACACACAAGCCAGGTTAAGATACATGTAAAACAAAGAAGGTATTTAAAGAATTTTTATATTCATAAGAACGTTTTTAAATGCAGGCAACAAAAATGAAAGTTTTATTGAAAGAGGTGAATGATAGATGGGGGGAACGTGGGAAATGGTGCATAGTTTGTCTGCTATATAGGTTTGCTCCAAAGGTTCCTGGCACCTGTAATGTTGATACACTGCCTCCTGGCTGAAGAGCTGTTTCTTAAGCAGCCCCATGTCTGTATATGACAACCATCATAGCAGATCAGGAACTGGGATCTCTTCAATTGATAATCTATTCCAAATTCTTTGAAAGTTTTTTAGATTTGTTTCTTTCCTTTCTCCCTTTTCAGTTGCTTTGTTGTTTCTTTATCTTCAACTCTGCCACAAAGGAATTTTGACCTCGAGATAATCAGACTGTTCGCAGACCCATCTTACTTTGGGAATTCTAGTATATTTTAGGTTAGTTATCCAGTCAGATGATATAAAAGAGTAAACCCATTCTGCCTTTTTTGAACCTTTGTGGGACAGAATGCCTTTGAAGCCATTTTGAAATTATTATTGTTATACATCATTTTTTCCTTTATGAACAGATCATGCCTGTCATGTTTTACACAATTAAGCGACTTGAATTCAAATAAGCAGTGGTGTATTGGTTCTTGGGTAAGGTCAGGAACAGGAATAAGCAAAGTAGGCAGAGGTTTATAGAGATATATATCTATGTCTATAGATATACAGATACTATATATATTTTATATATGTGTGTATATATATACACACACACACGCACACACACAGAGTTTTACACAGATACTGCAGCACTCATCTGAAGGACTTGTGGGTTTTTTTAAGAGTTTTTTGCTGTACCAAAGTGAAAATGAATGTGAAATGTATGAGTACAAGGAAATCACTCTTGAAATACAGCCTTCTCTTTTGCATAGATGCACTGAATATTCAGCTTCATAGAAAAATCATAAGGAAATATGAATCACTCCCATTTCATGTTTGAATTCTATTCCTTCTGCCAGCACTGATGATTTGAATCCCTGGAGTTGCTTTCAGAATTGCACTACAGCATGAGGGAAGAGTCTGTAGTTACATGTAATAGCTTTCTGTTGTTACCTTTTACCCTAGAGTTTTGGTTTGCTCCATTTAAGTAGTCAGTAGAGACATGACAGCTATTCTCACCTTTAAATATGTTAATCAAAAGTAGTTTCACTGAAATCAAAGAATTTACGTTATCATACTTGCAAGAGCAGAATTGGTTGCAGAAATGCTGGTAAGAGAAGACACTTTTATTTCACGTTTGATTTCACTTGAAACTAATAGATTCCTTTCTTTTTTCTTTTTTAATGTTTCACAGGGCTATTGTGGCTTTGGTCTACAATGTGTTGAAGGCATTTATGGAAATGAACAGCACCATGTTTGACGAGCTGACAGCCACTTACAAGTCAGATCGTCAGCGGTAACTTTTTAAAGCTTTTTTTGTCAGCGTGCTCTTTAGTTTTTCCCTTAAACTCAGGTGCAATTGCATAGTCTCACACATAATAGACACAATACCTTATTTTTCCCCCTGCAAGATGTAAGCTAATATCATGTACAGGTTGTTCTCTACTCCTTATGAAATACAGTATCCATTGCTTTGCTTGGGATTCTGCATTCCTCATGGAATTCCTTTTGATGCCGTATTCCAAAAGACTTAAATGTATCAAGATCTTCAATAATAAAAGACAAACAAGGGTTTAAAGATAACACTTCGCTTACTGACTTCAGAAAAGTTTCGCTGAAGTTTGGGAAGAGACGTGAGGGAAAACCCTAAGATCTGATTTTCTAAACTACTGTTCTTAGGTTAGATGTGGTCAAAGCAAAGAGGCATCTCTCAATCCTTTTATTTCTTGTTCAGTAGCTGAGTGTTTTAGCAAGCAGGATTCTTAGATACACCATTCATACAATCATTCGTTCCACCCTAGTAAAATGCTTTTTGTCTATTCTCCTATTTTCCTTAATCTTTGTTTTCCAATTATAGCGCAGCATCTTTACTCAAAAGCTTCAGCTTATCCAAAGCATCAGGTGAAAAAAATGAGGAAACTTCAGGAACTCTGAACAGTTTGAAACTTTAAGTCACACCTTTTCTGTGACTCAGGGTTCCCCCAAGCAAACCAAAGGGTACTGTATGACATCAGACCTTGTTAGGTTAGTGTAGTCTCTAAAGGCTTCTGGGGACCATACTTTTTGAATTGTGTGACTGGAGTCACGCTGTCCTTTTGTTCCACTTCACTGTTGTAAAAATACAAAGTTTTATACACAAAAAATCTGCAATTGACAAGTTAGTTCATTAATACAGCGTTTTACTTTTAAAGACTTGGATCTATAATTGAGCTAAGATTTTAGATGAGTTCTGGATAGGTGTTGATAAATAAGGCTCAATCTGCTAGGGCAGCTGAGACAACACTGCCTGGTTTTCTAGCAGGAAAGGCAGAGAATCTTAGGGCTGGTCATCTGATCCATTTACTAAAGGACCTCAAGTGACTTAAATCAATTTGCAATTGCACTTTGCCCCTTAAGATGAGGAACTCTGCTCTTAACAGGACCACACACTGTAGCAGTATGTCCCATGTCTGGATAATGTCTGAGGTTTATTGACCGAACTGCACAAAGAATTTTTCTTAAACCTACTGACATTCTATCTTCTGTCAAGGCTGGTGCTAACCATTTCACCATTTTTATTTACTACTTATCATTTTAAAACATTTAAATACCTGAATGTATAAACTGGGACATTTACCTTAATGTTTACAGAAAATCTTTAGTATCTTAATAGAACCTCTTTTCAAAAGGGTAGCTTTGATATCACTTAAAGCTTGAGGAGAAATATGCTCAATATTAATGACTACGATAGGTCAAATAGGTAAGTTGGATGAGGTGATCATCCACTAACAGTCTTTTAGGTAAGCAGGCGTATATTTCAAAATTATTAGAAGAGAAATACCTGGTAAGTAGCCTGAAAATATCAGGCTATTTCACTTATTCTTATATTTAATTTTAAATCTTTCGAGTCACAGTAAGCTCCTTTTTTTAAACCTGTTCTTCAAGGGTTTACATGAAAGTTGTTTGTATTCTTTTGTATGTTTAAAATACTCTTGGGAAATTAAAATTTCAAATAAGTGAGCCAGATGTTGGTACTTTGACCAAATCAAGGTGTGTAGGAGTGTTTCTAATCTGCTGAAATATTTTTCAAGAATTCTCTATTGTGACTGGCAGGGAATCTGTATCTCTATAATTGTTAGATTTCCATCTCATCTGAACCTACAAGGTGATGTAATAGAAATTGAAAGCATTGTGTACTTTGCAGTATCAAGGAGATTTATTCAAAGTAAGCTATGGCAGAGGCAGGAAATTTAGAAAGCAAATAATGCAGGTAAAGTAAATGTTAGGTTAGCTGTTTAATTTTATCAAATCAGCCATTAAAGTCTGTTGTTAAAGCAAATGCTACATAGCTTTTTTAGGAATTTGGTAAGGAAAAAGAGTGAATCACTGAACAAAAGGCACATCTTGTAGCTTGTACTGTCTCTTGGCTAGTACCTAAGCCATATTAAAGCCACCAGTCAATCTAAGTAAGAACAGTGATTCTAAAAGAATAAAGGAAAGCTTGTTCTAGAAAGTGGCTGCTATTTGTAAGATTAAAAAATACCTTGCTTAAATAAATAAACTTGAAAATAATTAAATGCAAGTTATTCCTGTAATGTTATTTTTTATAATCATTATATATTTGTTCCATAATAAGTCCCCTGCATTTTTTTCTGCTGCATTACCAATTAGTGTCTATGAACACTGTCACTTTGTTCAGCTTATGTTTTATGTTCTTTTCATACTGCTTTGTTTAGTGATACTTATGTAGGTAAGGAAAAACAAAAAAAAAAAAGAAAATTGTTTTTAAAAATGAGATCTATGTTAGGAAAATGGCAGTTGTGTTCAACAAAATTAGTCCTGGTAATTAACGTCAACTATATATATTTATTTAACATAAATATTCTACAGTCTTCTCTCCTGCTAATGCTTTGTTTTATTTCATCTGTCAGTGAGAAGAAGAAAGAGAAAGAGCGTGAAGAACTGTGGAAAAAACTGGAGGATTTGGAATTAAAGAGAGGTCTTAGACGTGATGGAATAATTCCAACTTAACAAAAAAACAAAACAGCATTATTAACCTGTGGAGTCACACATTTATGTAGTAGAAGATGGAGCAACAGTTTTCTGTATTGTGCAACTTTACAGTAGATTTCACATTTGTTTCATTATTACAACAGCACTGTATATACCTGTCTCTAAGTAAAGGAAAAAAATAAGGACTTTAATCCAAAGTTTGGACAGCAGATGGACTTCTCAGAACTTTGCAAACATAATCATTGTTTTAACCCTTCTTTAAAACCAGTCTTCAAAGATCTGTTGATGAAAATTGCGATGTCAAATTCCATTGTCAAGACCTGTTCCTTATTTATCGTTAGCAGAGAGTATAATACAACTTTCAAATGTGAACAATCTTAAAATTTAGCTTGTCTTTCTGCTAAACTGTTAAGTGTATTTATAGTAAAAGAGAAAAAAGACTGTCATTTCCTTATGAGTTTGTGTAACATCCTCCTTCTCTGGATAACTTTACTGTAATTTGACTTTTTTTCCTTTTGCACATCTTCATAAGTTGAATGTCCATTCAGATCAGGGCCATGAAAAACATAGGTCCTGAATAAAAGTTTTGTTTACTGGTGTGAGCATTTTTTTAGTACCAGGCTGTCTCTGGTGCTTCCTTAATTTGAACATTAGGAGTTAAAAACAAGTAGGTGATAAACATAGTAGGAAAGGGAGCTTTGGATTCATGCACCTATTTACTGCAAATCCAAATTAGTGTCCGCAATCCTTTAAAAATGGGCAGTGGTAACACCCTGGACTTCAGTACCTAACCGGTATTAGTGATATGACATTGGACACACATACTGGAGTGGTTTTAGAAATACTAATTGCTAAATTATTACAGTATGTTTTTATTGGACCATTTTGAAAGAATAAAGACAAACGCTAAACAGTGCAAGCATAAAATTGCTCTCCAGTGGTCATGGATCTAATTGGAAATTGAGTTGAGATAGCAGTTTGGACTGTTTGGAGTTGTTGCCTTACTTTTTAATATGTATTTATAAAGTGTTCCAGCAAAAGAGGATGTAGCCTCTAAGAAACATACTATAGTGGTTTTGTGGTTCTAGTACTATTACTCATCACAGTACCAGCCCTATGGTCTTAGCTGGAAAGGATTCTGGATAATATACTTCTGCATTCTCATCTGGATGCTCATTCCTAACTACTGTATTTGTTACCAAAAGTGGTTCTACAAATGCTACTGAAAAAATTCTGGAAATCCTAATGTTCTGAGTATTAATAATAAAGTTTAAAATGCTTTTATATCAAAGGTGCATTGTGACCAAATTGTTTAAAACAAAAGAAAAAAAAATATACAAAAACAAAGGAGAGGGCTGTATTATAAGTATACATTATTGGCTATCTGCTTTGTATTTGAAAGTGGAATCTTACATCTTTGGTAGGTAAAATGCTGATAAGACTTATGTACAGTATATATTTAGCTAATGCAGTTGCATTATTATATACCGAAAGGTATGTGTTTCAGGATTTTTCTCCAGGATGCTTTTGAACTGTTATAGACATATGACAACAGTGAATTGATAATCCTAAACCATCAATCCAGCAGTATTTACAGTATAAAACTGAATTGGTGTTCATGAGTCTTTGTGATAGTTGCAAACATGAATTTATGACCTGTTGCCATTGATAGAAGTACAGTATAAATACAAGCTTGTATATTTTTCTTCCTACCATTTAAATATACAGTAGGATTTGAAGTTTTCTTGTTTTCAGGCACGGAAAAGAGGTAAAAAAGAATTCCCTCCTAGACTACTGACTGTTTCAGGATTATCAGGTCACAGTTTGTACTCCTGCGTCTGCGCACACAAATGTTGTAAACTCAACGATTTTGTAAAAACTTGACACTGTTAATTCTGGAAAAAAAGTGGAACTAATCATATGCAACACCAAACACAACATGGTTTAGTGGGGTTAATATGAGCTTCTTTTAAGAACACTGACTGGGACGCAATGTAAATTAGGCAGTTACTGTCATAGTTGAAACATTTTATTTTAAAGTGCTGAAGCAAAGGTGCAAGCTGAAATACTGAAGATTAAATAAATTTATAACAAATTATGTCCCTTAGCCCATTGATTTTGACAGTCTTTTATTTCTGTTACCAAAGGAATACTTGCTAGTGTGATTTCTGTGTGAAATGATCATGCTTTACAAGAGGGTGGACTTAAACTCATGCTCAAAGACTATGTTCAATTGTGAAAAACTGAGACAGAATGGAGGAAAAAAGATTAATGTTTTCCACCTGGTGGAGTAAAACACAACAATGTGAAATTGGAAAAAGCACCTTGTCCTGTACTTAGAGTTTAGGTGAGTGTTGTTTGTTCATAACTATTTTTGATTTTGACATGACATTCTGGTATTGATCATACAAAACTGATGAGAACCTGATGGGTTGCAATATTTTGTTACCTCTGATGTTACCTCTGATGTGGGGATAGTGGGGAGTATCTAAAGTTTATAGATGATTTATCACTTCCAAGAAGGAATGTTTCTTTAAAGTGAATGAGACGATGTGATATTAGTCACTTGACTCTAAAAGGCTGATACGACACTAGGTTGCACTGTGCGATGTACGTGAAGAAGCACTTGCCACAATGATACGACCGTACCCCCGGGATCCACCGTTTGCCGCAATCCAAATGTGATGTCCTGCCACCCTGCAGATCTCCCATTGGTATTAATTGGAGTTGTAGGCAAAGAAGAAGGCAGCGTATGGGCCCAAGTGTGATCAGTGCATCTATTTAATTATGCTTTCGTTTGCTTCTTCAGTTCTAGAAACTACCTTTATTTGTGTAAATGTTTTTATTAACTGCTCGTACAGCAGTTGTTGGGCGGCCGCTCGTGTCCTGTACCATATTGGTTTCAGGAGAAAGGATTGAATGGTCTCTGCTAAAAGCAAAGAGCTGCATTTTCAGTACTAGGGCATTGCATCAGGTCATGGGGATATAACAACTGTAAAAGTAAAGTTCCACTCACATACTTTAAATTGAGCACACATTGCTTTCTTCATCTTGCAAGTCTCCCTTACTGTTTTCCTTTCATTGCTTTTGAGTGTTTTTTGTCTCTCTTCCAAAGGTTGGAATGCTTTAAATAAAAGTATTCTAATGCCATTGGAGCATTCACTAGCAGGGTTACAGTAAATTTAATCTTGGTTTTGTTAGCATAAATAAAAGGATTTAATTTATTTTTTTTTATCTCCTATATATGGAAAAATCGAGGGTGTTAGAGCCAAGAATTGCTTGAGTAAGAAATGCAGCAGCTGTACTTACATTATATGTGCGTAAGTACAGCCTCAGGCGCTCTCACTCTATGGAAAGGAAAATATATCAGGAGCTTTAAAAAACTTTATTGTTTTGTGAGGAGGGGGAAAGACTAAGTTTTTCTCCCCCACAATAAAACTGAAATAATTTGCTTCTACTTCTGTCCTGGGGAACAAAGATGGCCTTTTCTCTTAATTGTGTAACAATATCATCCCAAAGCAGTTGCCCTAAAACAAGACAAAGGTGACAGTGTGCAAGATTGAAGAATGGTTTTATTTACATGTGGCTTTTTTATTTTGGCTCACCTGCTACCCTTAGCAGCTCTGTAGTGAGCCACGAATTAGTTTTTCTAGTTGATATGTGCAGCAGATTTTGTATAGCCCAGTTTTCCGTTTTGAAGTCTATGAAACAGTATCTTGAAACAGAATGGAACTAATTTTGATTGAAAACTTATCCAAGTGTTGCTTCCCATCCACAGAAGCATACACTTTTTATCATGACCTCTCTGAATACAAGTTTTTGTTATTTGGATCACTTACTGTAAATATGTTGTATTCATAACCTCATGCAATGATGAGGAGTTTTCAAATATAAATAGTACCGATACATTTCTTGTTGTTGTCCTATTTTTGATTGTAGTATAGCAAATGACCTGTCATGCTTTTTGTTTCAAGGTTAGCATTAGATTCATAGATCTTAATATTTTAGCATTTCATTGTTTAAGCAGGAGAGGGCAGCAAAAGTTCATTTTTCCCCATAGGAATGCTCTGGTCCATTACTGTTTTTAAACTTAGATGCATCTAACTATCTGTGGGTAGGGGGGGAAAATGAAACGTTTTTTATATATATTAAAAGGTGCATATGAAAATATATAGACTGGTCTAACCAGACTGTGAAAATGTCTTCTACTTTACATCAAAAGAATAATAAAAGAAAAATACCTTCCATCTCTGGATATAAAGTACAAGCAGTTCTTAAGCTCTTGGATTCAAATGTCATTCTTTGGAAATAGTTTACTTTCTTAAAAATGGTATCAAAGAAACTCAAACTCAATGGTGCTCCCAGCTATAAATGTGTAATCCTCCTCTTTTGCACATGCTCAAGAGGCTCTGTACTGTGGGTGCATCTAAATAAAGAAGCAATGAAGTGTTTTCCAGGTGCTTGCCTTTTTTTTTCCTACCTCCTTCCATCTAAACTTCATGTACCTTTTCAATAGTGAACTTCCAGCAATCAGATATCCATTTGCATCAATTAAATGTAAAGATACGTGTCTAAGAAAATAACACCCAAACAGCGAGGTGGCAATTTAAGTTTCTGCCAGAATTACCGTAGTAAACGCTTAGTTTTCATTAAGGTTTTGTGTTTTTTTTAAAGGTCCTCTCACGATGATGAGCATCCTCGTACTGCACACAAGCACGCCTGTGAGGGAGGTAAAGAGCAGTGGATACAGAAAACGGACATTAGATCCACGCAGTGTTCTTTATAAACCCTTTGAGCCTTACACCTTGCAGCTGGTGAAGGAGCTTGTTCTTTTATAGCATCGTTCTACTGTTTCAGTCCTTGTACTACTCTGCCTTGCAGTTTGGAAGTGAGGGCAAAGGCTTAAGAAGGTTACGTATGTGGGAAGCACCCTCTGGAGAGAGCCACGGATAGAGCCTGGTAAGGGGTTGCGCTGGTGAACGGCTTTAGCAGAAGCGCAGTTGATACGGATGCTGCAATAAAACTGGAGGCAAGATGTATCAAACATCTACTTCTGATTAGTTAAAGTGTCAGTTTCCTACATGAATTATTCCAGTAGTCTAATTCTTAAAAGTTCTTTCCATTTAGATTTTTTTTTCCAAATGAAATTTTCAACAGTTGGATCTTGCATGCCTCTGTTAGAAGAGCTCATTATCTCAATTCTCTCTAAATACTTGTAAGACAATATTCAGATCACTTAACAGCCTCATGTCCCTTTACTTTCTTATTGCAAGGCAAGTATGTTCCAAAGAAGTTAGAAAAAATGAGAATACGCAGGAAGTCAGCCTTCAGGGTAGGATTTGTCTTCAGTGCTTGCAAGTTAGAAAACAACCTTTAAAGGATTGGAATTAAAAACTGAAATTAGTTTCCTACTTTTGGTAATGATAGTTGCTTTGCTAATTTTTAGTCTTTGTCTTTCCTTCTCAGGAATGTTTTGGTTTCTCATATAATAGCAGAGTGCCTAGTTTATCTTAAGTTTGGACCCCACATCACAAGTCCGTGACCTACAAAAGTAGTTTTGTGTGCAGGTAAAGGCTGTTCCCAAGTCTGTATTCAATTATTGCTTCAATGTGCAGTAAAGCAATAGCTTGAGTATTAAACTAGAAACTGATACAAGGGCTTGCATTATGAGTTCAGACCTCTCTATGGTTTTAGAGATTAATTGCTGAAGCTAAAACAAATATCCTGCATTTGTTGGTAAACACCTTGAAAGAAAGTGTACTAGTCCACTGTGAGCAGTGACTGCAGGCTTTTCTGGAAGTCTCCATCACAGGAAAAATTGTCATACTGAAACTTTCTTTTACTATTTTTCTGTTTGGTTCCACCCCTGCCGATTCATTTTGTGTATTCAGTACTTTCACCTCCCTGAAATCACTGAAGGCGTGAGAAGTTAGGGATCTCTCAGGAAGGATGGAAAGCTTGCGATACATTTGAAGAAAAGCATATTTTGTATTGCTGGTCAGTGGCTCATACCTTTGATACACACTTGAAAAAAGTCTGGGAACTTGTCTTGCATTATGCCTGAATTTGGGAAGGTCTTCCAAAAAGAGAATGAGAGGGGTATTCTATACAGCTTCTGAATCTTGTCTTTGAAATTCTTACTTTGTCACCACTTGGCACAAATTTTTGCTTGTGTACAGAGCCTCTGTGCTTCCCCGACAGAGAAAGCAGCAACCCAAGAGACAGTATTTATAGAGTATCTGGTGGATGCGGAGCGGTGCACTGGGGGTGTGCGTGCCCACGTGCCAGCCAAAGCAGAAGGAAGCTCGAGCATAATTGCCCTGACAGCGAGGAAGGGAAGACATTGTGTTTGTGCAAAGGTGTGTGCAGACCTCCGGCAACAAAAGGCAGAGGTTACCTGCAAACCTTTTTTGAATTGAGCAGGCTCGGGCCAATTCTGAATCTTCACCTTCCAGTGAAGCAGGTGTCATCGTCTAGTTGTGTAAGCAAACTGGTCAAACAGTCCAACTCCATTTTTGGTATCTTTCAATATTAATTCCGCAAAATGTACTGAGTAGGACTACAGCTTATGCTCATCTGTTGTCCCTAAGACTATGCGATGACTGCCGTGCTTTTCTAGATATTACTTTGGCTAATGTGCATAAGTGGAAATTCGCTGTATTCTTTACTATCGCAAACCAAGATGGGCATCTGCGTTTATATATAGTCTTCCATTTCAGGCATCTTGGAGGCAGCGGGCTAAAGTCTGCAGTTGACAGATGTCAGAGTAAACTGAAACTTGGCAAAACACACTCTTGATTTCTGGAGCTAGGAAATGTGGAATTCAGACCGTGGTAATTAGTTTATTAGTCCACAGACTATTCCACAAACACAAAGGGATGTTATCGCTATTTGCTGTCCATGATGCTCATCAAACAGTAAGAGTCATGGTTAGTGATTATGCACTGGATGTCAAACATCAGTTCTGGCCAGACAAAAATTACTCTCAGGGATACAAAGGAAATAATATTTCCTACTGTAGTGTGGTGCCCCATCCACCCCCCCTTCTCCTTGCGCTGCTGAGCGATGCCAGCCTCCTGCAACAAGGCTCTGCAAACACAAGCGTGAAGGCTTGCAATGGACTGGATTTAAGCAAAATTTGTTGTTCTAATCAAAATTGTTATAAGGGGGACAGGATTGATGACAATGGACCAGTGGGTATTTTAGCCTTATCCAGGCAAATGGCTTTCCATGTGGTTAGCTAAAGAACTGGGGGGTTTTGAGAGGTCCTCTGGAGCCTTGTTCTCGCCAGACCTCGCAATGTAACTCTACTTTAGCAGAAACTGCGTTGAAGCTTTTTTTCAGATGCAATGCTGTTTCTGTAATGACATTCAATCTGTTAAATCCCTCTAAAATTTCCAACGTGAATCATTAAAAGACCCCACTTCTGTTTCAAATCCCATTGCTATCTATTTGATTATTCAGAGTTTGTTGGTAAAGTACTTAGAAAATACTGAAATCTATATATTTGCTCCAATATTTAAAAATGCTTCTGCAATAAATGCAACAGAACAGCTAAAGATATAGGAGATAAAGGCTTTGATTTGACACCTTAATGTAGGATCACCCAGGGAATAATTTTTTTTCCTCCCCTTTTTCTTCCCCCACCCGACCTATTTCTGTTTTCTCTTGCTGTAGAGCTCTTTCAGCTGATGGTAAATTTGAATATGTGCAATGCAGAAGCTAATGAGAGAAAAAAAGAAATTGCTTTCAAGAGCTGTGCTTCTGGAGAAAGTCCACGTATATCCCCTTTACAGCACAACCTTCAGTGCTCCTCCCTCAAGCCCTCCTCTATGCATGGAAGTCAATGTCCAGTTATCCCCCAAAGCTCCTAGAGATGTAATGCCTTAATTTAGGGGTCTCTCTGCTCAGTATCTGTGAAGTATCCTCACAGCCTGTGTTAAGCCCTTTTGATTCTTCTGCTGATAGCTTAGACAGGCCAAGCACATGCAAGAATTCTTGCTGGTTTGCGGGTGTTTGTCAGAATTTGGGAGAGCAGAGGTGGCTACTTGTCCCATGGCATTTTAGTCCATCAACTTTCAACTTTTTCTTCTTTTTTCTTCGAATTTTCCTCCTTTTTTTTGTCACCATGTGAGCATTAGTAACTTTCTATGCAGTCCAAATGCATTTCAGTAACAAAAGATCAAGCAGTTCCAGGAGCAGCACAAGAACCGACGCCTGGCTTCCTGTGTCTCTCCTGTGTGGCTTCGTCGGTACGGCTCGCAGGAGCCAAGTCTGAGGCACTGACTCCTCTGACGCATGGGTGAACTTAACTGGGACAGAAGCTGCGGAGAGGAGAGGAGAACAGCCAGCAGCCAGGTGCACGTGGCATGGTAACACAGAATTTATTTCTTTAGGAAACTGTACCATAAAGGGATAGTAGGCTCCTTGTGTGGATTATGAGAAGTGCTATTCCAACAGCAGCCCTCTGGTTTATATCAAGTGCTTCAGACTTGACCAAACCTAGAAGGGGGCGTAGCATTCAAATGCAGGAGCACACTATCTTGCAGCATGTATCGGGTATGTACAGAGTCTACCATTTAGTTTATTAATTCAGTGCCTAGAAATAGAGATTAACTAAATTAGTTAGACTGTTAAGAATCCCCCCCCCCCCCCGCCTTTTTTCCCCTCCCATTTTAATCAAGCATAATTTATATCCCTGCTAAATCCGCCATCATTAAACTGCTTTGTCTTTTCCTATTCTAAATTACCAAACCAGTTTCAAATCATTGGCAATGAAATCTATGCAGTATATAACTTAGTGGAACAATAGCCAACCTATTATTGGGATTTGAAATCTAATAATTAAATGTAAATGCTTGGATTAATTGTCTAGGAAAACAGAGCCTATAAATAAGCCATTTAATGTCATACTGCTATTTTCTTTTGATCAGGCTTCGATTAGTCACTGATGCAGGGTATTCTGTTTTGATTGCATCTTTATTGCACCAGAGAGCGTTAGCATGAAATCCAGATCCTGCAGTAACAAATAACAACTCAATTTCCAATGCTTAAGCTGTCGTTTCTGCATAAGCTTGATTTTGAGATGACTGTTTGACCGACCTTCATTCATTATGGTAAGAGAGTTGCAAGGCAGAACTGGGGTAATTGTTATATTGCTTTATTGAACAGAACAGAAACAGCGAAATCGATGAAACAGAAGTATTGCCCTTACGACAATCTTCTTCAGTAGCCAGGATGTGCAAAATATAGGTCAGGCTTAGAAGCAGTGATTTCAAGCTTGCTATGGAAATATTAGCAGTCAGTTAAAATTGTGTCACCTTACTTCCATACTGGCTTGTCTCCATCTGTGCTGCCTGACTTGGCAGTGATTGAAGTCCCCAAAACACAGCCTTGAAATGTATTTTCCTGCACTGTAACCTTGAATTGTTTTCCGTGTGTTCGCATTCTGTCGTTCCCATCCATGATCCTCATCAGTTTGTTCATGCTAATGCATTTTCCAAGTAATGTCTTACTGTCTGGAAACGTCTCTTTGCAGAGTTGGGGTGGTTATCTTTTCCCCTGCAAAAAGAGGACTGGGCAGGTGAGAAGAGGAGAAGGGTTTCTGGCATCCCTGTGCCAGTGGGATGGATGTGTGAGCGATGCAGGGGGGACATACCTGCTCTGTATGGGTATGGTTCCTCCTGCCCTGGATCCTGGGTCCGGGTGAGAGGGGGCCCTGGGATAACCCTCACCCACTCCCCCAGACTCCCTCGTCCTTAGGTTTTCCAGCCCACAGCACGCTTCCCGGAGCGCTTCGGTGACTGGACACCTCCTGATCCCTCCTTGCCCCAACCTGGCATGTACACCCTCTCGTTCAGTTTTCCTTTTCTTCCCCTTATCAGAGACCATCTTTCATTCATCTTTTCCACTCCCTCAAAAGGCGACCGTTACTCCGTATTGCCAAATCCACTGCAGCCCCAAACTACGTGCCTCTGACCTGGAGCTCATGTAGGTTCCAGTTGTTTTGTCTGAACCTGCTCCTGCCCTCCAGACCTCATAACCCCATTAGCTGCCCTCTGAGACCTCCTGGCAGGTCAAGTCGTACCATTTACCTGGCTCTTCTAGAATACAGACAACATCCTCTCCTCTGCTAACATGAGGATGTGAAAGACCTGGATGTAGCAAGTCAGTAATGACCCCAAATCAATCAGATGCTTAGAGGGGAGAACATGTAGAAAAAATGTGTTAATCTGGAACAGAATTTGTCCCTGTGCGGTAGGGGATTCTGTTTTAATCTCAAAAAGAAAACTCATGTTTTTCTATCCATGGCTAAGTTTAAACCCCCCCAACTTATTTTTACCTCGGGTGCACTTATACTTGCTTGGGTGATGGAGCTCTTCCCTCTTCTAATTACAGAAACACGATGAGATAGATGAAGTACAGCTCTTCTATGAACTGCAGAACTTAATTCTCTTCCTGCTAGAGTCAGTGATGGAAGTCCTGTTGCTGTCACCAAAAGTAAAATAAATATCTGTGAGGAGATTGGACAAATCTGCTGTGTCCATATGGGAAACTGGTCAGTACTAAGAAGGGTGATGTGGACTCATTTCCTCTTCCTGCAGTATATTTATCCTATTAATATCGTCTACTATTGTGTGTATATTAGCTGGGTGACCTCTAGAAAGCTTTTATGGATATAAGCTTAAGAGAGAATGCGTGATCCTGGTTTGCTTCCTGCATGTCTTACAATGATGCACCCATCAGCTCCAGAGAAAAATTGAATAAATTTATACTGCGTTATTTGTGAACAGTACGTGAGCATACAGTTAAACACTTAAGCACATACAATAAAACCCAACCCCTTGATGTTAAGTAGAGACAGTTTTTCTAAGGCTGTCTAGACACAATGTCTGCGTACAAAAGAATTATGAACAGGGTGGCATTGTTCAAAAGATGATATTCTGCTACTGGGGAAATGGAAAGAAATTTGTTTTGCTTTCAAGAGCAGGGAACTACCCTTTCCTGGTGCAGTTGTCATTTCATGACCAGTGTTACTTAGATACTGTCTTTTCTCCTCTGAGACTCTCCGTTATTATTACTTACCCAAAACATGCTGTCTTGAGAAAAAACTGCTTACCTAGTCTCTGATGTGAGAAAAAAATGGAAATAAGAGTGTAACTTCACTTTCTTTGTCTGGAGAATACCAAATGCACACAGGAGAGGTATTTTGTAGAGGTTGCAGTGAACATCCATATGATGCTGAGAAGCAAGGTGCATACTGTCTGTTTTGGCACCCTGTCATGGAAGTGGACTGACATTTTGTAGACCATGGAAGAAGGTAGCTTGCATGAAGTGCACTGCTCTGACCCACACCTGCAGAGGAGAAGGGACACTGGGGACAAATGTAGGTTTGGAATGAAGTTTTATAATTGGGAGTGCTACAATGAGGTGAAAACAAAGACCAGGCAAAATCCGTTCCAACATTTATCTTCCTTCAGGGATGATCAGATGTCTGAGGAATTAGGGAAACAAGTCATTTTTGAACATGTCAATTCTGTCTATGTCCAGGAAAATGCTTTACTCCTATTGTCCCAGTGTATCAGGATAGGGCTGTTGTAGCCATGTCAGTTAAAGGCTGAGTCTGGATCTCCTGCTCTGCCTGCCTGGGCTGTTCTTGTGGTTGGACACTATAGTTTTGTCTCACAGGCTAGCAATTTCTTGGGTATGGATGAGCACATCGCTGGTGCAAGGTTAGTGCATCTGACATCTCCCCAGCAGTAGCCCTAATGAAATGTCATGCCATATGATAGGAATTTGGAGGGAAGGACACCCTGAGAAATTACCTGTCCTTGTACGCAACTCTTTTAAGCTGGCCTTTGTGTGGGGTTTAGAGAGGTTGGGGTCCTTCTCTTCAGTGCTGAAGACAGGGTAACAGAAGGAGCAGGGAGCTGCATTTTGTGCCTCCAGTCATTTCCTACTTCCATGTGCCGAACAGGTTTGGCAAAGGAGAGATTCTGCATCTCTGGATGAAATGCCATGAGGCTTCCTTAGGCACCTATGAAGATTCAGTGCCCAATGGCTTCAGTGGTAAAAACACCTTGATGATGGTGATAACAAGACCAACTCCCAAAACAGGGTTACTTGGACGTTGGTTTGGAGTTCCCACATTCCTGTGACATGAAGGACCCTTCTCATTCCAGAGTTGCCCTTGGGTCAGGCAGGGAGATGCAGTGAGCAAAATCGTTGCTGCTCAGCCTAGAGTCAGCGCCTGTGTCTCATGTACCAGAAGGAGGTTTGGGAAACCTTTGTCTCAAACAGAAACCCTGCATGGACACAGACCTGCACATGTAATCAAACAACCAAAATGGGGAAAAGAACAGATTAGCCAATTTTAATCAATCTGTCAACACTGTGGCTCCTTAGATTTAAAAAAAAAAAAAAAAAAAAAAAAAAAAAAAAAAAGGTGCTTTCTCAGTTGGAAAAATTGTGAAACTGTGATGTACAGAAGCTGTCATTGTCACCAAGACACATTGCTAGTTCCACCACAGTTCTCCATGCTGTGCAGAGAATATCACCCAAAGCAGGAAAGTTGATAACTGTTGGACTGTGGCCCTTGGGACTGTACTAGTACCTATGTCTTTTCAGCACCCTGGGGCCAATCTCTGTGGGGAGGGTTTTCTAAAAGGAGTATAGGCACAGTTTTCCTCTTTCAGTGTCAGTGTAGGTTTGGCCATTGCTAAATCTTGGAAATTTAACCTGTAGTCTGTGTTGCTCTTGGGTGACGTTAAAGGGCCATGGGTTTAGAAATTCAGTTCTGTACAAGTGGAGCCTGCAGGACATCTGATCCCTTCATACAGTCATCGTTGATGCTAATTAAAGAGGCAAACCTTAGCTTTAATTTTCTAGCCTTATGATTAGGGTCAAACCCAACATTTTATTATCTTTCCAGCTTAATCTGTGAGTGATTTGTAATGCATGTTCCTTATAAAGCAACATCTGTATGTTGTATTCTTTACATATTGAAGGGGTTCTGAGTCTTTTAGTATTTCAAGTTGAGTGTATCCCTGGGGTACAGTTTGGCACGCTACTCTGAAAACATACCTTTTAGTTGTTTCACTGCTGGGTTTCAACTTAAATGGCTGGTCAAGGATTTAAACAGCTGGATTTCACCATCTGTTTGCCACATGCCAGCTGCCGGCAAAGCAAGAAATTATTATACTGGGCCATGATTTACATATTTGACCTTTGAGCATAAGAGGATATAGCAGGCATTGTGAGAATCAAATACAGTATGAAGCCCTGTGAAGTATGAAACTTGTCTTGTTAGACTGGTGGATCTTTATAAATTAATGTCTGGTTCGAAAGTTTCTTTAAATGACAAAAGCATTTTGTTTTTATCAGGATTTATCTGTCTAATCTAATTAAAGTAGACCTAGCTTACAAAGACTGCTGAACATAAAGCATGCTTGAGGAAAAGCAGAGGTGTGTAGCAATAGCACCATGAAATTGAATTTATGGTACTCTTTCAGTTAATCTGTATTGATTAATCTATATGCAGAAGACTACAGGCTCTGACGTGAACTTTCAGCTCGAGTATGAAATTGTTACTACTGTGATATCAGAATTTGTAAATAAGTTATAAATTATAATGAGTGATGTCTTCCCAGTGGCAGAGAGCTGTTCCCCTCTGGGGCAGAGCTGTGTTTCAGAAAGCCCTGTAGGTCTCAACATACTTCCACAGTCAGGGCATTTGTTCAACCTGTGCTGGAGTTGGCATTTCACAGGTCACGGCGTGTGTGACAACACAAATGATTTGCTGTGCAATAGTGTGCCTGCTGTTTGCTTGGTTTATAGGAGTGGTTTTGAGATGGGTTGTGACTAAGAGATGATATTCAGGATTGGTTTATGATAATTGTAAAAAAGGGGGATCTATATGTGCTCTCAGCATGGCCTCCACGTTCTTCTTTCACAAAGAACATGCTTGGCTCTCTCCAGCTGTCTTATAGCAGAGTCAAAACGGAGACCCCTGCAGAAAGGACACGGGCATGACTGCAGGGAGACAGTTACAGACTGATGTGTCCTTGGCAGTGCTGCTCACAGGTGAAAGGAAGAGGTTCGTCGTCTCCCACTCTTCTCGTCTTTCTCCCCTGGTAATTCTAAAGTTGATGGCAAGTTGGTGACCCAAGATAGACAACAGCAAATTGGCAACCCTATGGTCACCTAAGCTGTATCTGTAGGGTTGTAGAGTTTGTTTTTGTTTCTCAGAGACCCGCTGGAACCTATTTTTCTGTCTGACCTTATGTCTCTGAAAGCCCAGCTGGTCCCATGACATGGGATGGCCCTGCACCCATAAGGAGCTTGTTAAAAGCAGTGGGACCAGGGTGATGAACTTAAACTGGAAATAGACTGAGGACTTAAAGTGTTGACTGAGCTCCACATTTCCCCAGAGGGTAAAAAGAGTTCAGGCTGGAAGATTTGGTTCTGTCTGCTGCTGAAACTTCTTGCCTGTTACTCTCTGGGTCTATGCTGTGCCGAGGTTTAGTTTGGCCAAGTGCCTCTCTGGGGTTTGGGACTCTCATCACATTCATTTCCTGGCTGGTTCAATAGTTCTAGGAGTTTATTCCAACAGGATTCACAGGAAGAGACGGTAGCTTTGTTTCAGGGGACTTCATTTCCAGCTTTGTCTAATTTGTAAACTTCGCTCATCACCAAGGCAATGTTGGAAACGGAGCATTAGCACTGGTGGTGATGCATGTCGAAACGAGGTGTCGTTTTTCTAGTGCACTGGACATGAACAATAGGGAAATTAATGAATTAAGATAATGTATCTTTGAACTTCTGTAGTTTTGATTAAGAAGCTTCATCTTCAAATTCTGAGCCCAGAGGAGAGGATTAATGGAGCTATGTCATTGCCCACTAGTCTGTCATAAAAGCCTAAAATGTTCTTTCAAAAGACCATTAGAGGAAAGCTATGGAATGCAAAAGTGATTTGAGTTAAATTGGTTATTGTCAGTCACATATAGTTTACATAGCATCTATATTTACAGGAGAATCTTTTTCACATTGCAGTGAACTCAGAGCAGATCTCCAGGTCATTACCTGGTGTGCAATTAGAAAGCCCAGTTCTCACCCACATCAATGTTTAGCCAACTCCATTAGATTTGAATTCTTGAATTTCACTGGGCTGAATATGATCAGCATCATCACTATAAACAATCAATCTCACAGGCAAGAAAATGTGGCCATGGTTGAGGACGGTGTGAATGTATACACACTTTCAAAAGAGGCTATGAATGCACATTACTGATAGTGTGCAAAATCCACAGTCAGTTATTTAGTACAGTTTTGATAAAGGCAAAAATAAAGGGCAAGAGTAAAGTGCTGCAGCTTTTAAAGCTTGTGTTCCAGATCCTTAAAAATATGAAGTGAAACACAGTGCTTTCATCTCGGAGTAATTGTCTAATGTTCTGTCTCTTACAGCATTTCTGTTCAGGTTGTCTAAAAAAAAAGTATATTGCATATCAGTCTAACAGTCTATTCACTTTAATTCTTTTTATTTCCGTCAACCTCCTTCGCTGTTTATAGCAAATATGACAGAATGGTAGTGCTTAGTATTTTTCAGGTATTATGAGTGTTGTGGATACATGTCCATGTTACTGCCCTCCCGAGCAAGAGCTTCAGTACTGTTGCAACCCCTACCAGACATCAGGGAACCCATGTGTTGGTTTTGATACATATGTCCACAGGAGCACAGATGTCATGTCTCAGTGATCATAGAGAAACCCATTTTTGTTAAAAATGGTTTAAGATCAGTTAATGTTTCCCCCTCCTGCATTGTAACAACATATTAATGGTTGTTTATATCAAAGGTTGCTTTGCCCGTTTGGGTAGCTTCCCTTGGCACTAGTTCTGCAGGTGTTGCTCAGGTTTCTTGGTTTGCAGTTTTCTTGGTTGAGTTTCTCCTGAGACAGGGTGAAGTGTTAAACAGAGAGGAATGCTAATTTTGGAAGCTGTCACATAGAAGGTGCCATTTATTTTCACGCTCAACCAAGTATTGCCTTGCCTTGTAGATGTCAGAAGGGCTCAAAACTTGGCAGGAGCCATGGAGTTACTTAAGGACTTCATGCCAAGTGAAAGCCTGCATTCTCTTGGAAAGTTTGCACATCTCTGTATTGAGGATGAGTTTTGCGTTAATTAGACTCATTTTTATATTATTTCAGGGCATGGTAGTCAGCCATGGCCAATTGTAAGTTTAGGTGGTGGCTGTTATTTTCAGACCCTGGTTTTGCCCCCCTCCCCTTTTTTTTTGTCTTAAATAGACACTTTTTCCCCCCAAATATTTTTTTCTCCAAGCTCTGATCATATAATGTATTTGGCATTGGCAAACCAAGGAAAGCAATCCACTTTTCCCCTAATTTGTGGTGTTTTGTTCTTTATTGCTAGGAGCTGTGCTTGATAAAGACACCTTTCCAAAGCAAAGATATGGTAGCCTTGAGAAAGGAGTCTCCTTACTTTCCTAAGGACCATGACTAAGTTGTGCCACAGCCTGGGCTTGGGGTTGTATCTTTACTCTTCTCCTCATCCACTCCGGATATGTGGTTTTCTTTTTTCCTAACATCACTGTATATACTACTTCTAAGTCTTTGGGGAACTCCCCAAGAATGTCCCTGTTCCAGGTAAATTCTTGCTGGCAGTCAGTTTTTGGGACATGTGTCTTAAGCTGTTCTTAAGCTTTGCAACGTGCAACTTACTGACAACGTGGAGTATGACTCCTGAATCAGTATTTGCACTACTTAGACTGGGAGAGGTATCAGGCAAACTGGTCTGCTGTATCACTTCTTTTATTTTAAATTGTGGTTATCCTTGCACCATTGGGTCAGGTTGTATTTTACTGAAAGCTGTCATTTTCTTAACCATGGGCATTCTTAACTTCCTATTTTCCTTTACATTTTTCTTTCTGAGTTTTTAACCCAAAACATTTTGCTCAGAATTTACAGGTTGAGAAATTAATTTTTCTGAGGTACCACATATATAATAAACACGTAAACCAGGAATTTTAGTAAATGTATACAAACTATAATACAGACTGCGCATATTGTATAAAATCAGGTTATGATCAAGAGTCTGAACTGAACCTTCAATTCTGCTATGGATTTATCTTTATTGAAATTACCTTGGTTTGAGTGCAATACCTGTATGTTAGAGATTCTCACTACCAATTTTTAGAAGCTCCAGCACTTCTAGTGGCTGTAGGGCCTTCAGTACCTCTCTCCTGGATTGAATCTATCATAGCTACAGGCCTTCTTCAGCAGAATAGTTTTATCTTACCGGGTTTGATGTGCCTCAAGCAAACTGTGGATTAGTATTTTTTTCTTACTGTTAAGCCTCATCCTTGGACTTCATTTTCCAGGACTGGATGGAAAAGGAGGAGAGGAATAGTGTTTGACAGTTCCTTTGCAACAATAATGCTAGTAAGGCAGTGTCTGTGCTGGAGTCAATGCAGTGCTATTTCACAGCGATTTACATCTCCGGGGCTAGATTTTGCATGTCTATTCATTGGGCTGTTCTGCCGTTCGCAGCACAGGTACCCCCACAAACAGCAAGAAGTAATTATCTCTTCTGTAAGATGGGTCGTTCCCCTAAGTTCTAAGTGTGGCGTGATTTATTTCCACAGCAGGCTCGACAAATCCTCCTTTCTGACTTCATCCTTCTTGCCCCAATGCTCATTCAGCTGCTGCCAGTTTGTGTGGTGTTAAGCTCCAGAAACGAAATGAGCAGAAAGTCTTTTAAAGCAGGAGGAGTGGCTTTGCCTGCCTGAGACCTTCAGCCAGGACTGGTGTCCCATTGTAAGTAGGGAGAGTCAACGTTTAACTAATTACCATCTGAGAATACATTTCCTGATTGCTGCATTGTGCTTTCTGTACTTATATTTGGCAGAATTTCTGTCAGAGTGTTTCCACGAGCTTTACTTGCTTCCTGTGATTTTAATTTACAGATCAGCCGTGCCCTCTCAAGGTTAAACCTACTTCTGTCTGTCCCTTTGCAAACCAATTCTTCACGTTCTTTAGAAATTTAGCAAGTGACAGACAGTCCCACTCCAAGACAAATACGCAGCAGCTGTGGGGACAGATTAAAGAATCTTAATGTACTTGTTTGTAATGCTGTTTTCAGGACACAAAAGTTATCTTTCTTTCAGAACTACCAGCAAAGAGAAAACAACCTATTGAAACGAAGTCTAATGATAGCTTGTATAGGGAAAAGTGATTCCGGTGCTAATTTTTTCAGTGAGTTCATCAGATTACATCTAACATACATAGCTTCATCTCCAAACCTGGATTTACAACTCACTCTGTTCTAACCTGAATCCCAACCTCTCTTGGATGCCTGCTCCTGTGAACCTGGCCAGCAAACCCATACCACCTTGTTTCCTCATCCATTTCTCCTTCTCTGTCACTTTTGATCGTACAGCCACCCTTCCCGACGTTGGTGAGAGCCACCTTTAACTCTTGCTGATTTCATCCACTTTGACTACAGATTTTACTGCCTCTTTCTCTGTGTGATCTCTCTTGCGTGCAGTGCAAGAGAGATCCAGCCACCGGCTTGGCTTGCCTGAATGGCTACCAGTTTCTTCTTGGCCTGCCAGCTGCCGACGTGGTTCTCTGCAGTACTCACTGTGTGCAACTACTCAACATTGTTGCTTCTCTTGATCTGTCTCATTAGATGGCCCATCTCAGCTCCTTTCCCATGACTGATCCGGTTCAAACTTCTAGTCCATTAACTCCCCTTTCCTTACTGTACCTCCTTGCCCACTCCTACAGTCTTCCTCCTCCAACCTCTGTTTGCACAGTAATGTTACCTCAGCTGCCCGAGGTCCTGTCCCCTCCACACCCCCATCCATTGCTTTACTTGCAGGACATCTCAAGAAGAGTGTTTGTAATACCTCCACAAATGCTGTTTTTCAGTTCCTCCTCCAAACTCAACAATGTTGTTGTCTGCTAGAAGTGGGTGAGCTGAGCTGACATGAAAAAGTTTTTAACATTTTATTCATCCCATCACAAAATTTTGTGAGAAGTTTTACTTCTGCTAGAAAGACCTAGAAATCTGGAGCACAGCCAGTAATGTTAGGTTGAAAAAAAAATATAAATTGATGTTTTCAATCTGAAACCAGAAGTTTGGCACCTAATATGAAACCCAGTAATTTGTCATTGGAAAACCTGGTGGATTTTTTTTTTGTTAAAATAGTGCTTATAATTTTTTTTAACCTACTTGAAATGCTGACATAATCATTGTCGGTATTGCTTCACTTATGTATGAGCTCTCACCTTCACCCCCCCATTTGTTTCTCTTTCTTTCTGAGTTGTGAATTAATCAGGATACAGACAGATAGCTCATAGTACCTGGAATATCTTGAGACATTGAAATATAAATAGTCCTTGTAGATGGTTAATACTAGGAAAAATACATAAGGGCATGTTGGAAGTTGAGGCTCATCACTGCAGGACAGAAATGGAAATAAAAATTCTCTGCATGACTGAGAATTTGGGTGCTCATGTTAATTCAACTTTTTGGATAATTTTAATTTGGGAGTTTTATGTGGTGTTGAAGTGAACAACACCTGGTATTGCTCTGTTTTCTGTGCACAGGAGAGGAGATAGGGAAAGACAGCATGAAGCCACATCCAGAAGGCAGTGAAGAGCCTATGCATGTCCAAGCTCTCTTGCAGCTATGGAGTCCCCCATGTCTCAAACTGAGAGCCCAAAGGTCTTTTGAACATGAGGCTGTTTTTCGGAAAGCCTCTTGGCGTGCATGGGCTGTATATTGGGAGCTCTGCCAACGACAGGTCAGTAAGGGGCCAGTTCGGGAGCAAAGCATCTTCCCTGCTGGCAGAACCTCCCAGGAATGCAACTGGGAATGGTGCTGTCCTGCCAAGAGCAACTGGAGTCACTGGGAGTCCAATATGGGCTCTCAGCGTTTGCTGAGAAGTCCAAAGCCCCCTCAGGATGTGCTGGGAATTGGTTGGATTAAGCCCACAAGTACTTTATAACCACTGATGTTACACATGCTGGAGGGCTGCAGCAGGGTCCTGTGGCAGCGCTAGGGACCTATGAGATTCACCTGAGTTTGGCTGAGGAGCAGACGAGACCGTAAGTTACCAGTACTTATAACCCTGACACCTTGAACGTCACGCTTGATGTCTGTGTTCTGCCCGTCTAGAATTCAGAGGAAAAGCCACACAAGCCTGCATGGATGAGTGGATGCACAATCCTCATGAGATGTACTCCCCTGGTCAATCTGTTTCTGTCTCCATCTGCGTGTCTCAAAAATGGAACAGGCAGGTAAATGGTGGACTTATTCATCTTTAGAAGTTTTATCTATATGTCACCTTTTATTTCAAATAAATGTAAAAGATCCAGGGAAAGAAAAAATATGCAGCTTTTAAATTTCTGATGTACACTGAAGCCAAGTGTACATGTAGGCGGTATATTTATTAATTAGCTTAAATACACCTCCCACACCCCAAAACCCCAATAAGCCAACAAAACTCTGGCTGGGAAAAAGCCAACACTCATGCTTTTCATGAGACATGATGCAAATCCTTCAGAAATCAGTGTTTGCCACATGAACAGGCAGGATTTTCAAAAGACAAGATAAGTGAGGGTCTGCAATTTATCTTTTGTTTTACTTTATGAGGTTATTCAGTACAAATGGAGACAAGAGAACAGAATCTTGGTTAGCTGAAGTCAGTGAATTCAAACTGAATTACACAAACTGAAAGTCCAGCACCTGTTTTTCTAATCCATAGAAGAAGAGGTATCTGTCAAAGCTGGTTGGTCTGCCATCTGGTATGTATTTCCTGTATCTGCCTCTAATCTTGGGCTGATTTTTGCTGGCACATTTCCAGAATCAAATAAAGGAAACTTAGGACCAATATTTTCACTTTTACCTGCTTTTTCTGCAAGTCAGGAACATTTAAACTGTACCTTTTAAAAAAGCCTTTAAAGTTTTCTTTTCTAGCTTTATTTTTGATCAGCAAAAATTACAGCAAAAAATTTTTAGTTGGTTTTTTTTTGGTGGAAAGTTGCTGGTATTTTTAGATCAGGGGCAAGACTTTGTCTGTTCCTTTTGACCTTCCTGTGACCTGATCTGGCTTTGAATCTGCTGCTTTTCCCTATTGCTTTCAATGGGAGAAAAAGGTGTTCAGGACGTGTCTGGTGATCATGTCTATGGAGACAATTCCAATATCTCCATTCACTATTCCTTCTCCAACGTCCCACCTGATAGGTCTTCACTTGAAGCTGGAGTCTGCTTTACCCCTAGCAAGACTATGAATAATAGTGAGCGAGAATACTGGGAATGATCTTAAACATCCCCTCCTTCCCAACTTCAGGACAGTTTTCAAATTTTTTTGTAAAAATTCTGTTCCTTTCTTCTTTGTTTTTCCCTTCCTTTTGCAAAAGTCTCTTTTTTTGTTTGTTTGTTTTGAGTTTTTTGGTTTGGTTTGGTTTTCTGTTAAGTGAATTAATTTTCTGAAGCAGTTGTTTCCCATGTCATGATGGCAATATGGCAATGGCACTTAATGCCTGCTGCTTTGTGTTTCAGGAGGTGTTTGCGAAGGCCTGGAGGCTGAGTTGGAAGGAGGGACTCTGCCGCACCTGGAGACTCATGGCTCGAGAATGCCCCACACTTGGGTGCCTCCCTGTCTTGAAGTGCAAAGTTTAGCCCTCTCACTGCAGGCTTTAGGGCTGAGTCTTTGTATGGTTGATAAAGCCTGATAGGGACCTCCTGTGCTGCTGCATTAGAAGTACACGATTAAGAGGAGTAACTTTGGGGACGGAAAAGGTGAAAGGAGCAGAAAAGTTCGGATGATGGTCTGATTCAGCCGTGTTGGTGCAGACACCGGCACTTCCCGTAAGCTTAGGTAAAGCTCTGCTGCCACGTGTCATCTCTAAGGAGGGCACAGTGGCTCTTGGTTATGCAAAATGTCCCGAGGTGTCAGTGCAAGTCTTGTTTGTCTAAGGACAAAAGGATCGCTGCCCTCTTTCGCTTCTTCCAGTCACCGTTTCCTAATTTAGACAGAAAAGGCGAAGCCTTTTACGTGCCAGCTTGTGTACATGTGACCAGTGTAATTTACTGATCAGGGAAATAGCAGGGCCACATAGTAGCAGGAAAAACAGCCAAGCAGTGGCTGCTCCAAGCTGACATGGAAAGTACAGCAAGTGCTCTGGGGGTTCCCAGGAGCCGTTAGCATGAATACGAGTCCTGCTCCTGCACCAAATGTAGGCTATTGACCTAGGAAGAGAAACAAGGACCCCCAGCCATGGGTTATTCACCCTGAAAAAGGGAGACCACCTATGTAATATACCTCTTTTGGTCTTGAATGCTTCAATATCACATTTCCTCAATGTCAGTTTCCTGGTTTCCATAGCTCATACTACAGAAGGCCTGAATACAACCCACCAGAAGTATACATTTGCTACTTGTAAGGTAAATTAACAAACTCACAGTAATCACTGTTTCATATCTGTTGAGATGCATTTTCTGGACATCAACAGATGCTGTTTTGATTTGGTTTTTTTTTGTTTTTCTTTGAAACATTGCAGGATGGAGTTTATTTAAATCAAGGTTTCCTCTGTGTTTTCTGTTCCCAGGGTCCAGTTGTATTGCTGTGGCCACCTTTAACAGCATCACACCAAGGGGTCCATAATCACTGACCCTTGCCTGTTCCAGATGTTCCTGGGTATTGGAGCAGTCAGCGCTGGGAATTCACTGTCCAGCCTCGAGCTGGTGGCAGGGAAGGGACCTGACTTTCCTGAGCTTGCTGCGTCAGCTTCTGGCTGCACTTTTCTCACCAGCTCATCTTTCATGAACTCACTGTCCAGCAAGTTTTTCATAGTACCAAGGTTCCTCGGCTTCTCTCTGTTCTATGACTAGCTGAAATTTGTGTTTGTGTGCTGAAGGCAATGGATGTGATTTCCAAATTTCCTTTGCTCAGTGGTTCTTACCTGTGTGATAGCTGCCTGGCTCGTCAAGAGAAGATTTACTTTGCACCTCCTCCCCCCATCGCTTGCCCTTACTTGTACAGAGCAATTGAGTAAAAATGGTCTTATGCAGTTGACAAAAATTCAGGGGTTTGTTCGCAGAAATGCTTGAGAAGTGTCCCTTCAGGGTGTTTATCCTGGGCTTGTTAATTAGGGGAGTAATGATGATTTCAGAGCCAGCCTCCAATCTCCTCAACAAAGGTGTTGCAATTCCACTATGGAAAAGAAGATCCATTTTGCCCCAGTGCATGCTCACTATTTCACTCACCAAGATATTCCTTTTGTTTCAGGGCTGATGTTAAGAAACAATACCCTTTAAGCTAATCGCTCTTGGAAAGGAGAGGCTTGCTTTACAGTCAATGACTTTGATGCCTTGGGTAGTTCAAGTAAGGATCTGCCTCTGTCTTGCCTTGATTGACAAGACCCTTTCTTTAAATTTGAGCAATTAAGCAACCCAGTAGCAGCTGCTAGGGAGATCTACTGAGCACAAAGCTGACAAAGATTGCTGTGCAGGTCTCCTGCTGCTCACTCTGACATCCTGAAACACCATCTGCAATTTAAAACTGAAAAAGGAGATCTGACTCCAACAAGTTAGGTGAGTGTGCTTCTGTGTTTGCTCCATGTCATGGTTCTGGCTCGTGAATAAAGCAGCAGGTTTTGCTAAACTGGCAAAGAATAAATGTTCGATTTGTTCTAAAGTTTGTCTCTTTTGCTCTCAAATATCTGCTTTAAAAAATAAGGAATTTTAGCATTTTTTTACCCTGTTGAAGCTTATATATAAGCATACACTCATTTAATCACATGTAAGACTATAGTGTATGCATGGTGACATATATGAAGTCAACTTCATGTGCTGATCTAAAACTCTGATGTAGCAAATTGAAAACATTTGGTTTAACAGGAGCCTAGAGACTCAAGCACCAGGCAGGCAAAAGGCAAGCCAAGCTCATTTCACTTAAGTCTATCCAGCTGAGGACACAGGCCAAGGCACCCAAATCTCTGTGCCCCATGTAGGAGCCAACTTTCTCAAAATTAAGTGTAAAGTCTGGGGTTTCTAGGTGGACATTTTAAAATGCAATGCAACTATATGAAGTATAAAATGGATCTTGTGGTTTAGAGCTACTTTCCAACTCTCTTCTTTTTTTGACAGAGAAAGTTTTTCCATAGAGGCTCTTCGCTGAGACAGAAAGGCAGCAAGTATCAGAGGGACTTGGCTGATGCTGGGCTGCTCAGAAAGTGTGAGGTGTTCAAGCCTCCTCTGCTCACCTTGGCCACGTCCCCCCTTGTCTAACCAGCTTTGTTCACCAGCTTAGCAGCCGTGGTTGGGTCTGAGCTGGCTGGTAGCGCAGTGTGTGCCGGAGGGACAACCAGCCTCTCCATCTGCAGCCAGTCCAGTGCTCGGGGTATTGGTAATGGCAACCCCAATAACACTTTTGGGAGGCGCTGAGATAATAGCACAAGTTCAGGGATGCTTGGCTCCTAACTTGGGCTGAAAGGGAAGTGGGATAAATCCAGAATTAAGTGCCCGGGTCAAAATGCTGGGGTTATATGCAGACCTAACCTTGGTGAATATGTGGAGCTGCAGCTGTGCTGCTTTCCCCACCGTGCAGCAAAGCAGGGAACCTGCCAACTCCCATAGATGTGTCTGACAGAGAGACAGAGCCCTTCCAGACTGACCCTGCCGGGGCCAGGACTGTCAGGGACTTCAGCCGACAACGTGTGTGTGCACTGAGAGAACAACCCAAGGCCTACGTGGCTATTGGGCTGGTGCAAGCTTAGGGCAACCCACACGGGATGGTAGGAAGGCACGTGCTGCAAAATAAACTTGCAATAAGGAGATTTCAGTGGGTCTGAGGCACTGGCTGGTGGCTTTATCTATGCCAGGCAAACCGCACTGCTCTGCAGGGAACATCTGCACGCTGCTGCTTTCTTTTTACTGAGACTTTCCAATTCTGGGAGCAGGTGACCCCTCATTCGCGCATCTCCCCGTCTTCTCTTGGGCTGAGTGAGGATGAGGAACAGTGTGTCTGAGGGGAGGAAGGGCTGTCCCGGCTCGAGCTGAGCCTGTGCGCTGCCACTTCTTGCCTCCTGGACCGTGCTGGCTCTCCTAACCCTCCGCTTCTCTCCCTTCTGCCTCAGCATGAAGCTCCACAGCGCGATCCTGGGCTCTCTGCTTCTCCTACTGCTGGCCAGCTGCGGCGGCACGCTCAAGACCTCCGCCATCGACCTGCGGACCTTCGTCGGCTGTGCCGTGCGAGAGTTCACCTTCCTGGCCAAGAAACCCGGTTGCAGGGGGCTGCGGGTGACGACGGACGCGTGCTGGGGACGCTGCGAGACCTGGGAGGTGAGGCTGCGCCTGGGGCTGGCACCCACATCCCGGCGTGCTGCTTCCCCCCCCGGCCTCAAGACAAGCCCTCGAAGGAAACCCACCAAATATTAAATAGCTTGCAGCTAGCTACTAAACAGGCAAGGGCTGCGACCAGCTCCACGACCCCCTCGCTACCGCTGTCAGCAGCGTTTGCTGTCGGTTGTTCCCTCCCTCCACCCGCTGCCTCAAAGGGGGATGCACATCATGTGCTGATATTAATGAAGCACTTATGTAATACTCATTATGCAATTTGAAAGCCTCTTACAGCTTGAACACTTAAGGAGAGGAGGCCTTTATTACTTTCCTGGAGAAAATTCCTTTGAGATTAAGATGGAGCTCCCAATTGATGGGTAATCTATTTTGTTCCAAAAAGCAAATCCCAAAGATGATTTCTGTTTCTAATTTGGTCCTGTTTTAAGTCACAGCCCTGTATAAATATGAAGTAGTTATGTTTTGGGGGTGTACAGGGGGAGAAAGAAAGAGCATAAGTACATCTACACACACTTCAGAGAACAAGTTTCTGGCTCTCTTCGCCTTTCTGCCACTGGAAGTCTCAAGGGGCCAGTCCCAGTTTGATTTATTCAGGGAAGCCTCGAGCGACTCCAGGGGGATTTTGTCCACATGAAAACAAGGGCTCTGTGTAAGTGACCAGAGGAGGAGCCAGGGGCTGTGTGCCAGCTCTGACTGCCCTCTTTCGCTGCTTGGTGGGACGAGGGGAATGGCCGCTGGTGACCAGATTTACCCGTTGGGATGATGTTCCTTCGAGGGACCACTTGTCTCCCAGTTCCCTCCACCCCCGAGCTCCTCTGGCAGCACTCACATTGCAGAATCTCTCACTGTACTGCAATACCACTGGGATGTAGTTAAGCGGAATGCATCTGTTTGTAGGCTCAACAGCTTCTAGAAAGCACCGTGATATACTTGGATGGGGGGGGGTTAGTAAGAGGGAGGGAGTCTGGATATCTTCTTGCTCAAACATTGCATCTGTTCTTTTCCATGCCGTCATTCTCGGTTCCCAGAGCAGGCTTTACACAGCACAGAGGGAAAGAAAGAAAGAATTAAAATGTCTCCTGGCTGTGTTACCTAATGCTGTTTCCTATCTGTGGAAGGGAGAGGATGACAGTGGGCTCCCATTCCTGTTTGCACTGCCCCTTCTTGGAGTCTTTGGAAAATGGGTGTCCCTGTTGAGGAAAAGCTCCCTTTTCAGAGAAAGCAATGCCACTGCGATACCACGTGGGAGTGTGGGTTTCGGGGCCTTCAGGCTCCCATTGTCTCCTGATGGCTGAGGTCTCTGGCCAAGCCATTTTTCCCATGAGGAACTGCAGAATTCTATGCTGGCCGCTGTGTCGAGTGCATCTCCCATGGTGTATATTCTTTGGGCTTTGTGGAATGTGCAGCCTAACTGGGAAGACCGGTCTGGCTGAGAAAAACCCCAGCCGTTTGGCACCTGGATGCACCTCTGCTCCTAGGCAGCTCGTGCACATGGAAGGGTTTCCAGCAGAATCCATTTTCTTTGATGGAAAATCAATCCTTTTGGAAGAAAGCAGCTGCTTTTGGCAAACATGCGTTTGGTCGAAACACTAGTATTCTGCTGAAAACCAGCTTTTTGGATGGGCTTTTGTCTTCCGTCAAGCAGCTTTAATTGGAGCTTTATGCTTTAAACAAACAGAAACACGCACATATAGCCGCTCCCCTCCATGGCAGGTCTCCAAGAGGCAGGTGTTGAAGGATGTAACCTAAAAATTATTTCCATGGCCCCTTCCACCTGATCCAGTGACTCCCCTATTTACACTAAATGCCCTTGTGGAAACTGGGACTCCAGATGTTTGTCTTGCTTCTTGCCTGAGGCCAGCATTTCTCCCCCCACCCCAGAAACCGGTGCTGGAACCGCCTTACATCGAGTCTTACCACCGTGTTTGCACCTACAACGAGACCAAGATGATGACGGTGAAGCTGCCCAAGTGTGCCCCCGACGTGGATCCCTTCTACACCTACCCGATGGCCATCCGCTGCGACTGCGACATCTGCTCCACTGCCACGACCGAATGTGAGACTGCCTGAGCTCTCCTTTCCCAGGTCAGGCGAGGAGGGGCCAAATTCTTCCCTGGCTTCACACCCCTGGTACCTCCAGCATCACAGAGGGTGTAAGTCAGTCCAGAATTTGATCTCATCCTGTATTGCTCCTAATCATTGACTTTTCTGGGCAGATGAGGCTTAATCCCCTCTCCTCATACTGTTCAAAGCATTAGTGCTGTAGAAAAGTAGTACACAGCCTTACAATAGTAAATCCTGTGGTAAAAAAAATGATGCAGTTTCCCTTCCTTACAGGCTTTGCACACTGTGTGACCTTTCTTCATGCACAAAGTGCACATGGGCTAAACAGTCACTGAGGGGTGGAAACAGGCCACAGAGTCATTACTGCCTCTGTAACAGCCTCTTTGTTCATGTCGGGTTTTAGTTCCTTCCCAGTAATGTAAATGCAATTGCCAACGTTTCTGCCACCTCACCCCCGCCATAGTTCTTACCCTGAGGTCTATCAGGAATAACAGTCAAAGAAAAAGCCTAAGGCCAATGAAATGGAAATGGGTATCCAAATTGCTACCTTGAAATTAGGGTGAATGCATACTCAGACCTGACTCAGCAAAGTATGTAAGCTCATGATTAAGTGTTTTGCTTAATATCAGTGGACTTTTACATTTAAGCACGTAGTTCAGTGATTTGCTTAACTGGAGCTATTCTGTTGGAAAAAAAAAGTCTTGCCTCACAAGAGACAGTTCCTTGAAAAAAAGAGAGAAACGCATTAAATCTATAAAACCAAAAGTGCGTATCTTCCCATCTGCTTTTGTCCAGGGATAGGAGGGGAACTGACTTCACGTAAAAATGGTGAGACTCTGCAGAGCCCAAGGAGTCTCTCCTGGCAGTTTCCAGAGTTAGAAGGACGAGGCCAAAACACGAGGATCGTGGTTTGGTTTCAGCGAGCCCCTGGCTGCGGTGGTGGGAAAGAGGAGGCCACAAAGGGTGTTCCCACACTTGCCTGCACTGCTCGGCTCTGCGGAGAGCTGCTCCTCCGAGGATGCGCACAGAGCTGGGGAGCAGCCAGCTGTGCTCGCAGGAAAGCTGTGGGGTGGCCAGTAACGTGGCCAACGTGGGTGAGACAAACCTAGGACAGGAAAGAGAGCAGACATGCCAAAGGATGGTTCACACCTCCTCAGACTCATTATGTACAAACTAGGGGACATCTGGGAGCTGCTGCAACACCTCCCCGGTGACCACGGCCACAGAAGTGCCTTTGTCCTCTGACTCCCACCTGCAGGAGGACAGATCCACGTTCATCCCTCATTTCTCCCCTGAACAAAATGGGAAATTATGTGAAAATAGGAAGATTTGCCAAGTGGGAGAGGCTCACAGGAGCTTACAAAACAAAGACACCTTCTCGGATAGCCATTAGGAGAGAACTGCTGCCGAGAGCAATATCTGCACCTGCCTTCCCCCCAATTAAGTGTCTTGTCTTCTGGATGCAGTCGCCTTCATTTCCTGGGATGCATGGTTGGAACTTCCCCAAGTGTCCTGCCCTCACTGAGACAGATTTAATTTAACTTGTAATTTATTAGTTGCTGTCATTTTTTTCCCCCCCGTCTGTGGAATTGTAAAAGCTGCACTGTGGTTGAGTAGGAAGGAGGCGATTTTATCACTCTGCCTTCTGTAATTCTGAATAGAGACTGCCGTGTCAAACAGCAGCAGGAGCAGGTTTCTGCTGATGGAGAGTTTAACTGCCCTTTAAAAAGACCTTGTGTTTTGTTTCAGATTGCATCTCACAATCCCTCTGATCTTGTTATTGTTCTAAGTGGTATCGTAGCTATTATGGGAAACCTGCAAATTATTCTGTGTCCTTAATAAACCTCAAAATTGTAGTATGAAAGCAATTTAAAGCAATGTGTCCCTCTTTATTTATGTGTAGAGATTTCCCACGTAGAATACGTATAAGCTCCTACAAGCTCTTTGCCAGAGCTGTGAACACCTGCAAAACATCTCCTTGATGCTGATGTGAAGTCATTTCCTTCGCTGGATTTCTCTCACGGAATCCGGCTGTGCTATAGTCTCAGGGTTAGAAGTAGGGTTAGAAAGTGGCAAACTTCCTTCCTTTGCAGCCAACGGGAAATACGGGCTGTACCCGGATATGGTGAGACAGGAGAAACCTCAGCAAGTGTTCAGAAGAAAACACTGCAGGGTGTGAAAGAGGGTTTTGACTAATGCAGTAGCAGCCAGACTGGGGGGTGGAAAAGGAAGAGTGGGAAGGATGTATTGACTGAAACCAAGCTAACGCTTCTAGATGGTCTTTTGAGGAGGTGAGTAAAAGTGAATGGAGGTGCTGTGGATTTGCTGTGGGTGACAAAAGTACAGTCAGCAGCAGAGCCCACCAACCCATTTGACTGATGCACATCCCTCTTCGTCCAGCTCTGCTGGGGTCCCACGAGTGGGCACACAACAGTGACTTTTGAGGAGCCAGCTTCATTCCTGCTGCTGGTAATTGCAAATCTGGGGCTTTTCCCTCAGAAGTTATTATACTACGAGGTCTTCATTCTGTTAAATTCCCATCAGTTTTGATATTTGTGACCAGATCTTTTGGCTTTCACATCCTTTATGCTGCAGCTTGGATTGTGCGACCTGCTCAGAATTTGCAGGCAGTCAACATATTTTTCAGAACATGAGAAGCCCCTTCCCAGGCCACCTTCATCACCTTGGGGGCATTTCAATGTTCTCTAAAGCTACAGATTTAAATCTCACCACCACATCTGTCCAAAGCAGTTAAACAGCCCTTCTGTCTTCAGTGCATAAGTTTGCACGGAGTGTTTGTCACAGACGCTGTCACATCTTGCATATTATCTCTCCCATGAAAACCCCTACTGTTTTTTTGGAGCACATCAGTTGTCCCTTTTACCTGGACATCGACCACCAGCACCAGACAAAAATCCTCACAGACTGCAAGGTGGACTTCTTAAAAGTGTCATTTGCCACTGCGCATTTAATCTGGCATGACTTTCCCTGCCAAAAAGCAAGGGAAGGAAATTTTGCTCTATGTGTATAAGGGGAACTTGACTTCCCTGGGAGAATTGTACTTGCAAAGCAGGGAGCGAGAGAGAAGCTCCTTTGCAAAGCCTCGGTGTTGAACCATTCACAGTTCTGCAGCCCCAGCTTGAAATACCTGCTGCAGTGACAGGC
The DNA here is from genome assembly GCF_929443795.1 of Astur gentilis. Taxonomy (NCBI): domain Eukaryota; kingdom Metazoa; phylum Chordata; class Aves; order Accipitriformes; family Accipitridae; genus Astur; species Astur gentilis. Next base: position 15,566,605 of record NC_064904.1, read on the forward strand.
TTTCTGCAAGAAGGGAAATGGCTGCATCTGCCTGCTCAGGAAGGGGAATGTGCAGATATGGAGAAGACATGACTGTGCAACCTGGGGGCTGTACTTGGCCTTTGGCTCCATTATAAACATGCCAGGTGAGGAGAGGCAAATCAGTGGATTTCTTTGTGCCTCGGTTTCCCTTCTGGACTCTGGGAGTGATGATACAGCTGATTTTTCCCCCGCCGGTGTGTTTTGGAGAGTATAGGCTGTAAGGTCCCTTGTGATGAGTCGTATCTGTATCCTGCACAGCACTCAGCTTCTCAGGTTTGCTGTCGGTCTTGTAACCTGAACAGCAATAGTCACAGTCATGCAGTGCTTTGATTTTTCACAACGCTTTCTTATTATATGAAAGTTACAAAAGCCCGCTGGGTCGTGAAGTTCAGCTGCCCTCATTCCCGTGCTGCAGCTGGTGTGCCCAGCCAGACTGACCATGTCAGAAATCAGTATATTTTACCCCAGCTTCAAACCTGAGTTTCAGCAAGAGGGAGGGCAGGAAGCCTCCCTGGATGCGTGTTTCCTGCACTGACTGGATTTCTTCTCTTTGGGGGACGGGACAGACAGCTCCCTCCTGCTCTCATTGTACTCACATGAAAACATAGAAACCCCCGCCCTGGGTCGGAGCAAGGGGCTGTCTCACCCAATATCCTGCTGCTGACAGTAGCCAGCAGTGGATCCTCAGGGAAATATGAAAGCATCAGGGCTGTGTAGAGGTATCTTTCCCTGGCTATATCCACCCAGCTTTAGCGGGCAGCAGATTAGGAAGTTTCTGCTGTGGAGGATGCATTCGGCACCTTGTTATTATCCTCCACGCTGCTTGTTCCCGGACAGTCTGGCTGTGGAAAGTCTGGTGACTAATACCAGCTTCCTCCAGGGGCAGGTAAATGAAATATATTCCAGGCTGCATGCTGTGCCCTCTTGAATTGTCCTGGCTTCTCTGGGGACGTATCCGTTTAGAGCAGCCAGGGATTTGGGCTGCAGTGCCTTTTTGTTAGGAATAGACCTTGCCACCCTTTGTCTTTGCTCTGTGAGAGGGTGCCCCAGGCAAGGGCTGGTTAAGCCTGCTGAGGTTCACAAGCTGCGGGAGCATGAAAAGAGCCTTTCTCTGGCAAAAGTTGCTTTAGCCCAATCAGTGTTAAGGATGTTGTTCAGGAATGGTGGGATTTATAGTCTTAATTTGAAGGCCAGACTAACTGGCCAATGGGATTGCTTCTGGTCTTCAAACCAGTGGTAATGAAAAGCTGGGTAACAAAGGCATTATCTTTTTTTTTCCCCGTTTAAAGTATTTTTTTTTTAAAACAAGACTCACATCTCCACATTGAATCCCTGGAAGACTGGAGCCAGTCATATTCTTGATTTCAGTCCAGCATTTAAGGGCTATCTTTCCTCATGTAACTTCTTCAGCCCCTTAAGCATTTCATTTTCTCTCCTGACTTTCCCTGCCCTGTTTGCTGGGCTGAAGATTACACAGCTCATCATCTTCTTTGCCATCAGTAAGGGTTTGTTGGAGGGTTTTGCTATCCATGTGTTAGGTTTATAAGGGAGTAACAAACTCCCCTCAAAACTCTTAGTGCTCGGGCTAATGCTTTTCCTAGCTGCTTCACCAAGAGAGCTCCAGTGCCTGCAAGGCTGCTGCACGCTGTCTTCTCTCCAAAACACTTTGAGTATTCACTTCAGGGAGGAAAAAATGTCCTCTTATCATGCTATGATATCACAGTGGAGACCACAGACAGTGGTACCAAGAACACCTTATTAAAATAAAAAAAAAAAGAAAAAAGTTCTATCTAAAAGAGCAACCAACCACCTTAATATTGGTGGAAGATGGGAGACTAAATATCTCCAAACCAGTCACTAAGGGATAACCTGGGACTGGAGTGAGCTGAAAGCTGAGTGCCAGCACGAAGCCAGAACTACAGGTCCTACATCTCCACCTTCCCATGTTTCCAACCTGCAGAGAATTTGGTAAAGCAGCAGTTTCCCAAGAGGAACATGCCTGAGATGAGCAAACCTCTGTGGGATCACCTCCTGTTTGACTTTCTGCAGGTGACACTGGAAGGTGCAGGCAGTTCCAGGACCACCCAAAAGCAGCCCTATGTGTTAGTATGTGTTTTTCCTACCCGTAGTGTCCCACAATGTATGTGGGATTAGCATCTAGGAAAAGAAACACAGCACCACACCTTCTCAAAATGATGCTATCAAAATACTTAGTAACACATTTATTTTGTTAAAATAAACTCTGTACAATAGACGATATTAATGTGCAGTTACAATATACAATAATTACATGTTTAAAAGAGGATAAGCAAAAGAGTACAGAATCATGTGCTGTAAATAGGAAACTAATACTGCTTACATGATTTTTAAACTATGCAAAACATAATTGCTGGAAAACTGAATTTCCTTGGTTTGAAATTTTATTGCTTTGACATGAATTCTGAAGGTTAATCTTTGAAAAAAGATATACCACTCACAAGTAAGTCAGACATAATGTTTTCATACTTATCCTTTGGTTCTACCAGCCCCATACTCCAGCGATATTGCACACAGCAACTTTTAAGAGAGAAAAATTCCGTTGCTCACATCAAGTAAAGTAAATGACTTTTTCTTAACTTGCTAAGAACTGACCGATGATGTGTTAGGTCCTGATCTGTGCTGACGTCATTACATCTGCTTCACAAACTCAGCTAGAATAACTTGTTGCGCTGTTACTTTGAAGTATTGCTGAAGCACTACGCAGAAAGAAAGGAAAGAAATTTTCTGGTCTTTGTGTTCTCAGAGGAGCAGAGAATCTCTTTGCAGTGAAATGCTTGTGTTTGACAAGTGCATCAACATCATAACAGGTTAAACTGGATTCAGTTATCCTTGCACTAGAGGACAGTTCACGTCCATCTCCCTGCTCCTCTCCGCAGCCTTCTTTGAAGCCCTGCCAGTCTCAAGGTGCTGCTGAGCCCCAGGTATCCTGGTGTGACTCCAGGGAGGGACCTCCGAGCCCTTGCGCCAGGCTCACCCCATAACTTGCTGGGACAGCGCGGACACCGTGCTACGCCGTGCTCTGTAGCGTTTCCCATCTGGCAACCTGGGCTCACCACTTTGGATCGCTTCAGCTCATGGGCGAAGAAGACCTTGCCAGTGTCTTTCCCCTCTCACGCAGCTTTATGTTATTGCTTATTAATGAATTCATATTTACAAGTTTGGGGAAAGTTTCGGCTCATTTACTCCATACTGACAAGGCAGCTCAGTGCCTGCCAGTTCTGTAATGCAATTAGAGCAGCTGCCTATTTTGGGGAAAAGTGTTGGGAGACATGATATGACAGTCCTACTATGGGATATAGCTTACACCCAAACTACTTTGACAGACATTAGACAAAAATTTCTACATGTTATCAGTACAGATAACTGCTCTGTTGGAAGATCTGGAAACTGTAGACTGGTGACAACTGTTTACTCTGAATTCATTAACCTCCAATCAAAGTCAAAATTCACCAGAGTTGGCATGAGCGAGAGCTCGAACTGATCTTTGGCAAAACCAAATGCAAAATTAAATCTGGCATCCTCAATTGGATGAGATGAAATTAAGTGACAGCAATGAGTGCAGTGTCAAACTCAGCAAAGATACCCATTTGTCTTGAATATTACACTGTTAATGTAATCATTTTCATCCTCAGCTTCAGTAGTGATTGAAACGAGGAGTTACAAATCCGTCTCCAAAGCTCAAGCTAAAGATCAGATCAGCAAAGTCTCCAGATGCCTAACTTCTTTCGGGAGTCCATAACCAGCAGCCAAAAGGTATAAAAGATTCTTGGACCTGGCTCAGCGTATCTGTGTGCTCAAAGCTTGGTCAGCCACAATAAAGGGCAGAAAAGGAGGAAACGTAAAGACTTTCAAATGCTTTCCACATTAGTCATGTGTGGACCCCATTGAAATTTTCCATTGTCTTCATGAGAATTGAAATGAAGCCAACATACAGCACCTTTGAAAATCCCACCCTAAAATTACAGTTAGAAGCAGCAGCCAAACACTGCATTACGGTCTGCACATTCTGGAGGGGGGTGGGGAGCATGCTCAAAGCTATTTTTATTAACGTGTTTTCAAAGTTAAAGTTATTTTTCGCCATTGACAGCAATTCATGTGATTTTTGCTTGTTGCTCTGTGGTATATGGCTTTGTGAGCTCATTTTCCTCTTACAATGAGGTTCTGACTCTTTTTGCTATTCTGGTGGGCTTCCTCGAACTGCCCAGGAAAAGTAGATTGCTGTTTATATGTTTCTGAAAGTTTTAACTGAAACAAAGAAAAGAGAATTTAAAGATTTTTTTTCATCCTACTTGTTTATGGGCATCCCCTTAACATCTTAAAATGAAATTTAAGTTTTAGGATCAAACAGACTAATTGTGGCTCTGGGCCCTGATTTTGCAGCTCTCCCCCAAAGCAGAAGTGTAGATGCTATTCTATTGCATTCATTACTTCCGATCAGTGTTTTTGTCCCAATTTTTCAATGCAAAAATATTTCTATTTGTGTTTTGTTTTGATACGTGAAGACAGCTGAGATCACAAGCCACTACCGAAATCAGTGGGAGGCTTTTTCCTGCTTTCAGAGGGTCTTTATTCACTAAGAGGAAAATAAACATTTATAGTAGTGATTTGTCTTCATTTTTACACAGAGCTCAAATGTGTCTAGAAGTTATCTGACGTAGGTCACTCCATGCTCACCTCCTGTCGCAGCAGATGCTCCTCCAGTCCTATAGAGTTGTGAACCAAGAAAATGCTGTTATTTACAGATTTGGTTTTTTTTTTATGTAGGATAAAACACATTACAAATCCTCTTCAGGGAAAAGAAAAATACAGGGAGAAAGGCATGTACAGCCAGATTCCTGTATTCTACCTGTTTATTGAACAAATGGTTCCTGGGCCAACATGAGCATATGCTGATTGCTTTGCTGGAGAAGACAAATGTGCTTTTAAACAAGCCTGGCTTGAGACAGATTGATGCCATTGCAATTTATTTTTAATTCAGATGAAGTTTCAGTATGGTGAATCAAGAAGTATTTGCTGTGCCACTTGGGAAAAAAAGCTACAGAAAAGGTCACGGACTGTAAGCAAGCTATGTTAACAAACGTGCATCTTTCATGTCTGAATTAGAGGGACATTTTTCTAAGGACATGGCAGCTTGCATGGTGAAAATACATGTGCTAGACACATATCATTTGTGTAATTGGCTACTGCATCACTTGCTGTGTATGAAGCTGGGTGTGATGAGGGGAGGCAGCAACAGAAACTGTTTGCAAGAACTTCTGCAACCTTTTCCAAGCTCCCGTAAAGGGTTCTCAAATTGGGTCTCTGGAGTCTTGGGACAATATCTTGGATGGGATCTTGACAGCTTGCTGTCAATGGGAAGTGAAGCCCATGCATCCTTGTCAACAGACAGTCACCGGTAGGGAAATGTTTGTTCCCTGTTGCTCTCTGTTTGCTACAGTGATTTTCCCACCCTTGGGGTGGGTTTTTAGCCACCTGCCTAGAGTTGCGTTGCAGCCATTGCTCCTGGGGGAGTCCTGCTTGGTTTGTGTAGCAGCATGCCCAAGGCTCGTCTCCTTTCCCAACTCATTTCTTGGTTCCTTAGAGATGGCAGATAACAGAGAGAGTGTGGTGCTGAGCATGACAGAACACCAGGTGATTTGTACAGTGTGCAGGGAATGGGAAATCACTGCTTTTTGGGGAACGCAGGCCACTAGAGCACTAGAGCAGCTAGAAGAGGTTTTCTTATACATTAACTACAAGAGCAGGTCACCAATGGCCATAAACCAGCCTCCCTCATTTACAGGAATGGTATCATTGGGATTGAATGAGACATGAGGAAGTTAGAGACAATTTCTTGTGAAGTAAGATGCTCTTCAGTATGAGGAAGACTGGCCCCTTAATAAAAGAATTTGGAATAACTTTATTGCATACTAAGGTGCAGCGCTATATTCAATTCTATGTTTAATTTGAACTGAAGCAGTGCTTTGAAAGAGAAAAAAGGTGAGAAAGATTAATGACAACTGCTGAAATGATTGTTTTGATTGTCGTGCTGGACTCGGAGTGAATTCTGCAGTTCCCACCAGCAAGAAGAAGATTTGCATCAGGACCAGCATGTGTGGAAATCGAGGGAAAGATTCACATCATGCCAAATTCAAGGCACTGCGAGGCAAGAGCTTGTAGTTGTTTGTTCTTCATAAGCTACGTACTACTGTAACAGTAGATATTTACAGGGCAGAAAGAGAAGGTCTGGGAGCATTTGGTACGTAGGACAACCAGGGAGAGCTCATCTTGAGAACTTCTCCCCACCGCTCCTGGAGGATATAAGTACCTGGGACTTCTTACACTCGGTTGAACAAATGCTTCTGGATGGACCTGTGTGGTGTTAGAGCCTTGTTTCTGCATTCTCCTCAACTTTTCTGAGCTCTGGGAGGCACAGGACAAACTGTGGGATTCTTTGTGGGACCTCCTTCAGGTCCTGCTGGAAGTGGTGATATAGCACAGGATTGCCCCAGTTCCACTGGCCTGGTGTTTTAGCAGCACTCTGAAGGGCAGAGGCATCTGTAGGTTGATTTAATGTGATAACAACTCTCTAATGTCTTGAGATATCTCTCTAATACCTAATATCTCTAATATGTCCTTGCAGGAGTTTGCATGAAAACCCTTTGGGAACTCTGAAACTACAACTGCAGGTTAACAACTCCTGGTAGAACATTAAGGTTTCAGAAGAGGCCAAAGGAGATGGGTTTTACAGGATCCAGCAGATTTCTTGTAAGCTGTGAGTGCTTTTGAAATGATAGCAGAATATTAGCAAAGGCAGCTCTGTCAGGAAAGGTTTTGACGTCAGTTGCATTAAGATGACATTGTCAAATAGGTTCCTGGGATGGTTTATAGCCTTTACGACTCTCCTAACCGTGTTCCTTTGAAGGTGAAATTGGGGTCTGATTTCTAGCTCATCTTACAGTGAGAAACCCCATCTCCTTTCACCTGGCAATCCTTTATTGATTTTCCTTTCTTGTTACTAATGGTCCTCGAAAATAACTCCAAGTTTATATCTGTTGCCTTATGCCTGTGCTTGCACTGTGTCTGGTGTTTTGATATTTCTGAAAATAAGCTTTGCTGCCTGTTCACACACCATCTGCTGGCTTTTAGAAAAGGTATTAGGTATGACTTGCCAGATAATCAATGACTCTCCTTACATCTGCCTACAATCCCTTTCTAAAGCCTATTGGCTTGTGCTGTTCCTGCCTCCCCAAAATAATAGTGTAACAGGGCAGATCCTTGAGTAAGTGCCACATTGTATGGATAAGTGTGTGTACATAACCTAACACAGGAATAATGTTTATGGGACCTGCATTAACCATGGCTATTTTTAAAACTTTTATTTTTGTCGGAAGAGAAATTAAAAACAAACGGAGTGCAGAGGCCATTTCTCAGTGGATTGTGACCGCCCTCCCTTGCAGCTCCCAGTTGTCAAATTTTGGACACAATCAGCTTGAAAAACTTGAAATTTTACTGCCTCACAAATGTGATGTCCTTGGTTTTGTAAGTGCAGCTAAAACCCTGGTTTGTCTTAACATTTTTTGTATGCATATGAATAATTTTCTATCTGCTTTTGCTGCTATGCAATGATTTGTGCAAGGTGCTGCAGTTGAATACATTAGGACAGTAGCATTTTAGCTTCTACATCACCATATATTTTTTAGTTAATTTTCCTCAAACCACTGCATTTATGCTAATGCCACCACCTCCTATTTGATTTATGATTTTATATGCCTATCCTATGCCATCCCATTAGTATTAATAGACACCCCTGATACGCGGTGGCACACAAAAATATCATTTTATTATTTGTGGCTTTCTCTGAGGCATGCCGGGAATGCTATACTGCACTTTTCCAGTGTGCTTATTATTTTATGATAAGCTCAGCTGTCAGTCTGGTTTTCTATTTCCTGTGTATTTTGTGAAGCTCTAAGAATATCTGGCAGCTCCAACCTGAGTGTTTGCACTGTGCTTCAGCTAAAACAGACTTCACTTGCTTTAACCAGAGACTTGTATATAGGCTAGCGCTCTACAGCAACCTACGTGAGCTAAAACTAAGTAACCACCCTATTTTATTTCCACTGAAGTAAATGGCAGCACAGTGAAGGTCTAATTTTCTCTGAAATCTGTTGAAAGCTTTTTGTTGTTTGTTTCAGTGGCCTTCTAGTCATGTTGTAAGCCAACAAACATTACCTAGATATTTCTTTATTCAACCCACTCCTAGTTTTCCTCGTACTCCCCTAATACCTCTTTACACATTATAGTTCAGCTGATTGCCGCTGTCCCAGGTGTGCGAATACTCACTGCTCGCCCGGGGACAGCAGCACAGCCTCTGCGGCACGACATGAACTCCTTCAGCGGGCTTCAGCACTGTCCTCCCTCTGAGCTGTGCTTTATCGGCCGGTCCATGTGAAGCAAATGTCTGGGACATGATAAAACCAAGTATAAAATATGAGCAAAGAATGCCAGCAGTGAAGAAATCTTCCTTTTGTCTGTCTTTGATTTAGCACAACTTCGTTTTCATCCATGCTTGTGTGCAGCGGGAAAGAGACGGTGGGTGAAAGCCGGCTGGGTAACAGCAACAGGGCGTTCGCCTCGAATTTGATTGCTTTCGTCAGAGGGAACTGCTGATTTCTACCTGGAAACATTTTGGGGTGTCGGAGCTGGTTTCTGTAGGCGTCCGTGGTAAACTGAATTTATGCTAAAGGAGGAGCTCGGATCCATAAGCCTCAGTGACCGCAGGATTGGGCACTGCATCATGCTTGTTCCCTCCTCTGCCCAAGGGTGCAGTTCCTAGAGTCCTGCTGAAGTCCCGAATGGCTCTGAGTAACACCAGGCCTATAATTCACCACTAATCATGAGTTTTTCTGGTTGCGTGTGTGTACTCAGCCGTGCTGCTGTGCTTCTGAAGAGGAGTGGGCTGGCAGTCCCCTGGCGTGGGGTACGGGGGGGTGCAGGGCACGTGTCCCTGGGCTGGGAGGGTGCACTGCTGTTACTTGCTTATGACTAGAACTTCTGGAAACACTGACTGCAGACACTGCTTTTGTGAGGAGTTACAGCGGAGGTCTTCAAATCTATATTTGCTGGCACTGTGATTTTCTGCTTGGGGAATGAAATCTGTTACAAGACAGTCTCGTGGCATTGCCAGGGTACCCGAAGGCAGATGCAAGTAACAGGACGCCCTTCGAGTTCACCTCTGAGCATCTGTGTTGCTGTGATGTGCAAAAGTACAGGCTCCCTGGAGAGGCTTTAGTGAAAAGGCACGCTTTCTTCAACAGCAAGGGGAGCTAACAGGCTGCTTCCCTTCCCTTAAGGTCTGGAATTCCCATCTCTGTGCTGTCTGCTGTAGCCCATCAGCTGCGACTCGTGTGAAAGTTCACCCCCCAGGACTGCAGCCACGCTGCAACTTAAAACAGCACTCACAGTAATGAAGATGGAAAAACGGGAGCGAAGAAAGTAGTGAATGGGAGGAGGAAGGCTACAATAAATCAGCATGTTTCCAACTCCACTTTGGTGAGTGTTTTTACATGAGATACCCCATGAAAAAATAATCTTAAGGCAATTGGACCACCTTAAAGCACTTGAAGTGAGTATGACCTTTGGCTTTTTGGTTTTTGCTATTTTTGGCTGCTGGGTGAGATGTAGAAATCCAGCTGATCTATAAGGTAAATTTTCAGTTGCCATGGCAATGTCTCTCGTTCACGTTCTCAGTTTGGAAGGGAGATTGTTCCGTGCTGCTATTTCACGTCTAGGGCAATACTCTTTGGTGGCAGAATTTCTTTGTTTCAGTACATTAATGCTACAACTCTGTTCTTCCTTTCCCAGCTTATGGAAACATGGCTCAGCCTGAACATTCCCCTGTAAAAATACAGTTATTTGCATTTTTTTGTTGTAAGAACATTCCTTAAGTCTGGAGGTAAATGTTGATCCATTTTGATAGCTTGGGTGCAGCAACATCCTGATGCTGTGAAGTTTCACCATTAAGTGAAAAACTGGAATCACTCCACCTTTGCTTCCACGTGGTCTGAACAAACTAAAGTATATCCTGAACTAGCGAGTCTTAGAAAAGAAAAGTAATTTAAAAGTATATCCTACCTATAGTGTGTGTATATCTTACATATTAGATTTCTACAGATCTCCATGTGCTTTCAGTCAGTTCAGATTCAATTCCTAAGTACTGCAAATTCCTAATTTTGATCAATTCTTGCTTAAGGCCACAAATGGAGTTTCACTTGTTTCTTTTACCACCTTTAGGTCTTTGTTTTTCCACACGGCACCTTCACCTTATTCCTAAGGTGAGGAGTCAAGCAGGAGCAGGCATCCTGGTTTCTGTTGGTTCAGTGCAGTCTGCAGTAGTAGGAACAGGCTGCATACAGCTCTGGAGGGTTAGGAAAGCACATAGACATGAGTTGGCCTAGTGTGATACAGCTTGGAGGTTTCACAGAACGGAGGGCACCTATATTTGGGTAAGAAGGACCCCTTTCTGGTCATGTTCCCCATTTCAGTTGCATGTGACCGTCATTGCCTTTCTAACCTGCTTGGTTTCATTGAACTCATCTCCTTTTTCTTTCCAAGTGACTTCACACAAGGGTGCAGCAGCTGTGGCACTTTGCACAACGCTTCTTCTTCTTCTTGGGGTGGAAAATGGTCAGGATTGCTTCATCAAAGACAGTCTTAAGGCCTTTCTGCGTGAGGGCTGAGCACTCCAGATAGCACTGTGCTCCGATCTGAAAGAGAAGAGAGAAAAGGTGAGTACTCGCTGCTGGGAGAGACAGGGCGACCCTGTTCCAGCATCATTTTATGTGCATACGTGTCCCGCCACAGAGGGAAGCCCAGACCTTTAGAAAGGGGGTCAGGTCTTTGCTCTGTTGTGTATCTGGCTGCCTATGGCATTAAGGGGCAAGCTCAGGTGGTCATCCTGAGCGAGGGAGCGGGGATGGACATTGACACCAGTATCTCACCATGAGGGATTAATGGGGAGCAGGAATTCCCTGCACCACCCTCCAGAGAGGGAGGGGGGCTGCACCCGTGTTCGAGTGCTGGACCAGGAGCTTGGGCTCCTGTCTGTGCAGCTGCAGAGGGTTTCAATAGACGCTGGGTTGTTAGCTGAACCCCTTCATATACTTGGCTCTTCTCCCCTGACCCGTCACTCTTGTGTCCTGCCTCCTGCAACGCCAGGGAGCTGCTACCTGGGGGAACTGGGAAGCATCATCTTGAGATGGGAGTCTCTTGGGGGTGCTGATATGACACAAACACACAAAGCAGCCTAGGAAAGCAGCCTCAGCTGATTCAGCGACCTCGTTGCTTATTCGGTGTATTCTGCTAATGGATGCTTTCATTGGCGTTTGAGAGCCAGAACCTGTAGCAACACCTGCAGCATGTAAAGTGGAAATGGCTGGGGTCTAGCTGCCTGCATTTCACAGCCTGGGGAGTGCTTTTATCCCCCTGCCTTCCTAGGAGAAAGGTGCAATAGCGCAGAAACCTTGAAAGCTCCTTCTCTCCTGCTTGAAGTGCAATGGATAAGTGAGAATCAAGTTGTCTGTGCTTTTGTAAGGGGTAGGGATGAATTTGGAAGGAGATGCTGTAGAGAAGGATTTGTCACATGCACCTTCTGGCAGAAGCCTGAACAAGAAACACTTGACTGAGGTAAAGTAGGCAGTAAAACCTGGTTTGCTGTCTGTTTGCCACCTGCTGCCCTCTGTACCTTGCTGCTTTGCTTGGAGCTTAATTGGGTATTGCAGCAGAACAGCAGGCTCAGGAGCCACAACCTGTGTCTGGGTCCAGCCTGTTTGAACAGAAGCTTTAATCTCTGGATGGGACCAACCGAAGCGCCCTGAAGGAGGAGTTCACCCTGAATGAAACAAACCCAATGGAAAGCTGTGATCAATCGATTTCCTCGGACCTCAGAAAAAGCTATTACCTCCTTTGCTAGCTTCACTCCGTGCTCGTAGGTGAGTGGTTTCTCCTTCATGTAAAGCAGCCGAGCCAAAGTTTTGGGATCATCCCGGAGATCAATCTAAGGGAAAAAACACACAAACCCTGTGCTCAGTACCACCTTGTGTAATTCTTGAGACCGATATTCATAGCTTTACAAACCCACAGTCATGTCCTCACATAAGGGCATCTGTCCTCCCGGCCTCAGCCGATACTTCAGAGATGAATTGCCCATGTATTTTCCTTTTCTCTCCTTTTTTTTTTCTTTCTGTTTAACATGAATCAGTTCTCACTGGTGGGTTATTGGGTCACAGCTCGGATAGCTGAGGTACAATAAAGTACAATGGCTCTCACAATGGGTCTTGGAAGGTGTCGGTGGAAGCCTGAGCCACATTGGAAGGGGAGGCTGCTGCAACCCTGCACTGCATCACCCGTAAAACACCCTGACAGGCCAGACAGACGCAGCTCAGTCTGACTGACTTGAAACAAAATCCTTCATTTCCATGGAAAACATCAAAGTGAAGCATTCTGGCATTTCAAACCCATCCATTTTTCAGAGTGTATGCTCCAAAGGGTAATACTTTTATTTTAAAATGAATGTTTTAGATTATTCCAGTGTGGAAAACAAAGCCAGTGTTTGAATGATTGGACTTTCCTATGGCATGAAGATTTTGGTTTTGACCAGAATTTGATCTATTTCTCTAACTTGGCTTAGATTACTGTCCAGTGTTCGGACATTTTCCAGACTCGTACCCTTACTTCTCACAGTCTCTAGCCACTCTGTCTTGGAAACAAACCGATGTTTAAGGCATTTTTATTTGATTGATAGATTCATAGATTTTAAGGCCAAAATACAGTGGTTTGATCGTTTAGTCTAACATCCACTATAACACAAGCAGGACCGTGAGTCACTAATTGCAATGTTGATGTAAAGCATGGGGGAGGCTATTTCCTTCCCATGTCTCTAAGTCATTTGGTTAATTATTCCCATTTTTAAAATTTAGTTTGAAATTTAGCTTCTGCTTCTAACAACAGAATTTGATGGATTTTTTTTTCCCCCTCACTAAAGGCCTGTCAGAAACCTTTTCTCCCTATAGATATTTATGCCTCGTCGCCACACTAATATACATTTGAATGAAAAGATGGGATGAGTTTTGCCAGTCCTGACTAGCACGATAGGAAATCTGCATGTTGGTTTCCATTCCCAGTCCCTGAGCTTTCCTCTAACTTTCCAGGAAAGCCTGGCTGCATTTCACATAAGAAGTTCAATAGGAAACCTTTCCACAAAGCTCATCCTCCAGCCACCCTTGGGGTGGAGTAGGAGCCCCCTCACGCTGAAGACCCCCGCGATGGCTGGAGAAGCGTTACCTGTGTTCCTATGAGGACGTAAGGCACGTTGGGCATGCAGACTTTGAGCTCGGGCACCCACTCCTCCTGGACGTTGTGGTACGAGGCGGGGTTCACCACTGAGAAGCAGATCAAGAACACGTCCGTGTTGGGGTAGGACAGGGGTCTCAGCTGGTTGTAGTCCTCCTGCCAGGGGGAAAACAGCAAGTGTGTTACGGGGTGGGGGATAACTGCAGATGGGGGCATCACGTTGGCTCTTGATGAACTGCTCAACACTGTCCCTCCGTGCTCAGGAACGGTTATAACCTCTGGGGAGCTACTGAGGGGGAAATCACCCCTTGTGGGCCAGGGGTGCTGTTTTGTCAGCATCTTTACCCAAAAGAGTTAATACATTTTGTTTGTGTGTGTATTATCTGTGGTGATGCTGGTGTAGAGGGTAATGCTAAACAGCAGCCGTCGCTGGTGGTGTAATAAAAATTGATCTTGAGGCTGAGTGTATCAGCCTCCGCCCTCCAACAAAGTGATACCGTCCTGGGAAGTATTATCTGACTGTCACCACTAGCTAATATTTGCTGATGACACACATCTCTATGGGCTTTTCTGTTAATATTACGGGCTTTCTATTCCCTAGTAGGCATTATAGACATGGCCATATACAATAAATAGGGTCTCCGGGCTATTTGGTGCCATCACAGTCATGTATGGTACGCAGCAATGTGTCAGTCAGCAGAAGACACTCATCCTGAAAGCACAAAGCAGATCAAATCCAGCCTGCAGTGGCTGGGTAAATCACTGGGGGTGATTTAGTGTTTCCACAGGCCCTGGACAGGGGAAGGAAAGATGTTTTTTCTATGGCCTAGTTGTGAAGAAGGTGAATTTTCAAACAGCTCAAACCGCAGCTGTGTTATGTCATGAGCTGGCTGTGATAGTTGAGTTTCAAGAAATAATTTAGGTCTGTTTTCAGGCTTGAGATGTTGAGAGTGAGCAGAGGTTTTGTAAGCCACGTGAAAGGGACAGCCTGGCTCTTTCTGATAGTGAGAGCATATGTAGCTGTGCCTGGTGGGTACTTTTCAATGAAACCTGTTAGAAAATTTCAGTGCAATGGAACAGATCCTTTTAGAGAGGATACACCTGTTCTAAAGGCTTTTTTGAGGGGTCCAGAGTTAAAAATGGGAAAGGAACACATATCTGGAGTAGGAAATAATAATATATGTTGCTGTCAAGTCTGACTGAGACGTAGGTCTTCGCTTTATAGTTTATGCATTCTGGGCAAGCCTCAGATCTCTGCAGTATAGTTGCTTTTGGTTATAACTGCATGAAAACTCAACTGGTGCAGTTTTGCTTTGCAGATACTGGAATAGTTAATAACTCAATGAAAAGGCGTGGGGCAGGGGGCGGGGGGTTAAGATGTCCAGGCACTGTTGCTTAGACTTGAGAACATCCGAGGTAGGGAAAACCCACATTAGGGGCAGGAGCGATGCAATTTGCTATCTGTCCTGCAGGAGAAACTGATGCAGGACTATACCACTGTGGGCCCAGATTAGATGGTGTCTTAATTCAGCCTTGCTTCTGTCTTGCTTTGGTTGGGTCAACAAATAAGAGGGCTTAGTTATAAGTTGAGACTGGTAAATCTTCTTTCTGAAGTCTTTTGTTCACTGAGCATGCAGTGATAAGATGACCTAGACTATTTCTGAATCGACACTAGTTTCTGAAAAATACGAATGGATTATGTAAAAACAGTCTGCTCCAAACTTTTCTAAACAAAAAACCTTAATTATTTATTCTGAAAGGAAGTATGAGGCCAGATTTAGCTCTGTGTCATTAAAAAGAAGTTTAAAGAAACATCCTAAACAACAAACAAAATGTTTGGTTTTGTCTAACTGAATGTTCATTGTCCCAAACCCACTTAACAGGAAATGTAAATTCCCAGTTACCACCTCCAGCCCCACAGCCACAGTATTTGGGGTAAAGCCAGAATATTTGTCAACTGACCTATGTCTTTCCAGTATCATAAAAAGTATTGATCTGAAGGAGGATTTACAAGACTAAAGGAGGTGTTTGCATATATCAGCCCCCAAGAAAGAGTGGATTCTTCACGGTTGGGGAATGACAGGAAAAAACCCTCAGAGGTGTTTGTGGGAACATCAGTGATACAGGTGATCACGAAGCAAAGTTGGTGGGAGGAGATTTATATGAGGCTCTGGAGATGATGCCCAGAGTTAATAGAGGCAAAGTGGATGCCAAGATGATGGGAGCAATGGCATTATAGAGACAGACTAATTTTATGTGGATGCGGTGGGATAGGAAGGCCTGACCTGATTATGGGACATTATTTTAACCCAGAAAAATAAAATCTGAGATTGTGTTTATGCCACAGTCAACACGGGCTGATACTAGGTGCTTGGCAAAGGCCTCTTCTGTGTTTTCGGTTTAATTGCTGCACATCAGCCTCCTAAAACAGCCACGCGGTGGCAGTAAGCCCTCGAGGAATCGTCATTTAGGATTTTTGGAAAGAGATTGGCTAAATATAAGCAATTTCAATATTCCAGACATGCATATTTAGAGGGGCTGGAACTTACTGTACCATTAAAATTACAAACTAAAAGCCACGAGTGCTCTGCCTGGTGGTGACAGCTACAGGAGTGTGCATTTAATTTTGTTTTGCCTGTTCCTTCGGAGCCCCTAGAAAATAATTTTTCAGGAGGACCGTTCCAGATTTGTGTTAGGAGCACAGAGCATTATATAAGTTGTAAGGAGGGACAGCCACACATCACGTAGCAGAGGTCTCGTCTCCCATCAGGGCACGTGGAAGCTTGCATGGACGAGTTAAAGCACAAGCACTAATGTCATGGGTAAGAGTTGATCCGGGCTCCTTTACATGCCTGTGTCTGTGGGCTGGCAAAAGCCTCCAAACCACATCGGACAAGGACCCTATCTCTGTTTGTACCTGCTCTCCAGGAGAAGGCTATAAAACCTTGCAATGGACCGTTGTGAGATATGGCACACCAGGATCTTTTCTGATACAGAGACGGTTGAAGTCAAGCAAATAAATAGTGTAAAAAAGGGACTGGACATTTACATGGCTATGGGGCATATCCAGAGGTGCTGCTAGTGACAGTGGCATTTGGGAAGGGACACGAGTCCCCATGGGCTTGGGCTGTAGGTGATCATTAATTTGTTTTCCTAGCTTGTGCTCGCATTTTGCTGCCTGTTGTTCAGGGAGCGCCAGGCTTCCCAGTTACACTGCCTGGCCACCGGTTTAGCATCGAAATTCCAGAGCCAGACCTGGCCTTGCTGAGTTACCTGCCTGTGATTTGCCAGGGCTGAGATACATTGACTGGTGTTACCCCCTCCCCGCTCTATTGCTGCCATTACCCTTGCAGTATTCAGGCCCAGAAAGTACAGCAAAACTTCCTTTTTTATGTTGCTGCCATGCTGACCTCACGTACGCTCCCTGCCATGTCAGCTTGTTAAAGCACTCCGCACCTGAGTCCAGCCTGGGGAAAAAACCCCACTGGTTTTTTTTTTTCCTCCTAGGATTGTTTGTGCCAGGGACGCAGAAAACCAGATACCCCAGATCTGGGGTCTCTGCCAGCTCTCCCTTCAGGCTGACAGAGGGTCCTGCTGCAGAAGTACATATTCCAATTGTTATTTCATTAGCATATGTTTTATAGCACCGTAATGTCAAGTGCTATTTTTGGCTATGACTTCACACCGATGCCTTTGGAAAGCCACACAACACAAGGAGAAGGAGGGAGGAAACAACCCAGATGATCTGTCCTTACAGCTTGAGCATGTGGGAAGCATCATCATTTCAACCTCCACGGAGATACAATCTAGTCATCAAGAAGTGATTCATGGTCTGAGTTTTGACTAGATGGCCACGTCCTCTGGACCAAGGGCTGAAAGGGAACTGAGCCTGATGAGTTAGAAACGGTGCTTGGGGGCAGGTGGCGCTCTGGCTAGTTTGAAGCAGGAGATGGCAAAATGACTGCAGAGGAGGGGATGGGGGGGTGAAGTTTGTAAAAGAGACAGATTAGTGTTTCTTCTGGCTCAGGAGGACAAATAAAAGGATGTCTTGCTGAGGAAATGGGTGGTAGGTGGAACTGTCAGCCCTGCGAAACAAGTAGAAATATTAAGGCACTGGATAAAAATCTGAGAATGGAATACAACTCCAGTCTCATCTGCAAAGGCTTGCAGTGCTGCCAGATAGTGACAGACATGCTCCAAACTCTGTGTTTGTGAGTGCAGAATGGAAAATTGAACATGCATTGAAGTTGGGACAAGGACTTGGGTCGTATTTTGGTGCTGGCTTTTGCAGCATCTGTTTGCACCAAGTGAATAGAAAGGATGGGTGGACTGTAAGTGACACCAGGCTAGCTGTGAAGTGACGATTGCTGCCTACAGACCTGTGATAGGAATAAAATAAAAAAAGTGAAACTCAAAGCATAAAACCCCCCAGTCCTGCTGAGTGCAGGTTTTTTTGGAAGTGACAGTCTGTCCTGATGCAGTTTTTGACCTCTCTGCATACTGCTGCAAAGTATATTCTGTAATAAGTGGCCTTCTGCAGACAGGAGGGTCTCCTTCTGCGTTGTTTATGCATTTCATAGCAGTCAGCCATGGCCAAAAAAGCACAGCCAGTAAGTGCTTCTGAAAGCAAAGCTCTGCATCCAGGGCTGCTGGGTCCCAGAGAGCAAAGCAGGCTCCCAAATCTGTTTTCCTCTCCTGCTGCCTCCAATGCCAGCTCTGACCAGAGGACCTGGGGGTTGTGGGTTCCAACCTTCCCAGGCTGGGAGGGACCTGGGACCTTCTCCCTCCACTCTCAGCAGGTGATTTTCTGTAAGTTTTTTTTTTGTGCAGATCGCGTTCCTTTCTTTATTCTGCCAGTTGCTGGCATTTGGAGGTAGGAGAGGGAAATTTCACCATGAAAATGTGTTGCTGCCTGTACCTTCTTCTGCCCTTCTACTGGCAGAGCGAGGCAGTGAGAAATACTCTCTCTGCCTCTCCTGGGGGTGAAATCAGCCCACAGACCAGAGTTCTTCTGCAAACTTTTTGTGCAAGCACACTGTATCAGACTGTGGACAGTGGAAACAGTAAAAGCATTATATGTGTAAGTAAGCATGGGGTACAGACTCTCCTGTAATGGACACCCGTGGCCTGGGAGAATGATGTTGGGAAGGATGCCAGTCTGGCTGGGTTACCATTTAAAAAGTCAATAGCTGGTGACTGATAGGCTGGTGATGTATTATATCAGTTTTCTGATCTTGGAAATGGGAATTCTTCCCTGTATATTCAATGCCACCATGTGGTAAATGTAAGAAAACACTAACTTTATATGAAATGTCATATTTGCAGTAGGAGGTGGATATATGAGAGGCTGAACAGCCTAATCGGGCTTCAGTTTTTTGCTTAGACAAAATTCAGTCTTAGGGATGAGTGTATTTGTGTGTGTTTTATTGCTGAACCAAAATGAAAGCTCTATGTAGAAAACAAAAAGGAGAAAGTCAGCAGTTCAAGCATTACAACTCACAACTGATTGTTAATATTTGTAAACCCCCACAAACAGCACGAACAACAAAGCCCCGTATATGGTAGTAACAAACAAACCATGGGAAAGGAAAACATAAATGTTTTGCAGTAATTTACCTGCCCTGCAGTGTCATAAAGTCCCAGCAAGTGTTGTTGTCCTCCCACAGTCACAGTTACTGGAAAAGAGAAACAAGAGATGCTGCTTATGCACAAGCCAATGGCCTCATTTTTATGTGTTTTAATCCTAAAATGCCAGTAGACCTTTGTGCTAGACACATTAGCACGTCTTACAATGTGCATCCTGAACCAAGCACATCTATTCAACCCAAATCGAATGCAACCTAAAGTCGCCACAACAGCAAATCCTTTATGCCAAGCTGTTATTTCTTTACAGATGACCAAGACTGATGAGCCGCACACACCGCTACTATCAGGGACCAGAGACAGGAGGACATTTGCTTCTGTTTCTGCAGCCACCAGCTGACCCCCATGAGGTGGTAGGACTTGAAAGCACAGAATTCCTGTCTCCCCGCCATGAACATTGGGGTAGGTTTGTCATGGATCACTGAGAGGGATTTTTAAATTATTTTATTTCTCCCAGGCTGTGAAAAGATGAAGCGTTCAGCAGTGGTTGATGTTTTCTGGGTCTCAGTGGAGGTGTGCTGCCTCTTGGGCAACCCGTCCTGTCCTGTGTCACGCAATCACAAGTCAAGTGGCAGCGCTTAATGTGTGGGGCTCTGTGGTGGATGCTTCAGAGGACAGGGAGGAAGAGGAGCACTAGTATTTGCAGGGGTGCCGGATAGATTCTGTTGCAAGTGAAGGAAAGCGTGGCTTAGTTTATTGATCACACTCAGCGAGTTTACTCCTTTGGTAGAATTCGCTTCAAACTTCATTTTGAGCCCATTAACACTGATGAAAATGTTTTCTCATTGCCTTTGGATGAACCCCATTATTAGCTGATCTCTGTAATCAGTTTTATTTTGTATAAAGGATGTGATCTGTGTTAATGGTATTTAGTTAACCAGTTAATCTGCTTAAATCATTACTACTCAACTGGAAAGAAAGGGGGAGGGGGAAACCAGTTCCACCCATTAGTCAACAGGAAGACTTTAAACATTCATCAGGAAAGTTGCTCAAAATAATGGTATTCTCACAGCCCATGGACTATTACTTTTTTTAAACATGAGGGCAAATGGCTAGAATGAACACAGAGCTATGACTGGGGCAGGAGTCTAAGACTGGTGCCCATTGGCTGATGACAACTTGTAGTTAATGGGGGCTGGGAAAGATTAAGAATTACTTTTGGCAAAGAGAAGGCTTGAGTCCATCACACAAGTTCTTGCTGATTTTCTTTAAAGTGATAAGACTTCTCTAGGAGAAAAGCACCTACCAGTTTATAGAAGTTAATAGCTCCTGCACTGGGGAACAATGTCCTATCTGAAATCACCTAGTCTTGAAGTCTCTGTCACTGTGGCTGGGCAGACTGATTATTCAGCAGCTTTACTTGCTTGCAAAGCAACACAGTAATTTTGCTAGCATATAAACAGAACAGAACTGACATCCTGAGAGCACAAAGGCTCAGCGAGGACCAGACTTGCTGATGAGAGCAGGATGGGCTGCGCTCACCTGCTGCTGGGGCTGCCTTCTGATGTGCAGGGGAAAGAGGAGACGGGAACGGGGCCAAGAGCCCTCCTCCCACTCCTCAGTTCAGGAGGTAGCTCCTACACAGGGAACTTAAAAAAGGGGCTAGATTTTGAGCATGGATGTCTGTTGGGTGGAAGAGCCCAGGGAAGAGGTACCAGGGTGGGGAGATGGGTACCAATGCAGACAGGAGACAGTCCAGATGCCCCATCCCCTTCCTTCAACCTGGCTTGAATAAAATAATTTGAACTAAACGTCCCCAGAGCCCTGGTTTTCAACTTTTTGTGGTGTAGGGAGTCTCAAAATGTCCCAGTAGAGGTATGAACTGTGTAAGTCTACTGACAATACGCTTGCTTTCTCAGCTGCCTTCTCAGAAGCAGTGAGGGCCACAGGTGGTCCTGCAGAGCTTACTGGAGGCAGCCGGGAGGTGTGCGTTTTTTTCCAGTTGCAACCTTGGCCAGCCTTCAATCTGCCCTTGTGCCAAGGAGTGCAGGAGCCAGACCTGTTCTGCTGATTTATTCTGCTTAAGGACCAACTGTGGGAAGATGTACCCTTCAGCTGAAGCCAATTTTCCAGCTGCGGTGCATTAGCTGTGCAGCGCTCAGCTGGTTGAGGTGGCATTTAGGACTGCCTGTGGTGTTTCGGACTGCGTGTGAACATCAGTCACGCTGTCAGTCCTCGGCTGAACTTGTATGGAGCCTGCAGAACACCTCCAAAGCAGGAGGTTCATAGGACAGCTGTGTGGCCATGGGGTGCACGGAGATGCAGGCGATCTAATGTGTCTGATGAATATGAAGAGACATTTGCCATACGTCAGTACTGACATAGTCATCCAGCTCTACCTCTCATGCTGGCTAACCCTGAGTACAGGCAAACTGAGCTGGCCCCTGCTTACAAAGATCAGGTCAGGTCTTCAGTGTTATAAAAACTCAAAAGTCACACTGAAATTTACTCTGTCTAGGCTCGGGCTGCTGTGAAGCTTTGCTGGCCCATCTCTTGGTGGCATCTGACTGACAGAGCTACGGTGGCAAAAAGCCCTGGTGCAGATACAAATTGCTGCCTTGTTCCAGTAGTTAATACGGTTTGGAGACAAGCTGTTTGGCTAGAGGTCCAGTCTGTCTCCGGTGCACTACGCTTTGCCAGAAGGATATGCTGCAACAGTTCTGAACTATTAGCTGTGCTCTGTGGCCCATGAAGTCACGGTGGATATTTTGCAACAGGTTTGTGGAGCCACACACTGAACAGTTATTTATAGTTTGTACAGTTCAGTTTGGCTTTTGGTGACCTCTGGGAAATTCTGAGGGGGAATAAAGAGGTTGGAAGTGTCCCACCATTACTCTTCACATACACAAGGGCTAAGAAATGCAAGGGCTTTTGGAAAAATACACTCCGAGCCTACCCAGCTTGCACATCCCATTTTAATTCTCCTTATAGCACCCTGCCTCTTATGGGTCCTGGGTTCTGCATGGTACCAGTCATATCTTTTTTCTTTTTCTCTCTTTCCTTTTCTCTTTTTTTTCTTTCTCTTTCTCTTTTTCTTTTCCCATCAACCTTTCTATTTTCCTTCTTCGTGTCGGTTGTTCTGATCCGTCTCATCATCAGAGGATATCCTTCCTGTCCACATCACCTCTCTAAGTTCACAGCTACCACCCCAGCAAAACTGTCTTGTTGGCTAAACTTCAGCAACAGACAAACTGCTGTCTTTGGATTCCTGGCTCTGAATGCAGTGGGGACCAAATGGCTCACACTGACAATTCAAATAATCACTGGCTCTTGAAACAGCCATGTCTAGATTAAGGTCTTGGTGCTGAAATTTACACCACACTTCCATGCAGGCAAAACAGATGTCAAAATACATCTATTTGCCATGTGAAAAGATCGTGGTATTTTTATACTAAGAGTTTATCAGTCCACTTCTGTCAGGCAAAAGGCTGCTCAGCATGTCCACTACATAAGTTGTATTTATGAGCTGCGATTGCTCTGCTAGATTTGTAGGCCTTAGTTTTGGCTTTATCTCAGTTTATTTTTACTTACCCTGTTAACTATCTTTTCCTGTTCTCTCAGTGGCCAAGCCTATGGGAAGCCAACATGGAATTCCTTCCCAGTCATTGGGGTAATGCAGGCTCCTTTATGGGCTTGTGAACTCAGCTTTATGAGCAGTCTTGGAGTAAGCAGATGAATATGAACTCTCCTTGCCATTTACTGGGTATATTGATATATTGATTAAGCACTGAAATGGCATGGCCTTTAACACCAAGTGCAGTGGGGACTGCAATAAAATGTGGCTGAATACTTGCACAGTCCTGGTTCTCATTTGGCTCCAGTCTGGGTTGCATCAGACGATGCGACATGCAGATGTTTTCCTCCTTTCACTGGCTGGTTTTAACCAAGTGCACGATGTGTAAACCACTGCTTTTAAAATGTTAGTTAGATCATAAATTAGCTAGGTATTGCTTACTAGAATTTGAGTAACTATTTTGGGTCACCTCCAGGGCTTTGTCACAGGTCTATGTGCCTGGGGTTTTTGCTAACGAGCTTCAACACAGAGCTCTGAAACACGCTGTCCCGCTTGAAGGCCACAGCAGAAAGGCAAGGTGCTAGATGGAGTTATTGTGTGGGCTGGATCTGGTGTGTGGACCATGAACTGGTCTGAGCTGGGAGCTCTGTTTTTAAATAAGTGGTTAGTTTGTGTTCCTGGGGACAATATGACAATTTTTATTGATGTTCTTGTTGCCCGGGTTGCCCCAGATCCACTTGTCAATGGTCAGTCTTTGCCAAACTCTTCCCCCGTTGTGTTTCATTTACTTGCAGCAAAGCCCTGGCAACTGTACTCATGGAAGAGCCTTCAGCCTTGCAACAGCAAAGTTCAGGGTCTGCACTGACAGAAAGGGGATATAAATTGCCTGCTGCCCTCCCAGAATCTCTTACATTGGGTTAATAGTGCAAAGCAACACGTAAATCTCTGGTATGACACCAAACTAGGATGAAATAGCTCAGGCATGCTTAGCTGTGGTACAAGAGAGTGGAGGTGCACAACACAGGGAGTTTTTCCATGCTTGTGAAGAAGTGCTTGCAGAACCAAATGACTGTGAAACCACTAGCCAGAATATACACGATAGCTTAGGCAATGTCTAATGTGATACCACATGGGAGAAGTCATCTATTCTAGTGCCTTCCCACCAACAAATTAATGTCCAACTGCTTTGGAGAGAGGTGCCAGGAGCCTGACAGCAAGCAGAGATGGTAGCACCTGCCTGGATGGAAAGGCTTTCTCATTTTGGGGGGCAAATTAGTTTGTGTCAAGCCTCAAACTTTCACGAGGGCCATCTTCTGCCCTTGTGAGCAAGCTCTGACTATTAAGTTTGGGCATTTGTTTGTTCACTATGATTATATGTACCAGGTACATGTTACTTAACACAGGCTAATGGCCACCAGTACAAGAACAACTGCAATTCTGGTTGAACTGCTGGCGGTAGAAATGCCAAATGTGTGTTTCTTTCCCAGCTGGAAAAGAGCGTAAAATCAGAAGATGGACAAAAGAGCACGTTTTAGACTTTAGATGGAAGTTGTGGTTCTTGCTGCTTTAAGTGATGGGTAGACAGTTGACCAAATTTTTAATTTCTAGAGAGAAAGCTCCTTACATGCGTGCCTTATAGATTGGCTTTCACTTCTGAAGGTGCTTGTTCATACAGGCCTCAGTCAAGAGGGAGCAGTACTATTTTAAACTCTTGGCTTCAGCTTGTGCCCAGTTTCACAATGCTACTTCAAACCAAACTTCTTTGCTCCTGCATGAATTTGTCTGGTGAAGCTCTCCATGAAGCTGTAACTGGATCTGATCAATGTGTTAAATGCAGATCAGATACTAAAGAGGGAGAATAATAGTGAGAAATAAACAGAGAAATATTTTTGTCTTTGAAATACACACACACACACACACACACACGTGTTTTATATATAAAATACACAAAGATATGTATTTTTCCAGTTTATAGTTGAACAAAATTTTCAGTTGTAGACTGAATTATTTTGCTTTGACTTGGGGCACCCTAATCATGCTCAGGACATTTGGAAAGGGGAAGGATTCAAATTCACAAAGGAA
This sequence comes from Astur gentilis, assembly GCF_929443795.1. Classification (NCBI taxonomy): domain Eukaryota; kingdom Metazoa; phylum Chordata; class Aves; order Accipitriformes; family Accipitridae; genus Astur; species Astur gentilis. The sequence goes on from NC_064904.1 coordinate 15,591,233, forward strand.
CATAGACCTTATTGGCAAAATAATGGGTGAACGGCTCCATACTCAGTGGCAGGGACTGGAAACACAGTGTCACCTCAGAGGACTAGAGCAGCTCCTGGGGAGGTGAGAACTGAATCTCCTTCTCCTCAGTTCTCACAGTATATGAAGAAGCTGATACACCTTCTTCCTTGTGAATATGCCCTAAATCTGCTGCAACATGAACCGAACCTATAAAATCAGAACATTTACGGCAATGCCAGCACTATTCGTTCCCTGTTTCCTCCGTGTTCTTTACCAGAACTGTTGTCAATCCATTCATAAAAAGAATAGAGTCCACCTGCAATTATGAGGGGTTTGTTGTTTTTTTTTTTGTACTTTCCTCAGCATAGCTTTGAGGTTTAAGTTGAACTCCTCAGAAGGGGGCACCAGTCAATGATTTCCTCAGGAGGTTTTACTCCTTCTGATAATCATCTTTGCAAGGCATGACTCAAATCCAGACTGTATCTTCAAGAGCAAATGCATTGTCTGTGGACTGCAGTAAATGCCAGGGTGTCTCAGGGAGCTCAAGTTCCCTCCCCTGTCACCTTTCAGAGTGATTTCTGTGAAGCTATCAATACACTGAATGTGGTGTGTTCTCCAGCAGCTGATACCCCTGGGGATACTGACAATATGTTTGCTTGCTTGGTAACATTTTCCTTCCTTCCTGAACGTAGTTTTGTCAAAGCTTTTGTAAGGAACTGGGAATCCCCCTCCTCTTCACGGATGTCTTCTGCTCTCTGGGCCTTACCCCAGGCAGGACAGGAGTGTTTTTGTAGGAGTTCGTTTGAAGAAGAGTGATTTTAAAAATCTTGTTTATAAATTGTCACCTTTTGTACCAGATAGCTCCTAAAGAAGGGTCTCTATGGCTGAAATGTGAGGATCCCTGTTACGTTCCAACTAGGGACTGAAACTCAAAACATGCCTCAAAGACATTTAGGTCTCTAATTCCCTTTGGTTCCCATAACAGTCAGGCATCCAAATAACTGAACTGAAACTACACGTCCCAGGCTTTAAGAAATAGCAGCTTTGAATATTTTACAGGAAAACAAAGTAAATGTGGGCAGTGCATTTTTGTAGCACCTTCAAAGTGCTTCAGGTGCATTTATGAAACCTATTTTGGGTCATATTTGTGTTCAGAAATACCTTCCTTTGGCCAACCTAGGTGAAGAAAATAGGGGTAGGGCTGCCAGGGATTAAACTCTCACATGGTGCTTTGATTTTGGTTGGGTCAGCGTATGGGGAACTTCATCTTAGCTGCTGTGGACCAATCTTTACGAGATGCTACACTGCTGCAGCTGAAGCTGGGAACGCTCAGGAAATCTGCAAATGAAAGCCCTGGGGACTCTACAATCTGGCAGCCAGCAAAGGAAGCCGGTCAAAAAAAGAGTAAGAAAGACCTTAACGACATGTCCCCATCATTCAGGCCAGGAATGACAATCAGCTCAGCTGAGCTCTAATGACTGTTTGCCGCTTTAGCTAGAAGGCTATCCGTGCGGCGTTCTTCCTTGGCAATACTGCCTTTGATTTGACTGAATGCGATGCTACAACCCTGTGTGGCCAGCACACCCGGGGCAGAGAAGAGCTGGTGTGACAGGACCCTTGGCTCGCACAGGGTCTGCCAGCACCCCGTGACTCAAGCCTGGGCCGTTCTGCACTTCCACACGTGAGGGTCATCTCCAGGAAACTGAGTCATACGTTGCTCACGGCATGTTCCCCCGTTTCCTCCTTCATGACAAACAAGATTTGATTACAGACAAATTGATTTTCTACGTCAGACTTATCCCGCAGCTTAACTATATTCTTTCTGAAAGGAAAATCAAAAGCATGCTATTTTGCCCTGTAATTGGCCTAAATACCGCACTTTAGATGTAAATTGTACTAAATGCCATTCTTTAATTGCTCCTGTAATCATCTACCACTAGCTCGTACAGGCCTCTGAGAACGAGCATTTTTCAAAAGAGGGGCTCTGAGTAAACCTCACCGTTTTCTGTCACCTCATCAATGGATGAGATCTATGTTCTGCTGAGCAAATACTTTTGCCCATCTGATATTTACAATATCTGAAAAACATTTCCAGCCTGCTCCCTGCGGTGGGAACACAGAGAGGCCTCCGGGGCCGGGATTCAGCTGATTTCACTCGGTGTAGCTCTTGGTCTAATGAGGTGGTGAGGAACTCACTGCTTTGTCTTTAGGCCACATACATTTAGTGATTTTAAAGCCAGATAGGATTCATAGCATCATTTATTCTGCTCTAAATAGCTTATCTAGTGTCTTCCTACAAGGCATATTTTCTTGTTCTTGCATCATTCTTGTAGCTCTTTTCCAAATTCTTTTTCAAGCAGTCTCTATGACTAAACAGTGTGGTCTAGCAATGGTTTCATTAAAGATCTAGCCAGAGGTAACATGACTTTTCTATTTCTACCTGTCATCCCTCAATGGCTGATCTAAAGCTCACATTGGTTGATTGTTCTCGTTATTTAATGAGTCTTGCAGTACTTTATGCTTTTCTTAAGGCCAAAGTCAAGTCATCCTTGGCTTTTGTATTTGTAAGCCTTTTTATTACATTCTTTTTAACTCTGTGGTTGTATGGAAAATCTGAAGACTGTAACTCAAATGCCCACTGAAGGCATCTCACAAAAGGGGAGGCAAACAGTCACGCTCCTGCAACACTCTCGTGGTGTGGAAGTCAATGTTAAAGACATTTCAAAGTCTGGGACTGTACTTCAGAGAAGCAATATCTAAACACTTTTCAGTGTTTCCTTTCCAAACATCTCTCCATTGCCTCTAGGGATTGCTCTTCACCTTGGACTCCTATTTCTCACATGCAGCAAGGGGCACCTCCTCTCCTCTGCCTCATGCATACGGGTTTGAGGATTCCAGTGGAATTAGTGGGAAAATGCCCAACCCTGACTCACATCGCAGCCGTGTTGGGGAAGCAGGCTGACACCAAGTGACAGCTCAGTTGTCCCATTCTGCAACAGGAATAGATTCATCTAGACAGTGTCATCCTATAGGAAGATTCATGAGTTGTACTATATGGGTTTTTAGCATCTTGAGAGGAAAAAGGCTTCAACTCTTCACAGCCTGGTATTTGCTATGCATAGACAGCAAACAGAAAAGATGTACCAGTCTACCAATCATTTTTATTCAAGCAGCTGATATGAAACACTGTAAATCTTTCAAAATGCATTGAGAAGTCAAACTTCAGTGTTGGCCAGCTTACATGACAAAGAACACAAAAGCAGTGGAGGTCTATTAGGAAGATCAAGCAGAATGAATCTGGTCCAGAAATGGATGAAAGAGAATGGAAATTCCCAAAGCTTTCAGAACAAGCACAACACTAAAACATGAGCCAGCTTCTTCCCAGTCTGGGACATTACTTATTTATAGACAGCATGAATGAAGTTGATTTATCGGAATCATTGACCTCATTGTTTGTAAAATCAGCACTGGAGGATTTCCCCTGCATCTCAGTGAGTTATTGCTGTGCTAATCAATCCTTGAACAAATTCAGCTTCGCTGATAGCAGAGTCCAAGGAACCTTGGGATCTCTGTTTACAAGAAAAGCTGTGCCCAGTTTCTCCAGTAATACAGTCCTGAGGAAGCTCTTGGGGCCTCAACGTTGTGCAAAGCTGTTCTAGATGGAAAAGGCTAACATGATTATAGTGCTTGGGGAATTGAAGAACAATTGACATTGTGTCTAAGAGAGTGTTTTGTTAGATTTCATTCTGTCTTAAATAGAGGGCTGTGCACTGCAGCAGACTGGGAGGTGCTTCCTGAGTATTTCAGCTCACTGTGCACCATCAGCTGTCCCCATGGAAGGCAGTTCTGCTCCTGAGTTAGAAACATAATTACTGCCTAGGTAAATGCACTACATTTGTAGGCAAGTAGACTCTGATGTGCATATTTCAATGACACTGTAATTGAGGGTCTTTTTACTGAAAGTAATAGCACTAAATACAACCAAATGCTAGACAGAGGAACAAATGTAGCAATATAAATAGATAGAAATTGAATATATTATTAAAAATGCTAAGATTGTTCCTAAACAATGAGGAATACTAGATATCTTCTTAACCAGATGGAAGTGCCCTTCCTGAGACGACGTGATTGCCTGTGACACTGAGATGAATGAAAGAACAAAATTTTGGCTATGACTGTAGTGTAAGCCTATCCAAAAAGTGAAAGGCAGCATGTAGATTATTTTCTATATTTTTAGCTCTACTAAATATTTTTGAAGCTTCCATCACCATAGCACAGTGTCTAGGAATATCTGTTTTTCTGGAGCTGGGTTTATGACTCAAGTCAGTAGCAAAGGCAGAAGAGCTCTGAGATCATTAAAGAGTAACTGATAACTGGAGTAATCTTATTAGTATTTTAACCAGCTATTCTGACCTGACCTGCAAAGGACCAGAGACTATGGCATTTTCAGTTTATTTTAACACAGATAATGTCAATCAAGACTCTTTAATCAATTGTTTACTGAAACCTAATTGTGAAGGATGTATTTGGAGTCTCCTAACAGTGATGCTGAGATCATGGTAAGCAGAGCAAAGAGTGTGAATTTTACTCCAGGGAGCAAAAGTGGGAATAAAGGGAGCCCTTGACCACTTGCCTAGCTCCTCTCTTCTGTCCATGTAAGGCAACAAGTCATTCCTCTAACTCAACTGAGTGCTGGGGAAAAGACTATCTCCAAAGTTATGTCAAGCATCTGGTTATCAAGGGAACATGAGGCTTGGTAAATAGCATCAGAATAAATGGAAGATTAGTGGCAAAATGAGACAAATTTCGCTGAACTGTATCCAGGCAATACACAGGGTGTTTCCCAGAGCATAGGAGGACAAGACTCTTTGGTTGGGGGAAATCAAGGCAGCTCTGCACTACTCTTCTTGCACTCCTCAAGGATCAGAGCTAGAGTTTTTTTTGCCTGGAAGGGAGAGGAAAGCATTCTGGAGGGGCAGTGCTGCGTGACAGCACTGGCTTTTCGCTGTAACAGTGTCTAATTAAAACCTGTGGTGATCTGCCTTGGTCTGGGTTCGATGGCAGTGGGAGCGGATAATGCTGATGGAAGGGCACAAAACCTCTGCTCTGCAGTGGATAGGTTGTCCTCACTTTGGGCTGGATCTTCAGATGGTGGAGTAGCTATATCACAGTGACCTATACTGGCAGAAGACCCTATGCTCTGAACTTGACAGATGTCCCGGGTTCTTGGTGAGAAAGACACTTCAGCAAAAGCATTTTAATCTTCAGTGGCTACAACTTTAGTGGATTTCATTCTCTGAGGACTTTGAGGCTGACAAATTGGGGAGCTTTCATTTCTCATGTTCCTCAAGAGTTCCTGGCTACGAGTGGCCAAGGGCAGGTAGTCTACGCTGGCCATGCTGGTTCTCAGTATCACCCGACATTAATCAGTGTTGGTAATTGTGGTAGAACAGCCAAGGAATGAGGGGTGTGGAACTAAGATGTACCTGTCCTGGATGCTGTGTCAGGGTGTGGGAGAGATGTTTCCCCTTCAGCGTCATTAGTGCTACAGCTTGTGGCACACTACGGTACATCCTACTGCTGCCGGACGTGTTTGAGGGGAAAAATAGCTTCTCTGTTTACCACTGTCTTCAACAAAAAGTACAGATGCCAAAGCTAGGAAGGAAGAAAAATTTACCTGTGATATACACAGAAGGGGACAGGAGTGTGGCTTCCATAAGAACCTGCTATTAGGGGAAATAGGATTGATGGGCAGGAATAGAAACGAAGAAGCAGCCACTAGCCTGGCTGCTGGCTGTGCTAAGAGCCCGGGTCTCCTGTTCCTTACATTCAGGTGCCAGGCAAGCTGACCAAATGTGCCCTGAGCTAGCTGCTGTACCTAAGGCAAAGATGTGGCTAGTGATGGGCCAAGGTGTTTTGGGTGCTGCATTTGGGCACAGACCTGCAGGTTATGTGTGTGTCCCAGGCACTGCTATGTGCATTTAAGGAAGACACCTGCAGTCGGACCCGCTTTCCAGGTCGGAGAGCAGAGCGGTGCCTCAGCCATCGTTCCAGAGTTACAGTAGCATAACCTAAAATAGCATCTGATCCTCTGAGCTGTGAACCGCTGGCGCAAGGGCACATTTGGCACGCTGAACTGGATCTAGCTGTCTCCAGTGTAATGCATTGCATGGCACGCTAAGGTAAGTGCGAGAGTTCAGGAACAATTAGGTTTGCCCAAATTCCAGCGCTTCTGTAGCTGACGTTTTACATACCGCCAATCCTGTTTTGGGGAGGGGAAAGATTAAATGACGTTTTGAGGCCCCTTCCAACACCAGCCTCTCTGATGCTTTGTCTCCATTTTGTTTAAGTTTGACCTTAATGCTGGCTTTTCCTGGGCATGTTTCCCCATGAGGCATTGCTTGAAAGGGCTTGCAAACAAAGTACCCGTTCCTGAACCCAAGGAAGACCACAACAGAAACTCTGCTTTGCATTTCCCAGAAACAGAATTGGGCCCATTATACTTAGCATCAGGACCAAACTTCAGCTGCTATTTACCCTGCAGCTTGCAGAGATTAGCCAAACATTTGTGCAGCAGCTCTAAACCTGTATGACTGAGGAAGCAGAAATATTAAACACCATAAACAAAAATCTTGGAAGTATTTAAACTTTCTGATAAGAAAATCTGAAGTTAGGAGTTTTGTTTTTTTTTCTGGGCTACCACAAAGGTTTTAAATGCTGTTAATGCTTTCTCTATGTCCTGCTGAGAAGCCTTCCCCTTTCCTCTCCAGCGTGGCAGCCGCTGCAGACAATGAAGTGATTGTAATGTTGGAAAAGCAACAGATGCAGATGGATGAAATGCCTCGTCTTAACCCTCTGCATGTTTGCGTGCGCGCACGTGGAAGGAAGAGGTGAGTGCAAGCCTGAGCATAGGACACCCTTACCCTTTATTCAAGCTTAATTGCATTCATGCGAGGCAGAGCGTGATCCAGCTCCCATGATCTAAGAAGGGTACTTCCTACCACCAAGGATGATTTGGTGGCCTTTTTGGCACAGACTGGGTCTTGCAGGAGAGCAAGAGGCTGCACGTTGGCTACAGCCCAGCCCTGGAGTACAGAAGAGGTGCTGAAGTGCCTGGCTGAGCTGAGGCCAGAGGATTTTTTCCTTTGGACAGAAAAAAAAATATCCAAATTCCTGTATAGAGCTGAACAGGAATTTTCTGCTGGAAAATGTGATTTCTACAGAATCAGAAATTTCCATGGGAAGCTCTCGCTTTCGGTGGAAGAGTTCAGATATTTCCACTGGGAGAAATGAAGTGAAATGATGTGAAATAACTGACCCTGATCTGAACCGTTCCCTTTGTTGAAAAGACCCGAACCGGTTTATGCGAAGCTGTGCCCCTGCCGTAACGGTAGTGTGTGCTGTGAGCGGTGACTCCTGCGCCGGGAGGAGTGACCCCCGGGGGAACCCAGCCACGCAGACCCAGGACGCCACGGAGGCGCCATCGGCATCGTGGCAGCCGGTGGCTTGCTGGGCGATGGGCAATGCAGCCTGGAAGGGGAGCAAAACACAAGGACCCAGATCTGGGCTGTCAGCTCCCATGGAGTGCTTTTCACGATGGTGAAAAGGAGGTTTCATATAGAGTCCAAAATTTTCAGGTTGTTGCAAATGTATTAAACCTAAGTCTGGCAGGGATAGGTGTGATGGCCACATTGATTTCAAAGTTTTGAAACTTGAGTTTTTCCAGCAGATCCATTCATTTACTTTTTTATTTGCAGAAAGTTTGCTCTTATGAAAATTTTATAATTTTGAACCTTTCATTCTCATGTACAATGAAAATTAATTCTGAAATATGTAGCTTTTCCAAGCGATAGGAATTTATGATGGGTTTCTGCTCTAACTAAAGCTCTTTAAACTTCTAACTCTTAGGTTAAGATTAATTAATTTAACTTCTCTGTTAATCATTCCATGCTTGAATACAATTTTTGAATCAAATCAAGTGTTCTAATTCGGCTGAATTTCCAGGAGTGTCTCGCACTCTCTGTTAGCTATAACTCCATTTAGACTCTATTTAATCTTTAAAAAATGTATTAGGTTTCATTCACCTTTTCTTCCACCTTGTGAGCATCAGAGGCAGCTCTGCTGAGCTCAGAGGAATTACTTTTGGTTGGGAGAAACATCAATCATACTGTCTTGCAGCAGCAAAAAAAGTGAACTGATTTTGAAACAAGCAGTGTATATTTTTATGTAAACTGATGTTAAAATGTTTTGCTCTTCAAAAGCAGTGGTCACTAGTCGCAGAAGAGCAGAAATTTATGATGAAATTATTATTTTTCTAACATTTCCTTTCTTCCGTTAAGTGAGAAATGAACATAGTCAGCAAAATACAGGATAGCAGCAGCAATCTCAATTAAAAATTTAAAATATTAGCCAATATGAAACTGGGCATTTCTGTAAATTATTCTTTCATCTGGCAGGAGTATTATTTATTTTCCACCTAGCTTTATTTAAGGCTGTATTTGCTTAATGATTGACTGAAATATGCAGGTCTTAAAAAAAGCATTCTGAGAGACCGTTTTAAACATCGTGCCTGGTAATTTTTTCTATTTCACACTGCTCTCCTGAGAGCTGAGTAGTTCATTCCCCCTTGTTTTCTGGATCTTTAAGCTGTATTAGAAAACGTTGACACACTTCAGCTACAAGAAAGTGCCACTAATGGGGATCACATATGACTTCAGAGGAAGGGGACTTTGAAGAAAAATCACAGAATACTGCAAATAAATGTGAAACGAATTGAGGTAGAAAATCCAAAGCTACTTCCCACAAATTATTACCAAGCATGATGTGAATTGCGCCTTTGATTTGAGTTACTGGTTAGCACAGCGAACGGATTTTAAGCAGCATATTTTACACGACCAGATACATGAAAAGCCTTGTTTTTAAGGAAGACATTGTTCTCAGTTTCTATTTTTACGACGGCAACACCTCGGATTATGACTCCATTGTATTAGGCCGGTGCAAACAGGCGGACAGAGGCCAGCCTGGCTCTGCAGAGCAAACACGCCAACAATGAAGGTGGAGAAAGAAAATTTCCTGTTTCGTGGCAAGGGAAACAAAGTGCATAGATGGGACGCGGCATTTCGGGGCCACGCCGGGCAGCCAGGGGCTGCTGGGGTACAAAACCCCGAGCCTTACCCTGTGGCTTCATCTCAAAACAGAGGAGTCTTTGGGTTTGGCCATCGCTGCAGGCAGCGGATCCCCCTGGTGATGCTCAGAGCCTGGCCATCGTGTCCTGCTGGTCCCTGTGGGACAGTCCCTCGTCCTTTGCTCTTGCAGGTGCACGGTGCAGCGGAGAGCAGGGCATGTTGCCCACCTGTGCCTTCAGAAAGCAAGAGTGCCTGCAATATATTATTTGAGCTGATTTCCCTGACGACAAGATTAGAGTGGCTGAACATCGCTGCCGCTGGAAATTGATTTTGAACATCAGCAGGGCAAGTGCTCGCCTTGGCCGCAGCTGCCTGGCAGGGATTGTTTCTCTTTAGTGGCTGGGAAATTGCTGAGTTTTCAGGCATGCTGTAATTTTCCATTGATTTTTAATGAAACAGTGCTGATGCTTGTATAAAAAGGCACCTCGGGGTCTTGTGCTGACTTTGTCCAGAGCCGAACTCATGAGATGATAATGTTTTTTCCTGGTTCCTGCCCTGCCAGAGTAACGTGTCTGACACATGCCCAGAAATTCGTTCAGAAAGTACATCCACAAAGAAATGAGGCTGCCAGATTAAGTAAAACAGATATTAACTCAGACACCTCTAAGCTCAGCTGAAATGGACTCTTCCACATGGAGAAAAGCGGAGTTGTGGAAAACATTTTTTTCTTGTACATTTTTGGCAGTTTAAAAGGGTTTTGAGCATTTTTGTGCATTCTCATAGAGACAAATTTAGAAAACACCGAGAAACCCTCAACTCCCTGCTTTAGTGCCACAAAAATGGAGTGAACAAAATAGCATGCAGCGTTTCAAACCAAGTCCAAGCAAAGAACGAGTGGTTGTTTGAAGGGCAGCAGCAAACCAGGCTGGCTTGTGGCTGAGCACATGCAAATCCACGTGGTTGTTTCCCTACAGCAGCAGACGAGCACTGTATTACCTGATCCTAAATGTCCTTACGGTAAAAGCAGGTAAAAAAAAAAAAAGGGCAGGTAAAAGCAAACCGTGAGATTCTTGGGTGGGTTTAGCCATTTTGCGCTGCACCTCTCGCTCATGCCGGTGGGCGCGAGCAGGCTCTGGGGCTGACTCTGGATCAGCAGAGCTGCAAGTGAGGAGCTCATGACCGCGTGAGTTATAGAGGTGCCAGGGCTCTCCTCTACCAACCCTGGGCTTGACTTCTGTGGGCTTTGCTGCCGCCACAGATTGGCGTTATTAAGGATATCTCTTTGGCTGCTTTCAAACCCATCCGTATAAGGAAAGAGACGTGCAAGGGAGAGGTCGATGCTGGTTTTAAACCCTCTCTGACGCTGCCTTTTACGAGGCGAAGGGAGCACCCTGTACGTCTGGGATGTGTCAGTCTGTCTGCCCAGCTGCCTGCTAATGCTCTGATGCAATGGGGCACTCTGCTTTGCAATTAGTGACCGCATCATGTGCTCAATTACAGCTTGTGGCGAAACAAAGTGGAAGGAAAGAGGAAGCAAGCGTGGACCACAGAGCTGTGTCCAAAATCCCAAAGACATTGCTGCAAGAAAAAAAAAAAACGCATAATTTTTGTTTTAATCGCTGATATTTGTAGTGCTCTTAGCAAAGCACCTTTTCTCTTTCCCTTCTGTCTATGTTTTTCTGTTTTTGTTTCAACGCGATGTTTGTCACAGGGAGGTGGAGTAAAAGATTTTCACTCTACGAAATGCCAAAGGTAGAATAAATATAGCTGCTTTCACCTAGTGCACTTTGTCTGTCTGTGTGTCTTTTTCTCTGATCTCAGCGTTATCCCGAGCTCCTGCAATCAAAGTAGAAGCAGGACAAAACCAGTGCATAACATGGTGTCTACAGGTTGGCTGTAGATTTTATGCAACCAGGCAGGCAGCAGATGCAAGGAAAGGGTTGTGTAATCTTGACCACACGGGAACCGGGAGCAGGAGGGTGAGGAAGGTGCTGCTTGGTGTATTTATTATTATATATATTATTATATATATAATATTATATAATATATTATATAATAATATATAATATTATATATATTATTATAATATATGTTATTATGCTCAGCCTCGCAGCCCCTCCACTCTGTGTGCCACTGCCCCTCCAGCAGCTCCCACGGCAGCCCCACACCTGAGCTCCCCATCAGCCGGAGCCCCTCTGCAAGTCAAGTAAACGAGCTCTGACCATACCTGAACTGACCCAGCGCTGACTGCTGGATGATGACCACTTGGCCACCGTGCGGTGTAGACCGGAGAGGACCCTCTCCTAGCGTAGCTTGCCAGCAGCCAGCTCTGTGTGTGTGCAGGCAGCATTCGCTTTTGTGTGACGTGCTCCTTTGCCAAGTGACGTCTTCCACAGATGCTGGCTGAGATCAGTCTGCACCTGCACATGTGTGTGTAACTGAGGCTGCGATTAGCCCCTTTGTTTGAACAACTGTGGCTTCAGCCCTAAGCTCTTTTTTATCCCTGCTCCCCACTCCCCCATGCTTACAACTCCCGTTTCTAACAATATGATCTCCTGCATACACCAGATCTGTGCTGCAATAGATGCACCGCAATTACTGTCCTCTCCTACTGTACAAACCAAATTTGATGTTCATCTCTTTGCCCTCTGGTGTACAGCCACTTTGTCTGTTTGGTTTTGAAGCATTGATCACCATAGCCAAAAAGTAAGTAAGAGGTAATATCTGGAAGCTATACCTACATCATTAAATAACACTGAGAATACTCGTGGAGAGCAGGGCTTTCTCTGGCTTGACACACATACTTACACATACTGAAAAATCATCAGAGTGACAGCACTGAATTTCATTTTGCTATGGTTCTTAGAGGGGTGCTAGAGCAAATGGGCAGCTCTTTCAAATTGAAATGCTTCCTGATCTTCCCCAAGAGTGACCATTTGGAGACAGAGGTCTGGGAGTGAATTCCTGGGTTGTTTCATCCTTGGAGTCAACTTAGATTGGACATAGAGGTGGCCATGTGAAGTAATTGATTGACTGTTGAAATATGTAAGGATTAGAGATCCTTTGGAAATTGGAACCAGGATTTGGAGGAGGATGGAAAAGAGAAAGCACGGGTAGGATTGCAGCCTTCTCGCATTGCAGAATTTCCCCCTGCCAGTTGGCGTAACTGCACCGCATGGCATCGCTTTAAAACCAGCACAAGAAGCATGAATCACAAGCAGCGGTGGAAATCCCTCTGCCCAAACCCAACAGAGGCAGCAACTACGTGGCAGAGGTATGTGACCCAGCAGTCTGGCATGGGAGCGGGATGGATGGAGCTGTCTCGCTAGCTGAGGTGCACAGCACTATTTTTGGCAATTTAACTGCATGGTCAGTGATGAGTCTGGTCTGATGCAAGCTGGCATGCTTCACTGCTGAGGCTCATACGGCAAACACTGCTGCTTGGTGTGTATTCTTGAATCATTTCCCTCTTCACTTACCATGCTTCTGTCTTTGTTCGCTGTTTTTAAACCTGTCTCTAGCCCACATGCAGTGAGATGTCTGCAAGGCAGTGCTGCCTGTACTGCCGGGAAGGAACAACACCTTGCCCTAGATATTGAAATATCGGTACACCTCCTGCCATCTTAAAGAGTTATGCAGCAGTTCAGCCTGGAGAGCAGGAACCTGCCACTACTCTGTGTGTCTGGACAGGCTGGTAACGTATTCTGGTCCTGGTTTCTGCACGGTCTATTTTTAGGAAACTCCCACTGTGGTGTCTTTCCCCCTGCCTAATGCAAAAAGGTAACACACCTCTAATCTGTTTTTTAGAAGATCATCCAGCTCCACAGGTCGATGAAGAGTCAAAAGCATCATTTAATACTTGAACTTTGCTGCTGGCCCCTGACCGTGGCCGGTGCTTGCAGGGAATCCAAAGCAGCTGTGTGGAGAAGAGCTGCGATGTCTGCGCGAAAGGCAGCTGAGGGCCAGAGGCCAATTGTTTCTCTGAGTCGGTGGCATTTTTTTCTTCCAGGAATTTCGCTGCATCGTGACTTAAAGGTCGTCTTTCTCTTGGCCAGAGAAAGAGGCTGACCCTGATCCCACCACTGCGCTGGGGTCCTTGCTCAAAGGGACTGATCTTACGATGCGAGTACAGAGGAGGAGGGGGACGACACTTCCACTGGGTTTATTCCCAGTTCAAAACATTGCCAGGAAAGGCCTGATAAATCCCTTCTGAGGAGGTTTCTCCTCAAACGCTGGTGTCTCATTTCCCCCCATCAAATTCCCCACGGGGTCATCATCAGCATTCATCTTCCTCTGGTGGTTCACGCCGTCCTGGCCTGCACCCCTCCCCGCATCTGAGTCAGTCTGGCGATGACCAGAGCAAGCAGATGGAGACAGAAACGGGCTCTGTTCGTGCATCGCATCCTCCCCGACATCCTCACCGACACGCAGCGAAGCTCTGCCCTGCTCCGCCACGCCGCACTCTTCTACGTGCTGAGCATTCACGCCACGGCAACCCAGCCTTTTTCAAACACCACTGCGCCGTGCTGGCTTGCAGCGCTGAGGCTCGTGTTTAGGGAACGGCGGGCTAACTTCCAGCACGGGGATCTGTAGGACTCATATTACAGCGCTTAGGAAATACCCATAAAATATCAGCTCATTAGACACACTCGGTAATGGAGGTACATCAACAATGAGTCAGATTTGCTGTTTGTCATTGCAGCGCACAGTTGGAGCTCTCTGAATAACTGCGTGGCTTCCTCGGCTGCATTGTGTACAATGGGGAGAGGAAAACAGGGAGGTGGTTAATGTACTTATGGCTCGGTCTAACGGGGTCTACTTCAAGCAACGTATCTTCTGAAGTACCTCTGACCAACAAGTTGCGTGGAGCGCCAAAACTAACTCAGCGAATGAATGCTAAAAAAAAATCTTTCCCTGTGTCTTATGCTGGATTTTTATAACATGTTCTTTCAAAAGAATGGCCATTTCCTAAGAAATTTCCTTTTAAATGAAAGTCTATAACAAGGAGTGTTGTATTTGAAAGGTAAAACTGGTTACTTTTCTCTCAAGATAGACAAAGGAGGAGTTTTAGGTGTTTCTTTGGAAAATACTGAATTGAATAAAATCATAGGGGGGAAAAAAAGAAGCCTGTTTTTAATCAGTTCTGTTGAGAGTTGCAGCTAGCACAATTTCTTTTATCCACCCTGAAGGAAGGAAGAACATCTTTTGGTCCCAGATGGAAGATGTACGACATTTTCCTCCTCCTGTGACACAGGCTGCGGGTGCAGTCCAAAACCAGTTCGTCGGCAAAATGCCTCTATGGGCATAAACTTTAAAACGTTCATAGGAAGTTTATTACACTGGGGAACTTGCAAACAGCTGATGCTTGTGCTGATAGGAGAGTTAGAAGGCAGCAAAATGTATTTGACAGGCACGTGCTTTCCTTGCACAAGGCTGTAGAGATGATAGCATTTATCCAAGCGGATAGGGTGCTTGTGTCTCTGGATTTATGTGGTTACGCTACAGTCTTTACAGTTGCATGACTGGCCATGTTGCACTGTGTGCAAAAAGATCTTTCGTCCCTTTAAATGGCACTTACTGTCAAATCACAGCAAAGCTTAGAAGCCAGTGTTGACATTAACGCAAACAGATCTAAAATAATTTCTGGTAAGGTTCCACTGATAAACACTTTGGCCCTAATCTTGTGGTTGGATGTGTGTGGGCAGATGCTTGTGTTCCTGCAGCGCCTCTCTGACTGCCAGGAGAGGACACGTGTTTTTAAGTCAGCTATTTGCCTTGAGTTTTTTGCTAGACAGGGTCTTAGTGAGGGGTTTCTAAAAGCAGCCGAACGACTGAAGAGCACAAAGCCACTGATTCGCATGGGGATCCGTACTTCATAAGTGGCTTGGGCTTTTTTGAAACTCTAACATTGCTTTATTATTTAAGAAATATTGCCTAAATCTTTCTAATTTTCCATTTTTTCCCCCAAACATTTACACTCTTCCATCCCACTAAATCCTACACTGTTATCGATCATGGGCATCTGAATTTTGCCCTCAGATATTCATGTAAACACCTCATCTTCAACCAGCTAGACACCAACCAGATGAAGGATTAGCCTTGCATGGAAATACACAGGGATCCATGGGATTTGCATAGGCCTGTTGCATATGCAGTGAATTTTGGAGGATGCAAAATTGAATAAATTGTCTAAAAATAAAATTATGCTTAACTGAATCTCAATTTTCACTCAAATTTTTTTTAATGGTAAACCAGGCATTAACATAATAGTTGAACACTTAGTTCCAGATATTAGGACCTGTGGTGTATGTGTGCACCCAAGTTTTTTCTTGACAGTAATGAGAACTGAGTGAGCACAGTTCCTGTAAGGTTTGTGACAGTGAATTTTAAGTGGGAACACACCACTTCTGTCTTTCTTAAAGGTGCTGCTGCTAGAAAATGCCCTAGAACTTTGTCCTGCTAAGGAGGCTGTTTGTCTGTCTGTCAGTGATACAGGTAGGAGCTGTGCTCTCATGAGACGCCTGTTTCTGAAAGATCTCTTCCCTTCCAGGCTTTCCAAGGTCATGCTTCAACACAATACTTGAAAATCTTAAATGTCAGCAAACAGTGGGACAATCTGTTAAGCACACTCTGTTAAGTAACTCATCTGTTAAGTAAATTGTCTTTTTTTCCATTGCTGTGTAAGCTTAAAAACATAGAGAAATTCCATCAACTTTGCTACCAAATTTAGTGGTATCCTGCCTGCTCTTCTCCTGTTGTAGTGACTTTTGCATATATGCTCGGAGCACCAGCCTATCATTCTGGTTGTTTTCTGTTTTTTGGTGTTTCAGCATTTCTGAAGTATCTCTTGGGTTGTTGAATCACAGTGAGTCAATGGAAAAGTCCTGTTGACCGTATTGGAAGCAGCAACTGGCTTGTAAGACTCTCTTCCTAGCCTGAACTTGACACTGACTGTGATTCACAACATGTGCAACTAGGAGGATAATAAGAGCTCAGTAATGAGGGTTAACCGTCACCCTTAAAACTGAAATCAGTGTGCAAAGTGGGTACGTGTGTACACCCCCTCTGTACTCCATTATGCTCTGGTTTCAGAGATCCTTCTTTAAGATAGCAGTGATACTTTGCCCAGAAGGTTTAAGAGCTGCCACTTTGAATATGAAAAAAAATCATGAGCCTTGTCAGATGCTTTAAACCGGTGTTTGAGATCAGCCAAACCAGAAGAAAATGCTCATTTGGAGTTCAGTCCAATTAATAAATTATGGCAGCTTCACAGTTATTAGGTACCAGCCTGATATGGGCTGGTGCCCCTTCTGTGGCTATCTAGAAATCACTTTTCAAGTAGCACATGGCTAGTATGATCCAACACCAAATGACAGCTGAAGTTTAGGGCACTGCTTTGAACTCTTGGATCACCAGGGCAAAGTTTGCCCTTGTTCTGAAGGCAAGCTCACGGGCTGCATGTAACGATGAATAAAGATGATTGCAGCTAATCTTGCTGGCCGGGATACTCTCCTGGCTTTAGCCCAGGCACAAGAGATGGTGCTTGTCTCATATATATGGCTGAAGAAAGTAGGGGAAAGGAAAAAAAAAAAGGCGTCAGGAAGAAGCTTTCAGAAGTACTAAGTGCTGGAGAAAGTGACAACTCATTTTCACTTCAGAAAAGAGGTGAATCTGGACCGTACACTGTACACAGATGTGTGCGTACTGCATCTGGAATATAACGGGGGTGCCGTCTGCTGAGAGTAGCGAGGCTGAACTTTGCACGACATGAAAACCAACCAATGCCTCCACTGTATACAACATGCTCAGGAAAATGGCTCGGTTGTACCCAGCTTTCCATATTTAATAAAAAGGACTGCATTGTCCTTTCCAGGCACAGCCTGAATGCAGATTCATAAATATGGTTAATATGGCTGTCTTGCTTCCACAAGTTTTTTCTTACAGTCCCTACTCACTGAAATGTTAAGTCCTTAATTGAAATTCCACCTCCAGTGGAACAGCCCTCCATCAGCTGTCCCCGGGAAAACAGAGTGAACGATGACAGCAAAAGCATTGTGATGAGCTTTTCTATGCTCTCCTGGTGTTTTTTTGAAAATTTTCCATTATTTTGGCAAAGAGGTCAGTGCTGCTCTGGAAACTCTGTTGTGCTTTTGATTCTCCATTATCAAGCAAAACATAACATCATTTAAAACAACTACCAAAATCAGAAACCATCCTTGGATAGCTTGGGAAGGGCCTGTTTTAATAATATTTTTTTTTTTCAATGATTCTGTGACTCAAGCAGCAATGAGTTACCATACCCATCTGGCCATATATATTTATATAAAAATTGTTTTTCACAGAAGAGAAGATTTGCACATAATTTTGCAAGAACGGGTGGAAGCTGTCGTAGTTTACTTATCCTGCTCTTTCTGTCCTCCCTGTCTCTGTAGATTTAATTATTATCTTTTGTCCTTGATGTGAGGCTGCAAGATAACTTCAGGCATGTCCATGAGAAGGGGTAGGGTAGAAATCCCACTGACTGCATCTTTACCTGCCAACTCAGGGCAAGTCATTGGAAACAGGCAAATGGCAGATGGCAGGGAAAAGGCAGATGGCCGATGTCTCCCAGATGTGTTGACAGGTAATTCAGGGTCTAATATTTTGCACACATATAACATCTTGTGAAGATATGAATGCGTGTTGCATTTCCTCCTAAATATGGCAAAACAGAATTTGCCACAGGATCTACTATGGATCCGATTATCCTTGTATTTTGTTAGTGTCCTTAGGGGACTCATTTACACCAATAATTATATTCTAAAATTCCTGGTTTTTTAATGGGCACATATTTACACACAGACACTCACACTCACATACACGTAGAGAAAGACTTTCAGACAGACTTTGCAGATTTACAGCACTCTCATGTTCACCAGCGTTGTTAACAACGCTTTGCCACGCTCCCTGCCGTTACTGGCCTTAGCCACCCAGACGCTTGCCATAAGCCGGCTTTGACCCCTTCTCTGACCATAAGACTCCCCCACCGGTTGAAGAGATCCACCTCCCCCAGGTTTGACTTCGGTGGAGTTGCTCCCGGTTTCCACAGTTTGAGGCAGGCGGTGATATTTTATAGTTCTGAAACTGACGGGGAGGAGGAGGAGGAGGAGAGAGGAAGAAAACACAAAAGCAGAGGGGGAGGAGGTAGGCAATACAGCAGACAATGTGGTCTGTTTCCTAGCATCATTGAACGGCTGCTTTGAATGGCTGAGAAATGACACCAGAAATTTTACAAAGGCAGAATATGTGTTTCAATGTATAATTATATGGTTACAATGCAGTGATATGGATAATTATCACAATTTTAAAACCCCCTTTAATCCTCTAATCCTCTCTCTCTCTCTTTTTTTTGTATTAAAGTTATTTCATGGATCATAAAGTATTATCTACTACAGGATTTGGAAATTACTCGTTTTGTTTTGTTGTGTTTTTTTTTTTATTATTATTATTTTTTACTTTGCATCAATCTCTACAGGTTGTCACTGTATATTTGCTGGGAACAACTCACTGGCAAATAATACAGCTGAAGACCAAAATAGCTCTACACCAAATCCTGATGCACGTACCAAGCTGAGTGCAACCGCAGTCCCAGGATAGGCAAATGCTGGCCCACGTGGCTAAGGCTGTCACGAGCTGGCCCGGTGCACATCATCTCTTTCAATGAGTGACATTCTCTCATCTGATCCATGTGGACATTTTGTGTAGCAAAGTCCTAAATTTCAAGCCTTGTAACTTGCACATATGTTCCTGCCACCCACCAGGGACTCGTAAGATTCCAGTTCGAACAGGCACTCTTGATTTTACTTGCCTTGTACTGGGAGATATATGAGCGTGCTTGTTTATGTGAGATTTGGGAGAACAAAGGCTAATTAAATCCCACCCTTCCAATAGGATATATATTTTTTCAACTCTGAAGCAAATTTTCTATGTCTGTGTGTTTTGGCTTTTAAACTCAATAACCTGCAGGCACCAACCACGTCAGCAAAGAAATGGAAAGCTCATTATTACACTATTAGAAGGTTTAAAACTTAAAACCAGAGGCTGTAACAACAGCAAATGGGATATCAAAGACATGCCCTTCTACTTGAGCCTTGCACTGAATTCAGGCTGGAGGGATGCTGTGAAGGTTGTTTTACTGTGCCTCTACACTCTCCAACCATCACAGTATGTTGAGGCTATAATGGCTTTTTTTGGATTGAATATTATTGTAGATTCTTATTCAACCAGATAAACAGAACAAAACCAGATAATATGACTTTTGGAGGTAAACACGTGCTGTTGGGCCATGTGAAGGAGCATTCACTCCCTGCCCAGTCTTGTTCTCAACAGTGAGTGTATCTGCAATGACTGTGCCACATGAATTTCACAAGATAGTTTGTTCAGTTTTTCAGCTGGGCCACAGATTACAGTATGCATTTTACGAAAAAACTGTATGCTAAATTTGGGGCTGTTGGAGGTCATTTAGGCTATCCTGTATGTATGAACTCCTTAAAAAAAGAAGGTTCCTTTCTGCCCTGAGCTTCCTATTCTCTGTTCCTCACTGCTCCCTCTGGACTGTTACCTTGCTGCTCTGTATTATTTTTTCCACGCAGTCCCCAGCCTCGATATTTGTAACGCTGGAAGCTTTTTCCTACAGACCTTATTTTCTAAACCCTCTAGTATTTTTGTGACCTTCTGGGATACTTCCCATTTCAAGAGCACTCTTTGGAAGACTGATTCAATACAGAGCAAAACAATTCCAACCTGGTCTTACAGGACATGTGTTTCCACCCTGATACCCTCTCTTTTTAATCCTGCAGTGTCCTTTCTCATGCTCACGCAGGTGCTGTGTGCAGCCCCGTTTGCACCCACGAGAGCGCGGTGCTTTGCCAGAGGTGTGTAGGTTGCGGAGTCAGATGGGGAACGCTGTTTCTGGACTAGCGAGGATGCTGCCACCAAAAGAAAAATACCTCTGTCTGCCATCCAACTGTTTCTACACAAGCAACAGTTTTAAGGCTTTATTGGCATGTATATCCTCTGAGGGAAGTCTCCTGTACCCTGCACTGTTCTTTTCCTAAGAGGAAAAAAAATCTGCTTGGAGCAGATCCTTTGGGGGATTCAAAGTTCCCTCGAGGAATGCGGCCCGGAGCCAAAAGCGTCAGGTGCAGCTGATCCCAGTAAAGCCTGGGGCTTACGAGGGGCTGAGTCGGTCGAGGAAGGTGGAAGGATTTCTGGCCAGAAGCCAGGCCACGGCAGGCTGGAGGCTTCCCGCGCTGTCCTATCTACACTGATTTCTCTGATGTGTAACGGTCACCGAGGTGCGTGGAGGGTGGCGGTGGGCTTCGGTGGTTAGACACAAACCGCAGGTATAAGGTCTGAATTGCAGAACGGAAACATATTTTTCAGCTGCTGGGCCTGGATATATGGGAACGTCCGACATTTTACATGATTTCTGTGTGCTCCAGACAAGTATACTGATGCTATCCTTTAAAAGGCAAACCCTAGAAAGCCCGGCTGTCCAGCGTGGCTCACAAAGCCCTGCCACATGGTCTTTGCTCGTCACAAGTGAAACACATGGTCGGTGCTTAGGATACTTCTAGAGTAAACATCAGCAAAAGTCCATGCACCTTTGATTTTGAGACATGGCAGTATTATTTAAAAGTGGTTTGGTCCTAGTGAGAGAAGCTGTTGGTCAAGGTACTGCTTCCCAGGGTTTGTCTCTAACCCTGTAGATGTTTTTTAGGAATTGCTGTGTGGACTCTTGAAGTTTCCAGTTTAGGTCTGATGAGGCCAGTGATGCTAGCTGGTGTCTGAGCCTACGCAGAGGGTACAATGCTGGATTGTTACAAATTAAACTCGCTGGTACCAAACGGCATAGGGATGTTTCATCATCTGTTAAGTACCAGGAATTAATTTGCTTTTCACTTCCACCCCACCACCGAAAGAAACTTATATCTAAAACTTCAGCCCACAGTAGTCGTGGTAGGCAAACCCTGTAGAGTTTGTGCAAAACCAAAGGAGGAGGATGATCGTTTCCACTCCCTGTAGGCTGACAAACAAAAAGGTTTGGATTGCTTTAATGGGCCCTGATGAAACACAAGAACAGCATCATTTCATCCGTGCTTGAGTGCTTCAGCACAGACACAACATTGAATTGATGGCAAAAGTGTGTGGCAGCAATTACTGCCATGAGAGTTGCTCTGGAAAGAAACACAAAAAATTCATTTAAATCTCTCATCCACCACTGTAAGTTAATTTGGACATTCTATATTCCCAGCACAGTTATAAATTTAAAAATAAGCACAGCCAGGGCTGTAGCTGAAGAGGGACTGGATGGTGCAACTGATCAAAATGTGCTCCAGAATATACTGGAGTATGGTTTACAAAAAGATGCCTTTTAAATCTTATGCCTTCAATCTATTTCTTTCTGGAACAAAATATGGTACTTCCAGCCTACAATATGAAGTGAGTCATAGTATCGCCATTCTGCTCCCAGCACAATTGGAGCATACCTATGGTATGAAGTGGAAGAAATATTTGGCCAAGAAGAAAGCTCCAGAATTTTTTTATGTACTGTCAAGACATGCTTAATAAATGGAGAGTATTATTTTCATATTGCGTAATTCAGACTTTCCTCATTCTGGGGTTGTTTCAGCAAAGCACGCAAGTGTGTGCTTATCTTCAATTAGTGTTTAAGCCCAGATGTCTGTAAACATACTTTCGGGAAGGACTTTTCAAACGGCTGGTCTTCCTGACATACGTGGAGGCAAACATATGCTTACACCTGCGTGGGGGCTGAATGAAATCTTGCAGGTAGCTCTGGAGGGTGGGTGTTAGTGGCAGAAAGCGCACGACCTTGCAGTGGTCTGCGGTCCTTCCTCCTGTATTTCTGCCGTTTCCCTCAGGACAGATTTCAGTGGTCTCCAGCATCGCTCGTGTGGCCACGGACTCAGCCAGGCTGTGAGAAACAGCCTGAAGAGGAGTAAATGGAAAGCCTGGCTGCCCAGCTGGAAAGGCTTTGGGGCAGTGGATGAAATCCCCATGCCGGCCATGACAACAGTCATGTTTGCTTTCAGCAGACCGGATTTCAATCCATGTGTATGAACAGATGCCGAAACAAAGAAAGAAGCAATCACGATGTATATGGCCGGCTGGGAAGTGTTTTGGCAAAGGAAACAGGGCTTAAACCTTGAACTCTTCCAGGTGAAAAATAAAGGCAGGAGCAACTCATGTGCACATGGGATGGCAGGCGGGGCTGCCTGTGGGTAAAGCTTTGGTCCATCACACAGATGATTTGGCCTTGATTCCTGCTCTGCAGCTGTGTGACCCTCCCAATGCCAGTGTTTCCCTCCAAATAAAATGTGAATATTGACACAAATCTGCTTTTATATAAAACCTGTGAGCTGTCACATATTACTGTGCGTATACTAGAGACTGTTTATGGGTTGAACTCAATGTTTACTTAATATACCCTACTCCTTGATATTAAATACTGTTACTATTAACTGCAGGTGATGCCTGCTGCCCAGAGGGCTTTAATGATCAAGATCATCTAAAATAACAGTGGTTCATTTTATTTTTAAGCATTCAATAGTGTGCAATGGATTGTTTAACATTATGCAGTGTATGCATTATTATGCTGTGCTCATCTATGAAGTGTGGTTTTTGACCAAACAGCCCAGAAATCTCTCTTGCTCTTGGTAACGAGAGCTCACAGAATCAGAGAGATGATGAACATTTGAACCCTCCAGAGTGTGAAATAATAATGGCCAGCTGGTGCCATTTCAGTGGGGAAAGCAGTGAGCAAATGGCAAAGATATGAGAATTAAATCTTGTTTATACCACGCTGCTGAGGACCACTAAGAAACTGGTTTGGATTGGTTTTAAGAGGATTTCAGAACAAAGAGGTTTCTCTGTCCTTTCAGAACAGGAGTATTCCTGTGTACACGCAGGATCTTTGGACTTTGAATTTGGGAGCAGATTCTGGAAAATGGATGGATCGACCACTGCTGAGACCCTCTGGAGAAATTAAGATGAGAAAACCATCAGGAAATGTATGCCTATATATCTCTTCAAACTCCTTTCCTTCAGTTAAAATGCTAAATTGTTACTGCTATGTTCATTAGGCACCTTGGGGTGTCTGAGCAGACTGCCTGTTGTTTAACAAGGAGATTGATGAAGTCAGACACTTTGCAGGATATACCTGGTCCAGAAAGCCAGTGCTCAAGTAATCTGGGGGCTGCTTATGGAAAAAATATATGTCTTCTTGTAATCACAGGAAAACACTGGGGACAAGTTAATTTGACCCTATGTATCATTTCATCTTCATAAGCTTACTATTCCCTTTGTAAATCTTTAACAAGGTGAAACAATATTTTCAAGAATAGTCTCAGGGCCGTATCCTTTTGAACAGTTCTTCAGCCTCTGTTGCCATGTATGCCTATGTTCACTCACTTCAAAAAAGCTCTTTCCTTACCTGAGGCTATGTGGATGATGGCAAACTGCAGAGATTTTTTTCTAGCAAATTTGCTTTGCTTCATAAACATTTTCCTCTGGACTTTTTCCCACCCTTGTTCCTTCAGACATATTGATCTCTGTAGGCTTACTTCCTCCTAGTTTAAGATCTGTTTTCTTTTAAGCCAGCTACATGTCTGGGAAATATACACTCTGGTGTTCCAAGAGGGCAGACGGAGATATTTCTAGAAATAGCAAGATGACAAACAAATAGAGAGAAATTCTAGTCTTGGCTACCTTACTATAAACTCAGCCCATAGATCTTTTTTTTTTCCACAAGTGAGGTTTCCCATCTGTCAATGGGTGGATATAAATCCTAGTGGACATTGAAGAGACATCTGGAGTGTATCCATTGCACTCCCAGTGTCAGTGATCATCACCCAGTTACCATATATTTTGGCTGAGCTAGGAAAATTTGTGGTCTTCCCTCCAAATGGGTGACTGCAAAAATTGTGATATGTCTGACATCCTCTTCTACAGCTATTAAGAGTCTCCGATACCAAGACTCCTGCTTAGCTCTTGTGTTTCCATAGCCAAAGGTTTAATGAGCATCTAAATGAGCCATTTTATAAACTAATGGGGTGGGTGCTGAGGGATGGGCTTGCTTACCGCCCTGCAGAGAGGGCCCTGATGTCTGTGACAGGACTATTGGCCATGGAGGAACCGGGAAACTTCAGCAGCTCAGGAAGCTGAACGAGGGGATTTGAACCTCTTGGGAATCAAAATGATGGGAAGGGATTTTCCAAGGAACCCCAAATTCCTATTTTCAAATTGAATTTGAATGGGGTCCCCACCTCTACAAGGTGGCTTCAAAAACTCTGACCTAAGTTTTCTTAAGAGAGAGAGATTTTCCATCCTCTCACATACGGCCACAGACCAAGGTGCCCAGACAAGAGAGAAGAGTCTTCTGTCCAGCTACATTTTTTCTACCCCAGGAATGACTCTATTGTACAGCGTGAATGCTAGGATCCAGGTTCCTTCTGGGCTTTGCACATTTTTGGAGTTGGTTTTTATCTTGCCTGATGTCCCCTGACTTTCTGGTTCCCGTTACTGTTCTCTCCTATTGCTGCTGGTGAACTCTGGCCCTTACTGGGATTAGGGTGGAGATGCTTTTTATAGGAGGTATATGGGAGGTTTTCCAATACTGGAGTGCCAGGAGAAAAGCAGGGGCAGTGCCTTTTTGCTCTTGCATCCCATTCTACCTCTTTCGTCTCCCGCTCCCTCTGCTCTGGGCTGTGTTTCACTGGCAGCTGTCCTCGCGCTTGCGGTTGCTCTTTGCCCATTATTTCATGTTGAGACATGGAGCAGCCAGGCCCCTGCCTCATGCTGAGATGGCATGTGTATTCCTCTGCTGATCAATGCCTTTTTCTTCTGTACCTACTATTAAAAACATGGAGAGAAATAAAGCTCATTTACTAGCCCCTGTAATTAGCAGGGGTTGCATCTATGAAATGGAGGGTGGCATTAGGACTGTTGCCTTTGCTTAGCAAAAGGTATCCGTGTAAATGATTTGGAGGAAAATTCCAGAAAGTGGAGACTATAAGCACTTCTCTAACTGTTTATATAAATTAATACAGCACACAAAGAAATTTGAGGAAAAAATCCCCACATGTATGGCTTCCTTGTAATCTAGTAAGTCTTTTTTTGACAAAAATAAATCACGCAGTTATTAATATATGAGCATTTCCTTGCATCTCCTGCAAATATATAAGGTGAAAATTGATATTTCCTTCTTGAGAAATTATCTGTTGTGTGTCGTAAATACCTTCATTCTGACTTCCTGGGAGCTTAGCATTTTGCATAGAAATGCATTAAAGAAATTATCTGCTTCTTTCACTTATTTTATTCACCTGTTCCTTGGCCTTTTATTATAAGCCATGCATTCCTTCACTTCAAGGGTTTCCTGACTTAGATTTGCTTGACCCCAGCTCTGTGAGTCTTCCAAAACCAGATGAACCTAGCAGTTTGTACGAGCATAGCTAACCTTCAAAAGGATTGCCTAAAAAGCTATTATTTCCTCCATTTTCACTATCAAAATGTATTTACCAACATTTCCTCATACTGAAGATCATCAGACTAAAAGCTATGTATTATGGCAGTAGGCATAAATATTTACAACAGAGACTATATCTAATTTAGGTACCCACACCCACTACGCTCACTGGGAAATGAAACCACTCTCTTCCAGGCTACACTTTCAGCTTTTCTAAGGAAGAAAACCCATTAGTCCCTGTCGGTAGTGCCTTCTCATTACGTCTGATGGCTCTGTTTTTATTCTTGCCTGACAGTTCACAGCAGGACCACATTAAAAAAGGCTGCCCATATAGGAAATCTGAAATTCAGTGGTCCTCGGACACCCCAAATGAACTTCCTTCGGTCAGATGTAATCCATACTAAGACAGGATTTTGAGCCCTCTGTTGAGAAGCTCCTGGGAAAGACAGACCGTTTTAGCTTCTGGCTTATGGAATGAATCCTTTCTATCAAATAGCAGCATCTTGGTTTCTTAGTGTGACAGGTAATAGAAATGCAGCTATATGGGTGGGATCCTGAAAGTGACCCGACAGTAAATGATGTCAGAAGCTGGAACACAGGTTGCATTTCAAGTTCAAACTAATTGCACACAACCTAATTGCCCTAACCACGATGGTGTTCCTTCTGACTTAATATGGCATGAACTCCCAATCGGGTCCTTTACTGTATATTTCCTCCATAATCTAGAAGCAGCATCACTAGAATGTGGCCACAGACACTGCCCTCCACATCCACTGGGCATCACGGCTGAAGTCCTCGTCCCAGTGTCACTGACTTTGGGGACCACTCACAAGATTGTGTCTGGCGGAGGGAAGATGTACTTTGAAAACCTTTGAGAGCACTGGGGCTAACTTCCTCCTTCTGGAAATCAAACCTATGTGGTCTTATTAATTAGAAGTGTAGATTTATTAGACAGTGATGTGATGACAAAAGTCATCAAAGGAGAAGAGGAGAAAAAAAACGCTCTGCAGGTAGGTTGTACAAAAGTGATTAAAGACACAATGAGCAACACTCAGTTCAAAGACTGCTTTCTCCTGTCCTAAGGACTTGCCTGGTTCTGCCATTAGGTTTGCCAAGGCTTGTAAGGATTACCAACCTCTCCCTGCAACCGCTGCAGCTCTTCGCATTGAGAAAGCCTGAAACCACACCTGAGCTCATGCTATTTGAGGCATTTTCCTTGGAAATTTTTGTCTTTGTTGCACAAACATTTCTTTTGGAGGAAGTGGGAGTAAGTCTGCCTTTGAATAATAATGATTACAATAACTGTAAAATGGATAATAACAGTAACCAACTAGAACTGGCCAGGGGGATGATAATTCAGCTTTGTGACAACTTCTGAGGTTTTACAATTTATTTTCATTTTACAATGGAATGAAAACAAAACCTTCAGATATTTTGTTTTCAATTTAGGTCTTTCTTGCTGCACTGTCAGAAATAACCAGAGGGCCTTGGACCTCAAGAATTTGTCCTTCCAAGTATTTAAAAAATTCTTCAACTTTCATGAATCAGCATTTTCTCTTGGTGGGGTAGTTCATCAAAAATGCTCTGGCCAGAACTTTTGCTAACCCCAAAAGTTCAAAATCATGAGTCATATCCCCCAAAACATTGTTGTTACAAATCACTTGTTTTGCGGTTTATGGATTGCTTCTGGAGTGTCTTCTCCTAAACATACCTTTCGCCTCCATCCTCTGAGGAGTAAGTTTGTTTCCCACCCTCCTCAAATTCTTCTCTCCTATTTTCTTCTGCTTTTTTTGATTCTCATGCAGCTGCTTGGCTTTTTTGACCTTCCTTAGCTTACACACAAGAAGCAACACTGAGATCATGCTTTTATGGTATGCTGTGGCAGGGGTTTGCCAGGAAAGAGATGGCTGCTGGATGATCTCTGCAGCGGATAGTGGTCACTGCAGGGTGGTCCCACTACTGTCCTGCAAAGCCCTGTCTGGCTGCTTGTTGGTTTTCACTCATCTTGGATGGCATTTTCCATCGGGCAGAGCTGACATCTGTCAGAAGGCAAGAATATCTGCTCTCATGCCCTGGCCGGCTGCAGTCCTCACCAGCTCGGCAGCGCTTGAGGAAATCAGAGGAGACACACGGTAATAATTATCACTCGGTGCTTGTGGGGCAGCCGCTATGTGTGCAATGTCTGTGGTTTGGTTTTGGACCCAGCTGGCTCAGAGAGGGGTCTGCAGGACCCATATCTAGTTCTGGCCAGCTCCATGTCCCATGCTGCACCCAGGCATGCTTTGGACAGACAAACCGTCTTTCTTTTTCTCTAACATTTCAGGTGGGAAGACCCTATTCTTTGAGGAAAAAAAGCGACGTGGAAAATAAATACTGAGAAAAGGAAATGCGGCTATTCATTCTGAAAGGTGGAGGCAACTGCAGAAAGGGGATCAAGACCTGGAAGGACTTAATGTCATGGAAGGTACAAGGTGCTCTCTAGTCAGGTGGTCTTTGTATGAATTGTCTCAGGCACCTCACCATGACACACTGTGAATGCACTCAGCCAGGGACATGGTTCCCTTGTGTCCTCAGGATTTTCCACCCTGTTGGGCATAGTCTCAAAATACTGTTTTCCTTGCAAAATTGTTACAAGACTTGTTTTTAATCTCTCACGTTCATGCATTTAAATAGGGAACAGGGGGATAGAAACCAGTTGGGGGCACCATATGGAGACAACACAAGTTATTCCCGTTCCACCGTTTTCTTGGCATAGATTCCCTCTGTCAAGCATTAATTCAGATTGGGGACCTCACTCTGCATTCCCACTCCCCATTGCTTCTTCCTTCCTTGGAAGCTTCAGGAGAGACTTATGGTATTGCTACAAGCAGCTTTTTACAGGAAAAGAAATAAATTGGGTAATATGAATGAATTATTTCACCATTTCAGCAGTTTCCCAGGAGGGAGACTAGAGGGAGAAAATGCACTTAACACTCTAAAATATTAAAATAACAAGAACCACAGCAACCTCACCCCTGTGGACTTGAACCAAACTGAATGGTTTAGGTAAATTCCCAGCAGATCTCCAAGTGGCACACTCCATCAGAGAATATTACTATGCATGGCAAGGGAAATTCTCCATATTAATGATATCATGAACTGGCTCAGCTAATTTGGAGTTCTTCCGTAAGGCCTAGTTTCTGGCAGATTAGCTGAATATTTTTTGGAATATGAACTCCTCTTTTAATGTTGAGTTTGATCCTGTTTTCATGGATGGTATTCCTGGAAAATTACTTTCTTAAAGCTGTATTTCACATATATTTTTTAATGAGAGATGTTACTCCCTTGTATTCCTGGAACAGGCTTAGATATTCTGAGCAGTAACTAGAAGGCAGTGAGATGAAGGGAATTGTACTTGATTTTTGAGATTTACTGGTTACATACACGGAACAAAGAAAAGCAGCACTGTTCAGTTAAAGGGTTTTTCTAAGAGCTTAAATAAGAGCACACAAATGCCCTCCTAGCTTTTGTTCATACTTTTGCTGAAAATTTTAATTTCAAGTTTTCAGAGAGCAAAAATAGGATTAAACTAGAAAGAAATTGCAAGCAATTCTATAGTATCTTTTGTGTTTTCATGTAGCTGAAAAGGTCTATGTGTAGTTATAACGAAACAAAAATAAACGTGCAAAATACTTGTAATCTATATATAGATAGACCCTGAGCCCTCAGTGAAGTTTGTGTGCCTTTATGGAGCCATTTGGGAATGGGATCATACAACCCAACCTTTCAATAGCAGCACTCTCGCCCAAGCTTGAATGGACAACATGAAATCCTGGGCATTACTTCCACAAGCCATGCTACATACGCTACATAGATATATGTAGCATAAAATAGATGGTCTCAGGAGACATCTTCAGTGTGAAACTCACTGAGATTGCCTGGCAGAAACACCTCACCTTTTAAATGAAAAATCAGATCTCTGCACTTCTGCTGCTCCTGGACAGGATCTCGAGCAACTGGGCCCCCCAAATTAGAAAAAGTCTTTGACCCTACGCCTAGTTATTGGAGGAAAACCCACTGAGGTAAGCTAACCCCTTCTGAAATGGAGCTGGGGAGATTGCTCAGAAATGGAGAGTGTCTGAGACGGGGAGGGTCTGGCCTTCGAGGACAGAGCTGCTCACAGCAGCTGGACAGCTGCCCGCTCTGGAGCTGGAGCATGAGACAGTTTGTGAACTTAAAACACATTTTCCAACCTTATGAGATTTTCCTTATGGTCTGTTCTCAGCAAAGCAGCATTATTATTGTAAATAGATGCTCTTTTTGTCCCATGTCCCAGGGGATGAAAACTGTTATGTTTGAACATGTATGTTTTCCCACTCATTGCTGAAGCTGTCCTTTTCCTTAAAGTCTGCAGAAAGCCGAGCATTAGCAGATACTGTTAATATCATTACTTCAAAGTTATAGCTAGATGTCTGTGCCAGAAAGTCTTTAATAAGAGACGTGGCCTCCATCCCCTCAGAATTGCAGGGGTTGGAAAGTAGTTTTAGTGAGTCATCTCAGGCGTCCTCCTGCACTGTGGCAGGACCTTTTTGTCCAGCCCCTCTGCACGGTCCTCTTTAACTCTTTCAGATGCCGAAGTGCTGGCTCCTGTGCTCATCGCTGGGACTGCTGTTTCCATGATACACTTGCATACCGTCCTGAACCAGGAGTGAGGATCCTGGTACAGCGCCGTGCTGCTCTTCCCCTCCTGCTCCCAAGTCATCACCCTCCTGAATGTGCCCCCTGTGCCACTGTGCTTGGGAATATTTTTACAGCTGTCCACCTCCCTCCTTTGGGAGTTTTTTTCAATTTTTTTTTCCCAGTGCTTCTCCTGTCAGTGAATGGTTTTTCCAGCCTTCTCTTCCCCTGAGGCCGGTTGGCGCATTTCATATTTATGGATACATTGCTGTGCCAGTCCCTGAGGCAGAAAGGTAACCCTGGGGCAACCCCACTGCTGGATTTGCTGGTGCACTGGATCCATGCTAAGTCTGGGGAACTGTGCTAGCTGAAATACCAAGCTTTAATGGTCTTTCACACCTTCCTCTTCCCTGGGATCCCAAATACACAACTTTGGCTATGGGAACTATCTGGGGACACCACTTACCAGCAAGTGCCACAGGGTGCAGATGGCACTGCGTCCCCCAGGACCCTTCCAAGACATCTTGCCTACTCTCATATGATGACTTTCCATGCCCACAGTGATATCTGTTTAAGAAGAGGGTTTTGCTCTTGGTCATAAATCTATGAATATGTATGCTACAGAACAAATACTAAGGAAAAGCTGTCACTGCATAATGGGATCTGCATCTGTTTCAGCCAAAGGTGGCACCAACCCCACGGTTGGATTGTATCATTGGATCCTCCCTCATGCTACGCTCACCTGGCTGTGTCCTCACTGCTGAGACATGATGGACGGTGCTTAGGAGTGCAGTGAGTTGTAATGATTCATTCTCAGATCTGGGAGAGCTTACCTGTCCACCTGGGTACATGAGAAAGTCGTTGGCTGGTGAATGGCACTTGAGCATTTTAGCCCATGTAGAAGTTGCATGTAAGGTCTAGTCCCTGCATTCAGCCAAGGCTGCTGGTAGCATGGCTTGTCTTGGGTGAGAGACTTCAGAGTTTGAATGCAAATAATGCTTGATAATGAATAAGGTAAATCAACTTCTTTTCTTTTTAGCTTTTAATTATTAGATGTTATTTTTAAAGACATTTTCCCTGATCTTATTTGGGGAAAAAAGAGACATGGATGCCAGTTCATAAATCCAGTCTAGAATTCATTCATTCAGTGCCTCTTGG
The DNA here is from genome assembly GCF_929443795.1 of Astur gentilis. Classification (NCBI taxonomy): domain Eukaryota; kingdom Metazoa; phylum Chordata; class Aves; order Accipitriformes; family Accipitridae; genus Astur; species Astur gentilis. Next base: position 15,622,697 of record NC_064904.1, read on the forward strand.
GATAAAACTTGGGGTGACAATTCATAAAGCTTTTATTCTTCAGTAACTTATTCCCTGACTTAGCTGGAAGACCCATTGCTTGGGATACAAGAACAATATATCTGACAGGAGACTGGCTGAGTGATCACTCTTAAAAGCAGGCTAGAAATATAATAACTTGGATTTTTTCCATTGCAAAAATAAATAATAATTTGACAGGAGATGTCATTACTGTTTAATGACTTTGTCTGAACAGAACAATTGAAGGAAATATGTTTGCTCTTCCTCATCCCTTGCCATTTCCATTATGTCATTAGGTCTGGCCATAACAACTGGAAAGTTAGAACATAGGAAAGGCACTGCCTGCAGGGCAAAAAATACACAGTGATGCACGGTAGTAACGATGTGTATCACTAGGATAGACATCAAGATATCAAGGTCTATCAAGAGAACAGAAAATGAGAAGGAAGTTTCAGTGGAGGTATTTTGCATTGACTTAATCAGTAACCAAGCCATTGTAACGGTGACTTAGTAAAAACACTGTCACATCCCGCAGAAATGAAGAAGTTTGTACATGTCTAGGAATTTTGGCTGCTTGGACTTCTTTGCTAAGTTCTTGTTTTTATTTCCTACATGTGGAGCATCTGCTATTGAAAAGCATCTGCCTGGCTGTCAACACGTACCTGGTCTGGCACCACTGTAAGTGATTTCGTCCCCTGGGGTGGATGGCTGGCCACATGTACTGAGTCAATTATTGATTTTAAGTTAATTGATGTGATTGTTAGTTCAAACTGTAGAGCTTGTCCTTCAAGAGCCAGAGGCCAAGGTTTCAGTTTTGGTTTCCTCAGCTGCTGTCACCTCCTGCAATGTTATGCTGATTGGAAGGGGAGGGAAAGACTAAGACTGGCTGTCTTGGAGTAGTGGAGAAGAAAAGGGTAATTTTGTCATTGTTTCCACTGTTAACCCCTTTTGTGCTCCGGAGGAAGCCCTCCATGTCTCTCTGCCACAGTCCATTGCTGCATAAGCAAAATTTCAAAATCTGTTTGCCCATCCATATATCAGAAGAATCATTCCAAAAAGGCCCTTTCTACAGCACTGAGTACGAGTGCTGGATTGGGCCAAACTCAAAGCTGAAGGAGTCAAGTCTTCATCTCTGATGTAGCAGTGAGCAGATTTAATATAATTTGCCATTCAACAGACCAAATTTATGTCTTTTCCTGGCCTCTAACAGAAGGTGGTATCAGCTCACATTTTATTATCTCTTGCAGGAATCTTTTTCATTAGCTTATGATAGCACTCAATCTCCCTGATATCTGGTCCAACCTCCCTTTTTGCAAACCTTGTTAAAATTTTGTCCTCAGTAACTTCTGTACAGTGATGTTCCTTGGGCTAATCACATACCATGCAAAGAAATATTTCTTTTTAAGCCACTTGACTTTCTCATCTTTCCAACCCATTCCCTCAGGACTGTGGCTGACCTTAAGAAAAACCCATCATTCTACATCCGAATCACCAATACACATCCAAATGGTCTAACTCCTGATGAGGACATCCATTGTCTGCCAATACTGGATGAAGAAATCAGTTCTCTGCAGCTTCTGGGCTGTCAGTTGAGTGCTGGGTGATCAGCAAGATGCTGGCGGGTATAGGAGGGATTGGTGCAGAGTTCTTTTGTTGTTTCTTTGCAGCATAAAGCTTTTGTCAGTGTAAAATCAAACCAGAATGGCAACAGTACAAAGCGAAGCTATATAACGGAGCCAGAGGCAAAGATCGGAAGCATCTCAGGTGCTGCAGGCTCCTCCCCAGCCACAGCTGCATTTCAGTAGCACCAGGGGACAACAGGGTCTTTGTCACCGCAGTGCTCCGAGCACTGCTGCAGAAGAGATCTGCCCTGAGTAAATAGGATCACAAAGCATGCACACACCTCTGTCTCCACGGGCTTCCAGTGGGTTGTGCACCCACGGGACAATAGAGGGATGTGTGTGAGGAAGCGAGATATGAGCGATAGTTATCTCAAGTCTTCACATACTGTAAAACATCTTCAGAAGGAAAAAGTCTTAAAATGCTGCTTGGGAGCGTATATGCTGTCTGCTTCATCTGAATGTGGAAAACCCATGGTGATTCAGGCAAAAAGCAGCTTTTTGGTATAAAGACTGTTTAGGCTTCCTGGATGTGAAACAGCCTGAGGATCACTAGATCTTCTCTAGCCTATGTGACAGAGGGCACAGAATTAAACCGTCTGTGGGGAGCCTGAGAAGTAGTGGTTCTGTAAAATTTATCTTCAAAAAAGCCAGCCATGAAAACCTTTGAATTGCACTGGTGGGTTTCTGTTGTGTTATACCCTGAATGTTTTATTGAGATCCCTGGTTTATTCTGGATGATACCAGGAAGATTGGCAGAGAAGTTCTTTTAGGTCCCAAGAGGCAAAATGAACATATCTGTTCTGTGGCTGCTAGTCTAAAGAGCCAGATCTTAAAAGAGTCAATGCTTTCTTGTCTCAAGGATAAAGTTCAAATCTGTACGATCAAAATTGGATGAACATTAAAAGGAAAAAAATCCCACTGCAAACATCCATGCAAATAAACATCACAGCTCTCTTTCAGTGCTATTTATAGCTCTTTCAGTTTAATGACCCCAAACATTGCATGAAGGGTTTCTCTAATGTGCTACCAAGACTGTTTATAGGAGACAACTGTCTCAAGAATGTGGTAGTGTGAACACTCCCACGGCAGCACCCATGCAGAAATTGCAAATCTCCTTGGGTAGTCTCTTCCTGTTTAATAAAGTTTCAATGGGGGAAAAAACCTGACGGTATGGGGTTTAAGTCATTGCTTACATGCCACGGCAAGAAGAAACCGGTCGAAAGCAGTGTGCATTGGCACTCATTTAAAAATAACTAGCACATCAAAAGTGTGGACAGATGTGCTCTTGTGCCTGTGGCTGGAGAAATTTGGGATGTTACGGCTCACGTCTGGTTTCTGCCATATCTTGGCTGGTGGTTCCTCCCCCATGGGAAGATGCTGCAAGGCAAAGCTGCTCCATGCATGGCCTCTCGACAGTGTCAGGGTGGTCCCAGTCTCCCTCGGGTGCTCCTGCCTGTCCCGGGACTGAGAGTGACCAGCCACGGGCAGCCCGATGACCAGCGACAGCCCACTTCCAACCACTCTCTTTCATGGGAGGACATGAGGAGCAGGGATTTGTATCGGTGCTGTGGCATATGGGCAGGATATAATAGATTTATGGATTTGCACAGGTACAAGCTGACTGCTCTTGGCAAGAGCAGTAGTACTGCTCCTATTCTAATAAAAATGCCAGAACAGAAGACTCTCCTTTCCCGCGCGGCCGGCAGCGCTGGGATCACCGCTCTGCGAGACTGCTGAGCGCTCCAGCCCACTTCAGTGCAAAGGCAGACAGATTAGATTGAATCATCACTAAAGAACAAAAATGTGTCTCCTAACAGTAATTAACGGCTGTCGTCTTCTATATTGCTTTTAATTTACAGAGCTTCAGTCATGGCTGAACTATTCTGTATGCTATTCATTAGCTGATCACATGCCACTGCTAATTTTTTTCAAATGGATTCACTATTTATAAATGTTCACCAGTTTGTGCCGACACATGAGGGGAGGGAGGGACATATTTACGCCATCTACTTTATGTCTTTAGTGCAGATGCTTTGCAGTTCTGCTTTGGAGGGATTGAACTCTCTCGTTTATCAAAGATGCAACTTTGGCTCCTAAAGCTATTTGTATGACATTCATCTACGTGCTATGCCTGAACTAGACAGTTTAAGACTCACCATCCTCTTCTCCTTAGACTTCAACCATCTAATGAGTCTTTTCACCTTTGTCTGCACAGTGGGCCAAGTTAGTAGCATGGCATTGAGGTACTGCTGCTCAATCACTGAGGGTTTTTTATGTAAAAAAAATAATAATTCACTTTTAGAATAGAACAGAACAGAACAGGATAGGATAGTTCCGGTTGGAAGGGACCTACAGCAATCATTTAGTCGAACTGCCTGAGTACTTCAGGGCTGACCAAAAGCTAAAGCATATTATTAAAGGCATTGTCCAAATACCTCTTAAAACCTGACAGGCTTGGGGCATTGACCACCTCTCTAGGAAGCCTGGATATAAGTTTTAGGGTGAATAAATTTCATGTGAAAAATTGCTGGTTTTTTAGGGTTCATGAATACCAAATGGGATGCTTAGTGGCTGCCTAAGTAACAAATAACACACATCTCCCTTCTGTGTTTCACAGAGCAAGCCAGTTAATTCTGGTACTATTAAACCAACTCTGCTAGTGGCTGAATTGAATTTTTTTGTTGGTACAACCTCAGCCCTAATTAAACATTTATAACCTCACATAGCTAGATACAATACAAGTCACCCTGACTGAGAGACCTTTGCTCACGGAAAATCAGCATTTGATGTTCAAAAGACAGAATGGAACCAGCATATTAAAGCATCTACCCACTATCCAAACAGTCCCTATTGTTACAGTTATTGCCAGTAATATCCTGTTTGTCACTGGGATAGCACTTTCGTTCGCCTGCTGTAGAAATAGCCATTTACCTCGTGGCTAAAGCCTTTCAGTATGGGACTTGGAAATTCACCAAAGGTAAGGAAACCTACTCAGAGCTCTGGCTTCCAGCAAAACCTCTTCAAAATGCCTTGAGAAATTACCAGACTCATAAACTTCCACACATCCAACAAAAGAAACCATTTTTGTATCCAAGTAACAAATTTGCCTTCCCCATCTCCCTGGCATTGCCTCTGACCCTAGTCTACATCCATCACATCCCAACCCTGGCAACAGGCCCCAAAAAAATTCATTTTTGTGGACTGCGGGTGAAATTTGTGGCAGAATTTTACTAGTGCGGAGCTTATAACTGGTTTGGACTTTTGTACAGTGCAGCTCCATACACGGTGAAACACCAACAGCCTTTTCGTCCCAGGCATCGCCGTATCTGAGTTGTAAAGGCTACGTAAGTTATCTGCAGACAGCCTGCTCCTTCCCTGGGTGAAATCCATCTACTGCCTTTGATTTTCTTAGAGGCAGGTTGGGCCCAAATTTCAGAAAGCGGTTTCAAGCCCCTTCGTGTGAAAGGCACTGAATAAGTACCGTACAGATCTAATAGTGTTGGAGCTGAGCCCTTTGAAACGTTGGTTGCTTCCTCTGGGCCACCCTTGTCTGTAACGTTCACCTGCTTCACCCGTGCCATGAAAACATGCCTGGGGAAGGAACTGAAAAGATGCAACGCAGCAGGGCAAGTAAACGCAGCTGGTGCTGTGGGGCCGTGAACGGTTAACGCCTTGGCCACGGCAATGGTGCATCTGGAGCTTTTCCCAACGCTGGGCTGGAGAGTATCACTGTCTCTCCCGAGTCGCTGGAGTTGCGGCAGTGAGAAACTGCTCTGAGATCACCACCCCCTTTTTCCATTAGAAAGAAGGAAATTGGTAAATGCCCTGGGACTCACAACTGCTGGTAACAACGCCTGGGTGAAAAACCTTCAATGGAAAGTGCAGCTTTGCAAAAATCTGCAGCAATTAATTGCTTTTGAGCATTTCCAGTACAGAACTGAATCAAATGGTTTCAGCTTGTTTGGGAAAGTTGAAACAGTTGGTTTTGGCAGGGGCGAGGGCAGGGGCAGGAAAACCAGTTCCCTGGGGTAAATTCAAGTGTGATTTTCCAGAGCCTCAACCACTCCGCAGGACCTGCCCATGTGTGAAGCCTCCCTGTGTGCCATGGTGCCTGTGGTATCACCATGCCCACGGCACCGCTATGCCCACGGTACTGCCGTGCCACCTCTCCTCTTGACCGCGGGCTGCCACGCAGATAGCTGTGGAAGGGGCTGCTGCAATAGGATACCCTAAAGGCTGTAAGCTCAGGTGTAAGGTTGCCCCCGGCGAGCTCTTTTCTCTCTCAATACCCACAGTATTTTAAATAGGTTATGTTATACTTTATGCCATGTAATATTTTTATGTTTTATGAGTGGGATTTTTTCCAGCACTCTGCTCCAGAAGTCATTTCCACTGCTCAATTCTCTGTGCAGTTTTGTAGTGAAATTGGTTTAATAAATGATGGGATTTCTCAAAAAACTGAAATTCCGTTTTGGATCAAGGCTGGTTTTGACCACTGCTGCTGGACAGGGTTTGGTCTCAGAATAGCATGTTAATATACAGAGTTATTTTTTCCCTTATCTTTCTGAACTTTCTCATTGAAAACATTTTTAGTTTATATTTGTGTACTGTAATAGTTAAGAAGGCAAATAAGACTAGCTGGAGATATTTTAGCGGTCTAAATTTTCAAACCCTGAAAACACAGCTTGATTTAAAAGTGCATGCATACTGCTTTTACCTGGCACCCTAAGGAAATAAAGATTACGCAGCGACACTCTTCATCTTCCTGTCCCCCTCTCAGCCCTCCTCTCCCTCAGTAACTTTTGAACCCACCAGCAATTTCTACCGCTTCTGACAGAAAGGAAACAAAATCAAAGCACGTCCCTGCGAGTCACCCTCGGCTGGCTAGGGAAGAGAAACTCGGAGCGGTGCCCCCACCGGGTGCCAGCCTGCCCGGCTGGCATCAGTCCTATATGTGTGCACACACGTGTGCACCCACACTCACACCAAAACCACCCAGCCTGCAGGACAATGCATACGAGGTCTGGTATCGGCTACCGTATGAGTTTTTCCATATGCAGAGGTATTAGCAGGGCATGGGAGACAGCGAAGGACAGGGGCGTATTGCTGGGAAGCAAAGCTGGAAGGGACAAGCAGAGCTCAGCTTATCATGGGAAAGTGGGTGCTGTTGCAATATAAGACATAAATTCATGCAGCCAGGCTTCCTTAGGGTTTTTGGCTCATGGAAGTACTTATTTCCACCACGCAATATTCTTATATCTTGTCTGGGTAAAGGGTTTTTTCTAAAATGGTCATTTCATCTATCTGGTGGGAAGGGTGGATGAAAGAGAGCGTTGCTTGCATTAGAAGTGACGCTGCCCACTCTTGTGGAGGAAAAGGTCTTCACATTTCCATGGATCAGATTCTGCAATTACACAGCTTTCTTGTTTGGCCAGTTCATCTGCTAAACCTGACATGAAGCCAGAATGAAAACAGAGATTTTCCCATTACAGAATACCAAATCTATGATAAGCCACGCCATGAAAATTCAGTTTTTAAGGAGGTGGGGAGAGAATGAGGGAAACTCCAACTGCTGCTGCAAGATAAGCAATGAGCTTTGCAGTGCTTCTAGAATCTGTTTCTCAGGGATCTCATAAACAACAACAACAACCGTAAGCCAAAGGAGCAGCGAGAGAAGAAAAACAGCAGAATTTGGGATAGGAAAATTTAAACAGAAGTCTGATCAACAGTTTTAGCCTATCAGACCATCTGCGTGATAACTTTGGGCACAGCTGGGTAAAATAAGTAACTGCTACAGAAAGAGGCCTGTGAATATTGCACTTAATCTGTGAGTCTGTTTTGCACAGCGATGCAGCGAACATCATCGATGGTCTTGATTATGCTCATATTTTTTTCTTATACTACAAATTCTCTCATTATAAAGTACTCAAACCAGTCACCACTTCTGCTTTCCCTACCATCAAGTTATAGTATTAAAATGTATTTATAGATGGAGTAACAAATGTCTCTGAAAGGAGCATTACATTCTGACAGCACTGAAAGAGACTATGCTGGTTTTCTCGAAGATTACTCCTTAAATAGGATATAAATATTGTAATTTATGCACCATTTGCCGTGAGGTACAAGGTCACCAATAGCATATAGTTTTATGTGTGTGTATATATATATATATATATATATAGTCTTCATCATAACTGCAGCCTGTGAAGTTCAGAACATCAGAATTTCAAAAACAAAGCAAAAATACAAACTGATGGAGGCTGAATTATATTTGTTGTCCCCAAAATCCTGTGGGTTTAATTGCATCCCTAATGCTGCTTATTTGCCAAAACCAAAATAAAAATGAGAAGCAGGCAAATAAATTCTCCGAATAAATCCTGCATTGCCCCAATTGTATGAGCTGCCACCTAAGCTGCCTGGCTACCATCCAGGCCCAAATCACACTCCCGGACAAGAAGTAACCCATGCGTCCCCTCTGAACCGTCCTCTCCTCTCCCTGAGCTTCCTTTACCTCCCTCCTGGCTCTCGTGGAGCTCTCAATTAAATTTCTTTTAAAGCACTTTCTTACCTGCATAGTGGTCAAAAACAGTGGGGACATACTCCTCTGGGAAGGCATCATTGGCATAACTCATCAGCAAACAGGTTTTCCCAACTGCACCATCCCCAACCACCACGCATTTTAACATCTTCTTCGTGTTATTGCTGCTCCCGTCAGTGCAGTTGTCATCTTCTTCCTTGCAGTTCATTCTTGCTGCTGCTGCCGCCGCCGCTGCCGCTGCTCTTGCTGCTCCCAGGACTTCCAAGTGCACATGAAGGAAAAATGAAGTGCGATTGTATTGACTTTTCCTGAGTTTCGGGGGGGGGGGGGGGGAGCAGCAAATCTCAAACTCAGGAAATCATACTAATGTTTCCAGGCTGTCACAGCCGCTTCTAACAATTACCAGATCAGTCAAGAGAATCATCGAGGTGAATAAATTAAATATATAGAGAAAAATATAATAAAAAAGCGATCTGTCCTTTCTTGTTCGTCCGAGTCAGGAAATCTTCATCCTGCCCCGGAGTTCTCAGTATTTATTGCGACTTGAAAAATATCAGCAGCCTGCAGCTTTGATTCGTGTCTCCCTTCCTCCAGCTTGGCCACAGGAATCAGGGATTCCTGTTAAATCCACTCCATTTTCCATTTCATTTCTAACATGGAGGAGAGCCTGGAGGTTTTTAATGGAGTTTTTCCTTTCTTTCTCCAGCTTGCTGTGTGTCAGGAAATCATGGGTTTCCTGCTGAATTCCATATTAGGATCAGTGGGCTTGTGAAGGGCTGCAAACAATGGGAGCTCTGTGTGTATTTGTACTTTGGAGGAACTCTGCCAGGACATGGAGAAAGAAAAACACTAGAGGTCTCTCTGCAGAACAAAGTTTTTAGGCATCCTGCTCCATCCTGCGCTCCAGCTGCTCTCGGGGCTGCCGGCACCCAGAGGGGCAAGTTGGATTTCGGCGAGGCTGGGAAAGATGCGGGTGTTGGACCGACGTGGCCAGGCGGGGTACGGGGAGGCTGCGAGCTGTGCCCCTGTCTCAGGGTTGTCTCTTGTTCCCAGGAGTGATCTCCTCTGATCTCAGGATAGGTGTTTTCTTCCATTTCGGAGGGGAAAGGGGGGGAGGTAGAAAGGCAGGCGGGAGCTGTAGTGGGTAGGTAGAGTTTAATGTCAACTGTCTGTGGCTATAGCTCTTTGAACTTTGTTAGACAGAATAAATAATTGATTTTTCAATTCAGGCACTCGGTTTCTCTTGCACTTCCCCTCATCCACCCAGTAAAAGAAAAAGAGGGAGTTTTTCCTCTCCTAGTGTAAATATGTAAACACAGACAGAGAGAAAGAAGTGGAATTAAGAGTTACAGGAATTAAAAAATTAAAAAAAAAAATAAAAACACTGCATAGCAGTCTGTGGAAAGCCAGCTTTGAAATATATGATTCCTGCTTCCTCGTATGTTTTGTTCCGGTGTTTCACGTGCCTCCTAAGTCTTCTCTCTATTTAAATATATAACAGTCTATATGCACACGAAGGGCCAAACTCCCTGCTCCTTCCACAGGAAAGATTTTGCAATTTCCAGCAGAAACAAGCCAGACATTTACATTAACCCCAATACAACAGCCCAGCACATCCTGCTCGCTGCATTTCCCTTCCACAAGACTCAAAGGCTTTGAAAAGGGGAAACAACCCCCAGCCGGGACTCCACAGGGAAGGACACGGGTGCTAAATGCCTCCCCCACCTTGCTCATGCCTGTTTAGAAAGAAATGCCCAAAAGCACACACAGACTTAGAGCAACACACACCTGGGAGCGTGAAGACCAACACAACTGTAGAAACAAACTGTCTTAGCCCCAAACTGCATTGAGTAAAGAGAAACACAACCTTAATAATGAACGTCCTTAGCCCCAGGTTGCAGTGTCTTTCAATTTTTGCAGTGAAGGGGCTCAGGAGAGTCTTGGTCATTCAGTTATTTGCGCACCATGCCCCATGTTCTCCATCTTCTTCATGTCCTCCTCCTTGTTGACAACAGGGATCTTAAGTAAGCAGTGTTTGTTAGGCCCAGTATCACACCCACTGTCACAGGGCATCACTAAAGGGTTTCCCACAGGTAGGATTTCAGGTGGCATCCTCTTAGCTTCAAAACTACAGCCCCAGGCTGAGGTTTCTCCAAGAAAACTCGTGAGCTCTGGGCACCTAAATGCCTGTTCTCCAAGCATTTACTCTGCTGATCACTTCCACCATCAGCAGCACAGCTGGGTCATCCTGAGGGGCATCAAGTGTTACAGGGATTTATTCTTTAAGCTTCTTTCTAGCTGCAATCGAGGTCAAACTCCAAGCCTGTTCCTCTATTTAGCTATTATGTAGCTGAGTAGGTACTAGCACACTGATACCCTCTCTGCCTTTGCTTACCAACCTAGTGACCTTGTTGGGTAAATTTGCCAAATATATGAGTAAGTGCATGTTGTTGCAAGGTAACTGAAGAGCCTGAGGAAGCAAAGATTTCCAATAATTCATGGTTCAATTCTCCATTACCTCTATCAGACAAAAGCAACAGCTATCTTTTTTCCCATTTTACACAGGCATAATCCATCTCCAAGCTTTTTCAACATCCAACATACAGTAGTTAAGGCAAGCTTTAATGCTACTTAGCCCAGATTTAGGCCTACAACAAAATCTCCATGGCTTATTCCTTCATGCTTAGCAGGACTGTATCGCTTTGACCATAACGCTGGGCAGGCTCAGCAGGACTGTGCCCACCTCGATTTTTTTGCAAGAGTGTAAACAGTCAAATTCCCTTGCTGTTCGTCTGGAGGCTTTAACATACATTTTCCTTTCCACCTTTCTTTAACGGGTCTTTGAAAATTACTTAAAGGGGATAGCTTTTGTGATACTCAAAATATCGAGGGGCTGAACTGGAGGGTCTTTGCAAACCCTACCAATTCTCAGCTCTGATGTATGGGAAGCTTTGTAGGGAACCAGTTTTCATTAAGATTCATTAATAAAAGAACTTACATCCCTTAGCATGCATAATGGAAGTGCAGCCACGCTGTTAGAGCCTATCTAATGGCTTGTGTGGAAGAGGCCAACAGGATGAGTTTATCTTGAAGGTGAGGAAGGCTGACATCTTGCCTGTACAACTCAAATTCAGTGCTACATTTTTGCTTTACCTATATAGATCATACATACAGCTTTAGAGGAGTTATGATAAAGTTATAGCACCTGTATCTGGACTAAAAACATATGTTTTCTTTAATTTCATTACTTAACCTCGTTTGGCATCATTCAGATCAGCTGGACCAAAACATCTTAAGAGCTGGTTTAATTGCAACAAAGTATAATCACATTGTTTTACACTTTTCTCTCATGAGGTTGAGACATTATCCCCTCTGCTACTCTGTAGTTGTATCTTTTACTTGCAAAATTGGCCCGGAATCTGCTGTGTGAATTAACAGCCAGTCCTGTCATCTAGCAGTCTAGCAAAGTTTGAGGCAATCCTGTTACATTTTACAAAAGATTTCTTAACCTGCAAATTGCAAGTGACAATGCTTGAAGTTAAGCTGACCCTTCTGCGGTTGCTGTGCAAGTTTCAGCTCCCCTAAGACTACTTAGGGGACTTGTGCAGAACAGAGCTGCCTGTGAGCCCCAGCATGGAAGTCACAGGGTTATTGGTAATTATTAGCAAAGCTCAGAAGGTCTGGTGATGTAATCTGGATCCAGGGCTTTTTTGCCCTTTTACTAATCAGGTTAGAAATGGTCAGATTTGCTCATAAGATCTCAGTAAGAGCAGGCTGGTTCCAAGCCACAAAGTTTGGAAAGACGTGGCTGAAGCAAAAAAGTGAACCCAACTACTCTGATTACTTGGAAAGCTTGTTTAAATGTGTATGGCTCTTGGGTATCCAACCCAGTTTGTTTCCTACTCATTTTACAGGCTTCTTGCCAAGACCACCATGGCAAGAAGGGAGGCTAAAATAGATAATAGATATGGGCAGGTGCTATTAGCACTGTGGAATGAAGATGTCACCTGAGGCACTTTCTAGCAAAATTTCTCAAGCAAAGAGCTCTGCTCTAGATGAAGTGCCTCTGACCTTTTGTTAATTAACAAATTAACTGGCAGCAGTTCTATTCCTGGGACTGCTGAGTAAGTCCAACTTCCACATGTCTGTGTGGAAACATCAGCTTCATCTTCATCAGCACATATCTGCCAGAGCAGTCCCTAGAGTCGCTTCCTTGGGGATTAGCAAGTTCAAGGTTGGTGCAAGAAATTTTGGTGAGAAGATCTGTAGGAGATGAAGGACTTGCAAATTTGTTAATTAGCTCTGCCATGAACAATATGATTGCCAATTAACTCTATATTTCTCTGCAGGCTTGCAGAATGGAAAAAAGGATATGATGCTCTATTGTGCTCTCCCTGCTCTCTTCCCCTGGCCAACCCTGCCGCTCCCATGTTTCTCCAGTGCCTCCTGCAATGCAGTCATCTTCCTTTGTGCAATCTTGTGAGCTTAAAAATTGACAGTTAGGGGAATTTTCTCCATTAACTGGTTTCCTCACCAGACCTGACCACCTTGATTTTATAGGGGCCTTATTTTTCCCTAAGTCTTGTCCTCCTGAACCCTCCCCTTCATCATCCCCTCTTCACCTAAACCCAGCAGATCTGTCTCTACATTCTCACCCACAAGAGGCACCTCCGTGGGGTGGGGGATTTTGAAAGCGACTGCACTACCGTGAAGTTTTTCTCCCCACGTCTCGCTGCTAGAAATAGCAATGTCCAGCCACCCTCCTTCCACCTACCAGCGCTGATGTGGGAATGAAGTTTCTGGCACTAGTACTGAACTGTAAATTGACTTCAGGCAAATCTTCTCACATTTTTTCTTATCCTTTGTCTAATCTGTTTAGATTGTCAGAGTTTTGTAGGGCAGGAATTGTGTTGGTATTAGACTGAGCATACCAGAACCATATTAAGCTTAACTATCACTGTGCTGTTAAAAACAAGGTTTCCCTGGCCATCAGATTCAGGACCTTTCCTGGACTACGTTATGGTAATAGCCAGACTCCTGAGGCTAAAAGAATTTGGGACTTTAAGACATCCCCACAGTCACCGTATTCTCGGGGAGGACATCCCTAGTCCTAGATAAAGCAGCCTTGGGGTGGCTGCTCTTTGTTCTTGGGTTGCCTGTATGGCCTTCCACATTGTGCTAAGAAAAATTGAAATAGGGGCACTTTATCCTTATTCCCTCTACCCTCTCTTCCCCTTCCTTGCTGGCAGACCCATTCATCAGCCTCCCACCCCACTAAAGTGGTCGCTGAGACCTCAAGTGGATTTGATATATTGAAAAGCAGAAGCAGCAAATGAAGGAGGAAAAATAACAGTTTAACAGTGACCACAGGAGGGGTGGAAGTGCTCTGTGTGAAGCCTTTTTAGAGGCAGCTTGCTGAAGGGCAGGTGCTGAGGTTCAACTTTGAGGCTTGTTGAGTGAGAGCAAACCTCTCCACAGCCATTACACACCATCAGTCACGCTGCTACCGTCACCACCACGATGGTGGTCCATGCCATCAGCAGGGGATTCCCTGTTTCATGCTGCTGCCATGGATATAATTAGTGTCATTGGGTTTCCCTTTGGAAAGACGAGCTTATGAAACAAATGACTTCTGGGAGATGAGGTCAAGCAAAGGATGATTCATGTCCTGTCCATCAGAGTACCCTCTTGCTTCCCAGAGGCAGCTGCTATGTAATGAGAATTGCACATGGTGTATTTGTGTGTTTGTGAATGGGGGGCTGTTTTCAGCTAGGAGAGATGGTGCTTAGCTTGTTACCTTACAGTTCATTCTGCATCACTGACCATAGATAGTGCTGTGTTACTTACCCATCCATACAGCTGGTGGTACTTGTCCAGGGTCTGTATTTCCAGCTGTTCTGTTCATAGGCATTTGTATTTAGACTTTGAAGATGAGTTTTCCCAGGAGGGGACACCTGCCTCTGGATGGTGGAATATGTGCATCTGGTACATAGTCTGGTGCATCCCTATGTTTGCGTCAGGGTTCTCTTGTTTCCTCCCAGAAAACTGCTGGCTGTTTCCTCTGCCTTCTCTCCTTTCTCATTTTGCTCTTGCGTGGCTGTCTCATTATAATTCCCCCTCCCTTCACCCTCACCCTCTGACTCTCCCTCTCCCAGGAATAGAGCTGATGCCTGATGAAATATGTTTACCTCTCTCCCTATGACAGTGGAAAGAAGTGGACTTAGGTAAGCATTCAGCCTGGGATTAGCATAGCAGGAAAAAATACCACTTTAGGCAATTTCTTCCTCTCCACCTATGATATTTTCCATAGAAGTTTTTTTTTTTTCTAAATTACATTTATTTTAGGTTGAGCAATACATCAGGAGGTTAAACAAGGAGGAACCTTACCTATGCCTCCTCTGCATTGTGGAATGGCATTTGCCTCTGGAGATGGTGGACTGCTGAGAACGTAAAGGGGCTGCCATCAGGAAATCAAGCTGCACTGGGGGTACCAAAATTGTGACCAATTAGCACAGTGCGTGCATGCACTCAGTGAAGTCATTAAAGGGACAAATCTATTTTGTTCACCTCTAAGTAATGCTTGGGACATAATATGCAATTTCTTTAAAAGCAGAGAAACTTCCCCAAGTCAGATGTGACCGAATGTAGTGTTTCCAATGGGGGGAAGAAGTTCGTGTCTAAAAACATGCCAGTTGGAATCCTTAGATTTTCAGCTTCCCCCTTTTCAGGCCAAATTGCCAAGCTGGCTTTATCGTTGAAATGAACACACGGCTGATTCATAAAACACTCATGCAGAGTTTTTTGCTCTCTTGTAAAGAAGGGAGCGGGCTGCTTCCAGGGAGGGAATGTGCTTTTGTGCTACATGTGATCTTTCTGCCTCCGCTCAAAAATAAGCAGAAGGCTGGTGCTGCCTCCACATTCCAGGAGCAGGCAGATGGGAGGAGGACCAAGGTGGAAGGCAAAGGGATGTCATGCTTTTTCTGCTGTGTCTCCTTGCTGAGCCTATTGTCAGCAAAGCCTGTGGCAAAGGCACTGCAATGAGACGTAGGAGCACCGTTTCCAAACCTGCTGCTCAGACTTGCACAAGTGGAGTGGATGGTTTAAGCTATGCCCTTATCTCATGTGTAAAACAAGAATGAGGAATGCTTCCTTTTTTCTGTCTATTTATTCTGCTAACCTTCAGGGCAGGGACCAGCTCCTGCATTGTGTGAGGGGTGTGGTGGCTCCATGACAAAGCTAAACCAACTTACTTGCTGACTGTCACCAAGAAAATATTTGGCCTAACCTCATACATAGAGAGGTTGTTAAAGGAGAAAATGTGTAGGAAACTCTTGTCTTTTTTTTTTTCCCTTCATGTTGGTTTTCTGCTGGCTGAACTCCCCCAGCTCGCTATGGGGACAGCTTGGCTTTCCACCAGTGACAGTTATGGGAGGAGTGCTGGCAGCAGGTTACTTTGCTCCTTTTGTAACAATTGGAGTTTTATTTGCATCGCCAAATCATCCTCTTGCTTTAAAGGTGTCTGGGTGTGGTGGTAAAACAAGTGAGGCACCCTACCTAGAATGCTGGAATGTATGCCCCAAATTGCATGAGGTCTAAGGTTAGAGCATTAAGTCAATGCCTTAGGACCTACAAGTACCTGAACATGTAATGGAAGGGGGAGGGAGAGATGGGAAAATAGTCAAAGCCGTAATTTTCAGTGTCTGCTGGCTACTCGCAGGTGATTTTTGCAGCCACAGCAAGTGCAAGGGATGTCTTGTCAGCTCACCACTTGGGGGAAAGACGGGTCAGAGCGCGTGTGTGAATTGGTTGATAACTCAGCTCAGTGGCTAGTAATCTTTCCGCCCTAATGAAATGCATGCCAAGATTTTCTTGTGACCAAAAGCCGTCAGACACATATCGAGTACCTTCAGCTATGGGAGAGGGCTAGATGAGAGCTCCGGGGAGTGGCTGCTGTGATTCTCCAGACCTTCCTGCAGCGGGGACAAGCAGATGCCATCACCTTCGGCAGGTCCTGGTGCCTCAGCCTCTCTCCACAGTGGAGGCTCATGTTAGTGACCCGACAGCACTAGCACAGCCCTGCACCCCTCCTCAGCTGCTTCTGAAGGATTTACAAATCGCACCTAGCTCCAGGGCCACAGCCTGGGCTCTCTGAGCTGGTGCCATGGAAATGTGTTCCTGTGCTCTCTGAAGCAAATACCCCGGTGCTTTCCAAGAGGTCTATGCAGGCTTTGCAGTGCTCAGTGGGGCTTTTGCTGCAGGTAACACAGCTGTTAATGTACCTGTGCTAACATATTTGGTTTGTGTGTGGCACAAGCTGCAGTCACAGCTTTGCAGACATGACCCGGTAGGCGTTCCTGGCTCTCAGGCTGATGCAGAAACTCTTTCACCCATCTGTGCTTCCTCTTTCTCATCGCTGTCTGGCTCATTCCTCCTCTGAGTGGGCACTCACCTCTCTCATTAGGAAGCTCTGCTTATCTAGCGGTGGCCATTTGTGAAATTTAGGCATAGTGTATCATTGGGGAGCTGACTGTTAAATACTGCGGTATGGTGCTCTGCTCTGCACTGTGCTGCAATTAAGTGATGCAGCCCCATGAAGCTTTTAAGGGTCAGGCCTCCATTTCCCTGCTCCCCCTTCTCCCACAGTGGCACGTTTATGTAAAATGAGCCTGGCTGCACATTTGCCACTGTCTGAGAGCTGCCTGGGTTTGCTTCCAGTGTCTGCCATTAAATGGCAGGACTCCCTCTGGGTTGTTTTCCTTAGTTCAGAAGCACTTGAGACTATGCTGTCTTTATGAAAGTGTATTTTGCAATGGTGATATCTCAAGAGATTCAGTGGGCGAAGCTGACTCCTAAGAATTTCCAGTTTTGTTCGACTTCATTGGAGTCAAATGCAATGCATCAGAGAGGTTGTGGAGTCTCCATCTGTGGAGGTATTCAAAAGTTGTTCATATATAGTCCTGGACAACTGGGTCTAGAGCACCCTGCTTGAGCAGGAGGGTTGGACCAGATGACCTCCAGAGGTCCCTGCCAATCTCAGCTACTCTGTGATTCTGTGGTCAGATGCACCACGCAGCTTGACCTCTTCCTCTGTCTCAATGTACAACGACATTCCATGCATATTTATTTTGTATGCCTCTTCCCACATGTACCTCTGAGGACCAGCACTGCAGCATATTTCAAGAATTTGTACAGAACCCTCTAGTCATGAAGGAAATCATGACTTTTCTATCATTATCCATCATCATTATCATTTCATCATTATCTACTCATCTATCATGGATATTATTGTTTCTGTCAAAACAAAATATTATGTAGACTACAAATACGGTGAATAATATGGGGAACAGTTCCCAGCGAACTATTATTGACTGAGCTTGACTCCAACATAATTTCTTTGCTGTCTTCAGGACATATTTGGTAATAGTCAGATACAGATTGCTCTTGGTTACCGCAAATGTCTAGGAGGCGATCAGGTGGATCCGTTTTCTTTCTTGTCTCTCTGATTTGCACCCTGCAGGCATCAGACCTGATTATTTGCCTTGCGTTGGGATGAACTCTACATTTTCTGATATGCACAGAAGCACGTAACTTCTCCTCCTCACCTGTGGAAGTGGCTTTTGGGCAGAAGCCTCTGTGTCCTCTCTCCGAGGGGAGAGTACAGTACAGTATGGAGATGAACAGACGTCTCAAAACAAGTGGGTTTAACATATGAACCAAAACATTAGAACTAACTTGAAAACAGCAAGCAGCTGATAAGCATTTGTAATGTAAGCTTCAGACTTCTTTGATGGACTTTGCTCATCAGTGACAGGAGCAGAACAGCCCCAATTTACGTGCTGTAACTAATGCAGGAGATCTGGAGACACAGGCTGATCTCAGTAGGCATCGCCCAGTAGGACTTTTTTCTTGGAAAAGCTTTTCCCAAAGCCCTGGGCCCGCTGTGCTCATCTGAGCCCTGTGACCATATGTTGCACTGGCTTTTGTCAGGGGACCCAGCTGTGAAGCCTTCCTTTTGTCACAGACTGACTTCTTTTTCCACTCAGGCATCCAAGCAGCATGAGAACACACTGCTGCAGGAACCACTCCACAATCATACCCTCCAGAGCAAATAATCTTTAATGCCTTGGCCACAGAGCTTGCGATGACGGTGAAGCACAGCCAGGCTCCCACGTTTAGTCCTGAGCCCAGCAGCCTTTGTCACCGTCATCAGCTGAGCTGAGAGCCCCGTGCGATAGGTGCAGTTTAGGCAGTCAAGAGCAAAGAAACCTGGTGGCTTCCAAAAGCATTTCAGTCCTTCCTGTCCTCTCTGCAGGTCTATCAGCCATGTCTCAGCCCTATCTGAGAAGGGAAAGCACTGGGGGCCTGGAAGACGTTATGTCTTTCCCTCTGTCATGGTGAGAGCCCTCTCCTTTGGTGGCAAATGAACATCAGGAATAAGATGCTTCATTTCAGCCTGTTACCATTACACTGTTTGAAATGCTCCAGTGATTTTTAATCCTTCCTGTAGATCATCTTCAGAGCTTCATCCACCTTCAAAATGGCCGTTGAGACCAATTTTGCTGTGTTAGTTACTGGATAAATAATAGAAGTAATAATCCTCAGTTAAAGTCATTCACTAAACATCCAAATAATGGCATGGTGCTTATATACATTTCTCCTCTTTCTTAAGTGTCTTGTGCACTGTGAATTTTTTTTTACCAGATTGGAAATACAGCTCAGATTGCCACCACAGATTTCAATACCTCTTTCAATTTAAACTAGACCATCTTGGGCCATATTTTGATTATTGGTGAAAAAAAAAAAAAAGGAAAGAAAAAAAAAAAGAGAGAAAACTTACTTTATAGGTTTTCCCAGAAAAGGAGCTGCCAAGCTCCTCAGAAAATCTGTCCCCATGAGATTTCCCAACTTTTTTGACCAGGTTCAGTTATCAGTCCTTTTCCAAATTTGCACTGAGGTAAGGTGGATTGGAAAACAGTCCACTGGGAAATTATACAAGAGTGGATTCATGTGACAGATCTTTCTGTGACTTGTCATGCCATGAATAGCAGAGCAACAGCCTTTCAACACTCAACCATGTCACTGCCTGCCTCGCTTTTGATGGAACTGTGGTGAGTGCGTGCTTGTGGAAACAAGGAAAAAGTTAAGTAGTGCTTTTTGTCTCAGTAAAAGGTCTGGTTTGTGTTCTCATTCAATGTTTGCATAATATCTTAATTTAATTGCCCTCCTCTATCGGCCCCTGCTCCAACTGCTCTGTGCTGGCATGCAGGATTTGCATTCAGCAATGCTTTGAAGACCGCAGTGGAAACACGCTCCTGTTACATTAAGCATTGTACGAAGGTACAGGGAAACTCAGCAGCCCCAGCCTCAGGGCATTTGCAGTCTAAAGGTGCAAATGACAGTAGGGAAGCCAGAAGGGAAAGGGTTGCCCAGCTGACATGCGAGGTAGCGGTGTTGCTAGAAATAGCACCCCATGCCCTTGACTCATAAATCAGTGGTTATCTCCTGCTAACTTAAATGCCTTCGAGTCATGTGCTATGCCTACAGCAGGTTGCTCCAAATGCAAGACCAGGGCCAGTCTAGCTGTTTATAGGATTTTCCTGCTGTGGGATCTGTCACTGTGTAGTATTTGTGGAGGACTGAGCTAAAACTGTCCTCCAGGTGCCACTTAGCTGCAGGGCACACAACCAGTGGGCTCAGGCTGGGACGCCTCCGAGTCTCTCCAGAAGAGCAGAGATGTTTCCTTGGAAATGTCACTTGCAAAAGTACATTCCCTCTCCTGACCCAGCTGTATCAGAGACTGTATAGACACAAGCAATAAAAATCGGATGACACAGGGGCCTTTCCTTAGTTCAGCTCTTTCATCTTCCTGTTGTTGTCTGTCCCTGTTGAGATCATCTCTGTTGGCTGGGCTTGAATTTGGGTTTGAAGTTGCTGCCTCACATGGCTCACGCCAGCTGCAGCTGTTCTGCCCCAAGGGACAAAGTCCAAGTCTGGACACTTCCCTACGACGACTGAATTTCCTTGGCTGGCAAGTCCCTTGGCTCCCAGCTGACACAAGTCAGTTTGGGAACCAACAGGTTGGCAAATTCTGGGTTTTGAGAAGAGTGGATTCAACACGGGCTTGAAACCCAGGAGGATTTGACAGTATGAGATCTTCTTAGGTGCACAACTACATCCTACATCTTGTCCTGCCTTCCAGAGCGTAGAAACCACATTTGCATCCGAGCAGGATGGATCTGATCGGGCAAGCAACTTCACATAACTACGAGGTTACCTCTCGCAATAGGCAGCTGCTCACAGCTGTTGTTTCCCACTGTGGATACATGCAGCTTCTTGTTTATGATGCAGGGGGAAAACTTGGGCTTTCAAACCCTAACAAGCTATTTGCTTCGCCTTCTTTGTCTCTTCACACGGCTGACCTCCGCGTCCAGCCGCGAAGGCATTCTCTGGTTTAAGAGTACCGTTGAGCGGAGTGCCAGCAGGTGATATCCCAACCTCTCCTGCCACTCTGTAATTAGCAACCCCAAACATGGAGTGGTGTTTGACCCTTTGACATTTTTTTTCTAAGGCTTTTATTAATTTGACACTAGTTTTCATAGCAACTCACCAGGGAGCTGTAACAAACATTCATCTGTACCTGCCAGAAAATGGTGGGTTTATCTGCTCAAAAGGTTATACCAAGCGTCAGAGGCCAACTGTGGTTTGAATCCTGGGGAACGTTCCTACTGTTTGATGGAAAAAATATGGAGAATTAAAGTGAGAAAATTATGATTTAAAAGCAGGATTTGTGTCACCTTGAGCTACTGAGCTCTGTTATTGTGGTCTATCAAAACTCTTACTCTCTGGGGAGCAAGCAGGTAGGAGACTTTTAACACCCCTAATGTCAGTGTTCCTGAAAGAACACTGCCTTGTCACCTGTAAATTAACTTAAAATGAAGGGTTGTTCCATTTGGTAGCTGATGGAGAATTTTTTCATCTCCCAAAGTGAACTTTTCCATTGTTTCCATGAAAAACTCTTCTCAGTGCTCACGTGATCCCTTTGCTCCTGTTCTGCCCACTTCTGGTATGAGCACACTGTTGCATAGCAATGCTTGGACACCTCAAATTGTCCTTTTTTTTTGGCCAGACACTGTGGTGATGGCTACAGTATGTGCGAATTTGGGTATAGGGTTTTTTTTGGTGGACTTACACTTTTGGTTTCATGTGGTGTTTTGTCCTAGGATCCTTTACTCTAATGCAATTTGATGGCAGTATTCACCCAGCTTATGCTCTGTCTGGACAGGGGGATATCCTTTTACGCTTTCCTTGACAAACTTGAAATGTTCTGTTGGAAGATACTTCTTCATTTGCATTCACTTTACCCCTAATTCCAGTCATGATCTCATTACTGTAATCAAGGACTCTGTCCTTCCTATATTGATTCTTCACTCTTCAGTAATTTACAGCCTCTTCTGTTTTTTCTCTTGTTGTTGCCCAGTTTGCAAACACATCCCTCATGTTTCCCCTTCAGTGTGGAAGGGGGTGTTATTCAACACAAAAGCATCTTTCAGTGCTATCTAGTGGCTCAGCGTTGTACAGTACGATGCTCTGTCCAACAGTAGATACCGCATAACCAACTTGTTTCAGACATCCCTGCAAGGCTCATTTCTCTCACCCACCTGCTGAAGGTGGCTTCAAGGTATCCATCGTACTACCCTCATTTTCACCTGTTCTTGGCTCATACCTTGGTTCTTCTGCCTAGGAATTTCTCCTCTAGCATAAATGAAAGCCTCTAATTCTTTTAGCCTCAGGCCACTGCTCCATGATGTTTACTCGGAGTCTTGAGTAAAATCTTGATGGGTTCTGAAAAGCTTTGGATGCACTGGACAGTTAAGTGACACACCATGTCAGTGGTCAGTATGTGTTTAAAAAGCAATGTAGTTGTTAATGCTGCATTCCCCCTGTGCAGATTTAATGGTGGTGGACCCAAATCTGTACAGCCAATATTTTTACTGCTGTTGAACAGATAAATCTTCCATTTAAATTCTCTTGAAAACTCATTAGTTTCTGTGTCAGATCCACTTAAGATCTCAGTGAAGCTTCCACAAAACAGCTTGCGGTTGAGACAGGAGGTCATTTCTCTCTCACACCCTATGGGGACAGCATATATGATTTTGTGTGCCTGTTAACTGCAAGTGGTCTTACAGTGGTCTTCAGCTCGCTAACACCTGCTGCTAATTCTGGCGAGTAGGTAAATAGGCCCATGCTGCTATTCTTCCCTGGTTGCTTCCATTTGCAGCGAGGTGTAATTTGAGGGGCTGCACCTTGCACATGTTTGCAAAGCAAAATCATTCCTAGGCGTAGGCAAGTTTGGGATGAAGGAAAGGACAAAGAACATCCAGACATCATAAAGCAGCAGTATGTGTCCAAAACATACCACGCTGCAGTTTCACAGCTGCCAGCAGAGAGGGGTAGCCAGGCATGTAGACAACAGCTGCACTGCCAAGGAACAAAATTACAGAGCCAGATGTTCCTCTTGGAAGTACATTACACTGAACTTGGCGGATGAGTGTGGTAGCTGCCAAGTACATCTCTTATTTGGTCATAGGTAATGATCCCTCTATCAGGGAATGTGGAGGAAAACGACCACACAGCATATCCTCACCAAAATATTATAGTTGAAACATTAACTTCTCCGGGACCAAAAAGATTTGGGAGCTCCATGGCAACCTTCACATCTTGTTTGAAGGATGATGTTGTTTACTACCAGGCATGAAGTGAGAAACTTACAGTAACTGAAGCCAAGTGCTTTCAAGGTATTTGTTACTGAAAGGTGACTAAAAGGCTGATAGAATTTTTATAGCAACCACAGTTGCTTGTGGGTGCTGTTGTATTTCTCAGCTAAGACTGCAAGTGAGAAGGAGAACTTCTGGTCCTGTCTCTAAAGTAAATACCAGGAGTCTGGCTTTCTGAGGACATGTTTATGCTACAGCCCTGTCCACAACACAGAGTGGTAAAGAGAGATCCAATCTAGCTTTAAACTAGCCAGCTGGGTGTGAGCAGGGACTAGGCACTTTCCTCCGCTCACTGCTTGTGTATCTATCTTCAGTGGAAAATTTTGAAGCCTGATGTTGCCCGTATTGCTGTCTAGAGCTAACGTTGCTAGGGTCCACGGTACTCTGCAATGGCAGCATGTAGACCTATAGGCCCAGATTCATGCCAACTAGTGGGATGCAATTCATAAAAGTGCCTGACTTGAGGGTTTGGCTGTGG
The DNA here is from genome assembly GCF_929443795.1 of Astur gentilis. NCBI lineage: Eukaryota > Metazoa > Chordata > Aves > Accipitriformes > Accipitridae > Astur > Astur gentilis. The sequence continues at coordinate 15,646,109 of NC_064904.1, forward strand.
TGTTGCCAACGGAGAATGACTGACACCTCCTTAGGGAGATCCACTCTTCTAAAGACCCCAGACACCCTGTAAGTACTTATCTAGCGAGGGCTTAGATGACTGAATCTTTGGAAATAGGTAATATTAACATCTCTGAGAGAACTGGAGAGATAATTCATGTCTTGTGTGTCTCTTCAGTCACCTTTCTTAAACTTTCTGAATTTGATCCTTCTCTCCTGGGCCTCTCAAGTTGCAAACCCAATTCTTTCTTTAAGTATCTTCTATTTAATAACCAAAGAAACTAACAATAGCCCAAATCCCTCTGCCAAATAAATCTCTCAGTAAGGAACTTACCCCTAAAAATTACTTTGGCCCCACATTTCCCCTGCGTAATATTAAACTCACTCCTGCACCATCAACAAATTTAAGATCTGATATCTCAGGGATTGCAACAGAACTCAGAAAAGCTACAGATCATAAATGAAACTTGCAGATCACACTGAAGGATTTCTTTGTCTCTGGTCACATCTAGTTCATGGCCCTCACCATTCATCTGCAGCTCAGGGAGGGAAAAGATCAGGTTAAAAACTGTGGGTTTGGAGGGAGAATGCACTGCACTGCTTACAAATTTTCCAGGGAATTAGGGACAGTAAGTTTCTCTCCCCACCTAGTGGTCATTAAAAGACTTTATTAATAGAGCAGTAGCCTAAACCAGAGTGCTTGACAACCCTCCATGAGTGATGCACTGTGCATTTTTTCCATGCCAGCCCAGGGAGGAGATGGTTGATCCCTTTGTTGTAGATTATCTAACTGAGATGAAAGCAGAGAGGATTTCTGGAGGATTCACTTTGTTTCCAATACGCTCTATATCAAAATATGACCAGGGTAAAGAAACGAACTGATGGTAGGAAATTATTGTTAACAAACGATTGGGCAGTGGCTGCTAATTTTTCTTTCCTCTGCAATCCTCCTTCTGTGGGTTTTGCAGTGAGTGAGAGCAAGTTTGAAATGTGCCAGGAACAGAAACATCTTTATTGCTTGACAGCTTGTTTGGCCTGGCTGTGGTTAATTCTTTCTGCAAACAACGTGACATTGGGAGAGGGAAAAAGAACGTGAAATTAAAATGAATATGGATGTTAAGCAAAGCTGATACTGACTTGTCTAAATTTGAATAAGGGAGCTAGGAGAGTAAGTAGTGAAAGCAAACGGAGTTGCTTGAATTCTTCCCATTCCAGTGCCCTAAGGTGTTATCAGTAACATGGGAAAAATATATATATGAAGCAAAAATGTGGTCGTAATATTAACACAAGGCATTCCACTACCTTCCCTGAGACTACTCATACAAACACAGCCTGCAGGACTGTTAAATGGGGAGTGGTTCTTTTTGGGAAAGCAGTGCTTTTTTTTTCGTTACTCTCCTTTTAGTGTGGGTCATGAAACACAGCAAAGAGAGCAGCCCCAATGATACCTGGCGCTGACTCTGGGTTGCCCACGGATGGCTCCATGCCTCAGTGCTAGGTGATCTCTCGTCACATTTTCCAGCACTTCATTGTAGCTTTATTATTCTGTAACTGTGAAATAAGGGTAATGATATTTTTCTTTCTGTGCATAAAACTTGGAAAATAAAAGCTGAAAAGTGTACTTAAAGACTGCAACTGCATCAAAAGTACTGGCTGAGGCTTATTGTTTGCAGGACAGGTCACAGAGGGGAAAGCCAATGCCTGAGTCCTGCTGTCCTGCACGTGGAGGCAGGTCCGGGGCAGGGGTCCTAGTTCATGCTGCTGTTGTTTCCCCCAGCAGACGAACTTCCCAGAGGACCCTTATAGAAAATCCCTGGAGCTTAAGGCTGCACTGAGCTTTTTGTCCCTTACCTCTGAATGCAGACCCAGGTAACCTGTGGGGACACTGGGTGGAGGAGGAACTCGGAGGCTGCTTGCTCACGATGCGGCTCCACCATCTCACCCAAGATACCCATTTCGGCCCTTGCTGATGAGCCTTCCCCTCCTGCACACTAATAAAGCCTTTTTAACCGACATTTGAACTGCTCTGAGCTCTAGCAGGTTAGGACAATCTTCCCTGGGGAGGAGACAGACATTTCCCCTCAGAAAAGGGGTCCCCATTGCCATGGGCTGCCTCATCTATCTGACTGAGTTTGGGTTTAATAAATCCCTAAAATAGTAAGGGAAACTGAAAGCCCTGTGGCACCATGGGAGAGGATCAAATTCTACTATGGGTCAGGTGAGGAGGAGAAAAAACTCTGGCAGAGGGTTTCCACGTGTGATACCACCTTTCTGAAAGGTATGGTGGGATGAGCTTGGGATGGAAGAAGTGCAAGTCAAATTTCTTCCTTATCTCAAACCTAGTTATTATTTTCTGCACTTGACTCTACAGAGACCTTTCATGCTGTGCCTTATAGTAGTATAATAAAGCAGATGGAGAGAAATGTGAGTCTTCCCTCTAGCTCTCTTATCAATACCTCTGTACAACAGTAAATAACAGGAAAACAGAGCTCGCTTGTCAATGTTACCAGCTGCCGTTTCTTTCTTTAAACATACGGTCATATATTTATTGCTGACTTTTCTGAAATAAATAACAGCATGGGACACGGCTGTGGACACATTGTCTTACCTAAATAAGATCTTAGTGACAGCCAATGTTGGATATGTTGTGGGTTTTTTTTTTTTATTTTCAGTAGTTGTTTCCTTTTCAGGAGGTGCCAGAGAAGCTAGTTAAAGTCAGACTAGGTCACCAATTAGTCTCAAATTAGATTAGGTTGACAGCTAACCCTAATTTACACCTTGACATATAGAAGGTATATTTATAGGGGCATTGAGGATGCATCATTTGCCCGGCATAGCTCTATAAGCACAGAGGGGAATGCATCCCCTTCCCCATCAGTATTGTGTCTCCTGCCCCCTGCCCAGTCACAGCTGGTTTTGGTTTGTCTGTGGCCTCTGCTTGACCAGACATCCCATTCACGTCCTGCCCTCCTTGGTGGGTATGACCTTCTTCACTGAGGCCACTTGCATCTTCCTGAAGTTTTACTTTCCATCATTAACACAATTAATGGAAATATTGAGTACAATTGAGCAGGATGGACCACTTCAGAAGCCTGATGGCAACATGTGCTGTCAGTCTGAGGACAACATGTTGGGACATGTTTTTGCAGGCAGGTGCTCCTGGAAACCATGTTTTCCTAGTTTCTCATGACTGAAATCAAGACATCCAACATCTACCACCTCCCCCTTTCCCAGTCATCCTGTCAAAGAGGGAAATGAGTTTGGGTTTAGTACAATGTGTTCTTGACGCATCCACTCTGGCTTTTTTTAATCACTTTATTGTTCTCCTGGTGTTTATAAACGGATTGTTTAATAATTCGCACTAGTCTCTTTCCAGGCTGACAGTTTTATGGTTCCCCAGATTCTCATTTTCCACCTTTAAGAGGGAGAGGTACTCTGTTTACCCTCCTGGTATGCAACGCAAGTGCTTTCATGCGAAGAAGCAGCAAAATGATATTGCATTATGACAACTATTCTGAGTCATCCTGAGGATTTAACAAAAACAACGGCAGTGACAGGACCTGAATGTTCATAGAATAATGAACATAGAGCCATAACAAAGCAGCAGGACGAGGCTGTGCAGGTAGCGTTGTCCCGCCTTTGCAGAGGGTGCATGGCAGCACCGACGGTTTGGTTGGAGGGGGCTGCAGAGGGAAAAGCAGCTGTCAGACAAGAATTGCACATGCTACAGTATCACTGGTATCCAAACATTTGGGTATTTGGCTCCTGGTATTTTGATATTTTGGAAGTGCAATGTTGACTTGGTGCACAGCTGTCCATCTTCTAGCGTAGAAGAGCCAAATTTTCCTTTTCCAGCATGCACTGATGGCCTGAAAGAACTGAAAGGCCAATGTACGACATGTAGCCTCAATCATATCCACATTAATCCCTGGTGTTCAAAAAGGGAAAGAACCCTGTAGTTTAATAAAAAATGAATTAACTTCCCAAACAGCTTATTTTTAAAAAAGTTTCTTTTTCTCTGACATTGCTTTATTGACCTATTTTGGTGGATTAGGTACTGGGACATGACGCTTCTGTAAACTTTCTCAATAAGCTGTGTTAGGTACAAACGTCCCTTAAGAAAACTGTTCTGTTCTTGCTGCTGCTAACTATACTCTTTTTATTATTCAGAACATAAGGACACAAGGCAAAAGAACAGAGAATCCAGAAGACACCTATACCATTAATAACTTTCCAATTTTCCCTTTGCCTGTCTTTGCATTTAAGAAAGAAAATATTTAAATTCAAGTGTACCGTTGCTAGTTTGGATCTGCGTTTATAGTGTCTCTTTCTCACAGCTTAAACAATGAAAGTTCGGGGAAATCCCATCATTCTGGTGATAATGAATTTCAGTCTCTAACACCTTTGATGTGTAGCATCACATGAAATATTTGTTCATTTAACACTGAGCAGGAGTTGTGATGGTGTTGCAGTGGTTCTTGAGTTTCTTTCTTTACAACATTGGATTGTGGCTCAACCCTAGGCCCTTGCTATGAAGTGTAGGTCCTGTGCATGGGCATACGAGTCGATACACTAAAGGAAACAAAGGGATGACTGAATTCTGGAAGGCGAAGGCATATTTAAGTGTTTGCAGGATCAACCCCCTAATTTGACATTACCCTTTTAGAGTAAAAACAATAGCATTGCTAACTACAGCACACATTGCAGTGTGTTGGGCTACTGCCTACACAGTGAAGCAAGCCATTGAAAAGACATTGCTATTTCTAATTACCCTTTTATCTGTATAGAAACAACAACCGCAGAAGAAATCTTCTATCTCATAGCAGAACCTGAATGCCCTTTTTCTTACATACTGCAGCAAACAGAAAGCAGCTACCTGCTTTCATACTAATTCTTTGAAGAATATGGCATTATTTGCTATTCCATGTTGGGTTGCAGCAGAGTTTTGCATGACAGACAGACTACTTTTTTGGCATAGCACCTGGAGAGGCTGCGCATGGTGTGTGTCTGTCATGTCCTTAGTGATGCTTGTAAATCTGCCCTCCTATGTCAAGCATGGAAGAGTATTTGGGGCCAGGTCCCCACCTGGTTTAAAGTGGTCTGGTGTGCTGAGGTTGGTGGATGTGGGGTGGTTTACATGAGTTGAAGACCTGTCTCTCTCCTCACCCATCTGCCTCCCAAGCACTGAGCATTTCCACCGCGATGGCTGACTCCCATGCCCTCTCCCCTCGGCCGTCCTCCCTGTGTCCATCTCCTCCCCAGCCTCTGGCACCTCTTGCTCCGTGTCCCCCGGCACTACCTGCACCCCACCAGTCCACTTTGGGTGGCCTCCGCTTTGCACTTAAGGAGGTATAAGCAGACATCAACCACTCCATGCAGAGCTCCTCTCCTGAGAGCCGCCAGCAGGAGCATTTCAGAGCTTGTTGGGCCAGCTCACGTTGTTGGAGGTGTTGAACCAACAATAAAGAGTGTAAACCTATGCTGAGGGATGATCAAGGTTGCCAAATCAAATCCCTCTTTTAATTCTGCCATCACCTTCTTTCTTTCCCTTTCCTCAGTGCTTTTCCACACTACAGACAAAAGCATTTTAAAGTAATTATTTTTTCTCAATACTAAAGCAGTTGCATCATGTTCCCAAGTCAAATATCCTGTTTATTTAAAACAGATCTCTTCTTCATTCCTTCAGTATTTTGTCAGCAGAAATTAAGTCAGCAGAAAAAATGTGATGGACACAAAGCCCAGTTGCCAAATATTTCCATTACAGAGAGCTCTCAGTCAAGTGTCTGCAGACATAATGAACAGGAGCCGCAGCCAAGTTCATAGCGTATTGGAGACAATATAAGGGAGGCTCATAGGACAGACTGAAGCTCAGTTGTGTAGGTATGCCCCTTTTCTCCCTTAAAAAGTACTTAAAAGTGGAAAATTTGACCATAGGGTCACTAGAACTACTGACAAATGGAAGTCCTTTGGAAAAACCTATCAGTATAGTGGTGCACAATAAATGGTTGGAGGTCAGCTGCAAAATATACACACCTTGGTTCTTGGGGAAGTGAAGTATGGGTATACCTAGAAAAATTAATCCTCTCCTTTAAGTGGGAGCTGTGTTACTGCTTCAGTACTCTTATGTCCTCTTGTTCCCTGGTAATGGAGAAGCGGTGTAGGTCCCTGTGGTTAGGAAGGACTGTGATCATAGCAAGATTTATTTCAGCTTTTAACAAACCATAGCTGTGAAGACATCTTGCAAGATATACACAGTAATTTTTTTTTTTTTCTTTCTTCTGTGGCTGATAAAATGGCCCTGACTGAGGATTAAGAGTATATCTAAATAAAAGTGAGGTAAAAGTGGGCAATAACAGCAATGTTGCCACGGTGGCACCGGCATGACTGGGAATTTAGGAATACCCTGGAGGTGTTGAACAGCCTTTGGTGTAAAGAATCCTCTGTTTTTGGTACCTGACCTCACTAATTTAGTGGTGCAACACTTCTGAAAGGGCTCAGGAAAGCATCTGTCCCTGATAATATAAAACCTCAAATATATAACAGAAATCAGCCATGGAGTGTTACTTGAAGAGGATGTATTGACACTGACCACCCAAAAAAAGCAGAGACTGAGCAAATTATGCTTTATGAAAGAAGGTGTTGAAAAAGCTGGAATATGTGTAATCTTTCTTACATTGGAGAGAATCTCTGCCCAGATCCTAAGTCACTGAAAGGGATGGGAAGAAAAGGTACATTTTTTTTTTCTCTTGGTTAATTGGTTGGTTTGCGCTATCCCATAGAGTTATTTTTTTAAATAAATCCTTGTTAAGGGATGTCAGTAGTTGGGCAGTTAGGCCATCTATAACCCAGGCTGGCAGGTTGCTGGCTCTCTGAAGGTGGCTCAGGAAGGTACGTATGGTATATATTGACAATCTACCGATGAAACTGAAGGGTCGTTTCTCTTTGGCTTCACGGAGGCATAGAAATGCACAGCCCCATAATAACCTACAAAGGTCATGAGAGCTGAAGCCTTCTCCTTGGCTAGGGAGTGGAAATCCATTAGATACTTCCTGAAGGCAGGCAGCCACCAGTTTGCTGCCACTAAGGTTTTGCTTCATTTTTGCTCCCTTGGAAAGAGTTGGTATCACTCTGAAGACCAAGAGGGAGTTCTGGATAGGAAAAAAATTAAAAAGGAAATTCTAGGATGTATTTAAATGCTAAAGGGTGGTGTCTGAACCAGAATGTGTTTAAAAAGGGGAAATGGGAAATGTATCTAAGAAAATAATTGAGTACTGACTGAAGATTTGAGGGGGAGGACTAAACTGACCAAGGGTGTCATTTCACTGGCTTCTTTTGTATTGCTCCTGGGATGAATTTGGCTCAAACTCTATAAATGTCAAAACCAGGTCAAAATATAATTATCTATGTTACTTGTACAGAGTCTTGCTCATGGTGGTTGCTGTTCACAGCTAAGGGTCCTGAGTGGTTTAGTAATACAACTAATGAAGACTAATAATGCAGGTAAATTGTTTTGCATCTGATGTAGAGGACTATTTTTAAAACTGTAATGATGTAACTGGGAAATCTGTGCTCATTTTAAAGTTCCGGATGGTTTTACAGTTATGTTTGATTTCTCCCCCAAAAATACCTCCAATGCAGTGTCTTCAAAACATCTGTATTTAAATTGTGTTTGCCTCGTCACTTATGATGAGCAAGGTATGTAGTTTCCTCTACTCTTCCAGGAAATGTGATTTACAGTTTTATACCCTGCACCAGGAATAGCAAAATGAGAGACCGAATTAAAGTCAGGAGGAGGCAAGTTTGGGTGCTGTGCAGGGGCAGGGTCCAGATTTGGTTAATTACTTCACACTGAAGGGAATGACCACTTTAGCAGTGAAATCATTGCCTTACATGTTATTTGGCAAGTCTCCTAATAACCAGTTTGTACAAATGAACTGAACTCTTGACACCGCCTGTCCACCAATGATTGTATAGTGGGATTTTTCCCTCTCAGTCCCTGTTTTCTACATGCACATCATGTTCTTGGCTGTTGCGTGGGGTCTTGGTAAGATTCAGGCTGAACATCCTTTCAGCTTACCGAGTTTGGATAGATAGTTCCCCTGGGAAGCGGGGGGCAGGCAAGCAGAAAAGATGAGACTGCAGAGCAACACACCCTCATCTTTCTTCCTTCAGGCTTTTTACAGGGATTTGATATGGGGATAGGGAACACTCCCACATTGCCTTTCAGAACTTTTCATATACAGGTTCCTATAGTTTTTCTGTGAAAGTGCATTTAAGTGCTCTGATGTTAGTCTTATTCTCTTTCCACTATTTGTGACCCCTTCAAAATTAATCTGCAGGCTCCGGGCAGCAAACTGAAAGCCACCAGCCAGCATATATCCCATACCACGTTGCTTGAAGCAAGCAACATAGTGTCTGCAAGCTTGGCACATCCTTCCCACCTCCGAGCACCTTGCAGTGCTACAGCAAATAAACCAACTATTGGCTACATATAGATTGTGCTCCTGGCCTCTCGTTGGGTAGGAAAAGTGTGGGCAGAGCAGTGTTTTGTTTAGGTTGGGGTTTTTTGAGTGTGTGCATGTGAGGTCTTTATGGAAAGCTCTTCTTCGGCAGCCAACAGCATCTGTGTGTGATACATCCAGGAAAGGACTTGCAACAGATTTCCTGATGCTCTTGTTCGTGGACCCCAAACACCCTAGGCACTGAAAGAAGGGTTTGGTGGGAACTCTGCTTTGCAAAATTCCTGGATGTCTCTCTGCCTTCCTGATGTTAACTTACAGGAAATCTCATCGTGGCCTTTTGTAGTATTAGGAAGTTGTGTTGATTAATACAAGTTACCTGTGCATTACTTTTAGTTTAATTTCCAACCTCAGCTGAAAAATGGAACAAATTATTGCAAGGAGACTAGTAAACTCGTATAGTGTAGCAGAACTGCAACCAGCAGGTCACAGAGCTTTTAAAGCCAAAGTCATGATGATCAGAAGATAAACCCTCAGGTGGAACCATTTCCTGATGGTGTATTGTACCAGGCCTTTGAGCAATCCATGTAAAGAGTGTCAAAAGTCCAGTAAAAAGGGTTATTTGATCCTGGATGAGAGGAACCTCAGTGGGCAGGCGCCAGGGACCAGCTGGGTACACAGGGATGTAACATGGCTCGTGCCCCTTTCTTGTGTGTCTGATTTTGTTCATGAACAATGACTACTGAACATCTTAATCTTTACTTAATTCTGGTTATTGTTAAATGATTTCTTCTCTGTCGCTTCTCCAGGGAAATGTTAAATTATTCTTTTTTTTGCCCATCTGTCTACTGGTGTTTATCTCTCCCTGGAAGAAATCCAAGTTTAGTAATTAAGGCACTAGGAACAGTCAGAGGTTTGATCAGTAGATAAAACATAATTATAACAGATCTGTGAGTCTCTCTGCAGTAAATATTTTAACACCTTGGGCCAAATCCTCCATTAACATAAACAGAGTTATTGGAGATCACACTGTCTTACATCAACTGGGGATCTGTGCAAAACTGCACAGACAGCTCCGTTGTGGTTGTGTGGGAAAAATAATAAAAAAAAAATTACCTTAAGATGATGAGGTGCAATACTCTGTGCCCAACAGGCAATTTGGATGAAATGTGGGGTTTCTTCACATCCTGTGACATATGCTTGCTTATCTTTTTCCCACTGCTGTTTTCAAATATCCTGAAATAGAATTATGTCTGTGCGGGTAAAATTTTCAAAACTAATCTCTTCTGTCGCAGTGGTGAGTACACTCTGTCTTATAGTTGGATTACATATTTTAATTAGCCAAGCAATGTAACTTATTCCCTAATTTAGGTGCTTAGGTGAGGGCTTGTAGTAGAAACATTTCACAGACAAAAATCACAAGAAGATAATTTTGGAGAACAGCACCAAATTGGCTGAAAATTCCCCAAATTCCACCATTTCTGGGTGTCTTGTTTACTGTCCTGCTGAAGTCTGGAGCAGGTTTCCATGCCATAGCTAGTGGCAGTCACTATTTCCGGCCTCCTTGACCTTGGAAAATGGGACATTGGCCACGTTCCTCAAGGTCTTCCTCAGCTGTGAGCCCTGGGGGAGCCTGAGGTCAAGTATTATCCACTGAACCTGCAAAGTACCAGATGTTGTCCTGCCGGCTCCTCACCCCTCCGGGGTGGATCGAAGGCTGTAGAGGGACATGTGGGAAGGCCACCTGCCATAGACATGGGAAGAGAAGGACTCTTGGGTGGAATAACACTCCTGCATGTGATGGAAAAGTTTCCAAGGAGTCTATATGGATGAACACAGTTTGAGAAGCTGTCCCCACCCTGGGCTGTGTTGAAAGTCGTTTCAGCTAGGCAGGACTTAATTCCTAAAGGATTTAAAGATTTTACTGCTGAACCAATAAAGAGAGCTGGTGGGGAGGATGAACCACGCTGCCGTCCCCAGCAGCGGAGCTCCCCTCCGTGCTGTGTGCTAACTGCTGCTGCCAGGTAGAGAGGCTGAAATATTTCCACCAGTGAGATCTTTGCTGATGGAAGGGAGCTGAGCAATCAGCTTTCTGCCTTGTCACAGATGGCCTTTATGGGGCTCAGGGTCATGTTCAGAAGTCATGATGGGATCTTACAAAGAAATGAGTGTTTAACCCATTGGGGAACCTATTTGCTTCAGTCGTGCTTCAAGCAGTTATTTGCAGAAATGGCCTGATGAATATTTCGGAGGTGCTCTCCATCTGATGGCATCTCACTCTGCAGGGGTTGTTCAAAAACCAAAAGGCATCAAAAGCAAGACAAAAGAGAACAAAGATGAAAATCAAAAAAGAAGTGAATTTTAAGGCCCTGGAAGCCCGATGGCAATTCCTGCCAAAATCATGTGGCACAGGTCCTGCAGGAGGGCTTGTGCAGCAAAGGCAGCAGCAGTTAGATGGGAACAGACAGCTTATAGCATAACAAAAGAAAGTAATTCCTCAATGTGTCTTGCTTCAAAAGCAGAACCAATAACCTAATGTCTTCCAAACAATGACAGCTCGACTAACACAACAGAGATTTTAAAGAAAGCATTGAATAAGAAGGTAACTTTATTACCATACGAAGTAAAATAGCCTCATTGAAATGTTGGGTACTGGTTTGATCTTTTAACAAACAGAGGTTCCAGGGAGCTGAGGGTAAAAGTTAAGTCTATAACTCTTCCTATATTAAAATATAATATAATAATATAATATAATCCAATATAATATGAAAAGGCTTACTTCTGTTCTTCAAAACCAGGGTCCAAGGCTCAGCTGGCCCTTCTGGGTGGCCTCTTTCCTTACGTGGAATTGATATGAAAACTCTTACCTCAAGTTTATGTCTGCACTGTGTGTGTGATCAAAGAGTAAACCTCAACGATCTTTAAAGTCATCGGAAAGCTGCGTGTCTATAAAAGAAGTATTTCATTATGATTCAGAGATGCCAAAACCATCGTTTCCCTTCAAGGTTTGCCAATTCATTTCAAACAAGATGTAAAGGATGCATCTGTGCAAAGGCTTGGAGTTATACAGCTGCAAAAGGGGGAAATCAGTTGTTTATCCCTTCAGAAGTCTTGCATTTGCAAAAGTAAACAATACACAGATTGGAAAGGATGTATCCCATACCATACAGTGACGTCTGTCTACGTCTAGCTGTGAGCGCTCATACAGGAAAAGCTGCGGTTGGTTCTGACCATAAGCTTTTGGAAGCAATAATGAGAAAAGCTTGTGGCAGCACCAGCACATCTATAAAACATAGTGATGTTCCTGTAGAAATATGCTACTGTGGTTAAATACAGACCAAGAGAAAATATACCCCATACAGATTTCTTGATCAGATGGTTTCTGGCAGGGGAAAACAATTAGGAGGTATTTTCAGACGTAAATTTACTTTGGGCTGAGCAGCATTTGTAAGGTAAGAAATGTAGAGCCCAACCATGCCAGATGCTCAACCTTGGCGATTTCATCACATTTCAGTGGTACAGTAGCTGTCAGCTCAGCAGTTGTGGGTTACCTGGGTTTTGGGGATCCACACAACATTTGTTCATTTTGGGAGAATGTGTTTCCCAAACAGTGAAGAAAGATCAAGAAACATGAAGTGACATTATATATCTGACAACTTTAATTTCTCTGGGATATTTTTGTCCTCTGAGACAGAGCTTGGTAGTGCTGATTGAAATGGCATGCTTTTTTTTGTTGAAACTAAAAAAAGAATAAACTGTCTGCAATTAGAATTTTCAGGGCTGTGTTTTCTTTTCCTTCATTTTTCCCATTAATCTCAAGGACTCTTATTGGAAATTGCCAGTGGGAGCTATAGAAAAGGGTCTTGTTATTTACAACTTGTTATTTACATATGCAAGAGTTAACTCTTTGAGAAATGCTTATTGTTTGGCACAGTTTGTTTTGGTATTGTTTGCCTGGAAGCCAAGTGCATCAATAATGAGATTTATTATACTTTTTTTTTTTTCCTTAGAATCAATCCTGATGGCAGCTGCTGTCCTCAGATTAGCTATTACAAACAAACAAAACTTTTGGTTCAGATATTTGGCTCAGCGTTCAAAAAGCAGCTAGACAAACTCATGGAAGAAGAACCTGCCTGTAGATATTAAATGCAGAGGAAACACCTCTGGCTTAGGAAGCTCCTGAACTGCAAAATATCACAGTTTTGTAGACTAACCTGGGACTATATCTTCATAAGCCTGCTATGTTCTTGTATTCCTTCCCATACATCTGTTCTTAGCCAGTGCTGGAAACACGACAATGGGTCTTTCATCTGAGGTAGTATCTCAGTCTTTTATCCTCATGTTTTTATTCCATGTCATAAAAACGCAACAGCTTTGCTGCTTCTAACATATTTCTCAGCAGCAACACACCTGATTTTTGGAGCTACTTTGGCTCCACATTGCGACAGAAAATAAACCAGCTTGCTGATATGGTAATCTGCATGCCAAAGGTTACATGTGAAACACAAAACGAATAGGGTGTATTGAAACGGAAAGGTGGTGCAGTCAGGTACACCCCCCCACGTAACTCTGGAAACTGTCACGCTTTGAAAGTAACCATTAAAAATTAAAAAGAGATGTCATAAAACCTCATGAAAATCCCTTTAAAAGCTTAATTCTGGTTCACATATTTCATTAAATAACAACCAGAGCAGTAAACCATTTGCGGTTGGTTCTGGTCATACGAGCTCATTTGTGGCTTGACTTTCTCTTGATGAAATTCCTTGCAAAAGCTGCTCTCAAAGGCAGAAAAAACAATGGGTTAGTTTCATGTATCTGATTTAATCAGATTGCCCAAATTATAATTTTTCACTGCTGCCAGGGAATCAGAAACATCCCTGTATCCTTCTCTTCAGTCTCAGGTGTCATTCTGGCATGCGGTGTTTGGACCTGGTGAGTGGTCCAGTGGAAAGTTTAAAGAAATGGTTCAGACTGCTACAACACTTGTGTGGGGTCATCTGGCTATATGAGTCTTGGAAAACTTCATATTAGAAATACCTAGTGGACCCCTAAGAGGTTGTGACCGCTGGCTGAGGAAACATGTCAATGCTTCTCCAGCTCCTTGGTACCTTCACTGTCAGGACAAACATCTGCTCCACTGGTAGTGCTTCAATGGGTGTTCAGTTTGGCTAAAGAAGTACCCAGCTGCTTATCAGGGAAAAAAAGACCTCTCTGCAGATGGCTAAATAATCCAGCTTAACTGTACTAAGAGGCTCTTACCCTTACCTGATTCTATTTGGATTAGCTCTGTTCACATCGATGGAACTGCAGTGGTGTATTTGCACGCTGTCTTGTGTTAGCCTGCCTGGAAAAAATCCCAGCTGTCTAAATAAACCTATAGGTCATTCTGTTTTGGGGTTTTTTCCTAAATTTTATCATCAAAGTTTCAAGTTTGATTGGTGAAAAACCATTGAATTGAAACACCTTTCAAAAAAAGAAACTACAACTTAAAAAGACATGTTGCCTTAACAAACGTCTTAAGTTAGTTAGAACTGAACAGCTGCTTGAGAAATCCCAGAAGGACATAAAATAAGGCGACGCCTATTTTTCACCAGCACCCTCCAAGCAAGTTTACCACTTTTTCTATTATTTATTCAGGTCTTCTGGGTTCTTTTATAGAGATCCACTCAGCAGGAAGCAGTACTCAGCCTCTGCCTCTGATGGCCCAGGCAGAATCGCGTGCTGTCTTGACATGCTGGTCCCTCAGAGCCCGGGAAAGCAGTGAGAAATATGAGATGTCCTGCAGGAATGTGGAAAACATCATGTGTCTTGGAGCTTGGTGAATTTCCGGCAAAATTTACTTATGCTCCAGATTCATATTAATTCCTCAAAATCTGCCATTTGAGATGCTCTGAGCTAAGAAAACTGGAGGAAATTGAAAATCAGCATAGACTGGTGCCACGCTTGCACACAGGGTCTGAGTTATTTGGGGCCTCCTAGCTGAAGAGAACAGCTTTAGATATCCCCGTGAACCTAGTGAAAATCTCTCCACAATGCAAAGCAGCTGTGAAAAGCTAACAACAGTAAGTAAGCTGTGTTAACAAGGGAATAGGGAGTAATACAGAAAGTCTAGGGGCTTGACAAGTAAATCAAAGCTGGGCAGCAGTTTAAGAAACTCAGAAGGATATAAAGCAGAGCTGCTCAAGTGATTTCTACCAAAAGCTGCTGGATGGATGTAAATGCTGGAAGCAGTTGGGTCATTTCACCTCCAAAAGGATGGCAAGTTACACGTGAGTGCTGGGGAGAGGGGGGGAGGTTGATTTCCAGCACTGAAGGGAAACAAGGGGTGATGCTCGGGTCCTGTGTACAAAGTGGAGCTCCTGTATGCAGAACGGGGAAGGGGATGGGGAGGGATTAGATCATGTAGGGAGATTTGTGGGGCTGAAATGGGGTTGGGGAAAATGAAGGGGAGGTGTAGGGATGTCTTCTTAGAGAGGAGGTAAGGGAAACAAGATGAAAAGAGGTTTCTGGAGGCGGGGGGGGGGAGCAAGCAGAGGCAGATGTGAAGATAGGCTGGTGGAGGAGACGGCCTAGAGTGCGATTTGGAGATTGAGGAAGCAGAAAATACATTTTGCAGCCGGTCCTTCTTCAACTGCAAATAACATAGGTAGACGTTGCTCGCATCTTGGTAGCTGGGGAAGGAGAATAAGGGAGCATCGCGTTTGAAACCCTAGCACAGCCTGCCAGCCACAAAGAAGTATTTTCAGGACTATGGGAGGCGAAGAGAGGAGGGATGGCAGGTGAAGGTGCAAAGTGGGTGGCAGAGAACCAGTCTGTGAAGCTGCTGTGACAAACTCCTTATTAACAACTGGGGGCCACCTCGGATATCGGGTGTTGCAGTGTGGTTATTCGCTGTTATCTCCAAGGGATATTATACAGGGTCTGGGTTCCTGGGGTTATTGCCATGAACAGGGCTTCAGAACAAAAGGGTGACTTGGATCTGCAGGATTTGGGAAATAATTTAGTAGGTGGATTAAAGGAAAATATAGAAGATTTGAATAAAAAGAATTGGAGCTAATACTTTCTATTTGGACTGCACAGGGTGGGATTAGTAAATCTTATTCATTAGAAGCAGAGGTGTAGGTAGAAGCAACAATTAGTAGGTGGAATTCAGCCTCCTAAGCAAAGGTAATGGAGTAACTGGAGGCACATCTGCTTGTGCTGCAGTTAAACTTGGTCTAGTCTCTTTTAAGCGCGTTTCTCACTGATGCGGCTCCTTGCTGATCTGTCTGATTATGCCAGCTCACGAGTCATCACAGTGTATTTACATTTCTAAAACACAAAACACTTTGCCTAAAATCTTCTTATAATTGGTGATGGGTAAAGATCATCTTCAGATCCTGATCGCTATTACTCATTATATACAACATGAAAGACAGGAATGTTTTTCTTCCTTTGGCAAAACATTATACCCTTGGGTAAGTTTGGTGGTTCATTCAACTGCAGTGCTGTTTTCTGAATCTGTTGTGTTTATCCATTCTGAATCCATTCCACCATTGGAAGATGCAGGTGGAGGACTTAAGTCCAAGAAGAAGAGTTTAAGAGGCAAGAGGTCAGGTGTTTGGGTCATGAAAAGGAGGAAAACAGAAGAGTGGGATGAGTAGGAGCATGAGGTGGAGGGAGAAAGAAAAGGCTGCAAGAGGGAAAGGCAAATATACTCTGTGTTAGCCGGGAGGACGTGGGAGCTGTTGGAGCTTGGCAGAGGGAGAACTGGTCTCAGGTGAGGGCCAGGACCCAGCACTGAGCCTGAAACGCAGGGCTCAGGGAAGCAGCAGAGCCCATGATGTTAACCATCATGTGCATTCACTGTCTTCTGCTCAGTTCATTGGGACTGGGCTTGGGTGTCAACTGGAAGGCAGCTGAAATCATGGGAACACTTAAGTGTTAGGAATTGATGTAACCAGGGCGAAAGAATGGTTTAGAAGAGGCAGACAGTCTTGTTTTACAGCATAGATCTTTCTGATAATATTACGTTTTCTGGTTTTGTTGGCAAAAATCTGCCAGCAGGAGACAACTAATGGCTTTTAACTTATTGTTTTCTCTAAGGAAAGCATTATTTTTTAAAGATCTCTCCATTAAATCTGCATATACTTGGAGCCTGAAAAAACCAATCTGACTAGAGGGGAAAGAAATATAACAACTGAAAATCTATTTGCTAAGTCCTGCAATGGAGAATACATATTTTAATGCGAAACAGTGATGACAGGGGAAGCTTTAGACAGCTTCAAAGCAAAAGCATCCAGGCAGGCAGTCCTGCAGGACTTCAAAACCTTTCATTGAGACAAAGCTTTTTGTACATCAGAGCTTGAAATTCAAATCAAGCAGAGAGCAAGCCAAGCCAACTTTAAGCATTCTGCATTTCACTCGATGTCCTTAAAGGCTGCAAGAGTTTCTTCATTGTTTGCTTGCATTACATGCCATTTGCGGTGCTGCTTTGCAGGTGCTTCTTTCCTCTTTTTCTTCCAGTTTCGTTGAGCGGTTACATAGATTTGTAGCATATCACATGTGTTTTTTAAAGCTTTTTTTCAGTTGGATTATCCTTCCCTCCCTCCAGCCTCAAAGGCAGATTTACAGGAATCTTTTAGAGATATGACACTGCATTATTTTAAAAGCTTTGCTCTTCTTATCTTCATGGTCTTAGAGGTCACAAAGGACAACATGTGAGGATAAACATCAGGTTCCCCAGCATGGAATAAAGTCAGACTGGATTACACAAAACACTGTAACAGATAAATCCAGATACTGTTCTCAGTGTCTTCCCTCTCTCTTATCACTGATGAGATTTCTTGAATTTATTTTAAAATTACAGGAGGGCGGAGAGCCAGAAAGAGCAAAAAGTTCCCCAAATTTCTATCAAAGAATCTGAAATAAAATTTTAATTCTATGCAAATAATGCTGGTTCAAGAGTGGCTCAGTCGAGATATTTTTATGTCAAAACCAGCAAAGGAATATCATTGGCTAATTAATGATAGCATTTATATTTCATTAATGAATGTCCAAAAAATCATCTAATGTAGCATGCTTTCAAATTAAGGGCAGAGAGGAAACTACATTTGCTTTTGTTGAAGGAACAACTGGATATTGCAAAATTGTTTCAGTGATGAGGCTTTGCTGGATTTGATTCAAAGAAATGCCGAAAGCTTGGTTCTACGTTGCCCGTGTTTTATACAATAATTTCAGTCATGCCATCCTTCTCCATGCACTTTTGCCATTAAGGAACCTGTATGTTTTTATCACTCACAGCTCAGCTATGCCAGAGGTGGGGAATTGGGAGACTTTGGGTATGAAACTTGGCTTTGGCCAAACCCAGCAGAGGACGGAGGTGACTGGAGCGTGGGTACTCGCTCACAGGCATTGGCTCCCAGGGTGCAGCATCGAAGCCTGCACCAGCCGCCCCTCTGATCTAGGTAGGATGAGATCCAGGTGATTGAATGAGCAGCAACTCCCCCTCCTCCTGGTCCAGTTGAGTAAACAATAAAATTGGACAAACAGGGCCTGGGTTTGCCAGTGCTGCAGCAGCTGCACCTTCCATTGCAGTATGGCTGGTGCTGGAGGCGACGGAGGTCCTGAGGGGGTTTATGCCCAGGGAGGGTGGTGTCCCCGTGTCACCGTGGTGGTGGCTGCGGTGGACAGGCACAGCTCCAGGGACCTTTCACAGTCAGGAAGAGTTTTGGTGCCTCTGGTCTCAGGTGATGCTTGGTACTCTGCAGGGCACCAAGGGGTTGGGTGGCACTTGGGGGGCTCATGGGGTCTCATCCTGGGTGCCCAGTGGTCTCAGCACCACAGGGACCTGCTGAGGATGGGTGCCACTTACAGCCTGGCAGAAGGTGAACCGGGTGGCTTGAGAAAAGCTGTACCCAGCATGGGTGAGGAGTAGCTCTGCCAGCCAGGTGTGGAGGGTTAAGGCCAGCAGCAAAAAATAGCTCTGCTATCCTTTAAGCAGGACAAGCCAAAAGTACCGGGTTTGGCTGTGCATGGCGTGGCTGAGGGAGGTGAGGTTCATTTGGGTATGAGGTTGTTTTCCATTTTTTCGGAAAGGGTAAAGGGAATGCCCAAGACCCCACCATGTTTGCTGAGCAATAGGCATCTGCTGGGCTACCAGCAGTCACAAAATACCTCCTGGCATTCCCCTGAGTTTCAATGTTCTGTCATTTCATAAAGAGTTTATTTTGTCCCTCTCGGTCCTAATCCTGCTATCGCTGGCATGTTTTTAACCTGAAGACAGAGGTGAGGCTATCCCCCAATGAGAGGCAGCTGCTCCAGGAGCCAAGGGAAGGGACTGAAATGGGATTTATGCCTCCTGCTCCTGGCTGTGCTGTGGTTTCACAGCATAACGCTGAAAGTCACTTAGGTTCTGGACAGTTTAGCCATCTGTATGGTGGAGGCCAGATATGTCCGCAGGAGGCTGGCATTTGCTGATACCCAGCTCTGGGCTTCCTTGCTGATGAACGCAGAGCTTTTTTTTTAATAAAGGGCAATTCCAAATTTAGGATAAAATGGCTACAGAAAACTTACCCAGCTGAAGATGCTGTTAGTTTTCAGTTGGAGTGGCTCCTTAGAAACTACACTTAGAAATGTGTTATGGAAAAGCTAAAAACTCTAAGTAGCCTTTGTTTTAAACACCTGACCCACAATTAGCATTTTGGTTTATTCTATCAGGTAACGCAGAGGCCCTAGGCTATATGACTGCTGATTGCCATGCGCAGGGTTTGAGCCTGCAGGACGGGTTATTAGAGCACTCCTGTGATTAGGACTAGCTTTGTACACACAGAAGCATCATGTGTACCAGGATGCGGCTCCTTGCCTGTAGAGGAGGTGAGAAATGCATCCAGATGAATCCAGAGCATAATCTCTGTGCCTGTATAAAATCTTAAACGTTCTGTACAACGCTTTTGTTAGCTGTAACAGATGCAGGAATCCCTATGTGCATAGGCTAGGTTTTTAGCTATATATAACCAACAGGGGGCATTAGGTTTATGCTTATTAAATGTGTATTTCTACCTCTAGCAGAGAAAAATCTCAAAGTTGTTTGATTGAAAACAGCAGGATGGGAATCCTGTATCCTACAAAAGATACAGGATTCTGTTTTTTCCAGAAGATTTAATAACTGTATAAGTCTATTCTGTTTTCTTTAGGTCTAGTTTGTGTCTATTTCAAGATGAAGATAAGAGAGATTGATGTAATTAAGAACCAGATGATTTTTGTATCATCTGTAGCTCAAAAGGCACTTGAAAAATATGAGCATTTCTGTTGCAAATTGGTTTGTATTGATGATTTCTAGTTTTCTAACCAGAAATTACAGTAACGTTGCAATTATATCTTTCTGATGGAAATTAGGTCCAACAGTACACAGTCAACTGCTGCTCTTCATTATGGAGCAAAGCTTGCCCTGAGTTATTTGATTACTGAATGCAAAGGACTTTAGTGAGGAGCTACTGTGCAAGCAGAAATTGTTGTCTTCAAAAATGAAAGTAATATTTATTACAGAAATAATTATTATGGCTACAACCACTCATACTCCTGTACATGGGACTATTCATATATACATTCTGAGGAAGATATGGGTTTTTTTATATTTATAGCACTGACATGGAAGCAAATTTTACTCTTAACACATGAAGTTGGAAAACTGTAGCCTGCTCTGAGCTCCTGTCACATGCAAGCAGCTGGATAACTGTTTTAGGTGAAGTGATTTCTACAATCTACAGTTAATTTGAGCTGCATTTGGAAAAATGGAAATAAGTTAAGGAAGTAGATGTTAAATGACAAGGTGGTACAGCTGAGGAGAACTGCTTTCATAAAGCAATGTCAAAACAAATTGTTGGCTAAAATGTACCGACGCTTTAAGTTTCAAGAAGTTGATTTAATTACCTGCCTTATGTTGAAATGGGTTTTACATAACCTAATAACTTTAATTTCTTCCAGAGTAAAATAACAGTTATGATTTTGAAATAAAGTAAACAAATTAGCAGCCTCTAGCAGTTGTAGAGCTTTTGCCTGCAAGTGCATCTGGGATGCTGTGAGCAATTCTTGGTCCCCCACAGTCAGAGAAGAGAAATTCTAATTGGATCAGTGGCACATAGTATCTCCCTTCCCCCAAGCCCTCTTCATACCCCTGTCATAAAAAAAAGGCAAGAGGACTCTTGTTTGGTTTTATCTAGCAAAAAGATGAAGGGGCTACAACTGCAAACAGCCAGTCCTGTAGCAGGGTGCTGCAGACATATGAGAGATTATAAAGTAAAGCACAACATTTGCCCGAGAAAAATGGATATAACTTTGCAAACCTGCCGGTGATAAGGGAAGGTATAGTTTTTGGCAGGTCTTTTTAGGTGGTGCTTGAAGCAAGGAGGGTTGGATGCTTCCCAAACATTTGCCCTAATGGTAAGTGCATTCAGTCAGTGTCTTCCGCTGGGTGCCTAATCCCAAACTGCTCTGTTGGAAGTGGGAGATGCCCAGTGGTGGCATTTCTCAAATGCCTGGGTTGCTCTGATGTATTGGACCCACTGGTCTTCAGAGCAGGGGCTGTACTGCTCTCCCACCACTCTCCGCTGTGGTGGAACTTGGCTCCATTTGGCTTCCCTGGGTTACGGACCATTTCTCACCCTTGTTGGCTGGAGGAAATCACAAGGAGGATCCAAGTGCTTGCGTGTCCAATTTGCTGCTGCCCAGTGTTTCTGACCTCCACCTGTTGCCCAGTTTGTACGTTGGATCGTAACAGACAGCTCTGCATTATTGAAGAGGTTGTGGGAGACATCCCAGAGCCACGGGCTCACAGACAGTTCCTTTAAGTGCCATATCTGCATGAGAAGGACAGCCCAGACTCCCTTCAATGCACTCTAAGAAGCAGCTTAGTTTTAATTGCTTCTATCAGATTGTAGGTTTGCCTGTATGACTAAATGAAACTCTTAAAGATGTCAAAGTTTAAGTTACTAAAAGGTAATTGCTACAATAGCTTCCTCTTGGAACCTGCTTCAATTTCCGCATATATCTGACTATCTTCTTAATGTTAACAGTGATGTTTTCCAACTAAAGTCCAAATGCTTAGAGATGAACTTCCCATTCAAGTCTTCAACACAGGAGCAGCTTGTAATTTGAAAAAGGAGGGTCATTAGCAGGGCAGAGGGTTGGTTCAGATTCATCAATAGAAAGTACTCTCAGATATTCATCTCTTTGCTCATCTCTCCTCCCGCTCCCCGACATCTGTTTTTTGGATGTATGTACTGAACAACTTACCAGCCATGGAGTAAGTTTTCTTTTCGCCCTTCCTGGATACCGTTCCTGTAGTTTGCATTGCTCACCTCCTGCAGCCTGGTACTTGCATCAGTGAGTGGATGGTGCTAGAGTACAGCTGGTCTGTAAAGTTTCAAAGCCTGAAAGCTTGCTGTGGGTGTACGCTAGTGCATTTTAAAGTTCTTGGTCAGGATTTCCAAAGCATGGATCATGGGGAGCTAATATACGGGTCTGATGTGAGCTCAGGGGCCAAGTATCAAAATTAAATCCCTCTTTGATGTTTGCGGACCTCTTTCAAAAATGGCCTTGGGTTACTCTGGCCCAAGCCCAGGAGCAGTTCCCTGTGCTTACATGTATGTGGTGGTCTCGATGTCTCATTCTGTGCCAGACTCAGAAGCAGTTGTGCTCTCTGTGGTGCAGGTCTTTTGTCGCTCTTGTGCACTTTTCTAGAGCAGCAAGAAGGTCTTGAGGAAAGGTTAGAGCATGATAGCAGCTGCAGCTGCAGTTTCAGCCCCTGAGTGGTGGCAGCTTTGGTCTCCTGAGTGCTGGGATGTGTGTCCTGGTCCAGGAGGGACCCTGTAGTTTCTCCAGCTCCAGTGACTTGACTCTGAGGGACGCCACATCTTAAGACTTCTTCCACAGTCCAAAGGTGCTGCAGGCAGGACAAGGTCTGTAGGCTTCAGACTGGCCACCCACTATAGAAAGAAAAATGTGTTTTATCTTACATTGCTTACCTGGCATGTTAGTAGTCTTACGGGAAGCAACCAGGTTATCTAGAAAGATATTTTTGACAGTTGTTTGCCAATGCCCTGGCAGATCCTTCCTTCTTGTAAAGCTGAGTTTAGTGTCCTTCGGTACTTAATTCGGTCTGAACTGCATTTTAAACAGCATCTCATCTGTTGGACCTGCTTGTGTTCATGAAGAGTTGTGCTATTCTCTGCATCCAATAGAACAGCAAATTAGGGAAACCTTTTCCATCCTAATCAATTAGTCATGTAAGATGTAACCACTTTCCAAATAAGTGCTGGAGTAACAGCCGTGTTACTTGTTATGAAAGGTTTGTGTGTCAGCAGATTCTGCATCTATGTTATGTTTTCTGCAAAGCCAGCAGCAAATCCTAATAAAACTTAATGCAAGAAAACATTGCCAGCGTGGTGATAGGTTGAGATTAACTGCACTAAAAAGAGGTAATTCTATGCTAAGTTTTTAAACTTTTCTGAAGAGTCACTATTATAAACATACCAATTTAAGGACTTCTTTCTGCTTCTGTGAAAATCAATATGAAAACTGCACAGAATTAAACTAAAGAAGAAAAACCGGACAGCCAGCTACCACTCATCCTAAGCCTGGACAGCTAAGCTGTGCATAGGCCACGTTAGCACTGAGCTCAGTGGAAAACTTCACTGGTGCAAAAATATTTAGCTGAATTAGATGTTTTTTTGTGGAATCTATGTGGTTATCCTGCAGATCTTTTGCCTTAGTAGTTATGAAAAGGGACTCATAACGACTTTTTTTTTCCTATTGCAGTTAGACATACCTTGAAGGATAACGTGTATGGAAAGGGCAACTATAGCTGCCTTCCAGAATGGCATGAATGATCAGTTCCTCTGTCGTGTGATGCACCCATAGGTAACTGGTTTTGCTGTACTATACATTGAAATTAAGGTTTCCATGTCAAACCCATCTCTGTGAAGAGAAAGAGTATGCAAGCAAGGGCTGGTGCAGACATGCATCTGGTGTCATCCTTCTCTCTACCTGAAAAGGAGTTTGGGGCAGTTGCGTGAAACATCAGGCTGGCAATAAGAGGATCTAAGTCTGATTGTGGGCTCTACCCTCATATTTTTGCTAGCCCAAATGTTCTGTCTTAGTTTGCTATCTATAGAGCAATATTTTTTTGCCTGTCTTTAGCTCAAACTGAGCCATATAGGTATATGTATGTATAGGTATAGTGTCTTCATTGCCAAAACTTTCTGGCTTTCCAGTAATACGAGTTTTAACAAGTTATGTTTAAACTCAACATTTAACCCCCTGCTGAGTTCTAATGACAATCCCTTAAAAAAAAATTTGCAGCTGAGCTGAGCCCTGGTATAAGTAATTTCCTTCTCAAAGACATTTTTTATAAACAAGTGCAATAAATAGGTTTAAAATTGAAAAAAACCTTGTTCTTAACTGCATCACTGTTGTTATAACATTTTACCCAAAACATATAAAATGCTTAACTTAGACTACCTACATTAGAAGCAAACGTTGTGTTTGAAGCATTTTTCTCTGGGTTTTTTTTTGGTTGTTTTTGGTTTTGTTGGTTTTTTTTTTTTAAGTTCATAATTTTCAGGACAATTTAATGTCATCCACTTACTTATGTCGATGCTTAAGCTGTCAAAAAGTCTTGAGATTTTTCTAGTGTACTTGATGCACAATCCTCAGGCTCTCAGAGGCATTCCTATAACAGTTCTGTAGAAGGCTTTTTCTGTAGCTCCCACTCATTACAGAAGAGGCTCCAGAACCCAACGCGGTTCTCACACAGAGAAAGGTCCAGAGGAGGTGTCAGATGTGGGAATAACTTGTAACACCTCTGGGAAGGAAAATGAAGTGATGGTCTGTCTCAGACTGTCCTACCTGCCACAGCTTTTGCCACGAGCACCACTGATGGCTAGTTGATCTGTCCTCCCTCCTGCCAGTGCAGCTTTCCTGGCTGCTTTCCACACGTTCATGCTACCAAGTGTGGAAAGAAAAAAAGATTCAACCAAAAAAAAAAAAAAAAATCAGACCTAGAGCCCCAGCTCTTGGAGTCATAGGATTAGAGATTCTCAGCTTTTACTTCTTTAACAAAGAAAAGTTTCTTTCCTTGAGAGTCCCCCCAAAAGCCTGCAAACATGGTCAGATCATACCCTATGAAGCAATCCACGTCTTTGAGTCTGCAGGAAGCCTGAAGAACAGCCCTGATGCAGAAAATGGCTCCATCCTCTAGCAGAGTGCTTGCTTCCCTCCTGTCCCTCATGCGTGACCGTGGCTGGAGAAGAAGAGTGGGGGGTATTTGCAGCCCTTCATTTCATACTACCCCAGCTCCCCACTGGTGGGATTGGGACCTGTGGGGGTACAGGGGGGAATATTATGCTGTTTGGGGCCTCTGTTAGACTTAATCCAAACTATTATCCACTGCTGCCTGAAAAAATAGCGCTTTCTGCTGTTAGGATACCACTTATTTCTGAGTTCCTTGCCCTTATGGTGCCAAAGATTTATTGCCGGCTCAAGTAGTCGAAAGACGCCCACAGGCACTGCATCCTGGAATTAAAAGCGGTTTTTTTGTATTGTAAACTGGGCCCAGGAAGGACCTGTGAGCCCGTGCAGCCTTTGCCTCTGTTATGGATTTCCTCAGAGCATGGCTGCAAAGATTTTTTTTGGCCTATGAAGACTTTAGGACTAGTCAAAAAGGCCAAGAGAAACAGAAGATGCTTCCGTGAGGTGCTTTTGGCTGGGCACCACTTTAAATGCAAAACACTTCTTCTAAGATATAAATGTGGATTGTTTCCTGTTCTGAATCTTTTCTGTGATGATTCAGCTATTGGCAAAAATAACCCAAAGAGTATGATTTTGAAGCACGGGAATACTCTGTAATCCCATCTTCACATGATTGTTATTTCAGGCATTACCTGTTTGTGGGTAGAAATATTTTCCCCTTAAAAAAAAAAAAAAAAAAAAAAAAAAGCAAGACGAGAAGAACATCAGTCTGTTTTTCTTGGCTTTCTGTAGTTAATCCGGTGATTTATCTCTGTAAAGTCTGACAATAAATTATTGGTTCCTATCAGCTTATTTCTCAGGAAGAAACCCTGGAAGGGGATGTTGCCGCAGGCTCATTAGAGCCGCGTGTGATTAACCTCAGTGCTGACATTTGCTGTCCTTACGCTGGTATAACGTTTCCTCTCCTTATTCCACATACCTTTTTGACCTACTGAACACCAACCATTTACACCACTGACTTCTGTGACTGTGCCCCATCCATCCTTGTCCCAAACCTTGCTTCTCAGGCATCTGTAAGCTGCCGTCCTGTGATACTGGTCTTACTGGGTTTTTCGGTTACCTCAGAGGACTCTTTCCTCCTCTCCTTTCCAAGCAGGAGTTTGAGGTTCCCACCTTTTCTCTCTTGAAAGTCTCAAAGCCATGAAAACTTTCACTTCTATCGCTGTATGTTTCTTACCCATAAATGTGCTGCAGCATCTGTAATGATTTCCTTGCAGGGTTAGATATATGAACGCTGTACCCTTGAAAAGAAGGAATTTCCTTTCTTTCCAGGGAGAAAGTCCACTGGAGTCTTGGTTTGGACCTTGCAGCACCTGCCTGGTGCTGTGATAATGGACTTTGAAAGTTCTGATGCTGTTAAATTCGAGGTGTTATTTTAGGTCATTTCAGAAGCTTTAATGGCTCCCTGTGACTGCACATCTGGACTGATGATAACTGAAGCACAGACTTCGCAGGTGAAGGAATATGAAAAAAAAAGTTAATAAAACGATAATATTTTAAAGGCTTTTTTCCCAAGTGTCAGATTCAGGCTTAAGAAAAGCCTGTGGAAAAGTAAAGTTGGGGTTTCTAAGCACTGCAAAGTGAGGCAATGCCTATATGATGATTGGGTTGCTTCTGCCCTCGTGTCTAGTCATTGCAACAGTCTTTAGTTACATTCCCCACAATATTTCATATACACGTGTGTATATACATCTCCTCCACTGGCTTCTGTGCGGCTTTGGCCTGTAATACCTTCGGCGTGCTCATTAGAGAAAATGAAATGTATGAAGCAATAAGGTAAGGTCTATAAAAAGTCTTACATTAAAAGCAAACAAGACCTGGAATTGTTAAATCTGTTACAGGGCTCTTCCATGAAGCTGTGCAAGTCACTCGAACCTAGTGTCTCTCAGTGCCCATTCTTCCTATTTTTTTCATAAGCTCATGGGAAATGCACAGTTTGTGATCTGGAGAAATGCTTTTCTCTCACAACCATAATTGAAGTCACCAGACACTGAACGTGTAATCTTCTGCTAAAGTGGGACTCCTCTGCTATAGGATCCTGGCTATCTCAAGCTGGGCGCTATGAATCACCAGGCAATTTTGACCTTAATCTCACTGGGCCCCAGTTTCCTGTCTGATCCCTGTAGGACAAGGTAAAATGCAGAAGACGTTCATTGATGCCTACAAAGCACCAGCAGATTAGTGATGAGCACCACAAAGAAATTAATCATGCCATACTTGAGCAGAGGTTGGCTGGTGTCCCAGGCATAGGGAACAGGGCCATGTTGAATGAGAAGTATAACGGGGAAAGACTTAGCCATTACCCGTTCGCTGAGCACCACCCTGAGTGTATCCTACATGCATGATACGCAAGAAGCCTTAATTCTTCTTAATTCCTGTGTGCTCGATTCAGCTATCCGACCCTCTCAATGCTGTAGCCTCATGTGAGTTCTGCATCCCTTTGCTTTGGACTGCCAAAAGGATCCATAACTTCCAGGTCTAGTTGTCCAGACTTGTGCAACACAACAGAGAATGAATTCTCATCAGTGCCAAATCAGATACCAGCAAGTACTTTGGCTCTGAGGTTTCACTGATGTTTTCCATCAATTTTTATACCAATAGCAACAACTTTGGTCAAGTTTCTATTGATTTCCTGTCTGTCAAACCGCTTTTTCAAATTTCTAATGGGAGAGGAAGCAAATGATAAAAAAATAGGAAAGAAAAGAAACTGTAATTTACCCCCCCCCCCCTTTTTTTTCCCCCTAAGTATTCTTTCTTGATATTATCAGCTGTTGGTATGAGCAGAGGTATTTCCTCCTTCCTGAAGGCTACTGTCCAAACGAAATGAAGAAATGCTGTCACATGTATAAGCAGATCTGGTGGCATCCCCTCAGTAACTTTTGAACTCAAGATTTCACTTGCATGGTGAAAGGGACAGTGGGCTCACAGATGCTTGCTTCCTGCAGGTTTCTGACGAGTCCCACACACACTTCTTGGGTGGTGTTTTGGAGCCAGTAAAAGAGAATTGACCTTACTGTTCTCCCTGCTGAGGAGAAGAAAGTTGCAGTACAAGCTCACCTGTTGTCCCACTCCAGTTTGTGACACAGGTGTACTTTAACCATGGAGAAAGATTTACTAAGGACTTCATGCCTTATGGATACCAGAAAAGTCTCTTTTGTCACATTCTTCTGTGCAGATCCTCTGGGCTTTAAGGAGCAACCTCTACCTGCTTTTCCTGCAGTTAGAATGCTTCAAACATCTCCCTCTGGCATCTGTTTCCCACCTGAGCCCTTGTTTCATCAATATACCGGGAAGTCATGAAACACAGATCCATTGGAAATCAAACACTGTTAGTTTTGGTGTTCATAGCCCGATTTGTAAAAATTGTGCTGTTTATAACCAAAGCTTGTGGTCATTTTGATTATGATTTTTAGAGTGGGAAGTCTTCTGTGTGCACCTGTGTTAGAAAACAGCTTTGAGCCCTGCCAAGGGTATCTCATCACTCAGTTCTGCTCACAATATTTTTAGACCTATGTGAGTGTGTCTCACTGAGTGCCCAAGGTGGTCCCAGGGAACCTGACTCACCTTATTACATCCAACCACTGAAAGCAAAGGCGATGTTGTGAATCGGTTCAGCAGCTCGTGTGTTTTAATGACTCGGGCCATTGAGGTGGACCAGTGCCTGACCTGTTTATGCTGGCCTGTGCCTCCCTCCTCTTCTAGGAGCCCCCTGAGTCCCCAGTGACAATTTTTCAATTCATAAATTTATGGAAGATACATTTAAGGCTCTCTGCTGTGGATAAGAACCAGTTCAGAAATGTTTAATAGTCCCTGAAGTAAAATAACCCTCTCCTGTAGGTTTGGATTCAAAGGGGCAGCTCCTCACTGGCCGCAGCTGAATTTTAGAGCGTGCACTGTCTCCACTTGCTGTGGGAGTTGACGTTTGCCCGCTGCTCAGTGGATATGGGGTGTCATGCCTTTTGTAGAAATACCAGTAAAGAGGTAAATCACCCTGAGCAGGTGTTTCAAATTTCAGAAGAAAAGAAATGGTGAAGCAGAAGAGGAAGGAATTGTGATTACTCTTTTACCCTGGCACAGCAATGTGCTCATTCCCTTTTAGCCTTTTTTCCTTTTAGGAAAGAAAGCCAGTTTCTTTGCTTAAAGAAATAAAGTTTGAAAGCTGGGAAGAAAGAAGAACTAGGAATCCTCTGATCTTCCATCAGGAATCTCGTTATGTTTAGCTTAGACTGTTTTTTTAATGTTTTAACAACTAACTATTTCCCTAAAATTCAAACTGTGTTGACTTACCTGTTCTGGGATAAAAGAATAAATGCATTTTGAATGACAGTGAATTTTCTGCCACATTTAAGAACAGCTGGTTGAGACTGGAGTATTTTTCATTTGGAAAGAAACTGCTTAGCTGCCTTTTTCTGACCTCAAACCTTTCTGACAGCTTCCTCCATGGTGGCTTGATGCTGTTTCCAAGCACAATTTGAAGATCCCCCAAAGAAGACAAGAGTCTCTTTGCAGTTCCCAGTTTGCTTTCTTTATCAGACTCTTCTTTTCAAGGTTATCTTTAGCCTCATCCAGCATTTCAGGAAAAAAAGAGGTGTCCTCTGGAGTTTTTTGCTACCTTGATGTAGAGGCAAGCATCCCACCACACGTCCTGCCCTATCAGACATCTGTGATATTTAAAGATACGTTTTTGGAGCTTGTCCCTCTCCATAACCTGTTGTTTAATTAGCGCCACTGGAAATATAGCAGCAAAACTTAATAGTGGGAGCTGAAGTTGAGGAGATGGAGTAGGGAGGATAGAGCGGCTCTTGGGCATGACTGCCACACCACAATGGCGAAGTTTAGTAGAAAGGGTAAACAAGACGGGGTCTGATGTGTTAATCAAAAGATTGGAGGGATGAGGTAAGTAGGCAAATCTAGGTTTCGAAATAAGGATGGGAAATGAGTAGAAGAATTCAAATTGGGTTCAAATTGGGTGAAACAGAGGGAATTGGGGAACAGAGGTCCT
Organism: Astur gentilis; assembly: GCF_929443795.1. Taxonomy (NCBI): domain Eukaryota; kingdom Metazoa; phylum Chordata; class Aves; order Accipitriformes; family Accipitridae; genus Astur; species Astur gentilis. Next base: position 15,675,856 of record NC_064904.1, read on the forward strand.
GGCAATACTGTCCAGACAGATCAGTCACACAGTGTTTGCCTGTGCACAGAGGTTTTTATATGGCTACTGCTCACTGGAAAGAAACGAAGGTGTGTTGCCGTCCACCTGCCAATTACCAGGAGGCAAATTTCCCTGTATCTGGGGCAGAGCTCAGCAGGAGCATCTTTTAAACCACACCACTCTAAGCAAAGTCCTTAAGATTTCAGAACCGGGGGTGGTGGGTGTGAACCAACAAGTGTTTGACAAATAGGGTCCGGTTCACTTCTCAGGCTAGGTTTATATCAGCATTCACAAGCTGACGGAGCTTCCGTATGCGAAGTAATGGAGCTCCTCCTGATTTGCATTTGCTTAAACGAAAGCAGAACCAGACCTTTTCCTTTCAGCAGCTGCCTGCGGGCCGGCTGGCAGGGACAGCCGTCCCGGCACCCAGGTTGAAAGAGCTGCTCCTGCAACAGCTCCCGGTGTGGCAGAGATTTACTTTAAGCAGAGGAGTTCAGGTGACCTCAGTGTGACTTGTTGGACCAAGACCCAAGCACGGGAAGGAGGAGGTGCTAATAACAGGCTGGGAAAAAAAAAGAGAATTGATTTTTCTACAGCAGAATAACGTCCTCTGGGAGAAGCGCTGCTGCCTGGGCCAACTACAGCAGGAGCGTGCAGCACACCGGGATGCGCTCTGCGGGGCACGCTCCTGCCCTAGCCAGACAGCGATTTTCCATCTCTTGTTTCCTTCTACGATCCTTTCTAGTCTGTAGCAGCATGCAAAACCAGCAGAGGCAGAAGGAATAGGTGGAGAAATTCCTTCCAGGATCTTACTGTCCATGCCTTTAAAAGACACTGTCCGAGTGATGAAAAGGCTGGAGGGAGAAAGGCAGCTGGGTCAAGAGTAGGGAAGAGCTTACACGGAGATTGATTGGCGTGTGGTGTCTCACTGCACCGACTCATCCGCTCCTTTGGGGCTCCGGCACAGGAGCAACCCGGTAGAGCTGGGGCCCTGAAAAAAAAAAAAAAATGATGGAAAAGAGGGCTCCAGCCCCAAACCTGCCTCCTGTTGCCTCCCCCTCACAGCCGCTCTCACCGGGGGAGGGAGGAATCCTCCGGAAAGATGGTCGATGGCTTCGTGCGAGGCTGGCATTTTACATGTTACCTTGCGCTTTACCGTGATCATTCGTGGGCAAAATGCAGCCGCCTTCCCTTATGTCAGAGGGCATTTCGTAGTCCGTTTTTCCCCCCAAAACCCAGCCGCTGAGAACGTGGGAACGTCCTAATAAATCACGGCTCAGGCGAAAATGCCGGGGTTTATAACAGCGTTTGGGGTTTTTTTGGGTTGGGTGTATTTTTTGTTTTTTTTTTTTTTTTTTTTTTTTTTTGGTTTGCCTCCCTCAGGGAAACGGGGCAAAACTTCCAAGGGGGTTTCCCGGAGCGCCCTGCTCGGCGACAACCAGAGACCGATGCCCAGCGGGACTCGACCCCGGGTGCCCCCGCCGCGCATCCCCGCGCCGCTCCATCCCCCTCCCCCCCCCCCCCCCAACCCCCCCCCCTCCCCGCCCATCTCCCGGTCCCGGGGCGGCCCGGCTCCGCGGCGGGGCGGGCGCGCAGGCGCGGGGGGGTGGGTGTGTGGTGGGGGGGGGGGGAGGCGGGCGAACGGGCGGGCGGCGGCGGCGGCGGCGCCGTTAGCGGCGCGGCCCCAGTCCGCGCTGCAGCCGCCGCGGGGGCGCCACTACCATGAGCGGCCGCGGCCGCCCCTGCGCGACTCACGGGCACCGGGCGCACCAGCCGCCGCCTCCGGCTCCCCCCCCTCGCCGCCGCCGCCGCCGCCGCTGCTGCTGCTGCTGCTGCCGCCGCCGCCGCCGCGCACCCCCGGCCGCCGAGCCCGGCGCTGCAGGATGCCGGGGGGCAAGAGAGGGCTGGTGGCACCGCAGAACACCTTCCTGGAGAACATTGTCCGGCGCTCCAGCGGTGAGAGATTCCCTCCCTCCCTCCGTCCGTCCGTCCGTCCACCCGTCCGTCCGTCCGTCCGTCCGTTCTTCCCCCCGCCCGCCGCGCCCCGCTGCCACGCCGATGGGGTCTGTGCCAAAGCGGTGCCTTCAAGGAACGGGGTGCGCGGTGCCCCGCTTGGAGCCTGCCCTCCGCCGTCCTTTCCCTGTACCCCCCCTCACTTCTTCTTACATCGTTGTCGGTACTAGGAATTTGTAGCTTTTTGGGTTTTTTTTTTTTTTTTTTTTTTTTGGTGAGCTGCCTCTGAAAATAAGTAGTCATCATCTACGTTTCTAATAGCATGTCTGCTCGTCAGGTCATTTTTTTTTTTTTCCTTCTTCTTTAGTTTTCTAATAATTGGGCTTGCAACCCAGTTTTCGTTCAGGTTTGTAATTCTGTGACACTTTCAAGTCCGTGGCAAAGGTACGGGGAAAGAGGGTGAGGGAGTGACTGTGATTTGGAGGATGGTAATCCTGTGGCTGAGAACTGTCTGCAGTTGCTCATCTACAGCTCCTCTGTTAGGTGAATATTTACAGGACTGGTTCAGGACTGCGTGGCCATCAAATTGTTCCTTGCTGCTGGAGTTTTTTACCTTTTCATCCAGGGCAAAGCACTGATCAAGAGTACTCTATACAGCTCCGTTAAAGTTACGATGTGGTTGCAGACACCGTCTCTCTAGGTGTGTTAAGGTAGATGCTGCTTTAGGCAAGTCTTGTGCTAGTTACGTTCCTTTTTTTATGTAGTCTTTGCACTGGCGCAGAACTACCGAAACATATGAGTGTCTGCACAAATGAAGTCCAATAAGAGACCCCTCAACTTTGGATCTGCTAAAAGGTATCTCCTTGGACAGCCCAAGTTTAGGGCGACCCTGCCATACCAAAGCACTGCCGTGCCAGCGTGCATCTGGGGACGTGAATGGGAAAGGCGGGCAGAGCAGAGCATTGAGAAAAGCTGCCACATGTATTATTAATCAAGACATTAATAGGATGTGCAGTCGTGCTGAAAAGTGTTCCCTTCCACCTTCCTATTGCGCGATTCTGGTTTTACCTCGCGTTCATACTAATGTGGTCTGGTGCGCTGGCTTGAAGTTGATTTCGATGGCAGGTAGTGAATTGGTGATTCATTGACTTCCACAGGAGCAAGAGTGGGATGAGGACTTAGAATTTGTTTTAAGATGTTGTATGTTGAAACGCCAGCCTTGCATTAAACCATCAACCGTTTTTTGGGGGGCTTCCTTCCTCCCGCATTGCCTGTGTCGGTTCTGTGGTCGGCAGCTGACTGCCTGTCGAGCTCTGTAGCTGCACGATCACTAAGAGCTAGTTTCCCACAATAGTGTATTTATTTACCAGAACATTAAATGCAAAATTAATTAATAGGGGTTTATGTAGCACTTTCCCTCTGACAATTTCAAAGTGCTGGGTGGAATTTAATTACACTTCACAGCTCCTGTGGAAGAGGACACACAGAAGCATTCCCAATCTGTTCTTCGAATTGTGGCGTAAACAGGGGCTTGAGGCATCACGGTTGCTTTCCCAAGGTCATGCGGCAAGTCAGTGGCAGAGCTGGGAACACGGTTTGGGATTGCCATGCTTTTGTATCATGCTCTAATTAAATCACGTGTCCTCCCTGGTGAAGGCTCAGTTAAGCTTTGAGATGTCAAAAACTGGAAAAGCTCAGAAGGCTTTCGAACATTGTACTTTAAAAACACGTATCCCCTGCCAGTTTTTAACCTGGTCTAATTTGGGAGCATAAATCTTGCTGATTTGGTCATTCATTCTGCTTTTTCTCTGCCACTGATGGTGCCTAAGCATGGTGCTACAGAGGCAAATCTACCCCATTGGACAAGAAAGCAAAAAGTGGATTGGGAATTTGTTTTTAACTCGTGTAAGTGGTCAGTGTTGTGCCCTGAAACATGATTTAGTTCTTGTTTTTGTCATCCAGGACATAACCCTATTTGTCCTTTACAGAAATAGTAATTTTCATTGGATTCAGCACTGTTTAATCCAAACTTAATGGTATCCAGTAGAGTAAATCTGGTTCAAGTATCTCCTGCCAGTACTTGGTAGAAGGCAAGGATTTGGTCTGCTGACTGTGTGCTGGGTTTTGTTTTTATACTTGGATTCACCAGTTTCCAAGAGATTTTTCATTGACAAGTTGAGGAACAGGATGAAGGAAAGACTGATGATTGGTTTTTAAAATACATCTTCAGCATCCTCAAAAAAAGCCCTTCTATCACCTTTCCTGGTTCAAGAACACTCTCTTTTGAGATTTCTCACACTTAGGGAATCCCACGGCACTTCTTGACCATAAGTCTTCTCTTAACAACCAGGAGAAGGTTTGTAGATAGAGGTAGTATCTTCTATTAGACAACACGTATGGCTGGAAAACTTAGACAGGTATTTCGGCAGATAGGCTGTGCTTCAGGTGAAATGGAAGCAACAGTTTCAAAATGAGATGTAGGTGGAGACAAATTACTCAGAATTGCCAGAGGTGGATCTGAATAACAAAATTTATAGACAAAATTGCAATAATTTTAAAATGGGGCAAGTCAGAACTGGCGTAGTGGGAACCTGGTGTGCAGACTTAGTATGGTGGCGAGCCTGCCGCTAAAAACAATCATATATTCAATTTTTAGCATTATCTATGCGTTTTCTCTTTAGGAATGTTGTGAACCTTTCCACCCCAGCTTTGGCTACAAATGAGATTAAAATTGTGGGAGAAACGTTCACGGTGAGTTAGTCAGGAGCAAAGCATCAAAGAGCTGAGCAGAAAGGAACGGGGAGGCTGTGGCTCTTCTGCCCTCCGTATGGGGTGGTGGGATTTCTGGGCTGCTCTGCCGGACGTTCCTCTCCCAGCCAATGTATTTGGGAAGGATGGAGCAACTGCCAAAGCAATGAGGGGGTCCCGTGATGTCCCTTTGTCTCTTTGAGAGACAACTTTACGCCTTGGAGCTTGTGAAGTGTTTTAGAGCAGCGGCATACTTGGCTTTTTGGACAGTAGCACGTTGCAGGTGCTTCCCAAAGTATTTGGTGGCGGACGGTAACCTCAAAGCTGCTTTGTGGCTTCTTTGCCCACACCGCAGCTGAGCTCCACTTGAGGAGAGACAAAATCTGCAGGGAGAAGCGGGGTCTGTCATTAGATCAACTGCTGTGGTTGGTAAAAAGGGACGAGCCCTCGGGACACACAGACCTATCTTCAGGGTAATCTCAGTGCACTCTCTGCAATCTTTTTTTTTTCTTCTCTTTTTTTCTTTTAAAGCACAGTGAAAATTCATCAAGTAAAGGCCTTATCTGAGGCTCACAAAGATTGATATGATCTCACTCCAGCCTTGACTGTGCCCTGGATCTTAAGAACACCAGGTGTTTTGCTGAGCTCAAAGAAGAAGTGGTTTGTGAGAGCACTGGGTTAAATCACATTAAGGTGACCGCCTTTTACTGACATTAGTATTTTGGACTTTTAATAAGGGCCTTCCTTAGGGCAATGTTATCTCCTAAGATGTTCTCAGCAGTCTGTGCCCATTATTACTAATGTTATTGGTTGCTTCTTCAGTGCATTCAGAGCTCCTGCTGATACCGACCTCAGCTCAGCATTGTGGAGGTGCGATGGGTACAGGATTTGGCAAGTCTCTAGAGCAGGGCTGGGCACCGTGGACCTGGCCCACATGCAGAGCCAGCCGGCAAGTTGAGCCACGCATGCGAGGGCAGGGAAATGTGTCTGTCTTGCCTGTCTGTCTTCACCCTTCACATATTCTAGCAGCAAAAGCGTTAAGCTTGTATTAATGGCGTAACCGCTTTTATGGTGGAGGATGAGTTTGGGAAAAGGTTAACTCTGGGACTTTGCGGCAATATGCAGTAAAGAGCGCTAACAGTCTGGGAGAGGGGCTTAATTTAGTGGAATACTATATATAGTCTTATCTATATGATAAGAGTCACCATTATTGGTTATTGTTTTTGTTGCAATAACTGTTAGAAGCTTCTTCGGGAAAATGGGTCTTTCGGGTCTTTCACAAATGTATTTTGACACTTGGGCTGAAATCTTTGCTCCGTAAGGCTTACATGGGAATTTTACCGTGAGCTTTAATGAAGCTAGCATTTAATTCCTGGCCTTTTTCAGCTTCGTGCCATGTTCCTACAAAGCAGTTCCTTCAGAGAGAGCTTTACGCCCTGCTGGGTCCCTGTGACTTTGATGGGCAAAAGGATCAGCCCTATTTACAGGTGACTGTGTTGTCAAGGCAGATTACCAGGAAGGGGGAGGGAAGCGAGTGTCACATTGATACGCTAAGACACCTTTTTCATTTTTATTGCACTGGTATTATAGGAAAAAAAAAAGTGTCTATTGTCTTTCCTGTCCTTCTTACTAGCCCATGTAGCGTACCTGATGCCTTACAGGCAGGGTGACAAAACATCGTTGTTCTAATGGGACACGATACGTGTAGGCTTCTCTCCCCTGAATTCAAACAAGCTGCATTTTCATCTGATCCAAATTAAGTTACACACGCTGCAGAGAGAAAGTTCTTTAAAACAAGTTACTTCAAGTTTACGGGATGTTTGTCTTTGGGGATCCTCTGTAAAAAATGCAGATCTCGGCACTTCCCTAAATCTCTGCATAAAGACACTATAAACTGCGGGGTGAAAGTTTCCATCCTCTAGTTCAGTTGACTGCGGAGAAGCGACCGAAGGGATGACCGAGGAGCTTGTGTCGTTAGGGCTTGCTTCGGCATTCGAAGGGCACAGGGCTCCTTTTGCAGTTTCTACGACTGCAGGGGGCCTGCTGATATGTAAATCAATGCAAAGTGGATTTTTACACTAAGAAGCATTACTAGATGACATTTTTGAGGAGTTTTCAATTGCAAGTGCCCCCCTTTCCTTACCCTTCAAGTTGGTTTGCTGAACGCAGAAAGATTGAGCAAGCTGACTGCTGCTGAAATCGGGGGGAGTTTTACACGGTCTAAAATTTTTTTATATGTGTTTTTTACAAAACTCCACCTGATTATGGCAGCTCCATACCATCATATTAATTTAGAAACCCAAATAATAACGTATGGTTAGCTAAAGGAATAGCTGGATTTCCTTGAGGTCTGATCAGCTGCTTTGTAAATTCTGGGTCTTCTCTTTCTAGTATTTCTTTTGGTGCGTATCGGTGGCGGTGGGATGGAGCGACGTTGTTCTCTTCTGGGGGAAGCTTGAGCGCTGCTGAGCGCTTGCCACAAGAGGTCACTGCAAGAGTTGTTGCGTTCCCAGGATAATGTTTAAATCTGAGCGAGAAGAGAAAAATGAAATTATTGATTTTTTTTTTTTTTTTTTTTGAGTAAACATCCAGGGTTTTTTATTGCTATTGGAAGGAGTATACAGCCAAAGAATAATGTCAGGAAGTTAAGTGAGCTGCAGAAATACATTTAATTAGCCTGTTTAACAGGGTACCGTTTGGTGGTTAACTGGGATTGTAAATTATTCTCCCGGAAAGCTGAGGGGATAGGATTTTCTGGTTTGATAAAATTAAGTAATAGAGGAAGATTTTGGAGTTAGTGCTCATAATAACCCGCTTTTCAGAAAAAAAGTTTGGTACTTGTTTAATCAGCACACTCAGTAACTGGCTATTTGAAGTGCCAAGCCCCCGGTAACCCAGATAGCCAGGGCCCGATCCTGCACCCACACGTGGCAGTGGGAGGGGGTCCAACTGCTGGCTTCCAAATAGCCCCTTAGGAGACTCACCTGAAACAGCAGCTCGGTGCTGGGCTGGGATCCGTCCTGTTGATAGTTTTGCTTTAGGAGCAAAGAGGAGAGCACGGGAGAGGCAGACGATCCTCTGCCAAAACAGGTTTTTTGAGATACAGCCAGGCTCTGTGAAGCTGCAGCCAGGACTAGCTTTGGGCTGAGTGTTTGCAAGAGGAGCCCCCACGTCTGAACAACTACTGTTACAACAATTTTCTCATCTGGGCATGTGAAGCTAGCGCTCTTGTTTGTATAAAGCTAGAAATCTGATTTTTGGTTGCTCCCCGAGGGTGCCTGTGTACCTCAAGCCAGAGCTACAGTGTGCTCCAGTTTAAATTTAGTTTTTCTACATCTGTGTTGTGTTCTGCATAATTTTAATAGAAAACAGATTCAGCGCTGGCATTCGGATGATAACCGGGATAGGTGAGGATTAGTTTAACTCTAGGATAAACGAATGTGTGTGGGAGAAACTGTGACCAGGACTGTATGAAATGTCATTTTGCAGGCAACTCATAGGGTTGATCTCTTGTCCTTATTGATTCAAAACTCTTCCTGGGGTCAGTGATGTTGTGCCACAAGAAAGGCAGGGGACCACGCTGTTTGTGGGCTTTCACATTCAGAATGATTTAAATTAATTTTTTAAGTTTTCAGGAGGTAAATTCCAGGCAGACTCTAATCTTTTTTCTTGAGCTCGCGTGCTAAACCGCTGAAAGCTGCTGTGTTCCCAGCTAAGTGACTTACACGTGGCTTTAATATTTCAGCCAATGCTGGATTATTTATCTTTTGTTTTATTTGAGGGGCACTTATTTGGGGCAGGAAATAGATCATTTTTGCATAGTCGGTACGGTGGCATCTTGCTCTGGGTTTAACCCTCTTTGCATTTTCATAATATGAGTATTAAATGAAAACAACACTGGTACAGAAAGGTGACGTAAAGAGTTAGTCCTTTGAGAGATTTTTTTTCAGGCAAGCAACGCTTAATGTGCTGGATAAATTGGATGACACTGATGTTTTGCATGCTTTAAAGACACCGGGGAAATAACAGCTTTGTTAGAAAACAGCGATGTGGTTTTATAGTAAGGAGCACGAAGTGCCGGCGGAGGTTGCCGCTCCAAGCACAGCGGTTTGTCTGCAGCCGACCCCAGAGCCGGAGGGACGTTGGTGCCCGTGGAGGCCGATTGCGGAGGGCACTGCCCTCCAGAAGGGTTTAGGATTTTCCCTTGTGTTCTGTTGGGATGCAGTACGGCTCGCGCATGTGGTTGGAGTCACTGCAAACACCACCGGTAGAACTCTGTATTATCAGGGCCGAGGCTTGCTCAGGAGAGCTAAAAGAAAATAAAAAAAAAAAGAGAATGTTTTTTAGGACCCCCCCCTCCCCAACACACACACACACACACAGAGGAGCCCCATGAGTTTTCCAAGATGGTCTGAAACAAGACTGCAGCAATATGCTGACCCTGTGTAGTTGTAAGGAGAGTCAGCTGACAGCAGTTTAAGTGGTTTGGGGCTTTTATAAGACAGCATTAGCAAAAAAGGCAAATTGCAGACGTTTCACAGACCCTGTCAGGTCCGGGCTGCATTTGCTCTGCAATGGAAGGGTGGTAATTCTGAAGGACAGCTCTGTGTAAAGTTGCTTGAGTTAGGAGGTTATTCCTAGATGGAAACACTGCTACTTTTTATTATTATAATAATTATTATTACTTGTGTTCTGCCACTGCTTCATTTTTTTAAAACATCTTTTCAATGGTGACTTTTCTAAAAAGATTAGTTGCCTGTTTTCTTGGGATGAGATGGAATTCTGAAATGGTGATTTAAACAATTTTGGTTACAAGTGGTACCCAGGCATTCTTGAGAAAAGATGATTAGAGACAATGTTTCTCACTTGGCTAAGCATATCTCCTGGAATGATTTAGCTGTTCTTGCTCTCCTGTGATTACATAACATGAATTTTACACTGCTTTGGGCATTTTTTTTTGGTTAAAAAAAATTGCTTGCACACTGTGGTCTTTTTTTTTTTTTTTTTTTTTTTAAACAAAACAAGGCTCAGCGCTGTGTTGAGTATTAGCTACTGCAAGATAGAGTAAGATTAAAGACTTGCTGCTCTACAGCATAGACTGCACTTATACAAGTCTTTTTACAATACAGAAGTGCCGCAACAGCAAATAGAGTGCCGTTAACAATTGTTTTCCTCAACTGTGTTTTCCAACCTGAAATTTTGCTAACTATATGCTGCTAATACCCCAATTCCTTGCCATCAGTATTAAACCTTGTAAATAGGAGAGTTATATTAGCCAATAAAAAGCCTGCTGACTTCCTAAGAGGAATCTAGCAACTCTGAGAGAGGCGAGCCCCTGCTTCCCTGCTCTTTTATAGACAGACACTGGTGTTTAGTCATGGCCAGTTAAAGAACTTATGCAACCTACAGATTTGTGATTTGGGCTCTCTACAATATATCAGAGAGGGAGATGGGTGGAGAAAATGATTGGTGAAGGCAATGACATCAAGACAAGCTTAGAAATAATAAAAATTGACTTTTATCTCTAAGGAAATGGGAAGTGGAATTGCATTGTCAGTGCATCAGAGAAAACCAAGCAAGAATGAATGCATTACCAAACATTTCAGGCTAATCATCATGCAAGTTTTGAAGTTAGCTGCACATTAATGTTTTCAGTCTGAGATATCACCACATGGTAATATGGATCACAGTTGCATAGAGAGTCACATACTGGATCAGACCGTTGGCTCTCAGATTTACTGTCCTACTTGCAGCGATGGCCAATGTCTAGTGGACCAGGGGAGAAATTCCCAGCCTCCTTAGTAAAATACTTGTCACATTGGGTGCTGCTGTACATGGAGAGAGAAGACTTTCCTTTCTGCGCCACAGCAGAATATTGCTGTGTTTTAGTTTCCAGTGTCTTTCTGCAGAATGTGAGCTGCATTTATGCATTGCCATCCACAACTTTGGCTATCCTTGGCAATCCCTGTTGTGATAGTACTCATTCAGTGAAGTGGTGTACTTAAAAACCGAGTAAATCCAGGTGTTCTGGTGTAGGCATAGTGGCTGAATTCACTGTTGTCCAGTTATTAGTAGCTAAACTCTGTTAAGAAATACATACCGGTGAGAATACCTCCAATATAATATATTCTTTAAAAAACCCCTAGCTTGCAGAATATAGCTGTTGTGTATTGAATCCCAACAGGCAGACAGCTGTGGAGATCCCAGTGCTGGTGTCCTTGCTATGCTCACCACCCTGCAATTTGCAGACCTTTTGTTGGCTCCTTTCCTTTTTCTTCTGAAGAAGGCACAAAACACCAGTCTTACCTGTTGAAGACTAGAGCAGGCAAGGAGAGCTGGCTTCTCCCATGAAGGGAGTCTAAGCCTGGGTCTGTCTTGCAGAAGGCTTCTGCCCTGGGTGGGGTGGGGGCAGTCCTCGGTGTGCGGCATTGCTGGGCTCATGCCCATGCTTTAGAAAAGAGTGATTCTGTAAAAGCCCTTTGGCTCACTCCAGAAAAGATCTTTGGTATGAATTAGCCAATGTGGAGTGTGGGCTATCAGGGGAAGGGGAGCACCGGTGCTGAACCTGGGGTTTGATATTGGAGGAGGACCCAGTGCTTGCCAGCAGCCACGCTGGGGGGACACGTCCCTGGGCTGCCGTGGGGGGACCAGCTGTGGTCTGGGTGCGTGTCCTCCCTGTTGCATGCAACGAGTATGGATGTGTCTCGGGAAGGATCGAGTCAGTTGGCAGCCCGTAGGCAGGTCTTTAGCACACTTGTCTTGCGCTATACCTGATCTTCTTGAACGAAGACTTGGCTTGTGCTAAGAGGCTGCTACGGGAATTTGCTACAGAATCACTGCAGCAGGGCACTGGGGGACGTCAAGGTCCCCTTGGCTGAGGGTCCTTGCTTTGGAGCTGCTGGCAAAGGAGGCCAGGAGGAACATGCAGCCAGTTGTGTTTGGAAGGGAACAGACTCGTCTTTGGTGTTAGGCTGCCCTATGGCAACTGGAGGTGGAAAGGAAATGAGTTTTTTCCAACCCTTGCCTCTTATGCCAGGTTCAAGCAGCCAGCTGGAAATTGAACAGAGTGGAATTTGCCATAGTCAGACTGATGGAGGTCTTAACCCAAGGCACAACTGTGATTGACCTTTCTTAGTGAGAAGGCTCTAACGGAGTTGTAGAAATGTGGAAGTCAGGCATGCAGATGGATTTAGTCCAGGACTGGCTGTTAGGACCCAGCCTCAGGGGAGGTAACTGCAGAAATGGACTTTCAGGAGTGGTAAGTGGTGATGACGTGATATAAAGCAGTCTCTTCCTCAACTAAACAAAACTCCTAGAAACCCTAAGGTTGTATTCTCTACTAAGTAGTCTCTGTTGTTGATCAAGGTTAGGCTCCAAAATGGAGATGTGTTAGAGAATATACAAGGAGTCGCAGCAGAGGACTCAAAGCAAAAACTCCTCCGTGTCCTTTTGCACTCTGCAATTTTAGGAAATTATGGCCAAAAAAAAATGAGTGTCCTGTCACCCAGTACGCAGTTTGATGTTTACAGCTGTGTATGGACTGGCTACTGTAAAGTTAAATCTGCCTGGAGTTTTGATCTGGAGAAATTGTAGAAATAGGGAAGAATGAATATGTTTCTTGATTGGAGAAAATAGCCTGACACCTGATAAAATGTAGGGTAGGCATGGAATCCTGTGGATGCTGAGGCCTGGGTACACAACAAAACCCAAGGATCAGACGCTGTCCTGTTCTTCCTTAAACTTTATCAAGCTGCTCAGTGAGCAGCGGCATTAATGAAACATGGATTCCTATGGCTTTGTGCCCGCAGTTAGGTTCGTTGGTCTCTAACAAGATGCAAACATTGATTCAAGATTTTTCTTCAGCTGGAGTAGAACACACACATATATATTCACATGCTGAGCATGGGTGAATAAGCCTTATTTGCTTAGGAGACAAGGGTAAAAAAGAAGTCAATTAAGTAAAGAAAAATTAATGGGGACAAAAGAAAACATATTCTAATACCTGGTCAAGTTTCTAGTACCTGTACTATATATCTGATCTAACCCTACAAATACTTTTATCTACCCAGATACTTGTAGTGTCTATATTTTTCTAATTTTATGGGATTTATTTTTTTTTTAAACTGTCAATGGTTTGGCTTTATGTTTTGTTCCCTCCCAAGTTTCCAGTGGATTTGATCAGTTTAGTGAATGCTTTGTCAAGTATTTTGAGACCCTCAAGTATAAAGAAGTATAAAATCCATAGAAGACAGCCATTAAATGCTGTATGTCAGCTGTTGGCTGCAACATGTATCTTTTGCTGTGTACTCTGTGTCCTGAAACAGTTAAGTGGTGGAAATACACAATCAAGATTATGCCTGTTGGACAGGGAGGCTTCAAAGCAGGGTTATCTGCTTTTGGACTGTGGTCCTCTGGGAGCACCCAGGTGTGCACAGCATCCACGAGCGAGTTTGGTATTGCAGTCTCTCATCGCCTAGGTTGCACCCATTGTATCTAGATATGTGAGCAAGACTGTGGCAAAAGATAATCCTATAAAGAAATCTCTTTCCAAATCTAACCAGAGGACTTGTAATGTTGGTTTTTTCCCTGTGGGATGGGAAATTAAGAATTGCTTATGCTCCCTTCCTTTCCAGGTGCTGGGGTGTGGTGGTGGTAGGGTGGCTGCCATGGGGGGAGCCCGGCAGGTTTAGGGGTCTGGTGATGTCTCCCCTTTTCGAAATTGGAGAAGGTGCAAGGTGTTGGGGAAACATCAATGCAATGGGATGAGCTCCATTGAACCCTTTGGTTTCCAGGGGGTTAGGATGGCCCCTGTGTTAGTACGTGGGCTGTGCCGAGCAAAGCTGGGCTGAGTCCTCAGTGCCGAAAAGGCTGCAGAAAGCCAGGCAGATTTTGTGTAATGCTCAGGTTTTACTCTGTGTCTCCTGCTGCTTGTAGCGAGGGCATCTCCCTTCGGGTAGGAAAGCAAATTTTTCAAGTTGGCATTTAGGCTTAAGAATATTTGTGATGGATTCAAATAAATTCTTTGAGCTTAAAAGTGTTAGATTTCACAAAATCTAAACTTCTGTTTCTCACATTGGTTGGCTTTTAAATATTTTTTAATCTGCTTTTCTATAGAAAATCCAATAATCTCCAGATTATTTTTTTCCAAATTCATGCTTATAGAGAAAAAAGAAATACTGGTTTTTTAGTACACTTTCCATGTACAACGGAATAACGTTTGCATAATGTACAATCAAGTCACAGTTATAAATACCCTGAGAAGGTTGTGTAGCTTATGCAAACCCAGTGTCACTTTTATGTGAAAATGTATGTGTGCACCTCAGTAATTGACATAACCGTTCTTCAGCTATTATGAGGAAAATTTGTAAAAATCTCCTTAATTCCGCCCCCCCCCCCCCCCCCCCCAAGAACTGCTGAAAGGAATGTTTCCTATAATTTCTATACAGCAGTGATTGTTAATAGTTCTATTTTAATAGCTTTTTGGCATCAATGAATGGGACTAGTTAGTTCCATAGCTGCAGTCAAAATGAAATTGAAAACTAACAGTAAAAATAAAGAAAACTCCAATGATCATCACAGACTACAATTTGAGAACCTTTACTAAGTAAGAATATTATTTCTGAAACAAAATTAGGAATGTTTACGGTGTCAATGAACGTAAAATCCCACAACATTGTGTTTAAGGAAAATAGGTATTTCCTTCTTTGGAAACACCTTGCTAAAAGCAGGGATGGAAGAATCTTTCCAAACTAGTGAATAAAACTATTTTAGGACTAACTCATAATGTGTTGGTGCCAGTCCGTGCGTATAAACTGTAGGCACTGACCGAAAGAACAGATGACTGAAGTGATATTTAAACCTGAGTTCAGCCTTCTAGAAATACTCCCTGCCCATGTTTTGTATTTACAGCAATGGATGCTCGTTACTAGGATGAGCCAAACCCACTTATTTGTATTTTTAATAGACTGCCACTGAAATTCAATACCTGTTTTGTGTTACTTCAATGTCTAAGTCCCTCTGGCACTCATCGGTTCCCCAATCGTGCTGAATTTCCACCTGGGTCACTTAACACCCGCGCTCCCGGGCGTGATGGGCCTCGTGGTGTACCACGAGATGCGGTGGGCACGTCTCGCCCCTCCCAGGGGCTCCTGGCACTCTCTGTCCCTCACCCTGGGGATGCTGGCTGTGTCCTGCACAGCAAACTGGGACCTGCCAGGAGGAAAAATTTAATTGTCTTAAGCAAGAGAATCGTCATCAGCATTGGGCACACATATAGTTCAGCATTTAAGACTCAGTTTGCGAGTTAATTGAAGGTTGATTTCAAGATATATGTTTATATACCTATAAAACAAAAATCGAACATGATACCTTGCCCGGGTGTTGTCAGTGAATGAATCCTTTCTAAATTGTGAAAGCGTTGGTGCTTATATCAGTACTTTGGGGTGCAAGAAGCTACTTATGTTAGTAGGAGTTACCTTGTTTCATCATGATTTATTTTCTGATGCCCATTTTGATTTCAGTTCTCTCTGAAATTTCATGGTAGAAGTTACCATCGCGAATAACTGTCTGCATCTGCTGTGTAAGATACGTAAGATTTAAATGTACTTGCCACTGACAACACCCTTTCTCTCTCTCTCCTCTTTTTTCAGAATCCAGTTTTTTGTTGGGAAATGCCCAGATTGTGGACTGGCCCGTAGTTTATAGTAATGACGGTTTTTGTAAACTCTCTGGATATCATCGAGCTGACGTCATGCAGAAGAGTAGCACTTGCAGGTATGCCGACTGTCCGTTCATTGCCACTCGATGCACTTTTAAAATTATAATCTGCTGGGAAGAAGTGTTAGGTTTTGGGAAAAGGATTGATGTAAGAAAAGCATTGTTTTCAGAAATTGAAGTACTGAAACAGGCTTTAAATGAATGAAACCAGCAACTTATCCGGGACATGGTAAAGCACTTAACGATGTGCATTCAGTTAAGCACATTGTTGACTAACTTCCAGTAATCAATGGTTAGTTCCACCAGGATTAACAAACTGCTCAAATACTTAATGTTAAGTCCTTTGCTAAATCTGGGGTAGTGGTTAGGATCCTGTAAGACTTAATCCTAAATAAAAGAAAGCTAAATTCATGTTGTTTATATTTTAATTTTATTTAGAACATCTACAGATTTAATACGTTTCACCCAAATCTGTTTTGAAAGCAAGCCAAATCTGCCCAGTTTGGAAGTTCCCGTCATCTTCTGGTAACTGCATAAATGCAATGAGCATTGCAGGAATAAAGACTGTTTGATGGAAAAGCTTTTAAAAAGTTTTAGCAGTGAATGAGGGTGTGAACTACAGGTGCCCCCCAAAGAGGGGGTAAATGTTATGAGGATTTAGACCTTATTCTTTTCTCATTTGAAATTTACTTTGGCTAATACTGGTATGAATGTGCCCTAGCTAATGATCCAATAAAGAAAGTGGGGGTTTAGGTAATATATTTCAAAGGCTTTTTTACTAGATTTTTTGTTAATTCTCCTGCTATCATGCTAGGAGTCAGTGGGCTCTTCTGTAGCCCATGTTGGTCCCTGTTATTACACACACACACAAACACACAGAGCGCAGTAATGTGCAAACTGCATCTTTATTCTCAAGAGGGCGATTAAGCTGATGATATATTTACTCTGAGCATTGCAGCTTTATGGCTTTTTTCCTTTTGTTGGTGGTCTTTCAGGAGCGGGCAGCTGTGATTTATGGTTAGACATGCATCTGCGCCTTGTCTGCTGCATCCTTTAAAAGGAGATGCTTTGGGGAAAGACTAAATCCCTAATGCGTGTGCATGAGCAAAGTAAACCAGGGACAGAGGCAACAAGGAGTGGCTGAGATACAAGTTTGTATAGGTTTTTCCCTTTAGCTGTTCGGGGAGCGACCGACTCCAGGGCACTGGGAGGAGGGGGCTGCGTATCTACAGCCATGATTTTTGGGAGATGGGTGCTGCCAGACGCTGATCGTTGACTGATGCTCCAGCTGGCAGGAACAGGGCAGGCAGTGAGCCTGTCCTTGGATGTCAGTCACCACTTTCTCCGAAAAGCAACATGTGCTGATGTGTGGTCACTGCTCTCTGGTTCCAGGAAGGGGAGGAAGCCCTGGTGGTCCGGGGTTGCTCTGTGCAACCCCATGTCCTCTAATGGGCAATGGAGAAGAGATGGGCACGTGCTGCTGAAATGGATCATTCATTCACACAGTAGCAACAGAGTCAATAGACTCAGCGAGGCTGAAAGAAACAGCCTTATCGCAGCCATGCCGGATATACGTGTGTGCTTTCCCCTTTGCTCTCTGCTATCCTGTATATTGAACTGTATATGTTTGCTGTGAGCCAGCACTTTTATAGTCTGTGCATGTTAAAATCATGAAAAATACAGAATTGGATTGTAGGAAAATGTTGGGGAGTGAAGGTTTAGCAATATGTCTCTGATAATAATTCCCCTGTGCCTCAAATACTGGGGGGGACCAAAAGGTTTATTCCATCTGAGTGCTTTTTGTGAGTATGATGGGCTCTAGTTACCATTTGTAAGGACCCTGTTTTGACCACGTTCATGTAGATCATGCTGGTGAATCGTACAGATGCAAATTCAAGGAGGAATTATTGTGGAAAATGGAATTGGTAGCAGAGATTTTTCTTTTTTTTTTTTTTTTGTGTCATTCTATATATTCATCTCTGGATTTTGGAGAGGCCTTTACACTGAAAGCATGGCTAGTACTTCTGTGCCTGGGTCGTAGCTGGTAGAATTACATATGCAGTGTGATATTTCCTGCTTCTTAGGAGACATCCCAGTCTTCGCAGATTAAAGGAGAGCTGGAGAGGTTTTTGGCATGGTCTGACATGCAGTGTGTAGCCTTCCAGAGCAATGTCTTTGGAGCTGCTCTCTAATAAAGAGCTTATGGAATGGAAAATAGTCTTGAAGGCCAATGCTGCCTGCTTAGGGTTACTCAGTAGAATGCCATTGGAGGCTTTTTGATATCTGGGGCTATTATTTGTATTATTTTCTGAGTTAGGCTCTCAGTCCAGATTTCCTATGTTGTGCCCAGATTACGTTACATTGTACATAAAAATTGCTTTATATATAATGTTTGCTTTACTGTTCTAAGGCAGGTGCTCTGGAATGAGTGCTCTGGTGCCACACCTTTATTGCAGGTTTTGGAAGGGTCTGTTTTTACAGCTTTTTAGTGCCAAAATTCCAACTGAATTAAAATACACAGATACAAACAATGTAAATCTAGCCCCTGATTCGAGTTATTGTTGTTACTGGTCATGAGTGTGATAGAGGACAAATCAGCTTTCACCCATGCTTTTCTCCTGGGTACTCCAGCGAGTATTCACTATATTCTGTTTCTGTCTGTCTCACCCCATACCCTACGTTGGGGCTGCTCATATGTCATCATGATATTCAGTCTCAGGTGGTCCTGGCTGACACTGGTCACAGGGAGGGCTGGATGAACTGAAGGCACTGGAGGTGCGAGTGATTTGTGTTCCAGCACAGGCAGTGAGTTAGTCCCGCGACGAGCTGGTAATCCCTTTGATTTTGTACTTCTCGCATCTTTTTAATCAGCAACAATGTGCCCGTTGGCAGGAAAATCGCTTAGACATACCTCAGTACGAGTGCCAGACTCCCTAACTTCACGGGCACTGTACAGAAGGCACAGTGTACATCGGGGTCAGGCTACGTGAATGTTGTGCGGTGGCAATCAGTGTGTGTTCTTTCTGGGTGCACGTGGCACCAAAAGTCGCATGCGTACCTAGGGCTGGTATACAGAATAATTGGTATAAGCGAGTGCTACAATGCACAGGATTTTTAGGTGGAAGAACTTGTGTGCTGGTGAGGCATTTCTGTGCCAAATGAAAATGAGCTGAGTCCAGAAGGAACAGGGCGTCTGCAATTGTGACACCTCTAACCTTCAATCCACCATGCAGAAACCCGTGCCTGGAGGTGCACCAGTAGATCAACCAGCATGTAGGAAAACCACTTGTTTCATGCGCAGTTGCCCACAGTCATGACAATGTATGCCTTCGTGAATGCACTGAAAGAATAAACAGTCATAAAACATTAAAATCCAGTTTAATGTTGCAAGTACTATCAGTGTTTTCTTAAATATCGTTGCTTATCAGTTAAGCTCTGTATTCTCATCAAGCCTTTGGAAGAGCAGGCAGCCCTTTGAGTAGCTCGTTAGTAGACCTACCCTGGCATTTTACACTTGGCATTTGCGCCAGGTTTTGCTTTGCTTACCCGTCCTTGCACCCGAGAGCCTCGCACCGGGCTGGTTGCTGGTTTTGTTTTCAAAGTGGAAACCTGCTCTTAAGCCCTCTTTGTGTGTTGCCTTCCAGCTGTACAGGGGGAGGGAATTGCATCTCCTTGCTGAAGCGGTTGTTTACAGGTAGTGTTTCCACTGAAACACTTGCAGCGCTCCAGTCAGCATCTCTGCTCTCCCTTGTTTTGATTTATTGCCTTTTCAAGTGGGATTAAAAAAAGTCTGCGAGTGAAATCCTGTCTCCAGTGAAGCTAATGGCAAAATTCCCACCGTGTTCAAAGAAATGGGATTTTGCATGGTGGGTACAGTGTGCTGGACTCGAAAAAAAGTTAGATTTGATAGTGGGACGTCGCCTCCGTGACCTGATTTTTGCGTGTGTGAGAAGGCCTCCTTGCACTGCCAAAGCTGTGCAAAGAAACCTTGCTGAGTGTGCCAGTGGGACCCAGGGAGCTGCACAGTTTCTCCTTAAAAATTGTGCCTGCTCTTTAACTTAAAAACTTCTGAAGCTATTGACGTGTATCTGCATTTGCTGTTCCTCCTGGGTACATGTTTGTCTGTTGTAATTGATGCCTTTTCATCCAACGCTTCTGGATGAACAGAGCTGTAAATTGGATGTAGGATCATATGCCTTCTGTGCTTCACCTGTCCTCTATTCTGGATAATTCCTCCCAGACAGCTGTTAAGTATCGCCCTGGCACACACTGCAGGCCTGGAGCTGTTCTGGTGCTCAGGATCCTGACAAAGGACAGAAGAGCACGCTACAAAGAGCACACTACGCTTTTCTGTGCCAAGGGATGCTTTCAAAGGGAGGTGGGAGCCCAGGCATCTTAAACGACAAATGGTCTGTTTCAGAGATGGGGAAATTATCTAAGATTGTGCCTTTCTCTGAGTATTTCAGTAAGTCTTGTTTCTCTTTGATAAGTCTATTTTCTAGGTAGTAAGATTCCCAGTAGCGGGGGGGGGGTGGTATTTATGCCTTGTACAGTTTGCACTGAAGGCGCTCGACAAGCACTAAATAACAAAAAACACGAGGCAGAAAAAGACAGAGTGATTGACTGAAGAAGTAGGAGTCCCTCCATGTGTACAAAATAGGGCAGACTAAATTAAATTAAACCTGTGATAAGTAGAGATCTTATATAACTTATACAGTGAGTGGCTTTGATGTTTCTTTGGTGCTGTTAAAAATTCCCACCTGAAAAATGTTTTTATTATTCCGCAAGCCTTTAAAATGTCTCCTTATATGTGAAAATAATGTAAGATTTGAGCGTTACAGGCTTACTGCAATAATAAGCTGCCTTTAATTTAAAACATAAAGTTGATTGATTGTATTCAGCAGTGCTAACTGGTATCGTCCACCACTCAGAACGCCAAGTACGATTTGTCATTTTAACACTAATTAATGATGACCTTCTGTATTATAAGCCATGTAAAGTCAAGCACTTTAACAGATTTTTGTTATTTTTTTCTTCAGGACTAAGAGAAACATTGTTTTAAATCTGAAGAAAACAAACAAAAAAATTGCACAACAGGCTGCGTGAAAACTATCAGCTCGTATTTTGTCTTGCAGAGAGGAGAGCATTCTGCTTTACCTCATCAGTGCATTAAAACAGGCATAGATTAAAAAAAAAATCAAACTCTTTTGGGTGTCATCTCACGTATAAATGTATAAAAGCTTATCAGCTGAACTCCGGAAAGAAAGGCAGGTCATTTGAAAAGGAGCAGTAGGCTGTGATTTGCATTTCCTAAAGACAGCTGTGTATGTTAATGATAAGCAGTACGTTAATGAAGCCTTGTGCCCTGGTAAAACCATTTCCTGATGTCAGTCGCTGTAGTGGCGTTTCCATTACCGTGCTGTCCCAAAGGTAACAGCTATGACGTGTCATTTATCAATAGCTTTCCCTGTGTTACCAGTGAAGAAGTGCCTGTAGTGACATAGAGATGTTGTAGTCTGCCCTGTGTCTGCCTCCATCACCCACGCTGGGCAGCACCTTGTTCTGGGAGCAGCCCCATTACCTCCCTTGGTTGGCTGTGTAAAGAAAAGATTCATGGTCTGGCCTTCATTGAGTATTTTAATGCTTGCCGAGTCACTAACCACTATGCTGTTTTATTGTTTCTTTCAGAACACTAGACGTAAAATAAATGTTTATTGAACCTTTGGAGGTCTGTTGATCAATAAAAGAGAAGCTGCATTGAAACCACAGAGGCACTGATAGCTTTTCTTTTCTCTTTCACATTCTCAGGGTTGTCTGTTGTAGGTCTCAGCTGAAGCTGAAACTCTTTGTGAACAAATAAAATATATAAAAAAAAAAAGTCTGATCAATTGAAAGTATATTCATCCAAGTGTCTGAAAGCTTTTATCCCATGTTCCATTTTCCTTCTGTTCTGTAATTGGGAATTTGCAGAGTGGCCTTCGCTTATTTTTAATCCAGGGAAGAATAACAATAAAAGACTGGCTGTTTCCTTACAAAGGCTTTCAAAAGTAAGGTCAAGGGGTTGGGTTTCCTCACGCCAGCTGAAAGTCTGACCTGGAAAAGAATGCAGAGATGAGATGGTCAAGTGGCAATAAATGGCAGAGTTAAAATTACATTTTTATATTCTCAGCCTGCAGAGGGATGAGTCTCCAAAAACATTTTAATGTTTTCCATATTTTCACTGAAATATTAAAGAAATGCGGTATACAATAAGGAAAATGAGGGTGAATTTGGTTATGTTTGGTAGTAGTGCAGACATAGCTACACTGAGACAATTCACACACTTGCTTTCTGTGCTGAATTTTCAGAGCATTACAGTCATCACTTCTTATTGGTTAAATCCTACCTCTATTTGTAATCAGTATGTAGGAAAAGGATTCCGATTATCTTATTGTCCCAGATGCATCTTGACAAGATTAGATTTGTAACCATCGATTCAGCCAGCAGCCTTTACTTGTACTAGCTTCCATTCCTCCTCCAGAAGCGTTTTCAAGAGGATTGAACAAAATTTGAGAAATTTTAGAGGTTTTGTTCAGTTTTGTCTATTTTGACAGCGGTATTCTCATGGCCTGCAACTGTGGCAGTAATGGTTTTATAAGCTATCAGCTCTTTTTCTAATCGTATATCCTTAAAGATATGCTCAGAAAAGCACTTAATGAAACATTACAGTACATTTATTTACTGTCATTTATGGTAAAAAGTTGGTCATGGTTACTCACTATTGTAGGTTTCCTTGTGAGCCTCTAAATATTTAAATGAAGTGTAAATCATGTTTAAACTTTAGTAAATGACAGTTAATAGCATCTTCAATGCTTATGTTCTTTAAGGTGACTGTAACAAGATTGTTGCTTGCCCAGAAAAAAGAGAAACCTTTTTTCTTTTTCAGTTTTATGTATGGTGAACTGACAGACAAGAAGACCATTGAAAAAGTCAGACAGACTTTCGACAACTATGAGTCAAACTGCTTTGAAATTCTCCTCTACAAGAAAAATAGTACGTATATATTTGTGTATGGTGTTGGGAGTGATGAAGCATATTTAAAGTATATAATAGACTAAAATAAGTTTTCATTTTGACATATGGGTAAATTTGGGGCAAGATTTGGAGAAGAAACAGGTATTTTGGTTGCCACAGCTC
This sequence comes from Astur gentilis, assembly GCF_929443795.1. NCBI lineage: Eukaryota > Metazoa > Chordata > Aves > Accipitriformes > Accipitridae > Astur > Astur gentilis. The sequence continues at coordinate 15,698,449 of NC_064904.1, forward strand.
AAGAAGAGATCTCTTTTTTTCAGGACAAGTGTTCAGATTGCCAAGAATAGTAGTTGTTCCCTGCTGTCTCTAGTCTGACTCCTTCTTTCCAAAATATATTTAGTTTTGAGGATTGTTTCCCTGAAGGGAAACTGACTGGGTTAAGTGAAAAGAAATCCTGAATGAGGTTCCCCCACATCCCTCAGGAAACACCCCCATGTCTGCACAAGTGAGAACCCAGACCCTGACTGCCTTGAGTGGATGCTCCCAGCAGTGTCAGGATGCCTCTGCGGTGTGTAAACCAGCACGTATGAGCTCTGGGGAGAGTACTAAACTTGGCATATAATGCAGGGTTTACTTAGAAAACCAGCGAATTCTGTAGCTTCATGAGGTGTAGGACCTAAGTCCCTTCCTCTTGGTGGCATTGGGTTTACAGGAGGTTTCCAGACCAGAGAATATTTTCTTCATTTTGTCTTAACCGTGAGTCACGCCAGTCACATTTTCTGTCCTGCCATGTATGTGGGTAGTACTACTTACGGCTTATCAATGTTATAGCACATACTAAACAAAATCCGTACTGTTGTGTGGTCTCAGGCTGGGCTTGTGCAGTGTGGACATCTCTCCTGGGCTGGCGGTTGAAATTCCTGCTGTTGTCAGTGGAGATGAGCAGCCTCCTCCACTGGCACAGGCCATCTCCCCAAGGTAGAAAGCCGAAACTGTCAGATGAAACGTGCTCCAGAAAAGCTGGTTCCTCTACCCTGAGCAGAATGAGTCTACTTGACTGGGTCGGTGGCCTTGTGAAACGCAAGCCAAGAACAATCCTGATGGAGATGTCCTCTTCAGTTTGGCTTTCACTCCCCAGTAGAGGGTGCAGGTCCTGTGGGGCTGGGGAGCTTTCCCCCTGGTTCAGCTGCCTGGAGCCCAGTAGCTGAGGCCGTGCTCCCCCCGGGTGAATTTCGGTGCTGGCATGGAGCACCTTGCTGGGGTGAGGCTGGAAGTTTCCCCAGCATGCTGTGGCTGAGGGAAGGTAATGGTGTGCCTTGAGAGAGGGCTAACTGTGCCTGGCTGCCCCACTTCACTGGAAACTCACATAAACCTTTCATGACATTGAAGAAAGCATCCTGGATCTCTTGATGTTGATTCTCTCATCTTCTTGAAACAAACTCACATGCTTTATGCTTTACTTCCACTTTCCCTTTTTAGACTAAATCTTTCTGTATGTGCACTTAAACAGTAGGAAATGTCTTCAGATTTCTCCAATTCTGCCTGCTTCAAAGCATGTTAGCCAACGCTTTAATTAAAAAGAGAAGCAAGAGCAGCTCTGAAGTCCAGCTGTTTCTGCAGGTGCCCAGGAGAGCCCTCCAAATGACCTCTTTCAGTTCCTCAAGCATGTGGATGTGTCTGTTCTTGAGATTTTCTGCTTCTCTGCCTGTTTGCTGTGCAGGTCACCTGGATGCTCCCTCACATTAGGGAAATTCCCTGGGACAGACTGGTTGTGGGTACCTTTGCAGGTGGTGGTGCCCAGCACCGCCATGCCCTATATCTGTGTGATTTCTGAAGAGGATCCCAGAGACCCAGGGCTCTCCCTGACCCTGGTTTTTCTTATTAACTGGGCTGGCAGCTTCTGCTCTAGCACGGGCCAGTCCTGAACTAAATTCCTTTCTATTTTATTCAAGTATAAGAAAGAAGAGGAAAGCCTCTTGGTGACTTTTCTGTAACAAACCAGTCACTTTTTGCTTTGGGTTGTGGATTGTCTGCTGGAGCTTGATGATGCTTCAGAGATTTATTGAGCTGCAGTTGCCTTAATAAAATCTTCACCTTTGCCCGGATCTCCAAGCCTATACTTTCCATAACTTACACAGGATTACAGAGGGACTTTATGGAAAAGTACTCATATTTCTTTTCAGGCTAGAGTCAGTTCCCATCCATAACATCTGTTGCCAGCTTTCTTCTCCATCACCTGAAGCCCAGAACTTCAACCTCTTGCTAATGCGAATAGGCTGACCTTTTGGCTCCGGTTCAGCAGCTGGTGTGGCCAGGGTTTGCTTCATTTTGTCATACTCTGAGCCTTGTGGAAGAAGGGCCTTCAAGAAACTGCCTGCTTATTCTCCAAGCTGAATATTGGAGCAGATAAAGAAATAAAGAATAGTTATCTGTTGGTATGAATATACTTCTGCAAAATGTAGACAGTTACTCTGTGAAAGGGTTTGTGTTTATCACCTGCAGAGAACCTGCACGGAGCTTGCAGTGCTCTCAGAGCACCCTCCCACCCACATTTTCAAACTGTAGGTCCAGACGTGCTGTGTATTTTTCATGATGTGGCACAACCCTTTTTTTCCCCATCCATTCCTTTATGCTTTTGGCAGAGGGAGATTTTGAGATTTTTCAGGTTGCTTTCTCGTCTTTCTTTCCTTTGGCACAGAGATGATCTTTAAGAGCTGATGTTCTCCGGCAGCATCTGTACAACTGCTGACTTCACACACCCCCATGGCATTTTAACCCAGCTTGAACCTGAAAGTTTGCTACAATTTTCTTCTTTACTGCATTCCCTCATATATAGTCCTCAGCTGTACCCACTCAAGTGTTCAGCAACCACGTTAGGTGTGCATATATCTATATCTATGTATGGTAATACTCAGGAAACCTCTTTGCCTGTTTTTGCCCAGATTGCTGCTTCTACAGCAGCAGCCACCTTGCCTTCGTTTTTGATTTTTATCAATGCTGTTGTACAGGTTATCTTGTCTACTTACTTTCAGAGCTTTTCAAAGGGTGCTGATGAGTTGCTAGGTGAAGTGCAGTATTACTCCAGAGAGCTGCAGCACTTTGTTTTAGAAGTTATGAAAAAAATCTTTTATCTTGGGTTAGCAACCAGGAATTGAGATAATCAAGTAGTCAGCATAATGGCTTTGGAATTATCACAAAAAGTAGTCCCCCATCTCTCCTACTTCTCCAGTTTACTGCTAGCAAGTTAGTGGTTTAATCCCAGTTCAGCAATGTTGAATTTTGTTTCAAAACCTTGTGGATTTTAACCTTCGCTGCAGTAGTCGTAGTCCAAATGGGCTTTGTTGCCCTCTGGGCATCTATCCTGCAGTTCCTGGCACAGCTCCCAGATGTGGTGCATTAGAGCAGATTTGGGGGGGCCAGGGATGCCCGTGGCCTAATAGTGGGCAAGCGGCTTGTCTCAACGTGTCAGCTCTCAGGCTGGCATTCAGGCAGCTCAGGAGAAAAGCCATTATGTCAACTGGCTGAAATCACATGCAATCCCAAAGGTAATTAGCTAGCTGTGAAGGCATTTATAGTGCAGTGTGTATAGGTGCAAGTTTGGGAGGGATGGGACCCAGCTGTGGGCATGGAGCTTTGCTGGATGGAAGGTATCTCTGACATTCACGTCACTGCAGGTGAACGGTGTGTTTCTTAGCAAATTGCTTAGTCTTTTAGGAGTTCGCCCCTTACAGGGCAGACCTGCGTGTACCTGGGGGACTGCCATGTGTGTTTCAGTCTAGGAGGAAACAAGACCAGTTTCAGCTCCTGTGCACCTGCAGGAGCCCTGTGGGAACAGTGAGGATTTACCAAAAGCCATGCTAACTACTCCAACACCGTAGGTGTTTTATGGCTGTTTATTTGATGAGTGGTAGGATTCGAGAAGTATTTTGTGTTTATTTCAAAAGCTAAATAGAGATAACTGCCTTGGGAGTGTGCTCCACTGGTCAGGACATTGAGGAGGTGGAGGGTATGACCTGAAACAGAAAAAGGAAATCAAATCTCCTGATTTGTCCTGATAGGACATTTAGGGTCTATGTCCAGGTTAGCTCAGGTCCTCTTAAACAGCGTCAAATTTGGACCATTTGACAGTATACTCCATCAGTTTTGGATCTGATAGCTCCATATTATGTGAAGGAATCAAAGATACCATCCATCCATTTTTTCTCGCCTTCCTACCTTGCAGACACTAAGTTTGTGAGACATGCTGGGAAAAAACAAGAGCAAGAGGGAAAGAACAATATATTTTATTTCAGAATGGAGATTTATAAAGCCTCCTGTCTCTGCTTATCATCTAATTAGATTAATGAAGCTGTAAAAATGGGAATATGTTGTCTTCCTTTGAGGAAGCAAAATTAAAAGATCTGGAAGGTGTAGAAATATTGAGATATGGTCCTAAACTACATTTATAATAACATAAATGATGAAGTATTCTCTGTACGGGATGGGGAAAGTTTGTGCTACACCACAATGTCACCTTCTTCTCTGCTTCAGGAACCCCAGTTTGGTTCTACATGCAAATCGCACCTATAAGAAATGAGCATGAAAAAGTGGTTTTGTTCTTGTGCACTTTTAAGGATATCACTTTGTTCAAACAACCGATTGAAGATGACTCAACAAAAGGTAAATATGAAATTTTGCTTTTTGTAAATGATAAAGTACATGCTTGAGCTGAGTCCTATGGCAGGGACATGTCATGCCTGTGATCTGTGTCTTGAATTCAGGAAATGTTGTGACCTGTCAGAGTTTCAATGCCACTCTCCTAAATTATTGCTTAAAAATAAAAGATGAATCACCATCAGTAGAAATTCCCTAACAACGTTTTGCCAGAGTCACAAGCGTTCCCGTCTCTTTGTAATTTCACTACTTCACTACCGCTGGCGTTTGCTAAATATTACATAGTTTTGAGTAATTTTAATGCTGTGTTGTTTGGGGAGACCTTTCTCCTAAGGGACTGGTATCTTCTTTTCAGAAAAAATAATTTGAGCTCCTTTGTGCTGAGGTGTTGATATTTCCTCCTTTTCTCACTCTTGGAGATGAAATGCAAAGAAACAGCTGTTTGGGTCCTTTATCACTGGGTAGCGATGATAACTGCATGGCAGCGGGTGTCGTACTTGTTACTTAACAGCTGCTGGTGATGGTGTTCGTTGAGATGTGCCGTGCTCTCATCACCTAACAACCCATGACCAGACCCACAGCCTTGCACAAGAGAGAATTAGTGGAGAAAGGTGCAGAGGATCTAGCAGCATCCTCCGCTTTGGTTATAAGACATGTGTGTCTTGTGTCAGGTTCATATGTGTATTGCTTTGGGTAAAATAATGCACACTTACCTAAAGAAGGGCATTTATGCTACAGCATCCACATCTCATCTTCTCTTGGAAGTTGCCTGCTGATGATTAATTCCTTGCTTTATTTTTCTCTTCACCTTTGGAGAAGGCTTGATTTCTCACTGAGAGCTGTGTGTGCTCTAAGCCATCTTCTTTAGAATAAACTTGGTGTTACTTGAATGCAAACAGGATTTAAACTAATTTCCTATTAGCTAGATAACACTTATTATATGCGTTTGGACAACTGAAAAGTGCATTTTTAAAGGCAGACGTAAAATAAAACGAAAGCCTCTGTTTGGGCTAACAGCAAATATGAGAATTCTTTTGTCTAGAGAGTATTATCCATAAAGTTATAAGATCCTGATACAGGAACACCTTCTCAGCCATCATAAGCTTTACTGCCTCTACAATTTAGTTAGCAACCTGAAAATGTTCCTTTACTTCACTTTCAGCTCCATAACATGGAGTTCTGCCTGGAAAGAATCTGAATTTTTTTAAGATAAATGCCAGTTAATTGAAAGGACTGATTGTAGAGGTCTGAAGGCATAGGACTGGCTCCTTGCTGCGTTGTGTATAATACGTAGCGGGATCTCATCAAGGAAAAAGCCGGTCTTTGCAAGGATTGTCTTGCAGGATTTCCTATTTGATGCTTTCTTGGGGGACTGAATTGTATCTCACATGGAACCAGCCCCCAACCCCCACACACACTTTCACCTGCTCTGCCCCACTTTCCCCAGTACAGAGTTGCACTGAGGAGCGTGTGGCTGCGGCAGGACAGGGAAAATGTGTTGACGGTGGCTCCCAAATGCAGAAATGATGAATGTTGCCTCCTTTGGATTCTTGGCCTGCGAGATTTGTAGTCTGCTGCCTTCCCTGGGGAGGCAGGGATGTGGGGGGTGGGCTGAGCTCTCCCCATCCCTGTCTTGTGGCTGAGGAGGAGCAGAATCCACCTGGCATCCATTATAGGAACAATATATGTTCCCATAGGAAAGAGCAATAGCTGTGAAGTGCGTAACTTGTATACTGCTGTTCTCCAGTGAAGGGTACCGTTAGTTAAAATGCCAGGTGTTAACTATGAACATTGCAAAATATTGTCGTCAGCAACCGGAGAGGTTTGACTGCATGGTTAAAAAGCACTTACTTCTGTCAAAGTCATGCTTTAAAAAAACCACCACAAAGCAAAACACAGCAGAAGTCAGTACAGCCACATGTCTCAAGTGCCTTTAAGGCATATGATTGGAGTCTTAAGAACTTGCTTTGGGTGCTTTGATTAGAGCATTGATTAACGTTGATCAATACATCCAACAAGCTCCATAATTACAAACGATCGACCCGATCTTTCTTCTACTTTTGCATAAATTAGAGCTTGTCTTTTATATTCTTCATGTAAAAAAATCATATTCAAATATTTGCACCATTTTACTACAGGGATGGAAAACCAGCACTGTTGCATTACCCTTTGTGTCTCAGCTGGGTGGATATGCAGGATCCCACGGCACTGGGATCACAGCGTTGTTTTGTCAGTTAGTGCTATGAGAGATGCATAATTCATTGTCCTTGCAGATAACATTACAATGTGCTTAGAAGCTGTCAGGCCACTTTCTTTTTGAATTACGAGATTGGTAAACATATACATTACAATTTGGTGGAGAATTTTTAAACTTTTGTAAAAAGCATTTCAGTAAAATACTGCTCTTGAGTGCTGGGATTTGTCACTGAAAGGGCTATTTTTTTTTGCTTTTTAAAAGTAGGATTTTTCTTCAAAAATTCTGCCAGGACCATGCAATACATAATACATAAGTAACTGTGGTGCAGATGAGTTACTGTCTATTACTTATGGGAGCAGTAAATTTGAGATAAAAAATTCAAGAGAAATAAAATATTGATGCCATTATGCAATAATCTCTCTGTACCAATATATTCTGCACTGTTCGAAGGTATGTTGCTTTGTTGTGAAGCTTCAGTATATCACGCTCCTACAAGGTACAAGGATTTGGTATTTAAATCATAACGATGGGTGTATTTACACTGCATGGTGTCTGTGTGTCCTGGCTTCTGGAAATAAATGGTTGGGTTTGCCAGATCTGCTTGCGGTGACTGCAACGCACTCGGCACCTCGTGTAGACCTTGCAAGGGAACAGCAGATTTGGGGGACACGGAGCAGTGCCCCAGTGCTAAGGATGCAGAACTGTTCGGAAGTGTTGAGGAGCTTGTATTTGTGAAAACAGGACGTACAAATAAAAGAAAACAGTTGTCTTACTACAAAGCGCATTGCAAGAGAGAGGTGGGATTTTTTTCCCTGATACGGGCTTAAAAACATACTTGTTTACAGGCTCAGTACAGAAAATATAGTTGACATCACGGGGACTAGCCCTGTGTGAGCAAGAGGAGTTAGGTCTGGGGCACTGCGACAGATGGTGTGTGTCTCTGCTTACCTGTGTGCTCACCGTTTGCTGTGTGTTAATGCTGTCAGAAAGGAGGAAGAAGAGGAGGAGGAGGGGACTGTGCTTGCAGGAGGGCGTAAAAGCAATGAAAAATTTTCCCAGGTCGCCCAGGAGACTGTGAATTTGTTGCAGTCCAGAAGGCTGTTGAAACTTACTGGACTGAAAGCAAGACTGGAGAAAATGGATATATAAAAGCTACCTTCCTCTAATAAAATACAGTGGCAGAGATCAAAAAACCTTGTTTTCTGAGAGGGTACAGGCAGTTCGACACTGAAGATTTGACTGACTTGTTTTCTTGTTACCCATGCTGGTATCTATTACTGCTGGGTGATGCGTGGGAGACCTATAATGTATAGCAATGTAACAGTGACCAAAAAGTACTGTTGTACCCTTGTAAATGGAAAATTACTTTAAAAGTGTCTAACCATGCAAAAGTGTAAAAAAAAAAAAAAAACAAAAAAAAAACCCACCCAAAAAAACCAAACAAAAAACAAACCCCAAAAAACCCAACAACCAAACCCCGGCATCTCAAGCAGACGCAGTGAAGATGATAATGGAAGGAAACATCAGCCACCTGGTTGACACGTTCACTCCTGGGTGGAGATGCCACGGGCAGTTGTGCAGGTCTGGAGGGGAGGGACAGCACCCTCCGTTGACTTGGTTTGTGGTTTGTAGTGCCTCAGCTCCTGAGTCGGTGGCTGGATGAGCTGTGGGTGGTGGCAGTGTGGAAGAAGAGGCGTGAGAATTAGTGATGGGGCAAGAGATGCCACAGATGATGGCTGCGCTTGGTGGGCACTGGGATGACGGCTTATTTTCCGGTGAAGGAGCTGTGCTATGTTTGTCTGGTCTCTCTCTCTTTCCTTTTCCTGCTCCTGCTCCTCTTTGGTAATATGAACATTTGTCTGATCTGGATTCAGTATCAAGCAATAGGTCCTACCTGTGGTGGTGGAGGGCCACATCACCAGGTGTCCTGGCTGAATGCATTACACAGCAGAGGTGGAAGGCCATTACAAGCATATGAAAGATTGTATTATGTATTTTCTTCCAGAGAATAAAACCCAAAGAATCTTTTTATTTTTTTTATGTTTGTACCATTGTAGTGTCACAGTTGGATGCTTTTATCAGCTTGCTGTGCTTTTATTCTGTCTTTACCCAATGGCCTTTTAAAAACATCTGAAGACTTTCAATCCCTCCAAAGACACACAGTGGTAATAATCTTATGTTTATTTGTCAGAAAAAAATGAAGCCATTTTTCTGGGCCCTAACTATTAGAAGAGCAAATCGGGACACTTAAAATGTTAATGCCATCTGAAGCCAGGGGTGCTGTAGATTAGTTTGAACTGAAAGTTTAAAGGATAGAAAAAAAGACTGGCATTTTTTTGGCTACTAGTGGAGTTCCACCTAGTAGTGGTACGGCTTTATTCCCTTTGTTATCATCAGTGAAGAAAAATGTGGCCTCTAGGTAAACGTTCAAGTTTTTTTGGCTTGGCTTGTCACTGGTTATCTTGAGTCTCTTTTGAGTGAAATATCAGGCTTGTCACCTGCTGGAAGTGACTGGGAAGGTCTGGTGAATACTGATGGGATGCTGAATTAGGATGCAAAGTTGTGTTAATGAGGCCCGTACAACTCAGGACTGTGTGCTGTTAACAAATGGGATCAGGAGACGGCACAACAGTATCCTGAAGTTGTTGGGGTTTTTTTGGTTTTTGGTTGGGTTTTTTTTTTTCTTTTTCCACTTGATAGAGCCAGACTTTGATAATCAAGACTGTCTGGGACGATGCTGTAATGCTTCCAGTGATATAACTCTTTATGGTTATATAAGTCTATATAATGATACAACTCTATCTCGGAGTGTGACAGGGCTATAAAAAGTGTAGTAGTTGCAGAAATACGCACTTATGCTTGCTAATCCTTGCTAAGCCTATAATTCTGATCCTTTTTTATCTTTAATAAGTGCAAGTTATTAAGCATATATAACTAGTTGCACATGGGAACTTTTTTCCTTGATGGGGTATCAATCCTGGTGATAATAGAAGAAGTGGGTGGAGGGATTAGAGCATGAAAATGAGGTTTCTACCTTTAGCTGAAGCACAGTGTACCCTGTTGAGTATATCACCTTGACAGTAATCCATAACAGTAATTTAACAGGTCACAATTTGGATATCCTTACCATGTTTTTATTGCGCTTTACCATGGCTGTAATAACAAGGGTCTCGGTGCTATAGAGACCCACGTGTTCTGGTGCTGTTTCCTATTGCTCTGATCTGAAGAGTTTTACCCCCCCCAGTGCCTTCAGGCACCAAGGAGATCACCTCCATCTCTCCATTCTCCCCTGGGTCTAGAGTGCAGCATCCAGGGACACCTGGGCCTTGAGAAAGGACTTTGTGGGGGATGACAAGAGAAGTGATCATTTGCCAGGACTCCAGGTGGGCTTCCTGTGTCAAGAACAGACAACTCGGAGGAATGATGCCAAGATATACTCTCTTGGGATTTGAAACCATCCATTTTGGATGGGCACAGCTTGCTAGTAACCTGGAAGACCTTCTGAGGTCGCTTTGCTCCTGTTCCTGCAGGACAAGCATCCCTGTTACTGTCTTCAGTGACATGCTGCTGGCACTTTTAGCAGAGACTGCAAAGGCTGAACAGTCATGAAGAGGTAGTTGTGTCCTAGGGGTGATGCTCTGAGGCCTTATTTCTGCCCTCCCCTCCTTCTTGCTTTGTTTTTAGAGACCCACCATGATGAAAAGAATTTCCATATCCAGGGCCGTTTAGTTTCCCTCACAGAAAACAAGTACTTTTCTGAATCTGGTATTGCCTTTGGAGGCCTTTGTGTGCTCCATCAGCAACCCACAATGTGCATTAACTGTCTGTAAATTTCTACAAGTTGAATATGCAATGAAAAAGAAATCCCACTGAAATCAAACTGAATCCTGTGGGAGATTGAATTAAACTGGAAATTGATCTTTAAAGCAGTAACTGTAGATGGTTATACTTTCTATGTAGAAAACTGAACACTCGTAAGCCATATATTAAATAATAAGTATAAACAGAGTTCGAGAGTTTAAGAGTCTAATCTGTATATCACAGGGCATTACATTTCACTAAGGTAGTCCTCTGCAGAACCCATGAACTTGTGTGTAACTAAACCATCATCTCCAGACAAACATCCAGTATTGATTTAGAAGTCTGAAGAGACTGAGGATCCGCCACATTCCTTCGTATTTTTCTTACTTTTTCGTTACACTTTTGGCTTTAAAAAAGTGTCATATTTAAATTAACCTGGCTTCAGCTTCTTGCGGTGCCATCTTCTTATGCATTTTTTCCACTGTACTAAAAAAGTCCCATTAAGGCACTTACATATATAATCAAGTCATTGCTCTACCTTCTTTTGATAAAGTAAATGAGCTGAGCTCCTTAAACGTGTCTCTAACCTGAATTTGGAGGTCTGGTGATAGCAGATACACAGGCATTTTAGCTGCACTTTCATCTGCGCAGCTCATTGGCAGCAGTAGGAATGAAGCTGTGGCAGCACGGATTTCAGCCTCCCGGGTCCCCCGTCACTTTCTGTGGCCAGTATTGTAGCCAGGTGGGTTCACAGGTAACTCCTCAATCTTGCCCATTGCTCAGCCTCTCCAAGCCTAGCTCTTACCACTGTATATCCGAGGAGGAGGTGACTTTTTGCCAAACATGCTGAAATTGCTTATCTGCGAAGACCTCTGGATCCTTTTCAGTACTGTTCTTTGCTAGGGACGTTTGTTTCCCCCTCCTGTACTGGAGATACAATTTACATTGCTTTTGCCTAGATACCTGATTTCCATTTAAAACACATTTTAATGGCACATGCCTGGTTATCAAGCACATCATCCTGCATGACTGCCCTCACTACTGTTTAACATTCCTCTAATCTTCCTGTCATCTGGGCATTTTATCAGTCATTTTATAATGACTTTCAAACCATCAAGAAAAGCACTGAATAGAAGGGGACCTGTCCGCTGGGGTCCAGAAGGCTCTCAGTAATATTTTTTTTACTATTTTCCACTACTCCTTGTTTGATATCTGCCAGGTAGCAAGTTCTTCATCCATTTAACCTGTAATTTACTGAACTGCGTAGTCTCAATATTTTGTCAAGAGTGTCACACAGTGTCAATTTAGTGAAGATTACTGTACACGAGGATTTGGCCAACCTGTGGCTCTTGGGTGATTCAAATGCAGCACCAGGATGAGGTGATGTTATGTGACGAGTACTGTGGCTGTGCTGATTTGGGAGCTATTGGGTCCTTGACTGCAGGTGGGAGCAAACCAGGGGCAGCCACTGAGGTTGTCATCAAGTTAGTGGTCCACGTTGCTGCCCAACCCAGCCCCAAAAAGGGAGCACTGGTACTGGGACCTGCCCTGGCTTGTGCCTCTCCGCCGTACATCATACAGATGCTGTGGCTCCAGCTGGCCGTTGCATTTGGCTTGCAGCTTGTTCTGTCAAGGCATTTGGCCGTCTTCCTGAACCAAATTTATACTCTTATCGAATAATGAAATCAACATTGTGGGGCATTTTACATCCTTCCGTATTGACAGACATTCATTATGTTCCTTTCCTTTTTTATTAAATGTATTGAAAGTCAGATCATCTTTTCTCTCATTTTGGCTGGCACTGAGATCAAGCTGAGCAACCTGTAATTCCTTGGGTCAGCCTGTTTGCCCTTTCTGCATACGGGTGCAGAAAGCCTTTTGGTCATACTCTGGGAGTTCTTTAAAAACTTCATTGTTACTGTAATAAATCTAGCCAGAGAAGGATTTTTCCCATCTGTCTTCAGCTTTCTGAGTCCATTCTCACAAGCCATAATTTCTCATTCACATACCTACTTGTTCCCTCTTTCTTCCCATCCCTGTGTGCTTTATTGTATGCTGCTTTTTCATTTCTAGCTTCCTTTTGACCCTGAGCCTTTGGCTGGTGTAGTCCTTTTTCCTTGACCGTTGAATGGCACCATCTTGCTATCTGACGAACTCCTAACAGCCAGTTGACTGACATTTACAGTACTTAGTCTTTTTTTTGTTTGTTTCTTTCTTCCCAAAATTTGCACTTGATTTTATATATTTATGGGAAATAAGTCCTTGGTGGTCTGTGTGCATGTATAAAGTTTAGCTTTAGTTACAGAAACATGAAATTTAAGAAATTGTGCACTGTAAATTTACACCTATTTCAGAATTAGATTTAAAAATACGTTGTATACCAAATGTAGCCTAGTGGTGTGTAAATTTTAGCACTTCTCATCAGTAGATCTCAAAATGGCTTGCAAAGTAGGTCATTAGCATTATCTTCATTTTAAGGAGAAGAAACTGAAGCTCAGAGAAGTAAAGTGATATGCCCAAAATTACCCAGTGATTCTTCATCCGTTTTGAGCTCCCCAGTAGTTGCAGTGGGTGGATGGTAACTGGGAATACAACACTGAGCAAGATCAGAGGTCAGATGTAAAAATTGTCCCAAGAGTATAGTGCATTATCAGACAGTGGAATGCACAGAATTTCAAATCAGGAAATTTATCCTAATATTTTGAATTCCATTTGAATAGAGTCTGTGGTTCTTCAGTCCGTAAATAGTTTTACTGCATCATGGGAATGATTGAGCTTTGTTTGACTATTATTCTGTTTATCCAGGAATCCCATTTATCCTTCTTTCTCTAACAAAGCAAAACTAGGATGATTAAGTTTTTCAAAGAGGCAATGAGCTCTTCCAGCCATACTTTACCTGCAGTAAAGAGCAAACAGCCAGCCATTGCAATGATTTTACTGTCTGAACGTTTAGAAATAGTTGAGATTTGTAGATGCTAACTATTGATGCAAAAGGATGATCCAGGTTATAAATTGAATTCCAAACTGCCTATCTCTGAGTGGTGCTAGCTCTTTGCTTTTGTGGGTAAGTCATAGAGTATATATTATTTAAGCATTCTGTATGGTAACTGTTTCGTGCTCCACAGTGAGTGGAGAAGAACAACCTTCTTGTGGTCTGGAGGTGTTACTTACACTCCTGCAGGCAGGAATCAGCACGAGCATTGCTATAATTGCCCTTTGTGGTTGTTTTTTATACAGACTATCATTCTTGACCCAAGTGTTTTCACTGCAGTCTAAGATACTGTTATACTGATTTAAAAGCCTTCATTATTTCTGATCCTTTTAAGACCAGACAAACCTTGATAAAAAGGTTAATTGCAACCCAGCAGAGCTACACTAATGTTTTATTAGGGGGAACTAGTCATGTCTAGATTTTTCAGAGCAAGTGCACTATAAAGAACATTAACATCTCGCCTTGAGAGTTTTAAACTCTTCATAAACTCTGATGTATGAATTTAGCTTTAAAATAACATAATATAGTTTATGAACTAGAGATTTTATTTTTTTTTCACTGTGGCCGCTCGCTAGGTGGCTAAATCCATATTTGGACCTGTACACCAATCCAGTCACAGTGATAGCAAATTTTCAACTCCTGATTAAATTATGGGGAGAATTTGAAGGGTTTTCTCACTTGCGGATACCTATATTTGAAAATATTTGCTGTTACCTTTGAAGGCAATGGGTAGGCCTACTGACTGCTGAGGTTTGTACCGGGAAGGTGACTTAAGGACTAGTGGACCTAAAGACCCAAAGTCTTTTTTGCTCATTTGCCTGTGCCTGGGCAAGGACTTCTCCCCGGCAGAGGGAACTGCCCGGGTCTGACCCAGTCCCCCTTGGCAGGAATGTCCGTGCGTGATGGGCACCCGGACTTGCTCCTTGGTGCGTGTGGGAACACCATCAGGACGCTCACAGTTTTGTGTGGAGTCTAACCAATTCTCTGCCGGCTTTGTGACCTCGGGAGGAATCAGAGGGATTTAACGGTTTTGTCTCCAGATGGCCATTAGGAAACAGTGATTCTGTCCCATCACTTCCAGCATCACTTCTGCGTGGGGAAGCCTCCCTTGCTGCACTTTCTTTGGACAGCTTTTACCCTGGTCCTTTTTATGCTCTGCCATACACTACAGCAGCATCTTTGACCTGGATGACATTTCTCCTTACTTAGAAAAGGCAGCAGAGAAGAGGAGCGGGTGTTGGAGATGGATGAGAGCGTTTGGGTACTGGATCGATCTGCAGGATGTATTAATGGGAAGGAGACTGGTGACCAGAAAGGCAGGGAGAGAGGTCCCTATGGCGGTGTAAGAGTGTGGTTTGCAGAAGGTTCCTTAACACAGAGTAAGCAGGGAGTGTGGCGGTGGAGCTGTTAGGGGAGCAGCTGCTGCAGAGCCGTTCCCATCCCAGCTGTCCAGTATAAACACAATGATTGATTCAGGATCTCGGGAAGAAAGATGTGTGGGCATAATACTACTCTTGTTGGAGGAGTAGCTGATGGAAAAGCACATGCTGTAGTGAGTAAGAGGTTTTGGGTAAGATCGTTTGGACTTTCTGACAGGGGAGGGATGATAGGATCAAGTTCTAAGGTGGAAATACCATTTCCCCCTTAGACACCATAATTTATGAAGTGGTATATGAATCTAGGGAGTGGCTGCATGAGCATCTTCAACCCATCTGGAAAGCTTTTCCCCCTCTGAGGAGGTGTTCAGGTGCTCTGTCTGCTTCACTTCACTATTGCCTACTGCCCTTCCCCTCCCTCAGGCATCCTGGCACAACATTAACACCTTCAACTCATTTTGTAGTATCTAAGGTTTGAAAGAAATACCAATTTTTATTTTTTAAAAATTAATTTAATACTCCTTTTTTTTTTTTTCCTCTTCAGAGAAACCTTTGGCTCTGCTGTTTTGTGAAGTATGCCACCAAGTCATCCCTAGCTCAGTTAGCCCCACAGAGAGAGGGCTGTCAAATTGGCAGTCCTAATTAGAGCAAGAGATGTGGAGAATATTTTGTGCATGTAAAATATTTAATTGTGACTAAAATGCATGGAGGAAGAAGAAAGGTGCATGCTTGGAAGGACAGCATTATAGCTGGGACAAGGCAGCAACTAGTTTAGATCATGTCTGTCATCATGGTTGTCTTCTTCATTTCATATTTTCATAACTTTATGGAGTTGTTAAACCTGCATCTTCAATTTATTGAGAATGCAGGAATTTTGAGTAATGGATATGAACAGGGATATACTTTGCTAGGCTACTGTTTAAGAGCAGACCCTCGTTTTGAATCATGAGAATGAATGCAGATCATGAGGGTGTTTTTTTTAAAGCAGTGGTACAAATTCTTCTGGTTTTTTTTTGTCCATGAATCAGAAAGTAATTAAAGAGGACAAGAGGAAAAAAATCATTTTATGTGTATGCCATTCCAGAATTTTCCATTTGAGGTAGTTAACATCTTCCTCTGAAATACCCAGTTTAACTTCTTGTAAGGAGAAGCAGCTGCTGGCCCGTTCTGGTGTGTGATCTGATGATGTTGCCTTTGTTCCTAAGAATTTGAGTGCAGTGGTGCAAGTTCAGGGTATTATTTTTCAAGTGGTGCTGTGGAAGAAAGACACAATCCAGCTGAGCAGAAGAGAGCATCAGAAGTGTCACTTTTTCTCACGAGTACTTTTTTTTCCCCTCTTGCACCTGCTATTTGTGCTGCTCCTTTACTCCTTCCAGACTGAAAATATCTGTGAGGACAGGCGGTCACTAATACATGGGATAAAATTATCGTTCAAGTCTCTGTCTGTAGAGGAAAAGAAAGGAGAGAATCGTTTGAAGAAACATTGACAGCAGTAGGCAGCTATGCAAATTTTGCTTGGTCTATTTAAACATACACATTGGTTTTAAATATAATTCTGAACTTATCTAGTCTACAACAAGGTCAAGAAACAGAGAAATGTACCCTGTACAGATTATTTCAGACACGAGGCAGCCTGTATACATTTTCACCTTCCCACTCATACCCCAGGATCTTGCTGTTGCTGTGTTTTTAATTCTTTTGGGTTGTAAATAGGAAACAAAAGAACTTGTTACTTTTTCACACTATTGCAGATGGATAGATTGGAGCAGGTAAAATAATGCTGGACTTTGTGCTGAATTAGAAAAAAGTCATGTTAGCATATTCTGTACTTCCAATGTCCAGTATCTTGGGCTTCACAGGGCTGGAAGAAATGTGATAATGTGAAGCCTCTAAATGAAGCTGGAAGGGTTTTTGCAAAACGACTGCTCTAGCACAAACCAAAGCTTTGGTCTTGGTGGAGAAAGGACACGATGAAATGGTTTTCCCTGTGAAAAGAAGAGTTCAGACCAGACGAGCAGAGAGGTAACCCTGAATGCTAAAATGTATGGCTTCTTTCTTTCACATGACATTAATGTTCTCACCAAGGTGGAAAGGGAGTATTTGAAAAAGTCATAGTTCTTCCTTTCTTTTTATTTTTACAGCAAAAGGATTGCTGTTTGGTGTGTGTCTTACCCCTCCAGCTCCTTGTGGCACATCTTGCCCAACTTCCTCAGGCTTTCTGTATTCGTGGTTAATGCAGAACAGATGTTTTTCTTACCTAAGAGGATGACATGGGGTTTCTTGGCTGTTTTGCTTTTATAACAGGATAGGCATTTTTAAAAGCCATATTTTTGCGAGTGGGATCTCTCAGCCTGTGAAGCACCATGGGAAAGGATTTCTAGAGAGTACATGAAGCCATCTCCCGTCATTGCCAGCCCCTGACTCTTCTCCAAATCCTTATCTAATCGCTGTACAGATCAATGCCGTAAACCTCAGAAAATAAAGTAAACCTTGAATCATTAACCATCAGAAAGGTCACAGAATGATTGAGGTTGGAAGGGACCTGTGGAGGTCATCTTGTCCAACCCCCCTGCTCAAGCAACCCTTGTCCGCCCCCCCTACAACCAGTTGCCCGGGACCATGTCCATACAGCTTTTGAGTATCTCCAAGGATGGAGAGTCCACAACGTCTTTGGACAACCTGTGCTAGTGCTCGGTTACCCTCACAGTAAAACAGTGTTTCCTGATGTTCAGATGGAACCGCTTGTGTTTAATTGTGTACCCATTGCCTCTGGCCCTGTCACTGGGCACCACTGAAAAGAGCCTGACTCCGTCCTCTTTGCATCCTCCCTTCAGGTATTTATATACATAAATAAGATCTACCCTCCCTGAGCCTTCTCATCTCCAGTCTGAACAGTCCCAGCTCTCTCAGCCTTTCCTCAGAGGAGAGATGCTGCAGTCCCTTAATCATCTTCATGGTCCTTTGTTGGACTCTCTTCAGTATGTCCATGTCTCTCTTGTACTGGGGGAGCCCAGAACTGGATGTAGCACTCCAGGTACTGGCCTGTGCTGAGTAGATAGGAAAGATCACCTCCCTTGACCTGCTGGCAATACTTTGTCTAATGCAGCCAAGGATACCATTCGCCTTATTTGCAGCGTGGGGGCATTGCTGGCTCACGGGCACCCTGGTCCACCAGGACCCCCACGTCCTTTTCTGCCAAGCCGCTTTCCAGCTGGGTGGCCCCCAACGTATATCGGTGCATGGGGTTGTACCTCCTTAAGTACAGAACTTTGTACTTCTCCGTGTTGAACTTTGTGAGGTTCCTGTCAGTTGGAGTAGCTGACAAAGCGGAGAGGTGCCAAATGAGGAGGGCGTTCGGGACTGAATCCAACAGTTTGGCTGTGGTGGTTTTGGCTTTGCTGAGCACTTCTCCATCACTCTCGTATCAGCTCTGTGGGGCCGGGGGACAAGCTAAAGCTTGGGGACCGGCCCAAATTTGTCCCCATGGACCACAGGGAAGCATCTTGCCAGGGGAAGAGGACACCGAGTGCGTGCATGTGTGTGTGTAAGTACCTGCCCAGGGTCTGGAGGTGCATGACCACCTTCCCGGAGGAGAGCTGCTCTTTTTCTCTGGTTCTTGCAGCGTGGTTGCAGCACGCCAAAACCAATCAGCTGGATGCACTGTGGCCTCCAGCAATTATGAGAAATGTCGGGGCAGAGCTGTCACGATGCTGTTACCATGCTCACTTGGTCTTTGAAATCACTGGCTAAGAAAGGTAAAGAACAGTTCTGACTTTTGTCTTAAAGCAGTCTCCTTGCCACAGTTCTATAGACAATTAGGAAAAAGAAAACCACAGGAATATTTTCTAGAAATTAATAGTCTATGCTTGGATCACTATGGTCTCTCTTGACCTTGTTTAATACAGAAAGTGCATGTTCCTAATTGAATATCCCTGTAAGCACGAGAAGCATGAAGCATATCTGAAGTTCACATTTAAGGTTCAGATTTGAAAAGTTAATAAAATACTTCTATTTTTTTACCTTTTCCCAGTGCATTTTTAATGTGCATTTTTGAGGTCATATATAAATAGCCAGACACAAATGCTTTGTGTTGTGCTGGTGGTATATCGTGGTATTGAGATCCGTTCTGATTGCTAAACGATGAACAATGGATTTACATTTGTGTGAATGTGATAGATATGTGGTAAATTGAAAAGCCAAACTGTGAATTATTTTTTTCTTGAAGTTTTATTGTATTGTCTGTTCTCTGCTCTTCATTTTATCTACCCCAGGGCTTCTCTTAACTTTCCAAGTCCCTGACTCCTATCTGGCAACAGGCGTTTAAAAATAAACCTAGCTAAAATGGAAATGTTTCCTTTCTCAGATGTCACATTTTCCCCAATTCTCAGCTACTCAGCATTCAAATTAAATAAAAGTAAACCCTTCTCCTGAACCCCTTTCCTGTCCATAAGTTGTTTGATATTTTATACACACCCGTGTAGTAAAATAGCATGTTATACCTGGCTAAACCAAATGTTGAGCATCTCCTTCAGTGCTCTTGGGGAGGCATTTCCTTCCTGCAGATATCTGGATTTTCAATTTTCCTGCTTAACACTGAGGTGCTACACTGTTTAAACCCCTGGCATTTTCTTTGCTACTGCCGATCTACCTCATCCCTTGACGTATCCACGCCAGCTGTCACATTTGGGCGTTTTTCCATCAGGAATGTCACGTTCCTGGGTCAGTGCTGCTGTTGGTAACAAACTCTGATTGCTCCTTTCTGAACGCTGCAGAAAAAATTCCTCAGGGGTGGCCCAGTGTGTGGGTCTCAAGCTACCATTAAGGCAGCTTGCTTATCATTAGTTTAACAGCTAAATATATTTCTTAATGCCATTTAAAATCTAGTGCTTAATCTGTCTTTAAAGTCTTAATGATACTTTTTTTTAGTCTGAAGCGTTGCTGTTGTTGCAGCCCTGAATTTTACTGATTTTTTTTTTTTTAATTTTTTTTTTTTAAGTTTTAGTTTTGTCCCAGAAGTCTAGTTGGGACAAGAAACAGTGAAGACTTAAGGATCAGACTTTCGCGGCTGCTCCAGTGGCCCTGAATCAGCAGGAGTCTTTCTGTAGCTGGGGAGGATTTTACTTCAGCAGGATTTGCTGGGAAGCCTTTGCATTAACTTCAGTGGCTTAGAATTAGATTTCAGCAGCAGAGTAACTCCGCAGAAGGCTGAAAGCACAATGTGATCCCTCTAACACAATGTCTCCAAAAGGCAGAAGAAAGAACGAGCCAGAGCATTTTGATTTTACTCAGATTTACTCGTGGTTGCCTTGAAGCAGCGGTATTTTTCCTCTTTTGCAAGGTCTTTAAGCCTGGAGCCTGAAGCTGTTCTGCGCCGCAATTTAGAGAAACCATTCAAGTCTGAGAGGAAATATCAGTGAACACGAAGGAGATTTACTAGTGATGAATAAGGTCCGAGTACTTCTGACACGATTTCCTTCTTTCCCGCAGGTTGGACGAAGTTTGCTCGGTTGACGCGGGCCCTGACGAACAGCCGGAGCGTGCTGCAGCAGCTAACGCCGATGAACAAGGCCGAGGTGGTGCACAAACACTCCCGCTTAGCCGAAGTAAGTGGGACAGACATGAGCCCGCTCCCTTCGTAAGGCAGGAAGAGGTGGGGGGGAACATACTTCCCAACTCTGATTTTTTTCAACCTCTCCTCTGCTCATCCTAAAGCAGCACTGCGTGCCGAGCCCGTGTTTCTGGGACAGGTCATGCTCTTTCAGTCACAAAAACAGTCTCCATAGGTCACTTTTATTTACGTGGCCCTATTTCTGTGCATGCAATTCTCAGTTTGCTGGTTGTTGTTTAACTTGGGGTGCACAGTGTACACCTCTACGTGCTGTCTCACAGCAACGTGGAACCAGACTTGATGTCTCTGAGCCCTGTGGATCGTTGATTTCTCTCCCAGGGAAATGGGATTGTTTGAGAAACCTCTTCGGAAGTCTCCCTGTCTGGGTCCCTGGTGCTGTACAGGCACGCTGCCTACTTTTATACCTTAACCTCGACAGTCTTGCAAAGTCATTCCTGCAATATTTTGCTCATCATTTTTTTCTTCAGAACTGATGAAATGAACTCTTTGGCAGGTTGCAAACATCTCCTTAACAGTGCAGATGGTGCAACAAGTGAATGCCTTCAGGTTAACTGATGAAACGGAGGTACTGCTTTCATCTTCATGTCCGTTGGTAATGAAAAATACACAGGTCAAAAATATGTGGGCTACTGAAAATGACAGCTCTAGCCACCTTGTGGTGGAGAGCTTGTCCTGGGTTTGATGCTAAGCACTGGTAGCAGCTTTAAATGTTGGGGTTTTTTTTGGTTCCCTTTCTGGTTTTAGTGGACTTTCATAATAAAAACTCTATTTATAAAGTTAAAATCAGAATGGAAACCCACAGTTTTCAGGTGTTGTCAGTGTGATGTTTTCCTTTGAATTATCCCATACCAATAGTTTGGATGACTGCTAAGTTACTCTCACATCTTGCTTTTCTAATTCGTGACATTTCAGTGTTCTGTAAATCCCATTATATCCATTACTGGTTTACGATCACAGAATCACAGAATAGTTTGGATTGGAAAGGACCTTAAAGATCATCTAGTTCCAACCCCCCACCATGGGCAGGGACACCTTCCACTAGACCAGGTTGCTCAAAGCCCCATCCAACCTGGCCTTGAACACTTCCAGGGATGGGGCACCCACAACCTCTCTGGGCAGAACCTCTTGTTCCAGTGCCTCACCACCCTCACAGTGAAGAACTTTTTCCTTACATCTAATCTAAATCTACTGTCTTTCAGTTTCAAGCCATTACCCCTTGTCTTATCGCCACATGCCCTTGTAAAAAGTCCCTCTCTGGCTTTCTTGTAGGCCTCCTTTAGGTACTGGGCTGCTCTAAGGTCTCCCTTGAGCCTTCTCTTCTCCAGGCTGAACAACCCCAATTCTCTCAGCCTTTCTTCACAGGAGAGGTGCTCTAGCCCTCTGATCATCTTTGTGGCCCTCCTCTGGACTTGCTCCAACAGGTCCATGTCCTTCTTATGTTGGGGGCCCCAGAGCTGAACACAGTACTCCAGGTGGGGTCTCACAAGAGCAGAGTAGAGGGGCAGAATCCCCTCTCTCAACCTGCTGGCTACACTTCTTTTAATGCAGCCCAGGATACGGTTGGCTTTCTGGGTTGCAAGTGCACATTGCCAGGTCATGTTGAGCTTCTCGTCAACCAACTCCCCCAAGTCCTTCTCTGCAGGGCTGCTCTCAATCCCTTCATCGCCCAGACTGTATTTGTTCTTGGGATTGCTCTGACCCAGGTGTAGGACCTTGCACTTGGTCTTGTTGAACTTCCTGAAGTTCACATGAGCCTACCTCTCAAGCCTGGCATCCCTTCCCTCCAGCATGTCAGCTTCACCATGCAACTTGGTGGTGTTGGCAAACTTGCCAAGGGTCCACTCAATCCCACTGTCCATGTCACTGACAAAAATGTTAAACAGTGCCGGTCCCAGTGTGAACCCCTGAGGAACGCCACTTGTTACTGGTTTCTGCTTGGACATCAAGCTGTTGACCACAACTCTTTGAGTGCGACCATCCAGCCAATTCTTCACCCACCGAACAGTCCATCTGTCAAATCCATGTCTCTCCATTTTAGAGACAAGGATGTTGCATGGGACAGTGTCAAATGCTTTGCACAAGGTCAAGTAGATGATGTCAGTTGCTCTTTCCTTAGCCACAAACATTGTAACCCCATCGTAAAAGGCCACCAAATTTGTCAGGCATGATTTGCCCTTAGTGAAGCCATGTTGGTTGTCACTATCACCTCCTTATCTTCCATGTGCCCTAACATAGTTTCCAGGAGGATCTGCTCCAGGATTTTGCTGGGCTCAGAGGTGAGACTGATTGGCCCGTAGTTCCCCGGGTCTTCCTTTTTTCCAGGGAGTTATGTTTCCCCTTTTCCAGTCAGTGGGAACTTCCCCAGACTGCCACAACTACTCAAACATGATGGATAGTGCCTTAGCCACTTCATCTGCTAGTTTCCTCGTGATCCACAAATGCATCTCATCAGGTCCTGTGGACTTGAGCACCTTCAGGTTCCTTAGATGGTCTCAAACCTGATCTTCTCCTACAGCGGGCAGTTCTTCATTCTCCCAGTCCCTGACTTTGCCTTCTGCATCTTGGGCTGGAGCACCTGCCAGTGAAGACTGAAGCAAAAAAGTTGTTGAGTACCTCAGCCTTCTCCATGTCCTGGGTAACCAGGTCTCCAGTGTCCTTCTGGACAGGGTCCACATTTTCCCTAGTCTCCCTTTTATCACTGACGTACCTATAGAAGCTTTTCTTGTTGCCCTTGATGTCCCTGGCCAGATTTAATTTTATCAGGGCTTTAGCTTTCCTAACCTGATCCCTGGCTACTCGGGCAATTTCTCTGTATTCTCCCCAGGCTACCTGTCCCTGCTTCCACCCTCTGTAGGCTTCCTTTCTGTGTTTGAGTTTGTCCAGGAGGTCCTTGTTCATCCATGCAGGCCTCCTGGCGTTTTTGCCTGACTGCCTGTTTGTTGGGATGCATCGCTCCTGAGTTTGGATGAGGTGATCCTTGAATATTAACCAGCTTTCTTGGGCCCCTCTTCCCTCCAGGGCTTTATCCCATGGTACTCTAGTAAGCAGATCCCTGAAGAGGTCAAAGTCTGCTCTCCTGAAGTCCATGGTAGCAAGCTTGCTGTATGCCCTGCTCGCTGCCCTAAGGATATGGAACTCCACCATTTCACGGTCACTGCAGCCAAGGCTGCCCTTGAGGTTCACATTCCCCACCAGCCCCTCCTTGTTGGTGAGAACAAGGTTCAGCATAGCACCTCTCCTCGTTGTCTCCTCTTATCACTTGGGGAAGGAAGTGGTCATCAACTCATTCCAGGAACCTCCTGGGTTGCTTATGCCCTGCTGCGTTGTCCCTCCAACAGATATTGGGGTGGTTGAAGTCCCCCATAAGGACCAGGGCTTGTGAACACGAGGCTGCTCCTATCTGTCTATAGAGGGCCTCATCCTCTTGGTCTTGCTGGTCGGGTGCCCTGTAGCAGACCCCAACTACAATGTCACCTGTCCCTGCCCTCCATTTCATCCTGACCCATAGGCTCTTGGTCAGTTCTTCATCCATCCCCAGGCAACACTCCATGCACTCCAGCTGGTCATTGACATAGTGGGCAACACCCCCTCCTCGTCTCCCCTTGCCTCTCCTTCCTAAAGAGCCTGTATCCTTCCATTCCAACGCTCCAGCCATAGGAGCCATCCCAGGACCACTATTAGAGAAAAAGTAATGGCATTGAGTCACAGCAAGGACGATTTAGATCAGGCTGTAGGAAAGGTGCAGGTAAAGGAGAAGGTTGTACTTGGGAATAGGTTGCTTGGAGAGTGTGCAATGTCCTCTCTTACAAGTTGTTTGGAGCTGCAAAGTGCTTTGTAGGCAACGTGCTGTGAGGACTGCAGAGTACCGTTGCTGTACAGGTCCCATTTTTCATACTTCTGTGTCTGAGGAGGAGCGTTATCATCACAGCTCATCCCTTGCAGAACATACTGCTCATCTTTATCAGGCTTAACAGTTATCAGCTATTTTCATTAGTTGTGTACAAGAAAAATTCAGAGATTCTACGATGAATGCAGCTGACTAACGAGATATTGTGTATTCTTTAGTGGTTTAAAATTAAAAATTCATGCAGCATGAAAAAAATAATCATTATAGTTCAGTGGTCTCCACAGCCACTTGCCACCCACTCACCATGTCAAACTCAGCATGATATTATGTTAAGAATAACAATTATGCTTTTACCGTATCATGGGAGCTCCTAAGCACTCCACTACCAGAGGCATAGGGAACTATCAAGCATATGTTCATCGTATTCTGCCTGAACCCCAAGCAGCTTATTATTCCAGCTATAGTGAGGCTGTTTCCAGCTCCTGCCCCAGTGAATATGGCAGGGAACAAATAGGTCTGGAGAAACCAAGGAAAGAAGTCCCAGTCCTGATTTATCAAGACAGTAAAGAGTTGACCACAGATGAGTCCAAACTGATAACCGGAGATAATGACTAGATTATGAGTCAGCCAAAATTGTGTGTTAAATGCAGGGGAAAATTCTGGCATTGGAAGAAGTTTCATGGATTTGCACAAAGGCTGCTGTGAAAAAATGACTGTATCGATCATTGCTTTTATTCCATGGAAGGACCCATGGATCCATCAGCGCGTTCAGTGTGCCATGGTGGCCAGCTGAACCTTGCCTACTGAGTGCTTATAGCAGTGCTGTTAGTGAGACTTGTCCTGGTCGCTGGGGAAGGGACACCTAGAGGTTGACAGTTTTGTGGGTCTCACCAGGGGTTTGGCATTTGTGAGAGTCTCTGATGAGTGCCAGTGGGACCACGCTGCTCAGTGTCCGTTGCTGTTCAGCTGAAGCTCAACACATGGCTTTGTGTTAGACCAAAGCTGGGGCGAGATGAGGCTGTTGACAAAGGGAGCAGCCGTACTCTCCTGGAATTCTCTGCTGCACCCTCCCTGCTGCCTGTGTAGTGGGTCTAGTGGTTTTCTGGCCACAGGATAAATTTCTGCAACTCAGCTGACTCTGCAGAAAACAAATGGCTAACTAATGTAACAATAAGTTAGTTTTTCATCATGTCAATTTAACTGACTTTCCTTACAGGTCGTGATTGCTAAATCTGACCGTAGGGAGGGTGGGAAGAGGTAGGCAGAAGCAGGTCTGCATCCCATCAGGTTACAGCCTGACATTGGGCCAGATTAGGCATGTTGGGAAGCCACATCCTCCAACACGGCGTGAGAGAGGCTGCTGTCGTTGTCCCTTGGTGATTTCTGAAGAACAGATTTTCAGTAGATCCAGACTTTTACTGTCTGATCTCAGTAACAGCTTTCTCATCTTAAAAATCAGACTGCAAAGAATTAATGGAGAATCTGTATCTGTGGTACTTGAGTTCATATCCTTAGTTGTTGTGCTGTTTATTGAGAGCCGTTTACTCCACTTCGTCGAGGAAGCACCCTGCGTTTGATCATTTTTACACATATGGGACTGCTATTTGCAATCCAGCTGTCCCTGCAATTATGGTGCATCCGCTCCAATACAGGACAGGTATAGGGCTGAAATGAGTTTTAAAGTTGCTGGACTTATTTATTTTATCCCATACAGACTTGAGATCCCCAAATGTAAAAGGTGTTACTAGTTCCACAATATAAATGAATCTTTCAGTTGTCAGCACAACATATTGCCACGTTGTGTGTTCCTTTGTGCTTTTGTTTCTTGTGTTGGACTGAGATAAAAGGAAATTAGATTAGCTGGGAGGAATGTCTTAAGTGAATTTGGCTTGGTTCCTTTGCAATGTTTTCAGTTCCACATTTTACAAAAGTGAGCATGCAGGAGATTATAGTCATACACAAAAAAGAAAAGAGAAGTCATTACAAGAAATAAAAGAGAACCCACTAGTGATATTAACCTTGTAAGAGCAACAACTTTTTGAAGAAAATGAGAAGGAAGGATGATATTGCCAGGGTGTTCAGGCAGAAATTGTGCACGCAATGCTTCATTTTAGACAGAGGTCAGCCAGCAAGTCTGAAATCTGGTTTACCTTTGATAGGGTTTTGTTCTGTCTCAACAGTGGTTTAAAGAAGAGGTCAGGCACGAAGCATTAGTCTTGTAACGCTTCCAAATATGAATGAGTACTCATGTTCATAGCTGCAGAGCATAAGCTGGTGTGGCAGTACCCACAACCTGTTTATGGAGCCTGTCTGCCCTTGCTGTTCGCATGGTTTCCCCTCAGTCCACCTGCAAAGACCTCCCTTTTTGCAACAATATCCTTAGATGCTGTGCTGCTCCCATTCATCGAGGGATACCTGCCTCCACACAGTCTTAATAAATCAGATAGTTTAGAAACCGCGGGTTGACTTGCAATGTCCAATGAACACAGTCCCGTCTTTGTGCTGTTACTTGCAGAAATCTGTAAGACTCCTTATTGCATCATATTAATTGAAAACAGTAACATTTGCTTTTCTGCCTTTTACAGGTTCTCCAGCTGGGATCTGATATTCTTCCTCAGTACAAGCAAGAAGCTCCAAAGACTCCACCACACATTATACTACACTATTGTGCTTTTAAGACCACTTGGGACTGGGTCATCTTAATTCTAACCTTCTACACAGCAATTATGGTTCCATATAATGTCTCTTTCAAGACGAAACAGAACAACATTGCCTGGCTCGTGCTGGACAGTGTTGTGGATGTTATTTTTCTGGTTGACATTGTTTTGAACTTTCATACGACCTTTGTTGGCCCTGGTGGAGAGGTTATATCTGATCCCAAACTCATACGGATGAACTACCTGAAAACGTGGTTTGTGATTGATCTTCTGTCCTGTTTACCATATGACATCATCAATGCCTTTGAGAACGTAGATGAGGTAAGTGATTGTAGTCTGCCTCAAAAGGATTGTTTTAATTAGGAATTAGTTTAGGAGCATGCTGCCAGGCATCTGGCAGCAAAGAGAGGCAACTGAAGCTCTGTGCAAATACGCAGGGCTGGCCTTAAAACTGCTGGGCTTTACCTACACAGCATTCCTGTGTTGGAGAAGAGGTGTCTTATGATTATAGTACCATGTGTGGATGTGCACATTAATGGATGTGAGTTTTAGAATCACTTGCTTGTCATCCAAAAGCATCGTTGCATGTCCAGATCAAAATGGTCTGGACCAGTTGGGATGTCCCCCTCCCACAGCCTCCCTTTTCATCTCATACCCAGTGATTGCCTTGAAGCAGTCCTAATCCATTGCAGGGCCTAGACTAATATGGCTTGATGTAACTAATCAAAAATCCTGAAACCGGTGGCAAATTTGCCACTGACTTATACGAAAGTGGAGAATGCCTCTGAATGAGCATTTTTAAAATCCTGCCCTAGGATTACTTTTTGAACCGTGCTGTAATTTTCTTTCTCTGGTGATGTCTTTTTAAATGTCTGATTGAGAAGGAGATTTATCTCCATTTTTTTTTAAACAGTTCTTGAACTACTGCTGGAATTCTAGAAACTGTTTGAGAAGAGGAAACATAAATATCTTAAACGGATGCTGAATTAAAGCTTTTTAACTGCTAAATGTATTAACATTTACGAAATCGAGCTTGCAGCCTAAGATAATAGAGAAAACAGGCAATAACTACAACAAATAATGTATGCATAAGTCAGTGCAGAGAAAATTCATTATTAAAATGCAACTATAATGGCATTAGAACTTGTTTTAATTTTTCTCTAGAGCCTTTTATCTTTAGGGCCATAAACAGATGAAAAAGGCCTCTGTTCATTTTTTAACATTTTAACAGTTTTTTCTTCAAACACTGTTGAGTTGTTTTTTTGGTTGAGTTGTGTTTTTTTTAAAAAAAAATTCTCAAATTCTGCAGTTATATATCCTTACTATATAAAATCTACATTCTTGTTTTTTAATGCAGACTTTGGTGCAGATTTTGTAGAGCTCCTTTAAAATTCCATCCTTGTCTCTGTGCTGAGTACCATCTTTTGACATTGTTCCATTTTATTTATAGCAAATATGACAGAAGTGATAATACTTGCAGCTTAAATTCAAGATCATATGAGGGCTGCCCGTCTGGAAGCAGGTTGTACAGTCAGGCTGTGTAAGGAGGTGGTATTATCAAGGTTGTAAATATTATACAGCTTTTCAAGATAACCAATTTCATACTAAGAGGAACCTGATTTTTATAAAAATGCAGCATTATCTCCAGATTTTCGTGCTTTAATATGTAAAACAAACAGAAAATTTCTGTGCACAAGCAGTACAGATTTTAAGCAATGAGCTTAACCTCTTTCTCTAACGTATAGATGGGAGATAAACCATCTGCAACATTTGTCACAGTGAAGGGAATCGTTGGCATAGTGAATTATAAGTGATGCACACTTAAAGTGGTAAACTTCAACTAAAATGTAATAACAATAACAAGGTATCGTGAGCTCCAGTGATCATACAGCTGCTGTCATTTACCTTCAAACACATGAAATATCAACTCCTTTTTAATAAAAGAAGCAATAGTAACATTTCTTTCTTGTGAAATGGTGTGTTATGGCCCTGAAGCCTCCAGCAGACATTGGAGTATAGCTGCTTATGTACTTGATTTCAAACCCCTCCAATTCCAGTTTTGCCTAGTGCCTGAAAAGGATTGAAGTGATTTTGAAAACAGGTATGTAAACAGTCAGTCTTTCCTCCTTGGGTCTACATTTTCCCTTTTCTCTGTCTTCCAAGGGAGATTTATTATTATTTTTGTGTGTGTGTGTGATATGTCTTCGTTTGTGACATTTAAGTCTTTTGAGCTGGTTGTTGTGTTCTGGGTGGTTGTAGTTATTAATGCTCTTTATCTTCATTTGGCTTTTAACATTTATTTTAACTCGTGCTTCTTTTCTGGGATTTAACTCTTTGGCCCACTAGCAGTAGCGTGCTCAAACACTGTTCATAGGTAAAGAATAAGTAAGTCGAAAAGCTTAATTTGGAAGAAATTCTCATTGATTAAGAGGAGAGTATTTCTCATTAGAAGGTGAGTGTTTCCTCCTTAAGGCATGTAGGAGAGAGAAGAATTCTTTTAGTTCTTGATTCTGGTAGGTTTTAGCTCTTAATCTTGGCCCTGGTTGTTGGATAAGGGCATTTGTCTTTAGCATTAAAGTTGGTAATTGTGGCATTTCAGAAAAAGTTAATAGAAAATCAGAGCTTAGTGGTAAAGACCTGGTGCTCTTTGAGTTCTTGGTACGGTGGTGAAGGATGGACCCAAATCAGAGTGAATAGCCCTAGAAGCCATCTGAGTGAAATACGACTTTCCAAATTTCCCTTGAGTGTCCCACCTCCATCCCTCTTTTTTCCACATAAAGCATCAAATACACTTTTGTTAGTTGTCAAGGGACTAGGTGAGTAGGTGGACACACCACTGCAGGCAGTTCCTTTTCCTCCCTGTGGGCTGGTCTCTCATCCATGAAGAAGCATACAGCCAAGGAAATTTAGGTTTGTATCTCTCATTTGTAGATGTAGACTACTATGTGATACAGGTGCTTGAAGGTTCTCATGCAGAGGCTGCTGAGTTATTGTATAAGGTCCGTTATGCACTTGAGTGCTATTTTATAATGTCAGAATTAAGGAGATGAATCGAAAGATTAAAAAAAGGAGATTGAAAAAAGAAAATGTGAGTTTTCTTACTGAGGGTTGGAGTTCTGCAACTGCAGTCAGTCTTGGCCAGAGTAGGAACAGTGTCATTTCCATCATGGACAACATCAGGCCAAGGCTGGAGTCTTGTGAAATTCCCACCTGAGGCAAACATGACTGCAAATCAAAGTTATTTTGTTGTTGAGTGGATGTAGAGCCTCAGTAGAAGGATATAATGAAAAGGATTATGACACACAAATTGAGAACTGGGGGGATTAAGATGATTTGAGGCAGAATTAGCGGTGTAGGTTTCCATGCCCGGAGTCACAGAGCCAGGCTGTTGCAATCTGCTCAGGGGGATTTGGATGTATGACAAGGCGGGCTAAAGGTAAGATAATGAGAAAGAGAGATACCTCGCACAGCATAGAGTGATCTAAATTGATGTGATGGATGAGGAATTAAGTGGCTAAGTGGTATTGAAAGGGTAGGAAAACAAGGTAAAATAGGCTGGAGAAAAATGAGCTAAGAGAGAGGAAAGTGGAATCCGTAGTGGGATATGTACTTTATTTAAGAAAATTGGTAGGTTGGTAGTCCTAAAAAATCAGAAAAATGCATGGCATCTTTTCTAATTGGGAAACGTTACTTGCACTGAAATATATTCTGGCTAAAACAAAGCCGTACAGAAAACCTTTCATATATAAAAGTATGAGAAGGGACGCTGTAGAACATACTGAGGAATCCAGCCAATTTTCAAGGTATGAACCAGAATAGAGGGTGTGTGCTCAGAGTCTCTGAATCTAGGCTGACTTTTTTTTTTTTTAAATTAAGTAAAAGAGTTCTCTGAAACTTCAGATTAAGTCCAAAAGTGCATGTCTGTCTGGGTGTCTGTCTGTCTCCTCTTTTAAAGAAAAAAAGTTTGGAGTAATGTGGGATATGGTGTTTAGATCTAAAGATTTTGGTCACATGAAGTTTCTGTTGTTATTAGGCTGTGAATTATGTAGTGACTGGAAGTTTGATGTTTGTCTTGGTGTTACATGAAGCAATTCTAATTTTTTCCCTGAGTACTTGGGTGTATGTATCAACTCTTTCCATTGGTGTACGCACTTTCACTTACATTTCTAAGAACGTGACTCCCTACTTTTGAAGCTAGAGAACTATGTTACCTTCAGGCTTAGCCCTTGTATGTGTTCTGCCTACTAGAGAGAGATAAATATCCAACCTCTGTCAGTCTGGGCTACCAAAAGATTGTTTATAGCAGGGGTAACCATCAGTTCCATACAAATCACAATCATCAGAGTTACTCTGTGCTGAAATTGTCAGCAGATGGGGTTACGGTGCGCCTGAGGACGCTGATCCCATTGCTTGCTCAGATATGGTCAAACCATGCTGCAACTCCCTTTGGGACCAAATGCAAGGATTTATATCCCAGGGAAACCAGGATGTTTTGCAGGTGCTTGGCTCTTGTCCCCACGTGGAGCTATGCAACTGGGAGAGTACGTGGAGCTGGAAGGACCTCAGGTACCCACAGTCAGGTACAGGCACACTGATACAGTGCTCCTGAGGGCTGCATTGGGACCTCTTGTAAATTAGGACATAGGAGTAGAAGACTAGGTGGATGGACAGGCTTTTGGCCAAATGGAAAATGCTTCCACAAATCAAGTGTTAAATATTGCTGAAAAAGCCCCCTTTGCCATTTTGAAAAATATTGGTGTCTTTTTTTTTTTTTTCCCTTTTCTGGGAATTTTCACTGAGGTTCATGAATTTCTGAGTTTGTAATGAAACAAAACCTAGTAGCTTGATCTCATCTCTGCCAGAAACATGGCCCTAACATGACATGGTACATATTGCAAAGAATGTGACCAGATGTCAGGATGGTACATACAGATAGCCAAATAGATGGTTTTCAAATGAGTTGTATAAAAGATCATCCTCTCTGCAAAAATTAGTTTTCATGAGCCAATGGCTGGACGTGAAAGCAGACAAATTTAAATGACCTAAAACTCTGAAGTTCTATGTCTACTGTTTAATAATGTAAAACTACATGACCCAATGGCCTTTAAAATTTAGTGATCTGTGCGGGACATATTAAGGCATGGAATCCTTGTAACTGTAATCTTTTAATTACTATTATCAATCTGTTTCAGCGGTAGCAGAAACTTCTTTGCATCACTGCAATTAATAGCAACTAAAATAGCAATGTCTGTAAATTGAAAGCGAATAAAAGCTGATACGACTAGTTTAGCTATATGCACATCAGCAGTGCTTTACCGCAAACATTCCCTTTTCGGGAGATGTTTGAAGAAGGGTTTAGGGACCCCAGTCTGAGTGGCATATGCAAGGCGAAGATAAATTGGCGTGTTTCAAGAATGTGGCTTTGGCTCTGAAATAAAGTCTATGGCTAGATACCTTTCTTAAATCTAGGTGACTGACATGGAGAAAATAATTCCCAGAACTAAATCCTTGCTGCAGCCAAGCGTTAAACTATGATGAAAACTCCTAGCAACGTAAAAACAGACGCACTAAGCCTGGGACCTGGCATTTTCCCCTTTGTTATGCAGTTGGAAGGCAATTAAATATGAAGAATACTGTCATCCTGCTGTAGTGTGCAGAAAACCACAATCTAATAATACAATGGCTTGGTTACAATGTCCAAATATAAATGTATCCACCTTAGGCATATATTATGTAGATGGTCAACCGTATTCACCCCTGTCGCTTATTCACCCCTATCACCCCTATTGCACTTAGTTGCAGAGTCGCATCACATCTCTTTAGCTGTTACTGAAACTAAGGTTTTATTCAAGTTCTGCCACTGTTTCATTACCAGCTCGGTGCAGGGGGGGGTGGGAGAGAGGCAGGGTTGTCCCGCGAGATGGATGTGACCTGGTAGCCTTGTGCTGCACTGCTCTGATGCGGATTATGGCATACTGAACTTTAATTACATGTCTCAGTGATCTTCCCCCCCCACCACCCTTTTTTTTTAATGTGTTGTATGTGTTACTGGGAAGCAGATGTTGGGTACAAGCCATTTAAATCAAATCTGTAGTCAGAGCCGTATTAAGTGATGCAGAGTCCAGTTGAGGCAAATTGTGCGTGGAGTACTTTCAAGGGGAGCTTTGAGTCTTGCGTGATCCCTTCGCTCGCAGCGGAGGGGAAGGCTTACAAAGGAGATGAGGCAAATTAAATAATCCAGTCAGATACTCACCGAAATAATGCTGATGGGAGTAGCACAAATCCACGTTACTGAGGTCGCTGTGGACAGCCGTCAATGGGAGGAAAAGAGTTGCAGGCTTAGGGATGGGCGATTGCTCGGCACAAAGTGGAGCCAAGGTACAGCCTAGGAGAAACTAACTCCATGGCTAATACCAGAATTAACAAAGTTTTACTAGCGAGACAGCCTTGTAACTTGCTGTGAGTCTCTATTTTGTTCAAGACTGCATCGGTGTTACATCTACCCTTTGGCATCAAGGGTATGTGTAGTTCCAGAAGTACTTGCAGAAACATTGCAGCTCAGGTTATTTCTTTTCTTTTTATTCCTGTATTGTCATAGGAAATTTGTAGGGTTTTGCTAGCATTAAACTGTCAATCAGCTAAGTTCAGTATCCTGCTCAGAAGCTGTCCCAACAGGTGTGACACACCTTCCTCTCCCTCCCATTTCATCCTCTATCCACCTCCCCTAAATAAGTGAAAATTATCAGATTTTATGATATCATCTTCTTTTTTCTTGGTTGGGCACACTGCTGCACTGACAAATAAATAGTGCAAGATGCCACATCCCCCTTACCTTGAATCTAGAAAAAATATTTTGAAATCACCCTTCTTTTTCTAACCTCAGTTATTCACTGTTTGAAATGTATTGCATTGTATAGTTGTGCCATAAACAATTCACTAGAAGTTTATTTATAATGTTTTAGCTTATTGACATTTGGTGGGGGGTGGGGGGTGAGAAAAGCTCTCCCATCCTCCTGGGAAAAAAAAAGATAAATCTCAAGCAGTAAATTTATCGGTGCTTTCAGAGACTGCATGAGAAAACCTACTTGCTTTCATTTTGCTGTAAGGACTCAATTTGGTGCTCACTGCAGTCACTACTCCCGTTGCTACCAGTGGTACAGGGTCAAGTATTAAATGGGCTCTGCGTGTATCTGGACCCAGGATCTAGACAGTTTGTGCAGAAGCAAAGCCCCTTGCTCCTGTGTCGATTTACATAATTGAATACAACCCTAAATTCAGTTCTTAAAGTGGTGATAAATCAGAAATGTTGCTTTTTTATTTTTCTCATTGCAGGATTTTGATTTGTAACTATGCAACTTTATTACATTAATTGTTTACCTAAAAAAGAAGGGTTTCTGAGATATGCTGGAAGATTTATTTTAACATTAACTCCAGTAAAGAAGCATTAAGGAGCTAACCAGGGATTTTAGAGCTAAGCTCTATTTAAGTAGCTAAGCTCAAAAATTTCTTTTGGGAATGATTTGCTGGTTAAATTTCAAACAGCCTATATGTCCTCCTGGATACCCCTCCTGCACTGCACAGAATAGTACTTTCTAGATATGTGCCTGCAGGCTCACCCGCTCATGTTAGGAAGACTCACCATTTCAGAGGTTCCTAAAATCTGTAAGCACTTTGTGTTTTACATTGTGTACCATCATGTAACAACTTCTTGGTAAAGTTTGCCCAAGGTTTACAAAAATGGTGCCTTTTCCACTGCTTCAAAACCAAATGCTGAACTATACCTTGACTTTACAGAATCAGCCAAATGATTTGTTTGGGTGAATTTTTTTTGTGTATAATTACTTCTGGTGAGGGAAAGGTAGTGAAAGTTTTGTCCATGGTTCTTTAAATAAAGTATTTGGACTGTATTTCAAAATGTACTAAGCATGGGATTCATCTGATGAAATGTAGGACCAGGCATAGTTCACAAGGAGATACAGGCACGTTCAGAGTATGGCTCCTCACGTTCTAAGATGCATCTCCAAAGTAGATCTCAGGAGTCACCCTGCCCTAAAATGCCTGTTTCTCCCTATTGACTGTAATGACATGCTAGTGTGACTAGCTCAGGTGCAGACCCCTCCATGGTATAGTTTAGGCTGAGATGCGATGCGTCCTCCCCTTGAGACTGTATTTGCCTCACTTCAACTTTTCAAAGGAAAAAAAAACAAAAGCGGAAAAAAACCAAAAGCAGAAAAAAATAGTAGGGGTAAAACTCACTGGGAACTTTTGAGTCACTGAGTCATTGGTTTTGGTGGGCAGGTTCATCCTATCACCCTTCCCATAAACTGATCGAAATACGCCTTAACTCATGGTGTCTGCATATCTGTCTTAATTTGCAGTCTGCGCATTTGTCCCTGTGCCAACCTTCTTGGTTAAATATTTCTTTTCCTTCCCTCATGATTATCTCCTTGATGTGCTTAGAAAGAACAGTCATCCCTTGTTCCCCTGCATAAACGTGCCTATTTTCTTTTCCTTAATCTAAGCAAACTGATCTTGTCTAGAAACCTCATTTATGAAATGTTATGGAAATTTTCTTGGCCATTCCAGCTGCCTCTCTCTGCACGGAGTTAAGTTTGAATACATATCTGTAGGGCAGAGCTGTATGTATTACTCCAAGCGGAGATTCATCTTTGCTTTGTAATTGGGGTTTGGCTTTTCCTCTTGACGGTGGAAACACTCAACTGATCCGTCCTAGAACTGGATTAACCTCTTCTGTGAGTGCAACCCACTGATTGCTCGGAGTCACTGTGGGATTGACCCATATACCCAAATATATCTTGTTCTCAGTAATCTTCAGCTAAAGATCTTTGTAGTTGCAGAAATTTTTGTTAATTTGCCCTGTAATGGATGCCTTGAGACTCTATGTTATTAAGCTTAATCACATTTTCCTTTATTCCCACCTGGTTATTCTTTGCATTAACAGTGTATTCCAAAGGTGTGTCATCAGCAGATTTTGTGGCCATATAATATTTCTGTTTACTTCACTAAGAAACCAACAAAATCACTGAGAATTGCCATTTGTAACTGTCGCTAGACTGCCTTTTAATGGATTCCATTTTGCCATCCTTTTCACAAGTTACCTTACAATCCCAGTTGTGGTCCCTGTTCTCTCTGTCTTTCCTAGTAATTTCACCCCTTGCGTTACTGAAATACTGCGTTTCTTTCATTTTGAAGATGGGGTGTGTTATTAGAGAAAGCTATCAGGAAAACTTGGCGAGATCCCATCTAACCTTATCTTAGCAAACCTATTGCTGCACTGATTGCATTTTGATTTATCTCAACGTTTCTAATTACTCCTTCTCTTAACATTTGTTCAAGTAATGTATCTATTTATTTCCTTCTTGATGCATTAGCTTTTCTGGAAAACATCAACATCATCTTTGAAAATTAAAGCTAAGAATTAATTTAATTTTTAGCCCAAGCCTGGATTATTTTTGCTTTATTGCAGCTTGGTCACTTTTGTTGTTCTTTTTTTCATTTATTAATGTGAAGAATCTTTGGGTATTTGTTTTAATGTTCTTTACATGGAAAAGTTTGACATTTGGCAATTTTCACTCTATCCCTATTCTTTTTGCCCTCTAGGGTGGAGCTTTCTGTCGATCAAGTTTTAATTTCTTATATATTGTCAGTTCTTTTTCAGTTTGTTTTTTTTTTCCTTTGGGTGATTATTTACACATTTATAACTGATGCCCAGCTTTACAAGTTTTTCCCCTTCTTTGAGATACAACCTCTGGCTATTTTGTACCTTTTGCCAGGTGTCCTCTGCTGCCAGGTGTCTGACACTCCTATCTCTCACAGTCCAGTTGTCTTCACTTACTATTTTCTCTAGTTCAATATACTATCATTTATAATTTACCAGCTCTTGCCCTTTTGAGATCAAGAACTCCAGTCCAGTTTACTTTGTGATTGTTCATTTTTTTATGAACTGATTCAATTCCTTCTTCAAGCCAATGGGGATTTCTGCAAAATCCTATCAGAACCAAATGTAGTGTAGCATCACTTTCTGTGGAGTAATTGGCCGGTCAATGAAGAAAGAAGCATGCTATTGCATCTGCAGAAAATCTCAGCCTACTGTTATTAATAGCATTTATTCTCCAGGCTTATATTGAGAAAGGTAAGTCTCACACTGTGAGGCTGCGCTCCATAATA
This sequence comes from Astur gentilis, assembly GCF_929443795.1. Classification (NCBI taxonomy): domain Eukaryota; kingdom Metazoa; phylum Chordata; class Aves; order Accipitriformes; family Accipitridae; genus Astur; species Astur gentilis. The sequence continues at coordinate 15,735,492 of NC_064904.1, forward strand.
TCTGTCTCTGTAATAACATCATACAGGCTTGGATGCTGCCCAGATCTGGGCTATCCCGATTTCTAAGGATGGGTTTAATTTCTCCTCCCATAAGCTGTGTAAGTGATAGGCTTCAGCTTCTTTTTATTCAGTGGGAGGGGAGAGAGACAGCTCCAGGAGGTGATTCATCCCGTCCCCGGCTGTCTGAGACGGATTGGGTGAATCACTCTTCTGACATGCCTCTCTCTTCACTCACCAGGGAGGAAAGCTGGACAATTCGCCCAGACGGGGTGGTTGGCTGTAAGGTTTCACATTATGTGAGACGAATCCCACCCCAGGAGGGTGGTTAGAGCTCAGTCAGGGTGCGGCTGTGGCTCGTGCAGGTGCGCTCAAGCTCAACTTACATGAAACCATTTTGCTCTCGCACGGAGATAAAGAGCTCAGCCAGGGCTGTGACCTCCTCAGAGGGTTTGATCACTTTAATGGCTAGTTGTGCTGAATGCAGGTTGCTGTAATTGCTTGCATCTATCTACTCTAAGCATATTAGCTTAAATTTAGCTTAAGAAAGTCTGTAGATACTGCAGTCATACCTTTGACTACAGTGGCAACATGCCCTACAGCATTTCATAGAAAGGTTCCCAGCTTTGGTTCTTGGCCACTCCATAAATTCTTCAAAACCACAATGTGCTGAACATCAGAACACAGTGAAAAGCTCTTCTTTTTTTTCCTCTGACCTTTTCTGAGACAGTGTTTTCTGCTAAATGATGCAGTACCGATCCTCATTTTCAGAGCTGGTAGGATTTCAGTTTTAGTACACGTTTAAAATGCATGTTGCTTTTTTGTTGTTGTTGTTGTTGCATATGTGCCCACAGCTAACAACAAATAAATAAAAAACAATGGAGTGAAATCTAATCAAAAAAGTGCCTAGAGTTAAAACCACGTTGTTCTCTAATAGGAAAAAAAAATGCACAAATTTACTATTTCAGCGTACTGGGATTTAATTTTGAGATTTAAGCAGATTTTACTATATTTGGATGGTAGAAACTAATGGCTGGTTTTGGTTTTATTTTACTTTTTTCAATACTTATGCAATAATTTCCTACTGCAGAAAAGACTTACTAGATTAGCAAGTAACCAGCTGATTAAATCTTTCGCATCTTTTACAAAGATGCAGCTCTGCTATTCTGTTGTTCCTTCAGTGTAGAACACTCTCTCTTTCCTGGTTTAGGAGGAGATCTCTGGAACTCATGCTAAATTGAATGATTTCCTGCACTTGTTAACCTTCTTTTTCCTTTGGTGACAGTGTTCCCCTTATCCTCTTGTACGTTTGGCTCTCGACCCCTGTATAACATGACTTTGACAGCTTCATCCTTCCTATTGCCTGGCTTATCAGGGATTCATTAAGCACAAGAGAACTTGGCTCCCTGTTCTTGCTCGAGGTGCAGAGGTCTGTTCCCACGGCATATATCGCAATGGAAGGAAACATGTTTCTGAGCCTTGTGGTTGGAAAAGTTTAGCCAGGTGCAGACACACAGCTTAGACACTTCTTTCATCCTGGAAGACTGAAGTTTGACAATGTGGTAACATCTAGGATCTGAAATGGTAAGATTCAGGTAATATTAATAGGAAGGAGTGGTCCCTCTGCATTTCAGACAGAGTGCTGTCATCACTTGTGCCTCCACTATCAAACTGAATTTCCTTTCTTAGTATGTCAAGAGAATTTGAGAACACAGACTGATTAAGCAAGGCGCTTATGTCATTAAACTTGGGCTTTGTTTAATCACGAATAGCTAATTTAATTCCAAAGGTGAAAATCCATTCCTCAAGAATGTCTTTCTGGATAAATTTGACATTGTCCACATCCGTTGTGGTGGCTTCAGCTGTCTGCTAAATAGAAATGGTGGCACAGAAAGGGCTGGCTCAGAGCTACTGCTCGTGTCCTCTCCTGATCCAGTGGCCTTAGAAGTCATGGGGAAGGTGTCCTGTGACTCACACTTGTAACACTTAAGTCAATGATATGTATCAGACAGGAATTTGGTTCCAAACTTGACACACAAAATGCAATTCTGGAGTAGGTGGTTTTTCAGTTAAAAGATTTCTACAGCTGAGATGATTGAACATGAGCAAGCTGAATGTCCTCATCTGATTAAGACATGATCAAATACATTAGTCAAAACCTCAAAGGGGCAGCATTGGATGGTTCATAACATAAAGAGATATTCTCAGAGAACACAGACCAGCAGATATTGCAGACAATTGGCCCAACTGACTAAATATGGCAACAGAGTGACAAATGCTCCTCCCAGAAGGTTGGATCCTTGGTATCAAAACCGTGTGTTATTTACACGATGCTAGTGCCAAACAGGATTACATGCCATTCAAGGTTTCTAACCACCTCTCTGTTCCTTGAGCGCTAAGGTTACTTCAGTTAGAGCTGATGCTCATCCTTTAGTAGAAAGATTTCCAAAATATTCATTATGGAGCATAAATACAGTTAAAAGAAAAATGAAATTAAAGGCAGCCAGCAACCAGTTGAGTTTAGAACGCTGAATTTCTGAATAGCCCAAACTTAATTCAAGGCAGTTAGTCTTTCACATAGTTTCCACCAAAGAGATCATTGCTGAATCTGAGGCAGAGCTTTGTTTACTAACAATTGTGCATTTAATCATCAGGCGATTTTTTAAGTATAAAGGTACCAGCTTCACCCAACCCAGTACTTAAACAGTGCGATGTATCACATGTTCGTTTAGTATGTGCTTAATTGCTCTTTCCTGGGTAGTATTTTATGGAATAGGCTTTTAAAGCTTCCAGTATTGTCTTTATGTTTTGCAAGATTAGACATGAAATGTGAATGCTCAATAAATATATCTCTGATTTTTTGGCCTTAAAGTAGTGGGTCAGACTGAACTGGCTTTAAGACTTAGAGCGAAACTCAAATGAATTACTCTTTGGAAAGAATACATTTCAATGTCAGCTAAAAAGAAACATTTCTCTTTGTTTTATGCATAAGAGATATGATTGTTACCTGTGCTTAGGGGAAAAAAAAATCATAGCACAAACTTTCTCCCAGACTTTAAAATAAATGCTGCATTATATTAGTTGTACAACTGCTAAACTGTCCACGTAAGTTAGACAGAGAAGATGTACTCTGGATGGAGGATGGAGTGTCGGACTGTAAACTCTATTGAACAAGGGTTGACTCTCAGTTTGGATTTGTGCAGTAGAAAGAGCAGTGTAAGCCTTGCCACTGGGACGAACTTAAACTACTGGGTGCAAAAGGGGACTCTCAAGTTGAGATTCCAGGTCTTTTAACTCCTTCCCTAGCCTTAATCTTGGTAATGAACAGTGACTTTTTAAGTAAAATGGAAATAATGTCTATCTCCTTCACCAATGCAATAGGACCTTTTCCTTCAAAAAAACCACCCAACCCTGCTGTTTTCTCCTTCTGATTTCACAGCATGTTGTAAACTTTCAGAATCAGGGTTAATTCACTGAAACACACTGCAGATTAATTTTGCGAAACACACTATTAAACTACCCTGTAGTTTTCTTTTGTAATGTAGATATTGTTTCTGTGGGCTGTGACCCTCATTCAGTAGTCCATTGGCCCCAGTCCATTGTGTAATGAACATTGTAAGGGACTTCCCAGTTTATTGGACAAGTTGACTGTTCAGAGTGCCTCACAGATATATATCCCAAAGCAAATCAGTTGATATACGTTTAGATGGAAAGAAGAATGATAAACTACATCTGTCTCTTGTGTAAATGCAAAATACAGAAGTCAAAATGGGAAAATTCCACTTCCCTCCATGGTATTAGTCATCATGAGAGCTTGAATGCAAATATAGAACTTCAATTTATTAAGGATTTGGGGATCTGAAACAAATTCCAACAGGATTTGAAAAGCATACAAGAACTTTGTCCAATAGATTACATCTAGAAATATCAGATGTATGTTACCCTTCAAACCTTAGTTGTGAAAAGAAACAGAGGTGCAAAAGAGATTAATGTTTTTCTGGTATGGAAAACTCCAGAAACTCCAGTCTTTCACTGTTTGATAATATAATTAGCCAGTGTTTTGACTAGACTGATTTGATAATGATGCATAGAAAAGGGCAATTTAATCTTGGCACAGTAACTAGGAATGTTTGCCTCATTGCTTTCTATGTCTTAATTTCTACTTTAAATTAAATGTCTTCAGCTTCTGAATGTTTTATATTAGAAACCTTCCTTTACAAACCTTCTATTTTGAGCCACTAATTAATTTAATGCACAAGTTAGGTATATCATGGGATTGCAATAGATCAGGAACATATTTTTCTTCTCTTTCTGCATCTATAAACTCTATTAAAATACATTGCAAACCACTTGTGCACATTTCTTGTTCCCTCTCAGATGTTTCTATTAGCTTTTTGATGGTTCCTGGGCTTCTATTCCCTGATTATTTGTACTTTCATTTATTTGTACTTCATTTATCTTGCGTGAAAAAAAAAACATCGCACAAATACTTGCATTAGGAAAATATCTGCAATGTTTGTTGACTGGAAAGGAAATTAACCCTATATGCAAAGGCATGTGGTTTTCTTGCCAGTGCCTTGTGGTCTGTATTACTCTCACTCAGAAAGGTGATGTGCCCACAGTTGTTAGTTCTGTGTTCAGTCAGTGAGACTTCTTATAAATAACAAAATTTATTACCTGCGGTGAAGGATAATATGAGGTGGAGACTGTTGGACTAGAGGAAGTTACCCAGCTACTCCCTGGGGGATGAGAGGAACAACAGGCAGATTTCTCTGTACTTACCCATTACAATTACTTTCTGACATTTCTCTTGAGCACCTGTTAATGCTGAGGGTTGTTGAAATAAGTGAACCCCCGTTTTGGCTAGAATAGCAATCCTCTGCTTGGGTTTAATAGAATACCGTTCTCTGAAAAGCTTCAAGAAGACTCCACTTGGATGTTGTAGTTCCATCTCTGACTGCTCCTACACCACATTTGACCTCCTTGAGCTCAAAGCAGAGTCTCCTGTTTACTTCAAACTGGCAAAGTATCTAATCACTCCTTTTTGTAATAAACATGCCATTTCTCACCTTGGATTCCACAGAACTCTTCTGTTAGTTGGAAAGACTGAGCTTGAACGAAGTAATTTATCCACCTAATGAGTGCCAAACTTGATTTACCCTGATGAGGACAAAAGTACTGGAGGAGGAGGAGGGTTTGATCTTGTATTCTGTCATCTGGGACACGAAAAATTGTGTAGAAAGTTTTAAAGGAGATGCAGGAATTGCTGTACAGCCTGCTGTCTTAACAAGCAGGATATTTCAGATGAAATAATGATTTTTATTCTTTTCTAGGGGATCAGTAGCCTCTTCAGTTCCTTAAAAGTGGTACGTCTTCTACGACTTGGTCGAGTTGCCAGGAAGTTGGACCATTATCTGGAATATGGTGCTGCTGTACTGGTACTGTTGGTGTGTGTGTTTGGACTGGTGGCCCACTGGCTAGCCTGCATATGGTACAGCATCGGGGACTACGAAGTTATAGATGAAGTCACTAATACAATCAAAACAGATAGCTGGCTCTACCAATTGGCACTGAGTATTGGGACGCCATATCGATACAACACCACTGGCTCAGGGCAGTGGGAAGGAGGACCCAGTAAAGACTCCTTGTACATATCCTCTCTCTACTTTACCATGACAAGCCTTACGACGATAGGATTTGGAAACATAGCACCAACCACTGATGGAGAGAAGATTTTTTCAGTGGCCATGATGATGGTTGGCTGTAAGTAGAATTTGATTTTATTGTGTATAAGCAAAAGGTAGCTGTATAGCTACTATGACGGTTGCATAGCACACTTGCTGTAAGCTTTCTTGACATCCTAAAAAATGTGAAGTACCTGTAAATAATCATGAAATGAACTTGGAATTATTGAAAACAGGAATTGAAATTGTGGAGCTGAGCTGCTGTAGCTTTTAAATTGTTTGTGAGACTAAGGGTGGTATGGACGTAAGTGTGCTCAATGATAATTTTATATTGAGTTCAGGGCCTCTTATTTACACTTCAAAGATGGCTTTGGTCGTGGTTGAATGGTCTTGGCTGGAATTCGGTTAAAAGTTACAATGTACATTCAAATTCAGGTAGTCTGACTGAGTTTTGCTAATAACCTTGAACAGGCTTGGAAATGTTTGAGCTTGTTTTAGCCAATTCTCGAAACATTTAGTGATTCCATAAAGTGATTGTGTACTTCATGGCACTGGTTTGACTTACAAGTCCTGATTTTACCTCCAGATTGTGGTGACCTTTGGCACCAGCAAAGCTAGCAGTGAAGGAAATCATAAGACACTGTATTGTACCTTGTCTCTGCTTCGTGCTGTTTTGCAGCTCGGCTGAAACAGTCTAAACCCAATATTGTTAAGGCACATTTTTTTTTTTATGTGCTACCAAGGTTGGATCACTGAGCAGCTCTCGAGGTTGACAGGAATCTTCAAAATATAGTAAAGACTGCTGAAAATGTTAATATAATTTGGGAGAATTATTTTTCTGTTAAAGAAATAATTCTTGGTATTTCTCTGATGCTTTCAATTTTCTGAGCTCCATACAAACACTAAGCAATTATGTAACAAGAGAGCAAACAAAACCTTTTGAAAATAAGATCTGCATAATCTCTCTGATAATTATCTCAGCTAACACTTTGAGCTCATCTCAGAGAAATACTGAACTATAAAAAGGAAGTTTTCCTGCTACAGTCTTTCTAGATCTTTAGAAGATTAAAGCCATTTGTTTGGAGACTTTTAAAAGCTTTTTAAAAAGAGAGGTTACAGTTGTAGGACTCTACTTGCAGCGTGGTGCAATGAAATTTCTGCTGAACAGCATCTTTACATGATGGGTTGATGTGTTTCAGAACATTTTCAAAGTCCATAAAAAGCAAATCCCCAAGCTACAGCATTAACGAGCTATGGCAGCTAGGCCATAGAAAACCTATAGGTGCTGATTAGCCATTTGTTGAAACTGCTTTGTGGTATTTACAGAAGGCTGGGGATTTGGAGAATAAAGTAGATATAGAACATTTTAAATACCGTAATATTTACTTCCCTTGTCTTTTGTGGGGACTTCTGTTGCCCCGCAGAAGCAATTAAGCAGCTGTGGTAAATGATTTAGGGTCGAGTGAGAGCCATAAACCCATAATGAATAATAATAATAGTAATAACAAAATAGATACATGGCCTCGGTAAGTGAAAAGGAAATGGAGCTTGTAACCTGCTTTGTATTTGTTCTAGGTGGATTGTTCTCTTGCTTTTTCATCTCTGAAACATATGTTAAAGATGGGGAATACACATAGCATTACCAGAGTTGACATTAGAATAACCTGTGTATGTGCCACTGGCTGATTTTAATAGTTTTCATAAGTGGTACCCACAAAATTATTAAATGTACATGTCAAATTTATAAGTGGTACCTGTAAGCTTAGTAGTTGGAGAACCATGAGTAGGTTTATAGGCTTTGGGGCAAAGTCAAAAGTAGAATCTAAAATTGAAGAAGCATGGCAAAAGAACAGTTAAGTTGCTTATTGCATAAAAATAATGCTATCAAAATACATGTGGCTTCTCTTGTGAGTGGGGTGAAGAGCATTGTGGCATGCAGGAAGGCTACACACAGAAGAAACCTTTTTAGATTATTTGCAAGTGTAAAAATTCTTAACTGTGACCAAACGATTGAATCTTTTGCAAACATATCAATGAAGGTTTGAAGCACATCAGTATGATGACTGCTCCTGAAATCTAAAAGGAGTTGCTTGGTTGGTTGAACACTGGTTAGAAAATATGCCAACTTTCAAATAGATACTGGTCATGGACTTTATGCTTGCAGTATTTCTGCAAAGAGATTAGACCTGCAGGATTGTATAAACACGCTTTGCAGTGCCAGCTACTGAAAGCAGGACAGTCTGAACACCAAAATGGGACAGGAAGGCACAATAAATAGCCGATGGAAAATGCAGTTTCTCAGGCGATCAAAGTGGCCAGTGAGCTTGGGAAAAGGATTTGGCCCCAAGAAAAGGTGTAACTAAGAAGTGAAAACTATTCAAGTTGTTTTAAAAAGGAGATGTTTTAGTTTTTCTGTTGAAACAGTGTTTTGAGATAAACATTCAGCAGAATTCAATTAAAGTTCAATCAATAAAAACTCTGGTCCCTGAGCTGACTCCTTGTTATAAGCAGAGAGACTGTGAAATACCTTTGGTAGTTCTCCCAAAAAAGTTTGCTAACACCAATAGTTGATATTGGCAGTGTCTTTTCTAACAGACTGTGCCAAATAAATGTCTTAAACTTAGCAGTGGAATTGAAGATAGTAATTCATCACAATCCCAGCTGCCTACTCATGCAAACTGCAGATATGAAAGAAAATCTTCACTGCGTTGTCAGCTAGCAGCGGCTTGTTCTGCAAGCCCAAAGTTTCCTATTCATGCTGGCAAAGTTATCAGGACCTGGGAGGAGTATTTGGAGAGATTTGCAAATCCTTCTGGTGGGCAGGATTGCAAAATGGTGTACTTGTTAAAAATAGCCAAATTAAGATTCTGTACCTGCTGATAAAGCATTGCTTGGTGCGGGGCGGTGGCGGGGGAAACCCAGATGAATGGGGATGCTTTTCAATTTGATTGGCAGTTTGTCACTTGGTTGTTCACTGAGGACAGAATCGGGTGGGATATTTAGACTGAAATACATCACCTGTCTTGCAGAAAAGAGAGCTTTGAATAACTTAACTTCATCTGGTGGAGCATACTTCGGATTTCTTTTTGCCTCACTTGCTTTTTCTTGGTGTCCAGTGCTGTTCAGCAATATTTTTTCTGTTGCTTCTTGACACTTGAAAAGCTAAAAATGGCAAACATAAAGCATCATATGACAAGGAAGCAAGGTTTTTACAAGGGTTATTGTTTAAATACCTACTTTGCATTTTCTGCCTAGAGTTGCTGAATATGCATTGAAAATCTGATTTTTGTAGCTCCTTTTGTGTTGATATAGGTAAATTCTTTCCCTCTCTGTGGAACAGAACAAATAGGTAGGTCCATCAGATGCTTTGAATGGACCAGGAATCATTTATCATTCAGGAAGGACCTTTCTCATAAACTTCCCATTATCTTCTGTCAGCTGATAGCCTCTAGCAAGAAGCTCAGTCTCTGCTGCTGCATGTTGCTCTAGCTCAGTCCACAGGCAGGTTTTAGGCTTCTGCAGCACAGCCACAGATTTACATGGAAAACTAATGGGGTTTGTGCCTTTCACAAAAAGGGATGTATTAAGAAAGAAGCCAAAAAGGTACTTTTGGTTTGTACACTATTACTATCTTGCAGCTGAGCACAGCCAGGACTTCAGAAAGTCTGTAAAAGGGAAAAGGCATTTTGGGGAAGGTGGCAATATGGCAGGGCGAAACAGCTTGCAGAATTCAGGAGAGATGGGGTTTTCTGAAGAAACAAATGTGAATGTTTAAATGACAAGAGTTTGTGTACTGCCATATGCCTTCTTCCCTCCTGTGCTTCCACTGGGAGAAAAGTGGCCAGCTTCCCAGATGGCAGCTCAAAAGGTCCCTGATACACTTCTGCGTGCTTCTTGTGTAACTGGGAGCAATCGGTTTGCCTCTGTCCACGTGTAACAATGAAATTGCTCTGAATGACATAGAGCAGATTGCAGGGTCAGTCTAGCCCCATAAATATGGCATTTACATGAGTTAGTTTATCCAGCTGAGTTGGCTCAACCCAGCACATACTGTATCTAAGCAGTAACAGAAATCCAGTATATTCCACTGGTCACTGAAATTCCCTGATGATCCTTGCTGCAAGGGAAGGTCAGAACAAGATATTGAAGCCAGGAATGTCAATGAACGTTGAATACTTCACTGTTTCTCAGGGTGTGAAAGTCCCAGAAGAATCTCTTAAGTCATCTGTCAGTCCCCAGAAGAGCTCAGAAAGGCTGCTTTGTCATTTTTGCTTTAGGGAGATGCTTATAGACATCTCTTGCTTTGGCTTCTATTTACTTCCAGATTTATGGGGAGGTTGTTGTGGGGGAGAACTTATTTTTCAGTGACTGGTTTTAAATTATGGTGAGGACAGGCTTGTTAATTCAAGTTGGTTTTGTGTATGAGCAGAAGAATTTGTTGCGGTGATTGTATAGGATACCTTCTCTGGAAAATTGGTCATTGCTGCTGGCCACTGGAGCAATTTCTAGAGAGCTCTTTCTAAAACTCAGTTTCTAATTTCATGGCTCGAAGTGCTGACTTCTTGTTTTCATCTTAAAAATACCCAAGGTGATGATTTGCAGGTTGGAAAAGAAAACAGATGTGATTGCTATCACTTTGACCCCAAGTTGTTATTGTTCAGGGGAGAGCTGATGAAGGAGAGCGTGGGTGGGTTCCTCTTGATACCCTGCTCTGCTTTTAATTTTACTAAATGGAGAGAATAGGACATGCTCTTTCCTATGGAGATCGGGTGAGATGCTCTCATCTGAGCCACCCCTGGTTCTAAAACGTCCTGTATAGAGCAATGGGTGAACGATGCTGAAAAGCTGCTGGTTGCTTGTGGCACCCTCCCTTGCTGTTCCTCAGCTCTTGTTTTAGAGTTGTGACACGGACTGCCGTGGGCTGTCAGTCATCTCTCCATTGATCTGCCAAAACCTAATTCGTTACTCAAGTGGGTTCTTTCATTGTTCAAGTAACATTAGTCAGTTCCCTGCCAATATATGGTAGTTAGCCACTTGAGTGCTGTTTGTATGAATCATGGAGGTTTATCTAGTAAATTTGTTAAGCAGTGGCAAAGCCCACGCACTGACACAACAGTGTGTAATTGTAGGAAAGCGCTTGTCTGGCAGACTTCCAGACAAGCAGTCCCAAGAGTCCATAGGATTTAATTTTTGATCCCAAGGAAAATGTATGTGTAAGATAGCACCTTCTAGCAAAATTTGCTACCAGTAACGTAGATTAAATCATATTTTTTACAGCAACAGATAGTAATGTGAGAAAGCTTTACAGTTGTAGAAATTTATAGGCCTGAGTGTTTAGCTATGGTTGAAATCCAACCCTGCTCTAAGGGTGTCCTACAAGAGTCAGTCCTGTGTAAGGCCATTTTCTTTTCCTGCAGGGATTTGGGGTGTGGGAGAGACACGGCTCTGCACCACCTGTCCAGGAGCTGCAGAAGGGTTTGACCTCTTCAGCGGTAGATGACTTGTGCCAATTTTTGAGCTGCTCCTTACAGTTTCTTAAAATGTGGGCCTTGTCCAAATCTGGTTGAACAAGAGCATGGCCCCACTAGTGAGCTCTTAATTGCTTCAGCTACTTCGGGATGTAACCCTCAAACTGCGTTTGGCAAGGTGGGGTGCAGGATGCTTCCACAGCAAGCAGTGTGAAGTGGCTGGAGAGCTGGGTCATAACCTGCACCCTCTGGAAGGAGCACTTGCAGGTTATTACCAGGTTGGACTTGGCAAAGTTTTGAATGTCCTACAGAATTTGGTCCAGAAGGGTGAGATGAAGCATCTTCTTGCTTCTTCACGGTCTTCTATATTGTATGATGTGTATCTACTACATGGTTTGGCAAAACTGCCCTGATCAAGGCTACTGAGAGGAGGGCACAAGGATGCTTCCCAACTAGGAGCTCTTCTGTGTGCAGCTGCATCCCTCCTGCTCCTCTGCACAAGCATGCATCCACCTGGAAAGGCTGCAAACTCAGCTGTGCATTAACAACTATGTCTCAAAGACAGAGTATTTTATTTAGGGGAGGTGGAGATTGTCTGGAGGAATTAATTAGTTTCTAAGGGATGTACGGCTAACGGAGGAGGAGGTGTTGATGTGGTGACTGCCTTGCAGTAAAGAACTGCTTGACCCAGAGTGGTTTTAAACATTGAGACAGGATGCGAAAGATTTTCCCAAGAGGGCTGATTTGGGTGTATTTCTAGCTGTCTTGTTCTGGGCAGGTTGGCATTTGGCTTCATCACCAATATCCCACTGGATGAAATACCAGAAGTAAAGCTGCGCATCACCCCTACGCTTTGTCTTTGAAGTGAGCGTATCTTGATATTTCAGAGCTTGAAGAAAGGTTTTCAAAAGGCTGCAAGTCACCTAGAAGACTAGGGATAAAGATTTCTATGCAACTAAGTCAGTGATACAACTTATAAGTGAAACTGGGGGTAAATTCATTAGTTTGGTATTTCAGATGAGGCAATGAGAAAGGTGGTACATTCTTTAACATCCAAATCAAGAGAGGGTAAAACTGTTCATTCACATGTACCCACCAGTGCACACAGAAGGAGGTGACACAGAAAGTTACATGAAGTTGCCTTTCAGTGGAAATTTCCCCTTTTGAGTGCCATTGGAAAAGCATTTTGACGCTTTGACTGCTGGACCATAGTCCAAGTGCTACCAGCTCTACAAAGCAAGGATATCAAGATTTTTCTGTGATATGTTTTCATTGCTAGTAATTTCAGTTATGTCTCACAGCTGGAGGAGATGAAGTGTTTCTAGGAAGGGTATTGGTCTCAGTGTATCACCCAAACTTGGCAATCTTAATATTCTCTGAACAGCTGCATGGAAAAGGCTTAGAGTGTAAATGCATCAGTAGCCTACAGTAAAAAACAAATTACTATTAGGGAGTAAACGATCTAGCATCATCCACTTTTTCATGAAACTTCAGTCTAAGAGTGACATTGGCGTGGATACAAGGGTAATTGGCAGAAGCACCACGAGGGGCATATGTGCCTTGTTTTGCTTTAACTCTGACATGGCAGTAGATTTTTAGATATTCGGGTTCTAGTTTATAGCAAAAATGTATCTTTATATAAAGAGCTTTAAAACTGTAAAACAGCCTCTTTGGGAAGCTTTATGGGATTTTTTTTTTTTGCAAGGTTATAGCTAGTGTGTGTTTATGTAAGCTTTACTTTTATTATCATTGGCTTGCTATGTTTAAATGAATTTATGGTATCAAGAGAGGTGGGGCAGTGAGTGGGAGAGGTAAGAATGAAGAAAGAAATGTTATTTCATGCTATTGAGCTATGTTATTTAAAACAACTGAAAATGGCTGTTAAATAATGATACATAAATGTGGAAGATCAACCTTTACATAGTGCTGTTGCTCACACACAGTGCAAGAAACCACCTGAGATGGTCCCAAGAAGGATTATCAGGTTGTCCTGGATTACTCATAACATCTGTATCTCTCAGGAAGCAAAAAGTTTTAATTAATCCAACTAGATCAGCAAATACATCCAACTAGCTTACAACACAGCACAGCTTTATAGCATATTGTGCTAGAGGGATAAACAAATCTTAGATAAAAGATAACCCCCGAGGTATTATACCCCTTGGATGGAAGGGGCTAGGGAGGTTGTTCGTATTTTTCTGTTCTGAAGTTTCAGAAAGCCAAGTGAGTGATCTAGGCCTGTGTCTGCATAGAGATCCTTCGAAATCTTCAGGGCTTAATTTTGTATACTCATGAGAAAATACCTCTGTGTGGTTGGCATTCAAAAGGAAGAGTTACCCAGATAAGTCAGGCCAGTTACCCAGGTAGATCCTGCCTGATTTCAGTGGAGCTGTGCTCCACAGTGGCTGCTGCTTTTCGGTGGGTAAAAGACGTATTTTCTGTTAAATCTCCTTAATATTGGCGTAGCTTTACTTGTGGAGAAGTGCTGTGGTTTATCAACCAAAGCGTAAGGAAAGTTGTTAGGATGGGCAGTGGCATGAGGAGACAAGTTGTTTTAGGAAGTGTCCCGTTGTAGAAAAGTTGAATCATACCAGTGAATCAGGCCTTAAAATACTATTTTTCAGGTCAATCAAGAAATTCCCACGCCTAAATTTTGTTAGGCTGACTTTTAGAACTGAAAAACTGACATCGCTGCACATCCAGAGAGGCCGATAGATAGAGCTGGTTTTTTTGTGTTGTTTTTGTAAAAGAAATAAAAAGCCCAAATCTCTGGGAGGTTTCATTATTGCACTAATGCCTATGGTACTGTAACACGTTTGGTGGTACTAAGAGATATCAGGTAATTGGATAAAAGGTGACAGATACTAGTTCTTGGTTTCTCGTTGCTTCATTTCTGTAGGTCTGAAGTAGTACAATGTCATATTCCTCTTGAAAATACTGAGAGCTCTGAGGACTGAGTCTGCATGTCTCTTATCTTCATTCATCTTTCCTGCAGCTTTTTCTGCAAGAACCTTGGTAGAATCAGGAAAAATTTTCTGCTGATGAAAGTGTACCCTACGTGGGAGTATGACTGCAGGTTCCACCTTAAAGAGCTTTACGCCTTTCCCGTCAATTTGGAGGAAGGACAGGATAGCATCCAAAATGGCATGTCTCCCTTGGGTACCTGCTGTGCCTCCCTGCCAGTGCTGAGTCAAAAAAAAATCCAGTTTTGCTTCAGTTGGAATATTTTGGTCATGAATGGTTAAAACTAGTTTTATTCCACTGGCCAGCAGCCAGAATGGATTTGTCAAGATGAGTTCATGGCAAATTAATCTGATTTCTTTCTTTGACAAGATAACTGCCAAGTGAATAAGGGGAATTTAGTAGATACGATACATCTGAACTTTTTAAAAGGCTTCTGACACTTTTCCACGTAGCGGTCTCATAGCAAACGAGTGAAAGATGATCTCAACACAGTCATAACAAAGCTGGCAATAACTGATTTAAAAATATCTCTCAAAAAGTAATCAAGGGCTTCACTGTCAAACCTGGAGGAAATTGCCAGAGAAGTCTTTGCCCCGCATGTGATTTTATTCAACACTTTCATTAGCAGAGTTGAGTGACAGAACAGAGAGAGTACATTGGGAGAGTTATGGGACGGGTTGCAAGTGCTTTAGATGACAGCATCAGAATCCATAATGATCCAATAAATTGGAAGGGTGACCTGAAATCAGCAGGGTGAAGTCAGTAAAGGCAAGTGCGATGCACCACGTGTAAAGAGGGCAAATCAAATGCATAAGTGCAGTATAGGGAATAACCAGCTCTGCTGCTGTGAGGCTGGAGAGGATCTTGGAGGAAAAGGGAGGGGGAAAGTCATAGGCAACTGCAAACAATGTAACACAACAGTGGGCTAAAACCTGTAAATCTCTCTCTGGAAAGTATCAGGAGCAGTGTTTTAGGCAAGCTGAAGAAGGCATTTATTCTGCTGGGATTAGGGCTGGTGAGACTTTTTTTTTTTTTTGGATACAGG
Source organism: Astur gentilis (assembly GCF_929443795.1). NCBI lineage: Eukaryota > Metazoa > Chordata > Aves > Accipitriformes > Accipitridae > Astur > Astur gentilis. Next base: position 15,750,650 of record NC_064904.1, read on the forward strand.
GCTTTAAGAAAGCTATAGACCAGCTAGAGACAGAGGCGATCAATAAAAATTTGTTAGAAGGCAGGATCTCAGGGGAACAGTTGGAGGAACTGACTTTGGTTTAAGCTGATGGAAGCTGAAGGGGAACATGAAGATTGACTTCTACCATGGAAAGAGTGTGCTTGAAAGGGAAAAAAATGTTGGTCCTCTGTGTTTTCTGAAGGGCAATCAGGTCAGTTAGGAGGGAAAGAAAGACTAATGTTGGAAACTGGGGTTTCCAACATCAGTCCAGCAAAACTTTTCAGCTGTGGATAGATTCAGACCATGGGCAAAGCCACCACCGGATTTGGCAGACTCCACTTCATCAATGAGTATCTGTCGGGCTTGCTCCAGGTATCCTTGCTCCTGCCTCAGTGTGGGAATTGGACCAGGCAATCCCCTGAGGTCCCTCCCAACCCTACATCTCTCTGACGCTGCAGGGAGAATAAGGTACAGCCGAAAATCTCTGTTTTGTGTTAAGCAAGACAAAGCTAGCAAAGCTCACTTGCTCTAGACGGTTGACCATCCTTTGACATTTAGTGATGTTTTATGGTCCGTGATGTAGTGGCTGCAAGTTTGCACTGCATATTCACCCTATATCACTTCCATATTTGAAAGGTAAAATCTGCGTGCACATGCTGGGGTACACTCATCCTGGGGAAGTTCAGCTCCCTGTGGAAATGCTGCTGTCATCCAAATTGTGCAAGGCATTGAGAGGTGAATGGGGTTGTCCGACACTAAAACAAGGTTTTAGTGGGATTTTTTTCTCACGCACAAGGGCTGCATGGCACCGTTCATATTCTCACGGAAGGCATTGTTTGGAGCTGATGAATCTTGATTCAATTATTTATGGAAGGCGAACCTGTTCTCACTGTGGGTCTGAATCAAGTCCATCTACAGGAAACAGAGGGAAATTAATTTCAGTAGAGGGGTTTAACTTTTTTTGGCTTTAAAAGTTTCTGTTACTGAAATATAGTTCTCAGCTAAATGTTCTTGCCTCAGTGTTTTCATCAGGACTTTTTCATTAACAAAATAAAGATTTACACTAAAGAAAGAGAAAATACTAATTTTATTTATCTTGGATATTTTATTTTCTCCCTCTTTCTTCCTGACTTTATTCCTCTAAAATATATTTTTTTAAAAAATCCACATCTTTTGGTATTATCCACTGGAAGAATAGTAGAAGGATGGAAGTAGAATCTTCCTTAAAGATTGAGAGAAAGAGAGATTTGGGGACGATTTTCTCACTTTCAACAATATCTCTCTTTTTCCAGGGGAAACTAAGTAAGCAGGTAAAAGGAAGAAGGCCAGCAGATAGAAAAAGATATTTTTTAAAAGTTGAAAGATTAATAAGCTTTTATATTATTTTGTCTACATTTTTGTTGCAGAATAACATGAAGGATTTTCTAATAGAGCAGAATATTTAATTTCTTCTAAAGTACGTCATGAAAATTAAACCATATTTCAAAGCTCTATTGTGAAGCGTAATCAGAATTGAAATGGGATGAAATTGATAGAAAAGGGGTTATAAATATCTGCCACTGATTTCTACATGGTGGTGTGACAATTAGAGATGGCTTGGAGGCTGAATTCCTCTGCAGGAAAAAGCCCGGCTCTATAGAAGTGGCATCGTGTCGAGTTCTGTGTCAGTTTTCCCTCAGTGGTCAGTTTTGAGGTAAAAGCCCCCTAAATTGGATCTTTCCTGAGGTTGGAACACTGGAAGCAGCAGTGATATCTGTGTCCCTTCAACGCTTGTGTTTGTGTGTGCACATGCCAACAGTAATGGTAGCAGCAAGGGAAAAATTGTAATTCTTACAATGTATTGGCAAGGTTGAACAGCTTGAAAGTATCATCAGTCGTCACACAGGCAAACATTATCTGCCTTTGAATGGGGTGTTGCATCCTTTAAGTCTCATTTCTCTTGCCTCATATGAGATCGAATGACGTTAGGTTAAAGGCTAGGAGGGCAGAGCGAGGTGTAATGAATCCCTACCTATTTTTTAAAAGCATTTAATCAGGTTCTTCGGTCCTTCCTGAACTGGGACCTTAAACATGTGGTGCATTTTAATCACTCGAATTAGTCCCACTGACCTCATTGTTGCTTAATGCGAGCTTACCTTTAAGTGTTTTTCTGGCCACAAGCCATAATGAAAGGAACATTTCTGACGTTTAAGGTTTATGGGTGGAACTTCCAAATATAGTCAAGAGGGAATTAGGAGGCTAAGTCCTGTTTGAAGGTCTCTAGGACTCATGCCTAAAATTCATGTAGTCATATTGTAAAACCTCACCATCCATTTCAGCAAGTTCCCGTGTATGGAAATTATTTTTTTACATGATATGTTTGAATGCTCACCTGTTTGGTAAAGACACAGGAACAAACTATAATTCCTTTATATGATGAAAGGACTAGCTTCATTTGCCCTTCTTCCTCTTTGACCAGAAACATTTTAAAGCATGAAATCTGATGGATGCTTCCACTCCATTATTTTTGATAGGAAACTGAGGCATAAAGAAGGTTTATGCCTATGACTATTGACTGTGCCTCGTTAATGCAGACATTTCTTGCTCAAATTGATAGCCCACCTTACCTAGAGGAAATGTAACTTTCTAGTTAATCAAACACAATCTTTCTACATTAGCACTTGAAAGAAAAAAAATAAAAGGCAAGCAAGTCAATAAGGTAAGAAAGAAGTTCAGAAAGAAGCTGCTGGCATCAGTGCCATACTGGAAAATATTGAAAGGGCTGGAGGATGTGAGTCTGAAATAATTAAATGTGGGTGAAGATTGGTCATGCAAGAAGGAGCTTGTAATCAAATCTTCTTGTCTGAAGATGAATGAAGTGAAGGAGAAGGGAAAAACAAGTGTGTGAGATGCTGTCCTGGTTTCGGCTGGGATAGAGTTAATTTTTGTGTTATCAACATTATTCTCACACTAAATCCAAAACACACTGTACCAGCTACTAAGCAGAAAATTAACTCTATCCCGGCCAAAACCAGGACAGATGCCTGCAACACCCATGGCATGGTCACAGCCCTTGGAGGTCCTTGGCCAACCTTCCCTTTCCCCGTGCACAAGGTCATTTTATCAGAGAGGTCTGTGTAGGGTCGTTCAAGACTGTGTGCCTGTGCTTGCGTGCGAGTGATGGTGTGTTGAGTCCTATCGCATATGTCTCATTTGCAGCAGGGGCTGAAAGCTGGTCCTGCTGAGAAGCAAAACACAGGTGAGCCTGCTGGTGGTCTCATGGGACCTTGCGGGACCTGATGTGGTTGGTGCCACAGAGTACCTTGTCCCCTCTCTACTCCTCGGGTAGGACCAGGCAGGTGCCCATGGTTACACCTGTGTTGAGTTGATCTGCTGTCTCTTCTGGGAAGTCAAGGGATAGCATTGGCTGTTAAATGGGATTTTAAATGGCAGAATTAGAGAGATTTATCTGAAGCATTAGTCTTCATTTCAAAATAATAAATCTTCCTTGGCAGAACTTCCTTAGTATTTTTCAGGGATCATAACAGATGCACATAATTTGTGTTGTGTTGATGGGCTTTGGAGCAGGATTACAATTTTAGGAAGCTAGTGACTTCATAGATCCCACAGCCTGCTTTGTCCATTTTTGGAAAAAAAAAACCCCAAACTTTTCCCAAGCTTTGAAGTGGGACCCAGCACTGCAGCTGTTTTACATATTCTACCAACTGCTAAAGGAGCAATCCAGGAAAGCACAAGCTTAAATCAAGTTTCTGTGTAACCTGTTAAAAAACCCCAAACAAACCCAGGAATATCAGAAAGTATTAATGAATTAAATCCTAAAGTGCTTTGCTAAACAGAGGACTTAATGATAAATATTGGGGCCCTCCCAAATAAACTCCTCTCTAGCTGTCTTAGGAACAAGTGAGATTTTAAACTCCCCTGCATTACAGACAGAATAGCGAGAAAATTATTCATATGGTTTAAACATGGTTGTGTTTTTGTTTAAATGCTTCTTATAAGCAAGAGAAGCCATTAAATACTTCTAAATGTTTGCAGTATTGTAAGGGGTGATTAGAGGCTTTGGAAGGAGTTTAATGGAAACTGCATCAGTATTGAACACCCACATGAACACCCAGAATAAGAGGGATGGGAAGCCGAGCTGAGCAGATTTGATCTAGCCTAATTGGTCAGATTGTTGTTGTTGTCTTTACAGTCTATTATTGATACACAAACACGCTGTTGAAGAATTAGTAATCTAAAACATTGCAGTTCATTAGTTTTCAGTGGTGCTCTAATAGCCATGCTCCATCTGGATGATAATAAGAAATAATGGACCGTAGAGAAGTTATGCATCCTCACCTTATAATCCATTTTCAGCCGGCTGAGAAAGCAACAAAGAGGATGTTTGCTGAAATATATCACTTTACGATTATAAATTCAAAGGGAACAGAGTCCTATGTTCTTTATCTCTGCGGCAGATATTTATTCCTTTCTTCCTTTGCGTGCTGCACATACATTTCTAACCAAATTTACACTGTGGATAAAGGTGTGTCGTCGTGTCAATATGACACAGACATCTCTGCAGTGGCATGATATTTTTAATGGTTTTAATGTTACTACAATAAGAACGCCAGAATGAAGCAGACTTTCTCGTAGTTTATTGTCTTTCAGGTAATAACTGTAGCAGCAAAGCATCTTCACGTATAATGGCAACACACGGAGGTTGTTAACTAATGTGTTTTCATGTGTACATGAAAAGGAGAAGGAGTCAGTTGCGGTCTCTTTTAATTGGTAACATTTAACAGAGGAACAAGAGCTTTTGGGTAGAGGTGTCTAAAGGTTAAGGCTCTCATCTAGGAATGTGAAACCTTTAGTTTCATTTCCAGATCTGACATTTGGTAGAATCGTGGACTTTGGCATTTGATAAATTTTGTGGTTCTTTTTTCCTCTCCAAACCTATGCCTGATTTATTGGTTTAAATGTTAAATGGCTGGGGGCAGGAACTCACTCCACATGTTTTTGTACAGTGCCTACCAAACTATGTTCCAAGTTACAAGGAGCCAATGAAAACAGATGAAAATGTTCCAGGAATCAAAAAAAAAAAAAAAAAAAGGGAGTCCAACTGCACTGAATTAGTCTGAATTTCTGTAGTTGACTCCACGTAACTGGTTCAGACCTCAGTTAAATTCAAAGAGTACAGAAGGCAGAAGTAAATAGGGGATACTGTCCATTGCTCTGGCCAATCTAATAGCCTGCAGTCAGGATATTTCATGATAGCCAGAAGTTCATGTGGGTCTGAGCCACAGCATTCGTGGGAAGAAATAAGATGAACCTTGTAGTTCATCCTGATTTAAAAATAATAATAATATATATATATATTATTTTGCTTCAGGGGATGCAGCCTACCAAATAGGACTGGAGCCAATTCTTTCTACCATGAGCAGTATGTTCAATGGTAAATAGTTCCAGGATTAATATAGCCAGGGTACATGGGAACAGTACAGATTTGTGCTGAAATTAGTCCCTGTCTCTTGCTTCTCATAAGAATGTGATGAGCATATGTAGGCATAAATGCACCAGTCCAATACATGCTGATCTTTTAAACTGATATATTAGCATGTTTAAGGCAGAGCCAATATTATTTAGTAGAATGGCAAGATATATATGGCTGACATGACAAAGCCACAACAGGTATCATCTGCTGTAAATCTACAAAAGATTTGGAAGTCCCATCCTAGACACTGGAAATGTGTGTTGTTCAGGATATTAGGCAACATAGTCAACATACAGCTTTGGGGAGTTTATGTCCCATTCACTTTCAAAGAGATCTTTGCTTTTACATAACATTTCCTTTTTTCTGAAAACCTTTCCCATTGCAACCAACATAGAATATTTTAAGTGTGTTTAGGATCTGTTCCTTGCTCCCTTTTTACCCCCCAAAACCCACACAGAAATATTAGTTATAAAAAGGAAATGTGAGATAACAGCTACTAAACAGGCAAGATTAAGATAAACCATCAAGCCATTACTCTGAGGGTCCCTGACCTCTGAGCTCTAGGTCTTGGAGTGGTAAGCCTTAATAGTAGGTTAACGGTAGACACATTTTTTTCCATAAAGACCAAGAAACCAATTTAAGATCTCACTGGTTTTAGTTTTTAAATTGGATGATTTGTCATTGGTTTGTGCTTTCTGCATGAGATTTCCTTGTTTTCTTGTTCTTGCAACCTGTTTCTGTCTGAAAAATTTTGGAATAACCTTAGAGAAAGCATAATAAATTCACTTCTACTGTAGATGTTATTTTTGAATGCTTTTAATATTGGAAGGATATTTTCAAAGTTTGTATCTATATTTTATCCTAATGTAATCAATAATTGCATCATATTTGATACTTCTGCCTACACCTGTTGTTACTCTTACATGTACTTCCAAAAATGAATGAAAAAGACCATATTTTTCATGTAGACTTACAACAAATGAAAACCAGCCAAACTAATCTTCCCTCAAATTTCCTAAAAACATTCACCTTGACATTGGAAAATATCAGGCCAAAACGAATTAGTCTGACAAAGAAAGGAAGTTTAGTGTGGGAGGTGAAACTCTGTCTCAGCTGGGAAGCACACTGTTCACTCTGCAGATAACAGTTAAACGAACTCCCTTACTCTAAACTAACTATCCTTATTTTGGTAAAAAAACATTGAATGTACATTTGTGAGACATAGTATTACTTTACTTCCATTTCCTGCCCCAAATAAAATTTGACAATCAATCAGCTTTATATTTGTAAAATTCTCTTTACTTCATTTTATAGTCGCTTCATGTTCAAGACACCTAACTAAAAATATCAAGAAAGTTAATATCCTAGTTAGAAGATTTGGCTCGAAAAGTGTCACAAAATGAGGACAAAGTTAATTTTTGATAAATCCATTTCTTAGGTTTTGATCCTATTTGATCCTATTTACTTCATTTTAGAACCCAGTATAGAACAACAGACTTTAATGAATTCTGCTTAGGCTGTCCAGGTATCTCAAGTATCAGATTGAGGTATTATCCCATTGTTATCCTCAGGGACTCTATCCTCATATGATGTTTTTCTTGAAGTTGTTTCTGTGAAGATGGTAATTACTTTTTTTTCCTAATCCCCGCCCCCCCCCTCCCCCCAAATTGCTGATGTGGTACAACTGTTGACCCGGCATACAACTAGGTAGTTATGTACAACTATAATTGGAATAAGGCCATCTATGTTGTCCCAGGGTAAAATCCTGACACAGTTTTTCTGCTTACTTCCATGCAAACAGAATGTTACCCCTGTTGTTTTGACAACGAGGGGAGATCTCCAGGATCCATAGGCTCAGCTATGCAACGATATGTCTTGCTGATACTAATTTCAGCTCACTTTTTGTGACAAGGTAGAGCGTGAAGCATGTTATCTTGGAGGCTGATTTACATGGCATCATCTCATTAAAACAGTGGGAATCTTCAGCCCCCATCTCCTTTTTGTTTTCTTTTTTTTTTTATTTTTTCTTTTTTAATTGAAAGCCAAGCTGGCTTTAGTGAGGGTGTACGTGCGATGTTGAGATGTGAAAGTGAGTACCTATCAACTCACAGTTATATTTTGTGGCTGTTAGTAGCATCTATTTGTATAGGCAGAAAGTGAAGCCGGTGTTGTACATCACAATAGAATATGGAATTGTGAGAAAAATCTTTTTTTTTCTGTTTTGTTATGAAATTATCCATGCCATCCCATAACATAGTGGTAACAGCATGTGAAATAATTGCTGCTAATTAAACCTCCCTGATTTAAAACCATTTCCATAATCTAATTAGGCTAAGTATGTAGCTGAGTGTTGTATGGGATAGTTAATGAAAATATTTATAAGCATGGATCACGGTGAAATTAGAAAAGGTTGAAACTGATTATGGTCAGGAATTTTTCTTCCTCTTTTCCAACCTTGAGTATATAAATGAACTGGGATAGGAGGACTGGCAGTGAGCTTTGTTCCCTGTGTTTCTTCGTGCTTCTAGAGGAGAGATTTTCTGCTGTCATCTGAAACATTTATCACAGCAACAGGAATAAGTATTTTCTTTCCTTTGGGAGGTTAGTGCTCTGTGTTATTTATGCAGGGTAAATACGCTTTTTTGCAGAATTATGTTGTCAAAGTCTTTAAGTAGAGAATATTGGAGACATTTAAAAATATATATAAAAGCACTCTGGGCCCATTTCATAGCAGTTGTTCTGTTTGCTTCAGCTTTAATCTTGCCCATTTTTTCACTGGAAAATTTGATGCACACTGTTCCCACAAAAAGGACAGACTCCAACCTTTTCATAATCAGTACATACACAGCTGTCCCTTAATCAAGCACTTAGTACAGAGTGCAGCAAACTTATTTCAAAAAGCAATGTGTCCCACTTGACAAATCTGCAAGGATTAAGGAAATACAAGAAGTACCAAATAGCTGTGCTAAATTCTCTGAGGAAGAGGATTCAGCTTGCCTTTTCCTTCCAGTGGTTACATTGGCAGAGCTCATTTTTTGTGTGCTTTGTGTGGATCCTGGAGATTTCATCTCTGCAAAGGATGAGCAAAACCAGAGGCAGAGATGGTCCAAGGGAAAAATGACAGACAAGTGTGGTTTTCCTCATCCAGACCTGATGGGGGAAGAAGGGCACAGATTTTGGAGTGTCAGTAGTAACCTGGGTTCATGTTAAAACCTGGGATGAAACTGGAATGGTCGTTCTGTGCAAGGGGCTTGTTTGCAGTGGAAATGTCTTCATGGAAAGGACAGTAGACTCTTTTATTTTAGGTCTTGGAAAAATTCTGTAAGTAAAAGGACCAATATAGTCAGATTGAAATGTAACACCTGGAGCTTTTATTCTGTCAGTTCCTTTATTGGCCTGAAAAAATAATAGGGTGGGGAAAAATGGAGAGGAACAGAATCCTCTGCCTGGAGCATGCGGGAGGGGAATTTCAGGGCACTTTCTCCTTCTCCTGGAGAAGTTTATTCCCTGACCTCATGGTTCTAGTTCTGTCACAAATTTTATTCCTTGACCTCGTGGTTTTAATCCCTTTGCTAATTCCAATCCTGAGCTCCAGGTTGAGTGGGGTTTTGTGTAAGCACATCTTTGAATCTGGTACTGTGCCTTCTTAGCTAGTTTCTGGTTAAAGGCTGAAACGGTGGGAAGAGAATTAGAAGATGCTTTTATGCACATACCCAAATATATTCCAAGGGAGAGCCAACTATTTTTGGGCCCAGAAGTTCTTGAGAGACATTTAGGTCAGGAAATTAGGCAAGCGGTTGCAAGTTACCTTAACAGGGGTATCATTTGCTTAGATGAACATTAAACTACTTTTAAGATGAGTCTTGTGAACCTGATTATCATATTACTGCAATTATGTCCTCTAGGAGGATTTGAGTTAGTAAGATTTGCAAATGAGTTGGATGTTCAGGCTTAGAGAGTAAGAGGAAGGTTTGGGTTTGAGTGTGCTTTACCTGTATTTGTACCTAGCGAGGAATATAGATTTAGTGACCAGCACGTAGCAGAGGCCAAGGACGGAGAGAAAAAAGACTGCATCCTGTCATTTTTTTTCTTTTGAGCTATTCAGTTTCCCACAGTGCAACAATTTTTAAACTGAGACTTTAATCTACAACGGTTTAGCCCCTTTCATGAAGGGATTCTTTTTTTCTTTACTTTTTCCTTTTTGTCAGTTATGTAAAACCATCTGCTGTTTATATTTTGTCACTTTGAGTGCTCATTCCCTTTCTTTATTCTTGTTCCCTTCTGTCTGTCGCTCTACGGAAATAATCACGTTATTTGGAAAGTTCATTTGAAAGTTGCTCGCTTTCGTCTGTGCCGAGTCCTTTAATTGGCAGCCACAGTAAGGCATGTAGGTACTATTATGTCCTTGTGTACTTGACATTAAGTCTTGATTTACCAAGGGCAGAGTGGAGTGCAGGCAGCTGGGAATGGTACTGACTCCCAACATCCACATTAGCAATCTTGCAGGGATGTGCTGTTGTGCAGCTGTGGCTTAGAGATGGTTTTCAGGATAGCCTTGAGCTCAGGGCATTGCAGTAACTTTTTTTTCTGGGCCCTGTAGCCATCTGGTTTGTGTTCCACCTTCTGGATCAGATGTAAAGGGAAGAGGCTACTCTGAGTAAATGTGGGATTTGATGCTCAACTACTGCTGAGCAATTATTCCTATAGACCACAGGAAGGCATTTTTCAAATGCTGATTTATTTTTTACACTCACTTTGCTGGTAAAAACATAGATTACTGGTTTACAGCTTTTCTGTTTGCTTATCCCAGCTTTTGATCAGCTATAGAGCTACATGGTAAAAAAGTTGACAAAATGTTCATCAGGAGTATTGGACAAAAAAGAGGAGGAAATGCATTGTGAAAATTATTCCTGAACACCTTCTCCTTCCTTTTCATCCCAAGGACTCAGTTCCCTAGAATCTAACTCGCCTGACCTGGGGTGAAATTCATCAGTGCAAATTATCATTACCATTATTATTTAAATAACACTGTTTAATTAAAAATAAGATGCTGTCTGCCATGCCTCCACCTCCTTTTTTTTTTCCCCTCCCACTTTTTAAAATTTAAACGTCAACTCTGTATCCACTCAACAGTCTCAGGAATTTAAATATTAAATACCTGAGAGTACATTGACTTTCAAAGATGATGCATTGGAACAGCTGTAATGCAAAAAAACACATGGAAAAGCTAGCCAAACGCAGGGAATTCAGTGCTCCCTACATTTTAGTATCAGTCTTAGTTGTGTTTAATTTGTTAAATGCAAAGGCAGTGGTGGTGTCAGTGATAACAGAAACCCAGACCTGATGTCAGAGGTCTCATCTGCTGGTAAAACTCCCCACGTGTTTCTGATGTTACTGCAAGTGCCATGAGCTCCAGGGTAAAGCCCCATGCTCATCCATGCTCAGCAAACACCAATGGCTCAGCGGGGTCATAACCAAGGCTTGGCAAAGTTGCACCATGTGGATGCTCGATTGGTTCAGCAGCTTTGATATTGGCAGGCGGAGAAGGCTTGAGCAGGAAAAAAGCATTATGTATGTTGGAAGAGTGGTTATGAAGAAACTGAGGTCGGGGAGGCTTTGTGTGTATGCAAAAGTTGAAACAGGGAAAACAGTGTTTAGCAGATGATTGAGGTTCATGGGACAAGCAGACTGGCTCTTAACCGCGTTCCCTCTCCACTGTGAAAAGCTGAGGGACCATTTAACCTCTTCCCTAAAATGGTGTGATAGAAAATGGAAAGACTGTGTCTCTGGAGCATAGGAATTTTACAGTGAAAGGAGAGAGCTCTGTTACGATGACAAAACCATAAATGCTGCCTAGCCTGATGTCAAAGTAGCTTAGATAATTTCTTAAATATGAAGATGAATTAAAATGGACTGTATTTGTAGTCTGATGGAAGTCATAGCTTAGGTATGCTGGAGAACTTGTTTTAATTCCAGTTCTCCAGGGTGTTTCTCAGCCCAGAGTTTTCTTTACGCTTTATCTTGTGGCAGATGCTTTATAGGCATTTCAGTCACTCAAGCTGCTATATTTAATGCATGTATTACTGTTAACACAGAAGGTGTTAATATCCATAATGATGTTTCCTTTGAAAAAGCCAACAGCATTTATTCTAGCTCTTTATCTTTAATGTGATTGTCAAGATTTTGCTATGTTGGAGAAGGAAATTATGACATTCAAGCCACCTTAGAATAGTAATTCCATTAGAGCGCTTTGCAATTCCTTAGCTATGGCCTTGGCTTTTTTAATTAGCAGAGAAATTTAATAGCGATGTATTAGTGAAAGGAAACCAGCTTCGGAGTGTTATCTGAAGACAGAAAATAAATACCCACTTTCCTGTTACAAGTGTGAGTAAACATGGATAGCTGAATTGGATCCACAGGGTCTTCTCCAAGGTTTTGCTTTGAATGGTGAACACCAGAGGTTACAAAAATGCCCCGCCACAACAAATCTTCAAAGCAGTGGCTGAAGCTACAAACCTCCTTAGAAATTCTAGGTGCATTTTATGTGCTTTCTGGATGGGAGCATGGGACAGGAACAATATGGAAATGGCCAAAGGAGTTGGCCATTGTCTATCGGGTTTCTTGTTGTACACAGTGGGTATCCAAACATTGGAAAGTCCATGAGCAGAAGCTTATAAGGCAGAGTGGCTGCCAGGATTCTCTGCCCGTCTGAGACCCACCACCACAAATGCAGTCAGAGTCAGTAGTTATTCTTTGAAAGGAGCCAACAGGGGTTCAGCATGGCAGGGTCACTGCTCTCACCCGTGTATTTGAAGAGAAGCTGGTCGTCAGAATATTTCCCTAGGACCTGGGCAACCATCCTTGGTCTGAGGGATTTCAATCATGCATCTTTTACCTTCTAGAGGTTCCAGGTCACCTTTCCAACTAATTCCTCTTATTGCACCCTTCCCTGGGCTCCTGCCTGTTTCTCTCCCAGATGTTCTCCCCTAGATGAACTCGTTCATCTCCCGTGGCCAAGCCTGGCCGTTCTTCGTAACTCTTTCCCACATCCCCCTAGTTTCAGCAGACTCCATATTTTGCAGGTGCCTCTGCCTGGTCCCTCCCATATCCTTGCCAAGTCTGTTGGTCACTGCAGAAATGCAGCATTGAAGGTGACTTGGGAATATTTAGATTTAAAAGAGAAGCAGCTGATGATTCTAAGTAATTCCAGGTTTAGTCCTCATTGCAACATAATGATGCAGGCATCTGAATTTCCTTAACCTTTTGTTTTCCGCTTGTGCTTTTTCTTTGGTTCTGTTCCATGATGTCCAAAGACCCTAACAGTGATCCAGTTTTCACTTTGCAAGGCACTCCTCCAAGTGAAATTCTCTGTTCTGAATGTTTATGCTGAAATACTCTGGCATCGGAGCAAAGCTGTGTGTACAGACCAGTTTCATCGGCAGTACCCTGTCCCTCATTCTTTTTTTCAAAAATTTCAGTGACTAAGAGCATTTAATACAATTACATAATCACATTATGAGAAAAAGTAAGTTTTTAAATGGAATGCTTCTTCCAAAATCGGAATTTTAAAAGAGGTCTTGCTTCTTGAAAAATCGGATTATCAAGATTGTATTTTTTGTGCAAATGCTTGCTACTTTTGAGGGTTTTTTTCTCAACTTTTGCAAAAACTGTTGACTACATTAATGTGTAATTGTAAAACAGCTGAAAATGCTATAGCCATCTTATACTCCTTGTAAGGAAGGGACAAAATTATGAGAATGTATTTAGAAAAGGTATACTTTTTAGCATAAGTAATAGGCTTTTGTTTCTCAAATGGCTTTCACTGTATGTTTACTGCTATTTGTAGGAAAAGCAGCAGCTATAGTATCTCTCTTGAGAAGAGAAGCTGAAAACAGGCGGCTGAAAATAGCCACAGTCAGGTGATTATTGGGGATACGGACAGAGAGAAGGTTGCACCTGTGTTTACCATCCCGGTGCAGCTGACTTCTTAAAATCTTTGATCACCCAAGTTTTCATTTCTTTTCTCAGTCAAAAATTGTGCTAGCGTTAACAAAGCAAAGCAGTGCTTAAATTCTTTTGCCTTTCCCTGTCATTCCCTCTTTACTTCTGCTGGTGCTAAAATCAATACACATCTCCCCAAAATGTCTCTGAAGTTGCTTGAGGCAAAGGAATCAGTCTGCAGGTTTGCTGTCAGAACGGTGTTAATTCGGCACCTCCAATAACATGGATAATGTGAAACAGTCTGGATTTAGACAGTTTTTGGCTTCTCAGAATAGATGGCAGCTTTTCTGTATTGATTCCAGATGGATCATGAAATGTACATGTAATGAAGGTAAAAGCATTCTAAAACCTTTTTTACCAACAACTGGAAAAATTATTACGTATTGCCAATTCCTCATCTTTTATCCACCTTTCCCTCCCTTCACTGTCTTTCTTAGCAAGGGACTGTTGAAAAGTTCTGTCAGCTCTTAGGGAAGGACTATCGCAGTTGTTGGAGCCTGATTCTTCTGATGCTAGGTTTATGTAACTTATGTCTCCAGAACTTCTATTCTCACTTTTCTCTAAATAGAAGACATTACACCTAATACAGATTCTTTTTATCTTTTTGTCATTTAAATATACTACTCATAAATTTAGAAGCTGCTAAAAATTATTTTTAGTTAGGAAAATAAAGTGCTGGGTAATGTTCTTTTTCTCTCCTCCCCTTTCTCTATCAAGATTACATTTTCTCAAGTAATGTTTTAAAAAGTCTTTTCTATTGCAATTTATTTGAAGTGCATGTTACCAGGCTAATTAAAATACTTCCAGGACTACCTTTGCTGTTACTTAGCTTGTGGCTGTGCTGTAGGCTTACAGGTGAGTTAATCATCAAAGCTTCTTTGCATTATTAAATAATGTAAAATACAGTTGGCATGTACAGTTGTGTACAGTTGTGCACAAATACAGGGGGGATGCTTTCATGGAAAACATTTTGTATTCTCGCAGAAGAGATCCTTATTTCCTAAATACTGATGATCCCCACCTGCCCTGGCTAGCAGAAACTGCAAAAACGATCTGGCATGTTCTGAATCTCACTTCCAAGTTCCCACAGCCAGCTCTATCCTGAAAAAAATTAGCTGTCCAAAGCAGTGACCTGACCAATTGCTGGTTACAAAGACCTAGTGAACAGCCTACAGAGCCACTAGTTCATCAGCAACAGTATAGTATTAAGTCATATTTTAGATCCATGCAGAGGACAAAGTCACTGCTTCTCCATGGACAGGGTGTACTGCCCTTGTCATGATTTTAACAAAAAGGAATTTGAATGATTCAGTTTCTATTTGAAATACAATAGGTGAAACATAGTGAGAAATAGACTTGCTTCTGAAGGACTGTAACATATATTTTTAGTAGTTGATACTGAGATATACGATTTTTTATTTTTCTCTGAAGGAAGATCAGTCATGGTAAATGTGTTCAATAGCCTTTCCCAGATGTCATCTCAGCCTATGTGAAGATCATGAGATCAAAAAGACAAGAGTTTTCTTCTTCTAGTATTTAAGAAAAATCAAGATACTAGATGAGCAGTTACTTTCAAACTGCTCATAATAATTTAGTACTAGATTGTGCCACAACAGTAACTTGTCTGAACATTGTCATGAATTTAAATACAAAGATATTCAATGTGGCCCTTGTAAGTCTGAATGCCCTGAATGCAAATACCACTGGAGTATTGCAGAAATCCCTTACTAGCAAGGAAATTGGCAGATTATTAAAGCTGGTTAAAGATTTTCAGGGAGAATATTATTTCAATAGAAGCAGCTAATTTGTCAAAGAGGAAGCATTTAACTGATCTTGCCAAAACATCTTTTAAAAACTTGTTAGCGCTCTGTGCCCTCTTCCTTCCATTACAACCTGATAAATTCAATATGGAACAAACTGACCTATCAATCTTGTCATTAAGCATCCTCTGCTTTGAGTTTTTTATTCTTTAGTGTTACATAGTGGAATATAAAATAGTGCAAACCAATTTAATTTTAATTACTGTCACCATAATCCACACCCACCTACCCCCAATGTTTAAATCTAAAAATTGTTCTCTCCGGTTTGGTCTCAAAATTAGAGTTTTGAGAGAGAGAAAATCTGAGCCATATCAATCTCTACTTGTTTTTTGAGGACAAAGGGGGTAAATATCAAGCTTTCTAACTGTCCCTGGAAAAGGCAGTGGCGAAATGTCTCATTGCAGTAGTAGCTGGAAATGGTAGAGTAAAACAACCTCGTCACTGGCTCAGGAATGGGACCAAACCTAGAGCTTTAGCAGTCAGAGATCATCCAAAAGAGCTGTAGATAAAGAAAACATACTTGATTTTCTGCATTTGTTGAGTGTATGCTGTGCTAATTAATGTGCATTTTGCATGTCTTTGGCAATTTCCCTTTCTATCAAGGTGACTCTTCGTGGCCATGCTGCGTGGTTTTCTGCAGCCTGTTGTCTTCAACATAATGCACTTGGTACCTGTTAATTAGGGGGGGAATAAGGGGACATGCTCTGCCATGTGTGCTGCACACTGACTCTGCTCAGTGCCTTCTATTCCTTTGGTCTTGTCTAATTATGGAGCAATTAATGACTCCATGTCTGCAGGAGGCAGGTGGAGATTTGTGGGGTGGGCACAGGCTTGCTTAAATTGTGGGTTCTGTGCAGGGTTGAAAAGATCATTTCTCATCCTCTGCTCAGTCCCTGTCAGTATATGTTCTTTAAAGTACTTACTGTTTGCTGATTGCTTGTAGAGGATGAACCTGGAAATGGACTTTACATTCATTTTGTGTAAATTAGATGGACGATGGGCAAGCACTTACTAATTATAATCAGTAAATGGTAGCTTTTGAGAATTTTAATTTGTTATTATTTTGGTTAGAGCACTCCGGAACATCTTCCGTAAATGCAAATAAATACGTTAGGTAAATAAATCAGTCCTTGAATCTGGCATGAATCTGCCCAAAATAGTAATTAAAAAAATGAAATTTAATAATAGCCTTATGCCTCTGAAGTGTGAAATGGAGATAACATCAAGGACTTTAGAGGCAATTTTGGTATTATATCTGACTTGTTAGTTATGATTTCGTTAGCTTCTGCTGCAATTCTTATCCTAGCCTTGTGTATGAATCATCACCAACAACAATAAAAGCAGGTTTTACTCAGCAAGTTTGTTACTAATGTAAAAATGAAAAGAAATTAATATTTTCTTACCATAAAAAGCTTGGCTTTTCACAATCTGTATCAGTTCTGCAATACCGAGTACATAGTTTTGAAGAGCAGAATCAGAGCTCTAGTGGTGTGTGTAAATAAAAATAATGGATATAGCTAATATTCTGTTTCTCCAGCAACTTTCACAAGGACAAATACACCGTGAGGATTGTCCATGCTGTGTATTTCAGACTGCCTTAGGTACGAACTGTGGTCCTCTAAATTGTACGTAATTGCCCAGAGTACTGCACTAAACAGTGTGATCACTGTCTAAAACCAGTCCAAAATGGACTGTAGAGATTGAGCTGTTAATGCTGCTTGGTGTACACTTAACATGCTTCGGCTTAATTTCATGTTTTCAAACCAATGTCCTGGTTGGAAAGGTCTGGGCCATGAGGAGGGGAGATTGTGAGGAGATTGGGATTGGGGTTTGGGGTGACTTAGTGGCCGGGCAGGAGGGGTTGGGGTTGCCAAAGGTGAGTGGGGACTTCTAGCAAGGACCGCTTTCCTGGGAGGGGTCTCAGCTTCCCCTGGAGCTCCATCCTGTGTCCCTGCTCTTTGCACGAGGCTCCCTCAATGTGCTTCTTCTTCTGCAAGTGTAAAGCTCTCGGAGAATTACAGGGCCCTTAAAACATCTCAAGCCATTAACATCTGTTCTGAAATTCACTGTCTCAAATCATATTACTGTAATTAGAAGGTTGCCTGAAACTTCAGGGTTAGGTTCCAGCTTCTTAGACACCAACTTACTGTAAGCTGTGTCTTCTTTCCTCCATGTTGTTGACAGTACACCACTTTTTATTGATGAGAAGTTGGGAGGGGGGGGCTTTGCAAAAGCACTCAGCTGTAACCCAGCTTGGCTCCCACCAAAGTCATACCTGTATGAGCTGCATTATGCTGATGATGCTGTGCCTGTGCCACCTCCCGGCTCGTTGCTGTCCACTGGGTGCATTTGGTTTGTCACACGAAGCATAGCCTATTTGCCTTTACTTCTAAGACCCTTTGCCTCGCCAGTCTATTGGAAGCCCTCCACTGTCACGGTGGTCCTGCCTCTGAGCAGCCTGTTGCACCTTTCCCTTTAGCTGTTAAATTTTCAAGTAAATACCACCTTCTGTGTTGTCCCTTATGTTTTGAAGGAGGAGGTGTACACAGGGTCACAACGATACTAGAAAGACACCTGGAAACATCTGTCCTTCCCACCTGCCTTCAAAACACAGCATTAGGGACGAAGTTGTCGATTCGGTTAATCATTGCTGTTGCATTGATTCCTTGTGCTTTGCTGTCTGGAAACTGGTGGAGGAAGAGTGCCTCTGCCTTGCAGTGCCCAGACTCCTACGTTCTAGCGCAGGCGTAGACATCGATAGGGCATGAGCTGGGGCCAGCATTTGGGCAGTCGTAGCTGTCGTGCCATGGGAGCAGCCCGTCCCCCGGCCACGTGATGGTGGTGGCACGCGGAAGGTGGTGGCAGATGCAGAAAGGTGCGTTCTCTGCCTCTGTTTTGTCTGGATTTGAGGAGACACATGCAGACGGGGGGAGCGTGCGAGTTGTCCTAGGTACTCTGTGGGTGATGCCGTGCGTCCCACGTCTTAGACCAAAGCCAAGCTGTGGAGCTCCGTGCGGTAGGCAGATCAGAGAAACCAGGCAGAGCTTCATCCTTAAGCAGCCCTGAGTCTTCGGTATCCCTAGTAACTCCAGTAGGACCAACAGGGCAGAAGCTGACGAGGCTGTTAATTATGTTACTTCAGTAAAACAAGTCCCCTGTGATGAGAGTTTGCCATTTGGCAGCTGGACTAACGGCGCTTTGCGTGACAAAGGTGTGCAGGGCTACGGCAGAGCGCTGAAGCTGTGGGATCTTGGCCGGTATTAGCAGAAGGAGAAAACTTCATGAAAAAAACATTTTTAGCCCTATTATTCTGATAAAACCTGGCTGCAAGGGTTCGATCATTAATTATTTTTTATGGATGTGTGCGAAGCTGGGGAGTTGGTGAAAGCAAGATGTTCTGTATAAATTCTTCAGAAAGATCCAGGGATGGAGAAATATGGAGTAATTTCTTACAGTGTCATGGCAACCAGCTCTACCCAGAGGAGGCATCTTATCAATTAGGTTAAATAATTAGGAATGACATTGAGTGAAATGAAGAAAAACAGCTTAGAGAGATACCAGGTGGGAGGCAGCTAAGCCTCTAAACAAAATAAAAAATATGCTGTATCACTTCTGGAAGACTTCAGCAGAGGCTGAAAGGAGACATGGAGGGGAGGAAGCGATGGAGGGAATTAATGAGATAGTGAAAAAAACTTGTGGTAGAAACTTATTCAGATAATCTGGAAAGTATTTAGGCAAACCCTTAGTTTTGTTGAAAATATTTTTATTGAAAATGACATATTTTGAAAAAAGGAATTAATATACACAAGATTATTTTTTTTACTTCCCAACTAATATGACCCTGTTTTCAAGATAACAGAAAAGTTCTCTCTTGCTATGTTTTCCAGATTTTTTTACACTAGAAAGAAACTGGAGAAAAATCCTTCCCTTTGTTTTCTGCTGGAAAGGTCTTAAAAAATGAGAGGAAATTTTTTTTTTTTTTAATTTTTTCACTTTGATGGTCGAAAAAGTAGAACATACAGTAACAAAATAAGACATTGGGTTTCTACTTTAACTTTAGAAGATCTTCTACAACTACAAATTCAGATTAAGAAAATCCACAGGTGTTACTTTCTCTCATTTTTTTGCTAAACTTTACCCTATTTCACTAGGAAAAAAAGCAGCTAAATAATAAAATGGGGAATAATAATTTTTAAAAACAGTAAATGTCTCAATTTAATAAAATATGTCATTCTGAATTTTCTAATGAAAACTAGAACAGGGACAATTGAAGTGAATTACAGGTACGGAACAAAATTGAATTTATCTTTCTTTGTAAAATGTGTGTATAAATGTCAAATATGGAGTGGCTGTGATATTGTTGTTGTTTTCATTAATTATTATTATTACTAATTCTTACTATGAATAGAAATGAAGAAAATTAAAATAGTTTCCCAAAGGCCTTTTGCCCTGCCTTTGGGAAATTTCCCATGCAGATTCTCAAAGGAAAAGATAAACATACCTGTTTACTGCTGACCCTAAAACTCACTAACATCAGCAGCTACATTCCATTGACCTCAATGAATTATGGATCACAACCTCTGGGAAAAATGAGTTCCGATTAATATCATTAAGAACCAAAGCAGGTTAGCTTGCAAATTTGGTTCAAAGTGTTTTTATTTAGGTTAGGTAAATGTGTTTTAATGTTATGCTTACTAATATGTACTTGCAAGAACAAACACTTGCATAAAATGAGAAATATGTGAAAGATTGTTTCTCCCAAACTATCAGTAGAAGAGATGAAGAGGCTCTGCTCCATAGATAATAAATCCAAATGCCTAAAAAGATTAAAGGAAATATTTGCAATTTGATCAAACAAACTGTGGGGAATAAAATGAACTCCATTGGGATTGGGTTTGCAGAACTGAATAAAAAATGTAAAGAAAACAGCTTTGCAAAGTCAACTACAATTAATAGTTCAGTATAAAATTAATGTACCATATTGCAGAGGCTTGGGAACAAGCAGGCTGGAAGGCCTGAAAAGATGTGCTAATAAATGGGTTGTTGAATTTAATTTTTGCTGGGTTTGAAGACTTTATCTTGCAAGGCTTACAACAGTTTCTTACTCAGAAAGTAGTCAGTGGTAGGAACAACTGAATGTGAATGATACCTGCAGGTATTAGTAGCGCTAGCTGGTTTAGGTCATTAATGCAGAGGGACCAAAAAAACCTGAAAATACTCCCCATTCCATGTACAATCCCTATTCTGTGTATAATTTCAGATGTCATTGCCCCTAATAAAGGGAATTAATGGCATATATTCCCAACTATTAGTGCCTCATAACAGCTGACAAGCAGCTGGGGATGTTTCATGTATTGGCAAAATAAGTGGGGGAGAGACCCTTCAAGAATTCTTCAGCTATCACCATACGAACAAGAACATCAAAGGTGTCAGGGTCACTTAAATTAACCTATTGCACTCGTAGCTGCTCTGACTATTACTTGAATAAAGATGATAGCTGTTCAACGTCATTAATGGCACATGCAGTGGTGTGACACTGGGACTGCCGAACTGGAGGGTTAAACATGTATTTTAGAAATTAATGCTTACTCTTGCTGCTAAAGGGTTAATGTTCAGGAGACATCCCATAACTGTTGTAAGTGTTGGGTCACATCTTGACATTTTTATTCTGTCAAATCTCTCATTTATTTTCACTGGACTTTTGGGGTTGGCTTAGTCACTCTTGGATAAAGTCCAAGAAAGAACAGCTTTGCTTGCATTCGCCCTGCTCTGGGAAATAGTCGGTCCTGCTTGTAGTAGAAAGATGATAAAATCTTCCCAATTATTGGGACCTAAGCCATGATACTAGCATAAACCTAAAAAAAATTTAAGAAACAATTTAATTTTGCCCAGACTTTTTTTACTCTTTACCTCATAGTTGCGTCTAAGTGCAGCTTTTCTCCCTTGTGCTGCAGGTCTTTTTTCAGCTTAATACTGAAATTAGGGTTTCTGGTTTGATATAGCAATCCCACCACAGAAGCGATTGTGTAAAGGACAGATGAAATTCAGTGTCAGCGCATGCAAATTAATACACTTAGGCAAAAAATAGCTAGCTATACCTATACAATAATGGTTTCTAAATTAGCAGTTACCACTCAGGAAAGACATCTGACACTCACTGCAGATAGCTCCTTGAAAATACCAGTGCAATATTCAGTACCGGTCAAAAAACCAGGCAAATAGGATTTCTAGACAAGTAATTGAAATGAACATCGTTGCACCACACTGCACTGTTCTACAACAAGACTTTGTAAGATTAAAAAGGGCGTCTAAAAGGTGACAAGAATGAAGCATGGAATGACTTTCTCAGAAGGAGAGATCAAATAGATGAGGGCTCTTCACAACTGAGAAAACGCAGTGGAGGACGGCTTACAAAAATCAGGAGTGGTGCGCAGGGGGTGAAGAAGAGCAATTACTCACTTTCTCAGAAAGGGAGCTGGGAGTAGCCAGTGTAAAGGCTGGGGCAGCCAGACTTGCAGAATAGGATGACAAAATACCTTGTCACATAATGTTTTGGTTAGGAAAAGCAGAAATGGATTTGTGGAAAGGAATTAGATATTCTTGGTGGAGGTGGCTGGTCGGTGGCTAATACATACCATGGTCTGGATGCAGTTGGCAGTTTAGAAAGTCCCTGGGCTCCGGGTTCATGGAAATTTGGAAGGAGTAGCTCAGGGCAGAGATGCCCTGTGCACCTTCGTTCTTGTACTCTTACCATAAGTATGCAGAAGGGGCTGCAGACAGAGGCAGGATTTTGGGTTAGATGGGCAGTTGGTGTGATGCTGCATGTCACTTCTGTCGCTGTACACATCTCTGTGGGCCATACGTATCCCAGGCATCTTCCAGACGGCATCTGGAGCTTTACAGCAAGAACACCATCGTCCCGAAGAGAATAACTTCACTGCAGCATCCAAGAGCAGAATAAGTGGATTTTAGTGAAACAGGACATTTAAAAATGCTACGAAACAACCACAAAAAAGTCAAAGGAAAGTGATAAAATACACTCAATTATTCTCCTCAGATACTCTCCAGACGTCAGTGTAATTTCATTGACTTCAGAGAAATTAGTGTTAATGTAGGAATGGAAATGCAGCAAATCTAATTCCAGCATCTCCTTCCTGGAATAGCGAGCAAGAAAACAGAGAGGTAATCAGATAGAAACAAGTGCTGATCAGAAGGAGCTGGACAGGGAGGAGGAGAGCTCCAGGACCTGCTGCCAGGAAATAAAGACACTTCTCCAGTCTCACATAGTCACGGAGAGTTCAGCAACACATGCACGGAGGCTGAAATGAAATGCCAGACTTTGTTTATTTGTTTTAGTTTGCCAGTGTATGCAATCTTTTGTCGTTCTGTTGAATATTCTCAAATGCCTTCTACCAGGACAGCATAGATGGCTAGTAATATTTCCAGTGATGTTTTTATTCTTGGTATTATGGAGAAGGGAGCGGTTCAGAACTGTGGGACTGGTGGAAAGAGGTAGAGCTAATGTGCTTGATATAGTGTTTAGACAGCTCTTGTTTCATCTGAAAACAGACCTGTTTGTAACATTTGGAGTGCTGATGTCCAGCTCTACATATGTATTACTGTCTGACTTTGTGATCCTCTGAGAGAAAATGCAAAAATATATTTAAGGTGGTGCCTGCCATTTTGCCATGGCATTGCTCTTCAGCAGAACAGTTTGTGGCACTTGCAAAAGTGAAAGTAGAGAGCATCTTCCTAGAACCATAGATGTTCTCTCACGTGCCATAAAAACTACTCAAATATATTGGGATTCAAATTGACGTTGTGTAGGGGATGAAACCCTCTCTCTAAGCACATTCACGCTAATATCTTCCCCAAAGACCCTTCTCCACTGGTGAGAAGTGGCTTCGTAGCGGTGGTGAGTGACAGCAAAGCCACAGACCTGTGTCTGAAGGCTCATGGGACACATGGTCCCACTGGTGTGTCAGGGCTGGGGAGGTGGATGTACTTTGACTACATAAAGGGTTAATTGATAATGCTGAAAGCTAAATTAAGAGGCCAACTTTCTTCCTCCCCCCTCCTCCCAGAAGGATGCAGTACAGAGTAGCACACATGATTTCATAGAATATAAAAGTGGGAAATGTGCTCATTTTTGCAGTTTGGTTTCACTTGGCTATTGACTGTTTTACAAGACAACCACCGAGGAAGCTCTGAAGAAGCTGTCAGGCTCAGTGACAGCTCAGCATCTGCCACAGCTAAATCAATACTGCGATGAAGGACAGGTTCCCAAAGTGGATAATCAAAGCAGAGTAAAGTTAATTCACCTTGAAAGCCTGAAAGTATTAGTGTGAAATTTTTTAGGCAGAACCAGCATCATTTCAGCAAAACATGAGAGGTGCTGAGGTCCAGCCCTGAGCAGCAGTCTTTTCAAGCATTGCCTTCAGTGGGAATGGGGAGCAGGCTTCACACCAATCGTGTGCACAAATGCTCTGATAAAATGGAAACCTGGTGCTAATAAATCGGGCAAAAAGGGGTTTGCATTGGCCCTGATTGCTAGCAGTGCGCTAGGAACTCATTTTTTGGTTTTCATAAAATCACAGAATGGTTTGGGTTGGAAGGGACCTTAAGGATCATCTAGTTCCAAATGCCTCTGCCATGGGCAGGGACACCTTCCACTAGCCCAGGTTGCTCCAAGCCCCATCCAACCTGGCCTTGGACACTGCCAGGGATGGGGCACCCACAACCTCCCTGAGCAACCTGGTCCAGTGCCTCACCACCCTCACAGTGAAGAACTTCTTCCTTACATCTCGTCTAAATCTACCGTCTTTCAGTTTAAAACTGTTACCCCTTGTCCTATCACTCCATGCCCTTGTAAAAAGTCCCTCCCCATCTTTCCTGTCGGCCCCCTTTAGGTACTGGCAGGCTGCTGTAAGGTCTCCCCGGAGCCTTCTCTTCTCCAGGCTGAACAACCCCAACTCTCTCAGCCTGTCCTCATAGGGAACATGCTCCAGCTCTCTCATGATCTCTGTGGCCCTCCTCTGGACTCGCTCCAACAGGTCCATGTTTTGTGGAAAATATTCCATTATAATATAAATTGGGTGTGTGTGTGAAGATAATGAATGTTCCATTTTTCTTAGGCTGTTAAGACATTTTTTTTGCATCAAAATAGGATTTTCTTCCACTGTTCAGGTTTCAAAGGTTTAAAATAAAAGACTGGAGGAAAAATGTTTTGCTATGAAATATTTTATCTTTATAAAACCTGGAGGTGAATTGTTTCAACTTTTCGTGGAACTTTATTCTTTTTTCCCTTGGTTTTAGTGCAAACACTTCAGGGAAGGCAAATTTAATTTGAGATAGACTGTCACCATCACAGAAAATCTGGATACAAAATTTTGTTTGGCTCTGTCCAGAGATGCTGAATTTGCAGGACTGAGTATTAGAGGGAAGGTGCTTCTGTAGATGACCTCAATAAGTAAGAAACATTATTGTTCAGTTCAGTTAAGCCAGTTTTGTGTTCATTTTACAAAGCAGAATTATTCTGAAAATAATAGGATGCAAACATCATCTCCAAATTTGAGGCTTTTAATATTAACAGTTAAGTACTTTATTTTGTTCAGTTTGTTCCTAAAAATACCCTATAATTACATATTAAAAAAAATCTATCCTCACCCAGAGTTCAGGCTGATGATTAAAATACAGAAAGAAGGAACTACTGAATAGAAGCAGCATTGCTTTACCTGCGCTCTCTCTCATTCATATTTTCAGGCAGATATTGTATAAGCAGGCACTATTATACTAACAGGTGTGTCTACGACACCTGTCAAGGCTATGCGTACCTTGTGTTTTATAGCTGGAATCATTTGTCTAATTTTCCCAAATCCATTCTTGTTAATTGTGCTGAGATAAAATTGAATATTTAATTAAACACATAAACAAAATTAGATTTGAAAGAAGTAAAAAGAATGAGCAAATTAGAAGAGTGAAGGGAAAATTAGCAGCTGCAGAAAGTCTGAACCCATTCATATGGTATGTTTACCTTTACACTTACATACAGGTGTATCTGTGTGTACGTACATGTATATATATGTATATCTGTGAGTACCTAAAACACACCAACATGTAGATTTATACAGTACAATCTTTTACATTGGCATACACAGAAAAAAAAACCTAGGAGCAGAGAACTAGAAACATCTTCCAGTACAGTCCAGTACTTTGAAGCTGTGTTTACAAGTTTCCTATTATATTTTAACAAGACGGGCAATTTAGGTGGTGTTCCTCAGTGTGCAAGTGATGTTTTAGCATCCAGCCTCCAGCAACATTGCTATCCTGGGTTCATCTTAATGTGACAAGAACTGGTGTCCCACTAAAAGATTCCCTCAAAAATATTAAAGAAAAAAAAAAAATCAACAACAGAAAAAAACCTTGCAGCTCAAATCTAGCAACAAGCTGTCGTTTCACCCGGTAATACTGACAGCTGCCAACTTTGCTCAGAGAACTTTTTTTCTGGAGATGAGCCCTTTGGTTCCTGTGCTTCCATTCAATAGTGCTGGCAACCCTTTGTGTCCTGTGCTTGTTACTGGTGACAGTTTTGACATGGCGAGCCACAGTGAGGAAGGCACATGGGATGGTTTTGATCCACAGGTGTCAGCGTTGGGCAGGAATAACAGTAAAGACTGGTGGAGAAAGGAAAGAGAAAGATTTATGTGATGGGTGGATGATTATTTGACAGACACAGTTCAGCTTTCTTTGAAATACTGGAGAGATTTGCATGGAAATGAGGCAATGTTAAAGATAATATTCAAAATGGATAAAACAATAAATAAGGGATGGAGCAAAGTGCTAGAGGCATGGGGCTGCTGGCATTCATGTTGAACATAATTCTCATGAATTCCGGCCATCTTCTGCCTCTCCACTTTCCTTTTGCATCCACTGTAATTCCTTCAGAGAAGTGATTGCCTTGTAATTAACATTTACCATTGCACAGGACTTTATGCAGCATGCAAAATGCTGGATGTGCCCATTGGTAAGGAGGTGATGGATTTCTGAAGAAACAGGAATGCTGAAGCGTTAGTATAAGAAATGGTTTAGCTCATTTCACTAGTTAATTATTCTCTGTGTTTATGCCATTCCGTTCTTATAAATGGAAACTTACATTATTCCTCCACCGATTGTCACCACCAAAAGCTGTTGACCCACTAGACCCAACTTCTACTGTGCATGAAATATGTAGAAAAAGCCCTAACTCTCAGCCTCTTACTCCAGAGCTCTTAGGGAAAAAGTTTCCAGAGTTAAGGAAATAACTTCACTACAAGATATGCATTTTTCAGGCAAAGTGAGGTTTTGCCTCAGGGTAATGCTAACACAGGGTAATGCTATTTGCCCTGCTGCCTGTTGTGGTGTAATTGCAGCCATTTTTCAGCCTGCGCCTTCCCATATGATGCTTAACACCCTTGAATAATATGATGAGGGAGAAGCAGACCCTAGCCAACCCAAGACACGTTACGCTTTCCGGTTGAAAGAAAATGCAGTAAATTGCATCCAAATGCCAAGAGGAAACCACTGAACATCTACAGGGCTGTATTTCTGATGGCTAGCACCGTTTCTTAGAGTGAAAGAACAAAGTAATCTAGTAACATGGGGTGGCTGTGATAGGGGATGTTGAGCAGGGAAGACGTTGTGTGTGAACTGTGATTTCAAGCTGCTGAACATCTACATCGTCAGACCCAGGCAGCCCTTGGCCACTCATCCTCGGGGGGGGCAATGCGTCATTTTGTTGTCTATGCTGCTGAGTAACCTTCAACTCATGTCCAACTTCAGCTCATGTCCATTGCTCCTTCAGGGCTAGAAGCCAAACGCACTGATAGCTACGGACAACGGTAGCCTTAATTTAAGACTGTGTTTTGCAATACCAATTCAGCCAGTCTTGGATTGCAACTGTGCACAAAAATGTAGCTAGTCAGCTCATCATATTTGCATGGTGGAGAGGCATTGGAGCTTTAAAGTAAATATTTTCTGTTAGCTAAGTGCTCTCATGAAAAAAAAAAGCCCCCAGTTTCGCCATTTAAAAATTAGTGAGTGTACAAGTGTAGTTGAAAGGCCTTATTTTTATAAGAATTTATGCATAAAGTATGCAAAATGCCTAACTACCTCCAAAACAGCTGTTCCACTCTTCTGTGCAGTGTCCCCTATAAAGGGAAGAACAGCAAGTGTGAGCTCCTATAGTTTACTACTGATGATCCTCTTAATTACATAATAATTTAGTTCTCATTAAAAAAAAATCTCATCAATGTTAACAGGGATTTTACAGACCTATCTTTATTATCATGTCCTGGTTTCAGCTGGGAAAGAGTTAATTTTCTTCCTAGTAGCTGGTACTGCGCTATGTTTTGGATTTAGTATGAGAATAATGTTGGTAACACACTGATGTTTTAGTTGTGCTTATCCTAAGTCAAGGACTTTTCAGTTTCCCGCGCTGTGCCAGCGAGGAGGTGCACAAGAACCTGGGAGGCAGCATGGCCAGGACAGCTGACCTGAACTAGTCAAAGGCATATTCCATACCATAGGGACGTCGTGCTCAGTATATAAACTGGGGGGAGTTGGCGGAGAGGGGCCGATCGCTGCTCGGGGACTAGCTGGGCAGCGGGCAGTGAGCAATTGCATTGTGCATCCCTTGTCTCTCCTGGGTTTTATTTCTCTCTCTTTTTGTTATTTCCCTTTTCATTACTACTACTATTATTACTTTATTTTATATCAATTATTAAACTGTTCTTATCTCAACCCACGAGTTTTACTTTTTTTCCCGATTCTCCTCCCCATCCCATGGGGGTAGGGAGAGGAGTGAGCGAGCAGCTGCACGGTGCTTAGTTGCTGGTTGGGGTTAAACTGCAACATATCATGACCCTCTTAATTTAGAGTTTGCATTACTATATTATCAAGAAGGTGTTGGGTCAGGAAAACAGGGGTGAATGTCAGCGGAGCCGTGCATCTGCTGTGACTGCAGCATGGGATATAGGAATGTGGATGGCCACCACCTCCCTGCGTTGGCAAAATGGGACATACCTCTGGGTGCAGGCACTGTGTGTAAAGCGTATAGGATATGGTGATGATGGAACAGACTGGCCATGGTGTGCATTCACCTAGACACAATTGCATTCAACCCCCCCCTAATTTCAGCAGTCAGATGATTTTGGCGAGAAGTTCAGAGCTGAAGTTCACTGCTGAATCCAGAGCTTTTCCCATTAGCTTCTCCTCTGCAAAGGGGGTCTAACACTGCATTGGTGGGGCTTATGGGAGGATAAATATATTGGATTATGTGGGATAGTACAGTGGTATGCCTGCGGGGGTAATTGGAGGAAAGATATTTTTTTTTACTTTGGGTACTTTTGGAAGTAAAATTTGAAAGCTAGTATTGCTCTGGTGTTGGTATCGCCTCCCTGTAAATGGGGAGTAATTGTATTTAGGACACTGATTGAACACTGATGTAAAACTGGTGCCAGCATTACTGGAATGGGGGAGTGTATTTTAAGAGCACAATATTTATTTGGGCCAACGATTCAAAATCAAAATTGGCCTTTTGAAGACCTGTAAAACCACAAGGTTGTGTTGGTGCTTTCACTAGCAGAGCTGGCAGGCAGGAGTGTCACTGCAGGGTAGAGGTGGGCGGCATCAAAAAAGTGCTATAAAACAGTGATAAGGGAGGGGACTTAGAAGGATTATTTTCTTCCAAGTAATAGGCTTTGTTGAATGGTGTTGGTGGATTTGAAGAAAGCTGTTTATTGTCACAGCAGCAGCCTATTGCTGCTGCTGCCTCTTAGTGAGGCTGTTGAACTTAAGAGGTGGACACTGCACTGTGCTGCCAGGCGACGCACCGAATAGGGCCTGCAAAAGTTTTGCAATATGATGTATTAAGGTGAGGTGGAAAGAAATAACAGAAAACTGCTCAGCTTTTAAATTAGTAAATCAGATATTTGGGTATTGGGCTTATTATCTAATTATATCTGGTATCTATATATTGGAATTTGTATCAAATCTCTCCTGAATGATACAGCTTTAATAATATTAATCTAATAATCTTGCAGGAATACCTAATTCCAAAAATTCATTGAAGAAGTTGCAGCTAGCCTAAGCATGCAAAAATGAATACCTATATTTTTCCAGGATCAAGGCCTCATAGAATCATAGAATCACAGAATCGTTTAGGTTGGAAAAGACTTTTAAGTTCATCGAGTCCAACCATTAAACTAGCACTGCCAAGTCCACCACTAAACCATGTCAGTGCCACATCTGCACATCTTTTAAATACCTCCAGGCATGGTGACTCCACCACTTCCCTGGACAGCCTGTTCCAAGGCTTGACAACCCTTTTGGTGAAGAAATTTTTCCTAATATTTAATCTAAACCTCCCCTGGCACAACATGAGGCCATTTCCTCTCATCCTATCACTTCTTACTTAGGAGCAGATACCAACACTCACCTTGCTTATCTTCTTCTTTACAATTACAGTTTAGAGGCATATTGTATATGCTTAGACTAATAATACTCTAGCATAGAGCAGACCATAAGGAAAATTAGATCTCTCAATCAAGCCTTCAGTTCCTAAAGGCAGATGTTCCTTTCTGGATATACTTAGCGTACAGTCAGGATAGTAAGAGCTCTGAAATGCTTTGGAATAATTTACGTAACTCTGAATCATTTTTCTTTAGAAAGTTCCTTGCTTTTAAACAGGCAAAAAGATTTATGTAACACTGTTGCTAAATCATTCAGAAATGGTTTATGTATGTACAAATACAGTAACACGTATTTTATATATAAAAATATGTAGCACTTAGGTGCTTGCATATAATTTAGGGAATATTTTTCAACACTGAAGAGTAAAAATAGAAATTAAAATAACAGTTGAACCACCTACCTCGCCTTTAGGACTGAGAAAAAATATTTCTGCATCATTATATCAAATTGATCTCTATGAAATCTAGTAAAGACTGTACCAGATTTACACACATAGGACAATTAAGTAAATCAGCGTTGCATGATTGTAGGAACGTAACAGGAAATGTCTGGAGGAATGCAAGTCATTAAAGAGAAGGTGAATAAATGCAGTTTGACCTAACTAGTTATTCAAGAAATTACGTCATTTCACCTTCAACCTCTGCAGCATCATCTCTCCTGTTTCTTGTAAACAGAGAGACTAAATTAAAACTATTGAAGTATATGTATACATACACTGTGGAAATTTCTTTAGAACTTGTTTAAATCTTCATACTGTCAAGAGAGGCACAGTCTTTTATTTCCTTCAGAACCTTTTGCAAATGATCTTTACTGCCAGTTCTGCCTGCCAAAAATAATTAAAACACAGCAAAAGTGAAATGCCCTTGGTAGCGCTCCTCTGCCTATGTTTTTAAAAAGGTGAGGGGTAAGGTTCACTCTTGGCATTTCACCGTTTGCTCATTAAATAGGGATGCTCTGAGACATCTTCGTTCCCTAATTACAGGCCCTAAGGGTTATTGATGGAGAGCCTTAAACCTTCAAAGGCTGATAAACGCAACAGCAGCGTTAGATGCTCGCCAGGGCGTGCACGTGCCTGCACGTGTGCATCTGTGCGTAGGGGATACACCGTGCTCTGGAGGTGGCCGGCTCCCCAAGCTCAGACATCTCTGCCTACGAAGGAGCTGATCCAGCTCACCTCTCTGTTCTGTCCCCTCTCTGTTGTATTTGCAGCTAATGCAATCACTCCAGCCTAAAGTTGGGTGGGGAGGAGCAAAGGCAGGTAACTTGTATTTTTAAGGCAGACTAACCTCTTCCCATTAGACCCTCCAAAGCAGAGGACCCTTTCCCTCTAGAGGAGCGTCACAACAGGTGTAACAAATGCAATGCGAATTATTTTATTTATGTATTTATTACTTCCTTGTTTTGTTGCATACCAAGACCTGCGAAACAATAAATATTAGCTTTTTTTCAAATGATCCCCTTTTCTAGGTATCATATAGAGAACAGGGGTGGGGAGCTGATTTACAGAGAGGGGTGGATTTTCCATGCCAAATTATGAAAAATGTGCTTTCCCCGGCAAACCAGTCCCAGCAGCTACCGGCGCTGGCGTAGGGAAGCACCACGAGTGAGGAGAGTCTGAGGCACAGCTTCAAAGCTGTGAAGATCTAAGTGGGTTCCCTTTAAATGTTTGCCAAAGGCCCCCCATGCAGTAACCTGTAAGAGAAGTGGAATATTTAGATGAACTCAACCATGTGTCTTTACCATTTCCAATAGGAGGCAAAGGAAGGCTTTGATTTCCAACAGAGGGATAATGCTGGTTTTGTCTGTGCGGACTCTGCAGTGTGTAGGTTCATGAATTCTGGCTTAGTGAGGTACTGCTGGGTAATGAATGCTTCCAGCGATTTTGCAGGCTTGATCCAAGGATTTATTCTATCCTTCATTTCTTGACCATACTCTTTTTAAGTACAATTATATTAGTTTAAGTACTCCTATATTAGAAGACACAGAACTAGAGTTTCTCTTCTGGCTGTATGTTTTCTACAGATTGTCTCTGCCAAAGTCATTTTTTTTGCAGAGAAGGTAATATGTGCCAGTTGCTTCAGACAAGCTGTTTTCACCATGGCATTCTTAGCTGTTTCCAACCTGGCAGGTGTCAAGAGTTGAATCTCTTTTTCCCCAACCTTACAGGGCACTGTGTCACATTTTCAATCAGCCTGTCTTCTGTGTAGGTTTGCATGGCCAGTTGGGTTATATGCATTGTAATTGCATATGCAGTCTAGCTGGAGTTACAGGCTTGCATAAATTTTATTCATGCAGAAAGGCAGCATTTTGGGGACAGTTATGGCTTCTTTTTACATTTATAGTCACAGTAATTTGCAGATGCATCTAACACCAGAGGGCAAGACGAGATATTGTGCACTCACATATCTGATAAGCTGAGTTCATGATAAATCAGCAACTGTTCTTCAGAAGGATGAGGGATGTTGTGCTTAGAAGAAGTGACACTTCATCAAGTTTGTCCTACAAAAGTCCAAAAGAGTGGAGAAAGCTGGAAAAAAAAGAAGAAAGAAAAAAGTCAGGTGGCATTCATCCAACTAGACTTTTTTACAATCGACATAGTCTTATACTCTGAGTGTTGATATATATCTGAATGGATACAGAGGTAGAGAAAACCTTTCAGTAGCTAGCAGGTATGATGCAACAATCAGTAAAGCAAGGGAAAAACCCTACCCTTGCAAAGAGATTTATTTCTGGACATCACACAGAGTATTAATCTGCTGTGTTTTCTAAAACTGAAACCTCATGCTCATCTTTGCTACACATTGTGTGACCTTGTTTGATATGATCTTGTGTGTTGAGATGAAAAAAACCAAGGCTTTGATAAAACAATGAGCGTTGTATTTCTGATGAACTTCAGCATCTAATTTTTACATGGACATAGTAAAAAGCACTGTGAGAAATGGAAGTACAATTTTTCTGTTAGACAGGTTTTAGGAAAGCACCATGTTTCCTTAAAAATGCCACCTCTCAAATAGGGGTGATGAACAATAGTCAATTAGTATGAAACAAAGGGAGTTTTCTGGAATGAGGTAAAAATGTGTTGCGTAGAGGGAAGACATTATGCACTGAGAGATGGAAGACATTTTTTCTTTTCACAGTAGGTTATTTCTTGCCATTTGTAGGCTGCAGTTGTTTTTCAAAAAAGCAATATGGAAATGCATAGCTGCATTCTGCTATAAAGTACCTCCAAGCAAAGATTATTAAAAATGACAGGCACATTTCTGCGTATTTGATAATGTCAAGAGCAGAAGTAATGCCGCACATTGGTGTTATGAGATATCAGAATAATTCTCTTTTCTGCAAAATCTGTAATGCCTAATGGAAGAATGTCATTTTGGGCTTGCTTGCAAGGGTAATTACATTGTGACTCAATAAGGCACCTTAAACTTGCTTGACTTCAAGAACGTCTTTCGATCCACCACTATTCAAGACAGCACTAGTAAAGGTGTGCATTTAAGTTTTTTCTTAAAACGCTTTGCAGAATTTAGGCTTCAGAAATTAACTGTTCTCCATCAAATAGTGTTCACTGCATCACACTTGCAATAGTATACAGAGGTTGACGCCTTTTCAGGTGGAAAGGCTTACTTAAAACGTGATTTTCTTGAATATGGCACATCGTTCTTTGGTGTTGCACAACTCAGCTGGCTGAGCTTGACAGTAATGGTGGCATGTATGGAAAGGGGAGAATCAAACCAGAAAAGAAGGTAACTGCAGGAGTGGGCTTGAGGTAGTGCTTCCTACTCTACCATGTCCTCCTCCTGCCCTAGTCATATGCCCTCAGCAATGGCACTTTCTGTTGTTTGCTCATCTAATTTTTCTTTCTTTGGAATCATTAGTGACTGGCATCTATAGAGTTGACGTGACATACCCAAGTTGTCTGCTGGGGCTGGCTGTGAAATTGGTCTGTGAATTGCCACTCTGAATCTTTCTTGTGCACAACTTGGCTGTTGACACAGGACCCCATTTGTATAGATATCTCTTTGCCAGTTTTCCCAGGTTCCTTTCTTCTCCATTTTATTCCATCTTTGGGACTGAGGCCATTCTCTACTCATAGCATGTGCTAGCTGAGCTGATCTTACGGGAGATCCACAAGATTCTTTGGATAGTGCCTTCAAGGTTTACTGGCAGGCTGAAGCTACATTTGAAAATTAGTTTGGATTAGTATAAGGTATAGAGTTAAAATGCACTGGCTGTTTTTAAATAATGCCATGTGTGGACATTATCTGTATGACTGATTTTGTAAATGAATGCATACTGAGTGGCTATATGAGCTGTATGGGTAAATTCAATAAATAACTCTGTACATGTATGTGTGCGAGAGTGTGTGCATAAATAGAAATTTTCAGTCTACAGCTATGTATTTGCAGTAATTTGTAACCATACATAAAATTCTTTGATGTTATCCTTGGATTATGAGTAGCATTTACTGGAGCATACATATTTATTTTTAACTACCTTTGGTTTTTTCCAGCTCTTCTTTATGCAACTATTTTTGGAAACGTCACCACCATTTTCCAGCAAATGTATGCCAACACCAACCGATACCATGAGATGCTGAACAATGTGAGGGATTTCCTAAAATTATATCAAGTCCCAAAAGGCCTTAGTGAAAGAGTCATGGATTATATTGTCTCAACCTGGTCCATGTCTAAAGGAATTGACACAGAGAAGGTATGAGTACATGAGGTAACAATTTAGATAGCAAGAGCTTGTGTCTGTTGTGTACTTTCTTAGAAACAGGACTGTATAACAGCATATAACTTACTAACAAATTCTTAACTGCATGCTACTCTATTATTATGTTTGTGTTTGGATCAAAAGCTGGATGTTTTAAAAAAGAACTGTTTTGCTGCTTTGGAAATATGCCTTTTTTTTTTATTATGGTAAATGTTTTCTGCTTTCCAGTCTTACTTTGCCTAAATTCTAAATAATTTTAATGTACTTCACTATTGAAATCAACGGGAAATTGGTCTTCAAATTAGTCCGAGAACATAATTCGGTGTCTAACCTACATCAGTATTATTCTGAAAAGTATTGGCATCTGTGAGTTGCAGTGAAATGAGTTTGATTGGCTTGGACCTTTTGCTGATGCCCAGGACATCAACATATCCATCAGCATAATTAGTATAGGATTTAATGGCAGTAGAGATTGATCTCCTTGAGCTAAAATCTGTCGGCTAGAACTTAAGGCCTTTGGTAGGGAGATACAGAAAATGCGGCACTGCTGGCAGCCATGCAGGGTAGAAGTCCTACAGGACTTTAGCCCTCAGAAAGGACTGGTCATTTAGGTTTCTTCAAAAGCTGATTAAAGCAGAAGGTCGTCTTTGGAGAGTGATTCATCGTGTGCCAGGACAGACCAAGTGAATTGTGCTCAGGGCCTCTCTTTCTCCATGGTATGTGCAGCGAGTCTGTCTAGCCTTGGATATTTTAGAGAGATGAAGATAGATGGGAGGGTTTCCACCTGCAATACCGTGAATGTAGGCAAGATACAACAGGTTTAGGTCTAGATTTTTGGTCAACGGAGATCGGCGATGCTCCTGTGGCTTCTGTGGACCTGATACACATCAGCTGAAATTAGGCATTTAAGCTCTGGTTTCCATGAAGATTTCCCTCCCAAGAACTTAAAAGGCTAAGTGTCCGAGGGGAGGCTAAAGAAGCGTCATG
Organism: Astur gentilis; assembly: GCF_929443795.1. Lineage (NCBI taxonomy): Eukaryota > Metazoa > Chordata > Aves > Accipitriformes > Accipitridae > Astur > Astur gentilis. The sequence goes on from NC_064904.1 coordinate 15,786,155, forward strand.
GCAGATTAATATCTTAAAATGTTTAGTGCTTGCAGATCTTTGAAGTTCTTGCTTCAGTTGAATCTGTTGCGTAATATGGGATGATGATGCAGCTTGTTCAGATATGCCAAGATGAAGTTGCTACCCTGAAAAATTTAGTCTTACATCATGCTAATGCAACAGCAGTTATCTTATTAATCATCTGCTGTGAAATTTGGTTTACCATCATAAATACAACTATTTTAAGTAACAAAGATTTTGAGTTCTTTGATTCTTGTGCTTCAATATGCCACATTCTTTAATATGTTAACTTCTTATACACTAATACCCTAACTTCCCAATGCTGATTCATACAGTGTTAAAAGTGAGCTTTTATATTGTAAACTACTGTAAATGCATTCAGTCCTATTGTGTAAACTCAAAACCATGTGAAAATTCAACTTTCATTTGCATTTATCTCCTTGCAGTTAAGCCAGAATCCTGTATTATTCCACTACAGTTTCATTAGATTTTAATGATGCTTTGCAGTTAATTAGGAGAACCTCTGCTTTAATTACTGAAATTTCCTTCCATAGTTTCCGCATGTCCGGTTTTATAGATTATAAAAATGCAGTTAGAGCCATAATCTTCGACTCATGGTAAGCAGTGTTCTCTGGTCTGTAAGATAGTAGTGGCTGCTTAGCTAGATAATTAATATGGCTGTAAAATCTGTGACTTAGGTTTTTAACAATTTTCCCTTGGTAAAGACTTGCCTAAACTTAGGCCTGGATCCAAAACGTATTTAAAACAGTGGAAGGATTTCAGGAACCTCTGCATCTGGACTTCAGTAGTTGCATCTAATCGAACTTCCCAGAAAAGCCCATGTTACAGAAGAACAGAGACAAGATAAACGTAAGAACTTGAGCACCGGTTTGAATATTTTGGTGTTTTGTATCCCTTACAGCCTGCAAGTCTGCAAAAGCATCAGCACCAGCGGCCTGTAGTGCCCGCACTGAGCATCCCTGGGTCTGTATGAGTGTAAGGATCAGGCAGTTTGCTTTCAGCTGCAGGACCTTAGCCAAAGTCAGGATTTGTTTTAGCAAAAGGGTGGAAAGCTGTGTCGTAGCCAGGCAGCCTTCCTACCTTTATCTTCACTCAGGAAGGTGTTATGATGTGCTTCACCAAAACAAAAGAGAAAATGTTGTAAATCCCAGCTGAAAAATTATAGAAACAGTGGTACGGTCCCAGAGACTAGTCACGTAGGGTGGATCGTTTCTCTTGTATTAGTTCCTTCATTACCCCTTCAAGACCCTCTGCATTTAAATTGAATCCATCTGTACTAAACCTAGAGCAGCAAGTGGGTGGGAGCGCACTGTAGGGACCTCCAAGGTACACAGAGTCAAGGCAGATTTACTACCGTAGACACAGTGGGGCTAACGGGACTAGACTGCACCTGCAGCTGAGCTGCTAAATCCAGGTAGTGCTCCAGCGTAGGTTGGAATAGGGGATTACTGCCCCAGGTCTTGAATTGCCTCTCTGCACTGCTTTGTCTGACAGCCTGGACGTGACCTTAGGGGTTTCTTCCAGTCTAGTTTTCAAAGCTCCAATAATGAGATTCTGACCAGTCTGTTGTCTGGATATCTTTGCATCACATGATTTCCCATTCTCCTTAATTTTGATGAACTTTTCAGTAAGCTTCTTATTATCTTGCAAAACACGTGTGCTCATGACACATGATAATTAGTGAGGAATTTCTCAACTTTTCAGTTTCCATCAGACAGCTCAGACAGTTTCCATCATCGAAGGATGTTTTTCAAACTAACATACAGTATTACATCCTAAACTGTTCCAAATATATCTGCATTGTCACCCTGGAATGTGTTTTGCAACATCATTTGCCACAAATTTATAATACATTTCATTCAGTCACTCAGCATGTTGAAATGGCTTTGTTTTGAAATCCAAATTCAAAGAGCAAGAAGGTTAATGTACTAACAAAGAATGAAATTTCTTATATGAGTGTTCTAGTAGGTTCCTATGGTGATGAACAACCCTAGCCATTTGATGGAGTACAAATAAACACATGTGCATGTGTTTCTTTGATAACTAAAGATTTTAAATTAATATGCTTGAAATTAAAATATAAGTTAATAACTTGATTGGAATTGCTACCACTTAATGTGCAGTTTTGTTGCGGCAGATGTCAAATCCCTATCCTTGAATGACACATTCCGTGTGTAGTCCAAAAGAAGATCTTGCCTAAAACTGGTAAGAATGAGTCCTTAGATGGGAACTGAAGACAAAGTGGAAGTTAGCATGGAGAAAGTTAAATGAAGATCCTGTCCCTGCTGCTTGTGAGAGCAAGCTGTCCCAAACAAAACTTTGTCTTAAAGGCCCAGTCTGTTGTCCTTGTACGTGGAAGAGGACTTGTTCTCCCACACTGAAGTGACAGTGCCTTAAGCATACAATTTTGGCTTCCTTGTTCTCCTTGGGAATAGCTCATCTTCAAACCACAGCACTTCAGCCTGTCTCCGAGTGTTCACAAATAAGGAATTAAAAATGACACTAAAAGCATTAGCATATTTATTATTATTACTTAAGGGGAAGCAAGTGGCCTCTGATCCATAACCTTAAATCACTTAAACATGAGAGCCCTCCTCTGACAGCTGGGATGATATATGTAATACATGCACATGGATTGTTACCTCCCGGTCTAACAGTGGCTCAGACAAGGTGGAATTTTTTTTTTATATTTAATGCTACAGGTTTCGGGGTTATTCATCTAATAAAGAGCAGAGCTAAAAACATGACAAACCTAAGAAGCCTTTATATACTAAACAGTATCTCTCATCCAGCAGAACCTGTTTTTTTGAGAGGTAAAAAAGAGGCAGTACATTCTCTCTATATGACCATTTTTAGGCAGCTGAAAAAAATCTTTATAGTAATAATTTGATATATGAAAAACACACTGAATTCAAATCTCTTAGTTTTTATTGAAATCTCTAGGCAGCAAATGAAAAATTTATAGATACTAGCTCTTCTATAAGAAATAGGTCATTATACATGAAAGCAGAACAACCATTAACTAACGTGCAGATGTCTCAAGGTCTCATCTAATGATAATGTTCTGAAATGTCAGTAAAACCCAAAGATTTTCTCTTCTTGACCTCTATGCTGTTGTATGGCTTAGGATTTGCTCAGAAAGCAATTAAATAAATGTCTATCATGTTTTAACAGTCGATTCCTTCAGAAAAGCCATAGGTTGAAAGAGAAAAAAGGCGTCTATTTAGTCTCAACCTAAGCATCAATGGCGATTGGAATAATGAGAGCCAATTCCACATTGCAATGACTGAAATGGAAATCATGGGAAAATAACACAGTATTAAAACTATTCACTACTGGCCCACTAAGCTTTCATACAGGAGAGATGGGTTTATGGTAAATAGACACAGGTTGTAACTTTAGTAAACTTCAATCTACAGAAGGACAGTGCAGTTTAGTCATGTTTGCTGTTAATAAGATCTTCAAGAGCTGTAGTAATAATTAGTGATACCCTGAGACGAATAGGGGAATCAGGCTGCCATTCCTACGGTGCCCCATCCCATAGAGGTGTCTGTAAGTGCTGGCTGGATTTCCTCGTGGATGACCGGGGTAGAAGGCTTCCAAGCTTCGTGGCCAAAGAGAACTTCTACAAAATTAGGTGTGACAGCTACATACAATTCCCTGCTGAAGAGGGAAGGTAAAAATCGTTTGGACAAGTATTTTTGTTTCGTTGTAGAGGCGGGGTTGTTGGTCGTTCCTTGCAGATCGGGACGAGGTGAACAAGAAGTCTTCCCTCACCTCACAGAGCTGAGCTAGGACCAGGTAACAGTTGCAATCCACGGTTCTTTGGAGAGCGGGATGCAGGAGAGATGGTCAGGGTCTCACTGTCCTTCACACGGGTCCGAGTGTGGGGCCTGTGCACCAGTGGGGCTTTCTGTTTCACCTTTGTGGATGGTATGGATTATTTACCTCCTGTATGCACCGTCCAGAGCCAGGAAAGATTATCCACAATTATCTCTGCCTCTTGGATGTGTTCGTCTTGGGATTGGTACAGATTAAACTATGAACCTGTCATGCTTGAGGAAATGCCAGGGCTATGGAGCAGCTCATGAGCTTATTTCTTGGGGGAATAAGTACTGAGTGGATGGGTCGGGCATTTTCCTGAGCACTGCCACCAAGGGGATGGAACTGCCAGAGGGGCTGTCAGTCCGAGAGACCACATCTAGGGGAAGGTCTTCTACAGATCTGTTTTCTTAATGCTTTCACCCTTGAATGTCTTTACACAATGCTGCATGTTAGAAAATACAGGCTCCTCCAGAAAAAGCACAAAATAAAAAAAAATCCATTGATCGTCTTCATTCTTCCAAGGGTGACCTTTGTGCCAGAAGTTGTCAGTCCAAAAAATGTTGTGACTTGAGAGATTCTTTGATGTATGCCATATTCTTTCTGATGTTTATTTTTCTTTCTGTCATCTAAAAAGTTGATTTTTAATGATAGAATTCCCCATAGTCTGCCATCCTTTGCACCGTTAGAAGGTCATGTAATGATTGTGCTTAGGATGGCTATTATAGCAAAACCGAAAACACTAAAACCTTTACTGTACAACCCTTAGGCAACCTGGGATCTGCTACTTCAGGTCATCAGTGAATGTTACTAGTGTGCCACACTTCTCGGTGCATTAGACAAACCAGCAGGCTTTGTGCTGGTGAACCGCTTGATTCCTTAAAACACACGGTGATGCCTCTCGTCTTCCCCCATTTTTCAGACCCTTAGCCAGATTCTATCTGTGTTGACGATGCTGAATTTAACGTAATCTAGAGCCGATTTCTACAGATTTTTTCATGTCTCTAACACTTGTTACTCAGTTAAAAACCAGTTAATTTTGTTGCTATACCACTAAATCTAACCATTTCGATCACTGGTTCAGCTCATGTATTATTAATAACAAACCAAACTCAACTTATTAGACTTGAATTTCAGATCTCAATTTCTGAGCATTTAAATACAAGTGACCTTGGATTTTAGCGCAATTAAAGCAGAGCACACCATTGCTGCAGAAATTCAATTCTTAGTGCCAAGATTTTCAGTGATGTATTAAAGATTACCCTAATGCATGCAGGGTTAATAACTGCTCAGTTCCATACATCACCTTTGAGTTACTTACAAAATTACCTGATTATTACAGGAAAATGCTCTGTGATTTGCCGATCAGCTGTTTTCTTACCTTTGTCTCTTTGGCCTCCGTCCAGTGCCAAAAGTAACACTTTTAGCCAGGTCTGCAAAAGCATTCAACATTCAAATGAGCCAAATCCTTCTAAAAATCTGAATAACTTGGTCAGGTGCCTAGAGGGTATTGTGGTTTTTTGGAAAGAACTGACCTTGATTATGACTGCTCAATATGTCAGAAAACCCAGAGTGGCCTTTCTCCACAAAATAAAAAGAGCTATCTGTGGCCTGTAACTGGTTAGAAGTTGGAGGAGTTTATTTTATTTGCTGTCAAAGCTGACATTTTTTAGTATCTCCAATATTTGTTATGGTTATTCATTTAGGAAACAGTCCTTGTTATTCCACCGCTAAGACAGTCTAAGCTCTTCGCTTGAATATCAGTCAATATATCCCTTAGCTACAACCCCGAGAAAGTGAGAATCCTGTGTGCTGAAAGAGAATTGCAAATAGATAGCATTCATGATTCACGGGCCTCTGCCCTTTTTGTTAACAAGTCTTAACAGATTCTGTAATATTTGCTAAGCCATCCTGTAGTGTTTTCCAGCTGGGGAAGATTTTTTAAAAAATAATTAAACCCGTCCTAAAAGATATTGTTTGGACACACTCTTAATCTGTAGTTTTTGTTTAGTTTCATTTGCTTTTCTTTGAGTTTTTAATAATCTCTGCTCCCCATCGAGTGCTTTGAACTGTTCAAGGGGCTTATCTTAAACTGCCTGAGCGTGCTGAGGAAACGGATGGGAGAGGAAGAAAATCAGATGGAACCTCCTTGGGAATTTTATTCCCCCTTTACAGATCTTGAGCTGAAAAGATAGTGAGACGTTTTGTGCCAATTCCCTGCAAGTCCTCCGGAGCTGGTTACTGCCTTTCCCAATCTCTAGCAGCAACCGCAAGCTTTTCACTCGCTGCCAGCATTTTACATATGCCATAGGGTGCTCTAGAGATGACAGCGGTGTTGAATCTCTGCATTGGGTGTCGTTGTGTTGGGGTTTGTATCAGCTGGGTGCCAGGTGATGATGGCAGAGCTCAGCAATTGTCTTATGCTGACTTTGAGGAGGTTTAATTTTCTCTGTGGAGAAGGGAAGTGATAAATGTTATTCTGTGCTTTACTTTCTCCTCTCTCAGCTTTGTAGTGGCTCAGGTCTTTGTGGATACATGTGTACTGTTCATGTGTGGCATGGAGCTTTGCTCCTTTTCTGGTAGAAACACAGCTTTTACAGCCAGCGAAGATTTTCCTCTGGGTAAAATTCGACTTTCTCCTCTGATTTTGCATTGAAATGTAGCAGGTTCTGTTCTTTCATGCTGCTTCGATGCATATGGGAAAGCTGACTGTGAAGTCTGTGGCTACAGATTTATTACGAAGCAACTTCTGTAGCAGCACTAGCATCTGGTCCCTGCAGACTGCCTGCTCCAAGTTGTGTGCTCCAAACCCATCAGTCAGTAAAGCATTGCAGTCAGCAACCTTAATATCCTGCCTTGCTTATAAACTACAGGTTTCACTGAGAAATGTCTTGAAATCTCTAAGGAAATTTCCTCTTCAGAAATTTGTCTTGGTGGTTTTTGGTACGCTGCTGAAAGAATATACAGGCTAGAACAAATTTCCCAGCTGAACTTTGGTTCTACTAACATGAAGTGTTGGAGGCATTTCCCTAACAGCGAAACAATAGATTAAGCATTACAGGATATCCTCTCCCTTAAATTGAATTTCTCTTTTACACCCATGTGTGTGCATTTGTACATCATATGGACTCATGTACAACCGTGTTGTTACTAGTTTTATCTTTTCAGTTGCATGCTGCCTTAAAAATAGTGAGATCTCAGTAAGAGCATTTCACAATAAGAATGTCAAAGTCTTGTATCATTAATAAGGGATCATTTTCAGAAGAATATTTATGTGAATTTGAAGTGCTCATTTTCTCATTTTCCACTCTTAGAATCTTTGGACTGTTTATCATTAGCTTCCAAATGCTTCTGTGTGATCCAAATATCACATTATGTGTCTTCTTTGGAAGCAGGAGAATTACTACATACTGTAATCTGTATCATCAACATCCCCTTTCTACATTACAACTAACAGAGAAACTGGTGGCATCTGTGAGACTCCTCTGAATTCATGGCATTGGTATTTGTAAACTCAAAAAGAAGTGCTGCAAAGTCAGGTTGGAGCTCATGAAGTTCTGTGCTTGGAGCATACAGTAAACACATAGCTGAATATTGAGATTGTCTATCTTTGCTCTTTTTTTTCCCTACGTATATCTACATTTATCCTTATCAGTCAAAGCTCCTTTGCCAAATCTTTTAATATTAAGTATTTCTTTTAGTTTTCATCTGTTTCTTTCTCTGTTCTCAGTACTTGCAGTGTAGCAGACAAAAAACTGAAATAAAGAATATTTGTTCCTGGCTAACTCTTGGATCATAACTCATTTACTGCTGTACTAGTTGATAAGTGATATCTCCATATATCTCTCTATACAGTAATATGTCCTTAGGAGAATCACTTTATCATGCCATCAGAAAATTCCTGAATTATGCTTTCTAAGACTGGCTTTTTCTGTGCAATGGAATTTTTTCTGTCTCTTCATATTACAGTGTGTGATGATAGATACATTTGTTGTGTCTATAAAAAGAGTAATGCTTTGCGTGCTCATTTTAATACTCTGTATTTAACTCTGTATTCGTGAGGAAACAATATGCTGCTTTGCATCCTAGTGGCTTTTATTCTTGAGGGACACAATTAATTTACACTCCAAAAACCAAAGGGTCCTGGAACATCTCTGAATCTTACAGTAACAACCTCTGCAATAGTTTAACCAATTTCTCCTGCAGTTTGGAAGCTTAAAAGATAAAATTTGGAAATCAGTCATGCATGAATACACACATTTTTCTTAAGAGCAGTGTTTGAGAATTCATAGCTCATGGCCTTGTTAAGTCAGAAGTACTTACATTACTGAAAGTTATTAAAGGGACGTAAAAAACTTCTAAGCATGATTTAGTCCCAAGAACAGATAAAAATGTTAAAAATCATCCACCATGATACAAAAGAAAGCAGAATTTTTCATTGAATTGCTATTGAGAAGAAGAAAGATGGCATGTTTCTATTTTGTTGTAATAAAGACGAGCTTTCTGTTTGATCCAGAAGTAGGGCTGAGGTGAAACAATCACTCTCAAAAATAATTTTTGTTTTTTACTGGAAGAACTAAGGTGTGCCTGTATTTCTAATGGTAAATGGAATGACTCAGGTAAGTATAAGTTTGTAAAATTGACATTTGCCCCTAATAAAATTATGGAAATGTGATATGGGATATGATCAACAGTGACTCAGACAAGACATTATTGCTAATGCAAATGATGGTTTATGGAGGATATGTCTTGTCAAATGTGTTTGTTATTAATTTTTATGATAAAACAAACTTATGCAGGGTATTTTAATGTGTTCTGTACAACATTTTTTTACAGAAAAATAGCATTAAACCAAATGATTATTCTGTGTTCAATCAAAGAAAAACTAATGATCTGGTAGATCTGAGAAGGTGGTTGTAAGTGAGAAAACCTCATGCTGTGGGGAAGTTTCCAAAGAGATACTGTGCTTCATAGTGTTAGGCACAAGAAGCATCATTTCTCTTGCTTAGTCAAGATGAGATCGAGAGATGACCTGATCATTTTCTATAAACACCTACATGTGGAAGAGATTTCTGATGATTGCAGGTCTTATATCTGAGCAGCATGATGAGATCCGCTGGCTGTTGTCTGAAAATTAAAAAAAAATCAGTTCAGAAACAGCACATGTTTTAAGAGAGAGTAGCTCCCCATTGGAACAACTACCCTATGTCATTTGAAAACATTAAATCAAGGCCTTCTAGGCTATAATTTTACCAGGTTTTCTGGGACTGATATGAAAATCATGAGTGCAAGAGGTTAGTGCAGATGGTTGCATAGCCCCTTCCTTGCCTCAGACCGTCATGGTCCAGAGGATAGGAGAATAACTTCTCCTTCACCTTTTTGCGTTCGTTGTATCTTTGACTGCAAAGGAACTTTGATCTATTGAAATAAGAAAGGGACTAAATGTTATTATTAAACTAGAAATTGTTTACTATTTTCCCATTCTATGCTTTAGGACCTTTAGTAATACTTTACAATAATATGTTTTATACCTCTTCTGCATTAAACAGAAATGAAAATCGTGGCTTTACTTCAATATTAACATGACCATTTGCCTCAAAACTTAGGCAGGGTTACCAGTCTCCCTCTGTTTGCTAATATTCAATGGCAGTCAACACATTGACCCAATGTCCCTGTCTGCAGAGCAAGCTGCCAGATTAATTCCATACAATGAGAAATTAATCAGTACTATCGATCTGCAGTCTTCTTTATAGGAGACTTCCAGAGTGCTCTTAATCTCGTGCTCTTTTCTATTTAAACTTTAAAAGGTTTTATATGTTTCTCAGTGCAATGAGCTACCATGTGTTTTAGGGTTATAAGGACATTAGTGTGTTTAGGAGGATGTGCAAATATTAAAGACATAGTTTACAAACCTAACAAGACCCACAGGTTTTCACTTTCTTCAGGAGTATTTGTGTTACTATTTCAGTAGGGAAAGCTATTTAAGGTAAGGAATTAATTGAAGGTCTTATTTAATTGGTCTGCTACGAAGACATCTTCATGTTCACAGCACAGTTTTTTCACTCACCTTTACTTTACATTTCATAAGGTTTCATAATACTTTCTTTTGGCTCTAATCTCAAGCTCTTTGGATTTTCTAGTCTGTAAGCCCTCCAGGGCAGGTTACTTATTATATGTCTGTATGGCACTGAAACAAAACCCTAGGTTGTTTGGATACGCGTTGGTAAGTGGTCGTCTACATCAAGACTTTTGAAGACTAGGTTTTCTGGATGTGAGCAAAATGTGGTGTTTTCTATTGTGAATGGTCCGTCTTTGCATGTCTTCAAGCTCCTTCAGCTCTGAGCCTCCGTTCTGTGCTCCTGCAGGGATTGAGCGTAGCAGCGGGAGGATAGTCTGGGCACCAAGTCTGGAGGGATGTCCACAGACAGGAACCTAGTAGTGCCACCTGCGATTCTGGAAAACGAGTGTGAAAACTGTTAGGGATGAGAACGGTGTAACAGAACAGCCCCTTCTTCCACATCACCCTTTCAGCTGCAGTGAAAGCAGTAGATGGGTAGAAAAAGACTACCCCAATTCAAGATAAAATTCCCGCCAGAAGCTTTATGAAATAACTGGGTGGATGGATCCTAAGATCCACCCGGGTTCCTCCATTCAGTTATTTCATAAAGCGCGCGCTGGCCCCCTGTCACGTTCCCAGCTGATTATTTTTAATCTTTCTTTCATTCAGGTTCTCTCAATTTGCCCAAAGGACATGAGAGCAGATATTTGCGTGCATCTAAACCGGAAAGTTTTTAACGAGCACCCTGCCTTCCGGCTGGCTAGCGACGGCTGCCTGCGAGCCCTGGCTGTGGAGTTTCAGACGATCCATTGCGCCCCGGGGGACCTCATCTATCATGCTGGGGAAAGCGTTGACGCTCTTTGCTTTGTGGTCTCGGGATCCCTAGAAGTCATCCAGGACGACGAGGTGGTGGCTATTTTAGGTACTGTGATCTCTATTGAAATGCTAGTGGTTTGGATTTATTTGCCTTCTGCTTAGCTTTGAATATTAACTAGTCTTGCCTAACATCAGCTGGGACTGCAGGAAGCTCGTGGTTGTCATGAGTTGGAGACGTCGTGTCTCCAGAGATACTACTCTAAAAGCAAACCCTTCATCTTTTATGCCTTTGGGAATGCTCTTTCTGCCCAGTATGGCTTACCGGTCACAGTTACAGTGTCTCTGAGCAGACGAGAATGGCATCTGTGTGCCTGACATCTTTTAAATAGCCTGAGAGAGGAAATGCACATTGTTTTATATTAGTCCCTCAGGAGGATTTCCATCTTAATCTTCACACTGGGATTTTCATTTGTCTGTATTCTAGCCCAGAATAACACCTGCAAACAGTCTCGACAAGGAAGCAAAACCGTTGCTTGTAGTGAACTGGCTTTGAAGAAGATAAATAGTCTGATTGGACTATGCAAAGAGATAGAGATGCACCGTCTATCCAGCCACAGTCTTGAGAAGTCTGAGTAATGGGGGAGCTCCAGGTTAATCATGCCATCCCCCCGCTGTGGTGTCTGGTTTGCCGGCAGTGGGTGGGAAAGAGGCTAACACAGCCTCCTCGCTAGCTTGTGTGGGATCGGGAAAGGTGTAGCAGATGGTGGAACTGAGTGGTCAGCACCAGTGGTGAGGCAGGAGTCATCCTCAGAGGCAGAACAACGTAGAGGAAGAACCGGTGGCTTTGCATGAAAACCACCTAGAGTTTGTCTTGCCTGTTTAAAATAGACCCATTTACTGTAGAACTCGTCTCCCGTTGAATATTAGCTGTCTGCCCTCTCTGAAACTGGAGCTGTGGCTCCCTGAGGGCAAATCGAGTGGGTGGCCTTGTCCTAGGGGACCTCTCACACCCCACTGAAGCTCTGCACTGCTTCTTCCCTCTAAGGGGGGCTCCATGGGTCCCCCTTGTGCCCCATGGGGACAATCGCTGGGCGATGAGGGTTACACTTGGGAGCTGCACTGGCGCGTGGGAAGAGGGCAGACGTGGGGAGCCAATACTGGTCGTGAATCAGGGCTTCAGCTCCTTCCCAGCTGGCAGCAAGGGGGAGGAGGAGAGAAATGAGGACAAGCACGTAGCCGAAGTTGACTCCTGACGTGTTGCCGTACAAACCTGTGTACAGGTGTCCTGCACTGGGGTGGGACTGGCCAGCATGCAGGTGTGTGGATAGGACTGCTTGGGGATGGCTCCCCAAGGGCAGAACCCAGGTCCTCCGAGCTGGAGAGGATGAACTGGGGAAAATGCACATCCATGCTCCTTTGAAACACCTGCTGCAGCTTTCCGTATGCTAGTATATACTAAGGTTTTTAAAAAGAGAGATTTAATGTAAGAATGAATCTATTTGCATATTCAGATGTGAAGTCATTGTGGTGAAAGCTCTAAATCTGCAATTTCCATAGTAAAATATTCCTTGTCTTTCAGCTCACTGGACCATTTTATTTTTATTATTAATCTCAGTGATGATATCTTATATTTGCTTACAGCTATTTAAAAAAAAAAAAAAAAAGCTTTAAGAGTAAGTAGCAGCATTTAAACAAATAAGTTTTCTGGGTATTACAATGAAAACAAACAATAAATATGTAATTTACTGAACTAGAAGCCATCACTAAATGGATTACATGCAAAACTTTATTGCATTTACTAATGCATATTGTGTGTTTGGAATGACAATAAGAACTTTTTGTTTCTACCTTGTAGATATGGTAAATCTAGTATCTGTCTTAGTCTCCATTTGGCTGGAGAGACCTTTAACTGTATCTAGTTAAAGAGAATTACCTTTAATTACCAGAAGTGGCTTTGATTTTGCCATGGCCGCTGACAAGCGATCCCATGACTCAGAGCTATGTTCACTGTGTACTACAGGGATTGGCAGAACGTGTAAATGTAACTTGAAGCAAGATAAACTGCTTCCTCTAGTCATAGAGCACACTGAAGAGTTTTTTCATGCTCTGACAAATTATTTAACAGAATCGTGAACTGAGTAATTATGAGATGTCATATCCTAAAAACTTACTTGTGGAAGAAAGCCTCCCAGATGCAGTTGCAAAGACTTTTATAGTGGCAGCTGTGGCACCTGAAATGGTGACTGCAGATCAGATGGTAAAGAACATAATTTTTATCTATCTGTTCTGCCTTGAGAAGTGCAAGCACAAGGAAAGTGAATCTGCCTAAGGGGGAAACCAGGTTTAAAAACCTCTGCCTAACATGAAAACCTGCGCAGCCTGCTTTAAATACTCCAAGCACCTGCTGTCACACTGGATTTCCTAGGTAAAGTCAACTGAAGGGGTTGTACTACCAGCCTGTCCATCTTCTCCATCCCCCAGCAGTAACCTAGAGTGGAAATGCGATAAGTATCCTTTGGAAATTTGTCCTCATTCATTTCCTCTATGGGAGCAGGAGCGTGGCAGGACATGCTGTCTGCCAGCCTCTGCTCCTTGCAAAGCCATCCGTTTCCTAAGTTTGCTTTGGAACCGGTACTTTGCAGTTACTGTTTTAATAGTGTAGTGTTAATTAATATGGTAGTGTTATTTGCCTTGCTTAAAGGGAGAGAGAGAGAGAGGTGTCTTTTTTTTTTTCTTTACCATGCTCACCCACAGATGGAAGTTTTGATGTATTCTCAAAAGTGGAATATCCTAGAAAAGTGAATCGGGTAGGAACGCCAAAACGGGTTAAGAACGTGCATCTTCCATCTCTTACATTCATGCTTCTGTCCGAAGTGCAGGGCTTCATCCTCCCTTGGGTCCTAGCATGAATCACTCCATGATATTGCTGCTTTTTCCCCTTCTCCGTCTTCCCTTACCACATTGCCTTTCCTCGCGGCCACAGTGAGTTGACACATCCAGCCTCCTTGCCTGCTGAAACGGTGTCCTCAGGAGGCTTCGCGTCCCGGCCAGGTGCTTTCTGCAGGTCCACTGTGGAGACAACCGTCCTTTTGCTCAGCAGCAGTTTTCCAGGCTCAATGGCCTCAGCTTTGGCATTTCTTGTGCTCAAAAGCAGGTGAAACCCAGTGATTGACAGGGCATCTTGCAGCACTGTGACATTTTGTTCTCCCCTGGTTTGGTTTTGTTCTCATTTGTGCGTAATCAAATGCCCAGCTGCTGCAGTAATCAGCATTAAAAAAATCAGTACAGTAAGAGAATGAATCCAATTGTAGATCTGCAGTTTATAGGACTCATTAATGAAGGTACCCAGGTGCCCCATTACATTCCCCTCATTAGTTATCTCCATGTCTTGAGGACAGTCTCCCACCTTTTGCAGGTGGAGTAGCAGAAACGTGCACACCACATGCAGAGCTGGTGTGATGGGGTGCTGCTTCGCTGGAGAAAACAAGATCCAGTCATTTTAACATAACTCATCTGCAGTTGCCAGGATAATGGAGAAGGGCAAACAGTCTTGTCTCTAATTATCAAAACTTTCTTAGCAAGTGAGGTGACCCTGAGAAGGCACATCAGTAATTTTCCACCATCTCAAGCAGGAGTAAACAATTTAACTGCCGCTGCTCTGCATGGGGAGGTGTTATCAGCAGAGAAGTCTCAGGAAGGACCGGGCGTTTGAAGTCCCCCAGGCTAATGAAACCAGGCATCTGCTAGCAGAGGGCACCTAACAATTCACCCTGCTGCAATTAACCTGAATTTGCTCCGTGTGAGGAGTTCCACGTAAGTGGTGATGCCAACCAAGTGTCTCTAGAAGATGCTTTCCAGCTCCCGCTATTTGCACAGCTGACTGCGTAAGTTGTACAGTAACTTAAACCAGGCAGATTGATTAACAAGGTTTAGAGAAGTCGTTTTGCCAGCAGAAAAATAATGATCCACCACGTTGAAATGTTGATTGTAGGAATTGATCAAAAATACTGCTCAAACTGCATAGCGATAAAAATATATTGAGCAGTGAAATCCTAGTGGGGGCTGCTGCTGAATGAATTCAATTTCGATAGTCAAGCCAGAATGAATATAGATTTAATAGCTCATGTTTCAGCTGCACTTAGGGTCCTGATCCCATATGTATTCAATTAAGTTGTTATTTGCCTTTATCTGTTGCATGTTAATTCTCAGCATGTTCTGCGTATAGTCCCAGAGCAACCTGTTGTTTATTGGATTTATTGCTTTTAGGCAAGCCAGAGTTTCACTTATTAAAGGTCTGCTTCATGAATTATTTCCAAATATTTGGTTCGGGAAGGGGATATTATGCAGTATCAGAGGAATTAAGGAAAGCAAGAGCGCAAGTGGCATGTCTTCTTGAATTTGGTATTACAGCTGCAAATAAGGATGAGTCTTTTTCTACTCTTAATCATAACATGTGTTTGGAGGTCAAAAGATTTAAGTCTCCTACCAAATCACACACAGGAAATTTCTTTAGAGGCTGAGCAAGTAGCAGCTCCCATTTAGGTGAGCAGGAGACCCAGGCCCTCCATAGCGCTCATCCGTGGGTGTTAGTACTTTGGTGTTTGGCATCCATACATCCACATTTTGAATTTCCTTGGTGCTACACGGCCAAGCATGTGCTTTCTGCAGGACAAGACTGTGTGTGATGCACTGTATGACACGAAAAACTGTCAGTCAAATTCAATCTCATGGTTTTGGTAGATAATTCTGTAATTTTAAGTAGTTTAGTTGCAGCTTGGTTTTCTTCTCAAGTGGAATGAAGGTGGCAGAATTTGCCCTTATGTCAAATCAGTTCTTGATATTTTATACTGAGCTTGTTTTTTGGTTTTCATGTGAAGTAAACCAAGGCGGACTAATTGTGAGAGTTTCCGCAGGTTAGTAACTTGCACCTGGTAGCAATTTATGGAACAGCCTGTGTCCTATTTCATCTATAGGAAAGGTCCCTTTCGTTCCAATGAGTTAAAGCTCTAAATTAACTAAGAGGAAAATGATTCATAAAGGAAAGGGTTGGGTTTTTTTCAGCTAGCAGGACTGCAATAATTAATGTGATGCAGGTTGATTTTTAAGTATTGAATCTCAAAGTATTTTGCAAAATACTTGAAGGATTACTGATCTGACAACCAATGTGATGTGCTGCTCTGCAGTGTGCAATTCTTCTTAAGCACGTGCCTTGGAATAAGTCATACCTTGCAGGTCTGGGTTGGCGTACATAGTACCATGTAAGATTTAGTCCTATTGATACTTGTTCAAAAGTGTTATTAGTTCTTACTAACAGAGTTGAAGGGGACACTCAATTTTTCACATTATTTTGTAAATTTAAAATTTTTTCATCTCTTGTCTGCATGATAGTTAACTATAACAAGAAGCATCAATCTTAATTTAGTGCCAACTGGTGTGTTATAGATGTGATCTGCAGCCTCCAATGTCAGAAAGATTCCTTTCACTGAATTGAAATGTTTTTGAATTAGACCTGCATGCTTCACTGCCAAACTCAGGAACTCAAAAGTCTTGGCAGCACAAGAAAAGGAAAATTATTTTAAAATCATGTGATATATTTCTTTTAAATCAGACTAACAGTTTGAGGCAATCTGATTTGCCTTATGAGTTTTGAAGGTGGTGGGAATGGTCATGCTTTCGAGTTTATTTCCTCAGTCAGGAAGGATAGAAACTTATTTTTGTATAAAATCAAAATGGAGATATCCAGTCTCCAGGAGCTGGGGCTTCTAGAAAAACATGAAGTACTAGGAGACTTGCACTAAAAATGAAAAAGGTGAGGGGAGAATATCTATATAGACCTCTTGCTCTTCTTGCAGCAGTTCTGAATGCTGGAAGAAAGGTAACTTTCTTTTGTGTTTCTAGGTGCCGATGGGGAAGGTTGCACTGTGTTAAATAATGCAAAGTGCCTTTGCTAGCATGGACTTGGATCTTTGGCACAGTCTCTTGTTATTGTTTCTTTACTGACTATTTTAACAATCTTTCAAATGCTAGAAATGCTGTTTTCTCCCATCATTCTGCCCTTTCACCTGTTAACGTGCAGTCCTGTAGAGTTGGATATCTGACTGGTCAGTGCTCAGCTCTGATCTGATTTTCAAGGGACTTCGAGCCCTTCTGGATGCCCCAGAAAAGGCTGAAGTTTTGGCTAAAACATTCACAGGGCAAGGAGACCTCTCTCACAGTCTAGTAGTCATCTGTGCACATCATAGGCTGTGCTTACAGGAAGCAATGATGTCCCAGATGGCAGGAGGCAGTTAATGAATTTGCACCTCTACCTCACCCCCAGCTTCTCCAGATCCCCCCTTCAGACTTAAACAGCTGTATCGGCTAAGTCCAGAAATCCAGCCAGCCCAGTAGCTTGTCGCCAAAAATGGCCAATAGCCGATGTGCAGGAGAAATTAGGAAGGTGAAGGAAGCAAACAGAAATACTTCCCCAGAATATTCTCCAACCCTCCATTGAATTGTCTTTCAAGGTCTTCCTCACTCAGAGGGAAATCTTTTGTGTTTAGTAGCCACGGATGGATTTTATTCCATGGATACATCCCATCATTTGGTAAACCTATGCAGCCAGCCTTGTTGTCCCATGGCAAGGAGCTGCAGAGCTTACCTACTCGCTGAACCATCAGAGAACTGTTTGCTGCTCTGGGTAACAGGAGCTGCTTCCCTCCTTGCTCATTTGATTTTGACATCAGTTTGAGGTACGTCTGTCCCGCAGCCAGAGGTTTTACCGCAGATGTATAGACACGGGCAGATGTATTTGTATGAATATACATACCAGTATATGTAATTATGGCTGCAGGGACTTGATATGTGGTCACTGACCTCTTTTTTTGTGCATGCTGCCATCACTTCATGGCTATTAGTGCCTGAGCTGATTAGATGAATGTTTTCTCTACATGATGCAGTTTTACTGATTCTGCAACAAAATCAGCCTTTGCTTTTCATAAGCAACAGAAGATTTGAGCACATCATGATGGAAAGCCTACATTATTCATCATGTCTGGCTTTTGCTCGTGTGACTGATGGGACTTTGGAAATGTTCTAAAATGGGGGGAGGGGTAGCTGGCCTATTAGCTAAGACTGCACAGCCCAGAAGAACTCCTTATCACCCTAAGAGGAAGTCTTGGTCCCTTTTATGTGTTTTTCCTCAGTGCTGTTCTCCACCAAGAATTTATTCTTCCACTGCCTGCCCAAACTTTCTCCCAAAGGCCCCATCAAATTCTCTTGTCTACGAGGATATTTCTTAGCTCAGTTTCTGTCCCCATCTGGAGAAGGATCAATTTTGCCTTATATGGCTTCTGAGACGCTGTTTAACAAAAGTGTTTCCTCTCGGAATCCAAGGACTTTTTCATTCCCTTTGCAAGCTTCTGGGGAGTTTCATAAGGCCCTTAAGATTTGTTCTGCCTGAAAGGTCCAGGCATGAGCTTCTGTCTCACAAATTGGCAAGTCAGTCCATGGTGCAAGGCTGCGGAGAATATCTGCCCCCCGCCTTCGGTATGGGAGAGTTATCATAATATAAAAGATAGACAAGTGTATAGAAATATCATTATCTATTATATGGTTGCATACCATATGATTGTCTCTAAATATATACACAAGCATGCCTGAACATATATGTATGTTTTACCTACAGGCATATGTACATAATACACCAGCAAATTTTTGTCCATATTTAGGATGATACCAGTGTAGCTATTTCAGCAAAAATTATGCCTCTCACCAACAGCCTGCACATCTCTCCGTGGTTTCCGTGGTTCCTTCAGCCCCAAATCCTTACACCCATGTTCCTGCCAGCTTTAATCCAGCAGTATCCAAATCCTGACTCTTCCCTCCCCTTTCCTCATACCAAGTGCAAAATGTAGGCAAGCAGTTCCCACTCTAATTTACGGCGTTCCTTTTTTCAGAAGTGCTTTGGGTACTGTGAGAGCAGGGGCAGGAGGACTTCCCAGAGCTTCACCTCCATTCAGGAGCAGGTATTAAGACTGCTCAGGACTCAGGGCAGTGCAGATTTGGGAGGTAACATGCTGGGGCCTCAAGAAATCTCTAGAGAGAGGCTTTGAAAAGCCTGCAGGCTGCATCAGCCCCAAGCACCTCTGTATTCCCAGCCCAGCCCCGGGCTTTACGTGGAGGTGTGCGCATGTCGTGGAAGTGTCCAGGGTATAGGTGCCTCCGAGTAGCTGGTGTTTCAGACCTACCAGTTAAATTTTCTTTTGCAACTCTGAAAGTTTTTTTTCATTTAGTTGCACTGTGTAAAATTAAACTTGAATGAATAATTACCACTCTCTACTCAGTGAACTACGGTTAATAGGGGCGAAGTATAGTACATTAATCTCTGTAGTTATGAGAAAAGATACATTGTTTTGGAGAGTCTGGTTGGGTTTGTTTTCATTAAGTATGTTCCTTAGCACATTTGTAAGAGGCAAACAAGACTCGGAAGTGTGTGTGGGAAATGTCAAATTCAAGAACCCTTAAACGCTTCCAAGATTTTATGCTTTCTGAAGAGAGTAACCCACAATATAAGAGGAGCTTATACTTCACCATTCAAATCCAGTGACTGATGGCTCATGGAAGAGTGAATAAATTCAGTTCATCATGTCCCAGCCTTTCTGAGGGACCCAGTGCTGTTCCCTGCCTCACTGAACTGAAGGCAATGAGAAGATCTTCTTGAGTTTATGAATGGTGATTTCAGTTATCTGTAGTTTGGGTACACATTCTGTAACACGCCATCGTGCAGAGTTTCAGAGTGAGCATCCACTGCTTTCAACCTCTTGGCTTAAATTAACTGTGTGTTACCTTAAATTTAGAAAGAAAACAAGTATTTTGCTCACATTTCTGTGGGAAAATTGTAATAGTCCCTATTAATGAATTCTGTCTTTTTAACTGCACTCTGCAGCTGCTGAAAGCATGACTCAATTCTGTCCTGTGTCCACCTCAGAGAGCAAATCCATTAAGCAATTTTGTGCATTTCAAAAATGGTCTATTTCCTATAAATTATGTAACTGTTCTGAGTATATCTGTAAACCAGGTTTTGAACTGTTGGTATAGACAAGGACAATTAACTGCAAAGGGTAATTTCAAAACAGTACATTGGATAAATGATATGTTACTAGGAAATGCTCTGCGATAAGAAGAGCATTTTAAAGCAACTTGGTTTATAAATTATACCAGCTATATTATGAATTATAGTTAATTTTAATTACATCAAAATATGCAGAATTAAAAGCAGTTCAATGAGAATGCAGTTACAACCTTTCTAAGGGATGATTCTGCTACACAGACTTTGTTAGAAAATAAAAACGAGGAAATTAAGATAAGGACTTGCACGTTTTACTTTACTCTGCATGAGAAATGTTAGGTATGTTTTACTGGATACAATACCTAAACCAGAACTGGAAATAGAGAAACAGAGCCTCTGACCCCAAAAAGTAATAGGATTGGATAAATTATTAATCTGGTCTGTGTTCCCAAAATAGAGTTGAGCGAAATGTTACAACTACTTAAAAGAGGAAATATTAGAACGTATTACCTTTTTTATCCCCAAACTACAAAATCACTAACCTTCACCAAAGGGCTGCTTGAGGTACCTGAAATCAATAGCAATACCACCACTGCCTGCCTGATGTTAGTTTCCTTTTAATAACTGCTAAAGTAAAGGGCTTGGATATCATTGGGGTCTGAAACAGAAACCACCCTTTGTACCATGGTTTCTGCTTCAAGATTTGAGGTGTCAGCCACAAACCACACACCGTGGCCCTTGCCCAGCCCGTGGCTGACAAGCAGCTGGGCAGCAAGAGGCAGCTTTTGGATGCTTCAAGGTGCTTTCTGTTGCTCCCGCTACTTCTTTTCAGAGCAACCATAGGGTCCAAACCTGAAAGCGTATCTCCAGTCTGCATCCATGCTGGTGTTGTGGTTGGGGTCAGGAGTGTGATTTTGAATCTGATGTCCTGGTCCTCCTGAGCTGTCCTGCTGCAGTGTCTAGCATGGCTGCCTGGGGGTGTGGATTCCTTGCAGAGGAAAGGAAAGGAGTCTGGTGTATGTCAGAGCACATCTCATGAACTTTCATCCCTTGGAGCTCATCTGTCCATGGGACTGGACTACAGCTACTCCTAAGTCCGCAAAATGTGCAGGTCCTCAGCATCAGCTCTTCTGCTACACTGCCTACCAATGTAGAAATAGCCTTCAGGTGTAATTTTCACATCTGGTTGAAGTTATTTATATGTGCAGGTGTCTAAGGTGTCAAACTCTTTCTTACTCAGTAAACAATTAAATACATACTTAAGCATAAGCCTCTACTTAAGTGGGCGTGTTTGGGTTTAGAACTAGACATCTGGATGTGTTTAAGATTTCAAGCTGGATATTTAGAGGTTGAAAGTCTCAGGGAGGTTTTTGGTGGGTTTTTCAGAAGGAGTGTTGCCACTCATGCTGAATTAAAAATGTTTAAATCTCCTTTAGAAAGTGGTCCTTGGGCCCTGGAAGCTGGCTTTTGCACCATACTGCAAAGCCATGGTGATGCAGGAACCTGATGTCATAGGCTTTTGGTAAGAGTGGTGCTCCTAAGTCACTTAGGAACAGACCCTCAGAAATATCCAATCACCTGGACATTAGTTAAGTGCTTATTATATTCAGGAGCCTTTGAAAAATCCATTACCTGCATCTTCAGCTACAAGGAGACCTTTACAATCAGGCTTTTATGCTTTGTGACACTTCACAGAGCAATCTATAAATACCTTAAAAACCTGGGGCTACTGCTAAGGATACTCAAGTACCTCAGATACTTTTAAAACTTCTACCCTTATTAGTTTTCAAAGCTAGGAGCTTCTGTTAGGATAATTGGAAGCATAAGGCAGTTTGGGAAGAAATCATTTGTGTGCTGAAGAATGCTGCATAAGCATTACCTTTTAACAAATTTGTCCTGCTGTTTTTCAGGTAAAGGTGATGTGTTTGGTGATATCTTCTGGAAGGAAACCAGTCTGGCCCACGCATGTGCCAATGTACGGGCTCTGACATACTGCGATTTACATATTATTAAACGAGAAGCCTTGCTTAAAGTATTGGACTTTTATACTGCTTTTGCAAACTCATTCTCAAGGAATCTCACGCTCACCTGCAATCTGAGGAAGCGGGTAAGGCAACAGCTCTTGTTTTCCCCTTTCTCTCACCGAGAGATTGCACGCTCTTGCAGACTGTTTGAGGTGTTTAGCAACCCCCAATTTACTCTTGATGTTTTCAGGTCACTGCAGATTAACTGGCCTTCCAATAAATGTCATCTCTGTTTGTTAATGATGCCTCCATAGAAGTTACCTGTAGATTTGCAGCTCTGAGAAGCAGTCCTAGCAGGGTGACATAGGAATTACATTTCTTTTCCTTTTCTTCACAGTTGCTGGGTTTTGGCTTTTTTCCCCCATTGTGTAATGTATAAAGTTATATTTTATAGTCTGATAGAATCAAGATGCTGGATTCCTCAGAGGTGAGGTTTAGTCTCTCACCTGCTAAGATATAGGTCAGAGGACAGTCTGATGGATCTGCATGGCATAGACCAACTAAGAGAAATTTATTGATGTTAAATAAATAAAATGTACTCAGCAAAAGTACTGTATTAATACCTGCTTGTCTTACTTGCATAGTTTAGAATTTTAATATGGCAAGGTTAATAAAGCTTGGTAGCGATTCTACATTCACAGCTCACTTCTTAAACCCTCCTGCTCATTTTATAATCAATCAGCAATGCTCACTATCCATTAGTCCTTTCAGAGAACACTCCATCTAAAAATTAATTAGCTATAAGGATGTGTCTTGAAAACAGGTTAAGGGATTCTTTAATTCGCATTGCGGCTGCAAAACTTAATCTTTATGATGTTTTTTTTAAGATTGATGAGGGTTATATAAATTTCATTTGCATAGAGAAATCTCATAACAATGATTTATAGATTATTGAGCATTAACTGTGATCCTCTAGCCGCTGAAACACATTTTTCTGCAGCTGTACCTTGGGCATCTCACCTGATAACGTAGCAAGGCTACCTCAGAATTTCACAAGACAAATTCAGCCTCTGCAGTAATAGGAATTCAACATAACTAAAATTTTACTTTTCTGAGTCTAGTTTCTCTCTATCCACTGGAGCACCTTACAAATGCTTCTTTCAAAGGAGGTTTAATTTTTAGTGCATTCTTTGTGCTCGCTAATATACCAAGTATGGCACAAAATACCCATGGCAAAAAGTAGATGCAATGGGATTACAGTCCCCCTCTGTCTGTACTAAAGCCTGAATGAGCTGAATTATAATCAGGTTTGGTTCCAGCTTGTCAGCTTACCTCTGTTTGAAGGTTGTTAACTCTGCTTCAGACCTGAAGAAGGGCTTTGGGGCTTAAAAGCTGGTTTGGGTTTCTAGCTTATTGCTTCTCTGTTTATAAGATGTCCCCCAAACCTTAACTTCAGCATCCCCAGCTTGCCATCTTGCCTACCTGTAATGTGCCACCAGCTACTGTCCCGCGATGACAGTTTGGCTCAGGCATTGCTGACGGTGATTTCATGGGACAAGATAATGCCACACGCATTGTGCCAAAATGTATTCTTTCCTTCTTAAAACCGTAAACCTGTCACTTCAGCTAGCTTCCTGGGACTCCCCTTCCCCCAGCAGCCGTGACAAGGCTGTGTACAGCAAAACCACATACATATCTTTTCCTGACTCCAGCGATGTGCTGGAGTTCAACTCTGTAGTCCAGGGGTGCGTATGGAGAATAGCCTCCTGGCTGGGTTTTCATGGATTTTCTTCTCTCCCATGCACCTTTTTTAAGGAAAATTAGTTCCCCTGCAGGCCCCTGGCATAGGGAGTCACCCAGGTGGAAACACTGGTGGGGCTCAGGTCCCCAGTACAGATACCTGCTCTCTAGCTCAGTGTTAGGTACGTGGACTTTGCCATGGGGGCAGTGACTCAAAGCAAGAAGGAACGGCACTTCTAAAGAGATGTTCGATTTCGTAGAAGGAAAGGAAGTGTTGGCTGGGGGCACGTGCGGGCTTTACATGAGAGTGGGTGGAGAGTCAAAGAAAGGTTGTGTCAATGTGGTACCTGCAGGGTAGAGTTCATTTCGCTAAAAGCTGGGTGATGATGTCCAGGCTAGTCACTGGTCACCTTTATCGCCCATGAGGAATGGTTCCTCCAGAAGGCAATCACCTGGCCCCTCTTCAGTGCCCAGTCTGGGATGGGAAAACCACCCCCTTTCTGCTGACTTTTGAGAGAGTCCATGATCACTAACTTTTAAATACCTAGGGTATATCAGATGAACTCCACCTATGATGTCTCCTACACTTTTACTCAACAACTATGTTGGGAGGACTCTTACTTCTAGTATTGCAGTAAGATGTACCGAGCCACACATTCTGTGTATTGTTCTTAGGCACAAAATAGATCATGCTACTTTCAACACCAGGGACACTATCTAAGTCCTGTTACATTAAGTTATTCAGGGGATTGTTTCAAACCTCATATCTGCTGAAAGTATACGTGATTCCCTGTTGGGCACAGAAGTGTTTGACGGTGAGTTCATCTCTTAGGAAAAGCAGCGCCATCCAGGACAGTTCCATCAGGTGAACAGAAAACAGTAGTTCAGGCAATGAGTTTAGGTTGACAGAGCTGCATTGTACTGCAGCAGTTTGTGCTGGAGTCATGTAATATAAAAGGAAAGAAAATCATTGTTTCCTTTAATTGATTTCAATAGAAATATACTTAGCACTTTTTCTATGTAGTCATCACTCATAAGGTTTGACATTTAATTATAAAAAAAATACACTCCTTGCAGTTCTGTGTTCAAGAAAATGGCTGTTGTCACTGTCAAAAATATATAAGCAGAATTGTTTTTTCATCAGGTCTGCTCTTTGAAATATGCATACATGTATGTGGGTCCACACACACATGTGTTTGTGCTGCACTGCCCCTCAACCAGCACTTAGATGTCGTCCCTAGACTGCAAAACAATTTAGACATTCAAAAGGCTAATAAATTAATAATAGTACTGAACACAAAAGGTTAGTTCCACATGACAGGGAAGAGAAAGTCTTGCTGAAGTGGGAAGATAATGTTTTCTCACTCCCAAATAACATTTAGAGGCCTGGCATGTTGAATGACCTACTTAAGGCATCTGCTCAGCATGCTATTATCAACTCTGGATTTTTGTTGTCTTTTTTGTGTTAGGTAGCTCAGCCATCACGCTGCATTTATGAGCCCATAAAGTGAGCATGTCTGCTAGCTTTTCAACCTGCAGTCATCTTTCCTGCCCAGGGTGGCGAGGTGACTTTTATTCTGTAATTGCAAAGTATTGCAGCATATCATGTTTCGTGCTCTGAAATCTTTCTGGCACATCTAACGTCACTGTTGCACACTCCAAGGCAGAACTAGGACTTTGAACTTTTTTTCCAAACAGGGAAAATAATTAATCTGGAAATATATTCTTGAAAAATACAATGAGATTACATAGCTGCCTCGGAGGACTGAAAGTTATAAAGCAGTGTTTGGGATGAGTCTTCAAAGAGTTAATTACTGCCTTCTGATGTTGGAAGAGAATATTAATAACGTCTAATTCATTAAGTGCTTTTCAAGATTTCACACAGCTGGAGGAGGACCTCTCTGCAAGCTTAAGCCATGGAGCTTGGCCTGAGGAGGGGGAGCCAAGACAGACCTCTAGGAGGCTCGAACCTGTATAAATAAATGTACATTTTATTGATGGTCAAAATTCAGGAAGGCAGGCCCACATCAAGCTACCAAATATGTTCCCACAGAAAACAAGTGTTCAGCTGAAATATTTTTAAAGTTTTTTTTTTCCTTTTCTCATCATTGGTTCCATTTGCATCAGCTAATGCACCACCTCCACCTAACTGCTAGACCAACACAGTCTGAGCAAGTGCAGGAAAAAATCAAACTCAAATTTTGGCCCTCCTGAAATCCCAACTAAAATTCTCCCTTGCTTCAATAAAGCAAAGATTTCCCTCAGCTTGTAAAGTACACGGTCACATGCTGCTGTTTTCTACCATGAGCAAAAAGAGCTGTGTTAGAGAAGTGAGTCAGGAGCAGCCAGGGAAGAGGAGGATTGTCCATATAGGAGCTCTGGTGCATTTTCTCCTAGAAGGTGTTCTGGAGAATAAACCAAGGAGATGCGAGGAGAAACGAGTGCCTTTAAGGCAGTGAAATACCATCCGGAGAGTCTGGGTTCTTTTCCATGACACTCTTAAAGCCAGGAACAACACTGTGAGCGACTGATGTTATCTAATTCCTCCAGCACACTGTGAATCTCTGAGGCTTTTTAGCGGGTGAGGCCATCAGACTGTCTTAACACACGTCCTGTTTTTCTTTCTATTTCAGATTGGAGTAATTTCTTTTTAAATTGGCTTTCTGGGTTTTTTGGGGGGTTTTAATGAATCGCATGTGGTTTCTTGACTGAATCACTTGTCATTTCTGTGTCACATAGTTTTTAGAAAAGCTTTATTTTAATTTGAATTCTGCGTTCATGTCTCCTAAAAGTGAAGGTTGTACCGAGCTTCATTCCGGATCCCCCTTCTTCTTCATTTTTAAGACTCTCCAGATGGCGTGCGATATTAGCAAGTGTCCTGATGCAGAAGCAATGTCAAAAGCAGAAAGCATTGCTCTGCATATTGGCCCTTGCTCCTGAAGGTTGCACATGTTCTGGTGAACCTGAGGACTTTCGCAGGTTTTGAGCTCTGAAAGCCGTTCACAATTACGGCAGCTTAATTCAGAGCTGTTTGCGCTTTGCCAGCTGGTGCTCACACTCAGTCCTGATCAGTTGTGGGGAGTGACTTGCTTACATAGAAAGGGATCAGAGCTTCGACCTTGGGTAACTGGCAAACAAAAAGCTGTGGGGTAACTGTGGAGCAGGATGTGCTGAGCACCTCCTCTGCCCAGTGGTCCATCTACACGGGCAGGTCCATCACCAATTTTCACCGTTTTTTCAGTCTATTATTGGGAACTTGCTCCATGTGGGACAGTGGTGATGGCAAAAGTATCTGGGAAAACCAAGTTTTTCCATCATTATTAATTACGAGAAGCAGGGGAGAAAAACATGCTGCTTAGGGAGCTGCTGTGCCTAATAATGTAGATCAGCTGGTGGGGGCTTCAGTGGGGTCCTGGACTCCTGTCCTGTAATAGGGAATATGCCCATCCCCAGGCTGGTACTGGGTCCTCATCAATCTGTCACTCCTGGTACTTTCCTTTTGCATGTGCAGCTTATTCTTCTGCTGGTTTGAGCCAGTGTCAAGGGTCCCAGGGAGTGCAGGATCAAGCCTCTGGAAGGGCAGATCCAACAGATCAATTTCTATTATGGCTTATATGGCCAGCAGGCTTTTGGCATCACTTATCTCCGAGTTTGTTTGCAACTCAATGGCTTGCTCAAGCCTATTGAAGATTAATTTGATCAGCTTCTTGATGGCAACATGTATGGCATGTTTCCTTTCCTTGTCTGTATCTTTGCAGGGACTTAGAGCATCTGCAGGCTGATACATCCTGCTGCTTGCTGACCCTAGCTGAGGCAAAGGCACACAGAGGGGTTCCTCATCCAGGCATGGTGATGCCCCTCTTCTCTTCTTTTCACTTTTCAGGGAAAAACACTGAGTGATGTTAGTCACAGCCCATAGCTGTGCTGCCCATGACATTGTGTTTGGACGTTTACAGCTCTTGCTTCATTACTGCAGTAACAGGCAACTCTCTTGTGCCCATGGCAAAGGACACCCTCCTCAGCTGTGTAAGCCAAAGGTCTGACCTCTTGCTTTTCCTCCTCAGTCTCTCCTCACCTGTAACTCCAACAAAAGTAACACACCTTATTCCTTTTTTTCCTCTTTTTTTTAAAGCAATAAGGTCGGTTCAATCTGGGCATAAATGGGCTATTTACCTCCTCATGCTCTCTCTGTAGAGCTCACACGCCAGCCTTGCCTTTAATTTCACCAACTTTCTTTCTCCATCTCCATGTGAGAAAGGATTGTTCTACCTTGTCTCAGGATGCTCCTGCCCTTTCCTGTCCCTCTCTGGTCTTTAGTTGCCTGGTTTTTTTCTTCTTTTATATGAACATGTTGTCCCAGAAAATGAAGTCCTATAGCTATAGTTTAGCTGTAGCGACAGTTTAGCATGATTACAGAGCAAACAAGTTATGGTTTTGTTTTGTTCACATCTTAGCAGACTCTGCAGCCTCCGTTATGCTTGAAGAAGCTTTCACTTAAGACAATATTTTTAAATTTTTTATTGTTGGGTTTCATTGCATTCACAGCTATTTCCAGTTATGTTAATATTCCATTGCAATACTTCCTAAAGAACTGTTTCACTGATTTAGATCTAGTACTACTTCTGATGGTGTCTAGACATGTATATTAAATGTGCATGGGACAGAAGAGCACACTTCAGACAACACATGACCTCATCCAGACTACCAATTGACAGTGGTCGCTGGTTGGTCCATGCCTGGGAATTTCTTGAGAAACTGCTAATGGGTCTGGGCCAAACCCACATGAGGAATTTATCAGTATGGAGAATGGAGTCATTCCTTGTATATTTGTATCTGTGTGGTTACAGACAGCCCTGCACAGTCCGTGCTATACCTTCTGCCATTGAGAGCCATGCAGTTCCTTGTGAGTGAGGATTACAGATCTGAGGGTAGAGGTTTTTCTGCAGCTCTTCCATCTCCTGCTCCCCTGAGCCATTCCTTGTGTCTTTGTTTCTCTTCAGGGACATGGGGATTTGAGTTTAAAGCAGTCAAAGCAAGGAAGTTAGTCCTTGGAGGACCGTGCATGACTTTGCTAGGTAGAGGAGCAGCATAAAAATTCAAAGAGAAAGCTGCGGCAGCATTAACTTCACCCCTCTGCCAGACGGCATGGGACAGCTGTCTGAGCAGAGCGATTGCTGTAAAAGCTGTCGGTGGGTTTGCTTTCTCACTTTTTTTTTGGTATCTGTGTGCCTCACTCCCTTCCCTCTCCTTTTTGCCACTTCATCATCTCCTTTATGGTGGTCTCTTCTGGGCACCCTTCGGGTCAGGCAGACTGTGGGAAATCAGGGGTACAAGAGCAATTGTGCCTCTGAACCACTAAAGCTGTGCCAGGGTGGTTTAGGCTGGACATTAGGAAGCATTTCTTTACCAAGAGGGTGGTCAAACACTGGAACAGGCTTCCTCGAGAGATGGTCAATGCCCCAAGCCTGTCAGTGTTTAAGAGGCATTTGGACAATGCCTTTAATAACATGCTTTAACTTGGATCAGCCCTGAACTGGTCAGGCAGTTGGACTAGATGATCACTGTAGGTCCCTTCCAATCAAAATATTCTCTCCTCTCCTCTCCTCCCCTCCCCTCCCCTCCCCTCCCCTCTCCTCTCCTCCTCAAGGACTTGGATGTCTTAGTGAGAGTTTAAATACTTACCTGAAATACAGGGCATTGTATATCCCACGGGGTCTTTGGGAGGCTTGGGGTAGTATAGATTCATGGCACATTCTGGATTACTACATTTCACCTTTAGACTGCAGGCAGATGCAGAGATTAGCCAACGCGCTGTCATCTTTAATAGTGTTTCAGAGTCACATTAATCCCACAAGGGTACCAGCAGGCCCCTACTCTATTCTGAATAAAATCTCTAAATTAAATACCTTCCTTAGATGTCCTGACCATGCTTCTGTAGGAGCGAGAGGCAAAGCACTCTGTTAAAAGTAGGACTGAGTCCAGTTCTGATAATCCTTTGACATTACAGAGATAGACTTATTTTTTCATGCACATGTAGCTTCCCTGTCTAAATCTAAATCAAAAAGACATTTGACTTTGTTTGTCATACTGCTGTTTTTTGTTGAGAAATGCAAGGCAATTTAGCATACTTTTCAATCAAGATCTTTGAACAGCATGGTATGGCTGCAGAAAAAAGTCATGTGTGCTGATATACTGCTTTCTGCATGCAGGGACTCAGCAGATTTAATAAAAGGCACTCTGCTGATTTACCCCAGCAAAAGGTATGAGCATCTCTTCTTCAGGCAGGCAATGCAAAGAGTGACTTATTTGTGTGTGGAAAGATCATTAAACAGGAAATATCAGGGTTGGGTAGCGTCCGTAGGAAAACAAAAATGTAAGCTGGCTATGTTAGAGTGAAGAGCCAGATTGACGGTGATTTGCTATTGTACTTTTTATGAATTAAAACCATTTTCTTATTTAGAAAGCTGTCATAATTAAGAGTGTCTCCTTAGTTGACTCAGCAAGCCTTCTGCAGGCTCTCTGTTAATATCGATTCAGGGCAGTGTTGCTTGCACAGGACTTGAATGATGATAAAAAGTAAATCAAAGGTTTACTATATTTAATCTTGTAAATATTAAAAAATAAACATTTTGTGTTCACCTCCCCTCATCGATTAAAATTGATGCTTTTAATCTCTTCCAACTGCTAGGGAAGGGGAGGGAATGTGCATGGTGCAACGGGAAGCAACATTGCCATTTCATTTTTGATTGCCAGTTAAGAAGGTTTTTATCATCAGCCCCCCCTGTGTTTTGATATTGTCATGTCCACAGGCGCCGGCAGCTCAGCCAGCAGCAGACCCGAGCGGGTCACCGTCCCCGTCCCTGAGCTTCTCTTGCGGGCTGTTACTTTGCCAGGCTCAGCTCTGCGGCAGGCTCTCTTTTGGGCAGGTGTCCTAACAAAGCCGATCTCCCCGTAGCTTTGCGTGACTCCTCTGGTGCCTAATAAGCCATGGGAGTATTACAAATGCATTTGTGTTACCGCTGAGTGTAGCCAATTTATTTTGTGATGCCCTCGGTGTGCCCAGGAGCTGCCACTGCTGCAGGTGGTTCCCTGCTTGTGGGCCACCTCCGTTAGGTAGAACTGCGCCTAACGCTGAGGCCACTGGCATCCTACCAGGTAGGGTTTGCACAGAAAGTGGGGAAAGAGGTCTGCTGTGTTATCTCACACCCCTCCAAAGAATTAGCCCAGAGCAATGGATTTCTTCTTGCCTGGGTTGCTGAGCCCAATTGCTATGCATATCTACAACTTTTCCAACACGATAACCACAAAAAGAGGGGGAAATGTTACAAAACTGAGATGATTAATTCCAAGGGTTCTGGTTGCTTCTGTTGTTGCTTCCTGGAGCTGAACACCAGACGTTTCGGTAACACAACGCAGCATGACTTGCAGGTATAAAAATGAGTTTCTGCACCAGGCTTCTCACTCCCCAAACCTTACTTCTGCAAGACTGGGAATGCCAGTCGCGATGCACCAAAAGCCATGGCTGGGGAAAGAAAACTTCTGCCTGTTCATTGGGATCATATAAATGGATTCCCATAGGCTTCAAAAGGAGAAGGCAGAGCTTTAGCATTCACCCCAGTGGGAGTTTTCTGGCTCTGCCCAAAATGGGATCAATTTTGACCAATCTAGAAATGATCTGTAACAATTTCACAGCTGTTTTGTGCTGGAGAGAGCACTAATTTTATTCTTGTCTCTCCCTCTCTGAACAGGTTTTTGCCTTGGCTTGCACAAAAAGGCTCCTCACCAGTTACATACTGTAAGCTTGTAAAATGCTAAATAAAACTCCCTGTGTAAGGTCTTTCTTTTCTGTAGAAGTATAAATCCATCCATTTATTGTTCTGCAGCTCACAAGTCACCGATGCAATACCCAAACGTGCTGGTTCAGCATGTGATAATCATTGCAGCCGTGCAAATCCTAGTTTTACCTTACTTTGAATGCTATTTTTGGGCTGCTTTCTACAGCAAAGAAACAGTGCATATAGGAAAGTGTTAAACTGTACACAAAGTGCAAGAGAAACTTTGTGGGGAAGTTTGCATGAATCCCACTAGTTTTAGTTAAAAATAAAACCCAGCCTGTCACTTCCAGCTTAATGATGGCTGATTGACTGTGCCTTTTTTAATTGTCAGCCAGTTACTGTGATTAGCAAGCTGCCTCAGTTTAGGTCCCATGCAAAGGAAGTCTGGAGGAGCAATTTTGAGAGTAGATGATTTACATATATGCCAGAGGTGGGCATAGCTGTCAGGAGGGACAGGGGGATTCTGGGAAGCACCTGAAATAAGCTGAGTCCCATATTGTTGCACTTTTGAGCAACTTGCTGAAAGGCAAAAATCTTCCATGTGCTTAGGAAGCAATATATATTATTAATCCATGTTTTTTCCTCATATTTTTACTTCTCAGTTTTTACAGCCCTTAGTCTTAATTTGTTTCCCTTCCTAAAGATAACAAAAATATAATATAGTTTTCAGATGTGAGTTACTGTTACAAAAAGGAGCATAGCCTAAGCAGTTATAAAAGTCTCTGGTTCTCTCAACTCCCTTAATTAAACTGTCAGTGATCTTTTGAACTTTGGGACCTCCCCTCAGACTTTTAGGTGAATTTTAGATTATTTTATTAGCACTCCTTTGTCTCAGCTGCCAAAAAGATTTTGTATAGTGCTTCCTATCTAAATATTTCCATCAGTCACTGTACCTCCAGCGCAACGGGATGTACCTCTCCATGCTCTGTGAGTACAAATGCCTTTAGGAAACAGTCCATTGTCCTCTGGTTTTTATTACAGACAGCACTTCTCTTGCCACAGGAACAGGCTTTGGCTTTTTCTGAAAGCCTAAAACACTTTGCACTCCCTTGAAAATGTGAAAATGGGGGCCTAAGCAACCAGTAGATGACAACAGCAAAGAACGGCCATTTCTAAGCAGGATATTTCTACCGGTCAGCTGAGATGTAGCATTTTTATTAAGATTAGCTTTGCTTTTCCATTCTTGCCCATCGCTTGCCCCTCAGTGCACAGACATCCAGTTTTCCTCCTCCATGTCTCTGAACTTATCAGAGCACCCTGGCATCTCAGCACTTAATTTCTGTGTCTAACCTCACTATTTTCACCAACTCTGCCTTCCCTGAGTGCCTGCCATTGTAATGAATTTCCATCTCCATCATGTGTCTAAGGCAAATCCATTTTTAAATGGAGCAGTTGTTGGTCATTCAAAGCAGCTCAGTTATGAATGACCCCCATCCTTCTCCCAGGCTGTATTAACTTTTCTGCCAAAGAAGGCTACAGTAGAAATATAAATGGATTAACTGAATCATGCATGTTTTTCATGTGTTATTAATTGTCCCCGCTTCCATTTATTAAAGGACTTAGCCAATAACCTCAAGCTGTTCTACAGAAGTACATGAATAATAATTTACAAGCTCAACACAGCCATGCATTCGTGTACCAAACAGATGCCTGGCTGATCTGCATGAACCATCAGCCATAACTTAAAGCATTTACTGGAAAGTTTGAACCACGGCACTATTTGCCCTGTGGTCCATCAGTAACGTGTCCCATGAAGAGCTTCCTCCCAGAGCAGTTGTGCTCAAATTCAGTCCAACGTGTCAGATAGCTGCTAATAGGGTAGATAAGGACTCTTCTGGGACAGAGGTTGACCTTGCAAAATCCCCAACAGCCTTCTTTAGCCTTGCTAGCCTTCTTGTGGGCAGATGCTCTTGCTCCCCGGATCAGCCCTGCCCCATGGGTGGAACAGCTGGCACAGTTGCACATCTGTAGGCATCCTCTAGCATCTAAGGTGGGTGACGGACCCCGCTGAAAAGAGTCGGCCTCCTGGAAGTGCCTGGGCAAGGCCTTACTGGGAGAAGGTGACTGAAGAACTGCTGTCTCATGTGGGAGGCTTAGGGTTAGCCGGATTCTTCAGATACCAGAAAAAAAGTCAAACCAGACAAAAAAAGAGACGATGCTTTAGTCAAAGTCTCAGAGGTCAAAAGAACTTCTGGCAAGCAAACACAGCATCTGAGATGAAAAGTAACAGAGCCAGAGGTAGAGATCTGTACTTCTGTCTGTTGTCTCTCTGCATCCTTGCAGCAGCGTTTATCCTGTACCAGCTGGTGTTTTGTTAATCGTGTGTGCACAGAGAGTGGTGGAAAGCATACGAACAGTGTGTAAACAGGGTGCAGCATAGTCACAAAAGGGGAAATACAGAATCATCAATGTTATTGATTGCAAAGACCTGTTATTTGTGCAGGTATAGGATATTCTTACTGGCCCCAGAGAGGAAGAGGGGACAAATCAACTGGACTGACTCCAATTTTACATGAGGAGGTAATTTCTGACCACTTTTAAAGCCAGATTTGCAAAAGTACACAATACTGAGGATTACAAACTAATTTGTTTGGGTCTGGAGCAATGAGATAAGCTAAGGCTGCAAAAACAGCAGGCTCAGCCCCTAAGGAGCATCCTGTGTCAGTGCCTAAATACATGGATAGGAACATAAAACAGCGCTGATGAGCTTTACAGAGATCCACATCTAGAAAAGAGGTGATGGCTGTGATGCAGGTATTAGGGAAGATCAACCAAGAATCACATGAAAAAAATTGAAGGACCTTTTCCCCAAGAATAGACTAAATGCTGGGACACAATACAATGATACCCACAACTAGGATATAGCCAGATCATTAAAATCCTCCCCAGCAGAGCCTTAGCTTATTGCCACGAAAGCCCAGGGATTGATTTAATGCAGTCAGCATGTAAATGGGAAGGAAATGGCTCTTCACCACACCATCTGTTTATCCCATCCCCGTAACCCCACTAGTTAACTCTTGTGCTGTCTCTTCCTCTTGCTGATACCCTTCAAAAAGAAACACAAAGCTCTGCAGAGTCACCACTTGCCAAGTTCCTCAGTCACATCTTCTGAGGTTAGAAAAAGCATCTAATGGTCCCCTTGGGGACAGGAGGAGCACTTCATCCTCCCTGGGTGTTTGTCACACAGGCAACCCACTGGTTTTGCCTGCAAGAGGCTCTGATACGACTATCATTAGCAACTTCATTTCTGCACAAGTAACCTTCAGGGAACAGCATTCTGTCTTTGTGGTGAAGTTTCATGGGGCTGATGCAGTATTTCCATGCTGTTGTAGGAAGCTCGCTAGTTGGTGGATAACTCTCGTCCAGGCTCTTCGGGCTGTGGGTGATTTTCCTTGACTTTCTACCCCAGAAAGAGTTCTTCACTGGTGCAGATTCAGGTACAAGGAAACATTAGCAACATCATTGAAATGGGGTCTTTGCTCTCTAAAGATTTTCCATTTGATTATGCCATAAATAGAAGGCCCCTGCTCTGTTGACAATTGCAGATGCATCTGAAAAACTCCAATTCCTTCAATCTCTTGAGCTAAAGTACCCTCAGTGACAGCTCTATGCCAACCACTTTTGGCTAAAGAGAGATGCTTAGGTGAAAGCAGCACATCCTCTTCAGAGTATAGTTCTTCTTGTCTGGATGCTCTTCAATGTTTGCATGCTTATGTCTTGGGTCTTTTTTTCTCCTTAAGGGGTTCCTCCCCAATGAAGCACTGGCTGTGATCGTATTAAAGGCAATTACAGTATGTTTCAACAGCCAGCACTCCTTACCCACACGCTGCCAACTGGGAAAATTTTAGCTCTTGCTGGGTGAGATGTTTCACTTGAAGAATCCCAGGGATAGTTGTTAAGGTTATTGCACAGAGCTTTCTATAGTTAAATGAAGTAGATATTAAAAGTTTAAATAACCTTTTGGTCTTTTTTCCTGTTAAATTGGGATTTCCCAATGGCTTAACTTGAGTTATTTCACATCTATTACGCAGTCGGCTGTCCCTGTCTTTCAGTCACGGAATGATCTGCCAGAGATGTTCATCTTTCCAGAGTCTTGATTTCAATTTAAAAGAATTGCCAGGTCACAATGCCAGTGGATTTTGTGCTGGTGTCTCTGAGCTGAGGAGCAGAGATATGAGTTGCTGAATTGCCCCAGCTCATTCTGCCTTGCAGCATCCCTGTGGCTTCGTTCGCAGGGCATCCTGTGGGGAAGGTAGGCACAGAGATACGTCCAGCGGTCATCTGAGCTTGGGTTTCATCCAAAAGATCTGTAGAAAGAGAGTGAGCACTGGCAGCACTTCCCTGAATTTGGTCCAGGCAGGTTCAGTCTTCTCTGATATGACAATAGACTGTATTTATGTGTCAAGAAGGAGAAGAAGTAACTCCGAGGTAATTTTTGCATGGCTGGCTGGCTGAAAGC
The DNA here is from genome assembly GCF_929443795.1 of Astur gentilis. Lineage (NCBI taxonomy): Eukaryota > Metazoa > Chordata > Aves > Accipitriformes > Accipitridae > Astur > Astur gentilis. The sequence continues at coordinate 15,821,919 of NC_064904.1, forward strand.
AGAACCATGGTGCAGTGTGAGCTTTGGGCTTGAAAGCAGCAGAGCCAGATTAAAGAAGTTCTGAACTGAGCCTAATTAATCCTGCCTTTCTGTGGGGGAACACTACTATGTTGCAACAGGGGTCCTTGTGCCCTTCGCTGTGGTGTGGCGTAGACATGCCCTCATTTTCAGCCCCATGAGCATTTAAAAGATCAGGTCCTTGACTGGGATCTAGAAGCAAATAGGAAACAAGCAAATGACTGCCCAGCCATTCGCTTAAATCTGCTCCACTCAGGAATACTACCATGGTTTTGCATTAGCTTGAATCCGGAGTCAGTGGCACTCCCCACCAAATTAATCCGCATTATTAAACCTGGTTCAGGTGAGGAATGTCTGACAGTGACAGAGCAGCATGTTTTACCTCTCTGTGCTGTAATATGGAAAGATCCAACAAGGTTTTTCTGCCCTTGGCTCTTCAAGGTACAGAGGTTGCCCATTGTCCCTTTTTTTTGGGTCTGTCGTTCGTATGTTCTGCCCTTTAAAATTATTTCTTCATTTCTGACTCATCACTTCCAAACAAAACTGATGGTGTTCTACATCGCATGGCACTGGAAGTGCATTGTTTTAATTGAAGCTCCTGTTATAAAAGCTTTTCAATAAATTAACAAAACCTTGAAAATGATGAAGTGAACAAACAGAGCACATTCTGTATAAAACCAAAGTTTCTGAAAGCCAGGTAGAATGTCCTCAATGTCAGAAACAAGGCTGATAGCAAGGGGTGTTATCTTTTGTTAGACCAGTGGATATAGCTGGAAAAAAATCAACAAGCTTTCAGTTGCAAAACACTTTTTCAGGTCTGAAGACTTCTGATTAAATTTCAGGCACTTTATAGTCTGGTACAGTAATATTTAAGGAAAAAAACCCCATAATGATTCCAATTAATTTAAATTTCCACTTAAAGTAGAGAGGAGAGAATAGTTCATTTTGGGAACAATTTGCAATTCTTTTGCTGATGTATTACTTTGTAAATGGAGAATCTCTCTTAGGCATTTATTGAGACCATTTGGTCTTCAGGCAGAAACCCATAAGAGGCAAAAACGCAGAGAACAAAACATGAATTCTGCAAATCCTCTGGGCCCATGTTCTGTGTGGCTTTGTGCTAGGGATATGCAGGAATACTGGGTCTGTCACACGTAGGGCTGGCCAGAAGCCAAATGTGAAGATTTGGACATTTTTCATTGGAATAAAAGCAAGACCTTCTGAAAATTTTCACTAAATAAACAGAGATAGTGCTGCCCACCTCCCCACCCCTCTTCCAACACAAAACTGAACAGCAGTAAAGTTGTCCTGGACTGGATTTAATTTCAGCAATTAACTGCAATTACAGTTGAGCCCTTCCAACTATTTCAAACCCAGAACTATATTTCCCAGACTGGACAGTAGTGAAAAGAAAGTGCATTATTATATTAATAATTTTATTTTAATAAATATCTTTATAATGATCTGTTTAATCTTCTTGTGGTATGGTTTTTCCTTCTGGGCTGGAAACCTTGGTTCCGTCCCCTTCACTCATCTGCTAAGCAGCTCAGTGACCCTGGGCAAGTGATATATGACCTCTCTGTGCCCTGGTTTCGGCATCTGGCAAAAGAGGCAGCAACATGAATCCTACTTTTTTCCAACACAGGGAAAGAAGCATGGTAGATTAGTACTGCATATTATTATTGATGATTGATTTTCTGTTGCAAGTTAAATCAGGCTGAAGAGCGGCTTGAAGTCTTTTGACACTTTTCCCCATCCCAGAGAACACCATTTCTGCAGTCTGCCCCAAGCTCAAACCACCCCACTGTCATCTGAAGGCTTTGAACTTTCCTTCCCTATTTATGCTCAGAAGCATATCACTTTTAGGAGTGGGCAAAGCAAAGACTGCTTTCTTTGAGGAGTTTCTATTTTTTTAATCATCTGTAATAAAATGCACAGACCGTAACTCATCTGCACCGCAGAAAAGCCTGAATCAATTGACACTGCCGCTTACTGACATTTCATTAGGCCAGTGCCAATAGCAGATATTGATCCAATGGCCGATACAAGTTTGCAAGGACCAAGCCTGCCCGATCTAGTTGGAAGCTGTCCCATTGAAGGGGCACTGTCTCACAGTGAGCGTACCACCCCGCAGCTGAGCTAGGAGGCAATGGGAAGCTCCCTTCAACTCTTGAGCCCTGGGGTACCTAATGGTGATGTGCTGGCAGGACTGGTGGAGGCAACACGGTCTTGGTGCACCACTTGGTGCTACGTGTCACCGGCTGTTTACATCAGTGTGGAGTTCTGAAAGTCATGGGATGGTTTTGTTGTGGTGGGTGGAGGCTGTCTTTGCTGGGATTCTCCTCCACATCCAGTGAAAGATTTGGGGTCTATTAAGCTTAGATTTTTAGCCTTCTGCACGGCTTCTCTTTCCCAGGGGTTGGAAATCCACCACAGTCTCTATAACTACCCCAGCGTCCCTTCTTGAAGGAGCTCTGTGGTACACAGAGCAAAAAACATCTACAAGATGGAAGGAAAGAAAGTCCAGCAAGAGTGTTAGAAATCTGCTCTTCTCTCTGCCTTAGTGCCAGGTAAAGAAACAGGAGAAATATCTCCCCTGCCCTTTGCTCCCTCTAATAACTGCTTCAGTAAGGAAGAAGAGGGGAAGGGGAATGGAAAGGGGAAGGAGAGATGAGTACGTGATACTCTCCATAAGGAGCACATCTGCAAGAAGGAGAGATTGGTAGAAGGAGGCAGGGAGCAGGAGGAACCATTTAGTTTGCTCACCCACTGAATGACCAACCCAGGCTAGCCTTGTTTTCATGGAAGAGTTGTTATGGAGTGAAGGCAGGCGTGAGTTTAAATCCCAAAGTGGATAAACCTAACCAGTGAGAGGGAACAAGAGTCCCCATGAGACACTACTCAGTAATAGTTACACTGCAACAGTTATCCCAAAATTGCTCTCTGCTCAATTTCCCCATGTTTAACCATCTCTGTGTTGTGTACAGAAAACAAATTAGGCCCTGATTCAACAAAGTATTTCAGCTCCCAGTCCAATTTAGTCTTTGTATTGAGTTCAGTGTAGGATTTAGGGTCCTGAAAAGGAATTAGGAGGCTAACGCTGGGTTTCGTCATCCCAGGTTGTGACAGGAGCCCCATAGGAGGCACGGTGTCTCTTTGGATCATGGTCACAGTTCAGTCTCTCTTCTGAGGCCGCACAGATCAAAAAAATACTCCTCTGCGATGGACTGACTTTAAACTAGGCCAACCAGCAATAGACACTGGTTGAAAAATACCATAAATTCATAAATGAAGTAGCCTTTCTAGTTAATTGTTTTAAATAATTTTGCATGTGGAAGGTGTGTTTTGCTGTCCTTGATAGCGTTGGAGAAATGGGTCTGGATCTGGCTGTTCTGCAACATGCTAAGGCATCTGCTGTTCGGTTAAAGCAAAGAAAAGAGAAAACAGTGAGGGCAAAAAGCAGCAAAAGAAGTGACCAGTTTCTATTCCAGAGTCTTGTTTAAAAACCACAGCAAAGCTCCCTGCTGCCAAAGGTCCACAGTGCCCTTCTCCAGCATCCCTTTCCAAGCAGAAACAGAGAGCCCAGCAGGCATCAGATATAACAGCTAAGCCTGCAGCAACAGAAAATCCATGGTTGTTTTTCCCTGGGATACAAAGAGAAGAGCTCTCTAAGTGCCGAATGTATGGGGAGGAGGTGCTCAGGTCCGGGGACTGGAAGAATGGAAGAGCTCCTGATTCAAGAGACTGAGCTGCTAAAAAATGCAAAAAATGCTTTTGTGGTTGGTGTGAATGTGTGTAATTGTGCAAACAGAGTATAAAGCTTTGGCATTTCTTTTGGAAATCTGACTCCTTAGCTCAGCACTTGCTTAGTTAAACATGTAATCACACCATTTGAAGAATCAATGCCCATCACTCAAGCTGAGCGATTTGACTGATCCTTCCTTGCAAAGTAGGTGTCAATGCTACCCTTAATCAAGGTTTGACTGATTACCAGGGCATCAAGAAAGAACTTTATGTGGCACTGTGCATCCCTTGTGCACTGCCCTAGACGCCTCAGTGCAGCAGTGCCTTGAGCCCTTAATCTTGAGTTGAAATCCTGAGAACACTTATGTGTAATTTTTTTATGGCTGTGTTTTTAATGAACTGTCTCAGTTTTGGCAACAGGCCAAAACGGTGACCTCTCTCTCTGCTATCAGCCATGGATTCTAGTCTCTCGGTTATAAATAGTTAGCAATGATAGAGGGATTTCCAATTATTTGGAGAAATGAGGGCAGTGTTATTATCCTCTCTTACACTGGCAGAGATGGGGACATGAAGAGACAGTGTGATTTGCACAAGACCTCCCACTTGACTGAAGGTCAGGCCAGCAGAGTGATCCATCCTCCTGAATCCATCCTCCTGAATCCCAGCCTGGTGCTGTATGTGTCTGGCCATGGTGCTCTCGGGATGTGACAAATGTGACTTGGATCTCTGCCTGCTTCTCTTCTCTTTCTTCTTCAATCCAGACATGTTTTAAAGTAAAACAGGATGACTTCAGATCCATACCAAGTATGAAGTAGGTGGGGCAAACTCTCAACCACTCTCTTCTTAATATGCATGCTTGTTCGCAAATGCAGATCAGCCTAATTGACTGCCAGCATGCACAGATGTCTCTCTGCAAGAGTAGCTGGGTGCCGTGTGAATTGATTGCAAACACAAAATGGAACCAGATTAAAATTTGACCTACAGTAACCAATTTCTAAAACACAGAGCAAGCAGTTACAAGGTGATGGAAGTTCTGTGCTCTGGGAAATCAGTTATTGGCTGTTGTTGGATTCTTTTGAAGGGTGTATCCCTCCCTACATGCTCCGCTTTTTCTTTAGATGAGCAACTTGGGGGACACAGATCTTTATTAAGTCATGATGAAAAGATTAACCCCTTTCTTGCACATAAAATGCCATTAAATTTCCCTTAAAAGGGCTTTTTCAACATCATGAAATAATTCTTCTTTCCTTGAAGTGACGTCACTGTTACTTGGATTGGAAATGTTCACATCTCTTACAAGTCAATTCTATAATGGCTTAGGAGGAAACTACATGAATACAGTTTCTCCAAAGAAAAATTAAAATGTGCTTGCTAGCAAGCTTTTGCTTTTGCATACTACCATGTCTGTGAAGTCAGGATCAATGGAAATTTGCGGAAAGGCTATTATTTACTGTTTCTTTCAAGCAGCCAACAGACTAACCTACAAAAATCTTCTTTTCTTCCAAAATTCAGCATGAAAGACTGTTTAGTGAAACATTCCTATCCCGGAGATTAACTAATTGCTCAGCAGTCAGTCATTTTCACTGCACAGCCAAGGACAGCGATTCCTCTCCCACACGCAGATGGAGCAACGGTTTAACACAAAACAGTTCCTGGGACAGGAGGATTAAGGAGAATTTACTGGAGAGCAATTAAAACAGTTGTTATAGCAATTTGGTTTTGAGGTTGAATTTCACATCAAAGTAAAGCTATCTGAGGAGTGTACAGAGCAGAAGAACAATAAAGCCATCATTTCAGGCCATCTATTCTGCATGCTCAGAGTGCAGATTAATAAAGTGAACTAAGAGGACATGGAGATTTACAGGAGTAAATTAGGTGAAGCAGCCTAAATGCAGTTTGCATTTGGAAAGAGGCACCCTGGCTTCAGTCTCTGTTGGCTCTCGCTTTCTGTGGCTTCAGCTCCCTTCCATTTCTGCCAGGTTTCTTGTCACTGTCATACTCAGTAGAGGGTTTCTGACCACCCTTCTTGGTTGCAGAGACTCCTGCCAGTGCAGGACACTGCGGTCGGAGGCCGCTCTCATGCATGAGCCATACTGAAAAGCTGTTAATGGAAGCTGGGTCGGAGCCAGTGCTCCTTTCTGGCCCTTTGCTGATGTTTGCTGGTCTTGCTGGCTTGGTCTTCCCATCCTAGCTGTCTGCTCCTACCTCCTTGCCATGCCCTGACCTAGGAGGAGGCATTACTCCAGACTCTCCCTTGGGGTTAAGAGCTGGAATTGCATCTTGTGGGCGATGCTGCCATCGCCCTCTCTGTTTTGGAAGGGCAGTAAACCTGCAATGAAACAGGTTTTCAAGGCAGGGAACCAGTCCAGACACAGTGAGTCCCTCCACCGTCCATGGCAGCAGCTTCTTACATCCATCCCAAAGGAAGGTTTGCATTAACGCCGGCTGTTGAGGTTTCTCTGGCTTGCTGTGGGGCTCACAGGCTGGACTTTCAGATGAAGGACAAATACAGACGGCCCGTGGCCCTTCTATCAGACTGAACTGCATTTCACAGCTCTGCTAGCCCAGGCCTCAGGGCTCCAGTTTCTGCCTAATGGCAAACAGAAGGGCTTGCGTGAGGTAATTACCCTATTCTATTCATTCATTTCTGTCCATTCTTTCAATAGTTTAACTTTTTAAATTTAAGTGCATTTTAATGCATGTAAATTAAAAGGAAGAGTTGTTAACATCTTAAATTAATTTTTAAAAAATTAATACCTGAAAAAATAAGATTTAAAACTTTTTAACATACAAGTAGTAATAGCGAAACATGTTCTCTGTGACCTGCTTAGGTTTAAAAAACACTTCAGTTTTGGATCAAGCCTGTTTACCAAAGGTTACACATGAGAAATTGGGCTTGACTGGCCTAGTCTTCAGAATATAAAAAAAAAAGGGTCCCAGATATGTCCTGTTTTGACAACAGAATGCATCTAGAGAGGGTTAGTCCTCAAGGATTGAGGGATGAAGCATCCTAGACTCACGTGAGCACATCAGAGTAATGGCCTGGGAAGGGTTTGCTGGTGATGACAGCCCTGAGCAGCACACAGTGCTGATGCTGGGAGAGATCTGAGCAGGATCAGTCCTGCAACACCTGGGAGTGGGGTGAGATTTGCAATGCAAAAGGGTGGTTGTACAGGAGCAGCCACAGCCATCCCGGGTGGGCTTCAATTTCCCAGGAGCTGTGGGGAGACCGGACCAGTTCTCCACCAACTGCTGGAGGGTTTTCCCAGAGAGCAAGGTAAGAACAGGGGGCCTTCACCTTCCCTATTAGTGGTTTGTTACCATTGCTCCATGCAAACAAAAAGTCTGGTTTTTGACAAGCTCTCACTTGGACCCACCAATCTGGCATGGTCTTCTGTGCAGTTGTCTCTCGTCCTCCCTCTGCAGCTTTTAAAATAATAGTGTTTATCTGGAAGGACTGGCTGGTCTCTGAGGCTGGGTGGAGAACGCATCTCAGCCGGGAACTGGCAATACCCCAGCATGCTGTGGGGAATAAAAATAGCGTCGGATGAAGGGTATAATACACACACACACACACAACACACAGAGAAAAGCTTTACGGGAAGGCTTTTTACACAATCTGCGCCAAACTCTGACATTTGCACTGCTAGAGGCAGGGGTTTGGATACTTCTTACCCACCATCATGTGGAGGATGTCTGCATCCAAGGGACATGCAGAAAGCTCCCTTTATAAACACAGGAGACAAACAGGCATTTCAGGGTACATCTTGTCTGACCTGTTTTAACATCTAGCTGCAGGTGAAATGAGTCACACCCTCCAAGTGCTTTTTTCTCTCCCTGGACTGTGCAGCGCTCCTGGAGGATGAGTTCAGATGCAGACACAGGCTTCGTAGGTGAACTCTGTTCTGAGTGTCTGTGCTCTGGAAATTGGGTGTATTTTGTAGTTTGCTCTTAGGAGCAGGAAAATAGCACACTCGTCTGAGCACCGCATGGGTTGGGGTATCCTGTGTCTCAATCCTGGATCTGACAGAGATTGGCCTCTCTCATTAGCATAAGAAAAATGGCAATTACTTTTCTACAATTCAGTCCAAGATGTGAAAATTAATAGTATTTTTTGCAAACATCTTTACAAAAGTTTGTTTTATGTTGTGCAGGCTAGGCGTGAATTAAGCTTTACTTATTTTTTCCAGTTGTATTTGTTGGGGTTTTTTTAGCATTGTTGCCAAAGAAAACGAGGTATATGTGATTGCAGTATTTGTCTTATAGTGGTTATATCATAAAAAACTTTAAAAGTGATTTGCCAGCTTCAGCTAAGCTTGTGTGAAGGACTTGCCTTGAATCTTTTCAGGCCAAGGAGGCAATGGAAGACAGCTCTCATGTTTCCGAAAAAGGACCTATTTAAAAGGGTGCCAAGACCAACACACCTTGTGAGGACACTGACCCTTTTTATGTGAATTAGACATTCCCATAGGACATGGACCAGATCAGATCCCTCTGGTGGGATCTGAAAGCTGGTGAAGGAGCTGTTCTGTGGGTCTCGGCCAGCTGCAACTAAGCTGGGAGCTGCCGTCTCTTCAGTGTGGTCCAAGGGAGGGTGCATTTCCCTAACACGCCGCCTCCGTCCCCACAGCCGGCTTGGAAAGTTCCCACTTGCTCCGTCCACTCATCCCACTCGCTCCATCTGCAGTGTTTTCCAGTACAACTGTGGGTCTGTGTTGTCAGATGGATCACTGGCGTGGTCCGGGTTAAACAGAGCCCTATTTATTTCTTCAAATTTATTAACCTGGATCATTCAACTGATCTCATTTTCAGTGCTGCTGGGGAGGGGAACAGTGAGTAGTTGTCTTCAGGGCCACAATATTGAGTTAAGGTGCCTTCTAGGATGTTACTGTACTAAATGGTAACAAAGATACAGGGATCTGGACGAATACATTGGATTGTGAGTAACCAGATGAGAGGGAGATGGGGCTTCTACAAGACGTTAATACAGACAAGATAGTTACTTCTGGAACAAATTTTTGAGAGGTGACCACCACCCACATGAGCCTAGCCTGTGCATTAATAAGTGTGACCTGTTGGTTACTGAGTGCAGCCCTAGTCCAGCCTCATGGCAGGGCTCCTCATTCTGCTCTACATGGATGTATGTAGCTGTGGGGACTGAAACATTCTGTTTACTTTCTGTTCCAGTTTTTGGTGCTGCAGAAACACCCAACGAGCTGAGTCAAGGACCGGGTCTCCCCTTGCTGCAGGACTCCGGCTTCCCTTGCCCATCAGCCACATTTGTAGGATGCCACAGCTTGGGTCCCCAGAGTTTATTAGTCACTGTGAAAATCTTTACGTTGATGGCTTTGTGTGGCTTTCCCTCTGTCTGACTCAATGCACACCCACTGTAGTCATCACCATGACAACTGTGTGCCCTTTTGCTATACTGTTATACATTTCTGTGAATTTCCGTGGTGAGGGGCAGGCACGTATTGAATGCCACTAACAACAGCATGGGATGGTCTAGGAATGGGACAGGATGATATCTGGTCAAATATTTGCCACTTTTATGAACTTACTGTAATTCTTCGAGACTTTTACTAGTTCTTTAATCCATTCATGTACCTTCCATGGAGTCACTTATTAAGGGACCTTTGTGAATGGAATAAGGTCATGGAGGGATGATTTTCGCAGTACCGGTACACCGGTACAAAAAAAGACAGCAGACAAGGAATGCATTTCAAAGCATCTGGAAAGGCCACAGCTTTACTGATTAATTCAGCAGTAGATGGGAGAACTTGTACGTGTGTCAGCCTTGAGCTGGCTCCCTGACCTCTCATTGCCGCTGCCCTCATCTGCATGTGGATTTGGGTTCGGTTATACAAGCTGGCACCTCACAGGAGCTGCTCCAGCAGTAATGGACCCATTGCCAATGCCTTCGGTCGGGTCCCTCTTTGGAAGTGGTGATGGGCTGAGTTTACAGTTATGACAAGTTACCTTTCGGTATGGAGGGGAGGGAAAGGAGGTTGAGGTTAAGATTAAATGAAGAATTTTAAGTTCCTGTTTTCTCCTTATAGATAACCCAAATACTTCAGTTGCCAGGGCTGACCATCAGTTATCTTCTACTTAACCTTTGTCAGCTCAGTAATTAATGTCACCTCCATTCCCTCTCCTTCCCAAAATAAATACATTAAAAGCAAGAAAAACAGGAATGTGGTCTCGTGAGACAGGATTTGTGTCACACAGGGCAGTCTTTCACAATCCCATCCATAAAGGAAATGAAGTTCTACACTGAATCTCCATCACATTAATGAATTTAGCAGTTGCCGTGAGACAGGGGTATGGCTTGAGATGTGCTGTGCACACAGTTAATTCAGTTTCTTCTGATAAATTCCTTTGGGGTTTGTGTCTATTCCTGGGACATACCTTTGGACATGCCTATGTGTAACCACTCTGAAAAGGGTCAGGGACAACTGAAATAGCTCATCCAATTTAAGATTTCAAATAAGCCTCTCCAATTTGCTGAAGAACGTTAGATTGCATGAGGTGTTTTTCTGTTCTTATTTATAGAGAAAAATAGCCAGTAATAGTTATTAGACATTAATAGAATTAAGTCTCCATGTAAACACATTTAATCCTATTCTGGCTTAGGTTAAACCACTGTAGAAGTGGATCAAATCCAACCACATGAAAAAATTCCTAATATGGAAAAATTTGGTAATGAAAAGCAACTATTACTGCTAGAATTCACATCTCATTTATTTCCCCAGTTCTTTGTCTGTATAAGAGGATGTTTCTTTTCTTGTACTAGTACATATTCTAATGATATCATGTAGTCCTGCCCAAGACTAGATCCCTGCTGCGCTAGGAGTAGTACTCTCTTGGTTGAGGGTGGACGTCCTGAAGAGGGGACAGTCTGCATGGGGTGACACAGGGGTGAAATGGTTTCCTTGGGGTGACAGAGTAGTTCAGCGAGTGGATGAGGACCAAGACCCTCGTCTCCAAAGTGCCGTAATCTCACAGTGTCACCTGGGATTTGACGGTCTGCCCAGTTTTGCATTTCAGAGTGAAAAAGAAAATAACAAACACCTGTGAACACATCCAGGTTTCATGAGAAAGCTGAGGGGAGGGTGGGTGCAGGGCTGTGAATCAGCCCACCTTTGCTCCCTTGGAAATACTGCTCCACCAAGGTAGATTAGTCCTGAATTCTTGACCCCCAGCTAACCCCTGGATTTCTGAGTCCCTGGGCATTTTCTGTACTAATTCAGAGTGCAGCAGGCTTCTTCAAAGTAGCTACCCATAATCGTTTCAGGGTGTAGCACTTTCTGTCCCAAGCAGAGAAAGAGGAAAGGATTCATTGAAGAGCTGTTCCAGGCTCCTACCTGCATCCTACGAGAGGCTGAAGGAACATCTCCTCCTGTGGAGGTGGCAGCAGGGCTTTGGGAGTGTGTCTTCTCCACTGCATGGGCATAAAGTGGGGGAAAAGCCCACAACTGTGAGTGGTTACCGGGTCCTTGGTCTCACTCGGCCGGAGCAGATTTGCCCTGAAAATCTGATGGTGTTCATCACTTCGGCTGCCCATCACTGCAGCAGGGGTGCGTTCGGCTTTCCCCAAAGCGTTGGCTCCGTGCTGAGGCGTGGCAGCCCTCAGACTTAGACCCCTGTGCCACTGGGCTTGGCTCATCTAGGTGACATATGGCCAAGTGGTTCTGGGGCAAAAAACCCCCAACATGGTGATTTCCTGGCTTTCAGAAGGGCCCACTTCAGGATTATGAGGTATGGGCAGTGTCAAATTCGTGAAGTCTTGGCTTTTCTTCTGCAGAAGTCACAGGTAAGTATATTCTGTGCAGGGAGATAACCTCTGGCTGGTGAAGTTTTGAACTCGGAGGAGGAAGGGAGAAATGAAAGAACAAGAGTAGACTGGGGGAAAAAGGGAGCTGAGGGTAGTTTTCAGTGAAGTTCAAGCCTTTGAGAAATTAAAAACTGGTGCTGCGGTCTTTGTTGTTGTCGTTCTGGTCTTTATAAACAGGTGGCAGGACAGAAGTTGTCCAAGTTACCTCGTGCCTCTCCCAGCGGCGCATTCAATGCTGCGCTGGACGCGGGAGCGCTGTGAGCCCCTGCCAGACTGCAGGCAGCTGCCTGCCTTGCAGCATCCCCGGCTGCCTCCAACCACCCGCCAGGCAGAAGCTGGCAGGGGGACGGGGGGTGCTCAAGCTGTGAAGTAGGGTCATGGCCAGAGAGCAGGGAATCGTTGGGTAGAGGATGTTTTCCCCACCCCAGATGTTTTCAGGGACCCAGCCGCTCTGGTCTGGCACAACATGGGGCAAAGCAGCACAGCAGGAGAGGGAGATCAGTGGAGGAACCAGCCATCTTCTCTGAGACACGGCCTGGGGACACATCCTGGCAGCTGGTTGCTTTCAGCATGCCGTCATCTGCCAGAGGTGCCACACTGCCCTCCAGGGAAAGAAAGGCACAAACAAAACAACACAACCCACCTTCCGAATCTTCATTTAGAGAGCGTGGCTTCAATTAAATGCAATTACTTAATTTTGAATCAAGGGCAACTTCTCTTGCATGTGTTTGCTGTCCCCAGTGGCTTCTCTGAGAGAGAGTTGCTCCATGAGGGTAGGCGCTAATGAAGGAGAGCTTCCAAATGAGTGCATGTGTCGCTGCATCTAGGTCAGAAGAGCCAGATGAAAGTATCTTCCATGTTTCTCTCTTGTTTTTGTTTTGTGTTTGTTTTTTTTTAAACTGGGCTTCTAATAAACATGTTAACTTTCCAATTCATTATAAGCAGCTGCATCTATCAGCAGCACACAAGGATATATTTACTACATTTGAAAGCTCTCTAACGAAGCTTTGAAGTCCAGCTCATCCCAGATTCATACAGGGAAGGAGCTGTAGCCATCGTGGCACTCTTCTGCTGACTTCTGAAGATGTGAAACTTGAAAGCAACTATTTCTTTGCAAATATGGACAGGCGTGAGAAGCCTTTTTATAAAAAGTAAATAGATATTGAAATATGGATACTCAAATGGATACTTCAAAACCCACATCTGACTGTCACAGAGTTTTGTTTGTGTATTGCAGGGGCTTTCTTTTACTCTTCTTACCAACACTATCCCTACACAGTCCGTATTTGCATTTAATCCCATGCTGCTTTTCATTTTAGTATCATCATCTAGAGAACCAGAGCTTCCTTATCCTGCCTCAGTCCTGCATTCAAGAAAACTGGTTGAACCTTAAAAAAAAAATTTAAAAAATTTCATATGAGTAACATGCATAAAATCAACAGAAAGGTTTTTACTCTGTGGATCCTTCCACAGCTCGAGGCTCAGATTCCTTTTTCTCAGGGGCCTGAGAGATGCTGCAGGGTGAAATAACTGCAGCATTAAATAGCACGGCATCACGAAACAGTGGATATTGCTGGGTTTTATAATCACAAACCCTGTTATGGTGCTTCTCCATGGTGCTCCCAGTACACCCACACATATTAGACATATAAACTCTCCAGGAAACGCTTGTGTTGCCGTGTGAAACCACACAGCGTGGCACACGGAGAACCTAATTGCACCCTCCAGCCACTCCTACAAAACTAGCAATAAGCTAAGCTAGAAAGTATTGAACACATTTGGATTTTCCAGTCTCTGGAAGGGTATGTACGTTGAATTAAACTTAGAGCTGTGTAGTCTCCACTGAATTACTGTTTCCTTTTGGTCTGTACTAAAGATAGTGATGGAACAGGTATGAGCGTGTGCAATGGGTAGGTAGGTATCACAGTATTTGGGTTCTTCCTTGCTTTCTTCCTTCTCTTTATTCAATTTCTTTCCTTCTCTTGGTGTCGGGATATTTGTAGTTCTTCAAGGCTCCATCTTCTGCATCAAAAATAAAGGTGAAACCCATTTTTAATCTACACTTTTAAGAAAGTGTGTGTGTGTATATACGTACCCTATCTATGCAGTGGCACATATCTGAGGTTACTGTGTTGTGATCAGCTCCATTTAAATTCACTACAAGCAATTAAGATAGAAAGGAAGGAGAAATGGCTATTCCTTCAATACTGTTTCCCCATCTCCCAGTAATGTTCGCCGTATGCGATGTCCTTTGGGTGCTGACTCTGTTGTGGATTTCTCCCCCATAGATCATCTTCCGGAAGATCAGCGATGTCAAGAAGGAAGAAGAGGAGCGCCTGCGCCAGAAGAATGAGGTGACGCTGAGCATCCCTGTGGACCACCCTGTGCGGAAACTCTTCCAGAAATTCAAACAGCAAAAGGAGATGCGTAATCAAGGCTCAACCCACATCGACCCGGAGAGGAACCAGCTTCAGGTGGAAAGCCGGAGCGTGCAGAACGGGGCCTCCATCACAGGCACCAGCGTGGTCACTGTGTCTCAGATCACCCCCATCCAGACGTCCCTGGCTTACATGAAAACCAGTGAGGCCGTGAAGCAGAACAACAGGGATGCGATGGAGCTCAAGCCAAATGGAAACGGGGACCAAAAATGTCTCAAAGTAAACAGTCCCATGCGGATGAAAAACGGGAATGGGAAAGGGTGGCTTCGACTGAAGAACACGATGGGGACTCACGAGGAGAAGAAGGAGGACTGGAACAATGTCACGAAGGCTGAGTCCATGGGGTTGCTGTCTGACGACCCCAAGTGCAATGACTCGGAGAACGGTGTAAATAAAAACCCACTGAGGAAAACAGACTCTTGTGACAGTGGAATAACAAAAAGTGACCTTCGCTTGGATAAAGCTGGTGAGACTCGCAGCCCTCTGGAGCACAGCCCTATTCAGGCTGATGCTCGGCACCCTTTCTACCCTATTCCTGAGCAGGCCTTACAAACCACGCTGCAGGAAGTCAAGCACGAACTCAAAGAAGATATCCAGCTGCTAAGCAGTAGGATGGCTGCCCTTGAGAAACAGGTGGCAGAAATTTTAAAAATATTGTCTGAAAAGAACGTACCCCCGATCTCTTCCCCCAAGTCTCATTTATCACCCCAGCGGCCCCCCCAGATACCCTGTCAGGATATTTTTAGTGTTTCAAGGCCTGCATCACCTGAATCAGAAAAAGATGAAATCCACTTTTAGCATATACCTATGTGTATATATGTATACAGTATATATGCAGAGGTGTATATATACCTTTATACATATATATGTGTGTGTGTATACGGTAAATATATATACATATATATTTTCACTTGCATCCAATATGACTTGAACACACCAAGGATTTTGATATGTAAATATTGCATGTCCAGCTGGATTCTGGCCTGCCAAAGAAAACAATTATTAACATAGATATTGCTTGTATAATATGCAGTTGACTGCATGCACACTTTACATTTATTTATAATCTCTATTATGTAATAAAAGAATGACTTTTGTTTAACAAAGGCAATGTACTATTTAAAGAATCAGGGTCTAACCTGCCAATATTGCCATGACAGTTTTGATCTCAGGCTGGGTGAATTGAGCTTTTATTTCCTCACT
This sequence comes from Astur gentilis, assembly GCF_929443795.1. Taxonomy (NCBI): domain Eukaryota; kingdom Metazoa; phylum Chordata; class Aves; order Accipitriformes; family Accipitridae; genus Astur; species Astur gentilis. The sequence goes on from NC_064904.1 coordinate 15,837,156, forward strand.
GTCTTTTCTGCCGAGTTAAGCAGTAGATTAACATGACGTAGAGGACACGTTCAGACTCCAATTAGTATTGTTTCCTGGTATCATTCCATTACAATATACTGTATATTTGGTGATAAATTCCCCTGCTCCTCCTAAAGGGAGGGCTCAGTTCAGTGGCCAGGGAAGGGCACCGTGTCTGGTGCTGGGGTGGATCACTGGAATTTGTTCGTGTGGGTATTGTGCATGCAGAGCCTTTTATTTCAAGTATCCTCCTGCTCTTTTAACATCGTAAGTAAGAAATAATAATGGTGATTTATGTAACAAAATGAAACTAACAGAAACTGTCTCAGCTGCACTCCCTGAGTGTTTGGGGGTAACTTCTTTCTTGAAAACCTCCTTTTACTGATTCCATTTTTACTGAACTGTTAGAGTAACATTATGTAGATTCTCTCTGCAGCACTCAGCGACGGTGTCCGGATCTGTCAGTATCTTCATTAGGATGTCCCATTTTTGCAGGGTTGAGGTTGCTCTCCTGCTGTCCCCCCCATTGCCCCTGGCAGAAAGACTTGGCACGAGGTCTGAGCAAGGGAGAGAACAATCGTATTTCAGCTCCTCGGGAGCCATGTGAGCAGGTTTGAAAGCCCGAAGTTATAAAGCTGCAGTTAATCCCCCTCCACTCTCTTTTCTGAGGACGCTTATCAGTCTGCAACTGCCTTTGAGAAAGAGAGAAAATAACCAGTCAGGGTAAAATTCCCTTTAGTCCACTGGATGACAAAATTTGGCTGGGAGAGTGGTGGGTGTGTTGGGGAGATGAAGTCCTCCCTAGGGTGCTGCCCGCTTGCTCTTGCCTTGGCCTCGTGGAAGGTTTCAGTGCGCGGAGGGGAGGCACGCTTCAAGAGCAGGCTTGCAGTGCCCGCACAGCCAGTTGTCACGCGTACGAAGTCCCTTAGGTCTGTGTCAGATGCTCTGACCCTCCTCTTAGTTGGCTCCCATCAGCATCTCCCAGTCTTGAATCGTGCTCAGAGCCCGTCTCCACCTCCTCGGCTCGAGCGTCGCCCTCCACGCGACACTCCTGGCTGCAGCAGGGCAGGCTCTTGCACTGGATCCTGCTTGTTCTCCTGTTTGGAGCTGAGGTTTTGGACTCTGCCTGGGTCTGCACCTGAGTGTGGTGGGGTTTTTTGCCTCTCTGTTTGCACTGGTTTGGAATCCAGGTACATGTGATGCACAGCAGAAATGGCCATCGCGGCTTCAGAGCTGTTAACCGGTACAGCTTGAGGCCAGCCCAGCAGAGTGCAACGGCTCCTTCACAGAAGGATTTCCCCTTCACGCTTAAATGGCCTCTTGCATCAAGATCCCATGTTTTCAAAAGTGCCCGGAGCAAAACATATATGTACCACAAGGCATCACTATGAATCAGGTAAATAAAAGACATGTTTGTAATTAGTGGGCATCTTTACCAGACACCAATACCAGAACCATTACTTAACATTAGGAAACTAAACTAAAGTAAATTGCTTCCTGAAAAACTTAAAAAACCAAATCAAACCAAACCATCATTTGCAGTAGTGGCAATTAGGAAACTGCATCTTAGGGTGAACATATCTTCTACTGTGAAATCCAAACCCATGAATTCCCAAAAGTTCATAAGGAAGCCGAAGAAGTCATTGCTTCTGTTGTGTGAATTCCTGGAGGCTTTTTGGGAGATGATGGTCTTTCTCATTTGCTGTTCCTTTCTGTCCGGTTCCTGCCTCTTCTCCAGGTCCTTTCTTTAGGAAGTTATAGGGGGAAAAAAAAAAAGGAAGAATAAAAAGCCACCAAAAGGGACAGCTCTTCCCAAAAGCCTGGTGGTTAGGCTGCCTGCTCATTATAGTTTTCCACAGCTGCAGTTGCCACTGTCAAAACTTTCAATTGTATTTTGCAGCTGTTGTTCTGACACAAGCGTAAGTCTGAAGCTCTGCTACCATGCTTTGGTCTTCGAGGACGAACTGCACTTGCAAAATAGCAGGACCTTCAAGGTCCTACTCTAAATCCTACCCTGGGACTTGGGTAGTTAATTGGGTGGTTAGAGGGTTAGGGAGTTACAGGGTTGCTTCAGGCTCCTGGAGTATGTACAGACCTTGTGGGTACAATTTAAGTGCCAAGCTTTGAAGATTTGAATGTTCTTGTCTGACTTGGATTGCTGGTTAAGAAAGACTCAGCAACTGCCCAGAGCTGCCCAGTGAATAGCTGAGTCACAGAGGCTGTCTGGGGGCCAGATTTTGGTAAAGTTCCTTGAATGCATGAATCTGCCACGATGCGATGCTGCAAAAGAGCCAGCAGGGTAATGGGGGTGACTTTGTTAGAAAGCTTTAGCCTTAATGGCATTCCTCTGCCTTTGTGAAGCACTTCTTTTCTTTGTAACTGATACTAATTCTAGTTAGAACTGTATGGCATGCAAAGGGATCTCCATTTAGGTTTATCTTGCAAGTCAGGTGTAACATTGTGGCACTTTACAGTGAGAGGACCTGTAACAGGATTAATCTGACCTTGAAAATTATTTGAGCCCAGAATGTCTATTACACAACTGGTTAAAATGTGTAGTGGCTAAAAGCTATATATAGTGTAAAATACCAAGTTCATGAAACAAATATGGTGTTTCCAGGTCCATTTCTAGTGCTGCTTTGGCTCTGATATTCCAATATTGTCCACTGCAAGTTCGGTGGAACCAGCTTGTACTTTGTAGGAGGTAGTAGCGCAATGGGTGTCTTGCAAACATGATAAATGCAGCCAGCAGATGGGCTATCCCAGGTCTTGTGTGCTGGGGGTGCGGCCGGAGGCCCAATTTGCAGGATTGACTCTGGTGGCTATTGCTCTGAAAATTTGGCTTGTACAATTCCGAAGCACTTTGCCTTTGCAATTTCATGGTGGGAGCATTACGTGTTGTTTCATGGAGTTGTTACCTGGGCGCTGGTTCCTGTCCCCTAGCGGTTGTGCATGATGCGATCCAGCATGCTGCCGACTGGGGCGTTCCTTTTCCGTTAAAGAAGCATGAGTCATGGTCCTGTAGTTCAGGCTTGACTGAAAGCAACCACCTATAGTCATAAGTGCAATAAGGACACAATCGTGTCTCTTCCACCTAAGCCGGTGCACAAGCAGCTACGTGCTGCGCGGAGGGAGCTCTCGGCTGCATGCTTCCTTTCCTTTAAGAGCTGTAGACCTGTACAGATGTTCCTGCCGTGTGCTGGTAACAGCGTTCTTGGCACTTACCATGTGCTTTGTGTGTTCAGAGCATTTTACCTGCACAGAAGTGGATTTTATCTTTGTGGACTTTGGAATAGAAATCAAACGTGTACAGAAAACTAAACACTTTCCAAAGCAAATGAACTAGAGTACCTTTAATAGCTTTTTTGTGTAATGTTACATATACGAGATAGAAGAGCATTTCAGGATAATAACTAAAAAAATTAATTGTTGTAGTGAAGATTCCGTTCTAATGAGTTTGTATTTGTAAATCCTTTTTTCCATTTTTCTGTCTTTGCCAGGGGACAGGGGTTAGAGCAGAGCTGACTCTGGAAGTGACAAAGTTAAGCTTTGCCCATTTGTTCTTTTCCCTCTTCTGCAGAAGTAGCACAACTATAGGGACTGGATGCTGCTGGCACCAAAGTTTGGGCTCATTGCTAGATTCAAATTCAGTCTGCATTTGCCACCACATGGAAAGCAACTCTGTTACACAGGTGTGAACTGAAGGTTGAATCTGATGATCATATTGGACCTTAAAGTGTATTTTGGATCCCAGGATAATTTTAGAGAACTGGCAGCTGCAGTTGTACGTTGTACTATTTGCAAGCCGTGAGCGGTTGCTCTGGAAGTAACTGAGACCATTATACAGACGTCATCGTTTGCATGGGTCAGAAAACAGATGTTGTGCTCATGAAATAGCTTGGAGGCTTTTTGGGGAAAAAGATGTCCTGAACTGGAAGGGAAAATAAAAAGCCAAAGGTTTAATATGGATTTTGGGAGTGAGGAGGTAGAGGGATATATTATAATGAATCGACACTTTTTTACTTAGATTTTGAGCATTTAGAAAACCCAAACCTACCTTTTGGATGTCAGAATTGGACAGATTGTTTGTTAAAATAAATATTTTTTTCCTAAGTGAGGTGGCATCAAAGTGATACCTGTTTTTTAAAAAAAGTGTTCAAATACCATTTTCCTACAGAAGAGGGTTTTAACAGGTTTTGTCACTGTTGTTTTTAATAGGCTGCATCTACAGGCTTTTTTTCAGTTCTTTTTTTGTACCAGAAGCTCCTGTGTTAACACATATCTTCATGTCTATAGGATCTATAATGCTTTGTAGTCTTGCTGCTAACATACTTGTTAGAGAGAGTTTGAGAAGTGAGATTCCTTTGGAGAAAGGCATGTCTCCGTGGCAGCCCAGGCTCTGTGACTCTCCCATCCTGAGCTGCAGTGAGAGCTGTGAGCACTAAACAGCAATAGTTTGCATTTTTCTTGGCACTTCTGGATCTGCACTGCTATCCTTCAGGGAATTTAAGGAAGGAAATAGAAAAGTCGACGCTGTCATTTTTCCTGGATGGCCCCAGTCCTTCACGTATGTCTGTGCTGCCAAAGCAGCGCTTTCCCACGTAGCCTACAGAGAGGAAAAGTTTGATCCAGCTAGATTTACACGCCTGGGAATATTTTTTATAACTTTCCCTTTATTTTTTGGTACAAACTGATAACATGATCTCTACGTGTTTTGTTGGTTTTAGTATGTTAAAGTGCATTTCAAAATTAAATAAATTCTTAAAGCACAGTGCTGAATGGAGCTAAACCAGACAAGAAGTCCACATTATTTCTGGCAGAAAAGCAGCAAATTTTCCTACTGACATAAAGAATATTGTGCAAAGATCAGCTTCGTGATATCTAACAAATGTCAAACAAAATAAAATCATCCTTACTGAGGGTGCATTTAATCATACAGAAAATTGACCTTGTGTTGCACAGTGGGACAAGAAGGCACATATTGATTTTGAATATTCAAATGATAGAATCATTCAAAAAGGGCTTGACCAGGCCATGATAAATAAATCATATTAATTTATCATATGTTAATCAGCCTCCCGATGCAAGGCAGGTGGAACCAGGCACCTGGGGCAATATTCTCACAACTTTTTTATCCATCGTCTATAAAGCAGATAAGTACATTTCTTCATTATTTTCTGCTTGGAGATGTAAGTTTGCTTGGCCCATAGTCTGAGACTATTGGTGTGCACCAACTCAGTGTTTGGCTGTCTGCCACAAATACATCAATTAGCCTTAATTAAAAGCCCTATAAAAAGGATTTTATATTAGGTTGGGCTCAATCCCCCACACACATCCTCCCCTGCCAGTGGCATGAGTGCATGTTATCTGGTTCAGAGCAGATTCAGTTCAAACCGAGCCATTGGCAGAGTATATTTCTGCCTGCCTGCAAAGGATATATCGACACACCATATGCATATATACCTGCCTATTTGGAATGGGGACTCAGATCTGGCCCATTTAAGACAGGTGTTTTGGACAGGTGGGATAAATCGTGCTGTGGAGGTGCCAGTCTCTCATCATTTACTGTAGAGTAATGACTTTAGATTAGACACTTTATTTGTAGACTGCTGGAGGGTAAATGAAGTGAATGCAACCCATAACTCAAGCTCCCAGCCTGATCTCGTTTGTATAAAAAGATGCCTCCTAAAGGAACCACTTACCATCTTCCCAGCACGGAAGAACTTTCATATAGGTGTGACTAACAGTACTGGGAACGCTGAAATGTCTCAGCCTGCAGCCAGAAACAAAGTGTTCAGCTCCTAAACTGCTAATGAGAGCTCCATAAAGACACTCAGATGCTCAGTTCTTGGCCTGTGGTGATCAGGTTTTTAACTTTTTACCCCAATGCCGTGACAGGATAGTCCAGGGACCCCCATTTTCACAGGTATATAGCAGTTGAGACGCTCTTCATCATGATGCGCAGCGCCAAGGCACAGCAGGGAATCGCCAGTCAATTTTTGGACAGTAAAAGACTACCACCTATTTGGGATCTTTGACTGCTCTGAGGTATTGAGGATGTTAGGAGTTTTATCGCTGAGCTGTGGCCTGCAGTGGAAAGAACCCAAGGCTCGGAAATGTCCAACAAAGGGAAAAATTGCAGTGAAGAACTTCCAAGGTAGACAGAGAGTGACCAACTGCCAGGCGATTGCCCAGGCTACAGCAGAGCCCTGGCTCTGTGCTGTGCAGTGGGAGGAGAGGGGGGAGAGGGAGAGGAAAGGGTGTAAAGAACAGTGTCCAAAAATGGTGACAATGTTCCACTGAAGTCAATACTTACTAGTCGCTGCATAGTGGCTGTTTGCATCTTCCTAATTTATTTATTTGGAAGTTGACAGGCTCCTCTTTCCTTCAGGTGGCATTTAAGGATGAGTCTGGCAGGTCTTTCTGGGGTGACACCTGTGGAACAGGGAAAGGCCGTTAGAGGATACTCAAATATAGATGCCCTAAGGGGAAAACGTGCGCTTCAGGACAGCCAAAGCTCTTCCAGCTTGCCAAAGGCCTGTCGGAAGGGGGCATATAGTATCCAAACTGTGTAGCATCGGTGTTGGGACTCTATATTTGAAGCTGGCCCTGCTTTAAGCAGGGGGATTAGACCAAATGATTTCCAAAAGGTCCCGTCCAAGCTATGTTGTTTTATCATTCAGTGATTCTGTACATTTTAATAGCACAAATAGAGAGGAGGTAAAATTTGAAGGTTCTTAGTTATGTTCCATTATTTTCTGGTTTTCAATTTAAATACCATACTGAGGAATGTGGTGCCAACTTTCAAGATAATGAATATTTCTAAGAGCTGATACTCATCAAGCAGACACCAGAGAAATTTGGCATATTCTGAAACTATGGCATATAAATAAATGAAGCCCGTCACTGGGCATCAGCTAACATCTACAGTTGATGCCAAACACTGAAAAAAATGTCTCAGTGACCATGCAGTTTCTGGAAACAGTGGGCTAATATGGATGCATTAGCAACACCCACTCGCTCTTCCAACCTCTTCCCTGGCCCAGTGAAAGGTGATTATGGTGTCCGAAAATGCCATCAGAAAATCAATAGCATTTGAGCTGGTTTTCGGTGTTGCACTGGCAGACATGCACATCCAAGGCTATAGAAAACGTGTGAAGGGCAGTGGCAAGTAGGTTTCTTGTTAGCGGCTGGATCTGGAGGTGATTCTCAACCCTCTGGAATCAGCCTGCTCCTGCCATTGTTGTTGGCGGACACCATTGCTGAAATGGCCTGGGCTTGCCCAAAGGGTCTGGGTACGTCCATGTTGGCCCGTGCACATCCTTAGAGTCTGTCCCAGCCCCATTCCCAGGCTTATTCCCTGCTTTTCTAGGCACATTCCAAGGTTTACATCTGGCCCTATTAGATTTAACTGAAAAGCCATTTTTCCAGACTCTGTAACCTCCTCCATATCCATGATGCCTCACAGGGTTACTCAAAAAATCCTTTCCAATCTGTGGCTTAGCAGCAAGTCTCCAAATTAAACCAGAATAACAGGGCAAGCCTTCTTCCACTCTCGGTGCACTATTTTATTAAACAAACCTTCATTTTAATTTTATTTATGGACCTTTTGTACAATCTCGAACAGTACAGTGTTCCATGGGATAGCAGGGATTGGAGAGTTTGCGGGTTTTAATGAGCCGGTTTGAGAAGGGGAACTCAAGTGAGACACCAGCTTCATGCTCAGTCCAGCATCTGCCATGTGTGACCATTTCCTCTGGTTTCCTTCTCCAGTTACACCTTAGGTAAACTTCACCACCAGCGGCACTTTGAACCGATGCCGTGTAGTGCTAGTAAAAGTCTTCTTCATTTCCTCGGGCAGACCTTAGGGCTCTGCTCAACATTTCCATGTCTGCTATGCCAGGACACGCAGGTGCTTTCCCATCCTAGGCTTGGTTTCAGAAGAATTTCCTGAGTTGTTGCACCTCTTTTCTCCATCACCACTTTGTTTTCCTAGGAAAAACCCCTTTTGTGCTGGTGTCCACCTCCTCCAGCTGGTGGGGCAGGAGAGGACACGACGGCTCATTGCAAGCAGGCGAGGAGTGGTGTGGTACACTGTGCTTTCTGGCTGATCAATTGGGAATCCAGTCGCATCCAGGGCTGCTGCCAGGACCATTAGTCGGACGTCACAGTTCAGTTTGTAAATTAGGTGTCTTACCCGAGCTCTTATGGAAAAAGTATTTTTTTTTCTCTAAAGCAAAACAAAATTTCTGCTCTGCTTCTAATTAGTCCTTTGTTGTCCCTGCAGGATTAATTACTGCCTTCTTCACTTGTATCATCAAATGTTGTTTGGCAATGGCTTCTTTTTTTTTTTTTTTTTTTTTTTTTATTTTAGGTATAATTAGGAGTCCTGGCATTACAAACAAGCTCAGTCAGGTGGTACTTAAAAATTACAGAGCTGGAATGTCATCTACGCTAGTAGTTTAAACCTAGCTTTTGAATCCCAGCAACCCCATTGCACTCACTGTATGTTCAGAGCTTATTGCTATGGGGTCATCAGTACATTAGTGTGAATGTCCTCCTGAAATCAGTAACAGAAGGGGTTTTGTTCTGCAGAGTCCTCCCATGATGTGGCTCTTCTTAGAAAAGCACTGTGGGTCCAAGGATGCTATGGTACCTCCCAACTCTTCCTACGGTCCGTTGATGCCACATTTCTTTTTGACTTAAAGGAAGGGCTGAATGCCACCAACTGCATAATTCTATCAAGTGGTAAATTCAATTTATCGAGTAGGAGAGGCTGTAGCTAGCAAGGATTTGGGTTTTAAAAATCTGCCTTGTGGGAATTGGGCAAGCTACCAGAAAGACAATAAAGGATTTATCTGGCAATGCATGCCAAACATGTGAGCGGGAGAATTTATTGATACCAGTGAAAAAGCTCATTAGCGTTAAAGTGCAAAGCAAACACTGTAAATGTACCTTTCAACTGTCCCAATAAAAGCCCTGTACTCAGACAAGGGGAACTAAGGCTTGTTTCTGGGGAGTGCAGAACTCGCTAATCAGCTTTCCCAGAAAACTTGCATGCAAAACATGTTCCCTCAAATGGAATAGTTAGCACTATTTTACCAGCACCAGCAAATTTCACAACTAGCCTCAATGTATTTCCCCTGCCACTAGTTCCGCAGTGATTCAGAGATGCTCCTAAAGCTGGTACTGCAGTATTTCTCATAGGACAGGTTTGTTCCCTTCCTTGCTTGTCACTGATTGTCGATTATTTGCCCTTTAAGAAAGCTGTGGCCCTGTAAGGGACATGGGACACCACAATAAACCTGCAGCTTGTGGGGATGCAGTGGAGATAAAGGTTCACCGTATTTTTTTCCGGAAAACATGCCAGTAATAAAAATACGCTTGCTAACTGTCTAAAGCTCCAATGCCTTATCAGCACAGTTTATGTAACGAAATCCCATTAGTACTGCAAACCGTTCTCACATGAATTAGGACATGATATGCTTCATAAACTTTACATACCTATTTACTGTTGTTATGCATATAGCACACGGCTGGGGCTTTTACATGCAGGTGTAGTTCTGTATCTTGTGATAATTTCTGCGTGTTTTCAAAGCTACGTAATATGAAGCAGAATATTTTCCACAATGAAAAGCAGTGTTTCCCTTCCTTGTTTGTTTATCTCTTTTCTCTTTCTCTTTCTTTCTGTCTTTTCTTTCACTTTTCCTCCTTCCTTGACTTCTTTTTTTTCTTGCCTAGATTATTAGGCTAGCAACTTGTAGAAATGGGAACATTGATTAAGTAATGTTGTATCAGCAGATTTAATGACATAATGATCTGGTTTGCTATTTGTGTTCAGAAGAAATAATATGCTGATAGGAATTGTAGTTAGAGCTGATTTGTTAATGTCCTGCTTAAATACCAGCCAGTGACAGAGTGATTCAGTAAAGTGGTCTCAGCAGATCTTCTCACTTGCGTTCTTTGTTTTGAAGGTAAATATTTTCAGACTTCAGGAATCTTCTGTAAATGTTCTTATTAAGCTCAGTGGAAATCTTTCCATTAATTTCTCTGTAGTCTAACCCAGTTCTCACAGACGGACCTGGACAGTGAGTTCCAGTGTGGGCTGAGCTTTCTCAAAACTGAGAACTGCGGGTACTAGAATTTTAATTTCAGGCCCTTGTCTAATGCAAATGGATCCAAGATTTCATGCCCTACAAAATGCTGCACGCCAAATGCAGGCAGAAATGTACAGGATGTGTTTGAAGATTGGGACAGCAAGGTGAATTGCCATAAAAATCAGCTGAACCGATCAGGGAAAGGGCACTTTTTAATTAATACATATTTGAATCCAAATGACTTATTCTCGGTGTCTGAACTGTCAGTAATTTCCATCCAAAGTAACTGCTCAAAATTCATGACTGTCTAGAATATCCTTGTGCAAGCCAGATATGTGCATAATCTGTGCAAACTCTCTCTGGGGAGAAGCACAGTTAAAAATAAAGTTATTATTGCTACCACAGAGACACACGGTGACAAAGACAGGAGGTTGTGCACCAGGTACTGTGGGACTCTGAATCCTGCCCTGCAGCCCTGTATCCAAGCATTGCCGATTCGGACGTGGGCTGATGTGCTCAGCTTTTGTTTGTGTTTCCTCATGTCCATCCGCAGCTGGAGCGGAGCAGAGCATCACACAGGGAAGGAGCAGCTTGCGTAGGACTTCATGAAGTGTAGCCCTCACCCCAGACCAGGCTTCAAAGGGTGAAGTCCTGGTTCCGTGAGGGCCATGGGAGTTTTGGCATGGGTTTTAGGATTCCTCCCCTGCCTTCCCCATCCCTTTGAAATGCTTATGTGTTCCCACTTATGTTTAGGAACTAGTCATCCTAGTCTCTTAAATGAGGGAAAGTCTGGGGAATATATACTGGGAGGAAAGAGAGACGAGGGGTGGGCATGATCCTGCCTGTGTGTCTGTGCACCCCCAGCTCCCCAGTGGTGTCTGGTGAAGTACCCTCGTAACGCCGTGCTCACAGTACTCTGACAATTAGCGGCAGGGGGAGATTTTTCTAAATGAAGCGTTGTCATCTTTGAGGACCTCATTACAGTCAAAATGTCGTACTATTTTTCTAGCTTTTTTTCTTAGGCTTTCCCCCTCACCCCAAATGAGAAGCGAAAACTAAACTGAGCAGGAGCTGCTATACAAGCCTGCACAGAAGAGGCTAAATCTCAAAAACCACCCCAGCCTGCCCTCGTGATGTACCCACATGGTCTGTGCTGAGCACCCATCCTAGGCATAACCTGCCTTCTCTTTCTTTTTCTCTGCTGACATGCAACTGCACTGCCAGTACACTTCTTTTCTTTTCCTTTCCCTGGGAGCAGGCAGCTTTGTATTGCCAGCTCAGCGCTCACTGACCCACGCTTGTGCTGCGATGTCTCGCTCTGCACCCCTGAGCACCTAACAGGGACAATCCTGCAGCGCTAATCCCTGGCTTGTGGGAATTGTTCCACTAACATTAGCAGGACTTTCTTCCCAAGCAAAGCATAATGGGCCTTAAAGCCTCCTTTTTTTTACCCTGAGGTCCTTAGTTTTGATTTAAAATGTCAAGGTGTCCCATTGGCTGAAAAAGCACCAGCTGGTATAATGGTGTTTGTGCAACCCTCATGGAGAAGTTGGGCAAAACAACTGGTTTTAAAAGCTCATATGGGAAAAAACTGATCTACAGAGTAACTGCAGCTTTTGAATGTATGTGATTCACAGACACTGGACTGCGGGGAAGAAAAATATTTTGAGAAAACTCTTTTTTGCAAGGGAGAAATTGGGGGAAAAGGTTATTGCTTAGATAATGTTTCTTTTGTTACTACTTGCTGCTCTTTGTACACTAGCCAATGCAAATGACATTCATGTTACTGATGATATTTTTGAACAGCCCAGCTATCTTTTTTGCTGTTGTTAATATACTGAGGATTTGGGGGATTTTAAATGCCTCTGCCTTTCAGGATTATTTCTACAAAAGCAATTGAGAACTGTATTTTGACAGCAGGAAGCTTATAAAAACCTAGAGAAAAAAATAAAGCATTTGAAACTGAACAGCTATAAAAGGAATGCACCTCTGCTACCATATCAGAAATCTGCAAAGCGATCAAGAATTACATCAAGGAAGGATCATCTTTGTACTGAAAATCACACATCAGCTCATACAGAGTGGATGCTCCCTTGACCACTCGCGTAACTGCCGAGGAAGAATGTGTGGGAACGCTTTGGTTAAACGTGACTACCCTGTCACTTTTGGACATTGCCATGTGTGGTCGATTGAAATTGGCTAATCTGTAGCAAGCTTCTTGTTGCACTTTTCTGTTTGCTAAAATTCAACAAGGAAAATGTGGGTCACTTTAAAGCATTGGCAGACAACTGTTTCTAACCCAAAGGATTATGGGTTTTAGCACAATGAACTGTACTTCTTCAGGGAGGATCAATGTTGATTTTTTTTTTTCCACACGTCTTTATTTACATGTGGCTATATTTTCATTGATACAGAATAAAAAGTGCATTTTATTGACCTTGTGTGTTTGTGTTGTTACTTCTCTTGAGCTCTGGCACCATAAAAGCGATAGCTCTTGTTTTCCTGGCCAAAGCAGAACACAATTTGTTAAGATTAATGAGCAAAACATAATCTTATTTTTAGGAGGCTAGGGGATGGGGGAGACACATAAATCTATTGTTAGAACAGAGCTTGTATAGAGTACAATAGGAACAATGCTTGGCCTTCCTCCTCACTAGCCTGAAGACAATAGAAAATAAATCAAGCTGAGCTGGGCACAGGTATCTCATCCGCAAAACTTCTGTAGCATCTAAGTCCCTCTCCCAGGCAAATCAGGGTGAAGAGGGAATACTTTATCTGAATGGATAGTAAGTACTTGCTTATAAACTTTTGTTCATAAAATGTTGCATTTTATTTGGTGCAAATGCATAACTTTGCTTCAAAAAAATTCCATATGTTAACTACATTCCAAATGAAAAATGAAGATTGGGAGGGTGGGGTAGAGGCAGAAGTGTTTCACTTGGAAATTTAAATAATTTCTACTACATTTCCTCCCTTTGCTTCTTACATCATTAGCTTCATCACAGGTGGCATTCCCCAAAGAATCATCTGTGCCAAGGTGCCAGTGACTTTTCTGACAAAAATATACACAACATAGCCGATGTGTTCTTGAAACCACGATTGCTCCCAAACTCCTTCAGCTCAGAAACCAAAGCAAGTGGAAATTGTTGGAGTTTTTTCTATTCCCTTGCAAGTAGCTTTGACCCAGATCCTACAGCCTTTGTCCCAGCCAGTGATGGTATCAGGGTGTGGAGGGGTAATTAGACTTGTGACGGACGGAGTGGAACTAATTCAGTTTGAGGGTGAAGCATCCAAATCTAGCTGTCCACAGATAGGTGTTGCCATCTGTAGGGACAGGTTCTCTGGGGAGAAAATGTTTTCTATTTATGGTGAAAAATACCCATTGCTGACCTTTTCTTTTTCTGACTGGCTGAGCGCTTACTCGCAGCATCCTCAGCTGCAGTGAGAAGACCCCAGGCTCAGCACAGGAGGGAGGACGGCTTAAAGCCTTCATAGCAGGCGCTGGTAGAACAGGCCATAATTTCCATTGCTGAAAACCCAGTGGCAGAGACCATTCCTGCTGCTTGTCTTTCGTAATTAGGGTTGGCTTTTGCCAGATAGGAAGCTGGCAGCGTCAGTGCAGCAGCTTTTTCCAAGTGGGCGTTTGGGACGGTGTCAAGGCTGTGCATCCCAGCCCTGGGAGCCACGCTGGAAAGGGAGCTGCCAGGCACGCTGGAGGGAGACTGAAGGATGAAGCAAGAGCGGATTTATTTGCAGGAGCTATATTTGTTACTGGCTGACAGCACTGGTTTGTGCAGTAGTGCAGCTGTGCCTGAGCAAGCTGGCAACTGCTGTCATTATCCATGGGACTGGTCCTCACCAGCATCCCAAACTCCTTCCACCCCCCACACAGACAAGGTTGGGCTTGTACCCCTGCAAGTGGCTAGGATGCCGGCTGAGGTGCAGGATCAGTCCCCGCGATTGCCCAGGCCCTGAGGGAGAGAAAGTGCCTGTTTGACTTTGCAGATTGCTTTACCTGTGCATATTACCTCTGCCTAAACAAGCCCTGAAAGCCAGGGAAACAAGTTAATACACATGCATATCTCATGCCCTTTATGAGAGCACCATCCACCACTGAAGATTATTCCCCAGGGCTGATGCTCCCACTGATTTAGGATCCATCTATAAACATTTGTAAGCTAACATGGACCAGGAGCACAGGGCAGAGGCAGAGGCTTGGTTCAAACTGGCTCCTTCCTCACATCAGTGCACCCTTTACAGGCAACTTCTTACAGAAGTTTCTTTCCTAATTGCCCACAGTGATGCTATTTGGCAGAGAATAAGGCTAAAATGATCATCTTATACCTCTGATTAGGCAAAGCAATGAAGACGGAGTGAGCAAGTTCTCTAATGTTGGAAATTCTCCAGTGGTTTGCTGCCTAGAAATAAAACAGCTTCTCTCTTCAGAGCAAAAATTGAGCCAGACATTGAAAGCTACAAACGGATAGAGGTATGCCACTGATGTCAGCTATTTTGGGGGCCACCTTGACCACCTCCGTCTCCTGGCCAATGATTTCCATCTAGCCAGGTCTGCCTGAGTATAGTCGCTTGCTCACCTGGTTGCACCTCATTGCCTTCAGGCATGGGCAGGCTGGTCCTGCAAGCCTGAGGGTGGAGTGTTCGAAGCATTTGGGCAGGAGGGGGCAGATATTTGAAGAGCTACTCTGAGCTCACATGGAGCAATACACGTCTGCGAACACCTTTGTGGCAGCGCTGCTCAGTCCCTTTGACTGCCAGTACTAGCAGCTGCTCAGCAGTCACTGCTGCAACTTTTTGGAGATGCTCTTCTGCCCTTGGTTAGAGAGAAAGACAGAAAAAACACATCCTGAGTGCTTAGCTTAGATGTGGGAAGCAGAGGTTTGCCTTGCAAGCCATTTGTAGATGGCTTCTCCTGTTCATAATCACTTCTCTTCAAAGACTCCCAAACAAGTAAATATATTATGTATTTATAGAATTACATTTAAATAAATTGTGTTGTATAAAGAAATGTTAGAAACACTAGCAAAGTACTCACCTTAATTTCTCTGCCATCAAAAATGGACATGCAGAGCCTCAAGCTTTGCTGACATTCACCAAGAGAGAGACAATATCGGAACAATTACTTTCCTATTCTACTCCTTATGGGCTATGTTCATCTCGTGAAATTTAGGCAACTAACTAACCGTGGATGCCAAACTGGAACCTGAGCCTGCTAAAGATCCATCATGATGGGCAAGACAGAGGGCACTTCCAGCTCACTGAAACCCTTTGGATGAGTTTGTCTGTCCCCATTATCCAGATGGATGGGGCTAAAGTGACAAGGCCCTTATGTCATTAGTGGCCTGGGCTGATGGTTATAAATTGCTGTTGTGCTGTACAAACACAGGCATGGAAACATTGGCTCCTGTATCTTTGCAAATATATATCCTGCAGGTGAAATGCAGTACTTGGAGTCATCACACAAGTCTTCAAGAGCAACGTGTAGAGTGTATCAAGACTCTTCTTGCTGAAGAGCCCATTTGCAAAAGACTTGAAGAAATTTGTTTTCAGAGGAGCTGCCAAAAGCTTTCCATGAACGTGTTATGAGGGGCTGGCTAAATGGTTATTAAAATGCAGATTATGAAGGGAAAAGTTTGGTTCACTGGTAGTATCTATTATTCTTCTGCACATGGAGAATATGTGGATGAGGAGGTGTGAAGGAAGCATCTATCAGGAAAGGACGTATAGATTTTTACTGCTGAAGATGAAGCCACAAACAGAGCTACCCTGTGAAGAAAGGTGTGCTTCTGCCTAGGCTTTTTATAAATACATCTGCAGAGGAAAGCCTGTGGGTTGGTCTTCCCCTGCAAACGACAAATGTCTCTGCTTGGAAGTGCCCAATAACTAAAGCAGCGAGAAAGCACAAATCTGTGTGACAGCTCCTGTCTCCACGAGCTCCCCGGCTCGAGTCTGCCAGGCGCTGCGCCCGTTGCTGCTTGTTGTCTCTTCAGTTCACCCCATGCCTGCAAGTCGCTTGCTCCTGCCCAGCTCTCGCAGACTTTGCTACCTCCCAAGAGCTCCTGCCACTCTTAGCACTGCCCGTTGCTCCCGCAGCAGCTGAGCAAGAAAGACAAAGAGCTGTGCACTCGTTTACTCCCTATTCAGGGCACAATTTTAAAGCTAGCCTGTGATTCTGCATGGTAAAGAGAGAGATTTAAAGGGAGCCCAAACCTGAGTTTTCCCTACAAATCTGGTTGCTCCCCTTCTGATTTTCAGAGATGCTGAAACAAGGACGGGAGTATCTGAAATCCGAAGAGGCAGGTTGCTGCTTCTCGAAGGTTCTTCTCTGGTTCCCAGGATGGAAAAGCAATCTGAGAGCTCAAACGGGACACCGTTTGGGACAGTCCAACCATTTCTGCAGCAGGTCATGGAAACTCACCACCAGCCCCACACCGAAATGACTCGTGTGGTCAGGTCAGAACAAAAGTTGGCCACATTAACCCTGCGCTGTGCTAACCCACTAACTTTCAAAGATGTCCAAGTGTCATAGGTATTTTCAGAAGTTCCCAGTTTATACAGACCATATGAAGGGTTTGTTTCTCATTAGACCAGCACAACTTAAAGTGTTCTTTTAAAATAGGGTCTCACTGAGAGGGTTAGAAGGTAAAAGGTCTAGGGCAGGTTAAATGTAGTAGCAAAGGGTTTGAATTTGTGTCTTGTCCTGTTGGCATGAAGGAGAGCACAGCTACATCAGCTGGAAACTGCCCACTGAGGCATTGAGGTGACCTTCCCAATAAACAGCAAAGCAGGCCGTCCCAGAGGTGCTTTCTGGCTTCACGAGTGCTGCTGCCAGGATTAGTGCTACTCAACACCTCCTTTAACAAACGGGAGGAAGGTCTCCTGACATGGGACGGTGCCGGCTGTGAAGAGCCCTCAAGGGCAGGGGCCGGCAGCACATCATGAGGCACTTAGAAACCATCGCTGGAGCAGAGCCGGGAGCGTGCACTGTTGGGAACTGCCCTTGATTGGCAGGAAGATGGCCTGACCAATTTAATAAACCCCTTTTATCTCTCTCCTTTGTAATTCTGTGACATTTTCTCTAGGAAAGTAACATACTTCCAAATTAATCTGATTGCAGTGTAGCCGACTGTCATCAGCCCCTGGAGAGAGCAAAGCGGTGCGATGGTCTGTCTCAGCTGAGAGCAGGTGAGACCGCTGCCCCTGTGGCATGGGGCAGAGGGTGACCCTCCGACAGGTTGCCAAATCTATTTGCTAATAAGTAGCAGGGAAATAAGGAAAGGCTGGGTGAGGAGATAGACCGAATCAGTTTATTGCCTGCTAGGTAAATAAAGCGCAGGCAAGAAAAGAACTGAGATGAGAAATAAATGGACAGACAGACTTGATGGATTAATCAGCCTTGCCATCTCCTTATAAGTAAGCATTAGGACGACATTATAAATCAGTGATGTAGACACTACTCAAAGAATAGCACATTGGTATGCGAGATCTAAGACTGCAGAACAGACGCTATTCAACATGGGAGGAGAGTTTGGATGTATTTAGCTGTTTTTCATATATATATATATATATGTGTGTGTGTGTGTGTGTGTGTGTGTTGTAACATTCAAAGACCCCAGCTCCGCTAGGGCACAACTTTGCAGTACCCTGCAGAGGAGACTGCAGGGTATGAGTACCAGTGGGAGGTACCAGTGGGACCAGCTGTGGGAAGCTGGATAGATGCAGCCCTGCCGCCTGCCCCTCCTTCCCATATTTATTCCAGCCATTAGGGCTGAGCAGATCCTGAGCGAGGGCTAGGTAATGCAGACATGGGCAAGCACATCTCTCACTCAACAGACAGCAAGGGAAAAGGCAAATCTGTGATCATGCAGTACATGAACAACCAGAAGTCATATTCAGGGATCCAAAGATGGTGGCAAGATTTTGTATTTGTTGAGATGGAAAGGAAGGAGGTGAGAGGATTAGAGAAGTATAATTCTGCCCCTGATGCTCCCCTTCTTCTCCAGTTTCTTATATCCTTCCTTTCAGATGCAATAAATTATGGGCTTCTGTTGGGAGTGTAGAAAATATTCATTAGAAATAATTTTCCACTGAAACAGAACAGTGAAAAATGGCATCCCTGGTTTCATGGGTGGGGGAAAGTCAAAGGGTTTGGAAATATCCACAGCCTTTCAGAAGTAGCTCAGCATGTTGTTATTTTCCAAACTTTCTCAGAAGGGTTCTGCTTCATGCTTAGGACACCAAACTTCCTTCTCCAGCAGCAGCTTTTGAATAGGAAAAGCCCTGGATCAATGGGTATAAGCAGACCCTTGGAATCCCACTGTGGCTCACAATCTGATAACACAAAACATATTATTTATCTAAAATGCCCTCATCCTTCTTATCTGCTATTTACTTTGTGAAGAGGGGCCAGGAGCTGCAGAGATTTCCTCCAGCCAACAGATCACCCATGCTTTGTCGTTCTCTTTCTTTCTGAAGATTAAAAAATGCTACCTCAGCCTTTTGCAGTGTAATTTTTTAATTGTCTATGCAATCAGCTTTTCTTAGTGAAAAAAATGAAAAGTGCTGAACAATAGTTTCTAAGACATGTGCAGACTTCTGCATCCTTGTAAGAGATAAGGTCTGGCCCAACACAGACTCATTTCTAATAAACCTACAGCTTCAAAAGCTTAGGAAACTTCATCCTGGGTGCATATGATGGTGTAATGGCTTCACAAAAGACTCAGTTTTCCATCAGTGGGGTGTTGTCTCTTTCCCTTTCCTTTATTTCCCTTTCTCTTTTTTTCTTTCATCTTCTCCTTTTTTTTTCTCTCTCTCTCTTTTTTTTTTTTTCTCCCCCTCTCTCCCCTCTTTTCCTTTTCTTTATCTTTTTTGAGCTCCATCAAGAAATGCAGACTTTTGTTCTGCAGGCCAGTTTGACCTGCAGGTTTGAGGTTGGCTTTTTATTCTGGCCAGACGACTTTCTAACTGTAGCAGAGAAGGAAAAATAATGGAAGGAATCCAAGATATCAATTGTGACAGCAAATGTACGCTAGTAGTCTAGCACACTCTATATTTCCAGATACGCTTGCTTGAAACAAAGACAACTAAAGAAAACAAACAAACAAAAAACTCCAACCTGTTAGAACTTGACAGAACTAACCCCTCGCCATATGATATTTGCTAATGAACTGCATGCAGTGAAAAATGTGTGAGAATCCTTTCTGGAGCTTTTTGGGGAGGGTGATGAATTATTATCAAGTAATGTAATAAGCAAGTCTGAAAATGGGTTGTGGTGGGTGGTTGCTTTTTTTTTTTTCTCCCCCTGCTAAATCATGCCATAAATGTTTCCCTCAGCAGATGCAGACGCACATCATTTCTTTCGGGATTTTATAACCATGACAACCAGTTTTAAAGGAACGTTTTCAGTTTCCATAGTTTAAATTAGAAGTGTATCCAAAAAGAGGGTTGTAAAATGAGCAGAAGTAAGCTACTATTTCCACATCTTCCTAAGAACAATGGAGTGTTATATTTTTGCCTTTATTATTATATACAAGTATGCTAACATGTAAAATAAAGATTTTATGCCAACTTTTACTTTAAAAATAATTTTAAAAGCAAAGTTTGTTCCTTTGCTAAAAAGCCTTCATTTTAAAGATAGTGAAATTAAATCTCTCTCATTTTAACTCATGTTAGATGTAATGATACTGTAGTTTATAATGAGTAAAGCATGTTGACGTTTAATGCATATGATTTCTTTGAAGTTACATCCTTTTAGTAGAGATGAATTTTGATGAGTTTTACCAAAAGGGTTGAAAGAGTTTAGGTAAGCTAAAAATAACTCAGGAGCGAGTTTAATCTGGGTTAGACACCGTTCCTTTTATTTTACATTGAAATCTCATTAGCAGCAACGTGCAGAGAACCTTTCAGTGCCTTCAGATACTTTAAAAATCGACACCAAGCTCTGGACTGGAGTCACGAAAAGGGGCCAGTACCCAAGCCCGACATGCTGCCAGTGCTAGAGGCTAGTGTGCTGATGACCTGCTGAGCTGGGGCTTCACCCCAAAATGCTCCTCTGTGCTCCCATTTCTGTTTCAGGCTATGTCCAGGACTCATCAGCCCTGACCTGCACATGCTCGGTAGCAATGGTATTGCTCATTTGAACACCTGAAGGACCAGGGTGATGATAGGAAAAAAGATGTGTTCTTCACCCATAGAAAGAGAGAATAAGATGATCCTCTCTCAAAATTCCCTTTTTGTCTTGTCCCATGAAAGAAACTAGAACAGCCCTTCCCAGTAGCTCTAAATAGAGGGCTGGGAACTTGCTTGGATGCAAGCGAAGCACTGAGCAGTGCCATGCAGGGAAAAGATGTTGCCTCCTGGGTACACGCTGCTGTCAAAGCTCCACACAACGCAGTGTTCATTTGGGGTTCATCTGTTC
This sequence comes from Astur gentilis, assembly GCF_929443795.1. NCBI lineage: Eukaryota > Metazoa > Chordata > Aves > Accipitriformes > Accipitridae > Astur > Astur gentilis. Next base: position 15,857,688 of record NC_064904.1, read on the forward strand.
AACCTTTGCTGTCTGACCTATAGTTGTTTGCATCTCAGCTAATCACCCAGACCTGTATTGCAGGCAACAGAAAAAGACAGAGAAAACATGTGCACGTGTCTGTGTTCATGCACGTGTGCTCAAGTGTGTGCGTGCATGCAAAGGTGTGCCTAAGCAGAATTTTTCCTCAAATATCTAGATAGGTCAGATGAACAGTGCTTTACTAACTTTTCTTCCTCTCTTGGTCTAAATTAGGAACCCAGAACCTCACTGACATGCAGGTACCTGCCTTTGCAGGGATAAATACCACCTGTTCTTTGAGGCACTGATCTGGCAAAACGTTGCCCTGTAACCAGTAGGTAACTATGAACTAATGGTCCCCAGGCCCGCAGAGAATGCAGTAGTGCTCCCAGCCTCTGGTTACAGCAGCCTGGCTACTGCATTCATGCTTTCTCTTGGTTCAATTCCATGTTTTGGCTACAAGAACATTTATTACTGAGATTATTCATTTTAACCTTTGGTGGGCTCACCTGCTTAATGCCAAATGTGTGTTTAAACAGAGTGCTCAGCAGGGCTCTTTCAGCACTGGTACTGTGTGAGTATCTCTCTCCCTTTGCAAGTTTCACATGGTTAGTCCCTGGTTTGTCATTTCCAGCTCGTATTTCTAACCCAGTTTGAAGCAGTTTGCATGATGTCTCTATGGAGCTGCTTTTGTTTGCCATGTTGCCAAAATACCGTGTCAGCCTGGCTGGGTGATGCAACCCTTCTATTCTCCTGGTGCAGGGTAAAACCTAGTCCTAGACAAGTCCTAGACAATCGGTGGGTTCATTTAACATTTGGTAGATATGAAAATGTGCTTTCAAAACAGGCAGCATACAACATTCAGTTGATCCTTCCTGCATAAAATCAGCATGAATTTAGCATTTCTAAGAGATGCAAGTTGTTCTGTGCTCACATGTATCAAACAGCAAATTCTTCACCCTTGTGACCGGGGATCCACCTGGGGATCCGCCAAAGGAAGATGAGCTTGTTGGGCTGTTCATTAGAAAACCACTGAGGACTCAAGAGTTGTGTAATTTCTCCTTAGGGGTGACTTGGTCATTCCTCCCCTGCAGTGTAGGTATCCAACCCTATCCTGAGAAGGTAATTTCAGCCTACAACGCAGTCCAGGCTTCTGATCCGAGGTTCACCGTTGCCAGAGGGGCTTCTGCCCCGTGCACAGTTGCACCCCACTGCTGGCACCGCTCATTGATCGTCCACTCAAGCTGCATCCCGAGCTGGACATGGCTCTTGGGCAGTACGTAGCCTCTTTTGTAGAAACACCTCAGTGGCCCCTGTGCAGTGGTCCCCTACAAATATTCAGACCTTTACCTCGCTCCCTCTGGCTTGCAGTTGTATGTTCAACTTGAACCCCGGTGTCAAGCCAAACCAAGCTGCTGGTACAGGACTACAGTAATTAGTTCACGTTTCTATTAGCTAATCACATCTTTTTATGCAGAGCAATAAAAACCCAAATAAATGAAGCAAAATGTTAGCTCAGACAAGTGTGGCAGACAATCGCAACCGAGAACCGATCATCCAGAGAGTAGCAAACCATGAATTGATGGAGAGTGACCTCAAAATCCTTCAGAAGAAGGTAACTCAACATTGCTAACATGAAATTAGCAGAAGTTTGGCTCCCAAAGCACCTTCAGTTAGTGGGGTTTTTAATCTGAAGATACATTTATCACATCTGATCTCTGTTTGCTGGTCTCACAGTTTTGAAAGGGGCAGTGGGCTCATCTCATCTGACAATCCATTTGAGGGGTTTTCATTAGTGTAAGGTGAAACCCCCCAAGGTGTCTCTCTTGATGAGGTGAGAAATTATTGCTCTCATTTATACTGATGCCTGGGAGCGGAGAAACAGGATGGCTTTTGGGGTGACTAACCTTTCTCCCCTTCTGGATTTGCTGTTGCAGAATTAAGGAAGATAACTGAAGAGTTTAAATTTAGTTTTCATACCTTGGAACAAGCATGTGACAACAGGTATACAGAAGAGCGATGGGGTTTAATCTAGTACAAAGACCTGCTTAGGCTGAGGGTTACAGAAACTAGTACAAAACAATTTTGTATTATTATTAGTAGTAGTAGTATTACGTAAAATTTCTTGACACCTGGCAGCTGTAAAAGCAGACCCTACAGCCATACGAACACACCAGAGCCATCACTTACATGTTTTTAATGTAAATGCGTAGGTCACCAACCCTTGAGAATAACATGCAAACTTGCACATGAAATTATGACCTTGACCTGCTGCATGCACCAGCCTTTACATCTGCATGATCTCAGGGGGAAAACGTGCTTATGGGTTCTGACTGTGCAGTGCTAAGAGTGCTGACTACCGAGGAGTGACAGACACTAAACCTGGTGCTCTAAAAACACCTTGAATTTCTTTGTTTTTTAAACAGGAATTTAACCTGACTTTGATATGCATGTGCATGTGAGAGAGACTCTGAACAGCTACACTTCGTAGTAATACCAACTTCTTTCTCAGAGTCCAGTTGAATTTTCGGCTCTGGTGCAGCATCAGATGTGCAACATGCTTTGCAAAAGCCAGGAGAAGCAGTCACTCCTTTTGTAAGCAGAACTAAATGCAACAAAGGAAAACAGACCCATTTCCCTTCCCTTTTAATAGCAGGTCAGTGATGCAATGTTTCTAATTAGCGCTCACAGTTGGCCATAGCTGAATTGCTGGGAAATGTTCAGCAGCCTGCAGATATTTTGCCATCCTCCCTTTTCACCGATGGCTACTTTCAATCACAAATGCTTCTGCTCTTGACTGCTGTTACTTGAGCTGAAGAGCCAGCTGTTACAGTCTGGTCTTTGGAGTGGGACAGAGGATTTTTATTACCTGGGTGAAGTGAACAAAAAAGTGGGCAGAATGCAAAGGGCAGCTTTCACAGATGCGTCTAACCGTTGTGAAATTTGGAAGGAAAACCAGGCTTGGGTTAGAGGGCAATTTAAATTCCTTCCCACTGTTACCTAGATCTGATCTAATAAGAGCTAAGAAAATGCTTGGTGTTATTTTCAAGCAAGAGTGAATGCATATGACATTTACTGCTTAGAACAGAGCCCTTAGTCTCTAAGAGGTAGTAGCAACATGCTTTCAATTCATAATGTGCAGATGCCCCTATATAAAAATAGATGTGTATACACATGCACTTGCACACATGCATGCACATATTCCCATATGTATGCAACTAACGTTATTAAAGAGATGGACTGAAGAGAGAAGAAAAAACATAAAGAGGACAAATTTTCACCCACTGGACCAAAAGTCTTTCTTAGAACAACCACCAAGGAGACAGCAGCGTAAAGCGGTAATGTTTCCACTGCCTCTGTTTCTCCTCTAGCTAGTGCTGCTCTTCTTTTCTGGCCCCCGCAAAATAAATTAAGCTTAAGGAAATGCTTTGCAACAGCAGCGGCACAGGAGTCCTCCAGGGTCCTGCTCCTGCTTTGTTTGTGAGGAAGGGTCTTTTCTACCATGAGCAGTTCTACACCTGGAAGGGCAAATGTTAAATCTAAGACGGCAAAGCCCATTGCAGAGCTATGATTTGCAATCCCATGGGGGGGGAAGGCACAGCTTATCACAGAGTTATGCCCCAGCAAACTCTAGTTACTGACAAAGAGCACAAAGGCTTTCATTAAGTAATACTGCACAACTGAATATCATTTAACTCTATGAATGGCCCTATTGAGAAAGACAAGATCTCTTAAAAGAATAAAAATAGAAAATTCTGCAGGTTTTTTTTTAGGGATCATTCTTTCAAATCAGTTATGACACACCTAGTAAACATGGGAGGCTTGAAAGGGCTGAGTGGTATATTAGACTCTCTTCCCAGGGCTCCTATCTTAATTTTATCACAGCTCTCAGGAAATTAAATGCACTTTATTTTGTTTCTTCATTGTGATGTACCTGACCTTGGTCTAGATTTAGATTTTTCCAGTTGGATCAAATTGGGCAGTCATAATCCCTCCTTTCTGCTGTTGCTGAATCTGAAATATCTGAATTAATGAGGTCTCTTGGTTTGCTATCACATGATCTAAGCTGCCAAAATATTTACTTTCTCCCTGAGTGATGTACAAAAGAATGAAAATGTAAATCATCTACATGCTCCTTCAAACGCTCCTTTACATATAAACCACTAACCTAGCTGCCTTTTACTTTCCAAGCTGTACACTGCAATACACAAAGAATGCTAAAATTCTGTCAAATTTAACCACAAGTATAAAGATAATCCCAGGCATGATGTGCTTTAGACTCACTTAAACTGCAAAAATCAGCTTAACCAAACTATCTGCTTATAGTGTATCTTTGGACTAAGTCCCTCAAATAGATAGCTCCCAGCTCACAGGATAAACCAAAAGATATATTATGAACTCGAATGAAACCATAAAGATTAGGGATAGCTTAGACTTTAATGTTCTTCTAATATTCATTTGAAAGTGGAGCCTTTCTCTAACAGGAAAGGAGAACTGAAAACCTAATAAAAATACTTGTACTTTATGCTGCATCTAATGAATGATCCTGTAACAAATGGTAATAGTTAAATAAGGCAAAAAACATTAAAGTGCTATTGCACTGGCCCTGCTGTCAGTTGGCATAACTCCATGTCTTCAACGTAGAGAAAGCCAGTTTAGCAGCAGCAGAAGATCTGATCCTCTGTGTTTGAAAAGAAGCAGATGAGCATCTCATCAGTATGATGCAAGAGGCTTTCCTTCGCATTGTCTACATACTTCTAGCCTACGGATGGCTGAAGAAACTTTCCACTTTTCAACTTGCAACCTGGTGAAAGGAGACAAATACCCACTTGTTGGCTGTGACAGTCAAGAGGCAGGCAGCAGACACGGTAGGTACTCTGAGTGTATATGTATCTAAGTGTTTCTGCAAACTAGCTGATTACCCTAACTTCTAATAAATCTGTATTTCAGAACAGAAATATTGTTGCTTCCTTCCCAGCCTGTAGGAAATACTCTATAATATGAGATAATTATGGATAAGGTAATTAGGTGCAAGAATTTACTGGGTTTAAATCAAGGACGTGCCTTGTATTTAGCACAAAATATGCAGAAAAGGATTCTTATCTCTTTTGATGCTTCTCTTCGGTCCAGAGGGATCTTGAGAAACTTGCCTGGGACAACAGAAATCTCATGGAGTTCAACAAAGAGATGTGCAAAGTTCTGCACCTAGAATTAACCCCATTCCCTCGTGCAGGCTGGGATCTGCCTCAATGAGCAGCAGTTCTGCTGAAGTGGAGCAGGGGATTATGGTGAACACCACGTTCAATATAAGTTAAGGGTGCACATGACCTACAATGAGACGGTGAGGGAGCTGGGCTTGTTTAATCCAGCAGACATGAGGCTAAGGCATGATCAGGTGGCTTGAAGGGTAGTTCAACTATCTGAAGGGTAATTACAAAGATTACAAAGGCAGACCCAGTAGGGACAGACAATATAACAATGGAAAACACCTGTAAACTGTTATTTTGGAGGTTCGGGAGAAACTTTTTCATCAGGAGGCTGCTGCAATGCTAGAGCAAGCTGCACAGGGAGATGCTATAATGTCCATCCTTGGAGGCTTTCAAGACGCAGCTAGACAAAATCACAGCTGACCAGTAAATTGGACTATAGACCTCCAGAGATCCTTTCCAACCAACACTGCTATGTGTGTGATTCCTGTAACAGGTAGCCCATGCTTACCCACCTTCCTCTGTTGGTAATACCTGTATTCTCCCAGATAAACGGAGCTTTTATGGTATGTCACAGAGTTCGGACAAGCGCACAGGTGGTTTTTAGCCTCTAAGGAAAACTTTGGTCAGAAATCTGTTTTCTTTAGGACAATCAATGTTACAGCTTTGTTTTTTTCTTCATATCCTCAGAGTATTGGAAAGGAAAGAAAAAAAAGATTCCAAATATCAACACAATAAAAAAAAAAAGTGACCTAATAGTAGGGTATCTTTTGCTTTCAGCTACAGGAACTTTGTCTCATTTGAAAGAGGAGTTCTAGCTACAGAGTCAAAAATCGTTTATTATGAACAGGGCTACCAACAGACCTTTCCTTGCATGAATCCAAATGGAGGATGGGCCACAGGCTCAGCTGGTGCGAGTTCAGCACGTAACATTCAGTGCAAATATTGTGATTTACACCAGATGAGATATGGCCTTCTGTTTCTATTTTAATAAATCAGCTGTAAGAATAAATTTCTCCTTACTTGCCTGGTATGGTTCTGTTGAGACGTTTAACCACACTAACATGACGACTATGTTTTTCGTTCAAACCACAAATGAAACATCCTTTGTGCCACATAAAGCACATTTTCTAGTCCAGATTGATTTTAGAGTTGCTAATTATATTATATAGTGTTGCAGGAACTACAGTAATTCACTTCTAAAATCCATTTAATTTCTTTTTAATTACTCATGTTTACCAATTCCTTTAGATTCGGAAAAGGCTCAAAATTGCAGTTAGCAAAGGAGGCTTGAAGTGGAATGATTAAAAACATCTGGCATATACATAATTATACCAGGCAATTTATTCCGCCTTTACCATTTCACTATAACTGTGGTAATGAGGTAGGGCTGGATTCTATCACTTTTCTGAGTATTTAGAAGTACCTTACTGCACAGACAGTTTCACTGAAATAACTGGCAATAATTAAAGTGTATAACACCAAACATTGGAAAAAAGGGTGGCAGATTCTTTTCCTTACTAAGTGGGGCTGCCAGCCCCAGGTGTGGTCAGCTGTGTCCATGAATGAATTCAAGCAAGTCTGAGTTAATCTGAAACACTACCTGAATGTAACTAAGTATAGCAAAGACCATGGGCAGCTTGTTATAGCTTAACAGAAGTATGAATCAATACTAAAATAATGTTGATTCTGCCAATATTTTACCTGTGGAAGAAAACAGAAGGAAAGAAAAAAAGCAGACAATGTCACACAACACTATTTCAAGGATTTATGAAGTTAAACACTTGATTCTTCCTTTAAAAAGTTGCACGTTATATAAACGTAAAGGAGAAATGAACTAAGGCATTTTACTTCTAAACACGTTCTTTATTTTCCTTTGTGGCCAACTTAAAAGATTTAGGTTCCTTGAAATTTGTGCAAGGCCAAATTTCCAAAGTTTACTGAAGCAGAACTGCTTTTAGGCCAGTGCATGCGGTGACCCCGCTCATGGTTGGTTTGCTTCTGCTGGCCAGGGGAATCCTCAAATGAGTTCAGACAAGATAAATGAAGGGCCTTTGACATTTGCACATCTAGAGCCTTTTGCTATCCCTTCAGCCCACTGAGTATCCCACGGGGGTGAGAACAACAAGCAGGGCCGCACCAGGAGAGGGGAGAGGGCTCTGTCTGGTCCCTGCTCCTGCATCTCAGCAATTATTGTGGGTTCTGGTGTGCAGCCCACACATTTGCGTGATACAGATATAGTCAGGGAGACTTCGCTGCCATCTATTCAGTTAAACCAAGAGAAAGTTATGAAGATCATGGTCAAGATCATGGTGGGAAAAATGTCGCTGTTAATCAGGGATGACTTTATTGCTTGTGAAAGACATTACAAAAGCCAGTGTGCAGGCCACTGGGCCAGTTCACATGAGAGAAGAGAAAGCACTGCTGTTGCACTGACAGTGACTGGCTTCCCAAACTTAAGGCTGGCAAGTGGTGGGTTCACCACCCCTTGGTGTATTTAAGAACACACAGAACCTCATGTAAAAGAATTTAAAGCAACTCCATGAAGAGCTATGAGCTTCATACATCAATTTCTGCCTGAAACTGGCTTTCATTATGCAAGCGGTGAGACTGGTTGATCAGGGTGACTCTTTCTGGCCAAGGATCTGTTAATCTGATTCCCTAACTACCATCTTTTTGGATCTCTTCATTTTTAGCAACCATTGATCAGGCATAATCCAGACCCATCTCCTGGGAAGTGCCACTAGCCACAGTGTTACCAACAGGTTCTATTCCCATGGCTCTGTGAGAACCTGGAAGAAGACATCTCCTGAGAGGATTCTAGGGTGACGTGACCAGTGTCAGGAATAACCATCAGACCCAAATGACTGCAGAAAGCCTGACTCCTTCTATATGAGTTCTTAAAATAGAAAAAATGAGCCAAAAAGAAATCAGTGAAATGGGGGGTCCTTTCTCTGCAACATTTCACAAGAAAAGTATTGACACCACATTAATTTAGAGTCTCAACAGTCCAATTTGAAAACCAATAGCACTGCTTCTGAAAATTCTGCTTTATGGATATCCGTAAGATATGTAATGGAAAAATCTAGCCCTACTATACAGTCAGAAAAGTTTCAGCTAGAAGTAGGCAGGGCTGAATAAAATATAAAAGGGATAATACTAGGTTTGAAAGTTTTGGAGTGCTCAGACTTATGCACCACCACAGTTTAGGGCCATCACAGCTCACCACTTTGCCTAGTTGATGGAGTGAAAGCTCACCCTCTGCACCTGGACTGGTCAGTTGAAAGAACACTTTTATGTCTATGCATCAGCTGGGGATCAAAGGTGGTGGGCTAGTGTATCCTCACAAACACCACAAATAGTTACTCTTCTCACCATGAAACTAATTGCAAAGACAGCGATGCACCAGGCCACCATCCACCCAGCTTTATTTTTAAGGGTGACAGGATACACTACATATGCTCCTCATGTACTGCAAGTAAGCAAAACTATAGGTAAGCAATATTCTCCAGTGACCATTTCCTTGTGCCAATTCTTCAAGCCGTTAGCCCAGGACCTTCTTTCTTCTGCCACCTCCTGTCCTTATCATTCACTTGTTATTGGCTCTTAGCTGCCTTGTGGAACTGATTTCCTTTTTTCTTTCAGGGGATCTGTCAAGTCCACCACAGCATGGACCCTTATTCATCTTTTCTTGTGGGTTTGACTGTCTCTTGCTCCATCATCCTGTTTGTTCTTTTGTGCAGTTTCAAAGTACCTTACTCTGGTCTATATTACTCTTGTGAATACAAGTGACAATTTTATTGAAGATTCAGCTTTTCTTCCTTGCTCCTTGTCTGCCAAATATTGAACACAGTTATTTTGGAGACTACTGTTCAAATCCAGGCACTGAAAATGCATATGCTTACTCCTGTTTTAACCAGACAGACTTTATAGGATGCAGTCCAAACTTGATTTGAGTTGGCCCAGCAGCTGCCTTTACACAGTAACGTTAGCATTTCCCTGCATAAACTGAATCTTAGAAAATTCACTGAAGAATGTTTTATTCTGCAAAAAACTCCCCACTGTTTTTATAGGACAGGTGCATGTTCCCACCTCAGATTCAGATTTCTTTTCATATATATATATCTTGCTCGGGCACACCTTCAAATTTCTACAAAGGAATTTATTTCATACTCTTTCAAAGACTGAACTGAAAGATTTTTTTTTTTTATTATAGTGGTTGTTGTTTTGATTTGAAATACTTTATTGGCATATTTGCATATTTCTTGCCATTTGCAAATTCTGCATCTATGGCCAGGTTATGATCCGATTCCTCCTTATAGAGCCAAAGTGACTCCTATTTTAGTTATGTAACCCCTGATTTAAATCTGTTTAGTTGAGATGATACATTTTAAGTCTGGTCTGCACAGGTCTAGTGACTGTAAATTTTCCTGGTTAGCACAAGATTGTGCACTGATATAAATGGCACCTTAAATCTTCCTTCCTGAAAACCACCTTTTGGTCACCAGTTCTCAATCCATTGAGGCAACCAAGATTATTTTCAGGATATGTCTAATGAAGATGATCAAGCACAGAACTCTATTAGTTGTCTTTATTACTTATCTTAGTTGGTTAGGGGTTTTTTTGGAAAACAGTATTTACTTGGAAACTTCTGGCTATGGTGTCGGTCCTCTTAGCAGAAGTTTTGCTTGAAGACAGGTCTCACCAGACCCATGAGATCACCCTGTTTTTTTGGAACTACAATGTTGCTGTGAATAGCATAAGATGAAGGACAAGAGAAAAAAAAGTAAGAAAAGGAAAAATTAACTGAACTAAGTGGCAAACTTCAAAACTCACAAATTGGCTGGTCCAACGATTTTATTTCTACTAAGTCCTTGTTTTCATAGTCCTCATATAGACCATTTCTTAGCCTGTCACTAATGTCCCACTACTGTTCACTCTAGCTACACTCCAGACAGAATGAAAGCTTTAGCCCTCAACAATTAGAATTTCCATCCTTTCATCAAATTTATATTTAACCTTTATGATGGTATAAATCAGTGTTAGCATCAAACATTGTTGAGGATACACATGGCTTTGGGGTTTTGATATTAAATTAATGGCATGTATTTATTAACACCAACTTCTGTTGTTTAATGAAGGGAAACATCACTTACTGAAAGCAAGATGGTCTCTGAGCCATTTCGGGGGGTGGGGGGTGTATGTGCACGCAACGCCTAATAAATACAATACTTCCTTTAAGAGAACCTGTATTTGGTTGCTTATAGCTTTCCCATACTATCACTAAAATTTTCCACTCTGAGAATTCATATAAGACAGGGATTGCTTAGGCTTTTTGTTTTGGTTACTGTGAGGTTTTTTTCTCTTCTTTTTTGTTGAAAACCAGTTGAGAACAAAGCTTAGAACTTCAGAACAAGAATAAAAGAGAACAGGAAGCATATTTTCCTTTGGTGTCTTAAAATAATATTGGCAAGCCTTTTTGTTTTGTTTTGCTTTGCTTAGTTTCATTAGAAACCATGAGCATACTAGAATTTAGTGCAGGTGTGATCTTTGGGGTGCCAGCTCTGCCTTTTCCTGCTGCTGTGAAAATCCACCAAGGTGCAATTTAGTGGATTTTTCTGACTTTGACTTTAACTGTTGATACTTTTGAAGGTGGCAGCTTCAGTCTCAGAAGATTGCACAGCTTCTGAGATGTGTGATCTCGCTTAGACACAACTAGCATGGAGCACAGGCCATGCTCCTGTGGGATACCACATGCTGCAGCCTGCAGTGGTGAAAGCGGAGCTGGACTTTCTCTTCAATTACTGCTGAAGGGTTGTGTTGCACTTGACTGGGTAAACAGAAAGGCTGTACGAGGACAGCTAGGATGACATGTAGTCAAGATAAAGGGGATGAAAAGCACCCAAAACATGAAGCAAAGATGGGGCAGGGGCTGGGGGAAAGAAAGGAGGAGAGTTTGGGAGGAGGATCCAGCAAAGGAACAGAATGGAGAGGAAAGAGTGAAGAGGCAAGACAGGGTCTGAACTTGGGAAAAGGGAATAAGACGGGATTGAATGGTACAATAGGAAAAAGAGACCAAAAACCCAGGTTGGAGGGGTAGAGCTGAAGAGCTCAGGCTTATAGATGGAAGAGCAGAAGGATCTAGTTGGGATTTCCAGGGAAAACCAATGATGCTTTGGAAACTTTCATTACAACTCACTGAGCATCTCCAGACACCCAAAAATCTGGTCATGTTACTACAGTGATAAAATTCATCAGTGAGGAACAATATACTGAGGCTAAGTAGCAGCAGTAAAAAAGGCTTGAAACTACAGTTTGTCCAGCAAGGAGAAATGATCAACGTCCACTGTGGTACTGCAGAAGGCGGGAGGTTTAGACAGCAATCAGTCAATTAAAGACTGTATCATAAAAAGTCTGCAAAAATGGACCTTGCACAAACTCCTTAAACCTGTAAGTTAACTTCTGAATGCATAACTCTGCACTTGATGATGTTCCTGGAAAGTCATAGTTTTCTCTGTAACAAGTGATCTTTTAAAGTAATAGCTTTGAAGCACTTGGCAGTTGCTTTCCATTGACTGTAAGTGAGCCCAGTACCAAGCTGTTCTAAAAGTGTCAGCTTTATTTTACGTAAAAGTTTTCTTAAAGGCAGAAAGGTTTCTTCAGGTATGGAAAAAGCAGCAGTGCCAACCAGACCACGCTGAGGTAGGAAACAAAACAGAATAAAAAGAAAGAAAACCTGCTACTTTTTTCCATTAAAAAAAATGCAATACATGGCTATTTGGGAACCTCAGGGTATTTTAAATCCATCTCACACTGCACCCGAGTTTGTCCCCTTTAAGAAATAGCTGATGACACTGTTTTCTTTCTGCCTTTTTCCTCTCAGTTGATGGATATAGACAAGCAAGTCTTTATCGGTAAATAATAAAGCAATTATCTTTAACAATTTCAATTTCTCAGTTGAAGTAAAAAAATTATTTTTTTCCTTAAGGTCTCTGCAGAAAATCAGCACACCCTGTCTATGAAACATGATATATGCAGCTCATATGCTTTTACTTCTAGTCATGATAAAAAGACCTTGCTTCGCTCCCTACCAGTTGCAGAGATGGTAAGTGCTTTAACTCCAGTAACTGATAAGCTCATGTCAGCCTACCAAATCAGATGAATTACTGTTCACCTGTACTGTTTTGGATGGCACAGTTTTTGTTTAATCCTTGAATTCTTCCTAGAATTAAAATACTTCCTACCTTCTTCCTTTATACCGAACAGGTACTGTCTGCAAGTACCCAAACTGCAAGTGGCCAGACTAATAAAAGAGGGCATCGTGCAACAGACCCACTCAGCAGAGCTCATTATGCAGCACAGCACATTTCAAACATACCATCCCTCACGTTAAGAGTGCCATTTTTGGATGGTTGGGGTAAATGTAAGCATGCTGTTAAATTCAGCTGATTTGGTGTTGCTGAATTAAACAATAAAACCAAAGAAGGTCTTCAAGCTATTGATTTCTGCAATGCATTGTATGCATTTACGTAAATCTAATTAAAACACTGTGCATAACCCAATTACGAGCTATTCCCTTACAGCAAGTTTTATATTTATCTAAGCCAGGCTGTGCCAGCTGTGAGACATAACCCTGGGTTTGCAAATAGCTATTGTGTAACAGCTGAAGTGATCAGATAAATACACTGAGCATTTTTTTCTTTCTGCTAATGGATCGTGTACTTCTGGATCAGGACCATTTTTTGCCATACCAGGTTACTGAGTTTTACTTCATTGACATATTTCTTCTATCAGGATTGCTCAGGAGATAAGTTAAATGTACAACATAAAAGGCAATCAGTTGAGAATCTGAGGGGCAACAGAAGACCCTCACTTTATATTCTGCTAGTAAGTGGGGAGGCGGGTCTGAAGAGGTGGTATTATCACTCTGAATTGCTCTTTAGGGGACGCAGTTCCCCCTCCACTGGGAATACAGCTACATCAGCAATACAGGGGACTGGCCTTCCAATGCAAGGGTCTAATACAGGGTGTTCTGAATAATCTTGTTCCAGCCTTGAGGTTGAACAGAGCATCAGTATTTAGAATTTGATGGGGACTGTACCAATGTTCATCAGAATTTCCCTGATGTCCCATAAATGCAGCTCCATCACCCCAGTAATAGTGGCACAAGATGCAGCAGGGACCAGCTCTTGCCATTTTCAACCAATACTGTGCATAACTCTTCCTGCAACAGATCTACACCATGTTTGAGACAGCAATAGCTTATGTATAATATTTTCTAACATTGGATGAAATATAAGATTCAGGGGGAGAAAACAGTAGACTCAACTTTTCTTTCCGGGAGTAGACCCAGCCCTAAACCTCCTTGTCCCCTCCAGGACCACTTTCAAGAAGTGCCCTCACTCAAGGCTCAAATCTATGCTCTCCACAGTTTATGACAAAGAGCTAACACAGAAGAACCCTTCCTAAGGCTGGGAAAAGGTGGGAGGATAAACCTGGATGAACCACATAAGAGAAGGAGTAGCGGAGTAGGAAAGCCCAGCTAGGCATATGCAGAGGCAGAGGGAGGAGAAGGGGAAAGGAGAAGACAGGGAGGCAGAGCACTGATGAGGGTGATACAGAACCAAAGGGACTGTGAGAAGCATGGGTGGGACAGCACAGAGCAGCAGTGGGAAGAAAGGATGCAAGACTTCCTCCAGTGAGTCACTCACTATTTCATCCCTCTAAGGCAGGAATCAATGCTGTTGGGTGGAAAGCCCGGCCAAGTCCTCACCTATGACTCTCAATAAATTCCTTTCCCCTTCCCCTTCCCCTTCCCCTTTCCCTGTTTCCTTGATGTCAGAGGCTCATAGGGACAGCTTAGCTGGCCAGCAGCTTCATCTCTCTCCCTACTCAAGTCGCACTTCCCCAAGCAACGCTTCAGCTCCCAGCACCGTGACTGCAGAGGCGAAGCTGCTGGCTGCAGAGCAGTCTCTCCTCATGCGACCTTTAAGCGTAGGCTTAGTACAGTGCTACAAGCATTCCCTGGGGCAAGTGAGATTGACGTGGCACCTGAGCACATGTACTACCCCACTCTGGGATTTCAAACTACATGCCATTTCCTTCCAGTTTGAGACAAGTTTATGAGCTTGAGCAGGCAATAAAAGCTTCTCTCCATGCTAATGAAATGTCCAAGTCCTGATGGATTAGGAGTTTTCATATCAGATTAAATCTGCATTTTTGCTGATAAAGACACAAAAGTCACTCCTAATAGGCTTTCAGATTTTGTTAGCAAAAATACATCTCTATAGAGCACAGCGCCTATGGGATACGAACGGGACAGAAAAGGCACTAACACATTATGATGGACTGCTCAAAAACGCTGCTTTCCTCCAACTGGCCAGAACACAGCCAGGCAACGTGCAGAAGGCTATTGCTGATATAGAGGAACCCTGTGGGCACTTTTCTAGAAGCCCGTGCACAGCCAGCCCACCTCTGGTCTCTGCAGCAGTCCCCAGAGCTGTTCTGCAACCATGGTCAGATACGGGACCCCTGGAGCCGGGGGATATTCTCTTACTCACTTCAAAGAGTTCAGGCCCTTTTGATAGTAGAAGCTACTCCACGCGTCTCTTTGTGAAGTCTCTGAATGAACAGAGATCCCAAACTCAGTGCCTCACCAGTAACTTTCCACCCTAAAGAACTGCAAGCATTATTTTGGGATACAACACCAACCAGGCAATTCCCCCAGAAAGCTGCTTGGGCCATGTCTGTGCTGCTAAAGGAAACAGCCTCAGACACCAAGAGCAAGTGGAACCAGCTGGCTCACATCTACGCTGTTTAGAGCTTACCCTTTCTGTCCTCAAGTTGTCTAGAAATGAGTTGGAGATGTCCACAGCAGAGTTGGAGAGTGAGTTATCAGCTAAGCAATGTGGACGATGGGGGTCCAGCTCTTAAGCTGGCTCCCTGTCTTTCATTGAGCAGCACAGGTATTCCCTAGAAGCCTGGCAAAGGGTAGGGCATTGCTGTGTGGTTGGACTACTCCGAAAACACAGAGCAAGCCCGTGGTGCTGGAGAGCAAAGCCTATGCACGAGGCGGTGGCGTAGCGTGGAAGAGCTGTAAGACTCTGCTCGCAGCCTTGAATTCCAGGCTGCAGATCCTCCACCTGCAGAGCTCCATAGGTGCCCACATGCTGAATCTCAGAGCCCCGATCCCCGTTCTCGGGCACCTCACCCTGCCCGTGCAGCAGTGCTTTGGCATACGTCCCATTGTGCTTTCCAAGCGTGTTAAAGGCCCTGCACATGCCAACCCTTTTGGTGACTCTTCTGGTGGTTTAACATACAGGACAAAATTGACTCAACCAAAGGGTACTTTGGTGATACTTTGTACACACGGCTGATTTTTTTTTATTATTATTCTTTACCTTTTGCAAACTTTTCTATTTGTTATTTTGGACTTTAATAGAGTGATGCCGTTTTCCATTTCAATCAGTGCTCCAACTTGCTCCCCCACTTCCATTTCTGACTGAGTCTAAGGTAACTTTTAGAAAGGAAGGAAAAGAGATAGATGAATTACGGCACTTGAAGTCAGAGAAAAAATTCTGAAAGGAAAATGTAATTAAGAAATAAATTGAAAAATGGAAGCACCTGTGATACAGTGGCCAGGAATGATTATTTTAGAAGGAAACCATCACAGGCAGCTTAATTCCATTTCATTCTGTTGTGCTCAGGATTTGGACTGTTTGCTCATTTATTTGGATAAAATGTAAACCTCTTCTACTTGCATTGTTAAATGTAATGAATATTATTTTGCTTTTAATTAAAATACTGACACATTCCCACTGATGGAAAAGTTTCCATTGCTTTTCAGAAAACACTAGGTCATTTGATTTATACTGCTCGGCAAATACCTGGAATGGAAATAGTTTTACCTGTTGGGAAAAGAGCTACCGCTCCTGTAAAAACAAAGGTTTTAAAGAGATTGAAATGTCTGGAAGAAATTCAAGATGGGAAAGAAAAATAATGCAGGAGGGTGACTGTAAAAATGGTAAAGTGGCATTTTGAGGGTTTGATCAATGACTGATACAAATATAGTTTTACATGGAAACGTGAGTACCCTGGGACAGGAAGCACTGCTGGACCTTTGTAAAGTTTGGATTCAGTAGCTGGTTACCCAGGCTGAAGTGGGATGAGTTGCAATAAAAGTACTGACATCTGAAAAATGACATCGAGGGACTGAGCCAAAGCTTCCCACAGTCTGAACTTGCATGATATAAAGGAGAGCCTTTTCTTAAATGAGTTTGCTACTTTTCCAGTAGCATTTAAAGTTGCTTCGTTGCTATGGGAGACAGTGAGCAGAGCAGGAGAAAAATCCAAAATTGACCCAAAGTCCAAAATTACAAGTCAGAAAAGTTCTGCTTAACAGCAACCCTGTGCTGTCAACCTCTTCCAGCTACCTCCTGACATTTCTTCTTTAGCCTAACACCAAAACTACGCTTCCCAGTACTGGACTTCTCATTCCTACCAAAGACTGGCTAAGCATCTAGAAATCAGGCGGGGCAGTGACTCTCTCTGGAAATGCCTGCTTTGTTCAGAGCTACACCTAACGAACTTACAGGATGAGGCTTATCTTCTCTGGCCATTTTTTAAAAATAAAGGAACTCCATTTTTGTGGGAGACTAAAAGAGTTAATGAATCAAACGTTGTGGTGGGGCGAGTTCTGCTTAAAGACAAACTCTGCCGAAGAGCAAACCCTGCAGAGCAAGGAACCAAGGTGAAAAGCCCATCAGCTCAGACACCAGCAACAGGAGAGGGAGGGCGTGCGGGAGGGTGATCACCTCCTTCTTCTGATAAGCCATTCTGATACAAAGATCAAACAATGGCCACGTCTGCAGGGAAGAAGTTACTCCCCAAATGACTCCCAAGCCCAAAGGCTCACAAACTGCTCATTAGGCTAATAAGTTCAAGTGCCCGCCCAAAGGAGGGAAAAGGATGATAAAAGGACACAAACTGAAGCCCCGGGTGCGCAAGCCCACCGGGACTGGACCCCTCAACTGACTGGACCAACTCTGAACGCAGGACCAGTGAAATCTTTCTCCCTTCCTTTTTTTCTCTCTGTCTTCTTCTCTCTTTCCTTTGCCTTTTCCACAATCCCTGCATCTCATCCCTTTAAGACATAAAATCGTTGACCAAGTCTAGGACTAGGAGTGGATCCAGCTGCCCCTGGGCTCTTCTCTGAGGAGGAGTCTGGAAAGCAAGGGGGTCTGCTCTGAACCTCGGGACTCAACGGGAGGGATCTCCTTATTCCCTGAATTGAGGTGTATGGTTAGCCAGGGTTACGTGGTTTACAGAAGTAGTCCCATGCCAATTCCTGTTGTGATAAATCCTGCCACCTACTTTTATGCCTCCCTAGTTCAGTTTGCTTCTGTCATGAATAAAATCCTTAACTGATCATTTGGTGTCATTTCACCTTAATTTAGCCTGAGGGAATTCCAAATTAAACAGGACTCCCTGGTCTGTCCAGCCCAGGTCATGACAATTTTTCAGGACTTTTTTCGTCTGGAACAAGACAGGAACAGGAGAGCTGCCGTAGCTATCTCTATGCTACAAAGGAGGGAACTGGTTCCTTCATTTCTTGATGGTTTTGATCATCACTATGTGATGGCATCATTCAGGAGGTACCTTGATATGATGGGAACAGATTCTATCCTGGGTTACTATATGAGCATTAGAGCTTGTCTCTAGGCCCTCACACTTGCAGGTCTCTCTCACAGGGCCTGGAAGTGAGGTCTTGTAGAAGATCTTTTCTAGTAACAGAAAAATACGTTTCTCAGATGGGTCTGGAGCCGTCCCATCACCACAGAACATTAAATGCTGTCACTATTTTTTCCAAAGTTGCAGGAAACTTCTGTCCACTTTTCTTTTAGATTATCAGGCACAGGGAATCTTTGATAGAAACGAACATTATGGAGTAAGAAACACTGCCTGAATGTGTCAATATTCCTACTTCCTAGACAAGCTGGTGCTTTTTCTTTTTTTAACCTCTAAAGATGGAGGGATGTGTCATGTCTAATAGTTACATCTCAAATTATTTCAACATGCCTTAATTGAAATGTTGAGGAAAAACAAATCACTTCTGAGCAGGTCATGAATACAACAGGTGCTATAAGCAATCTCAGTTCACAACTTCTTAACAGCACTTTTAGTACTCTGTTCACTTCTGTGCTATTACATATTTATCAATACAACCTTAACAGCTGAAAAAAGATTGAAGCTGCATAATCCCACCAGAGCATCACAAGGGAAGCCAGAGAAATGCATGAGATGACATTAATCTAGTTACCAGGTTTATTAAATCTAAAGTACTTGTTAAAAGTGAGATGAAAATTTTAAAATTGCTGCAATTAATTGTTGCTAGAACTCTGAGACTTTGAGACAGCAACAACCTGCATAAAGAATAACTGAGCTGAATTTATAGCATTTATGTTGTCTTCAGCCTCCCTGAAAAATATGCACAGAATCTAGTTAGCAATACATCAGACCTGGTAGGAATCCAGAACTGGTCTAGACAGCAAGGTTTCAAGTACTGGTGTCTCTGCCCCCAGAGCTGGGCAAATTATTATAGATTTGGAAGTTTTTCACACAGCAACTCTGGGAACTACAGCAGTTGAAAGTTTTGTGAAAGACTGTTTTTACACTAGAAAATTACACTCTAGCAGATTGGAACCATATTGTGAGGATAGGGACATTCTAAGGAAAAAAAACCCCAGCAACAAACCAACGCATAAAAGTGTTTTCAAAACAAGTATTTCAATGTTGTTGCAACCAAACAGAATCACAGGCTCACAGAATGGATGAGGCTGGAAGGCATCCCTGGAGACTCTCTAGTCCCATGCCCGTGCTCAAGCAGGGTCTCCTAGAGCAGGTTGCTCAGGGCTGCTCGTCTACCAAGCCTGTTGTTTCACCCGTTCTCCTAGAACATGGCCCACCTTCATTTTACAAAACTTCTCAGACACTTGTGAAATAAACATTGATGGTCAGGTCCATGGATTTCTTAAGGTTAGAATATGAAGTTTGTTGATAACGAGCTCTGTTTCAATATATTTAGCAATGTGCTGGCTGATAACCAACAGTTGTAGCTGATTGAGGAAGTAGAGAGATCCTGAGCAATTTCAAAAATTTGTTTCCCAAATATTTGGCTCAGTGGAATCATGGGAAGACTGTAGTCTTTTACGGACTGCACAAAGTATGTGCACAGAGTGGACATATTTATGAAAATTTGTTTTTAATACAGTAGCATGGATCAGTACTGAGCTCTTACTACGGTTCTGTGCATCTCAGCGTTTGGGGGTCTGCAGAGCAGTCCAAGGCCACTGCTCTGAAGGAAGGACACAAATGATTTCTTCAAATGACCACTTGATGTCACTTGACACCACGCTAATAAACTTGATGAAGCCCACTTCTGGGCAATAAACAAAGGTTCTGAGAATAATGTGTCTGAAAATGGGAAAGCAAGATGCTAAAAAAGTACTATAAAAAGATTGTGGTTTTTTGTTATGGGTTTGTCTACTGTTCTTGTAAACCAGTGTTGACAACTGCTAAATTACTTACAAATATACAATCTTTCTTGTCCAGAGAAGTATTGGTACCCATTTTCTCTTCCAGAGAGAGTCTAAGACTGAGAGTTATTAAGTTAGGATGTGTTCCTCAATTTTTTGAAGAGGCATCAAAGAGACACAGATGTTTCTAGATTACCCTTCCAAAAACAAGATTCCATTAACAATCCAGTGCCACTAGTCACTTTGAAAGTTTTGGCTAAGCCTCAGTTTTTCTCTCCCTTACAGCTTCATTCCTTACTAACACAGTGAATTTCACATTTCCCATGCATATGAAATACCAGCTCTGAAAACTAAGGCAAGATGCCATACTTCCTAATCTATCCAGTCCAAAGTAAAGTGAATTATTGTTCCCCGACAGCATTTTTCATACATCAGCATGACCTGAATTCTAATAAATTCACATGATCACAACCTTACAATCTCTCCTCTCCCACTTTCCATTTATGTACTGCTGGGACATTGATTTATTTGTGACAGAAACCTTTATCCTGAGACTTGTATATGTTGGTTTTATCCCCTGGTATTCACCAGCCAGGTGGTCTTGCCAGGAAATAGATCTGACTGTCTGTAAAATAAATGTTAACCCAGGACATTTTCAATCCCAGAGCTGGTTGAAATATTTTAGCCAGTAGAGATTTTCCTTGCAGCTTCATTGAAAGTGAAATGCTCCTCTGGATATTGTTTTCAAACTATTATTAGATAGAAAAAAGTAAATGACTTATTGAGGTTGTCCCATTTTGTTTTGAAAATGTCACAAGAGATTTGTTCTTACTTTAATCAAAGCAAAATGAATGAGTCGTATTGAACTATATTTATAAAATATTTTATATTGGTTTTGATGTCTTTTTAGCATTTGAGTGGTTCCAAATTTAAACAGTTTGGAACCTCCATTATCCAAAATTTTGAAGAATA
Source organism: Astur gentilis (assembly GCF_929443795.1). Classification (NCBI taxonomy): domain Eukaryota; kingdom Metazoa; phylum Chordata; class Aves; order Accipitriformes; family Accipitridae; genus Astur; species Astur gentilis. Next base: position 15,878,401 of record NC_064904.1, read on the forward strand.
GAATAGATTCTGCTTCTTGATTGCCTTTCAGCATTGGCATTTATTGCAGAAAGAAAATAGCCAGCCCAGTGATATGAAAGTTCAGCACTTGCTCTCATTTATGTAATGTTTTACTTGGAGAGTATACAGTCTCACCTGGATAACAAGCTTTTCCTTGGCAAGGTAGTCTAAATCAATACCAATAGGCCAGTTGCACTCCTCATTCAGTGTAAGTCAACTGAAGACAGCAGAAACTCAATCCATACTCTCAAGGACTGTCTAAAACCCCTCCAGGTATTTCATTTATGATTTGTTGTGCTTTATCAGCTATCACTCTTCCTGCCCTGACCCTCAATTCTTTGTTCATGCTGGAAGGAGCCACGGCGGATCCTTCTGTGAGGACTCCTTCAAGAAATGTGGGGGAGATGTGGAACCTTCCCAAAAACTTTCAAGGATGATGAAGTGATGCATTTAACCTCAACAACCATCTGCAACAAATTTACCTCTCCTCAGTAGCTGAACAGCTGCTTGCTTTAGTGCATGTCAAGCCAAAAAACCCCCAAAGGTTGGGTGTCTGTATACACATCAGAAAGTTTTCTGCAGAGCTCTTTGGTAATGTAGTGTATGGAGCCACGACTGGGAGGCAGCATCCACAAATACGCGTTACTGCAATACTGAGTATTGCCATACTTATATCTGGGACAAGGGGAGGAGAGGCAGAAAGAGAGTCAAGCTTGCAGGTTTCTGCATCCCACACCAAGCAAACCAAACTAAATTTGTTGTATAGTGAATCTGGCTGTAAATTTGCGCTAGCTGTGACTCTTTCAGGAGGACAGAGATCATAAAAATGACTTTACATAGCAGACGTAAACACCTGTTAGACATCTTAACCTCCCTTACTTTCCATAGGAACCAAAAGCTGGAAAATTTTTAAAGGTCAAGATCCAAATGTGACTGAGAGAGGTAGGAAAAGTACCCTGCATGCTCTTCTCTCTGGAGGGTGATGCCTTGAATACTGCAGATTTTATATTTGGGGGCATTTCTAGATTTGTCTGCCTATACCACTGCTCAGACCCATTTCCAAAGTTCTGGTCCCCAAAGAAACAAAAGAATAGAATATTATTATCATAATTAACTCTCTTCCTTAGGGAGGTAACTTTACAGACAAACTACTTTCCAGCACCATCGTCTCTAGCTGCTAGTGCTCGCAGCTCTCTAGTGCTTTATAATCTTCATTTCCTCAAACATTGAGCAGATATTGGTGATTTATTCCTGTAATTATTGTGCTCTTGAAGTTGTACCAAATGGAGCTAAACATTGTGCTAAACATTGCAAGTTAAATCCCACTGGCCAGGAAAGAGAAAAAAGAACCCTATTGAAGTCGATCTAAAGCACATTTCAGCCCTTGCTTGGCTGTCCATCAAACAAGATACTCTACGAGACAAAGAGGAGAGAAGGAAGCACATGCAATCCATCTTCTTTCAGTGTAGGCAGCGCGTGCAAGTTATTTATCTAGTGCTTTAAGTTGTGTCCCTTGGCCCATTGCTTTAAAGTGAGAGCTCATGAGAATTTCTAGGCACAGGAAATTTTGCTATTTCATTGCAAATTAGAATGAAAACCTTAAGTATTTTAAGAAATTTGGAAAATAATCAGTAAAGCCACTTTCTCTTTGTTGCAGTCACAGAGTTGAGTTCTAATGCACCCAGATATGTGATAATAGTGAAAACTGACATAAAGCAAAAGCTTAAGAAAAACAACAGACAGAGATAACGACTGTATGCTACCAGAACAAAACATTCTGCAGAAGCAGAAATGATGGAACCATCTGTTCTCATAGAAAAGCATATTTTCAGAAATTTTTTTAAAGTAGATGTGAAAGTGTATTTATCTGCTTAATTTGGGACTCCTGACCTTATGGTTTTGATGCCAACTCACTGTAAACTTAATAAACAAGGAAAAATCACCCAGTCAGTGAATTGCTGGAGCCAACATCTTCAGAAGCAGAGCATGCCAGTGTTTTCTCCCATCAGGTTAGCAACTTGAAAGGGTTTGCACTTGCCTGCTAATTTTTTCATGACCCTACATGAAAATGAGAGCAGAAAAGGAGAAACGGGTTTCCTGGACCTCAGCTTAGCAAAGTGATTCTGCACAAGCTCAGCTTTAGGTGTAGCACATGGCACATTCACGTCTGAAGGTGAGTACATCTCTTCACCCTTTGCTGTACCTGGACATAAATCTGAATGTCACTATTTTAGCTCAGTCATGTTGCGTATCACCAGTTACCCATAATTACTCCTCTTATTAGCAACCATTACACTGCATTTTCCTTTCCATTTTCTTTTCGGCTATGTTTTCACTTACATTAACTCAAGAAACTCTTAGGGCTAAATCTGATCTCAGAAAGTTGTAAATCAGGCAACACTGTAAATCAGGTGTCCACACTGGTGTAACAGCCACGTAAATGAGATTGAAAGGGACTTGCAATTTCATTCTGTGAAAAGAAAGCTCTTTGCTTTTTCAGCAAGTTAACTTAGCCTTCCTCCTGAGAGATGACCCCACTTAAATATGAATCTGGGAGGAAGTGGAATGAGCCCGAGCAGCACGCAGCTGGCCCTGAATGCAAAACAGCAACAAGCAGTTCTCCCAGCAAGCTGAAAACCTGGGGAGCTGCACTAGCAGTAGTTAATGTTCTGTTGAACACCTTTGAACTGTGATGAAGCCAGCTTCAAGAAGACTATTTCTTTGGATAAAATCACAAATTAAAATGAAAATTCGTGGCATAGATTCACAGCTGTGTTTCACGTCCATGCTCATTTAAAGGAGGTAGACTTGAAGGCAGTTATGGAAAGCAATTTATTTACTAGATGTACTCTAACTTTCCATGCAGAGGCATCAGGAAGGCACGCAGGTAGTTCATTAGGGTTCAGGATATATGGCAACTCTGTTGCAAACTTTTACCTTATAACTTCTCATATCAAATTCTTGCCAAAACTTCACATCAACACGTATAGTCAATTCGTGGAGACACAGAGCAGGAAATGCCATCCAGAGTTCTCCCTGGCATTGATCAAAAGCAACCGTGTGTCTCTCTGTGTGATTCTGCCTCTCCAGGCAAAACTCCATTAGAATTGCAGAACTGGACGTGCCCAAGAGCCACATTAATCACTCCGCGATGGCACAGCACAGACCTCCAGCGTGCTGCAAGCTAATGGCTCACAGCTGTAACACGACCTTCACCAGGAGCTAATCTAAGGATCTCTTGGCTGTCTCTCCAGTGACATGGGAGTGCAAAAAGGAAAACTAAAATAAATAGCTAACTGAAGTGCTCCATCAGAGTTACCATCCTGAGCATAATGAAACCAGATTCCCTCTTTCTGCCTCCCATCTCTGTAGCTCAAGAGGTGACTTGTACAATATTCATCATATTGCACATCACCATAGATGTGCAACGCAGTGGGGAGGTTGTGATCCTTGACCCTCCCTGAAATGGCCCATGGCTCTCACCATGCTTCTGTGTGCTCCAAGTGTCCTTCCATCCACACTGAGACACAGCTTCCCACAAAGGGTGGTGGGCTGGGGTACTCCCTTAATCTCCTTCTAATCAAGAAATTTGGACCAGAAATATCTGCAGTCTGTGAGAAACACAGGCTGGAAGTGACACCTAGAAACCACCCCTGAAAGGAGGTAGCTTTCGGGAGGAGCAGTTCGGAAATTGTGGTTTCTCTTTGCACGTGTCAGAATCAGATTTCTTTGTTGATTATGTGTTTGACACAAAGATAGATCTCAGTAATTAATATCTTGTGTAAATCTCATCTTACATTGCTGAAAGAAATTATTTGAGTGTGCCACTGTGATTCATTTGAACTATTGAACTCTGTATCATTTTCAGTTGGAAAATGCAGGATGACTGTATTTACAGGGCAGGATGCACTGAAAACCACCTATTTATTTTCCTGAGAGCTTTCTTAGGGCACACATCAGCACAGATTCAATTTACAAAGCTTTTTTGAAAGCCAGAATACCACTCTAAAGTAAAGGACTATGAACACAAGAGATCTGCTACTCACACATATTCTTCCTGGTCCCTCTGGAGAATCCTCTTTGCACCCGCTTTGCTCCTCACCTTTCCCAGTGCTCCTCCTCTTGGCCTCCAAATACTGCTCAGATTTCCTTGACCCTGCTTAACGCACACAAGACTAGATGTGGACTACGTATTTGCCCCTTCAAACCATTTGACTTAGCATTTCTTCAGCCCTTTCATGGGCTGCAACATCTGCAGTGCAAGGATAGCAAAAGCAGTGAGAAACCATGCAAAAGTCTGTTCCTATCCTTTCACAAAACATCTGAGCCAAATAAGTCTCATGCTCGGAGAATATGGCTGCTCCCCATATTTAGGAGTTCAAGTTGCCTTAAAAGACATAATGTGAGTGTCAAACCCTGCAGTGAATCAGAAGAGGGAAGAGTGAGGAAGGTGGGCACTACAGATTAAAAATTCAGGCATCATGACCTTCAGGAGTCATAGAAAATGAGGATGAAAGCAATGGGACAGAAGAGATGCTTAATAAGCTAAGGAGCTCTCTGGTTTCCTGCCTCCTTGCTCTCTGTTGGTTGGTAAAGCTCAGCAGGGTGAGTTCTGTCCACAATGTCCTCATTTTCAGGCAGACAAAAAAGGGATTTTCTTACTTTACCATAACTTTCTAAGAAGTTGCTGGCTGCAGCTGTCTCTGGCTGCTGTGGTTTCATTATTATTTTATGTTTCTTAGGACTGGTACATTCATTTCTGAATATTTTATCTATTTGCCACATGATGCATCTATCCCCAGAAGCAGAGTGAGATTTCAAAACAATCTCTTTCCGTGACCCAACAGAGGGCACTTGCTCCTGAAAGGGGTGGAGATGGATGGGAAGCCTGCTTCTTTTTTGTCTCCTCAGTCAGACCCTGCAGGTGACATCTAGGTAGCCTAAATTCTACTCAAGTCCCAGTACTGATGCAGCCTGTCTCCTCCTCAACGCTGCTTAATCCTTGAACCTCTACAACATCCTCTGAGGTGGCCAGAAGGTTCCTTGGGCATCCACAAGAAAAGACAATACTTTCTCAACTAAACTATCATTTTCGGGCCTCCAAAGCCTCAGACTTTTATGCTCAGTGAAAGACACACTCAGTAGGGCAGTTGCCACCTTCCTTATAACAGCCAGCAGACAGAGGACTTGGCCTGAAATAACCTCAGCTGCAGGTCTTTGCTCGAAGGGGTTTCAGTCCATCTCAGTTGCCTGTGTAAGGGCGCAAGAGCCACCTGGCTACTGTGAGATTGGGCTGCTGGGGGGGGGTGAGGGTGGGGGGACACTTGCTGCCTTTCCTGAGACATTGAGGAGCCAGGAGCATGGGAATTACAGGGCAGTGGGAGAGCACCTTCGAGAGAAAGCAACTGCAACTCCCCAGTTTGGACACTGGGATGCCTGTGTGTGGTCTGGAGCTGATCAAGTTGGATCTTCTCCTGGCTGCACTTAACCTGGTTCATGAGGGCCTCATGTCGGATGCCGACATGACAACTGAACTACGTCTGTGGCTGGTGTAAGGCCAAACTTCACCACTGTTCAGGAGAGCTGAGCCCATTGAACCAGCTGAGGGCAAAATAGTTGTATGAACCTGACACTTTTCAGAAAATATTTTAATATATATGTTACATTTTTTTAGTTTAGTTCTGACTAATGGCTTGCTTCATGCCTACAGAAACGGGGCAGCCATCAGACAGGCAGAAATTAATGCAATGAAATTGGTTTAATGTCCTCCACAGCACTGGAATAAAATTTGAACAGAGTGCAAAAGGAACTACAGATAGTACAGTTATATTGAGGTGGAAGAAAGAAAATTCTTAAGTCATCAGAGTTGTCCTAAAATAAGCACAGCGATATCAAAGCCAATTAGGGAGACAGTGATGTAACTCAAAGACATAATAAGCAGTGTTCTGTGGTGCAGTTTATGAACAATTTATCACCACACTTTGGCTCCAACAAGAATATAGTCCACTAAGCTGCTGGCTTCAACATACCTTTAGATCTGAATAACAGACTCATATTGATACAGCCAGGACCTGACAGTGGTGAAAAAACAAACTATTTCTAATTATTCAAACTCAGTGTAGGGTTTTCTAACAAACACATCAAATACCTTAAACTGAATTCATTTTCTTTATGGATTCCAAGCAGTACTAAAATCAGTGGATCAGTGGAGGGAAAAAAAAAAAAAAAAGTCTGCGTGTTGAAGTGGCAGCATAAATCATAACCAGATACAAATTTGAAGATAATGTATGCTCTTTTTGAAGCCCATTGAGGTTTTTTTCAGCTCAAGTATTCCTAACGTGCTCCATGATCCATGCAGGACTGGGGATGTTCTGGGAGGCTTGATAGGATGAGGAGGGAAGGGGATTTGTGAGAGCTGACAGCATGCAGGGATGGATAGAGTGAGGAGACCCAGCTCAGAGGCTTGATGAGAGCTGTAGATGATGGACACAGTCCAAACCCAAGTGGTTCTGAAAAGGAGCTCCTCGTCCAGGCCTGGAGAGGGTCAGCAGCACTAGGGTTCATTACTGAGGCCCCTGCGTGAAGAATCTGTCACCAGGTAAAGGGACACAGATGATTTGCACTGCTACAGTCATGGGCACAGGGCTGCACCACGCAGAGATGCCATCTTGGAGCTGCGCTGGCGTGGCATCATTTCCTAGCCAGTGATGCCTGGTTCATGAAGCATCATCCCGATGTGACTAAACCTTTTGCAGCTGTACTAACTTTTAGGGAAGCAGTTCGGGTGCTTATGACCGCCAGCAGCATGGGAAGGGAGCACATTAAGATGAAATACAGAGAGGATGTCCACTCCCGGAGGCAGGAAGGGAGCGCGTACATTGTGCACAATTTGCCTAGTGCACTACATTAACACAAACCCCATGTTTACTCTAAAAGTTCATTGCAGCAGTAGAGGAATTTGAAAAGTTTGTTCCAGACAAGAGAAGCCAGGGTGAGTGTGCTGGAAATGCACAAACACATCAAGTACAAAATGTATGGACACTTGAGAAAGGCTTTGTCAAGGAATAAACAGACAAGTGCACACCTCACACTTCCCTGATCTTTCCTTCTACAAATCAAGAAGATATGTAGCAGAGATGACAAGCCTGGGCCTGGTTTCCAGTGAGCCAGAGGCCCAAACTTGCCGATGGGTTTGTTTTATTTCTGATTCCAGACTCACATTCCTGGCTTTCAGGAATGAGGCTTCTCAGGGAGACATTTAAGAGCAGACAGACAAGATGTTTCTCTCTCCAGGATTACAGAAGGTGAAACAGCATCAATGAAATGGAACTGCATCAAAGTCAAATCACCTTTTCCTATTGCAAAGATATTTTGAGGGTCCAGACTCTTTGATGTGACTGGTGGAAAAAACAACAGGCAGGAGGTCCCAAACTATCATCCAGTGATCTGGATACCAGCCCATCAAGTCCCTGCTTCCCCTGCTTCCCACCAAAATTATTCTCCTGAGTGACCCTGAGCACTAACAAGATGCTAAGATCTTTTTGAGCCAGGCAATCCCATTAGTGCCACTATGCCTCACTTGTCCTGAACTTGATGGGACACAGGGGAGGGAAATAGGTCGCATGACAACCAAGCAAGCTCTAGCTTCCTAGTCTGAATGACCACACAATTGGGTGCAAAGCGTGAACTGACCACCCCTGTTCTGTAGCAAGTCACCCTCGGTATTCTGCAACTTAGCCAGAGGTGTTCTGCAATTATAACGCACAAAGCAATTCCTGCTCCAATGACACAGAGAAGAAATAGAGACACTGGTTTCCACTCTACAAACTGGAAAGAGAAACACCGGCGGATATTGATTGAGGTACACCACACAAGGAGCTGCAGACACTAACCGCCGCAGGAGAAGCTCATAAGTAGTCCCGTGGCCATGAGGAACACCAGGTTTGCTGCAGACCACTTCTGCACATGCAGCCGGTCCAGCTCCCGCACTACTTTGCACAGGTTGGCTGTGTCACAAGAGAAGTGAGTCTGGAGCACCAACCTTCCCTTGTAGGTAGAGTTTCTGTGGTGTGTGCACACCATGGCCATCTGTCTAACATTTCCAGAGGACCAAAAGCCAGAGCTGCTGGGTGACTGCTTGATCATTACCTAATACAGCAGAGTGACAGGCTGCCTCTAGGAATGGTGGAGCTGGCAAGTTGAAATGGGTGACAAAACTGAGATCTGATGAGTAGCACATGTAGGGATTTGGGGGATGGGACAGACACTTACTCCCAAATGCATTCTTCAGAATGTGATTTCTGTCCCTGGATGTGGGAAAGAGATGCCCCCTCTCATACCATTCTTTTTCTCAGGATGGGGTAAGGGAGCAGATTCCTGGGCCTGCAGGTGACTTGTCCCAGCAGAAGAAAACAAGAAGAGTGTCTTCTGTTGCATGATGAGCAACATGTTACATGATGGACACATCAACTCCACTTTAGTTTGTGTGATGGGAACAAATCCCTTCACAAGTTGCCTAATGGGGACAAATTCCTTACACCATGGTAAATGAAGAAAGCAAACACTTAGGTTTGTTTAAAACCTCCAGCATCTCCCCTTGCTCAGAGGATCCTCAGCTTCTGTGTCCTATTTCCTTTTGTTAAAGCGCTCAACTTCTCCGTTCCTCCCTTTTTAGGAAGACTCGTTCCTTTTGTCACATACACTCCTGGTTATAAACCAAGTAATAGTAGCTAAACTTGCTGGCAGATGGCGCATTCATTATTTCGAGTTTCTTAGCCCCAGAGCCACCACAAAAAACAAAGTTGGAGGATTAATAATTTTAGTTACACCAGCAAAGTGAAGGACTGATACATTCCCTACTGAGCAACAAATTAAAATAAGCCTAAAGCAACAAGCGATTTCTGACTTTTCCATGTGTGTTTTTATTTCCATGTCTCTAGTGGCTACCTACAAGGAGGACTATGTCAAAAGCTTCCCTTAACTCTGAATTCCAAGTCTGAATTAAATTATTAATGTCAGCAGAAGCTCCACCATGCTTATTTAGCTCATGCAACGTGGATCCTGCCTGCCAGGCTGCCTGGGTTGCCTGCCTGAAGCTGGACAGGAGAGGCTTCCTCACGAGGAACCCTGTGGGAACTGGAGAGGTCTTGGTCAGCACGAGGGGGTTCAGCCTCAGCTGTGCGAGGGTGTCTGAAAATAAAAGACCTAGCTGCTGCAGTTCCTTCTGAGGATATACTACCACCTCTCACATCTCTCATATCTCCTGCTCCCTCATTAGACTCTTTCCCATCACAGTCTATGGCATTTCTGAAAGACCTCTGGTGCATCGCATTTTCCCTGGGCACTCAAGGTAAACTAAGGGAAGCATTAACTCAGACGGTCTGCCAGGAATGAAGAATAATCAGGAAGGATGGGAAGACATACAGACTCTGCCATGGCACTTCCCCACTGCCACAAACGTTGGGTCATTAATACCAACACGACATTTAGTCCTGTCTTCCCAAACGTGTTTGGCAGCCCACAGCTGCAGGGCCATCATTACAGCAGTGAATTTGTTCTTACACCTCTACCTGCCTGCAGGCCTGCGAGTAAATCCTGCTGCTCACTTTGGAGGAGAAACTGTTCATATCACAGTCGTCAGCCTGCCGCTATACAGTCAAACCTGAACATCTGCTCAGCTAGCAGTAATCAAAGCCGCACATTATTCTTTGCTACTTCACTCCTCCATCACAGCCCCAGCTAGGCTTGTTCTCCACTCCTGTGAGTCAAAAAAGGACAGAGAGCACAAGTTCAACTCGGGAAATGTTTCTCAGATAAGTTCTGCTTTGTAAGCATTTGGTTCCTGCTTGACTTTGTTCACTGCTATCTGAACTGCCTGAAAAGAAATCAAATGCAGCCTTTCCTAGCAACAGGGTATTAGAAGAGGATCAGACTTACAATACCTGCAGAACCTAAAAATGGAGTATTGTACTGACTACAGTCAGTCAGCTAAACCTAAAATTCCTAAAAATAGAGCCTAAAATTCTAGGCTTTAAAGGCATGATTTTCCACTTGAAGATTTTTAGACTTTAATATATAATTCTTTAGCTTAGTTTGCTGAGGGTCAAGCTTGTCTTATGAAGAAAGTTGTGCTGCTCCTCTATTTCTTGTTTTGGGGGCTTCTGTTGGATTTGCACAACACCTTGCCTTGCGCTGCCTTTCTGTGTACAGTGACTCCATTGTAAATGCCATATACCAAGTAATGAATAGCATATGGTTGTTTTTCTCCAGCAGGAGAAAAAATAATCTACAAGGATGAGAAGTTTTAGCAACGGTTAATCTCTTCTAAACTTTGGACCAGTCTGCAAAACCAACTGCATCATATCGTTTTGCAGGTTTGGGAAAGTCAAACAGCTCCCTTTTTAAATTATTATTATTATTATTTCTAAACATTTTCTGTGTTCAGCCTTCACTAGGAGTGCTGAGGCTACAAACGCTTCTTGGCATCTGTTGATAGTAATATCCCTCATTCTGTGATGGTAATGTACTTTTCAAGCCTCATATTCATAAATCTTCTAAATGTCCAGGAGATAACCAAGTACCACTATGTACAACCATGGTAACCTAAGGCATAAAGAGGTTAAAAAACTTTTTATGCATTACCAACTGTGTCGGAGCTGGGTATTGAACCTCCAAATCCTCATCCCTCATTTTTCTTCCAACCACTCACCAGCCATCCCTCTCCCAGTAACCAAGCAGTTTGGTAATTACAGTAAGACTTCCAAACTTTAGCTGCTGATTCTTTTTCTCCCCTTCAGCAAAATCATTAACTTTTAAGATTTAGCCCATTGCTTATGTAATTGGAAAAGACATTTAAAAAAATCTTAGCACAGAGAACTTGGATTTTCATTATGGAAAATCCACCTCTCAGTGAGAGGGAGATGGGGCCAATTCCCGCACCGCTCAGTTACTGTCTTCCCTTCTAAGGATCCACCTTGCAAGCAAATGTCTGATCCAGCAACCACCCTGCTGCCTTGCAGCCACATTTGGATACTCAGCCTAATGCCAAGTGTGCGTTATGACACCAGTGAGACAGTGGGAGGAGGTGAGATTTCACAGCAAGGTATAGGGAGAGAGGGGAAGAAAGAAAGGAAGGGAGGAAGTGGAGTAGGAGCACCACCGAACGGCCGCATCTCCTCAGATGAAAGTGCTTTGAGGGTCCCTGGTGCAGCATCTTCTTGTGTGCCCCTTTCAAGCCCTCTTGCACAAATGAGAAGGACAGGCGGTTTATATTGCTTTGGCTCCCTGCCTGTGTTAGGCACGCGGTCAGGCTGGATACTGATGAATTCGGCCAGAGGCCTCTAAATTGAATTCATGCCTTTTCCAAAGCAATTTTTATAAGGTGACAACAGCAGGTGTTTTTTTCATTTTAAAACAAGAAGGCTATTTTAACAGGGATTAATCCTGGACTGGAAGAAAAAAATCCTAAGACTAAGTTTTAGATATTAAATTTTTCAGCTTTTTAAATCAAGGTGTGTAAAGGTCACCATCCACCACATCTCCTTTTGCCATGCTTTACTGGTTCAGCCACACAGTCTTGTTTTACCTCAAGCATTGCTTACTCTCCTGCACTTTTGTAATAGTCCAGTGTTGTGGGTAAAACTAAGGCACACTGAAGTATTACCCCTTGGGGCTATCCAACACATGCCCCAAAAGGCAGGGTACGCATGGGCTGTCTCCTCAAATGAAGACTCCTCCAGAGTCCAACCCAGGCTTTCCTGGGCTGGAGGTCTGAGGACAAGCCTATTTAGTGGGGAGCTGCTTTACCTTGCTAAGTAAAGTAAATAACTGCACAACCCACCCAGTGGGGAGGTGGCAGGAAAAAGGGTCCTGAACACCTAAGACTTCTGTTTGAAGTCTCCATGAGTCCAATAGCTGCTCTGATAAGAGTGGTCCTCTGCCTACCATCTGCAGTCTCTGGCGTGGGGAGAGCTAAGGCCACACCAATGGGATGATCTAGTCACCCCAGTGGGATGACGTCTCCTCATTTTAGCTCCTTTCTTACAGGCAAATTTGGCAGAAGCAAAGCCATTCTTCACAGGTCTCAGCAACAGGGGCTACTGCAGGGAAACGAGGAGCTGGGTGTTGAGGAAGCTCCCCTGAGAAATCACCTGTGGGGCTGTTGAGAGCCTCAAGTTATCCAACAGGGATCACAGAAGGAGCTGAAGTACTGGAGACACAAGCCTCTGCTGAGTTCCGTAGCTCTAAATGATGCCCTTGGATCACTTCTTGCCCCATAGCCCCCAAAACAGGCCTTATTTGAAAGAAACATAAGTGATCTCAAATGCCCCAAAAAAACCAGTTAGCCACAGCTGTCCATCAAAAGTGGCTTCAAGCAGGTTTGTTACAGATGGGAAGACTAGAAGAAAGCGAGGATTATTGGTATCTATCCCAAAATCCAAGGACTAGCTGATACAGTACCTGCCAAGCTATCTGCAAATTTGGAAGCTGGGCAGATGCACCCCTTGGCTCTGCCTGAAGCCTACTGACAGAAGTTGCTAAAGGAGCAGGTGATTTGTACAGACCTTATTACCAAGGAGGTTAAAAGATGACAGCTGTGAGAAAATGAAGCCATTCTCTGTGGAGTGGTTGCTGGAGGAGCGGGAGAACTTGTCTTGGAAAGAAGTCCTGTTGCAGTTTTATTACTCGGGTATGAAAGGAAAATTGTATATCCAGGGGAGGTATGCTGCAATGCTGTTTTTCACATTTAGCTTCACTCTTCTTTTTATAAGGGATAGAGAAGAAGTGCTTCTTACAGTGCAGCTAAAAGCAGACCTCCTCTTCAGCGAGTCAGTCTGACTAGACTTTTGCGGTGTTTGGTGGCCGAGGCTGTCAATGCGGGTTCAAAACCCTATGCTGGGATTAAAATCAACTCTAAGCAGATACCTGAAGGCTCCCACTCCATCTGAGGGCATTTTTTGCAGAAGTTCTGGCCGACCATCACCAATATTCTACTAATTATTTTTAGAAAGAATAGGTCTAGCAGACAAACTGGTTGGATTTGCAGAAAAAGGCCTAGTCCATACCAAGTCCTGTTAAAGGAAGAAAGCACAAAACAGCCTAAAAAAGATAGACAATCCTGGTCAGGCAGCAGAACAACTACATAATTACAGATGCAATAAGGGAGTTACTGTCCTTGCAAAATTTAAAGTAATTCAGACAATTACCTGATTGTCTTAACAGAAAGCAAACCCAGCATTTGCAGAGTTATTGTTGAAATACTAACCAGAATGTCTCTGCCTTACACCACCTCATGCTCTATTTTAATCATCCTGGATTGTCCCTGAGAGTAAAGCATTTTCTCTGATTTGTTAATATATCCAAGCAGCTTTGTAAGTAGAGAAGGTGACTGGTGACTTCTTTTTTAGTTTTGCAGCTACATGATACAAGTCTCAGACCTCAGAACTGTTACTGCTTACATGCAATGGCCAGTAAGAATTTCACATTTCTTTCTTATCTTGCTGTGGAATGGCTGGTTGCTTTTTTCTGCTTTCTCTAGGCACCAAAGTGCAGCCGAATTTCAACGCGAGAGGGAGGCTGCTTTTCTGGGGCTCATAATGGCATTCTGCTCTCTGAAGTGTGCAGTGTTTGCACTCAACAACCAGGTTTGGGACTAGGAGGGAATTTTCCATCCATGTAAGGTTGGCAGGAAATTTTGAGGCTTTTCTTGCTTGCCTCTGTCATGTGCCTTATGTCTCTTCCGCAATCCCAAGGGAAACGTGTTTATGAAGTGCTCGAGTATTACAGAGGTGTAAGACATTGGTGATTCCTTCAACCTCTTCTGTCCTCTTTTTGTCATATGCATATGGCATTAGCTCATTTACTACAGGTCTTAGACTGGTCACAAATGGGGCATGATTTATGGTGCTTGTTGGTGTGAGGAGCAGCCTGTGGATCTTTTTGACTGCTGCTTGGTGTCCTGCTTTTTTATATTTCATTTACCCTTCATTAAATGCAACTCCCCCCCCCCCCCCCCCCCAACAATTCACAACAATTAGGCAGAACATTAACACGCTTCTAAGATTATACTGCAGCTATACATGAACCTGACAATTTTAGTGTCTCAAGCAAACCTACTTAAAAACTGGGTTCTATGCATTACAAAAATGCTCCATAATATCCGTTTCCTGCAATCATTCTATTCTGACAGTGCCATGAACCTAATTTTTAAGGGTTTGAAAAGGGAGGAGGGCCAAACTTTTGCTAAAAATGTCCAGATATTGATTACTTCAGAGCATGCTAGCAACATTAGGTTTCCCACAGTACAAGAGCAATTTATTGCAGCATTTTAACCATATAGTCAAAATGGCCACTCCTTTAGGAGCCACAGTCTTTTATGAGGACTTTATTTCCCACTCATCTTGATTACCACTTCCTACTTTGCAGATTCTCTAGAGCAATGGCTAATGTTACAATGCCAGTTTACATAATGTGCTTTACAGGCAATTCAGTTTCAGCTTCTGAAAGCAACAACTATTGCATGGAAAAATATCTCACTTGTTTTGCCCTTAAAAACACTGTAGCAAGTGTGTTGGCTTTCTAGTCTGATACATTTTCATTTGTTTCTGCTTCCTATATGGATGATACAGCACCTACAAGGTCAGTGTGTGGGTCTAGTGACACTCCAGTACACATCTATTGAGTAGATCCTTATGGCAACAACCATCTTCTAAAAATCTTTTCTGCTATGCTTTCTCCAGTGCCTAGGACAGTCATCTATGATCCATAAGTGGAAGCTTCCTAGAAGCACTGATTAATAATATAATGATATTATGGATAATGGAACAAACATTGTAACCTGAATACAAATAAGACAGAAATACATTTGCTTTTAAGCAATTGCTAAACTATCTCTCTATATTTTAGCTCAAAGATTTCTGGAAAAAGTCCTTGATGACTCAAAATATTACAGTAATTGATTTTGAAGCTATTCACCAACACTGTGATTTCGTTTGTTAACTGGCATTGGTAATAGTTCTTGGGTGCTGAATAATACACAATCCAGAAAGTACGTGAATCTTTCCAATGTCCATACTCTGTAGAAAATAAAATATTGATGCTCTGGAAACAGAGATATCGATATAAAATATTTTTCACAGTATTCAGTATTAATGGCAGGATACCTGTGTTCTCCATTAAATGTAAGGTATGCTGCTTGAATGGACATCCTTCAGACACAAAATACAGGTATTCCATCAGGTGTATGTTCTTTTCAGTTTTGCAGTCAGAAGCATTTAATTCATAACAGAGGCAGGTCAAGGGAAAGGAATACAGGCAGACAGTGTTAAGAGTCTGAGCATTCAGACCTCGCTGGAAGCCCATAGACAAGCACTGATGTCTCTTTATAAGCTAACATAGATCGTATCAAACATTTTCAATGCTGTTTCAGCAGGCAAGATTGAGACTTGAAAGTGAAACTTGTGGCCCACAGCCAGGCTTCAGCAAGCCCAAAGGTGAGGCAATGACCACCAGGAGGAGACTGGGTGGGGACTTAGAACCTTGTAGGTCCCTTCTTTCCAGGAAACCTTCACCTGAGGATGGGAGTGTGA
Source organism: Astur gentilis (assembly GCF_929443795.1). Taxonomy (NCBI): domain Eukaryota; kingdom Metazoa; phylum Chordata; class Aves; order Accipitriformes; family Accipitridae; genus Astur; species Astur gentilis. The sequence continues at coordinate 15,893,988 of NC_064904.1, forward strand.
GGTTGTGGCTGGGAAATACCCTTGAAGGCATCTCCTTTGCATCTGGGGTCCCAAGGTGGGTCCTGTTCACACCTTCCTCCTGCTTGGTGCAGTTGAGAGGACAACCTCACTGTAAAAATGCCACCTCTGAAAATGCTGTGTTTGGGCTCTTCTCACCAGCAGTTGTGTCTAGCTGGGCTCTCGCTGCCTTTGCTTCCCTCAGCCTCTGCCTTTCTGACCTACAGTACTGACCTCTATGGAAAGCACAAACCAAATAATGCAACTGAAAATAGTCCCAACAGTCTGTGCTATTGCTCATCCTCTGCAGATCGCTGGCTGTGCCAGGGCTGCCCTGTGAGCAGTCCAGTTTGACCAGACTCCATTAACTGTTCCTTTAAAAAATGACTCAAGATTTTAACTCAAGCCCAGCTGGAGGGCTGCAAAGCACTCCAGAAATCATTGCAACCAGCTGGCCCAGTGGTCAGCAAGAAGCTTGTTTTCATCACACTAGGTGACACATTTCACATGTGTTTTCAAGGATTACTAGTCACAAAGCCAGAGTGAGCAAGAAACAGAAATATTTGAGCTCCAGTCTTTGACAATATCCTGTAGCAAGTCACCACTTGGCCTTCTGCTTCCATTAGATATGGGCTACCACCTTGATAGATTGAAGTGCTCATGCTCTGAGCGAATATATTGACAATGACACATCCATTCAGTTCTTGGGGTCACCATTGACTGCACTGCCCTAGTCATGTTCATTCAGAGCAACATTTGTCTTGCTTATATCTGCCAGTGCTGCAGGGCTGTAAGCGAACAGCCCTGACAGTCTGTTAATCAAAGGCCAGGAGAAAAGAAATTAAGAAACTTCAGCAATCCTCACCAGCAGACTTCTAACCTCTAAGCAGGGTGCTTGCTGGAGTGAGCTTGTTAGTCACTTCAGCCAAATAACATCTGCAGGACTTTTTGCTTTGCCTCAAGCAGAAAATCAGTGATGGCTTCAGCACCATGTGGTTTACCCTATCAAACCTCTGGTTTTCCTTCACGTATCCCAGTGCTACACTATGAATTCCAAGGATCTAAAGTTCTTAAGGCTGAGCGGCTAAGACATCATGTTATACATGCAGGCGTTTATGCCTCTGTGTAGACTAGTACCAAAGCTTTCTTGAACTGATCCCACTTTAAATAGGCACATATTTATTTGGATTGCAAAGTCAATAGTCTGATTGAACACCAGCTACACCCACATCATTGTTTTGTACATTGCTGGATATGAAGGCGTCCTCAATATAAATGTCCTATCACATAATGGCCTCGGTCCAAGCAAACCAAGGACCTTGATATGATGTCTATAGTTAATATTCAGATTCTTCTGAAAGGACACCAAAATGCTGCCAAGCAGAAAGGGTCCTGTTAGACAAGAGTGTTCTACTGGGTCATGCAGTTTCTGAAGAAAAGAAATTGGGACTGTCTTACAATAGAAGCATAGGTGCTCTTTTCCAACAAAAGCTCTTTTCTACCATTACACATGTCTGTGATTTTGAAGAACAGATGCTGAAGGAGCATTTGTTAGCTGTCCACACAGATAGCCTGAGTGGGCAGTCAACCCCAGCTATTTTCTTTTCATCAGGATATGAACCAATGCATGCCTCATGACCAGCATTTAGGACCAAAGCTCCTAGTTTCATATCTTCTTGTTCAGAAGATAACACATACTAATTGGAAATATGCAGATTTTTTTATTAAATTACTAAATCTGTACCAACAGTAGCATGCAGCTGTCCATTTCAGAGTAAAACTATATTTCAAACACTACAGACTGAGGCAAGAATGCAGCATTACTGGATAGCTCTCAATCTTGATTACAACAGTATAAATTTGAGGCAGATTCTCTCATATGGTCAATTAATCCCGATTGACACTAAAACAACTGACAGCCCAAGAGCCACGGCATGTCTTTATAATGCTAGTTTAATTATGATCAGCTTTGTTATCTAAAAATACTCATTGTGTAATTCCATATAATAGCAACATGTAAATTTATTGTGGTATTATTTCTTAGTGTTTTCATTTGTGGTCTCCCAAGATAGAAGTAGTAAAAGAAAGCATCAGTTCCTAATGGTTAGAGACACAAACAGAAGATCTGCTGTCTAGTTTCAGGTCTGCTGCTGACCTTTTGAATAACACAAGTCAAGCCTCTCTTTTTCATTTGCCTGCTGCACAAGGAGAGCCAACCCTCCTCTGTTTAGCACTGTGAAACCCACATATCTATTATTAAGGATATAGAACAGGAATGAAAATGCATTTAACTGAAGACTTGACTAAAGAGATTGGTTATGAGATGAACTTCTCCTGAGGTGTCTAATGATATCCCATTAGAATAGCTACCATGCCCCCACCTAGCCAGTCTCTTCCAAAGTTAATACCTATGGAGAAATGACAAGTTTTCTTTTCATGTATTTGCCCATTTCCTGAAATGTCTTTTCACTTCCAGCACTTTCCGTTTCTCATCACAGTGTTTAATTCCGTCAGTAAAGTCATTGAGTCATTTCATTATTCACTTCCTTTCACATTAATGTAGATGATGCAGCAAACCTCCATGCTAACCCCCCTCCCCACCTTGGTGTAGCACCTCTCAAAGAGACAAGAAGTTCCTGCAGAAATCTCACTCCAGCGTTTCTGATTTGGCACATTTAGGTGAGTTCAACTACTGGCTTGTGTAACAAAAGCAAATAAAATCCCTTGACGCAAGCAAAGTTAGAGGCCATACAGGCATTTCTGAGGCATTGTCCAGCAGTTAGTTTGTGTAATATGAAGTGTTATAAAAGCACAAATACTTGTTGGCCATGGAGCTTATGTTACAATATCCCTATAGGGTACATGAAATGTGGGTGCATGGCATCCTGAGCAAGTGACTCCCACTGGAGGAATGAGTGTCTACTTTTGAAAACATTAGTTTCTATTTCAGTTTGAGGACAGCTTTGCTGGGTTTCGCTGTTGTTGCTATAGCTGACTGATCCTATACTCTGGTGATATATTATTCTCCCTCGCCTGCCTTCACCAATCACTGTATGTCTGTCAAAAGTGTTAAAATCAGTTGGCACAGTTGCATCATGAGTGGGAACAAGCCAGGTCTTTTGGAAATCCTATGAATTTTCATAGCACGAACAAGTTATCTACAGAACCTGGCTGAAATTTTAGTGCTCCTCAAGACATTAAAAAAATCAGTCAGCACTTAACAGGTATGAATTATTGAGGCTGGAGGTAAAAAAACCCACCCAATAACAAAAAAGCAGTCAGTCACAGAGGACAATTGTGAATTCTGCAAAAGCAACCGGAACATTTAATAGACTTTCTAAAAGCCCCGAATGAAGTCACAAAGTCCTCAGACATTGAATTAAAATATCCACAATAGCCTGTTCCGAAATGGAGCCTGGGATGTTTTAGAAGTTGAATAAATGGCAGACTTCATACTCAGTGCCAAGACTTCAATTCCAACTTTTAGTTGCTTCACTTCAATATTGTCTAAACTTACTCTTTCTCTGTGTGTTGAGATTTAGAAATGATATTGCTGTGCTGGCAAGAACTGTTATTAGGTGCTGAAAAATTCAATCATGCAGAAGGGAGTGGGGTGGGGGGAAATGTATGCCAGGTTATTTATTATCTCTCTATAGGAGCCTTGTATTTTGTCAAGGCAGCATCCTAAGGAAAATTTCATTGTAGTTATAAAGACAAGACAACAATGGAAAATCCAGTTAAATATCTGGAAAGCCTGATAGTAGCTCTTTATTCAGCCTAGTTTAATTCAGCTACTTATCTTCAATATATGCCTATCTAATTAAGAATTGGTGAACAGCTATTAATAGAAACGTATCTTGGATGCTAATAATGTGGGCTTTATGCCCCTGCCTAGCAAAGTCGATATGTTAGAAGTAATAGGAGCATTAGTGTTAGAGAGCTGCCATGCTTGCAAAGGCGGGTGAGTAACTCCATGTGGGTAGGATCTTCCTATTCAAGAGCCCCTGTAAGCGTTAATGGTGCCCCTCTGCCTACATGATGCAAAGGATTATCATTTATAGTTCCCAAGTGGTTCAAAGGCTGACTGGTCTTCAAAAAACACAGATGGGAAGGAGTTTATCCAGAAAGAGAAGCAGTTTGTGAAACAGCATCTAATAGCTATCATCTCCTCCACCCCTACACATAACCCTCTCTAGCTGTTGCAGCCCTTTGAGCTCAGTTCTAGAAGAAATAAATACAGTCACAGCCTCTATCAGAGAAAGCTGAGCAGAGACTAAGCACGTTGTAGGCATCCTGGGGACTGGAGGCCTCCTGTGCAGAGGCAGATTCTAAGGCACTGCCAAAAATGTGGAGTGCAGCAGACGTGGCTACCAGTCCAGTCAGGACGGAGAGAGAATGTCTTCTCAGGTCTGGTACCACAGCCTGGTGCTGCAAAAACACACTATCTTCCATGTTAGAAGGAAGAAGAGAAGGAAGATGGTCATCACAAATTTTAATGGGTTTTCCTGTCATCACGTGCTAGACTTACATCTCCGTGATTAGACAAATACCATGAAGGGAGGAAGGGAACTCGGTGAGACTGAGACTAAATTATTAGGTCAGTTGAACAGAAAACCATACTCAACACACACTAAAAACCCTAATTCCTTTCTCTGTGTTAGTTATCTATATGTAAGACATCCGAACCCGCCTTTCCGTTCTGTGGCTTTGATATTTTTGCTGTTTTTACAGAAAATATCACAAATGACAATGGAATCAAAACAAGTCCAAAAAGGCTGCTTGTTCAAGTTTTATAACAACAAGTGCTTTTTTGACAAAATCGGGAAATTTTACGGGAAGGTATCAAATTCCATCAGTCCTTTCAGTGGGAAATTACATTTCACTGTGATACATTTAAATCATTTTGTTTCAATAGAATAATTTTAGCTACTATTATGACAAGCAGAAATAAGAGCAAAATGTTCTAAATTACCATTACGAAGCATTTCAAGAAAGTCATTTCAATGTTTCAGGAACAAAAAATTTCCCAAACTTCAGATGGTATCTAATTTGACTTCTAGTGCTGGTTGGAAAATAAAATTGTAAGTTTCCTGCAGAATGAAAATTCCATTTTCTGACCAGCCACCTTCAGTAATAGAATTTCAAATATAATTCAGAGGAATACAATAGGCCTATTTTCACACACTGCTATGGGGCACTGCTCCAGTTGTTTCTTGGCCTATTACTTTACCAGAACCTCCTCTTTTTTCTTGCAGGGCAAGCACCAAGGAATATTTCATGGGCAACAGCAGTGAGCTGCATGCAGCACACTCAGCCTGCAATAATAGCCAGGAGAGGTCTCGGTCACTTCAAGATGTTACAAAGCCAGGTTCAGGCAAGTCTAATAAACCAAAGAAAAGCAAACCTATTTCAGAAAGCACTAGAAGGGAAGAAAAGGAAATAGAGTTAAGGGAACCCATTTACCCATGACAGACTTCAGTGGGCCTTGCACAAAATTTGCAGAGGCAGAATGGGTCACAAATGGTTTGTCCCTGTGTTTGATAACTTAAATAACTTAGTCTCATAGCTTCCACTAATATATATATTTTTTTAACTAATTTGTGACTGAGAAAGAGGGGAAGGAGACACCCCGAAGAATTTTAGTTTGTGTGCAGAGGCACCCCCTTTACTCACTTGGTGTGCGTTTCCTTCCTAAGCAGACCCTGCTTTTCCGGGAGGGTGAGAACCTTATGGGAAGGCACTTTGGAAAGCTCCTTTTCTGCAGAAAGACCAGACAGGTATTTCTGTGGTCCCTTCTGGCCTGCACAAGCTCACTACCCCCACCTGGGCAGTGGGAGCAACGGAGATGAAGCATCCTGGGGGATTCACAAAAAGAGGTTTATTTAAGGAATCTCTTCTTCTCCAACACACTCAAGGGCTTGCACACTCTGAGGGTATATAAATATTATCTTTTTTTCCCTTACTGATAAATTTCACATCTCAGAATAGTGCTTTCTCAGCTGTGGGATATTATGGAGGGTTCCAGAGGTGAGCATTGCACACTGCAAAAATCTTGAGCAAATTTACCCAAGAGAAAGCAGAGAAGGCAGCATGCACATGCTGAGGCTGTGATGCACAGCTCTGCACTGGGGCAGCACCAGGGCACGTTGTTCCACTCCAGTCACCAGGTATCGTGAGAAAACCAGCTGGATTCAAATGGGATAGGACCCAAATAGGTCCTCTTGGTGCCCTGCACAGCCCTGTGCAGGGAGAGATGTACAACAGGGAGGTCTAGGCTGCTCCTCTACTTTCTCTGCTACTCCATGGTGTAAAAGCCAAAAAGTGCTGTTTGATGACTTCTGCCAGCTCCAGAGAGACCCCAATGTGTTTCCTGGTCCCTCAAGTGGGATGCATGCCATGAAATCACAATGATACCCTTTGCGGGAACCAGAGAGGTGGTTAGCAGCCAAGAGGCTGCTAATGTGACCTTTACCAGCACACACGGTGTCCTTCTGTCCCATCCTGCCTCCCTATCAAACCACCCTTTCCATGCAGCCAGGAGCAATGTCCTTCAGCTTGACCCTCTCGAGATCCTTGCACTGGCAGCAAAATCCACGTGGTTGTCTAAGGCATCACAAGTTACATCTGAGTTAAAATGGGTAAGAAATGGCGGGGGTGGGGGCAAGTTAAAGGGTCTGAAAGAGGCCACAAGCATGAACCTGGGGATGGTGTAAAAGAACAAAAGGCCAAATGCCTTTTTGGAAAGACTGGGGAGATGGCTGAGCTGCACCGAATGCTGATTTCAGCAGAGGGGCCCATTGCCAGCGTGTGACCAGGGAGTGAATCTGAGCGGTTCTGAGTCCTGCCTGTGCCTTTCCTGGTGCGAAGGACATACTCCTTCTGCAGGCTGTGCAATAGGGGCAGATTTCATTTGCTTTTCATAGGCATCTGTCCTGAATATCAGTCAGAATGCGGAGATACGACGTTGACAAGCCAACCATCAGCAGGATTCTATTTGCTAGCCTCTCTTTAATTGCAGTGTTAACTTGTCGAATACCACAATATTGCTTTCCCATGACCTTTGCTGTTACCCAGAGACTTCAGGGCAAGTTGGATTGCTTCTCATGTTCAGCAGCAGCTGTGGGGAGCAGCCGACTGCATTAGGCAATCTGCAACCAGAGGGACTGACTCAAAAGCACTAACTGAAGTGTGAAATTTGCCTTCCCCTCTCCTCTTAATCAGCCCTTCACATTTAAAACCCCTGTATCTACTTTGATGCCACCGTGGAGGCAGGGGGGTGGGGTGGGGAATAGCTGAGTGAATACAAATTATGGCGTTTTCATTAATTATGAATTCTCATTAAGTGGGCTCGCTAATACTAATGTGCTCCTATTTGGGAGGGGTCTCAGCAGCATGACAGAAAGGTCTTTAAGGAGCAGCATTATTTTTAGGGGACAAAGTATCTGGGAGAAATGAACAGTTGTCTGAAAGTCCAGAACATGTCATACAGATCCAGACCCTGCTGGGAGATTTTCTTCCAGGGGATATGTGTATCTTCCACGTCCATTAGGTCAAACTCTGGTCTGTTTGTATTCCCCACTGATGCTTCATGTCTTAAGCATGCCAGCACACCTAAAGCTAGCACTGTTTCAGGCCATGCAACAGTGATGATTCCAAGGAGATCTTTTTTGTGGTCCTATCACAGCTCTGCTGGCTTTTGTGTGCATTCCTGGGGGAGGGGGGGTGTCCAGTTTACAAAATGAAAAGATCATCCCAAAGAAAATTTGAATTTTCCACCTGAGCCATAGTCAAAAATCCTTTTGAAATAATTGGAATTATTTTATCCAACATTACTGATCTGCCCTTTTATCTCACACTTTACAAGAAAATATCCACACATTGGGAATATTAACAATGCCAGACAATAAAAGGCAGAAAAAAACTCAGAGAAATTAATGGCTTCTAACCTTCCAAAGGGCTTTAACCCTTCCAAAAACACTTTATCTTGACATATGAATGTGGCTGCCCTCTTCACACATTCCTCAAGGAGAGACTGCCAGAGCCAGACATAGCCTGTGTCTGCTACACCACCCCTTGTCATCTCACTGCAACTTTGCGCTTCATCTCTACCATGGGAGAAAATAATCACATTTTCCACAATTATAATGAAATACTCCGAGTTCAGAGCACTTCACAGGCAAACTGCTAGGTATTACCTACACTGCATTAATAGGGCAATACAGACAGAAAGACAGGGCTCCACGCCAAAAGTAATGTGTAAGCTAATGATGGGACAGGAGAAGAACAGCCACCCACAACCCTTCAAGCATAAGCTGCCATCAGCCTTCCAGGGCTACTGTCCCTGCAGGTGGTGACTGGGAGCATGGGGAAGTGCTGACTTGGGTTGCCTGGTCCCAGTTTTCTTTTCAGGCTCTGGACTAGCATACGAAGGAGAAGTACAGCCAAGCCAAGCCAAACTCTCTTGGCAGAAGTGCAGTGAATATTCTTTTATCGATAACAAGTTGCAACATTTTCAAAATATTTCCCTCGGAGGCTTTTCATATGCTGTGAGCAGTACTGTCTGTTGGAGATCTGGGGTTGATTTTGGGGCTGAATAGGTTTCTTTTATAAAAGCAAGAGGCAGGTAAAGAACTACCATGGTGGTGGAAACATAAGATCTGTCTTATAGTTACACCAGGATACACACAGCAAAACACCTGATATCATTATAACACTGCATCTTCTTTGAAGTTTATCAATGTCTTTTAGGCAGAAGTTCAAACCCTGGCACAGTCCCTTCAGCACATCAGTATGCCCAAATACAGAAGAAGAATACCAAGTGTTTAACCAGTCTCCGTCCTTCAAATGAGCGCTAAATCCTGCTTGTGCTACGTGGTCATTCAGGAGTTCATGGATCTTCTTGTCCTCAGGACATGATTTCACTCATCCTTTGGTTACTTCTCCTTGTACCTACAGCTACGCAGTGTATGTCACTCCTAAAAACGGTGGCACTTCAGTGGTGTAGGTTATTTATAACTTGGGAGATGCCTCTGGATCCTTCAGCACAAAAGGCAGAGGAATCTGAGGCTCCTGTCTACATTGCCCTTTGAACCAGCTCATGTATACTTAGCAAACACAGGGTAATCTTCAAATATTTCAGTCTCGGGGCCACACAAGTAGGATGAGTTTGTGCAACAAGATCAGTAAAACGTACCCACCAGGTCTGAAAACTTTGGCTCAATTAGAGGGAAATAAACTCTCCCAGTTCAGCCTCTGATAAAAAGCAGGCTCCTTTATAACCTTCCCTGAGTGTTATGATAATCAACACCACAGCTCAGCTGTTAGTCTGTGATCAGGAGCTGTTTGGGATGGGAACAGCAGAGGATACTTCACGCCAAGGGATCAACACATCTATCTGGGGCAGTCGCAACACAGCCTACCAGTCCTATGTCTGGCTCATATCCATGCTACTCATTCCTTGCTCTCATAAGAATGGAGCTCCATCTGCAAGCTTAAAAAAGGAAAAAACAAGCAAACTTTTCTCCCTCCATCAAATTCTGTCTAAGCAGACAGCTTTCAAAAGGCTCAGCATTTTCTGAGTTGCAGGTTCCCTTCATGTTTCTCTCAAAGCGGTTGCCCACAGTCATCAGATCCGTTTGAAAACCTTCACCTTCACCGCTAGGAAATTAGATGCACAATTGCATTTCTCCAGGGTTTCAGAATGGTCTCCCTGGCTCACAAAACGGATCACGAAAGAGGCAGGTTTATGTCAGAAATGCAGACAAATAAATGGTAGCTCGCAGTGCAAGGATTTGTTTATTTAGCAAAGTCTCAGAATGAAGAAGGAAGACTTGAAAGGAAAGGGAAAATGTGATACTTATTTTGTCCACCACATGGAACTTCTTTTCTTAATCCTTCAGCCATTTGAATATGACTGCTCCTGGAGGCTGCCAAGATCAGAGAGACGAAAGGGCAATCCTTCATGTAAGCACTAGCCCTCCACTTTTAAAGCTCCCTGTGCACTCTTTCAACTTATGCCCCCAATTATATTTTTTTTAACATTGGAAAATGCTTTAGGACAGCAGGTACCTATCTTGCTCGTGTAGACTTCACATGTCATTGCCTGCTTTCCCTGTGGCTGTCCTCTACCACTTTAAAACCTTGCCTTTCTATGAAGGTTAGCATAATAGTAATGTATCCCAAAGGGGAAAAGGTGGGAACACAGAGGAGGTGCAGTCCTCTGGGACATGTTATCTATACCCCAGCCTGACCTCTGACAGGTCCGTGCCCTGAGGTACTTGGTCTAATTACAACACTTCTGCTACAGGAGGAGCAGTCAAGTGGGGTGTACACCTATATCAGGGCTGTGTGCTGCAAACCTCTGGTCCTTCACCACAGGGGTTCTGCTGACTGCAGCCCAAGCCAAAAGCTGCTGCCGGGCTTGATGGCTTGAACTCCAGGTGGACCTGGCAGAGCTGGAGAGAGGAGGCAGCAAGGGCCACCCAGCCCCCCAGCAACTGTGGCTGTGCTGATTGAAGATGGGGCAGTGAATCTCATCAGAAAGGATGAAGGGACAGTAGCGGACCATGCAGGGTAGGTTGGTTGCTTGGTTTTTTTCAGGATGGGAACACATGAAGCCATATTATTCCTGTATGAAATATGTGGATATCTGGTGCACGTGGCCTGGCTTCCAAACCGCTCTGAAGATGATGACACTGTGAGGTACATGCCACCTGTCAAGGAGACCCTGTGCTTAACTTGAGTGATGAATCCCACCCCAAAAAACTCAGCTGAAGTTCATCTCGTTCCACATCCATCCTGCTTGTGATTTGAGGATGAAGCTAATAAGCCAGGCCTACCGTAAAGGGCAGCTAGCATCTTCTGATGAAGGCTAGATAGCTCACAAAAGACCCAGGGAGTGAGCTTCTGTACCTTGGGTTACCCAATATTGGAGTCTGTGTAGGAAACCAGAAGGTAATAAAGATAAACCATTTAAAAATTCATATCTACATAATGAGTCCTGCAACCGCTTTCTTTACCCAGAATCAGACAGGCCCATATGACTGGTGAAAGCATTTAAAGCAATAAGAAGGCACTGTTTCCTCCAAGTTGTTCACATAGACATTAACACTGCAGAGAGAGTTTGCAAATCATCAAGTCCCACTGCAGAGCAGCTCTCACAGCACAGTGCATTGCACGGGCTGCCATCTTGGTCACCCTTATTAAAAAATAAATCATGTACAGAAAGGGAGGAGCAGCTTTGTGCTGCTCTGTAAGGGCTCCTGATTAAGCACGCTGCTGTTTTTAATGACCCTCAAATCTGGCATTTTAATGCCTGGCAGGAGTGCGGTGCTTGATTTTACAGTATCAAGGTCACATGAAAAACAGATTCAAATGATTAATTTTATCAATATAACCTTTTGTTTCTCATTTCTTTGTAGAAAACTGAAGGGTTTAAGGCACAGAGAAGAGACAAAACTATCCTGGTATGTCCTCGTTACCTCATCACAGATCTTACACTTATGGTCTAGTCACAGCCAGCGACTACCAAATACCCATCTTTACCTGTGGATGGAGCCTGGGAAGGACTAATGAGAATATTTTTAAATGGGAAGGAGAAAGTTTAGTGCCTGTATCATTCCCTTAACCTTTGTTTCTCCGTCACTATCTGGTAGGACTTGTGATGGTCCATCCTGACTTGCTACCTGCTAGAAACCCCAAAGAAGTGGGAAGATGTAATTCTTACTGCTTTTAGTGCTCACCCTCCTGCCAACAGAACAGAATGCCAGGGATAAACTTCATCTGGACATGAGGCAAAGGAGGGGAAGGCAATAGCCGGTCTAGTGTCTCTCATCCCCCTTCACCTACAAGAGTACTCGGCTAAGCCTTCAGGAGGGGCAGACGCAGGATGCCCTTAGAGGACCTTTTCACTCAGCAGGGCCCCTCGAGGGACATGGGAAGAGAAGGAGAAATGCGTAGGGCATTTCTGTTAGCAGGATAGCAGCAGTAAAGCTAGAGGGAATGCTCTCTGAATACAAATTCACAGCAGCGAAAATGTCTTAATTTCCACTGCCCCACAGCCTTTCCTCTCTGGTGGTACAGCCTTACCATGTGGTATCTAATATACCTTTAGATTACAAGGTCAGGAGGAAATACTGCTATTAGCTAGTCTGACTTTCTGTGTAAAGTAGAACTGAGAACTTCCCAGGATTTCTCCCCATTTCAAGTCCAGTTCCATTTTGAAAAATACCTAATTTCATTTTAAGAGATGCCAGCAACAGACAGCTGACAAGAATGCTTTGCATTTGCTCCAGTGATTACTTGCCATTGCCGTGAAAAACACAGTCTGTTTCTAGTCTGGTTTTGGCTTGACTTGAATTTCCAGTGCCTGCATACAAGACTATGAAAAGGAAGTGCAAGTTTAGCAAAGATGCACATATCGTGATTGCCTTAATGTGTATCTACAGCACGAGGAAAAGCTCTTTCAAGCTGGGCTTGTAACCTGTTTTTCTAAAAGACCATGTGTACCAGCCCTTCATAATGAATTCACCAAGAAGTTACACCCAAGTGGCATTTTCTACTCTCTATTTAGATCTGTCACTGTAGTAAAGTTTCCCTTTAAAGACCTCGTTCACAGAGGTTATTGCAGATGTCTGAACTTCAAATACCATGACCTACCCATTAAAATTATAACTTCAGTGTATGTTCAATAAAGGCTAACAGTGCTTTGAGTTCAGTGAAGTCCACGAGTTTTATTGCATTTTTCAAATACTAATTCTAGGCATTTTGTTCTTTTTTTTTTTTTTTTTTTTTTTTAAATTGAACCCATCTTGTTCTAGATAAGAATATTAAAAATACAGCTTTGTGATACTTTTCTCTCACCTTCCAACCCATGTTAGTAACTCAGGTTACAGTAAACCCAAAGTGTCAGTTTTGGACTATCTGGGAAGATGGAGTAGATGCAATTACTTGCATTCTTTAAAACATGATTGATCTAATGCTGTCACAGGAGAACTCATGCCGAATTCTGATGGCACAGACTTTGCTGAAGTGAACCTAAAGTGTCGTTCTGTGACTAAGACACATAATGAAAGCCAGAATAATTTTTTTTCAGCTTAGGTCAAAGATCCCTGATGCCTCATGGAAAATTCTGTAACATGCTTGGAGATGATTTTGCTGACATATCTTTTTCTATATTTTTCTGTCTATTTTAAGCACAATCCTGTGCTCTCTTTGCCATTGATAGCCTACATACTTATGCAATATCCTGGGCTATGCATCCTGATACTTGGATGAACAGAGGATCTTTCAAAGATTCAGACCTCATCTGCTACCACTGAGCATTTAACCAGAATTGTGGTCTTTTGCTAGACATGTAATTAGGAGACCTGTCTGGAATTTTGGGGGAGGGAGATAAAATTACTTTTATTGTGCATCAAAAACTGACTGAAATCAAACTCTTTCAGGGAAATAAACTGATTTTGATTAAAACCTTGGTCAGGCACTGTTTATTAACATCAGTGCAGAATTAATGATTCAAATGAGACACAAAGTTTCACCCAACCCAAATAGGAACGGGGCTGTTAACAAGATTATTCTTCCTCAATATGAGTGTGCCAGTAGGTGTATAATGTTTCAGTAGAGACTATGAACCCAAATCTCCTGCAATCTAGGCAAATGTTCTCACAACCAAGCACTTGGCTAATGGTGACAGTCTGTCTCATTTCAACATTTCTCCTGCTGGATCTGTTCCCTTCTGTATCATAAATAAAAAGTAGTGGGGAAAGCAGCAATTCTGCAGGCTCAGATTTAGGGCAGTCTCTCCTCAAGAATAGGGAAGAGTTTATATGTCAAGGTTATATATCAGCAAAACAGCGGACATCATAGAAAAGAAACCAACGACCATGCTGAAGTAGCCATTTGTCACTTAGAAACTGGATAAATTCATCTGAGGGATAAAACTAGAGGGAGAAATACATTCTGAAGCTGGAAACACACTTGGACTGAATCTCATCTCATGGACATGGCTTTATGCTACATATCCTGAGTCCTTTCCCCTTTGATCAGACACTTCACAGTTACCGTCTGCAATTGAAGATCAAAAGGTTCTGACCTCCTAAAGAACAGAATTTTCCCACAGGGTACACATCAGTCCTGTCTGGGATGAAAAACAGCAGGGAACAAAGGTCACAGACCAAGTAGGACAGCATAGTCCTAGCCTTCAGACCCTGGTCCTGAGTTATAAATACAATAATAAAAGAAAACATGACAATCAAAAGAAATTTTAAAGTTTTCCCACTAAAGATGCCACAGTACCACCTGTGTATAGGGCAAATCTGGATGTGGGGCACAACATGGCAGCAGAACCAGCACAAGAACAGAGGGACACTTGACAGGCAGACCACAGCGATGTAGCATGCATGTCATCTTCCCAACGTCTACACATATGACTGGTGGGTGAAGAACACTTCAATACTGCTTGCTGTGCATTGTCCTCATCTTCCCTCATGTCCACACCTGGTAAGGTAACTCATTCCCACTGGGGTCTTCCATCCACAAGAAAGGCTTATCAGTGAGTTAGCAATAACGTAAGTGCATTCCTGAACATTTGTAGAAGGGAGCCATAGTTAAAGCCAGACTAACAGAAAAGAAAGTGTACAAAATTTGGAGGAGAAATTATCTGGGAATAAGTTCTCAGCAGCTCTGTGCTGAGTGAACAGACTGACCTCTGTGGATTTATACTGGTACTGACAATCAGCGGCATACCAAACGATAAGGGTGAGAAGCACTTGTAAAAATATGCAAAGATAAAGAATACACAGATGTCTACAGTTTGTAAAAGAAATGAGAATTGTTTATGAAGTAGTAATTTGGTTCCCAAGCGGATCATGTTATGAAGCTGAAGGCAACAAGAAGCTGTGAGGTGGTTTATTGGCTAATAAAGTCTCCGACAATAAAACCACTAAACTGCACTTATTAAAAATAGGTGAACATTGCATTTGGCAGAATAAGTGGCAGAAAGATTCAAAGCAAGGCGGCATGGCAAGTCTAATCTGGTCAAACTACGCACAGCAATGACACAAGTAGACAGCAAATATCTTCCTTAGCAGCTTGTTTGTGTAATTGATAAACAAAATACGGAAAAATACTGAAAAGGAAGCTGGTGCAAGAAAATTAAATAAAAGGAACAAAATATAAAGACAAGAATTCCTAAAAGGTCCATGGATATATTTGTAAAGAGGTGTCATACACTCTGTCTATGTTTCCTCCACATATGGAATTAAAACTCAACAAGGGAACATCCACACTTCTAAAAGGATGTTGGGAAACTGCATTATCTTAAAGACTAATCTTAAAAGAAAAGAGAAGGAGCCCAGGCTAACCAGTAATTTTCCAACAGCTTGATCTCACATCCAAAACTATCTTTTCATATGAAAAGTTTTCAACACAAAATTGTCCCTTTAAATAAAATTTCTCTCAAAACCACACAGACTGAAGTATTTATGTCATATCAAAACACTGCAGTTTGATGTTGCTCCAGCAGGTTACCTGCATTTGGCAATACAGTTTAAATGAAGATGTGCTCTGACCCAGCTAAAGTAAATATCACAATCCATTATCTTTTGTAGAACAGAACTTCTGATTTTCATTTATGCTATTTTCTTTATCAGAGAGAAACTAAAGATGTGATTTAAATGAAGGTAAGAGACAGGATCAGTGGAAACAGGCCTCATGCAAAAGACACGTTAAACCAACAAACAACAATTTCCAATCCTTGGAGGTTTAAGTCTGCAAAGTCCAAACACAGAATAAGACATTTTGAATGCTCAAAATAACTACTCATTGGAGCAGAATGCTTTACTATAATATAGTATACCATCATCTGACCTTTGTAAGTGAAGATCGGGTGTTTTATTAAAATGTATACTCCATTTCAGTCACAAAGTACCTGACTCCAAGAAAAATAAGCTTCTCTGTGCAGGATACCAAACCACGTAATTACAATGGCTTAAACTCTATGAAATATGGTAGCATGATATGTATGTTGCCAGGATACGTATGCCACCTGTTGATGGTAACAGCTCTTTTCTGGAAAATCCAGCAAAAGTGGTTTGGCTGCTAGAATGGCACCTTTTCTCTCTCACCATGCAGATGTGATGGGCTTGTGTCATCCCGGCTCAGTGGGCCTGTGAAGGGGAGGTTTGAAGTAACACTTATTTGATCGAACTGCTTCCCCCTAAAGTAATTTCAATGTGTTTTTAAGGAGCATTTTGGGGGAGGATTATTACACTATAAAAAACCTGGAGAGACATGCAGGCTTGTAGGCATGACAGAGGCTCTGGGAAACCCTCATGGCACAGCTTTTAAGTACTTAAGGTATTATAATCCCATTCTGGATTATCATAATAAAAACCCTTTTGCCCTGGCATCTCTGTCACTAGGGTCTCTCAACTGTGAAATGGAGTGCGTGCTCTCATCAGGACTGACAGAAGAAATATGTTTCCACACAGAGTTTGCCAGAGGTGTGACTCTGTTACCAGGTACGACACCTGGCTGTGCTGGGAAAGTGGCTAAATATTTCACTTTCTAAAAAAAATGGACAAAAAAAATAAAGGGAAATGGGGTGCAATCACCATCACAGTTTAAACTAGTAAGCAGATACTGCAGAGTTTCTGGTATAATCTCAGATCCCATTCCTATCCCCAGAAGCTTTTCAGCTGTGATCACGTTAGCAGTCTTGTGGGGCACGACTTAATTTGGCATGAGCAATTCCCTGAAGTGAGGTCAGAAGTTTATAACAATAATAAAGTTAACTCAAGTGGAAAGATACTTGCAGGTACCGACATCATATTCCCCAGCGCAATCCTGCCTGTGCTGCAGTCGGTCCTCTGCTGTCAGGGGGACACAGCTCTGCCCTCGCTCACAGCAAACAGCTTTGAATCACCACACAGCAGAGTTTCAATGAAGCTCCAGCCACGGGTATGAAGTACAGCAATGTTTCCACTACAGAGGACTTAATAATCTCTCCAAAAGAACAATCGCCCCGGTTTCTCTGGCTCTGAGTGACACGTTTGTGCAGAAAGTTCCTTCTACCCCTTTTCTTCTGTTTGCAGACATAGTTCAAGAACAGTCCCATGGAGCTCAGAGCTTCAGCCCTTAGACAGAAAGAAATCTGTGATTGATTTGATTGCTGGATCCCCTGAAGAACATAGGACATCCCTATGATGTATACCAACACAGTGTATTTTGAGAAAAGTATCCAGGGAACAAGTTTTCCCAAATTTTTGAGGCAACCACTGTTTGCTGGACACCTGTTTGCTGCAAACAGCTGCTGTGGATGCACAAATACCTCTCAGGAGTCCCACAAGTCCAGCCCTCATGTACCGCATGGCTGAACTGCACACACAAACAGGCACCGTCACATTTGCTGTCAATATGTTCGGGCTGTTAAAGGATCCCTGATCTGCACAGGGCTCACAAAATCTTTCTAACAGGATCCCTCAGCTCAACAGCTTCTCAGGGAACTCCTTCACCCCGTTATTTTTTCTGGCTTGCTGCTTCTTGGGACACTGATGAATTACTGCCTTCTCAAACCCACACTGCTGCCCTTGTAGGTAGGGGGAATTTCAGCATGTTATCCCCAAGGTTTAGAGTTTACCAAGGTTACCTTAATAACCAAGGGCACCTCCTAACATCAGTTACTCATTTGGAGATCCCAAAAGCTGTCTGGACCTTGCTCTCAGGGAAGCAGAGAAGTGAATTTATTGAATCTGAAATGAGAGCTGATTGGCATGGCCTGGGCTGAGCGCGTCCATACCTGGCACGGCCCTGAAGGATTCTCCATGGCTGGGCAGACAGACCTGGGAAGACAGTATTAGCACTTCAACTCAATGCTGTTAACTATCCCTGAATTTCAGGACAATCAGATCATTTGCCTGCACAGCCAAAGCCTCACCCAGATCTCAGGCTGCATTTAGGAAGAAAGGAATGTCAAAATGGCATTTTACAAGCTACTAACAAAAAAGAACAGGAGTCTCATACTCCTGGTTAATGATGCAGAAAAAGCATTGGACTTATCAACAAATGCATAGGCAATGAGTGCTGTGAGAGAAAACCATCCATCATGATTTTGTCTTTTGGGGTGGGGGGGTTTATTGCCTGACTGGCATCTGCATAAGTAGTTGGAATGCATGTTACCAAAGGAGATTAAAATAATAAATGTGATTAATTAACAGCATCAACACCAGTCAAATATTTGCATTACTGGAAAAGGTAATGGCTATAAGAATAACTTTAAGATAGTGGAGCAATAAGTTATAGCATTTCTTAGCTATCCAGAGGAAAAGGTCAAATGAAATGGACTTACAGTGCCTGCCAGGTCTGCTTCTGATGTCAAGTCACCTTTTTCGAGATGAAGAATTGTAAGATTAAGCTCCTAATAGTTAGCAAATCTATTTCAAAAAATATTTCATAAAATAGTTTAAAGTCCCAAGTTATTCAGGAATACTCTGAGGCCTATTCTCCCACTCAGGGGCTTGGATAGATTAAAAAGATTACCAAGGGAAGCAGCAAATTCTGCACCTTATAGTGTTGTTAAAACATGAATAAACCCCTATTTCTGAGACATCTGTTCTAGCTCAAACAGAGGCTGGGATGCAATGCGCAAGGCAGGAATTACTGGGAGGAATTCTCTGGCCCATGTTAGGCAGGAGCTGGGAATGGAGTATTACAAACATCCTCTTCTGGGTTTAAATTATGGCCTTCTGGTCCATTGCCTTCTGGTGCAGGGAAGTACAAACCTCATCTCCCTGAGCATGTGAGGACTCTCAAGGGATGCAGTCCCTGGGAGGACACACAGGATTTGACCCTTTACCCTGCTCTCTGGTGTTCTGCTGGATCCACAGCTCAAGCCCACAGCCAGGGAAGCATTAAGTAAACTTCCTCAACAGTGCTGCTTTCACACATCAGCCTGGACATCACTCCCATCTGTGGCTCTGTGCAACAGCAAAAGCCCTGGAGAAGAAAGAAATGTTGGTGTTTCCTTCCATTGCAACCTCCCTCAGGGGTATCTGCCTCGAAACTTAATGTCTCAGAAGTTAACAGGACAAACACAGAGGGTGGGCCATGAACTCCAGGTCTGAAAGAAAGTAAGGGATGATATAGGCAGACCCTGTGGATGAGGTGATGAACTGAAACTCCAGGTGAAACCAAAAAGCTGCTTTGGAGAGAAGGGTGACTTGCATCACACACCAAGAAAAGGGATATATTAGGATATTAAAAATATCCTTTGATATTAGGACAAGCTAATTTCCTGGGAAGAACACATGCTGTGCGCAGGTTTACAGGCTGGTACATCATCAGTACACGAGTTCAAGCTTTGGGGCAGGCTGAATCTCACTGGTGCTCCCCACTCTCATCTGTGCCTCTAACATCTGCTTTGGAGCCTGTCTGTAATGTTGTGGTCAATCCCGCAAGTTTCGCCTAGGAGGATGCAGTCGTCTCTCTGGAGACCACAGGGTGCACAGATGCTCCTAACAACAGGGGCAGTGGGGGTGTGAGCAATGCACACACTTACTTCTCAGTTCATTACCACTTGCAGCAGTGTGCCTCACCCTCTTGGGCCATTTGTAAACCTTTTATCACATTTGGCTATAGTTTATCAGCAGTGTGTCCTTGCAGCAAAAAAGACCAAGGGAGTACAGCCAGCAAGTGAATGGAAGTCATCCTCCCCCTCTATTCAGTGCCTGTGAGACTGCATCTGGAGCGCTGTGCCTGATTTGGAATAGAAGACCTCCAGAGGTCCCCTCCAACCCAAATTATTCAGTGATTACCAAGGTACTACTATACCTAACCCCATGTATTGCCTGCTTCATCACACACAGTTGTCTCCTCCAGAGCTTCACAACGTATTTCGTTATGGAAGGGGGTTCCGGGCAGGAGAGAGAGGAACATGCCCTAGAAATGACATTAGGATCACGCTAGCGATGCACACAAAAGAACAAGAGGGGGAAAAAGAGCAATTCAAGCTAATGCTGACTGATGTCAAGAGGGAAAATACTGGATATCGGGAATAGTTGTAAGGGCTTCTGACACAGGGCTGATATAGAGAAGGGTATTTTAATGAAATTCAATTACTGTGGGCTGCAAAATCACAATCAAACTGTTTTCAAGCAATTTCTAATATGCCTTTAGTTAGGGCAAACTATACTGCCATGTGACATTTTGATTTTAAGATGGGTAAGCAAAAGGAGCAATTAATAAGGACAACTGCAAATAGATGGAGATATAAAGAGGTCTTATACCTTTTACGAGTTCAGAAAACATCCTAAGCTAAAAGTTTAGAGCAGTGGATACAGAAGCTGCAGAAATCCTTCCATTCCTGGATCAAACTCACTCCTCCTCAGAAACAAGCAGGGGCACTAAGGGTACAGTTACAGTTCAGTTTAGGTGTTGCCTGGAACAGATGATATTGCATGAAGCCTGACTTTGTCTAAGATATTTTTAAATCAGATGCTAGACAGAATTACTTAAGAATAATCACAGAACAAACGTCCATGAGATCTGATTCAAGATGGAAAATAGGACAGCGAGGTTCTCTCTTGTACTTCTCGGCCCATGGTCTGTGTTGGAGAAAGGGTGATAAAACCAGGATGTCAAGTGGAATAAAACATATCAGGAGCCGCGCTCTATGCGGATGCTGAGCATATAGCTGGTTCTTGGCAGATTTAAGTGGGTTTGACTTAAAACAGGCATTTATGACTGTACTTGCTAGGGACAGAGCTGTCAGATACTCCAGTTCACTGCCTGGACTGTGTCTGATCTCTCCATGTGGTATGAAGGCGTCTGAGTGCATGCTGAGGCTTTTCCCTCAGATCAATTTCATGGTGCCTGACTGATGCCTACAGTCCTGGGCCACCAGCTCAACCCCAGGAAAGGGCCTGGACCCACACTTTGCAACATGGACACGGTCTTCTTGGTGACATTCACTGCTCAACAGGAACAGGGCAAGACCTGGGAACATGACTGGGAAGAGGAGTCAAATGAAAATGTGAGAAGTAATACAGCCTGTAGAAGAGTCTTCCCCCACCCAGGGCAGTTTTATATAGCTAACAGAACTGTGCCTTAGCGTTAAATGCCTGGCATGGGTAATGTTTTCACACTGGCTGGGAAAAGGTATCTTTTCAAAATCTATTAAAAAAGCACACCACAGTTCAATCTGCATTTCCATTCACTTAGCCCTGTTCACCATTATTAGCTCCTTTTTTTTGGATCCAAAATTTAGGATTATTTTTAAATGGTAGAAATGACAAACAGAATCTTTCTTTCTTAATACTGGTGTTCCTTCTTCAAAAGCAGCTCAGCTAAAACTTTCTTACTTCAGGTAAATCAGGCAAAAATAGAGAGACAAAACCTCAGAGGTAATTCAAGTTTAAAAAAGGAAATCACATATCAGGAAAATAAATTTCAAGAAGCCTTTCACAGGCAAAGCTTCTTATACAGGAAACTGCTAGCAAAATTACTTCATTTTCTTTATCCCAAGTGGAGGTTTCTCCTATGGGGAATTTGAGCTAGACAGAAGGTGGCTGTATAAGAGGGTAGAACTGGGAATTCCTGATTCCACTAAAGCACAAACACTGATAAAAAGCTATACTAAGTACTGAGCAGGGATTTTTAAAATTTTATTTATTTTGACCCATGGAAATACCTTGGGAGAAAATTAGGGCTCAATGTTTTTTGCTTGGGCAAAGAAGAGAGACCGTGACTAATTGCATGAAGGATGCTCACCTGGACTCTGGCAAGCTGAGGGAGAGGCACTGCTCTGCCAGCTCAGACCGAAGAGTTAATCCTGGCTCGTCTGTCATCTCTAACTGCTTTGAGGTTCGAGGTGCCAGACACTTCCCCTCTAGGAGGTGATGTTCCACTTTTTAATCAAACTTTGGGCAGAAGAGACAGGCAGGCTGATCCTCTGGGCTGGTTAGGGCATCTACCTGTGAAGCAGTACATATGTGCTCCAGTGCCTGCTAAGTATTTAATGGCCAGTTAGACAGCAGAGGAGCTATAGTTCACCACTTTCTGTAGGGTGAGCTAATGCAGCTGGTCACAGTGCTGTGTCAGTGAGGATGCTGAGCCGAGGTGATTCATTCTGGTTTCATTTGTCCAAGGGGGATCTGGGCAGCCACAGCAAGACATATTACTTTTAAAGGTAGAGTATGTTCTTTAAAAGGATACTGTTCTGCATAGTCCCTAAATATAGGGCAAGCTATGTTATTCACATTGTACCTTCTGACAAAAACTGTGCTATATATTGGGGTCAATACAGTTGCTGCTGCTTGTTTTCAGTGCAACTAAGAACACTCTAAAAATAGAAACCAGTCAAAGAACCAAAACTCAACAGCAGCCTGCGTCATTGCTGTATATCTTCAAACCATAGCAATATGAGATGATAAATAAAAAAGAAAGAGAAAACCTCCAGGCCATAAAAATAGAGAAAAGGAATACATTTCTAAGGGGAAAAAATCCCACTCAAATGTTGCAATTTTAAATGAAAAACAACATAACATTAAGATTAGCATTTTACTCATTCCGAGACATAGAGAAATACCCCAAGTGTGTAACGACAAACATTGTGGCCAACAAAGTCTTCCCTCTAAAGTATACAGAACTGTACCATCTTACAGCTTGTGGACCAAAGATCCCCTACCCCAAAATCAGCATCAAACCCACAGTTTCTTTGAAACTCTTGCCCATGTTTTAGAAGGCTCTTCAGTCAAGTCTAGGACAGTGACTTGTTCCCATATATCTCCTCATAAGCAGCTTCAGGAGGGAATTATCCTTATTGTCAAAATCACACTCTTTGTTTCCAGCACGCCTTGTCTGAATTTCCTGTTTCACTTCTTTGATCACATTCTGTCTTTGCTAATTTGAAGACCATTCCCCCATCTCAGAGCTCACCCATCTACAGAGCTGGTACACTAAAGCCACCTTCAAGCTCAGTCTCTCCAGGGCACAATTCCAGGTCTGGAGCCATTTCTGTAGCTCTTTTCCAAGTTTTCCAATCTCGGTTTTCAGGATGGCCACCAGAAATGAACATGTTATTCCAGCGATGGCCTCGCTAATGCCACCTCTCCTCACCTCCTGACCAACGGCACCTGGCCTGTGATACCCAAGGGTCACACCTACCCTCGTATCTCGCCTATGTGTCCACAGCCACCTCTCTGGAGTACTTGTCCCCACACACCCAGCTGCCCGTTCCTGCCCTAAGGCCACCCTGTCCCCCTTCTACCTCCCCGTGGTAGCTGCCCTAGGTGTGTGGTGGACTGGGCTAGGAACCAATGAGACAGGATAGAGACTGCGGAAGGTAAGACCCCAGCTTTTGGCAGCAATTTAGGCTTCAATCAGTTTAGCAAATCGTGTTTTTCAGAGCATTTCAGTGCCTTACCACAAACCCGCAACTCTCCTCTGAACAGAGGCAGAGCCAAAACACCAACAGGTACTCAGTGCTACACAGGCCACTTATGTCTGGTGAGGAGGACAGAATTTAGGCCATGGGAATGTGGTAGCTGGTGAGCAGAGCAGGCAGAGCTTCCTCTTGAAATAAGGTCCCCAGTGACCTAGGATGGGTCACTCATTAACTGGTGTAGACCAATTCCCTGGAGAGCTGCTGAGTGGGTCTTTGGATGGGGCTGAAATGAAGCACAGGCTACATGGACTACCCAAATCTTGATTCCTAGACTGACCTCCTTGTTCCTTGATGGAAAAATAAGGAATATTTTCTCTGCACATGTTCAGCGTATTTGCGGTCTCTGAGGATGAGTGTGAATGTCTGCTCCCTCTTCCACTCTTGCTGTTTATCACACTCAGGCAGTCAGCAGGGTTGCTGCCCTAGCCAGCACAAATTGATTATTTTTCTCCCTGTTTATGCTAACCTAACTGCTTAAAACTATGAGCACTTATTAATTTGCCAAATATTTATTTAACGATGAGGGGGCAAATGGGGAGTTGTTTTCACTCGCAGTCATGACCGTGTCTCTGGACACTGTCCACGGTGCTATGAGCAGAAACCTTATTGACTTCACTCCTACATGGAAATGGGAAGCCGTGCTGCACGGGGGCAACTCTTTCTTTGTTCTGTACTATGAATGCTAAATTTAAATGTCATTAAAATTACATCACGGAGCCTGAAGCTTTCTAAACAAAGCTGGTTAGATTGCATCCCAGAAGAAGCTGCTGCAGAAAGATAGTGTTTACTTATTCACCTTCTTTTGAATAGCTTTATGCACTTAACTCTTCAGAAAGACTTTTAGGAAAGACAAAGACCCTAATCACAGGTCCCAATTTATTATTCTTCATTTTCTTCTGCATTTTACAGCTACATTAAGAACATGACATTTTTTCGTGTTAAAGCTAAGGAGGGCAGATTTGTGCCCCTTCAGGCAATTTAAATACAAAATACAGGCAGTTATGCTTGGTAAGGTTTATCAAGTCCAAGAAATTTCTTCTCAATTCCCACTGCTATTGCTAAGCTGCTACACGATAACAAAAAATCTTCTGTGGCTAGAAATAGATCAATAAAATTTCCATTGTCCAGGCTGAAACAAATGCAAAAGCAGAATTAGTGGTAAAAATCACTGGAAGTCAGTAACATATTAAAAAGCCTTCCTGGGTGAATTAGACAAAAGCAAAAATATCAAGACCTTTCACACAACTCTCTCCTTGAAAGCTTCAGTAATTTTAGAGAAAGTGGGAACCCAGACTGGCCAATCATTGTTTCAGCTTTGTGGAACCAACAGTACTGACTCCCCTCTCACTTTCATGATTTTGCCTGTCTTAGCTTTAGCATCAAACGAAATACAGGAGGGGATTTTTTACCTAAATTGCTTAAGAGCAAAAGTCTCACTAATTTTCAGTGTATCAACTGTCACCCAAGACACCAAGCTGCTTTTAAAAGTCATAGAGTGCATGGCTACGTTTTTTATGATGGGATTTTCAGCCCTATAGACTCTTTGACAACAGCTCAATGTCTCAGAAGAAAGCAGCTTGCTCGGTTTGCTAGTGACCACTTCTAAGACCTCTGTTAGGCTTATAAAAGGACTTAGTGAGGTTTTCAAATTTTAACACAGATTCACCACCAAAAGTTAAGCTCACATTTCTCGTTGATAATTCTATGTGTACAAGATACAAGTAAAGCAAAATTAAAACTCAAAGAACAACTGTTCCCGCAGATGCCACACCACTGAGGAATGCAGCATGAATGCACCTCTCTACATCCACTGGCATGCTTTCAAGATACAGATATATATCTATTCATGTGATATATGTGATACGACATGGTGACAAATTATAGCAGCCTTTGCCTTGATTTCTTATGCTCCCTTACCTGCGGTTGCATCTTCTTACATATATAACATCAAGTGCAAAGAAACCTCAAAGAGTTTCTAAAAGAACTTCTTCAGCAACCCGCTGCAGTACTAGCACTGTTCTAGTGGCAGAGCTTCCATACTGCGGTATTAAAAAGGCAAGGAGAATCAGAAGTGTTTCTTAAACATGCCTTCTCCAGTATCACTAAGCCAAACACAACCAAGAAACCATATCATTTCAGGACTGAGGAATGCAAAAATTATTAAACTAACAGAGAGAAAGACAACATGTTGCCTAACAGATCACTGAAACCCCAATGTGCCAGTGGGAGGCACTGGATTAAGTGAAGTTTATAAATATGAGTTTAAGGGCAGAGGCAGTCCCATTTTGTTCCCTGAACTAGAAAGGTACGTGTCTAACTTCAAATGTGAAATCTTATATGAAGATACTTGATTGAAGATATATTATGATCCTGATTATAAATTCCCCAGGATCTCCTGGGGCCAATTTATAAAGGTTTATGTGCAAGCCTAATGCTGGGAGATGAGAACACAACATTCTTTAATATGCAAAGATGCAAAGAAAACCTGACCAGAGTACTATGATCAGACAACTTCAGTAGTACCAAAGACGAAAAACCTATTGAGCTTGGAGCCAGCAGATCTTAGAGAGATGTCTCAAGAAAAGTCACATTTTATGGCTACCTTACACACTACAGCAGACAGCTTGTTACTGAAGTTGATCAAAACATTTTCAACAGAAATCAAAGGAATCAGGATTTCTTAGTGTTTTGGGGTTGCGTTGGGTTTTGTTGGTTTGGGTTTTTTTCATAAAAAGAGGGATTCTGCTCTTCTTGAAACATTTCAACTTGCTAGAGAAAATGGAAAACCAAAGCACTTGGATTTTGAAAAGTTCTCAGATTTCAGCCAAAAAAATGACATGTGTCTGGCATGATGTTGAAATGCCACATGCTCTCTCCATCTCTCTGGGCTGGGTTTCCTATGGGAAGCACGGAGACAGGATTCAGGAGGCTTAGAGGGGTGGTTTGGGAGGAGGGGGGATCCAGACACCTCGGGAGAGAATGGGTGCACAAGGTGTTGAACTAGAGCTCCCACGTTGTGCTTCAGCAACATTCCTAACCAGGCCAGGAGGAGGAAGTGAGCATGTGTTTGCTTTATTTGGACAGGAAGAAATAAATAGCTTAAAAATTGAAAGTTTCTAGCTTTATTGGCTGAAAAGTCAAAAATCTTCCATAGGGAAGCCTTCCACCCCCTCTCTGATCCTCGACCGCATTTGTTTGACCAGGTTTTCTGGGTACTGGCATGCTGGTGCAGTGTTTCTTTTTAGGGAAAAAGAGGAGACTGTAGTCTGTCATATCTGAGGGAACTGGGTTAGAGACAAGAGACAGATGACAAGGGTGGTTGGGCATGGTGTTGGCAGGGTGTCAAGGGGAGCTGAGAGGGGGTGGGAACCATCTGCCTGGAGAAGGAGGTTGCTGAGATGGAGGTAAAGGGGGTGGCAGAAGGAGAACAAGTTTGTACCGCATTTCAGAAACACTTTTGTTTTAAGTTTGGGAGTAGGGTAAAGGTGGACCCATTTGTAATCCACACATAGGGCAGTTATTAATGATGCTCAATATGCGCTTGTTTTCATTGAACAAAAGGTGGGTAAACTCACACTCAGGAAGCTAACATTTGCCTGGCCTCATAAGGGTTATGGCAATATTGAATCGGCCTGCAGGGAAGTGAATTTCAGCTACGAAAAAGTTTAGACTGGATGACTCATGCTCCTTCAAGGTATACATGCCAGAGGGTCTAATCGTAGGAATCTGAATGGCAACCAAAGATTTCTTCCCAGGTTTAAGTTATCCTTTCCCTGCATGCATCATTCATCCTAGTATAAGCAGCTTCAGAGAGAAAAGGATCAGGTGTGTCTGTATCTATAACCCTAAATGGGAATGTTAGTAGAAATCAGATCTTTGCAAGTTTTCTGGCCTTACAGAGTAGTGGGTATGCTCATGAAAAAAAAAATCGTGCGTTCCTAGTTCATACCAGCCTAGGTAAATGCTAAGCAAGGACTTCCAACTAGGCAGGACTCAGAGAATACCAGCTATAACATAAGCCTGAGGAAAGCAGAGCTATAGACCATCCAGGAACAAGAGCAGGGTGAAGAGGAAACCAAATTCACAGAATTAATTGATAGGGAAAGTGTCATTTTCTATGACTGCTCATTCAACTGAATACTAGTGTTCTAATATGAAACTGAGAAATGAGTGTCAGGCAAAACAATAAAACGTCATGGAGCTGCAGGACACTCAGGATTATCAAGAAATGACAACTCTTGGTCAGGAGCTTAATAGAGATGTGAGATGAGCCCAGGTGAACAGAGCTCTCAGATGGGTTTTATAAGAACTTAAACCAGAATAGAATCCTTACAGAAAGAATAATTGAAAATCACCAGGAAAGCTAGAAAGGTAGAAGACAAATAAAAAGGGGCTTACCAGCTACTTTGCCTCTACATCTTGGCAGACCTAGTTCCAGCCTTCAGGATTTGCTGTGGCCAGCTCAAGGACTTCCTCAGTCACAAAAAGTCGGTGAATCCCCCCTAATTCCAGGGAAGCTCTTTGTCTCCATCCTCTGTGAGGTTTTGTGCCCATGCTCTTCTCAGACTCTTTGCTGTAATGCTCACCCTGTCTTTCTCCTCTTATCACCTGCACCCTGGAAATGTCCTTCCTTGGTCAGGCTCCACTGTCCCCCAGGCACGAAGTAATCTCCCTCCCTCCAGAGCTGTCACTCAACAAAATGATTCAGAGGGACATAACATACAGACCCAAACCAGTCCCATCAGACACTGCCCCTTGCGTGCTTGGGAATACAGCTGCCTGTAAATTAGCCGGTTTTGGGCTCCTCTCTTTCCATACCCAAACCTCCAGGCAGAAATACGTGCTCACGAGCTAGAAAATACTTACGGACACATCTACTGCCCAGGCACTTCACAAATCTCTAAAACTCAACTTGTTCTGGAAGTTGGTCACTCATCTTCCTGGCTGAAGAACACTGGTAAAGACAGGTCTTTGGGGAAATTTCTGAATGGAAATGTAGCCATGGAAGTACAGATTTGCTTATTTACCCTCCTCAGGATAAATGGATGGGGAAGATGGGAAAGGTTGAGGTTCAACACTGAGTCTGGTTCACAGCCAAGATCCTTACACATCAGAGGTCTGTGACACAGGCAGGGTACAGACCTGGAAAGGTGTCTCCTGCAAGCCCAGCCAGAGCCATAACTACTGGTAGTGGAGTCTCAGTCCCTCCTCCCCTTTCTGCCTCTCTAAAGAAAATATCATTATAAACAACCCACCTCTATGGTAAACTGTAGTTGTGAATGCATTGTTTCATCAAAATGTTCAAAATTAAATATATTTCTGAACTTGAAATCAGCATAACATTCAAGTATATGCTGAAAACCTATTGAGGTCAAATTACTCAGTACAGCCTACTCTGTTACACTATCTTAAGTATTTGCATTAAATAAAGTTAGACTGAGGGTGACATACGACAGCTCATTTCTCCTGTTTCTGAAATCCATAAATCTCCCCATCCAGAATTCTGAATTCATTCTTTTAAACAGATCTGACAGTATCACTTTCCACTCAAGAGAAAGACCAAGAAAGAAAGATACAGGTGGCAGATACGCAACATCTCTTCTTCACAGTAGTAATTATCATATGGTATGAAAACATAGGTATGGTTTTATTTTCTTATACAGTAAATTGAATAACAAACATTTGTGTTATCTCAGTGTTAAAAGAATAAAGCTGGTTCAGCTTTTATCAGAATCTGAAAATACTGAAAGGGGGAAACAACTGGAAATCTTATCAAGTCCCCCAAACCCAAATAAATCTAAGATAAAATCCATGAAAAATTATCTTTGCTCTGCTGAGCACTCGCCGTGATTGCGGGACACCTGGTAGATAAACCTGTGTTGGATGGGAGGTCTCTGTGGAAAAGAGAAGTTAATTGCTGTCACAAAGGCGAATACAAAATTTCAGTACGGGGATGAATCCAAGTACCCAGTACACAACCAACCCTCCTGCAGTCAGGCTGAGTGGACAGTATCCATGTCTGATGTCCTGAAAATATTTTGGCACGCTATAGCACAATGGCCTGTTTCAACCACCACCAGCAAAGCCACTCAAGAGCAAGAGATGCCTGAGGATCCCAGACCTCCCTGGGGCTTCTGCTCACCCACGGGGCCACCCTTTCTCCTCGTTTGGGCTGTTAATTGTGCAATACCCACATGAGTCCCAGGGGACACAAGGGCACATCTGTGAGTGATGTGTTCAGGTAAATCATTTGATCAACACTTGCAAAAATGAACACTTCCTCTCACATAAAGGGAACCAATTACAAAGAAGAAGATGAAATTTGTCAGGTAATTTGTTCTCAATGATTAATTCAACTAACTCTAAACAATTCCATTATTTAGTCTTCCTGTGTCCTGTTAATCTGAACCTCTTTTCCCAACCTCCCAAGAAACCCTGTGCAAAGAAGCGGAGGAATGATTAATTTTTTAGCATGAGACAGCCTGACCTTGTACTCCATTAAGCAGTGTTTCCATAGTTTCCATGTAATTTGTCATGGATGAGTTCACCTATGTACCAATCAAACTCTTTATATTACCAGACTTGCACAGAAAATTAAATGTGAATTGCTGCTGTTTAATGAAAATGTAAAACACAAATTGAAACTTTAAAAACCAAACATTCATATTGTTTGTAGATGGCCAAAACCCACTGCCTGCCTCTGTGAACTTGCAGGGCTTTTCCTCAAACAAACAGTTGCTGCGGCATCCTTAGCGTTTCTGAGGATGCCAATAAAGCAGGAACACCTTAGGACAAAGCCCAGATCCACTGCGATCCATAGGATTTGGGCCATTGATTTCAAAGGATCATAAGGCTTCATAGCAACTTGTTAGAGTTTAATTTCAGACCTTTAATTAAAGGCTTAGTACCAGAGGTCCCATTGCTCAGGGCAGACATTAAAGGTCGTTGCTCGCCTAAGGATTTACAATCTTGTTTGCAGTTCTCCTTTCTGCTGGAGCGAAGGCAAAAGCTCTCCTGATAATACCAGGAGAGCACATACCTACAGCTTGGCAAGGTCCGGCACCCCATCCCACCGAGAAACATCAGATGTCTGGGGGAAACCAACGGAGGAACGGAACAAAAGAAAAGGTAGGAGCAACATGGGTTTGCTTGGGTGAGGCGGTGCACGAAGTCAGTGCTTGCTGCAATTGTGTTTGCTTTTGGTAATAGGGACGACTGATCTGATAAGCTGTGGTACGCTGCACTTGCCAGCATGAGCTGGCAGCGATCCAGAGGTGTAGCAGGAGGATTAGAGAGTGGCTTTGGGATCAGGGTTGGTTTTTTTTTCCTCAGCTAAGTGCAAATGAGAGAGGCTGGCAAAAGGGATAAAATGTTAACTCGAAAACTTTTCACTCTCTTGGCCTCTAGAAAGGATTAATACAGTTTCCTGAAAAGGTTTTTTCTAAATCAGCTGAAGGACTTAGCTGTGAAAAAATAAACAAGAGAAATGTTTTGATTTCAAACAAGAGCTCTTTCCGAATGCCACAGTCCACACTTAAAGAGGAATGTTAGCGTTTTCTCCCCTAAATTTGCTGGAAAAGAGATCATGGTGAAATACACAACACAAGCAGAAGAAAACTTTCTGTGCAGTCAGTTTCACATACCCAGGTGTGTTCTTCCCACATCTCCATGTGTAAAACACATCAATGATCTTCCTCGAGCAACCCCTCAGAAAGTACCCACGAGCACTGAGCACATGTGGACTCCCAAACTTGGGAGCTTCAAAGAAAAGATTGAATCATTTTTATAAAGATAACAGGAGAACAGATTGTGCCACCCTTTCTTAATGTACTGGTAGCTGATTTGAGAGACAAAAGTATACTGCAGTCTCCAAACTCACCTCCAAGCTAGATGAAAACGCCACTGAAGCTGGTAGAGCTGATAGAAAAGGATTTCTACACTGGGACAGTTCCTCAGGCAATGTAAAATGTCTTCATTTCATTGATTTCAAAAGGGCAACATCAATTTAATCAGACAAGGATTGGTATATGGAATAATGCTGCAGGACCTCCAGGTAGGTGCTTAGTTGGAATTGCCCAACTAGGGAGTCAACACCATTTGGAAAAGTGATAAACAAGAAATTGCTAATGCTATGATTGGGAAAGAATGGGCATGACTGCTTTCTTCTCCCAAACATGTTCATTCATCTGTAAGGACAAGCACTAGCTAATTTTCTGCTGTCCTTGAGAAATCAGTGCTTCCTGTACTAATACATAGGCAACAGCCACTGCAACATAGATGTTTATTGGCACTCTTGGAAAAAAAAACCCACAAAACCCAGCAACACAAACCTATCTGTAAAGAGCTAACTGTACAAAATCATACTAATGTGAAGAAAATTTCCCCACCTGCAAAATGGAAAACTTTATCACCAGTTTTGATGTGATAAAGTTACATTGGTGAAATAAACCATGCAGTATGAGCATGTGCACGTGCATGCCTCTCTAACTTTATTGTGGTTTTAGGTACTGCGCACCATGGTGGGGAAATGATTGATATCAGTGATGGTAACTCAATTCTACATCAGCATAGAGTCATCAATCATCTGGCACTCTTAAAAAAAAGCATGAATAATGTTCTATTGATGTTCTGTAGAGCTTCTCCTTTCTGATGTTATGTATTATTGCTGCAGCTTCTTCCAAAATTGTAAAGATTTTTATTGTTTACAAAGTGAATTATGCTTTCATATCTTTTGCCTTACTGTTTTCCCAACTGCTTAGCAACAACTCTCCACAAAGAAAAAAAACAGAGCACACTTTCTTTCATGTCATACATCAGCAGCGTCTCTGGTACAACAGTGACCTCAGACAGCTTAACACCCAGGATGCATTTGGTCCATTATGTTAATCCTGATGTTCTGTAAAGAGTCTATATACGTTAACATTTATTTATTGCCTTTCTGGATCTGTAACTGTTCTAGTCCTGGGGCTACAGCTTTATAAACATAATCTTCCGCATTCAACATTTTTAAAACTGCTACTAATTTCCAGGTTTTCCCTTTTGAGAGAAATCAGCCCAATTCCAGAACTTGAGGGAGGTCAGACTTGTGCTAGATTGAAAAAACCTGTAGATACTGATCCAGCAAGTCAATACACGCAACACTGGAAACAGACTTCTGTAGCTGTAACCAATATATAGTATCTACAAAATTAGTGTTACTGTTGTTGTTATTTCAGACTCAACCAACCACAGCGATGCCCACCATGCAAGAAACATTTATTTGTACTTTACAGCTACATCTCCTTTCTTTGGCTTAGAGTGAGTCCATGTCCTAAACTGACTATTGTTATATGCTAGATGGAAGACCAGTAGGTATAAAGGTCTTCTCTGTAGGTATTCCGTGCTCCCAAAAGTATCTGAATGGAGAAAGACAGACTGGGTGGTGGCCATGTACAAGAAGTACAGGGAGCAATAAGAGAAAATATCCCAATAACGTGAAAATAAATTACATCTTTTCCAAACAACACAAAGGGTCAAACTGGAACACCAAGGAGGTGCCAGCTGTACACTGCCAAGGGAAAAGGGCTGCATTACCTAATAATATTTTCTATCTTCAATTTTAATGAACATCAAGCTGCTATATTCAACAAAACGCATTCCCAAATGGGAAGGTTAAATAGGTTTACAAACTTATATTGGTTTTAGAGTGCACTGAGTCAGATGACTTCCAACAGAGGCTAGTGCAGCTCAATCAATCTTTAGTATAATTCACAAGATACACAACAAATACATAGTGCGTACACACAGGCCAGAACACCTATGCATTGTTTTAATGAGCGTGCTAGAGGCTGGAAGTTATAAGTGCTATGATATATTGGTTTAGTGGAGGGCTTCTGCTACTCAGGTGACAAAAAGACCCTAAGTTTTCATGCCAAAACCCCTTGCCCCTACTGCCCTGACTCCTCGGTGTCTACGTGCAACACTGCTTCGGTACACCCCCATGGACTAGGTAAAATCCTAAGTGTAGTTCCCCTATTGTGCAGAAGTGAAGACATTTCATTGAAAACCTATAACCATGTTCAAATCAGGAGAAGTCCTAGAAGGTTGTGTATGTTACAAAGGAGCCCACATTTCCAGTTTATAAAGCCCTTTGATTTAGCATTTGGGTGACTGCTATCCCATCCCTGCTAAATTAGCACGGTGGTGCCTTTCCAGCATCTGACCGGCAGCATTTAAATGGCTTTTGGGAGTGAGTGCATTTTCCAGATGAGCTGTTACTGGCTCCTTTGTCCATTTCCGCAGCTCACATTTTACGTTTCCAGGTGCATTTAATTTGTTCATGCAAAGTAGAACTTGCCAAGAAAAAGGGAATGCCCAAATGTGCTAGTGGAGTTGGACATCCTTACAGGGAGGTCTAAATATCGTATGTGCAGGATGGATACTAAGGACCTGGAATGATAAAGTTCTTGAAACTGAGGGAAGATTTTCACATCCCTTGGGGCTTATTCTAAAGAGCAGAAGCCGTATTTCTTTACCTTGAAATTTGAGCTAATCTCCTCTGAACTTATCAAGGCATTTCATGCTCTCAGAGCACACTATGCACATTGTGGCACAGTGTAAAAGGAAGGTGAGCAACAATTGTAAGGGATTCTGGTAGACACAGGATGTACAAGACTCCAGGACATAATTAATTGCCAATAATCAGCCCTACTGGCATTGCAGCAGTGCAGGGACTGAGATTTTCCTCTTCTGCCTTTATGATGAGTGCTATTAGTCCTATTCACAGGGTAACGCCTGCTTCAGTTTCGCTAAGTGAAACAGCTATCAAGAAGTAACCATGTTATTCCATACAGTTCAACTCCTGAACACTTGATAAAAGGTTGGGCGGAGGAGTAGTTCTGGGATATCGTGTGATTTGGTCACAAGCCCTGTGTAAGAAACACCCTCAGGTTCCACCCCTTCAGAAATGGGACAGAAAATACATTGTTTCTGGGAGTCATCACCTGACTCCAAGTTTTCCCCTTGTTCCTGTACAAAGCATCACCGATTGCCACACTGAGAAAGAGCAGCCAAGAATTCGCCTGTCTCTGCTCAAGGCTCACCCATTCAAAAGCAGCAAGAGCAGAGAACAGAGGTGGCAGATGATAGAAACTGTGCTCTAAACTACAGCCAAAGACCATGCAGACCTGGAAACAGATGTGTGTAGTCCAGGAGAAGAGTTTTCAGCATGGTAGCTCTGTACTCTGCATTAGAAGAGACTCCTGATGAGAACTGTGAAAGACCTTCATTTGTTTCAAGAGAACCAGACACTGCTGGAGACTCCAGTTCAAATCACAGTTCAGCTGCGTATGAGCTGCACAACCTCACATAAATTACCTGGATCTGACAGGG
Organism: Astur gentilis; assembly: GCF_929443795.1. Lineage (NCBI taxonomy): Eukaryota > Metazoa > Chordata > Aves > Accipitriformes > Accipitridae > Astur > Astur gentilis. The sequence continues at coordinate 15,928,795 of NC_064904.1, forward strand.
ATCTCAGCTTCCCTGGCTGAAGATCATCACTGCACTTCTCTTCTTTGCAGAACTTAGCAAGGCTGAAGTCCAGTGAAGACTAGAAGGTGCTACAAGGCAAATGAGGACCACAGAAGCCTCCAGATAGATGGACCTCTTAACACCTTACACAGCAAGCAAAAGCATTTACAAGTACTCTCAGTGCAGTTCACCCCTGTCTATTCTGCCCATTCTCGTGTCTGGAAAGGTGAATACATGTTTATGGAAAGGCATATGAGTCTCAAGGATACCTTCCAGAAGCACACCAGAGCAAGTCTGGGTGGAAATAGCTCTACCCAATAGCAAAGGTATTTCTAAACTAAAACAGACATCCCCGCACAACTCATGTACAAGGTAAAGGAGCATTCTACGCAAACAGTTCATATTCTGTAACCTTTTTCCACATTTGCCAGTGTAGGTAAAGGCCAGAAGGACTTCTTCCAATAGCTTGCTTCAGTGCTGTAACAGTCTTTCAGAAGTAAAGCTGAAAGAACCACTACCCCAGGCATACAATACACAGCAGCATTTAAGCAGCAATGTGAAAGCCAATATCCTTATTTGCAAAGTAATCACAGCTAAGGAAAGTATACCTGAAGGGTATGGGCAAGGCAATATGGGAAGATGAATTATTCCCCAAGGGAACGTTGCATTCCATGCATATTACTTTTACACAGAGGAGTCCATTACTTTCAGTACTGTGCAAGGAGGCTGGCAAAGAGTACTTCAATGGCCATGATTAGTGCTGATTTACAAGAAACCTAAAGTAATTTTTTAAGTATTGCAGGTTGGAAGAAAACATTAAAGTGCAGTAATCTGCACGCAAAGATAAAATTTTTTTAAAAAAAACCATGTTGTGCTTCAGCTGCAGCTCCCCCTTGAATTGATTCACCTGAATTGATGATGAACAACTTGGGTTTTGCTGCCTGCAATAATTTTGCCCTGCTTTTGCTCACTTTTCTATGTAAATGCAAGGAGTCTGTGTTGATTCCTTACAGGCAAATTGATCAACCCTTGCATATGTACTAGGTTAGGGTAATGCCTGGTCCTTTCTTCTTCAACCTAAAGGGTCTTTACCTTCTTTGATGTTTCTTCAGCACAATGAACAAATTTTGACTTACTACAGAATAAGGCTTCCTATCCTGAAAGATCGGAAGACACTTAGCAGAAGAACAAGCACAGGAAAAAAACCCTCACACCCAACAAATATTTCAAATACCCAAGAATCAATCACTCACATTGAAATGCAGAGTCCTTCAGGACATGCCAGGCTCCCCACACACAACCCCCCACAAGTTTAACAGAGAGAGGGGAGGTTTGCATCAAACAGGAGTCTCAGAGGGAACATACTGAGGCGGTTCTGAGGCCATATTGAGCCAGCAGAACACAGTATGTCACTGGCAAGATCTCCTCACCCTTTGAGCTACTGGGCCACAAGGCCACTCTGGGCTGGAAGCAGTGTAAAGACTGGAGCAAATGACTACAACAGACCTAACAAGTCATACGTCTCAGCTGGGCTTCCTAGTCCAGGCAGGACTCCCACTAACTCAGGTACATGATCTCTGAGCAGAAAATAAGGTCTTGCCAGTTGTGAAGGTGAGGTGTGACTTGGTTGCACTCGGATGTATATACAGGCTCGTCGTTACCCAGAGTGGGTCTGTTTGAGAAAACGTCCAGAGTCTTGCGGAAGGATTTTTATGGCCATGGTTTTATCACCTCCTTCGGTCCATGACATTTTTGGGAACGTGCTGACCACAGAGATACAATACCTAAAGCGCTAACTCAGTGAGGAGATGCACTACCTATTTCTATAGAGCTTTGCAGGGTAACCACAATTTTTCACAGAAGGCTTACACCACTGCAGGGAACAAGCCTGACTCTGCTTGGGTAAGGAAAACTGAGAAGATGAAGCAATAGAAAAGGTGTTGCTAACCTGAAGAGCTGCCACCAGATTTTGGGGGACTGGAAAAAGGATGGACAAACCCAGGAGAGGTAGTAAGATATACCTCGTCCTAGCAGTACTTTGGACAGTTTGCATTTTAGCCCAACGTGAGGGAAGAAGGAAGGAAATCCATAGTTATTGTCCTGATTCCTTGTTGCTGACTGTACACTACTGTAAGTACTACAGCTGGGTGAGTCATTCAGAAGAAATCGGTAATTTGACATTGTTGACCCATTTCCATTTCACAAATCACTTCCACCATGATTTTTTTTTTTTTTTTCACAGTTACATTTCTGCAACAGTCTTTCTCAACTTCTGTCAGGGTGAAGGCTGCTCATGAATTATGTATTGTTCAGTACATACAGCGTACTGATTTGTCACCAAATCTAGAAGGTGAGGTGGAGGTTCATGGGTCAACTACAAAATGAAAAACAAGTCAAATTTCTTTTGCTAACTTTTACCTAAATATGTTCACATGAGATTCTCAGACACTTTACTGCTTTCATTAAAAATGTTTTTAACCAAAAGGTTTGGTTTATCAGTAAATGCAGAAAATTAATTTAAAGGATCATATAAACTACAAGAGCAGGCTCTAAGACATATTTGCTGAAATACGCCTTTGTGTGGATTTCTGTTCTGCATGTGATTGGTGGTCCTTCTCAATCAGCATTTTTTACACATTCTTGGAAATAAAAATGCATGCCAATAATTCTAAATCTGATTTTGTAATATTTGTATCCAAAATATCCGAGTAATTTGCCAACAATACTGAAAACATATACATCTCACAAGACTTTATTCTCTATAACCTATAAAGGGTACAGCCATCAATTTTAACACTTATTTGGTACATTACTTCTTTGCCACGTTGCTATCATAATCATAAAACATGATTGATGTACCTTCATCCACTGTTCCTTTTAGACAGGTTTATTGGCTAACCTACAAATGCTCAAACTCAAAGACTATGTTCCTTTTACAGAGGAATATTTTATCAGCACATGTTTCAAAATGAGAAATCTATTGCAATCCCGTTTCTAATCTGAGTATGGCTTTAGAATTAGCCTTCAGACAAAACTTCCACAGCAGTGTATATGCTGAGTGCTGCATCTCAAACTTGCTTCATACTTATCCCTTCTAAGAATCTATCATCTAAATATTTATTTATTTATTTATTACAGTTCTGCCAAAAAGTCAGTAATAATCTTTCACAAACTGTTTTATTTATTTTACTGTTGGCAAGACAATAGATCATGTACCCAGTTTTTATTGCATATGTAACTGTATGAGATAATTTGCAGATTCAAAGCAGAACAGCAAATAATTATGATGATAAAATAATGTTGGGAAAGGAATTTATCAAAGCAAGTTTATTGCTCAAATTATCAGCAAGCAATTTGAATTTGGACTAAAGCAATAGTGGTCTAACTGTTTATGCTAATAGTTTTGCCCTGATTTTATTGCCATTCATGTAAATGGCAAAGTTTCCATAGAGAGCAACTGGCAGCAGAACTAAACCTGATCTTAGGTTCTAAAAACATGGATCTCACCATGTACAGAAGATTACCACCTGAAAACTGCAAAAAATATAAAGGTTGGTTTGGTTTTTTTTTTTTTCCCTGAGAAGAACAGGGGTTGATTTTAATTGACCAGATGAAAATCTGAAATTATTCTTTCCCTTCTTGCAGAGGTAAAACCAAATGTCCCAAATGTCTTTGGGTTGAATGTAGATAAAGTCAAGGCTAACATGTAGCAAATCAACACTGTGCAAGTTACAAATAATCTTATTTTTCACTTTCAGAAAAGCCAGCGTGAAGTTTAGCATGAAATTAGCCCATGGAAGTACAATTTCAGTTTAGAGCAATCACCAGTGTCAGTCTGCAGACTGAGAAGGTCAACTGCCTTTAATCCAGTTCAGCTGGGAGATGAGCTGGAGCAGCAAAACCCACGGTGCCAGGCTGAAGAGGATGTCGTGGTGTGATGGGGGCTTGAGAATTTCAGCAAGTCTCACATGGAGGACAAAAGGAGGCATTTTTCATGGGACAGGAACTGTGAGAAAAAGCTACAGCGGCACAGTGTGGACTGACAGGAGGAGCAGCACTTCTGAAATGCAAGGGGGACTGGAGAAGAGTAATACTTCACCTGTGATGACGTGGGACTGGAATCAAAGATACACCATCCCAAATTCTCTATTTTAAACCACTGGCAAACTCCCCAGAAAACATGAGACAGTCTAGGTGTTAAAACTTCAGTGTGACTGAATCAGCTCTATCCCTAAACAGGGATCAGCTGTGCCACCACAAGAAGCCAACGTTGGTGCAGAGATTGCGGGAGCGCTTTGCTATTTCGCTCAAGCTGGGAATCTGAACACCAGTGTCTATTAGTTTATGCCAAAGAAAACCAACCTAGTCTGCTGATCAAAGCTTTGGAGGTTTGAGCTCAATTTAAGTCTCACCTTCTTATTTTTAGTGGCAAATGAGTGCTACCAAAAGGATCAGAAGAGGCCAGAGGAGAATTCACCGCTGATTATTAAATTAAAAAGAATACTCAAAACATTTCAGTCTCCCAAGTTAATGCTGAGCAGAAGCATGTGGGCAAAGGTGCATCCTTCATTAAAAACACTGCACCAAAGTGAAGCTTGATCTATTATTCAATCAATGTTCTTTTGAAGCAAATGGTTATTTTACATCAAACCCTTTTGCTTTTTTGTTTTCTTTTTAATGCCATGTCTACCGAGGGGGCGGGGGCACTAAATATCTCTGGACAGCACTCCTTCAGCTGCAATAAGAAAGCAGGGAAAGGAAAGGAACGGTCTATTTATAAAGCTATAGAAGACACAGTAGTGGAGCCTTTTGCACTTTCTGTGGGTGCAGACAGATAAAAGGGCTTTGTTTAAATTTATTTTTTGTATGAGACCACAAGGAAGTTATTTCTGCTTCTGACCACACTGGAGTCCATTTTTGCTGACAAGAGAGGCCTCACAGGTATAACTGTCCGCGCTTTTATGCGAGGAGAAGAGAAAAGCTGCAGGAAGTAAACAGAGCCAGAGACCCTGACAGTGCGGAGACTGAGCAGGGAGAGCTGACAAGACAAATCAATAGAGAGTGTGCAGGTGTCTGTAAGACAAAGGCTGCTACAGAATACGTCTCCGTTGGAAAGGAAAGGCATATGGCACACGGTTATCTATTAAAAGAAATAGTCTGGCAACAGTGTAAACTGGAAGTCTGTCCTTTGAAATGACTTTCAGGGCACTGCCCGTGATGGTAGAGATGGTGGAGTGGGATGAAAAGCAAAGCAGCTTTAAGTGGGAGAAGAGCTCCCTGTCTATGAAAGGGAGAGATGGCATCAGTGAGAGACGCATGTGAGCAAAGGCAGGAAAGCAGGAGACAAAACAGAAGGCAGCTTTGCAAAAATAGCTGCCACTCAGAGATGATGGACTGGCAGGGAAGTGTGTGTGTGCGTGCGTACATGCGGTGGGGGACTGCACGGAGTGACAGCGTAGAAGTGGTTTCTGCAGACAAATAATTTTGGAGGGTGATTAATGTGTGCATCCCAAGCAGTACCACCAGCTGTCTCAAAACTGAGGAGTTTCAGGTTCTTCCTTTAGAGAGACCGAGAACAGCAGTTTACATCTGATACTGTCCTAGAATAGCCCAGGCAGCAGTGTGAGCCTCAGTCATTAATCAGGAAAATGCCTCCTCTTTACAATCCAGATTTGCCACCAGCAGAGAACAAAGCTAGATTAGGAACTGAAGCCCTGTCTGCCAAAGTCAGCGGGAAACAACACAGGGACTTCAGCCGGCTTTGGATCAGGCCTTTGGAAAGGATGGAACATACTGGGATACTGGGAAGTGGGACACAGGGTTCAACAGTGCTAGTTAAAGGACAGACACAGAAATATCTAGCAGAAAAAAATGCTTAATACATATAGTTTTGCAGGTTATCTGTGCATGCTGTGTTTGGCTCACTCCACCTTTCCTCATCCACAGGGCATCAGACTGGTAACAGCACACAGGGTAGACTGGCCATTCCTGGTCTGGGAAAGTTTCTGATCACAGAATGGCTGAGGCTGGAAGGGACCTCTGGAGATGGTCTAGTCAAAGCCCCTTGCTCAAAGCATGGCCAGGGAGCGCAGGTTGCTCAGGTCTGTGTCCAGTTGGGTTTTGAATAGCTCCAAGCGTGGAGACTTCACAACCTCTATGGGCAACCTGTTTCACTCTTTGACCACATTCACAGTAAAAAAGTTTTCATATGTTTAGACAGAATTTCCTACCCATTTGTGCCCATAATGCAAGGTCTAAAAATACATCCACATAAGCATGGCCCATCTTGGCCCATGCTATGACCCTCTTGTCTTCCTCAGGATTGCAGAAGGAACAGTTGAACAAGTGCAAGATGTGGTCCCATTAGGAAAAGCTTAATACTCCGCTAAGAGAACACAGGAACGTCCTTATGGTCAAACCATGATTTTGCAAATAACATGAGATGAGAAGAGACCTCTGTCTGTCTCTCTTGAGGAAGGATCGGCTGTCCACAGCCATCCCGGAGCAACCGTCCCTCATCTTCTGTCATGATGGGTGGTAACCATTGCGCTTTATAGAAAACGCACGCCACCCCAGAGCCTAGCTCACAGGGAAGACGAGGGAGATAAGGCCGCCGCACTACATACCACACATTTAATTATAGCAGCATTTCCAGATTCCAGACTGTCCAGGTTTCCAGGGGAAAGGGGAGGAGGATGGGAGGGGCGGGGAACAAAAACAAAGCTCAGAAAAAAATTGGGTCAGTCTTCTTGGGGGCATATTGTGCCACTTTGGCCAGGTTTTGCTCTACGCTGTAGTTATGCTGCATTCAGAAACAAGGGGAACTGTACTTTCAACACAGCCATCTCTATCATACTCCATGAAGGAGAGGCATCCTCAGCGCAACTACACAGTTTGTCTTACATTGCTCTGCAGTGAAGTTAACTACATCACGTTTTAAGTCTCCTGTTATGCACTGTAAATTCGTGTCACCGGATACACGTATATTGTGCTGTATTTAGCAGGACTTCACTAACTAAAATGCATATGTGAACTGAAAGGTATCATTTCTGTCACTCAAAGGATTATTTAGCACAAGTTATTTGGGCAAAATGGGAACAAAATATTGAAGACATACTGAAGTACTTAATTTCTACCACATATTATATGTAATTCTGTTTCGTGTACTTCATCTTTGGATTGCTTGATTTATATATTCAGGTATATTAAATATGCTTTTGATTTCTAAACCTAAATAGGTAGAGTTTTCTTCATGGGATAAGAAATGCTTCAAAACACCACAGAACCTTTTCACCTAATGTTGCCTGACTCTCCAGGTGAGCTTTCTTTGTTTCCACATCCATTATGGTCTGGATTCCTGCAGTCAAATGACTAGCCAAACTAATTTATTTGTTTATTCTGGAGAGCAGTAACATTTGCAGAAAGCTTGCATTTTAAAGCTTGCAGAATCAGGTCCCACCAGAAAGCATCTTTCCCTCATTTTCATGTAAGCCTGCCCCATTCTGCTCATGTATGTGGGACAAGGACACATAGAAGAGGAGAAGGGAGCGATTTACAAAACTGCTGAAGCGATAGTACTAAGGACAATACACCCAAAGAAAGAACTGTAGCATTTTCCCACATGCTGTGAAAACCCCTTACCAGTCTGCTCCAACTTGTTCCAGATACATAAGCAAGCTGATAAACAGCTCTTGATGATTTTATTCTGCTAACATTAATAATGCTTTAATATAGCAACAATTGAAAAATGACAAATATTAAAATACCTGACCTAAAGTATCTTTTCTTATCATGCATTGTGATATAAAAAGAACTGGGGGGTGGGGGGGGAAACCCAAACATTTCATTGCATATTTATGCCTTTCAAATTCTCAGATTATTGAAGAACAGGAATGGAGGAACGAAACGGCATCCTCATTGTGCTGGTTCCTTTTATCATCTAGATGTTCAAATCAGACAGTGAGATGCATAAGTACATATTTCTTTTAATAAATGATTGCTTATTGTGTTTTACCACATTACGTAGTGTCTGCTTTAGAAGACTGGTACTTTCACCTATTGTAATGTTACAGGGGACAAGAATTCAGATACAGTTTAGTGCATGACTGGAACAGAGAAACATAACAAGATTTAAGGACTGGAAGTTGAAGTTAGAATATATTCAGGCAAAAAACACTGAGCAAAATGTGAGGTGTGTTTCACCACAGCCCAAGCTAAAGTATGCCAGGTGTTACCCTCTTTCGTTTGAGGTCTTTCAATCAAGATTAGGTATCTTTTACAAGAGATATGTTTTTCTTCAGAGCTCTGGCAGAAAAAGGCAGAAGAATATTTGAGAGAGAACCCAAGTCACATTTTTAAAGCCTCAGAAATGGCCTAGCTGAACTCAAGCATTGCTCTAGCATTTTAAGGCCAGAATCCAAAAGGACACAGGTGTGATGTCAAGGTCTGCAGTATGTAAAAAATACTGTTCAAAGAATAAAATTCACACTACTTAGTTACACATTGCACAACGATTCGCACTTCAGTAGGCTGAATAAGTGATACTTAAAAGTCAGCAACTGCTGAAGTCAAGAGGACATGTATTAAACTGCTGCACTCTTGGACGTAGGTCTATATTTGGGGATTGCAGAAAAGAACATTAGAGAAATCAAAATTCAGGTTGAAGCCTTCTGCACTTAGCAGCTGACATGCCTATCCTGATTTCTGTCTTCTGTACAACAGTGCACAAATTAAAAAACCGAAGTCCTTCTGTAGCCAAGAACCTAAGAGTTGTAAGGTCAGAAGAAGAGCAAAGAGGACAGAGATTCATTTGTTCAGTGCCAGGGAGTCAACAGACAACAGGCAGATCTGCATACCAATTTCTACATCCTTGGGGGAACGTTACTCCTTCAAAGATATGCCAGATTGAACTGTAAGAGACATAGTTCAATGTTTTTCTCAGTGTTTTCTCAAACAGATTTCACAAAGAATGCTCTTTTGTATTCAGTGCTCCCCTGAATTATGGCTTGAAGATGAAAACCTGATGAGTGCCTGAACTCAAGCTAAAGTCTAGCCTCCTTATTGGTCACTTCTTTCATAATTTGATGAATATGCCATTTTTCTCCTGTTAGAATATCTTCTCATTGACAAAATACCAAGAGCAAAAAAAGCTCACTAACACTTGCCATATCCCTTTACTAGTCCTTAATGTTCTGTGTAAAATTTCATGTTATTCTGCAGTTTTCCCAGCTCAGAACTGCTTTGATGTTTCTCCTCCCTCTCTTTAGGGTGTTTCTCCCCAGGCCTCTGGGCCCTGCAGTTGGACCATGTTTCCCCACACTGCTTTTTTCCTTTATCGGAGCTCATTCACGATGCTTTCTGGTACTATGACAAGTAACCTGAGCAACATTGTCAATAGTTTATTCTCACTTCTCCTCCCAGGAAAGATACATGATTCAAGGAACATCTTATTTTAAATAATCAACAACAGCAGCAACAAAAATCCTTGCTCTTGCACTAGAGGGAGCATTAAAGATGAAAATAGCTTTGGCAGCATTCTGGCTGACAGCAACCTTCCTGTTGCTGCTCTTTGGTCTCCAGCCACACCAGTGGTGGTGGTCATGCCCCACATCTGTTTCTCAGTATGCTCCCACAACCTAGAAAGCAACTTTCAATTTCCTGAGTCATTTCGGGAAATGCACCACTCTTTTGCAGATACTTTTCCACTAGAAATACAGTTACAAGAATTGATACCAACCACTGCACTAGTCTATCAGCCTGATTTTGGAAGCCAAATTATCCTCCTTGCTCTCTAATTCCTACTCCTGTTACAAATCCCAATTTTAACATTAAATTCCCCCATTGCTAAGCAGAATGGAGAGCAACTCTGCCACTTTGAAAGCCACAAGTAACTCTACTACATATCCAAACATGTTATACTGCAATTTGCCTTCTAAATCACTTTTTGTCAGCAATAAGCCATTACCATCCTTTTTCTCCAAGGAGTTCAGGCTTATAATTAACATATTTAGCACCTGCACAGATTTTGTTGCTGCAGCAACCCCTCTTCTCTCATTCCCCACCCCATACATACTTTAAACTCAAGTTTCACTAATTAGTACAGGCTTCTCTCACATTACCTCTCATATATCAAAGTCTTTCACCGTAACTCACCACTTCCATTCATTACAGATTTCACTAGTCCAGTAGGGTACAAGCCCAAGGGAGATTTGCACCATTGACCAAGATACAAATCTGGAAAGCCAAGTGACTACAGCACATGGAGGAAAGAAAGGAAGAAAGATGTTCTTTTGCTAATGTTTGAGATCCCCATGAATGTTCATAGAGGTTTTAATAGCAATGCAGCTGAGCTGGAATGGGAAAGCGATAACTTAACATGAAAAACTGAAGAATTTCTGTGTGTAATCAAGAAACAAAGACACTAATTCTTATTTGCACCTCCTGTTAGCCTGATCTCCACCCATTGCCATGTCTAGAGTGCATTACTTCCATGTACTGGTCCCAGGGGGCCAGATCACAGATATGCACCAGAATTAAATGTGGTGAGGGAGGAATCCTATTGACTCACCAGATGGAGTCTGTGAACGCACAGTCCCAGTATGCTCCCAGTCAGAACCACAGCTTTTGTGAGGACCCAGAGGTAAGCTCTGACCTACAAAAGCCTACACGAAATAAGATCTGCATACTGAGAAATTGTTTCGTTCCCCCAGCACAGCAGAGCTGGCTGGATTTGCCCTGCCAAAACCAGCATATTGCTGGCAAGAGCCTCCGAAGGGCCCCACAACTTTGCGAGCCTTCCTTCCCCGGTGTCAGAAGCGAGTCCTGCACCAAACCTAACTGCCTGTAGCGAGCAAAGCCAACCTCCTGGAGCAGGTGTTCACTCGAGGCTGGAGCCTGGCGTTTCTTTGGGGAGACAAAGATCTGAGAAGTTTTTGCAGTAACACGAATGTGTCGAATAGCTTTCTAACACGGGAGAGCAGACGCTGCTATTTCTGTATTATAGCCTTAGACAGTAGCCAAGATTCTTCCAAGGCTGCGCAGGGTTTTGGGATGCCTCTGTTTTGGAAGACCTCTTAAAGAAATGCAATCTTAAGAAAGGAAGCTGTAAGCATTCCTTCACAGGGAGGGAACAGCATTCATCTCAATGCACCTGGGAGGGATCCCAGAAGCCAGGGCACTTTGATTTGTATTTTAAATGGTACCGATAGATGGCAAAACTTGGATATATAGTTCCATAGCCTGAATGGAAATATTCTAAGAACATCATTTCATCTTTCCATCACTTTAAGGGTTAGCTTTTTAGGAAGAATACTGATATATTTGATAGAAAAAGACAATCGCTTCACAATAATTTACTGATGTTTTATGGGGAATATCCCCTCGGTTAGCCTAACTGCTTCAGATACAAGCATGACTGCAAGGAAAATTTACTCAGATATTAATTAAGTACTTCATATAGCACATTACTTTGTTAAACATCCCTCGTGTTTTTTAAACATATTTTCAGAGATGCATAGTCTAACAGAGTACAATTAGCTTAATGAGATTTAAATTACACTAATGGACTTCATTAGGAGAAAAAGGTTATAAAGTCTTCAGCAGTTATTCAAAGGCTCATGTTAACATAAGGAGACAAGGCTCCCAAGCTTCCTTCATAGTCAGCAAAGAGAAATAAGTTCCTGTAGAGAGCAAGAGTCAGTCCAGGAACCTAAATCGCATGTCCTGATTCAGCCTCAGAGGATCATGTCTTTCATTATCAACTCTGAATGAAGCCTAAAGGGGCCACACTCCCAGAAAGAGAATAGCCTTTGTGGTTGTCCACAACCCTCCATAGCTACTTATATATTTTAGGATCTTCACTATTATTTCAGAACCTGGTATGGAAAGAAGCATTGTGATTAATTAGATGAAATCCATTGATATACTCATTTTCCATAGAACAGTAGTGACCAAAGCAATTAAAAATGTCATTTCCCATATTTCATAAGTAGACCGTGAGCCTTGTGAGATCCAATAATGGTGCCCCTGGTTAAAACAAAAGATTGAATCTTGAGCCAAGTGATTGCTTCTTGAATCTATTTGGCTAAAGCATAAAGTGAGCCCGTTACACCCAGTCAATAACAGGATTAGCGAAAGTAAGGCAGAGAACAGGAATCACAATACTGAACTCAAAGCCTTCTCTTACATTCTGAGTTATTTTAAGAAGGTAAAGATTTTTTTCTATTTTTTCTTCTTTATAGATGTTATAGAACACTTCAGAAGTGAGTAGGGAATTATTTTAACGATTGAAAGGTTTGATAAGCTGTTCTACAATGAGGAATTTACTACTATATAGAGAACAAAGCATGACCAAGTTTGTAAATGCAAACAGCGCAGTTTGGTATGTAAAGCTCTACCTCATATGATTATACATCTATCAGTGCTTGAAGTCTCCTGAAATCACACAGTATATAGGTTCTTATGGCTACAAATGACAGCTATGAAGGATTAAACATTCCCATGTTTCTTTCTCAGTGGCAGTCTTTTACTCCCCTCTGAACCTCATCTAATGACCAAGAGAACTCTGTGGATTAGGTACCACTGTTTTATCCTCCCCTTTGGGATGTGGCATTCTGGGGCTCTTGTTCCATATTTTTTTGTCATGGTTTTTTTTTTTTTTTTGCTTTTTTTTGTTTTGTTTTGTTTTGTTTGTTTTTTGGTCTGGCTTGCAGTCTGCTGCCTTCTATCAAAGCAAAGACCAAAGCCCTCTGTACCATGTCATCTGTCATTCAGCAGACACATTCAAAAAGCCTCATTGCTGCACTGATGAATGTTTCTTCCGCACAGCCCTTCTTCTGACCATCACATTGCTGGCAAGGACTTACAAGCAACTGGCCAATACCCCATTTTAAAGCCCAATATATTGTCTTTCTCCATTTAGCAATAAGAAAATTGGTATCATTTCTTTGGTACTGCTTAGATCTTTCCAACCCAGTTTGTTGTCAACTCTCATTACACCAAGGTGGCCGGGAACCTTCCTCTCCTCTCCTCCATTGGTGGTGCTGCCTCCGAATTGTCCTATGGCACCTTCCCAGCTGATGTCCTCTTATGAACTTGGCAAACCCAAATCCAGTACAAATGCAAATGTCTTTCTGCTGCTATTCTAGTAGTTTGTGTGTTTGCTCAATCAGTCCATATTCTCTTCCTTGCCTTCCAACGCCAGACCTAGTTCCTAAAAACGATGAGCTTAAACAGCTTAACTTTTGAAGGGAGCTGTCATAACCCTGAAATCTTTTTTTGGTTGGTTGGGGGGGAGGGGGTGGGGAGTGTTGGGGTTTTTTTAACAACACACCGTTATTCTGTTGGGCTTGATGCTTAGGATCCCACTAATAGCTTTATCAGGCTTTATATCATGGTTAAAATGTTGCTGCAGCAAGGATTGCCTCTACATGAAAAAACAAAGCTTATATTGGTTTCTGTTTGGTTTGGGGTTTTTGTTGTTGGTTGTTGGTTTGGTTTTGTATTTTTTTAACTATTAGATGAAACAATCTAATTGGAAAAATTGACAAGATTCTTGCCATTCTTTGTATCAAAGGACGTGACCCTGCCATCTGTCTGCTTAGCAAGATCTAATTATTTCTTCAGTTTATTAGCTCATTTCTCAGACTGATAACCCCTTGACTGCTAAGAAGGACCAAAATTGTTACAGAGAAATGTGTTCACATAAACCAAACATACTGAGTTAATCATCATCACAAGAATTTGTTTAAACTAACTCCAACCTAAACCCCAGTGTGTTAAAACAAGATTAGCAGCAGGCAAGATGCCACATCATCTTTAGAAACAGTTAAAAACCCGCTTTTCATCTTCACATATACTTATTAAGTATGTATTGTGCACATACTCTGACAAATATGGAGGGGTTATTTGGTTAAGATAAGTGCATTAGTTTGTGTCACAGTAATATTAAATTACATTTACTTAATTACAGCAATATTATATAATTTTAAAGTATTGCACAATATCTTGTATATTACCAAGTTCCTTCATCTAGTCAAAAAGGACCCTGGGTTAAACAAGCTGGTCCTTTGGAAAAATTGTCTGCATTCCAGACCTCTCACTTCAGTGTCTCTCTTATTCTGCTTCCTAATTAATAAATCAGATATTAATTATTTAATCAGACATTAGCCATGTCAAGAGCAACTTACTTTTGCCGTGTCTTCCATGTCATACCAAAATTAAGCCTCTGCTTTTCTTTACCTCGTAAAGATTTTTAGTTAAAATTAGTAAGCTATGAATAACGTCTTATTTCTCCCCTGTAAATTCACCTGTCTCCTGAGAGAAAGTTATAATTTGTTCATCAAATGTTTTGCCAGTTTTCAATTACTTATACCAACTTCCAGTGAGTAAGATTAGCCTTATGAAATTTTAAGAAACAATCCCTTCTTCACATATTTCCCCACATCAACCTGGAGCTATAAGATCAGCCTTTGATTTCTTCTTCATAAGAAGAAAAGCTACACGCTCCCAAGTTTCAATACTATCCTTGTTAAAGCATTGCTATATGATTTTCTCCAATATCTATCATTTGTATATCACAAAGAATGAACAGAAAAAAAAACCAACAAACCCAATATGCACAGACAACAATACCATGGAGACACCTCCAGGATGTGAGAAATCTGTATTCTTCTCCTGAACCAAGGTGCCTGTGTCTATCTTGGGTGTTAGAGCAGATAGTGTGCCAGAGATGTCCAATTAAAAGAAACTCGAAGGGACTTTAAGTGAAAATGGCCCATATGAGCCTGGAAAGGCTGACTTTAAGCTAGAGCACAGATCTAAAACTTCAATAGGAGAAACCTTTGCAGCACTTGCATAGCATGTTTGGCAAAGCTGGTGATGACAATGGGGTATTCCTATGCATACAAAGTCAATTAAAAGAACATGGAAAATGCAGAAGTAAGAACACAAGGGACAAAATGTAACCTCCATGGGACCCAAAAAGCACCACTTGAAAAGCTTTCAGGTTTTCCAGGTTTTAAAACAGAAGATTTATAGAGCAGAAGAGCATTTGCAACAGAAACAGCAATATCTTTTCAATTGAAGAAATGCAAGTTTCCAAAATGCTATTTCTGGCTCAAATCACTACCTTTTTATTGGCAACACTCTGAAGTTGTAAAATGGGGAAAATTTTATGAATGCCAGAAGTTGCACAGTGCAAAGAATAAAAAGATACACTCCTCTTCAAGCTTGCAGTGCCACAGCAGTTTAGTCAAGAGATTCCCCATAAGCAGAAAACAGCTTTGAGTACCAAAATGCATCACATCATCTGGAAATTTATCAAGATGTTAACCAGAAAGTCGGAAAACAGATGCAAATTGTCCCAGGAAATCAGCTGTCATATTTCAAATAGATTGTGAAGGAACTGCGAGAGTCAGGTATTTGAGAACAGAAACATGAGTGATTTTGTCGTTTTCCTTGACAACTGAACCTTCAGCCAAACACATCCTGGATGCAGACATTAGTCCGAGAGCCACTGCTGAAGGAGTTAACACTTCCACAGTGGATGTAATACTTCAAGCATGCTTTATTTTGGAGGATGAGCTGTTCTTATATTAGATCTCGTTCCTACTGATAACTCTGAAACAGACTTTTGTTTGTATGGCACCAAGCACAAACAGGGTCCCAGAAGGACTAAACGCAACTAAGCACTGAAGAGTACAATGTCAACAGAGCGCCCGTGCACAGGTGAAACCATCCTCATTAGAGGTTTGTTTGAACAGATTAAACAGATATCTTCAGAAAATGGCTTGGGCAGAGTTAATTGTTCGGAGGGTCTTTACAGCTCTAAAGTTTTGATTCATTGAGTATGAAGTCAGCGTTAAACTGCTGTTGACATCTTGTTTGTTTTTTCCCAAGGGTCATGCTAGCGATTTCTCAGCCCATGCTTATTTTCCTCTACTGGACTAGAGACCAGAAGACTTCTTTCTAAAACAGAGCCAAGCCTGGGAAGAGTTGAACTGCAATATGAGAGTCAGAGGTGGCTTCATGCGTACAGGGTCTAGGGGGAGAGGTAATGCAGGAGGGGTGGCAGAGGTAAGGTGATCTTCATGTGAGATGACCCAAGAAAAGGACATGGGACTTTAGCTGTCCAGCTTGAGAGAAGTCTTCCCTCATTGTCTTTTAACTCTAAGGTAACTCCAGGGACATTCCGGGAACACGAAGACTTTTTGGCTAACCAAGATAGCAATCGAATGCAAACATTCACATTAGGGAGCGTAAGTGACAGAGCTGCTAACTGGCAGTTCCCCGTAGCTTGTTATGCTAACAGGAGTTCAGCTATTGCTATAACAAGGATAGCATTACTGACAGATCCCCCGCACACAGGATACTGAAATCTTGACCCCTGTGAAGTCAGTGGGTGTCTGTCATTAAGCTAAGTGGGGACGCGACTCCGTCAGAACGCGCTAATGTTTCTTTTTTTATTCCCCACACACATGCATATGCGCATATGCACCCCTTCCTTCAGAAATACTCAAATCTCAACAAAACCATCTTTTCTGGATCAGTCACGCATAGAGTACCGAGAGCAAGAAGTGTCCTTCAGCAACCCGCTTTCTATGCAGGGCTTACAGAAATAGGGCAGCCCAGTCTCTTCAGATAGCAGCACATATATCCCTAAGGTTTGCTGAAGGGCTTTTCAGGTGGCCATAGAAAACTCCTAAACAAGCTGCAGTCTCCTCTGCAAGCTGGGGCAGGTAATGTGCACAGAGACAAGGTAGGACTCCAGCACGCCAAGCAGATGACAGGACTGGGCCATCTTGCAGGAGAAAGCTCTCTGTGTCAGGCTTTGTTAATCCAAAGGTCGTGTCCATGGGGTATCTCTGCTGGTAGCATCACTCTTCCTACTTTTCAAACCACAGAGACCAACCCAAGTGACGATACTCACACACAATTGCCAACAGGCAGAAGAAGCTTTAATATCAAGCCAAGAACCCACAAGACACAAAGCTAATACAGGGGAACGCAGAGTATCTAGAAGACTCAGGAGTTAGGTTTGTGGCCCGACAGGTCTCTTCAGGTGCTCCGACTGGTGCCCAGTTTCACCGCTCTTTTCCCCTCACCTAAAGCCACCTATGCATCAGCTCTCCCTGCCAGGGCTCTGCCTTGCTCCAGGAGCTGCTGCTCCTCCAGGTAACCCCTGGCATGCCCTTAGCACCACCAGTGCTGACTTTCCCAGGAGACCCTCTGGACAGGACCACAATGCGAAGCAAAGCTCACTGCATTTACTGAAACATATGTATTTTCCACCGTTGCCTCTATCAGGACCGCTACTAGGAACCGGTTAAGTAAGACACAAAAGTGGCTGCCACCACAGCAGAGAAACATGGGTAAACTTCTGCTCATTGTACCTGCGTGAGCTACTCTCTGCTCTTTGTGCTTTTAATCTAAACCTTGCATAAAAGCAACATGCAGAAAAAATGCCTGCTGTTCAGGCTCTGCTGCAATCAGCAGTTTTGAAGCATTTGAAATCGGTGGGGGGAAAAAAGGGATGTTTTTATTTCTGTCATTCCCATGCTGAGGGATGCCAGAAAGGCCATTCCAGAAGTGTAGTCAAGTCAAAGTGGACTATAAATTTTAAAAACAACTCTGAACCCAGCACCCCAAAGCTGAGCCGGAGACAGCAGCCCTCTAAAACTACTTTTCAGATGTACAAAACATTGTTTATACCACAGGAAGTTACTAGAAAAAAAATCAAAGCATTCTTGTTTGGCAGATTCCAGGAGGAGCCTTTATTATTGACACAGTGGCCATTATTATGTGAACCATATAGAGAAGTGGCTTAAATATTACACAATTCCAACATTAAGGCAATGAGTGATCTGAAGAGCCTGTTATGAGCTCAGATCTGATCCTGAGTGGCTTACTGGTAAAACACTAATCTTTGATTTTGAAAACTGAATTTAAGCCCAGATCCTCCTGTTCTCAGGCAACTTAACAGGTGAATCAATTTTTCCCCCATGCCTGCAAGGGACCTGTTTGTAGAGTATTGTATTCATCACTAAATCTGATCCTCTGCTTTTTTTGAGGTCAAAGGGAAGATTTCTGTTACTTACAGACTCTGTATCATATCAGTTCTAATAAAGAAGAGCAGAACCAGGTGACTGAATATCTGATTTTATCATCCTGCACCTTTCCATCAGAATGACGCAGACAGCATAGCACTAGAGTTTATCACCAAACATGTCAGATAACAGGAGGGGAGGAAATCTCTCACCTATGGAATTTAAACTTATTATATCTCTAAATGCAAGGCACAACTATTTTTATAAATCAATATGTTTCCAATAAAAAAATATATCATTTTTCTCTTTGCTTGCCAGAAAATCAATTTAAGAACACAGCTGCATCCAAACTGTCTGCTTGTGAGCAGACCAGGATCCTGTGCTGTTCCTTCTCTGATCTCAAAGAATTTTTTATCATCCACAAAGCACATCCTGTAAAGAAGTTCAATCCGTCTATAATAGACTGGCTTTGTTAACACAAACCAGGGATTCACAAAAACTGCCAATTTTTCTCTAGACATGGTCCTAAAGCATATGCTTTTGACAGCAATGTCTTCTCTACTCCAGCAGTAATTTGATTTTCCTATTTCAAATTCAAAGCTCATCATTCATTTAATCTCTTTTGGAAGACAAGCATTTCTCTGTCACTATTGCCCATTTTTGCCTTCATTTCCAAACAGAATTAAATTTAGACAACAGATGCCACTTGGCAGTGTGCGTACATACATAACTCTCCCAAAAGTTTTGAACCCCTCCATTGATTTGTCACAGGAGTAAGATATCTCAAAACATATTAAGATTCCTACAGTTTAAATAATTAAATGTTTCAATAACAGAGAAGAAAGATCCCCAAACAATACTGCCTTAACATGAGCTCCCTTCTTATTAGACACCAGGAAACTGAGAGACACTCTGATCTGGGGGAATTTTGGAAACATTTCCTAAAACATTAGAAACTTCACCTGCTGTTTCTATCTTGTTAGTCACCGAAGTACTTTCCATAGTACAACAGACTTTAAGGCATAGTCATAAGGAGGGAGGGGGAAGCTATCTATCTATCCATCCATCCATCTATCCATTGGAAGTCAATTCCTTCCTTTCATTACTATTGTGGTTCTTTACCGGTGATATTTTATCCACACCAGAAATACACTGAGAGTAAAATTGATAAAAATCACTGTGCATCCATTTGAATCATCACTGTATTTGGAGATCAGCATAGCAAGAAAATTCAGCTTCTGGAAGACAGAAGTATTATCATCACTGCCTGCATGTTAACCAGCCCATGCCCAGCTGGGTTCAGTCTTGCCACAGGGCTGTCCTAAAATCCAGAGCTTCTCCACTGTTAGATCACAACCTAAATGAAGAGGAAACTGGTTCTGTGTCTGCTGTGGATCTCTGATGTTTTCTCAGTTCTGATGCAACTCAGAAGGCAGAAAGGTGTGCAGGCAGAGAAACCTCTGTAAGATAAAACCTGACATTAACTGGGGCACAGACCCAAATCCAGAGCTCTTCCTCTGCCCCACTGGTGCCCAGACTTCCCTCTGAAATCACAGGCTAATTTGGGACTTGGCCAATTGATATTTAATTCTTCTGCACAAATGGGGACAATTTCACGATAAGTCAGTAAGAAGTCTAACTCAAAACAGCCCTTTAGCTCTATATTTCCCCTTCATGCCATTTTGAAGAAACGGGTCTAAATCTCTCTTTGGCAGGAGATGTAAAGAAAGCAAAGTTGAGCACCTCCTGGACACTAGCTCTAATTACAGACCTATTTGAACAGGTAGGACCGGTGCTATCAATGCATCTACAGTCAGAAGGGAAACGCTTTTGCTCCTACTGACATCCACACCACATTCGACGTTTTGACTTCTGAGTGGAGTCTGGCATCTCTTTGCAACCCTAAGTACAATTTAAACCTTCCTGAGAGCAGCGAGGTGTTTGCTGGCAGGGAACACCAAGGAGGGTGATGTGCTTTGCTCTGCACCACACTCTGCACGACTACAAGCAGCA
Source organism: Astur gentilis (assembly GCF_929443795.1). Taxonomy (NCBI): domain Eukaryota; kingdom Metazoa; phylum Chordata; class Aves; order Accipitriformes; family Accipitridae; genus Astur; species Astur gentilis. The sequence continues at coordinate 15,948,852 of NC_064904.1, forward strand.
TGGAGAAGGCAAGCGCTGCTCACCACCGCTCTCATTCCAAGAGCCAAAGGACATCCGATGAACCTTGTTGGCATCAGGCTCTAAGGCAAACAAACAGAAGCAGTTCTAAAACCAGCTCAAAATTAAGCGGTGTAACGCCCTGCCGCTGGGGCTACAGACATCAGAAGGATGCACAAGTTCAAAAACCTGCTAGAAAATTTCATGGAAGGAAAATCCCGCCTTGGGCTATTAAAGATGAAGCCATCACTGGTGGCTAAGGGGCAGCAAGGACCCAGGACAACTTTCCCCTGAGCAGGATGGCAGGATGGTAAGCTAGACAGGCCTTTGGTCCAGCACAGCCACCCTCCTTTCCTTAGCTTTTCATTTTTAAGTTTCTGACTTCTTTCCTAGTTGGATATGGAGGATGTGGAAATACATGCTCAGGTACCTGCCTCAGCTGCTGACTAGGCAACAGGGCACCCTAAGTTAGCCATCATATTGATGACCTCAAGCCCTTGAGGGCGAAATTTAGGGCTGGGTGTTAAAGATCCCCTGCAAGAAATCAGAAGAAATGATGTGCCTAAATACCTTTCCACGTGCTGGTCCCAACCACTCAACTTGCTACTTGCTAGTAATGTTCGCAAACCACAGTGACCTCCTCTAACATAGCAAGTAACTTGGCTGTGCCTTTTGACAAAGAAAGGTCCGCCTAGGCTTTTAAGTTGCTCTGCACTATTCCATCAGCAGCCTGAATAAAAATTAAAATTGCTCCTATCTCCCACTGGATTAATTGCTACTCTGGCCATCAGTCAGTGAAATAGAATGTCAGAGATGAAACGTAGTTTTCACAGCTAAACCAGGCAGGCCGGAGTGGGGAAAGGCAGTGAAATTATCTTGACAAAGCAACAAAAGACCACAGAAACTGCCAGGACAGAGAGAGGCAGGCAGCCTGGCTGCAACAGGGATGTCACTGGCAGGGACTGCTGTGACACTAAAGCCACGCTCCCTCCCCATTGCAGCACACATACGGAGATACAGCCAAAATGTTCACCGGAAGGCACCAGTTCCCAGAGGATGATCCACTTCAGCCTCATGTCAGGTTAGGTGTAATGCATTGGCACGGACACGTACATAGCGGACAGTCCCTACAGAGGTTAACCCGCATCCAAGTTTTGACATGAGGCACGATGCTTATTTGGTAGGGCCAAACTATGTTAACATGGGCCAAGAGGGCACCGGGATTTGCACTGTTACTCTTTCAGCATGAAACACTGCCTTGCTTTCTCTGCGATAACCTCCTGGCTTTTCAAACAGTCTCCTCCTCTCAGTAGCTGGAATTAATCTGCTAAGACAAAGCCTAACCAGCAATACAGGCAAATAATTAAATGTCTTGTGATTTCAGGTATTGTCCGTCAGTTGGGTCCAGACACTAAAATTCACTGGACAAACTAGTGCCTCTCCTCCACAACACCAAGTTCAGCTCTCAAAAGCACAATTGGAAAACAAAGGCTACTGCAAAGTGTAGAAATAATACCAAATGGAGAGCTGCAGATAACCTTATCAGGCTTAAAAATACTAAAGCACCTAAAACTCAAAGCAAAAACGTTACGTCCAGTTCCTGCCAAATGTTTTCATATCTGGTCACTGGACTGAACTGAGGACTTCGCTGCTTAGAGAAGTTCCATCCTCTGGCTTCCACCTCTTGCAAATGCCCATTGCTCCACAAACCAGAAGACAGGACATGGGAGGGCATCTAGAGGAAAGAAATCACCTCATGGGTTTCTATATTCAAAAGCATGGTTTTTGTAATGCTGCTTAACAGAATATCCCAGACTAAATACCGCCAGCACTGAGCTTTGTCTGACGCCAGTCCATATTCACTGGATACAGATCTGTTTTATTTTTCTGAAAAGCTACACAACTAAACCAGTGCTCCTTTGCTGTTCTGTTTGATCTTGCTCAAGTATTTATAACATTCCTGAGCAAAAACACATACCAATAGTATATATTCTTTGGATTTCCACAGTGACATGAGAATTTCAGATGCGGGAAATGTCTTCTGTATCTACGGCCTTTTTTCCCCCTTTAATACAAACACAGTGTCTTCCAGTACTTTCCCTTAATAAAGCTTATTATCATGTAAGGCATTTCAGCCTGCATGTGAAATAAATCATTTCACTGTACTTTTTCTTAAATGTTGTATCTGGATGTCCAAAACCTAAACTAGTTAATAATGCTCTTGGCAGAGAAATTTTTATGCTATTATGAAATAAAAGCAAATTGATCTAGGATTAAAGTACTAGCCTACATTTCTTTTAAATTCTTAATTACAAGTTTATTGATTTTTCTATACTGACATAGAACTGTACAATGAAAATGGGTTGCAAGCAATACACTCCTGGTATTTGCAGTACCAATGAGAAATGCAACTGTGATGCCTGCTCCATTATGTTAGCTGGAAATTAATATATAAGGTCTTTTTGACATAAAACATTTAAAATAAAGGTAAGTGAAAGGTGGACAAGAGCAAAAAAAAGATCATTGTGCCTGTTTTATGAGCAAAAACTTGACACAAAAAGTTTAGACCCAGGTCGTCTTCTGTATCTCATCAAATCTAAATCATCTGCCCTCAGTTTCAAAGCCACCCGCATTGTTGCTTTCCTTATTATCTCTCAGATTAATCAAAAGCACAGAACTACCCAGGAGCCAGTCTACAGTGGTTACGATTTCAAACCCCAGCACCTCTTACATCCCCCACCATGCTCCCCCCCACATGACCAACAGAAGCTCCTTCCAGTCCTCCAGAGAACCGCTTCAGGCATCTCCTCCCTCTTTCTCCGTGCTGTATCACCTGGGGAAGGTTAGATACAGAAAACGGCCACAAGCACTTCCAAATTATCCTTCTGTAGCCAGTCAGCACCTCGTCTCAGTCCACAGACAATTTGAGGCAGAAATGTTCTTTGTGCTCCATGTCATAGCAAAAAGTCAGCCACTTTAACATGTTTAGTGTCTATCCAAGTCTGGTAATGAGCCTTTCCCCCCCACCTCACTGTGCAGTAAAGCAACATAAAGGAAGTTTATACTTGCAGACAAAAGTTCCTTCTCTAATTCACAGCATGTTTAGCAAGAGAGGATAGATATGCATTGTACCTTTCTTCTCCATACATCAACTGATGACTCAGCCTGGCAGTCCCACAAAAAACATCTCAGTCTAAAAGTTAATGCTCTAGCAGAGTGCTTTGCACTAGCTTGCAATTTATACTATTTATGATATGAACTTGCCAAAGTCCTGGGTCTCAGCGAGTCTCCCGGCGTACGTTCACATTCATGTAAGTAGATTTTGGGTTCCTAACGGAGAGGTGTTGTCTCACCCACCAAATAAGAAGTGGCTCATAGGGGCTGCAGTTGCTTTGGTTGCTCTGTACGTTTTCCAAACCTAGCACCTAGCTTCTCAAACTTTGTGTTTTAAAAGAGTAAAACTTGCACAACTTTTTACATGCAGAACTGGGATTCGTCTGGGGGTGACCTAGCACATGTTGAGGGTTTTTTTAATAGCTTATGGGAATATTTATTCCTAGTGCATCTTCTGTCTCAGAAGTAAGTATTATACATAGCCTATACAGTAAGTAGCTTAAGACAGGCAAATCTTGGGGATTCGCATAGAATATAACAAAAATCTGAGTCACAAACCAAGATCCAAGGGCTACTGTTGAATAAGCAAGCAAAATAAACCTCTGAGTTTCATTTCCAGCTTTTCATCATATCTCCTGAACCCAGGTGAGCGTAGAAGAGATAGATGAGCACTTTGATATCTTAATTTACGCAGACAAGCTTATTGGCTCCCACCATCCTGAAATGCTTGTGCTGTTTGCAAATAATAAGAAGTTGTCGATTTGAGAAAACATCAAACTGAGCACGGCACTGCTCTCTCCTCAGTGATTTTGGATAATACACAGGTTATGACAAACAGCTCTTTTGCTGGAGGTATTAGTTTATTCTCCTTCTGGTCACGGTGCAAGCAGCATTCATCGCTGCTCTTCTAGGTACCATGGTACTGCATGTTCCAAAATTAATTCAACCCTTGGGTCAGCTAAACTTTTCCCCAAATTTGCATTCAACCCAAGCCCAGTCACAATCTGGAAAGGCAGAGCTAGTGGAGGAAAGAGGTAAAGTCGGATGCCTCCAGTTGCAGAAAAAGGAGAGGAGGAGGAGGAGGAAGCAGTTTAGAAGTGTGTAGAAGTGGAGAACTGTTTAAGAACAGCCGCTAGGGAGGATCTGGGATGGTTTCAGGCAGTGAGAAGCAAGTAAGAGCAGAAAGGAATTGTCCAACAGGCTATGTTTCCAAATCTTGCACACTGGTTAACTGGGCGAAGATTACAAACCAATAAATAAAACACAAGTCACTTCAGCATAGAAGAAAAAAGAAAAAACAGTACCAAAGAATTATGACCTAAGCAAATGCCTCCACCTCTGCAGACTGGCATAGCCAGGACAGACGTCAGACAGTCACAGCACACAGTCAGTAGCACTTCATAACACAAGGGCACGAATCACTCAACCCACACATTAGCAGGCTGCACCCTGCCAAAGTTCCTGGCAGCTGCCTGAGAATATGGTAGTGGCCAGACATTGCATTGATACCAGGAGAGGTGAATACTGGGGTCTGCAATACTTCCAAGTACATATTAAATGAGTCCTATAATGACTGTCTCCTAAGTGCTATGGGAACATCAGAATTACATATGGAATTATGTATTTGATTAAATATAAACTGTTGATCTGCATGCCAACAAGAGCATGTTATATGCACAGTCCATGGAGGATGTGAGATTGGCATCGGTCCATTACTGTTTAACTACAGCCCACCAGAGAGAACTCACAGCAGACACAAAGGTGCATGAGCTCAGTTTCTGAACAGCTTGATTTCTGCCTCCCACATCAGTTTTTGCAAGACTTCTGCCTTCGTTTCTGATGATTCCCTATTTGGCATTGGCAGGGGGAGGGGGGAGAGTGTCATAAGTCTGCTAGTTCTTATCAGCACTGGCACCCCTGTGATAGCCTCAGGTTTGGAAACCCTCCTGCCATTAGGAGACGAATCCCTCATGAAATATTAAAGTGCTTGCTTACTGCATGCACAGCCCTCCCATGCAAAATAAAAGTGCCTTCACTATTCATATCCCAGTATCTTTCGAAGGAACACATTCGGGGAAGAATAGAGTGGCACTACTGAGCACACACTCGGCTTCATTTGGGATACCTATTCCAGGTCCCACCAGTAGAAACTGATATGGGACAGACAGAATTCCTTCAGTCTCACCTCCTCAAGGAGAGTTAGTCTTGCAAAGAAGGAATGAATGAGTTAAGGGAAGATTCAGAGGGCACAAGTCTGACTGCTGTCAGCTGAGCTTTGCATAGGGAAAGAAGGTCTCTTCAGCCATCACTCAATGGACACTAGTACATACCTTGGGATAGGCACATCCCCAGTACTGACCAACATCTTGCTAACCCAGCCAGAAAATGAACATACCCTCTCCATCACATCTCTCAGCTGTACGTGGCTGCGGGTCAATTTAAGTTGGCAGTTACACCAGAGTAAACATCTGAGCTCTCTTGCTTTTGCCAGCATAAGCACATAACTTAAGGCTGCGTTTTTCTTCTTTTGCCCATGACCAGCAGAGAAGCACAACCACCTCTAAGGTGCTGGCTGCAGCGCTGTGCTCTGCCCTCCCCAGGACGAACAAGCGACGCTGCCGCGTCCATGTGCTACAGCTGCTCACAGCACAAGAACATTCTCTCCATCAGGGCACGTGTAGCCCAGCTTTTTGTTTACAGCTGTATTTAGAATTTTTAAACCTCAGCATAAAAAGTATGACTAGAAAGTCACACGAAGCAAACAGTGCTTAAAAAAAAGGAGGGCTTGAAACTGCAGATACCCTTAGAGCTGATGTGGTGACAGAGCCTTTAGGCATGCAGGTGAGGCCCATGCTATGGTTGGGTCAACACATTTCTTGCTTCTTCAGCTGTAGCATGTATCTGACAGCTATACCTTGGAAAATGTTGACTGCAGGGCAGAGAAATTAAACAAAAACCTGACAGCTTTTGTCTAAGAAACTGCAGTTGAGATCTTTCCCTCCATGCCTCGTTGGAAGTGCATTTTGGACCCTACATAACTCTCTGATTCACATTCCTACCTGGACTGGACTCCTCAGTTGCACTCTCAAAATACATAACTACAACCTTTTCTGACTCCAGTATTTTTTGACTCATTGGTATTTCTACAAGTGCCAGATCAATCTCTGGATGAATAGTTGAAATTATTTTTTTTCTTGTATTAAAATAAAGGAGAGCGGGGAGGGCAGCTTTCTACAGAAAAAGCCTTGTTTAATAAAAAATGAATTTTCTGTCAAAACCAGTTTTTATGGAAATATTTTTAAAGGCTTTAGAGTAGCATAATGTACGTCTTGCCAGCAGTCTTCTACCTTTGCATTTACAGGAGTGCTTTGTCTGTGTTTGCTCCAATATGCACCGTGTCTTCAGCTTCCAATACTTAAAGTCCAAGACTTAAGGCAAAATGTCCTCTCCCACACAGAGTGGCCACTTTGTGAAGCTTTCAGTAGCTTTTACTTCCAGTGGCTAGTTTCTAACAGTTATGTCCACATTCTGCACAAAAATAATGTTAGAGGTCAAGTCAGTTTAAAAATAACTCCCTATCCTTCCTTTTCTAGAAAGATATTTTTACCTGGATCATTTCTGTAACAGCATAGCTCCAAAAGACCATATTCGTACAACTGAGAGAGCAGGAAGAAGCAACATTGGAGAGACACAAAAAGGTTTTAAGCTGGCTCCAATTTTCACAGCCAAGACCTAAAGAATCTCCATTGAGAATTTTCACCTGATTTTGAGAGATAAATTATTTCTAGCAACTTGAGTCCTCCCAGGAAGAACCAGAGTGGAAAAACCCCAAACCCCAAACGTGTTGAACTTCCATAAGCATCCTCCACCCATATTCCTATTTGACAGAAGAATGGTATTTCTGTTTACAACCATTAAAAACCAATCTGAATACATTTAATATTAAAGATCACTTCTAAATATTTCTTTGAGCCGCCAGGCAATTTTTACCTTCAAGCACATGCCAAGCAGCAGGAAGCCGAGTTACTTTCCCAGCTCTCAGAAGTCTCACTGGACAGATAATTCAATTGGCATCTTCGCATCTACAGCTAATGTCAGCAAGCTGAAAATCTGAAGATATTATGCCTGTACATAAGCACTAAGATAACCCTTCTCAAGATTATAACTGAGTCATATAACCAAATTCTGCTGAAAGAATTGCATGGCATGAGACATCAGGTATCTCATGGCTACTTCTAGGAAGCATAGCTTTGAATAAAGGTCCAGGAGGTATAAGAGATCCATCCATGCACAGAGTCAAACCTCCTTACTTTCCTATTCCAAGCATAGCGGTGTTGTAAAATTGGCAGAAACATAAATCTAAAGTCTCTAAAAAGAAATGTAATTATGTTGGCACTATGTGGAAACAAGAGACCAATGGACAACATGATGGTATCCAAATATCAGAGCTCATATTGAGAGATGAGAAAAAGCCTGCCTACCTTACCAAGAGCGGAGTGGGGGGTGGGGGAGATGTAAAGGAGAAAGACGGGAGGAATTCACTGAAGGAAGTAAAGTTCAATTATCCATCACAGCAGGCTTGGAAAATATTTTCCCTCTGCACATTCATCCTATCTAATGCAACGAACATGTGGCACGTTCTCCAGATAGCTCAGCATGCGAATCCATGCTATTTGCCAAAATTGGCTGGAGATTTTCAGATGGAAGAGGTTTCTGTCAGAAAAACGCTCCTACAGGAGGATCAAGAGTGTTGCACGGGAGCGTATTCATGCCACCAAAGCTTTCAGGGGCAGCAGGCAACTTCCTCAAGAGCTCCAGCTACCCAGAAGCCCTCCTGCAGACCCGGCCAGCCCAGGCAGCCCACCCACCAAGCAAACTGCTGGGGCCTGAGCCAGACAATCATCTCTGAGTTTCTGAAAGATGTGTTGCTGGAGGAAGCAAGAAGTTTTGAGAAGTGAGCTGGACCTTTGTCTTAACTTCTTTTTTTGGAGGAAAAACACACTCCATTTCCTACCAAACACTAAAACTGGCCATAGGTTGAGATTTTCCAAAGTTTTTCAAAGTATTTGGTCACTTAATTCCCACAGCAATCTCAAGGGACTTTCAGGGGCTCAGCTGATCCATGCAAATATTCAGAGGCAAACTCATGTGTCTGTATCACCGGAAAAGTTAAGGGTAATTCATTCTGAGCAAGAATCTGTGGCCAGCAAATATTGTCCCAAAAGCAACAAGCTGAGAGCAGCTTATCCACTGTTAGGTGTTAGCCTCCTTTGAACAAAATATTGCTTAGAGGAACAAGAATACAGATTTCAAGGTTTGGATTCATCTAGGCAAAATTTAAATAGGCAAAGAAAAAGTTAGTTGTCCAGACTCCTTTCTGACTAATGAAGAAATAGAAACTTCTAAGGTTCAATACATCTGACTGATTGTGGATAGCTGTCATGGCATGAAATAAATCACCTCTTAAAAATATCCATTTCACTCCATCAACTTTGAAGGGAGTCTTGACAACAAGTCAGATTAGCTGCTTGCAGTGCAGGTGTCTACTAGTTGAAGTTGATGAATCCCAGCTCAAAATGTAATCCCAACCCCAGGCATTTCTCTACAGTTCTGGAGGTGAAAACTGTACTCATAAAGATAGGAGAGCATTTGTTACACTTGCAGCCTGAAGACAAAGGAAGCTTCCAGTCAACTGTAGTTGTAATTTCTAGTACCAATGCGGAAAAACAATCTCTTTCTTGGCAGCTTGTTTCTTTGTGAAGCTTAGGAGTTGTGGTTTTGCAGAAAAGATATAGGGTAAGGTGAATTTTTACTTAGCTTCGACACTGTTGGTGTTTTGTTCTCTCAAGAGACACAGCTCTACGGCTACTTCCAGAAGAACCCTATGATTTCTTTAAGTCCTCTAGGGTGGCAAAATTATTGCACACACCAAAGAAAATGCCACACAAGTGAGATACTGTCTATGGCATGCATAAGTGACACAGTAAAACCCATCAAGGGGCAGCCATTTTTAGTCTGCTGCCAAATCAAGCAAGGATGCAAGAGACAGTTGAGGGATGAGATCTTCACCTAGCTGAATGTATTCACTGGCCTAAGCCAGCAGTGCTCAAACTGGATGCTCAAGGACGCACAAGCCTTGAAGCCACCGTCTCATGCTGCTTGCGTGGCCAGCATAATTCTCACAGGCCCTCTCTTTTGCAGAAGGGCTTCCTGACAATCCCAGGTGTCCTACCCAAGGCTCAGTCTTCTGACTCTTCTCTCTCATTCCCTACCATGCCTTACCCCTTACGCACTTGCAGTGGAGCCCCATCACCCTCTGGGTAGAGGAGGTGGACCAAGTGAAGGATGCTGTGCGGGAGCAGATAGAGGCATGTTCCCTAGTAAGGACTCACTCTCAGGAAGCCCCACTGATTACGAGCCCAGGAGTGTGAGCCCATGTGCCCCAGCAGCTATGTGGTAGCCTTTCCCATCGAGGGTCCAAGTGCAGCCCTCACGTGGCCTGCTGAGCGACCGACAGGCACGCACATGACCAGCTAAAGCCCATCTTCCTTCCCACCCTACACAAAGACTTAAGGAGGTCAACAGGTCTCAAGAGATTAATACAAAATCAGTCCATGGAAAGAAAGCCTCCATCAGTCCCATGAACCATGACAGAATGAGACAAGGCTCCAGTTATAATCAGAAAAATCTCTTACATACCCAGCTCCAAGGCAGTGAAACCTACATTTTGTACTCCACGAATTAACTCCAGGTAATTAAAACCAGCTATGCAGTAGTTGCTTTCAGATTTTTGTTACGTAGATTTTGTTCCTTAACATTACATTTTCAATGCAAATTATGAAAGCTGAAAAATTGCAAGAATTCCCCCAGCAATGGCCTCATTGAAAGAAAGCGATATGCTTAAAACACTATTGATTTAACCTCTGAGGGAGCTATACATCAAAGAGAGCTGACACTCCCGACTCACTGCCAAATTGAAATGAAACTCAGCAAGCCACATAATGATAGAAGGACAAGGGCAATAAACTCCAGAGGAGTTCCTTAGCCTCTAACGGAGTCAAAGTCTCCATAAGACACATCCCTGGAGAAGAAAGAAAACCCGAAAGGGTGCCCACCCATTAAACAAACACACACAAATACTTAAACCTGAAAACTTGCGCATTTGCTTGTTTGATTTTCATCACTGCCAAAAGATAAAGCACATTTCGGGGGTGGGGGAGATCAACAAAAGTTCTGATGCTTCAGCAGTTGCCTAAAAAAAAGTCAACACTGAAGTACACTTAATGCTTATCAAAATAAATAAATAAAAGGTTTCTGCCTTAATGCGATTTAAAGCCATCAGGAGGAAGACATTCACTGCCTGTTGTAGTTTAAGCATCACAGGCGAGTGTATCCGGCTCTAAGGACCTCGGGCACCATGTTCCCAGCAAGGTACAGGAGTACAGATTTCTCCAAAGCATTCATTTTTACACAAACATTTTCAAAAGGAGACGATTAGAAGAAAAATCTCACTTTGAACTGATATTTACTGTACCTACTAGATAGTCACTGAACAGATGGTAAGTATACAACAGCAGTAATAACATTATCAGCAGCAGAAATATAGAAGCGAATATCAGCAGCACTGATACTTCAAGGCCCTGTCCAGGAACATGCATAGGCAATTTTTGTAAATAATATATTAACCACACAGACTCACAAATGTTCCCAACAATTTATGTGCTTCAATCCTTTGTCTGGATTTTTTTTTTTTTTAAAATCAAAGTTACTATTGGATCTTGGGATGTGCATTCTAATTGCTATAAATAAATCATGAATGATTGGCTCAATGTATTTTTCCATGGCAACTCCTGCGTCACACACAGCGTTACATTTTTGAAAGAGAGCTATGCTCTTTGAGAGAGAGGCAAAGATTCACACTTAGATCAATTTTACAGTTTCTGTTTGAGTAGAACATATATTAGCAATGTAAGGGAACAGTTTTCAATTAATTGTAAATTACTTCGGTACCAAAGCCTACAGAGTGCCCTCTACCAGCGCCGAGAGCTGCGGGGCAAATTCTCACACAAAATGAAAGGCTTCTTGATTCTTCGTGCACAGATCCTCTGTGACTTCCTCAAATATGCAACATCACACACCTGCAAAATTCTGTTCCATTTCTGTCTCATATTTGAGTCCTAAGAAACCTGCCTCCTGAAGTTGTCAGCAAGGAAGGGGAAGAAATTACTTTCCTGAGGTCGATGATTGGTCTAAAACAGAAAGCTGACTTCTGTGCATAGTAGCTTGGGCCAAGAAAAACATAAGGAGCTCTTTGCAACATAGAATTTGGCCCTGGTAAGATAAAACAAGCAAAATATGAGTCGCAGGATATATTTCCTCCCCTCCAAAAAAAAGGACAGTTCTATACTTAAAGCCACCCATTGGCATTAGAAAGGAACATTCCCATAGCGCAGATTTCCAACGGTTTTCTGAAAGGAGCACATGAAATATTAATTTACGGGACCAACATCAATTTTTCATTTATGAGGTAAGATTTGTATACTGGTTTGGAAGTTTTGGTATCTGAAGCCCAGTAACTTTCCACTATTAACTAAAAGAAATCAAGTTTAAATACTCCGTTGTTTTTAAAACTTTCAAAAGCCTCCCAAAAATCCCATGTATGGCATAAACCCAGTTCTATAGCTCAGACAATACAATTCAGATGAACCTCCTGAGAGAAATGTTTTAACTTCAAAACTGCAAAACAGTGTACTCCAGTTCCAGGGCAGGATGAAGCCTTCAAGAGGAACCATTCTTATCAGACTGTGTCTGACCAAGAGTTCATGAGCACACCTGATCCCAGATACCCTTCCAATTTTTAAGCTTCAGCCAGAGGCTCCCAAGCACATAAGTTTTCAACCTGACTCTAAACTAAACCATGGTTTGCCTTTAGTTTCGACTTATGCAGATTCACATACTGATATCTTAGAGCATCACTGAAAGTTCACATTAAATAGAATCCAGAGAAACCTATTTTGAAAATTAATTGGCAAGACTTCCGCAATCAAGAAGCTCAAGCTCTTCCTATTTCATGGTCTTCGTAGTGTTTGCCTCTGAACAAAGGTTTTGACATCAGTTATTTACTCTGCATTTTCTAAGCAGTGTACATTTATGACATCTGCTGCCTACATTACACAGTTTAATTTCCATTTATTCAGCAGCATTCATGTTTACATTCAGTAACCTGCAGGAGACGACACATACCTTTGTTAAACAGCCATTTGTGGAGTAAAATTTACAGTGATGTGCAAACAGGCTCCCTTATTTCCAGTTCACGGTGAGCATCAGGAGAGCAGAGTCAATTATCCATGCTGGGTAAAAATTGTGCCTAAACTTTTTCCTAGGAGGAAGCTGAGTTTTTACTCATATGAACACATCTTATTGTCTGTTTTCCAGACAAAATGTGAGGCTGTTTTTGAATATTTTAGTCAAAAACTTTCGTTTTAAAATTTTCCACATGTTCAATGAAGAAATCTGCACTTGCCATGAACATCTGTCTTCATCAACTGTTTCCAAAAGGGAAAAACAAAGATAAATATACACGTCTGAAAAACTGCACTGGACAGCATGTTCCTTGGTGTTAGCAGTAAAAAAAGGGTGAAAGGATTCCATTTGACATGAGAGATTTTTTCATTGTAATAACCTACCTGATTTCAAGAAGAACTGAAACGCTGGAATCTCTCAACCATTCAGTCTAAACTAAGCCCAACTAACCATGCGGTTCCAGAGATGGATAAACGTGAGATCTTGCATGGATTATGTAAAGTCTCTTAATAATTACAAATGATTGTTAGCGGCAACAAAGCTATCTGAAAAATAACAGTCTGGCTCATGTTAATTACTACACCGTCTCCTGCTAAGGTACCTTACTGTCTCAGAGCTTCTAGACATAAGGCCAAATGAGAACGGCTCGTACTTCATCACACCAGTAAATCAAAATCACTTTAATTATTCTCGAGTGGGACTCCAAAGACTTCAAGTCAGCATGGCATGAGCCATATGTTTCTTTCTGTTTGGACAACACTGCTAATTAGCAAAGTTAGGGAAATCCTATTTCAAAGTGAAAAAGCGCAAACCTCACCATATGTTTACCTGAGAAGTAGTAATTTTAATTGCAATGAGTACGTTTACTGCTGTATTAACAAGGAGGCTTCGAGGTTAAAGGACGAAACAACTTGGTTACATCCTCAGCTGGTGCAAGTCTGTGTTGCTTCACAAAGCACCTATGCTGAATGGGACCCCTCCAGGCTGCAGCTGGTTGTGTTGCTCATCATTAAGTGGGTATGACCATGTGAAAACCTCAGGATCTAACACCCCCCCTCACAGGGGACAGCCTGAAGAAAGACTCTCTGAGAGGAAGAGTGTCACCTCTCAAGGCCTGAAGATGTCTGCATTCTTTGACCTGGAGCTTCCCTTCTTCTGAAGGCAAAAGGCAATATATAAGCCAGAAGATTCCTGTTCATGAGCACTAGAGAAAGGGTCATTCTCCACAGCAAACTTTAGGACAAAACTGGTTGCCAGTCAGGTGACTAGACATGGCTGCAGAAGGGTTAAAAAGCAAAGTGTTGACACCAAAGCTTCTAACTTCATACTAGTTCAAACGGTGTTGAACCTTTCCAGATATCCTCATCTTGTGATTAGTACAGCTTCAACCAACAGGGAGATAAAGATATTTGAAGTTAACTAGGTCTGATTTTTTCCAGCCGGTTGCAACACACTGAACAAACTCCTTAAAAAATTCAATTTCAAGATTGTGTTTAGAGAGCACCAAGAGAATGGCTGAGCCCCACTACAGCTGTGAAGCTGAACATGAAGACTGCAAATCAGAACCAACACCACAGCATTCGTCCACGTTACTGCGCAAAGCAAAGGGAAAGCGAGTAGGAAAACCACCAGCAGCCGCAGAAACCTGACACTCTCTTGCCTGGTTTGTATTCTTAATCTCAACCTCATGCCTCAGCTACCACAATAGAGTCTTTGAAATTCCATCTCCTTTGTTTCTACTTAAGAACAAAAACCAGAACACATTAAAAAAATTGGGGGGGGGGGGGGGGGGGGGGGGGGAGGAGGAGGGGGAGAAGCTTTGCTAATAGCACTGTTGCTTCAGCAACTTGAGAAAGAAGGGGTGCTGATGAAAGAAGGGTACTGATGATTGCAGTCGTCAGTAACACTTACAAAGTGAACTCCTTAATTTCTTATCTTTGCAGTCAATTCCACTGTGAATGCATCCAGATAGATACAATTTCCCACATAGCTGACATTTCTCAGCCTTAATCTCCTTCCAACATATCCCTCTGGATAACTGTTCACCTGTAATCTTTCCTGAGACTTTTCCAAGTACGTATCTCATGTCCCAGATCTTCCCCAGAATTTGGCTGCAAATGCCCCATTTTTATCAAGCCTCTCTTACAAATTAGTGGAAGGGGACGAGAAAGTGATTTTAGAGGAAGAAAAAAAGAAAATCCTTCAGTTGTTTCAAGACACTAATTACAAGTTAGAATGCAATTTTAAGAAAAAAGTTTATATCTGCATTTAGAGCTTGTAACAGGTCTAAATTATGTGATTATGTTAGCCTAATTAATAACTTACACTAAGACTACACTGAAATTAGGTACCAATATATAGTGGATATTGTACATAGGCACCCTCTTACTCAACGGGACTTTTGAAGTTATCAATTTAAAATTGGAATGCTTTAAGTCTGGGAAAGAGTGGATTATTTGACAAACCCAAGGCTGACCCATTTTGAAATAGAGTAAAAACCTGATGTCTCAGCAGCCACTGTTGGGGAAGTAAAAATGCATTTTAAAGGCTGGTTTAAACACAAACATTTTATCTTTGCTTCGTTAGCAAAGCACCATGGAACAATACTGTTATCTATAGGCATTCACAGGGCAGTAATTTCTCTAGTCTATGTTCTCTGAGGTATAACACAACTTAATCCTGATATCAGATTTAGGAATTTACTGGGGAAGAGAAATAAACCAAGGAGAACCTTCACTACCACTATCACCTGTTCATGACCAGATTTCTAGGTGTTCCCATACCCACACTTAAAATTACAGGTTACCTCTAGCAGGAGATACGTTCCTTGCTGTAAAAAAGTTCAGAAATGCAATTAGCCCATACAGTTACTAGCAAGATTTAGAGCCAGATTTTTTCTTGGAGGTACGTAGTGATAGGACAAGGAAAAATGGACAAAATGGTAATTCCAAGTACAGACTGGGGACATAAACCACCACCTCCACCAACACCCACCCCATACCCCCAAAAATAAAAGAAAAAATTCTCTCTGTGAAACTCTGAAATGAGTTGCCCAAGCTGAAGTCTCCATACTTGGAGATGTTCAGAACTGGACTGAACGGGGCCCTGAGCAACCTGAAATAACCAGTCCTTAATTAGAGGAGGTAGCTGGACTTCCAGAGGTCCTTTCCAGCCTAAATCACAAATCACCCTATGATATATTTCATACAGCACTTACAAGTTCCAATGATCATTAAAATCTGCTCTAAGGTTCTTTTGAATTCCACTCCACACCCCCAGAATAACGTTAGGCACAATAAGATAATGAAAAAACTTAAATAGACTACAACATTCAGTGAGGACACACACTCCTTCAGACACCTTTGGAGAAGACATTATTACAAGCATGTTGACCAAAACTAAAACTGAAGCACTCCTAATGAAACCACATTGTGGCAAACACCAAAATCAAAGAGGAAACACTAAAAAAATAACCAAACCCCAAAACATCACAAAGAAAAGTAGAAAAAGAGACAAGATGTTTCAGAGAAACCCCAAACTATAACTGTAGCTAGTTTGCGCTGAACATTGTTGAACATGCGATGTAAGGACCTTGTAGTAAGCTGGCAAATCTTCAGCATAGTATAAAAGCATTTTCCACATACTCAGAAGATGGTGCAGTGTGAATGTATAATCATTTTCCCAGGGTCCTTACAGCCTACTCCAAACAAGTGAGAAAAAAAATAATGAGTTCTCCATCTCTCTGTTTCAAAGACTGCTCTAGCAAGTATTGTTGTAGCAACATATTTTGACCTGCATTTAAATATGCAGTAGCCAGGCTACATAGCATCTCTTTTTACTGTTTTTCAGAGGGCTATCAGAAATAATTTAAGTGATTTTGTGGACTGTATGTAAAATTTTCTCTTTTTTGTACTCTTTTAAGTCACTTTTTGTGTCTGTGGTCAATCTCCATGTTTAGTAACCCTCCCAATCTCTTTATAAGCCTTGCTTTCCTTCATAATTTGCATGCAGAATTTCTTTATTAGGCACAGTCATTCCAGCCCCTCTAAATATTTATTTCCAGAACGAACAGATTCTGCCGAGCCATTATTAGTTGTAGCCTTACCTTCATGCTAACCTCCCTGCCCCACCATGACCCTACAGTAATAACATTCAATTATATATGCCTATCAATTCCCTCATTCTGGGGAAATTGGGTCTTTTAAATTCAGAAGCCTAGCTCTTTCCTTCACCTCCACAGCTTAATATACAAGGTCAAAGCTAACAGTTATGAGATTTCTGCTCCCAAAAGTCTATGGCCTTTACTACTTCTTTTCCCTAGTACCTGCCATCTCTAGGATTGCCTCGTATCCAGTTGTTTCTTTTGTAAATTCCATTTAAATGCTAGTATCCCTAATTTATCAAATTCCTCCATTTTCTATCCAATTATAACCTGATAAAGCAAGATAATAGTTCTCTTAATTTCTTTACTGCTTCAAGAAAAGCATATATTTCAGTATCTTGCTTTAAAAGAGTGTATTTCAGGATAAGTGAAATTCCTTCTCTCTGTGAATCTATAGTAATTCACTAATTAGTTGTGTAGTCTCATTCAGGTCAAGATAAAGAGCACCAAAAAGATGCTGCTCTTCCAAGTCCACCAGTCTCACTTCAGATAAATAAGCTGCAGTGATAACCATAGGTGGAGCCTATTGTTACTGTAACTTAACTCCCCACACAAGCTTGAGGCAAACAGGTATTGATGAGTGTAATGCTTTGGCGGTAGCACATTCCTGTCATACATAGAGGAACAGGTAATGTGTTGTTCCCAATTTTCTCAAACAATATTTTCACATACACACACAAAATGGTTTGCAAGAAAAATAATCACCAGCTGTCAGTCAGCCAGCTCTCCAGAAAATGGACTTTTTTATACTTTCAGACTCTGAGCTACCACAGTCATTGCTGAAAGATCAGCATTTAAACAGTTACAACAATATTATTTACAGGTTCCTTTTTCCACTTTGAACAGTAATTAATTATCGTAATGTTGTTGGTTAGCTGCCACTGTCAGAGACCACCTGATTTATTGCTTTGCCAGCAAAACTTTGCTCTTGATAGAATACTCTCCAATTCTTTGGAAAGTCTCAGATGTATACATCACGAGAAGTCACACAGCCTGGCTTGGAATGGCAGGATACCTGTCTCCTGTTTCTAGCTCTCTTCTTGATCTCCTCTGTGACTTGAGACAAGTTGCTGCACTGGTTCTGTCTTCTCTATTTGTAATCAGGGCACAGACCACATCCCTGGGAGGTGTCTGTGCAGCGCCTACCACAAACAAGGCTTTAAGTCTTAGTATCCATAAAAATAGGTGACAAAATGGTACGACATCTCAAATGAAGTGTCATATACCACTGTTTTGTAGAGTATAAAAACTTCCACCACTTACTATGAGGGAAAATAATGACAACTATTTTAAGTTCCATTAAAAAACAGGGTAAAGCTTTCTCCTGCAGAATTAGCATTAACAGTATATTTTAACTGTGCAGTAGTTATTACATTTAAAATACAAATAAAAAATTCGTGTAAGAAATGCACCTATACATCATCGAACTGATATGAACAAGATGTGAATATGTATTTGGTTTCAGCAGGGAAGACTATATTCCAATCCTGGACAAACCACAACGCATTTAGCGTGGGAATCAGACCCATACGAAACAAAATAACACATGTTGATACTTAGCCTCCACAAACAAGACAACTGAATACCAACTACAGCATTTTACAGCAATGAAAGGGAATAGATACATTTTTCTATAGAAACAGAAAATTTGAAGAGCTTTAATATTTTTGGCATTTATATTCACTCTGCAATACATCTGCATCAATCACCACCCACACGTGCTTTGAAGACTGAAAGTAGATAGTAAGTCTAGCAGAACTTCATGGTGGGAGCTGTGGGGTTTTTTTCTACCGAACCTTAAAAGTAGTCTTGTAAAAGGTAACTTCAAAAACTTGGTTAAACCCCAAGGATGTTAAAATTGGGTTCCAACTACTTATCTCTCAAGCCTTAAATCAGTAGATTCACCATTTTAAGTAATTCTTAAGCAAAGATTGGATTATTGAATTTTATTTTTTTTAAAATAATGGTTTCCTTTAGCTCATATAAATATTTAGACTGGGAAGCATTATTAACTTTATTATGGAGGAGGTCAGAATAGATGGCCAGTAATTCTCCTTTCTGGCCCTGCAGATTTACAAAACCACCACTGAATTAGAGCAGGGAGATAGGATGAATAAAACGGTCCTCATTAGACCTTGGAGAGAGCCCCAGATAAAGCAAAGATTGAACTTTTAGCCTAGTCTCACGTCTAACCTCCTGGGTGACACTTCAGAGAAGTTCACCCCATCATTCACATGATAACCACAAGGCTTCTGCTTCACCCAACACACAGCTTCCAGAAAAATTTCCAATCCTGATGCTTCAGCTTCAAATGATAGAGAATGCAACATATGCGGTCACTAGTTTTGCTCATTTGCACCTGGGTAGAAAGTAGTCACATGAGAAGTTAATGCTGCAAGTCCTCCCAATAGAGCTAAGGAAAAAGAAAAACAAAACCTAAGAATACAGCAAGGGCTTCTTTTGATTGTTATCAATTTTAGAGCAAGATGAGAATCAGGGTTTTTTTCTACATGGACCAGTGCACTAACACCAAATACAAAAGAATATATGGCTAAAATAGCTTAGGTCCTAACTAAATTGTCTCCACGTGTATACCATTGGGGCAGGCGGACTCAAGATGGGCACTTCTGCTGGCATATCTGAGCATCCAAGCCTGAAGACAGGGCTTCTAGCAATCGACTCGATAGCCATCTACTCAATATTTTCATTTCTCTGTTCCATATTTCCTTCTCAGAGCGACATTGCAAGAAGCCTTTATTCTGGGCTCTGACTTACACAGAGCTAAGCAAGGCAGCCAGCTCCCTTGTGAAGGAGTCCAAGATGATAAATTTACCCCTGTTAATGCAATCTGACTCCAGGACTGCTACAGACTACAGCAAAAGTTCACAGCTGCGGGCAGCAGTGGAGGATCTTTGCTCTTCTCCGTATGGAGCTCTTCCGCCTGGGGGACACTTTTAAAGAAGATCTTCATGTTCACAGTCAGTGGTTAGACCCTGCCAAAGAGCAAAGAACTGTAATCCCCAAACTTGGTGGGTTGGAAGGCCAGAAATTGAGCAATGTCCCTATCTTGAAACAGCTCTGCAATAGCAATGTGTCCCTCCAGCCCCTCAGCCTTGGCCTTGTTGTGGCTGAGGGCACACTTGAAAGCTGGTCTGCAGGTTCACCGTGAGGGGCTGTCAGGGTTGACGTGGCCGCTGCTAACCTTTTCCCCAACTCACACAGTCCCTACAGATGACACAGACTCCCTACGAAGGACACAGAGGGTGCAAGAGCAGGTCCTGTGACCACACTGTACTGCGAGTTACAAGCTTGGGGCTTGACAGTGTGATGGTACCATCTAATAATAATTCTGCCTGTAGATGCGATTCAAAGGCCAGGAGCTTTTTAAAAGGCATACTAGAGTGGTAGTCTGTGGCAGCAAGGGCCATGCCACGCAGCTTGCTACAATACCTGTTGACAGACGAAGACCTGCAGGAGTGAGGTCCTGCGAAACGCTAAGTGGGAGCCCTCTGAGATGTTCTAAGTATCCTGAGCTTATCTCCAGCCATCCCAGGCGAAGCACCTAGGAGGGTAAGCCAAAGGATTCATCACAGTGCACGAGATCTTAGTTTTTAGGACACGGATGGGCACTTGTGACAGAACAGCATGAATACAACCAGCACAAGAAACTTGCTTGTGCTACGCATGTTCTTGCTGCTTTCTCAGAGCTTTTAAAAGGGCAGAGTACCATAAGAGGCACACCAGTGCTTTGGCAGATACCCAATGCACTCTGGCCTCTGCCTTTCAGACCCGTTCTTCAGCCCTGTGCAGGTGGAGGTGACTGCTCGAAGTGACTTCACTGTCACGCTTCCCTCCAAGCAGCCCTTCACTAAGTCTCTTCCCAGCACTGGCCCTGCAGGGAATTTAGCTCAGACTTAACAAGTGCCTGGAGTTTTAGATTCTGGTTTTAGTTCTCAGGTTTTGGTTTTATTGGGATTTTCATTTCAAGGTGCATATATACATACACAAAAATACTGCCAGGGTATCATCATAATCATCTTACAGGAAATAATGTTTCAGAAACTGGAAGGTATTCTTCCTATACTCCCACATGTTCTGCTTTTAGAAGGCAAAGGAAGACAGAAGCAAGCAAAATACCAGCCACATTCTCGATTGGACACAGATTATATAGGAGAAGTCACAGACTGAAGTGAATAAAATGACTAGCTATAAACTCCCTTTTTTGAGAAGTTTATCATAAAAAAACTTGAACTAGCCCTTCCTATTGTTAAATCGACCCATTTTGGTTTAAAACAAATTAAATTCATACTATGTGATGAGTTTTTGCTTAGATTTTACCAGTTTATGTCCCACAGAAGGTGTGAGAGTATATTCCTGCCTTCTGCAGGCTTTGCATAGCAATATAATGTTGGTTTCCCTTTCTAATCTCCAATATATTTCTCTGAAACTGCAGACGCACTGAATCATCAAGCTTTGTGTTTGTTTGCAGGGAATAACAAAAAATTTCAAGCACCAGTAACTTTGCAGTGCTTTCCTTGTATTTCTGGTGTTTCTGAACTATACAGTTTTAATCTACCTCATTGATTCCAGATGGAATTAACAGGTAACATTTCTAGCCCTAAATTGCTTACTTATCCTAAATATGCAAGACTATTAGAAGTGGGAGCAAGCAAGACAAACTGCTTCTCATCTCTGATATTAGAATGTGGAGGAATAACTCTGCTCCAATCCCCCCCTAAAAAAGTTTTCATTAGCCTGGGAATAGCTCCAGTTCCAGCTCTGAGCTAGGCAGCTCACTGATGAGCTCCAAGACAGCAATAAAAATAATCAACAACCTTCTGGAGCGTACATCACATCCACTAATGATGTTCAGAGAACCAAGATGAAATACCAGTAACATATTCAGCAGAGTCTTGAGTAGGTGGGCACAAGAGGTGTGGTGGGGTGAGGAAAACATACCAAAGAACATTAAAAAAAAAAAAAAAAAAAAGGTAATTTCTGTCTTTAAAACCTCAGTCTAACAGAATATTTCAAAATGGAAGACATTTTTTATAGCTGTCGTACCGCAAGAGGAAAGCCTGCACACCACACTAAAACTCCTAACAGGTATTAAAAGCTGTGAAGTTTATCTGCTACAGAACAGAAGGACAAAGACAAGGTCATTCACTGTGCGCAAGTGAAAGAACAAGGCTCCAAAATCCCCAAACAAACAGGGGCAGAAAATAATCTCCTTGGCAAAGTTTTGCAGTATTTGAGCATCAGGAGAAAGTCAGAAGCAGCATTATTGACTAACCAAGCTGACATTTGGCTACTGAAGTATTTAATTCTTACAGTTCCTACTAGATGAAAGGACACCATGTCCATCTCCAAGTGATGGCTTGGCACAGTCAACCAGTCAGTACAGAATATCAGCATTTTTTTCCTTTGTGGGTTGAGAAAGAGAGTTCTAAAAGTTTCTGATTTTCCCATTGCCCCTTCTCTTGCTTGAATAGTTGAATTTCAGCAGCATCTGAGGTCGAATTCTGTTAATCAACCATTGCCATCTTCCTTCAGTCTTTGCTGTGGGGAGGTGGGTGAAGAGGAGGACTCCCAGGAGGACACGTCTGCTGGATGCTACCACTAGCATCCAGCTGCCCACACCTGGGTCAAGCCACAGGATCCACAGAAGAGGCACTGATAAGATGGAAGAAAAGCTCTTTCCTGCGGAAAGGAGCATGCATGGCATAATGCATCGAGCAGGAGGTTACAATGGTGGCTGAGCACAGCCTGGAAGGTGGTATATCCATCCCCCAGCAAGTGTTCAAGTCAGACCAAGTCTTCTGATCTGGAATAAAATGATGCAACACATCTCAGTCTTACGGCAGAAGCTGCTAAGAGAACAGCAGGCAAGTGTGAATCCCTTATAGAGAGATAACACAGATCACCTGGCACCTAATAATTGCTGGATGTCTTTGTTGACATGATGAGGGTCCAAAGACTAAAGAATCTAAATAATCATATCTGTTTTCTGAGAAAGCTCCAGCTGGGCGGCAATTCGTACTCAGCTATCTGTATTTTATTGGCAACACTGCAGCAGTCCTTTATAATGTTGAGCCACAGATAACGTATTACATCCCAGTGGATATTTCATAGTAAACTGCTCAAGTCATTTTCCACCCCCCTGCTTTTCTTGTTTGCAAGCTACCTACAAGCAGAGTACAGATTTTTTCCATTTTACTCATAGGCTGTTTGCTAAAATTTCCACGCACAATCTTTGATCTGTGGATTGCTGCACATATTTGAAGTTCAAAATTTGATCTGCATCAATTGCTGACAGGGGAATTTCAGCCATAGGACTAAAAATGCAACTCTCAGGATCAGATTTACGGTGCAAATATTGAAAATGTAGTATACATTTAAGAAACAGTAATAACTTTGGAAAATTGTGGCATAAAAGTCCCTAGGTTTACTCTGCAGACTTAGTTATCAATGATCAGTAACTTCCATGGGAAAATTCATTCCAGTTCTCTTTTTTTTATTCATTAGCTTTCTGCTCCAAATAGCATCTCCCTATTTTTGAAATTAAGAAAATAGAAAATCTTGATCAATTTTCTTGTGACTTATGACTTCATGCCTCCTTGCCCTGTTCTCTTTTCTTAAAAAAACCTCTTTTCTCTCCACAAAACAGCCTCCCTCCAGGCCATCTCCTTCAGAAGAAGCTTCCTTGCCTGAAAAATACACTCATTGCCCTGCACTGAACCCCTCCTAATTTCCCTTACTTCATCCATTGTGCTGACCCCCGCTTCGACAGTCCATCTGCCTGCAGATGAGCATCCACGTTACAAGCCACGCTGGCCATTTCCCAAATGAGCACCCAGGGTGCTGGTCTGATGCTCAGGACCATCCTGTCCAGGAGGTGGTGGGGGAAAGGACAGGTACACAGCAGCCAGCCATGTCCCCACCGGTCCTCTGCACTCACCGGACTGCAGTCCTTGGGCTGTCAGGCTCAGCACCTTTCAGGAAAACTAAATTTACACCCACACACTTCCCCCCTCCCTTTCTCTAGACATTATTAAAAAAGCTCCATTCCCTGATGATTCACCAACACCTGGGAGCAAGTTCTGCTTTTTGTTCATCTCTGACTAAAATCTTTTCTTCCCCTTAGCAACCAAACGGCAAGCCTTCAAGATTTAAAAGAAATGAGAATGAGTGTGTAAGTGTATGCTTGCTTCCTTGGAGTGCATGAAAGGCTAATTACAGAAATTAAATGCTAATTTCTCAAGATTAATATAGGCAAGTAAAAGGCTTTTGCGTTGTTTGCATAAGAGGCTACTTCAATAGCTTTCCTCCTTTTGCTCCTCACCTGTAACTTCTACCCTTCCTCCCCGTGCTAGGTTACACCAGGTCAGGTTTTTAATTGGTGCTCATTAGCCAAGCTGTGGATGCTCCTCTCCGGTCAGTCCCTTTGCCCACAGGCGACTGCTGGCTGCATCTCTGTAGCTCTAGGAAGAAGAAAGCAGACCCCCCCTCCCAGCAACAGTGGCACTTTAAGCTCTGTCACCAGTGGCTTTCCTGACACCCTGTGGAGAAGTTCAAAGGGGAACAAAATATGTACAACAGCAAAATTTTGCAGTCCAGCTCCTTTTTCTGCCAAGAAGATGCAAAACCCCAAATGTATGTGTTCCTGAAATCTGCATTATTTTGTTGTGCTTAATAATGGGCCCTGACTTCTACAATTTATTGTCACATTTGACCATGCTCAGAAGATTCCAGTTCAACACATCCCATAAGGTATCCCTTAAAGTATAGCACTGCAAATGCCTCCATAAATTGGAGGTCTAATATATGTTTATACATACATATTCAAAAAGCATGTAGATGAGGTACTCCGTAACATGGTTTAGTGGGCATGGATGATGGCTGGACTCGATGATCTTGAAGGTCTTTTCCAACCTAAATGATTCTATGATTCTATATATATGTTTTGTCATGTAAAAGCTTTTTCCAACACCACAAAGGGTCTTGGCACATCACACTGATTACAGGTCAGACTGATGAACACATGTAAATGAACGTAACTTACATTGTCACTCTCAAATACAAGAAAAAGTAGTTGAAAATACATTATTTCACTTGGATTCTCTAAGCCAGCTTTCAGCAGAATAGTGACTCATTGCAACCTACCATCTAACCATGCTGACAAGGGCTCTCTAGCAGGGATGGTGACCCTGCCAAAAGCAGCAAGCACACGTCACAGCACAAGCTCTCTCTTAAGCGAGAATAGAGAGGCCCCAAACACATCAGGACCCCACTCCATCGTGTGGCAATGGGAAAACCAGAAGTGGGATCAACGTAAAACGTATGCTGTGCTGTTCCTAAAGCACCTTGGGTTTTGATGCACCAATCAAGAAAGTCAGTATTAGGTTTGTGCTGATGGTCCTCACCCAGTAAGAGCTACACAAGTACTCCCAGGAACTTCACCAGAGAAAAAATAACAGAACTGCCCCTATTCAAGAGCTATAATAAGGTAAGGAAAGAAAAGGAAGTAATTTGGCATACCTACGTGCACATATTAATTAAAGATAACAAGAATAATTACACACTTGGAAAAGGCAAAGACAGGTCCTCAGAATATCAAGAGGCCTATAAAAATTCTGGTGAAAGGCACCAAAACCTAAATAAAAAGGGGTGCAATTATTCCCCACCACCCACTCCGCTGAGTGTGGGAAGGACAAGAATCACAGCAAGAGAAAGTAAATGTCACTGATGGGTAACAGGGACAACAACTGAGAAACACTCTGTAAGGTCTCCTCAATAGAGAACAGCTGAACTGAGAGGATCCAGCAACAGAATTTATTCACAGGACTAAGACAAAGTTAAGGGGCATTTCACACCTCTTCCTCAGCAGTAGGAAATGAAAAGGCAACTCTTGAAAAATAATTGGAAAGGGTTAAGGTGAGCAAAAACTGGAATGGGTTTTTTAAGAGGTTGGTGATGTTTGCATTTCACCTCTTTCAAGATCAGGACATGAAAATAGAGAGAATCCCCTGCATTCCCCACGTTGTTAAAAAGCACAATACCTCTTCCCCGCAATATTTCTGCAGCAGACATCATGTTTGAGCTAGACATCAGAACAGGAAAATATCATTTACAGTAAGAGGATTGCATGCAAACGCCTTTTGCCTCCAGCATAAATGCATGAAACTAAGTAGACCCTAGCTGATGAGCAACACAGCAAGAATAGTTTTATTGAGCTGATATCTTACACATGCCTTTCTACATTAATTGTCCAGTAACAGCAGCTGACTCCATAGGGATGGTGAGGAAGCTGACATCATTAAGAAAGGAGAAAGAAGAGGCTTATAAGAAGATATCCTTTGAGCACCAGGTACAGAAACATTTCAGCAGTAATTTTAAACCCAACTGGATGCCTACATTGGGTTTAACTCATGAATAACATACGTTGGTATAAAAGTAGAACCCCCTCATTTGATGTAAACAGTGCACAGCTGCTCAAAATGTTTCACAGAGCAAGGAGAGGTGACACAGCTCAATATGAGAGTCTCAGGGACTCCTGTTGTTGCAGAGCAGACAATATACTACAGCAGTTTTAAAGCATAGCGCCTTGACCAATTTAAGCTCTCGCTAAAATGTACATACACACTTACACCTCTGGTGTGAGCAAAAGGCAACCAACACTTAGGATATGAACCTGGGCTGTCTGTCTCATAGCTCTAATCAAATTTCAGAGTCTTAATTATATTAATCCTTAGCACCAAATCTATGCACAAGGAGTAATAGAGCACCGCCATTTTAATCTGACTGAAATACCAGAATATGGTTTATAAATCATGGTTTAATTGGAGAATAGCCTAAACCAAACCTCATTTCCCCAAAATGTTGCAGAAAAAGTCTAAATCTAGAATGAAGACTGCTAGCTCTAGCAAAAAAAAGGCATAGTATATGTTTCTGCTGTTAGTCAGTCTCCAGTCAGTATCCAAGAGAATTTCACTGCAGCCTTTGGATTATACCAACAAGAAGAACAGAGAAAAAAATACATAAGTGACGGGCCCTCACCAGGACAGATACAGGTCAGCTGGAGGATTGTGAAGGATTCTGAATAACTTCTTTGATCTCATTCAAAAGAGTCATGGACTAAGCTAGTACACCGATTCCCTCGCTTTCCAAGCTTTCTGCTCAGTTTTCTTGTGTTAGGCCTAAGTATCTATTAAGTATTGCTACAGACATTACGCACAGTGGTTTGTCCGATCCAGTAATATCTGGCTGAAGCTATGGCTCAACAGCCACTTTACTAAGAGATGCTGATTGATAATAAACATCCTAAGAAATTTCATGAGCAGGGCACTATACTAACATGCTATACTATCATATAAGAGATAGTAATACAATTTTTTTTTAAAAGAATAGTATTTGCATGCTTGTTCTGCCATCCAACAGAAGACTCATGACATAACTGTGTAATAAATGTGTATTGTTCAAAAAAAGCATGCCAGAGGATTCTCACACTCAACAGCTCTCTCCGTGGCACCAGCCACAGATACTACCAACCAGCTGAACAACACCTCAGGAACCAAATTTTGCATTAAAAAGTATATACTGGATCCTTGGTTTCCATAGGACCTATTTCAAAACGAAGGGTAGAACATGATACTGATGTCTGATCACTCAGACATTGTGAAAAACATGAGAGTTCTGGAAAGGTTTTTTGCCAGATTACTGAACTGCTTTGCTTTAGATAGTAACTTAGATTCCTTTTTGGCAGCAACTATACGGCATAACGTACAGACAAGATGTGGCACACATTCCACCATATGGGCTAGAAAAAAGCAGATGTCTAGGGAATATCTTCAACTAAAAATATTGTGTCTTATCTGACTAAGAGAATTGTAAATATTTTAAATGATAGTCAGAATATTTAATTGCACTCTTTGAAATACTGGAATTTACATGCAAAATAAACTTACAATTAGATACGACACCTTGAAAATGTGCTTTCCAGCCCTTTTCTGTGATTGCATTACAATAAAGATATATTCAATGTGTAAAAAAAGAGAATAGATCTTCTGGACAATCTTCCAGTAAGAACAGAGGCAAAGGGAAATTCTAACTTCTTCCAAGACAGATTTTAGTTGCCTTCTGGAAGACAGAAAGACCTGATGACCCAGTAGACATCTTCTAACTGTTCACAAGTGTCTGAGCTAAAATTAGTTTTCCTTGGAAGCCAGCTGCAGAATATTTGAGATTCTATGACTTAAAGCACATCACCCATATGCTAATTTAACAGACAAGAAAGATTGTCATGGAGGATATCAGAGTGAGTCACGCTAGAAAGTAAAAATCACTTTCTACATGACGGTGCCTTGTCTACTGAATTCTGCCACGCCGGTGCCTGGGGACACAAGGCTCAGTATACATTATACAACTCTAAATTTTTCACATGCCAAGTGGTATTTGTGCAAATAAAAGAATTAGGAATCTTAGTCATTATTTGCTCAGGCAATGATCTGATTTGCATGTGAAAGCTAATGCTTGTAGATAAAGGCATAGGACTGAAGATGTTTGTAGACTTCAAATAAGCAAAAGCAATCGTAAATATTTATATTATTTCAGCAACTAAGCTGGTTGAGAGGGACCTGAAGATACAAATCAAAATTCAGCACTAACTGAACACAGCACCCCCCACATCCCTACCCTTGCTTTGTTATTGGTATTGGTATTGGACTTGTTTCAACTAGAGATTAAATAAAACAATCCCAGCTGTTCCATGGCAGGTGGATATGGGAGGGAAGGGGATGCTGGGTTGTCAGAGGGCTGCAGCAGTACGACCCAGCATGTCACAACCCTTTTCATCTTCTGGAGAGAGGAGATGCTGCTCCGTGTATCTTCTGCACCAGCCTCCCTTCCCTCCAGTGGGCCACCGCAGGACAAACTCACCTATAAATTCTTATTTGAGATTTTTAATGGTCTTAATGGCCTTTGTCACTTTTGGGCTCAGAAGCACCAACACTACTTCTCTCATCTGTGTTTTATTCTCTGCACAGCTGGGTACAGGAAAGCAGAAAAGACTGGCTTTGAGATCCCACTGTATTTCCAGACATAACCTTCCGACTTGGCTGTGCATCCTGCAGCTGTGACAGTCACTGCTGTCCCTCCCTGCACCCAGCCCCCCTGTCCACTGGAGTCTTGGCTTCAGTACCTCTGCTTCACATCTGGGGAGCAACAGTAAGGCCACAGCGGCAGCTTTCTGTATGAATAGATACACCCCTCATGATCCAAACACCCCAGGACCACAGTATCCAGATCCCAGCCACACTACGCTCTGAGTTTATGGATGCAGCAAGACAATTCCTAGCAATGGGGATGTAATTAATCAGCACAAATCCTTAGTCTATGCAGTCAGCAGTTTGCAAACCTGTATCCTCCACCCCAAATTCATGTGTCCATGGCTCAGAAGATGCTCAGCAGAAAAAAGTTTGGCAGAGGCACCTTTTGCAACAGTTACTACTTGCTTGAATATATGGCTCCTTTGCCAGGGGAAGGAGCCAGATGGAGAGTAGTCTCTGTCGTATTATTTTAGCCAGATGACTTTGTCCCTGTGGAACTCCCTACCGAACAGTTCACTGTTGAGTATCTCATACCTGGCTCAGACATATCCAGGCTGAGAAGAATCCTCCCAGTCTCACTTCACCTTTCTTCAAAGCAGGCGCCTCTTCAGGGAATCCCAACTACAATTTTCATCTCTTTGACTCAGAAGTTTCAGACAGGTGAAGCTACTGCAGTTTCAACATGTTATAAAAATACTCCATAAAATGAAAAAAATGTATTGGCTAAAAGAATTTAACAGCTCATGACTGCAGTTTAAGATATGCTGTCATAAAAATGCAGCAGCAGTGCAAAATACCAAATTAGTAGCACAACTTCAGGACAGTAAAAACTGGGATTTAGCATGAAACTCACCCCCTCGTTAGAGGGAGAGATTCCTCCATCAGCTATGCTTTCTGTCCATCCACTGGAATGCCTCTGGTTTGTTTGGTTAAGGAAACAGACAAAATTTTACTTTGCACTGTTGTTAAGCTAGTACTCACACCTTCTTGAAATCTAACAGGTTCAGCTGGTCAAGCTTTAACTGAGGATTTTGTGAACAATTTGCTTGCGCTCTTCCTCACCCTCAAACACAAGCGTTTAACCCACTGGGCTAACACCCAACTTTGGGGGACCCAAACCACATTTTTTTTCCTAAACTTTATGGAGAGGCATGCAGATCACCACCAGAAAGGGTAAAGCATAAGGCACAGGAAAGCCATTTTAGTCCCTCTCACTTTCCCCTGCATTACATTATAATGGAGTTGGTGAACATTCACATTTTCTTCACCAAAAGACACACTTCAACATTTAGAGATGACCCCATGATTTCATCTTAAAATTCAGAACAAGCTGGCGAGGCTGTCCAGAGACAGCTCACCCCAGACATCGCTGCAGGAACTTAGGAAATGCACCACTAACATTAACCCATCCAATAAATGCAAACCCTGGGAGTCAGCAGCGTCTGCTCCTGCGTAAACTGGAGCAAGTTTTCAGCAGTGCTGTGGACCTGCTTGTGCATCTAAAAGGGCCAGGGCTGCTTGGGAACGGAGGATGGGATAGAATCCACAAAAAAGGCTATTGTACAACCCCCCTTGGTGCTCCAAACAATGATGCACTTTGCTGGTGTGTTCTGCACCTTATCAGTGGCGGACTAGATTACCACGACAGGTAACATCCAGTCTCGTCAGTAATACCAATAAACCCAAAGACAATGCTCAGCAATTGAAAATTTAAATCCAATGGCTGGCATACAAATCCCCAGTGACACCCCATGATATTCTGTATAACAGGCAGGCACAGATGAAAAACAAATTCAGCGCTGCCAAAAAAATCTGAAATTAGGAAATTTCTTCCCATCCTGATCTATGGAGCATAGATCACTTCTAAAGAAAGAAGGGGAATAGCTAGAAATTGTAAATACATTTTTGGTTCAAAACTGAGCCTTTTCATCAGGCTTAATGGGACAGGAACAACAACAACAACAAAGTACTTGGAGAACAAAAGCATTAGACAGAAACTACAGGAAACTAAAAGAAATGACAAATCAGTCCCAGAAAAAGAACTGAAATACAAACTAAATAGATGCCAAAACTCTTTAAGAATCTTGAGGAGGAAAATGAAATCAATGTGATTTCATGAATGAGTCTGGTTTTCATTAAATCATTTCTTACTTGAAAAGGCTTTGTTATTAAAAAATTTGGCTGTTCCAGAGGAGGTTTTTCAGCTGCTAAGATAAGACTGGACCTCTCTGTACCTCATACTCACTAGTTTCACTGTGCCTAACACCAAATTCAAGAGGTACCTCAGACTTATTTCTGTGTTGTGTGATGCAACAAGCAATGTCATCCTGTACAGCGAAAAAGGGAATTTAATCTCTTTCGATTTCCACTGCAGATCACTGAGTCATTACTGTTCTATTAAGTTTTCAGGGCAGTAAATTAATACAGTTTAAAGCCATTATATATAAAGTCCATGAAAACAAGTCTGCTGCCGATGTCATTTCTTACTGTGTCGAAAAATCTCAAAAGGTAACTGAATGAAAGACCAGAAAAAAAGGAAAATAGAGCACATTTCTAGAAGCATTAGGTTGTTTGCTTAGCCCTGCTTCTGAGTTTTCACCGGCTTTTCCATATTTATGATGGAAGCAGGTGGTGTAATGCACTGTGTAGCTCAGGTCCTCTGCTGTTACAGAAGCACAAGATCACAGCAGGAGGAGGCTGGCAGGTACCTCTGGAGACCATCTCATCTCACCCAAGGCTCCTGTGCAAGCAGGGTCAGCCCGAGCAGGTTGCCCTGTGCAGGTACTCTCTGTATAATTCCAGCAAGTTCCTCCACCCATCTTAAACCAACGCAACTAAAATTGTTCTAGGATAAATAAGAGATCTTAGCACAGGACTCTTAACACTTGCTATCTCCACTTGAGATTCAGCCATGCAAGGTTTCATCACTGATCACTGAAATCCTTCCTAACCTGCTATGGGACTTCTCTTTGTTTTCACAAGATCGGTTCTGACCTGGTGCCCGGGAGTGCTGCAGAACCGAGTTCTCTCTGCAATGGTAGCTGCCCTTGTCACTGCGTACCACACGAAGAAAATGTGAACTTGGAATATCGCTGGTGCTGGCCTTCCTTAACCAGAGGAAGATGAGCTTTAGCATCCATAAATTCTCAGCCAGGAGAAAGAATAATATTTCTTCTGGGGCAAACTGTGCTCATATCTTACTGGTTTTCCCAAAACTCTCAGCTTCTCTTTGTGAGGTAAAATAAGAGGCTCACATTGACTTTTTACCTTCATAGTAACTTCTGAATTTTTTTAGAAAAGAAGCGCATTAACTCTCTTGGAAATGGATTAGGCAGACCTTGAACAAATTGCTAGCACTCTTTTAGAAACTTTTTACCATTGGTAAGAAGCCAAACACTCTCAGTCAGTAGTACCTTTACCTAGACCACTTTTTCCACTAAACAAGGAGTGATACACTCCATTAGCTTTCATTTAAATTATTTGGCAAACTGAAACCTTCCTTTAAAATCCACTTGCTCAGTAAGTTCCTAACAGAACTGAAGCACTGTATATAAATAAAAGAAGGTGTGACTGAAAATAATAGAGCTGAAGGATGGATCATACTATTCCCGCTCAAGAGTGTCCTATACCGCTATACTGCTCCATGTAACCGACACAGCATTTATGTGCTGGCAATCAATGAAGTGAAAAATCACTACAGGTCTGTCTGCCACAAGCAATCTGACCCTTTGTGATCGCACATCTGGCTTCTAGTCCCAGCATGCTGGGTCATAGAATTAGACCAAAAATCTGCACCCAGATTTGAGACACTGCAGGTCTTTTCAGAGCTGGCAGTCAGCTTCTCCTTGCTGGATGGATAGGAGCCATTTGTCAAATACGGAAAAGTTAATGTATGTCAGTGTTTGAACTTCAAGTACAGCTGAAACTTGAAGGCGTTCATAGCCAAAGCAATGACTTTATCAGTTAGCCCAGCATTTGTGAAGATCTGACTGATAGAGTAAGGCGCGCACACAGACACAGTCACTTCTGCTGGCTGCAGGTTCTCAATAACTGACACCACTTTCCATACTTGATGCATTACAGATGTAGGCATGAAGGGTGTTGCCACTGGGCTAGAGAGAAAGAAAGCGGTTTTGATCCCTTTACCATCAAGTTATCCTCCTTCAACTGGGAAGCTTGTTTCGTCATTCCTAATGGGCATCAAGCAAGGAAAGTTCCGAATCCTTCCCCATTCCTCAAAGTGTTTGAAGACTTGCCCTTCCCATCCATCTGCTATGCAAAAGCTGTGTTACACCATCACAGCTACCACTTCCCCAGTGCTTTGCTACCAACTGTATCCTGCAAGCGGTGTAAATTTGGCCCCAACTCTGGTCCCAGCACAATACAGATTAGGGCTGGGGGCAGGAGGGAAGGGCTGAGGAGTTCTGATTTTTCCATGGTCTACCATTTTTTCCTGCAGTTCTCATTGCAACAAGAAAGGTATCAAAAGCTTTAATCACTACATCTCAAAACACACAAGTTAGTACTTTTCTGTGCTTCCAGACAGTAGATTAGTGCAGCCTGGCTGCCAAACATGATTAATAACTCTGCAAGGGCCTTTGTACTGTATGCAGTATTTGCCAAAAATGGCAGAAATCAGAAGAGAGGAGGATGCATTGCAATGACAGTTATTTCAGAACCAGATGACTGTTTTTTGTGAT
This sequence comes from Astur gentilis, assembly GCF_929443795.1. NCBI lineage: Eukaryota > Metazoa > Chordata > Aves > Accipitriformes > Accipitridae > Astur > Astur gentilis. Next base: position 15,982,232 of record NC_064904.1, read on the forward strand.
TAAAGAACAAACCCAATTACATGAAGACAACTTGGTGACATAAGCTCTCCTCTAGTTCCCTCCTCCCCTGGCCCCATCACCCCTCCTTCTTTAAAGTGTTGCTTGGCATTCCTGAGATTAATTTCAGGGCTCTAAAATAAATACATCCAAAAATAGTAAGAGGAAATGGTAATCTTGCAAAGTGGAGTTTGTTAGCTTATTTTCCAGAAACCAGAAGCCCTGTCTGCTTGAAACCCCTATTGCTCTGCACAGCAAGTCACAAGAAGATAAATGACTTTCTGTATCAGCAAAGACCAAACACGCTGCTGTTCTGGTGCAGAGGCTCAGGCTTCGGTGTACGTGAAAAGCAAGTGAGCAACACAGGGCTGGGGGGGGCTGGGGCAAACCCTAATATAGAAGGAAATATCTAGTCTATCAAACCCCGGTTCTGCCTGAAGAACGGGTTGGCCATTGCAAGCCTAATCTGCTCCTCAGAACCATAGTTGTTCCTGTCAGCATCAGCACCAGCTTGCCTAGAAACATAACAAAGAAGCCTTTTAGCTTAGTCTGCAAACACCAGCTATGCAGGTTAATATGCTCTGTAGTCACATGCACGTCCTCACTCCCTACCACTTTTGACCATTTCAACTCTGCCCTTCCCTGTAATCATGATCCTAGCACTGCCTGTCACCCCCAATACGAGTTCATTACGTCTGACGTGGGAAAAGGACTTCGCCTGTGATGCCAGTCACTCCATCCTCCAGGATATCCAGCAACAAGGCAGCAATCACTGCAACAAATGTGAAGGGTGGCATTGAAAAATGTATGGTGGTGCTCCCTGGGAGAAGTGCAGCTTCCTGACTCCTCTAGCCACCTGCAGCAGCCACTATCCACCACAGAATTACTTCAATCAGAATAATGGAAGACAAAAAAAAAAAAAAAAAAAAAAGGAAAGGAAAAAAAAAAAGAAAGGTAAGGGTTCATCCAGGCTGCAATTTCTAAATTGTCATGTTTCTGTCTCAAAGTACACACACAGCACAGCTCAGACAAGCTAGGATGATATTTGGTAAGCATTAGATTCTTTGGGATGGGAGCTGACATTTTTGTCTGAAGTCTAAATAACTGTACAATTAATTCTTCATCGCATTTTGAGGCAGTAGAGAGGATCTATACTGTCAATGGAGCATCCCCATCTACTGTTGGAGAGCGGAAAGGGAACAGCACATGTCCCACAAGGAAGCAAGTCACAGAAGAGGAACCTGCCACCCAGCAGGATTGCCAGGAGCCCCTGATAAAAGGGTGGAGGAGCAAGGGCGACTTGGAGGAAACTTTGCTTCCCAGTTCTGCTGTGGCCTTCACCAGAGCTCTATTCCAGTATCTATTACAAAAGTAAGTTTCTAGATACTATCGTTTAAAAAAGCAAAATTGTAGAGAACAAACTTGCATGTAAGCCAAGAAAAAGCATTGCTTTCCTAATCTCACAAGCAGCCTCAAACACTTACCTAAGGAAATTTGAAGTCTCTAAGGGGGAGAGCTGATGGTGACAGTTTAGATGCTGAAATACACTTAAATCTTTCACTGCCGCTGATGACATGAAACCTGCAATAGTCAACAAATTTTAGCCAATTTTTTTACAACACTCATCAAGGCTCAGACATTTATAAAATCGAAAGAAAAAATTAAAATCTCCCATAACTTAAGTTCCAAATGAATTCCAAAATTTATCTGAATGGAGATAAAGGATTTTAACCTTTTCAGGGTTCTGAAGTTTACTGAATTCACACTTTTATCTTTGGTCATCTCCTAACTGACAAGAAGGATATGATAAATGATCAGACTAAGTACTGCACAGCAAGGCATGGATTTAGCAAGGGGCAATCACAGAACTGAAATTAAGACATTAATAAGCCTGCCTGTCAGAGAAGATGTGGAATGATTCCAGACTAAAAACTTCAACACAGCTTTCTAATTACAGATTATTCTTCATCATAGCAGCACGATGAAAACAATCTTGATAAAGTTACCTATTCATCAATTACTGTCATTTCCCCATAATAATAATCCTGCTTCTTACATAGAAAGCGAGAGCTCAAGATCTATCGCTGGTACAGAAATGAACAGCTCCAGAAACTCAAGGGATGTATTCTGAGAAAGCAAGCTATTCGTCACTTTTCTATGGCCCTTTTTTTCTGTGCATGTAAAGTAGAAATGGGCTAAAAATTAATGAGACAAGACTACTCCCATGCTGCAGAAGTTAAGCACCCACTTTAAACAGCGACCAAAGAAGAAACAGAATTACTTGCACACTTGAAAAAACTTGCTGAATTCAAGCTTTTAATGCTGAGGGATGGCTGAAAGCATCCCCAGAAGATGCCATATTTTCATGATTTATTTAATTTGAAAAATAATATTCTCCTCTTTAAAGTGATCCACTGTGATACTGTGGATGCAATGTCTGTGCATGTGTACACAGCCACAGCTTGCAAAGGAATGAGAAGGAAAATCCAAACACTATTTTTACTGTATAGACAGCACTTAACTTGTTCCAAACCCATGTTTGGAGGTCTGTGTTTGGAAAGCATTAACATTTTCTTTTTTCACTGCCTTATCACGCACTGCCCTCCTAAAAAGAAAAAAAAAAAAAAAAAAAATGCAAGCAGACCTACATATAGTTATCCAGTTATCCCAAGGCCAGAAGATGACAAAGACACATGGGCCAGATTCTTTACTCATTGCTCCCATCTCTCAATGATGGAAGGTTTAACTAACTCCCTCCAAGAGATCAAGGAAGTTGGTTGAAACTCCTATAGTAAACCACAAAACAACTGGGATCTCCTTCCATGTGTAAAATAGGGAAATAATTACCTGTCAGCTCTCTCAAGCAAGACCATTGCATCACAGCTTGTCTTTGGGCTGAAAAGAACAGGGGCCATCTACCCAGAGCCTGCTCTGGTCTCTCTCCTCTTGAATTCAGGGTTTCAGTGGAGGAAGATGAATCCTTGTGCATGCTCCGTGGGCAACCCTATGCCAACATTCAAGTCCAGGTGTTATAAGCCCTTCTTCATCACAACCCCTTCACCTCTCCTGGTTCATCCTTTGCAACTGATACCTCTCTATCTCAGGAATCCTCCTTACTGCAAGATGCTCCCCTTGGTCTTGACAGAGAGCCTAGCCTCACTCGCACATGGTTTCGTCTGCTCCAGGAAGTCTTCATCTCCTCCAGGTGCAAATTCCTATCTTCATGCCAAGGATCAACCTCACGCTCCCTCAGGGAACGGGAATGCCTCTGTTGCACACCGCATCTGTCAAATATCATGCACTGAGCAGGAGTTTCCCACAGCAGACTCGTCGCACATTCCTCTTACTCTTGCAATTTATTGACCGGTAACTGTGGACTGCAGGAGCCCAACGGGAAGCCCCATGTCCCTAGGTGGTCACCTAGAGAGCCAAGCGGCCCACCTCTGCTCCTCGGGGAACACAAGACCGAGTCTCTTCCGATGTCTGTCCTGTGGCACCCTTTAAACAGGGTGTCTCCTTAAAGTCATTACTAGATCCCCTCGTAGCAGAGACGATTTGCATGAAAGGAAGGACACAGCATCAGAAAGCTGGTTAAGGCTTTGATTCCTCAAAAGCTTACTCAGGGACAGTCCCAGTGAAATTAATTTGTAAAATTAAACACATGCATAAATGCTTGCAGAATTTAGGCCTAAGAGATTGCAAGCGCTCACATAGCCTGGGAGAAGCAAAAGTTCCAGCAAAGGATATCCTACTTTTGTGTCAAAATAGGTTTCAATAAACTTACCAACTCCATATAAACATTATTACGAGACCATATGCATTTACTGCTGGAAGGATATAAAAAGAACAAAATAGAATTGAAAATTATTATTATATCCTTATGCCTTAAAAGTGATTGTTAAGGGCATCCAAGAATTTAAGAAAATATTAAGCTGTAAGTTTTATTAAACCCTGAGGGAAAGTCAGGAGACCAGAAAAGACCAGAACAATTGCACAAAGGCAACGACAAATGCCTTGAAACACAGGGGCTGGAAATCCAAATGAGTGAGCATTGGGCTAAAATAATCTAATAATCTCTCTCCACCGGCAAATAAGAAGGGGAGGGGGGGGGGGGGAATTTCCCAGGTTTCTTGAAAACTTTTTTCCCTTTATTTTGGAAAAAAAAAGGATAAGCTGTTTTGCTAGATGGGGAAAATGGGGCTTTGCTATAGAAATGGCAAATCTCCAGTAGTGACAAACTAAGAAAACTGACACAGATGGTGAAACCTCAGAAACCTTTCACTCAAAAAGGGAAAGGAAAGACAGAAGACCCTGAACCTATAGTGGGCAAAAATCGCCAAGTGGTGATCATCTAAGCCTCTGCAAGGGGACTTCAAAACAACAAAGCCTATCTCAGCACGCTTAGGCCAGTGTAGCTCTGACAACCAGGCAATATCACTTTAGCAAGAGATAGGCCATAGTGAAAGTGGGGACTGGAGAGAAGGTCCCTAGGCATAAGGCTGCGTACAGGGGCGTTATGAAGAATATCATTAAAACCAGACAACAGATGCTTCTAGCACTACAGGAGGTGCCTTATGCAGCATAAAAGTCTCAGCAAGGAGGAGTTGCCTTGCTCACTTATGAGCTCCGCACAAAACAAAGCCCTGAGCTCTTAAATATTAACCAGTATCAGATGCGTTCTCTTTGTGTGAGCACATGATTGGTAAAGCAGAAAGGAGACTTTGTTCTTTGAAGAAAACTACCTTATAGACCATTTAAAACATAGGATATCAGCAAAGAACTCAAAACAGCTGGGATGCAATTACCTCCAGATAACTGCAGAAAACTGCACACAGACAGGTGACGATCTCCTTACTGCAGCAATTTAACAGATTGCTTAACTGAGACTGCTATTTTGATAACTTTGCACATTAATCCAAACCACAAACACTTTCCAAATCTAAGCAGTTTTACTAATGAATAATGAATTAATTTTCATCTCATTTTGAATATTCTTAGGGGGATTCTTAATAAACCTGTAATGTATTAGACACACACTGCATTTCTTGATCAGGAACTCAGTCTATCAAGGAAAAAATGATGGTCCTACTCTCCCTTAAGCCTCATTCAGATTGCGAGCCACCCCCACCCGTGCTCACCCTCATCCCAACTAATTCACATGTGAATTGTAGTCTGGGGCACAGGCAATAGAATTTCCTTCATTCCAGCAGCAGCCTTATTTGGTAAAATCTACCACTTCGATGAAAGCAATCTCCTCATGGATGAGGATACTTTTCTATGTTACAGACTCTTCCCCTATCTCCTAAGAGGTGAAGGAAAGTCAGAGCAACTAGAAGTATGGGGATGTCAGCATGAATTAAGTCACCATCAATAACACTTGTCATGTTTGTCTTCTTACACATTTTCATGTAACTTGAAGTGTGCTTCTCCCCTAAAGAACAGAGCTACCTCTACAGAAGGATCACATATGAGAATAATGGCCAAAATGGAGCACATTTTTATTTCCAAGAGCGCTTTCAGGAATGAGAGAAAATTGGATCAAAACTAGAGGATTATTTTTTTCCAGCATCCTGTCGCTACCAAGAACAGGTAACAGCTGGTTCAACAGGTGATACAACGGTGCTAAAGTCATAGAATAACCTACCTACAGCAAAAAAAATATTTACTGTTTGATATATAAACAAGTTCTATTCCATTATATTTTTGCCCCGTCCTCTGTAATTCTGGTGGTCTCCACCAATGATGTAGCTGTCCAGCATGACTCAGAAAAAGATTAAGAAATTATCTTGTCTGCATCCAGAGATATGTGGAGTTTGATATATTAGGTGCACTGTGTAATATAACCAGTGTTCTCAATAACTACAGTATTGTGTCAAACATGATTTCTCTGTAGGTAATGAAAGCCTTGAAAACCTACAGCTACAGCGGCAGAGCAAGATTGTTTTTCTAAATTACCAGAAAGAAAAGGCTTTAGATTGTTATGGATTCTGGGCAGTAATTCAGCTTTAGGGAACTCTGCTGGGCACATTAAAATTCACAAACCACACAACCTGTGGCATTACAAACATTAATATTTATTGCTGCAAGAGCAGTAGCAATGCTCATATTTAATACAGTGATAGTGACTACTGTGACCTCTAACAATTTCCACTGACGTTAATGGGATTTGGGGCTTTTCTTCCCCACATAGCGATAGGACCAACACAGATCTTTCTATTCTTTGCAGCGGGAAAGACTTTTATCAGTTATGCTGTGGGTAATGGGAAGCGGAAACTAGAACAAGACCTAGACAGGTCCTTACTCGTGTTGACGTTAAGTATTCTGATATTAATCTCTTAAAACTGAACTTTAAAAGAGAAGCAGATAATGGCTTAAGCTGCATAGCCATGTGAGGCAGCAGGGGATAGAAATTGCTCTTCCCTTTAAATGTCAAATATCTTTCCCAGCAAGCAGGAGAGCTGGTGGAGCAGGGCACGCTTTGTGAACCTTTCCAGTCCCCACCGAGGCTGACAATGGCAGAAACCAGCTAGGGAGGTGGCATTTAAACCACAATGTTAATTTGCAAGCCAAAGCAACACCCACTTCTTTCTCCACCCGGCCCTTCACACGTCCCACCACAGTGTTCGTGGTAGGGATGCCAGTTCTGGTGTAGCCTAACGGAGGAAGCCATCCAGAAAGGCACATGGGCTCCTGTCACCCTCATTACTTCTTGATTTCAAGGGGCATTCAGCAGCCTTTAGGAGACCGAGTTTACAATGCTTAGCAGCTCAGGTTCAGAATATTTGGTCTATTTAGCGTGTTTTCACTGACACATCAAAACACAGGCACACCACCAACACATTTTCACCCCAGCTGATTGGTTTTTTCTCTTGCCTGATCAGATCATGTTCTTATTTTAAAGAACATTGCTCCTCAAAAGTTAAGGGACCGCTCCAGCAAGCCTTTTTTCTGTCCTTTACATATATATATATATGTTTCTTTTCCAAGACTATAAATCATCTACATTAAGATTTTTAGGAGCCTGTAGGCATGCTTCAGCAAAACCCTCCAACTCTCCAATCAGTCCAACTTGTACTACTCAGAGGTTTCAAAACAAAATTTCACCTCCCAGGTAAAATTTACCCAAAGAGAAAAGAAACCCTGCACCTGAAGACACAGTAACATCAACTCAAGGTTAGAAAATATTCCTTAAATCCATTGGGGAAGATGTCACTTAATACCAGCTGAGGAGCTGACTCACTTCACCTACAAATCTGACCTCAAAACCAAACTATTTTTTCATTTCCTCTATTCAGGAATCTTAATGCATACTTTAACTCTGAGTTCACCCCAAATGAAGCACTTTCCATGACCAAACCACAGCTCAGATGTGCAGCTGAACCTCCATTTTCAACCACTAGCAGGTACCAGCAGCCTGTTAGGGGCTGATGTTCACATCACCCAATATTATTTCACAGCAGGCTCCCCTGGACAAACTACATCCATCCAAATCCATCTCTACAGTATGCAAATCCTTGATGACTCTTCACTGGGTAGCACTGCACTACATTGCATTATAGTATCTAAATATAGGATTAATATTTTTTCCTCAGCTAGCAGCTTCCAGGGCTGAGTTTCCCATCACTGCAAAAACTCAATTCTGTACAGGCCCTGAGAGCATCTCCCCTCTGGGAGGTTGGCCACTGCCCTGCCACCACGCTGTCACGCCGAGCCCCGGTGTCCCTTCCCTTACTGCAGTCAGCCCCAGCAGTCTCCGTCCCTGAGTCTGTGCAGGGATGATACATGCACCTTTACAAACCAATGCATGTTGTTATTAATGAAGATTTTTAAGGCACGTACTTATATCTACAGATAACACTAAAATTTCGTAGTATTCACATACATATGAAGATACTGAGATGGAGTTGATTTTAGTCCTCTCCTCCCTCATTTCCTCTCTAGATTCTGCTTAGCATTTTGAGATTTCCATTCACTAATTAAAATGTCTTGCAAAGTAGAAACACCCCCCAGCTGGTTTTCATTAGCTCTGTTTCACGGGTTTATTATCCTGTACCAACAAATACAACTGACTGTGTGCTGCATTAATACAGTATTAATGCAGGAACAACCTCTGGACAGATTTTCCCTAGTGCCCAGCAATAAGTACGTGTGAATAGTTGGTCAGTTACTTTTTGAGAAGTTACATGTTTGACCAACAGAAGTGTTTTCCTTGTATGTGCTCCTCTAGATGGCACTCAAAGCTACATTTTCACTGCAATCAGCAAAAAAAATGGGGGGTAAATTTTGCAGGAATAAGACTAAGAAGAAAACGTCTTTGTTTGCAAGTACTCAATACACTGCTTGGTGGGGCAGAATTTCCTGGCAAGCTTCACATGGAGGCTGCCTTGCAAGTAGGCATGAATTGCTGCTAGAATGGGATGTCCCTCATCACATACCTTACATTTCCCTGGCCTCTGTTTTCCTGGTTTGATCGTGATTCTCTTCCTCAGTTCTATGCCGTTGCTGTCTGGCATGGTCATTTTGGGTCTATTGAACAATGACATGTAAAGAGGGAAAAACTTCAGAGAAACGTTGTGTGATCCAAATGACTGATACACGCCTAATACTTAGGCGAACAGCCTCTTCGGAGAGAATGTGAGCAACGCAGGCTGCCAGCAGTTCACATTAAAATATTTGGCCTTACCTCAAAGATGTAGGAATGAAGAATGCATGAAGTTAGGGATGGCCTGACAACCAAATACATTTCCTTTACAAGCCAATTTCTAAATGTTTTGCTGTCTCTGCTTTCCCTATATTAAGGAGAAGAATATAGGGAAAGACAATACAGGATGCAAAAAGAGACATGTCTGCACATGCGCATCCATAAAACTCAGGATTGTAATGGGTGAAAAGTCTCAGATCTGTTTGTAATCATTCCCACCGCATCTAGAAACTGTGCTGCCGCTAAGTGGGTATTTCAGCAGATAGTAGTCATGGTTTCTTTCCTTTTGGGCAGATATGAACAAATTAATATAGTTATTAGTGCTTAGTAAAGTACATTCATATACTTGAGAATTTATATGTGGTAAATGCTCTAACACCAAAGTGTTCATAAGTGTCAGGTTTAGGTTTTGCTTCATTTTCAGTTCCTGGAAAATTAAGAACACAGATTTTTTTTTTCTGTATGGGTAGATTATTATTTTACTTTCATAGGAGATTGATAAAAGACAATCCTCATTTGGTTGTCTCTCCAGGAGTATTTGATTGACTATGCTTTTCTTCCCCCAATAAGATCAGTTCAGTTCTTGCTGAAGATGTAATGATAGTTTGAGAAACTGGAACATTAGGTGGGGCCCCATCAACTTTAAATTTTTCACTGCCTGTTGTTGTGTCTCTAGGTGATAATTTTTCTTGTGCTTTCTCTGCTACATGCTCTTCCACTCCTGCAGACACGTCCTTTTCAACACTTTCCACTTGAAATTCTATTTCAGGATCTACTCTAGCACTTTTCACATCCATTTTCACTCCTGAAACTTCTACCATTATATTTTCCAGCTTAGCTGTAACATGAGCAGCATCTTCTGATCCCTTTCTTATAAACTATTCAGACCTAGGCCTTTTTAATCGACTTCCTTGCCTATCTTCTCCTATAATTTTCATTTCACCCATAAACTTCCCTGTTTTAATTACTGTCTCTTGACTTTTAATGTCCAGCGCTTCCTTTGGAAGATGAAAACTATAATTTTTGTGTTCCACCTGCATTATTTCAGCTGTTGATCATTTCCATTCTACTCCTCAGTTGCCTAACTCAGTAGACCTTTCTACTTTGGGGATCTCTATATCCAGTGATTTGACTTTGTGCTCTTGAAGAGTCAAAGCACACGTAGGGAACTTTTTTAGTAAATTGCTTTTTTTTGGTCAATTTTTGAAGCAATAATTTCTGGTTTTGACAATTCTGCTGAAGACAGAGTGAATTCTGAAGTACGCATTTTTGTCCTTCAGCACCATGCTTAACTATATCTGCACATATAACTATATCTTGTTTTGGAATATTCATTCCTTTGATTCCTGTTTCAGGGTTCCTCAGATCAACTGAAGCTGTTTCTCTGGGTAATTTAATACGTGGTTCTTGAATAGTATCTTCATCAGCAGAACTTGTGGGGGTTTTTTCCCTAGGAAGTTTCACTTTAGAACCAATGTCACTTTCTGACAGTTTTCCCTTACAGCAAGAAGTTCTAAATTTTGGGTTTCAGGTTTTATGTATTTTAACTGTACATTCTGTGTCACCCACAGATATTTCAGGAGCTGGTGTTTTCCCTCCTGGCTTCAGACTTTCTTGCTCCAAAGAACCATCCTCATTTCAAATTTCAAAATCTGTTGCAGAAAGATTCATATCAGCAAGAGATGACATTTTTTATTCAGTTTCTGGAATGTTCATTTGATATTTAGTAAGAGTTGCATCCTCTTTTGGTAATGCAGAAAGCTGTTCAATTTTAGAAGAACCAATATCAACTTTGGACAAACCCAAACCAGAAATTCTAAATTTGTAGAGGCACTATCCCCCTTGCAGACAGAAAGAATTTTAGATCCAACACTCCTTGAAAGAGTAGCAGGATGTTTCTGCACAAGAAAGATATTCTGACTTAAAAACTTCAGCTCCCAATCTACCCTTAGCCATCTCGGAAGGAGACATGAAATGATGTTTGGGCAATCTAAAATGTCCAGTATTTTCAGTTTTCTTAGCAGAGCCATTATCTGATATGTAAGCTGGTTTCATGTCTTCTGGAACTTCCCCTAAAGATTCCTTCCTAACTTTTCATTGCTCCACAGACATCATCCCCACCCCACTCCAAATATCCCAGATTTTGTTTTCTGAATTATTAGCATTTGTGTGTTACCTGCTGCTTGCTTTTCTCTTGTTTCCAGTGTGTCAGGTGTTGTGTGTAATTGTGCTTTAGCAGTGCTGTTTCCAGACCTCCTACCTGTGTGGATCCTCGTGCTATGTGATCCATTACATCTATGGGAATTCCACCTTCTCCTCTTCTGTCTGTTGTTCACTTCTGTTTCTTTTGGGGGGGATTTTGACAAGGCCTGTGGTGTTTGTTTAGCTGGGCTCTCTTTCAGATCAGGTGTTTCTAAACTGGGCTTTGATATCTGTGTTGTTATAGCTGGCACTTCTGGTGCAGTAAACTTTGATGTTGATTCCTTATCTTTGTTTTCTAATGCTTATTTCAACTTCAGGGTGTTTTTTCGCATGGGTTGGAATGCTGTTTTTCAGTTCTTTCAAGTCTTTTGTTAAAGTTTCAGAACACTGCTTGGACTGCTAAAGCGTTTACTTTTCAGTGAGGCACTTCAAGGCTAATTGCAGCACTGATCCTGGTGGCTGGCACTAATTTTGCAACTGGAAAAGAAAGAAGAAAGGATTACCCGAGAGGATTCTTGGGTTGATTCACTGCTGTTTCTCTTGGTTTACTCCGGTGTAACTTCAGTGGCAGTGTAGTTCTCTAGATCTGGAGCAAGTGTGGGGTGCTCTGTTCTCAGGACTTGAATGGTCCTGTGCAGTTTGTGCGGTTCATCCATCTCACCATCTAATGGGGCACGTGCTTTGAGTCTAGAATACTGCAGCTATCCTACATGTTGTAAGAGAGGTAAAACTTTTTAAACCAGATGCTCTAATCAAAGGGTAGTTAGAATGATTAGGTGCCCAACGCCTTTGAAACGTTCCTGCCGGTAAGACTGGGCAACTCAAAAAACCCAAGCGAATTAGGCGCTCCCCCACGTCACATAGTAAGACTTAAAGACTTATTTCCCATCCAGGTGGCCTTTTAAAACAGCAGATGACACTGCCCAGTCTTGTTCGGCATGGATGTGCAAAGGTAGACCCGGGGCTGATGACGCCTTATCTGGGCTTGGATCGGGGGGAGAAGTTTCTAGACTTCCACCAGCCGTTGGTCAAGCAAAGCAGTGGTGTATGAGGCACAAGGGTGGCTTCAGATGCTTGGCCAAGAGCTGTCAGGCAATTGCTCTCCTTGTCCTTGTTAGAAGGGTTGCGGATCAAGGTTTGCCAAAACGCTGCCAGAGACATCTTGTGCTGTTGAGGGGCAAATCTGTCAGCATAAAAGGCCTCTTCCACCCACCTCACGGTGGGTAGGAAGGGAAAGAGTCCTCCTATGAAAGTCCATAGGACTCTTTCCTACAAAACAGAGCAACAAACTTCTGTCTCCAGGACTAATGCAGATATGGTGGAGATTGCCTGGAAAAATTTGCACTGAGGCCCTTGCGCCCACCCTGATTTCCCCAAACTCTGCCTACATGTATATTAGTTAACCCCTCTACAGTAGCTAACCCCGTATCGTAAACGACTTGTGCCCCTTGATTCCAACTGTAGACTAGGCCTAAGATTTGCTTCTGATTTTGTTCCAATTCAGATTGCAATTAAAACAAATCTGTAAGAAGGAGGAAATATACTACATTGATTAATTAAATTTTCAGCAAAGTTTTCTTGCAGTGTGTGAAAGTTTGTGCCAATAAAGTACAATTTATATATCATTGTCATGCTCCTAATAGTACTGATGGCAACATTTTACAGCTATTAACTTTTTTTTATAAACACCAGACAATCAACGCTTCGTTCAAAACATTTTCATGAATGAGATGGAGTCTGCATCAGTGAATGCTTCTAATAGCCACTGGACTGTCTTTTGAGCAAGGGAATTTTTTGAAAGTAGGTAGTAGGGGTTATTCAGAATGGAGCATTTCCAGATATGACTGGAGATTCTATTTGCATTTTAAATGCAATTGTTTTGATTATCTTCAATCTAACAACACAACTAGTTTGGATTTGATACAACTGCAAAAACATAAAACCACGTAATTATTCTAGCATTCACATTTGGTGGGAAACAGTCTCTGAAAACATATTTGAGACATCATATATCAATTTAAAGTATGACAGTGTCATCTAATTCAAGTCAATTTTTTTTTAAAGTCTCATATAAACTGAATAGAAACCTAGCTTTAATTGAGGTACTGGCATAAATATTTACCACAATCTGTATGCTTCAAAATCAAATTAAGAATAAAACAGAAAATTAGTATACTGGAGATTTAAAAAAAAAAAAAAAGGAAAAAAAAAAAAGAGAGAGAGTGTGAAACCATAACCTGTTTTCTTAGTCATTCTGTCTCCCTTGCTTACAAATTTTATTCTTTTCTCTGCACTTCTTATGTTTGGGCTGCTGGCCTTCTAGGGTTCAATACTAAAGATGCATATGAAGGTAGGGAATTTAAGTAGTCTGCTCTTATTTCTAAGGATATATCTTTTCATTTCATTAACTTAGGCATTATCTTTCCTGCTAAAAAGTGGCTTTGTTTTATTTTCATTTTTCTGGGAGAGAACTAATATGCTGCAGTTGTCTTGTTTTCCCTAGGATTTTGATGTAGATCACTTCAAATTTGCGAGAGTAGCAATGGTTACACTGCACATATTTTTGACAAAGGTGCATGTTAAACATAGAACATTCTCAGGCAGAAAGAGCCTCTTCTCACTAGAAGACATTCCCTCTTGCCACATACTGGCTGACATGAATTATCTAACTTCACTTCAGCAACTGGTTTCTCTTAATACACAGAAACTTGAACGGTGATAAAACCATGTGAAAACTTGTGTGCTTTGCTCACTCATTTATTATTGTTTGTTCATCACACCAAGGCTACAAACTGTGCCTTTGCTTCCGCAGGTTTTCGTGTTTGCTTCTCACCTTTTCTTAGCTATGATAAGAAACAATCAGTCCTGTTTGTCCAGTATTGGTCTGGCCTTGCAGAAATTAATAGCTTTGAGTCCATAGCCAGTTTGAGGACTTGTGCCTAGGCATGTGGGCAAGGCTGGGACATCTCTAGACAGGTCTTCTCTGACAATGCAAAGCACACACTGGGCACCTAACATGATTTGCCTTATTAATGAGGAGGAGGAGGGAGTAATTGTAAGACAATAATAATAATTATTATTATTATTTAATATCATTGTCATTGTTGGCATTGTGTTTGACATGGCAAATAATTTCTACATGCAGGTCAGCAGTTTTCATAGGCCTCCCTCACGTGCATAGTATTATACATATATCTTATTTTAAATACAGATGTGCATCACTGCCATCATGGAGAGCTTCAGCTGACTTGATGAAGCTGTGACACAGATGGGGAAATGGTGAGGTCAACCTTCATGTGGCCCAGAGTGAGCCCTACCTCAGGAGCTGCTAGCTGAAAATTAAGACCTTTAACACTTCTACACCTGGTAAATCTGCCATGTAAAGTAGATAAACATGTCAAAGTATACAGCTTTATCAGAACATCTGTCCTGTGTAAAGAAGCAGAGATGTGAAGGGAAGGAAATAACGTGGGTCAAGTACAGTAAGAGATTATTTCATGTAATGGTGAACCATTAAGAATGGAGTATGACAACTCCAAGTGCACAGCCTGTGACAAGCACTGTAGGAATTTTACAGTCTGTGTGCTCAGAATGATGCAGTGACAGCTAATGCTCTAGTATATAAAATTATTGTTCCTTAAAAAAAAAAAAAAAAAAAAAAAAAAAAAAAAAAAAGAAACTGCTGGGAGGAATTAATTCCACACACTGTTTGTTGAACAGAACTCTAGGAATGGAAAAGAAAAAACAAAAGTATCAACTGCTTCTCATTTCCTGGCAGTCATGGTGGCATTTATTTTTTGCTTTCACATTAGGACCCCTCAGAAAAGGGAATATGAAACGGGTCTGCCATTTCAGTCAGCTTATCTCCCAAGCAATGCAAACCAGCCAAGCCCCACCTTCCAGCCAGCTGAGAACTTGCAATTTCAATGGTCTTGAATAGAATTTGTTTCTCATTTAATTGCCTTTTGTAGATAGATATGCAGATAACTGTTTTTCATGCTTAAGCACCTTCTTCAGCACAGCCAACTTTTCTGGCTAAGGTGAGCACCAGGAGAAACGCTAAATGTTAAAATGTGTATTTTTTTCCACAGTGTCTCATGTTCTAAATGGTTGCGGCTTTGGAGAGAGCCCCAGACAATTCCCAGGTTTGGCTGGGAAAGCTGGTTAAAAGCAAGTATTTCATGCTTGACTTAGAACAACTCCTGAGGATTTATTCATCAAGGATCTGGTTTCTCCTCTTATTTTCCTTTAACAAGTTCTGCTCCCAAACTCATTTTCTGTTATTCCTTTGCTTCTGATGGTATACAATCTGCTTGAGACTTTTTTTTTACTGGTAGCATGCTGAGCCACAGAGAATTAAGTACATTAAGGATTTTTTCTTTCTTTTTCTAAATGCAGAAACCCATATCAAATGCTGGTTTTTACCCCTCTTACTATCCAAATCCTGTATTCTATTCCCTTATTTACAATGAGCAGATTCATGCAGCTTTGCCACAGGCTCTAAGGATTCAGACTTTTATAAAAGTTCAGGGTTGCAGTTAATAGCGACTTGCCTAAACTTGAGGTCTGAAATTAAGAAAGAAGTGACCTGATTTTTGCTGCACCATTGGCCCTAATGAGATTTGCAGTCAGACAGCAAATCAGCAAAACCAAGGAACGTGTACTAAGCAAGTATGCAGATCGAACAGAGCACTGGAAAATGAATGTTTTCTAATTAGCTACTTTGCCATTACAAGGGACTTCCAATTGGTCAGAAGATTATTTCATTTATATATCTGGCATGCAACTAATTATCAAACAGAATTCAACCAACCTGCAAAAAAGGCAACTGCCTATCCAGGAACAATTTAAAAAAACCTTTCTGAGCAAGACTGGAACCCCAAACATTCCATAAATCTGCAAGATAAGCATGGACAGAAAGACTAACTGGAGAGACAGACTCTGAAGTGAATTGAAATACACATTGAAAATAAAAGTATATTTGAACCTTGTTCCCTGTACAAAGCAAGGAACTCTCTTCTTTATGACTTTGTCAGAAAAATCGCTTCCTCATGGTGCCCACACTGTCTGATGATGTGAGAACTTCTCATAGTTGAGTCTGCCTGCAAAACCTTAAGTGTGTGACATTTCCCTTGTTGTGTGATTACCCCTCCCATACTTAATGAAATGCATACAGTGATACAAGACAATTTGTCTGGTATTAAAGTGAACATGGAAGATATGACCAGATCTTAACCCATTAGAAGAGCAGAGCTCTAGCCCCAGCACACTCACAGCTCCTGGCCGTGGCCCTGCTGATCTTACACCCACATCCCCTCGCAGGCTGATGTCCTGTCCTTGGCCCGTCATTACCGTCCCACTGAGGTGCCCGATGCCCAGGCTGGGGGGGTGGGACAGGTCCTGGCTGTGATGCCTGGTCCTGCCATCCTGGGGAGCCCCCAGCCCTCGCCGTGCCCTAATGATTGCAACATTAAGCTGCAAGTCAACTTAAACAACCTGAAGTGTTCTGGTAGAGGCCAAATCTAAGCTGAAGCTAAGCATTCTGTTTCTTTGGGTGGGGAATATAAACAGAAATAAACCTGTAGCCTTATAGGCACTTTTCTGCTGTTTGATGGCAACTTGGTTTTCCTTTGAAGGAAAAAAAAAACCCTCAGAGAAAATCTTCTGACCAGCTTTCCTGTAATCCAGCTGAGTTCACAAGAATGAGGGCCAAACTGAAAGTTTCCACATAATCTTTTATACTGGTTTGGTTTTTTCAAAAGTCCCTGTTTACAAGAGTAACTGTGTACAGACCTGCCCCAAGCTCCCTCTGCCCCATCAAGAATTTAAAATTATTTGTTAATTACTGAAGCTCTATCATTTACAATTTTGTTCAATTCAGACCTTCTTTGACAACAAATGTAAAATGATCTTTGAGAAGCTGGGAGTTTGCCCCACTGTATCTTGTTCTTTTACGCCACATTTTATACAGAAATATGTTACAGAGAAGCCGTCCTACAATCTCCCAGGTTATGTTTCTGCAAAAGTCAGCAGAACAAATTATAACAAAAACCTTGGCAACTCTTCCATTTATAAATTGCATCTTTGCCAAGTGCTTCCCTGCTGCATAAAGCAGGTTGTCACTTCTCACTTCAGTTCCTTGCGCTTTGTCCCACAGCTTGATAAGCATTTTTGCAAGTGTTACAAGATGGGATCTTATCCCTTCAGACAGACAGACACCTTTTTCACGTGCAGAGCAGGACATGAAATGGAGAACTCTCCACAGAGGGGACTGCCAGACCAAATGCAGGTATTGAGTGAATTCTGGGGTTTCAGATACCATGAGAAACCACAAGTGCTCTTAGACCCTTGCTCAGTACACAAAAACAGGGGTCAGACGGAGAGGACACCGAGTTATCCAACTTCATGTTTCTTCCTGCTGCCACTACCGTGGCATCCAAAAGTTTTCCATGTACTAAGAAACAGACATTCAAACTGCTGTAAAATTTGTATGAGTCCCTTGTCTCTTTTTCCTTTATCCCTGGCAAAGCTTTCAGTGCCTAAAAAGGGTGCTTGATAGCAATACCATTCAAGCAGAACAGCTTTAAATCAAAGGTTTTGCAGCTTCTCTCGTCTTTATTATATCACTGCCTCAGCTGCTCTCTTCTTGAAGCTGGTTCCACAGGCAAATCCAGGAGTGCTTCAGTCCCTCGCTCTTCGGCTCTTCTTTGAATCCTGTCTCAGAAAGCATCATTGTCTCTGCACAAACCCACTGAAATAGGATCATTCCCCAAAGAGGTCTCATCTTGAACATGCCCGCCCGCCCGCCCTCCGTGCACAATCTCGTTTCTCTGTTATTGTCACTGCCAGGGGTTTTTTTCCCTGCAGAGGGACAGTTTTCTTTTTAGTTTTCTGCTTTAAACAGGTAAAGAGAGAAGTGCCACCTTCTAAAGTGCCCAGAGAAAAGTCCTGGGATTTGCTTGGCGATGGGGAAGAGATTGGAACAAAAGAGTCACAGGGTTTTGAATTCTGAGAGGAAAAGAATTGTTCATAAGCTTATAGAAATGTCAAGGGAATTGATGGATTTGCACAGCAGCAGACCAACTAAGAACAGGAATACTTTGCCGTTTGTCTGTAGGGGCTCAGCCCATCCCACTTTTTGCATTCTCCCTATCTCAGTTTCATCATTGCTCAAGCTTCAGCACCAGGGAAAACAGATGCTAACGCCATGCACAGACTGACACTACAAAGTCAGGATCAGACCAACACTTCTCCAGGCTAAAAAGCTGTTTCCATTGCCACTTTCCAAGACTCAGAGAATTTTGAATCGAGGCTAACGAGTGTGTGTTTTAAAAGGTACCCTCTCCTTCAGTATCTGAAAGCCCCTGACACAGTATGTCCTTGGGGCTGTTTTTAGTACTTTGGAGAAAAAAAAAAGTCATCCTGTAGGTCTTCCAGTCCCTACCAAAGGAATCTACTGACTATCAGGTGGAAAAAGGGAATGACAGAAATTCAAATGCAATCCATTACTTCACTAGTAAAAATTGCCATAGCGTCTTCAACACAGATTTGCAAGACTGACTGTATTGGCCGATGTATAAACTACATCAGGTAACAACTCTAGCTCTAGCCTGAAATTCAGCTGCCCATCTGTACTTGCTTACCACTGTGCAAAATCGGCTCTTCTTTCCTGGAAAACTGTTGGTGAACTGCAATAATCTGTATGCTAATACCACGCAAGGAAAAGAGAGGAGGGGGACACAGAAGTGAAGTTGCTGGTATGATAACAGTAACTCAAGTACACAAAAAATTGCTGACATAAGAAGGTATAAAACCCTAAGGACCACAACAGAAGATGGAAATTGAGCAAGACTGGGAATCTGCTGTTCCAAAAAGCAGTACATCCCCACCTGACTGTCAGACTGCCTGGTCAGCAGAGACTCATCGGGTGCCCGCACATCTCTCTAGCACGCCGTGGATATCCTGCCTGCAGAGTAAACAGTGCCATTTCACAGCGTGGGCTTGACCAGTGACATTTCTGGAATGCCCAAGAGCAACGCTGATGAGGAAACATGTTTCAAGGTAGGCTACAGGATCCCGATAGGTAGACTGAAACAATTTCTCAAGAGAAGAGAAGCAAAAAATTTTAGGACATCTATGAAGAGAAAGATTGTCTCATTTTCCAAGCCTGAAGAACTACTTTCTCCCCTGCAACAAGGCCAAGCTTTATAAAGCCCCTCTTCTGCAGAAGTGCAGACCTGCTACAGCACAAAGCTCCCTGCAGTGGTGGCATGTCCCATTTGGGGGACACTGCTTCCCAGAATGAAGCCACAGAGCTGTTAATGACTCAAAACCGTGGCACGGCAAGACCAGCAGGCTGTACGGTGCGGTCCTGAAATGCCTGACAAGGTCTCACCAGCAAACACCTGCCCGGGGACGCAAAGCCTTGGGCTCACATGAGCGTGTCCATCTGCATTTGTTCCAGAGTGAGCTCTCTTCTCTTTTTTCTGAACTCTTTAAACACATTATTACTGGATTTCATCTAGGAAGTGTTGCCTGGGAGCTTTTTTTATATTTGCCTGACATCGGTGATCCCAGAATTTGACAAAGAAAGATTACTGCTTATCACAGCTGCACAAAGGTTTCAAGTGTGACTGCGTCTCCACATATTAGGGGAGGTACAGAGAAGAAATAGTCCTTGCCACTAAGAAAGTACAATCACACAGCCTCCCTTCTGCCCTTTTCTCTGGAGGATAAAGATTACTGTCCTCACCATGATGTACTAATGCATATTAGAGAGTTACCCGAGGTAACGCAGGAAGACTGTGGCAGAATCAAGAACAAGATTCAAGTCTCCATTCAATATAAGGTAATATTTTTTCCACTTCTTATAAGGAAAGGTTTAGACAAAAATCAAAGGAAAACTCCCATATTTACAGTTTCATCCTAAATAAATAAACCCTTTGCTCCATTGAAGGCTGTCATTTCAGAGCACGACCCCACCTAAATAGAGATGATTTGAGGAAATACAAGGTAGCAAAGCTGAATCCCACTCTTAAAGAGGAAAGGAAAAACAGATACAAATAACTTGTTGCCCCCCCTACCAGCCCCTAGCAAAAAATAAGGGGGGGAACAGAATCTAGCTCTGTCTGAGCCATCCTCGACTAATTTTGTTTGAAGAATTTAAGGACAGGTTGAATAACAAGGGCTCCACCTCCTACTCCAGTTTTTTGCTATTCGTAGAGCCAAAATTCTTATGCTAGTTTAAACCTCCCTTGTTTTAATTTAAATTCATTATTACCAATTCTACCCACCATGTACTTGAACAGATTAATCCCCTGCTCTTTGAAGCCACTTGCACACTTAACACAACTGAGGACTGTTCACCTTTGGTTTTCTCTGTTTTCAGGAGACCCCATTCTTTCCATCTTCCCATGTAAAAAAATTCACTTTCTAGGTCCATCATCAGCACCACTTCCCCTAGAGCATGTCTCGCTGATCATATCCCTCTTGAATTGCAGTGGCCCCCGGGTTTGTAGGGTTTCCCTGCTTCCTACCTGCTTCCCTTCCCTTACATTCATGGAGCTGAAGGATCCTGATCTGAGCCTTTAACTTGGACCCTGTCCTTCCCCTGCATCTGCTCTGCCAACAGAGCCCCCAGGGCATCGGCACTGTGTTTTTAATGCCTGCATTTCCCACCATGCCAACACACCTCACTAGTCCTGACAGAGCTGTTGTGTTCTTTAATGACCTACACCTGGGCACCTCCAGCACTGCTGTGACTCCTTTACACGTTAATTGAGGGAGTGACAAGTGAAAGTACATGACCCCTTTGGTCCCTGTGCCAACTTGGACAGGTGAGATCCCCAGGGAAGGAGACATGAACGTTTCAGACTCTGGATTGCTGCTTTAGGTAAAGCTGGTTTTAATTTCAAAACCTTGGCATGCTTGGGGGATGCTGCTAACGCTCTCCAACTGTCAGCGCTTTGGCAGGGGCACCGCTTGGCTTTCGGTGCCAATCTGTCTTTAGACATCACCGCCTGTAAACCTGCAGATGGAGTTTTCCACAAGCAGAAGCTGACATGTCAGAAGCTTGACTGTAGGATCCGCTGGCCATGATCCAGCAGCAGCGTCTCTCCCTCTCTGTGGGATGTGGGTTGAGCGAACAGGCAGTTAAAGCCACCTTCTTGGAGGGTTTGGGCATACCCCAGCAATCCCTTGTTCCTTCTTCTCCAGGACAGGAAACATAACAGACTCTTTGCAGGAAAGCTAAGAACATAGGGGGGGTTATTGGCATACATTTATTGGTACCATAGGCATGTAGCTACCAAGATTACACCCTAGTCTCAAAAGTCATTCCAACCTGTTGCTTCACTATACTAGCTAATAAAACTAAGTTCAGCAGCTTTGCGTTTATTTTGGTGGGGTTTTTTTTTAATTAACTTTATGCAAGTTTGGCCTTCACACCTTCTACACCAAGTGCTTCACTCTGCTCAGATCAGGACCGACCACACCAGGTGCAGCACACAGCTCGTGCTGTACTGGGAGCAATCAGATAATGGTGTAAGGGTCTCTTCAGTACTAAAAGCACAAATGCATGGAAACAACGTGTGAAATACGGAGCCTGCTCCATAACCCAGGCCTGATATCCAGCACTGCACAGGCTAGACATTAATCCTGATATAGGAAAGAAGTACATACAAGAGTTTGGAATAAAGACAGCCTAGAAAAGCCAAGACATTGAGAACTATCCTGAAAACTAGTAACGGGACAGTGACAGAGCAGCACATTCACTTCTTCTCTCTCAGACTGCCTAGTACTGAAGCAAGCTTAGTACGGACCAAGCTGTAAAAGAGGTGGCTGAGGGATGTAGCAATGTTCTTCCAGCTTGCAAGAAAATTAGCTTAGAAGAGGTTTACAAATATTCCATTAAGAGTGTCTTATCCGTTTGACTTTTGAAAATAATTCAGATACTTTTAAATGACTACATTGCAGCCAACAAATAAAAACACCTAACAAGTATCACTACAATAATAACATTTTGGAACATTCATTTATGTCTGTTCTTTCTAGTTACTAAATATACACTCATGTCTAAATATTCAGCAGATAATTTGATGTTTCTGGATGTGACATTATGAACAATATTCCTCTCAAAGTGGTGGCAATACATTATGACTCACATATGACATCTGCCTTAAGCCTAAGAAGTAATTTAAACTGGAGTATTTTATAAGGGGATTATTAATTTTGGAACCTAAATTATTGAGCATTAACCTAAGTGAATATTTAGAAAATATTACAAATGGGTAGGATGGGAGAAAACCTACCTGATGACTCAGAAAAAAGTTTAAAATATCATTTAAGGGGGTATAATGAGTGCAGTAACAAAAAAAAACCAAAAAGGCTGTTCATGAAAAATTGGGTCAGATTATGTCTGAGGTAAAAGTCTACTAAGGTTAACAGCAATGCCCTCCATCACCACAACAGGCCCTGTAGCAAGTCACCACAAGCAAGAAACAAAAGCACCTGTTTTCCATCAGCCCAAGTTTGTTATGACCTGAATGGGAGTTTGCCACAATGCAAAAATTTTAAGGACACAAAAGCCCTGAGTTTGAGAGCTTTAGTTAATGAAATTGATTTCTTAGGCTAGAAAACTTCACTTCCAACTGTAAAAGAACTTTGACTCAGTTGTGTCTCACTGCAGCAGACACAAATAGGACCATTGCCTGTAGGATGCAAAATATTTCTTCCACTCCATTCACCAGCGATGGGGCCAGGCTGGGATTTTCCCATCTGCAACACTACAATACAGTCAGGACGTTGGCTAACTGAGGAGAACCTGGAGGAGACCACATGATGCAGATATCTAGAAAATATGACCTCTGAAGAAACACAGAGAAAGTTTAGCCTAGAAAAGAGAAACCTAAGAGGACACAGAGTCATGTTCACATTTATAGAAAGGAAGCTACAAAGACAGTGGAAATAAACTCTTCTCCACATCCAGGGTGGGGAGGGCAAGGCGTAGTAAGTTTAAATTATAGCAGATGAAAATTCAGGCTGGCATAGCTCTGACATTTCTAACACCCAGCAAAGCAGCTGATGGGATGGAGAGGAAGTTTTGGGGTCCCCTTGCAGAAAGAGTTTATGCATGGTGTCAAGGAATTGGTATGTCAGGAATGGCAAAAGTAGAATTGATTATGTCCTGGGGGAGGAGGATACCCTAGATAGCTATTTGCTATTCACGGGAGATAGGGACCTTGAGCAGCCATTTCCTATGATTAGCAAATGGGCAGAATTCAGTTACTACTTTACTTATACCAAAACCATTTCAGCTGGCAGCATGAAGGGACCTAAAGGGGGACCTGGGATTAAAAAATCAAACATGTAGCTTGGCAGGTGGCAATAGGTAGAGAGCATTTCCCACAGTCTTCAGAGAATTTATGATGTACACCTTCAGAGGCTGATTGTCTCTCTTACATATGGGAATATGTCTAATTAGCAATGTTTAACTTTTCCATCTTACAGTTAGAATAGCCCACCCAGGGCCCAGAGCGTAGGCACCATCTGACAAGCTTTTAATGGGAACCCAGCAAGCCCTCAGTTGTTCGGAAGCATGATTACTAAACTGAATTTCCAAACTATATTTCTTGTCCTTTATGAAAAAATAATGAAGTTTTTCTCTGTGAGTATTTATAGCACTTCATGAATTTGGGATGAGTACTAGCAAATAGTTTAAAAGCCAGCAAAACAATAGTAAATAAATGCATAAAGACTTGGACTTAAACTTTTGATGCGATGGTTTCACCTCCCTTGACTCTAATTAGCAAGAGGCAACTCACATGCCAGGCCTTGAAATGTGTGGTCTTTTACAAGACACGACCATTAACTTTTCAAGGACTCAAAAGGAGCTCCCACTCAGCTTTTTGCCTGCCTTGATACTCATTTATGAAGCATTAGGGACTAGGTGGGTCATCCCATCTGACCTTCTGCTTAATGCATCTGGCACTAGAAGCCCCAAAACACAGAGGCAGTGGGGAACAGTAGTGCTCACAGACCAGGAGGGCCCTAAGCAAGGGCGTGAACTCAAGGGATTTCAGGTTTGTTCAGCCAAGCGAGCACTGTGGTGGGAACATTCATGAAACCAGTCCGCAATTCCTGGGGTCCCATTTAAAACAGCCCAAACTCCATCAACAACCTCCACACAAACCCACAACATCGATTCAGATCATACTGTCTAAAAAAAGGATAGGATGAGACTAAGTCCATGGAAGGACAGCAAGGCAAGTCTGAGGGTTGAGCCATTAAATAGGCCAGGTGATTTAAGCCTGGAAGAGAGATAAGTGGAAGAGGAAGGAAAGTTTATACTGGATCTACAGAAATTTCAGCACTACTTCCTCTGTGCCAACAAGTGAATAATTGTTTCTCATCTTTTCTAACATGATAGCAGGTACCCAATGAAAGAGCTCCATGCAGCCACAAATTCATGGATGGAAAGCCCAGTCTTCTGGAGACAGTGTGTTACCTCCTACCCAGACCAGCCTCTGGTGGAAACCTGTTGTGCAGTGCATGTGTAGGGTGTAGGTTGTGTTTGTCTTCCTGTGGGAGACAAGCGCTGTTATTTATCAGGAACCACCAAACACAGTTATACAGAAAGCAAAGTCTGCTCAGGTCTCTGGAAAAGAAAACCTTGGTTTAATTTCTCCAGCACTTACAGGCTTCTTTCACCCCTGTCAGAAAGGTATGGGGGATGATAGATTGCCATCTGATCCAAAGCACCAGTCTTAGTTTCTTGCTCTCTGCAATCCAAGTCATGGTTTTGGCCCAAATATTCAAGAAGAGAAAGTATATTTCTATAAATCTGGAGTTTTTCTTTGGGAATAAAATGATGAAGGAAGCAGAATGTTTGCTTTAATTCCCACCTTCCCACCTCCACCTTCCTCCTCCCACACGACCTGTGCTGTGTAATTGTGCAGAAGCCCCATGGCTGCAGAGGATAAAGCCTCAGCAGAGCTTGCTTTTGTTCTTGTGCTGCAGAGCAGTAAACCAGCACGAGCCCGTAAGGGACACGTTTTGTGCTCACTAGTGCTCCCGTGTCACCAGCTTGGAGCACGGCTCAGCGTGAGTCAGCCAGAAAGACAATCCTGGCAGGCAGAAGTGAGGGTCATTGCTATTTTCTCCTATAGAGAGTTGCAGCAACAGGGGGGTGCCCTTCCTCAGCAGCATCGGCTTGAATCCCTCCATGGAAGGGGAACAGCAGCCCTGAAATAAATAGCACATGAGCCTGATCTGCACAACCCCAGTCCCAACCCTATCCAGGTCTCCACAGTATGAAGAAGATCACCCGGAGGACACCTTTGTACAAAGACTTTGAGGAGTGAAATTCAGAGCTCCAGCCACAGTGTGCAAGACACTGTTTAGGCTCCAGAATAACCCGTGTCAGGTAGGAGCAGACACAGGTGGTGCTTGCTGTGCACTGTCCTCCCGAGTGCCTCCTTTACTGCCACAGAAACATCAACAGGTTATTTGATTATTATAAACAAGATTTGTTTGCGATATCAGCGGTGATGCCAAGCTTCCACACAGCCTTGTTTCATTTATGAAAAAATATTGTTTTGATTTGGGTTTATGATATCTTTTTCCCTGTGAGTCATGTACTGGGGGCATGAGCAAAAGCAAAGCTTTCTTAAAGCAGGAAGAGGAGAGCAACTGAAGCACAAGGCTGTGGACTGGAGACAATTTTGATATGACGCTTTGTTGAACGCCATTACGGAGCGTTACATCTTTTTTTAAGAAAACAAGGCCTAAAGAAATGTATTTTTAAAAAAATAATACCCAAGCACTTTCATGACAGAAGCAGTAAGTGCACCAAGATAAGACATGCACAAACATCTCTCACACACTCACGAGTGTGCCAGAGCTCCAGGGAGGAAACCGTTACTGATCCAGTGACCTTCCTCCAAAAACACCCAGTTATTTGCATTATGACAGCGTGATGATTAAAAATGAGATGAGAGCAGGCTTCTTGAAACTACCTGTTATGCAAGGCTGAACACTCATCCCCATTTTGTAGATCAGCTGGCATAGCTGGGGGGAGGAGGAACAAACTTCTAAGCCCCAGCCTTTCTCCAAAACAAGTAGCCAGAAGCACTGCCTGCATGCCTGGGACATCACTGTTTGTCCTTATTCACTGAACAGTAAAACCAAAGATGGAGAATTTTCCTTTTTAGTATAACACAGAGTAACTTTAGCCAGGTTAAGTGACAAACAAGTTTGGGCAAGAAGCACTTTGCATCCAGCATTGTATTCACAGTTGGCATCGCAAGGGAGAAAAAACACAAGTCTGCTCCACGACTAGAAGAGATTATTAATATTCACAAGATCAGCTAATAAGCACTGCTGGTATTTTGCCAGCCTTGCTGCCTCCTCTCCAGCTCCAACGTGTGGGCACGTTAACAGCTGCTCTCTGATTTCAAAGTGCCGGTGGTGGCAGGGAGGACAACTGGCAGAGTTTCTTGGTGAGAAAGGTTGGGTGTTGGTAAAGCCCTAACTCTCCACTTTGCATAGCCATGGTTGGATGCTTTTATTGATAATTTCCAACCACTCATTAATATTTTCTCTAAAAGCTGTATGGCAACTTTTTTTTTTTTTTTTTTAACATGCAAGCAGGCATTTGACAGCTTGCAAAATAGCAAATGAGTATGCAAGATGGGCTGAGCACCAAGTGTTGCAGAGAGCTGGCTGGCAATGCCCAGCAAGTGCAACGAGCCTGAGCAACCTCAGGAGGCGGCTATGGAAACCCTATGACCAGGTCAAGTGCATTTTCATGGCTTAAAGATATAAGAAAACTCTTGCCTCTCCATGTTGACCTGAGAGCAATTTGTGATTAGCAGGGCCTGAATATGGGGATCTTTCATACAGTTTCAGGTCCTGAGAGTCTTGACAGAAAACACCTGAAGGCTTGACACAACGGGTCCAGTGTGGGCTCAATATGCAGTATAAGCACACACCCCCACACTAGCTTGTCTAGTTCTGACTAATTTCTGAAAACCGAGGAGTTTAGGTAAAAGGGGGAGTGGGTAAAAAATAAGATACTGTTCTAGAAGGAGAGATTTTTTTTCCTCAAACACTACGTGCCACCAGCCTGGTACTTCTGCCACAACCAAGTGCCACTACTTTAAAGGAGTAGTCCAGGCAAAACAAGACAAGCAAAGCCAAGTTAAGCAAAGCAAATGGAGCTGGCAGAGCTGCTGACAGAGGCAAGTGAATCCTAGCACTGTCAGCACAATACTGTGCTGCAGTCCTTGCTTCAAATTCACTAATTTTTACACTTTATTTTCCTTCCCCCCTCCTTGCCTGGCATGATTCATTAAAGTAGTGTCCTGCCCAGAAGGAAAGGGAATTAATGAGGTTTCAGCTTTTCAGGAGTCCTTTTTTGAGATAGTCTAAATCGCAAAGCTCAGCCGATGCCCTCCATCCTATCCACCTCTCCCCTTGCCCAGCTGACCCAGCTTGAGAAAGCAGAGATGAGTGCCTTCAGCTATTACGCTGTTAAGAGCCGGGGACTAACACCATAAGGATCCAGTATTCAAACACCATCGTTGAGCTCCCAGAGAATAAACTACCTTGATTGAAGAATGGGCTCATTAAGGTAACAAAGTGACAGCTTTGAGCAAGCTCCCTTTGCAGTTTCTAAATGCATCTGCTCTGATGGGATTAAAGATGTGTTCCCGACTGGGAGGAAAGAATGGCCTTAATGTCAGGTCTGCCTCTGGCTACATCATTAAGCAATAAGACATGACAGGCAGTACACTTCCAGGGGATTTTTTGCATACTTAGGTATGCAGTGAGGTATAATGGTCAGAGCAAAGCAATCTTAGCCCCCAAGAGCTGCAATCATTGCACTGGTATGTATTATACATGCCTCTCAGCCAGCCAAACCCTATGCATTTCCAATGTAATAATACTAGGAACCAAACAAAGAGCACCATTTTTTGCATCCCAAACCATTTTGGGTGAAATTCATCCCTGCTGCCTAAAACCCAAGTAATCAGGCTTTAGATTAAACAGACACAAGTCTCTCTATCTATTAAAAAAGATTTGTGAGCAATCATCGGTTTAGAACTGCTAATAACAGGCCAAATCCTGGAGAATTCCCTCAGCAAGTGCTATGCCAAAATATTCACAGATGGACATAAAGAGCCAGCACTGATCCCACGGGTTTTTGACACGTCATAGAGTGCAGCTGCAGCAAACCAAGCTGTATCCCCTTGAGCATGACTCTTCAAAAGGCCTGGAAGCGTGGTACGTACATTGATGGGTAACTCTACATCATCTACTGCCACCTTGATGTAGGTTTGCTCTCAGCTAACACTTCTGTGTAAGAGCCCCACCTATCATTTCAAGAGCAAATAAAATTATATTAGAGCTGTTTACCTTCTATTACTGGATACATGGGGGAAAACCATTATTTTTGACCATGCAGGAGGTACAAGTGCTCTGCCTAGTGACTCCTGAGGATAGTAAGCAACCCCTACAACCAGGGGAGACCTACCTCTGACACAGCCATGACTGCCAAATAGAATAAGACAGATCCTGATGACTGGCATAAGGGTGATAACCACACCTTAAAAACAGTAGGGTGGTCTTGCACCTCTCAGATCGCAAACGATGGTGGAGGAATTAATGTAGCAGGGTCCACTTATTACTGCTTCTAATGTGTCAGTCCTTCTCCACACACTGTGTCTTGTAGCTCTCCTTGCCTCTGGCCTCAGAATTGCTGAAGTCACTAGTGACTGCAGTTGCCTGAATTTACCCATATCCTGTTGCTTATTCAAATAAATTTTTCAGAGCAGAAATTCTTTAAAAAGCTCTCAAGCCAGACACCTAAAAATGAAGATGCTGAAAATACCTTCAGGATGCTTTCCAAAAGCATACACTCTTTCTTTCGGACTGTTATGAATGCAAAATAGAGGCTACATATTTCATATCTTCACAAACCAAAAAGCAAGTCTGCTCTATACGCAGTTTGGTTGTATGATTTATACACACTATGCAAGCAATTTAGAAAAGAAAAACTACACAAAAAGACAGCCAATGTGAAAATTATTCTTTGGCTCACAAAAGGCTAATCATATGATCAGACATCATACACTGAGCGAGCCAGGTGCTCACAACTGCTAACATAATCTGACCACAGCAGATCTTCTGCATCAAGCAAGCATCCTTACTTTAAATCGTAAGGGTTTATACCACCCCAGCAAATCTATGAACTATGTAGAGATTTTCTTACAAGTCGAGTAATTTGTCTAAGTTGCTTAAATGGATGAATGTGAGTGGGCTTAGGGCTGGCCAGCCCAGCACAACTAGCAGTTGGCAGCTTTAGAGTCATTTAATACAGCAAGAGGCCATCTGCATTATCTGGGGGCTTCTTACGACTCCATTCCTGAGAGACGCTTAGCCAGAACAAACAAAAGCTCATTCTCTGCTGTGTCTGAAATTTGTAACCAAAGTGTTTCCTATCAATAAGATATCACATAAATGGGGAAAGGAAAATAAATATGACCCATTATCCCCTTTTTTTGGATGGAGCAAGAAAAGGGGCTCAGACCATTACCATCATCTCTCACTGCTCTGCTCAAAAAGGAAAAGTTTCATTCCCATGTTTCAGTCAAGAGGTTTCTATTTCTACCTGCTTACCTGAAAAGGATATTTCCAGCCATGCAGCTGATTACGCTCAAATTACACCCTAGGAAGCCACCTCCCCTATCCCTCCTGGTTGTTTTTAACAATTACCAAGGTTGGTGTCGAAGCTCCCAGCCTGATCCTCCCCTGTAGTGCAGCCACAGCCTCACATTAAAGCATGAAAATGTAAACTCATCATGTTTTGCAATATTTACAGATCAATGAAAGTAATGCAACCAAATGGCAGTTGTCTAGGGCTGAGAAAAGCTGCTGAGCTGGGATACTTTCCACCAGTAAATCTGTTCCCATCTTTTATTTACAGGAATTTAAGAGAAGTCATTAGTCATAGAACAATTCATATTTTAAGACAGGTGAGAGCCACACAAGTGTACCATACCCAGTATCTCCCCCAAAACAGTATGTGCTCACACATTCTTGTAGGAAGTGCAGATGCTGGAACATTTCAGGCTAGAGAGCCCCAGTGAAGAGCCATAACAACTAACTCTACTGCAGAGGGTCCCACCCAGGCTCTGCTATGCAAACCTCTGGCAAGTGGAAGGTGGCCTTGTGTAGAATCAGGAGCTGGCCCTACAAAGGAATCTGCACCTGCACTGTCATCCTCTGAAAACTTTGACAGTCCCTTCTCGACTGTATATTTCCTACTGGCCTGTTCCCAGAGAGAGTACAGCCTGGCAAGAGAACCACCTTGCTAAATTCATCTCTGTCCAACTTTTGCAAGCCTACGCAATACCGGATTATCTCGCAGGTTTCATTTGAGATGGATTTTTAAAAAGCTGTTTAAATTCTGTGCCACGCAAACCCTTTTTACACATTTGCCGCAATGTTCCTAGAAACAGAAGGGCCACATTGCAAGAATATTCCCATTTCTTTTATTCACAGGTAGCTTTGTGTTACAGGTTCCTTTGGCAAGAAATACTAGTAATACGCTGGGATAGATTCTCTACCACCAAAGGAAAAAGGGATTTCCTTGGTAGCCATCACAACCCATCCCACCATCATCCTTTCTGTAAGTATGTACCCTTCAGGAACCAGGCAATGGAGAGAACCTGGCTCGTCCCACAGGCAAACTACCTTCCTGCAAATTGCCTTGCTTCTCTGGATGTCAGTTTGCTGTTAGATAGGATGAAGTGAGCTTGGGGAAGAGGACGCTGATGAAGAGAGCTATGTAAGAAGCTAGATAAGTGTGTGTATATACCAAAAATATATGATTATTCTAAGATGAGAATCCTCTTGTCCGAGGATCTTCAACAATATGAAGCTGAGAAACATTCAAAGCTTTCCAGTTACAGAAAACAAGGGGGTTTATACCATTAGAAATTATCATTTTTAACAAGAGCATTTGTAAATGCAGAACATATAGGCAAGGCAGACGATGGGAATTCAGGAAACACCTTTAACTTCAATTGACTTTAGATTTCTAAAGGGTTACCAAGGCTACTCTTTTTCCTTCTTGCCTCCTACATCCTTTCTTCCCCATCTCACATCACCCCCCACCCACCCCATGTCTGCTGCCCAGAGGGCTCTTCAGAACCGTCTCGAGAGCCTAACACATCTATACAGCACATGGCAAAGTGAGCCCTGTTCTTGTTTCACCCATAGATGTTATGGAAGGATACAAAATATAGCAGCCTTGTTAGCATATGAGTTATTCCTGGAAGGTTCAAAGTTTACCCCATCAAGCTGGGATTGTTTTGTTTTTAAAGGCTTCAGAAATGTTCTTCTGCCAGCTTTTCCCCAGCCCAATCATAACTTATTAAATGAGGCTGCAAATTTACTTTAATCACTGTTCCTTCCCCTCATCTCCTCCTCCTTATGGGGTTTCAGAAGAATCATAAATTTGCTTTATTTCTGTCTAAAGGCTTAATGCTGTTCTCTCCTTTCCTGACATCAGAGATCCAGGTAAGCACAGTTAGCCTTCTGGAAACCATCTGAGATGGACAGAACTCTCTTGGTTCTTCTTGAGTCTGTAGAGAACAGTGCAGACACACTGCCTGCATGAGATAAGAAATACCTTTTGTGTACAGCCTGTATGTCCTTGGCATGTTAAACTGAAGAGATGCCAAGTACTGTCCTTTGGCTACAGCTTTACGAAAATATTACCTAGTTTATCGAGGACATGCCTTGAAGGCCCTGTGATATGGAACAGGGCTGGCTGAAACCTCCCCCTCCCCTCAAATAAAAATCAGTCCTGCAGTATGGTGTACACAGGCCATAGGTCTGTAGAGAGCCCCATAACAGAAATAGGAAAACAATATCTTACAAGATTAAATACTTGACTTAGAATGTCTGGCAGTTGTGAATAAGGCAGCAGTTCTGAAAGTCTGGTAAAGTGCTGCTATTGTTGCCTATTTCAGTGTTCCTAAAGACTTTCTGCCAGAACGCAATCTAGTTGTTGCAATTGATGTGAGTGGACATCCAAGCACACAGCTGCTTGTGACTGTCACTACCATTACATCAGGGATGCATCAGACTTCAAATGAGGCTGGAAATTTCAGAAGATGGGACTGTTTTGAGACTTGCAATGTGTCTGGACTGTGCTAGAAGACAGCCTTCTCCCTTCACTCCTGCGTGTGCTGGGGGACTTCCACGTGAATGTCTTGTTCCATCTTTGGATTTACCATGCTCAGCAAAATTCAGGCTTTTCTGCAGCTGGAGGTGGACCAGAGCTCAGTTGGCTCCAGCCAATCCTGGTAGTCAGAAACCACATAAGAAGAGTTTTGGCCAGTGCCACTGTGTTGGATACACACACGCACACACACAGAGAAAGCCAAATTCTGGCACTCACACAAGTTTGCAGTACAGAAGACTGGCAAATCTGGACTTGAAAACACTCATACTTAATTAAAAATGAAGACATACTCCTGAGCCAAATACCGAGGTGGGGAGACATTTTTGCTGGGTGTCTTATCGCTTCCTCCACCCAAAATGTTTCCACAATATTGCTTGTAAAAGAAAAAAAAATAAATAAATCCCTGTTCTCTCAGTTTACAATTAATTTTTCAATTTGTTTAGGAGATGGCAAGAGAATGATTCTTTCTATGAGGACCTAAAATGCTTGCAGATCACCGTAAGTTCAAAGGATGCAGCATGTAAATACACTGGGGAGAATTACTATTTCTTATCAGTGGGATAATAGCAGGCAATCCACGGGAAGGTTAGAACACAGTATTTGGAAGAAGTTATTGCTTTTACTTTCTTTATGGTCTGACATGAAATAGCTAAAACTTCTCCTGCATGTGACTCAAATATGAATAAAGCTCATAACAAAACATAACAGAAGAAAATGAAAAATTCCTGGCTGATATAGAGGCATCTGCATTGTGGCTAAATTATACTTTGGTTTTCAGCTCATTTCTTCATTCCTCCAGCCAGCTACTGACCATGTTCTAGAGGAGCTTAATTTTGCTGAGGACCTCTTGACTTTGCTGACTTTTAATCACAGGAGACTTCAAATAAATCAGGCAGTGGTATTGGCTAATAATGAAAAAAACAGAAGATACAAGCAGCATCTACAAATTGCTGTGAATATATACAGAGAGCTGTAATCCCTATCCATGGTGCAGGTAATTCATCTGCAGAACTACAGGCTTTGACTGCTTAAACCAAGTTTGCCAGAAACTCTCACAACTTTGTCTGTATGGCAGTTCCTGTGGCAACTGAACCAGCAGTAACATGAGCAGACTGTTGTTTTGCCAAACTCATCATAACAAAGGGCCACAAACTGAACTTACCTGGGAAAAAGATTAAGAAAGTATCTCCTTCTTATGTCAAGACCTCATGCCTTATAGTTCAGGTCTAAAAGTCCCTAACCACACACACATTCACTGGAATCCATTAAAAACAATTCTGGCACTCGTCTGAGCTTTACATGCTTCCCACTTCAAGCCCATGTAAGAAGTCTCTTCATCCTAAAGATCAGAGTGGTCTCTTTGCTCAGACCCAGTCTCTGAGCACAGAACTCCTCTTGGAGTTCAACGTGTCTAGCAGTCAAAATGCCAGGCAATAGAGAAGGGCCTAGAGGAGCTCTGTTTCACTGCCTGACGTCATGCTAAAGCTGGGGTGGCAAAGGCCAGACGATCATCTCGGAGATGCTGACCAGGAATCCAGAGACCTCAAGAAATGCATGTCCAACAAAGCTGTATTGGAATAGATTTAAGCAATCTGACATCCTTCCCAGTCTTTACTCTTCAGCGTGTACTACTTTTAATTGGTGCAGATTCTTCCCATCAGCAGTTACTCAGCCAAGCAATGCAACTGAAGATACCAACTCCCACCGTGTTGTGGGAGCACAGCACAGCCTTGGATGCTAAAAGTTTCCCAAGAATATCCCCTAGCAGATGCATAAACTTAGTGAGCCATGGATGGGCAAGGGAATCCCCAAGAGATGCAGTGACAGCAGAGACACTGCAAAGCAGGTATTCTTTCTGTGTCCTCACAATCCATTTCCGTACAGCTCTAGGCTTTTCTCCCCATAGTATTCAGGACTTGAGCATCTTTAATGATTCACACTTGGATGAGGAAAGGAGGAAGAAACAGCACCTCCTAATTTTGCAGAGAGATCACCGAGACACCAAGGGCGTATTCCTAACACGTGGGATGCGAGATGAACAGAACTAGCTCCAGATCAGCATGTAGATGAGCCAGTACTATTATATTAGCAGCAGCAAATAAATACCGTAGCAGACTTTTGCTGCCTCCAGGCCTCAGTTGTGTCCTTGCCCTGCTCAAAGCTCTGCAACATAAATGTACCAGCTGTCTCTGAATTCCCCTGGGCTCTGCGCACTGTGCTGCACCAAGGGCTGAGACACCTCAAGTAATGGTCATAAAGTACATCTCAAGTACCTGATCACAAAGCAGGATCACAGCCATGGAAGAAAAAAGTTTTCTGGGCCCAGGAAACAACAGGTATACTACATCAAACCACCTAGCTACATTTAATACATGTTTGCTGGCCCTTCTCTCAAAGCCACCTTCTCATACCTCCATGCACATAGGCACAAAACACCCCAGGACATGAGATATGAAAGTCACCGGCTGAGTTGGACTGGCTCCAGTGCCTCCAGGGGCTCCACGTGTCTTCTCATCTTGGCAATGTGCACAGCACAAACACACATCAGATTATCGTATAACGTACCTAGTCAGTTGTGACAAAGCAGGAGGCAATCTAATAGAAAACGATACAGCTCTCAGGATCAAGAGAAGGAGTCCTTTCTCATGTTAGAAATGCCTGTGGTTTGGTTACCAGACCAGCTTGGTGAGTCATGCCTTTAAGGAGGTTTTCACTGTAATCAAATGCTTAA
This sequence comes from Astur gentilis, assembly GCF_929443795.1. NCBI lineage: Eukaryota > Metazoa > Chordata > Aves > Accipitriformes > Accipitridae > Astur > Astur gentilis. The sequence continues at coordinate 16,017,116 of NC_064904.1, forward strand.
GCGTCCCCCAGCATCAATAACCCCATCCAAAGTGAGACCTGGATAAATGAGCAAAAAAGTGCTGACATTAAAAATGATACACTGCAGTGAGTCACTCAATTAGCAACCTTTGTGCAATGTTTAGTAGACAGAGAAGGGCTGTCCTATCTGGTAAGTGACTCACAACATGAAAGAACGTAATACAGTAGCGATCAATCACAAAAGTGAATAAGCAGCAGCAGTTTTGTCTAGAGGCTGAGTAACATACGCAGTTACACATCAATATGATCCATGCTCCTGGTTCTTTCCACTTAGTTAAATGAGCGCTACTGAGCCTAAGCCGATTGTATCATGCGGTGTCTTATCTAATGGGTGGAGATCAAAGAGCATCAGAAGGAGAGGTTTTCAGACACTCCACATAACTTTACTATTGCCAAACCCCTATTGCAACAGTTGTCTGACTCTAGATGATTCTTCAGAAGATCAGAGGAAAGGAATTGTACAAATTCTACCTGAACAGAGACCGGGATCTACTGGGAAAGCCAACAAAATTTCATTTTAATCCAAGGTAGTAGTTTCTACCATCTTTTCTAGAGATAAAGCCTGTCCTTTCTCCTACCCCTGGGTGCTCAATCCTATCCCTATCGCAAAGTCTATCATTTCCTCAATTGTGTTGAAATGTGGTTGAAAAGTTCATCGTGCAGACACTTTTTCAGTTCAGGGATCCAGTTAGAGAGCCCAGCTTCCTTCCCTCCCTACCCCAGCTGTGCTAGCAGGGTAACTGTGCAACCATGCAGGGCTAAGTCAATTTTGCCACCATGGGAAATCTATGTACTTTGCTAGGAAAGGACTCTGCTTTTACCTGTTAAACGCTATTGCAAATTGGATTTGAAAGATGCAGTCAAAATAGAAATTACGCTAATTAAAATCTAGTGATTGTGCCTATTAGCAAGCACAGCGGCTGAAGCACAGTCATGAAGCCAACACTGATGGACAACCTGCAAAGGAACCCATTATTTGGATGCCCACAAGTCATGCTCCTGGCTGCCCTGGTACCTGCTCTGCAAACGGCCTCCCACCAGTCCTCTCAGTCCCCATGGGCAAGTAGCACCAGGCAGAGCCAGGACACAAGAGCAGAAGGTCTGTTTCTTCATGAGTCTTGTGTTCCCCTCCCATGCATGTGTCCTTCAGGAACCAGTCCGACCTCCCACAGCACCCAGTTGACCTCCCAGAGACAAGTCCTGAAGATGGCAGAAACTTTCACATAAGGAACAAGCTTTGCAATTTTTAGCAGTAAAGTCGATTCTAACATGTAATAGCCTGATAAACTTGCCCTGCAGTAGTGCAAGGAGCATACGTGGAGACAAATCAGCCTGCCTCTCCCAATATCTGCTCGCAGAGTTTGAGCAAGGGTCAAGGTCCTTTCCCTCGCTTTCACTGCAAATTGCAGACAACAGATTTGCACGGGGGGCAAAGCAAATGGGTTGCCTGGAGCCAATACTGGGAGAGTACGAGCCAGGAAATCTACTGAGGGGGAAAGCATGAGAGAAATAGGGTGTCTACACATTACAGGGAGGATGTCAAAAGGAGACAAGCTTACAGGGGATGCATAGGAAGGCTTGGGACTCCTTCCTCCTCCCCCTGGAGCACAGACCTAAGCCTTCCTGTGTCTCCCATCTAAAGGCATTAGAAAGCATGAGAGGGCTGAGAAGTTATGGCTCATCTCCCTCCAGCCTTTGCCCACAGTAAGTGACAACCTGCCCCTGCTACCACTTACTGTAATTCAAGAGCTGAGCAGCAACATGAACTTCAGAACAGCATAATCAGGGTGAGCAGGGAAGGTAGTAAAGATTTCTCACTTCAGAAGACAAAGCTGTCACACACCCTCCCACACTGCAGTTTTCTCAGTGGTCCTGAAAGCTGAGGACAGCTGGTGGCTACTTGGGAAGAGCTGGGTTTGCTCAGCATCAGATAGAAATTCACCAGGCAGACAGAAAGCTTGTGCCACCAAGGCACCCTCCAGCTGTGTTAAGTCATGAAATCATTCTCTTTCTCTCTTTATGAAGAGCAGAAAGGATTTAAGGAACACACAGCATAACTGGAACGCAGAGAGGTAGCTGGGCAGGTGGGCACTGCCTTGAGTAGATACAAGTTCCTTTCATGGTGCTCATATACTACAAGTGTTTAATGGCTCCACGCAACATAAGACAACTCATCCACAGAAGAGATATGGAGTCAGTGTAACATTACCCAATGTCTCTGCTCTCTTCTTAAAGGAAAACTCAGCAGTTCATACCACAGGCAAACAACATCCAAACAAAACAAACAAAAAAAAAAAATAGAAGAAAGAAATGTAGAACCCAGAGCCAAGTTCTTTAGCACTGAAAGTTTGACTCTACAACTTTGGTAGCTTTTTTCCCTCCTTTTAAGACATGCAAATACAGATAAAAATACTCTAATGATGCTTATAAAACCTTTACAATGCTGTGTCTGGGGAGATCACATTATTCATAGGTTAGCAAGCCTTACATGAATAGTGCAGCTCATTCAGTTGATTCCTTATTCAACTTTTGTACAGCAGTACATAATGGCACAGCATGTCATAAACCCTCCAGAATATTATTTTAATGTCTTCCCCAAATATTTCTAACTTAGCATTACAACAGTTGCTTACAACTCCAGAGCCAAATTCTTTGGAATGCATGAACACAAATGGGCAGAGCTCAGAAACAGCCTCAAGATAACCTAAGAAGCAAGAAAAAGCCTTTTTCACACTTAAAGACTTTGTATTCACTCAGAATTTCAAAGGATAATGATGGGGGGTTTTCCCCTTCAATAGAAAACAATGGCCAGATCCAGCTGCAGAGGTGGTATAAACCAAACCCGCTGACATTGCAGTGGGGTGTTCTGAGGGACACACCTCGAGGTCTCTTTTCCACTGAGGTCTCTTTTCCACTCCCCCCTCCTCATCCTGTAAATCCATTCTGGTGTGAAGACACAAGATAAGGGCTTATTAAGGTTTTTTACCAACACCAGAGGCAAGAGAGAGTCTGTAAATCCCATCATTTCGTTATTCATGCGGAAGTATTTTCACATACAGCAGTATATTAGCTTGGAAGTTAGCCCAAGCTCTTCCATTCCACATCAGTGCCTTCAATCTGTTAATTAGACAGGAAAAACCATAACTACACTCCTTTACTCAGACAAGCTCTCAGTTTGATAGATTCCTGAGCTAAAGAGTTGCACAAAAGACTGTTCCAAGTGAGGCTTTCTATCTATCTCAAGAACCATCCCCAGTACATGCTCCAGACAACATCTCAGACAAAGATGCGGGCAAAAGGCTGAATTCCAAAAGAGCTGCTGTGGCATAGTTTTACTTCAGCCTTCAAGAAACCCCAACGTGTCCGTTATTTCTACATTTTTACTTAATTCAGAGAAATTCAACACTTCCTTTCCAGCCCAAACTTAGAAGCCAGGGCAGTTTTGGGTTACAGCTTCACCCTAGAGGGTTCTATGATACAGTCTCGCTATCAAGTGATGAGCTGAGTTCAAAAGCCATTGGCTTTAGGGCAGTCTTTCCTTTGGCTGAGTGCAGAAGCAATCACGTCTCTAATACTACAAACTCTCCTGGGCCTGCTCTGCTCAAACCCAGATTACATTCAGCCTTTGGAAAAATCAAGTTATCTTCTAACTTTTCTCAATGTAATGGAATCAAGCCCCAGATATTTTCAGCAGACGGTGCCTGAAGAACACCTGTGTCAGATTAGGATCTCCAGACCTGAGCTATTCCAATGGTGTTTTGTGAGTTCTTTCACAGTAGCAACATGTCAGCTCTTCCCCATCACAAAACACAGAGAACCATTCAGTCAATTATTTCAAGATACTAAAGCAGGTTAACAGAAAGTATATGTAAGCAGATGATCTTCAGGTAGGAACAGTTGCACTGTATTCAGCTTTTGTTGGCAAAAGCAACACACTGTAGAGTTACAAAGCACCCTCTTCCAAATCTTTCAACCAGAAACAAGATCATTTGGATGCTGTATGCCATTAGTCTGAATAGCAACAATGCCAAAGGAAGTCAAAGGGAGTATAATACTTGTAAAACAGAAGTCAGACTCATAATGTATCAACTACTCATTCAGCACAAGACTAAAGTATTTGGGTCTTTAATGCTTTGGTTATGTTAATCCTGCCTTCAAAAGATCACTAAGCTACAAGGAAGAACACAGGGTACTCAGGCATAATGTTGTAGCTGGAATCTTTTCACCTCTTACTTATCACAGGCAACATAATCACCAAAATGCAGTGCCATGACAAAAAAAAAAAAAAAAACAACAAACAACAACAACACACACACACACACACACACACACCAATTTTTTAGAGAAAAACCTTTCTGGAAACTGTTAGTGACCTCAGTACAAGCATATACAATTTATAGGAAAAGCTTTGATTAAAGAGCTTTTGGCTTAGCCAGTCCCAAAAGATCCCAAGTTTACATCCACATCCACCACTACTTAAACAACCACTTAGGTCCTTATACCTCAAATCTAAAAATAAATTTTCATAATTGCTTTTCCTTTTTTAAAGAATTGAATAGAGAAAATAAGCATCAAAGTCTGAAGACTAGTCTGAGAGTTTTTTAGCAGTTAAGCACATGCTAAAGGAGGATCAAGTACAGAGAGGTCCATGAGTTTGTGCATCTCAAAAAAAACCCCTAAATATAGCCTAAAAAAACCCCCTAAGAATACCCATCATTACCTTGGCCACCAACTTCAGAGGAACTTTTGATGTTTCCACCATATTTTGAATTGTTGCTTTGCCCATGTTCATTAGTTAGGATGAGATCTCTGAGTCAGCTAAGAAAGGAAGAAAGAAAGAAAGAAAATGTGAGTTTCAGCTCTCTGCAAATCTGTTTGTTGAACATTTTCAGCTGATTGCATTACCCTCTGGCCTAAGCTGACTAATTGCTTTGACTGAATTGAACAGTAATTGGATTGTTCCCTATAGCTGTGGATCAATGCTACAGTATTGTGCTATCGATAATACAGTAAAAGCCTATTAAATCCATGGCCTTGCTGTGGACAACAGTACCTTTAAAACAGATATTTGCTTCTTTTATGAATATTAATGCTAGTTTTCGTCTTACTTAAGTCGTTGTAAGGACATTAAAAATATTTTGCAAACTGCAGCAGTGTGAAAGAGCAGAAACCATGGTTTCCTTCCAGGCAACAATTCTAAAAGATACTTTTCTAAGGTTTATCTACTGAAGAATTTGAAAAACATATTTTTAGATCCTTTGCCTGGAAAACTTGAATTTAAAGAATTGTATCACAAAATTTTTCAGGGTTTCTTAAGACAATAGCCAAAATTACAAAAGACAGAACAGGTCACCCCAGCTTTAGCTCCAGCTCCCTCTTTGTTGTTTACTAAGAAAATGGGGGCTTCCCTGAGCGCTCTGCAGCCTGCAACCACATCTAGAGGCTAAACCGTATTCCAGGTGAACGTTTATATTGGAGAGCTTTCTATGACAAAAGAAGAGGAACTGACTTTCTCAAACAACATTAAGTGCTGACCTTTCTGTAGCCAGCAGCTCCAGAGCTCAGTTGTGGTGCTGAGCGTTGTCCTCATCAGCCCATGATGAGTAGGAGCGCTCTCTGCTCCCGGGGGGGAGGCTGGAGCACCCACGGAGAAGATGAGCTGTAGCTCACGTTGAAGAGCTGCACCTCTGGGTGACACTTCACAGCCTGCGTTCAACAGACAACCCAGAGGAGAAACCACTCGTGGCCCTCCCATCCTTAACCCGCAGGCTGCTTATCCTTAGCAAGATGCAAAAGTGCTCAAATAGGGGGCTGAAGCACATGTTCAGCTCACAGCTGCACTTAGTCCTGAGAAGGCAACATTAATTCTGGCAAAAGAGTTCTCAAATACAGATAATTTGAATCAGAAAGGGTATAGATACCTTTAAGACCACAGGTGGCCTGCCATAGCCTTTGTCATAAAGTTCTTTGTAATTTAACCTCGAAAAAGCCTCTAATGTTTTATCATTTTCAGAAATCATCTCAAGGCAAACGTGTCTGCGTTCATTTCATGGTTGAGAAGAGTTTTCCTCTGTAATAAATGAGGACTTCAAACCCTCCAGTACCACCTGAGATGAAAACTACCTCCTCTCTGAACTTCTCTTGACTCCTGTTAGCTTGCTGTGGCAGCACTATGCCCTGGTGATTGGGAAACGAGGATTTACCTTTCCAGGTACTTCCACCCTCTGTGCACAGGCCAGCAACACGAAGCATGAGCAAAATGCTTCGTTCCCATCTCACTCGTAGGGACTGGTTTTGCATTTCCCAGTGCCAGTAAGACACGGTCTGAGCAGACACATCTGGAGTTGGCAGTGAACTATATAATGAAACTTTGGCATAGCTTGTTTAAACCTTACACCTGTTCCAAGAGTAGGGATTGAAGGTCTCTAAAACCCCTGCCTGAGGTGATTAATTAGATGATTATTCACACACAGAACTTAATCCCAAACCCACAGAGACCTGTGGGAGTTTACTGACTAACGACCTGCAAGTTGCTACCCAGACACTCCCAAAAGATTAATTATGTGCCAGACCTGCTCAGATTATAGGCCTGATTTACAGCACCGTTTGGCATTAAGCTTGCCCAGCTCTTTCTATTATTCAGTTTAACATTAAATGTTTGTGCTGAAGTGTTCATATAGTTTCTTCAGGGAGCATTTTTGGAGAGCATTTAAAGCCAAACAGGTAGGTGGCTTACAAGGGAGGAAAAAAAAAAAAAGGAAAATAACAGGACGATATTGGCTTGGTCCTTGTTGCCAGATGTGGGAGAGAGGAAGGGATTTCTAAGCTTTTATTTGATAAACCTCTAGCACACCCATGCTGTGGGATGTCAGGAGGTAGGAAGGGGCTAGCGTTCACCAACAGCCTGTTCTTTATTTCACCATGTGAAGATCCACATTTGTGATTTTTGGTATTTCAACTTCTGAAATACACAAGGACTCTGTTCTCAGCTCCCGTGGAAGATGAGACTTTCCATTTCAACTGGGCATCGCTGTAGGCAGTTCCAGGTCTGGATGGGAGCGATGGACCGGTCACTGGTAACATGTCCTCCTGGCCTTGGCATGCTGGAGGAAGAGGAAGCACCCTGTACTCTTCCAAACGGAGAAGTGGCAAGAGGTGGGTGGGAAAAAGTAAGGGATTAACATGCAGAGGGGCAAGTAAGATACAGGATTATAAACTGATTAGAAAATAGGAAGACTGAAACCAGGAGGCAGACAAGATGAGGAATGAACTCGAGAGAGAGGTGGGAGATCAAGTAGGGATATGAGGGAACTTCTACTTGACATCTTTAAAGCAACAACCCAGAAATCCAAATATCTCCCACCATTTTTCTGTTTGGTATTACATATGAATGTACAGAAGAGTTAGCTTCAATATTTGCCTTGTAGTCCCTTCTTCCAATCTCTCTGTTCAGAAGAAGTCTTATTTTGTCAGCTGCTGTCCTCTTCCACCTGCAGAGTAGCGAGGATCTTCAGCAGAAGACAGACAGGTAGATGGTTCGTGCTTGTATCCATGACCCACTTCAGTACTGTCCTTCTGCCTGTGTGGTGTGGCAGGAAGGGAGGTAAGGTGTCCTATGAAGGCCAAGGCAGGTAACCCATCAGGTCAATGCCACCTGGTGTCACACAGCCATGGAAGGAAGGAATATAAGGAGATGACCTGGAGCCATGAGCCTCCTCTACACGAGTTAGCTTCTAGGTGCATAGCCCACTGGAATAGCCTTCATTAGAGACTTTTTTGAGGGATTTTAACTTCCTGAGTAGCCTTAATCGGGTCAATACACCAGGAGCAGGGTCAAGGCATTTGCTGGTTTGTCACAAATATTTGGATATAGCAAATGGGTCCATGGCCCAGTGGTTTCTGTTTCAGGCTGTGCTTGGTTTAGGTCAACAAGTTGGTGCATAAAGTACTTGGCAGAGGGAGAACAGTCCAAGCTGTTACGGTGATCCATTAGGCTGAAACTTGTAAGCAAGTGTTGCCATGAGACTATTTGGAAAGGTAAGATAGCATCTCTAGAACAGAGCCTCTTTAACTGATAACGTGGATTACAGACTGTGTTGCAGTCATCTATCACTTAGAAGTTATGAGTCTGCAGAAGGGAGCAGTCTGAGAAGCCAGACATATACGTCAGGGATTTCCCCAATAATAGGGTTACTCATCAAAACAGCACAAAGGAACTGAGATGAATATCTTCTCCCAGTCAGGAAAAAAGAAAAAGTGACAAAGAGGTAGTGAGCATACAGAGGTGCAAAACTTTGGCTTGATCAAAGCTGCTTTTTCCAGTTTCTGGGGGATCTGGATTTCATCAGGCCTCTGCTTGCACTCTTTAACCACAGCTTCCACCTCTGAAGAGCTAAAGGAGGTAAGGGAAGGACATCCAGGAGACACACCAATGTCTTATTCTCAAACAAGTCTTCATCCATCTACAGCGCAAGGCCGAGATAAAGGTCTTCCTATAGAAGACCATTTAGTTTGTGAACAGGATTCCTTCAGCTGTACAGGATGGCCATATTGAGTCTACATCCTGCAACGAGTCCCAGAAGACACAAGACAAAGTATTGAAATTAATAAATAGAAGATGTTAGAGCTGTGGTTTTTCCTGCAGTCCACATCAGCTACAGCAGGCAAATATAAGGACCCTAAATTCCTTTGATCTTCAGACTAAATTGGTCACAAACTCCTTTGGCCAGGAAGGACTGTTTTCCAGGAATATGCTGCAGCATCACTCACTTGAGTGTTTTACATTTTCTGACATTGTTTTTTGACCCTTGTCAAGGGCAGGTCACAGGACTGGGCAGACTGTCCTCACCCAGCAACAGAATCCTGCACAGGCAAAAAGTCAACAAATTAGAAAGTAGATTGGGGGGAAACTGGATCTACTGGATTGTCTTGTTGATAATCTTCCTGACTTCAAAGCTCACATCTGTCTCGTGAGGTGGGGGACGGTTTCTAACTTTAGTTGACCCAAATTACTTCCAGCCTTCCTCTGCAGCTCACAACAACACTGAATCTTCGTATCGTGCCTTTGATCATTGCATCTCTGAAATAAACTGGCCTGCATGGCTCTGCAAAGAAAGCTTTACCGGCAAAGGAATTTAGATTAAGCCCATTGGTGGTTCAGCTGTCCTTAACATGATTAATTTCTGATTTGGAGTGGCAGCAGGGGGGACCTGAGCACAGAACAGGCTTTAGCTGCAAGATGCTGAGATTTTGTGCGCTCCTATCACACCTAAGAGCAGTTCCTCACCTAAGGGGAAGAGTCATGCTCTGGTTTTCCATAAGGTGGTCCTGTAGATAGCAGAAACAAGCTTTCCTGAAGTCTTAGTTAAGAAAAAAATGACCTATAGCTTGCCTCAGCCCCTGACTAACCTTTAACTTCATCAGGGGTGGGAGACTGGTCATTCTTCCTTTGCATCCTAAAATCTTTCTCATCCCTTCAACAAATATTCACACTCTGTAAATGCCGAATAAACACAAAGTTACGTATGAAAAAGATGCTTAGAATTAGAAGATTTATGTCAGGATTTTAATGACTCATATTTTTCTCTCAAATTAATTTCTAGTGTATACTGCGGTTGTATTCCTGCTGGGCAGGGTGAATGTAGTTCTTGTCCTTCAGTACTGAGGTGATTTTTGGTGATCATCTATACTTACAACTCCGATGACTTAGCTGCAATGGTAGGAAAATAACTGTAAAATTCTCAGGGAGATTTGGGAGTTACACTTCTGTTATTTCAAAGAAAAATGAAACTCCAGCAAAAAAATACAGCATCCCAGAAAGGGTAAGGCCATTTTTAAGCACCACAAATTAGCAGAATATAACAAAACTCAGGCTTTTGCCTATTCATAGATGCAACCCTTCTAAAAACTGTGAAAAGGGAGAAGAAGTTTTTTTTGTTTAAAAAAAAATTAAAAAATCCTTAAACAGCAGGATATTATGTACCTGCTATTAAATTCCATATGGCACTAACTCTGCAGGCAAGTAACAAACCAAGACAACCTTTTTTGGGGGGTAAAAAAAAAAAAAAAGAAAAAAAAAAGACTGATTTTAGCAGAAGCTGTAGAAGCAAAATTTGTTTGAACTGTTTCTCCACATCTTTTCATCATGCACTTGCCATTTTTGAAACTATTTTAAAACAGGGTGGTAAGTGTGTTAAATAGGTCACACTCTGTGTCCAGCACAGAGATAAGAGGCTGTTTATAACTCCAACTGCAGAACTTTGGCTTTTGAGCTCAACTGGTAACTGCTTACACGGCAGGTCCCCAGTGCTTGCCCAGAAGGCAAATGTTACAGTCAGAGAAAATAAATAAATCTGACTGCTCTCATGTTCAGCCTTGCTCCAGCACACCAATATTTCTATATATGGCAGCCCTGGAGCTCTGGTACACAGACACCGCAGAGGAGCACATGATGAGTTGGAGAAGCAGTCCAAAAAAGTTAAAGCATTAGACAAGGAGGCAAACTGGATGGCTTTGCAAGAATAAGCTGAGAGAAAGTAGGTGACATCTCTGCCAAAGAGGACTTGGGTTCTGCAGCTGCTCGCAGAAGTAACACACAGTGACACTGTTTGACTCAAAAAGGAGAAGCTACAGGAGGGGTCTGCAGGACAGAGACACCCGAGAGACGCGTGAAGGACCGTCAGCACCGATCCAGCACTGCCTAGGCCAGGACAAAACTGAAGACAGGAGCTACGTAACATGTAGCACGGGTGCTCATTGGGGTAGGCACAGCTCTGGTATCCACCGAGGAAAATATTCTGGCCTATGCACACGATGGAGGAGCTGGCAGATTGTGAGCAAATACCAGCGGAGGCCACTTCCCCTTTTCCTTGTTGAGGGACCTTCATGGCTGGTATCACAGCCTGGGTTGTAGTACGGTGAAGACTTCAGGTGTCCCAACGTTCCAGGACTTTTTGTTTTCTTTATGGTTTGTTAACACAGAGGAGAGAGAAAGACAAATCAAAATGTGTTCTGACCGTTTCTTGCAGGAATGCCCCACTGTGACTCCTCAGGGAGCCGTGGGAACTCACAACGGGATCTGCAGGGAGAAATCTTAAGGAATTGGGTCTCTACCTGTAGACGACAAGGGACTGCTCCAGGGTGGATCAGCCTCTCCAGGTGTCAGAGACCCAGGAGGTAAAACACTGGCCTCTAGAGACATGGGCAACGTGCCCAATCTGATCTGTCCAGGCACCCGTATGCCTCTGCCAGTGTCCCTGCAAGTGGCAGTGCCACCAGAGCAGAGGTGGCTAGAGCTTTAGCACCCTGTCGAGATGCCAAAAAGTAGTGCTGGAGCTTCTCCAGTGCGAGTGGTAATTCAATCCAATTAAAAGTAGGTAAATGCCAGTTAGCCTGCATTTTCCCCAGAGCCAGGGCTCTGTATGAGCCAGGGAGAGCAAAGGACGCCTTCCAAGAGCTGTGGCCAGCCTGCTGAGAAACAGACTTTTATAGCTGCAGTTTCTGCAGTCTAGAGAGGATAAGAAGAGATGAGGAGGGAAGAGGCTGCCAACATGTAAAAGATAATACACAAATAAAGGTTGTAAAACTCTTCTGTCTACTGGGGATGGAACAGTAGCCTTAAAATGCAGTACAGTCTAATTCAGGTCTCCCTTAGGAACAGCTTTCAAATGCTAGGTAGAATGAAACACTAGAATACACCTCCTGGAGAAGGCGGTGGAGCCTCCATTTTCTGCAGAACACCATAAGCAAGGAGTCAAATAGCGTCAAACCCAAGATAAGGGATTAAATTAGATATGTAGAGTTCCATACAGCCCTTTCAAGAACCATATTTCACAACAGCCCAGAGCCACATTTCAGCAGTGTCTGCTATCTTGCATAAGTGCTTTCACATCCCATTGGGACTGCTCCTGTCTCTAAGTTGTACTAAAGCCTCAAGACAACTGTGACTGACACCTGTAAAGAGAGGATTATAAAACAAGGTCTCTGCTTTCTCTTCCCTTGTACCTCCCAGAGGCACTATTTAAAAGCAGACCCCTAAGTCCACGTCTGGCCATGAAGAATCCATGACTCCCAAGGCTTTGCAAACCTCAGACTTCATTGTAGTTGGTACCATTTTATAGTAGACCAGTAGTGCATCAGCCCATCTGTGGACTACGCTGCACCTTGTTTGACATTCAGGAGGTAATTCTTCACTAGGGTGTATTGCAGGAGGGTTTAAACACCTCTCTGACTGCACAGGAATTAGCTAAACCACTACCTACCTCCTTTGTGGGTCAGTGGTACCCAGAGGCAGGAAAGAGTCCGGGGAGCTGTGTTGCACCAAAGCTCTGAAAGCGACGTGGTGTCTGGTCCAGCAATATCTCATTTCATGAATAAATGTTGTTAGGGATGTGGGAATTATCAGGGAGCATGGGCAGAAATACTTCAGACACAGAAACTGAAAAGTTGCAGCTGACGGCTGAAATAAGCTGGTGAGACATGATTTGGAGAAGCAGGAGACCAAAGGATATTGTGCCTAAGTAGGAACAAGGAATTAGATCAATAAATCCTCTCATCACATGCAGCCCTGCCCGGCATAAAAATAGTACCAAAAAAACAAAAGTAAGGCCTGTGGGTGGTGAACGCTGTGCTTGGTCTTGACATTTCTGCTGTTCCTCTGCCCTTTTGTTCCTGCTTTTGGGCACAGCAAGAGAAGTGTGGAAACAAATCAAGAATCAGTCGTACGCAGGAGGAGCAAAATCTCAGACAGCAGCTAACGGGAAGCAGAACATATGTTTACTGTCATCTTCCTCCCGCATCTGAAAAGCCACCTTACTTCCAAGGGGGACAAAAAATCCTTTAGCAAGTCTCTTGAAAGAGAGGAGAGCACCTCATCCGCTGGGTGCTGGCTCAGCTCTCAGCAGTGGTTCATTTTCCTTCATCTGTGCCACCCTCCCCAGCACACTGATGGAGCCTGTGATTAATTCAGCTCTTTACTCAAGTTTAATGCTGTTCCACAGCCATTTTGTGGAAGCCGTTTCTCTCCCGTGGCAGAAAGCATCGCATTTTGCGTGCACATCTGCGGGTTGTCGTTTCAGAGCGACGGCTCGTGCCGCTGCAAACTCGTAGAGACGTCCCTTCCACCATCCGCTCCCTGCCACTGGGCAGGGGACACCTCGGTCCTCATCACACAGAAGGGCCAAGAGCCCATCAGAGGGACGGGACTGAGCCGGGCTGGTGCGGGGATGCGGGACAGCACAGCACCCTGAACCCAGACCACGCGAACCGGAGCACGGCTTGAAGAGACAAACCAACCTGCGCCGTGCTGCCTGGGGAGAGAGAGGGGAACAAAAGGAGGAATAAAGAGGAGGAGTAACGAATTTTGCTTCTGACGCTCTCATTTAAGCACAAAGGCGGCTATAATCTCTTTATTCCACAATCAAACCTTATCAGTAACCCTCAATTTAGCCCACAGAGGTGACTTCTACCCAAATGCATCTAGTTCATTTGCGCAACCAGCTTACTGGGAGACCATAGGGTTGTTCATATATGGAACTGGACCCAACTGGAATTCATTACAGGACAAGGAGGATTAAAACTGGACCATGCACAAACTATGAGCAAATGACAAATTGCAGTCCTAGGGCTCCTGTGTATAACAAAGCACTAGACACACATCCCAAAGCAAGGAGCACTTTTATGTGCTTAATTCCTTCGCCAAAAATATAATAAACAGACCCTGTAGGTTTCTACCACTTGATTCTCTGTTTTGTTTCATTTTTTCCCAAAATGTTCACTTGGCCCCAAGCCAAAGTTATCTGTGGAATTTATTACCACAGTGGTTCCTTGAGTCTGACGGCAGCACTGAGAAGCAGAAGTCTAGAGCCATAAAGCGCTTAAAAATTAGGTAAGTATTAAATCAATTTAAAAAAGGAAAATCAAACTTATAATATTGCATATTAAGATGAGGGTTGCCCTGTTCACTGTCACATACCAGTCACCTTGGAGAAGAATTTACTCCCATGAATGACAGGAGCCAATCTTTCCCAAGTATAGTCCATCTATGTTTTCTTCTGCCTGCTCCAAAGACAATGAAGGCTTCACTTTTCAGATGAGTAGTTTTTACTTTGTGTCCTGGATATTGTTGGCTCCCGGACAGTAGCTCCACAGCATTGCCACAGTCATGTCTCTGTGAGATCAGAGCAGAAAGTACCAGGAGCATTTGGCATCATTCAGGAGAAAACAAACTTTCACACCTGGAAATTTACCTGTAGTGATGATTTCAGCTGGGATATGAGCAACCAGGTCATCTAGTCCCCCTTTCGCTTTTGCAGGAAGATTTCACAGCACAACTTTCTGCCAAAGTTTTTTTTCTACAGGCTGAGACTGGACAGGTAGTTAAAAGATTCTCAGAGCAAGAATCCAAAATCAAAAGAAAAAAAAAAAAAAAAAAAAAAAAAGCCTTGAGCTGACAAATTAATGAGCATGTATGAGACAGGAAAAAAAAATACTTAATGAGTTAAGGGACATTCTGCTTTGCAAAACATTCATGACCACATGCTAACCGTGACATGTCACAGCCAACACATTTGCTTGCTATGAATGTTTGACTTCAGTTGCTCACCAGGAAGATGCAAAGTACTTTCATTAGAAGGACTGTCACTAGGAAATCAAAGCTTGCTAATTAATATAACTCACCAAAACAGATGATGAGTTAGTAGTGTACAGTGATATTTATATATTTATTTCTGAAGTGTTCTTTCATCTCATAGTTTGTATTATTTCTGTGGTCTCCAGAAAGAAAACTCTCTATTTTATTGATCCTTTCAGAGAGGTGAAGCATGCCTGACTTCCTACTAATAAATCTGCAACAGTACATGCTTCCTTTCCCCTCAAAAAGCAATCACAGTGGCCAGACCCACAGCTCAACCCTTGGCTTCATTTGTAGTCTTCATATTTCTGGGTTTTGTTATTCAGTCCTTGACCTCTCCTTAATTTCAACCTTGGAAAATAAGTTGGCAGCCACGGATTGTTTGATGGCTTTTCTCTCCCACACAAGGAAAGTTTGAGAGTTTATTTTTTTTTTTCAATGGAAGGCAGGGGAGCCACTAGAAAAAAAGAGGATTTGCCCGTTATGTTCTTGATATAGATATTAAAAATCTTGGAGCTTTATTCTTACTATATTTGATAAAAGATAAACAGAAATATAAAGCAGTAACTAACTGGGATGAAAAAGAAACTACTGGTAATAAGAGGGTACGTGATATGCTTCCTTGCGTTCTTAGATACTGTCAAGTGCATAACTAGACATACACCATATGTGTATGTATGTTATGTACCCCCCATAATTCTTATTGCACAGGGCAATATTTCAGTTTTGCTTCCACCCTGCATTTCTCCTTCATCTCCAGGAATGAATCAGCCAGTAGCAAAGCTGCCTGCACAAACTCACCCGGGTGACAAGTCACCATTAAACTGGTTTCTGGTCTTCACTTGCTCCTGCATTCCCCAACACCAGTCCCAATCCCCATCCCACCACACACACTTTAAGTCTGCACTGCATCAGTGGAAGTTTGCTTCAAAAAAAGGAGCCAACATGCCTCAATGGCCTCTTGAACTCATCTGAGTTTTACACACAGGAGGTTTTCAACGTGGGGATTTTCTAATGCGGGTATGTTCTGGACAGCATTAGTGTCACACAGGGCACTCCAGGGGCAGCTGATCCAGCTCCTGCAATGGAGATCAGGATAGACTTTAAGTATCAGTGTGAAGGCAGATTGCCTCCTCATCAGTCACAGCACTATAAATATTCATCTAATGTTGATTTAACAGCCATTTCTCCTGTTCTTGCTCTGTTGTAGCAGCTTCTAGCATTGACGACAGAAGCACTCAGAGTTCCTGCAGTTCATATTACAGGGCCAGAGTAGGATTTCCCAAGCTTGGGATTTCCTGATTAACACTGATCCCTAACACCTCGGCTGTCTCGGAGAGCCCTGCGCTGGCTGTGAGAACTGAAGCATTTGGGACCGGCATGATCCACTGGTCTCCAGCACTCCCAAGACACGGGGTGGATTACAGACACCAGCTTGAGCAACACTCAAGGGAACGATGCGGGCTATTTCTCCTGCCTGTCTTCTTTCCCAAGTTGTCCACCTTTTTTTTCTTTCTTTTCCCTTTTTTATACCCTTGGGGTAGGGAGAAAACCAGATATCTTACCTATGGAGAATTTCACGTCAGAGTTCAAGATACTGTTTTCCTAGCCCAGGTAAGGCAATGAGAAACCGTTACTTTCCCCCCTAGGGAACCAAAATAACCCTTGTCTAATACCTTCTGCCCTATGTCTATCACACTGGCACTTGCAAAAGATAGTCTGAGCATTAGGCTTTCCTGAGTTCAAAGCTGAACTCGCCATCTCTCCGGCCCCTGCCGCAGGCATGTGTCTCTTCATCTTCTTTCTCCAGTGTGACCTGAAATTAATGAGAACAGTTAATATTCTGGTCTTGACGAAGGGATCTGCAACCCCAGCCAACACACCTGTCTCCTGACGTTGTAGGGTGATATATCCAGAATCAATTTTGCATCTTGGTGCACAAAACACTGAAATAAACATAAAAAGGCAAGAGTCAATAAACTGGATAAAAAAGACTTCGCTCCGCATTGGCCAAGAAATCCTTAATGCTTCATGTCATGCTTTAGAAAATCACTTTAGCCTAAGACTCACTTAGTGATTACAGTCCCATTTGAGCCCCAGTTACCCAAGTGAAGCTCTGATGGAAAGTCTAGAAAAGGCCTTTTAGCCACAGACAGGGAGATCAATCTGTTTAGTCTCAAAAGGGAGAGAGTGGGAGGCAACTTGATTACACTGTCTTCACATGGGGAAGATAACAGGCACTTAAAAGGGATTCTTAATCTAGGAGGGAGGCTTAACAAAACGCTCATGGCTAGAAGCTGAGTTCAGACCAGCTCCAATTAGAAACGAGACGCTTAAAGAAAAGAATTTTTTTAAAAAGCCACCTATATAAGTGGTTGTGACCACTGGGACAGTCTACTTGGAAAGCACACAATCTCCACACCAAGACAGGATGCTTTCAGGGAGGTGTCCTGCAGTCACCCCTTATGAAGCCTGAGAGGGAAATCCAGATGGAATTCACCAAAATCTCACCTACCAGCTCCTTCTGAGCTTAGCTAAGCCCCCAGAATAGTTCCATAAAAAAGATGAAATATCCCTTCCTAGCAATGACACTGCAGTACTATTTTGGTCCACATCTACTTGGGCTTCAGCAGAGCTTGTGCCTTGAACCATCCTAACAAAGCCATGCTTGAAATGAAGAGACCACCCAAAAGAGCCAGTCCAATGCCTGTTTCCACTGCATTAATACCTTATCCCAGCTGGGTCTTGTCTGCTGTCATCCTTTTATGTGTACATTTGAACTGGAACAGAAGCTGCCTTGCGTAGAAAAGCAATACATTTACAGAAATTTATAGTACAGCCTTCCCTAATACTCTCTTGTACCCACCATCCCATAGGCAGGAAAAGCAAAAGTGGGTTGACTAGAAGCATGCACAACGGTCAGACCTATATTTCACTCCATTTATGCACATTTGTTCCCACTGCATTAAATAGTGAGCACTGCTGGCCTTCCCCATACAAGCATCCATCATGACTCAGTATATAGAGAGATGCTACCACCAGTTACAGGTCTATAAAAGCTCTAGATGATCCAGAAGTGGTTCAACAGCAGCCAACAGAGCTGCACTGCTGTTTCTTCTGGCACATTCATACCCAGCTTCTGCATACCGAAAAGAAAATAATACCGTGAGTTCCCAGAAAAATGAAGTGTCTCAATCCAAAATTATAAATGCCAGGAGAACACGAGATATGTAATACAACTGGTTCCCTTTCCGCAAGGGTTTCAAAGGAAACAGTTTTCTCACTGGCCAGCATCAGATCCGATTAGTGATTCTGAAGCACAATGCTGTTTGATTTATTTATCAAAGCTGATATTTTCAAAGGCGTTTAAAGGAAACATGGTCATCTGGGAGGGGAGGGAGAGAGACACAGAGAGGTGCAGCATAAAAAGCTCTCATCTAGAATGGCCTTTTTAAAAATTTGAAGTTCTGTGAAAGATTTCTTTAAGAATTCCCCCAAAGCTTTTATTGAAACAGTTGCACACTTCCCCACCCGACACCTAGCAAGGACCACCAAACGCACAGGTGCAGAGGGGTTTGTATGCACATGCAACCCCCTGCGAGCAATGCAGAAGACTTTATCCATGGAGCACTTGCCTGTGGTTTTAACGGGGCAGCCCTTCCTTGCTTGCTCCTCTGTCATCTCAGGAGAGAGCACATACTTATGCAGGGGGAAAAAAAATACTTTAAATATCACGCTGTAGCCTGGAAAAGACAAAGCACAATTTTCCATCCCAGGTAGTTTCTAACTGGTACCTGAGCTGGCAAATACATTTCCACAGGAGTTTGTGGAGAAGATCGACATGCTACGCCAGCCACCAGCAGCGAGCAGGGCGGACCTGCCTGCTCTGCCCACGCTGGCTGGCACTTGGTCCTTGCATTGGAGCCCCATTCCTCTTCTCAGCTGCAGTGAACTTCTCCAATATAGCTGCAGCTGCTAAAATTAGCTTGGGATAAAGTCTGCTGTATTCGGAACAATTTGCTGCCCTCTGTAGTCCAAGCAGAGCTTTATTCAGCTCATCACAGGAACAGTACTTTTAACTGAATCCCTCCACCGACCCTTAGAAGCGTGGGCCCAAGAAGGCACGAGAAAAAGGCAGGGATGACAGGTCCAACTGGGCAAGCAACAAAGTCACCCTGCCCAGTGTGTGTTGTCACTTGGGGAGTCATCCCAAGGGTTGCCCATCGCCAAGGAAACACTCCCCAAGAGTCAATCATAAAACTTCACAGGAACCACCCTGCAGTTAAGAAGGGGACACACATGGCTTGGGGCAATACCCGACTTGCTGCTCATGATTCTAGCAGTTCTGCTGGGTCTGTAAGCTATAGGAATTCCAAGTCGGAATAGAAATCTGCAAAGTCTTTGTGAAGCTGAAAAAAACCACCACAACAGCCTGAGCAGAGACCCCCGGAGAGGTACAACTCTTTAGCATACTTTAATGCATCTGCAGATAAGACGTCCTTCGTCAGGCTGGAGCTGCTCGCCTGCCGCATTTCTCTCCAGTGAGTTAACCAGAAAAACAGAGCTCGGCCCGTCAGCCGGGCTCTGCGGACCCCTGCCAAGCCCATGGGAACTGAGGAAGGCTGAATTTTGGAGACCAGAGGGAGAAGGGCTGAGCCGCAGTGTCCCACTGGCTGGCATAGGCATGACACATAAATAAATGGCTGGTAATATGTTCAGGACAACAAGGACCTCTATGCCTCTGATGGTACATGGCACCAGTACTTAATTTATGGAAGAGGCAACACAGCTCAAAACAAACTAAAGCTCCTATTTTCACAGCCCCACTATCCTGAAGCAATTTCCCCCCTTCCCTCCCAACCCACCGTCTTTATTAAAACTAACCACAAAGCTTCCAACAGAGAAAAAAAGCACTTTCGCTGCAAACCGATGAAGTTTACAGCTACGTTTTTCCCCAAAGAAAACAGTTTCTGCTTTCAGCCTTCCCCAATTACCTTGGTACAACACATTTCTCAAGGTGACAGGTGCTCTGGGTTTAATGTAACCTAAATAAAGTCTGCAGGTAGATGTAGCCCTCCAGTGGTGAAAATAAAGACAGGCAGCTATGCATTTTTTCTGTGTGTGCATAGGAGACAGAATTATTGTAATGGGCAACGATTGCGGCTACTTCTCTCTCTCGATGGCGTTTGGGGGTGCCGATGAACAGAAGACATTAAATCCAACCCCAGCTCCAAGTGGGCACACGGGCTCCATCCCACAAGGGCCACGGCTCAGGGGCTGAGGACAGACAGCAGTAAACACAAAGCTGAGCCACACGAAGCTTTCAGAGGAACAAGTCTTCTCCGTTTGCAGCCACGTCTGACCTGGCACGGTGTCCTTCTGCCAAGCAGCCCTTCAAACCAGGTGCAGGGTGTTCCATACCCTGGCAATCAGGGCACCCTCCCATCCTAATTCAGGCTCAATCCTGCCTGTTCAGTCCCTTGGCATACAGGTAACGCCCAAGCCACCAAGTTCAGGTTGGACGCTGCCTTTGGGCTACTCCATGCTCAGTCCCGATCCCTAGAAGACATCGGCGCCATTTCACCGTAATTGCAGTCAGTCTCCCATCACCTCTGCATTGAAACAGAGCCAATATTGCTGCTCAGACAACAGACCTGGGAGATCTTGGTCATCCAGGGGCATTTCCCCCATTGTATGGACTAATTCTTATCTGCACGGCGTAGGGATTATTTGCAGCTGCTTCAGGTCCTTCAAGAAGAGAAAGGCAGGGGGGTGGGCAGGACATGAGCCCAGGAAAGATTTCATTTACACCTTGTGGCTCTGGCCACCACTGTTTTACTTGATGTGAGCACCTGGGCAGAGCCTGGGTCACCATCCCATCCACCTTCTTGCCACTAGGACAAGAAGGGGGTCTCTTGTGAGCAAGTCGGAGCAGTTCCTTGCGTTTTGTTACGCTCACGTCAGAATTCCGCAGAGCTCAGCAACCAGCACACGCCGTACTGATTCTTAAGAGAGCAGAGGAGAAAGAGTTTACATCAAACCAGCAAGATTTGGACACTGTCTGGGTCCAAACGTTAAGGGGAAAATCTCAAGATGATGTTGCAAAACAGGTACAGAGGGAGTCTTGGTTTGGGGCTGCCTTTCCGTGGGAAATGGGGTCCTTCAAGCCCCCAGCCAGCCAGCACCCATCACTGCACCCTCACCTAAGCTCACGGCAACAGCTCTCCCAGCCTACTTCTACCCACAGCTCTGTTACAGCAATTTTCCAGCAAAGCCTTCAATATAGCAGTGCCATCTTCAGGCAAAAAGCCTGCCCTGCACTCCTCTGCTGGGGGTAGGGACCTGCCAGGCAGCCAGGACAAGGCGTGCTGCAGGGCAGACCCCAGTCCCCAGAGGTATCAGCATTTATCTTACTATTTCCCCGTGTTAGCTGCAGCTTGCCCTCACTTTCTAGGTGATCCCCAGCCTTGAGAACTGCAAATGTCAGATCCAGGTGAGGTTTTTTTAGCCTTGTGACAAGTCTCCCTCCCAACGCTCGCAGCATTGACTTTTTCTCCGAAGCGGAACCCGAGCAGACACCACCGAGCCGGTCCATCAGCCCCTGGTCACTACTTCCCTCAGACCCATCTCCCAAGACACAAATTACCAGGTAAAACAATCACACGTGAAGAGTAACTACTTGGTAGCAAGTGCAAAGCTCCTGTGAGCTGAGACCTTCCACCCCAGATTTTTGTCTTAATTCAGGTACTCCTACAAAAGCTTTTCCATTCTGCAGCCCACGTGTCTGAGCAGCAACCAGGGAGAGGCTCTGGCTCTCCTCCAGGGCACACATGTCTTCACCTCAGCTATCTACATACGGACCTGTGCCCCCAAAAGGGTACCGAGATGCCCATTGGCCTTAGATGCAACATTTTGCAGAAAAATAGGTATTTACGCTAATGCTGTAAGCAAGGGACCCATCTCATTGGGATCAGCAGTAATGATGATGGCTGCAGATGGGGGGGCATCACCGTCTAAGCCGGGCCACGCAGGATTTGGATTAATACGTGCCACCGCAATGCAGGTTTTTTAAGTCCTTACGGTACTGTCACGGTAGGCACATTCGCACAGTCCCACCCTGCAGCTCCACGCGCCTACCAAATCCCAAGGTTTCCCTGGATGACACCACCTCGAGCTGCAAACCCTGCCTGCACTGCAGAGCTTTGGGAGAGACCCTGTCTGCCTGGGGCAGGGTGCAACCAGCCTCTGGGAATGCTCTTCGGATATGGGACCAATGATCCCGGCTGCATACGGGGACATGCAGCAAAACTCCCGTGGCTCCCCCCAGCATCCCAGCGAGGGTCACGGGCTCGCTGGATGCCCAGACCGTGCTGCAAGCACCGGCCATTTGCGTTGGAGGGCACCATAGGGGATGGTGTAACGGGATGGTCTCAGCACAGCTGAAATGTCTGCGTGGTCCTGAGCTGCAAAGGATAACGTGGGACAGCAATATCAGCTCCCCACTACAAATAGGAGATTCTGGCACCTTACAGGGAGAAAGACCTTTACCTTCCCGGTCATCCTTCCTCTCCCCTGACAGCAGATGTTACACCCAACCCTTCTTGCTGCAAAATGACAACAATTTCCACTAAGCAGTTTGTTTCAGGAAAAGCTGCCTTCCACCAGTAAGACCTATAATTTGGCATCATTCAGCCCAGCTGGGGATAATTTACCATCCGTGGCACATCAGCCTGCGGGCAGCAAGGCGGTGTAGACTGTCCTGCTGTGCTAGAAAAGCCAGGAGGTTGCAATGCTCTGCAGCGCACTTCAGCCGGGAGCTCCAAGCATCGCCTAGTTTGGCGAACAGTGCTGCTCATCTTAGGGCCTGAATTAATTAAACCCTGAAATGCATGGAGTGTGGGATGTAATGGTGAATTACAGCTTTCAGCTGGATTCCCTGGGTCCTGCACCAGCTGCTCCATGACTCTGGGCTGGCAGTGCCGAGGCAGGGCAGCCCAGCAGCTGATTCGATTCAAACTGGCTGCAAATGGCCATAAAGAGCAAAAAAAGAAAATACAGCTGAGAGCAAAGCAAGCCCCCGGTGGTCTGGCCACGACGCTTTCACCACCGCCTTTAGCAGCAGAGTAATTGGCATAGGGGACCCTGCCTTCAGTCTGCAGCAGAATTTGCCTTGTGGCAGGATGATTCCCACGGCTTTGAAAATATCCATGATGGGAAAGTATTTGTATGGGTTGGGCAACCTAGCGTGGCTGTACTGGGAGGTGGGAAGCTGCTACAGTGCCTTTTATTTCCACACTAAAGCAGTTATCTCCACAACTGGACCAAGCCCAAGGCTCGGCATCTCCTACCAGTGTGGTGTGTCCTCAGAGGCAGCAGCTCCCACCCAGGATCTAGGAGGAATTTTGGCCATCTGAATACATCTCTCTCTGCCAGGGATATGCCACTCCAGAGGCCTTTGGTCATTTACACATAACATGGGGAGCAAAGAGGCCAAACCTGCAGACACGCAGCCTAGCTCTTTTAAGCAGCCCATTCCTCTAAGTCAGGCACGTACCCATGCCAAGGTCTAGGTATTGCTTTTTGGTTAAAAAGAGGAGTGGTTCAGAAACGGGCAAAGAAGGGCTGTGTCTGACAAAGACCATCTCAGGATTTGGGTGGCGACTGCTTAATCCTGGTAATAACACATTCAAGCAAGGTGTGTAGGGGACTCAGGATCAGTGGTTTCAGAGCTGTCCTTAGGTTGACAACATGCAGCTCTTCTCTCCTAATGCAACACCATTAGAGGAGGTGACTGATCTACCGCTGTGCCTACGGCAGCTGGTTGCAATGCTCCGTCTTTAAAAAAACTGGGTCTGCAGTCCCCAGATGGTAGCTGAGCCCTGGCCCGAGGTGGGCACTGAAGTACCCAGTCCTGGAAAATGTTACCCTGTGGCTACTTCAGGAGGGTCCTGCCCATGGGGGAAAGTTTATCCTTTTGCAAATATTTCTCCTTTTCAATATCCCTTAAACATTTTCAGGGTTTCATTTCAGTTTCTTCAGGGAAGAGAGTCCTAAAGAACAGTGCTGAGAATGAGGGAGAGGGTGATCTTTCCATTATAATCAGGATTTTTAGTAAAAATTCCCATTTTCCTGAACTGCTCCAATAGCTACCTATTTTATCTTTGACCCTTCTGCAGTATCTGGGAGGTGCCCTGCAGAACATCATTAGAAAGATGGTTCCTTGCAGATTTTTAAATAAAGTAAATAGGCAAGGAAAGGAGAAGGGCCTTGCAAGCCCACAGGCAAGATGGGGTGCAAACGATGGGATCAGGGCAGGACAAGTGCATGCCAGGGTTTGCACGGCATCTGGAGGAGTTGCCCCAGGTCTGCACATCAGATATGTCAGATGGGTCCAGGTTCACCCCCAGGATCCAGGTCCCTCGAAGAATCTGTGGGTTAGAAATTTTTCAGGAAACCTTTCTTTAGTAGCATTACATGTTAACTTGTAAGCCAAACAACATATATTCAATGAGAGCCCATCTGGTTCAATAGAAATAGATCTTTATTAATAACATGCACATCATATGTATATTTAAAATACATATACATTTTTCTACTATTCACTTTAGAAAACAATTTCATAAAAACCTTTTATCAGGTCCCAAGTAATTTTAAACATTAAAAAGCCATTTTTTACTACAGAACCAGTAGGTATTATTCCAATTAAGTGGTGTATAATCACCATGTATTTAACATAATGCAGGCTCATGCATTTCAATAGAAATAGGTGTTCCCTTTTCTGCTTTGTTAATCATGTCAAATATATGATGATATACTTGACAACACCTGCCACAGTTATATGCAATTGTGATTCCCTGCTGAGAGCACGCTGTACAGATGGCATTTAAAAGCTGGAGACAACTTTTTTACAACTTTCTGAGTTCCCGTGAGGGGTACCTGGCGTTGTAGGTAACCCAGAACCCAGCTACGACAGAACCCAGAAAAACAGGATTTCATGAACAGCGAAGAGGAAAGCAATCTAAAAAACAAGAGCAGAGGGAATTGCCGTATCCCCCCTGTGTTCATGGCAAACTGAAGTCAGGGTCGTGTTTCCCAAGGCCCTGCCGACTACCGAACCGGATCTGTATAGAGTGCACAGAGTTACCAGCTATAGACGGTTTGCAGATTTACAGAACATATACAAAGGCTCATATGAGGATGGGACTTTAAGGCACAATAGTCCATATACTCAACACATTCATTGAAAACAAAAGTTCAATTTACAGTGCAATATAAATGTATTCAAGAACTCAAGCGGCAGCTCCATAAGCACTTTCACCGATAATTAGGCAATCGAGGAGTACTTCTGCGCGCACAGCAGCCCCGGCCCCGCGCACACGCTCATACGCGTGCCGAGCGTCAAGTACACGAGGAGCCTCTCCGGCTTCGGCGAGAGGATCTGTGCACAGAAACTTAGGTGATAGCTGAAGCGTTTACAGGATCAGGGCCCCAATAGACGTCGGGGTGTCTGCACCAGGCTGCGCGCAGCCACAGCTCCTGCAGCTCCAGAAAGGGACCCCAGGCGCCCACGCCGTGCCTCCCACCGAGCCACCACCGCCCCTTCTGCATCCAGAATCAGGCCCGGCATTTACAGCCAGTCAG
This sequence comes from Astur gentilis, assembly GCF_929443795.1. Lineage (NCBI taxonomy): Eukaryota > Metazoa > Chordata > Aves > Accipitriformes > Accipitridae > Astur > Astur gentilis. Next base: position 16,042,406 of record NC_064904.1, read on the forward strand.
GCAAAAGCGGCACGAAGAAAACTCAACTCATCGCAACACTAATTACGGTCAAGCGCGCTGCTGTTCCGAGACGAAAAGGAATTGTCCTAAGCCAGTCGTTTTCAAAATGATCAGCTACCCTTACCAAGTCTGTCCTTGTCACCCAGCTCGTCTATATTCTCTCTGATGAACGTACTATCTCCAAGGCAACCGAGTCAAAGGGAAGGAAGGACTTTCTTTACATCCAGTGCAAACATAGCCCATATGTGGGAGTTCCTAATGCAGTCATAATAGAATATATATATATATATCTATATCTATCACTGAAAGTTGACCACCTACAGACAGATTCACACATCAGAAGCCAGAAGAGCTGAATTGTAGCTACAAACCCGAAAAAGAAAAATCACTGTATGTAGCTCTATTAAAATGCTGGTACCCGGTAACTTGGTAACTAAATGTTAAAATCAGTATATAATTCAAAAAGTGTCAAATGAAATATGTGGGGAGTAACTTGCAACGTTATTGCACCTTTGTACTTCTTTATCACCCCATAAACTACGTTTTTTAAGCACTAAGGTAGAATATTTCAGAGCCACTTTTCAATAGCACAAATCACTGTGCAAAGCAGAAGGCAGTAAAAACTTGAGCAGACAAAATATTTAGAATTGTGGACTTTTGATTCAATTTCATATCAAGAAGTCAACCGTAAAAAAACCAATTTGTTTTCTAGAAAGAAATAATCCATTTTAACAGCTCCTAGAGCAAGTAGAAATAAAAAAAAAGACTGTTTTTTTGTTCAAAAAAACCAGCACATGAGAAAAACATGGTAAAATATCATCTTCTTTCATAGGGAGCCCAATGAGTTTTATTATCTGATCCAGATTTTCATCTGTTATCTATTCAGTTATCCTAAAACCTTATCAAAGAAGCTTTCAATAGGCAAGAAGGTATCTGCCTCTTCCAGCAGGCAAAGAAGTTACTCTTCAAGATGAAGCTGACGGGCAATGGGTTTTTTTCAGGTGAGGTTAAAGGCTTTAATCCTACTGAGTTCTTCATTCCATTGAAACATTATTAATTTTACTTTAAAAGTTTTGTTTATTCAGGCCAGAACCATCCTATGAATATAATAAAGTAGGTCAGTGAGTGGAAAAAAAGCATTTTTGCATATCATGTAGCTGCTAGATCATTATGAATTCAGGCAAAAATGGACACGAAGGAAAAAATATGCATAAATCAGATCGCTTCAGAGCAGAAAATTACATACTTTGAAAAATCAGAAGACAGAAATAATTTTCCTTTACCACCTAGCAGTCTTCTGATGTCCCTACCCCAGCCCCTAGGTCCGCATGAGGCGTGCAAGGTGCCAGCAGAGGCCGGAGAGCTCTTTGGGGGATAACGGCACCTCTCACAACAGCCAGCACATCATCAGCCCACATCCCACGCAGCAGATGGGTTTCGCTGCCAGCTTGTACCGGCGATATTAGGGCTGCTCCGCACACCTGCTAATTAGCCTGGCTTTTCTCAGCCGGCCCCTGTCGAAATGGGCATGGCCACTTTTAGCTGGAGATTTCTCAAACTATGCCAAATGCGAGCTTAATCGTTCACGAGATTTTGGGCTGGTGCAAGCCCAGGGGCAGCAGGAATATAACCTCATAGCCAAGCAGCTCTGACACCGAATTACGCTGACCGAGGGTTTAAAGACACCCTTTTGTAAAAGACAAGTAAATATGCCTTGTCTCAAAATAAAAACAAAACCCTGAATATTCATCATGACTAACAGCACCTCCCAAACAGCACTGCCCTGTTTTTCCAGCCTTCCCACAATATCTGTGCTGTTTATGTTCTCCAGTTTGCAGGTTATCCTTGTTTTCAATTAGACTGTTGCCTTTTTTTTTTTTTTTTCCTTTAAAAAAATATCTGGATTCACTGTTTCCTTCGGTCTGCTAAACCCGTATTGGCTTCTAACTACCGATATCAGAGTTAACTTTGCTCTTCACACCTCCCGTTTTTGCCTTTCTGTCTTTTCTCCTGCACTAACACGTGCCTGAGAGCCGCGATGATATGTGCAACACACACGACTAGGATGCTCGAAGCGGGGTTACAGGAGGAATCCTACATGAAGCACGTCCCTGGCAAGCAATGGTATTTGTTCGTACTGTATAACGCTTCGGAAATAGCATCAGCCACATCTGCAAGAGCAAAGCCTTTCAAAATAAAAAATTAGGTTCTTAGATATATATCTGCCTCCAGCTGAGTGTGCGCTACTATTTACTTTGCTTTAAAGCTTTAAAGTGGTGACAGCCAGCGAGGCAAAGCCGGTTTCTTCACTGTAAGCCAACAGACCTGTAGGACTCTGACAGGCTTTGGATCATCTCGCATATTTGTTCAGCAATTCTGGGATGCAAGTCACCCGCAGGTGAACTGCAAGTGTATCGTTTACAGGCTCGTTAATCACATTTCCCCAGGTTATAGTGCAATCTTTGCTTTTGACCCCATTGCTGGAGCATCATCTTTTCCCTTATATTACTCTTTGGTATTTTCATGACATAGCTTCGGCAGCTATAAAACTTTCCACTTGTAGTCATCGATTTGCTGAACATCTCTCATGTCATAGCTTGTGAAATATATATTTACATATTCTAAAGTTAATTCCCAGATCAAAATTAGACATTTCACTTAACCTGAAACACTATTACTAATGCTGAGCAGTTTCATCAGGAGAACCTCTGAGGTTTTACTAGCATCTGCCAGATACATTCATTCTCTGAGAGTTATCATTGTTTTTCTGCCTTTTATATTCCACTTAAAAAGAAATTACTGTCTATTCCCTAGCACCAATGCAAACCTCTGGCCAAACAGCAAATTAGCATGCAAAGAAGTATCAGGGGAACAGCTAGGGAAAGAACCAAATGAAGTTAAGGAAACACGGATGATGGGCTGAAGAAACAATCCTTCCTGTGAGTCATACTGGTTTGCATTAAAACAGCAAAGCAGATACCAGCTAAGAGATAATATAAGTAAAAGGTGAATGCAATTATGTTTTTAAAAAACCAAACCCTTGCAAATCTCAGTATAGAGTGTCTTGTAAGTAGCAAGCGAGATAAGTCTCTGAAAATCCTAAGCAAAAAGGCTGTTTCTTTTGGCACTGACTCCTTCGCGGTCAAAGCATTTCTCAAAGAAACTTTCTCTCTCTACCTTTACAGAAAATAACTTGCATTTTACTCCTCACTGTTAGACTACTCCACTGCTTTGGGGGCTCCCCTTTCACCGGGGATGGCATAATTTAACTGCAAAGTGATGTTGAACGTCTGTATCTACACACAGGTAACTTAAATGCAGCTTTGCTTCTACAAAACACATTGCACGCAGTCTCTGCGGATAAGGACCTCCGTATTGCACCAGCTCTGTGTGTATGTCAAGGTACTTCATAACCAGGGGGTTAACAGCGGGAACTGCAGAGCATTATTCAAAGTACCTCCCACTCAGCTCTGAACATATCCGCCTTTGATCACAAGTATATCTGCAATTAGTGCCTCATCTTACCATCTCAATAAGCAGTTCAAGCATTCAGAAACAAACATCAGTGGGTCTAACAGCTACTTTAATTCATTTTATAAATAAGCAATTGAGAATTTTGCTCCAAGTGGCTGCTCGTGTAGCCCATTCCGTAAACGGCGTTCTCTGCAGAGTAAGGCACGATGCGATACGAATGCAGCTCTTCATAATAGAGCGACTGGGAACAGCACTCCTGTACCATAAACTTCAGCCGTTTTCGTGCGTCAGAGTAAGCAGTCCTATAACACGGAGCCTCCTTAAAGTATTCATAGCTCTCCCTCTCTGTCTCTAGGTGAATCTTCCTCAACAGATTGTTAATTAATACAGACCTACGGAGATAGGCTTCAGGGTCGTCCAGGAATCGGAGTTTCTGGAGAGAAAGTTTTAGAATACAAGTCCGGTCCTCGGGTAGTATCAGGTGCTGGGGAGTAAAGAGCAAGTAAACGGGTCTTTAGCATCGAGGAATGAAACCGGGGGAGGATGGGGTCTGGAACGAGAGAGCTACTCACTTTTGGACAATACTCATGGTAATCTTGATGTAAATGTTCTTCTTCTGCATATTTTCTCTTAAAGTAGGCTACTTTCGACGTCGTTAATGTCTTTGGTAGGCCCCGATCAGATCAGCTCTGCGCAAAAGAAGAAGAAAAAGAGACTCGGTAAGGCTTACGGCCACGGTGGCTGTAACGTCGCAGTCCGAGGTGTGCAGGGGAAGGAGGGCTCCAGAGGTGGGACGCAGCCCGGACGACACTCAGCCTCGACCCGCAGCCCTCGACCCACTGGAAAAATAATTGAGAAGCTGGCAAATGTGAAGGAGGCATTTCTGAGCCGCTACCCTGAGGCTCACCAGTCCAGCAAGCCCTGCTCCGGAGCGACAACCGCAGCACCGGACACACGCTGCCACCGCCGGGGAGGGTCTCCAGGTCCTACAGCTGAGCGGGTACCCCTGGCCAGCCAAGGCATCGCAGAGCGGGGCAAGGGAGATGCCCAAGCTGGGAAGGTCTCCATGCATTGCTGGAGGGCCTGGGATGGGGCCACCCGTCTGCAGAACAGGGGTCCCTGCACCACGCTGGGGTCTGTGAGGGACAAGGGAGGGGGGTTAATTTTCGCACACCACACCCAGAGTCCTGCGGCTTCCTTGGAAAACCGATACAGAGCATATTCACTAGATGGTAGTATCATCCCAGAGAAGCAGGAGAGCTCCAGCTCGGTGGGAGGGTGATAGAGCTGGTTTGGTCCCTGGGTTGCTTCAGTTTTTTGGGGCACGGAGGAGGGAGGCTCAGCTTTTGGGCTAAGAGAAGGGACTGTTGGGCTTTTGTGCTATGACGGGAGCCCAGCAGAGGTCTGCTCCCCCAGAGCAAAGCCCTGCAGAGGAACCAGTGCTCTCTGCACACCCGCAGCTGGGCCTGCCCGCCTGGCTCTGAGCTCTACGGAGAGGTGACGTGGTGCTAATTCAGCACCTTAATGGGATCTGTAACTTCAGTGGTATTCAGTCTGGCGAACACTGGGTCCCTGTGAGATCCAGGACTGGGTTTTGCTTTTCTATTCACTAGACAGTACAAGGAGGGGTGTGCATTTGCGGGTGGCATCATCTCAGACCCTCTCTTTTGTAAGACATTTCTGTTGTTTGCCTCTAAATGCACTATTTTTTTTAAAACTTACTATGCTGACATTTAAAGGAAGTCCAGGGAAAGAAAGTATCCAGAGCCACTTTTTAGAATAATTCAGTCAGGTCCTGTGGGATATGTTTGCTTCCCCAAATTGAGATCTCCTTATGGAGCCATTTCAAACTAGCTTTTCTGAGGAAATAAAGGACTTGGTTCTGGACTGCTTCTCTGTCACAGTAGAAAAGCCAAAAGGTATTGCACAGCCAAAACACAGACCTCATGTCACTGGAAGGATCCTGCCATGGGGGGGTCCTTGAGCCTTAGCTGCAGGTGGGAGTGAAAAGATGCCCACACAACTCTTTCAGGGACCGGTGGCATCCCTCCTTCACTGGCAGGAAGGAGTTATGTGTTCTCCCTTCCTTCCTCTACATCAAAACCCCACAAGGGGGCTAAAGGAGAAAGAGAACCTTCTTGTGTTGTCTCCCTGAATTTCAAGTCTGTGAGGATGGAGGCTTCCCATAAAAGATGTTACAAATCTGGGCAGAAAACTCCTGACTGGTGCATTAACACCTCATCTGGAGCCAAGACCCACAGTCCTGCTCTGGGACCCGGCCTGACGCGGACTGCATGGAACAGCAGCACTTCCCCAGGAGAGGAACCATCGCTCTTACAGTGGGACAACGCTACCTTTTAGTCGACTTGGACCACTGCACACACCAGAGACGTTCCCTGTACCAACCTCAGCTCTCAGGGGCGAGGGTACAGCTGCGGTCTGCGCTGCTCTGTTAGCACCGAGTAGCTGCAAACACTGGTTTAAATTCACATGCAGCAACCTTCACTGCTTGCAGGTTTTATTCTAGTATTTGGATTACACCAGAGCCTGGACATCCTGGAAATTTAATTACTCTGATATTAGGTTCTCCTAAGTGAAAACCCCACTGCTGTGTTATCTGAGCGCAATCACAAACAAACACATTTATCCTCCCAGCCCCACGGGATGGGAGAAAGTTAGTTTTCCTCACACTACTCTGAGGAAGACAAACGTACAGAAAGATGATTCCTGGGGTCACCCAGGTTGTCAGGGCTTTGAAAGGAGCCAAACCCAGCGTAGAGGTTGATGATGAGCCAACCATGAGCCCATCCTTCCCCTTCAAACCAAGCTTCTAAACGCTAAAATTTGCTCCCTAGCGGGTTTCAGTGAACAGGCTGGAAGCACAGACCTAGCACTGCCTGTGTGCAATGCAAGCAGAAAATCAGCCCGAGCGCAGGGGCAAGACAGACAACCACAGCGTGTAGAGCATCACAGCTCGGGCCTTCAGCTCCACCACCTCCGTGCAAACCTCGTCTTTGCTGCTCCCTGCCACAGGAATTCCTCTCCCTGCCCTAGAGATGGAGGGTGACAGTGGGATTTTCAGTGTCCCCTGACCACGGGTGGTCCTGGAGACACCAGCAACAGCAGGGAACTGGGACAAGACAAGGAGCCGCTGGAGCGGAGGGAGGGCTGTGGTTTAGTGCATGCCGGGGGCTGGGGCTGGCTGGCAGAAGCAGACAGAAAGAATTGTATTTTGCAGAGGGATGCATATGACCATCCTGGCAGTGGGTTCATCGAGCATCCAACTGGCACCCCCCCCCTTTCTGGGGTTACGTTCAGCACCAGCCTGGAACATACCCCTTGGGTGCAAAGTCGTTGGCTGTATTTAAATTCCTAAAGACCTTACATCAGACAAAGCGGCAAAGCTATAACAAACCACTATAACTTGGTTTAGTAGCAAGGAAGGGAAGCAACCAGCAAATGAATGCCAAGAGCACCTCTGGGCCGTAAGGTTGGTTTTAAGCATGTTCCCGCTTGTGAAAGGCTACACTCTAAGCGCAAAGTAGCCACAAGCTGCTTGACACCATGCTAGCCATTAGCAAATTCCAACAATTCCAAATCTGCAGGGCTTGGGGCACCCATCTCCCCATCCCAGCAGCTCTCACAGGTTGTCACACGTGGCTCAACTTCAACCTCTGCTCTCCGGAGGTAGAAGGCTCAACTTCTACCTCCACCTGCAGCAACAGGATGAGAAAGTGAACCGAAGGCAAGCGAGTCCCATCACGGGGCTGCTCCACAGAAGCTCAAGGTCTGCTCTTGTGCGCAGCACAGCTGCCATCCCACCACCACCCGTGTCATTGTCAGCGTCACCTTCCGTGGCTGCTGGTGACATCCACACATCTTAGTCTGCAGGTGCAGGGGAACAAGAGCATGAACTGTGCCCTTGCACTGTGCCCTCAACACCAGCACCGATGCTGAAGCCCACGAGGGGCACCTCTCCCTGCGGGGGGCTTGCAAGGACCAAGCCTTTCTCTAACACTTACCCTGAAAGTCAGAGCGGACTGGCTCTGTGCGTGCCTGAGAGCTGCTTGGCTGGGGTTACGGGCACACAAGGCTGTAGTAATGCCGCAGTGAATCAGACCCTTAGTGTTTTGTTTAAATATAAACATATTGAATCAGTGCTTTTTGTGTAGAAGGCTATTCTCGCGAGCCAAGTGTTTTGACAGTTACAGCAAGGTGGTATGAGTCACTGCCTCTGCCTCAGTCAAGCTCAGAGACAGATACATCTTAATCACATTACATTTTTTTTTCAGCGCTACACCACAAGTCAAGGCACAGGGCCAAATTTCCCCCCAGGGACTAACTAGCGTAGCGCTGAGTCCTGAGTGTGAGGTTTGTCCTTCCAGCCTGGATGAACCCCGGAAAAGCGCATTCAACATCCCACCGGCGTTCAGCTGCAAGCCCTCTGCTAGTCACCAAGGACTCGGTGAAAATTTGCAATAGCGGGTAAGGGCTGCCAGGGCTCGGGAGCCCCAGGGCAGGCACTGCCTCCTCATGCTGGCTAGTGTTTACACCCTGCCGGTGCGTGCCTGCTCTGAATGCACGGCACATCGGAGCACGGCGGCTATAGCTGCCATTAATGCTAATGGAAGTTTGAAACATAAATCCCGCACGCGGCAGTGAGGGAATAGACGCCTCTGTCTCAAGCCTGGATCTCTCAAACGCAGCTTCGCAAGGGCTTTAATTGTACTTTCAAAAGAGCAAAATGTGCCTGTTCCTATTTATTTCTCCGGGAATAATGACAGTGCTCTATGGCATGGTACCTGCACAGTTATTAGGCATGTTTGGACAGAAGGTTATCTTATCTAAATTGGATTGGAAATAGATTTATAGCATGGCAACTTCACAGTTGAACTGCAAATTGCGAGAAATTCTCTTCATCTGGCCCCTGTGCTTCTGCCTCACCCCAGCGACAGGAGCCCCTATTTGGCACAAATTAGTGCCAGGTGATTTCCACAGGGCTGCAAGCTAGCCCAGACAGGAGACAAGACGGGATTTAACAAACGATTGAACAGCCAGGAAAAAAAAAAACAACCCAAAGCTTGTGCTTTTCCATCTCAGGCAACAGAGAGGGATCTGCAAGCCCCAGGTCTCCGCGGCAGCTCTGCCCCAGAGCTCGTACGTGAGACCTTGGGAGCGTTCCCATACCTGCCTGTGCCTCCACCTCTCCCACCTTTCCTCGGGAAGAAAATTCATCCCTGCCTGCCCGGTGCTGCAGTGAAAGGGGTTGTACGAGCAGGTACTATTGGCTTGTCGATGCAGACGTCCGCAGGAGGTAAGCAGAGCGGTCGCTGGCCAAGCCAGACCTGCCGACGCTGCGCGCCGAAGGTGGTGAGTCAAATGTGCCAGTGCCCTGCAGGGTTTCCTCTCGCGGTGTAAGGGAGGATAATCAATATGCAAGCTAAAGCTGGCTGAGACGGAAACCATTTCTGAGCATCGCTTGCATGCACAAATAGAAAACCTGAGGCTTCTGAGCGCACAGAAACTGGCATTTATTATCAGCAGGAGACATGACTTTGACATGGCAGGAAATATCATCATGTCCTTGCGACTGCTGTCAAACTGCAGTGATAAATTCCCCCGTCTCTAACCTTAGCAGCACTTGCAATTAGGGAGTGCTCAGCTGAAACCTTCCTCTGATTTCACATGCTACGCCGCTGCATTTCCCCTCTTCGGAGGCAGAAAAAGCAGCTGGTCCCGCTGTGGGATTCCAATTGATAATGCAAAGCTACCAGACCACAGGCAGATGAACGTGTGGATCAAAAACACATGCCAGCCCCAGGATTTCACACGGACTGCCAATCGATTGCAGTCCTTCCAGGGTATCGAGTCTTACTCCTCGCTCAGGCAGAGAGAGCCCCTTGTAATTGACCCGCGGAAAGGTAGCGACCCACAGCCGTGCTGTTGTCTGCTTGCTGGAGCTGCTGGCTTTGCACTTTAAAGCTGCCTTTCTTTTAGTTTGCTAATTGCTTCGCTCTCCCTAATTGCAGGTTCTCCCTGGGCACATGTGTGTGCAAGGCACAAGCATCTGAATAGCTCTCATGAGCGCATGAAGGCACGAGACTTAATGACAGAGTGACTATTCCTGCCTCGCTCCTTGTAGTGCCACTGCTTGTATCGATAGAATAAAATCCTATTTCCAGCATAGCCCCCTTTCAACGCTAATCCAAGTAATTTCCCTCACTCTGAAGGCAAACCCGAGCAGCTGAAGTCTGCAAACTTTTTAGTTACCTGAGGATGCGGAGTCAATCTGCAAAGGGTCTTTCTGGGATAATCTCAGCAGTTTGGGTAAGATTTCCTCCTCGCACGGGCTCAGCGAGCATTTCTGGCAGCACAGCACTGCTGAAGGGTTACCTGCCGTGGTGGATCAAGGAGAAACACACATGGTTCAGGTGGCAAAGTAGGACCTACACGGAAAGGAGCTGGACCGCAAGAGAGGAAAGTGCTCTTTCGGTAGCCCCACAAGGCTTAGTAACAAGAAAAATAAGAGTTCTGATGTCACATCCAATTCTCTAACTTTGACCTTGCTTCCTGGACTCTCTTTCAAATGTCGGCAAAGTAAAATAAAACATTAAGAAAAATAATTTCAGTCTCTCAGTGGCATAGCTGTAACCCTCTCAGAGCAAATGCTGCAAAAATACAGCTTGCTCTTCCAAATATCCGGAAGTTTCCTGAGCTAGAACAAGATTACTGCCCTGAACACCACCTCTCAAAACGGCACATTATTTTCTCCATTAATTCTTGTCAGCCTCAGAGGAAAGCTGAAGGGGTACTATTAGAACCACGCCATTATTTTGAGTAGTAGCATTAATTTCCGATCACACACGCACATACACACCCACGCTGCCTGCAGAGTAATACGGATCTGGGAAAAATCAGATTACAGTTTTTATTTAACAGAATTATTGCAGCGTGCATGTTTCGGTGTTTGCCTTAAATACGGTATAGTTTCTAGGCTGCAAGTAGCTGCAGCAGCATCCAGCTGGTGCCTTGCCTTCTGGAGGGAGTATCTGGCACGCTGTAGTAAGAATATTTCCCACCCCGGGGGAAAAACGATCACAGGTATGCATGCGCATACCCAAACTCTGCACTCTTACATGTGTGTGCAGAGACACTCGCACTTTTTACGTACATGAATGAAAACAAACAGGTCTAAATCCTGCAAGAGAGAAAGAGAAAGAGAGCATGTATGCGTGCGTATTCACGTCTCGCAGCTATAAGGCAACTATATTTAGAGAGTTGTCTCATCCCAGAGGATGATACTTCATGAACAGGCAACGAAAGAGTAGCTGTGGTTACTTTTCAGAGTTCGGCTTTGACCGTAAAAAGACGACCGATCGAAACGCCCTTTCGGAGAGCATGCTAGAGTCCGGCAGAGCTGCACCTCTGCCCCCAGCCCCGCAGGACGAGCGGCGAGCCGCCCTCCCAGCCCTTTGCCCTCTTCCACCATGCAGCAAAGCTCACAAACAAACACCAAACTTACTCCGCGCCAACACCCACCGGCTAAAGCCGTTTGGGCAGATCCCACCGACCGGAGCCCCACGCCGGCTCGCTGTCCCGGACAACCCCACGGCTCGGCTCGCTGTCCCCGGCCAACGGCCACCAGCTCAATGGCACTCACCCGGCGAGCCCCGGCTCCGGAGGGAGGGCTGCTCCCCGTCCTTCCCTCGCTGCCCGCCGCTCCTGGAGGAGGAGGAGGAGGAGGAAGAGGAGGAGGAGGAGGAGGAGGAGGTGGCGGTGGAGGTGGCAGCTCCTGCGGGTCCCTGCAGGCACTGAGGAGCGCATCACCTCCCGGCCGCAGCCCGCGGAGGTGGGTGCCCAGATGTTCCCGGCGCGGATTGGTCCAGCGGGAGCAGATGTTGGGCGGTTGCTAGGAGCGTTGCTAGGGGCGTTGCTAGGAGACGGTGACGCTCTCTCCAGCACTGGCGGCGACTCGAGGCCGCGGGGAAGGAGGGATGGAGGGAGGGATGGGAGGATGGAGGGAGGGATGGAGGGAAGGATGGAGGGAAGGAGGGATGGAGGGAAGGATGGAGGGAAGGAGGGAGGGATGGAGGGACCGATGGAGGGACGGAGGGAGGGAGGGAGGGATAGAGGGAGGGATGGAAGGAAGGATGGAAGGAGGGAGGGATGGAGGGAGGGATGGAGGGAGGGAGGGATGGAAGGAAGGATGGAAGGAGGGAGGGAGGGAGGGAGGGATGGAGGGAGGGAGGGATGGAGGTCCTGCCACCGGGATGCTCCGCAGTGGGATGGGATGGGATGGGACGGGGGCGGGCGGGATGCCAGGATGCCCGGTGAGCCGGAGGATGGAGCTGATGCCACAGCTCCGAGCTGGAATGGCGGTGAGGAGCCGCCTGGGGTGTCGCGGCAGGGGATGGGGATGTGAAACGCCAAAGCTTGGGGGGGGGGTTAGCCCTGCTCCGAGCCTCGGGGTTGGCTGGGGGGGGGGCATAAAACTTCCCGTCAGGGCAGGCTGAAGGAGGTATGGAGAGCAGCAGCAGCCGCAGGGGTGCTGGGTGCCCGCCGCAGCGCCGGGAGAGGGTGAGAGCTCTGCCCGCTTCAGGGCAAGGTTGGGAGAAACGTAACCCGGTGGTGCCTGGAAAGGCTGGAGGGAGCCGTGAGTCCCCTGGCAGTAAGAGCTGAGAGCCGAGCTCCTCTGCTCTTTCTCTGGGTCACACTTCTTTTCCCCCATGACTTAGGTTGCTCCTCCTTCCCCCATGCCCACCACCACATCTTGCCATACTGTTTTTCCCCTGAGCCTTTGGGATGCCCCGGCACCGTGCCCTGGGTCATACCCCGGGACATATACCTGTGACGCCAAAGAGGCACCGCAGCACTCCGAAACCGCATGGGCAGAAATTGGGATTGCTGCAGGAATAGAACCCGCACAGCGAAAGAACCCAAACCTCCTCCCAAACAAAACAGCAGGTCACCGTGGAGTGGGACAACTCTGGCATCTCAGCCAGACAGGGGGATTTTACTGCTGAGCACCCTCCTTATGGCAATAAATAGGTGGGATATCAGACTCAGCCTACCCTCACAACCAATGGTCCAGCCAGCAAGGCTCAGAAAAAGCCAAAAAGGAGTGAGTAAAATCTTACCTGCATAAGGCAGTGTGCACAAAGAAGGGAAACCCCTTTCCCAAAGATCTTATCTCTGTAGGTAGACACTGGCAGATGTGAGATTACAACAACAACAAAGTGGGGTTTTTTACAACCAGTTTCTCCAGCCAGCTATGCGTAGGGGTCTTCTCTGGAAGAAGTGTGCCACTTCTAGACTTGGAAAAGGGGCTATCCTATCCTATCCTATCCTACTACTGAAGGTGACTCAAACGCTCAGCCAGTGCCAAAACCAGGGCAAGGTGCTATGGGAACACGTTCATTTTGGCAGCATCTGAAGCTCCTGGGCAATCCCCTGTTCTCTTGTGATTTGGAAGATGGGTGCCTCACACACGTCGTATCTGGGCATGTCCTTGCTGGTAGGACACACAGAGCTCTCCTCCCTCTCGTTGCTCCAGGGTCTCTGTGAAGGTTCTACAGAGCAGCATGCACCAGGCTTAGTCCTCCTCTCTCTTACACAGTGGGAATGAAGGCACACTTCATTTGGCATTCACACGATCAAGATCTCCAGATTTTAACAAACTGGGTCTTGGCAGGCCTGAGTCCCAGCTAACATACGTCAACACAGCAGCCTCAAACCAGTCACTCCATTGACTTTCAGTAGCTGGTTGTATTTGGTACTCAGTATGCACTGGCACGCACGTGCACGCACACAGCTCCTCTCGGTCTTTGCAGTTTGAGAAAAGATCAGTCACAGCCATATACTTATTTCAAATTATCTCTGAAGCTCTGCTTCTTTTATTGAGAAGCCAAATGAACTCAAACTAATTTCAAATTTGAATTTTCTAGGACAATAGGAAGGCACTGCAATTTAATTGATTTTGATTACCTGCCTTATTATTATGCTGCCAGTAGCGATAGTTCAGGTTGGTGTATTTTTAAATTTACTGTGAGATGAATCTGACATTTCTCTGCTGCTGAATAGACGACTTGAGCGATTCTTCAGCTCTTCACAAAGATGTCATAATTAATTCAGTAATATCACTTCTGTAAGCAGAGAGAGAAAAGGAAGACACAGAAGCACCTACTCTGAGTCTAAGAGCTGAATGAAGAAGAGGCTTACTTACTCCGGTCTTCCTGAAACGGATTGTATTTTTTTCTAACTTTCATCACAATTCCTGCTGCAAAGACACATCTTCCCCTCTCCTGTCAGCCCACAAGTAGGACTTACTAGCTGGCAATAATTTACAGCCAGAAGGTCAGCTAATCTTTCCCCAGTTGGCTCCAAGAAGCATTTCCATCCCTTGATCAGCCCAGAGCAAATTCTTCTGCAATCCAAGTCTCGCTGCCTTTCTTTGTCCCCTTTCTGAGGGGGCAGAGAACACAGGGAAAGGGATCCCTTGCCAGTATAAACCAACATTGCTCTGCTGGCTGAAAGGGACCTTCATCAAGATGACCAGCAGATGCTCCATCCCACCCTACCCCATCCCAACTCATCCCCTTCCTCTTGCCATGGGAGCACGAGACATCACATCCCTCCCCCTCATCCAAAGAGGAGCTTTCCCCTCTGCCAGGGATGCTGGTCGGGAATCACTGCCCAGCTGGAGCACACAATGTTTTAATGCAATGGAAATTAAACAGAACCGTGAACTGGGACCAAAGTCTCTATTGACAGTGATATTATTTGAAAAGATAAGACTTTAAATGTGTACTGCATAAGATAAAACCTGGACAGGCAGACAATAGAAGAGTAGCTTTTCGGTTTTTTTTTTTTTTTTTAGTCTTTTGAAAGCAAGATTGCCTAGCATAGTCAGTGCTGTAATAAATATATGTTTTTAAATGGTTTAGAGCAATTGGGAATATAAAAACCCAGAACATTAGCATTTACTTTACTTTAACTGCCTCACAGAATTAGAAAAAAATCAGTTCCTTCATTTCAAAGCAGTTATATCTCCTCAAGCCAACTGTTAAAGAAAAATGAATTAAATTAATGTGCCCTTTTGAATTTAAGCACCAAACATTCAGAAGATGTGTGTATAAAAGCACCAGTCCTCCAGGCAGCATATACCTACACACTTGCTGTATTTCTAAACATAGCATGCAGAAGGTATTTTCAAAAGATAAAACATACCTGAAATGTTTAGCATTTGCACCTGAAATGCTGAGCAGTTTCAGATGTGAGGAGCTACATCCTGGACCAATTTTTATGCCTGGTCTGGCCTGCTCAGCTGCCTCCAACAGACAAAGTCCCTCAAAGGCTTTCCCAGCCGTGGGCTTCTCACAGCAAATGGAGACAAGCAGCTCCAGTTTCTGGACCCTGTTCATGTCTCCCAATGGGTGGCCAACCTTGGAGGGACCGGATGTCTTGGGAGGCTAATCCTGCCTGCGCCTAAAATGCAGCCTTTGCATTTCATCCGAAAACACCATTTTTTTCTCTTTCTGTTTTTCCTGTACTAGAACTCTATTTTCCTGCTCTATCTTCCAATTCATTGTACAAGAAAATTTGTCACTATTTTAAAATTTGTTAATTTTTTTTTGACAAAGCTTCAGAAACAAGCTGAGGAAGAGCAGAACTAATGAAGCCTGTTTTCCTACAAATTTGTGCTCTTTATCCCCTCCATCCTCCCCACCACCACCAACCAAATTCCACCACGTCCCCCGGGACACGTCCAACTCAACCACAGACAGCACAAGAGGCAGCACACGCTGTCACTGCTCCGGAGCTGCATGCCATCGTGATAGTCCAGCTGACCGACCCTTGGCCATCAAACCTGCATCTTTCTGCTTCTCTGTAAATGATCCTCTGCTAGGTGACAAAATTTGTAGAAGCCTAATTGCCTTTGAGACAGTTACCCTCTTTCAAATGTGATTGAAATTGGCCAACCTGTTCAAAAACGATGATGGTGGGGGACAGACTGGTGAGGAGACAGATGGCAGACAGCTCAGCTTCTTTAGCCTCAACTGAGCTGATTGAGAAGTGGGAATGCTTTCACTCTCATGAAAAATGATATCACTCTTGTGTTGAAATTCAAAACTTAGTTTCCCGACATTAAAAATGTGACTTTTCCAACTGGTCAAAATTACGATGACATCAGGGATGTCTTGGCAAAACAATACTTGGTGCTTCGCCAAAGAATGAAGCTGCTCTGAGTAAGGAATTAAAATGCAGCTGGAGGAAGAATAGGATAATCAAAACAGTAAAGCAAAACAGAGCCAGGAGCCCGGCGAGACCCACACGTGCTCATGCTGAACAGCAGGCGTCCCAGCAAGAGCAGCAACAAGTGGATTGCTAAGCCCACTGTCGTATTTGCACAGCGGTGCTGTACACCAAGCATGTAGAAAGCCTGAGTATTTTACCACCAATTTTATGAGCTGCGCTGCCCAAATCTTGGCACCAAGACATGTGGCCTGTTCCCCGCTCTCCCAGAGTTCAGTGCCAGCAACTTCACCATAGCGTGTGCCGAGCTTGCCTGGGGACACAAGCGAGTCTGCCCGGAGGAATAAAACAAAACCCACTCTGGTTAGCCCTGCGCTGGTGATCAGTCTGAGAAAACCCACCCACTGTGAAAATACCACCGGCTCCTTTGTCACCACACATTGGCCGAGGATATCCCCACAAGGACATCGTGAAGCCAGTGCGGCGTCCCCAGCGCTGCCCATGTCCTTTGGAGTAATTGCCGGTACCCCACAGTGTTGGGTTTACATGGGAGAAAGAGCGTGGAGCTGGCAGGGGAACTGAGGCCGGTTGATGGGCAGGGTGAATTTTTAAGTGCTTTTCAGAAAAACGCAGGGGGTGAAACCAATGTCAGGAATAATCAGGCCAGGAAAGCGCTGCCCTGGTACCAACTTGGGCCATGGTACCGACTCGGGCCATGCCACCGCCTCGGCAGCAGCGCCCACCCGAGCTCCCAAAGCCCAGAGCAGGCAGCGTCTGGTTCTGCAGATCCCCCTCTGAGCCCAGAAGAGCTGCTGGGGGGCTGAGCGCAGCCCAGAGTAAACCCGCAGCCCCCCCTCTGGAGCCAGCCCTGCTGCTGAGGTCTCCAAAAATGTAAAACTTCCCCAGCACTTTCCCACCCCCACCCCTTTCAGCTAAGCCTGGTTGTCCCACCAACGTTAGTCCTTAGCAAAACACATATTTCATCACCAGTTTGCACCAAGGAGGGTGAGATTTTCTGAACTCCCTCGTGTCTCTCTGAGCCTCCCAGCGTACCCCAGTTCCCGACCGTGTTTCCGATGAAGGGCTCCGCTGGGTTTCCCATGTACCCAGAGGCGGCTCATATCAGCCACCGTTGCTGAGACTTCCAGGGACTGAAGCTACCAACCATCACCAGAAAAAGAAACTCTATTTCTGGGCTGGTCCTGGAAAGCCAGCCCTGCGGATGCCAGCAGGGATTCAGAAATCGTGGTTTCTCATGTCTCCCTCAAAGATGGCACTGCTATTCTGAGAGGAACAAACTAACCCCAGTTCAAAATCACCGTTTTGGAAATTTTTTTTAGCTTCTGTCTTTCTCTGTCTTAACATAGGCATAGATTACAACTGCGACCCAGCAGAAGTATACCACACGCACAAATACATCATGATCAAAGGTACAAGCAAGCATTAAGTGGCCACCAGACAAAGCCATGCCCCTCACTGCTGCAGCGATGTGCCCGGCCTCCCATCAGCCCAGTATCAGGTCTCCAGCCCAACGCTTGAGCTCTTACTTCTGTTGCCAAAGCGAGACACATCCACCCCGTGGCCACCCCAACCGCTACGGGGGCATCCCTCAGCGTCCCATACATACCGCCAGGATGCCAACAAAGCTGGTATCTACACGCAGGACACATTGGTGACACCAACCCACACATGCCCTGGTGCAGGTACCAACACATCCACGGGCGTACAGGAGAAACGATGGCTGGGGGACCACCGCAGAGTTGGGTGTGAGGGGCTGCTCCCCCAACTCCTGCCGGGGGCTGGGTGAGAGATTAGGGAGCAGCAGACACCGAACGCATAGCCAGCACTTTTCCTTCCCCACGGCGAGGTAGGTGGCTGAAAGGCAGTATACAGGTGGAGGCAGACACAGCGGGGCACGAGAACCTCTTCAGTCCCCCCAAACCCCCCAGCAGCCTCCGCCTGCTGCTGCAGGGCCCCTCTGTCCATGCGGACGGCCAGGGGGACCAGGGAGGGGGGATATTTCCCATTCCTCCCAGTTATGCATTATGCACTGGACACCTGCATCTTTGTTCTGAGCAAAACACGTCCACCTCTCCTAGATGCATATTCACTCGGTTCTGCCACATCACGAACAAAAAGGAAGATACGCCGGTTTTGCATGTGTACATGAGCCATCTGCTTCTATTTTATTGATAAAAACCGGTAACAACAGCGTTCACCATAACAAAATAAGACTGTTTCTAAGGTGTGGATGGTTGTATGTGTGTGAGGATAATTTCAGCCCAGAATTCTGCAGAAGCTGGGTTTAATGCTTTTTTTCCCAGTCAGATATCATCTAGACATTAGTATTCCTAACGCAGCATATAATTAGCGAGAGGCAATATATTGTATGATCATGCACGTTAGCACTTAAGTAGAATAAAAATGTTTCATTGTCAAGTACATGAAAAGCTAAGAATAAACCCGTACCACTCTTCCTGTTGAATATCCAAACATCTTTTCATCGTATTTTTCATCTTTTTTATCATGGTTTTGCACTTCAGATATATCTTTCAATCACACACACAGCAAGCGAAATGATGCTCATACCATTCTGGTGGCCTCACCAGTCAGTATCAGCCATTTATTAACTAGAACGAAGGTACAATTTTCAGTGCAAATCTTTGAACTTTACAAAAGTGAAAAGGGTACAGGAATTTGTTTCTTATAAGCTTCACAATATGAACAATTCTCCTTTTATAGATATATTTATCATAAAAATAATTCAGCAATAAATTCAAGCTCTAGAAGACTTGCTTTTGCACCGACAGAAGTTAGGGACCTGGTATTTTTATTAATTTGTCTGCATTATTATTATTTAGAGTGATCGATTTATAGATAAATTTCGTGCTTGTGCATCTCAGGCTGGGAAAGGAGAGCCGAGATCTTTATTACTCTTGATGCACCCTCAGCCACAGGGCTGAATTACGCAGAATACCAACCGGCTTGCTCCCTGCCCGTGGTCTGTGCTGAGGATATGACAGCAACGAAAGGAAAAAAAACCCTTAAAGGCGGATTACTCTACTAAACCCCTACCAGGAGGGAGATGCAGTAAGTAGGCTTACAACGTTGTCCTGTGGCAATGTCCCCCAGCAGCGACGGATGTCCACCCACAAAGCTGGCGGAGGGAAGGACTACCATGTCACAGGGCACGTGGAGGAAAGAGGAGCTGCACACCCACCTCGGCCACTGTCCAGCTGTGAGTGCAGCAGTGAGATGACTAAAACCTGTGCCTGCCAGAAATGGTATATCGTTCCAATATAGAAAGAAGCCAATACACACTAAAAATGACTTATTACATACAGTATATTTAAATCAACAGCCAAATATACACTGAGATGTGCTTCATGCAAATGCCTGGGGGCACTCTACCACAAAAAAAACATTTTTATATATACACATATAAATGCCACGCAGTATTTAAATGCTAAGTCTACCAAATGATTACTTCATTTACTCTTCTTGACAAACAAAACCCTCTGCTGGGAAAAAGTCAATGAAGTTACAGCTGAGAATACAAGCCCAGCAAGACAAAAACCACAGCAGTGCCAGCAGAGGACTACGGGAGAGATGCAGTACCTGTTTAATTGGAAAACTTGTGCTTGAGGTGCCACGTAGTGACAGCAAGAGATTGGAGGACAGGTTTTATCCTGAGCACCATGAACATAAAATATTGCTACCAGGCGTGGACCTGACTTGGAGCAGACCTCTATAGAAATTAATGACAGGATGGGAGATGCGATGGTGGAGATGGTGTGAAGGAAAAGCACCTGGAAAGTGTTAACAAGACACAACAGGGATGAGGAAAGCTGGCAAAATTATATGACTTTTCCCAGCTGCTAATGAAGAGAGAAATTTGCCATGTTCTCCCAAGTCTGAGAAATGAAGGGAGAGGGAAGTATTTGGCACAATAAAATGCCCTCCCTGGAGGTCAAGGCTAATTAATGGTTGTGGGACTCAGGAAAGAATTTAGCTTTTGTCTGAATCCTGAATCCTTCTCGTTCTTCACCCATGGCCAAGATCAGCTTTTCATCTCTTGTTACTCAATGGGACCATCCCACGCTGGATATGATGTTACAGGGGATAGACACTTCCAGAGTATTTGGTATCTATTTGATGGTCACCTATTACAGCCAGGAGGAAACTCAATAGCCAGGAGGTGACGTCCTCACTTCCTTGCACCTGCAGCTGCCCAAGGAGCTGTGACTTCTGTTAAACCACTTTTGTTAAGTAAAACCCAACGATGCGCTTTCCAGTTTTCTAAAGAGATGAGCAACTACAGGTCTGAATGGAGCTTCATAGCTCCCATGTGGCTTTTGGGTCTCTTCTTCAACTTTTTCCAACCTTAGCTGCCTAATGCTCACTGGATGCAACATGGTGACCATACAGTTTGTTGTTATGCAAGATCATACAGACTACCACAGCCTACCTGCATCGCTGCCAAGCGGCAGACTTCCTCCTGCTTCAACGGTGGTTTCAACTCGTAGGATTCAGGGTTTTTTTGTCCCTGTGACGGGCAATACCGAAATCCCATGCAGGTTCCCAAATTAGGATCAAAAAAGTCTCAACACTGGGCTTTTATCTGCCTTCTACAAGCACTGAGTTTTCCCTGCTCTGTGTGTAAAGACCTCTTTAGTCACAGAGCTTTGCTCAGGCTGTTCAGCTCTGCAGCAAGATCTCAAAATTCATCCTCCCATGGCAAAGTCAGGAGCAGAAGGGGGGAAAAAAATCTCACCTTCAGCCTTCTATTTTGATGGAGCAGCACAGGGAGAGCCCAGCGCACAGCTCTCCTCTTACACCCTCATTTGTACAGATGGCTTGTGTGGAGAAGAGAGGGATTGTAATGCTAGAAGAGATGAATGGTATCTCCCAAGTTCTTTATCCAGGCTACAGTCAGTATTGACCTATATCTGCTTCATAAAGGTGAAAAAACATGGATAGCTGTGTGGGTTGAGCAGGAACATCTTCCTGCTGCCAGCTGGCAAACAGCTTGGGGATTACAGCATAAGGATTAATAGCCTTTGTCATTTGTAAGTGCAGATGCTAACCTTACTCACATGACAGACTGATCTTCTTTGGATTCTGTGCCTGTTTGCTGTTCCAGAAAGATGACCTTGGGCTGCTGTGAGAGACAAAATATTTACACATTCAGTTCTTCAGGCCTACAGCGTAGGTTGCAGGAAGACACGAGCTCACTCTGCACCAAAAAAAAAGAAGAAAACCCAACTTGTATGCCTTCAGCAGATCTGGAGCTAAGGAATCATGCAGAGAAACTGGGTTTCAGCTAAAGCTTGATGCCACTGCAGCCCGGCTGTGCTGCTTTCTGGAGTACAGAGCGAGCAAAGTCCCAGGTCTACGGCAGCACAAGCACACCGAGAGCCTTCCCTCCCCACCACCTTCCCGGCCACTGCTTGGAGTTTTCATTTCTTGCATGACAGCTTGTTAAATCTGCACCAGATTCCAAATAAACACATAAACCAGCTATGTTGGATTATCCTGTATGTCTTTCCAAGCTTTAGGATCTGTCAGCTTCTGGCTGCTTTTATCACAGAAGCAGATCAGCTGGGAGCCAACCTCAGTGCCTGGGGTATGCGAATGTATTTGCTGGGGTAGTGCACGCTGAAGGGAAAACCTGCCTCATTCAAAGTATGAGCTCTTCTACAAGCCCTAGCTGCCTTTTTTTCCCCTCAAACCATAGTTGCAAACATCACACTTAGTGCATTTTAAATGGAAAGCGGATGCTCCTGCATACTAATTCCTTCAGGCTCTGTTGTCCTTTTACAGAACAGGATACCTACCAAAAAAAAAGAAGCAAGCAAGTACAGAACAGGTTGTTTCCTCTGTCATTTAACTCGGTCCACACTGAGGTGAACGGGTGTCACTACTTTGTAATTATTAAAGTATCACAGCCCAACCAACAAGCTTCAAACTCCACAAGTGCACTAGAGAGCAGGGAGGCAAGGTCTTGATTGTGAGCATCATAACTTTAAGATGACCCCTCTAGGAGTCAGCTCCCCTTGAGCCCGGGGATAATGCAATAGGGAAGGCCATATTCTTTGCTCAGCCTTTCTGTCCACCACCTTTCGTGCTGAAGGGCAGAAGGCAGCTGAGAGGCAGAGAGATGAAGTGCAGTGATCATACAGATTAAAGATGATGATAAATATGAGAGTGGAAAGAAAGCTCTGCAGGCACACTAGCTCCAAGGTCATCGCCAGCTTCAACTGAAGGAGAAAATGAACTGCCACCAGAGGAAATGCCTGCTCTTCTGCCAAGCTGCCACCTTAGGCTTTATGCTAGTTAAATGATCAATAGCAGCTGGCAGCCTTTGGTTCTGTGCATCCAAGAACATCTAAAGACACTCATGACTGAAGATCAGTCAACTATGTAAAGCACCAAATAACTTCTTGGGACCTGCAGCCGCTAAAAATGTATCCAAGTATTGTCCGTGTGTCCCAGCAGCTGCACAACCCACATTACCCTGCAAGGGAAATGCAGACAAGCCAGAGGGACAGGAGCAAGCAGGCAACAGCAGGGTCCAGGTAATTAAAGACACTGGTAAAAAGGAAACCTAAACAAATCAAATGATGTAGCAGACCATCCAGATAAAGCCTCTACAAATGGGCACTTCAGTAAGCTATAGCTGTAGCTCAGTGGGCTAAAAGAGGTACTCATTTCTGTGGGCATCAGTTGAAAGTCAGCATTATTACAGGGAATATAAACGTGGTGAGATCATTCTGTTCTGTTGTCGATACACATTAAAAACAAAAAAATAAAATAACAGCAGAGAGCCTGGCAGGACAGGGGTGTGCTGGCTGGAGAGAGACCAAGGAAGGAACAGACTACAACTAGCTGAACGCCACTGTTCGAGATAGAGATGTATCCAGTTGCCCACAATATTCTGGGCTTACGCCAGTGTAGTTAGCTCCTTCCCACACAATGGTTTTGTGGGTTTTCAGGCCTTTTTTTTTTTAGAGAAGAAAATTCAAATAAGCTATAAGGGGATCCCAGACAGTGGTGTCAAAAAGGGATGAATTATCTTAGAAAACATGAGTGCCTTAGGAAACCTCCATAATCTGGACTTGCAAGTGCCTGAGCATTCTCAGAACCAGGTCAGCTGTTCCTTTCCTGCTTGCTGAACTTGCCATGGCCTTCCCACAGCTCTTCTCCCCACTTGGAGCCCCACAGAAGCCGAGATCAGGCATCAGCATTGGCATTCATGTGGAGCAGAGATCAAGCATCAGCATCGGCATCCACGTGGATGGAGGCCAGTGGAGCACAGGGCCCCAAGTCTACTGATCACTGCCAACTGAGAGCCAACTGCAAGTCAAGATTCCCAAGGAATGGAAACCTTTCTGGAAATTCAGTCTTGTCAGCCACTTCCCAAGGAAACAAGGGGTTAAAGCAGTGACTGAAAGGGCAGTGGTATTTACATAAGAAAGACCATGAGCACAGGCCCAGCTTGTATCAATATTAGCAATGACTAATTCAATCTGTCAATGGGAAGAATTACAGGAGCTCTGGAATATGGGAGAGCTGCTGCAAAGCCTTCATTGAACAGACAGTCAATACTGAAAAGAAAAATAAAGCACAAAAGCAAAATAAAAATCCCAAAATACAGGTAGCAAGCATGAGCACCCCCAGCACTGTGTTCATCCCAAGATTCCTAAATTCCTCCATTGTTTCAGTAGGAAATTAATGAACCCCACAAATGCACTGCTCAAGGCACGGATGTGCCAACAGGTTTAGCAGCAGCTCCAAAACCCCAGTGCTCCCCTCACTTCATCCCTTTTCCATTCCCTCCAAATCCTTCTGGTAAAACATCAAGCCAAAATGTTGTGGCAAGGATGCAACAACCTGCTTCCATCAGAGTGCAAAGTTTTAACATGTGCTCAGATATTAACTTACTCCAAGTAAGCTATTTTCACTTGCTTTCCTCTGACTCCCAATACGCTACACTGAAATTATATATTAAAATTCAATTCCCTTAATGCTGTATGTTCAGAAAAGATCTTGATGTGAGAACAGCATGGAAGTCCAAAACCAGTTTACTTCATTGCTTTTTAAAACTATCTTTTCCAAAGATTTTTTTTTTAATCACACTATTATAAAGCTAGGTTATCTTCAGCTCACTGCTGAAACGTATTATCAACTTACACTTTTCCCTTAGCTAATCAGTAAGCATAAGCAACACTTTGCAGGTTCAAGAAATTATAAAGAGAATCTCAGTAAGCTTATTATACATAGACATCCCAGATAATAAAATTACTTAGAAACACTTGTATATACATTTTATGCAGTTCAGGAAAAAAGATGCAGAGAATTGAAAACAACTGAAATCAGCAAATGCACGTTTTGAATTGGGCTGTTTCCTTTACTTCTTTTCCAGAAGAAAAGTACATGATAAAAAAACATTTCTATTCTGCTGGTTACCACTCAAATACTCATTTTCTCTTGCATTGGTAATACAGCAGTATTAACAGTGCAGTCAAAACTGTATTTGTTTGCTGAGCTGCATTTGGGTTAGATCCTGCTTTGTGATACAAAGCCCCAGTAGTGCAAAGCAGATATTATTCCAGCTTATCTAGACAGTGGAGGACATCCCTCCTGCATAGGATACCCATCAGTCTCACCGGAAAAATGATGCTCAGACAGGTAAGTGATAAGAATATATAAAACCATGGCCTGTAGAATAATTTGTATCACCTATACCAGAAGTCCTTCTACATGCAGATTATTCTGTCTGCCTCATGAGGACAGACGAAGCCTGTGTGTATGACACCAAGTGATAACCTGTGTGTATCACACCACTGTCCCGCAGGGTCTGGCTAGCCTGGATGTGATGCAAACCAGCACTGAAGTTCAATTTTGGTCAAACAGCCAGTGCCGAAATATGCACTAGTTAGTTTTGCAGAGCACCGTTGAAGGGAAGGAGACAGCTGTGGTGCAACAGGAGGCAGAATTTGGTGCCAGGTCTCAGTAAATGACAAAAACAAAACATGAAGTGATTCAGTACAGACAAACCTTTCCAGGAAATTATTTCCCGTGTCTTGCAGGAATGGGGAAATGCCAGTCCTCTCTTAGAGAGCGTGGGGAACAGGAGACTGGGCAGCTGATAGTATTGGAAGATCTCAGCACCCTACTGCCTACGTACCATCATTATACTAGAAAATTAACATCCTCTGCTGTGTCACGTACAGCATCGCAACAGCTAACAACTGCTAAACTTTCAGTAGTCAAGTAGCAGACAAAGACATGTCCCCTATCCATCGTCTCTATGACTCCAACTCGCAGAGACAGAAAAAAAGATTAAAATGGAAAATGACAATATACTCTGAAAAGTAACTACATAAAAGTGTCATCACCTCATCCAGCAAGCCTGCTCCTCTCACTGTTTTCCGTTAGAGGCATGAAGCGTAATATTTTTCTCTGATTTTAGTTCAGCAGAGCCAGCAGCTCCTCTAGGGGGGTCCCCCGGATCCTACTCCTTGCCTGCAGGAGAGCTCGCCCCGAAGATGAGGTGACATGGTCTGGCATCCTCTACTGCTCAGTGTGCCAAAAACGGTCCCCTTTCAGAGCCCGAGAAGATACTATAGGATAGCACATTTGAAGAAGAGCCCTCAGCAAACTGAGTTGTGCTTAACTCAATCGCAGAGAAATCACAGATCTAAAGCTTTCCTGTGTAATGCTCACAGAAATGCTTTTCTGAATGAACCTCACTTTTAAAAAACAAAGTAACACATGGGCAAAACAATGATGCAGAAAAGAGTGATTCAGGCACAAAGGTGGATGTGCAGCTTGTTCTGGTCTTTTTTGGTATTCATGATGACAGAAGCCATGAACTTCAATTAAGCATCTAAACATGCACTGTATAATTGTAATATAAAATTGATACTAGTTCTCTCTCGTGCAAACCTATGGCAACGCAGGCTAACAAGTGCACAGGATGCCTAATTAAAAATACTGGTAGTGTTTAGTCCTAATATCAATTGTTAGTACAGGAGAACAGTAGTAATGTCTAGGCACTTAAAAGTTGACAGAGAATTCAAGAGTGCTTTCCCATGCTGCCTGAAAAATATATCATCCAGTCTACAGTGGTATCAAATGCTTATTTCTAGGACTTAGAAACACAATAATAGAGGGGAGAGAATGTGATCTGCATGCAGGTTAGCCTTTCTGGGAGCTATCTGCGTGTCAAGAATATTTGCAAACTTCATTAATATAAATAAGAGGAGGGAGGGAGGAGAGAGTTTACCCCAGAAGAAAGCAGCATCAAAATCAGTCTGTGTTGATTAAGCCTATGACAAAATGAGCAAGACACTAACCAAGGAAAGGATTTTGTAGGTATTCCCATTCCTTCTCCCTAAGGTTAATTATTTGAATGTAGAAAATGCAGGACAACCTGGAAAGATGGGAACTAAACTTGCTTCCGAGGCCTTTCCACCTTTAATACCCATGACTGCTGACACCGAAGTCAGGTTAAAGCATACGTGACCTGTCAGAGCACGGTGCTTGCCTTGGGATAGCTGTTTTCTGCTGATTGAGAACAAGGGAAGACAGCCCATAGTCCCAGGACCCTCAGGCTGCCCTGGTAACCACTAGGACTCCAGCAGTGTGTGCCACCTGCAGACCTGCGTCCCTTTCGATTCCTTCATTTCCTGCCAATGACTTTGCTCTTCTTCTCCACTGCTGTTCTGACCCATGGAAATCCAGCCGATCATCTCTTTGCGCTTCATGCTGCGTCTGTTGAATATGGAGATCATTAGCGTGACATCAGAGAGCTGGAAGAGGGCAACCTGGAAGATGAAAGTTTCCTTGTAGACAGGGTTGGGCTGTCCTCGACGGATGGAGGTCTTGCAGCGAGACATCTCCTGACCCACAGAGTTGCGCAGGCAGAGCTTTCCATAGGTGTCTAGGACAAAAAAAGAGGAAATAATACGTTTGGGAAAGGTGACAGACTAAATGAAAGCCCCAAGCAGTCAAAAAAACACCAAGAAAACCTCCAAATAGACCAGCTTTGTCTGCAGTGAATAACAGATGAGGGCTGGACTGCTCTCTTTAGTAAAATCCATGGGGTGAGAAGCAGCAGGTGCAAGCTCCTCTTGGATTTCCTCATATTCAGCTGGGGAGAAAAAGGAAGGAAACTGATGAATGTTTCAGCCATGCTCTCTTGGAAAGAGCAAGAAATCCGTTGCCCAAGCCTAGCAAACCTAAGACTAATTGAAACTATGAGCATCTCTGTGGATTCTCCACGTCAAATGGTGTGTCTTCACCTTCCCTTCTTCTCCCTCACAATCAAGCTTCATTCGGGCTGTCTTACTAGGGCTTCCCTTGGCTGCACTTGCCTCTCCACCACTCTTCTTTGGAAAAATGCCTCTATGACCTATTATTTGAGATAGATAGCAAACACAAAGGGTCCTGAAAAAGAGGAAAAGGAAACCTGCATACAGAGTGAAATGACTTGATCTTGCATGATAGTTTCAAGGCTTTTTCCAAATTCTCATCTTACTTTTTTGGTGGACTCGAGGTCAATTTTATTCACTGTTTAAGTCAATAGAAGGAGGAAAAATGCTTAGTAGATACAGGGAAGGGATGGTCCAAGTCAGTGTTCCTGTAAATCCACCCCTAAAACTCTTGCTGCCTCCTGTATTAATTAGTTCACCTCTGTTATGTGGTCACTAATACTGTGGTCTCAGGCGGAGCTCTGTGGTCCCAGTGCTCCACAGACCCAGCTCAGTGTAAGTTTTCACCTCACTCTGCACGTGACAATAACAGATCACTTGGCTAGAAAAGTCCCCTCCTAATCCCTTCGTAATCTGTGCTTGGGTTTCTGCAAGCGAGTATTATTTCAGAGTGTGCTGAAGATAGGAAATAAATAACAAGCCTCCCTCTCTTGTCTACAGCATGTCTATCCTCTTCTGTTCCCGTTTGATGTGCTATTTTACGCACTTATCTACTGAGCAACACAAGGTGTGAAATTACACTTCAGGTGTGAAAACACTTCTGTGTCTCCAAAGCAGGGCTTTCCGCTCCTCTCAAACTGTTCCACTGAAAAAGCTGTCAGGAGACTGACAATCGAGGAGCAAATTGTGAGCCTGCACAGCTGTACAGCTATCAAGTTACTGCGGGGAAAGTTCAGTCCAATCATTAGTTGGGGGTGCCAGCTTGGCTCCCAGTGTAACACCGGAGACGAAGAAGATCTTGCCAACAAAGACCTGCTCGTTAGACAGAAAAGCAGAGCTCTGACATGAAATAGTTTCCTGATTTTATCTGGGAAGGAAGGAACTGCTTTTTCAAGAGGTTGACTAATTCCCACAATAGTATTCAATGTTGGTGGTGCTGAGGGACTGAAATCTGTAACAACTTCAGACCCATCAGAAACACAATGCGCAAGAGAGGACTCTCTCTTCTAGCTCGACTCAGTGTGAAACCACGCAAGATAACTACCAGACACAATCTCTTGCAGTACTCATAGAGATGTCACTTTGCTTTGCACTGACAAACCATAACATGCACTGAAGCATTCCCCATGTGGAAGTCCTGGCTGCTGGTCTAAGGCTGTGGGGAACTCCCTGGAAATAAAGGTAAGTGGGGAGTAGGACTTTTACAGATTTTTTTTGATGTATTCACCTTTTTTTTTGTTAGGAGGGGATTTCAAAACACTGAAAAAATCTCCACCAGGCTGATTTTTAAATACAAACAAGCAGCTAATGAGTACAATTCCCTGTTCGAATTTTAAAATTTTTCTTTCTTTCAAATTGAAAGCTTACGTTTTCTACATAATTTCAGTGCATTTTCCAAACCAATCCCATTTACAGGCAGAAAGCCGAAGGGGCTCATTTCTGCTGACACACAAGAGAGGCGAGTGCTGAGACCTAGGAATTCATGGAGAGGAGACCCTCTCTATTCGCTCCTGGCCCAATACCTCCATTTTTCTCCAGTTATGTCCTCGGTGTCATATCGCTTTCCCCACTACTGTCTGAGAACTGCTTTGCTGAGGGTGAGGGCATTTGATTGGGATCACAGGAGGGGCTGGGAACGGACAGCAAGGGCAGACCTGGGGCACAGAGCAGCAGTGGAAAGGTCCTGCCCTGGACCCCTTGGCAGCTGCTGGGAGGGTTTTGCCAGCTGTACTGGGGCAGGGGATGGGCAGAGCAGAGAAGCAGTACGCAGCCAAGGACTGCTACAAACACCCTCATTGCTATCCCACCTGAGCACGGCAACGTGTGACGTAACTAACAGCAGATGAAGTACTTTTTTAGCTTATCTTCCCATGCTACTTGAGGGAAAGGTCACCCACACATGCCCGTATCTCTTTTTCTGAGAAGACGGGGACAGGACTGAGGTCTAGATTTTCCTCTCAGTAAACCTTGCTATCATCCTTCCTTCTTACTGCCACCCGTATTGGCAGCTCAGGTGGGATTCATCACACCTAACTGCAGGCACATTCATTTTAGCAGTCCCCAAAGGAGTCAACCAATTTATAATCAACACGACCAAAGAAGCATATGGCATAATTCAGCAGCAATCTAGTAGACAATGCTACCATTACAAATGATTTAGGTTTTAACACTAAAGCAAGTGCCATGGCTAAAACACCTCATAGGATGTTTTTTTCAGGATGTTCCAGTTAATTTTCCAGGCAATGAATAGATTACTTTCTTGCAGTCATAAACTCTAGGATATCACACTCCTGACTGAGGCCGCGACTTCTGCAAGTGAGGAGTAATATAGCTGGCTTTAAAGAAAAATGAGCATTGCACGACCAATGACTTAAACGTAACAGAGATCAAAGTCAGAAAATTAGGCTTTTTCTTCAATACACATCAGATCTGCTACATAATTCTGCACCAAGGCCCTGTCTATACAGTACTAAGGTCGGTAGGGATTCTGCATTTATCATCTAGATCAGGTGAGAACATGCAGACTGGAAGGAGACTACGCTCAGGGCAGAGCTAATACCAGGAGCCCTATTCATCCCCATGTAAACACAGGCACAAAACTAGTGCAAGTGACAACTAAATCAGGTTGCTAATTCTTCTCAAATTTATTCCACTGGGTGTATTTTACCAGCCAAAAGAATCAATCTTGCCTGAACAGAAATAAAAGAGTAGGTGTGGATAATATATTTAGCATCTGAAATTTGCTTTGCAGAGCTGGTACGTATAAGGCTGTGCTGTTATTCTGCTTCACTAACTACATTTTAAGATTGTGGTTTGCCCTTACTGCATTGTGTTCCTTGCAGCATCTTTTCAGTTGTCTTATCAGGAAACACTTCCTAGTTCTCCTTGTGGTCCAGCCTAGACCTCTGAGATGGAAAGCTCTCCCCTCTGGTTGGCTTTGCCAAAGAAAATCCATCCCCAGATACCCAGTGAAATTAGTGGAACTACAGCAAGGATGAACTTGAAAATTTACTGAGGAATGTATGTGTGAGAGCATCTATTCATTATGAAAGCAAACATTTTCCATCTAATTACATGCTCAGATTCAGTAATGGCCTCATTACTGTGGTATCTCAGCACTCTACGCTCTTCAGTGTATTTACTTTCATGCCACCTCTGTCAAGCACAAAAGAAGAGAGATTAAGGCTTACATTCTTTAAAATGCCTAAGTGCTCACCACCTATTTTGGCACCTATCTCACTGTCATGAAGAAAAGCGTGACCTTTTAATATCTTGGAGTGTCTGAGACTGCAGCTTGCCCACGGTTACACAGAAGTCTGTGAAGAAGCAAGAACAAAGTCTAATTTTGCCGAGACCAATTTTAGCACCGCATCCACCAGGCTCTCCTTTCCATATAGGCTTTGGAACAGAAGCTCTTGCTACAGATAATTTTTACTCTAAACTCATCTTTCGTGTCTACTATGAGTGGATTGAACAATGTTCACGTATACATAAAATATCAACACCTCTGCATCTAATACCAGAGTGAAAAGCACTAAATCTAGGAATGCTGCAGGAAGCCAGACACATTTTGGGCTAGCGCTGCATAATCTTACTCCAGAGGTTTGTCCAAACCTCTCCTCGTGCAAACTGCTCCGTCTCCATCAACGCTGCCCCAACCATAAAACATCTCTTGAGAGCTCATCTGCAAAGGCAATCAGTTTATCCGCGATTCTTCTAATGACCCATTTCTGTCATCATCCTTCTAAGTGAGCTAACCGATAACGACAGCTCAGGGGAATAATCAACTATAATTTATACGTTCCTGTTTTTGGAGCAGGGACCATAGTGTGCATTCTGCTTTCATTTACCCTAAGCTCCACCATTATTAATAAAGCTGACCCGTGAACAAAAACACTGCAAATACAAAAGCGTCTAACCCCCTGCTTGAATTTATATTTAGAAAGGAAATAAACAACCAAAGACTCCTGACCCCTTGGGTCTGTGGACTGCAGCGTACAACACAGTGCCGTACGGACTTTCCCACCTGTGCTCCAGGCAAGCTAGCTCATTTCGAAAAGCATTATAACCATGTCAGCATGCTGCAATCCAGACTAATAACAGCCGCAGTAAAATAAAGCCTTGGGCCTAGAGCTTAATTTCACCCAGCTGGCAGGCCCACGCTCCTAGCCTACATAATAAATGGCAGCATTGTGTGGCAAAGCAGCCCCAGAGCTCGACTCTGTGCTACTCTGTACCGTGCAGCTCAACGCGAGGTCTGAGTTTGAGACCCAGAAGACTACTGCTCCATTAGTCATGGCTTTATCTCCCCATTAAACCACCAGTGGGGCAGAAAAACTCTGAACCTGGCTCACCGCAGCTGGGAAAAAAGCAGGGAGGAGAATTAGTCCCAAGTTTTTGTTCCCAACCCCACATCATGAAAGTCTAGTTAGGCCAGAGGCAGCTTGTGGCCTACTCTGTAAATCATACAAGAGCTGAGAGCTGCCTACTATGTTACCGAGAAGCCAACTGTTCTTCCCTTGTTCCACCAAGCCTCTGCTGCTCAGGTCCCCTCTCCTGCAGCTGGCAGCTCTCATGCAAGGGAGAGGCCGGGATCTGGCCACCTTAACGACACGCGAGTCGTTAGAGAACTGACCAGCAGTGCCTTTAATTTAAAATGCAGCAGAAAAGAGTGCACTGCTGCCTGGAAGCACTGTTTGGCCTGATGGGAGGGAATTGCCAGCATCAGTGACTTGTTTCATGCAAGGAGACGGGCTGCAGAGAGGCAGGAGATGAGGGCTGCCTGGAAGCAATGCCCAGGTCTCTTGGGAAGGAAAGCTGCTTCCAGAGAGCCTCTGAGCCCATTTCCTTGGTGATCTTCTGCTGCTGCCACAACGCTCCATGCCCATTCCATTTGACAGTGCCAGCCCTCACCTGGGACACGTGTCGGGCTGCGGAGCCAGCTTACCACCTCCCTGTACTCTCCAGCCCTGAGTAGGTGCAGCCTTAGTCCAGTCCGACACAGCTACAGCATAACACAGACACTCTCCCGGTGCACACGGTGACTCTCCTGTAATAAGGGCATTTCAACACTTTCCACAAAAGTACATTGGGCTTTATGCATTGCTGCTGCCTCAGAGAAGGGGTGGGAACTTCAACCAAGAGCGTTATCAGAAAGCATGAATGCACGCCTTCTCGGCAACAGCAATGGTAGCAGCATGATGTAAGGATGCTTCAGCCTGGCTTTTCTCACCTCCAGCGGTGGTGCCCACAGGCATGACTTTATTATACAGCCTGTCATCAGATCTCCTGCAAACACTGCTCTGTAGAGTCACTGCAGATTTGTACTAAACATTCAGCTCCAACTGAAAATGGAATTAGGAGAGTTCTACCCTGGAAGCAATGGCTTTGTCTTCTACTTGTTTTGGGAGGGGAGAAAAAAAAATAATTTTTATTTTCTTGTTCACAGCTATGGGAGTGGGAGAGGCATCACCATACATTCCACTTCAGATGTACTCCTTTGATTCAGAAATATCTTCATTTTTATACACAGAAAGTGTAACATGGATTATATTTTCCATAGGCATTTTAGAAATATAAAACTATTGAAAACGTTACTGGATAACTGCACGCTATCACTAGATGTCTAATTATCATGGAACTTCCCCCACAAAAATCTCACAATCACTCCTTAAAAGTCCATTATTCTGAGACTCACTTTTCTGAGCTTAATCAGTCCCAGGTTTCACATGTGGTGGGAAGAGCTGTACCAAGCCAGTCCATCCACCCAAGAGTATGCAATACCACATGCTTTAGTAAGTCTATAAAAATATGGCAAATATGGCATATGCTGTTTCTCTCCCAAATACTCTCCCAGTCTCTGGTGATTTGTGACTCAAGAATTTCCTCAGTCAGAGGCAGTCTCTTCGTACTTAATGGTCCTCAGCGGAGCTTTCTTTGTGAATTTGTCCTGTGTTGTACCACACTCAAGTAGACTTCTAGCATCCGCAACATTCTGCAGTGAGAAACTCAATAGCGCAAGTGAAGAGCTGTCTCCTCTTCAGGACCCGCTATCTCGTCGCTTCATTTTATGATCCTTTGGTTTTGTATCAGGACAGACAATGAATAACTGTTGCCAACTCACTTTCTCAACAACACTTACGATTTCATAAACCTCCGTGAAATCTTCCCCCATCTCCCTTCATTGTAGCATCGTAGGAGGTGCAGTCTATTCAGATGCAGCTCACTGGAAGCTGTTCCCATACCCCCGATTGTCTCCAACACTCCTTTCCACATCTTTCCAGTTCTGCCATATTCTGTTTGAATGGAGGGAGCCAAAACTCTACACGGTATTCATTACACCGCTAATTGTATATTCACAGCCAAATATCAATTTTTCTTTTTTCCCTCTGTATATTTCTAACATTTGGTTTTTTCACTACTGCTGCTGATCCCTGAGCGGACATTTTCCTGGAGCTATTTACTATAAGCCTAGTATTTCACTCCCAAGTGGCTCTGAGTCCGTCCAGATTAAGTCTGAATTCCACCCTTGCCACCATTGCGATACCTTACATTCATCCACACTTCATCTTCCACCTCGCTGCCCAGCTGCTCATTACTAGACATCCTTCTGGGGCTCCTCACAGCTGGCCTCATCTTCAGCCCTTTGACCAAAACTTTCTCAGCTGATCTTATAAGATAAACAAACTTACAATACTAAGTTTATTCAAGCTATATTCAAGGATAGGCAACAAAAAGATGCAGGAGAGGTGGTCTTGTACAAGCTTACTGTGACCGACTGGCTAGTACGCAGCAGCAAGTAGCTGCCCAGCACCTCTACTGCTCTGTTAACCAACGTCTCTGGAGGACTGAATCCACCCCAGCTTGCCCTGATACAGATCCCCCTTCTATTACTTATGAGATGGAAGCATGAATTACAAAACTTTAGGAGCTCATGCAAGCTCCCTGTTCAAAGAAAGATATGCAGGTTAAAAGTTATTTTTTTTTATGCAGCATCCTAGTCTGATTGGGAGCAATTAAAGAAATTAACCTGTGCCTTAGTTCTCCAGGAACGAAACAGGGATAATAACTTTCCTTCCCTCACAAACAAGTTGATAAAATAAAATCCACTGATGGCTTTCAAGCACTCTGATACCAGAGCAACAAATACCATGTAAGGATCCTAATTTTTCTACGGGAGCACCTTCCGTAATTCTTGGCGTTGTTATCTGTGGCTCAGGCAGATGTTTGTTTTCAGACAAGTCTTTACTTCAAGAATTTCTCCTGTTCCAAATAGAAATCCCGATAGCTTGTTCTCTCCCTCCTGTCTTTTCTAGCGTTAATGCTATTGTATTTGTTCAATGGAGTTAATATGCTGCTGGTATAATAATGATCATGTATGGATGTAATTATTATGTGTGATTAATTCCACAGCTGCTGAAAAGCTTGGAGGAGTTTTCTTAGCTGAGGGAATTTCTTTACAATAGTCTTTCTCAAATTGCATTACACACAGACATAAACCCCAAAAGAAATGCAAAAGGGGAAAGAACGAAGGCTGGATTAGAGGAGAACTGCACCCAGCAGAGCAGCTGATGAAGGTTAAATATCATGTGGGCAGAGACCATCTCTCTGTTGCATGTTTATACACTGACTAGCACAAATGAATCCTGGTGCATCACTACAATCCCAAGGTACTACTACCATGGACATAGTATGTGACTGGTTGTAAATTTTTAAAGACACATCTGTCAGTGCTGTAGGCTTCTCTTGTTAGTTTTTTTTTAGTAAACATTCTTTAAACAAACAAACACACTAGGTTTTGTTCTAAGAAGATACCACAGGCCACAATATGAACCCATACAAAACGCTAGCACAGGCCAATGATTTTTACAAGAACCAAAGGGAATAAGGTGCACAGCACACAAACCATTAGCACTAAAATACCCAGGGTGTCCACATCTGACAAAACCATAGATGTTTTTCTGCATGAGGCTTTTTGGCACGCACTGATAATTTACAGTCCAATGCTGCAGCCATACTCCTGAGTGCTCTTAAGTGTTTTGAGTGATAATGGATCTATTTGCGTGATCAGGGATTGTAGACTCAGGCCTATAACTCAGCATGTTCCCCAGAACAATACCTGGGCACTAATCCTCAACCAAACTATCCTTAAACCCCACACATGTGAGCCGAAGAAAAGACACTGCCTGCAAGATTTAAGTGTCTGTAAGCTGCCCAGCTCTTTTCTAACCCAGTTATTACCCGTGCAAGCACCCATGACTTTGATATTTACCTGACTCAGTTTAACTCTCTGCAACCCATTTAAAGGTTTAAATGAAGGAGAAGACGTGCCCAGGAAAAACTGAGACGTGTACAATCTTCCTTTCCTTCTCCAGAAAACCATCTGTTTTAGCCTCTGCAGTCTTTAACACCTAAAATCACCGATGCCCCACTCTAGTTCCTTCTCCTGCACACAGAGGAATCCGCATGCAAGGATGCCAAGGAGGGAGCACGCACGCTGCAGGAGATGCTGAGCTCACCTGGGCAGGACCCCAGGTGGCAGAGAAGAGAAAGGGTCAAGGTGGGCAAAAAGCACAGCTGGAGAATTTGCTGTCGTGCAAGACTCTCCTGTCATTCCCCATAGCTGCAGCTATCATCATCAGCCAATACTAAAACCACTGGGCTGCGACAGGACCACATATGGATACTGTATAGGCTCTGTGCATGCAGGGCTGGGAATGAAGATGGATTCTGCTCATTGACTTCTCTCAGTCTTACCATAAATGGCTGCCCTGAATAGCAGTTTGGGCTTGGTATTTAAGTGTCCCGAAGCACTATTATGTCTGAAATCCCCATGATACTTTAAGGAAATAAATCACTCCCTCTGAGCCTCAAACAACAGAACCGCAGATAGGGCGTATTTGAGAAAACACAAGGCCTATTTGCTCCCCCTCCAGAAAGGGAGATAGCAGTTTTAGTTTTCACCTAGCGAAGGACTTATTGAGCATCTCATTCAGCCACCAGCACGTTTCAGACAGTAACGATCAGACCTCACAGCACTCCTCTGCAGTGCCTGCAGGAGTTATCAGTGAAATCCTACTCCAGCATCTGAGACAAGCTCTTGTTTTCTTCCTTCCTTTTAACTTCTTTCAATTTCTGCTTCACTGGGTTCTCCTTTTCTCACCACACTACTGGGAACTTTATAGGCGCAGAAGAACAATGCAGAATGCAGAAGAAACAATGTGACTTGGAATAAAAGAAGCAGATTGTGATAGGTTTGGAATTTGTCTGTAATCATTTATGTATTTCCATGTTTCACCTAATAAGTGATCTAACACTGAGAGATACTGGTCTGACAAAGCTAACGTTGAACTGGATACAGAAAGGATGTGAAGAAATAACTCAAGATAGCCTTAACAGCAAAGATGGAAGAACTGTTATGAAACAATGTCAGGACTATTAGGTTTAGGTGGCAGAAGACTTTGGCTAGCTTATCAAACCCATTTAAGTTTATCTGAAGCCCTACAAGCACTGAAATGGAAAATTCAGGCAGAATTTAAAATGAAAGCTCCCTAAAGGAATGCCTTTTTTTCTCATATCCTGCCCTGTTCTCATCTCACCAAACAAACACAAAATGCTTCTCAGGTTTAAAGATGCTGCCAACCAAGCTACTGCACTCCTGTGTGCCTACCAGCTAAAAAGGTGTATGGGATGTCTAATCAAGGCAGCTAAACTTTCCCATGCTGAAAGCTGACCTGTGCACACAAAGCTAATCTGCCAAACCTCATCCCACCAGAGGCCCAGGACAGACACAACTCCCCAGCAACTCACAGACAATGAGTTATAGGGTTGCTTACCTTACTGCAACACACAGAGCTATACAGCATGTACCCCAAAAGACATTTGTTAGAAGAATACCAAAAAATGTCACTAATTTGGTCATGATATTGCAGATAGTAAGCTGGAAGGCAATTATTTGAGTTCTCTGCAGTGAAGACATTTCATTTATGGGAAAAGAGTGGGGCATTACAGATGCCTTTCCCAGCCAGATACAAGAAAACTTGTGCAGAGCCTGATTTAGGAACAGAACTGCAGCATAATCCTCATCTTCAGGCAGCTAAGAGACAAAACTCCAATACCACAGGTAGATACATGAAAACATGCCAGAAAAAACTGCAGCAAATTAACTCGGACCTATATTGGGACTACTTTAATTTCATTTCTAAGAATAAAACTTTAGGATATATCTACACTGCAGCATATATAATCACAAGCGAGCTTGCTTGCTAGACATGTGGGTAGACTCTTGTCTTAGTCTACCTTTGCTTTAAATTAGTAAAAAGGTCCCAACTTGAAACCTTTTAATAAAACATCTACATGCAAACAAGAACATGTCTTTAAGTACCTCACATGGAGACCTATGTTGCCACAGCTACTATAAGACTAGCTGGGGCTACGCAGACTGGGGTCGTGTTTTACTGTTGCATAGACTTGCCCTTAATTTTTGAGGCACTGACTGACAACACAGATTATTTCTGTAATATACTGAAGTATAGTTTAGTGGAAACTTAAGTTTTTACTTCCACGTACAGAAATATTAAATAAATACTTTGCTAGCTCTGGGCCAGAGAGCACAGCAACTTGCAAAAGCAATCTTAGCATTCTGCAAGCTGGAGATAGTATGTCAAATCTAGTGAATGCAAGGAACTGTCAAAGGTTACTACCTTTGACAGGCAGGCAACCGCATCAGAAAAAGCAAACACGCCAACAAACAAAAAAAAGTTATTTCACATTGCCATTAGCTGCTGGTTTCAGACAGGAGGCAAAAGGACAATACGAGATGAATACAGCCCTGCCATTCAACCGCTGAATGAGGCAGACCACCAGCAAAGCAGATAACACCATGCACTATGGCTGCATGACCCCATCTATATTGTGGCCATTAGCACCGTCCATTCACTATTCATCTCAAGGACTAGCTACAGCTCAGGGACTAACTAAACCTGCTGTAAAGCAATTTCCATTTTTGACTTTAGGTATCGGCAGAAGGGAATTCAACTGTTGTCACCCAGAAGAACAACTTTCAAATCTTTCTGCAGAAAAATTTTTTGTGCGGTAGCAGAGAATTCACAGCAGCAGGATTTCCAAAGGGCCAAAAGCACCAGGTCACCTAGCACTCAGCAGCACAGCATGGGGACCAAACAAAGTATAGCCCTGGGAAACACTTAATGGCACTAGGCAGGGCCTCTGTAGGTCACATGGTAACATATAATAACTTGAAAAGCACTTCCTTCTTTTTATGGATTTGCTGAGAATTACTCTGTGC
Source organism: Astur gentilis (assembly GCF_929443795.1). Classification (NCBI taxonomy): domain Eukaryota; kingdom Metazoa; phylum Chordata; class Aves; order Accipitriformes; family Accipitridae; genus Astur; species Astur gentilis. The sequence goes on from NC_064904.1 coordinate 16,080,875, forward strand.
TTTGGGTATAATAGCACTCTTGCCATAATCTGATGTTGTATAGGTATAAGCAGTAAAAGAGACATTCAGGTATTACTGTCCCATCAGCTGTGTCTTCATATGATTGCCTCCAATTACACTGCAAAATTTACCAGCACACGTATTTAAAATAATGCTTTTAATTTTCAATCAGATACTCTGCAAGGAAACCCAGCTCAGAAATGACATAATTGAATATCTTGAAGAAGAAAATAAAAAGCAAATTTTGAGTCAATGGTGTTATTTAATAGCAGTGAAAGTACTTACCAGGTGGCCTATTAATTGCGAGGTTTCGGAAATGACTGCCTTTGATCATCTCCACTGACAGCCGCCCCGTAGTGGCATTGTACGACAATCCCACGAGCAGCTCTGGCACCCCTCCATGCGACAGGGACTGTGTTGAAGAAGCGCTATCACTGTGAGAGATTGCTGACAGACTAAGCTGAGAGTCTGCACTCTGCAGGGAAAGAGCACTGAAAGTCTCATCAGGACATTCACCACCACCCTCCCTTAATTTATATCTTGTAGCCTTGTTTAGTAAGATCTCTCTTAAGAAATGACAATGACTAAGAATGAATTATGATGGGGCACCAGAAGAATCAAAGCATCACTTTTACAAAAACACATCTCTGAACTTTCTCTTTAAAGATGAGGAACTCTGCGTAATGTGTTATCACTAGTGTAAATCAAAGCCTCTGAGATAAGCATACATCCTACTACATCAAACGCACGGTAAATCTCCTTGACAATGGCTTTTGGATGGAATAAATTTTGCAGTTTGGGTTTTTTTGGTCATGTACCGTGTATCTTCTTACTTACTTTCCTTGCTACCATGATGCTCTCTCTACCCCCTCTTCACCTAGAGTATGATGTTTTATTCAATTCATGTGCACAACCTCTCACTGAGTTTTTTGTAGCCAGTAAATCATGATAGAGCTCATCTACACAAATTGATTGGCATAGCCAGAGCTGGATACAATTGTGATGTGCATGGAAGACTATGAAGCAGCACAGCCAGCTCCTCCTCACATTACCCACCTCTCCATTTCCACCTGTCATGAAAAGGAACATTACTAAGCATTTCTGGTAACATGGAAACTGGACAAGGCAGAGATCCACAAGCCAGTAGCTAGTGCCAAATAAGGTAGCTCTTGCACTGGCAGTAGTACAGGTCCACCACCATAACAGTGCACAAGAACTACTGTACTTGTTGAAATTAAGACGTAATTAGCCTTGGTGGTTCTGGGACCAACCTACTATTTCTGCATGGCACAGCATTTGATGACTTGCATAGATGTAGTACATCTACATGATTTTGTGTAAGCTTGCTAGCTGAGCCATTGTTAATAAGGCACATCTTTGTGGAGGGAAGACAAGGCCTGCGCTTCCCCTTACCGATAACTTTTTAAGTGACAGTAGGACAGATCCACCAGTTGCATCCTAGCAGCCCTGATTGAAAGATATCAGGTACAGCTGGTCTCTGTTCACCAGATGAAAAATTTTACAGACTCCATATTTCTTTCATCAAACTTACGCTCAGGTTACTCCTTGGCTCCAAGACCAATGTCACCTTCGCTTCCCCTTCCTGGCTGATGTTGCTTAGGTAGAACAACTGCTCTCCCATCATCTTCTCTCCAACCATCTTGTGCACCGCATAGAGGCGGAAACGAATGGCGTGGCTGCTTAACTCCTCCGGCTCCAGCTTACTGAAGGTAATTTTATCCTTGAACATGGGGATGGGTCCTCTCTGAACACTTGTCTTACCCCTCTGTTTCTTGCTAGGCATCAGGACTGTGTGCACTTGCCAGGTGTTCACACCACTGCGGTCTTTGTCTGGGATATCCCTGGCCTCCAAGACAGTAACTACTAGCTTTTGACTTGAGGCTTTATAGTTGAAGATGACCTCTAGATCACCACATTTACAGATAGGCTCATGAGCACCATGATGACCTGGTACACTGTTCACTTCATTATGTTCCTGCAAAGAGAAGGAAGAAGTAAAACCTCCATTGGAGTTCAACTGCCTCTGTGATCCCAACTCTATTTAAAAGAAATTGTTCTCCTCACTTGTGCTGAAAAGTGTAGGCAGTTGCTCTGAAAAATAAGGATCCCACTGTTTCTTGAAAGGCCAGTGACAGTCAATTGCCTGATTTTATGTAATATTCCCCATACAATCAAGTAAGCAACAGCACTTGTTGAAACATTTCCAACAAAAAGTTTCACCAATATTTAAATATTTCTCAGGAGACTGTTAATTTTGCAAAATATCTACATAGGGAAAAACTAAACAAAGGGGTTTTTTAAATTTCATTCACGTCAAATTTGAGGCATTAACAAAACTTTTTGGTTTCATTTGGTTAAAAAAAAATCAAGTTAACCTATTACTTTGAACATACAGTGGGATTTTTCAAAATGGATTTTTTTACATTACCGAAATGTCATGGTTTAATCCCAGCCATCAACTGAGCACCACACAGCTGCTCGCTCAACTCCCCCCCGGTGGGATGGGGGAGAGAATTGGAAGAATAAAAGTGAGAAAACTCGTGGGTTGAGACAAAGACAGTTTAATAGGCAAAGCAAAGGCTGTGCGAGCAAGCAAAGCAAAACAAGGAATTCATACGGCACTTCCCATGGGCAGGCAGGTGTTCAGCCATCTCCAGGAGAGCAGGGCTCCATCACACCTAACGGTCACTTGGGAAGACAATCACCCTAACTCCAAACATCTCCCCCTTCCTTCTTCTTCCCAAAGCTTTATATGCAGAGCATGACGTCGTATGGTTTGGAATATCTTGAATATCCCCTTGGGTCAGCTGGGGTCAGCTGTCTCAGCTGTGTCCCCTCCCAACTTCTTCTGCACCCCCAGCCTACTCGCTGGTGGGGTGAGAAGCAGAAAAGGCCCTGACTCTGTGTAAGCACTGCTCAGCAACAAGGAAAACATCCCTGTATTATCAAGACTGTTTTCAGCACAAATCCAAAAGGTAGCCTCATACTGGCTATTATGAAGTATATTAACTCTATCCCAGCCAAAACCAGCACATGAAATCAAACAATTCAGTCAAACCTGCTAACTTTTTGGATATTTTGTTCTGCTGGAAATTAAAAAAATTAAGCACTGTGTTTAATTTGAGGGAGGGGAAATCACCATGTCAGAATTTCTTGCCAAATGGAAATTCCATTTCTAGAAGCTACCTTATAATTCAATACTTTTTCCTACAGCTAAAGCAATGATAATCGAGAAAAACAGTCTGATTAAATACATATTGATTTTTTATTCCCTTTTCAAATCTCCCAAGAGAAGCATCTGTTCCTTCTGTTCAGTTTGGATACTAATACATTCAGAATAAAAATTCAAAATAAATAATCAAAACATGGGCAGACCAATTCACACACAATCTTTTACCTACTTTTAAAACAAAAATCACCTTGATAAAACAAGATAAAAAACATGGATGCTCACCTTACCTTTTGATGAGTGGGTGTGGGCGTTTCTGTTCAAAAGTGCTTTTTTATCTTAGAGCTAGAATGTGCTTCATGTGATAAAGGGGTTGCTATAGTGATCAATTTGTATTTAAACATGAGTATACACTGTACTAGGGAAAGATTTTCAGTTAATAGCCAGAAGGTGAATTAAGGCCTGTCACTAGCAGTCTGAGTCACCCTCCTCCTCAAACATTTATCTTCTTTCACATTTCAAGTTACACTTCTTTTCAACATAGGAATCTCATTGTTTAGAGTACAGATGATGGGCCATAGGACTTGTGATGTAATTCTCTTCAGAAGTGTCTAGAGTGGTATGTCTCAAACAAGAGCTCAGACAAACCTCAAAATTTATGTCTACTTCCTGTCAATCTACTTTTCAAGTTGCTCAGATTCATCTGCCATGATGTGCAAAACTCCAGCTTTTCAGATTTTCATAGGCGTTTTAAGATTCGTGCACGTGAATACAAAAGGTCATGTGTGCACATGAGTGATGGAGACCTGCTATCCCATGTCTTGCGGAAGTCATGTCAAAGAGAGAAAAATCACCACTTGGACAGCACACAAAATGACTTGGTTGCCCATAAAAATGCCTTTCTGTACGACAGCAGGCTGCAAAGACAAAAATGCAAGGCAGGCCAGGTTGCCTGGAGAGAACGTGATGTTATGCAAATGTTAAGTACTGCTGTGTAGCTGTCAAGTTATTTCAGTCTGGTTGATGAAATAATATTTAAGAAGGAAACGTAATGGGGTTGCGCTTGATTCATGTTTCCCTCCACATGTTCATCCCTCCCCACTTTCATCTGTGCATTTGCTATTGAGGAGATGGAATCAAGGCACATTTGAGAACTGCTGCTAAAGTGCAGAGACAACTGTGCTTGCGGCATAACTTTGCTTTCATCTACATGTCTGAGCTGGAGAATGTGAACTCCCGTGCACCATCATAAACCCACAGGTACGAAGATCCAGGAGGTACTTTCCTGCCCCAACAGGGCTGAGTATCTCATCTTCTGGCAGCGTGTGGGGCAGACTGAAGGACAGCTACCTGTTTTTTGACAGAACAGCTAGAAAGAATCTGGATTTCAGGATATCTCAAATTGTACTACTATAGCTGTGGCCACAACCACTGCAGGAACTGTAGGCAGAGAGGGAGAGAAAAATGCCAAACTCTGTGGCAGTGACATTTCTGTGGGCAACTAGGCTTTAGAGACCTCATGGGCTGGCCCTTTCAGAAAGCACTGTGCTAGCTGGGACTCACCCCTGCACAGGTTTTCAGCAGACAAAGCTTAAGGACACTCAATCTTCTTTCTGTGGAAGTCATTGACAGAATTCCCCTTGGCTTTCAGAGCTCAGCTAGGACTATGAGTCCTTTCTGAATGTATTGGTTATACAGACACTTAAACTGGAATCCAAGGGAAGTGTGGGTTTTAGATAGCTCATCTGAATTTCTTTCTTTCCCTCTTCCCAGCACAGTTGTTTAGAGGTCAAGCCAAGTATACTGATTGATACTGTATGTCTAACCTGGTCATTCAGGACAGCCAATACCCACTTCACTAGGTAAAATACATCCATTTCTGCCAGAGAAACCTGAAGGAGAAGCTAATTATGGACAAGGCTTGAAATGGTACTTGTGGTTCCACTGCAGGGGCATAAAATTATCATTTTTGTCTCTAAAGAGAGGTCCTTTGAGTGGAGTATAATAGCACTCAGACATTTCTGGCATGTCAGAACATTTAGTTCCTGCAATAAAAAGCCTTTCATTAATCCACACAATACCTTTGGATGAGAAGCTGCTTGTAGTAGATAAACTGGGACTTGGGCATATCTGCCCCCTGATGCTACAACCATTCTCTGCATTTTTAAAATGTAGACACCAGGAGCAAAACGAATAATGCATTCCAAAAAAATGCAAGAGGACACTGGAGACATTGTGGCACATGTGAACCATGACAATGTACATCAAATGGGGAAAAGGAGAAATGAGCCTCAGATGGGCAGACAAACAGTATGTGTCAGAGGCACAGAGCAAAGAGAGGGCAGGGCTGCTGCCGTGTGGAGTTCCCATGTGTTGCGTAGTATTTTGTGGGACTGGATTGTGCAGCAAATCAAAATACTGTTCAAAATACCCATTAGGGCTGCAGCATATGGACCGAGGAGCTGCTTTCCATCTCTTTAACTGGCTGCAGACAGCATGGTCTGAGGAAAGGAACCTTTTCCTCAAAGCCTTGTTGCTCAGTGTGTGATGGAGGTATTAATTTCCACAGCTGAAGAACAGCCTCCTTTAACTCAGGCAGAAGATGTGACCTTTGTGCTGTTCTTTTAATATGTCTGATGCAGGCTGGTATTTTTTCAGAAATTTAATCTTGTGGTAAAATTATAATGAAAACCAACACATCACGGAGAAAGATTATGAAAGAAAAGGCGGATGCTAAGTCATCAGGTGTTTACAATGCCTTAAAAATCTGTAATGTTTTCTTCAGGCTTCAAAATAAAGGTGCAGAACTAAGGGGAAGCTGAGGACCTCCAACCTCAGGCGCTCTTCTTCCCTGGAAGGATGCCTGGTATCAATGGGGACCAGAGTGATGGTCACTTGGCCAAGTCAGAGGCCACCCCCACCAGCTGCCTCCAGCTTTCCAGATGCTTCCCATTCTCTAAGCCATAGAAACCACCTGGAAAAAGAGGCACAGGTCTAAGACCCAGTGACCACACACCCTGTCCCTAGACGCACCCCCTGCACATACAGTCAGTAGCAAAGCCCAGGGCCACCACAGAGTGCTCTTTGCTAAATGGTATGCTAATGGCTCCAATTTCAGTTCAGAGATTGCAGTCAGAAATCAAGCAATAAAACAGCTTCTCTGAATGAGTGCTAGTAGCAAGAGGTAAAATACCAGAAAAAGGGGAAATGCATAGAGAGGGTTGTATGTTCATGCACACACACACACACACAGGAGTACCATTATCTTGTGCTGTGCTGATCAATTTTTCACTTCACTTCTCCTCTAACATTTTTTGGCCCCCAATATCCTTCAAAAGCTTACATCGTGTGTAATAAATGACAATTCACCATACCTCAGGGCTCCAAGCCGATGAGCTGTCAGTAGCATCATTTACTTCAAGTCCCTGGTTGGTAAATGCTGTCTCCATTTCCGAACATCCTTCTGCGGCTTGCTGGCTAATGCCATCAGCAATGACAGACTCCATCCTAGGCCCTTTATGCTGCCCAGTGCCCCTACTCTCAGTTGTTGTTGTTGAATCAACAGATACATGGTCATCTTCACGACAGGATAGGTTGTCTTGGTAACTCAATTGGCTTAGTCCATCCAGATCTAAAAATTTTCAGCAAGAAAATAATTTCAGAGGGATTAGAATAAAATCCTCCCCCTCTACCTCCCAAAATGTGCCTTTCTCTCCTTTCTTTTCTCCCCCCCCCCCCCCCCCTTATCTCCAGTGTATTCAAGAGACATTTTCTACTTCTCAGTACTGCAGCACCGAACTTATAGAATAACAAAACCTGTATAAATCAGCATCTGATGGAGTGGACGTGGCTGTTTCTCACATCATCCTGAACTGAGAAACCGGTTGCCTTTCCATGAAGAAGTTAACCACCAGATGCAATTATCAATGGAATGTCTGGGATATTTGAGTGCCTTGGGGCTGCTCTTGTGGTCCCAAAGCAATCGCTTCCATGAAAACACAGGTCAGACAAATTACACAAAAGCACAGCATAGGCCTGATGAACAGGTATCAGCAATTTCCTTCTATGCAGGAGGAGAAGGAGGAGAAAAGGACAGGAGTTAGCATTGCCCTCAAGGGGATGGTGCTGCTGAGGAAAGGAGCTTCCAGTCCTTCCACAGAAGGTCGAGGGAGGTGATTCTGCCCCTCTACTCCACTCTGGTGAGACCCCACCTGCAGTACTGCGTTCAGCTCTGGGGTCCTCAGCATGGGAAAGACATGGACCTGTTGGAACAGGTCCAAAGGAGGGCCACAAAAATGGTCAGAGGGATGGAACACCTCTCCTATAAGGACAGGCTGAGAGAGTTGGGGTTGTTCAGCCTGGAGAAGACCTTATTGCTGCTTTTCAAGGAGGCTTATAAGAAAGATGGGGACAGATATTTTACCAGGGCCTATAGTAATAGGACAAGGGGTAAGGGTTTTAAACTGAAAGAGGGAAGATTTAGATTGGATATAAGGAAGAAATTCTTTACTATGAGGTGGTGAGACACTGGAACAGGGTGCCCATAGAAGCTGTGGATGTCCCATCATTGGAAATGTTCAAAGTCAGGTTGGACAGGGCTTTGAGCAACCTGATCATGGTAGGGGGGTTGGACTAGATGATCTTTAAAGGTCCCTTCCAGCCCAAGCCATTCTATGATTCTCTACACATCCCTCTGTCTACAACAAAAAGCCCAAATATTTCTGAGTAGAAGAAATTCTATGTTTGGCCGTAGGAGCAAATATGCTGTTTCCAACTCATACCTGCTTCACAATAAAAATAAATTAAAAAAAAAAAATCCAACAAGTGGAATGGGGATTACACTCAGGAAACATTTCCTGAAGCTGTGTAGAAGTCCCTGCCCCTCCCCTTGGCTACTCTTTCAATTTAACAGCTCAGAGATTAGGAGAATAACTTTCAGGAGGAAAGAGGGATCCAAATTCCAGGTGAGTGCTCTTCTCACTCCCTTCTGAAATGCAAAACCCACCTCTTCCCCTCCTCATCCTCCCATCTGGCAGACCTGGTCCTGAAACCAAGAGCCATCATTGTCTCGCCTCTGCCCTGAGCTGAAATTCTTGAGTAAGGGAGAAAATAATTAGATTTTTTTGCCATTACTCCCATTCTTCTCTACAAAGTCAGAAAACAGAAATAAGTAAACATAAGAATGGAAACAAGAAATAAAATAACAGAAATTCCACAGATTTACTGAGACTGAATGGGTACAGGCACTCCTTAAGGCATTTAATTAGCAAGCCAATGCCTAATACACTTTTTAAACAGTGGGTCATCCATCAAAGCACACACCACACAGCAGGCTTTCAGAATAAAATGCTACTGTAGTAAGAAATTATCCTCACACAATTGTCTTGTGGTTTTGACTCCTGCTGGGATAATATCTAGATCAATAATAGAGGAATTTTCAAAAACTACATTAAAGCCATAAAAGGCTATTCATAACAGGAGAACTCCAGAAATATATTAATAGAGCAAGGCATCTCCCTAAGACTCGGGCACAAAATGAATGTGTTAGGAAAGCAAAGGTAGTATTCAGGGAAGGGAAGGGAAAAGGTGATTCACCAAAACCATTCAGTGAAACAGTCTGGCTTTTTCTTTAAATTTAAAGTAGTTTAGTAAGAGAGAACCACTTATTGATACCAGTATTAGAGGATCATTACAGGTAATAGCCTAACTATACAGACTAGAACAACTACACCTCTCCAATTACATCCGTTCTAACATTATATTCACAAAAAATGGTGAAAACAGAAGTTCTTCATGAAAAGGAAAAGGTCAGAGCAGTAAAATGCCTGTAATTTACCTGAGAGATCTTTAAGGAAGAAAATGTCAACTGTCTTAGGAATACCTGACATGAATAAACAGCACAGCATCAGGATATACGTTGAGACAGCATTATCTAACTATCTGAACTTTAATTAGCTAAGAGTCCCTGCAGAGCAATAGAAGCCAATTCTAAAATTAAGGGCAGAGAGTACTGTACAGCAGAAGACTGTGATTTTTGTTTTTTTTTCAGTCCTGCCCCCCAACCTTTCCTTGTTGTGTCACATGTGTTCACAAGCCAGGAAGGAGGTAAAGGGAATACTGGGGAGCAGAAATCACCAATAAATCAGGAAAGTCTGTAATCAAGGTTGGAGCACTGGCTGTGAAGAAACCGTGACTTTTGTCAGATGAAAGGATAAGCATCACCTCCAAATAGAATTCTAACAGGTACTGGGATATGGAAGCATCTCTCCAAAGATCCAGGGAAAGCTCAGCAGATCAAACACTGAAAATCAGGCTGGAAAATACTATGAAGTCCCCCCTTACATTGGCAGGTAAATGGCCTGGTTAACCTACAGTGTCTTCTTTTTCAATCATACACAATCTCTCAGTTCTATGAAGCATTACAATATGCCAGAGAAATGTTCTGAGAGGCCTCATCACTTCCTAAAACACAATTCCCGAGTTAAAAGATGGAGCCTAGTAGATCTTGCTAAATTAACACCACATAGTTCATTGACCAGCAAGAAACACTGACATGAAGAGTTTAATGTGTGCATGTTACCTGTGCTGACGGAGGCGATGTTTGCTCTGTGGACTGCAGTGAATCACTGTGCTTTTACACGAAAAAGCATGTCTTTTCTTTGTGATTTTCCAAAATGAAAGAAGTTTGATCCCTTCTTTTAGTCTCTATTTAAACACATGCTGAAAGTTAAGAACCTGTTTAAATATGGTCCAGAGGAGAAAAGGATTTCAGTATGGATCTAGATACTTCTGGACTTGAAATCCTCCTAGCTACTAGCAGTGATTTTCAAATTCCTCTTCCTGAAAGACAGTAACAGCAGCTGAGATACAAGTTAGTGGGACTGAGGCATATTTGTCCTCGTACAGCAGTAAATCCTCTTGCCTGGCCCTTGCTACAACCCCAGTTCCAAATCACTCTGCAGTACCCCAGCACCATGTGCTCCCTCACACTGAACCAAACCAGATGCAGGGAGACCGAGCCGTGCTCCTGACCTTGGTTATTTTGAGATGAGCCATCAAAAAGTGCTAAAAAACTCCCTAGAAGAGCCTCAAAGGAGCAGAATCATTATCTAATTACCATAAATCTAAACAAAAATGGCTTGTAAATTTTAGGGGTTAAAGAGAAAAAGGATCTTAAATTTCAAGTGACATTATGCAATCAGGCCAAGATTGTTTAATTTACCACATGCTGGGTAATAGCCTGAGAAGACTCCATGTTTCCAGAACTAAAATAGGCTCTTTATTAACAGGGTGATTTGCAGAGAGGCTGTGGGCAAAGCTGGCATTCAAGCCATTCAGCTCCCCAGAGCATCCTCCAAACACTTCCTTCCTGTGGTGTGCACTCCTCTTTCCAAGCTCTATTCAGGTTACTACAAAGATTTTTAACAGGTGAAAAGTTAAAGCTAAATGAGTCCAAAGTGCAGACTGTCATGACATTGATAACAAAAACAGAGGGTCAAGGAAAATCTCATGTAAGAACATGGTATGAGAAGACTTTGCCATATGTCAAGGCTGAGTGGGAGAGAAGCTATTCAGGGCTCTCCGAGATGCCCAACTTTGCTGTATGCCTAAGTTTGTTATAGATTTCTGATTCTGTAGGAACAGAAAACCACAAGCTATGTGAGCAAAAGGTCTGTTAAGAGAACACAAGGAGAAGAGAAATCTTGGGCAGAGTCTAAAGAAGGTCTGAAAGTGCCATGATCCCAATCTGGACTCAGCAGTTTTGAAAGCTCTTTCATACCTCCCAGCCGGAAAGATCCAGAGGATCTGCTTAGCTGAAACAGTGTTTGATACACCCCCAGGGCACAATAATGGCTTTACACCCACAAGCTTTTCTGTGTTTTGTGATCACGGCACCAGCTAGGAGCCAAAATGGACTCTCACACACACATGGAGTTCTCGGACCAGCAACTGGGGGGTAGCAGGGTGTGGGGTTATCTAGGATTTACCCCAACCACTCAGTTTTCCTCCCAAATAAACATCTTTTATGGGGAGCCATGGGTGTGTGCAACTATTGCTGTACACCCAGTACCAGCAGCTTTACATGCCTCAGAAGCCTCTTTGCGTTTGAAGGAGACCTGACATACCCAAGGATTAGTTCATAGGCATTTGTTCGTAATGAAGGGTCTGATCTTGAGCTTAGTGAGCGATGGGGCAGAGAAAGGAATGTCATCGTGAAAGCAGGCTTTAACATCTGGTTTCATCTAGTTTCTGAACAGCTATTTAAACAATATCAATAGTACCTCTGAAAAGAAAAGCAAGAGCAACTCTGCACCATGTTGTGCCGGAAGAAGAGTTCGATGGAGAGCCATATCATGAAATCGCTCTAATCAGAGGATGCATTAAAATCAGGCAATTGTATTTCAAAATTAAAACATTCTACAGAACTAAAAACAAAGGGCACTTTCACAGCTCTTCCTTCTAATGAACTTCTCCAGATTTTAGAATGTGTTCAGGCCAATTTTCTAAGTAGCTACGTTTTTAAATGCATTTCATCTCTGTTTGTACAAAAGAGTCATTACATTAGTCCATAGAAGATCATAAAATTCTTCCCTTCTGTGCCATAAATTTTTAGTTTCTGTCATTGCCTGACATTTGGTGTATGCACTGGCAAATCATACAGCATAATTCATTCACTGTTCACCTTGTGTTTGCAAAGCTGATACAAAAGGAGATGTTCAACTTCTGCTAAAAGGCTTGCTAAAGAAATGACTTAAGTGGCACAGATCAAAAATAATTAGAACAAAGTCCTGCAGTCTTTACTCTGGCAAAATTAGCAATAAAATCCATGAAAATCCCTGTAGATTAGGAGCCAGAATTCAAAAGCCATATACAGTTTTAATGGAAACTTCTTCATGGACTTCAGCAGGGCTTGCACCCAGACTCTCCCCTCTAAGTATTTTAGAAATGAGCTGCAGGTAACCAGGTTTAGTAAAAGAGAAAGCAAGATTCAGGACTTGTTCTCCACAACAAAAGAACCTCTCCATGCTGAGGCTACAGATCTTAGACTTCGACTTCTTTAATCTTATTTCACGCAAACAGTACCTTTGCATTCAGATAACTCTGTACTGTACTCCTCATGGCTGGACAGCAAACAGCTGAATTTGGGTCTATGCTCCACGCCTGCTGGTGTTGCTTTTTCAGATACTCCTGATCGAAAACTTTGTGAGCATGACACAGAGATCTCAAACTGCTTAATCACCTCATCACTGCTGCCTGAAGATGCTGTCTGTTCGTCATCCTCCCCGTAACTGTTTGCTGGGAGAAAAACACAACTTGGGCTTTAGACAGTCTGCTGCCCTGGGCCAAGAAGCCAGATGACACGGCATACTTGTAGCTCTCAGATGGACCTTCTGGGGAGAAAAAGGGGACCAAGGGTTTAGGGAGGACTGGGGAATGAACTTGAGAATCACCTGCTTCTTCAAAATTCTGGAAAGCCTGTGGATATCATATGGTATCAGCAACATTTACATATTATTATACCCTGCCCAACTCTGCACATTGCTCTCTTCTTTTTAAAAAAGGAAGATATTTAACAGAGCAGAACACAAAGTAAGACACAACACACATAGAGAACCACTTGTAAAATCATCAGCATGTGCAAAGACAAAGTAGTAAGCAAAGGACTTGAAAACTTATTCATGCTTCTATTCCCCTGCACCTTCTGCTAAGGTGGAGAGGGAACTTCTTTTGTGTAGAAAAAGCAACTCAGACGTAACCTGCTCTGGGTAATATCATGAACACATAAATACGGCACGTGGCTAACAGGCACTGCTGACTCCATCTGCCAGCAGCAGAGGAACTCGGGAGACCGATGTAAATTGTAACCTTTAAAAGTGAAGATACGCATTTGAGCACGTCCCTGTGAGTGCCCTTCCCCTCCTGCTACCAACACGTGCTTTGAATAGGAGATGACTGCACCCTCATTAGTGCGTGAATATCCGCCAGATGGGGGAAGGAGGGTTCACTACATACTCTATATACTTGGCCTTGCTTTGTCAGGATGAAAACACAAGAGAAATTCTGCTGATCTCCCTGCCACCAGCATTGAGGAAACACAACAGCAGGACGTTTCGACCCACCACCGTGCACAGAGAAGGGAGCGGTGGGGACAACAGGCGGTCGGTGTGTACGTGCATGTTTGTGTACGTGCGTGTTTGAGTACACGCGTGTGAACAAGCCAGCTGTCAAGTGCGGTCGGTCCGCTGCTTGCTCTTGGGCATGAAGTATACGATAGGGTTGCCGAGACTCGCTTTGATAATCACTATGGCAAAGCCAAGCAGCTGAAGAAAAGGGCATTGCAGATAAACGGGTGGAGGGCAGCTTTCTCAGTCACACTGCCTGCTTTGGGAGGGAAAGCACCTTTTTTCACCTCAGATCTCACTTGCATCAACCACACGGCTACAGGTGGGGAAACCAGATCCTGCTTTTACACACTGTGTTAGGTCTGTTAAAAATGTGCAGTATAAATTTAATGACAACTGCTATCTCTGCTCCATAAATTTACCTGCTGCTGCACAGAAGACGGCACTTGATTCCCTGGGCAGAGAGGACAGAGCAAGGAAGCCGGCAGTACCAAAACAAACTGCTCCCATCACCAGCCCAGCAGAAGTTGGCTTCTTCCATGCTGCCACGCTGGTAGAATTGACCCTCTGGTCTGATTTGCCACAGTTTGACAATAAGCCTGCTGTTCCTTCTAGAAAATTGCTCTCAATTGGAGGAAAAAGCTAAGTGTTCCTCCTCTGATAAAAATGAAAAAGGCTTTAGACATTAGTTTGTAAATGGTTAGTGACCAGCTATCATAAAAATTGATTCTTTTTCTGTAAGCTGTTAAAAATAAGTTTCTTTGAAATTTTTTAAAATAAAAATTATTTCAAGCTGTAACAACCCTATGGCCTAAATGTGCTACAATCTATCCAAATAATCAAAACACATAAAATTAAACATTCCTTTTCAGTCAACTGTGTTGTCAATTCACTATCTGCAGCTCATGCAACATCTACAAAATTAATTTAAATGCTTAGCAAATGCTAGTAAGTTCTATTTATACGTGTATATCTTTTGGCTATTTAAGTTATAAAATAAAAATTATTCCAGTTTAAACAAAAGTCCACTTTTCACTCAAAGAGCCTGCCAAAAATCCTGAATAAAACATCACCTTTAGTAATTAAGCCACATCTTTTGCCATCTTCTAAAACAACTGTAACATTAAAATCCTGAGCCCATAGGCACAAGGCTGTATACTTAAATAAATATGCATTAACATAGCGTACAATTCTGGTTATTACAAGAAATTTCACAAAGGCCGTGTGGATGCAGCACTCCTGGACTGCTCCTGTAAGGGCACTCCTTGGGTGGCCTGCATTCAACTCCCTGCAAAACGGAGTAGAGCCCTTTTTCTAAGACAAAAGGGGAAGGGTGAAGGGATGGAGGGGAGGAGTTTGGCCCACTTTGATATATTATTGGCCGCTTGACTTTGACTTCAATTTTACCAATCCCCAAAGCATGACTGCATCACTTGTTATGACACTGGATGCTATTTCTTACTAGCATTTGGAAACATACAGGCTAATTAAATGGTGGCACTGGGGAATCTGTAGCAAATGTTTGATATGTCTGCTTCTGAATGTCTCTTCCTGAGCAGCAGACAGCTCCATGTCAACTTAATATCTCTGTATTAATAAAACTAACTTTACCCAGGGGAGAGAAAAACGTTCGCCATTCAAATATACAAGTGTCCTGATTAGGAAAGGACAAGGGGGAAACATTTTCTGTATCACCATGGAAACTTAAATAAAGGACCCATAATTACAATCTAAATTCTGGAAAGATAATGAATACATCTTGAGATCTGCAGATGTTGTGTAGCATACACATATTTCTAGCAACTTCAAGTCAATTACTTCTATGCAGCATCTGTTTTACAAATCAACTTGCCACCACTCATAAGGAGGCATGTGGAATTTTTTTTTTTTTTTTTTCCCCAGAGGAGACAGTGGGGGAGGAAGAAGGGTGACCTCTTTTTCTGGCAAGGTATTTCAAACTACCACTATTTATTCAGAAATTTCAAACACCCAATCAGTTACAAAGTTAGCTTACAGGCATCCAAATACACTAAACTAAAATGCATGAAATAAATAATTCAAGAATTCTCTGCAGTATTACCAAGTATAAAGAATAACTTACTTGCTCAAAGCTTATCCAAGAAAAAAAATTAACCAAATAAAATACACAGTGTAGGTGTAAAATATAGATGTAAGGCATGCCTCCTGTCTGCCTGCACGTTAAAAAAAAACCAACAACAAACAACAGTCATTTTGGCTGAACAATGAAAAGTTTGCAAATGCCAAACTTCTGCTTTCCTGTACAACTAATGCTGCCCTTGTGCGTCCACCTTCTTCTGAAAGACTTTGATTCTGCTTTACGGAAGTCAGTGGAAGTTTCAATGGGAGCATCACCAAGCCCTGAAGGAAGCAAAAGTACTATACAAAAAAAATTTATCTGATCATATAACCAAAGACAATATCAGTATATCTATGCATAATGCATATACTCAGAGGATCCCAGGAGCGCTCTGTGCCATGTTCTTTGCTATTATAGAAGCAGTCACATAGCCCTGGCCTTAAAATTTTCATGATCAGAATGACATAGAGGAACAGTGATCTGCAACAGCTCCTAACTCAGCAAAACCCAGAACTGCACACAGAAAGAAAGGGCTTTTCTTTTGGAAAACTGGAAAGGTCTGCTGCAAACAAGGGATTTATTAAAGCTTCTCAGAAAAAAGGAGGAACATTTTGTAAAGGGAACAACACACGTGGAGTTGCTACTACCAATTCCTATGCAACTCCAGCTCTGATTTGAACTGTCTTCAACCTGGAGTCTTATTCTTGCTCTTGCTGTCAACCATTTGAACTGGAATTTCAAACAGAAGTACAAAGTAACACAACTACCTGATTTACGGGCTTGACTAAGGAGGAGAGCACCCCATAGCTTCATTTATGCTCAAAACTATTTGGAGATACAATCTTGGCACCAAACGACTTTCTTTTTATAAAACAGAAACAAAACCCAAAACATCCACCCAGACGTCAAATGTATTTAAAACTGATGGAGAACGTGCTGTGATACAGTAAAGCCATGCTTCTACATGTGCCATTATGGACAAAGAGATTGTGCACAGTGACCATGCACCACTGACTAACACTGACTGGTCATTTACTAACGAACAGAAGGCAGCCTTCAGCTGGGCATTCTCCTTGCACTCCGACCTATGTGGTTTCGTCCCTTTCTGGTCAGTATACCAACCAGGGAACCATTTGGTGCCCAGTGTTAAAGGTAAGGTCCACCCCTCTTTTCTGAGTGTCAAGCGACAGTGTCCTGCTTTTGCAACGCCTCAGTCTCTACCTCTTCATCTGTCCTCACGCCATGACCAAACCAACTGGGAAGCTCTCCGAGGTGAACACATGTGGGTGGTTGTATGCCGTGCAGGCAGAGAGAATCACAACTTGGCAGCTTTCATACCAGGGGACATTTCCAACAAAAAGAAATAAAAGGAAACAAAAAAAGTCAGAGAGTAATCAGAAACAAGACATTATTTCGCTCTGACCATCAAGCACCTCTATAGCTGAACAATAC
The DNA here is from genome assembly GCF_929443795.1 of Astur gentilis. Classification (NCBI taxonomy): domain Eukaryota; kingdom Metazoa; phylum Chordata; class Aves; order Accipitriformes; family Accipitridae; genus Astur; species Astur gentilis. The sequence goes on from NC_064904.1 coordinate 16,097,739, forward strand.
AGCAGTCAGAGTAATAGACTCCAATTCTGCACACTGCTGTGCAGAGAAATAGAGAACTGCCCACAGAAAACAGCATGAAAATCAACATATTTTCCTCTTGCTTTTTTCCCACTCCCAAATTCGGATTTTAAAAATAGGAACATGGGATTCAGCTTCAAACTCTCACTGGGCTGCCTAAGGTTCTTCCATAGGTAAGGGAAATGGCAGCCAAGAAGCAGGAGCACAATCATCCCTGATTTTCCCCAATCACCCAGTTTACATTTTACATGTGGAGTAAGCATGCGTCAGGCTTCATTTATGCTACTGGTTTTATTAGCACAGGCCCAGGATTTGTGGAGAAGTGGAAGAAAAAAAGAGATTACACACTGTAGGAAACACCGCCAAGCCAGGAAAACCCCTGGTGTGGATGCAGTTACATCTGTGAGTCAGCCTACACCCCTTTGCCAGCCCAGGTTAAGTTGCTTGAAGAAAACATGCAGCTGCAGAGGCAGAAAAGCACCTTCTGTCGGCAGATGCTGTGTCTACAGCGGCGACACTGCAGGGCACAGGCACACCTGTGTATGCTCTAGGGTGTGGGGCTGTAAATGCTCATGGACTTGGAAAATAAACAAACTGCTGGATCGCAATGGCCGATGAGTTAGAAAACACTGTCCCTTCCTTCCAACAAAAAAGAACGTTCACTTTATAAGCATTATTTTAATGAAAGTTTTCCTGGTAGCTCTCGTACCACAATGGGTTCAATTCCTTCAGGCTCCCCATCAATTGCCTCTTCAACTTTTTTCCTTGGCTTGGATACAAACTTCTCCTTCTAACACAAGGGAGCCACTTGGTAAGCTCTCTCCACTACAGAAAATGGCCTTCCACCTAGCAGAAATCAAACTGGCCAAGGAAATGCTCAGGAAACCCAGGACACTGACTCTTGCTCCTCTTTAAAGCAGTTTTACTATGCCACACTCACAAGCTGCAAGACCCAGCGTATGCATGCCAATTACATACCATTCATAGCACCCAATCCTGTAACCATTAGCTTCACACCCACAAGTCTTTGTTTGCTGATTAACAGGGTGGAAATCAACTCCCTCACGAAGATATTTGTTTGGGGTTGCTACGGATAACAACTGCATTGCAGGAAGGCAGATATTTATTTTCCCACTGATTTTGCTAATTGAAACTTTCTGTTTGCTACCAGAGGGTTGATTCACCACAGCCCCCCTTTACCACCGCTGTAACACCACCGTTTCCATGGCACTCCTGAGAAAATCACAGACTACAGCAGCAGCAGTGGGTGAGGATGTGGTACAACAAGACTCATATGTGTTCAGGACCAAAGCTGTCACCCAAAAGGGACAATCCTGTCCTCTTTCCCTTCCCCTTCCCCTCTTCCTCTTGTTTCAATTTTAGTAATCATGTGGCCAACTCACCTGATTCAAAAGTAATAGGGAAGGGGCTGGTAACTCTCAGCTGAAGCAACAGGCTGGTGCGGTTTACCACCCAGTAGCATGCTTGTGAGGCCAGACATGGAAAGTAGCACAACCGTGTGATCGGAGACGGACAGTATAACTCAGCTGCAGTTTTACATCAGCTACTGACAATAGTAAAACTGCACCCTCAGGCCCAAGGGTTTTATAGCTACGTTATTTACGGTAATAAGCCTAGACCCTAAAATTGACCCTGCGACACAGAGCTCCAGCAAACCTCAGTGCTCTCATTAATCCAAATTCAGGGCTTTCTCTCCAGCACTACCACTCTTATACTATTTGCTGGAAAATACTCCCACACAGATTATGCTGCTACATTTAGACCGTATGGGCTTGAATCTCTCTCAGCCTGAGGAGAGAAGTCCCTCCAAGTACCCAGCTTGCATGGGCAAGCACTCATGCCCAGTGCAATGAGTCCCTCCAGGGATGCTTCATCTCACACGGATACTGAGCTCTCTAGACAGGGGAGCACCCGTCTGAACATCAGGGAACTTTTAGGTAGGGTGATGAAGCCATGAGAGCATCAGCTATTTTCATGGTCATTAGAAGGGATTTTCTACAGATTTTGCTACGGACTGGTGTAAGATTCAACCTAAGTCATTCATGTTGGTCTACAAATAGGTACTGATGAAGCCTCCCTAACTCAGTCTGAGGAAACTGCAACGAGAATCACTCAAACAGCATCTGCAGAGCTACAGCCCAACCATATGTTCCTCATTACCTGGAAGACCCACACAGCCCAACAAAGCCCATTCACTGTCTATAAAACGGCACATTTTTTTCCTCCATGACTGTAATCTCACTCTTTTCTTTCATTGCAGTCTTTCCCCTTGGTTACTAAAACTGTTTCAGGAGTCTATGAGGCCACTCAAAATGATGGCTGCTCCAGCAGGTCATTGCAACAGCCAGAAATGAACTGGGCACAAGAAGTCATATCCATACCCCTATCTGGCAAGAGGTAAGGACCAACACCAGCCCAACTTTTGGCAGAGTGATCCCATCTCATATAAGCTTACATTAGTGGGTTTTGTGCTGTTAAGCAATGCAAAGAGGCTAGGAGGAAACGGAGATGAATTATCCATGCTTCCAAAAGTCCTAATGGTCATTCCTTTCTGCAAGCATTTGCTTGCCATCATGGGTTTGCATAAGTAGCCTTCTACAAAGCAGGCCAAGCCAGCAACAACTGCAACAACAACAACAAAAGTTCTACTGTTTGTATCATTGTATCAGCACACAGAAATACTATGTTCCAGCTCTGCAGAGTGCTGCTAGTATGCCTGCACGTAACCTCCACCACAACACAATGAGATCATTCACACCTGCCTCGCCTGTAGTAGGAGATGGAAGGTGAGGAGGCAGGGTTTCTAGGAGAGAGGCAGCACTTCCCAGATGCTGCCAAGATGCTGTTTATTGGTAAATGAAGCCTCTTGAGTCCTAAACAACCTTCCCAGAGGAAGATAGAGTCGCAACCACCATATGGGGAGTGGGAAGAGGATGCCACTTAGTAAAAGTGGATCAGAAAATACATGCACACACACACGCTCACACACACAATTTGTTCTGTAAATGCGCTGAATGGCAAAATCCATTTCTTCCTCTCAAATACATCCTTCTCCATACAGCTTATGCAACCTTCTAGGTGGCAAGAGCAGATGACAAGTACTCCTCAACGTCCTTCCTCATGCCCCCTAGGGACATAAGCACAAGGAAGCTCTGCCCACCAGACAAGGAACTTGGTGAAAACCCAAACCACTGATCCACTGTGGGCTTACAAAGATACCGTGTCTAAAATCACCAAATGAGGATGAACAGCAGTGTTGACAGGCCTAGGACAGAGCCTGCAATGGTAGCACCTTTGAAAGCTTGTGTTTTGAACCACTCTTTCTTTGGCTTCATTCCCCCAGCTGTAAAGCTGACATACTGCAATCTACTCTCCTTTCAGGGCTATTGCATACTCTCATCACCACTTATTTTTGGCATCATGGATGAAGATCCCTTATCATTTGAAACTTTGAAAAGATGGAACAGCAAAAGAGTACTTTATATTTTAAAAGCAACATGGTACCACCTTCACAAGGACAAAAGTCTGTGCACAAACACTTTCTGAGTGGTTCTGAATTTCCCAGAGAGAAAACATTCAATGCAAACTCATGTCTGCACTTCATTTCAGAGAGCTGTGGACTCGTACCACATTCTTCAGAGACCAGATGCATATCCCCAGTCACGTTAGTGCTTTCTCCCACTCAAGCAGCCAGGAGTATTTTCTGTGAAGTGCTTTTTTCCACCATCTGTCTTTGCTTTCCTTCACTCAGTCCAAGTGGTGCTATTGATTCAGTGTAGCCTCTTTATTTGTCCTGCTTTGAGTACAGGCTACATTCTGGCTAGAACACTGGCTGGCTCTGTAACCAGACAGGTGATAAAATTCATAAACACTTAGGATTTTTACTGGCCATCTATCTATTTTAGTCTCAGATTCAAGCAGAAGTTTTATTTATCACACAATAACAAATAGCATCTTTTTGTTACAGGAAATGTTTTGCTATATGGGTTTATAGGACCTAATGAAAACTCACTTCTTGCCTAGGAATTCTTGGCCATATGAAGGGTCATTTACTGAGGTCAGGAGTGATCATATACAGCAGAAAGAATAATTTCCTCTACTACAGCAATTACTGGCAAAAATCAATGATCCCTGTTAAGCTGGAGGCCAAGGTAAGTAAATGCAATAGTGCATTTTAAAAACTCCCAGAGCCTCAGAGGCGTGCCTCCCCTTACACATTTATTGAGGATAACTATCTAGCTATCGAGACAAGATTCCTATTAGGACGTCAAACTTCCTTGCATTCCAAGGCCAAAAAATTTATTTTAGTGCAACTGAAATGCAACCTTTAGCTAGCATTGAGATTGTCTAATTGATGGGAAAACATCTCCAAAGACTTTATGCAGTTTAAGTGTAATGCTCACCTATATATTACACTAGTATTATGAACACAGTGTCAGACAGCTCAGGAGACTCTTCAATCACAGAACTCACTGTGCAAAAATAGTTCAGCTCTGATTCAGAAGACTCAGCTCTGCTGGTGTGTCTGTCCCCATGCCTTTTTCAGAGCAGTCTCTGCTGAAACTGCTAACTTAATGGTCACTTTGACTTTTTGTTTGCAAAGGACATGGGCCCTGAGGAAGAAGTGGGCTAAAGCCATTACATCCATGGCACAATTATTGCTGCTCTTCACCTTTATCGTTACTACTTTTTTTTCCTCTGTAGATTTGGGCTGGGAAGCAGATGGACTGGCCAGCTCTACCCCTCTGCTTGCAGTGCACTACTTTTAGAAGTGGCTTATTGCTCCACTGGGTTTTTTCAATTCTTAAGCCAAATGTGCAATGATGGATTTGGCAGCCACACTCTTGCCAGCCACCCCCAGTCAGCTGAGCAGCGGTATCTTAGCCGCTGGGGGATGCAAAGGCTGTTCTCTCCCCGTTCTGCGATGGGAGACAGTTTCTCTATCAGAAACACCGAGGTTAGACAATGAAGGAGGGTCTCAAGGAAGCTGCCAGCGTAAGTTCATCTATATTTGCAAAATTTACAATGACGTGATTTGCAAATGGTGGCAGGGATCTGCAGGCATAGAAGGGTCTGCCTTCCCATTATTAACCTCTTAAACCAAACACCTGGTGTTGCAATATTTCCTGCTCAACTACGTCCTCATTTTTAAACTGTGGATCAAAAGCATCCAAAGTGAAAAACTTTTCCCTGCATTTGTTTGAAACCTTGGCACAAGATTACTAGCATCATTCAAGTACAGACCAGGACTCAGCGGCAGCCAAACCTACACCCTGCTGATTAGCATGCCTCACAGTATCTAACAGACATTTGACTTAAGAACCCAAGAATTTCATTGCTCAAACACTTTATTAGATCCCTAAGCCTAAAAATGGTTTTCAGTAATGTGTGTGCTGCTTAGGGACCTCAGAAAAGCTACTCTGGGAGCTAGGAAACATTTCCTAGGAGGCAAAAGTGTGATCAAAAACATATTTGATAAAAAGGAGAAGGGGTAATGATGGTTTTTAACTGTAATTTTATTTTATTCCATCTCAGAAGTGTGCTCTAAGTTTAAGAGAGGGGAACAACTATTGGATTTTCTTTTGCACCTTTTTTAAAACAAAATGATTCTCATCTAGGGTTGGTCGGTCTTCTTCCCCCTAAACCCAATAAACTATATATTGGAATGACCTTGTAACGGGTTTCTGTGGCTCTTTAATCACTAGTGGCTGCTAAATGAAGCATATCTATTTTCTCTGTTATATTACTATTGGCAACCAGGTCTTCAGTAAGTGCCCAGAAATATTTCCATGGCAACAAAAAGCATTCAGCATTGCTACTGTTTTGTGCCAATTTAGCTTTAAAATATTCTATTGTGGAGAGAAATACGGTACATTAAGTGAAATAAAGTCAAGATGCAATGTTCTGAAAAGAATATAAGGGTAAACAGGAAACATGTATTTTGCAGAAATGGAGGAAAAAATGCCAAATGGAAGGAGAAATGTTCAAAGCTAATATTGATGCTACTGAACGCCTTTGCTGAATGTCAGCAAGTCCATATGCTCGCTTACATTGTCACTTAGGGTTAGGTAACAAAGCTAACAGAAATAAGGATACCTCAAACATCTTCTCTTGATCATTTTAATCCATGACTGAAATTTTAAGTTGCCAGGGTATTACAGCCTCTCTGCATGTCTAGGTTACCATCAGAAGAGTTCATACTCTTGATGTTAGAGAATGAATCTAAAGGGAAAAAAAAGAAATAAAGAGTTGAAAAATGAAATACAAAGAGCATGTGTGTGGTTTGGAAGTGAAGGGTCACTTAGAAGAGCAAAACAAGTTCTTCCACATCAAAGATCTTGTGGAAGACATTTTCAAATCACAGTCCAGCACTTTCTCTCCTATTATACAACTTAGATAGATAGTTTTGAAAAAAAAAAAGCATCAAGTCCCAGCCCTCCAACTCTCAAACAGCCAACTTCATGACTATAAAGTCTTGAGACTATTGGATGGCCCTTTGTGCAGTGCATTGCAGAGATTAAAAGATAAAAGACTATTTGAGAGCATTTGGAGTGACATTCCCTCTGGTGTAAAAAGCTATGCAATGCCCTCTAAAGTGCTTTTTGTGGAAGTAGAGAGCTTGAGGCAGCAGCAATGTAGGTGCTGGGGAGCTCTGTAAGGCCAGGCTTCCAGTCCACAATGGCTCCAGACAGTTTACTGAGAAGGAAAGCCAATAAATATTAAGAGAGAGTCCATTAGCAACTTGCTAAGTACCTGCTCTCAGTTGGGAGAGAGGTTCAGAGTGACCCTCTCCTTTAGCTGCAGTGATGGGTAACTCTCACATCTGACTGTCACTCTGTGCCTCTCGCCAGGAAAATTCATTTGGTCCATCACACATTCCTAAGGACCCTCTTTCTCAGATGTCCCTGCAGACAGGGCTGCAGGTGAGAAACTGCTCTGACAGTCACAGCAGCCCATTCCTGGCCCCCATTTCCCTGAGACCTCACCACCTTTTCTCCCATCCACTGTGAGCAAGGGTGTAGTCCAGAGACAGGATAAAGATCTGGTGGCCACCATCAGAATAATGCATTTGGTACATGGCTGCTCCCCAGCCTACTCTGAAGAGCCCCAGGATTTGCTATGAATCACTCTAACAGCCCCTCTTAGGGTTACAGGCTCTGCAGAAGACAAGTTTGTGCTCTGCATAGCACTTGTCCAGGAGGATCCATAGCCCCAGCACTCCCTGGAAGGACACTACATACCCTGCTTCGTGGCGTCTGTGCACACACTGGACACATAATCCAAGCACACGCAGTAAATCCAGCCCTGCAGCATTGACTTCATGCCCGTGAACAAACCCTGTGGGCAGGGTATCGCATAGACAATGTATAGGGGTACCAGAAGATAGGGGATCTCTACAGGTTAGAGATTAGGCTCCAAGAGATACAGCCTGGGGTGCTTAACCTGAGAATTGGCAATTGTTCATATGGAATATGAAACAAGCAGTCCCAGTTTGGGAGACAGAACAGCTAGACCGAAAGCTCTTTTTAATTATTTACTCCCTGGCCATAACAGTGTGAGGAATAGTAATAAAGAAAAGAGCTAATTTTAACATTCATTAAAGAACACCATCAAGGTTTACACCCTCTCAGTCTGATATTCCTATTAAATATGAAAACAAACAGGCTGATCTTCTGCAGTCTGCACAGAAAAGGCTAAATATGTAAGACTTCCCTAGAAGCCAAGAGTGCTGAAAAGCTCTTGGTCATTATAAAACAAACATTTTCAAGAGCATCTACTGCCTGCTTCAAAAAAAGGAATTTAGATATTTGAAGCCAAATTCTGAAAACCCTCAGCGAGTCTCAAGCTCTTCATAAGCTCCATATTGTAGACCCACTCCCCCCTCCCCTTTCCACGCTTATTCCCCTTCCTAGGATGTTGGTAAAGAGCAGCTTTAACCCAGCAAGACCCAAGTACGGTGTCAGCAAGACTGCAGCTTTCCTGCTTGTGGTTGGGACATAGATCTCCATCAGTCCTCTGTGACCCAGGTAACTTCCAGCCATATTTATGGCGATATTTAGTGAGTACAAATCACATGGCTGAAATTCAGTCCTGAACACAATTGCCTGAAAAGCTGTTCATGTCACTTAATGATCAGAAGTCATAGTTAGGCCTATTTAAAACCGAAAATATCAAATTCAGTTCTCCTTCCCATAATCTCCTGCCTGCTGTCCTCTTCAGTCTTGTTTGAAAAGCTTGTGGGAGTGGTGGGAGGGGAGGAAAGAGATTTGAGAGCCTTTCATCCATAAAATCATGAGATATGGCTGGCTTTTTAGTACAGCATTTCACAGCACATGGCACAGTAACATCTTGAGATTCCTGGCACAAAGAAACAAGGTTTGAGATTATATATATCTTTAATAGCAATGACGCAAAGGCAGATGGTTCTCAAAGCAAAGGCTTGAGGCTAAACACTCCCTTTGAAGGGTCCTGCTACCAGAAACAAAACATGGGGAGAGCAAAATACTCCTTACTACAGCAACAGGGCCTGATTGCCTTCTAATAGACAGAATTTCACTCTGGAGATTTCCACTTATTTTAGTGAGATTAGTCTCATGAACGAGGGAAGATTGGAAACAGAAGAGGAATGGTTAGATTTTTCTTTGGGATTTGGGGAGTTTTATTTTAGCTGTGGGAAACAAAGACAACATAGAACATAATGAGCAGATTAGCAACTAAATCAAATCAATACCAGAAAAGAGAGGTCTGGATAATACTGTCAGGGTCCGTGCTAGCTGCTTACCTGCAAAACTTGCCTTGCCATTGTTACTTTTTAAGGAGCCACCCAAGCTGAGGTTGTGCTGATGACTTCCCGTCTTCACGGAGGGCTCACCTTCTTCCTCAGTGATGGGAGGAAGCTGATCAAGTGGCTGGAGATCTTCATTTGTCCAGTAGGATCCATTGGCTGTCAAAGACCTGGTGCTTTCAACACACTGCTCTGGTAAGCCTCTGATATTTTTAACCTGTTTTTGCCTCTGCTGACCCACGTCAGAGCCATGAGGGAGGTCTTGTGAAGCAAGATCAGGACCCCCAATGGGAACATCTTCTCTAGGATATAAGTATTCTTCATCCCAGAGGTCCAGGTGTTGTTCGTCATCTGATTCCTCAGAATAATCCTCATAAACTCCTCCATTATTCTCCAAGTCCTGGTTCCTCTCTTCTTCTGACTTACGACCCACTCCACTCAAATTCAGCAGTGAAGCAGATATAGAGTCTCCTGCTTGTTGGATAGCTTCATATATTTGAGACATCCAAGAAGACAGTGGCTGAAGGAAATTCTGAGCAGCCTCAGAAGCCATGTTTAACACTATGCCAGTATCTGGTGATCAGTTGTTCAGCTTTGCCAGCATGTCACTTACAATTCAGGGAGCTACAGAATAAGCACCATAAGAGATTACTGTAAATTGCTTGTCCATCAACACCTGTCGACACACTATCTACGTAAGATGTCTAGAACTGAGAGGAGAAATGGAAAAAGCACTTCTACCCATGGAGAATACCACTAGAAATCCAGAAATGATGGACAAATTACACATATTCCTGCAGAGATCTTGAAAGCTTTCATTCAACTGCTAAACCTTATATAAAAATAAAAACATAGAACATCAGAACAGAAATACCTTTTCTGAAGCGCACACATTCTGGTTACAGGTGTCTGTCAGCAGACCTGGTAAAAAAGGTACAAAACAACCTGCAGTCAAAAATCTCAAATAATCTCCTGGCCCCGACTTCCACCACATCCTTGGCATTAGCATGTCCAGATAGAAAAATTGAAGAGTGGAGAATGAGGGGAGAATTATGATTTGATTGATTAAAGTGACAGGCCTAAAGCATACAGAACCAGCCCATGACAGACAACTATCTCAAATGCTTTGCTCCAGAAAGGCTCTGAAGAAGCCCTCTCTGCCCACAGAGTACCACAACCCAGAGTCCTTCTGCCCTTCACAGAAAGAAAAAAAAACCCAAACCCACAGGAGGTGGAATATTGTAGGTATGAAATGATGGGAACAGAAGCAAGTTAACAAAAGCATTGGTATCATGTCGATATGATATGTTTTCTCAGAACTCATCTAAACCCTAAATAAAAACATAACTTGTAGAAAGTTAAGGTGCCTTTTTGCCTGATACACATCTTCCCACATTATCACAAGACAGATATTCTTTCAGGAACTCTAAGAAGAAGGAGAAACCTACAAATAGGAAGATGGGTTTAGAAAGAAAGAATTAAATAGTTGCAAATTTTAGGCTAAAAGACAACTAAAAAGAAGCAAAAAGAAGCTTCAAAAATTAATACCAGTGTCTTGCTGAATTTAGAGGTCTAGGAGCAATCAAACTATAAAAGGGTAAATACAGTATAAGCAGCAAGAAAATAAGGTCAGCAGCAATGTGAATTACCTTGTGAAATGGTCTCCAGAGATATGTAGCGGGAAACCCAGTGTTCTGGATTTTTAAACGGAGCATAGACTAAGGAGATCCCACCTTGCTTGGTGAGCAGCTTTTTTACAGATCAGATCAATGACTTAGGAGGTCTTTACCTTTGGAAACATGCGTGCCAAATAATTTCGTTTGCTGATGTTCACTTACACTGCACACACTTCCAACAAGTTTATTATCAGCTTCAGTATGTACTAAGAATTACAATCCTAACAAGAGCAGTAAATGAATGTAGGTTACTAAAGCCATTTTAAAAGCTGATGGCTGTTACAAACTCTCCAGGCTCAGGGCACACACTGTCCCAGTATCCCACCTGTCAACCACTGGCCTCTGGCTCAGCCGCTGGGACCCAGGTAACGTTCCCTGACACACATTAAATCTTTGGCAAAAAAGAGACAATGTCATGGTGTAATCTCTCAGGTGAGTTATTCCCTTCATCGACTGCTTTGTGCAACTTATTTTCTCATAGACCTAAAGTGATTACACACTCCAAACAACACATTTTCAGCATAATGCAGACTTGCTACTGGTAAGTCACAGCACCAGAAAAGTCACTGGGAGGAGATGGTACTTGTAAACAGCGAGGTTCTCCCAGGCATGGAAGGAGATGAATTAGGTTGAGTAAGTACTGGATACATTTTTAACCTCTCTTTTATTTACAGGCAACAGCCAATGAATCTCTGATTTCTGATAAAAGGAGAACTTCCTAACGCCCTGTCTCCATCTCAACAGCAAGATACATGACAGCAGTAGCCCTTGGAGGGATGCAGGCATCCAGGAGTGACAGCTAACCAACGCAGATAAAACATATGGGTGCTAAAATGAAGTGCTGATCTGTTCTAAAAATCAACAGAACATAGACTTGTGATATTTGCATAGGGAATAATTAGCTTCTCTTGTTATTAGATTTCAGAGCTAACACTCGACTGGTCCAGCAGAGCCATCCCACTTCTCCGGGATGCTGTGGCTCATTGTACCACGGCTCAGGCAAACATCACGGTCCTGCACAAGAGACTCCGCATTAGGGAGGTTGGTATCACAACCATAAAGACAGAGGGAGTTTTTCAAGGAGAGATTTTACTTTAGTCATGGAATTAAAGCAGTGATCTACAGTCATCCGAAGAGGCAGATAAGACTTGAACATGCATCCTTCATGTACCAAATAGTTGCCCCGATCATCTTGCTATAAGTAGGCTGGGGGGAAACATGACACAGACACACGTATATACACATCCACAATTCCTACTCAAGACCTGAAAATTTGTGTGGATTAAAGCCGGAGAACCCCAACGAATGGCTTGGTTTAAGTTTACAAACAATGCATAGACACTGAAGCGTATTTCACCCAAAATATCTGAACCACTTTGCAGTAACACCTGCAACACACCTGTATGACTTGTAGTCCAGGGCCTACATAATCCCTCCAGGCAAAAGCAATGCAATTTCCAGGGTACCTGACTCTGTTTAGCCTTTGCTTGGCTTTTCCTCCCATCCTCTCCCTCTTACTGAAGACTCCACAGTTAGCGATGCGCTGAACAACTAGAGGTCAACTGAATTATAAATTGCGTTTTTTTGGTCTTGCAGCAGATTGATAAAATGTGTAACAAGCTGCAGACAAGTTTAGGCGGGCAATGTTTTTACAAACTCAACAAAGGATCAAAGGGGGCTGAGTCCGTTATAGGCTTGCTGTTTCCCAGGAGCTCTCTACCTTAATTAGCAGGCACTGCTCTAACAGGGTGTTTATGATATATTTCACAACATGGCCTTTTCAACATAATGGATTTTTACTTTTGAATTCTCTAACAATTTTGACTTGCATTAGGAAAGAAAAAAAAAAAAAAAAGAACCGAGAAGGGCATTTAAAATGTGTGGGAAAGAAAAATCCATTTCTTTTTAAAAGCATTCATCAAAAAAGAGGGGGGGGGGGAGGGAACAGTTTAGCAAATTCACTTCGAGTTCCATCTTCTAAAACTAACCACAAGAATTTTCACACTGAATCGCCTGCTTAACTTAAAGATCTTTTTTTTTTTTCCTCTTGGAAAATCGGATAGCTAAAAGGATCAATGTTAAGCCTCTCACACAAACCATCATAACCTTTACTACAATCTATATTCCCTTGTCTTGATAGGATCATTATTCCCGAGTAGCATTCCCATTGAGAGGTGCAATTACTGTATGGCTAAATAAAGAAGACTATTAGCAGAATTTCAAACACTACCACAATGCAGAAATTTGTAATATTAGCAAAGTGTCTTTCAATCTTCTTGATATGCAGGCTCCTAAAAAATTGCCATCAGACGTGCGTTTCTTACAATTTCCCTTATTCAAGCTGTTGTAGAACATAGGCACAAATTTCCTTTTCTTCAGTCACTTTTTGTGTCGCCCTTGCAAGTTTTCTACCAAACTCCTTCCTTGCAGGGAGGCTTGTAGACCACAGGTTGAAAATAGTGTCCCAGCATATAATAATGGAACAATTTTCAAGTGAGTGTTTATTTCTGAAACACTAGACAAGAAAGAAATCCACAGCCTCACCTCTCTGCCTGGAAATATACTGTCCCATGTAGAGACACAAGAGGAAATCAGCTTCCAAAGATGAGAAGACATCTTTGTCACATCACTGTTTTAGAAGGATACACTTCTGCCACTACCAAGAAGCTTTTTTAGCCATCTGGGCAAGTTGCTGAATCCATCTGTCCACAACTGAAACTCTTGAACACTGTGCTGGGTCACCAGTTTAGACAGCCACTCTACATGTACTCAGAGGAACAATTCCTGCCTTCCCCACTTCTCAGAAATTTTAATTAAGACACTAATAATGATTTACCTTTATTGCCTGTTCTCACACAGACACCATCAGCCCCTCATGCCCAGCTGGCATGCCACAGATCATATCCATGGACAGGAGCTTTATTTGCGAGGACACCTAGGAAAAGCAGTGTTACAGATCCACCATGAAGACTTGCTCCAGGCTTAGGTGGGAAGACCTAAACCACCGTGTGAATCGAAGCTGATGCCCAGAACCTCAAGGGTCTGTGCAAAAGGCAAGGCCGTTCTGCTGATCGTGAAAGGAGGAAGTAAGGAAGGCTTGGAGGGGTAAGATGATTCAATAACTCTTTTTAAGCTACTGAAAACTATAATGAGCCTGATCCTCCTTTTAGACTGGAGCCCAATTAGCACACATGTAAAATAGCAGGGGGGAGATTAGAAATGTACTCTGCTGAAGGCAGGCAGCAGCCACACTGGGCCAAGAAATCCTCTATCCTAGTTATGGGAAAAATCTCCTCCTGTAGTTGAGAATCATGTTTAACAAGATGTTAGCAAAGCCCTTCCATCCTTACAGTGAAGGATAACCAAACATTGCTACAATGAAACTGTATTTCCAGTTAAAATTGTCACAGTGCCAAAACCAGCCTGTGCACTTGAAGCTGTTCAGATGATTGGAGCCTCTTGCAGAAGTGTTATGAGGAAAGTTCACAGACAGTGTCCAAGGTTCACATCAACTGTAAGTGTCACTGCTGACCAAGCTTCCCTAAGGTAAAACAAAGCAGAAATACAGAACATCTCGGTACCTTTTTGGCCTACGTGCTATAAAAATGCTATTTATGTAGCTGAATTTAACACAAAAAGAGGGAAGACAGAGGCACTTTCCAAGTGATTATGTGCTCTGTAGTAATAGTTTTCAGCTAGTGATTCAGAAACTCCAGGGCATTCAAGGAAGATCTAATGGTTTATGCCAATAAATTACACGCATTTCATTGGAAACATTCATGGGTTAGAAATCAACAAGCCAATAAACCCACTGCTGCAACTCATTGGTCCTGCAGGCCCCAAAAGGGTGAAGTGAAAACAAAGATGAGATCAGACAGACAGCAATGAACCCTGCTGCATGGGGTTTAGCCTATGCAGAGGAAGCCTGCAGACTTATTCCTCACTCCCAAGTCATCTCATGTCTTTGCAGGCAGCTTGCTACTACTGATGCTGTGCCAAATTAGTTGTAAAAAATGATACCCAAATGACAGAAGTGGTTTTGATCGGGATATTTAGCCCCATGGTGTCTCCTTCTTTCATCCCATTCCTTTGTTGCATGCTCTCCTTTTGTCAAAAATAATGGCAACAGTTACTGATCCTCACAGTTTCAGTGGGATGGGGAGAAGAGCAAAGGGATAGAAGAAAAAAGGAATTATGCAAATGTGACATTAATTGTTCAAAACCATGGAGCCTTTTTCAAAAAAAGCAGGTCTCTCCACCATATAGAGTATATGGTGATAAATTCAGGCAAAAAAATGCCCCTGGAAAACCAGCATCCAACTGTTATGCTGAGAAGCTCCACCAGCAACAGGGCTGAGGAGCTGATGGTGATTTCCTACTCTGACCACTTCACACCTTTTGTTTTTGATTAGACCGTAAGACCCCCTGAACCCAGAAGTGTGTTCATTTCATTTAAGTCCAGCGCGCTCACAAAACAGGGAATCTGTGACTGCACAGATAGATACTATTGCCACCAACATATTAATACAAAACTTGAGGGAATTTTCAGGAGGGAGAAAATGGAAACACCTACCCTGACCATAATATTTGCCCTGGATATACTGGAGAGCCAGATTCTGCCTCAGCACTGGTATTAAGTCCAGAGTCACTCCACTGAAGCCAGTCACATCCTCCAAATCAAAATAAGATCCTTTGCATTCAAAGAGCTGCTTCTTGTCACCATAGGCATAAAAAAGTAACAGTTCTGTGCCAAGTGGTAGTACAAAAAAGACCAATGAATAACTTCAATTATTTATACTTCTCAAACTGAGGGTTACAGAAAGGGCATTAAGAAAGTCACAGATCATTGGAGTATTAGAAAAGTGGTGTTAGTAGTGGCAACTGTGCTCTTTCAAGGTAAAGGAGTGAGAAACATCTGTAATTACTGGATTAGGGGAATGAAAGAAGAAAACTGCAGTCAGAAATTACAGCACATTCTGTAATTGAGCTGCTGTTGTTCCTCCGCTTGCCTGAAGACAGAAGAGCCAAAAGGAAATCACAAGTTCAAAAGGCTGGAGAAACACCAATTTACACCACCAGTCGAACCCACCCACCTGTGCTGTCAAGCTGTTGCATAGAGCAGACCCAATAGACCCAGTCTCCACCCCGCCTGCAATCCTGCTACCCAGTCTGCAGCAACTGAACAAGCCAGGGTCAATCAGAGCAATTACTTGCATGGAAATTAGCAGTGGGAGAGTACTTCTAGCTGTTTAACACAATGAAGATATTTTAGAAAAACATTTTGAGGAGTCACCCAGTTACTGTTACTCCTTCTTCCCCCACACACACTCCATCGTTACAGAGCCTATGGAAATTGCTCTGTATGGACCACCATCGAGCAGTGCAGACAGTGCTGTTTGGGAACCAAGCCCTAAGTGGCAAATGCAGTAGATGATTATCCATTCCTAGCTATCCATATTTGTATCTGCACATGGCTAAGTCCGTAGCTCCCACCTCCTTTCAATTCTGCTAAGTCAGCCGCCAGTCCAACTGGACATGCTAGGAGGCTGAGGGGTCACTGGGAAAACCAGACCTAGTTTCAAATGATTTAAAAGAATTCAGAACCATAGATCCGAGCAGCCAGTTGTCCCTACCAACTTAGGAACTCTTCCTCAGCTAGTCTTATCCTTCATTAAATTCAGCCTTACTACAAACCAGGCTCTCTAATGTCAAGGGCAGGCATCAGTGGCAACAGTCACGCTGTCCCATGCCCAGCCACTCTTCCTATGAGCCTCTATAAAAGCAATTGAGAGAAAAAGCAACGTAGAAGAGTGGCTTCAGGTGGGCACTGAGAAACTTCCCTTTCCAGAGCTCCTCTTCCTCCTGCCACCGGCTGGTCAAGGAACCTAACACCCTGGTTGATGCTACATACCTCAACTACATGACATGAATAACCCCAGACTCATTTTCAATCTGCACCTTACCGAGGACAACGGAGCTACTGGTTACTCAGCATCAGGGTTACAAAGACCAAGCACAATTGTATTTCTTTGGAGAAGGACATTCCTGGGCTTTCCAGGACTTGCCACACCGTGGGAGGAAGCCAGTCTATTGCGCACGCCAGACTGGTACTGTCACACTCACCCACGTTACTTGTTTCTAAACATGAAGCTAAGCCTCTGCTAGCATATGACGGTCCCACACGCTGCACATGACGGGTCCCCAGTGCCTGGCTGGGCCCAGGGCTGCACTGATAAAGCAAGGTTGACATCCAGGCAGCACTGCTAACATTCCTGCCTTTGTTGAGTGTTATAGGTGTTGATGCTTTCCTTAAAGCCTCAGCTACAGGAGAGGAGTAATTTATATAAGAACTGCATCTCTGTTTATTTATTTTAAGTGTGCTGCTAGCCCCAGAGGCTAGAGCATTGGCTGTGCAGAACAGCTTGAGAACATGAACTGAAAGCACTCAAGCCTGACAAGACAGAAAGGAAAAATGGAAAAAAATGTTTCTTCAAACCTCATGATGTTTAAGCTGATTTCACATATCAGGAGTACATCCTTAACATCACGACATGTGATGTATAAAGCACAGTCAGGAAACTACAATTTCTTTCCCAGTCTCAGGTCACATCATTATAAAAAGATTACAGTATAGAACAAAGAGGGCCCTTTTCTTTTTTGAGTCACAGCACTGAAGCACATGGTTAGATACAACTCTTTACACAAGGGTTTGCCCAGCACTGTCACATGTTTCTGTGAAGTTCATTTCCCCATGAACTTTTGAAGCAAAGGGCTCAGCAACACTATAAACACCATACGTAAGAAGACCATCACCACCTTTTGGTCCTGACATTCACACTACTGGAAGGGACACCAAACCATCACAGCATCAAAAGGTCTCACACAAGACTCAACTGACATCTGTCAGGCCTTTGTTCGAGGGAAAGTCCTTCTTCCCTGTGTGGGGGGGTGCTCTAAGGGGAAATTTAACTCCCCCACACACTCCCCCACCACCTGAAAGATCACCAATGCTGTGAGGAACCACTCCAGCTGACTCCATTAAGGCCAAAGGTGTGGTGGTTAATCTTTCCCCTGCTAAGGAATTTTGTACATGACCTACATCAAGGCTCTACATCACTCCAGTCAGTTCAGGACTACTTCATGCCGCCACCACTTCCTTCTGCACATGCTTGGGCATAGCCAAGCAAACTTGATATGCGTGAAGTTAACTCTGTGCCACCCTCCTATTGGTTATGTTTTTACCAGCTTCTCTATCGAGCTTTACAGCCTGCTCTGAGCTCTCCCTTGCAGTGCCAAGTCCATCCTAAATACAGGCTGGCTGTGCCTAGATAAGCTCCAGTCCCCCCAGTGAATGGACTCCTGCAGCTGAGTGAGAGGCAATCAGAGCAGCACATCCTTGCTCAAGAGATGGGCTCATTCACTAAGGTCAATGAAGCAGTCAAGAATAGGATCCACAAAAGCATCACGTAACAAAAACGTTATCCATTGTGTCCCAGTAATTAAGAGACTTTGTCCTGGAGTCTCCTGAAAGGTTTTCAATTAATTCTTCATTTCCACAAAGATCTTTCCCTTACCTTGTTCCTTTCATAAGGACACAAACTGTATAATTAAAATTAAATTAGGAACAAACCAGCCAGATGTATCCTAAAGCCATGATGATGAAAACGCCTATTTCATTCTGCCACTTGCCTCTTTCTGAGGTCAGGCTCTCTACAGAAAAGCAAAAACAACAAAAAAGAGACATTGACACTTTACAGTACATGTTCTGAATGTCAGCCTGTGCACCTGCAAAGTAGACAGATTTGCTTATGTTTCTATACCAACTCTCTTTTTTATCAGTAGATAACTCAAAACTCAACTAGATCCAAAGACAAGAGAAACGTCTCATGCACTGAACCTACACACACCTTCTCAGGCTACAGCCTTCATTTACCTATGCTGTTGCAAAATGGGATTTATCCTACTGTAGATGTTATAGTCATGCCAGAGGGATCAAAATGAACAATGCCTTCTCTCTTATTTAGACAGTTATAAACCTGATAGTCATAGCAGACAGATATGTTCTAACCACTCTTAATTCCAGATATGGAGAAGCAAAAAGATTTCCCCAATTTGAAAGTTTAGAACTGGGAAGAACAATCATTAGTGGGTTACATGTTAAAGTGCAGCAGAGTCTTCAGAATCAGGATCTCCTTGTAACAAACACAGCTTACCAGAAGAAGTTGAGAGGAGAAAAAGTGAATCATAACCAATAAGATACATGTTACAAGCACCCCCATCCTGCTCCCTTCTACCTAGCAAAGTCAGATTCTGAATTTGAAACAAAGTCCTGCTTGTCAACACTCTTCTTGGGAGAGCTCCCTCACAAGGCAACTCCCATGCTAGAAACAGCCTTTCCTGGCTTCCCAGCCCAAGCTCAGGCTCCAGGTTTCTACATTTGCCATATGACATGTTATGTCAGCCCAGGGTTTAATCTATTCTCTCACGCTGCTGTCCTTTAAAAGCATTAGCATTTCCTACAGGCATATTCCATATTGGCCTTACAAGTATCAAAACGCTATGGTGAAATTTAAACTAAATATAGAGATGATATTTTTAAATAGCTCTTAGCTCCAACTCGCCAAGCTGATTTTGTTTGAACGGAAAAAGCAGGCTCCAACTTTAAGCTTCCATTGTAATTAATGATTACAACACATTCCTCCGCCGTATCAGATTTAGCACCTCATTAATGTGTGTGGTATTTTGCTTGTACGGCACAGCTGTAGTTAAAGTTGAATTAGTGTTTCCATTATAAACCCATGTTTTCAAAGGTTTATTATGCAGACACATAAGATTTAGTCTGAAATGAACATTGCCATCGAGTGTGTCAGCTGGGAAGCAATTTTTTGTCCTTCAAAATTTGGAAGGAACAAAACACAAAAAAAGCAAGCCACCCTGTTTATTAATAATTCATATTTTAAAAAGCATTGCAAATACATGTTTACATGATAGCCTGTGACAGTTCCATAGAATGTCAACACCCACACACTCCTGGGAGATGTGTCATCTTAAAAACTGAAATAAAAGCCACAGTTTTACACCACTTGATGGGAAGCAAATAGAAGGGAAGAAAGACTTAAAAATAATATTGATGAAGGAAACTTATTAAAAAAAACCCCATGTCTTTATTTAGAAACACTGAAGTTGGGAATTTCAATGGTGAGGGGGGTGGGTGGGAATAATTTCAAGTACCATTTGTACTTTTAACTTTTTGGTGCCTGTCCCTGGCTCATTTATGCATTTAGCAAGAAGCAGTCAGTCCCACTGACTTCCTATCACATGAAGCATCCAAGCCTTCAACTGTCCATAAACGCTGGACTCTTATGGTATGACCAGATCATGCCCTTTGCAACAGCTATGCTAAAGTCAGTGTACAAGGCAAAACGTACAACAAAAACAATCCCAGGGTCTCCACGCTTCGTGATTGTGCCCTTCTACAATTAGCTTTATAACTGAACCACTGCGAGGCAGACCTTTTAATTGGGAGGCTTCTAAGCCTTCTTCTTGGCTGATTATTTCAATGATTATATACTTATGACATGCAAATTTACAAACAAATGTATGATGAAATTACCAATTTCTTAGTAACCACCATTACCAGAACGGATGCATTTTTGATGGCTGAGAAACATTACAATGTTATTTTTGTAACACTGTAAAATTCCCTGTTATTTTGACTCAAGGACTCATGGGTTTACCCAAGACATAATGTTTCCAGACAAGAACAAACGCATGAAAGAGCGTGTAATAGCTACTACAACAAAACCAGGACAGGCATATCCTTCATGAGCAGAAAGGCAGTGTCATTACTCAGAATTGCTCACATTTTGCTCTTCACTGGATTAACAAAACATTCCCACAAGAGACAGAGTGGGGAGTGTGATTCTTCCCCAGTGTTGCCCTACATTTTTCAAGAGATTACTCCAGACAACAAACATAATGGGAGTATGGTAGCAATTGCATACTCATTTGATCAAGTTCTGGAGGTTACTATAGTCTATCCCAAACCCTGCTGTTTTCCACACAAAGAACCTGAGACACAGCAAATGGGTCTATCTCTGTCCTGACAGCAATCAAAGCCTCAAGAAGATTCTGTACATCAAAGATGGTATAATACTGTGATACTTACCAAGGCCCTCATGAACTCTGGACTTTTCTCTGTACTGTTTTCTTCCTCCTTATTGTTCCAGGCATGGGAGCCCACCTCTCTTTTCAAAGCAGAGTTTCTTGTTGATGAAGTGGAAGAGGACTGCAGGGAGGCTAACGAAGACTCCAACTGCAGACAAAAACCCAATGGCCTCAGGAGTAACTAGGAACAGAAAGGCAGAAAGAAAACATCAGCGCAAGTAGGAAAAACTGCCCAGAGAAAAATGTGGTTTAATCACATCTGCATCCATGGCTCTGCTTCCCCACCCCCTCCCCGGAAGAAATACCAAGGAAATTCAGCAGAACATGGACTTGCACTAAATGGATGCAACACCTGCATTGGGCCAGCCTACCGAGGACATCAACAACAGGGTACATTACACACCAAACTTGGTTCCAGTTAAGGTCTTCATTTCTGTCACATGATGAACTCCAACACAGGAAAGACTCCAAATGATTTTAATAAACTTTTGTATCTATGCAGAATTCTACCACCTCCAAGAGAGACACGCTTAATCTATACTGCAACAAGGATCCAGCCAAGAAAGGGCAGTTGGTCATAAACCATTGCTGCACACCTTGCAGTAAATTCTAAGGGGAGGCTGAGGGGAGGATTAGCTTGTACGGTGAAAGGCCCCAACACCTCCTTTGCAATTTGTGTATTTTCTCTAAAACCATCAGATTACACTATAATGGTACTCACTAACTTTATTACATTTACTAAGAACCAGGTTAATGTATAGCCTATGATCTTCATTTAACTGTTACTTTACCCTTAAGTAAGAAGTATATTACTGTACTACATAATTACCATTCTTTCCTGCAAAAGACCAGTCTCCAGCTCAGGTAATTCAGTTTAGCTCTCTTGGTGTCAGGTTTGGCCACAAAATGAGCACAGTGGTTTTGCATCAGCTGATGACCTCGTCCTATACGTCAACATCCCTATGTCAAACTGTAGAGAAACAGTCTTATTTCAATTTATCACATTCTGCCTGTACCACTGGGTCTGCAACAAACCACAGGCGCCAGCAAAAAGCTTTTAAAGCCATTTCACCTCTCTCACACATATCAAAATGCCAAAACAAGGGACAAACACTACATACATCATCTGATGTGGATGGCAAGGGCACACACGTCAAAAACTGTAAGTGCCATCTGAAAAAATAAAAAATAAAATTGGCTTGTTATTCTGGTAATTACTTCACCAGGAAGGGGTGAAGTTCAGTTGTTCAATTCAAGTCAAAGACCCCATAAAAATGAAACATCAGCAGCATCAGTGGCACACCAGGGATGCCTGTGATTGCAAAGTTGCAGCTCACAGATGAGATGAGCAGGAGGAAAGGATGTCAACAGAGCCAGCCCTGCCTGTGAAACATCCCACTGGGAGTTGACAAGATTTGACTCAGCAAAAGACTTAGTCTAGAAGAGCTACACTGTCTCCAGTTACAGCCTTGATAGTGCACAGTAGGACTACAATCTAGGGGATTAAAAACCCCTAAATTAATACAAGCCAACGTGCCTCAGTTGGAAACAAAAATCACCAATGCATAGCAGCAGCAGCAGCCCACATGCAAAATAGAATAGTGTTTGGGACTGAACCCAGAGGAGGTGGCTCTGACCTTGCTCACTCCAGCCTAAGGAAGGAACAGAAATATGCACTGAATTACATACAGCATCTTAAATGACAAGATCAAGTCTACATTTCTGTTGCTCTCTTATGCATGGGCACAGTCACTTCTCTGGCGATCACTTCTGTGTCCCCCTTGTGCCACACCATCACTAAGCAGGGTCCATGCAGGCAGTGGGTCTCCCTGCGAGCACTGAAATTTAGTGCAACAGCTTCCCTGGATAATTTGGCAGGCTCACACCAGCCCTATCTTCCCCTCACTCCTCAAGCCAGGGAGCAGGGCTGGGGATGTGAGAGTGGCTGAGTGATACATCTACTCTGGCTATTTTCAGTTGCTGAAATCATCATTAAGTGGCTACTGGAGCCAAGTATAAATCAAAGGAGCTGAGTATAAATCAAAGTAGCCATAACCCCAGAATATACATGACAGCCTGGCTGGGTCCCATCACTGACAACTCCTTTTCTTGAGCATAACATAGGCAGGAAGGAGCATTATGCTTTATCTTACATATAAAATGCTTGGGATCACCACATCTCAGCACACGGGGCGCTGGGGGTGCGCACGGTCACAAGCTCACATGCATGCGTGTGTGCGCGTGTGCATAAGCTCACGTGCATGCGTGTGTGTGTGCATGCGTGAAGTTGGAGCAGGTGTGTAGCAAACTGACAATCATGTTTTGAAGGCTCTATGTGAGTGATTTCATCACAGAGGGTGTGATGTAGAGGGGTGGCAAGGACACCACTGTTACTGTTTATTAAGCCCTTTTATAAAATCTTAGCTCTGAGCCCAAGGAGATGCCAGGTTTTCCCCTTCTCAGACAGGGTACAAGCAAGCCACCAGTTTTTTTAAACACAAATTGTCCAACACATGCTCCAATATGCTACACAACACCCAGCTGCAGAAATCCTCAAAGTGCCCCTTTCTCCAACAGACCTGCACAGTACCTTGCAAAATTCCAGAGGAAAAAGCAGACCCTTGACTAGATCCGGCATCCTGAAAGAAAGTTTGGAGAGAAATTCTCAGCTTCTATGCACTTGCTCTAAAGGATCTCAGACTGGCACAGCAGCATTATTGTCCATCTATTCTTGTTTCCTGGTCAGCTACAGAGGAACAAGAAAGTAGTACTGCAGTGGCATAGGACTTGGGACAACCCTTCAGGCTTCCCCTACTCTGCGGGGCAGAGATGTAAAAGGCAACTCCTGTCAGAGCTGACGAAAGGTCCAGCAGCAACTACTAGGAGGAAGCTTTCAAAGCCAAACACTAACAACTGTGTCCACACAGAGGCAGAGGTTTTGGGAGCACAGTAAGGAGGGACTGCACAGACCCCTCCCCATACATCCTGAACAGCAAAGACTATCAGCCAGCTGCCAAGAACAGCTGAGATCCCTGTTCCACCCCTCCCTTCACTGTAGGCACCAAGAAAAGAGGAAAAGTGCCCCAGAAGGACCACCACAGCTCTGGCAGCAACTGACACCTCCTGCACGGATAGCTCCCGCAGCAAACCACAGAGTCCCTCTCCTAAAGAGGGTCTGCCTGACCGCGAGGAGGTGGCTGGGACTTCTGCACCACAAGGCAAAAGAGCTTGTGCATCCTGTCCTACGGCTTTAAGCAGAAGTTTCCTCTTCTCTCCCCCACATTACCCATGCCAGATAGGTCTGTGCCACAGTGTCTCTGAGGGAGGGCTGTGATTTTGCACCTGAGCACTGTCTCACATACGTGGGTAGAAACTTTACAGTCTGTGCACCTGGCTCCAGCTGGAAGCTCGTATCCCTCTGCGATGGGAGGCACGCTGGCTCTCTGCTCCTCCACCATCAAG
Source organism: Astur gentilis (assembly GCF_929443795.1). Classification (NCBI taxonomy): domain Eukaryota; kingdom Metazoa; phylum Chordata; class Aves; order Accipitriformes; family Accipitridae; genus Astur; species Astur gentilis. The sequence continues at coordinate 16,121,868 of NC_064904.1, forward strand.
AGCAAAACATGCTGCACCTGCATACGGTCCTGGTCACGTAGCCCAGCTCTCCTCAACCCTCTGCTGAAGGGCTTTCTCTGAAGACTTGAAACTCTAGGCTAAGACTATGCTTGGGAAATTATTGTAAAACTGATTTGGAGTAGAGGCCTGGGTGGGGTTGAAGGAGGAAGAGCAGCAGAAATGCACACACGTCACTTGTGTTACAGCATTGCTGGAGTGTGTCAGAGTTTCTCACACAAGTAAAATGCCCTGCCTTACAGAAATAGATGACAGACTGTACCTGAGGGCAAGAAGAAAAGACATAGTGCGGTATTCAACTGTTGGTTCAACGCCGGGCACCCAAGTCCAGGGAAGGAGCTGGCCACCATGTGCTTTGGGACATGAACAGTCCATTCAGCCAGGACTCTCTCCCACCCACCCATTTTTAAGCTAAGAAATTAATGCCGTAGACACCTTTGTGCAATGCCACAGTGGGTCCACACATTCTGTTGCCCCAGGTGAGAGCGCAAGCCAAGAAATGGTGTGTACGCTCCTGGCAAGTTGAGGGCACGCATAGCTGCACACCCTCCTTTGTGTACACTACTTAAGAACAAACAAGAGGTGCGGTGTGAAGGGCCCCAAGCTAGGAAAGAGGAGATCAGAGATGGAAATGAGATCAACAGAAGACATCTATCAGAGGACGCAGAGAGCCCAAGACATTACAATGCTGTTCCTGCTCCAACCTCTCCCTCAAAGCTACCTCCACACTACAAGATGACTTCAGGGGAGAGCCTGTCCGGAAGACCAGGAGGGAAGTACTGGCCACCCTGTTGAATCCGGCTGGGTATTTGGCTTGTAGCAGGTTTCACAGCAATTCTGCTGGCAGACTTGGACCCTCTAGACAGATCAGGATCAGGAGAATGAATGGAAGAAGTGCCACAATAGATTCACTTAGAGAGTCTGCAATTAACAAAACCTTAATTCATTCAGCTTTGCAAGGGTTAAATTTTGCATAAAATCCTATTCCAGACAATAGCTCTTTAATTCCATTTGATACCAAGCTTCCTACAAAAGGAATGTTTACTGGTACTTTTTAATTACGAAAAAACCCATAAATTGTCTGTTTTACTGTCTGTGCTAATTACATTTCATTATATATTTGGAGTAAGCTATGATTTTCCTGCTGGTTCCCATGACATTTTTCATTATCAACCACTAATTGTCTAGCATGCACACTGCATTGTGAACCAAGTAGGCTGATGCGTGGGCAGAAGTTCTGGAGAAAGCTGCAAGGCAGTAGAAGTGCACGTTATTATTATTACTATTATGATGTATTAGAAAGTTTCCACCTACTTGCATACCTACATATCCTCATCCCTATCAGCAGTGTCACAGCGCAGCAAAGCACAGGAGTCCGTTTGTAACAAGCCTCGTGCTAAGCAAGGCTCAGCAACTACTGAAGGAAAGTTTTATGTGGTGAAACGATGACAGCAGCCCCACTGCAAGGACAAATTCCCTGCTGGGTGCAATGGAAACACCAAGAAGGTTTCTCAGTCACTTCCTCTACTCGGTGCCCAAAGCACGTGGGTATCGGGATCTTGTCACTTTGCCCACTCACAAGCTGAGGCCAAGGTTATAAAGGAAAATAGCGCCATATGTGGATTCCTAAAGGAATAGGATAACTAATGGGATCTTTCTGAGAGAGCAAGACAGAAAAAAGGTAAAGGGTTTCCATGAGCCACAGCTAATACTGTTTCCATTATAGCAAAGCCTCTAACGAATCCGTATCTATGCGAGCTCAGAAAGTGCCACAAAGGGTAAAGCAACCCATTGCATGCAGCATTTCATAAATTCAGAGCAAGGGAAGCTGTAGGCACCGATTCTTCACAGAGCAAACTGCTAGAATAAGGAGCGCATGACCACTGCTCCCCAGGTCATCGTTATCAGCCTCGGACAGGTGGCAATTCTATTCATGCGCACCACACACACACAATACACAAACATTTCAGAAATAAATGTGTGTTTTCACAGGATTGCAGCTCTCTCCTGATATCTGTTTCAAAGGAGACAAAGCCCGACCCTTCCTAACAGCACTGCGAGGGAACAGTTGTATAACTCCTCCTCTTCTCCTCAAGGTGATCCACAAATACATTATCAGAAACGCAATCAGACCACATTCAGCGCTGTAGCAGAAGGGTGAAATTCCCACCCAAGGCAGGAGGACTTGCCCTGCATCAAGGCTCAGTTTCACACACTTTATTTTTATGTGCTGATTTACAGATAGCAAGAATGAGGAAGTTCTGCAGTCCTTTTATATAAGGACTATGAAGGACTGAAAGGCACTTTTGACCTGACTATACTTCTATTAACTTTGACTGCAAAATCTGACTGATCAAAGGGTGCAAGAACGGGCCCATTCATAGCTGATGATGATGTATTTGCAGGTCACCTTTAAAGATTTAAGCTGCCCTCATGGGCTATGACACATGCATGCAATTTCAAAGGTCTCAGAGACAGTACAGCAACTTCATCTCCCTTTCTTCTACAACCCACGTACCCAAACACCTTGCAGGCTTCAATGCATTTATGCCCCCAGCAGCTCTGTGAAGCAGGGAAACGCTAACACAACTGTTCCACAGAAAAGGAGCCACGGCACAGATACAACCCAAAATGGTGGAAGTTAGCCCCAAAAGAACAATCAAGAAAAGTCCCATCCATCTACACAGACACTTCAGTGTCTAGAAACACCTCACTTTTCACCCCAAGGCTGAGGGTCCCAAATAGAACATCTACAGCACCTTCCTAGAAGTGACACAACAGTGACAGCCACAGGCCTCAAGGCATCTCCTCAGTCTCCCTGGGTCACCTGATAGCCACAGGACTGACACTTCTTCCCCCAAAGCCTGATTCTTCTTAGGGACACAATCCAGTAGAGGTGCCCAACACCTCCTGGCAACATTGAGTTCAAGGGAAGGCACATCAGGCACAACAGGGGACACGGAGGCAGTGACATTAATCAAGGGCACTCACCTAAGAAATGGGAGGCCTGAGATAAATTACCCCTTAAACCCACATTTTTCTTTTCCCAGCACTATGTCCCAGGTGCACGACTCGAAGAGGGCACCCTCTACGCTTTAGGCTGAGCTTGGCTCACTGTGCAGCCCATTTGGGGGCCAGCAGTAGGGCCAGCACTGTACATTGGATTTTTTCAACCTGCTCACCAAGGCTCAAAAAGGGCAGACCCAGACTTGAGTTCTCAGGACATAGCCTGCAATTCTCTGAGAACCTGCTGTAGATCAACGACCAAGACATAAACGTTGGGAGGGCAAACCTCAGAGCATCCAGCAGCTCACCTGTGAAAGCCATAAGCCAGCAACAAGGAGGCCCAAGTTCAAGAAGGCTTTCCCCAAGGCCCAGTTTTCCATCTTATAAAGGCTGCTATATATCTTGCTATATACGGCCCTGTAGCAGCACTGTTTTCCCAGAAGCAGAAATCCCACCCTGGTCTTGAGCAATGCTCCTGATGACATTTGCAACCAAGCAGATACGGTTCTGTGAAATATTCTGCCTTCAACAAAAGGCATTTTCCAATTAGAAAAGATGAAGTATTAGTTTTTCTGGATGTGTTTCAAATGACTGTGGAGCACTAGTTCAAGTCAACAGCAAGCACACAGTGTTAGCAAACAATGATGCCTGATGTTCTGCATCCAGAAGAGCCCTGGCTCTCACCCCATTCTTCCATCTGTAAGCACATACACCACAAATATGGATGAAACAAGGGAACAGAAGTGTGTCCAAACAGCAGGGGAGCATTCACACTAATGGAGGTGACTCCAGTAACAACCTAGGCCTCTAAAGGGTGATTCAGAGACTAATTGTCAATCTTAGTAATAATCTTAGAAAAGGCTCCAATTCAGCATGGTATTTAAAATTCATTGAAGTTAACAGGGCCAAGGAGACCAAGAATTTGAGCAGCACAGTACTTGAAATGCCATTCATGAACTGAAAGCTAGTCCCCTCCATGTCAGGGCTGATAAGGTTTAACGGGAACAGCATGAGGAACCTCATGGTACCCATCCAGGCCTTGGTCCTCCTGTACCACCACCGGTCCCTGCCAGAATTGTTCTCAGCATTGGACCAACAGCTGAGATAATCAAAGTGAAAAACACAGCCTTCACAACTGTTTGTCTCGGTCCTTCTCCAGACCAGTAGAGAAAAATTAAAACCAGGCAGAAAATTACTTTCCCAGTCCACAGTCTATGAGAAACCCTTACACTCAAGTCTTTGCTCTGCCATTTCCTTTCTGTCTCATTATTCACCCTAATCTCTGAGCTATGTTCAAATTCTCAGTTTTCATGCTAGAACTATTTTCCATTGTAAAAACAACCATCACACACAGCAGTAAGGGGACTAACTTGGTGGTCAAAGCTTTCACCTAAGACATAGGAAAGCAAGAAAAAGGGGTAGTGATAACTATCTATAAAATCTGGATCAGAGTAAATGAGAGAAAGAAGCTAGTCCCTAAAAGCCAACCTCCTGCTGCTTAGGGCTCTTGTGTTAGAGATGAGAGCTATACTCAAACGCAAGTCTGAATCAAGCAGGACAGAAACCAAAACTTGCCCCTTCCACGTGTCCTTTGACTGTCTGACCTCCAGAAAACCTACCGCAGTGGCAAGGCACAGCTGGTTTCTCTCACCATCGCCATGCTCTGCTCAGAGAGGAATTCCATCCTGAATAAGGACACAATGTGGTTCTAGGGAAGTTTTTTCAAGATTATGTATTTATTAGAAAAAGTTATAATTTAAACAGAATTTAATTGTCCGACAAGAGCATGTTTTCTCAGAAGATGCTCAGCCCGCTCTTACTGTAGTAGGTTTGGCTTTGATCACATCCCAGCCTTGTTTTCAGTCACAGTACAACACAGAGTTCATAATCGGATACATTTTGTCATAGCTGACACCACCACTGCCTTACTGGTAGAAAGGGAAGACTAGGGCTGTCAGTCTGCCACCTTTCTTGAACACTGAAGTCACGCTTCTTTTTTTTTTCCTTTTCCTTAAAGAAAACTTCTTTGTTGCCATGGTATCACTAATGCAGTATTTTGAGACAGGGAAAGAAGATAACCATGCATCATCACAGTGACACATCTATCAACTGCCATCCTCTCAAAAAGGGTAAATAAGTAAGGATGCCAATGTAGACTTTTAAAGGCTCCACCACACTTTTAAATTTTTCCATCTCACAAATTGCTGGCTACAAAGTTCATGCTTTGGTTTTATGACAGAGGTCAGAATTTGTCTCTCAGCAAGCTATCTCTAGGTTTATTTTTTAATTCCTTCTCTTCTCCCCATGCTACATGTCACCAGCTGCGGTACACACTCACAAGAGAACAGAAGCACCTGCATGTTCAGAAAATGCCAGCCTGGCTCCCCATGTTAAACCATGTGGTGACTTCTTCAAAATTCTTGCTTGTACAATGATTTCTTCCTGAACTAACAAGGTATCTACTGCTGAGCACAACCCACATTTATCTCAACAGTAAGAGAAATGAAAAAGGTCACTCTGATGGTGTCTCCCATATAACTTCAACTCACCAGGTGTAGTCTTGTTAGCCTTGTATCATGTCTTTCCTACCACTGCCAGAATTACTTTCAAGAAACCTCTACTAACTTAGCAAATCAAGGCCTTGCACTCAGCACAATGCCATTTCCCTCCTTGACCATGCATATGAGAACACTGTATCAGGTCCCTTCCAAAATTTCAGAGAAAGCTCTGCACGCTGCTGGTGCAACCCTGTTATCTCAGTAAAACCAGGGAACGGTCACAGTGAGAGATGCCCATGTCCCAACACACTCCCTGAATTTGAGTCCAGATCAATGAACAGGCAATGACAGGCACAATGACTTTCAGCACACCACGACTGCCGCAGTGGCATTCACAGTGGTGACATGATGAGCTTTCCATCTCCCAGGTGGTACAAAAGGAAGAATAATGTAATGAAATGAAAACTTATATAAGCTGAATTTATCAAGGCTTCTGCAACAGAGGAGGGAGCAGAGAGCAACAAACAAAGCAGCGACATAAGGTCAAACTGGAAGGATCCCTGGTATGGGTCAAGAATTCAACAGTGAGCACAGAGACCTCTACCAGACAAAAAATAAGTACTTTACATTTGGGAGAGAAAGGAAAGGGGAGGAGAGGGAGGAGAAAGCAGGATCTCAGTTGCTGCTTCTCTCTTATTTGGGGGGATAACAAAGAGTAAGGTGTCTCCATTCAGAACTGAAGTGCTCTCACCTCTTCAGAGAGGAATCTAATTGGGATCTTTATGCTCTCGTGTACTTCTTTTTCTCATCCACAAAACCTTGTTCTTAGTTCCACCAATTTGACCCAAGGCAGAATGACTCACCACAGCAAAAGGCTGGACAGCAGCTTTTTTTTTCCAAGACCTAAATAAACCCTACTCCATCAATTGACCAAGGACGATGCAGCAGTAAACCTCTCACTGAAGGCTGTGCGTTGCCTTGGCAACCTGTCTGATCTCCATTGCTCCAGGGACTGGAAATGTGCTGCCAACAGGAGATTTCAGCTAATCAAACCAAATCTCTTAATACTTAGATGATTTCCCATCTGCGGGGAGCAGGCCATGTGCCCACAGAAAGCAGGGCACCCTCTGAACACATCCCTGGCTCATCCTTGACGTTCCTTGTAGGCCATGGACATCTGACAGCTACCAAAGGAGATGAGGGGGTGGCAAGAGGCCACAACGTGCTCGCTATCTGCGTGGCAGCTCCATGCCTGCACCCAGCATGTGCCTGGCAGGCTGCAGAGAGGACAGGCAGCGAGGAGACCGGCTGCCCGCTGAGAGCTGGCTGCGGGCAGCAGGGCCCTCACAGGGTCCATGCCTCAACCCCTGACCTTTGAAAGAAAAATAAATTTTCCAATATTGGTAACGTACACTCCCTACAGGCCCGGTGCTACATGTTTTGAGCCTTCTCAATCTACTCCATCCCTTTTTCAGGTCCCATTAAACACATCCAGGTGACATCAATGGCAAACTGCTGACCAAAAAGAAAAAGTGGGACAACCATGTATCTCTTGACCTTTCTAGACCGGGGACTGCTGTCAAACTGCAGCACAGAACACCTGCTTTATTCTAAAACTCCTAATTGGCAATGCTAAAAGGGCAGCTTTCGTGGCAATTTTGCCTTGAAAGCACAACTAGTAACTGATCTTTTTTTTTTTTTAAAGTAGAAACAAGACCAATCTTTCTACAGCTCCACTAAAGGTTTCCGGCCCCTGCATTTAAGCCGAGCCACAAAGACAAATGATCAGTCTGGCATTTAGCACAACCAAGGGGCCACAAAAAGAGGCATGAACAGCAGACAGGAGAGGAATTTTCTACAGTTGCACTGCTGCTGAGACAAGAAATTCTGTTAGGTGGTGATGAGATTCATGTCCATGAAAAGCCCATCTAACAACCCTCAGCATTGCATCACCTAAAATGGCCCTGACTATGACCTTTCAAAGCAATTGCCAAAGGGAATCAGGACATTTGAACAGCAGAATTCAACGCCGGCATTCAGGCTCCCCTTCCCCTCCTGGGTCATTCTTTACTGCACCTCAGAGGACACTAACTCAGCACTCTGAACCTAAAGGTCACAGGCCCTACACTGAGTTTCATTCCACACACATTGTTAGCTGCCAGATTAACTCATGGTATTGCCGCAACTGGTGCGGGGGACTCCTTGATGTTTTTTGTCCTAGTATGGAGGACATCTGCCCAGCAGATGCTGCCCCACCACCCAGCTCCCTGAGACCTGGGCTAGCTACCAAGCTGAGGCTCCAGCTCTTGAGGAACAGGATGGAGGAATTATTGGTATTTAAAAGGGAGCCCTGAAGCGGAAGAAGGCTGCTCATAAAGCAGGGTGTGGTTTCAAAGAAAGAGCATATTGTGGAAGATTTCTAGGCCTCTGATATTGATCAAGTGACCTACGCCCTGGGAAAATATGTTCTAACAATAACAAACGCCATTAAAACAAATGCTTGGGGAAAAAAATGCCAGTGGTTTCTAGAGTCATGTATTTGATAGAGTGAAGAGCATAGCAAGTACTGCCACCTTCTACCATGTCACCGTGACACATTTCTTTATCTAGGTTAGTATAACAAACCAGTTAACTTGTTACTAGGGCTGCATGGAGAGGGGTGTGAACTGAAGTCATCACTCGGCTAATCAAGGGCTCTGTGATAAGGGAAAGGCAATGAAGTCCTGCAGGCATAAGGAAGAGGGAACCAGAGCTGGTTTTAATGGCCAGAACAGCTGGCTCCCTGCATCTGCTTTCCCACTTTACTCTTTCCTGTATGACACCTTCTTTCTATTCCAGGCACTCCTCAGCCTTGCTTAATCTCAGTTCAGCCAAACTGAATCAAAGGTGGACCCTTGGACTTATGCCCCAAATATCTGTTTCTACAGTGCATGGAAAATCAAAAGCATGGAAGTCAAAAGCAGAGTTGTCACTGATCTAACGGGGAGCAGGAATGACCTCAAAGAAAACAAATGTTGATGATGCAAGACACCCTCCGTAATTCCTTTGTAAAACCAACATGCAGGGCAGGATCCCAGCACTACAAAACCTGTGAGAAGGGCCCTCTCCAGATGAAAGCGACCACAACAGTGCCTTGTAGGATTCATTTGCATTAACAAGTTTCAAAGCATCTGCCCAGAGTTTCTTTCAAGCAAAAGCTATGACATCAGGCTGTTCTCAGGGATAAATGGAGAGCCATGCCACTTCAGAGCCAGAAGAAGAGTGAGAAGGGGGCAGGCAGATAGAAGCGACTGTTAGCCAGAACTGATGCAATGGAGACAGACTAAAATAGATTCCACATATTTCAAGAGCTTCTGCAGTTCTGATGCTCCAGTCTAGCCCATGTGAGCAACCATACACACACATATTCTGCAAAACACTTGACATAGAGGACCACAAGAATAAAGTGCAGCATGTTCCCTGGATGTTTTCAGACGCACTGAGCCAAGCCATGGAGTCTACTTACTACTTTATTTGGATCTCTTCAGCCATTTTCTCCCACAGACATCATGCTACATTTAGGTCCTTTTTTTAACCTACATCAGTCACAAATACCCTATCCATGGCTTCCCTTGCACAGTGATCAGATGTGCCCTCTGCTTAACAGGAATGCAAATACTCTGCACTTGTGTTACTCATTATGGATCTAGAACTATGGTCTTACTACTGCTTTACAGTAAAATCTGAAATGACAGCAGGATGCAGCACAATGTCAAAGCAGAAAACAGAAGAAAAGACTAACTCCTATTTCATTACTTGCAATTTCCAAGACCTTTGTATTTCAAGAAAAGCAAAGCAGCATGCAAATCCAAAGTAACAAGCACTGGTTACACAGGCCTCTCTTTTCAAACTGTAATTGTCACCAAAGTAACAAACTAGGAAAGCTATCTCCTCACCAAAAAATAGCCACAAATCATTCAAAACATGAGACTTACCTAATTGCACCTACATAAAGGAGCAAAACAAGTCAAATCAACAATCAAAGTTCCCAAGAACACTTTTCTCACAAATAACACATTTCAAAACTTTCTTCCTGGGACAGGTTGCTAACTCTTCGGGATCTGCGGTGTTCACAGAAGCTGGGAAAATCTGAAGAGAAGCACAGTCCTGAGTTTCAAAACCAGGAGTGGTGCTCGTGCTCTTGCTCTTTTCTCTGCATGTGCTTGTTGATTTAATGTCCCAAGGAAGAAGGAAGGCTGCTGGTTGGTAAACATGTGACAGCCACCAAAGGAATGCTAGCCAGAGAAACAAGATAAAGCAGCCTATACTGCTTCCACCGGGGTTTGTTTAAAAACTATTGCCTCACCTGTAGCTTTCCTACTGTTCTCATCTTATGAGCGCTAGGACTTTATTTGAACAATTACCTTGCTGACAAATCTGCCAAAAAAAAAAAATTGCCGTTCATTTATCATTAAATTATAAGTGATTTTTCTCTCCTGTACAGAGATATAATTTATTACTCAGCTTAAATTCACACTCTGGTCATAAATATTTTGGATCCACTTTCGAAATGTACCTTTTCCATCCTGGATTCCCACAAATTTGCAGTGAAAAAAAAAGTAAGGATTACAGTAGGCACTCAGTCTAAAATAAAGTGTTTCCTCTCCAGGGAGCAGCTTACCCCTTGCACTTGCCAGGCCTCAGTCAGTCATTACTTTCCTGAGCAGCTCTGCCCACCCTCCGGCCAGGTCCTGCTCCATCACTCTGGCCTCCCAAGCTGGAAGAGCAAAGCTGTGCCAGCAGCACTGTGCTTGCTGATGAGGTTTGTATACACAGAGGTAAAAACTGTTCTTAGAGCAAAAGGTGTAAGCACAGCACCGATCCTAATGCATACCAGGACATATACCTACTACACACCCACAAATAGTTGGAGATTGCATCTTGGAGACTGTCTCTTATGAAGTCACACTTCATTGCAAAAAAAAAAAAAAAAAAAAAAAAAAAAAAGGAAAAAAGGTAGAGAATGGACTTCAACCCCTGAGTTTTCTTTTTTTTTTTTTTTTTTAACCTCAATGTATATTTTAAGGAAGGCTCTGTGATACTTACTGTGAGATCACATCCTGTTTTCACTATCGACACAACTGCTGCTTTGAACGTGCATTTTGGACATAGATTCGATACCCAGTAGAAGAAGATTTTTCCCCAGCATTCAGGGCAAATCCATCCCCACTTATCTCTGCCTGCAAAAGGTCTCTCTGCAGTGAAACTGGAGCTCTTCCCAGCAATTTATTAATTATCGCAAAATTTTTGTTTCCAGCTTCTAGAATATCTGGTGCTCCTCAAAAATGGCGTGAAAAGGCTATAAAATAGAATCACACATCTGAACCCTGCTACATACAATGCTCAAAACATGAGAAAGCATGCAGAAGGTGGACAGAAAATGGGGGCAAGAAGGGGAGTATACTCCCGACTCAGCAGGGGCTTGCAGACCTGGCTGCTCACAACCAAAAGGGCTTCTAGCCCCACTGCCTGCAGCAATTTGTAACTTGGCTCTAATCAGCTATCAGCAGTATCTTGCCTCTCTAAGGTAAACTGCTCCCTGAGGTAATTTTCTGCAGGTGTTCCTAATGCAACTCTTTTTTTCCCCCACCAAAAAGGCATTCTCATGATCTTGTTTATAAAAGCTGCTGCCTGGCAGATCCCTGAAGAGTAGTCCAGACTGGCATCTTCAAAATAAAAGCTACTCAGAAAGAGCTCAAGGGAGAGGAAAAAAGTCCTTATTGAGCAGACATCAAGCCCCTTGACTTACGTGAGTCTTGCCGCACCAGATTCTCCATGGCTTGAGCAACTGAAGAGGGTGTCTGGTTCCTTGGGCTGTGTGATGGCTGCAGGAAAAAAGGCACAGGATGGGCAGAGCCCTGGTAAAAGGCCACTGCTGGGGACATGTGCCTTTCAGCAGGGCTCTTTCCAGACTCAGAGCCTCTCCCCTGTCTCTGTGATACCAACATCAGGCATGGCTGAGTGATCATGCTGATCAGCCGTACGAGGTCCCAAAGCAGGAGGCGGCAGCCGTGGCACCGTGCTAAAAATATTCAAGTGTGTAGCAGAGCAACAGGGGAAACAAAAAGTCTAGTTATGTCAGGCTAGTCACTGAAGCCAACTGATTGAGCAAGTTTCATCCACTGCCCAGGAGACTTGCCTCATCTGCTAAGCCAGTGGGAAATTTCCCTGCTAATTTAGAAGCAAGCACCAATCCTTTGAAGATTTGCAGAGATGGGCTACCAGGAAGGGGCCAGGGCAGTTCAGCACACAGGTCTGTGGGTGCCTCATTCCCTGTACGTACACTTAGTCCTAATACTACATGACTGAAAATAAATGTCTGAATAGCAGCTCCAGAAAGGAGGCAGAAAAACGAGCTGCCAAAGAGAGAGGAAGGTCTCAGGTTCAACACAGCTTACCCAGCACCCAGGAAAACCGTCCTCCAACTGTGCCACTGCCACTGAGTTACTGTTGCACCAGAGAAGTCACTCACTCCAAACTTCTTCCCATCGATTATTTTGCTATTCCCCTACTTTTGAACTCTTCGTAACTTTTACTGTAGCCCCCAACATCTTTTCTGTGGTAATATGACATTTATTCACTTTTATTCAAATTTATCCAGAATTCATCAGGACTGTCATATTTATGAAGGAAAACAGGAGACCATTTAAGTCTTCCACTCTCACTCCCATGCACTCAGCTGCCTTCCTTGCTCTCCCACATTAAGTTCTTACTCTAAACTTTACTCTTGAATCCATAATTTATAAAGTTGCAATGGAAAAAGTAATCCAGAAATAATGCCACAATAACATTCGGAGAATAAACTCTCATCCTTGTCAACTTGACACTGCCCTTTTTCAGGTGGTTTTTTTTTTTCAGAACCATTGTGCTAAAAGAGCTATAGCACAATTGGCAGAAATTCAAATACATTTTCGGATGTACCCAGTTTTTATTATTATTTGTCAACCACCAGCTAAACTGTAGAAATACTCCCTTTATGTCCCGCTAAATGTCAAGCTGATATTTTTAAAACCTGGACAATATATTTCACATAAACTTTTACACCATTATTTTAAAGATCAAACATCCTTTCACCTGGGAGCCACGGCACAGCCGGTTCCCCCAGCAACGCGACATGCTTCCAGCTCTGCCAAGCAGCGAGATCCCTTTCAGGCATCCGCCGCTGAACTGGCGCCCGGCCGGCCGCGCTCTCCTTCAAAGCTCCACCAAAAGCCCTTTGCCAAGGCGCCTCTGAGTGAACCCCTCATAAATTGATTTCTAATTCTTCTTTTTCAAGGTGCACCAGAGAGGGAGGGAGAGGGTATTTCATCTCAGCTTTTCCATTGATCTGAATTTGCCTTTTTAGTTTAAAGCCATGCAGAGTCCTCGGTGCCTTCGCACACCACGCTCTTCCTCCCAACAGGCAGCGGCTCGCCACGCTGAGCCGAACCAGGACGAGTGTCGTTCAGACCCCCCCTGCCTTGATGTGGATAATAAGGTATGTCACTCCATAACGAACCTGGAGCAAAGCTAGGCCAGCATGTTCCCTGTAGTCACCTCCCAACCAGGGAATGTCATCTCTCCCTTCAAATAATTAATTAATTTGGCTCACTATGGGCAAAGCCACCACACAGGGCTATACCTACACTGACCCAGACCTGTTATCAAGAGGTGGGAAAAGGGGAGAGAGGAGGCTTTGCAAAGGCTGAGAGGAAGAGGGACCACAAGGTACCCCAGGACCCCAGTGAGTCCCCGAGAGCCCCATTTCTGCCGCTGGCTGCCCCTGCTGCACCACAGCCCCTCGTCCGCCACCGGGCTCCCACGTCCCCGCACACCTTGCTGGAAAGCAAAGGACTCACAGGGAGCCCGATAGCATGAGCACCCCAGGCCTGGGCGAGACATCAATCCCAGCACAACCCAATGCCAAGAAAAAGTGGCTTTACGCTGGCATGGCTGATTTCATTCCTTCACAGAGCAGCAGCCATGGGATACTTTCCATGACACTCCACCAGTATTTAACATAGCAGCGACGTGCACCACTGTCACTTTAGTTCCTTTGTGAAACCATTATCACTGAACACAGCATTTACTAGAGGTAGACTTGGCTGAACAAAGCCATTAACGTGCAGGAAAAGCAGAATAGCAATAAACCTGCCCAAAAGCAGCAACGACTCACACTTTCACTTTGTTCACTACATTAAGACTTCCTCAACATTCTCTAGACTTGCAAAAACAAATATATCTCCCGCTTCTTGGACTCAAGTAAAATTACTCTTCCCCACTCTGCCCCAAGCCTTATTCAAAAGAAATATAAGATGAAAAAGAACTGTGTACAACAGTGTCAGGCCTCTGAGTCAAGAACCCCCAAACTAGAAAACATTATAAAATGGACTTCAGGTCAGTGCACTTTTCACTCCTCTTACCAAGGTATGAATGTATGAGTGAAACATCTCCAGCATGTCTCAGTGAACTTGCCCAGCATCTGCCCGATATGCCACTCCTCTGACTAACAGAGTACAGCAGCAGAGTATACTGGGACGAAGATGCCTGTGCTAGGTATGGTGAAGTCTGAAATATTTACACAACACATTTTTGCCTAAATCATGTTCACCTGCTGTTTGCTAACAGGTATGTAACAGTTGACAAGGTCTTGAACTCAAGAGGAGGAAATTGTCTTAGCAGAACCAGTGTTTCAATTAAACACGCCTGGACTCCACGGCATTTCCTCACAAAAATTTCTGTGAAGTGCAACAGACCAAATGCATGGCCTTGTTTACCTGAAGCCACACTTGAAAACTAACTGAAAAGAGACTGTAAGCCATTACCCGCAAACAAAAAGGTTAGCTTCACCTATAGTCCAAAATATCAACAAAATCCACATGCCCACTAAGCCCGTATTAGAGAAATCTGACTTGTTTTGGCAAAGTATGCAAAGAGAGAAGTTGTGTCTGTTTAGGTTATTAAGTGTCATGGTTTAACCCAGTCAGCAACTAAGCACCACACAGCCGCTCACTCAGTCCTCCCCACCCAGTGGAATGGGGGAAAGAATCAGAAGGAAAAAGGTAAAACTCATAGGTTGAGATAAGAACAGTCTAATAGAACAGAAAGGAAGACAATAATAATGATAACAACAATAATAGAACGACAATAATAATAAAAGGATTGGAATATACAAAACAAGTGATGCACAATGCAATTGCTCACCACACGCTGACTGATACCCAGTCAGTTCCAGAGCAGCAATCCCCCCAGGCCAACTCCCCCCAGTTTATATACTGGGCATGACATCACATGGTATGGAATACCCCTTTGGCCGGTTTGGGTCAGCTGTCCTGGCTGTGTCCCCTCCCAACTTCTTGTGCCCCTCCAGCCTTCTTGCTGGCTGGGCATCAGAAGCTGAAAAATCCTTGATTTAGTATAAACACAACTTAGCAACAAGTGAAAACATCAGTGTGTTATCAACATTCTTCTCATACTGAATCTGAGACATAACACTATACCAGCTACTAGAAAGAAAATTAACTCCATCGCAGCCAAAACCAGGACATTAAAGTCAGCAGTAATTTGATCAAACAGTTTCCCTGTGGCTATTCCAGCACGTGCTGCCTGATGGCCAGGCTTGCTACAATCCTTTGTACCTGGACACTTCACAGATGGGTTTTTGGATTCAAGCCTGACTTCTACCCCAAGCTTGGACTCTGGGGCTCACTTATTCCAGTGAAAAGTTTCCCACTAATTTAATAGTATCTGAACGATCCAGTTCACAGAAATTTGCAGAAGTTTCCAGGGAACCAAAGGGTCTCTGTTGCAACCCACATTTCTTCTACTGTGACAGTGAAGGTAGGAGGACGGAAAGCCTGGAGCAGCACTCAGTCTAGTGGGATGTCCAGCAAAGACAAGCTGGCAGTCAAATCAACCCCTAGAAACAAAGCAAGCAGACAGGCCAACTCAAACTCCACAAGAGGTGGATTTCCAAAGAAAAAGCCTACATACACAAGGGTGGCTCAAGTCTATTTAGAGACCTGAAAATCAATGGCAAGGATTTTCTTTTTCTAATTAAAGGTGGGAGGTTCGTTTTGGTTTTTTAATAATATTCAAGCACTGAAAAAGTGTTGCCAGAAATACAACCAAAACTATTACAATTGCAGATGAGGTGAAGGGAGGCCACAATTCCCCAGAAAAATGGCAGGTTTTGACCAGAAATCAAGAAACAGATTAGCAGTGTTCTTCACCTTGCAACTGAGTCCACATACTACTTTGGAAACGTAAAACTAAACAGAGAGCTTGTGGGTTACATGATTCCATTTTGCAAGCAAGAGTATGGAGAAGAGCAGATCTAAATCTCCAAAAAT
The DNA here is from genome assembly GCF_929443795.1 of Astur gentilis. Lineage (NCBI taxonomy): Eukaryota > Metazoa > Chordata > Aves > Accipitriformes > Accipitridae > Astur > Astur gentilis. Next base: position 16,137,760 of record NC_064904.1, read on the forward strand.
GCAAGCAGAGAGCGCCACAGGCAATGGCTCTGTCCAGAGAAGGAGCCAAAACCAGAATGCAAACATCAAGTCAGCACATAGACTAAAGCAATGTAGCTGTACAGATGAGACAAACAGACCTGGAATACAGGCCATAGCAACCACTCTACCATGGCAAGTGATGAGAGGCAGAGAGGAAAATACCCACCCTAACAGCTATCTTGACAGAGATGAGGAAGACAGAACCAAATACCTCAGGAAGAAAAAAAACCAAAAACAGCAACACATGCACTGATTGAGAACACTGCCAAAAAAAGAGGAAGATGCCTCCAGAGCGGCTTTAGCTAATTCAAACACTTGCCATGTACAAACACTACAATCTAATCCCAGTGACACTGATAAGCAGCAGTATCAGACTGAAGGAAAGGGACCAGCTGCTCGTGATACACAGTAAAACTATTTGGAGATGCATGAGCAAATGCAGGCAGCCAATAAGGAGCCCAAAACACTGGGAATGTTATCACAAAACCTTCACAGTACTTGACACGCACAAGCACTGTCATCTGTCCATGCTCAGCACACCTGAATGACAGCCAGGGATCTGCCTGGAGCACACCACCACAAGCAGGGGAAAGGAGGACACCAGGGCTGCGCTGCCAACCCAGCCCAGCTCCATCTGTGCTCTGAAACAAAGATTTGTCTGAATGCAGATAGGAAGGGGGAAACCATGAATACTTCAACAACGGCTATCAAAACAGTGGTCCTCAAAAACTTTCAGTAACTCTGAAGAGAAACTCAAATGCACTGGGAAATGCCCATGCCCCAGAACACCCAGGGAATCCACAACTTAACAGATCAACTATGCTTCCAGAGTCTGTGCAACTCCACTTGAATGCAATAGAGTTATCTACCAGCAATGAAAAGAAAATCAAGCAGTGAAAAGATAGCCATGAGACTAACAGTGCAGGCAAAATGTACAGGTGGGATTCATCACCAGTAAAGACATAGTTACAAGGGTAGTCCAGCCCAGAATTTGACTGGAGGGCAAAAAAAGATTGTGCTTTTAGTGATAAGCAACATGCTTTAGGTCATAGAAGTGACAAAAAGGACATAAAAGTCATTAAGAGAAAGCCAAGCGAAGCAGGCAGCTTCTACAATACAGGCACCAAGGACCATAAACAACATAGCAGAGGTGAGTGGTGTCTGGGCTCCACTTGTCAATCGGTTGTGGGAAGCAATGGAAAAAGTCGGCGGAGGACCTCCAGGGTTCAGGGTGGTGAGAAGATGAACCAGAAGAAAGTTGTGATACATTAAGAGGCACACTACATAATTGCCCATGACAATTTAATTAAGTGTATTAAAGATGGTAAATCAGAGATTTGAACATTTGTTACCAGCAAAAGAATAGGTGTGATTTTCTGAAGCATCATAGCAAAACTCAGCATCAACAAAACAAGCACAGTACAGTCTGCTTACCCGCTTCCTGCAGAAAAATGAAGTCAGAAGGGGGCTCAGGGGACCACCTGGGAGCTCGTACATAGGCCTGGCTGGGGAAAAAAAAAAAAAAAAAGAAAAAAAAAAAAATCACCTTTCATGTCATTCTTGACGAGGATGTCAGCAGTGGCTTGCTTCCCTTGGGACAGTGCCACAGCTAAATTTTAGTAGTGTGGTAAACCTACTGAACGTAATTAGTTAAAGCATCTACAGAACTTAGTTTTTAAATTCCCACTTAAGGTAGCTGAGTAAAGTAACTTTACTATGTTTCAGAGCTTATAATAATTAAAGTTTACAGTAAATCCACAGTATTCAATAGAATCAACTGGCTGTAAATCTCAGAGCATAAAACTGGTTTGTGGAGGTAGCACATAAGTGATTCCCAGCCTTTCTGCAAGGTGCCAGCCATTGAGAGAGCTGATTAGTCAGTCTTTGATTAATTGCCTGCTGTGTAAGAGCCAGGGTCAATCTACTCAATTAGGTGAAGGTCTGGTGGAGATCAGAGATGTAAATCAAAACCTACAGCAAAAGCTTCAGCACAAGATGGGAACATACCAGCAGCCTTTCTGCCCTGTAAGGACCCCTCTCCCCCAGGCAGCCGGCTCTTCAACCACAGCCATAACTGGATGCCAAGGAAAGAGGAAGAGTAGGACATCCATGTGTGCCTTCTCCTGAGTAGCCTTCCCTCCTTCAACCATGTTCATGTCTAAGGATTTTTTGAGCCTGACATGGTTTGTTTTCTTCCAGGTACTTAACCAGCCTTGTGTTGAACCCAGGTAAACTTTCTGCACCCAACACACCTTTCAGCAGAGATCTCTGCAGGTCCACCCCCCACTGCCTGAAGGTCCAGCTCCTTCTGCTCCTCCTGAAGCTGGCTCCCTTTGATACCCCTCAGGCCTGGTGAGGCAGTGAACAAGCACTCCCTGCACACCGCTCCATTACTACTCACATAAGTCCCTGTATCTGATGATCCCCCAAAGTTAATCTCTTTGTCATGTCAATCAGTCATGCCCACCATGTACCAGAAATGTCCACACTGTTGCCCTCGCTGCCTATGCGGGACCTCTTCCAGTTCTGCTATAACCTCTTGGAAATGAGGGGGCCAAAACTGCACACAGCCCTCGATAAACTCCAGGTTTACACAACAGCGCAGTGGCATTTCCTACAATAAAGAACAGCCTGCTTACAAGATCAGGCAATTCCCCACCTTCAGAGACAAGAAGCACTGTGCCAACGACGGCAGACACTGGCTGCATCCACCGCGGGTCGACCTCCCGGTGGGCAAGCCCCGGGCTGCTGCGGGAGAGGAGGGACTCGTGCAAAGGGAGACACAGCAAGATGAGGTTCAAGGCAGGCAAAACTCAGCGGGAAGCTGTAACTCCCCAAATACGAGAAGCAGGAGAATGTCAGAGCAAGCGAGGCCAGTGGGGAAATGGTGCGACGTGTCAAAAAAGCACAGATTAAGATTAGTTTAAAACCAACCAGATCGTGACACTGTCCACAGGGCTGCAGGAGACTGGGGATGTAGACAGAAAACAGGAGTGATTTGAAACTACAGTTACCCCACGCAGACTGGGAAACTATCTTGACAGGGTGTTGAAAACACTGTATTTTTAGACATTATAAATAACTAGTTAAAAACCTGTAATAGAAAAGCAGCTAGTCCCCAGCGACACACAAGAACAGCTATTATTCAACACCCTACAGAAGAAAAAAACCCAGAGAAATCTAAGCAATAAAGTTGGATTTGAAGAAGGAGAACTACATAAAAATCAGTGTAGCAGTAAAAAGAAATAGCCAGAAAGGTGGAAATACTTCTAGGAGACCACGTACAGGTACTATAGGAAAGCATCAGGATACTTATATCATTAATTCAAAATACTTTAAAAGGACCAAAAAAACCAATTTGTTGTTTGGGGTTGAACAGCAGATTAAGGCAATTACTGGCAGCAAAGACAAAAAGGGGAAAAGGAATATCCTTCAGAATGTGAATATCATGTTCAGAGGAGGAAAAGAAAAAAAAGATCATGAACTTCTGGCAAGTTAAATGCAGAATCATAGGAGGGCAGCCCAAAAAACAACTGTGGCAAGCAACTTTCTAACGGCATAAAAATTTAATTATAACTCCTTTTCAAGTGTTCACCTTCCTGAGAGCTAGTGGGGTCAGAGATGATGAAGGTGTACAAGGAACACTCACGATGATAGGCCTAGAGTAGGAAAGCCAAATTTTTCATCCATGTTACCTGCAGAGAAGCTGAAGGACATAATTCAGCTATTTTAACTCAGAAAAGGGATCTTGGTGACTGTCCAAATAGTTCTTTGAAAATAGCTTAGTGTTCAGTAACAAGACAAATAAAGAAATATTATGAAAACTAGTGAATAAGACCACAAAAACAGTATTGCCACTACAAATCCATACTGCACCCCCTTTCTTCGCTACAGTGCAAAAGTCTTGAAAAGGCTATAATAGAATCACACTGAGACAGGCAACTTGGATAATGAGGGGTCTGAGATAGCTTCTACTCAAGCAAAAACTTGACTTTTTCATTATTTTTTCAGATAGAGAAAGAGGTAATTATGGGATCAGGGCAGGGATGGAGGGGTAATAAAATGGTAAGTGGTATGGAGGTGGCAAATAAGGAATTAATTCTAACAACTCCTTTCTAGAAAACAACTAGAGGTCACACAACAAAATGGGTAGGAACCAAGTACAAAACACAATACACAGAAATAATGTTTAATGCAATACAAGACTATGGAACTCACTGCTGCAGGACATTGCAGGGGCTGGAAGCATAAAAGGGTTCAAAAAACAAACAGATAAATGGAGTATGGTTCATCACGGGCTATCAAACATAAAAGCCATACTGAAACCTCTGGGTTAGAAAATCCCCAAACTGCTGATTGTCAGAACCTGGGAACACATAGCCAAACTCTGTTCTTAAACATTCTCCCCAGGTACTTGCTATCAGCCAGCATCAGGGATCTTTGCTTTGACACAGCACAACCATTCTTCTGGCAGTGCAACACAGATTGCTTTTTTGTTTAACTTTTTAAATTATTTTTAAATTTAAAAATAATCTGAACCCACAAGATTGCAAGCTGTTAACAAAAGATGAAAAATTAACCACTTGGTTTGCAGCTTTCACTCAGTAGATCACACAAATAACCTGCTCCAGTAGCTTTACCTGCCAAATAAACCTTTCTGACCATTTGCTTTAAGCTCGGGGGCAGCAGTCCCAGCAGAAAGGGTATCTGAAAGCTAGTTCACACTGCTAATCACCTGGCAACTAAGAGCGTACCACGCCAGCCCAACCGGTGTGCTATGAACACACCAGTCAATACCAGTCCCCTGGTCCTGCAACTCAATTGCACAAAAGTATCATGGATATTGCATAATCCCTGCTCTCCCCTAAACTAGGGCAAGGCATTAATCTGGAGCCTTATCTTCATTCATGCTTGTTTTACTAAGATGCTCTCAATTCATGCCAAGCAGCACAGGGGAAAGTCACTGCTCTGGTAATGAATCCTCTACCAGGCCAAGATCTCCTCCAGCTTGGAGTCTTCTCTGCCACAAGGATAAACACTTAACAAGTGGTAGTTCTCTTGGCCAAGTAACGTCATCTCAGCAAAACAGCATCCTTCTTTCGGCCTCAGCCGTGTGCATGGAATCAGAGGGATACTCGCTCAAGAGAGACAGGTAGTTTCATGGACAGGCTTTGCTGCCTGCTGGGGAGGTCTGGGAACCAGTGCACAGACCACCAGCCCAGCTCTGCCCCACTGGCTGTCACTCGCCCTAATGGGCAAGGAACCCAGAGAAGCTTTAGACCATCTGAGGCAGAAACCAGTCCAAGAATAACCATTAATTGTTGGGGGAAGGGAGATTGCAAAACATCCAATTATTTTTTGAATGAAAAACACTCAACTTGGAGAGAAGTCTTCACAACAGCCTAGATTCCCTTGACCTTTTTGGCAGTTTTTCCACAGACAAGTAGGGAAAAAAGAGATGGGGAAGGGGAACGGAGAAGGAAGGAAGAAGGGAGAGAAGGTAAAGCAGAAAATGAAAAAAACAATCGGAAAGTTGCCCCCAACTGGGTGACAACAGTTCAGCTTCCAACTTTGACAATGAGAATGTGTCCCAGAAAAATGACAGTATCTTTTTATTTAGCTTTTCTTTTGATGTTGCCAAGATTGGCTGCCAGGAAAATAAGTTTTGAATAAAAACGTTTTGACCAGCTTCCCTGAAACACTCAATTAGTGGTGAAGGGCAGAGCAGGAATTGGGGGGGGGGGGGGGGGGGGGGGAATAAAAGAGGCCAGCAGTTGGGCAGCAAACAAAGCCAGCCTGACCAAGAGAAGCTGGCAGCACCCAGGCCATGAAGTACCTGATGAATCTGTGTTCAAGCTAACAGATCCAACCCTTTATCTCAAGGAAGGCTTATCCTTTGAAGGATGTCCTGTACCATCTTCTCTAGAGAACCCCACCAGGCTGCCTAGGTCCCTCAGACCCTGCCACCTCCCCCAGCAAGGTCTGCGGGCCCTCTCAGGTGCCTGGATCTAGCAACAGGAATGGCTGGCACTGAAAATAAATCAGGAGGCTTGTTAGGAACCAGTCACCAAGCTGGGTTATTATGACTCCAACCACACTTCACGCACTTGAGTAACTGCTCAGATGTAGCTGGCAAGCCAGCCTCCTTTCAGTGCTCAGAGCGCTCGCTCTTCCCTTCGTTTCCTATTGCCTCTTTTATTAATATAGTACATCCCTCTGGTGTCTCTAACTTAACGCTCCGTTCGTTGACTGGCTGACAGGTCTCAAAAAAGCACGTCTTTCCACTTCCAGCACAATTCTGTTTAATCTTGTATGGAGAAGGTGTATCACTTAAGTAACTTTTTCTACCCCTCCTTTTCTGCAGGAAAAGGGAAAGAAGTTTGAAAAAAGAATGACAGCAATGTTTTAACCTAAACGGGAGCAATTTGCATGCAAATCAGATTTTTCAGGTGCCACAGAAGATGTGGGGGCCCTGCCAATCTGGACGGAATAAAGGAAAAGAAGGGTGAATTTGACACAAACACTGTCAAGTGATGAACTTGCAACTTTTAGTTTCTTCGCTAGGGCAAAGCATCCTGGAGAGGGAGTTTCTTCCATACTACCTACATATTTATTTTCATTCTCATTGACACTACCATTGTAAGACAAAGCACCTGTTTCTTCTTTTATTTATACGCCTCCTCAAAGCCCCTTGCATGCAAGTCCTACAAATGTAGTCAATATGTGAGCAGGTGCAGCTGGATGTAAACCCAAGTGGGAAGTGGTTTCCTTACTGAACTTGATGAGAAAATGAGTTACAAAATCAATAAAGTAGCACCAGACTGTAGAGGAAGAGAGAATCATATGATGTATTAAACAGCACCCAGACATTATCACCAATAAATCATGGTACTATGGGAGTTAGCAGAGGCACAACAGGGGTGCTAAAGCTGCTGAGAACAGAGGAGCCATCAGCACCCCAGGGAAGGCAGCAGTCTGCCACCAGCGCTTTAGCTCAACCAATTCCTCCCAACAGTATTTCTCCCAACAGCTAGCATTTGTTACACATGGAGAAAAATCTTTACGCTCCAGAGCTGGCACTCCTTGCTGTAAGTAGGGTTATTTGCACCTCTCAGAGAAAGACCTTTCAGACAATGATTCCCGTGGACATTTATTCTTCTGGCAGCACTGAAGTAGTCTTCTGGGGAATCTGAATGCACTGAGCCCTGTGGCAGGGGATGCAACAGCACTCCACTCTTAGGACCACTGCACCACACCACAAAGCAGCAATGGAGCCATTCAAACCAGATCCATAGCACTGCCATACACAGACAGGCAACATTTTCACAAGATCCTCAACATTAATTTAACCAGTTTTATCTTATACTGGAAAATGCAGAGAGAGCAGCCAAAGGAAAACACCCTGCCTTTGCCTTCCCATGGATTCTGCACAAGAGACCTGCCGTACTAGAAGGCAGTCTCTAGCAACCAGGTTAGCAAACAAGCTACAGCTGCCATTTACTAGCACAAATGCACACCTGGTCTTGGAAAACCTGTACCAAGCCCAAGTTTTGCAAGTATTCGCTTTTCCACTTTCTACTTAGACGTTCCTGGTATGCTAGTATAATTTACCACCACTGTTCTTACAAAAGTGTTACACCCTTTCTAAAATAAAACAGGGCTATGTGACAGATCTAAAACAGTGAAATGCATCAGAGCAATTAGCAGTTCTGCTGCTTTTATGGCTCTGATTGGAATTCTGATCTCAAGCAAAAAGCCAGTTCTCCAGTGAGAAAATACGGTGGCTCTGCATACGGGCTCCATCTGCCGGCACACTGCTCGCCTGGCTCTGCTTAATATATAGTAAACTGAAACAAAACCTACACAGCCATCAATTACATTTTTCTTCTTACAGCCTATGAATTTCAATAAATACACCATCTGTTCATCTTCCGTGTGGGAGTTCAGTCATCTTCTTGGCAGCAATATTATTCTAGAGCAATTACCTGCGTCTTTATCACCTATCATTGTGCTTCATCATCTTTTCATCATGTGTAAAAACCAACCACTTTATTACTACAATTTCTGTAGGCAGCCCGGTCCTGTTAGTTACCATGGAGATGATCTGTCAAAAGAAGTCTACATTTAAAGAAGTAAAAGCTGAGAAAAGGAGGAGGAGAGAAACACAAAGAGCCTGAAATGAACTTGTTTCTCCAAGTCAGAGTTTAAACACAAAAGGCACATCTCGGGCAGCTACACTGAGATGCCACTAGCAGCCTTGTTAGGAATCCATCAAACTGCCAATACAGAGGATGAGTCAATGACTCACAAGCATTACAATACGCTCAGAGGTCAGAGACTCGGCTTTAATCCCTCAGCCGAGTCCCGTGACCTGCTCTTAGAAAGGCCAATTTCTTATTACTATAAATCAAAAGATAAAATAGGGGGAGGGAGGGAGGACAGGCTGGAACAGCAGGCAGGCGGCACCAGCAATTTTCCCCTCCCTGGTGGTCACTAGCAAGACAGTGAATTTTACATCAGCGGCGCTATAGCTTATACCCATTCCTGAAAATCTCTTTCAATTAATCTCTTTCTTCCCCAACTTCACTCTGTCTGTGCTTCACTTTCTCTCACCCCTTCCGTGGATTCCTGCCTAGCTTTGCTCTTTTGCTCCTTCCTTCACAAACACATTGCTCTCCTTTTCTTTTTTTTTTCCCCACAAAACATACACACACTTGCAGCTGTTCTACCTCTCTCTTTCCAAATTCCTATATGTTTCAAAACCAGCTGTCAGTGCCAACTATTTACAGATGCTTGCGCCCTCACCCACCCACATACAGCCCCTGCCTTCACTTCACGAAATCCTGTTTTCCTCTTCAAATTTTTTCATCTCCTCCAGCCTTCCAGCTCCCATCCTTCCAAGCTGTAATTGCTCTCATGTTACTGCAGGAAAAATATTAGCAAAGTACAAAGGACTTGCTGATGCTCTGTGTTTCTAGGATGCGTCATTAGCAGCCTTGAGCTGAAACACGCCGGCTGCAAACTGCTTTGGTTCAATTCATCCTTCCATCTCTGGAAGAAATAAGCAATCTCAGAGCTATCCAATTTGTTTAATATCAAGTACACACGCACTGAGTTTTAATGATGTGGATTGTCATTCTGAATTGCAAGAGTACAACAAATGACCATCTATTCACTATGTTCGTAGCTACCTTCCATAGTAGAATTACCCCAATCTTGCAAATCATAAAAAGATAGCTAGGGAAGGAGGAAACATTTTCCAAAAGTTCTCCAGATTTAAAAGCACTTTAGTTTCTGTGTGTCCAGCTTGAGACACAAGGTACTTAATTTTCATAAGTGCTAAGTGCCAATACTTTCCATGGGTTTCTGCCTGCAGAAAACTTTGCACGTTAGGAGGCTGAGTCTAAAGAGCTTCAAATTTAGGTACTGCAAATGAGACAGATATCTAGAAATCTGGGACTAAGCAACTGCCAGGGTATTAAAAAAAAGGCTCTGTAGCAGAAATAATGTTTGGATTCAGCAGTAAAAAAATCTAGTGCTTAACTTATGAGAATAGAAAGAGGGGACATAAAATAGGAGTGGGGATTACAACAAAACAATAGGCAGGAAAGAAGAGAGAGTGGTGAAAATTAAAAAAATAAACAACCCAAGGACATACCAGGAATGCACTGCCATCAGAGTTCAAAGCAGAAATCTCATGAACGTTATCAGTATAAAATCCGAAAAAATCAGCTTTTGCTGAGAAAATATGAACTAAACAAGAAAAATCACATTCTGATCTCAAATGTGATCTCCTCTGAAAGTCTATTATGGAGCAAAAGTTCTTCCCAACTGTCCCCTTATTGAAGAGAGACTGAAATCACAGATAGATAAGACACCGCAACAGGTTCAGTTGCTGAGGAAATGGCACCCACGCACCCTTCTTTATCTTCAAAGGTGTGGGGCCATGTTTCCTCTCTCTCGTTAGATACCTTTCACAGTCAGGTTGAGCCATCAGCTTCCATATGGTGCTTTACCTTCTACAAGACAGGCCCAGGGAGAGTCACATCCCCGCTCTTTAGCATGGCTCGTTGCTGCACAGATTGGATGTAGATGGAGAAGTGCCCAGGCTAAAAAGTGGTTTCCAGCATCCTGGGCCAACTTGAGCCGCCACTTGGTAGGCATGCTGTAGAAACTTCTGCTTCTGCTAACCTCATTTCCTCCAGCCAAGCCTTCCAGACAGGCTCAGCGGATGCTGACTCCCTGCGCAGGATCTCTGTGCCCTTCCAAGGCAGATGCCCTCAAGCAGCAGCATCTGTGCTGCCTCTGCCCTTGGCAGGTGCTGGCAGGCAACTGGGGCAGACACTGGCTCTGCTTGCCTCCTCCCTTTTCCCAATGCCAGGTCTGCAAGGACAGCCAGGAGAGCTGCCCTGACAGCGAACGCTGCCTGCCCTGCCTGCCCGGCCCACTGCTGCTGGGGCTGCTCTGCCTGCGGCAGCAACAGCCAGCAGCAGGACACCCCGATGCATGCCACCACACACAGCCCACCTCTAGGACTTGGACAGCAAGGTCCTCATCCGTCACTCCCATTCTCCCAAATCCTCAGCAGCTTTGCAAAAATTACTACTTCTGCTTATTCTTTGGCTTGAACAGATGTTCCCAGTCACTGCTGTGTGCTCACACAGTGATTCTCCCTCTCTAGGGCTCTTACAAGGGCATGCAGCAGAGGGAGAAGGGAGAGCACCACGGGACTCGTGGTTTGTCCCAGCCTGGCCACCCACAGCTTGCAGAAGACAGGAGGAGCAAGCAGCAGGTGATGACAGCCAGGCAGGAATAAAAATGGAGTACAGGATAAAGAAGGATTTCTTCTTCTCTTCAGAGTAAATCAAATACATGCAAGCCAATGCAACGGGCACACTGCTCCATAAAAGGGCCGAAGCATCCACCAGGAACGGGCCTTCCAGCTCCCTTGGGAGGCAGAAGAGGGGGAACCAGTATGTCCCCTCTCGCTCCCCTCCAGAAAGCCAAAAGCACATTTCCCTACTGGCACCCAGGAGCTGCTGCAGCAGTGACACCCCAGAGTACTGGGCAGATCAGGCATGAATTCCTCCCCAGGCCAGGGCAGCACAACACGGGCAGGTTTGCCAAGGGAAAACAGCGGCACATACAGCACTCTGCTAATGTCAGCAGGCCTGCACCTTCCCAGAGCAGCCTGCCAGAGCCAGGAGCACTGCTGAGCCCACACCACCCCTCCTGCCGAGGATCTGTGCCTGGAGAGTGAGCAGAAGGTCTGCTCATCCCTCGGCAGCATCACACATCTGCAGCTTTCCTAACAGTCAATATAACCTTCCAGCTGTGCGCACAGCCATCACCTTCCCAGTCTTGAACTGGCTGGGACAGGAGTAGAGAGAACATGGGGTTTGGCTGCTTTCAGATGATACCTGTAACCCATCTCCTCCATGGTCTTGTATGATCATCCGTTGGCATGACAATTAACATGTGGACTCAGCACAGATACTCATGAGCTGGGCTGGCATCTGGCAATCCAAGTGTAAACCAAGTAATAGCTAGACAGAGCAGGCTGGGATAACACGTGGCATGCCAGATGCTCATCCAGCACAAGGTCACTGTCGCCTGATTTTACTTCACCAGTGGCAGCCACATGGTCAGACCACCTAAACTGCGCTTTGAACTGTCATAAATTTATTCCACCAAGCGATCCAGCATGACTCTTCATCAAACCACAAGGTAGGGAGAGCAATGGGAAAGGCACAGGAAGAGGAGCAGCACTAAGGAGGGAAAAAAATAGATTTAATCACTTAACAAAAGGCATCATCAACCCTGTTCAGAATTGCTTTTTGCCAAAGAACCAAATAGAAGGCAATCTTGCATCTTTCATGGTTTTGCAGGTATAAACAAATCAACACAGCTAATCCAGTCATCCTGTCTACAGGAGTAATCCAGAAACCAGAGCTCCCACAAGCAGTACAGACAGCCCTCGGTGAGAAACAGCCAAAAAGCCAGGGTCCCTTGCAGGCACAGAAGGTCCCTTGCAGGCACAGAGGAGGCTGCCTGTCTTCTTATGGACAGACTCACTTCATTTATCTGGAGTTCTGTGACTAATGCAGATACTTTAATAAACCTAATTTTGATAAAATGATAACTTGCATTGCATTAGCACATTCAAGATGTCAACCAAGACCAAGACACTGCAGTTCAGGGTGCTATATGGAGTGCCCGTATAGCACCTTCTTCTGGCTGTGCACAGGCGAGCTTCCAGGTACAATGGGGAAGGAGTAAAACACGCACCACACACCACTGGTAGCAAGGACAGAAACCAGGACCTAATACCCAAAACGCCAGTCTGAAGGATTAGGTTAATGAAGAGGTATCATTAACAACTTTCACTCTTTGCTGTAACTCTGTAATACATACATAGCCATACACAAAGCAATCCGTATTTCAGTGATCAAAGCAGTGTTAATTATTTCAGCTCACAGCATGTTTCTATCCTCAGTTCAGCAGTAGCCTTAACTTGTTCCTTAAAAACTTAACAATAAAAGTATTCCTAGCCTCACCCTAGGGCAGCAGTTTACTGGCAGTGCTAGATTAAGTGTACAGTCAGCACCACCCACACCAGTCTGCCTGGCAGAGGAGCTAGGCTGGACTGGATTCAAAGGCACCTCACAGCTGGGGAGATGGTGAGACACAAATCATCAATTCTGACAACAGCCAGGTGGAAAAAGGGGAGCTCCCCCAGAGCTTTTCGGGAAAAAAATCAGAAGATCTCAGATCACATCCCCTGTTGTTCTCATGTCACTTTGGGTATGCACATGCTTTTTAATTTTTCCATATATATACTGATTTATTGGTTGTTCCACAGGCTTTTTACAGCTTTTTCATTAAACAGCAAATAAAGCAGGCAAAGTCAAACTAGACCTGTGCAGTGAAGAGGCATAAAGTCCTGAGCAAACAGTGTTTCCTTCCCCAGTACAGGTTTGAGTAAGACAGAAAGAGACACTACATCTAGGTGACTTTTTATCTTGTGTCTGCAGGTAGCCACATTTAATCATAGTGCAAATTCTTGAAAATATCATTGACAATTCCCTTCAGATGATTTCCTGCCCTTGTTACTTACAGGTATTTCAACAGAGTAAAGCTTTATGCTGCCTTTGGCTAATATTGATGCACAATGCCAGCAGAGTACTTCAGGGACATCCTGCTTTGTACCCCTCATATAAATGCAAGCACACAACATTTGACTTTTCAGCTAAACAGACCAGCAATCCACTTGCAAACTTCATCACATGGGCTCCTGCACCCATCAAATCTGGGATCCTTCATCCCTAAATTGCCAATTCTTCTTCTACTTTAAAGCCCAAACTCAAGTTGAGATTCTGCAGTTCTTCAGGAAGCTCAGAGCATTTATCCTCTCCGGAGAACAGCTCATCACACAAGTTGCTGCCAGCAATGAAAGGTAGTTAGGGTTTTTCTGATAAATATAAAAATAGTATACAAATACTTCCAGCAAAACCCATTACAATTGTGTCTCATTCTCCAGCCCTAGAGGAATGAAACTCTCTCATATGAAAAGAAGGTGGAAGCAAAAGAATCACCAAAAAACCCCAGATGAGCTCCAAGATGATCATACTTGCAAAAAGTTTGGGAAACTCCTGTGTAAAGTGAAGATATTAATCTTGGGGCAGTACTGGGAATCAAATGCTCTTCTCAGCAAAAGCCTTCAGCTGCAGCAGAGCTCTAGCAAGGCACCCCTGACCTGATATGGAACAACCTCTGCAAAAGAGGATCAAGAGATTGGCTTGCTGTCTGTCTGCTTCATACGTGGCATTGCATTAGATGATGCAGCAGAGACTTCAGCTGGCTTCAAGCTAGTTTGCACAAGTAGTGGAGACAGTCTAGCCCTAGCAGAAATGCACAGCTAATTAATCTTGCCAAGGATTAGTTTGCAGAATAGACACCAAAAAGCCTGTAAGCTTCTCTGGGATCTAGCCCTTTCATCTGTAAAGAGTCCCCTACAACTATGGTGCACTTACAGCTGAAACACCAGTGCCACAGCCAGCTGACACCACTGGGCTGCACATTCTTACTCTTCCACTGAGGTGAAATTTTACATATTGTCGGTTGCCTTTGCCGGTATGGAGCTGTGACCATTCCTGCATGCAGCCTGAGAAGCAGTTCTTCCTCTTTTCTCAGTACTGCTGCATACTGCCTCTAGTGTCTAGTAGCACACTGGGGGTAAAGAAAAGGACAATTTAAATGCCTGTTGAAAAAATACAAAAAAGAAACGTTGTGGAAAACATGACACACAAGGAAATATAAAGAAAGTGAGCTGTTTAGACTGAAAAGAGGAGGGAGGGAATAAAAAATCACTATGCATAGAAGGGGGATTATCTGATCTCTGTATCTATCGGATGCAATGCTTAAACTGCAGCAAGAAAACCTGTCAGGAGTGAGTTAGATATAATTCATCTGGATGTGGGGCAAGGGAACGGACCTGTGGTCCTTTCCAGCTTTATTTTCTATGATTATCTGTGCTCCTCAGCACTCATGGGTCAAGACACCCCCCTGCTGATTAGTGTACCAAGCCAGCCAAAATAGGACTTGGTTCCCATTTTGTTCAAGCTAGACAAAAACAATAATGTCTCCATTTAGCCTCAGGTCCTAAACATCCAAACAAAAAAGAGTAAAAAATAACCACAACTAAACAACAAAAAAGAGAGTAATTCTGCAAAAGGAAAGTCAGTAATAAAATCCATTAGGCAGAGAAACACAGACTCTATTAAATTTATTGCTTGGTTTCAGGACTTGGGAAGAGTCTCTTCATTTCCTGTACCTCTTGAGTATTTACTATGTCCCCTATGAGCTAAGTCTTCAAGAGTCATTTTAATGTCATGTTCTAAGCACTTCTGCATTGTAAATCATCGATTTTTATCTCCTTCTCCCAATCAATGCAAAGATATTTATGCTGAACACATAAAAGCTCTTGACACTATAGAAAAACCAATTACACCCTGCAAGAGGTTTGCTTTTGGTCGTTGACATCATGGAATTATCCCTTACACTTTGCACATGCCTGCCATTTACAGGAAAGCAGTGTGACCTTGCCTGCCTGAAGTTCGCATCTCTGCAACCTCGTGAAGCAACGCAGAGGGAGCTTGCAGCAGAGATAGCCATCCCTGGCTCAGGGAGTACCTGAACTGCAAATTGTGAAAGCTGGGAGAAATCATGAAAGTAAAAGCAGTTCTCATGTCAGTCCTGCTCCTGTGCTCCTACCAGACATTGCCTGCTGTCAGAGACAACATGCTAGCTAGACAGATCTTTCTTCCAACTACAGCAGTCATGCTTCCCTCCACAGCCCCAGGGGCAGACTGGAAAACTTCATTATCTCTCTGTGTTTGCCAGTGCTTCAAGGATGGGCCCTGCATCCACCCTCTGCCAGTGTGCCAGGCTGGTCCTTCTGTCTCTTCCCACTCCTACACACTGGGCTAGCAATGCCTGTATTTAAACTCCAGGGCAGACACACACTGAAGCACCTGCAAGCTCCTGTTATAGTAATTGTCTAAAGCATACTATGATGCTTTTTGCTTGGCCACGCTAGTTTCCTTCTCTTGAATAATGCTGCATCCTTCCTGGATGCAATCAGGACACTAGGCACAAAAATACAGAGCACGCTTGGATGGCTCCCCCACTTCATGCTACTGGCAAGACAGGTTCACAGGATGAGCCAGGAACCAGCCCTTTTATCTTGGCAAAACTGCAACAGACTTGTCAAGTCGCTGAGCGGTTTATGTTCATGACACCCACTAGTCCCTGTCTTGCACTTTCTTCTTCTAGCAGCAGCAATTCACACCTTCCTAGCAAAGCACCGATGAGTCTGCGCTCCCTGGAAAGGACCCACCATCAAAGGACCTCCCAGGAGAGGAGGTGCAGTCTCCCCAGCCTCAGCATCACACTCTCTCTCCCATGTCACCAGCTCAGCAATGAAAAGGAGGTTTCCTGCCACGCTGTGACTGACACATGGATGTGCCCTGCCATCACACAACTCAATGCTTGCTTTCTCACATATTAGACAGGAAAGTGCTTCACTCAGCACTAAAACAGGCAGCAGTATTTGAGGAACGAGTGTGTTGAACAAGACCGTTCAGGAGAGTGCTGTACCTTCCTTAGCACTGCTGTCGATTTAGCCTTTCCGTTTCAGGTGTTTGTCCAGATTTTATCTGAAGTTGACACATGCCTGTAGCCCTAGCAGGTGAGGAACAGCCCTCACAACTAGCTGAGAACTGCATTTCATTTTAAAACCTTGGTAAGATCTTCCAGTGTAGAAGACTAATTCCAGCGAAGTCAGGGAGCTGTGATGATTACATCAGATCCAGCCTGTAAGCCACGAGCACACCTTTAATAAAGAGAGAGAATATTAAACACCCAATGGTCATCATTCTCTCTGCTGGTTGCAAGAGCAAGAATTACAAAAGCAGTGACACCAGCAGAAGCTTTAGGTCCCAGAGTCATCATGCTTAATTCTCTAAGATCCCAACTGACCCAGCTGAGTGAGGTACAAGTTTCTCTTATTAGTAGAACAATTAACTCTTTGTGTGACCGGTAGATACAAGTTCCAGGCACTGCATGGGAGATTTATTCATTCATAGCCAAACAGCTTAAACAGAATCGATTTTAAAGTTTTAAACTTTTCCGTAGAGGGAGTTGGGGTTTTTATCTCTTGTTGTCAAAACAAGCAGAACTCAGCCAAGTTCACTGCAGATTGCCCCCATTAACAGGAGACCAAATCACTCAGGGAAAAAAGGGCAAAAAAAGCCCCACTGTGTTTAAAAACTGACAATCACACTTTGACTCTCAAACTTTAGGAAAAAAAATTACTTCCCCCACCCTTTTATTCATCCACTTCTGAACACCTGGAGCATCAGGCAGTCAAAGGAATGGTGTGAGAATGCCAAGCAGATACTGAGGGTAGAAGTGGGAACAGAGAAGAGGTCCCGTATTTTAAAGGGGT
Organism: Astur gentilis; assembly: GCF_929443795.1. Classification (NCBI taxonomy): domain Eukaryota; kingdom Metazoa; phylum Chordata; class Aves; order Accipitriformes; family Accipitridae; genus Astur; species Astur gentilis. The sequence continues at coordinate 16,154,789 of NC_064904.1, forward strand.
TGACAGAGACGTGCACACAAAAGAAATGCTAAAGACCAGAACTTGCAGCATTATCAGTTCAATGGCATTAAGCCCTTTGGCTATCTCTCTTCTTCAAAAATCAAAGCAGTCTTAAATAATAACAGTATAAAATTAAGCTGATTTCATACTCTTTTTTCTCAATCAAGTAAGACAGCACACATACCTCAGTTTTAAAGCAGAGGAAATAACAGCCTTCATTCAGACTGTGTAGACAGGGATTTGGCACCATTCTGTTAATCCACTCTACAGTCACACCTTAGTTAATTAGAAAACACATAGGGAAATCAATTGGTACAAACATAAATTAACAGTGATCTCTATGTAATACCTATGCAACATTCATCAGTCAGTAGCCAATCAGATTCAAAAAGACTCTTACCAATAGGTCTCCAACTTGACAACGCTACATTTCAGTGTCTGAAAAACAGGGTGGTCCAACAAGCAGTTTGTTCAATTCAACTGGCCAGCTGAACAAACCAACACCATCACCAGCCCTGAAAAATGCTCTATGCTTCCTAGGGGGGGAATCAATCAGACTGATGCATACCTGCTCTGTCACAATACCTGCCCCTGACTTCAGACTCAGGCAGACCTGGAATAAGAAGGAAGGAAACCTAACAGGGAAAGTCCGCTGGGCTCAGAGAAGGCCAAGGAAAACATCTGAGGGCAAGAAAATGAAAGAAGGCGGTGCATTTGCCATGGTCTAGAAGAGACCACACCAAACAAAAATGTAACCATACTGCACGTACACTGACAAAGCACAGGTACCTCCATCACACGCTCTGCAGCACAACACATCCTTGGTATCGCTGTGCTGTTCAATCTGTGCCGTGTCAGTCTGCAGTCATCATTCCCAACTCCAGCATCTTCCCTACAGGAGGCAGGGCAGGACACTCCTGCACTTCACAGCCAGGAGCTGAGGGCCTGAGCCACATCATACAGTGGCTGCAGCCAAGTCTTCTGCTCTGGCTGCTTGCTGTTGATGCTGCATGGCCCTGTGGAGGGCAGAGGAGCAGGAGAATCCCCTTAAATAGTCTGTGATCCTTCCAATGTAACAGCTCCCTTTTGCAACAACATGTTGCCTCCAGCCTCAGGCCACCAGTAGCTTCCAAAGACTGGAGAGAGGGCAGATAGATACTGTTGCAACAAGAGAAATAGGACATGGCAGAAGTGTGGCATTTAGAGGTCTCATATACCTCTTCTGTAACGGCAGAACTGAAGAAAATAAAGAAAGCAGATGGAAGTGAGAGGGAAAACACTACTTTTTAAAAAAATTATTATTATGGAAGTATGTATAAGCAATTTTCCTTCACTCAGGCTGAAATGAGGGCATGTTGCATCTTATTTTTCAGCTCAGTCATGTAAAGTCCTGTCTCTCTTATCCACAGCTCTCTTTTTCCTATCATCATCTCTAATTTGCACAGATGAACAAGGTGCACTCTACTTAGAAAACAAACAAATACATATTTCAAAAGTATCAAAGAGAGTTAAAAACACTAAACACAGGGATGTGTGTTATGTGATTTCCACAACATATATAAAGAAGCAGCTGTATTTCATTACATTACTTGAAGAAAGAGTCCCTAAACAGAGGCAATGTATGGCAAAGGAGAGTCAGTTGTTCAATGCTGAGTCCACACACATTTTTGCATGCACCCAGAGCAACTATTTGGGATAATCTTCCCCTTCCTACCGTGAAAGGCAGTCAATTTTAATTTGGAAGAAGCATCGCTACTGTGAAACTTAATAGAAATCTATCATCCACTGACTTCTATCATCCACTGACTTATAGAGCGATGTTGGTAGCACGGTCCTGGCTCAAGCACCTTTCTGTTGGATTTCAGCACTGACTCCTCAATGGCCATTACTGAGGGTACCTGCAACGCAAAGGACGCCCTGACTCTGCACATCCCCAGTACGTGCACCTGTGTGAGCAGCGTGCAGGTGCTGCACACGCCTGCAGTGAAAGGCAGCCTATGGCACTCCTGGAAGGACACTAAAGACAAAGCAACAACCCTTGCTGATGGCTCAGATGTTACTGTATGTGCCTATTATTTGCTTCAGAGCTACCAGGGAAGAGGGTCACGTAAGCCAAGCACGCCTTCCAAAACATCCTTCGAGATAAGTGTGTGCACATGCACACACATGCCATTTCCAAAGAGAAGTGGAGGCATCTGAGTGTGATTCCCCAATTTAACTCAGAGCAAGCAAGTGCTCAGAGCACGACAGGCTCCGCAGGTCTCATGTGCTGCAAGATGTGGATTTTGGTTCACTTTGCAGAGATATATAAGGTCACAGGCTGGAGATATGGACACTCTCATAAAGCAAAAATCCATGCCAAATGCTCATTAGATAATCAACCAGCTGCACACAAACTCTTTATTGGGTAGCAAGGAGCTACCGACCCCTTCTGACAGCATAAGCAGCCTCTAGGTTGTGGCTCAACATCCTTAAGAGCAGCTTGACATACTGAATCAACACCCTGTCATTTTGAATGCAGCCTTGTAGTATTATCTGTAGACGTGTGTATGGCACATCTGAACTCCCACCTAAAATTAATTCGAAACCTTCCAGCACAGGGAAATTTTGCTTCAAGCTGTGCTCTGCTGACATGATGATTTATTGATTTATCTCTCTACAAGGAAAACAGAGAGCACCTCCAGTCAAAGGATATGTTACGTTACGAGATTGTCCTGGAGGAGGGGGAAAGCAGTGTGAAAACAAATAGTTCTTTTGTGGACTCTGCTAGATGCACGGGAAGGATAAGTTTTGGGTCGTTTGTTTCCCTAAATCATACACAAATATCCTGCAAGTTTTTTCAAGAGATAAAACCTTTTCAACGCAAGTACAGCCAGTCTAATGCTCAAAGTTCGTCTAAAAAGAGGATCAAGTCTTCTTGGTACAAAAATTCTCAGTAATCAAAACTTTCTGTGAAATAATAATAACAAAAACTTTTACTTAATTCTATATTATTTTTAACTATTTTAAGCAATCATCCTGCAGAGTAAGATTGCTGTGGAAAAAAAAACCTGGAGGTACTCGTATCACAGGGATGCTGCACTGCCCTCTAGAGTCTCTGTCACTTTCTCATTCCAGCATCTAGACACAGATTCTTACAAACCTAGCTCTAAAGACATCACAGAGGGGAGTGCTATCTACCAGATATGAAGCACGGCCAATAATTAAGACAAGAGCTCAGATTCAGACTCTTCAAGTGGTTCTCAGTGTTATTTTGGACAATATCTCCCCCCCCTTCCCCACCACTATTTAGAAAGGCATATCCATAAAACAAGGTATTGCATTTTAGGAAGGACTTTCAATATCAGTGTCTCTATATCCTACAGAAATAAAGATGCTAATAATGGTAAAAGCAAATATTGTATTTTTTCTAACTTGCTCCCTTCCCAAAAGCCACAACTACTCCTGTAACTCAGATCACAGGACGAAGAATCTATCTGGCTCCTTCCAAGATGGCAAATTGCTGTACTCAGACCTGCTGTGTTCAAACTCTGCGCAGTGCTACAGAAAGATGGATATTGCTCCTCTGAGCGCCTTGGTTTGATTTTAAATTAGTTTCAGTTCCTTTCTCTCAAATTCATAATGAAAGATTCCCCAACACAGCTCACTACCATACATACCTATCCAGCTGCATGCAGCTAAACACCATCAATTTGTTCTATTCATAAGCTGGCAAGGAGAGGACAAAACATACCTTAACCCTAGCATATCAAAACTACATCTTCCACCGACACCACATTCTAACAACCACATGCACACAACTGCATCACCCTTGTAGCAGGTGGTGGTCTAGATACATTTCATCCTTCTGCACTGGGATTGGTAGAGCATCTTCTACACAACATTTCAGACCTCTTGCTTCACCCGTACTAGTTATGCATCTGAGCAGCACATATACTGTCCCAAGAGGTGGCATCTGCCTTTCTGTTTTGAAATAAACAAATATATTCTTTGTATCTGAACAGTGCTCAAAGGCTGTAGCTGATTTCAGGATTCCCTGATAAGCTCCCAGTCCAAGATGGCTTACACCCTAAACATCACTTGGAGCCTAAAGAAGGAACAAAAAGGGGATGAAATAGGGACAGAACCCATTTTGTTTGATTTGTCACTGTCCACACCAAATTGCACAAATGCTGTGCGAGACGATTCATTTCAAATATGTAATAGATACATGCCTGAATGTACACACAAACTACCCTTGAAAGAAGACAGAGACGTGGCTGAGCCAGCCTCTTGCTGTCCATTATCCGCTGACCTGCTGACCTTCTCAGCATCACAGCAGTAATAATGAGCTCAGCTCTGCAGAAGGTCTCAGCCTCATGAACCAGATGGGAGAAAGGGAGCAGGAGTAAGGAACTCTGGGGAAAAAGAAAAAAAAAGAAAGACTGCCCAGTTGCTAAAAGACATGCTGCGAATTACAAAACCAGGTCTGTCAGGACCCCTCTCAAAGACCTTGGAGTTTATATTAAGTCTTATGCAGCCATGGGAAATGAAGCATTGCTAGAACACGGTCCTGGACCCTGCCCAGACCAGCTGCTGAATAGCAGTGGGAATATCGAGGACTGTATTTTGTGCATGTAATTTTTAGGCACAGAGGATAGAGGCACAGAACACAGCTCTTAAGAGTTTCTCTGGCTACATGCCAGTGTCTGGAAGAGGACTGAGGTCTCCAGGAGACAACATGACCCCTTAGTCTCCAGCAAACATCATGAAAGTGTCAAGAGGTTGGGGTTGTAGGGTTGTTCCCTGAAGTTTGCCTGTCTTCCCAAGCTCCACATCATTTCTGCTGTACCCTGTCCCACGAGGCTTGAGCTTGCATGGAAGTTACAGCACATTAAACTCACTATGAGTCTACTTCAAAGTGAGCTGAAACACTTTCCAGGCTTCATGGACTGTCCCAACTAGACCTCCATTAACTGTAATGGGAGCTCAGATGCCTACCACACACCTTCACGTTGCTTTAATCTCACACTGAATCTCACCTCTGTTCTCAGACCCATCACAACGGTGTACAGGTGTGTGCTCTTTGGGAAGCCACACACCCTGCTTAACGTGTTGTGTATGCAACACTGCCATAATTAAACCAGTGCAAGTTTTATGTCTGGACATGACTTAAGTATACATTCCCTGTTTGCATCATTCTAACAAAATGGGGGATTTTTGTTTTGTGGTTTTGGTTTGTTTGTTTGGGTTTTTTTACAGAAGATTATATTCCCTCCACTAACTCAGTAGTGTCCCCTCAATGTTTTGTTACTCCTTAGGCAATGTTTTTGGAAACTACTGAGCAAACTGCAAACACTGAGATACTGTTATCTCCGTCCAAGATGAAGTTGGAAAGCTTTTAAGTTGGCCAAATCACATTGAATCACACTCAATTAACCTAATCAACTATTTCTCTAATGAAAACATACGTTTCTGGGCTGGCAGTTTCTGACTCAACCACAATTCATTCAATGTTAAGGAAAAACCATTAGAAAAACCATCTGTTCTCTTTAAATAGAGAAGCTATTTTTACCTTCATGATGAGCCCAAGTAATTATAAAACAAGTGGAGTGGGTTTCAAAAAGAAAAATAAAAAGAGAGGTCAAGACAGCTGCTACCTTGTGATTATCACAGTACAAACATGTTGCTAGCCGTGTGCAGTTTAGGCCTTACACTCGTCACCCTGCTATGCATCATGTAACCTATTGTCATCCCATTAGCTGAAGGTACACAGTATATGCTACGGGGAGGCATAGGGGTTAGCGCACAAAAGAGTGAGATTTGGTGAATGAATATTTACATACTAGAATTGAATGCCATCAGAATCCCAAAGTTAAAGTTCTCAGAAAAGGGTTGATTCTCAAAGGAAATCAGTAACAAAGTCCCACGCAATTGCTATTTTTAGGTACCGAATTCAAAACCGCAGTCCTGAAAATCATCAGTCAGTTGACACCTAATCCTAGGGGATCTGACATTTTTTGCATTGAAATTCCCCAGGCACCCACCTGCTCATGGAAACCATGACAGCATTAACCAAATCAGCAGAACTCCCTCATACCTACTCCTTCCCATAACCCGTAACACAGAAACTTCTGCCTACGTTTCCTGATGAGCTTATCTATTACCAAAGAGATGAAGCACCATATGAGATCAAGTGGGCAGCATCTTTCCTCCAGCAGTTGCGTGGCTACGGCTACAAGACAGGACAGCCCTGAGTGGAAGTCCAGGTTTTGCCTAGGAGGATCTGAACCCCAACATCCACAATGCCCTAGCCCGTGGAGTCCTCCCGGAGCACGGTAATTCTCAGTACATCCTGCTGAAGCTGCTCCATTTAAGTGCTTAATGGACCAAAGAGGAACGCCAAAGGAGTACAACTCCATCGTGCATTAGTAAGAGAGTTACCTGACACAAGGCAATCTTGACTTCTTGCTCATGCTCCAGTGGTTGCTGATGTTAACCGCTGAGAATATGGGCAACAGTTCAGGAGCCTGAAAGCTCCTCTTTCCAGTCTCAGAGGGGTACATCTCCACACTATGCTGCTCCGCATTTCATACTGACTGACTTAAAATGATTCACACTCAGGCTGCTGGCTGTAGGGATTCCCACGGAGTGATCAGCACCTGTCTGATCACTGGATCTGTGTGACTATTCTGTTTACAGTCTGACAAGAGCTCATCATGGATGTGGCTGCAGTGTCTAGGAAGGAAACATTCATCCAGTGTCTCCAACTTGTGAGTGAGTACACCAAGCACAACTCCTAATTTTCCTTTGCCCCAACTCTGGAACCATCTAGTCATGGATTCAATGCTCCAAACGAACTCAATAAGTCCCAGACTGCTTATGACTCATCTACTGGTTTCAGCAAGCAACACTCACGAATGGTGCTCAGTGACTCCCAGCAGGCAACGGCTGCTGAGCAACACCATATGAGCAACTGCTCCTTCTCTTTCCCAAGGGCCCAGCTCTGCACAGCTCTCCTTCCCCGGGTCTCAAGGGAGAACAAAACACGAACCAGGGCAACAGCAGAAGCTCTGATGGCATCCCGCTGTCAGGCAGGAGACAGGGAAGGTTCAGGAGAGTAAAGAACAGAACTGGGAAGAAGCAAGAAAGCAACGGGAAAGCGAATGGGGAGAAGAATAGCTCTGGAGGTCTGTCCTTGGGCCTTCAGCAGGGCAAATATGTGACTACGTGTCCTGCACAGTTCTTGCTGAGGAAGCACTGAAAACAAATGTCCTTGCAGGAACTACTCCCCCCGCCCCCCAAGATTGCCTATTGGGAAACCTTTAATCCATTCCTTTTCCCCCAAAAGGGGGACCTACAGCTCTGTTGCCAGAGTTGCTATCAGATTTAAGTTATTAGGTGTTTTCCTTAACTCTATAACACTTGGAACCGTGTCATCACAAAAGAGAAACTCAGCTTTGTTCTATATTTTTGCTTCTAGCTCGCATGTTTGCAGGAGGAATATCTGAAAACCAGAGGCAGGCAGACTAAAGGGCAAAGAGTCAGTCAGGACACGTGCTCTTTTTGAGGCTTGAGACTACTGATTTTTCAACATTAGCTTACAGGCTTGAGAAGCCTGGGTCATGGTTTTGGAGCACGTGGCAACACTGTCACCTTGACCTCCTCACAGGATATCATTCAGACACACCTAAACCAATTTTCAGAGTGGCAGGGAACAGCACATCTCCTGCCTCCTCTGCCCCTCCTGACCTTCGCAGCACACACTACAGCATACTCCAAATAACAAAGAAATCCATGACCAGCACCAAACCAGGACACGTTGAGTTGTATCAGCACAGCCAGTACAACCATCAGTTTGAGGGCTCCTCCTTCAGGGTAACACTTTCCGTTTGTCTTTACTAAATTACGACTCTTTGATCATTTTGGAGCATTTTGTCATTTTGGACAGATCAGATCATGTGGCCAGCCATAGGATTCCTGAGTAATCAAAAAGGTGGAAGGTTGCCAACATTTGGGTTAAAATGAGAGGATCATCAGATACAAACAGTCAAGACTCTGTAACTGAGCAGTGGGATCACTATATTTTCCCTCCCTTACTATGGCTCTCCATGACGTCAGGTGCACATCATATGGTTCTCAGTTGCATGAAAATGTTGGCATGTGGCTCTTGGAGCCAGGCAGACTGACCACCCTTGATTACACAGCATCATGAATAGCATAGAAAGAAAAGCCTGAACGTTGTCAGATCCCTCATCGCGGACTGCCTTAAAAAACATGGCAGAATTTCCCAACATAAATAACGGCAATAGGAATAGACCTTAATTTGTTTACAGGCTGCCTTCTGACTCCAGCATCATGAAATGTACTCTGCTTTCATTGAAAACCCTACGATATGCCATATCCAACCATATAAAATCCAAGCTAAGGAGGGCAAAGCTTTTTAATTTTTTACCGAAATGCAGGTAACAAATCAAATAATTCAAGCTTTCAAACAAAAACCAAAGTACTGCTGCAAAACGCTGTGAGCATTTGTAAATTTCATCTATTACAGCTTCAGTAAAACCTTAACAAGCATTTACTTTGAAGTACAGCAACAGAACCGCCTGGACTCATTTCTCAGCAGGGCTCCCCACACAGCTGTATCACCCACATGAGGACTGATGAATATAATTGCAGGGTGAAAAGTACAGAACTTCTAAAGTAATTTTTGCAACTGGAAAGCAAAATAACTTGTAACTATACCCATGCCTCATGGAGCATGCATGGTTTTTTAAAGGACTGCTAAAACGCAATTATCACGACTTCACTAACTAAAATCTAAGCCTTCATCAAACAATAATAGGTGCTTTACCTAAATGTGTGGATCCTGAAGCAAATGATGGGGTGAGAATCTCAACTGCTGTAACAACTTACTTTCTAGTCCTTGTGGCAATGAAAAAAATGCCTTCCTTCTTTTCATCTGCTCCTCTGGAACGAAACTCAGAGGATTTCAACTGCTGCAAAACAAGAAAGAGGACAAAAACCTCCCACACATTAAACATTTTGTGTGTGATTTTTATGGTGATTGTATTATTTTTCAGGGTTGACTTAAATTTTTTAAGCACAAAGTGTAACCATAGCACATTATGCAAAACGGGCTTCAAACAGCAAAGCTTCTTAAGCATTTTCAATAAAAGTTATTGATAGAACATGTTGGTTCCAAAGAGTCACTAGGAAACAAGAGAGAAGAAATACCCACTCTAGAACAGGCAGTGTTTCATCCCCCTCTGCCATTGTCTGATAAAAAGTTTTAGGCTCATTTTGTCCAGTACAAAAGAGCACCAAAAAACCACCACCCAAAAACGAACAAAAAAAACAAACCTCAGCCTCACTACAGGAAAACCACTGCATCTTCTCAGAAATTCATTGAAAACTCCTGAGTTCTGGATACTGTAACCCACAATCCTGATACATGCCAAAAATATTCCAGCTAAGGCTTGTCATAGAAAGACAAGCCTTCTTCAAACAGAAGTCCTGCATTAACATCTCCCAAATTAACTCGAGCAGTGGCTTTGCTACTATGTGGGTATTTTTTAACTTTCCCGAGATGTTTCATGTTGCCAGAGAATCCCACTCCCCGATTTAAAGGCTTGCCCTGTCCTTGGGGATGGAAAGTCTCACGACTGCAAGTCCTCTGAAATAATTCTCAGAAACTGGGCCAAGTGAATTTTTTCATTTATTTACTACGACTCAAACATTAAACAACACAGTCACTTGGTCTGGAGATGCATGTAAAGTTATTATGGAAAACCACATTTATAACCACACATAACTTACTCCAGCCTATAGGCAGGACCCTCACTCTAATTTCACTGAAGGAGATTTTCGCTGGCACAAGCAAGTATCTGTTATTTTCCAAAGGCCTCTGCTGAGCTCAACGTCTGTCCTCTTTCACACACACATTCCTTCCCATGCTTTTCTCCAATTTATAACCTCAGAACTTAAGAAAACACATTATAATACTTTCCCAGAGGGGAACTCTCTACCCGCACTTAGTTTTATTAAAACCTGTGTTTCTTGGGAATGACTAGCCAGAGTCTTCTACCAATGACTGTCCTGGCTCTTAGTTACTGATAGTTTCTTAACCAATTGTGAAAAAAACCTTTCCCTTCCACCCACCAGGCCAGCAACGTCAGTGCCTAACTTCCTTCTGCACTGCAAAGCACACCTCACCTAAACATCCCGTGCACAAGCAGCGATTTATACCAACGGCTAAGAGAGGCTGCGTGTAGTTCACTGCTAGGTCTCAAGAGAGGGTAAACACAACACTGATCAAGTAATTTCAGTGACAACTCACTGCAAAACCACTACAGCACCTGGTCTAAAACCACTAAAGCACCACTAAATTCTTTGAGACACAGGTTTAAGCAAGCAGGTATATCTTACCTGCAGCCAACACACAGACACCGCAGGTAATGAGGTATCTTAGTCATGCTTTTGATTCCTAAATAGTCCATTAAAAAGGAAGGGTCACCACATCTTAGGAAAACACAGACCCTGCAAAGCTCCAGAGACCTTCGCATCAGGAACTGCAATCCCATCTGAAATCACAAAACACAGAGGTGAAGAGCAAACACTGCAAAATCCCTTTGGATGCTGCTACCTCTTTTAGCCAGCCGTGTGACAGTGCAGAGCACGGCAGGACACTGGCCCTCTCTCTCTGCTTCCCAGGCGAGCCACGCACATCTGACCAGCGCACAAACACCTGAGGGACACACGCATCTGTCCATGAACCAGGGCTCTGTGTTAATTAGTTAATTAATAATTCGCTTTAGCAGTTTAAACAGCACAAACTATTGAAACAGCCTGCAATGAGCAAACCTGGCAAATGCTGCAGAAAGGGACTGCCCGCAAGGCAGCCACGGACCTTTGTGTACCAGGCCAAGGAACCGCCACCTCCTCCCAGGTCTGTGTTTGCTGGCAGGGCTTGTGGCCTCACTAGCCAGTCCTGAGATTTATTCTTTCCTTGTCTCTCTCACAGCAAAATTAAATACTGAGAATGAGAAAAAAATATTAAAAATTGTTTGCTGCAGACAACAACCGCAAGATCCCAATAATTACCACTGAACAGGCTCAAATGCTTATCTTCTGACCAAATTCACAATACCAGCAGGAATCAGCAGTGTGCAGATGCCCTCTATCTGCAGAATGCCCCCCTCCCACTTAAGAACTAATGCTTAGGAAAAGAGAAAGTACCACGCCAAAGAGCAATAAATTCTTTTAGAAAGCTCTTTTCTTTCAATCATAGTGAGATACTGCAAAGGGCTGAGTAGATAGATCTGTGCAAAAATCACTGGGTTTTGGTTCAGTCACCAAATATTTTTGTTTCAACTGCACAAGCACTTGGTTCTCAAGACAACTTGATGGGAGATGTTTGGGGGATTTTTTTTAAATTTATATACATTATCTGAATATGCTCTCTAGACACTTCCGAGATGTCAACCATGTTCTGATTTTCCACATTTTCACAAGAAGTGCTTAAGTGTTCCAAAACTCTTTTTTTGACCAAAGTAAGTAGTTTTGGTATCTGCAAAACTGCATTTTTTAAAATAACAGCCATCTGAAAACATGTCTGCCAGCTGCAGGAATAAGCACTATCTGCAATTCCCAGATGCTTTAAAACCCTATCAAAGCCAACGAAAGCTAATTAAGGCTGACCCTCACTACCTGAAGGCACCTAGCATCTTGTACATTTGAGTCACAAAAGCTCAATAATAATAATAACGTAGGCAATAATAATACCTAGCTTATAGATAACACACTTTATTACAGAGCACTACAGAAACAGCAAAGGGAAACAGGTGCAGGGCGGGGAAGCAAAATGCCACAGCCTCTGAAGAAGTCAGCAGCAGAGCAAGGACTGATGCTGAACTCAAGTCTCAGCCATGCCTCCTGCATGGGGCCAAGCGAGACATGAAAGGTACTTGTGAAACGGAGGGGTCAGAATGGTGAGGGGTACTCTTAAGAAAGAAAAGAAACCAGTGCTGCTCAGACCCCCTGCACTCCTCTCACTAGGAGCTTTGGCCAGGGAGCATCGGACAATTTATTCCAAGCCAGAAATCAGGAGTGTGTTAATGAAAAGACGCCATCCAGCTGTTCCACATGTGCATGCAATGCAGCTGTGATCCCACAAGCAGAGGATGGAGTAGGTGTAATTTTATGTTTGTATACAGAGAGTGGGCTCCGTGATACCCTTCCAATATCCTTTCTTCAGTCAACACTCTATGTACTCCTCAACCTGTCAGCTGCTTCTGATGCAATCATACACTTTGTTCTTGAAATCATATCCTCTCTTGGCTTACCCAACCCTCCTTTCACACCTCCAACTGTTCCTTTGCATGATCTTCCCATCCTCTTCTATGCTCTCCCCATCTCCCTGAGCTTCCCAGGAGACCTTTTCTTTCTTTTTCTCCCTTCCATCTTACTTCCAGTCTCAGCCTCTATTTTTTGTTCACGACCCACAGCTCTGCCTCCACTCCAGGCTTATCTTTTCATCCACACTAGATCTTGGCGTGCCCTTCCAGTGCTCTTGCTGTACATCTTGTGAATCAGCTGAAACTTCAACAGGGCTAAAAGCACAGCTCCTAATTTTGTTTGGCCCAAAATCAGGACATCTTCTTGTCTCAGAACTTGCTCTGGGGTTTCACACAGAGGAAGCATACTAGTTTTTGTACAATGTCTGTATGGTTATGCACCTTGCAATCTACCCATACTCTTTCAACTACCTTCCTATTCTTTTCCATTTTGATTCCTGTGAGCTGCTCTTCTCAGGACTTCACAAATGGCATCTTGTCTTCCTCACACCCACTAAGGCGGCTGCCACAAAGGTCACTTTTCATTGCTTTAACCAAGTCCTGCAGCTGGTCACACTGCTGATGGATAACACTGCTGTTGGCAAATTTAACCCACTGTTTACCTACTCATTTAACTCTTGAACACAAACCCAGTCTATCTTACACATAAAAGGAACGTATCTAAGAAGTCCATTCCGGATAGCACAGCTAACATAGTATCCATGTCTGATGATTAAAACATGTCTAATTGGATTTGTTTACAGCCCCTGTAATAGGCTGAGTACATACATATCAGATAAACAGTTGATAACTACCTTCTCCTCTGATTGGGAATTCATCTCCCAAAACTACATGAAGAACAGTCAGTGCAAAGTCTGAGTGCCTAAATAGCAACTAACTGCACCAGTTTGTAGAGTCAGTGTCTTCCTAGCCCCAAGACAGATTAGACTCAAGCCCTTGCTGAATAATTGATCAAACTTTCTCGTGCACAGAGCAATCAGCAATAGATCATACAAATGGAAAGTGAACACAAGGTCTCCTTCATGACTACTTAACCCCACCAATCATGCCATCAACCTACCTAAGGCACATAAGAGGCTGCTTTTCAAAATAAAGCTGCCTGATGTTTTTAGATAACCTCCCCTGATAATTACGACTAGTCCTATTTACATAAGAGTCATCTCTACAGCTGAGCAGCACCATGGAAGGACTTAACCAGGCCAGATGGCACACACTTGTTTCCCACGTGCACGGGAACCAAAAGAACACTTCAAGAAAGTAACACGCAATAAACATTACAGACTACTGCAGATGGGTCCCTCAGGAAGTGCTGCCATCATTACTTAGAGCAAAGGCAAGCCACAGCACTTCATTTTACAAACCCTGACACAGCTCACAGCCCTCTCACTGCTGCAGTGCTTCCAGCACAGGGCCTCTGTGCATCCACAGATGCACCACCACACTCACAAGACCTCCTCCTTAATTGCCCGTCTGCACTGAACGGGACCCATTCCATGGTGACCTAAGCATACTAAATCAGTGCTACAGCCATTAGCAGCAAGGCTCTGGGGTGTGATTTGATTTAAGGTGTCCTACATGCTTGCTAATGTTTGGTTTGGTACCTCATTTGTGTCTTCAAACCTCTAAAAATATTTTTTAAGAGCCTGGCTCTAGAGTCCACAAGCCCAGTGGCCCATTAGCTTTTATTTTGTCAAAGAAGGAACACTGCCTACACCTCTGCAACTGCATCCCAGTTCTTCAGCTGAAGCACTCTCTACCCTCTCCTCCTAGGCATAAAAAGTTGCCTATCTTTTCAAATAATAATGCCCAAAACAAGCTCTCCTCAGAGGCAGCATCCCTGGAGAATACCCCCCATTTGAATCAAAACAGGAAGGAAACAGATCTAAAACGTTCTCGAATTTATTTTGCAAGCTATTTTGAAGTCTGACTATGTATTTGAATGTTTTCTCACGGGGACAGGTGCATAAGCACAAATACAAGCTCTTTATAAAAGCAACTGTGTTTCACGTATTTAGACAAGAACATATAATTGCAATCAATATTTTCCACAAAGCAGGCATTTTTCAAGATTTGCCTTCAACACAGCCGGATGTGATGCAGGTCTATTATTAGCAAGAATTTAAGCAACGCTACATCAAAATGAAAAAACAGAGGTAACCCACCAAAAAAAAAAAAAAAAAAAAAAAAAATCTAACAGTTCTCATTATTTTCCAATAGCAGGTTTTTCATATGTACCACTGTGGCAGTACTCAAGAAATCCTTCCACAGTTATATGCAATTTTACAGTCAGGAATGAAGCATACAGGTGCAAGAGGTAATTTCCTAGGGCAACTGGCTCACAAGGGCAGCTGAGCCACAGCCTGAGGCAAGAGACCCTGACCACCACGGCTTATTGTCAGAAAAACCCTTCCATGCTCCTTGTTCCCTGAGCAACTCAGGATCACAGGTTACAGGAGACAGAGCTCACTCTGCTATGATGCCCTGAGAAAACACCGTACTGAGGGATCATCTTTGCCACAAAACAGTTTTACTTGCACCTGAGAGATGCTGAGCTGCAATAGGTACGTATCTTCTCAGACTGCACATCAGGCATGCTAACTCCTAGCACCACCATAAAATTTCAAGACCCACATTTTCATGCCATCCAGAAAGACATGGGAAGCTAATAAACAAGACTCTGGATTGGTGTTGGCAGTTTATTCACTTATTTCCTTAAAGAAGCATCTACCAGTCTTGCCTGTATTTTCGTATTAACAAGGATCATAAGAGCCAAGAGAACAAGAGTATCGCCCTCTGGACTGCTACACCAGACCTGCACCCTCTTCCTAGCATCTTCTTTAAGGAGAGTAATTCACTCAGGATTCAGTTACTGTGCCTAGGATCTTATTATTGCACTAATAAGTACCTGTGCCACATTACGTCACCGTGACACCCATGTACCTGACGTGATACAAATACATAGGTATAGATTGTTTAATTAAGAGCTTGTTCAAATGACCAATAGATGTTTAGCAGAGCAAAGTTGCCTTTGGGCGCAATACAGTCAGCACACTCATCCACGCAACGAACAGGGCTGCTGATGTAAAACGTGGTTAAGCCCCAATGCCACAGACCTGTGGTAGAGAACTTGGGCATCCCTGTAACACCGCCAGTTTCTCTACACATCCTAAGCCAGGAAAAACAAAACCCAGATACAATGGCATGAACTTTCAAATGAAAGCCAATATATCTACAGTATTTAAAAACTACTCTGAACAGTCACATGTATATCCCCTCTTTTAAATATATTCTCTTGGGAGGTTTTTAATTTAAAAATGTACAGAATGTACTTAATACTGTGAGGATACCATAGAATTATAGAATCATTCAGGTTGGAATTTCATGCTCATCAAGTCCAACCATTAACCTAACACTGCCAAGTCCACCACTAACCCATATCCCTATGCACCACATCCACACGTCTTTAAATACCTCCAGGCATGGTGACTCCACCACTTCCCTGGGCAGCCTATTCCAAGGCTTGACAACCCTTTCAGTGAAGAAATTTTTCCTAATATCCAATCTAAACCTCCCCTGGCACATGAGGCCATTTCCTCTTGTCCTATCTCTTCTTACCTGGGAGAAGAGACTGACACCCACCTCGCTACAATCTCCTTTCAGGTAGTTGTAGAGAGCGATAAGGTCTCCCCTCAGCCTCCTTTTCTCCAACAACCCCAGCTCCTTCAGCCGCTCCTCATAAGACTTGTGCTCTAGACCCTTCACCAGCTTCACTGCTCTTCTTTGGACGCGCTCCAGCACCTCAGTGTGCGGTGCATGTGGGTGTTGCGACCCGAGCGCAGGACCCGGCACTTGGCCTTGTTGAACCTCATACAGTTGGCCTCAGCCCATCGATCCAGCCTGTCCACATCCCTCTGTCGAGCCTTTCTACCCTCCAGCAGACCAACATTCCTGCCCAACTTAGTGTCATCTGCAAACTTACTGAGGGTGCGCTCGATCCTCTCATCCAGATCATCGATCAAGATATTGAACAGAACTCACCCCAATACTGAGTCCTGGTTAACACCACTTGTGACCGGCCACCAACTGGATTTAACTCCATTCACCACCACTCTTTGGGCCCAGGCATCCAGCCAGTTTTTTACCCAGCAAAGAGTACACCTGCCCAAGCCACGAGCAGCCAGTTTCTCCAGGAGAATGCTGTGGGTACCAAAGGCTTTACTAAAGTCTAGGTAGACAACATCCACAGCCTTTCCCTCATTCACTAAGTGGGTCACCTTGTCATAGAAGGAGATCAGGTTAGTCAAGCAGGACCTGCCTTTCATAAACCCATGCTGACCGGGCCTGATCACCTGGTTGTCCCGTACGTGCCGTGTGATGGCACTCAAGATGATCTGCTCCGTAATCTTCCCCAGCACTGAGGTCAGACTGACAGGCCTGTAGTTCCCCAGATCCTCCTTCCAGCCCTTCTCGGAGATGGGTGTCACATTTGCTAACCTCCAGCCAACAGAGACCTCCCCGGTTAGCCAGGAGAGGTGATAAATAATGGAAAGTGGCTTGGTGAGCACTTCCATCAGCTCCCTCAGCACCCTTGGGTGGATCCCATCCAGCCCCATAGACTCGTGTGTGTCTAAGTGGTGTAGCAGGTCACTAACCATTTCTATGGCGGCTTCGTTCTGCTCCCTGTCTTCCAGCTCAGGGGGCTGGGTACCCCAAGCACAACTCGTCTTACTATTAAAGACTGAGGCAAAGAAGGCATTAAGTACTTCAGCCTTTTCCTCGTCCTTTGTCACTATGTATCCCCCCGCATCAAATAAAGGATGGAGATTCTCCTCAGCCCTCCTTTTGTTGTGAATTTATTTATAGAAACATTTTTTATTGTCCTTTGTGCCAGTAGCCGGATTAAGTTCTAGTTGTGCTTTGGCCCTTCTAGTTTTCTCCCTGCATAACCTCACGACATCCTTGTAGTCCTTCTGAGTTGCCTGCCCCTTCTTCCAAAGGTCAAAACCTCTCCTTTTTTTCCTGAGTTCCAGCCAAAGCTCTCTGTTCAGCCAGGCCAGTCTTCTTCCCTGCCAGCTCGTCTTTCAGCATATGGGGACGGCCTGCTCCTGCACCTTTAATACCATTAGAAGTGTATTCAAATGATACACAGTTCTCTTTCGCACTGACCTGAACTGCATCCAAGCTGTACTCATTTCAAATTGGGTTGAAGCCGAAGTTACTAGAGACCAAACTTCCCTCACTTCCGATTCTTCAGCCAGCAGAGGCAATGAATTATTTAACAATAAAAATCAGAGCTGACTGCTGTAACACATAGTGCTGATCACCTCAAGTCATTACCACCACCTCTTCTGTAAGCCCAAAATCAGAGAAGAGAGACCCTCTGGCCATTATCTCCTTCTCTGAGGAACAGCTCTGATACAAGGACAGAAGTCAACACTACCTGAGCTATCAGGATGCCCCCACTCCTTCCAAAGCCGCCCAGTCGAGAAGAACCCCCAGTTCTGCCAACGGTGCCACTGCTCCATGCAAGTATGGGCAGGGTTGGCAACTGCTGAAGTGCCTGTTGCATATAAAGCTGAACAGAACAATCCAGATTTCCCCACTGCAATAAAAATAATAGCTTATATCTGAGAGGAATTTAATACAAGTACACCAAATCCAAGGAATGCCAGCTTATTCATTTTAATATTAGGCTTCCCTCTGGTCTTTTTTACTTCAGGTTATTATTTCTCAATCAAAACATTTAGTGATTTTCAAACAGATGAGGAATTAACTGTTAGGTGTGCTTATCAAGATTAGGTATCGCAAGCTGCCAAGTAACTTAATGAACGCAAACCACACAGGTAGCCTTGAAAACAGGACACCCCAGAGCAAGTATCTCAGTTCTACACGACAAGATGACTAAGGCTGAGATAAAGGGCAGGGCAGAAGAAAAAGAAGTTTGCTAGATCTGGACTGGCACACAAAACAATGGGCAGTGCAAGATAATTCAATGGCTCTGGACCAAGTCAGATGAGTTTAGCAGGGTCTGACTAGCTTGGGTCTGACTGCTGCACCAGTGAAGAGGCACTGGCAGCCCCAGAACAGCAACACATGGAAGGAACCACAAGGAACAGCAACCAATGAAGCTCAAAGGTTTCCAACTTTCTCAAGCAAAGCTCAGCTAAAAGCAGGTTGGGAAATGATGGTCCACACCAAAGCTTCAGCAGCTAAACCGTAAGACGATGCACATGTCTCCAGGCTGCCTTCTTACACTTAAAATCACTGTATCAACACCTCACCATTGTAGTAATCAACACACTGACCATACTTCATGGTGAATCCCATCCCTCGTATTTATTAGGCTTATGAGGTGTTAACTTACAGCATCATAAGTAACTGCTTAATGTTCTGTTTGCTGCTCTGTTCGTTCAATCTCCTCACACTTACAAGAGAGAAAAGAGCATAATGTGACTAGGCTAAAATCCTAGAAAAAAAATCCTCAAATACCCCTTCTCTAGAAAGAACACCAACATTCTGGGTGCTCAGGTCTGATCTCAGAGCTACAACCTACAAAATGGAATCTCACTCAGTGCCTTCCTCATCCCTGCTACAATCCCAGGCTGAGAGAGCCAGTCCACACAACTGATCCAAGCGCCCTGTGCACCTGAAACCGACAACAAAGGGTCAGGGTGGTAGGAGCTCAGCTGTCCCCACACCTTAACCAGCTGCCCACTGACTACCTCAGCGCAAAAAACCTGAACCTACTACCAGAAGAAGAGGTACATTAAACAAACAATACCTCTTGTAAGTATTTGGAGGAGACAGAGTTGTTCTCGTTTAAGGAACAAAGCAATAGCTCTGCTGACTTTTGGGTCAGAAGGATGTCTGATTAATTAAATATTGTACAATTATCCATTTCATATTTGCACAGCAGGAACAGAAGTGAGAAGCCAACCCACAATATTCTTATGAATTTGTAAAATGCTATAAAATATAAACTATTGATAATTAAATTAAGTACAGAGCCCTATCAGTGTCTTTGGATCTCTGCTTTGAGGATCTAACTAATAAAAGGACAGATTCTGCTACATAAAAGCCTACTATTACTCTGAACAAACCAGTCAGTTCCTAGTTCTCCTAAGGCCACCCTGAAGCACTGAACGACTCCACATCACATCAGCCTGGGCCTTGCCTGAGATGACCCTTCCTTAGGGACACAGCCTCGAAAGAAAATGAGGAACAGCAAACACAAGTGAGCATCTCCAAATGACAAAAGGAAGAGAGAAATTAGACTACCCATTAAGTCCAATGGTTTTGAAAAGCTCAAGCCTTGGATTTTGCTCCTCAGAGCTTATAAACTGCTACGTGCCATCCTGATATCTCTTAAAGGCTCACATGATTGTTTTCTCCCAACCCGGCAAAAGATATAGCAAAACCAATGCAGCAGTCTTCAGTAAGAGTTGATGTTGGTGTTTCTACGGTAAATCAGGAGGATACAGCCAGGACCGTGGCTAACAGTAGCAATTCGGGGTTTAACTCGCCAGTGCTGTGATCTGAAATATTAAGAGAAACACCTGCCCTCCGTGCAGCAGCACCACTACCGTGGCCAAGACCTGATCCAGGGTGGTACGTGTCCTCAGGCAGTACATGTCCTCAGGCAACAACCTCATCAATCAAAAAATGGAAGGCGATTGTCCCTGAAATCATTTGTATTACAGCACAGTCAGAAAACCCGACAACTCCGAGTCTCTCGGACACAGACAAGTCTCCCGTAATACAAGAACACCTGTTCTTCATCAGTATCTTAAAAGCAGGCTTCCCTGTGTCTTTATTCTCTCTAACGTTTGTGTCCGTGTGCACCCACCTACCCACCTCTTCCCGTGCGGAGGGCACAGGCAGCACACCACCACCGCCACCGCCATCCCCAGTCAGATCCCGGCGGCGGCAGGAGGGTGCACACCCGGCACACCCGGGCCTCCTGACGGAGGAGGACGGACACCCCACGAACCCCCTTTTCCCGCCCGGCCGGGCCCCTCGGCCCCGGGCCCCCGCTGCGGAGCGTCCCCGCCGCTCGCAAGAGGCAGGGCCGCCGGAGCGGGGCCCGGTTTCACCCCGCCGTGCCCGTCCCCCGCCGCTGCCCCCTCACCCTCAGCGCCCCGCTCCCCTCACGGCCCGCCAGGGAAGGGCGCGGCCGGCGGCAGGTGCCTCAGCCCCCCCCACCACCCTTCCCCGGGGAGGCCGCCCCCGCCCCGGGGGCCCTCCCGCACTCACCGTCCGTCGCCATGGCCGCGGCGGCGGCCCGGCCTCCCGCGCTCGCTGCCCGATGGCGGCGGAGCCCCGCGGCCGCAGCGAGACGGGGAGGCGGCCCGGGCCGCCGCCGCCGCCAGCGGGGAGGGGGCGCGCTGACCCGCACGGCGCCTCCCCGCCTCGGTGCGGGGAAGGCGTGAGGGGGGGGGGGGGGGTGTGTGTGTGAGGGGTCCCCAGGGGCTACGGGAAGGAGCCGCCCTGCCGCCTCCCCGGGGCAGCGCCGGGGGCCGGGGAGGGCTGTCCCGGGGACCCGCGGGCGGAAAGCGTGAAGGGCACCCCCGTAGCCCCACAGCCTCAGGCCCTTCAGCGGGGGTCGTGAACAGCCTAGGCGGGACTCTGAAATTTCGCAGGAAAAAACCCTGACTCTAATTTAGGAGGGTAAGCAGCTTCACCCCATCTTCCAAAATTTTGTGCCAGCTCTTTTCGCGAGTCCTCGGGGCTCCCTTGACCTGTTAGTAGCGTGCGTAAAATACGACGGCCAACTGCACCCTCACTTGGGTGGACTTTGTCAACACGCGGCCCTGTGTCAAAAACTAACCTGGAGACCCAGGAGGCTGCGCTGGGCCTGCTCTAAGAAGTAAATGCTACCTCACTTTCCATCACACATACAAAACTCCCTTCTGAAGAAACAAGTTACTCCCCATCTCCGACAACCTTTAACAGCCGAGGGCTGGCCCTTATGTCCTCCGCTATTTTCCACATCCAGGTTTACGCTTCTGTGACCAAAGAGGAAGCAGTTTGGTGCCTGTTACAGAAAGCTCAAGCTGTTGCAATTTTGCTTTGCACGTTTCTATTGCAGCCAAGCTACAGCACAGCACAGAGAAGCCTGACCCAAGCCCTGCAGTGCTAAGAGCAAGGAGTTTTATTAGCACATTTCTCAACCCCTTGTAGCTCATGAAGTTCTCACAGTCTCATTTCCAAGTGTTGGGTTGCATACAGATGGAGAAGGGAAGTATTCTGTTACCAGGCTTAATCAGCTGCCCAGATGTGAAGACACAAATGAAAATGGGGTAAGCAAGCCTGATCCGCACAGCAAGCTTTGTAAAAAGGGAATGGGCAACTCCCGAGTAGAATGAACCTGAAAATGATACATTCCAGAAAAGAAGGGGTAAAATATCTGTGGCATTTGAAGAACTTGCTATGCACGGTGTGATGAGAGAACATAAACTCTCTGCCTAGGGTCCTGTTATGTAAAACATTTAAGCGTAGGGCTACAAGGAACCTCAAGGTATCCTCTAGTCCATCTCCTCTCTCCAAATCAGTATTAGGTCTACCTCAGACAACCATGACTGTTTTTCCAACATTGTTTTGAACTCCTACAGTAAAAGTGATTCTGCTGTTTGTTATAAGGCCAAACTGTTTAACTGCAAAAATCTCTTACTCAACTAAATTCATGTTGCTGCAGACTGTATAGCTCTACCTCCGTGAACACGGAGAACAATTAAGTCACCATTTACGTAAACACATATTACAAAAGCTGTAAAGACCGTTACCAGGAAGACTGTTATATTCACTCTCAAACCCTTTATCTTCCAGACTAAACTCTCCCGCAGTCTGTTTTCTTTTTGTTGCCCTTTTTAGGATTCTCTAATTATTCTAGAGGTGATGTCTGCATCCTCCCCAAACTATACACAACACAGATCACCACTGCCATCCATGGCATTTGGCATTTTTCACCTCACTCCCATACTTCTGATCCACCTTCGGTTTGAGGGCTGCAAAAACCCCCAGAGTGAGAACAGCTGCTTGCACACGCATTCCCAAGCTGGTATTTGCATTTAATCTGTCCTTCCAAGTGCAGCCTTTTGCACTTACCTTTACTTAACTAGACCTTGCTGATTTCTCCCATTATAAGAATAAAAATTATATTGCACAATGTCTTCCACTTAAACAGTTTCTAAACTTATGTCACCTATAAGTGTTTTAAGTTTATTCTGCTTTTCATCACCCATATTACACTTGTAAACATTGCATAGCACTAGCTCAAACCTCCACTTAGAGGATCCTTTAGTTTTGCCAAAGAAATGGTGATTACTATTGTATGAATATAGTTCTTCAGTCAGTTGTATATCCATCTTGGAGAAGCTTCAGCCAAACCATATTTCTCTAATTTATTTACAAAAACTGTAAAACATCCAGATACATACTGTCATGTTGCCTCATTCCGATCCACCAGGTCAGTTGGAAGTTAGGCTGGCATTACAGAGATAAGTTTCCTTGTAGCCTTTAACTACTGTATTAGCTGAGGCTATAACCAGGAGAGAAGTTAGATACTAGAAAAAAAGTATTCTTGGAAGCCTAGATTTACTATTGTTGGCAGGGGAAGGAGGGGATAGGTTGGATTTTTTTTAATGACAGCTGCTTGCTTCAATGAAGCATTTTAGGAAGTCCCTCTCCTGTTCTTAAAAGCCCAAAATTGCCCATCAATCTGCAGCAAGGGATTTTTATTTAAAAAAAAAAAAAGAAAAAAAAAAAAAGATTACACCAGCATTATGAAACTTTGCTTACAGCTGCCTCTAAATTCTCAGGATTACTGTTCTAAATATTACCATACCACTGTATATAGTCAGCAGTTCTAAGTCTATCCTTAAGCATAACTTCCATTTTACATCTATGTATTTTTATAAACAAATTAAAGAACACTTGTTTTCATAATTACAATATTAAAATAACTGCTAGTTGAATGCACCCATCTTCATGCCTAGTCAGGCCTTTGCATGCTTCCGATGTTAATTTGAAAATCATTTTCAGAAAGGTGTGCAGGGAAGACTCATGGCACCGAGTATCAAAAATTCTGAAAAATTCTCCTACTCAGCTCTTGGGATGGTTCAAAGGTACAAGGAGAGGGAAACAAGAAGCTCATGATATGAAAAAGTGTCACTGCAGGTAACAGTATTAAACATCTTCTTTAAGTATGTTAAAATAAACTTATGCCATACGTATGGAATAATAATTTAGCTGAAAATAGCCTGTCAAGAAAATGAAAAATAAGCTTTTGTAGCTGTGTTTAATCTTTAGCTTCCTTGAGAAAGATACCCGTAAGTTGGAGGGAAATAGAAAAAGAGAAGTCACTTTCAAGTTTCCCTTCAAGGGAAGAACCCAGTACCATGTAGCTGGAAGACGTAGCTTAACTTCCGTGCCTAGAAACACCAAAACTGATAAATGCAGTATTACCAACAGGTTCCTAACTGCATTAAGATGAGCAGAAAATATTGAGCAAAAGCATCTGATTAAGTTTTCCTTAAGAGGTCTCTTTTTGTCTCCTGTATCTGCTCACCAAAAATTAGGAGCAGAAATGCATAGCGGGAGAATGAGTTTGTGCTGGTAACAGAAAAGCACAAGCATCATTATTGTCCGAAAACCCACTTAAAACCAAACTGTTCAAGATTTACAGAAATGATACCTCCAAAACCTTTATAACTACAGATTAGTCTTTTTGAAACAGACCACATCTATGGCATGTTCTATCTACAGACTAAGCCTAACAACCTTAGGACCAAAAGCACAGTGAAAGAGTTAAAGTTAAACCAGGAAAAAGGGGTAGAAACTAAGCGCGTGTACGATAAATTTAACTGTATTACTACCGCTACAGAGACTTTTTGCTGTATAGAAGTACTCTTTTTCTGCAATAATTAGATCTGGACTAATAATGACTTTCGGATTAGACTGTAAAGATTTTGGTTATTCAACTGAATATCTGATTGTTCAGTTTACTATACAGCAAGGTTTTGGCTTTGTTATAAAGTGTTTCCTCTTTTCCCATTAAAAAGGTTGAATGCAACACTGGTGCTTAATTAGTAGTTTTTCGAGCATCCAACCTGTTTGTCATTTAGGCCCATTCCTCCTTACCAACCAATGCATTTGATACAGGCCCCTTTTATACTCAAATCATTTATATTTTCACTCATTGTCTCTTCTTCTAGGTAAGGGCACTTCAATTCCTTTGGCCTTTGAGAGTCATACTACCAAACTAATTCACTCAGTTTAGGTCACTTTTATATTCAAAACCTTTCAAATTTCTATTTTATATTTCTTCTTGTAGTAGAGGACACCTCAACTCCTTCAGCCATTCTTGATAGTACGGCTATGATCAACTGGAGAAAATAGCAAGGAGAGTAACTATCCACATTCGTCTTGAATTGTTGTGGTCAGACAGGGGTATTTAAGGCTACAGCCTTTCAAGGCTGAATGACTTGAATTCTAGTGCTTTGTAAAGTGTGTTTATCAATTCTGCGGATGACCCTAAGCTCTGCAAGGGCAGGACTGGAATTCAAAATGGTCTTTATAAATTGGAGAGGAGTGGAAGAAGTGGGTGTGGAAATAGACATGAAGCTCCGTACTGAAAACAGGTACAAGAGGGGAAATGATTGCTAGGCAACAGTACTGCAGAAAAAGCAAACAGACTGAGAATCATAAGCTGGAGTATTTTCTGTAAACAATAACATTTCTTCATTTGAATACACAATGATTCCAGATCTGCTGGAGACAGAGTACAATAAAAGGCTCATCACCAAGTTCATTTCCCACACCTGTGGGATCAAACCATGATAAACATTGCTGAAGTTACACACTATAAAAAGGAGCAAGTAAAGTGTGGAAAATAATTTATTGCACTAATTTTCAACAGTCAGTAACCTTAATTTTATGTTCAGAGATAAAAGATTACAAACATGTCTCATATGGGCAAATATTTTGTGAGCTGTTCTTTTAACAGTCTCAGCTAAAACCATCATTGCACATCAACATGAGTTCCAAGTGATAACTCATGTTGTACAAGCCAAATACAACAAGCAACCATCTTCTCTTTCCATCTCAAACAGGGAACAGCAACTTTGTCTCCCACAAAAATCATTCACCAGGTGAATAAAGGCACCAGATACTGCACCATCATGAGACAGTTAAGGTAAACCAGTCACTACCAGTATTCCAGTATCACCTGTGGTTCTGGTCCCAGACACTTCTTGTTGTACATTCAAAGGCATCCAAGACAAGACTTTGTGTTACCTCTGACATTTATGTTTTGTCATTAAAATTAACATTAGTGCTTCTCCAACTGGATCCTCTAACATCTTCTTTTCCTCTTGGGGAGAGATACTTCTGAAAGCAAATAAAGAGATTTTTCTGACAAGCTTTTCAATCTATCTTCCCTCATGGGAACGATTATGGTAGAATTAATTCTGCCCAGGAAAGGAAATTAATTAGATGAGCTCTTGAGATCTCCTCCCAATCCCCCTCCCCATGGTTTTAAATATGAAAAAAAAACCCCAACTTTCTAGATTCTACAGCACACTATCATTCAAAATATCAATTAAAATTCCACTGATGAACAAAACACTGTACTTCAAAACTTATTCAATCTTGAGAGCTTTCTGCTCCTCATGAACACTTTTAAGATTTCATTGTGAGTTCGACAAATGGAATACTCACAAAATTAAGCATAAAATACCTGAAGAGATTGCTTATGGGTATTTTTAACATTTCAGAATGGTGGCATTCTGGGAAATGGAGAATGTTCCTGATTTAGAAAGAAACTTTTTGTCCACAACAGCTTGAAGGAAAGTAAGTACGTACAATATTAAATGCACCACTGTGCCTTCAGTCTGGCCATTTAAAATTGAATGAATTCACATTGTCTACAACTAAGGTGATGAGAGAATGTAATCTCATTTCAGTACTACGGGATGCTCTTTTGTTTTTAAAAAGAGAAAATATAAATGTGCTACCTCACTGCAAATGTATTTTAATAGTTATCATGCTCCCTTGCATGAAATATCCTTCCATACAACTTTGGATAGTAAATTAACTCCAAAAGATGTACTCCTCACACTCATCTACGTCATTAAAGCTTTACAGAAGTTGTACTTAACTTCTTGTTTCCCCTTTAAGCAACCTAATGAAATCCTACTCTGTCAGGTTAAGAACCAGTATCTCTGGTCTATCAAGTCTGCCTTCCACTACGTAAGCAAGACCCACTGGTCTTAGACTAGCTAGAACTGCCAGTGGAAATCATGCCTTTAGCTGGCCAGCTCCTCTCCCAGGAACACTACCTGTGTTTGAGACATGGCAGCAGAGCAGTACTCCAGGCTCTTCCCAGAGCACAGCTAAATGAGGTACCTCAAGATAAAGAGGATGCAATTTTCTCAAGCAATACTAAGAGCAGACCCTGAAGCTTCTGAGTTGCAGAGCAGTTCAAGATCATCTAATATCTCAATTTATACTACATGCATTTGATCCATCTGTAGAGCAACTCCACACTCAGCTTTGAAAAACCTGCTTTACCATTCATTGCTTCCAAATAAAAATTACATTATTTCCAGTAATGTGAGTGACAGCAAAGTCATTCACTCTTCTGCTGTGGTTCCCAGAATATCTACCCCATCTATGTCAGACAACTTCCAATACAGCAGAGAATGCTATTACGGTACATGTATACTGGAACTTAATCCTTGAAGTATTGCCCAACTGAAACTAAGGCTAGAGGAGAAACTTCTATGTCCCTTCACTTCCACAAAGGTGAAGGCAGCAAGGGCTATTCTGACCTCCAGTGCAGGTTACATAAGTTCCCATAGTTATTAGAACAGGTATCTTCTCTAAGTAGGAGAATGACCAAAAAAATCACTTTTCCCTACCCATTGGAACTCTTCAAGCCAGATTTGTATTACAGAAGAGTAAGTCCCCTTTTAACTGGACCAGTTTTAACTCTGACCACACGATAGTGAAATAAATCTATGTAGAAAAACATGACCCTCAGGATTTGCCACATGTGTGTGCTCATAACAAAGTCTCAAATCAAAGCTTCAATGCAACAATTTACAGGCTAAAAACTAATCTAGCTTTTGCAAGGCAGCAACACATGGTCCAAAATATCAGCTTTAGTTTCAGAAAAATACAGCATAGTAGACAGCTATTAAAAAACAAGTCACCAGTTTGTTAGAATTTCAATCGTTCTACCTTCTTCATCTGAGTTCTCTTCTGTGATTATAGGCATCCCAATATGCTGAGTAACAGTTTCCTTTGCCACTTGCATTTCACCTGCAGATAGATTTTTAGGAAAAACTGTCAGGTTTTTTTTGGTTTGGGGTTTTTTTTGTGGGGTTTGTTTTTTTTTTTTCCCTTCTACATCTCAGGTCCAGCAGCTAACAGGTTGTTCACTTGCTGCTGTCTTGACTTTCTAGACAAAGGCTGTAGAGAAACACCTACATTTCACGGTACTTTCATATGTCTCACTAAAGAAACCTTCAATAACAAGTAGTTAACACTACAAGTTTTAAGCATATTAATTACCAACTCCAATCAGTAGAGAGATAATTCAAAATACCCTTATTCCTCTTCAACACTTCATCTACTGTTTTAAAGTGAAGCAAAGGCAACATTGCCTAATGCTTACCTCTGAAGAGGGATGAATTTTCTCAGTAACTTTTTTTCTAGCAGAAGCTACGCAAGTCAGAAAACAGAGCTTGGAACTTTGAAACATTTTAAAAACATCTGCTCCTTAAAATTGTTTTTATTCTTAGCTAAAATTATAATGCTCAGGAGAAATAAAATAGAATTACAGAACAGAACCACAAAAACCAAGTCACAGGTATATAAAAAACCCCCTCCTGTCAAGAAGGGAAAAGTTAAGTCTATAAACTAAAAACATGTAGAACTTATAATTGCAATACTGATATTAAGGAAACAATTTGAAAAGAGTTTTGAAACTACATCAGTTGTTGACAAAAGATTTGTATTCACATGGAAGTATTAAAAATTTCAGTAACAAAGGAACAAAATAAATACAGAGTATCGCAAGGAAAATGACTGAGATGATAGCGCAGGTACTAGTCTTACAATCATTGTCATTAAGACATCAATATCATTTTCTCCTCAGAAATATTAGAGGATATTCCTTCAAGAGCTCAAGAACAGAATAGAAACAGGGAAGGTTTACTTTGGATATAATGAAGATAGTACGAACTATCAAAATTATCAGACAGGCTGATTTTCATCAGAAAGCTTCAAAAGCAGAAGCTGTCAGAAGAAGAAACAGTTAGACACATATCTTAATCTCCAATATGTTTGTTACATGGCAATAGGAAAAAATAAAGACACTGCCACACAGGACATGCTTTTCCAAGGTCATGCCTTTCCAGAGAAAAATTAGTGGGACTATATAGGAGACTTCAGAGTAACAATAAACTGCATGCACTCATGTTGTCTTTCTACCTGACCAGAGTGTGGAAAACAGACAAAAAGGTTCAATATGATACTGGCATCACAAAATATTTCTTTAATCTTCTACCTCCACTGATCAATGGTAACAACAAAACCAGCTGCCTCAGCTAGCAAAGCCATGTATAAACTTCTGCAGTCTCTCCAGGTTCACAAATGCAATGCAGAAATACCTTTGATTTCCGAAGAATCTCTTCTTGCTGGCTGTGGTCTCCTACTGTTTTTTTTACTTCGGCTTGGAGATTTCCCATAATTCGATCCCAATTCAGAAGATTCTAATTTTACTTGACGATGTCTTCTGGATTTGGAAGCCTAGAACCCAAGCATACACATGAATGATACAAAAAAGCTAAACCTCTACAGCCAAATATTCCTGTATGTCACCCAGTACCTTACAAATCAGCAAGGACCAACTTACATGTCAGGGTGCAGAAGGGATGGAAGGAGAAGGGAGGGAGGGAAGATTCCCACTAGTTACTACTGATCCTCAGTTTTAACAGGACAACGCCCTTCTATGATTAGTAGGTGTATCACTTAATATTCAGGTAATTAAATATTAATTTATTTTCAAACCATTTTCTGTTGGTATGAACCTACACCATGTTGCACACCACTATGTTCAAGCAAAAGGAACACTTCCAAAAACCGTTGAACCATAAAGCCTCTTTACTGTCATATTTTGCCTAGATGCCTAGAAAACATTATCACTGCATATTCACAAGTCTGGACTGTTATACATTCCAGAGCTCTGTTTCATTTAATAATGTATTTTTCAATATGAGATTTTAATAAACAGGGAAAGTTGTGATGTTTCTCATAGGCCTGCTACAAAAAGAGACAAATCATCAATATTTTTAAAGTAGCAGTTACTGAAACAAGGTTTCCAAGAACTTCCAACAGACTTTAAACACCCAAGTGCTATTTTCGCAAGCATCTTCAGAGATTCCAATATCTAAGCTTCAAGGAATTTGAGCAATTAAACTCAGAAGTATTTTTATTCCATCTATTTAAAATTCCACCTACTTAAACAGAACATAGACATTGAAAGATACCTTGTAAATTAAAATCTCCCAAGCATAGACCATATCTGTACTGCTTCCACAAATCTAACAAGAATAGTAAGAGCTTCAGGTTTCCCCAATATGTTAGGAAAACCAGAACATTCAAAGGCTAAAATAGAGTGCAATTTTAACTCATTCCTTTCTGACCCAGCATCTACATTAAACTGGTACTTAAAATTGTTCTTTAAAAATAAATACATCCCTATCATCAAATTTTATACCTACCTCAACAACTGCAGAGTAAGACCTGTACTTGATTCTAGCCAATGCATTTGCTCTTTCAGAACCCTGCAAAGAAACAATGATATCAGTCAGAGAAAGTTTTCATACTCTATTATAGCCATATTGAAATGAAATATCACATCAGACAATCACTTGAGCAATCTCTCACCACACCTGTAATTCTATAATTAGAATTAGTTCTCTATAATTAGAATGCTGTTGAACTGTTACTTAAAAGAAAATAATAATTTCAAATTTCATTAAAAAGGCAGACCATAATTTGTGTTGCCTCATTGTTACAAAGCCAGGAGGAGAAAATCAAATTTGAAACTCCACATCTTACTCAAATTCAAAGCTGAAATAAACAGATAAGTACAATTCGAGATAATTTTGTAGCATTAAAAAAAAATGGATATTGCATTTAGTTGAAATTCCAAGAGGAACCATAAAGGAGTCTGGACAAGAAAATACAGCTCTTTCCCCTCCTTACCTGAAAGAGACTTTTTATTACGAGCATCCCAAGAGCTACCACAGCAGTGAATGCTCACAGCTTAACAGAAAACAATGTGATTTAAAAACAAACAAACAAAAAACAACCAGCCCCACTAGCTGTTCCTGGAACTTACTTTGATGCTATCAAGTCTTGACATACTGCTTAGCCTGTGATCTTTAGTCAAAACACAAATAGATTTGGCCTGTGCCATGTAGCAAACTAGTTCTTTCTTCTTACCTCTGATTCTAGCAAAGTCCCTTCTTCCTTTTTGCTTGGTATTTCATCAGTTTCTTTGGCATTTAGGAATAATTTCTGTGAAAAATAAATGTTTTTTTAAATGTCTGTCATATACAAGGCAGCTAAA
This sequence comes from Astur gentilis, assembly GCF_929443795.1. Lineage (NCBI taxonomy): Eukaryota > Metazoa > Chordata > Aves > Accipitriformes > Accipitridae > Astur > Astur gentilis. The sequence continues at coordinate 16,185,764 of NC_064904.1, forward strand.
ATCCAAGAACTGTGAAAAACAAAATCAGTATTTACACACGTGTCCATTTTCTTCATCGATCTTACACATGGCCTTTCCTTGATCCACAAATAAGAGGTATTTCATAAGATCATTCTAATATTGCCCATAAGTCACATCTTCGAGGGCTTACCTCTCAGCAATCATTTACAGTATCACAGAAGCAGTACCACATACAAGTCCATGTCCTTCCCCCCATACCGTAACTCTGCCTAGGGTTTTACTCGTTCCATGTCTTCAGCGTTACAGTTCCTTCTACTTGAATCTGAGCTTTACAAACTATGTTCACAGGTAATTACACTAAGACAGACAGTTCTTACACGTTCATACAATCTGTTAAGTTGCCACAGCACAATGGTTGATATGACCTACCATTCTGTTTTGCTGCCATTCCTGATGTTCCAAAGTTATGTCTTTAAGAGTAACTACGAAGTCATCTTTTATCAAGCTCAGTGCCTTGTCTGGCTGGGATTTGTCAGCTGAAATGACACACTTCATTTTCTGATAGTGGTCGTGAATATTCATCAGTTCCTAAAATAAAAAAGATACTCTTTTCAGGAAAAGAAAAATATATTCCAGCAGTAAAGCAATATTAGTCCTCAATGAACAACACCAGTGTTATACAAACCATTCTAAGGAGACTGTGGAAGTAGCAGAAGTGTTAGAAACATTCTGTTCAGATCAGTTCAGTTTTAGGGAGCCTAGCAATACTGCTACCTAGCACTGTCCCATCAGTTCACCAAATAAGCAAAAGAAGAAAGAGTATCTTGCATTATTAAACTAAGAAGGAAGTCTCAAGTGATACTCAGGATCAGTGTTCATAGAGGTCTCATTCTGATATGGTCTATTTTCATCTCTTTGGAGAAAGCATTTTACTTCCTCCTTTTGTGGAAGCAGGTCTCCTCACCCTGCCATTTCACAGATTACTGATTTTTGTACCACTGTAGTCAACCTTAGTGATGATACATATTTGCTAGCAGCAACTGGAAAAAAAACCTGTAAACAAAGATCTATTACTGAGTCATAATGAGCAATATAAGAACCTATAGGCAGCTTGAATTCCTCCATTTTTTTTATAAAATATATTATATATTAAACAAAAACAAGTTTTAAAAGCAGAAATAAAGGTTAGAGAAGGCTATAAACTTGCAGATAAGTAAATCCATATTATCACAAGTATCAAGCCTCCAGCTGCAACCTGCAGACATATCAGAACACACATGCTTTCCCTCACCCACTATTTACCATTTTTCTCTCCCTAAGTGACAATTAACCATTTACACCCTTCCCCTTTTACATCTTACCAAGGCAAAACCAGAAAACATGAGAGCATATTTCAGTATTGAAAAAGGTACCACAATTCTTCAAAAATAAATGCCATGTTTCTGAGAGTTCGGTAAAATTGCTGGCACAGACTATAACCCTAGTCTGCGTTCCATAAGAAGACTTACAAAGGACAAGACTGTGCTAATTAGGTAAGTTATAGCCCTTGGACAACTGAAGAAGAAAAACAAAACAAAACAAAACCAACAGTGATTAATCTGTAGTTTAAAAGTTACTGTACCTCCAATACATCATTAGTGATGAGGTTGTTGACTCTGTTACTTGGGTCCTTAAATTCTTCTTTGAATTCATTTTCTTGAATCTTCTTCTTAGTTCTGTAGTTTAGCTAAAGCAAGAGACAATGCTTTGTAATCTAAAAGCAAACTTAAAACGGCACCTCCTCTTGAAAATTCTTACTGCATATTCAACCATCAAGACATGCTGAAAGGCATAAAACCATCTCATCAACAATAGCATGCAGCTTTACTGTCAAGTGCTCAGTCAGCACTTTTCAAAAACTATTCTCTAGTCAAGAATTTAATCCAGCACACAGATTCAAGAGTTTGACATTTCCACAAATTATAGGACATCTCAAACCTAGTAAGAACATTAGATACTGAAAAAATATTTTCAGGTGAGAAGCATGCTACATTCATACATCCTCTAAGCTTTACATCACAGACCTAGCTACATAAAGCAAAACATTACATTTCAACACAGCCTCAAAGCTAAACTAAATACGTGAGTTCTGTTGAACTATCAGCCATTGGAAGCTGAAGATATTTTATTAAAAATAGTAAGTCATTAATGTAATAACTCACTAGCTTTGGCATTGCTGTGAAATGGAACGCTCTGGCAAGTCGCAGTGTCCTGAAGATGTAAGCTGCATCATAATGCTGGGAGTCTATCAGATCCTGTTGAAATCTCTGGATTTCAGGCCAATCCTTCAGCGCGATTCTGATCTGCAACATAACAGTTGTATATTGTCATACCAATCTGCATATTTCAACACATAAAAATTAATTCAGCTGACTGCTGTGATCACGTTATACTATGTGCAGCACTTGGATGCCTAGAGTCTAACATGGCACATGATCACAGAAGTACAGAAAGGATTCTACTATACCATTTGTTACTACTATCAAAATATTATGCAGATAAGTTTATTACACTTGTGTTAAATATTCTCACTGCAGTTGCTTTTTTGGACAGCGACATGGAACGCAAGCCCTCTGACATTTGAAAAAGTTAACTCTTCACATTCCAAGATGCCTGAAGCAATAGACATCCAGGAGACTCACTCACTAGACGATTAGGAAATAATACTCACACCATGATTTGCTGCCAGTGAAATACTTATAGAAGTATGCTTATCTTCTTGCTTTCCTTCCTCTCCCATGTAGTCTACCCCGTTCATTTTCTCTCTACCTAAGTTAGCTTCTTTGATAATTCCCAGACTCTCTAACAATTGCTATATAGCAGTGGCTTTAAAATTCCCTCAATTCAATTCATCTCCATAAAAGGTACTGACATCTTTGAAGTTAAGATAGGAGATGTAATTGCATCGTTGTACAACACTTAGACTTCAGTTTCTTATTTAAAGAATTTGGACTCAACTGTGCATATGCACAAAACATACAACACACAGTTTTCAATTAAACCACTTCTCCTTGCACTGAGTTTCCAACTTCTTTATATACTGGTCTCCTGTCCTAGAAGCAGCAAGGAGACATATCATTCAGGCATTCACCCTTTCAACCTATTTACAAATTCCACTTCCACTTCTGGTTAACAGGAACTGGAAATAATTCAGCCAGTCTTCATTCTTTTGAAATTCTAAGGAATAACTGGGGATGTAACGGAGTCCTCCATGGAGCTGATAAGCACGTTCTCTATTACCATTTTGAAAGCTCGTCTTCTTCGTTGTTGAACAGAGAGAAGCTTACTCTCTGGCAGACAAGACTTCTGAGATCACAGCTCCAATTTAGGAAGCATGCACAATACTTTAGTCACCACCACGTCAGTTCTTAAACCCAAAGGTGTTTGAAAGGCTACCTTTTCCAAAGGGACCATCCGGTTCTAAATATTTTTATTTTAAGAAAGTGAGAGAAAACGCCCAACCCCTTTATGATGACAAAGTAGACAGAGTTATACCACATATCTTACATCTAGCATCTCCTGAGAATAAAACCTCAAGAACAATTACCTTTTGTTTTGGCTGGCAAAGCTGTGTACTATAGAGCCCATACAAAAGGTAGAGAGCACCAACTCGAATCTGGAAAGCGTACGGGGGCAAGAAGTACTGCTGTGCCAGTTCTAAAGTCTTCTTTGTGAGCTTATTCCTCTCCAAAGCTCTTATTCTACCACTAAAGGAAACAAAAAGGAAGCGTGTTGAAGCAAGTAACTATGAAAGTGCAGGCTTTAGAGAATCCACAATGCAGAGACAAGTTTTAGGTATTTTAAAACATATTACCGTAGGGCTCAAGTTCTGGGAAGTCTTCAAAGATGGCCAGACCTTAAGCTCTCACACAACACTACACATAATTCCTTCTACTAAATTAGATGTAAAGTGAAAAATGAAATACCCTCCAATCACATTTCTAACCTTGTATCACGAGCGTTGCATCAAAATCCCTGAAGCATCAGCGTTCAAATCACATGCGCTAGTAGCGTACAAAATAAATCGAACCAGTAACTGTTTTTCAGTATTACACAGGGACCGATGCTTCACTGCCTTTTACCTACACACCAGCCAGGCAAACCCTTCCCAAAAACTATGCCAGCAGGGAAACACGGCTCACCAACACCCCCCTTTAAGGTCCTCCGCGCTACCAAGGGGCAAGCTCAGCAGCGGGGATCTGTGGGCTTTGGGAGGGGGAAGACAGACTCCCTGAGGCGAGCCGAGCACCGCGCAGAGACAGGCGAAAGGGCGGGCGGCCCCGCTGCCTCTAAGGGCGACTTGCAGCGGGTAGGCCGCTGAGGAGGCCGCCCGGAGGCGGCTGGGCCGGCCGGGACTCCTCACTCACTAGAAGATGGTGTGGAAGCGGCGCTCCCGCCACAGCTCGGCGAAGCGCTCGAAGCGGACGGTGTCGGCCTCCTGGAAGGCGCCGAGCAGCTCCTCACAGTCCGCCTGCAGCCCCGGCACCGAGCTCATCCCGCCGCCGCTCCGCGCACTCCCCCGCGCGCATGCGCAGCCGCCCCACACCGCCGCCACCACCCCCGAGGCGCCTGCGCGGCTTTCCCGCGCATGCGCAGTCCCCGTTGCCGGGAGGTGCCGCTGGGGCGTCTCCGTGAGGGAGTGAGGGCGGGGGCCCGTCGGTGACCGGTAGCTCCCTCCGTCCGCCCCGGGGGGCGGCTGTCCCTCCTGCCCCACGCCGTGAGGGCGAGCCCGGTCGGCGGGCACACAGGCCAACGTACCCCTCGGTCGGTCGGCCCCCGGGGCGCGGTCGGCGAGCGGCCCGGGAGGGAGGAAGGCGTTTAGGAGGGCGGGAGCGGCCGGCGGGTTCGGCCGGGCAGCCGCCGCCCTACCGCAGCCCCGGGGGATGCCGGTGGGGCTTCGGCGTTCCCAGCCCCTGTCCCTACAGAAGCCCTCCCCTCCGCCCCAGCGAGCTCGCCGGCTCGCAGCCCGGCAGGCCCGGGAACGGCGGGGTCTTCTGAGGAGAACGGGGAAGGGGGGGGGGGGGGGGGGCTCGGCAGCGCCGCGGTGCGCCCGCACTTCGCGGCCGTGCAGACGTGACGCGCCGCCACGCTCCCGGCCAGATGTGCCCCGCGAAGGGCTCCCGCTCCCGGGCTACCCGGCTCCCGCTCCCGGGCTCCCGCCTCCCGCCCGCCTTCCTGCGCTGCCCGCCGCTGCAGGGGGCCGGCTCGGCGGCTGCCCCTTCCCCTCCCAACCCCGTCCCCAGCGCTGCTCGGCGGCTGAGGGAAGGCCTGTTTCCGCCTGAGCGAGCGCGGCTGGGCAGGGGATCAGCCCGGCGGCCGTCCCCTTTGAGCTCAGGAGCGGCGTGCCGCACGCTCTCCCGCATGCAGGGCCACACGTAGGCGGCCGGCCGGGGCGAGCCGGGCGGGCGGGGAGGGGGCCGCGGCTGCCGAGCCGCACGTAGGGTGGGTGGGCGCGGCCTCGCCGGCGGCGCGGAGCCTGGGCGGCGGGGGCTTCCCCTTGCCCCGCGTTCTCCCCCCGGCGCACGTAGGGGCGAGCAGCTGTAGCGAGGCGGCTGGGGAGAGGAACGCCGGCGTCGGAGAAGCCCCCGCGGCCCGGGGTGAGTACGGACCGGCGGCAGCGGGGGAGGGAGGCGGGCGAGCGGCGAGCGCCGGCTCGGGGCGGTGGCGGCAGGGAGTCGGGGTTTGGAACGCCGTCTTCTTCCCCGGGAAGCCCCGCAGCCCTGCGGTAGTTCCCGAGAGGGTTTTTGGGGACGGGGCTTGGGGTTTCAGGGCGTCGTTGCCGTGACCGGAGCCCACGGGTGGAATCGCTTTGTGAGGCCGGAGCCGGGCTGCGGGCAGCCTGCGGTCTTGCGGGAGCGGGGCTGGGCAGCGGCGGCGGCACCTGCGGCTGGAGAGCGGGTCCCCGGTCTTGGCAGGAGAGAGCCCGAGTGCTTCGGCATCCGTGGGGGGACAGGGGGGCTGTGAGCTCGGCTTGCGGGAGGTTGCCCCTGCGCTGGGGGAACCTTAACGGGGGAGAAGCGGCGTGTAGAAAACGTAGCGAACAGGCGTGGGATGGCGCGTTGCGTGCTGCCTTTAGGGCGTTCGAACCTGCAGGGGTTTTGCACCGTGACCAGGATAAAAAAATTCGCATTTCGCTTGCTCAAATGATCGTGCGCTGCAAAATAAATTTTAAGTTCTGCTGGCTCTGGTACCGTGATGTTCTCCAGTTCACCGTTAGCGTCAACTAATCGATCCAAAGGTCTCTCTCCTTAAAGCTAGGCGCTTCAAGCCATCAGCTCCTGCGATGACAGTAGCTTCCACGGTGCTTCAGGCACAAAGGCATCTTTCCGTATTTATTACATTTCCCAAAAGATTGCTGGAATCCAACCTTTAGCAGCCTTTATAGATGAGTAGGAAATGAATGTCCGTTAGCTAAACAGCTGTTGTCTTTAAGCACCGCTGATTGCTGCTGTCATTGATTATAGGAACAGAAGCATTAGCAGAGCTGTTACACATGAACTGGACAGGTTTTAGCAGTTGAAGGGGGAGAGCTGCACCTGCTGGGTTTTGGTTTGGCTTGGCTTTTTTTATCTGAAAAGACAAGACACTTTCATCTGTCATTTGGATTCATGTTTAGAGATGTAGGGCAGTGACCCCGTTCATCCAGCGTGTGACCCTGTCTTCAACAGATTGTACTGATTTTGAAACGCAATGCCAGCACTGTTGGGAAAACAGTTATAATGTACTGCCCCCAATGGACTTAAGGATTCAAAGCACAAGCCAGTTAATAACTGACACATCATGGAGCGAGGTCAAGCCAAACCCTACTTAGTTACAGGAGTTATCCCGTAATTTAAAAGGAGCAGAGGAGCTTGGCTCTGCCGTGATGCGTGGAATTTGTAAAGCTTGAGTGTGTTTTCTGATTTTTGTATTTTAAGTGTGCAGCGAGTGTTGTGATTTCTCAGAGACGGTGTTTCAAGAAACGCTAGATGGAAATTTTTTTCTAAGGCAGGTGGGGCTGCATGTCATGACGCTTTCATTGTGAAGGATGAGGTAAGACACGGTGAGGATGAGGCTGTTGTGCCCATGTTAACGTGTGCTAAGTCTTTCCTTGCAGAAAGTTTGGCTACAGTGTAAAGAATGAAAATGCAGAAGAATAAAAAAAAGCAACAGGGTCTTTTCATAGAATTCCCCTTCTGTGGTGTATACAATGAAATACAGTGTCAATTTTTAGGCTAATTAATACTCTACTCGTCTTGATAAATTGTGTGTTTTCATCTAGTGCTCCTACAGTTTTTTGTTAGTACATTTTAATTCTTAATAGTCTGCCTTCCAAACTAAAAAAAAAAAATTAAAAAAAATAATTAGATGATGTAAGAAAGAGTGTGCTGGTTACTGTATCATCTTTGTTTTCTTATTTAACTCCTAAACAAAAGGATGAAGTTCTGTTTGCCCCATTAATTCCTAGCTTGTAAGTTGCAAGTTAAACAGCCATTTATCCTGCATAGATATAAATAATAGTGGGTTGTCCAGTTGCACATGGCAAAAGACTTCTTTTTTTAAAAAAGAACCAACCTTGTATGATTGTATTGCAATACATTTTAAAATTGAAAACATGAAAATAAATGTCTTAATGGATTTTCATGAAAATAAGTCATGGATATATTTTATTAATTAGCATATTCACACTTATGTATGTGCAAACCTATCGCTAATACCAAGTAATAGGATCATACTCTACTGTGACAGCACTTGCACATGCCTTTTGCTTTCAGACTTCCCAACCAAGCAAAAACATTGCAAAAGATTTTTCATCTGTGCAATAGGAAGCAGGATTGATTTAACAAGACAGCAAGAGTCACAGGTTTTTGTCAAGTTACTTGCTTGTACTGAAAGCAACTGAAATCGCCTCAAGATGTCATCTTGCATTCAGACTAATTTCTGTTTTGTTACTGAGGGCATTCTTGATATGATTACTCAAAGAGGTTTCATAAACATTCGCTGTCTCTCCAGCTCCGTATCTGTTGGTCTCTACTTCCTACGGGAAAACCTACACAGTCCCTTACATCCATCTTATTAAATTGCATGCTTAACCTCTTTTGTTCATGCATGTAGTCTACTTAATTCAGGTGGGATGACTGTTGTGTCCAAGGTGAACAGGATTCAGCTGTAAGGGCAAGACAGAATTTATAAATCCTTTTGGAAAATAGACCACGTGCATGCTTAGTTTCTGACTTCAGCAATAGGTAAGTGAGACTTCAAACTTGCAAGGAGTTTTAGTTACACTGCATAACTAAGTGAACTTAGTTATTTAGTTCACTTTTTTTTTAAAGTGGTTTTGCCATCTCCATCTTTTAGAACAGGGGTAATGGATGAACAGAAAGATCACAGATGTCATGAATTAGAAACAAACCCTCTCTTTTATTGAATTTTATACTGTTACACAATCAAAAAGAAATACAGTCACAAGTATGTCAAAATGTTTCAAGAGAAATATCAATTGCAATACGTTGTACTTGGTTCCAAAAAAGAAATCCATTAAAATATACCACTTCTTAATGAGAGAATACTGCTATTATTCACAAAATCTACCATACTGTATAAATCCAGTAGCAAACTCTTTAACTTTTTGGTAACTTGGCAAGTCTTGCTCAAGGTAAACAGGGAAGCAGAAGGAAAATGATAACTCATTTCTAGAATTTGGATCAAAAAAAATCACAGTTCTCCAGAATGGAGCTTTCCAGGGAGTCAAGTGCCTAATTGCTAATGGTATTTTTAATGAAAGCTGGATACCCAACTCACGTGAATTCCTATGAAAATGGTATCCTACAAAGTACTCCTGGCCTGTGAAATGTTTATTTTCGTGCTGGACAATTACCGTATGAATAATGTGCGTAAGTGCAGTGACATTTGAGTGAGATGTGTGTTCTGTTCAGTAGCAGCTAATCAGCAAGGACGGGAACAGAGGGTTGACCTCGGGTATGTCCAGCCCGGCTGACAGTGGTCAGGTACTCACGACTCCCAGCTTCCATAGCACTGTTCATCAAAGGAAACGGTTTGTTCAGCAGCGTAACAGAGGAGAAAGCTTGCCAACAGATACTGGTGAAGCAGCCCACTTTTCTGCCTTTGGCTACCATTGTTCAGCTGTTTAATCAAACAGCTTTTTAAATAATGAAAAATTACTGATCCTACAGTTGTATTTCATTGGAAGCAGAGCTGATCAATTCATCCAAAATAAGCTTTGAAGTCTTTAAATTGTCACCAGTGTTTTAATTGCAAGGTTTTAATTGTTCTTTCTGGCCTTAACGTGTAGTTCTTTAATTCAATAATTACTGAGGGAGAGTTTAATGTGTGTACACAGACACACAGGAAACTTTAATAGTAAATTGTTTCCGTTTCACCCAAAGGTTTTCAAAGATCAATGTAGTCCAAGCCTATCTCACTGCATAGGAGGAAGGTATGCTAGAAGGGTGTACTTTGGACTTCAGCCTACTGTGGTTTAGTTGGTATATTACACCTGAGATCAAGTTACTGGACAGCAGACTTCAGCAACTTCTTGGGAGGTTCAGCTGTAGTTAATTATAACTACTTTCAAGTAAAGGAATGAATGATGTCATCATAAATACTAGTTTAAAAATTCCTTTACCTTTTTTAACAAAGCCATCACTATTGTTGATAAAAACATTAGTTAGAATCTATATGTAAAAATAATAATTGTGCTATGTCATGAAGAAGGCATGGCTTGACTACTGCTGTAGTCATGGTAACCTTCTGGAAGCTAACTTGGTTACTCTCTTCAGTTTATCGTTTCCACATAATATAGCACGTTTCATATGCAGAAGGAAACACTATATCTACCTACAGTTTCTTCTTTACTACTTGGGAAGAATAAAAGCTCTAATGTAGTGCCTCAACATTTTAAAAGGTAGCAAGTCAGCACAGAAATTATTCAAAATCACCAAGAAAACATTTCTAAAGTACTGTATTCTACAAGATTGTCCTCCAAAGTAGGTTTAGAATCAGGACTCTAAGCAGAAAAAACAAAACAAAAGAACACACAAAAAATAGCAGCTAAAACGTGTACTTCTAGATTTTGCAAACTTACATCTTACAAGGCCAGAGCTATTACTGTTACTTTTCCATGATTTCTTCAGTGTCTCTTGGAGGTTTAGTGGGTTTTTTTAATTTGATTTTTTTTTCCTAGAGTAAACCAATACAGCTACTGCAGTTCATTCCATTAATTGCTTGTTTAGGTCACTTTTACCAGGACAGTAAACAAAATGCTATGCCTTATTATTGTGTATAATTAAAAAAAAATGTGAGAATCAGGAAGATTCTTAGATGAAACATGGCTCATTTAAATCCACAGCTACTGTCATTAAAGACCAGAGATGATTCCAGCAGGCTCATAATCATAAATAACATGGGTCACTGAAGTTTTCCTTTTTAACATGGATTTTTCCTTTGTGAAAATTTACTGCCCTCTTGAAGTACACTGAAGAGGAACTGACAGATCCAAACAGGTCAGGCTCCTCCAAAATAAGTTCAAGAGAGTGGCAGAACAACATCAAGCAGGATGGTATGATGTTTCTCTTGGGAAATAGAAAGGGATAACCCACCAGGCCAGCTCAAAGCTTGCCAGGGCAGTAAGAAAAGCAGAACCCACTTGTACTTTTCACAAGTCTGCAAGTCTTCTTGCTATCTCACAGAAGCATCATGTCAATCCATGCAGAGCTAAGCATAAGGGATGCCCCTAACAGCTGGTACTTTACCTAAGCCTTTAGCAACTTCACTATTAAACCTCTTAACTGCTGCCACAAGAAAGATGCCACGGAAAGAATGCCGTTCATACAGCAGGTATGCAGTAGCTCTGCTGCTTTTATCTAGAGAGCTTTATAAGTTTTGTACACTTAAAGACTGCATTAGAAATCTTTAATATCAGTAGCAGGTGAATATACTCAAAATTCTCTGCACAAAGCTTCAACTCTAACTTAGTGCAGCTATGTGCTTTCCCTTTTTCTCTGTGCAACTTCTACTCAAACTTTAAGTAGTATGCAACCATCTTCTGCTACCAGTGCTTTATCTTTTTTTTTCAGTTGGTAGCGAATATATCCATTTAGTTTAATACAGTTGTGTCAGTTCAAAAAGTGCTTGTTTCAGTGAAATAGTAACAGTAATTTTAGAAAACAAGTTAAGCTTATGTACCATTATATTGATTTCAAAAGACTCAAAAGAGTCCAATGAAACCAAAGTTTCCAAAATAAAACCAAAATAATTCTTATGACAGTCCACATTTGATTTCTTACATGGAGAGGTTTGGGTTTTTTTTTCAAATAGTTTGAAGAATGCACAGAATATCTTGACCATATTTATACATTACAAAGTTGTATCAGTAGCATCATGTGTTATGGCAGCAAAATGAGGAAAGTCACCTAGTCAAAGTTACTGAGTCAGCAGCAGAAGAATGTAGAACAAGCTTTATCATCAAGTACCAGCTTAATTTTTAATCATGCGGTTTTGTGATAAAAATCCATCTTTACTTGATCACGCCTGTGAATTTTACTTTTTCCTGCTTTCCAGTGTTACCTTGATAAAGCTTCCAGAGACAAGCCTTTAAGCTGTTTGTAAGAATCTTTCCACTCTAAAGTAACACAAATACACTGTCTCCTCACTTTAAAGTTTGCTAACTGGTGTGGTAACAGATTTAAAAGTTTAACATCTTTGGCGAGTGGTAGTACAACACTGTCTAGGAGACTTCAGTACTGAATAGGCTCAAATAATTAACGTGGACATGTTACAATCAAAATAAGGAAGCAGTGATTTCCAATCAACTCTAAGTTAAAAAGGGAACACGGATGAACAATAACCACTAACAAAAATATAAATTATCTCGTTTCTCTCAGATAACACACTCCCCAAGGGGGCCTGGTCCACATATAGTTTATTGATGTAAGAAAACAATACAGTTAGTGTTAGATCCAACCACAATGAGCAAAAGAATGAGTGAATGAAGGTTTTTGTACAGTACATATAGGAAAATAAGATGTTTGTGACAACTATATATTTCTAAATAAAAAGGCTTCTAAATATATTCAAGTTACTGAAATCTACATGAAAACATATGGATGTTAATCGCAACAAGGTGCATAAAACCAAAACATCAAAATATTGAGCAACTCAGTGATGTACTAGATAAAATCTGCTAACAATGCAAGATGTTTTACGATCTGCTTGAAATATCACCTATACCACACAGGGTAAGCTGAACATTTAGATTTAAGATCATACACAATATTAGCATTAACTTCCACAACTACAGGCAGGGAATTTTTTTTTTTTTTTAAGCTGGCAAAGTGACTACTTTAAGAACATCAAACTCTCTCTAAATTGAGAACGTATCCAAATAAAATGCTGCTAGCCCTTTCCAGATAAAGCCTTTCCTTTGACTAACCACACTCATTTAAGTCAAAAGCATAAGACAGCATTTAAGAACAATTTATATTACAACGTGACTAAAATAATGACATAATCCAGGTTTAAACATCATTTCATAGGCAAACAAAAGAAGATTCTTCTTAAAAACTAGTTTTTATAAATGCAGAATATATTGCATGAGGAACTGCTGGTATTTTTTAAGAAAATATATTGTGCGATTGTGGCTACAATGCACTGCTGCAAAGCATTGTTGTTTCTTATAAAAACTATTAAAATAAAAAACCTATTTGAACATAAAGAGTAAGAGAGCACAAGTCTTCCAACTACCTATGAAGAGCAGGATGGAAGTATTGCCAGTTTTTCCTGTGTTGACATTTTACTAATGTTAAGTTTTGGTGACCAACTCCCCAGCCAAAAAATAAATATTTTTTTAAAATCAGGTGCATATTTCAAAGCTGCTATTGCAAGTGTGTTTTAAATGTAATGGACTTAAAAGTGTATGTACCAAAGAATTATAAAAATGCGCTATAGTTTGAGTTATTGTTACATAAAGAACATATTAAAAAGACTGTCAAAATAAGTAGAAAGGGGATCAAAACTGAACTAACTGAATTAGTGCAGTACTGTAGCCAGGCTTCTAAAATCAGATATAGAAAATATAAATAGACTGCTTTAGGTGATGATTCACCAGTGTCCAAAAAAGGAACAAGTATTGTGAAAGCTCAGTTAACTTGATCCAGAGCTCTGAGCAGTTCTTCACCCTGTAGCAGGTTTCTGTTGCCTTGTATGGGAGCATTTACTTCGCAATCGTAACTCGTGAGTTGGGGTAGTCCACTTTCATCCATCGACTGCCCTAGAAGTTTACTTGCTATGTCTAAAGAGGGAGGGGAAGGAGAAAAAGTGCACTTTATTCACCATGCATAACCTTTCCTCCAAAATTGTTCATAAAGGAGGTAAGTTTGGATAGGTTTTGTCATTCAGCTCTTTCACACAGCCCCCCCCGCCCCCCCCAATATATTAAAAGAGGATACCAACCAGTTGATAGTAGAATGATTGTCTTTTGCTCCACGCCATTGTGACCATTTGTTTTGCATCCTTTTACACGTTTCCAAGCAAGTGATGCATTTCCTCCACGGTCACCTGTCTGCTGGAATAAAGAACCCTAGAAGGAAATAAAATAAATCTTCCTTATTGAATACTGTATCTTTCTAGCTCTCCACATCCCTCTTCCAAACTAACAGTTCCTGTCACTAATTACTAATGTAGGCATTGTTACAATTTAAAGTGGACTTCATTCAGAACTTGGGGAGAAATATATTTCCAAGTACACTGGCCTTGAAAATTATTTAAAGGAAAACTGAATCAGATTTCAAGACCTTGCTTCCCTTACAGAAAACAATTACTGAATGTTGGTTATCATCAGTTACCATGCTCAAGATTAGGATGTACATGTACACATACACACCCATTTAATTACCACTGTTCTTGTGTGAGTAAGTATCAGGTTTTCACTGAAGTCTCTAATAGTTTTCTGCACTGTAATTAATAGTGTAGACAGGAGATTCAGGAACCTCAGTAGGTCAATTCTATCTAAATTTAAGATGTAAATTCTGCTTGCACTCCAGTTATTGCCACCAAGCCATCTGACCCAAGTCTTGCAGGGAATGCAGTCCTAGGCCATTCTATCGCAGATATGGCTCCTTAGCATATTGACAGCAGCATAGAAGACACAGAGATTAGAAAGCTTTTAAGGGCTCCATATAATTAGGATAAGTAAGAAGAAGCTGCCGCTAAAACAGATGGGATGGAAGCAAAAAACACCATCTTAGTATAGTTTGCTAGCAAAAGTAGTTGAATCTGCAAAGTTTTGTCTTGTTAGTAGTACTGATTGCTGCAAAAAGAGGAAAAGGTACTTCAGAACACTGCTGTTATCCTGAACACTTAAAATAGTAAAGAATGTATGTTTTCAGGTTATAAAACATCCATGCAAGTCAAAAGGACAGTTGTATAATAGAAGTTACAGTTAAACAACTCAGACTTCAAAGCTGCATTTCATAGTAAGGTCAGTCACCTACATTGCTGCTGGTTTATTTTTTTTTTACTGTGAATGCAATACAGCCCTTCATATTAAGAAAGGCATAGCTCGTATCCTTTTTCAATGTAATGATTTGGATCATTATTTCATAATCTTACTATAACACACTTTGCCCTTGTCTAATTCTCCTATTTTCTAGAAAACTGAAGTAGTATTTTACTTTGATCTTCACTTATTTTCACTCTTGGCAAAGTTAAGTCCCACTTCCTTACAGCTAAGGAGTTGTGACAAGTTTTTGCACAATCCCAGAATACCATGTATTACAAGCTTGGATTTAACAATTTTTCTTCTGTGCATGTGCAAGGCCTAGTTCATCCTCTCAGAAATCAATTGTGGAGAAAGAAGCCGAACAACAAAAGCATTTGCTTGAAATAACATCGCTAAGACCCAGCTACATGGAAAATTCAGCTTCTGACTGTGCAGAAACCATCAAAATATTTATAACACTTATGTCAGATGCAGAAAAAAGAAAAAGGTTTAGCAAAGGATGAAGTTTGAACCTATAAGCATTAAAAAGGCACTAAGCACAGAAGCCTGAACACTATTACAGCAGTTAATACAGAATTGCTTGTGTTCTGTGTATTTAAGGACATCCCATGCTATTTTGAGTATTTTATCAGCAACGCTATATGACAGCTGTAGCATCATCACATGAAAAAAAAAGGCAATGGAAGGCAATAAAATTTCTTGCAGAGCTGTGAGTTCTTACAGGGCTACTGGAAGCAACAGAACAACATGCATGAAAGTGCAAAGCATTTTGCAAATGAAAACAATGGCATAAGTATGATTTTTTTTTTTAAATAAAGTCTGCTTGCCTCACAGAAAAAAAATGGACATATGAAAGCTTTCTCAGCTCTTCTAGAGGAGAGCAATGATAAAGACAGCATACAGTGATTTGTCTCATGCCCAAACCAGAATGCTAATACAGGAATAATTCATAGTTCAGAAGAAAAATAATCCTGCACTGTAAGACATGATGTATGACTACACCTAGAAGATGGACCACTAGAAAAACAAAGAATCTCAAAGGCTACATTGTAGTAGAGGGACTAAGAACTAACTGTGCAAAACTTAAGAGAAGTGGGAACTTGCAATAAAGGCAAGAAGAGAGGTAATAGTATGTAATGGCAAAGCTCAAGATTTCAAAATACCGAGAACTGCCAGTAAGATACAAAGATTATGGAGACAAAATACCCTTGCAGAAAATAATAAGCTGGATAGCCCCAATTAAGTGACACAAATGTAAGACTACCTAAAAAGTTTCTTTTGAATAGCTAGGACAGATGATGATGAGCTAGTCGCAATCAAACACACTAATACTAGAGACACTGAGCATTAAAGTGGTAGCAATATACATTTGCTGGGTTACAGGAGTTCTATTCCCTTATAGTTCAGATGGTCTTGTTATTTGATCAAATAAAGGAATCTCAGACTTGATGGAAAAATGAAACCATAGAAAGAAGCATAAGAACACCATCTCCATTATTGACAGATATGGAAATTGAGTTTAAATTAAGAAGTGAAATAAATATGGCAATTATAAATTTAAATGTGATGTCTTACATTTGTGCATATTCTACTGAAGAACATATATGTTCACAAAAGAGTATCTTCTACCTCATCAAGAAATGTGCTGGGTATAGAGGGCACTTTTGAAACATCTGACAGTAAAAGAGAACTAAAATAGGAGTATCTGCATATATGTGGGAATTTCACTATCAAACTATTATCTCTGATCCCAAGATTCCACTGCATACCAACAGCTAAACTCAGGAGTCTGCACTGATGCCTTGTTTCAGAAATTGCAAGGTTAAAAGTGAATATTTTAAAATGGTAAAACAAAACTCACAATTCCAACTGCCTGAAAAAGTGAACCATCATGTTCCATTTTTCGTTTTCTCTGAGCATTATGCAAAGCTAGCATCTTTGGATTTAGTTCTTCATCCATTGCAGTAGATCTAAGAAAAATTGATTCAGGCTGTTAAGACGTTTCTACTATCCTCAAGCCATTCTTCTTCTGTGGACACTTACATACAATATCACAGAACTGAATTTATGAACTATACTACTTTTCTTTCATAATTGACTCATTTCAACCATCATTGTCTATGAGCATAGCAAATGTTAGCTTTTAATCTTGCTGTGAAGCTCAGAATGAGTTATAACAAAAAATTTTAAAGTCTTTGCAGGGGAAAAAAGGCATAAAAGTTCAGCAATTCACTTTCAACAGAAAGAAGGGAGGGAAGGGTGAGGAAAAGTCTATTTTGAATATTTCTATATACAGATAAGTCTTCTATATATCAAAAGTCTGATGCTTGACTTTGTAGAGTTTTCTATCATGATAAATATTTACTACATATGCCACAGTCCATCATTATGAAATACAGCTCATTTTAAAAGCAATAAATGTTGCACACAGACTGCAGTTGCCTCTTACCTCATAACGAAGTGGACAAGAAAAGCACCAGAAATACTGTGCGGGTAAAACTACTTGTAAATTGCCTACTGCATTCTTTTATAAAGACTGCATGTCAGATACAAAATTATGAACACAGTTTGCATATAGTAGCTGCCTATTACATAAGATATTTCTGTAAAAGCTACTGCGAAGTTACCTTTAGGGAAGGTTACTATAAAAAAACCCACCAAACTTGTTTGAAATGTCCAAATTTAAATGTATCAATTTCTAATTTGAAGCAGAATGCTGAAGACAACATACAACAGTTGGCAGTATTTAAAGGTGTATAATGTCTAATTTCTTGCAGAGATACTAGGGCTTAAGCTTCACTTTTAAAATACCTTTTATTCAGAGTGACTGTTAGCAAACTGGGCGATCCTGGACAAGATTTTTCTGTCTGATCCAATGTTCCTTTTCCTGCTCTGATTGGAGATGCAGTTCGACTCCTGTTTCCACCGTAGGGGGACGGTGGGGCACTACTCGTTTCATTGATTATGTGGACAGGAGACGAAGGAACAATTAGCGTCTTCACGTCATCCACACGTTCTGTCGCTGGTTTTATTTCATCAGCACTACTTGATGGTGTCTGAGTCTGCTGAAATATGGTAATGGTGGCTGCATTTTGAGAGCCAGAAGAACTACTTTCCAGTGGAGATAGCTGATCAAAGGATCGCAGCTGGAAGTCATCATCCATTGGGATGTAAGGAGCCAACATCTCCAAATCTAAATCAGTTTCCTGAAAAAGACAAGAGGTAAAAATTACAAATATGTAAGAACATCTCAGCTATGACCTCATGGCTTCATTAAGGCTCTTCCTTTTACCAAATCCTTACAACGTTTTTTTGCAATTTATTTTAATAAAAATATTACATAAAAAAAGTTTCTGAAAACATTCCAAGAGAAAGAGAACCACATTAAGAATACATATTAAGATGATACAGAATTTTAAGTTAATGTACATTACCTGAGTAGAGAATGGATTTTTTGCTTCTGTATCTATAGCAAAGAGTTTCTCCACTAATTCCAGTTTGAATTCATTAGCCATATCATTATCCACATCAAAGCAGTAGTCGTTGGGACTACTGGGCTGTGAAAACATTTTAAGTGCAGTTTTAAGTTTCTGTCATTGAATCATTTTGCACTGTATCTACAGATTCACTGAAAAAACGTTCTCATGTAAAAACTAATTCCAAGCTATAGTTGCACAAAATTAAAAACAGGAACAAAACCACCTACATTTATCGGTATACATTCAAATTTACCCCACTTGGGAAGCGCATGATTAGTTGGAACCTGGAAGTAGCCTCTACAGTAATTTATTGTAACTAATTTTCTGTATAGAGAAGTTGTCTGTGAACCATTCTTTTTGAGAAGGACCAATCCCAAGCTCTTCGTATTTCGATCAGGTGGTATTGCATGTGTTTGCAAGACTCACTTTAATGAAAAGTTAATTCTCAGTATGAAAATTTATCTTTTTTTCTCAGATCATAGCATGAGCTTAAGTCACAACACAGAAGTAATTTTCAATTCCTGTCTTGGCTGCATCCTTAACCAGATTTGCTCCACAAGCCCCAACAGCACATACATTTTAATGACAGCATATCCAAATTACATAACTAACCTCAGGTGAACTTTGGCTGGTACTTGCATCAGAAGGGCTGGTTGGTTGCTCTTGCACCTGAGGCATGGTAAAAGAAAGTTCGAGTGGCTCTGTGCTTGGCTCCAGCTTTGATACAACTTCTCTATTGAGTGCAGGATCAGCATTACTACGAAGTGGTTTTGTAGTTTCAGAGGCAGGTAGTGGGGACATTGCCATATTTATATTCTGCAATTTCTCACTGGATGAGGGGAGCATTACATCGTTATACAAAGGAACTTCATCACATTGTTGTTCATCAGACTCTATAAAAATTAAAAGAAACCATCAACCTAAGTAACAATACTGTGTGTGTCTATGGACCTCATTAAATTTAAACAGCGGCTGAAATACCACTAGGCAAGTGATACTGGGATGTTATTTTTCAAAATTTACTGTAAAATACTAACTTTATATTAATTGGCATGCTCTCCAGTTTAAACGCACACCCACCATTACTGCTGAAATCTAGAGAGATAATTGTGTCTCCAGCAGCTGGGGCCAGCACAGTTAAAGCATCTGGTTCCTGTTTAAGTTTTTCAAATAAGCTATTGGTATCATCCAGGTCATCTTTGCTGAATATTTTGGTCATTTTCATATCAGGAGACTCCACTGGTTTCAGCATACACTCAGTTTGTCCAAGGGAAAAAATCAAGTCCTTCTGAACAATTCCACTGTCAGACAGAGAGGAAGATGACTGTTAAACAACAGCTAAAAGGAATAAATTTAGGCTTACCAGTTTTGTAAGTTGAAAAAAAAGCCCATCAACAACAACAAACACCCCACAAACCCAAAAATACCACACGCACCACACCACAAAATTACCAGGATTGGAGCTTTAAGAATTCCTTTTTTTTCCTTACTCATTCTTTCCTCAAATGTAATAGACAATGCAAGCACTAATCACGGTGCCATCAGAAAAAGTTAACAAAAATAAACATGCTTTTCTGAAAGCATTGAGAAAATAGGGAAAAAAAAGTTAGATATTTCCTAAAACTCTTTTCTTTATTTTAAATGGACGTGCAATATGTTGATAGATTGATACTGGTCCATTCACTAAAATTTTGAAAACTAATTCAGGACTATTATACAATTGCAAAAAAACCAGTCAACATGTCTGCCTTCAGTTGAAGCTTTAATTGAAAGAGGAATTCTAAGGAAGAAAAAGATAAATGGGATTAAGAAAGACACCATTACTGCTGCTCTGACTCCATGACTAAAAGTTCTTAGTGAAATTAACTGCTCCAGACTGCAGACAAAGATTAGAGTTGTCTAGAACTCACAAATTCTCAAATGCTCCCACAGCAATAGCACAGAATAGGCTGGGCCTACAGTCACTTGCCTATAGAGAGATCTTCCTACTGACATCACTAGATCAAAAAAGTGTTTTGTTTTCAAATACAATTCCTAACCCTGGGACTGACAGCAAAATTTCATTGGTAGGAAATAGTAACATCATAACATGTTCAACCAGGGATCGCATTCTCAGCAAGTCAAAAAAAAAGATATAGTGCCATCAGAATCTGACTTTATCTTCAGTAGAAATTATGACAAAAGAATAGCGATGTCCATTCAACTTACCTCAACACATAGTTTACACACACTATGCACTGTGGCTGAGAATTCTTAGTGTTGTATATAACAGTTGCTTGAGTTTCAACCCAGACATAGCCACCTTGTTTAGCAAGCATTCTGTACTGTCCTGTTGTCACCTGCCCTTTCGTGAACACTAAAAGGAGAAAGGACACCAACTTTAATTACAGGCAGAAAAAACCAAAACCATTTAAGATAAGCATTCACTGCAGATTCAGATCTGCAATTAAAAAGAAGTCCTTGTTCTTTTGCTGCTTTCCCTCAGTGCTGTATCTCATCTCTTGTAGCTGGAGGGCTTTAAATACATCTTTTCACTTACTGTCATGGTGTGTTTTGGTGAGATGATCAGAATCCAACGCATGATAGTACTCGTAGATTGAGCGACCCAAGAGTTCCTCTGGCTCATACCCCATCAACTCTGTAATTCTTTAAAACAAGGGGGAAAGTTGCTAAGTAAAAGCAGGCATTAACTAGCACAAATACTAGAGCATTTGGATGCTTACACATCTAGAAAAATCCTAAAAGTCACTTCTATACACATTAGCAGCAATTCTGGTTTACTGGGAATTTTTGTTGTGAAATAAATTGCTATTTTTTATGCTTCTTTAAAAGAGAAATTTCAGCAGGCATAGGAGTTTCCTTCTTACTGAATATTTATAAATCATGTCTCCTGTGGTGGACAGGATTAAGTAAATCCCTGCTTTCTAGACTTTTTTTTTGCCCTATGGACTAGAATGTCCAGCTTACACAAGTATGAGAATTTAATAAAATAACAAAGACATGCTTCAACAGTTTTAAACCTGCAAGAGAAATTAGGAATCAGATTTATTCTTCCCATTCAACCACTGCCAGCTTTTAAAGAAAGCAGTATTTTCTTCAGCCCCTAGAGGGCAGTGCTAACCAGGAGAACGCATTTATTTTGCTGCTTCTACACGCAGAATGTGACCAAATAAGTACCTTTTATGTGACACCATCAGTCCTAGAAAGGTAGTTACTGCAGAGGACAGAAAATAACCTGCACTAACATCTCTCTGCACCTAACTGCACCAACTAATTAGAAGTTCATTTTTCTTATAAAGAAAAGGAAATGGAATAACAAACAATACCCAGTAAAAAAAACAAGAAAAAAAACAAACCACCAAACAACAAAAACCTCAGGCCAATGATTTCCTTCACTTCTGTTTTTCAAAATTGTCAAGCTAAGCTTCCAGAGGATAGTAAAAGCAGTCTTATGTATTTGACTACATCCATGATTTGCACCAGAACACAAAATCTCATTTCCAACAGCAGATGTATTGCATTAGAAGTACAGCTGAACTTTGGGGTTCAGTCAAAAAAAGTTCAGCTGAACTTTTTTTTTGGCTGAAGAAAGCAGACACTGATCTCCTGAAGAAGGGAGGGGGGAAGTGGTAGCAATAAAACGCATCTGACAAACGTTACACACTCTTTTCAGTCACCAAAATGCACCACCATCTTTGAAAAACCTAATATCCTTCCTGTTTTTTCAGTGTCGAGAAGAATCTTCTCATTGCAATTTCATTGCTGCCACTACACTAAAGACCAGTTTGAACAAGCAGTTAACTGCAGGCAAAGGATTTATTCCAAAGTAATAACCCCACACCCTCCTTAGATTTAAAAAATCTGGCTTTTAAATAAGACATCCTGATCAGTTAGTAAAAGCCGAAGTATTCCACCAATGATTCCACTGCACAGATGAATCAAGTTAACGAGCAAGACTATGTAAATGCATAAGGCCAACATTATCCAACATGTACCAGCCCTGCAAATCCTTCAAATGAATTTTTTTTTTAAAGTACAAAATATATATTACCTTTCATCACAATAGGAAAATTTCATATCAAGACTGTGACGACTGAGGAACGTTTTACTGTCCAAGGGGACCTCAATGTTTGATGGATGAGGAATAGGTTCACAGATCAACACCAGACACGTCATGGGAGGCTTTTTGTAGCCACAGTGAGTTTGATTACCACATGTGTCGTATACACGAATGTGTCCAGTGCAGTGGAGTACCTATGGGAAAATTATATTTTTAAAAGAGACTAGGTTCTTGTTTGTCAGACAACACAACCCTATTTCCATTACACACCCAGAGCGAAGTCCTTCCCCTCCCCACCCCTTGATGTGATAGCAACAACAGAAAGGCAGCAGTGCTTTCAGATGGATGGCTAAAGGAGAGCAGCAGTTCTCCTCCTTACACTACACAGACTGTGATGAGTACACAGGCTGCCAACGCTTTCCTCTCGGGCACTGGCTGAAGCAATGCTAGACATTTCTGCATTTCTGTGAACTGTTCTTTGAAAGCTACGTTACTGACAACACTGATAAGCAATTGCCTCAGCAAAAGATGGTAATAGTAGCAACCTCCATTTTAGATCTTCTGCAGAAGTGGTGTTAGAGATCAAATATATTCTTCAAGAGACAAGAAGGTTTGCATTTTGTAGTTTTGTTTTGTTGTTTGTTTTTTTTTAAACCATTCTGAAGTAGAAATTGTTTGCAGACAGCAGCAAAGAAGAAAGAAGTTGGTTTATAATTTAAATTTCGTTATTCTGTATCAAAGAGAATTGTGAGCCATAATATCAGTATCGATACAGTAAAAGGTTACTTTTTGTCCAGAGGAGAAAATGCATTCACTGCAGAAAGTTATCAGGCTGGGCTCTTTTTGTTCCAACTGTTACAAAAGGGATAGCCAGCAGCTTCAGAAAGAATAGTATCGAAGTCCTTCAGAGAGACCTCAACTGTCACATTTACAGTATCAAATCAAAAGAAATCAGGTATCAGCATAAGTGGAGTCAAGGATATATTTTTTTCTCAGAGGAGAAGGCTTTATGCAAACATATTTAGTAATTACAATTTCTAGTAAGTAAATTACCTCTAATTTAAAACAGAGAATTCATTAAAACAGTTTTGAAAAACTAATTTTAAAACATTGTTTCAGTTACCTCCATGATGTATTCAGCATTAAAATTCAGCATATTGAAGCACAAACATAAAATTAGTTAAGTACTTACTGAAATTCAAGCTCGTTACATGAAGTAAAAATGTTGAAATAGTGTTATGACATCTGAAGAGGAAGCTGCCAAACTACGTAAATATTCCTTTGCATTAGTTACCTTCCATGTAGCAGACTTTATATTCACTGTTCTTCCCCTGCTAGTCAGTGTACACTTCATTCTGAGAAAAAAGCTGCGCTCCGTATTTTGCTCTTTGCCCTTTTTCACAGGACCTAGCAAAAGCAATAGTAAACCAGTTCTTAAGCTCTTGGATCTCCTTCGAAAGGCATTAAAAAAAAAATCATGTTACAGAACTCTTAAGACTAGGGGAAGACCCAAAAAATAAATTTAAAAGATTGATAAACCTAACAGCACTTTCAATGATAACACTTTTCAGAATGAGTTCTACTGTAAAGTAGGCAAAAAAAAAAACACCACAAAAAAAAGAAGAAGTTTCACTGTTGAAATTGAAAAGGGAAACTTCAGGAATTTGAACTCTTGTTTCAATGAACTCTTAATTTCAATTGAACTCTTGTTTCAACGTAGCCAACTCCACACTCCCAAATTTCAGGAAAAAGGAGTGGGGAGAGAGGGACTGATTGTAAATTTAGTGTATTTTAAAACTGTGACAAGAGGACAAGAAAAGTATGTGTGGAATGAGGAGTACTGTTGAGTTGGTTTCCACTAAAATGCATTGGTAACTCATTGCGGGGAGGTTCAAATCAAACACGTTTTGGGCCTGCAGCTCTTCAGGACTGCAGTATTTTAATTTTTTTAATTCAGAATTTAAAACTCTGCTACATGCATCCAAATATTTTCACAGTGATTTACACTCAGAGTAAAGAGCCCAAGTTTTTAAACACATTATTAGCATTCTTGGGAGAAAAAAAAAGTCAAGAAATACTAATACAAATTAATATTAGAGGCACTAATTTTTTTAGCCTTACTTGCTAATAGCAGGGTTTAAGTTAAGTTTTTGCCTTTAGAGGGGAGAACCTTTCAGAGTCGATTACTAGCTAGGCCATTCTGGGCAAAGAAAATGCAAACTGAACCTATCAGGAGAGCTCCAAGCAGCTTGCTGTGCATGGAGGAAGGAAATAAAGCACCTAGGATAAGGAGCAGTGGAAGAGCAAGTTGGCCGAGGTGTGCTAAGGAGCGAGGACCAAGTCATGGCAGACGGTGGAAGCTTAGAACACGTAAGCTTACTTCTGATACAAGTTTCTACAATAATTTGCTCTCATCCTCCACAGACAATAGTAGCTACAAAATTCTTCATGCTGGCTGGCACTGCAACTACTAGTTTGACAGAATTCATTACAAAAATGTTAAACCCTTATGCTACATTGTCTACTGCTTCTAGCAGAGGCTAAAGATTGACAGGGACAAGCCTACTTCATGCCACATCAAAATATCCTCGCTAAGGGGGGAGGGAGGAAGAAAAAAAAAAGCAGAGTTCAGAGAAGCAGCCAAAACTTACTTAATTCAGAATGTTTTTAAAAGAGTTAAACCAATCTAGAAATTCATAGTTGAAGATCACATAACGTTATTGTAACCAAGTCCTGATGCTTAAGGCTCTGCTCTAAGAAGCAACTGTAAAAGATGGAGCAACTTTCTCAAGCCTGATTCGGCACTGGACATTTTTAAAATAGCCAGCTTTTTAAGTTTAAAAAGCAACTTCATAAAATCAGAATGCAGTTCAGTTTCTGGCCATCACATTTCTATTCGTTTGCACCCGTATATCCCAAAGGGAGTATTTAATACTCGATTCAAAACCAAAATAATTCCATTGATGCAAGAGCTGCAGTAGAATGCAACCTAGGAATACTAATAAATATAAAAATATACTATTATTACTGTAATTTAGACTTTTGTCTGCCAACTTCATTTGCAAAACAGATTTTGTAATAACACTTTCCAGACATCTTATTCTAGTCTGGTTAATTTAGACATGCTAGAATTGGTTTGCATGAAACTCAGTAATATGACATTTTTAAGAATAAGCTTTTGCAACAAGACTTTTTTTTTTTTTTTTTTACACTGCTTTAGTGAAGTTGTTTCCCCACCCCACCCCCAGATGCATTACTGTATTCCAAAAGGGGAGGAAAAAAGTCTAATCTAGCCTTAGAAATGTACTTTAATACTAAGGGCCAACAATTTTAGAAAATGCTTACAAAATCAAAGTTGGGGCCCTTAATGCTATGATATCTTATCAGGTCTCTTCCACTGTATTAAATAGAATGACAACATAAAAGGCTTCTGATTTACAGTACTAAAAAGCAGAGGTCAGGCTTGGTAATTTATCACTGTCTAGATTCAGAGTCCATATAACCCTTGTTTGATGAAACAGGAATTAGAGAGGTCGGATTTTAGACTTCTAACAACTGAGTAAAGCACATTTGTTTGGAAGCATACAGGCTGCCAAGCCTTTATAGTCATTAACAAAGCTTTAGAAGACATAAAAGCAGTAATTCATGGGCATTTATTAAATTCAAAAGCATACAGAATATGCTAACACGGTGTTTGACTCCCTCAGATGGAGAAGAGTCAGAAATCTGTGAAAAGATACCAATTTCACGCACCAATTAAAAGGTACAGAGACACATCAATCCCAAAGCCCTTTTTGGGGCTGTCCAAGTATTCCCGGATTAGTTTTTTGGTCTCCTAAATATGGTATCTTTTTTTGAGTCTTAAGTATACCACCACACATTTCTGGAAGAAAACATTTGCTTCCAAGTTGTCCTGTAAAGACAAGCCCACACCAAGACAAATGCTCCAATTTAACTTCTCCATATCCTTCTATAGCAATCACTTAAGATCACTTTCATTCAGCCTACCTCTTAATTTTATTCCTGTAGGCATGCGAATTCTCTCAACCCTCAATAACTCTGTTTTAGTCATTAATTTTGTTTTAGATTAAAGGGTACTAAGTCTCATCTCTCCTACAATTAGGATATTGCCAAAACATGCTGGTTATTTCTGTTGTTAGTATCTCTGAACAAGGTTTATTTTGAGATTTAAGAGCAAAACATACTAGTTTGTTCTCTCAACACCTTTTTCCGGCAGATATCTGACTGTACTAATGCCAACAGGAACTATCCATAAGTAAATTAAATCGATTTTTTCTTTCTTCTCACCATTTCTGTGTGTAAGCATTTCTCTCAGCTCTTCATGGTCACATGGATGAGTGAAATCAAATACGCTGTGCCCCGTCAACTCAAACTGCAAAAAATAAGAGGTATATGGGTGTCTAACTTTACATATACAAAAACATAACAACTTTTACAGATTTGGAACAGGCTTAAGAAACGTCAGTATTTCACCTGAGTGAGTCCCATACACTTGTTCACGTTTTCAGACATGTAAATCATGTCCCCATCTTCAGATAGAACCATGACAAATCCATCAAGAGCTTTCAAGTAGAAACAGTTCAGTTCCTTCTCCATTTTGGCCTCTGTCTCCAGCTCACCTACAAGCAGCCACACATTTTCGTTTAAGTAAGTATCAGCCATTCTTCACTTCTGGCACCAGTCTGCAAGGACTGCAGTCTTGCAGGACTGTTCAAAACCAGTATAATTCACTTGTATAAGTGATCAATTCAATTCTTCAAGATCTATTAATAGTATCACAAATCACAGAAAATCAGAGTGAGGTTAACCCTCTGTGCTTTTATGCATAAACCAATAAACCTTCCACCTTAAGGAAAAACTCCATGTGGCAAAAATATTACCATTTATCTCAAAAAGGCACTACAAACTTCTCTCAGGGGCTTCCTAGGAGACATTTCAGAGTACAGCTACCAAATTTACTCCTCCACACAGTATAGGTAGGCATGCATGGGTACAACCAACCAGTACAGCATCCATGGCATGCTATCCAGATACTGGTTCATAAGCTAACTCAAATACTCCTGTAGTTGCAGGGGCAAGTGTAACTGCAGAGACAGACATCCTCAGCTAACTTCACCTTCGGTGGAGTATACATTACAAAAAAAATTCCTTGCAGTTTATACTAAGAAGAAACACCTACAGTTAGCTAAGCCAGCCTTGCACCAACCACCTACAGTTTAGTAAAGCACACTTGGAACAAACAACTCTAGGGGAAAAAGAGGGCTAAATAGAAGAAATTAACTTTGGGAGAAGGGTCAAATGAGAATGAAAGTGGCTCTACAGCTGTGATGAGCCAACTAGGATCATCAGAATACAAAGGGAAAAACAAAGTTTGTTGAACAGTGGCCATATTTTTCCTATGCCATCACCAATAGCCTGTTTCTACTGTAAGGTCTTCCACCTTTCTATAGAAAGGATTCAACTATTAATGTATTTATTTATTTAACTGCTGATAGGTTTGAGAAATAGTTTCTTTCTCAATATACCTCCAGCCCCTTTTCCAGATTCTGCTACATTATTCACTTACCAGCATCTAGCAGCTTTCTCATGCGCAAGTAGCTGATGGTCAGTCTCATAATGGATGCCTTGTCCAGGTGTGCGCTCACGGTGTGGGGCAGAGGCAGCTGATGGGCAAGCTCGTAGAATACTTCCGATTCCTTGCTCCTTCGGCACCGGGCTGCATCTCTTGACTTCTCTTTTCTGCGTTCTGAGCTAATCCTATATAAACAAAGTTTGGGGTTAACATAGGAAACAGAGTTCTCTGCGCAAGTTAAATTTGAAACTAAGCTGCCCAGTAACCAATTAACCAGTTATCAAAGTTGAATAATTTAAAACCTCAGTTCAAAAGTGTAAATGTAACTGTGTATAGAGTTGTCCCATAGCTGGGCTCTGCCAGAACGAAATTCAAACCTACAGTCTTCCAACAAGATCAGTTCTTCAAACAGACATCTACATACTCAGAACCATTCCTAAAGTGCTTGTCTTTTACCTTGCCTGCTGCCTCTAGCCTCCAAATCTTGTTTCCTTCCTCTTTCCTAACCCCTTAAGTCCATTCAAAATACATTATTTCCAGCTTGATGCTCAAGTAGCATTGTGTATACTCTTCAAGTTCTTCCCTTTATAGCATCCTTACAAAGCCCACCTGACGGGTCAGATAAGCAAGGATATTGATTTAGCACGAGATGTCCTGCTTTTCAAGTAATCCAAAAAGTCCTTTTCCCAGCTCTCTTTCTCCAGCATAGCCCCTTCCATAGTCTCCCCTATACTGGAAAGCTCCAGCTGTTAAGAAGTTGCCTCATTCTCCTTCAATTGCCTCTGTTGGCTCGCCTCCCCCAGGACACATGAAGTAAAGGACAGCTCACTAAGAGCAAGCACTGAAACAACTGAGACTCTCTGTCAGTCAGTAACATGGAGAATTCTCCCTTTTCCCAGTACCTACGCCGATTCCTGTTTGTCTTGTGCATCTGTCACATGAGTTTTGAACTAAGAATTTTGAGACGGGAGCTCCAGATTTTTCTTACATTTGAACGAGAACTCAATCCTGCTGTGGTCCCTGAGGAAATTATGCCGCTGCAGTTAAATCTTCGTTTTGCATACACCTGAGATACAAAAGGTAGTTGCACTAATCTGTAGGATCCCCTTTTTTCCATTGACTTACATTAAAGGTGTAAGATAAATATATGCCTATAAACACTGCTTTTATAATTCAAAGTAGCATGCCTTTTAATGTTATCATAAAGAGATTAAGTGTCACTAGTTTAAAGAGACAGAAAATAAAGCACTGCATTATTTACTACCATCAGTTTAGGAATTACTTTTTTCAAATTTCAGACTTAAAAGTCACGTACTACCACTGCCAAATTCACGTTGCTAAGTCTGCGGATCTGTGCAAAAGCACTTTTTAATTAGCACACATCTTGTGGAAGGTACCACAAATGATAAGGGAAAGTGATTGCTGAGCTGATATTGCCTGGGAAACAATGAACCAAATTCAATGTAAGCAGTCAAATACACACCCAAAAGAACAAATTTTCAGTCCTTTACCTGATGTGCTACCCACAATAGCCAAAAACCTCCTTACTTTGTGCAGAAACATGCAAGTAACAATACTATTAAGACCAATGTTGGAAGCATGAATGCCTTGAAACATGAAAGACGTTTAATAAGCTGTGATAAAGACAAAGTAAGCCATCAGAATCTCTTCTACGATTACCTTCATTTTTTCCAACTTCACAAAACTGTACAGCATCCCCATCCATCCCCAACCCCACCATCCTCTCCTTCTACCCCCTGCCACTGCCAGCAGAAGGAAGCACTAGAAGCTTGATTTTCGGAATCATGAGTTTTATAAGAGCTAAGAATAGGATTATGTTTTCTCCTTTGGTGGCAAAAATTAGGCTACTAGATCACAGAAATACTATTTCTATGTAATGAGAAACATTACTAAATCAACATAACAGTAATGGAGATCTTTGGAAAACTAACTTATGGGTGTTAGAGTTGTAAAAAATTCCGGACATACAATAGTTTTATTGGTTTCTGTGAATGTAAGTTTGTGTTCCTCAGAAGGGTAGCCTAAAATATCTGATAATATTTCCCATCTTGCAGATTTCTTCACATTTAATTTCCCCGTGACAACAGATGTTCCTGCTCTAGTCATGGATATCTTGGTCTGAGAAGCTTGAGACTCCTGACATACAGGTATATCTGGAAACAACCATTAGGAGAAGTCTGACCTTTAACAATACTGAAATAATATTTTGGCTATATAACCTGATTGATTAAACATTTCTTACTGAAGACAGGCCTAAAGTACCTTTTATCTTGGTGGAAAAATAAGGGTGGAGGTGAAAAAACATCTGGATTCTCTTTGTCCTCTTTCTTGGACCACGGATTTCACTGACAAAGGTAACACAAGTAATTATGCTGCCTTAGATTCACCTTTATACCTCTGATTATTTTTTTGTTGTTGTTAACTACTCATTCAAGGTACCTTCACCTGCAGAAAGTTTGTCCTACAATAGAAATTCAAGGGAGAATTACTGAAGTAATTGGTTTCCATCTGCCTAGATGCCCACAGTTTTCTTTTCAACTGCAGACAGTTTTAAGTTAAAAACCCCATGCTTTAGCAATAATGCTGTGCACTTCAAGTCTACAAGCTTGTCAGGCTTGTGTGAATCACAAAGGGCATGTAGAAGGACAACGCAGGAGATGAAAATAGATGCCTACCTCACAAGTTGCAATTTCAGCCCTTTCCCTTCTATTTTCTTTCTGAAAGCCTAACGTTCTTGAAAATATTTCAGCTATTTTCTAGATTTTTGCGTGGTTTTAGCACGCTTAGCAGTAGACTTCAACATGAACAGTCAAAACTTCTCACAGCCATTGAATTATTAATTACCGACTGAAACGCTGGTCAAATCAAGCTCATAGTACTTCTGTTAAAAATTAATCCCAGAGTAAAAGAATCAAGTGCTGCTGCTGGAATGCTGCGTGACTTTGTGATGGGCAAAACTCAAGGAAAAGTGCAATGTTGGTACTAACTAGTGCTGTCTGAGCAGCAGAGTCTCCTCTCCCTCTTACTAGGTATTTCCTTTCTAGAAAGGCTACTACTATAGATAGATATTTAAACTGTACAGCACAACAGTTTGCTATTTTTAGCTGCTGTTTAAAACTAAGCTGTAACCAATCTGAGTAAAACCCAGCAATTTAAATAGGAAGATTAACTACCAGCTTCAAAGAACATTTCTTTAATGGATCAAATTAATAGGGAAAAGGTCTTTCACAAATGAGGTTTAATTACCAAGTGAAGTCAGAGTTGCCTCAACATGGGATGCTACCAAATAAAAAAAAAAGCCCCCCCCAAATAAAATCCTTTACTGTTACAACTACTCTAATCTTTGTAACTTACAATTGCATAAAGTAAATGAAAACACACAAAATCAGCATGTGTAGCGCCCACAAATGTCTGTGTAGTCAATTAAAGGATGTTGAATTCCTGAGAGAAAATATATTTCCCAAGTGAACTCCCTCTCTACGGGGTGGGGGGGGGGGGGGGGGGTGGAATGGGAGCTCAAGGAAGAGGACTTTAAACAGTGAGATGTGAACTGGCACAAAATAAGTTTAAATAAATTGTGTAATTTAAGAGATTTTCAGAACTGCCCATGTGTAAAACTCATGGTTTTCACAACAGAAATACCATTCTGTAGAGACAACAGGAACCCAAGCTCCATTTAAAACAAACCACAAACTTAAAGAGCTGTATTGTAACCTTCTGCTATCAGTCTTGCATGAAAGAAAAACACCTAAAGACGCAGAAGAAAATCTCAGCTGAAGAGTGGATTATACATGCAAGGAAAATATCAGAAATGCCAGTGCTAGACAGGAAATTGCATGCATTTTCAGGTATGATGTTTCCGGCACAATTTCAGTACCAGACGTTCATTTCCATTTTGTATTTCCACCACCAGAATACAGAAGCAGAAAGCAATCCAAAGCAGGTTATGCATCATAGCTTACAGAAAGCAGTGTTTCACTGACAGTTTTAAACCCAGTACTAGGCACTTCTTATATCTACAAGATGTTTACATGCAGTAACTGAACAAACATCTGAGTTCCATCTGAGTTCCAAAAGATATTTGAGATAGAGACTCAGAGCAAAAAGGTTTTTTACCACCAGGATTCACTGCAGCTGAACCAAGAGCTCAGTGGAAGAACATTACCCAGGCTCCCACTCACTGCCTCAAATCAAAAAGGCTTTAAAATACAGCAACATGAATATAAACAAAGTTTTACAGCAAGTAAGAATTGGCCCAACAGCCTTCAGAACAAAGCCCGCCAACAGCAATCCCACGTGCACCAGTTACAGATGTTAACACGGCCTCTCTACTCAAATGTGCAACTCCTGTCATTATGGTCATATAAACCATTTGGGCCAGAGCATCTCAAACAATATATTGTTCCCCACACCATCCCAAAGACCCTTCTGCCCACTGCTGCATATTTCTACAAGCGATCCCCCAATTGTCTGAATACAGCCCATGGTTTTCATCTCCTTGAGTGTAAAACTAATCAATGGCTACATTTAAAGCTGACTTGTTCCTGCTTATTTACCACCAACAAGTAAGACCAAAAAGAACCTTAGAAAATGCCATCAGTAACTGATAAATTTTAATTAAAAATAACTAGATTAAAAATGGTCAATGGACAGATCTTAAAATATTAGCATGTCAACTTTATCTCCTGGCTTTTTAAATCACCACCCAGTGTTAAGGAAAATTTTACATGTGTACACCATATTACATTAACACAAGAAATCAGGGGCTTTCCTGTATGTTGTTTTACTGCTGTTATCTATTTTCTAGCCTTTCTCCCATTCTAACTTACTGTTTCTCTCATCAGTTAGATTTTTGCCCTATAGGTGTTTTCAACTCCCATGTAAAATAGCTACTGTGCCTGTATTATTAATCCAGGTTCATCTTTCTTGATCCAGGTTTTGAGAACACTCTAAAAAAAATTATAAGCATCTTCTGATAGCAATTCACATATTTCTCTTTAGAACTGTTTTCTACAATTGAGTGGCTTTGTATTTATCATGCCATCTGTTCTTAAACAGTTTCATAGAAGTATACCACATAGAAACAATACAATCCAAATGAATAATGCGCCTCAGATTTGGTAACATCTCATTATTGAACTTCAACTAGTTTTCAGTTCTGCCATCAATCCCCATCATTTGCCAGTACAAGATTCACACTCGATACTTCAATGTTAGAGACAACCTCTCCTCAGACTATAAAACTAGCGTGGGAAATACCTGGCTTAGAAATAGAGTCACAAAGACCATATCCACTACAAAAAAGCTTCAATTTTTCTTCATTATAAAAAAAATGCAGCTATTACAATACAATAATACATTAACAGTATATGTCATCATGATGGTATTGGAACTTAGAAAGTAGACCTGTAAGCAGCTTCATATTTAGCTTTTAAGGTTGAACTCATTCCTGTGGTTGGTACAAAACCCGGTAGTCTTTTCATGCCTAGCCTAAACCAGGTATTTCTGCCAGCACAGCTGTATGGGACAAAGGTGCAACTCCCAGTTTGCGGCCATACCCTAGCAGAACACCCTAACTCTGGTATCATTATACCAGCGTAACTAGCTGTGTTTATGTGGACCATCTGAAGAACTTAACCCTAGGCACGTCCATGCTGACTGCTCTCACCTACAGCACAATAGCACACCAAGAAAATACTGACCAGATACAAGCTCGCTTAAAAGGCGCAGGCTGCCGAAGACGGTTACAACAGAGCGCTACTCCTTTTACTGTGCTGAATATGCAGGCATTCATTTTTTCTTCACTGTTTGTTAGATCTTTATTTTGTCCAGAGCTGCTATCCACAATACTTACTAAACTATTCTTCCATGGAAAGAAGTCCCAGGCAAGCCCAGCACTTAGCACAGAGAAACCTAAAACTGTGTACTCAACTTCCCTAAAAACAACTTCATATGAAAAACGGGTTTATAATGTATGAGAACATGGCTCAAATCCAGTTATTTAAATATATAGTGCGTTAATGATGCAAGTATTCTTCCAAATAAAAACAGAACCAAAACAACCCCCACAGCCCCCCCTCCCCCCAAAAACCCACCCAAAAACCAAAAGCCTCTCATCTTCCACCTGGCATAGATGGAGAACATGCCAGTTAGCCCCCTTATCCCCCTAAAAATACTTTTTAATTGAAGTTGATCAACTAGGGGTGACGAAGCTGTAGCGTTAACACTATCAAGCCTTGAGACGGACCCACACAAAGATTGTCCAGAGTCGCAGGCAGCCCTGAAAGCCCCATTCTCTCCCGCCTGCCAGCCCAGCAGTAACATACTTGTCTGGCCTGACCAGCAACCGAAATGCAGCAGCCCAGACTGTTCACCACTCCGCAGACAACCAATAAAACAGGTTACAAGTAGGGGCAACTGGGTCCATTACAGTCAGTCTCGCAAGGGAGCTCCAGTCTTTGCTGTTTAAAGACAAAAAAAACAGGCAATGGGGTGGGGAGGAAAGGGGCCAGAGGACCAGCTTCATCTCATGTGCCGGCTTATGGGGCTACTCATTTCTGGTATCCAAACACTCCTCCCAGTGGTGGGGGAAAAGACATTTCAGACTGCACTCTCAAACACTCGGTGCAAAGTCTGAGTTTTCAGTTGAATAGGCAGGCTTTCCAGGAACTGTAATGTATTTGCAAATTCTCCATATATGTTACTTTTTCCAAATTGGTTAGGAGGGGTGCTCCTTCCTTCTATAGCTGCATTACAGAATTAGTGCAATCTCTCAGCTACTAGTTCACAATGAACTCTGGGCTACAGCTTTGCCTCTTCTTGCTTTGACATGATTTCCTTTCAGTATTACTGCTTTTGCCATTATGGCCAATTTTATTTACCAGTTCTCCTTATTTTATAGTCTGTGTAGAGAGTTCTTGTGAGGAAAATACCATACAAACAACCCCACACCTGAATCTCATGTGTAATGACAAGCATCTGATTTTCTAGAAGAAAGCCTTGCTCATTATGAATTAATGAACATTACAGCCTAGTAATCCAGCTCAGAAAAGAAATCAGAATTTCCTTACAGTGAGCAAAAAGATTTAAGAGATTTAACTGCAGAAACTAGCATAATAACCAAGCAGAGACAACACCTCTGTATGTAGACTATTAAAATTCATTCCTTTGTATATTACCTTCTAAAATGGCAATTTAAACCATTTTCTTTACCTGAGGGTAGTTACAGGCATTTACCATAACTTGACTACCATCAAAAAAACCCTAACTGAAAAAACCCTAACAAACTAAGAGAGCAAGCAGGCAGTACAGACTGAATTAGCTACAGCAGCACAAACGTTCCGAGTGAACACTGAAACCCACTGCCGTTTGCAAAACGATAGTGGGGAGAGGCAGCAAGAAGAGAGTCCACTGAGCTGTGCATTAACTTACAAAGTAAAGTCTGTCAAGACCACGAAGTCTATATAAACACCCATTTTACAGATGGGTAAATTAATGGCACATAAGAGCCAGCAGCAGAGCCTGAAACTCCTGAAGCCAGCACAGGACCACACTGCCAAGATTATCCATCACCTGGATTTGGCCTTGAACTGACCTGAAACCCCAACTAACTCCCCGCTTAGAAAGTGCGAGTAAGAAGGTAAAAGCTTCCAAAATTAGTATTTCTAATTCAGAACGTGGTGAAGTGCTTCTGCTGTGTCTTACTACACAATGTAACCCACTGATATTTTACCTTTGCATAGTAATTTACTATTTTAAAGTAACCACATGGCATACAGCGGTTGTTTTTAAGAAAATTCTAATTTTTTTCAACTAGGTTATTTGACTTTTTCCTAGAATACATCACTTTTTTTTTTCTTTTAATTATCTGTGCTCTGCCCTTCAGGATGAAAGATACATTGTAGTTAAAATGTGTTTATTATTTCAGAAAAAACACAGCTCTTCAAAAGAGATATCTGGACATGGGCTTGACAGAACTAGCCACTGAGTGCTCCCCTCCCTTCAGCCCTCCTGCTTTTCCTTCTACCACAAACTCACAAAAAAGATGCAAAACATATTCCCAAGATATCTGTCAGGCTCTCTGTTAACAATGTTTTAGCTACAAACTGGTCTATTTTCAGACAGATGCAGACTCTTGATAAAGTAACTAATTTTAGTCTAAATCATAGCTTTACAATGTATCATTTATTTTATGTCATTGCATTCAGGTTTTCCATACTGGAGGCTAGACATTTTCCCTCACTGCTTCCATCCAAGTTCTTGTCCCTTCACCTCACATTCCACAACTGCTTTCAGTTAACAGGGTATTTTATGATCAAAGGTTTTAAGAACTAAAGAAAACCCAGAAGTAAGAAATATAAAATTTTATTTTTCTGTATGAATAAAGAACAAACAGATCCACTAAGCAGTCAAGAAAAACGCTTACAACAATAGCTAGGACAAAAAGCCTGCAGCAATGTCAGCTCAACATCCAGTAGATTCAGTAGGGTACAAGGAAAAAGTCCTTTCTGAAGGACTGACCACCAAATACTCCCATCCCCAGCTAAACCATGTAGAGCTTCTCATTCATTTAGCTTAGCTACTAGAGATGGCAGCCTTTATATTTGACATGGATTACTTCGAGTCTTCTGTTCCTTGGAGCATATTCCCATCTCTTCCAATGGATGTGAGCAGGGGGCAAACGTAAGGAGGTAAGCCTCTAACAACTCCCTTGCCAGCATAACAGTCCATTTACTATTCTCACTTGCGAGCAGCATGAAATAACTTCACAAAAACAGGAACCTTGGTCTCAAATTCTTTTGCTTCTTGAAATACAAGCATTTTCGTAACGTAACACCAATCCAGTTTTGGTTTAGGATTGACAGTGAAACAATTCATTCTGGTAAACAAAATGGGTCATCTTTTTCAAGTAACACTTCCAGGACTATTACAAATTGAGTTGGAAAGGTTATTTAGTAAGTTACTTGGTAAAACCTTCCACTGTTGTAAATATAGTAGCACAGTTCAGTGCTGCTGATTCAGTTTCCTCAATTCTTCACTTGAACTTCAGGCTCTATTTTAATGTAGTGATTTTCAAGATCTGTTTTAACATTTTTCCTCAAAACACTTAACAAGCATTCCTTCACACCACACCAAATTAAACAGAAGCTGCACAGTGTCTCTCCTAACACACACACACAGTTTATTATGTATTGGATATCTTTAAGAAAGAACTAATGGATCATCTTGAAGCACCAGTTCTTCAGCACCAGCAGAGCCATTTTTCAAATGTCTCAGTACCAAAATATCTCAATGTTTTATAAAGGCTACATTTTTGTACAAGCCCCAGTATTATGAGGCTTCAACAGAAAGAAATGACAGATTATGCATACAGTGAAACTCCTCTTTATCGATGCACTTACTCTGAGATCTTGGACCAAACCCCCAGGCTGGTAAGAACAGGCGTAGCTTCAACTGAGGCAATGGCTCCACATCAAAGAACCCTAAAGTGTTCGTCACCTACATAAACTGTATTTAAAAAAATATGTATGCTGGCATGTATTCACTTGATTTCATGTTTCTAGTAATTTCAGAACTTAATTTTCATAGAGACTTTTATTCTAAGCTAAATAGCAGAGATCTCAGTAGAGGAAAACCTTAATAGCCTTCATATCCAATGGTAATTTTGAAACCTGTATCTTTCCTGATTTTTCAGTCATTAGTTACAGTAAAAAGGCTCGCCTTCTCTCCTGGGCCATTTTTGTAGTTCCAAGTGTCATAAAACCCCCAAGCACCTCCCACTTTGGAGCAATACTCAGTGGAAAACTCAGATTCTCCTGCATGCTCTTCCACCTGCTCTAATACAAAGACAGTTTCTCAAGAGAGGCTCAAAATGCTCAAACTTTCTTGAATTCAAAAGAGAAAGGGCTGTTATAACATGAAAGCATGATTAAGGTCCAAGTTCTTTCCATGCATTACCTAGGTGGTTTTTCTGAGGCATGTAAACACCTGCCTATATAACTGTGTACGTGAAGATAAAAGGAGCATTTGAGCTGATGACTTGTAATCTGGAACATTCCTTCCTTTTGGACATCAGCTTGCTAGAAAAGGGTTACTGCACCTTCTTGCTAAGGTTCTTACAAGATTTGTTTTTGTTTTGAAGCTGTTTGTTTTTTAAAGAACACATCTTGTAATCGGATCGGTATTTGCATCTCCTTGAAAGAGCAGTATCATCAGGAAAATCTAGATGCTCTTGTATACCACCGCTGAGCCATGCAGTACTTCCCTCCTGGGTTTACTTAACAATGCATACTTACAATCATGTAAGAATTATTTTGTTGGCATGTCATAACACCAAGCTCTTCAAGAATAAATTGAGATAGTACTGCCAAATTCTCTTCTGCAGTACAAAAAAAAAAAGAATACTCAAAAAATCAGTGGTTTCTGTCACTCAGTGTCCCCTTTAATACCAGAAATCTCACGCGAGCCTACTTGAAATCCAACCTTCTAACATAAATTGGTGGAGTATTACTATTGAACAACACGAACACATTCAAGAACTCAATCCATTGTGTTATGTAGGCTCAGCAAGAGACTTCAAGGCTTTCAGGTTAGAGGCACACCAATGTGAACATGCGTTCTCTTAAGAACCTCAGAAGGGTTTGGGCTTATACTGCAACACTGCTGACATTTGCTAATGTTAATAATATTTATTGACTCATTTTTTTTTTCCACTTCACCATCAGCAGAGTCCTGGAAACAGCCTTATAAACTCCACGCATTATAGTTCAAGGATAAGGAAGAACAAAGGTCTACAGTTGCTTTCACAACGTGCAGAGGAGGAAGCAGGCACCTGTAAGTAAATGCACGTTATGTTGCTGACTGAAGCCTTACATATGATAGCAAGATAGTCTTCTCTGGCCTCTCTTCTGGTGGCAATAGAAACATAGCATGCAACTACGCTTCTCAGCTTCTCGAGGCTTACAAAGAGCATACTTCAGCATGATCTTCGCCTAACATAAATAAGCCCTTCATGGACATTTCTGAGAAGCGAGAAACCAACCAGAAAATGGGGATGGCAATTAAATAAGGGAATAAAATGGATTATCCACTTCACACCTCCACCTTAAAACCAATAGTTGACTTGCCAGACTTAAGTTGTTGATAACAGTATGCAGCTACATTTGTTGCCACCCTCTCCAAAAATGGCCTCCAGAGACACCAGAAAGGAAGAGCATTTCTACAGAAGGCAGAGTTGCTAAAAAAGCTTGAAAGTACTTGAAATAAAAGCCTCTTACCATCCCATCACCCTGTTACAGACCACCTGACAACCTGGACCATCTGATCACATCTACACCAGACCTCTCCACTACGTGTGGACCGGTTGTTGGTATTTCAGGCATGCCAACCAAGAGACCCAGACTGCAGACTGGAGACACTGTTTTAAAAGGGCAAAGCAAGCGCAACTGTAAACAAAAAATGGAACCGCTGCTTCCATCAACATACTGCCAAATACTCAGACCTTCACTGATAAAAGGAAAGCAAAGCGCCAACAGAGCAGAATTATGGAAAATATCTGGAGTAGGCAAATCCTCCACAGCTATTCTTCCCTGATTTCTAGTGCCCTGATAACAAGGAGGAAGGGCAGCAGCACTATGCTGTTGCCTTCATCTTTAGCAGGCACTGGAAAGTAATTTCTGATCACTTTTACGGAAGGAATTCAAAACTGTTTCACGTTTGAGGAAATGGCAAAGAACAGACAACACAGGCACTACCACAAGGTAAGCCCTATGGCAAGGCAAACAATCCAGAAAGCAGTAAAAACACCATTCTGTAAGCCAGAAACCACTCTGCCCTCCCCGTACCTGTGGGGTGACTCTACAGAAGATTTACTGAAAGATTTCTCCTCTTCTTACAACACATAGAAAGGTACACTTAGAGTATATACAAAAGGGTTTTGTATTCGCTTTGGACTCTAGTAATGGTGGCTCAGTTCCACCAGCATTGAGAGAAATTAACACACAAACAGCTATGGCACATACAATCCTAAAGACCTCACACAGGTTTAAGAAAAACCAGCAGCAGCCACTGCCCCTCAGAGCTAGCGGCACAGGACCCCGGCTTCTCAAACAGATTTTGGAGCTGGACCTCAGTGGCAGAGATCCAGCAGCAAAACCCTGGTCTTTCAAATCATCCCCTTAGACACTAGATGTTAAGTTTCAAGTCCCAGCTGTGAGAAACTGAAAAGCTGAAGTTCTTCTGCAAGGCACTCAAGTCAGAATGTTAAGCTCTGCTGGTTTATACCATCTGAAGACTCGAAATGGGCACTCAGGAAAAAAATTTTTAAACCCTCCTGGTTCTCTGTTTTATTTAGCACCCATACCATTACAAATATGTATTTCATGCTGCAAGTAAGGGCTTAAAACAATCCAAGATCCATTTTTCTAGTCTATCTACCAGCTGCAAGCCATTATCAAAGTAACCAGTAACCCTAAATGGCTCAGTTAAAATGGTGCAGGAATTATTCTGCTAACAGTGAAGTGTCACACCACAGACCTGGGGAAGAGCTTTTCATACAATCAGCCATCCACACAACACTAGTTTCTTAAAGGATTATTGAGAAAAGTGAGCATACTTCTCAACAAAAGCCTTAAATTTGAATCTAATGAGAGTCAATAACCAAACAAAGCTCCCAACAGTGCTGTTTTACCCACTCCATGCACTGAGATAGACTCGCTCCTTGTAGCGCACGGGGGGGAAACCCAGGCGCACATGAAAGTGACACAACTACTGAAGAATAGCTAAAATCCAAAAAACTCAATACCTAATCATGTTGCTGATATTTTGTTTCTAATGGAATCTTGACCCTTACAGGTATACGAGAAGCTTGGGACTACATCAAAGAATGGATTCAACAAACCAGTAAATGAATCCACACTTCCAGGCACTATTATGACTAAATTTCACTTATATAAGACTGAGACACACACTTGGTCAAATTCTTTAATTTCTGCATCTCACAGCACTCAATTAAACAAACAACAAGGTTCACTTTGACTATCAAGAGCTAAATGCTATCCAAATACAAACACAGGGAGACACGAGGAATAAAAGGATCTTAACACATGCCACAATTGAGGTGTACTATATATACAATCAGCCAAAGTTTTAGCATTGAAGAACAGGACTGGAAGGTCTTCTCCCTTAAAGGTATTCTGAACATGGACACTGTCAAACCTAAGCCCTTCTAAAACAACCCAGGTTCTTGAGAAATGTTTGAGATTTTCAGTAAGTTCTCTGGTGAGCTCATATCCTTCCTTTTTTGCCTAGCCATCTTTGCTCTACTGCACATTCACAGCCCCCAGGATGAGCGTACCACAGATACAGCTTTATGTTTTTGATTAAAACCCTACAACAGAAGTAATCTGAATATTCTTTACTGTTTTATAAGAAACATTCCCAACTTTGAACTCGGTCTAGAGGAAACAGAAAACAACAAATTCTCTTTCTTAAGCCCTGCCTTTAGGAAGGAAGGATAAGCTTTGCATACTGATTCTCACATTCTGAAGAAAGCAGATTACATCCAGGATAAGGAAATTGCAAAAAAAGTACCCAAGTGGGACAGAATGGTAAGTAAAAAAATAACAAATGCTCAAGGGCAAAAAAACCCCCAACCAACCAAAAAAAGAAAACCAAACCAAAACAAAAACCAGCAACAGAGAACAACTTCAGTCTCAACCCCCCTTTCTAGACCTACCACTAAATTAGGGCAGCAGAGCAAAGCACAGAATAATCATTTCTCTGTTGTAACATTTTCTCCCAGGCTTCTGAATAGCCATTAGCTTGGAGTAGAAAAAGCA
Organism: Astur gentilis; assembly: GCF_929443795.1. Taxonomy (NCBI): domain Eukaryota; kingdom Metazoa; phylum Chordata; class Aves; order Accipitriformes; family Accipitridae; genus Astur; species Astur gentilis. The sequence goes on from NC_064904.1 coordinate 16,227,252, forward strand.
AAGGTTACAGAACCGGTGCCACCCCCAGGTGCCCCACGGTACGGGTTTCATTAGACTAAAAGCTGCTTCTCCCCCGCCGCACCCCCTGTACCAAATTATCACCGAGATGATAGTGTCCTAGAGGTGAAGCACTCCCAGTTCACAAGCCCAGCGCTCTGCTCTCCCAGCTCAGCACAAAGCTCACCATCCATTTTAAAAGCCAGCCAGTCTCCTTTCCGACACAACTTACACGCTTTAGTACTTGCTGCGTTTAACCTACTCAGGTGACCTTTTGATACACAAGCAGAGAAAACCCATCTCAGAAAAAAAAAAACAGAAAAACCAAAAAAAAAAGGTATCGATATCAATATAAACAAACGGCGTCTTCTGCAGATGGCGATTATGGCAATTAATCCCTCCACAAAGCACGCCGGTGGAGCACCAACGCAGAAATCTGGTCACCCAAATACTCAAACTCCCTAACTTCACCATGCAACAAAGGCTTTTAAGGCTTTCATTTCCCCCTCCTAATTTGAGCTAACAATCCTTGGTGAATTATTCATACTCCTCAACTCACATTGTCCAGCCGCCATCCTCCCCGCCCCCCCCTCCCCATCCGTCGCGGGTTGGGTGTTTTGGGTTTTTTTTAAGCTTAATATTTCCAGATTCCAAAACGGAATTCCTTTTTCTGCACAAAACCAGATCCCCACAGACTCGGTGACCGCCTGGAATAAAGCACCATCAATTCCTACCCGCTCATTTGCAGAAGCAAAGCCAGCCCCCCCCCCCCTCCCCGGGTCGCTCCCCGGCACCGCCGCAGCTCGCCCGAAGCCAGACGCCCCCCCCCCCCACACACACACACACCCGACCCCCCCCCACGCCCCCCGGCCTCCCCGCCTGCCCTTCCCTCGGTCCGGTTATCCCTCGTTTTCGGCGCGCAAGGCCGCCCGGCCGCAACGGCTGAGGGCGCGGGGCCCACGCACGCCCCGCGGGGAGAAAACACGCCGCGAGCTCCCACCCGCTGACCCGAGAGCCACGCCAGGCCGGCGGGACAGCTCCCGCCGCGGGAGACGCGCCGCACCTCAGGGAGAAGCCCCCACAGACACGCACGGACACACACCCCCCGCCCCGCACCGGAGCCCCGGCCCTCTCCCCCCGCCGACAAAATGGCGACGTGGACGGCGGGGAGGAGGACGAGGAGGAGGAGGAGGAGGAGGAATGAAAGAGCGAAGCGCTCCGCGGGCTGGGGGAGCGCGGGGCGGGAATGGCGGGGGACCGAGGTCACAAAGCGGGGGGCGGCGGGGGGCCCGCGGAGCGGCGCCGGCAGCACCGGAGGAGATGGCGGAGGAGGGGGGGAGGTTGGGGGGCAGGAGGAGGCGGCCCCCCGGGCCGGGCGGCGAGCGGGGGGGGGGGCGGGCAGCGCGCTGCCGGCGCGGGCCGAGCCCCGGCACCGCGGGCGGGCCCGGTCGGGAGGCCGCGTAAGCCGGCCGGCGGTACCTCTTCTTGTCGGTGACGCCGCCGGGGCTCTCCATGGCGGCGGGCTGAGCTTCTTCTTCCTACCGCCGGCTCCCCTGGATACGAGGCGGGCGGCTCCAATGGCCGCCACGGGGGCGCGGGGAGATGATGGCGGCGCGGCCGGGAAAGGGGCCGGGTCTGGGGCCGCGCGGGCTCAGAGCATCGGGGCAGGCTGCGGGGAGGTGCGGGCGGCGAAGGGCGCAGCGGCGGTGGGCTGGGCCGGGCTGGGCTGGGCCGAGCCGGGCGCGGAGGAGGAGGAGGAGGAGGATGGGGGGGGGGCGGGCAGGGCCGGCCCGGTCCCCGCGTTGCGCCAGTGAGGAGCGGCGGCGCGGCCCGGCCCCCTCGGCCGGCGGGGTCAGCTGAGCGCTCAGCTGGGAGGGGGCCGGCGCCTCACGTGTGGCCGCGGTGTGCGGGGCGGGGCCAGACCCCGGCCCCGCCCCCGGGGCGACCGCCCCCTCCCCGCGGTGAGCTCTCCCCCCCCCTCCCTCGCCCCCCCCCCCCCCGCCCCTCCCCAGCCCCCGGTTTCACGGCAAAGCCGAGCACCGCCGGCGCGGATCGGGAAAAAAACGGGCAAAGACGAGCCCGCCGGCACCGGCCGTGCGTTTACGGGCATACGGCGGCTTGGGAGGGGGGGCCGAGGGGGGGTGTTCTGCTCGGAACTTTTTGTCGGTGCTTGAGTCCTGTCCCACTGGGTTCGTAGTCCTAAAGGCAGGACTTTTCCAGTTACGCACTTCGAGCCCTCCTACTAATTAAGAAGCGCGCGGCCGGGCGGGCCAGACGGATGGCACACGGATCACGAAGCGCGTTTTCGAGCAAGTTTTACAGCTTCCAAAACCCCGACGCCCGCGGGCAGCGCCGGCAGGCTAGACGGGGTTGGGGGGAGCCGCGGGGAGGCACCGCGCCTCCTCTGCCTTCCCTCCCACCCGATCAGGCCTGAACGCCGCCGGCCAAGCACCGGGACGCAGCATCGCGGTCTACTGCCGGGGAGCGGGGAAACGTCCCGGTCCCTTGCCGTGCCCCGGAGAGGCAAGCGGACGGGCGGGCGGCGTTAGGACCAGCGCGGCCCCCGCCGCGGTGTTGCCCCGCTCTGCCCCTGCCCCACTGGCGGCCGCCAGGGGGCGCCAGAGAGCGGCCGCGAGGGGCGGGGCGCGGCGCGGGGTCGCTCCCCTCACGGCGTGGCCGCGGGTGACGGGACCGGGGCCTCGGCCACGGTCACCCCCCCCCACCCCCTCGCCAGGGCGGCGTGGGGCACCGCTCACCTCCGGGGTGAGTTCCGGGGTCTCCTGCAAACCTCGGGTGGCCCGGGAGGCTCGTCAGGAGCGGCAGGCCTGGCGTTGGGACGGCCACGCAGATGCTCGGCGGCGGCCCCTGGGATGGGGAGGCAGGCCGCAGCCGTGGGGGAGCAGGGAGAGGAAAACTGGGCGTTGAGCCCACGCGTTTAGAATTTAAGGTTCCACAGAGGCCTTCGTCCTATGTGTCCGAGCACTGTGGGGAGACGGGAAGGGTACAGCTCCAGGTGGAGGGACTCCGCCGAGCTCAGAGGTTCCTTTACCTCTCGTAGGCTTCCTCCAGCCAGGGCTTTTAAGTGATCCCATGGAGCTGAACCTTACGAGACTACTCGGTTTGCCGCTCAGCGGTAATGATACCTTTTAAAAAAGCAGCTTTGACAGGCATGAGTACCGTCCTTGCGCTGCTGTGTGCACATGCGGTGTTGTAAGAAACACCTGCAGGGCAAAGTGATGTCGTTTCAGTACTGCACCCTCCTAACACTTCTGCAGTGGATTCCGAACTTCCAGGTAATGAGCAGTCGGTTTTGCGTCCAACCATGGGTGTTTTGTGTTTCTGGGTTTGTTTTTTTAAAAATTTCTTTTGAAGAAAAAGCAACGACTGTAACATTAATAGAAATCACCAGGAGTTTCTGTATGAAATGAATTGCTTCTGCCCGCAGCAGTCAGATACACAGAAGAGGCACAGGTGCTATAGTCTCCTTTTATTTCTTTAAGATTTCTCATCAGAACGCTGACAAAGCCCAGCTTGACTTAGCTTATGAGATGTGACAACAGGATAGCCCATGGCAGTGCGGCTGTGGACTACTGATATTTCTGTTGTTCTGTGCTCACTGGAGCCTCGAGAAAAGAAATAATCAAAGCAAGACTTAAACTCAGGTCTCTTGCGTAAGTACCAAGAAGCCCCACACAAGAACTCATGGACAACTTAATCTTTCAAAATGAAGTATGGGCAGTTTAGACATAGGAAGAAATTCACTCCCGCGCGGCAGCTGTTGGCTGTTTTAGTACAGTCACAGACTCACCATAACAGCCCCTAAGGAATTTCCCTGGTGAAATGGGGGGATCTTCTGGCAGGTGCAGAAATGACATACCCAGCTCAGTGCCACCTTCCTCATCGGAGCCCTTGCCACGGGGAATGCGTCAGGGGAGTTTCGGTAGTGAAATGGTGCTACCAGAGGTACTTCCTGTGCCTTAGAGGAGGTTGGTGCGACACAGAGCAGCCGTTGCAGCTTCTCTAAGCTGAGTGTGAGATGAAGCGGTTTCTGGTGAGCCTACCACACTCAGAAATGAAAACCTCTTTTGCACTTCAGCTGCAATCTCGGTGCTCACACTCCCTTCAAAGACCAAGTAGCACCGGTGTGGTCCAGACTTGGGACTGCTTAGCTCTAACGCTACAGAACCCGGCTTATCCTACGCAGTAAACTCTTTATTTACAATCCTACAGCTGTCAGTCCTTTGAATGACAATTTTGGTGCCCATAAGCATGGATGTCTTAGGATCCACTTGTGCACCTTTATTACCATTATCCAGATTTACATACTGTGTGTGCAGTACATGGAAAGGGTTCCTCATTGAATGTTCTCACACTAGGTTCTGATCATTTTAAATCATTCAGGCACAAAGGGTCAAGGTGTGTTAGCAATCCCCGAGTAAAAGACACTGCAGAAAAATCTCAGTCTACAAATTACTAACACTGCTCAAGTTGATTGTTCAAAGATGTCAGACTTCCCAGCATGAATTCGCTGAGGAGCTGTGAGTAAGTGTTGTGGTCTCTTTACTAGACACATTTTTTTCATGCCAAACATGCTTACCCCAAGCTCCTAATAAAGAATACTGCTTCAAAAACCAACTGTGTTTCAGGAGGATGTTAGAGGAAACTTGTTCTGCAATTAAGCATTTCATACTATAGCACCTCTAGAGAGATGTTCAGCAAACGGTCTCCCCCCACACACATCCTGCCCCTTATTAAACTCTTGCGTCACTCCACTAAAATTCTGCACATACATTTTCTTTCCCGCTTTGCCAGTGGCTGATAACAGAAACTTATTACAGTATATAATGCCTTAGTCACTTTTCTTGACCTTTATTGCTGTGCTAAGTTCATACTCCAACTTACGTTAAGAGAACTTCCTGAATAAACTAGTGTTTGCATATGACTAATTAGGGCAAATGCACAAGCTGATGAGTCAGCAAGCAGCTTGGTGAGGACAGTGGTGGGGATGCAGCAGCAGAACAAATCAACGTGAAGATGTGAGATATGCTCCTACCTGTGGCTTCAGATCTGTCTGCTGATGGGTCAGATCTCACCATGATGGGCTCTGTATGCATTAACGCTCCAGACCCAAGTGCATCCCCATCGATAATGACTGGCAAAACTTCTGCTGACTTCAGTGGGAAGAAGATCAGGGGCTTAATTGTCTCAGGCATCTTCCCTCTGAAGAACACTTGTCATTTCTGAGCATGGACTTACCAGGTGGAGGGTGCTAAAGAGGAGTAAGGACTCGCTCCATTTATCTGGCTTGAGCTGGCAGCTCACATCACGTGGGATGTCACTGTAAAAACCCACCCGCAGCACTGGCTTTCCTGGGCTTTTGCTTCGTAGTACAGCCCCTTACATTTAGGGAATTAATATTCATTGATTCAATAAATAAGCACGGTGCTATAATGAAGGGTACATACCGGTCTATCGATGTTTGACCACAAAACCTGCCTTACCCACAGCACCCCTGTGGGAGCGTTTACTTGAAAGAGAAGTGGCACAAGGTCTCTAACGCTGTGCAGACCTGTGGCTCTGCTGCACAGGCTGCCAACGATCTAATGCTCGTTACTACGACTTACTATGCCTAACAATGCCAGAACCCGAGATCTCTGGTAGTCAACTCATTTCACAATAGAAAGGGGAATTGAAATTTGAATCGAATTCAAACCAAAACATTGGTAGTGAAAGCCTAATGCTGCCGTTTCTCAAATATGAAATATTGTCTGAAACAGGGTACGTGATGGAAGACACAATCTCTCTTTGGCAACTGTTCTTTCCTCTGGTCTTTTCTAACCTTAGCACTTCTCCTCTCCTTCTTGTGCCAAGTTCTTATTTATTTTTCTTTTATGCATTTGCACAATCCACATTTTTTGAACTATGACAGTATCTTGAAGTCTGCTTGACTCAGTGCACATTTAGATATTTAGAAATACTCTCTTGACCGTGATTTCTGCACGGAGAAGTACACTGATGTGGGTAACAAATTCTGCAGTATAATAAAAGCACTATGTCCAATTCAGTGTAATTAGATTTGGGGGAAGGATTTTCTACCCATGAAAGGAATTTACCAGATGAAAGCATAAGGCAAGCAGGCGCTCAGCAGGCTACGCTGTAGAGTTTCACCATTCGGCTGCATCCTGCCAACCCCGGGCCACTCCTGAGCAGATATTGCCAATTGTACGGTGGTTTTCCTGATGTGGACAAAAAGCAGGATGGAATTTTAAAATTGTCCTTACAGAAAAGATGGGTTTGTGGTCAAAGCCCCTGAACGAAGGCTTGGGGAGCCGAGGTTTGGTTCCAGGCTTTCTGTTGGACTCTACACAAATCACTCAGAGAAAGGCTTTCGGATTTCAGTGCTGCAATCCTTTGCCGCAGTGCTGAGCGGAGGAGTTCACTGCGTGCCGGGTGTGGAGTCCGGCTCCCCATGCAGTGCACCAGGAGAGCTGGGGACCTGAGCAGGAGCCTCAGAAACCAGCTGCGGAGGAAGCGACTGAGATAACCACAATGGAAACACTGAAAAAAAAAAAAGGAGCGCTGCTTGGACCTATGGCCTTGCCAAAGCCAGGTCCGGTTTTTGGCCTTCAAGACACTCCTCTATGCTCAGGATCCTCAGCTGGTGGCTCTGCCCTGCAGCTAGGCACGGCAATGGGACTCGGAAAGAGCAGCCAAAGTCAGGGGGGTAAAGTGCTCTCTTGGAGGTCAGAGGTGCTTGTTCAACCTCTGTCCTGTCCAGCTCAGACCGGGGTTTGGCACCCACTTGGACAAAGCTTCGTTTCTTCTCTCCTCTGGGAGCTGCTTCACTTTAGTCCCTTAACTGCTGTTTACAGAGAGACACTTGGGGACGTGGGGGAGCTGGGTTTAAATCCTCTCTCCAAACCAGGCAAAAGAGAGATTTGGGCACAGGTTTGCCCCACTCGGCTTTTGGAGGGTGCAGGAGTGCCTAAAGAGCGGGTTTGGTGCTCCTCACCTCGCTCCCCAGTACTCTTGAGCATACCAAGTGCTGTTTTCATGGCCATCGGTCTTACCGTGTAAGATGGAGACACAAACTCTTCCACCTCCTCCTTCCACCCTTGCCTCTGCTCGCACACTCCGAGCACGACTTTCTCGTGAGGCCACGGTGACCAGCGCAGCGCGGTCTGTCGTCACACCGGTAAGCAGGCCACCGGCTGGTTGTGCTTGTGACCAACAAAGTGTTTTTAACCTACATCTCTGGAGCCCGCAAGACACTCCCAATATGCCAATCAGCCCATAACACCTCATACCTACCAGGCTAGTTTTACTTTCTTCTTTGCCCAGCTTCCCTTTTGAAGGTACTATAAACACAAGTGAAATGCTTTGAGGACACGTAAGGGAAACCAGACGAGCAGTCAGCAGATGCAGCGTGAACTGTGCGACAGTCTTTGCATAAGTTATAACCTAGAGCAGAGGGAAAATGCGTTTCTCAGAAGGAGACGTGGTTTCAATTTCATGCAGATTTCTGACTCCTACAGCTAGTTATGATCCGCAGGAATGTTCTGAAAGAGGTTTCTTTTTCCTTTTTTTGATCCTTTTCATCCCTTCTACCAAGCCCTTTGTTATTTTACCGCCTGGACCGCAAGTTTCTCACGCGGAGCAAGAAAGATTCGGAAATAAATCAAAAGATGAAATTGAATGGGCTTCAGCTGTAATTAAAATGTAAAGGGGGCCAAACTATTTTACCTGGTCCAAAATTGAGAACTGTTTAAAATACTGGGGGTTTTTTTCCTGTTTTGGCATTAAAACATGCTTTCTTTCCAATGATACAGCTTCTTAAGTGTTTCTACTTAACATTTCCCCAACTTGGATCTAGCTAAAACACAAAGGGCTTGAGGTTTTATTTGTTTGTTTGTTTGTTTGTTTTCCCCCAACACACTAGAAAATGCAGTGCAAGCTTTAATGACTATGTCTGTTTTAACATGCCTTTTGGAGGACTGTAGGCATTTATGGGGGAATGAGGTAATTAATATATTACTTAGGCATGCAAAGACAAGTTGGAAGCAGCTGTCTTCTCTTGATATGGCAACACAATCGTTAAAACAATGGCTTCTTATGTCTTTTTTTTTTCCTCTCTGTGTTCACAGACCAGTCAAATTGCTTGTATAAGTCAAAGCGTTAAGAGCTCACCATATTTTCAGGACCAGTGATTTCTCTCTCAAACACGCTGTTCTCTCTTACTTATTTGAAGTAGCAAAATGAAATTCAGTATCACGATCCCTTTAAGGAAATGCTGGTATTCAAGTAAACTCAAGAGCTCCCATGTTCTCATTTCAGCCTCTAAAAAATGACTTTTAGGGTACATCCATCACTCTTCCAGACTCAGTTTTTCCACCTAGTAAGCCAGAACCACAGCCTTCACAGACGCAGTGAGAAGATGTGAGTTTAGCTGATCCAGCCAGCTGTGAGAGGTGTCCCGTACCCCAGAGCCTGGGATCCAGAAGCAGATGAAGGAAGGATCAGGTCGCATTGCTTCCTGCCTTGCAGAAAGCAGGTGGGTAGGTGAAGGGGGGGATGCCTGAACCGATGCTTCTAAATTGCAGGGTCAAGGAACTGATCATTGCTCTAGGCAGAAATAAGCACTTTGCCAGCTTGATGACAACAGAGCTGAGACACAGATTACAGTTCCTTTAATTTTCTTCCAGTTAATTAAATGATCAATTGCAATATTGGCTTTCAGCCATGGCAATGCCAGCCGAAATGAGTTCTCCACTTTATTAGAGGCTAATCAATAGGCAACATTTGCAGCAGTGATATGGGGGTTTATTTTAAAGCCAAATATCAAAATGCGGAGGCAAAATACTGCTGTTATTCACAGCGAATTGAGATCTTGCCTTGCCCCCCAAAAATCCCAGTGAAGGGAGGAATGGCACAAGTAGTTACAGCTTTAGCTTGGGTTGTGTTTTCACTTTTCTGCTCTACCATAGACTTCCTGCATGACCACAGACAAAACACTTAGGTCCAGATACGCAAAGATACTCAGGCAACTGAGATAAAAATCAGTTGGACTTAGATACATAAATAGTTTGTGGATCTGGTCCTTTGGAAGGGAAACTGAGTTCTCCACTTATGAATGGGGTAATAGGTACTTCCCAGCAGAACTGCAACAACTCCAGTCAGGGAAGACAAAGGCCAAGTAAGAGCTGAGGAAAGGCAGCGACTGAACAGCTCCAGGGTATTTGGCCACAAAGCAGCATCTGAGCGCTCTGCCCGGTGTCTTCTCCTTAGTGCTACCCACCTCAGCCAGCAGTAACAGAGACCGACATCCCCTTTGATCGCTTTCCAGCTGTTTCTTGGTTCAAACTCTTCACTCCCAAGGACTTCAGCTAGCGACACTGCGGCGTGCAGGAAGGGTGAAGTGAGGGGCGGTGAAACAAGGACCACCAGTGCTGGGTTGTCAGGCCACTTTGGCAGGTGGGAAAATTAAAAAAAAATAATAAAATAGTTGAGGCACAGAATGGGCTGGGGGCATTCCTGTACTGTTAATGAGGAATTTGGCAAGCCTGGCAGGTTAAGGCAGGAGCTAATAAGCACAGCATTTCAGAGACCAGGAAAACCCTGGGATCGTATGTCAAAAGATGTCAACGCAGAATGGAAGGAGTGTGCCAAGGAACTGAGTAAGCAAAATTCAGAACCATAATGACAAAGTTGGTGCATCAAACCTCTCTTTGCTATCTGAGATCACATGTTAAGTAAAGTAATGAAACTGTTTATCAATAAAAGGCAACTTATGAGCGTGGGAAACAAAGATCTCGTAGGAACTGGATCTAGATAAGAATGACCACAGACCTCACCATTTTCAGAACCAAATGAAAATTTGTTTATGCTGTCAGCTTTTGCTCGGTGCAAGCCTTTAGTACATATAGTTATTCATGCACCCAACAAAGAGAGATACACACAAGCTAATCAAGTTTTCTTTTTCCTATTGTCTTAGAAAGGAGAGAAAAACTTAGTTCAGGGATGTAATTTTCATTTTCAGACAGCTGAGAAGCCCTCAGTTCATCATGAACAAAATACCTCACCAAAAAACAGGACAGCAAGGTCAGATACCAGTTAAATTTCATCACTATTTCATGGCTGCTGCCTTTATTAAATAACAAATAATGCAAGAAGACTATAGCAATAGCATCTCTACTACTCATTTGTATTACTAGAACTGTTACGCAAAACTGAGAGAAGATGGTACTGCCCGCAGTCTCCCCCAGGTAAAAGCAAGCGTAGGCCTGAGTACAGCAGCTTGTGGATTATTGATAGGATGAACAGCTGAACATTAGACCATCTTCTCCCAAAGCGGCAGCGAAAGAAATCTAATTGGCAGAGTAGAGCATGGTGTCTGGAGAAGGAAGAATCCATTCTGGTGTAACAGGAACACTTTTGCAGGGTTTTAAACTGATTTAAGCTTGAAAACAAACAACAAAAAAATCAACCCCTTAGGCACCAAGATCCACAGGAGACATAATCAAGGTGAACTGGGCCAGGAATTCATGAACCAAAGAGTCTCAGTAGCTGTTAGAGGCATACGTATCACTATAACTGATTTATTGGGCAGGAACTCATGCCTGGCTCACCTGGTACTCTCAGTCTGACATGTCCGGAGCACCGCACCCTCACCCATGTGCCAAGCATCCCTAAGGCTCAGACAGACGGAAAAAGGCCTGCAAGTGGTAGAGTTGGGGGGAAAGAAACACCTCAGTGACATCTCAGGCTCCTCTATAGGCAGCCTCGCTGACTGAGCAATGCCTCTTACATTGCATTTTGGTGCGATCTTGCTTCCCCGCAGGTATGTGCAGAGGAGGGGGCAGAGGAGAGCCCCGGCGAGGTGCCCCCAGTGCATCAGGCTGCAGGCAAGGCAGCGGCAGGCAGGCTGCTCCCACTGTGTGGCTTCTCGGTGGAAAATTGGAAATGTAGAAACATAGCCACAATAATAAAACCCAACAGAAGACATCCCCTCCTCCCTCAAAATACAGACACGCAGGCTTGGCTCACCCCAAAGGTCAGCTCATTGCCAGTCCATTGACTTCTTTGAGATCATGTAGGCAGCTAGTCCGCTTCTCAGGGATACATCCCAAGTTTCCAAATTCACAGATCTGTGTGGTAACCACTAATCTTCCTGGAAGGGATTTTTTACAGACAAAAAGTCCCTCACATGTTTTTACCCCATCAAGAAAAGACAAGTATCTTGCATCATACAACTCTTATTATTTTTCCCTGCAAAGCAAACTCGTCTTAAAGAATGGGCTGAAAATTACTTAAACGAGCTGAAAACTACTCAGGAGCAATGTTTATTCTGCAAAACATAGTTATCTCATGTCCAGGAGCCGTCATTAATTTGAAAAGTTTCCACATGACCTCAGAGTTTCTGCAGCATGTGTAAGCGTCCTGCAGCCTCTGCTGCATATGATGGTGAAAAAATTGCTACTGCAGCCCCGTGGAAAGAGTAATAAAGTTCTGTCTGTCGTGTCTGAGACAGCGCGACCAGTTTATTTTTTAAAATCAATTATAAAACTGCACATCTCAGTGCAAGTACTTAATTGGTGCGTATGCATGCTCACCTAAAAAATGCTGCTAAGCAGAGGTAGCTGCTGGTCACAGGGTTATGGCCTGTGTCAGACACAGGTATGCTTCCTGAGATTGGATGTGGCCAGCTTTGAAGTGCTAGGTGTCAGTGAAATCGGGCCAAGCTCTTGCAGGCTCATAGGAGGAGTATGAGGAAAATATAATTTCCTGGAGTTAGCTAACATATCTGACCAGAGAAAGTCAATCTCATCGATTAGTATCTCTTCTTCTGTTGGCTCTCTCTAATCTCTCCTGCTTGGGCGACTCCTCCCAAACGCCTCATTGCTAAACAGCAATTAAAGCTTAAATACATCAGCAACACCGTATTATAAACTCGCTCGCAAACCACATGGTGCTGCCAAGCCTGGCCGTGACAGTGGGACTCTGCCTCATCGCTGGCTGCTTTCCCGTGCCAGGAATATCGATCAGTCACTCTGAAACGACGTCAGAGTTCACGGCCCGTTATAATATGATTTTGACCTTTACGAAGTGACTGTAGCCTCTGCGGGCAGTGCAGTTTCAGGTGGGGCTGGGTTTAGGTGACGGTCCCTGTCCCCTGCTCCCAGGCAGCTCCTGCCCCAGCAACCGCTTTCTTCTCCGCTTGACCAGGCCAGAAGTTGTCCTTTCTCCTTTCGGATAACGGGAAGCATTTATAGTCCACCATACATGCGATGGCGTATTGCAGCTCTCCGGTTAGCGCTCGCTGCAGCACCCGTGCAGACACTCGATGTGCTGCCCGCAGAGCCCGGCGGGGCAGGGAAACCCAGGGCTTTCCCTTTCAATATTCAGCTTATCACCAGGAATATAGGGACCAGCCAAGGAAACCTGTGTCTCCCTTTACCTCGCTGAGTCTGCAGCAGTTTTGAGTGGGGTTTTTTTGAAGGCGAGGCAAAGGGGTTTTGATAGGAAACCATCGTCTGTGGCGCCTGGGGAGGGACCTAGGTGTGCTAACCCCTGCCGAGCGGGGACTCCCGCGAGTTGAGGGGATGCGCATGGAAGAGGGGAGGACGGGCAGCGAGAAGGCTCTGACTCTGTAATCCCTCCCCTACACAAATAATCTCTGCTCCCCCAGGTCACCTCGGTGACATTTTGCTGTGGCAGGTCAATAAGCAGCGGTTCCCCAGGTACGAAACGGGACGCTTCTCCAAAGCACGCTGAGTTTGACTCAGTTTGCTAACGCTGCTGAGCGCGTGAGCTTCCAGGCAAGCTGCTCTGTTCCATTTCTTCTGCATAGCAGCACGGCCGAGTGCATTTCCCCTGTGATGAAACCGGGAGATAAGGAGTTATTTTCAAGTCCTGGAGACTTGTGTGAGAGCAGGGTGAGGGCCTCCTCGCTTTGTTTACACACCATTTTGGTGGAAAAGCAAAGAGGTGAGCCTGGGAAGAGGGAGGCTTTGCCAGGGCATCCTGCTGAGATGTCCTTGGAGGTCCCCGAGCTCCTAAACCACAGAGGGGATGGGTAAAAGGATGGAGGTGGCCGGAGAGCACAGGGATGGTAAACACATGACTCAGGCATGAAGTGGTTTCAGCAGAGGGATGGTAATGCACAAGCAATAAAATGGGAGCTACCAGCACAACATTTCCTGTTAACCACATACCAGACTCGCTCAGTTTTCCAAGGAGAAGACACCAGGGAGAGGAGGGAGGGATCTGCTGAGAAGCCAGTCCGTGCCAAAACTTTACCCTAGACATAAAAGATGAGAAGTTCCCATCACAACCCAGAGGAGTCTGGGTACACGAAAGCTGCAGCAGGCAATAAAATATAAATTGGGGGCAGAAACGGGAGCAGCACTGGAGAGAGCCAGGTGAAAGCCCGCAGCCGGGCAGAGGTCTGGGCAGCGCTGGGGAAGCGACCCCCCAGCCCCCCTTGCGCAGAGCTGGGGCTTTCCCGGGTGGGCTCCGCTAATTTTTAACTCTCTAGAAAAGAGAATTGGCATTGGGACAGGTGTCCGGAGCTGCTCGTTTTGGAGCAGCGCTGCCTTCGCTGCCATCAGGAAAGTTGCAGGTTGCTTTAATAAATGCTTTCTGCAAGCAGCCTTTTAATGGGATCTTTTGCCTCTGGAGGATGTGACGTGTGGTAACAGTCTGTCTGCAGAAACACTTGCCCGTCTGTCTGCAGAAATAGGCCAAACACGGAGTTTTCTCCTTACTCACACCAAAAAAAAAAAAAAAAAAAAAAAGTTTTTTTTAACTTAAAAACTCACGTGCTTTCACGGAGCGCAGACATGGCACTGTCAGCCGCTGGGGGAGAGTTTTTCTCTCCGTCACACAGAGCGGGATCTGCTGCCAGGCTGCCGTATAGTAGCTGTTCTGAGTGCCTCTGTTTATACTCGTGGAATATATTTTATGCTTCCCAACGCCTGGATTTACTGAAGTCCCGCACTTATGGAAAGCCACCGGATATTAAAAAAAGGCACTAGGATTAAAACCGTAAAAACTTACAATATTAATAGCGGCACTGATTTTTAAAAGAGTTAACATATGTAGAAAATATAGCTGACCGCATTTCATAACTGCGTAAAAGATGAATGGTATTTTATGGCAAAATACTGCTCCCTGTGACAGGGGGGGAGGGAGCAGCTGGGGCAGGGGGACACAATGACATAAATGTGTCTTCCTGTGTATTTTGGAACATGATTTATTTGTGTTCATTGAAATGACAGCTTTTCTGGTAATTTCTTCCTTTCCCAGCAAAGAAGCCTTAATCTCCTTACTGGAAATTGTACTATTTATGCAGAAAATCCTGCCTCTGAGATTGCTTGAGATCACGAGTTATGTAACCCAAACAGATGGAGTTGGAACTTTTATTTTTGAATGTCAATTCATATTATAATCCCAACAGGCTGCAATCATTTATCAGCTCATTTGCAACATAGAAAAAATAGACTGAGGATTTTAACTATGCATTTAATATACGCTTACCTAGGAACACTTACGCCAGTGACAAGACTGTCGCTAAATACCAATAATAACTCTTATTAAGGACTTTCCTCATTCTTATGAACAGAAGGACTCTGTGTGATACACATAATAATATGTACACGATATTATGACCGTCACCCTGCAAAGACATGTATATGGTTGTGTTTACACGTTGGATAGATGTGGTTATCTGCAGCGCTGGTATGAAGTTAGATCTGAGAGTACCTGGGAGATCAAACTGGTGAATCAGCAGGAAGGAGGAGCTAGAGCAGAGCTGGAGAGAAGCAGGCCAGGGCAGGGCAATAGGTGTGAAGAACCTGATTAATGCTGCCCAGTTCAACTCTTGAGCAATATTAAGTCTTATAGTGATGAATCATCCATCCAGCTCTCAGCTGATCACATGCACACACTGTAGAAGCCAATATATAACATACAATACCTAGTTCTAAAATTCACATTAGCTTAATAGTCCATCTGCTAACACGGTCAGGCAGATAAAGGCTAAATTACATTTGCAGAGATTTTATCCTTTTTTGTCACTAATGTGCCTGTTCTTATTTCATGTGAGTTTAAGCTAAGGTGAATCAAGAGCACAGAAAAAAGCTGGAAGAAGAGGATGAAAAGAGAAGGGAGGGAAAGGTAGCAAGCAAAAGTTATTCCAAAATAAAATGAATATAAATGGAATATCTAGGAGTTCTTAAAACTGAAGGGGGCTTGATCGGATGAATTTGGGAGGAAGAAGAGAAAGAAAGAATAATTTGAACCCACATATAATTTTCTGTCAAGCTGAAGTTCAACCGGGGCTAAAAAAAGCCACCAAGTTTAAATATGGTCTTAGTCCAACCACATTATACACTTTTATTCCATTCTGTGTGAATTTCCCATGTGACACGCTTGCATATTTGGGCCCGAAGCATAATCTAAGGCTCAAACCACGGCAAGGAGCTTTGCTAGAGGAGAGCTTTCAAGAAAACCTCAGAAAACTGAAGCAGAGCTCCTGGTATGACGCAGTACTTTCTGCAAAAGCAAAACCAAAACAGAGGCATGATGCGGGTGCCAAGGCTGGGTTCAGGGGTCTGTGCACGGAGCTTGACCCCCGTGGACCCGGCTGTGTGTTGTGTTTAGCTGTTACTGCAAAACCACCGCTTCGTTCCAGCACGCTGCCGCCTTGTGCTGGGCTTTGCCAGCAAGGGCTGTAAGGTGGCTGGAATGGGCTCTGGTCCAGGGAACGTCACGGAGACCCCAACAGCGGTCTCTGCTACCCTTCCACACGTTCGTGGTGGCAGTTTTTCCTCTTTTTTGGGGCCGTTGTGGTGCTTGCCCGCTGGGTTGTCATTCCCGAGGGCACGCCTGAGCGGGATGCTGTCAGTGAGAGCTCACCTCCGTGCTGCCACCGGGGATGATGGCAACAGCCCAGCTCCCATCAGAAGACAAAACCTTATGTTTTGATCCCACCTTTCATTTTGCGAGAACCTGAACAGTTCCTCTGGCGAGTGCTTTCAGGGGACCAACCCAGAAAATCGAACCTGAGAGCTGCTCGCAGCCAAGCGCTGCACCATCAGCTGTTTTCAGGTCTCAACACCGACAACAGATCTTCCACTAAAAATATTTCTAAAAGTGGGACAATGAAAACCAAGTCAGCAGGAGTTAAATGTTTAAATCCAGATGTGGTTATGGCCTCTCAATTCCCTCATCCCCTCAAAAACAATGGAACCATTTTTTTTCCTCTCATATTTAAGACTGCAGAGAGAACAAGAGATTTTAATGAAGCATCAAGTGATGGAAGTTGTTACAAAGATGGTCTGACAGTAGAAGCAATGCAACATTTCAAAGACAGCCCCAATTTTAGCCAGGGACTTGCCACTTCTTATATGCAATGCTATGCAACGCCTTGACCTCCTTTCTTCTGGACTGGGGGCTTTACCTGCTTGGTACTATCAACGTGAGAAAAATTATAGTGGGTTTTTAATTCTTTCTGGATCTTGGCCAGTGATTAATTTAGTCAGAATATTTTCTATTAGCCAAAACTTCAAAGATCCCTTCTTTTTTTCTTTTTTTTTTTTTTTTTGTTTTCACTTCACAAGGAAAGAAATGAGCTTCTGCTCCTGCTTGTAAATATATGTAAATGTTTAACTGAGCAGGATTTTGCTCAGGCTTATAAAGTGTGCTTTCTTTAGAATAGCTTTTCCCTGGATGATGTAATTTACTTGACTGGGTATTTTCTACTCTTGCACAACTGTGTTAGTCGATCTAAGCAGATTAATCTAAGCACCAACCTGGCACTCGCTTTGCCAAACAGTTATTCAGTGCCCTGCAGAAAAGGATTGTTATTTTAGGGAGGCAAAAGGATCACTTTTCTGTGCCTGAGATGACTTTCAGATGGATGTTAGTCTGTTTGTGTGTAAATAGGTCTAAAAGCCCCAAGGACCGATGGGCCGGACGAGCCAGATACTGTATTAGCAGTTACGTAACAGAAGCAGCTCTGAGAGGAGAAAAAAATGCTGGTTTTCCCCATTGTTACAATGACAGTCCACAGTCAGATGATTTAAAGGGCGTAGAGATGATTTTAAAGGGAGAATCCACAGTCCTGGCTATGCTTCCTAAATTTTCAGCCCTCCAGAGCTCTTGATATGATAGACTGGATTTGTAGGGGATGAGAGGAAAAAGAGGGAGAGGAGAAATAAGGAGGCTTATTTTTAGTAGAAATGATTCTCAGACAAGGGAAAGGTGATAAACTGATGGCTTTCAGGAAACATTTTTTTTTAAAAACTAAAGCACAGACTGCGGGAAGCAGATTCAAGTCATCTCCATAACATGCTCCAAAATGCTTCAACATCACTCGGTCAGTCTGCCCTTAAGGGTGAGATAATTACAGCTGTGCTGTCTGAATGAGAGATTTTTTGGTTCACTGATCAAAAATTTATTTTAAATCAGCTTGAAATGAAAATTTGACTCCTTGTTTTGTTAGGGTTTTGGGGAAGTCGACATCTTCCCCTTTTTCACTCAAAATTGTTAATGTAATTCAGGCAATACTCAAGAAAACACAATTTTTCATTAGGACTAAGGAGATTGTAGAGAAGAAAATCGTCATGAATAATTTTGCTATTGTAAAAGTACCTCCTAAATTCAGTTCAGGTTCTTGATCACCCCAAAAACGCAGGCTCCCGCAGTGAAACTTCTTCCTGCGCTCCTAGTGATCTCCGAATTAACATTCAATTCCTCAATATTTTTGCCTATTAAAGACATAGATTTGGTACATCCAATCACATCTCCCTCTTGTGGCTACTTCTCAGGACTAAAACAACCTGCTATTTACTCGACATTATATGAGATTATATAGGTTGCTTCTTTCACTAGCACTTTGTCGTCCAGCCTGGAGCCCTGCTGATGACAGTACCTGGGTGTTCGAGAGCCTACACCACCACTTCTTGCCTCGTGCTTCCCAACAAGATGCCACCAACCGCACCTCTGGGGACATCGACATCAAACTGCAGGGTCCTGCCAGCCCCACGCCAACCAGCTCATCCTTCAGACAAGTCGAGAGAGATGTTAGTAAAGAAAACGCTTCTGTACCTGCATGGTGGGCAGCGAACAGACCCACTAACTAGACAATGCTGATGAAACATGGGCTTTATAAGAAGTTTTGCCCTCCAGAGCCCTTGCAGAGATTTCCCCCTAAATTACGGCATTTTGCTGCTCCCCACTTGGGTTTTACAAATAGCTGCTTTTATAACTACATTTATCCTCCTGCTAGCGGTTTCACAGCAAATGATATTTCATTTTGATGAGAAAGCTTTTGAGCAGAAGCCAAATCGCTCCAGGCAAAGCAGATTTTGTTTTTCTACAGTTTAATCAGTAGGAAATTAAGAGGCCAATATTGTGCTGCCACAGACATGGAGGCGAGCAGCCGCCTTTGCTTGGGTGAGTTTTTCGTCTCCCTCACTCTGCGGGACATAACTGGGAGTCAAAAGTCACACTGTCTAACATAAATCTGACGGTCCCAATCCTCAGCCCATGTAAATCAGTGTCACTCCATCGGGAACAGATTTACAGCCTTCATCAGTCGGCAGGTAGACAGCATCCATCACAGAACAGTCCACGATCAGCCAACCTCTCTAATTTGTTAAAAAGTCAATTTTACCTTTTAAGAGGAAATCGAGGACATAATACAAATTCCTGTTTGTGTCCTTGCCTCAAGAGGAAGGCAGCTCCTAAGTGGCTTCTGGGAGCTGGTCTGACAGTACAAAAAGCCACTGAAATTATATAGATAGTTTTTCACGCTGTCTGAAAGGGTCAAGGCTGGCTGCTCCAAGGGAAGGTGTTTCTAGGCAAACATTAATGTGACACTCTGTTTGCAAGGGGTGACTCAGCCGCAGAAATATGTACCTTTTATCACACATTTCTAAATCTGTAAAAAACAAGTTTAGGGGACTTCAGTCTGCTTATTCCACGGTGGAATTCAGCTCAAATTCTCCATCCAAAAGATATTTATCTATCTCACGGGTTTTGTCTGATGTCAAACCGTATAGACGAAATTCTTTCTGAGGGGTATCTATTTTATGTAGGAAGTACAATACCTGTGTTGCTTTAAAAACGACCCAGCATCGTTATCTAAGCGATGGTTTTCCAGCGCGTGCCTGAAAGATGACAAGGCACCTGCAGATCCCACAAAGATTTGTCCCCATAAAGTCTCACTTTACAGCAAAAGACTTATTATACATCCAGTGCCCCATCCTCGGGAGAGAAAACTCCTCGCTGGGATCCCAGACTGTTTCCAGAAGACTTTTATGTGGGTCGGTATGGAGGAACGCTGCCAGGAGCCGCTGGTCCCTGCAGCCGCAGGGCTTTAGCATTCGGACTTTCACATGGGGTCATCTGAGGTTAAGAGCAACAGGGGCCACGTTGGCTCAGGCTCCTCCTGCCGCCTTCTAATCGGGATCAAACCAAAAGTTCTTTCAGTGCTGAGCCTGGGCCCCCTACTTCAGCCCAGGGGGGGGAATTTCCCACCCGCTTCGCCAGGTTTTTAAGGGGAGTCATCTGCGAACTGCAGTAGGCTCTCGGTGCGGCGCGTGTTCGAGCAGGCTCAGCCCGCTGAGACCCGGCAGGCTGGAGCCAGGAGGGAGGCGAGCAGCCTGGAGATGCCCACGCTGGCCGGGCACGGGTCGGATACTAATAAACCCTGTTGAGATGAAGGGGCCGGGCTGTGGCACTAAGCAAACCCAGCTGAGCTGCCTCCGACCCCGAACGGGTCAGCCCCTTGCTGCCAGCGGTCCCCCCTGCAGCATCCGGAGCCCGCGGAGGGGACGATCCATGCATTCGATAGGGAAGGAGCATCTTCTGGCACTGCCGCGGCGTTAAGCGGCTTTCCTTGGAAGGCAGCCACCGATAGCTGGTCATAGGAGAGGAAAGGGGAGGGTGGCGGCATGGAAAACCCTGTCACCTTTCTCCAGGTTTCCTCATCCTGAGAGTCAGCACTTTCTCATATCACTGGTGGAAACTATTTAAAGGCTCCTTAATTAGCCTGTGGTCTCAGGCAGTTCCTGTACGGACTGCTAGATGGGTCTGGGTGGTACCACAGGGTTCATTTTGTCAGATGGAAAAAGTTTTCACGTAACTTACAGCAAAACCTGTGTTTGTCTGCCTACCAGGAGGGCTGGGGGGGCGGCGAGCGGAGGTGAGAGGGGGAAGTCATGTCAGATAGGATTTGTTTGTGCGATGTCCTGATAGGAAGCGACAGGCTCTAGGTGAGCTGGATTTCAGCAGGTCCTGCCTCTGAAGCACTTCTCCGCTCCGGACTCCTGGTGCCTGGTGCCACGGTTGGTGAGAGGAGGATGGGAATTGCTCCTTGGAGAAAAGTCACTCAGCATCTGAAACAAACGTTCCATGTTTTGCCCACCACACCCTGCCACGTAGCTCACGGCCAGGGTAGCTGGGCTTTTCCTCTTTTTTTTTTTTTTTTTTTTTGGCCTGAAGGCTCACAAAAGCCTTTTTCTGTAGGATCCCCCCCCCCCCCCAGCATGAGCCGTGCCTTGGGTACCACCACGGCAGCAGCTCCACCTCACCCCCCTGCCTGCACCGGGGCTCCCGGCCACGGCACTGGGGAACCGAGGGTTAGAAAAGGACCTCGCATCCATTTCATGCCAATAGGAGAGACTGAGTTAAAGCTTTTAATCACTTGCTAAAATTATTGTTAAATTAGGTAGTTAACTCAGCTGTTGACTCCGATGAGAAACCTGCTTTTCAGCTGGGACACCTAGCTGCTTGCCCCCCCATGTTTGGGCCAAACCCCAAGCAAATCCAAGCTACGGTTCCCAACTTCGAAGGGGATCCAAACCCAGAGGCTCGGGGGCTTTTCCTTGCTGCTCGCCTTCTCGGGGGTGTGCCCCCCATTCCTTATTCTACCCCCTCCACCCGTCGCTCACACCTCTGTAGGGCTGGCTCCGGAGCCGGCTGATCCTGCCTGTAGCAGGACTCCCACCTCCTCCCTCTCCTAGTCCCCAGCACACACCCCCCACCCCCTCCCCAAAAAATCCTTCAGCTGACATTAATATGTATCACGCAGCTTGGGGCTTTTCCTTAAGCCCAGAGGTGCCCCTGCATACATCTACCTCTGCTGTTATGCATAAAAAAAGCAGTTGAATAGAAGTATGTGCACACATGTGAATATGGTCATATATTACGGGGAAACGTTTCTCGCACAAGTGTCCGGAAAGAGCGATCTGGGACCGCCTGTTGCTGATTTTTTTCTGATTTTTCTTGTCTTTACTCCCACACATGTGGGGGAGGCTTTCACAGGCAATAACAACTGGAAATAGATTTCTGAAGAAGTTTAAATTAAGAATATTTTCCTCTACTTAGGCAGACATTTGACAGCGTAATTCTTAAATGTACTTTATTGCTATTAAATTTAATACCCATGAAGGATTACATATCTGCTCCATTGCAAGTCTGGCAGGATTAGGAGAGTAGTGTCTGCTTAGTGTTTTTAAGACATCAAACACTAACAAAGCCCTGAGCCAGAAACCTTTTCTAAGGGCTGCAAAATGCCAAGGGTCTGGGGAATTGCATCGTGCCAGGAAATCTGATGGCGTGCCCTTTGAGGAGCTCTGCGTTTCAGCTGCTGAAGCACACGGTGACAGAGACGCAGCCGCTGCAGAAATCCTCTCTGCACCCAAATACTCCAAATTCTGCTCCCTGGCAGCATAAAACCGCTGGCTTCAACCCAGGCAGCCGGCTGGGGGGAGCAGGAGCTCGCACCCCTTCTCCGCTGGATAAAGAATTCCAGGGTTTGGGATTTAAATAGTATTTGCAATATTCACATCGCAAGTAATTGCGATGATCTCCCTCTTCCTCAGATATACAAGTGGAATGGAAGTCAGTTGCCCTAGTCCTGAAACTTGGATTTGTTAAATCAGCGGGGATGTTAAATCCTCGTTAGTGCAGGAGGTGCAGCCTGGGGTGGGATGAGCCAGGCTGGCTCGGACCCTCCTGGCACGGCGAGGAGATTGGCACAAGGCCCTTCAGGGATCTGCTTCTTTAAAGGGCTCCTGAGTTTCTCAAAAGAGGTTGAAAGTCAATATTGTTTGCTCTAATTAATGGCCTCTCCAGCTCAGGCACCAGCCTTAGGCAAATCCACCCCAAAAATCCCCTGGAATAAACACCACCACTTTGATGATAGCGTATGAGGTGACTTGCCTTGTGTTACAGTAAATTGGCATGTGGGAAGAGCAAACCAGCCTCGCCGCTTCCCCGCTCCCTCCGGAAAGCTCCCGCGCAGGCATGGGATCCTCCACCCTCCGTATCCACTGTGCCCTGCGAGCCGGAGCCAGTCATTGCCAGGCTCTGAAGTGCCCACAAGCACCACGTAGAGGTACAACGCAGGGGCAGGGAAGCGTATTCTTGATTCAGCTGCTATTAGGGTGACTCTGGCATCTATAAAGATGAATTAGCTCTGGATATTTCCAGGCGTTAAGGGTTTGGCACTGGAACCTGTAGGAAAAAAACACTTGAGCTACAGCAATGTTGCTTTTTTCTTTTTTTTTTTAAAATATTAATATTATTATTGTGTTTTCCTTTTTACAGCTAAAGAGTATTTGCCCCCGGGGAAGGGAGCATGCATGGTAGGAAGGCTGTGGGCGCTGGAGGCACCTTCGCAGGCAGAGCCGATCTGCAGAAGGTGAGTGAGAGCGAAGCAGTGCCTCCTGATAGGTACCAGATAGACACGGAGAGGATTTGCCCATCTCCAGCAAGATGCGATGGTCAGGAAACCCCAGAAAGCTCATTTTCTGCTACAATGGGGAAAGAAGAGATTAGAAAACAAAAATTACTCTAAGCGTTGCCTTCAAAACTCCGGCAGCAGATTTAAATGTAATCTCCAATTACTTCTTCACCTCCACAGCTCAGCTCAAATTCCTCGTAACTGTTTCCTTTACATCAAAGACACAGAAACTTGAAAAAAAAATAATCAAAGCAGCAAACAAATCATGAAGGAAAAAGGGCTTCTTAAAGCAGCGAGCGAGCCAGGTCTCTCTTCATTTGCCTAAGGAGAGCCCAAAGACAGAGCCTTGCAGTTGCTTACTAAAAGATGGGGTCACACGGGAAGGCTCTTGGCTAAATCCTCCGCCCCAAAACCCACAGCCTGGTTCAGGCGAGCCTCGTTTAAAGCCGTGCTTCCAAACCCAGCTGCTTGCACCGAAAAAGAGCTGGGGGCACAGGAGAAACGCCGGGTAGCCCAGGAGGCAGCAAGGCAGAGTGTTCGCCAGGGGCTGGGAAAGGGGTCTGCCAGGGGCTTCCAGTGGCCAAAGCTCACCTCCAATTACCCTAATTAGCCTGACGGGAAACGATTTTTCATGAACAGGGTCCAGAGTGGGGGCTGTCACTGTATCACCGCTTTAGTGATACTGGTTTGAATCATCAGCTTGAAATGAGATAGCAGCGTCAGCCAAGAATAAATATTTCCATCCTGGGCTCAGATTTGTTGTCATGGGAGGCTGATGTGTGCGCGGGAGGACCCACGGGCACGCGATATGGGGCACAGCAGCTTTTCACAGATGGCCTGGTGGGAAGCAGACCTCTGAGCTGCACTCAGAATTTGTGGGTATTGCATTATCCAGCCCGCCGTAGTAAACGCTGCACAGCGTATACGCACCCAACACAAGACTGATTGCTCTGGCAATGACCGGTGCACTCCTGGGAAGTTTCCTTTGCATTAAGTGCTTTTGACACTAATGTTGGTGCCTAAGCAAACACATTACGATGACTAAAACACCCGGGCTGCTAGGAATGACAGAGCACACACACTGGAAACGCAGCGGCAGATCCAGAGCAAGAGAAAAGCAACATGCTTTTGTTTTTAAGGCTGGTCTCTCCCTTGGTCTCTCCTGCCTTTGCATGGCTGGGTTTGGTAAGGTGCCTATGGGTGAGCCGATACTTCCTTGCGACACTTCATTGCTATTTATGAAACAGACCTAAATATTCTGCATTAAAAAGTCGCGTGCATGGATTATGCTCATGTGAAGAGTAATTGGAGTTGATTGTGCTCTTTACAGATACGGGAAGTAAACCCAGAACTTGCACTCGGTAGAATTACAATGTTGTAAGGACAGCTGAAATGAGAAGAAATTCAGGTTCGTTGCCCTTACTACTTGGTGCAGCCGCACAGCGCTAAAGATTTTGTTGCACAGATCTGCAGCCCAGATATTCCTATTTGGGAGAACCTGAGGTTCAGGGGATTATAAAGGATGCGTGGGAGCATTAGGCAGTTCTCCATGCTGAAGATGAAAAAGACTCTCATAGAAATGCTTAATGGCCTTTGAAACAAGAATAAAGCACGCGGGATATTTTTAGAAGCCCGCCTGCACTTGCCAACACCTGCATCTGCTGATGGCAGAGGCTCCCGAGTGTCGACACCCAGCACCTCTTGTTGCCACATATTGCTCCGGAGATTTAGACAAGATTATCTGCTGCACCCAGAAGAAAAGGGGGAGTGTGAAATGCACGTGCTTGGCTGAAGCAGGGAGCCTACCCCAACGAAAGCATCCCTGACAAATCACCTCCGAAAAACTTCAAGGATCTCAGTTCCCCTTCTGCAAACCGAGAACTTGTTTGTGCTTCGAAGATGCCACTCTGGATCACCGAAGGTTGCATCGTGGGAATATCCCGTGGTGCACGAGAAGGACCGAGGTGGGACTCGCCCAGCAAGACTTTGACAGCTCCCTCCTTTGCCCATCTCTTCTCTTGGTTAAGAACATGTTATCTCCAACTATGTCATCTGTTTTGGACTCCTTTTGGGAAAGATAAATGGTGGCTGCTGCCCAAAGACACCGGCACTAGTCAGTTATGGAAATGCTGAAGTGATGCAAGTTAAAATTTCTTTGGAACTCACACTTCAAAGCAGCATAAAAATACAGAGCGGTTCAATGTTTTGCATGTGTACCTACCACTCCAAAGAATGGTTAGAAGCAGGTTGATAAGTGGGGGTTTGTAATTATCCTGTGTGTTTTTCCTTTCACCCCATTTGCCATTAGTTTCCTTAAAAATAGACACACACACTGGAATGAAGCATTTTCCCATGAAAGACTACCAATGCCAGATTGTGTTAGGAAATTACTTGTTATTACTTGTTTGGTTTTTGATATTAAAAATTTGTAGTGTCCGAATTTTCCAGCAAGAGAAACTTAATCTTATTGTAAGTATTATTGCCAGTAATAACATTTCTGAAGGAACCAGTAATGGAAAACACGTTTCTCAGAACTGTTCTCAGGACAAGAAATTTCATTGGAAAATCCAAAACTAAAGAAGGAAAAAAAAAGAAAATTGAAAACGATGGGCCAGGATAGAGGGATGGCTGGAACTGCCATTCAAGAGCGGTACGTGGGAATTTAACATGTCGCTGCTGCTAGTAAGAGGGTTTTTATTCCTTCACCGGGACAGCTAACTTGTGCTTTAGATTACAAAGGGTCATCTCACATGGGAATAAAAACAGTATAAAACGATCAGTTAATAGGGATTGTGCCCTAGAAATCCACACACCGCTATCCATCACCCCTCGGGCTCGGTGTGAAAGTCCAGGATGGTTTTCTCTTTGCACGGTCTCCTCTCCAGTCCTGAGCAGGGCTTTGGAGGAGAAGCCACCCCTCCATCCCAGTGCCTTCTGCTCCAGCCGGGTGGGCAGAGGTGGCCCTGCCAGCGGTGCAGGCACCTCTCCGGAGGTGAGGTAGCCCTTAGGGATGCTCTGGTTTTAGGGGTAGAGCCAGGCACCTCGCTCGATATCCAGCCCCCGTGCAGGCTGGCTGGCTGGCTGCTCCCTGCTGCAGGGGGATGAAGCCGGGCTCCTGTCCCCAGGATCCCCCCTTGCTTGCTAAGCATAGCTGCAGAGATGGGCTCTTTTCCTACCCAGAGCCATACATGGAAAATATAATTTGCTGACAGTGTCATATCTGTCAATTCTCCTATTAAAAGAGGAGACATGAGTTTTGTCTCTGCTAAGGCTTGTATCTGCAATAAAAGCCCTTCTATCAACAGAGGCACCGAGGAAACGAGCTGGCTAAAAACCAACTAAACCGTACAAGATCCTATCTACCATCTCGCAGCCTGTTGGATTATCGCCTGCTTGCGCTGAGGGCGTTCGGATGGAGCAGGCTCTGGGACCGGGGGTCAGGGAAGAAAGGAGCCACACCACCCTCGAGCCCTCTTCTGGGTTTGCCTTTGCATCTGCCATCTTGCCGTGCTTTGTTCTCGCTGGGCTCCTTTCCACGGAGGGACGACATCCCTCCTCTCCATCAGGGCATCCTCACAGCACACCCTGAAGATCCAGAGAAAGTTTGGGAAAAGGCTAGACAGGGAGGGGAAAAAGAGAAGAAAAAAAAAGGGTGTTTCAGCCCTACCAAGGACTGTGAAGAGCAGCATCAACTTGATAAACGCTATTCACTAGTAGCAGTAATGATTTGTTTGGGAAATAGATTAATTTGGAGCCAGTCTGACACAGATCTTTCTTTTCCCCTGTATTTATTGTTACTGCTCAGAGTCTTTTGCTGTGATCTAAGGGCATGTTGCAGAGCTGAGCACTGCAATAAGCATGGTAGTCTTGGATTATTCACTTACCAAGCCAACGGGGAGGATCTTTGTAACAGGAGGCCAAGGGCAATTCCAATCTCATTCTGAAAAGCCGCATTTCATTCAGGCATCCTTTGAGGATCAGAGTTTCTCCATCATTTGAAGCTATTGCTTTAATCTAAATTGTTGGTTCAATTGCTTTCCATGAATTTAGCGCTTAAAGGGATTAGGGCAAAAAAGCTCTAATTTTCCTTCTGACCTTTTAACATCATCAGATGAAAGTTGGGGCATCGGCAAAGGGATTTTAAGTCAAAAATTGTTTCGTAGTGACTGTATGTTTGTGAACCAAACACTGCCCCTGCCCTAATCCTCACTCCCTGTACGGAGCAGAGTCATCTGCTGTAGTTGTCTGGGTTTGGCTTTACATCGGCCTCGCCAACAGGACGGAACTTGCAAACAAGGCAAGAGAGCAGCGATCCAAATAGAAATCAGAGAGACGAAGCTGCTCTGCTTGAGCCCCAGCAAGTTCTCTAAATGGGCTGTTGCTGAAATCCTGACCTTGTTTGCTCTTGGGCTGCCTGAGCTGCTGCCTACCCTGTAGCCAAGATTAATTAATTCTCTTATTGATGTGTCGAGCAACTGCCATGAAATCATAAAACAAGCAGAAAGCTGTCGGCATCCTGTAAAACTTGAGGAGGAGACAGGGAACCAACATGTAGGGATTTACAGCGCGGCATACCAAGCTAGCACAGCTATAATCTCAGGTTGTGTTGCCTAAAAAGAGGCAGATCGGGTACCTCATTCTGTTCTGTATTACCCTGGGCAGAAGTTAATGGACTTACGTGGACATAAAGCATGTGCGAGGGAAGGGAGAGTAACCAAGGAGGCCAGATCCTTATTCCTTTGACGTTTCATCTCTTACACCAGGTAAGAAGCTGAACTGTGAAGTCTGCTCTTTGCAGACAGGTTTAGTTACAGTGATGAGTTGTAGGTTTAGATTTCCTTTTGGCCCTCAGAGCTCATCTTTGTCTCCTTTCTGGTCCTGTGTTGCCTCCCCTCGCTGTCACTTCATACAGCTGCGGTGACATTGCTGCAGTTAGAAAAACTACTTTAGAGGTGTGGTTCATGCTCGTGGAGGGGCTGGAGGGGAAAGCTAAGGAGTTGTGCAAGCCCTTAGTGGTTGCAAGAAACAGCAAGGCTGGAAAGAGAGCTGGGAGGAGGTGTAACCTGAGGCAGGAGACTCTCATCACCGTCCCCTCGAAGGAGAAGGTCCACGGGTCACTTGGGCAGCACGCAGCGGTGCTGGGGCACGTGGGCTCGGGGTAGATGGCTTATGCCACAGCGGGTCTACAGGGCTGGAATAAGGACCCAGATCCACGGCAGCATCGTTTTGCAGCAGGCTGCACACGAGGCCAACTCCTTTCTGCTTTTGCAGGTCTTTTCTCTTAGATGTTGCCTCCCTGGGAGGGAACCGTCTCTTGCAACATCTCTGTGTTTTCCAGCACAATGAGCCCCTGTCAGGACCCTTCACTTACTCCGGTAGCCAAGGACTGGGCAACCACAAACAAGAACCGTAGTGTTGCAACACCACTGCGCTGTCACAAGCCATCTCAGATCAAAATAAACTGCCGGGATAGACTGGCAGCCTAAACAAGATTCAGACTTCCTTTCACCAAATGCTGTAAGAAAGACACCCATCAAGAGCACTCAGACAGGGCACGAATGGCTTCAAATACTGTGAGGAGTTTAATTTTTTGCCTCTTCCGAGTGTAAGTCAGTCCCCCCTAGCTCTCTCCTGCTCCTCTGGCCTGAGCAAGTAGCCTGGAGCCCCTGGGTTTTCTCCAGAAGCTCTTCAATTTGAAGACTTTTTCCCTGCTCTCATCACTTCAGGGTATTGATGTAGTCCCCGGGAGGGTAAATCCCCGTATGGGGACAGGAACAACCCTCACCTTTTTTTTAACCTGAATTTGAGTGACCTGTGAGCTCTGGTTCTTAGCTCACCCCTTCATGTTTTGCGGCGATATGCAAGTTTTGCACAGCTTTACAGGGAGCGGGGAACCAGCCTTGCAGAAAACCGCCCGCAGGCAGACAAAAGCCGGCAACAAAGCCCAGTGAGCTGTTTTGTCTGAGCTGGGACTGCTCTGTCTCCGGCTTTTGCCGGGACTGGCAGCAGTCGAAAGGCAGGCTAGTTTTCTCAGCTGATCTTGCTTTAGTCTTACCAGGTTATCCGAAGTTCAGCTGTCCCCCGCTGCCCCTGCGTGCACTGAACGTAGTACGATACCTGCCCCAAACCGCAGCCATGCCAGGCTGCCCATGGCACACCGTCCCGGTGCTTGTGAAAAGCCGTGCTAGGCAGGTTCCTATCAGCTCCTCACCTTTTAAGATGAGCCGGAGAGAGTAAAGATGTCCTCTGACACTCCTGAGGGCAATTCTGCAAAGCTGCCCGGTGTGCATCAGACCTGGTCCTGCTGCAGCAGCAGCTTCCCACGAGACCGAGACAACAACTCCAGCTTCGGAGGCCATGCCGTGTCTCACTTGTCCAAGGTTTTCCTTCCCTCTCCCCCACACTTTCTTTTCAGTGTTTTCTAGCTCTGTAAGAAAGCCAAAGAGGCTGGAAACGGAAAGTTGGATCTTTTAACTCCCTCTCCCCCAAAATGCAGATGTGGGGTGCAGCCTCGCAAGACCCGCCAGCTTCTCCACGAAGCTGCCACCAAGCTCAGTGGGAAGCCTACGATCTGCCCTCGGTACCTCCTTGGTCCTGCCATCCTACAGAGCTGCGTAAGACACTGGGATGCGATCTGGAAATTTTTTTGGATTTCATGGATCTAAACTTGGTGAGGGGGACAGCACAGCCCCCACGTCAACCCCAGCTCCCGCACATCCCCACAAATGCCATCGATGGCAGCAGAGACAGCCCCGGTGCCCCTTGCTGGGCCCAGGCACATGTGGCCGTGTCACCAAAAGGAGCCATCCCTTTACCGCTCGCTCTGCCTGCTTTGTGTCCAAAATAGCCACACTCAGGCACTCAATCCACGTCATCACCGAGCCATGCCCAGGAGGAAATCTCCCACCCTTTATCCTCCTGCTTTGCCTTTTGGCCTTTTAAAAATACTTGGACCAAGTAAGGGGACAGGATGCTGGCAAGTGGAGATAAAAGCAGGCTGCAGGTGGCAAGGGACAATACTTTTTTCCTCTAGCATCAAGCAGGCACGGAGCTGGCGGGGGAGGTCAGGATGCCTTCCCGCGCTGCCCGGACACGGGCAGTCCCGCTCCAGGGAGCCGTGACGTTCAGTCCCCAGCCGGACTCCGTGGCAGGCACTGTGGACACCTTGTCCTCAAGGCTGGCTGCAAAATTGCCGGCTGGCTTGTGCCAATATGGCACACGGAGAGCTGGAAGAGAAAATGCACGCTGGCTCTTCATCTGCCCTCGTCTCCTATCACGTCTCCTTTACCAGTGCACAGCAGTGGTGGGAGATGCAATGGTGGGAGATGCCCACGGTTCAGCATGGACGCTCAGTTGTTCGGAAAATTTACACAATGTGCCCAGTTTCAAGTGGGACCAAGGTTTTGATTCAGAGATGCCAAACCACTTCCAAGTTAAAGCAAATGTATCTTTGATGTGCCCTCATCCAAGGGTTAAATTTTTAGCTTGGCTCAGCATGGCACCTCACTCGGACACCGCTGAGTGAGGGCAAAGTGGGTTTTGGTGCATAAAGCTCTCTGCTGCAGGGCTTTGGAGCTGCAGGTGGGATCATTTGCAGCTTTGCCAAAACAGTTCATCACCAGAGTCCCTCTCGGGGCTGCTTGGCAGGAGGCAGCACCAGGCTGGGGAGCGTGGGGTGCAGAAGATGGGGCCAGAACACCTCCAAACACTGCTCCCACCTGAATCACAGTTGGAGCAGGCACAGGCACGAGCTGAGCCAACGTTAACCAAACCAAAAAGTTTTGACTGGGGCCCTAGTGAACAGCAGGCAAGGGATGCACTTCAGCTCCGTGTAACAAACCATTTCAGCTTCAATGCCATGGAAAGGTTTGCTCTCACAGAAATTGCTGAAAAAAACAAGACACAGAAATTCATGGGCAGCTCCATCTGTGACAGGCGTGCTTTGAGTCTCATTTCTTCACGTTATCAGCAGATATAATGAGAATATTAAAAATGCCCCGGTCCTGTGGGGGGATTTTGGAGTGAAACCGTGCCCTGGCTGGATCAGACCCTGAGAAAGGCAGAGGCGGTGAGGATGCAGGAGCAGGCTCCCGTCTCCCCGTGCATGGCTGCCGAGCTGCAGCCAGCCCAAAAGGCAGAGCAGAAGCCTATAAAGCCACACGCAGTTGATTATGCCTTTCACTTGTCTTCATTTGCTGATTGCAAGGCCGGGAAGGAGGGAGGCAGACAGTACAATTAAAGAAGCTAAAAGTTGTTGTCAGAGATGCAAAGCAGAGATGCCGTTCCCCAACCTCCCGGCTGGCCTGTTACACCCCAGTCCTCCAAGACCTCGGGGGACAGACCGAAAAACCACTGCCTGACGGTGCTGGGCAGCATCAAGTCCTTGGTCACTATGAGATAACAGGGACCGGGATGTGCCCTTCGCAACGACCCTGGAAGAAAACAAAGCAATAGCTGGTGCTGGAGCTGGAGCTGCAGCCCCCTGCCACGGTGTAAGTTATGCCTTGCCAGAGCAGGGCCGATGCTCACAGAGCGTTAATTTACACTAACAGGAATTTGGCCACCTGTATTTGAAGCCTTTGTGCCAAATCCCTCACCGTTGGCTGCAGATGTAGCAGCAGTGCATCGGCACCGAGGGGTGAGGCAGGGTCCTAGCCTGGGGTCGGGGAGAACCATCGGCTCCAGTTTGACCAGTGCTCAGCACCTCCCAGATTGCCTATAGAAACACCGTGGTACTGCAAACACTCCTTGGGTTTTTGTATTTTTTCAATCAGCAAACAGCTCAGCCTGACTTTTCCCTGTTTCTGCATAAATCTTAAAATTCTCCTGAAACGGCCTTTTAAAATTTTCCATTTTAAATACAATCTAGAGGGTAAAAGGAAAAAAACAAGCTGTGTGTAGTCAAGACGGACAATACTGGCTGGCTATAGGATTTATGCTGCATCATTGTTATATTTGGCTCTTCCTAATGTCAATACCTACTGCACTATTAAGGCTGCATTAAAAAAGATAAAAAAGGAACCAGACAAGGACAGTTCAGGCCAAGCCTTGGTACCGTTGAATTGGTCGAATATACAAAGCAGCTGCTTTAAAGTCCAGAATCAATATTTTCACATCAGAGCGCTGCACAAAACACAAACCAGAGAAATTGGGGAGGTTTTGACAGGATTTTCTGTGGAAAGTCCTGGCTGGGCTCAGGCGGCCCTGGAGGCTGGGCTGGCGAGGAGTCAAGGCTGCAGGAAGCCTTTACAGGAGCTTTGTGCAGGGAAACATCCAAGTATTTAGCAGCTCTGCAGCTGTATGGGCCAAAGAGGAATTTGCTGGGCTACAACTATTTTCCACTGGATATACTGGGAGCTGTAGCTGCTACTCTGTGGGATAAATTTGGTCCTGTGGTGACCTGAATTTCCTCACATGAAGAAAAACATTTCCCTGCTAGTTTCTGTGTCCTAAAATACACCAAGAAGGGGAAAGTCATGCCAGACAGCGCAGATAGTAACCCCAACGCTTGCACCCCCGGCTGACTGTGCTGCCGAATAAATGGTGCTGTGGGGATGATAAGTTGTGATGCCACCACTTGAAGAGTAAATTACTGCTTTGCGAGTGAAAGCAGCAAGGTTAGTTCATCAGATATAACTTGTTTCTGCTAGGAAGGAAAAGCTCAAGCCAAGGAGCTTCTCTCCACAAAAGCAAAATTTGTAAAGTAATTCATGCCAGCAAGTTATTACTTTTCTGATCAAAGCGCATTTAAGATTAATAGAGAATCTCTCCGTATACAACATGTATATGCACATGAATACCATGTCTCAACTGCTCTCTAGCTCCGGGTGATGGGAAGGTTGGGCAGCAGTAAGAAAAGCTGGATTCATCTGGATGGAAGTCAGCATGACACACAGACAGCTGACTTCTGAGGACAAAAGAAAGAAAAATCAAAATAAAACCAGTATCGAAAAGAAAAAAAGCCCTGAGATATGAGAGGGATGCTCAGTGCCCTGGGCTGGGTTCACCTTTCCTTTGAGATTATCTTTTACTAGTTCACTATTGCAGTTTGAGAAAAAGTCCTTGAAAATAAAATTGGAGTCAACTCTTAGACTCTAAGAGGAAAGCCCATTTGGCCATGGTTTTCCAGGGTCCGCTTTTGCCTTGGACACCTACACAAGGAGGCCCAGGCTCTCCAGCAGCTTCAAGCATCCTTGTCAGGGAGGGAAGACACCGGTAAGTCAAGGGCACAGAAAATCCCTCAAATCCAGTGCTGACCACCACGAACCGTTACTGGAAATCACCGTCCCGTGAAGATGACCCAGTGGCTCAGGCCAGCTACAAGGCAGTGTGAGAAAGGCAGAAGCAAGCCCCAAACACACCCCCAGATACTCTCCGGCAAGGTCGAGCAGCTCCTCTCCCCAGCCCGCGACACCCCAGCACCTCCTATTTATACACCCTGCACCCCGTAATTGCCTTGCTCGGAGCTTTAATCACCTACCGGAGTGTGACTGCAGCTCTCGGAACGTCTGCTCTGCGTGCCAGCCTCGCCGGCCTACGGCAATGGCTGTACTCACCCACCGTCCCCAAGGGTGGCTGGAAACTCCCTCTGCGGTTTTGGGGGGTTGGGGCCACATCCAAAATTTGGGCACGCTCCTGCTGGGATGGCCTGTGAACCAGCTGAAGCTCTCCGTCCCGAGGAGGGCAGCCACGAATCGTGCTCCTGGGGACCCCATCCCTCTTGCCCTGTGGAGAGGAGGAAAATGAGACACTGGACACGTCCACGTGTGGTGTTTGGGCCCATTTCAGGGTGGGTTGAGCCTCTGGGATACTCTCACCTCACATCCCAGACACATTTTGCTGGCAGAGCATGCTGGGGGCATCCAGGGTGCTGCAGAGGGCAGAAATGTCCCAGGAGAGGTTTAATTGGGGAAAACCTGTTGTCCTGGTTTTGGCTGGGATAGAGTTAATTTTCCTTCTAGTAGCTGGTATAGTGTTATGTCTTGGAGTTAGGATGAGAAGAATGTTGATAACACACTGATGTTTTCAGTTGTTGCTAAGTAGTGTTTAGACTAAGTCAAGGACTTTTCAGCTTCTCATGCTTGGCCAGCAAGAAGGCTGGAGGGGCACAAGAAGTTGGGAGGGGACACAGCCAGGGCAGTCGACCCAAACTGGCCAAAGGGGTATTCCATACTGTGTGATGTCATGCCCAGTATATAAACTGGGGGGAGTTGGCGTGAGGGGGAATCGCTGCTCGGGAACTAACTGGGCATCAGTCAGCGTGTGGTGAGCAATTGCATTGTGCATCACTTGTTTGTCTATTCCAATTCTTTTATTATTATTATTATTATTATTGGCATTTTATTATTGTTATTATTATCATTATTAGTTTCTTCCTTTCTGCCCTATTAAACTGTTCTTATCTGAACCCACGAGTTTTCATCTTTTTTTCCCCAATCCTCTCCCCCGTCCCACTGGGGGAGGGGAGTGAGTGAGCGGCTGCGTGGTGCTTAGCTGCTGGCTGGGGTTAAACCACAACACCTGTATATTCCGCAGTCTTTCATCCGTCCGCACCCATCCTTGGCTTCTTGGGCAACTCTAGCTGCCTGGTTTGCCCTATTCCTGTTCCAATGGGATTGATTTACCAGTCCAAGCTGACGGCGGCGTTGAAGAGGCCGGGCTGACTCAGTGGGTGCAGAGGGCTGTGACTCACGCCGGAGGGTGGATTTTTCCCCAGGCTGCCTGCCTGCTGCGATGCCAAGGGCGCTGCCTCCGCGGTAGGCTGCCGCCGCAGAGCTGCCGACCTCCCCATCGGCAAGGCAATGCCATTGGGATCAGTGGCGTTTTGCACTAATAACCTGGATCTGCAAACCGGCGGTGAGAAGGAGCAGAGCAGTGCCAACACACAA
This sequence comes from Astur gentilis, assembly GCF_929443795.1. Classification (NCBI taxonomy): domain Eukaryota; kingdom Metazoa; phylum Chordata; class Aves; order Accipitriformes; family Accipitridae; genus Astur; species Astur gentilis. Next base: position 16,261,890 of record NC_064904.1, read on the forward strand.
GGAGGGTGGGCGGGCAGAAGCCAGAAACATGCTGAGTGCTGTGGCTAAATCCCCCTGGGATCCCTTCGTCGGATCTGACGTGCACCTCGGGAAGGCGGTGGGGATGCTGAGCCTGCCCGGCTAACAGGGCCAGGATGGAAACCCCGGCAGTTTGCAAACAGAGTTTGGCAACACCCGGTGAGACAGGAGATGAACCACGGTGTCAGGAAGGGCGAAACGGAGGGGCGAAGTAGTAGAAAGCTCTGATAAGAAGGGCCTTGTAATCAGAACAAATATTGAGTGACTCAGCAGCAGCCGATAAAGGAAGGAGTAAAGCGTATTTCTTGCACTGTTTGACTTGCTGGCTGTGACGGTGCAACAGCCTCGGATGAAGCGAAGCAGTGAAGGCAGCGAGCAGGGGGCTCCCTCCGTCGCCGCGGCACCTGCTCAGCTTCTGTAGCAGGGACCCCAAAAAAACTGGCCTCTGGGCTTCCTTCGGCTGAAAAGATGCCTCCTCCTGCGGCAAGCGCGGGTCTCCATCCTGCAGGGATGGCAGCAGCGCTCGGCACTGGCTGCCGGGCAGGAGGCCAGGACAAACAGCTGGGTTGTTTGCTGCGTGTCCCGGTAGACAAATACTGCTGGCAAACCCCACGTTACCTCACTAGGGGATGTTGCAAGAAACGCAATCCCCTCCTAGCCAAGCCTTGTAACAGGGGCAAACGGCCAAGCGGCAACTAAATGTCCTGACAGCCCATGATACTTGCTCACAGTGGGGCAGGTCTGCCTTTAGCCCTCATTTCACAGTGCCGTGGTGCGGTCCCCATGATGCTCACACCACCTCGGCTCTGGGCTTGGCGGCTGGGTCGGTGCCCAGCATGGCTATTGCCTTTTATTTCCCCCCAAATCCCTGTAGCAGGTAGTTAGGAGAGGGCTTGCTCGCTCTCTTCCCTGGGGAGGTACTGGGAGGTGTCACGTAATGATCCACATAGGGCTTTGCTGGGCTTAGGCTTTGAAAAGCCAATGGTGCTTCAGGTCACGGGTGGGTTTTCCATCGCAATCACCAGGAATACAGGCTTGGAGCCCAGGCTAAGCACCCCCCTTCAGAAATTCACACGTCTTGAATGAGACCTAGAGCTGCAATGGAAAAAAGCAAACAGGAAAAAAAAACCCAACCCAACCCCAGCACCTCCCAAAACCATGACCCAAAGTTTACTTCTGAAAATCCAGGCTCTCACCCCATGTATAAAACACACGCGCTTCCTGCTGGCTCCACCCTCTCGCCCATGGCACGGCCGTTGTTTCACAATACCCGGCTGGCAAAGAAATCTTCATCTTTCTTAGCAGAGACAGACACCAGCTGGGGGTCTTCGATGTGCGGGACCCCCACACCTTCAGCCCGTTTGCTCTTGGCTATTGCAGATGGGCCACGGCTCGGAGGAAGGCTGGCAGAACACCTCTGGTGCCTATGGAAAACCAGCAAAGTTCAGGGAGAAAAACAGCCATAACAGCAACAAAGGAATAGTGGTGGATCATAGGCATCCCCACACCATGACATGGTGGAGATCGAAGAGGTTCCTTGATTGCACGGGTCTTTCCACATTCCCCGCGCCCTTCCCACCCGTTATGCCAGCAGAGGCAGCTGGGAGAGCCCAGCGGAGAGGTGCTGTGGCCGGGCTGGGCTGTGTGTGCAACGCGGCTTGAAAGCTGCTTTGCTGGAGCAACATGGGGAAGAGTGGGAATAACTCCATGGGCTGAGAACGCCTATCTCCTCTCATGGGAAAAGGGGACCATCTCCAGCCCCGCTATGGTACTGAGCGAGGGGCAGTGCCCACCCTCCCCACCCACAGCAGAGGGGGCTCCCGGCCATGCCATCACCAAAGCTGGCATTTCAAAACCATCGCAACACTCTGCTCACACGATGGGGACCCGCAGAGGACACATCCCTACCCAGATGGACAGAGCTGTGCCTATTTACATCACCTTCCAGTGCTGACTGAGCACAGGAGTAGCTTGGCAAGCTGGGCAAATAAACAACAAACAACCCCTCCCCAACAAAACACAGGCACAAATAGCGATGAAATCAACTTTTCAGAGTTCACATTTATGCTTTCTCCTTGGTACAACACTGCCCTTTCCCAAACAAGGAGCTGGAATGCCACTAGAGGATCACAGATGGGCAAAAACACAAAAGGAAAGGGAGGAGGATAAAGGAGACAATATGAAGATCATGTAGGTGCCGAGCGAGGCATGTCCATGGGCTGGCATGACTTAATGTGGATTTGCAAAGACCTGTCCAGTGATTGACCAACCTATGAGTGCTGAGAGGCAGCTGGACCTGACCTGCTAACCAGATTAGTGGGAGCTGGAAAGTCCCTGCAAAACCTGTGGTCACTGGCTAAGAAGTAGACCAAAACAATCAAGCAGAGGATTTTCCCCCCCTGGAGAGCACAGCTCATGGGACAACAATGCACAGCCCTGCTCTTGCCCGACCATGTGAGCTTCCCCATCAGCAAAAACCCAAATATCATTGGGGTTACGACAGCCACCACTGGCTGCAGCTCCCGCAGCTGGCGATGCTCGGTGCTGCTTTGCGGCCGGGGTTCGTCACTGCTGCTCCAGCCCCATGCTTCCCACCCCACCGTACCCCCCCAGCTGACTTCAATGGCTTGGCCAGCAAAGCGGGAGAGCCATAACTGGGATGTGGTGGGAGTCCGGGAACACACTGGTCTTCACATGGGGAAAACACGAAACGTTTGTCATGAGCTTCTTGCCACAGGCGCTTGCTGCTAATCTGGCTCTACATTGAGATTTTGTGCTCCATTTTCAGAGTCCCTTCCCCCCGGGAAGACAGGCAGCAGAACACCAGGGTTCTGCCAAGAAAGCCGATATCTCTGGTGAAGAGCTGCTGCTACACCGCACAGCACCCCGAGACCACCCAGCTCCCGCTCCGGCCACCACCACGGCCACTTTCCCTGCCGGTGCCCCGGCCCCAACCGGCCGCCCGGGCTCATCGACGGTGCAAGAGCCGTGGCCCATTGCATCATCCTCACTCCACCTCCCTGGGGCAGGTCTCCATCAGCCCCAAACCTGGCACCTTCCCCTGGGGGATCTTTGCCAACTAGCCCCAACCGGCCAAGAGGAGCTGGGGCAAAGCTTGCCCCGTGTCCTGGAAAATACCCGATGTTTCAAGTCGTTTCCTGGTCCCAGGTCAATGCCAAAGCCGAGATCTTTCCCAGTTGCTGGTGAGCAGCACCGGTTCCTGGTGTTCTCCTGAGACAGAGAGGGAGCACCCTCCTCCAAGACCTCCATGCCAGCTCCTGCCTGCTTGCACAGACTTGCCCCAGAGGGACGGGGTTGATGGGTTTTCAAGTGCCTGGAAAGGGTTGTTACGGGCACATATTCAGCTTTACCCATTGCAAGCAAGATGATTTTACTCATATTCCTGGGAGACCAGAAATGAAGGTAGAAGTGGAGCAATTAGCCTGTGAAAGGATGGAGAGGTGAAGGTTTAAGGGCAGGGCGGTTGTTTCTCAGCAAAGTGGGGCCCTGGTGCTGCCGGGAATGTCTCGGTAATACTGTGAGAGAGAAGCTGGTCCAAAAAAGTAACTCCCCTTGGGCTGGAGAACACCCTGAGACACTGCACCTCCTTCTCCACGGTCACACGCTGCTTTTCTCCTGGGCTGGAGGGCATTGCAAAGCTCTCTGTTCTCCTGGCCACCTGCAGCGGGGTGGCCTGTGGCTCTGCCACCAGCCCGACACAGTGAAGTCTTAAAAGCAAAAAGATGCAAACCCCCTTCTTATAAAAATAAAGAGCTTTTGGCCTGAAGGAGTCCATGAACTCCCGTGGTGAATGGGCCGGTACCAGAGCCGGCTGAGGACCTTGGGGTGCCCAGCTGCATCTCAGGGGGTGCAGAGCGAAGTGGTGAAACCTTTGCTGGGCATCACTGTATCGCACCACAATTTTTTAGGCCTTCCTTTGTGGGCTTTTCTATTTTTGACCTTCCTCCTAATCGCATAAGCTGCTTTCCAGAGTAACTACAGCATTTGCAGCTTTCATTGACTCCCTCCGAAAACGAGAGCGAGGATTGCCAGGAGAGCCGCACTCGCTTTGACATGGTTTATGCACCTGGATGGTCCATGGGCTTCAAATAATGCCAGGCAGGCAGCTGGGCGAGTGAAGGGCTAGGAGTGCCCGGCTGGCATCTGCCACCACTTATTTTGCTGGCGACTAAAAAGCAAAATATCTGATAAAGAAAGAGAGCTGTTTGTTTACTACTCTCTCCAGGCAGCAGAGGCTGAGGTAGAAAGCCAAATCACTCTCCACTCCACAATAAACAGTGGGTGTTGGGTTTTAAAGAGCATCTCACCATGACCTCAATGGCCCATTTTATGTGCGGTGGCATGGAAGAGAGCCCAAAGGTGAAAAGGCTTAATTAGTAATACTTCAAGCTGATTACTACAGCCCATATATAGGGTGACCTGCATCTACTATCACTTAGCATGGTAATGACTAAGTACAGCATGTGGTTTAAATATCTCCCTAATGCTAAAGCTAAATGCATCTATAGCCCTAACCCTCTAATTGACTGATTCTAAATATGATAGATTAGCTTTCCATCTCATTATATGTATCTAATCAGGGGATGAGGGTGTGTATACCCTTGGACACATGGTTTTTCATTTCTACTGGCCTACAACAGCAATTAAAAGAAAATTATTTGTCTACTTGGGTTTGTTGCAGGCTTATCTTGTACCCTATCTCAGAAAGCTGCCGGATTCACTTTATGATGGTAATAAAAATAAGCTGCAGAATCCTGCTTCTATGTGGACACCGGGATTTAGAAACGTAGGTGTTGCCTGTGTGACCTTTGCCCGATGACCCTAAATCAGCACGGGGCTCTTGCCGCCTATGGTCACTGCCCCATAAACAGCCGGCTCACGGGCAACAGTGCCCAGCGGGAGAAGGCTGGGAGCGAGGAGCAGGGGAGGGTCTTGGCACAAACAACAGCTTAGGCTTCAGTTGCCCATTTTCAACGCGGATGCTCATTTAGATGCCGTCTAAAAGAAGTTTCCCAATTCCAGCAACCAGCTGTACAGGGTGCCTTTTCCTGCGGTCATCAAGCCCAGCTGCAAGGTCCTGCACATCAGGCAGGCTCCACTCCCCTGGGAGCTGCTCCCCACGGCCCCAGTCTGAGGACACAGGTGGGTGGAGGACTAAGGCAAAGTCCCTGAGTGACCTCATGTGCATCTTCCAGCCCAGCTGAGCACTAATAAGCTTGCTGCGTTTAGGCTTTCACTCCAGGTCTGGGTAGCTCCAGGCACCTCCTTGCTCACGCCTTGTCTCTGCGTAGAAACCAGTTTCCACAGCGGGATACTACGGGCTGGCTGCTGGGGTTGGAAGTCCAGTTGCTGCTGTGGGCTCCTAAGCCATTTGTTAGTGCTCAGGCATCCCTGGGGTACGCTCGTGTTCCACCAAAACCGAGACACGCCTACGTGAGGTCACCCTTCAACGTTTGGCCACCACCAGCAGGCTCCCTGGAGACCTCCCTCTGACCCAGGAGGCATGTCCCTTCCTACTGGGAGGAGAGAGCATCCATCCATCCCTCCCAGTCCCTCTGCCTGGGCCTCGCTGAATGGGAGAGAAGAGGAGGTCGCTGGTTTGTTGCCCAAAATGCTTTCAGAGGAACGGAGGATCACCCATGTCTAACAAACCTCTGTTGTTAGCATGGCCACGGGTGCTTCGCTTCCTCTATGTTTAACCCAGTATAGAGGCTACGGAGCCAAAACAAAGGCCCAGATACCTTTATGGTCGCGCTGGGTGGTTCAGGCCAACACCGATAGCTCTATACGTAGACACAGAGTAATTCACCACCGGGAGGTGAGCCATGTTTCAATCTTGTCATTTTCCACTCAAGTGTCCCAGGCACTGATTGCAGTTTGGGGATTTTCCATCTCAGACAAATTACCGGGCTCCACCAAAATAGCTGAGAGACAGCCCCATTTTGGATTACAACATCTTCACCAGATCCACACCAGCAGAGCTCCCCTCCGCGTGTGTGAGGGAAATGCCTGCTGTGGGCCGGAGACCCAGGGCCATGGTAGTTTGTTGCAGTGCAAGGAAAATTAAAGGAGTCAGGGTAACAGATTAGAGAAGGTATCTCGAGCTGGCAGGGGAAATTCTTGCTCATTAGAAGCAAAACCAAAAGACAACCTTCAATTGCCAGGGTGCAATTTAGACGCAGGCTCTACATGGCAATTTTCATGGGTCTGCAGGGAGCCCGGTGAAACTTGGTGAAGAAGGTTCCCACAAGCGGAAGGATTTTGCTAAAGTCTAGGGATAGCTGAGCAGGTTTAAAGGTCACACTTGCCTTTTTTCCTCCAGTTAAAATTGAGTTTTAAGCTACTGAGATTAGCATTTGAAAGGGAACATTATCCTGTGACATAGGGCTCACTTGACCAGTTTCCTTCAGCAGTTGGAGGTGGTTTTCTCCACTGTCTGGTGAAGTGGCAGAAGCACCGAGCTGAACAAAACCACCACCCTGCCTTCTCCTTGGAGAAAGGGTTAGTGATGAGCAAGAATAAAGGGCCTGAGAAGTGGCAAACAGAAAGGTTGCCCTAAGGAGAGCAACATGTTCAGATACGTCTATCAGAACACAATACTTAGGCTTAAGCCCCAGAGTGTGTTCACAGAGCTTAAAAATAATGGTGAGTCAGCTCTAGGTGAAATACTTACTCACCTGTAATACTGCCAGAAGGTCAGAAGGTTTGAGCTACCGATGGTCCATCCTTCACTCAAGTTTGGGAGACACCAACATCCCAGAAGCTAGAGGAGAAATCAACCAGAGCCTTGTTGGCATTTGCAAACCCAATGACCCAGTTCTTAGGGTGAACATGACACTATGTCTCAGTCCAGAAGAAATCTGTGGTTACCACCAAACTCTAATAAAGGTTCGTAACACCCTATTTCTACTAGGCTCTGCATTTGGGAAAAGAATGAAATACTTTTGTGCAGAAGGTATCTCTGGGCAGTAGACAAGCCTGTAATGACTAGGAGGCCTAGAACTGCTTCTCGTCTCTAGTCTAGAGGCAGATAAGATGAAGATATATCAAACTGCCTCTCACTCCCAGTCCAACCACAGCACACCTTGGCTAGTCTCCAAAAATGGATTCATTGACAACTCTTGCAATGTTCTTCTATCTTGGCCTATGTGGAGGCTACGGTGGTGGTGTTGCTGTTGTTGTAGTGGTTTGAAGATCTTGAGATCTTGTTCCTGGAATCAAGTAAGGTGAGGGTGAAACAGGTTTCATTTAAGAAGAAACCGTTTTAGTTTTCACTGTTGTAGAAAAACTGAGGCTCTGACCCCAGTTTGGGTTAAATGTTTGGAAATGAGAAACCAGGTGATGAATAAACCCTTCATTTGAAGGAGGGGGGAAGGAAGCACTGGAGGAACTGAGTCACTAGTTTTGAGCAATCCTGAACTCAGTGCTAAAATCTCTCATCTCCACTTTTATAAGGCCTCTTGCCAACATCAGCCGTGGGAGCTCGGAGCTGGAGCAGGAGAGCTGATACCACAGGCAAGTTAAAACTGTTTCAGGGCTAAAACCTTCACACTGACATGTTACCAGTGGGAGCCCATGCAGTGAAGCCTCTGACCCAAGCTCGTTTCAAGCTTCCTCCTTGAGATGAAAAGGTTTGGGGATCTTCCTCTGCAATTCTGCCCGGCAGCCTTTTGCCACAACAGCTTCTAATTCCCACCGTCCCCGAGACCTGTGGTCCCCAGTTCTCCTTGATCAAACCACCCTCATCGAGGCAAAGACATCTGCCTTCCCCAGCGTGGATGGGGGCAGAGATGAAAGGGCAACTTTCTCGCACGTCTTTACTAGTTGCCTACAAGTGTCCTTAGGCACTTCTAAATTATACTCCACCCTCTTGGTCACAGCCCAGAGTTGTAAACCCTTTTCTTAGAGGACACTCTCCTGTCCCCTCTCTTTTCTAGCTTCTAATACAGGATGTGAAAGGGGACATAGCCTGACCTTCTCCCACAACTTCCAGTCACACATGGACATCGCTGGGACACTGGCTATATCAGAGTCCCCACCACCTCATTCAGGAGCAGAAGACGCCCAGATAGCCAACCACCAACACAACTTATCGTTCCTCCATGCTTTTTGACCTTCTGTTCTTCCTACAGGCTTGGCTCCATCAGCGGGACACTTCCAGACTGCGATGTCCCGAGGGGCGATGCCGAGCGCTGTGCCCACGGGAAGGCAGGACGGGCAGCGGGGCGGGTGGGCAACGGCAGGACGGGCTGCAGAAGGCAAAAGGTGACAGGCTTGTGCAAGGACTGATGCACAAGTTGAGAAATGCTGCTGAACAAGCCCGATGCACAGCAACTATACAGCATGTAAATGCCTTCCCCAGCCTTCCTCTTCTCTTTCTTCACTCTTGCGCGTCCTGTTTGTTGCATGCCCTGTTATGTGGGTTTTGAGACAGGGAGGCAAAGGGCCGCGCTGTGGTGACTACACGTAAAGAATAGGAAGAGGTGGAAAAATACATAAAACCCCTGCCCCCTGTTCTTACAGTTTTATCACCCATCTCTTGGTGCTCGGCATTTTCCTCCAAGCTCCAATGTCTGGCTTCACATCAATTCATGGACACCAGCTTTCATCTAAAAAAATTATAATTACACAACATTCCAGCTACTATTGATGTGGAGAAGAAGTGCAAGTCAGAATCCGAAATATTCATAATTCAGATGTTTTAAAAAAAAAAAAGACTTTGACATTTATTATTTTGGAAAGCTTTTGCTTTCTGAGTGAGCCATGATTTTCAGACAACCTGACTCATCATTTCTGAATGCTTCGGTTTGGCAGCCCTGTATATATTTAGTAATACAAACCCTGACTTGCAGCTTCCAATGAGAATCCTAGTGGCATGATAAGACAGATTTTCATCTCATTCACATTATTTCCAAATATCAGGAAATTTGCTTAACAGCAAGAGTCGTAAAAGCTGTGAAATGGTCTCCCTGGGGAGGAGCAGAAACCTCCCAACTACGCACTTGAACAGCTGAACAAACCAACAGAGAGCAGGCAGCAGTGAACGGCTCTTTGCTTTCTGGCCAAGGGACAGAGCAGATGATCCCAGACACGTTTTCCTCTTCATTTCTCCTGGCTCTGGGCACTGCTAATCAAGTCCTCCCTCATACCACAGGCACTGGAACCTCTCTCATACCCAACTGGAGAAACAGCAGCTTCTGCAGGAGGAGCGCGCAGCTTCAAGGGAAAATACTGTTGCAAACCGTTTAGGACTTCACAAGGAGCAAGGAACCTGTGCCAGTCTTTGAGAATGCATTCAAAGCATCTTCATCCAGCAGTTAGAATTGCATTTTTTACATTAAAATCCCTTAGGCACTTGGAGTCTGTGAGATTTTTTTTCCATTGCCTATCAAGCAGTGGTATTAAAAATGATGTCTTTGGCAGCACAGCCAGCCTGAGTAGATGCGAGATGATTTTCATCTATTCATTCTAGACCATCTGCTTCTTACCCTCAACTTTCAAAGGCCTTGAATGAGATGTAGGCCACTGAATTTTATAGCTAAATTTCATGAACCTCTTTGAAAATGAAAGGATTGCACACAACACAAATTTAGAGACATCAAAGGGACCTTCCCTTTTCATGCAAGCACTAAAGCAGTGCAAAGGGAACTAATTATAATTTGCTCTATTGCCAGTTTTCACACTGGAGCAAATACAAGCATTTTATGCTTTAAACCTTACAAACCCGTGGCTGCCAGCTTAATATACTCCTAAAGCCAGGCCCAAATTAATAGACTAAAACCATCTTGCATCCACTCAGGCAAGCAATGAAGCCAAAAGAGCTGGCAGGCTAGCTCATGGAAAAACTTTTTTGTATCCCTGCTTTGTTTTTAGAAAAAAATAAAACAATATTTCTTTACATAGTCAATGGGAGTATAAACACTAATTCAGCTTTTTTAAAAGCAAAGCTATTGCATAGATACTTTTTAATGAGCTGATCTTTATCCATGCTGCTGACAGCGTCTGGAGGGAACACGATCGAAATGGCAGTTCCTCGTAAAAAGTATGGGAGAGTTCAGGGATCTTGGCCAAACGTGGCTGACTCAAGATCTGCTGACTCGAGTGGCTGAAATCATTACGTAGACATGTGAGTTCTAGGCAGGCAATGGAGGGCAAGAGCTGCCCAGAATTATGAAGCAAGATCCAGGTAAAATTATGAAAATCAAGGAAATTACTTTATAGCAGAGCATTAGCTCCTGTCCAAACACGGATCTGCACAAGCTCTTTGCAATCAGTTATGATAGGGCGGAGTGACCCTGACACCACTCGCAATCGATGAAAAGTGAAGCTGGGGAAGAATCTCCCTTTGATATTTGATCCCTGCCCCATCAAGCCAAAAAGCCCTGGGCCAAATCAGGTACTGGCTGGCCAGGGCAGGAGCTTTTCCTGCTCCCCCGGATGGCCTCGGACACCATTTTATATCTTCCAGAGATCTACAAGCTTTCTGAGTTACAGTTCACAAAAATCCTAACACAGCACCTACAGAGGTGTTTCCATTCCCCAGGCTTTCAGGACACAGATTGGTGGGTATTGCTACACCAATAAAGGTCTCCAAAGGCGACTATTGCACAATCTTCATGCTGTCAGTGGGATAAGCAAAGCTGCTTGGATCCCGGGGCCATGGAGACGGGATCATGTTTTGCTGCTGAAGGCAACACTATGGCACCACCTTCTCCAGCAGGAGTGATTCCAGGTCTCCAGAGCCCTGAGGAATAACACAACCAGTGAAACCCTGGGATGATACCAACATACTGGCAAAAAAGTGTATCACTTACTGTTCTCCTGCACTGATCTCCAGGGAAGGAGAGGTCATTCATAATCCTCAACAGTGGGAGAGTCAAAAAGCTGTCAACACAAAATTCACAGACAGTTTTGGTGCTCCCACTCTCGGTGGCCAGCTTACCTGCACTTACCCCTTGCCAAGCGAACACTGCTGCAGTCATAAAGCTGGGAAACTGGGTGGGAAACTGAGTGAAGAGTTGCCTAGGGTCATGTCTGCACCAGACAGGCGAACACTACGCTTAATTCACACGTGAATAAGAAGCCACAGTGGCCCCCTCATGCAAACGCATTCATCCCTGTACCATTTCTGCCTATATGGCAAAGCAATTCAAGCCAGCCTGCATGAGTGGTTCTTGGATCATTTTTCCGGATAACCACTCTTCCTTCTCCCACTCATACTATCCAACCTGTCTTTCCTCCTTCTCTTGCCCCACTTTGAAGGAGCTGGCTATCTATAGACTAGCAAAGAGTTGAGAAGCTGACTGGCTGTGATGGGCCAGAAGATGCCCATGGAAGGGAGGGAAGACCAGAGAATGAAGCTGTGCTTACTTGAAAGAGGAGATGCAGGAACGAAAGAGGGAGAACTGGTATAATACACAAACACAAGAGCAAGAGGAGTCCAAGGGTAACTGAACCTGTGCCCCACCTGTCAAACAGTTCAGCAGATAGTTTAGGGGTAGAAGTAAAAGGGACTTGGTCAAGTAGAGAGAGCTTGGGTGGGAAGGTGTATCACTTGTATGCAGATCTCGGCTTTTTTTTTCTTATTTTTATCTTGGTCTCGCAGAAGGTGAGCATGTACATACTGGTGGATCTGTGCTGTAATGGGGGATTGTACCTTCGTAATTTCCTTGACAAAGGCTTATGCTCCCTGACATCACCTCCACAGCTATAGCGGTGCAAAGCCTGTGCAGAAGTGTTCCTCTCTGCTGCAACTCACCCTTCTCTCACGTTAAAGCATGTGACTAGAACGATATGAACATGATCAGTTTTGCAAAAGGTTAGAAATCCTTCTTCTCTAGTAATTCATATCTGCCCAAGGAAGAGGCTATAATCCTGATATACAGCTTCAAGACTAGCAAGGAGTGCAAAGCTGTGCCATGGAGCTACAGAAGAATCATCCAACTTCCAGAAGAGCAGGGACAGCACAGAACCATCTCCTAGAGTGTCTGGTTTCTACAAACGGCACTGAAAAACTGTCTCAGTCTGCCTGTAGCAGAGGCTTGAGGCTGCAACTGATGGGAAGTGCCCTGTGAGTAACAAGCCCTTAAATCCAAACCAAACCAAGTCACCCTGTTTCTTAGATAAGGTTTATCATTCTCATGAGAGAAAGTTGTCCTTTTGTGTTATCTGTTGGCTGACAACTCTGCTTACAAGCAGTTTGCCAGCTCTGCGGCTCCCATCGCAATAATGCTACAAATTTAAGCGCTACCATTTTGGATCAAATTTTTAATGAGGCACTAAACCCACAAAAGGGGCTCTGTATAACATAATTAAATAGAATGGGCCTAAATAAACAGTAAAGTTTTACAAGTTACATTATAGTTGAAAACAGCTGGGAGGCAAAGAAAGGAGCATTGAAGATGCATGATGTAAAAAGGCATTTCACAGAATGCAAACACTAAAACTTTTCATATCGCACAAACAGTAAAACACTACGAGCACATGACTTCCCTTTGATTTGGAAGAATCTGTGTGGGGCATAGGGCATTTGTTTTTTTCCTTCTGCTAGTCACCACAATGACATATTTCACATGGAAACCCAAACAGTGGCAAAGAGAGCCATTTGTCCTTCAGAAAGAAATAAATACTGCAGAAACAGGTAAAGTCAGTAGCAACATCTGGTTCGGTCAGGCCATGGGATGCTGGATCATGGCTCCATAACACTGGACAGTGCTGTGACTCCTCAAAATAGTCTTGCAAACAATCAGAATTGTAACAAGTCTGTTTGGCTCAGAGCTGCAAGACACTTGTTTGTGCTCACGCTGACTCCTTGAATCCACTGCAAGCGGTGACATTCAGGCTGAGCCAACTAGCTCAGCATTCAATTCTCTGTCTGCATCAGCTACTCACAATATCATGTTTGTTCCACCCCTGTCAATATTTGATCCAAGAGCTGCATAAATCCAACAAACACAGGAAGGCTTCAATTTCACATTAAGTTAACGTTGACAGTGGTGCTGCTGTATCACGTAAAGTCAGTGTACTGTTACTCCTTGAGAATGAAATTCCTGGTAAACTTGGTTTTCATTTCATTTCCCCCCAGTCCTCTCAGCAGCCCTTCCCCAGAGCCATAGCTATTGCTGCAATTCTGGGCTTGTGAATGAAAAGTTTCTAAATTCATCTTGGTTTATCATCGGAAGAATTCCTTCTTCAATGGGAGTCAGAATGGGCTCCTCTTTTATAAAATCTGGATCAAAGTTGCTCACGTCATCTTTGGATTTCTGTCAAACAGAAAAGACAAAGGAAAGAGATGCCAAAAGTATGTATCATCTGCTTGATCCTCGCTCTGCATCTTTAGTCTAGCCTTGAGTGCAATAAACCATCTCTTCCATAACCCAGGCTGAGCTTACTGAAAGCTTTTTCTGGGGTTGGACTAGGAGCAGCTAAGTGCCCCCACAGAGCCTCTTACAGTGTAAACCCTTTTAGAGCCTCTGCAGGCTTCTGACAGGCAAACCCCTCTCTGATTTAACTGACACCACCTCTGATGCATTGCAGACGCGGCAGGGCAGGGCACATAAATCAGTTCCTTTCCTCAAGTGGCAGCACAGACCCAGCCATTCGAAGCAGTTATCAGTCGCGTTTCAAATTAGCTGACTCCACACAGTCCCTCCTTATCTGCAGAGTGTCTCAGCTGGGGTTTTGGGGGGCGTACACTCCTCTGTGTGCGAGCCATTAAACTTGCACAATAATGAATTACTGGGCCGTGGGAAGACAAATGGCTTGCCTCCAGGTGCTGGATTCCTTACTGCGTGCCACAGAGTGGGACTGTTTACAATGCACACACACAAACGGGGTTTGTGGCACATTTTGACAAGGCGCGTGTTTTTCCTGCATCCTGAACAAGATGTTTTATTGACATTGAAGTCTAATGTTCCCAGATCCCATCCAGCTTGTGAGGGACTGAGGAGGCTCCCTTAACCTTTGATTCAGGTGAAGAAACAACGCAAGAGCCTGATCCTGTACCCAGTGAGCTCCACAGAGCAGGACTGGGGTTGACCACTGCCACTATGAGTTTGCAGAGTGACCACAGCATGAGACCAAGCCACTCCAAGTGACAATTCCAAACGCAAGGAAGCCACAGAGACAACCTTGGAAAGGCTCTCCACGGACAGCATCCTTTGGGCTGTGCGGCACTACTGGGAAAATGGGCAACACTGTCCCCTCTGCAGCCCTTCTGCCATTTGACCCACTCAGCTGACGGTGGTTTGAGCAAGGAACACTCTGCTGCGTGCTATACAGACAGAGAGAGCCCGGTCGTGAAGAGGTAGGTGGGGTGGTCAGAATGAGGATTACTTACCCTGTTTTATATTTGGGGCAAGGCAAAGGGTAGTTAGGTGCCTGATCTGCTGCAGCTGCTTTTACAAACCCACATCTTTTGGCTGAACCGCCTTTGAAAATCCAGCATGGAGGGGAAAAGTGACCTGGACAACATCGGGTGGCCAACCAGCAGCCAAGGCAAGACCAGAGACCTCACCTCCTGGCTGCTGGGCCAGGGCTTTCATGTCAAGGTTGCCTTTCCTTCACCTCCTTTCCTGTCTCGTGGGAATAAACCTGCTTAAAGAGCCCAGAAGAGAAAAAAACCAGGATCCCTTCACCCCACCCTCCTTCCCACGTACAATTCGGGGCCTGAACGGTGGCTCCATCTGACGCTGGTTCAGCAGGTCCCAGTCCAGATCTTTGAAGTAGGGGTGCCGCAGAATCGCGCTCTCACCGCCCAGCCCCAGGCTGCCCAGCCGCATGTTGGGGTTCTTCGTCATGAACTGCAAAACAAAAAGGGCTGTTTGTTTCCTCCCATCCGGCAGGGCCACGGGAGAGGGACCTATTAGCAGTTGCACAAAAGCTTGTCCTCAGCTTTCCTGTTGAACCCAGTTGCTGGCCAGACTTCTCAGTTTCATTGTACTGGAACCGCATGCAAGGAACTTGACTCATTCTCTAGAGGAAGAAGTTGGGGTTTATTTCTCCCTAGTTCTTTTTCTTTTGGTCAAATCCTTGGTTACCGCAATAGAAAAGAAAGTTGAATTGCATCGTTTGCAACATTATAAATGTTGCACAGTGGTTTTGATGGTTATTTATTTCTGTATTAATTTCTCAGCAATACAAGCTCACTCTCAAACGCTGCTCACCAGCCAGCCAGGCTTTGGACTGGAGTCAGTCCTGAGCTGCGTCTTTTTCCTGAACCTCAGCCTGCTGAAGCACAGCCAGAAGCCTACGTTTTCCTTCCTGTCATCTCAGGAAACAGAGGAAAATGAGCAAGCCGCTGGCTTTTAGAGCCCCCCGAGCCCTGAGCAGATGAGAGCAGACAGGTGACCGTCTCATCTCCTGATGGCAAAACTCTTTCAGAGGATTTCTTTTTGTAACATTTTTCCTCTGTTACCAGTGAAAAGAAATCTCAAACCTCAGCCAAAGTGCCCTGTTTTGCCAGGGAGCTACGAGAAAAGCCGTACATCATGCACACAGCGCGAGAGGGCTCCGGCGGGTGCCCTTTAGGTCCCAACAAGAATGATGAAGTGTGAGTGCTGCGGACATTTCTTAAGGGGAAGGGAAATATTGGGGGAGGAGGGGAATCCTTTCCTCAGGCAGGAAAAGAGCTAGCTGGCTTGTTAATTTAGGATTATAGTTTTTAAATTCAGTAAAACCCAATCTTTCCCCTCCCCTCAAGTATTTCTAATTCATTAGAGAAATCAGGTTATGTTTAAACTGGGAAGACAGCCGCTTTTATTTGCCTATTGAAACAGCAGCATAAAGCAAGCTCCACTCTGGTGGAGGTGTCCAGACGATTTCCTCGAAGATGAAAGAGCATTATGTTTAGCAAATAGCTGAACCAGCCAAACCAGACAATCGGTCACTGTTTTGGGAATGACCAAGTCTGCTGCATCTCGGCAATAGGGAAATAAAAAGAAGGGGAGGTGCAGTGAGAGACCAACTTCATTCTGACTGTAGGAGCTTTTCAGAAGGTACAAATTCTTCTAGAACGAGCGGATAAAAGGTCTAGTCGTTCCCTACCTAGAGAGAAGACGGGGAGAAGAAAGACGACTGCCAGATTTCTTCTAGAAGTCCCCCAATACCCCATCCTGAGGGGGCTTCAGAGCCAAAGTAGATGGGGCATCTGCAGCTGAGACCTTGCAGGACCCCAGACTCTGCTGACATTAGCGCAAAAACCCCAGAGAACATGTGCTGCCATGGGATTCCCTATGGCAGAACTGTTTTCCACCATTCCACCCAAAACATTAGTAGAAAGAGCTGCTGAGTGCATCCAGATTTGTAAGAGCAGTCACGAGAAGAGGAGCAAAGCTGACACGGCTCTCGGCAGCTGGGGGCTTTCCATGCTTCTCTGGCCTCTTCAGCCCTCATTTATGCAGCATTTCCAGGGTCAGGCCCAAGGACAAGCAGAACTTCTCCGTCTCCCCAACCCTTTCAACCCGTTCTTCTCCCTTTTTACCAGCAGAACCCAAACACAATTTGTTTCCCAAGAGACTCTGCCTCAAAATTTCTGCGGGATACTTATCCCCAGACAACAGCTTGGTTTCCAAACAAGAACTGGGTCAAGCCAAAATCTCTGAGAGACCTGGTTCAGACAAGCTTTTGCAAGTCTTGAACTAAATTTCTTTGGTTTGCAAAACAGGCCAGAAATCTCCTGGCAGCCCCGTCTTTCTCTAGAAATTCCCTGCCCAGCTTCTTTGGCCCCACAGATGGATATCTGCACCTCACTAGCTCTTATTTGCATTGCTGGAACACCTAGAAAGCTCAAATAAGATCAGAGCTTGCTGGTGCTGGGAGTGGTATAGACCAAAACAGTCCAAAAAGACAAGACAAAAAGGAGAGAAGCGCTGGGAATAAGTCCCATGTCTCCTGGCTCCTGACCTACCGCTGCCTTCATTACACCAGGAAGCTTCTCCTAAATGTGGAGAGGAAAAAAACCAAAAATCATGAAAGAAATAATCTCTGAAAAGAGCTGGTAACATGCTTTGCTTGGGTTCCCATTCACACTCAACCATATAAGACCAAAACCTAAACTGGACTGCCCATTCCCAGACCAGTTCAGAGCCCCAGGATATAAAAGTGTGTTTACATTCCTATTTGCTTGCTTTATTCCACATGATGCCAAAATTGCACCAAGTGAAGGCATCCGACGCAACAAGCTGAGAGCCAACGTAAACACATTCCTGGCTGCTTAAAGCACCCATTTTGTTAGGACAATGAGGATTAGGCAAGGGCCATCCCTCGAGGTGGGCTGTTTTGAGCTCTGAAAAAAGCGAAACATAACATACGAAACAAAATGACTATTCAAATTTGACCGGCCAGCTCCAATTTGAGCATGGGACCCACAGACTGCAAAACCTTAGTTGGGTAACTCTAGGCACCGTCTGCCCCGCACTGGGTGCCCAAAGGAGGCAGGAGGAGAGCGATGGCTTCAAATTCACCCACTGCTGGAACACGTCGCCCTGGCTGGCTGCTGAGAGCGATGCTGGGCTGCCACAAAACCCCTCTGAATTAATCCTTGCCTCCGACAGAAGCGAGCTGACCTATGGGGGACCCGATCAAACAGCACCTTGCCCAGCTGTCAGGCATGAGCTCAGTGCTGCTGCCTCTCTTGCTCTGTAAAAACAGGGCTTTGAAGCACAAGGGTATGAAGGGCTGGAGCGACCCACCAGCACCATAAACCACACGTTTCTCTAAGCTTGTTTCCCAGATACTGTAAGCACCTAACGCAGGCTAGCAGGACCTTGAAAGTGAATATAAATCATGCACTCTACAAAGAGTATCAACTCTTTGGAGGAGGCCTCCCTTTCATGGCAATCAAACTCATACTTGTCTGCTTCAGCAAAAGGGTGGATATCATTTCAAAGGACAGTCGGTCTCTTATCATTAACTTACATCCCTGATAAACGTATTGTACGCTGCACTGAGACTTCTCAGTTGCATCTGCACATGGGAACCGGCACTGAAAATGTTGCTTTTGAACGACATCACGCGGTATGTGAAATATGGTCCCGTATTCTGGGCAGCCGCAGCATCCCAGCAGCTTACTTGGCCTGTGGATGTACACACACCTCTGCACCCGAGGGCTGACAGAAAACAAGATATTGGCCATTGCTGCTCCTTCCTGGTGAATTTTGGAGGCGGCAGGTCTGTCACAGCCTGGTGAAGGTGGGGTGTTTTCTCTGGGAAGCAGCTCCAGTCTTTATTTGGCAACTGGGCTGAAAAGCAGGTGTGCAGATGGTGACTCCAACAGAGACAGTACTGATGTTTTACACTGGAACAGAGTTACCTGCCTCACTGTGACAGGCATATAAAATTAAAGGATGAAATTTTTGAAGGCCGTTTCCACTAAAATGAGAACTAACCCCCTCAAATGCTATCTGAATTCACTAGGAATTATTGCACTGACAAAAAATGGATGCAGTTTTAGTTTGTGTTGTCCAGTATGCCAGGAAAAACCAAAAGATTATAATGACCTCTCAAAGGTTCAAGAGCCCATGAATCCTCCTCTTTCTCCCTCTCTGCCTTGGGCAGTACTGACATTTCTCTGCTGCAACAGGGTAGCATCTAACGGCCAGTCTCACACTGCCTCTGCTATCTGATGGCACTTCTAGGAAAGCAAACAAAGAACTTGAGATTTCTGAGGAACTTAATTACAAGCTCAGCCTTCATCTCTGAAATAAATAGCTGGAGCCCATATCCATGTCTCTGGCCATATAAGAGGAATTTCTGCAGCAGGAGGGGTAAAGCTGAGTGCCCAGAGCACACAGATGCTGCCCTCTGCACACATGCAGGCTGCGCAGGGGAAAGGCTTTCAGAAGTGCAGCTAATCTTTCACTTGATCCCTTCAACTGCATTCAGAAACAGCTAGAAAAAGTCTTACAAAGTGTTGGCGGTTCCTGGCATCCACGGGGAGGCCAGAGTTTGACTCTTGTTTCATAGGTTGGACAGCCCTAAATGTCTTTCCAAGTACACCCCTCTAATGTTTTTAGAAGAGATGAGAGAAGATGTTCAGCAGAAAGTTTTTTGTGGCAAAATGTCATCTCCTAATGTTTATAGAGTATCTTTAATTTTGCCTGATAATCTAGAATCCAGCACGAATCTCAACCTCTGGCACACAGCGCTCAGTGAAGAAACACAGAGAAAAAAAATTCAACAGTAACAACATCAAGGCAAACAAGAGATGTTCCTGAACAAAAAGAAACACGTCATCACCCAAATCCAAGATGCCTCCCAGGAAAACCAATAGCAAGACTACCAATCTTAAACCTGAACCAGGCCATCAAGCCCTTGCTCTGTGATCACATCCAACCATGGGGAACTATCCCATTCCCAGTGTAAAGAGCCCCTTGGGAGCATCCTCAGACTGGGCCCCTTTGGGCTACACCAGTTTGCCGAGCAGCAAACTCAAGCGAGGCACTCACTGACCTCAGCTAACCCTCTCAGCAGCATCACAGCCAAAACCAGCAGCTGGAATGAGCCAAAAACATGACTTCACAAGATCATTTGAAAACATTTACTGAAAGAAAACGCAGCAAGCCATGACAAGAAATTAAAAGCTGGAGATTAATCCACAGAGGGCCCGTGAACTTACAAGGAAAAAATGCAGACATAGCAGTGCCAACCATTAGGAAAAAATCTGCGTCAGCCCTGGGAGCTCAGCCCGTGAGCAGGTGAGGGAGAGCAGGGTACCCGCGCCAGTCCTCCCCTTCGCCCACTACATGGCTCGGACCGTGCTGGGAAGGGCTCCAGGTCACCCAGTATGCTGGGCAAGGCTGTACTGGACTTCTCTGGTGCTGCTCACAAGCAGCATTGCAAATTCCATCTCAAGAGGCTGAGTTTGGAAATCAGTCAGCCTGGAAGTCTGTGAGGGGATGTTTGCACAAAACAGATGTTTCAAAGCATTAATTCCATTGAATTTGTAAGTTCCCTTTCTTAACACTGGAATCCCTGATAGGTTTTACGTAACTCATGTATGTGCTATTTGCATCAGGATAATTAATTTCACATCACAGTGACTAGCTTATGTGAAATTGCATCATGTTCTAGGAAAACACTAACAAGCCCAGACCCCTTCCCAGAAGTAATGCACTTCAGGAAGAGGAATACAACTTCCTGCTCAGCCATTCCCTTCACATTGTCAGCCATCTGGACGAGGAAGAAATCATTATTTCTTTAATACAAAGAAAGTCTTAGGCACACCAGCTCCCATCAGGACTCTGTTGCCCTGGGCAGGGCACATTTACCTTGTAAGAGAAAGCCTGTGCCCCTGAGCAGCTCATCTTTCAAATGCAAGCGTACGGCAGAGATAGAGGCTCTCCCCATCTTACAGGCAGGGAACAGAGACCCAGAGAAATGCATCGCTTTATTTTGCCAGGAGCCCAAGGGTAGCCTGTCACAGATATGACGGCGGACCCTCAGTCTCACCTCCCCTCCATCACACCACGTGCCTCAGAGGACCCCTATTAGGGATTCTGCCAATGCAACAGTCAAGCCCAAGCTGTTAAAGGAAAGCAAGATTTCCCTGTTCGTGGTATTAACATTTCCTGCCTGTTGGTGTTTCTCCCATGTTGCTACCAAAGTGAAAAGCAGCAGCGGTACAGATTAACGCCCCACAGCCTCCCCTCTAGTAATGAGGGAGAGCAGGGAGATCGGGAGATACCCAACATGCTCGTCTTCATTAAGATTCATGAGCTAAACTAACAGGCCAGAAATTAACTCGAAAGGAAATAAGATTTCTCAAAGATCTATTTGATCTCAGACAAAAGGGAATCGTTATATAAATAGAGCAATTACTCTAATTAAGGCTTCCCTCCATGAATCTCTCGACTGAATGCTGCAGTTGCCGAAAACAGTTTGGCCGCCTATTATGTAAGGCAAACAAACCCGCAGTCTGGGGTTTCATTAGCCTTCATCCACCCCTAAACAAAAGAGAAGAAAGATGGCTCTATAGCTCTGTCTGTTAACGTCTGTATTATTTTTAATGATTGGAAGCCAGGAGGGATTAGTATAACAGAGAGACTTTTTTTCTTTTTTAAAAATTTTAAATCAAAAGCTGCTCGTTTTGAGCCATTCTTGTCTTTTGCTCTCTTGGGCAAGGCTCCCATCACCCTCCATCACGGTCCTGCCGGGGCGATGCTCACAAGCGTGCCTTGCTTCCCCATACAAGAGCAATCCAGGGCTCAGACACACAAGTGGGTTACGGCGAGTGAGGGAGTCAGCACAGCCCGATTTCACTCAATGGTGTCAGGGGAAGCTCCGTGGCCCTGGGAGCAGGGTGGTCAGAGAGCTCTCCCGTGGAAGTCCTTGTACTTAGGGCAGCTCAGCTGGTGCCTGGTAACTTAAACTGCAGCGATGTGGCTGTGGGTGTGAGCCAGGCGCTTGGGAGCCCGAGTCCTACTGACCTTCAGTGAGGATTGTGCTGCTGAGAACAGGACTTGGAGCCATTGCGACTCTCTCAAACGCCACCTCCGTTTTACACTGGGGATTTGCTCTGATTGCAGCCATTAGAGGCCACGCGGCGTTTCAGCTTCATACCCTGCACACAGCGGGATCGATTACTAAAGGCCCTGATTTGTACCAGTGCAATCCATCGTGGTGCTGAGCCAGAATGCGACCCACGCAGGTACAGGCTGCTTCTATCGTCATGCTGGGGTCCTGGCTACAGAAAACTGTGAGCAGGTGAAATCCTTCAGTGTAGAGAAGGTCCAGTGAGTGCAGTGCCAGGGCTCAGAAGTACAAGGCTGCCCTGAAAGCATTTTAAGGAGAAGGGGAGGAAGAAAGAGAGTGTGAGATCTATGTGATTTCCTTTTCCAGATAAAAAAAAAAACAAATGGGAAGGGAGATAAAAACCAGTCTCCAGCCCTGCTCCTAAAAGCCATAAGACTTTAACAATAAGCATGACAGCAGTCACATGTTTAATGTGCCAGCCGCAGGCAAGAAGGACAAAATGTCAGTGCAGTGGATATTAAGCAGATAAATTTGATCTCGCTTTCCCCTAGTGCAGAAATGGCTGCTCGATGCTGCCCAGTCAAAGCTCGAGGGAACAAGAAGGATTAACTGTATTGCAAACAGTGCTGAGCGAGAGAGACTAGCAAAATAAACCAAGGTACACAGAGCAACTCACGTGTAGGATAGACACACCAGGCTCCAAATTTCCAGGCAGTGTAAACTGATGTAACTTTGCTGCCTATCACCAGGAGAGAACTTGGCACAAAATATGGGAATTAAATGTTGTCTGAATAGCTACAAACTTCCTCGCTGTGCTGAAATCTACCTGTTCCCCTGCCTTTCCCCACTCATAAATACTAATGCAGAATGAAAAGGCCACAAGTATCAAATGCATATTAGCCCCTGATGATAGCTAGTGATTTTTGACACTTGTGCCTTTGGTATTCCTGTAATAAGTAATAATAAACAGAAATTAACTTTAGCCATTAGATATATGGAATATTTAACATAGTTTTTGGTCAAGATGTCACTCCAGAGATCTGTGTTTTCAGAACTGATGAGTCAGCCCCAGTTCCCACGTGGGTCACCAGCTGCACAGGCTGCTCAGACAGTATCAAACTCCAGCTGCTGTTTTTAAATTACCCCGGTTGGACTATAGGTACAACATGGGGATATGCAGGTCAATTACTAAATCAATACATCAATCAGAGTAACACAAACATGGAGGGAGAATGAGCATCGCGCTTACTAACAGACTGGGGGCATGATCCCACTCTAATTTTAAGCAGTGGTAAAATCTCCCTAGGGTTGCATGGGAAAACAATTAATCCTTTTCTGATAGTCTTGTCAAGAGGAACTGGGAATCTATTACACAACCCTGGGTGGCCTATTTACATAGGGTCAAGTACAAAGGGGACTATAGTGCCCCAGACAAACCTGTAAGGGCCAATTAAGGGGGGGGGGGGGGGGGGGGGGGAATCAGAGGAAAATACTTCAAAGGAACTTTTTTGTGGTCTTAGTTATATTTATTTCTATTCTTTTAATTTTAAAGTTCCTGAAAAGACACAGCAGGTCAGAAAGTTCAAAGCTAGAAGGACAAGTAAGCCCTGAATAGCTTGGACAGTTGGAGATTTGTTACCCCTGTAGCGGTGCTGAGACCTCCCAGTTAGACGGGCTGGCCCCCTCCACTGGAGGCTGCACAGCAAGAGCTGGTCCCATCATTCAGCAGTCATCCCCATCTCCAGGTCGGACCCAGGTTCTGAAGAGAATCCTTGGGCCTTCCCCCAAGATTGGATTTTATTGGACTTCACCAAAACAACTTTGAGGGTCTGTAATCACACTGTTTAACTGCGGCAGAGCTGAGAAGTGAGCCCAGGCCACAAGGCTTAGGCTCGGCAACGGGAATCGCTTCTTCCCGAGCACCTAGAGAAAAAGAAGAGGAGGAAGACAAAGTCGGCACAGCGAATGCTCCTTCACTTTTTTCCCCATTCCTGGCAGGAAAGAGGAGGATGAGTCACACCTGACATTACAATAGGCAGGGTTTGGAGCTTTTGTTATGAAGCAAATCTGAGCCTGCACCCTGCGGACTTAAACAAGAAGCTAGTGTCAGCCTATTGGAAAGGGAAAGGTAAAAGGCCTAATGACTACCTCAAGACGAATTTGGCCTTGGCAAGCTATATAGAGATGGCTTTAGTTTTCTTTCACAATGTATAATTCAGAAGCATGGGTCTATTACTGTAGGGAAGAGGAGCACTTCAGAAAGGGGTGTGATCAATCAACAGAAGAGATTAAAATCACCGGGGAAAGCTGTTTGTTGTTTGAGAATTAGGAGGCGAAGAGTAAGAGACAGCATGTTACAGAGATGGAAATGCAAGCTCAGGCAAAAGAGGTAAGAAGGCAATCTGTGGTGGAGCACAGCCTTCTCACTTCACCGCAGTGTATGTTTATGGCAAAAATGGTCTAGATGAGAGATCATTTAAAAGTGCAGAACTCCTTCCCAGTTGGGAAACAACAGGCTCCAGAGTCCTGCTTTTGCCAGAGAGGCTCTGGAGCCAACCAGGAAACGCAGGATGAAAGCATTTCTAAAAAACAAAATAAAGGAAAAACGTGTACACAGATCCAGCATAGAGCTTCACAGAGAGATTTAAATATCGGCCTCACTCTGACAGCCAAAGCTTAATCAAGTTGTGCAAGAGGATTTATGGAGCCTGCCAACTCTGAAGAGATGCCAAGGAGAATAATTTATCAGCATATTTGAAGGCATTTTTAATATCTATCTGCCTTTGTTAGCAGGCTCCTCAGCTCTGAGGAGAAAGCAATGAGCTCATCCAGTTCCCTCTTTAATTTCAGTGGGTCCACCATTGTGTTGTTGCTTTTCCTTTTAATCTTTGTCTAAAGAATACTCCCGGCATCTGGTTCATTCAGAAACAAGTTCATTCTGGCTATTCCAGCACTGCATGTGAAACAGATTATCTGCCTTTTTCTGTCTGTTGGAAAGAAGGAACCTGGCCCAGATCTGTAGGATGCAAGTGCAAAGGAGAGACATGCGCCTCGTGTAGAGTGATGTAAAGGAAACATAGGCAACCTTACACCATCAGCACCTGGCTGCCTCGTTTCACACCTCGTAAGTGTTCAGGAGAGGACTGGTGTCCTGGTTTCGGCTGGAATGAAGTTAATTTTCTTCCTAGTAGCTGGTATGGTGCTGTGTTTTGGATTCAGGATGAGTATAATGTTGTTAACACACTGATGTTTTAGTTGTTGCTAAGCAGTGTTTACACTAAGTCAAGGACTTTTCAGCTTCTCACACTGCCCAGCCAGCAAGAAGGCTGGAGGGGCACAAGAAGCTGGGAGGGGACACAGCCAGGGCAGCTGACCCAAACTGGCCAAAGGGGTATTCCAGACCATATTACGTCATGGCCAGTACATAAACTGGGGAGAGTTGGCCGGGGGGCACCATGGCTCAGGGATTGGCTGGGCATTGGTCAGCAGGTGGTGAGCAACTGTATTGTGCATCACTTGTTTTGTATATTCTATTAATATTATTATTATTATTTTCCCTTCCTTTTCTGTCCTATTAAGCCGTCTTTATCTCAACCCACAAGTTTTACTTTTTTTTCCCCCTGATTCTCTCCCCCATCCCGTTGGGTGGGGGGGGAGTGAGTGAGTGGCTGCGTGGTGCTTAGTTGCTGGCTGGGGTTAACCATGGCAACTGGAAAGCACAAACACGGGGGTTTGGTCTAGCTCACACAGTGACCAAACTGAACCGCCCAGGACTTACGGAAAAGGCACGGCACAAGCGCTGCAGGAAGCACATACGCATTGCGCTTAGATGTGCCAAGCAAAGCACAGCCCAGGTATTTTGGAGCATGTGTTGCTTGCTGTAGCATGCAGGGAGGATGCAGACACCTCTGAGCTGATGACAGCTAGTTCTGACCTCCCGTATCCAGGGGTGTTGGAACCCAAGCAAGTGTAGTGTATGAAAAGAACAAACTTCTCCAAAGAACAGTTCAGAAGATCTCATTCTCTGTGCTGATGTTCAGAGTAAGCAGCTGCAGCGAGTAGGCAACCTGGACCATCCGCATCTCTCCTGACCTTAGATGTCCTCACCAGCAGTCCAAAATCAGCCCTTTCCCATCCACTCCGTCACCGCAGACCGTGCGCTTTGATTACGTTAAAAAATCTGCCTCTAAGTCTTTCTGCTGTGAAAACCTTGGCCTCTGCCTTCTCTCCTCATTAATGGCATTTTCAAGTTGATTAGAGTGATGGGGCCAGTCTGGTTCAGCACAGAGCACTCACCATCCAGAAAGCCTTTCTGAAAATAAGGCGCAGCATGTGCGCAAAAGGGGTCCTCGCTGAGGGTTTGGGCAATCGTGGTGGCATCCCCTTAGGATGGGTAGTTTACTCCTCCTGCAGCACAGCTCAGTGTTCCCTTTTCTTTCTCTCCTTCAGCTGGGCCTGGGTGGAGTGCCCTAGGGAAATCTCTTTTCTCTATCTCTCCAATCTTCTTTCTTCTCAGCCCATTATGATAAGTGCAAGCAGCACAGCCTGAGTCTCCAAGGGCTCTGCTGGAGCTGTTATCCTGTATCCAGCCAGACTGCACCGCTCTGTGCTTTGACCACACGGGACGTTAGAAGTTCCTCAGCATTTCTTTGGAATGGCAAGAAATAACCACTGAAACCCTGTACTCCCCGGGGTGTCCTGCCTTTAACTCACACACACATAATAATCAAATTTTTCTCTCATTAGGAGCCATCACTCAGGATTGGGGCTCGTTTTCTCCAGAAGGAGAGGTGGAGGAAGGTACCCTTCAGATTTAGTTTTTTCTCATCTAGTATCGCCTGGAAATTTAGGGAAGAAGAAAACCCTAACATACACACACGCACGCACTTTCCCAACTTCTACCTAACTTATTTCTACGCATGCATATGGATACACAAAGCATTTCTACAATTCACTGTCAGTGCCCTCTAACTTAACCTCTTGTTTTAAGGTAGAATTAGGCCACATTTTGAAATAATATCCACAGGCTTCCCCCCATCAACTCAAGAGAAATTCCTGGTGGAGCAATACACTATTCATTATAGTACCTTGTGGGGAAGTCTCTTGTGGCTGATGGTTACCCAAGTGACTGAGGAACTAAGGCAGCCTCATATTCACTCTTCTGGGCAGCAAAGGAATGACAAACTTCTGTAGAAAGTTTTGAGTGGCTTTTTTAATTAACAAGATGAAAATTGGCCGAGCTGTTGCGGAAGGGTCCCCATACCTCTCTCCTGCTGAAGATGAAGTGGCTGCTTGCCATCTGCACTGCAACATTCCTGAGCCCTTTTCTTGCTCTCCAGAAAAACCTGTGTGTGCTGCCTCCTAGCAAAGGGGGATAAGTTACACTGCCAGCAAGCCCTCGGTATTGAGTACTACTGTGTGTGCTAGCTGTACAAACAAGGCAAAAAAACTAAGGAACTAACTGAAAAGCCCTAGCTTCTGTGTTTTGGTCCGTGACATGGGCTCACAGGAACGGGAGAAGACGATTTTCCTTTCTAGATCGGGATTTTTTTGACTTCTAGATCAGACTTCAAGGCTGTCTGGAGGCAAAGGGGATTTAAACTGTGGCACATTTAACCATTCTTCCTCTGGCTGCTCTCAAGAGCCATGCAAGCTCCCTCCTGGCTGCTGGCAGAAGCTGGGAAGGAAATTCCAACTCCCTCACCTTGTGCTCCAGCAGCCAAAAATGAGTCCATAAAGCACAGGTCATCAGAGCAGGACCTGGCTCCTGCTGACCCACAGAGCATCATTATTCCTGCAGCTGAGTTTGAAGGACTAATACCCAGACACAACAGCCCCTTGATGTTAATGTGGCAGAGCAAAGGGCATTTTAAGCAAGTCTGCAAGAACAAAGTCTAAAGGAGGATGGGGAGGTGGTGGTGGGTGGGGGTGTTAAGACATCAGTGGTGTTGTCGGGGTGCAGAGGGCACCGGGGTATCCGGAGGGGGAAACTGAACCCTGACATGAAGTGGCAGAGTTCATTAAACCACAATATTTGCTTTTTGAGTCAGCGTCACTTCCAGGCTATTGTTCTCTAGAAAAACAGATCAACTTCAAGTTTTTCTTTTGCATCCCTGACACTGTATTGCTGACATAATTTTTCTCCGAGATACGGGTCATATTTGCTCTCAGTGCTCCCTCACCTTTCAATCCCTCTCACTCTTCGCACAAATCCACTGGCATTTGGATTCCCCATGCTGTTCCACCTGTGCTGGGTGGGAGTGCAAGCTGCTAAAACCACAGCTAATTTCCTCTGCACCTTCCTCTTTTCTTGCCTGGTGTTTATTTTGCAGATGAAAACCACTTGGAGGGGGACATAACCATTTTTGCTCAGTCTCTTAACTCCAGTAGTGTTTTCTTCAAAATGCATGTTTTTAACCAGCTGGAGGGAGAACAGGCTTTAGTCTCATTTTTGTCCCCAAAATACGCAGCTACAGGCAAGGCTGCCCAAGCCTCACTTTTGGAGGAAGCATTTCAGCTAGGCCAGAAGTGTTTAAGAGCTCACATTAAGACTGGAGTTTGGCATACAAATGCCAAGAGACACCCTCAGCTTCAGCAGACTCGGCTGTGACAGTAGTTCAGAAATCCAGGGTACAGAAAGGTAGAGAGATGCTAACACTTCCCTGGGGAGATGCTGCTTTCTCGCCCATGCATTACCTGGCTCTGAGAGTGAAAACATCTAAGCTTCAATTGCTTAACCAAGTTTCCAAGCCTTTGGGCCAACCATTGCTACTTCAGATCATCAGTCCATGTAGCGACTCAGTAGGCTTAGCCCTTCTCTCCTCATCTGAAACCAGACTTGGAAAGGAAAATCCCTGCAGCTTTCCCTGTGAATTTGCTTCCCATTACGCCATTGACTTTTGAGACCCGATTTTCACTGTGTCCCTTCATTCTCCCCTCCAACTAAGCCTGACTGTGAGCAAGACAGCGTGACTGAATTGCATTTGAGAAAGTCATACGTGAAGCAAGTGAAACACGCTGCCAAAATACCGCCCCGCTTATGGGAAACAAGAGGATTGTATTTCATTTTGCACTTCACTCAGCTGAATCCCAAAGCCTCTGGCTGCCCGGAAAGCCACCCCCTTTGCTCAAGCACTTTTTGCTAGTGACAATTTACAAATTCAGAACATGGACATGCTGTAACAAAGCAAACTCCAGCTGCACTCTCACTGTAAAAGATACGGTGCAGCAGTCTCCGCTCTCTCCATGCTCACAAAGTTTCTCTTTCACAGTCTCTTTATCACCAGACACTGGTGACTACTCTGTCAGCTGACGGCAAAGAGTATTTGAAAGAATTTCTTTTACAGACACAAAGCTGATAGCTCCTTTGGCATAAACTCCTTGACTGCATTCAGGTAGAGCTATGGAGAAACCCTTTTTGGGGGGAATCAAAATCAAAGCAAAACTTATGAGCTGAAGTGGTCTGAATCCATTCAGCAGCAAGTCTCCTTTTTTGCACTTTTTTTACTCCCTCAAGCGAATCCATGCCCAGTTTGACTGGCTCACACAAGCAGGGGAGACCTCATTTTGAGTCCTCCCTGTCTGACTTGAACCATCAATACTTAAATTCAGCAGTGACACACTCAGATGAGGCACACTCCTACTTCCCTCCTCTGGGAGTACTGACTCCAGCAAAATCCTGCTGATTTACACTGATATAGCTCTACCCTACTCTTTCCCCAGCTCTTGAGGGAAAATATCAAGGACAAAATATATTAAAAAGAGAAATAGATAAAAACTTTTTCTAGAGCACAAATATTTCTGCTTTCAATTCTAAACAAGGTCCCAGGGCATTGAGGTTGTTTTTGTTTTCCTTGGTACCAGTGCTCAAAACCACCCACGAACACCCAGTGACCGAAATGAGGTCCTAAGGACGTATTTTGGTTATCAGGAAACTGCAAAGATGAACAGGATGCAACCTTTAGAAATTGGGTGGTTTCTGATGGGGTGAAATTGGTGAAGCACAATTACTGTAAACAAAACCAAAACAAAATAACAGCATCCATGAAATGGGTCCTAAAACCTATTATCTTTGTTTACAATGAAGGTCTTCACGAAGGCAAATGGATCAAGGGTTTTCTAAACCCAGACATATCCAGTTGTGGAGCATCTCTAAGCACCTACACCTAATTGCATCTTCCTGGCAGAAGAATTTGATTTTCATTTCACAGCTTTGTACCACTCAAGACTAAGCAAATTCTCACCAGTCCTGTCCAAGGTTAGTGGCCAGAACTTTTGAGTGAGGAGATAATCCAGTTATTAAGGCTATTAAGGCCTGCAATACAAGAGACCCCAGGTTTAATTCCCTGGTCCTTCATAGGCTTTCCGTGCCATGTAATTACTTATAATCATTTATGTCACTGCAGTAGTTGAGTGCTCCGATTTTCCAGAGCTCTTAGTATGATGGGTTTGAAAGCACTGTCACAGCTGTAAATCAGGGAGCTCGAGTTCACTTTTTGTTGGAGGTAAACACAGTAGTGACTAGGAGATGCTCACATAGTAATAATGCCGTATTTAAGAGAAATAATACTAGCATCAGAAGTCTGTGAGAAAAAAAAAATCTACATATTTAGCAGCTAGAAAATGTACTGACTTCCTTCATAAAATAGCCACAAGGGAACAAAAACGCTGGTTTCACCACTCTGTGTTACACTGACACCTAGAAGTACTGACCAAACTTTATCAGTACACTGTAAATATAATACCTCAGCAGAGATATTTGTTATCATTGCAAAGAAATCAAAGTGTGTGGGTTTTTCTGTTTTATCTAGAGACCCAGACAATCTCATGACAGGATGTTTCCTTCCCATTAAAGCCAACATGCTCTGATGCCTCTAAAAACTCAGCATAAGAAAGGGAAGAGGAAATGAGGAGCTCTTCTAGTGAATGGCTCTTGATCCCAAGAGCAGCTACTGTGAAGCTGCAGAAATTCAGGCTGTAGCCAACCATCAGTGTTGTAAAATACAATACAAAAGTCACCTCCAGGTAGCAGCCACCCAGGGAACAGAAACACTGAAAAACTGAAGGTCCAATAAAAATTTCAGTTGCAACTTCCCACTAGTTGACCACAAGGCTGTTGGTTAATGCCCTAAATTTCAGCTTTTTTCCCCAAGCAGACATAGTATAGCTCTTCTCTCGAGCAATGCATGTGCATTTCAGAGAGGCAGTTTTGCCTTCATTTGGGTTTCACCAGCAACACATGATAAGCAGACAAGCAGAGTGGCTGGACAGAAGACCTTTTCCAGGCAAGCGACCAGCAATTCCTAAGTTGACTGTGCAGTTTTGGAGACACTCGGTCGATCTCTATTTATATTGTTAGCTCCCTCTTTCTGGCCCTCTTTCTCCAGTGCCTTTCAGTATGCTGCTTGCCTGTTAATCACAGAAGGGACCCACTATTAAAAGTTGGGCTCTGAACATGGGCTAGAGCAGCCTAGGGTGACGGCAGCTTGCACTGGCTGTTTCTATGAGGTTCCTATCAGAATTAGGAATATAAGCATTTTCTCAAGAGGCTAAAACACAAATCATATTTTATTATACCCTGAAATTCCTGTTACGATGAGAATCTATCTGACCACATTTTACCTCCATCTCATGCAAGATACCTGCAACAAATCCACTCTACTATTACTTGTCACTGCAGAAGAGGAATTAGCTCAGGCATTCAGGACTCTCAACCCAACAACGTGAATGCTGCTCCAGAAGCTGCAATGAGTCTGAACTTCACTTTTTAAGCATGTTGCAGGTTATTTCCAAAACCCAAGAGGGCCTTCAGCATAACAAATGATCACTCCTGAGCACAACCTGTGATTTCAAAGGACAACCCTTTGCCTCCTCAATAAGTGGACTTTATTCTCAGTTGATTTCTGTGGAATTTATTAGATACCTTTTCAGCTACAGAAAGTAGTTGCTCAGTTCATATAGAACAGAAACTTTTCAGCAGAAAACTTGCAGACTCTACTGAAGATCTGATGAAAATAAATTCTCCTCTTTCCTTTAAAGGGTCCCATCATTCATCACCCCATGTCTTTGAGTCGGTTCTCCACAAGTTACTAAGAATTACTGTCTTATCCAACTATTTCTTAGATCCTCTATTACCACACTATTTAGTAGTATCCAGTCTTAAATGCACCTTTGTTCATAGTGCTTTTGCAAGGAAAGGGAATACTCTGATCTTTCTACCTCCAAGGGGTGATTAGAGATATTAAGTGATTTGATCAGGGGCAAGAAGAAATCAGTAGCAGAACAGCCAAGTTAGGTCTCCTGATTTTTAGGTTAACACCCTCATCATTTAATCACCTTTTGATTCACTACAGTAAAGCCAGGCAGTTCCAGTGCACTAGGCACTGTTTGTACACACACAGCCTGAAATCTTAAAAAACTTCATCCCCATGTCACAGGCAAAGATGTGAGGCATGTGGGTAAGAGCACTTGGGAAAATTCAGGAATACAGGGTAGAACAAGGACTAAGTATAGCCAGCAACAGCTCTACTCAAATTGTTTGCTATACAGCCCCATTTTTTTTCTCCCAAACACACAAAAATCAAAACCCTGTCTCTGTATGCAGATAGACAAGCAGTCCCTGGGGGATGGCTGGTGTTACCAACAGTCAGAAAGAAGGATTATCATGAAGACTTCACTCCTTCACCGCTCCAGTCAAATGGAAATCACATGGTCACTACTGATTAAGTACTGTGTATACCTGCTGCTTCTGTTCTGGAAGACGACCATATGTTGTAAATCATTAAGTCAGCACAGGGGAATGCCCAGACACACAGACATGCACACACTTTGCTTGCCAAGTTGGCTGCTGAACCGTATAAAGGACATAACTATGCAAACACACCTAAGTGTGGCAGGATTATTTTTTTTTGTTTACCCTTCAATCCAAGATAAGAAAAGGGCCAGGGTCAGGGTAACCGCAATTTCTGAGCACCCACACCCCAGCCCTGATTTCTTTTGCTAGATTAGGTTGAAGAAAGCCAGGACAGAGAGCATGCAAACAGCCAAAGGAACTCACTGCTTTGAGGATTGCCACTGCATCCTGCTGGAGCCACGTTGGGTAGACGACTTCATCATTCAGAATGGCCTCAAAGAGGTCGTCCTCGTTCTCCGCCTCGAAGGGTGCGTGGCCGCACAGCATCTCATACAGCAGCACACCCATGGCCCACCAGTCTACGTCAGGGCCATACAGCATCTCCTGCAGGATCTGAAGAAGGAATGGGAAGGAAATATCAACCCTGAAGGTTCTTAAACTGAGCAGGGCAGGAAAAAGCATTTGGAAACATTAATGCAGAAGCTCTCGCTACGTCCTAACAGCACTCTCTGCTAGGCTGGCTGTATGTCCAGGAACCTATAGGCGGTCTCAAGCTGGGAACCCCAGGTACATCAGATGCATTAAACGAGGACTGAACTAGCTTGGCTGCTCACAGGGTCACCTGGGAAACAAGCCCTTAGAAATGATGCTAGGGCTTAGCAGGAGGAGAAGGGGCATTTCAGCAAGACTGGCTGAGTCTCAGAAGCGGCAGAACAGCCATGTGTGGGGGGGTTGACATCACCTCTTCCTTGCCCCTGGGAAGGAGCGCGAGCGTGTGAGAAAGGCACAAACACCAGCCACAGACAAAAATTCAATTGTGTTGAAGAAGGATCTGAAACCCTGTCAGAACATCTGGCAGCATCTGGAGGGCAGCTGTTCCTTAAAGAGGTGTTTATTAATTTTGTAGTGAGATTGGGGCATGACAGGGAATGGGAGGAGGCAGAAGAAGGAACTGGGAAACAAGAATTCAACCTCTTTTCAAATCAAACTGGGCCAGTATCTGTATGTGCCTCCCTCAAGATTTTTGCAGCTGTGCCTCCATTTCTCACCTCACATTTCCTAAAGAAAAATATAGGCTTATCTTGGTGCTTACAGCAGCCTGAACGTTTACTCATGCTTTGCTTGCACAAGGGATTGATAATACAAGTGTACATCTAGGAGGAAACCTTGCACCCAGCAGTCAAATAAGGTGTAGCTAAAGACACCAGAGAGTACACTTGCTGTTCCAAAGCTAACCTACGCTTTTCATGGCCAAAGAAAGTTTTCCTGGCCAAAGAAAGGTTTCCTATACCTCTGGAGCGATGTAGTCTGGTGTACCACAGAAGGTGGCTGTGGTAATGCCATCGTGAATGCCCTCTTTGCACATTCCAAAGTCTGCCAGCTTGCAGTGACCCTCGTAGTCCAGCAGCACGTTGTCCAGCTTCAAGTCCCTGCAACGAGAATCATTCACCAAGTCGATACATGCTTGGAGCAGCCCAAGCACAAATGGAGACAGTGTCCCAGGCCTCAGAAGCTCAACCGGTAACTGGACAAGCCTCATCATCATAAAAAAATAAACAGAAGTCATGCAGGAGGGGTTTTCTTTTGCTTCATCTCTTACAAAAGGGAGGGAGGAACAAACATCATTCTGCCGAACTGCATTTAATATGGGCAGGTGCTATACGAGTTCGCCCACATGGCTTTCCAAACACACCACAAGCCTGCCTGGCAGAGCTCCTGCTCATTTAGCTCGGGACTCACTGGAGCAGAGGTTGCCAGAGCTGTCAAATTGCGTAACGATGTTATGATGCAGCAAAATGCACCGCATGAGATGTGCTCTGATTCAGCAAAGTGCCGCGCTGGGAGCACACAGCTGAAGCTGGGTAGGCATGTGAGATCTCTTCAGAGGGGCAGCAGATCCCCTCTTCTCCTGAGATGTCGGGGGTTAAGTCCCAGACTTCCCTGTACCGGGGCAAGCCTGACTGATAAACCCCACCTGGAGTGTTATCCAAGCTGAGAAGAAAAGAAACTCCCTGCTGACACCATGCCACATGGGCAGGGGAAATCTTCAGCCAGCATGGGATGCCTCCATCATAAGCCAAAGTCCTAAAGTCCTCCCAGACGTATCGATTCCAGCACTAATGTAAGAAGTGAATGTCCCCCATAGTGCTCAGTGGGGTGGGGACCTCCTTGTCACTGACACAAGAGACCTGCAGCCAACCACGCTGCAGAAAGGCACATTTTCCAGTACGTCACCTCTAACAGTCTGGGAGCTACTCATCAAAAGCAGAGCTGTCAAAATGACAGAGCCCTAACAAAGCTTATCAGCTTGCCTGACCTTGAGATAGCCCGAGGAAATAGCCTGCAGTCAGAAGCACCGTCACGAACATGACCAGAAAGCACGGGGTCATCTGCAGACTTAGGCAATGCCTTCCTAAAAATACATACCAGCTCGTAGCACCTCTGCTTTTCAGCTGCCAGACAAGCTCTAGGCACGGTCACAGATGGAGGAAAGGAGCTATGATGGGAGCTCTGTGCAGTACAAATAGGTCACAGTTCTTTTTTGAACCGTCTCAGGCATTGGCCCAAGAGTTGCACTGAGCCTTCACAGCAGCTCTGAGGCAGGGAAGTGTTGCTATGGCCATTTTACTGAAACGGAGGACATCTTACAGGCCTAGACAAAGCCACTTTCAAAGTAATTCAGATGCCCAGATAAGGATCAAATAACTAAGTACATCTGAGAGTCTCAGGGCCCCTTTATGCTGGATTTTGATCCATTTTGCCCTCTGGTTGGAAATCTATTTCCCTAGGAAGGGGGAGCAATGGGGAAGGTGGTTAGCACAGGTGGTGGCATCTCCTTATCAATATGAAAAACCTATGGGTGAGCTGAAATCTAAGTCCAGCTGGATCCTGTTCAACCTCCATCTATGATCTTAAAGTGAAAATCAGGTGGTCGATTGCTCTGTTGTGCATTGGTATTTCTGTAGCCCTCACCACCACCGAAGCCTCTCTGGAGCTCGAGACAGCTCTCCCTCAACATCACTGTTGCAGTGGAAAGATCAATGGTGCATTTTGCTAGACAATCAGAGCCACATCCTGTCCTAAAGAGATAAGAAAAAGTATTATTAGCCTCTTCTGAACACATGGGAAGGCGAGGGGTAGAGGTTAAGAAATTTGCCCGTGTCCCCCAGAGCCAAGACTGAACACCAGCTTCCTGAATTCCAGCTCCAGATCTTAATCGCAAGATCATACATCCTCTCTCTTCAACTTTAACACTCCATGGCAACACAAGCCAGCAAAAAGCCCTCTGCTGTGATGTTGCCCTTCCCAGCAGGCCCACCAGCTATCTGGTGGCCAGTGAAATTTTGATGCCAAAGACAGTCCCTCTGCCTGTCTTATGCCACAGTGTTTGCTCTGGGTGGGATGCTCAGCAGAAGACACTTATTTTTCCCCTTCCGAGAATCAAAAATGGCTGCTAAGGCATGTGGGCAAAGGCTCGTCCTGGAAACGCTTTAGGCGAGCACAGTGAGAGGTATTGTATGTGCTCACCCATGACAGTACGCCTTCAGCAGCAGTTCACAGCCAAAGCTCCTGTTGCTCTTCCCTGTGGTTCCTGGCAGAGCAGGGAAGCCCTCCAAGCATGAAGGCAGGCCTTGTTTCCAGGAATCTGCAATCATGTGGTTGAAACGCACAGTTTATTCTTGGCTCAGTTTTAAATGCAGCAAACACCTTTTTGGTCCTGGGCAGGCCTGACTGTTGGGGGGGTGCCCCTAAAGGTGCGAATGGAAGAGGAATTTTGGTGAACCTGCTCGGACATCCCCCTTCCAAACTTCTCCTCGCTCCCCAAAACATCCGCCACGTCCTGGCATGCTCTGGCAATATCTCGAATCCCACCTTCCTTATATCCGAGCCACCAGAAACAGAGTCACGTACGTTGACAGAGTGAACGGGCTACAGTCCCTCATGGAGAGCCTGAGGAGCTGAGGCAAGACAGAGCTACGAGGCATGGCCAGCCCTGCAGACCAGATCACCAGCCACTCTTCCACTTCTCAGCCTCTGCCCCACAGGACATGCTGTGGAAGGCCCGAAATCCCTGCTAGCTGTATAACGTGCCACGCTCATTACAGCACCAAGATGGCAGAGGCTTCTGCAGGTGCAAGAGCACCCCACGCTTGCTGTGTCCCCCCAGAGTGTCTCTCTATATGTAATTGCCATTAAATTTAAACTGTCTGCCTCTTGCTGAGCGAGTACAGTTTTAACCACACGAAGCAAACCTCCAGCCCTTTGGCTTCTCTACATTGCACATTAAACCCATTAAGAGCGCCTGTTGTCTCCTCCTGCAGTTGGGATTCCGGCTCCTCCCGATTTCTTTCCAGCGACGTGAAATCCAAAACTTGCATTTTCTATTTTCACAGAACCCGTAACGTGACATTAATCTGCTCTCGCTTGCTCAGGCACTCTGGCTACGTGTAGATCATTTTCGAAGAGGACCTCCCGTGACCAAAGAAGACTTCTCAATGCTCTTTTCTTGGCAAGGCCACAGAAGATAGCCCCACACGTCCCTCTCGGAGCAGGTCTCGTGGGCCGGCACAGCGACAGGTTCAGCCATGTGGTTCCTCTGGAGCCTGCTCCCTCCGGCTGCCCCGTAAGAATTCTCTGGGAAAGTCGTGGTTTGGTCTCGTGTTTGAGCATTTGTCTCTAGTGATCCCACCAGTGGTAAGCTCTTTACTCGGTGCTCGACATTGACAGGTCTCCCCACGTGTCGTACCCTGTGAACCAGCACAGCCATATGAGAGGAAAAACACTGACAGGTTTCTGAGATTTACAAGGAGCTCTTCATTTTTGCAGCAAGGATTCCGGGAAGCTGATGAAACTGGAAGTCATCCAGCTCAGAAAGCCCAAATCTACCTCATTTCCTTAATACTTGCATTTTCCATTCAATATTTTTAGCAGTTCGATGAAGCAATAACGACGGAAAGGTTTTCTGAGGGCTGCGTCTCTAAGGTCCGGCTGGGGTTCTGCCTTTCACTGGCAAACCTCCACTGGAAAACAGGCTTCATCCCGACTCAGAAAGGCAGCCTTTGTCCTCGCAAGCAGCTACGGCACATCGGCTTAACGGCCTCGGTTTAGTCTAGACCCAGAAGAAATGACAAAATGAACTGCTTCAGCATCACTCGCTGGAAGAGGTGCTCTGTACACATCTGCCGCTGGAGTTTAACTTTCATAAAAAAAAACAAAATTACAATTGCAGATGATCCAGTCCTTTTCTGAAGCATCTGTCAAATACGATTTCCTTGCAACAGGGAGTTTTGCCAGTGAATAGATGTTATACACGTACCTGCCATTTGCTCTACTCCAATCATCTTGCTTGTAATGTAGAATCTATATTTGAAAGGATGAAGTTTCGGGGTTGTTTTTTTCCTCTTTTGGTTTTACCACCTTGTGTTGTAAGGGCTGTACATGTAGTAAGGATCTTCACAGGAGTAGGGGTGGCAGAAACCGGCTTCCTGCCTTGGTTCTGCCTCAAGGTTCTTCCAGGTTTGGTAATTCCAAAGGTCCAGTTTAAAGCTCATAAAAGCCTGGCTTTCCCATCTCAATGCAAAGCATTTAGTCATGAAAGATGTAGGTACAGAGCAGTGTAGCCACAAATGTAGGTGTGACTAATCTAAAACTCCAGCCAAATGTTAAAAAAAAAATAAATACACAATTAAAAATAAAATCCCCAAGCCTGGAATTAGCTAAATGAGTAATTGTGGAATTTCTGAAAGGGAAAAATTTTGCTTTTTCAAGTCCTCAGCATGCAAGGCCATTTAGACACTCCTTGGAAACACCTTTGGGTGAGCAAATGTGCATTCAAACCCCCTTTGCAAGCAGGGAGTAGATTTTGATTTTTCTCCACCTCTGCTGCTGAAGTCATTTTACTTCATAGAAATACTGAAATCTCCATCACGATGGAGAAAATGTGTTTCTATTGCCTGCTCTGGTGGCCAAAGCAATACACATTTCCAACTCCTGCTCCAGTGAAATTGTACTTATTTTTTTGCAAAATGAGGCAAATTCAACAGAGGAGAACGAAAGACGTACAACCTGCTGAATAGCACAGTTGGTAAGATACTTATCAAAGAGGTAGGATTTTACAAGTTGGAGGCATTGCTCCCAATACAGTGGACAACAGATTTAAACCAGTATTTTGATTAAATATGGAGGAGAACAGATGGAGGTCTCAGTTTTATGTAAAGCCCTAAATACTCATGTGAAGCTATTATAATTTCCCATTTTCCTTTGCATTCATTAATAACACCCAAAGCAAAATATTTTATTTTACTTGAAACCAACACTCTCTGGAGTTGCAAAAAATACCGTTGCTTTAAAAAAGCCCTAACAATTATTTTGGGGCCACAAAACCTGAAACAATTTTCTATCTTTCCTTCTACATCAAATTTTGGAGACTCAGTTACCAAACTCAAAGCAAATAATTATTTTCACAATTCCATTGCTAGCAGCTTTGGACTAGGGACCTCCACATTTTGTTCCCAAGATATCACACCACTTTGGGAATTAAGGCTATTTCCAATCCTGTGTTCCTTGGGTTGTAGAGAACTGGCTTAAAAATTCCTTCACAGAAAATGGTTCCCATCTCCCCCATTTTTCTAATAACAACCAAACATTATTTATTTTTATGGTCAAGTAAGTTTTTATAACCAGAAACTCATATACTCACAGCATCAAGGAAGAGTTATGCAAATTTCCTAAGCAGTGGTAAGGCTGAGTGTCAGCAGGCAGCAGTAAATACAGGCTAAAGACGACACCTGCAATATATTCTACCAGAGCTAAGGCATAAAACCCCAGGCTGAGCTGCTGATATTTGCTTAGTTGCTACTACACCTTTAGGGTAGGGGGAAATACTGAAATCACAAATGAAAAAACAGGTTACTGGCCTTTGGAAAAGGGAGCCACAAAGCAGAGATGAGAAAAAGATCAAGCTGTACCAAGCTGGAGAAAAACAGTTTGAAATCCTGAGTTTTGCTGCCAAATAAAAGGATGAGCTCCCTTCCAGCCTCGGAGGGTTCCTCTAATTCAACTCCTGTCATACTTTGAAGGGAAAAATCAGCATAGCTGGAGCAACCCCACTGTGCTTACAGAGGGCACGCTCTTGGGCGCAGAACCAACCAAAGAACCAGAGGTAAGACTCAGCGCTGTTACACGGCACGTAACCAGCATGTAGCCATTTACATATATCACCACTTGGGGCTGACGCACTGAGATGGAAAGCATTGCTTTACACAGCACAATCCCTAAAATCCTATGGGATTTAGTCTGTGCACTCCATCCTTCCCAGTACTGCACGAAGTAACGTCAAAATACAGCACGATGACTGCAAAACATAACTTCAACTCCTTGTTTTCTTGAAAAACTTTCTCTTGGGTAAAGAAAACGTTCCTTCTAGTTTGCAATCAACTTCTAAGGTGCAAACCTGTTCAGAGAGCAGCATGCACTCAGACAGCCCGACTACAGCAGGCGTACTGCAACTTGCAGTGCAATGTAATGGGACAGAAATGAAAGGAAGATCTCCCCAGGCATTTGTAACTCAAAATTAACAGAAAGTAGGAATGAAACATTGCAAGGTGCCCTTCTGCACTGTCCTAACAACCAGAAGTTGTTTTCAAAATCTGACCACGCTTAAGTGTTTAAGGACTGTAAATACAGCCACAACGGCTCCAAACCGAACTGCATTTCTGAGAAACAAAGCAAAAGCAGAAACGTGACATAATGATTCAAGAATCCAACTCAGACCCAGGATAAGTGCTATGAGCGAGTGAAACTCCACTGCAAATTAGCCCTCATTGCCAGCCCACATAACAGCAGACAGCCACCTGCCCTTGCCAGCTGCTTTGTGCAGCCATGGGAGGCAGAGGAGGCTCATGGGGAAGGTCAATCCCACAGGCTTCTCAGTACCTGAACGGGTCTCCAGCCAGGAGCCCAGCACTATTCCTGGGGATTTTATGGCCTCATCCCACCACAGCACATCCTACAGACTCTGCAGAGAGCTGCAGAGGTGGAACGTGGCGGGATGTAACAGATCTTCATGGCTTTTCTCTGCTTCACCTAACCCACCCACAATGGCATGCAGAGCACACACCTTTTGAAAGGCTCTGTGCCCATGCGTTAGGATAAAGGCACGATGGATTACTGCCACGCAGCCTCCAAAGCAGGCTCCACCTCTCCTGCAACCACCAGGATGGTAGAGAGTGATGCAATATGCACTCACGTCTGGGGTCAGATACAAAGCCAGAATGCTGGACTTCTCTGAAAACTCATGCTGGAGCACATGGCCAAGGACCACTCTGGAGGGCAAAGTGGGTGTTTGAATTTGTGCAAGGCAGAGGGAGATCCTCATACCCACCTGTATCTGTGCTCTTCAGTACGTCCAAAGGTACTCTGGATCAGTCTTGTGCACTCACAGGGATAAGTCTGATAAAGCTTTAAAATACCTTCCTGCTCTGTTGCTTGGGCTTCAGACTAAACTCTGATTGGCAAGCACTTGTATCCAGAAGCACTCTGTTATTACATTTTAATCTTAAAGTCACGCAGCCCTTCAAGCATAAGGACAAGTTTCTGCAAGCCACCTGCCTGGGTTAAGGCAGCACCATGGCTTTCTTGGTGGAGATGGGCTGGAACCCAGTGCTGCCGGCTCCAATCTGCCTGACCCCTTCCTGCTGGCAGGGTCTCTCTGGAAGCCGGTTCCCCAGACCACATCAGAGCACCGGTCCCCTCCCGGCACTCCCCAGGCTGCCGTTCCAGAGACGAAGCAGTGCCCAAGGCGTTGACTTCTGTTACGGCAAAGAAGCTGGCATTACTCAGGATCCAAGACCTCTCTGATGGTTTGAAGTGCCAGCAGTCCCACCTCCCCTCCCTCTGGGCACTTCAGAAAAGCATCTGTGGAAGTTAACACAATTACCGACGTGATTTCATGGCTATTGAGATGAACGGGCATGATTCATCCTCCAGTTAAATTAGAGTGGTAGGCTAAAGTATACAGGCATAGGCTAAAAAAACCCCTGGCATACCACAACAGATAATCACAAAGCTTCTGCCACGTTAGTGGGTCTGAACCCGAGTGGTACAGATCCAGTGGGACCCCACGAGTGCCCTCAGTCCCTTCAGGGTCAGGCACACCTATAAGCTTCCCCTTTATTATATGCACGGCAGCTGTAAGAGAGCTAATGATAGTTTCCAAAGGCAGCTTTACAAGGGCAAAAAGACACTCTTGTGAAATGGGGCAGCCGAGAGCCGGAGCCATTACTGCTGAAACAGACGCGCTGGAGATTGCTACATTGAAGTAATCCCAAAGATGGCGCAATCCATATGTATTTATACGTCCACACTTGTGCACGTACTTTTCTTTTATATATGTGTATATATAATATATATATTATTTGCTGCACTTTTATGTGGGACTCTAGTCAGGAAAGAGGAGTTACACTTGAGGTATTTCCCTGAATCCCAGAGCAAATGTCCTCCCATTTACTGTGGGAAGGGGAGAGGTGGACAGAAAAAGGCTTCGTGTCCAGCTCTTGGTATGCACGCCACGCGCTCCCTCTCCGGATGAGCCGCCAGCCTAGTCCTGTGATAGACTCCTCGGTCCCACTGGGCAGCGACACTGGAATTTACTGGCCCTGAAACATCACTTGCTGAGTTGCTCCCAACAGAGCTCCTATTTTACCCTTGCCAGAAATAGAGGGGAAGAGAAAAAAAACCCAAACCACAATGCTTCTTTCTGTGAGTCCCCTTGCCTGAAGCCTTCAGAGGAGGCATACAACACTCGAGCCCCAAATGCACAAACAAGAATCAGGTGTGGACTTATGGCTGACAGTGCCAAAAGAGGTTAAAAAGCATAAGCCCGTTATGTCACCTTGACAAAAATAGACCAATGTTAATTTGAAGACTGATACAGAAATTAAAATGAAATCAGGCTTGTGCTCGCAGTACAACATGAGCTCAATGCTTCAAGATGGAGTAAAAGAGTTACCCGGGATTAATCATGACCAACTGCCCACAGCCCACTGCTTGAAGGCTCTGTCCCATCTCCAAGCTCTCCTGGTAGGATCAGGGTTGGACTGTGTTGCTGAAAAGGCTCCTCTTTCCACCAGCACAGAGTGACACGTCCCCATTTCACCATTCCACTAAACCTGCCCTGGGGGAATTAGACAGTAGCTCACACCAGAGCAACTCTTCTGTGCTCTCACTTCTAATCTGACAGCTGCTGCGAAATCCACCTTCCCCACACTTGGAGTCTTGGGAGGAATGTTTCACTCCAGGAAATAGAAAGGAAGAAAAAAGAAAAAAAAGAAAAAAAAAAAAGAAAAAAAAAGAAAAAAAAAGAAAAAAAAAAGAAAAAAGAAAACAAGAAAAAAGAAAACAAGAAAAAAGAAAAAAGAAAAAAGAAAGAAAAAAGAAAAAAGAAAAAGAAAGAAAGAAGAAAGAAAGAAGAAAAAAGAAAGAAAAAAGAAAAAAGAGAAAAAAGAAAAAAGAAAAAATAAGAAAAAAAGAAAAAATAAAAAAGGAAAAAAAAAAGGCTCCATCCATCACAATCATGTGTGCAGACTGCCTCTAGCAACAGCTTGGACAGCAAACCAACCTGTGCAAGTATTGGAAACGCCAGCCAGGCTTTGTGGGGAAGACACTCCTGCATTGAACCTGTATGTCTAGTCAGGCAGAGTTCTCCATATTCATCTGATATGGATAAGATTCACTTTACTCCAAAACTGATCCTGAATCCAGAGAAATCAGTGGGAAGAAGTCCTGTCAGGTTCAGCTGATTTTGGATTAGGCTCTTAGGAAAAAAAATTACTTAACCTTATTAAAGCTCTGAATTACAGATCCAGATTTACAAAGCTAAGGCTGTAGGCACTGATCTCTCTTCTAGAATGGAATGATCAAAGCTGAAGGCAAAAGTGCTGTATTTTTAGATGGAATTTTTAAAAGCACTTTGCTTTGGCCTCTAGATTTCCACTGCCAAATTTACTATTAACTTTCTGGCGGAACAACACTGGGCCAGCACAGATGCTTCTGAAAATCTCACCACCTGCACTGAATTTTTACGCACACGACAAAACAGTAGTCTCCATGCTAGAGACCCATTGTGGCCACAAAGCACACAAGCATCCCAGAACTGCACAGGAGGGGGTACTGCCTACCCCCTCTTGGAGCAAAGTTTAAATATATTCCCTAGGAGATGCTGTCTTGAGAGTTGCTTCTTAAAAAACCTAAGACCATCACTGATATCATTGATTCTCTTTTTCCTAAGACTCCAGCGAACCCGCAGGCAAAGTGCTTTCCTGACTCCTCCGATCTCCCTGCTTTTTGCCACAACAATCACTTAAATAGCAGCAGTGAAATCAGATGGAAGAGGTATTTGTAGGAGCCTAGCAAATGGGTCATTATCCCAAGATTTAGTTTCTCATTTCATGTGGGTTACTGCTGCTATTCACTCATTACAGATGATTCACCTGGGACTGCTGAAGCCCAAGTACCCTGGATAAGCAGGGCAGAGCCAGGTGAAATTCCTGGCTGGGCATGCTGAGCCCTCTGCAATCCCACTCCCACTTCTGGGGACTCCTCCCAAGCTGCCTGCGTGCAGGAACCAGCGACCTTGAGCTTTGTGCCAGGCCAACAGGGACAGACTAGATCCCATACGTGTCACCCCCAAATGCCATACGGGCAGCAAACAGACCCCAAACTGCCCATGAGCAATGGTGGCTGGTATTGTCCCCATGTCACATCAGGTACTTAACCCACGAGTCTCGTTGGTCAGGGCCCCTCTCTAGCTATTGCAGGGAGACACGTGCTTTCCCCAGGCAGTTCAGCCCCTCTAAAATTTGACTCACCAGCTGGCAAGGCTAAGTTCCCAAATTAGGTGCCCTAGCTGGTTGCCCAGTTGCAAGCA
The DNA here is from genome assembly GCF_929443795.1 of Astur gentilis. Lineage (NCBI taxonomy): Eukaryota > Metazoa > Chordata > Aves > Accipitriformes > Accipitridae > Astur > Astur gentilis. Next base: position 16,306,178 of record NC_064904.1, read on the forward strand.
AAGCAGAACTTAGAGCAGGAGTCAATCAATGCTCAGCTGACATGGCTACCATGCACAAAAAGCTGCCAACTCCCTTGTTCCTGTAATATATGAAACAAATTAATTAGAAAATGAAAATAAGCACTGTCTCAACTGACCCCATCTAGAAAAAGGATAGAAATGGGACCTGAATGCGGAAAGGCTGTCTTTACACTGCTTACCTCTTGAGTTTTTAGCACGGAGATCTGTCAAGTCCCTTGCATAAGAGTCACTGCAACCCAAGTGGCATCTCCCCAGTACAGCAGGGTGCTTTGGCCCCTGCAACATGCAACCATGGAGGAGGATACCCAGTGGTACTCTGTGTCTGTGTCTCTGGGAATATGCCTCCTGGCATGAATTGGCTTTCTGTGGCACCACGCTAAAAGATTGCTTTCCAGACCAAATATTACAGTCCTCCCCCTGATAAACAAGCCAGTCCCTCCACGGGCACCTACAGTCACATCCTTACAACCTGAAGAATCTGCATCCCTTTCTTTCCATCACCCAATACACAGAGTATCAGCTCCAGGGGGGGAACTGGGAAGTTTGCGCAAGGGAAGCACAAAGGGCATTTTCAGGACGGGAATGGGAATAATGACTAACACTAGCAGGCAGCAAGCTCCAGTTAAGATGGAAATTAGGGGGTGTTACCCACGAGGAATATGTGCCTTTCAGTTTGGTTGATTCAGAGTCAAATCATGGTGTGACTCTGTGTGTTCACTCTTCTTTCCAGGACCAGGATGCCTTGCTTACTGGAAGGTCCCTCAGCCTTTTGCAGGCCAACACCACAGACTACAGGACTCTTGGATTTTACTATTTTAACTGGGGAAGATCTAAAGCTGTCAGGTCCCTCTCGCCTACACAGGCCTTGACTATATGCTTGAATGTCTTGATCATAAATCCCTTTCTGCAGGAAGAAGACACCACAAATCCTCACTAAAACTTATTCCTAATTTAGGGAGACAAGAAACAACAGGCAAACCAGACAGAAATCTTTGCTGACAGGTGGGATGGCACCACACCAGATGAAAACTCAGGATTAAAGATTTTGTATCTAAACCTCCCATGTTTACACAAGCCAGAATTGCACAACAATACACATTTTCTATCACAATACAAAAATTAGCCAACCTGAAGGCAAGATGTTTTTCAAAAAACTCCTTGTCTGTGCTTGCTAAAGGTACACCCAGGTGACACCTAAAGTGCAGTGGTTTTTAGCTCATGTCCTCATCAAAATTTAGCACACTCCACCTACAAGGCTTTATTTTTATTTTGTGGCAGGAAAGCAGTTCTTAATGTTATTGACAATTCCAGTGGGTTCAGTCATCAAGTACTTCAAACTCATCTACACAGTCAAGTGCTGCTACTCTCAGTCTGGACTGCTGTTTTCAGATACTCTCCCCATGAATAAATAATTGATTGAGGACTAATGGAAGACCATAGAGGCTCAGGGAAAACAGAATGACTCTTCACTGCCCAGAGCAAAAGGAACAAAAAGTGAATTATTTTAATTTTAACATGCTGAAATGCATCACCCACAAAAGATACATTAAAGCTAACGAATTCCTGGAACTGTTCTAGATAGGCTATACAGACAAGGAGCAACAGATGACTTGTGTCCTCTCCGCACTTTGGGGACACCATACACATGTGGTTTACCTGTCCCCCACTTCCACTCTCAAGTAGACTTCACAGTGCTTTACTTTACAAATGGTTTGCAAATGTGGGATGGTGGTGCGGGTGCTGCAGCATACTTTGTGGCAGACTAACAGGAAAGCAACCCCATCATGACATGGCAGCCACTTTCACATCAAGATTACGTCCACGCGTGTTGGGAATCAACTTTTAAACACAGGGTTACTTTCACTTCCCACCTCGCATTGTCCCCGTGGTGACTTTGGAAGCACCACAGTGACACCAATGCAAACCCAGCTTGTTTCCTCTCCAGCCAATTCCTTACTTTTGTACTACTGGTTTTGCATCTTTGCGTTTCCATCGCACGTGCCCACGTCTCCACAGCCACCCCTACCTGGAACTCAACCCCTGGGCGTTTGGTTCACTGCCCCCAGACCAAGCGCTTGCTGTCAGTCCTGGCACTGCCAGCAACCTTCAACGTGGCTGGAATGACTCAAACCAGAAAACGCCTAACAAGACGACAACCCTTATCAACAGCCTTTCGTTCCCCCACGGCAACCAAAGCATGCTCCCAGAGCAGCTCTGCCCAGACACGGCGCGGGTGCAGCTGACACCCAGTATGATGTTTGGATGCAGCAGGCTCTGCCCCAGAGCTAAGCCAAGCTTCAGGGATCAGGCAGAAACACTTTCCGCATCCCCGGACGAGCCCGTACGGCAGATTTCTTTGCCAAGTGCTTCTCCACCCGAGCTTTCTATCTCAAGGCAAAGTGCTCCACAGCCCAATGGCTCTGGTACCCACATGGCACCTTCATACCGCAGACGTCAGAGCTCCGGCACTGGTGACGCATTACTCAAACACGTGGTGACTTGCTGCTAAACCCAGCAGCCGAGCAAGCAGAGCTCCCCTTTGTCGTCGGTTGCCCTGGGCAGCTGGAGCTTTTTCTGGCACCCGACTAGCAACGTTGTGGCTTTTACCTCATGTGTAGAAATGAGACAGGACATGGATTCAGGCTTAGCTTCTTGCTACATCTTTAAAGGAAAGTGTTTGGGGTTAGCACTGGCCGGCCACTAAGGTGCCATCAGGGCTGCTTTTTAGAAGCTAAAGACAGCAAGGTCCCTCTTTCTGGTGATTTAAGCCTTCTCTTCCAGCAGCATAGCCACATTGCTTTCCTACCTGAACCTGTCCTTCCACGCCCTGTCAGATCTGTGCTTTTCGGGGCAGCGAGGATGCTGTGTGCTGCGTGGGCATGGTGCCCTGCAGGGAGGTGCAGCGATGGAGGGGGAATCCAGTGCTCCCCCATACGTTACAACCAACCTCAGCAGCGAGAGGAAGGCCCTGTGCGTGGCACAGCTGCAGGCTTCACCCTCGGCAGAGGACAGCACTTCACATTACTCGTGTCCCAAGCAGTTATAGGAATCGAGAGATTTCCTGGGTCGCTCTGGCCAAGCTGCTTCGTGGCTCCCTGCGGTGCTACCACAGGACTTCAGCTGGCCCCTGTCCTCCTCCCTATCACCCCCCCTTGCTTTTTGCCAAACTCCAATGCATTTGCTCGGATCATGCAGTCCTTTGCTCTGCAGCACTGTCCCCTTACACAGGCTAAGCCATTCCTAGGATCAAGTACCAGTCAGATGAGCAAGACTGGAAAAATCTTCCCTCCCCCTCCACGCGAGTCCCATATTGTCCTGTTGTTGGTATAAACCACAGATTGCTTCATGACTTTCTGGCACCCACAATCTACATCATCAGCCAGTGAGTGGGATGGGTCATATACGCGTGAGAGCGCCTGGGCAAAACCACAGAAGGGTTAACCCTGCAGCGGGCTGAGGGAAAATGGAACCAGTATACAGAGGGCTCTCAGAGGAGCCAGAGGCTATGACTCACTGGGAGGGGCTGCACAAAAACAGGGCTTTCAGGGAGGCCCACAGGAATTTCTTTAGGGAGATTTTTCCCCAAGAGACAGGCAAGGGAAGGCACCTCACCTTTCCCATCTCGGAGAGGATCCGGTGACTGCCCTGCCAGGAGGGCAATCGCTATTGTCCGGCCAATTGTTTCCAGTCTGGCTAAAAACGGGATGACAGGAGACTAATTGCTTCATTGGAGAAAAAAACCCAAAACAGTCTGGAGTGACCGAATTATTTTGTAGACTGTTGTTGTTTGGGTTTGTTTCCATCCTGGCTTAACGAGCATTAATGACTTCAGTTGCAGGAGGAAGGGGGAGGGAAGCCATTAGGGTGAGAACGGGATCCACACAGACATCTCTCACCCAGCACACACTTCTGCCCCAGACAACCTCTACAGCTGCGCTGGCAACAGCGCCGTGCGTCCCTCCATCCATCCTTCCCTCCTCCGGCCCTTCAGAATGAGGAAGGTGGCTGAGAGCAAAGGGAAACGGTAAGTTTGCCTTTTTAATCTGTCTGACTGGAAGTGCCAGCCTTCCCACAGCTCAAATACTTTAGCGTGTTAGCTATGGTCGGCGGCGTTTCCAGAAAAAACTGCTGTCCCTTCTGAGCGGTAGGGCAACAAAGGCAAAACATCCCAAAAGAGCGGATGCTCCAGGAGAAAGCAGTAGAGCCCAAAGCCTGTAAAATAAGGTTTGTTTGTTTTTTTTGCAGAAGCCACACTGAATCTTCTGAGACTACTTCTGGTGTCCAGAGAGACAGAATGAAACCTAAAGCCAAGACACGTAATTAACATTGAAATTCTTCCTTACGTAACAGTGCCTGGGACGCAGCCGCTCATTTGGCCAATGCTGTGAACGGCCCTGCCAACACAGGCCAAGGAAAAAAGCCTGTGAGCAAGCGAGCAACGCCTGTGTTATACCCAGCAGCTACAGGCATCCTTACATACTCAGCGTGGGCTTCAGGGAATTAGGAAGCAGGAGCCTATGGGAATTATGTGCTCATATCTATAAGCTAACTCTACTGAAGGACAGCCGTCTTGTAACTGGACACATCCTGCAGGGAACAGAACAGCTTAAACCACCCCAGGTCACAGCAAGGTCTCAAAGAAGACACAAGCAGAGCAAAGACTTGGAAATATTAGGAGCTTCCCTGGAGAAGAGGTGGAGAATTTCAGCACGAGTCTGGTTGTAAGAAAGTAAAGAGAAAGTAGGGAAGGCTCTCAGTCAGTCAAACAATGACTTCAATTAGCCTGTCCTAGACATGATAGAACATGGAGATACCTGACACTCCATGCCACATTTAACTCATGCAGAGGTAACAGCTAGGCCTCCAAAAACCATCATCTGACATCCCCTCCCCTTTACACGTCCCCAGTCTAATGTCAGATTACCGGTTCATGGCAATAGTTGGAATTTGCTGTCTTGCTTCCTGACCAGTGGGGATCCACAGATGCCACCAGCTGATGCTGGGAAGCAGCATCCAACAGCTCCGGCAGGAACTTCTCCTGGCTGCCCTGTGGCTTGGCGAGAGCCGTCAGTCCTGAAGGACCCCAAAGGCAGCTGGGACTGGAAATGATGAGGTGCAGTAAATAGGGCAGGCTGCAAGACAGTTTTCCATTAATTTTATCACACAAAATACCTGTCTTTCCCCTGGGGCTATCTATCCCTGTCAGGGTAGTCACCAATTTGAGTAAGCAGGGCAATTTCGCTAGATCAAAAGAGTGTAGGGGGATGTGCAACACAGAGAAACTCCACTCATGAATCAGACTTCAGCCCACTCGAGCCGCAGACGTCGTGTGGCTTTAGAGGTTTGAAAGCCAGTTATACTTTGCTCTGACTCCTTTCCAAAACATCATGATTTCCAACACAAAGCACAAGGTAGTATTGCTTTTCTGAAGGCAGGCAGGAAAGTATGTTTCAAGTGGCTCAGTCACAGATAAAAGCTATCTATTTAACAGATACAGTGCAATAAAAGCTTATTTGGGCATTTTCTCTTTGTGTAGAGGTAGGGAAAAAATCCTCAGTTCAGATACGAGTTACACTAGTCCCATCTCAAACCTACCACCAGCAGATTGGCTGTCATCAATCTGCCACCACAATTTCGCAATTAACTGTGCAGTTCAAAGCGTGAGTTGGACCAGCTGAAGCTTCGCTGTCTTGCTGCATCTCAAGCAGCACAAAGAAGATGGAGAGCTGTAACCCTCCCGCGGGGGTTGGCCCTGGCCCTGGCCCCAGAGAGACCCCAGCAGGAGCAGCACTGGCAGGGCCAGCTCTTGCTCCATTCTCCGGGCCGTGCCACGCTCTGACCTTCGCGGTGGGTGGGCTGTCTCTTTGGGAGCTTGGCCAACTGGCGTGAGTCAGAGCAGCTCCTTGGCTTTCTCATTTATCAAGGCTGGGCAGAGAAGCAAGAAGCAGGAGCTAGCTGCCAAGATCTTTGCTCCCTCCTGTCCTCAACAGTGGCTGAAGGTAGAAATTCTGGCTGCAAAGCTGCTGTTCAGACACCAGGTTTTGAACTAGTGATATGAGAAGTACTGAAATGGGGAGCTCCAGCTAGGAAGGATGGTTATAAAAGAAGAGGGAAAATTTTAGAGAAAGCGCATGCAATGGCAAAGGCTACATTAAGTTGATAAGATTGTGTCAAAATCCCCAAAACATAGATAAGTATACAATCCCTCAACTTACAGTCAAGAGATACTGACAAACAGAAATACAAAGCACACTAATTCAGCCTTTAGGCACAAGTCAACAAGGACATGGGACCTTGCTATATTTTCATACTCAGGTAAATGTCAAAAGGAACGTAACCAGATCCAGAGAAGGGAGGAGAAAACCCGAAGCTCGCATGCCAAATGTCACACACCAGCTCAGACGCTAGCACGGGTGCCTCAGAGCCTGCATGCTGAAACGTGCTACAGCCTCACTACAACAGCACACACAGGCTTATTTGAAAGCCCAGGAAGAGTTTGAAGGGATCCCTTCATACTGCCCCTTCTACCACACAGGTTTGCACATGGAATAATTTCCCCCTGCTACCTTGCACAGCTAACCCTGTTTTTCCCAATCCCAACCCCTACCCCATCCCGGGTCCCCTGCTCCAGCCGCTTTCCTTTTCCACCACAATAAACAAAGAAGCCACGACCCACTTTGGCAAGGCACCGTGACACTGCTGCCTTCCCCAAAATGGCATAATCAGAAATGGTTCAGATGCAAACACTCACGTCCTTATTGGATGGACTTTGCCACAGCAGTACACCTGGATCGGAGATGTAGCTAGTAAATAACCTCTCCTAGCTGGAAGTCATTTTCCTGATTCAGGAGCACTGCTCTACTACGCTGCCAAGAGATTTGTGAAAGCGGCTCTAGATGTTAATAATAAATCGTGCTTGTGAAACTTTAATTGATTCAGAAAAAAATCAGCTCAGAGCATGGAGGATCGCTGTGGTTTTGAACAGATCATACCTTGTACATGGTTGAGACTTGAAGGCTTGCTCCCGTTTCCATTGTTGTCAGCTGGAATACTGCCACCTGCTTTAGTGGAATAATAATCGGGTAATACAATTCCGAGACTAAATTGTGCCTTTAGGCACAGCCTCATAAAAGGGGAGGTTCTTGATCCTACTAACAGCAAAGGTGTTATGACTCAGAGGCCAAATGATGAGTAATGCTTTCCCCTCGCTCCATGGGAATAGGTTTAGCAACGTGCATCCTGGGCCACCACAGCAGATAACTACAAGCCCCAGCACCAGCGCGGCTGCCACGTAGAGGGCAGAAGCAAAGCTGTGCCCGCCATCCTGCCCAGGGTACCACTGGCAGAAGATGGAGTTTTCTCCCACAGAAATTTTGAATTGTAAACCAGACAACTATTACTGCAGTGTTGCCATGTAATAGTCAAAATTTTCTACTGTGTTACTATTTTTAGTTTATTTCTGTATCATTACAGGTAGCTGATGATTCTGAACTAGAATCTAGAGACAAGGTCTTAAAACAGTGCATCATTGATAGGAAAAGTTGCTGGGTGACTTTACAAAATTCCTCTGTTTGCATAAAACCAGAGTACCTACATGCTCACTGGCATAAAGAACAAAATCCAAACATTGGGATTATTGACCAAGGAAACATCAGGCTGATCTTGCTACAGCTAAGAATAAGTCAAATTCTCCCCGGATAGCTATGGCAGTTGCTGCAGGCCAAGTCTGTCAACACTGATTTTCTCATTGTCTCCCTTACATATATAGGAGCTTCACCCACTGCAACACGTCATGTTGCAAGAAATCTTCCATTTCAGCAAGTCAGAGGGAGCAGATGCAACAGCATTTTGTTGGCATAATCTTTGTTTTACAAAATTGTACAAAACATTTATTAAGGTTGACAGAGACCTTTTCCTCAGCTATATATATCAGCCTCCCTAATGCTAACTCAGGGGTCATATTCTCTGACATTAATATTGAAAGCTTCCTTGAGCTGAGGTGGGTACAAAGATCAATAAAATGGTTGGATTAATGCTGGGCAATTCTGGAGGTCTCAGAGCAAAAGTTTTCAAAAATAGGTCCTTAAAATCATAGGCCTGAATGCCCTTCATGTCAGGGAACACATTAAAAGTCAGATGAACAGTTCTGGGTAAAAAGGTAGCAATAATATTTAGGGGAGGTTTTTAAAAATAAATTTTACATAACAACTAAACATTTATTTAAATTTTTATTTTTTCTCCTTCTCATGACCTTCATGCCTTTGAAAAAAAATGAGGAGGGCAGGAAAGGCAGAAAAGTGGTCTTTTTGTATAAAAGTTTCTTAGTTCCAGAAGTTCTAACCTAAATATTTCCAGGTGCCCTGGGACTTAAAGACTGAGCCTAATTCTGGGCTCCTTTCTTTAAGAACTTGTCTGTAATTGCTGCATGTAGCTATTTCTCAAATTGCATCTCCATGCTTTTTAATTGTGAAATGCCTTCGTAAGGATGTATTAGTCATGAAAATAATGACAGAACACAAGTCACATGTAATCACTTATCTCCTCCACAGATGAGAAGTATTGCTTATTTTGATTGCACCAGTATCAGAATTCCCAACTAACACTGAACTCTCATTTCAAACATGCGGTAAGTGAGAGTCCATGCCTCAAGAGTGTAGTATACAAGTTATTACATGCAAATGTAACAACTACACCAAAAGAGAAGAAGAGTGAAAGTACGAGAAACTTGCACTTAGGTAAAGGTTATCCAGCCTTGGGGCAGGTGGATGAACTACACAAACTCTTGAGGCCCCTTCAAGCTCTGTTTTTTAATGATTTATACAAACTCATTATGTGCAGGGTTTGCAGGTTTCAAATCAATCCCTGTAAATAACCATAAAGGAAAAGTAGACACTAGCAGAGCCAATAACTTCTGTAGGCTATTCAGTAGTCCTTAGTCATGTGGAAAGTTGCATTAAAGTTCACAGACTATATACAGTGGAGTCAATGGGGCACAGAGATCTGATATGTGGATCTCAAAACAGGACTGCTCTTCGTAAGCATAACTGTAAATCAGGACTAAACTGTCCTGCACAGTGACTGATTAAACATGACATGGAAACGTGAGAGGCTGGGTTTTTTTTCTCTGCACTTTCCATTTGATCAAGTGCAGAGAAACAACACTTTAAACACTGCATGCCAGAGGCTGTAAAAGAGCCCAGCTTACAAGCATGCAACAACCACATTTGAGTGGAAAACAATGTGGAAGATGCACTGTCTAGAAGCACAAATCAGTCTACACGAGCTGTTGACTGTCAGATAAGATAGCCACAGACATTACTACACTCCTGACCCTAAGAGACATTCCTTTATATTTTCTAAAGCTGAATGAAGCGTTTCCAGAGACGGCAGCAAGAAAATTTCTGTTCTACACTAAGCAGTTGTAGGGACAGGGCTGTTAGTATGCTATTCTGTGCCAATTTGCAGCTTTTAGCTGATTTGCTTCACTCGTTCACCATAAAATCAGCTTATATTTCATTCTTTCCACTGTTCTCCAACATAGCACATCCTTCATTTTTTTCTACTTACATATACCTACTCTCACCTTCAGGGCTCCAATCCAGGAAAGCACCAAGTCTAGGAGCTCTCCTGAATCGAGGTCGCGAAGCAGTAGGGACCAGATCCCACAGCTGAGGTTCTGGTGCTCCACAAAGCGGAGATTCACACCCGTTTTGGCACTGGCTGAGCTGTTTCCCACCCTTCCCTCTCGGATCCAAACAACATGCCGGCATGTAGCCGAATCAGGGTGGGGAAGAAGGAGGCATCAGATACAGCAAAGACTACCTACAGATGCATCTACTGTAGCACATTCAAGCAAAAACTTTCAGAAAAGCTTAAAAACACCTCATTAAACAAAAGATTTATCATTATTTGCTAAGAATACAAAGCTTTGCATAGCACCTAAGTAAACCAATGGTAATCCCTGGGTAGTCCCCAAGCCAGTTTGCCTTGCAGGGAACTGCTGGTATCAGTCACAGATCCAGTTCAACTGCTAATTTACCTCCCTGGGGGAAGCCCCTTTACTTCACGGGGAAATAAGATCTGGCTCCAGATGTGAAAAAAGGACATGAGATGAGGATAAACAAAATCACCAGTTGCCAACCCGCCCTCTCCCCCACCCCCCAAAAAAAGCAACAGAGAGAAAATATGAGGGATCCCATGTCTACAATGTCTTGATCCATGGAAAAAGCAAACAGCACACTAATAAGAGTTGCTCTGTTAACAGTGGCTGTATGTAATTAGGAAAGGCATTCAGCTTCTGTTTTCGGCATGTAATTTTTAATTGATTTTGCTGAAAGAAACTTTAGCGTTGTTTCAGTTAGTAAGAGTCTTTCCAGCAAAACTGGTCTCCATAAAAGGCTTATGTAAACCTTCCTTCGAGTGTCACAGGCTTATTGTTTGAATTGGCAGGGAATTAACCTGTTGCAAGTAAGTCATTCCCTATAAAAGCCAACAGTCATGAGACACACAGCTGCAGACAGGTCTCCTACACTAAGGAAAGGCAATGACTTCAGAGACCTAGCCAGTATCCAGCAATCTTTCCAGATCCCAGAGGAGACGGAGCTTTTCCCTGTCATAAGGAGTACCACACACATGAAGGTGATGCTTCCAGGTAACACACAGAGAAGTAAACACTTACTGTTAATGAGCCTATCTTATTTTCCCCAAGAGCTAGCGTTCAGCCCCAAGGCAAGACCATGTTCTCATTTGGATAATTGTATAATTATCTTTTGCCTTCCAAAGGGACCACACATCCTATTAAACACAATCAAGTCACGGGACCTACTTAATGGTGGCTGGTGCCACATCAGAGCATGGGGACTCTGTGCACACCATCCCACATTCAGAGGTGTGGTGGAGCACAAGCAGACCCCGAGCATCTCTAGAAGGGCCAGCGGCATTAGGAATAGCAATATAGCTTATTCCACAGCCTTTGTGTTTAACTAGCACAAGCCCTCAGGGAAAAAACAAGGTTCTTCAGCCAGCCAACAACCAGTCCTTCTCCCAAGATCTCTAGCCCACCCTTTTAGCTCTTCTGGCTCTTGGTCAGCTACATTACCTACATCCTAAACGATGTATCTGCCACCATGCTGTGCCAAGCGGTGAGCTGGGGCACATAGGTGTCTCTACTATCCAACTCTATACCTAGGGCTGGCAAAACCAGCATTAAAGTGTAGGGTGACGCTGCCTCTGCTTCCAGATATAGTTCGGGTACGTCACCATGTACTGCATGCTGCATCACCTCTGCAGGTAGCGGAGACATGCTCTGAAAAGAGACTGTCTCAGCCCACGAATCCTACCAATAAGACACATTTGCAGAGGGAGAGAAAGAAGGTTTGTCATAAAAATCAAGACCATGCCACTAGGTTGGGTTGATTGCTCTATGTCGCCTGTAAAAAGGCCATTATCTTTCTGAAATCAAAAAAGTCTGCAGGGCAAACCCCTAAGCCCCCTGCTCCAAAAAAACCCCAAAATAACAAACCACAACAACCAAGTTTAAGAAAACATTTGCATTTGCCCTTGGTATGCAGGTATGATGCCTCTATTGAGGGACACCGTGTAGGTGACTTTGGCAAGCGGACTCATCCACTAGCAAAGCTGTACATCAACCTATGGGAAGGTTTGAATTTGAGGGCAGCATGACAGACAGTAGTGCTACATGGAAGAAAAAGTCCTGCTTTTAAAAGAAATCTTTATAATCATTTACTATCTCTTTGCTTTTTAGAAGACTATGAGTGGACTAGCTTACTTGCATCGAGCCAGCCACTGTGCAATCTAATGCTGTTCAGATGTGCATGCTGTTTTGTTTTGTTTCCGGCATGCACAGAAGCCAAAATATGCTTGCCCTACCCTGGGAACTGCTGAACTGGAAAGTGAAAGTCAGGAAGAGCTGCCTCAAGAAAAATAGCACATACCATCTTTAGATAAAAATCACAAACCAACCTACCTACCTACCTGCAACAGGACCCGGCATACTATTTTCCTTTAGAAGTAAGCTTAAAGAAGGCAGCAGTGCAAGAATACTGGCCTGTGAGCAAAGATTTTATCTACAATAGCCTTATCACCTAACCTTTTCCTGGCAACATCCAGCATAAGCTGATCCCAAATATGTCCTTGTCCTACTCCTCTGTGGTTAAGAGTGCGCTATATACTATGATTTGACATGTTGAAAAGCTTGCTTTCATGGCTGGGTGCATTCTAGTCCTATCCCCTGTATGATGGGATAAGGAACCACACTGTACTTGTTGACACTTTTTTTCAGGAAGCAACTATAAATAGACACTGCTGAGTTGACAGCTAAGCTTCAGCTTAGGGCAAGACAAAGATGTTTCCCTGATAAGGCCAGAAAGCCATCGCTCCTTTGCAGTGATGCAAATGAAAAAAAAAACCCCAAACCAAAACCCAAACCAAAACCCAAACCCAAAACAAAACTGTGAAACTAAAAGCTCTCTTTTAAAAAACCCCAAAGACACACACGTACGTCTATGGGACTTCTATTCTGGCTGGGATTTAGTAACAAAAAGCGGCTTCCTCTATGTGAGGATCAAACTCGCTGAAAATTTCAGTTGCATCATAAAAAAACCATCCTATAAAAGCACCGATCCAGCAGTAAGCCTGGTTTTAATGTTAAAAAGTCACATGTAACCAAAATACACCATCTGCCTCAGGAACCTCATTCTCACGGACTCACAGCAGCAATTGCAGAAATACTGCGCTATGGCTATTTCAAATTGCGTATGCGTGGCCAGAAAAGGAATCAACAAACACCTGATTTTAGCCGTTACCAGCAGTCACCCCAGGCCAAAGTGACATATTTCAGCTACTTCTTGACGAACTTTCAGTGCTGGCTCTCAAGCCTCTCTGGCATTCCAAAGAATAGAAGACCCAGCTTTTGGCAGCACTTGTGGCAAAAGCAACTTGACTTACCGGGAGAACGCTCACTGTGTTGGTAAATGCAGACTCTCTCCTGACCTGCTTAATCTTGAAGGGGGCAAGGAAAAATACAGTCTTATTATGTTTAAGTTTAGCCCAGAAGACAAACAAATGACCCAGGGTATTCTAGGCCAGCAACTCTCTTACTCCATTGACCCTGGGAATCCAGAAAGAAGAGGCACATTGAACAGCCTGTGGCAAAACACTTTCTGGTCAAGTTTTTCCTGGTGTCTCTCCCCCCTGCTCCCAGCTTCCTAAGCAAGCACTCACATTCTGATCATAAACTCTCCAAATTCTCTTACACAACTGCAGTGATTCCCTTCTGAGTATCTGCTTCCATCCTGCAGACTACTTCCCGGAGCCCGGTGTTCGTGACCTGACAGAAGCAACCTCGGCTCACTACAGCCACAGCCAGCAGCTCTCTCCTCTTACATCTTCCAGAACGGAGTCACCCCGACTAATTTTAAAAAAACAAGTCATCCCCCTGCAAATCTGCCTCGTGCAGCTGAAGCTACCTGACTCCGCAGCTCAACCAGTTTCTCAACAAGATCAAAGCCCATGCAGTTGTTCAAGGAGCTTTTCAATTACTCCTCCAGTTTCTATCATGAATTACAGCAGCACTTGAAGAGTGCCAAAACCCAGAGAGATCGATTACTCCTGCCCTGTGACAGGCAGCAGGCTGGGGAGGACAGGACAAACTGCAAGCACAGTGGCATTACATTATGCACAGACACAGTTTTGCCGCTGAATGATTGACAATAACTACTGGATGTCACTATTTTAAGGATAATGTCATTTGCGTAATTATCTGGCGGGGTCTCTCTTCAGCGGCTGGCATTATTCACAAGGGAAGAATTAGACTGAAATCCAGCTGTAGAGTAAGTAGATTTGCTATTCTGTGCAGACAATCACTCTGCTTTAGAAGCTCAATACATATGGTATATATCACTACTAATTTTCATGCTCTCAGGACCTGCAGAATACTAAAAGGACAGTCCTTCTCTATTTCACTGTGCCACATATATCATATGATTTCATACTTAAAAATAATTTAATATTCTCTGTCCTCACCTGACCATCTGTTTCTTACTGCAGCTCAAGCTAGGAAGAGAAAGAGAAGTTGCTTTTACTTGATTTATCCTGTCATCTCACCATCAGATAGGCAAGTGTCCCCTGCACAGCCCCCGTCCCTTTGGCCACTTTAGCCCTCAGCTATTCTCCTTTTAGTGTGTTCAGACCTGGGTTTATCTGATACGGGAGGACACACTACTAAGCACAGGACTGCATTGCCTGGGTTAAACTACGTAAAGCCACAAACCAAAAGGCATTTGGCCCAACCCACAGTCTGAAATGGTACTAACAGAGCCTGACTGGGATTGGAACTGGTCCCATCCTGGACCCAGCTGTGGGTCCCAGCTGTACAAATGTAGCCAAGCAGCAAAAAGAGAGAGTTGATGTTATTCTTTGCAGTGCTGGCATGCCACCACTGGGACTGAGCAGGGCTACAGCAGACCATACCCAAATACGCATGCTTTGCTGCTGGGACCCAGGTAACAGTATTCCAAAGAAAACAACTGACTGTTCGTCCTTTCCAGTGCTCTGGGCCAGAGGATGTCAGAGGTGTTCTGCAAAGCACGTCAGAAAGAAACCTTTCTGTATAACCAGACTGTCAGTGCTGACATCTCCCTGCTCTAGCTGTCCTGTTCCACCCGAGAAGAGGTCTCGCTCTGCCCCTGGCATATATGTGAAGTCAAATGGTCAAATCATCATCTTGGCCAGGAAGGCCTCTGCAAAGCAGACTGGCTAGCTGATCCCTGCTGGCTGGTCTATGCCTTGATGCTTGAGCTGATAGGGGAGCACTTTGGCAGTACAGAAGGAAAAAAATATAAGCAAACTGCCCCCCTGAGTACAGGATAATGACAAATAAAAGGAGAGTTGCATATGGGAAATAGCTTCCTGAGAACAGCCTCCAGACCTGGGAGCAGAGGCTGATGGAGGGAGGCAATGATGCTCCGATCCTGTCGCAAACACAAAGATGCCAGACATGGACAGGAAGGAAAAACTCCTGCTGTAGGATCATGGCAGGAATTAAGAGACTTTCAGTGGCTGAGCATCAAATAGATAACACAGGCCCATAGCTAATACAGGGAAACAAAGAGGCACGGGTGTAACCAGTACATACTGGCCTTTAAATAACAGGGTACACAGTGGCAAAAGCAACAGCTCCTTGCATTTACCTCCCAGAAAATCTAGGAAGGTTTCACTTAATGCCTTTCCCTTTGTCATCAGTTTGACATGTACTCTCCAGCAGCAGGTCCGGCCCAGAGCAGCCCAGCAGAAGCTTCTGTCGGTCAGCAGCTAATGCTCAGCAGCCACGCAGGCACCTGAGGTGCAGACAAGGGGCAGTTCTGGGGCTAATATAAACCAGCTACGTGAATTGACACCAACGAAAAATCTAGTCCCTGCGCCTCAGAAGGAAAACCTGTTTTTCTACGTGCTCACACACATATCATAGGAAGACCCTCCCTGTAGTCAATGCTGCAGCCAGAAATTCCACTCCTTCCTGGAAGCTGGCACACCTTGGACAACGTGCAGGGGCAAAGTGGAGGTTTTGTTGTCCCAGCCAACAACTTGTTCCTGGTGGGCAGCAAGTGACAGTTATTTATTCAAGCAGAAAACTCGAGCTATCATCTCAGCCATGGGGTTCAGACAAAGAGAATGAATGAATGAATGAATGCAGAGCTCACCGATAAATGATGCCTCTTTCATGGAGAAACATAAGGGCTGAAATAATTTCTGCAGCATAGAACCGGGCCCGATCTTCATCGAAGCGACGCGACTTCTGAATATGGAACATCAAGTCCCCGCCATTTACGAACTCCATCACAAAGAACAGGCGATCCTTCACACACGCAAACACAACAGATATGAACAACGTTAATCATATCCTCTGTCAGGCTTAGAAAATTCTAAGTAAAACTATTATCTCCCAAACAAAAACAGATTAAGCACCCATAAGACATTGGGGTGGGAAAAAAAAAAAAAAGTGCTGACTTTTTCAAGGAAAGATTAAGTCAATACTAGGAAGATCTGTTAGTACCCCCCTTGTCCTGCACTCCCCACAAAAATTTTGCCCCCAGTAATGAAATTAATTCCTGTTCACATGTGGATTAAGCATATCAGTAGGTGTGTGCTCAACATTAACTGCCTCCTGGAGGGTTTCCCAAACTGTCCTTAGCCTGAATCCGCAGAGGATGATACCCCTGAGTGAACACAAGAGATCTGTAAAATGTCACTTGCTCCATACTAAACACCACAGCTCTCGGGGAAAAACACTGCATAATATGATGTGCATAACCAGACTGCTCACGGACTGCAGCTTCACCACAACAGCACAAGGGCCCAAGAACAGCAACGACGATGCTGTCTCGAGGGTGTCCTGACACTAGTTCTGGAGAATGTGCGTTGTTTTCCAGAATGGGATTTCCTGCCATACACTTGCACAGCAGCTGCCTTTTGGGGCTTCAGATTTCAGCTTTCCTCATTAACCTGCAGAGACCTCTGGGTGGTGAAGGAACTGGTAAGGATGAAGTATAAACCAAAGTTTCTGCTGGGCAGAGAAGCAACCTGTTCAATAAAGTTCAGCTCATTAACCACAGCTGCTGGTCTCTGAGGATTCTTTTTGGGCTTTTTTCTGGTTTTCGCAAAAGTCTACACATAGGGAGGCACTTGCTTAAGCTGCACGCTCAACCGTCTGGGTATGCGTTTAATGCGTGCAAAAGGGGTGCTCGCTTAATTGTGAGAGGAAGGACACATAGTGATTTGTCACAAAACTAAACCCTAGAATTGTTGCAGTCTGGTTCAAAAATTGCCCCTAGTAGTTGTTTCAGGACATTCAGTATCGATTGTTTCAGTTTTACTCTGAATACCAGGAACAAGAAGACTGGAAAAGAGGCATACAATTCAGTTGCGACCAGTCAACCTTTTAATGGTACTATTTGCACTTCTTTTCCCACAAGCCCCTTCCCAGGTCTGATGTTAATCATCTACAAGCTAGTTTGAAACACTCTCTAAGTTTAAGAGGATAAGCATTGTTATGCTCCACTTTCTGGCAGCCAGCCAGCTTGAAATGACTACTGGTATTAACATCTTGAGATGCACACAGCAGAAGAAAAGCAACCAGGAATCTTTTCATTCCTCTCTGGACACAAGCAGGAAAGCAAACGGCTCGTGACAGATGAGGACAGCTTTCTTCTTGTCATCATCATGGGCTCTGCTCAACGGCTCCTTCCAGAAGCTTAGATGCGTTCCCAGCAATCTCACGATGCTACTGCGTGTAGCACCAAGGCCACGTGTTAAGTGCTATCTCCAGTCCATCTAACAACAATACTTCATTGTTTCACTTTGCCTTTATTACAGGGCAGCTGAAAGACACCCAAGCTGGCTCGTATACAGCAGCAGCCTAAGCCAGAGCAGCACAAACTCTGCAAACCCACCAGCGACCTTGGCTCTTCAGTCCACATCAGATCTCTAATGCCACGTCCTCGCTGCAGTTGGTTAAACTGGGTCTGGCTACGCTGCGCCTACCTGTTCAGCAACCCTTCCTCCAGCTGCAGCGCAGATATCACCTCCGCCTTGCCAGTCAGGCCAGCTTTTACATCTCCTTGTTATTCTTTCCCACCTCCTTCCTTGCTGATCTGCCCACATGCCACGTGCTTATCTAGCCCAGCTTGTCCAGGCATCTCTTCAAGCTCATACTTAAAAGAAATCCCTCTTGCCAGATCTCCAACAGGAAGTGATTTAATTTACCCGCAACCTGATGAAGGAGGTGTGTGTATGTATTTATGTAATAGATATGCTTGTATAAACACGCATACAGTTAGGTGAACATGCATACATTTTCTACTCTTTCCTTAAAGGTGAGCTTCAGGGAAACAAAGGTAACTCTCCCTATCTTAAAACATACACGTCCTGTTTCTCCAGTGCTGGCAAAACTCCACAGCCCATCTCAGACTTCTGGATGTACTCGTCTGTACTATGATGCTTAAAGGAAGATACTACTTTTTTCTCAAATGTTCAGGTGAGCACAGAAACAGCTGGTTTTAAAATTCGCATCACTGCTGACATGGAATTAACAGCTTTTTGTTACAAACAGCTCTTGCTTCAGACTAACTAGAAACCTGAGCAAGTATCATTGCATGTGTTACATGGTGCTCACAAGTGTGACAGCTAATGCCTCACCTTCACCCATGGTATGATTTCACAGGTCAAGCATAAATATGGATTATTTAATTACCGAAGCTCTCCCATTTAGGCCTGACAGAACTTTGGACTACCCATTTTTAATTTTTTTAAAAAAGAGGTGCAGCTAATTGTCTGTCCAGTTTCCTAACACTTAGAAATCCCATGGGGTTGCTTCCAGAGTAACTGGAAGAGCAGGATGAGTATTACAATTTATTTGTAATACAGCATTTGTGCATTGGCCTGATACATACCTGGCAAGAATTATTAGAAAGATCAGCACTAATGACCACCCCTTGGGGACCAGGATCTAAAAGCCAAGCAAGGTCTTCCATTTTTACTCCTAAGCAAGGCCATTAGCTTGCCAAACCGCAAAGACCCACTACCCTTCCAGGAGTCATTGAGAAGTGAAATAAACAGTGGTATTTTATGAAAAAAGGCAATTTGCAGCAGGCAGAGTAAGAGTGAATAGATAGTTTAAAAAGGAGACAGGAAAAAGAAATCTTAAACCAACAGATAGTTCAGATACTTGCAAATTTGACCCTAAGAGTTATGTGCCTCCCCCTTCCTGGGGACTAGCAACAGGAATTAGGAGGAGTTGAAAGCTGGAGCGTTTGATAGGGCTTAATGCTGAAATCCTCGCATTGCTGTTGTTCTATTTTGCATTGTTCAGAAGTCTTCCCTGATCTGCTATCTCTGACGTCAGCAAAAGTAAGAAAGAGCATTTGAGTCAACAGGAAACGGTGATGCGAAAGCCTTCGCAGCAGTGGCAGCCACATGAGGAAGTCACATTGCACCATTTCTGGACTGGGATCGAGATGAATAAAGCTGCAAGCAATTGTTACTGTAAATTAAAGAAACACTCGGAGGAAGCAAATGACGTCTGTGGGATCAGGTGGGTTCACTTCAAGGCTGGCCTACATCTAGAGATTAGCTCTGCCAATTTTAGTGCAAGACAGCTGTTTGGTTTGGGGTTTTGGTTTTGGGGATTTTTTTTTTATTATTTTGTTTACATTTCAGTTTCCCATCCCTATTTGTTCACCTATTAGTAGGGCAGGGGCTGTTGGAAGAACACACTATGTCCTAAGGACAGCGTTTGATAGCAATTACATATACCTGCTTTATTTGTTTGTTGTCTTAGCGGGGTGTTGGTGGGGCTTGAAGAGAGTCCCTGACTGCAAAAGCCACAATACCGGTTACAATCCACACACTGGTTACTGCCTGTTGCAAACACAAGCACCCACTGAAATCCAACTCAAACACCACTTTAGCCCTTTGTCCTCACCAGCTCTATAAGAAAGCTGTTTTGAATCCTCATATACCTTTCCTCTTCATTACCATGGACGGGGGATATATCCAGATTTTATTACAAGAGCATCCTTTCCCTCCCCATGCCCAAAAAAGGCCAGTGTGATGGCTAACTTCCACCCCCTTGTAGTTAAGAGTCATAGCTGATGTCCATGTACTACTCCCACAAGACCAAAGACCTCTAAAGACAGCTGGGGTGAGAGCCTTATCTCCAACCGCAGGCTTTCATACTAAGTAAATTGGACAGGGCAGCCCCATTGTCCCAGTTCAGGCAGCATGGAGGGAGGAGATGGGGAAAGACAAGCCTTTCCTAGGTGCAGACATGGAAGAAGATAATAGCAAAGCTGCCTCCCCGATCCGCCACCCTACTAGAGCTGCTGTGCCAAGGGCAATGTGGAGGCCAGAGGGGACTTCTCCCAACAGAGTCACTGGTGGAGGTTCAGGACACCCACTGGAAAACAGCAACGGGGCCTCTCCAGCCTCCAGAGCCACCAGGAATAGCCTTGGACAAACTCTGCACGTCCCTGTCACAGCAGAGCTCTTCTAGACACTGCTTCTGCCCACACTGATTCCTCTGCAGGACAAGGGGCTGAGCCACCCCAGCAAGCACGCATCCCAGCAGTAATTTCACCCAAGCCTCCTCTTTAGCTGACAGCTGCCATATGAGGAAGAATCTGGAGGATATGGAGACCTGGTTAAATGCTGTTTCGAGCAATGGTCCAATTTGGAGGGGGGGGGGGGAATAATCAAATCAGTCTGGCTCAGGAATTGTGCTAAGTTTGCATTTCATCTTTCTGGAAATAACTCATGCACACAAGTCCTTAGACAATCAGCTTTGGGCTCAATCTGAGTTCACTGAAGCCAAAGGGTTTCCCCAAGAAAACAGTGTTTTGGCAGTTTATGCTTTGCAGAACAGAAGGCAGGCTTTCAAAATTATCTCCATACAGAGACAGCTGTGTCATTGCTTCCCAGCAAAAGTTTATTGTTTCCAAAAAGAGTAGCAGGGCTTAGAAAGCTTGCAAGCAAATTATTACAAGATTATTACAAGAGCTGGCAGGCTCCCTCAGTGCTCCCGATGTTCCTGTTCTTCCTTCGTGGTCCACAACCCCCACACAAAGCAATCTGCCTCAGGTCTTGCTGGGAGCATGCAAATAAAGCGTGCCGTCTCAGTACCAGGCTTCGGAAAGCCACATGTCCAACTCCCCCAGCAGCGCGAGTAGCCATCCGTATCTGGGTCAAGTCACGCCAAAGCGCAGGACCCGGAGGAGGAATAATAAACAGGTTTGTTTCTCAGTATTTATCTGCATAGGAGTAACACAACCATAAACCACACTCAGACGCTACTCTGGGCCAAAATGCCCCCCCCTCCATACCCAGCCCTTCGGCCGAGGCAGCGCCGCATCCTTGCAAGCTGCCTGCTGCTCCCAGCTAAGAGGTTTACAGGAGGACAGGCTGTTCAGGGGAGTTGTACATGGCAGTGTTTCAAAACCAGAGAGGATCGCAGGCGTCGTGAGAACAGGCTCACCGAGAGGGAATCCCTGAATCAACCTTTGCACACATGCACACGTGCACAAGAGCTGAAGCAGATCTAATGAGCTCAGCCCCAAATTTCTGGACGGTGTCAAAGCCACACTCACCTGACTGCAACGGAACAAGACACGAACTTGTGCTAGGTGAAGATTTGCTCCTCTGATTTCAAATCAGAGTAACTACATCAAGCAGAGGAGAAGAAACATCTCCGCACCACGCTTGCTCAGCTAGAATTACACGCACGCATTACTGACGCTTCTTAAACACGGCCGCAGCGATGACTGCCGTGCCGCTCCGCTCGCCGCCGTGGCCCAAGACTCCCAGACAAACAAGGCGGTGGTGAAAAGGCAGCAGGTTTTACGGCCATCTGCTAGCCGATTTTTGGTGCTCCGCTAGCCGTTTTACCTCTCTGCTTCGGCGACTGCAGAAGTACGTGCCAGCCTCAGGAACCACTTCTGCCTAGGAGAAATCAAGCCACAGCAAGGGAGCGCGGCACACACAGCCCTGGGGCTATCGAGACAGGGGAGATCGCTGTGTGCGGCACCTGAAAGGCTAAGAAAGGGAAGGTTTCTTTCTTCTACAGGCTTGGGGTTTTGTTTTGGGGTTTTTTTTATAGCTAGAAGGAGCTGCCATGAAAATTAAGCAAACTCAGGAAGAGGATAAGGTGCATGCGGTGTCTCCTCTAAGCTGGGCAGCTGCTGAGCAGGCTTCTGAGAAGCACAGGTCACTTCCCCATACCAGGCTCATTTTTAGCTCTTTTAACAAAAAGACACCGGCATCATTGTCACAACTACGGGAACAGGGCAGTTATCACCAGTTATCACTTACAACCGCACTCTGCTATCTGACGCTGCTGATAGTGGGCACGACACAGCCTTTCCTACGCCGCGGCAGAGAGGCACATAAACGTCGCCTAGAGAATAGCAAATTGGTTCTTGCAATTTGCATAAATAAACTCTGCGGGGTCCCTCGGGGTAAAGGCTGCCTCCCGTGCGCATGTGTGCGCGGCACCGTATTAAGGCTGAGCTCATTCCAGAAGAGCTGAACAACGACAACCGCAAGCCAGGGTGAGCTGATGGGAGTTGTGGGTTCCCACCTGCCCCGGAAAAAAAAGAAAAAAAAAGAAGAAGAAAAAAAAAAGAAAATGACGCCTCTAACTACACCCTACAAACTTCTGCCCCTGTTTTCTTAACTGCGTGGCTGAAATTTCAAGCTCACAGGCTGGACAGCTTTTATAACACACAAATTCAATCATTTCTCTGAAACAATGCATCCTTTGGGATACGCGAGTGAGCCATATGCGCATCCTTCCTCCTCATCCCCTCCCCTTAAGACACGCTAATTCACAGCAGGATTACATGATTACCTCATCTTTGACCAGAAACTTTTACTCAACATACATGCAAAAGGATTATTTTTATCACTTTTTCACTTGTATCTGTTCCATTAGAAACAAAACAAAAACCCCAATGAGGAAAAAAGAAAAAAAATAAAAAATCTCAGATCTCAGGTACTAGGTCAACCAATTAAATCATGTACAAAAAATGTCTGTGTAATCCCAATTAAAAAAAAAAAAAAAAGCCAGTTTGGCCACCATTAAAACAAAATATCCAAAAAATACAAAACAAGTTGAAAGAAGAATTAAAATTAAATCCTCCCCTCCAGACCTTTTAAAATGGCATAGAAAACTACATAAACACTCCTTCCCACCTGAAAGATCAAAAAATCAAAGGGCTGGCTGAACTTAGAGGGGAATAAATTGAGGAATAAGGAACTAGAATGTATCAAGCTATAGACATCACCCATTAATCAAAGATTTATAGGACATCTGCACCCCTCAGCTGGCTGCTGGTATCATGGTGTCTCAGAAGAGAGTAGCTCTGGCAAAGATCATGCTCTTTTTACAGCCCTCAGTTCAGAAAAAATGCTACTGGAACTGCTGTTTCCAGACTGGAGTGACCAACTTGAGACAGCTCTGGCCTGTTTTTGAAAATACTGAGCTCTGCAGTATTTGCTGGCCTCAGACTGTGCTGGGGAAGGCTAGAGACCTCTACAAGCTCAGCCAAAGGTCTTCAGGAAAATTAAGAGTGTCAAAACACCCAGAGGCCACTTGGAAACAGCTTGTAATGAGGGCTTTGTGGATCCATCCCCTCACCTTAAGCATTACCTGGAAAGCAATTCAGATTCAAAGAGACTGAAACTTAAAGCACCGCTGGGTCACACCTCAGCTAGTTACCTCTTTTCTGAGCTTTGATTGCCTTTTTTTTTTCCCCCTTCCTCCTCAATACTGACTGGCACCTGCTCGCTCAGGCTGCTTGTGACTTGGTTCCACTTTGACCCCTTTTTATGCCACGACTTCCTCGATTTTAAGTCCAAAGAAAAAAATTAGTTTCATGTACTGTGGCTAACCATAAGCAACAGCATCTCCTTCAGCTACCCTTGCACTAAGCTTGATAATTTGTCTAAGTTACAATCTCTCCCATAAGCCACTGCAGACGGAGACAGGCATTTTCTCAGCTTCATAAAAAATGCAAGTATCCAAAGTCCCTCAACAGCCAGGGGTGGGAAAGTTACACTCGGGAGCTACAACACGATGATGGCAGCTAACCCTTCAGTTCATGTTTTCACTTCAGCTCGTATCACCTCAGTATGCAGCCTAAGTGTGGACACCCAGCAAAGTTCACAGATAAAATCAGAAATGCCAGTCTGATCTTGTTCCATGCAAGCAAAACCACTCTGCCTACAAAAAAAAAAACAAAACCAAACCCCTGACCCCGTGTGTTCCTGCAACGAAGAGACCACTGCAAGGTGTTACTGTGCACTTCAGAGAAAGCCGAGCCTTTCAGACCGGGCTTTAGAAGCCTCACACATCTGGTTTACTGGCAACTTGGGCCAGTGTGCCAGCAAAGACGTCATGGGGTTTTGGTGCATGTGAACACTGTAAAACCACAGAAAGAGACTTTTGACCAGTCTGCCTTTATTCGGCACTAGACAGGACAGGAGCCAGAGAAAGGCAGAAAGCGACTGCCCCTCCTGTGGTCGCAAAGCCAACGTGAGGGCATCGCAGCATAAACCCCTGCAGAAGCCGCACCGGAGAGCAAAGGTGCAGAGAGGAAATTCCCCTGTAGCTCCCTGTCCAGCAGCCCCCCAAAAACCTAAACTCACTGCCCCAGGGTCCTGGGTAAAGCACAACTCGAGCTCCTTCGAGCCCAGCTTCAGAAGGACTCCTGTAGCAAGCGCTGCGTTTATGGCCAGAAGGCATGCTAAACTGTACCAAGCTTTTTGGAAGATGCCAGGCCCAGAAGCAGGATGTCCCCATCGACATCTTCACTTGATTTTGACTGGCAGCAACAATGCTGAAGCGTGTGCTGGTCTTCCAGCACAGCGGCTTGGGGCTAGCAACGGCCTCCATGCTCAAGAACAGGGGAAAAAGTCTCAACGCTTGCAGAAAAGCATCCAAGAAGCGCATTTGGCTGTCGGGTATATGCACATATGGAATCACGCCTCCCCGACATGCCAGAGAGGGAAGGCTGGGGGTTTAGAGCCTGGGAGATGATCAAAGCTGTCCTCTCTGCTCCCAAAGGGCTCCCTCTCAGCGCCTTTCAAAGAGAACATCAAAGAGGCCTCACCGCTTCCTTACCGCCCACCAGCACCCTCCAAGGCCTGTGTCAGGACGCTCGTTCATCTAACCAGAGCCCCGGGAAGGTTGCCGCAGCCTTTCCAGCCTTCCTCACCTCCACCGTGCCAGGCTCTGTCCCGGGGCTGCCCTGTGCTCTACCCATCTGGTGACAGTGGAGTGGCTGGTGGACAACCAGGCGGACGCTGGAGATGCCCTGGAGGGACCATGACTGAGGGACTCCCCTGGACATACAAGGGCACCTAGACCTCTCTTGTGGCATCTGGGGGCCAACGGGTGGGTGAGCAGCCAGCCAGCTGCCAACTGCTCAGTCCCACCACTTTGGCTGGTGGGCCCTCGCTTGAAAATTATGCCCCCAGCAAAGGCTCCAGGTTAGCTCTAACACTTCTAGGAGGTGAAATACAGGCTCATCTCTCTAAACACCTGGGTGATCCATGATATGATGCCCACACTGACCCTGGGAGAACTGCTTGAGTGCCCCAAGAGCCAGCAAAGACATGGAGAAACCTTCCCCTTCCATGTCACGAGCGTGACATCAGCCCACAGCTTGTAAAGGGAGCAGAAAGCTGCGTGCCGGACAGCAGGCTGCCCTCATAAAATGGGACCAGTTCAATGATTATGCTGCCCTGGAGTCCCTGAGCCAGTCTTTACTGTCTTCAATAGCACCCCTGCTAGCTATTATCTCAGAAGGACGCTCGTTATAGAAAATCACATCCTTCTGCCAAGTTCTCGTGTCTCACTATTTTTGGAATGACAGAGGCAGGCTCTGTGCCTCAGCAACCCTCAGCAGAGCCACACGGAAAGCAAATCCATATAACGATCAAGCTAGTAGGGACAGTGCTGGAAACAGCATCGCCTGGGGTGACAGTCCCCTGGAAGCACCCTGCAGTCATGAGAAAAGGGATAAGGGCAATAAACATAAACCCCAGAAGCTATTTGACACTATTTGCATGGGAAGCTGATCCCCCCCAGCCCTTTTCATTCTCATGCATACGAGTGGAGACAAAAGGATTTAAAAGCAAACCACCTGTGCAGGAAGGATGGTTCCTAAACTCCAAAGAGTACAGGACCTACTTACTGCAAACTCATTTTAATTAAAACATTCCAGGATCCACATTCCCCAGGATTAAGTTACTGACTTAGCTATTTATACATCTAGCCTCTTTCACCTGTTCTAGGACAGTATTGTTGAGCTGTTGGATGACACCAGTGTCAGGTAAACGGAAACGAGCATTTTTTGGTGCTTGTGACCCCTAACGCAGGATCCACAATTATCCACGGGTCAGCCCCAGCACCTGTCAGCAACTCACAAATTACTGAAGCAGGAGCATAATCCTCTCTGACACTAAAGGATGATTCTAAGGCCCTAGAAAAAGCAGAGGTAAATGGCTTAGGCAAGATGGAAAGATCCCAAGGTGAGGCTTTCAATTTTAAAAAAAGAAATAAATAAAAATTTAAAAAACAGAGATGTAGTGAGCAAGGAAGACCTCACACAGATGCAACTGGAGCAGGATTTAAACTGCTCCCCCCCCCAGCCCCATGAAGGGAGCAGCAGGACTCCTTCCTTGCCTTTCACACGAAAGGAATCTGGAGGTGCAAGTCCAAAACTGCCCAGCCCAGTGCCGGGCACGCTGAGGGCCACGTCCAGCCTCTGCCAGCCTGCTGTGGAGCTAATATTTCCTCTTTAGGCCCTGAAAACTGTCACCTATACCAGGCAGAGACAAGCCTTGCAGCTCCTACCACCTAGTGGCTGCACTGTTTCTCTGCGATGGAGCAAGGAGGCTGTTTGGAGGACAGGCAGCCCCAGCCCACCCTGGGCAAATAACGCAGCCCTTGCTAGTGGGTATCACTTATGCTGCAGCTGAGACTATATTAGGACCACGCTGAGCGGAGGGGCAGCACAAGAGAACAGAAAAACTTTCTGAAAACCATCAGCAGCTAATGGAAGCACAGAAAAACCTCAGCTAGCCCTAAAACAGCGAGCAAAAGCAGCAGCGATATAGATGAACTCAGGTAATGCATTGCTGTTTCTGGTACTCATGGCAGCTCAGCTAATGCTAGATTACTGGTACTACACGACATCGCACTGTGCAGCACAGACATGCCCCAGGCTGTTTAAGTTACCCCTGGGCTGCTTAAGACATGGGAAGAGTTTGCTCGTTCGGGTGGAGTATTATACAAGGGTCAGAATTCAGATGGCTCTAGGTCCAGCCAAACCCTCAACCCTTTGAGCTCTCTGTCCTCAAACTGCTACAGCATTTCAGGGGCTTCCAAGGTCCTTCCTTTCCAGTTTCCACAACTTCCTCTTGAACTGGGAAGGGAGGGCCATACCTGGACACTCCTATTCTAGGTACAGCCTCACCAGTGCCAAGCAGAGGGGATAATGACTTCCCCTCTCAGCTCCTGAAGCAGCCCAGTACGTAATTTAACTTATGTGCACTGCTGGCTCATACTGAACTTGGCACCAACCATAAGCCCCAGGTACCTTCCAGCTGGGCTACTACCCTGCCAGTTAGTCCCTGCCTGTCTTGATGCATCTTATGGGATCAGGCTCTGACTTTGCTTTGACAAATGGTAAGAAGCCTCAAAATGGCTAGTTGTTGAAAAATTCCTTAAAGGCAGGCCCAGCAGGTCATTATTTACCCAGGATCTCCATAGCAGACTGGAGTGATGCTTTTTTTTTTTTTTTTTTTATAACACAAACTGTTAATACCACATTTTCAGAGTTTGGACTGTAAGTGTGATATTATGATGTGGTTTCCATGTAATGGCAAGTGAAACTAGGTATTGTTTTGTGTAACCCTGTCCCCAACTCCAAACATAAGTAACATTTTTAAATATGGCTGCAGGCTGACATTTTGAATAAGTGGTTACTCTTTTATTTTTTTATATATATATATATATTCTTTTCTGCCAAGTTCATGTCAATGGAGGAGATAACCCAATAGCATGTAAAGAATGAGCAGAAACTGTATCAGCCTGGTTAAGACCTCCTGCAAGGACTCTGTCCAATGAATATCCTGCTGTTGCAATCACTTCTCTACTATAGCAAAGGGATTTAATTATGTTTTTATAAGCAATTTAAATCTGGTTATTCTGGATTGAAGTGGGTGTCACCAAGTGCAGAACACGGGCAAAAGGCACAATGAACCACATCAGTCTGAAGTCTACTTTTTCTTTTGTAAACGCTTCCCTTCTTGGTTTTGTTTATTATTGGCAGGAAGTAGTTTTCTGTTACTGAGAATCAAGATAATGAAGTAAAGTGGGATTCAAGTAAAAGAGGAACCTGGGAAAGACTGGAAATAGCAGGGTCCTGCTATGACAAGCATCACTCCCTTGGCACCCTTTTAGAGACTGACCAGCGCTGTGTTCAGGGCCGCAAGGGCTGAGGGGTTCTTCCCTCCGCTCCTCTGACAACAAGCTGGTCCAGAAATTCCTGTTCCAGGCTGCTCTACTGTTTTGCAACCTCCTTTTCATTTCCAGTCTAACTGTATCCATGGCCAGTCTAGACTCATTTAATCTTAGCCAGCATCTTGACAGCTTTGTTTCCCTCCTCAGTGTTCGACATCTGCAGACATCAATCAGATCCTCTTTTTGCTTTCAATTTGCTAGTCTAAACAGGCTGAGTTCTTCCCTTTTTTCCCCCTTTGCAAAAGACTGCAATTACTTCATCAGCCCAGAAGACCTTGTCTGCACCCGTAGCAGATTGCATTCATTTCTTGAACATGACGGATGGTGCTAGCACAGTGACCTTAAATCCTCCCTAAGTTCATCGGAAATACTCTACACAGCCCAGGAGCACATGTGGCATTTTCACATGTACATTGCAATTCAGTAGGCAAAGCCACAGCAAAGAGCATAGCAACGAGTGGCAAAAAACACGGCTATCCTGCACCTGACCTCAAACAGCATGCATCAATACTGGACATTTCTGATATTTTGCATGAGAACTTCAGGAAAGCCATTAAAATTTGGGCCCTGCGTCTTCATATTATGAAGACAAATAAAAGAGGAGTTTCCTTGGTTACTAGTGACAACAGTGAGCTTTAAGTTTTGTTTCTGCTATACAGCACAGCTGCTCTGTGAACCACATAAGCTGTGTGTATATATATATATATATATATATATATAAAAATCCAAAAAACAACAAACCACCTCATTTCTATTGCTTGAGCCTACCCAAGGGCTCCACCCTAAACAAGCACAACTCAAACTCCGTAGCTGGCTGTTGCATCACCCCAGTGAGAAGAGAAATGGGTGGGTGGCAGGATGCATTTGTCTGCCTTTTTTTTTTTTTCTTAGTATTTTGGGTTTATGTAGGAGGAGTGAAGCCACAATTAAAAGGGCAAGTTTCTCCTGCCTCTTCTAAGAGGAAAACAAGCTCTATTACCATTTAGCAACGGACAAAAAGCAACTGGAAAGAAGCCCAGGCAGCTTGGAAGAGCTACACTGCAGAAAATGCTTTGGTCTTAATAACAGCTTAGCTCAGGGACTCCCAAACTTACCTTGCTGGGACACAACTGTGGCACTGCCTCCATCACAGCCACTCCTCCTTCCACCACCCACAGCAGCAATAAGCTCCTACCCACACGCATACACCAGGGGAGGCTCTAACCTGGACAGGCAGCACATACGCAGTCCTCCGCTGAGGTACACATACCACAAGTGACAGCAATGCTATCATTTGTCTTATCTACACGAGAAGAAATACCAACTGTATATGGATCTGATTCAGTGTCCACCCATGCCTGTAAGCTCCTTTCCAGTAATCCCAGAAAGATCTTTCATTCACTTCCGAGCAGTATACAAAGGCTGGTAGATACAGGAGGCTACCCCTGCTTCCAAGTACAATTCATTGAGTTTGCAGATAATTCAATGCAAATACAGTCCTGTTAAAATTCAGGTAGCAAGACAGCAGAACCTGAGATCCCACAGCAACTGGAGGACACTGCAGGGCTGTAGACATTTGCGCATATGCATTTGGAAACATTCAATGGCACAGACATGTTTCCAGGGAAGACACAAAGAAAGGCTTCCCTGTTATTACCATTTTGTTAGGGAGCCTAGAACAAGCCAGGATTTTGTTTGCCAAATGCCCGGCAGGTGTTAGAGGTGGAGTATAGCAGAGTTCTCTATTCACCCTTGAGCAGAGAAGTTTCTCCTGGGTCTAAGGTGGATATTTATAACAGGCCGGGGAGCAAATACACAGGAGAGAGCCTCTGTCCTGAACATGCCAGCCAGTATCAGGAGGAAGGCTGTTCACTGCCCAGGCTATACTTACAGGAGTCTGGAAGCAACAGTAGAGCTTGGTGAGGAATGGGTGGTTCCTTGCTAAGGAAAGGATGCGTTTCTCAGTCATGGTGCATTCGACATCGTCATCTTGGAGAATGACGTCCTTCTTCAACACCTTCACTGCATAGAGCTGCCCACTCTCTTTCATCTTGGCAAGCATCACCTAAACCAAAGGGGAGGGTGAATCGCAAGGGCTGAGCCCTCAGTCTCTATGAGCAACACAGAGCCTCTCACACCTTCTCACGCTAGAAAGGTCAGTTATCTCATGACCAGGCTTGTGGATGCGAGCGAGTCAGCTTGTTGGTATGGGCATCAGTGTACAATCGATGACACATATGCTACTGTCTGTAGCAGGCTTCTCCAGACAGAAATACCCACACACATTGCTCCAATGTCTGGCACGGGGCTAGCTGGTCAGAGTTCATCCACTGTGCCAGGGCAAACCCCCTGAGCAGTGCCATCCATCCCACTTTCCTCCTCAGTTATCAACTTCAAATTCACTGTTTCATATTGGCTTTGTGGCAAAGCAGAGAAATGAAACCCCCACCTCACTGCGTTTGAAACCACTGCCTTGTTTCCTTTAAAGGGAAAGTCTTTACATGCTCCAAGAAATGCTGCCCAAACGAGTGCTAATGCACCCACTTGCAATTTCAGGTATGGGCCCTGGCATGCAGCTGTTCCTTTAGTTGCTAACTTTTTTCTTTTTTGTGATATTCACTTTGCTGTCAGCTTGCTTTCTTTTCCCTTTTCTCCCTGCTCTCTGTAAACAACTTTGTTGCACAAAGCATACTCCACTGGACAGCCTGTGTGCCACACTGTGAAATAACTTCATCTATCTTGGAGTTTCTTAAATAAGGAATGTGGGTTTCCCCAGAACATCCATGAATAACTCTCACCTTTCCAAAACTGCCCTTTCCCAATACACGAAGGAAGGTTAAGTCTTTGATCCCAAGTTTGCTCGCTGAACTTTCACTAACGTTGTTGCCATCTTTCAGGCTGCCTTTTCCCTGATGTCTCAAAGTAGATCTTGAAACCAGTTTCTGTGGAAGAAAATAAGTAAGTATCAGTCTGCATAGAAATTGTACTTTTGCCTTAGAGGTACTCACAGGTAGTCAATCTACCAACCTGGGCATTTAGGACCTGGTTCAGATGCACTGTATGGCCACTGGAACAGAAGGCATGTTGGTACCGCCACCCCGCGCAGCTCCTACGTGTGACCGGCCAACCTTGGCACCGCATGGAGCTGTGCTGAGACGTCAACACCAGTTCCCAACCTGGGCATTTTAAATTGTAAACCCACTGCCCAGTAGATCCAAGAGGCAAGTCTGACTCTCTCCATCCTCACTCCCCAAAAAAATAAGACAATGAGTGTGGAAATCCAAGTCTCCTATCTAACATCAGAGCGAGGAGGACTGCATAATTTCTGCAGTATGCAAAGTCCTGGAGAGATCTAGAACCCAAGCAGATTTCATCTGAATCTCTTAGTTTTCTATCTGATTTTAAGCCTCTTACTGAAAGCCCAGTTCAGTGGGACCTAAACTTCAAAATATTTTTCTTTTCCACAGCTGGGCTGCTGCCTTCCTCCGCTGCTGTAATTTCAATGGAAGGCTGTTCATTCCCACGCCAGCAGCGAGGTGTCTGCATTTTCAGGAATTGTATTCCTGAACATAGGAATATTACACATTTCTAGAGCTCCTATTTTTGCAGTATATGAAGATCAAGTCAACCTCCAGTGCCCTCTGTTCACAGCTCTGCAGGTATGAGTATGCAGGTAAGCCACGTGTACTTTTACTCAGTTTATTAGCCTGAACAAAGTCACACGGACTTCTTGAGCTCCACCTTGTGACTACTTTGGTGCAAAGCAAAATTCTTCCTGCTCGGAAGACTTGTCTCACTGCCACAGAAGTGGCAACCCCAGCCATGGGGAAAGAACTACAAGCATTCGGGACAGCACCCAGCAAAACTCCCAAGAGATTTAAGCTTACAGCACAGTCTCAACAGTTACCTACAGCCTTTAGCTCACAAATAATGAGAAGAGATTGTTAAACACCAAGCACAGATTTTTATTTTCCTGGTTTCACCTTCTTTTGATATGCAGATTATGCAAAGAACAAATGCTAACAAGCACTGATTTTTACAGAAATGAGAAGGGAGTGTGAGACTTGTGTTTCCCTGTAACTCCCAGGGTAACTTTCCCCTTGAACTGCTACAGCATGAAGAGTGAAGATATAAGACAGTCTGCTACGAACCAAATGAAATCAAAAGGGGCAGCAGAGCCTAATGAGCATGCTAGGCTGATACAGCGTGATGTGGTTGACCGATGTAGCTGGCTAACTGTATGACAAGATTTACCATGTCTGGCAACTATGTTTTGGGGTTTAATATTTTCTTTTTGGTCAAATAAAAATAAATAGACCAGTATTTTATTATGGGTTATTGTGGTCTCAAGCAAACTCACTTTTCAAAACTCCTCGCAAAGGAAACATGACAAAAACTGACTTGTTATCAAATGGCAGCTCTGATTTCCATTACCATGTAAGGGCATTTTCACTTAAGCTCTTACAGTGTGTTTTAAACTCTCTGAATAGATTCAGATATACAACAGCTGGGTTTTTAGGATGCCTTAAGTACTGACAAGCAGAAATTGTACAGATATGTCCCAACCCTGGAAACAATCTCACTGGGACCCTCTCTCAGACAGCAAAGACCAGAGGTGACATTGTGTTGACAGGGACCACAGATTGTACCCAGGGAAACTGTAGAGAAGAGCAAAATGGTTTTCCCAGACTCACTCAGAAGAACAGTGACAAAGCTGGAAAGAGAACTTAGGCCTCCTGCTGAGCTCTTCTTTTGCACTATCGCAAGCTACGTATGCAGTCAGAGCATTTGTGCTTGTGGTAAAAGTAAAAAAAAAAGTATGGCATGAATTATATTACATTGATCACTAATTAGGGGTCTTATTCTCCTCTCACTCATGCCAAACAGATAAAAGTGTGAATGGAGTCACACCACTGTGAAACATAAGCATACAACAAAGCAACACCTATAGATGAAAGCCTCCACTAGGTTAAAAGCTGGATATAAGACATCCATTACCCAGGTGAAGTCTTTGCCACAAGCCACAGACAGTAACAACCTACTCATGCAGTCAACCACCTAACGCCATCTGTCATAACTGAAGGCTCCGATTTCTCCTGCACCCGTATAAAGACTCGGTTGTAAATGTTTTAAATGGGAGGGGAGGAGAAAGAGAAAAAGACTCACCGAATTTGGGGAAATGCTTCCTGGTTGCAGACCCATGCATGCCAAGGTTTTAGCAAGCTCTGCTGCGTTCACCCCACAGTTCGGTGCAACATTTGCTTGGCATCGGATGTGGACGTTCATCTTACAGACTGACGGGGCGATGGTAGGGATGGAAAGTAAAAACAAAGGAACAATTAAAATAACTCGGAGGGGTTTACTGCTGAGAAATAATTTAGCAGTTCTGTTTCAGGAAATATACCCATCTGGATCTACTGTGTCTTTAAAGTAAAGGGATTTTTGCCACTGATCTCAGCAGAAACAAGATTAGGACTCTCATAAGAGAATAAACTCCTGAAAATCAGGAATATACCCCAAACTGTCCAAGTAGGATGCCACATTGCCTGAAGCTATTCATAAGCACATGTTTGTCAGGTATATAAATACCATTGCAGCTATGCCTGCAGGTAAAATTAGGGTTTATAATGCCATAGAATTTGCGACAAACTTCCCCTGCATTTGCAGGTATCTAATTTTAAAGACATATTGTTCAGTGGGAAACTAAAATCTTTCTTGCTCTCATTCATGGACACACACACCCCCTCTTGTGGGAGATGAAGGCAAAGGGAGACTGTTAGATTTTACAGTCTGTATCACTGAAACAAAAACGTAGCACCAGGACATGCTTTGTCATCAATTATCAGCATGACAGACAGGCTAGTCAACCTAAAGCAATGACCTTATTTTCCCCTCAGATGCCTTGTTTGTTGCCTTACCTCCTTAGCTGAGGAAAAACCTTCAGGTAAAGGGAGAAATGAATGCAGGGAGCAGTGATACCCAAGAATATTTTCAATAATGCAAGTTAAACAAAGCTGTGCTTAGAGTGCAAAGTAGAGTCCTTCTGGAAGCCAGAGATTAAAAAGTAAATCAGTGGGGTTTTAACTCTTGCAAAGATGAATATTCATTGCTCTGCTTTCTCTTGAAGGTTGCACAAATCAAGCCCACACAGTACATCAACAGTCAAAAAATATATGTATTTTGTGAAAAGGCTACAGTAAGAAGCTGCTCACTTTTACACTGTAGGCCCTGTCGCATGATTCCCCAAAGCAAGGAACCGCAATGGTCACAGAAAGTCGGGACCTTGTAGTTGTGGACGCTGAACTTATGAGGAATGTTGATTCCAAACCTCTGTTCAGTCACCTGAAGCACCAAAAGAAAGGCACAGATTTAAAATTCAAGTACATATATATATAAGCTGACATTCATTTACACACAGGCATTTAGGTGCAAAACTTTGAAAATCATTCCAACTCAAAAAATACCGCAATCCATCACCTCACTGAGGCTCACTGCAAGTGAACACTGAGTGACCAACCTCACCTGCTGCGAGCCTGCTCTGGTTTCCTTGCTGGGCAGGCTGCACTACCTGACAAAGCAGATTTTAAAAAGGGCTGCCTAGCCAACTTTAAATTCTTAAAGTTAGAATTAGAAGCGTGGACTACCTCATCACAAATCTATCGCACTGAAGTGCCACATATAAATTATGTTAGCTACAGCATTTTGTAACTAAGCAATTTTCAAATTATTAACTTGCATACTATGTGCAAACATGTAACTTTAGGTCAAACTGTTGATTTTATTAAATGTAATACAGCATAGTTTTCCCAGCTCCTCCTAAAATTCTCATTCCTATTCTCGCCCTGCTTGTTATTAACAGTCTTTCATTTCAGGCCCAGATTTTGCTTTATCGCTTGCTCTCATCCTCTTTTCAACCTTTTTCTTTTCCAACTGTGAATCATTCAGATCTCAAAGACACCTTACAAAACGTCATATCAGCTGAAGAAACCCATCCCCATTGACCCTCTTCATTACTTTCCATCTTGTGTCTCGATGCGAAGATCCTAGAAGACTGAGAGGGGAATCCACCACTTCACAAAGAAAAGTCAGAGGTATGACTGAAACAATGAGTTTGCAGTGAGCGGTGCCTCCTCACCTTTGTCTTCTTTTAAAGTAACTTAGAGGTGTTATAAACCCTTAACAATCCTAAGAGAGGGGTGAGGAGATTCACCACGTAACTTGCACTTTAGCCTTAAGCATTTTAACTTATTTTCATCTGGTTTGGCAAGGGGTCATTTTAAGAAGTCTAGCTCAGCAGTTCAGAGGCAAGAAAATAATGAGCAAAGGCAATTGCTTATCTGCACGGGAAATAAAGTTTCTGCATGGCACACCATACAGAGCTACCTCCCAATTAAAAATATTTCAATTTAATTTTCCTTGCACAGTTATTAAACAATTTCCAGTTATAGAAATGAGACATGCAAGGCGCAGGGCAGTTTTAGGTGGGGATGCTACTCCCGTCAAATATACCCTAAACTAGCAAGAAGGAAAACCTTCAGAAACACAAGTTATGCAAGGGTTCTTTATTACAACATAAATAATTTCATCGAGTAAAGGTGTGGAGCAATGACTAAATGGGCACTTTAAGTTACCAGAAAAAAAAAAAGAGGCATAACAAAGACCAGTGGTTGGATTTTAAAGCCAAAGAAATCCACATTAAGAACAAGGCACCAAATTTTGATGACAACACAGTTAATCATGCAAGAAAATTACCATGGAAAACAGTGCATTTGCTGTTTCTTGATGTCTCTTCCAATGAAGACACCCTGTCTTCCTAACCTGTGTGTTAGTCCCACCAGTTACTGGCATTAACAGAAGAACAACCAGATGATATTGCATGGCCTTTATACATGTCCCTATCACTCTTTCTCACTTTTAAATCCATGAATAAAGATAACACAGTAAATTCTGTTACAGGACAACCCCCAGCAACCCAGTCAACCCTGAAGTTTCACAAATTATGATGACCCAAAATAACCAACGTGACTTTACCTTGAGATCAGTCTTGTTAGTATTGTTTTGGCACGTGCAAGCTGTAACAATTAGATGATGGCAGCGCTTGTGTACAACACAGGTGCATACTAGGAAATAAAAGAGGTATACTGAAAAGAGCTCTTGAAAGACTCAGAACACATCAACCCACCAGCTGGGTTCTTTAAGGCTCAGCTGTATCATCGGGACACAGTAAAGATGTGAAAAATAATTGGTGACTTGGAATTTCCAAAAATCTCATAACAGATCTGGAGATGCATCTCCAACCCATTGCAACAGAAATTCTGCACCAGGTCATTCATACAACCTAAAAAACAGTTGCCTATAGAAAATATGGGCGATACACACAGAAACAACAGTGTGTCTTCTCAAATGAACTAAAAAAAAAAAAAAGCTGTTGAAATAATTATCCATTGGAGAGTATTTCACACAACATACACAAACAACATTAGAGAACACAGGTCTGAGATACCCAAAGCCATCCCTACATCTCAGTGGCATAGTGCTTCTTACGCTGGCTATCCAAGTGAGTCCATTGAGGCTCAGTGCAATGCTTGGGTCTGGGAGGCTGGATAACTGCAGCAGAATGGTACTGTGTCTAGGCTAATCAGCTAGCCCCCATCAAGAGGGCTAATCAGCCCTAAAGCAGAGTTGGGCTCCCTCCAGATCTGAAGCTGGCTTGGCTGGAATGAACTTGGATTCCTCCGCTCCATAAGCCAGCATGCACTGTAGACATCAGTTAAGGGCCGTAGCTACTGTCTACGTAAGGAGATTTTTGTATTGGAAACTGCAAGTTGCAGGGTCCCACGCTACTCTGTTTGTTGCTGACTTAAGCTTGCACTCATGAAGGGCTATCAATAGCATTCACTTTCACTCAGAAATTTTATGTAGGATATCCTTTTTTGTTTACATGCAGCTTCCTTTCATATGAGGACACTAGTGCCCTATAATATTGCACAAGAAAGAGGCTGTTAGAAGGCTATTCTGAATGACCACGCACCTGTGAAGCAAGTAATTCTGTCATCTTACCACAGAAAAAGGGAAAGGCAGAACAATAATTAAGTGCAAACAAGCACCACATACATCTATACAGCCATTCAGCCAAAACATGCATTCAGACAAAAGTGCCGCACCAGCCCACAAGGCTGCTCTTTGAAGTCACATCCCTAATTTCACTTTATGAACTTCATAGGGAGAGAAAGGAAGAGGGTGGCCATTCTAGTAGGGTATTTTGTGTCCCAATACCAGCCGAATACTGTCTTGAAAGGACCGTGGAAGTCTCAAGCCTAGCTGGGTGTTGCACATACTCAGCAACTCAGTGGATCTGCACAGGATGAAACACAGCAACTAGACCCCTAGTTGTTTGCATGAATGTAGGTGCTTGCTTTCTGCATGCATGCAAGCCATCAGCCTGACAGCTGCTCAAATGCACAGTTTTGGCTGGCTGTGGAGGAAGAGGAGCAGTGACTTCAGAGAAGCTTGTAACCCAGGATGTCCCAGCAGCACGGGAAAGTGCTCCCGAAACAGCACATCCTACACACACGCACCATGCAGGAGCAGAGCACCTTACCTTGGCACTGGTATCCCTGCTTCCCAAACACGCCCCTGTTCAAAACAAAATATTAATATAATTTAACATCAGAAAGCCAGTCTTCTCACAGATCATTTACAGAAGACAGCACCAAAATGCAAGAGGATCCCAAACGACCAGACCCCCGGGGCAAAACTGCCCAGCAATAATGGTGGAATTCAGCACAGGGCTGTGGGAGCATAACAAAGGGCCGCAGCTTACAGGGCAGGCTGTCAACATGCATGTTATTCCCCCCCACTCTAGTTTCTGAAATACCTCACTTTATTACAACACACACCACATTATGAGACTGATCCCAGCAGCCCACACCCTGTTATTATCTCTCCCACTCCAGGCTCTTTTGAGACATATCGAAGTTTTTCTCCCTCCTCTGCCTACTCCCCCACATGTATCACCCCACACCTCACACCTCTGATGGCTTTTCTGTTCACAGGCATTTTTTCTAGTCTTTCAAGCAACTTTTTTTTCTCAGCGTAATCTGAAAGCTCCACTCAAGTTAGGATCTGGGGCCTTTCTTCAGAGTACCTGGGTTACTTTTTCCCCCCTTGATATAACATCTATGCTTAGAAGTGAGGGACATTGCCTCATCCCCACACCATCCCAGTTTGTTTCCAGCATCCAAGATACACATCACCTCTGGCCTCTCTGCAGTAGACTCCAGTTTGCTGCATAAATGTGCCTTGCTAAACCTAATGGTTAAGGGGAATCGCATCGGTGGCCCTTGGTGAAGTGCTGGGTGACTGATTCAGGATCAGGGGTAGCATGCCAGTCCCCAAAATACGAAGGGATGGGAAGCTCCACACCACCACGTTTGAGATGTTCTTACCAGATGAACTCCCTGCAGTGCGAGCAGTATGTTGGCTGTCGCAGGTAGGTAGCCATAAATTTGTGCCCGTTCACCTGATGCACTCTCCTTCGCATTGCCCGCTGGCGTTTCCGAGTGAGGTTCTTAAAAATCCGATCCCTCTGGAGCGTCCCTGTGCAGGGGGTAGAAAAAAAAAAAAAAAGGCAACAAAACATTAACATTAGCATGCACAGTTATTATTCCTGTTTTTGCTATGGCACAAAATGCTTTCAAAGGCCACAATTACATCCCTGGTTTAGAAGTTGGGGGACCATGGTCTAGAATGAGGCTAGCATCTGGGACAGGCAAGAAAGTTAATTGCAAAGGCCCCTTTAGCTCAAAATTACAGTCTTCATCTAGAAATAACTGCCTCTTCCCATCTTCCTCTTGCTCCTCTCCCATGTTGAGACATGTCACTAACCCATTAATTCCCAAGCTGTAAACAGAGCAGAAGCTCAAGGCTAATGAGCTGTAATAACTCACAGCTTTTGGGGCAGTAATTCCTGAAAACACGACTGCATGCAACCAACTGACCAGTGCCCCCGCTTGCTGAGCCAAAGCAGTGTCTTGCTTGGTGAATAGTATTCATCCACCTTCGGTATTGTCACGGTACACTTCTGTATCACCATTTGTAGCAATTTTGTCTCCCATCTTGGATAAAAAGGCACAGCCTAATTTTTCAAGGGCTGTTACTTGCTTGATATGTGCCACTCAGCTTTCTTTAAAGTGCTCATTTTCCAAAGGGTAGGTAATATTTTAAAGTTCTGGGAAGCAGGGAGCCAGGAACTGCTGGCATTCAAACCTGAATTGTCTCAAAATCTAATTTCCTTTTTTTTACTGGGTTTAGTTTGGCCATATAACAATTTCCTAGCAAAGCTCA
Organism: Astur gentilis; assembly: GCF_929443795.1. Lineage (NCBI taxonomy): Eukaryota > Metazoa > Chordata > Aves > Accipitriformes > Accipitridae > Astur > Astur gentilis. The sequence continues at coordinate 16,345,623 of NC_064904.1, forward strand.
ATTTACACAAAACGAGTCACTCTTGTAAGAACTGAGCTCTAGATCAAGGAAGCCATTCCCATACAGCAGCAGCCATCTGACTTGCAAATCACAGCCAGCTGGTTTCTGGGATCCTTGCACAGACCAGGTCAGACTCAGCTGAGCTTCCCAGATCAAAGCCTCATCTGGGGCACACTCGCCTCAGAAGAAAGAAATGAAATTTGCAGTTTTCAAGTTAGTTGCTTTGCAAAGTAAAGGCCCCGCTTACAAGTGCATTTTGGGGACACACACTGGAGTCTGCTAGAGTGATTGTGCACCGACGTATGTACTCGTTACTCATTCTGGGTACGGACTGGATGCAAGACAAACGCCAGCCTTTGCCAAACCCTCTGCATGGATGTAATGACAGAGGAAGGGACAGCCTGACTATAAACTTCCCACCCATCTGATCACCCCAGAGCAGCAGATCGGCAGCAGTACCCAAACACAGCTGTTACCCTCCCGCTTCATTTACCCATAAAAAGCGGGCAGAGCATTTCCCTGCTTTCAACTATCTTTGTCGATTAACCACTGTGGGGGGGGGAGGAAGGAAAAAGCTGTCAACCTGATCAAGGCTTGAAATGTAAGAGTCCCACATCACAGGCACATTTCCCACTCCTCTTTGTAGGAGTGGAGATAAGGGAAGCCATCCCGTCAGTACTGAACCCAGCCACTTCAAAGGGCCGCAAGCCACACGATGTATTCCTCTCAGTACTCTTGCCACACAGGTTTAGAAGAAAGCTGGCCAGAAAGCTCAAGGGGGAGGGTGGGGGTTCTTCTGCGTTCTCCCCGGCATTTGTGCATGCGTCCCCTCCACAGGCACTAATGGAAACCTCCTACACGATGGCATAACCGCGACATGGAGCACAGCTTGACTTTAAGACAGCTTGCATTTATTTTTAAAATGGAAGCGCATTAGGATTTTCCCATTAAAACACAAAAAAGGATATGGTAGGGCTGATCCAAGCACTTAACAGAAACCCACTTTCTTCACTGCAGAGCTTCAAGTAGCTGGGCAGACAGACTGGCACAGAAAAGCCTGCCTTTCTAGGGAAGTGCTTAAACACGTGTTTAATTGTCACTGAAGTCAACAGGATGGAGGGGACCACCAAAATTACCAGACTGAATCAGAACATTGGTCCATCTAGTTCAGCATCCTGTCTCTGTCAGTGGGCAACCAGAAACACATGACAGCAAGATGGAGGAACCCTGCAGCTGGGACATAATTTGCCTCTTTCCCACACATGAGATGTCATTTTGATCTCCAGAAGTGAGAGCTGACGCGCGGAGGTTTAATATCCCTTCCAAACATTCAACCATCATTGCAAAATTTCAATAGCCTTGTTATTCACATAGGAAACATAACCGAGAAAAACTTCAAGACCTCATCCTTCTTCCCCAAAAGAAAGATCAAGACCCGGTTGCTTTTCTGAGCCCAAGCTTCCTGCAACTTCATGTGAGAATTAAAGAAAAGAAAAAAAAATAAAAATCCTTATAGTATTACAGAATTTGCCCACCTTTAAATTCAAGAGAACATGTCCTTAATCTAGGTTTAAGCATACAGTTTAGTGTTTTTCTGGATCAGGGCCAAACACTTCAAATGGCAAAGTATCCTGCCCTAGCATTCAGCACATACAGGAGAACTTCCAAGGCATGGAAAGGGAGAGCAGAGTTTGCGAGTGGGTGGTGAGCACGTGAGTAAATCACCTAAAGAAGCAATCCAGTTACCAGCTTCCTTCATACCAGCTGCTCCATTAGAAGCCCAGCAGCTGATGCCCTTTAAGTTCACGCACTCACATTTAGCAGAGTTTAAGAGAATATGTTCCCAATTTAGCTCATGTAGTTTCTCATTTTGTTACAGTTCCCCTCAAGGATCAGCATGGGGTAATTGCCTCCCTGGTGCTCCCCCATGCAGCGAGAAGCCCACACGCAGTCCAGAGCAAACCAGTCCTTTGCACCAGGAATAGGGGACACCTGAAGGTGGCCCACAAAGCCACCGAATGGGACACTGCTGTGCGTCCCTGTGGTTTGCCTGGCTTCAGAGAGACTGCAATTTCGACATGGTTCGGGAAGACCAAAAAGTGACAGGCACTTGCTTTTTCCTGGGCGGCAGAGGAGGTCTCCATGCTGCCTGTACTGGTGGGTCACATCCATGGCCAGTCTCAAGCCTCCACCTCCTGTTCTCCAGCCACCGACATCTCACGCAGCACAATGACTTCTGTCTTACAGACCCACTTTTCATTAAAAAGCATGCCACAAGTTTTTTGTCTTTTTCTAAAAGACAATTTGTATTTCAAACATTCCTCAAATTTCACTTTTTCCCACACTACTCGGCTGTGTTACCCTGCTAACTTTCTCCAGATGCTGTACATCTTCCAGGTGGTCCTCACCCAAACTTACATTCACCTCCCATTACATTCTAACAAATCTAAGTGTTACTAAGCAGGAGACTGACTTCAGCAAGGCTTGGGTTACTTTTCATATGCACTCAGCATTTTTGGACACCGTCCTTCCCATTTCCTGATGCTGTCTTGAGCAGGCGTAGCTGCAGAAGACCATCCACCGCGTGGTCTAGTGGATCTACATACACAACCACATCCCACAGAATAAATCCCTCTGTCAGAGGGCTTGGGCGCTCACCCATCCCACACACCACACCACGGAGCAGGCGAGTTCAACCCTCCAACAAGGCGCAAGTGATTTTGAAATGGTGGAACATATCGCTACCAAAGCCACCTTCCTCCCAACCACCAAGTCTCCCCAACCACCAAGATGGCAGTTCCTCAGCTCACACCCACCACATCTGCTGAACGGCTCCCAGCACCACTGGGAAACCATCAACACAGCGCTGGAGTCTGCTGGTGGAAAGGGTGCCCAATGCAGCAAACCCTCGTGCCTCTCGCCTTTAGTGTCAGAAGATGTAAAGTCATCATAGACGTTTTCCCTGCTCATGTTCTACGTTCTGGCCAGTTCCCTATAGAATATATATTTTCCTTCTGCGTGCAGAGAGCATTTTACAAAACAAAGCAGCTCTATACCGCTTTAGGAGACCCAGACTTTTAAAAGCCTCTAATCTCTGGTAAAGCAACAACCACCATGAATGGTTCAAATGTCCAAATACTGCTATAAAAACAGGCAAGTAATTGCTCAGTGAAGGGAGTTGTCCACACCCATGGTTAAATCCGGATGACTGTAACTATGGGGTATTTACTGTGCCTGGCTATGTGCAAAAGTAACTACAAAGTTAAATACTAAAAAGCCTCTTCCGTTTTCCTCCTCTCCACTCATGCCTAACACGTGTTTATGGCAGTGGAAATTATGCATGCGGAGGGAGAGGAGAATAAATAACCCACCAAGTCATCTGAGGACATCTGCATGCACTAGCACACTGCTCAGCCACCCAGCAGCCTCATCCCACTGCCCTACCTGTCCCCTGAGCTTACCTGACCCTGCCCTTCCCGGCCAGAGATCCCCCCTTTCTCTTACACCAATTTTTTATTCCAGGGGGTAATTTCAGTTAAGTCCTTACAGTGGTGGCAGAACTACAGCAGTAAGACAAGAAGAGCTGCGGGGTGAAGCGTTGTGTGTGTAACTGTTTGGCTCAAGTAGTTAAAGCCTGTCAGGTCTCATCTATTGGAAATCAATCTCACCATCGTGCTATCAACCACTGCTATAATGCCAGCACAACAAAGGTCGTTTGGGTACATCCCGATACATGACATTTTCTAGTGTTATACTCCTGTACACATCAACAGGATTTTCCTTTGAAAGAAATAAAGATATTCAAAAAGCAATATAAAAAGCCTTCAAGCAATAAAGCTAACAGATTAAAACTTAATTAAGTCTTTTTTTTTATTAGTAGCAGTAACAGCATACACTTTTGTTTATGCTCCCCTGGGAGCACTGCAAGCAAGATCCCGTTGCACTGAGTGATAGACGAGCATGGAGCAGAGACCAACCAGCTGAACTTATTAGACGGTAAAAAGCAAGATAGTGAATTGACAGACCCCTCACCTCTCACAAGCACCGCAGCACTGAACAATAATTTCAGATCAGGCTAAACGCTCGTCTAGCCCATGTCCTAATGGTGAGTAGTAGTGGGTGTTTTAGGAAAAGAATATACAAAACAAATCAAGTAAATGGGGGGGGAATGAATACACATACATACCCTCTCCAGCCATCAGTGTGTAGCTGTTTGCTCAATATTTACCTAACCGCGGGCTTCCTCACAACTACTGAATATAAACAAAGGTAAACCAAGATGAACCAAGATGTTTGTTTTCCAAGCTGGAAAACATGTATGTTATGACAAAAATCCCTTGGAAAGGCTTGGTATCTTTTAACCAGGAGTTTTATCACCATAATCCCATGGATGGTCAAAACCACAGGAAGCCTTGTTAATTAAAACTTTATAAACATAACATAGCATTGAAGAAGAGGCTGACAGTCTGACTTTGAAAAGGGAAAAGGATTTAAAGGCTACGACCCAAAGTGGTATTTCCGTTGCTGACTGTTCTGCTTCCCTAGTATTAGTGCTGCAGAGTGAAAAAGCCTTGCCTTTCCTAATTACTGCGAAGTTTTTCCTTCAGCTCCCCTCAAAAGTCACTTGGATGCATGAATCGGCCAGCTGGAAAACAGCCACATCTGCAGAGATCGCGTTAACCACACAGGGTTTCTCTCCAACTTCATGTCCGTCAAAATTTCTGGCCTTCTGCTGCTTTTGCCAGTCTGTGCACAAAACCACATCGGTTCAAATCCCAGGAGAGGCTCATTGCAAAGCAAACATGTGGCACATCAAACACAGGCTGGGACTTATGTTTGATCCAGCTGCTGTTTTCGCCTCTGAAACTGGATAAAGTTTTGTATGAAGACCAGAGAAGGAGCCAGCTAGTGCTGGCAGCACTAGGTTGTCTTCTAGGACTTCACAGAAAACCCGTATTAATGGGCAGTTCATCTTTTAAGATGCCAACCTGTCAATATTGTCTGAAAAAGAATAAGAAGCAACAATGATGCTCTGAATCAAAAAAAATAGTTTTCCTACACATGAGTATGAAACAGCATTATCGGCAGTCTTGGAAATGAAAAAACATGAAATCATTCCTGCATCGAATCACACAGAACTTTACCCTTAAAGCAAGGTCTCTGTTTCTCGTTCAAGTGCTGAAGTAGGGTAGATCCTTCTTCCTTGTTTTCCTGCCAGGTCTAGGACATAAATTCATCTCCGCTCTCACCCTCAGCTCCCAGTGATTAGCAGCATCTGAGTACTGAGGCTGAACGATGATGTTTTGGTGCAGCAGCAGTAAGAACAGGATCAGCAAAGTTCACACAACAATATTAGGGATCATGACAGCGCTCAGCTATTGCTACAAAAGCCCATCATAGGCTTATTTCTAGAATTACACGACATCAAAGCTCTAGTGGCATCAGTAGGTGAGATGGCAAAGCCGAGAGGGCACGTCTTCATGTTTCCCAGGCTTACCAGCTACAGCTCTACTCCGTCCATCACTGCTAACCTCACCGGTGTGGAACTGGGGTCCAGGACCTTTTGTGGGGTTCAGTTTTCTTCACTCAGTCTCTTTTACTTGGATGTAGCAGTGCTAGGGACAGCAGGACAGCTCTGCAGAGCTGAAGTGACCAGTACGTGGCTGCTGGGAGCCGTCCACACGTGCAGGAGGGGAGAGGGCTGCAAAGCAGAGGGTACAGCCTAGCGCTGGGGTTGAAGGAGGAATAGTTGCTTTTTATCTGTTTGCATAAGGTCTGTGAGAACATGAGAGAGGAGGAAGAAGACAGCTTGAGAAACTCTTAAAACAAGTATTCTGCTGCCGCTTCGAGTCTACCAACCAGTTATGAATGCCATACAGGTTATTTTGCATAGAATTTTAATCATGATTGCCATACAGGTTTTCAGACATGCAGAGGGCAGCTCAAAAATATTATTCTCTACATCTGCTTTTAGAAGTTATTTCTGGGAAAATTTTTTTTAGTCTGCTTGTGGATGTTGACAGCTCTGAAGCAAGGCCTAGCAGCATGTTGCGCAAGTCTGAAAAGTAGGAATGGAAAAGCCTTTCTATTCATTTCTGTAGTGAGTAACAATGAACTGAGCAAATGGGATACTGAGGATAACAAAAGATTTCAGCTAAGGTGAGCAACCCCGTGCCATAAGAGACCAGCTTCTCGGAGATGGTTGCATGCCAGCTCGTTTGTGCTTTCCAGGCCACAGGCTGCAGAAATGCTGCTGGCTGCCAAGGAGGATGTGTTTGAAGGCAACAGCCATTTCCCTGCACTTCCCTCTCCCTTCTCTTTACAGCCACACCACTGTGAGAGAAGGAAGGGGACAGCCCCGTTTTTCACCCTGTGCTTGTTTCTCTGCCCAGAGTAAAAAAGGTTTTACCTGCACTCCATTTCACCATTCCACCTCTGCAAGTTTTTGCATTCGTTTGGAGATGGTAAGGCATGATACTTCTGTTTGCAAGAGAGACCGGGCTGGGGTGATGATGGCAGAGAACTGTCTCAGCTTGCACAAAGAGGAGAGGATGCCAGGAGAGAAAGATTTTATTTAAAATTAGAGGAGGGACTTGAGGGAGACAGCAGAAACCTGAGCACCAAACTGAGCCCTTCAGAGCCCCAGACTTGCACTATAATTGGAAGGCCGCCTCATATCTGTCCCAAACCCAGCAGGAGACACAATACCCATGCAGTTTGGAAAAGCAAGATAAATTAGTCAGGTCATATCCAGCGAGATAACGGATATGTGCTTCCCTCTGAACATGGTTTTCCAGCAGCAGTAGAGGTTCAAAAAGACAGCCCAGCCCCACTGCTCCCTCCTCACGATGGAGTCCGGCATGACTCCATCTGCAACTGCTCCATAACCCACTCCTGTCACATTGATCTGGGGTAAGAACAGGCAACAAAAAAAAAAAAAAAAAAACAGAAAACCCCTATTATTAAAAATTTAAGTTGACCCACACAAACAGTGAGAAACAGACAGTAATAACCACCTCCTCAGCTATGGGCAGAATGGCACATCTGCTTGCAGTCTCAATTCTATCAAAGTAAGGAGGATTGTCCCCATCTTATAAGATGTGCAAATAATACTAGTACCTCGTACATCTTACTGCATTGCTCATTAAAGCCTTAACAAACTGATTCTTCTCTCTCCTCCCCTCGCCAATTATAATCATTATTATTTCCTTGTGCTTAGGCAAGTGAATTTCCATTGTAAAACCTCCTGTTAGTCCTTCCCACCTATTAAACTCAAGAGAAAAATGTCAAGTTGTGATTTATTAGGGAAGGAAATCATTTAAATACATTATTCATTAAAAACAGGAAAATAAAACTAACAAAGCAACTTTGATCTTGTCCATGATTAATTGATGTGCCAGAAGCCCTCTGCACCGTAAGTTTTAGAAGAATTCAAATTACGCTGGCTATAGAGCAGAAGTAGCGCTAACAGAGGGACAGCATTTATAGGTGAAAGCTACCAGCACTTGTGCAAAATCCTTGAGAAAAGCAGAATTGGCAGGCTGGGCAAACAGCAGGGAGATCCTGTACCCTCCCCTGCTCCTGACGCCTTGGGGCTCATGCGTGTTGTAATCCTCAGCAACTCGCATGCTCGTAGGTGGCTCCGTAGCAGGTATCACAACATGCTATTAGGAGGCCCTACCCACACAGGGAAGCACAAGCTCCAAGTTAAACCTATTTTTAACTAGATGCAGTTTAAAGCTATTTTTAAGTTGATGCTCTAGGGACATCCTTCTTTTGGGCTATGTGGCCATCTTCAAAATTAAAATCGGCCACTTTTGTATTAAAACAAGCGTCCACACAAGGCTTTATGCTCAACTAAATCTGCTTAAAATTCAGACCTTTATGTTTAGGCAGTGCAACTTTCCAGAGACACAGGCTTAACATCTGTCTCAAAGAAGGAGGACCAGGAAAATATTCTTTATGTAACACGAGACAAAACACACAAAAAAACCAGGATCAACAGAAAGCCAGATGAAATGAGAGTATCAAGCAGCTTGTCTCCAGAGGGACGCAAAGTATTGCAGCAGTTCCACCGATGGCAACCACGTTCCTCAACACAGCAGCCAACCCTAGGACAAAACCTCAAGCCTTCCTCACCAGGGGCACTGCACCTCTCTGGGAAAGCAAATTGTGACCCAAAGCACAAATGGAATCTAGTCAGGAAGAAATTAATTGGGAGAGCTAATTAAGTCGGACAAACTAAACACTCCCCTTTTTCTGCTGTCGGGGCCTCCAACTACTGTCGTGTGATGCCTCGGCCCTTCCCCAGTCCCTGGAGGTGCACTGGCCTCGTGCTCACCTGGGAGGATGACCAACACCTGAATCACCACCTGCAACACCTGGATTCTCCCGGTCGACTGGTCACCCAACAGTTGCACAGACCCAGCCCAAGTGGTCTGGCCACATACTCAGCTCCGATTACACAGCCGATCCCCCATACTCCTGAGATTTCCATGTGGCAGCTTGCTAATAAGTTCTCTAATTGCAACAGCCTTAAAAAGCAGGTTGTTTACCATGTCACTCTCCCACACAGATTCCCACACACCATGGGCGAAGCAAGACACTGCCGCAGCAAAGCATCTGTCGAAAAAAATAGATTCAGCCTCTTGTATTCCAAGCTTACTGCTACCATGAAGCTCTCTGCCAAAAAGCAGCACCTCTTCTCATCAAGACAGTCCCCACCTTGGTAATGCAGCAAGAAAATCCTCAGTGGTTAAGCACTCAGGTTAGCAATCACACCTGGCTTCACTGCACAGCTCGTCCTAAAACACTCCTGCAGATGGCACGGACCATTACTCCTCTGCCACGCGCTGCACCCCTCCTAGTGCCAGCAGATTATTATTTCCCAGAGGGATTTCCCAAGGGCTGCAGGCCAGGAAGAGCGGCGCAGTCAGAAAACACAGCTGTCCTCGACAGCTTCCCATGCAGCTTACACAGCTAGGCCTCATCTATCCCCCCTCCCCATCTCCTCCCCAACACAGTTTTCACCCTGCGATACATATTTCTCCACTTCAGAGATACATTTCTGAGATTTGTAAAGCAGACATCCCAAATCCGTACAAACACAGCTTTAAAAACACTGGGTGTCACATGGAGAGGGTGTTGCTTGCCTTGGCTCAGGACCTCTTCATACACAGAGAGAAGGACCCCATTGCTTTCACCAGCTCTGTAACGGCCACCAGCGGCACCGACCAATTTTGTTCTAGCAAATGGGCGGCCCTTTCCACCAGGTGTAAGAGCAGCAGTAGTAAGTATGTATTCTGCATCGCCACGGGCTCTCTCATCTCAATTAGCAAACAAGCAGAGGTGAGTGAGCGGGAAGAAAGTTAACTTTCTCCATCAGCTTGAGAGAGACACCCAAAACCTCCACCTCTTTTCATCTTTTTTTTCCAGTCCCTCAACGGGGAAGGAACACTCAGGGAGGGAATTTTTTTAGACCAAATGACAAGAGATGAAAGCCAGCCTGCGGTTTGATGCTCACAACAGCCCTTACACAGATTTAGGCAGTTCTCCCCCCATTACAGCACCCTGCCTTCCTTCTAGCACTCCCTTCCACGTAGTCATTTCCCAGCCGGTTCACTTCCCCAAGTTTGCCATGCACCCCACAAACAGCTGTGTTCGCACGAAGTGGGGCGTGAAAGCAATCTGGGGGGAAAATCAGCCAGACTTCATTGTGCCTTCTGGAAGGTCCGTGGTCCCTAGCATCCAGGCTCTGCACTCCTCCTTACGGCACAGCCCAAAGCCGTGGGTGCTGCTGGACTCAGCCCTGCGCGCCCACCACGTGGGACACAGGGTGCCCCTATAGTTAAGGTGTGCGATGGCCCTCATGTGCAAGTTACCGTCAGCCCTTTCGGATGCAACACTGGAGCCTTTCTCTGAAGGATTTGTTCTTCTCGCCTGTAGTGGTTACCTCACAGTCACAAGTGAAATACAGGACCAGAGACAATGCAGGTAAAAAAGTGTGTAGGACCAGACTGAGGCCCCAGACTCCTCACCCACCACTTAAGGACTCTGAGCTGGGCAGGCTGGAGAAGAAACGTCTTCCTGCCTTTGCTCTTGCTGATCTGCAAGTGTGATCTGCAAGTCTGTGTCGTGAACGTATAGGAAGGACAAATTTTAGACACAAAAATTCAGCATTTACTGACTTTGGGGAGTTTTGTTTTCTAACATCGGTGATATCCTTCAAATGAAAAGGTTTCTGGTTTAAGATTATTTCCTAAGTTTTCTAAACAAAAAAACCTGTCATTGGAAATAAGTTCCACTAGAACTGGAGCGGCCTTCCCCCTCCACAGTCCTGCTTCACCAGCACGGCTGCGGTCTCAGACACGCAGGTCCGGGGAGAGAGGGTAGCACTACCAGGGGAATACTTCACAGAAAAGGACTATGCTCTGCTGTAGAGATCCAGAACTAGCGATGACAGGCACACTTGCTCAACAAGTTTGACAGCTAGACGGCAGAAAAGAGCTGAGAGTCTGGGATTAAAAACTTGGTTCCAGATTCTAGCAAGAAATGGGCTTTGCTGGTCACAACTCTTCTGCTGCAGCCTTTCCTCATCCTCTGCAGCTCCTCTACCATCCATCTGCCCGTATTCCCCGCTTCCCCTTCCCACCTTTTTAATCCTTTGAGCTTCTTTTAGCTTCTCCTTCCTTACAGCTCCTGCCCACACCCACCCATCACCACTACCCAGACCAGCCTCCTACTTCCTTCTCTCTCTCCTTATATTTCTTTTCTGTCCTTTTTCCAGACTCTCATGGCTCTATTCCTCCTCCAGGTGACTTTTCCCAGTGTTTCCACTGTTCACTGTCCTTGCCCTGTGCCCCAGCAGACGGGGCATGGAGAGCAGGACACATGCTCAGCCAGACCTCCTGCCTTCCTCTCTCCTGCCCAGGCCAGCGCAGACCTCAACCAGAGGATGGAACTGGCCCAAAACCAACCCACTCCCCTGCTCCAGAACTGCTCAGCTCCCCAGTCCAGCCAGCCGGTGCAGAAGTGGCGTCGTGCAAGGCCAGCCCAAGGGAAACCCGAGAGCATCCTTTTCAGACAGACAGATTTACCCTCAATTATGAAACTGCCTCAGTCCCATACCCGCAACGGCCAGCAGTATTGGCATCGCCAGGAGGACCAGTCACCGTGGTGGGAGCCTGCTCAGCGCAGGTGGTGTCCACAGCCCTCAAAGCCACGCTGGTCTCATGCAGTTTCTCCCAGAAGATCACAAATGCATAGATTTTCCCAAAGACAACACAAGGCAGACAGAGTCAACAGCGGCTCTCATCCCTTCCACCCTCTCCTCTGCCAAGCTTGAGGTCGCACTGGCAAAACAACATTAGGATCTCTTTGCTCAAAGCTGTATTTTGATTCAGCATCTCATTCTGGAAAACAACTGAATCATTTCAGCTGAAGCACTCCAAAAAATAAAAAAAAAACAAAAAACACTTTTTCAGCTGGCACCGAAGAGCAGGAAACTTAGCATTTTATGCTGGGCACACTCAGGAACAACCCAAAACAGAGGCATATAAATTGCAAACATGAGTAATCACCCCAAAAGCACCACTAGAAGACAAGCTCTACTTCCTACAGCTCCGTGCCAGCTCGCCTAAGGCTGAAGACCCCATCCTGCTTGGCTATCAATGAGACCTTGCCCCGCTCCAGTGAGATGTGGGAATCAACAACATCCACAACACGCAGCAGACCAACGCTGCTGGTCCTCCTTGGGTCTGCAGGGCCAGAGGGAACTTTGCTACTCGCAAGCACCCATGACACATGAATACCTTTGAGGTAATTAAGCACTGCGGCATAACAGCATCTTGTTACCTCCCGTATCCTCTCGTGCCAATAGGCCCAACAGATCCACTCACACACCGAGTCCAGTGCTGCCCCGTACAGCAGCCTGGTGACTGGGACTTCTGGATGGCTGTCAGACACCCAGACACAAGGAAAACCCTTGCCTGTCGTGGTACTACCTAAATTAGGAGTCTCCTTCAGCAGCCAGATTTGACAGACCTGGATATTAAATGGGGGACAGCCTAATGTGATAGTTGGTAGAGGTGAGGTTAACAAAGAAAAAGAAAAAGAAAAAGAAAAAAAAAGTAGTGGCATTTTTAGGTTTTTTCTCCAGTTTCTGCCACAGATTTACAGGGTGACCCTAGGTAAACTACTGGAGCTTTTGGCCAGCCATTCACCTATTTTATCAGTCAGGTACCTTGCAATAGGGAAATTCAGTTGTGGCCATGAGGTGTGCTGATGTATGGGGCAACCCCCACTTCATCCCAGTCCAGGGCATCCTCCAGGTGCCCTTGACCGCAACGGGTGCAGAGGGAGATGGTCATGACACAGCATCCCCCAGAACAGGGCGCAGCAGATGGGGACGGGGCTGCTGTCATCATCCCTGGCCACAGGATCACAGTCCTGACCTCCAAACGGCTTCATGCTCTGCTCCTTCCAGCCCACGTTTGCCATCCTGCTTCACTGCAGCCCAAACACCCACTCCAGTGCAGCGCTGTTCTCCAAGGCCAAGTAGATAGATTTAAACTTCTCTGAGAACCACCGTCACTTCTTCCAGGAATCACATTAAAGTAAAGCAAAAATCTCTGCTCCTCATTATGGCCAGGAGCACTGAAATCCCAGAGCAGATTGCAAGCTTGCATATTTATATCTACGTTTCAGAGCCCAGACAAAACACAGCCCACTGAGGAAGTAAGGTTAATGCTGATATTGCTGTTTGTTGCATTTTTACAGTGTCTGGATATCTAAGCAGTTGGCAGATCTTGGCAAGTCATGAATTACTGCCAAAAACCTCTCAGCATTAGACATACTGCAATAGATGTGGAGCACAAATGGATCATTTTCCAAGAAATAAAGGTGGTCTTGTGGATATGCAGCAGACTGAGTTGAACAGCTGTTCAACTCCTGGTTCTGCATTAGAGTCCCTCCGTAACACTGAGCAAACCACTTCATTTCCCAGGGCCTAGATCTTCCAGCAATCAGGAATGAACAGCTTTGTTTGTTGTCCCCTGGTGAAATCCTTTTTTCCTGTGAAAATTCAGAATTTACCAAACTTGCCTTTTTTTCTCCCTTTTTTTTTTTAATGGAGGAGAGGCATATGTGAGATATAAGAGTGCCAAGGTGCAAAAATACTTGGGTTCTCTCTGCAATACTTAAATGTCGATGCAATAGGTAAATTTTGAAGGCTTCACTTAAAAAAAAATTGCCTACACTATCCTCCCACCATAAACAGTAATAATTATTCATTATTCCCAAGTTCATCCACTTTGTCTATCTTCCAAGGCTGGGCTGTCTCTCATTACAGTGATGCCTTCTCATGCCACTGTCAGCATGACAAGTCAAAGGCAGCGCTCGGGAAGATGCGGTACAGCCCCTTCTCCTTATGGCAACTCGTAGCCCGAAGGACATTTCTCAGAATGCCTGAAGGCTCATCCCTGTGAAAATGATCTCCAAGAGGTTCTTCACTGTCTCTCTGACTTTGAAATTCCCTCCTGAGATCTTCAGCGTTGCTGAGAAGCTTTGGCATCCTTATGCTTGACTCGCGGAGGCTTCGTGACAAGGATAGAGCCGCTCTTTCTCCCGTTGGCTTGGCTGACACATCTCGGTTGGAGTGCGGGGTTGCAGAGTCTGACCTCCAGGAGAGCAATACCTGCTCAGGTATTTGAGATCAACCTCTGGAATTGCCTTTTACTTTTTAACCTGATTGACATTATCCAGCAAGTTTGGGGATCCAGTGAAGTTCACTTGCCTCTCGGGCAGAGATGCACAGCATCTGTGGATGACATTCCTGGTCTCTGCATGGGCTCAATCTTCTCCAGGGTGCATTTAGGGGTGTATTTTCTCCCCCATGGGACTCAACATTGTTCTGACCCATTTCCACCTGGAAATGCAGAATTGAACCAACGTGGACTGCATCTGGAAATCCCTTGCCTGCAGCATACACGTATGTGACATGTGTAAAGCATTGGAAGAAGTGTAGGCATTTGGAAAAAATACAGGGGTATAGAAAAACACGTCTCCTGCTGCTCTCTGCCACATAAAACTTTGGGCTAGACATTAAAGACTTCCATGTTCTCAGACTGTGAACAAAAGATAGCAAAACTTTCTTTATCCTAATCTGCACTGATATTGCCTATTCAGATCAGGAGGTTCTCTGCATGTTGTCTACTACATGCCTTAAAATTCTCCTGCTTGGGCTAGTAACCCAAAACAGAAGAGTGGTCCAACTAGGCAGGGGATCAGAATAGGGCATTTTTCATTCCTGGCTCCTAGTTTCCAATAATTATTTCCTTAACTATAAAAAACAGGCTGAAAACAGTCATTATTGCAGTTTAGAGGCCTGATAAACATCTTTTTTTCTCCATCCTGTGCAAGGACCTACTAAGGTATCTGCAAATAGAAGTTTTGGGGGGCTGAGAAGCTACATTACAATACAGAAAAAGGATTTTCTTGGCACAAAGCCTATATATCTTTTGAGACTTTAAGGCTGCAGATTTTGACTGATACCTGTCTGAGGAAATACTATTTCTTAAGACAAAAATCACTTCACGTTAGGAAAAATGTATTCCAAGAAAAACAACAGCAGAAGAGTCTTCATGCTTGAGAATAAACCATCCCGAACACATCATGTGACAGTTGCAAAATAAAGAAGCATTTCCTGCTCTAGAGGCAGGTTCAAGGCTTCCTTGCTGCTGCAAAGCCTACCAACATTAAATATTTAGCAATGGGTGCTATATCTGCTCTACCAAGTCACTTGGCTTTTCAATATTCTCGTTGTTCTATTTCTTGCCCAGAACTCAAATTTGTCTTTGTCTTTCCTGACACTGAAAGAAAAGAAACAACCATTACTTACCTCACAATGATGAAATTAAAATTGAACTTAAAGCCAGAATTATCACTTTGAGTGACAATGTATAAAAAAAAATTATTTATTTTTTTTTTAAAAAAAGGCAAATTGAAAGAGTTCGAAGCACTAAAATAGAAGCACTTTATTTTCTGCGGGGCTTGCTTCATTCATTAATTCAGTCAAATAATTAATTTGCAGTAATTTAATTAGCTTTGCTCAAAATTAAGAAGAGTAAATAGCAAGAGAGGTGGCACAGCAACACAACAGGTGAAGCTGCGAGGGGACTCAGCTTGCTCTGGGACTCCAGTATTGCAAGGAAAAGAGGTTCATGCCATCCTTCAGGCACACGCCTGGGGCCTCTCGGTGTCCAGTCTGACCTCACTGCGGCGAAACCCCCTGACCCATGCACAATCACCGGCTCTTGAGTGTCTCTACTAACTTCTCACAGCTGTCCAGAAGCACCAACAACAGAAGTCTACAGACGTTCACTGCAAGGCTTTTTATTTCAAATCAATCACCCCCTGCCCAAGACGACAGTAATTCATGGATTTCCCCTTCCCAGCCCAAACCAGTATTCAGTAGCAAAGAGAGACAAGTAGCGGAGAGCAGGTCTGAATTCATGCCACCGACTGCGCAACACCCGACGCGGCGCCGCGATAACATCAGAGCCGCTTGCTATGAATGACACAAGCCCCAAAGACAGAGTCTCCTCAGAGGCACCAGGTCACCTTCAACCCGAGCCAGCAGGACCTAGATGACCTGGAAGGGGGACCTGGAAGAGCACAGAGAAACGGGACTCAGGCACACCGCGCTGGAGAACCGCAACCGCCTCCAGTCAACAGTGTCTGCCTGCCGCGGTGCTCCCAGGTGCTCTCCGGGAGCGGCGAGGAAGGTGACCCTCTTCAGAAGCTGCCCACCTAGAAATGGTTATGGTCAAGGTTAGGAGAAGAACAACATTAGGGAGGTTTACACCCTACACAGCACTACCTGTTTTAGAGAGCAATAAAACAGATTTTTTTTCCTTTAAAGGAGGCTTAAAACAGAGTTGAGATCGTGTGGATTATCTCAGAGGTCCTGGCGCACACATGGGTCATCACAGGCAGGGGGGCAGGACACTAACGGTTCAGTGAAAACACAGCTCCTGCGGTCCCAGGGCTGGTCAGAGCTGAACCACCTTCTGACAGCAGCAGCTTTGCTTGGTCCCACACACAGCACGCTGCGCCCTGCTCCCATCCCCAGCTCCTCAGCTGACAATGTGCCTCGCATCCACGGATGAGGCACGTCCACAGCAAAGACAGACCTCTCCAAGAAGCTGCTTTTGTTATTATAAAAGGAGAAAGGGGCAAGGAGACACAAAGAGAAAGAGACACGTAAGAAATGCTAAAGACACCATCGATGAAAAAACAAAATAAAACCCCACAAACCACAAAATGTATTAATATCCAGAGTAAAAAGAATGAGGAAATTTTAAAAGAAATGGTAGTTTTGATGACTTGAAAAAAAATCCCATTATCAGGCAGGTTAAATAAAGAAACTCCAGGAAAGATTAAATCAAATTCTTCACAGGAGGGAGGTGGTATGGGGGAAAAAAAAAAAAAAAAAAAAAAAAAAAGAAAGAATGAATCAATTCCTAAGCAATGCCTGAAGTTTGGCAGGTAGAAGACAGTCCTCATCTCCTCTGTAAAACAGCCTGGAGTAGAAGCAGGTCTTGGGTGAGTGAGGGAGACGGCTGGAGGAGAGGGTGCTTCCCTCCACCCCAGCCAGGTGCCAGGGCCACCAGGACCCAGCACTGCCAGCAGAGACACAGTCATGCTTGGAGAGGTAATCTCCTCCCGAGGTAAGGAGATTTTCATTTTAATTTTGCACTGGTCGCTTTACACAGGAAATGTCAGCTGAATGCGGGGAGTTAATATAATCAGGTATGGCTTAGCACAGCAACAAATCCATCCAGCAGAGAAAATAAAGATAGACAGGGATAATTTCACTAGACCTCCCTTGCTTTCTATTGCTCCATTTCTTTCTCTTCCTGAAAAGTTATGCGTATTTTAACATGTGAAACAGGCATATTTCCCTGCCCCAAAACAGCATGTTAACACTGACAGACAGAAGAGCCATATGGGAACCTACAGAAGACTAACCTCCTTCCAGCTGTACATTTTCTATACTGCCCTCATCCTGACGGTACACGAATGCTTCTGTTGGGCACGCTGTGCCCCTCACAGAAGGGCCACCCTTCTCCCCCATCCCCACCGTAGGTAAGCAGAACCAAATTAAGCTTTTGGTCAAAATAACTTTTGATCAAACAGAACAACCAACCACTCCCAAAACTAAAGAAAGTACAAGCTGCCAACACCACCAGGACTGTCTATTTTTGGTAGGCTTTCTAGGACAATAAATAATACAGTCTCAAGTGCACCTAACATCCCTAACATGTTTGTTTGGGTTTGGGGGTTTTTGCTTTTTTTTTCTTTTTATCCCCCCTCTCTTCTCACTCTCTTTAGCCACTTTTTGGGCTTTTACCTTACTGGAGTTAGGCAATGGTGGCCAAGACCCTGTGAATTTGGCTATTTCCATAAACAAAACAACTAGCTTGGCATAAAACCTGAGATGAATGACATGTTGGCAGTATGAGGACCAGCAGTAGGCACTGAACCTCCACCTTTGCTCTGTGGATTTCTCAGAAGCTTTTCAAAGGAAGATGCTCCCCACGGTTCAGACTGACTCCATTACGTTATGCTTACGTCCCCATGGTCTACTGAAAGCAGTGAGGCAAGAGGTGCTAAAAAAACCACATCACCATTTCTGGATCCTTTTCAGAACACCAGTCACACACTTAACCATTTATACGTCACAAGAAAATGATCAGAAGTCCTAAACATCATATTGCTTGAGACTCCACATGGGTCTACATGCTACCCTGATGGGGTCTAACACGAACTAATCGTTCGGTTCTCTGTGTACCCATAGACACACGCAGCCTTCAAGCGGTCTCTGCCATGTTAGCCATAGCTAGCAGGGAGCATGTGGTAGCAGCTGCCCTCCAGGTTAGGGCGAACAAGCGGGAAGCCGCTTTTTGTGCTTTCAAGTTCTGATTTATTCTCAGACTTCTTTCCAAAAAACTTAAATTTCAAATACAATTCTGAGCCTCCAAATTTCCATTAAAAAAGAGAGAAAAATAAAATAGAATACAATGCTAGGGAGGAGACCTCACTGTTTTTCAGAAGGAAACCCCTCCCTGATAGATGCCTCCACTATCCAACGACTGGGAGAAGTCAGTATCTGCAATCAGGCTTGCCCTGGATTACGTCTATTCTTGGAAACTCTAAATGTGACCACACATGGGACTAACCAGCCAAGAAAAACCCCAAGAGCTGTCTTTGATCTTCCTGTTCTGTAAGTCCACACATCCTCAATAACGACAAAGGAAAGAGAAGTAAACTGTTTCCAACATTTCCCATTTTCCTCGGAAAGCAGTAGTGGTACAAACATCCGAGTTCTCCATCTCTCATCTTTGAGACCTTGTTAGCAATATGCCTTAACAGCTTCGCCACCAGCACCAGTTTGAGGCACACTGGATTTATGCTCAAACCCACCATCCCTGCTCTACCCTGCTTTAAATGGCCAAGCACGACACACTTACATGTGGATACAAACTGAGACACAGGTCAGTAAAAGCCCTCTGGTTTCTTCCCTTTTTCCATCATTGGCTCCGTCATAGGCAATTAAAGCCAATATCCAATGTCCTCTTCACCCCTAGGAGCTATGGCCTCTGGACCTGCAAAAAAGTCCTCTAGGCCTCCCTAGCACACCTTTGCACTCTCCCTGTTCTCTGGTTACAAATAGAAAGCTTTTCACAAATTGCCTTGAAAAAGTAAACTTCATGTCTCCCTGGGAAAACACAGTTGTAGGGAGCACATCCCTAGAAGAGAAAGGGTAAATGATCTGTTAACATTTTATGTGTGGATAAATGCGAGAGCAGTTCCCAGACCCCAAAGTTGACACCTGAGCAGAGAAAAACATGCATTCGTACTTAACCAATAAAGAACTGAAAGTTGTAGTGATGCTATGTGGCCTGCTTGGCTTTACAAGGTAAGTGAACTTCACTGGAAAAGGGAATTCTGGTCCTCTCTGCCCTGCTGCAGTGCCAGGCTGTGACACTCCTCATCTTCTCCATCGCTCCAAGATGAGGAGTCAAAATCAGGCTTCCTCTTCATGTCTCCCTCCTAACACACCTCCTGCAAGCGGGATTACACCCTGCTCGCCGTCCCTAGGAGTAAGAGCAGCCCCAGCTGCACCCAGGGAAGAATGTCTGCAAACCCTGCCACTGCTTCCACGCCACAGGGCTCGGGGTGCTGCTCTGGAGGACCACACCATCTCTCTGCTCAGCCCCCAGGTGTAGCTCAGCTGATGCTTCTGTAACCAGCTCAAATGCTTTGAAAGGCCACAGCCATCCTGCCAGAAGCAGAGCGCTCCTGGGGTGTAAACCACGCAAAGAAAACCAAAAACTTCACCAGATCCTCTGATGCAGCACGTCCCCATCAAGCAGCTGCCCAGGCCCCAGCACACATCAGGCTGCCGGCTCAGCAAGAGTGAGAAAGCAACCCAAAAACATCCCAGTAAAGCACAAGCTTGTATTCAAACCTGCATTTGAAAAACAAAGGCAGGGGCATTGACAGGCCTGGGCGCCCGGCACCGGGTGGGAGCTAGGGGAAGGGCTGGGCAGGAGAGCAGAGCTCCCCCGTCCCTTGAAGCACGCACCCCTCCAGCTTGCACCCTCCTTGCATCCAAGACGGAGCACGGCAGGGTGGGCTGCCTGTGCTGCAGCCCCCGGCACAGCCTTCACGCAGAGCAATCGGTTTCAAGGGCAGAACAAGAGAAAGCATTAAAAATCCAGCTCTGCCAGGCTGCAGGTAACAGAGAGTGGAGCAGATCCTGCCTCCATTCTTGAGTTCTGCACAGAAAACACTCCCCAACAAATGCAGTTTGAGGCTGCAGCTAAAACAAATAAGAACCATGGTGCAAGTCTGAAGAAAATAAGCTTTTTCTGAGCTCTGTCCCAGATTTCCTGGGTTCCTCCAGCAGAGCTCACATCCATGCTCATAGCTGGTATCACAGTAAGCAACAGGGAAATTAAAAACATCATACTATAAAAGATAGATAGAGCAAACAAATCCACGCAGATAGTTTTTCAGGGCAGCTGTCACACTAAAAAACTTCTAAGTTTCCTGCGCAAAGAGAACTCGGGAAACAGAAATGCATGTGAAGTAGATGGGAATCATTATGGAATAAAAATCACGCAGATGTTTTAAACATGTTCTATTTTAAACACGCTCTACGTGCTCCTTAGCTTGCCCTTCAAGAGGCACCCAGGTGAAAAGTACAAGTGACAAAAACAATCCTTTTGAAGGACAACTTCAGATAAATAAACCAGATCAAGCATGAATCGGCTCCCAGAGTCCAAGATCAGAGCAATAGCAGAGCAAAGGGCACACACAGAGGGAGCCGTTACAAAGAGCCCCGATCAGATTTCCCCTCTCCCACCTCTCAAGAAACCTCTGGCACACAATAGCACGTGGCCTGCATGAAGAATGCCATTTGCTTATATACTGCTTGGTCACTGAAGGCAAGAGTATACACCAGAGTCCCGCTCTTAATGGAAACAAGCCAAAATGATTCCCTTACCTTCTGTGAAGCTGCCTGTAAGAGTTATGACGACAAACACTTTGCCTTCTGGCTCCAAATCCACCTGAAAAAGTAAAGGAAATGTTAGACGACTGTTTTTCAAGGCAAAGATTCTTCTCAGGATTTTGCATGATAAATCTTGCCGACTTTTTATAATATTTGAAGCTCTCTATATATTCTCATGCACACCCTTAATTTTGCAAAAAAATCAAGCATTCAGGGCTCCATAACAAATAAGGAACTTGATCCCTTTCTTCTCCTAGAAGCGCTGAACAATCTCAACCTTGCTCGAGGATATAGATATTAAAGAAAAAAAAAATCAAATATGGCTAATAGTGTTCCAATTTGTCAGATAAATGAAGCGGGAAGCAGGAGTAACATTAAACACACGCAATTCTCTGAAAAGATCCATGCATATCTGTTTGGTGAATGGATATTTCCTCCCTATTATATCTTATCCCATTTAAATTATTTCAGTCTCTCAAAATACTGTCAGTGCTGGGGTAAACACCGATTTCTTACATAAATCACCTTTTGGCCTTAAACCATAGAAAACAGAAAACTGTCAGTGCCGTTACCTAAGGACTTGTTATCGTTTAATCTAAATTAGATAGAGATACAGAACATAATTTTAGGGATCAGAGATTCAATCCCAGTGTCGGTCAACCTGTCCTTGAAAGAAGGTATTTATTTTTTGGTAAGTAGATTTTTCATTTTTAGTTACATTTTTAATTAAGGTCTTGCTTTTGGGTTTTTTGTTCACTAGCTAGTTTTTAGTAAAAATCATAGCTAAGGATCCCTGAAGTTTGAGTCAGGCTGTCACACAGAAATCTCGCTTTCAAAAAAAAACCAAAAACCAACCCAAGGCAACCCCCAATACACCCCCAAATTACAAGGTTAAAATTAGCAAAGAGGAGCTTCACATCTCATGGGTATCAATAATCTGTGCAGAACAGAAACTCTGAAAATAGACCTCTCTGGAAGAATGACTAAACATGATCGTTCAAACCCCCTCTGCTCTTGTACAGCCACCTTTCCCTGGTCTGTCAGAAATAGAAGCAAACCTTCTACATCAACAGCCCCAAGTTTCATCACGGAGATGCCCACGATTTTATACACCCTGGTGTGCACACTGCAGAGTAGAAAAACATTTCCTGGTCCTGCAAGAAAGGATGATGAACCCAAGGCTCCCTCTTTTTTCTCGGGTGACATGCAATGTATCCTGCCAACACTTTGATTCCTCTTCAGTGTTACCACATACCACCACAT
Organism: Astur gentilis; assembly: GCF_929443795.1. NCBI lineage: Eukaryota > Metazoa > Chordata > Aves > Accipitriformes > Accipitridae > Astur > Astur gentilis. The sequence goes on from NC_064904.1 coordinate 16,367,464, forward strand.
CATTCAAATAAACCTCTAACCATAAGCCTAAACTACCAGAGCAACAGTGTATGGACCACCACTAATCCAGACATTTGCCCACGGTTTGCAAAACCCTGCCAGGCACCAACCGCTCCTTTTAAGGGAATAACATTAAGATACAGATGTAAGAGAAAGTTGAACTCTATATATCCAATGGAGGAGCCAAACAGCCATGCTACAAATGGACAGAAAGTATCTGCACTGCTGTAAGTGGGGGAAGAAAGTGTCCAAGCCAGGCTGACTCCGCAGCATTAAGGTATAGCAGCGTTTTGTGCTGGCACCTCCACTCCTACGGATGCTAACTGCAGCTTCACTAACACGAGCCAAGAGAAAACAACCTTCTGGGGTAAGTGAGGGGGAAGCAGAGACAGCACACAGCATCACATACATCCCCCTAGCCTGCAGTTTATTGCAGAAGTAGAGAAATTGTTTTTAAACGATTAGGAATTTGTTAGGATGAGCAGAGCAAATACTTTCAGAGAAAGGATAAGAGAACATCCTATTCGCACGACTCCAGCTACAGTCCAGAAGTGACACATCTCTATCAGTGGGATACAAAACAGGGAAGCTAGAACTGCTCGGCAAAATCCCATCAAAATGTTGATTTTATGGACACTATATTTTCCACTAATAAAAGCCCAAAACCACACAACCAAATCAATCTCACAGGGAAAATTTAAATTAAATATTTAGCTTTGACTCAGTATTAATTTTTTTATTTGCTTGGGCTGCTTACTACACTGGCTTTAGGAAGCTGTGTGTCAACAGCCCTCTGTCTCTATTAGTATCGAAGACACTCCCCAAATAAACTTCAACTCCAAAGATAACATGCATCATTATTACCTAAATTTCAGTTTGCTGGAGAGATAAGCAGCTTTGTAAAGAAATGGTTCTTTCAAAAACGTGTACTGTCTATAATATATATACATACACAGTCACCGAAATTGATTTATGGGATATCAAGAATTCAGATTTTAGGGGAAAATCCTTACTTACGTAGGTTTCCAAACTCATTCTTCAGTGCTTATCATTTTTCTGCCAGTCTCAATACACAATGGTATGTTAAGACTCCTGTTTTCACATTCACAAAGAGGATCCTTCCTCTGTTCTTCTGACATACATGGTCTCCAGCGGGAAATGGAGCAAATCCTGCACTCCTTGTTTAGTCTTAAAAGGAAAGGCTTGTCAAGACAGAAGCAGCTGGGCTGAGACCAGGAGGTGCAACAAAAGCATCATCCACCTTTGACACAGGGCACAAACAAAAATTGGTCCAAACTCTGTGACACACCTTGCTCTCCATCACTGCAAAGGGGATTCCTCTGCTCAAGGCAGCATAGCCTCACAAAGCAGTAACAAAATAATATTAAAAGTAATAGCAGAAGATTCATGAGGGTTATATAACAATCTCTATCCCTTCCAGACCCCAAAATTAAAGACCAGTCAAATCCCCTACACCAACTAAGCAGCCATGCTCATGTTATATCACAGTACAAGAGCACTCAATAAAGATGATCTAGCTACACTCAAGAACTTCTCATGGCACATGTTAGCAGGATTTAATGAAAAATTACAGCTGAAAGGCTCCAAAATGAGGACTGAAGCCCCAGCATGCCAGGAGCTGCTGAAACTTTGGCACACCGGCACCCCACTGGATGCAGGATCGATAGTGAAATCTTGCCCTGTATAAGGGGTTAAACCAGACAGTCTGAAGAGTTTCTCTGGTCCTAAATTGATAGCAACAGCAACAACAAAAGATAAGATACAATTAAATTAAGTAATTAAAATTAATAAACCACTGGTAGAAGTCTGGCTTTTGGATCTGATGTGATCTCCTTTAAAGATGAAATTTGACCAGCTAAACAGCAGCCAATGCAATATCTGAGATCAAGTCCCAGATACGTGGAACGTGCCCGAAACAGAAAACAACCCCCGATCAAGAAAACTGAAAGGAAAATCTCTGACTGCAGGCCTGCCCGAGATCAGACGATGAAGCAGCTCCCAGACAGCAACACCCACCCGGCAGGACGCACGTCCTCTCGCCGTCGCACGGACCCCCCCCGTACCGCGGCCGCACGACGCGGAGGGGGCCTCGTGCTGCCGGCAGCTAACCCCCGCGAGCTCCTCGCGCTTGCCGGACCACAACCCGTGAAGCCAGACCGACGTGCCGAGCCGGCACGTACGGCAATCGGCTTGCTAAGCCCGGGCCCCGGGGCTAACCTCAGCCATCCTCGCGGCTCCATTCCCCGTGTTCCTGCCCCTGCTTTACACCTTCATCACCGCCTTCACGCTTCGCAGCGCAGAGACACAAAGAGCACGCGCTTCGGGATAGCTGTACCGGCCCAGCAAGCAACCACAGCCACATTTAGGCACGCAGAAATATGCCCGTAACCATCTGAAACCAGGTGCCCACAAATGAGGAGTGTGGTACCCTACTTCTTCCCCAAAAGGAGGAACTCCTAATACAAGCCCTCCTTCAATCCCTTCCGTCACTAAAGAACTTCTATCCCTAGCACCTACTTTCACCGACTGAGAGGACTTCTCGCTATGCTCTGTTATTAAATAAGATTCGAGCACTTCAAAAGGAAGCAGCTGCCAAAGGACTGGCCCTCCAGCCATGGAAGGGATAACCCTATCTAGCAACGGCTGGCTGGCGGCCCAGGCCCTGACTGTGCGCCGGCAAGGCTCCGGCGATGTCGGTACCTCCCAGCACCGGTGAACACCCTCGGGATCCAGCCTCACGTCAGTGCGGGTGTAACGCAAGTACCACAGATGTGCCAAGTTTTGCTTCTTCTTTTCTTTCTTTTCTTCCCAGCATCAACTGTGGCTGCTTAAAGGCGAAAAACTGTGTTTTTACAGAGAAGCAGGGGCCACAGTGTTATTCTTGACAGAATTATTAAAGTCCAAAGCAGACCATGCAATCAGTTTGGGTTAACAATGCAGCTGACGCTGATCTTCTTTCTAAAAAAAGCAGGACAGGCTCGGAGAAACTCAACAGCCTGAAGGCAGCACAGATGATGCTAAGGGGGAACTCGATGTCATAATATAGGAGATAAGCGATACAGGAATGTAACCATCTGTATGTATTTGGCAACAATATTCAAAGAGTAGTAAGTACAGAGAAAAGTTTCCTAATGCCAAGATCTATTTAGCACGTGGTAACTTTTAAGGAATCACAGAATTCCGCCCAGAAGGTTTAGTATCAGAGCAGGAGATGCACCGCAGTGCGAAAAGTCCTGTTGTACTGCGAGAAGCAAAGGAGAAGCCTGAATTTTTATGCATGCATGACATTGCGAATGCTATGAGGTACACTGATCTCCAAATAAATTGAACTAAACTGGTGGCGTGCAGCATCACAGCATTGGCATGCATAGCTGTAAACAGTAATCACCCTCCCCTCTCTCTGGCACTTTTGCCCTCAGCCTGGTCCCCCAGAGGACAACTGGGAGGAAAAATACCAACTTTCTGGCTGTTTTAGAGGTAACTTGGCCAAGTTTTAGCCAACTGGAAGAGGAAAGAGTGCTTATCGGTGTAGTAAAGCCTTTAATCGCCATTCTCTTCTAGTTCAAGGAAAAGGAAGACAGCACGTGCCTCCATAGCACAAAGGCTCGATAAGATCAACTGTTGGAGCGCAGGAACCCCCTTTGTATCTGTAAGAACAACACAGGATTTTGGCCCAGAGCTAAGCATACACTTTAACTTCTGTTGAACTTCACAGCCGTACCTAAGAGAAAACAAGCGCTGGAGGATTTTGGCAAGCGAGCTGGAAATGAGCAGGTAAGGACTGATGAGTTCAGCCGTGGTTTCGTTACGCTTCCACCGTGAGACGCAACACTTTGGCAGCGAGGCTGAACGCAGGACCGAGGAGGACTTCGCTCCTAATTCAAACCACTCGCAGGGTGCCCCATGCCTGAACTTGCCGAGATGGCGCAGCTCCGCGTGACTTCAAAGGGAGCTGCAAGGGATCGGTTTCCCACAAGGAGGGGCCCCAGCCAACCACCTCATACACCTTCTCCAGAAAAGGACTGTACCAACATCGTTCCCGACAGCTAGGCAGGTGTTATTAACGCCCCTTCTCTGCGTTACAAAAAAAGCTAGTTCGGGAGTGAACGAGGGAACGGATGCAGGGAGACTCAAACAGGGCTCCTTAATCATATGCCTTCACACATATAGTAAAACTGGTCGTGCGTGATTCAGCAATGGAAGAGGTTTGGAAAACAAATTCAGAGGGAGGGTAATCTCTCAGGCAACATATCAACACCCAGCTGAAGCATCCACTGAACTCGAAGAGCAGGTATAGTCAGTCGGCCTCTGAGAGAGCCCGGCATGCCTCTGTGAAAAACTCACTGCGGATGGGAAGAGGCAGATCCGAAGGGTGGCTGCCTGCCTGCGAGTCGCTCGCTCTCCGAAATGGAGACGAGGTGGACCTCCAGGATGAAGAGACATCTTCAACGTTGCATCTGGCATGAGCATTAATTCTTGCAAACACAACTTCAAAAGGCTTTTTCCTCCCTTCCCCACTACAGATAATCCAGTCTGGGAAGCCTGATCTGAAGCACGCTGAAATCAGTGGGAATCTTTTTATTGTCTTTGGATCAGACACAAAAGACGACTGCATTTACCCTGGAGCCCAGAACATCCTTTCTCCCATTGCTGCTCCGTCCTTTCTTCCCCACAGGCACAATTAGTAAGCATCCTAGAAGTGCAACCTTTTTCTAAGCCATGTCAATGCTGACGTGGCTTCAAAAACAGAACAAGCCAGACACTTGCAGTGAATAAAGCAAATATAAAAGCAACCTGGGGACTTAATTAGCTTAATTAAACAAGTAGCTATATCTTTTGACTTCCTACACAATTTTTAAATTTAATTAACAGAACTGCATATATAATCAGTCATTTGTAGAGGCAATTCCCAAGGCTCTGTTCAGTCAGAAGAGCTGAAAGTCTGGGTTAGGCTAAAGCTGGTTTTTCACATGCCTCTAGTTATTTCTTTCAATTTTTCTTGTTTAAGCTCCTAACAGATCATGCTTATGGAATGTCACATCTTTCTGTATTTTAATAAGGTAGCACCTCCACCTGAGCATGCCTTTGTTGGACAGGTCAAGTAGCAATTTTCTCAACCAAATCCACAGTGTCTGGATTAATCACTCCCTCTTGTATGTTTCAAGGCTGACAGACACCTGTCTATCAAGTCAAGAACCTTGGAAAAATCCTTAGGGCTCTCTAGTACAAAGGGGATTTTGCATTTCCAGACCGACAGATTAAAGTATTTTTCCTGCACAGCATGCAATTTTTAAGATTCAAATCAGTGTGCCTAAAAAAACCAAAATGGGGTGCCAAGCACCTTCTCCTTCCTGCAAAGGCTGGCAGATGCTTAGGGCAGTAATTTCCACCGCAGGTGCCAAGGGCAGACTTGGACAGTTTCTCAGTGACCCACGACAAGCTCCATGCAGGGGAGGCCCTAGGAGACGCTGTTTGGTGAACAGCAGCGACCCCAGCTCTTGTTCCACCCGAGCTTTGAATCTGGTGCTGCCAAACAGCAGCACATCCCTGCTCCCACCACGATTTAATTTTGATGCCAGGTCTCAAAACAAAGAGCGAGCACGGGGTGACACAGCGCTGCAGAAAGGCTGCCAATCCCACCTCTAACTGGTGGGTCCATGCACCATGCTGAATTCACAGTGTCGAAGCCCTCGCAGCTCACAGATTCCAGCTGCAGCAGATGCATGATTAGACCTGGAGATGACACCTGGTCCGTTGGGGGTCAGCCTGGCCATCCCCTGTTAAGGGACAAAGGCTCAAAACTTCTGCCTCCTGCAAGTGACGATAACTGTCAAAGTTTCAGGGGGAAAATAAACCTTTCCAACAACTATTACTACTGTACGTTTAACACTCTGGAGGTTAACCCACAAATGGGTGGAAAGTTAGTCTCTCTCATAACTCCTATAACCAGTTATTCCAGCTATTAGTGTAATATTGTCATTCTAATTTTTTGTTCCAGGACAGCTGTTTGAATTATTACTTTTGCTTTCAGTCAAGCTGCATAATTATAAGCTGTGTGCCAGCCATGAGCAATCATGCATAACTAATGAGTCTTAGCCAATCCTGGACTCTTTAATCAATTTTAGTCTGGTTTCATCCAAGAGACTACCCACCTCAACAGGAGATTTGCTCAGGTAGGAAGAGGAAGGGCTGCAACAAGATTTATCTATCCTGTGAAAATTCCTGCCAAGAAAACCTGTTTGAAGGGCTACAAATAAAATATAGATAAAAAAGGAGGTTTCCAATCTTAAGAAAAAAAAATTTTTCAAAAGTGTGAGCCAAAGCCTGCTCCTACTGGAGTTACACCAACTTCTACGACTTTTGAGAAATCCCACTTCTAAAGCAATGAATGATTTATGAGTAATAGTTGCAGGTGACTGCTCTTCAGTATATTTGAAAAAAATTGTAGGGTTATAAAGTTAAAATGAGAGGCACACACACAATTGGTTAAGGGACTATTATATTTTTGTTCTCCTTATATTTTTAAGGAGAAAACCAACTACTCCTCTCTGGAGGGATTTCTGATCTCTTTTTCCTGAGTTATGTGGCAGGGAAGGAAATCCAATTGCCCGTTTATCAGTCCCACAGTACTGACGTTTCTCAAAGACCGGGTATTGACCCCAGCAGCGCCACCACAGAGCAAGGACCCGTTCCTTCAGAAATTTCAGTGAAACTCAAAATGCAGCGAGGGATGGAGGAGAGTCTAAGAGCCCCATGCACACACGGGAGTCTGCAACAGAGGAGGGCTCTCATCCACAACCCCAAGACAAGCGTGGGGCTAGAAACGACTAGGGCCAAGAAGAAAACACGAAAGATGAACAGACCCAAGCAGCGAGGGTCCAATTTCTGAGGGCGCAGAACATGCCGAGCACAGGACAACTCTGCAAACTGCCCACAAACACCAAAGCAGGCACTGAAAACACCTGCCTCAGAGCCTTCCCCTCTCGACTCGACGGGGTGGTTTGCTGTCACCCCTCCCTAGCGGGGCCCGTGGCTGAGGGAAGGACGGTGGTCTCACACGCTGCTGCCAGCAGCTCTCGAAGCGGGGCACACAGCCCGAGTTTACCGCAGGCAGCTCTGCTATCGCCGGGGCGCAGCCGCGCCACGGCTTCCCGTCCTACGCAGCTCCTGCAGCGAGCCGCTGCAGCCCAAGAGCTCCTGTACGGCCCCACGGGGTAAGCTGGTGAAGCAGTGCTACTGGGATACAAGAGCGATGGAAAGCCAAGGTCTCCCCTTTTGGGGGAAAGTCTTGGGGAACGGATAGGAGCGAGGCAGCGAAAAGCCTGGACCAACCTCGCACCTGCGAGACGTCAAGTCGCGGGTGATTCCGCTCCACTTTCGCACCTGGCCAACAAATGGCATCTCGTTTGCACGTGGTGGCCGGGGGAGATGCCGGGCAGAGAGCAAAGGCTGCTCCGTGCCTCCCCGAACGGGCTCAGCAACCCCGCTGACCACAGAGCGCAGGGGCAGGACGCCACTTCCCGGGCGGCCTCTCGACACCTTCGTGCCGCCTCCCCTGGCTCCCTCCCGCAGCTGCTACGACCATCGCCCACGCGAAACCACAATCGCGTGGGCAGGATGCTTTCTGCCTTTCCCTACCACATGCACATACAAGCGGAGCTTTAGCTCTGCTGCGCACAAATTATTGAACCTACATCTTGCTTTGTAACACCATGCCAAATACCATCGCGTCCAGTCCGTCACTGGATTCTCCGCCCAACTCCTCTTGCCTGCCTCCTGCAGCTTTTTTTTATTTCTTTTTTATTTTTTTTTTAAGGGATGGCAGGGAAATCACAGATTACTTTCATTTCCTAACAGGCAGACACTAACATCAGTGCAGGACCACTAAATTAAAGGATGGCAAATGCAGGGCTTCATTTTCAGCTGTTTGAACACTTGATTACAGCAAATACGCCCATGCACACATTTGGTAGCTGGTATCAGACTATCGGTTTGCATATGCAATGTATAGAAACCTGCCTGCAAACACCTATATATGCAATTGTAGGTAAAAGAGGCTGAAAATGGGACAGGGTCTCTGCTCTTGAGAGGCTTAGGAGCTTTGACAAACAAACAAAAATCTTCTATTTCCATTCAATGAACAGTAACAACAGGTCAATAAACCTCAACAATCAGTTATTACCAACAAAACAAAAATCTTTCAACAGCTCTAGAGCCCTGGGACACCACTTTAACTATTACACTCTGGACCCATGAGTTGCGAAGGGATGATGCCAACAGCTCGTGTTTTACTTCTCTCACCGAGTACACAATGCAGGAAATGACGTTTTCTATCTCCAAGTTCTGGAGATGATCAACAAATTTATTTTCTGTCACCTATATTAACTCAATATAACTTGGCAAAAAAACCAGGAAGTTGTGCCGCCAGTTTTGCTGTTTACAATAATAAATAAATAAATCACTGACAGGTGCCAAGCAGGCAAGTTGGTGGTGCCACTTCCCATTTGGAAACACTCCAAGGGCCATAGCAATGAGTTGGTGAGCAGAGTTTCCTCAAAGTAAAACACTGACATAGCTGAGCTTAGGACTGATGCAACGTCCCCCAACAAGAAAAGGGCAGGCGAGCGCTAGCGAGGGAGCGAGCCCAGGTAGCCCATGTACCAGCCAGCGCACACCAGAGACCTGTGTTTTGCCCATAGGGGAACAGAACAGGCACCAGGCAGAAATACAGAAGGAGAAACAAAAACATTGGGCAGAGAAGCAATAACAACGCTCTTGGTCTTGAGGAGAAGTCTTCCAAGGCACGGCATTCACCTGCAGTTTTAATTAACCTTATTAAAAAATCTTGGCAGGCTTATGAATCATTCATGACTTTACATTAAGCAGCAAAATCTGCATCGTGATCTGAGATTCGGTGTTCAAGGCACCCTTGTTGGTCAGCCAAGGATCATCATCATACAGCTACAGCAGGAAAGCGCCGTGTAACTTAGGGGAAATCCACTGGGTTGTACAACGTCAGATAAGGCCCTCAATATCCTGTTCGTGGATCCAACCCAAGGAATTGTAGACCCCTAAACCAATTGCAATACTCAGCAAAGAACCCCTTTGCAGTTGTCTCCCCAGCACCTTGCTCATTTACATACTTGCGTTGTTCTCCAGTATTCAGTGCTGGAAGATATCTTCCTGTTATTCATAGGTTTTATTGCATAATCTTAAACTTCTGTGAAATTCTTCTCATTTGAGTCTCCATTAGGTGCGTCACTATTTCTAAAATATCTTCCTACTACATATAATTCATTGGTGTACTGCTGCTTTTCCATTTTTGTCCAATAGCTCCTTCTTCTTTCTAAAACCAGGCCACAGCTGATGAGATCATGAACCATTAAAATGCATTAGTCCTCCAGATATAATCCATCAAATTTCTTAACACCCCAGGTAGAAAGGTGAAAGGTCACAACTTTCTGCTACTCCAACCAGAGACTCACTTTTGAAGAGCCAAATCCCATCTTTTTAATAACAGTTTAAAAGTTAAGTCCTGGTGGTATAGCAAAAGGCAATCTGCTGGAAAAGTCCAGCTATTTATGGTGCTTGATCACTATTCAGGGGTGCTGTAAAATTAAAAAAAGGATCCCAGAGCAAGATGTAATAAGCATCTTGACGCCTACAGCTTGATGGCACCTGGGGTTCCATGATACAGAGATTCAAATGCAACCCAAAAACTCTGCAGAGGGCTTCGTTTGCAGGCACCTGCCCGCTTCTTCCCTTTAACACTGAGCATCTAAAAGATCTGTACTTAGCGGGGGGCCTTGCAATAGCCAATGCTATGCTGCTCAGTTGGCAAGTATTTTGTGTGCTGTACAAGGGGCCAACAGGGATCTGTCCTGATCATCGCTCACCTATCTCAGCCTGACTTCCAGAGCTGCTGTAGCACTACACCTGGGATAGCTGAACACCAAAACATGGATGGTAGGGCTAAGGGAACCTCCATGTCACATAGGCCCACAGTGCTTGCTTTCACCCAGAAAAGCTTCCCACGCAGGCTGCCATCCTCTTTTTGCAACCCTGGTATCACACTCCTACAGCGGTGGTGATGCATCTCTCCTAAAGGCAACGTGATGTATGAAAGAAGCTGCATATATGAGATCATACACATCACCTTTTCAACCAAAGACTGCAAAGCCCCTTGGGGTGCTGAGGAAACCTTACACCATCAATTTTATAGATAAGGAAAGCAACATACGGGGATGGCAGGAGCAGAACTAGAAACAGCGCTTGTGGACTTCAAAAGCCCGACTTAGCACACTGCATGGCAGCCACACCACCTTGGAAAAGGGCAAGGAAGACTCTGCAGTACCCGTGAAAGCAATGCATGCCTGGACTGAACTGCAGTCCAGATGTCAAGAAGAGTCAATTGCTCCACAGCACCAGAACCCATCACTCTTCAGTGACTATAAAGCCTCGCACTAAGTTATTTTGGGGGGGGAACCGGAGAGGGGGGGGAGGGGACACACAACACACACCACCACTACCCCCATCAGTATGACAATGAATTAATTTACGTGCAAAATCAAGTTATCAGCAGTATTTCTGACAAAATATAAGATTTCAAATGACATATCTCAGTGGCATGCCAGTCTTTAGAACTGCAGCTCCCATCATGGATATCCCTATTTAAAGCCTTAGCTGCATTACTCGTCCTTAGTGAGGATATGAAAAAGGAGGGATTCATTCCAACAACTTTCGCAGCCCAGATCCTGGCATGGGCTGTAACACCATGGAGAAGCCTAAGCACTGCTCCAACCATTCTTTCCAGATCTTGAATTAATCACAGTGACTTCTTTCTTCCTCCTCTCACTTCCTCACCTAGCACTTTTTTTAACACTGAAACTATTAAGGACTAACATTTATGCCAGTATTAATACACCACATCTCTTCTCACACTCCATGTTGCAAGATGATCTGTCAAATGATTTGAGATGGAAGGATGAAAAGCAAACTATCAAATGTAGGTGGTGCCTCACAGGAAAGAATCTGCTTGGGACACAGCGAAAGATGAAGAAGAAGGCTAAAAGTACTTTAGCCCACACGCTAACCCCTGTCCCATTCCCTGCCAACAGCTTATGGGATTGTTTAACATCCCTGGCACACACATCCCCGAACATCATGTAAAAGCAGTAGCAGTTTCTGGCCGCACAGCCAATTAGATGTTTCTAAAGGTACAAAAAAAAAAAAGGAGTGCCAAGGCATGCGCTCCCCCAGCATTCCTGAAGGTATGATGCTTGCTCCTGCTGTCCAGATGTTACCACTCACGTCTCCGCTCTAATCCCACAAGGTCCAGCACTGGGAGTCACAGTCAAGTCTTCACGCAGCAAAAAGAATGTAGGTTGGGATCCAGTACGCAGCTGACAACACCCAGACAGGACATGCCATTGCCAACATTTGCTTCGCCAAGTTAGATCATATCCTATTTGTGTAGTGTTTTTTGTTTGTGGGTTTGTTTTTCTGTTTGGGCTTTGGGTTGGTTTGGGTTTTTGTTTTGGGGTTTTTTTGGGGGGAGGGGGGAGTACAATAAAAATATTTCTGTAAAACAGCAGTTAAAAAAAAGGCTCATAGGTGACGTTCTTCATAGTGAAGCACCCTGGGTTGTGTATTTGTACAGAAAGGACTGGGGTGTGGGGGGGTGGGAAGTTCCAAAATCCTGAAGCCAAGCACTGCAATAACAGACTGTCCAAGACCAAGCAATTTTTAGTTCCATCAAGTCTGTGATTACAGTTTTCCTCATCTACCTCATGAGAGAGATGATCTCACTACCCACTTGTGACCATAAAGTCATAGCTGTGACTCCAGCAATTGAGTTGAGATGGGAAGGAGCTGAAAAGCGTCGGCCTCCAGCCTTCTCCCGGCCACTGGATGGGTGACAAGGTGACATGTCACTGGGACAAGCTGTTCAGCTGATCCAGCCATCTGCCTCCATCTGAAGGAGGTGGCACTTCTGGGGTTTGTGTGCAACAGCAAGCCGACAGGCAGCTTGCTGGCATCTACCAATAGCATATTGTCACACATTTCCCCTTTTTAATAATTCTTTTTCCCTTTCCAAAGCATGGTTTCAAGATGAGGAAGCACTTCTCAACCAACGTGACCAAGATGTACCTTGGATTTAAAAAAAAAGGGGGGGTTGGGGGGGACACGATGACACAGAAAGTGTCTGCAGAAGAAAAGGTCAGAACTTGGTTAGAGTGGTTTTGCTCACATGTCAATCGAGAACCTGCTGCTGACCACATTTCCCATCCGAAGCTCAACATCACCTGCAAATCTGCAGATAAACGTTGCTCTCTTCGAACAGAGCTTTTGCTGGGGATCACTGCAAGTCCGAGCACATGGCAATCCTAGGTAACCCGGGAGCAGGACAGGCTCCATCACGTGGCCATCATATTTAGGACAACTGCTGTCATGTGCCCTCCTTGATAAATATTTAGTTTCTTTGTGAATGGAAGGCCTGGCATTTAATCTGCGGCACAGCCAGTGTTGCATGTGCTTTATATTACAAACACACATGCTTTCAACTCCAGCGCACTAGCTAATACATTTAAAAGTATAAATACCCTTCTGGAGAAAAGTACTTCCCTACCTGGGTGGCACTGCTAATGTGGACCTTATGCTTCTCCTCCCACTGACAAACAGCCCTTGGTGAGGGGGGACATACTACCTTAAGTCCCAAAGCATAATTTTATTCGCCCCAGGAAAAGTCACATCAATTTTAGTCTTATAACCTTAACCAGAGAGCCTTCACCAGCTGAGGACAGAAATCCCTTGGACAGCATTTATAGTCTTTCAAAATAAAATCAAATAAATTCCCTTGTTTAAGGTTTACCAAGCCCTGTAATAGAAAGCTGAGAAGCCAGTCAAACAGTTCCTCTCTTCTGTACAAGCAGGATGCTCAGAAATGACCTTGGGGGGAAGAAAATGAAAGAGATACAGTCCCTCTAATAACTGCCATACATCCAATGCAGTGAACCATTACAAATGCAGTCCCCTAAGAAAGATAATAAAACACCTAATGCTATTCAACTCCTAATAGGCATGACAGCATGACACTGAAAGAGCCCTAGATAAGATTACAGCAGCGAAGAGCTGGATCCTAAACTAGCTGCATTGGAGCTGCTGACTAGATCCTTGCCACCGCTGCACCATGAGTTTTGGCTTTTTATGAATCTAAAAGATTCCTCTTGCAACCCAGCAGCACTTGAAAGACTTCTTGGACATTACCACACACAGTAACATGAAGCACTGAGATGGTTTCGGATACTGAGATAGAAAGTCTGAACAAGTAATGACCCACTGGAAAATTCATAGCAAGAGATGGAAAGATCTGGTACTCTTCAAACACCTACATGTTCTAACTGTGGCTTCGAAGCAAGCCACAACACTGCCTATTGTAAAGAGCACCGTTCCTGTGGAAACGGTTGCTTAATGTTGTTAGTGATGGAGTAACAATAAATACTAGAGGTGCACAGAATTTTGCAACTATCCATTTACTGGCTATATATATATAAAAGAAAAAAAAAAAAAAAAAAAAAAAAGAGGTCCTGTTCTTATCGTTGACAGTGAAAAAAATTACCAGAGTATTTTTGAGAGTATTATTGTGCAGCTGAAGTAACTAAAAAAAAAAACCCAAACCCACATTTCTCTGCAAATAAAATTTCGTATGCCCAGGACTATTAACATAAGGAGACTGTTTAGTCAACCTAGAAGTGAACCACAAAACTTGTACTGAGAAAATGTTGATGAGCATTTCCAAGGTCAGAAAGATTCTCTCATAACACTCTTTCAGGAGCCAAGCACAGGGGCACCAAAGGTTGTTTAAAACCAGCAAGCCTCAGTTACTCTTTTCTCACCTAATGTTCATGTTCAAAACAGGAACAGGCACTTCCAAAATGTTACTAAAATAAGAAGTGGCATTGCTTAAAAACAATGAGTACTGCATATCCATTGCTGAGGCAAGTCTCTTTGCAGTAAGCTTATTTATATATAGAAATAAATCCACTGACCTCGTATTAATCACAAACACTCCTTTCCCTATGACAAAGGGAAATGACAAACTTGCAAGGACACATCAGAAACCTTCTGAGATTGCATCCACATAAGCCAAAACATGTGATGACTTGAATGAACGTTGCTTCTCTTCAGAGAAATCCACCCAGACCCTACAGTTTTATTCTTGACAAAATCAGAAGAGTGCAATTCTAAAATGAACCATCCAATGATTTTGAATATCCTAAGGTTCTTCTAAAATTCTGGAGTTATAAAGTTCTTAACTTTAAGAGTTTTACCCAACAAAGTGGTAACCAGAGGGAACGCAACCAGTCAGAGAAATTTCTCCTCGTTACAAGCAGCGCTAAACGAGAACTGAAATGAGTGTGCGTTGTGTCCTGTCTGTCCCACGACACGCACGCATTCGCACGCATTTCTACCTACCCTGCAAGCATTAACATCCTGCGCTCCTGCAGATGTGCAGCCACACGCAGCAACTGCTCACCCAAGACAAGCTAAAAGACACGGCTTTCAGCACCCCTTCGGGGGAGCTTGGGTAACATCGGAGCTGGGTTTTGTAAGCGTCCAACAGTGGCTGTAGTGAACTGCAGGAAAGAGCGTAGGGGTGATTATGAACTGATAAATCATTAAGCCAGTTCTTCAGTAGAAGCAAAATGAAGGGAAAAGCCATCTTGGTATCAAGCTTTGATCAAAATTGGATTACTGTCCCCAGCCTCCCCAAAGCTTCCCCCCACCCTTTTCTTCCGGCCGTCACCACTGCTCTGCAAAGGCAGCAGAAAGGACGCTGCTTTCGCATGACTCCAAAACCACAGTTCACAGCCCACCAAGTTAACTCATTCGGCCTTTGACTGATGGTTTTTTTAGCAAGCTCAGCTATGAAATGGGGTAGGCGAGAAGCAGAGACACGAGCAGGAAGCACTCTACCTCTCTTGCTGCACAGCAACTACCCATGAGGCAGAGGAGGACAAAAATCTGCTGGGTATCCTCCTAGGTCTGTCCTACACAAGCTGCCAGAGCTCACAGGTCACAAACCTGCTGAAAAAGTGCTCCATCGTGGTTAAACACAAAACCTATTCCTAATCTGGATGACTTTGTAAGCATTCACCCAAGTGAAAAGGGTTTCATCCATACTAGCACATGAACATCTTTTGCCTACAAGGGGCCGAAAACCATTCTGTAAGGGTGTGCCTGAATTTTTGATGCTTTATTCCTGAGCCTGCCAGACACTCCAGAATCCAAGAGTTTGCTCTCCATTACACCACCATCACTCCAAGATGATGACAAGCCCTAAGGATTTGGGTACAGTGAGTCCTGGCCTGCAGAGACAGCACCGTAACAGTAAATGCAGGGGTCACGCTGTCCTTCAGGTAGAGCTAGAGATCTTAGCCTCAACCTGAAGAGATCTGGAACATGCAAGAGAAAACGTATCTGCTCCTCTAATGTTGCTGCCGGTTTCTATTGTCTGCGTCATACCCCATTTGTCCCTCAAAGGGAAACAGCAAGGCCCTACTGTCTGGGCTCACTAACGCAGCTCTAGAACTTGCTCCTTTCTTGGACATGAGCACAATGTACTTGATGGTCTTCTAGGCTCACACCAAAAACCATTCAGCAAGATTTTGCACAGGAAAGTGCAACATGTTCCCTCCTAGAATTAAGAAGATGGGGAAAAACTCTATCATCTTTATTGGCAAGACAGGCTAAATGTTACTTGAGCTGATTATTTGAAAATGTGGTCAAAATGAGTTGCTATCATTAAGTACTGACAGGGTTATTATAATAGGGGCTAATTTTTGAGAGGAAGATGGCTTACCCTAGCACAGCTGGGTTTCTACTCGGTTTTGCTCCACTTCAAAGCAAGAACAGCTTAGTTGCTCATATAGTAGCTACTAAACCACCACAATTACATCCCACTATATTAAGGAAGACCTAATACACAAGCATTTTTTCTTAGTGTAGGTCTGTAATCTGCCACATCGTGAGTTCCTTGCAGAAAAAAGAGGCTGATACTTCTATGAAAGGAAACTGACTGGAGGGTCATTTCCAACAATCTCCAATAAATCACACACACACACCCCCATAAGCCAGTCTTGTGAGAGTACCCAAAGCTCCTACACTGGACTTTTTACTAAGTAAACAGATAATGAAGTGATAGGTGTGGGGCTCCATCTTGCAAACTGATTATCAACAGCAATACTCCCACAAAGCCCTATTAGGGGACGGAGGATCACCCTACACATTTGACACCACTGTAGCTTTTGTATTAAATAGCGTTTTCCAACTGAGTAGCTTTGACAAGAAATCCCACCATAGATTTGGACTGCACAGGAACATTTTCCTCACATAGTTATATTTTCCTCCAGGCTCAGGAGCAAAGTGCCTTACAGAATAAATTTTCATTGCATATATTAATGTTAGATGCCTCAGTCTGTGAATGACCTAGATAATAAACTCATTGCACGGAAGCCAATTCCCTCCTCTTTCTCAGAGCTCCGTGAGCACTCACTGTGCTCAATAAATAATGTACAACCCAGCCATCATTATAAAGCCTTGTTGCATGCAAGAAGGAGGAAAAAAATGTGTCCAGTTCTTCTCCAAATTAGACCGGTGCAAAGCTGGCAGCCTAACTCCATTGATGCCACTGCGAATGCACCAACGTAAACCTGGCAAGCAAAAGCAGAGGCAAGCACCAGGCTCCTATTCTGCTGAAATCTCACAGAGGACACAGGCAAACTTTTTACAGAGTGACATTTTAAAACAAATAAGAAAGGAGGACGACAACTTCCACATCGGTGTTATTAAAATTAGATGCCAGAAAAAAGTGATGTATGGAGAGCAGCTTCTCATTGAGTGTGCCAGAGTTTACATGCACAGGAGGGATAAGAATTGGGCCCCGCTGCATGAAAGGTTTCTCCCTTTCTTCAGATTTAAAGCATTTAAATTTTAAAAGAATTAAAGGATACAAGCTAGGAGAAAACATTCAGTAAATCAATCCCCAGATTTCACCACTTGGAACAACATATTTTTTCCTTTGCTCGTCAATCCTGGGCAAAAACCAACAAGCTATACGGCCTTGTTTACCAAGGAAAATAAATGCAGGACAAAGTAGGAATTCAAACAGGATAAACTAGTCTTTCATTAGTCGTTCTTGATCCAGGCAGCCTTCGTTATTCTGAAGGAACTTAGCCCAGAATTGAATACATTTAGTACAGGATGAGCACACTGACCAGTCTAAGTGGAGAGAATCACTCTAGAAACTAAATCACACATAGACAAGCCAACCCCAATGCTATCAGAGACAGCATTTATTTGCAACTATTTTGCCAGATAAAAGCATTTAGGAGTACAGACATCCCATGCTGATTTTTACTGTCATAGTAAAACTGTCACCCTCTTTCCTATCCAGACCGTAGAGCTAGCCCGCTCCAACGAACTGACACAACCCTAAATGATCTTTCTGACAGTCCACATCTCTCTCTGACTCATATGTACAGCACTTGGCATAGTTATGACTGGTCCCTATTTGAATCTGTTACAGCATCTGTAAAACTGTGAGTGACAGCAAATATTTTCTGTCCAAAAAGCAATAAAAGGATTTCCAAACTAAGACCCCATTGCTACCGTAGGAGGTTTAAGATACTAAAGCAAGTGGAGAGGTATATGAAGGCTTTAATTTACAAGTGATGTCTTGCTTACATGACAGAGTAAAATTAAATTTACTCAAGAGAAAAATACAAATTACAGTACTTTGCTAAAATGGAGAATAATGACAAAGAGCTAAGAAAAACATACGACACAAGCAAAGGAAAAACAGAAACCACAGAGCAGGCAGAGAGAGGGCTAGAAACCAGAAGTGCTGTAGGAAGGTATGAGCTGCTTTTTCAGACCAAATCAGACCGGCTGACAAGTCAAAATCCTGCCTCTGAGGACGGCTGATACTAAACATATGAGACAAAGGCAGGAAAAACATCTCAGTGTTCATATATGGAACTGCCATCTCAAACCTCTCCTCAGCCCCTAGATGCACATTGTCAGACTGTCAGTATAATTCTTACTATTCGGTGTAATGTCCTGGGACAGCACAGATACGCAGCCTGTTTCTCACATCCTCTCCCTCACTCGCCTCCATCTGAGAGGTTACAGGGCTGTGCTGATCTGTCGAGTGATTGCACACTGCAAATTATTTTATCAATTTATTTTTTTTAAAAAGCACAGCAGACATGCAATACTCATACACCAAATGACATGTTTAGAAATATGTCTTGCATGGATGTATTTTCCTGCTCTCTTTCTTTTGACAGAAATATCCCTATTGCAATAAAAAGTTAAAAAAAAAAAAAGTCAAAAAAATTCCACTAAGGCCTATGCAGCATTGTCACGTCGGTTAAAAAAAATAGAATAAATAACCCATGTCCCATCTCACAAACTGAAGTCAGCTACCAAAGCTGCCCAACTTTTGTTTCTGCACCAATACTTCATCTCCTGTCTGTTCAACAGCCAGGAGACCCCTCCTGGAAGGAGTCTGGAGACCTGCCACCGTATCACTGATACAAATACAATCAACTCACTCATGAAACTCAACACTTACGAAACTTGGCAGGTGAACACCAAGAAGAAGTATTTATGTAATGTCATCTACAGGTTCACACTCCCCTCCCTCCTGCCCTGCCAACGTTTTTTTTGTATTGCCAAAGCTCATGGGTAACTACAGTCATAGCAGCATGCTCTTACTCCAGTGCAAGCTGTGCCTACCCGAAGGACAGGTCTACACCGTACAATGGAACAGAGAAATCCCCATCCAGCGACAAGGAGGGCCAGCGGACAAGCTGAAATCTTATCCCAAACCTGAAGTTCCAAACACCCTGTGTCTGTGCAGCCCAGGGCTGCCATCCTTCCCAGGCTGGGCTTCACTGGTTTGCAAGGTGTGTCACTCAGAGGAGACAACCCTGGATGTGACATCCATCTGTCACACAGACAAGACACCCGCATCCCCTGTCTGCAGCGGATGCAACTCTCCATCCCGAGGGCTGCATCCCTCCATCAGGACATGGATCACCGGTGGGCTAAAGAAGCATAAGGTTTTCTGGGGATGCCGTGGGTCCCACAAGGAAGACAGTGGCTGAAAACAAGCTGGTGGCTGCCAGAGCAACTCTTCTGCCTGCAACCTGAGCAATTCTTCTGCCTGCAACCTGCCCCCTGCCCCACAACCGAGGAGCCCCAGGGAAGAGCAAAGCAGGGAATGGGCCGTCAGCTGGTAAAACTGCTCTGGCAGGCCTGTGGGATAGATCTGGTCATCGATTAGATTCCTCTGGTCTAGCGTAACAAGGGCAGAAGGGCACACAAGGCCTCGCAAGGGCAGTGAAAAAGCAATTTTTTCCATCACCTTGGGCCCGGCACAGACGCTGAGATCTTAGCGCTGAATATCGGTAGCGCCAGAATTGCTGAGGAACACTTGCTCTCACGCAGCATTGCGCTAACGCAACGAAACCTGCCGTACATCTGTTCATGGTGCTGGCTTTCAAAATAAAGCAGGATGGTTTCCTCAGCAATTGCCTTCCCTGAGCGATGAGAACATCTCATAATATCAAAGAACAAAAAATGTCATTGGCATTGCAGAAATTTAAGTAATTTGTCTGGCATACCCTAAGTAGCTTAGTAACATTAATTGGATGCTTCAGGATGCGCTTTGTTTTAGACATACATTTGCTATCTTTGATATAATTATAAAGCAAGTCTTTCCCTCACAACCAGCCAGGGCTTCTTGTACCAGCACAACCAAGGGCATGGCTTGGGAGAGGAACAACGCCTGGCGAGCTCCACCAGGACACGACGCCAGGTTAGTTATCCAGGACTCCAGCCTTGTTCACTGCACGGCCCCACAAATAACACAGGGGTGGAATAAGCAATCAGAACAAAGATTCTCACTGTCTCCAGAAGAAATTAAGTCTGCAGCACGGTTTGACATATATTAACTGCGTGCCTAAATAGGCTGAGATTTGGGAGGCAAGAAGGTGCGATGCCTGATCCAGAACACATTACAAAAGCTGCCAGCAACTCGTTTTACTTGCCAACTCCTCTGTTCGCCTTCTTCTCCATGGTTACACAAAAGGTCCCCTATTTCTTGATTGTATTAGCAAAGCACAATAGCTACAATCAAGCCTAAAACATCAAAGGAGCTTTAATAGGTTGCAAAGAAAGGGTGGGAGTCTTATTCACTTCAGTAAGGGATATGCTTTCATATTGAGTTACACTGTAAATCAGTAGACTTTCTAATGGCATTTCAACAGCTTAAACGGCCCCCTCGACAATCTTTTCTGTGGGGTTTATTGCCTATAAGCTCAAAACGGCCAGAAACCAAATCATTACTCAGAAAATACTCTTACAGAAAGCCTCGGACAGCCTGGACGAAATGCAGAAAGACCCGTGGTAAAGGCTAAGTTAGAAGATGAAGGGAGCGAGACAAGGCCGGTGGGGCGCAGAGAGCAGGGCTGGGGACAGAGCTTCCTGGGGTGCTGGGCTCACTGGTGCTGCGGTCGCCCCGTGGGCCCCCCCGCCTCCTCCTCCTCCTTCCACACACAGCCTCTCTGAAAAGAGCAACCCCAGGGCCAGGGGCACAGGTCTGCAAGCCCCCTCAGGAGCTGCTTCTGCCACGGCTAACGCTGTTGAAGGAGACACGGGCATCGGCCCTCGGCCTGCCGCCTCTCCCTCTAACCAGGCCTTGCAGCTAATTCAGCAGCAACACCACCGGCTGAGCAACGGGCCGCAGCAGAAACAGAAAGCTAACACTGAAATAAAAGCAACCTCATTAGCAAGGGCTTCGACAAACAGCTCCAGAAAACCCTCGTGTGACCATGCGAGCTGGGGCCTCTCCCAGCCACCCGCTCCACCCCAGGCCGAGAAGCTGCCACCAGGCCACAGAGCCGAGGTTTCGGTGAGCGGGCTGGCAGGCAAAGGCAGCGTGGGCCGACAAACCTACGTGCCCACCGCGTCGTGGAGAGAGAGGGCCTGGGTGCCTTTCAGCGGGGTTTGGGTCGAGCTTTCGGCTCGGTGGCTGCTCGCCGTTGGGGAAAGCCACGCGGTGATACTCGCACAGCCTATCTCAGACAAACTGCGCTGGGTGGGAAAGCGTGCTCCTCTCCCGCACGCCTCTCCGGCATTCCCCGAGCCCTTCCCAACTCCAACAGCATCAAGGGAACAGTTCTCAAGACATAGCTGTGGAAAAACAGACCAAGGAACACACTAGAAAGTCGGTACCGCAGCGGGACCAGGCACCCAGCCGCGTACAGGACAGCCAGACTCATGTCCTGCTGTACCCAGTTCAAAGCCAGCGTGTGAACTCCAGTCCCACAGACCCCGACCGGCATCCCAGTGGCTCCGACCACTGGAAGCTGGCTCTTCTCATTCTTTGACCAAATCCTTCCAGCCTAACACACTCTCAAGCAAAATGCCTATGTTCTCCAAGGATGCTCGCAGTTGCCCGACAGGTCATTTATTGGGGAGAAGCTGATGGGTGAGTGAGAAATCAACTCCTAATTAGCTCAACTTCTGATGCTGAAACAGGGCAGAAAGCATGCAGCTCTTCGTAACAGTCAGCCCTAGACGTTCTCATCTGCCTTGATCAGTAAAACTGTTATTAGCATCACACGCCCCAGGATTATTTAATACCTGACAAAGCGCAACAATTTTTCCTTTTTATTTATTACAGCCTTTGTTTTAGGCTGCAGGGCACTCTCAGGTAGCCTTGGTGCACGGGACTCTGCTGGCATTTTGAAGGGTTTGTTCGTAGGGCCTAAGGACAGCTGTATGCTAAAGGAAAAGAAACAGAAGCCGAAGTTCTAGTAGCTTTCAAAAACCATCTTACCTTCTGCAGTGGGTGTTTCTCTCTACTATTCCCATTCAACATAACAACTGCACATCAGTAATAATAATTACAGAGACAACTTAAAACTTACCAAG
Organism: Astur gentilis; assembly: GCF_929443795.1. Classification (NCBI taxonomy): domain Eukaryota; kingdom Metazoa; phylum Chordata; class Aves; order Accipitriformes; family Accipitridae; genus Astur; species Astur gentilis. The sequence goes on from NC_064904.1 coordinate 16,389,490, forward strand.
AAATAGGAAAGGAGTTTACTCAATCCTAGTTTGCAATTAACGCGCAGCGTGACTTTCACACAGATCAGAAATCTGCACTATGTATACAGTTGTTGTGCATGGAAACAGAAATCATATGGACAGATTGCTACTGCTCTTTATCTCTCAGCCTGCTACTGACCTACGGAAGGAGACACTATTTACTCCTGCTCTACAAGCTGCAGTGCATCTCTACAGGTGGGCACAGGCTGATGCAGGCACAAAATACTGCATCGCAAAATCCTGTCAACAGCTATAAAGTATTTTTGGCTTCCTGATGCAAGTTTTGCCCACTTGGAGAACACTCAGCAGGGAAGCGGGAGTCAAAACAAGAAGCAACCATATCGTATTTGACCTGCAGCACCCTGGCTCCCTGCCATGGTCATAATGCTCTGGGGAAGAAGTTGCATTCTCCTTTAACTCTTCAATTTAATGTTCAATAAATACAGTTGCATATAAACATGGGTAAAACACAGTTCTTTCTGCCTTCAGACAGAAAAAAATCATAGCAAAGGATACAGGCGAAAGAGCTCAAGTTACGGAATGCATGAGAATTATTTGTCTTAATCTCTTCCTGCACACATGAGCAAATGGTAACAAACTCATCAGGAAGTTGCGATTGGCTCATTAATCTTATAGTCCATCTGTTATCTAATTTCCTTCAGTATACTTTGATAAGCTGCTACTTCAAGATCAAGGTTGAATTTTAACTCCTTGTTAAAGTCCTAGAAATTATGACATCTCTACACAGGGACTAACAATTTTTACAATCGTAATTAAATAATTCCCTAGTAACAATGCAATTCAGTGTCTGTAAATAGTGTTTCCCCAAGCTTAAAAATTACTTCAGCCTCTACATAAAACTTATAGGAATAATCCTATCTATTGTAAACATCTCCCCTTTCAGTTACAACTGCGTAATCCAAATTATTTATGTTGTTTCACTGACATACGACTGCTTCCCGTAGTGCACTCAGAGACAGTTAAAGAGGAGACACTACCTTTTAAAGAGGCATATGCCGAGTAAAAAGATCTTAGCACATGCTAGTGCAAAATTAGATGCTTTAAAAGACAAGTTTCAACCCTGATGTAAATCATAACATTACAGCTTTCGGATAGCAGCCAGCTTAATTCCCCACTGCGTTGCACTGGGCAGGGTCACGCGCACCTGTGTAAAATGCTACCATTCAGGTTTGCACAATTTCACACCCACACAGGAAAATGCCTAACAGAAAAAACATGGTACCAGAGAGATCGCTCCTGGTTTTAACTACATTAAAGCATGCTGAAGGCAAAATGGCATTTAACTGACAATATTAAAAAAAACTACTGCTCTGCAACTTGACAAGTAAATATAAGAAATGGGAAACAGAGAGAAGGAACTTCAGGTTACTAACCTCTTACAGATTTATCTGTGTAAAATTAGTCAAATGTGTTTAATAACTAATAGGCAAATTAAAAGATATCCAGACCATAGTAATGTGTTTACTAGAAAGACTTCAGAAAACAATCAAAATGGTTAGAAGAAAAAGGGTCAGTTTTGAAGAGTCTCTGAACATGGATTTTAGCGCAAACCATGAACAGAGAACTCTGTCCCAGTACCCAATGGGATGACTCAGGTGTATAAGCATTACTGATGAGACAGTTCATGTCCATACACTTACTCATCTGCATAAGTGTTTGGGGTCATAATTGCAGTGATGTACCTGCAAGTCATCTGGGAAGCACCAATGCTTACACACCAACTGCTCCTACTTGCCTCTCACCGACACTTCCTACAGTTCTCACAAGAGGTGGTGACCAATGTTACAACTAATCACTTTTTTTGCAGCAGGAGAAAAATCCATGTTTATAAACAGAGCAGCATGAGCCTGAGAGCTCATGCCAAAATTTTCAGGCCAACATGTTTGCTGAGGGACTGTCCCAGGTTATCCCCAGCAGCTTGGCTCTCCAGAGGAGAGAGCTCAGGGAGCAGAGGCAGCCAGCAGAGCAGAGGCAGTTTGGCTGTTATCAATCCAAGGAGCATTTGGAGTTTACCAATATATTGTTGTCCTTGTTTCTGAAAAGTGAACGTAAAAATTCTGTTCCAAATCAAAATGAAAAATTATGCACAGCCAAGTCAGTGTAAGCCAGGTTAAACTTTGAGGATTCACCAATCTTCCCCTCACTCCATTCACTCCTTCCTTGCCTACATGTGCTTTTGCTTTGGGGATGGAAAAAGGGCAGTATGAAGGATTTCAGAGTAGAAGTGTTGCAAATCATCTTCAAATCCCTTGTGGTGTCTTATATCGTGCCAGCAGTTCATAGACCTTGGGTTAGTACAAACCAGCATTTCCTATCTTTCTGATTACACAAAACCCCACGGCAGCCTTGCTGTATTTATCAACACATATTAAATTATCAGGGCAAGATGCTGTTCCCTGTCATCATGTGATCCCCGCTGCACGCTATGCGAGATGCTAATGAAGCAAGTCAAAAGGGAGGGGAGAGGAGAAAGGCACAGAAGATGAACACTTGCTCACTCCCCACTAAATCCACCCCAGCTGTAATTTTTAGACATTAACTGAAAAGTTAGAGCAGCAGCTCCTAGCCTCTGTCTACACACCCAGATATAACATCAGTTTACATCATTCTAGTTAAAAAACTCACTGATTTTCCACCCCTTTGCACCCATCAACTCACAGGTACAGGAGTTCATAAAACATGTGCCTATCCAGCAGGGATAAGAAACTTTGCCCTCACCAAAGACCAAACAAGCATTTCAGGCTACAGACTGCATCTGTCCTAAAAATCAGCACTGCAGGATAGATGAAAGGAAAAGAAACAGTGGGCCCCTGGACATGCATGCATCCACACCAGAGGCAATATTATTATAGATATTTTAGTAATGTAAATAAGGCCACCACCTTTGCAACAGAGCAGTCCAATCCCACATGTAGCCAGACCCAGTGTGACCGGGACTCCAGCCTCCCGAGAGAATAGGGCCTCTCTCAACAGCAAAGAGGAAACACCCCCAGCAAATTAAACAAAGAAAACCCTCAAAACTACGGCTCTCTATCCTGAGCTCACTCCTTTACCCTGGCCCACAGGGGTTCGTTCTGTATTTAAAACTGTTTTAGCACAAGTCCCAGGAGCAGTTTCTCTCCAGCAGCACAACTAGCCTGGGAAGATGGGCATGCACCTACCGAGCAAACCCCTGTGAATTCTGCTCTGGCTGTGCTGTCAGGAGCAATATCTGAGCCAAGTCGTTTGAGGCTAGCCTGGATCCCTCTGCCTACACAAAATCACATCAGGGGCTGTCTGAGAGAAACCACCTTTAGTGCACGAACCTCAAGCCTATCTGTAGAGTACCTAAGTACACCATAAGAAGGAAAAAAAAAAAAAAAGAAAAAAAAAGGGCCAACATACACCTATTAATCAATCCTGCAACTGGTATTTCCCTGTAATCACCCATCACCCGAGAGGTGCAGCATCACACCTCAGTCTCAGATACCGGCTGAGAACAGAAAGCAGCGTATTCTCCCCAGCGATACGATCGAGATGCCTATCTGTTCTCTACAGTGTCAGCTCTCTTTCCTCTACGTCTGATTTTATTGTGGTGGTTACCTGACCACGCGTGCTGAACTTCCTGGCCTCGAAAAGTTAATACCTACCTTAACCTCGGAAACTCTCAGCTCTTCTGCACCTTCTCTCCCAAGAAGAAATACCTTTTTTTTTTTTTCTTCTTTCTTTCCTTTTCTAACCTAACACAAGCAAATTCAAACTCCTGTCTGGATCAATACAGTCACTTCTTCCTTTACAGTAGTGGAAGCAAAGGCACAATTTTAGAGCCTGTGCTATTACTTTCACTTACCATAAGGACTAAGACACAAATGAGGTTCTCTGGGCCAGATGCAAGTGACATCTACTTGGAAATAACCTAGAATTAGCTGTAAATGAAACTGTGTTCAACCAGCACAGCGGTGTACATAATAGACACAAGACTAGTCCTGCCATTCTGTTAAGAAGTCAAAGAAATTTGCATGCACACATCAAACAATTGTGCAAGCATGTGTAGATCTGAGCAGAAATACATCCAACCCCAGGTATCCGGGTTTCCAAGTATATCTCTGCGTGCTAAGCAAAAAAAGAAAGGTGTACGATTGTGTCAGTCTGCAGGTGTACTTTGCCGGTTACGCACTACAAGTCTTCTTTCTGCTAGCCTACAAAGAGAAGAGACTTCACAGCCCTCAGCTACGGGGTCTTGACTCTCAAGCTATGACAGCTGAGACTTTTTGTTCTCACAGTCGCAACATGCAGCAGCTGAAAGAGCAGTCTAAATAGCAGTCTAAGCAAACCTAAAGCACGGAGGGGGGGCACAAACAGATGCACGAAGGTACACCTGTGTGAATGCGGACGCACACACCGGGCTGCGTGCATCTGCGGCACGGGCGTGCGAGGACAAGCCCCGGCTCCGCGAGTACCCTTCGAGCGCCTTCATTCATTCAGAGAGGAGCCCAGCTCCAGCTTCACCTGGAGACAGGTACTCACCCAGCCTTCGAAGCCGTCGCTGGGGCCTGCGGAGCGCAGGAGGTCCTGGAAGTGCAAGGTGCAGTTGGCCACAAAGTCGTCGTAGCCGATGGGGGTGTCGTGGAAGACGGACAGCTCGATCTGATGGCCGTCGGTAACCGTGGCGGAGAACTCCTCGTTGTAGGTGGGTTTGTTGGTCTTCTGCTTGGTGCTGGTCTGCCCGACGCGCACCTGGTCCACGCTGACGGTGACATAAGGGTCCAAGAGCTGGTAGCCCTTGCGGAAAAGCGAGTGCCGGAGGGACCAGCGGGTGGGCTGCAGGCCCACCGCCTCCCCGATCCGCACCTTCAGGTACCCGTTGAACTTCATGGCTCCGGACATGGCCGCCCCCCCGCGGCGCCCGGCAGCCCGGAGGAGAGCCAGACCCCTCTCCCGCGGAGCCGGGCCGGTAGCCAGCCCCGCCGCGCCTCTTCAGGGGGCCGGCCGGCGGCTCGGCGCCCGCCCCCGGGCCATGCCGGGCCCCGGAACCGCCGCCACCCCCCTCCCACCTCCTCCCTCCGCGCACCGCCCACCTCCCGCGGGCAGCGGGCAGCCGCTCCGCCGCCCAGCCCCGGCCTCTCCTGCCGACGGGGAGCGGCGCCGTCCGCCTCGGCTCGGCGGGGAACACCTGGGGCGTAGGACGGCGCTGGGCGGGGAGGAGCCGCGAACCCGCGCCGCGAAGGCGGGGCCGGGCGGGGGAGCGGGCGGGACGGACGATCGCACGGCTCGGCCCGGCCCGGCCCGGCCCGGTCCGGAGGGGGAACCGCCTGCCGAGCCCTGAGAAGCGCGGCGGGGAAAACAACGCCCGGTGCTAGGGTGCGGGGCAAGCAGCCTGCCCCGGCGCTGGCCGCCTTTCCCCGCCGATGCAGGGGTGCGCCCCTCCCGCACGCCCCCGCCCCCGGGTCTCCCAAACCACCCCCACCCACCCCCCCGGCGGCCGCAGCCCCTTCCCGCCGCGTTTCACACCGCCCGGGGAAGGGCTGAGGCCGCACCTGGTCGTACCTGCGGTGTATCGCCGGTACGAGCTGCACGGGGAGAGGAGTTCAACAGCGCAGCCTTATCGCAGCTGCTTTGCACCTTGTCTTTTATGGCAGGCGTTTTACAGCATCCTAACGCTGGAGCAGCGCATTCAACTAGGAGAACGGGTACAGGCAATAGGAAGAGATGTTGAGTTTGATATTGAAAAGTTTATTGTTACGACTCTGCCGTTTGGGATTAATTGCATACGATTAATGTTCTTGGCACTCGGCATGAAGGGTTTGTTTCGGAGTGGATACCTCTTGGTTTTTCATTGCACTTTATTAAGTCAGAATCTAAATACTTTTGATTACTTTCCAAAGTTCACAGCAAAATGGCGTGGACTGGGTAGGGGAGCCTTGAAATCCTGCTTTCCTGGTGATACTGTTTGGCCAACGTTGTCTGAATTAGGTTGCAGTCCCTGCAGCGGAAGAAGACGTGGTCATCTGAAGGTCCCCGCCACTGCTGGACAGTGCCAAGGCTGGCTGAGAGTGTACAGCCTCTTTTTTTTTTTTGGTGTGTGTGTTGCTTTGATTTTTTCTTTTCTTTTCCAGCCTACTCCTCTCCCCTCAGCCCTTTATATTTCACATTCTACCCATTCCCTAGCAGACCGCTTCTGGTTTCCCACCCCGTCCTCCTCCACACACACTTTTTTCCTTCTAGACACTCCACATTTTGTAGGAGCACCAAGGCAAGGCTCCTTCCAGCCTCAGACAGAGCAGGGCTCCTATTGCCTACTTGGGAGAGAGCAGGTGGAACAGGTTCAGTAATGTGATCATTCCTCACATGGAAGCAACAGTTCTGCCAGAAAAACTCACAGACCCTTAAATCAGACTTTTGACAGGTCTCCTTGCAAGGCTTTTCAGTTCCTTGATCTGTCACTATTAACTGGAGAAAAGAAGCGTTTAAGAAGTTTTTGGGCTTGGTTAGAACAGTTCATCCCGGGGAGGAACGCAGGCTTAATCTGAGGAATTGCCAAACTGCACAAAATCCAGCCACCATGGGGGCTAGGATCTTGTCTCCAGAAGTGACCAGCTCGAGTCCTTTTAACAGAAGGTATGGCTGAGCAAACACAGAGTAGTCTGTTCCCATAAAAGACTTAAAGATTTAGGAATTTTTTTGTTGGGTTGATGTTCCTGCTGAAACGCATTTTAGCATTAGCTATGATCATTCTGGGTAGTTTTATTTTCCCTACAGCTATCCTGTTTTTAATCTTCACACCTTCTTGGATTCCTTCATCCCACAGCAGTGAGCTGGTCACAAATAAACATTTGTTTTTTATCAGCTGTACATCTGCTATCACTTTAATTTCTTGATTTACCACTGTTCTTCTTTCATGACACCATAAAAGAAAAAAGCCCCCCACTTACCTTCTCAAGAGCATGACTATTTGCCATTTTGCACTTTCGTCGTCTCTATCCTTCCTAGTCATGAGCTATCCCTTGGAGTCCATGAGCCAGGACAGAATCCATACTGACCATCATGGGCAACCCACAGTTCTTAGATGACTTCACCAGGACTGTCTGTAATGGCTACAGACAAGACTTAAAGACAGCCTGAACTTTAAAACACCCAGGATGAACATCCACAGGATGAGTCTGAAGCCCTCATAAAGGCTGGAGCGCTTACTCTCCAAACTCCAAATCATCAAACATAGATTTTACTTTGCTTAGAGGTCTTCAAAGAGCTCAGTGCAATAGCAGTGAAGAATGGTGATTTAAAAAGAACAAGTTTTGGCTTAGTGCAGCATGTCCAGTTTGCCCCCAAGTTTCTTGTGCTGGATCTATTTATTTGCCTTATGGAAATTAAAACCTCTATAGGCTCCCCCAATAGTGCAGATAAACCCTTTTTAGAAGTCTGAATATCAGCTTATATTCACAAGAGCTCTTGGAGGTTGGAGACTATAGTTTATATATAAACATAAAATACCAAACTGCCATAACACTGACAAAATTTTTCTCTTTACCTTTTCCTCAGTTTTCTGAGGGAGCAGAGATGAAAGCCTTCCCAAGCAACTTGTTAGAAGTAATGACTGGCTCACATATTTACCGACACAAACAGGGAGAAAACCAAAATCTGCTAGTTAAGGGTTCTGACGGTGCCATTTCCTCTGCTTAATCACACAAGGTGAAGTACTTTGCTGCATACTTTTTCCATATAGTGGTTCATTGGAGTCTCGTGTGATAACATGATTCCTGTACCTGGGCCTTGGAAAAAAACGAGCAAGTATTGTAAAACTTATAGAAAAAACAGGTGAGCTACAGTTATAAATTTTTCTGATAAGCAGCAGTACCCATTGCTAGCCAGTTTTCCACTGGAGGAAAAAAAAACAATTCTGTGGACTCATATGATGTGAATCTAATTAATTTTGTTTATCCACTTGAACTAGCCTGGAACAGATCATCTCGAAGAGCATCTGAACACACCCCTATTCTGAACTCCCAGCCAAAGCCCTAATGTCCTGTTCTCAAAGAAAACCGAGTAGTGACATGAAGTCAGAACATACCCTGCCTACTCTCCAGACATCCAAGCAGCGGAAAAACACCCCCAGTTCAGTATTTCCTTCCAAGAATCAAAACATCCCTGCACATAATGACCTTGCAAGGCTGAATACAGCAGCACCATCTGGTGATGGCTGCATTGAACCTCCTTGCACAGCTCTCGGTGCCAGGCAGGTCTGCAGGAGCATGGCTTCTCTTCTCTTCCCCAGCAGGAGCTCAGAGACCAGGCTCCAGACATGGCAAGTTGATTCATTTTGTGCCCTCAAGTGTTCAGGGAGGCTGAGCTCTTCCCAGCACTTCCTGCCAAGCTGCATGGTTTCCTGAGCAATCGGCTGATGACACATAGTTGTGTTCAAGAAACCAGCTGAGAAGAATGAACAGCTCTCCTGATGTTGTGCCTGAGCAGCACCATGGTGGATGGCGTGCAATGGCAACAAATACAAAATAAAGCACATGAGGCAATACAATCTGAATTATAGGTAAATTACAGGATAAACAAACAGATAATAGGCAATCTTACTAACCTTCTACCAATCTGGGAGATTTGTGTAGTGGTGGAGAACTTCCTGGAAAAAACAGGTTAGAGCTCACCAACTATCAAAAAGACAAAGAGACTATTAGTAATTATTAGAAACAGAACTGAGAGCAAAGCCAAAACTGTCATTCAGGCACTGCATAAATGATACACCCATACCATTTATATTGCGTGCAAGTCCACTTCTCCCTCCGTCTCAAAAAATGCACAACAGAGCTAGAGAAGGCACAGAAGAAGATGACAAAGGTGATCAAAGGCATGAAACAGGGTTGTGAAGGGAGAAAGGCTGCCTAGCTTAAGATTTTGAATCTGGGAAAGAATGACTGAAGAGGAAAATGTGAGGGAGATCTGTACAATCATAAACCATATGAGCTGGATGAATGGAAAAGGATTTCTCATTCTTTCCCAGAATAGACCTAAAGGGCACTCGGTGAAATTATGAGGCAGCAGGTTTAAAACATACAGAAGCAAATGCCATTTCACACAATGCATAGCTACAATATAGAATCCCTTGCAAAAAATGGAGGCCAGAAGTATAAACAGCCTCATAAAGGGGCTAGACATTTATGGAGGATGGACTTACTAGTAGCTACTGACCATGAGATAAACCCTGGCTCAGGAACTTCTTAAACCACAAATTGCCAGCTGGGAAGATTGCACAGAGGACGGACCACTCTGTGTTTCTCTTATTTCTTATCTTTTTCTGCTTAAGCATTTTACTTCTTACTCTGAAGCCTCAGTTACTGGCCACTTGCTGGAACAGCATGGCTGAGGTATGATGAATCTAGGAGGGACCCGGTGTGCCTATTATATTACTCTGGATTGTAATTTCCAAATCTAAGTGAGAAAACTCAGGAATGACACCTCTTGAGACTGGCTTAGCCACAGTTCCCTGCAGATGGGTGAATGGCCAAAGATGGGAACAACTCTCTGAGTTTACTCTTGCATTCTTCCTTCAGGTCACAGTAACCTTAAGGATAAGTTTATGCAAGTTCTCTCTTAAGTTTTTGGTAGTCTGTCTGGAAAACTTGCAATTCGGCTCCACAAACAAAGCCAAAGAGCTTGGCTAAGCCCTGTTATAAGTTTATGATTTAAGCCTGGCCTCATCTCACACTACAGCTATACACAAATTAGAGCCCATTCATGCACCATTTAAAACCTCCACTTCTTTTTCCTACAAAGTGTGCATTCCCTTCACCAGTAACCTATAATTCTGTAATAATTTAGTATCGTCCCCATTTGGCAAGTTAAGCGCAAATGCTTAAATTGCTCCACTTTTTAAATTTCTACCAAACACTGGTTACATTCAGAAGTGAGTCTGTAAAGCGATGGAAAAACTTTGGCTTTTACAACTACCATTGCAAAAATGCTACCGACATTTCTTGTAAATGGAACTGCAGTTAAATACACTTTAAAAATACAAAAATTAAAAGAGCTGTAGAGGCTAGTGAAGCAGGAACTAACTCTATTTGGTTCCTCTATTAATTTTAGTCTATTTATACAACTTCCCTTTTATAGTTCTTTCTGTAAGAGTTCTTGTTAAACCTCTAAATAATGACAGCTGGTAAAAACTGAATATCCCATGTGTGGAATCATTTGTGGTCTGGGGAAAAAAAAAAGAAAAAGAGAAAAGATCAAATTCCTCACTAATGATAATAATTATGGGATCAATCCAAAACTCAAAAGTCAAAAGCAAAGCTGCCACTGATTTAAGCTATACAAGAATCAGCCCTAGTTTGTATGTCTGCTGTTGCTCTTGATTTATCCCAATGCAAACTAGAAAAAGAGATTTAGCGTAATATCAGCTTTTCTTAAGTAGCATGCATACTTATTTTCCATGAGTAAATTGGAGCTCACCTGATCCTTATTATTTTTTATTTTTTGGAAAACACCAGGTCATTTTATAAAGTGCTGGTATTATAAACTGCAGAATATAGTTTATAAGAGCACTAACTCCTACAAGCCAGCCATTAATTCAACTAATGGCCTGTTTGTTGTATTAAACTGCTCTCATTTGTCTGGGTCCATTAACAAATGCAGTGGTCATTAACTGTTAACAGCAACTCAGTTATTAGATTTTATTACTTGTACAGGAAACACTGGAGAACAAACCACTTGTTTTGGTTTACTGGGGTTTATTTCTTTCCCAGCAGTCTTGCCCTATTATTTATAATTTAGCTCCTCACTTATTCCCAAACATGACTGACACAGAAGTGGGTTCAAGCCATCCATGTAGACAGTTGGTTCACATGCCAGCCCCTCCTGCCAGCCCCACCTAGCCCAACAAACCTCTCCTTCAAACCAGAGAGCTCCCAGGCACCAAGCATTTGGAGCAGCCTCTGCTTTTCTGTATCTCTTTGTTGGCCAGCAGCTTCCACCTGCATATATAATAATGGGATTTAAGTAAAAGATACATTAATGTGTATCTAAGAGGCTGTAAAAAATCTTCTGCTTCATTCATGGTTCTCTCTCTCTAATTCACTGAAATCCAACATTCAAGCTTAAAAATATCTTTTACCTCTTTGTTGGGGCTGATGCATCAAGTAAGTGTTATCTCTTTCTGTCTTGCACAAACATTTAGTCCAGGTCTCTTCTGGCCTTGTCTTAGAGCCACAATCTTGCAAACGCTTGCATGTGAGGAATGTTACCCGGTACTATCAAGATCTGAAAGACCTTCCAGACTCTGAATGCTGAAGACCCCCGATGCACACGTTACTTGCTCTGCTTTCTTCACCCTGATTCAGTTCAAAGCAATGGAAAAACAATACCATTGTCAAATTGTCATGAAGGACTGGCAACAGCTTGTCATGAAAGCGGCTTTCACCAAGCAGTCTGAGCAGTTTTCTTCAACCTGCAGTGCCATGAGACACAAATGAGGGAGGAAACACCCAGAAATGTGTTGTTAGTGCTCTTTGGAAACAAGATCTTCCGGACTCCCACCAATCAGTGTTAGACCTGACTAGTGTTGCAAGACAGCTACCAGTACTTCAGAGGTGGAGATACGTGAGGTGACTGTGGTTTACCATCTGTGGGAATGGGTATATTTAATGAGATTGAAATAATGCAATTTCTGAGCTATTGGTCTTTTTCTACTGCACTGCAGTTATTAATGGTACTTAAGTTTTTCTCTCCTCCTACAAAGGCACAAGGGTACACCTGGTATAAACGATTCTACCTGTTCACTAAAGACTTGGGTCAATCAGAAGGACAGGGCCACAACCAGCACAGCGGCACAGTGTATCAGTGGCAGACATGGTGCTTAACTCTCTGAAGAAGAAAGGCCACGCTCCTCCAAATAAAGTGATTCACAATGCCGTATCTGAACGCGTTGCTTTGGAGATGCGAAGAGGATTGGTGGGGCATTTGGCTTGTGAAATAGGGTCTTATCACGGTTTGATTACACACAAAGCAGTCAGAGGATGGTCATGGAGTGCAAATTTGGCCAAATTACATCAGCCCAGTGCTATCTGCAAACCTCTGCAGATGCTATGGCAGCCAATGTAGCCAAGACAGCGTCAAGAGGAAAAAGGTGAGAGATTTTGCTAAGAACAGGCTCAAGACACTGCTAGTTTGTACAACCAGCACATGCGATTAGAAAGTATGCCTGTTATCCCCAGAGCAGAGGTTAAAGCCTATTCTGTATGTCCATGCCTGTGCCTCACGTGGTATGTGCATGGGGATGTGTAGTGTTGTGGTGCTGGAGACTCAAAGATATGAGTCAGCTGCTGCCTATAAACAAGCCACTTCTGTTACAACTTCCATCCTATCAGCTTCTGATAACAACTTCCTTCCTACCCTCTTCCCCAAGCTAGCACGTGCTGACACATTGTGCAACAAAACCAGTTGGGCAAGAAATTTAAAAGTATTTAAGAAGCCCAAGGATGTGCACTTTATGCCATTAAGATGCAGAGACTTGCTAGGAATGGTCCCAGATCATCAGGTGTGTATGCATTCTCTTTACGTTGTGGTAACACAGTAGAATAAAAAGAGGATCTCTGCCTCTTTCAGCTCCTGGTACAGCTCAGAACATAATAAATCCCAGGACTTTCCATGAACGGCAGGACTGTTCAAACACAGAGGAGACCCCACAGTCTGCTTTACAAACAGAAAGCAGGTGCCAGAGCTGTGATCTAGACCCTTGTTACAAAAAGGCTGAGCACCCCATTCCCTGCTCTTGCATGAGATACTGTGCCATTGTACCAAACTCCCTCTGCCTGTTTCCTCTCCTTTTCCCTCAGGCTCCTCTTGCAGAAACAGATCTTCCTAACAAAGTCACTGTGTGCTTCATGCAGCATGTTATTCCTTCTTTTTGCTTCCACTGGATCATTTTTCTTTCCCCAGGGATCTGGGTGTCAGCACAGCAAAGGGAGAGATCCTGCCATAACAACTGAAGAGCACATCATGATTGTGGTGCGGTTGAGAAGCCTGAGGGACAGGATGCCATTTAGAGGGACCTGGACAAGCTTGAGAAGTGGGCCCATGTGAACTTCATGAGGTTCAATAAGGCCAAGTGCAAGGTCCTGCACCTGGGTCAGTATCATTACAGGCTGGGGGATGAAGGGATTGAGAGCAGCCCCGCAGAGAAGGACTCGGGGGTACTAGTGGCTGAAAAGCTGGACATGACCCAGCAAAGCCAACCATATCCTGGGCTGCATCAAAAGCAGAGTGACCAGCAGGTCAAGGGACGTGATTCTGCCCGTCCGCCCCGCTCTTGTGAGAACCCACCTGCAATACTGCGTTCAGCTCTGGAGTCCTCAGCACGGGAAAGACATGGACCTGTTGGAGCAGGTCCAAAGGAGGGCCACTAAAATGGTCAGAGGGATGGAACACCTCTCCTATAAGGACAGGCTGAGAGAGTTGGGGTTGTTCAGCCTGGAGAAGAGAAGGCTCCAGGGAGACCTTACTGCAGCCTTTTAAGTGCTGAAAGTGGGCTTATAAGAAAGATGGGGACAGACTTTTTAGCAGGGTCTGTTGTGACAGGACAAGGGGTAATGGTTTTAAACTAAAAGAAGGTAGATTTAGACTATATACAAGGAAGAAATTTTTTACAATGAGGGTGGTAAAACACTAGCACAGGTTGCCCAGAAAGGTGGTGGATGCCCCATCCCTGGAAACATTCAAAGTCAGGTTGGACGGGGCTCATGGAAGATGTCCCTGGTCATTGCAGGGGGGTTGGACTAGATGACCTTCAAAGGTCCCCTCCAACCCAAACTATTCTATGATTCTATGACTTGCCAGTGCACTCAGCCACATCACACTGACAGGCTCATCCTTCCATTTGTGAGATACCTTTGTTTATACTCTCCATACTACTCTGGTCAGGAGCTGCTGCCTAAACCAAGCTGATCAGTCCTAGATGCACGTGGTAAGAGCTTCACATCCAGCTCATTTTAAAAGAAAGTGAATTAGAAAATTACGTTAAGATTCAGAGGGGAGAGTCAGGCCAGAGCCTGTCACTACAACAGTACATAGCTTTATTTCAGGTCAGTGAGACTTAGCCCCAGTGTTCCCAATCAGAGAAGCAAGATTTCAGTGAGGACAAGCACTCAGCTTTCAAGCCTGTGGTTCCCTTGTCTCTGCAGCACACACCCGACCAGGCATAGATGCACATCTCTGAGGTAAAAGATGCCAAGATACCCTGGGGGAAAAATAGCTTCTGGAAGCAGGTACCTGCCACAGTCAAATAAAGCTTGCGTGCTTCTGGATCAACAGGACAGACTCCTGGCTGCACTAGACCTTGTGCAGGTGTCAACACGATGTCTCTGGGAGAGAAACTGCGCTGGCTATGGAGAGCTGGTGGCTGTGTTGCTGAAGAGATTCGGAGAAGTTTGGCAGGCAGCTCCAAGGGCTGCCATGCTCTGATCCTGAGGAGACAAAGTGACACCCCTATCTGTTTGCATTGAGTGAGGAATAATCTCTGTGAGAAACCAGCATGAACTGTGCCCACCTGCCTGGTCCTCATGGGAGAGCCTGAAACTGAAATAGGTGAAATAGCAAATGATGGAGAGTTTGGTAAGCAAAACCACTGCAGTGGTTGCCAGAGATCTGTTTAAGATCTAGGACTCCAAATGTTCCCCAGAAATGTTTATCTAATATGAATATTATTCCTTAAGAAGTAGGATGTTGTTCTTTTCCTGAGTAGTTTAATTCTGCATTTTTTTAAGTCCTCAAAAGACTGAACTATGACCTGTGCTAAAACAACAGTAGATATTAAGAGTAAGTAGGCTAAAGAGGAGAGAAAAAGAAATGTATTAACATTATGGGACTATTATGACAACATGGTGCAGACTCATTATATTAGCTAATAATACCTGACTAAGTTGACTCCTTTAACACTCGCAAAGGATTTAGAAAGCCCTCAAAGTTCTTTATTTCGGTCAAGACTTAGCCTAATCTTTCAGTTTCCTGCCATGTCTCTCATTGAATTCCTTTTTCTCATTAAAAAAAAAAAGTCCTATCTGCCAAGAACTGCACATTCTTTTCTTCATCTCAAGTGCTGAACTCTGTTCCACTGAAATGCAGGAGCTCACCAATAAGCTCTATTTATCTGTACATTTTCTAGTAACCACAAGAGCCATCATCTTTAATACCTATAAAGCTGATGGAAGTTGAAAAGCCAGCAGGAAAGGGTTAGAATGAATGGAGTTAAAAGTGTACTGAGGTGAGTGTACTATAGAGAATATAATGACGATGAAGAATTCTCAAAGGGAGAAAGGAACAATTACCTGGACTAGGTGACTAGAAGAAAAAGAAACACAGAGGAGGTATTGGGCATTATTAACCTTTAAATTCTATGTAAGGAATATCAATTTCTATTTGTCAGTCCATTACAAAGAACTCTCCTCTTGGTTCAGAACTAAACCCTGAAACATCCCCTAGCATATGATTACTGTGCTGTGGCAGGCCTGCACTATGGGATATGCTGTGCATCAGATTTATCGCTATGTTTCTGCTTTAATCATACTGATAGGAGGAAAACATGCTGTGTATGCACTTTTACTGAGATCTTTAAAATCTCCGTAAATCATAAGAACTCTGTGATACCAAGGTGCCACCCCAAGTACCCATTGAGACAAACTGTTAGATTCCTAATTACTTAAAGTAACAGCTCTGTTGGTGCACACCTACGAGTAAAAGTTACCTGCATATCCTCATCCCTGTTCCATGGTGGTTACCACAGTGATACTCTCTCCTTCTTTTGAATCGGGGTGTAGGCTCAACCACTAAATACCAGTGTAGGCTCAAAAGCAGTCCTCTCTCGCATATCGCACTGAGAAATTCTGACACGTCTGCAAAGAAACAGGGAGAAACAATGGTTAAGACCTCCCTGTCCATCCCATTTCTGCCCCAAACCCTGCACACAGGCAGCAAATTGTACACATATGGATGTTCTCACTGAGCTGCAACTCATTCTGAATAATAAGCAGGGGAGAAAAACGAATGTCTCAGGATTGCTCTAAAACTTCAAGGCCCTGCTCTAAAATCTTAGAACTTATAAAACACGTAGAAAACAGAAGGTATAGCCACACTGCACAAGGGAAAGCACCCCCACGTACACAATGCTGCATCAGACGAACTCCGAAGTGCAGAGCTATGAAAACCAGGTTTTCTTCTCTTATCAAAGACCTCTAGATGGAGCTACCTCTTTTGTTTTCAAACCAACTAACAGCTAGTGAAGTTCTTCCAGCCATAAGGCACGACGAAAAATATAATGCTTTGTAAGGGAAGGAAGCTTAGGCATTTACAACAATGTACATGGGAGCATCATTTTGCATCCACGTTGTGCTGTCATTAGATATTCTAAGCTTTTTCATAATCCCTTGAGAAACCAGCTGTGTTGCCAGTGCCCTTGTACTGCTTTAAAAAGTCACCCCTTCCAGAAGAGT
Source organism: Astur gentilis (assembly GCF_929443795.1). Lineage (NCBI taxonomy): Eukaryota > Metazoa > Chordata > Aves > Accipitriformes > Accipitridae > Astur > Astur gentilis. Next base: position 16,405,995 of record NC_064904.1, read on the forward strand.
AACGTTTGGGAGCAAAAGGAGAGTCAAACTGGACTGCAGACTGCTGAGATCTGAATGTAAATAACACACTAGATCCCCAGCTGGACAGAGATCAGCCAGACTAATTTATCTCAGTGGTGTGGCACTGATAGACAGAAGTCTGGGAGCTGAGCTCAGTGCTGGACTAGGTCCCTGTGAAGAGGGAAAGACTGCATAAATTGGGACACCAAAGAACTCCTTTGCCTCCCGTGATGGGGCGGCTTCATTTCTGGAAGGCATACCCCTTCCATGGACAGCAGTAGCAATTTTCCCAGCAGGGCCAGCCAGCCTGAAGAGAACTGACTGCGCGAGTGTCACACTCAGCCTGCGTGATCCCATAAGCCTGGAGAATAAGCCTTGAGGGTACCACCATTCCAGCACTATGCACAGGAGGAATTACTAACGATATTGTGTTCCTCTTCGCACTGCACTACCCTCCAGGCCTGAGAACCGCAAAGCCCTGATTTTGGAAGGATTAAGGCAGCACACATCTCCCTTTAAACATGACCCCTAAACCCACCTGCACCCCGTCACCCTTGCACAGGGTGAAGAGCACAGATGGGCAGGGTCCAGAGTGAGCATTTCATTTCCCCTAATTTCTCATCGGCCCTAAAAAAGCCCCTGGGAAGGCAGGGCACCCCTGCCCTCCTTTGGCAGCCGCTGTGTTTCCCTGCTGCCGGCGCCTGTTCCACTAGAGGGTCCCCTCAGCCCGCAGTGGGGCCACGCAGGGAGCTCTGCTGAGTGCTCCTCCTAATGAAACCTGAAGGCCAGGCCCAGGAAAGTAAAAATCAAACTTTACAGAAAGCATGCTGTAATTTTATGATGCGCTTTAATTTGATTCTGTTTAGTTGGAGCAGCCCCCTGGGCAGCCTGGGACCGTACCGTGCAGCGTACGGCTGTGCTTTCAACTAACAGTTCCAGCCTCTTCCAAGGACGTAAATGTTAAAGCCTCCTGTGCAATCAAAGCCAAAAATTACTCTGGGGAGTGAATGAAAAAAAACAGGAGGCCCGCAGGAGCTCACGTTTAAAATACATATTTAATCTTATTAAAGGGATAAGAGCAAAAACATTCAGATCTCTAATATTATTTGCATTATAGCAGTGCCTGAGGGGAGTCAAATAAGCATAGGAACTGGACAAACACCTAGTAAGAAGCACAGAACTTGTCCCACATAACTTGCAATCAAAACAGATAAGCCATAAGGGAAGAAGGAAAACAGACCAAAGAGGGAAAAAGTGGTGGTCTGTGACTACCCTGCCGATGGGACAGAGCCAGGAGTAGGACCTAGGTCACCCAGTTCCCCTACCAGGGTCCTCCTCCTTGGCTCACACTATCTCAAATGCTCTATGTTCACAGCGTGCCCTGGTTTTGCTGTGGTTTGTTTTTTCCCGGCTAGGTTACAAACATGGATGCACAGCTCTTCTGAAAGCCAGGTCCCCTGCAGTCCGGCTTCAGCTGAAGTAAAGCAGGTCACAGGAAAGACCTAGCGTGAGTAAACATTAGCCTAAACTGTGACCTAGTGAAAAGAACCAAATATTTGGAAATGCCACCTATTTTTCCTGTCAATGGAAAATACACCCAGCACTTCAAGCTCTGCCTGTTCCAATACCTCCTATATCCCTGGAGATTGGTGGCTAAGTCTGCACCTGCCATATTCTAAGGGAACCTCAGAAGGACTTAGTGAGCAGTTTGGCTCACATAACTGGCTCTTCTAACGGTCAATTTTTCATCCGGATTAGGGATATTGTCCTGGAATTCATGCAACTCCATCTCACTTCTGTGTGAAGTGACAACTCTTGGCTACAGCAAGCAAACTCCCTGCCCCCATTCTGCTCCATGTTGGTGCAAGATCTGGTTTGCTTTCTACTAAACTGGGATCTTTCGACAGCCTCAAACCAATGAAAATGGTGGCTTGTGTGAACATTTGGAGGTGCTGCAGGGGTGTCATTGATGTAATGGGATCAAATTATGAAGGAAATGTTAAGATACATAATAGCCCCAGATCCCTCACAGCAAACACAGTAGAAGAATCATTAACTGGTAGGACAGAAAAGAACTGTCTCACAAAATGGATTGAAACATTCCACTGAAACAAAGCCCTGTGACGGGAAAGGTGGTGGTTTCCACCCAGGTCCCAGAGGGAAAGTCGGCTCAGCCCAGGATGGGATTTTGTTCAGCGTTAGAGACGGGTCAGCAGACAAGGCACTCTCATGGGATGTGGCACACCAAGGTGTAAATCCTAGGTTTGCCAAAGGACTTGAACTTGGGTCTTCAACATCTCTAGGGATTGCCCTAACCACAGGGCTGTTTGCTATTTTGGTATTAGCTCTCTTACTCACGTAGCATTTTTGTAGTAAAAGTAGAAAAGAAGAAAACCCTGAGTTAATAACAGAAAAAAGTTTTTTTTAGAGGGCTGAAAAATTATTTCCTTCCCCATACTAATTAGTTAGCATCTACCTCACATGCCTGAAACCATCTCTGATGTCTAAAGAACAAGTTGGATGGAAGGGATTTTTGTGACCTGAGCACTACTGGACTTGATTTGAAAGCCAGGAAAATCTGTATGCAGGTACTTATATCTGTCCTTATTGCAGAAATTATTGAAACCCCATTGACATTGCCAGGGGACTTTCCTAACTGAAAAAGGGATATAAGGATCTGTCTTGCAGCATTAAATGTGATTATTATAAAACTTGTCCAGATAGAGCTGGTGGTTCATTTTTCATTCAGACCTTGTCCTTTTTTTTTTTTCTTTTTTTTTTTTTTTTTGGGGGGGGGGGGGGGGGGTAGAGCTGGGAAGGGGGAATAAACCATGACAGATTTTTCACATAAAATTATATGATGTGGTTTTGACTAATATGAACATTTCTGATGTATGTGTCTATACAGCTCTGCTTGTAAAACATTTCGGGAGCCTTGAGCACAAGATGTGTTCTGGTATAGGTGGATTATACACGAACAAGCCGTGCAATGAATGCACACTCACACTCTCCCCAAAACCCCTGTGGGTTGGTAGATATCAAAACCAGAACCCGAAATTCCCTTTTGGAAGCCTTACATACGTGCTTGGAGCTTTCCGCCTGCATTCGATCGACTGATTTACAAAATGAATAGCAGAATGGCTGTCATTTCCCTGCTGATTTTGACAGTGGCTGCACCCTTGTGGCAATCAATGTTTTTTAATGGAAAACACCATGTATTTCAACTGGATTGCTTAGCTATATTTTGGCATTCTGTTTATGACAGACAATTATTTGTTATTGAATCCTTAGTGGTCCATAGCATCAACTTCATTCTAATTACCAAGGCAGCCAAGTAATAGTTTTCTCCATTTACAGATATTTGTAGGACTATAACCAGAAAGCAAGCCATGAGTGACTAGGCCAGTAAACAGAGCAGTTTGCTGACTAGTGTTTGTTTTATAACCTTTGGCACATCTTGATATGTACATAATAATAGTTCTTAACCCATAAATAATATTTTACAGAGGTCACACTATAGTTATTTAAGTTCAGGGGTTTATTTCCCAGAACACTAAGTAGCTGTGAATGAATTATGTTTAGTCTGATCTGCCACAGAAGGGTCATAAACTTATAAGTTGTAGCAAACCATGGAATATTACTCCTGTATGTCAGGCAAACTGTAAATGTAAAAGAATAATGCTTGATAAGGGGAAAGTCTTTTTATTTTGTTAAAGTAATACATGTTCCTAGGGAAAGACTATAAAAAGTCATGTTAACTTAAGTGACAATTTGGGCAATCTCTCCACATACAGCTTGTGAATTCTGCTTGCTACAGGGGACTCTCTCTGCACGTCTGAGAGGCTACAAAATCCATTCTGAGCAGGCAATCTTTTTCTTTCTTGGCTCCCTTTGGCTTACAGTGTCCCAGAATCCACAGGAGGTGATGAGAGAAACTTTTGTGCCTTTGCATAGGGCTAATAAAAAAAGGGGTCATTAAATGTTGCCGATAGCCTGTTCGACTGGAACAGCCGTAGACAAAGAGAAGGCTACTACCTCATTTATTAAGTCTCATGAACACATAAGGGACAGGGAGGGAAGCGAACTAAGCTGCTGATCATCAGGTTAGGGACTTAGATCACTTCGGAGGCTGCTCGGAGCCACCTGGCAAGGGAGGGTATAGCAGAAAGCAGTGGCAGGGAATTGAAAATGAAGACACCAAAGGGACTGTACGTTCTGGGAAAGACGCTGTGTGCAGGAAACAGGAGATGGGAGCGTGCTTTTACAACAGAAGGATGTTTGTTAATTTCAAGACCAGCTGATATAAAGAAATCCAGCCAAAGAGGAGCGGGAAAAGCTCCCAAGTCCTGAAGAGAAGACATAGGCAGTAAGAGTGAGAAAGAGCCTGACCTGCAAGATCTTTGCCTTGATCCCTAAGAGCACACAAGAGTGAGGAAAGCAAGGAAGTGCATCTGAGTCTATATGGGTTTTGGTGCTCATTATAGCAATGACTTCAAAGCAATAACTGAATTTAGAATCTGCTGCAAAACCTGAGTTTCTGTGTGCTTCCACCATCCCTCATCCCCAAAGCAGTGAACTGCAAGGTTAGGGCCCTAGGAAAAGGCAGTTTTAGGCAAGGAGGAAGAGAAACAGTGGCCCTGAGGCTGTTCAGCTGCTGTACCAGCATCTCCTATTTCAGGGAAGAGGTAACGGATCCTGTGCCGGGGTTATGCCCAGGACAGGGCCCCCACTGCCAGCTGATCTGATGAAAGGATGCAGGAGAGCCAGCTGACTGCATATGGGCCCACACTCATGGCCCCAGCAGCAGCTGGCACACTCGAGTGCATGTCACACTTTTCTTCCCAGGGCCTGCCCTGCCTCGCCTGTGGCAGGTACAGCACTGTGCTATCCCCAGCTTTTTGTTACCAGATGAACTGGAGAAAGCCAAGGGCTCTTAAAAATCTGAAAAGTTTCACGGGTGACCTTTAAGGCATGCCGTACTGAGACGGCAACAACTTCCCAAAACAGAAATAAAGTATGAACCAAGAGGATCAATAATGAAGATCGGATCATTCCGGTTCTCCAAAGTTTTCTGACTCCAACCAACTGCTTTGCTCCTGCTATCTGCAGGGGGCCTTGCTGTGAAATTCTATCTGGCCTGGAGACTTTCAAGAAGAGGAGATAAATAAAAATAAAGCAAAAAGTCACCAGCGGCATTTTTCAAGTTTGCACTCCTAGTGCTAGATGCCTAAATCCAGGATTAGCTGTTGTGAGAGTGCTGTGGCATGGTGAGACAGGACCTAGTTCACCACCCAGCTGAGCCCTCTGTTATTTGCAAGTTGTGTTAATGTTCTGGCACTTCCTTCTATACAAAATCAGTCCTGCCTAAATGAATACTTGCATACCGGTGGGGGAGATTTTTAAAGTAAAAATATGACAGTGAATTGTTGAGTTCCCACTGAAAGCCAGCAGGAGATGCATGCCTAACTTGTTCATTTGCCTTGAAAAACTCCAATGAATATTATTTTGAAATTCATTAACTATTGAAAAGAAAATAAAATTGGGGTGATTTTTCTTGACTTCAAGAAATTTAAGAACAAATTATTTCTTCTGTGTGTAACTTGGGAGGGAACTTCGTGGAACTCAAAAAACAAGCCTTTTAAAAAAAATAAAAGCACTCTTAAGTGTCCTGACTGTACTGCAAGTATTCCAATTCATAGATGCTTTGTTATGATGCTGAATTAAAATTGAATTGTAATTTCTGGGGGTGGGGGTCTAAAACCAAGGGGTTCTGTGAACAGCATAACTTCTGAAACCTGGTTTCCCATGGCTGTGTCTCATGCTTGGATCAACCTGTGTCTAATATAGCATGAACTCCAGCAGAGGCTTCTCCTCTTCTTGGGGCCTTAAGTATGACTGTTCCTCATGTATTTCCCATTTCTATTAATACAGCAGAGGCTGTGCTGCAGCCTTTCTCTCGGGGAGAGGGGCACTCATTTGCATCTTTCCCTTTTACACAGACACCTGTTTCCATAAAACCTGTAGGAATCCTCTGTGAATGCTTACTTTGAATCTTCTTCCTGCTTGTCTGATTTGGTTGACATTCACTAAAAATTTCAAAACTTTTCTTGTGTGAATGGAAGCCAAAAATACTGGCATGGGAAAATGTGATCTATTAGGTAATTTTGTTTGTTTCCTTATCCATAATGATAATTTCAGCTATATTTTATCACTGAGTTTATTGATTGTGAAATTTCAATACAAAATAATGGGAAAATGAAATAAATTGACTAACCATAATATCTCCTACGCCCAAAGAAGTTTAAGGAACCGAGGCCTTGGGCTCCCTGGTGATCCAAACAAGTGAAGTGTCACAAAGCTCCTGGCTGTGCTCTATGAACATCCATTTCAGAGATACCAGCATGAGGTCATGTTGTATTTTTTATTATCTGTATTTTAATTCAAGCATTTGAGATAACAGCAAATAACATCACTGTTATATAAAGCATAATAATTGCTCAGGCCTTTACTTGCCACCCTCAGCCACCAGACAACAGTGGGATATAAAAAGGTTCACAGGTATTTCCTAGGGAGTGAAACCTCAGGAAACAATGTAGCAGAAAGACTACCGGTTTTCAAGGCCGCTTTATACATAGGTGCTATTGCCCTTGACTGGACAGAAGATACATAGTGACACTGCTACATTTCTAGGGCTTACACAGCCAACAGGACTGGAATTGAAGGTCTTGTGCTTGATTTCTGAGTGCAATACATTTTGTTTCATTCTGGTAAAGAGGACATTTACAAAACAAGGTGTTTTAAACCCTGACATAATTGTCTGATCAGAAGGAAACATCAGCTTATTACTTACTCAATACATTGTATTTATTCAATGCTTTAAATAATAGCATCCTTGAGGGCATCGTCTGTTTGTGACAAGCAACGTACAAGTAAAGAATGAAAAAAGCTCATCTTCTCCCAAGAGGTCTCATGCCCATACCTAGTTCTGTTAAACATATGGGAATTTCAGCATCTGGGCCCATAGGCACGTTAGTGACCATCAGTTCCTTGCTGCCTACACCTACCTGTTACAAACACAGCCACTCTGTGTTGTTCACAGAAGACATCACTTTAAGCTGCAGTTTTCCGTGCCTGCACTTTTTGCTGAACTGAAAACCTACACTGGTGTCACTGGAATTTCTAAGGAAAGCTTAGTCAAGCAAGCAAAGTCAATAGCTGTTGGTTGCCTAAATAAAACTGGAAGTGTCCTTTTGAAAATCCTAGCCCTGGAATTTTAGGTGCACCAGAAATAAAAAATTACTCTTGTTGCTGCTCTTACTAAATACAATATAGGATAACTCATTCAAGATTCTCTATTTATCTTTTCTAGACATGAATCATTTCCTAGCACCACAAAGCATCACTCAAGCACTACTCTTTGCTCCCTATAATTTAGTGTAGTCAACCTTGACTAATCATCCTAATTATTTCTGGTACTTAGGCCTGTAGCACATCTCCTCCCCCCCAAATATACACATGCAAAATTAACAATACTTTGAACATATCATGTTTTCTTCCCAGCTTTTAAAAGTAACATTTCTAAATTAAAATGAGATCATTATTTATTAATTACAATAGTGCCTAAAAATCCCAAATACTATTTTTCAAACAGAACACAGATAGAGATGTAAAAGTCCTATAGATGAAAGGCCCAGAAACACAATCAAGTTACAGCAGTTTCAATTACCACAGGTCAGCAAAACTGTAGTTATTGAGCATGTGCATGTTCTTAATCCGTTGCAGATAAGACATGAAATGGATTAACTCAAACCTCTCTTAGTCAAATGTAAGTCAATGTATTTTACCTTGCTTTTGTTGCATGGCCCCAGTGAAGAGGTACTGCTTAGCTGTGGTGTTAAGCCAGGGTAACTCATCAGGGCACCTGAGCCCTATGGAACTCCCTGTATCACCCAGGCATGGGTGCAATCATCCCTGCAGACCACAGGTATATGGGGTACTACAAAGCACAACGCCAAACACATGTGCTTCCTACTACCCTCTGCAAAAACGGCAGATTAATAGATAATTAACATGTATTGACTTGTCTTGTGGTGCTTATAAAATGTGTTTTGCATTATGTTTTTGTAACAGTTGGCTAGCAAGCCTTGACCTGCAAGGGTTAGGACGAATACCTGCACAGCTGGAGCCTTCGGTGGCCAATCACAGTCCTGCTCTCATCATTTCCCGGTTTTATAAATGTAAATATTGGAGGTCTTGTTTAAACCTTCAGAACCTAAACATGTCATCACTATTAATAACATATGTTATAAGACACCACATGCTGGCAAAATAACCTGCAGTAAATGACACCAAAAATATTGAAAAGCTTAGCATAAAATTGAAACTCGTTAATGGTACACTGTGCAGTTTGGCATACAACTAGAGACAAGAATTCCACACAATGGGACTGTGTGAGTGCTAACAGCAGGCTCCCACAAGATAAAATAAACTTGTTTTATGGACATGAGGAATTGATTTTTAATGAGATTCTGCTCGGCCGTAACATCATCCTGGGAGGGTGAGCTGGTTTTCCCCTTGCCTCTGGTGCAAAATTATAGTTTGCAGAATAAAGACGCATTTCAATTAGGCCAATGGATTTGCACCTTCATCATATTAAGTGAAAAGTAGGTGTTATCCCAGGTCTGGGTATAAAATGGTTGTTAAAATGCCTACATAGAAGACCTTCTCTTCCTTGCATTACCTATCTGTATGTTCTAGCATCAGGAGGTCAGCCTACAAGCAGAACATGCGCTCCTTGAGTTCTTTAGGAGATAAATTACCTCGCAAGCTTATTTGCTGAAGGACAGAAGATTAGTAAAAAAAGGGATAAATCTCTCTCTTTAGAGAAGCTGATTACAAGCCTTTGAATTTATCTTTTCATGTCCAGGTCTCAACTGCTGTTAAGAAAACATTAAAATGTAAAGAGCTTATCAAACCTGCAGTTTGATGTCAAATCACTGACACATTCAGTCACAGCAAGAAAGGACTGTCCCTTTGCTGCCTATTCACATTTGATTATCTTCCTTATTCATTCCATCAGTTAAAATGAATACTAAACCTCCTCTTTGAACCCCAGAAAGAAAACCAGAGTCAAACAGATGGATAGTGTCTTGTAACCAGGCAGAACTTGGAGAAAAACAGAAGACAAAAGCAAGAACAACTATCAAGCCTCTTCAGCTTTAAATTCAAAACATTTTCTTTACAAAGAAATCACACTTTTGCTTCCCAAATCAATGTCACTTGGCCCTGAACAAGCTGAGCTGCACAGTGCTGTTGCTTTTCTTTCCTCTCTGCTGTTACGGTTTGCACTGTTTGTGTGCAATCATTGGCTTTTAATTGCCTTCTATTGCCTATTTCATTTGTCAATAAATAGAAAGTGCAGACCTATCACCAAAGGCCTTACATCTGTTTCTCATACATCTTAGCCACCCATGGTGCCTTAAGCTAAAGCTATCCCCTACTGCTAACCAGGCTACCAGTTTATTAGGGTTTTTTCCCTGCCCTTTTAAAAAGATGAAAGTTCCTAAAAGCTTTTTTTGTGCAAGTGATGGTTGAAGTTAATGAAGTAAGCATCTGTTAGGTGAGAGAAGGTCACCCTGGGGTTGGGCACCTCCCAGTGGTGGAACTGGCATTAACCCAGCGATTAGTATGTGATGACAACACCTTAAAGATAATTAGTTGACAATGAGTTGAGAGCCTGTTAACCCCTTTAACACCTTATAGTTTATGATTATAATGAAACACTTTGGGACAAAACAAAATAGATCTAGTTTTCCTTGAGTGATTTACCATTTCTTCCGTGTTTCACTTATCATTTTTGTGACCTTCTTCCAAAGAAAGAAACAGCTGCCAGCAGCACAGAGCATGTTTCTTTATCTTCATCAACCAGGGCTGAAATGCAGCACCAGCTTTCTGTCCATTTTTCTCCACTACCTATGAGGTTAAAGACTGTTTGGCCTGGGGTAGGGGCCATTGCTGGGGTAGATACATGAGAACAGATACATGTAAATTAATGTCATCGCTCATGTGACTGGAGGCTGAAATGTCAAGCTAATTTTTTTTTTCAGGTGTTTTTTCACGCTGATGCAGACATCCCCCTAAAATTTTAATGGAGGCCATTGGATTTGACTCACCTGAATGTTACAGCTGGGCGCACTCAGGCTTTCCTCAGAAAGAAGGGCTACTTAGCAGAACAAGAGAGAGGCTTTTATAAACAAAGTTGTAAGAAAGGCAGGATCAGACCACAACTCCATTTAAGTGAAGCAAAGAGGAAGCAGCATTGATCATGGGTGTGGGGAGACAAGGACGAGGAGGAAGCAAATGGAGAACAACTGGCAGCCTGCTGTGATTTATATACACTGGCATTTCCCATCTTCGTTCATTCATTCATTGTGTTTAATCATGACATGAGCGCTCAAATGAATTATGACTGGCAGTAGCTCAAGAAATTTGGCAATAGCAAAGTAAAACAAATCTGTGCACAGCATTCAAGAAAAGCCTGTCTTGAGATTCAAAATAAAATTCCATTCATTTTAAAAAGATATGGCTTTTGCTTCCCTCTTCCTTTGCACTTTCTAGTTCAATGTGATAAAGGCAGTCCTGGTGAGAAAATTTTATGAGAACATGTCCTTGCACCATTTTTTGACACAGACCCAGAACAAGGACTTGTCTTGCTTTCATTAGGTTTAGCGTCGGACTTCTATTGATTTCAACAGGAACAGGCTTCATGTTTAGTATGTACCCAAATACATGGCTATCATCTAAGCTACTCTGAAAACTTTCTGAAACGTGCCCATAATTAACAATTACCAGGGTACTAAGATGCACAATAGTTCCACACAATTCTCATTTCTCCTGTGCCTCCCATTTCAGTCCTTTACAGTGCTTTAAAAACATCAGTAAATTAAGTTCCATTGTGGCAAACCTTCCCTGGAGAGACTTTTATTCCCAGGTGACAGGCAAGGCAGGGCTTGCAAAGGATACCCACAGCAGTTACAACCCAGACCTCCTGGCTCCCAGCCTTGTGCTTAACTGCTAATTAAATACATCTAGATTAATGCAGAAAATGTAGAGAGTTTTGTTATGCTTTTTAGATTTAAAGGCAATATATAGATTCAGCACTGTATCGAATGTCCATAAACTAAAAAATAAAGTATTTCCAGCAATTTCTAAGTCCCTTATTAACTAGTTTGTACTACTGGGTAGTACTGAGCTTAAGGAAAACTTGCTCTCATTTATCTTAATAGAATTCTAGGAATAGAAAGACTGTCCTTCTCCAAAAGTCAAGACTGATTCGCCTCTCTGATGTTATGACCATCAGTTCTTCTAGCAGTGAAAGAACTCATAATAACTTCATCTTAAACACAGTTAGCGAATGTAATTTGCTATTGTAGGTAGATGGGTCATAAAATCAGAATTCCTGGAACACACCATTGATTGTTTGAGTCTTGATGATTAAATGTGATTCAGGGCTAATTAATCAATCCACTCCATGACAAAGCAGAAAAATATGTTTAAAATGCCATATAGAATCAGATTCTCTTGCCTGAGGGGTATGGGTCTCATATTGGTATTTAGATTTATTGGTTCCTCTTCCTGCAAGCCTTAAATGCATGATTAGTCACAATGTTAAGTACAGAATTATTTGTCTGACTATGAATTTCAAAAATATGGCTCATAATTAATGATGGAATAAAAAGGACAACTTTATGGGCTGAAAGACCAGCTAGTATAAAAAGGCCTGGCTCCATTGGCTTCAGCAGAACTACAGAAATTTATGCCAGCTGAGGATCTGTCCTCATCTCTACAAAATCTTTTTTAGCCAGTTATTTCCTTTATCCATTTTTAAACTACTGTAGAACATTGCTCTGGGGAACCCATCTAAAATATCTGTTTATAGTGGGATTCTGTGTTAAGCTGCACAATCTTGTTGAATTCAGTTTTTACCTGCCTTTCTCGTTATCTCACCAAAAATGATGAAAACTCATGCTGATTTCAGCATACATAAATCCAGAAAACACACAGCTTGGACAGGTATGTTGGAAACAGCAGCTACACCAAAGTCTTAAAAATAGCTGGATGTGGAATAAGTGGAATTATCAAGCACGTCGAAGAACAGTGCTGTTTTTTTCGTACAATTCACAACTTCTTTCAAAGATGCTTACAGCACTGTTGCCACCACCCTGCTCTGTTGTGGGCTGCTGCCTCCTCAGGGAGGGGTCAATCCAGCTCACTTTCCAGCTGGATTTGCATTATGCCAGCAAAATGGTAACAGCTGGTTTGGTTTTGTTGATCATAAAGTACTTCCTTAAGAATTTTCAAGCCATATAGTAAGGTGTCCAGTCATTTTCAGCTCTCAATGAGAAAAATTTGTCAATATACAAGGATTTGCATATTAGGTATTTCACCCCACCATCTAATCTCACAAATAGGGCAAACCAAAGCATACAGGCTATATAGGTTAGGTATTTTGATGGAGCAACAGTATGTTATCCATGTCTTATAACCAGGAAGGAATAGTATGAGTGGGACATTTTGACAGACATTATTATTACTACTTAGTTTCACAATGTTGTTCTACAGAGGTGTGACAGCAGCCAGAATGCAAAGCCATGCAATGGCTAATCTCATCAGCAGCTTCTGTGACAGCATTCTTACTAACCAGCAAAACTCTCCCAGATTGGAGAGAAGCAGGAACAGGATGGACATGCACATCCTGTTGTTCAGTCATGAAACCTACTCGACTGTCTGCTCAGCAAAATGGTCACTGCTTAAGCAAATGTCTTCAGCTGAAGAAGTTACCAGCATTAAGTCATTTGAAAAAAGAAGATCTCTGATGAGCAGCACTGCAGATGGAGAAACTTTCCATTGGTATAGAACTAAATAAATACTCCTCTTTCAATGTCAGCAAAATGCCTCCGCCAGCACAGCCAAGAAAAAGAAGGAAACCAGCGTGGGAGCCAGCACACAACCTTGTTTGGGGCTGCTTGAGACAGGAATGGAGTCTGATATGTTGCCATTTTCCATACACTGGCCATCACGGAAAAATAAAGTGACAGAAATAAACTTTGTGGGACTTCAAAAAGATGAACAAAATTTTCCAGACCCCCTCATGATTTTACAGTGTTAAAAGCTATTGCTAGATCAACCAACAAATTTTCTCCCAAGCCCTTTTCCTGAAGTTGACAGACATCCTATGTATAGAGTGTGACCAGATCTAAATCCACTAAAACTTAGGGAAATGTTGAGACCACGTGAGGATCTTTTCAGTAACAGAGACTAGGAAAATGCCAGGAGAATGTCATAGTTTGCTTTGTCACCGTTATGTTTAGAGAAGTTTATACAAGTTGCAAGCCCGTGTCATTGACTTTTGCTTTCAGATAATGCTAAAGATTTAAGCAAGCTTCCTTCTAGAAGGGTGATCACATTCCTCCAAAGGTCACTTGTCCTTACGTTTATTTAATAGCAGCCTATGTTTGTCATGTCCCATACCATGATTATCTGTGGCCTGTTCTTCAGGCCAGAAATGTCACTGCAACTCTATTATGTCTTATTAGTACTGCTGCTGTTCTGCCCATGAATGCCAGCTTTGAGAGATTTCCCTATTTATACAGCAGCTGGTATCTGTTCTGAAGGCTCTTCCAGTATCCACAGCTCACTCAGTAGAAAGTAACACCAATCCCGTCATTTTCTCTGAACCACATTGTCTAATTTATTCTAAATTATAAAGGTAAGTGACTTAAGACCCATAATAAAGAGGCATCAAACCTTAACAATCCTCTTTTCAAATGAAAGTTTCCGTGGATAAAGAGTCTGCTTCTGCCCAGGTCAGACTAACTTTTTATAGTTTGAATTTAAGGGCAGGAAGGGACTTATGCAGCGTGTTGCTTCATGGGAGACCTTGGCCATTTGACAGACATGTCCAAGGGCCACCCGGCATGGGAGACTGGAAGTTATAAAAAGAATCTCTTACCACCCGGCATGGGAGACTGGAAGTTATAAAAAGAATCTTTTACCAGCCCTTTTAGGGAGGGACAGATACTGACTTCATTTTCTGGAGGAGAAGACAAGAGAATTTATCGTAGAATTAGAAGGCTCTGAGCGAAGAGCATGTGAGAGGGGTGAGGAAACAAAAGAGCAAATATGCAAGAAGTGTTTATTTTTTTTAATTTATATATTTCTTTCAGAAGCAGATGTAGATTAGTACCATTATTAATTAACAAAATCAGAAAACTTTATTAATCAGTTATCTGTGTTTCAGCTATTATGTGCCTCTGAAAATATGACCTCTAAGACCAGAGAACATAAAAGCTTGGAGCTCTGCAGAGGGTATTTGTACTAGCTGGAGCATCTTTGAGGCTTTGTGGAGGTTTCAAGTGGACAATAAGGTCCACTTTTGCAAAAGAAAACAAAGAAAAGGCACCTTAGGAAGCATGCCAGATAGAGGAGGACTGAGGTCATGTTATGCCCAATCCATACCAAGGGAACATTAAGGATAAGCAGGCCTTGTGTGGTGAGACCAGTTGTGTGTCCAGCTGGAGAAACTCTACCGGGGCCATGTGACATGCAATGTTCAGTTTTCGTTAACATCTGTGTGGTCTAATTTTCTATTACTGTCAGCAAGTTATTTCTAGGAGTGCCAGGTTATTTTGTCCATAAACGTTGTCCCCATCACACATTTCTAATTTTAACCCTATTTGTCTCCAGTTGATTTACATTTGGCCAGAAGCAAATTACCTATTGGAAGCATTTATTGAAAATTAATTAGGTGGCTAAAATACCTCTAGCAGATTCTGTTAACAGTGTCTGTTCCTTGTGGCTCTCCAGAATACAGCATTTTCCAGTTAAAACACCTAGCAATTAAAAAAAAATCCATAAAGTAAATGATATAATTAGTTCCAGAATGGAACTTAGCCTCTTTGAAATCAGATGCTTTCTTCTAAGGCTACAGTGCCATACAATAGCAAGGGGTTTATAGTGCCAGGGGATTTTCGATAGAGGAGAGAGTAAGCACTTACAATAGCTAAGCCACTGCATGAAGCAAAATGAAGGTGTCCTTGCTTGCTTAAAATTGACCAGACATACAGGATAACTGTGCAAATACCAAAGTGGGGAAGAGGAGAGAAGACAACGTGTATGAACACAGATTAAAAGCAAAAATACAAAATTAAATCAGAGGCAATAACAGCACCCAAGAACATGGAAAAATACACTGCATCTCTCTAAAGAAAAGCCAGGATGTTAACATGATTTACTGCAAATAGTTCCACAACATTAAAATGAGTTTTTATTTTCTGTGTGTGCTGCTTCAAAGAACAACTCTGTGGGCTCATAAAAATGCAGAGAACAAATAGGGGCCTCTAAGACCAATTTATATGCCATGCCCACTGTGCACTGAGACACATATAATCTGTAAAATGTCAGCTTCAAAGTTCCACAGAGATTGGTGTTAACCCTGACCTCCGACCTTGCCGACTCTAGCTGGGCCCTCATGCTCTCTTAACCAGCTGTTTTAGATAAATGTGCTCCATTTTTAAAGAGATTGTCTCAGAGTTTTACGTGAATAGTAGTAATATTATTAACTCTCGCTGAAAAAACCACCTTAACCGAGAGTCTTTACAGATGGGCCAATCAAAGTCTTACCCCATGCAGAGAGTGGTGGGTTAATAAATATGTCATTGGACTGAAAATATTTAAACAACACCGGGAGAAAAGAGCAAGGCATACGACAAAAGGAAAGCATATTAGTACTGTTTCCTGTCAAAATACACAGAGGAAGCACTTTACTTTGACCATTTTCCTCATAAAGAGACACGGTAGGCCAAAACAAACAAAGCTAAGGAATCTGGTTTATCCCACTGTTGGATACTGAGGACTATCAACTTAAATGAAGTAAGGTTGAGTGACCAAAACCAGGGTCTCCTTGACAAGACTGTTAATTGAACATATCAGCAAAGGTAATCACACAAACTGTGGCCCCATCGATCAATACTTCCATTTTATAAGGCCTTGTATATGTTTTTCATATTTTACTTTATCTATTTCTCCAAAGGTAGGTGGGTGATTAGCCTCTCATAGTCTGTCGGAAGTCCAAAAGTATGATGTAGCCTGCTGGTTTGGCAAACCATGGACAAAGTCTAAATCATCCTCTTGGAAGGAAAATGTTGAAGTTCAAGGGCAGACAGTATATTTTAGACAACAAAGAAGCAGCTGGTGTCCACTCATAATAAATAAAAATAAGTTGGGGTCAGAAATACAAGTCAACTGTCTCTGCATTCACTGAACATGAGCCAAAGACAACTGGAGTCAAAGGGAAAGCTCAGAATGATTTCATGAGGTTTTGACTCAGACCCACTGTGAATCCAGACCTACTTCTCATGTAGATGGGGTGAGAATACATCCACAGATTTCACAGGACTTGGGTCTGGCTCTTCAGCATTGCATTCAGAAAACACCCACCCTTCTTTTTTTGCTACTGATATGTTGAAAAACTTTCTGAATAGATTAAAGATGTAACTCCTTAGAAGCCACAACAAACACAAAAATACTGCATGTCAGTTAAAAAAATAGAAGATTTAGAAATATTGCTGTTCTTTAATAAATAAAAAAGTATTTCAATTCAAGCCACTGTTTAAAATATTGCAGCCAAATTGTTTTCACACTATTTAGTTTCAGGGACCACAGTACAAACCAATCTTCTCACTGTGCTTCTAAACCCTCACTATAGTCTTTCTGGGTTAGCAGATAACGATAATGTTGAGAAATCAAATACACAACTGTCAGATCATGGAAAGTTAGAACTGAAAGCTCAACTTTTGCTCTTCCCTTCAGTACCTCATGACTCAAAAAAGAAAACCTTCCTATCATTACCAGTTGTTTGATTGCTACTGTAATACAAACAATAATCTTATTCACTCACATTCACAGTACCCTGCCTGCAAAATTGACTTAGTTTTAAGCATCAAAATGAGACTGACAAGGAAGAGGAGTTTGAAGAATAACTCACCATCATCCAAGCTTTAGCATATTTAAACATCTGTTTTCTCAGCTGTCTTTACCTTAAAGTTTGAAATTTTCCAAATTCTTTGACAATGCCAACAAATTAGGTTTGAAAGTTATTTTCCACATTACCGGATTCATGTTTTCTAAACAGAGCATAACCTCCCGCTAGAAAATGCAAAACACACACACACATATGCACTGGTGAGAGAATGTGACAGACACACAACAAATGAAAAGGGACAGAAACAAACAGAAGCTTCAACAGATATAACAAATACAAACAAAAAATTACAAATAAATACAAGTAATAAATATAATAAATAAAAACCTGTAATTATTTAATATTTATTATTGCATTTATATAATTTAATATTTAATGTAATATAAAAAATCTAAAATACTTTCCAACAGAGGAACCATTAGGAAGTCTGAGGACAGGATGTACAGAAATCCTTTACATAGGATTGATCTGTGGCTGCTTCTTTGTCAGCCGCCTTTAGTACATAAATTGGCTCCCTAGAAAATCTGTTTGTTTTTGAAATGTAATCTCCTTAAATGGCATGGGAGAGAAAATTAGTTTAAAGTACAGGCAAAACAAGTTTGTGAAGGTAAACATTTTGTTTTCTAAATCCCCAAAATAGGTTAATAGTTTTGAGTTCTGTGAACTTCAGGAGGTTTGCCTTTCCCCACATGAAATATTTACTTCCTGTTTCCACTTGTGTCAACAGAAATTCTGTTGACTAACAGGGAAGCAAAAAAGGGCAGGAACGCATGAACCAACCTAAATAAGAAACATGTTGCTTAATGCTTGTTTATGGTGAAAATCCAATTATGGCTCCTCAGGATGTCTGAACAGTATGACAAAGCCCTTGGGAAGTAGTAGATTGTCTTGATTTCAATTACACCTCTTTCGAGGAATAAGAAGCTGTTCATCCTTGAAGTTGATCCATTTTTTTAAACCAAATATTTTTTCTACTAGAACCATGAACTCATCTTTGCCTTTCCCTAGGATGCTATGAGCTCTGTGTGGAAATCCAACAGAAACCATATCATGGAGCAGCAGTAACCCTCTTTGTAAACCGCCCACAAATTTGGAAATCTAACCTTACACTTCTCTCTGCATCACCTCTGTATTTTGCACATCCAGTGTAGGGCTTTGTCCTCCCCCTCTTCCCCCTTGGCACAGCTTGCTTGGTAGCACTTCCATGTTACTGGTTCCCTTTAAAACTCTCTGTGGGAAAAAAAGCTTCTCTTGCTCACCCTTGATCTGGTCACTGCCTCTTTTGTGTTAATGTAGACATCACAGCCCTGTGGTTAAGGTACTGGCCTCATATTTGGCAAACTCGGGTTCACATTCTTTCTCTACCAAGGACCTCCTGTGTGGCCTTGGATGAATCACAAAAGGCTTAATCATAAAGCATCTTTTGGTGCCCAACTCACAAACACAGATCTTCAGCACCCTAGGTGCAGTGCTACTTGAGCCTGTGTGTCTAGATTACCATCCTCACAGTCTCTTGTTGCTGGACATGTGTACAACCACTCCAATGCTGAGCACGTGTACAGCTACAACTCTTCAGCCACAAGGAAACATTTACCAGATCCCACACAGCACAAAACATCACAAAGAGAGATGTGTGGAAAGGTGTTGCTTTTATATATCCAGTATAGAGAAGGTGGGAACTTTCTCCACAGATGTGCTAAGCTTCACATTTTTTCCTGCTCAATTCAAGCCTCTCACCTTCCTAGAGATTTTCCTAATTACTGCACTATAGGATACTTGGAGGTAGGACTTTTTCAGTCTCTCCTGCTTGTACAAAATAATTAAATGCTTACTGGAGCAACTGCTGTTGCCTGAGTGATTGTGCTAACCACCAAGCTAGAATAATTCACCCTCTGACCCCTCACACATCTAAGCGTTTAGAAAAATTACTCCTTGTAACATTACGGAGCTGCAGTTTTCAACAGTTTTCAATTTACAAGCCCCCTAATTTTTTTTCCAAAAGAGGTATGTATCCTTGTATAGAGAATTTAAACCAACTGACAATAGGCCTGCTTCTGTTACTTGTTTTTCATGGACCTCTTGGAGTATTCTACAGACTCCCAGAGGTACACAGACCACAGGCTGAAAAACACTGTTGCAAAGGAAAAAAAGCACAGGTTTAATAACATTGGCTCATTCTCCTGACGCCTTAAGACTACTGCCTTCATAATGCATGTTCTGCAGACCTTGGCTCTGAGAAGACGGAATATGAGACGCAATCTAGATGTTCACCTGCCAAGTGAGGAAAATCCTTTCCTTTCCCAATGAGACACAAGTATTGGCACAGGAGGTCCCTAAAACCAAGTGTTTGCTGTTGTGGTGATATGCATTCAAAAAAGACAGATGTGTGTGAAACAAGATCCTCAATTCCATAAGATCCCACTGTACTATAAGAAAGTCATACGGGAACTCTGACACAAGTGGAGACTGTTAAGTTTTGAATTGTGAAAGACATGGTTTCTCCCTTTCCCCCTCCCTGCAAACAAAAAGGAAGGGAAAGAGACATGTCCCTACCTGGTGTTGATGGAAAGCACATTTCAGCTACTCTGGAGTAATTTCTGAGCTAGGGTTTATGGTAATAATGTCACAGCTGCAATACCTGATTGTTAGAATCACCCTAAGATATTCATGATGAGTAGGAGCTCAGCCTGAACATGGTAAAAAAAACGCAATAACAAAATCAACAAAGTTGCAGACATTCTGACATCTTATTTCTCTAGAGTTAGAGTGGATTTTGCACTTGTAGGTCTGTTTTGTAATCACTTTATGCTCCCTTTAATCACTGAAGAGAATGAACTAGACCACTTCCAGATTTAGCTCATCTGAATTGCTTTGGACATCTTCAATAAGATAAACCACACGCTCCATGTGCCTCTCTCCATAGGCTATAAAGAAATGCAGAATATTAGCACAGTGCAGAGGACTACACTGTAGGCACTTCCATTTAGAGAAATGAAACCCACCCCTCACAATTAACTAGTGCTGGTTCAAATTTTCTGGTGGAATAGCAAAAATGCAATGTCTTCAGCAAAGAAAACATCCATTTCTGTAATCAACTTTGCAGACACATTTTTATTTTCCTGTTGGGAGCCTGGTATATTTACCTTTGGTCAATATTCATTTCTGCACACATGACTCACCAAAATAGGGGCTGCAGGCCAAGTACCTCAAGGCCCTGTAGGCTGCGATGCGTAGCTGGACTATGTTTCCTGTGATGGACTGTGGCAGTTTTGGCAACTGGGAAAGAAAAATCCAGCTACTACTTATCTGGAGCTGGAACAAACTCCTGTAATCTGGGCTTGCATATGAAGGGGATTGGGATGAAAATGCTGAAGAGCTGAAAGCCAGATGACGGACGAGCAGAGACTGAGCTTATTCAAAAAGAAAGCCTCCTGGAAGCAAGCAGGGAACTGAAGCAGCTCAGGAGTCCAGTGACTGTAGTATACTCAAAATGAAATCCTGCTTCAAATCAATTACATAAGTATTTTGCCTTGGGGAAAAAAATATAGGCATTTTAATAAATTCCAGTGTATTTCTGCAGCACATAGACTACAGAAGAGTAATTAAGATCATGATTAAATTTTCAGTAAAAGGCTAAAGCGGGAATATGAGGAATAATGTAGGTATTGGTTGACATTGCATTACTGTGTTTTTCCATTGCATTGGTTATGGTAGATGTTTGCCAGTTGGCACTAAGCAGCACAGTGTTCAGTTGTCAGATGATTACCAACCATGACATTGTCAGGTTTCCTGATTTCTAATTCCAGAGGAGCTTGCCCAACAGTATTCACAGTTATAATATCTATGGAAGGGGAAATCTGTGTGCTCATAGTTTGTCATTTTTTTCTACCTGAAGTAGCACTTCTTCCCAAAATAGTATTTTGAGCATAAGTTCTTCCTTAGCATAGTGCAGAGTTAGGAGAATGAAAGCAGATGCTGATGGCTGTAACATGAATATAACGTAAAGTGGGAACAACCATTTCTTTGGGGGAGAGAGCTAGTCTTCCTCTTCCGGGTTCGTGAAGCTTCAACAATGGTAAGAATAAGGACAGTAACAGACAGTGACAGGGATAGTGAACAAGAAATAATAGCAGGAACTTAAGATCTTCCTGGCCATTTAAGATGCAAGTCCTGAAACTCTGCAGAGGTCCAGGAACATGACATCCAAAACAGAATCAGAGTGTCTTTGTTGCCAGATGTTGCTCTGAAAAACAATCAATTGGAACAGAATTGAAGATTACCAGTCCATCACAACAGGAGCAGGAGACACATAACCAAGGCTATGTTTCTCAATGCCAAAGAGAAAGAATCACATACAAAATACATCTGAAAACCAAGAACTTTCCGGCACTTAGAAACCAGGTCTCAAAAGCTCCATTTCACCAATAACCTGTTTTTTTCAGAAGCCAAAGCCCAGGCAGTGATACATTAACAGATCTTTAGGCCATAAGGAATCATTGTGTTAACCAAATTAGATCTCCTGCATAACACAAGCACAGAACTTTTCCCTGACACTCCCACATCCAGAACCATGACATGCAATTTGCCTAGGTATCGGATGGAATTTCAGTAATGCTATTTTGCCATTTTAAAAAGTGAGAAGGGCACACAAATCTAATGAGAAGCAGGATGGACATATAGTAAAGCTGTTAAGTGTTCATAGAAACACTACCTCTTCCATGGAACAGTATCCAGTACCAAATTTAAGAGTCCAAGTGATGGAGGTTTAAGCATCCTTAGGCAATGCTTTTGGTGTGATTATATCCTCATGACTATTGTATTCTTTGCCATGAGTTTCCTGCTGCTATTTTTTACATGGTAATTTGAATTTTTTGTTAAAATTCTCATGCCTGGCTCTACATTTGAGAGCTTGATGTAGTTGCAAAACCTCTTTGCTCTCTCTGCCTTCTTCATTATTCTTGCACAAAGAAACATCTCTTTGTGTAAGTTAGGGTTGCTGGAAAAACAAATCTTCACGTTTTGACCATTTGTTTTATATTTATTCTTCCTTTGCTAGGTATCAAACCCACCACTTTTTTTAGAGATAATTTTAGCTTTATTTCCTTAAGAAAGAAGGGTGTGCTCTCATGGTATCTGTGGCTGTAGTTCAGTGTGCTTTTAAAGCAGGCCCTGCCAGTGTAAAGAAAAAATATTTGCACCCCCTCACCCCACTCCTCCTGCCCACCCACTTCTACCTCTGCAGGAAGTGTTTGTGCAGCCTTGCAGCAAATCAGATGAGGGAATGGTGCTGGCTGAAAAAAGATAAGCCATGCAGTCTTATTAACCCAAACCTAATATCCAAACCCAATCATTCACACATTTTTAAGTGTGATCAGGTCACCACACAGCTATGTAAATGCCCATGCCAAGAACAGTTAGAGAGGAGCAATGGGCAGCCTGCAGTGAGCACAGAGGGAGAGGGGCGCTGCATTTTTCAGTGGTCAGCTTAAAGAGTCACCAAACTACTCCTTGTGCACATGCATTCATCAGTCTTCGCTCTCCCTCTCCCTGTATAGCTCTTAAATATGTCTGGCAATCTCAACCAAACCTCACAGCAGGGCTGAGAACTCAAATACATCAAGTTCTTACCTCTTACACAGACATCGGAAAAGCAGAGAGATGGAAGTCAGAAACTCCTCAGAGAAGAAAAACCACACTGTGAGCTCACCTTTTATCAGCCATCAGAGAATCCACATGTGCAACCACTTCAGAGACACTGATGTTATTAGTCACCAAAGCATCCACACTGGAGAGGCACAGGAAGCCTGGCTTCACAAGTTCCACTGCTCACTGAACAACTTGTTAGATTTACTAGCTTTTATTCAACTGTTTTGGGGTCTCCAAAGAATCTGCAGTGGTGACTGTACAAGAACAACTCACTCTGGCACTGGCAAGTAATTAGAAGGAAAAGAACCAGAACAGCCATTAAAACAGTCAAGGCAACTTTTTGATCCAGGACCCTTGGAAAAAAAAAAAAAAAAAGAGAGAAGAAAAAAGACTTAAACTAAGTTTCAGCATGTAGGAGGAGAAACACTTCCCAATCTGCCACACACACACCCTGTCTCCCATCTCAGGTTTGGTCTGACAGGGCTTGGAAAAATGCTAATACCCTTTTCAGTTTTAGGCTGAATTTCAGCATCGTGTAAACTTTCAAATTCATAGCAAAGCATGGCCTGTCCTAGGGTCTGACAACCACTTTGCAAGGAGCTTTTCACCCTGAATAAAACTAGTGGCAAGAGTTTATTACCCTTCACAACCATTCTGTGCGTCAGTGGGAGCAAATGAAACCCTCTTTGAGGAGGGCTGGAGCCCACACAAAAATGTCACCTGCTCCTTTCTGTAAACATACACTATGAGTTTGACTCAAGAAAATAGGGGAAAAGGAAAAACTTTTTTTAAAAAAATGGGAGAACACTTACTTTTTATTGCTACTACTACAAGCCACAGTTCCAGTCTAGTTTTTCTTAAACTTGTTTCACTTCGTCCTGCAGAGGTCGGTCTTGCCTGCAACACTTCGCAAAGTAGCAAGCCCTGTTGCTCTGCAAACAGCAGGTCTATTCCACCCTCCTAAAACAGTTCAGGGATTAGGAGAATTAGAATTTGGGAAGGTTTCATCCCCCAAAAAAGCTTTGTTGGAGTTTCTCTGTACAACAGTGACGCATTTTTTTTACAAGAATTTAAGTTACCACCACCACCACAAAAAAAAGTGCTGATGATCCTCCTAAATTGTATCATCTATCCCACAAAAAGCAAAGAGCAAAGGATAAACCTTACTTCCCCCCAAACTCTTGTAACTGGAGAATAAACTAGTCACAGTTGATGAGTTTTGATATAAATATGCTGAATCAAGGCTTTTTATTGCTTTTTTCAGCCCAACATTTGCACTTGCACTAACCAAGATCTCTGGACATAAGAGATGAAGTTGAGCAAGCCCCTAAGGCAACCAGCTTTTCTTCCCTTGTAATGAACAAACACATTCTCCATGTTGGGATGCAGCCTTGCTCCTGAAGCAGTACTAGAACACAATCTCAGAGACTACAGAATGCTTTAAATCCCGCTCTAATGCCACAGTTCTCAAATGTATGACTGTAGACATCTCTTCCTGACACTGCACCGCTTGGGTATGCTGCACAAAATGGACCATCATTATTCAGGAGGAGAAAAAACCATACCAGTTCTAAAGCAATGAAGCACTGTAATTTTGCTTATTTACCCTAAACAAGATTTGACATATCAAGTGCTAAAAGCTCCTTGCCTCTGCGCTGAGGGGGGTTTCTTATCTCCTCTACACCACTGAAACATGAGCTGAGTGGCAGCTCTCTGCTAAGCTGGTTTCGAAGGCGATTTCACTAACATTTTCCAAACCACTTCAACTTTCCCACCATCTCAGGACCGATCCCCAGCTAGAAGTATTTAGTGTGGCAGCTGCTTCCTGAGACATTTGGCCTCCTGAATACATTCCTTTGGGACTAGGAGAAGGATTTGAAGGAAGCCGGAGGTAGTTCACTTTTTCAGCATTTTATGGTCAGCCTCCTTTCCTCATCTGCAGCCCTGTCAGTAGGATCCTCAGATTAGAAGGAAAGAGAAATCCCTATCAGTTTAAGTAACCTGGAAAGAAGAAGGGGCTCAGAACAGAGATGGATCTTCAGCTTGCATTTGTGTGAGGGCAAGTTAAGTCAGGAAACTTGTTTAAGACCCAGTTGCTGTCAGAGAGAGGACAACATCTTTGATTTTTAGTAAGAAGATTAAGAATTCATGAATAGGAATGAAGGCAAAAGTTCACCTGAGGAAACAAGGGGTTTGGAAGGCGACAGGGTCCTTTATTTAGACTTTATCCTGCCTTGTACATTCCTATCTATTGCTTCATATTGTCATGTGCTGGTTTGGATGAGCAGCTAATAGCAGCTGGCCTGATTTAACCGGCAGCTTGAGATTACCTTCAAACCAAGCAGTAGAAATTTGTGCTACTGTAGATGTGGACGTAGACAACCTGACTCCTACCTATGCTTTCTATTAACAGGCAGGATTTCCTTATAACGTCTCAATACTTTCCAGGTGAAATCACTGAATCCCTACTGGGAATTACATATAGGATGGATCACAGAGAAGTAGATTTTTGTCCATAGTTATTACATCTCATTATTCTTGTCTGGCAAATGTATACTCTCACCTTTATTTGTCACCTTTCTTGCTCTTACACTTGTAAATGCTCCCCACAAGTTAAAAATATTTCTGAAAGTTACTAGTCAAATATATAAAACAGATGCACAATTGCATCTTGGGATGAATTAATTCTGTCTGTGTGTGAGCAAAAGAATAAATGTGTGGGTAGATCAGGGAATACATTGGACTAAGCACATGAGCTGATTTTTAAATCTCTAGATCTTGATCACTGTTTCTTTGTGTCTGTTTTTCTCCCCTCTTAGGTAGAGGGGGAATCAAACAAGGACATTTTAAGAGGTAATCCCATGTCAAGTATCACATTTTAATTTAAATCAAACCACCTTAATATAAGGTCAAAATGTATCCAACACTTTTAATTTCTGTTTTTCTGTCATTTGAAGGCTAACTTTAAAACAGCCAAATTGGCAGGAATTTTCCTCTAAACTAGTAAGGCAAGGGGCCAGCTCTGTAGGCCTTCTTTCAGATCAGTTCCTGTAACCCTCACTATCAGCAGGCAGTACAAATACCTACTGGAATTTGTAGGTGTAAATTAGGCTACCACATACACTGTGGCAGATATTCACATGTGGAGATGCAAGTTCCCTCAGTGTATTTTGAACAAATGTTCTTTGTCTGAGAGTTTGACAACCTGGCCCTATGTCTCAAGTGTCAGGGCTACAGCAAGTTTTATGGCTAGGCTCAGATCTTCTCAATTACATATATCATCCTGTATTGAGAGAGACAGTTGGACATTGCTCTTTTGAGAAGGCAAGCAACACTTGTGTAATTAAATCCTCACCCTGAAAATCTGCATTATATATTCACATCCTCCAAAGAGAGTACTTCGTGACAGAAATATTAATGTAGTGACCAACAAAGCTATAATTAATGGCAAAAGGTATGGCTAGTGAAGGAGGTTCTGCATAACCATATATGACCACCAAGGAACCTGGATGAGGCTTCAGATCACTGAATCTAATTTGGGGTACCAGGCAAACCTGTCATCACCTTTTCCAAAAATTAAAAACCACATGCCCGGGACAACAGCCACTAGCCACTTTCATTAGCTACGGAGCATGGCTTGCTTTCACATCATCTGCTTTGTTACCTTCAGCAGGACAAGTGTTAAAATAAATGATGGTTTGTGTGCATGGTACTTGAGAAGTGAACTCGATTCACATGTTACACTGATGAGGCCAGGGCAGACAAACACCTAGAAAAGTAACAATAGCCATACTGAACAGGCAAGATTTGGCCTTCTTTGTTTATACTGTTTCTTCTGCGTTCTGCATTAGAAAGGAGATGTGTTAGGGCCAAATCCAGTTTATTTTCTCACATGCTTATTATATAGTTGTGTGTAAATATCCAGACTCATGCAATCTAAAATAATGCATTAGTGCCCTTGTAAAAATTCAGCCCTTCTACTTTTTTCTAAGGAGCCTGCTAAAAGAAACAGCTACAGGGTCAACCTCAGGTATAATAGATTTTTCTTTTAGGCTTCAACAATAAAATAGTTGGTGGTCTCTAATGCTACTGCCTTTAAAACATTCCTGGGTTTTATTAGGATAACCCATAAGTCTGGAAAGTCCCACCCTAAGAGCAGCAGCAGCTTTTGTTCAGAGAACACAAGTTTCTTCTTGTACAATGTTGGACTCAAGGGTGTCTGAACTATGAATGGGTGGCTAAGGGCATAATAGGCAACAGGTTTCAGACTTTTATGAGGGGGGAGGAAGGCAGCCCTGCATTATGGTGCTAATGTATAACACTACCTGAAACATGAAAGGACTTCATCCAGCTCCTGTTATATGTGGTCAGATCCTCAATGGGTATAGCATAATGAAGCTCCATTGATCTCCAGGGAGCTGTGCTGATTTACATTCCCAGATCTGGCCATATACCTACACACCATATGTTGTCCTTCAGCAATCACAGAATGCACAGATTTCTTCAGCAAACTTTTCTATGAAACCACATGCAAATGAATGTGGTTTCTGAAGTGCATGAAACATACCTGTACAGAGCTAAAAGACAATTTCTGAGATACACAGTCATTTGTTCCACTGCAAATGACCAAGTTGTTCCTTTTCTTTCTAAAATGACTGGAAAATAATGCCATGGCTCACTGTTTTTATGAAACTGTATTTCTTCTTGGTTTATTATTGCTGACTGACCTCATGAGCTAACTTTTCAGAGGAGCACATGTGAATTTATTTACATACGTGCCAATTATATTAATAGAAGTTGCAATGACTCATCACTGCACATTGCTAAAAATCCTCCCTCATCTCATCTTCACAGTGAGATTTCTGTTCCATGTGAATTTCCTCAGCTTACCTTGCTAGAAGTTCAGACATCCTTACTCTCTTGGGAAGAAAACTACACTTTTCTTTCTGACATGGCAGGCACTCCGCTTGCCATCCCAGTGGACAGACCTGCAGCACCTTGACTTTGTTGCAAGGGCCACAGTAAACTATAATCCTACCTGGGATTCAAATCCCAGCTATCTTCCTGGCAGAGAACAGCTGCTTGCTCTGCTATCTCTCAGCCCTTTTTCAGCGATGCTTTAAGACCACACAAGCTTACAAGCAATAAGAACATACCATTCAAATTTGAAACTCTTTCGCAGTATCATAACATTTGTATAAGATCAGGTATACCTCATAAGGCTGGCGCTGGCTGGACTGTTACATACTTCATATATGTGATATTTGTTAATTAACAGTTTCTCCCTATCCTTGTTTTGCTTTTTCATGTAGCTCCCACATCTTTTTTTTCCCCCCATCTTCCTGCCTTCCTCTTTCTAAATCCCACTTGATTTTTCTCCTTGTTCTTTCTTCTCACGGCCTCACCTTTACAAAATACAAACCCAGCCACAACCAGACTGAACCTGATCACCTTACAGTGTTTGCATGCATACATACAAGACTAAGCAAAATGCTCGGTATACGTAGACACCTGCAGATAAGTGGATAGCATGACTCAAAGTACGTATGGCAGGCTTTACAAAACTGCTCTACGTTGGCCCAGCATGGCTCCCAAAGAGGGCTTTTGAAAATCCCACTGCAATATTTTGAACTCCTGATCTAAAGTTCAGAAATTATTCCTAAAGGATACTGTGTGTCTTGAAAAACCTAAGTCATGGTGGTGGTTTATAGGCCAGAGTCCAGACAGGGAGTTCTTCTTCATGAGGACTATGAATGTGTTCACAATTTAGATGGTCAGTCTGCCCAAGTGAAAGCCAGAACTGGAATAGCTGAGGTGTTTTTGCATAAAACTGTCTTGACAGGTGTATTTTAGATATGGACCCATGTGGGCAGCTATTTCAGTGCCTTCTTTTTAGTTAAGTATCTGCAGGTAACCTTAGAGGTTATAAGCAGTATTTCTCAAGAATTCCTTGATTAGAGCTAATAGATGTTAAATGCATAGTACATCAATAATCAGATTTGTTGATGGCACTGCTGTTAACAGAATATTTCAGACAATCTTTCTTGTAGAAAGGAATCAAACGAAAAAGCGGTCCCTGCCCCAAAGAACTGGCATTCATGCCAGACCAAAATAACAATCATTTCCATTTCTGTACTGATACAAAGGGGCAGGTAAGGGTGTGACTTTTTAGCACAAAACTGAAAGAAAGCGTGTAAGTAAGTGCTGCAATCCAGGATCATCGTGGAGTGCAGCCATGGAGCCTGAGAGAATGTAAGCAACTTCCCCCAGGAGCTCACAGGTCACATCACAGAGCTGAGCTGAACTGAACTGAACCCAAGTCTGTCAAGTCCCAAGCCAGTGCTTTAACCATCCTTCCACTTAGGCAGCTTTACCCAGGTAGCCTCAGAGGTCCAAATTCTGCCCTGGGGTATGTGTTGGCCTCATTAACTTACTCTAAATAAGAGCTGTGAGAAGAACTTAGCCCACAGCAAGCAAGATTTATGGACTGAAAATGCCACATACTTTGCTTTTTATTCAGTGAGAAAAAAAAAGCTTGAAACAAGCCGAGCAAAGTAAATGAATCAAGACTGCATATTTTTCATTCTGCAAACAAGAAAATATATACATGTGAACATAAAATACACAGGTGCCCAAATACTGCAGTCGCCTCCTAAATCTGCTATAAAGCACCAATGGCTATGTTGTACCTGTCTCCAGACAGATACGTAAATTACTTTTTTTTTTTTGAAGGGAAAAAAATCATCTTACATAAGCTTTTTTTTTTTGCATCTTTTCCCCTAAGGCCCTGTGGCCCTTTTACTTGAATTAAGTGTGTATAGATGCCATGCTCTTTGAACATGAACTGCGCAACAGTTTATTCTCAACAGGAAAAGGCAAAGCTTTGGTTATGCCGCATTCCTAATATTTTTTGCAGTTTATGGAAAACTCCCATAAACAGAGTACAACACAGTAAGCTTTCTCTGCTAATATGCTGTCTAGACTGCTTAAAATATGAGTTCTCCTTGCCTACCATGTATCATGGCTTAAACTTTTGACCTTGTTTCTTTTTCCTTTGACCACTTCATAGGCTTTGACCCTTTTCAAGTATTTAATACCCAAACGGCATGTCACCCAAGCTGCTGGGGATGTAAGAACAAGAACTCTTAAAACCTCTCCTTTATTGTGAAGTTGAGAAAACTGACTGCAATCTAAAATAAAAAGCTAGAAAATGTCTTCCACCTTCATACAGCCTCCAACATACGGCACCTTCCCAGGCTGGGCGACATTGATACATTATAGAAGTGACAGCAGACTATTCTGTAACACCATCACATACATGCTAGAAGGGGCAGAGAGTTCGTTGGGGAACCATACAAACACTGGGGCATTGCTAATGCATGCCTTTGATTTCTGTTTATGGACCCCAAGTTGAGTGATCTGTCTTGTTGGCACCAACCTGACTATTTTTAAATGATGTAGCAGCTGGCTCAACACATACTTCAAAGATTTATGTTCATGTCGCAAAGCCCTCTTACTGAAAGGGAAACTCTGGAGTAGCTTCTACTAGCTTAACCGATACGCAGATACAGTCTACACACTTTATCCCAGGCCATCACAGCATATATTTTAAATAAAAGAAAGCAGTGAGATATATAAGGGAAGGAAATATGGAACAACGAAGGCAACAATGAAACATTTGAGGTTTACAGACCTTGAAGGTCCTGAATTACAAGGCATAATTCTGGAGTTCTCATGCTGCTGAGTCAGACAAACTCTTGATAGGCATTAAGTGCAGGAAATTGGCCCTTCCTATGAAATGAAATAGAGAAATGTACTTGCAGAAGTACATGGATAGACACACACCCACATGAACTTAGATGTGCTCATATTTCAGTAACAGAGCAAAACAGCTACACTGGAGATCACTGTGCTGATTGTTACAATCAGGTAGCAGTTTATGGAGGACAACTAGCAACACCCATGTCTGATGCAGAACCACAGAATATTTCATCTAAGCTTTTCATGTGCTAGCACTAACGATTACTAAAGACACTCTTTTGCATGGAGGCACTTAATATGATATTTGGCCTACAATGCCTCTCCATTACAAATAGTCTGAGTGAAATCCTGTGGTTAACAGTCATTCCAGAAATGACCGATCAGCCTTGCCTTTGCAAAGGTCTAGAAATCCAAGGGTCCATAAGGGAATATTTTTCACTACTGACTAGAAAAATATACGTAATTCCTGGCACTATTTTCCTAGCTAACTCAAGGTGGACACTTGTATGAACTGGAGATCTGCAAAAGCGTTAACAGTGTCCCTACACAAATGCAGGAAGCCGCCCCAGTACAATCTGCATGTTTAGGCCTGTTGTGATGGGACAGGCATTTACCAAACAAGCTTGAGATGTGAATCCCACCATAAGAGACCCATTTTGATGGGGTGGGGGGGTGGGGGGTGTCCACTGCTGTTAACTGAGTTTATTGCAGCTCTGACACTACAAGGTAGGACCTCTCTGCCCCAAAAACTTGAAGGAAGAGGACCAGTGATCCCATCTGATTTGTATATGGGCTAGCTTTGATTCAGCTGTGTCTGTTAAGAGTCAGTTTTAACATATGGTAACAAAACACGGCTACCTTTACTTGGAGAGCAAAAACTAACTGATAGAAAGAAATCATGACAACCTGACCCCTTCCTCCACATTACCACACGGCTGAACTTGTAACGATGATGTCAAGAAAGCTGCACAGACATGATGCAAATTCCTGAGCCCAAGACTTCAAATGAAACTGAAGTGTGATGTGCAGTCTCTCATCTCATTTCTGAATCTTCCCAGCAGGTGTACACAAGGCAATAAGCTCTCCATCGAGTTTACTGCGAGGAGATTCCAGCCCTTTAGAGCCTGGCATTGCCCTGCCTCCTCCCCCAGCCTCCCAATCCATCTTTCACACCCACACCCCCCGGTGCACCCCAGCCCCTATCAGTTTTGCCCATCCATGCAGCAGCTCCAACTCACACCTCTGAATTTTGCCCCTCAGCCCACCTGGGCAACACAGAGCGCAGAAGACAACGCGCCGCAGGTTCAGTGCTGTGGTAAAGGCCGCTGGAAGCCTGCTCTCCCTCTCGCCAGTTGGGATTGGCTGCTCTGACCACCTGGAGGCGGGCCTGTGGGTTGGGCAGCCAATCAGAGGAGCTGTTCCTTGCTTTCCTCCTCCCCACCCACAGCACAGGCAGGTTCCCCTCATGGTGGGCTGCGAGGCTGGAAGCTCCCCCAGCTCTGGGGGCAGACAAGATGGTGGTGGTGGGTGTGAGTTTGCACATCCCGTTAAATCATGCAACGGCTGCAAAACTGCCCTTGGCAGAACTGGCGAGAGCCGCACACACAGAGGAGAAGGAACAAATCTCCAGGACTCTCCTCAGGGGAGAGTCTCTTCTTTACCCCTGAAGCCCATCCTCTCCAAAGCTGGACAAGCCGTAGAAGGCCATAGAGCCCTTCTGCTCCCATAGCCTGTCCGTGTCGTTAACCATGGCAACAGGGTTTAATCCCTTTTGCTCCATTTGAGAACCGAGAGGGGCTGAAAGCAGAGGGGGAGCTCTGTCCACGCCAGGATGGGGGCATCCTGAATTCAGAAGTTCCTTCTGCACTGAGTCTTGCCGTGGAGGTAGCACTAAAACTGCATCTAATTTTGCTCCTTCAGCTGCTCTCTAGCTGTTTCCTGTGCTGTCTGGTTCACCATCCTAAAATAAATCATTTTTAAAAGACATATTTCATAAAAATGTCCAAAATCAACTGGTGTTCAAACACTCGGATTATGGAAAAATTTTAACAGCATAAAAATTTAAACCACAGGGAACATATACTAGGGGATTTTTCCTCCCTCTCTCCGTCTTATTATAAGGTTGCTATAGGACCCATTTGGACCTTGTGGTGAATTTCTTACCCAAGCAATCTCCAGGATTTCTCAGGCACCTATGCCAGTTATCATAGCTAAGCATTACTGGGTGGTGTGTACCTGAAGGGTAACCAGACCCAGCTGTATTCTCTTTCCAGGCTCTTCCCCTGCTCCAAAAACATGTCAGTTTACTCACAGGAGGTTTCTGTTAGGAGGACTAACACTGAGAGCTTCTTACGTACATTAGCCGAGACCTCAGTCTGCCAGCCAACCATAGCTTTCTCTCCTTTATTAGTGCCTAATGAATATTTCTCAAATCTCAGTCTTAATGACTGTTTTAGCTTCTGATCTTTGACAATACAAGCAAATAAATATTTAGTTTCTGTTCTTCCCTGTCCACAGTTTGTGCCAGGCTTTTCCTGTGGTAGAAAGGGAAATCCAGCTCCTCTCTTTTCTCATGAACCATTTTTCAGGGGTTTTATACCCTATACAGGGACGCTTTTTTTTTTTTACTTTACAGTTTAGGAAGTTCCACATTTGAGAAGCCAAACAAGCTACAGCTCCTTGTGTTAGTACCAGCAGTTCAGGCAGCTTTCCTCCTCTCTGACTAAATGGGCATTTAGCTCCTCAACAGCGTAGGGACCAGAAGTAGACTTAGCCCATCACCCTTACTCAGAGCTGGCCGCTTGTGGGGCTGGAGCATGCTCCTCCCCAGCTTCAGAGCAAGTGAGTAATTCCATAAAACCCACGCTTAACATATATAGAGAGAGATATATGCACACACATGCACACACAGTTATCGTCCATATGTCTGTCTCTCAGCTTTATTCAGGACTAAGCAAGAATCCTAATCTGTATCAGACATTGTGGCTGTCACCCCTGTGATATTTCAGTGCCTCGCCACCTCTAATGTTTTTTAGCTAATATTAGGAAATATTAGCCAAAAGCCTTTGAGAACAATAGGAATCTTTCTGTCAGCCCCCTTGGGTTTCAGATCAGGACCTGAATCCCTGGTCTAAGCCAAAATCTGTACATTGTCCTCTCTTTTCACTCTGATTTTCCCATGTCTGACACAATTCCCTGTCTTTCTTACAACATCTGGTAGTTTGTTACGCATCTATATCTGCAGGCTGAATTAGACACATGACTTTTAAATTGCTTAAAATATTTTTACATCTTCCAATCTACTCCTAAATCCTACAGATGGGTCAAATTATCTGCTAAGATCTGCTCAGTGGGCCTCACTCTAGTGTTTTCTTGTCCCTAAATGTGCAAAACAATTATGTGAAAAGGAAAAAAGCTTAAATTATAATTAAATTATAATTACAGCTTAAATTTATGGTGCTGAGCTGAGGAAATAAGTTCAGCTAAACATTTTGTCAGCATGTAGCAAACCAAATGTAAGTAAAGAATTTATATTCTCTGTACGTATTCTTGGTGTTCTTGCGTGCATTTTTACTTGTACATCTCAAGAGCTGACATTGTAGTGATACAGATTTCAGGCATGTATTGAATATGCACACACCATAATATTGATATATTTATAATGGTCTTCATATGGAAAATTCTAGCAAGTTCAAATGATTCACTAAGACTTTGTTTAGGTATTCATGTCTGAACCAGAAAGTCTCTGGAGGGTCATTTGCTTGTTTGATAAATCAGAAAAGAACACATTTTTATACAAGTATTTTAATACAGGAAATATGAGTCTAGTCAGTATCTTTCCAAATACATGTGTCTGAGTGGTTTTTGATGTGAAATGCTGCTTAATGTCTTTTAAAGTACTATTTAAACAACTTCACATGAGCAACTACCAATCAATATGTCTCCCATTTTCTAACACTAAAAGACCAATGCCAAATAAATGCTTTTTAGAATCACATATAATGAATAAAACAGAAAGAAAGTAGAAGAGGAAGAAAAGAAAACAGCAACAAGGTATTATTTAGAATATGTATTACCCCAAAAATGTAAATGGTCACTCCTAGTTTGGCTCTCTAATGGAAAAGAAATAACATGAAATTGGGCAATTACAGACCTTTTGCTGAGGTATGACTCAGCCTGCTGCATTTTGTGAGGGCTGGCAGGAATGGCACTGGGAGTACTAAGCAGTGTCCAGGCAGGCCAGAAGCAACTGATTTATGACATAAAGAAGGGTGTAGCCAGAGAATAACTTCTAACAAATGCATCTAAAAATGAGCTGTAAAGAAATGATGGATTGATAGCAAAGAGCAGGCCCCCAGGAAGTGCTGGGGTTTGAAAGCTCTCATTTAACTCTGGTTTAATTCTGTTTTGAGTGGAACCAGCAGAGGGAGAGGAGGCTTTTCCCAGAAACCATATTTTTATATTGTAAAGCGTAGAGCAATTCAGACAAAGAGTCCCAAGCATCTCAACAGAGGAAATGGAAGACAAAGTTGCTTGCCAAGCATGCACTAGCTATGTTTGCAGAGCTTTCCTTTCAGAAAAATAAATTCTAAGCCTTTTGGTAGAATGGCTTATCAGAAGGATTTCCAAACAAGCGTGCATATGTGGGGTGGGAAGTGTGGTCTATAATACAGTAAGCCACATGAATGGGAGTAGTCACACAATGTTTTGGATGTTGAGGTTTTGTGCACCAGGAAAGCTGATCAAAGGCCGGAGAAAATGATGGATAGACACTTAAACAGCTCAGACTGTTTCGCTCATCAAAAACAAACAAACAAAAGACTGAGGAGTGACTTAATGACAGTATATAAGTCTCTCCATCAAAATACCAAGTACTGAAGGCTCTCTAACCCAAAAAGGAATGGCATCTCAAAACCCCATAGGTGGAAGAAAGAGTTTTAACTCTTGGAAGGAAATATTGAACAACTAGTTAGTTGCAGGGACTCATCACCAAGGAAAGTGAGAGGTTTGCTGTCTTTTCATGTGTTCAGATCAGGACACGATGCCTTTCTGGAAAAGAGGTTTCAGCCAAACCCAGTTTAGTCTTGTGCCAAACTCAAATTACTGGTCTCAAAAGACAGTTACCCTTAATAAGTGGATTACTCTTTGCTAAACTAGACTAGATAATCTAATGGTCCACTCTGACCCTAAATTATCTCAGTCTTTAAGTCTTTATCTACCCACTTCAATGAGTGTGTATACAAACAGTAATGTTAAATTAACAACCCTATTGAGATTCGTATTAGTGTGTGATTTCTGGGTTGGAAAAGCCTCAATCCAGTTTAAGGGCATATATTAAAGTTCCGCTGAATCCACCAGGACCCAATCTCACACCCTAATGAGCATTCCTGAAGCACGCTGTAGAAAATAAAAATATCCATGTAAAGTGAAATACATAACGCTTGGTAGCATAGCATCCATGTTTTCCACTTTTCTTTTCCAGTGTTCTTAGTGTATACACTTGTTATTTTAAAATCTCTCTCTTCCCAAGTACAGGTAGTTCCAAAACAAGAAAAAAAATGGCATAAGGATGTTGATGTTAATTGCAGTACATGTGGGACCAATTGCACTGCCTTTTATTATAATTGCTCAGCATTTGCCATTGTAATGTCCTGATTTTGATTGCTTACAATTTATGAAAATGCAATTACATGCACTGAGATTTCTCATATATACCAGAAGCCTCAGGTTGAATGTTTGGGACGTTTTAAGAGATCCATTTATTCAAAACAAAGGAGTTATCTCTTTTAAAAAAATAGGGTTGGGAGAAACATACTGTTTTATCTACGTTAAAACAATTCTAGTGCCTTTTCTATGAATAGCTGTTGTGCTTCTTACTTCTGAGCGAAGAACTCAAAAGCAGGTAAGTTGTTGGAAGGTGACTTTTGTTGTGCCTGTGAAAATCTCCCCATACAGCACAAGTAAGAAGCTGCTGAAAACCTCACAATTCCCACATGCTCAGAAAACACTTTTTAGATGTCAGCTAAAAAAAAAACCAACGCAAAAACCACTTTTACTGAGCATGTTCTACTACCTTCAGCTCCTAGTGCTGCTCAGGCTGGACTGGGACCTCCTCACAGGGCAGTTTTTGATGCCCGTGGGGACTCAGAAGGTCTGTCTCTGTAATTATTGCTTTATCATTTGGATATGAGGATATGAGCACTGAGAAGAGGTCCTTGTCTCTTCTGTGGCTTCTCCCCTGGTGTTCAACCAGCACAAAGCAGAGAGCAGCCTTATTCAAATGTAGAGGGGACGAAAGCTGCTCTGGGCAAGGGCAGAGGAAACGAGATGTGTGGGTTAATTTTGTGAAAAGGATATACTTGAGTAATTAGACTGTGAAGAACAATAGGGCCAAATTCAGATTGCACAGGCAGTCCTGGTTTGGGTAGTTTCTGAGTTTTGTGGACCTTGCTTTGCATCTGTGATGTTGTTCCTTCACTTTGGTTTTATATGGGATGTGTAATGCCTCAGCACACCCAGTATGCAGCAATGAACTGTCCTGGAGCAATATCATTCTTCTATCCCCAGCATATAGCTCTTTCCTTGGGAGACAAACAGCAGACCTTACTTCCCTGAGTATTTCTCCCCTCTCATTCTACTTTACTTTTTTTTTTTCTCTCCAGCATTTTCCAGTTCTGATGGTCCTTATTCCCACCTGTATGTACCTTTGTGGCTTTCTCCCCTTTTTCTTCACATCTTCTTTGCTCTGTGTCCCTGTACCTTCCATATGTATTTTACAACCCTACTTGCGCAGCTTCCAAGTATGAGTAGTCCCTTTCCAGACCAGTTCTTCTGTCTCTCTAGTGTCTTCTCTCATTTCACTTGCCCTTTTCCTTTGCTATTCCCTTACTCTCTACGTCTTTTTTTCTATTTTTTCTAGTTTTTCATTTCTCTGGCAGTATTTTCTCTAGTTCCTATCTATTAATCTCTAGGTCCCTAATCTATTAATCTCTTCTAAGTTCTCATCCATTTTCCCCTTGAAACCGCTAAACTTCTTGCATCCATAACATCCCCTGGTAGGGATTTCCACAGCTCTGTTACCACCAGGTGAGAAACACTTCCTGTTGTTTTTAACCTGGCTCTTACTAGCTCCATGTCATGCCCACTAGTTCTTGTATTGGAAAAGACAGCGAACAGTTGGTCCCTGTTCAACCTCTCCTTACCATTTGTGGTGCTGTAGACCTCTGTCATACCCCCACCCCCAATCTGTCTCTTTTCCAGATTCAATCATTTCTCATATGGAAGTCATTCCAAACCTTTGATCATCCTTTTTGCCCTTTTCTGAACCTTTTCCAGTTTACTATATCCTTTTTTTCAAATGAGGGGACAGAACCACACACATTATTTGAGGTGTGGATGAACCATGGCTGTAGAGAGTGATGAAGTGATTTTTGGTTTGCTTTCTATTCCTT
The DNA here is from genome assembly GCF_929443795.1 of Astur gentilis. Taxonomy (NCBI): domain Eukaryota; kingdom Metazoa; phylum Chordata; class Aves; order Accipitriformes; family Accipitridae; genus Astur; species Astur gentilis. The sequence continues at coordinate 16,443,894 of NC_064904.1, forward strand.
TCCTAATCATTCCTAACATTCGATTTGCTTTTTTTCTGGTGGCTTCTGAGCCCTGAGCTGATGTTTTCATTCAAGGTTCACTTCTTAATGGTAATAGTCAGCTTAGAGCCCATCATTTTATAATGAATCTAGGACTGGTTTTCCCCACATGCATCGCTTTATGTTTATATACACGGAATTTCATCTGTCATTTTATTGCCCAGTCACTCAGCCTCATAAGGACCTTCTGCAATTCTTCACCCTTCACAATCCCCACTGTTAAAAACCAACAGGAAGCCTGTGGCTCCTTTTTCCTCAGGAAAGGTTAGCAGGGTCTGAGCAACGCAGAGACTCATCTTTGTGCAAAGTCGTCTGGATGAGCTGCTGTTACGCTTTTCTCAGGACAAACTGGGCACTCTCAGGGAGGCTGGGCAAGAGCCTGCAGGCAAACAAGAAGACTACCTAGCACTCCTCCACAAATGCACTGCAGTCTTCGCCTAAACAGGGCCTGAAAGCATGGGTGTATGAGCATGGGGAGGAGCAAGGCAGGCTTACCCTGTACAGCTGCACATGTTGCTTGGGAGTTAGACTGGCTATGGTACAGCCACACGTCTGCTAATGTCAGCTCATAAAAGAAAAAAAAAGAAATCGCCTTTGGTTTAAAGTTTGCCCCCTCTGTGCCCCCCTTTTTTTTCCCCTCTCTGCTTCAAAAGAAAGACAGGTTTGAGTCTGACTCTGAAGCACCCTCTGCTACAGTATGTGCCATTTACTTTAGTAAGGCTGATTAAGTCATGCATTTACAAGTAGACCTTCCATCAGAGCTAATTTAAAGCAGATGTTCTGGGTTCCACAGCCAGGGAGGCATCAATCTGAGAACTGCAAGGGTCTCTGTAAGAGCACTGTTTTTACTGCACTTTATAGTGCACTGGGAGGAGGTTAATTGGTGTAAAAGTTTAATTTCAAATAAGGATCCCCTTTTAAAGTTGCATATATGCATATACTTTTTATGGAGCGTTATATTACAAAGTCAAAGTGGGGGAGAAAAATCATCCAAAAACATTTCAGGATCAAAGACACCCAACCTGTCAAATGCTAAGATATTTTTATGAGGAAATAGGACTCACATTTTCTCCAGAAGACGCAGAGAGAAGTAAGGAGTGGAAAAATATTTAACTAGATTCCATGGCATATTAGAAGAGGGAGAAAAAAAACACCCATGCCAATATGTTGGTTTCAGAACCTTCTGGCTTGGCTTCCGCTGCTGAAAATATTGGCAAAGAAAATGCTCTGCGCTGGGATTATTTATTAGAAAAGCAATAGATTTGTACAGTTTAACAATAGAGGGAGGATTGAGAATTGTCCATTTGCTCTGTGTTCTAACTTTCAACTACTTTTGTTTTTTATTTGCGAGCCAGAATAACTATACTTATCCCTTGAAATGATCATCAGCACTGGCTTAGCATAATTTTATTATTTGATTAATTGTATTGCCTATGGAGGGGTTATGGCATGTTTCTTACACTGAAAACTGCACAGGCTACTCCCAGATGGGAGACCAGTTTTCTTATGAATCTTAAGTCATTTAAATTTACATTTTATACTTATTAGAAGTTATCAGGTTTTTGCCTTTAATAAAGACAACAACAAAAGAAACTGTATTTACCTTAAACTTCTGTCTAATTTTGCAGGCAATAGAGACTATGGCAGTATTCCACTCTAGAAAGGCTCTCCCTCCTTCCCTTCTGAGGGACAATCCCATTAAATTTTGCTGCCTCTCCTGCCTTGTATTACAGGAGCACCCATGGGCCTTGGCCAAACTTCCTTAGCACTTTCCAAACCATGGTCTTGACAAAGCACCTTCAAGTCTACCAGGGTAAGCCAGATAAAGGCAGGTCTACAATCCCTTTCTGCAAATGAGAAATGAGTGATTTACTCAAAACCATAGGAAAACTATGCCTGGTGACTTCATACACGCTTCTTACATCCCAGCCTAGAGCCCCAATCATAGCAGGTTCAGTTTCTGTTCCTGGTGAAGACTTCTCATCAAACAGCAGCAAAACACGACGGCAAAGTTCTCATCTGTTACTTCTCCTTTCCTACCTGTTCAAAGCACAGAGTCATCTCAGACTTGCATGGCTGAGGGAGATTTTTGTGGGGTTCAGTGTAGAGGATCATTTCAGACTTTCCGGGCTGAGGGTGGTTTCTGTAACCTACAGTTTGAGCTTAGTCAAGTCTTGTGCACCAAGTGTAAGAAAGACACGCTCCCCTGGCCCTCTCTCCTGCTGTTCTTTTTGGCAAGGACTGTATTTCAGGCATTCGTAGTGTTGTGCTACAGCAAGACCTCCGTGGTGATGTTCAGACTCATGTTTGAATTTGCTACATTTGCTACATCTACATCACATTAGCCAAAGTGCCCATTGAGTTCCTCGCCTCTGTCCATCTGTCCGTAAGTGGCACTGTTGGCTGCTGTGGGGAGAGCACTGTCTGAGCTCTGTGTGGCTCAGGAACAAGGAATGTGCAGCACCTGGGAAGGGGAAAGGAGGAGTTTACTTTGGAGAATTCCCAACAGGAGCTGAATACTGGGCAAGCTGGAGGTGCAGACATGCAGGACATTTCCCAGACAGCAGAACAGTGCAGGTGTTGTAACTACGCTGGCTGAATGGGCACTTTTATCATCGGCAATGTGGTGAAGAGATTGGCAGGATTTTATTGTTTTTGAAAAATCCTTTTCCCAAAATTAAGGGTAGCTGTGTAAGAAGGACTCAGTCCTCAGAGCTTTCATGACTGGGCAGGGCACACCAAGCCCATCACTAAATACGTTCTTTCAAAGGGCAGCTCAAAAAGGTATTGACATGATCAGTGAAGTTCCTGTGCAGGGTTTACACCTATTTTTTATAGTCTAGTTTAGTGGTACACAGGGACCTGAGTGGGCTTTCTGCCCAAGGAAGAATATTATCCTTCAGGGGATATGGAACTAACAATCTCATAATGTATTGGAGCCAAAACAGGCAGAGCATACTGGGCCAAACGCATCCTGACTAGAAATCCCACGATTTGAGAAGGCTGCAACACAGATGAATTTGACCCAATGCACTTTGAATTTAGAATAGATGCCAAGTAGTAACCATTGCCATGTGAAAATAGCTAACATATCTCCTGGAGACCGGCATGTTCCAATGAAGTGCATGAACTTTAGGATTTTTTTCCTTCCAGGTGAGTAATGCAAGAATAAATTAAAAGCAGGAAATCCTGATAAGTGCTACAAGGATATCTGTGCTACAAAAACATCAATCCCCATCTTCTCTGGCTCTCTTTTTCAACAGCTTCTTCCTCATTAATCTCACTTTCAAAGTTCTGAAACAAGTTGCTGCCAAGCCTGGTATCTGGGGCCAGGCGAAGTTTTTTATACTACAGCCATTTGGAATATGTATTGCAGCTTTGTTAAAATACAGGAAGACTGCCCAAAAAGCAATTACTACCCAGTTTATACAAGACAACAGTGGGCTTCAGGTTCTTTACCTTTCTTTTGTCTTTAAAATTCACCTCAGAAAAGATTGCTTCCAAATTCCATGCAGTGGTTTTCAGCCCACCAAATGCAAACTGTGAGGTCTTCCAGTTAGCAAATACTGAAATCTGGAGTCAGCTTTTCCAGAAGGTCTTCTGGAGCACATTTTAGTCCTTCTGACTTTAATAGGGCCTTTGGTTTTAGCATTTATTGACATCAGTAGGTCCCTAGTAACTTGGGATCTCTTCACCTTTTAAACCCCAGACTTGCAGTTCTCCAAATATCTCTTCCCAGATAAAATATGAATACTTACTAAGACCTTTGAGAGATTTGGCAGTTGCATCTAAATTGAAACTTGAGTTTGTTGAACTCCTGTTCATAAACTTCACACCCTGAAAGTGTCTAGGATCCCTAGTGCCCACCAGCAAAGTTCCGTGGACACCTAAATTCATGCCTCAGATTAGGTGCCACCTCCTCCTTCCAGACACTGTTAAACATTATCAACATCACCAAAGGAACACAATATGAACTGGGAACGGTAGACAGAGGAAGGTGTTTCTCTGAAACCAGGTTTAGGGGCCTAATTATCAAATCAGAGGAGAGATTACTGCTGCAGCCTCATCTCAGGTTCTCCTATTGACCAGTCTATGCAACTTCCAGCTTGATAAACTTCGTACATCCATTTTGATCCAGCTTTGTACATCCCATTTGCGGGTGCACATGTTTCCTTCCTTATGTGTTGTCAAGGATAAAGAGTAACTAACTTCGCTTTGTGTCTTTTTCCATGTACTTTAAAGTATTGTAATGTCAACCTAAGCTTTACTGCCTCCCTGAAATGGAGGAGAAAAACTGACAGATGTTGACCCATCTCCCTGGTATCCAGTGATAGGATGCGCAGGAATGGTTCAAAGCAGTGCCAGGGGAGGTATAGACTGGACATTAGGAAGCATTTCTTTACCGAGAGGGTGGTCAAACACTGGAACAGGCTTCCTCGAGAGATGGTCAATGCCCCAAGCCTGTCAGTGTTTAAGAGGCATTTGGACAACACCCTTAACAACATGGTTTAACTTTTGGTCAGCCTTTTGGTCAGGCAGTTGGACTAGATGATCGTTGTAGGTCCCTTCCAACTGAAATACTCTAGTCTAGTCTAGTCTAGTCTATCCTATCTTTCAAATATTAATACCAACTTGATAAAGGCCAAAGCCAATAATTCCTCTGTTAGATACCTTTGATATAGAATTATCCTGCGGAGGGTGTAGATGAGGGTGAGCTAGTACTATGACTTTCCCAAAAGCATGGAAAACTAAAGATGGATGTAAGCCTGATGTTCTCTTCTTTACGCTGCAGTGAAGGCTCCAAGTTGCCAAGAGTTGGTCAAATCTGCCCAGATAGAAGATTTCTCCATCAAGGGTGAAAGATGATGTCCTGAGACAACTTTCAGCCATGACATTCACTGCTCACTAGGGACAACTTGTGTTTTATCCTAATTTTCAGCTGCTCAAATGTCCACAGGAGACTTGCAAACATCTGAGCTGCTCACGTCTAAGCCAAAACTCTAAGACCTGAATGCAAGAGTGGGGCTGACCCTGGCAGTCTAACATGATCATTTCCATCAGTTACATCTTTTTCCTTTCCTCATGTACCTGTTACTTGTCTCTAACATTGGTCTGGAACTGCTTGTCTAGAAATACCAGCATGGGTAGGACTTCACAGACAGTGAGATAATTCTTAAATCGCTCAACTTTTACAGTGAAACATGCTAAATAATCAGAAACGCCACCATGCTACAGATGTATGTTTTCATCATTATTTTTCCTTCCTCCATTTCTAAATACACAGATCAGTTTGATGTTCATAAAAACAGGAGGCAAAATGCAAGACTGTGTCCTTGGATGCATCTCTGCGGATCCTGGAGCCTGGCTGCCGGTGCCAGATGGACTCTGTGCGCAGCACCCTATTCAGCTCTGCCAACATATTTCTTGCTCCCCACTAACTTATGATGTCACTTGGAGCAAAACTCATCTCAATATCTTACTTTTATTATGGTAACTGTGTTGCAAAGCTGAAAATAAAAGCAGCGGTACCCTGGCTTATCAGCTGGTATAAAAAGGAGAGCTGCATCAGTTTATGCCAACTGAGGATGTGGTTCAGGTTGTTTGGGGAGTTTGGGTTTGGTTTTTTTCCTTGCAAGCTGTTTGCTGTAATCTCAAGGACATTAGAAAAATGTTAACATCAGCCAGTTGGGGGCGGGAGTGAAAAAAACCTGAAAATTTAATATAGTTGCAGAGCACTTTTTGTTTTTTCCATTAGCTGATATTCTCAGGTTACCAGAAAGGAATTCATTGCACTTCTCCACATTCACTGCTAGTGAAATGAGAGATTGAAAGACTTTAGAATAAATGGCCAGGCTGAAAACTAGCAGTGCTTGTGCTGGGGTTTGGGCTAGGGCCTTTACACATTCAAGGCTGATTAGGCATCTATTTCCTGGTCCTCGGCAATAAGACTAGGAAGTGCGGGAAATGCAGTCTTCAGCTTGCCACTGCTGGCTTGCTCCTATAGCTATACATCACACAAAGGACTGACAAGCTCAAAATGTCCATGTCAATCTGCAGCTGCCTTTAATCATATACAGATTTATGAGACACCCCTTATACCCCCTGTGGAGGTCTAGAAACTGTGCTTTGTTTTGACTTGACATATATTTTTCCATTTAAGATTAAGAAGTATGAGCCCTATTAGACTGCATTGCAGCTACGAAGCAGAAGGGGTAAAGCTCTGTCTGAAATGGAGGAAATGATGATGTAATTTTGAACCGTTAAGGACTGAAGGGATTAAAAGATTTGGAGTAGGATTTGGAAAGTCTCTGGTGTTGCGTACAGTAGGGCTATATTGCCTGCCTCACCATCTGGACAGAGAAGGCCTTTTTCCTATTTACTGGTTTGGGGGTTGTTGTTATAGCTGTGCAGCTCATGAGCACCACTGCACTTAATACTCCATCATCATTTCCATCATAAACCCTTTTTTCCCTTGAGGGACCTACAACGTCACAGTAAATATTTGCTGCAGGGTAAAGCTTGCCACTAAGGTCTGTTCTCAGACCTAAGAGCAGCAGGGGCACGAGGCAGCATCGGGCTTGGAAGCTTTCCACCTTATAGTAACATTACACTTACCTCATTTTCTAAAATGAACATTTCTAGCCATTATCAACAACCACGGACCAAAGGCTGATGCTCCTTTTCCATCGGTTTGGACAGCTTGCTGTCCAGTCCGTGCAAGGATTGACAACCTGACCAGTTTGGTGGTAGGACATGTGCCCTGGGCGATCCTGGCCAGCCACGTCTCGCATGAGGGGGTAGGTAAAACCTCGGCAGGCTCAGCAGCACGCTGGCGCAGCAGTGCTGGTGACTCCGGGCAGCTGGTCGCTTGACTCAGTTGAGTGCTCTCCGATGCACCAGGCAGGAGCTGCATGGAGAAGGCAGTGGCTGGTTTTCCTCAGCCTCCCCTCAGCCATTCTGCTCTTACAAAAGAGGTCCAAGAGAACAGGCATGAAGTCATCGCATGCTATAGAAATTACGCTATTGTTCTGTGCTGCTGCAGTCCTATAGCTGGTCCTTGCAGCAGTTCAATACTATTTGGGATCTCACTCGTTGTTTCCATTAAGAGAAGAATTTCACTTTAATTTTTTTTTTAACTCCATAATCAAAACCTCTTTATGAACTCAACTACTCTTTATTAACCAAATCTAGTTTCTCTGAGCAGAGCAGGAATTGAATAACACGTGGGGCAACAACTGGTCCTATTGCAAACAACAGCTCACCCGTATTCTCTCATTATTTTCTCAAGGTTGGGCTCTAAGCACACCTCTGGCAGCAGCTCAGGTCCCTTGCCCACTCTGCTTCTCCTGTCATGTACAGACACACAGTCTCAATCAGAGCTGTACACTGTCCTGCTTGTATTGTGAGAAATGCCTTTGTTAAGTTTTTCAGGGAAATTTGAATTTTCCAGTTACAAATATGTCCATATCAAGTACATGTCATGGATATCGAGCTAAGAATAAGTTAACAAATGGCAAGGCAATAAATTATTTTTTAGTCTAAGAGCAGAAGTGATAGTTTGACAAGTGTTCTTGCCAGGCTTTAAAGGATGAACAAACCCCATCAACACTCTAAACACATGGAAAGTAAGTATACATGCAAAAATGTGGGCATATCCCCTAGTAAAAATCTGACTAAGCAACTGCATTGCAAATATATTTGCAAAGCCTGTTCTGTAATTACTCTGCTATATGGAAACACAGCATGAATCTGTGGTCTGCTCCTATTAGTTTTAATCACAAAGCGAGCAAATAAAATCAGCCATTTAGACATGCTGAAATAAATTTAAGGGCCTGATAAATTTGCAAAAGCAATCACAGTTGCAAATCAAAAGTTATTTAAAAATCAAAGTGTGTCAGTCTAATTTAAGAGGCCTTTCTTTCTTTCAAGACCTGCTTTCTTATCTGCCTCCAAAGTCAGAAAAAATTGAGTGTAATATGCTCTGATAAGAACTTTCACGAGTTCCTTATCTGAACAGAAGTAGCACAGGGACTGTCTCACTAAGGTGACTGTAAATCAAAAATGAAACAACAGTTTTAGTGGAGCTTCTGGGATTTAAATCAGCTGAAGACCGGGCCATACTGTTATAGCATACAAGCTGGCCATAAAGACAGCGTTAAATGAATCTTAAAAACTTTAAAGGAGATCCAATTTACTTTCAGAAATAGTCTGTGATTTACAGGATTCATATTCCTGTATTATTTTTATTATCATTTTATTACATGGTTCATCCAGGGTCAACTGAGACTCCAGAGCTCTCCAGAGCTGAGCTGTGCCTGTTGCAGTGGTTAATACAAGACCTAACACTGAGGAAGGGAAGTCAGTCCTATCTGTCCCATACCCGGGCATACATTTAGGCAGGGGGTGCAGTGCTGCTTGGTAGGGAAGAGGGTATAGCACTGTGCTGCAGCTGGGCAGCGCTGGGGATAACTTCTCTAGAGCATGGCAACCTTCATGGGTCCCAACAGGACCATTTTAGGGGTTGCCCAAGAAGAACTGTTTTCAGCAGCATGAAATACTCCTACCTTTACTTCCCAGTGACTACACTGGGGGGGCACAAGAATTTGGGAGGGGACACAGCTGGGACAGGTGACCCCAACTGACCCAAGGGATATTCCAGACCATATGATGTCATGCTCAGCATATAAAGCTGGGGGAAGAAAAAGGAAGCAGGGGGACCTTCAGAGTGATGGCATTTGTCTTCCCAAGTAACTGTTATGCATGACGGAGCCCTGCTTTCCTGGAGATGGCTGACACACCTGCCTGCCCATGGGAAGTGGGGAATGAATTCCTTATTTTGCTTTGCTTACGTGTGTGGCTTTTGCTTTGCCTATTAAACTGTCTTTATCTCAGCCCACGAGTTTTCTCACTTTTACCCTTCTGATTCTCTCCCCCATCCCACTGGCGGGGGAGTGAGTGAGTGGCTGTGCAGGGCCTACGTGGGGCTCGAAGGGTTCAAGAATACAACAGGTTTGATTGGAATGTGCTAGATCGAATTTAAAGCTATTACTGCTGTTAAGCTATTAATCAGCGGGCTTCTGTTCTTGCCATGGGGCTTGCTTGCCTTACTGTATATTGGAGTCTAGTCTATATTAGAGTCTAGTCGTTAGTGGTTGCTTTTTCTTTCGCTGCTGGCTGTACTGCTGTACCGCTTATCATCTTACTCTGGGAACATTTTGATAACAGCAATGGCAATGCGCCTGGGCTGACAAACGGCCAGGGCATCGTTATTGTTTCTGTGCTGCTGTACTGGACAGGCTGGAATGCCAATGTGAGCTTGAGTCAAAGGGACCTTGACCTGTGGATGAGTCCACGCAGGAGCAGGACACCCCGAAGCATCTGTGGTCATGCATATGTCCACACCAGAGCAGGTACATCTCAAAGTGTCTGCGGCTGTGGTTATGTCTGTGCTACAGCAGGTACATCTCTGAAGGGATTGTGGCCCAAGGATAAGTCTGCGCTGGAGAAGGTACACCTTGAAGCATCTGTGGCTGTGCGTGAGGTTGTGCTGAAGCACCTCAAAGCGTGTGGCCATGGAAAAGCCCACGACAGAGCAGGTACACCCATGGAGGGACTTCAGCCATAGGTAAGGCCATGTTGGAGCAGGTTCACTCCTGAAGGCACTGTGGTGGTGGGTAAGACCACGCTGGAGCAGGTATATCTCTGAAGGCATTGTGGCCCATAAAGAAGGCCATGATGGAACACATGAACCTCAGAACAACTGTGGCTGTGGATAAGTCTATGCCGCAGCAGGTATACCCCTGAAGAGACTGTGGATCATCAATAAGCCTCCACTTGGAGGGGGTACACCCCTAAGGGACTGCAGCCTGTGGATAAGTCCCAGCCAGAGCAGGGGCAAGGGGAGGACCTCACTGCAATGTTAAACCCTATGGTCTGGTCCAAAGGGACCAGGGATGGAGACTGTAATGCAAATACCTTTAAATTGTTGTAACCTGGAATTTGAGTTGCATGTTATGGGAGTTACTATAGCAAGTACCCCTTATTGCTAGCCAGGCTAGGAGCAAGGGGAGGAGTTCGCCGTACTGCTAAACTGTATAACCTGGCCCAAAGGGACCAGGAGCGGAGATTGTAATGGATATACCTTTAAATTGTTGCAACTCATGATTTCAGTTGCATGTTACAGGAATTACTATAGCAGGACCCACCTGAACCAAGGGAGGACAAGCCTTACAAGAAGCAGTGCAAATGCAGCAGTGCCCTGACCTGAGCTGGCTTTGGTGCCCAATAACTCCACGCAACACACCACCTCTCCTGCCCTGAGTGACCACCACAACAGACAGACCCCAAAGTCATGGACTAAATGAACTCAGTGGACATTTTGTGGACATTTTACAGGGGTGGTCCATAGACTGGGGGAATGATAGCTGTGTATTATATCAAGGAATGGGAAGGGGAGTGGTAGGTAATGAGAATGTATTGGATAGTGTGGGACCTGAGCATGACATAAATGGTATGGAATAAGGGTAGAGAATGTGCTGGTTTGGGTTGGGCTTGAGTTACTTTTCTTCATAGAAGCTAGTGTGAGGCTACGTTTTGGATTTGTGCTGAAAACAGTCTTGATAATACAGGGATGTTTTCCTTGTTGCTGAGCAGTGCTTACACAGAGTCAGGGCCTTTTCTGCTTCTCACCCCACCAGCGAGTAGGCTGGGGGTGCAGAAGAAGTTGGGAGGGGACACGGCTGAGACAGCTGACCCCAGCTGACCCAAGGGGATATTCCAGACCATACGATGTCATGCTCTGCATATAAAGCTGGGGGAAGAAGAAGGAAAGAGGGGGACGTTTGGAGTGACGGCATTTGTCTTCCCAAGTGACTGTTACATCTGCCTTTGCTTTGCCTATTAAACTGTCTTTATCTCAACCCGGGAGTTTTCTCACTTTTACGCTTCCGATTCTCTCCCCCATCCCACTGGGGTGGGGGTGGTAAGAGAGCGGCGGCGTGGTGCTTAGTTGCCAGCTGTGGTTAAACCACGACATCCTGCTCAGTTCCTGAGATACTACTCTGTGGTAACAGAAAATAATCCTATGTAAGCTAGAGGACAGCTTGTGGACATTGTCCCACATTTCTGCTTGGATTCATATGAATCTGGTGTTCATCTTAATTAAAAAAAGGACTGGGTGACACAAGTACACACATGGATATGGTATTCTTATTTGGAAAGGCCAGAAAACCATAATTCCCCAGAATAAAAATATTGGACCAAATCCAAAAGTCCTCGTTGCTCAAAAATATTCCACAAAGACAAAGACAGTGTCTATCGAGGGATCACAAGCCATATCCCTTAGCAAAGCTGAAATAATATGGCAAAGTAGTTTTATAGGCTGCCCCACTGTACACAGTTAGGGAATAAATGTACACAACCAAAACCAATATTGCTTGCCAGTGGCTGAGAGCCAGAGAAGACATAGTTTTGAGTCTTTTTTTTTTTTCCTCTTTCTCTTTCTGTCCCATCTTCAGAGCAATTACAGATAGCCATCCAGCAGAAGATTTCAGGGCTCACACTGAGTTCTGCAGCCTTTCTGCAGATCTGCTGTGCTCATTACGGGTAGGAGAAAGAATGGTGGAAAAGTATCTTAAGCTGCTTTTGATACTTTGAAAAGTATCTCAAGATACCTTGTAATAAGCGGTGCTTTCATGATTATAAGCAGCAGTTGACTGGTAGGCTGAAAACAACAACCTGTTTTACCCAGACTATATTTTTGACCCACAGTTGTCACCTGGATAGATATATTGCACGATCAGCTAGTCCTTATGCCTGGAAAGGGTTTGGTCCCTCCTTCCCTGAGCCCTGATGGACCAGTGGACTTTTGCCATCAAGCTGGGGAGAAGCTCCTCTTCAATTCCAGATGCATGAAATTAAATCTGTAAGTTCTGGTCAGTATTGCCATTGCTGGCTTTCACAGGGTTGTTTAAAAGGGCTTTTTCCCATTGTTTTTCCAAGGACCTGCCCAAAAATGTTTCCATCCAAACCACCATCACGCAAGACTCCAGCAGAGGAGCAAAGAACAATAGCACACAAGGTTCCAAGTTCAATAGCAATTTCAAGGATTTCAGCTGTCACAGTTAATTAGTGGCAGTTTCTCTCAGGCCTCCTTTGCTTAACCCTGAAGGACAAGGCTTGGAAAACTGCTGGTTGAGAGGGCAAAAGAGGTCAAAAGACAAGGTTTGTAGCAGCCAGGAATTATTAAGAAAGCAAAACTAAAAAATGGAATGCGTTGTGAAGTGAAAATTTCAGACAAAATGAGGTTCAACTTCTATTTCCACTTTTGCTAAAGAAAGAGGCATGAGCCTTGAGGGTGGGGTCCAGAGTCTGGATTTTGGGCAGGGTTATTTTAGAAAGCTGAACAGAGTCCAACTGTTGTTCTAGGGCAAGCACTTCCCAACTTTAGGGTATTTAAAAAAAAAAAATCTGGATCCTGATCTGAAATCTGTGGCTTGGGCTTGTTTCTAAACATTTCTTTTTCTTGCAAAAAAAAAAAAAAAAAAAAAAAAAAAAAAGGCATCATATGGTAAGCCACTACAGAAAAACACTGGAGCTCTGCTTCCTTACAGGAAACTACCTTGGCATGCCTTCCCTTCCAAAAGGTGTGGTGTGTTTGCTAGATACAAGACTGAAAGCCAGAAAAATTGGAAAATTCAATGTTCCCAAACACTGATGCACAAACCACTTCTAAATGATACACTGGAGCAGTTCCTGACTCCTCTGTGTGAAGACCCCTGACATCAGAGGATGCCGTCTGGGTGCAGCCTCTGCCCTCACAGCTGAGGGAAGAAGTTCTTCCCCAGCAGCTACCAACCCACACCACGAGGACTGTTGGCCTGTTGTGCTCACCATTTCCAAAATAAGGCCCAGGACACAACACCCTTGCCCCAATCCATAGCGGGTCTTATGACAAGGGGCAATGCCCATCAGGTGGACTGACACAGGACAAGCATCACCTGAGCCAGCCCAGGTCTCATGAGAGGGCCATGTCCCCTCGGTTGGATCGGGTGGTCATGGGGATGCCCCTTATTTCAGATCTTACCACACAGTGCACGTGTCAGGATTAAAAGTTGTCCCCTGACACAACCAGGGGAGCCGTGAAAGCTTGAAGGGGGGGGGGGGGGGAGCGTCAAATGGGAGCATGCATACATGTCACAGGGAAAGACACAGGATTTCAACCTGCAATATGAGAAAGACCGTATTTTATGGGAGGTTAGCAGCCTTGCCTGGGATTGCTTGCTATATACAAGCCTCTGAGCTAGTTTGTTACTCCTGCAGCAGAGAGAAAGATGGATTAAACCTGGGGGACAGAAGGAGCACCTGAGCAAGAGGGACACAGCAAGATGTAACGCTTCTGTCTCTCCGAATCCGAACTCGGCCTCTTGCATCCTTTAGTACCCAGACGTGCAGCTACCTCTGCCCGGGGGCTTGTCCAGCCTATGCAGCTACTGGCAGGACCCGTCCTGCAGGAGCATCCTCCACGGCTGCCCCATTTTCCCCCATGCCCACACACACACCTCGTGGGCAGAAGCAGCAGCCCTGCACCCGGGATCAGTACAGTTCTCTGGCACAGCAAGATTGGTGGCTTGAGTCCTGGTTTGTCACCTACCAGAGCGGGTTCAGGTGAGTCCCTTTGCCCGAGTTGTGAAACGGGACATCTCGCTCTGCTGTGCGTGCAGCACGTCAGAGCAGGAATCCATCAAACCACACAGCGCTGGCTCTTAGCCCAGCTTGGTTTTGTCCTGGACACGCATGAAGGCAGGGGCTGTCCCTTACGACATGTTTCTGCCACACTTCCCTGCGCCTCGCTGGGGTCTCAGGGCCAGCGGTGCCCAGTCTTTTCTGACCCCATACAACACGGCACTTTGCTCCCGCTGCCTCCATTTTAATGTGTCCACGTCCTGCGAGCGTGAATGGTGTCACAGATGGGAAAAGACCAAAATTAGGGGTTGTGCTGCAAGGACACAGCAAAGGTAGCTCAGTAGAAATCAAAGGTCCATTCAGAAAATCTGCACTTTGTGTTACCTGAGATACATCGTTTGTAGTTGCTGGTGGTATTCCTAAGCCTTCTGTCCATCTTGCAAACAGCAACAGCTGAAGCGTGAGTAAATCCTCCAGCACATCTCCAGAGAAAACAAGAGGCCCTCACATTCAAGGAGAATGCTCGTCACAGGCTCTGTGTGACAGCTCAGCGTTTGATATGAATGAGGGGGGAAGCTGGCAGCAGGTGGAGATCTTCAGGCTAATTACCTTGAATAATTTGCCTGCAGGTGCTGTGCAGGTGGTCTGAGCCCTTAGGCGTTGACCTAGGAAAAGCGATGGGAATCCTGCATCTGCCACTGCTCCCGTCTGAGCTGCAGGCCTGGGATGCTGAAAAATTCCAGATTCCACATTTTTTAATCTACAGTTAACAGTTTAGGGTTGTTTCCCTAAAGGTTTCGAAAGAGGAGAAAAAAATTTTGATCCCATGGAAAAGTTTAACTCTGTTCACTTTAGTAGCTTGCTACTTGTAGCTTTAAAACAACCTCGAAGTGCAGAATTTTCTTGCAGATTAGAAGAGCATTCAGCAGCTAAACCCAGTAGGCGTTTAAAAAACAAACCAAAACACGCATTCTTTCCTGAGGCTGGCAAGGCAGCTAGTGGGAGTCACACCCTCTTGAACAACTGCCCTCTGATGTTTTAAGATATTCTGGGGTTTTAGTTCGTTAGTGACAAACACTCGTGAATGTGCTCAAATTCTTCTTCTCCAAACTGCTGACTTGAGGGCTACTGTGACTGCATTAAGGTTTACAGGGATTTAACAGCTCTTTATTTTAAGTCAAATTCTCAAGACGTTCGAACCTTGAGACTCACGGTGGTTTCTAAGGTGAAGTAGTAATTTATACTAGTGAGAGCTAGACTCTTGGATTATCAGAACAATCTAATTTCTGAAAATAAATAAAAAAGCTACACTGGTATTCTGTGCTTTGACATACAGGAATATGTTATGAAATAAGGTTACTAGTTTATGCTACATGCTCAGTTGGTTTCTAAAATCAGATACGAGTCTGTGATCAAGTTAGAGTTTTACCACACATTTTTTAGTGTTGCATGTGCAATGCTTGGGTTTTATCCCAAGAAGCAATTACAATCCTTTCCACACCCAGGGAACACGTTGGTCAAGACTCAGTGTAGGCTGATCCCAAATTTAGCAAGAAACTAAAGGCTTCGCTCACATGCTCAGGGCCAAACTTCTTGGGTGGGGGGAGTAGAAAAATACTTCCTGGGGAGTTCTCATTCAGATTGCAGAAGATTCCTTTAAACCCAGCATGGATTGAGGCTGTGAATGTTCCTGCATGAATTTTAGGATGAAGAAATTCAAAGTATTCAGAGTCTGCTTCAAAATTCACTTTTTTTCACAGAAGTTGTCCTCTGGCATCAAAAGCTGAGATGCAACAAGAAGCTACAGGAAAGGATCAAAAAAAAAAGACTGTTCAAAGAAAGAGAGAGCAGGAGTACTGAAACCAAAGGAATTCCAAGCTGTTCGGTATATCTGAAATTCATGTTCCTCCTTTACAACAGGGAACTTGTCTTACCATAAAAGAAACGATTATTTTAGCACCCTTTTTGTGATATAAGGGGCACCTTGTGCACACAGCAGGCTAGATCAGACCCAAGAGGCGAAGGATTTTTATGTTCTTTGGAGAGGAGCTGAAAGCAAATGGGTTTTGCTTTTGGTGCAGTTACAGCACAATCCTGTAGCGTATAACTTTTTCAGTAATAAATAGGTGGAGCCCTGTAACTGCTAGTATAGGTACCGGTGGGTGTCTTGTCACCTCCCTCGACCCGGATGGTTTCAGAGTGTTTCCATGAGGAGAATACATATGCTGAGTTGTAGTCAGATGCCACTTCACTGCCGTTCTGTTTATTTTTAGGAAATGCAAACTGATCCCCATGTGCCAGGACACGGTGGGATCAAACAGCAGGAGGCTGTTTCTTTGCTCACCCTTTAGGCCTTGTGCTCGCTGCCCCAAAGCTTTTGTTCTTTGTTCTTTTTCAGGATGTGCCTTATGTTTTCTTTATCCCTTGCTGTTCTTGCCCACTCTGCTCTATCAAATAGCATCAGCCTCTTTATTATAGGAAATAGAAATGTCCTGGGAATGTCTTGATATCCCTCTAGCCTCACAACTCCTCTTTTAACCATTTGCCCTACGATCTGCTCTGTTTTTTTCCAGCTGCCACTAATTAAAGGAGCGGTTTCCCATGAGAAGAGAAGACAGCAGTTTTGCCACCACCGCTAACCTGAGACCAAACACACTCTTTGGGAGCCTGTTTTCCAGGGGAACAGCATGCTCTACCCATCTTCTCCTGCCTCTTGCTGGGTCCACAGCAAGCAGAGAAAAAGGACTGTGAACAGATTACAAATGGCACAAGCATAACCAGGCAGCCACTATTTTTTGTCATGATGTTTTCATACCACGAGCTCAGTCTGAGCTCTCCTATACAAACCTCCTGGGGGATTTTAAATCTTCCTGCTTCTTTTTATTCCATCTGTCCTTTCAGAGAGTCCCTGAGGAATATTTATTCTTTCTTTGGAATCTGCTGTCTCTTTCATAAACTCTTTCTCGCTTCTCCTATAAAAACCTATCCAGGACAGAACTCCTTCCAGTTTCCAATTTAATTTTATTCCTGGGCAGTTTATACCCCATTGTTTTCATGCTGTGGTTGCGCCTTAACTTGAGTAGCTCTTTTCCGTCCCTGGTGTTCTCCCCCACAATGTGTGAAAGGTAAATTATTCCTTTTCAGGGCTCCTCACATTTCTTTTTGTTTCAGATGGGCTGCCTTGAGCTTATCACAGACCACTTATAAAGAGTTTATGAGTTCCCCTTCAAAGACTTCGGCATGCGTCAGGATATCGGCCAGATACAACACACTGGACAAAAGACACGTACCACACAGCAGCCTTTTATTAGTGGATGGTGCATTTTCAAGCTGAAAGCCATCTCTTTAAATGAGTACAAGCCTTGTCTTACACTAAGGGCTGGGCTTTTCTTTTCCTGTCTTTTGTATCCCCCACTACTTTTCCAGATCTAATAAGGAAAGCCCGGTTGAATCCACTGCAGCATTCTGAATGCCATCTCTTCATGCAAGCAATAGCCACCTTTTAAAATTATTAAGTTCAACTTTCCAGTGTTCACTCAGAAACCGGTGCTGTCATCATCTTATTTCACAGTAAGAGCTGGATGAAGGTCAGTGCTTGACTGCGGGTCTAATTATGCTTAGTTTATCCATTTCCTCAGTAGTGCAGGAAGACTCTTCTCCTTTTGTTACTAGTAAGTGGTAGAGTCATTGCTTGATGAGCCTGTTTCTGCCAGTACCTGGGCCAGTTTTAACACCTGTACCTCTACGAGATCTGGAAATTAAATCCTGATTCCTTTTCAGAAAGTGTCTTAAACTGTTGTTTTCCCCCACTTAGAGGTACTGCCCTGTGCTGGCACTAGTCCGAGGACAATTCTGAGAACGTACTTGCACTCTACCTTTGTCTTCAGCCCTTTGCCCCTTCACACACACATCTATGACAGCCATGTTTTGCAGTCATGCCTCATTTTATAATACTCTGCTGTTTATCAGAAATGCTCAGCAGGCAAGCAGGAATCCATACTTGCTCCACAAAAGCCCAGATTCCCTGAACTTTTGTGCAGGTCTCAACCATGCTGCACTTTTCCTCTCTTGGAACTCTATCACAGGAGGAAGTTGTTAATGACTGTTCCTGTCCCTGGAGGCGAAAGGAGTCATGCATGGCAAATGAGGAGCATGTACCTGCCCTCCCAACCCTGAACCACATGTTAAAAAGGGAGTTTCCACCAGCCTGTTGCGAACACCTTTCCTCACTCTGGCCTAATGAAATTCAGAGCGGTCAGTAATTCCTTTGCTACCTTGGCTACTCAGTTTTTGGGCTCAAACCCCAGACAGTCAGTTTTTAATCCCCGTTTAAGCCCTTTTTGGACAGATTCCCCATCACTGACACCAATCAAAGACTCGGTTTTGGATCCCTTGTTCTCTATCTGTTTTCACCCACCTACGTCCACTGCCTGCGCGTGTTCCCAATGGCTGCGTTCAGTTGCTAGCGTACCTCTTCTCCCGCTGTTTGACTGCCATGACCTAAACCCCCATGAGCTGACTCCGCAGCTTTGTGTCACCTCCTTCACTAACCCATGTTGGGGGATAACCTTATATTGGGCACTTCTGAAATTCTGTTCTGTATTGTTTTGTACAGTTCAAGTTTTTTTCTGCAACCAGGATTTCTTTTTCTTTAACTGCAAAGTGAAAGACTGTAACAGAACTATTTTTCCTCCTTTTTATGGCAGTGCAATTTTTCTTGTTTTATGGGGATTGAACAATGTTTCAAGTCACAGGCCACCAAATATGCCCTCTCAGCAGCAATACATTCAAAATTATCTACTTGCACCTTCTTCTGAACAGCTGCAAAGACAAAGTCATGTTCTGTAAACCATTTCCACAACCTCTTGGAGTGGCTTTTTTTTCTTTTGCTGATACTGAATGTCAAAGCCCACTTGTGAATTTATAAATAGATCTATTGCCAATTCATCCTGGAAGACCTCACTGTGCTAGGAACATGCATTTCCTCTGCTTCTCTACCCCTTCAAGTAGGGCATCTCCTTTCACTCCACTTCAAGCTTTTGACTCTTCCCAGGCCAGCTTAGGTTAGTGGCGAATGCCAAACTATATACCAAGGACTTGTACAAAGTCTAGCTAATTCAGCTTTTTTTTTTTTTTTTTTTTTTTTCAATCTGGCGGTAAATCTTGCAGTAGCATCAAAAGGTGGGCTGCTTGGGTTCATGCTTAAAAACCCATCTGTGTTCATCCTTCCCAGTCAGCCTTTTAGACCATAATGTTGAGCTAAGCTGAAAAACCTCTGAGGACTCTTCCTCTCCCAGTGCAATTTTGCATTATTTGAGAAAATAAAACCTCCCTTATTCACACTTCTCAGAGTTACTGATGGTTACAGAAAAGTGCTACAAATATCTTGTTTTAGCCAAATTCTCTAGCTGGCCCAGCTCCCGCATCAAGAAGGCTGACTTTCACTGTCCTCTGTGACCCTTCCATCACCTTAGTCAGGCAATTTTTCAGCTCCCAAAAAGCAATTGCAGAATCAGGAATTAATTTGCTGCATCATCATCTTCTGCATCATCAAGCACTATATAACTGGAGAAATATAACAAAAAACATCAGTCTTTTTTCAGACTATATTTTTAGGCTTTTTCAGATTACATCAATCTATTTTTAGACTAAATAACTAACCTCTTCACTCACCTTCCGCTAGTTAGTCCTGACAGCAGGAGGATTGTTGAAAGAGATGTGTGTGGTCTATGTTGAGAAGTGAGTGCACAGGGCAGCCTCTCGTCCTCCATTCCAGCTGCCAATACTCTTTGTGCTGAAGTTGCACATGGGGAAAAGGGATAATGGAACCAGCGTATCTGGCCATAGCAAGGGGAGGAGAGGACCAGCAACCACCACGTTTCCTTCCACGTAAACTTAAAGTAAAAAATGTAGCAGTTAGGTGAGTTTAAAAGGGTGCTGCCATTCACTTGTCAAGAAGGACCACAGTGCTTCATAAGAAATGGTAGCTCCCATAATGCAGCATGATCTGAGATGAGATTGAGTTTTGGTTCAAAGTTTCAGTTTGCTTTTTGGAAAGAAAAAAAAACCAAACCCAAACAACAACCCACTCTAAAGAAACCAGTGATGCAGCTTTCTTATATGATGTAAAATGTCTGAGCAGATGAAGTGATGGCATATTAAATGGTACTTTAGCATAGAACAAACCATAGTGAGAAGCAGGAACCAGACATGAAAGCCAGGCAAATCCACATGAGCAGCTTTGCACATGTGTTAAAATGGGGGCCCTTAATCATTGGAGCAATCCCTGGAGGGCAGAGGTGGATTGGTTTGTATCTTGTCATTTCTTCAGATGAAGGGATGGAGCTTGGGGTGGGAGTATGGGACAGTTATGTGTTAGGCAAACAGAACATAAGCTTTAGTCAAATGTAAGCTATTTAACTCAGAAAGGAGGTAAACGTGGATGAAATTTAATATCCAAGACATTACAGCAGATGTTAAAGTCCCTCTGGACTTCAGTCTCTCTGTTCATATATAGTCGAGGATTTTGTGGGTTAGAGCCAGTTTTTCCAGGGGAGCACCTTGCTTGAAAACCTTTTGGGTCTCCTACTCCTTTGGGACACAACCCATACACTGTTTATCTGAACTTGTCCACTTCGCTCTTTTCTTTTTGAGAACCTGGCAGGGAACATATGACCCTGTGAAAGCACTGCGGGGTGTTGGGGCTCTCCCTATTCCTGTCACAGATAGCCTATTACATACCACTAAAAAAAAAAAAAAAAAAATCTGTGCAAAGGGAGAAAAGCACTTTATAATTAAGACCCCTTAAATAGTTTTCCTGGCTCCATTTTACAAAATCTGAGTCACCCTGGCTCAAGTTGGAAGGAATCAGTGTTCAAACCTGCAGAGATATTATCTGCTTTTGAAATACTTAGGAAAACTCTCGGCCTTATTTGGAAAAGTGAAATCTGCTGTGATAACCAAGGCCTTGATTTACTGGGAGGAGAGAAGGGTCCTGAACACCTTTGCCCTTTCAGATGAACTCCTGCTCCGTCTGTGTGGCACCCTGTGGGGCTGCTGGCACCTCCGACACCTCATACTTGTTTCCAGAGCACCCCACGAGAGCTGAACTGGCAGGTCACGTGCGAGGATAAAGGACATTTGGGGTCTTCTGGCAGGGACAGGGCTGCAGTGGGGGAGCGTGCCTTTTCCCGGGACACCTTTGACCATGGCGGGGGGTTTGTAGGTGGCAAGACCTCACCCTCCCTAGCAGCAGTGCCACCACCCTGCTTTTTGCTGGGGTCCCCAAACAACCAGTGGTCCCCCAGCAGCGTAAGGTGCCAGCAGGATTATGGTGCTGGGTTCATGGGGCAGAATAGACCCCATGGTGCTGTGCTGTGACAGCAGGAAAGCCACCCTGGGCAGCCGGGGCTGGGAGCTGGGAGCTGGCTGCGCCCACAAGAGCCAGCAGCGTGCGTAACAGTTCTGCAGGCAGAAGACCGGCAGCGTATCACTTACATTTACACGGTCACCAGTAACACAAGACCTGGCAGCTCCTCAAAGATGAGCAGAGGTTTGGAAATCAAAGATATTTTTCATTCCCGAGCATTTCTATCATACCCACTGGGTGTCTTTGATTGTATTCTGCAAGGAGAATAAGGCAACCAGAAGTGCATAAAAATGGTGGAAAAAACTCCACCCTCCTAAATTTGACAAAAATTTTTTACCATTTGCTAGAGGTTGCCCCCCCCCCCCCCTTAAAATGTGAGTTTCCTTCATTATAGAAATACTTTTTTTTTTCCTTTAAAAGCCAATGGAATGTGGACAATGAACAATTTCACATTTAGAAGCCAACTTTTCATCAGGGTTTATCCTTTTGATTTGGAAACTGGCTCATTTAAGCTGGAAAATTCTGTGAAATGTTGCAATAAAAGAGGCTCTATTTTTGCATTAGCTAAAATATGCGCACACAGAAACCCAAGCAATACAAAAGCAAGCAAACAAAGATGTGCCCAGCCCATAAGCTCCAAGTTGCTTAAAATTTCTTATTTCAAGTACAAATGCCACATAGATCCTTGCCATCTCTAATAATAATGCAAGCTGCCACCCAACAACAGCATAACATTTCCACTAGGCAGTATATTTTTCCCTGCGAAACGTAACTTGGTGAATGTGGCTTCAGCTGCCTAAATGTCATCTGTCTGTTGCAATCTGCTGTAAACTTTCAAGATACTAGTCATATGTCATAAACTCACAACAGTTTCTGGATTTGCTTTAGGACTAAAATGTTCCTGGGCAAAAACAATTCACTAAGGAAGAAATCCTATCCTCTGTTTTTTTCCTGATTCCCTAGAAGTAGCTTCTCACTGATTTTTTCCCTCTTTCTTGCCTACTTCTATGCATGCTATTTTACTTTATAAATCAGATCCATCCCAGTTCCAGTGATCAGAAATGGGAGTATCTTGCTTTTCTGTATTGCAAAGCAGAGCAGTAATTGCACATACTGTTTGAGGAAAAAAAAGGAGAATCCAAATCCAGGATAGGCTTCTGGCCAAAGCAGCTCAGATTTTCCATCTCATTTGCAACTGAGACATGAAAAGCGCAGGTTAGGACTGGGCAGCAGCCTCCGACAGAAAAAGCCTTATTTCTGGCACCTTTCTTTCCAAAGTTTGTCCGTGTGACTCAAGTTATGGGCTTTTAGACCAAATACAGTAAAACTAGGTACAAGGAGGATGCATTCAGACATTGAAGGGTAGGGTAGGTATTTTACATTCATATGAAGCCCACATTTACTTGCTAGCAGATATTTATAGAGCATGACTATATGAACCCTGATCTACAGTCAAGAAGTGGGATAAGTTACATGAATTCAGTGCTGCCAGTTCAACATAATTTCCTTTCAACACCACGACCAAATTGCCTTGATTTTCACACCTGTAAAATGGGGATAATACTTATCCCTTTTACAGGGGATGGTGTTATAAATGTTAGTCAAATTGTCTGGAGAAGCACTGACTTCAACTGTAAAATAACTTTATCTGTACTAGCTGATAGTACACAGGAGGAGCTGAAATCTAAACCAGGAAAGTGAGGGAGAAAGGAAGCATAATTTCCTGTCTGTATGATGTACTCTGCAAGTGCAACTAAGAATACAAAACCGAGGGACCTTGTGAGAGAAAACTTTTTTTCAGCCTGCTTTCCCCCCTTTCACCAGGTTGTGCTCATGCAACGCCACGGTCCTCAGTAAAGGCATTCCTCGTTTACCCAGCGTGTGAAGAGAACCCAGTCCTTTCACCTAAAATCAATTTTCCTTAGATTCCAGAGCAGCTATGGTGCTACATGCCAGCGACTCTCTCCTATCTCGCATGCCCATGCTGTGCGCAGTTGTCCCCTCTGGTTGCAGAATAAATTAGAGGAGCCACCGCAGTACAGCTGAGAAAGCAATGGAAAATCCAGCCAGCCAGGAAGCTTTTTCTTCTTGATTTCTGTAAAGTTCTCCACGTTTGGCAAGCTTTGTAAACTCAGTAATGGGAACTGAAAAGGAAAAACCATCACGTACAATTTTTCTGTGGCTTGCAAAAGTGAAATAAATCAAGACATAAAACAGCAAGGCATCTGTGATACAAGATTTGGTTTGTGAATGTTTAAAGCATTTAATCTACATCCCTCTGGCTTCCCATTCTGGTTGCTGGGACTTTACTATTTTACCTATTTTGGAAGGTATAATCACTTACATCTCAAGAATTTTCTGGCTGTGTTCCATATTCCCCTTTGCAGGACTTGACTTGGATAAATCTCCATTACGCTGTCCATCTGTCCCTCTTTTCTGCCTTCTAATTTATCATCTGAAAATTTTCCACGTGACACCAGTGAAGTCCCCGATGTCACCAGCGGGGCCAGCCGTGCCGCCTTGTTATTTCCCCCCGTTTTTCTGCCTCATCAGCGCTAGGCCAGGTGTCTCTACGTGAGCCACAGTCACTCCGCTCAGGCAGACAGGCACCCCCATACCCCCCCATCCAAGGGGCAGCCACAAGTTGGGCTTCCCGCTGCCACCACGCTCCTGTCCGTCCGACCACCGTGCTGTAGCACATCCCCTTTCCCACCCCTTCACCCGGAGCGATGACAAGTAGCGTAGCTTAGGTTAGCGTGGGAGACCTGGGGAGCCACCGCAACCCCAGCGTGAGGCTGAGATTTTACCAACAGCCCCTGGCCCTGGCAGTCTGCACAGAGGAGACAAGCAAAGGGTGAAAGAGAGGTCAGCGAACAGCCTGGCGTGTATTTGCGAATCGGTGGAAGACCTGAAAATAGACCCTGCTGCCTCGCCTTATTCAGTCCCACACGGACTCCTCTCTGTCTCCAAATTCTAGTTATCCCAGGGGTCGTGCAGGGATCCCTGCTCCCAGTAGGTCCCTGTCGTGCCCATTGTTAGATCCTGGCTGTGGCTGCTTAATTCTCACTAAATAGCCAAGTTCCTTTTAATCTTCTTCCAAAACAAGGAGCTTAAGCCTTACAACAACATCTCCTAGGAACTTTCAGCTCTCCTTTGGGGAGATATTTCTTTCTATTGAAGGGAAAATTTCCCAATAACTCTCTTCTGCTGCCAGGCAGCAAGACCAGAGGCAGCGCCGTGCCGCTCCCTCACCATTTCCCAAGGGACTCACACATCCCAGGCTGTGCCCTCTACCTTTAGTTTCCCGTTCTCATTCCAGCCTGTCTGCTTGAATTCATTCAAAGGTGTAGGAAAAAAACCCTCTTGGGACAGTTTGTCCCACGCTGCACCCACCGCCATAAAACCTCGGCTGCCGTACTACTGGTTCTTATCAGCCATCACACCTTAAAGTATAGAAGGTGTGTCTAATATTAGCCAGGAAACGTCGCAGTGAAGACCTGGACTTTTTCAGCTAATCGGTATTAATAACTTCCTATGTTTGAAGACAGCCCATAGGAAATGCAGCCTGACTCATCTACCCTGTAATTAGATGAACTCCTCGAAAAAGTGCAGGTGGCTGCACCACAAAGGCACATTAGCCAAGGTGCAGAATATGCATCTGACCAAAGGGCAGATAATAGCAGCAATAATTTCCTTCCACTGATATAATACAAAAAAGCAGTATTTCTTACAGATTTGGCATCTGGCTGAGGCTGGAAACTCAAGCAGTCATTTTCTTTCTCTTTCTTATCTCGCTCACGGGAAATCTGTAATATGCACAAAGACTTGATTTATTTTTTACACTCTCACAAATTACTGAAAAACAATTATGCAGTGAAATTTCGTGAAAAACAGAAGATATGCAGGCCTATTTGCTACAGAGTTTATACCTAGACTGTGATTCTTACCAAAGATATTTGTTTCCTGTGTTCTTTTTTCCTGCCAAGTTCAGCCATATATCACTTTTATGTATCTGAAGGCCACGGTGTAATGCAATATGAAGCTATGAATGGGATAAAGTTACATATTCTCCATTGATTTTCCATTGTATCCATTATCTTTAATGCTGGAATGCAAGTTAGTGCGAGGGCCGGAAGCCTCCGCACCTCCGCGCTGACTGCTGCCTTATGAAAACCATCCCCTGGGGGCAGATAAAATCAGCTGCAAGTTGCAGAGAGGAGACAGGAGCTCCCCAAAGTGTCCGGCTTAATGGGGCAGGCGGGTGGCTCTCACCCGTCTGTAGGAAAGAGAGAAGGAGAAGGTAGACTCGGGGAGGGGGACGTGAGAGGGGCTGGGAGGAAACCAGAGAAGGGCTGGAAGTGAAGGCAGGGGAAGGAGAAGAGAGACGGAGTGGAAGGGAGCACAACACGGCTGCCTCGAGGCTTCTTAGCAGTGGAGAAATGCTTTTTGCACGCGTAACAGAGGAGGAAAAGAAAAAGGGCTGTGGTCCGTGATGCTGTTGTTCCCTGCTGCGGTGTCCCCCAGTCACCGCCAGCGTGGCTGCTGGGGACAGCAGCTGGGCAGCACCGGTGGCTGCTCAAAAGCCGTTGCCCCCCAATCCTGGGTCTTGTGGAAAGCGAGCTGAGGGCTCGCTGCCACTGCTGCTCAGCCCCGGGGGTCGGGATGAGCAGGGAGGGTGTTTGCAGGCAGCACCGGAGCTTGCCACCATGGCAGCTCAAGCCAAAGTTTGACCGTCGGCGCTCGGGAGCGAGGAAGGTGAGTGGGACGGGAGGATGCAGCTGGAGGGGGAAAGCCGGACACTCGGGAGGCTTTTGCCGCCCAGAAGGGCCCAATTGCGCTGGGACTGGATGTTAACACTAGCTCTCTAACAAGCTTCTCAAATCGCATTTTTTAAGGCCATGTGTTAACAGAAAACAACTGTTCAAATTTAGCAAGTTCCAGCGCCACTTTCACCCTTGTTACATCTGGGCCGCGGGAGTAAGAAACACCACTGCCGCTTAATTTTTCATTCCTCTCGCAAAGGGTTAGAGCGGTTAGTCATGCGAGTGGTCGCCTTGGACAATCCCACGCAAGCAATCCCAGCAGGATTCCTCCATGTGTGACTAACTGCTCCTCCTGGGAGGCCAGAGCTTCCCATCGGGAAGGCAAAGGACTCCCCATTTTAGCAGCAGAGCTGTCTGTAATCTTAACTCTGCTGCTGCCCCTGTAATGTATTTTTAAGATCAAAATTCTTCTGCAGGACAAGTGACCCGTTCGTCTTCATCTGGCCTTTATTGCTCTGGCTACTCTTGTTGACATCCGTGACTAATTCGTGATCTATGAAACTGAGCTGTGACCAATACAAAAAATCTTTATTAAAACACTGCCAGGTTGATCAGCAGGCATTTCTTGGGAAAGCTGCTCAAGAAGAGCCGTCTCTGAGTAACTCCATGGGATGACATTTCTGGAATGAGCATTTCATCCCAGCTTACCTTGAAGCTCACAGCCACGGATGAGCCACCTTGCTTCACCTACAACCCTGGGGACAGAGCTTAGGGACCTTCACGCGAATTTTCCTTCAGTTATTTGGCCTGGTAGTGACAAGGCTCGAGCCGACACAGAGCAAAACCTTTCCAGCTAGTGCAAGAAAAATCTGGTACCTTGTTTTGCTATTTTAGCAGGGGGAGAGCGCGAGCCAGGCTCCTTCCCGCCCGCCCCCCTCGCTATATGTGTGTGTATGTGCATGTGCAGCGCAGCAGGACCCCTTTTCTCATTTAAACAGCCAATTAAAGCCTACTTTGGCACTTAGCACATGACATCAACTTGCAGTACTTAAGCTGCCTAGCACAGTGTGAATTTAATTTGATAAAGGGGCAACTAATAAAGATCTTGGAAGGCTGGTTAAAGTTCATTAAGTCTTTCCTTTCAAGGTACACTTCCCTCCAGTGCAAAAGCTTGCGTCTATTTTTTTTTTTTTTTTTTTTTTTAAAAGCTGTGTTATATCCTGCCACCAGAAAAAGGTGCCTGTGTCACATCCCGACAGGGTATATTTAAAGTCTCACTGTCAAAGTCATGTCGGGCCTTGGTTCTTTGCCCAGAAATGTGCAGAAAGAAAAAATAAAAGCCCCTTTCCTCGAGTGTGGGGCGAGGAGTGCAACGCGGGTTGGTGCAGGCAGGCTCGTGAGAGGGGAATTGGGCTTCTGTCACACTGAGCTGCATTCATCCTCCATCTCTTAAGCCATCCGTAATTCCAGATGGCTTTCATAAACAGATGAGGAGGCTCCTCTGAGTTCACTGGTTTAATGAAGCCCGTATGGCTGACTCATGTAATAAGCATTTAATCATGCTGATGAAAATCATTTTAAAAACTTCCACCACACACAGTGCTGTTCCCTGCACAGCCACGGAGCTGATAACACAACATCACAGCCAAGGAACCTCCGTTTCCAGAGCGTCTCCAGGTGCCTGCCTTGACTTTCATCAAGGAGTCATAAACGTGCGCACACGTTTGTGCATCGCCACCCTCTAACAAGGACCCGTTCATCTTTGAAAATACTCATCAAATCACCTACAGAAGTGCCACAAAAGGAATTTTTTTTTAAGCTCCACATTCCCCATGCAGCTGTTTCAGAGGTCACTCAAGGGTTAACACTTCAGTGTTTATATCTTCTCACTAGTTTCTGTTTGTGCTCTCAAATGCCCATGCCTTAAAAATTTGCAGAGCTTAAGCGGTCTTCATTTGTAAACAGAGAAATGCAGCAATACCTTGCAAATACCGAGTCATCTTAGGTGGAAATCGTTCCTCTCATCAGCAGAAGTCGTCCTCAATGCCATGAAGGTCACGGGCCTTCATCATTCCCAGAGCATGGACCTAAACGAATGCATGTAAGTCCATCACGTGGCAACTGGTGGCCGACACAATTTCAGTACCTTTTAAGCTAACTCCAAAAAGTCAGTCCTCCTCTCCTCCAGAGGAACCCCAGAGCTGATGGTCCCTTCAGAGCAGGCTGCGTGCCGAGCGTGGGGGTGACCCTCCCTGGAGCAAGGCTGGGGGCCTTAGACCTGTTCTCATGTGCTGCTGTCACCCAGATAGTCCCGTGTGGGCTGGAAGACTCCATGTCAAGATTTGAACTTATTCCTTGGGAGACAAGGTCCATAAATCACTACCTTGGAAGGTCGGGAAGGCCTGCAAAAGTCCATGAGGTCTGAGAATGAGAGAGGCCGCCTTGCGTGGGCTGTAGCACTGAGAAAGTTCAAGGTGCTCTGCCAGGTACTGAGTTTGTTTCTGTGAAAGGCTGAAAGAAGAAACATTAACTCTAGGGCTGGATTCATGTTGTCATGTTTGTCCTTACCTTTACAACTGGGTCATCACCGTTCAGCCGGTCCAGTCACTTCTGAGAGCTCTGGGAAAAGGAAGATGATGAATCCCATACTGTTCTGCACAGGATCCCAGCCACAGACAGATACCCCTGGTTTTATCTACACAGAATTTTGTGGATTGGTCCAAATTTTGACGGGTAGATATTTTTTTATTATCGGTCGAATTAGATTTAATTTCAAGTGTTGGCGACAAGGCCACTTGAAGGGCTTTGATTCGTAAGATTGTCTTTTCCAGGTTCTAGAAATGTTGAAAGCTGAAGGTATGTTTGCAGTATGTTATCAGTTACAAGATTGCTTACATCCTAATGGGGAAAATGCTTATTTTCTGACACGAGACCAAATGAAATCTCCACTTTGTGTCATTAACAGTTAGTTTCCTTTTGTGAGCAATTTGTTGTTCAAATCACTGAAACACAGCACAGTGTTTGTGGCTTTAGAAACTTGGTTTATTTTAATTTCCCTCATTTGATTTTACAATGGACATTTTTTTCACTTCTAAACATGCACATATGTTGAAAAGATACCACTATAGGCTAAACAGAAAGATGACTGTGATCCTGTCTCATCCACTTGCACAGTGTGCCCAGGAATTACCCCATACTTTCTGATGGACTGAATGCCCTTTGCACATAGTGGTTGTCGCTATAAATAGTTGTTCCTTGGGGCTAGCGTTTAAAAGTCTTCAAGATTGGGAAGTCTTCAAGATTGGGAATTCTTCTGGTTAACTTTGAATCATATTGCTGTAGCACCTAGACATAGGCAGCTCCAAATAACAGGAGCATTATGGTCTTTAGAGGCTTGATAACGAAATCCAGAGTTCAATTTATGCAAGCGCTTCATCTTCCCATGAATGAGCTTACGAATTTTGGAGCCATGGGATCAAACTCTGCAAGTACAGGAATTCCGCACGCCTTCTTGTATCTCACTTCAGAGCACCTAATTAAGATGTCATCATGACTTTTAAGAAGAGCACCTTAAACAGAAAAACACTGGAACAGTGGAGAGGTCTCAATTTCCTTGGTTTTGACTTCAGACTCCGCAGTTAAAGGACACCAAAAAGAGAGCTTAATGCCTATAAATCTTACAGTGTGAACTGATTCACGACTCAGACAAAGTGCCCAAGTCCCTAAGAGTCAGGAGAACAACCCTTTAAAATAAAGTTCGCTACTATCGCTGGAAACTTTAACCCACTGGCTTCACACTGAGGAGGTTTAAGCTGCAAATGCAGGAGAGGATTTATGTGTTCCTCTGAACAAAATACATCAGGGTAGGAAAACTTGACCCGGCAGTTTTGAGACATGCCTGCCGTAAATAACCAATTGATTGGCTGACTCGCAAAGCCATTAGCAGGCGTGAGGTGCCTGCTGAGATTCAGACACCGCATAAAATGCTGGAGGTGCCAGCAAAATGGACACGGCAATTGGCTATGCAGTCGTCTTCCAGCAGACCGCTCAGAAGGGCTTGTGAAAAATGGAGCGGCTTTCATCTCGCTCGTTTGACACCGTCGCTCTGGAAGGGGATTGTGCGTGGGATCCAGTCTGTCGTGGGCAAAGGGGGAAGAAAAAAAAGAGATAAAATTACCACCTTGTGCTTGAGCAGTAAATCATCTGGAGGAGTAGAAGTATTTCAAATGAAGTTGGAGCCTTGACAGTTGCAGATGATGAGTCTTTTCTGCCATAAATCACCACAGCTGCCAAGTGGCACTGATAGGTCTGAGCTAATGGGGCTTTCCACCCCCTGAAAAGTGGCAGCAGCAGTTATAGGAGGGAGTTTGATGACTGATCACAGGCTGTCAGGTGAGAGGACCGGAGGTTATGTTTTACTCTCTGAGAACGGGCCGTCTTTACCTTTTCCCTCCATCCCTTTTCCCTCCCAAAGAATGCAGGTGATACATCCATCTTTGCTCTCACTGCTGCAGCAATGGTTTCTGGACTTGTGTTGATCTTTTTGCACTGTCCCACCCTGATGGCAAGGGAAAGGGTAAGAGCAGAGAAAGGTCCCTGGAGCTCTGCTTACCAAGTCTTTCATTCTGGAGAAGACCAGGCAGTAGGAAGCAGAGCAGACGTGATGCTGGTCTACACCAGACACTCATTTACACCAGTCTGAGAAATACACACCGTGCAATTGAGTAGGAATCTGGGTGTAAATGGCTACACAAACAGCAGCGTAATGATGAACCTGAGCCAGCTCCTTGGGGAGGCTGCGGCTGCGGGTATTAGCCTTGAACAAGCAAAGACGGGGCCTCGTTCCGGTATCAAACACGAGATGAGGAGTGACAGCTGGGAGATAAAAGACAGGTAGGAAGAACGTGGGTATGTGAAGTTACATTCAATCCGATTCCGCTCAGTCTCAAGTTCTTTGCAAGCTGTTCCTGCTCAAGGAAAGAGTGGGCCAGCACACAAGGACCAGGGTATCTCCTTCTGTGTTAGCCAGATTGTCTCTTGTACTGACTTTTAGAGGAGTGAGAAAGTCCTCAGTCCTGGCACTGCCACCACTCAAACCCATTCGCTCTTTCAGAATCAGAGGATTCCTCCACTATGTAGGACTTGGGTCCCCCAGATAGTTTATTGGTTTATGGATTAGATTCAACAGGTGGGTTGGGGTTTTTTTTCCCCCCAGGGAGCAAAGGCCCACGAGGGAAGAATTGGTTCCAGATAACTGCATTTACACAGTATGCAAATATGCAGTGGCTGAGTATTGACATGCTGCTGCCCAGGTGGTTTCCTGGTGGCTCCTCAAACATCAGAAATGGTGAGCACCAGCAGAGGATTTATCTGCTTACAGGAATCTGGCCCTATTCCTATAAACTACAAGACTATACAAGCACAACTGTGCCTAAAGTCTGACTAGCTAATACCAGGTTTTATTACACCATCCTGCTACCCCAGCAACATCTCTCAAAGAGGCATAAATATCTTAAACTCCCCACCCAGGTCCAGTCCTCACCCCCCCCCCCCCCCCCCCCCCCCGCCATTTTAATGCCACCAAGATACACACTTGCATGCTGTGCTGTCGGAAGCATCTGCTTGAACAAACCTTCCAGCGGAGCAATCTGCAGGACGACGACCATCACTGAAGCAAAGACCTCATCCATGCTCAAAGCACTGTCCCCAGAACTCGTAGCATCTCTTTAGTCAACGCATTCAAACACTGAGGGCTGGCATTGCTGGAGACCGGTATTCATGATTCCTCTTCATTCTGGTTTGGCCTCTGGTCTCTACAAGTGGAAGCTGAAGTAACAGGTACAGGGGGAAAAAAAAAAAGAAATCAGCTAAGTATTTCCCAGCTATGTAATATGGAAAGATGGGGGGTCCCAGGTTGGGTGGGGTATCTCTACTATTAGGAAGAAGAGGGAAGAGCAGGTCAAGGGAGAGAGAGTTTGTGTCTGGAAAACACAGAGTAAACTGCTGCCAAATACTTTGCATTTATTCTCCCTTTTTCTGTTGTTCTTTTTTTGAACTCAAATCAGCCGTAGGCAAGGGATCGGGGGCAAGAAGCTTTTGGGATCTTGCTTCTGTTTTGCAGGCAGTAGTTCCTTTGAATTCATGGGCTTTTCATATCAAGGAGATAAGAGCGATCATATTTAATAAGAACAGGAACTCAGCATCTCATCTCTGAGAGTAGTCAGTAATAAATGCTTTGGAAACAGGTATCAGAAAGGGAAGAGCAGTTGTCCCACACCCAGCCAGCTTCTAGCCCACAGTAGTTCAGCGTCCTCCGAAGATGTTGTATCCATACGGCTTCTGCAGGGAACAGGCACTGTTTGTGCTGTTTTCCATGAGTTTGTTTAATCCTACCCTTTGAAAGTTTTAGCCACCACAACATCACTAGCGAGGCATTCTGCAGTGCCATGAAGCGTGTTAGAAAAGTGGTTCCTTCTGCTTGCTTTGAGCTTGCTCTTGGGCAATTTCTTCAGGCACCATCTAGTCCTGGTTTTATGGGATAAAGTGACTAACAGCTCCATGTTCACTTCATAAATACCAAGAGCTCAATCCATGTCCCCTCCTTGCTAGCTTCTTTCCACAAGTGTCTTACTCTCTGAACTGCCCATTTTTTGGAAACCTAACACTACATTTTGTACAAATATTTTTCTATGGGAGAGAAAATACTTGATTTTGGAAGTGTCATTTTAATACACACAGAGCAAATGTTTATAAATACATACCTGCACATAGACAGGGCGCTTGTCAAAACACATTCAAAGGATACCTAGGTTCTTTCATGTATTACATACTCGGAGTGAAAATAACGAGCTATATTTAACCCAGATCCAAGCCCAGACTAAATTATTTTAAAGGTCAATTAAAGAACAGAAAATCTCACTAGCTAAGAGATAAAAAGCTCCCATTCATCTGCATTTCCAAGAGCTTTAACAGAACTAAAGCACAGAATGAGAAATCGTAATTAAATACAATTTCATATAAAAATCATTGACAACTCCAAGTTTCCGTACCTGCCAAGACCTGAATTCAGATGACTGCATTTGGCCTACAGCAGTTGATGGAAACTCCATCACTCACCACGCTGATGTAGTTGTTTGGAAACCAACGGCTCTTGGCAGAGAAAATACATTTCAGCTTCTGTTGAATGACTGCACATATGATGAGCAGAAGACGAGATAGACTAATAGCCGGTGTTCAAATTTGAATTATGTTTTGGCTGGTGCTTAAAGTTCAGGTCTGAGGCCAAGTGAAGGCTAGAATTTAGCCTGCAATGTAATCCTGAAATCACATGAACTGTTCTCCTCAGGTATTGGACTCGGTGGCAGAGACCCAGGGGTATTTTCTCGCTTGCGATCGCGAGTCCGTCAGTTTGGCAGACGCCGCTGCGCTTGCTGCATTCCTGTTCTTTGGCCCTATGTGAGTCAGCTCTGGAAAACTCTTATTTGACCACAACTGGAAAAGAAAGAGAGAAAAAAAACCCAAGCCAAAACCCACAGATCAAATTTGTAGGATGGGTTTGAACCACAGAATCCAGTTTTCTGCCCCGACAGCCTGCATGATCTCAGCTCAGAGATGCCGGCGCAGTCCCCGCAGCGGCCACAGACAGCAATCACCCAACCTGAGCCAGGCAGGCAATAGCAGCCCAACCGGGAGGGCAATGAATGCAACGAGCCAAATCCCTGAAGAAACACCAGGATTCGTTCTCTCTGGCTGCTTGGAAAAGCTATTTGCAGAACTTAACACCTTCCTTCAACCTCAGAACACCTCCTTGGGTAAACATAATCACCTTCC
Organism: Astur gentilis; assembly: GCF_929443795.1. Lineage (NCBI taxonomy): Eukaryota > Metazoa > Chordata > Aves > Accipitriformes > Accipitridae > Astur > Astur gentilis. The sequence goes on from NC_064904.1 coordinate 16,477,578, forward strand.
AGGTTTGGGCCTTACACAGAAAGAGATCAGTCCACGTTGGAATGATATTTAGCACAGGTCAGAGTTTAAAATGCCATCAAAAATATCTGGAAGGGCATTCAGGTTTCAGATTTGCCATCAGCCCTAAGGTGAGGACACCTTGGCGCGTCTGCTCAAGGCGTGGATTTGTGATGTGCACCAGAACATTTGTGCAATAAACAGAAATGATGGCCCGGCTCCATTTCTTGTGTAGTCTGCAATTTCTTAACATGTCCGACACACTGGGAACCCATTTGAAACGCAGTGATGGAAAACTTGGAAAGCAAATGGAAGTGAAGAAAAGCCCTTGGTGTAATTTTACAGCGTGTGAAAGACTTAAAGCAAGAAACACAACCAGATGCCACAAGGAAACTACTTTCAATTAGTTCTGCTTTGTGTTATACCTACTGATGAAAAATAAAAACAAATTCATTCTGTCAACAGCTCTATCTATAGCATAATCCTTAAATGAACTCATCCGTCAAACTGGTCCTCTGGCAAAACACATTACAATCCCTGTTTCTCAGCTGTGTGAATCAATCATCTGTTTCCCAAACCCATTGGTCAAGATCTCAGGAACCCAATATATTTTTATTGCGCTAAACAAGCCAGTTGCAGGGCACCAACTTCACCACAGCACCTATGTACAAAGTGTTCATCTATTAGCAAACTCTGCCATTTCAGGGGAACTATTCCCCCGTCAAGGTTACGTGGTAAATGCGCCTGACCTGGAACAAAAGCAAACCTCGACCTTCCTGCCCCAGCAGCATACATGGGAGCCGCTCACGGCTGGACAAAGAAAGAGCACCAAAGAACAAACCAAATTTCTTTCTAGGTGGACAGTTCAGAAAGCTGTGGACAGTTCAGAAAGTGATGTTTGAAAGGACATAGACATTTTTGAAGATATGGAGGTATTTTTATGGGGTTTTTTTTAAGAGAAAGCTAATGGTTCACGCTGAAGTTGCAGCAAAAGAACCCCACCAAACAGCACAGACATCGCTGGCAGTATTCAGTAGTATTCACAATATTTCTCAGTCGTGTATGTTTCCCATCCTCGATGCAGGAGGACCTTGAAGAGGGCGTCCCTTCCCAGGGCTCTGAAGGCTGCTGCAGCCCAAGAGCACACCCTCCTTCAAGCAAAGGCATCCTGTCAGAGGGAGACCTGCTCTCATTCCCATGTTATCGATGGGAATATACAGGTACAGCCATACTCCATCCTGGATGCACAAGGGGATGTAGGTGTGGGGGTTTCCAAGGGTTTCGGTGCCAAACCTCCCATGCCAGGCTAAGAGGCTGCACTGGCCGCGCTGAGATGATCCGTACTGTGCTCTGCAGGAGCCACATCAGGATGGAGTGGTCAAAGAACAACTTTAGTCATCGTCACTAAAGGCTAAAACATGCCGCAAAGTCATCCTTGAAATCCTGTTTCCCACCAAGACTCCCTCGTGCTGTGAGCAGAGACTTGTGCAGTTGGTGCTTTTGGCTTCACAATATTGGCTGATAGAAAAAAATCTACTAGAAGCATAATGCAAACCTGGGTGTTTCTTGCAGATGTAGTAGCTTTGACAGGCAAACTGCAGCAGTGGTTTTACCTCATGAAAGGTTATTACTTAGTGTCGTGGTTTGACCTTTCATGAGGTGGCCTCAGGTAAAACCACTGAAACCAGGAGACTTAGTTGCATTTTAACTAATAAAATGACAACTTCTATGAAATTTACTGGGAATCTCTCAAAATAATTTAAGATGCAGATACCAGTGCAGACTTCTAAGGAATTTTGAGCAAAGCAGATATATCAAGGACCCCCTGATCCTACTGTCCCAGCAACAGTACCAGCTACTCTTGACATTGCAGGAGCAGCAATATCTGACCAGTAGTGCACTACTAGTTCAAGAGAAACTTCCATCCATCTTCCATGGATGTCACCTGGGATATTTGGGAAATTTTTCTTCTGGGTTTGAAAATTTTTGATGTAAGTCTTTACAAAAAGCCAAACCTTTCAGAAAGATCTGGGTAAAATTTCCTCGAATCCTGGGGGCAAGCAGAATGGCAGAAGACTCTCCCCACCAACCAGCAGATCTTACAGAGGTCTGTTATTCATCAGCTTGGATCAACATGAAAAGTGCCCAGAGAAGTACCTCTGAATACACTGGAGGAAGCTGAGCAAGTTATGAGGCTTAAAAAAAAAATAGAGCATGAACTTTTTATCCACATTTTTAACAATATCAGAGTTTACTGCAAGGCTGGGCAAACTGGAGAAAAGCAAGATACATCCACAGTGTTGCAACCTACGTCTACCAGGATGAAGATCAACCATGGCCAAACTCAAGGGAACCATGCACCCACTTCAGCAGGTACTGGGTCTCCACTGCAGGGGAACACTGAAGTGGCCTGTTGGTGCATACAGCTGTCAAATTTCACTGCAGAAAGCGGCAAAGGCAACAGGACTCATAGTTTGGTGTGGATTTTGATAGCTCAGATATATCTGCCCAGGGTTTCCAGACCTGGTTGGTCTCGGCATTGGGCCTGGCAGTCCGAGGAGGAGGAAGAGAGGAATTCGTCTGAGCTGAAATCAAAGTCAGACTTCCCCAAGGAACAAAGCCTTGGCTCGCGGAGATGCATATGCTGGGGAAATCTTGGGGCAGACAGGTGCCTGGCCCACGTCCGTGCTTGGGGACGGACAGGGAATTTTGTCAGCTGAATGTCTCCAGCACCGATACCCTTGGGAGGAATGAAAAGTTGCCAGCAGAGCTGGCAAAAAAAAAACCCACCAAAACAAGGCATGTATCACTGGAGAGTCAAATAATCCCCATGCAGCAAACAAAGTCAAGTTTGAGGAACGAAACGTCACTGCTCGCAGGCAGTGGCTGCTGAGGGCATGTATACTCTGGAACCAGCCTCTGGAAAGTTATCTGGTGTTCATCTTCCCTAACCCCAAAAAAACCAACCACAAATCCCCCGGCATCACCATGGAGAAGCAGCCTTAGCATCTTTCCTCTGTCAGAGGAGACACACACACACACACACACACACACCCCCCTCCCTGCAAGCAGCAGAAGGGATGCACTTAGCTCTGCCCAGGAGCTCGTTCCCTTCTTTATTGAAGGACCTGCTGTAATTCCATGTCCTGCAGGGTGAGCTGAAGCCATCCACCTCTCTTGCCCTCACTGGCTCATCCTTCAAAAGCTCATCTGTAAATGAAGCCGAAAGACCCGCTAAGGGCATCGCCAAATCCAAGCATTCAAGCCCCTGAGTCAGCCCTACACCCTGCTCGTGAGCTGGCGTTAAAACACCATGGGGTTTTTCACAGTGATGCATTGAGCATGCCTTCGTTGTGCTTTACGTCCCAGACCTGCTCTACAATCACAAGAAGTAAAAGGATTTTTCTTTTCAAAGATGAAATTCTGTCTGCTGGCACAACCTTAGAGCCTGAAGCCTCTGTATGAGTATCAGGTATTGCTAATTCATACCAAAGTGGTGAAAATTGGCGACATAGCACAGTTCTGCTGCTTACCCAGCGACTCTGGAGTCAGATTTTGGCACAGACATGGGATCACTTAGGGAAAAAAAAAAAAATCCACATCAGTGCCACTAATGAAGTATCAAGCAGATACTTGAATTCTAATGGAGATAAACATAATCTGTTCCATTCAAGGAAGGGTGAAAACTACGCTAAGTATTCATAGCACTTCAGAAAGAAAAATATAATTATTTAGATGAGGCAGACACAAGAACCAACATCAAATCCAGTCCCCGTTGGTCATCTCCCAAAATCTCCAGGGGAAGACAGCAGATGCCCAGGGCAGATGTAGGCCCGGCTGTGGGACCAGGGCTGCTTTGGGCTTTTCCCACCATGACGATGTTGGGGGCCAGGGCAACGTTTTCCTACCTCGAAACAAGCTTTGTTTTGCCGAGGTTTTTTGGCATAACGAAAGCAGCACAATCCAAGGCAAACCATGCAATTCTCAAAAACAGCTTAGATGATAAACAAGAGCATCTAACTTCGATAGAGGGATCGGGGGCTCACCCCGGCAGGGTGCGGAGGACCGCGCTGCGGACCCCCTGGCCTTACCGTCGGGACATTTGTGCTCCCGGTCCCTGCATCCCGCTGTCCTTGGGGAGCTGCCCTGAACACTTGGACCCTTCACATCCCCGGGATGGCGATTGCCCCCTCCCAGGCCCGGCGCTGAGGCAAGCTATAAATATTCCTCCCAACTTTCCCTCATCGCTCAAGCCCCTGGCGCCCCGGCAGTGGCCGCGGTCTCCGTGGAGCAACCCAGAGCCCCGGGCCGGCGCGGAGGCAGCACCTGCTTCCCTCTCCCAGCGGGATGCCCGCGGATGCTCGGAGCCCCAGGGGTGACGGGACATCCCAGCAGGCTCTCCCAGAGACACCGGCAGATTAGCGGCTCTATTTTTCAAGCTGATCCCCTCCCATCCCCTCCGACTTTCATTCAACTTACAAGAATTTAAGACAACTTGGCAGGACAGGCAGGATCTATATATAAACCCCGGTGGCCATTTCGTCAAACAAACCCTGATGAGCAAATGGCCTCTGTACCTGGAATGCGGGTTTATGCAAGTGACAGGTCAGCAAAGCAGCTGCCCTCTTTCCTCGCAGCACAATGGGGATAGCAGAGATGCCATCAGCACTATTTTTTTCCTACCCTGCTGTGTGCTAAAAAATTTATTCTAGGAACATTAGGGAGCAGGGGAGTAAAAATAGATATGCAGGTTCAGCAAATGGCTCTCTCCACTCCTTGTGTTTCAACCTTTTTTTGCAGAGAATAGAAGCAAAAAGGGTTGTGCTATTAAACTCTGTGTGTTTGCTCAGCAGCTCCTGATAACGACACTTGCTGCTTTCTGAGCTCATTTTAAAAAATGTTTCCAGCAAGCTGGGCATTTCTGCGGTTCCGATTAAACCAGAAAAGATGAGTCTTCCAACGGATCAGCCTGGGTGGGAAGTGTCAAAACATTTAGGGCAATGGCCCCAGTTGAAGTTAAGTTTTGCTTATCACTATTGGCAGCAACTAATGTTAACCACATGGTAAAAGAAAGTTAGAAATAAGGTTTACTTTGCTCCAAGACCTCTTGCCTGGGGGTCAGCAGCCTGCAGAGCCGTCCTGGGCACCGGTCCCAGTCCCTCATGCTCTCACCACCCCAGCCCTGAGCCCTGCGCGTGTCCCAACACCGAGGCCGGGTGGGAGGCAGCTCCCGCAGCCGCTCGCTGAAGTTTTGGCTCAGTGAAGCTCAGCAGAGACCAAACCAGCTGGAGCTGCTGGGATGCAGCAACGAAGCTTGCGGCTGCTGTGCCCGTGCAACGCGCCCGTCGCAGAGGCCTGCGATGGCCAATTTTGCCTGGTCCCAGAAGTGACAGTGGTTAAATAATCCCGGTGCCAACGCTGGTGGAGTCATTTTGGTAAAGCAGCCTGGGAGGTGCCGTGCTGGCGCTGGGAGCATCTCCCACCCACTGAGGCACCTCCCGTGGCTTTTTTAGACCCTCGGGGACAGGCAATTGTGTTTATGGCCAGCTCAGAAGGGGCTGAGTGACAGGCTTTGACCTTAGGCTCTCCTCTGGTTTCCTTGAAGGTGGAGGATGAGGCTACAACATGGGTCACCATGGCCATCGTGGGGGGTGAGGGCAGAGCAGGCAACCGTCACAGGGAGATGCCGGCTAGGTGGGACACGGAGGGTGATGTCCCCATCCCAGCCCTGCAGAGCCCCTGCACAGCAGGGATGGTGCCACACTCTGCGCCGGGTCAGCAAAACAACATAGTTTCAAGAGACAACCCAACAAATCCTTCCTCTCCCCTTGCTCCCTCCTCCCCTCTGCTCTCAGCCACCTTCCTCCTGCCCCGGGGTGGGACAGCAGAGCTGGGCGATCCCTTTGCCTTGGTGATCTTTAGCCTTGGCCTCTCTGTGGTTGGAGCAACCTACAACAGTTCTGCAGCCACTCCAGGACCAGCTCAGTTGTGCCAGAGCCCAGGCTGGGCAAAGGGAGCCCGTCTTTAGGGGCTGGATCCTGAAGATTCAGGCTTTATTGAAAGCCTCTGGCATTTAGGCTCCTAAACACTTCCATTGGACTCCGCTTTTTAGACTTTCCCAGTCAAGCGCGTTCCCTCTGCAGCGCAGAAAGGGACTTCAATTCCCAGCTTCCCAAGAGCTCATTTAACAGCGAGCTGTAGGGACTGGAGAGACGACAAGGAATTTTAATAGAAGGCAAATTAAGCACTTTATAAGTCACTTCCAAATTGATTTATATGGCCAAGGCTGCTCTGCTACCCTTTCACAGTAGAAAGATCCCTAAAGAAAACAGCTTCAAAGGACCAATCCAACTCTCCTTGAAGCCAGGAGATGCAAACCCTGGAAGTCAAAGCTGGGGCTAAAACTTACACAAAAACCTCAAAACTCTCAAAATCACCATTCGATAGATCACCTCCGCAGTCCCCTGAACCCGAAATGCTGGAGCCTAATGGATAACGCTGAGCTATCAAAACACTAACGTACGTGGAGTTTCTTTATGCCTAGTGAAATGCTGTGCTTAGCATTACATTTTTAAAAGACTTGATTTCTCAGCATTAAGGTTCATTTCAAAGCAAGGAATTTTACTCGGTCTCTCCCGGGACCCCTAAAGCCCTCATGTTTGTATTCTACCCCGGCGAGGGAGTGAGAGGTGGTGAGGAAGCACTCGAGCCAAATATTTCCCCCTTCTCAGCATGCTGGAGAATGTGCGGTGACACCTCTGCTCAAAGGGAAAGGCCTTGTTTAGACAAGACGTGGCAAACACGAGGCCCCTGCCCTGGTGGAATGGCTTCAGTGGATGGAAGGACAAATATCGACTTTCAGAATTTGTGGGGGGAAAAAAAAAAAAATATCTGTCCATGGTTTCTATGTATCTCCAGCCTGGGGCTTTGTATCCCCTAGGGGAACATTATTCCTTGGCTTCCGACCCACCAAATTGAACTGTCAGATTAAGGAATGGCAAGACAGACGTCTTCAACTAACATTTGGCAGCCAGGCTGAGACAATGTCTCTCCACCATCATTCGAGTAATCTCCCCTTGGAAAAGGACCAGACGAATGTTCCCGTTGCTCAGACGGTTCCAGAAGAAACGACTTGTAAACAGCAGCAGAAACTGTGCCAGCAAATACCAAAAGGAAAACTGTACCATTTCAACAACAATTTTGGAGCTGGCTCCAGCAACAACACTCTTGATGAGCATTAAAAATGACCATATCCCCGCAGCTCCCTGTCCCTCCGTGGCTGCCAGGGAACATCGTGGACCTCACGGGGTGCACCTCATTGTGCAATGCCATCCCCCGAGATGTGGACTTTTCCCCCTAATCCCATCTGGTGATCACGTTGTGCAAGGGGCCTGGTTGCCCTTGACGGTATCATTGCTTGTGTAACAGCTGAGGCTGGTCTTACTCATCCCCACCTCGAACCCTTTCCAACCCTTGGGAAGGGACGTGCTGTAGTAACAGCCCGTGACCCCAAAGTGCCATGGGAATGACTCTGCTTGCACTTCACTGGTCTCAGTGCCCTCCAAACTCAAAGCAGCACACTTTCACGTGGCAGAGTTTATGGATAAATATCAACTGATATAACAAAAGGGCTTTTAGCTCTTCACTCCACCTTTCCTTACTACTAGTGCCTGGCAAGTCACAGTCTGCAAGCGGCACCTCGCTGTGCTGCACCGCTCGTGAGAAGAGCACACGTCCAGGAGGGATAGAAGAACCAAAGTCCTGAAGATGCAGCAATGGCTGGGGCATAAATTCCACATATCTTCTTTGAGACAAATCACAACATCAAAACAACATCAAAAGGGCAGCAAAGGCTATAACCCACCTCTGGAGTCCGGGTGGAGGAATGGACTATGGAAGTGTTGAGTGTCAGATGCTTTCCAGTAACCTCAGCTCTCCCCGTTTGAGCAAAGTCACCTCCAGACAGACCTTCCATCTGCATCCCTTACCTACCACGTAGGATTTCACCTCTAGCTCTCTGCACCTCCAAACTCCAAGCCCTGAAGAACTGGGTCAGCACCTGGTCAGTGAGCAAATCCCCCGGCACCCCCACCCCAAGCTCAGGGGTGAGGGAGCCTCCAGACGGGCCCCTATGACTGCGCAGTGACTGGCAATGAAAACGGACGAAGAGGAGGAGGTCGGTGTCATTTCAGAAGTTCTCCCCAATGCCAGACACACAGAGGTTAACAGGTAGCCCCCTTGGCACAGCTTCTGCCCAGACTGTCTCTGCGTCCGCGTATGGTCCCCACCAACGTGAACATGACTCTGTCTCACCGCTCAAGCTCTTCAAAGCTTACGCCTGAAGGATCAAACATCGATTTATATATTTAGAGAGGGAAACTGCGGACAATAAAAAGCACGAATTCAGCCACCTCTCCCTTTAACAGGCATGGAAGTTGTTCATCAAAATCTCGAAGCAAAACTCTAAACACACGTCCCACCAACTATCCCCAGTGCCAGACCTGTAAAAAGCTATAAAATACACAGGCGACTTAAACCCTTCCTACAGGAGATTCACAGCCATGAGCTGCACAAACCCAGCTGGGGAAACGTTATACTAAAGCCCCGCTTCCGGACCGACACACAAAATGAAACAGCAGAGCGTGACTGGAGGAGGCAAGAATAAGGCCCGAGATTTTCATGGCCCTTGACTCCAGCCCTGCGGGTTCTGCATTGTCATAACCACATCCCAAATCTTTTCTCCATCCCTGTGTGTAAATCCCATTATCAAGCAGAGCTACCTGGGAGGGTGGAGAGACCAGGCTCCCCAGAACACTGTCCCACTCCAGTCGATGGAGCCACGAGACTGGGCTCCTGAAAGGCAACAGCCTGTAACAACAGCCCCGAGCTTCCAGGCCTCGTTAACTCTCCCCTGGCCAGATCCGTGATTTGCTACACGATGCATGGAGCAGTAATTTCCACCCTCGGTCTTCAGAAAAGTAGTTCTGCAACCCGGGCCGATTAGCCACCGCACCAGCCTCCCCATCCGTCATATAAATCTAGTGCCTTCGATTACATCATGCCAGAAAACTGAAACGTAAGTCAGATGGTGAAGGCATTAATGGCAGCACCATAAAGGCTCAACAATGCAAACCTTCCCAAAATGAACTGTCTTGACCTTCACCGGGCTGACAATAAAAGTGTGACATCATGTGCAAATGAGCTTTAAATTTAAACCAGGTGCGGAGAGCTGCCTGGTGTCATGTGGCTGCCGTATAAACCACCGACATGCGAGCAGCGATGCTGGAGGCAAGAGACATGCCACGCACAGACAGGACTCACTCTGCAACAAAAACAGGTACGAGCAGCTGGTGCAGTGCAAGACCAAATTCTGCATCGCACTTGAAAAAGCCGGGGATTTTGCCATTTGGTACCAGTTCTAGCTGGGGCAGATGTTATTAAGTAAACACAAATTTGCTGATACTCATTTCCATGTGTGTGAGCATTCAGACAGCTCTGGAATCGAGCCAGCAGCACAATAATGAGTTTTTTCCATTTTTCACTTCTATTCAGGACTCCCTTAGACCTTGCAAAGCGCTTGGAGCTGTGCTCACAGGTTGTCAGTCACAGCTATTAGAGGACCACGATTTATAGCCAAAAAGCACGTCCCTGCTCCACGGCAGCCATCATCCCTCTTGTTACTACCCCACAACGAAATGTTTCACCTTCCCCGGCTGCCCCTCACCTCGCTGCACAAGGTGGCCCTTCCCAAAGTGGTTTCCATGAGCAGTTTTTCGCCCTGTTTTGCAGTTTTTCACCCCATTTTGCACTGCCAGGCCAGCCAGGCACCCACTGCCCACGGCCTGGAGGCACACCGCACAGCTACAGCCTCCGGGATCTCTTCTGCTGCCTCTTGTTTTATAGAGGGGAGCAGAACAGCGCAGAAGAGGCAGGTTTGCTGTCAATGAAACCAATACCTGAGAGGACATCAACTGCACTTCTCGCTGGATAAGTTATTTTTTGCATCCTTTGTGTTTTGGAGAGCATAGTTCAAAGGGTAAAATTAAGCACCGACAGTAGACGGGTCCAGGAGGAGCAATTCATAACAGCTTTCTGGACCATGTCCCACATCCATTTCAAGCTGGGTGCTGCAAGACATCGCCTGCAGAACAGAGCAGGGATCACACATAACTATGCGGAGGAAGGAGAACACTTGTAAGTGCACAAATATGCTACCACCACCAAACCAGGAGTGACTTTTAAGAACACCCAGGTGAAAGCGATGCTGCCGCCTGAGCTGGGCCTAGCAGCAACACCACTGCATGTCAGGAACTAACTGCAGAGATGGCGACGCTTAGTTATTTCCCTAAGCAGGCACGTTACGCACAAAGCAAAGATGACAATCGCATGAGTTGTGCAAGTACTGTTCTTTATTTTCTGATTTTTTTGGAACATGTCCTGGCTGTTCCATAGGGAATCTGAGGGAGGGAGAACTCAAAACAGGAAATCTGTTGTACAACATACAGGTTTGACATGAGCTAGGCAATTTTTACATACAGATAATTCTTAATTTCTTTTAAGAATTCCAATTCCACATGAAGCGTGGTTGAATGATCGCTACTGAAACACAAATACCAAAAACACCACCACAAACTGTAGAAATTAGGCAGCACGTTTGTAATACTGAAAATTCTCTCCCACCAGCAGTCATTAGGAAGGAGCTGTAAACATGTCCAAAGGTTTTTCAGTATGCAGAGCAAGTACAACTAATGCTTTCAAGATGAAAGTCAACTGTAAACCAACAATTCCAGGTAAAGTGTTAAATTAAATCTAATTGGGAAAGGAGTTCTACAACAATCCATGTTACTTTAGCTCCTGGACTGATCTGAGTTTCAATCTTTAGTTAAAAAAGTTAGAGAGCACATTAGGATGCCCACTATAGAAAGAAGAATATTAATTTTCATCTCCTTAAGTAGGGACATTTGGAAACAAGTTGATTAATCTTCAAGTATTTGTAGTGATGCATTGGTAAATATGTCCATCTCTCTCTACTTTTTACAGAAATATCAGTGTAAAGCCACATGAAGAGCCCAGGCTGCTGAACTGGCAGGACTCCGAATCCCAAATCTCCCTTTGGCTCAGTAAGGGCTCAGGAGCTGGCCTGCCAGAGAGGTACGGCTCTGCGGTAGTGGGGACATCACTGATATTTCTATCCAGAACAGACATACTTCTGTCCTCACTTATCACATGCAATGCTGAATGCACATCGGCTGATGCTCATGAAAGCATTTCATATTCTTCACAAATAATCCTCAAAACTAATTTTAAGAATTTATTTTAAATGAGCTGGCCATATTGGGTCAGGCAAAATACCCACATAGTTCCATAACCCTGCTCTACTTCTGGCCTGAGGAGGTGCCTATGGAGCCTCAAAAGAGGCAAGTGTGGACTGACAGGTCCTCTGTGTCCTTGCAGCCTCCATGGACTAAAGTCATTGGAGCACTGACTTCCAGATCCATACCAAAATTATACTTTGTACTTTTATTACTCGATTTCTCATGCCGCACAAGTCCATGTTCTCTTTCATGCAGACAATGTGCTTACAAGCTGCTCAAGGATTTAACATTTGCCCTGGCACCTCAGCCAGACAGATCCCATTGTACCATCATGTTTTCATCCTCATTAGGAGGATTGCAAGGGTAGGAAATATGGCACCTCGAGTATATTACATGACACAAATTATTTACAAATTTTCAATCAGCACAGTCTTTCTATGTTGCAAAGTTTCGAGACAAAATTCTTACAAGAACAAACAAGATGGGCACACCAACAAGGTCTGCCCATGTCTAGCATTGACCTTTTCAGTACAGTGCAGCAGTGCACACTCGGTGAAAATCAAGCCCGCAGGGCATGGATAAAGCGGTGCTTTCCCTGATCCATACCCTCCCGCCCAGGCTGCACTCCTCCTAACGATCACTCGGACTGTCCAGCTAACGGCACATTCCTGCTCAGTGCCATGTAACTGGTATTAACACAAAACCGAAGGGGAAGGTGAAAGGAGGGACAGAGAGAGGACAGGACAGTTTCACAGTGTCTCAATTTTCACTATACAGGGACACAAGAGAGAATTTTAAACATGCTTATTGCCATGAAAATCAATATATTAAGATACTGCTTAGAAACATGGGAATAAAACACGAGCATTTGCCACAATACAAAGGCAGGTTTGGAGCTCTTTTGTTTTGCAGCACTCGTTCCTGCAATGCTGCTTACAGGAGACACTCTCCACACCCAGCTTACTGCAGTCCATCTGAAATTGGAGCAGCCTTCAAATGGACAAGGAATGGAAATAGGAGAAAGAGAGAAAACAAATCAAAGGTAACCAATTAATTCTCATCCCTTACATTGTTGTTCTTGCTCAGCTGGGGAAAGGCAACCTTTCCAAATGAGTTCAGAAATGCTGCAGGCCCCTTCATCCATTCCCACCAAGTCTTCAGAAAAGAAGGTTGGAAAATGCTAACTACAGGTAATAAAGCAGAACCACTGAAATTTATAAACCTGGAAATTCAGGGGGGGGGAAATCTGTATACAAGAATAAAGAAAAAAATCTATTTAGCAACACGTGAGTGAGCAGAGTTCCAGACTGGAGGCCTGTTTTGCTCAAAAAATTCATGCTAGTGCACAACTGTAGTGAAACCTTCGTAGACACAACATTAGAACAGTCTGTGGGAGATGCGAAGGATACAAATAGCGTCCTTACTCTGCTTTTTCATTGTGGAAAACGCTCATACCTCTTTCTAAATTTGGAAACAGAAGGTCTTTCTCTTTCTGCCCTCTCACTCTCTCCGTATTTCAAGTTATGTCTCACAGAAACTTAAAAGTAGCAGTACTTCTAACTCTTTTTTCAGATGAAAGATAACACACATTCTGCAACCCCCTGTGCTGCTATCCTTTCTGCACCACAGCCAAAATGTAATAGAGCTCCAGCAGAGGTGCGAATTACTTCCATTCGTCCTCACCAAGTATTAACTTCATACACTGGTATTCATCATTCCAAAGTCTACCTATTAGGATAGTTAGTTAATAGCCAGGCTATTGAGGATAATACTCAGGGATTAAAAACAATAATGTAGTGATTTCCGTGGCATTACAGGAATTAACTGCAAAATTAACACTGTATTTCAGGTATTTTCTCAGTCACATTTTTTAAGATGATGCACACAAATCCAACGGCCTGTGTATGTGCAGAGCATTACAGTGCAGGGCAAGCCTCAGCTTTTTCCGGGGGAGGAGGAAAGAGCAAAAGCTAAGCAAAACTTTGCCAACTTTCTGCACATTCACAGATAATCTAAGTCTTCAGTATTAAGTCTTCATGGTTAGAGTTTAAAATAAAGTGACTGCAGTGATTACGAGTATTACTCACCAGTATGGTACAAGCGTGTGTGAAAAATGAGAATCAATTTCCATAAAATTTCTAATAAATATTCCTCCTAAATTCTAGTGTCTGAAAAACCCCTACAGTTCATTCGCATGAATGCAAGGTCTCCTGTTTTCCTAAAATGTTTTGCTTCAATCAGACAGAAAATCATTCCCTGATGTACAGCTGTCATTGCTTTCTCAAGGTACACTTTTATAAGGTAAATATTTAGCTTTTTACACTATTGCCAGAAATACCCTGAGTGGCTGAATCCCTGTAGTGTAACAAAGCCTGTGAAACACAGCTATTAGAGGGTAGCCACAGGCAGGAAGGCGGCTACATCTGGTTATCAAGAGTTAAAACAAGCTGGGCGAGCTGCAAGAATAAAGACAAGATGGGGAGCCTCAACCATTAACACACAATGCTGAGAAAGTCTGATCGATCCCTTGATCAAAGGAGGCCAGAGACCTCTCAAGTTAGAACCATCCCCTATGTGCACATACACACTTTAACCTGCTGAAGCAGAACCGCTGGACAAAGTGTGAGGTTTTACGAGAAAAGTGTGCTATCTAATGGCTGCTGCTGCTCAAAAAGGTGGTCCCACTCCTGCCACCCCCTCACTTTTCTTGTCCCCTAAGTGAGCTCACTCAGTTCATTTTTTTTGGCAGATAACAGGTCACATCTTGCGGTCATATTGGTTTTCTGCTAGTTAAACAGCCTGACCAGGAGCCACTGCCAGTGCCACAGAAGTAGTGTGAACTTCTGGCCAAGAGAGGACATGCTGTTTCTGGTGCTGACAAACTATTAGATGGCTCAACTTGTGTCATGAAACCTCTCCTAGAAGCTTTATTATAAAGATAACTGCAGTCTTTTCCAGGGATCCTTTTCTTTGGGATCCTACCAAAACTTCCGAGTTAGTTCCCAGGCCTCACTGTACACGTCTACGTCTATATTAAGTAGAAGAATATTCCCCAGGCAAAAAGGAGGACCAAGCTGCACCACCTGGGTGCCTTCAGGCCATCTGTCAAAAATGAAAAGTATCTTACGGATCCTGAGAGAGCCAAGTGATCTGTGGGCATGAGAAATCCTAGTTTGTCAACTCAGGAATAGAGAAGGTGATTCCAACTCTGCTATTTGCTGTTCCTCCCTATTAGACAGGTGAGGATCAAGCACATTCAGTCAGGGTTTTGTAAAAGTTGGCACATCAATCAGCATTTTCCAAATCCAATGTGACATAATTAAAAAGGTTAATAGCACAGACCCACTGCTAAGAAGCTAGAAATGCCAGGCTCTGGGGCTAAGTCAACATTAACAGAGCTGTCTCAGCAGGACTTTCTAGCAATAGTCAACTACATTTGCTAACTGTGCACCTTATGGACAGAAAAATTTATTCAAATGTCACTTACTCGTTGCTTTCATATTACATAAATGTATTACTTCACTATGATTCACTTGTGTCTTATTCCACTTCTCAGATGTAAAAGTGCTAAGCTAAATTAAAAGAAATATTGCATGTGGAAATAATGAAGAACTTTCCCACTCGCTGAATCTTGCCATTTGATGCTGAGGTCTAATTTCTTAAGCTTACACAAGCCATTTCTGTGGAGGCTTAGCTTCCTTAGGGCATAAAGTGTCTGAAGAGATTAGGCTATTTTAAAGACATCAGATCCCATCCGATAGAAACAAATTTTAAAAACCTTACCACAATATCAGCCACTTTCATTCTACTAATGCAAGGAACTTTCGTGGTGGGCACTCAATACCATATTTAACAGAGCCCAGTTGCTGTTGAAAATTGCATTCACATTTCATTTAGGCAGAAAAAGAAAAAGGAATTATAAAAGGGTACATGGAAGTTTATAGAGATCCGACATAAAATTAAGGTTCCATGAACGTAAAATTTCCTTTGTCTTCAACAGAGGCAGAATTTCACCTTTCAAGCCCAAACCTTCTCTGACACACAACAGTACATAAAATATAGAAACACTCTATTTCAAATATGAAACACTTGTAAAAATGGGAATAAGAGAGAAAAAGAAAAAAGTCTTTCACTTGGAGGAATACTGAGGTACATTGAATAATATTCAAAAGCAGATATTAATTGAAAAATGTCTATTATTAACTGCAAAATTCCTAATGCTACTAAAAGCTATTATGCTAGATGGCCAAAGCCTTCTAATTTAAAAATTACTTCAGTATGATTCAAGTATACTGAGGTATAAAAACTCTACTTAAAATAAAAAAATTAACAAAAATCATGACGTGCCCATTAAACTGGGCTAAGGCAGTTGGTGTCTGGATCCATGTTAGAATAAATTAATGGTAAACAGTTGGAATCAGGAAGTTCTTAATATGAACTGGCTGAAATTTTGGAAATTATTAAAGCAATAGGAGTCTTTCATGGTTTAGGATAATGTGTGCATTATCCTAAATGCACACATCACAATATGCACATCATGATTGATGTACTATCCATCCACCTCATTATCTTCAAAAGAGAAGTTATTTCAAGGTTCTGCTTTTGTTCACCATGTGCACTAAACCATTTTTGCACTGCAGAAATTCTCAAGAGACCTTCGTACCTGTCATGATTCCACCATTAAAAACTAATATTTTAGAATGACAAAGACTAATTGTCCAATAACTGAAGAGAGCAACTCAAGATTAAAGGAGGAACATCACTAACACAGTAAAAAAGAGCATTATTTCTTCCATAGACAGCTTTGGTCAGTGTTTTCTTTAGGATGTTCAGCATTCATTTCAGTAGTTTTGACACATCTCTGGTTCTTGCTGTCCTTCTGAAGCTCAGTTCAGACAGTGACAATAGGCTGTTATTGATCAATCCAATTGAAAATTATTAGAACTAAACTGAGAAGGCCAACACAAATGCCAAAAATAACCAGTGCACATGCCTGTGAAGAAAGAAAGAAAAGCAAAAATTAATGTTTTACTAAAGGAACCATTTTACATTTCTAAGGCTTATGATGAAAAAATCTGTAAGAACTGGTTTAAATACTGTCTTTTAAAATAATCTCTAGTGTTTCAAATTACTCAGCCTTCAAACACAAGGGATCTGCTTAGGGGGAAACTAAACTAAGCCTGCTCTGGGATAGTTTCACTGGAAACTCAGAGCAGTCTGGTTTGCTTGCTCACACTATCCATCTGCCAAAAAGAAAAAAAAACCCAAAACAACAACAACAAACCAAAACCCAAAACATTTGCCCTTTACAACTCTGAGCAAATTAAGAAATTGAATTCGTATTTTACTCGAAATATAATTAAAGTTACAATGGATTCTTTACATTTTTGAATAGCCAGATGATAATAAAACTACAGTTCAAGAGACAGTAGCTTGCTGATTTATAACAAGGCCCCAAATCTGTTGGAACAAGTGAAAACTTTAATGGTCAGAGAGCACCATTACTACATTTTCTTTCAGATTCCCTATTTAATCAATAGAAGAGCAGCCCTATGAATCATAAGAACAGCAGAAGGACTATGTATAAACAGTTTGTCAGCATTGTAGCCACTGTCATGAAGTAGCTCTGCTTCGCAGTGGTTAAAACAAAGACAGTTACGGTGCAAAAAGCAGACTGCTGCAAAAATTCCAACTAGAACTTAACCTGCTACATGGAAAGAGAAACCATGAAGAGGAGAAAAAAAAGAAAAAAAGATGGTTTTGAGAAGGCTTACATAGAAAACAAGCATAAACACTGTTTCGCTTAAACGCAGTTTGGTTTTGTCCCAGCTGCCCAAACAACATCAGAATAATGTGTAAAAACTGAGGAGAAATTGGATTAAAAGTCAACATCTGAAAACTATAGGGAAAAGCATGTATTCAGATCAACGGTCAGGCATACGGACATACTGCTAGTCAAAAATCTCTTGTGAAGAAGGTGTTTCAGAAAGAATAGACCTATCATGACGGATAAAAGAAAATGCTTACAGATTTTGTGAATTGCAATGAAAACAAGAATTTGCCCCTCATATTACATGCTCTACAGTGTATTAAGATGCATCTAAAATGAGACTGTTTAAATATGATTAGCACACATGGAAAAAAAAGCATACCCCAAGTTTCTGTGGTGATAAAAAGTCCTCTCTGCTAAGTTTAAGATAAAATAGTCCAGGATATACAAAAAGTAGACATGTTGATGTGGTTGAACCTTTAAAAAATAGAAAGTAAGATTTTACTTAGAGCAAGATTGAAGTACATTAGCTTATCATAATATTGAATTTTTTGAAGAAAAGTTAAAAAAACAAAACAAAACAAAACCAACAACCACAACAACTTACCAACTACTCCAAATACATTTTTAATGTCTGGCACGTACATTGCAAACAAAACAACAATTGTATTCAGTGTTAAAGTGACAAGGATATGGCAAATCCACGACACAGGAAGATGAGAGAAAAATACCATCAGTACAGCTTTCCTTGCCTACATAATATGAAGAGAAACATTGCATGGGTAAATACATACATATACATATATTTTAATCTTATCTCAATTTCATAAACTTAAGAATTACATAATTCCAGATATGAAAGAACATTTTAAAAATCAAAATGCAAAATATTAGTAATAGTTAAATGTTTCATCTTTCTGTAGCATAGAGTTACTTTAGTATTAAAGCAGTATTTTTCACGTGGCCATTAGTCTTAAGGAATCACTCCTTTTTTGCAGGGACAAAAGAAGGTCTGGGGGATAATGCTTTGTCTCTTTGAGCATCTGTGGTAGCAAATGTCAGCATGTTGCCAACTGATACATAATCTATACACTACTTCTATATACATAGTTTTGCATGCACAATATTTTTTGGTCCTAACTGAATGAATTTTCAGTTCCACCATGGTATTGATAAACTAAAGTAGCAGTTTTTTGGTGAAATAGGTCAGTATGTGTTTTTAATTTACAATTAAATTGAGTTTTCAAGTATAAGTGTGTTTGTGTGTGGGTGCGTGCATGTAGAAAGGAAAAACCAAGTCAGCAAAACTCAATTTAAGGCGGGGGGGGGGGGGGAGGTGGAGATCAAACTAAATAAACTTTAGAAGTTCTGCATTCTCTAAATTAAAAACAATGCTGTGGGCTAGTTTTAATCTGAAATCTGTCTCAAGAGCACAAATTAGCTTAGTGGTTAGTTGTTATTTTGGAGCTCTCATGGAACATATGCAAATATGTGGTCTTTGATCAATCACTTGACAAGTGAGTAAGATACACAAGACTAGATGTGACTCAAATATTGCAGTCTGCAAAGTATTAGCGTTACCATTGCTTATTGCCAGCTTTAAAACGTTTAGGAGTACTTACTGGGAAATGGATTAGAGGGACTGTCAAAAGCACAGCAAACAGTATGGCTACTTTAACAGTCATGATGACAGTATCATGTGGCAGGTACCTGCTGTAACCTTCTAACAATTCAGAGTCCACTTTGTCTGAAAACAAGAAAAATTAATTGCTTTGTTAATCATTTGACAACTAAGATAATTAGCAACGCATATTAAGCTTACATTCAAATTGATCAATTTGCTTGTGACTAATGTGGAGTCGAGAGGGGCTGCAGATAAGCATCACTTTGGCATTACTGATACACTAGGATACATAACCTTGAGAAAACAGAAAAAAACTTCAGGAGGCGAGTCTCTAAAGCCTCTGCTGAAGCCAAAGCTACTTAAAGAGAAGATACAAATATGAAGCAGGAAGAATTGAAAAGAAAGATGATATGACGTGAAGCCAAGTTACGGTAAAACTTGTTCTATGTGTCTGAAACAGTCAACACTAGATTCTTTTGGTTGAACTAGAAGCCAGAAACAAATTAATTTTGCTAAATCATCTGAATTGCATTTCCTTTTTTTGTCCCAGAAACATTAAGTCATACGCAAGGTAAAATTGCATTATTTGAAAGAAAAGCTGCAATTCTAATTTAAAGGAAGAAAGAAATGTTCAAAACTATGCTAGCGTTATGTGCTTTTACTGTCTATAGTTAGCAATATATTACTATGGAGAAGGATATATTGACATGGAGAACGATAACTAGCATTAGTTACACTTCTAAAAGACATTTCTTATTTAAAAAAAAAAACAAAAACAAAAAAAAGAAAAAAAAGAATAACAAAACTATTGACAATTGAGACTGATTTTTCCCTATGCCAAATAAGTAGACAAGTGCAATGCAAGGACACCTGAAGGCTGTCAGTTTGGATTCTTACAGCACCCAGAGAATAACAGAGGACTGGACAGTACTGGCACCGCACCCAACCAGGCCACACACTTTCAAATGACAGCTCTGTCTCCTTCAGCAGTAGGAATCTCGTGTGCTATCCACCACATGCATATTTAGCTTTGCAAAACAAACTCTATTGTGGAATTAACTATAGTTCTGTATACCACGCATATACCATTGTAAGTGTTACTTCTGTGCTATTCAAGGCAGAAGTCGGACAGAAAGTGATGAATCAATGATGAATCCTTCACTTTTGACTTCTGTCCTTTTAAGGTGAAAATTTTCACTAAGTTAACAGCAAAAGTCAGAGCCCCAAAAGTGATCTGCTACCCTGACTTTTTTTTGGGGGGGGGAGGGGGGGGGGCATACTTTGACTCTATGCTTTTTTGGACTTCAGAATGGACCAAAATTTCCACCAAAGTCTAGTTGCTGTATGACATTTCAAATTCACAGAAAACAATAAACCATCTGAATCACAGAAAGATAAAACATACCTCATTTCAAAGAGGAAGCTCCTTTTTTTGTTTTCAATTTAAAATAAAATATCTTATATTTTCTCAGACCGGTGTTTTAGGAACAATGAACAGATTATCTCTATTTAAAGAAATAAGTTAAACAAGACAACCAAAAAGTAAAAAAAAGAAGAAGCTTGCAAGGGCTGGGGTGGAATGGGGGGGGGGGGGGGGGGGGATAAATCTCTTACAGTCATCCACTGTTGGTTCCAGTGTTTTAGGCTCTTGGAGTCTAAGAGTTACAAAAATAAATCAGGCTTGCAGAAAACCAGAAATGTTCACAGTGAAACAGACTAAAAGTCTACAGTCAAGGCAGAGTCTTGTCCCAAAGAAATTGTGACACTGAAGGTAACAGGAACTGGGATGGTTTCTAGGGCTACTACCATTTTTCTTTTTCCCTTGGTTTGTTTTTTGTTTTGGTTTGGTTTTTGTTTTGGGTTTTTTTGTTTGTTTGTTGGGGTTTTTTTGTACTTCTTGTTGAGATCTCATCTGGAGACAGATGGTCATCCTGCACTGCCTGCTGAATCCTTCAGACGCTCAGAGTGGCACTCAAAATTATATTTTCCTACAAACCACATGGAGACAGTCAGGAAATGGTAATAGTGGCCCATACACTATTAGAGGTTTCAAGACTCCCCATATAATTTTTCAAAGGATTTCAAAGGAGTGTCAAGGGAACATTTTCAGACAGTTATGGTCAGACATACATTTATACTTGGGAAAAAAAGGTGCAAAATCCCCTAGAAATCTGGAATTATTAGCTGCTGAAAGCCAGTATTCTTGGTGCTTTGTCAGACACTATCTCAACCCCATGAAAAGATCAAGAAATATAAAACACTCTGAAAGGAGAGGAAATCATAATCAGAACAATTTTGTCTTACTGCCTTACCATCCCTTATAAGAACTTTTATTCTTTCCAATCAACACAGGTTATCATGTGATCGTCTCATAAAAACAGTGAGTTTTTAGAAGACATTAGAAGAATCCTCATAGATGACTGTGATGCATTTATGAGATAACATTTGTATGAAACTACTCCAGAAGACAGATCACCAAGTAGAGGCAATTCAATTTGACAATGCATGCTATGTAAGCAAAACACACCATAACACAAATTTACAGCAGGATACACAGAGCCAAATGACATTGCTTAGAAAAGACATCACACTGTACCATTATACAACAGTATACCAAAATCACTGCATGAAATAGACACACCTACTTCTGCCAAGGTTATGATGGACCTTTAAAAAAAGGCCATTATGTAGATAAGGGTTCTGAAATCTGAGTACTTGCGAAATGCAAGGATAGCAGATAGACGAAGTCATCTATGTTTAAACTCAACTAAAAAATTATACCCAGAAGTATCAGAAAGTCCAAATGCAGAGTTATTAAACTGGTACTGAAGTACATTGCCACGTAAACTCTACAGCAACTGAAAATGAAAGATGTCAGTAGAATTTGGTAGGGCAAGTGTCATACCCTACCCACTTTTCTGTTTGGTAAATAAAAAGGCATATTTACTTCATCATGCACTGTGTTAACAACACCTCTAAGAAATGTGCATTTCTTGGTTCAGTTCATGTATCAAACAGATACCAAGTCTGGCTCCGGAACTGCATGCAACACAAATTATTAAAGACTGGAAGCATGTGCTAGGAAGCCGAACTCAAAGCTTTTCCTTTTACATTTTTAAATCCTTCCCTAGTCTTTTGTCGTGGTTTAACCCCAGCCAGCAACCAAGCACCATGCAGCTGCTCACTCACTCCGCCTCCACCCAGTGGGATAGGGGAGAAAAATCAGGAAAAGAAGTAAAACTCATGGGTTGAGATAAGAACAGTTTAATAGAATATAAAAAGAAGAAACTAATAATGATAATGGTAACACTAATGAAGTGACAGCAGTAATGATAAAAGGATTGGAATATACAGATGATGCGCAGTGCAATTGCTCACCACCCACCGATCGACGTCCAGTTAGTACCCAAGGAGCGATCCCCCTGTCCCCACTCCCCCCAGTTTATACACTAGATGGGACGTCACGTGGTATGAAATATCTCTTTGGCCACCTTGGGTCAGCTGCCCTGGCTGTGTCCCCTCCCAACTTCTTGTGCCCCTCCAGCCTTCTTGCTGGCTGGGCATGAGAAGCTGAAAAATCCCTGACTTTAGACTAAACACTACTTAGCAACAACTGAAAACATCAGTGTGTCATCGACATTCTTCTCATACTGAACTCAAAACATAGCACTGTACCAGCTACTAGGAAGACAATTAACTCTATCCCAGCTGAAACCAGGACACATTGCACTCCACTGAAGTCACGACATAAAATTAGATGGGCCCTTTTTCCGATTCAGACCTTCTAATTTTCTTATGTTCCTTGTTAATTTTTTTCTGGAGCCCTCTAGTTTGTCTTTACATTACACATAAACAAAGATGCCACTTTGTGCAATCCTTTAAAATAAAGCTTTCCTAAATTGGATGATTGATGGGGATTTTTTTTTTTCCACTTCCAGCAGATTTCTAGTGAAATAGCTAGTGTTCCAATTAATTTGTAAAAATACAAAAACAAAACAAAGAAACCATACATGCTTTGTACCCAAGCTGTATCGGACAGGGAAAACATGCTGCAAACCTTCATGCCTACCTAACATTAGGGCTAGACTTGCTGTGGTCAAATTCCCCTCATAAAAGACAACAGCCTCAGTGTTACTCAGAGACTACGAATGTGCTGGGGTATCACAGGGTTAATAAGTGATGAATGTTGCTAGAAGATATAGCCTCAGCACAGACCTTTCAAACTTGTTGGACAAGCAGACTATTATCAGATCTCAAAATTTCTCACAGACCACGATAAATCTGTTCCCAGCTTTTAAGTGAAAATACTATACAGGCCAACATATAGTGGCAATCGGTAGTCTAATTACATAGCATTAGAGAACATCAACAGACCATCAGCTACAGTTTAGGGACCAATATTTTCCTTATAGCATTTTAGGGCATAAACCCTGCAAAGTTCAGCTACATTAAACACTGAGAAGTCAATGAGACTAATACTTGGCAGTGTTAGGCATATTCTTAAGTCTTCACAGGAATAAGATTTCTGAGGATTCAAGTGTATTAATGCACAAACAAGCCTGAAGTACTCCAGACAGAATGCATTTATCATTTATTATTAGCCTTCATTCTAAAGAATAATTGAAGAATATACTTACCATAAAATGTCAGGTACCCAAACAGAGCAGACAGAAAGTAAATTAGGAAACTCAGACCAATTCCTGTGACAGTTACGTTCTGCATTCTACTTTTGGATGGACTAAAACAAAAAAATCCAGAAAATTAGTGTTGCTTAACCTGTATTGTGGACTACTACAATGCAATCTACATAGCAGCTTGCCTTTCATAAGAAGGCACCATCTTAATTTATGGCCACAAAGTATTTGCTGAGGTCTGTGCTGTCAGTAATATTTAGGGTTTTTAAAAGTATTTTTAATCTGGTAATTAAAGGGCACTTTTCATGCTGACAAGTAACATTGTCCCCATCTTGTAGGGAATTTAGACATACCAGAGTATCTTTTAAATCAAAATTTGCATTTATACAGGATGATATATATACACAGAGCCAGGAACAGAATCTGGGTCAAAAACCCCACTGAATCAGATGTGGCCAAATGCAGATTCAGTTACAGCAATAAAAATTAACTAGTAAGTACCTTAGCAAATGACCTTTTTTTCTCCAGATTGTCCAGGCCAGGACAATGTACTGACACTGATGATGGAACCATATTTGCTTACTTTTCTCTCCTGTAAGAGAGGAAAAGCCAGTACAGACTAAAACTGTACATTTCCCCAAAACACGAAAGCTACTTAGTTTGCATTGTTTGATAGCACTGACTTGAAAATAAAAATTATTCAAGTTTAATTTAGGGGAAGTACTACAGAAATGCTATAATTATATTTTAATATTGCATGTGTTTTCATACATTACCTTTGGAGTTCACAATAAATGGGTAACACTGAGGTATGGCAGAGAAAAGAGAAGGCCATAGTTGGTATTGCATAAGCACTCTAAAATGGAAGAAAAAACATCTTGTAGGTTATTTGTTATTACAGATGGTTGGAAAAATATCTGGATGAATTCAGAATTCAGTTCAAGCACTGCAAATCAGTGGAAACCTTTCCACATTAATATTCTGAGATAGATCTCCACAACACAGAATGGCATCTCTGAATCATTCAACAAAAACTGGACCTTTTCAACTAGCATATCTTCAAGTGGTGGTCATAGATTACTATTTCATGATCGGGAAAGGTCATGCTGTCTATAAGCCAACAACTGAAAGATTCTTTTTTAGCTGTATTGAGGCCAAGTACTTACCTAAGAAGAGTAGGATTTGCCCCAGTCAGTGTATCATTCATAAAATTTTCTAAGTTTTCTAAACTCTAATTTCCATAGCTACCTGTCAAATTACTGATTCCATCATCCTGACTTCACTATTTTCATATTACTCCTTCACAAAAATTTGGATACAGCATCCAGAAAATATAACATGCTTTGGCATCTAAAGTTTTAAGATAGTTATATAATTAAAGTTGCAACCACACAATTAGCAGTATATTATTCCAAAAACTTGTAATGGAAGAGATGACTCATCTAGTACAGTTTACTTCAGTTGCCAAGTGGCAAAAGCCGAAATATAACAAACACTTTTGCGCTGACATAATCAGGCCCATACTGGTAAAAATATGCCACTTTCTATCGATAAAGTTAAAATTAAAAAAGAAGGAGAGAAGGGTCCCAAGATTCTTCAAAGCACAAAAGGACAGATGAAAGGCCAGAATCTCATGATAGATGTTTCTGGTCAAAGCAAAATTTCTTCTCTGATCTACAGATAACATTTGTCTTCTGTTCGCATTGCCAAAGGTGGTTTGGGGTCGGGTTTTTTTCCCTTTTTCTTGGGAGGGTGGTGGTGGTGGATTTTGTTTTTTCAGACAAATGCAACCAACCATGTCCCTCTTAAATTCCACTACGTTACAGGCCTATCCCAGATTTATTCTTCCATTTTTCCCTTCCTCTTCACCCCACAGAGACTAGAGTTCTACATGACACTTCCTCTTTTGCAAGCCTTGATAGGTGGTGACATGATTTAAATGCCACATTAATTAACAAATACCAGAGCTGGCATCCAATGAAATGCACAAGATTGCATTAGGCCTGAAGAATTAGCTTCAGGTAAGAAAAAACTAAGGTTAGGTCCAGGCAGTTTCAGGAAACCTGTTCTACCTCGCCAGGAACTAAAAGTGTGCATACAGCCAAGTAGCATTGATTTCCACCTGAGGGCATATTAAGTTGGCTTGATACGACTGCATCATGAGGCTGACCACTGCTGCATCTGTTATACTTTATACTTTGGTCATATTTGCAAAATGTTTTCATAAACGCTAACTTGGACAGCCAGCCTTCATATAAAAGAGTGAGACTGGATAACACTTGGCAGCAAGTATAGGAAATATTTCAGCAGCCTATAGTTTTACAGAAGAATAGCTTACCCTGGGCACAGTTTAAACCCCAATTCTTTAAAAACCACCCACCCCCTGTAAATTTGCGTATTGTTAATAGAGATTACCTCTTTTGAAAGATGAAAAAGCTTTGCTTTACAATCCCCAGTAGAATTTGAAACCTGTAAGACATACATGCAAAAATATGGCATAATGAAAGAGTAAGTCCAAACCACAGATGTGAAACTTTATTTTCTGTGATGATTAAGAAAAGAAGGAATTTAAATTACCAGTAATTCTGAAAGTGTTAATGTAAAAAGAGCATTACAGTTCCTAATAAAATTAGAAGAACTTCAAAACAGCATGCACTTTACCTGTAAAGTCTCTGTGGCACTGCTAAGAGGTAGAGGACAAGGGATTGACCATTTTTTTATCATAACCTGCAAAGACAGCATATTTAATGTATGAATGATACCCTAAAAATCAGTTTAAATTTAGATATACGTAGCTAAAATATCAGACTGTTGGTATACAAAGCAGGGAGCTACACCCATAGTAAATTATCAGTCTTGACTGGTAGATAGTGAGGCCACAAGAAGGAAGCTTGACAGAAAAACCTGTCAGTGCCATTCCATACAGCTGCTTACCATGCACAGCTGGCAGCCTTATGGCGTGCCTATCTGGAGGTGGTGCACTGAAACGAGCTCTGACATCAACTGAAATACAACCAGCGCTCCGCATTCACTCTCTCTGTGCTCCACACTAACTGCCTCCCGTACAGAATAGCTGCTGTGTTAGCTATCCCAGGCTCTTTCCATAAGTAGACAAGCCCTTAACAGAGATAGAGCAGAGCCTAGGGCTAATCTTAAAAAGGCAGAAACATATGGTTTGGACTAGAAAGCAAAGGAAAAACAATAAATGCAATTATTGTCCCAGAATGTCATTGGGGCTTTAGCTACACCCTGCTGGTTTAGGGACTGCCAAGTAACAGGGCTGAAAATCAAAGGGAAATTAAAATAAGAAATGTTACCTCCTTTTCCAGGAGCCTAGTTTAAAATGATAGTTGCATTGCTCTCCTCACCCTAATTAATTTCCTATTGTAGTTGCCTGGCTTTAGAGGTTGTAATTCTTTTGAACCCTAGAGCAAATAATTAAAAACTTAATTAAAGACTCAGATTCACGAGAAAAATAACATGGAAGAGAGCGCTTCTCCTGGCTCAGAGAACTACTTTTTGCTTGCAGCCAAGTGGTGTTTCCCAGAGGATAGGGATTAGATGCTCCCTCGTCACCAGTGCCAGGAGAAGCAAACAAATGCTACCTCCGGCCAAAATGTGGGGAAAAGAAACTGCGGGTACGCAGCACGCCGAGTCCATTGTGGCAATAACACAGGTCTTAAATTGCATGACTAAGAACAACTCACAACAACTCAAGGTATGGAACTAGGTAGCAGCTTGCTCAACAGCAGTCTGCAAACTTCGTGAAAAATTATTGTCAATGGAAATCCTCCAAGCATGTTTCTGACGCTAAACTGGCACTGCTTTCTACCAGGAGATCTGTTCTTACCTGCTTACTGATTGGGTAAACTGCCTCCCTCTGTGCAAAGTGAACTGCAACCTCATCTGAGCAAGGGTGTAAAAGAAAGGACAAGAACATGCATCAAGAAGTTCCACCAAAAAGTGAGCAAGGGAGAAGGTGGAAAGAACCAAACACTAAAATATAACTTAGGCCTGTACCGTACATATGCATGACTCTGTCATATGGGTCACCCCTGCTTCATCTCTTTCTTACACACTAAGCTGAGGCACAGATGCAGACTGCTGCTGCTGTAGTACCATAACTGTGGATGCATGGCTATGCTATGTCTCCAGGAAGCCCAAGGTTGTTGGCTAGCTGAAGACATTGATGAGGCTGAGCAAGAAGGCAGAATATTTTTTCAAGAAGATCTCTTTGTATTTAAAGGTACCCAGACAGGGGAAATAAAGGAGAGGCTTTGAAGGCTCCAAAGTAGAAGGCTTTGTGGGAACTCTGGCTAAGGTTGGAATAGGCTTCCTGAGCAATGAAAAGGAGCAACGCTAAAGGGCAAGCTTTGGGGAAAGTGAAGTGTGCCTGGCAGTGGTGGGAGCAAAGACATACATAAACATTGCAGATGGAAGACAAGACAAGCCAAACCTAAAAAGCTGAAGAACATTTTTCTAAAATAAAATTAATACAGATTAAGATCAGATTGAAATGGAAATAAAAGGAGACAAAATAAAATGCACTAGGTGCATTTAGAATCTAATTATATTTGCCCATCTGCTTAATTATTCAAATCTGTTTGGGTTTCCAGTTGTAGTCTTATGAGGTTCCCCCCAACAGGAAGAGATTTTTAAGTTGGCAGCACAGCTCAGTTAGCTGAGCAGTCACGCAGGCAGCACAATCTTCCTCTGGAACTTTAAGCCTATTTCATATAAATGTTGTCTTTTGAGTGTAACAAACATTTGGTTTTAAGTGTAAAAAACCCTAAAACCTAAAGAGAGATTCTAGTGGAAATAGGGTTTTAAACCCATACCAAACACTTCTAAAAATAAAGTTAGAGGCTCAAAATGTTCTAATCTTCTCAATGATGTTGCTTTTTTGTATCCTGCAGAAGGAAAACAGGAACCCCTTTATTCTAACAGTATTGACAGCACTCAGCAAAGAGGGGCTCTCTGTGCATAACATCATTCATTACATATGGCAGGTTCCCAATCTGCATTACATCTTGTTCTGGGAACACAAACAAGATATTTAGAAAAATACCATCAGGAATCATTAACACCTCTGTTAAACCAGCTACCAATAGGGTTGTCTCCACAAAAAAAAGAAAAATCTGTCTTTACTCTTCACCAATATTCAATATAGCAAGCGGGGAGGCAGTAAAAAAAGTTTAATGATCACATTTAATTTCTTTTCACTTCAGATTCAAGTCAGGAGTATTCAACAATCAGAAACAAAAGTGCTCAGGACCTCACAGAATCTGGCTTTGAATTAATAGTTACATATATTTGTTTTTCTCCCAGATCAGCTCATCTCAGTGTTTTCACTTTTTTCCTAGGGAGGACTACAACCAGTGTATTAACTTTAAAGGAAAAGATACTAAGCACAGAGAGGAGATACGTGACCTGCCAAAGCCCCACAGCAGAGCACAAAGAGTACTCTCTAGACCTTTTGCTCAATGCACTCACTAGACCATACTGACCAAGACATATGCCATCTATTGTACCTATCTTTTCTGCAGGCTGTATTAAAACTGGCTTGCTGGCAAAAAGCTGAACAGATGGTATGCACTTGAAAATGCACAGAATTATTGTATATGCAAAACATAATTGTATTACTTCCATATGACTAACACAGTTTTCTTCTGGAACAAATTAAAACATATCTGCCATAAAGAAATTAACATTGTGCAAACTAAAACACCATTTCAACGGCACGTATCACCCACTTCAAAGCAATTAGATATGAAAACTAAACCACAGTTAATGCCTTTGATTTTCAGTGCCTAAAGAAGTCAGAGAAAATATTCTGTGAAGAGTATTAGTTTTCTTTAAAAATCTGCAATGGCTTTTAAAGATTTTTACCTCAATTAGATTTACTGTGGCTGCTTCTTTGTCATTTAACAACAAAGAGTAACCACACACGTTTAACCATTTCATAAGAAATCCAGTAGTCTGTGTACTCCTTCGTTAGTACTTTCTACCTACTTTGCTGATACTCAGAACTAAACCCTAGCTTAAATCATCCCAGCTTGACACGTCTGCACACAAGTCTTGCTTACACACTTGCTTTTTCAGAGCCAAAAATTGTTTTCAAATGCATCCACCCATTACAACAGCTTTCTCCAGAGATGCATACACATTCCCATTGAAATCCAAGAGCTGAACTTGTTTTAAAACAACTCTTGCAACTACCTTCAGCCAAAGGCCTATTTCAGCATTATAGTTAGTGGGTTTGGGGGGGGAAGGGGGAGGGTCCCCCCTCCTTTTTTTTTTTTAAAGATAAAGTTTAGGAGAGGTCAAAAGTTAAGATAATTTATAAATATTACAAATGAATTTCCATTAGCTCTGGAGAGGCTGTAGCTGCTCCTCAATGCTCAGCTTAAGAAGAATACTTCCCAAGGTCCTACAAACACTGCAGTTCTCCAGGGATACCCTAGGGAGATGTTTTGACAGCTTTGAAGTTTGGTTTTATCACATGGTTTAGTTCCTAATGGATTGCCTTGGTCTCCTGGATGGCATGTTTGTTCAACTTGCCTTCAAGTCTGTTTATCCCTTTGTAAAACAGGTATTAAATGCAAGTCAATGCAAGCCAGAATGACAGGGGAGAGGGGGAACATTTTTCCAGGCTCCCAAAAAAAGATTCCTGTTTCTATACCTAGATGACAGAGTGCGAGTTGCTTGGTTGTACTACAGATTACACATGTGCATTAACATACTTTTTCTCTGTAAAAAGAATGATAGTGCAACTTAAAGGCATATTTTCCCTCTTAGATCTGCCTAGCAGGTCTCAATTTTGATATTTGGAAACATCTACCTCACAGGGGCCTTGAGAGGGTGAACATCAGGGTCAAAAACCCCCATATGGCTGGGAAAAGAACTTTTCCTTTCAGCGGGGAAGAAGAATAAGGTCATTGACGTATTAATGAATCTTGTAAACTGCCTTAATGAAGTTCTAGTTTTCTTTGCCTTTTTTTGAACTCTGTCACTCCATTATACATGTAAATTTAATTTATTTGGAGTATATTAAATTTTCTTCTGCACTAGTTGCAGTAAGTAATAGAAGCTAAGAAAACAGAATTCCATTCCACTACTAGTAGGGAAACAAAAGTATACGTGCCAGCTCCCTTCACTGCACCGTCAGCAAAACAAAAATATTGTTACATTTACCAGTCCAAAATATAATTATTTTTAAATCTTTTCACATGCTTGAAAGTTCATATACATTTCCATGCCTCTGCAAAAAAAATGTAATCTGTCCAAGCAAGCACATACTGAACTTAAGGAAAACTCTAAATTTCACATAAAAAGTTAAGTGGGGAAGGGGAAGACAATTCATTTCAAAACAAGCTTATGAAAACATTCAAACAATAAGAAAAAAAAATAGATAAGCTGTGCACAGATTTTTAACTTACCACAAGAGCAAAGTACACCATAAAGAAAAATGATAAACTACTTGTGTAGCCAAGAAAGCCTGTAAAATAACAGTAAAAATAAAAGAGAATTTATAAGGAAAGTGATCCTAATGTACAGCTAAAGCTTTACATTTTAGGCATGTTTTCTATTACAGTGCTTGGTATCTGGGGCTTAGGACTCAGAATAACAACATTCCAACTGCCTGTCACAGATCATTTATGTAGTTTTGTAGGGCAGAATTAGAACTGGCTTACCACTAATGGCATGCTGTAAGTAAATGCAGCTCTTTAATGTTCTGCTGTAAAGATTTTATTTTAGTATTGCAGACAAAATACTACTGCAACCCAAGTAATAGGTTAACTAGGCAGGGCTGGAAGGCAGAACACAGTACAACAACTGAAGTAATCCCCACCATCACCAGCCCCCTGCCAGTTAAAATAAATAAATAACCCACTAAGGTTTTAAAGTCTTCAATTGTAATTGCTACTAAAGTAGAATAATGTTCGCTTCTCTCCTTTAATTACTCACCGATTTTAGGAAGAAGCGCAAGAGGAAAAACAATGCAGACTGAAGTAATCAGTAGCAGCAGTCTCCCATCAAGGTACCATGACCTGTTGGAAAATCTATTTATGATTGATGCAAAGCTCAAGAGTCCTAAAATATATGTTCTACTTTAAAACCGATCTTGGACAAAATAACCACCAGGACAAGAAAAATAAGTATTTTCCAGTCTCACATGCTGTTTACGTGAATTTGTACTCCTAGTTTCTATATTGTGATATAAAATAGAGCTCCCAGATAATGAGGAAGCAGAGCAGTGTCCCGTAACTAACCAGCATTGCAGGCAATGTTCCATAGGCAAGTGTCTGCATGGATCAGGGGTCTGATGTGTGTTATTTCTCTGCAGCACAATAAGCAAATCCCTGCCTTTATTCAAAGCAATGATCAGAGAGCAAGGGTATTTCATACTCTACGGATTTCCAAGAGAAGTACTTACATAGTACGCTACATATATCTTGAATTAGATTACACCGAGTTGCATATTTCAGTTATATTTTCAGTTGCATATTCAGTTATGTTTTCTCAACATACCAACTTTCTTTTCTGCCCAAGTTTCATTACACCTATCATTACAGCATTCAAATAATAAAAGAAAACAACAAATAAATCAACTTTCAGTTATTTCGAAATGATGTTTGCTGTCCAGAGGTGATATAAGAAAGAACAGCAATAAAGAGGACTTTCTTATCTTTAACTTTGCACAAAGCAGTCACTCATTTTTTGCATACATCCACACAAGAATTAAAAGACAGAAGGGATGGAAATTGTAATAATAAAATCTGCTATAATGTTTAAACATAAAACTATACATACAAAAAAAGCATTGTAGAGGCATATGAAGTCTTAATGGATTTAAAATCTATTCAAAGAATCAAAATCTCATCTCCAAACTGAGGAAAGTACAGATGGATAAGTTGTTAAGAAACAGAAACATCTTGAGGGTGGCTCCCCCTAACTTGGTAATAACCATATCCTGTACTGATAAACATCTTGTACATCAGCCTCCAACTTTACTACCAATAAACACCCTGGCCTTTGACCTTCAAGTTTATTTAGTCCAGGATATGGTTAGCAGCTAATAAACAGGCAGCACCTCAAGTTATCATAAGGAAAGTAGCGTAACACTTATGTTAAAGAAAAATTACCATATATATATTTTAACTACTGTCATACATCATGGACAACCACTTGCGTCACTCATTTGAAAAAATATGTAATATAAACGAACAGAGAAATTTCAAGGTTGAGAGCGTCTTCACCATATCAAAATCAAAGTAACCCTTTAGTGACAATGTCTATATTAAAAATGACTTAAAATACATAATTCTTAAAAAAAAAAAAGTATTACTAGCCTAGGTCTGCTACTGCTACAGTGAAAGAGCAACTTTGCCAAGATCAGCTCCCTGCTGTAGTATTCTTCACATTGTTATCATTTAGCGTTCACATATTTTGAAACTTTTTCTTTCTTACTAGTATGGTGGATGTTCAGATTAGGAGGAACAGTATCATAGCAGTAGGCAAAAGTATAATGAATGCTGCACTGTGTCCATGTGGGACCTCTATTTTAAGTCTCCCGATTCTAAGCATGCAGCAAATCCACAGTTACTATCACAGCTCACAAGCTCAGCAGGACAGAGAAAAAATTATTTTGGTTACTTTATGGTAAATGAAAAAACATTTGTGGGGAATGGAGGAAAAGAGAGGAAAGCTGCAATGAGGTGATGGGAAGGAGAAAAAATAATTTTGTAAATGGCTTAATTTTGGATTACCAATTCATTTCTTTAAAAAAGATGTCAAAAACCTAATAGTGGACCATTTACTGGTTATCAAAAAATGTGTCCATTTTTTCCTCAAAATACTGTTGTAGAAATACACTTATTTTCCAAAGGCAGAATAAGTGTTTTGATATTGCCTTTAAAATCAGTTTGATCTGCAAATTTAATCCTATATGATAAAAACATTCCAAATATGAAATATGGAATATAAATCCTTGACTCTACTGAAAATGCTTTGGCATGCAGATGTTCCTCCTCACTCCCCCACATTTTAACTAAAAGCAGACATTTATAAATCGCTTTAATTTCATTCCTGAATGCAAAAGGACAAGAGATTCATATGTTCTAAATTAGGATTTTACTCTCAGTCCATATCAATTATATAACACACAAGCAAGACAACTTAATTGCATCAATCATATCCTCCTGACAGGGTCATTAAATGTTAACAGAGGGCTCACAAATTACAACTTTTTAACACAATCCTCATTTGAAACTATGTTCATATCATCAAAACTATGTGGAATTCTTGTTATGCAGACAGACTGAAACATCTCAACTTGTAATTAACAAGTATGTTGTATGTTTTTGGTTTTTTAATAAAGATATGAACATGTATTACACACTGGCTCTGAGCCTTTCAAACACATGTACACCTGCTAACCTTTATCTATAAAAATAATTCAACGTGCAAAACATTCTTTAAATGGCTTTCCCAAATGTATGGCTTGGGAGGCTTTATGCATATAAAATATTTTCACAGATAGTTTAACTGACACTTTTGATACATTCTAAATACAGTTAAATTCCGCACCCAAACAAAAGCATATCAGATGCTGTAATGACTTAACAAAAACAGTTGTGCAACAACATCTGGAAACAAGTGGTCCAGTTAAAGAAGTTTAATCAAACTAGTCGATATTTATGCCTTTTGCGTAAATAAATTGCTGCTTAGGCTTGATATTTGATTACCTATTTTTGTTGAACAATTTCCTATAATTTAAAAACTCTGTTAGTGAAAAACTACTCTTGACATCTGTGAAGAAATACACAGAAACAAAAGATTATGGTCTACCACGGCAATTCATATGGCAAAATATATGAAATATAGATGTGGACATACAGAGAAGGTCAGCTGTGTGCATGTACCTAGCATGCTGCTTGACCACTGCATTTGAAACATTTCATTTGCTTAGGCAAAGAATAGAGGAGTCAAATAAACATTTATCAATGGAAGAACTCCCGGTAACAGAGGCAGAAACAAGATGAGACCCAGGTTGACAAGCAGCTGAGCTGTGGTTAGTATTCCTATGGACAATTCCAGCTCCTTCTAAATGCAAAATTGAATTTCATTCCCACCTCAAACTGTAATTTCAGCTAAGGAAGAAGTATAGGTGGTGGCATTGCTGATGGTGCACTGAGAATTACAATGGCTCAGATGATTTGTAATAACTAGTTCAACTGCTGCAACCTGTGTGTTCACCAGTGTTCGCATCCAGAAGATCTGCACTAGGACCTTGATAAAGAAAGGTGGTGGGTGTGTTATCAAATAGGCACTTTAATAAAGAAGTTGTTTATACTGCTTTTTTAGACAGAACAATCCTTTGAACAGTATGCATGCATGTGGGACCTCCAGATTCTACCTATTATGAGTTTTCATAAGCTGTTTGTTTAAAAGTGTATCTTGGGAAAAACCACTTTGCATAAACAGAGCTGACAAAAATCAAAAACAGTAGTAAATGATGTTATAAGGTAAATTTGGGGACAGACTGGAACACACATGAAGCAGATACAGTAGCAGGCTCAACGCCACCATGTATGAAGAGTGGGGTTAAAAGTATGATCTTGAAGGAGAAAGTGATAGCACACAAATGAAAAGCTGATGACTACCACAGCTAGAAGAGATACATTAGCAGACTAAAAGTGACATATAAACATAAAACACAATAGCTTTTAAAAAAAAAATAAAAAGGAAAGCCCCTTACTAAAAACATATTATTGCAAGGGCCGGGATGGGCAGAAAGACAGAAAGCAAGATTACCACCACACTTCATTTCTCAAAATGTTTATTATAAAATTGAGAAGTTATAAATGACAAAATATGAAGCAACTTTTAAAAAACTAATTTCAAATTTAAAATTCATCCACAACATTCAGGAGTAATACAAGCATCACACTGCCTTGATACAATTTCGCCACATTTCAAAACAGAGAAAGTTTTGAGCTTGAAATGTCTGAAAATTGCAATTTGGAAAAACAGCTGTAACACAATCTAAGATATATGTTACATATGATATATACTATGAAAGACAGCAGCACTGGAACAACTCAAACAAGGTATTTCAGTGCTAAAGCTGCAATGTTTGTCTTAGCATAGGCACAGATTTCTTGCAGCAGTTCCGATAGAAATCTGAGGGACACGCTCCTTACATACAGCTTTATAGCTCAATTGCGAAGAACAATTTCTTTACTGGGAGCCAAGTCAAGGAATTATAAACCAAGTCTGGAAACCTGGCATTTTTCCCAAGACAAGTCCCATTACTGGAGCAAGACAACAAAATATTTAAATTTTAATGTCTGCCGGTTTTTGTACTGTGGTTTTGAAATATGTGAAGTGATAACATGACAGCAGTTTAAACATTTCTTCTCCTCTCTCTCCTGTCCCCTCCTGCTTCCCCTTTTAAATTTTTACAGAAGGAAGATTTCTGTAGATGGAGTTTTGCCACTGACTTTAAGGTCGTCTGATGGGAAATTGCTACGAGGAAAGAATCATGCTCTGTGTGTGTGCTGCAGAAGGCTTGCACATGCCAAATATATTTCATATTCCAAGAACTCCTGTAAATAACTAATTTTTTTAGCATGTGAGATCAAAGGGAAGTGTCAGTACCCATCTCCTTCAGCAGTCCTGAACCACTTTCTTCTTCAAGACAAATACAGAACGTATGAAGCATTTTTCCTTACCCACTCTCGTCTCCATTTAAGAACCCCGCAACAGCACCAGGAAGTTCAGACTTCACAATTAAAAGATAAGATGACATAGCTGCAAACAGAAGCAGAACAGATTTAGTAGAGGAATACCAGCATCCCTGGTTGTAACAACTAGCATGGCTTAACCAGAGTGATTAGTAATGGAACATCTCAGCTATGTATTAGACACCATGGCACCAGAATCAGAATTTATTTTCTCATATACTTCCTTTAAAAATAGCTGCAAATCCCTGAGTATTGCACTGATGTTAGCTAATGCCTCCAAAGAGACTGTTACGATGTGAGTCTTGAAAAAAGGAAAACATAATCCAAAGGACTAAAAGGCAAAATAATATAAAATATAGGCCTGACCTTTTACCTGGGAATACGGACCTACAGGCTAGAGACAGACCACAAGGCTGCAGCATTTCTCCTTGCTCTTTACTCTTTATAAAACATTGTTAATGACAAGAGTAAATAATAAGATTTGTTTCTATCAATACAATAGGTTTTTTTAAAGAGTCAGTTTTTATTGTTGTTCAATTGCTTTTATACTAAATAAATATCTGACAGAAATTTAAAAGACAAGAATAGGACCTTAAAAGGTTTTTTTATATACGGCATGATTTAGCTGTCGGAGGTAAGAGGATTATCAGTGACAGACCTCCACCTCTCATGCTAAACCCACCACCAAGAAGATCCCAACAACACCATCAAATGTAAAACTATACAGGAACTGCAAATCAGAAGAGAAATTGCTAGTTACTTACAACAGTCATAGGAGTGTCGACTTGAAATTAAGCTTTCATAATTATATTCAGAAGAAAGCAATGATGCATACACATAAATCCAAAAGCTACTTCACTTTTCTCCTTTACTATATAAAATGATCAAAGGCATAAATGAGAGGGTCTTTAAATTACAACTTACACTAACCTGATACCTTCACATACTGTTCGTGTCACTTTTTTCTTTTAAATAAGCAGCAAGTATTTATATGAATCAAAAACCAGCAGAGAATTACTCAGAAAAATGAAGCTTTACAAACAGCTTAACTGAATATCAAAGCCTACATGAAACTAATTTCCATCCTTCAGCAGAAAATAATTTTAGTAACGTGTTGACAAAATTTTAGTTACATTATAAGCTTGACAAAAATTCATCTGTAGTATTCAAATTTTACTGTTCTGTATTTAGTAATTCTTGACAATTTTACTGTAGTGTATTTACTAATGCTTTAAAACTAAACCATAAAGGTAAACTAGCAAACTTCCGTAAGCTGATTTTTTAATAAGTTTGTGGGGTTTTTTTTAAAGGAATGTTTTGAACCTTAAAAAAAAGTGCGGACTCAGACACTGCTGCACTACAGCAGTTAATGTTAAATTTTGAAGAAAGTTAATGTGGTCTCTCTAAAGAAAGCAAATTCTATTAAGACAAAGTGACATCTACCTACTGCGAGGTTAAATTAAAACCATTTGGTAGGTCACTAAATAAGGAAATACTCACTTCTTCATAATTAAAAGCTCTGGTTTTTTCCCAATATTCAAGTGTATTTTCCTGCTGACATATAGCTGTTGATTGCGTCTGGC
This sequence comes from Astur gentilis, assembly GCF_929443795.1. Classification (NCBI taxonomy): domain Eukaryota; kingdom Metazoa; phylum Chordata; class Aves; order Accipitriformes; family Accipitridae; genus Astur; species Astur gentilis. Next base: position 16,515,250 of record NC_064904.1, read on the forward strand.
GAGGTGTTTATCTGCTGTCCTGATTTTACTCTCCTCCTTGCATACAACAGAATGTAAATGCCACCACAGAGAAAATGACAGCATGCATATTTCTAAATTACCAGAATTTGTAAGTAAATTAACACAATTTCTCACACTAAGCTACAAGCGGATGCATATTTCACCCTAAGCAAAGACAGATTTTTAAAAAATTAAGTGAGGGGAGGGGGAGAAGAAAGATTCCTCTAAATTATAATTCAACTTTATGTACCCATTAGCCTTCTTTCTTGTATTATACAATACTTTATACACAAGCAAGTCAGAATTCTCATGTATTTATGTCCTTCAGAAAGATTTCAAAATTAGTTCTTTTGCAGCCTCAGCTGCAGAAAGCTTCAAATTAATTTCCAGATCAGATTTCTCCTAATATGCAATCTCTCACTCTTCCCTTGCATTCCTATTAGCCTCTGGCTAATCATTTGATCACTTATCCTTTGTTGTGTGCTTAGTCTTTGTTTTTAAAAGAGGAGTCCTATTTCACTGAATTCCGTTCCTAAGTAGGGAACCAATCATACACCAAGAAACTTGCACATGCTAAACATTTGTATGCCTCTTTCTTCCTTTCTCTGGGCATACGGGAAACAATGTCACATAGTAGGATCTCCCCCCCCCCCCCCCCCCCCAGTTTAAATTCTCTTGTTTGTTCTAGAAGATGAAGAAAATAAATAATAAATAATTCTGTTTATATCCTGATACTTAGATAAGACATGAATCTCATACATAAACCTAAGCAGGACACCCACGCTAAATACAGTTTAAAGAGTCAAATCCTGCATTTTCTTCACTTACAAACACAGTTGTAATTCTCCTCATGAGCAACAGCTCCTTGTAGCTTTACTTAGCATGACAGAAGAGATGCTAACCACCATATAACTCTCTGAAACACACTACAAAGTAAGCAGAAAACTTTGTTTTTTAAAGCAGAAACTAACAGTGAAGCATCTTCAAAAAGGGCATAGCAACTTGAAAAATTTATCTCAAGTAGGAATAAAGTGCATACAGTACAACAGACAAAAAGTCATGTATCCTTTGCTCCAAATGACAAATTTTACTTAACTTCCCTGACGCCCACCAAGACCGAAGCCATGTCAAGTTACATTGTAAAAATTAAACATGAGCTATCCTTGGCAGTCTTAATATATAACGGAAGGAAGAGATTACACAGTCACAAGGCTAAACTGTGACACAAGTGAACACAACAAAAAGCATACCTTTGTGCTTTGATTTATTCCACTTTGAAATACTGACTTCCTCTCTTTTTGAAAATAACGTCAATGTTTTAAAGGCTAACTTCTAAGGCACCTTTTATCATACACAAAAGTTACAATAAACATACATTCCTCTTCAGAAGGCAAGCGTTCAAAAAAAAATTTGCAGAAGTCAGAAGCAACTTTCCCTTCAGAGTTCACTCCCCCTTGCACGCACATATTACGAGAGCACAGAACTTACTGCTCTTGCAACCCAGCCTCATCCCCTAAGTCAAAAAAAAGAATGTTTTATTCGTGTCACCTTCTCTTTGTAACTTGAGACATCTATCTTTAGCACTAAATGAGACAGGTTTCCTGCAGAACCAATGGTGTACAATGACGTAGTTTGAGGCTTTAGCAATATGCATATGCAACAAGTGCTGAACTATAACTACGTAAGCAACCTTCATATAGTCACTTCCTAATCTTCAGGTCCTGAATTTGTATATATTATGTTATTTTTAATTAATTTTCAGTATGCATCAAGAGCTACTTGATGAAGAACTAAGCAGGTCTGAACTTCTCAATAGGACTTGACACAGAAATGCCATAAAACAGTATTCAGCAGAAATCAAAATTATATTACTACTTTATTATTCAAGAGGCTTACCACTGTCTTGACAGCAGCTAGAAATCACATTCTTAAAATACTTATCACTTTGCCTGTTTTGAAAACTTGGTATTAGCTCTCTGACAGAAAAAAAAGATGGTTTTTAAAATATAAAATAGGGTACTTGCTTTATACTTCCATTATTATAACCTGTAGTGCTACCATGAGATATGACCCTCTATAAACATACATACCAAGCACACATTATTCAGAATGTCCTTATTGTGCTACAGTGTTGTTTGACACTGAGCATGTCTGCTCCTACCTGAAAAAACATTAGTTGCTGGAAAAAAGGGAAGTCAAGGTTATGCTTTGAAAACAGTCCCCAAAATGCCTCTTCTGAGGTAGCTCAATCTTAAAATCAAATATGTGAGCGGCTTTCTGGTTACCAGAAAAAGAAGTGTAACTTTTGTTTATTATCCTACCCAAAAAAAGTTCAACTGCTGAAGTCCACAGAAATGATGCAAGAGAATACGTACATTAAACTTAGGTGTAAACATATAATTTATTCATTCCTTAGAAAACGGTTGGTGATAAATCCTTTCAAATCACTTAATTGAAGGGCCTGAATCTAACTCTTCTGGTTGGTTCTTCCTAACCTTCCGCTGTAACTGATCATATTAGAGCACTATAAAGATGTCTTACATTATTAAGCACTGTGCAAAAATGGAACCAAGCTACCCTCCAGACTTCACACAGGAGAAGACATAGGGGAAAGAAGGGGCTGGGGGAAAACAGACTCTATCAATACAGCCACACTGGCTCTTCAGAGGGGTGCTGATTTGGGAGTCAGGACAAGTAGACAGAGCAATCCCCATTCTCACCTGGGGGAATACCAGATAAGAGAGAGATTCCTCACAAATGCTTATAGATCATTAAGCTAAATGAAAATGCTTGTAACTCTCATCCTTTAAAGAGTTCAGTCAGTCAGATCCCTATTTTTCCCAAAATACTGAAAAGATTAAAGGCTGAAAGACAGAAACAGAATAAACACTACCAGTCGCTGCACGCTCCAGCCCAACCAAGCTGCATCTTTCATAGCAACTGCATGTGACAAACCCCTTTGGGCTTGTGTCTTCCCTTGCTGGTGTGGAGGTTGTTTAAAACTGAATCTGTCCTCATCCAAACAACGTGACAAAGTTAAAAAGGAAAGCAGAGAAGGATTTCAAGAATGAAAGTGAAACTAGAGAGGATTTTGGGCAAGCTCCCCTTTTTCCTGTCAAAGAATTAGAATGGAATAGCAAGATAGGGAATACTTCAGTATTGCATTTTGCTCCTCGAAAGTAATCAGAATTGTGCAAACACCAGGAATGATGCATGGATGCCACTGAAAACCATCAACTGTTTAAGCCCTCACATCATATGGCCTTAAGAGCATGCTCTTTTCATTTTACAATTAATCCCCCTCATATTTGATTTTAAGAAGTCTCCCAATTACTTTAAGTATTGTTTTTAATATTTCCTCTTAGTGGAAACTTAGAAAGAATTTGTTGGGCTCATTTGTTTGCTTTTAAATACAGATGCAGAATAGAGCATGTGAAAGCAGATGTAATGCTTGTTCATATGGAGAAGTTCTGAGAACAGAAAAAGGTTGTCAACTTCTTTGCTAGTCTTCACATTATGGACGCTCATCCTGATGAACTTCCGCTCCCCTGCTTCCCTTTCCTTCTGTGTTTAGCTTTTATCTGAATTACTCTGGAACGTATCTATGGCAAACTTAAAAAAAAAGTGCTTCTTATTGCACAGGGAACACGTGGGCAGCAGATTTATTTTGGTAAAACTTCATTAGTTTAATTGTATTTGTATAGCTATGCTAAATGCTAATAAAACTGTGTTCTACACAGGTCTTCATATATTCCATTCTGAAGTAGAGCTACAGGTTGGGATTATTGTTGGGGTCTTTATTTAAAGCAGACTTAATATTCTTTAGAGTATCAAACCTTCCAACAACCATTCACTGCAATACAAAAACAGAAGAGCATGGGCCATCAATTGTTAAATTAGTACAGGAGCTGACAAACATGCCCTTAATTAAGGCAGCTCTGCACTGAAAATCCTCACTTTGAATCAGTAAGGATAATTAGGGTTGCAGGTCAAAAGCAAACACCACTGTGAAAACAAACATTCGTGTTTGTTCGAAAACAGAATTAGATTTCCCATACTTAAAGGAAGCTCAGTGATTTCTTAAGGTTTTAACGATGCAGGTCTTGGCATGTAACAAGCAGTATTTTATTATTCCATGATTTGCACCTCCCCCCCCCCCCCCCCCCCCCAAAGTTTGCAGAGTATCTTACTCTGATTACAAAGAGGTGGTTACTCCCACCGACCTCCCCATTCTCAAAAAATAGTTGCTCCATTTAAATTCAAGACAAATTTTGTAAATACTTTTAAAACTAAATTTCAGAATCGATGAACTCTGGGGAGAAAGAAACCCCAACGAAATAATTTGCAAAACAAAAAAGCCCAATTAACTTGATAAAACAAGGTATTTTTTTCAATCCACGCACAGCATTTGTAAGTACTGACTCACAGAAAGCATACCTATATCCCAGCCCTGGCAAATGCCAAAGTGAAATATTTCCTTGTTTACCTCATGCACACAAAAAGGCACGGGGGATGTGGAATAAAGCCGGGGAAGGCTGGAGGTTCTGGTGGCAGCTGGCAGCCCCCACAGGCCAGCCAGGCCAGCGGACGGTAGTGGGGGGCAGCAGCACTGCTCCCCCCACCACACTGTCCGCACCCTCTCGCTGTTCTTCATAAGCATGCTTCTGCCTCGATTTACTTTGGGAAGCTTGAAAAGCATGAACTATCCACACGTCCATATGTATTTAACAGGCAGTACATTCGGAGGAGGGTTTCTGTGTATCGTCTGTCACGTTGACTGTATTAACAGGCCATAAAATCCAGCTAAAGAACTGAATCTCTCATCAGAGCTAATCCCGTAGCTTCTATTTACTGCCTATAGCATTCAGGCAGACCCGAGGATAAAACAGTGCTCCAGGGATTCTGAACAATCTTTTTTTCCTCATTACTTATTCTTACAAAGAAGAAAAACATGTACCTTTGAGGACATGTTAATTGCAGAATATTGAAACAAAATCCTCAAGCACCAATTTACAGAAATTACACTTAATTAAACTGTATTTATACTAGAAAGCAAATAATTCTTTGTAAAATTAAGATACCTGTCTGGAAAGCTTAGTTCCAAAGAGGGACTGCAATGATCACTTGGGTACAAGCCAAGGAAGGCTAGTTACCCACACTGATCCGCAGCATGAGAATTCCTCTGTCTATCTCAGCCTATCGAAAGAAACAGAAAAAACAAAATAAAGTCTGTTGCAAAAGTTCTCCCACAGACCACCTATGCTATGTGGCTGTACTGCAGGTTCTACTGTTGCACTTAATCCCTCTGCTAATAAATTTTAAATAATTAAACTCGTGTTCCCAGCAGTTTCAATTTATGTCTCTGCGTATCACAGCTACCAGGCCCTCTGCGCCTGGCCGTATCTCCCTACAGCAGTGACCTTCAGCTGATACCAGCCCGCAGCCCAGAGAAGTATGCTGTAAAACTCTCTGCATACTTCCTGCTAGACCTCAATGCTGAAGATTTGTTAGTGTTGGCAACAGACTGAGCGCTGCTCTTGTGCAATGCTTTATTGTGTTTGTCTCCATTTTTCCACCAGCCTTGCTAAAATAATTCTTTCTCTAACTTCATTACATATCCTTTAAGATTCCTACCAATTTTCTCTCACACAGATGCGGACCGTCATTCTTTTCAGTCACATCCACAGAGAGGACAATTCCAGGAGGAGAAACTCCCCATTTTCCTTCCCCCCTTCCGAAAGCATCTAGGAAGCTCACAGAGCTTCCCTGGCAGGAGAGGGGGAAGGGCTGCGTGACGCCGAGCCACGGCTTTGGCCCACTGTGCCTCATCCATCACTTCCTAGAAGCACAACACTATTAAAACAATAGCAGGGACTCTGTCCAAGTCCAGTCGCTCCTGGGAAGGATTACATAAAGAGCCAGCAGGGCCACGTAACTTAGCGCTTTCGATAGCGGTCTCCCTCGCTCCTTCTATACCTCCAGGCATGCAACTTCCCCAGGGGCCCTCCTTCATCTTAGAGGGCACGTGACAAGATCTGAAATCCTTCAAGATCTTCTTCTGCATGGCAGGCAAGAAATGGACACTTGGAAAATCGCTCCACTTAAAGACCTGGGGTGAAAGGAAAGGGTTGGGAGGAGTGGAGGAACCAAGTAACAGCCTGGTAGGCATGCAATTTGATAGTTTCCTTTCTAGTGTCCAGTTTGCAGCCCCATACACACAGTAACAAGCTCTTTCAAGAACAAGGCAGTTCACATGTAACTCATCACTACTTACTTAGATTAAAGCGCTGCTGGATTGGGCCAAAATACTGGCAAATAAAACAATGTAAAACTTAGAACTGGCCATCCCATTCAATGTTTTGGTTCCACTTTATTAACATACACCTATAGTGCAAGAACAAGTACATATTGATACAAGGAAAGCTAGGCAAACATTCTCAGTTTAACCACTCTAAGCTAAGAATCTGTATCTGTTCTATAAAGTCTTTAAGTCACAGTATTTAAGATGACCTTAATTTACATTTGGATATTGCAAAGTTAACGCATTATCCTGACACATCCTTAGTTAATCTTTTGTACTTAAATGGATTTTGGTACTTGATTTGTGTTACCTGGATTAACATAACACAAAGTGTTCCAAGAGACAGTTAAAAATCTGCAGGAAAGTTGAGCACTTATATTAGAGATACGTGTTAAAATCCCAAGCAATGTACTTGAAAGCAATATTTTTTTAACCTTTTAAGTTCAAAATTTGACCAACCAGTGTGTTCCTGTTGCTGTACAACAATCTTTTCTCCCCCCATCCCCACCTTCTGTATCTTGCTAGTAGAAAAATCAACTCCCCTACCTACACAAATCCATAACTGTATGCAATTAGGATGTCAAGTTCGAATTTGCACTTTAAGCTTTCTTTTTAAAAAAGCACAGATGACAAACTGGAAAGCATAACTATATTAAAATGATTACTAAAAAGCTCTCTCCACCACTAATGAATGTAAAGCACTTCCGCACTGCAATTATTTTTAGAAGTGATCAGACAAAACTTTAAAAAGCCCAGACTAGATGCAGACAGTGACAATAACCCTAGTAAAGTTGCTTATTTTAATCACAGACCATCATTCATTATCTCATGCTCTCCAATCACATTTGAAATAAGACACCATATGATGTGACATACCCAGGTCTGATGATGGAAGAAGTAACAGGAAACAATTTTCTTTTTAGCCTTACTCTGAAATTAAAAATGTTGATAGAGCCTAGATGTCTGCCCATCAGGCATGGTACTTCTGGTTCCTTCAAAGGTACAGAAAAACAAGAAGAGGGGAACACCTACCAAAGTGCACTAAGGGCAGAACCTAAGTTTTACACTTAATTTAGGCACGGCTCCCATTCAGGACAAACTACGCTCCACAGTTTGACCACCCCCATTTAAAATCTGCAGAAGGACCAGAAAGACAAGAAAAATTCATTTCTTTCTCTGCATTTCTTCAAGAGTCAAGGCTCAGTGAGAGATGAAGAGAACTCTTCATCCCTCCTTTTTTTTTTTTTTTTTTTTTTAAAGCCTGTTAACCTCCAGTATAATCATCTTCAAAGATGATTCCTGACACAGTGCTGCTGTGCTGACTTGGACTGCAGCATCAGGACTCTGCCAAAGGCAGTTGTTAAGGAGCGAAATAACGCAGCTGGGAGCTCCACTCCCAAACAGAAATCTAAATACTAAACAGAAGCTGTGATAGCTCCTTGCAATGACAGCACAATACATCTTCTGCATGGCAGAAGGTGCCAAGGAGGCCCAACTTTCAATCCATGTTTCGACAAATGACCCTTCCTCACAGTTTGGGGCATGTGTCAGTGTTACTGACTCAGAGAAGGAAAGTCAGCTTTCTCTTTTCAGTGCATTTGAAACTGTGATCTTTGCAAGCAAACATATCAGATACATGAACTACTACCATGCTCTTACATGAAAGATAGTGCCCTTGGAACCAGAAGATCCAAAACATAGTTTTGAAAGCTTCCATCAAAATGAGGTCACTAAAAATATTCGAAAGAAGGGTTTCAGCTTGCAAAAACCTACTTTTTAATTAGTTAAACAGAAAACCACTGGTTGGCAAACCAGGCCCAACTTGTTGGCAGAAGACTAAGTAGTTTGATAATATCCAGCATGCAATAGTTTGGGGCTCTAGAGTTACTGAGCTGAATTTTATTAAAAATGACACAGAGAAGGTTATGAACTGCTATGAAGAAGAAATAAGAATCATATCTCCTTTGACCAGAGACCTGTACACAAACCCGGAATCTCCAGAACCTGTACTGTGTATCCCTCCTTCTCTAGTACTTTTTATTTAGAGGTCCACTCAAACAGGAAAGGAAATTAAAAAATTTGTTCATTGCTAAAGAACATCCTCTAAAAACCTGTATGAATAAATAATCCTTAATCTTGGAATTAATATGTTCACTCCTGCCTTAAATAAATGCTTGGGGTTTTATAGCCATTTCAATTAGGCAGTTTCTATTATTGGAGCTTTTAGTATAAGAAAAGATTCCAATTTTATCATAAAAGCAGTTACTTGGTCTAGTTCTAGGTCTCTACATAGTGACAAAAACCAGCAATCACTGAATAGTCTGAACTTGACAGGTAATCCTGAAGGAAAGAACAGTGCTGGAATGCTGTTTCCTTCTGTCAATGTATGTGAACATGTGTGTCTTCTTGAGGGTAGGGGACAGAGAGAAAGGAGCTTTCACGCAATTCCTTCATCTAAAATAAAGTATCCAAAACATTTAAGGCCAAAAATATTTAAAATTGTTCTGTTAAACACTGTCTACTTTCAGACAATTAATTTCTAAGGGCACTACTACTTAGTAACTGTCTAGTATGTGAACATAGTAAGAGTTTAAAGGCTTAGGCAATTTTTTTTTTAATACAAAGACAGCTAGTGTTATTTTATTATGTTATACACTAATAAGGAAGACAAAACAAGAATAATAAACTGGGCAGCCCAGCATATGACAACATAGATTATCAGCCCACATGATGAAAGTCAGCAAACTAAACAACCTCCCCAAAAACCAAGGTATTGAACTAACACAACAAAAAAAGCTACCATTAATAAAGAACACATGAAACTTCAAGGCTAAGTAAACATTCAGTTGTTACTCAAATCACTAAAAGGCATAAGCAAGCTCCAACAGCAAAAACTAAAACACATGATATGATAAAATGTAGCTACTAGACGTAAATGTATGGAATGGCAGAGACGAGATTATGCTTTCTCAGCCCCTTCCAATTAGCAACGCCAGCTATAATGGATGTGCTCCACAACCTATGATGCAGTATCAGTCATACAATCCAACCCCCGTAAATCCCCCCATCTACCCCATGACAACGGCATGTCCAGTTAGCATGATCACATAAGCACTTTCTTTAAGTTTTCTGTCCTTTTAATCAGTCTCTTAAGAACACTTTCATTTAATTATTGCTTTTGGTGTTTGTGGAGCTTTGTAGACTGTAGAGGTTATACTCAACTTGGTTAATATTGAGCACATGAAATTTCTTACCTCCAATATTCTGGATAATTATTGTAGTTGCAACAAGGACCTATAAAAAAAATTGATTTCTTTAGAAAGGGTAAGGCTAACTAAAATCGTATGTCTACAGCAGTCATAAAACACATATGTATTATCTTAAACAGACCAGATGTAGAAGCGATAACTAGCACTGAAGGGAAGGGCATCTTCTCCAGAGTTTAACACATGGAAACCAACACAATCTAAAATGAATATAAAAGCAAAAAAATCTCCCTGAAAATACTGCATTTTCATTCTGAGATGACAAAACAAGAGAAATTATGGAGTGAAGCCTGTTCTGCAGATGATGAGGTTTTTAAATCACTGAAAACGTGTATGCACATTCTAATTATCATCAGGAGAGTACAAGTGAAAATGATCATTCATCTCTGAAGACAATCAGACAGCAGAGATTTGTGCAAGCTACTTCCTCACTCCAAAACCCTGGATATTTTTAACTGTCATGAATGTCATTATTCTTGTAAACCAGACAGACTTTTCTTTAGCATTTGTGATTAATCATGCTGGACTGATATGGTAGTCGAAATGATCACAGGCTATTAAAATATTTGTCTGAATCCAAAGAATTAACTTCCAACTGACAAAAACCTAAAAGCGTCTAAAGTTTTCCCAATGTTTTCTTTTCAGTTCAGTTCTAAAATAGTATGATCATCCAGTACAGTTTTTCTTTTTACCCACTGCTCTCCTTGATGTAGCAGGGCCTTCCTACAGAGTGCTACCATTAAATCAGTTTTGAAAAAATTAAGCCGCAGTTATGAGAAGAAAAACAACTTTGTACTTTTGAAAAAAGGCTGAAAGCAGAGTTGCCTTTTTTTTAGTTGATCAGCTAGAAAATCATATCAGATTTTAAATGAATTCAAAGTCAATTCAAAAGTCACCAGGGGAAAAGAAGGAAAAAAAAGAGAGAAAAAAGCGCATGGTATCTTGGCATTTGCCATAGATGGAAACAAATACTTCATGCCTTTGGAAAGGGAGAATCAGCAATATTCCAATAGCAGAAAATGTCCATTCTCACAAATCTCAGAAAAATATGTTTGACAGGAAATCACTGTAAGGTTGTATAACTGCTCTACTTCAAGAGCAGTTAACCAGTCATTTACTGTCAACCTAAGATGCCTGTTCAAACAAGGTCCTCCTACAGCAATCTGTCTGTATCATTACCTCATGACTTGGGTGAGGGAAGAATAAGTACTACTTTAAATAAATAAAGCCACCTGTGCCTGACTGAAGTGAGGAACGTTCAGGGACAGGATTAGAATTCAGAATGGTTGTGGTAAACTAGAAAAGTCTAAAAATCAAAAAGATCAGTTATAAGCAATGCACTCAGGAAGTAGATCTCAAATATTTGACTTAGAGTTATTAGACTGCAAATAGAGAAAACAGTCTGAGATAAATAGCATGAAGCACCCACAGGAACAGCAAATCTTGTTTTGGGACATAGTACTAGCCATGTTCTATCTAAAACATAGGTAATAATTACATTTCTTGTCACTGTCAAGTTCTCAGCCAGCTTACTGTGTTCCATTTTGCAGGCAAGTTTTAAGAAAGGTGTATAAATATCAAAGATACTTCAAGAGAGAAAGATAAGTGTTCCAGAAAATGTCAGTTCATCAAGAAAACTTGGTGAACTTTGGTTAATTATTTTATCAAAACAAAAGCTTCCTAACCTAGAAATATTCCAGTGTTCTCCATGCACACTGAAAATAAAAAGACTGGATGATTTTTAGCACAAATTATTTAAACTGAAAATTATGAAAAAGTATATTAGGGAGAATAAAAAAAATTATTGATGTTGACTACATAGTGCAGCTGTGAAATCACCTTCATTTAATCTTTTAAATAACAGATTAGACAAACGCCTGCCAAGAATCATTTATGTATGTTTAGCCCTGCTTCAGAGCAAAGACAGACTAAGTCACATTTTAGTATCTCCTTAAGCTCTACATTTCTATGATTTCTGCATCTAATGGCTTGTGGTTAACGTGTACAGAACGGCTCCTGTAAAAAAATAACTTTAATTCATACCTTGCTAATATCAACATTTATTATCTATTGAAGTTGATCACATCTTAACTTCGATCGATAAATATTGATCCTCACAGACTACACTCACATCTGCTTATTAATGCTAATGGAAGTCTTCCAAACACCTAATAGCTCAGATTTAATTCTCAGTTACATTAAACCAGAAGAAATTAGAGTCCCGTCCATTTAGCAGAACTCATTTTAAAAAAAATTTACATTGTTTCAGTAAACCATTAAAATTGCAATTTCTGTGGGGTAGAATCTGCTTTTAGTATTGTGTAACTGAAACACAGAGCATAGAAGTCATAATATTACATGTGCAGTATTCACAAGCAGTATTTCCTGTGCACGCAGTATTACTGGACAACATTGCCTACTAGGAGAAACAGATTCAGCACATGCTACTGAAAAGGCACAGCTTACATGTTGATTACTCTTACAGCAAAAATGGTTAGTTTGTTGTTGGTTTGTATGGGTTTTTTTAAATCATGAGATAAAACAACAAGTAAGAAATATTCATCTGAAGAGTTTATTAAACAAAAGAAAAAAATTAACATGCATTAAATGTACTCTTACTTGTTCCTATTGTGGAAACTACATGAAAGTCAAACGCTTATCTTGGATCTCTATTAAGTGCTAGAACACCAACAGTAAATCACTTACCTGTCTCTTAACAGTTTACAGCACAGGTACGATGGGACTGTAACAAACCTAAAATGGATTGCTGAGCCAATTTGACCACAATGCCAGTAAGCATGTATTTGCACATACAACTAAAAAATGAACACACTGACAGGAAAGTAGTGCCAAATCTTGCGTTTAAGGAATGTCTATCTTACAGTTAACTTAAGTTTGGGCTTCCACAGACCAGACACACTAACTGAAACGTAGCAAAAAGCTTCAGGAGGTAACGGACCTTTTAGTATGCTACATCAGTAATCGTACTACTTATTTCATTTATATCTCTTTACTATGCAAAGAACAGTTGTATATCAGAAGCATGAAAGCAAGAAAAAAATACACAGGTAAAAATAAATGCTCACCTTTCCAGTTGATCCAAAAGCAAACAGGCCAAGGTCTTCATAAGAAGTGACAGCTGTTAGTATGGAAAAAAAAGTGAAAATATTTCTAACTTCAAAATCACTTGAAAGCTCTAGCTCTGCCTTTTTTCCCTTTTTAAATTAACATAATTCAGGACAAAATTTAGAGTATTTTACAGTATTTTTTATTTAAAAAATAGCTTTTATATACACCTGTATTCCTGCTACAAAATACAGCTATATGCTCAACCATTTAGAAACTCTCCAGAAACTCAATTTAATATTAAAAATAGTACTATTTAAATAAATAATAAAAAAAAAACCCAACACATTAATGGCAAATTGCCTTCCCCCAAAGATCTTTGCAAGAGATACTACAGGTAAAGAATTCTGAGATTAGCCTCAACAATTAGATATAAGATCTTCCCATATTTTACTTGTTAAAAGGGCACACTTTTTTTTTTTAAATGAAGACAACAACAGAGGATCTGTTTTCGTCTTTCTACGAATATAAACATTAATCACCATCTTGCCAGCTTTTAAAAACTTGGCGCTATTTATTTTCAAGAGAGCTGAAGGTAAACATCTTCCTTGGTTGAAATCTATTATTAAAAAAAACAGAACAAAACACACCAAAGCAAAACCAAAACAAAAATCCTGCCCTTACCTGCACCTAACTTACATAATCACATTAAAACAGCCTGTGGTTTCTTGTACCCTTTTGTTGAGTTTTAGCTGCAACCCACTTAATATTGCTGGTAACTCAAACCAACCCCTTCTCAGAATGAAGGAAGTCATACTGAAGTCTTTCATTGTTGCTCTGTATTTTGTTATTAGAAACTGAAGCGGTATCAAAAAGATGAAAGTTTTCTGAGAAATACCACTCACTTTCTCAGTATATAATAAAATGGTCCACAGTTGTAAATGTCTCAAAGGGTAAAATTAATCTCAAAACCACATTAATTTTATTGTCACAACACTTGCTTTCTCTCCCTTGGTTCTACTTGGTACACTACTGCTTCTATTCCTGTCACATCTTAATTTAAGGCCCAGCCCTGCAATATGAGCTGCTGGGGGCAGACCTTCACACCTGAGTGAAGTCCCACTGAAGTAAATGAAACAAGACATAGGAGACACAGGCGGTTCGCAGGGATCAGATGACGGGACTGGAGCCTCAGACTGCCAACTGCCCAGGCTTAGATGTTTTTAGTTTTTATTTCACTGAAGTTCCGCATACAATCAGATCAATGCTACAGAGGGGTGGGGGGCAACAAAACCAAACTTCATTAATTTTCTCACATTATTTTCTCAAGGGCGATGTTTCACATTCTGCTCTACTACTGACACCAATATGTTATGAAAAAATAAATGAAATGACAAAATTGAGCCACAGTCAGCTCTCAGCATAAACCTGGACTAAACTCTTACATTTGCCGTTACACTGATGTAAGTTACATAAAGATTAATAATTAAAGAAGGAGTATGTCTTACTAGATTTTACTCTGTATTTTTCTTAGATTTGTATTTATAAAGTTGTTGATCACAAGAAAAAAAAATAGCATTTTAGAAGACCATCTCCATGGCATCAGAAAAATCAGCAAAATTTTAAACATATTTACGAGAGAGTTGTTTTTACCATGTGGGAACAAATACACAGCACACGCGTATGAGGAGTTACTAACAAAGAGAACAAAATTTTCCACAGAATTACAAACAAGCAATGTGAAACCTTAGAATATTTTCTATAGTAACTCTGTTTCCGTAACCAATTTAGTCCTGTGAACACTGGGAAGCCTTAATACTTAATCACATTACTTTTTGTAATTTCAAGAATATATGAAACAAAATATTAAGCACAATTGATATAAAGATAAACAAGTTCTGCCTGATTGGCTTGATTTCTATTACGTTACTAACACTAAATGGAAATTATTTATTTAAATTCAAAGTGAAATTGGCAAGTATAGTATGAGCAATACTATGACTAACTCTTAAAATGAAAAGAAAAAAAGCCACAAAATTTCAAAGTACATCCCACTTAAATTCCCAATTCCTCAGCTTTACAGAGTAAGCTTAGCCTTGGTCAGCCCAAACCCGAAAACAACTTAGGTCGTACTGAATTAACACGAGGAGAAAACATTGACTAAAGTAATCCAAGTCTAACCCTTGACGCTTGGGAATATTTCTTTTGCTAAGCCTTTTGGTCTACACAAATCATTGATTTTGTCAAAGTCCAGACCAACATAATTTAAAAATTTAAGACACTTCTTTATTTTTAAACTACAACTAAAATGCCCGTGCTTAATAAATCCTGGTCTCTGTTTAAAATGGAATTAATATTAGAGCTTTCTTTTCAGAAGGTATTTTACAGGTCAAGTCTTTCCTAGGATTACTTTTATGATTTGAATACCTGAATGAATTGTTTACAAACACTTTCAAAGGTTTTTCTTCTCCACCCTTTAACTTTTTCTAGCTCATTTTTTAATATAAAACTACTAAAATTTCCTTACCATGGATTAAGCTTAATACTATAACATTGTTCACAAATGGGCGTAGGTTTTATAAAGAAAAATGTTCAATTATCTAGCTTGGAAGCAAACACGTACACAGATTTTACTTTGTCAGGCACAACAGGTCACATTTCTCACTTTTTAAAGACAACATTCAAAGGAAAAACTCGGAATGGTATCTAACATTTAATTACTTCAATAGTTTACAGGAATTATAGTAATTATAATCTGAGAGAAATCTTACTTTAAAAAAAAATTACAAAAAAAAATAATCAAAACACAGAAGGCCATAAATCCAGCAAACTTAACCAGACATAGCTCTGGTGCTAGTATTATCTGTCAACATTAGGTGATAACTAATTATTAAATGTAAAGTGCTAGTTTCAGACAAGACAAATACTTCATCCTGCCATTTCAATGGTATTCCTTGCTTTCAGTTGTGCATATTTAAAAAATGCTTTCTTGAGGTGGAATGTTGCCTTTGGACAATAACTGAGGAGTTAAACCATTCTTGTATATTAGGTCTCTAAGTTCACAACACTGAAATTTTCTTAACTCAAAAAGCTTAAATCCTTAGTTTTCCCCTCTCACCAGTCATTCTTTTGCAAGGATCCCTTTTATTATTATTTTGCCAGACAACAACATAATACCACTTTGTGCCTTTATAATACAGAACTTTTCAGCCTCAAGTAAGAGGTAAACAAAGATCATAAAAAAATACTTCCAGTTCTCCCTTTTTTTGCTTATCTATCTTTCTAGCTATTCATTTCAGGTTCCGATTCCTTTCTACTAAGCAGAGCTCCAAGAGGAGGGAAAAAATTACCAAAGACTTAGTCCAAAATCATCAAGCAGCCAGCAGTATCAGCCATAAAAGTAACCCTACCTCTGAAGAGTATTTTTTAAGAATGTATGAAGAAGATCACTCAACAGGTGAAGACAGGAGCAGCAGATCTAAGAAGAATCAGGAAGCAATCAGCTGAGAGACCAAAGCTAGCTATAGAAAACCAAAGCCAATGAGGAAAGAAACAGAAGCTTTCTCCCACCACCTTTGAAAAGAGGAAAACAGAGGAGAGAGAAACAATAACCAGGTGATTGAAAGAGAAGGAGACCTCCTGCTACAACGTGATCTTTGTGCACGAGAACTCAAGGAACTAGTCAGTTGTTTCAGTAACAATTAAAAGAAGCAAGAATTAAAACGTTAGCAAATTAGATTGTAGATATTAGAATCTACATGTTTGAACATTCTCAAAGCAGCGTAATTTCTAAGGACTGCAACGTGACTTCTCATTCAGTATCAAAAATGCTGTAAAAACCTGCATCTATAAAACGCCATGAGAATTATGATAATCCAGTATGATTACAAAACCTGAAAGGTATCTATTTCAAACCATAAACAAAATATATATTACAAGTAGAAGAATGAAAGTCTGCTACTTTATTGCTCTTAAGCCTTCACTGAAAGCAACAGTATACACTGAAGTAGTGCAGTTCAGCCAGCTCCAAAATAACTTTGCTACAGAAATATAGGAACTATCTTTCTGGAAAGATGGGAGAAGCATTTTGATAAAAATAAAACTGAAAACCTAGAAACCAGTCGGTGTGGCATTGACTTTTCATAAGAAGTTTCAAAATAGTATTTTTAAATGGCAAATAGTAATTGCTAAAGTTGTTAAATATTTCAACATCAGGGAATCAGACACAGCTATCTGTTAACATGCTGTTAATTGTAATAATTATACTGGGTCATGTCTTTGTGATACAGGTGAGGAATTATTTCAGAGATCACTGTTAGATAAATCCTTTTCACTTACCAGTCTGAGTGCACATACTGAGCAGAAGAAATACAGAGTAAGCAGCAAGGCTGGCAACAATCAGCAGCAAGATACTAAAAAACACAAAATATTCACAATTACAGCACTTTTACACTATAATGCACTTTCTATCTTTAAGAATGCTACTTTTGCAAGAAGTAAGCTACCACAAGACCAGATTTCCTCATTTTACAGCTTGTATCTGCTGACTATGGTTCATACGGTCTCTGACCTTCCCAATACTTGCTAAGTTCCACTGTTTGTTACATTGTTCACCAAAGTATATCACATACTACACAGGACAAAGGCCTGACCATTGAATTACAAATGGGACATAAACATGGGAATTTGTGCGTATACATATACACAGACAAATATGTATCTTCTAATGAAGTGAATCTAATGCTTAGAAAATGGTAAAAGTGACAGCTCTGGTGACTTTGGCCCTGTTATCCATAGGTTGGCATGTACAACAAGCAGAAAAAGTGCAAAGAAAAGCACAAGGCGATTCAACATTTTTCAGATACATAGCCATCCCACTCCAGGAGGCCCATTTCTGGAACTGAAGGAGACAGCAGCTTTGAAACGTAAATATCAATCTATTAGGAGTAATGGCCAAGAAATTGCCACCATGTGGCAATTTAATGCAACATCTGGGCAGTACTTATGTTAGGCCAGCTCTGAATGACTAAACCAAAGAGGGAAGATCTTATTCAACAACGCCAAAAAGCACAAGTTATTTATTTCTTCCTCATTTTTTGCACAGGAGTCTTAGTAATCAAGTTCTGTTCCATTTAAAACTACAAGCTGAGTTTAAAAATAAGTATACATAAAAACTGAAAACTTACCTAAACCCCATGATCCCTGTGTTGGCCATAGCATAGGACAAGCCAAGTATCCCACTTCCCATGATCGCATTCATTAAATTAAATACTGAGAAACCAAAGGAAGAGCCACGATTTGGACGATTCTGTGAAAAGGGCAAAACAAAGTACAGTTAGTACAGGAGAGGCGTTTTGGTCTTTCATAGGAGGAAATTTAAGGGAGGGGGAGACAGTCAACTTTTCCTTCCCTCATCTAAATCAGAAAATCTCTTTTCTCCTTCTCAGACCACGCAGACCCTCCTGCACATACAACAACAACGCGATGCCGTCCCAGGAGGATCTCGAGACTTGAGAACGGCGATACCGGAGCACAAACCGAGCGCAGCAAGATTTTAGGCTTAAAAGCGGGCTGCCCCCGGCGTGCTCGCCACAGGAGCGAGGGGCAGAGCAATCGGCAGCACCACTCCAAGAGCTGCGCCACCGAAGCGTCAAACGGAGCAGAAGGAGCGCCAGGACCAGGCGTTCGGCTTCGCAGGCCCGGCACTGCCCCGCGCTCCCGCCGCCCCCGGCCCGGCCCTTCCCGCTGCCCTCGCCAGGTGTCACCCCCCGGAGCCGTCCTCCACAGCCCCGTCCGCCCTCCGCCTCCCCGCTCCACTGTCGATCGGCCCGACCTTTGAGCCCCCTCCGAGCTCCGCCACCCCCCTTCCCGGGCCACGCTCCCCGAACTTCTCCTCAAAACCAAGCACTGCCGGCGGCAGCCGCCCCCGCAGCCTCCCGGCCCGGGAGCCGCGGGGACCGGGACCGCCCTGACAGACACAGCGCCCGGGGAGAGGAAAGGAAAGGAAAAAAGTCAAGCCGAGCCGAGCCGGCGCCCGCCGACGGAGCGGGCCCGGGCAGCCCCGCGGCCGCAGCCCCCTCAGGGCGCTCCCCCTCCCCGCCGCCGAGCCGCTCCCCTCACACGCACGCTGCCCGACGGCGGCAGCAGCGGGGCGGACTCCCCGTCCTCGTCCACCGCCTCCTCCTCCTCCTCCTCCGCCTCCTCTTGCTGCTCGCGGGCCGACAGGTACCAGCCCCGCTCGGCCAGGAGCCGCCCGGCCCCCCGCGGCGGCGGCGGCGCCATGCCACCCCGCGCCCCGCCGCCTCGCCTCTGAGGGGAGCGCCGCCGGGGGGCGGGCCGAGGCGGGGAGGGGGGGAGGAGGGCGGGGCCGCCGAGGGGGCGGGGCCGCCGCTCCAGCTCCGCCCCCCCACCCCACCCCACCCCACCCCACCCCCAGCTCGGCGCTGCTACACGGAGCGGCGCGGCGGCGCGGCGTCACGGCGGCGGTGATGACGTGAGAGGGCGGCGGCGTCACGGCATGAGGTGAGGGAGGGCGGGGGGGGGGGGGAGCGGTAGCCGTAGCAACCGGGGAGGCCCCGGCTGCGGCCTTGCGGCCGGGGAGGGGGATCCCCACGGTGACCCCGGCCCCGCAGCCCCCCTCCCCTCCCCCCCCCCGGCCAGCGGCGGGCGGCCCAGGCCGCGCGGTGGGCCTGAGGCGGCGGCTGCCGGCGGGGCTCCCCTCAGGCCGAGGCGGGGGGTGACCCCACCGAGGCTCCCGCTCTGCCGAGGGTCCCTTCTCCCGGTGAGGCCTGGCCGGCGCCTCTCCCACCCGCCCGGGGGGGGTCTGTGTGTGTGTGTGTGTGTGTGTGCCCGGTGGAGCTCGGAGCGGGGAGCGGCCCTCCGGCAGCACACCACACCCCACCCCCCCCCGATTTACCTCAGATTACTCTGAGGGAAAAACGGGGCCAACGGGGATCTTAGTGGGACTTTGGTTACGGGGGAAGGGCAGGCCTTCCCGTAGGCGGTGTTGGGGAGGTGTTAGTCCTCGTCCCGGCTGCAGGGGCCTCCGGCCAGACCCAGAGCGGGGGAGGGGAGGGGGGGGGGGGGCTTATCTGACACCGAGATGCCCATGCAAACTGGGTCAACAGTTTCCAGCTAGGGAGTAGGGGAATGCCTAAGAAAAACACCGGGATGCTCTGGCCTCTGGATGAAGTTTTTTTCTCCTCTGTAGCAGACGTGAAGAATGTAATGTTTATTTTTGAGTCAACGGGGAAAGGAGGTGCGCTTTGCCAAAAACTTGGCTTAGGGAAACGAGCTGGCTTGGAGATGTGGGGAGTCCCAGCGAGGAGCTGGGATTTGTGGGGGAGGGAGGATGGGAGCGGGGCCAGCTTTGCTAAGGGTCGAGCACAGCTCCTTTTTTGAAGAAGAGACCACATGGCTTGTTACCCACAAGGAGGGCAGCAGCCCTGTAGATGTGTAGATGTCTGAGGCAGACAAGAGAACCGGTTTCCTTTCAGAGCTGGTTTGCATCTCTGCTGTCAACCCCTAATCTTAAAACAAACTTCCCAAGAAGTCAGGAGAAATGTCAGCCTCACACACTACCTAAACCCTTGGTTCCTGCCTAGGAGCAGCCGGTGCAGAATCAGGAAAGTTGGGCCCCTTTGGACTGGCTCTAGTGGGGGAAACCATTTAAAGAAGCGTACAGCTACTTTTCAAGTCCCCATCCTATGAATGAACTGTGGAGAGGGGTTCACTTGCTCAAACAGGCATTACTAATGCTTCTCTGTACCTTTAGGGGAATTCTGCATTTAATTCATGGTCTTTCTGGCACGCAGCTCATGGAGCAAAGACACTACGGAGTGAGTCTTACCACTGGGGTATAGGAGGCAGAAATCGCCAAAGAGTGATTATGACCGCTATTGCTAATAACTGTTTTCTAGCAACCACTGCTTGGTAATGAATTTTATCAGAGACAGAAGGGATCCAACAGTAGGATCAAGACGGTAGAAATTTTTCCATGTGGCTTACCGGGATTAATATCACATTTATTAGAACAAAGAGAGGTCATTGTTTTTTGGCAGGAGGGGATTATCTCACTGCTTAAAGTTAGTTAATGTTTAAGTCTAAAAATACATTTGCGAAAGGACAGAAATTTGTAGTATATTATTCATAATAAAGAGCTTTACTAAACTATTGTGGATTGTTTGGTACAGATGGAAATTCTAGTTTAAGAGAACAGCAAATCCATGTGATTTGCAGCCTTTTTAATGGAATGATTACATAATGTCTATAAAATGAATAATTTCTCTTCTAGGACTTTATGGAGATTTGGATACTCTGCCAGACTACTGAAAACTAATCGTTTTAGGACAGCTGCATCAAATACATCATTTCCAGCAGTTTGGATGCTATTGGCGCAATATTCTGGCAGAATACCTGGGCTGTTTGTAGTAGTTAAAAAAAATACTTTTTTTACAATGCCTGAAACTGTGGAGGATAAAGCTAATCTAGAAGTGTATTCGCCACATCCTGAAGTGCGTGGGATGACACTACTCAACAGGGAAGCTTTTAAAAGGACAGTTGTTGTTCCAGTTCTTAAAGTCAAGAAAGAAATTGTAAATACTTTGCTAAAGTCCCTAAAACATACGGTACTACAGCGTCCTGGTCTAAAGCGAGTGGTTGAGGATCCAGAAGATGAGGACAGTAGACTTGTTATTCTGGATCCTCATAAAATACCAGAATTCTCATTAGGGCAATCGGAGCAAGAGGTATTAAAACAGCTTAATATTCGTCCTGAGGTGTCCAAGTATAACTTGGAGCTGACATACGAGAATTTCAAGTCGGAGGAGATCCTACGAGCAGTCCTTCCTGAAGGTCAAGAAGTCACCTCTGGATTTAGCCGTGTTGGTCACATAGCTCATTTGAATCTTAGAGATCATCAGCTACCATACAGATATTTGATTGGTAGGTAAAACAACTCTTCTCAAAAAAGTAATTAATGTATTTTGTATAGTCTGAGAAAGATATTTTAACAGTTATCCTGCCGATAAATTATTACTTGTACAAAGAAAACTTTTGAGTGCTTTTCATTGCTTTATATTTCGACTTTAAATAGCCTTGTGCTGATGCCGTAGCAGTGCACAGAAGGCACAGTTCTCTCCTCTTACAGTAATTGTGGTCTCCCTTCACTGAGCACTGGGTCAGGGTAAAGTACATGCCTTAGAAAGATGTCACGTCTGCAACGCTGAATCATTAGAGTTGTTCTAATACATGCTTAGTTTTATTAACTGTAAACAGCAGTGTTTGTATCTCTTAGTAGAATATTAAGAGGTTGTAGTCCCTTAACCAGACTATCTTTTGCCCTCTCTTTCAGGCCAGGTTATAATTGACAAGAATCCAGGGATCACCTGTGTAGTGAATAAAACCAGCATAATTGACAGCACATACAGAAATTTTCAAATGGAAGTGCTCGCTGGAGAGAGCAACCTGGTAACCAAGGTACAGGGTTTTTTCCCCTGTTATTTTGAATTTAGTATGTTAAAAACCAAAGGCATCTACTGGAAAGATGTGCTGAAGACGGTGCCCTTCATGAGACCTGTTTTGGAGTGTAAAAGTTGGCAGTTACTTCTACCTTCCTTTGTCCTGGTCTGCTAAGAGCAAACTCACAACCGTAGGCATCATGAACATAAGTATTCTTTCAATTTCACAGCCTAGATTTTAATGGTATGTAAAAGCAGCTGAAGTAAAGGTTTCTTACAGAGATGCTAATTACAAACTTGTAGCGAGGGGTGTTTCTCACTCTAAAGCCAAAATACTTAGTGGATTTGATGTAAGAAAATGCTGTTTCTTAATTTCATCAAGCATTGTACAGTGGCTGGTACAGAACGCAGGACTGTGTTTTTTAAATCTCACTGGCTTTGCAACTTAGGCGAGATTTTGTCTATGCCTTTTTCTGTCAGCAGCAAGACAAACTTCCTCTCTCCTCTGTTCCGACATTTTTCAGGTGTAAAGCACTATGTAACTGCCAAGTATTCTTCACTCAGGGTTTCTTGTCCTTAGCTGGAAACTTGGCCACTGGTTCGACCAAAAAATATTTTTTCCTAACTGTTAGCAGTTTTATACTTTTAGAAGAGAAAACTTTAGATTACCAAATAAAGAAGATGAATAGCTTGGTAGAACATCCTGTACATGCAGAGAAGGCATTTGAATTGTCAAGGCAGAAGCGATAATCAAATATTATGCAGCTGGTATTAGCTCATTAAGCATACATCTAGCATACCACTGAGCTGCACACCGAGGAGTGCCGATACGCTTCATTATGTTTCTTGCTGGCAAAGCAAATGATGCAGTGATTTGGACCCAAAGTTACGTTACTTCAGCGTCACACAATTCAAGCGTGGTGGTGCAAAGTGAGTATTATCTTGCATCCCATTCTCATCTGAATAAATACTGTTTCTTTTTAGCTCTGTTCTTAAGATAGTGGTCATCCCAAAGTTTGGGTTTGGATCAGTTTCCAAACTCTGTCACCTTGAGAGATAAAATACAGTATTTCTTCAAACTGCAGAATTTGCTCCCAGTGGCTTTAAATTTGGCTGACTGTTGCCATTCTTGTGCTGTATCATTCGTAGACACTTATTTACTATGTGGACTCTGCTAAGGAGGGCTTGAGGCATCTTCCCAAGGTCTGCTTTCAATAAAGGAGTTGTCAGCCAGCCACAAAGCTCTTGAAAAGCCTCGGAATTTTTTATTTTTTTTTATGGTTGTTTTAAGTTGCTGCTTTATTTCCACCTGGTGATTGAGACATGCATAAGCCAGCCATCTGGATTGACAGTTGGAACATTCCTTATGGCTAATTCTGATGAGTAGATCTGTTTATACAAGATTCATGTGTACTGCTAATGGGACAAATGTCAATGTACACGTTCCTGTTTGATAAAGCACCTTGGGTTTTAGCTGTCTTAATTACTAATAATGCTTAAACATGCCTGGAATTTGAACAGAGAGACTTAAGCAAATTTTTTGGACTTTCAGGTCAAGGAAAATAATATTGCATATGAATTGGACTTTTCTAAAGTCTACTGGAACCCACGTCTTTCCACAGAACACGGCCGTATCGTTGAGCTTTTAAAGCCCGGTGATGTCCTTTTCGATGTCTTTGCTGGGATTGGACCTTTTGCAATTCCAGCAGCAAAGAAAAAGTGCCACGTATTTGCAAATGATCTCAATCCTGAATCCTACAAGTGGCTCCTGCACAACTGCAAACTAAACAAAGTAGACAACAAAATAAAAGCATTTAACATGGATGGCAGGGACTTCCTCCTGGGGCCAGTAAGAGAAGAACTAAGTAAAGAGCTCCAACTTCTGAAAGAAGAACAGAAAACCTCTTTTCATATAGTCATGAATTTGCCAGCTTTAGCTATTGAATTTCTAGATGTTTTCAGGTATCTCTTAGCAGGAGAGCCATGCAGCACTGCTAGCCTTCCCACGGTACACTGCTATGGTTTCTCCAAACACGACGACCCAGCCAAAGATATTCAAGAACGAGCTGAAGCTTCACTGGGAACCTCCTTGGATGGACGTTGTTCTACTTACCTGGTTAGAAATGTCGCACCGAACAAGGAGATGCTGTGCATTAGTTTCCAGATTCCAGCAGATGTGCTATACAAGAGGCCCTGCCCTGATGAAGGTGAGGAACAAGCCCCCTTCGTGGCACTTGGATTTCAGGCTACACCTTTTGTTGTCTCAGGCTGGTCCCACCTTGTCAGCCCTGAGGGCCACTTCAGCCGTGTGACAGCGATGCTGTACTCCGGCGTGAGCGCGGAGGTGGCCGGCAGGACTGAGCGCCTGCACGTGCGCAGCAGCTGCAGGGCTTCGTGTGCTCTTGGCAACAGCGCTCCACTCCTCTGATCCCAGCATGAGCCTCCACAGAAAAAATGGTGGACTGGATAGGATCATCCCACAGGCCGTAAAACAGACCTTTATGCCCTAGATTGCCTACTGGGAGAGGATGAGGTATCTAATGCCAAGTACACCTTTCTATTAGCTAAATACTTCAGAACTGGAGCTTCATTTTCACCCAGGGTAGAATGATGTACTTCCAAGTGACTGGTCCCAGTTCTGACCTTCTCTCTTACGCTTGCACAAACTCAGTTTAGGTCCGGAGTCACTACATCAGCAGAATCAGGTTCTGTACAATTTAACTGAGAAATAGATATCCTTAGAGATTGCTAACATTCAATTTGATTTTTTTTATTTTTTTTTTAATAATTGGTGATTTATTTCTTGTAGAAGCTAGTTGGCTTCAGTGATCTTGGGCTTTGCACTACATGATGGGGGGGAAGGCTTTCAGTCTGCAGTTACGTGAACTGGAGGAAAGGAGGTTTTGATAAAGCTTTAATGCCATGAAACTTATCTTTACACTGTTGTTGGGTAGCACTGAGATATACATCAAAATGTAGCTCCATACAGGTTCTTTCAAAGTCCTTTTTGGCGTTTGGTAAAGAACCCCACGTGACTGCTGTAACGGTTTTCATTTGTGACTGGTAATCCTGATTTTGACTCTCATCTCTTCCTGTTAAATCCCTTAAGCGTTACATGGCTTGTGGTTTAGTTCAGTCTGTTTACTGTACATTAAGTAACTTACTTTTTCTAACCTTCTTCCAGCAAAACCAGCCTCTAAACGTCTGCGTACCAGCAAAGATTTTCCTGAAGAAAAGTTACCGAGTTGAAGACTAAAGTTACGGTAACTACTTTAGCAGTTTGCGTAAGGTATACTTGGGTTACCTCTGGTTTACCCCTTGAATTATTTGAAGCATACCTGCATTACCCATCTCAGGTGCCAATATGCGTAACACATGTTGCAGCTTTCCTTTGTGAGCCTTGCTTCCTGCATTTACCTTTTTTTTTAAATTGTGGGATCAATAAGCAGATTGAAAATGTTGTTACTACAAAAAATTAAAACTTCTCTTTTTTGTAATAAATGTGTTTTGGTACTTTTCTGCTCTCTATTGTTTCACGCCCGTGATAGTTCAGTGACGCAGACTGGGATAGTTTTTTGCTATGTCATTTTGATACTGTGGGGTTTGTGGCGAAAACCGATTTTTATATTTTGTCGGGTCTAGCAAGATAACTTGTATAACCCTTGCATTGGATTCTCTCGGACAAATGGTTTTGGTGTTCAAGAATATTAGGTTACTCCTAGCAGATGCACAAACAAACAGCTCTTGTGTAAGCAAGATAACGTTTCAAAAACTTAACCGAAGATAAAAAAAGTCCCAAACAGCCGTGTACACTTGTTCCTAGGCTTTTGAGTAATAAGTGCTTTTTAACACTGAGATTTAGTTAGGGATTAGTTGACTCCTACCTTAGTGTTTGCCCACCGTTAAAGCAGGAAAGACTGTAATGCCGTTTGCACAGTTGCAGATGATGCACTTGCGTTGGAGCGCTTGACTGAAAACCAGTACCTGGCTGAACAGTCCTCGTCTTGAAACTGCATCCTCCTGCGGCTTTTGTGCCCCTGCCCTCTCCCAGCTCTCCCCTGAGTGCTCCTCTGCTGCAGTCCCTGGATGATCTCTCTGACTGGCTGCCTGTGTTCTGTGGGGATTGGAAAAGCCTCTGCCTTTGATTTCCTTTTCTTACCCATCCAAACTATTGTTGGGCAATGTCAACCACAAATAGTTTCTTGGGACAGAGAACTCGGATCACCCTCTCGGTTTCAGATGTTGTCCAAGCTCAGAGCTCACGCCTAGCAACTCAATTACCAGATGTCCATCCCCCTCCCTGGCTCTGCTGCTGTGGCTCCATCACTGGGCCCAGCGACCTGACACCTTGGCTCTCACCCAGAGAACCGCTAAGGCCCGTGACTTGTTTTCCTCACGCCTCTGTTACAGCCTTTCCCTTGGCTACACAGCCTGTGCTTTTGAGCAAGCCTTCGCAGCTTCGTTACCGCTGGATTGCATTTATCAAACCAGAGGAAAACAGTCATCGTGACTCACTCGTACTATCTTGAAAGCTGCTGTACAGATTACTTCCCTGGTCTGCCACTCCAGCCTCAGCATTCCTCCACTGGCCTTTAAAATGGTATCGCAGCGGCTTTAACCTATTTGTCCTTGCTGTCAAGGATGGGCACATCGTATCCTCTCCTTACCAGTCACTGCTCCTCTACGAGCAAGTGCTGGACTCTTGCCTCCGGCCTGCGATGCTATCTCTGCTGTCTGTTACATCTTCTAACACCACTGCATGCTTTCCTACCGCTGCCCCGCGGGTTTCCCATAAACATTTGAAAGCTGCTCTTGTTCTTCAGAGTCCTCCATAAACACTGCTGTAGTGATAAGGCCCTCGACCGTTCTGGAATGGTGCAGTCACCCTATGATCTACACTAACGCACCTGTCTGTGCTGCTGGAGACCGTGGGTCCCTTTGCGTGCGTTGCCTCACAGTCCAAATTTAGGGCTTCTTGGCACTACTGCACTAACAGAAACCTGTCTTTGATCACCCTTTCTGTGTTAAGCAAGTCAACTACATAACTCCAATTTTCAGCACGTGACTATCCCAGGGCAGGGAAGGATTTTAGTTCTTAAAAGTTTTGTTCGCTTAAGGATTAAATGCCATCGTTATTTTAGCAGCACAACTTTAGTTTAGATGCCAGTTAATGGATTGTATGTAGCTATACTGGTAACCAGGGTTTTTTCCACATTTCTGTGCAGTTGCCACTTCTGCATATAACCCTCCCACATGAAATAGCAAACGCTAGCCAATGTACACGCAAGTTGCATGAGTGT
Source organism: Astur gentilis (assembly GCF_929443795.1). Lineage (NCBI taxonomy): Eukaryota > Metazoa > Chordata > Aves > Accipitriformes > Accipitridae > Astur > Astur gentilis. The sequence goes on from NC_064904.1 coordinate 16,542,641, forward strand.
ACTTAAATGATATGTATGAATATGCATATGCAGTTCTGCATTCATTAGGGCAATGACCTGAGGCTTTACAAACTGAGTATAAAGCAGATCATTGATGAGGCTTATCTTTACCAGTCTGGATGAGCCCGGAACAGTACAGACTCCCCCTGGTTGCTGCTACTCCCTCCCAGGGTCCCGAGCTGAATCTCGGGAGAACCGCCGCTATCTTCTATCTGGGAACAGGAGACAGGCTGTCAGGTATCTGTGACAAAGAGAACGAACTCCCGCAGCTTCTGGCTGCTAGGAAAACAATCAGCTAGGCCCCACGGTGGTGGCAGCCATCTACCATGAGTGAGGGAACAGATAACTAAAGGGCATGTCAATTTTCAGGCCTTGCAGCCGAAGGGAGAGGAGGAAGGACCCCAGGTGGAACGCAGCACTCGTCTCGGGGCTAGGCTACAACATAAGTGCAAGCGTATGAGTGATTTCTCATGTGCGCTGCACAGCCAAGTCCTGCAACACCCAGCCACAGGCTTTCTGTCTCTAAGGCCAGGCCACCTGGCCCTGGCAGGGAGCAGTGCTCTGCAGGCTTTCATCTTTTCTACTCCTCTGCCTCCTGTGTAACGTTACCTGTTGGCAACTCTTCTGGGCACAAACAACAAGATTTCAGAGAAAGGGCAATGGAAATTTTGGTGCTTCCCCCCACTTCTGCACCGAGTCTGGAATAGAGCTTTTTCTTCTCTTTATTACAACATAGAAAAAATACATTCATTTAGTACACTCCTCAGAGCAGTATTCAACAACTGCTAACGGATGACCCATAAAATGTGGTCCAGGCTTTGCTCTAGAGGTGCTCGCTGTCCTGAGCAGTTTCCAGTCTCCTGCAGTTTATACACACTCTTGCCCACATATACACACATCCTGCCACAGAAAGCCCATCTCTGCTGTGATTAGTCTACGTTCCACTACAAGGAGAGGTGAAGGAGTACGTCAAAGCAGCAGATCAAGTGGCCAGGGTCATCCCAAGAGCCAGACAAAGGGATGTTCCTGCCAAAAGAAGCTCCTGAACACGTGACAGAAAAGTTGCCAACAGAGCTAAACAGGAAAAAAACAAAACCAGTTTTGACCACTTTAATGACCTAGGCTTCTTAGATTGCTTCTAGAGGAACTCAGTTGAAAGACTTTGAGCTAATGATTTCTTTTCCAGACAAAGGTAAGAACATCAGGACAGATCCTGCACAAGACTTGTGTCAGCATAGTTCCAGGGTTTCTCATCTCATCCAGCTGGCAGAAGGAAAAACCCACTTGTCTGAACTGAGGAAACTAGTTTTATGGGAAGAAAATGTAGGCTTGAATATTGACACTAAATGTTATAATCAAAATGGCATTTAAATGCTTGTGCAAATAAAACCCTGCAATAAGAGTAAAACCACAAACTTTAATAAAAAAGTCTGGCTTTATTTAAAAAAAATTTACAAGTGTATTTCTTTAAACCTCAAACATACACAGCTGAGTTATTCACATCTTCCATTAGATGTGGCTTATTGCTTCAGCCTCCCTCAGCAAAGTGCCACATGACTAACGAGTTTCCCCCTCCACAAAAATGTATCTACCATTTTACAAAGCTCTCGTGCAGACTTTTTTTTTTTTCCCCCCCTTTAACACTTAAACACAGCTGGTTTTACACAGAAAAGTGACTGCAGCTTAGCCGTTGTGCAGATGGCAGCAATTTTACCCAACCTTTGCCGGCTTGATTTGTTTCTCACTCCGTTTGGCGTCCCTTGATCACAGGCTGATGCACACTGGCTAACTGGGGTGCCAGAAAAGACCACTGAAAGCATCCTGTAAGGCTCGGTAACAAGCAAGAGAAGAAGTGTAGCCCCCAGCAAGATCCTGTGGAGAGGCGGCTCGTACATGGTTGAGATACCTAAAACAAAGAGAAGCATTTAGAGCAGAAATAAACACATGAAACACCTGTGTAGTTCACTGTACAGTGAGATTGAGGCTACTTTTTAGGAGGAAGCAAGGAGACACAAGCTGCCTAGTGTTAGCCACCTACAAACACCTTGACATAAAACCTCCATTAGTTAAAGCAATGATGATGCTCGCACACCTTCAGACAAGCTGCCCAGCCAGCGCACTGAAAAACCCAAGCTCTTTGCAATAGGTTGCACAGGGTGAAGTACACTCCCTGGTTTGTTATTTTCTGTGCTTGCTCTGGGAGGAGGGTTAAATTTTCCTCCCTTTGGTAGGTCCTTCTAAGACGATGATGATGACAACAGATCTTTCCTGCGCTCCTGCGGAAATCAGAGGGTTTCAGCTCTGTCCAGTTAACGCTGGGCGCTCCCAAGAGCCGACTGTGCCGGTTGCTCTGATGACAACTGGGCTCAACTCTGCTCTTGGACCTATCTGTATCTGCTGTAAGTCCACTGACACCAGGGAATTAGATCTGTAGGAGGCTATCATCAACATTTTGGCTAAAGAAGCCTCTAAACTTCCCCATTAATTAAGCATCGTCACCCATTTGCAGAGCCATCTGATTTTACACCAAACCAGCCAGACCGATGAGTTGACATTGAAACACGCTACCTACGCTGGCACTGCCGCAAGCTCTTGGCTCCCCTTAGCTCCTTCTGAGGGCACAGACGCAGCCGTGCACACCAAAAGGTCCCATTAAAGGTGTCTGCTCAGGGGGCAAGTACATTGCACCAAAACCCCATCAAATACAAAGACATAGACATAGGCTGTAGCCTAGCATGATCAGCACAACGACCATCTCAAATTCTGAACACCAGATCAAACACCGTAAATGAGGACTGCTTTTCACAGTGGCCATGTAAGCCACTGAGCTTCAGCTAGCTGTTTTGATTCATCACTTGGTACATGTTGCTCCTGGGAAGGTTGAGTCATTCCACCTCTGGCTTGGCAATTCAAGCATAAACTTGCAAAACGCATACAGCCTTTTATAACGTTATCCCGAGAAACCTAAAACAGCTGCACTTTTGGCAGGAAAATACAGGACCACCAGTAAAATATCCAAAACAGTTGCATCTTTTAATTTATGACTGTACACTGTTTCCATAAAGAGTATATAAAACAGGTCAGATTTTATAGGTAAGACATAATAAACAGTCATACCCATTGATGCCATAAATGCATAGAAAAAGAGGTTACTTAGAAATGATTAATTACAGTTTTAAAACTGTATTTCTTGCACCTAGTAACCACAATGCACAGAAATAAGCAACATTTCGGAGTGATTGTTGGTCAGATGCTAAAGTTAAAAGACTGAATTTGCCTCCTGTGGCCGAGTTCAGGTGAGCTCTGCCGCTTTGTACCAATTTGCGACAAGAGTTCGGTCCTCACTGCTGGACACTGGTTCCCACCAGCACAGGCACAGACGTTAGGGCACAAACCCTTTCAATAGCATTTAGTCCAAAGCGAATCTACAAACACAGCAGCAAACCTGGTCTCGTCTCTGTAGAGAGCTCCTGTTTTGTGGGAGAATGCATTTAATAGATTTTTTTAAAAAAAAAAAAATTCTTGTTACTTGTTCCTTAATATTTTAGAGGGAAAATCTCATCCTTCCCAAAGGCCTTTTACAACTGCTGTGGGAAACAGGAGCTCCTTCCCCCAGCCAAGAATGATGAAGGGATACTGACAACAACAAATTTCCTTCAAATTGCCAGTGTGAAACTACCTCCACCCTCCGAACCCGAGAGTCTTACAAAAATCAATTCCCATCTCGGATTTCACTTCCATCATGTTTATCTCATTGCACAAACTTCATTTTCCACTCATGCATGGAACAGTCCAGAGAAAACGGGATTACTTTACATTTCTACATTAACAAAGGTTGGTTGTGTGTTTTTCATTACTTATCTTTTGTTACTTATGCATCACTAAAAGGAGAGAGGCAGAGTCTATTGTTTCCCTTTTTTTTAGGTCATCTGAAATTGGGGCATTAGTTTCATAAGAGGGCCTGATTTACAGCTATTACAGCATTTATAGTTAATTGGTATGTGATCGCTGAAGCAATACAAAATCATTGCCAAAAAGGCTCAGATCAACTTTTACTACGGCAACCTCCATTAATTCTCCTTACTCCTGTGAAACAAGCACGACACGCTCCGGCTGGTCAAGTGAGGTCTTTATTTTCCTGTTAAGTATCTAAACTTACTGCTCTTGACCCATTTAATTACTGTGGTATACCAGGCAATTGCAAAGAATCTGCCACGCTGAAGCCACACAATGAGAAGTGAACGTTTCGCTGGCTTTTCCACACCAATCCCCATCTGTGCTGCCTGAATCCGGCCGTACCCTTCGCAGGAGAATCTCTCTGAACTGGATTCCTGGGGTTTCTGGCAGAGGTCAGCACATCTTTTCATGTACACCTTTACAACAGCAGCAGGAAGAAGCGCTTGCCAAGTTTTATTTCCAAAAAGTCAAGCTCCGTTAGGTCTGGGGACCTGGAGGTAATTGCTCTCACTAGTTAGCAAATTCCAGCACACTAGGTCTGTTTTTCATAGGTTTATTTTAAGTACCTGTAAATCTTATAAGCAGAAACCAGGAAAAAGAGGTTTGCTTTTTCTGGTGCACAGTTTTTTAATGTAACTTGTTTTTACTGAGGGCAGACTAAACTCTGAAGTTAAAAAAAGCCTGCACTATTATTTTTGAGCGAGGCCAAAGGGCTGTGTGTTCTCTGCCCCACGGTTTCACACTTCCCATTCACCGTAATGCCTACGCTCCGCTTCAGGCTCTGCCCAAACAAGTCCCCTTTCCTTCGCTGCAGCCATTGGATGTTGATCTTCCCCATTAACCTTTCACATCAGTTAAAACACATCGTATTTTGTTCTTCATGAGCCTTCAGGGGGCTCATTCCTGACCTTTAGTTTCTCATCACCATGTGGGGGGGGGAAGAAAAAAGAAAAAAAAAAGCCTCCTGTTTTCCAGGAAAGAGGTGTAATTCACACTTTGTGCAGACGCGCAGAATCAAGCTGGTCATTCCTGGGGGTGGGTTTCCTGCATGTTTTCTCTTTTCTGAAGGCTGTGTCACTATCACTTCATCAGGAACGACTGGGACCACTAGAGAACTACGCAGCGGTGCTCAGCGTGGCAGTGGGCGCGATCCCCCATGCCTTTCCACCCGCTGCCCGGGCAGCCTCAGCACCGCTCCGCATTGCCGTTTCCGAGAGCCAGCGGACCCAACACCAGCTCGTCAGACAGTAACGCCTGAAACCACCGGCAAACGTCCCCTCGCTGTTCGACAGGGCGGTCTCGTTTCAGAGAAATTCAAGAAAGACTTCAGAAACAATCAGAAAGGATGGAGAAACAGCACAATCAAACCAGGCTAAAAAAAACAACCAACCAACAACAACAACAAAAAAAACACCCAAACCCAAAACATCCAACCAACAAGCCAAAAAACCCCACAGTACTTCACCCATTCAACTAGAAGTATCAGTGCTTGGGATTATTTCACACAGTCTTCCCCCGTCTACCCAAAATAAATACACTCCCACTGTACTTCTGCAGATGCATTGTTGGAGGTACATGTGGAGTACTGTGTATTTGGCATACAGATTTCATTTTTTTTGATCTATTAGGTAGTTTATAAGGGTGAAGAAAAGCAAAATTATTCACAAGTAGTTTGACAGAGAAAAAAAAAAAGATAATGTAATTCTATTCCACAGAAAAGATTTACTGCTCATCTGATTATCTGCAGTATCCAAGACAGAAAGTAATGGGGCAGACTTGAGATCTGGGAAATTTTCCTGATTCATCATTTAAGTAAAAAATAGCGATTGCATGAAAGCAAGCGGAATACGCCAGTCTGCAAAATTGCGTAAAGCATTAGTAACGCAGTAGTATACGCTGCATTCCTGAACCTTTCTGGAGGCAGCATTTTCATTAGATTTACCAAGTCTCTAAGATGAGCTATCAATACATTATTCAGAGTATCCTTGCAGAGACGGGGTCTTATCAGATGAGAGAGGCACATAAGGAACTGGATTTTCTCTGGCCTGTTTTCCATTGAGGAATGTGTGGCCTGGGTTACTCTATAGCCCCTGAGCAGGTAAAAACAGCTCCTCCAAGCAACTGTGTTTTTCTTTGAACTAGTTCTACCACACAGTCGGTCCATGCAGCCAAAGGAGAATTTGCTTAAAAAATGAGTTCATTGCTGTTCTTCATTAAATAGTCCTGGGAAATTCATTTGAGAACAGGTCTTCGCTAGGTGTTATTCAGACATGGTGTGGCTTTCCCCTTCTCGGAGACTGTAACGTCTAAGTTAGGACAAAAACGCAACACACAGAAAACTGGTAATCAAAGAAGTCATCCAGAATAACAATTCATCCCTCCACAGACTAGTTACAAGCCTGATCCCAGGTCCTCAAAAGTCAAAAAAGCAGTCTTTCATCTATTTTAGCAGACACTCTTTGGGCACTATCATCACATTCAGATCTTAACAAACCAGCTATTATTGGTGTCAGAAATTCCTGCTGAACACCAGCCAGCACAGCCTGTTCCTACATATAATACAACTTTAACAGAACGATGAACACAGCAAAGGCTCCTCACGAGCCCAACTCAATACCTCCCGCACGCCTTGCACCATGCCTGCAGTTACGCTTCCAGACCTGACGGTAGCAAGGCACCTTCCATCAGCCGCTCTTCTCCTTCGCCTTCCAGGACAACAAAGACTAAATGGGAGAAATCTATTTAGTAGCTGAAGGGGGAAAATTGTTCCCTGGAAAGGAATATCTCCATGGCTGCCTCAAGCAACCAAGACGTCATTTGGTTGATAAATACAGTGTTAACATTTTTAATTACTTTAATGTGACCAGGAAGTCAATAAAACGGACAACAAATTACCACGGTGTGGAGTTTGCTGCAAGCACCAGCAAACGGGCAGGCAGCTACCCACTGCAATAGCTGAGGGGGGTTGGCTGTTGTTTTGGTGGGGGTGGTTTTGGGGTTGGGTTTTTTTTAAAGCCTCTGTGTATACAGTTGCAGCAACCGGTGTGAATGTCAAAAAACTGCTAAGCCTGAGGAGGTCTCAATACAACAGATCCCAAGGCAGGCAGAAAAAGAACATATTTTTAACCCGATTATGTCACCTGTTAGTCTTGCAGCAGGACAAGACCATAGTGCAAGGGGTACAAGGAAAAGTCAATCGAAATACCGCAATACAGTTTTGGCTACAGAAGAATCGCTTCGAAGACAAGAGAGCCTACCGTAAACGCTACCCTTGAAAACCCTTCAATCCCACTTGCAGACAGCATTTCCACCAGTTCAGATTCAGCTTAGTAAGCAAGTTTATTTTATTAGTAGTGTTTAGCTATGGTAGTTTTCTGAGGGCTTAGCAGAAATTGCTCACCAAGGTGTCAGAGGAGTGCCAGACCCCAGCCTTTTCCATGCCACAAACTTGTTCAGCCCATTTCACATACCCACACCTCAAGGAACTGCCACAGAATTGTCACTTACTCATCACAACTTGCAGAGCTGTGCCCAGAGTTCCCCTCATTCAAACCAGCATGTGATCAGGTGTAGAAACTTACGGCACGCTTGTAAAACCACCACCTATGCCTCCAATGCAGGGGACAAAGTAGTCATTCTATTCAGGGGCTGAAGCTGCCAGAATTGAATGCTGAATGCACAGTTGGTATTACAAGCAAAGCCTCTGGTTTCATCTGGCTTTACCTTTGATGACATTCCCAGGGGCTCACTTGAATTGCTTAGAAATAAACATATTTATACTTAGAGGATGTTTGAGTGTTCCACCACCACCAGCACCTTTTACTTCAGAGGGAAAGTTCAAACAACTTTCCGATAAGGAAGCGTTAAAGTCTTCACCTTACAATAAATTCTTCAAAATCAGATGCCTACTGACTCTAATGGGTGTCTATTTATTACAATGAAGATTTAAGAAAAAGCACCTTAATTGGGAGTTTGAGTTCATGGCTCCTAGGACTTTTATTTCCCAGTTTTGGGTCTTCTAACTCTCTTCTACCAGAAATAACTTTCCCAGTAGAAAAGCCAAGAAAACCCCAACCCATCAAATCAATAAAAGAAATCGAGGACCTCCAGTGATTCTTTTTAGCCTCTTCTAACTGCTTTTTCTAAATAGCAATTTGTTTCAAATGCTGTCAGAGTGTGGTTGGGCAGGAGTACACATCAACTGCATATAGTGAAACAAAGTTCTTTAAAATTAAAATAAAACAGGTCTGCCACAACATGCCTTAGCTAAGATGGAACAGCACAGAGGTCTGCTAACGGACACTAAAGGAGGGGGGAAAAAAAGCCTAGAAAAGTAATATTAGCCATTAGCCATGAAACAGCTGTCTCTGATAAGGACAGTTCTGACTCCCGAGGTAGAAAACAGCGATGAGTTATTCCTCCCTCTTTTCCCCCATTCCTCTTCTCCCTTATGTCAGAGGGCAAACGTTTCAGCTCCTGGCAGCCCACAGCCACACATGCCTAGCTGCCAACAGCAACCCAGCGGCGTCTCAGGGCTCAGTGCTCCCGCTCCGAAAGCGGTGGCTTCACTCCTTACCATTCAGCTACTGCAGTGACAATAAAAGAATCTCCGGAGTGTTTAATATAAAAACTAAGGCACTTTTATTTGATGTTTCTCATAAACTGTTTCCTCTTTTAATGGTGAAACGCACACGTAAACTCTAAGATATATCTAATTACCTATATCAGTGATTTTATTAGAAATTACCTATGACATTGGTGAGTACAGCTGTGAAACTCACAGTGGAAAAATCTTGAAATGCAAAGACAAAAAGGCAAAGAAGCCATCCTTGGTGGGGGGAAGAGAACAGAATCAAATTTTCCCATACTACTTTCCCTGAAAACTTCCTCTTTTTGTGATGAAATCCAGACTCCAGAGACCAAATATTTCCACTAAACAGCTAATACACTGGGGAACAGAATCATAGAATAGTTTGGGTTCAAAGGGACATTTGAAGGTCACCTAGTCCAACCCCCTGCAGTGAGCTGGGACATCTTCAACTAGATCAGGTTGCTCAGAGCCCCGTCCAACCTGACCTTGAATGTTTCCAGGGATGGGGCATCTACCACCTCTCTGGGCAACCTGTGCTAGTGTTTTACCACCCTCATTGTAAACAATTTCTTCCTCATGTATAGTCTAAATCTACCCTCTTTTAGTTTAAAACCATTACCCCTTGTCCTGTCACAACAGACCCTGCTAAAAAGTCTGTCCCCATCTTTCTTATAAGCCCACTTTCAGCACTTAAAAGGCTGCTGTAAGGTCTCCTTGGAGCCTTCTCTTCTCCAGGCTGAACAACCCCAACTCTCTCAGCCTGTCCTTATAGGAGAGGTCTTCCATCCCTCTGACCATTTTAGTGGCCCTCCTTTGGACCTGCTCCAACAGGTCCATGTCTTTCCCGTGCTGAGGACCCCAGAGCTGAACGCAGTACTGCAGGTGGGGTCTCACCAGAGCGGAGCGGACGGGCAGAATCACCTCCCTCAACCTGCTGGTCACACTGCTTTTGATGCAGCCCAGGATACGGTTGGCTTTCTGGACTGCGAGTACATATTGCTAGCTCATGTCCGGCTTTTCATCCACCAGTACCCCCAAGTCCTTCTCTGCAGGGCTGCTCTCAATCCCTTCATCCCCCAGCCTGTAATGATACTGGGGCTTGCCCCAACCCAGGTGCAGGACCTTGCACTTGGCCTTGTTGAACCTCGTGAGGTTCACAGGGGCTCACTTTTTGAGCTTGTCCAGGTCCCTCTGGATGGCATCCTGTCCCTCAGGTGTGTTGACCACACCACTCAGCTTGGTGACATCTGCAAACTTGCTGAGGGTGCACTCAATCCCACTGTCTGTATCACTGGTGAAGATATTAAATGGTACTGGAAGAGGAAAATTTTCTTGTGATGGCTCTCTCAAAATACATCTTCAGTGCTCCTAAGTGAACGAGCCATAAAAATCCCAACTCTTCTAGGAGTAAAAAAAGTTTAAAGGGCAAAAAGTTTTAGAGAGCACCTGGTTCTCCAGCATTTTCCTAGCACTGCAATTCTACTGCTGCTCTAGTTTTAAAATAGATGCGAGATCAGAACCAGGTACCCATGTTTATTTAACACACAGATAAACATTTGCCTTTGGAGTAACTGAGAAGCCAATGCTATTGCCTAAAGGTAAGATGAAAAAGCATGGAGAAATGAAGATCAAAGAACAAAGAAAAATGCCTTCTGCCCCACAGAAACTGACTGATATAATTTTAAAAGAAGTGGATGCTTTAAAGCGTAAAGACAGGAAACTGGTGAAAAAGGTTTTATAGAATAAAGGAAGCTTTGTATTACTCTGACCTAATATGCATTTTCTACATTTTTTTATGCCACAGGCTGAATGACAGTCCTGCCACTTGCAGACTGCGCATACAGGTTTCTGCAGGTACTGCCGTAACAATAATTTTTAGACAACTCCAGTCCCGCTGCAGGGTCCTACCCAAGAAGGCACCAGCCTTGATACAATTATTTCATGCAGACAAAGACTACAGGCTCAAAGTACTGTGGACTACAGACTTAAGGACTATCCACTCAAAGCACTGTAGTATAAGACTTAAAGTCTTACACAACTTAAAGCACTCTGAAACGGGACATAAACCCCTTAAACGGTGCTAGCTGAACTATACCCATCTTTGAAGGAACTGCAAATCCAATTGCACCTGTAGACAATATGTTGAAAATATTTAACAAGTTAAATAAACCTCTTTTTTCACTGAGGAATTATGCAAAACTAGAGATTTACATTCAACAAGAATCAGGTGTGTAAATCCAGTGCATACCTAATAACACATCTTGTACCTCATGGGAGCCCAGAATTCACAATGGCTGTCTACATACTTACTCTGATAATAATCAAATGCTACATTTAATCAGGTTCTCTTAACATTTGACCAGGCAGCATCACTTCAGATAAGGTATAGCAGTTTCAACCTTAGAAAATGTAAATACCAGCGTGCAAGAGAGCAGCCATTCCTGTCTTTTTGCTGTAGATTCAGTGGTCTGAGCTAATGCAGGAGATCTTGAATGCACTTTCAAAAGTAAAAGCAATGACAGAGGTCACACTGTTTTGTTGGGGGGGGGGGAAGCGCGGAGTAGTTACAAAAAAAAAAAAAAAAAAAAACCAAACACAACAACAACCAAACAAAAAACCCACCACCCTGAAGCTGCCAGAGTACACCATAATGCCCAATAGTCAAACTTCAGAAAAAGGAGGCATATTCTCAGGTGGTGTAAGTCAACATGGTTTATAGATTTCTGTGCTGTTACAGGTCAGATTCAAGACAAGGATTATCTGAAAGTTCTCATTTTAGCAAGCGACTGCCTGTTTTAAAATAAAAACGGGAAGTGGAAAGCAGAACCTGCAAACATATTAATCCTTTGCTTGCAAAGGAATACTAAAGACTACCCAATTTCTTTTTATTCACGTGTTTCAACTCTAAAAAAGGATATTTTATACAAGTTCTATGCTGACTTTTCTTTCTCCGGTTGTTGGGGGGCTTTCTCACATCCCACTTTCCTCCCAGCAATATATTTAGTTGTTTTAATGACTCCATACGTGTCCGTCAAGAACCATCACCGATTATGCTGTGTAAACAGTTTGCTTCTTGTTGCTCACCACACATCTCAGCACCACACATTCCTTGCCGGCGTTCCAGACGCCGTCTCCAAAATATGCGCAACCACCACCATTTGGATGAATTCTCTTTTTTCCTTCAAACTGAAATGGTTTCTGCTTAAACTCTTTCCCAAAGAGCTGCTTGAATTCATTATCCCCACATACTTAGCCGGTAACAAAAGGTTAATGTTTATTTCTAGAAACCTTGCTCACAGGAAGCCTTCCTTCAGCGCGAGTGACTTCCGTAACGCGCGCCTCCGCGAGCACAGGGGTCGGGAGTGCTTTTGGACGGGTGGGGGCACCTGGTCCCCCATTTGTCATCTTCCTGAGGTCACCCGCCAGCTGTCTGTCCTCTCAACATCCAGCCTCGCCACCGCGGTGAAGGCATTTCTCCCTCGCTCAGGTTTCCAGGTCTGAACTTCCAGATACAGTAAATCAATCAGCCATCGCAGAAACTGCTCAAACAACTGCAAGTAAGCATTTTAACACCCTTGAGCAGCCTCGCTGCGTAGCAAGGACACTGCAGTCCTAGCTGGAATCCAGCTCTGCATGACTAGTATAGATTACACTTTGGAGGACTGCAGAACTGCAGCTACATTTAGTCTATGACTAAATCAGGCTCCACTTGTACTTGACCCTGAGAAGAATGTCACTGAACACAAGGGCCTTTTCTCAGCTATGATCTCATATTTTTTTCTTTTCAATGGCTAAAAAGACCATTAAGCCATCATTTCTGTAATTACAAAGTAGCGATCTTTTTAATGTGAAGTGGAAATGTTTTGGCACGGGCTTGATCTTCAAATTGTTCATCTTGCCCCCTGCCCTCCGACTCCGCTCTTCCTCCTGCGTGCTACGTTTAGGACAAAGGTCACCAGAAGAACGTGGATATGTTTAAATAATTATTTTTACTCTGAGGAAGTTAACCATTGTTTTCTAACTTATTACCTGAGTCAGGATTGTTTTCATAGGCTTATCTTCTTTTTTAGGTAAAGGGCACGTTTAGTCTTAAAGACATCACTGTGTCTTTCCCCACGGCTAGGGGAACGTTTACCTGGGTTCCACCCTCAGAATAAAGCATCTCTTCTGTAGGCAAAAAGAGGGAACACAACTTTTATTCTGAAAGACAGTTCTTTTGGACACAAAAATTCTTCTTTCAGGATAAAAAAAAATCCCTACTGTTCCTCAGTCTCCCCCTTTTTCTCTGACTTCCGCACACCCCACCGTGTACCATGAATCCCCCAGTGCACAGCAAGCAATCCATATTGATGAACTGGGGCTTTGAGTGAGCTACATGAAAGAGATTCCTCCTGGACCAGCTTCCATGTAAATTATGCAGCTGTGAAGCAAACTGAGCCCTTTCTGAACAGAGCGCTCAGTCAGGAACACCTACAGAAAGATGATGGAGATGCACAGAGCCTTTTTTCCCCATTTTTCAGTACATTTTGCTTGATGCACAGTTCTGTGGCAACAGGCCACAAGGACGGTCATGGTTGTACCACAACTGCAGAGTGCAGGAGGTATTTTTGCCCCAGGAGCTCTCATAGGGACCTTGACTTTGGGCCCAAGACTGGAGAATGGACTGGCCAGCAAACTTTTAGAGGGGTTTTTTTTCACACTGAAGGACTGTGTTTTAGTCGCAGCAGGGGAGGACAGAGCCCCTGGGTGACTTGGGCATCAGGCATGGTCACAGCCAGGCTGCAGACTAATGGAGGTCAACAGGCTCCTTCGCCCCCACGCCTCCTCTACCTACCTGCTCTGTCGCACAGCTCTGAAATTGCCCCTGCAGGGCACCGATCCCAGTGAGAACTATGAGGCGGGACCTAAGGGGAAAGAAACATCACCTTCTCCCCCCTACCAGCATGAAGGAACAACAGCAGAAAAATAACACCAGAAAGGCATTCACCACAGCCACAGGCTTTGCCCCCAAATCACTTCAGATGGAAAAAACCATCATCTGAACAAAGAAAAAGCTGTAAATACCGTCTCCCCTGGTCAGCCAGTCCATTCTGTTTTCACTGTGACGCAGCATCCTCCACTGACAGCATAGGAATGAATTCATGTCATAAGGTAATTCCAGTTTAATGTAGCTCAAACAACATAGCTCAAGATGCGCAAGAATTCCTAGAGGGTTTTTAACCTCTGATACTGATCAGATAAGTAAGCCACCAAACTAAAAATTATCTCAAATGAATAACTACGAACACAGAGCAAGTTTTAAGAACCCAAAGTTATTTTCTCTAGGCAGTATTTGAAAAGCATAATTGTTGAAAACAAAAAGACTGCTGCAGTTTGAACGACACTATTGAAAGGAGACTGTTCAGGTCAAAACAAGGTGAAAAAACCAGCCCGCCTGGTATCACAGCTGACTAATGCTCTAATGCATTAGACCCTCCGCTTCTTCAGGTTCTGGTTGCTGCTGATCAGGTCAGCATTTCAGTCTAATGTTGAGGATCAAGTTTACAGCTTTCAGCCATGCTGGCGTTTGCTCCTCAGGAAGGCCTGGAAAAGGTGGGAGGGAGAAAAGAGAGGAGGGCAGGAGCAAGGAGTGAGGGCTTCTCCTCAAATCCACGGCCAGGCTAAGAATTAGAAGCATCTGCCCAAGTCATGTGCAGCCTTTTGGCTGAGCTCTCAAACACCAACCTGCAAAGGAACCATTTAGCCCCACTCTGTATCACAGAGCAAAGACAGCTCACCGAGGTGGAGGCTCTGTTCCCTTGAAAATATTTTTATAGGGGAATGAAGGAAAACCCCCACTCCTTCAGTCCTAAGAAGTTTCCTCCTATCTGTCAACATATGGTAGAAGCTATTATTATTTGGCTTAAATATAAAGTATCGTGTTAAGCCTATTTTTCTATTTTAACAGTTTGACATTTCTATTGTGAAATCTGGGTGTAATTCTCTGGATTTTATTGTCCTTCTCTATTGTGCCCTGGTGGAATTTCTAGAGGGGGAAAAAGCAGTGATGACGGGAGATTTTCATTTTACTCTTCTAAAAAGACAATGAGTTAAGTGTCTAAATGGAATCGTCCTTTATTTTATATAATTTTTGTTGAATTAATTTTTATTCTCTGCTGCTTTCAGTCTAATGCAATTTCCTGAACCAGCAGCAGCACAGATATCAAAGCAGAAGTGTGCTGAGTTAGGCAGAATCCCTTAGTTTCACCTGGGGGAGAAAAGTGCTAACAGAGTTTTTACAGAGGAGTGACATTCATAATTACCGAAATTCTCCATGGATTATTTGTATAACAACTTGACCCACCTTGTAAATTGCATCCTCAATAAACATATCCAAAGAAGTTGTGCATGCTGATTGAATTGATTCTGAATCCCTCTGGTGCAGAAACTGCATTTTTAAACATTCACAGAGAGTGCCTAGCAAGTGGGGGGGATTATTAATAAATAATGACGTGTAATAAATTATCTGGTGATACCCTGCTGAGGAGAGAACTCACATTAACACTAGGTGGCAGAAGGCTCTGTCACATTGAAGACACCTGCAGATAGACTCATTGACCTAGACTCAAGCTTGATAGCCGATTTTAGAAAAGCTAAGGGCAAAACAGTTGAAAGCAAAATAGCTATAAAATACCATTTTCCATCCACTTGTCCAGTTCTAATTCTGGCTCTGATATCTTTAGTGCACATCACTGTTTAAAAGATCGTTGGCTATCACTGAATCTGAATACACCTTCCACACTTGAACCTTAAATCACCTCTTATTCAATTCACGTGAAATTCTGTATGTGACAGATGATTCTATTAAGCTTTTATTTAAGTAAAAGAGGAATTTGCAGTTTAAAGAAATAAATGGCCATTAGGGCAAGTACACAATAAAAACATACACTGCTCGTTACCTTGAAAGATACTTGAAACCAAGTTTGGAGTGCTATAGCAAGCACACTTCTGCTGCTGAAAGAAAAATCAACAACCTACAAGCAAACTCATTCAAAACTGCTCAAGAGTCATTGTGGAAGAGGTCTCCTAAAAATGGCAGCTGCTCCTTCATGGAGATGCATTTTCAGGAGGTACGTTTGCAGTTACATATAGAATCCCATGGTGTCAACTGGTTTCTTCTTGTTTTATGTATTTAACCCTTTAAAAGTGTTTATGCTTGATTTTCCTTTATTCTGGCCACCTCTTTTCAACTACTCCAAGTTTCTCTCTCATCTAGTCTAAAT
Source organism: Astur gentilis (assembly GCF_929443795.1). Classification (NCBI taxonomy): domain Eukaryota; kingdom Metazoa; phylum Chordata; class Aves; order Accipitriformes; family Accipitridae; genus Astur; species Astur gentilis. The sequence goes on from NC_064904.1 coordinate 16,558,451, forward strand.
ACAACATACAGACGGAAACAAAAATTTTAATTTCCAGTAAAAAAGACAGGTGAAGAAATATCAGCAATCACAACTCAAAGGCGGTATACAAAGAAGAATTTGCTGCGTGGGCTCTAACAACCTGGATAGAAAAGAAAGCAAACAGCAATGTCAGATGTAAGGAGGAAGCTGTAAACAGAGAGAGGAAGAGTGGAAGACAACCAATGTCTACATGTTGAAAAACAAAAGGAGGTGGGGGGAGAACGACACAGTATTTCCTTAGACAAATAAGTTAAGCTGACAGCAAAGGTTTGTTCTAGATCACTGTGGCCCCACTGCTTTTACACTTGCCATCCAGTAATGTCCCAGATTTACAGTGCTTGAGGGTTGGGTTCTACAAGTGTGGCTGGTGCCAACAAAGAGCTCAGTAGTGTTGTGGTGGACTGTTGTGCACTTCTAGACATGGAGGCTCTTTGTGTTTAAATATAGTATATTTTATCATTCACAGTTGTCAGCAGTGGAAATTGTCATCTAAGCAGTAAAAGATGCTGTTGAAGAAACAGGAGGGATTGGTTCGAAAGTAAAAAATTATTTTGGCCGTGACAACTCATCTCGCTGCCCGTTTTGAGGGTAAGGGATCAAGCTACCCATTGCAAATTGCTGCCTGAGAGTCAGAAAAATCAATAGTAGGTAGGAAAGCCTACTTGCCAAGGCTACAGCCACTGCCAGCAGATTATTAATGCATCTGTCTGCATTCTTTAATGTTTCCTAAGAAGCAACTATGTTAACTGAAAAGGTGCGATGTGTCACCAGCCCTTCTCTTCTCTCCTCTTCATTTTCTCTCTATATTAAAACCTTGGCTACCAAAGAAAACAATCATGTTTCACCTCATCTTTTCCCAGCTTTTCTGAAGTTCAGTTCCTGCTCTATAGCAATATATACAGTCTAAGTACTATCCCTGACAAGCTGTTTGACAACCTTAAGTTGCACATCTATTTTACTCCCCGAGCTTTGGAGTTGGTAGGGTTTAGATGGGAAATGGAGGCCAATTAAAATAAACACAGACAATATCAATGAATTCTTCAGAAACACACAAGACAAGCAAAATGAAACACTACTGGCTTTTGCCCACAATTAGAATTCAGCCCATCTTGCAGGCTGAACACTCTGGCTGAGCTCCAGAAAGACACTTAAGCACATGTCTTATTTTAAGCATGTGAGTAGTCTCATTGATTTTTCACTCATGCCAGTAAGAATATTCAATGCGCTTAAAGTTAAGCACATTGTTAAGTGCCTTCCTGGATCAAGGCCAGGCTATTTAGCCCTTGCGAGAGTTAGTCTACAGAATATTTACCATTATTTTAACTTCTCAAGACTTATCTTTGAGATAAAGTTTTATGGCGTATGGAAATATTTCATTCATTGAGTATCATATGAGCAATGACTGGTTTACAGCAACCTTCGGGGAACAAGTATTCTTCCCCTTCCCACATCTTCTGAAGCACTAACTGGAAGGGTTATCAAGACACAGAAGCAAATATACCGATAAAGAAAATTAGTTTTGAAAGGGAAGCCAGCAGTCTAACTGATCTGGAAAGCAAAACTCACGCCATAGTGAAAAGCTGACAGACATACTAATTTTCAGTGAAAACTAATAAAGTCATTTGCCAATATCCCATTCCAATACCAAGTCCTGTACAGCAACTTTGAATAACAAGATAATTGTAGACTGAAATGAATCATCACAAAAAGCACATATTCAAGTCCATTTTTCCTTCTTCCTTTTACATCGAGTCGAATACAAAATTCAGGGAAAGACCTGTTGGAGCTTCCTCTAGAGGATCTCACCGCATCAGAGCACTTTCTAGAGATCAAAGGCACAACAAACGCTATTGCTTTTTGCTACAAGGAAGCAAATGCCATTCGCTTTGCTACAGACAATTGGATTAATTACCTGGTTGGCATTATCCAAGTTCAGTATCGTACCCTGAAAAAGAACTAGAGAAAGGCGTTTAACATAAGGAAAGCTGTACTGGGTCAGACCAATGCTTCCTCCACCCCAGCCATCCCTCTCCAGGAGCAGAAAAGGGAGCGAATGGGAGCTTTACCACGCCAGTGAGACCAGCAGGACAACATGACAATTTGCTTCTATTGAGCAGACGTAGCTTTTCATTTCAGTACTTGTTTCTTCCTGAAATGTTTAAACTCAGTAGTGAAAGTATGCAATTGACAGGGCAATACATGAACAGAAAGCCAACTTAAAACTAGATCATCTCTTTGAAACCTCAGGTTGACTCACAACTGTATTACTCATCATGCCTTACACTAATGCAAATCCACTGATTTCATGTTACCAAGCCCACACCCGATGGCGACTCAAGCCTCAGCATCTAAGACACTACTTTAGAAACTGGTGGACTACCCCCACGGAGAACCTCTGAGACCTCTGCAAGAAGTAACTAAGAAGATAAAGGTAGCCTGCTAACAAACAGATACCTCCTAGTGGATTCTAGTTTAGAAGTCCTCAGTTTGAAAGAAACAATCTCTCTTTTTTTATATCTAGAGTTATTTTACATGCCTTGATGCTGAGATTATTTGATGAAATTTTCTCACCTTGTCATGCAGAGTCAGAGCAGACAGACATAAACACCATAAAGCAGCGAACCCTTGAGGCTGGAAGGAGCACGTGGAGACCATCCAGTCCAGCCCCCCCTGCTCAAAGCAGCGTTAGCTCAAGCAGGTTGCGCAGGGCCACGTCCAGTCAAGTTTTGAATATCTCCAAGGAGGAAAACTTCACAAACTCCTTGGATAACCTGTTCCAGGGTTTGACCTCCCTCACAGTAAACCTGTTTTAATAGAATTCCCTGTATATCAATTTGTTCCCACTGCCTCCTGTCCTCTCACTGGGCACCAGTGAGAAGAGTGTGGCTCTGTTCCCTTTACTCCCTGCCCTCCATCGGGTATTTACACACATTGACAAGATCTTTCTGAGTCTTCCCTTCTCCAGATTAAGCAGTTCCAGCTCCCTCAATCTCACCTCACTCGACAGATACCCCAAGTCCTTACTCACTCCCATGTGTCCATGTTTCTTGCACTGGGGAGCACAGGACCGGACCCAGCACTCCAGATGTGTGTCTCACCGGTGCTGAGCAGAGGACAAGGATCACCTCCCTTGACCTGCTGGTAACACTCTGCCTAAAGCAGCCCAAGAGGCTGTTGGCCTTCTTTCGCACAAGGACACATTGCTGGCTCGTGGTCAACTTGGCGTGCTCAAAGCCTTCTGTGCAAAGCTGCTTTCCAGCTGGTCAGTCCCCAGCCTTTCCTGGTGCATGGCATTATTCAACCCCAGGTGCAGGCCTTCGCATTTCTCTTTGCTGAACTTCACAAGATTGCTATCAGACCATTTCTCCAGCCTGTCGAGGTCCCTTTGAAGGGCAGCACAACCATCTGGTGCACAAGCTGCTCCTCTGAACTCTGTATCGCCTGCAAACTTGCTGAGAGTGCGCTCTTTCCCATCAGCCAGGCAGTAATAAAGAGGCTAAGCAGTACTGGTCCCAGTACTGACCCCTGCGGTATACCACTAGGTCCTGTTTTGCTTTGAAATCCACAAAACAAGAGGTATGGTGATATCACTATACTGTATTGGTTTAACTAGTTCCCATTCTTAAATTAAGATGGTTAAATGAACGCAGTATTTTAATATATGCAAGAATCAAGTCTGTTTCTGAACAGTATCTGCTGGCTTAACTAATTCTTAAAAGTGAATTTCCTTTAAGAGAAGTTCAAAAATCATTTATGACTTCAGAGGGACAAATGGCCTTTTCTTTTTGAACTGCTCTAGTATGTAACTAACCCAAATAGTGGACTTTATTAAGAAATCACTTCTGTGGACAAAACTGCACCATCACTTGAAGAAATGAGAGCAACAAGGAAGCTGTATTCCAGAACTGGGATTATAGCCAGCTTATGATGGAAAAACATTGAATGCTTATGGCATAATTATAATGTTACAGCATTTGCTGCCAGAATTACAAAAATTGTTCTTAAAGTTATGCCCTAAATAGAATGTTGTTTAGCTAAACTGAAAGCACATTCCAAGTAATGTGAAAAAACAAACTTACCACGATTCCAAATCTAAATTATGCATACTAAGGGCTTGTTTTAATAAAAGTACATTTAGTGGCTGAATAAAGTTTCTCAAAAAATTATTTTAAAGATAATGAATGCCTGATGTCCAAAAGAGTGTCACATGAAATTTCATCATTGACTCATGTAAACTAACCTCAAATTTAACCAAATGCAACTGTGATCAATATTGTGTCAATCTGAAAATATCTGGGTTTTAAGGCAACAAAACCAGATGCAAGGATGAGTAAAAAGTTGGACTCCACAAACGGAATGGAGTTCTTTGCCACTGAAAGGTCTGGAACAGTTATACTGACAGGGAAAAGCCATAAGAATGAAAAGTTTTGATAGTATTGCCACATTTACCAAGAAGAGAGTCAAGTGCGGGAGAAATAAAAGGAAGCTAGTTTGTTACTGTTGCATGTTATTTAATTTTTTTTCTTTTAAAGACAGCATCCTCCACTTTTAGGCAGTTTGGGGCACAGACTATTCCTCCACACACCTCTAAATCACTGTACAATGTCTAGTACTACGGACTTGCATGATATGTTCCTGGGAACTTTATGTAAAGCAAAAACCAGCAATAAACAACAAAAAACCCAACCGCATAAAATATAAACACTGTCAGATTTACTGACAAACTCTTGAAAAAGCCGTAAGAGTTACTGAACAATAGGACACAAAAAGGCCAGCTATATATAGTAGAGCTGTTCTACAAAAGGACATTGGAAACAGATTCTACCTTCACTGTGAAAAAACCTGAAGGGTTTTGATTTCTTTTGTTCTTTTTTCCCCCCAAAATGCTGATCACCTTGCAGCCTTAATTAACGGCAACCATCCTCAGCCTTGATGACTTAAAGGGCTCATCCAGTGAGAAGGAAACCTATCCAGTGGACAGAAACCTAACATTTGCCAGCCAGGCAGGTCTTCCTAGCCTGTAAAAACTAACTTCTGCAACAGTTTTATCTTTGTTCTGCTGCAACATGTGACTACCTGTAGTACTGACCAGATAGAGGGAATGCAGTCTGATTACCCAGTCTCACTACAGATGAGCGTTTAACATATCATAGAGACACAGACCCTTTTAAACGTAGTACAGAGCCCCTGTTGGGCGTGCTAATTGTTTGTATAAATGTGTGAATGCACAAACATGCATGTGCATGCACTGCCCACCACTGTGCTCTGCCATAGATCACAATCTCAGAAGGTGACAGAGAATAAAAAGTTGCCTACATCAATCCCTTTCTATTATTTATTTTATTTATCATTTCTTGGCAATAACGCTTATCATAAGTTGCCATGGAAAAAACCATGAACTAAAACCAAAAACTGAGCTGAGGAAGGAAGAGGTGCCAGAGCGGAGAAAATGGAGTTTTATTCCTCAAAACAATAACCCCTACCATGACAGCCTTGCTGGCTCCTTCTCCACTGACAGGAAATTTCTGTAAAAGAATCATGTGGTGCTGGAACACAAAACTGCAGAGCTTCATATACAAGACAGGCTATAGTCCTGACCAGGGATTAACAAACAAAGTAAAAAGCCCAGTCTTCTCCTTTGCTTTCCAAATACTAAAAACTTAGAACGTGACAGAAACCTGTTGACTTTGACAGGGTTTAAGTTATACCAATATGAAGTCAAAGAAGCAGAACAGCTAAAACTGGCAGAAAAATAAAAAGTCCAGGACTTCATTGCTTCATTGAGTCTCCTGAAAGTTTGTATCTTCACAAAAACAGGCAGAAAATCCTAGAGGACCACAGAAGGGCAATGGATTTATGAAGTCTGAGAATACCAAAACAAAGATGCAATTGAGCTAGTTGATTTTACTATTTTATCCCTGAAAGCTTGAATAATAAAAAAAAGTAAAAATAAAAATAAAGCACAGAAAGCACCTACTAGAAAAGCACTGTGTCAGTATTGTCCTTTAGGCATGTTTCCCTTCCCACCTCTGAAAAGTTGTCTCGCATTTGACATAAGTGGGAGAAAGAATTTTCTCCCCTGGTAAAGTCAATTAACTTCACTGTATTTGTATCATCTGTCAGAGCCAAATCTGCTATCTTCGTGTCTGACACGAGCTTCTACACCTACTTGACAGATCAAACAGGTTTTAAAGAAATTACTGTGCTTTAAAGGGAAGTTCCATGGCCACATCAAGTCAAAAAGCTGCAAGGGAAGAGGTGATTATTATATTAGTACGTGATACACTCCCCTCGAATATTAAAATACAGTGTATCTTTGTACTGAAATTTAACTTCTTTCCTGCAATTTGCTATTTTGTTATGAAACTCCTTTAGTCTTCAATCATCATAAACATCTGTAGAAAATTAAAGGTTATTTTCCTGCTTTGTGCTCTTGAACTACTTAATTTCTCATATTATTAAGATATGAAAACTCCTTTGTATAACAAGAAATGTAAGAAACAGTGTGGGCCACTGCTTTAACCTAAAGCTATAAACAGGTATATGCATGTTTGTGCACAAACATGTACTGAATGTTATAACCCAGCTTTTTTCTTTTTTTTAAGACTACATAAAATATTAGTGCTTTATGCAACACCGTACAATGTGATGTCATCAGATTACACGTTATGCCACTCTTTGGAATCATTAATCCAAGTGCCAGATCGCATCACATTTTATAGTCACTATAACTCAAGTCCATACTAATTTCTCATTAGCCCCAATTTAATGTTTGTGTTTGTTGTACATCAATCTATAAACCTCCTAATTAAAGGCAGCAGAGGAGAGAAAGATAACGCAAACAATGTGCTTAACGCAGTTCTTCAGTTAAAACCCAAATGAATACATAGCAGTATGGTGGGTAATGCAGGTGTTGAAAAAACTTCTCTATCGAAATGCATTTCTTCGTAATTGACCGTTAAAAGCAACTGGGCCAGTACTCCAGCTCTCCCAGATGGCAGCCAGGAACTGGGAGCACTCACTGGATGCATAACTGGGAAACAATGTCAGGGTCTCTACAGACCTATACTTCTCAGTTTTTAAGTCCCTGAGCAGCAAGGAAGGCGTATCATCGAAGAAAACCAGTCACTTTTATTTGGGCATGGACCTGTTCTGAAGTAAAAAGCTATAGTCTACTCACCAAAGGCACTCTGACATTCCGCTAAGAGGGTTTGGTCAAATAAAATTTCTTTACTAACAAAATAAACCTAATAATTTCTATTGAGTTGGTCAAGCGCAGTGCATCACATCTGACAGGTTGCTGATGTGATTTAAGGGAAGAGAGCAAAGGACCATATTGATCTCTCTCATCAGTAGGGCAAGCGCTCTAGTAAGTCATCATTAACGTAGCTGCATAGAAGCACTGTATTATCTGCCACACAAGTGCTACAGAGGTTTTCAAAGACTTAAATTTTTGGCACATAAATCTACTATAGGCTAATGTGATGCCCTTTGTGCCTGAGAACTTCTTGTACTACAAAGGTTCTATCAGCTGGAGCCATGGAAGAGCCAAAACCACAGAAGCAGCAGCAGAACCGGCTCTTCCCAGACCACCTCCGTGCTATTCCAACCCACAGTGGAGCACACGCAAGTCCAAGCTGCCCTAGAAGCCATCTCAAACTTAGCCCCCACACACACTTCACCACGAGTACAGTTTTACACAATTCTCCTATAGCTCTTGATGGAGGTTAAAGCTGTATCAATGCAAATTCCTCACTTTTTGTATAAAAAGTACATTCCGTTTTTTCAAGGAAAAAAAGATTTTTCCTGCAGTAAGATTACCACAGGAATGCTATGGGTCTTCTTCCCGAGTTAGTTATTGTTTTGCATCACAATTATTATCCCTTAATCCCACTAGGGTACAACAGCTCCCTGTCCATTTAAAGCACTGCTACTGAATATATTCTATACTGACCTATGGATTTGTTTAACCAACACTGGTCTCAAATTTCTTTACCCCAAGAACTAACACATCCCTCAGTGACTCACCTCAATGAAAAGGAAAGATCAAGCTCACCTTTAGGTTTATAAGAAAAACAGGCAGGTTTTTTGTTGTTTGTTTGTGTTTTTTTTTAAGTACTACATTCAAATTAGTTTCATAGGTGCTACACCAAAGAATATTTAAGCACGATTTACACTGATAGATCTCAAGAACTAAGTGTAAATGGGGATTCATCATCCAATGAGGTATTTTCCCTGCAGGGATCTCATTTTATTCCAGTGATACTCAACAACTTTCATCTACAATTTAATAGAAAATATAGAAGTCACCCCTTGTAAAAAGCACAGCTGTCAAAAAATCTGAGGGGGCTGGGGAAACAGATAAATTATTCAGGCTAATCTGTAGCACTCACTAATACAGACTTCTTCCAACTAGAGACAGCTTAATAGCAAAGGTCATGCAGCTAGGAGCAAAGAACACAGGTCACACAAGACACAGCACTACACGAATTAATTAATAATGGAAACAACATAGAGATAATGCTTGCCCACTTACAAAATGTGAGGTTTGGTTACTTCTGTAGCTAAGAAGGTGGATACATACACAAAGTAGCATCAAGCAGGGGAATGGGGAGGAAAATAAAAAGATGGATTTACATGTGGACCGAAGCCAAACTCCAAAGGTATTTTGGTGCTTAATTGCCTTTGAGGATTTTAGTTGACCTGATTTAACAAAGGCTATAGAGGAATCTGTGACAGGATCAGATCTGATCCATCTCTCTGCATGGTCGGTCTCTTCCTCTGTGGCTCCGCAAGCACCTTTCCAAACAGCACATGCTGCCCCACACGCCGATAGGTTCTTTTACACTAACACCGTGTTTCCAGCACCTTTCCTTCTCTAGTCTGATTATCCTAAGCTAGTATGTGTTTTTAATCAATTCAGAGCCTACAGTTTGTTAAAACTAGCAAGACAGACTCTTCATTCTATTAGTTGCTCTAGAAAATGTTACCTCTGTCTATTCAGCATTCAACCTGTTTTTCTGCAGTAAGTTCTCCGAGCATTAGCTTCTCTCTTCTGGGGCAAGACACCTATCTTCAGCTGTAGTTGCTAAAACAATCAATGCATTGACACACCTACAGAAACGCCTAATAATGCGACAGCAATAACAATGAGTTATTACATTGTAAATGTAAAATAATATATAATGATATATGTGTACACACGTATGCACACACACAAACATATATATCAATAAAATCATTCCAGCAGAAATCACAGCTTTTCTGGGTGTACAGAGCATGCCCTCAAAGCAGTTACTCTGATGCCTTCAGTTCTACCCTTTTCTTGGAAGAATGAATGGTACCACTGCAGTTTCTTCACCACTTTGCAAGGAAGTAGAGAGTTTTGGGGAGCTCTCATTCTCCCCCACATTTACACCTACCATGTGGCAGCTATTCTTCTGCAAGCATCCAAACGTTTTACCGGAGGAAAAGCAAAATTTTTTCAAACAGCCCATTAAGAGACAATGTAATAAATGAGTTTGTGTGGCTTGGTGAAAAGGGGGAGGAAAGAAGGTGAAGGGAATCAAGGAGCACGTATGCCTATTTAGATGTTGCTTTCCTATTACTTCACGAAATTTTGCTAAATTTAGCATGTCTTCTGAACCCTTTTTGTTAAATTCTTTTTTTTTTGCATGAGAAGTATTTTAAAGCCTCTCCTTTATTTGTAGTTCTTGCTTTTCACATTGTTTTTGCTTTCTTAAGGAAACCGGCAGCTGAAATGCTGTTCTAAAAACAAGTCACAAACATTTAGCAGTGTTGCCATTTCAAACACCAGACTCAGCTGAAACTGCCGTGTGGCAAGATGATGCTGTTTCAGCTGTTGGAGTCCTCAGAAAGGGCAAAAAAATGCTGAATAAAACCAAAATATAAGTCATGAGTCAACAAAAACTCTGGGATTTGTTGCAAATAACCATCCTTCAAAGCAGCCCAAAAAAGAGGATGCACTATTCTTTGAAAACACCAGCAGCCTTTATTATCACCTCCATCCAGCCATTCCAGCTTGTGGTTCTCTGTCTACTAAGTAGCAAGTACTTCCCAGAGCCTAATGCTGATATTTCAGAACAGATATTTCCATTTAGTTTGCAGATAATGAACTAAAGCACCAATGGGGAAAAAAAAATTAAAAAAATAAAAGGACAAGCTTATAAGGAGCTTAGATGTACAAGTACCATATATTTCAGAAGTTTGACCTTTCTAGGTTCCCCAAGATCACCCAAATACAGCAATGTAGTGGTGAAACCAGCTTCCTCTCTGGAGGTCTGGACTAGAGCCCCGGCTGCACTTACCTGTCATCCCTCAGCAGGGCTGCTGGGCAGATGCTGACACTTACATTAAACTCTATTACTGCTCCACTACTCCCATGGAAACAAGAGGTGTGCAAATGCATGAGGAAGGCATGAAATTAATAGGCTGCCCAGGGAAGAATACCACCATCCCTGGAGGTATTCAAAAAGCACATAGACAAGGTACTCCAGAACATGGTTTAGTGGGCATGGATGACGGCTGGACTCGATCTTGAAGGTCTTTTCCAACCTAAATGATTCTATGATTTTAAGTGGACCCATACGCAAGTATCGAAATCTCCTCTATTTGCTAACCCCATTCACAAAGTATTTTTCTAAGGGGATAAGAATAGCATTAAAAGAAGAGACATTGATTTTCTTTTCTGATCTTAAAATTCCCAGGGCAGACAGCCTGTAAAACCTGCTACCGTAGTACATATGGGCAGTTGATCTTAGCAGATAGCTCCAGACAGTTTTTCAGTTTTTCTGTTTTGAAATACAGGAAAGTCAACTAGCAGCCAACAGCTCCCAGTAAAGCCAAATACCTACTAAGTCAGCCAAGCTATTACCCTGATGAACAGCCTGCAGCATTAGCACGCTGCTTCACTGCCGCGGCTCTGTCACACAGGTAGCCACATTCCTTTGCTCCATTTGCAAACATCCCTGAGCTATGTCGAGCACACTCCTCAATTATATGAAAGCGCCTGTGAGCACACACAGTTTATCCACTGTGTTACAAAAGAAAGTAGTATCCACACATGCTGCCCAAGGGTAGGCACATTAAAGGCACTTCTGTAGGCCTAATCCTGTTCCCACCGACGCCGCTACAAATCCCCTCTGCCAGGGCCGGGAGCAGAACTGAACCTATGTTGAGCTTTTATTTATTTCTAAATCTGCCACCCTCAGCACCCAAGCAAGTTCAATGGGAATTTTTCAGAATAGCATTTTGACACTAGAGCCAAAAACATGTCAGGGAACATGTGAACTTCCTACAGCTCTTAGGAGAAGGCAGGGACGGAGTCTGACGGCATTAGCTGCGAGAACTCATGAAAATGGCAGTTGCACTGAATTATCATTGCTGTCATCTCCAGGGTCAGTACCAGCTGTTACAACACTATTGATTGCTCAGAAGTTTGCAGAATTGGACAACACTGGTTTTATATGTTCTTCTGTTAGTCCATGCTTTTCCAAGCACATTTAAGGGCTGGATAAATTGAGCGAATAGAGCAGACCCAAAAAGTCTACAGATAATTTCTGGGTGAGTGAGAACAAGAGAGAAGTTTCACAAAAATAGTTAACTTCAGTGACTGCTCTTAGACAAAAGCCAAAAGATGAAGAAGGAGGATCCTATGGTCTGGACTGCTTAAGGCAGAGTACTACTCATTCACAGCAGACTCTTAAAAGCAAACTCCTGTATTGTACTCACACCTTCCCAACAATACTTGCTTATCTTCTGGTGAGAAAAAAAAAAAGCAGGATGCACCTACATCACGGAATAAGGAAAAAAAAAAGGCAAGATTTTTCTTTCCGTATTTCAGATTGTTTGCAGACTCTGTATCTGTGGGACTTTTCATTCCAAAATTAACTGTGTGCTGAAGAGAGTCTGGAACAGCAGAGCCTTTATGCTTCCAAGTTTTGAGATGGCCTCAGACTGCAGATCTCTTCTCTCTCATTTCTGGAATACTTTTTGACAATTAACAGAATCAATGACCACAGAGTAAGAAGTCTGCTCAATCCATCAGGGCCTAAATGTGAAAAGAGGAGGAGGAGAGAAGGAACCTTCTAATGACAGGAAGGGGAGAAGAGGTGTAGATTTTTTTGGCTTTATTCATGAGCATTTCCTCACGAATTCTGGAAGAGAGTCAGGAAATAAAGATAGCAGCCAGAACTCACCTTCTGCATCTTTTTAAGGGAGAACTAGACAAAGGCAGCAGTAGCAAATACAGGAAATACACAAGTAACTTTCCCTATGCAAGGCAGATCCTACCCCAGTACAGACAGTTGGCATAAAACAAAAGGTATAGAGGCTGTTTGAGAAATTCTCAATAAATATTAAAAATATTAGTATAGGGATATCTGCATGTTTTTCCAAAGTTGACAGAAAAATTAAAGCATGGGTTGATGTTCCTAAGAACAGAGGAGTCAGTAAGATTCCCAGGTTTAGCAGAAAGAACAAAGAGATGGAGAAACTACCTGTTATCTTGAATCTCAATTCATGTCAACAGACTCCAGAGAAGAGAGGGGAGTGCCTACGTTGGAGCCAAGACCACAGCACCTTCTCTATATTTCCAGAGAGGTTCTCCTGACTTTTTGAAATGAGAGAGCAGAGGCATGGGGAGTCCTGTCTAGTGGACTAATGCCAGCAATACCCAAGACATGGGACCTCCTCTTTCTACAGAGTTCACCCTCTTCTCCTCTCCCTTCATCACAGTTGTATATTCATTGCTACCATCCAGCCTAAAAGGACAGAGAAGGAAAGAAGAGAGACTAGTTCGTTTTCAACAGAAGGTAGTCCTCATGCTCTGTGATTATATATATATATATATATATATATATTTTACATATATTTCACTGCAGAGGAATAGTGGAGACCAAGTGCACAACCATCACCTGATATTAGTAGGGCATTAAGAGCATAGAAAATATGCTCACCTTAAGCAGCATCTTACAAGAAACACCACTTCTACATCAGGACAACAGATGACCGGATCCGTAAGCAAAAAACCTATCCCTGCAACAAATCTGGATTGATATGTCATTAAAAACAGTGACTAAAATAAACTTTTTTTTTTTTTTTGTAGAAATATTTAAAATATAGAAAAACACAACCACTTCCAGTACAAAAGTAACCAAGCATGTAGCAAGTATATTACATCAACTTAAATAATAAATCTAACCTGCTAATATTTTCAACACTATACTCTGTTCTTGCACACTTTAGAATTATTCTAACACTATTTTTAAGCAAATCCTTTCACTGAAGAAAACATCAATATATCAAAACTATTTTTTTAAAACTAATGAGTTTCCTCTTTTGCAAAGCAATTATTTTAAGTACTGAAAAGGTTTCCATAGTACCCTCCACCTCCCAATGACAAATATCAGCAATAGCTGGATTTAAAACAAACAAACTGAAAACACCAAATCAGCAGCATTTGACTCAAGGAAAAACATTACAAATTTTCAAGCAGAAGAATTGAAAAACTTATTCTTACTGAAAGAAAAAAGTATGTAGGCACACCTGCTGTTCTATCAATCTCAGCAGGAAACCATTTCACTGCTGCATCATAAGTAGAAGAAAAGTGCTTATTAAAACATTAATCACAGTCCATTATATTCTGACTCTATGCCAGAAGTTCCCATTACATCACTGAAAATATCTATTAACCAAAACCTGATTCTGACAAGTTACAGAAGTGTAGTGTTTAGGATTTAGTAATGTAAAAGTCAGTTTTAGAAGAACAGTTACACAATTGATTTTGCAGTGGCAAGCAAGTATAATTAATTGTTTTTGTGACATTTATTACTGCAATGGGGTTGATTTAACTGGTGTTTCTACTGTAAAATTATTCAAAAATTATTTCAAACTTCATCTACTTTTATTAAACACATTTATTGTGAAGGTATTTAATACCTGGGCCTGGCTAAACAATTTTAAAGTGTGCTGGATATACTAGTACATGTAAAACTGTATTGTCTTGTGTAAATATGGGCCTTGTTTAGAACTACGTCTCACAGGAAATTATGCCAAATGAAAACCATCTCCCCTTCTCCTCTCCCACTGGAAAGGATTTATGTTTTTACATTTAATACCAGTTAGGTAAAGAAACAAAAATATGGTGGCCTTACCTTCAAGCCTGAGCAATAGTTCATCTGTGAAGTCCGATTATGTTCAAACCCCTATTTTGTTATTAGAAATGTGGCCTAACTCAAATGCCTCAATTTGGAAGAGAAAGAAGTGAACAACTCAATTCTTTCTGGAAGCCTGGCTCTACATGGCTTGTTTACCTAAAACAGTTTTCAACTAACTATTAGCAAGGCTTTAAAACCAAAGCCATGAAAATCAGTTCCTAAATGTGTGTATATAATCTCCAGCCAACCAACTTAATTGCAGGTACTTTCCTCAACCCCCTGTAAGCAGCCCCACGAAAAAAAAAAAAGAAAACAAAAACAAAAGGAAAAAAAAAAAACACAAAACCAAAACAGCTATTGAGCTTGATATGAAACATGTATTACATTCCTAACCCAAGAAAGAAGAAAAAGGGGCATTTTTTAAAAACACTGAACTAATAATCACCTCTGTAGCTGTACATTTAGTGCCACCAATCTTCACAAGACCAGTCCGTTCAGGGGTCAGTCCTCCCTTTCTCAGCTCAAGCAGGTGCTGCCGCGTGCTTCACATGTGTAAATGGACAGGTCTACTGGCCTTGCCGTGGGGTGTACTGGATGAGGCAAAGCACTGCACAGACAGCACTGCAAGCCAGCTTCAGCATCTCCAGCCACCTTATTGTGGGTGTCAAGCAACCAGGTAACATGTCAATCATTTGATACAGAGGTTGATTTGAAATGAAAGTAGTGGATGCTTATAAATGACTAGTATTTACAGAATTCCTTGATTATACCCCCCCCCCATCCTGCAAATACTCACATTTAAGAGACTCTGATTTTTAAAACACCTCATGTCGTTAGTGTTCATGATGAATAAAAGGGGTCTGGAACACACAAAGCTAAGAAGAGTTATGCTTTTGAGAGGGTTGGTTGGTTTGTCCATAAAAAGATTGGGCTCCCTTTTTGCCCCCTTGACCTAACTACAAAAGACACCTGAGCTAATAACTTTTTATCTGTCCTTGGACATCTTCCAATTTCAAAGATCCAAAGAGCTTCAGTTTTCCTCTCCTTTTTTTAAGTAGTGCCATGACACCAGAACTAAAGCAGTTTAACTTCCTACCGCTTGGTCTTGTGGCTGCTTACAAGCTCCGACTGCAGCTTTTCCCGGGTAGTTAGGATGTCTATGAGGTGTCTCACTCCATACAGTTTCTTCGGTGGCTAATAAGTTACAAAGCTTACCAGGCAGGCTTTTTGCAGTCAAGGTACTTTTAGGGTCCCCCTTCATATCCAACCACTCCTTTCCATGCAGCAGCTAGGGTCTTTGCTGCCCCTAAAAATCTCTGCCACTCCACGAAGTGTGACTGCAATCAGTGAACAGATGCACAAACTGCTGGAATGGAAGGGTGTGTAAGATTTGGATTTTTTTTTTTTTTTTTTTTTTTTTTAAAGGAAGCTAGGAAAAAATAAAGAAAAGAACACGTGATCAGATACCATTAACTCTAAGGAAATTTCTCCCGTTCCACTTTTCCAGAAAGTTCCTCCAGTGTGTTCTAATCTGAGGGACATCAGGGTCATTATCAAAATAACAAAACAGGGACTACCAGCCCAACCCTTAAAAATCTTGCCATCCATCATATCAGGCGTGAGACAGTTATATACATAGGATCAAACTTATGAATGGAATTACTGGCTTTGGCAGATGGCATGCTCCTCCAGGAAGAGATCCCTCACTCCTACCACTTAGCACTCCTCAGAGCAGCTTTAAACATTGTTGACTCCTGGTCGCTGTTAGAAATATTACTCATCAAGAATAAAGCTACAACAAAGCTATCTGAAAGGGGTTAAAGAATCCTGAGCAACAGCTTGAAAAGCTGCATAAAGCTTCAAGCAAGACACCCCCCATGTTTCCCTCTGCCATTTCAGGAAACTGGTAATGCACCTTTTCAGCCATTTGATACTAGAACAAACAATTTTCATTTGGAAGACTGCTTTACAACTAAGTTTATCAGTGTCAGCTGAAGTCAAGGAGATGCATCATTTCTGGCTTTATTTTTCTCTTCAGGGGTCTATTTTGCTGGCTGTCCCACTCAGTCTAAATATTTTCATTATACATAACTCACCCTTCTTGAAACAATAGTGTTAAAGAGTCTAGGAAGCCTCTCTCTATTCCTCTTCTCGGACTTCCTTCTTGCATTTTTATTACAAGAGTTTTTTACAAATGCCTTAGAGGGCAAATTCAGAACAGGATGTTCCTCACCCTTCTGAGATCTGAGACTAAATAATTAATTTAAAAGATTAGTGCCTCCAAACAGACCATTCAGAAAACCACGACAGCATTTGCCTAGACTGCCCCAGAGCGATTCCTTGTCATGACACCTCTGCCGTTCCTTACAGCGAAGTACAAAGCACGAGCGATGCTCAGATGTCGATCAAGAGGCAGAGCTCTTCGTCTCAGCAGTGGTCCTCAATGAGCTCCCATATTCTCCATGACCATCACTGGACAGACTTTGCTCCTCGCTGCTAAGGTGTTCCTGCCTCTGTAGTCCAACACTGGGAAGAAAGCCTTTTGGGGGTGGGAGGAACTACAGAAGCTGAGGACACCAAAGCCCTTCTGTTGCTGAAGTGAAAGATAAGCAACAAAGATCACTCATGCACATGCAAAACTTACTGGTTTTCTTGTGGCAACTACACGATTCCCAATGCAATTATACATCTGGCTGAGGAGTCGGAGAAAGACTCAAAAAGGGCAGGACGAGCAAGGAAGGAAAAAAAGAAAAAGAAAACACTGAACAAATAAACTACTGACCTCAAACTTACCACAATTTCAGAGAAGCAACAGAAGATCTAAAACTTAACTTTTACAAAAATATATTTTTCTAAGCTGATGGAGGACAACTAAGGAGTGAAGTCTGTGAACATATAAAGTCACGGGAGAACCATACATCAATAGTGATAATCAATGCAGGGGATGAAGGGAAGGATGAAAGCAAAGAAGGGCTTTCAGTAACAGTAAGAACTATCATAGACAATCAGATACTGTTAAGTGGCTGGTAGTAACAAGGCTTTGATTTGGTGAGATACAAAGAGTGCAGAAAATAGGGCGTTTGGCCCACATAATTGCTGGATGCCTCCTGCCACATTATAATCCATCAGCAGACAGCTCTGACTGACACTGTTTCAGCTGCCCACTTAGCAGCATTGCCTCTACACCTGCAGAGAGAGCTCAGGGTCTGCCTCCTACCAACTTTCAGTAATAAAGCCAATACTACCATCCTGATTTTTTGAAGCAATTTTAAATATTTACTGATTAATCTTGTAGTACAGTTTGCCAGACAATTCTCCATTCCTTATGTTAAGGCTCTGAATTTTTTTTCTTCATATTATATGTATTTTAATAAATGCATGATTTAGTATTCTGCAAGCCCACACTACAAAAAGACTATTCTGGAATAAATGGTATAATTACATTTCCTACAGCGACCTTGTAATCTCTCGAGTATTTATTCTAGACTAAACAGCCTTACTCAGCTGCCCTGTGTCTGATTGTCGATGAAAGAAGCTTGTTTGACAACTGCTTCGAGCAGAAACATATTTTTTCCATGATTGCATGAAAAAGTAAAAAAACATTACCAGACCAGTATTCTGAGTACAGAGACTCATGTTAGATCGATGAGTTAATTTTGAAGCCAAACGCCAACAAAAACAATTACTATGGACATTCTGCTGTCATGGCCAGCTTTTGAGGTTAATTTAGTGGTACATATACAACTACAGCCAACTTTACATATAAGAAACTACATGGTGTGTGCAGGCTTCCTTCTTTGTTTCTTTATATATTTTCCATATTCTCTGCTTTTATAACCCTCACGAGACCTTTTACAGTTACAGAACCCACACTATACCCACAGGTGGGCGGGCAGGAAGCAAAACTCTCCGTTTCATAAGCAGTCCACTTTTAATATATTCAATTGCTAATGACCTTGACAGAAGAGCTCCATGCAAAACACCATATACTACAGGGTGTCGTTTGAAATGTTCATAGACATTTTTGCCAGAAAGCTGATTTCTTAAACAGTAAGATTTCAGACTTACTAGAGGCTGTGCTCCTTTCCTCGATTCCCATTCAGCTGGAAAAATTGGTGCTAATCTATCCCCTCTATATTAAATTTGCATCCTTTCAAAATCCTATGATGAAACCTGTAGGATTTCTGTAGTACACTAAAGCAATACAAGACAGTTTCTACATCAAATCAAATTAAGATGGTTTACACACAGTTCTGTTTCATTGTTCCATCCTCTCTTGAAAAAGACACCACACTCGGCCATATTCACTATTCTAAAAAAAGTGTACCCACATAGTACTTCTATTGTCGTTCATAGGGTTTTATTCAATTATTCATGATAAAATGAACAAAAAATACTTCACTTTGAAAGGCTGTATACAAATATACCTGTGTCTTTAAAGCAGTAATCACTTCTTACCTGCCGATTCTCATTCATTAGGTGCCTGACTCAAAATGCATTGCAGCCAACAGAAATCTTTACTGAGGATCAGGCCCTGCAACAGGAGACACTGGGAAATTCAGACCATATGCCTTGGTAGCCAAGAGAATTCCTGCAAGGAGCGCAGCCCTCTACATGCTCTCCAAAGCAAGACAAGCTTTCTTTGCTCTTACTCAATCTTTTGACTCTGACTACTGAGCTTATTGAGAAACTATATTCTATTCAAAGGAGCAGAATGAATTCAGTGTTCAAAATCAATGGGCCAAGGCAGATCAAATAAGCCCTTCATTTGTGGCTTTTCTCCTTTTCCAAGATTCAAGAAATATCTGCATACCCCAATGACAAAGAGAGCAGATGTGAAAAATCACCTGCTACAACTTTTAAAGCCCAGCGGTCCTGTCACCCATTCAAAATCAATTCTCAGTTATTTCACTGTCTTGAACCCAACACTGACACTGACAGGGTTTTAGCAAAAACTAATCCAGCCAAAGACTAGATCAACTATGGTTTAAGAATAGTTTGGAGACCATCCTTACTACTGCCTCCCTTAAAAAACAAAACAAAACAAAAAAACCCACTATGACTGACAGCAAAGAAGTTACACGAGTCATTTCTAGATTAAGTGCCAGAACTCTACATGTGTTTCAAATTACACTACAACATTGTACAACAAAGAAATATGCAGAATTTTTCCACTTGAAATAAAGGTTAAAAATCAAATGCTAACAAAGCTCTAACAGATATGAAATCCAACCTCCTCATCTTAATTCGAAATTCAAAATGACTGAGCTGTCCTACACTAGGAAAAAAAGGAATGAATCAATTCAGTTTGTTATAAAAGCACAATGGGCTAAAACACGTTCATTGCATGTACAGACTGCCACAGCACTCTGATTTTGCTTCAGTACTTACCCTCAACTCTTAAAATGACATTTTGCTTAGATTTAACTTTTAAATTATCAAAGTATATTACCTATCCTCATTAGATTACTGTTCACCACTGAATTTTATTTTTGCATGACATTTAAACAAAACACTAATTAACTGGAGTGCCCCTAACAATGTGGTTATACATGAAAACAAGTTGGTAGATCAAAGGGAAGACACATTTTTCCCTAAAGAAAAGCAAAGATTTTCAGAGTAAACTCAAATTTTTTATATAGATGTGTACATACTCAGCATGTATCTCTCCAGACAAAGTTAAGTAGGCAAGCACAATTTTATTTTAAGCAGCCCAGGCTTGACTTGATTACAAAGTCTGCACAAAAGTTCTCTGTTAAGGCAGAGGATTTTTGAGTGGAGTGCAGACATTTTTAATCTTACTTGTAAATTACGCTATTTTGTGAGAATGGCGAGAATAGGACTGGTGCTGTGTTAAGAGTACGATACACTTTGGATTACAAGAGACTGTTTCTAAATTTTGAGACATGAAGTTCACACATCTTTACCCAAAATGTTAATCACATAAGCAGATTTTCGATTTATAGTCAGTTTTTAAGTAGCTGGTGTATGGCTCTTCCACAGCTGTAAATACTTGGTGTGAGAATGCTGTGTGGCCATTCCTGCTAGCTCTACATACTTACAATTAGTGCCAAGAATGTCTTTACATTTTTCAGGACCTCAAACAAACATCATTTTGATCCTGAGGGTTTTTTTGTTTTTGTTTTTTTAAATCAAAACTACATAACAAACATACATTTTTAAAACAACAAACTAATTTACATCCCCATCCTGTTTTGGTCTTTCACTACTTGGCATGTCAGAGTTTGTTATATTTTTCATTTCTTTTGTTTTGCAGTAAGAAAAATCCAGACCTCCAACCACACAAACTCAGTGTGCTCAGCTAAAATATTAGCAAAAAAAAAAAAAAAAAAAAAAAAGACAGGCCTTTTTTGCCCCTCTTGGAAAACCTCAAAGTAAAGTAATGGCAGTGAGTGCCAAAGCATCCAGGCGCTCATGCTCTCCTCCTCAACCACACAGCTCCTCTCCCTGAAAGCCATAGTAGGTGTCACAGCCTTGCAAGGACTTTGGCAGTTCAACAGATTTGGACTAATTTGAACCAAAAGATGACACTCCCCACTTTACCCAAACCACACCAACCTAACCGCTTCTGGTGATGGCAGAAGTGCCAGCAGGGTCTTTGATAAGATATAGCTCTCTAAACACGACCACCATCAGCAGGTTGCCTTCAACCCTACCCAGAAACCAACAATTTCCCAATGCACGTCACCAGACACCTCAGTAATTTAGAGAAGTGCCCAAGTCACACAGCCCCAGTACTACTAGTCACCACGGAGGGACAGGCAGCTGTAGAGCCTGCCTCCAGGACGGGTACGTTACCGTGATCCGAGACCCCACTTTTCTCCAAGGACAGCACCACAGGTTTGGGAGATGCTCTCATACTACATATCTTCTCGCCTTCTTCAAGTCACGTTTCCATTTGACAGCCGAGACAGGCGTGAGCTGGTCTTCACAGCCTGAACACTCGAAGTGACCTTTACCACCCAGATCAAGCCACCAGCAACCTGGCATGTTCGGTCTGTATTCATGGGACCATCGGCCACTGAGACGTCCTTGCAGTAACCCCACAGACATGTAGTCAAGGGACCTCTATCAGAGGCTGGCTCTCAGAAAGCTTCACTCCCCCTGCCCTAAGGTTAAATACTGTCTACAAGTTAGCGTAATAGATGTTGCTCCCAGAAAGCCATGTGGATTATTGCCTATATTTCATTACTTCCAGAAAATCATCCTCCATTAAAAAAAACTGGGGGAGGGCTCCTGAAGGACACAAACCCCTACACATTATACCAATCATGTGTGTTGGTAAAAAAAAAATTTAAAAAAAAAATCTATTTCTTCATTATTCTCAGACTTCCGACACAATAGCAAAAAATGCATTATAAGGATGTTAATGCTCTTCTGCACTACACAGAAAAAAAGAAAATTTACCGCCCGAAGAAACACTGAAAACAAATTTGTAAGAACAGTTTGAACATAAACTTCCTTTTTTGCAAAACATGCAAAACGCACACGGAAGAGCAGTAGGAGGATGCAGAATCAAGTTTATTGGACTGCACGCAAAGTTTTTTGTAAAGCCTAATAAGCAAGTAATACAAGTCATTTTAAAAAGCAATTTTTTTAAAATTATAAAAGATCCCTATTGAATGTTCTAAATGATCCCTTAAGGATTCGCCCTTTTTCTTGTTCTTTGCTAGAAACCTTCTTGTCAGCTGTCTCCTTCATTACAGCAGTTTACTAAGAAAGAAAAGCGACACTGATGCTGAAACCTAAAGTGAGTCTTGCAGACGGTAAGAGGTTAAGATGTGAATATTCAAAAAGCCCATTCTACTTTGAAGATAATAAACTATATCTTTAAAAAAAAAGTCAATAAACTATGCTACCAGAAGTGAATTCAAAGTCTCCAGGTTGGCAGTGTCTTTGCAATAATTCTGGCTCCAGAAACTCAGACGATAACAGCCTGCACATATGAGGGAGCTATTTAGCAGCAATAAATAGCCAGACTGCAAAATTATTAACAAGAATACGAAAAAAGGGAGAAACAAAAAAACAACAACAAAAAATCAAATAATTTTGGATTTAACCTGTCCTTGTATGAATGCAAATGAAGAGGAAACTAAAAATATTTACAGGGGTGGATAATGTTGTGCCCAGCTCTTCCGCCTCACGCAGGCAGCTGTATGCAGCTGCCTGAAAAAACCCAAAGCAGGGACCCAGGCACATTAGTTAAGCATTCATCATCAACAGGAAATGCGCATGAGTTCATATAAACACAGAAACACGAATATATAAACGAACAGCCTTGCATGGTTTAAGGTATTTCAGACACCCCATGGAATAGGGTGAGAGTTGCACCGGCTGGGAACCCACAGCATATCGATGTATTTGTTTTGGAATTGCAAACAGCCTCAGGACTCAGAGCTCCTCTCCTGGTGGGCACCACCGACCCACCCACGCACCTCCCCTTGCTCCCACAGCCACCCAGCACCCCTTGCCGCTCTTAACTCTTCCAGCACCCCCAGAGCCAAGCCGAACAACCCTGGCTGTTGGTGCTCGGAGGAGTAAAGTGACACGCGCGTCAAAGTGGCTGCAAGAAAAGACTGCGAGTGTTGTTCGCAAACCCTGCTGCAAATACGCTCACGCAGCGACGTTGCAACGCAACTGCAGTGTTTAAAGGATTTTTTGCAAAGCGTTGGGTTGCCTTCGAACTGGTGTCACAGGCAATCAGGTGGGATGGACACGGATCGCACAGGGCTCCTGCCGGATCTGGACAGCAGCACTCACCTTACAGGGGCGCAGGCAAAGGGGCAGGGACTGGGAATCCTCCCTGCACAAGGCATCTTTTTCTCCCCCCCCCCAGCCATTTTCATTTGTGATGAGGCTTAGGGCTGAGAGGGCCTCAAAGTTCCCCTCGCAGGGGAGGTCCCTCACAGCTGTGCTCCATCCAAACAGGTGGTGAAGGCTGACTCTGGCTCTGCCCAAGTTTAAACTGCTAATTAATATTTGGTCTCAGAAGCTTGGTATCAGATAATAAAAATTACAGGCATCAGGAGGACACAGAAACAATAAAAATGGAGACAACCTCAATTCTAGACAGCCTTGAATTTTCTGAAATGCCATTAGGTTGCTTATTGACTTTAAAAAGTCTATCTACCTCTATCATTTTCTCGATGAGATACAATTTCTCCTGTGCCAGTGAACTTGATGGGATTCCTGTTTGGATTTCAGTGGTCTCTGAAACTGCATACTAACATGTCTCAACTTTGTTCAGTACTTTGCAGCTTCAGTTTTCCCAACTTGCACAGTCAAAAGTAAACTGTTGGGTTTTTTAATTCTTTCTTGCCTTGCCAGTCTGCACATTCACCCTGCCACGTAGTTTTCCAGCCACTGTAAGCAATTGTGACCTTGAAAGTTAGGCCACGACGAGTTGGGTGACACTCACTATCCCAGTAGCTGTATGTTTTCAGGTGGCATTTCAGCTACAAACATTTCTCTAGAGAGCAAACACGTCACTTTTGGACTTCCCAGCCTCCATTACCCGGGCACAGCAGGCTCTCAAACTCCCTTCCAAACATGGCTGCACACCACGATGCCGCCAAGCTGCTGGACCAGCCTGCATTATATTTTTTGACAAACTTAAGCTCTGTGCTTCATTTCTCACAAGCGCAGTTTGACTGTAGACAGCAGTCGACAAGTAAATCTACCCTTTTCCATGGCAAACAGCCCAACTTTAATATTTTTACTGGCTTACAGCTGGGTAAATTAAGCCCCAGATTTTTATTTATTTATTTTTTAATACCGTGCAACTGAAAATGAACAGCTACTTCACTGTGACTGCCAAGGACAACCTTAAAAACACTAATGCAATCCAGTCCAGCTCTCAATAGATCTATAAAGGCTAGAGGACCAAAAATTTCAGCTTATCCACCCAAACAAAATGTTGGTTGGGCAGGAAGTCTAATATTTCGTTAAGATCCTTTAAAAAAAAAAAAATTAAAAAAAAGAGAAAAAAACCCCAAACCCTACATGCTGGCAAAGTGAAGATGGTAACAGTCCCAACTATAATGCCATGAAATGGGAATTAAAACTTGCTGTGTTACTTACCCCAGCCTTCCCAGCATTTCAAGCTCTGGAACTTGTGGTCCGTATGTCTCCACTTGCAAAGGCTGATACTCATACAAAGCTTCTTCTAGCTTTTGAATTGGAGCTAGTGAAATATGCTGACCCTATTAAACAAACAAACAAAACAATTGTACATAGCAGGTCAAGGTTTTGGGTTGACTTTTTTTTAATGCAATGCAAGAACAAGTTTATACCATTAAGCTGGTCCGGACAAAGACCATCCCATTAGGAACTTCTTGTCTATTATATCACTCAGTTTTTCATGATTTAAATTTTTTACTGGGATCTACAGTTTGGAAGTAATGTTTCATTAGCTATAACTGTTTGGACAAGGTATGAAGGAAAGTGGAAAGTTTTACTGAAGGCAGGCTTACCGTTAGAGAGTGCAGCTGCTTCCAGTGTCACTAGTAAAATTATTATTAGGTAAAAATTTCGTTTATCAGAAGTAATATCAAAGAAATGTCTCTGAGCAGCCCTATTTGATTCTGTAATCAATTATTTCCTGAAAGCCCTAATTAGAAAGGGAAGCCGCTTTCATTTCTCTCTGCAGGCTTTGTAAGCTCCCATATATAATGGCTCTCAAGATAGACTTTTACAGCGCAATACAATTAATTCACTCAGCAAATTCCCATTTGTTTCATAACTAAAAACATAGAAACACACAAACATAAAACTTTCATTCCAGATGGTACTTTTGCAAGCCCTTTAGACCACTGAGTAACAGCTAGACATTCCCTCCCCAACCCCCCAGTCCCTATCACTCTGAGCTCTCACAAAACAGGAGACTTGTGGCTGGAAAGGAGGGGTCAGGAGGATATGAGATAGAGCCAAAGTTAACAGATGTTGCTGCGTGACATTCTACACTGATTTGTTGATCTTTCACACAGTTTCAATTTTCTACTGTATTCTATGGTGCTCACAAAAATTAGCAGCAGCAGCAAAAAGACAGCACTATGAGCTCCCCCAAAACAGCCTGGCTTCCCCTGTAGAAACTGAGCTTCACATCTGCAAAATGCAGGAACTCGGGAAAGTACTAGTATTGTTTTTGTAGACATTTTGTCTGCAACAGGAGATCGGAAGCTTTCCACGGTGTAATGTCATGTATAACCCTGTCTCCCACTGGTGATCATTTACTGAGCTTCTCTTCCCTGGGGCCACTCATGCAAGCATCTACTCCCTCAAGTAGAAACTAAAGGCTCCTAACATGGGACACTGTGTTAAAATTAACTAAAGTGAAAAAAAAAAAAGAAGTCAGTAGAAGGGGAAAGCTGTTAATTAAATTTGTGGTTGAGGACAGTGACCTTTCTGAATTTGGAGCATGGATATTTTTGTTTAGAGAGTTGCAGAAAATAGCTAAGAAAATTGAAGACGTAAGTCCTTGAGAAGTTCTATCATGGATCTAGGCTGATCTCTATGGGAATATCAGCAGCTCAGGTTTTCCATTGAAACAGCTCTGTGTGTGTGATGAGAACAGATAGTTCTGGCCTTTTTCTGCACTGCCCAGGAGCCTGGTGGGGCTGCTGCTAGCACTGTTATGGTGACAGTCTCCTGAAGGCGAAACATGGTGAATAAAGTTCTCAAGTCAGCCATGAGTCACTCCAACTTTCATAGTTAGCACACTGTTATTTCTGGGCCACAAACTATTGCTGCAACATTAAAAACAGGCAACCACACATTTAAAAAAAAAAGTAGGAAAAGAAAGGTTAAAAATTCAGCTCTAATGCTACTTCATGATATTTTAAGATACAAATGCAGGGTCTTTTTATATTGCTAGACATTGGCAATTTACAAACAATTCTAATTCATGAAAATATTATACTTTGTAACTGCATTTATATGGGCATGCTAGACCCATTGTAAGAGATTAATATTTAAATACGACTTCTAGATTTAAATTTTTAACAATATTTGTGTGTCTGTCTAAACTGAAAGGAAAGACATACCAGTATTTTACATGTATACACACTCATTTGGTGAGTGAAAAGTCTCAGACTTTCCAAATCCAGAGCAACGTCATTCCAGCCATAGAAAAGAAAATTCAGTTTCAGGCAAAGATCAAACCCATGATAAGTATTTTGGGAAATTACTTGTGTATGGAAAAAGGAAGCAGCTCAGATTGCAGGAGCCACATCTCTGGAGGGCATCACCAGAACAGCTGCTCGCTGTTAGTGGAGTTGCCACTGGTGCATTCCTAACACTTTTTTAACGAGAGCGACTTCTGCCGATGTTGGCCAAGAGACACGGGAAGGCTCACGACAAATGGACCAGGCACATAACAAGCCTCTTTCTTATGCTGCTACAGATGTCCACCTCTGGGGAATCCTAGGAGGACAGGATGAAAATGTTTCGTCTTCCTTTCTTTGTGGGGTTCCCAAGGTGCCAGAAGTCAGAAGGAATCACGACGGTCATTTACTGTCAGATGGTCAACCAGTAACTACAAGGGAGCTATGCCTAACGGTGGGGAGGCTGACTGGTCAGCATGGCAGCTGTATGGTGGGCACTGGTGTATGTGTCATGGGGAAGCCACCGAGCCACGCCAGGACCTTTCTGTGAAGTGCATTATTGCAAAAACAACACACTGTGGTGGCCCAGAGAGCAGAAGTAGAACTTCAGAAGAGGAGCAGCATATAGAAACTGTCCATCCTTGAACTGGTCTGACCTCATGTCCAGCACAGGCCAGGACATTTTGTGTTCCTGTACAACGCCCAAGGACAGGCAGTTCAGCCAAAGCACCTTCTTTTGAAAGGTGTCCAATTTAGACTTAAAGATTTCACATCATAAAGGTCCAGGCACATCCCCTAGGTATGTTGTTCCAATAGTTAATTATCTTCACCATTAAATATTGACAGCTCATTTCTGGTTCATCAAGATCAGTTTCAAAGCGCTGGCTCTCTCCTACGTCTTTCTCACCTATATCCTGCGCCAAGGTGCAAGCATTAGGAAGCAGTGCATACTTTTGCATGGCAAAACCGACTGCTTTGGTTTTACATCCAGCCAGCAGATCTGCACCTCAAGGAGACTGTGCAGCTGTATGACACAGCTCATTTGTTTTCATTTCCCAAAATCACAACTTTAGCTGATGGGCTTTGGCAACATAGATTACATTCCACTTAGCAATGGGGGGGGGGGAGGGGGGGAGGGGGACCAAAACAAAACAAAAAAAACAAAAGAAAGAGAAAAAACACCACCATAAAACCCCACACAACCTGCTGTTGTTCCTGCCCTGTAGCTGTCTGGCCTTTAGGTAAAGGCTTTTTCCTATAAACTGGATTTTAGTCTGCCTTCATTTTGGAAGGGGTTAGATGGAAGCATAAGAGTTACAATATACATTCCCACCTGAAAGGGGCTGAAGCCTGGTCAAGCCCTGCAACCACATCAGCTCTGTAGGTGGTTTGGATATGACCAGGCTGTACCTATGCTGCTGACTCCTTGCAATACGAGTACAGTGACACGGCCACGCAGGCTCCTGAGCTCACGGGCTTCCAACTTGTTCAACCCCACACAGATTACACGGCGGTCACAACACGGGGTATGGCACAGATTGGTGCAAAAAGGCTAGGATAGAAAACAACGAAAACTTAGCAGTGAAAAGTTTTGCCTTTCCTCTTTTCACTGATGTTGTGATAAGGTACATTTACAAAAAATCTCCCTGAAGTTAAAAGGCTCAATTTGAACAATATTACCTCAGTTAAAAGCCATATGACCAGCAGCGTCTCAGTTTTATTTCCCTGCCCTGAGCAGTCCCTAGCCATTTCGTAAAAGACTAGTATAAAAGGGAAGATGTTGCGTAATTTCAGAGACATCACAACAGACAATAACTGTTACTTAGGACTTACACAGCACTTTTACAGATCCAGAAACCATTTCACATCTATGAGGTAAGACTTTTAAATTTCCTGTATTCCACCTAGACAGCCAGCCTTACCTCTTTCCAGCATTAGGAGGCATTTATCAGCATGCTAAAACCAAAATGAAAGCAGTGGGTCCAAGATCCTGCTTTTGCATTGCTTTCTCCTGACAAACCTAAGATCTGACGTTGTGGTCATGGGTAAGTATTTCTAATTCCCCTTGGATGCTGTAATGTTTGTGTAAAAGAAGCTGACAGTATCCAAATGGGAGATAGAAAAAGGCTTCCAAGAACACAGACAACAGATTTTCCTGCCTCCTCTCCCTCCCACCCCTATCTTTGTGGCACAGAAGTTTTTTCTCTGGGATTATTTTAGGCACCCTAGCTGTCTATTACATTTTGGAATGTATGGAACCACAAAACACAATGCTAATTAGAAGGAAGGCATTTGCTTATCCTTATGACTTTGTTTATGTAAAAGACTGCACAGCAATGGATTTGTGAGCAACTGACTTTCCATTCATGTACTGTATGGTTTTAGATGAAAGACAAGATTAAATTGGGAGTGGGGGTTAAATAATGTCTTTGCATTACAAATAAAATTGACTGGCTGATTTACTTTTCACTATCCTAGATACAGTGTTTGAGGCATCTCTCAGTTTAAATAACAAGAAACAAAAGTAGTAGCCAATTTTTGTTTCAGACTGTGATATGATATGGCATTAAGAAAAAAAAAAGCAGCCACGGATTATATACAGAGAAGAGCTGCCCTTGCAGTGACAAGGAGTTTATTTTAAACAAAAACCAATGTCCTGTCAGAGCATCAAAATTATAGTGCATTAGCACACCTTTCACACAGGCGCTTGGGGAGGGAATCTTGGCAAATGCCAGGTATATCAGTATTTGCCTGCTAGCAGAAAGAGGTTACTTTAGCACACAGAGTCCAGAAGTATCAGCTTAAGGTGCAGCGTTCACACTTCTTCCCGTCCTGTCGCCTCTCCCCTTCCCTGTCTCCAAAATGACACTGCCTTCCTTCACCTCCTTCCCTCAGCAGCAAAAAGAACTAACAACTGACAGTCTTCGCAGAAATCTCTCAAGCGCCAAGGAGGAGGAGAAAGGAGACTGACTCCAAAAATGTACTAGCAGGGGAAAGAGGAGGAACTGCTATGCCACAAAAACATCCCCAGGCAAGAGACAGAAGCCAGAGACTGGGGTCAGTAAAACTTGCCCAGACAAAGCATGTTTCTGTACTAGAAGCGGCTGGACTAGATGATGTAGCCAATCTTTGTGCTTTTTTAATTTCTCTCTGCTTAGTAACTTAGGTCTGATATCACCACACTACCAGAACACAGCAAACATCAGATAAAAGAAATATTACTATTTATGTGCTACATCTCATTAAGTCAGTTTGCAGCGATGTTATTTTTATTTTAACTCTTTTCACTGTCAGGTCGCTCTCCCCAGCCTAGCGTAAGGAGCGCACGGCTAGTCAAAAAGAAACCGAGCACTGTGGGATGCCGGGGCATGACACTGCTAAAACACATCCTAAGCATCACTTCGATTGTATGTGGCATGACGGAAAGGCTAACAAAGACCCTTTTTGATACACCATCATCTGAGTGTGTAATCATCCAAATGCTTTCAAGTGAATGAAAATAAAACTATAAATTCCTTGAATTTTTCAGTACAAGCAGTCTTAGGAAACTATTTTACTGTTAAGCTCACAACAGAATTCAGGTTTTAGAAAGATTTCATGTTAACAGAATTTCTTACAGAACAATATTAAAACAAATATCTCAGGCAATGTGGTCCGAGCCAAAAGCTGGATTGTTCTGGGATTTTTTTTCTCCAGTTTCCACCCTCCCAATTCACTATTGACAAATCCATGTCAGCAATGCTAATATGTCTTTCTGATTCTGATTAACTACTTACTTTGATTACAGTAATACTCAGGAAAAGGAGAATGAAACTGATAGATTTGGAGAGCTCAGTTAATATTATTTTAACCTTTACCCTCCCTGTCTTCCACAGCTTTTTTAAACAAACATGAAGAATGTCAAACTAAAATGCATAATTCCATTCCTTAGCCTAGAATTCCTATGCCAGTGAGGCTTTTCCAAAGACTTAAATATCTGAAAGCAACTGCTCACTCTTCTGCTCTTGAAAACCAACAATAAATCTAATTTCTTTACTCCAGTGCTATGGGGATATCCCAGTAGTGAAACAAAGAGAATAAATGATCTGACAGAAACCAACAAAATCAATGCAAGTTCTCCTGTTGATCTCAAAAACAGAATCTGACCACACGTGGCAGGACAAGAGATATAAGATTGCCACACACACACCCCCTTCTTTCTGGGGTAGATGATTTCAGATGCCTAGTAACAATCTGACTAAATTTGGACCCTTTCTCCCCCCCCTCCACAGTAACTTAATTTGATTTTTGAACACCAAAACAGATCTAAAAAATGTGCTTTCTTTAGGAATGGCAGAAATAAAGCAAGAGATCAAAAGCACTGAAGAAGCTATTAACAGTCACAAGCGTGTGATTTGTTACACACAAACAGGCACCTGGGAAATTAACCAGGGAGCAACATGGGCTAAATCACACCATCAGTTCTAGTTGACTCCAAAATTCTCCTTTACAATTTTCTGACGTAAGTAATTACCTGACAAGACTTATCTTTAAGGTCCTGCCAAAAAGCCCCATTTCTCTAATCTCTCAGAAGAAAGGCCATGTCCATCTAACATGCCGAAATACAATTCTTCTGGGTCACTGCCAGTACCAGGATTTAGTAACTACTCTCTTCGCAGAAAAGCCTGCTACCCTTTCTTCACGTCAATGGACGCAACGCCCGTTTGGTACTGTCCTCTCCAGTGCTGGCTGCTGGAGCCCAGTTAGGATTCAGGGGATAGTCTGGATGTTTGCTGTAGCAAGTCACTCGCTTGTTTTCAGCGGAGACTCCAGAGTTCTGGCAGGAACTGCCAAGCTTTCCTCAAAATCTCCGGCACTGTTCAAAGGACAGCCTGGTACACAAGAGAGCACCATTTTTGGAAACTAACTGAAAAACACAACAGCACTTTCATGTAACTAATAAGCCCACAGGTCACCCTCCTGGTTTTCAGTACTCATTCCTCAATCTTGCTCCCAACTGGGTCTCAGCTCCTAAGCGCTTATTCGCTTTTGTACAACCCACCATGCTGTACATAGAAGTCGAACTGCTTCTGCACCTTCTGCTCTGGTTCCCAGGACCTCTACCCTGCACGCAGCATCTGGCCACTTTTGGCTAGACTGAAGAGCCTTGCCATGAACTGGCTGTGGTGTGGTATTCGGACACAGTGGGACTGCCAATTGCATTTGCAAACCTCAGTATCGGCTCACGCCTTCTTTTTCCTGCTGTGGCTTCGACAGGGCTCAACATGACCCTTCTCAGGGTACAACCACAGGTTCTTCCCATTTCTTAGAGACAACCTTTCACTACAGGTGACTCAAAGTCGATGTTCTCTTCAGTTTGTTACGCCAATTCCCAATGTGCTATGTTAGTAATACAGCATTAAGCAGAATTAAGGAAACTTTTACTGCATCTCTACCATCAGACTTCTGGAGCGTTGATCGTTTTGATTTGGCTATCAACAAAGCACAAGCTCTGCAGTAGCCAGTCTAATTACAGGATTAAAAGCTTTAATGTTGTTTTAAATACCCACATTAAGGGCCTAATTTTTCAAGGGATGTGAAGTAGAAATCAATTTGACAAATGCCACTTTATGTATCATGATAAGAGAGGGACAGACAGACCAGCGGAGGTCAGAGCACAGCAATAGCCGCTCATCGCTCACTGACCAGCGACAATTGTTTCAGTCTTGGTACAGCTGAGAAACTCTGTGTGTGTGTGAAAGTCAGACATATTCCCTATTTTACTGAGCATACAGCCTAGACCCAGATAAATGTTGATAAAGATGCAGAACATCACATTCAGCACGGCTTATGTCTGCCTGATAAAGAGAAGAAATAAAGTGAGATTCCTTGAATAGCTAGATTTTAAGGAGGTACTGCTAAAGGTTGATAAAGGTCTGGCAAAAGAAAGCAGGGAAGTTTTTATGGCAATGGGGACCAAAAAAAAGGAATAAAATATGAAGAAAAGGACAATAAAGGCAGATGAAAGGAAAAGCATGAATAGAATAGGAAAAACAGGAAGAGAGAACAGCAGAGTCAATTATTAGAAACAGGCAAAAAGATTCAAAGGAGGAATTTAGAAAAACTGAAGTTTAAAGTAAAAAAATTAAGAAACTGTCATTCAGGCATCAGCAGTACGTCATACTTCTTCACAATATTTGTGGACTGCATTTACTACAAATTTTAAATGAAAACTGAAACCTGTTGGCAATATATTTACAAATTACTACTCAACATAAAGTGGAAAGTAGTTTATTTCTAGCCTTTTTTTCCTCATTTGCATGCAGAGCACACAAATAGACATTAGCCAATTATTTTGGGGACAAGAAGAGACACACTGCAAACATAACACACAGTTCATGGCACTGCTTTGAAAATGCACGTTAATTTTGTCACACTAAACAAACAAAAAAACTCCCTGGGGCAGAAGCAACTGCATTTTAATCTGCAGAAAACATACTCTTTTGTCCTTCCAGAGACTTTTAGTTTCTTACTGTGCAAGTTTCCATCTATGTTTAAGTGGGTATATCAAAATGATACTTAAATCTGAACCACAGACACACGACAGCTTTTAAAGTTGTGTATACTTCCAACAACACCTCAATTTTAGCAGTACTTTGGACAGGATTCACAGAACTTCACAGGATCAGAAAGTCTATTTGTAAGCCTTGGCTGATCCTGAGAGTGTTGCAGAAAGAGTCCCTCCACATACCCAAGAACTACCATTGCCTACTGCATTGCTCTGGTTTCAGTGACTATGGCTTTTTAACTCCATGAAGCACAATAACCAGAAACATCTAAGGCATCTTTAGTACAAAGAAAAAGGAATGGTTCCTGCCATGAAAAATCTACAATCTCACTTCAAGAAAATAGAAGCTGGTAGCAAAACAGTGGTACAACCACACAGTAATTTCACTTAGTCCTATTTATCTATTTATAAAATAAAGAGATGCCTCATCTGTTCTACCTTGTTCACTGGCTCCTTTGTCAACCCTTTTGCTAAAACGCTTCTATTCAAATAAAAAAAAAGCAAGTGTCACCACAGATTCTGAAAGAGGAGACTGCTGGTGAAAGCAACTGCAGCACAAACATCAGATTTTGAGCAAGAGAGAAGCTGCCTGAGTACTTCCTGCTATAGGCTTATAACAAGACAGTTTTGCCTTAAAAAACAGCTTCCATTGTAGAAAGTAAGATTACTATATGCTCTCACATATGCACTGGATGAACCCACACCAGCAGAATGCCCTGAAATGTAATAATATACAACATGGGGGAAGAAATCACTCAAATGCAGCGTGCTGAAGATCGGGGCTTATACTGACATCGCATGCCATAGCTACTTACTGCTTCTTGGGAAACAACACAAACAAGCTGTAATCCAAGAAAAAGGAAGCCCAAAGAACAAGTATTAAGAACATTTGTTAATCAAAGGACTAAACATATAGGAAGGTTTTCATTTCTTTGACTTTCATATATTATTTCCATACAGTAAAATATGTACTAAGCACTCCACAGATGATGCAAATGTCTTACCCTGGCTCAGGGCAGCTGCTGCTCTGAGAAACAAACCACAATGAGCTGATCATTTGAATTCCCTTAAAACTCATAATATTGCACCAAATAAAGCAGAGTGTACTATACAGTTTAACAAGCCATGCCTAACATCTTTGTGCACTTAAAAACCATAATTTAATTAACTTTACCTGTAAGCTTGCGGAGAGCATGAGGGAGAAAAAAAATGAAAATACAAACTCATATTCTCCTCAAGTCTGAAAATAGTTCAGGGTCCAAACCCCTATACAAGATGTAATAAAAATAGTTTGGTTTCTGGTAGCAATAACAAAAATGAGGGCAAGATTAATTCTTACACTTTTACGGCAAACAATCTAAAGCAGATGTTCGAGAATAAAAGCGAGATGTCAAAGTAGTTAATAAGTGCTTTTCAAAAGCAAATACAACAAGACAACTTGCAGCTTTATGTGCTTATATAAAACGCTAAATCATCTCAGTCAGCTTCCACCCTTAGCCCTTCTCTATTCTATGAAGCTTCACAATTAGCAAAAAAGTTATATTCAAGTCTAAACTACCACAGAACAGTGTCTCCTGAACGAAAGCACATGCAAGTGGGTTTTGCTGATTAGAGATCAGCTGCTGAATCTGGGCCCTTAAGAACAGAAATACATTTCCATGGTTTGAATATCCAGGATCTCTGGAATAAAGTCCCAATCTTCAAGAGACAGAGCATATTTTAAAGATATCTAAAAAAAGTTCAGACTGTATTTACATTTCCGCTAGAATACTGCAGTTTTAAGACAGAGATCAAACTTCACATTATAAGGTCAAAACCAACATAAGCATTCCTTAGAATCAGACTTCAAATAGATATTTGAAGTTATCCACACTTTCTTGTTTGCGAGTTCAAAGAATTGCTGATCATAAAGCAAACCTGAAGATATTAAATCTTCTGAGTACAAATTTCACAAGAGACAATGTGTGCATGCAGGAGAATTGAGTCCGTTTAATATGGCAAAAGTTTGTAGAAGGTAACCATAAGCACACCCTTTCCAAATGAAACTAGCTTTTATTGTGAACGCAAAAGACACCGTGTTAACTTAAAGCACCGTTCACTTAGATGTGCTTTCCAAAAGGCCTTAAGCAGGATTATACTGATTTAAATAAAGTAAATTAGGCAAGTCTTTGCACTCGAGCTTCCCACACAAATAGGATTTGCCAAGCCTTTTGAGTCTAATCAGTGGTACAATCATACAGGTACACAAGAGACTGACTCAGCACGCGCGCGCGCACACACACACACACTTCTAGACTCACCAGCGAGAGCTGATTTTTGTCTGACCACAGAGAATTACCTCCTAAGCCGACCAGTCCAAGTCTCCATCTACCTGGAAGCCATCCATCCAGCAACACTGGGCTACTGTGCATCGCCGTTCCACTTCATTACATGAAACACAAACCCCGTTGCTACAGGCATTGGGTAACTGATACTGTATCACTGAAGTCAATGGTAGCAAATCAGAAACTCTAGAGTATATATGAATAATAATAGGTTTTTGTGTTTCCTTTCCCAAGTGCTGACGGTTTGGAAGGGTATTTCCCCCACCACCACTGCTGGACTATAACCACATTAATTTCATCGTGCCAAGGCAAGCTGTTCAAGAAGCTTTCGCAGCACGTTTGGCTTAATAATCCAGGGTGGGGTTTGGGGGTTTTGTTTTGAACTGTCCAAGATTTGACAAGAAAAAGAAAATGAAGGTAATATGTGTAACTGTCAGGAAAATTACATTTACAGCAAAAGATGGCAAGGCCGTATCTAAAAGCTTTAACGAACAACCAAGTCCTTTAAATGACCAGCCGCCTAAATAACTTTGTCCTATTTCTGGGCATAAACTTTTATCAACTGGTAATATAGTGAGAAAACCAGGTTTTCTCCTTTGGTTTCACATTAATCTTGGGTCACAGTTAAAACACGACACTGCATCAACTTTCCTCTCCCCCATTTCCTTTTCACAGCCGTTGCTGTGTCGGCTGAAGCATTCATTCCTAGGATTGAGCATTGATAGCCAGCGTGTCTAAAAGAGCTACAAGGAAAAAAAGCCTGCCAAAGCCTAAAAGTAGCTCACCTTCGAAACCACCTAACCCCCAGCCTCAGCTCCTCCAGCAGCTATGCCAGTCTGCTCCAGGGCATTAGCAGAAGTAGGGAGCTGCAGTGACTCTCTGCTGCTAACGAGTCAAGGAAATTCAGACTTTGTTTAACCTTTCATATCTTAGATTTAGACCAATACTAAAAGGCAACCCTCAAGAGCTACAAAGAGCACTCTAATTCATACCAGTAGTTGAGTCACAGCAAACCAGCAGCCCAGCCAGGATAATGCATCATTGAATATACCTACATTTGTTTCTGTAAGGGGCTACAGTTTGCTGTTAATTATTCACAATGCTTTGTAATCTACTTGGATGTGTATATTGTACATACACACAGCAGGTTTAGTTTTTAAAAAAATAACCAAGTCTCAGTAACTAGAGAGTTGATTGTAGTGCTGATTGCTGATAGTATTTAACAGATACTTTCTTTGAACATTTTGCAAGACCCTGTAATGCCCCAATCCTGTGCAGATTGACACACAGGATTCATCTAAAGGCATATCAAGCTAACAAAGCTACTTGCTATCAGGAAGCATTATTATACGCTTACTTGGAGCTCAGATCCAGATTCAGCTCAGAAAACTACAAATGATTCAGCTTTAGGCGCACAAAGAGCCTCACAAAGTCAAAGCAGCAGTCGCATACCGATTACTTTGTCTAAATTGTGGCCTACAAGTCCAGTCCAACAACGCCAAGCAAGCCTAAACCTGATTGCGTAAACTGAGACCATCCGCTTCGCTGCAATTACCTATGGCAATAAACACAATAGTCTAGGAAGCAGAGGCTTGCAGAAACAGGCCTCCAGAGGAAAAAAACAGCATCCTGACGACTCTGGTCTCTGCTCCTCGTCCTTCCACAGACCATTCCAACAGCTCAGGAGTCGAGCAGCTCACAACCAGGTATTAGACACCAGCGTCTGCTATCGCCTGGTCCACAGATCCGCCACGATACATCAATGGGCCCTAGGGACTGAAAGGCAACGAGGACAAGGTAACAGAGCCGACAGTTAAGCCAAGCGGAGTACATGCTTGCTTAATTTTAAAGCACATGCTTAAGGGTTTTCTGGGTCAAAGCCAGGATAATCCATATCTTATGAGATCAAGCACCTCTGCCCGTTTTAGATCAAAAATTTTACATGACTATTTCAGTGATACAATTAACTACTTCACAAGGGCAGACTTTTACTCAATACTCAGGACTCTATAGTAAGATGAATTTTTCAAGGCTAATCAAGTTGCATGGGCCATTTTTGAAGCAAAGACCCACTGGTATTGGTGTGAGTTTTCTTACTGATTTAAATGGATGCTTGACCATGCTGCTCTAAACAAAGGTGGGCATCAGGAGACTAATACAACAATATTAAGAATATTAAGTAGTATATAGGGCTTCCGAGTAATCTCTCTGGAGTATTTATTTATTACATAAATCATCTTAATTTTATTATCTGGGCCCCAATCCCATGGCCTACACAAATTGAGAAAATAGTCCCACTAGGAACTATGTGTAATGAGGTCCATTACTCATACCAAACAGATCAAGCACCCTTAGAAAGCTAATTTACAGAGAAAGTTTCCAAATTTCTCTAATCATATTTTCGAAACTTTAAAAGGAAGACAGTAAGCAATTATAAATCATGCAAATGTACATACTCAATAATCCGTATAATTTTAAAAAGTAGACTAGAATTCTAAGAAATGGCTTATAGCAACAGCCACTGAATTAATCATATTTACTTCAGCATCTTTTTCAAATAATTCCTATCTCAGCATTCAACAGTACCCTTGACTTTTGTCTTCCTAGTTAAAAACACTGCAAAAGACAAACCACAATCCTCTGTAAACTGATGTTCAGGGGCATCACTGTTTACTGATGGGTTGCACCTAATCACACCAAAACAATAAAAGAAAACTTGCTTTCCTTCCAAATGCATGTCAGATTTCTTTAATCTGTGCATTTACTAAACTGCATAAATAGAAAACTGGTGGTTTGATGCAATCAGCACAGTGCCATTTAAAGCATAGCACATCACAGCACTCTTAAGTCTTTTTGGAAATACCTCTGCTGCTCAGCAGCACTAGCTGTCCACCAGTTGCTGTTCCACATGCTATTGCCAATCAGCTGCATTTGCTGTAGCGCATTCCAAAGTTTACTAATTAATCTCTGCACTAAACCCCACTGATGGCTGGTTGCCATTTGAAATGATCATCATCTTTTATTTAAAGACATAGTGACCCTACGGTCAAAATCAGACCTTATTTGTAAAAAAAGGTGTGCCAAATTTCAGGTAATGAAATCCACTTCAATAACAATGAGAGGTGTTTTTTTTTTTAAACTGGACAGAGGCAATCGTTAATGGTTTGAGAGGGTGTCTGTATTAGACATACTAAGTTATTTCAATGGTAATTGTCAGGAATCGAGCAAACTCTTGCATTTTGACCTAGGAACTATATTCAACCGAGGGTATGAGATGCAAACTTCTGGAAGAGGGACCATTCATTTCTTGCAAAACAGCATACATGCTTTGAAGTCATGTGTTTTAACGATTCCAGCTTATTGCTACATTTCATATGAGGTTTTAAATATTGATTTCACCCAGTCCAACCTCTCACACCATTGTTACAGGCTGCTCTCATTCAGCGGTGCATACTGGCTCCGTGACCTTCACAATGACCTCTACAAAAGCAGTTGTGCATTTTACTGTGGTGTAAATCCTCACAGACAAGTCGAACCTGTTCTTTTTGGCATCCAGCCCTTTAGATGAATACTCTGTGGAGATTTATTATGAAAGGGGAATGAAGGGGCATTATTGCACAACATTCATCCCTCGCATACGGCTAAGTTCCATCTCTTACAACTTCTGAAGGCTTTTAAATAAACAGATCTTCTTAATTACACAAATCGTTCTTGCTTCTCACCAATTTTCTGTAATTAAAATACACTGTTGTTTACGAAAAGGTAGACATGCCCAGGAAAAAAGCATGTGTGTGAAGGTGTTTTATATTATTATTAATAAGTAATATTCATACTTCCTGTTACTATACACGAGGGATTAGTGTTTCCTAGCACAACATTCACTTACAACACTGAAGTATTATTCCACATTGTAGCAACACACACTGCCCTAAAAGGGTCCATTAATTATTTTTGTAATGCCATGAAATTGCTGCAGGATATTAGACTGTCTCTATAAGAAACACACTCCTATGGTAAAATGATGAATGACAAAGTCTGCAGGTTTTTAATTAGATTTCAGAACAGTAAGAATGTATTTACAAGGTTATTTTCCATGGCCTTAGCTTAATACTTTGCTTGCCCTTATGCAAATAGTAGAAAAAAAAAAATCAAGATTAATTGAATCAAAAAATATAAAAGCATAAAAGAATTGTGAAAGGGGCAGATTTTATAAATTCAGTGAATCTGCCAAAGTGGTCAGAGTAGTAACCCTATCATTCACATTAGCCACATTCCTTCAGGATTTCTAATTGATCCTTCAGCAAAACATGCCCTGCCAGGAAAGGTGGGGAAGCCAAAACAAAAAAACACCCAAAGTTGCATTGATACTCCAGTCCAAAAATCTTGTTCAAACTGGCTTTATCTGATAGTTGCTCGGTATTAACCAGAAACGACGCATTTTGAGTGAAGCAAATATTCCCTCATCTAAATCTCTGAATTCCCCTAAAAAGCTCCCTCCCCCCAATGTCAGCTGTCATGGACAATTGACAATGCACACACACATACCTCTGACTGCAAAAATAAAGAACTGCTGTGTGTGTCTCTCCCTGTCACCCACAGGCAATGCCAGGTATGGGTTGTCTCTCCCCTTCCTAAGTGTATCAGCTCGTCATTCCTTAGCTTTCCTGCTCCTCCTTTTCTGCTAGCAAAATCAAAGACAACAGAGTGCACAATAGCAAAAACTTCCCCATACAAAAATATCAGAAACTACACTCTCCTCCCACCTTTCCCAGGTCCATACTGCACTTCCACAGCTCCAGAGCTGCAGACAGATATTTCCCCAAACAGAATATGCAGCAGTGGTTTTTCCAATCTAAAAATCAATTCCCACCTGTAGGTCCAACCGTTACCTCCAGCACAGCCCACTCCTTCATTTCCAAGAGATGGAGCTGAAGATAATAGGTCATGTAGTGTTGTATTTAACAACAAAGATAAAGTATCCTGAGTTCTAGAGGGGGTTTCTTCCTACAGAAGAAATTTCACATTCTTAAAAGTTGCAGTTATGTACTTTGCCTGTTCATAAATAAAAATAAACTAAATAAAAATTAATTAGAAGTGCAGCCACATTTATACTTTGTTATTCACGACAAACAAAACTCAGATACCACCAATATTTTATTCAGGGTCCTTTTTTAAAAAAAATTCCAAAGGTTTTCCATTAGGTGATAAACAGACTTAATGCCAAAGTTATAGCTGGCATCTCAGCTACAGCTGAAGCTAGTTACACAGAGTTTAAAAGCAACCAACAGTTAAGTGGGTACAGCACTCTTCACGAATATTTGTTACTTTAAAAGTGCCACATCTGTTTAATTTTGTATTTCAAATTCACTTAACTAACCAGACGCAACAGGTTAAAAATTAGCATAAAGCAGATGCTGTACACAACACTATCAATGAAACTAAAGTGATAAAACATTAAGCTTTAGAATAAACTGCACCGGGGGGGGGGGGGGGGGGGGCGGGGCGCACGCTACCCCTATTCCAAACAGATTTTAGAGAAATTCTCTTGGCCTAATCCTTTCTAGGCTTCAGATCCCACATAAGTTCAAATGGGAATTCAAGCTCAAGGCATCATGCCCCGAAGAAGCAGATGAAGGTGAATAAGTGAGAACTGAATGGGTGAAGATGAAGGAAGCATGACGTTCCCATTGCAATCCCCTCTACATCCTCCCATCAGCTCTCAAGCCAAGCCCTCTTCCTCTGCCCCCCACCAACGAAAAACCCTAATCATGTTTTATGGGGAACAACCACAAAGGGGAATCCTTGGTGTGCAGGCACAGCCAAGATAGCGCCAACAGAGCTTGAGCACGGGGATCTAGACGTCAAAGCTCTATGCCAAGATCTCCTCTGTCAAGCAGACAACACTGAAGCCCTTCAACTCTATCCATGTTAGAGTTTGTGTGTAGCTGGTGGAAAATCCAACAACAAAACTCCCCAAGTTATACCTTTTCTGAACTTGTAGTCATGATCTGGCTCAAATCCCACTCCAAATGCAAGTGGAGAAAATGTTGCCACTCCCAGTTTCACTACCATCATGCTCTTACAGAAACTGCCACTTTTTGGAAAGGCAGAAAATTCGTCAAATATTTACTAATCAGTTATTCAAACTTTGCTCATCTGAACTCAAAGGGTCTATCACAGGGAGGCACTGCAAGCTGGACATCTTTATATATAGTCTTGGATGCGTGTGGCTTTATTTTTTTTTTATGCTAGCCATGTACACATGCCCACAGGTACACAAACACAGGCAGCCCTAAGCCCCGGTGCCAAAGACTGCCTAATGATGGTGAGGATCAGATGCCTACATTGATCCCTTTTAGATCTGTCAGCACGTCTACACGGCACAGACCAGCAGCTCTTGTTTACTTGAGCACTGGCTCTGAAAGTCTTGCAGAGGATCACATTTCTGTGATTCTCTTTCTATGCTTTGGATAAGAGAGCAGTGCTCCATTTATTTATGCGCCTCTTTCAAGAAATGAAACAGGAGAATGGACCTCAGACCTAAAAATATATGCTGCTTTCCCCCTGTGCACAGCCCTCAGTTTTAAATTGTTCCTCCCTTCAACCTACTTACCTTTCCCCTATCTTCCAGTTCCACACACACCGCCGTTAAATGTACTGTCTCCTGCAGGATCTACCTCACTATCCCAGAATAATACAAGAATCATTATTCTTGCACAAAGCCATCATTTAATTCTTTACTAATCATTGCAAATGTTGCAAGTTCCAGTTTCCTGGCCCCCATCCAGCTAATTTAGATAGATGGTTCCACATGTGCTCTCTGTCCTTCCATTTCCTGCCTGTACCACCACACACATTTGTTTAAGTGAGTCAAAGCAGGTTTCCCTGTAGTCACAATATTCTTATGTATTTTATATTTTTAAAGAGCAGCCTGCATAAAATAAAACCTATTACCATGCTATTATCTGCTTTGCAAGAAACGGAGGATTTTACTGCTCTGTCACACTTTCTGCTGAACTATAAGGCATGTCACAAACTACACCTGAGCCTTGCGTTTCCCCACAATACGAGTTACCTGTGTAGCGACTATGTTCAGGCAAAGCAGAACAATAAACTAAAATAGTCAATTCTCCACTTTGATATTATCCGTTATCCAGGTTTTATTTCTTAAAAAAAAAATAAAATTAAGAGGAATAAAGTCAAACTTTCAGAGACCAAGGCACGCATTTCTTCATGAGAATAATTTCTCTTTCATTAGTAGCCAATGCTGTCAATATTCCTTTCCAGTGACACCTTGACTGACACACTAAGTCCAGACTAGGTATATATGGGGAAATTCACCTTTTGATGTCCAATGCCTATTGCCTAAAACAATATTCCTTTCTCCCACCCTCTGCACCTGAACAAACATTCTTGAGGAAAACTACTTTTGAAGTCTCCTTGGTACAGAACATTATCTCTTTGATCCAAAATATCTTTTGCTGCAAGTACCCTAGCACAATATGAATGCATCTTGGATGAGTACTGACTATTGAAAACTAGGGCCCCCAACAGCTCCTTTCAAATACAGCTTTATTTTTAAATGTATTTTTAATTTACAAATGTGTTATTTTAAAGCTCAGAAGTTGACTCCTCTGAGACCCTGTAGCAAACATTCATTCATCTGCTGTGTTCACTTAGGCACAAGTTAAGGTGCAGAAAGGTGGTACCCATACACACACAGCATGGCCTCAATCAACACGCTGAAGATTTTCTCCTTGTAGGGAATTAATATATTAGTAAGGCTGGTGTACCTTGTAATAGAGATTAACGCAAAACAGAAGATGCTGTGGGAAGCAGAAGTCCTGCATGTACACCCCTGCCTACAGCCAGAACCCTTGTTAACAAGGTGTGGGGGGGTCACATTTGAAACCACCCAAGTGTCCACACACCATCCCCTGCTGTCCCCAGAGACCAGACTTCTTACACAAGAACTGATCCAGACAGATGAGTACCAGAACCCCCAATTCCCCAAATCCTTCTGTCCCAGAGCTCTCCTGTAATTCCCAATCCCATGCAGGAGCCCCTCCGCCCTTCTTCCTAGAAAGTCCCCTGTTCCACTCACTGCCACCTTTCTGCCAAACTCTGCCCCAAATCTCTCCCCTCAGAGCGACAGCCCCATGTCCCCCCATGTTCTCTCCAAAGCACCTCACATCCAAGGTCCCCTCCTCCTCCTCCATCCATCCATCCCACCCGCCGCCCCATGCTTCCCCATCCCCACGAGCCCTAACCCCGTGCTCCACCACGACACCACTGCTGCTGCCGCCAGCACTTGATACCAACTTCCCTGCCACGTTTCTTCCAGCAACTACCTCCCACTACGGCCATCCCTCTTGGCTCCTCTTGCATGACTTTTCAAGTCTGGCAAGAATTTCAGAAAAGCCAGATGTAGGTTGCATTTACCCAAAATTTGTCTGAAGAAGGCCCTGAGAACAGGCAAGGAAGAAAATAGAGGCATATGGGAGATCTTTTGTGTTGCAAGGTCAATACATGCTACAACATCGACAAATAGACTGTAGTTCATTAGAGAATGGAATAACCAGGAATAAAACTAGTCTGTGAGATAAGCCTGCGCACATGTGCCTAACAGACAAGTCTCTCAAAATCAGACAAACAGACACAACCCAACTGACTGCTGACTCAGAGGAATCCGTGAAGCTATTAGCCCAGCTCTGTCATTCCAGGTCACCAGCCTTTCTCCAGGTATGCTACAGAGAAGATGAAGGAATGACACAGAACCACTTTGATCAGCAGCAACAGAAGAAAGGATTAGACGAAAACATGTAGTGTTCTCACAAATGCAGAAAAGTGCTAAGAGAAAAGGATCATGGCAGAAAGATCACACATTCTTCTATGCAGACATATACAAATTCACTACTTTAGCTTGCCTAAATGGCTTCAAATCCTTCATTGCTTTTACTACAGTTCTTTAAATGTTCTTACTGCTGTCTTTTAAAGACTTTTCCTCTCTAAAGAGTCCTCTTCTCAGCTGATGAATGTCGTTTCACATCTAGTCTGTAGAGTGGAGACAGTCTATCAACCATTTGCAGAAGAAATCAATGCTTTTTTGTTAGGTAACGATTAAGGCATCTGACCCTATTTTTTTAAGATGTAAATTCTAAAATATTTAGTTCTGTGAAGTCCTCTTTACATAGGCATCTTCAAGTACATAAAAAGTTCCTACAAAGAGGCAGAGAACAACCTGCTTTTGGCACCTACCTAGGCAGAAAATGGACTTGCATTGGGTCAAAGAAACGCACGATTACTAAGTTTCCCCTAAAATGGAAAAGCAAGGGCAGTTACGTGCT
The DNA here is from genome assembly GCF_929443795.1 of Astur gentilis. Lineage (NCBI taxonomy): Eukaryota > Metazoa > Chordata > Aves > Accipitriformes > Accipitridae > Astur > Astur gentilis. Next base: position 16,602,989 of record NC_064904.1, read on the forward strand.
ACCAGAGGCTGCCCAGGAGACTGCACAGTCTCCATCTCCGGAGGTCTTTAAGAACGGGTTAGACAGGTACCTCTCATGAAGTACCCAGACTCTGCCTCGCAACAGGGGGGAAGGACCCCATGACCTCTCGAGACCTCCCACCCAGCACTATGATTATACAATTCCACGAATACCTACTGCAATTTCGGCACCAAAGCGTCTCATTTTATTCATTTTTCTTCCTCAACTTAAAATTCCACCCTTACAGAGGAACTTTGTCTGCTCTCATTTTTTTATATCATCTCTATCAAGACATAATGACACTGCTTATACTCCCACTTTTAGACAAGCTATTTATTTCTGCTTCAGCCCAGCACTACTTTCTGGTATGTTTACTTTTAAACAGTGTATCAAGCAGCACTATTTAACAACTTTTCGCATTAAAAATGTGGTTCAATAACTTTGCATTGCTCATTTAGCACAAACTCTAACATTTATGATGTTTGCAACTCTTGGCCAAAGTATAGCATCAAAAGAGCATATATGCACTAAATTGTATCTTGTTAAAAAGAACAGCAGCACTGAAAAAAGTTATATTGGAACAATCTATAAATGTGTTTACATTATATGAATGATTTGCTGTTTCTTCACAAGGCATGTAGGAAGTCAGCACTTCTCAAATGTGTAAAGTATTTCCATGTGCTTAAAGCATGATCTTTCCAAAATAAACAATGATTGAGAAATTTTTTATTATTCTTTATTTCCCTGCCAGCTGTTTTTTTGGACTCTCCTCTCAGCCACCTTCTTTCTTTCAGTCAGATCTCTCCTTATTGCTCACAGTAACACCTACTCAAGCAATAGCGTATTCAGAGCTATATGACTCAGGAAGATCTCAGGCTGATTTAAACAGCATTTTCCTTAGATCACTTCACAACGTGTCTTTGTGCTATCGTAGCTAGTGGCAGGTCTGGCTGTTGCTTAGGATGGAATTTGGGCATCCTACATTAGGACCTAACACCCAGTTCCTGCTGCTCTGTCCCAGTGCCTGATCCCATACAGACAGGACGACAGATAACAGCCTGGCTGAACCCTTCCAGCAGCCTTCTCCCTACAAGTCTCGTCCTGTGCAGCACCTTTTCACGGGACCAAAACAACATGCTGCATGACATGCAGCTCTAAGTCTGAAATTTGATGGTAAAGAATCAGGCAAGCAAGCCCTTGGGCAACCGCATAAATCAAACAGGAGAATAAAAACCCAAACAAAAAAAAAAAATTTTAAAAAGAAAAAAGAACCCCCCCAAAAAACCCCAAACCCCGAGAACAGTGCCATTCCAAAAAGTGACAGCTAAAGAGTAGATGGGCTCCACTGCTGACTACAGCCACTTTACTAACAAGTACATTGGTCTTGCTGTTCGCTCCTGTACAATTAACAGTGTTGGCACTATTTCATTTACTAAATTCCAGTCATTACAGCTGTGCAAACTTATGGGCCTAATTTGTATTTATACTAATATGTGTATATAAACATATGCTGCTTTAGCCATGGAGCCTTAAAGCAAATGAACAAATATTTATTCTAACAGAGTAATATAAGAGAGTCCAACCATAAAACAGAATCAGGTCAAGCAGTTCTGATTATGTCTGTCCACCAAACAGCTTAATTTCAACTATGGCATCTTTCCTAAGGCATTCCAAACAGAAATCCTGGAAAGAGATACAGGGAGACATGGAACTGCATTTTCAAAATCCAGTCCCCTTTTCCAAGGCCAGCATTGTGTAAATGAGGGGAGAGGAAATAAATACTATCATTTACTTGGCCATTTTTTCCCCAAAAACATTTCTTACCTACATTAGGAAAAAAAAATTCATTAAGTCAACATAATGCGCTTAATGTTTATGCACTTTGATATAATAGTAATTACTTAGTAAGGCCAGAACCCAATTAAATGTTTTAGACTTCAGTCTGTGGGCTGGAGTGCACAGGAAGCGTTCCGATGATAGATCACTTAAATAAATTTTATCTGGCATACACTTCAAAACCAGAGTTAAAAAACTTTAAGCACAGTTCTGCATGTATGTGCTTGACTCTTAACAAAACATCTTTATTTAAATAGAGGGCTAGAGATTTAGTATGACAAATATATTTACTACTGCTAATCATTCTCCATCATGCTAGTCAGAAGTTGCAGGCATATTAAATCTCATAGGATTGTATATACAAGTGAGCAGTATGTGGATCACAGGACTCTAGATCACTGTTCAAACGCAGCATGTTAGCCCTAACCTGAATTCTATCATTCAGCATTTTTGGTGTCCCTTAGTTCATATATTTGAATTCCGTATCCATGTATTGTCAGAGATGGAGAACCAACAGCCGCAATTTCTTTTCCCTTTTTTCTTTTCAGAAATAGGTATGCTTCTCAGCAGATCAATGCAATGCTCATTGTTAAAAACAAGATAGTTATTGATGACAAAAATTCAAAGCTAAAGCAACATGCAATATATATTTCTTACTAGGAATCATGAGAAGGTGCTTAGCAACGGCAGAACCCCACTAGCAAAGTTGGTGTTACAGGGCTACATGCACCTGCTCTTCAAACATGCACCCCCTGTGAATCTCCACTCCAGGGAAGCTGCTTGGCCAGAACGCTGGTTCTCTGAGCACCTTCATCCAGCGACCCGCGAGGAAGCACTGCGACTCCCCTCTCACTGTCACTGCAAAGGGACTCTGCTTCACGGGACTGATGCCCAATCCTGTGTGTCTGAGCACTGAGCTGGGATACAGCCACCATGCACGCAGACACCAAGGCTGCAAGGGCAATGTAGCAGCCTCATAGTATAGATTCAGGCAGACTCCTGCTGGAGGTCTAGATAATGCTCAGTGCCCCTGAAAATTTTACCTTTATGTGCATGCTCTCTGAAACAAATACATCTATTCCGATCTATACACCTAAACACACTACTTCCTCTTGAAAATAAGGTGTTGTCATTTTGTTGTGATTCTAAACTATGAAGTGTTGTGAAAAGGGAAATATTCCACCCAGCTGCAAAAAAGAAATGTGTGTAGTATGAGTCAAATGAAGATTAAAAACAAAACACCAATCTCAAAGAAATCAATTCCATCTGAAGTGTTTCAGCCTGAAGATAGACCAGCTGAGCTAACAGCAAAGGCAGGCAATAGGCTGGCTTTATTTATTTATTAACTTTAGGCAAATACTAAAAGCACTTTAAAAAAAAGAAAAAACACACAACACAAACCACCAAACACACCACACCAAAACCAACAAACAAACCAACCAAACCAGAGCAGTAAGAATTGGCAAAGCAAGGCTGGAAGGCTGAAACGGTTCCCAGTCACACAGACAGGGTGGCAAAGCACCCTTGGGAGCTGCAGAGTAGTTGTAGTCTGAACATTAGTGCGACGTGCACTTCGCTTACCTCAGAGTACCTGGCATATGTCTAGGCAACTTTGAAGGAGCACAATTGATTAAAAAGGTATTTTGACAGACTTTTTTGCGTTTGGAACAGGATTTTGGATAATTGCTCCACAAGCTATAAAAGAAACAGACTGAAAAACAGGAGCAGCCGCTGAGCAGTTGTTTACACAGGAAGCAATATTGTAGGGAAACGCAATAACGAAGAACAGTTAATTTGACCTGAGCTGAGGAGGTCAATGTTTTAAAAGAAATAGCTCCACATAACATAAAATAAGAACGTTATTTCCCATTAGAATAATACTGCAAGTGTAACACTGCACAAAATCTATTCCCTAACACTTGTTATCCTCAGCTTAGTGGTAACGTGCATTCCTGAGGTGTCCTAGACATCCTGTGTCTGACGCAGATCCATTCCTCTGAAATACTGATTCAACCGCTCTCTCCTGCAAAAGAGAGCTGCTTCAGACTGCACATTGCTCTCCCCAGCATTCAGCTACTAACAGCCTGAAGGTACAGGAACTGGAATAAAATCCTGGTAATATTCAGACACATAGAAAGTGAAATGTAACATCGTTGCTGTGATTTGGACAGGGAAGCAGAAGCTGAAGCAGATATTTCACTCTTAATTCGCTGCCATTCAGGGGTGCTGCTGACAGGAGATGGAGCCTGGCGCAGCGGAAGAGACACGAGGTTAGGAATTTAGTAGGGCTGGATCCTATTCCTCCTTCCGCCACTGCTTTGCTGTCTAATCCTGGGCGAGTACATCCCCTCCGGGCATCTGGTTCCCCTCCCTCCCTGACACATCTATTTAAACTGCAAATTCAGAGGGGTAGCAACCATCTTGGTAATGACGAAGCATGTACAACACTCTACACTAATACTTCTATTAATAAATATTCCCACTGCTATTAAGTAATCAAACAAAAACCATGATAGAAATTGAACAGTCAATGATGCATTATATTAGTTCTCAGATATTTCGGTATGAAATGTAAAGAGGTAAACTCTCCCACGTGGTGGCAGGCCAGAGGACACTTATGCCCTTTTCCTGCGTATTTGGGCAATCCAATTAGAGGTAATTGAGTTTTTAACCACATGAAATTACTTCAAGAATACCATCACCATAGAGGCTGAATTTCCTGGGAGGCTGGGGAAAGGGAGCAAAGAAACATAAAACTGGAAGGAACAGAGAAGGGACAGGGTACCCAGCCTGAAATATGCTGAAGAGAGCATGCAGCTAAGCCAGTCTAAGGCATTCATATTTTTTACAAACATGTAAATAGCTGGGCCACAGAGTCAAAGATTTGCATGTTCCCAGTTCAGTGAATTAAAGAGGAGATAAATACATCCACACTTCTATGCGTTTTTAATTGCAATGGTAATGTAAAGCACAGATCTACAAGCACCAAAAGGCTTCTACAGTCCTGTAAACATCAGAGACGTTAAAAAAACCCCTAAATTACTGTAATGAAATTAATTCCTGCTGCATTTGCAAACTGCCATTCATGTGCAATGCATATGAGCACCTCTTTTACACATGAAAATTAGCTTCACATTAAAGCCACCTCCCAGCCAGAAATGGTCACTATATTCACCAAGAAACAGAAGAACGGTTCTATTGCCAGACCTTAGATTTGTTTTGCACACCCTGATAAGCCCTAGAAATACTAGGAATGTCATTCACCTCCAACAACCTTTGCTGGTTTTGACAGCTACTAAAATCTAAAGTACAAGCATTGACAGGAAATAGTACTTTTAGGACTACTGCAACAATTAAGATTGCTACAGTTTCTTTTGTAGCTTTACACTAATTTGAGATTAGATTTAATACTACTTTTAAATATTCAGATATGCTGAAAGCATATTTCTTAATATGATGAGCATGAAAAGCAGAAAACTCTGAAGTATTTTCTCCCCCCACCTACAGAGGGAAAGCAAATAGATTGATTAGGAAAGTATGTGTTGTGCACAGAAGATACAATTTACTGAAATAAAATTTAAAAGTTAATGAGCAGACTGCTAAGAAAAAAAAAAAACAGCCTTCACTTGAAAGGAGAAAAAAAAAACCAATTTAACGAAAGGAAAAGCGAAGGAGACCCTGTCCCCATGAACTAATTGTCTGTCTTGTTCTATAGGGGATGCTCTTGCTTAGCTTACAAGTGAAAGACACTCCCTCCTCCCCCTGAAAGCATAGGAACTCCACAGCACTAATATGACACCTTAAATGAGCCAACTTCCTTGAGCATTGTCCAGGAGACTAGAATGGGCATGCCTCTTAATTCAGAAACCGAGAAACATGTTCAATTATCAGTCAGGCTGAAGAACATCTCTGACCAAGACCATCCCAGGAAAAACACTCATGTTCAAGCTGAAAAAAACCATGGATTGCCACAACTGGCATATTTTATAGGCTTCATGTAAACACAAGCTCCACATTAGCCAGCATCTCAGCTAGCTCTATGTGGATTCCTTTCTTTTGAAACAAAATTAAGGAAAACACCCACCAGAAAAGGTCAATGGCCAAACTATTAGGAAAAAAAAAAAAAGCACAGGGGAAGAACTTACATAGTGATTCATTAAATGTGTGCTGCCGAAACCCTAACAGTGAGCATAAAACAGACTTTTCACAGAAACTATACTTAATTTGCAGAACTGTCGAGCCACACAGAGCATTAATTAGAATTGTATTTTTTAAGAAATTCTCAGTACTCCCCTAGAGCTACCCCCACCAATGCAAGTGGTGTGAACCCCATGGCTTAGAGAGGAACAAAGCTAAAGCAACTATCAAGAGTGCTGCCCTTGAGGGCAGGCCAACAAAAGCTCTACCTATTTCAAGTGTACACCTATGCAAAACAAATGGACTGAGCATCTCAGGTTTTTAGAAAAACATTCAACCCGGAAAACAAGCATGTCATAAGGTGAGTGCCCAGGTGGGAATTCACCTTACACTGTCAACCACGCCAAATCATGTACAATGAGCAGTACTGCTTTTTACAAAACTAACTCCGTTCTGAGCCAAACAACTTGCATTTGACTACAGTAACTTTCCAAGATACATCCCAGTCCTAATCTGGAAACATCAAGAACTAGAGATTTCATTGCATTCCAGAGTCAATTTTAACAGTGAGGTCAATTAACCAGTGGAACATCGTGAACTTTTGGTCTTACTTGTTCCTTCAGTTTCTATTTAGATCCTATTTGCTTAACTAAGGTTACTGGTTCTTGCTACATTTACTGTTGCACTGTTCAGATTTGGCATGTTCTGTGTTAAGGAGGTACTTATTGTAAATTGAGTCATGTATTAACCTTCCCTTACACTAGAGGCAGAACACAGCTTGAAGCACATCTTTCTGCCTTTGAATAGACCTTTGCAGCTCCTCTTTGCGTTCTTTCTGATTTTTGCATTCAAAACGCCGTCAGCAGAACTCTTCAGCCCATGAGTCTTCCCAATACTGCATTCAGACGGAAAAGTCCTTTCCTATGTATTGCTGTACTATGCACATACCCAAGGCCCTCCCACACACACATGCTGTGGCTAAGGGTCAAATTGGTTTACTTGCTTAGCTAAACTTCCAAATCCTCTTCGGAGTCTCTTACTTACTCTTCTATTTATCATTTTGAACTTAGCCATATTAAAACACATTTCATTCAAATGAGGCTAGCTTGTCAAAGTGGCCCTGTAAACTGCCAGCTTGCACGTCACCCATAGAAATTCAACATCTGCTTCCAAACACTGAACTGTGTCCTAGTAGAACACCCACGGAAATATTCCTATGCTGTGGTAACCAACAACTACTTGAGAAATGCAAGTTAGCCAGTTAATTCATTTATTGTGCAGAACCTCAATACTGTTATTATTGTATAATATAATTTCTATATAGTTCTAAAAAGCAATGTCATGTAATAACCAAATCGCGCACCCTATAAAGAAAATATGGAAACATTCCTCTTTCTCAACAAAAACCGTACTTTAATTGGTGTAAAATCTATTTTGCTTGATGTAATCTATTTTCCATAAACAGTAGTCAGCAACTTCAAATAGTCCTATCTTAACTTTATTGTTAACTGTACTTATTCCTAATTTTCTTTTTTAGTTGTTCTTTTTTTAATCTAGGACTAAGGTCAGGCAGGGTGAGGTTTTTGTTTGTGTGTCTGGGACTGAACAAAATATATTAGTTATCTACTCACACTTTCTGAACACTGCTAAAGTAACAATCAGTTACATGGAGTATCCCCTATTATTCCAAATGTTAAAATGTAAATGTCGTGATGCTAGAAATCTCCTCATCCAAGTCTTTCACCATTCCTGGTGAAGTTTACTTAGCATTGCAGATCTGAAATGTCCACTACCGCATACTGCATTTAATATTCATTTACAAATGCATTAGGAAGTACTTCCATTGTCCTCATCATGTAGCATAAGCTTGTCTTCTTGCTTTTCCCAGAAGAAAGGCCAACAGCTTTAAGAAATTCTGACAATATATTTTAACAGCAAGAAAAAGTACAGGCATTCAGTTAGAATAGTTTTTAAACAGAACAACAAACATTTTCTGTCCACTAGCTTTTCTACACAAATAGAAAACGTCTCATGAGTATCAATCTCCCCCAGACTCAGATTTTAAAAGAAAAAGGAAGAAGATATAGTTTATACTACAGGAAAACAAGAAAACAATCTGCACAACTTTGCAAAAGCTGACGCTACTTTTGGAAAGATAAGCTGCAAATCCTTCTACATTGTAAACCCTCTGGGGGATAATGAACACAGCACAGATATCCCTGATAAAATAAATTCATTAGCTGATGGGAGACTAGTTTGATGCAAAGGTTTTTGCTTTGCCAACTTCTTGGTTTGTTGAGGAGGGTAGAGAGTGCTGGTTATTTTCAAGACATCGTTTACCATTATCAATTCTAAAATACAAAGTCTAAAAAAGTGCAGAGATTTAAAATGAAACAAAACACGAAACCAGTAAGGTGCAAAGAAGACCAGTAACTCATGCTCCCACCCCTGAACCACCACCCCCAAAACTTCACATTTCATACACAGGCTGATGTGTACTTGTACCACGTCATGATAAAGGACAGGAACACTGACACATCTTTAGCTGTCACCATAGCAGTAACACACTTACAACAATACTTGTTGCTTCCTGCAGTCCAGTAACAATGAAAATAGCGTCCTTAACCACTCGGCATAATTTTCTAAATTGTCCGTCTCATACTCACAGATTATTCCAGTGCTTAATGTAATCTGAAGAAAGTGCAGCCTATTCTTGAACTTCCAAAATTTCAACTTCCAGAATTGGTACACAAATGAGACAAAAATAATTCAGGGACACTGCAACTTTGCAGGGAAAGAGGTATAGCTTGGTTTTTGACAACTATGTAATGAAAATATTTCATATATTCCAACCAGCAGAATGATGAAATTCTTCGATTAATTCCCAATTACTTATTTAATTGGAAGAGAACAGTCTATTTCATACAATATGCAACTCGGGCTTAAACAACCTCTAAATTTCATATGAGGAAATCCTCAGTCTTTTGAAAGGCATTAAAAAAAAAAAAAGAAACAAGCAAGTCTTACCATTTTGATGCCAGTGGAAAACGTGACTGGTTTGACAGGTTTGGGTTTTTCCAGTTGCATTTCTAGCTGAGTAGATCTGTCCTTATGCTGAGCTAAAAGCAGTGAAGCAGGAAGACTGGAGCTCTCCTGTAAACATGAGGAACAAATTTGAGTGCTAAACAAAACCAAATATTAATTAACACTGCATATTCTTCAAAAGTGCAAGCTGTGTCTGAAAGGCCATCACTAGGAGAGCAGTGTAGTGCTAAGTATCCTATGAGAAACAGTTTACAGAAAACGATCATTTTCAGTAATAAGAAAAAGCTGCAGCAACCCCATAAATCAGAGTAACCTGCAAACAACCATTTTTATAGAATCCACATTAAAGACAATATAACAGGCTCCTTATTCCAACTGGCCAATGCAACTGTATTTATTAACATAAAACAAAAATTAGAACTTAATCAGAGAAGGAATAATACCAAGTAGTATAACTTGGATCAGATGTTTATCTAAGACGCATTCTTTCTACCAATGAACTCAGACCAGTTTGAAATTGTTTCCCATTAGATTTCACCTGAGGCCGTTTGGAAATGATCCTTGCTCTGCTTTGCACAATGGCACTATTGTAAGTGCAACCAACAGCATATTTATTTTCTCCTTCACCAACTTATTTTTAGGGAAGCCAGCCAATTTAAAAAAAAAAAAAAATATAAAAAGTAGTAAAATGAATAGTTAAGCAAATGAACTACTTAAATTCTCAGAACAGAATGATTATTAACATACATATACGTAACTGCATTCTTGAGAGAGTCAGAAAATTATTGGCCAAGTAATTTTCTAGTAAACTAATGCAACTATCCACACGCACACCAAAAGCCTTGAGACTTCCTACATAGAATGACCATAAAGTTGAGAGCAGGGAAGTTCAGATGGATTCTTCCCAGACTGCTCTAGCACAGTATTTTACTCGTAAGGCCCTCAAACATCATGTATACTTCTGTTTCATGGGACCAAGCAAATACTGAACTATGAACCATATTTGTTACTCACAAAACCAAACAAAACTTTAACAAACTGGACTGTGATTTTTTACTTATTCAGTTCAGGGTAAGAAGTTGGAATTTTTTAATGCCGTGAGATGCCTTGCGGTTCATGGTAACCTACAGAAATCTTCTGAAGTGATCATGAAGAACAGTCATGTTGTACACTGACTTTTCATATCACTCTCCAGTCCTCTTTCCTCTCTATTTTTTTGTGACACTCCCTTTGTCTTATGACTAGATTGCAAGTGCTAAATGCAGAAAAATCTCAGCTGACAGAGCTGGTCCAGTCACAAATACAACTAAGGCATAGGATCCTACTCACATTTCTGTGATTAAATGGGAGGAGTGAAGAGGTTAAAAGCCTAAATTGTAATAATAAGAGATGCCTAATCTCTGTACAACTGGGAGAAAATCTGGACCATGAAAGCACTAGCTTACAGTCTGCATCTTCAAAGTGTTGTACATATCCGTAACCACCATGCAGCAGCATATGCTGCTAGCTGTCAGCAAAGTTTAAGGATGTTGGATTCTTTTAATCACCAGATTTAATATGCTGGGGGAGAAGGGAAGAGTGGGAAGCATTCTCTGGTTCATTTTGTCCTCTCATATTCCTTAAACGTTCATTGCATTTCTAGTACAATAACTAAAGGAAGCCAATTTTTGCACTAACTTCTCAAGAGTTCACACAATGACCGGTAACGAGATTACACAACTGTGGGAAACCCCCACCGTGCCAGAAAGCCGCCACGTCCGTGATTGTTTGTCCTTTCGAATAAGCACATAGCCCTTCTGTTAACTATTAACACACATGAAAGGTCCAATCCCGTGAGCACGTATCCATACTAGCAGTTTTCTGTATGGGAAAACAAACTGTCTAACAGTATGAACAAAGCTAGTTATATGCAAAAATTTCTAAAAGATTGGTCTCAAAAACCCTGAGGTTCTAATAAAAGTGTGGACACATGTCATCTTTAAGGCACTTTGCCCTCTGCTTGACTCCAAGCTATGCCACAGCCCAGGGAAAACCTGCCTCTCTGCCACATGCTGCAATGCCATTTTGCTCATGCCTGGGAAGTATGGGCTCTTAAAGAGGAGAGTGCCAGTCCCACAACACAGAAGACATCCAAGAGCAAATCTACAATCTCCTGTATGCAAGTGAGAGAGTTTATAGAGTAAATAAAGGAAGCGCTTTAATATTTTACTCAGCCCCAATTATCCAAGTCTAGAAGGTTAAAAATAAACCCAACACAAAATAAAACACACACACACCCCTCTTCCAATGATACATAAAATGCATTTGAGACTACAAGTCTAAATTACAACAAGGCATCGTGCTTTTAAAGTGAGAGGTTTTATTGTGAAAGAGGTCACTCAATGAAGGTAATATAAAATCTGCATAATTTAGTACTGGGAGGCAAAACAGGCAACAGCCTAGGCAAAGCACCAATAGCCTGCAGAGCCCAAGCTGCCCGCGATGCCTTGCTCACCTCTCCAGCAAGCGAACCTGCCCTTCCTTCCCCTCCCTGCTCCCAGCCGAGGACAGGTTCTTGGAGCCTCTGCCCCAGGTCCAGTCCTTTCTGCACGAGCCACGGCACTCGTCAGGCTGCCCAGGAACCAGAGCCTGCTGCGCGACATTTTAAATACCAAATGTTTCTGTGCCTTTTTCCCTCCTTCTGGATTATCTAAATTATAAGCTCTTTGAAGATGGGATGGTATTCTCATACACGTTTTTAAAAAACTGAGACCTTTACTCAATATGATAATACCATAAATAATACATACAAGAAACTGTGAATCTCCTCAGACATTAGGATTTAAGCACCAAAGGCAAAAACCCTCTTCTTGGAAGAGGAATGACCCCACATCTCTACCTGCACCTCACAAAAACAGTTGTCTTGGATATTCTCTTGCTGCCCAGTATGGGGGAGGAATCTTGACAAAAATGACCAAGACCCAGGTCACGTGGGCTGTAGGTTCCCAACACCAGGTGATGCGTCCAAAAGAGACAATTCAAAGCCAATGGGTGAAATGTCAGCTTCCCACCTTTCTCTACACTCACAATCCTGCAAGCCAGTAGTTTTGCCACTGGTATCACTGTAGCCGGAACTTAGTCCTTGTTGTTTTAGCACAGTACCAGCAACCACAGATGTAAGATTTTGGGGGAATTTTTTTTTTTTTTAATGTAACTCTTTACACTGCTACTGCTTATGCTTGGCTTTTGCTGCATTTCTCAATTAAGTTTGACTTATGACCAGCTTCATTTTCAGATTTGCAGCACAGCATTAGAGGGATTTCAGAGACCATAGGAAATGTTTATTTGTTTAACAACTGCTGGTTTTCCAGAGATTTTGTAAGTCATTATACAAATACTTCAGTGCTGGTTTTATAAACCTTTAGTATTACAAAACAAGTTTTGGGTCAAATTTAAGTTGACAGTGCCCCTTCATAAACAGAGACACAACTTAAAATCACCCAGTTTCCTTCCTCAGTCTTTAAAAATCACCTTTCTGTTGTTTTTAGAATATTAAGATATGTTTCAATAGCAATACGTATGCAATCACAGTAAAAACTACCTATTTTGGTCATGTTTTAAGGATTATTTATAACCATTTTTTCCGCAAGCCATCTGGTGAAGTAGGTTTCCAGTAAAACCCACTGCTGTGTAAAAAAAAAAAACCAAAAAAACTAACCCCCACATGCACCCCACCACTGGTCTCTAGTAACTTTAGAGTATATTTTAGAACAGGATTGAAGTAAGTCAGAAATCAGTTCAAAATCCCTATTCTGAGCCATTAAATTCAAGTTCATAATGGAGTTTTTATTAATTGATCCACTACTCAAACTATTCCCAATTGTGTGGATTGTAAGCACTTTGACCTTTAAAGTGAAAAAAAACTGCTGGATGCAAAGTTACAGACTTGAGAGATTTTCAAAGAACCTTTCTGCTCATCTCTGCTTTTGTCCACAAAAAATGAACACCAGCTTCTTTCAGCAAAACCAATGACGGGTTGCCAGTACTCCTGGCTTAGAAAAAGGTAGCTCTTCGGGAGGCCATGAAACTCCTAAATTGCATACTGATGCTCTCTCTTCATGTCAGTGCCTTCTGCCGTGGTTTGACGAGGAACTCTACCAGGAAAAGTAGAAAAGCATCTGTATCTTGAATAAGAACTGAGAATACAAAGCGGGAATCAAGCCTATATTAACGTGAGACAAATTGAAATGAGAGAAATTCTGATTTACATCTGCCAAGTAGCTTTAAGCCACACTGACACAGCTGCACACATGTATGCATGCATACATATGTCTCCTTTTTTCTGATTTCCTGCAGGGTTACACACAGACCATTCTCATGGGTGTTAGAGCATGTGAATGTGTGTGCATGCGTGTCTGTACACACACGTATTAAAAAATTGAGACATGAATGTTGTTTAAATAACACATTTATTGAGCTTCTCTGTGCCCACACATCATCATTGCATTTCAGATGCAGAATCAGTAGTAAATTCAGCCAAAGACAAGATTAACACAATTTCCAGAAGTAGTCTGAGTTTTTTCTTCAGTTGTTTATACTTGCCTCAAATTAATCCAAGCTTCGTTCACTTCAAAAGGAGCAACTCATTAACAAAATTTTGCAGCAGGAGACCAAGACACACTCAAGAAATCTTCTTGTTTTAGTAGTTTTTGAATACAAAGGGACCACCTATCATTTAGGTGTTCTGACTCAAAAAGGGTTGACTAATGCTCCGATAACGCATGAGGTTACTGCCCCCTGTTCTCCACCATCCCCCCATTACAGAGGTGGCTGAGCTCATGAAGCAGCTCCTGATTACCATTTTGCTTCAACACACCAGATTATCAACCACTATTCAGGACTGCTTAACAAGACAACAGTGGTCTGAGTTCACATTATGGCTGAACCAACCTAGTAGCTCCTCTCTACCCCCCTCGCAAATTGCATGACCAGCCATGCACCAAAGCAGATGCAGCTGTCATCAGCTGAAGGCAAAACAAGCAGGCAGTTACATGGCCTCAGACATGACAGAACCTCACCCATCATACATTCAAGGTAGAGTAGTCGCCATGTCAGCTATGCTAATGCAAGCCATCCTTGATCACAGTCAAAGCCTGTGGCTTTCATTATTGTCGATGAATTAAACAGAAATCTAAACTTTTATACTAGCTCTTCCTCAGATAGGCAGTCAAATGTCAGCTAGTAAGTAAACTGGTAGAGTGGCTGGACTCACTAAAGCCATTTCTGAAATACATCTCCACGTGTCAATTAGCAACAGGAAAAGAGCTTTCAATGGAAGCTCACTAGGAAAAGAAATGAACAAAATAATCAAAATGGGTAGAACCAGAAAATAGCCTTCTTCAAACACCCGAAAAACCTTCTGCATTTTTCTTTGCTAGAATCTTAGCCAGGATTAATTTTGTGTTGAAACAGTCAAGAATGCTTTCCTAAAATTAATTTTTAACCAGCACTGGACATTCTGGACAATGACTCCAACTAAGTCTATGAATTCCAGAAGCACTCTTCCTCCAGTCCTTAGCTTACCAAAACCAGAGTCGTTTGTAACACTGAAATGAATAACAGGGGAGACAACAGTAACGCAAAACATGCAAGACAGGGAAACAGAAAGGGGCAGTTGTGTTAATTCCACACAGTTAACTGTGGTAGAGATGAATGTCAAAGTACTTGCTGTTTGCTCTGCTACTGAGCATTCAAAGCCTCTGGTTTTGTTACTCACCAGATCATCCAAGAGTGCCTGTTTATTCTTCCTTTTTATCATCTGTTGTAGTTGTTCTTCTTTCTGTATGAGCAGTCGCCTTTGTTCATTTTCCTGTCGCTCCACCTCTAAAGCTTCCTCCAGCTCTTCCTGCTCCCGTGTCTGAAATGAAAATGAGAAATCAACTCATAGCAATCTTCCTCCTTAGGTGGACAGAGCTTGCCCGCAGCTCTACTGCCTACCAAAGGACCTAGGACAGACCAAGCAATACGAAAGCAGCCAAATTCTACCTTTTACAGTAGAATTTTAGGTAGAAGTTTAAGGTGATTATGGATGATGATTCTACCTCCTCTTATTGTCCAGTGCAAAGTTAGATTTCTATTTTTTTTTCCTTACTGCTCTCTGCAGTAGGAAGTAACCATCTGGATCTTGGCTCTTTAAACGTTAGAGGATGGCAATGGGTTTTTCTTACACCTTCACTCTAAAATGAACTCCTCTTTGCTCCCACACATCCTGCTTCTCAAGGGATATAAGCGGGGTGACCGAAAATACAATCCCACAGTGCTGTTCCTGATCACCCCCCTCATCAGCTACATCTTCTGTGCGAAGTGTGCTGTGTGCTTATCAGTGGTGTAGAAGAAAAACAAGATATTACAAGTCTGTGATTATTAATAGAGAAGCTCATAAGCTAAAACACATTTAAGCACAAACTGTAAAAATGTCATATTCCCAGAAAATGAGGAATTTTTCCTATAACCTGGATTGCAGTCCTGTGACACAAGACGAAAAGAAAGCTATTACTAGTACACAGTGGCTAGTTTTTGTTTCAGGATTTACTTCTTGAGAAGTCTGGTTTAACCTGTAAACTACTAAGTAATCTGTATTTGAAAATCACAGTGAAAGAAAAAAAGGAAGACGGCTAAGAGATGGGGGAAATAAAAAGATTAAACAATTTAACATATGGAAGAGGGAATCAAAAGAATATAAGTTTGGTTGTAAGAAGGTACAGGACAAAACATACAGGAAACATTTTCCAAATCTTCCCCACCAAAAATACTAAAGGAAAGGGAGATTCAGTAAAAACACAGAGATCATTAAAATTTTATAAAACCCAAATGGATGATTTATTGATGGAAGCAGTTTCAGCAAAGCACTGTTACAGCCAAGAGCTTAGAAAAATTTGGTTTTATCATAAAGTATAGCTATCCGATATAGGCCAGAATATGCTGAAAAACATCCCTTTATCAGGCAGAACAAGACAATTGGTCCCAGCGAGGCCCAGTTACTCCTGGATGCAAGAGCTGACAGATCTCATCACCTGCCACTGAGTCAACAGAAGCTGCTTCCATTTTGTAACTAGCAGCAACACTGGTAAAAAGCTGGTCACCAACCAGTGACTGCCTGAAACTCGATTCTCTTTGCATTTAATGAAAGGAAACAAACAAGAAATCCCCAAGTTGCTAATTGACTATATTTCTGAGAATTAAGGGTTCTAGTTAGTTCAGTCAACAGAACTGAAGAGCTCAGGGTCTTTAAGACATTCCAAGCCTCTTCCATGTTTATATCTAAAGACTGCCTGGAATTTGCACTGAAACAGAAGAAAACTTGTAGGGAAGTGCTGACAGACCTAGTCTGAAGGGCCAGCCCTCAAAAATTATAGTCAGAAATAAGTAAACTGATATACAAACCTAAACCAGATCAGACTACAGGAAAAGGAAGAATTATCATGAGTCAGATCAAATTCTTTCTGAAAGGAAGACCAAACAAAACAGTAAAACAGGAGAGACGAGTTCAATAGGCAGCAAGGGTTGTGTCAAGTTTAAAGATAATCTAGACGCAGTCCCAACATCTAAAGAAAAAGATGATCATGGTAGAGCCTGAAGCAAACTCAAGACAAGTGGAAGAAGTAAATAGAAAGTGTAATAATGTTTTGCCACATTCAAGAACGGACAATCAAGAAAACTTAAACACATTCACATCGCAGAGTTCAGACAAAACTATTTCAAGACTGAACAAAGCAGCAAGTGAAATTAAACATCTAGTGACAAAGTAAGAAGCAATAAGTAACCCTATGACTGGAGAACAGCAGATATTTAAGGCGACACGTTTGGGAAAACCATAGTCCACTCACAGTGCAAGGCTTTATAAATATATTAAAAGTATATATAAATATATATATATATATATAAATCAATTTATAATGACAAGAACCCCTTCTCCAAGAGTTCTTCACCTTTTTATCCAAACCTGTCTACTTAAAACTTTTTCTCTGCATGGTCCTGCATCAGATCTACAGATCTAACAGATGGGTTAGTACATGAGCAGCAAGCTCATTAGGAACTGCTACAAAGATGAAAAACATGGCTTGTATTGACAGAACAAGCAGTTATTCAAATCCTGAGGTGACTGGTTCAGTAACTTAGTATTTTGATTTGTAAGAAAGAATGACATACTCATGAGGACAGAAGTAACAGAAGTGAGATCAAAATAACTTACAAGGCCACAGATTTGAGACATTAACTCATCAGTTAGAAACCAAAGAGGAGAAAATATGATGCGCTACTTGACCACTACTGATTTTGAACCTCCCATACAACAGCATCACAAGAGAACAGTCTTAGGATCACGTCAATGTATTTCCAGTAGAGATGGGAAAACAGTGTTCTTTTATAAGAGGCTGTTAAGATCTCAGCTACAATATTACATTCAATTCTGGTCCCTTCTGCTTGCCAAACACAAATTCAAACTGGAACAGGCAAAGGGTAACAAAAACACCAAGAGGGACGGAGAACATCTATATTCCTCAGAAGTAAACTATTAGAGTGGACAGAAAAATTTATGTCAGTCCAAGAATGAAGGGACAATGACTGGCCATAAGAAGCTTGGGCGAGAAATTAGGACACCTTTTACCATTTATAGAGTAAAGACATTCCAAAACCTGCCAAAAAGATGTAGAGAGAGAAACCTTTCAGCTTTTGGGAAAGGGGCAAATTTATGGGCAAGATCATGCAGTTTTTGTAATAGCAACTGCGTCAAGTCTATTATTATGTTTCAATTGTTGAAAAAGAAATGTCGAATGTTTCAAATGTTGTAAAAGAAAAAGAAATGTCTCCAGATCTCCAGTAAGTCTGGATTCACGCAGGCTTGCCCAGCTTCCACTGGACAGCC
Organism: Astur gentilis; assembly: GCF_929443795.1. Lineage (NCBI taxonomy): Eukaryota > Metazoa > Chordata > Aves > Accipitriformes > Accipitridae > Astur > Astur gentilis. Next base: position 16,620,909 of record NC_064904.1, read on the forward strand.
TCTAGCACATCAAGACCATACAGTACAGAAAACAGAAGGCCCAGGGGGCTTGGGTGGGTACAGAGTATTACTGTGCTGCTCGATATGATCGCACAGCTAGCGCACAGGCTGTCTGTGAGTCACATATATAAACAGAAGGTGGGCTGCAGGCAAAGCGCACTATTCTCATGGTGACCCTAGAGGTTGCACCTACATTGTAAAATAAGACATGTATCCAAAGATTTGGCAGGTCTCTTCAAGCTCTGAAGCATAGGATATTGCACAGTGTCAGAGACAGGATAACAGATCAGAGATGGACCCCTAGGGAAATTTCCTTGCCTTTAAAAGGAAGAGGTTCAAACAAACATTTTTCAGATTCCAATCTCCTCCTGTGAAATCCTAGAGCTAAAGAAATCACTGGAAGTTTTGCCACAGACTTCAGGGGAGTGAGGATTTCACCCCTACTGATTTGAAAGCAAGTCCTTAGTGCAACTGGAATACAAAACCTTGTTATGTCACACTCTGGGCAGACATTTTCCTTCAAGAACCGATAACAACGTGTATTTTTATACCAAAAAAAATATTTAACAGATTAAACTTTTCTTACAGCAAGAAATGCTTGCAAGTTTATTTTCAAAGAACAAAATTATCTCTTAGCCATATTTTAATGAATTAATCTTCAAAGAACCATGTGTTTTGCATACAGACCATGTATACAGTATTCCTGGTGTTATTGTTATCAGCTCTTGAACAAAAGTTTTAATGTTTGTTTCAACATCTTTCATTTTAAATTTTGCATAAACCAGACCTGTGCTTTCCTTCAATTTTACAGCTCTCTCCTGGGAGTTTCATAATGTCTGCATCTGGATTCTTTTTTTCCTTCAGATGAGAAAGGAATGATTGTCCTGGTATAGGAGTGAACTTGGTCTCTCCTGGAAATTGTCCAATGACACTGCCAGCACGCATGCAGTGGTGATGTATTAGATGTAGATTTTACTGCCTGTCCCTCTTTTCAAGCCCTTCCCAAAATAAAGCACAACTACATTTCAGCTATCAATTTAATCACTTTACACAGCACTAAATAACAGTATCGCAGAACATTAGCATATTACAGTTTTTGAATACAAAGTGAAATCTGCATAGTGCCTTCAGCTTTGACTTGTTTTTAAGACATTATAGAAAGTACTCCACTTCAAAAATCCTTTAATTCTAACTAATGAATAAAAATTGTAGGGGAGAGAAGAAGTTAACTAACCAGTTTTATCTTATTTTTCTGAATGACTTCTTTGTTATCCTTCTGGTACAGCTCCATTTTCCTTTTGGTGTTCTCCAAATCCACATTGTTGGTCAAGTTAAATACTGCACAAATATTAGAAAGACAGAAAGCAAAAGTATTAGGTCAGTATGCATGACTGACAAAGAAATACTACTCTTACATTCTCTATCGCTTCTAGCATCAGATATAAACATCACAACAAGAGAATTTATTTAAATATGCCCTGTAAAGCAAGACACAATCTGCTAAATCACTGCAAACTTCAACAGAAGCCAGTAGAGTTCCTTTAGATTTATACATCTGTAGGAGATGAAAATTTGAGTCTTGCATCCTATTTTGCGATACTGATGATTCACATGAATAATCATATTATTCGTAACTACTACTTGAAAAGGTCAATATTTTACAGCTAAGAACACAGTGATTCCTGTAAAATTAAATTAGAATAAACACATACATATTAAGACAAGGTTAAAACTTTAATCATTCCATTTCATAAGATTATATAATGCACAAAGACTACTAAGACTGTTCAAATTCTCAGGTACACAAAAAATCTTCACATTACTTGATAACTTCAAAGGCACCAATGTACAATTACCTTTATTATGAGGAATCTGCAGATGCATCCAGATTAATAAGTTAAATGGCATTCTTTTGATGTCTCTTGATAGTGACAGACTATAGCTCACATAAATATGAGCAAGTAGGGTTGGCCAGCAAGCTCCATAGTTTAGCACAACATTCCCAATTATCTACACATGGCACAGAAGATACCTCAAGAAATTGAACAGTTTCTATAATCAACAGCTTGAAAGATGTAGATGGTTTTGATGATTAGTAACTTGATGCAATGCCTGAGCCTTTCACCTCTAGGTCACTGGTTCAATTGTGGGTCAAGTGAATTCCAACTGAAAGCCGTTATTACTGGGAAGTCACTGGGAGATCCCTATCCAGAGTGGATGCTGGGCTCATGCCCGTGGCCTTAAAGCTATTGAAGACTGCCAACGTACAGCACTCAAAGCCTCAAAGAGCTCTGTCACGTGGCTACAGTAAATTTACCAGAGCAGCAGAGAAATTTGCCATTGATAAATCCTTCGCAAGGGAACAACAGCAAAATGAGTGCGCTGTCAAACCCTGAGGAAGGGAAGGAGGTTCTAGTGAAGACGCCAGCATGGCACTTGGAAGATTTTTGTTCAGTTCTTTCTTCTAGGTTCTCAAGCAACTAGGGCCAAATGAACCCTGTGCACATGCACCACTGCCAAGTCATTTGTATATATGTAAGACTGCTAGAGAGAAACAGAAAGAAGCAGCATGAAGTCTGTTGTCATTCATCAGATAGCACACATCTCAGTTTAGTAAAGATATATCCCTCCTTTCATCCTCTCCACAGGTAACATGGCAGAAAAGAGCTTTTAGGAGGGTTTTAGGTAAACCAAACCATGAATAGCCTAGACTGGAAAAACAGCTGAGAGCAGCAAGAAATCAAAACAGGGAGCAAGTGGGGCCGGTGGGAGAAAACAGGAAAGGTCCAAAAAGCTAGAGTTGTGGGATACAGCTCAGTTTTACAAACCCAGCTGTACAGCAGCTCACTACTGCCAAAAAGGGGCAGTCCTGCTCTTACGTCCCTCTTCCCAGGTACAGGTCTCACTCTTTCACTTGCTCGGACTCCAGACTCCCTGGATGCTTTGCAGTGTCAACAGAAACCCTCCAGTAACCTGAACTGGCTCAACAAAGGGGTCAGGCAAGTGCCAGAGATGGCACAAGGGAAGTAATGAAAGTGTACAGATGAGAATAGGAATACTCTCTTTCCAGGAGTGCTGAACCACGACATCATCTTACTCTTACCAAAAGTATTCAGTCCGTCCTCAAACGGCAACAAAAAGGGCTACACAAGATAAAGCTGAAGAAATTCCTAACCTTAAGCAAAAAAAACCAAAACACTGTATTTATTTTTTGCCTTCTTTTCCAAATAATGAGCAATATCAAGAGGACTGACATTTTCATTCAGCCTGGCTCCTAAATCAGCTGAACTCTTCCACCTCGAGTCCATCATGCTCGCTTCAGAAGGAAGATCTGAGATGGAGGCTGGTTTTGTGGTTTAAGTATTCAATTGGGAATCAACACCTGAGTTCAATTTCCAACTTTGCTACTCTTCCAGGGCAGATCACTGGGCCTTTATACTGGAGGTCTGCCACCAGTAAAAACCAAGAGTAGGGGAATAAAGCTTCCTTTCTCCTATACATCGTCTGCTATATCTCCATACTATAGCTATATTGCAGCACCTATCTCCATAGTCCTGATCTCATTTCAGGTGGAACCTCTGGGCACTGCTTTAACCCAAACAAGCCGTTCAAAGTTCAGCTTCTTGGTTTTTGGAAACAAGTTACCCATTTCAAATTTTTTTTTTTCCTCTCCAAAAGGCATAACAATATTTTCCAATTTCATATTGTGACTAACATATACTTTTGGGTTACAGCAACATTACCTTAGTAAAAGTGTAAATTTCTGGTATTTTAATGGATATTTGACCTCCAAACTTCCAGCCTACAGTTCCCACCTGACAAGCAGCTTAATATTTGAGTATTATGGCAGAGAAGAACTGTCATGTGAAAATGCTGGCATACAATCAGACTAGGACTCTGCAGTGACAGCAGCTGCATGGGAATGTCAGCACTTCCTACAACTTAAATCCACACACCAGCTCTCTAAACTCTTCAATGACAACACAAGAAAGAAATAGCATATGAGACATGCTGTGCTAGCAGGATGCCCAGATACCACCTTCAGGTGCAAGATGAGATGCCAAATGCCTTTAGGCTCCTGATCTTGGGTATTTCTCTAAAAGTAATCCAGTAATAAGCTGATGATCTAGGTTTTGCAACTATTGCTGCTTGAAACATTCAGGGGTTTTCTTCTTCCTTCTCAGTTATCTTTAATAGGTTCAACTAGTCACAACTTGGGTTTGTAAAATAAATAAGATTTAAAACTCATACTGGGGAAAGCAGGCAAGTTTTAAACATGTGTGGATGCCTGCCTTTATTTAGAACTACTTACAAAAGCAGGTTTATTTTGCTATTTGACATGAAGTAACATTTCCATGTCAGAGATATGTTTCTGCATCAATGTTTGAGAAATCTTCAGTAGCCCCTGCATAGCCACCTTAAATGCCCACTGCTCTGCTCACAGCAAGGTGAAAGATGGTTCACTTCCCCTTCTGTTTTCCTGTTGTGGCTGGAACCAAACCACAGGTAAAACCCTCTCAACAGCCAGATCTGTTTATACCATGCTGATTCTGCCCTGTCAGTCTTATTGTACTCTGGCACTTGAGAATAAGGTAGGACATGAGCAATCAGAAAGATTCATAATTCCAACACCCTCAAAGGCCAGGGCAGATTTCTCCCACTGAATACGGATTCATAATCATTGAAGAACAGCATTATTTGGGTCCTAAGCATCTGCTCCTTAACACTAAGTTATCCACATTTCAAGACTTAAAATACTGAAGAGCTACATTTTGTTGCAACAGTGTTAAGATCTGGATGTGTCTATATCAACATTAGTGTCAATAGTGTTCCTTTAATAAATGAAAAGGGTACCCTCCCTCCTACAATAAACACCATAGCAGCAAAATTATGTTCTTTGACTTTGCATGGTTATCAGTGACCAACTAGCCAGTCAAAACATCTTCCAACATATTTTCTAATATATTTTTCATAAGCTTCAAACGTCTTTTCATCAATATTCAGAGAATACGCATTCCTGCCATTGTGTCCTCACAATTACAGCTGACAAGTCCACAGGCCACTAGTCCACAAAAAATAATTAAGAGATTATTTCTTTCTATTCTCTTTTGTCCCCTCCACAAGTTACTTGGCATTTAAAAACCAACAAGTATCAAATCAAAGAACACAGTCAACTAATACTCAACTTCTTACCTTTTACATAGCTAGGACTATGCAGTATTTTTTTTTTTATTTGCTCTGCTTTGAGTTTTGCCAGAAATTTATTTTAAATATAATTCTTCCAAATATTCCCTTTTTAAAAAATACACCAAAACAAGTTATAAAACTAGAAGAATCATAAAGAGTTAAAAAAACGTAACTCATATGCTACACCTACCCTGAAAAAATATTGGTATAGATCTGAATATGACTGGCAAAGCAGATGGCTAGTTTGAAAGGGTTTCAAAGAGAAGCCAGACTTATTTTTGTCCATGTTGAAATATAGCATAAGCCGATATAAGAGGCCTGAAACCCTTCAGGGAAAAGAAACAGAAGCTGTTTTGTATGCAACAATTATTTATCTACTTATCCATCTCACATTGGTTGGTTTATAAAATGACTTGCCTTGAGACATCTGTTGAAGTATAACAGGAAGACTATTGTGTTTTTCTGAAACATTTCATTCTGCTTAGGTAAAACTCTCTACTTCTGAAGTTCAGCCTCTACAGGGAGACTTTCACTGCTTTTCAAAACAACAACATTCATTATGCAATTTTACAATAAATGGAAAAATATTTTCCTAGTTATAAAAAAGAAAGAAAATGAGACACAGATTTTAATTATATGGCATAATAATTTGTCCAGAGATGCAGCACTATGAATGAATGAATGTCACCACACTGCAGGACTTAAAGTCCGTCAAAATCTCCCTGTTTTCGTCCAAGACATTGCAAATTTTCTGACCCACCTCCTTCTATTTCCTTAAGAGACAGTAATGTTACCACGTAAAAAATATTTGCTAATCAAATAGTAGGAACATTCCCTTTCTAGCAAGATAGCAGATGATTACTCTGCTGACAGTGTTTGATCTGCATTGTTGGTATGAGCCAGCTGAAAGTTTAAAAATTAGTAGTATTAGTTTGTTATAAAAAATATTCCTCCCACCCTACTACAAGCAACTCCTTAGTTATCATCTTCATAAATCGCCAGCCAGAGATCAGGAATGGCAGAAGAGCAACTGCTTTGGGCAGAGCACTATGAACGGAGACACAAGCACATCCTCAGTCTGCCCAGGGAGTCCAAAGCTACTGTGGTACCTTCTGTTGGTACTTTTGAATCCTGATCCCTGTACTTTTAAGAGGGGTAGGAGAGGGGTGAAGGGGAGAAAAGATGGAATAGATTTTAACAGGTCCCTTCCAACCAACATTTCTGTGATTATAACAAAATAATTATCAGAAACAAAAGAAAACCTACAGCTAAGCTAGAAAAATATAGTTAGGTATTACGACTTCTTTCTGTTTATCCTCAGTTGTCTTTTATTGGGTCAATAATTTTCCAGAAAAATACCTTAGCATAGTAATAAATGATTGAAATTACTCAGCCCTATCAGTCTAAAAAAGATCACTTTGTCTGGAACAGCATGCTACCGAAATCTTTGTTCAGATGAGATAACCGAAATGGATCTTTGATAAAGCTGCCCAATTTCCAGTTGAGTTATTCCCGTTGTCAGGACCAGCAATACCATCCTCATTCACACAAATGGGGGGGGGGGGGGGGGGGAGAGTGGGGGGCAAGGGCAAACAAAAACAAACCAATAGACACCACAACCCACAAGTAATCACAGATACCAAAACTTTTCTACCCAAGGATTGCTTGTGATAAATGTTCTGAGCAAGACAAGCCACTAGGCAGCTCATATTGCATAAAGTCTTAGAGGAGTAACAAGATACAGGAATCCAAAGGGCACAAATACAGTAGCCTCCTTCCAAGTCGAATGTACTGAAAGTTTTTAAAAAGCAATAATTACTATTAACAACTGTGCTGTGGTAATGCCTGGAGGCCTCATCCACGTATCAGGAGAATGGTGCCAGGCAGTGTCCATACACATGCTCAGAGGCAGGCCCTGCTCTGGAGAGCTTACACACTGCGTCTTGAAAAACTAGCTACCAAGATACAACCTGGGGGAAAGAGGAAAACCTGGGGGAAAGAGGAAAACCTGGGGGAAAGAGGAAAACCTGGGGGAAAGAGGAAAACCTGGGGGAAAGAGGAAAACCTGGGGGAAAGAGGAAAACCTGGGGGAAAGAGGAAAACCTGGGGGAAAGAGGGAGCAAAATTTGCATGATGTCCAGGGATTCTAACTTGTAGCAACACCCTAAGGTTTAACCCTGCCCTGCTCATCATATGGGCATAGACCTGTCTTATTCCAATAGCTGTTGTCCACCCCTTTCCCAAGGGCAGGTTTTAACCCTTTCACTTTATTTTTCTTCCTAGTGTTAATGACAACAAACTGTGTTTACAATGTTCTCAAGTTGTCCAACTGATTTTTCTTCTGGGGAAAACTTGCTTTAAAATGTGGTTTCTATTTAAAGTCTTGTATAACACATTTTAGCCCAAAGCATTATTTAGTGGCTACATTCTAAACCACTTCAAAAATGTGTTTTTTATAATAGAAATCTTAAGAGGTGACTACCCTAATGTTTGTTTGACCTTCCCCTCTCACACTTTTGCTATACCACCCAACTCTTTTCTTTAAACAGAAAAAGTCTATAGGTATAACAATCCTGATATGAAGGGGGAAAATCTGTTTCAAGTGAGGTCATATATCACATCAGTGGAATAAGACAGTGCAATTGCTGCAAATTCTGGAGTGGAGCTGACCTACCTGAAACATTTGGAAAAACTATCAGAATTGTGCCAGGTCACATGAAATATATAGGATGTTTACATTTTGTCTCTGCCGAGCAACTACTTCATTTAATCCCCCAAAACAATTTAGAAAACAAAACATAGCAGCGAAAAGAAAACAGGGTAAAGCTGCACTTTGACCCTCCCACAGAAAAACTGAAAGTTTGGGGCAGGGGGAGAAAGGGAAAATCCAGTTCTCTGCTCCCTTGCTTCCTAACCTGGCAGCTTGAACAACCACCAGCAGCTACTGCCAACCTGCTGTACATTGGCTCCACAAGGCAAAACTTTGCGCTGCGTGACTACACCCTTTTTTTTTCCTGTCTTGCAGCCTAGGTTTTCACACGCACAAATGAGCAGGGAATTCACATACACAAGAAGAATGAAATAATACTCTCAGCAGTAAAATGTGAAGTAACCATACAGAGTCAAAGACACCTTTAACACATGGTTCAGCCACGCCACACACAACACACACAGCAAAAACACTGGAAGAAGTCTGGTACATAGCAATAGCGTGACAACTGTCAGGTGGAGAACTCAGCCCCAGAACGCAGGCAGGGAAGGGCTTAGGGAGAACAAGATGTGCGCAATGAGCTTTGTCACCAAGGAGAACAGGCCTTGAATTCTTACCCACGGTGGTGTTCTTGCATCTAACCCGTCCTCCAGCTTCTGTATCTGCCTGAAGTTAGCAGATCATAAGTGACCCCTTTGACAGTGAAAATTAAGAGCCTTCTGACTGCACTCCTCCTTTCCTCTCATTACCCTGGCTGCTACATGAAGAAACTAGGAGGTAGTCGACTTCCTATTCCATTTAGTATTTTGGTATTCCTGTTTATCGAGCTTTTTCATTATGCATTTGCAGGTCTGGCACAATTATTGACAAAGTTATTCTTCTTCACAAGGTTACAAAGACCAGCCGTGATTTCTGCTGCTTCTAAACAAAGTTACCAGCGCAGGCTCTGGAACCATTTGAAATTTAACAGCCTAATACCAAGAGCTGGAGAATCATAACATTCTGCACAAATTGATGAGGTTAAGGCAATTTCAGGCAAAACTTCAACTCCCTTGCTGCAGATGCTGAAAAGCCCTGCAACAGCAGTAAGTGGGAAACCTGTATTTAATGCTAGATAAATAAAAGCATTTTTCCTTTCCATAAGCACACAGATTCTTCCAGGACCCTCTGGCTAAGATGCAACCATTCTTTCTACTTGCTCACTCCCTCCTTCCCCCACACCATCCAAAAAAATATATAAACAGAACTACACCCACATCGTCTCCTCCAGATATTTGGACCTGTATGAGTGTGCCTGGTATTTCCCAGCCACACAATTTAGCTCTCCAGCCTCAGCCTTCTGATGCCAACAAAAACATGATACATTACTCGCAGCAGTAAGTGTACTGGATACATTTCTACAAAACACCACAGTGCAAAGAGGAGCAAGGGCTCCTTTGAGAAACCAAAGCAGAGTGGCATCTCCATGTTTTCCTTCAAATCACATTCACTGCCCCTCATACATGTTCTAAGCCATCTCTTCTTCCTCCAGGACAAAAAAAGAAAAGCCTCAGAAGCTCATAAAACCCAAGAAACAAACCATTTAGGAGTCACTTCTTTGAACACATCCTTGTTTTTCTAATCAAAATCCATCACTCCACTATAAATCACAAGTCACCCTAACTAAGAAGAAAATAAACTCTCTTGATAACATAGTCCCTTCCCCAAAGGGCAAAGTTCTGCTTCAACTAATCCAAAGAGAAAGGAATCAATGTCTGTTCCTAAACCTTCTCCTTCTGAACAGCAACATAGAATGCTACCACAGTGGTATGTAAGGTCATCAGCTTCAAAGCAGCTTCAACTACTGTACTTGCAGAAGCAAAAATGATGAAAGACACCATATGGCTTCTGTCATGGTAGATAAAGCTAATGGACGCATATAATGAAAGTTTCAATTTCTCCTCTCTTTGTTTAATCTTTCCCAGTGCATCACCAACAGTCCCCTGCAAGTCTGTCTTTTCCAGCTACAAAGCACTACTTCCTCTTTGAATTGTGTTTTTTCTCTGGCAGATAAAATGTTTTACTTAACAGTGTCCTACAGATCAGCAAATATGATTGAAAACACACAGGAAAAAAGTAATTAGATAAACATCTGATACTATGATAAATCCTGTTACAGAAACTCAGACATTCTCATAGGCAGCTGAGTCAGAAGATAAAAGCCTACGGTCTCATGAGCACAGGACATCAAAGATGCAAGCTTTAAGACTTACCAATTTCTTCTATTTCTTCCAGGAAATCATTATATTCACTTAGACTGGGAAAGTCATCCTCTCTTTTATTGTATCTTTGAGAGAAGAAGAGACACAAGTATTTATATAACACACAAAGATGCAATTTCAATTCAACAAGGCTCTTGCTGCAAGCATATTGACATGTGCTTTGTGGCTCCCACAACTGACCAATGTACAGAAACTTAAAAGGAGACAGAAGTGCTTGTTTCAAAGGAAAGGAGCCAGCCTGGCATAAATCAGTGCTATCTTTGCCTACTGTCTGCCAGTTCCTCTTCCAGGATTACAGGTAAACAGGAGCACAGAGGCTAGGATATATTAATTCCAAGCCAGCCCTTCACCATGAGAAACCTGTTACCAAAGGCAGAGACAACAGTAAAATGCACAAGAAAAGCTTTTCTAGTATTAGAAAAGGGAGTTTGGCTTTTTGCCAACAACAGAAAACACATATCAGTGGCAGACTGAAAATGCTACACAATTATCTTATTTCATATCAACAGACCATTCCAGAACTCATTTATCCAACTCTTGATAGCTGGAAAAAGTAAAAAGATGAAGGGACAACTGGCTAGAACATAGAGAGCCTCTGAAAGTCAAGACATGCAGGCTTTCTTCCCAAGAAAACATACAGCTGAGATTCTGCCTGCTCTGTGGACCAAGATACATGACACCCAGGAGTATAAAAATCTAATCCTGAGAACTAAGGCCAAATTTCAATTTGGGGACATTTTTTCTGCCTACTAAAAACTAATCTGGCAAATCCAAGTGGGCCAAGCATTTTATGTTTTCTGTTCTAACTACACTTCATTCTGTGTTTAGTCAACTAAGTTGACTTCATTCCAGTTAGACTTTTGTTAACTTCAGTAGACTTTATAATCAAACATCAAAATTATTACTGCTTTTCACATCAGCATCTTGGTATTCAACAATGCAATTCTGCCACATCTCAGCAACATCATGAGATTCATTTAGTATTGTACTAAGTCTTTAGATAAAGGCTGCCAAGCTTACAATTTACCTGCACGTTCATTTTTGCACACACAATTCTCTCCAGGTTTGTCATGTTCCATCAGACCCGCTTCTACCAAAACATCAACTGGTTCCCTTATTTTCCTTATAAAATGTTGTTTCTTAGCCACAAGGAGCAAGACGCAATTTTAGACCTCATTTATCTCAATTGCAAGAGCTTTCAAATCTACATTACAGACTAGTAACACAAGGCTTGTAAGGAAGCATTTCCACTAAAATTTCCACTAACAATTGTGAAGTAGAAAACAATGTGAACACAGCTTCTCTTTTATCCATTTTCATTTTGAAGGGAACTAGCCTTCAATTCTCAGAACAGGTCCCCAGGGAACAAACAATCAAGGTCCTGTTTCTTGCCCCACTCCCATGTTCACCCCCTCAAAGGCAAAGCTGCTGTAGTCATCAATATCTAATCATCTCCATTTAGGAGGCAAGTCTGTGCCAAAGGAGGCAACACAGAAACACCCAACATTTTCTAATGCTAAGCAGGAATCCCTCAAGGCTAAACTGAGAATTCAGCCCTCAGTTCTTGCATAAAATCAGATTCTCTGAAATCCCTCCATGTTAAATGGAGTCAAGTTTTATGGGTTGTCACTTTACAAAAAAGAAGAAAATTAATCTCCTCTGTACTACTGGAGGAGTCAGTCAGTTTTTTTAAATGGTGATCTATGAAATATAGCCACCTTCTGTTCTTTTAACTGGTGACACTCACATTTTCAGCACTTTCTTCCGTATTTCCACTTCCTTGTCAACAGCAGGATCCTCAAAGAGCTGTACCCTGAAGTTACTCTTCCGCAGAGGTGTATCGCACTCCTGGCAATTCCCAGCCCCTCTCACAAACAGCAGTTCCACACAGCTCTCACATCTGCACGAGAAAAGAAGGGGTATAAAGGCAGATACATATTAAACAGTAACTGAAACACAGGACTGTCCCCCCTTTTTGCTGTTTACACACGCACTATAAGTACACGGTACATCTCCCTTTGATCTCACTATTTCTTCAGCACCCAACAGTGGCAAGGAAGCAAGAGCTCTCCACCACAGCTGAAAGGAAACAATCCCAGCAGCACAAAAGCATTTATTCTACTTGCCCAAACAACTCGGCCTCTTTGCTGAGACTGAAAGTTAATCCAAACACAATGATGGGTTTTGCGTCAAGGGGAAGCTTGTTTATTGACACCATCAAACTCATTTCACATGGACCAGCCTGCAAGATCCTTATTTACTCTGAGCACTACCTTGCTGCACAAAAAGCGTCGTTTATTTTCTTGATGCCATTCACTGTGCAAAATACTATTCAGCACAAGCAGGGATACAAATCTTGCCTGCAGCCTTTAATGCTTCTACCAATACCACCATGGAGGAACTGCTATTACAAACCTGAGCTAAACTCCAGCCCAACACAGCTAAAAGAATTAAAATACCACTTTAACCAGCAACCAGCATTATGCAACTCTCCTGTGCCTTCTGTTAATACTTTTAAAATTGCACATAAAATATACTTTACACAGAGGCTGCACAGAAATAAACCAAAATACCTTTCTGGTTTTATTTCTTTTGTCTTAATGAAGATTTCAGATTTTAACAACATGCTTGCTGACCATTCAATTGGCACTTAATAAAGGAAGAACACACAACAAGAAAGTCCATTTTTTAAAAAGTACTTGGGTACTAATAATGTGCAAATTTCTAGCAGAGGACAACACCTGCTGCAGTCATTTCCTACTGCTGGGAGGCAAGGGGGTGTCTATTTATAGCTTTGCTATATTGAAGCCAAAACAGTTGTACATTAAGACCTAAGCTGTATTGTACCTTCACAAAGCCAGCACAAAAGCTAAACAAGCTAAGAGAAACAATACTGACATGGTTGCAAAGGATCTTAAACAAAACTTTCAGTCTGGTGACCTACCTCCAACTAAACTGGTTCCAGTACTTACAGAGGCAGAGCTAGCTAGTGCCAACCAGTTTTACCCAGCTTCTGTTTCCAAGATTAGAAAGTGCAAAACAAACGCAATTGTATTTTACAATTAAAAAAAAATTAGAGCAATTTCTTGTTGTTGCTAACACAAGTAGAACTTCAGTTTCAAAATGCATCTTGCACAGCAGCTGCCAATGTTAAAGAGCAAAGCCTGAATTTACTTGGACATTTTCCTGCTCCAGAATTCCTTTAGTTAGAAAACCAAGCACTTTTAAATACAATTCATTTGGGAAGGGAAAGATCAAATCTTTTAGCACACTAGGCCTGAAATTCAGAAGTTACAGGGACATCAACTCAAGAAGTATACTTCTTTATGAAAATAATTTAGCTCACCACTATGGGAGAAACAACACTCTATGCAAGAGAAGGCAAGGCAGGGAAAGGGGTTTTTCCTTCCTCCCCCAACCTGCCTGTGCATGCAACAGCCCGGTACATATGGACAGTTTCACTGTCTCCTTCATTTTGGCAGCTCATGCTGTTTAGATGTCTCTCTCAACACAGCAGCGGAAGCACAGCAAAAAACTCCCTGCCTCTTCTTTCCTATTTTTAAGTTATAGAAAAGGGAGTGTAAAGCTACAGAACTTGGCAGGTGGATCCAGGTGTTTGTATTGGTTTTTTTAATCATGGTATTGCCTAAGGACCAACAGAACAGGGTCTCCATGTGCAAGATATTATGCACCTGAAACTACTTCACTCCTCACGCCCCCCCACCTTCCCTAAATCAAAGACATTTCAAGTTTGCACAGGACTTGACTATGGAAAAAATACCTCCTTGGAAAAGCACTTCATACAATTGCCTCAATGCCTTTCCAAACTGGAACCAGTGTTTCTAAGGCTGGAAAATAGCTTTCCATACAAAAAAAGATGAGTCAACGCCTCACTATGGGAATCCCACATCAGGCGATCACATTCTCACACACTTATGCACATCCACCCTTATATTTATTCATAGATAATTCCTTCTGAATTCAAAAGGGGTTATATGGGACAAGTCAAGGGCAGACCTGGACTCTGTCCAAATCCTGCCTCCTCTCCATCTCCAGATAGATTTAATATACACAGTTAGATCCCAAGTTTACTTCCTAGCAGGTCTGTCATTCTTGCCCCCACAAACAGCAGCCACTTTCCCAGTGATGGCAAGAATGTCTGGTCACACAACTATTTCCACCTGATTCTCGAGGAAGGAAAAAAGCCACCTCCTGAATCCCTCTCAAACAAGTTCCTTCTGGTTTCACAGCAGACCACTAAAGTCAGAGCATATGCAAACACCAGGAAGGCAGATTTCACTAAAGATGGATTTAATAAATTATTTCATGTCTTGAAATCAAAGATTTCAAACCGTGACTTGAAAAAACTTTATCTTGTACTATAAAATTTGAAAATACAGCTTGACTTTTTAAGAGATGCAGCAATTTATGTGACCACCAAAGGTAACCCAAACCCATGCAACAGCCAGACATCCCGGACAGCACGGGACACGCCAACATCACAGCTGGCATTACAGACCTCCCTCCTGGCACACAGACCACATCAATTCAGGCAGTCCTTCCATTTCTTTGCAAGTCCAACTCTACCCCATTTGCCTTAGTGTAAGGACAGTCTGACTATGGAAGCAGGACATCATTCAGTGCATCTTTTATTGGCCAACGCATCACACATGGCTTTCCCCAAATGAGCAAAGCACCAAAACACCTGCTCAACTCCCCCTCAAATCATGGCCAAAACAGGTGGCCAAGTGTTTTCTTAAATTAGGAGCCTTAAATCAGTGATTTTTAATACGCATATGTATTCTGTATGCATACATGCTACGTATATAAACTAACGACATGTGCTCATACTTAAAAATCAGGTTTATGCATCTGTTCAAAACTGAATATGTCTGAAGACCACAGTTTCACATGAGGTCTAAACACTCGGGGTGTGATATTGCTGATTCTCCTCTTCACACTGAGATTGTATGGCCTCTGTGATCTGTATTCTATTTCACATATTCACTAAAAATTTTCATTACCTTTTGGATTTAAGCTTGTATCCTGAGAATAGGTAATCTGGATGAAGATATCAATAGAAAACGCCCAGGGAGTTGCACATGCATGGACAACAGGGGAAGACTATTAGTAATGTCACCAACAAAAGCAATCACAACAACTCCAGGAACAATAAAGTCTCCTGGTCTTCCACACCAGGATAATAAACATCAGTATGCTCATTTTCATGTCCACAGACACTGGTTTGATCTGTCTTGTTCTTCTCTTTCATCGCCATGAAATATTAAACAAATGGCTCAGTCTATAAGCAGTCTAGTACAACGCCACATTTTTGAGGAAAGCAAATAACAACGCATCTAGATGGTTTGGCACCATCAACACACAAATAGCACTGCATGCCCTCATGTCTGTGTTCAAGGACTTCAGGACCAGGAGCGTACTAAAAATGCTTTTGGTACACTGCAGAAAACAAGCAGACGTTCCTCTCCAGAAAACTTAGATATTTATCAACTAAATTACACTTACTGGAACTGACTGTTTTAGACAAAGTGTCTTCAAAGGGTACAAGATTTGTGCCCCATCCTGCATTCCCCACACATGCACGCATATACTTCATGGAGGGATGATGGCAGATAAGGCATCGAGCTTCTTGGACACTGAACGGATGAAAATACCTAACAACATTAGCATAGCTTGATGGTGCTGCTTACTTTTCTAGCTTGGCTGGCAAGAGAGCAAACAGAATAAAGGAAGAGCTATTTTCACAAGCAGGAGTACAAGATATCCTTTCTTTTAGAATTTTAGATTCTGCTGAGCATAGCAAAAATTTGCAGGACTTCAGATATGCACCCACTAATCATTTCAGAAAAAAAATATCGTTACGGCTTTTGCTGTTGACTAGGAATATTACAGAATGAGTTACTACCCTTCTTTACAAACGCTATTTTTAGTAGATATACCTATTAAATAGTATCAAATATTTAGAATGTTTAAGCCCCCCTTCTTCAGTTTTTATAACCAAGATGTTTCTGTTATTTAAAGTAACACACAAAACAAATGATCCTCTCTACTATGGAACAAACAGTTTAGATTAAAAAATAATAATACAGCCTTCAACATACAGCCAAGACCTGAACCACAAACAAATGGAATGGAAAGAATCAGCAAAAAAGATGTGTTTTCACTTGTTCCTCAATTCTGATGTCAGAGGGAAATTTACTTACAGAAATGGAATGACTCCTGATTTACAGCGAAGGAACATTAAAACCAACAGAAAAAACACACACGTGAGAAAGCTTACAGAAAAACAGCTAGATTTTTAAATCAAAGATGCTTTTAGAAACATTCACAGGCTTTTTGCTTAGCTTGGGTTACACAATTTTGTGTTCTTGTACAGAGATTCTTGAACTGAGACAAAAACAGCCCAATTTGGAGCAAGCAGCTGTCAAACCTGTTTATTTCACAACCTTCAGTACATTTAGCAAGTCCCCATAACCCACAGTGGTTTCTGCTACATAGCCAAGAGTTCATCTACTATTCGCAGTTGGCCATTGCAGGCATATTTTCTAGGTTGATGGACCAATAGGCATAGCCTAGAAGGCAGGTTCTTCTTAGAATCTGCAGCCAGGATGATCTCTGTGATCCAAAAACCTAAAGGAACTGAGCAATTTTTTTCCCATGTTACAGGTTAGGGATCAAAAGCTGAGGAAAGAGAAAGAAGTGTGACTGCAACGACACCAAACGCTTCTGAGAGCCTCAGAATACAGGAGCTTACAAGATCAGTAGCTCCCAGAGGAATAGGGAGGTGGAGACAAAAATAAGTCTTCTCCTTTTCACACCTCAACTTCAGGAACTCAGAAATCCTTATTCAAGCTCTTGCAGAAGCAGCTGCCTATGAGTTTTGTGCCATCTCTTCCCTCTCCACCAAATACAAGAGAGAGTTGGGAGAAGATGATACCGATTACTCTTTCCCTCTTCCTCTGTTGAGATTCTGTCAGGTCCTACCAATGGGGATCTTGCTGTTCTCACCTTTTAAGGAGACAACTTCAGAATGCTCGCAAAACCTTATTTGGCCAAAAACCCCGCCATGGGCTTGTCTTCAACTAGTAAATAAACAGGTTTCACAAGCAGCCTATGCACCATGCAGAGATGACGGCTCGTTACGGCAATAAGACATCTCATGTTTCAGGCAGAAATCACAACTATCAATCAACAGATGAGAATTTTTGGTTTATAAACACTGTTGATAGTCTATCTTCAGTTGTCTGCAGCTCCCCTCTGTTCAGCCCACAGTAACATGCACTGCAAGACAAAATCTCAGAGATTAAATTTGCTCATGGGTTTTTTTTCCCCAGAAGTATCAATACTCCAGAGAGCTGATCTTAACCCCTCCTTTAAACAACAAAACAAAAGACTCCAATGCTCTACCTTTATCTGTATTATGTCAATTCTCAGCATCATCTGCCAAGATGCTGAGCATGCAATCGTTCTTTTAGACTATTTATATCTTTTGGGAAAAGGATGCACGCACACACTTTTCTTTCATTTTTGTTCTGTCAGATGAGTTCTGCTCCATATTGCAGAAAGGAGGAGATTAAATGAGCCCAGACATCGCAAAAAATTTAGGTGACACTCAGCAACATTAACCCTATTTTCCAAACACCCATATACATACCCTGATACACAGACCGGTTCCATCTCAACTGCACTCGCCAGAAAGAAAACAGACCAGGTAGTGATTGAACTATAGCCTTGAATGACTGGCATTTTAAACAAAAAAAGACATACTGAGTCAATTAATAATAAACAGAAACATTTCCACCACCCATTGAGTTTCAACATCTCCATTACAAAACCATTTCAAGTGGCTTGGACCTGACAAGAGAGTTTGCAGCAAACTGAAACTTAGCTCACATTTACCCAGTACAGATGAGCTAGAAAAAAAATAGAGAAGAACCTTTTTATGGTGTTAACTCTGGATAGTATAAAGAAAATGTTTCTATAGGTATTTAAATAAAAGTGGTTCTTTGTGACATACTGCTGCCTAGTCAATTAAGCACACAATCATAAAAAAACATGTTTTACAGCACAATTATGTCAATTTGGTCAAACTACAGGCCAACACTTGACAGGCCTATTCTTGACACTTCAAGAGCAGCTGTGTGGCATTGAGAAATAAGTGTTTTCACAATGACTAGGCATACCAAAATCAACCAAGAATTTACCCAGTGTACCAGAACAACTACTTCAAATCCATTACAGTCTACTGGGTAAACACATGCACTAAAATAATAATTCGACTATGTCAATAACCCTTTTATTATGCTTTATTCTCTTTGAATAAGAACCTTTGCAAGTTTTCTTGGTTCTCAACAAAAATTAAACTGGGTAGCTATCAGGATTAGCAGCTGCTCACAGCACACCTCAACTTAAGACACAATTATGAAACTTCCCATGTCTAAAATGCAGAAACTGCACTTTTTTAGACATGATCCAGCTCAACATTGCCCATTGTCTCACAAGACAAACATACTTATAGTTAAGTTTAGGATCTCACACCGAACTCCATGCAAGACACATTGCTCCCTTCTCCTTCTGCACGCATTTGTTACCTCATGAGAAAGTCCTACACCATGGTGTGGGCTGAACTGCCCCCAAAGCTAACAGGTCTTACTAACTCAAGTATTTTGAGCATACACTTACTCAGTCTTATGAAACACCTGCATATGCCAGAAGTCACACTGGAAAAAACTAAAGCATAGACAACTGCAAATAAATGCTTTGGGGACCCAAAATAGTCACAACAAATCTTTCACTTGATCCGAAACAAGGCTTCTACCTTCTGTTCTGTACTTTCAACTCATTTTACAGTACAACGATGGCATGTGGGAGCAAGACAAGGAAATACGCTATACTGTAAAAGGAAAAAAAAAAACTTAAAAGGTATTTGTGGCATGATGGGATAACCTGACCACATTACTGAGGGCTTGTCACAAGACACTCCCATATTTTATGTCTAACCTCAGAAAGTAAGAAGATAAAAGTTGATAAGACACACATCTGTAAGAGAACCAGGCACATGACCAAGGTTTTCTATAAAAAACAGTGGTTTGGGGTCTCAATGGGAAACATGCAAGTGTTTAAAACACAAAAATCAAAACCTTTACTGATCTCTTGCAAACGTACCTGTTGAATGATCTGCATATGTTGGCTCATCTCTCCCAGGCTTTTGGGAGGAACTAAGCCAAATTTCTGCCATGAGCATAGGCTTGTATTTCACTTAAAGCATAAAAAGTACACAGTCCAGCTTCCTTAAGCTATTCAAATACAGAGATACAGTGTGGGTGTATGTACACACAATTAAAAACAACTGAAAAAGCCAGCCCATTGGAGCGATAACTGCATTGTCCATGTTCTGGATTGCTTTTAGAGCACCAACAGTGTTTTCAGAGCTATGTGTAATGAAGAACTGTCCCCTCTACCACTAAGCTTGCTTGGTCTGAAAAGACTGGAAGAACAATCTGCCATAACAAAGTGCTACATGGGAGCTCCTGCATAAAACTTGTTTTACGATACAATAAAATCAACCATTTCTTTCCATGTAATTTGTCAGAAATGAGTGACCAAACTCAAACGTTAAGACACAAACTCCCATTCTCATAAGTAGCAAAAGTCCTAACAACCTTCAGTTTATATATGCAGCCCAGGAACACCAAAATTGTATTTCTACATGTTAAATCAGCACCAATGCCAAAGAAGCTGCTCTAATCTGCCTTCACACTGCCATACACTGTCCTTGCCCTGCTGTCCTCTCCCGCAGGCCAGAAAAACATTTGTGCAGCCACATGGTTATTTGCTGGGTTATTTTCCAGCCAGATGAACTCTCCCATTTGGTTCACCACATGGTTCACAAATGCTTTTACCAGCACATAGCAATGGGCAAAGTGAAGGTAGGAATGAGCAGCCAGGGTGAGAAACCTGAAGCGGGATGTTGTCAAATATAAAATCCCAGGCAAAACAAGCGTATCGCACCACTATCATGAAAGTCTTGAAAGACAGACTTGTTTAAGACCCATTCATTAGGGAAGCTGAAGCACAGAGAACAGGGACTGTGTTTAGTACCGAACAATGCAGCTAGGTGCCCAGCAGCATGGGTAGGCACTTTTGTAAACACCCCTACATACCTACACAGCTTTGCAGATCTGCCCTCAAAGCGGAACTAGGAGAACCCTCAAGTGAACTCCAAGTCCCAACAAGATGAGCAGCCAAACTTCCTGCAGACTTCAGACAGGTTAGGACATCCCACAAACAATGCTCCCATTCAGGCAGCTTCCACCTGTGTATTGACACCGAGAGGGCTTCGCCAAAGGGAGATACCCCAACTGCTGACATGTCTGTGACAGGAGCACCAGCACAGCTGGGCTGCAAAGCAAGGGAAGAGGACGGCACCACAGCAGACCACCTCTGAACAGCTTAGGCTGATGTAGGATCACATCCTCAAGAACTCCGGCAATAGCAGACCCTCTGCAGCATTCAGCACGGTCTTTACAAACTGTGTAATAACATCTGAGGCAAGACAACTCCACTCTAGAGAAATACTTCCTCTGGAAGAGGGCTCCTCACCGGTGTTGATGGAACTAACCACAGTAAATCAAACCTGTGGAGATGCCCAGCATGGCCAGGGACCCCCACTGAGGTCCTTTCAGTCTGAACAAGACCCCAGAACTAAGTTACCAGGAATAATCACTGGGTGGGAGAGTATAAAAAACTGTTCCTCTCTTACCACACTCTGGATTCAACAGCACTCGATGCTGTTTATTAAAAATTGTCCTTCCCTCTTACAAAGCTTTTATGACATACTCAGCTATTTTAGCTTGATCCAAAAGTATAAGGAGAGGGAACACCACTCAAAAGCCATCCATCGTTATTTCAGGGTACCCTGAAAGCTACTTGATCGACACTATTTGATCGACACACCTCTAAGAAAGGTGAGCTGAAGCACAGTTACAATGCAAGAATACAAGAACAGGTAGGATAGCAGACAGAGGATAAAAAGTATTTTTCAGAACTGCTAAAAATAAGAAAGTCAAAAAGCATGTCACATTATTTCAGAATATTTTAAACAAAGCATACAAGATTACTTTACAGGCAAGTCCTTCCACAACAGGAACGGAAGGCAATACAACTGAACAAAACAAATTCATGCATTTGAAACAAGTTACAAAGTCACTGGGAGCTCATCATTTAAAAAGCACCAAGGCAAGAAAGAGACACTCCTATACCAATTAAATAGTAGCTCACTGTCCCTCTGCAATGTGATGCAGTCATGAAAAGGCACATGCAACCCAAGAACGTATCAGAAGAGCTGCTGCTGTCAGAAAGACAAGAGTTACCAGCAGGATGTAAGGAGACTTCACCTGAAATGACATGTGCAGTTCTGGTCACTCATACTCAAAACAGATGAGCTCACCCTATAAATACAGCTAACGGCAACTAGGAGGATCACAAGATTGGGAAGATTGGCTTACCAGAGGAGAAACAGCAGAAGAAGTTACTTACACTAAAACACCACTGGTCCAACCAGTAGTATAAAAATTTATACTGGAAATTGTAGTTCTCACCAGCCACAATAGTGAGAGTCTGGAACCATACCCAAAAGAAGTAACAGGGCAAAAACTAGTTTAAAAATGAAGTTTTAGAAGCTCACAGGAAGGATTTGATAACCTGATTGTCTTCAACAGGTAACTAGATTTGATAACCTAGAAGGTGCCTCCAGTCCTATCTATGGTCCTGGCTACGTGCTCTAAATTCTAAAACCCTGAGACAACAACAACTCAGGAAGAAAAATTTTAAAAGGACAGAGGAAAGCTACTTTTGGTGAAAATACTGGAATATTACATGCATCCTTGAATACTGAAAATTTTTTTCAAAGAACAACATGCATGGCACAGATGTTCTAGCATCTACTCCTTCTGCCCGTAACAGAAATAACTCCTAACCATCAGTCTAAAGCAGTCTTTCATAAATTACACAGATTCATAGTCTTTTATCAATAACCAATTGATTTATCTTATCTGGCATAAACCATCGTATGTATATGTCTCAGAGGTCCAAACTTGATTCACTTTGGATCAATTTTTTCACCTTGTGGAAAAAGAGAAAAGGTAAAATCATACCATTCTGCTTGCCTTTAATAGCACAGAAGAAAACTGGAGAGTAAGCATTCTCAGCTTATTTCAGATAGTACATGTAATTTAATATGGATATATATTCTACTAGCATGTAAAAAAATCTTCTGGTAGCAAATACCTATTAGCTGATGCGTACTTCTGTATACCTTGTACCACACCATGCCTTAACTCAGAAGTAAAAGGAGCTTAGATGAACGACTTCTGTGCAGCAATAGGTGGTGGTCATGACTCAACACATGATCATTCCTGTCTCTTATCAGTTCAACACGGCCTTAGGGAACAAACTGCTTCTCAAGACTGCTGGCTTTTCAGGGAGACAGACCAAAAGCACCAGTAGCCTTTGAATACTGAAGACTCAGTAGTAGCTTTGTAGTTGAAAGCACCCCAGTTTCCCAGACTAGTGTAGGTAGTATTACATCATATCCCAATTCCCTACTGGAATTTCAATTGATTGGGGCATTATTTATTTCCCGCCCTAAAGCACCATTTAGAATGACTTGCTAAATCTTTGTTGCCTTTACTATTACAATTTTAATAGCTGGATGTCAGAGAGGGAAGAATGATCTCTATGCAATCCTTAAATACCTTACAGAGCGGAGTCTAAATTATTCTTAACATTAAGTTGCAGAAAATCTCATCAGAAGGAAGAAAAACAAACAAAAAACCCAACTCAATAACATTTTATTGCCATCTTTCATCCAAATACAAACTTAATCCTTAAATAAGTAAGCCTGGGCAAGTATCTTTTAAAAAGAAAGACTGGCATTTTAGAAAAAGAAAAATCCATTTGCAAAGAGTGAAAGATGGGTGTATTTCTATTTTTGAAAACATAGGAAAAAAAATCTTTGACATGCAAAATACGTATAACAAAAAATCTAACAAACCATTCGGGGCCTGCTGAACAAGTTCCTGTCAACGTAATCACACACAGAAGCAGGGGTACAAGGGACCCCTGGGGTCATTCCCTGCATTTCTACAGAGCCATGCATTACACTGTCCAGAGAATGTGCAGAACATTTGCCCCAAATGTGCCATGGGCTACACAGAGCTCTGCAACCCAGCACTAAGGTTTTGACAAATCTACTTGTTTTGTAACCCAAAAAAGTTAAAGATGTAAAGAATGAACCCAAAACCAAGTAAGGCATCTCTTGTTGCAATGGATCACTTATTTAGGAGTGTCCATGTTAAAGACCTTATGCCTAAAGCTCATTTGCGTCTTATCACTTCCCAGAGCCAGCACTTTTGATCCACTAATGATCTTTAGCACCACAGGCACCTTGTCATGCTCTGTGGCTGCAGTCTCTGAAACTGTAGCACTAATAAATGCAAGTTACTAGAGTTACAAGTTTAGTTTTAGTTTCTATAACCCAACAGGTTTTTATTACATTTTCTTGAAAAACTTCTTTATCTTACCAATCTTCATTTCCACCAATGTAAGTGTAAAGGAGATATTAATTAGCAAATCCTAACAGTAGCAATTCAAACAGCTTCCCTGCCTCTCTAGTCTCATTTGGGAATCTCCTACTTCCTACCAATTTTTAAGGGTCATTCCTCACTCCATTTTCACATAATCCCTAAACAACCGTTATCACATCTTTTCTCAGCATGAGATAAAATATAGACTGTGCTTCATAAACAGTGGAGACCTTAAGATTACATTCTTGGTAGGACACAGCATGATAAATATTTCAGGGGTGTCTTGAAATACCCTACAATATACAACACGTGACCAGTGAAACAATCTCAAAAACAAGTATGTTTTGCCTTATTACAAAAAGAAAGGAAAAACACACCAAAACCTCCTCCCCTCACCCCACGCTGCCCATTGAGCAGGTCAGATTGCAATTTCCTTTTTAAGGGTGGCAGAGATCCTGAACTACTTAAAGCCTAGTAGGGAACATTTTTTTGCATTGTAAATTTAACCATTTAAAAAAAAAAAAAACAAAACCAAAACTTTCTCCTCGAGCTGAAAAATAAACGGCAATTGCTATTTTAGTACACTAAACCAGTTGGTGAACATCACACAAACTTTCTGAAGTCAAATTGTAAGGTCACATTCAATGCAACTACTTTTAGAGGAAGGTATTGAACAAAAATAAGGACGTGTGTCAGACCTTCATTAGCTATGCTGGCATCTCAACCATTTCCTACAGATTGTAGGGAATAAAAATCCAGCCCTGTTTCAGTGAAATTATAGTCCTGTTTGATAACCTGTGACGCTACCTCCAAGTAAGCAAATGCATTACTCGCCACACCAAAGACATAACACAAACTGTCCTCTCAAAGTTGCAGCACATTTCAAATAATTTTATCATGATGAACATTTGTGATGCATATTCATTCTTTTAATATTTGTTAGTAGGAGAGACAACAAGGAGAATCAGTTGCACAACGCAGGAGCAAGATGCAAGACAACATGTATTAATGAAGGATCAAAGGCAAAAGAAAAATAATAATTCTATTTTAGCAAAATAAATTAAATTCTTGTTTGTATTGATGTCAGTACTTGTTATGTCACAAACTGCACAAAACAGAACACCCTGGTGTAGTTACTCAGCAGTGGATGCAGACACCAGGACAAGAGACTGCAGAGGACGTGGGGAGGATGACACACAGCTGTCTCCCCACACTGGCAAGCTGATCATGATCGAATTGTTGCCAAACAATTTGAAGTCAGATAAATATCCACAAATCTGTTGTTCATTACGTGGAGTTCCTCCCGTGCATAAAAATGAAACTCAGAGCACAGATCTGTTGGGTGTTTGTGTATGGCTTGTTATTTGTGTGCGAGAATAGCTTGGGAGAAGTATTTTTGAATGCCTGTTTTAGCATAAACCCCACCTGCCACCCTCTGTAGAACTGGTCCAATTTATTCATTTTGCAGAAGAGTTTTGTTCATTCCAATCTCTGCGTAACATTAAGTGAAAAAAAGTTCTCAAAATTTCCATTCACTACTTCAGCTGCAAATATTATGCAGACAACCAAAACCCACCATTATCAACAGCTACAGTTTTATGCTGCATGGCACCATAGCCCACCAGTCCCACTGATTAAGTAAAGAGCCACTGAAAACAAGTAAGAAAGTGGAAATCTGGCCCAAGATTCAGATGATCAGTTCCAGACAATATTTGAGCTTATCTGTTTTATCCAAACAGCAGCTGAGAAGCATTCAACAATGCTGCAGGTTCTCTCATAAACACCACACTGCTCCATAATTATACAGGATCTGCGTGAGTATTCAGAAGCGGCATTTATTTAGGCTCACGACAGCTGTATTAAAGCCATGCATAATGAACATTGTTCCTGGTCTGAGAAACAGTGAATAGTATTTTCCTTATCCATATAAATCACAGACAATAAACGCTTGATATCATCTAGTGCCAATAAGGCAGTCAAATTAAAACAAATCAGGAGAGTATACCCTTGAGCACATAACTCTAGGAAGACTGAAAGCCTTTGAACACAGAATTTTATGCTTTTTATATGCTCCTAGCCTCACTGAAATAAGCTTATACACAATAATGAAAAGGATTTCTTCATCCACCACAACCCACTCAAAAAAAAAAAAAAAAAAACAAAACAAAAAAAAACACATCTATTTTACACATGAATTTTTGATTCTGCAGACCCTCCAAAAAAGCAGTAGCCACTAGCAAATTCCATTATGACCAGCAGATTGGAGGACCCAGTAAAGAAACCCAAAAAAGCAAAGGACAGGTTTTTCAGAAAGCAATGATCCCTCCAATCACTGACATTTTGGAGGTGCCCACTTAACTCTGACCACGTTTAATCTTCTTGGCCAAAGCAAACTGCATATGTGCAAGATATAAAATTCTCTCTAATCAAAAATGAATCTCTAAGGAGACCCCCAGACTGTGAATTATCTACTCCCACCGTTTTATGGAACTATGTATTACTATGAATTATTCAGCTCAATCCTGCAAGTTTAATGCACAAACTGTCCTTGATGTCCAACAGGGATAACCTGGGCAAACAAGGCTCCTTCCATCAGGGCGTAGGGACTAGTTTTCACAACAGTTGTATGGAATCTGAATTTTTTCAGATTTAAGAGCATGAGCTCAGTGCTGTGACACACATTTGGGTAGGTGGTTACTTGTGTGCTAAGGACCAGGACTGTTCTGTAATATGCTTACACAGACAACTTTTCCCATGTAAGGGTTCGCTCCCTCCTTTATAGATAAGACTAGCACCTAAAAAAAATAAAGGTCCTTCTCTGATTCAGTTTAACTGCTGTTACTCACAAGTGCAAGACCTTTTGCCACAGTCCATCCTTGCAAGATAAAGTCCTTCAACTCATTACCAATACCTATGATTAGCAGTCTACTTCATTTAAATCCATGCTCCTGCTATTTATAGTACAATTTTAGTGGAGTTCTCTAAAGCTCTCAGATCCCCAGGAACTTAAGCCGCTTTGTTAACTTTGCAACGTTTATCTAAAGGGCAATTCAAGCTGCTTCCACCCTCTAAAACTACATGCAACATTTTGGATAAAGGTATAAGGTGTTCTACTGTTAACCAGCATTTTCTCTAAGAAACATTACAATGCTACAGAAGAGTGACCATCTTGCCTACTTCCATGAAGGACATAAGCCAAATTTACCAGGCAAAATTTTAAAAAGGGATCCAAAGATAAGGAAGAGATGGGTTGTTTGTAGATACTGAAGATTGCACCCTGGCTATTGCAGCTATCATGCTCTCAACACTTAAACCCTGAGCAGTTACAGGCTGCTGTTCATGAGTGACAGTGCCATTGCGCAACAGAAGTCTTTGAAAAGCAGCTAAAGCCTTTTGCATTTACAGCCTATCAGCCTACCCAGAGCAGAAAACACCATACTGGGCGTTTTCCTTGGAAAACCCTGTAAAACAAGTTCGGTGACACCCACTGCAGCACGACCTGAATCCAGTGTACAAAGTTAACCAGTCTAACAAAATTCCGCAGTAAAAAACATGCTACGGTTGGTCATGAAAATCACAAAGATCAGGCCACGTTCCCAAGATGACTGAACACAAGATAGAAACACACACACCTCTGTGTAGTGGTGACGCATAACCATTGCCTGCTGCCCTAGCATTACCACTTTCACTCAGCAATCTAGTTAACTGGAGCAGGGGGGATGTCAGCCCCAAAACTGGAACCATCACCCTACGCTATTTAGCTTGCCAACAAAGGTTGACAGGTTCATTAGAAATAAATAAATGTGTAAATTAAGTCAGTGATCCTAGGGACGTACATAAGATTCTCCCTTCTCTTCCCTTCTTTTAGGAGGCCTTTACATGTCACCTTATGCTTTGTGCTGTATCAACACCACCACGACATGCTGAGTCTTCAAAATCATTTTGTATTAAAAAATAGAATACATGACTCAGATGGTTTAAAGATGTATATGCTTAGTCAAAAAAATACTCCACCCCAAAATATCACCTCTAATAGCAATTTATATTATAGTTTCCAGAACTGCCAAGTACTTGGCTGCAAAACTTTTAAGCAATGGAACTGAGGCACCTGTGAAATACTGGTTGGTTTGGGGGGGTGTTTTTTGTTTGGTTTTTTGTTGTTGGGGTTTTTTTTCTTTTTTAAGAACTACAGAAATCAGCATTATTAAACACCCGAAAGGAACTTCCATGCTGATGGGCCCTTATATAAATTTATTGCAACTGAATACCAAGATGATAAATTTTTACCTTTTATCTGAAGGTGCTCCCATGGAAGAAAAACTTTCTCCCCCATAAAGGGGTATTTCCTGCTGGTCATTGCCTCTTATCTGGTTACTGAAAACCTTGACAATACTGATTCACACATACTCACTTCTCAGGGCAGCTGCCCTCAACCACACGGATACAATCACACTCAACTGCTACCCAGACTGTATACGTGGAATTAAATCTCAGTCAAATTCACATAGGCTTTAAATGATAAAGCGTTAAAACTGTGGGAATGCGTATAGCAGAGGCAGCTTAAATATAATGCTGTTTAATTGCAAAAAGATGTGAATGCACTAATAAGATAATAGTATGTTTTGGTTCTGCTAACTAGGCAGCACTTGTCACGCTGGGCACAAAGTCAAATAGTTCAAACTGTCACCAGCACCTGCATCGTACCCCCACCTACACAGCAAACAGTTCACAGTGAAATACAAACCCATGTGATTTCTGCTCAGCAGCTTTTAGCAAAACCAGATTCAAGTGAAGCTAAATGGTCCATTAAATGGCCATGCCAAAAGAAGTTACTTGGTTTTTACAATATACAATTAAGTCACTTTTTCCATCCCCGAGATACCTAATTTAAGAGGCATGTTCAAACTCAATACTTCATCATAGTTAAGTTAAAAATGTGCGTATAAGCTGTAAACTGTTGCTTAGCCATTCATTCTCAGACATAACATGTCAAAATATGAACATGTTCAGATCTTTTTTACTATGAAAAAAATCTGGCCTGATCTTTCAGGCAGCTACTACTGGAGAGGCAAGCTGGCTTCACTTGGGGAATGGGATTCCTCTGGGAATCTTTCTCTGGGAACAGAGGTCTCAAAGAAGGAGAGGAAACAAAACCTCAATATTTGGTGGACTTCAAGGAGGTCTTGGATTCAGCTCCATATGCTTATTTGAACAGTCCCACAGGTATCACCAGTAAACAAAAACTGTTCATTACTGTTTTCAAGATTAGGCCCCTCAAGACAGTTGCCTACTGAAAGCAAACAAACAAAAAAACCACTACACAGAAAGGAGAAAAGGAAATCAAAAGACAGATCCAGACATTTGGGAGAATGCTTATTACATGCATTGCATAATTCCCATATAACTGGAGTTTTTGCTTTCCCTAGCAACACAGTGTGGATGTAGGACTGCCCAACAGTCCCCTCTGTAAGCAGCCCTAGCAGCGAGGCCATGCTTACACTGAATATTGTAGAAAACTCGTCAGGAACTGCTTTTCACTTGTTCTCTGCTACAGACAAATACTCATGAGCCTTTCAAAAACAGAGGCTATAAAGAAGTAATAGATTATTAAAGGCAAACTTGAATGCTCTTTCAGAAAAGTGAGAGCCTAAACTTGACATAAAACTCGGCACAACAGACTGCAACCCTGCCCTGTTCCATTCGCCAATACCACCCCTGAAAAAAAGTTATCTTTTTCCTGTTCTGCAGGAATGACTTGTCAACCACCAAATTCACATATAGCAGAAAAATGAGAACAAGAACCGCATTGCCAAAAGGACTGGTCCAAGACATGGAGCCTTTCATTCCCTGTTCTGGAGTCGGAAGCATACATATTTGGGCAAAAGTACCAAAAATACAAAGACACTCACTCTTAGTTGTCCTTCCTGAAGATCACCCTGCTGTAAAGGTCACGCAGCAGAAATGCTTCCTCTGTATTTCACAGGTTGCTGATGCCACCTGGGGAAAATGCGTCAAGCCAGTCACTCCCAGAGCATTAAGAAAAACCGGTTACAAGACAAAAGCCTTCCTCAACTTTGAGGAGTGTTTACAAACGTGATGAATGCCAGTGTGTCCTAGCATGCCAGCTTGAAAATAAGTCAAGCACCTGGCCCTCAGCACAAAAGGCTGACTCACCTGCACAGCATCTATTATCCTCTGAAAAGACCCCAAGTTTAGCACTCCAAGGACACAAAGTACTTTCAGGAGGCTAACAGGAGCATGACTTTTCCTCCTTTTTTCCACCTGCACATACCACAGATCAAAGTTGTGGGATGACTTCCCCAGTCAGGGGACAAAGATGACCTGCATACTTGAGATCACTCTCCCATATTGCACAAACACCTACTCCACTCCAAGGGGGGGAAAGAGAAACAGCATAGAGATTACAAACCATGAATACAGCCACTGATTGCTTCAACCTAAGCTCCATGAAGCTCCAACATCAGTGTTAGTCCCCACCCCATCCTGCAGCTCCACTGAAAAATAATGCATAAAACTGAGCAAGCACTTTAACAAGAGACATTCTGTATCAACTATGTCAGGAGGAAATTGTGCTTTTCTTGTTCCCACTATATCTTCACCTTCCCTGCTCAAATTTGTTTGCTTTTTAGACTACGGCTAATTCAAGGATCTTTCTTTTCCCTGTACGGAACTATGAGTTGGGACTCATGAAAGGCCTTCTGGCTACTACCAATGTCAACATTGCTCAAAAAAAAAAAAAGTGAGAAGAGAAAAAGCAGCTTGGTGATGACAGTTGTGATGCATCAAATATCAAGCTTGCTTCATTGTCATTCCCACTACCATCCAAACAGATTTTGCTTTGTATTATCTTCACTTTATGTAGAGAAGAAAAATAAGCAAAATGAAAACCATCACTCTTACCAAGTACCATATTGTGCAGTGACCATCCTCCCGAGTAATATCTCATACCAGCTTTCCATTCACACTGGTGACAATGCTAGAAGGCCACTGTAAACCACATCCCCCTGCCCAAGCTTTTAAAAGACTACGAAAAGATCTGAATGAGAAGAGATCTGAAAACTCTCCCCTATTTCAAAGGGAAGTTGTATCCTCCTCAGCATGGCTCTTTTCAAATTGCAACACTTCCAGTAATCCACAAGTGATCCTTTTATTCTCAGGAACATAAACTTTACATAACATGAAGAGACAGTTCCTTGCAACTTGTTTAAGCTAAATCTAAATCCAAGCTATACGGTGTTTGAGCAAAAGGAAAACAGAGCCTCTGCATGCTCAAGCTGTCAACTAAAACAAACACCTTAACTCCCACAGTATGTATTGGGGAAATCACGTGGGATCATCTGAGATCAAAGTTTTTTTCTGCATGGCTGCCACACACCTACGTGGCCACTTTATGCTGCAAGACAGCACTCTCCTGGCACAGCACTGAAGTTATCAACAAAGACACATACAAGTACCTAATACAGAGATTTATTTATTTATTTTTACTGGCACCACATACAGCTACTACAAGTGCAAGGTAGAGTCAAGTCCTAGTACCCATACAACAGCACACATGCCCAGGAGCAGTACAAGGAGCTAATTCAGCTGGTAACTAGTCTAAACCCTTAAATGGATCACCTCCCTGAACTGGTTCACCATTCAGTGCCAAAAAAAAGGGTAGGAACACAAGGATGGGACAGGCATGTGACACAGGGAACAAACGCCTGGACTTCAATTAGCTGGAGTAACCATGGAGACTCAAGTGGAAGTCAACACACACATGTAGCCAGTAATTTTATTTTTTTTTTTTTTAACCAAACCACTGCTTATCTTTTCTTCCTGTCACCTTTATTCATAAAAGGCACAACCAGTGATGTCTGATGTCTTCACATGCAAAGCATATACCAAGGCCAGTCACAAAGCTGGTATGTGCTAGAAGCACAGTGCAGGAACAGTCATAACATTTTGAGCACAAGCCATAACAATTCCACTGAAAGGGCACGATCACAGATGTTTGACAAAGTGCAATCCTTCTGTTCATGATTCAGCTTAAAACTGCATAGACAAAACCTGCATGTGAAGGTGCATGGCTGCTGAGGCATCTCAGAAAACACACAGAGGACTCACAGAAAAGACACACAGGGGGCAGCTGCACAACAGGTTTTCTCCGGTGGCAAAACAGACCTTGCTGCTGTGTATCCCCATCTCCTCCCTGTACCTGCACTGGCACCGCAGCTTGCTGCCCCTCAGATGTGCCGATATAACCATGTATGAGGCTGGACAATAAAGCATAACAGAAAAATGAATCAAGGGGGGGGAAAAACAAAGCAAAAAAACCCCCATGCCCCTAACAACCCCACTTCTTTTGAAACTCTACTGTTTCTTTTTACACCCAGTTTCCTTTCCCCCAGGACCAGAACTTCAGTTTTAATCTTGCTCAGTAGCACTGAGATGATCCAGTGGATTATCTGCCCAAACACTAGGTTGCACAAATCACCAGTCATCTATGACCTCAAGGTTGCAACACAAAATAAAACCTCTAAAAAACTCTAAAACTATACTGCAGAGCAAAGCTGAAATATAATTACCTTAACTAACAAATACCCTTTTCTGGAACACCCAACAGCTATTCATAGGATTGGCACAGTCCAAGTTTAACACTTTTCGTTACAAGGCTGTCAAAAGGCTAGTTTTGTTTGCTGTGGAAGTGGGTTGTGTGTTTGAAGATGAAGGGTAGATGAGAAAAAAGTTCTAACATTCCCCTTATAGCACATTTCAAAATTTAGAGATCCTTGTAAAACCATGATTTTTCTCATCAGTAAGATAGAGGTAGCAATGCTTTTATATCACAGGAGAAATATAGGCATAAAAGGCTGTATATCAAGAGACACTAAGCACTACAGAAAAAGAAATCAATGATCCTCCTATTCATTACATATGCTTGATAATGTCCAGAGAATAACTGATTAAAATATTCTCTGAATATGGTACAAAACAGGTCCTGCAAGATGAAAAATAGCATTCTATGTCAATAATAGTACGCTACTGTATATACAAAGGAACAAAGCTAAGCCTGAACAAGGAATCCTTTTTCTGGCATTTTCTAACTTCTGGGCACTAAACTCCAAAACAAAGCTTGGAACATAGCTTCCACATGCAATTTATACATACCTCAAGAGACTCCAGGTGAAAAATACTTGAATTATCTTTAAACAATCTGGAAAAAAAAAATCAGCAGAAATTGGGAAAGGAAAATAAACAGATTTTTATTACAGTAGTCCCTGCAAGCTTGCAAAAGAAAAAAAGAAAAGAAAAGCACTCTCATCATGAAACAAAGTTGGACTGCTATATTTATTACAATCCCTAGTCAAAAGCTGACCTCGTCAAAAGAGGTCAACGCTTAAGACTGGCAAGTAAAAGATCTGATGTCACTCAGGAGCAGATGAGGGACAGCCATTTAAGACCTTTGAACTCGTAATGCTTAAAGGAAAAAAACCCAAACAAACCACCACACCTCTCCCTCATCTCAACCACCTTCAGCTTCTACTGTAAATAGTCCAAGCCAAATATGAAAAGTGACTGCATTAGGACAAACTCCAAATCTACTGTTATCAACTTATCTTAAATAAACTGTTTGTCTGTGTTAAGTAAACTATTTGACAGAAAAATGACTGTCAGAAAAACTGATGTACATTTTTTTTTAGAAGTGAAAATAAATAGTATGGTTTTGATCCTAAAAATAATTGTCACATGAGGCGTCTCACTGTTTCTATGGGCTACTTGCATGAGCAAGGCTATGCTGGCATTCAAGCACCTGATGAACTGAGCTAGTCTTTGAAACAACAATTTTGTTAACAGTTCTTTCATCTGCTCTGCTGTTGTACTGCTCTACATCCCAAATGGCTAGGAAATGAGAATTTTAATTAGAAATTTGTAATTTTTAACTATCCATCATAAATTCAGTGAATATAGAAATCAGTACACCGTGGAAGTGTCTATCACTGATACATAGCTGACATTGCCCAGCATGAAATGCCTAGAACAGACTGGTACAGCAAATGAATTCACCTTCCTACTTCAGGAGATGTCAG
Source organism: Astur gentilis (assembly GCF_929443795.1). NCBI lineage: Eukaryota > Metazoa > Chordata > Aves > Accipitriformes > Accipitridae > Astur > Astur gentilis. Next base: position 16,654,765 of record NC_064904.1, read on the forward strand.
ATTTACTTCCCCACACCAGATCTTTTCTAGTAAAGAAAGTCTCTGAAAGCCTTAAAAATCAAGTAGGGAAGAATTCAGAAGGTAAAAAAGTAGCGTTCTTGCAGGGACACGCGCTAGGGACTGGGGAACCACCAGGACCAGGGATTACAACCCAGCCTGCCGCAGGGACTGCACTGCAGGCTGCACCGCATCTGCTACAGCTTCCCCTGGGCAAGGGCTCAAATCACAGCAGGGCAGAACTGACCGAGGAGACAAAAGGCAGATCACTCCTGTCCCATCCGAGCTGGCCGCCTAGACCACTCTCCCCACAAGTCTGTGCCAATGGCACCCAGAGGGGCTGCAGAGTGGCAGCTCCAAGGAGGCAGGCTCCAGAGCTGCACCTCCCAAGGGATGCCAGTCCGACAACTTCTCTTGGTCTGCTCCGAGAGGAGACCGTGAAGGTCAAGTGTTAAGTCTTGCTAAAGATTGAATAAAATTCTGGGGCTGCTAGACATACCTGAAATAGTAAGAACAGCCACATAATATGCTCAGCATATAGTGTTCCATTTGTGAGGCTGCTAAAACGTGCATTAAAAGTTGGATTAAAAAATATGTGGGAAAACCTCCTGATTAGCCCTGCTAGTGTAATGCTCCAAGTAAATTAATGCAAGAAAATAAGAACAGTCAAAAGCAATCAGGATAATAACATGTGTTGTGCAAGTGTAGATTTCTCTTGGTACTATATTAAGATTTCTTTTTAAAAGACTTCTTAATAGATGAAATGGAAAATTGCATACTGCCAAGAAAGGAGGTGGAGTGAATACCATTCTCTACATTGCCTTTGGTATTATTACAAAAGGCAATACTATGTGTAGTAGAGAATGTTTCTGGTTATTAAATTTTATGTTTCAATGGCATCACATTATATATGGCCTTTTTCTGCAATTAGCCTCCAAAACACAAATTAAATATTAATGGATAAATGTCAATTATGATTATGAGAAACAATAAAAGGACCATAAATTAAATAATGCAGATAGACCAATAAAGTATTTTCACATGATCAAAACAATGTTTCAGTGTTAATGTTTTCTTATTCTAATTGAAAATGTAATTATGTACTCATAGGTGGTGTTATTGCATAAAATTTGGTAAACAATACCATCTCTTCAGTATTACAATTCACTCCCACTAAGAAAGAGCAAAACAAGCCTTGTTGCTTCTTCCAGCCAAGCCTAGCAGTGCAGCATTATTTGATGCTTCACAGAAATCTTCCATTTGAGACTGTCCAGAGTGCAGTAGGATATCTTCACAGTTATTCCTAGACTATTTCCATCTTCTGTAATTAATTATACTCAATTCTATATTTTATTCAGTATTACCAGCTCTCCCACACATCCAAAATATTTTCCCACTATTGTACTTTTTAACTAAGGAACTAACCTTAGGCTTGCTAAGAATTAAAAAAAAAACAAAGCACGAAACAGAAATACTCAAATATGACACTTGGGCAACCTCATTGCTTTAAGGTCATTGCTTCTGTTTTCCGATGCTGATTTTTTTTTTTTTTGGGGGGGGGGGGGGGGGGCGGTGGTGGTGGAGGTCTGAGACAAAACATTTTTAACAAACTACCAAATGCAGCCAAAAGCTGATTTAAATAGCAGCTGCTTGATGCTCAGATGTACAACTCTTCCCGTGCTTTACCACACTGCCCATCAATGACTACTTTACGAATTGTAAATTACATGGGACATGCTGTTCACAAACAAATCAGATTTATGGTTATATTCAGTTGTTCCTGTTACCTGAAATTAGAATTAGAAGCTCATTAAATATGAATACATTTCAGAGAATGTAGAGGCACAGCATTATATTGATGAAAGCTTCATTAAATTTTCAATGATATAGCTGCTTCTATATTTGTGAAGGAAGGACACAGAACAGAACTAAGTTGAGGCAATTCTCCTTCAGACAACTTTGCATCTTTCTACTATCCCTAAAAAAATATGGATTTTAAAATATAATGGTGGACTAATTAGGTGTAAGAGAAAGTGATTGTGGTCCATTATATTCAATGAATGATTACTTTCAGATCAGCATTTCTCTTATATATGTTTGCCAACTATACAACTCATGTTCAAGAAGAGAGGAATTGGTAGAAAGCTAGAAATCCAGTTCTAATGATCAAACTTACATAAAATACAGACTCTGTACAGGTCCTAAACTCACTTAATGGCACAGTGATCTTTTTAAAATATTCAATTAAAGAGACATAACAAGAGTATTGGAAATAAAGTCTTACCTAGCAAAGAATAAGACATAACTTCTTGTGCAAGCAGAAATGTAAAACTATCTGTCAAAGTCATGCAGTAATACAACCTTATTTTTACTGCAGAGACTGAAACCAAGAAAAAGAAAAACTAGACACAAGCCCACTACTCAGCTAGATTTCTAGCATTATTATCAGCAAGTCAGAATTACAATCTCCATATGTAAAACACCCATAACCAGGCTACATTAAAGAATGCAGAATCAAAAACACAAAAGTGAAAATTCAAGTGGTCTGATCCCTCTTGTGGTCATGCACTACGACATAAACTTACTATATCTCCACATTATGTTACCCCAGTTTTCTCTGGAAAAAAGGCTTATGCAATCAGGCTGTTACTCGGCTCCTCCCCATCCACTCCCCTCAATATGCATTACCTTATGTCAACTAAGTCAGGCAGCGGGGTAGAGGCCTCAATGTCATGTCATTCCTCTAACAAGCCTGCACAATACATGGCCCGGGCATTACATGTTTTCCTTACAGTTAATGTGCATGGCCTGCCAAGAACCGAGATGTAGCGTTGTTCTTTCCAACCTGTTAGGACTGCCACCTCTTTCAACCCTCTGGATAAGCAACGCTCAACTAACATGCATGCAGACAATGCCGGTTTATTCTCAGACCTTGTTTATTCTGCCCTGTTCAAATCCTGCTTCGACACGTTTACTTTTTCTTTTCCCTCCAGTTTTCTTTGGCATGCCTAGTCAGCATTAAATAACTGACCTTCTCAAAACCACCATGAGGTAGTATTATCCCCACATTACCAGATAAGGAAACTAAGCCACTACAATTAATGCCTGAAGCATGCCCAAATTTCACATTCCTGATTTGAGAGTGATTAGCATTAGCGCTATACAGGATTTCCTCTGCTCGAAGCACAGCTCCTGGGGAGCAGGAGCAGTTGCACACAGCCTGCACTCCTGCAGGGAAGTCCGACGGGCAGAGCTGGAGCCCCTGTGAAATGCCAGGCTCCAGGAGCTTGGCCAGCTCCATCCCAGGGCTCTGTAAAGTAACTCAAACACCCCAGGGTGCTGCTCGAGCCCAATGAGGGAAGGCAGGATATCAGAGTGCCAACCGCTTCTGCATCCTTCCTTCTTCCCCCAACCAAGACTTTTGGATCCAGGAACAGACTCCTTCCTTGCTCAGCTAACTTCCATTTAGACACCTACACCCCTTCCCCACACATGCAAGCACACACACACGGACGCTCACTATCCTTACCTCTGAACTTCCCATAGACACTGGCTCCCCCCGCATTCAGCTTCCTCGAACCTCACATCTTCCTCTATGGTTCTTTAGCTCCAGTTTTCCCTCAGTCTTCCCAAATAAGTCCTAAATCCTTCTCTAGCCTAGTCATCACTCCTTCTCTCAAGCCCTTATGTAGTCATGCCCCTTTCTCCAAGCAAGTCCCCCTCGCGATCTTTGCTGCTTCATTTACTGCCACACAATAAGACTGGGAGTCAACCTCCGCTTTTGATTCCACTATAGCATTTCAGAGTTTCCCCAGAGCCACGAGATGTTTCCCAGTCACGCATTCCTTAGAAAAGAGAAGGCTCCTTTCCAAAATCTGTCCGCAAAGGTTCCCACACGAACCCCATGCAAGGTTCATACATCATCGAGATACTGCCCACGTAAGGACAACTAATTCCAGCCACGTCTGCTCTTCCATCCTCTATTACCTTTCCCCAAAACCAGGCAGATAGAACAGAAATCAAGGATTTGTTTAGCAAAATTTTAGGCCAGGCTTTCTTGCAAGAGTGGAAACAAAAAGGTTCAAACAAATACAGTAATTCTAGACTAAGCTCAACAGACAAATATCTCTCCAGCTCCTAAATTCCTCCAAGCCTGCTCAGCTGACAACTGTCCTGGTTTCAGCTGGGATAGAGTTAATTTTCTTTCTAGTAGCTGGCATAGTGCTGTGTTTTGGATTTAGTATGAGAAGAATGTTGATAACACACTGATGTTTTCAGTTGTTGCTAAGTAATGTTTATACTAACTGAAAGATTTTTCAGCTTCTCATGCTTGGCCAGCAAGAAGGCTGGAGGGGCACAAGAAGTTGGGAGGGGACACAGCCAGGGCAGCTGACCCAAACTGGCCAAAGGGGTATTCCATACCATGTGACGTCATGCCCAGTATATAAACTGGGGGGAGCTGGCCTGGGGGGATCGTGCTCAGGAACTAACTGGGCACCGGTTGGTGGATGGTGAGCAATTGCATTGTGCATCACTTGTTTTGTGTATTCCAATCCTTTTATTATTATTGTAATTTTATTATTGTTATCATTATTAGTTTCTTCCTTTCTGTTCTATTAAACTGTTCTTATCTCAACCCACAAGTTTTACTTTTTTTTTCCCCAGTTCTCTCCCCCATCCCACTGGGTGGGGTGGAAGTGAGCTAGCAGCCGTGTGGTGCCTAGTTGCTGGCTGGGGTTAAACCACGACGACATTCACAGCAACATCACATCATCCTAGCGTTGCCCTCAGTCCTGTTAACCTTCCTCTCTCCCTTTACAGAATACAACCATATCCCAATGCTAAAGATAACTTTTCATTTTTTTCCTGGAACAAGGGGATCTTGGGGATTTAAAGGCAGCCTCCCATCTCCAGTTCACAGCACATCAGTCACATGCTTATCAAACTACACAACTGCTACCGACAGTCCTTCCTGACGCCGTCCAGGGCTTATTTTTTCAGTCTTTCCAAGCCTGCAGACAGCTACTCCCAGAAGAATCTGAACTCTGCTATTTACACAAGGCTATTTGTACACTCACACTAAAGATTATCTGGTCTTTAGTTGCACCTACAGATTGTTCAGCTCCTAACCCCCACGAAGATATCAATATTTTTTTTTAATTTTTTTTTTAACAGAAAACACAGGACATATTGCAAGTAAGGATAACAAAGACATTAAACGTTTGTCTGCCTGTACTTGTCTGGAACCAGAGGTCCACCTTCTTCACCCTGGCTCTGCCAGCAGCTCTTGCAATACGTCTAACTCCAGTGCCAAACTTTCCTGCTCTATTAGACCTAACACTGCTCATTCTGGCTCAACACTCTGAAGGTGTCAACATTAGCCAAACCACTCCATTGCTTTTTGCTGTCTAGGAACGCCAGCCTTTCTTTGCCACCCTGGCCGCACTGCTTGGCATTAATAAAAACTGGGAAGCAGAACATTCTTAGGGCTTGGGAACTTTTACCTCAATGTTGCTTCTAAAAAAAAAAAAAAAAAAAAAAAGCCACAATCTGTTCCTTACTCTGCCCCATCGCACTATTTCCTAACTCTCAGCAGAACCACTTATCTTCCTCTATAATGTTAAAGAAGTCGTCCTGCTCATGTTAAACAGCAAAAATCATTATCTACATGTTTCTCAATTTGGAGCCAAAATATTTATCAGACCAGATGACTTGCTCATTGTTCCTTTGTGGCAGAGGCATCTTGTTCTCACTTCTCTGAACTTACCTGCATTACACACATAAAAAAAGAAAAACTACAAAAATTTCCTAATACATTCTCTCCCTGCATATGTGTTATATTTAGAGGAAGAACTACTCTGAATATCATTTTCAGGGCATCAAAAAATGATCTTAGCTACAACAATTAAAGTCTAATTTTGTCATATATAGCAGCAGTTCCCTCTAAGTTCTTTTCTCAGATCTGGTCTTGTCAAATAGAATTCTTGCAAAACATTTTTTAAAAAAAAAGAAAAACCAAGTAGATGTCATTACAAAATTCAGTTCACTCTTAGGACTACTACTTATGACTTTTATTACAGCCAGAGTGGCCTTTCTGTGAAGAAACATCCACTGTTTCCTGCATATCATTAAACCAAAGAGGGAACCAGCAACATGAAACTTAAGCATCCACAACACAAGCTCATCACCCTGCCTGTCCCATATCCTGTTACTATCAGGGAAGATTTTTTTATTTCTTAATTTCCTAACCAAATCAGAACACTGGAGTACTCAATTCAACTTCCAAAATGTTGACCTAGCTTTTCTTCAAACTTCACCTTCAGTTGTCCTGGGGAAAAAAAAAAAACAAGCAAAAAGCGTGCACACGAATGCAACTTTGAGTACTCCAAGAGGGTACTTTCAGATCTGCTCTGCTTGGAATTTACAATTACTGAGACATGCTTTTTAAAATTATTCAGGAATATAGTTGCTTAATTTCATAAATATTAAACCTATGCATATCGCTTATTAACATTTGGCAGCTAATGCAACCACAAAGAAGCAAGTCAGATGTCCTTCTTTCTCACAAACCCGCAGAATTATTGGCTTGAGTTACAATGCAGTAGAATGCAATTAAAAGAAAAAAAAAAACCACCTAATATCAAATTGTTTAAAAGGTTACTGCATTTGCTTTCTTTTTGAGAAGCACTTATTTTAAACATAGAGATTTACCACACCTGTGTTGGACAATTACCATATTCAACCTTACCATGGTAAACATTTACCCAACAAAAAGGGTAGAGCATGTTTGAAGACTCCTCAAGCTGGGCACCCAAACTCATTAGCTATTTTCATGATCCCAGGCTGCAGATTTTAGCCAGACTGAATTTTTAGAACCAAGGAAAAAGAATTTACTTCTCAATTTACTGATTGGAGATTGAGGATACAAACAATAGCTTTTCTTTTGCCAAGGTTACATCTCAGAGCAGAACCACAACTTCAATTTCCGAAAAGTACTTATGAGGAATGAAGAGTAGAGCTCTGCTAGCTTTGCTAAAGCAGGCAAGAAGTATTACTAAGCAGACATGCCAATTGATAGCTCAACAGAGAAAAAAGAAGATTTTCTAAATACGTCAGTTGTAAAACAAACTAATAATATAACTGAAGCATTAACACCACTTCATCAGAAGTATTAAGACCATGATTCAGAGTGAAATTTAAAAGCAAATATTCATTGTCAAAACTGGATGGCAGAAGGAAATAGCCTCTTGGGTAATTCAGCAACGATTTAATCACCTCCCATGACTAACTCGGAGAGACTTTGGAAGAGTAATGGGATGGAACACAGTTCAAAGACCATCTAATCCCAATTAATAAAAACAGGAATAACTCCAAAAAGACAAAGAAGAAAGATGACCTAGATTTCTATTCCCTAAGAAGTCATGAAAAAGCTTTCTTTCTGAAGGAACGCATCCCACTTTAAAAAAAAGTTATTTTGCTTCTTCCTTTGAGGATGCAGACACGTTATGATTGTGCAACTATTTCAACCAACCACCAGTTAACCTAACTTCCCTTGGTAGAACTGACAAAGGTGAGTAAAAACCTCCCTGATGTGTCTCCCAACTCACCCAGAAGAAACAAAGAGATTTTTCTCACAGATGTAAATCGTTGGGAATGAAATAGGCTACATGGTTTTCAATACTTACCTCACCAAAGCAAAGTAGGCATTTTTAGGACCACACAAAATTCCTTTTCTGGTTGAGATTTTTAGCTACATGTAGTCCCAATCTGCTTTATTCCACCGAGACTACATAGTTTTTCATGCAAGTACGAATCTACCACCCAGGAATCTAATTCGAGATGTGATAGGGCAAGAGCAGCAAGAAAACAAGCCTAAGAGACAAAACAGAGCACTTGCTTTCCCAGATAAGCCATCTTTTTAAGCATGCAGCTTCACAAAATGGTGCAAGCTAAATTAACAGTGTGCCATAGCAAGGTACTTCCTTCAACCCTATTCCTACCTTACTTTTGGACGCACGTTCCTACAGATTAACTTGCATCACCTCTGATGCCTGTCTACCATTCACAAGCCACTCCAACTCACTAGCCCTGTACAAACACCACCACATAACTTATCAAAAAAGCTTCTCATTTTCTGCCAGGTTAGCAAACTCGATCAACTCCTGCATGGAGCAGTAAGTACTAGTAATTACCAGAGTATGGTGGCTCTTTTCCTTGTGCCTGCTGCCTGTTCATGGGTCCTGCATTCACGTGCACATTTCTATGGTTCAACCAGCACTACTCATACCATTTACACTCATGAGCCTGCACCCCACTTTTGTATTAATAAAAATGTGATAGCCTAAAAATCATATACATCACAGCCAACTTCTATGGTACAAATGACAGCCCTGAATACAGTATCATTGTATTTGTGTATCTTGCATTTAAGATATTTTCTTTGGGAAAAAAGCTTGCCGAATAAAATTCAAATATGTATTTAAGCACCTAATTCCCACATGCTCAAGTTCAAAGTTCCAGGTCTGACAGATCCTTACTGCCTACTTGTAGTTGGACTTCTTCACTCAAACTCACTTGGCTGAAATACGGTTTTATGTTATTTTCCACAATCTCCAGGGCTTCCCCCCATCTTAGAAGAAAGGCATTTTCTTGAACCACACTGCAGAGAAGAATGCAGCAGGAAGCCAAGCAATCCTTTCACTTGGAAGGAGCTTAAACAAGAAGATTCCAAACTTTTTTCCAACAACTCCAGCCTCACACACTGGCATGAGACCCCACTGCCCCAAATTCACCAGGGATGTTCCTACTTCCAACTCTGGGGGAATCTGACAGCCACAAAACTCCAAATGCTCCTAACATTAAAATAAATATGCAAATAATGGAACCTCTGTTTCTTCATTTTAGCAGCCGTTAGCACCGCAATTAGAGTTCTCAGAGGATGCACTTACCCCCTAATGAATCCCTGGAACAGCCATAACAGGGTGCAGGGCAGATTACAGAATCCCCACAACACAACTCAGTGAATTGATGTCTCCCCTGAGCAACGCAAAGTTGGGCCTAGAGATAGCAAGCGTTTTTATGCTGTCTTCATTTTGAAGCCTTATTAACAAATTAAACAAGAAATAAACACATCTCCCTCTGGGAAAAGGAGAGGAGAAAAAAAAAAAAGACATTTTAATAAGCAGCCTAGACACCTTTCCATAAGTCTCTTGCAGACAGGAAAAAGACACCAGAAAATCTTACAATAGAGCAAGTTCATTAACTGCCATCTAAGATTGCAGCAGTACATGAACAAACCCAAAACCACTACACTGGTAGCAGCTGAAATCAAGCCTATCAGTTTTCTGTACAGGCTGCTCTGGTACCGGTGCCCCTGTCTCCCAGAGATGTCAAGCATGGGAAAGACACTTTGCAGAGACAGCACAACAGCTAGCATGACACTGGGGAGGAAAAGGAGTTTCTTTGCTTTTGTTGGTCTGCAGGCATCCACGTTTCCTCTCTCTACGAGTCAGGATGGGTCACAAGTAGCTCCAGCAGCAGGACTGACTCCTAAGAAAGAGCTTTACATACCAGTTTCCCTCCTCCTCCCTATAGCAGGCAGTGAGACAAAAAAGCTGAACCAGCAGCCTCAGTTAACTACCTTTTTTACCTAAGATTTTCATGTCTGATTGTTGGAGACCATATGGTCCAAGTTTACAGCCAACAGTAAATTTCTTTACCCAGTCCTGTTTGCAGTAACAACTTTAACATTCTTTTAATGCAGTTTTCGGTAGATGCATTTCCTTTCCTCTTTATGCAAGTAAACCAGTGGGATACGCTTAACCTGCCTCCTAAAACTCAACACAGGCCACGAAATCCAAGCAGGCAAAGTAAAAGATAATTCATGATCTCAAATGAAGCCAGGTGGATTACAACTCCATTGGCAAGCACGCACCCAGCATCTGTACACTCAGAACAGACTTTAGGAATCATCTGAATAATCAAAAATTGTCATGCATGCATAAAGGCTTTTGAATATAATTCTTGAGAGTAAACTTTCAAAAGAAGGCAAAGCCATCAGTGCACCTTAGAAACTAATACACTGCAGAACTTTAATCAAGCATTGCTCCATAATTAGACACACTTTCCCCTGGACAAAAGCATCTTTAAAGCCAAGTATCTGATGCCTTGAACCTCTGTTATACTTAAGAAAATAAACTTTAAAAGACATTCATTATTCTTGAACTGAGCACTTCCATACTAAGTCCCATCCTAGAACAACTTTTAACTGCTAATTTATCATCTTCCCTCCCAGTGACAGGGAAGATTTATAGTGGAAAAGGCTTATTTAACATCACTCTAATGCCAAAACCACATGGTGTTACACTTTTGGCGATACTGGTCAAGAAGCAATAATCAAGGAAAACAAAATACTAAGAAATAACCCACCCCCACCCCTGAAAAAAATATTCCCATAATTCTAAGTCTTGGCATGGTTCCATTGGAATAAACTGCAATGGAAGCCCAACTTGAAGGATGTTTACAGCCGAGACCCAATGCCCGATTTCATCCTCTCGCACTCATCTGCCTACCCCTTATCTCCACCGCAGCACTGCTGTGCTTATCAGCAAGCTGACCCCTGCTCTGCCACAAGCGGACATGAACACATTCCGGAGCCCCAATGACCACAAGGGAACTGAACACGGCAAACATGCAGCATTAGGAGAAAGCCACTGTGAGTTCTTCTAACACAGGGGTCAAGCACACTGACACAGGAAGATACAGAAAGGACCAGGCAGGAGAAATGCTATCTGCATATGTTGCTGCCAAGATCCAGAATGAATTTGTTGGCAGGATCAAGGTCACAGTAAGAGAGAGATGGGAGGCCAACACAGGTACTCTAACACATAGTATCTACCCCAGATGAGTGAGATTTAAATTAATGAAGTGGGGAAGAGGAGAAGAATGAACAGCCAAACCTCCAAAGCACAGGACTTCATAGCAAGAGGAACCTTCAGTGCAGGCATCTGTCAAAAAAGAAGGAACAACACACTGCCCAACAAGTTGCCAAATACTTTGAGATTAGCTTTGTTTATATAGCAGGTGAGAAGAAAAAAAGAAAAAAGCACCCAAAAAAAAACCAACCCAAAAAACACCACACACAACCACACATGATAAAAGGAAGGCTCTTCTAGTTTCATTCTAACCAAAGGGGAGGAACTGGCTAAGAACGTGAAAGTGGAAACAACTTGGCTGACAGAAGGCATAAGGCAGCAACTCTCACAATTCTTCAGAAGGGCAAAACACAGAGCCACAAAATAAAGGAAATGAACTAATGGTAAAGCCACAAGCTATCTGAAACCTGGGAGAAAGACCTGAAGCTTACTGACATATCTTCTCAGCTAAGTATAGGCTCTTTAATGACTTGAAATTCAAGAGATTCTGCACAAGTGCAAATCAAATCACTGAAGGTCACTTAATGAAGTGACTAGAACAGTTAACAAAATAGGAACAGTCGAAGCATTAGGAAAGAAACTACTGGGAGGCAACACTGAAGGTAACATGAAAATATTCCTTCAGAACGTCTGCAGTGAAAGAAAGAGCAGTTAAAGTAGGAGCACATTAACCCACTATTCAATGGGAAGAAAAAATCTCTAACAGATGATGCCAAGGCACTTGAGGCTTTTTCTGTATCGATCTTCATTCAGTAAGAGGGATTAACTGGCTAATGTAACTCATAAGGCAGCAAAATGAGCTGCAAGAACACAAGCTAGAACCGGGAAACACATTAGAGCAATTGCTCCAAACCTCCCAAGCCAACAAAGTCAAGACGCTGAATTTCCCATGCATATTTATCGGCAGACTTCAAACAGAAAGCATGACAAAGGCAATATGCTTCTGCTGACAACTTAATAAGCTTCCATAAACCTATGGACTATATTCAGGGGTTACAGCATTAAAAGAGTATGTCAAGGTTTTCAAGTCTGGTAGACATAATATTTACCCTTTGAAAACTGACAAAGGCAGTTATCAAAGACTATCTCTGCTCTCTGCATTAAGTTCCAGCAGCCTGAAGAAAGGGAAAAGCACCTGCCTCAGAAGAGCAGGAAACTGAATACGCAGGGAAACACAGACCAGTAAGGGTTACTGTCAGTCCCTGGGAAAATGCTGAAATAAATAATCAGACAAACAACCCATCTCCTGCATATTTCAGATAACGAAGCAGATAAGATCCAACCCACAATTTGTTAAGAACAAATCATATCAAACAAATTTTATTTACTCCAATGACACAGTAACAATGTAGGTAGCAAAACGGCAACTAGAGGCAATATAGTTTGGGTTTAACTAGGCTTTTGACACTCTTAAATTGACAGTCATATAATCTAAACAAATACGGTACATACTGAAGTACTGAGAGATGATTAGAAACCCATACTCAGAGATAAGTTATCATTATTTCAGTCAGAAAGAAAAAAAGGTAGCAAGCCCATTCACATGGCTCTAATCTTTTAACATTTTCCACTGTTACAAAAAGTAACCTGGGGGGCTGGGGGTAAAGGCTGTTTAGCAAGGAACTTCCCGCAGGCAACTCCGTATTTTGCTCTGCCTCAGTTTGATTCTTGTGGTCACAAGCAACAACTTTGAAGATCTCTCAGACAACAACTTGTCCACAAATTACACATGGGAAAATATCAGGACAGAAAGGTCATTTACTTAAGTTAACAGTATAATCTAGGACAGTTACAAGCGCTTCAATGGAGGGACTCAGAATCCAAAGTCACGTGAAGCAAGAGCAAAAGTCACCTGAAGTAATATGGAGTTTGACAGCACAAAAAGGTAAGAGTAATCAGCTGCATAACACAACATGGAAGGCAAGGTTAAATACTGTTCTGATATGTTAAGTGGTAAAGTGCTAAAGAATCTGGGGTTTATGCTGAACATAAATCACACACATCATTGCAAAAAATAAAAAATACGTAAAGACTTATCATCCTACTGAGATGTATGAAATGCAGGTATCATATGAAAAGCGCATGAAATAATTTTGACTCTGCCTGTTGTACTAAGGACTCAGGTGGAGCACCATGTCCAGTTTCAGTGTTCCAGAAAAATGCAAACCAAGTGGAAAAAGCCTCAAGAAAAGCAGTGAGAATAACCCACAGATGTATAAGAATAAAAATTTAAAAATCACTGAGGAGAAGAGACCGAAGGAATGGGATTTCTTAAGTGTGGAAAACACCACAGAGAAAGCCCCCAAAACACATGACACGTTCCTGCAGAAGAGGTGCAGTTCACAAGGTGTATAAAATGCATGTTAGAATTCTTAAATGCTTAAACTATAGCAAATAAATGTAGACTACAAATTAGAAGTATTTTCAATGGTAAGAACAGCAAACTATTGGAATAGATTGCCTAAGAAGGGTAAACCTCCATCAGAAACTTATGTTAGCTCATTTGCTTTGAGAACTAGTTAAACATTCCTTCCTTGTGCCTGAAATACCCTGAATTTATGAAAGAACAAATGTCAATTACCTCCCCTTTTTCCCTCATACTTCATTCACAGGTGCCTCATCTGAGCTTCCAGCTTCTAGATGATCAGTTATTATGAGAATTTATTAACCGTTACTAAGAAATTACTTCCAGCATGAAAGCTTTGTAACATCATATGGATACAATAATAAAAACACAACCTTCAAGGAGTTATTGGAAGGATATTACAGAGGAAAAGTGACCCACTTGAACCACATCAAGATGGAGAGTCCTTCATTACATCAAAACCAGAGAAATCCAGAGATCCCACCTCCACAGTGACTTGAACTTTACCGTCATGCACATGCTTTAAATCAGTGGTGGCCACCTACACAGATACCCTTTGCTGGGAAGGTAAAGGAGGGACTAACAGACCTTGCTGGGTCCAGGTAAGGTCAGTCTGGGTGGGTCTGCATAGCCCTCTCCCAGTAAGCACCCTGCAGAGATACCTGGCTGGCTCAACCCAGGGCCACATGGATCCAGACTACTGATCTGGTCTCGGATAAAACACTTGCCAAATGCAGAAGTGCAAACAACAAGAGCTGAGGGAAGCAGAAGCAGTCCTTGCGCAGCTGGAAAAAAACAAGGGAAGCAAGACAAGGACATCAACCCCAAATAAGGTGTCAGCAGCTGGACCCAGTAAAGCACAAAACATGACTAATTTTCTTAAGCAAAGCTCAGCTACAAAAAAAACCACTGAGAACCAAAGTAGGAAAGCAAACTGAAACATGCTGTCCTCTGCTGGAAGTGCCTCTGGAGGAGCTTGAAAGCAGAAGATCATCAAGACCACTAGTCCTTTGATCTTCACTGGAATACAAGATAAAAGCATCATTTGAAACCTGCACTGCCTTGCCTAAATGTGGCTGTTACCTTTTGAACTCCAGCTAATGCTGCACTTCTACACAGCCAGCAGCATCACTGTCACCGAAGGGGCACTCCTGATGACACCCTCTCCACGACCACCACTAACTACTGGGAGATCATCTCCTGCTCTCCCACACACCTTCCCTCATGGCAACAGAAGTGTTTATGTGGCCACAGAGAGCAGGATCAGGGAGCTGGATGAAAGCTAACACTTTTTATCTAAGAAAATAACATAAATCCTTTGTTGCAATCCAGTTCCTTCATCCTGTTCAACACTGTGTCAAGTTAAGTAAAGCTTTCAGGCTGTGTCTTTTCAGTGTAATTTATATGCCATTTAAAAATATAAACAACTCAACATACACATCACAGGAAAGATGAAAAAAAAACACAAAAGATGAACAAACAAACAACAACAACAAAAAAAAAAAAAACCACCAAAAAGAGCTGCTACTGCACTATGAGGCTTCTATCACCAGTAACCAGAAAGAATTTAGATTAGAACCTTTAAAACTTCCACACTAAGGAAGATCTCCAGATCTGAAAGTGAATGATTTCAGACTACGTATGCCTTAAAACAGCTAGAGCCAGTGGTGGGTATTATCTAAGTGTTCATCTCTGGGGAAAAAAAAAGAAAAACTCGTGACTCTTGTTGCAAAAAGAAAAAAAATACTGAATGAGTAAACACCACCACCAGCACAGGTTCACAAGAGGATTTTCCAACATTTAAACCAGCATCAAACCTTCAGACAAAGCATTCCTCATTCAGGAGAATTAACACGCCAAAAAAATGACACAAATCACTTATTTTTTCCTTCCCTTAACTATCCAAGCACAGTATTAAATACACGTAAGAAGTGTTTAAATTGATAAATGTATTTTTCTCTAGGTTCCCCGTTTCATACCCCGAAGCCTCACACCCCTTCGGGACAGGAGCCGGTACCGAACACGCCGAGTCCCCTCCGTTTCCACACACACACACACACACCCCCTCCGCCCTCCCCCGAGCATTTCCCTACAGAGAAGCCGCCGAACGCACCGCCTCAGACCCACACCGCCATCCAGACCCTGGCCTCAAACGGAACCGCTGCCGCCGGGAGAGCCGAGCGGGGGACACGAGGGGCCCGCAACCGCCTCGCAAACGCCCGCACGGGTCCCGCGGAGCCCCGCAGGACCGGGCCGGGCGGCCGGGGTCGCCCCCACCCCCCGCACCGGCCGGGGGAGCGATCGTTCCCCTCAGACCCCGTCGCCCGGGCCCCCCCCTGCAGAGGAGCAGCCCCCGGGCCGGGGCGCTTCTCCCCTCACCGCGTCCGTTTCGCACCCCCCCCCCCCGCCCGGTCCCCCTCAGGGCGGGGCGGCGGCCCCACTCACAGCGTGTGCCCGCAGACGTTGACCATCAGCTTCAAGGACGGGTTGCGGTACTTGGTGGTCTTGCACCGCGGGCAGCCCTGGTCATCCATGGCCGCCGCCGCCGCCTCCCCCTCCCTCCTTCCCTCCCTCCTTCCCTCTCCCTCCCTCCGCGCCTTCCGCCTTCCGCCGCGCGGTGCCGCCGCCAAAGGGGTCCGCCGGCGCCGCTCGCCGTCCCCCGCGTTCCGCCCGCCGCGGGGGCCCGGCCCGGCCCGGCCCGGCCCGCCTGGCTCCGCACCCCTCCCGGCCCCGACCACCGCCAGGCAGAGCCAGCCAGCGGCGGGGTGGGCCGGGCCGAGCAGGTACGAGCCGCCGCGGGGGCAGCACCTGCCTGGCGTTGGGGCGGGGAGAGGGGGCTGGGGGGGGGGGGGGGGGGCGCAGGCTGTCCCGGCCCGAGAGCTCCGGTTGTAACGGCGGGGGGGGGGGGCAAGGGGAGGGGCAGGACAGGACAAGACAGGACAGGACACTCTCGCCCTAATGAATAATCAACAGGAGGCCGCTGCGGGGCGGTAGCTCCCTCGCCCCGCTGCCGGCCCGGCCGAGGTGCCGTACCTCACCCCCTGAGGGTTTTAATTCTTCCCACCCCAACGCCCTCCCCGCCCGGGGAAAGGCGCTTCGGCGGCGGCGGCGCAGGTGAGGGCGAGCCGCCGCCGCCCCCCCGGGGCCGTCCCTGCGGCGGGGCGCCGCGCTCCAGGTGGAGGTGGGGAGCGGAGGGGAGGGGGGAGAGGAGAGGAGAGGAGCGGGGCCGTTTGATTGACGGTTGCCATGGAGACGCGGGAGCCCCCGCCCCCCCGGCGCGGCGCAGCCAATGGGCGGGCGCGGCCGGGCCAGCAGGCTGCGGTGCCATATAGTATTGCAGCGGGGCTGGGAGTCACGTTGGGGGGAGCCGCGGAGAGGAGCCCGTTTACACTACTTTGCTATAGCAGCTATCGTTAATGGTTATTGCGTGGCCGGGAGGAAACCTGATCGGCTAGAGCCGGCCGAGAGCAGGAGGAGGAGGAGGAGTGGACTTTCCAGAGAGATAGGAAGGGGGGAGAGGAGGAGAAGGGGACTGGGGGAAGGGAAAAAAAAAAAAAAAAAAAAAAAGAAAAATCAAACCGAAGCATGTCTTCTGCCTCCCCCACGGACGAGATCACGAGCGCGGTGGAGATCAAGCAGGAAAATGTGATGGAAATCCTCTCTGAAGCCAGCAAGGTGCCCCCCGACGGGGCCGCGGCGGGAGCCCTCAACCCCGCGCCGCCGCCGCCCCCTCCCGCCGCGGCCCCGTTCCCCATGGAGCACGCAGGCTCCGCCGCCGCCGGGGAGGAGGGAGCCGCGGACCAGGTACTGCTCCACACGGAACTCCTGGCCAGGAATCACCACGCTGCCTCCTCTCCCTCCTCCTCCTCCTCCTCCTCCTCTTCTTCTTCTTCTTCTTCCTCCTCCTCCTCCTCCTCCTCGCAGACCCCCCTGGCTTTCTCCCCGGACCACGTCGCCTGCGTCTGCGAGGCGCTGCAGCAAGGTGGGAACCTGGACCGCCTGGCCAGGTTCCTGTGGTCGTTGCCCCCGAGCGATCTGCTACGTGGCAACGAGAGCCTGATGAAAGCCCGGGCGCTGGTGGCTTTCCACCAGGGCATCTACGCCGAGCTCTACAGCATCCTGGAGAGCCACAACTTCGACTCCTCCAACCACCCGCTCCTGCAGGAGCTCTGGTACAAGGCTCGCTACACCGAGGCGGAGCGAGCCCGGGGCAGACCCCTGGGGGCGGTGGACAAGTACAGGCTGCGGAGGAAATACCCTCTGCCCAGGACGATCTGGGACGGCGAGGAGACGGTCTACTGCTTCAAGGAGAAGTCCCGCAACGCGCTGAAGGAGTTCTACAAGCTGAACCGGTACCCCTCGCCGGCCGCCAAGCGCAACCTGGCCAAGATCACCGGGCTGTCCCTCACCCAGGTCAGCAACTGGTTCAAGAACCGCAGGCAGCGGGACCGCAACCCTTCCGAGACCCAGTCCAAAAGGTGAGGGCAAACTTTCCTCCCCGCCCCCTCTCCCGCCCGCCTGCCTTCCCTCTCCCGGCTCTTTCTTCCCTTGCAAACATGGCGCTTACCTTCCGTGCGCCTCGTCCTCCCCTCCTTCCCCCCCCTTCCCGCTCCCTCGCTCCCAACACACCCACCCGGGCCCGGGCACGCAGGCATGCGAGCCGCGCCGAGGCAGAGCGGGGAAAACTTTCCCGGCCCCCGCCGCCCCCTTCCACCTCGCCGCGCTCCCCTCTCCCGCCGCGCCCGGCCCGCGCCGCCGCCCCTTCCCCCCCCCCCCCCCGGGCCGGGGGAGCCGCCGGGCGCCCCGCGGACGCTGGCGGCGCGGCGGGCTCCGGGGAAGGGACGGGAGAGGGGAGACGAGACGGTGTGTGGGGGGGGTGTTTTTATTCGATTGCCGCTCCTGACAGAGTTAATCATTGACGGCGGCCGGAGGACGCGCGGGGGTGTGGGGTCCCGCCGCTCGCTCTGTTTTGAAACCTGACTCGGGAGCGGGCCGGGCTCGGGTTTCAGCGGGGGAGCGGGGCCGGCCGGGCCTCGCCTCGCCTCGCCTCAGCGGCGGCACCGCCGGACTCGGCCCGCCGCAGGCCTCCGCCTCCAGCCCCGCGGCCGGTTTGCTTCCCCGCGGGGCGGGAGAGCCTCCCCCCCCCCCACCACCCCCGCCTTCCCTCGCCCGCCCGGCCCCGCTCCGCCTGCGCCCGGCCCGGGGCTCTGCCCGGGCTCACCACCACCCCCACCCCCCCTTCCCGCCCCGGGCGGTGAGGGGCCGCGGCGGGGGCTCGGCGCCGCGAGGCGGGCAGGTGGAGGTGACCTCCCCGCTCCCGCCTCCCTCCTTCTTCCCGGGGCAGGGACGGGAAGGGAGGGGAGAGACGAAGGGGGGGGGGGGGGGGGGAAGAAAGAGCGGGGAGAGGGGGAGGAAGGGAGGGAAGGAGGGAAAAAAATCGGCGGCCGGCGGAGGGCCCCAAGGCATTTCTCAACCAAGGGCGCGATTGTGCCGCCGCGGCCCCCTCTCCGCGGGACACATCAAAGGGCGAGGGGGGGTGGGGGGCGGCGGCGGGGGGAGGGAGGGAGCGACCGAAAAATGCAGCCGAGGGCGGACCAGTCAGCAAAAAAAAAAAAAAAAAAAAAAAAAATTAAAAAAAAAAAAAAATACCCGGCGCAGCTCCGGGCGGAGGGGCTCGGCGGGGCGGTGGCGGCAGCCTGGGGCGGCCCCGCGGGGCGCGGCACAAAGGCCGGCCGGCCCCCCTCACCCCCCCCCCCCGGCCGCCGGGCAGAGCCTGAGGTGACTCCGCCGGCACCTGGGGGTAGCGCCGGCCCGGCCCCCCGGGGGGGGCTCCTCTGCCTACTTCCCCCGCCCCGGGGGGCCGGGGGTGGTGGGGGGCCCGGGGGCGGCAGGCCGAGGCCGGGAGGGAGGGTCGGGCGGTGCTTCCCGGCCTGCTCTCACCTCCCGCAGCTGCCGCCCAGCGATTTACCACATGGCTGCGGCCGGTCTCACACGTGTGGGCACCCTGGGCCGGTGGAGGGCGGGGGGGGGGGGGGCCCGGGCAGCCCCCTTCGGTCGCCCCAGTGGGTTGGCTGGGGAGGGGGGATTTATTTACAAGTCCGTAACCCAGGCTGTAAAGTTTCTCCTCGGCGAGCGTGGGATTTGATGTGTCCTTTTCCAAGAAACCTCCCCCTTGGCTTGAAATTTCGTTTAAAGTGCCTTGTGAAGGCAAAACACCGAAAAAATTGTTCGGGAAAACTCTGACGAGCTGTATCAAAAGCAAGGAGTCCCCCTTGGTGCAGAGCTCGCTGGCACGCCATGGTAATGCAGTGTCATCTCTCCGTCTTTTCCCATAGCGAGTCAGATGGCAACCCTAGCACGGAAGATGAATCCAGTAAGGGGCAGGAGGATTTATCTCCCCATCCGCTCTCCAGCTCATCCGACGGCGTTACCAGCCTCAGCCTTCCTGGCCACACGGAGCCCGTCTACATGCAGCAGCTCGGAAACACTAAAATAGCCTTGAGCTCATCGGGCGTCTTGTTGAATGGAAACCTCGTGCCTGCCAGTACCTCTCCCGTCTTTCTCAATGGTAGCTCTTTTCTTCAGGGACCCAATGGTGTCATTCTCAATGGACTCAGCGTGGGGGCTTCGCAGACGGTTACCTTAAATTCGCCCAAAACCACGTCGAGCGTTGTGAGCAACGGGGTGGCCATTACTGACATACTGTCATCTTCGTCAGAAGACGTTAAGGACTTCAAACTTCTTCAGGCTTCGGTTCCCAATGCCGCAGCAGCCACCTTCACCCCCAGCAACATCCCAGTCTCATTCCCAGGGTTGATACCGAGCTCAGAGGTGAAAAGGGAAAGCGTACAAACTGCTGCTTCCCAAGACGGAGGCTCCGTAGTTACTTTTACTGCTCCTGTCCAAATAAACCAGTATGGCATTGTCCAGATCCCCAATTCAGGAACAAATGGCCAGCTGCTGAACGGAAGCATCGGTTTTTCTTCTCTGCAGCTGCCTCCCGTTTCTGTGGCAGCTTCACAAGGTAAAAGTTTTGTCTCTTACAGCAAGAGGTATGAGAAAAAGTTGGAATCGGGCACACTTAGCATTTCCGAAGCTGTGGTCCTTTTCCTCCAAGGTACCAGGATTGTATCTCAGCCACAGCCACACACAGTACATCAAATAACACCTTTTGCCTTCCTTTATAGTGGGTTATGCTCGTGGGCAGACTGTTAGATGAGGGTGAGCTCCTCTCCTAAGAGAGCAGAGAAGGAGGTCTGGTATTTTACACCCCTTTCATCTCATGCTGTTCTCAGAAGTCTGTGATACCAGTCTTCACAAATATCTGTAAATTTTACACGTTTCGGTAATTCAAAATATTTCCCGTTTGCAGTTGAAATCTTTTAATGAGAAGGTTAATGAAAATTGCAGCAGCTGGAAATTGTTACTGTTGTTCTTGTGGTGGTTGTTTTGGTTTTTTAACCAAAGCATTTCATAAAAATGAATTTTAAATGGCTATAGACACAACAAGACCAAGCAGTTACACTCGTACATTTTCAGTTCTATAATTAAGAAAGATGAAACTGCAGAGAAACAATAGAAATATGCAATAGCTTGTAGATATAAAATGTGAGGGTATTCGGATAAAACTGCCCTCAGTCCAAGGGAAATATGTCATCGCAGGTTCACGTGCCAAGTGTGCAGGCTCCTCCCAAAGTTTGCTTTAGAGTTTGTCTTAACATACCATAGCCTGAAACTTGCGGCCAGCCAGGAAGAACCCCAGGGAGCACAAGCCTAGTTCTGGATCCTTGTTCTGAAGCAGGTCCATTATAAAGCACAACTTTGTTACTCATTAGCCACTGTATCTTTGGTTATGAAAATTATAAACTTGAATGAATCTTTCTACTTTCAGGAGCTGTGAGTACTATAATGAAAATCAAACTGTGTTCATGTTAGCTTATTTGAATTAAACGTGTATAGGGAGTGAATTTTTCTTGCTGTTAATACGGGGAGGAACATTGAAGCTCTACAAACATTTTAAATGGGTGTGCAA
The DNA here is from genome assembly GCF_929443795.1 of Astur gentilis. Taxonomy (NCBI): domain Eukaryota; kingdom Metazoa; phylum Chordata; class Aves; order Accipitriformes; family Accipitridae; genus Astur; species Astur gentilis. The sequence goes on from NC_064904.1 coordinate 16,676,093, forward strand.
TTATCCTAAAATGTGGCACTCACAGTCACTGGAAGTTGTTGGTACGTAGTTTAACCAAGATGAAAAAGAGAAGACATTTAGTCTGAATACCACCTGTAATTACAAAAGCCAGTTAATCCACGTGCTCCGAGGCATAAACTGACAGCCAGCAAAGGTGAGAAAGAAAGTTCTGTCCCTTTAGTAGTGTGGGACTATTGTATTTGAAAGTCCTAAGATTCATAATAAGCTCCTCTCTGAACGTTTTCCCTGTTGTTAAAACTACCGATTCCTACTGGAGAGTGATCCACCATTTGTCTAGTCTGGTGCAGAGAAAAGTCAAGATCTGTGTTTGCTCCTTTGATTTCTTTTTTCTTTTTGTTTTTCTTAACATGAGAAGGATGGATAGCCAGCTGCCTATTCCAAGTGAAGTGTGCTGCAGGCTATTTTAAGTAAGCGGCAGTAAATGGTATCTTATTGTCAGGTAACTCCAAGTTGTCTCACTTTATTCTTCCAGTTTACACGTATGAGTAACATCTTCCAAAAAATTATCATTGATTAACAGAAGTGAATAGGGAGCTAAAATAGTCCCCAGGTGAGAAGTTAATCTTCAATGCTGTTCTAAAAAATTCAGGTGTCTCCAACTGTAGCCTCTTATAATTAAACTGCTTTTGAGAAAGAGAGGCGTTTGAAGTGGGACCCAGTCCCAAGAGCCTGTATATCTTTTTTTAGGAATAATTATAATGACAACTTACACAGCATGTCCAGTAAAACCAACTTCAGGTCATCTCTGGCCACCTCTTCTTGCTTTGTCTAGCTGCGACATCATGCAAGCAGCGCCATGGCTTTCAGCAAGGGTAGGCAGTCACTGGGTGACTTCACACAGCATGGTGGATGTGGTAGGGTTAGGCTTTTGGAAATAAGTGATAGAACAAGGTGAAAGGCAATACGTCTGAGTGCTTGATGGACTACCTAGTTAACCTGACAGAAGTTACTGGGTTTTGATGTTTTCTGTACTCGGGGTGACTCAGGTAGGTTCTGCCCAGCAGTAGTCGTTTTCATGTGACGTGTCTCCAGTTCCCACACACAAGCTGTAGTCTGTCACTGAACTATCTTTAATAGCTTTTCATGCTTCTATTCTTAGATAGAAATTGAGTGGTGGCAACTAGTGAAGGCCAAAGCACGTTCGTTTTAGTCACGTGGCTGGGGACTCTTTGCCCCTTAATGAGAGTCTGAAAGATACCTAATATACAAGAACTTTTTTTTTTTCTTTCTTTCTAGAAGCAGTTTCTATTAACGGCTTTTATTTCTATATACCAAATTTTCTTTCACCTGTTAGAAACAACGCTGTTCTGTGTTGCATGCATGAAATATTGGCATATGTGTGTACTGCAAACATAAAAAAGACCAAAACATTTTAACAAAGTGCCTGCACAACTCTCTGCCAGCTATAATCTGTTTTCCTTTCTTTTGCTTACCTTTCTCTAGGTAATGTTTCAGTAAATCCCAGCACATCTGACGGAGGAACTTTTACAACTGAATCTTCAACAGTGCAGCAAGGAAAGGTTTTCTTCAGCCCCCTTGCTCCGAGTGCAGTTGTTTATACGGTTCCCAATTCAGGTCAGGCAGTAGGCTCTGTCAAGCAAGAAGGACTGGAAAGAAGCCTTGTGTTTTCTCAGTTGATGCCAGTCAGTCAGAACACGCAACTAAATGTAAACATGTCTTCTGAAAATATATCCAGCGGAGGACTCCAGTCCCTGGCCTCCTCATTAGTGAATGTAACGCCCTCACATAATTTTTCCCTCACACCACCAACTCTCTTAAATGCTGCAGAACTGAACTCTGGTATCTCGGAGAGCCAGTCCATGTCATCGCCCGTGACCAGTACCTCTACCGTGATATCTATCAGCAACACTAACTATGCAACCCTGCAGAACTGTTCCCTCATTACCAGTCAAGATCTGTTGTCCATTTCTACAGCACAGCCTGCGCTTGGAGAAATAGTTTCTACAAGCGGAGACCGTGTCAGCCACCCCTCTGCACAAGTACATGAAGATTTTGTCAGAGAGCACAGGTTAGTTCTGCAAGCCGTACCTGATGTCAAAGAGAATTTCTTACCTAATTCAGAGAGTAAGTCAACTGGCAATTTAATGATGCTGGATTCGAAATCCAAGTATGTTATGAGTAACATGGTTGACACGGTTTGTGAAGAACTGGAAACGGACAAAAAAGAACTTGCCAAACTGCAGACAGTTCAGATGGATGAAGATATGCAAGACTTGTAACTTTTTTTTTTTCTTGCTTTCTGTTTTGATAGATAAGTCTCCTGTTGAGGCCCTAACAAGCACCAAGTGGGGTTTTTTTTTTGTTGTTTGGGTTTTGTTGGCTTTTTTTTTCATTTAAAGAAAACAGAACATTTAAATGGTCTGAATCGATGTACAGAGGAATCTCTGGCAATGGAATTAGGTTGCCACACTTGGTTTGCATGCAGTATTCTCTTTTAAGCAGATTAAAGGAGAAAGGAAGTGCCAGGGCAAGTACCGAGCGAATGGGTGCAGGTTTGGCTAAGAGACACTACTCTGATAATTTAACTAGACTCTCCATAGTACAACATACTCTCAACAGTAAGTATACACTCCTAACTTTAGATAGAAAACAAAAGTCTCGCTCTGAAAAGGTAGAAACAACGCGGTCATTTTTGCTGTTTACTTCTAGTCCATGGGCATTGAGAAATTTTTAAGGAACTCTAGACGATACCTCACCGGCTACTTCTATGTTGTTTGAGGTTAAGAAACGAAACAAAGTCATAAGTAATATTGTTACTGGTGTATTTGCTTTTTTTCCAGCAGACCTGCTTTCAAACCAAAAATGTCACATCAAACATTTACAGGTTTCTAAATGCTATAGCTAGCATTTTGTCAGTGCACCAGAAAAAGCATCATTTGAAACTCTAATTATGCAACTCAGAAGCTTTCTCTCCAGTATGAATGTAAATATTGTTTCAGTTCTTATAAAGGAGACTTTTTTTTTAAATTAGTACAATGATTTTATTTATGGGTTATGTTCCCTTTCACTTTAGACACAAGGCATTGAAAAGGAAAGCATTTTCTGGCTGTTTAATTTATTTTTATTGTTTGAGCAGGAAGTAAACGTAGTTATTTCTGACAAGGTTTTACTTTTTTTGTAGTTTTTCAAGCAATAGACTGTAAAAGTAAAATGTTAATCACACTGAAACTAGAAAATGAACTCCCAGTCTCACAAACCCAGGAGGTCCCTGTCTCTACCCCCTCTGTCTTTGTGTTCAGGGGTTTTTTGTTTGTTTCGTTAGTAATTTGCGAATTAGTTGAACCTTTTTGTGTATTTTTTACAGAATTCCACGTGCCTTTCTTCCTAGTGGCCTTATCTTTGTTACTAAAGCACAGTGGCAGGAGGAATAAAAACACTGATTTGCAAATATCCGTCCTCAGGGCCAAATCCTGATGCCTTACTTCTGCAAGTAGACCCACTGACTTCGGTGCCCCTACTTGCACGAGTAAGAAGAGTTTTAAGTCTGTCAGTCATTGTGGGTGACATTTACTAGCAGTGCAGAGCGCCAAAGATAGGTCCTTCTGCAGCATGTCAGCAGGGCAGGAGGAGTCCGGAGAGGGACCATGGGCAGAGCCGTCGTGCCGAGGGAGAGGTCTTGGCTCCAGCCTCAGGCAGATGAACAGGAAAGGTTGGATGGGCAGGCCAGGGAAGGGAGCTCCATGTTTACATGGACCCATTGGCCAAATATATTGGCTCATGTGGGAGGGCTTCAGCTGCTGTTCAAGCAAGCAGGCCCCCATCCAGGAGTGCACTTAAGCGTGTATTTATATATCCTTCCAGAATAAGCAGCGTGGGGGCTGATGGTGGGAACTGCAGCTGCCCGAAGGCCTCCTGGAAGCAGCCATGGTCTTTGCCTGGCTGGGGATGGGTCTCCTCTTCCTTCGCCCCCGTGCACTGCGCCGGGGACAGCAGAAGCAGGTGGGCTCTGGGCAGGTAGAGCAGCTCTTTTCCTCCAGCGGAGTTTTTGTAGCATGGAAAAGCACATCCTTAAGCTTTAAAATAATAATAAGAATGCAGATGTATAAAAATGACATGCTGTTAATCTTTGTGGTTTTGATTTGTTATATTTTTATTCTAATGTGAATATATACAGTAACTAAAGCATGTATTCATCCTCATCAGGGGCCTGGTCCAAAGCCTTTGGAAGGCAATGGGAAATGTTTTCATAAGCTTCTGTGGGCTCCAAATCAGGCTCAGGACAAAACAAGATCACTTGTAAAGGGCAAAAAAATGGAAAGGAAAGAGAATAGAGGTAGCACATCCTGGTCTGTTTCTGTCTTGGTTGTTAACTGGTTCTGTGGAAAGCCTTTGAGGAATGAAGGGGTTTTTTTCTGTGCGCCCGTGAGCGTGGCATAGGCATCCTGACTGTTGTTTTGCACTATATTGAATACAGCGTGTTTTGCAAGGTGTTCTGTGGAACCTTGAAGCTGAGCTCTGTCAGTAGGCACTGGAGTCCGTGCTGCAAGCATCAGAGTCTCTAGGGCTGCAGGGAAAAGTGCAGGGAAAGGGAAGAGCAAGTGTGCAAGGCGTGCACTTTGCAGCTGTACCGAGTCACTGATGCTCTGCAAACAGAAGCAGCCCATAAGCAGTTGGCTGTCCCCACCTGCTCCCAGGCAAAAAGGGTGTTTAAGGCAAGCGCTTTAAAGTGGAGATTATCACAAGCAGAACATGGAGCTATACGTTTCCCTGGCACAACTTCCCTTGACATTCAGCGGATCTCTGTGTGAGCAGGGAATTGGATAGTCCAGAATTCTCCCCTCTGCTCTGCTTGTTTATGCTTGCTGCGCTCCAGCATGAGCAATCTGCTTCCCACCTCTTCTTTGCCCATAAAACCAAGATGATGATGACAATAACAGTAGATGTATGTTCCTTGCATGAATTTGTTAAACGGTTTGGAAAATTAGAAGGACCCTGTATCGTCATATTAATGTAGAACATGTGTGTGGCTCTGAAGGAGTTGTTTGGGGCTTAACATTTCATCTGTGAAGCTCAGACTATATTTGGAGGCAAGCTAGAGAGTATGTCAGAGCACTCTCGGTTGTTGAAACGATCAGGTCTCGTAACTGAAAAGACTGCGGTGTTACACCAGTACCTGTTACTTTTTTTTATTTTTATTTTTCCTCCTTTGCATTTGTTGTGTTAACTGAGGCTCTGAATTCTATGGCTTTGCAGCACAGTTGACATGAAAACTGTGTATGTTGTTACAGTGGCACGTATCTTGGAGTGTCTGGTACTTCTAATAGGAGACTTCCCGCTCTTCAGTGGGTGCGGAGGATGTACATAAAAGCAGTGGTTTGGGACAAAGTAAGATTACCCTATTCTAGTCTTCCAGATACCAAGTAACTTATTTTATTATTGTGTTTTACTCTTTCTTTCTCCCATTGAAACTAAGTGTCATTCCCTCCAGATAATGTAGTTATAACCTCATGTTTTCTGCAGGTACATATGCACAATATAAAGACTCATTGCACGGTACAGTGTTTTTAAAATAGATATTTAAATAGTAGTTTTACTCCTACTGTAAAATAAGAGTCAGTTTTTATTATGTGGCCCTCAAGCAAGCAGGCTAACTGCTCTAAATAGACAGTACACAAAGTCCCGAAAAGCATCTGGGGCCAGATCTTCGGCTGCTGTTAATAAGGCATTGCTCCACTGATTCCCAAACTAGGGATTTTACACAGTGTTTAGGGGATATGGATGCTCATGTCCTACACACATGAATGGCAGTGAGTGTCTAAGCCCCACAGACAGTCCTTATTATCACATTCTGTTGTTCAAATGGAAGGTATGTCTATCTGGCATACATGTTCCTTCTCCCTCCCTCCTTCTCTGTTACGGATGAGAATAAAGGATCGTTTCAACTTCACATATGTTTGTAACTTGTAAGTCCACTGGAAATCTTACAGGAAACATTGCCAAATTCTACGACTTTCCTGGTCCCAGGCTCAGCTTTGAAAAATATGCTTAAAGTTTGATCAAATTCCTACAAAGCATGATGTTAAAAAAGCCTTTGTTCTTTACTACTTTTAATTAAAGCTGCCTCTGTTTCACCCAGAGTTTTGCAGAGGACCAGAAGTATATTAAATTGAATGCTCTGTCTGGACTATTTGCAGCATTATTCCTGTGGTCTTACCTAAAAGGACATTTCAGCCACATAAATCATGGACATCGATCGGCCAGGTCCTCGGCTGGCTAAACTAGCACAGTTCCATTGACTTTAATGTCGTTTCACACCAGCCGAGAATATGGTCCATTCATTTCACTGGAGTTGGGTCAGGGATGCATTTGGCCCAAGTATATGGTGGCAGTATGAACCAGTGCTCAAGGCTGACACTCAGACAGTTATGACCGAACAGTCACAGTCTATTGAAGCATATACCTCTTTCCATTTACTGCTTTACCTTACCTGTGGATTCAGGAAGACGCATTCAGAAAGCTACTTTACCCAGAAGTAAGGCTGGAACCATCTTTATTGTTATTACTGTCAATCCTAGATTAATGACAATAATGAACAGATTCTGACTTCCAATCCTGCAAAATCACCTCAGTAACTATTTTCAGTTAAATTAAGCAGGGCAGAATTTGGCCCCGTGTGCACAAGAGCTTTTCCCATGTGTAGATTTCCAGCACCTGTGCACTTTTCTTAGCAAGGGAAGATGAACAAGCAACAGGGTGCATCCCTCCAGTTCCATGTGAAATATGTGCGCAGGACTCCTGGGGCCATGAATCGCCTAGTGCTTGTGGTCAAGAAGCATCTCAAATTGTAAAAAGAATAGTAATTTTATAACTCTGGAAACAAAAGTAATGACATTTTACAAGGAAGGAGACCTGAAGTCTTCCTGTATCTTCTAGCAGTTATTATCTTGAAGGATATTTTATACCTTACTTGTACGTTTCATATAATTTAAAACTAGCTTCTTAAATTTCTGAACTCAAGGAGGGGGTGAATCTTCTGACTTTCAGGATTCGCGTTCAGAGGATGTTTGTTCTTTTGCTGCATGTACTGTTTGTCCAGAACTAACCAGTTATTTCTGCAATATGGGTTTATTGTGCCTTACAACAAATATGAAACTTAAGCGGAATGTACGCATTAGAGGAGGGAATAATCAGAAGACTTTACTGCACTGTTAGGTGATGCCGCCCCAGAGTGTATCATCAAACATATCTGTGCTTAATTACCCAACCAAAGAGATCTAAAGTATGTATGTTTGTTGTACTGTAATAGGGGTTTGTGCCTGGACAATTAAGTGTTTTATTTGTATTCTGAGATGATGTGAACTTATTTTTCTAAACACTATACTGAATAAACTTTATATTTATACACATCTTGTGTAAATATTTCTATCTGGATATAATGTGAGAGCTTTGAATTTCGTGTTAGAAAAGTAATCTGAAGTAGAAGCTTGGCTTTTAATGACTCATCATGAAGGTGGTGGCAACTAGGAATGCCTGTGCTCACCAGGGAATTGATCTAAAGCCTACTTAAGCTAGAATGAGACTTTCTGTTGACTTGAGTGGGTTTTGTCAGACCCTAACTTTGCTTCTAAAATACTAAATTAAAAACCATAAATCTTCTATTTCATATCGAACCTAGCTATTAACTCTGTGTCTCAAACCAAATTTATACCATAATTAGATAGATAACTGTTTAAATGTGTTTTCACCTACTAGTTAGGACTACACAGTATTTACTCGCGGCTCCCATGGCATTGGGATGCTTTCTGTGTCAGGGTTTCTTTTTGGGTAGGTAAATACCTATTTATTTGCTAAATTTGTGTTTGTTGAAATTTTTCTTTAAAATGTTGCGCTTGGTGTCAGACCTGGTTTTGGTTTTGGCAGACTTTTGAGAACAGCCTGAAATTTATGTTCCCTTGATGTTAAAGGATTTAAACACATTGCCATATTACTTCAGGTCTGTGCTCCAAGTGCCAGGATTGCCTAGTTACGGTTTTGATGCCAAAGTGAATGACAGTAAGTTCAAGCGGGCTAACCTGTACAGGTGAAATAGTTTCCCTCACTAGAGCTATATATACATTACAGATAGTTAAGAGCCTGCACATGCCAGCAGGAAAACACCCTTTCACCACTTAAATGGTATTTAGGCTACGGGAAGCAAGGTTAGGTCTGTGAGATTAGTTTTTTCAAATAGGTCCAGTTGTATATACCAATTATATTTTTAATCACTAAGACATCATCTTTCCCATTTATCGCAGCCGTGTCCCGCTCACTCCACGCAGCACCGCTGATGGCAGGCCAGATGGGAAAACCCAGCGAGCCGTCTCCCGGCCCTGGGAGCATCTCTCCCCGCTCTGCCTGGGGTTGACCCGCCTCGCGCTCTGCAGCTGCCGAAGTAAATCCAGTTACCCAGGAGCAGCCCTAAGGTAGAGACAATTGCCTTGTTGCCCAACTCCTTTTCCTTCCCAGAAGCAGTGGGCGTGACTCAGTCCTCCTGTTCATAGCACTTCCCTTTGCCATGCTTTGGTTTTGCCTGAGCGGTAGGACTGTGATAATATTTTCCTGCCCTGCAGATACCAAATTCCTGATGGATCCCTGGCCAGCAGCTCCATCCCAGCTTTGCTTGGAGCAGGGGCTGAGGCTCTAAAGCCCTCATTCAACCTGGCTGCGAGCAACTTCTCCTTTCGTTTCTGCCCCGTGACGCAGCCGGGGGGAGAACCACCACCTCTGGATCGGCTTCAGCTGGGGGAGATCCCCTCCGGGAGGGGGTTTCTGGCTGCGCAGCCCCCGTGCGCTCAACCAAAGTGCAGGGGTTTGAGGGCAACCAAGAGGTGGAAAGTCTCAGCGTATGCAAATGTCAAAATTCTCCCTGAGCAGCCACCCATGCGGTATGCAGGATGAATCATGTCCTAACGGAGCGCATTCCTGCTACTTCGGAGGGCTTTGCAGATGTGTTCCAGGTCACCCTGGGCGAGAAAACCACACACAGCCACGGTTACTTCTTCCCTGGCAGCTTGTGCACAGATGGAGAAAAGGGGGGACAGCACCTTCGGAAGGGTGGGCAGCTGGCTCCCCAAGCCCCTGCCTTTCACAGGGGACCTGGGGATGCTGGAGGGAGGACCGGGGGCTGCGGAGGCAGTCGCTGGGATAAAGCTGGTAGTAGGGAGGCTCGCCGAGACGGGCGGTTGCTCTTGATCTATCAGGGAGACAAGCTGGAAAGGGAGGCAACGTTGGAAGACAGCACTTTTTATCCTCCGTTTCTGGCTGGATTTTCCCCAGTGCCAGATCAGAAGGGAATTTTCCTGCTCCAGGAGGCAGAGGTTGAATCGGTAAAACAAGATCTTAATATAAATGCTCACAGCTTGGAAAGCGGAGGTATCCTTACAGGACTGCATCCCCTGTTGTAGTGATCTCTGGCTGCAGAAATCTTTGGGCTGGAGTCTTAGGACAGTATATCTTGGTTATGGATACAGATCACACTTTTAATATAAAAATACGTTTTAGAAGGAAAATGATTCCCAGAAACAGGAATTCATCTGCCAAACAATGTGCGCATAACTGACTTTACACTTAGAGGTGCCAGAAAGTTCAGGAATGAGACCAACAATAAAAAACCAACACACGTGTGAAAAATCTACTACATTAAAGCCAGATTCAATAAAAATAGCACCTAGTTTATATGCTGCAGAAGCTGGCACACGCCTGCAAAAGCCAAAGGAAAAAGATAAAATGTTCAGAAGTTACATGCAGTCCAGAGGAACTGAGCAGCGCTGGAGTAGAGCTGATTGTTACTTAATAACTCATGTACAATATTCTCATGTGTAAGTACTTTAATTCTTCATCCTGCTACTTCTCGGGCAGAAAGACCCAATTTGGAATACTTCGGGCTAATCAATAAGCTTTGTTGTTGCAGCCAAAGTGCTTTGCGATAGATCTTAAATTACCTAAAAGGACTCCAGAATGTTTCACCGCACCATTTTCTTTTCTACTCTCCAAACTGACAGCCAATTATTTTGGTGTTAGTGGTATCCCTTATACCGCTTGCAGCTGTAAAAAGCAGCCCCTCCCTTGAGGAACGACCTGACTGTATACAGGAATACAAGCAGTCCAAGCTGGGAGGGGAGAAGAGGTGATTTGCCCGGGGCGATGCGGGCAGTGGGTGGCAGAGGCAGGTTGCAAAGCCAGGTCTCTGACTCCCCCTGTTGCTTTGCCCGCTGGCTCACGCCGCCTCCCCAGGAGCCCAATCCGGCTCTGATGCAATGCCCCCTGACAGCAGCAGGAGAACTTGCTGCTTACACCAAAGCTGAATTTGCTTCATTCATTTATTTACTACATTTACAGCCACCTTCTGATGCTGACCAACAGCAACGTAAGCCTCCAGCAAAGCCCAGTCGATAACTAGACTGGCCCTGGACCGGGATGACTGAGCCTGCAAACACTCAGGCTCCAGCAAAAACCGCTCCTGCCTGAATCACCCCATCAGGGTGATGCACGCGTGGGCCCTGAAGGACTCCAAAGCCACCCACTTCCAGATCAAGGCAATCTGAGAAAGGTTTGACTCATCTCCCACCAAGGCCGAGGAGCTGAGGGAGAGAGATGCTCACGGGAGGTGAAGCTGAGTTAGTCCGGAGCCTGAGCTGTCCATGCTCTTGCATGTCCTAAGGGAGTGGTTTCTTAAAATGATAAATCAAGGACAAATTATAACTCGTGTCCTAGGAAGATGCTGGGGATTTTGCTATTTACTGTGCCTAAGCAAACAAGGGCAGGCTGGGGGATCAGAAGGTGGTTCTGGAAGGCAACAATTTCTATACCAGCCCAAGCACATCTGCAAGGGACATAGACATCTATAGGCTGTCTGTGTTAAAAAACACTATCATCTGTTGTGTTGTATGCATGCAGGTGGAAGTGACCACTGACTGGATTAAGAGTCTCTCAAAAAAAATTCTTTATTTTGAGGTTCACCATGAAGTTGCAGAAGAGGCAGCCTCTGCTCCCTCTTGCAGGCAACATATAATAGAGCCCCCATCCCAAAACTCAACGAGTGAACCAGGCTGAGGCTCAAGACCCCCCAGCTGGGTGCAGATTGTTGGCCTGCTGCTAAACAGCGCAAGAGCATGTTGTCCCCTTGCTCAGAGCTTGTGGCCAAAGAGCAGCAGAGGCAGCAGGGGTTAACTGCCCTATTAGTGCCATGCCTGGAGGAGAAGCATGCTCGAGCGATACCAGTAAGAGAGCTGCAAACTCTAGGGGCGTGATATCATCTGCATGTGGAGGGATTTACGCACATAACACCCCTATGTAGGGAATTACATTAGCTTCTTGAAGGCTGTTGTAGCCCTTCTCCTCCTCTTGCCTATAAATGTAATAATGTTCTCCCCAGAGCGTCAAAACATTGTTCGTGGTGTTTCTGCTTCTTACATCGCCTGCAGGGCTTGGTCTCCCCGAGATTTGCCAAGAAAGCTGCCAACACCAGGCCAGAGAAGCAAGGTGCACTTTTACACATCTGCCCAAGAGGATGAGGGCTGGGTGAGAGACCACAGCGGGTCCAGCCTCCAGGTCAGCGAGCACCAAGGTGCTTCAGCTGAGCCCCCCACAGCATCTTCCCCATAGCTCCTTTTGCTTGGGACCCCTGAGGATCCCCCCCCCCCCCGATAAATTCCCAGGGGGTTGTTTAGGGGCTGCTCTCATTTGCCATCTTCCCCGTAGCCCTTCAGCCCCGCAGACCTCTGCAATGTGAGGGAGGTGGGACACCGGACTCACAAAACCAATGGTACCTGGAAGCGGGCTGCCAACAGCAGCCTATTTCCAGGTATCGCTTTATCAAGAAGAGCCCAGCCCGGCTGGAAGCGCTCCCAGGAGCGCTGCACATGCTGCACATACCGGGCACGGTCGCCTTGTACCGGCCGGCAGCGCCGCGGGACGCCTGGTCCCAGGACGGAGAAGGGACCGTGCCAGCCAGCCCTCCCCGGGCTCGGCCGGGGCAATGCCGACAATTTCCTGGCCTGGTAGAGGGATGCCAGGCGGACATTTGGCACCTCCTGCTACGCACGGCGTTGGGGCTGGCGGTCTCGGTAAACCCCTTTTGGTCTTAACTTCTAGGAGTAGCTTCTTATAGCTACTGGGGGGGGGGGGGGGGCAAACAAAAGGCAGAGCTAACCTGAGTACCAAGCCAGGAGACCTTCATCCCACTCCTTTGGAAATGTCAGTCCCAGCAAATGAGACTACTTGACCCGTTACTTTTGGTTTATGTTCGTTGCCCAGTAATGGCAGCAAGCATGTAACATATACATGGCTCAGAAGTGTTCCCGTTCCTTCCAAATTTCCCCACAAAGATCAGAATCTTTATAGTTTAGGTTACAAAAGCAGGACTTGTTCAGGTGAACGATGCTCACGATGAAGAAGGAATAGTCATTTGCCGATGGACTGGAGGACTAGCCCCTCAGATTAAAGTACAGTGTAGAGCCTATTTCTGTTCATTTCTTAACTATTCTCAATTCTTAGGATCTTCTTACATACCACAATAAATTAAATATACCTGTGAAATAAGCAGCTGCTATTAACATAGACTCACAAACCTGGAAGGCAATAGGAGAGCCATACCTAAGCCCAAAACTAAACACTCCTGCTTAGGTTTTACCAGAGCCAAATCCAGTGGAAGAAATGCCTCCCGCCTTGCAAGCTCTACTTCCATGATAGACACCACAGACCGTGTTTCAGGACCCAAGTCTCCACCCTGTGAAACTCGTGCAGAATTGTCAGCTTGTCTTCCAGTTTTTCTCACCTTGGTGTAGTTTCTGTATTTAATAAGGACACCCTCTTCCAACATCCAGGACGTTCCTGAAAATACTGTCCAGCACCGTGCTGAGTAGAAACCCTTGCTTAAGAGGTCGTGGTATTTTGACCTGGAACCACAAGATAATCACTGTTTCAGAGCAATTTCCCACCCATCCTACAGGGGCTTTGCCCAGATCGCATTTCCTCAGTTCATCAGGGCATGGAACAGCATCAAAAGGCTGATGGATGCCAAGTTGTGTCATGCCTAATGGCTTTTCCCTTTCCAAATGGTGTATCATGTCATCAAAGGCAACTAGGCTGGCATGACATAATTTGAGAATCCCACTTTATAGCCGGTAGAAACCGAATCCCAGCGAGTCTGTCAGTAATGATATATTCCAGGTAATACAGGATTGAAATCTCCTGGCCCCAGGTCTCAGTTTTAAACTTAAGCAATGTTCTGATTTGCCAACTTCCACAATTTATGAGCTTTGAAATATTTAGTAGCTGACGAGAGAAGGGAAGTAGGTGGGGGGGTTATGGCCACAGCTTCCTGCTCATCTTCATTCTTAAGCTCCTGGTTTGAAAAAACATAAATAAATTTGGAGGTGCTGAAGGTCTCCAAACCAGAATACATATAAACATGGGTACATCACATTTATCTATCTAACGGTATATAAGCATTTTATCTCAAAGCTGGTGTCGCCTCACGCTCTCCGAACCTTTGGGTCTGATAACACTGTGTGCAGCAAGACACTTCCAGAGAATAAACCAGGGTATCAAAAAGGTACCATTATACAAATAAAATTAATAAATGGTCTACAAATTCAAGAGAATATTTGTCAAGGCTGCCTCTGGATCCAAATTGCAATAAACTTAGACTTCTGGGTTAATTTGCTAGACTATTGCAGTCTAATCAGTAAAGGTAATAGCGGATTTTTGAAAAACCTCTATATAACTCAAGTTAAGGAAACATTTCACTGACCTAAAAACAACCCCCCAAAAATAGCATACAAATGCATTGCTTAAAGTCAGCACTTGTAAGACCAGTTTTCTTTTTAAGGAATTCAAGCAAATTCATTCTACGTCCCTGTATAACTCGGGCAGGATTTCCAGAGCGTCCTGTGCCTGGCAGCTCCCACTGAGGCTGGCAGCACAAGGAGTCCCACATCAGGTTACTCAAGGCCCCAGTTCAGCAGCACACCTAAATAAATGTCTGCACACAAACCTGCATTTCAGTGTAGCCGTAATTATCACAAGCAAATGGCTCCCAGTTGTAACAAATGGTTGTCAGCTGAGTTATCACCAATAGCAAAGACAAGACGAACCTCAAGGGCTGTGGGAAAGGAGACAGGCTAATAGGGAGAGAAACCTTCATCACGTGCCTTTTATTAACTACCACCTTCAGTCCTGGTCCCAGAAAACTCTGAAGCATTTGTTTTCCCAGACAAATGAAATCGACTTCAGGATTTTTGTTTGCTGCAACATAACAAGATGCTGCAAGAAGAAAAATTACTGGGTTGCTCAGCTCACTCTGAGTTTTGAAGCTTTGGCCTAAACCAGTAATTTGAAAGGGTAATGATGTTTTCCCCCTGGCCCTGACTGTAATGGGGGTTGAAATGTTCCAAATGCTTGTATTTTTGCAAAATAGGAAGGAGCACAAACATCAAGATGGGTTATCCTTTATTATTCAAGCCTGACTCAGAGGCAACCTGAGCTGTAACTATCTCCCAAGATTAGCTGATGTTAACCGCTGGGAACCAACAGTCCAGTTCCTAAATACCTGGATTTCCATCTCCCCATCAGTACAACAGCAGTAGCAGCACTCCCCTCCCTCTTGGGGAGAGGTACAGCCAGGCTGAGATTCACCCAGATGGGACGGCACAGTCGAAATACTGAGGCTAGACCCTACTGGTGGAACAGATAATATATATAATATATATTACATATATATTTAAATATATATGATACATATTACATATATAATGCGTTGCGATACGACTAAACTTACCCTTTACACAGATGAGTTCTCCAAATGGGCCTGGGTCCCTCCATAAGCTGTGCTAATGCCTCCCAGCACCCAATTCCTGCCCACCTCCCACCTCCTGTACGCTGGCACCAGGAGGAGCGTGAGCAGGGCACAGCAACAGCGCTCTGCCCTTCCCCTTTGAAGAGGCCTTTTCCTTCCCACTTCAATAACATTTGCCCAACACGGCTCCTCTCCAGGCCACGTACGGAGAAGGGAAAGTTATTTACGAGCCTTTCTTCTTCACATCTCCCTTCCCTGTTCGTTTTAGCTGAGTCAGGAGGACTGCTCTGCACCGGTGGTGGTGGAGCCAAGCCTGGACACTGCTTTACCGCCTGGCAGCGCTTTTTAAGAGCCATTACATGAACAGACTGCGGTGCTGCTCCTTTCGTTGTCTGCCTCCTGAATCCACTAGCACAGCTCTGCACCCTACGACACGCTCCCCGCTCCTGGGCTCACAGCGGGTGTCACTGATCCACCCGACGGAGCTGCCACCGCTTTCCTGAGCAGCCGCTCCTACCGGCAAATAGATCACATTTGCAAACCACTGCCTGGAAAGTCTGCATGGTATGTGGCTTAATTTTCTTTTCCATAATATGAAATCCAATCTGAAATGCACAGATTAGTTTACTAATCTGTGTAAATCCTATTAATAGCACTTACGCTGCTGCGCTCCCATTCACGTTCTAACAAATCTGTTTAGACTGGCTTGGTTTTCCCTCCTCTCCTGCAAGACCTTCGCACCTGGTTGCGGTCACGTCTTCGCGAAATAGCTGGCCGCGAATGGAAACTTGTGCTTTACAGTCATCTCGCATATTTTAATTCACGTCCCACGGTCCAACGTGTTCTGGATCAAAGCATTAGTGCTGTAAATCACCACGGTGCCATTGAAGCTAAAGGGATTATACAAAGGGTAGCATGGCTTCAGTGGGGAAGGGCAGAGCCCGTACCCCTCCTCTGCCCCAGCATCGCTGGCTTCTGCGCCTGCTCCTGCCGCAACGCGCCCATCGTGCCGCGGTGACTCCATCCCGCCCTGGGCACCTTGCTTAAAACTGAGCCTAAACGCTAGCAAAGGACCTTCTCGCAGGAAAAGAGGCGACGGACAGTCTCTGGAGCCCCTGGATGAGTTCACCCCGGCCCCACGCACATCCCCCTTGTCACCTGCGGGTTTAAGGTGACACGCCTGGCACCAGGGCTCGCGACTATCAGGAGCAGCCTCGCTGGCAGCTGTGTGGGCTACAGGCCCCCCCCAGGCTCAGTGTGACCTCTCAAAGAGAAGACACCCTCTGTTCTGCTATAGAATAAACCACTCTCTATTTGAAACGACAATATTTACTTTTCCTATAGTGGACTCCAGCAGCTACCTACATCGCAGTCACGGCGAAGAGGGGTCAGCAGCAAGAACGGGAGAGGACGAGAACAGGGCTCGCATGCCTGGCTCCGACTTCCTAATCAAGCTGTGCATTAATTAGCTAGTCCCCCTCCACGCCGCTGTCCCCCTGCGCTTCATTTCACCACCACCCCGGAGTCCTTGTAACCGAGCACCTTTCGGCACGGCCGCGGTGAAGCCTCAGCCCCTCCGTGCCGAGCCGTCTTCGTGCAGCCAGGACCACGCTGTTCCCTTGGGCCAGGCTGGCATTTCCCAAAACCAGCCCTCGGGAAGGGCTCTGTGCTGTGGTCGCTCCTGACCTCCCCTGCGAGGCTTCCAGCACCTGGTAGCACATCCCACCCCGTGTGCCAGGCAGGAGAGGATGGATGCAGGAGGAAAAGACTCCCCGGCAGGCCAGCAGCTCCCCAGACTTACCAGCTGGAAAGGTTTAATGGAGAATGGGAGAACATGGGAACTGTACCCCTCCCAAAAAATCCTGTCAGGTGAGGGATGGAAAAAAATCTACTCTAAATCACTGAAAGGAAGGGGGTTGTGTTAAAAGTTCATTTACAAAAGTCCACAGTAGGACAAACCCACTCCTGCCCTCCTTGCTAAGGGATCCCTGCTCCTTGCACGAGTCTGTTGGCTGCGCAAACGCAACGATCCAGCTCTTCCCTCTTCCCAGGGCCAAGGAAGGCTCTGAAGTGCCTTCACGAAGCTCAGTAAAAAGGCTGGGACTGTGGTGCCGAGCCGGTTCCAGTACAGCCCCAACTACATTTCTAATGGTTTTTCTACCAGAGGGTTAAATAAATGAATAGCATAAAGGACTGGGGGCTCCTCTCCTTCCTCCCCTGTAGCTGAACTGCATCCACTCCCCATCCAAAAGTGCATGGATTTTCTGTCACCACTGTAGAAACTTTTCGAGGTTGATACAGCTTCACTCTCTCCTAATTTCTCCTAAAATGGTTTTAAGTCTTTAATTACCTGAATAATTCCTGCTGGTTTGCGTGAACGTTAGCTCAGGAATTGTTCGTAATTCCTCAGTGCTGTGGAAGAAGAGTTGTAAAAGCATTACCCACACTCAAGAAATTCTCCTCAAATTCTCTTTTACAAGGGATTTGGTTTTGTTACCTGTGTTAAAGCGTGCCTATGAAACAGCTGTTTGCTTTTAGACCTTTAATCTCTTTGTAAAGATGCCTGTTGTGAGATGTTAAAATGCCACAGAGGGGAAAAAAAAGGGAAAAAAAGAGGAATTTTCAGAAAGACCCTACCAGCCAAACACAATATGTGGCCAGACAGAATCAGAAGCGCTGGCTGCAGTACAAACCCAAGAGGCATCAAACTGCCTCAGCCACAACGGTAACGGTTCACCAGCAAAAGGAATGTAGAAAACAAAATGGGGGGGAAGACCCCCCCCGAAAGACTGTCTGACATGGCTGATGCCCCTGGTGCAAGTCTGCCACTTCTGGAAGGGCAAATACAGACTCGCTGGCAGGGAATTTCTGCCTTCGGTGTCATGCCGGCCTGACCCTGTGCAGGCAGACCTCATAAAAAGTGAGGCTTAAATACTAAGGGTTAGAGTAGGGGGAGACCCCATCTCAGCCCTTTCGTACACGTGCTGAGCTCCTTCGTAAAACTAGTGTGATTTCTATCGCCCTTGCTGCAGAGCATCGTGTACCGACGGCTGGAGACCTTGTTCCAACATCCAGCTCGTGTTTGCTCACAGCCAGCCCATGCTCATCTGTCCTGCGCCCGTTCTGTCCTCCCCCTGAAACCGCTCTTTCTTCTCGGACGTGTTTATAGGGGACAGTCACATTCCCCTCTCTTGCCTCTGCCTTTCCTGGGCTGTCTAACCAAGCTCTGCCGGAGGTTAGCTTGCAAAGAGTTCCTCGTCCTGATGTCAAAACCTACATCGCGTCCCACCATGAGCTGAGACGTAGCATACCCTGGAAGACTCCCCTTGGTTTTGTACACCCTGCTACCCAAGGAGCTCATAAGCCACCTTCTTCTCCCTGTTGCTCATAGTCCTTGAACAAACACGCAGGAGAGCTCAGCTCACCGTCTGCCAGGAGGCTACGGCCGAAAGGTGAACTCATCTCACAGCTGCTCTTCAAACTCTGCCCGAGGACGGATTCACGAGCTCCGGGTGCTCGTGCTCGGGCAGCGTCAGGGCTTACTGCCCCTGCCTGTCCCCAGGCTGGAGGCTGCTGCCTTGCTGTGGTCTTGGCAGAAGTAGCGGTGTGTCTCCTCCATGGTCATCACAGAGTACAACCCACTGTACTAAAATACTCTGCAGAAGCTGGTGATTTCAGCTAGTACGTCAGGTTACAAATGTGGTTGCTAGACTTTGTTCTCATGCCTTTGCTATGGGGGACAAAGGTTTTTTGGAAGGATAAAAGGACTTCTCGTGGACAGGCAAGAGAAGTCACCTCTTAAATCTCATGCAGGCTAGTAGCAGGGGCTAAAAGCCTACATCACAGAGTTTTGCAACCTGGCTCATCCCAGCATTCGGCTTCAGAAATTCAGGATTCAATTTCTGCTACAAACTTTGGTGTTGATTCCTGCAACTCGCAGCAGCATCTCGTCATTCCGTCCGGCACTCACCAGGGAGGTGCAATGGTGCTTCACGGTCCTGGGGCTCAGCTCCTGGGAGGTGGTGATGTCGCAGGGAATATCAGCATCGCCTGGTGTAGGTGTGAGCTGGGGCTAGTGACAGAGGAATTACTATACAGTTTCCTCCACACCAGCCCTGAAAAAACCCTTTTCACCTACCTGGAGTAGAAGCTTCCCATCATGGAACAGCTTCTCGTCTATCGCCAATGCTGAGTTGCTCGGGACCCTGTCTTTAGGGGAGCCTCCACGCGTCACAGCGATAAAACTCGCTTTGAAATGAATTTTAATAGAAGTACTTAATATTGGCTCCTGTGTAAAGGATCGCAAGTCCTGGCCCATGATAACTCCCTGTCCTCCATGCACGAACACAAACAAGCTGCCAACACACTCCTCAAACGCAGCCGGCGGCTCCAGTGGTCCTGCTGAGGTTTGCACGCTCGGAAAGAAGTTACAAGGATGCCAGCAGCAGCCCTGACCACGTTGTCTCTAAAGCACAGGGATGCTTTGGAAAGCGATCATCTACAAAAGTAATGATTTAAAAACCCCAAATCTTTCCTGCTGTCATCTTCCTCAGCCAGACAGCTTCTCCAGGCACCCATCTATCGTATGTAGGAATAAGTTTCTACTATCATGACCTTACCTCGAGGAGTGTAACCCCAAGTGGGCGCCCAGATGCACTTTGGAATCACCAGAAAGCTCCCAGAATTGAAGGGACTTCATTTGGTATGAAAAGAGCTGAAGAAAAGGGGAAGGGAGAAAAATACAGGCGGTAGATTAGACCCTGTGATCTGATCCACTCGAAGCACAAAGGACATATTGAATTAGATGGAGCTGAAACTCAAATTTAATGAAACTGAGAGACAGCAAACCTATGTGTAATTAGCCTACAGGATTTCACTGGCACAAAATACTGCAGAGGCCAAGAGCTTGCCACCGAAAAGTGTGGAAACATATACATGTATGCACACACACACATATGTATACCTACACACACACGTATATACACGCATATACTTACGGCCTCTCAGGGCTGGAATGGACTTGACAGCACCATTCAGCCTTTTCCCCAGCTCCAAGACAAGATCAAATAGACGTCGGTATCTTCTGACAGATGTTTGTCTAGACCTGTTTTTAACAGAGAATCTCCCACCTCCCCAGGCAATTCATTCGAATGCTTCCTTTTCTTCTTCAGCTTTATACGCACATGCACATGTATATTTATCTCAGAAGGTGAGCGGAGCAGTCTCTGATGACTTGTACATCAAAAGGCTTGGTAACTCATTTCTCATGGCAAGATCTTTATTGCGAATGATGTATGAGCCCGAAAGATCCCAACCTGACCTGAGATGACAGGCTGAGCTTGGGGGACCAGCAGATGGGGTAAGGGGGGGCAAGTAGGAAAGGAGGGGGAAATTCATTCCTTTTCTTATTAACCCATCAGGTTTGGTTTGCTGATAAAAGGAAGACCAACTTTTGTATACTCCATTTTTAGACTCGAGCATTAAGTTCATCTGGTTTCAGTAAAATAAAGACACTTTTGGCTTCCTCGGCAGCCACCTCGGAAGAGATGCTGTCTTGGCAAACTTAAGTAAGGCAAAGGAGGGAATGAGGAATGAGGCTGCGCAGCTGGAATATGCAAATGGCAGGATGGAGAGCAGCACTTTTCCAGCCACCCTGGATATCTATTACCTCCGCTTTTGGACTGACAATGCACCAAATGTTTCATTGCCTGAGGCCTTACAAAGCCGACCGGCTTTTTTAGCTGAAAGCACTAATGTAGAAAGGCAATTGGGAATTAATTATTTAATGGGGTTCTCATTGGTAGAAAGCTTCCACCCCTCCTGCATCTCAGCTACCATTATACATATGTTGCTCTCTTCAGACTCCAGTGATTAGACAGCAGCAGAAAATTATGACTAAATCCCGTTCCCACTTGCAATGAACTCCATTTAAATTGACAGATTTGCACTCAATAACTAAGCCCACAGTTTAGCCCCATGCTAGGAAAATATAATTTATGGCAAAAAGCATAGACAGAGCTCAGCATCTCCATTTCTGAAAATAAGCCATCTCATACTTCTCCTCCCAACCCCTTTTTGACAGGCAGTGGAGGACTATTCCTATTTAAAAATTAAAATCCATGCAACTAGCCCTATTAGTAGGAAATCGGAATGAGCTCCTTTTAACGTGGCTGTTCGGATGCCACGCTGGAGCAGGCAGAAAGGTGTATCCTGAATCTGCAGCGCATGTTCATTCAGCTCCAGCTTCTCTGGGATTCTCACGATAAGCATCTATTTCATTTAGAGCCTTTTTAGTGATGACCTGCGTAGAAGCAAATGTCCTTTTGAAGATCTCTCTGCAACAGCTGCATGCCAGAAACTTCCACCCCAGTTACTTTAAGTGCTTAAGAATCAGGCCCCGTGTATTTAAAAAATAAAGTTTGCAAAATAAGATTCTGCAGCGGGGCTGAGGGTGGGCCTGAACTTCACACTCTCTCTTCACACTCTTCATCATACGTGGGAAAATGGTAACTTCTTTCCCGCAGTCACCACCTCCGGAATCATTCCAGATGAAGCCCTGACAGGATCCTACCAAAATTTAGCGTAGTGAATTACACCAGGAATTAATTTAACATAATGTGTCGTATATTTCCAAACACAAAATATATTGGGTTTGCTTCTTTCCCGCTCTTCAGATGAAAGAAAAATGACTGTACAGATGTGCTTTTCTAAGATCCAGTGGCATGAAACCTGAAATACCCCAGCAAGATGCAGGAGCGAGAAGTTTTTAATCACCATGGAAGCACGACACTTTTGAAGGTCTATGAAATTATATACCCAGGTCTGAGAAGGGTAAACTTATCCGTCTGGGTAGATCTGCTGATAAAGAGGGACAACTCATTTTCTCCCGGAAAGCTGCGTTATATGTTGTTTGAAAACATAATCAGTCGTTAGAGACAGGTTTATGCCGGGAAGAGAAAGAAGACAAGAAAAAAAGCAACTCTGAGGGAGATGTTCTGTATGGGAAAAGGAAAGGCAGGGTGAAAGTATTCCCTTCGTTTAAGTGATTCCCTGCAAATTCAGGAGGCAGAAGAGGAGACGGGCTGAGCATCTCTCAGGGCCAGACAGAGCGAGGCTGGCGACGACGGAGGCATATGGAGACCCACCCAGGGCGCAGACAGAGCGGAGGACCCCCAGACCTCGGCTTACGCAAGGTGACCTTTCCCCTCTCTAAAATTTCAAAGCTGGCGTTGCCGGCGCTGAACAGACTGTGTGCCATATGTAACATGACCTCAGCTCCGCTCTGCCAAGCCACTGATGGCATCACTAATGAGAGGTGAAAGGTCCCTTTCTTGCAGCTCGCTCAGAAACCCACCGAGGCGGCGGGCGCGGGACGGGCCCCCCCACCCCTTATCCCCGCAAGCAGGCACCCGCTGCCCCGCCGCAGGGCCCGGCCGCCCTCCCAAAAATCACACGTGCGCCCATCCAAAGGGATTGACGGCGCCTCTTCCCATGGCCCAACCGCAACGGGCACAGTCCCCCGGCAATGAAAATATTTGTTCAGCGCCCGAATGCAAAGCACGTAGGCAAAGAGCCCTGTATGTAAATCGTGCCCCCGATCCCAGATGGTGCAGAGGGAGGGGGCATGAGAAATACCGAAAAGGGCCGGCTTTGCACCCTCCCCATCACACCGCAGCCACGGGGACGAGGTGGCCGGGCCTCGGTGGGTGCCCCGTGGGAGGGTGGCGGGGGCCTGATGAGGTCACCTCGGTCCCCCCACCCCTGGAGGCAGTGCCACCCCCGAGCTGCCCCCCTCGACCCAGGGAGCGGCGGGGGGAGCCTGGCAGCCC
Source organism: Astur gentilis (assembly GCF_929443795.1). Classification (NCBI taxonomy): domain Eukaryota; kingdom Metazoa; phylum Chordata; class Aves; order Accipitriformes; family Accipitridae; genus Astur; species Astur gentilis. The sequence continues at coordinate 16,698,740 of NC_064904.1, forward strand.
CCTTATAAATCAGCTTTTTTTTTCTTTCCGAAAATTTTAGATTTTTTTTTTGCAGCGTTTTGCACGAAAACCGTTGCAATGTCTTGCAGAAAAAAATCAACCACCGCACTTCCCCCCCCTCTTTTTTTTTTTTTTTTTTTTTTAGAAAATAAAGAGTTTGGGTTTTTTTTTTTGCAGTTTTCCCAGTGTCCAGCACCAGCCATCACCTAAAGAATGGATGGAGGGGACCCACTCGCACGCCGCTCCTGAGTACCCGGTTTGCCGCCCCGGATACGCGTGGGGAAGGCCCGCGTGGGTGTCACTGATGTGGGTGGGTGGTGCACGGACACGTGGGTGGGTATGTGTTCACACGCCTGGGAGCGTGTGTGCGCACGGGTATACGTCTACACGTGAGCGGGGGCGCGTATGCAACACGGGAGCGGGTGCGTGCATTCGTGGGCGCGCACGCGCACACGGGTGGGTGGGAGTACCCACGGGTGGACGTTGGAGTGTGACCACACGGGGGGGGGGGGGCACAGGTGCGTGTGCAAGGGGGTGGCTGACTGCACCAGAGCGCGTGCCCACCCGCGTGGGCGCTGCAGTGCGTGTGCACGGCGGGGGCTGCGGTGTCCCTGCACCCACGGGACCCCCCGTCATCCTTCCCCCCCCCCCCTCCCTGCTCCCAGCACCGCGCAGGCTTCCGCGGGCGGCCCCTCCGCGCCTGCGCTTTGTCCCGCGTGGGGCTGCGAGGGGGTGTCCCGGAGGGGGGGGGGGGGGGGGGCGCTCCACCGACCGGGCTGGAGCCGCCACCGCGGGCGCGGAGGGGCCGCGCACCGGCCCCACGGGGCAGGCTCGCCCGGGAGCTCCGCGGGGAGGGGGCGTCCTTGGTTCCTTTCGGTTTTGGGGAATGAGTCATTTACGGCTTATGTGGCACTGCCGAGGTGGGGTAGCGAAGACCCACCCGGGGGTGCAGTACATCTGTCCCACCCGCGGCCGCGCTCCTGCCTCCCCACGCAGGGCCAAACCCCGCGGGAGAAAGGGCTGCCTTTAACCCTCGCTGCTTTTCTGCCCGGAATTAATTTTTACATCGCGTCCCACCGCAGAGAAATTCAATTATTCGTTTCAAATACTTTTTCCGCTCCCCCACTCCGCGGCACACCCGCATTTCATGGGAGCGCAGACGAAGCTACCCACGCGTGTTGGGTTGCGCTGGGGTATATTCCGCTACCGGCCGCGGAGTGGCTGCAGAGGGGCAGCCGAGGCGTGTTTTTCTCCCACGGAGGAACCGCACCTCGGGGGGAAGCGGCGATCGATCCGGCGGCAGCCCAGCGCCCAATTTGGCTGCAGCCTAATTCGAGCTGCATTATCATATTAAAAAAAAAAAAATAAAAAAATAAAAAATAAAGGAGGGGGCAGAAATTGCAATTATCATTGTGTCGGGTTACGGCAAATGCCATTATGCTGAGAAACGGGAGGAAAACAATGCCACGAAAATGCGAATCGCCTTGCTGAGAACGCGCTGCTTGCTGCGCGGTCCCTGCGCGCCCGCGGAGGGCTTCCACTCCCGCGGCGTGGGGCAGAACCCGCGGCGCGGGGGTGGGGGGGGAGCGGAGCCACCCCGGCAGCACTGGGGGGGGTCTGGGGAGGTTGTGAGCGGGTGGGGATGGGACGGGGGGGAGTCCCCCCCTTTCCGTGGGGGGACCTGCACACTCCGGAGACGCGTGGGTACCCGAGGGTCGCGTCACGCACACGGACACGAACACGCAGGGGAGATGCAACGTAGTCGGTGCCGGCTGGAAGGCAAGCCGGCAGGCTTCCGTGCAGAAAAGGAGTTAAACCCCGCCGTTGTCCTTTGATTTAGGAAACGGCTCATCCAATTCAGTTCCAGATTATTCAGGGGCAGACTGCCTCGCTCGCTCCCTCTCTCCCCACACCAGCCCAAACATCTTGAAGTAATCAGCAGCTGAGAACGGAGACGTCCCCCTGGCATCTCAGGTTAAAGAAGGAGGTCCAGGAAAATGTGGTAGAGCCATTACAAGAAACCTGAGATGCATTCATCAGAGACTCCAATTGCCATCGCATTAGGATTGATTAGAGACCAGCAGTACCGTAATGACCCGGAAAGAGGGGCATACGGGGATTATTAATATCAGACTTCTTAAAAAAAAAAAAAAAAAAAAAAAAAAAGAGAGAGCGAGAGGAAAAAAGAAGGAGGAGGGAAAATTTAAAAAAACAAAAGCGCATCACGGGGCTGCCGCTCGTTTGCAGACTTACCTGAGGAGCACAGGCACCGGCGAGCCGCACCGACGATAATTTAATCTAACTTCTGGGGAAGAAAAAGCCAACGAACACGGAAAAAACCCCACCTCTGGACCCCCTGCAATCGCCCGCTCCCATACACGGCTCCCACCGAAATTTCCCAGCGCCGGGGCTGCGCAGGCGGCGGCTGGGCGGAGGGGGGGGGGGGGGGCGCAGCCGGGCTCCCCCACCCGGGCCAAAAGAAGCCGGTCCCCGGGGCCGGCGACAGCAAGGACAAGTTAAGGAGCCTCCAAGGAGGAGCAAGGAGACCTCGGTGGCTCGTCTCCTTCTCAGTTCCCTGCGCCAAAACAAATCAGCCCCTCCTGGTCTCGGTTTAAATGTAGCTCACTGGATAATTAACTCCATCTTTCCAGCCCTGCTTTAACTGTTTATTTAGTGTCACCCCGTATTACCATCACTAGCACTTTCCTCTGAACAGGAGGAGCTGGAGGGTTTCACCTCCCCAAAGGAAATTCTTCGTAGCTTAAAAGAATCAGCATCCAGGAGGTACATTAGCGAGCAGGAAAGGGGGGGAGAACGGGGGGGGGGGGGGGGGGGCAAAAACAGGCAAAAATAAGGGGGGGGGGGACGACACAGGGGCAGAAAGACGTATCGGCCCTCGGAGAGAAAAAAAAAAAAACACCACAAAAAAACCAACGCGTGATCACTTCTAATCCTTTGAAAAATGTCCCGGTAAGTGCGCGAAGAAAGAGCTCTTTGTACCCTGGGGATCGCCCCCACCGGGAAGGCCTTCTCCTGCCCCCCCCCCCAGCCCCACCGAACGTCCCGTCCCGTCCCGTCCCGTCCCCCCTCCGCAGCCCCGGCCCGGCCTGACCCCGCTGGGTGCGGGGGGACCCTCGGTGCGGGGCACGCCCGGGGTGCGGGGATGGTGCGGGGTGGGGGGGGAAGAGCCGTGTCCCTGCCCGCCTTCCCCCCCCCGCCCCGGCGGACACCGGCTTTGTTTTTACAGGTGTCTGGAGGGCAATTTACTAACAAGTAATTAAAGGTTGCGCCGGTTTGCAGGCGCGTCGGGCCAAAGGCTGCCGCAAGAGAAGAGCGATGCATATGGAGAGGGGTTTGCCCTTCCTCATTAAAAAAGCGAATAATAAAAGAGGGGGAAGAGTGGGAGAGAAAGAAAATACAAATCCTTTATTGTTCGGGAAGAAGCCGGGGAAGCTGGCTGTCTCCCCTGCGCCTCGCATTCGGCAGGGAAGGCAGCGCGGATCCGGTATCACGTTGCAGATCCTCACTCGAGATAACGAAACGCGATCTATTTTTCAGAACAGCAAGTGGATGGGAAAGGAGCCCTCTACGACACAAACCTCATTGACTTAATGGGTCGGTTTTGGATTTCGCCTTCGAAAGGTTCGGAAAGCGGCAGCGTTGTGTTACCGCCCCGCCGGCTCCCAGCCTCCCGCCCCGGTTATCACCGCGCCGAGACGGGGCTCCGGCAAAAAACGCCGCTGATTTTATTTGGTCGCGCTATTTGTTTCCCTCAGACCCTCTCGCTTAAAAGAAAAAAAAAAAAAAAAAAAAAATTAAAATTTCTTTTTCGGTTGGGGAAGAGTTTTATTTCTAAGGTCGGGGCGGAGGGGGGGAGATGGGAGTGCGTTCGGGTTAGTTTTTTCTGCTTTGTTTTGGTTTTCTGGCGAAATCGAGGAAAAACCCGCAGAGCGTTGCGTGGGATCCGTCTTCATCCCCGCTCCGCGCTGTCTAAGGCTGCATCGAATAAATAAGCCAATAAAGGAATTTCCCGCACAAACCCACCCGAGCGATGCCCCGGCAAGCGGGGCGAGGCGCGGAGGCCCCCGCGGGCGCGCAGCGGTCCCTTCGGCCGCCCGCCGCCTCCAGCTCCGCGGGCGCGGAGGTGCCAGGCCCCGCGTGGAGGTGGGTGGGAAGCGGGGGGGAGAAAACCCAAGAGTTTTGCCCGGGCTGGGAAGCGGGGGGAGCCCACCGGGCTGCTCCTTCCCTGCCGAAAAATAAACGAGCGAGGAGCGGCCGGCGGCAGCTCCGCGCCGTTATGTTGTTATTTAGTTAGTTAGTTAGTTATTTGCATCTGCCTTTTTTTTTTTTTTTTTTTTTTTTTTGAGGGGCTCGAAACCATTTTTTTTTTTCTGGGTGATTTTGAAGGGCTATATGGGACGGGGTGGTTTGGGAATTCATTTACCTCTTTCCGTGGTTTCAAGTGAAAGGTTTCCAATTTTTAGGAAAATCAAGCCCGGGCGATAATTAACATTGCTGCTGAGCGGTTCTCGGCTGCAGCGTGTAACTCCCAGGTAGACCCCGGCGTGTCTGTCCCCTCCTTGGGTGAATTTTGGTGACACGGAAGAATAAAGTCCCGCTCGGAAATCGCGGGGAAGCCTCGGCTCAGCCCTCGCCCGTCCCTGTCAGCTCCGCCGCCGGCCGCGCCGGGATAATTTGATTATTCCCAGCAAGAGCGGTGTTTGTTTTGGTCGGCCTTTTAAAGGAGAGAGGGGGGAAGAAAAAAAAAAAAAAAGGAGAAATGCGAGGGCAGGAGAAAACCGCTCTCGTTAAAATGGCAAGGAGCTTCCCCAGCCCCGCTTTGCATTTCTGTCCTCTTCATCCTGAAGGTATCAACCCCTCAGGTCCGTGCTTTTCCCGAACCGAGCACCTTATTAGAAAGGAAAAAAAAAAAATATTAAAAATTTATGACAATAAAAAGGCGGGATGGGGGAGCCCATCTCCCAGGCTGGGCAGGGCACCGCTCCCGCAGGACGCGGCCGCGGGCGGCTGCGAGCCCGTGCGTTATAATTCTGCGCACTTGCTCCAGACTTTAGGGTATTAGTTGATTTTAGAGCCGGGTTTAAGGCTCCGTTCCGGTCCCCACACAGCTGCCTTGTCAATAAGGATCTGTTCCAAGCAGACATTCCTTCTGGGAGGACATTGCAGCTCTTTAAGACTTCATCTGCAACATCATAAGTACTAAAATAAAATGGCAAGGGAAAATTACCAGACACATGGTCATGGGATATAGAAGCGTCCTGACTCCAGCGTACATAGTAAAGGCACTGGACAGACTGGGTGGCAGGGGCTTATTTTAAACCGCCCCGAGACGCGAAGTACACGGGGAAAAACAACAATCCGGATTTAGGAAAACGTCGGGACCGGCCTTGCCCATATCGTATCGCGGGCAGAGGGAGCGGGCAGGGAGCGGGCAGCGGGAGAACCGCCGGCCCCGGCTCGGAGCCCTTGGCCGCCTCGGCCCCAGACGGGCTGCTCCTGACTTTGAGCATTTACAGCCAAATAAATCCGAACGTCTTTAGCGAAGACAAACAGGTTTTAAAGAGCCCCGCGATGGTTATTAGCACCCGCGGAGCGAACTCGTTCTTGAATCAAAAGCCTTCTGGAGTGCGCTGAAAATAGTGGTTTCGACTTATCTAATCAAAGATAAATACAGTCATAAAGACACCCTCTTCCCACCGCTCCCCTGCCCTTATCTCACCGCATTGTCCTCATCTCCCAGCCCGTCCTTGCTACTGACAATAGATTAGCTTTGCTTAGGGAGTCTAATTGTTTTCTGCTTTTTTTTTTTTTTTTTTTTAAATAATTGCTTTGGAGCGAGGTGTGCAAATGAGGATTAGGCTAATGAAAGCGCCGCCCGGTCGGTGCAGTTTTCCTGCCCGCCTTCCGCGGGGGATCCGCGGGGCTGCCCCCGACCTGCCGCGCCGCCCCCGCCGGGACCCCCCCCCCCCTCCTCCGGGGCCGAGCGGGGAAGGGGGGGGGAGAGGGGGGACGGGACGGGACGGGGACAAGGAGGGGGCGCACGGGCCCCGCGTCTTATTTAGCTATTCGCTTCAAGCATTATTTATTCATCCCCAGCATTAAGGTAATTAAATACGGGCCGGCTTGGCAGGGCGGGGGGGCAGGAGTTTGGGGGGGGGGGGCGGGGGGATGTGGAAGGAGAAAGAAAGACAAAGTCCGCCGGGAGCGACTTCCCCGGGGATGCGCCCGGCGGGGTGCGGGGAGGCGCGGCTTCCCCCCGCCGGGACCGGGACCGGGGCCGGGGCCGGGTCCGCACCCGCGCAGAGGCGGCGGCGGCGGGAAGCGCAGCCGCGGCGGCCGTAGGCCGGGGCCGGGTCCCCGCCGCCAGGCTCCGCCCGCCCGTGCCGAGGCTCTGCCCGCCGGGCCGGGCTGGGTTGGGCTGGGCTGGGCCGGGCTGGGTTGGGTTGGGCTGGGCTGGGCTGGGCTGGGCTGGGCCGGGCCGGGCCCAGCGGCGGCGGGGGCCGAGCCGCGGGCGCCCAATCAGCGCGGCGCGGGGGCTCGGGCGCTTTAAGCGCGGCGGCAGCGGAGCGGGGACAAAGTCCCCCCCGGCGCCGCGACGAGCATCCCCGCTCGCCCGCCCCCGGTTTACCGCCGCGCCTCCCCGCTCTGGGGCCGGGACCGGGCCCGGGACCAGGACCGGGCCCCCGGCCCGGCGGGCGGCTGCCCCCCGCCCCTCCGCCGCCGGGCTCCCGCGGGGTGCCCGCCTCCGCCTCCTCCTCCTCCTCCTCCTCCTCCTCCTCCTCCTCCCGCCGCTGCCGCCGCCGCCGCCGCCGCTGCCGCCGCGCTCGGCCATGTCGATGCTGCCGTCGTTTGGCTTCACGCAGGAGCAGGTCGCCTGCGTCTGCGAGGTGCTGCAGCAGGGGGGGAACCTGGAGAGGCTGGGCCGGTTCCTCTGGTCGCTGCCGGCCTGCGACCACCTGCACAAGAACGAGAGCGTCCTGAAGGCCAAGGCGGTGGTGGCCTTCCACCGCGGCAACTTCCGCGAGCTCTACAAGATCCTGGAGAGCCACCAGTTCTCCCCCCACAACCACCCCAAGCTGCAGCAGCTCTGGCTGAAGGCTCACTACGTGGAAGCCGAGAAACTGCGGGGCAGACCCTTGGGCGCCGTCGGCAAATACCGCGTCCGCCGAAAATTCCCTTTGCCCCGCACCATCTGGGACGGCGAGGAAACCAGTTACTGCTTCAAGGAGAAATCCCGGGGCGTGCTGCGGGAATGGTACGCCCACAACCCCTACCCGTCCCCCCGGGAGAAGCGGGAGCTGGCGGAAGCCACCGGGCTCACCACCACCCAGGTCAGCAACTGGTTCAAGAACCGGAGGCAGCGGGACCGAGCGGCGGAGGCCAAGGAAAGGTACTTGCCGCCCCCCCCCCGTCCCCTCCGTGCCTCCCCCCCCCTTTTTCTCCCCGGTCCCCCCGTACGGGGAGCGCGGCGGCGGCTGGGGAAGGAGCGGCGAAAATACCTCGCTCCCTCCAAATCCCTTTTTTTTTTTTTTTTTTTTTTTTTTCCCCCCCCGAAACCGCGTTGCGTTTTGTCCCTCCGTGGAAACCCAAGTGGGTTTTCCACCCGAGATCCACCGACCCCACCTGCCCGGGGAGGGTGGCGGTGGTGGGGAGGGAACGGCGAGCCCCTCACCGTCTTCTCCAGGCCTCGCCGCCGCCTTTGTTTGCTGCCTGCCTGTCCCGACTAAAACGGCAGCGATACGGTCCCGGGAGCCTCCGGGGAAGCGTTAGGGGATGACGGGTCGGGTATTGCTGGGAAAAATCGGGCAGGGGAACTCCGAAGCCCCGGAGGAGGAGAAGAAAGATGCAGCCCCGGGATGGAAAGGGTAGGAACCGGGAGGGAAACCGGGATGGGGTCGAGCTGACCGGGCCGAGCCGCCGTCCCGTACCGAGGCCACCCCGGGCGGCGCCCGGGGTGGCCTCGGTACGGGACGGCGGCTCGGCCCGGCGAAGCAGCCAGCCACGGGTGGCATCGCTTCACTTTTTTGTCTCCTCCAGCAACCTCCCCACCGAGCCTCTTAGAGAAAATCCCACAGCCTGCTCGTCCCCGCGGCCGCGCTTTCATTTTTAATTAAAAAGAGAAAAAAAAAAAATCACTGCCCCCCCCCCCTCCAAAAAAAAAAAAAAAAAAAATTCCCCCCTTCGACTTTTCACCTAAATTACCGGGCTGTGCGGTGTACGGCTATTTCTAGGAGGGTAAAAAGAAACGGGGACGGTCCGTTATGAAAATATTAGGTGGGTTGGTTTGGTGGTTGTTTGGTTTTGGTTTTGTTTGTTGGTTTGTTTTTTTTTCCGGGGAGAGGCATCTTGCTCCCACGATGAAATAAAAACGCGAAGGATTTACTGAGGGCATTAGCACAGCGCCCATCCCCGGCGCCTCCCGCCTGCCGTAACATCCCCGTTGTTTTTTTGTTTTGTTTGGTTTGGTTTTTTTTTTTTTTTTTTTTTTTTGCTTTTCTGCAGGGAAAACACGGAAAACAACAACGCGGCCACCAACAAACCGAACCAACTCTCGCCTCTGGATGGGAGCAAACCCCTCATGTCCAGTTCCGAGGAAGAATTTTCTCCTCCCCAAAGCCCGGATCAGAACTCGGTCCTGCTCTTGCAGGGGAACCTCAGCCACGCCAGGAGCTCCGGCTACTCCCTGAGCGGCTTAGCCACATCCCAGACCCCTCACAGCCTCCAAGGCCACCAGCTCCAGGACTCGCTGCTGGGACCCCTCACGTCCAGCCTGGTGGATCTGGGATCCTAAAGGCCCGCGGCGGGCGGCCGGAGGATCGGGAGAAGAGGTTCTGCTCGGGGACAGAGGCTCTGGGTTGTACATAGAGGACAGTACCCGGTTTTACAGCTCACCCGCTGATTCTTGACGGGACTCTCGGCTCTTTTCACACAACCCCACATCGGCTCCTGGTCCAGTTCCCGCCCCCCCCCCCACCCCACCCCCAGCGTCTCCCGCTACCACCACGATTTTATTTTTTTTTTTTAACTTTTTTTTTTTCCACGTAGCCAAACGCAGAGAGCGGCAGAAACCCTCAGCCCTTCGAGTTCAAGCAAGCTGGTCCCAAAGGGAATTACAAAAAGAAAAAAAAAAAAAAAAAAGAAAAAAATGGGAAAAAAAAAAAAATCCCAAACCAAAACAACCAACCCCAGCTGGATCCGATTCCACCCAAATAAATCCCAGCCCCGCTGGCCACGGTGGGGCAGGGGTGGCCGGCGCATCCCTGCTGCTGCCCGGCCGGGTCCCCGCGGGGCCGGCGAGGAGCCGGGACGGAGGCAAAGGGAGCGACCGGCTGTACCCAGCCCTGGCTTGTAGCGGGAGGAGGGAGGGGAAATTACGTTTACATTTTTCATATTTAGCCTTACCAGAAAGATTTCGATGTAGTTCAAATTTAAAGAAAAAAAAAAAAAAAAAAGGCAAAAGCTGCAGTATTAGAGTTTTAACAAGTGCCTATGTCTTAACGCGGCCGTGCGAGGCAGTCAGCGAGCGAGCTCCCGTGGGCCCGTGCCCCCCGGCTTCCTTCTCGGTGGTGAAACGCATCGATGTGGCTTAAAAAAAAAACCCCAAAATAGGAGAATATGAAGAATACTAATAAAAGTCGACGGCCGTATCCTCCTGAACGAGTATTCCTCGGGCTGCCCCGCCAGCTCCCCGTTGCCTTCTCCCGTCCGTCCCCGCTCACCGCCTTCCTCCTCCGGCTTGCAGAGAGCCCGCGGTCAACGCTGTCTGCCTCGAGTATTTGTTACCAAAAATCGCATGTGCTTTCAGGTTTCTTTTCTATTGTACCTAAACAGTCTAAATTAAACAACGCTGATGGCAGAACACCCAGGCTGAGCTTTTCTTTGAGGGGGCGAGCCCGTGCCCCCCCCCCCCCCTCCCGCCCACCCTTACCCCCCTCACCCGACGGGCTGCATCGGAGGAGCTTCGGGGCTGCGGGGGGAGCCGGTGCCTTCGTAACCGAGGAAGGAAGGAAGGGGAGAGGGGACCCACCGGAGCGGCTTGCGTGGGTTCGCCCCGTGGGAGCCGGGCGCCCGGCCGGGAGGGAGCGGTTCGCCCCCGCCGCCCGCCCCGTCGGGGCCTCGCTGCGGTCGGTTCCCCCCCCCCCCCTTAGCGTTTTGCATCATTAAGTGCGTGTTTATTTAAGTCTCTGCCGTGTTTGTTCTCGGGGTCTCGGGCCGTGGAGAAATGTCACCCTCTGCAGGAGGGTCTCGCCCGGCCGGAGCGCTCCGCGTCCCTCCCGCTCAGTCCCCACCCGCGCCGGGACGGGGCTGCGGATCCCTCCGTGTCTCCCCCCCCCCCCCCCCCCCCCGCCGTCGTCCTCCTCGGCTTCGGCTGCGGGGGGAGCCGGGGGCCCGGTGCCCGGGCTGGCCGAGACGGTTTCCCTCCGTCCTCCGGCCTGGCACCGGCCGCCCCCCCGGGGCTCCCAGCCCACGTCCCGCCGGGCTTCCTGCGCCCCCGACCCTTTGGGGGGGGGGCGGGGTGTGTGTGGAGCATGGCCGGGACAGTGGGGGACCCCCCTGGGAGGGACCCAACGTGGCTCCGTGGGAGCAGGGCGAAGGGCGCAAAACCCGCCCGTGGGCGCGCAGCTGCGTGTTTGCGCGCATCCACGATCACGGGTGGACCCGGGGCAAAACCTGACCCGCGGGGACCCTGGGGACGAGACGGGAGGGTCTGTGCCCCCCGGTCCAGCCTCCCCCTCTGCCCCACGCAGGGACCCTCATCGCCCTTCGCGGGGGGACTCATCCAGCCCCGCCGTGATCCGCCACGAAGCAGCGCAGTGGCCCCCAGCCCCTCGGGCAGAAACGGGGGAACCCCCAGGGAAATGAGGGAGATTTTTAGGCTTTGCGCCCCGAGGGTGGATAAGCTCCAGCTCCGGTTTGTTGGTTTTTTTTTGTTTGGTTGGGGGTTTTTTGTGGTTTGTTCCCCCCCCCCCCCCCTCCAAACCACGGACTCATGAAAAGGAAGGATAAATATTGCCCGGGGCTCCAGCCCTGCCAAGCAGAGACTCGCAACCCGGGGGGTTATTTTCAAAGCAAACCGCGCAGAAACGCTTCATGCGTGCAGGCAGCGGCAGGGCTGACTTTCGGGGAAAGGAGAAGCTGCCGGGGGGGGGGGGGGGGGGGGGGGCCTTGCCCCAACACCCCCCCCACACACACACACACTGTCCCCCAGGGTAGACCTGCGGGCCGGGGCTGCTGTCAGGCTGCGGAGCGGGACCGCGCAGCACCGCGCAGGGCCGCGCATGTTGCGCTCCCCCCCCCCCCCCCCCCGCCCCCGGCCGCAGAGCCCTGCCCACGCCCCGACCCTCCATTTCCCTAACAGGGAGAGGGATGAGGTTGCCAAGAGGGGGATGATGGCAAGGAGGGATGGAGGATGCTGAGGGACACCCCCTCTGCCCCGGGGAAATACCACCCCCCCCCCCCCCCGGCTGGGGAAGGGGCTGGGGGGCAGGTAGGATGGGGGAGGCCCCGGAGCTGAGCCGGGGCGCAGGTTGCTGAGCTCTCCTCCATTAGGCTTGACCTCGCAGCAAGCTTTTCACAGCAAAGTCAACCTGGGGAGGCAGCCCCAGGCTGTTTCTCACCTCGCTCTGCTTTGTATTTCCACCGGCAGGAAAGAGTTAATTCGCCCCCCCCCGCCCTCGCCCCCACTCCCGCTCACCTCCCAGGACAGATTTCACACTGTGTCCAGGTCAGCCAAAAAAGGGGAGGAAATGGAGAACAGCGGAATGATTAATTCTACCTGCTTTTCCCATGAGTGATCACCTGCTTTCGGGGTCATGAATAGCAGGTAGCTCTCCCCGTCTCCAGCTCTGAGAGGCTCATTTGTCTGGTGACAGCTGAGTGACAAGACCTGAAATCCGAGCCCTCAACTTTGCCTGATGTGTGGATAAAACCCTGGATGTTCCCTCAAACATTTCAGGAAATGAAAGTTGTAACGCGATCCCTTGTGCGCCCACATCTCCCCCAGCAACACACAAAAGCTCAAAGGAACCTTCTCGGATTAAATTCAGCCTGGAGAGGATGGAAGGAAAATGGAGAGCAGGCTGAGAAAGCTGGAACTGGCAGGCTTTTCTTCAGCACTTATTGGAAATGTCTGTCCAAAGCAGGGATTTAGAAAGGTCACCTCTACCGTAAGCACCTCTTCCTCCGGCGCAGTCAGACGGGCAGCCCGCTTCTCCCCAGTTTACCTCCACGTTGGGGGCAGCCCGGCGAAGGGGGGGAGAGGTTACACTTAGAGTCCCCGAGCAGGAAATTCAGCGTCTAAAAACAAATACCCAACGAGAAAACCAGCCCCCCTTCCTCTCTCCTCGTTTCATTTCCCGGGTCACGTTGAGCCAGCGTTGTCCCACGCGTGAGCCGCACGCCCGCTCTGCCCCTGCCCCGCTGCCAGCCCCTGCCCGGCTCCGCTGCCCCGCTGCCCCCCGGACCCGTGGAGGGGCAGGTACGCCCCGGCTCTTGGCCCTCCTAACCCTGGGCCACGTGCTGGCAAATCCTCCGCAGAGGCCCGCGGTGAAGAGCGGATGCTTGCTCAGCCGATGGATTTAAATGCGACATTTCCAGGCCTGGCTCCCTAAAGCTCATGCATCCCCAGCTGCAATGCCAGGATCCTGGAGCCGCGTTGTGGTTAGGAGACTGTTGTACCCTGGGTCTTTGCAAACCTGGCCTGCTCAGCCAGATGTCGGAGCTTCGTTTTGAACACGCACGTTTGGAAACGTCGGCAGCTGGAACGAGGCGGCGGGGTGCGCGGTACAGGCAGGATTGGGCCAAGGCATCCGGACTCACTCCCTCCCGGGTAGATGCTTTTATCGCATGGCCCGTCACTAGGCAGCCAGTGGCTGCTTGTGCTGTTATCCGGCCTGAAGAAAAAGGTCTATTTAACAATTGTTTAACTATTATTGAAGTGCTTCGGACTCCGCAGACCTGTAAAGAAAATGGCACATGCCCCAAGATAACTCTTCACCTCTGAGCTTCTCCCTTACTCCTGCTTTCCTCCGGTGAGCGGAGAGCAGCTCACGGACACTGCACGGGCACAGGTGGAAACCTCCCTGTCTGCCTAGCTGGTACGTGTTGTCGTCGGTAATTTTGCATCTGAGGAATTGCTCCCTACGGGGTGATGCTGCTGGGGGCTGGGTCTCTGTATACGTCGCCTTCAGAGGCAGGTGCTTTAACCTGCCCGATGCATGCGGACGTCATTAACAGCAGCAGAAGCAGTAAAGGTAGAGTCAATGTGGTGCTTGGCCGACCTGGCTGCGATAATTCGTCTTCAAGGGTGGATTTTGCTGTTCCTGCTGGGGCCGAAGCCGTCAGGTTTTCGGAGGGCACCAGGTGCTGTGTGGGGAGAGCAGAGGTGGCAGAGCCCAGATCTACAGGAGCTTTGGTTCAGCTCAAGTGTACAAAGTAACCTGAGACACCGTCATCTTTCCCAACTGGATGTGGATCCAATCTTAAATATGGAAACGGCGGAAAATTTGCTTTAATCTTCAGGCAGAGAGCGCCAAATTACCAGGTTTCCCAGAGATTATCAGCGCTCACGCCAAGAGCAGCCTGACGCTGTCTGGAAGGAGGGCACCAGGCTTGAACCCCCATCCAGTGCCACCCCGTCTTTCCTTCCAGCTGGACTTGTCGCCAAGCACAGGAACATTTCCTCTCTCCCCATGGTTTCTAGCATTTGCTCCCACCTCCCCAGATTTTAAACAGAGGTTGAACTTTCTCCAGAGCATATAATCCCAATCCTAATAACAAGGTTAAAGAGGCAGATTTAGTTCAATTACAATTTCTGTTTTCACTTGTCCAACGCTTTTGGAAAATGTCTCCGTGGGCAGAGAAGCTCCTTCCCATCTCTGCCTTAGCCTCTCCTCCGCAGCCCAGTCCTGCTAGGGTTGCGTCGGTACGGTGCCATACCCGCTCAGACTCCCACGGCTTTCAGCCGTGATAGAAAAGGTATAGAAGATCCTCACGCCTGCTTCTCAGGGTGGAAGAAAGGGGAAAAACTCCTCTTTTTCTGACTTAAGGATGGAAAAGCTTTTAAGCTAATAGCTGGAGCGGGTATCGGCCCTGATTTACAGGAGGGGAAACTGAGACCCAGGGAGACGACAGACCTGCTGAAGGTCAGAGCAAGGGCAGATGACGAAGCGGGGAGGGAGGCTGCCCCGCGCCAGCGGCTGGTGCTCCGTGCGCCCACGCTGCCTCCCTTTATAGTCCCCATAATAAGTCGCTGCAGCTTATCATTATGTAATACAATATTCCTAATAATACAAGACAAAACCAATTGACTAAAAAACAATGCCAAATGAGGCTTGTGGCTAACACTCCCTGAAGAAATTGTCTCTTTTCTAGAATTGAAAAAAAAAAACCCAAACAAATTAGAAACAATTGAAAAATGAAATCACATCTGCAAACCATCAGGGCACTTCTCCTGAGCCCCGAAGGATGCCTGTCCCCCCCGCCACTGTTCCCACTGCCCAGTGCAGGGTGGTGGGTGTCACGGGAACCCACAGTGCCGGCCGTGCAGGCAAGGGAGGGATTTTGCTGCGGACAGACATGGCCTCAGCGTGTGCTTCATTCAACAGAAGGGCTGTGTCACAGTAGAACAAATCAGAGGTGTCTTTAGGGAATTAAGATCTTCATACGCCTAATCTCCCGGAGCCAGCGGAGAAGCAGGGAGAGAAAAAACGCAAGAGGGAGGGAGCACCAGCTTAAAAACTGCTGTTCCCTTCCTGGGAGCCCTCCAGGACTAGGCTAGAGGCGCTGGCGCACAGAAACCTCAGAACTTGCCCAAGCGCTTGGCCGTGGGCTACTTGGTTCCCCGTAGCCAGCGGCTGCCTTTTGCCCACATCGGCAGGGTTTTGCCTGCATCGCTCGTCTGCAGGAGCAGAACCGAAGCGAGTGGAAGCCGGGAAGGGTGAGCGGGCTCATCAGCGCTCGGCTGCGGGGGCTATTTCTGTCCCCAGCATGGTGGCTTTGGAGGTTGGCACCCTTTGCGGCAGAGCTGAGCTGGGGATGCCCTGGCCGGCTCCAATGCTCCCCTGGGTGTTCGGTGGCTGTTGCGTGCATGGCGGGCGAAAGCTCGCCGTGGTTTTGTACTGCTGGGACGGCTTAGACGGGGACGTGCATCGCTGCCGTCCCTGTGGGAGGTGGAGACGCTGAGGCTTGAGCCGGGAGGAATGTTTGTTGGCAGAAGTGCCCCTCGAGCCAACGTCCCCAAAGGCCCAGGAGGTGCTTGACAGGGAGGTGGGATTATTTCTTGGAGGGAAGAGCTCAGGCAAAGGACGTGGGGACGCTGGAGCTGTGCTGTCCCCAAGAGACACGGTGCCTAATGAAGCAGACAGACATCCTCAGTGCGACACGTCGGCCAAGAAGCTGATGCCACCCTGGGCTCTACCAGCCCCATCTATTACCTTTGTGTGCAGGATCTGCTTCTCAGGCCTCCAGGTCAGAAGGGTAACTTGGAGGAGGTTCAACGAGCCCTCAGGAGGGCAAAGGCAAAGCAGGGCCTGGGGAGGGGGAGCTGCAGGCTGCTTGCTTGGAGACCCCAGCTCTGCTCTGCCTCTGAGCTGCCCACCTACGGACGGGGCCTGGGCTGGAGGAGACCTTCAGCAAAGGGGCTTTGGGGCTCAGCTGCTCACCCACGCGGCTGTCACCAGCCCGTGGGAACTCGGTACTGGGGTGGTGGGGGACAGCGGTGCAGCCAAGTCCGTGACAGAAGATATGATGATCGTGGTGAAGGTGGTCAGCAGCTGGTCGTCCCCACTACCTCACTCTGGCCTGTACCCACTCATGACCTAAGTCAAGCCTAAAAGGGAGGTGTATGATTTAGCAGGGAGGAGAATCAACCCTCTACAAAGCCTGTGGTGACTTTCTGGGAGACGTTTAGCAGGCTTGATCTGGGCCCACGGCACACCAGATGTCCAACCAGCTCATCATAATGGTCCCTTCTGGTTTATGGGTGAGTCAGATTTGGTAATCCATCTTAGAGAAGGGGAAGAGATGATGTTACATGGTCTGAAGGCATCAGTACAAGGAAGATTTCTTAAAATTCTCTAAACCAGGAGGAAAAGAGACAAAAGGAGCAAAAGCTCTGAATAGGACCGAGACATAAGGTTTTCCCACAGCAAAGGGGAGTTCAACACGCACACGATGGCTCCCACACCACTGCAGGGTTAACTTCAAATCAAAAACTTTTTCGAAAAGACACACTCTGTCTTGCACAGTGACTTTTCATGCCAGGTCCCAGTGATATCCCAGAGCCCCCGCATGGAAGTCGCATGGGTGCATACAGTCCCTGCCACCCCGGCCCCTTGAGCGGCACACGAGGGGACTGCCCTGGGAAAGGAGCATCGCACGGCGTGGGACGGGACCCCCCATGTCAGCGCCAGCTGCAGCGTGTGCTGTCCTCGGATACCCGAGTGTCTGAGCCCACACCTCCGCCCCGGTGCTCCTCTGGGTGACGTTTTGGGGGCTTTGCTTTGCTCAGGATGCCTCTCTGTCCTCCTCCCCCTCTTCTGCCATGGTTACGTAGCCACAGCTATTTGCTGATGGCCTCCGCGGAAACCGTATATCCTGCCTTTGCAACTGGAGACAAGGTGCCCACGCAGCTGCCAGGTTTGAAAGAGGAGCTGGCAGGAGGAGAAGAGGCCAAAACGGGTGTGTCGAGGGAGGGGGGAATCACATCCATCCCAAATTGGGGCCCATCCCATCCTCACCCAGAGAAGAACTATAGTGGGATGGGGAAAAAAAAGCCCTATTTAGGAGAAATGACTCAAGGCAACATGCAAGTGGCTGAGGGCTGAGGCAGGGTTTAAATTGAACCTCCTGCCCAGTGATCCATGAGGAAGGCTCGGCTGCTCAAACAATGAGCGGGGAAAGAAAGCTGAAATGATGGTCACCAGGAGAACCTGAAACCCGCGGTGGGGAAAACAAATAAATACAGCGAGCGGAGCCTTACCCATCCCAGCTGAGGCAATCTGTGCTTATGCAACCCTACCCGAAGGCTCCCTATCTCTGTGTACAATCTGGGCTGATAAGATTGTTCTCCGCTGAAAATCAAAACCACAGGGATTCCAGGCGGCTCAGCCGGAGTCAGATTGTCCACCTGAACACCAGGGCACTTTCATGTGGAAAAATAATCGCCCGGTTATTTTGCTGAAATAAGGAAGGGGGTGGGGGAGAGAGCGAGGGAGATATTCTTGGCTGGTTGGAGGTGACTGCTGCCCCGGCGCTGGATGCGTGCAGCATGGCAGGGATGCCAGTGAAGGGCACCATCTCAAGGGCGAGATGTCCCCACGGGGTGATGATTGCTGCCTGAAGCCCTGCCATAGAAAAGCAATGGGCTCTTGCCCAAAGGTGACCGGTTTTTAGTGAAAACTCCTTCTTTTAGGGCCCAGGGACTTGCAATTGGCAGCTCTGGTGCAAAAAGCCTGCGAACAAGAGTCACGCGAGTGATGGTGGAAGCAGTCATTGCCAACAAGACATAGGCCACTTTTAACATTGTTTGGGTGGAGCAGCATATGACTAATATCTACACTGAATGGGACACAATACATAAACATATCGTATATGTATACAAGTATATATAGGGGTGAATACGCTTGATAGAGCCACTCTGTAGAACTCCTCACCTGATAAGCCATTCCCATGAGCAAGATGTGCAGCATTAGATCCATGTTTGCAGTTAGAAAGTAGACATTGGTTTTTTGTGTCTATCGTAGTTCAAAAAGCTGCGTTTTTAGGCATGTGCCTCAGCGCCTAGCTGATCAGATCCTCTCTGCTCTGGATATCAAGTCAATCCTTCCCTCAAGACAAAATTTGTTATCAAAACCGGGCCAGAAAAAGTTGTTATTTGGGAAAAAAATAGCAGCAAGGGACTGTTTCGTGATGCTGGAGGTGGAACCTCCTTCCACTGAGATGTGAATGGGATGGTCGGAACCTGCATCCTGCAGCAGGAGTGTAAATAGCCACCTGAAACAGCGTTTGCATTTATTTAGTGCATTTAGCACCAAGTACCGACTGTTCGTGAGTTTTAAATGCTGCTGAGTGAATATGTGGAGCGGAAATGTCCACTGGGGTATTAGATGAGACAGGCTGGGGAGCTGGGGTCCCAATCCCCTGCCAGGTCCCTAAACCAAGGACAAAGAGAGACCCTAGTGAAAAACGGTTCTGAGCGCTGCATCTACTCCTACGGCTCTTGCTCAGTTGTTGTGGCTTCACAATTGGCATTTTCCTGGGGAATTTGTGGCTGGTTTTCTCTCTCTCTCTGCTGCAGGAAAAACCATGTGAGCGAGAAGGGGATTAGCTCAAGTGGGGTCCAAGGACCCGGGCGGGCTTGCCTGGACACGTGCTGGTGTCACCTCAACAGATCGGCTTGGCTAAAAATGAGGAGCCACTGCTCCCCGTGCTCTAACATCCCTCCCCATCCCTTGGGTCCCTCCAGCTATAGTAATCCTGCTTGTGATAATGCCTGATTAACAATGAAATCTGTGTAAATATGTGTTTGTAGATGGAATATATCCCTTTAATCTTGCAGAAGTACCATGTTCCCACAGCCGCTGCCAGCCCATGGAGCGCTGGGCAGGCAATGCTGTATTTGTGCGCGCACACACACACACACATAGAGACATGCACAAACACACACAGAGAGATAAACACAGTTATTTGGGCCACTCTGACGAGAAACAAAGTCCTTTAGTCCTGCCCATGGGCAATGCATCCCACAGCGGCCGTCCTTCTCCAGGGCTTGGTGTTCCTGGCAAAGCTTATGTGAAATGAAACTGCCTGTAATTTTCTAAAATTCCTTAATCCTGCTTATTTTCTCCCTTTTCCCGAGAGATCGGAAGCCGCAGTGGTCTCCTCAAGCCCACCCACTAATTACAAGACATGAGCTCAACCAACTGCCGGCCAGAAACAACATCACGCGACCAAACACCGCTAACCAACACAGCTCATATTTTTGACTGAATGCTCACAGCAAACTGCTTGAAAGCAACTCACAAAGAGCTTGGCAATAATACACCGGCCAAATCAAAGAAAGAAAGAAGGAAAATATCCTTTTTTCCTTCCTCCTGCAGCAATCCTGACTTCCCCTGGGCCACCGACCAGCTACTCTGATCTCTGAGTCCCACTTGTCTGTCTCACCCCGGGATGCTCTTTTAGGTCTCTCTCATCTCTACTTGGCTGCCATTTTTTTCCAAATTTGACCCATTTATCTTTCAAATTTGCTTGAAAAGGTCAATCCCTTCAGCAGTGCCGGGGGGGCAATGGGGGTTTCTAGCAGGAGGGTGGCATTCAGCAGAAAAAATCTTCTCTCCGGAGAAATCAGATCAGACAGAGCCCCGAGGAAGCCAGGCTAAAAATAAAACCTGAACTCTCAGAGCCGTTATAGGATGGGAACAGAGACTATGGTGCATCCCTGGTTATATTCTTAGCAGGGACAACTGGAGAGATTGGTATACATTCACTGGCATAAATCGGTATAGTTCATGGAAGGATGTTGGGGTTTTTTAAATGCTGTGTTCACATTCACGGTTTCACAGCAACTTGGGTTCCTTCCCTAAACCCCCTGGTTTGCGGCGGCTGGTGGTTGCACTTCGCCTGGGCTACCTTGATTTTTCTTGGACCGCTTGCCTCCTCCTGCTTCCCCTGTTTGCAAGCAACAGGCACGTTCGGCCTCCTGCACCCCAAAAAGCGAGTGGCAAATCCCATTGCCCCCCCAGAGCGAGGAGGGGGCTTCTCTCCTCCAGGTTTTATCCCTGCGCTCACCGAGAACGTGATTTTCCCCCGCCACCGGCATCGGTTAGGAATAATATCCCAAGCTCTTCTGCTTCGCGGCTTGTGAAATCCTGAGGGTTGGTGGGGAGTGCGGGGTGGGGGGGGGGGGGGGGGGGGCTGCTTTGCCTGTGCCCTCAGCTGTGAGGGATTGGGAGTGGGAGTGGGAGTGGGAATGTGGAGGAGAGCAGCTCCTAGGGGCGGCTGCGACGCGTTCCTGGGGCTGCAGTGCCACCTGCTGTCACCTCGTCCTGGTGCTGGGGACCCCACCGGCTCCTTGGGCACCCCGGCCTTGGGCACACGTCAGGGAGAAACCAGCATCTCTGCCTC
This sequence comes from Astur gentilis, assembly GCF_929443795.1. NCBI lineage: Eukaryota > Metazoa > Chordata > Aves > Accipitriformes > Accipitridae > Astur > Astur gentilis. Next base: position 16,718,888 of record NC_064904.1, read on the forward strand.
CCTCCACTCCATCCTAAGGATCGGGGCAGAATTCCTCGGAAAAAAATCAAGTTAAGCAAGAAAAAGGCAACGCTGGGGCAAAGGGATGGAGTGAGATGCACCCATGGGGCTGGGCTGGGCTCCTTGGGGACGGGGATGTCCCCACACTGTCACAGCACTCCAGGTGGACCCAGGGACCCTGCAGGCATCGTCTTTTATTTCCTTCTGGGCAGTCGGACGTGGTGTCTTGCTTCCTTCTGTGCTTAAGTGTGTCCTTTAGGAGCTTTAGCCAGTGTTACCCCGTATTATCCCTGCTCCGCGCTGGCTCTGTGAAAAACCTAGATTTTCCCCCATGCTTGTGGGCTAATGTGACCCAGAGCAGATTGTCCAGTCCCACGTCTCCGATTCGAGCTCTTCTCAGCCCAAAAAGCCATGTGCCCTTTCCTGGGTCACTAATCATTATCATTAACCTCTCAGAGAGGAGGAGAGTTTGTGCCCTCCAGAAAAGTCCACAGAAGATGCCATTGCCTCCATTTATGTTGAAAAAAAGGATGGAAACCTAAAGAAGAATTAAAAAAAAGAAGAGACCAGGGAGATCCTAGTTGCTGAAAATTAAGCATTAGGGGAAAAAAATGCACTCAAAAGCCAGATCCAGACCGGCCAGGCAGCTTTCAGAAACAACAACAAAAAAGTTTGGAGGAAACCAGATACTCGCCATGAAAATTTGCAATTCTTTGTTGAACAAATGTTTCCATGGAAAAGCTCTGTTTACCCGTCACTCATCCTGTCAGCTCGCCGGGATGCTGTGCAGCTGGGCAGGCAATGCCCAGAGGAGAGAAGGGGAGGGGACGGAGCCCCAGCAAATCTGGACGCAGCCGGGAGGCCTGGGGAGAGAGCAGCGAGCCCCTGTTTGCCTTTTAATCTTCTACCCCTGCGGGTTAGCGTATGAAATGCATTAATTTCTGACGGGCGACCCACTTTTGGGAAGGAAGGCTGCAAAGGGCCTGATCCTGAGCAGGTTGCAAAGGTGAAGGGTGCAGCTCCAGCAGTGTATGACCAGGGGATCGGGGTGCAGAGGGGCTGGTGGAGGAGCTTGCCGGGCTTTTTAGGAGAAACCTGTTGGAAAAGCCAACAGGTCCAGTCTTGGTGTGGCCACAGACCCAGAAGTGCGTGGACGGAAACGGGGGAGTTTGGGGAGGAAAAAACCCCATATTTGAAAGCCCAGACTTGCACATTGAACAACTCAATTTCCTTTTTCCCCAGCAGAGACACAAAGTAGCAGTGCATTTCCATCAGTGCTCTGCCAGCCCATCCCAGGATCCGGCTGGGATCCCGCTGGGCACAGCTTTTGGAGCCAGGGAGGTGCCGGCTGCCTCTGACTTAACGTTTTCTTACAGTGCCACTGGGACCGGCGGGGGAGAACCGCAAAAGGGAAAGGCTGGATTCGAAACCCACCACTTGGACCCAGACAAAATGAAACGGGGAAAGTAAAAACAAGGGGAAACTTGGCCGCGGCTCCTCCTTTCACAGGCTCCTTGCGTTGGGTCATAAGAAACCAGCCCACGGAGAGGCGGGCATGTTACTGTCTGCTGTGCCGTGTCCTGGGGAGCTGAGGAAAGGGGCCAAGGAGAGACCGGATCCTGGAAAGCAGCCCATGTTGCCTGCCAGCGCATGCTGCCAGAGGTGGGAAGCGGGGAAAGTCATGCACGGCCTCCCCACCGCCTCCGCTGCTGGCCTGGGGCAGCCCGGGAGGAGGCTGCCGCCCTGCCGGGGTGCAGCGTGCGTGGGGAGCACCTGGGCGTCACCCCCATTTCAGCACCCAGTGCTGATTTGGGTATCTCGTTCCTACACAGGGCAAGGGGCTTTGGGGCCTTTCACCGTCCTTTGAACCTCTGACTCTTCGGGTTGGTGCACCTCGGCTGCTCGTGGCCTCATTCCTCTCTTCCTTGCCCCATCGCCGTGTGCTCCCCAGCTTGCTGGGAGCCCTTTTCCGCGGCTCCGCAGCCCAGCACTCTCAACGCGCTTGGTGGGGACTGTCCCTTGCTCCGTGTATCTCCAGCTCTGGTTTTGGTGGGAGCCTGTCTGCAGCCGTCGGAGTGTTGTCATTTATGAGGCTGTGCTGACAAACACCAGCCAAGTCCCTGGTGGGGACGTGTCTTGATCCTTCCCCACCACCCATCTTCATGCTCCAGCGCGTGTTTGGGATTCAGCCGTCATTCGGGCTCTGTCTGGTCCTCATCCCTGGCCCCTTCCCTGCCTCTCCTTTCCCCCCGAAGATGGTAAGTGCCTCTTCAGTGCGCTTCGCTCCAGCGTCTCATCTCAACAGGCCAAGCATTCACTCTCTGCCAAACTGGCAGGCGGCTCGCTTTCCTGGCACGTGGCCTCCTTGGCTCTCCGTCCAGACTGATTTCTTTTATTTTTATTGTTTTATTTTTCCCTGTCTTTAAAATTCACCATTAGTTTTAATTAGGTGGCCGTGGACTTGCAGCCCTGGTGAGACCAGGGGGCTTCCAAGAGCAGGAAAGGGGAGGTCTGGTGAGCTGGGTCTGGTGGCAGCAGCTCCACAACTCAGCTCGGGGTGACCCAGCTCATCTTGCTTTCGAGAGAGGGGAACTGCTCTAAGTCAAGAGCCAAGAGGTGGCTAAAGCGTTTTCTCTTATTCCAGCATGCTCCCGGACTCCCACCATCTCCTGGAGTCCCACCATGGAAATGCTACCTTGAGGAGCCAGTGCCAGTGCCGGGGTGAGGCGAGCATTGGTGGCAGAGAAAGGTGATGGGAACAGATTCCTAGCCCTGAGCATCAGGTGAAAAATGGGGAAACCCCAAAGGAAAAAACTAATGTCTGAATGTCCCATGTAAGGCCTCTGTCCTGGAGGGGTTTGGACCCTCCTTGGAGAGAAGGTGCTTATGCAGACGAGCCAGCTTGGAGAAAGTGGAGGCAGGTCCCAGCTCTGCCGTGGCTTCTCAGGGGGAGGTTTAAACCCATCTCTGACTGGCCCCACGCCCATCTCCGAAATGGCCTCCACGCAGAGGGTTTGTGCACCCCACACTCCCTGCCCACACGGGCCAGCCAGCTGCAGAGTCCGTCCTGTACAGCCTTCCCGCTGCGAGCTGAGTTAATTCCCTGGGGAAAAAAAGAAGGAAATTATTTCTTTTCTCCTATTGATTCCATATGATCTAGGCCCGAGGGGCTGAAGTGCTTCAGGGAATCTGAACCAACAAAAGACGTTTCAGGGGTTTGATTTTCAGTGGTTTCATCTCTTGATACAAATGTTGGAGCAAGCGAATAGCTCTAGATTGACAGGATTTGCAGAGCCATCCCAGGACAGTTCCCAGGCTAACCGGGGTTTGGCCCCAACCAGGCCCGCTGATTTGGGGCGTACAAGAGACACGTCTTCTCCCCACAGACCTGGGTTGAGCAGACGCGGTCCCTGCCTCCCTGAGCCCCGTGGGCCAGAGCGCAGGTGTGTCGGAGGGATAAGCAACACCCAGCAGGAGCTGAGAAGGGGTTTGGATGGGGCATCTGCTCTCGGGACGGCGTCTGCATCCTGCTCCAGGGTAGCAAACGCATTTGTCCCCAGGGGAGATGTGGCAGGGGTGGGTGGCAGGCTGCCATCATTGCTGCCAGCCAAAATGCTCCCGAGAGTCCCAGCTTACTCTCTCCATCCTCCCCAACGTCTGGGAGAGAAGGCAGTGAGGGGAGAGGTTGGCTCTGCCCCAGGGCTGAGCCCCACGCCTGCGAGACTCAGCCCTGAAAGCCCTACATGCTTTTCCAGTCCCCCGAAATATCTCAATCCCTCCACCCTGCTGTTGTTCTTTCATTTTATTTTTAGATCCGCTGCTCCCGTTAGCTCTTTTCTATTTGTTTTTGGTTCTTATTATTCCTGGCTTCTCAGTGTTTTGGTTTCCCTCCTCAGCCCTCATCCGGATGTTTATTCTCGCTGCTTGTTTTTCTACTTTCCCAAGGTGCCTCCTGGTTGTAGCTGGGCAGAGGTCTGTGTTTGGACTGGGCAGGCACTCTCGCATAGCTGGGCTGGGACCAGCTGCTAGACCATCATCCGCAGAAACCGAGCTGGTCCGGGAGACGAGAGGACCTGGGCGCCGTAGCCTGCTTTTCTGCTTGCTCTCTTTCTCACCTGGGCATCTCAGTGGCTTGCCAAGGATGAGCCGACCGCTCGCCCCGTTTAGCAGCTGGTATATGAATGTGACAGCTCCTTTAATAGATGAGCTAGCAGCAGGGAAAAAGGGGTTGGCCCATCTCTGAGGAACTCAAAGGGACAAACACAGTGATGTACCTGAGGTCACGTAGAGGATCTCTAGCAGCCCTGGGAGCTGCTTTTCCCATGTCTCCATTTGGCCTGGTTGCCAACGTGGTTGTGCCTTGGGGTAACTTGAAAATCAGACGTGGCCTTTCAGCGCCTTCACCTACTAAAACTTTAAAAGTTTTCTTATTGCCTCATTTTAGGACAAATACACCCAAGTCTGGCTTTGTTCTTTCCATGTTCATCACTCTCCTACACACGCTGTGCCTGGATGTCTCTGTACATCTTCTCCCTGCTCATCCAGAAATGTTTCTCAAGGTTTTTTGGGGGGGCTCCAGCTAAGCCACATCCCCACAGAGCAGACGGAAAGAGCCATTACATTGCTTCATAGACCTATAGGTTAAGATCACATGCATGACTGGGGACTGTCATTGCCCCCAGTTTTGGAGGCAGGGACTGGAGGGTGCGTTTGGGCAGAGTGGTGTGTGCTAATTTTGCACTCATTTGTGGGAATGAGGCTTTGCTCTCACCTACTGCCATGAGGGTTACAAGAATTCTGCCCCCCCCCCCCCCCCCCCCGCCACACACACACTTTTCTCCATTTTCTGTCTAATTAGGAAGAAAAATGATGCAGCGTGGAAAAGGTGCTGCAATACCTCATGTTAAAGAGCCATGGTGGCTCTGGATATTTTGTTGTACCCATACACAGACCCCCCACGACTGCTGAATTTCAGATACACACAAGCACATGCCTGCAGTTGCTGCAAGAACTGTCCCTGCTTCCCTTGTTAAATTGTTTATTCCAGTGCAAGGCCGTAGATTTTATTTTTTTATTTTATTATTTTGGCGTTCATCTTGTGTTCTTCTTCCCATTCTACAGCTTTTTCACTGGCAGGGTGCCCAGAGCCATGTGGCCATGGGCGTACCGCAGCCCCGGCAAGGAGATGCTCATACCCTGTGGATGGGAAGAAGCTGTTCTCTGGTGCGTAGGTATTTATTTGAAGAACCACTCACTTGTGAGAGCAACGCAATAGTCTGGAGCAGCCTTCCACATTTTCGGTACGGTTACAGTGAAATTTGCATTTGAGACTTTAAAGGGCTGGCAGGGAGCTCTGTGCCTGGATATAGGGGCTTTTTATTGCTTGACTTCAAAGAGGTTCAATAATGGGAGCGATCGTTCAGGTAGGGAAAAGCTCTTTCTTCTTCCCATGTGCAAAAGCGTGCCAGAGGACACAAAGGCATCCCCGCACACACAGAGTTATGGGGCTCTGGGGAGAGTTAAAACAGAGCAGGCTGAGGATTTCGCATCAAAAATATTATTATTTTTGGATGGAAAAGTCAGCTGACACAACAGCCGAAGCTGTCAGGATCCTTTAGGGTTGCAGGGGGGGGAATCAAAATGAAAAGCACTTCAGTTTGCTGAAATGAACCAAAACATAGCAATTTTAGGTCAGTTTGAGGCTGTAGTCCAGCTGCCTGCAGGGCTTCACGAGAGCTGGGGTCTGGGTGCTGTGGATACCAACTCCTTGCATGAGTTGGACCCAACACCGGGTCACGTCTCCAGGCACACGGCAGCTGCTCGTGGACCATGCACAGGGACCAGAGCCCCATCTGAGGGCTGACGAGGGCAGCTGGTGGGTCTGTCCTCAAGGGCTGGGGCTCCCGAGTGTCACACTCCAGTCTGAATTTGATTCAGCAGAAGAAATGTAAATGTTTCACTTAGCAGGCACCAAGTCATGTCCCTTCTGCTTGAAAACTTGGCAATAAATCTGAGTTTTCTGCATGCGTGTTTTTTTCCGGATTTTTTTGTTCCACAGGTAGGACTGATATTTTGTAGCCTGCTCACTGCTTGGGATGAAAGTGAGCATTGGAAAATCATGGGAAAAATTTCATTCACATTTTATTGTGGAGAAATATGGGTCATTTGCATTCAGAAATAGAGCTCAGCCTCTTCCAGGAAATCACATACAGTGCAGGACATCTCCTGCAATGTGCTTGTAGGCATCCTTCCCTGTCCTTCCTCATGGCAAAAAAGGCTCATTTGTCTGATTCCCCAGTTTCTCTGCTGTCCCTTTTGACTTCCTTCCATATGGATGCACATGCATACGCAAACATGCGTATCAGGTGTATGACTTTGCCCTTAATCCTGGGTGGGAAAGCATCCACTGCCATCATTCGTAGTAGCTAAGAGCTGTAAATGTATTGCCTTATGTGCACAGGAGCATCTCTCAGATGTCTTCTTATGGTTTTGGGCCTAACCTCTTCCTCCTCTGATTTCCAACCCATCACTGTAGGGTACAGCCCCCAAAAGGGCATCCCTGCATGCCAGCTCCATCCACACAGCTGACCCTGCTCCAAATGGGCTGAACCTCTCTAAGGCTCAAACAATTTCAGCTTTTCTGTGGAAAGCTGACGGTGTCCCGCGTGGTCCATGAGCTGACGTGCCAGCCGAGGTGAGCTCTGTCCCCAGGTACCGCCATGCACCTGGATCTGGTGCCCACCTGAGCCCTGGTGCTTCTGTGCACCCACAGACCCAGAAGCATCTCTGCTCCTGGACGCATCGAGGACGCTGGGTCCCCTCTGTTGCTTTTTACTGCTCATGTTAAATTATTTTAAAGAAAAATGCCCAGGAGAGGCTGGTGCTGGCAGGGCTAGAGGCAGCAGGCCTCTGTCTCTCCATGCCGCTCCATCCTCCATCGCAGTCCCCTCTGGAGCTGTTTCCCATCCGTGAGCAAGATCCACATGTGCCTGCAGATACTTCATGGCCGATTCACGTCCTGCACCAGGGAGAGTGAGCCAGGGCAGGGCTGAGGGTGAGATTTCCACTACTTCTCCTCCCAAGTTGTTTCACTAAATGGAAATAAAACAAATGCAGCAATTCCTGGACCCCCCATGCCAGCCACGTCCACGGAGGTTGGGAGAGCGGCGGGGCAGGGTCCATCTCTTCCCGCAGGCATGGTGGGGCTCTGCTCTGGCGGGGAGCATCGAGGCAATACCAGCCTCCAAATGCAAATGATATCTCTAAGAGGAGTGATAGAGCTGGAAGGAGGACTGGTAGCCCATCCCGTTTATGGTACAGGGAAGATGGATGGAGTTACACCCAGGCTTGACTCCATACTTTCCTTTTGACCCCTCTTAATTGTAGAGAGAAAGGTGGGGGAATTTATTATTTCTTATCAACCCCTTCCATCTCGTGGTTGATGCTTTCCCTGCACTTTTGACATTCCCCCATTTCTTCTCTCATCAGTAGCCGTTTGCTGAGATCCCGGGCTCGTTCACACCCCATCGCCCCAGTTTTACCTGGATAACCCTCCCTGGAAAGCCAGCACTGGAACTGATTGATTCACTGCTGCCAATTTGTTGCAAGTCTACAGTAAAGTGGGGCCAAACTGCAGCCTCAGGCTCTGCTCTGGGTCCAGATCAGGATTAATCCTCCTGCCACCCTGCTCGAGCTCAGTACTGGCTCCAGCCCAGGGATGCGAAGCTGGACGACCCTTTTCTTGGGAGTGCTCTTGTGGGGAAGACACCAGCTTTCCCAGAAGGGCATGGACATTAGCCCTTCCCCGTCCGGCTGTTTTCGGAGGGGAAGCAGCTTCCAGCCAGCACGGTCACTTCTGTGGGTGTCCGGGTTGTTTCACTGCCACGTTTCATAAGCAGCCCCCCCCGCCCCGTCCCGGGGGGCTCAGCCCGATGCACTCACCTACCCCTGAGTCAGCTCCTGGCCGCCGGCGCTGGGAACCGCAGCGTCCTTTGCTGACTGCAGGGAAATGATTTTAATTACCGGGGGTTTTGGCAGGCCTGGGAGACAACAGTGGCCCTGCTGTGCTACCGCTGGGTTGGAGCATGTGCTTCGGGTATTTCCTTAGGCTGGGAGGTGTCTGAAGGGTTTCTGGGACCTGTTCCCAGCACAGGGCATGGGTACAAATGTGCAGGGCAGAGGACCAGTGGCTGGAAGCTGCCCGGGGTGGGCAATGCAGTTGGGCTGAGACATCCCATAACACAGCCTGAATGCTCCCGCTGCAGCTTTCCGGGCAGGAGACCCCAGGCCGATGCCAAGGGCTGTGCCTCAGAGAGAGGGGGGCTCTGCTGACAGCACGAGGAAGGGCACGTGCTGGCGGGGCTGGATGCGGCCGGGCTGATGCCGCAGTTTTCACCAGGTGCCAGGGACCACACCGATGAGCCGCGGAGGTTACACGCAGACCTGGGGGTTTTGCCCTCCAGAGCAGGCTGGCAGAGAGACTCTGCAGTAGATGTTGTTTCATAAACTGTTTTCTTGTCATTTTCTGTAGTGATAAACCTTTTTGGAAAGCCTTTTTTCCCGGGCTGGAATGATGCTCATGTTAAAGACAGAGGAGTCCCAGAGTTGCCTGCCAAAGCTTACGGCAGCAGCTCTGTGTGCTGGGTTGGACTGGTGTGGACTGGTGTGGCATGACAGACCGATCTGAGGAGCGTCACCTAAAAGGGAGCTGTACACGACACACTGGCGAGGGACTGGTCACACTTTAATTCCACTGCAGGGGAATATTTACACCCTCGGGGGACAGCCACCACCTCCCAGCACCTACGGAGGGAACGGCTGCTCTTATTTTGCTGCCACACAAATTAGACAGGAAGGAGAAAATACAATTCCCTGTATCTCTGACAAATCCTTCTTTGACAGATGAGCTCTGACCTACTTTGCAGTGGAGCCAGATGTTTAAATTTATGAATGCAGACGCATTTCCGTCAGACCTGGGGAGGAACGTGATATTACCGTCTGTGTATGCTGTCTCTCGGGCAAAGAAGCTGGATTTCATGTGAAAATACCATTTGTGGTTCAATCCTAAAGGTTTTTAAAGGAAAGGAAAACATGAGAGCATGCTGCACCTTTTTGAATGTGATCCCAATGGTACAAAACAAAGGATGTTCAAGTGATAACATTTATGCCAAGCTGCAAACTGACTGCTGCTAAAAAAGAAATCCTAGCCTGACTTTTCATATGGTCACATTTTCAGTTTTTGGCTTGACATTGGTTATGTCTTCTTCCATGGGATAGCACACTTGTTGGTATCTACCGTGTTGTAGGTTCATGGTACAGGACAGAATTTAGCAGATATTTCCTCATTGTCTCAATAAAACCCTTTTTCAACCGTGCGAATTGCAGAGCAGCATCCCTGGGACTCCCCTCCCAAAGCAGCGATCGTGCTGCTGGGTTTCCAGTTCTGTATCTGGAAAACAAGAGCTATTTTGCTCCTGACCTCCTACGTGGGTTGTACTCGTCCAAAGTACCCCAGGTGGTAATACGAGTTTGCAAGAGTACCTTGAAAGAGCTGATGTCCTGAAATACAACTTGGATGTAAATCAGCTAGGTCCCACTGACTGTATTTGATGTGGGCACCTGATTTATGGTAATTTAACTTGCAGCTTTTGCTGTTATTGTGGTTTCTAAACTGTAAGCTGGACCGTGTCAACATAAGGGGAAGATGAAGTTAAATACAGGAAAACACAAAAAAATACATCGTCTTCCTAATTCTTTTCGGAATTTAAAGATACTTGTTCATTGCCCATACTTTCCAAATTAAAAATGACATAAAGATGCTTGTATTGGGTATCAGAAGATACTGATACGAGCTGAAATGCTGAGTTTCATGTCATCAGGGTATATAGGCTTAAAGCAAGATATTCAGAAAGATTTAAGGCACAGATTGTGCAAATTTGGTAATCTGGGGGTTGTCTAATGCCGTGTGATGGCTGGGAAAAGCTCTGCCTGTCTCTCAGAGAAGTGCCACTCAGACACTAACTTATCTGGCACGTTAGCCAAAATCTTTGCGTACCAGAGACAGCAAAGCATGAGCCTGGCAAAACAACAATAGAGGAAAAGTCTTGACTTTGCTGTTGTCCAGGTTCAACAGGAGGGAAGACGTTCCCCTCCTACCCTCCAATAAATCCAGTATCCTGCAGCTTGCAGCCTGCTGGCAGGAATGCTCTCCTGGGAGGAATGCTTTTGAACTTCTTAGGACTGCAGTGGATGGGGGTAAGTGCAGCTCTTCCTCTTTTTTGGGCTGGCTTTTATGAACAGAAAGCACCTGTGATTGCATTTAATGAGGATCTCAATCCTGTTCACATATTAAAATGCTGAGGGTGACATGGATCCAAAGGTGCATTACTTGGTAACCCTTCTCAATGGGAGAGGACTTGGTCAGCAGGTTGTTACTCACCCCAGGCCAGCGTAGGCATGCACAGCAGTGTAAATATAGAGGATTTTCTGTTCCAAGCAGCATGGATAGGAATTGGGACCTTGCTGGCTATCTGGCTGCTGAGCTTACAGGGGTTTGCACTGCAATTTTGGATTTACCACCTAAAGCCTGTTCAAGGCTCACTCCAGGTCTCTCCATCCTTTTGAGAACAGCTGCTTTTCTCGCCGCACCACTTGCCGCAAGAGGTTGGAGGAGTACGAGGAGCACAAGCCACAGCACTTACATGCCTAGACAGCAGATCATTTGATCTGACATAAGGCTCACCATCCTCATGTTGCCTGTCGTCACCGCTGTGATGACAACACAACTAATGCCAACTGCCAGTGGACCGTCCTGCGCTCCCCCTGCCCGGCTGCTCGTCTGGGATGATCCTCATCCCTCCAGAGCAGCTTTTCTGGGCATGCTTGAGCCTAAATGGGATCAGCTGCACCCAACCTCATGCCAAAATATCCCCCAACCATCAGCAGTCCACCCTGCTGCCCTCAACCCCGTCCCCAAGGTGACACTGACACTGGTGATGGCAGGATAGCAAGGTTTCCACAAGGTGGCATCAAAAGACCTGGGCTTCCCCTCCCAGAGCTCAGATCCCACAGGGTTTAGGGCTTTGCTGGGATGGTTTCAGCATCAGTTGCAGCCAGAGACATCTCTGGGGAGAGGGAAGAGCGGACCCCGTGTGCTGTGATTTTTGTAAGGGATTTGGCCTGGAACGGTCAGCCCTCAACCCTGACACCCACCGCTGCCTTCCTGGGGGCTGCAGGGGTGTTTGACCACCAGACCTCATCAGGGAAGGACAGACATAACAGCAAACACCTGCGGAGATCACTAAGGAAATAAATGTGCTCCCTTCCCTGCAAACAACTGCAGCAGGGGGATATGTGTCGGGGTGGGGGTGTGTGTAATGGAATGGCAGCAGTTAACACTGGGAAGGAATAACCTCATAGCTTGACCCAGGACTGGTGTATCCAGATGAGGCAGGTTTGCCTTTTGCAGGGCAGAAAAGCCAGAGAGAAACCCCAGGGAGTGGGAAACAACGAACACAACCTATTTAGTCCCAGAGGTCCTTCTTCTTATATAGCTGTAGCACGGCCCCACGTTTTTTATTCGCCAAGCTGGGAGGTGAGGGTTGCCAGCCCTTACCCCACAAACATCATCCCTGGGGTGTGCCCGGAGCTGGTCCCACCCCAGAAGGAGCAGCGACCTCAAACGCTGTCCCGTCACAGCCGTCAGCGGGAGCGATACCCTGGCATCGCGCAGGCACGGCTGCGTGTGCTGCGGCTGGACCGTTCGTCCAAAATCCTGCTAAACTTTGTGGAAGTGAAACCCAGTCCTACAAATCTCCGAGGCTGCCCTGGGTGAGCGCTGACCTGGCCGTGGTTGGCACCGAGCTGAGAAGTCTTTCAAAAGGATGGGATCAGACACTGAGTAAGCGTATTTGAGTGAGCACAAAATATGGTTTTGTGGTTTGTTGTGTTTGGACTGTTTTGGCAAAAGGCAAACTCCAGTGGGACTGCTGAACGATTGCAGCCCTTGGCGAAATTGCAAGTCAAACCAAAAAAAAAAAAAAGACAAAGCTGTGACCTTGTCCTTTCGGAAGAAGCAGAAAAGGGTAATCAGTGAGAGCCTGTCCCTCGGCAAGCGTTCAAACGTGGGGTAAAAGCAAACAACCAAGCCCACGCAGAATTACTGCAGGCTCTAACGAGACGCAATGTAGCCGGGCTGTAATTCTGGCAATATTAAACACTGGGCTGTCTAGTCCTGCAATAATGAACGTATTCTTCCTCGAGAAGCGGGTAAGAGGATGCCCCTTGAAACAGCGGGGTTTTCTTGCTTTGCTTTTTAATTTTTTATTTTTTTTTTTAACTTGGAAAAAAAATTTAAATAGTCAATAAAGGCATAACTGTGACCACCGGGAGCTGGAGACGTGTCCCTCCCGTCTCCGCACACGGTGGAGCTGTTGCTCCGCGCCAGGACCGGGACCAAGGGGGCCGGAGTCAGCGGCTGGGACTGAGGGGAGCAGATTTAACCAGGTACAGGCAGGCTGGAGAGGGGACTGGAGCCCAGATCCCCATCCAGAACTTTTTGCTTCAGGTCTGCCTGCCTGGGAGAAAAGAAAATGTGTAAGTTCCCACAGTTCCAGCTCGTCCTTCTGCCCTCGGCCATGGGCTCGCCTGCAGACATCGCTGCCTGTGCCTGCCATCACCTCGTCTGGCCCAGCCCTGACACGGCTCAGGACGGGTAAGGAGGGTACCCGCGTGTCTGATCCACGCAGCCACCGCTGGCTCATAAGAGGTGACGCTCGGTGCCAGCTCGGCGAGCCCTGCCTCGACACCGAGACGGCTCCGGAGCGCGACGCCGCGTCTGGGGACACAGCTCTGCTCATCTGGGTCTCCTTCTTGTGGCCAACACCACCACGTACATCTTCAGTCCTCGCTCACACCTTCATGCTTCCCCGGAGTCGGGGTGGCCGGGACCCCTTTTTTCACCCTGGCACCCTCGGCAGGTCTGAGGTCTCGCCCCTTTTCAGCCGAGGAGACTCGTAGGTGCAGAGAGTAGGGGATCAACGGTGGCTTTAAATAGCCCTACCCAAAGCCTCTCTAAGCAGCTGGCTTTGTCAAGCAGCGATAAAACTGTCTGGCTGTAAGCTTTTCTATCCAAACCTTTAAAGTTAACATTACCAGATAAACTCTTCCCTCCCTTTCCGAGCAAAGGAGGAGGCAACGCCCATCCCATAAGAAAGGCATCGCTGCCATCCACCTGCACAGCAGCTTTTATGCCGGAGGGTCGTTGCAGCCCTGGCAGCGCCATCCCAGCTCCTGCCCACCCCGGGCCAGCACCGAGCGTTGGTACACGCTGAAGTGTCCCAGGCATTGATGGAGAGGCTGCCCTGGGAAGCCAATGGGGCGTAAGATTGTGTTTAAGTGCTTTCCTGGCTTGGGGCTTGTAATTATTAATAATAGTAGTTAATCTCTGCCTCATACAAGTCAGCCTGTACACCACGTCTTGTTTAAGCTATTTAAGTTATGCTTTTGTTTACTGCAACCATCTCTGGGCCTTCATATTATCACAACCGGCCTATGAATTATCAGTTACATGTTATTAATGTTGTATGGCAATGTTCAATGACAAAGAAACATCAGAAATCTACTGGTCTTTAAAAGAAAACCTCAAATAACCCTATGCCAAATCCAAGTGTTTTCAGCCTGCCGGCGAAGCTATGAATATTGCAGATATTACATATCTTTGTATGGTATTTGTTAAATATTTAAGATCAGAGAAGAGATTTTAGGCTAAATGGCTGCTTGAAGTTGCAGCATCAGGCACTTGCAAAATTATTGCTGGAACCCACAGACAAACACAGGTTTGCTTTTGGATACAGGCTCCTAATATTTTGTATCAGGTCAGGCAGCCGTTTCCCAAAGATGAAATACAGGCTACAGCTCACCCTACCTGGAGCTGTAAAGAGACAGAGGAAGGAAGAGCCGGTGTGGACAGCAAGGAGTCCTGCTGGGCCAACAAAACCCAAGGAATTCACCAAGTATTCTTGGTATCATCTTGAATGAATTATTACATTATTACAGTGCAGAAGATGGCTATAGGCTGGGTTTTTTTGAGATATTCTCAGAATTCCCTGAGCTGGTATAGAGGAAACTTCATTTTCACTTATCCAATGGACCGAACTCATTGCCCTCCTCTCCCATGCCTCTTGTTGTCTCTCTCGCCAACACGATCCCTTGGGCTTTCCTGTGAAAGCTGGGCAGGAGCTGCTCAAATCCAGCAGCACACTGGAGAAAAGCTGCAGGATGGTGCTAAGCCAAGCCCAAGCCCGTGTATAACAGGTTATCATTGAATCACAGAACCACAGAATGGTTTGCTTTGGAAGGGACCGTTAAAGGTCATCTAGTCCAACCCCCCTGCAGTGAGCTGGGACATCTTCAACTAGATCAGGCTGCTCAGAGCCCCGTCCAACCTGACCTTGAATGTTTCCAGGGATGGGGCATCTACCACCTCTCTGGGCAACCTGTGCCAGTGCTTCACCACCCTCATTGTAAAAGATTTCTTCCTTTTATCTAGTCTAAATCTAGTTTAAAACCATTACCCCTTGTCCTATCACAACAGACCCTACTAAAAAGTCTGTCCCCATCAGTATTTGATGTGTTATATTCGACAGTGGTTGAAGCTTTATCCTTTGATGTGTTATACAGGGAGATGTCGCTGGTGGGGCGCATTCGCAGTCTGGCGTTGGGGTTTCAGGTGTGAGGGTTTCTGCCAACACCCAGGGGATTTTCACACGTGCTTGGGAGCAGGCAGGAAAAATAAATTCTCCTGGCAACTCCGTATGCTTTTGTCTTTCCCATCATCTCCTGGGGAATGGGCTCCATCCCCCCCACTCCTGCAGGCTGCTGGGTGGGCAAAGGTGGCTTTGAGTCACCCCATATCCTGGTGCAGGGCCAAAACCCAGCTCAGACCAGTCCTCACTGGTGCTGTGTCCCCTCTGAGCAGCAGGGAAGGGAGAAGCCCCCTGGTCACAGTGACACCCCCAGCCTGCCATGCTGCTGCCAGCCAGGCACAAACTGTTTTCTTCCTGCAGTCACCTTTGGGCCCTGGCAGTAATCTTGAAGCATCTGCTCCAAATCATCCAGGATTACAGGAATTAAAAAAAAAAAAAACCAATTAGAGGCCCAGGGTCCTGCAAGCACAAATCCGTTTAACCCTAATCCAGGCTGCTGCCCCTTCCCAAAAGGCAAAGGGACAGTCCCCGCCGGCTGGTTTTTGTGTGCTCCAGCACCACCTCCTCTCCTCAGCCTGAATATATTTATTTTTGCCCCAGAGGTAGTACCAGGGGACCTGCTCATGCTACTGAAGAAACGGTGTGCTTGGCCTTGGAGTCTGAAATCAGCTGCAGAGACATGGGGCTTAGTGCCAACCTCTGCCCCCACACACACTCAGAGGGGCTTCCAGAGGACTATGGATGCAAAAGGGGGTGCAAATAAATCTGAATGTGTTATAGTGCCCATCAGGGTCTGTATGCCGGCCACTGGCTCCTCTACTGCTTGCTTACCATCACATCTAGTCCTTTGTACTACCGAGACCACTTTAAGGGCTTTGGTAGTATCTGCACCCAACATGGACCAGGGTGTCTGCAGTCCCATGCTTGCTTGGCCACCACTCTGCTGGCAATTCAGTGTGGAAATAGTCCTTTCAGGTACAGCAGAGAAATCAGAGTATTTTTAGAGTGAGGGTAGAGATTGAAAATACATTAGGAGAATCTTTCCTTTCCTTTGAAAGCAACCCTGCTTCTTTCAGTGCTATTAGGCTCTTCTCCAGGTAGCTAAATCTTTCACCTGTAGCCCTAAACCCCATAAAATTAAAATGCATTATCTATAGAGTGTGGCCAGTGTGAGTTACAAACTCTGTGGATAATGCATTTTAATCAACACTGGATCCCTACCATGTGTGGTGGCCTTTACATTTGTTGGTATATTTTGCATCAAGAAGACATCCATACTGAAAATGATCAGTGCTTTAATGGTTAATAATTAAGGAGGGAAAACCTTGAATTAACATTAAAGCATCATGGGTTTATATGATTCTAAGAGATGGATGATTGTTACAGCAGGAGATAAATAACGCTTTGTTAGTTTGTTTTTCTTCTTACAGGTGATGCAAAAAAAGGTGATCAGGGCAGAGCTTCCAGACAGGTGACACTGAAACAATCAATACTGCTCAACCTGTTAGGATATAATCATTTGTGTAGCCAGAGTGTCTATGAGCCAGACGAGAACTCATTGTGCTGAACGTGAGGAGCACCACGTTCAGGTATGCTGAGACATGAGATGCTGTGGTTGGTGAAAGTTTCCACTATTCAAAGGGAGGTTCATGGGAGAGAAAACCTGTTCTGGACTTGTCCAAAGCATTTGACACTGTCCTGCATGACATCCTTGTCTCTAAATTGGAGAGATATGGATTTGATGGATGGACCACTCAGTGGATAAGGAATTGACTGGATGGTCACACTCAAAGAGTTGTGGTCAACGGCTCGATGTCTGAGTGGAGACCAGTAACGAGTGGCGTTCCTCAGAGGTTGGTATTGGGACCGGCACTGTTTAACATCTTTGTCAGTGACATGGACAGTGGGATCAAGTGCAGCCTCAGCAAGTTTGCCGACAACACCAAGCTGTGCGGTGCGGTCAACACGCTGGAGGGAAGGGATGCCATCCAGAGGGACCTTGACAGGCTTGAGAAGTGGGACCGTGTGAACTTCATGAGATCCAGCAAGGCCAAGTGCGAGGTCCTGCCCATGGCTCAGGGCAATCCCAAGCACAAATACAGGCTGGGCGATGAGTGGATTGAGAGTAGCCCTGAGGAGAAGGACTTGGAGGTGTTGGTTGATGAGAAGCTCAACGTGACCTGGCGATGCGCGCTTCCAGCCCAGAAAGCCAACCGTATCCTGGGCTGCATCAAAAGAATTGTGACCAGCAGGTCGAGGGAGGTGATTCTGCCCCTTTGCTCCACTCTTGTGAGACCTCACCTGGAGTACTGCATTCAGCTCTGGGGCCCCTAACATAAAAAGGACGTGGACCTGTTGGAGCAACTCCAGAGGAAGGCCACGAAGATGAGAGGGCTGGAGCACCTCTGCTATGAAGAAAGGCTGAGGGAATTGGAGTTGTTTGGCCTGGAGAAGAGAAGGCTCTGGAGACACCTTATAGCAGCCTTCCAATACCTAAAGGGGGCCTACAGGAAAGCTGGAGGGACTTCTTACAAGGACATGTAGTGATAGGACAAGGGATAATGGCTTTAAACTGAAAGAGGGTAGATTTCAATTAGATGTAAGGAAGAAGTTCTTCACTGTGAAGGTGGTGAGGCACTGGAGCAGGCTGCTCAGGGAAGTTATGGCTGCCCCATTCCTGGCAGTGTTCAAGGCCAGGTCAGATGGGGCTTTGACCAGCCTGGGCTAGTGGAAGGTGTCCCTGCCCATGGCAGAGGCATTGGAACTAGGTGATCTTTAAGGTCCCTTCCAACCCAAACCCTTCTATGATTCTGGCTCGGAAAGCCCCTAGCTGAGGAGGAGGCTCAAAGGACCACAACGTTCTTCTGAGGGGGAGGCTTGCAGGACCACAATGTTCTTCTGCTCTTTCCTGGCATCTCGTTCTGCTGCTGTCAGGTCACGCTGACCTCTGCGCTCGGTACGGTGAGGGCAGGCAGGGGGTGTGAAGAAGGTGTGTAGCTTTAGCAGAGGGGTCCATGTGGCAGAAGCATGTTGGTGACAGGTCTTTTCGTGAGCCTAGGTGGGGATTAGACAAGCTCCAGAGAGATACAGGGAGGGGGGCTCTCAGTGGGTGAAGGGAGTGGGCTGGGGAAGAGGAAGAGCAGAAAGGAGGAGACCACGGGGGTCAAAATGATGCTAAAGCAAAGAGCACATGGACAAGGGAGTGTTTGTCAGGAGCAAACAGGCAGTCACTGCAGGGCAGAGGATCCACCATGAAAACACCCAAGTCCTTCCTTGAAGTGCCTCAGGCTTGCCCAAATTCCTGTTGGCTTTGGGGTCTGGCACCTCTAAGGTCTCAGTGCCGCAGGGATGCCAGTGCCCTGGGGTGGGAGGCAGAGGCCACTGGGATGGAGTTTGAGCCTGGGAGGCTGCGAGCTTGGGCTGTGGCAGGGACGCAGCGATTCTGTGAGCGTGTGTAATGCTAGGCCATCTGTGTGCTTCATCCTTGTTGGACATAAAAGCCATGTTTAACCCATCAGGTCAGTATAGCCCCCAGTTTACAGATTTCTGCATTTGCTGACTTTTACCAAGAGCTTTGTTAACTTGTTGTATCCCTGACTTAAAGGTCCATGAACTGCCCTGGAACCTGGAGCTTTCATCCTGGGATATTAGGTGATTGGTCCTGATTTGTATGAAAAACACCCACTGAAGGACTCTCCGTGTAAAGAAACATTTGCAGGATAAAAAATTCAGGTAGCTCATTTTGCTAGGACCAGTTCCTGAAATTTCTCTGATGCAGAAATGAAAGAAAGAAATATGACCACACAACACGCACATGTGTGTACTTCTTCCATCATTCAAGGAGATGTCTGATTATCGGAAGACTATCTGCTTGAGGGTAGAAAGACTCTACAGAAGGATCTGGATAGGTGGGATCAATGGGCTGAGGCCAACTGTATGAGATTCAACAAGGCTAAGTGCCGGGTCCTGTGCTTGGGTCACAACAGCCCCATGCAGCGCTACAGGCTTGGGGAAGAGTGGCTGGAAAGCTGCCTGGCGGAAAAGGACCTGGGGGTGTTGGTTGACGGCCGGCTGAATATGAGCCAGCAGTGTGCCCAGGTGGCCAAGGCCAACAGCATCCTGGCTTGTGTCAGAAATAGTGTGGCCAGCAGGACTAGGGAAGTGATTTTCCCCCAGTTCCAGGCACTGGTGAAGCCACATCTCAAATAGTGTGTTCAGTTTTGGGCCCCTCACTATAAGAAGGACACCGAGGTGCTGGAGCACCAAAGAAGGGTAATGAAGCTGGTGAACGGTCTAGAGAGCAAGTCTTATGAGGAGTGGCTGAGGGAACTGGGGTTGTTTAGTCTGCAGAAAATGAGGCTCAGGGGAGACCTTATTGCTCTTTACAACTACCTGAAAGGAGGTTGTAGCGAGGTGGGTGCAGGTTTCTTTTCCCAAGTACCAAGTGACGGGATGAGAGGGCATGGCCTCAAGTTGCACCAGGGGAGGTTTAGGTCGAATATTTGGAAAAATTTCTTCACCAAAAGGGTTGTCAAGCATTGGAACAGGCTGCCCGGGGAAGTGGTTGAGTCACCTTCCCTGGAAGTACTTAAAAGATGTGCAGGTGTGGTGCTTAGGGACACGGGTTGGTGGTGGACTTGGCAGTGCTAGGTTAATGGTTGGACTCAACGATCTTAAGGGTCTTTTCCAACCTAAACGATTCTATGATTCTATGTTGGCAGCTGAAAATATTCCCAAACTTCTGCTTGACAGCTAACTTTCATTTGACTTCTATACCACTCAGACTGAGAAATCCGGGTCAACATCTTTTCTTTCTGACACAGCTGAAGACCCATCCATTTTGATATCCATCACAAGACAGTTTTCTTCTACCTCTGGTAGGAAAGCTGTAGCCTGTTTCACCAAGCTCCAAGACAGTGAGGTACTCTCTGGATTTTCTCAATGCCTGGCAGCACAGCCTCTTCTGGAGTTAAAATGCAGAATTGCAACTGTGGAAAGAGATTTCTCCTAGGCTCTGTTATGCAGCTTGTTACAAAGTTTTTAATGTCCTGTTAATTAAACCCCTGAAAATGGCGATTTCATGTTATTGTAGCAGGACCCGCTCTAATAGCCACTGAAGTCAACAGGAACCTTTCTGCTAATGTTAAGAGTATTTGGATCTGGTATGAATTGACAGCGGGATGCAATGCAGAGCTCAGCAGCTAATGCTGAAAGAAAGAGCATTTATTTATGCAAGAAATAATTCATACCATTCTGTTAAAGAAATGAATGAAGGATTTCATTAATCACACCCACTTTGCAATGTAACAAAGAAGTCAGTCTCCTCTACTGCTCTTTGCATCTTCTGATACTTTGCTGATGCTCCCAGGCATTTCACGTCTTCTCTGAGCCTTGCCCCCATTGCTTAAATAAATATATGCCAGAAATGCAAACAGGATGAGCAATACCTGTGTGAGCAGCTGGGCCAAGGCACTGGGCCAAGGCACTGTGCTCTCAAATGTGCGTACGTGGAAGGTGAAACTTGGAAACCTTGTAATGGCTGAGTCAGTCTAGTAACACAAACAAACCTGAAGAGCCAAAACGTATACCTACATCCATATGTATGTACGCTGACATACAGAGGTGACATGTGAACAGCGAGTTCTAATGCCTGGAAGGCCATGAGAGCCTCGGCAAGGTGACTTACTGCTAACAAAGCACTGGAAATTGTTAAAAGTAATAAGGATAACGAATGAAAATCATGCTGCAGCACCGTTAAGAATAGCCTTTCTTCAGTCACCCTGTCTCGCACAATGCAGGTGTGACCCTGCAGCCCCTCGGTGCTTCTTGGCACAAATACCCCATTGACTTCAGCGGGACCAGCGGGGAGGCTGAGGACCGCTACTTGTGAAGGTAATGGTTTGCAGTGCAGGATCAGGGTAGCCCGTGGTGACAGCTCAGTCCTGCTTCCACAGTGTGGGAGAACAGAAAAAAAAAAGGCATTTTTTGATGAAATAGTTGAAGCAGTGGGGATTTACTGAACTAGTGTTACACTGTCCATGCAGCTTGCTCAGTTTGCTGTTGCTAGCAATTCAGAAATTGTCCAAGCTGTCCTGCTCATCAGTGCATGAACTCTGAAAACACTTAGCCACTACCAGCTCTGTGCATTATTTCAGCTGGAAGAACCATGGTAGGTAAAGTAACGATGATGGATCTAAACGATAATAAAGTCTCCCTGTTGAAAATTTAAAGTGCTATACAACTATTTTTAGTGACCTCTCCAGCTGAGATAATGCAGAAAGCTAACTAGATGTGAACATCCGTCTTAGGTGAATTGATTCTTACAGTTTGCAAACCAAGGTGAATTGTAGGAGGTTAATGTTCATGCTCCAATACAAGAGATATCAGCTATATAAAAAAATGTATACTGTACATGTAAAGAAATAACTTATTAAATGTCTAATGTGGATGCAATGTGGGTTTTTTTCCTTTGAGCACATTTATTTCCATAATGGACATTTAGTTTAGACACAACACTAAGAGCTCCCTCCCTCGTATCCTCCTCCTTTTCCTCCCTCTGTGTGTGTGTATATATGTGTGTGATGTGTGTGGGCATGAGAGAGGGAGAAGACTTCTGTCTTTGATTTGGGAAAGCAAACATTTCCTGGCTGGGGTGTTCTGATCCCACATTGAGACAAAGTATTTAAATTTGATTTTCCAAAATCAAAGACATTAAAAAATGTTTTAAAATTGATTTTTCCTCCCTTCAAGCATGCCCCAAACCTGAGTTCTTGGGTTGGCATTTTCAAATTCGGAACTTTAAGATGAAGCAAGTATTTTTTTGTGGCTTCCTAAATAAAAGAGCTAAGCACTGTCAGCATTCTCTCTGCAAGGCGGTGCACTGCACTGGGTGCCTTTGCAAAACGCCGCACGTATTCCAGGACTGCTTCAAAAATTTTTTACTTCTCAGAGCTCGTTTATCTCAGAATGGTTCCACATCCAACAATGCAGCCTGCTCCCCCTCCTGTCCAAGCCCTCAGATGGCAATTAACAACATCAATAAGTAATAGAACAAATACTTGTCTCTAAAAAAACAAGGCACATACAGATCAGCTCATTCACTTTACTCTGAGGCTGCATTACAAACCTTAATTTTTTATATTTCAGCTGTTTAAAGCCCCAGTGCTACAAACACTTAGTTTTGAGATGAGACACTTGAAAGTCAATGGGTGAAGAAGGATGGGTGAAAGGCAGGACCTAACACTGCAGGGGCCCAGAGTGAAAGCCCCACGCACACCACGGATGCCACCGTAAGGAAGATTTTCAGCTGACTTCCTGCAGCTCAGCTCTTTAGCGAAGAGCTTTCGGAACAAAGAAATGACTCTGTTGACCTGTCAGCTCCTGGAGGCAGGGAGTTTCCAGCAGAAGCAAAGCCACAAGAAAACGGTGAAGACCAGCTAAAATACTGTAATAGGAATGCTTATTAGCACTGCACAGTCATAAAATGAAATCCTACTGGGGAAAACAGCTTTAAAAAATTGGAAACTGGTGAGCAGATACACCAAGGAGCCGTGAACTATGTGCTTGTAAGTACCAAAGTGACTCTAGCATTGCTTCAAGAGCCATTCCCTACAGGAGACATCCTACCACTAAAGCGCTCAAGTACTTCTGACCCACAAGTGACCTGCTAAACAAGTCTGCTGGGAAACACTCCAGCAGTTTAAGCCTAACAACCAAATTGGTTAGCATCGCTCCTTCAGCGCTTGGAGATGTCAAGGCATAAAAAGAATCACCGATGGAGTGGGAACAAGAGTCACAGAAACTCAGCTTTGGCCTCGGAAGTGTCGGCTACCTCTGTGGTCAATAGGCAGACACAAGCTTTCGCAGGCGGTGAACTTGATTAGAGAGCTGATCTCGGTTAAAACTGCCTAGATCTTCTTGCTGCTAAGGATGGAGGGGGAGGAGGGTGGGACCGTCTCTCCAAGCAACAGAGCCAGATTGACGGTGCCGGATTACCACGCTGGCGTAACTAGAGTGAGATTAGGTGCTCCGAGTCCCTTACCTGAAAACTTCTCTCTCCCACTGACCACGGTGGCAACCTGCGGAGATCAACCTCCATCGTGTCAGTTTTGGGGACATCCGTCCCCATGGTGGCTCCAGGGACCAGCTGCCGACCTGCACGGGAGCAGACATGTGAGAAAGTGATTGCAAGCCAATGTAATTTTGAAGAACAACCCACAAATTGACTTAAGAAACAACCTAGCCTGAAGAGCTGCTTCCAATATAAATGTCCTGGTAAAGATGTTTACAAGAAGGCTTTTTTTCCCAGCTTATAGACACAGCAATTTGCTCCCTGGAGAACGGTTGCATGTCCTTGTGTTTCTCTGAAGTGCCTGAAAAACACTGGACCCGTGTGTCCTTATGTGTGGCTGGCCTCACTGTGCATTTAATGGGGAATTATCCTACAACACGATGTTCCAGAAGAAGAGCTATTATTCTGTCCTCAGCTACCTTGGTATTACAACTATGTGGTATGAAAGCATTTCAAGAATTGGTTCTGAAGAAGCACATGTATTTCAGTAGTGAAATTGGGAGGAATGGGGTCTCTCTATTCCAAATGGAGCCACTAATGTTCATTGAAAGAAGGTTCAACACAACAAAAGTCTTCCAGCTGAAAAAAAATCATGTCCTCCTCTCCTGTTGTAGAGCTCTCCATTGAAATCAACTGGTCTTGAAAAAGAGAAGGTAATGTTAGAATAAAACTCCCCACTTGTCCTGGTGAAGCCCCAAATAGCGTGTCATTGCGGGTTACTATGGAGTTATCGAATAAAGGCTGAGAAGCTTGTTCTGCTGATCAATACCTCTGTGTGTGTACGCAGATCTCAGCAGTGGCTGTGTATCTCCTGGAGGCTCCCCTCTGAAACATGCATTCAGTTCGTGTGAAGTTTTCTAAGGGATTGAACTTCTGAGACCAGTGCAAATAAGGTGTGGGTGCTCAGGACAGATGGACACTCCCTTTCTGCTCCTGCCGCTAGGTTATGATAACGGCTCTTTTCACATCTTTGCTTTATATCGGACTGTTAACAAATAACAAACAAACAAAAAGTATCAGGAGGAACAGCTTTAAATGGAAATAAAGAGATGTGTCTAAATCCTTTAGGCTGTTTGGGATGTCTCAAGTGATTTAGGCCAGCTGTATCTGTACATTAAAACGTATAAGGGCACTGAGGTTCATCACTCATCCTATTAAAACGTTAGAAGAGTCCCTGTCACGGATTGCCTCAGACCAGGCAGAGCTGACCCACACGGTCCCCGGGGAATGGCTCAATAGCCAGCACAGGGTGTGGAGCCTTTCCCATCGGCGCTATGGACCCAGCCACCCTATTTGGAGGGTGAGAGGGCTGAAAAGCACGCAGCAGGGCCCGCACCAGTGGGCAGCAGTGCCAGGACATGTCATTTGATAGTGCAGACATGGCAAAGTGGCTGCCTGCTCCATGACAGGTCTCTACTGTGACATTAAAAAGCTAAAAACCTGCCAGATTTTTTCCAGGCAGGAGTCTGTGCTGGCTGAAGGCATGTTGGGGGAAAGAGACCACCCCATGAGCCTGGTCTCCATGTGGACGCCCTCCCAACAAAGCTGTCCTGGTTGTCTGAGGGTGAGCTGCAAATCCAGATTTTGGGGATAGCAAGCTCCCAGTCTTGTCAGACACCGTCTCCATCGCTATTCAGCTTGGGATAGGCATGGTGGGCAGGGAGTCCTGGAGGTCCCACCAAGCCCCTCCTTTGCCATCGCTGGAAAGGAGACGCTTTTCCCCCAGCCATAAGTGGAGAGGGCGCAGGTCCCATCCCACCCATGCCGTGTGCGTGGGACATGGTGGGGAAAGCCACAGTGGGGGTTTAGCTCAGTGCTATAGGGCAATCCCAAGATGCAAGAAATCCCCCTTGGGTTTTACTTTATGCGGCGCAAGAAGAGTCTGTGAGGGGAAGCACTGGGTGATTGGCACCATTTTTATGCTTTCTGGGACAGAAAGAGTGGAAGCGGTGCTGAGGGCTGATCTCCCGGGGCTGAGTCCAGCAGGATGGAGTGGCACCAACTCTGCTAAGTGTAAGGGGACAACTAACGAAGAGTGGAGGGTTGTGGGGCCACGGTGCCTCTCCCCTGCCTCTGGGAAGAGGCAGAGGGGACAAATATGTGAAGCCACTTTGCTTTTATAACGTTTGAAGCCAGAAACTTCATTCCAAACCATATTTCTTGCGGGACAAGGTGTGTGCCAGAGACGTCCATGTCACAGATCAAAAGGTAGCAAGGTTAAAGTGGGCTCTCTAGGGAATTTCTTCATTTGGCGGGGGGCTTAGACTGAATGTAGCAAGTAATGAAGGGAGGGGAGCCATTTCCTGGCCTTTTTCTGGGGGTCTTGCAGCCTGTCCTGAAATGGAAGGGAACAGAAATCCAAGGGCTTTATCCACCACCCCGCTGCCAAGAATAAACGCTGATAGAGTGCAAAGTGCTGTATCCCTTGGGGGATCTAAGATGGTCATGTTCTTTCACTTGATTCCCAGCTAGGTCTCACTCTCTGGGCCCCCCTCAGGGGGAGGGCAGCAAGCCGAGGTCAGCCCAGGGTTCGGGGTCCTTTGTGGGTGCTGGGGCTGCGGGGTGGCCTTGGGGAGGGGACAAGGGAGAGGACAGGTCAAAGTTTGGCAGCTTCTGCACCCCAGAGTGCCCTTTCCCTTTGGCCTCCCATGCTTCCACCCTCCCTTCCAGCAAGCACATTTGGATCTTCTCCCGGAAAAGAAAGAAATACTATGAATACAAGAAAGCCAGTGCCCGGTGTTGCTGAGAGGCAGGTACAGACATCACGGGGGAGTGTTACACTCTCTCTCATGGTATTACCCCTGCATCGGCCAGGGGTAACTGGATCTGCGATAGAGTCTGATCCTCCCAAGCCTTTAATTGGATGCGTGAGAGGTCCAAAATGCAGCTCACTCTCATGTTTCCCCCAGCTATGAGCTACATGGTCTTATTGTCACACAAGGGTGCTTCCCAGTGAACCCAGCCTCCTTTCTAACCTCTGATACCCCCCAGCTCCCAGGCCAGCAAGCCAAAGCGGATCCGTTGTAAAGGAACCCTCCCAAGCCGGGTGCTGCTGGAGGTGAAATATTCAACAGCTTTCCAGCCACCCACCCTTTTTCTGTTCTGCAAAGAAAATGCCATGGTTAGATAAAGAGCAAAAGGGGGTGGCAGGACAATTAGGGAACAGTCGCTCCCTTCTGTGGGATCGGGCTGGGGGCCGGGATGAGTGCTCCGCAAGGCCGGTGCAAACTGGAGCACAAAGATGGACGTGTGGGGAGCACTCGCATGTGCCAGGCAGCAGCTGGGGCAGCACTCCCAGCCTGGAAAGACCAGTGTGGCTTTTCCAAGGTTCCTGTATCCCCCAGCCCGCCCTCCACACCGGTTTCCAGCGCAAACAGCAGCAGCAGCCCTCCTCTGCAGCGCTGGGGCTGGGACAATGCACCCCGGATAAGTGGGCCTTCTGTCCCCTGCTGCACCGGGCCCAGGCTCTCCCCAACCTGCAAGCCTTTTGCTTTCCTTTTTTTTTTTTTTTTTTTTTTTTTGCTCTTGCAAAATCAATTTACGGACAGCTCACTCATTTTTTCCCCTTGCAAACTTATTAGCTATTCAGCCCCGGCGAGCACTCGTAAGCATCCTTTGTCCCAGGGAGGGCTGGAGACCCCTTCATTAGCAGTGATTACTCTGAGCAGTTTGACAGCCTCCCAGCCCGCTTACAAGACTTTCCCATTCAGCCCTGCCCGGGGCTGCCCCGCTTCTCAAAAGAAACGGAAATATTCAAACATTTCTTCCCCCACCCCCCCAGCTGAATAGAGGAAAAGCCGTTTCTCTTCTCCGCCCTCCTCATTCACTTCACTTTTGATACAATATTTTCCTTCTTTGTTAAGCCCGAGAGAGAGGGGTCAAGGCAGACTTTTTAGCGACCCTTTTCTGAGCGTTTTGTTTAATGTAAATACAAGCTCCCTCCCTCTTCCCCGATTATTATTATTATTATTATTATTATTTTTAAAACAGCCGAAGGCTCGGGAGGGCGATGGCTTGGGCTGATCTTTAGAAAAAAACCCAAACCTGCTGAAAGTGCCAGGGGAAGGGCATTCCTTTTCAATGCGGGAAGGGAAAGGGCAGAAGGAACAAAAAAAAAGGGGGGGCGGGGGTGGAAAAGAGTTTTTCTTCCGTGGGTCTTATCCGTACAGCCCCGCGGCCCCGGTCCCTGCGGAGCTCCGGCGGTGAATATGCAGGGCTGGGAGATGCTCAGCTCTCCTGGTTCTCCCACATGGACCAGGGCTGCTCTTCTCAGGGTGGCTCCGTGCTCCGCTCCGTTATTTCGGAAGGGGAACGGGTTTGTGCCCTCGCTGAGGCTGGGGGCACGGGGCATCCTCGGGAGGGTCCCTCCGTAGCCCACTCGGGAGATCCAGCATCCTTCAGACCACTTAGACCCTTTGTCGAAATATATAATATTCACGCCGTTGCCTATTGTCCAAATTCCAGCTTTTTTTAGTTAGAAAGTCATTCCACGTTATCAGAGGCTGAGCGTGTATATTCGTATAATTCTCCACCTCTCTCTATGTCTTTCCGAAAGCTTTAATTCCCCACAATAAACGCCAGCAGAAGCCAATGGAGAAATTGCAATCCGCTTCACCGATTCCCGGCGAAGGAAAGCAAGAACACGGTGCGTTTCAGCCGATTCCGTTTTGAGGGGGAAAACGGCTTTTGCTCCCCCCAAAACACTCGGGGGTGGGAAGCGCTGCCCGCCAGCGAACCCACCAACTCCAAAACCGAGGCAAAATCCCCACCTCGTTTGAGGTTTGAGTAGCAAAACCAGGCTCCCCTCGCAGGGCTCTGTCGGGCACAAACCCGCTGGGGTTTAAGAGGCAACAAACCTGGCAGAGGGTTGGGGTGCGAGGTGCGCTCCAGGCCCCCCCCCCCCCCCCCCCACAGGTGGGTACCCCCTAAAAGAAGCTGGAAACCCGCCCGCTCCCCGGCCCTGCCATCCGCTGCTCTGGCAAAACACAGCTCCCGACACCCTGAATTACACCCCGCCAGGGAAATAGTGGCTTATAAATGGACTTAAAAACCAGCTAATAAATACCTGCTCCCTGCCTCGTCCCTGGGATGGTCTGTAAGGAAAAGCCAGGCACATGCATTGGGGATGAAACGTAAATTTAGACATCGGCGGTGCCAACGCCTTCCAGGCTTTAAACGTTGAGTTAGGGGAAAAGCCAGCGCCGAGGCAGGAATATACCTCTGGATAAAAGGCAGCACGATTGAATTAATCTATCACGGAGCTGAAATGGCCCCCGTGCCCACCCCCACGGACCCCCCCGGCCGCCTGCGTGCCTTTGCAGGGCAGCCGGAGCCGAGCAGGGGCCGGGGCATTGCTCGCAGCCGCTGCGGGTTAGCTCTGCCCGGCTTCCCCCGATGCAAGGCTGGGGCTGCTAAATAAAACGAGCCGAGCAATCAGCTTACTGGGGAGGCATCTCTCTGAGGACAGGGAAGTAAACGCGATGAGACCGAGCAGACAAAAAAAGCACAGCTCAGGCGATTTAGAGATCAATGTCAAATTGTATAATATAAAATCCTTCTGCTGGGGGAAAAAGCTTAGCACGCTCCTTGGACCTGGCGTTTGGTCTCCTCCAGCAAAACCGCCGCAAAACAAAAGGAGGGAGGCGGATGGAGGGGACAGCCCCTGGCACATCGCGGGGCTGGGATTTGGTGTTATTTCGCCCCCGATCCGGCCCTTCCCGGGCATGGAGAGCTGTTCATTCCCCATCTTCTCCTTGCATTTGCCAGGTGAGGGCTTCCCCGGCTGCGCTGTCCCCAACCATTTCTCTCCTCCTTTTTTTTTTTTTTTTTTGTTGGTTTTTTTTTTTTTGCCCCTCCTTTTTTGTTTTCCCTTCCTTTTCCCTCGTCCCTGTCCGAAAATTCGCCGCCGATAATCCCAAAAGCCTCAGCCCTTGAGAGAGGAGAAGCTGCAGCGATGCCTTCTCCTTCTCTTCCCCGGGCACCCGCACCCTCCGCCAGCCCCGGCCCCGCTCCCCTCGCTTCGGCCCGGCTCCCCCCGGCTCCCTGCCTCGCAAAAACATCACCCCCGGTCCCGGGGACCCGGCTATTTCGGTTCCTGCCGAGCTGCTGCTGAAATACCCGTGGCCTCGGAGATCTGCTCTGCGTAAACTGGCGGGCTTGAGACCGACACCGTCATTTCAAAGCAGATGCGAGGGTCGTTCACCAAATATTTTATTATGGTTTTAGGCTGCTTCATACAGTTTCGTCCTGCACATGCTCTACAAGTCACCTGTGCACATAGAGAACAAGCCAAAAATAATAATAATTAATAATAATAATAGAAAAAAATCTACCATAGCAATCCCTTAAATAAGTAAATAAACATTATATATATATATAAAAAAACCCTTTAAAGTAAAGCAAAACCCAACCAAAAGAACAGCGTCTTTTCAACATGAAACATCCCCGCGGGAAAAGGGCAGGCGCTCAGACATTTTGCAACTTGGCATTCGGGTTTTTTGTTTTCTTTTTTTTTCTTTTTTCTTTTTTCTTTTTTCTTTTTTTTTTTTTTACGTTTTCTGGACTTTCTTTAATTATTTTCTTTTTCAGGCATCAATTCTGCAAATCCTTCGAAATAAAGGCGACAACGACTTTTATCACGTTTTTTAATGCAGTCTGCTGCGGGACTGGGAGGGAGGCGCGGGCGGGCGGCGTGTGGCTGGGGAGAAAGAGCCCCGTACCCCGGCTTTGGCGACGGCGGCCGGGCGATCGCAAGCCCAGCTGCTCCGGCCGTGTCGGCAGGCAGGGAGGCAGGCACCGGTTAGCCGGACCTCCCGCTCCCCCCCGGTTTGTCATGGCGGTGGCGTCAGATGTCACATTCACTGTCGCTGGATGTGATGGAGATGGCGGAGGTGGCCGCTTTGCTGGAGAGGCTGGCTGCGGGGCTGGAGGCGGCCCCCACCGCCTCCCCGCCGCTCTCCTCCTCCGCTTGCAGCGAACGTACCGAGCCCTGCGTGAGGACCTGCTGCTGTAGCCTGCAAGGAACCGGCACACACACAGCATCACCGCCCGGCCCTCCGCCGCCCGGGGGACCCCCCCCCCCCCGGCAGCCCCCCGCTTCCCCCTCACCCTCCTCCGAGGCACCCCCCCCCCCCGACGCCGCTTGCGCCCACCTCCGGCTCACACCAGTTAGCCCAGTCTGGCGACTCTGCCTGAGGGGTTGGGTGCCCACCCCAGGGCCAGCCGGGGTCGGGGGCGCGGTCCGGCTGCCCTCCGCGGCCTGTCCCCAAACCGGGCCTCATCCGAGGGGTCGGCAACTGCCCGCAGCATCTCCCGGGCGGCGGTTCCCCTCCAGCAGGCCCTTACATCTTCCCTCTCCGTCGATGAAAAGGGGCTGCGGGTGACGGCACCCCTTCCCCCGACGTGCGGCCGCCCGGCGGTGCGCAGGGGCCGGAGGGGTGACCGGCGGGAGCGACCGCCCCGGGCTCCCGGAGAGGAGATAACGGGGAGACCCTGCTCCGTTCCCGGCTTCCCGGGGCGTCTGCTGGTTGTCCCTGGTGCCGGGGTAACACCGCTCATTTAAAGCCGCGTTTTGGTCTTTAAGATTAAAAAATAATAATAATAATAAGTAGAGGAGAAGAGAAATAAGACAATTACCCAAGAAACGCTCCCGGCTGGCGCCGGCGGAGGTTTAGGGCAAGGCGGCTCTCTGCAATGGAGCAGGGCCCGCAGAGGGGCATTGCCGGCTCTGCTCCAGGTGGACATGTATAAAATTGGTATTTATACGTCCGGGCAAAACTTTGAAGGAGGGGGGGGGGGGGGTCTCTCCCCTTATACGCCGCTGGATGCGGTCCTTCTGCCGCCAGGTCGTGCCGGGGTCACGGCAGCTTCGCCGGCCGCCGCGCCCGGGCGGTGTCTCTCCTTCTCCCCATTAAAAATAATTAAGAAAAAAAAAAAAAAGGCAAAAAAAAAAAAAAAAAAAAAAAAAAAGCCGTAGGGTTTTCCCGCTGCTCCTACTTGATCTCGCTGTATTTCCCGGGAAGAAACTTCCCGGGTTACCTCTCCCCGTCCCCCGAGGCGGGGCTGGCGGGCAGCGCCGGGGCCGCGTTGCCTCTGCCGGCAGCCCCGCACCGGCCCCCGCAGCCCCCCGGCCCCGGCGGGCGGGGGCGAAGCCTCCCTTTGGTGGTGTGGGGGGGGGGGGGGGGCTGAGCCCCGACGGGACGGGCAGCACCTTACCTGTTCTTGGCGGCTGCTGCCCTGTCCCTTTGCCTGCGGTTTTTGAACCAGTTGCCCACTTGCGTGGGGGTAAGTCCCGTGGCCTGAGCCAGTTCCCGCTTTTTGCTGGGGTTGGGGTAAGGGTCCTGCAGGTACCACTCCCGCAGCAAATGCCTCGTCCGCTCCTTGAAGCAATGTGTCTTCTGCTCGCCGTCCCAGATGGTGCGGGGCAGCGGGAACTTCTTCCTCACCCGGTACTTGTCCACCGGCCCCAGGGGTCGGCCCCGCAGCTTCTCCGCCTCCTGGTAGTGCGCTTCCAGCCAGAGGGCTTGCAGTTTGGCGTGGGACTCCTTGGTGAACTTGTGGTTCTCCAGGATGTGGTAGAGCTCCCGGTAGTTCCCCGTGTGGAAGGCCACGATGGCCCGGGCTCTCAGCACCGACTCGTTCTTGTTGAGGGCCTCGCAGGCCGCGGGGGCCACGGGCAGGGACCAGAGGAAGCGCCCCAGGCGCTCGATGTCCCCGCTCTCCTCCAGGGTCTCGCATACCCCGGCCACCTGCTGCGGGCTGAAATTGAGGATGGGCAGCTGGAACATGGAGGCGGCGCCGGGCTCCGCTCCGCGCTCCGCGCACCCCCCGGCGATGCCCGCCGCCGCCGCGCACACCCCCGCGGCGGGGAAGGGGGCAGCGGCCCCGGCGGCCGCCCCTCGCTCCGGTTCTGCCTCCTTCCTCCGGCGCCGGCTGGAGCTGCCGCGGGAGGGACGGTGGAGGGCGGAGAGGCGATGGGGAGCGCTCGGCGGCTCCGGCGACTGGGGGCGGTGGGCAGGGGCGAGGCGGAGGAGGATGGAGCGGGGGGGGGGGGGGGGGGGGGAGGGCGGGCGGGGGGGGAGGGAGGGAAGGGGGGAAAAAAAAAGAAAAAAAGGGAAAAAAAAAAAAAAAAGGGAAAAAAAGAAAAGGCACAAGCCCAGCTCCGCGCCGCCGCCGCGCTGCTGCGGGAGCGGCTGATTTGCTGCCGGGCTCGGCAGATTGGCTCCCGGGTTTCCATGGCGGGGCTGCCACTCACTGTCAGCCGCTGCCAATCACGGCGGAAGGCCCCGCGCCGCCGGCCGGCAGCACCTCCCCGCCCCGGCTCCCCCGCCCCGGTTCCCCCGCCCCGGTTCCCCGGGGCTCCCCCGTCCCGTCCCGTCCCGTCCCGTCCCGCACCCCGGGGACCGCGACCCCTCCGCCCTGTCCCTCCGCTCCGGGCAGGGGCAGAGCAGCTCAGGGGGCAGCGGGCTGCAAGGCGGAGAAGGAGGAGGGAAGGGGGGGGCGCCCGCTGAGGTTTGGCTGCCGGAAAGTTGGAGGGAGCGGCCCCCGCCATGGGATGGATGGCCGGGACCCCCCTACAGCCTCCCCGGTAAAGCTGTGGGGTTCGGTCCCGGGGCTCGGTGCACCCGGGGTCGGAGAGGGGGATGAGGCAGGAGCTGAGAAATCGGTTAAAAAACCGGCTGTGTAACAGGGACAGCGGTGCTGGGAGCGAGTGTCTGTGACAATGGATGCAGCGGCAGGACCGCAAGAAGAGCCGAGATTTAGGGGAAAACTCTCCACCTTCCCCCTGTAGGTGACTTCCCACCTCTGTTAAAACGAGGAATTACCTGCAAAGAGCCCAGAGCCCTTCTCCGTACAACTAAAGCTTTATAATTTTTTTTATATATTTTTTTTTTTTTAACATTTAAACCCGTATTGTTTTCGGCTGAATAGACGCCGAGAATAGTCGCAGGGAGTGAGAAGTCATTTGTAGGTCAGGACAGCGACTTAAAGCAGATTTCAGGAATCTTTTGAAATATTGATCACCTAGTAGTAATCACTCCCCGAGGGTTTTCCACCTCCCACCCACCCCCCAGCTCCCCGAGCGAGTGACCGCGGGGCTGGGGGAGAGGTGAGAGCCCGGCCGGCCCTTCGGAGGAGCGAGGCAACCTCCAGCCGTCTCGGGGCAGGGATGAAATCACTTTCTGAGCTGTGAGGATACGATTTGTTTTCTGGAGAGAAGGGGTGGGGGGGGGCGAATCAAGAAGCCAATCTTTATTCTACATATAGCTGCTCAGTAGCAATTTCTTCCCGGGAACGTTAGGGACCATGCTCCGAAAGGCAGCATATATTCTGAATTAAGCTCAATATGTTCTCTCCTCTGCTCTTTGCAATGCATTTTTTTTTCCAGAATGCTTGTCAAAGAAATCCCTTCTTAATTTGATATCTTGTTATTGTCTCTTTCCCCTTCCCTTTTCTTCTTTGTTTTTTTTTCTTATTGTTTTTTGTTTGTTTGTTTTCCTTTCTTCCCTTCTTTAAGAAAGCTTCTTTGCTAGTTGCCCGTAGACCGAAATTAAACAGATTTACATTTTCTCCAATCATTTCTCCGCAGAAATGGAGCTGGACTGGGGCTCGCCGTCTTTTCTTTAGTATCAAGTACAATTTGTCTTTTGCTTGTGAAGATTTGGTAAATCAGAAGGCAGATAGATAGCGCAGATGGTCGGAGGTGTCGGGTCAGATTATGGTACGCCTCAGTACAGTGCTAAGCTCATTCTGACGGAAAACCCTGATATTATTTTCACAGATCTACACAGTTCACTTGAAAAAAACCCTTCCAGCCATTTACATCATTTATGTGAGGCTCACAGCTAGCGGGATGGAAAAGCTTTCAATACTGCTCATTTTCATAAAACCCGACAGAGCTGGGGAGACATAAAAGCACAGACAAAACTCACGAGTTCAGAGACACTCCACAGAAACTTAAAAAATAAAAGGGGAGACTCTTCGGCTTCACTTTACAGACCCAGGTTTGATTTGCCGATCCGCTTAGGGGGAAAAAGGGAGAGGAAAAAAAATCAGAGAAGAGGAAAGAATCATCTATAAATGTTGCTGAGGAAGACTCTCCTTCCAATCCATCTCTGTCCTCTCCGCCAGGGAAAAACAGTGATTTGAGCAGCTCAATGAAAGATCCCAAATAACCACTTCGGACAGGGATAAAAAAAAAAAAAAAACAACCACCAAAAAAAAAAAACCCCAACAACAAAACCAAAACCCAAAACAAAACAAAAAACCCCAAACAAAACCCAGACCTCCTCGGTATGAGCATCGGGCTTCCCTAGCGAGCGGGTGAGAAGGCGGCGACCTCCGCGGCGCAGGGCGCGTCCCAGCGGGCAGGGGACCTGCCTGCCCCGCCGGGGCCCCCGCTCGGGGGGCGGCCAGCAGCCCCCGAACACATCCCGGGACAGGGGCTGATGGAGAAAGACCTCTGCTTTGAGGGAGGTGGAAGGGTGGAAAGCCTGTGTTAATGGGTAGCTAATTTAGACCGGCCATACGATGATGATGATAATGATGATTACTAATATTACTGAAGGTCTTGCTTTTTCTTCTTTTTTTTTTTTTGTTTTGTTAAAAGCGTGCACATGATCTAGCGAGGGAGTTACTGGGCTGCAGCCTAATGACCATGAACAGAGAGAGACAGGCTCCATAATGAAAGCAAGGACTGTAGGCGAAAGAAATGAATCCTCATTAAGAGCAGCGAGAGCAGCTCGCAGGGGCGAGCGGTTGTCCCCCAGGTCCCCAGCCTTTGTTCCCCAGAAACCGGCCCGGATGGGGAGATGCTGGCAGCTCTGCTGGGAGGGGAGAGGAAAAGAAAGAAAAGGCAACACCGAAACGGACCCAGGAACCCTGTGTTAACCCTTTAAAGGGTGACCCGAGGGGGGGGAAATCAGCCCAGCGCCAGCAGCTCTGCGCCCTCTCCGGCTGTGAACGCTGGGCTCTGTGTTTGGGAAGTGGCACAGTCCGGGGGGAACCGGCTTGTCCCTGGCTGGGGAAGGACCTGGGGGCCACCTTGCTCTGTGCCACCAGTGCCGAGAGAGAGAGATCAGCTCCAAGGGGGCCCCTCCGTCCTTTTCCCACCCCCTCGGTTGTTTTATCCGTGGCCGGGACCCCGGCAGGTTTCCCCCCCTCCCCGTCGCTCCGGAGGAGCTTTACCACCGGGCCGGGCCAGGCTTCGCCTCCGCAGAGAGACCGGGGTCCCCAGGATCGACCCCCACCCCCGTGGGACGCGATGCCGGCTCCAGGAGAGGCTCCCCGGGGAAAGCACAGGGTCTTGGGGTGCCCGGGCTCCTGGCTCAGCCCCCGCGCATCATTAGAGCTGCCTGCGAGCCTGGGTGTGCACTCGGGCGTGTCTGCTCCCTTTCTGCTTTTTCCCCCCCCTTTTTCTTCTTTTTCCTCCCCCCCGTATAATAAAGACACTAGTCGTGACATTAACAGCCGGCAATGATAACTACCTTAATTTAGATCACGGCTCTGACCCTTGCTACAGGTAGAGTGAGGGGTTGTCCCTGCAGAGACGAACCTACTGGAATAAAACTGTACGTGAAAAAAAAATTTATCAAAAATTCTGCCGGCAATCCATATCATCCCGACGGCCTGCATCGACACGCTGTGCTCTCTGGCCTACGGACAGCACATCCACCCCCTGCACCCCGCCCGAGCCTTAAAGCAAAAATAAGCTGAGCAACGTCCCTATACACCTTCATATCAGCAGTTATCAGCTATCCCGGGTCCCCGAATCGCAGTCCCTGGGGATTATTTATCTAGGCGGAGTTTCCAACCGCAGCAGAGGTGGAAAGATATTTTTTAAACCTTTGATTGGCCTTAAGTATTGCATTCAAAAAATACCCCCGGGAAGGAGAAGCCCCACTTTAAAGGTCTCGGCCGGATTGGCGGAGATGTTCATTAAGTGATGCTAACCGAGTCGGCAGCACTGGCTGAGAGAGCCGGAGTGCGGGCAGTCCCTAGGGCGGGAACCTGGGAAATCAGCCGGGAAGTTTGGGCCTTGGCTCGGTACCGGCAGGACCCAGCCTGGTGCCGGGGAGAGCTCCGGGTCGGGCAGGGCTGGAGCGGGCACCGGGGAGCGGGCGCGGCTGCCTGCCCTCAGCCCGGCTCCCCCAGTTCCTCCCGTGCCGCCGGAGGAGGAGGGATGCTCAGGCGGAGGAGAGTGCCCGCTGTGGCTTATAGAAAAGGTTACTGAAAATGTCAGCCCCTTCGGGGACCGGGGTTTTCGGGAGCGTTTCCCACCGAGCCACTCGGGAAATTTGGTGGAGGGAGGACCTCAAGCTCAGGATGATGTGCTGGGGGATGCCTGGTAGGGTACCGACCTGTGTTTCGATGTGTTTCCGTGCTTACCTTTTTTATTTTTAAGGGTGCCACAATTGTTGAAATAGCAGCTATCAATCGCCCCATTTCTTCCTAAAAAGAGTTATCTTTAAAGCTGTAATCTGCTTAATACTAGGGAGACTGCAGGCTGGATCCTCACTTAAATTACTGATAACCGTCGAAAGCACCGAAGAGTCCCTAAAATGCTGTCGGACGACAGAGATGTTCACTCACTTTCCACTCTCAGACCATGCATTCATTAAATCTTTGTCCTTCAGCGTATTATTTAGATTACCTGTAATACGAAGTATCAGACCATGGCTAGTATATTTGATGTTAGAATAAAGAAACACTGAAAACTCAAAAAAGCTATTATTTTTATACTGGTAAGGAAAGACCTCCTTCCTTGTACAGGGCCCTGGTCAAGGGCAGGGTTGCAGGCAGAAAGGACCTACAGCCTAAGATTTATCTTTAATTTTCTTTAGGGTGTAGCTATGGGCCTGGTTTTAAAGTCCCCGATCCATCGCAACCTGTTTGGCTGCTGCCTTTGCCTGCAGGTAAATACACACACCACCAAATCTCCTTTTTGACTGAGGTGTGTTCACATAAAATCTTCACTCTGTTTAAAACACCCAGTTTCATCAGGGTTTTCACTGAAAATTCCAACAAAAGCAATCAAACAAAGCTCCAATGTATTCAAATAAGTTTAGAAGGTTTTGACCATTCAGGTGGTTTTTTCCCCCAGTAAGTGTGTCCCCCCCGCCCCCTTTTTTTTTTTCCCCATGGGAAATGGTCCTTTGGGAAGAGAAGGCATTTGCGGCTCCCTTCCCTTGGGAGGCAGGGAACTGAGAGCAGGAATCGTATGGATAACTATTTCGTGTCTATGGAACTTTAAAAAAAAAAAAAAAAAAAAAAAAGTCTTTCAAATATTACATTTTCTCCCAGGATGGGGACGAGGGCTGTCACGAAAACACTGATTTAGCGGAAAGCAGAAATGGGGACAATTCGCGTCTTTGGGGGAGGGTGAAGGACCAGGATTAGATACCCTGAGATAGTGTAGTGTCTAAATGCTTCTGGGGCTGAATGTATGGGGCTGAATCCGGGACAAATACTGTGTCACGGCTGGTCTGGGCACTGGCGCTGAGCTGGACTCCAGCCCTTACCGGAGATTGCTCGCCCCGGAGCCAGGCTGCTCGGGAATCGGGGTCCCTCTTTTCTTAGGAGGGAGCTCCTGCACAGCTTTGGGTGCCCCTGTGGGAGTCAGCAGCATCACGCCCAGGCCAGTCCAGCTCCTGGTCCAGCTCCCTGGCACCACACCGGGGCTTGGAAACAGGATTGGGGCCACCGCTAAAGGTGGGCATCTGCCTGGGCTCTGGCTTCCAGGTGCTGCTTCAAGGAGCGAGTTTATCCCAGAGCAGCCGCATGAGGACGGGGATCGTCCCCTCGAATTTGTCTCTTTTTTTTTTTTTTTTTTTTTTTTTTTGGCGAAGGATAACAGGTCCCTGAACCTTGCTGAGTTTTAAGGGCCAGTGCTTCAGCCTCTCCGCGTTACCTGCTCATTGCCTTTCTGAGCTAGTTATTCAGATTGAGAAGAAAAGCACTTGTTTGGGACACGTTTACCCTGTCCCTGTCGCGCTCCAGCGGTGATCGCTCCCCTCCTCCGTGTCTCCAAAACGCTGCAGGGACCCCGTTTCCCTCCGGTCGTTACACCCCTGTGAGAGTTTAGGCACCGGCCACTGTCCCTCTGCGGGAGGACGGCCGGGGGAGGCTCAAGGAGCAAAAGGCAACGACGCTCCCCTGCTTTTTTGGGGGGGGGGATTCGGCGGGGGTGTCCCTAGAGACCCTCCCAAACTCGATCATAGGTGTTGCTGGGGGCACTGGGGGCACAAGGCGCTCTGTCCTCTCGGGGGGCGGGGGGGGGGAGGTCCCGGGTTTCTTTCCCCTCTCCATCAGCGGGGGGCTGAGGGGAGCCGGCCAAAACCAGAGGAGAGGGGCGCGGGGAAAGCGGAGCCCACCGAGAGGCAGCGCCGGGGCTCTCCGCTAACGGAGTGACGGGCCCGGGGGGCTGCCAGCGGGGAGGGGGGAGCGGGTTTGGGAGCCCTTTCTGAGCCCTGGATTGACGGTATCTCTTTGCAGAGGAACGCAACGCCTTCATCATTGATTAGAGATGATACCAACAGAGAGTCCTTTCTGCTTGCCGGCCGGTAATGAAAGTAGTTGTTTATGACTTTGGGGTTGGTTTTGTTTTTTGGGTTTGGGTTTTTTTTCTTTTTTTTTCTCTTTTTTTTTTTTTTTTTTTTTTAGAGGAATGCTGTTGGGAAGCAAGGCAAAACAAACAAGGCGGAACCAGCGGGACACAAAGCCCTCCTTTCTGCAGCTTCAGAAACCGCTTTTTGTGGGAGCGATAACCTCGGGTGGGGAGTCCTTGTAATAAATAAATGGGTTAAAGGAGCTCCCGGGGCCTGAAAAGCCCCAGTGGGGACCAACTCTTGACAGTCCTTACAGGGAATTAACCGGGAAGTCCCCGCTGGCTTTATGCAAAGCCTGTTGAAATGACTGACAACCTTCCGGGTGAGCTCGGGTCCCTGGATCTGTGGGAACCTCAGCCTCCCTTGACACCGCTGCTTAAATTACCGGGACACCGGGAGGTGTTAATGAGCATCGTTGAAGTTATCTGCTACTTTGCTATTAAATTCCTACTTCTAGAAGTTTGTAGGGTCTTTAAGAGTGTCGCTTAAGACAGGACAAAGCTCTGAAGCCATTTCTCCTTGGGTTTTATTTAATGATTCGGGAAGAGGGGTTGCCAACCAGCAATTGCGGAGGCTTTAGGGTCATCTAGGAATTAAACTGTCCCCGAGGAGCTGGGCAGGGAGGCGGCTTTCGGCCTCCGGGACAGGCAGGGGGAGATAAGGTGGGCGGTGGGAGCACCACGGAGCTGCTGTGGGAGAGGAGGGGGCCTCACCGCCAGCGGGGTGCACAGAGCAGAGGCCGCAGACGTGTGGTTTCTAAAAGAACATGTCGTTTTCCACTTGTCTCTCTCTCTCTCTTTTTCCCCTCCTTCATCTCTGACCTGAAGCCAGGTAGGTCACCTATTCCTCTTTGAAGCTGCATTTCTTGTTGGTTCAATTGACTCTTCTGAAAGCAGCATCGTATCTGACCGACACCTGTGCTGCGGGTGGCACAAATAGTTTTCCGTTCATCTCTTCCGTCCTGTTTCTGTTTTCCCCGTCCTTTCTTCTTTCATCAGCC
Organism: Astur gentilis; assembly: GCF_929443795.1. Taxonomy (NCBI): domain Eukaryota; kingdom Metazoa; phylum Chordata; class Aves; order Accipitriformes; family Accipitridae; genus Astur; species Astur gentilis. The sequence goes on from NC_064904.1 coordinate 16,758,269, forward strand.
GTGCCGATGTCTTTTTTTTCCCGTTCCACCCCGTGCCCCCCATCTCATTTATTTTCCTTTGCTTATTGATATACTTAAATCCATCCTCCGCCTCAGTAATCTCAACAGGGAGGAAAAAACAACCCCGTTGCTACCGCAGTTTGGAGGGAAGTATCATGTTCTAGTTTCTTCCGTGCCCGGCCTATGCATTTTTGCCTGGTAATGCTGCACATCAATAAATAAATAAACGCACACGGTTTTGTTAGCGCAACTTGTGCTGAGGCTGCCATGCGCACCAGAGCTGCCGGGGCTGGTGACACTCCCCACCGTCTTCAAGGTAAAGCACTGTTCCAGGATGTGAAGTGTTATACTTTAATGCGTTTATAAACTCTCATTTAATGCGTTTATAAACCGCACCTTTAGGCGTGAGGTATGGCGAGAAGAAGGCTTTATACAGTTGCTACACCTGCCCCCCACCCCCAGCTGGGTCAGCAACACGCGTGGGACCCGGAGGGTGGATAAAGCAAGTCACACGCTGCAGCCTCTTTTTGTGTGTGTGTGTGTGTGTTACATCCCGGGGTGTGGGTGTGTGTTGAAGCCGCCGGCACGGTCCCCGGAGATGCCCCATTTCGGCGGCCGTGCCTCCCTCCTGTCCCCGGCGGCCGCCCGGCTCCCGCCCGCCTGCGCCCTCTCCCCGGTAGATGGAGCATCCTCATCGCTTTTCACCCACGGCCGGCGCCGCTGGCTCGGCCCTCCGCCCCGAAGCCCTCGGAAATGTTGATCTTTCCCTTATAACTCTCACTGTTAAGGCAAACGGGTGGGTTTTGAGGGGACACGCACCCCGCTGATGTGCCCCCGGGGGAGCGGAGGGCTGCGGCTCCTGGCGATGGGCAGCGGGCCCCGCCCGGCTCTGCTTGTCGACCTCCTCCCAAAATGGCCTCAGCCCCTTCTCCCGGCAGGTGAAGCTGCTCCAGGTTTCCCAGCGGAAAGCCCGGCCGCCGGCAGCTGCCACCCTCGCCCACCCGCCCACAGCCGGCAAGGAGGGCGGCGAGGCGGCGGCGGGAAGGTGACACCTGCCGCCCTCTCCGCACCATTTGACGGGGCTGAGCTGCCCGTTCCGCCACGCAGGAGGCCGTTGCTGCAGCCCCTCCTGCCCCGTTCCGCACCCTCCTGCCGGCTCCCCGCCGCCTCTCCCCTCGGCCCGCCGAGGGGCGCGGGGGCCTGCCCGGCCATTTTCCCGCCTCACTGCGGCGGGAGGCGCGGGTCGCGGCCGGCGGTGAGGGAGAGCGACGAGGCGGTGTCCGGCCCTCGCAGCGGCTGGAGCGGGCCCTTCGCCGGGGTGCGGAGCTCCTCCCGGGGTAGGCTGGCGGCGGCTCTGGGCCGCCCCTGTCGCCCTCCAGGACGGCGGGGACGAAGCTGAGGGAGCGGGGCGGTGGCCGTACTCCGGCCCCCTCCGCCTGACGGCCCTGGGTGAGGCACTGGACGGCTGTCGTGGCTCTCCTCGCTCTTCTTCTTCTGGCGGTGCAGGGCCACCATGTCCTGGTCGCTTTCCCAGTGCTGATAGCCCCCCAAAATGCAGAGGGGCTACGCGGCCGCCCCGACCCCATCGCCCCTCTCCGCCGCGAGGGTCTCGCTCCCCTTTTCTTGCGCCGCCATTTTGTGGAGCTTAGGCGCAGCCCCTGTGGTACCCCACAGGATGAGTTTACCCCCCCCTCCACCATTTTGACAAAAATCGGTTTAATTTTTAAATTCCAGGAATTTGGGGAATAATCTGAAGCAATATCGTTTTGTTTGGTATGCGCCCGACTAAGTAAAATGGGGCAATCCAGAAGATGTTTGACTTTCTGAGGACTTGACAGACACATCGTTTAGCTAGCAATAAAAGCATGGTACATAATGCATGGTGGCAAGGAGCTTTAAAACTTAAGTGTTAGAAACAGGGACTTCATAAGTGAAAAGCCTTACAATTACGTTACCTCAGATGTAATAACTGGAATTATCACCAGTCAGGAAAGGGCTATGATGTCAGAAACACTGAAAACAGCAGTGGGTTTCGAAAAAGACTGCCTGTCCTCACCTTGAATGCAGGGTTCTAGTCTCCTCACAAGGTCCCTAAAACGGTGTTGCAGAAGAGGGGAGAGGAACATAAACAGCACGACGAGAGGCACTTTTTAAAAATTTTATTACAGAGATAAAAACTTAGTCTAGACATGTGAACTCTACTAAATTTCAAGAAGAATCAAATAGCCACTTAAGAGAGTCTTAAACAGTATTGAATAGCACAGGAGAAATACGTCTTGCTCTCAAAAGAGCCCTGCTGGAATGAAAATTATTTATATAAAGCCAACAGAAATTAGTACTGTTGCACAGCTGACAATGGGTAGAATTGAGCATTTGATTTTAAGGAAGAAATTTGCCTCATAGATTACGGGTATTTTTCACCTTTTAATGAAGAACTGAGGAATGGCCGTTGCCAGATGGGATATGTAACTCTGCTGAGAAGTGGCATTAATGTTAGTGTTATGATAATGGCTAGAGACTCCATCAGGCAGTTTGTTTGAAGTTTCTGCACTCAATGCAATCTTGTAATATATGAAACTATTGCCACAATTGAATTACATATAATTACATTAATGAGATTCAAAAATGCAAGATGCATAGTAATATTTTTCTTCTGGCAGCATTCTGAACAGCACCATTAGAAATAATATCTGGAGTTTGAATGTGGTTTACCCATTGCTGTGTATTACATAGTTCCTTTTAACCAAAATAACAGCCCCATATGAGAACATCCTCTGAATTTGTCATCCAGAGTTGGCTAATGGTTTGATGCTACTTTTCTCCAGCAGGATGAAGAATCAGGCTTTACTACTGTCATATCCTGGAAGTTATCCATTGTCCAAAATTTAGATGTCTTTTGTTTCAGGCTGTTATTAACCACTGTTTTTAAAATCTACAAACATCCTGTAGATTACCAGTGTAATTGAATCTCTCAGCCCTTTCTACCAGTGACACATGTAGCCTTTTAATTCACAACACAGAATAGCATTTGCCATTTGCAGTTATGTTACTTCATTTTAACAAAATCCAGAATAGCAGATTTTTTACATATGCATGCTTTCAGAAGCACTGCCGTTTTCTGCAACTCTACCTTTTACATAAATTGTATTGCAAAATTACGGGGAAAAAAATATTAAACACTCACTTCAGTTCTGTTTCTCTCTTCTACAAAAGTATTCAAAAGATAAAATCAATCGTAACTGTCTTAGTGACTAGACAATAGAATAGTATGTATCTTAATAATACAGTTGTACAGTCTGCTCTATTGGTGAACTTTGTGTTGTGATTTGAATAGAATAGAATGAATAGAAATTCTTTGCTGTTTAAAGTAATGTTTGTGCTTTTTATTTTGCATCCATCTGTGTACCTTCTGTGCATGCCCCAATGTCTTGCAGTTTTTATGGGAACTGTCAACTAACAAACATCGTTAAACTCTTTCTAGAGAACAGATTTTTAATATGTGATCCAAACTAATTTTTGCATCCAAAGGAATTACTTAGTATTTTCTTTCACGTTGTGTAAAAGCAAAAATATTCTGCCTTGACCTGTGGCTTGAGGTAGCATTTCTTAGATTTTTCTTAGTATTTTCAGAAAATGTTTTGTTTGCTATCTTAAATGTTTCCAGGCAGTAGGAACTAGGGTTACAAGCTTTTAATACATTTGATAAAACTGTTATCTCTTTCTCAGAGTTTTTATCACAGCCTATACTAATCCAGTCACTTGGATTAGGTGTTCTGATCCTCACTTAACTATTAGGCAAACTCATTTCTGTCAAACATCCAGCATTTTAAATGCTCCACCGCCCTCCCGTTTCAGTGTCTCAGTGCTACACTATGTAGCCTTAATGCCACTTTAGTTAAATTCTGCAGTTGTTTTCTATTCCACTTTATCCTGGATTAGGATCTCATCCTCATCACCAATTTGTTGTGGCTTTACTTCTTACACAGTACTAAGGATATGGGGAAGCCATTGTGGGACAATTAAGTATCAGATAACTTTACTTAATGTTAAGTATATCTGAGCTAACTAGCTGTATTCAGTACGTTCTGATAAAATGGTGATTGTCTCTTTTTTAGAAGACTACATGACTCCCAAACTGTTTAAAAACCCATACCTGAATTTCTGCACATAGCAGCACTATACAAACAGAAAAATTAATTTGTAATAATCTCCTTTCCATTGTATATGAGTTGTGCCTTTAATCACACTTATGCATATAACTTCTGATTAAAATGTACTTTGCAATTACTACGGGAGGAGTGTAGAGAATGGATAAGTAGCTTTTCCATTACCAGCATTGCAGTCGATAGGCTTACTAAACCAGCCGGAGTAGAGACTATACATATTGTACACAAGCATCTTTTCCTGCATTCTTTGTGCCTTATAAGAACATTAAGCCTCTCAAAGATAGAACTGCTCCAGGAACAAAGCTTCACCTAAATGGTATACCTCCTTTTTTCCTAACTGTGGTTTAGACTTACCACTATCAGTGAGAAATTTGTTTCCACTAAAGTGGTTTAGATACTAATTAAAATGCAGTTAAAACTTTGTTTTTCTCCCCTTTACCTTAAAATGTATGGTATTGTCTTGCAATTTTGACTTGTTTATTGTATCAGTAAAGCTTTTGACTGTGTAAATCCTTGAATTGCATTTTTCTTTTATAGTTTACACAATGAGTGACAGGTTTTTGAGCAACTTAGACAAACTTCTGCTCGAGTTTGGTAGGTCATTATATCCTATATTTTTTAATTAATAATTGCTAATGTGCTACATATAGTGATGTTTTCTGCTTTAAGCAGTTATATTAACTTAAAATAAATTTATAATATTAAGGTTTTGATGTTTGCATACATAAAGTTTTGTTAGCTGTGATGTTATGGAGAGGGGTACTAACAGTTATTTAATAGTAAAATTGTTATTTAAGTATTTTGTTAAAATCTTTGTTAATCAGTGTTTGTGCAATTAATGCTGCACAACATAGATTTGTTTCGCAGCTCAACTCATATGTGTGTGTGTGTGTGTGTGTGTATGAAAAAGTGTTTATTTTCTTCTTAGTTTTCCAGCTAGAACAAGCTTCTTATGCTAAGGAACATGTGACTCAACAGATAAATTGTGAGTAGTGATAAATTATCATTTTATTAGACATTGAACACACTGCTTTTGTTTCATTAGTCCTGGTACATGTTCTGTGTTTCAGGGGCGGAAGCAAGCCTAATAATGAAAGCTGTCCCGTGTCCTACTCTCACCCTACCTCATCTTTTGCCATCAATACTTGCTCATTCTCCCTAGCAGACTTTGCTTTTGCTTGCGACTTTTAGCTAATGCTGTTCAGCTGTCTCATGGACAGCCAGTTTCATGCTGCGCCATTTCCTGCTCTTACTCTGTAGCTCCTCACAGTAACTGGCAGTTCTTTGATTCAGCTGTGCTTGCTCAATACATCTGCCACTTGCCTCCCTTTCTTTCTTCATGTTTTTTGTTCTTTCCAGATTTGGACCTCTGCCTCACTGCTTCTCTCTTTCTGTTTTCTTAAAATAATGAAAGTTCTCTCAGTTGCTACTACCTACTCAAGCCTTGTTCTTCTCTTTTGCAATCAAGCAGCTGGTAATCTTATTTGAAATTCAAAACAGTAAACCCAATGAGAAAGTCTTGCTCCACATCAAATTCTTTCCCCCTAGGACTTACAGATAGCATAATATTATGGACTTAGGTCTGGACTGATTTTTTTTTTTTTTTACCATGCTACTACATGGAATCACTATCTCACGAGAATTGTTGTGGTGAACTATTCTTTAGACAATCTGAGGACATCTGTGCTCATCACTGGTACTTCACAGGTAGATATTGAAGCTCATAACCTTCAGGAAAAAGAACAAGAGAGAATTCTGGTCTAATTGCTGTTCTCCTTCGTGGCAACATATCTAATAATCTTGACTGATATGTCCAAGCAAGTACTTACTCATTAAGAAGATTATTAAATTGAACCATCTTAATCATTTAACATCTGTAACTAAATCTGGGGCACCTAGATTTCCATTTTAACTCTTCAGTCACATAACTGAACCTTAGAGTTGAGGTTTTTCTTAACATTTATGCAACCTTATGGTAAATGAGCATGCTTTTAGGGAAAATCCAAAGGCTGTGTAGTAACATGGCGTAGCTATTTGCATGATCAGTTCAGAGATATCTAACTATGTGTGAACTCACAACCAACACAGACTTGTAAAAGTTTGGGTTAAGTCTTTCAGAAACTTACCAAGAAATAGTTCCACTGCTTTAATTTCGTCTGTGTGTGTGTATTACTTGGCATAGGAACAGCTGTAGCATTCAGCCTCGGACTTTTAGTGTGAGATTCATCAGGCTTTTTTGGCTAAAGTCCCTTTATCACTAGTGGAGGGAAATAGGCACTTTTAGGGTGTGATTTGTCTTATCCTGAAGAAAGAGTTTAAAGTAGGTTAGATAAAGTAAGCTTTAAAAAATGTCCACTTGTCTCCACTGAGTGTAGCTGTAGCCATGGGTGTCTAGTTCTGAATTAGGTGCCTGCATTGTAAAGTTGGGTGAGATGGATCTCATCCACAAGGTGCTTGCGAAAGCAAAGGGTGAGTAGAACAACTCACACTTGTCACAGAAGTGCTCATCTACAGAAAATACTGAATGAAATGTTAAATGTATAGCTTTGCTTATGTAACAGATATTTTGTTAAGACAGTTATGTTATATCTTGGTAAATCTCAAACTGTCATCTGCAGGATACTTCCAAATACACCTGTTTTTTAACAGAAATGAAGCATACATCAGTTGTCCAATATTTGTGCTTCATGCTAAGTAACGGCAAGTTACTGACTTAAGCTATTGAAAATATTAAGATACTGAAGATATTCATGATAACTCAACATATTAAAATACATCGAGAATCTTTTGCTTTCACGGACTGATGTTCCTCTCTGAAAAGTGTTTTTTTTCTGGTATAGATGCAGCTGGCATTGAAAGTGAATATATAGCAAGTGCTGCAAAACCAGACCCAAACTTCAGGATGACCTGAAGTTCTAGAGTGGTAATTCAAACAGCTCAAGAAACCTGTGGCATAACTAAGATGCCCTTCCTGGTTAAGTAGATGAGAAGGACAGGATGTCTGTGATTCACTTCTGTTTACGGCCACCAACTTTGGCATATAGCACATCAGGGCAGCAGTGATGGCGAGGTGTGATTTGACACTAATAAGTCTGAAACCTTGTATGAAAAAAAAAAGAAATAAACAGCACAGAAAAAAAAAAGTGCACCTAGTTGTGCTCATTGCATTGCAGCATGAGCATGCATGATAGCTCTCATGGCTTTTATTTGTGAAAGAGGACAGTGATCATGACCAACAGTATGGATTCTCTACTAACCACTCATTCAGAAAATGTTATCAGCTGTCTGCTGTTAGAAAAGGCAGAATTAAGAATCTGCCTTAAGAATCTCTGCAAATATCATAGAGCTGCAGAATTTGTCGTTATAATGCATTTTTTCATTAATTAACTGCTGCCTCTTGTATTATCATACATTACACATTCCCACCTTGAGTAAATTCCCTTTTTATTTTAATTTCTGTTTCTGTTTCTAGTAATAATTTGATTATATGCCTTTAGTGATGTTTTTATTTTTCCCTTGTTGTAGTCAACTTTCCCATTCAAAACATTTGTCTTTCTGGACTTCTGTAAAAGAAAACAAATGTTTGAAAGAGACATTTATCTCAAGCAACTTTTGTACTTCAATCAGTCTCCCCAGTTACAAGCATTATTGAGGGCAAAGTGGCTTACACTCTGGTTTCCCTGCATACTACTTCCATTATCTGCAGACACTGTGGACTGCAAAAAAGAAGGGTCAGCTCTAACTATTAAGAGTGCTTTGCTTTCTACCACTAATAGCTACTTCAGTATTATATAGACTGGGATGCACAAATGGTACAAATAATTTTTTTCTTCCAAAGTCAGTCTCACAATATTAGATGATAATCAAGGTACTCACCACACAGCTGAAACTTCTTGAGTTTTTCACTCACTTTGTTGTTGCTTTGCTTAGTTGCAGTCTGTCCACTCATCTGGCACTATCGAGATTAAGTATTTTGGAAGAAAACTTGAATCATTCTGAACGTAGACTTTTTATTTCATGGAAATGTTGAAAATACATATGCTTACTTTTTTATTTTTAATTTCAGTGTATACTGTAAAAATCACAGAAAAAAAGAATGAAATTGCCAGGTTGCAGGAAAATATAAATAACAGCAATGATGCAATAGCTGATTTGCACAAGCAGAATGAGAGTAGTAAGAAGAGCTGTAATGCGTAAGTATAATATAGCCTGAACTTTTAGTTACAGATGGCATTAAGAAACTCAGTGATGAAGTAGTGTAAAAATAAATATGTAAGTGTGTGTTCAGACAGGAGTGATGTTAAAGAAAACTTTAGTACTCTTCTGTTTTTTTCAAGCTGCAAATCATCAGGTACTAAAGTTGCAGTATTATCCACCCCTTGAAAAAGTAAATTATAGAAAAAAAGACTACATTTAAGTTTGTTTTAGTTTTTTTATTAGAATCAATGATTTTCAGAGATCACAGGTACTGTTTGCAGCATGCTAAATACTCAAGCAGTAAGGTAATAGAAACAGAATTTTTCTTTATTTGGATGCATGTGAATTCTGTCAAATTTGAAAAGTATTAAGAACACTGTTCAAAAAAAGTTAACTGTTTTTTTTAACTAAAAAAAGTTAGTAACTATCAGTGATAATAAGTCTCTGTTATGTTCTTCATTGTTTAATTCTGAATTTGGCTTCCTGAAATTGAAGCATCTGCCTACTCTTTGTTCACAATGTGTTTTGGATTACTTTTTGTTCAATATGTATTGTCTCCTAAGGTGTCTCATAGCTGCCTCTACATAGTAGTTCTACTAGCAGATTTTGGTATAATTTTTACTGCAGACTGCAAAATTGTTCTAGGCACTCTGTTTTGATGAATGCAATGGGTTGCAGTTCACAGTTTTCTTCACAGAAATTTTTCTATCAGATTATTAGTGGAAGTTTTGAATGCAGATCACTTTTGAGTCTTAGTAATTAAAAGTTTCTCAAGCAAGAATTTGGCTACAAGGAGTTTTTTCATGGAATGTCTAATTTTTAAAAATGAAAATCTCAGGTGTTTGCAAGGGTAGGTGAAAGGGCAAATCTGTATTTAACAATACAGAGAGTTTGGCCCGGATGATATAATCCTGTCTTTTCATTGCAGCGTTCATCTCTCCACAATCTGTCTAGTTCCTTGCCAGTTGAAGTGATTTGTTAGCAAATTCTATATGTTCTTTTTTCCCTGCAATTCTGTACCCAAAGATAAGTACTTGAATAAAAATGTCTATAACATATATTTGAAATATTTTTTTAGGATGTGAATGGAAAATATGGGTGTTTTTAAGAATAAAAAGAGAAGTAAAGATAGCATCAGGGTCCTTTCCAGGTTTATTTTGAACTATCTGAAAACGGAAGAAAGAATGGAATCATTAGTGAATGAAGTGGGTGTAGTGGCTGGCTGTTTGAATCAATTGTCTCACCATACCAATTTGTAGCTTTATCAAGAGTTAGGAAAATATTTGACCTTGACAAGAAAACTCCACTTTTCCTTTACATTAAATTCTTGCCTCCAATGCAGTATAAAATGAACACTTCTGTAAGTTTCAGAAACTATTCACTATTTCCTTGGATATCTTTTGAAGTTGCAAATCTGTTTGCAAATCACAAACTGTTAAGAGATGCCAATAAAAAAATAAAAACTTAAGGGTAGAACTAAGGATCTGATCTAAATTTTAATCATTGAATTCAATGGGTTTTGGCTCAGGTCCTACAAAAAATAATTAATGGCATTAGTGTAAAGAGACTGAAAACGAGAAGTGACTCATTAATGAATACATGTATTCATAGAAGGACAATGCTTGCAGAAGAGTAGAGACTCTGTGTCTTAAATTATTGAAAGTGTCATTTAACGACATACTGAAAACAGCGATAAACAAGCCCTAGCTATAAGATCAGACAATTAGAGCACTTACGTGGTAGAATCATCTTAAACTTCTAAAATTTATTCTAGTTGATACTCTAGGTATACTGGACATGATTCTAATGTTGATTTTGTAAATCCAAATATTGTTTTGGAGTCACAATCACCCTCATAGTCGATTAATTGCCAGTAATGCTCAACGGAGCTCTCAAAGAAACAACTTTTTGTCTGGATTACTAGACATTGTAAGTATATCGAAGCATGTTTGAAGACTTTGAACAAAATATGGGATTCTTATATTCAACAAGTCTACAGAAAAATTATATATGAGACAGATGTATTGGGATACTGTGTTTTCCGAAGAAATCCATATTAGTCTACATAACAAAGAACTGAAGGCACAAAATTACCTAAATGAAATATATATTTTTAGACAAGTGATGACATTTTTCTAATATTTAGTTTCTTGAATGATTCAAACTAGAAATATTGATCCTAGAACAATAAGAAATGATGAAATACTGCTGATGGAAGCTATTCCAATTTTGTTTCTCTTCCATTTTTTAAATTTGGGTTCAAGGATGGTGAGATTTCATGGAAATAAAAAAAAGCCAGATGAACTCAGAATGTTGCTAATTTGGAAAATAAATTGTTGTCTTGTCCCACTAGCTAAACGACAGGATATTTTTATTGCTTTCAGATTAGTGTGAATAAAGATTTTTTTTATACACTAGCTGATGAAAGGAAGGACAAATAAATATGATAGCTACCGAGAACCTCTGTGAAACAGTGATGCATTTAGCAAACTAGTAGATGAGCTACTTGAGTCCTGTATACTTTGTTGTGTTTACAAAACAGTTTTCTTGTATTATGTGTTTTTTGAATGTCTGTAGAATAGATATGAACACAAAATATAATGCACAACAGGGTTTGTACTTTGATTAACAAAAACTCTATGACTTTTTCATTGCTTGGGTTTTTTTTCCTCCAAAGAAAGGCATGGAGTTTTCTGAGTAGAAGAAGATCACAGTGTTTGTGTGCCAGTACATTTTTATATAAGTATCCAAGTATGTTGGTTTCTACTTTTTAAAAAATCTGACCCTTTAAAAATTCAGCTTTCTGCTGAATTTGCAGTAGATATGGTGAAGTAACATTTTGTAATTACATTTTCAATCCCCAGTGGTGTCAAACAATTTGTACCAATAGTGCTGAATTTCCTGAATGGATGCTGCAATTTCTCATTCAGCTTTTTTGTTGACAAACTTTACTGCTGTTATAAATGTTGATTATATGTTGTGTTCTCTCACCCCCTGGAGTACGTTATCTTTTGTTCAAGGTTATTGGACTTCACTTCAGCAAATTAATTGTCAGGTCTTTGTTCTTTATTTCCGTGATGGAAATTGCATTAAGTTAGCTGTTACTGAAGCCTCTCTTTTATTCCACCTTTGGAGTGATTGTCCAAATGCCCATTCATACTTTGTGTGATTGCATGCTACACTCTAGTTTTGAACCATAGGGCATACTCACATCCAAAAATGCCCTTTGCTTACCCTACTCATGAATATGCTGTGCAAAGTGAACCATATGTCCTCAGTTGCTCCCACCTGTCCAGTAATGAACTATTTGCTTTGTTCAGTTGCAACCTTGTTCTGTATTGCTACGTCTCCCCTCCTCCTTGTTGGTGTAACTGTTTAAATGTAGCTGTATCACTGCTGTTCCAGATTCACTTAGTCTCTTCAGTCCTATGGATTTGTCCTTCTTCTATTTCTTCAGTGTTTAGCTTTGATAGTATCTATGTACGTGTTCCTACAGTTGGGTTTTCTGCGTACATCCCCTAAGACAGATAGTTCCACTCAGACAAACATTGAAGGTGTTTGTATTGCCTTTGGGTAGCTTGTATTCTGGACAAAAGCTGAATTTATAGGTCACTTTAAGCCCTGACTAGGGAGAGGGTGTGCTAATTTTTTCTGTAGAAGGTTCCTCTGGAGGGAGCATGTGATTTTTTTTTCATTGGAAGTAGTATCTCTGTCCTACTGTAGCCCAGTCTGTTCAGGTGATTCGGCAGTCATCGGATTCTCAGCTCCCAGCATCTCAGAATTTGCCTGTTGACAACCTGTCATTACAGAGGTTATTCTCTCAGAATGAGCAGTGTGTTTGTCAATAGCACATACGCTCAGTAGACTGAAGTAATTTTTCTGCTCTTTCCCTCAACTTACAACGCTTTGGTGTCTGTTAAGTCTTATTAAGGCATTACTCACTGTTTGGAGGCTCCATGCACCAGAGGTTTCTGAATTTGTTTCTTATCCTTAATTGAGCAATATCCTGGCCATTTGTTCAGTTACAACTTCCTCGGAAAATGTCTTTTCTGATAGCTGTCACCTCAGCTGGGAGGGTGGGAGTCATCTAGGCGTGGATGGTTTATGCTCCTTACACCATCTTTTTTTCAGGCAGGATGTTTTTTTTTTAAAGAAATAAATACCCTTTGTATGCCTTTCCTAAAGATCACATCTGAATTTCACTTGAATCAGAAAGTTTATCTATCTGTTTTTCTAGAGCTCCCACAATCAAGGAAGAGGCATCTCTAATACCTGGATGTTGAGAAAGTACTATTAGTTTACTAGTCCTAAGTCCTTTATGTATTCCCTGAAGTTGCTGTGCTTTCAGTACAATCTACAGCATCCTACTGTGAGAAAGTCACTTTGGCGGGCTGCATCATAGCTCTTCTATTATAGGAGGCTCCTGAAATGAGAAGAAGAACAAAAAATTGATTAGTTGTGTTTCAGGGCCATAGGGAAGCCCCATGAGAGGAGATCCAGGCTAAGCATTACAGAATGTGGACCCATCAGTTTGCTCTAGAGGAAGCTAGTTATGAGCTGTGTATAAGCCACTCAGCACCACTTGTCTGGAGACAGGTTTCTGGAATGGCTGCATTTAACAATGTAGACATACTATATACCCAGATAACAACTGCATGAAGTATGAAAATATATGTGGATGATGACTTAGAGGTAGAACAGAATGTTATTTGGCAGCAACTGAAGCTCAGTTCTTGCCTGCCATTGATTTATTATTAACTGTTAGCTGGTGTGTTTTCCTGTAGGGGCAGAATTTGAGTTCAAATGTAGTCAGTAAGAGGTGGTATGTGGACCTGTGACTCCAAATTGCCAGGTCAGTGCTGCCAGTGTCTGGGCTATTGTACTGAAAGACAGCATCTCTTTCTGACTGTTTTCTGAGCAGGACTTGCTTAGCAAATGGAGGAAATTCTGAGTTTGTGGCTGCTGCCTGCATTTAGGTATGAGATAGGTGCTGGTGATACTGATGAGAACAAAGCTGTGTGCACCTCCAATGAGAAGATTGTACATATCTAAATGATTTACTGATGGCGCTGTTCTGAGTACCTAATATGTGGATTTAGATGCCTAATTGCCTAGCAGTAGTCTCCAAAAATTTGTGAAGATCACTTTATTTATTCCTTAAAAAGTGCTTTATAATCTTTGTTAATCTCATATGTATATTCTTGAATTTGCAGCTTTAAAACCTTAAGAAAATAATGTACACATGTAAAAGCTTTCTGTACTAAACCTGTTTATGTTTGACTTTCAAAACATTAAGTAAATTATTTGTTCCAGTAAGCTAGCTAAAGTAACTTGATATCTTCATTTCTGAATGGCTTTTTATTAGGAAAGACCACTTATATGCTTTCTATTTTTTTACTTTCTCCACAGGTGGAAGCCAACCTATGTAATACTTAGCAAGCATGAAGAATATTTGAAAAATGAACTTGAAGTTTTAAAAGAAGATACAGAAAAAGAGAGGTATCTATGATCATGTGAGAGGAGGTTTCTAGCAGTAGTACTTACTAACCTGTCTAAACTGATCAACAAAGATAGTCTGTGCCAAGAAGCTGTTGTAAACTTTTCAGGATAATGTGACTGAGTAATTAAAAGAATTTTTGTTTACATTATTATGAGGTCATATGATATTTTGTAGTTACCAATGAAATAGGATAAAATATGGCTTCTTCAGATTCAATTGCTTCCTTTTTTTCAGAACGGTGTTCAGTTCCCTACAATTTCAAGAAAAGCCCAAGAAATAAAGGCAATGAATGTTTCAGCTTTGGTAGAAATATGAAATATCAGAGCATATTTACAAAAGCATACATAAGTTTTATCTATGAATGATTTTTTTGCCATTATTATGACATGTCTTCATGTATACTGTGATTTCAGTAGTTTCAGATATTCAGGTTTGGGAAGACTTTTTTGAAAATACACAGGTTTTATGTTTTTTTCAGAAGCATCATTTAATTGAACCTAAATTTTTAAATTCATGTACGTACTAAGTAAGATAACAGAAGCATTCAGATAATTCTATGCTTTTCTTTATTTGTGCATATGAATTCCAATGATTATTAGAATATTCAAATCAAGTTTCTTTGTACTGCTGTATATTCTTCAAGATAACTACAAAGCATGCAAATTCAATATTAGATCCTAAAAAATAGGGTGAGTGGCTCAGAAAAGCCTGGTCTAAAACCATTTTAAGACCAGTTGTGGGTAAGATTCTAGTCAGTATTAGTTGCAAATTCAATTCTGTTCACTAAGTGGCATTTCAGTTGTTTCATCTTCATTAATTAGATTCTGCATTTTAAAGAAATTATTAGTTGTGCAATGTAGCTGCCTACATTCAATGGAATAAAGAACAGTCCCTGAAGATTTTCACTGAAATGTTCAAAAAGTGGTGTGCCAAGTTAATCCTATGAAGTTCTATTTAACACTCAGGTAAAACTGATCTTCATTTTAGAGAGGTTGCTCACCTTTATGGATCTGCTTGTGAAGGGGAAGAGGTTGGTTGGCCCTATGGTGAAAAAATCATGTCAGTCCCATCTAGATATCTAAATACCAATTCAGAGGTGTAACTTTAGGTAATTTGAAATGTTGGCTTTGATTCTTTTGCAAGTGTTCTTTTTGCCAGTTGTCCAAGACAACAGAAATAGCATGCCTGATAGCCTTTAGTTAACTCCGTAGCTTATCTTTCTTCTTCCTGTTCAGAGCTCTATATTTGGTGAAAAATAAGACTAAATTGGCTTTCTATGAGTATATGATTAAGCCATTTTGGCTTTCACTAATTTGAGCTGACAAGCCAAAGAAGCATTACTTTTAAATTGCTTCTTCAGATAACTAGTTTCAATTCCAACATGAAAGTGTTTGATCTGTTTTCCTGAGCTTAATTATAAGACATCATGACTATAAATCATAAAAAAAAATTAATTAATGTATTTTAGAAAAGTGGTTTCTCAGATATAGTCCCTCTGTACTGAAGCATTTGATGATATATTAAAATCAGCAAAATGTGCTTTCTGCAAATTCTAAATATTTAAATTAGGAAGAAAACCAAGTACATTTGGAATTTTATGTGCTGAATGTGCTTTTTAGCCTGGCATTTGGGGACACTGAGGTCATACTGGTTTATATGGGAAGATGTTTTAAAAAGATGGGCAGATCAGTTTCCGTTTAATTAGGCACTTACTATGGAGGTTTGAAAAACATTCCACATTTTTTTGTTATTATTGGTTTCAAGAACATAGAAGAACGCTTATACGAACTGGAAGTTCATCCTGAAAATAAGTGATATGAAGAAGGAAAGAGGAATAAATAACTATCCACATGATGTTCAGGGGTTTTGTGGATGCTGTCCTTTCCCCATTGCTGTTAGATTAAATCTTTTTCTAATGACTTTAATGTGAACAGTGCTGAATTCTAAATAGCCTATGTTTAACTACGTGAACTGGAGGATGTGAATTACTTAGGAAAAATATTAAAAACAGTGACAATTTCTCAAGACTACTATACTGTACTGTACTGTACTCTACTAGGTCATAAATATTGATCTGTGGAAAATACATTTTGGGAAAAGAATATAAAGTTTGAGGATTATTTTCAGAAGCTTGAAATGTACCTGCTACAACACATTAGTTTACTTATTTATATTTTTAAAATTTATTTTTAATGCATTCTTAATTGTATATCAGCAAATTTCTTCGTTGCTCAGTTATTGTCTGTAGCATCTATTAAATTAAATAGAACTGAGTATTTTCTATCTTTCATAATTGGGAAATTTTGTACAGTATACACAAATATTCAGTAAATCAAGAAGCTTAGATTCCCGAGACCACCCCTGAAGAAAAACAAGTAGATTAATGTAATTTTCTACATGAAGTTTGGGAAGTGTCAATTCCTTGGTTTCACAGTGTTGATCTACAACTTCTTTTCCCTAAACAGGTGTATTGAACTTCAGTCAATTTAACAGAAACTAGTGCCTGGACTGTAGTTTTATCTGAAAATTAAGATCTTACTTTTTTTTCCTGTGACTTTTGTTTTCCTTTTGTAGGAGCAGAAGCTTCTACTATTGAATTTGGACACAAATTTTTCTCTCTTCCATTGCCTGGGCTAGCCAGCGGATAGCCAGGAGTGCCTGCCTTTCAGTCATGCTGCATTTAAATGATTAATGGCAGTTTGAGATAAAATGGAATACTGTATGCTTCACAAGTAGTGAGAGCTGTTCCTTAATGTAGGCTTTATTCATGGTGCAGGTAAACAACTGGGTCTCTGGCTTTAGTTGCTGTTATGCACCATTTGTTTCATAAAGGAATTTCTGGCTAATCTACAGGTGTACTAATAACTTAATATTTTAAAATTTGCCTCTCTGTTGTTCATATAACCTTTTCCTAGAGGATGACATTTCCTTCACCTTCTGTGGTTTTATATTGGCGTATTCTAATATCAAGCAACTTTGTGTAATATTTCTTTCTCAGTTAAATGACTGTTCTGTGTTAGTGGTACATGCTGGATGTCTGTAGCTGTGATATCTCTTTATAAATATGTGCCATCTGCATAACACTCACCATCCATCTCTTCTGTATTTTGCATATGCCTAAATGTATCTTTATTCAGGAATAAGAGGCATAGAATATCAACATTCAAAAAAAATGACATAATTTAATTTGAAGCAGTTATTAAGCTTTTGCTTTCAAATGCAGAGAGAAGAATAGTTACTGGGCACTGGTTGTTATTATTCATAATTTTAAAAACTATCAATAGTTAACTCTTGTCTGTGTAGGAAATACAGACTTCCTGCAGGTCTATACTTAGATTACCTGTGACATTAAGAACCAGAACCAGTTCCTTGATGGCATTGTTAATTATTCAGCTTTCCCGAAAGATACTACTTTTGTACTGGAAATTACCTGTAATAAAAGTTATGCCTAGCAGCATTATAGGTGTAATAAAAGACTCATCCCAATGAGATACTTGACTGTTTCATCTGTCATCAGCAAACTATCTGTTAAATTCTTTGCCCGAGTGAGAAAGCCTGGGAAAAAAAGTGTTTTCCAATGTAGTCACTGTCATTGATTTAACACAAGCAGATGGCTGTTCTGTGCAACTGCACTTTTCTTCCTCTTCTTTCCAAATATATATTGATCAATTTTCAGGTTTATGTGATGAGTTACATCCTATTACTTCTTATGGTATTTATTTGTTTTTATAGTACAGTTTTTTCAAAGGCTGATTTAAAGTTGTTAAAATGTCATGAACATTAATTGATGCTACCTACTTTAATAATTTGTAGTTATGTACTCACATGATGTCAGTGAAATTATGTTAGTGTAACATTAATTCAGAGGGCAGTCCTACAAGAAGCTGAGCATTCTGGCTCTTTGCCAGTTAAACACATTAGTGTTTGCTTAACCTTAAGCATGAATAGTCTTATTGTTTTAGTGTGACTAATGTGTGTGTTTAAGGCTTCACCAAGTCAGACACAGATTACTCAGCATCTCCTTGGAGGCAGCTCTTAGTTCAGTGAAGCATCAGGCTGCTCTAAATATGGAATGCTAGGCCAGTTCTCTTTTACTCTGTTTGATACAGCTCCACCAAAACCAGTGGAGTTGTGCCAATATACACAGAGAATTTGACCTGCAGTGAGTTTCTTGATAATTACATAGGGAAAAAACATTTGTCATCTGCCAGGCTGCCTTTGAATATGGTATGGTCTACATTCCTTTCAGAACAATGAGGTATGACCATTTTTTGCATCATGAGTGTATTTGTTGTTACATACAGCATAGTCTTCCTCAAGAATAGCTGGAAGATAAAAAATAGAGCCAATTAGTGGCATATTAAATATAATTCAACTTTTTTACAGGACAGCAGCAAGACTAATTGAGCTGATGCCATAAATTAATAGGGTTTTTTTCCTTATAAACAATGGCTTCATGTGAAAAAATTTAAATTACGTGTATTTTTATAGGAAAATGTATCAGGATTACATAACCCAGTATAAAGAGATTTTGAAGCAACACCGTGAAAAATATGCAGAAACTGGTCTTGCACAGGAGTATTACAAAAAAAAGAAAGAACTTGAAGAAATCCGAAACAGAGTTTTGAAACAGTCTGAAAAATATAAATTGAAAGAAGACGCTTGCGTGGATATTATGGGTACTACTACTATCGATGCTTTTACAGTAGAGCTTAGTGGTAGTGCACTGCACATTAAAAGTGCTGTATAGAAATCCTCTAATTAATTTTCCACACTTTCACTGAAGCTAATAAACAGGTCTTTTTGTTACACCATTTTTAGGAAAAGAATCTGTAGCAAGCTGGAACTTTGAACAAGAATTTAGAGTATGCATACTATTATTCCTTCCTCCAACACATGAATGTAAACTCTGTTTGTCATTGGGCTTTTTGGGGTACAAAAGGCCTAAAATTACTTTAGAACTAGCCTCCCAAAAATTTAAATTTGTTTTTCATATGTTTTTTAGTGCTGTTTTTAATGGCATTACTCTCTGTTATACTGCTATTTCTGTTATGTATACTAAGTAAAGATAAGTGCTTCTGATCTATTAATTTATCTTGTATTTGTAAAGAAAATTATATTTGTGAATTAATGATCTGAAATGAAATTTTATTTCTGCAGAGCCTGTTCCTTTTAAATCCCTAAATGACTGGGCTTTACAGATGTATCCTTGATTTGTAGTGTTTATGCAGTTGACAGGGAAGAAAGTTTATATCTGCCTTTTACAACTTCCTATTAGAAAGTATAGTAATTATTTATATATTTATGTTTAGAGTGGCAGCATTAGCATTTCTCTGTAAGAAAATTGAAGGTCAAATAATACTCTTCAGTTTAAATTTATGGGAACATTTTGAGGAAAGAGAATAGAATTTAACTTAATGACATATCCGTCAAAATGCTTCATTAAGGAGGAGAGGCCTAGTTGAAATCAGATTTGAAGATTTGTCTGGGAAATGTAGACTTGTCAGAACTTTCTGCACCTCCAGCATTTGCGCTTATGGCATAGAGGGGTCAGGGATCTGATGGCATCCCTTGCTTGAAAAAAGTGATGTTGCAATCTATATTCCATAACATGAAAGTGCTTCTTCAAGGCAAAAAACACAGGAAATGTTAAAGCTTGCTGCAGTTGCTGTGCAAGAATCCATTGAACTACAAAAAGAAGCAGAGGAATTAGAAATGAAAATTAATTCTTTAAAAAAGGTAACTGTATTTTAATTTTATTTCATATAAATACATTTTATATATGTAGTTATATATACCACCATTATATTTTCTGGAACATATAACAAGTAGTGTATTTTCAAGCACACAGACCAACGGGATAATTCCAGTATTAGTAATTATGTTTCTACAGCATCACATGTTTTCTTGGAGAAGAGGGGTCCATGAATGTAAAGGCTTTTAAAGCTTGCTTTTTATTGACCTCATTTTATACCATAATTTCCATAAAGTCACCGTGTCACGGTGACTTCTGTGCTAGCTCAAGAGGGCCAGAGAATACACTTCAAAATGTAGCAGGGCTATTCCTTAGTGAGGCCCAGAGCTTGAGTATACAGCTTTCACAGGTCCTACTGGTTTTTAAGGTTTTGTTAATAAGAATGTGTTTAACTAAATATGCTTTACAATAAGAATCATTTAATTCCACCCCCCATCCCCCCCCCAAATAAATGTGTGGGTAAATAATACTTGGAGGTAAAACTGGCTGATTTTAGGCAGGAGATCAGTATAGTTCCACTGAGTAGAAGCAGCACTGACTCCAAAGTGATGGTCTTCCAAAAAAAGGACTTTGTCAGGACAGCATTTTGACCCACTCCTCTGGTAGGAAGTAAAAGGTCTCTCCTAAGCTTGAAATAGGCCAGTAGACCAATCTTGTAAAGATTTTGGTAAGTTTTTACACTATGGCATCTGGACACTTTTATGTGTCTGGATCAGATGATCAAGGACTCCATTTACTGCTGTGTTAGCAGAGTCCTCTTCAGCCTGCCCTATGCTGATAGAAGCATATTGTGTTCAGATGGTGTTTTCTATTTATATTTTGTGGTACTGTTTGACACTTATAGCTACAGATTGAAGTTCCTAATGTTGTATGTGCTGTATAAACATACAGTGAGAAGGGATGTTGCAAATTTATTTATAACTATGAAGGAGACCATGTAAGGATCTCCTTGTCCTGAATAGGTATGTAGAGCCTGTGCTTAAAAACTTCTGTGTTTATTCCAGTTGTTACAATTGGTCCAACAAAAAATAATTGCCTCTCTTTAAATTTCTTCTGCTTATTTCTTCAGACAGTCTTGGCTACAAAAACTCTACTACTGTGCACTGGTTTAGAAAACATTTAGAAAATATTTGCAACATATAGATATAATTTTTCATTTTTATTAAATTTTTATTTGTTCTTTATCTTTTAAGACATTTGAAGAGACTACAGAAGATGAAAATAATCCCAAAGTGATTGAAGGAAAAAATCAGAAAAGTCTAGAGAAGCCAAAGGAGTTTAAAGAAAGGTACACTTAAAGATGATTTCTTTCCCTTGCTTTCATCCAGAGTACTATCTCAGCATTTACACAAAGACCACAAAACACAAACTGTTGCTAAATAATGACTGGCAATCTTCTCTAACCCTGGTCATGTGATTTAATTATGTAATTTTGAAAGTTTTTTATTTCTTGGGGTTAAGATGGTGGCAAATTTTGATTCTTGGAAACTAAATGTATCTGGAAATGTACTGTTCAAAATTGTTTTGTAGAAACCTTTGCTCCTCACAGCTACTGCTGATAGATCTATGTGAATAGTTTTACAAGTTTTGAATACAACTACAGTGACTATGCAGTCAGAGATAAAATACATTAACTCTAAACGCATACTTGTGGAAAAAGAGTCAGGGTTCCACATGTCATTTGCCTTCAGCTCTGAACTACTTAAGAAATTTAACTCTTAATTTAGTTCTTAAAAACAAGCATGAGTGAAAGTTTCATAGACAGGATTAATGGCTTAGTAAATTAGTCAGTGGTCATTTACAACTGTGACTCACTTTAATTTGACCTCAATTGCAATGATTGAAAATCACCATCAGGACTATCTTGCACTTAACTGGAGTCCTTGTGAATGTTGAAACATCACCCTCAGAGCTGACCCTTTTAGACCAAAATCCATTTTAGACTGAGAATATGTCCAAAAGACTTTGTCCAACTGATTTTGGTGGGCTTGAAAAAGAAGATTTTTAAGGCTTTAAATAGGGATTTAGTGGACTATGTCTATAGAGATATGTCATTTTAATCATCCCCAAGATCCTTCCCACAGGGGCATTTTATGTCTTTAATATCTTCTTACAGACCTATGCATTACTCAGATGATTTTTTTTTTTTTGTGGTTTAAGCCTTTACACCTGTTCTACCTTCCTATGTAAGCTTTTTGTAATTGGCAAGACCTCAGAAACATAGGGAAGAAAGAAATCCACTTAGTTTTAAGACTAGGTAAAAAGAGAGATGGGAAGTACTCCCTTTGAATTTTCAAAGAAACCCATGTATATTCAGTCTGCAGAAAGCAAAATGCCAATTAAGGGCATATTATAAAAGGCAGAGACCTATGCTCGGCACATGGAGGCATAGGAAGCACTCAGGCTCCTCATGGAAAGAAATTCATAGGGTGCATTGCTAGACCTGCAATTTGCATGTTTACCTATGTGTCATGGAGTCTTCAGGTGTTTCTACCTTCACCTGAAGTTGTGTCTTGATTGCATACAAGTAGATCTTTTTGGTGCTGTTACTGAAGCAATAATTCCATGGCTTGCATAATGATTATAAGATGTTGTAGATACTTTACACTATCCTAACTCAAATTGCCTTTTAACCTTCATGTATGCATTTACGTGATATAGCATATGGTATCAGACCATAACCTGATTATTAATTAGTATGTTTTTCCTAGAGTAAATTTTAAAGCTTATTTATGTCAAAGATATCCATAACATAAAGGCTTGTAGAAAATGGCATAAAAATAGTTTTAAAAAAATCCCTATTTGGCATTAGTGTATTAAAAAAGAAGTCATCACTAGAAAGCATTCAAGTGTCTGATTAAGTAACTACTTATGTAAAAAACAGGTGTATTATGAATCTGTGATTATAAACACTGTGAAAAAAACAGAAACAGAAAATGTGCTAAGATAATGAGACATATGAATGAAAAGCTTTGCAGACTCAAGGTAACGTACAAAAATATAACAGCAAAATGTGGGTACCAAAGCCAGTAGTGTCTTGTGAGCTGTACTGCAGTCACTAGAAGGTTACTCTGAGCAAAGAGAACTTTTTGAAGGAAGAGGAGGAGTTGTACCGTGAGTCTCCATGAACTAATGCAGACCAGTGTGAAGAGAAACCAGCAGCATCAAGGGAAAGAACTAAACAGAGCAATGAAAGCACTGAGCAGAACCATGTACAAATTAATACCCATGAAATGCTTTAGAAAGCTACAAGACATGAAACCAGCTGGCAAGTTAATTAATAGGTGCTGATATATATGTTCTCCTTTGGGTAGGAGGATGGCAGTGGTAACTGTTCTTTTAAAAGGCTTGGAAGATTTTGGTTTGAATCACTTATTGCTGGCCAGCTAGTCGTTGATCAGGCTGACTGCAAAACACAAATTCCTCTTCGTATACCAGCTGTTTTCTCTGATTAGTTGGCTTTCATAGTTCACCAGTTACACAGACAAGTATCATAGATAAAATTTCCTAAATCAAGAGTTCTCATCAATGACCAAATAGGACTCAACTCTTTTGAAGCCCTGGTCTTCATTTCTCAATTAGAGATTATATTTATTACATAGAAAGGCTGACATCTTGAACTGTGCTTTGGCATACATCATGTTCATTCTCTCTGCTTTTGTAAAATATTTGAGAGTACTTTAATTCCATTATTCTGTAATTCTGGGTTTTTTTTCCCCCAATTTGATTATGTATTAATTCCACCTCTGAATACCTAAAATATCTTATGTTCCAAGTGAGAGATTTTTGCTAAAGCTTCTTTTGTAAAGGATATCCCATGGCAGATTACTGCAGTTCTTTCAGTATCTTTGCATTACAAGTGATTAGCTTGTATTGATCAAAGAAAAAACTTTGTAATATAATTCTTGGAAAAATTATAAAGCTGTTTCTGGACTTCTAAATGTAAACATACATGAAGAGTCAATCCTTGTGCTGACCACAACCTCATAGGCAGTTATCAGTTATTAGTTATTATGGCAGCCAGTTATTAAAAGTCTTGCTTCCAAAAGGACTTGCTGGCATGCGCCTAATTAGAATACTGAACGTGGCTTCAGTAGAGAGTCCTGGTAAATACCACAGTAGGAAGTGTGATTCTTCACATGTATAATCAAATACACTTAATTCCTATAGTGAAGATAGAGTCATATTAATCTTTGGGCTTCATTATGCTACAAAGAAGAAACTACTGCTAAGGAAATGAGATTTTATTTTGACTTAAGAATATCTAATTTTTTCTTTGCACTTTAGTAAAAAAAAAGTGATCTATTTTGCAGTATGGATCAAGATAAAGATTTTTTTATCTACTCAGATGTCTGCAAACAAGTAGAGAAAGGAGGCCAATTATCTTTCTTATTGTTACTGCAATTTGGACAATTTTGAGCTTCAGTATGAAGTTGATTTTTCTTTCAATGGCTATTAATTATGTTAGAGAAGACGTGCGTGTTTTTTCAACTGTTTTTGGGGAGGGAAGGGAGCAGGTGTATTGCATACACATAGTTTAACTGCAGGCTCTTTGGAAGGTTTTGTTACTTAAAAAATACATATCTTAAGAGCTTCTGAGTCCTGTTTGTAACTTTGCCATCAATACATTTTTCTGAATAGATATGCACTGTAAAAGAATGCTTCATTTCAGGGAGAGTGAATTTCTAGATATTAAGAATTGTCTGCTACTTTCTACAGAAGCACATGGAAACTGACTCCAGGAACTTTTAAAAAACACAATTTGGCATCCTAAGTTCTGTAAAAAAAATGGTTTATGGTGATCTGACTCATGACCTCAGCAGCAGCAGCAGCCTTGTTCAATTCATTTTTGAATGATGATTGTGGTAAAGTGGCCAAATAAGCCATTTTGAACAAAGTGAAGCAGTTTTAGACAGGTTTCTGTGCTTTAGCTCTGTTTTTATTTCTCCTTGGTTTTGCGCTCTCTGCATCTGAATGTAAAGATACACCAGCCATATACACATCTTATTTCCTGTAGTACTCATTCATGGCAAAAGTAATAACTATAATTACTGTAACTGCAAGAAATACAGGGTTTTTTTAAAATCCTTTATTATTCCTAGTTTTTTTGATTGATGTATTAGGTGGTATATGGTTTATATAGGTTGTTAGGGCTCAGTTCAGCAGAGCACTAGGGGTATATGTAACTTTACAGGTGAAGATAGTCCTTTCTATCAGAGTTTTTTGATTGAGGTGCATTCCTGGTTTTATGTGATCACAGTTCTGCATGTATATTAGTTTAATGTGTTGTTACATCCATATATCTTAACCAGTGCTTCTAGCTGGATGTTTTTTAGTGCTAATTTTACTCCACACTACCTTACAAAGTGCATCCTACATTTAATCTTATTTTTATTTATGGAAAATTTCAAGAAGAACAAAAAACTGACTAGATTCTTAATTTGTTTTGAATAGCATTGTTTAGTCAGCTATAAACCAGATGTTGTAGCTAGAAGCACAGAGGCACTAAGCAGGAATGCCAGAGAGAAAAAAAATAGAACTCATTATTTTAAAAAATGGTAAATGTTCCTGTGCCAAATAGCCATTTTACCCTTCATTGTTCTGCTAACCTTTGTCTTTCTACACTGTAAAAGGCTATTTACCCTACACAAATAATTATACCACAAGTGAAAACACTTGCTGCAGTTTTCTTTTGTGTATGTGTAGTGTGAGTATTCCAGACAATCTCAGAGAGAGAACAAGTGTTTTTAGATGTGAAAATGTGATTTCAGAACTACAGTAATGAAGTACTTTAATTAAAGCGTAAAATGCCAAGCTACTAATACTTTTCTTTGATACTGACAAAATTTAAGTCAGCATTGTTCTTATGATTGGCTTATTACTACTTTATGTCTTCTTCTTTCAGTGGTATTCTCTGTCTGATATTATTTAAAGAAAACTTCAATTTTTTTCAACTGCTAGGGCTGAAAGGGGTAGAACCTCCCTGGCAGTATGCATCTCCCTTGAAAACTCTGCTTACCTGAAGCAGTTATATTTTATGATTTCCTTTCTTTTGCAATTGTTAACCTTTTTTTTTTTTTTAGGATATTTCAAGAGAGTGAACATCCATCTTTGCTAAATGAGAAACATCAACTGTATAAACCATTACATGTCCCATGCATTCCTCAGAAATTAGTCCAGTCTGTACAGAGTGTTAGATTCTCAATGCAACAAACAGAAACAGGTGCAGTGTGTTTAATGATCTTTCTGTGAGAATTTTGGATTATTTTTGTGTAAATGAATAGAAACCATGATAACAAATTTAGTGAGCTGCTCCTAATGTGATAGTTGAAGCCAGGCTTTCAATGGAAGTTGGGTAGTTACTTGTCTTTATGTTCTGAAAATCTTCTATGTCCAGTTCCTCTCTTTTCTGTGCAATGAGTAAAGTAACATGACAGGTATACCTCATGCATAGTATCAAAAAAAAAATCTGAAACATACCTTTAGCACTGTTTGCATAAATACAGTAAATATTAACCAAGTATTTGCAGTAAATGGATTGATACTTTCATATTTTGTGATAATTTTCTTTTAGCTCTCTATTAACAGGAAAACCTATAAGCTTTGCTTGCAAGTTCAGTTTAACAATGCCATGCTTTGGATACTTAATCCTATTAACAGTATTAAGTAATATTTGTCAATTTAGGGAGAGAAGAAAGAGAAAAGCCTGTGGAACTTTCAGTGGCCACTAGCAGTTCCTCCAGCCTTGCAGAAAATTCATCACAGGTATGCAGCTCTCCCACTGGTAAAAACATGAGATTATATAATCTGTTTTATGTGGTTGTTTGAATTTAAAACACTTCACATATACCTAGTGCTATTATATTTTACATAAAACTTGTTAACACTGTAATCAGTACGCTAATCTTGGTAATCTGCTATTACTTGGTAATCATAATAAAAATCTTTCTTTGGTGCCATTTCTAATTCAGCTGAAAATATGTATGTTCTTACAAAGTGCAACTTGTAGTAGTTATAGTAAGCATTCTAATGCCAAACTTGAGGTGGACCATCTATCCAATTAATTTTGTATAATAGTTTTTAAAATTTAGAATAATCTTTGTAGATTCGCTTGGCTGTATGTAGCAAATTTTTTTTAATTCCAAAGGAGGAACATAATCTCCTATTACTTATTAATTGTCAGCCGTCTACTCCATAATGAAGGGTTTCATAAAGGACTAAATGTGCAGGGTGCTATAGAGGACTGCCTACTGTTAACAGCTCAGTTCTGAGGTTTAACTAGAAACAAAAATCTGGGCTGAGAGGAATAAAACCATGAGAAGTATTGCTTTGTACATTTGTGGAGTCCACAACTACATTTTCCATCTCTCACCCATAAACAAATAGATCCTATGGCAGGTTTTTTGAAAAGGTGGAGTATATTGCAGCTTAATATCTTAAATATAAAAACACAATAAACCAATCCAGAAACAAGTTGGAGGAACAACTTGCACAGTTAAGAAAACCAGTAATAAAATCTCATTAAGTGCAAGAACGTTCATAGGACCAGTAGATTGTTAAAGTATAAAAGGAGTACTCAGATAAGGTAAGGTCATAGGAGATAAAATAGTTTGCAACTGTGTTTGCTGTGCAGAAGCTCAGGGAAGTTTCTATACCAAAACCTTTCTTTATAAGGGACATCTCACTGGGTCTATTTAAAACCAGATTTTAATGAACAACAAAAATCATCAAGTAAAAAATTAAGAGAACCAGTTGTGATTTTCTTAAGAATTTCAAGGGAACTCAAGGATGAAGTGAGTGAATAACTAAATGGTTTAGAGTGGAGCCTGTGATAGAAGAAGAAGCCTTCATAAGATAAGGCAACTTGAAGGGCAATGGCTAGACTGAGTGGAACAAGACCAGGAGAAATTTCAAGCAATTCTGATTTGCGACTGGCTGAGGGAGTTGAACATGATGAGGATGATGGAAGGGCTGTTGTCAGGGTAATCCAGAGATGAAGATGAGAACCTGGGACCTAGGATTGCACTTAGAGAATAGTGGGAAGCAGTGAGTCAAGGTTAAGGGAACTTTAAGAAAGGATGGTGGCAACAAGGAAAAGAAGATGGAGTCTGAGGTAAAATAAAAAGACTGGAAGAAAGAAGGTTGCTATGCTTCAGAAAAGGCGTGCTATAAACTACAGGAGTTGAGTGGCAGACAGAGCTGCATAACTAGCCCTTTTGTCCCCCACCCCGAATTGAATTAAATTTGATACTTTTTGCAAATTAAAACCAAACTAGAACTAGCAGCTCCCTGTGAAATAATGTGTTATCTGATGCTGAGGCATAGATTCCTAGTGCCATTCTGCCCTGAAGGCATAAATACATGCTACATATAAGAGTTAGGGCTTCTGATCTGATGAAAATCTGTGAGGCAGGAGTATTTCCATGTTCTCTGCAGTTTTTCAATCCACAGAGGAGACACTTACTTACTGATGTGCATACTCACTTTGGCTTTGGTGGTGGAGACAGGCCTGGCTCCAGCTCTTTCTGTGTTGTCAGGCAGGAGCAATCTGGCTGCAGTAGTAGAAAACCTGGATAAAGTTTGTAAATTATGTTATGTTATTTGTGTGAGAGAGAAGTTAATTATTCACATCTAGTTGTCAGTGCTGTGAATGAGACTTTATAAAAAATGATAGAAGTGGTTTTGGGTATCATGCTGTTAAAATGTAGGTAAAGCAAAGATAGGCAAAAAAGTTTTTATGTCGCCTGACCCCTAAAGAGTGGTTAAAAGAAGGGATTACCACAGTCTAAGGAGAAATCAGAGTGATATTGTTGAAATGACAATTTCATATGCTGCCTCATTTGAATTTTTTGCTATGTTTTAGATGGTTATTGACACTGCAGGGACTAATAACCCACAAATTGCCCAAGTTCCATCAATGGCAAGCTTACAAAACCAAATGCAGTTCAGGTAGGTTTTCTTTAATATGAAGTAGTTTTCATTCTTGAGATAGAGGTTTATGGAAATAATCCATATTTTGACAAACAGTAATTTTTGTCTTTTAGACTGGTAATTCCTCCAAAGCAGATGACTTCCAATCAACAGTTTGAGAGTGAAAAGGCAGTAATAGGTACAGTATCGCTATAATTTTTTTTGATAGATTGTGCTGTTACTGTATGCTGGATCACATAATTATAATAGGGAGAATTCTAGGGGCTAAATTTTCATTCTGGTATTAAGTGGGCCACCATTTGTATTCCTTTTCCACCTTGATTATTTAGTTCAAACTTTGAGTATAGCAGACAGGCAGTGTCCTAATTTAGTTGACTTAACTGCTTTGTAATGTGGGATTCATTCTGCATTGACCATTGCTAATGACAGGAATCTTCCAACATCTCTTGTAAATCCATGCTCTGGTCTCAAATTACTTGGGTAAAAAGAAATCCAGTCTGAAAATCTGCCCAGAAGGCACTAGAAAATGCAGAGAAAGGGGATATAATAAACTCAGTAATTTAGGAATCTTGAAGCATCAGATTAAGATTATTAAAGATGAAAATTAACTTGAGAAATACATACAGAATGCTTACAGAAACAAAACAGGGTAGTTACAAATGCACCTATAGTTTTTGAAAGTACCAGGCACTGAGTTTCAATTTCAAATTTTTTTTTCTAATTATACTGCCAATTTAGATGCATGTAAAAAATTGTAGTCTATTTTGTTTATAAATAGGATCCTAATCATGTGTCCTGAAACACAGGATCTTAACCCACAGTGCCTGAAAGGCTGCCCAGTCTCCAGCTTAGAGCAGAAAGTCTGATAACATTCTTCTAATTTCTCATCCTGGCTTTTGCCCAGTTCCTTAAGATACACTTCATTAGTGTCATATGGATGTGCTTTTTATATTGTTTCCACCTGGTTTCTATTGACTGGTATTGGCACTCTCAGAGGGCAATAGCTGGATTAGACAAACATAGTACCTCGGGGAACAATAGCTAGGTTTGAAGAACATACCAAACTATATGAAGCAGCCTAAGCATTGCTTTAACTGTAGGGAGTAAGCAACAGAACGAGAGGTAACTATCATGGACATAGCCACAAAGTGGGTTATTATGAAAACTACAGTCAGAACACTTCCTTACCAATAGCAATGCCAAGTTAGTGAACCTTTCTCAAGGATTCTTTCCCACAATGTAATTTTTATTTATCCATTTAAAATGCTGTTATAATAAAAGCAGTGCTGTCTTTTTTGTATAGCAACCCAAGAGGCCAAATGTGGTGATAAAGCAGAAGATGAGCCAAAGGATTCTTTGTATATACCTCAAGTAAGCAAAGCATTTCATATGTAATAAGTAATTCTTTTATTTAGAATAGTCAAAGTATCTTGACATATTTTAATCTATTGGCAAGAGGTAAGTCCCAGAAATTGGCAAAGTGACTCATCATAAGGCACCCAACAGGTGAGAAGCCAATCAACGCCTTCTGATTACTAATATAGTGATCATTGCTCTTGATCATGTTAGTGTTCTGTGGGTTTTTATGCTACCTTAACAGTAGGCTATTTAGGATGACTGTCCTATGTACTTCATAGTTTTTGTATAAATCGGTGCATATAATTTTCTTCAGTGTGAGCTGATGAAATGT
Organism: Astur gentilis; assembly: GCF_929443795.1. Lineage (NCBI taxonomy): Eukaryota > Metazoa > Chordata > Aves > Accipitriformes > Accipitridae > Astur > Astur gentilis. Next base: position 16,788,508 of record NC_064904.1, read on the forward strand.
TTTAAAAAAAATGTTTGCATTTGAAACTTGTTTCTCCCACAGAACTATACTAAATAGGCTCTGTGCTGGCTACAGCATTTGTATGGCTCCAGTGGTACTGCTTTTACTAGCTGTGCCTGAATGTGAGATCAAGCTCACTGTGCCACAGTATTCAAGCCAGTTGTGTGTACAGCTTGCATATACAGGTGATATGAAGATGTGGTTTAACACTGGCCAGCAGCTGAGCACCACACAGCCACTTGCTCACTCCCCCCACAGTGGGATGGGGAAGAGAATCAGAAGGGTAAACGTGCAAAAACTTGTGGGTTGAGATAAAGACAGTTTAATAGGTATAGCAAAAGCTATGCACACTAGCAAAACAAAATAAGGAATTCATTCACTACATCCCATCTACAGGCAGTTGTTTAGCCATTTCCAGGAATGTAGGGCTTCATCCCATGTAAGGGTTACTTGGGAAGGTAGATTCCATAACTACAAACATCCCTCCCTTCCTCCTTCTTCCCTGCACCTTTTATTGCTCAGTGTGACATCATATGGTGTGGAATACCCCTTTGGTCAGTTGAGGTCAGCTGTCCCTGCTGTGTCCCCTCCCAATTTCTTGTGCACCTCCAACCTACTCACTGGCAGGGAGGGCAGCATGAGAAGCAGAAAAGGCCTTGACATCATGTGAGCGCTGTTCAGCAATAACCAAAACATCCCTGTATTATCAATGCTGTTTTCATCACAAATCCAAAATATAGCACCATATAAGCTATGAACTCTCAGCCAAAACCAGTACACAAGATTGAGTTTAAGATACTTCTTATCTTCTGGTTGGCTCACTACAGGCTGATGCCTGCAGGCAGCTGGTGGAGAAGAATGTCTTTAAAACAATATTGAGTCTGGTGGAAATTGCTCCACCAAATCCAAGAGCTACATTCTCATTTAGCATTTTCTGAGGAAGAGGAATTATCTCAGTCAACTGAAATACATTCTGATGGTGATATTCCTTTATTTCACTAGGGAGTATCAAGAGGATTCCAGTGTGACTTTAAACATTACGCTAAGAACTACTTTAGAGTGAAATAGTTCTTTTATTCAAAATCAGTGTTTTCAGTTCACGAGTTTCTTTATTTTTTGGATGAAAATTGTCGCACATAGTTTCATTGACAAGGAGTCCATTTTAAATTAGATAAATTAAGGTTACAGTTTTAAGTACGGTAAATATGTCACTGTGAGCATTTAATTAAAATCCTTTTATTTTTCATGAGAATATAAATAACTAAGCATAAAACATATAATGAATATATTTATAGCTAAACGGACTAATGATATTTGGGGAAATTTTATATGCCACAAACATTGTATATTTATTTTTAATAGGACATACACACATATTTTACGTCAAATGAAGATAATCCTGACGCAGCAGAAGAAAGTGCAGAAGATTTTTTAAGAGCACCTGAAACACCTGAGTTTGTAGGAACACCTAACTCAAAGGGGAAGAAAACCCAGTTCCCTAAAACACCTTCATTTGACTTGTACGATACCAGCTTTTGTTTTGATTTTGAGCAAAGTTGTATTGATGTTTATTGTAAGAGCATTTCTGCTGTTTTTGAAAGATACTATAGTAAGAGTTCTCTAGAAATATTTTCTGAAAATATTCAATTTTTTTTTCTGAGTTACGCTAGGTAATTTATTAGATTTTCTTCTTACAGTATCATTTCCACTTGAAGCTGTTTTGAAAGAGGGAAACTCTGCTTAGAAATATATGAGACACAGGTTCTTTGTAGCTCCTTTGCTAAAGCAGTTGTCTTTTCCTGCAGTAATATTTGTTACACCAATTTCTGTCTTTAAACAGTTTTTCTGGTAAAAGAGTAAGCAATTGGTAAGAACACCACCTCACTTTCCTTTAAAGAGTTGTGTGACCTGTACTGTGTTGCAAGGAACAATTATTGATAGCTTTGGAAATCTAAAAAAGTGACAAAACAGAAAAATTAAAAATAGAAAAAAAAAAGCCATCTATGCTACTTTTTAAAACTATTAATGTAGTTTTTCTTCCTTTCTGTCTTTACAGCACTCACGATTTAGGTTGTGAAGAAGGAACATCAAAATCTCCTGCTTTCTTTTCTCTCATGAACTTCTCCCAGAAGTCACCTGGCTTTAATTTATTTGATTCTTCTGTGTTTGGGGCAGAACATTCATCTGATGAGGTAAAAATGAGTACTTGAGAATATTAAACTTCCACAAAGCAAAATATGCTAAAAAACCAGCATTGACAGTGAATGAGGTTTTTCAGACTGGTTATCTTTGTAGCAAATAATTGTTTTACTCGATTGCTTAATTTTACATTTGATATCCTTTGAAAATGCTTATCTCCTTTCCTGGTGATCTCCCTGTGATGACTTCTGATCAGGTATGAATCTTTCCAATATGGGCAAAATTGGATCTTGCGCAAATATACAGGTGACTAGATTCATAAGAAGGCTTCTGGTTCAGCGTTGCAATGCAAAACTTTAGGTAGCCTAACAGAATTCACAACTCACATGCCTATCCTGTGTGGTTTTGTCTTGCTGAAGTGGGGAATCAGGTACTTACAACCCACCCCCCCCCCTGAGAAAAGGAAGAAAGGACTATCAGGAATATTGAAGAGCAAATATGGATTAGCTATACTTAAATGGTGGAGACAGATAGGCAACTAATTGGAACCCGGAGTGAAATCCAGGTGTTCCTTTTCCTTTGCAGGTTCCCTAACTACAGTGCTCTAGAGTAATTTTTACTCTCCTGGGCTAATAGGTAGATAATTGGGTATTCAGGATAGATGTGTGTCAGTGCATAGTGCAGTGATTAGGTATCACTGCTGGCAATGTAGATTCAAAACCCATTATGCAAATAAGGGATCTGAACCCAGTTATCTCCTATTTTAGTGGGTGTGCTCAGTCTTGAGGTTACTAGATAAAAGCTGAAGGAGGGAAGAGGGAAAATACTGTTTTATTTTGTGCTTGGCAAGATATGTGTTGTTGGTAACTCCTAACATAAGCTGTGTGTAGGAGAGAATACATCAGTGAGTAGTTTGTGAATTGTTTAGGAATGAGGTAGGTATTAAGTCACCACCTAGTACTGTCAGAACCCATGTAATTTTGTGCCTACTCAGTGGCAGAAACCAAGAATTTACCAGCCTGTAGCAGTCATGTATGATTCTCTGAAGTCAGATGGGAGTTTTGAAGGACTTAAGTATCTATTATAAATCTAGCCTAAGAACTCTTCTCAGGAGTGACAAGTGGTTATTCTGCTACTCTTTCTTGCCAATATCAGGTCCTACTCAGTAGGCAGTAATTATGCTGTTGCTTAGAGGTTTTCTAAAATGTCACAGAATTAAATAATTTTTAATCTTTTCCATTTAAAAAACAGCAGTAGACCAGATCAGATTTTGGTCTGTTCTCAATCTGATGTTTTTTCCAGAAGAATGGAGGGGAGTGTGTTTGCAGACATAGGTTTCATGGTATTTGCTTATCTCATCAAAGAGTTCACGTTGCAACTTTAGGGACTGATATATACATTTAAAAGCAGATTTTGTGAAGGCTGCTAACATTCACTGGAACAGTGTCTTACTCACCAAAAGCAAATGACCTTATTACATATCAGCATTAGAGCTTATCTTTTGTCTTTCTCATTTGTTAAATAAAATGGCTGTTTACATTTCAGACAGAGGAAAGTTACTCTGTGGGAAACTTGAACCCTCTGTCCCCACACAAAGTTATTGGTAAGTCTGAAACTCAGTGTATACCAGCTGTCTTCTACTTGTACTTGTGTGATTGACAAGCTCGTGATCCTGCTCCACAAGGCAGCTGTGGTTGTCTAAAAGGATGTTCAGTTCTGATATTATAGTTCAGTGGTTTATTGTGTTCATTTGTGTTTTGACTAGCTTAAATCTTTCCCTGCATGTTTGCCTTCAAATGTATGAGATGTCATGAAAAAAGAGGTATAAGAAAGAAAGAAATAGGGATAGTGTTAGGTGGGTTTGAAGCAAACTGAGAGGAGCTGCAAAGGAGAAGAAAAATTCAAGTGTCAAAGCTTTTTCACTGATAAAAAGAACAGTTCTTTTAATGCAAAAAGCTATAGTACTTGGTAAATACTACTTTTTAACTTAAGGCTACCAGCTTAGTGTTGGAAAGAGTACATCCATTGGGTTTTTTCCTCCCTCAACTAAAATAAAAATAAAGTTTCCATTTCATTAAAGAAATCTTGATAGTAAACTGACTTCCATCAGTTTAAACCATTGGAGGTACACAATGTAAAAATAGCACAAGTGAGAGAGAGGAGAATCAGACTTACAGTATCTGCCACTCATAGTAAGTGAGCCACACACATTTACACATTCTGATGTGAAATCCTGGCTTTACTGAAATGAAAGGCCAATTTTTTGTGATATCAATAAGATGAAAGCTTACTCTTGATCACATGCTTCTCTGAAGGGAACTACTTTTTTTTTTGAGGTGCTGCGAGTGCAAAGCTACTTTTTTGAATAATAATGCATGAATATAAGGTTGTATGCATATATAACTGTTGTAGAGAAAAGTGTGTGAATTTTGTGTTACTAAATAGAAATTTCGGGTGTTTTTCTCTCTGTAGCTTTGTGTCTCCAGTATCTCAAAGACTGATTGCATTGTTCTCTAGAGAAGAAAGAATCTGCAAAAATGTATCAGTTTACAAAGATCTCAGTTGCTTAGTATTCAAAACGTTTCACCCAGTATATCATGCAGAAGTGTTTTGTTGTTCTAAATCATTCGAGTACTTCACGCTTCATTCTATGTAGATTCTAATAATGCCATCCTAGAAGTACCATTTCTAGTGCAGAAATAAACACACAACTGTACGCTGACATTCAGTGGGATGTTGGGAGTACAGTATTATTAAAGAAGCATATTATGCTGAGTGCAGTATTCTTTCAGTAAGTTTTAATCTAATAATTAATATAATATGTATTCCACATAGGAAGCTTGTTTGGGAAATCAGAAAGTGAGGATGCATTTGCCTTTCCCTTCCCCTCGGAATCAACTTCTCATGCATTTGAAGATGGAAAAGATGACTTTAATTTTCCATTTGCATTTGGACAGGATCAGAGATCATCACGCTCTCCTTCTGTGAAAGGTTTTCATTCTTCCTTACAAAATACAAAGCCATTTACATTCTTTTGAATACCTTTGACATCCTTTTAAATTCTTTTCCTACTTAGCCTTGACAAATGTTTTCAGTTTCTTAAGTTAAAGTACAAAGCATTTCATCTTCTCCTTTCATTTCATGTAAGAATACATTATTGCAATTGCTGCAAGAGCATGTGTATGTTCGTCAGGCACACATGTTTTGAGATGCAGCTTTTATTTTTCTTATTCATTTTCTAGATATGTTGTTTTCATAAAATATTATGATACACTCTCACTAAATTGGTACTTACAAGCAGCAGAAATATCATTTTACAGTAGTGTGTCAAGTTAATTCAATATCTGTGAGAGAGCATCTAAACTTCTAGATGAGTACTTTCAGCTTCTGATATAAACTAAATAACTTGTGTTAGTAGAAGTACCTGTTTATTGTAGCAGTAAAAGCTGAATTTGAGTTAAAGACAATGTTCTTAAATTAGCTGTTATACACAGAATATTTATAAAACTTTGAAATAAACATTTCTGTTAATTTTTTGTAAAGTTTTGTAGGTATTTCTTAATATCTGAAGTGAAATATGTTGCAATTATAATACTTAACATTTCAACTTCTGTCTTTCTAACTTGAAACACTGAAAGCAAGTTCCCTTTTCTTTATCTAGTATCTTTCAAGAAAAGATACAATAGCAGACAGTTCCCTAGCTGTGGTCAGTACAAGTATATCCACCAGCTCTCCACAAATGGCTTTTGTTATGGAATGGCTGGCTGTGAAGACAATATCAGGGTTAGTAAGCAAGGAACGCTGACTCTTCTGAGCCACCGTAGCACTGTGCCCTGTGAATCCCTTGGAACCATTTTCTCTAGAACCAGCAGTTTCACATTTATGGCGTTTGAAGGAAATACCAGATCACTTTTGAGTTATTTTTTTCTGTTACATGTGAAACCTAGGTTACTAATTTTTGAACCCCCTTATGAATTTGCAAGGGAAACTGGGTTTCTCACTCATTTACTATGAAGTAAAAAACCTGCCTGATAGCAGGCAATCAAAATGCTGAAATGGAATCAAAGCAAATAAAGGGCAGACCACATCATTCAGCAAACTTCACAGAAGACATTGCAAATGCACCAACTAGTCAGAGAGCACATGGAGTGAGTGGAACAAGTTGACAAAAAGCATCCTGCCAGTATAGTCTGCACAGTCTGCTAATAAAATGTCAACAAAGTCCAAAGGGGAGTAGAATCTCCTTTCCTCTGCTGACCTGCAAAGCTCTAAATGACCAAAAGCTCAGTTATCTCTGCCACTACTTCTGTTCTGCCAAACTCATAAATGCCTTGGGATTATTTTTGTGCAGCCTAGCTTCTCCTTAAGTACTCGTGCCTAGAGATTTGTGAAAGTTGGATTTTTCTTTACTGGAGAGGGATTCAGGAATTTTTAGTGAAGTGATGCAGCTAATAAGTGAGACACATGGATTTGGTGGACTTTATGCTCTCCAAATGTGGGTTTCCATGTTAATCTATTTTAAACAGCTTTTCTAATCTACTGCATACCTCGCAATCAGAAAAACATAAGCTAGAGGCAAGTTTGAGAGCCTGTCTACATTATCTGGGGTAGTGTTTTAGTGTACGCTACTGGCAGGTGTTCTGAGATAATTTAGAAAGCCAGAAAGTACAGTTTTGTTTGCTCAGTTATTCCATAACTGAAGCTTGCTTTCCTGTCTTCTGATGAATTCTGTCATCCATGTCTCTGACATTACAGTATGGTAGTTAAGGCTGCTGGCTGAAGTGGGAGAAACCCTAGTTCTAGGTCCTGCTGGATGTTTACGCTACACAAATTGGATAGGCTGATTAATAACATAAAAGAGAAAGCTACTTCAGAAAAGGCAACCACTAGGTATTTGGCATACTTTTCTGAGATCTGAGAGTGTGAACTGCTTATAAACATGCACTGAGATTTTTTTCATTAGTATCTGTCAAATTCTGCCTAAAAATGATTCCTTGTTATTATGCCCATAAAAATGATAGCAGTCATGTTGCTGGATTGCTGAGACTAGCATGTATTACACTGACCAATGTAAATTTTTTTTGTCCTCTACTTACACACCCGACTACATCCATCTCTGGTCTGAAAGTGTAGACAGAGATCCTCTTGTCAATGTAGCAGGGACTGCTTGAGAGCAAAGTGCTATTTGTTCATTACCACTTGTTATTTGCAGTTATTGTCCCTGGCATGCAGATACAGTAAATGGACTGTGCACTTGTTCCTCAGTCCTCAGTGTGGAGTCAGTAAGTTTAATTTGTATTACTGGAAGTGCAGAAAGCTAACTTGTCTGACTCTACTCCAGTAGATGAGGAACAGGTATTACACACATGACTACAACTTAACTAGAGACCAGTAACCTCCAGCAGCGGGGTAGCAATGGCAGCTGGGAGCTGTAATCTTTTAAAAGCAGTGCAGCTGTCTGCAAAGTGGTAATATGGTTACACTGTGTACTTCTACTGTGAATCCTTGCAGGTGGGGGTTGCCTTTTTGTTCTATCCTTGTGTTGCACCTAGTAAAAGAGTTCAGGTTCACAACTGAGCCCTAAGGGAATAACAATGAAAAACCTCTCTTAAATAAGCAGAGCAGGGATTTGACTTTGAATCTTATACGAGTATCGTAACCAGAAGGCAAATGTTTATTTAGGGCCCTGATGTCTTTTCTGTTCCATTTAAGTTTTTAATGTTGTTTTTGACAGAAAACTTTTTAACTTGAAATTTCCTTGTAAAAGCTGCTGTACCACCCAGCATTAGGAGACTGCTGGTTAAATACTTGTCCTGGTTTCAGCTGGGATAGAGTTAACTGTCTTCCTAGTAGCTGGTATGGTACAGCTTAGTTTCTGGCTGGGGTTAAACGATGACAATACTTTGTCACCAAAATGGTAGGAAATATCACAATGTTTGAATAAATCATTTTTTTGTTGAGTAAAATTTTTGAAGAGTGAAGAATGAAATTTACACTCTTACCTACTGATGCCTCAGTTTTCTTTCTCTGACAGAAATAACACCTATATGGAGATGTCATTTTTCTGATCAGAAATAGCACAAAGAGCATTTCTCCACATTTGCCTTATTGTGCAAAGTGGTCTTCCAGTAAAAAAAAAATAATTATAATTAGTAAGGTGATATAATACTGACTGGAGCCCCATCTACTATTTTACTGTTAATTTTACTGATGCATAAATGTAAAATATGCTTATAAAGAGTCTGGGGTATTTGGCTAACAAATTAGCAACAGCTGGACAGGTTTGAGGCTAAAAAATTAACTTAGAAACTAGGATGTATAGGCTAATGGAATGACTTCCAGCAGTTGTGGGATATAGCATTTATTTTAATATAATGCTGTTTTATGGCTTCACACACCACCATTCATAGAAAATTAGACATTCATCAAACTATTCCCCAAATCAGGTTTCCAGTTAAAAGCAATTTATTAATTTTCTGTAACTTCAGTCTAAGTCTACCAATATAAGGCATATATGCACAGCATAACATTCTTCAGGACAAATTTCATTGTGCTGTTTTATATAATGCTTAAGGTGATAAAACCACAAGAGTTCCTTAATTTGGTATCAGAAAAGCTGTTCAGTGTTCAAGTATGAATGAGGCATATAATATTGTTAAAATTGTTTCTTTACCATCTTAAATTTTTAATGGTAACATTGTGTGAATACTTTGAGGGGAAAAAATGTATATATATAATGTATATAGCATCACACTGTAGACTCATCTCATATAATTGGTTACTCATTTTCTGTGTAATACAGCAAGAGCAACCAGAATTCTAGGTTGGAAAATTGCAGTGATACAAGTGGTACAAAACTGAGTTACAACCCGCAGTTGGATATTGAATGTAAGTAGTGGCTCTCTTTCTAGCTACCTGTTAAGATTAATAGTAAAATAGTGCAAAAAATGTCACCTGGATCTTTAAACATCAAGCAATTAATTAAAACCCTGGTTTCAGTTGCATCTGTTTACAGTCTGAGTTGCAGTCTTTCCCCACAATTCAAGAAAATTACTGCACTGAACCCCATTGAAATTCTGTACATGTTTGCCTGCCAGGTTTGGGCCCTACACAAAGAAAAAATTTCTATTTAATTTTTCATTTCAAGACTATGAACATAATTAAAACTTAATGTTGGAAGTAAAGGGGCATCACTGCATATATGTGGGTAAATGCAAACTTTGGTGGCAGGGGTAGAAGAATCATTGCATCGTAAGAAAACAATCTTACACTATAGCATTAATACGCTTAAGCATTTCAAGGAAATAAGCTTTAAGTGCTACTTATTGTAACAGATTGGAATGTGTAGACTTACAGTATTAGATGGTAGTAATCTCCCCAGTGCAAGGCTGATTGCATGGGTAGCAAGAGTTGGCTAATCCTTTTTGGCCAATGGCATAAAACAAGGATTAGTTTTTCATTTACTGCGACTGAGTGGGTCATTAGGATCCAAAGACACTAATGAGCCTGAACAGGCAATTGGATTCTGGTTTCAAAGTTATGGGCTAGTTTAAAAGGAGATCATTCTGTCTTTTAATGATTTAAAACATGATGTTTCTGTGACCTTTTTCCTGAAAAAAATGAATGAAGGATATAACCATGGAACACAAACCTGGAATGTTGACTTTTTCTCTTGGAACTTGAGTTATTGCCAGATTTGTTGCCTTGGAGGCTGAATGGCTCATTTAGAAATATCTCTGTTGCCTTGGTTTTATGTTCTGCTCTTGATGTCTCCAGAGTTGACACAAGTCACATGCAATCAAGTCTATATTCCTGGTGGACAGGCACTGTCCTAATATTCTCTGACTCACACCCAGGTTGTTTGCAGCTCAGCAGTTCTGCTTCCAGACACATCACTTTGTGTTCTGATGCTAACATCTTGCTGAGAAATTGCCTCTTGGCACGTTGTTTCTTGAATCCTGTACCTTGCTTGATTTGATGTGAAGATGATGCTCTTTTTAGCACTTGCAACATGTTACCTTTGGAAAGGTAAATTCCCCCCCCACACCTTGCTACATCCCAGATTTTCTTCTTTTCAGTAATCACTTGAATTCAGCAATAACACGTTGCTTATATTTGGTTTCATTCACATGAAAAGATGCTGCCAAAAGTGTGTAAAAGAGAATATTAAACAAGGGACATTTCCATGTTAATAGAATGTTTAAACATATGCAAAAGGCAAACATTTGGACTGTTGTTATTCCCCAGGAGAAATCATGTCAAATGTTTTAATAACATGAACTTATTTTTCTGTATTGTACCACAATCCACAACGCAGCCACAAAATTATTTCACACAGCACAGGACTTACTCCATAATCCTGTGAGGCTTGGGTTGGGGAAAAACAGGGAAAGAAGTAAAGGGCTAAGTAACAAAAGTTCTCGCTAGTGGGGAACCAGCTGTTATGACTGGTGGGAAGCTTGGTAGTTGACAGTCCATACTGAAACTCAGTTTGGAGCTTGCAGTTCTTATCTTCTCCCTTCTGCTCGAGCAGGACTGCCTTGAGCTAAGCGTGGTCTCTTGCTGCCTTTTCCTTTTTCTTGAGGCATGTGTTTGGCTAGTTTTACTATTTCCAGAAAATGCATGATGCTGTGATCAGTGATGTTGCTTACTGCCACAGCTGCAAAGGGCTCATGTCCAGAAGTGGTGGGTATCAGAAGTGGTTAAAAATGTTTCTTAACAATTATCCACAAAGTCCTTTGTAAGCAATGTTTCCATTACATTTCAGGGAGGTGCCATGCCTTTGAAGCACTCCAGCCCTTACCCAAGCAGGACTGGTGTGCACCACAATTTCAAATCATGCCATGTGGGTTGGCAAATGTCACCAGATACAATACATACTTCAAGGTGATTTTTTGCCATGGGAATCTTGCCCCAAATACTTGACCAGTCATGTTTCTCAATGCTACATATATTGAAGGATAATATGCAGCTGCTTATTTCTTTTTCTCCCGCACAGTTGGAAGAGGCTCTCAGAAATATGCCAGTTATTACCGATGAGATCTTAGAGGCAAGATGTTAAACTAAGGCCCTGACCACCTGTGCTCATTGCAGACCCATTGCTTGCCACTGCTGTTGTTTTGTTGTAAGAAGAGTCATGGCAGAACATGCCTTCCTAGATTATTTTTTTTAATTTTTTTTTCCCCCATCTTGAACTAATACTTGTGACTCGTCATTGGAGGCCAGAGAGCAGTAGAATTCTGATAAAGATGTAAATCACAGATTATGTGGAAACCAACACTGAACTTCAGAGGAGCTTTTAAACCCACATTGGCCATCCGTCCAGAGCACTTAAAATAAGCTGGTTCTTTGAAGTAGGTCATGATTTCATGTAAACCTCCACTTTACCTTGCATTGTGCTTTTACCAGGTTTCAAAAAAAAAAATAGACAGGGTATTTGCTAGCACAGGAGAAGCATTCTGATCGCAAAACCAGTGCAATAACTGTTGGATAGGATTTTCTGCTTTAGGCTAACTTCACTGACCTGAGAGTGATGAGAGAGGCTCTACACTGTGGGGTTTGGGGGGGTGATGTTGTCGCTGTATAAGTTTATAATTCTTGTGTGCCAATTACAAATTAATATAGTATAGTAGTGACTAAAAATTATAATCTGCTGAGTGAGTGGTGCCGCGCATGGTAGACAGAGTTGTATCAAAATGACCGATTGTAGTGACAATCTTTTGAAGAATATTTTAAAAAGCCAATGATTTGATGGACAAAAGAGATTAATTGCCCAGATTGCTCTTTTAAATAGTCCTGAGGTATTCTCGGTGCTTATCAATAGGACACTTGGATTACTTGTGGCATTGAAACTATAGATATGCTTTAGGTGATTATATTGCCACATCATCGCAGTCATTGAGCATCTCACAATCCCCAGTAACATAATGAGGAACTGAGTTTAGGGTCAGATTGTTGAGGGACATTGAATTGTTGTAGACTTCCCATAGGTCTACAAGCAGGATCACAGGCAAGAATATTAGCTCAGATCTTCTGGAACTGTTGCTACTGCCTGAACCGCTGGACCATATATGGGTATATACCATATATGTAAAAGACATTAATCTCCATGGCTGTCAATATTTCCAACAGCTACACATTCACATAAAATAATTAAAAATATTAATGGTAGAAGAGTTTTTTGTGCTAGCATCGAGGGACCATAAGAGTTTATTTTCTGAAGAATCAGAGATATTGCATCAGAATGATGAGATACAGATCAACTCCCTTTGTATGTGGGTTTGGCTCAAAGTCTATGTGCTACCTGTGTCTTACGATAACTGGGGTTTGCTGGGGTATGGCAGATCCACACATACCGTCTGCTCATGTCCCTGTGCTGAATTTGGAGAAGGAGGAAGGCACAGATGATCTAAACCGGAAGAATTCCTGTGTTGCCAAAATTGCTTTAGTGTTACCTTGGACATCTCTGTGATACACAGCAAAAGCAAAGGGCTGAGGCATGTCTTTTTCAGTATGTAAATTACACATTCACAGCAGCATAAGGCTGGCAGCAGCATATGCTGCTTTGCATGTTTATCGCAGCTAGCTCACATATTGCAGTGTCAATATTTTAACACAGAACATTTTACATCACAAAATGCAAGAAAAAATGAAAGAAAAAAAAAGAAAGATGCTACAGTGGATAGTGTATGTATTTCAGTTTCCTTCGTTGAGTTTTATCTGAGCTGACACTACTGGAATAAAGTAGATTGTCAAAGGCTGGGCAGAGTGCTTTTATCATTTGCAAGTATTGGCATTAAGTAAAATAATGATTTGAATTTCTGTTTTCTGTCTTTTGTGGCTTACATTGTCAGTTATGGTGATGTTTTTGACAAGGGAGTGCTGCTGGGTTAGTGATTTCTTCCAGAACTTCAGAAATAGTTAAGTTATCTGTTATTATCATCATATCAGGACTGACAGTTGATGGTCAGTGCTTATATATTGTCTTTGTAAATTACAAAATGAAGTTAGGAGCAGCAAATGCATGTCTCTGCTTTTATAAAGTTAATTCCATGGGATTATTTGTCATGTACTTATATTCAGACTTAGTAAAACTCTTGGTGCTTGTTAAGTTGTGCAGAACAACTTCAGAGAATAGGGGTTTTTTTCTGTAATAAAGCAGGGAAGATAAAAATACTATGCTGACCATGTCTCTTGAAATCTTGTAGTGTTTTGGAAATAATTAGATCTCTGCAAGTTCCTGAGTGGAAGTTGTTATTAGAGTAAATGTGTGCTTCTATTAGCTGGTTTTGTCAAGTATTACAGTACAGTGTCTTTAATGCTATTTTAGCTTTATAACCTAATGATCTACACAGGTAACATTTAACTATACGTTACATTTCCCTAGCTGAAGCACTAGTCCTTATAATTAGAAAGTTCTGTCATTGAGGATTGTAATATGAATACAGTTTAAATAATATACCAGGATATTAGAAAGAACAACAGTGAGAACAGCAAAGTTTAAATATTGACATCATAATTAACTCTTCACTCATATGACTAAATGATAATTAAGTATCAAGACATATAGCTGCATTATGCTGTAATTCCAATGTAAATATGTGGCGTTGTAAAGTATAACCAGTGTGACTATGGTACTGGCAAAAGAAAACAATAATCACTGCTAAATCATTTTGATAAATATGGCTGAGATTTCAGGAACTGTGTAGTAATAAACTAATAAAACTGAGTTTTACACAATCAGCTGCTTCTAAATAAAAAATAGGTTGACTTTCTTGTTCACGTTATGTAAGAATAGGATAAACTTTGTGTAAATATTCCTAGTTAGGAAAATATTGCTGCTGTTACAACTCAAAAGATTGATTTGGGAGCAGTCCCTCCTATTCTCCCTTCATCAGTGAAAGCAAGCCTCTGTCTGAATTACTTTGTAGTTATAGCTGGGAGACCTATATAGCAATTATCATTTATATTACAGGAGTGCCCACAGGGTAGAGCTTCATTTAGGATTGCATTGTGTTATGCACAATGAGAGAGAGTCCAAGCCTTAAACGTTTTACAATTTAAAAAGGCTGGGCAGACAGTGATGGGCTGGATCATAAATACCGAGTGCTTCCCACAAGTGCTGAGCACGTCTGGTTTCCAGTGAAGCCAATGGGAGTTAAGGTTGCTTGGCACCTCTCAGTACCAGTCAGCCTTCTCCATCAAGCCTGTAGGACTCATTATAAAGAAAATATCAACTAAAATAATAAAGAATAAATAATTCCCACTAGTTTCATAGCATTTACAGAGAGGAAAAAGCCTTAAAATAAATACTAGGAATTTGGAATATGTAATAGTTGGAAATAAAACAGAATTCTCTTGTTGGCCAGGTTTTGTTAGGATGTCTCGGGAAGGCATCGTGCACCAAATTCAAACTGGGCCATTTCCACTAGATCAATGTTACTGACAAGCCGCGCTCTGAGTAGAGTTGTCATCAAGAACTTAAGCTGGGAGAAATTTATAAAATCTGAAAAACAGCAGATTTCAAAGTGTTGAATGTCCTTTCAAGTGCATGTCAGTCTAGAAAGATGATGAAAGAGCAAATCTGATGAGGGAAAGAGAGGCAAATAGCAAGAAGGAATAAGTTACGGAGAAAAAGATTGACAATTACTGCCAGAAATACAACACATTTATTCCTTCTAACACCCAGGTTGCAGTAAGACTAGAGGTAAGATTAATCAGTGTCTGCATGCTCCAGTGCTTTCAGAGCTGGATTCAGGCAGAGTAAGGTAGATCTGCAGCACAGGTGTACATTGCCCAGCATTTAGCATGTTTCATTATATCACAGCGGTGCAGCAGTACTCCATGTGCAGGCCAGTGTCAGTCAGTGTAAAGATACTGCAGTCAACAGCCATATGCCAGGTAAGTGGCCTGTGAAGCTGGCCTTATTTTTCCTGTAATAAATATCATCTCTGTTTTATTGTCATTACTACAGTCAGCATTACAGCTTCTGGCAGCTGTTGTGGGAGGTGAAAAGGCGGCCATCCATATGGCACTGCGTATCACATCAAAGGTGTCTTATGTTTGGGAAGATTCTTACAAACGTCAATGGTGGGTCATTTAAGGCCCAATTCTATTCCAACAAAGTCAGTGGGGATTTTGGCATTTATTAGTAGGAGCAGAAACAAAACCTTAATCCCTGGCAATTCTGTTTGTATTATACACAGAGTGTCACAGATGTGCACACTATACTGTGAAAAATGCAGGGTCATATGCTGCTCTCACCGGCTCTCCTGCAACAGTGAGACGGAAGGCAGAGTGGACCTGCAGACAGGCAGGCTTGGGCCACTGTTTCAGGCCACCAATTTCATTTTTTCCATCCCCTGTGAAAGAAAAGAAATTTTGGGGAAGTAGATGTGATTCACTCAACTTAGTTATGCTGCCTCCAGTCTCACTGCCGGTCAACTCTCAAGATGCTGAGAGTATCACTTGGCCAAATGCAAAGTCAGTTACTGCATGTGTCATAAGATCTGGAGCAGAACGACAGACACAGAAACACGGTGAAAGGGAGGCCATTTAAACAGAGGTTTGAAGCAGGGGGCGACAAGTGGGAAAACAGAAAATAAGCAAGAAGCAGGATATCAGAAAAAGAACAGAATCATGAAGCGTGAAGAAGGAACACTGGGTAGGAAAATAGATCCCCAAATGGGTCCTGTTAATTCCAGCTGAGTCACTTTTCTTTGACCCAAATGCTTTATCTCCTCAGTGTCTCCTCCCTGCTGTGCCTTGGCTCCAGAGAGTGCTGGGCACTGCTCTGAGGACGTGGCCAACTACTGCTAGGCAGGGACCTCTGCTTTCTTGCCACTTTTGTAGCTTATTGTTAGGACCTCAATGGCCGATTACATCAACTTAGATGGGCAGTGATCTGAGGAGATGCTGAAGCAAAGACATAGCTAGTAAAACCATTGCTGAGATGGATAGTAGCAAAGAAATTTGGAAATCCTGTTGTGGAAATGCCTAAGCCTCTGTGTGCTTCCACTTACGTAACTCCACTGTTGTACAAAGTGCCAGCCCTGGCACTCGGTGCTGCCACACCGGCCTGGTTTGATCACGGCATAAAGTATCTTTTCAGTTGGTGTTTGCTTACAACGTGCCTCATTGTTCTGCAGTGTTGACCTGAACAGGCCAAAGCCGTCATTCTTCATTTGTGATGTAGGCTGTACTTCATCTAGGCACTGCTCCAGCCCGACAGGCTCTGCTAAAATTGATTTCTGCATCTGAGCTGCTTGCACGCTGCTAGAACAGGGCTCGTGTCTGGCCAGCTTCTTGGATACACTGTCAGGGATGCAAGGACACGTAGAGCATCACAGATGGAGGATGCCTGTGTCACTGAGGTGGGATTTTTGTGGTGGATGGAGCCGATCCCCTGAACTCGGAGCTCACTTTCTTCTCCATCTCCTTGGGACAGCTGGAGGTACCAGCTGATTTCAACAAATGAGTTTGTTGGCAGAGTTATCCAAGGTGATAAATTTGTTTCGTGTGATGAGCTTGTTTAGTAAGAAGCCAAGAGTTAACTGAGTCTGGTTACATTCCTGAGACTTTCTCAGAGCCTTGGAAAGTAGAGCAAGGACAAAATGCATGTTGCTTTTCAGCTTTGTTCCTCTTGCCAGTACTTGGAGCGTGGTATAAGCACCACTCACACACTCCTATGGCTGGCAGGTCTGGCTGTTCACATGTTCACGATCAGCAAGAACATTATCTCCATAAAGTGAATATGTGCAAGCAGAGGCGCATGCACACCACCGGATAGCAGCACAGTCCCTGTTCCGCACGTGCTTCAGTTGTCAACCTCTCAATTCCCGAAGCACATGTGGATATAGGAAGGTAAGGTAGTAGTGTGGAGTGTAAATTAACTGCTGAATGAATGTAAAGCCACTAACATCCTTGTGTATTAGTGCCATTAAATAAATTTCTAATTAGAACAACTGTAAATGCCATGTCACCATTTATGGGGCCAGTCTTACTTTATTAAGGTCAATGGCCAAGCTCCAAATCTCTTATTTAGCCTCTGGAGAGCTGGGTCTGTCCCTGTGCAAGTCACTAGTCTTCCTGTATCTCTGTTCCCAATGGGTAAATATTAACATGTTAATAATGGCTTTGTCATCATCATTGTTATTTTTATGTGCTACAAGGTCTTTAAGAAGAGATAGTGTCTTTCATTGGACTGAACAAGTGAGAAACCAGCTAACTCTTCATTTGATTTAGCTTCACTTGTGATGGTGCATCTTTTGGTTGGTTAGACTGCGAATTGAACTGGGCATGATTAATCTCTTCCTGGGAGTGAGCTGAGTGCCTCTTACACAAAGGTTTTAGTCTCTGAACATGCAGTCATGATTCCGATAAAGCTAAGTTATGATCTTAGTAATACATAAGCATGACTCATCCCAGGATTGCCAGTGAAAACAGACTTATACACCACCGCCCTGCTTCTCCACCAATGCGTCCAGCCTGTCTCGTTGACTTTGCCTCTTTCTTTTCCTGTTCCCTCTTTTCATACATTGGCAGCTTCTCCCACTCCTTCATAAAGGCTGAACATGTAATTTGCAAAACTGATTCCTGTGTCTAGCAACAGGGAGGGACTTTGTAAATGCCTCTGCACTTTTCTTTTCAAGGTCTCATCTGAAAACATCATCTCTACCCATGACTAATATCTGCTGTGCTGCAGTGCTGTTTACAAGGATTGTCCAAACTGACTCGAAGGTGAAGAAGTCTGGGGTTGTAACACTGGAGGGCAGTGACTGTGGTGCTGCCACCTAAGCCTGTGATTAAAGCTGTGCAGGAGGCAGAAGGTTTTATGACAGGTTTTGACATTGTGAAATACTAACTTTTTTCTGTGTTGCAGGAGAGAAGTGGTTTTCTAAGGAAAATCATTTATGGATGTGTGGGGTCAGTTGAGACATTTTTATTTCAAGTACTTAAAAACTAGATTTCTTTACAGTGTACAGAATATAAAAGCTGAAATGACAATCTGAAAACTATGTTCTGTGACTCTGGCCAGATCTGGTAAACCTTCCAGTGTTGATGGAAAACAAAATATTCCAGCTGATGTTGACTCTATTCATATCTTGCTGATCAGCTTTTCCTGCAAAGCATTCTGAGAAATATTTAGATTTCTTACCGGAACTGAGATTTGTCAGAAGGATATGTACCATTAGGCCAGCATGAAGCTTGCTCTGAACTGTCTGCTCTGGGTGCTGCTCTCATTTGCTCTCCAGGAGAGGAACAGTGTCCTCTGACCATGGCTGAGTATGTGCTGCAGAGGTGGCAGAGGAACAGCTATTCTGGGCTGGGGAAACGCAGATCTCTGTCAGTGTAGGACATTTTTAACTTACTTATGACAACAAATGCTTCTTATTGCCAGTATTGGGTTGCTACGCCTAGGTTGTGCAGCTGTCTTGTTACAGGACTGAAAAGATACATTTTCCCATACCTGAAACATCACAAACTTTCATAGGACATTTATTGGGAAAAAACCCAGCAAAGCTGTGCTGAGCTTTTAGCTCCAAGAACTTCAAGTGGAAACCTGGTGAAAGCGATTCTAAGCTTTGGCTGAGAAAATTTGGGGTTTTTTTTATTCACCAGGAACATAACCTTTCCTTCCCAGGGAAAGACATGGTCTTTCTAAAGCTATTGGCAGAAAAAGCCAACACTGTTCAGTTGGAAGTTTCACCAAAGGTGTGTATTCATGCTGGAGCCCTAACCTCTCCTGTGCATTTGGAACTGCTGTGTGTACTGTGGGCACGATCCTGGTCACATCAGCCTTTCTTTCTAGTGCCAGATTGACAGAAAGGGTCCCCTCTCTCCCTAACAAAATTAAAGAAACTCTTATATATAGAATACATTAAGTATGATAACGTGCTGTTAGATTGTACCTCTGTGTCTTTATTTACTGCTTTATTTGATCAGAGAGGGTATTCCACTAACACAGAGGGTGTATTTGACTGACTCACCTTTCTATAGTGCAGTGGAAGGGCTGATCACCCAGCATTCAAACCTCAACCAGGGGAAGCAGAAAAAACCCTAGTTGCCAGTACTTCCACCAATTAAGATACAAGATTTATTGACTGTTTCCTCCTATACCACAACAATCTTCCCTTCTGCCAGAATATCTCTGAGACTGATCTTTTCATAGACTGTGTACACCAGTGCGTTGACATCGTTTCCAAGATCAGCTCACCTCACACATGTGCAAAACAAACCAGATTTTGATCTACTTTCATTATGTTTTGTGAGGGTGCACGTGACATAATTTAAATAAGCTTATCCTACTCAGAAGGAAAAAAAACATTCCTACCACAGTTTAGGTAAACCAAGCAATTATTCTGTTACTAAGTGTAATTAATGCCTAATGATTTGCTTTGATTACTAGGACAATCAGCATCTGCTCCTAGATTAGTAACCCAAGCAGTTTCTAATATTAGAAGGTAGGGGGTTCTTTTGTACTAAAATCTATTTTTCCACATTCATGTCAAAGCAGAAAAGAAAAGCCTTGTGCTATATTCTAAAAGTAGAATAAAGGGAAGGTAGTATATTTTTGAAAGAACGTAGAGAAAACTTTATAATGTCTTAGTGAATTTGTGGTTTTGAGTGAAATCCATGCATCTCCATCCTTTAAGAAAGAAATGACTTTGATCTAATTCTCTGACAATTTTTACAGGCAAAGTTACAGCCAAAGTGTTTAAGATTTTGCATATTCTAGGCAGTAGAGGCATCTCCTGGAAAAGCAAGTTGAACTAAATAAGAATATACGTTTCATATTCCTGTGTTGTTGATTACTGCTAAATTTTCCCTCAGTTTAGGAAACAATGGAATGGCATGTTTTAGAGATAATAGTAATTTTTCTAAATCTCCTGATTAGTTTCTCGATGTTTTTTTGCTGTATGGCTGAAGAATTACAACATACAATGAAGCTGCAAGGCTAATCATTCTTTATCATCTTCTATTGATCCTAAAGATAGAGATGGAGTGCAGTTAGATGGAAACACTAATCCAATCGTATAACAGACATCCCCATATGGTTAGTTACCGGCTTTGCCTTAAGCCAATCAATAATCACTTTGACAAAGATAAATAAATTTGGATTTTTTTTGTTGAAAGGTTGGTTGTCAATCCTTTGGGCTCTGAATACTGCATCTACCAAGGGATACCCAGGTGTTACAGACTTCTCAGTCACTTCAGTGTCCACTCAAAAATAGTGCTTAAAATGACTGGTAGATAGCCATGGAAATGGTTCTCATTTCTGGGATTACTACAGAGCCAAGGACAGAATTAACTTAAGTCACACATCTTGCTTCTAAAAGCCTTTAAAAGACACTGAATACCTCATAAATGAGTTAGGCTTTCACTGTAATATAAACAAAAAATGTCCCTGAAGAAACAATGTCAGTACAAGCCATTGAACCCAGGAGGTGTGTGATGTAGGCTCACCTGGAGGCTTTTATTCTTCAGTCTGTGGTTGAACATTACAAGAATGGAGAGTGAGTGCCTCATAGGCACCTGGCAAACACTTGGTTTATTCTGTTCATGGATGCTTTCACAGAAATGTTTGTCTGCTGTGATACAAGCAGTGCTGAATACAGTGAAGAGACACCATAAATGCCAACGTTTCACATGGCTGTACTTCAGCTCCTCTCTGAGTTTGTTTGGTTGAGGGCTGACTCCTATGTTTGGTCTCAGGCCGTGCATGTGTCCTCTGTACCAGTTCCTCTGTGTCCAGAAACTGTATTTCAAATTTCCTTGCATAGAAATTCATGCTGTAATTGCAGAGGGACGCTGGGAGGTCAGGAGTGATGGTGAAGGATGATGACTTATGATTAAACATTCACTGTATGTTCAGTTTAATCCAGTGAATAATTGTCTAATACCAAATACTCAATATTCACACATGGTGGGTTGACCCTGGCTGGATGCCAGGTGCCCACCAAAGCTGCTCTGTCACTCGCCCACCCCGCTGGACAGGGGAGAGAAACTATAACAAAAGGCTCATGAATCGAGATAAGGATAGGGAGAGATCAGTCACTAATTACTGTCACGGGCAAAACCAGATTCAACTTGGGGAAAATTAACTTAATTTATCACCAATCGACCAGAGAAGGGTAATAAGAAACAAAACCAAGTCTTAGAACACCTTCCCCCCACCCCTCCCTTCTTCCCAGGCACAATTGCACTCCCAATTTTATCTCCCTCCTCCCCACCAGTGGCGCAGGGGGACGGGGAATGGGGCTTGGGGTCAGTTCATCACACGTTGTCTCTGCTGCTCCTTCCTCCTCAGGGGCAGGACTCCTCACACTCTTCCCCTGCTCCAGTGTGGGTCCCTTCCACGGTGTGCAGTCCTTCAGGAGCACACTGCTCCAGCGTGGGTCCCCCACGGGGTCACAAGTCCTGCCAGAAAACCTGCTCCAGTGTGGGCTCCTCTCTCCACTGGGCCACAGGTCCTGCCAGGAGACTGCTCCAGTGCGGGCTTCCCACGGGATCACAGCCTCTTTTGGGCACCCACCTGCTCCAGCGTGGGGTCCTCCCCGGGCTGCAGGTGGAGATCTGCTCCCCCGTGGACCTCCCTGGACTGCAGGGGGACAGCCTGCCTCACCAGGGTCTTCACCACGGGCTGCAGGGGAATCTCTGCTCCGGCGCCTGGAGCATCTCCTCCCCCTCCTTCTTCACTGACCTTGGGGTCTGCAGGGCTGTTTCTCTCACACCTTCTCACTCCTCTCTTCAGCTGCAGTTTCTGTTGCGCAGAATTTTTTTTTTTTTTTCCGCTTCTTACATATGTTATCACAGAGGTGCTGCCACTATCGCTGATGGGCTCGGCCTTGGCCAGCGGCGGGTCTGTCTTGGAGCCGGCTGGCGTTGGTTCTGTCGGACATAGGGGAAACTTCCAGCAGCTTCTCAGAGAGCCGCCCCTGCAGCCCCCCTGCTACCAAAACCTTACCACACAAACCCAATACATCACAATGAACTGCCTTTGACCAGATGGGGGCTGAAACAAAAGCATTACAATAAACTTAAAAAAATAACATCAAATAGCTGAACATATAAAGGAAGTAAGACATGCTGTGAGATGCCACACTTACCATGTATTAACTAAATTATCTCTTCCCTTGGCCTTATTTCCTTTTGTATCTTTACTCAGATGGACTGTCCTGTTTCATAAACCTGCATCGGTTACAAGCTTAAGATTTCCAATCACCTTCATACCCTTTTCTTTTTTCCTCCTAATGTGGCTTTACCATGCCTTTCAGATGTGCATTTCTTCCTGTTGCTTATCATGGTGCTGAGATTCAGGGTTTATTTCACCTTCTGGAATCAAAACACCCTTGTTGTCTTCTTTTGTCCTTATAGAGGCCCAGAGACACAATGACTGAAGCAAGACATTTGCCCTTGTATCCTCCATTAGAACCAAATTCTGTCTTCATGGTCTGCCTGTAATATTTTAAAACTGATGGGTGAGTAACCAGATCCTCTTTGCTGTTATGCAAACCCCAGCTTGAAGCATTACTTGTTATAATGTACATTGTGGACACATCCAGCAGGATGAAGTAGGAGCTGTGCAAGCACAGTCCCTGCACTAGAGAGTGTGGCCAGGTCTGCTCACAATTAGCCTTCTTCTCGTGAGTTGCGTTATAATATACAGTCAGCTCTGAACTGGATGGTGTGAAGATACTTGAGCAGACTTAGAAAGACTAGAGCGGCATTTTTGAGACTCTGCACTAGACCCTCTCCATCTATATTGCTTGCACAGCGCCCATATGCAGAAGTGTTTTATTTGCAAGCTGGATAATCTGCCGTGGGATAATGGCAAGGAAACAAAGAACACTCAGAGTACGTAATGACACATTGACATTTATAGGTACTTTCCCCCAGCAGGTCTTTAAAATAGAGAATCTAAACATTAGCAGGTACCAAGCACTCAAGATGCCAGATTTTATCAGTGAAAGTTATTTATGAGTCGGTATAGGTACTGCATGCAAAGTAGGAACCCGGCAAAAATAACCTGCCTAAAAGATGCTCAAAATCCAGCTTCTGGGCAAAGTCTTTCCCAATATCTATTCTCTAGCTGGAGGATGACGACCATTTTGGTATATGTTCTCCGATAGGCCCTGTATTCCTCATTGCACTGTGATGCATCTTTTTACCTTTGCTTGTAATTAGAGGTACTTTTTGATTGGTCTTGAAGCAGTTTGAAGTGGGTTTTTTTTGTTGTTCAGAAATGTCACCAGGAAGTAAATTAATGGAGAGAAGCCGAAGGTATTAAAAGCTACAGAGTCCCACGTAACAATGGAGAGATATTCTTGTGTATATTCCAGTGCAATGTTGGCAATATAAAAGCAGAAACAAAACATCTCCTGTGTTTCTTTCCTTCCTTGAATTCCATCTTTCAACACCCTATTCCCTTTGCAGATTGGTGAGCGGCAGTTGCTAAATATATGCATAATAGTGAAAACCACTACATAATACACTGCATTGAAAAAGAGTCCTGCCAGGCTTCTAGGTCAAGGGAAGGAGTATCTCTTTCTTTCCTAGTTAGCTTACCTTCCCATTTGTCTCCTTTCTCTTTATGAAAGAGCTGATGGGGAAGGTCTCCAGTTGAAGGAGCTATTCAGAAAAAGACCTGACATTTTGAACCAAAATTCAGCTGCCTCCAACCATCATGTCCCCAGTGCTATTAAACAATAATCAAAGTATAATGAAATTCATATTTACTCTGAAAACAAAATGCATACAGATATTTGATTTCAGAAAACTCAGATAATTGCCGTAGAAAAGAAATCTGTGACAAATGGGTGCAAAATGGATAATTTAGAGCATGAAAAAAAGTAATACTTGAATCTATGGGAGGAAGAGACAAGAGCCAACAGTAGGCAGAAGCACAGATGTTCGCATTCTTATTCTATAGATGACTGCATAGATACATGGGGACAAAGGCTCGGAAAGGGACCCCCATTTCACCAAAGTCCAACCCTGGCATCACAAGCAGTTTGGTGATAGACATCAGGCTGAGAGAGACTCACAGCTCAGCACGTGCGCCGGTCCCCACGTGCCATCGTGACATGTCCCTGCATGCCCCTCTGACATCGATAGCAATTTTAACACCTCCAGTGTGTTTAACACCTTTATTGTGTGTCAGTGAGAACTTGGGTGACACTGGGGAGAAGATTTTACCCCATGCTATGGGTAAAAGCAAAAAATTGTGGCCCTAAACCAATGGCACATGTCCGTCGGATTTATGGCACAGATTCCTTCTTGACCCCAAGCCTGTCATCAGCTTAGCCCTGACTTTGTGATAAGTCACACCACTACCTGAGAGGTTTCTTGGGATCAGCAGAAGCACCAACTTAACTCACATGGAAATCCATCCACATGTGGGTGTTTCAGAAAAGGCTGGAGAAAAGCAACCTAAACCCTCTTATTTGGCATTAAGAGTGAACCCCCCCCCCCCCCCCCCCCCTTGGAATCTTGTAAATGGTTAGAATTAGCCTCAAAGAGCATTCAGAACAGAGAAGCACTGTGGTATTTGGATGTAGGTTCTAAAATGAAAATGTTGAAGACCGTACATAGAAGTGTGCCCCTGCCCATCGCAGGCGAACCCTTCCCTATCTCAAGATCCAGGGAGAATTATGAGGCAGATCAAGAAGAATGAGGACTTGGGTGCTCAGGTTAAAAGTATTTCTTTGCGGCTTTTGGACCCGCAGATGAAGTGGTTTTGTCTGACTTGCTGCTTTCATTGCCTCCTTCAGACATCCCATAGTCCTGGCGTGGACTCTGCTGCCATGGAAATTGTCACAGACCAAGCTCTGTCCCACTCGCCTGACACTGTGGATAGAGCATCTGGGTAACGTCTCTTTCTGGGTGACTACTCTGTCACTGTTTCTTAAAGCCACTCTTTGTAAGGTGATTCCTGAGCTGCAAACTGATCCAGTTGCAGCGGCCAGGTAGGAATTACCGGCGTGCGCTCAGGATTCCCAGGCAACTGTGTCAGGATGTGGCGTTGCTTATCCTATCAGTCACAGGTATGCAGTCACAGAGGATAATGAAAGAGTATAAAACCAAGCAGGTGAAAAAGGTCTTTGTAGGTACTGTTTGTTGCCTTTTAACCTGTCAGTAAGAAGACAGCCACGCTGCAGTTATTAGGAGCTCTAATGCAATGAGGTGGAACACCAACGAGGACTGGGAGACAAGTGTTTAGGTGAAGATCCACAGTTTGCGAAGGCCTCATGTCTTACTGGTATAATACGTCTCCAAGCAGTGTAATTCGGCAACGGTGACAGCAACCAAGGATAGTGCAGCTGCGAGATGCTTCCTGGCCCACCACCCAACAAGTCCCTAAAGCTTTTGAGCACTGGTGAGCGGGGTCACTCAGAAGGGAATTATGGCCACGTATAGGAGATCTCCAGACTGTTGCTGAGACAGGTGAATCCCAGATCAGTGGCAGCTTGAGCGTGACCAGAGTGGGTTCTGCAGACTGCTGCTCGAAAGTGATGACCTACCAGATTTCTGTTAAAATCCTCGTGTAAGAGTTTTGCTAAGTAGCCCAGTCCAAAGGCTGGATTCTGCTCTCAGGGGTATGCACGCACAGCTCCCATCAGTACCCATTCATGCTGAATGCATCTGCCTGTTGCCCGACATCAGGACATCCCAAGGTGGTAGAGCACTGCAGGAAAGTTTGTGTTCTTCAGAGGCTGGATAAGAAATGTTAGTGAGCTAAAGAAAACATCAGCGTCGTTAGAACTACCTGCTGTGCTTCACGACACAGCTGACTCCATCAGTTCTTGCCCTTGCCCTGCCTTCCAGCTAGAGGTTTAAAAAACCCCAGCGACACATGTATCTTCAAAACTTCCAGGGGCAAAACTTTCCCCTGCAGCCTTCGTTGTATCTCTCAGTCTCATTCACAAGCACAGAATTTATTGTATAATCCACACCCACTCAGCACAAAGATCATTCTTGACACCAGAGGAAAAGTTAATGTGTGAAGAAATAAAAGAATATGTAATTGAGATTTCCCCAGAGCAGAAAGGAGTGGCGAAATCTGCCACCGCATATCATGCATCTCACTAACAGATACATATTCATTTTGCTTAAATGTATTCTGGTAGTTCTTATGTATTCCTTGTAGTTCCTAACAATTATGTCTGATCTCTTTGTTAGGGACAGAAAATGGAGACTTAATAAGATGTCAACAGACAAGGAGTATAAAGTAATTGCCCATTACTCTATAAATGTGTTATAATCATTTGCCAGAGGGAAAAACGTCTAATTGAATGAAAACTCTTGATGGTTTCATTATGCTTCTATTAAGAGGCAGTCAGTCCTCCTGATCCAAATACAAGGCTTAATGCTTCTTGCATTTACATCTGTAGAACATTTGAGGCAACTGCAACATTACCGATGGATTTGCAGCGTTGCGGAGCTGGAGTCAGTGAGATCAGAGTGAGTCCTGAGCATTTCTGAGCCAGGATGAAATGAACACATTTACCAAGCGTGTGGCTGAGGAAGAAAAATTCAATACAAATGAAAGCAAAGCTGAATAAAATGCCAGAGCTCTTTCCAGCAATGGCAGGAATCAAACAAAATCTGTGTGTAGGGAGAAAGCAAAGTAAGGGTGAAATTGTGCCTTTCAAATTGCACTGCTAAAAATCCAGGCTAATTATTTGCTTACTAGTTATTAAATAAAACTTCCTTTTCTCCATCCTCCCTGCCACCCAGACAGAACACAGCTGTTGAAATCCCTTTCTGTCTTAGCCAAGATCAGCCCAGCCTCTTTCAATCACTAACTCCCCCTTCCTCTCCTGCATCTTGTTCAAGTTCTTTGTCCTTGCTTTTGTGACCTGCGTAATTCCAGCTCTTCCCCGCTTCACGTGCTACCCCCTGTGCATCCTCCATGCCCTATATACCAACTTCAGCACCCTGTGCATCTGCTTCTCTGAAAATCTCTTGGCATTTTCCCCTCCTGCCACTATTCACAGCCTTCCTGACGTGCTTCACGAAGTCATCCCTCTCACCTACTTTCAACACTCTTTGAAGAACCTTTTCTTCCATGACCTTAAACAAACACAACTCCTGGTGGCTTCAGCCACTTACCACATGACAACAGGAATTGTCGCTCCTCCTCTGCGTTAGCCTCACGGAATATGTAGCTTCAGGGCTGGTGTGTTTGCCTGTGCTTCCCCAGCCCGTCCATCTTGGTGGCTGCTGTGAAGCGGTTTGTGAGCTCCACGGGATGGGAACGGCGAGCCGCTGGGAGGAACGGCACGTGGATTTGGGTGCCTTCAAAGTAACAGCAGGAGGCTGCCTCTGACTCTAGCTGTGGCTCCTGCAGCAGGGGTATGGTACGTGAGAGGTGGTGGGGCTAGGAAAGGGAGGGAGGTAGCCGGGGTCTTGGGTCAGCCTGGGACACTTGCTGGTCCCCTGCCCGCAGCAGGAAGCCCTCGATGTCTCATCAGCTCCACCTGCCCCCACAGACCTCCGTGGGACACACAGGGGCTGCGCCTGGTGAGTCCTGTCCGCAGGAGGATTTTGGGATGTGGCTCAGAAGGTCAGACAGAACGGACACTCCTAAGCTATGCTGTCTCGGCAAAGAAGATTTTTGTCTTGTTTTGATTGATAAATGTCTTTTTCCAGTGTGAGTAAACAATGTGTCATCCCTTTTAAAGGCTGACTTTTCTTAATTGCCCTCCATGAGTCTCTGAAGCATCACGCACAACTCCCTGAGGATTTGCAGACCACCGATGGGAAAGTGTTTACCACTCGCTCATGGGCTTCCTCTGATCAGACAAATTATTAAAGCTACCTGAGCAGAGGTATTTGTGCTAGCTGAGGGCCTCTCTCAGCAGCGAGGATGCGCTCTGGAGGCAGCGAAGAGCAGTGATCTCTTCTGCACAGGGACTTTAAAGTGGTTGTAAAGCCAGACAGCAGCTTCTTATGCTCACTTGCACTTGTGCAAGATACCGTGTAAGTTATAAGACAAGGAAAAATCATGTTGGCCATTATATATGTTGTGCAGATGATGCTCTAACTAGGATGATCACCCAAAATAAAGGGAAACTAAATGGCTATCTGTTTAGCAGTACATCCTTCTGGCCCTAAACTCTTAGGCTTCCCTGTCTTCTGTCTGTGTACCTACTTACCCAGGCAGCCTGTTGCATACCGAGTCTTTTGCAGACTGGGAATGTAACAAAGTGTGCTTTCTCTCCTCTCTATCAGTCTGGTTTTCTTTTTAGCAGATTTGCATGCTACTGGTATGAACCTGTACCATCATCAGCATCTTTTTCAAAGCTCATGTTCGAGGCTCAGCACAATAAAAACCCGAGTTGTTTATGTAAAAAAGTACTGGGTAGATAGACTCAGCAGTGAAGCTGGTCTTTAGGCATGTCCAACCCCTCACTATCATTTTGTGAAGGAAAATATCCCACTTTTTCATTAGATTTGTTTTTGAGGGAATCACACTGTATTTCTCCCAACCTCTGAACTCACTGGGCACTTTCAATCACATTCGACGGTCGGTTTCCTTACAGTTTTGCCAAGAAAGAACAGAGAGAGGCAGGTTAGTCTCCAATGAAGGAAGGACAGGCAGAATTTAGCTGTTACCCAGTGCCCAGATGTGAGCGTTTGGCCAGGCAGCATCGCAACCAAGCCAAGGTGATGTTGTCCTGCCGGAGACGGGGAGGGGGAGCTGGGAGCACCGCAGTGGGGAGAAATTTGGGGGACAAAGAATACATACCCGCTGCAACTGAGGCATCACTACTTCATGTTGCAGTATTACTTCATTAGTCAGCACTACGTTTTTATCTTCATTTAATTGGCATGTGCATTTACATGAACAAGCCATTGCATAAATCTCAAATTGTGAACATTTCAGTTCATTTTTTCCCTCTTTTTGGCTGGGGCAAAGATACCTATTTTTCCTGTGTGCTTGGAGAGGATGATTGCTGTATCTTGTCAGATAGGCTCAGTGACTCCTCTTTGTTTGGAAAGCTGCTCACTTGTGCTTGCTGGTGCAAAGGTGTCTTGTACCTGTTGCAGAGATTTACTTTCATTGGCATCAATCTCCTGAGCTCATAATAAGATGACATTTTGAGATACTTGCTTTCAGAATATTTACTGAGAAACAACCCTTTCATCTCAGATCATAGTTGAGAGTTGTACTGCTGTGTGTGCTCCTCGACTTCAGCAGTAAATGGTTTTGTCGTGCATCAGATTCAGACTCTGAAAGGAAAATTGCTGGTGGAGCTGTACCTGCAAGTAGAAATGTTTTCCTTCAGAGTCTGGTCCAAAGCTACCTGGAATTAATAGCATTTTTTTCCCCCTAAGTTTTCTGAACACTATGGACTAAATCTAACTATGATGAGCTAGTTTATAAATAGAGGAATCTTCCCTATTTTTATACTGCCTTTCCTTGAGCAGGCGAGTGGTATTGGTAATAAATGTACAGTTTCTTGTACATAGCAGTGGGGTTATTTGTATCTCTACTGTTCTACATAAATATAGATGCTCTCTGTTCAGAAAAAAAAAATTGGAAGAAATGTAGCTAAAATGCTGAATTGTGTGCAGCCCAGTGCGCTAACAGACATTGAGCTGCTTTATTTTACACTATTTGGGCTAAAGATCAAATAGAATGAGATGATAAACAAAAATTGCTGTAAAAGATAAACAAGAACCACTAAACCCATGTTCTTTAAAGATTAAGTATCACTGTTGTTTTTAACATTATAAAACCAAATCAGTTCGAAAATACCAGACTTGGTTCATCATTTTTGGCCTGTATCTAAAACTAAGTAGTTTTAACATTTTCTTTTTGTGTAATGCAGTCAGGGCAAAGTATATAAAAGTATGAATTAAGAGTAATTCTGCTGAAATCTTTAGACAAAATTATCAGCTTGGACATTGAAAAATAGGATTTTTTTAGAAAATCCCACTTTTAGTGAGAATTGAACCATTATCTTTCCTGCTCTTGCAAATCCCCTGCAAATGCATAGTTATGCTCTGACTTCAAAAGCATCCTGTATTTTAAGTATGTTTCTCCTGTTGCCTTGGAATTGCAGTTGTTCTGAGAGGAGAAAATTCAACTATATTTTGGAGAGATATCAAAGTATAGATTTAGGAGACTAATTTTAGGCACCCAGGCTTGAAGTTTTAACCAATGGGATTACAGTGGTATAAACAACAGCAAAGCCCCCAATCTGGGAAAAATAACAAAGCAGAAAGATCTTCTCAAAGAAGAACAATCCAACTCTTGCAAAAGCTGCCAAGGATTACTGTAAGGCAATAATTAATGACCATTGCTGCTGGGTCTCTAACTGATGCAGGGGGAATATTGATATAATCCTATTAGTGTGTTGCTCTCATTAATGTACTTATGTCAATTAGCTGAGCATTTTAGCAGAAAGGTGAATTTATGAATTTTTTTTTTTCTCCATCCAACATAGATTTCCAGTGCAAAAATCGATTTTGAACCACCAAAGATCAAGGTCCATTAATGAATCTTATCTGACACTAATGTTGTCTAATTACATTAAAATGTCACAACTAATTTAATGGCATCAGAGCTCCCTGCTCCATAAGCAAACAAAAGTTTGGTTACATTTCTAAAGAATTTAATTTTCTAACAGGAAAAAGATGAATGGAAATTCCAGTTTTGATAATTTTCTACATTTCTGTCATTCTTAAGTGTTTTGAAATAAAGACTAAGAAAAACCTGGACTCAACAGAACATTCACCAACATCTTACCAGCCAAAACAATAGAGCTTTGGGGAACCATTTAGAAGTATTTAATTATCTTTGCCCTTTTCCTTCATTAAATACTAAGAAAGCCCTAGAGAATGGGTCAAAGCAGCCTGAGCTGCTCTTTGTGAACCAATTTCTGCGTGCGCTTGCGTCCTGGGGCAGTCGCTGGGGTGCAAAGTTGAGGTCAGACGATGCTGTCCTGACTTAAGCGCTGCGCATCCACGTGTGTGTGTGTGTGGCTGGTGCTCACGCCGTGGCTCACCCTCATCGATGCCTCTGCTCCCTGCGACCCAGCACCCCGCTCTGCCCCTGCCCCCACGGGCCACAGCCAGGGCGGCGTGGGAGAAGGGGTGCAGGAGGGGGTAAAACCGGGTGCTGCCCAGTCCCCACCTTGTGCGTCTGGTTGTAAGTGGGTGGAAGAGAAGAGGGACTGGAGACTGCAGTGAAGATGCAGCGAGGGTTTTCATCACTCCAACACGCTTGAGCCTTGAAAATGAGTTAAAATAAGACACTGAACCAACAACTCTTCAAATGACTGATAACTGGGGCAAAGAGATGAGTTCTTAACCTATTTCCAGCTGGGTTTTTTTCTTCAACAAAATAAAACAGCGGACTCTTTCACAGCTGCCAGAGCTGGAGCCTCAGTAAGAGATTATGAGAGATGCAGCCAGGGACTAAGTTCGGATACAAAAGCATTTCTGATTGGTTTCCCGCAAGACGAAATTCTGTTATAAAACCTGCTACTCATTTTCCATTGAAAGAGTAATTTGGGAAACTGTCTCTCTTTGTGCTCTAACTAGGCAGCAGATGGCTCCAGATAAGTTTTACTTGGTCCTATTGATTTCACTGCAGGGATTTAATTTTATTTCTCAGCAGAGCAGATTAAAATACAGGAGATGCTTTTTAGGCTTCTGAAATGGCAGAAACCTGCCCCGAAGAAGCCACGGCATCAGTCCATCATCAAGAACACCTCTTTCTCTTGTGTTAGCTCAGAGACATCCGCTTCCTCACCACGGTCTCCTGTAGCATCACTCAGGTCCAGGGAATGGTGTTGGCAGAGCCAGTGAAAAACATGGACAACAGGCAGACAAAGGAGAAATGAGTGACTCTGAGCAAAAGATGTGCAATGTGATTTTTTTTTTTTTAAAGCCCGTTCCCAATGTGTGCTTAATAAATAATTAATTGCTGTTATTTCCAAGCTCAGATCCATTTTCACACAAATGCACTTTCAACTCCAGTGATAAAAAAAAGGGATGCTTTTTTGTTGATTCTTCTTCAGTGCAGCCCTGAAGCGATAAACCAAATTGACTGCTAAATTTAGACAAGAATACAGTCTGGCCGAGTCATCTCGGAGTCCATAAATTTATTAATAAGGGAGATCAAGACGAGTCAGGAAAGAATCTCTGAGATGCAGAGCTGCTTCTCCTTTTAGTGGGTCAAGGATAGTTTGGGGTATGAAACACATATTGTATTTTCTGATTTACATGTCTAAGTCTAGGTTTACTCTCCTAACTATGAAAAAAATCGCACTGAGGAAGAGCAACTGGCTGGCCAGCCCTGAGCAAGACTTCCCCATGCTGAGGGGCTGCTTGTTCCAGCCCAGTGACTCCACACTTCTTCCTCTACCCTTGGGATTCCTCTCTTTTTCAGCAGTGGGTGGGTGACATGCTCTTTAATAAGTAGTATTTCCTATGTGTTACGTAGCAAAGGAGTCCCTGGGAGTCTGTTTGAAGCCCTAGCTGGTGCCTGCGTGTTTTTTGCAAAGCAGGTGTGATGACTGATCCTCAGTTGTATTCCTCATACAGTACCTAACCTTTTATCTCAGACTTTGTATGGAGGCGGCTGGGTATTTCACACATTTTTCCAGGTAAGAAAACAAATCCATAGCAAGAGAAGGCGATCTGCCTCCAGTGCTGCACAAATGAGGATACAGCCAAGAAGAAGATCCATTACATGGCAAGGTAGGAAAAGAAAGAGGTGGGATATGAATCAGGAATTGGTTCCCTTCACTGGAGGAAGGGACTGAATCTCGTCTTTCCCAGAGAGGCGAGCAGGAAAGCAGGTGTCACCTCAGAGTAGTTAATGGCATAGTCTGTCTTACTGCCCTTCTTCATGTCCTTGTACTTCACAGGCATGGCATGGTGTGGCAAGAACTTCTCTCCTGAAGAAGCCTGGAAGCTTGTTCAGGCACTAGACACTAGACCTGGCCTTGAGAGACACGTCTCCCATTTCTCTTATGATCTTCCTGCCCCATACAATGCACTACTCCTCCAAGGGCAACACAGGTACAGCCAGTAGGGTCATAGATTTTACCGTAGTTTTATGTGTAATACTTGGGAAAACAGCCCCATAGGGGGTAGACCTTGTGTCCAGACACTGGTCAGTGCTGGATGAGGGACCAAGGCATTTGCTTAGAGCTAGCTCTGTCAATCAGCTTCTCCTGTCCACGCTGTCTCCTTCTCTCCCACCATCTCCATTCATCTTCCCTTCTCCCATTCATGCTTGGGGATCAGTGTCTGCAAAGGGCTCGTTCAGCTTTGCAGTGGCAGTTTCTAGCAACAGCTGCATCTGTAACAAGGAGTATATTAAAAACTGAAAAAGCTAAGAGGGAGCTTGGAAGCCAAGGGTGTGGGGAAGGGAAGGTGTCAGATAAGAATGGAGGTGATCTGTACTACCTTTTTTTTGCTGCAGAGCCCTTTTTCCTACGGTTCTGCAGGAGTTGGTGAAGGCAAACATGAATGGGTTGTGTGATGTTGCAGTTGCTTTCTCTGGGGTTAGAGCTTGCACTCAGGAAAATTACAGCCTTTTAGTTACTTAGCAGGAAGATCCCACTTTTGTTTACTTTGCCGTAATACCTGTGTGTCCATCACCCTTACGAGTCAGGGAGAGAAAGATGAAAACTTGCTTCTCTCCCCTCAAGGCTGGGGAACTGCCATGAACATGACCCTGTCACTAATAGCATATAATTTAATCACCAAGTTTTCAATATCAACCAATGATTATGAAGATTACAACTCAGACTAACTAATGCAACCACTTGAATTCATAGCCAGTCTCCCAAGTAGTAGCATGAACCCAGCGCACCTTCTCCAGGTGGCTTCAAAGAGACTATTTATCTGAGTAAAGGGAGCAGAACTTGATCGACAACATCACACGAAAGGATCGGTGTATTGCTCGACTTGGCCAAAATTCATTGCAAAATGTGTCAGCACAAAAGTGGGTGACATATCACTGTGAAGAAATTAGGACACGCTGAACATCACTCGAACAAAGCGACGTTACCACAACGCACCGTACATGAGAGCCTACCCTTTAGACCATGCATCCCACCCCAGCCTGCCCCAGATTTGTACGCCTGTCCCAGCACACCTGAACCTTGTACAAAGGCTGAAGAGCAAACTCTGGTCTCAGAGCAGCCGGAAGAGCATAAGGCAAAACTGCTTTATTCAACACTGGTGCTGGCTTCCTTGTGCACAAAAGACAGGGTGAAATTGCTGCAGTTCAATTCCAGACTTCTGCCTTAAGTGGTAAGGTCTTTATCTCCTTTTTCTGGCTCCCGAGAAGTTGATAAGAGCGAGACAAGATTTGTACCTTATTTGGCTTGGAAAGCCTCAGCTGAACAGGTTGATCATTTATGGGTGCTCGGTGCTTCTTGATCAGCCCCTGCTGGTTTTCTCATACCCCATACTTGAGGGCACATTTCACAGCCCCATGCTGGTGTCTTCTCCCTGCTTGCCCTCTCCTGGCCCTCCCTATTACTGCGTGTGCTGCTCCTCCAAACACTGCAAATTTTTCCTCTTCTCCTCCAGTGTGAAGCTGGGTTTCCCCAGGCAGGATTTTGCCCTTGGCTAAAGGGAAGGAGAACCACCACCACGGTTATGGGTGAAAGTCCCTCTGCTCACGTTCCCAGGCTACAAACTTGAAGTCAGAGATCATGGACATTAATAAGATAGTGCTCGTTATGCTACCTGCTCCTGGTGACCCAACCTGCCCTCAGTGGACCTGTTTCACAGAAGCTGATAGAGAGTGATTTAATTTACATCTTCTGGTGTCAGTAACGCCTTTTGCACTGGTGGGGAAAGAGTTCCTGCTTAGAAACAGCTACTAACAGTCTGTTTTGGTTTGTTTTGGGTTTTGGGTTTTTTTCCCCCTTTAAATGACCCAAGTTCAGCAGTCTACTGAGCAAACAAGGGACAGTCCCCTAGAAGCAATGACTGCCACCTATTTTCACCAGCAGCACCTCTTACATCTACTTGGCTATTCTTCTTAAATTGCTGTCTAATTTTCAGTATAAAGAGTGTCTAAGGTACATGCTTTCCATGACTGCAGCTATATTACAAACCTGCAAGAAAAAACAAGAGCTTTCATTGTTGTTTTAATTCCTTTGAACTTCTGAATTCAGCGTCCCCAAAACACGTGCACATACAATGCAGAAAAGAGCTCACTATTTTAAAGCGTGCCCAGAATAAAGGTTGGCATGTATTTTCTTGTCATTTTCTAATAAAAACCCAAGCAAATTATCACATTCCCGCAATTAGGACGTTTACTAAATACCATGTATATTGGATCCGCTGTTGGAATAAAAACTAACATTAAAATAAATACATTTCCAGAGCGACTGATGGGTATAAGCCAGGGATGCAATTGTTGAACGCAGATCCGTCCTCGGAACAGCGCAGAGCTTCACAAATGGTTGATCTGCACATGAAAAATAGGAATAAAAATAAGCAGGGTAAGTACCGTTGTTTAATTGACTTCTGCCACTACAAATCTAGGCCAGATGCAGCCCTGGATTTCCAGTCATTGAAGAAAGAGCCTCATACAAAGAAAATCTATTTTGCAAAATACACAAGTGAAAGAGCTTGGAAGGTCACCAAACCTAAACAGTTAAAAGCAATCGCGTTTCAATTAAGTTGAACTGAAACAAACAGGCTTTAGAAAGAACGGTAAACACAGAAATGTTT
Organism: Astur gentilis; assembly: GCF_929443795.1. Taxonomy (NCBI): domain Eukaryota; kingdom Metazoa; phylum Chordata; class Aves; order Accipitriformes; family Accipitridae; genus Astur; species Astur gentilis. The sequence goes on from NC_064904.1 coordinate 16,824,367, forward strand.
CACTGAGCATTAAGATGAACAAAGAGCACATATCTTCTGAAATGCCATTTAAGAGCCATCTCATCCCAGCGCAGACATGAGACATCGCGCTGCGTAAAACTCCCAACTTCTCCCCGCCAAGCGAAGCACAAAAATTAAATAGTTTTTCCTCTCCGTTCAAGATTAAAGAACGGCAAGACAGCCATCTGAAGCAAAAGGGAAAGAAATGGCTGCACGGTATTAAGAGAGTTAATTATAGATGCAGATTAAAAGGCAAGACCGAGTGGTGGAAGAAAAGGGAAGAGTAACCTCCGGCGCAGAGATACTGACATGCAGCAGTTGTCAGTCACCTAGCAACAAGTTTCCTATCCCTGCTGTGCTCTTTAATTCAGCAAATCTGCTCAGGATGTTGGGCTGTTCTCCTGACAAAACGCATTATGTAGTAGACTAAAGGATACAAAAATCCACTGTACACAACACTCTGCTCCCTATTGACCACTGATCCTTTCTCTCAACCCACAAAAGAGGCTTGCATAATGCTCTGAAAAGAGAAAAGTCTCAACAGAGAAAACATTTGCTTGTAATTGAGATTGACTACATAATGAAAATGATGTTCTTTTTTAAATTCAGCTTGTTGAGGCCATGCTTTTTGTCTCCTGGCTCTCAAAACCCATCCCTGCTGGGAAAAGGGGCAAACATTGTACAAACTCAAACCTGTGGGTTTTTTCCCTTCTTTTCACTGGAAGCACACACACACACGCACGCATGCACGCACATGCATTTTGTGGCTAAATGGGCAAGACCGGCTCCTAAAGACTTAAACAAGTTTGAAAAAAGAGAAGACAAATAAGAAAATTGTGGTGTGCTTCTGTGTTGGAGAGAAGCTTTCTTCCTTCTGAGGGGAAGCCGGGGTGCAGAGGGCAGAATACATTTTATAATTGTTCTGCCTAACGAAGAAGTACCACTGTCTGAGGAGAGGAGTCCTTTTATTACTGAATCCGTGCAAAAGTTATAAGCAAACCCACGTATGACCTGTGCGCCCACAGACACCCACAACCCTACCTCTGCGTTGAAGTCAGGACTGTGCTTTGAGATAACGATTATCTAAATATGAAGAATAAACAAGGGGCTGAGTTTAAAAGACCTAAGCCTTGACACATTGAGCTCTACTGTGGTCCATGGCAGAAGTTGGGGTGAGCGCTCCTCACAGAGCAGTGTCACTGCTGCCATCACCAGGACAGCTGAGGGTGCTGGACCAGGAGAGCTGGGTGTCTTCCTAAGACTTATCGGTAGGTCTCGTCTTGAGTCCAGAAGCTAGTAGAAGGAGAGGAGAAGGTAATGGGAGAGAAACTATAGCCCCATCCAGCTCACGTGGATGCTCGCAGCAAACTCGGCAGAAGAAAAGAAGCCCTCTGAAGAGGGGTTTGAGCTCAGTTGACACACTTAGCTCTTTGGGATGGAAGCGGGTTTTTTTGTCCTGTTTGTAGAGCACCTAATGCACTGGAGGATCAGATAACGACAATAACACATGACAAGCTTTCCCGTTGACACCAATCAGTTGACTCTGCAACTGTGCAACTCCAGATAAACCAGTGGCAATGCCCCAAATTATCTGGAGTTCCTCGTAGAGTAAGACTAATCAGGCACATCAGTGTGGAGCACATCGTTACGTCCAAAACCGAGACTGCAGAGGAGAGGGGATGGATCCCAGTGAGTCCCAGAGTGCAGCACAGGTAGGGAACACCACAAACACCCAGCTTCCTTGGATAACAAAACAGTGTCCCAGCTGCACTGGCAGAAGGCCCATCACTTCACTCTCTAAAGCACTGGTGGTGCAGGTAGAACAGCATTTTCCTCCCTGGACGTCAGAACCGCCTTCTCTTCATGCTCCTCAGCGTAAAAAAAAGTCACGTGCCTGTGCACAAGGAAATGCGGCAGTGAAATTTCTCCCCCCAAAAAGCTACACAAAAGACTGAAAAAACACCTTGGTGCCCCAGCCAGACGATGGGAAAGGTGACAGTATAATTTATAATCTGATGGTCACAGAATAGCATCACTAGGAGGCTACAACAGGCCAGTATAAGGCTGACGGGTACAATACTTCATCCCACCAAAACAGACCCACTTGGATTTTGCTCAAGCTCAGCTGTTTCCACCTTCTGCTCTCCTAAAGAGGGAGGGGATGAAAGGCAAGGGCCACCGTTTAGCCAGTGGGTATTTCCAGAGGTGAAAAACCACATTCCCCACTTGTACCTATAACCCCCAGATGCCCGTTCCTGCCCAAATGCCCCCTCCCCTGTGTGGGGCTGAGCACCAGAAGGCACTCGCTGGGCCTGTTGCCACCACTGTTGCTTGCGAAAGGGGAGAGATTTGGCCACAGCTCGCCTGGTCCTCGACTTTGCTCTGCCCAACCGACCACCCGTTCCCCCCCTGACTTCATCCATAGAGCCCAGCTTCTCATACGGGGCTGCTCTGAGCCGTATAGCAAGCTGGGGGGGGGGGGGGGGAGGGAATTGCCGATGGGCATATCTCAGCTGATGACTTACACCTAGATCTTGTTTTTTCTGTGCTCAGCGTAGCAGAGCCAGGGGCAATTGGTGTGGGCTTTCCTTTGGGATCATCCCACAGAATAAGGATACCAGTGGAATAATGCTTCGCTAGTAAGAGATGGGTAATGCTGAGTTCATTCTCTGGCTTATTGAAACATGTTTAACAATTTTTCTGCCATATCAACGCTTTTGCCAGTCTTTTGCATTGTTTTGTATATTGAATAAGTTGGGTTCTTTGTTTCCTTTATTTTAATAGCCATGGCTCTGAAGTTAAGGAGAGTTAATGTAAGCAGTATTCACTTCAATGTGAATATAACACAGCCTGTTCAAAAAGAAAGGATTGGGAAAGGCTGCCACATGTTGTGCACCCACAACCAAGAAAAAGCAGGCTTCTAGTTTTAAAGTTTTCTCTCTTAAAAAGGATAGTTCCTTTGAAAACAATCAATTTGTTTTCAAAGTGGTTTTTTCCCCCCCTTTTTAAACAAAACCAAAAATTATTTTCAATCAAAAAATAAAAATTGCGAAGGTGATTTCAACCGATAAATATGAACTTAAGCTCACTGGAATGATTGGAAGGTAATGTGCAACAGTAGAAAAGTGGGTTATGTGAACCCCCCAAAGAGATGGTAAAAACCTGAAAGAGTAGAAGGTTTAGAGGAATGCGGTGGGGAAAAAAAAAAGCAGAACGTGTATAATTGTGGTGCTGGTGAAATACATCTTGCTATCTCCAGAAATAGTGTAGTGTTGTTTACTATAGAATCTGAGACCCTCTGTCACTCAAAGAGTGCCAACAGATCTCATAGGAGTTACAAAGAAAATTGCCTGTGAAGGAGTTGAACTGATCATAGAATATGCAAGAGTCCAAATTGCTGAAAAAAAAAAAGCAAAAAAAAAAGCCAGGTGGTAACTCCCAGTACTGTGGAATGAAAAGAACACATAAAAGTATTTACACCCATTTCTGGAGCTTTGGGGATATTTGTTGAAATCTACCTACAATAACCACCTGTGTAAATCCTGCCCTGGCTTAACTCTGTGTAGCTCCTCTCCTGCTGAGCCAGTGCACACCAGCTGCGGAAGGGAACTTGTCTTCTAAAACCAGAGTTTCTGCTAAGCAGGATATTAATTTTCAGGTATAGTTTTTAGAAAAGTTTTATCACAGAGAAGATAAAATTAAAGTGGACACTGGGGTCAACGCAGAATAGTTGGATTACGTCCCACCAAAAATAGGAATCGCGAGGGATTCTCCTGTTGATATTTTAAACTTTTGTTCATGGAAGCTTTAATCAATTAAAATGCATTATCTACCCTCTTAACTTTCTCAGAGAGGATTATCTGACATTTACTATTCACCAGTTTTGCTGAAAAGGTTAATAGTTCACAGGCTGAAGTTAGAAGTAAACAGAATTGATCATTCCTAATGCTTTGACTGAAATGGAGGGGCTTTGTGTTGACAGGCTAGGAGATGTAATGAGCCTCTAGTACATTCTTAAGGCTTGTTTCATTTGCTCTGTGAATGGGGAAAGTAAAATTATAGTCTATAGGTGTTTTCCATGGTTCTTTCATAAGCAGGCCTCCTGACACCAATTAAAGAGATTATGTCATCAACTGAAAAGAAAGCTATAACCTTGTATGTTAATGCTGTGATTACTTAAGACAGGGTCACTGGACCCCATAGAACAGTGAATGACCTTGGTGAAATTAACTTCGGAGCTCAATTCCTAATTAACTGTTTTCAATGAAAGAATGTGTGATTTCAAGCTATTGGTCAAAATATTCACTTTTTTCTGTACAAGGACTTTGCCACCAGAAGTTAGTCTCCAGCAGCATAAAAAAACGGGAATAAGATTAGGAAATGGCAAACAGCATGTCCAGAACTTTATGAAAGCAGATATTGTGCCTTGGATATTTTGCCTGAAAAACCTTATTCTTTCGAGGCTTCTTTGCCCACAGTGCGAAAATTACAATCCTCAGGAGGAAACGACACATTTGAACACACATCCAGGACACGTGAAATTGAAAAAAATCGCACCAAAATACTAACACGTAGCTATGTACAAAATAGAAGCATATATTTATAAAAATTATAAATTTACTATTTTTTGAAAATGGAATAGAAGCATATTCAAAAACCTGGTCGGGGAAGCTGTCTTTAGTAACAGTGGAGGAATGTGCAAAGAAGACAGGGAAGCGTTTTTAAGCAGCTGTCTCCATTCTTTCTCAGGTAAGGGTAGTGATGCTCCAAAAGGAGGGTAGGCTGCCAGAGTACCCTTTGCCTTCATCTGCCCTGTGTCACGGACTGATCTCTCTCAGAGATGCACACACTCCATCCTAGTGCTGTAATACCGGTAGGGGCCGTGTAGTCCTCTTGAAGCTGTTACTCGGCACTGAACCTTTCTTGGATCGCTGATCAGCTACGCCGAAGTCACGCTCATACACGCTTCACTTTACCAGGGAGAAATACGCATCTGAAAACACTTTCAACACTAATAACCACCTGATCTGGCTGTAAAAGAAGTCAGTTTAACCCGTCAGTCTTTTTCTCCTTTCTTAAATAACTCTTTTTAGGTGTGGCCCAAGTCATATTCGGACTGGGAGTGCAAGTCCTGAGGATGTTGCTAATGCAATACTCCAGCAAAGAGCAGATTCTCCTTCAAAACTGTTCCAAAGGTAACGGCAACTTGCTTTATGTGCGGAAAGGCTTCGGACCTCAGCTACCCGTATGAACAAGTTCCACTTCCACGGGGCTGAATTTACGGGCTCAGATGTTACGCCTGTGCCAGCTCTGCGTGCGGCAGAGGTTTCTCCCTCTGAGGGCTGTGAGCAAGGCAAGCGCGGCGGCTACCCGAGGCGCCGCACCGTCCCCAACCCAGGACGAGCTGCGGGGCTCTGGGTCTGCTTCTGCTACTGAATCGTGAGATGGAGCCGATTCCTCTCTGTGGCTGCTGCCATGGGATGAACACCGAAGTAGGTCAGGAAGGGGAAGCGGGAACACCTCCCATCTGCCCACATCTAATTTGAGAAGAAGAAGAAGCGATGAGACCAAATGTCCCGGAGAAAGCCCAGGGTACCTGGTGCTCAGAGGCAGCGGAGGTATCTATGTGCCATGGGCAAAACCCCAAAGGGAGCCTGTAGCAAAGCCAAGGCGTGAGCCAGCTTCCTGAAACTCCATCTCTGTTCGCAAACCACATCTGTGCCAACCATACAGATACAGCCCTTGCTGGTTGACCACCAGGCCAGCTGCTCCTCTCCTCACGTAGAACGAAAATCCGCCTGGGCTTGGACACAGGCATTCACTGTTCGTGGGAACACTCTGAAATATCAGAGCGCAAAAAAGTCCTTTCCCACGGTCACCAGGTTGTAAAGCAGCGTGCTTAAATGGGGATCCAGCTCTAGGGGACAGCTAAAGAGACTGAAGGAGGTGCACTGGAAATTAAACTGGTGTGATCTGGATATCATTGCTGATACCTGCCTGGAGATATGGCATGTGGATGGGAAGGCATTAATTAAACATAAAGACCCGTGAAAGCTGTAATACAGACGACACAAAACATGCAATTCACTTCAAATCTGATGAAATGTGGGTGGCTGTTGTCTCTAAGAACCAAGAGAAAGAAATCTCATATAGCTTTCTGGTTCTATTCTTATTGCAGGTCAAAAATATACCTCATAGACTGGGCATGAACGTGACCAAGCAAGCCCTGGGTCTGGATATCTCCAACCTCACAGCGAGTTCAGCCTCCCAGAGCACACTTCAGATAACCACTTTTCACACTCCGGACCCTGGCTAATAAATGGCAAAGGAGCAGTTAGTACATTTGCTGAAAGGTGCAATTAAAAGTGATAGGGACATGCTGCCAGCTGAAAGCAATGTATTCTTTACTGCTTGTTTGTGGAGGAGGGAAAAGAAAAGGAAAGGAAAAGATTTCTCCCTTCACTGTGGACCACCCATGAAACTTTTTGTCTCCTAATTCTGACACCAGAAAGAAAAGAGATACTTCTTGCTTACAGCGATGCCTTGAGCTCTCATGTGCATTTCTCCCCATACAGTATGGCTTTGGGAAGCTAATTGCATTAACGTGTTGTCCAAGTGAAAACAGGTGTTGCAACACCTGCATTTTCTGACGCTGAATTTCATTAAGAATCTGCATTTTCGGAGGGTCAGAGCATGTGGTTTGTACAGAGGTGATGTTTAAGGGGATGGGGCTGCACAGAACCACTAAATTGGAAAGGGTAATAACTTGTGCTATCAAACCCTGCAAATTATTGACTACGAGAGCTAAACCCTGGACAGTGCCAAGCTCTCTGCAGGAATTCGGCATGGCAGTGATTTTCGGAGAGTGGAGTCAGTTTGTGCTATTAACCTTTTGGCCCGCGCTTGAGCCTTTACCTGGACCCGATGACAGTGGACAGCCCTTTACAGGATGCAGCTCCTTAGATAAGGCCTCTGAGTCTTTTGCCAGCATTCTCATTCAAAAGCCAGGTCAGGCTTTTAGTGAATAAATGTTATGGTTGCAAAGAACATGACAGCAACAACACTAAGGCTGGAAAGCCTGCTGGCATTGGGGATTTTCTAGGAACAGGGAGCAGCTTACGGGCTACAAGGGCTGAAGTGGAAGATCTGCTTACTCACATGAGTAAAGGCTACTAGCAGTAGGAAGGAAGATTAAGCTCTTAAGGCATGAAGTGCTAACGGGTCTGATGGTGAAGTGGCTCTGCAGTTGCTTATACTGTTGAGGATACAGCCTGTGACATAACACACTCAGCCATGCAAGCTTCATGTGCACATGTCCATGTCATAATACCAGCAACTTGCTAAGTGCACATAATCCCTCCCATCAGAGACACGAGGGTTACCTCCTTGTAAAAAGCATGTTAAAATCCTGAGAATATACACTGCCTTATGCTAACACTCAGTCGTACTTTGAATCATATAAGGGGGGGACACAGCTTGGGTGAGATACCCTGACCTCAGCAAGAGCCCTCTCCACCACTTGTCCGTATTTGCTAGCGTACTAAAGGGTCAGTGCAGCAGGAAAAAGTTTGAAAAGCTCTATTAAATGCAGAAAGATGATTCCTGCGGTGAAGGCAGCAGGAGGGGGCAGAGCATCCACCTTCCAGGGACAAGTTCTGGTGCTGAGGGTGTGCAGAATAGAGACCTTAATGAGGCAAACCACTGAACAGAGCTGAGTGATAACTAAGCTAACTTAGAGAGCTCATTCAAGTACGAGTGGAAATGGGGCTTTCCTCTTCACACAACCAGTCCAGGGTTGAGAACATTCAGAAAGTATTTAAAATCAGCGTTGCTACGAATGCGCTGTGAGCTTTGTGAGGTCCAGCTATGAGTCCTTTTGAGTACTGTGACCATATTTCATGCAGTGCTTCAAATTAATAATTAATACCTAATCCTATTAGGTATTATTATTATTAACCTCATTACTCACATCCAGCTTGATCATACTCTCATGGTCTATACATGAAGTGCTGCATGGTTTCATTCCAGCTCACTCTAGCTTTCAGCCCTATCAAACCTTTTGCTGAAACTTGCCAGCTGCTAGCAACTGTGCTTCCCCCCCCCCCCCCCCCCCATCCCTCCTGGGTGCCTTGACTTGCCTGTCTGGAATGCCACAGGATGCCTCTTGCCCTGGACACACAGGCTAGAAACCCATCACAAGGGAAATAATTTAATTACTTGTACCAAGCAAAGCATTTAGTTCAAATGCTTTATAGCACAGAAGAGCAGTGGCAGGCTCTAAACGTCTTCCCCAGAAAGCAGAATTGCCTTGGTTTTGGAATGGTTTTGGAATAAAATCTTCCAAAGCGGAAAAGAGAGATGAGCGGCAGAAATGACTGACAGCCGTTTCCTTCCTTCTGTTGTGGGCTATTTTCAGATATGATTGACAATGTCTTTCCTACTTTCTTCCTCTGAAGTCCACTTCTTTTCTAGCAAATACTCAGTTCCTTCCTCCTTTATCACTATTAGCAAGTGCACAGATGCTGGAGAGCAGCTACTTTCTGCGCGTGCAAAGACGGCAGTGCGTTTGCACAACTATTTTTCACCAGAGCAACCTTCCCAAAGCAACCTGAGCAAAAGGACCGGCTGCGCACCGCCCCGGAGACTCTGCTGGGGCAGAGCAGGCTCCAGCACGGTCAGCTCTTCCCAGAAGATGCTCCAGCAGCAATTTCCACGTGTGCTAACGACAGTAAAACGCTGCTGTTACATAGCATCCTTCTCACCAGCAGATCTCAAAGCACTTTACAACAGCAGCACCTCTCTCTCCTTTTCAGAGGCACAAATGATCAGTCCCCGTGTCATTTAGGAGGTCATCATAGAACCAAGAACGGAGGAAAAGGCACTTGAGCTGCCCAGCCACGGCTCCAGCCCCTAACCCACACTAGTCCTTCTCCCCAGCAAGAACTAGAGAAGGTGGTAAAGCTACTTTTATGCTGGTTTATGCTGGTGGGCAGTCAAGCCTATATCATAGCGACCTTGCTATTCACGTTGAGGATGCCTTGGATTTAAGTCCTTGTTTGACAGGTCTTCTCCTTCACCTTGCAAAGCCCAACCTAGAAAGGCAAGCCCTGGTGAAACGCAGGAGGCGGTGGGTTTGCAGCTGTGGCACGGCTTGAGGAAAACCCTGCGGCAGCACAGCTTGTTGAGACAACCTGCCCTCAGGTCAGATGGGACGCTACCGTCTTCCTGAGGCGACAGCCTGGTGCCGAGGAGCCTCAAATCCACCAGCTCTGGCTCCGAGCTGGTGTCTGGCGCGGCGATGAAGATGGGGCCAGGCTGCAGGCTGCAAGAGCTGGAGCAGTCGGGTGGAACTTCTCTTGGCCTTTCCCTAATCTGTCGGTGTTTGAGCACAAAACCTCAGGCTTTCATTCCTTTTTACAGATACATTCACGCTGTGATTATTCCAGGTTTTTTTCTGCTTCCATCCCCTGGGGATTGGCGATTCAGGCACGGACAAGACATCTTCTGCCAGCAGTTACCTGCTGCTCTTTGTCACCTTGCTCCAACACTACACCATGAGGGACCTGCTCCTCTCAGCCTTGCTGTGTCCTTTTTTTCCATCAGCTGTGAGTTTTTTCCTGACAAAAGGAACTGGAGCCCTCTTGTGTTGAGTTTTGAAGCTTGCAACAATCCTTTTAGAAATCCCTTTAGGTTAAGACACCCCAGCTTCACGGGATGCTGCTGCGGACGAGCTGCTATTAATAGGAACCCGTCTGCTCTGCTCAGCTTTGCTTTAGTAGCAACATTACATACAGTGACACTCCAAAAGAGATTTCAGCTTCAAAAGCCACAGACTTAATTAGAAAAAGATAAATGAAAAAAATCTTATGGTGTAAAACCAGCCTGCTCCAATCTCTGCTACTGAAAAAGGTGGCTTTTGTAATCACTGGAGTTTAATTAGTAGGGTACAGTATACGCCAACTGTGTTAGGAGGCATATATTGGAAAGAGCAATGATGACTGTAGGATTTGCAATTTCTCTTGACTTTCAAAGCTGCATGGAATAAGCCAATCTCTGTTCACATCTACTACAGAGCTGTGCAAAATGACTGGTTTCCACTGAGGGGAAACGGAGTGAGTTTCCCTAAACCTGAGATCTTTCAGTATGTGGCTATGGTAGAACAGCACACACACTTTGGAAGAGGCAGCATCCTAATTGCTGAGAATTCCTGGGATTATTTGAAACTGAAGTAGGTTTGGTGTTATTTTTAATTAATTTTATTTATAAATTATGCTTTTCTGACTCTTCTAGTGATATCAGCTTGACAGTGAAAGCTGATGTTGAAACCACCTTCAATACAAGTATCAGTATTATATTTTAAGAGACTATTATTTATGCAACCACAATCACAACACTTTTTCAAAGTTGGAGAAAACCTAAGATTATATTTGCCTTGGGTTTTTGAGTGTGGAGATATTTTTATTTGTCGTAATACCCTTCTGATAAAAGTTGCTATAAAACAAGCTATTCAAAGATATTTAAAATTGTTTCTATTGCAGACTCATTTAAGACATCCTAAAAAAATTGTTACTTGTGCTCCTAAGTCCTGTATACAGGATTCCAACAGTCTCTAGACAGGGGTCTTAATTCTATATTGTGCATTTTAAGGCCATTTTATTAGAAGCTATTAGTCCTATTTTATTATTATTATTTTTATTCTTATTGTTCTTGGTGTTTCTGTTGTTATTTGCTGCAAATTGCAATGGTATTGTAGAGACTTGTGAGATGACAAGGTCCTTGCCCTGTAACGCTCAAGCAGAGTGACACATGCTCTATGGAATAACTTCACATATTACATGGCCTTGTAGAGACACACTCCCTATGAAAGTCAGCCTTAAAAGGTCCCACAAAGGAAGCAATTTCTAAAGAGGGTTTTGATGGTGGGGAAGAAGAGAGCTCACGTTATTAGCATGAGTTGAGCCCCCTCTGCCACCAGTGCAACACTTGGAAGACTGAGACCCAAGACTTTCCCAGAGGATGTAGTCACTAGCAAAGAAGTAGATGCGAACGTGCCTTTCACTGCTTTTGTTGCACGCTGCCATCTCCCGTCTCCAAATCCAATCCAAGACCACGTGTTTCCCTGTGTGAAAGAGAGAACCTGAGCTGTGGACCAAGATTCTCTGCATTGACTAGAGCTTTCCAAACAGCTAGCTTGTAAGATAGTACAGGCACATGGCTTTTTATGAACTGCTAAGACATTTTCTCAAAATTCAGGCCTTTTAAAGAAGCTTCCAGTTGTTCTCTTGAAAAAAAAAAAAAAGTATTAATAAAAATGCCCCAAAGCATTAATCACTTAAAAAATCTCTTTACATTTGGTTGGCAATGTAGATGTATTCAGTACAGATGAAGGTCATGCTTGATCTCTCTCCATTTTGCTTCTTGGTTCTCACCATATGTCAAAGATCACGATTATAACCTGACACAGAAGTATCTTCAGCAAGTGATGCATTTCCTCTGCTTGTAGTTAAACACAACACCTACAGACAAAATGATATTTTAGGGTTCAAAACTACAGTAACAATAACTGGAAGAGATAATTTATAGGTGTTTCAGCTTTTACTGTCTGGATTGCAGAGTGCATCAGGGATTGAACAACAGCATGCAGTTGCTGACTTTCGCCACAGGACAGCTGAAATGGAAATAATTGATGCCCATAGTACCTTTCACTGCGAGAGAGTTCCTAATACCTCATGCAAACAGCAGCTGTGTGTCTGAGAGACACAGCGGTCTAACGAAGCAAAGAAGGAAGACTCTGACAGAAGACATTATGGTAATGTACTGTAATGGGGCTTGCTGATTTGAATAAAGTAGCATGTTAAACACTCCACAGTCTCTTTACTGTGTTCCATGGCCCTATTTACAACTCTATATTTAAGATGTTTGCACTCAATACAATTTGAGACAAGCTAACACGCCCAGATTACAATATTTTTCCATTTATTTTATTTTTAAAAATTTAAAAAGGATACATAGAAACTTTGTCCCTTGGTGGAAACCTGACAGCTGTGAACAAGCTTTGCAGCAGCATTCCCATCATTTGCCTCTTGGATGCATCTTTTGAAATGAAACCTTTGTCCCCCGTCCAAGGTCAGCACAAAGTCACCTGTCACTTGTAGAAACACTACTGGTCTCGGAAAACAGCTAACACTTGTTTTTGTAGTCATTAGAGCAATAAACGTGCTTTATTACCCATTCATAATGGGGGGAAAAAGCAAACATTAATAAACTTACCTATTAATAGCTGCGGAGCACCATAACCCATGTTGTATGAATGGTATTGTGCCTCACCCCAGGCCCTGGTTGAGCACACGTGTTCCTGTCAACTGAGTCAAGCACATGCTGTAATAAAAACAGATGATGGATGAGATGATAATGTATACCATTAAATGATTACAGTCTACTGCTCCCTTGAGTAGACACTCTGCAGCACTCTGTTCTTCAGCCATCTTTTGCAATCCAGCCTCTCCTTCTACACCCAGATTAGAATGTCCATTGTTCCTTCTGCTGCTGGACACCCTCTCCCAGAATATCTCCCTCTGCCACCTTCACCTTCTCAAACATGGTCGGCTTCGTCATCCGTACGGAGTAGCTGATGGGCCAGTAGCTGGACAGGCTGGGTGCCATCGACCGCTGCCATGTGGGAAGCTGCCCGAGCCTCTGGTCTTGGCCAAGGGAAGAATTAGACCCTAAGGGTCCGATCCTCTTCCCATCCCCTCCATCCATCGAGATCGCAGCTTGCATCTATAAAAGGAGTCACAGTTTCTTTAAGCTACACATTTTGTTTGTAGTTTTAATTAAATCTGATGTTTAACTTGAAATGCAAACCTTTGTTTTCTTCAAAGTTCCTTGACATAATTTTTCTTAAAATTAAGGAAACTTAAAATGAAAAATTCTCACAGAAATGTAAATGTTTAATTTCATTAATGGCAAAATGGCTTTTTATGAAGAGCTTAATTAAAACTGTGCAATTCACAACTTTCTGAAATAGCTGAACCAGTGATTATTTGTTTATTTAGTTGATATATTTGTCTCGGCTGAGAGATTTTGCAGCTAAATCTTTCTCTCTGTTTTACCTAGGGACTCTGCTGATCTCTGGGGCTCAGAGCTGTGCGTCCTGTGGGTTGGTCTTAAAGCATCTCTTGTATTGTCTCCCTGCTCCTCAGACATTGTTTTGCTTGTGAAGGTGGCATCTGGTCCTTAATCATTTGACTTTGTTTTGCCTGGTACTCTCCATGTAACACATGAGGAGCTCAAGAGTGCCGCTACTGGTGGAATGTTTCTGCATACATAATTAACATCTTCCCTATAGGTTCGGCAATTACCTAAAATCCTCCAGTGGAAGCGTGGATTTGGTTGGTCCACAAGAACCTGATGGTTGAGGGTTGTCTCTGGTGCCTGTAAATTGGGAATTCTTGGCTTAACAAGATGGTGCTGAAGAACAGGGTGCTAAAACCTACCAACCACGGCACACTAAGAGGAGCTTTGCATGCAATTTCCCTGCCCCCTTTGAGGGGCGAAGACAACCGCGAGCTGACGCCATCCATCACAGCGTACCACGCCACGCGATACGATGCTGAAGAGGAAGGCCACGCAGCCAAGTGTTGGGCAGGACCGTCAGGACCACACGGGAACCTGCGGTGCGGCCGTCCCCAGCTGCTCGTAGCTTCTCTGCTGCGCAAGGAGCCCTCTGCGATGTGCATCGTGGAAAAAGGATGGCCAGCAGCATCTGGCGGGGGCGGTGGGAGGCAGCCTTGAAGTCAGGGAGAGCTGTGACACTGCACCGCAATGTCATGAGCTGCTACTGCTCGTAGGGCCGGGGAGAATACATGAGAATTGACAGTGAGGTCAGGGAGATAATATGAAGGAGCTAAAGCGGCTGGAAACCTGGAGAGAAAATGACAAGTTCTTTTGCACTTTTTGAAGCTGAACCTTATTTACTTCTGGGGACAGATGATCTGAAGAACTGATGTAAACTAGTGGGTAAGTTAGAAATTCCTGGAAACTAAGAAAAAACATGTGGGTAAAGAGTAGCAGAGGAAAAAGAGGTGAGGATAATTTTGGATCTAAAATCAGTCCTGATAGAATTTTTCATTTTATTTAAGGAAACATGCAGAAGATAACTCATTGGTAAAAAAAAAACCCAACAAACAAAACCCGAACAACAATACAACCAAAGGTATTCATGTGTGACTAGAGCTGAAGTGCAATTTTCTCAATGGCATGATGGTCATCCTTGTTGGGTTTTTCTTTAGCATATACAGGGGAGGAGGGAGACAGCACTCAGCCAGTAGCTCCCCTGACAAGGCAAATCTTTCATCTTGCATAAACCTAATGTAATTCCCTTCTTCCCACAGGAACTGTGCTGTGGACACTGAATCCCTGGTCCATAACACCCGGTGAGCAGGTGTTAGAGGGCAGGAAGCGCTCGGCACAGGTTAGGTTCAACAGAGAGACAATTTGCCGAATGTCCCAAGTTTAAGTGAATCATGTTTTAAGTTCTACAAATGTAGGAATGCAAACTGGCCGACAAACTTTTGTGAAATGGACCACGAGTCATGATTAATTTATCAAGCTGTTCTAAATACATCAACTAAAATAATGGAAATATAAACAAAAGTTACATAATTCCTCCTTGCCTGTGCTTGGGCCCTGCTTGTAATGGCGGATATATAAACTGAACTAGAGCGTATAAAAAGATTTCCAAGAAAAAGCCTTTGTTTAATGTTTCCAGTGCATCAGATATTCCACTTGCCTCCCAGATGCATATATTCCAAATCATGCTTTTGCTGTCCACAGAAAATTCCTCCATCTATTTATACTTTCAAATCTGTGATCTTATACATTAATAAATAGTAATGAAGTCCTGAAGTAAATACCAATGTTATGGTTTCACTGGAGATCTTGCTGACATTTATAAATATCTTCAGCTTTCATGGTTCAGGACACTGGCAGAGCTCACAGATTCTGTTAAATTTTATCATGGAATTGTACGTATGGTCTCTCTTTTGAAAGTATAATGCGTGGGGTTTATGGAATATTTCTGTTAGGCAGCACTGCATGTGTTTGCTTGCTTTATGAAAAGCCACGTTTCTGCGTGGGTGTATCTTAGCTGACCTACTAACCCCACCATTTTTCATCTCAGCTGACACCTAACACCACACATAGTCTGGACTTTACCAAGCTGTGGAAATGTTCCTATCTTGTGATTACTCACTACTCTGAATTAGTCATCCATTTATATCTCTGTCCACTTATACGCTAGGAGATAATCCAACAAGACTAATAGCCATTTCACTTCTCGTGCATGCCTTTGTCTATCAACAGGATTACAGGACTTGGTTCCCCATGGAGGAAAGTTTAGCTCAGTGACCCAAGAAAAACTTTCCAATCGCACGCTGTCTTTGCCCTGCTCCAAAAGGTGAGAGAGGAATTTCACAACACAGCCTGGAACTGAACCTGGCATGGGACAGTCCTGGGGCAGGGATTTTGCTGCTGGGATAAGGCCAAGTTGAAGAGCTGAAGAGCATCAGTAGCAATTAGTTTGAGTCTGGCTTCTCCCAGAGATGTTTAAGTGACCAAGAGCAAAGGACTTGGGACAGAACTTCATTTCAGCCTCAGATTCAGGGGTGGTACAGTGATCTCTGAGCCAGTTTCTTGCTGAAACCTCCTGATCATGAAATACTGCCTAACTGTGCAAAAAGACAAATGCCATAACATACATTCCTTCAATAAACAGAGTCCTAAGTATCAAGAATCTCACATTTATACAAAAGATGGGGAATTAGAAGGGAATTCTCCACTCCAGAGAACTATGTCCAAGCATGGCTTTGCTTCTTGTACAACAGGGAAGACCACTGCTGCCTCTGGGTCTCCCAAAGGTCCTCCCATCCAAGCAGGAATCAAATCGCTCCAGTCCCTGATGTCTGCTGCTAGGACTGGTAGGAATTCAGCAACTTCCAGGTAAAATAATGGTTAAAGCTCCTTTTTGACATGGTTAAACTTTCACACTCCAAGGGAGTCCCATGCTCAGTCATCCCTCCTCTAACACTGGAATCGATGGAGGCCGCGGGACAGTCAGAGTGAGGGGAACTGTTCAGACAAAACTTCCTTGGTTTGTGTGCGGAAGATCTCGTGCAGATACAGATGCTCCCAGTAACTCTGCGCTGCCTGCCTGGGATGATGAAAGGAACTTCCGTCACTTGCTAGATGGATTCTGCCAGCACTTCTGAAGCCCTAACACTACTAGCATTTAAAGGAACTTATAAATATTATGTATTATCTCTTTGGGAAACTTTTTATAGCTGAACCTCTGGGAACAGCCACCTTAATCCCCTGTTCGGTCACTAGAGACACGAGAGCTGTGATTGCCACTGCTACTGCTGAGGATGAGACCTTGAAGAGATTGGCCAAGGCAAGTAGGATGGACTACTATTGATCTCAGCAGCAGGTGGGATTTTGCTTGCAGGCTACATGACGGCAGCTCTGAGCGCACTGTGTAAAACCAGTTTTTAAGAGAATGCATGAAAGATCTTTAGACTGTCTTCTCTCCAGATTTCCAGAGATGTATTTATACCGGCCTAAAATAAATGTAACATAGAGGAAGGGAGAACGGCTTGCTGCATATGCCACAATACAGATCAAGTCAAGCGAAAAAGCCAGCGTTGGTGGCACATGAAAAATTAGCTCCCTGAAGCAAAGTAGGCAACGACTTATTTATGCTGGCTGGAAAAACTGCTTGTTCTATACACTTGTTCTTCTCCTACCTATAGCTCTTCCCAAGTAAGGCTGACTAGCCTGGTGATTTTGCCTATCAGATCTTTTTATTAGACGTAACAATGTCTGTAGATGCTGCCTAACGTAACGTGTGAGTTAAAGCACTTGGCAGTGAATCATGGGTTAAGACATGTAACTCCGTCCCCAATTATCTTCATTCTGATAAAGGGAGGAAAAGCAGTGATGAAATAATTGTGTACTTAAATGAAGGTTGTAAGGTCATGTTCTGATCCATATTTAGCAGTGTTAAATTGCAAAATAGCACAACGATGTCTGCTTACATTCAACAGAAAACTGGAGAAAAGTGTTTGCCCTAATGTCCAACCTCAGAGACCTGAGGAGGCTTGTACAGAAGAGAAACAACTCCGTTCTTGTGTCTGTACCAATGCCAGGAGCTGGCCCGGCAGTGAACTGAGACCGAGATTAAAACACTAGAACTGCTTTCAGCACACGCAGTGAGTCTGGTAGGACCCCAGCCACTGCCTCTGCTTTGCCTTTTCGGTGGCTGAAGACTTTGTCCAACCTGTAGACACGTGCATGACCCCCACCAAATGCTTCACGGCATCGCAGTGTGCAAAGACCCCATTCGAGACTCAAGGGCTGTGCAGAGGCAGATGCGGTCCTTGCCGGGAAGACCAGCTGGTTGGTTTGAAACCTGCAGAAAAGAACCGTAGGGTAAGGGGAGCGGGAGGGAAGGGCGAGGGCAGTTGGATGTGCAGTCTCTGTGTCCCATTAAGGGAAAGCTAGCTGAATATTGCTAAAAATCACAGCTGGAAAAATGAATTTTAAACATCTTTATGTGAACTCACCTAATTAGCGCACTGTTTGCCTTATTGGTTGGAACGTCTCACTACTAACCAAATCATTTCTTGAGCTATTTTCTTGCTAACATGTATAATTACTCCCAGTTCAGATAAGCCCAAAGGTAACAAAACCCCATCCTTTCCACATTTTTTTTCATTTTGATTCTCCAAAGATGAGGTCTTCTAAAGGTCATATCTTGACAGAATTCCTTTTTTACCCCCCTGTTGTGCTAAAATAGATCAGTATTATTGACCTTGACAACAATGCCTGAAAGGTTTAGTGACAATCTATTCTGTATCAATGAGCACATAAAACTGCTTTTATGGGCTGGGGCACTCTCCGTGCATTTGATAGCAGGCAGATCGGCTTTTCTTGACAAGGCATCGAGTAAAAAGATTTAATGTATCCATCTCAATGTGAATTGGATCGTACCCTCCTGACATGAGATCCCCAGCCCCAGGGAGAACCGTGCTCAGCGCTGTGTTGCTGCATTAGTCATTTGTAATGGCTACACGAAGAAACAGAGCATGACAAGAGCTAAATAATGTTGTGAGTGTGGAAGTGTCCAGGTTTCCCCAGCCTCGCTGCTTTCTTAGACTTTTTAAACATGAAAAGCAATAGAATGCTTTTAAAGGGGGCTTATTTTTCCTTTGAAACTAGTCTTTTTTGAAGCAGGCTGTGTAAAGGTAGACGTTGCACGATGAATAAGGCAGCCGTGGGTCCCGTTAAGGATCTGACAAGAACTCTGCGTTGGCTCTTTCAAGTGGCTTCAGATTTGGGGTGGTAAAGCAGCTGATCCACTAACGTTTAACTGCTCTCCTGTTGCTGACTCCGGTTTCGAAGGCGCCAGTCCTCAGCCTGTTGTGTACTCTAACACCTGCTCTGGGGCAATAGGTCCCTCTTAATTGAATTTTTCTTTTCTTCCAAATTCTTTTCTTCACTGATGCCCACTCCAAAATAATCAACAAAAATAGAGTTTAATCTCTGTATTTGGTGAAATTATGGCCCAAATGAAGGCAATGCAAATGTGCCAGTGGTGTGATTGGGGGCAGGTTTTCACTTGTTTAGTTAGAAACAGGTTTTGCCAGAATCCTGACTCTTTCCCCTTGAGTTACGGTGATTACTGGGGGAGAGGGGAAGGGGGAAGGGAGAGGAAAAAACTATGATAGACATATAGATGAATAAAAAAATCACACAGTGGGGAAATGTACAATGACTATTGTTATTCTGCTGTTTTATATTAAAATTTGAAAAACAAGGCACATGAAAAAAAAGAAGACAAGGTGGAAATTAAGAGCTTTGTTTCAGAATTTACATTTCTCTGGTTTAAGGGGTTATAAATAATCCTTCCTAATGGGCTGAGTTACCTCCCATCATTAGTCTTATCGCCACAATGCCTGTTCTATCATGTTGTTCATTTCAGGGTCAAAAAATTCACCTGGAAGAGCAGCAACACACAGCAGATTTCCCCGAACCCAAGCAGGGAAACTTGTTAACCAGCCCTTTCACTACTCCACTACTGGGAAGTCAACCAAAGCTTTGCGTATTTGGCTTCAGGGGGGTCCTCCCCTGTATTACCGTGCCTAGAAGTGGCCTGGAAGCATCACGGCAACTCTTCGTGATCTCTTCTGGAGATGCAGGATTGTTGTCCGAGGATCAACAGCTTCTGTATCTGTACAAAGGCAACTGGTATAATTGAAAACATTTGGAGAGGAAAGGTGTAACTCACTGTGGCACAACCCTCAGGACTGGAGAAACAGTGAGTACAGGTACACCATCCTTCCCACCTGTGTGGGGACAAGGGATGGAACTGGGATGAATGTTTGCCTGGGTGCACACACATCACTGAGAGACCCCTAAAAATCCCATCCTCCTTTCCTTTTCAAAAGAAAGAGTACCGCATTAATCTCCCAAGAAAGGACGTTCCCGTATTTCATATTTGACCCATATGAGCACATTTGATTTCTGCAGTGGCAGAAGGCACAGAGAATTGCCAAAAAAGAGCTTTGATCGTGGTAAGCTCAGCTGCATCACACATCTCTGTGCATGTCAAGGACCACCACCACTGCTTACAACATCGGTTGAGTGCAGCACAGTTACTGCAGGTCTAAGAAATCCAGCTCAGATGGCTGGTAAAGCAAAGTCACTGGCATTCAGATTCCCGCTTCAGTCATTTAAAGGGCAGTTTGCAGATCAAAAGGGTCTTGGAAAAAACGAAGACACAGGTTATTTGAAATACAATCTTAGCTGGAATAAGCCACCGTGGGGTTCCTTTCCGAAGGCAGCCCCTACCTCCAGGTGTTGCTCTGGGAATGAGAACAAAAGGGGGAGGTAGTGGAGGATGAACAAAACCCCGCAAAAGTCAAGGAAAGAATGAGGAGAAACAGACAAAAGATTAATCGTTCCATCACCGGCAGACTCCTGAGCGGGTCATTTGTTCTTCCCGCATGAAAAGTCCTTCCATTGCCATCCAAAACAATCACCTGGCATTTAGCTTGCCTTCAGCCCTTTTCCCCCATTTCAAGCACGTAATTATTTACACCAGGTGCATTGCTTCAACCCATCTCTTATGACGTCCCCATTCACAAGTAAAGGATTGTAATTTGCCAGCCTTCACTGAAGTTTCTTTGTACAAGTCTCCTACCCTGGGTGTAACGTTACATTGACAAGCGGCACGGCACAATGGAAAGGGAAATAGAATTTACCCGGTGAACAAAGGGCATTAGTGCTCCCTGCCTCTAACCCCAGGTGACTGTACAGAGCTGACTGCAGGGTCTCTGGTGACAGAAGGCTTGGGTCCTATAAAAACCGTGAGCGTGGCGGCAGCGCTGGCAGACAGCTACACCTGCGGCAGCCCACGGCTGCACGCAACCACGCCGCTTTGTGCCGTTACTTCGGGTAAATGCTGCCGGTCCTATTTAAAGTTTAAATTAATGAAAGATTTTAGCTGGCAGGGTCCTCGGTGCTGATGGAGGGTATTCAACTCAAGCAGCGTTCACCCCCAGCTGCTGACAGAAGATTGCCCCATCGCTGCTTGATTCGCACTGCGTGGTCTGGCCTTTTGTGCACGGAGTTGTCCTGAACTCTGCTGACGGCTGCATTCAGGATCAGGTGCGGTAATAGAAATGCTGTGAAAACTCAGGTCTCGTGGCACCCGTGACGCTGCCTCTTTGTTTCGCTGAAGCTCCCAGAATTTGCCTGTTGCACCCACACGGGGCAGGACCCGTCCCTTTGTGTGCGGCCAGGAACTCTCCCTGGCCAGGGCTGATCCATGACAGATGCCCCTGGGCTCTGCTGTACAACAAATAAACAGCGACAACAATAACGAGGGAAAAGTGAGAAGTGGGATTATTTTGGTTTGCAGCTCCTGTCCTTTGATTTGGTTTGATGTAGCAAGTCCAGGCAGGGATGAACCCAGGGATGAAGGGAGTCTGAGTGCTCCCCATTTTGCTCTGGCTATGTAGCACACATGCCACTGCATGCAAGGCTGCTTGCAAGCACAATCCCTTTTCACCCATCTAAATCAAAGGTGTCTCCCATCTTTCCCTCCCAGAAAAATCCCAAGGTCACGGACCACACAGAGTTGCAAATTATAATACTGAGACAATGATGCCAGATAAACACTGTCTCTCTCATCACTTCTCATTGCTTCTTCTCCCTGAAAAGCGTGTGCAATAAGCTAAACAAGTCCTGGATGCTAGAAAGGAGAAATTCCTGCTTGTTCAACTTCAGCCTATATCCCCCAGCCTCTGTGGTCTCATCCAGACTTACAGTGGAGGCAGTGGGAGCCCCGGTCTCTTCTTTTCAGAAGCAATTCTGATTCCCAATGAATATGCGGCGTACTCTGGCCATGCCTTCTTGTGATCCTGCCCAAATTTGCTCTTTTAAAAACGGCCGTCCACTGCTCCTAGTCTGGCCTCCAACCAGGACGCCAGAGAAGGGTGCACCGGGGAAGGGTCACCACACCGTGACTCACATGTCGCAACTGGAAAAGTGGTGTACCCCAGGGGTTGATGGAGGGGCCAATACTGTTTAACCTCTTCATTACTGACCTGGGTGAGAGGGAAGAGTGCTCCCTCAGCAGGTTTGAAAATGGTATAAAATTTGGAGGAGCGGTTGATACACCAGAGGGCTGTGCTGCTGTTCAGGGGGACTTTGACAAGATGGAGAAGCATGTCAACAGCAATCTTATGAAGTTCAACAACTGGAAATGCAAAATCCTGCAGAGGGGAGAAAAAAAACCCGCACGCACCAGCACAGGCTGGGGACCGACTGGCTGGAAAGCAGCCTTGCACAGAAATACCTGTGGGTCCTGTTGGACACCAGGTTGTCCACGGGCCAGGCATGTGCCCTCATGGCACAGAAGCCCAATGGTCTCCTGGGCTGCCTTAGGCAGAGCGTTGCCAGCAGGTCAAGGGTAGTGACACCCGTGAAAGGCTGGTAGAGTACGGGGAAATCTGTCTCGGACAGGTAAGGTCGCTGGGAGCTTTGTGGCGGTGGTGGCCCTGCCTCAGCAGAGAGCTCTCGGCTCTGCTGCCATACACGCTGCGCAGACGCTTGAAGATTTCCAGTCCCACCACAAAACCTCAGCCCTGCTGACAGCTGCATGGCCATTAAACCAGAGGTTACAGGCAGCGCTGCAGGAAAGATACCCAGCAGGGGAAGAAAGGGTTGGGTGTGCTTCTGCACATATAAAACCCCATTTTTTAATAATTTTTCCATTTCTTTCACTTTCTAATCTGTTGCCAGATGCACAAAGAAAAGTCAGGGGAAGGCAGCGGTACAGAAGTCGCTTCCTCTGAACGTCCCCAAAGCAGCGGCTTACAACAGACTTGGAGAACAGCATGCTGCTGGCTGCGCCGGCAGGCAGCTTTGCTGAACTCAGCACAACCTTCTGCTAAGGCCTCTTCTGCTGTCTGACTTACCCTTGGTA
Organism: Astur gentilis; assembly: GCF_929443795.1. NCBI lineage: Eukaryota > Metazoa > Chordata > Aves > Accipitriformes > Accipitridae > Astur > Astur gentilis. Next base: position 16,846,916 of record NC_064904.1, read on the forward strand.
GAGCACTGCTCCTTCTGACACAAGCGTGCCCGTTGCTCGCTGTGAAACACGCTACCGAGGCACCTTTCTGCTCTTCCTGCAGATGCTTCTGACTCATGCTGATCTACCAAAGATTAGGGAATCCAGCTTTTGAAGTGCTCCGAGACACGGGCTTTGAAAGAAAGTAATTAATTGAAGCAACATTGGTCCAAGCCCTATCAAGGCAGAAATCAGACAGAGGCAGGAGGAATGTCCTTGAGCCTTTTTTTCGTGGCTTCCTCTGACCCGCAGGCTGGAGGAAGAAGTGGGCAGATGTTTCAAATGGAGACATTACATCACTGGGTTTTTATATCCTCCATCTGTATGAACTGTAAGACATAAGCGGGGCCAAGCATAAGTATTCCTAAAGAAATTAAGGCATGAGCAAGGCACGTGCACAGCCCCAGGGTGTAGCTTGCAATATGGGAGAAGTTTGGCTGCCCTCTGGGCCAAATGAAGATCTGTCCCTCCTTCCTATCTCTTCCACCTTCTCCCTATAAACCTGCAGTTGCCTGTAGAGCTCCCAGGACAGCTGGCCATGCCCAGGACCATCTGTGCCCTCATTGAAATCGGTGTTAGTGAGTTAAAACCAGGAACACCGGAAAATAATTTTCTCAAGGGACGCTTCTCTTCTAGGGCATTTGAAATACCAGCCTCAGCTTTGCTGTTTGATGCAGTAGGTATTTCTCCCATGGACAAGTTACTTTAAATTGGAGAGGAATAGCATAAAAAAGTAATAAAACCTGCCTACCTCCAAACTGGACTTGATCCCAAGCACTGCAGAAGATGGGCCCACCAGTGGGATGAGGATCCTACTCAATACGCAAGCCCTCACCAGGCTTTTGCTTGCCTGTTTCTCCATGGTTTCCCCAGGTCACCCCACAACTACCCTTAGAGGTTTTCCTCAGTTGCTGAAAAGAGCAGCACAGAAATGGGTAAGAGGCTGCACCGCAGCATTTTTGGAGTTTTCAGGTTCACTTGGGTCCCAGACATGACAACAGCACGTCTGTGTGTCCCACCCCACCACCTCTCACTGCCTGACTCTCCCAGAAGAGGAAGCGCTGTTTTACAGCTGAAGAGCAGAATTAAAGACGTCCTCCTCTTGGAAAGGCTTTGACATCCCTAGGTGAAAGTTTTTGCTCAGTAAGAAGCATTGCAGACTGCAGGCGTAGGTTTACTATATTGCAACATCCTGATTTTTGAAGCACGCTGCAAATGCAAGGTTTTTATCAGAGACTACAGATTTAGCCTGTAGATGAATAGGAGACCACCAGCTTTTGATTTTCTAGTAACTTTTTATTGATTCTACTTGATTGTCTATTATCTTTTTATTAATTCTATTTGATTTTCTATTAACTTTCTATTAATTTTTCTATTTTGATTTTCTATTCCATTTCCTCTGCTATTTTTTTCATCATTCTGCATTATAATCAGTTGAGATGAACAGACAGTTCTGGCCTCTTCCCATTCATTACATGGTATGGTTTTGTTTTTCATTAACTTCTCCCTCTGCTGCTTTTTGTTCTGGAAAGCATCCCCTGCCTGCAAAGAGAAAGAGAAGGTGGGTGCAGCATTTTGACCCCCAAATTTTTGTCCGAATTATTACTGCTGAGATGTCTGGACCTTGACTTCATACTGGCCGCATTTTCTACTGCTCAGTTCTGCAGCAGCCAGACTTAGTGGCAACAGCCCAGATCCAGCATTCACCACTAACCAGGAGAAAGAGGCCATCCTATTCTAGGACATCTCCCTGAGAACAGGCAGACAATTATTTGAAGCACAGGAGGAAAGGGGGTGAGAAAACTTCAGTAGCGACAGCCTATTTTACAAGCATCTACAAGTCTCATTTACAAAAAGGAGATTACTGCAGGAAAATTCAGTGTTCACAGCTGGCTGGAAAAATCCCTCAACTATAGTTTCCTTTGACTCTCCCTTCTGCAACAGTTGGGACTCGGTCTGAAATTCAAATTAACTTTCATACCCAGCCTACAATTCCATTTTGTGCCCCAAAGCAAAATTTCCTGCATAATTGTGTGTATTTAGGTCAGTTCTCCATTGTTCACTTCTGCAAAGAAAATAGCTGATTTGCTAGTGGAGAAAATTCCTAATACAGTTTTCAAAAGCACTTTTGCAATTAGAGATTGTGCTCCTAAATGAGACTGGAACATAGGCATGTATTTGCTTGGGTAATGTCTTGAGACTTTTTATGTCTGTTTTTGACAGCAGGGTGACTCCGTTTAAACACAGACCATTTTTGACATTAATACAGGAATAAGCTGGTTTGCCAAACTATATTTTAACTTCTATCAAATATTAACCATAAGTACGTGGTATGTGCAAATATTAATCTAACTAATTAACATTTAATCTAGAGAAATAACACTTACCATCTTTTCCTGTTAAAAGGTTCTTTTCACTGCAGCTTTTCCCTACGCTTAATTTGTATGAATTTTTTTTGTTTCTAAATTTCTCCTGTGAGAAGTACTCTGTTAGTATCTTCTGTTTATGTTTGACTGCAAAGCACCAGCCACATGCATGGACAGATCCGTATAAACATTTTAACTCATGCGGGCATCAAACTAAAACAAAATATTCTGAGCTGAATGTAATGACTAAGAAAGCTCTCTTGAATGCTCAGTTAATTGGCTTAGACCAGAGATCTACGCAAAGCAATGCCTTTATCTCTGTATCTTGCAATGAAGCAAGGAGCACGACTCAAAATGTGTATTTTCTCTACGTCTTAGAGACCCATGCTCTGATTTTGCGGCTTCATAAATATTTTTGTGAACGTGCTGCCAGAACAGGTCCGAACAGTTTGAACACATCATGCAAAGGCCCCATCAGGGCTGTAATTCAGGGCAATGACACCAAAGGTCAGGTGGTGGAAAGCCAAAAACTGATGCTACATGTAGATTTCTAGGCATTAATTAAAAAATCACATCAAATCTCTACCACCCCACCCCCCCAGACACTTGCGAGGGACAACAAAGCGTGGCAGATCTACCTCAGGATGCTGGGAGAGAGGGGAAAAAGAATCAGGTCAAAGCACACAATATACAAACCCTTGGGATGCCGTAGGGCACAGTATGCAACGACCTCAGACTGTTTTGAAAATCGATTACAGAAGGCCTTCAGCTGAATGGAGTCAATGACCCTATCTATGCATGGCAAAAGGAAAACAGCTACATCTTCTCTGAGCTAATATGCACGAGGGTTCCTGGCCCAAGAACATGGTGGCTAGCAAAAGGAGACCTATGGAAATAGCTCCTCCCAGCTGTTCTTCTTCAGACCAGGAGAGGAAAACATTGGCTTTCTTTTCATAAAGATTTCATTTCCATGAGATCAAAATAGACGAACCCCAGCTTTCCTCCTGCCCTTCGAAAAAACATCACCAGCTGTGCTAAGGGTCACGATGTAATAGACAAAGAACGTGTGTAATTCAGGAACTGCAACTGCCTAATGAAATATATGTCAAAAGAGACAGCTGGCCTGAAGGCTTGGGCTGCCCACTGTCTTTGTCTTAAGGTTTTCTCTAGCTAGAAGTACAGGAGAATTAGGACTGGTGAAATGGGGTGAGTTTTATCTGGTATATCCAATTGCCAGTGTCTCCTTTTTTGCACTTAAGCTCGCACCCTTCAGGATTTGTAACTACTGCCCAGTTAAAGCTGTTCTGCTTGGACAGCGTAAGCCATAACCAACACGTGAGAACGAAGGGTTTTCCTGCCGGTGAGCAGAGCATTCAAACACAGGAGAGAACCATTGAGTGTGATTTGGGTAGCAAAGAAGTGGCAACATTAAGACTCGTGATGCTCCAACACACATAGAAAAATGAGTCTTATTGTGTTACTACTTGGGAAAGACTCTGCTTCTGATAGCTGTTTCCATCATCCTCATTACTTCAAGAGAACTAGTGAAGTTCTTCATTCAGTGACATGCATCGAGTCTGCACTCTCCATCAGCACTTAAAGTGCAAAAGATATTTATGATAACCGTATAAAAACACTTGAAAACTGATAAAGATGGAAGAATTGTATCAGAAAAAGTGTGGCCAGCAGGACTAGGGAAGTGATCATCCCCCCAGACTCGGCACTGGTGAGACCTCACCTCGAATAGTGTGTTCAGTTTTGGGCCCCTCACTACAAGAAAGATGTTGAGGTGTTGGAGGGTGACCAAAGAAGAGCAGTGAAGCTGGTGAAGGGGCTAGAGAGGATGGTGAAGGCTTTTACGAAGAGCAGCTGAGGGAACTGGGACTGTTTAGTCTGAAGAAAAGGAGGCTGAGAAGCAGAGACCTTATCGCTCTCTACAACTACCTGAAAGGAGGTTGTGGCGAGTTGGGTGTTGGTTTCTTTTCCCAAGTACCAAGTGATAGGACAAGAGGAAATGGCCTCAAGTTGTGCCAGGGGAGGTTTAGATTGGATATTAGGAAAAATTTCTTCACCGAAAGGGTTGTCGAGCATTGGAACAGGCTGCCCAGGGAAGTGGTTGAGTCGCCATCCCTGGAGGTATTTAAAAAATGTGTAGACAGGGTGGTCAGGGACATGTTTTAGTGATGGAGTTGGCAGGTTCACGGTTGGACTTGATGACCTTAAGGGTCTTTTCCAACCTCAACGATTCTATGATTCTATGAATTGGGAATAAGGTTGGAGACCACTACTTCTAAAAAAACTTGTAAATTGGAGCACAGGGATTACATCGCTTAAAAACATAGACTCTTCAAACATGGAGAACATGATACACCAGCACCAGTTCACTAGACTAAACACATTTTCCAAGCAATGGTGCAAAAACCTTTTGAAGTCAAGCAATACTGAAGTAAAAAAAATAAAAAAGGGTCAAAAGTAGCTCCATTAATTTTCTTTGCCTTAGCTACTGTAGACTGTACAATTGTGTCTTCCTCTGTTTCTCTTTCTTCTTTCAGAAAAACCCATAGCAACAGTAGAGGAAATGAATTGTGGGTTCAGTGCCATAAAAACATACGAACGGACTTACTTTTAAGCACGCGAGCAGCTCACTGGCTTCAGCTGGGACTGAATGTTCAGCATATGCTGCAGGGCTCTTCCAGTGCCGGACCTACCAAGTGGAAATGGACTAAATGTCGACGTGCGGTCAGATAAGCTGAGACAAGGTATTCACACCACAGCATGAATTAGCTGCCTGTAGAGATGGTAGAAAGAATTCAGCTTTTTAGCAGTGCACCGAAAAGCCTCAAACTCTATTAGACCAGGTGGTGTAGAAAGAAAGTGCACACTATTCCTAATATTGGTTTTGTATTGTATTGGTTTTGTTTGGCAAGGTTTTGGTAGCGGGGGGGGGTTACAGGGGTGGCTTCTGTAAGAAACTGCTGGAAGCTTCCCCTGTGTTCAAGAGAGAGCGAGCCCATATTAGCCGGCTCTGAGACGGACCCGCCGCCGGCCAAGGCCGAGCCAATCAGTGATAGTGGTAACGCCTCTGTGATAACATTTTTAAGAAGGAAAAAGTTGGGACGGAGAGAAACTGCCGCCGGAGTGAGGAGTGAGAACATGTAAGAGAAACAAGCCTGCGGACACCAAGGTCAGTGCAGAAGGAGGGGGAGGAGATGCTCCAGGCGCCGGAGCGAAGATTCCCCTGCAGCCCGTGGTGAAGACCCTGGTGAGGCAGGCTGTCCCCCTGCAGCCCAGGGAGGTCCACGGTGGAGCAGATCTCCACCTGTAGCCCGTGGAGGACCCCACGCCGGAGCAGGTGGGTTCCCGAAGGAGGCTGTGACCCCGTGGGAACCCCGCGCTGGAGCAGGTTCCTGGCAGGACCTGCGGATCTGTGGAGAGAGGAGCCCACGGAGCAGGCTTTCTGGCAGGACTTGTGACCCCGTGGGGGACCCGCGCTGGAGCAGTGTGCTCCTGAAGGACTGCACACCGTGGAATGGACCCATGCTGGAGCAGTTCGTGAAGAACTGCAGCCCGTGGGAATGGCCCACGTTGGAGGAGTTCGTGGAGGACTGTCTCCCGTGGGTGGGACCCCACGCTGGAGCAGGGGAAGAGTGTGATCAGCCCTCGTCCTGAGGAGGTGAAGCGGCAGAAAATAACGTGTGATGACCATAAACCCCATCCCTGTCCCCCTGTGCCGCTGGGGGGGCTTGGTGGTGAAATCCGGGAGGGTAGTTGTGCCCGGGAAGAACGGAGGGGTGGTGGGAAGGTGTTCTGAGATTTCGTTTTACTTCTCATTACCTTGCTCTGGTTGATTTGTAATAAATTGAGTATGTTTTGCAAATTGAGTCTGTTTTGCCCGTGACGGTAATAGTGAATGATCTCTCCTGTCCTTATCTCGACCCGCGAGCCTTTTGTTATATTTTCTCTCCCCTATCCAGCTGAGGATGGGGGAGTGATAGAATGGCTTTGGTGGGCACCTGGTGTTCAGCCAGGGTTAACCCATCACATGAGAAAATGTAGAAAACGCACACAGAAGATGCAAGAGGGACTATAACAACACCTAGAGGATTTGCAGACTTTTACAGAAGTCTGGCAGCTTCAGGCCAAAAAGAGATGCTTAAGGAGGAAAAATCAAAAGGATCGGGCGTATGCGAGAGGTGGCAGAAGGAATGCACTTCACTGCATGCAAAGCAAGAACCAACCACAGAACAAGACCCAACTGATTTGTGTACATAGAAAATACAGAAATTAGGCGAAAGGTTACAGTCTACCTAGAAACAAGGTGATAAGGTGAGTACAGCCCCTTATCAAATTTTAATACGAAAGCTTTGCCTTAGCTAGCAGATAATACAAGCTAGGCTGTGGCCTGGAGCAGCTTGCTTCTAGCATTGAACTCATACCCATGCCAAGGTTTTCAGATGCCGGTAAATTGAGACCCTCACCCTCAGCTTAACATCTGAAACTGGGGCAAGGTTTAGCCTATTAGGATGGCCACCTATTAATGTTTCCTAACAGAACAATAAAGTTTTCCTATTGAAACTCCTCTAAGTTTTAAGAGTGTAAAAGCATTAAGCTAATATATTTCTGCAAGTATTTACATTATTTCAATTCACGCTGTACGTTTCATTGCTAATATTTTCACTAAAAGCCTTCTAAAATCAGCCTTCTGGGTTTTTTTGTTGGTTCCCCTCCCCTGCCCCAAAACTGATTCCTGATATCCTGCCAGTCTCCAGTTCATTACTGGGAGTACACAACAACCAACCGGAGGGTGACTTCACTTACTTTCCTATTCCGATTGTATATAGTCTTCTAAGATAGCCGAAGATAAGCATTAAAATCCCCCGGATAAACAAAACAGTGCAACAAGAGAAAAAAAAGGCCAAGACCACTCTGAAGCGTACACTTCAGGATACTCATAATATGAAGTAAAACATATTAGGATTAAGACTGATTTAGGTTGATTGTATCACAGACTCCCACTACATACGTGCCAGGGGTGAGCAGTACAAAAGCAATAAAGGACTCTTCTAAAGGAATACTTCAAAAGGCTTCTGGCCTCTTGGAAAAAGTAATTTGGGTAAGTAGGAAATGCAATAATAATAAAAAAAGTACAGCTACAAAAGACCTGGAGGCTAGCTATGTCCAAATACCCTATTTCTACTGTCTAGGTTTTAGTCTAGGGACTCCACAGGTTATTTTAAAAACAGACCAGAAGAGCTAGTTTCCTTAAATGCCTTTTTTTTTTTTTTTTCCCTGCATGCTTGTAACATACTTTGAATTATTTTGTTGAAGTAAATTATACATAGCTGGTTTATCCTGTACCTTCTTATAGTTTATGGGACAGGATTCAAGTTTCAGAGAAAGGTGACTGTTCTCACCAAGTTATACTTGGTACTCACAAATGAGCAGCAAACTCTGACACAGTATGTCAGAGTAGAGGGCAAGAGGCATGATGCAGCTTCAGCAAGATGGTGCTTCCTAAAGAGAATCAGCAGGACACTGGACAGTGTCACAGACACTTCTACTACTAAGGAGTAGAGGTAAAGAGAAAAAAAAACACATATAGCTAATTGTATTTACTTCATATCTGCTCTACTGTACAAATAAACTCACTGGTTTAAACGTCTCTTCAACAAACTTTGAATTCAAGACAAGCCTAAGTGGTAGGTCACAGCAAAGTTTTCAGTCCTGTTTAATAAGATTAAAAACCTGGCTAGCAAATATTTTCTTAGAGGATGAACACCAGAAAAAGTTGCTAATTGGGAAAAGAAAATAAATCTCTCACAATTGTCACTCATAAGTAGGATCTTTGAAAGGCTGCAGCTGATTTTAAGCTCTCCCACTTTCTGTAAAAAAATTGGAAAGCTTGCACTAAAATTGGTAAATACAAATTAATTTAATCAATACATGAATTCTCATTATACTGATGAACTTCCAGTCCTGCAAGCTCACAAATGAGAGCCATACACCAAGTTCACTCAACTCCCACAGACTCTCGTGTATGCATATTTGCAGGGATAGTTGTCTTAGTTACTTCTACCAGTAACTGTAAATAATTCCTCTTGCTACTCTTTGCAAATTCACCTTCATTCCTTCAGAGCATGACATCAGAATAAACTCATATTCTGAAAAATTGCTGAAATCTAAAATTGAAACAGTTAAATGATTTAACTGGGCTTCAGAGTTCTACCTCTTTCAAATTGGCTCACGTAAATGTTGCCTGATCAAATTCAGCCACAATGGACACCTTAAGTTAGCTTAACCTTCCTATCTAAACAGCTCTGATGACATTCAGATTTATTATTACACATCAAGATTAAAAAAAAAAAGTTAACCAATAATGCTATTCAGAGGTATAATATTCTCTGGCTTTGAGAAAAAACACACTGAAATGTAAATTTCCAATTAGACAGGATAAAACATTCTTTTTATAAACTTTGAGCTGGAAAACAAAAGGGATATACTTTGTCTCCCATGTTTGCTCCATTAATGTGAACCAAGGCTAACAGTCAATCATATCATAGCAATTTCAGTTTTTTAATCCACAGAAAAGATTCCCTTATCTTGCTAGGCAATGCAGTAGTTCTGATTTTTTTTATCCTTAAAGGGACGGGGCTGAATCTTTAGAAAAGACAAGTTTGCTCCAGGTCCCGGGTGACAGCAGAACACCCTCCTGCCCACTCCCCTGGTTTAATTTGTATATTCCATGTCAGAATCCTATCAGCTCTCTGTCTGTATAAAGATTTCCAGGGAACTAATAACATATAGGCTCATTTTCCCTCCAAATCATACAGGCTAAAACCAGGGTCAAGATTTATTTTAGCCTTTAGCATCCTTAAATGCTTAGAAATTATATTAGAAAAGTCTATCCTGTATTTTACAGTACCGAATCGGGGCAAAAGATACAAATATATTTTGCTCCTGTGTGACTTGGTTTTCCAAAAGCTGGGCATCCTAATCAATCCCCAGCTCTCTTGAAAACCCCAGACCAGGTGGCCTCTGGGGAACACTGTGGCTGGAGCCAAGCGCACACTGCTTTATCTTGGAATTTCAACATGTAAGGGGGAAACAGTGAAAAGGGGGATTTTTATTACTGTAACTAAAAAATGATCAAAATCAGCACTCAATATTCCACTTTAATATAACTAGCTTGAATCAGAAAACTGAAGGAGGCCTGGTAAGTTTGTAAATGAGTGACAATAAAACAGATACAAAACCACTTTATAGCATACCACTCAAATACACACACACGATGTAATTGCCTGTTTTATTTAGTGGAATCACTTTTGTAGATAAGAAATATTTCCAACTCCCATTTACTCCAATGCAAGCCTCCACCATTGACAGGCATAATGCAGTTTGTTCAACTGATTCCAAAATAAAAAAAAATAAAAAAAAAAGAGGAAAAAAAAAAAGTACAATCTCAAAAGTTAAGTTAGAAACTAAGTTCACACATTTTCTTTGGGACCAGGAATCTGTACATAGTACAAAATATACATTTATTGAACTTTCTGTAAACACACAGTTTGAATTGTGTAAAACTGTAAATAGTGGGTGAACTACGTGGAGAATAATTTATTATATATCGTTATACATTCTACTTAAAGAAAATAGTTATGCTCTTGTATATTACTCTGTTAAATTTATAAATTCCATAATGAAGCTGTGTAATCTGCAAACATGCTTTTCAAGCTTAAATCTCTCCATTCGTAACACACATTTATACAGGTCATCAATGAAAATAGTTACACTTTCCACAAAATAGATATAAAGAGGTCATGAATTTTCTAAAAAGACAGGCACAGCATGTCACTACAAACGAGACTCTTATGATATGATGTGGAGTCAATTCTGTGAGAAGACAGGTGAAAACTCTCTAATTCAGCATGTTTGTACGTGGTCTTAGTAACAAGACAGATGCTAGAAACCAAAATCTCTGCTTTGAAGGATTTATAAAGCAGCCAGTTCTGGAAATCAAACCTCACACTTTTCAAATATCCAGCATTCCCTGGTTAGGAGAACCTAGGCTTTTGTCTTGTATTAACCCTTTGTCACTAGTAGTCTAGTTTTCCAAGTGGTGAACTACCCGGCATGATTTGCCAAGAACATTTGCATAATTCAGCACTTACTCCAAAAACTAGATTCCTGGCACCAAAGAGTTAGATCTGGTTAATAAATGCAACTTAACTCTTGGTACTCAAGGTCATCGTGAATTGCACCATCAGCAATAAAACGAATGCTAGGAAATCCCAACTTCCAGCATCAAATGGTTGCACGGCATTAAGCCACAGAAAACGTACTGGCAGGTTCTGCAGCACCTCACGTACTGGGGACTCTGTTGTATAATGCCCAGTTTCCAATTTAAGAGTCTGGAAAATTCAAATTGTAGCAGACTTGCCAATCTAGCATCAAACACTCAGCAAGAATAAAAAGTTTCCGTGAAACCACCAAAGAAGATCCTTTCAGTAGGTCCATCACTGGACACGGAAATAATGCTATGTAAATTCAGCGCATTTATTCCTAGATTTTTAGGGTGTCATTGTTTTTCCATCCTGGGTAACTCATTTTGGGTTTCATCCTTTCATTTATTCTTTACGGCTAAAAGCACTACATCAAAGGCCAAACCTCTTGAACTGTGCCCTTCTGATGTTTTAAAAGAAAAAAATGCTGACTTACATGTTTAAAGAATTATGATATTGTTATCTCCAATTAGTCTAACATTTTGCTTTAACATTACCACTTTCTTCCCTTTGACTTTGAAAAGCTTTTTCCAAACCAAACTGAATAAAGGTTACATTTCTTTTTCATTCCAAGAGAAGTGGGACAGTTAAGGCTCCAACGATACACATGCAAACTTTATATATTGGGAGTGAAGCTCCATCAACATCAGCAGGATGTAAAGTTAAATACGTGCTTGATTTTCCCAAGACTATCTTAATTTAATTCTCCCCTGTAGTTTGAACAAAAATACTGTGCTTCAGCCTGAAAACCCAACAGTGAAAACGAAATCGGCTACTCAGCATTGCTATTGCTCAGGCTGGGTTGAATTCAGTAACGCAAGTGAAATTAAACTCTGGACCTCAGTCTGTAGGCATTGACAGAAGTAAAAGCATGTCATATTTTATGACCTGCCAGTCTGTTTTCTCATTTTTCTTCTCAAAGATATTTCTCAAAAGAAACAACAATGGTACCTCCTTCAACTCTGGAGGCTTACTCACAATACATATGGAGAGCCCTGTCTACTTCAGCTGTAAAAAACCCACATTCCCACCACCTCTTCAGAGCCATACAGTTAATGGAAGCAAAAACGAATTTCAGTTTGAGCTCACTGTTACTGAATGAGCTGAGAAGTGCAGATGTAGTGCTCTTAAAGGAGAATGTTACTATCTGACACAGCACTCACCCTTCCAAATAAATGGCTGGTTACATAGTAGTAAGGACCATTGATTTTATTTCTCTTTTTTTAGGGGGGGGGGGGGGGGAGTAGATGTCTAGCGATATTTTAAAAAGCATTTGGGCAGGAATAAGTACAAGTTAAGTGTAAAAATCCAGCTAGGCATAAAACAATGTATAGTCTAGAGATTCGACCTGTCACCTCACCTCTACGGAAAGTTTTGACACTTTCAGTATAGAACCATTTCATTAATTCTATAAAAGGCATTTTTAAAGTTAAGCCCACTTCCCCAAATTTTGTGGTTGCAGAGGGCAGGGGTTTTGCTGTTGTTGCTGCATTTAAAACAAGCCTCCCCCACAACCCTTTCCTAAGAGATCCGTTATCACTCCTGTTCTCTTAGCTTGGAAGCAAAGACTTTAGAGAGAGTGTCTACAGGAGGGGGGAATCTCATTTACTGCTACTCAAAAGGAACATCAAATAAAAAAATAGATAAAAAGCAAGGAATATGCATAGAGCCTAGGTCACTATAGGTCAACAAATCCAACACAATCAGGAGATTAAAGCTCCAGACATTTTTTTCACGTATTAAGTAAATAGTAGAAATATTTGCAGTTTTTTCTGGAAACAAGTTTTTCAGTGGGAGATAAACTCAACTTTTAGCATGTTTTATATTTTTTTTCCTACTTGAAAGCATTTAGTGGTCCATGAGAATAAAGACAAGCTTTAGTTTTCCTACAGCTTCCTGAACTTCCGTGAACAAATGCCACCATCCAGGTGACTGCTCCCTCATTTATAAAGCCACATTATTAAGCAAAATAAGGCTACAGAGTGCTTCAGAAGGTGCACACCTGGGTCCGCAGAGACCTGCGGACTGTGCAAGCGCTCCAGAGATAGCTTAGCAAGAGCGCACCAAAAGATCGGATTCTCTGACAGAGAGCCTCTTCACAGACAGGTCAGCCAAAAAAGGTACTTAGCCCCAGATTGTTACTTTTAAATTTGGTTCCATTTTTACAACTTATAGCAGGAATCCCATTCGTATTATGCACTACAGCATCCTAGAAATCCACATGTGGAGCCTCTTTTTACCACTTAAAGAGTTAAAAACCCCCTATCCAGCCAAGCAGAGACTTTACACCCTGTATTGGTATATGAAGACTCAGGTTATGATCATCTCAGACACACGCAGCAGTAGGAACAAGGAGCTATAGTAGTTATCTAGGAGACATTATTTTCACACCTCATAAAGCTTGGCACAGAGTAACAATTCTATTTTCTACAGAAAAATGTCAGGTACAGCTCTATACAGTTTTGCCATTTCTGAACCTAGGCAAGGTACATCAGGTTTGTATTAAAATATAGTATTTGCCAAATGATGAGGAAAAGGCTAACGTTTTACTAAAGGTTAGCCTGCTTCAGACATGGCCAAGTTTAAATATCAAGAAATTTAAATATACAAAGTCATTTGCACATAAAAGCAATTCAAGAAGATGCAGGTAGAGATGAAGGTGAACATCTCGGCATGAAATCCTGATGTACATTGAAATAAGGTAAACTGTAACAACCGTATCATTAACTTAATTGTGGCAGCCATGCTGTCTATCCCACAGCACAGAGCTACGTATGTCTAGAGAAAGCAAAAATACGTTTGTCAGCACGTAACTCATACACAAGATGACATTAAAACCAAAGTCTCACGATTCCAGTTTTAGGAAGAATGTTTACCAAAATGTTTGTCTTAATTATAGAGTGGAGAAAGATCTGCAAAGGCTTCGATACTCCCTACAGAGGTCAACCATTTGTCTGTTTAGGGTGTAGTTTCCCAAACTGTTGCAGAAGGGGTGGTGCAACCATTCCCTTGCTCTCGGTCCTGTCTCCCCCGCCCGCATCTTGCCCTAGTACCAGCATCCCAGAGCTGGATTATCAACTTACCCCGATGAAGCATACACTTTTTTTTTCTTTTTTTTTCTCCTTTCTCCTAACTGCACGGCCACATAAGCATGAGTGCTGGCACAAAAAGGGCAGCAGGGGCAAACTTAGAGCAATAGTTTAGTCTTGATATTTGATCATGAAAGCATATCCTTAGTTCATAAATTACTAAAAAATGAAATGCAATAGCAAGTCTATCCTATCCCAGTGTATCAAATTAAGATGGGATTACCAGGGAATCAGTTGAAGTGAAATTTTGTTAAATCACCTTTTTAAGTTTCCAATTCTTAAACTGAGCAAAATGGCTCAGAGTTTAACCTATATAGCTGAGACAGTACCAGCTTTGCAGTAATTTAATGGACGCTGAAGTCAGTTTATCGTAAGTACATGTTAAAATGATTACCTTTGGCACCTGCAGGAACTATCAGGGTAAGTGCTACCATTGCTCATCTGCTGCTTAATATTCATCAGGCACCTTGCTAGTATGACACAACCTAGGATTACCGCAACTCAGCGTAGGTTAATGACAAGCAGATGAAATTTCTCTCTCCGATTCTGACTTTGGCTGGAAGATTAAAATGAATGATGGCCACACATCAAGGTCTTTGTGGGGCTGCTTCCTGGCTAGGTAAGAGCAAGCCAGCTGAAAGACCCTGGCTTCACAACTTGCACAGGACCCCCAGATTTCTGCCCTACCACGTGTACCGGGGACTCTATTGATACAACGGGTTTACAAAGCCTTGCAAATCTAGGACCCTACTTCATGTAATTGCATTTAGTTAACCCAACATTGGTTTTAAAACACATTTTAGAAGCCTCTGTCTTGAACATATTTCAATGCTGAATTAGTGAGAATTATTTGAAACACTTGTCTATAAAGCAGTACAGGTATTCTCCCAGAATGATCAGTGAAACATTTAATCTGACTATAACAAAACTCACAGAAACTGAAGCCAGTGAAGCTGTCGAATGTAGAAGGAAAACAAAGTCGCATGGCATACGAAGCAAAGTAGCTTTACAAATGTAATTTCCTTTTAAAAACAAGCAAATTGGGACCATCCTATTTGAACATGTATTTAAAAATACATCTTTTAACATCACACAATTTTCATTTTTGTCACACAGGAATCTTTTTCCAAGCGGGAAATAAATAGCACACAATACTTTAAAAAAAAAAAAATTGCTGCCTTGCCCCTGAGGTGCTAATGTTTTTTTTTAGCATTTAAAAAAAAGTTTCTGGTGCAAGAAGGAGATGCACAAAGGTGCAAAAGTGCCTTTTCCTTTTCAGAGCGGTGAAAAGTAGAGCTTGCCTCTGTTCTAGGATGCTTTATATACTTAGTTCACATATTTTGTAATCAAAATCTGTATCTAAAATGGCAGTGTTTATGCATACATAATAGATTCAGTGCTCTGACCTCATCAAAACGCTGAACATAGGCGGGAGAGAGAAAGGCCTGAAACGGGCTTTCTTCCGCTACCCTCAAACCTAGTTACATCGCCTGTAGCAATAGCAGAATTATGTTCTTTCTAACCTTTAGGAGACCTCATAAGAAGAGGCTTCAAATATATCATTTGTCACTGAGACAGTTTAAGTGATTATGGTTTGAAGTATGGCTTTTCACACCACAGTTTTGCTTCCGATTTTTAAAGTTTAAAAACTCAAAGGTTCCACAGTCCAGTTCAACGTTTTGCAGTTTCCAAAACTAAACTTTAGTCTCTATGAAAAAGGACAGAACTTTATCTGCCTAGTCCTAAATTAAGTTTAGCTTTTTGCACTAATACGCCATGTATTATTAAATATGCTTGTTAATTAGGTGCCTGTGAAGCTATAACTTAACATTATTATAGTTTTGCACTCTACAACAAAATTAGACATTTTAAGCATTTATTCATAGGTAGGTAAGGAACTGGTTCTTAAAGCAAAAATTGCTATAAATTTATAAATACAAATAGTGCTTATGTTTTCTTCATTCATGCTTGAACAGATTACAAACTGAATACAATGAAGTTACGTTTAAGCACCCCACATAGACAAGAGGGATAAAAGAAAAGTTTGCTGGTATATACTATACTTAGTTCCAAGACACTATAAGTTACTTTTTCACTGTTCAGTGTTCCCTAACTCTGCATTAGTTTTAAGGCTATATATACAAATATGTATATTTCAAAGTTAGGGAAAGACAAATATAGCAAAATGCATCGTACTACATTTTCCTATCAAAAAGTAATTATACACCAAGTTTTGATTCTGTTTAACTGCAGTAAATGTTACAATCTACTTGTTTTACTGATTTTCCTTTTGGGGAATCTGCCTACTAAATGAGTAAACTACATATTAAATACAATATTCTCAACCAAAAAGACAATACAAGGTGCACAAAACAGCAGTTTTGCAAACACGACTGACTTGAACTTAATTTTTGTATGCTCAATGGGAGAAAGCTAAGCTTAAATCAAATTAGTTTATTATCTTATAAAATTTTAAATTAGAATTTTAAACAACGAACAGTTAAATATTGTCAACATGCTATATCTCAAATCACAAGTACTGTTTAACCACTAGTCTCTCATTCTAAGTAAGTGGGTCAATTAAAAACACACACCATAAAATGTTAAAGATTGTCAGGCTTTGACAAATGTATTTTTATCAAACAGTAGGCAAATTCAAACCAATGCACATCTTCAGTGGGGAGAAAAAAAACCACAACACCAAAAAGCCTGAAAAAACCCACACTTGTAAAAAAAATAGGGTAACGGATTAATCCCACATCATCCTCAAGCATATGGCTATGTCTTGGGCAATAATCAAAATCCTTCCCATTTTAAAAATGGGCTACCAATTAATAAAAATATTCTTCCACAAGTAAAATATCATTTACAATGGCACCAACATTTTAAAAGGCAGGAAAAAAAGGAATTACACATTTATGGATAAATTTCTTGTTTGTTAAATCAAGCTTTATTGATAAAATGGAATTCAAAGTATTTTACTTGGAACAGCAGCAGACCCAGCCAATCAGGATTGTAAAAATGCTGCAGACTCCTACTGTATGTAGAAAGCTGCCTGTTCGTGCTCAGTGATTAGTAGTTTCAGGTAGGGGTTAATGAAAAAAGAGGTGCAAAGGATCAAGGCATTCTAATCCCAAGGTTCATACGTGTATGAACACGATACTATTAATAGGGCATGATTTAACTCCCACTGAAGTCAAAATCAGAACTCCCTTTAACTCAATGTGAGAGCAGGAGTGTGTCCAAGAAAACAATATATATTTGTTGAAGAATGTGCACTACTCTTAGTTATTTTTCCATTGCCAAGCAAATTCACACACTGTAATTTCTGGTAAGTTGCCCACAAGTTCAGCTTTCATATAAAACAAAAAGTTATCTTTACAGTTTTGTGCACCTCTTGAGCACCTAGCTGGCTAGGCTGCTGCTCCTTGCAATCCAAAACCACAACATGAATTTAAAGGGATATATATTGTTGCATCACACAAGCCAAACGTTTCTTCTAACCTTTATAGTGATTTAAAGCAGTTCATAATTAAATATGAGCATTTTGTACAAAGACAATTGCACTTTACAAAAACAAAATCATACAACATAAATTGCTGGAGTCTGATTTACAACATGAATTATGGTTTTTAAATCACGTTTACAGAAGTCTGTTTTACAAAAAAGATCAGTTCCTGGGCTAGATGTCGTACTGCTGTAGTCAGTCTCACCAACACATCATATTCCCTTCTTTAATTAAGGATGAGGATGGATGTTAAGAAGGGTCACTGAGGTTGGGCTGCACTTTCATTTGAAGGATGAAACGTGAACTCCACAGCTAGATGAGCAGTTTTACCACATATCATCAGTTGAGGCAGAATCCTTAAAGAAAAAAGAAGGAACCCTTTAAAGTCTGGAGTGCCCACAGTTACAGCAGTTTCTGGATAATCCAGACTGAAAAGGGTAAAGACTTAAATCATTTTAGAAGTCTGTTTTCTCTCCCCTTTCAGAAATAGCATTGAAAAAGTATCTAAAATCTACATATGCTTAATTAATGAAGTATTAGTACCAAGACATTTCAAAATCTGACCGAGTGTTTTATAATAGCCTTATCAATCCTCAAAATAATATCCTAGGAACATTATTCAAAACCATTCTCAGAGTAGTCAGAAGAAATACAAAATGGATACACTTACTACACAGGTGCATTAAAAGAGCAGGATGTGCCTCACACCATTTGTTACTATCATTACCATCTTTTGTGATTTCAGCCCTCCCTCACTTCATAGGAAGATAGTCATCAACTGACACCCTGTTATAATTCAGATCAATTTTAACACTTGTAATTCAAGGTTAGAAAAGTGTAGTTTGGGCAACTGCAGGAAACCCTAATTTAGGATGGTAATAAAACCGCAAGGAGAAAAAAAAATGTATATAAGAAAAAAATTGGAAGCAGAGACATGCCATGCTCTAAATCATAACCATGTGGCCACACAACATGGCGTTAAACCATGCATCCAATACCTGAGTATCCCTAAAATTTGGTCCATTTAGGCCCAAAGGCAACAGTGGATTTTGTGTAACTACCACACCCCTGAATAATGTTTAAATGATTCCTGCTATCAGGTTAAAAAAATCCTAGTACAAATTGAGTATTTAATTTTAGTACATGTTTTTAACCCATTTGCCTTTGTGTCATGCCTGTTTCCATTTCCCTTGCTTAGATTGTTCTATATTCAGCTTTCTCTAACTCCTCATCAGTTGGGTACATAGGTTAACACCACGACTAAGAAAGGGGACCACAGCTCGGTAGCTGAAGCAACAGCTAAATCAGTAGCACAGGCATCAGAGCAAACTGCTTCTGTACAGCAATCTTTGGTTGTTCCAGCGTCGCCTGCTACCTCCCCCTAAGTAACTAAGGGCCATGATGGGCTTTAACAACAGTTTATGCTGGTGCTTCCACAGCTACACTTCTCTATCATTACCAGGACTGCAGGAGGGAGAAATATTACTCCTCCTTAAAAGCACTGCCTTACTGATTCCTTCGACAGAAAAGAGGCTAAGTCTCCAGCAATGCCACATACGACAATTTCTTAGCACTAAAGTTCTGCACCCTTCATTCAAACTTGCACACAGAATTCATTACAAACCATAAAGAAGAACAGTTGGCACGGAGGTGTAGTAAAACACAAAAAACCACAAATCACTAAAATTACCCTTTGCAAAAGTACCACCTCCAGTTTTTTCTTCAAGACCAGAAGTAGCAAAGGAGAGCAATTATATGAAAGACCAAAATGGTTGTGTTTGTTTCAAGTGCAAGGATGAAGAATAAAAGCAGTAGTGAGTAAAATAGTGAGCTGCGTGCCAACTATTCAGTATGCAGATTTCTGTATCCAAGTTGCCAACATCATCACAAAACAAAGAAGTTTGTGTACTGTACATTTGTACAAGAGTAACATACTATAGAATGTATTTTGTAGGTAAAGCACCCTCTTTCAGCCACTGTTTAGGAATTTTTATGCTAAAGATATGAGAACCGCCAAATAAACTAGCACTCAGTTGTGAAGCCAATACACAATTCTTTAAGTCTGGATGCATTTCACTTATGTCACATCTAAGCATGTAAGTAATTTTTGCTGATAGGTGAAGGGACCAATTTAACTACTTTATGAAGTACAACACTTCCAGTGACAGAACATTGTTTCCAGTGATCTAACTGCAACTGGGATCACTGTTCATATTTTAGAGTTTTGCAGCGGTTTTCCCTGCTGACAGTGGCTTCATGTCACTGATCACTGACATGTATGCTTGCTGCAAGATGCTCTACGCTTCAGAATAAAAGTGCTTATGCAGTCCATTTGTAAAGTTAATATATCCTTAAAGCTGACAGTTAGAAATCTGTTTATCCTACAAGTATAGCCTTCTTGATATTTGGGAAAAATGTCTCCCATAAAAGGGGAAAAAAAAAATACACATGACTCCACTGCACCACTGGGCAGGAAAGAATTTGGAAAACCAGGCAAGATTCAAATAATGAAATTCCACGGGACAAATGAATCAACCATACTGGAGTTTTGAGACTATGATCAGCAGAAGGCAGCAGAAAGCAATTACAAAACATAGTCCAAAGAGCACAACATTGCTATTGCTTCTTTGGGGAAACTGTCTTTTAACAAGAACTAGCAAGATGTTTCTTTACAAAACAGCTAAAATAATTGGGGTGGGGGGGAAGATAATGTAAGAGAAAGGATACTTACAGTATCATCATTCCTGTAGGGGTTCAGTCTGTTATAAACAGCTTCAATCACACTCCGTCTAGAGCAAAAAAAAAAAACCCACAAGACTTTAAGGTTGTGTCTTTTTTTTTTTTAAGTCAAATTCCCTAAGCATAATTTTAATTTAAAATGCAAACTTTAAAAGGTTTTAAATTCAGAGAACCAAGTTTACTGCAAGTTAGCACTAAGCATCCTTAAACATTGAACACAGCTACTGTATCCTTTAAAACCTTTAAGTTCAAGATTAACAAAGCTGAATACCACTCAGAGTTCAGCAGGACGAGAGCACAATCTGACATTCAGAAGAGGCTGCAATGCTACTTGGTGCTACGTCTCCTGACTTTGAAAAAGGGTGTCAGAAAACTTGATGGACATTGAATGCCCTGATTATTTGTGTGTCTGATGAACACTGCAGTAGTACTTCATGTATTATGGCACTTGCATAGGGGAATAGAGTTTTTTTTATTTTCCCAATGCACAAAATTGCATTCTGAAGTACGTTTTTGTTCATGTTATATTCTGAAATGTACTTTCCATGTGCAAACCTGGAAAAATTATTTCTGAAGCAATACCCTTTTACAATAATATACGTCCAATACTCCTGCAACTTTTCTCAAAAAAATTTAAACTGCAAATAGCAGTCCTACGTATCCTATCTTTAGACTGAGAAGAATTTTGTCTGGTAAAAAAAATTAAAAAACTATTTCAAGCATCTTTAGAGTTTCCTCCTTTAAAAAAATGTGCTTAGCATATTTAAGATAGCTTATAATTAACTTTTGTCTCTGGGATTCTCTGCTTTTCTAATATCAATAGGAAACTGATAAAACATTAATAGAAAAATTGCAAACAACATGTAAACGAGCAACATGGGGAGGTGTTTGTGGTTTTGTGTTGGGGTTTTTTTTGTTGTTGGTTTTTGGGTGTTGGTTTGTTTGGTTTTTTGGGTTTTTTTGTTTGTTTGTTTTACACAGAGGTGGAATGGTTTTCTTGAAAACTGATACTCAAACCCATGTGAGCCTGAAGGAAGAGGAAGCCTTTGCCTTACCCAGCATATAAGGAAACAACTTTGGAGGGGGAGCAGGAAGGAAAGAGGGGAGTAAAAGACAGGAATTACAGATTGGACTTTAAAAGCAACTTTCTTCCAGATCCCCTTCTGCAGAACCAAGTATGACGAAGTAGCAGACCACAACTGCGATACAAAACAGACTTCAAAGAACAACCTTTTAACTGCTCATGAATGCATGCAGAGCAATCACAAAGGAGTGCATTAGAAGAAAAAAAAGCAGATGATAGGCTTCATAATCGTCCCATAACACTGAAAAGTCAGGAACTAACATGCAGCAGTATAAACATCATAGTGAACTAGTGAATGATTATAGGGCATGGAAGAGGCTGAATTTAAAGCAATAAAAACAAGCAATTACACACAAAGTACATTGCACACATGAACTGGAAAATTTCCCTGATCCTTCAAGAAATAGGTATCTTTAATTCTAAATAAACGCAGGTTTCTTGAAAAGCATTATTTTCCTTCCAAATTGGCAGTAGTGCTTTGAGTTACACTAACATCCAATTAAATCCATACTTCTATCAACCCCTATTCAAACTAGCATCACTAATACACGAAATCCCACATAAGTCAGTCACTTCAGCATTTCCTCATAACCATGATGCTACTACTAGCCAAAGGAGATTGAGAAAAATCAGTTTGTATGCCACACTTCATGAGTAACTGACTCATTGATACTTCAAGACTACAGCAACACGTCCTAAATAGATGCTGCTATTACATATAAAATGGGCATCTCTTCTTTTCCTAGTCAAACAGTTCGTGTAAGAACAATTTTGTTTTGTAGAAGTCATCTACATTCATTTACATACCTAGAGTCTTCATGTTTTGGTGTAACAATACAAAAATCATACTCTGAAGGGTTAAAAATATAGTCTGCACCATATGTGCCCAATCCATTTTAACACAGCGCAGGTTCACAAACAATCTTTTGAACTAAAAAGCACTTGGTTTGCTATGCAAACAAGCTAAGCACATTGCTTCCTTTAAGACTGAACATCAATTTGAGAAGCCACAGAGCATCAACACTGAACTCTTGAAGGACAAAGCCAGACTATATAAAGCTGTACATTTAACTTTTGTTTTTTGATAGATTTCTATCTAGTTTTCAGATTTGTCACAAGCAGACAGATAGAGAAGCAAACTTTGAAGCAATTACAATATTGCTTTAGCTACAGACAAGAAAAGAAAGCTGCCAAGCAAAACATCACGTACATATCACTTCTTCTCAAAGTGCAGAACTACACATCCAAGTAACTACTAAAGTCAGGGCATTATTTTGGCATCTTCAAATATAACCTCCCACCCAGAAAACCCAGTTAATTACAAAAAAACAGACACACTCAGGCCACCCTTAAAAACCCTCAGTCCTTCCCAAAACTACAGTTTGACATTTAATTTTAGTAGTGATTCAATTAACTCTGTTCTTATCTTTTCCTTTTCATTCAGAACAACTGAGTAATAAAAATCAGAAAACAGATCACCACCTTTTGTTCTGTACCCCTCTTCCCTCCCCCCACTTTTAAGAGTGGCCTTACAGTTAAGTTTTGATTTAAATCAAAAACCACATTTACACTGATGAGAACTCACTTGCTTGCCAATTCACCCCCTGGCGGGAGGTTTGGGATGCTCTCAGTTGCTAACGTACGCATCACGTGGACTAAGTCTGGGACTCCTTCACCCTGCTTCTTTATGATCTCTGGGAATCAGAAGTACTTTTTTTGTAAGTGCAGTCCAAATTTAACTTAAAAAGATTGAAACACTCAGTTTTATAAAAAGGTAGCTTAAGTTCTCTTAATATATATATATATAAAAAAAAAGATGACAGACCATATTCAACACGGTAAATGTTAACTTTGGTTCCATAAGAAAAAGAACCTGTAACAGATTTGACAAAGACATATTGCTAACTGTTAACATGCACACTGGTTTTAGAAATACACAGCTACCTAATAAATGTGGGAAAAAATTCTTTAATGGCTTTCCTGCTATACATTAGATATAACAGAAGATGCAATATCTTCCCAACAAAAATCCCTGGGCATGAGGCATATTATCATCAGCTTTATCGCTGCAACATAAGATAAAAGATTATCGCCATCATAGAAAGCATAATATTTTCAAGAAATAAAAGGTTAGACATATTAAAAATAACTCCCATGGCTGTATGTATATTAGCCAATACTTGTACCTTACTGCATTACAGCAACATGCAAATTTTAAGAACTATTACATACAAATTAAAAGCCAGGGAACATTACATCTAAAAAACAGTTCCACCCTCAACTCACTTAAGGGATATGTGGATATTGGGCAGTTACTTACAGCTAATCCACTCCAACCTCTGGGTGAAAAGAATCTGTACTACGGCCACAGTCACATTTGCTAAGAAATTCATTCTTTAACTTTACTCTTAGGCCCCGGGGTGGGTGGGGGGGTGGGTGGGGGGTATTTTATTTTTGTTTGTTTGTTTTTTACAAGTCATAAGCACATAATTTTATTTGAACTCAAGAGATTTCAGACCATACCACCCCTGAAGAGTCAGTCTTTAAATAGGGATTTTATGAAATTTCAAGAACAAGCACGTTTTTTAAAATGCATCTCATAGATTTCTCTGTAAACATGAGCTCTTAGAAATTGTAAGAGAGAAGAATTCTTAAGACCTGGCACTGTTGATCTTCAAGTGAATACTGCAGCACACATACAATAACATGTACATATGTGCATATATATATATACATCCACATATGTCTATGTACCACTATTCTTCATGTAATAAAGCATTTACACAGCTTGAGGAGTAGCTGGAATTCATCAGTACCACTTTTGAAAAATACTCTAGCGTTCAGTTTTTGCCCTAAATGATAATTCCAGAAAAGCATACCCAGTTTCCATTTTATAATTTCATTAGAGAGATAAGGCATGTTAAAACCTTTTAAAGCCAACATGGATCCAGTCCCTTCTAGTTAAAAAATTAAAACCAACAACTGTAAGTTACTTTTTGTGCATGTAATAGTTTTTCGGGGTTATGTGTGTTTACAAAAAAGCATCAGCTCTATTTTGCAGTCAGGCCATGTAAATTATTTGCAAGGTACAGTGGAAGCACTGTCTAGCCCTTAACCAATGTCAAACTCTGCAACACAAAGCTTTAAGCTGTTTACTTCAAAGCCTACATTTTAAATACATGACACCACACACCATAGACACCTCAAAAACTTGCCATTTCCTCAAAATCTATAGCCAAAATTCATTTTACCATCTAGTATTTAGTAAATAAATAATCTAACACTCTTAAATCTGAATAAGAAGCAAAGATATCAGATTTGGTTTGCCAAGTTCCTTTATTGTGCAATTTTGAACATCTAGTATATTCTACATTGTGCTAGTGCTAAAGTTCTGCTGTACAAAAATAAGGAATTTATAGTTTACCTATACTACACAGTTTCACAACCTGTAACTGCAGTACATTTAACATACAGTCTCCACTAAATGAATACATTTATATTTTGATAAAACTATAGATACAGACTGAATGAACACTGAAGACACAACAAATGGAGTCGGCCTGCTAGCTGTGTTTAATTTATTGGAATTATCTTCTTTCAATACATCTTACAACCCTGTCCCCAACCTTTAATTTACTTTTAAACCTTCTACACATTTTCATGGCATCAAGTACTGGAAAAATGTACTTACAACCCTAAAATAAAGGATTCAAAACATATATGCTTTTTCATATTCTGAATGGGAATTCCACACAGTTTAAAAAAAAGCCAGAGCTTTGATTTTGTGAAAATAAGGGAAGGAACATGTAACAGCTAACTTAAAATTATTTATCTCTATCTAGGTATAAATATTGCAAGGCTTCTATTACGGACTGTTTTTATGTAAAAAACTGAGAACAGAAAAAAAGCTTAGACAAGTTTCTTTTTAGAGTCAACACATCAGTAACACATATTAGTGCAAATAACAGCAACACATTTTGGAATGACTGATTACTTCTATCATGAAGTTCACATGACATTTTAGGAGTAACACTGATTTATTGCAAGTAATGGCCCAGAGATGCTTCTTCACACTTGCTGCTTCTTCCATTATTACTTACTGTAGCTATGAATCTGGACCACAAACACATCAAAATTAGTAAAAGGTGTGGCCTACATGGCATGGTAAGTAGAAAACTTTCTACATTTTTTAAAATCTGAATCGCCTCTCCTTATTCAAGATGACCATAAGTACTACGCCCTAGTCAGTCTTAAAGTTTGCACTTCTTAACTACTTCTTAATGTATCTTAAGGTATATTCTGGGCTGAGGGAATAAATGTACAACCAGAAAAAAATGCACATTAGTAAGCATTAAATCTTATTACTTGTTGGACTACAATGAGTACTGAAGTGCATAAAAATACATAATATGCATTTTCACCAAGTTCCCATTTTAATGAATTTTAACTTTAAACTGATATCACAGATTAGTAAGATCATTCTAAAAGTACTCTTTACATTTTCTAGTTACTTCAGCTGAAGATTAAGCTTTTAAAGTTAAGCACTACCATTCTTAAAGTATCCTAGGATAACAGCAAGATTATTCACTGTAGTGTTGAAAGTTTCAGATGCTGTAGCAGTCCTACCTTACAAGCCAATACTGCATTATCCATTTACACCAGGAAACAATTTAACTGCCTAAGAATTATGAAGTTAAATGTAACAAAGTTAATCAACTTCTGTTCTTGAAGTTCACCTTCAGTTCAGCCTCTCAACTTCCTTCATGAGTAAGGCCAAATTCTGCACACAGCTGATACAAATCACTGCTGGGTTGAATAGTGTTTACTACATATTCATTAATTTAAATAATATCTTTGTGCAACAATAGACAAAAGATTGAGGACAACTCTAAAAAAGAACCAAAGACCCTTGAGGGGAAGTACAATGTATTTCCTCAAGTTGTTCAGACATCATCCCATTAAATTAGTATTAAAGTGCTTTGTAACTACATACAGAACCCTTCTGCCTCTATGCAAGTATGACACCGAGCTCATTCCTGAAATTTTGTATTTGTATAAATGCAAAGTACTGGTAGCCAAATTCATTGTATGTACCATAATAACATGCAGTTCCAGTGTTTAGGTTCTTCATTTATAAAATGAAGTGTCTGTACAAAAATGTCACCTTTCCTCATTGTAATATTCCTGGGTTACAATGAAGCCAGCCTTAACTTGAACATACTTTCATATTCTAGGTCATGGGTTTGTCTGAACTCAGACAAAGTACCTAAGATACAAAGGTAATACGTGCACAAATTAGGAGAGGTAGCATGCTGTAAATTAATGTGTGAATTTACAGCATACTTGTTCTTCACCAATTCTGTGAGTGGGTATACACAGTAAGCTCTTCAAAAGCCTGGTGCAAAACTGCTCACTGCTTTGAAATGCAGAAAGCCATCTGACACTTAACTCATGCAGTGTTACCATGTACTTGAATATTCCTGCTATGCTGTCAAAAAGATTCACACTATTGCTTACTGTGTACCAACTCCTCCTATTAGGCAAGTGTTAGATTAAAACACGGAAATGTTTGTCTGGACGTTTGTTCAGGGGCAGAACAGATGTAGTTTGCCAAGACGTTGCGAATGAGGCCTTTCAAAAAGTTGCTACTTTCTGAAGGAGCACCTACACAGGTAGTAAGTGCTTTAAAATTGCACATTAATTTGTCTGAACTCAGAATTCCCATGTAGGCAAGTTCTCTGTGAAATTTCTGAAGCTGCACTGTGTTATCTTCATGCAAGTTAAGGAGGAAAAAAGTGCACAATATATTCCTCTAACTTACTAATCACTGATACCACAGTCGTGAATAACTCTGTGTATTGTGCCCTGTGTGCTATTAAGGATTCTTGGGAGTATATACACATAGCTAGACTTGTAACATATATGTCTTAGAGAAGCCCACTTCAAAAATAGACATAACCTATGCAAACAATGCATACAGCATGTCTTATGTTTCATAAACAAACTCCAAGCTGTGGTTGTTTTTAAATACCAAAAGGCACTATAAATCCAGTTTTAATGATAAATCTTTTAAAGCAAACTGATTTCAAATATCATTTTTAGTTAGGTGACCCAAAATGCCTAAGACTTGCAGTTTCAGTCTAAAGTTAAAGAACTCCCAAAATACAAATTTAAAGCAAAATTTTGACAGAGTAAGATGAGCTCCCAGCTTTTGCTCATCATGAATGCTTAAAGATTAGCTTTGACAAATTTCTGATGTACTTTCAAATAAGTAAATACGTTAGCAGGTGCCTTAAAGATGACAGTAATCAAGCTGTAACCCTACCATAATTGGATAACAAAATATTATGGCTAAGTAATTTGTACATAACTACATAGAAAAATGGCACTCAAATTACCATCTTCACAGACATTTTGCAAGATATTCTGATTATTTCATTTAACTCCGTGTAACAGGAACCAGGATTTACTGGTCAGAAGTTTGCACCGTCAGCGGACTCATGAAGAACACTGAGCACAAATTAATTATTTCTCTGCCACCTGAATAATTTTCAGGGCTATAGGCTGCTGCAGTTTCACACCCGAATTTTTTCAGGACATACAGCAGGACTATATAAGTGCCTTTTTCAGAGGTGTACACTAGATGGCCAAGGGCACTTGAAGGTCTATTAAAAAGCCTGTATTTGTTAAGAGTTTAGTTGTTGGAAGGGGAAGGGGGCCAGGGGGTCTGTTTAGAAACAAAGTTACTTATTTTTTTTTAAATGATCCACCTTCTACTCTGCTTTCCAGGTACTTGTCCAACTCTGCCTCTCTTTTCACCGCCTCTGGCGATACCTTTGGTGCATTCGGAAAACAGATCAATATCACACTCATGTTGTCTCGACTTCCCTGGTGGAAAAGAAAAAGTGATTTGAGAATGTATACACACCAGGCTAAATACACATCAAAGCATTTTACACACAAAAATTCACAAATCATATGGTATTCAACTTTTACTACTATGGATTAATATTATCATTAGCCTTAACTTCCCCCCACACCCTTGGAGAATTCCAGAAGTCTGCCCATTCATTCAGTACAACTTTTAAGTCACTTTGTTCTTCCCTCCTTCATGGTCTAAAGACTATATGGAGCCAATTACAGACAGCCCATTGTCTCTTAAAAATTGACATTACTAACAAGCAACATGTAATTACAAAGTTGTGTTCCATCTTGTTTTAAGTACTATCTAATAATTTTGGGAAAACAGCTGAATATTAGATGGGTAAACAAAACTGTTACTGCTTAAAAGCACTAAGTAGGGAGGTGTTGAATTCAGACAGTGCTTCCACCTAAAATCACAGCTATTAGGGTTCCCCCCCCTCCCAGTTTTTTTAAAAAGGAAGAAAAGTTACAAGTGAGAGAATGCATTAAAAGACCAGCTGGAAAGGGCCCAGGCCTTTACAAAAGCATTCTTTGAAATAGAAACATTTAAAAACTCCAACTAAACAGAACCCTAATACCTACTGAATACCTTAAAATACAAACACATTCTGCTTATGAAAAGTAACTGTTTAGTTTACTTTCAATACCCTTGTGCTCTGGTCTACAAACACGCATCCACATGCTTAACTTTTAACACCAATTAAATTCACTGAAGTAAGCTAGATGAAGAACAAGCCAGTGTTTAAAACAAGAGTATATGGGCATATGGGGAGGTGCTGACAGTGGGCTACTGCAAAGCTTACAGCATCCACAAACCACTGTTCCTTCCCTGGTATTTATTTTCAGGGCTACCAGACAAAAATTGTGAGCAAAAATATATGCATTATCAATCTGCCAAAGTGTTGGAAAGCAATTACATTTTTCCAATAGCGAAACAATGACCTTGTTAGTCATGTGGCAAGAGCGGAGATGCTGTCTTGTCTCTTAGTATCAAAAATGTTGGCTTTTTTACATTATGACTTGTAGCTTGCCTTTGGAAAATTAAGTGTCAAGCTATGAAACTCAATAGTTCAAATCTCTTCCATAACTGTACCATCCTACAACCTACTAATACAAAGTAGAAGTTATGGTAGACAAAATTACACAGATTTATTAAACAAAACAGTCCCATCTTCTTCTACTTGAGCTAGTTTCAGAGCTGTATCACACAACACTGAATAAGAAATACAGTAATTAAACCAGAATAAAAACTAACTTAGGAAGTCAGATCTTCGTACAGTCAAGAAGAAATTTTAAACTGCAAAATATGAAGTCAAGGTTCATTCATTCTGCATTTATCTTGGTGTAATTATGACAGTTACGTTACTACTATATGCCCAAGAAAGCATAGGAAGATTAGGAAGGGAAAGAATATTCTCTAGCTTGATTTAAGTCTTATGAGTTAAGGTTTTGTAAAGTATGTTGTGAAACAGAAAAGAGCAGTTACTGTCCTTGGCTTGCCCATAAATTCCCATCAGCTTCTAGTTTCCCAATGATCACAACGTATCTGTACATGATTTTAAACTCTTCATTAACCGAAACCACCCACAAAGCCATACTGTTTCTCCTGTGTGTTTGTTCCCCCTCTATCACCATTTTTGTGGGAATCATGGTAATGACTGTCAAAGTCATTTTAACATAAACCATTGGATACTTATAGACTGGAATCAAAACTTATTCTTAACTTGTTCATAAACTTCTAATAGTGAAAACACAGTAAACTTCTTCTCTCAAGTTTGGCTACCTTGTACAAGCAGGTGTCAACTATCTCATTGCAAACTTTCTCAAGGTCATCAGTGACTTCAAGTCTGGATCTCACAAAGTCACACAGCTCTTCATTTCCCATAACATCCCAGATACCATCACAGGCCAGTATGATGAACTGATCATCATCTTCTGATCTCTCAATTTCATAAACTTCAGGCTCAGGTGAGACTAGCTGTTCTGTAGGACCTTTCCCATGGACACATTTGTAATCAAAGTCCCCAAGTGCCCTTGAAACAGCAAGAGAGCCATTCACACGCTGAATCATTACAGAGCCACCTGCATTCTGTATACGCTCTTTCTCCAGTGGATTACTTGGTTTGTGATCCTGTGTGAAGAAGTGAACCTTCCTGTTTCTACAAAGTAAACCTCTCGAGTCTCCACAGTTGATGAAGTATGTATGTTGGGGAGAAATCATGACACCCACAGCTGTTGACCCACTTCTGTCTGCGCCATGTTTCTTCTCAGAGATGACTCTCATGTGTTCATCAATTTGCAGAAAACCTGTTCTGATGCCGCTCTTTACACTTTCCACAGATGGTGGCCCATCTGGCCCTTTAAAATCCTGGTTGCTCGTGATGTGATCTAATAAATGCTCACAGCAGTACTTGGCAACCTGTGATCCAGCGTGCCCATCATATACAGCAAAAAATGACCATCCATCAAGTCCATTTGGCAAACCAATCACAGCCGTATGTGCATCCTCCATTTCAACTCGCCAGCCTTGCATACTACTCAGACCATAACGAAGCCCATTCCCTTGCCCCTGGGCATTATGCTTCTCCATCTTTGGCTTGTCTAAAAATGCTCCCATGATGACACTCCTTCAGTTCTAAAAAGAAAAAAAAAAGATTATTAAGATATTTCTTAAACACCTCTTGTTTAAACATCCTATTGGAAACTATTAAATAATAGCCCAAATAATGTTAAGATGGCAAAAATACACAGATATAAAGCTGACTTTTCTGTGTCTCAAGCCAAATTTGCATTGCTTTCATCTAATTTAAACAAGGACACTGCTACCAGCTGAACTGCACTTTTCATATTTTTGTTAGTATCTTCAGCTGTTTTACTTCAAGTATTTATATTCCACTATCATTCATGGTTCTGAGAAAAGCCTCTAGTATAAGTATGTACGAAATCAGTTTGAAACATGACTTAACTGGCACACATCTGAATAGCTATGGTCCTTGTGATTACTGAGCCACTGAAAGAGTTCAATGTTTGCAGGACAGTGGCATTCCCTAGATCCCTACCCGCTGGCCACAAAGTCCTGCTCATACTCTGCTTTTCCAATGGCGATGGGGAAACAAAAGCAAACTGATTAGGTTTTCTTTTGGGATAGGAGGGTCGCGGTTTTTTCTTTGGTTGGTGGTGTTTTGTTTTGGTTTTTTTTTTAAACAAAGTGATCTAAAGGATCAAGATGATGCCAGAGTTTGCATAAAAGGAGAGGCAACACTGGATAACTAGGAGCAGAACTCAGAAGGAATAGAGCAGCTGTCCCTTTAGGCATCAGCAAGCCATTAGTTTGGCTCAGCCATCTTGTGAAAGCTCATCCTTAGATTTTTCAGTTAAATTACGCAGCAAGCTTCTCAGATGTCTGTGCTGCAGATTTACTTAAAACCTTAATGTATTCATGCTTCACTGAAAGACAACTGCCCCTGACAAGTCTAAGGAAATCTGTTTGGAAATAAAATCACACATTTTGTAAATTCATGCTTCCTTATTCAAGTCAGACCGATATACTGCACACCCTATCCTCCTCCACCTCCCATCACTGGGATGTGATGCATGCTTAAGAGAGTAAGAATTGTATTTGCAGCCAGCGTAAACTGACTGGTTTATCTTCATGGCTTTCACACCCTAACCATCCAACCCGCCCTGCTAATCCACATCAGTTTATTTGTGCATTCATTATTTAAAAAAATCATACAAAATAGGTCACACATTTTACATATTTGCAAATTCTGCCCTGGGAAGCATCAAAGAGTGTGCAAATCACTGTTATACAATACCAGGTAATGGAACAAGACTATAAGCTTTTCTATTTGAAGACAGTGGACAAAAATTAACTGAGTCTCTGAAACAGATTTTACGTGAGGCCCCAACTAAGCAGCTGCACTAGCAGACAAGTTAGTACAATAGGGATTTTAGAAGGTTTTAACTTGTGGAATACATTTGATCAGTTTTCTAAGTGATAAGACCACTTTTTGATAACATGCTTGTATTGAAATACACCTCCAGCTTATATAAGTGACACTACATATCCAACAAAGCTTTTCAACATTGTCTCTTCCAGCCACTATCAACCTTTCTAAAACATCTGAACTTATTAGAATAAACTGTCAAGAAATATTTATATTTGATCTCACCACAACAGTGATTCAAATGTGAGGCACAGGGACTGGGTATACACTCTTTGGCTCAGGTGCTTTGTTAACAAAAACAAAAGCCACACATACGTCAGCTGTATGGAGACAGATGTCAGCAGCAGTACACCTCTGCTTCCTCTCACCCCAAGCCCTGCTCTTAAGTTCTGTCTCTTCTCAAGTGAACACAAAATATGCCCACGCAAACTGTAACTAGCCAACAAAATCTATAGCGTACACTGACTGGTCTTGTATCCTAAGCACATGCACGAGGTTCACATTACTGCAGTTGCTAGGAAAAAAATATGACTTAAGACTTTTTTATCTTCACATGCAACTCTAGTGAAGTCAGAGTGATCAAAATAATTACAGAATGCTGCCATAAATCAAATGGGGAGTTATTTTGTAGAATAATACTTTTTATTCATTCCATGATAGCAGCAGAGTTTAAACTAACACTTAACACTTCCTTATTGTCAAAGAGATCATAAAATAGAATGCAGATATTAAATTATTTCACCTTAATTTAGAGCTCAAAAAGCAGAAACTGCCCTGGCAAATGCCACATTTTTGTGAAGTATTTTACATTATTACTGTGTTTCAAACAGAATTACTGTGTTTAAAACAGGATACAGTTAAACTGACCACAAGCACTGTCAGATTTGGAATAAAAAAGGCAGTTTTCCTTCTAATCTCTCACATTACTATGTACACAATATTCAGAGTTCTGCTTTGTAAGCTGTTTGTCCCTCTCAGTAGTTTGTCATGTAAACCACAATGAAAAATATATACAGACAGGTCGTATGCAGTTCTAGCAACTCGTACAGAACTGGTATAACACTTCAAAAATCAACAAATCCACTCTCCATTTAAAATCAAGTTGCCTTATCCCTCCCTAGAAGGTAAATTGAAAGCTGTTGCTATTCTAAATTAAGCCTTGTAGGTGAGACGACACATCATTTTTCAAGGGTGCGAGCTACCCACCATAGAGGCAAATGCAACCAGACAGAAGGATAACCACAACGTGGTCACATAACAACTTCTTAGGAAATTATTCACAGCCCATAGCATAAAGTAATCACCTTCCAAAAACTGCAATAACAAACTGCAGTTGCCTTCCTTGCAACACTCTAGCTAATCATACTTTCACCAGAATGCCAGTCTAAACCTGTAGGAGAATAGGCCAAGTTTTCAAAATCCTCACTGTATCTGAAGGGAAAGCACAGTTTACTTGTGGATAGGATGAAGATGCCAAACCTTTAGTTTTCTCAGGGTTTCAATTCTTGTTCAGAAAAATTTGCGTTTAATATGACCGAACTGTGAATTCTTATGAATCGGAGGCTACCTGCTACTTCTGCCCCCACACCCTTATGCATGACTAAAACCTGAAGAATTTAAAGAGTCTTAGTTATAAGAAAAAAATATCTTATTTTTAAAAGGGACGGACACACACACACACAAAAAGACTAACATACGTGCCTCCTTCCTACTAAAAATACCTTTTAGACCTGTTTTTGAGTCCACATCTATGGAAACATCTTTCACACATCAGTGTCTACCTAAATGACGAGTACATTCTTCATTCTTTCATGAGGTGGTTTTAGCACTATACTGATTAAGTTGGAATGACACCTTTAGTTAAGCATATAACTCTGCATGCAAATCAGATTAACCTATAGCAGTGCAAGCACCCAAGTTACAGCACGACTTTGTTATGTAATAACACTAAAGAGAGAAGTCAGACCCAGAACAGTCTGCATGCATGATGTGCAATAAAGCAACCGATCCTGAACATGGTTTAACTTAGCCCTCTCATATTTCTTTAGTCATCTTCCTGAACAGGAGTCCTCATCCTATGACCCTTATTCTCCAAATAATTTTACTACCCTTCCCTTTGCCCTTCTTAACCCAGCCACACATTTCTGCAATCATGTTAGAAAACTGCAGTCTCATAGCGGGAAGCAGAACCAGTCCTCTACGCTGGAAGCCTCAATTTTTCAGGATGCTTGAATGATGCACATGGGTGCTAAAGGAGACCGACATTCTTCCTATTCCCATTAAAACCAGAGTAAGAGAAAATGCACTTTAATCATGAAGTTCAGTGGCAAACGTACACCACACTTTTTTTTCTTAGAGAAGGACAATTCTGAACAGTACTATAGTAGCAGTGTCCTGTAAAAAGATCAGAGGTGCAAAACTTTCTTCAGAAATGCTAACTCTAAAACATCATATGGCACTGCAACTGCCACAAAGATTAGTCCAGCAAACTTCAGTTTTAAGCTAAGATGATTCTTGGTTCACCATAACTGTATCGGTGACTTCCATTAGTTTCTCCTAAAAGAGAAGAGCTTTCTGCAGCCAAAGTTCCTGGGTTTTGGCTCTGAAGAATAGAGAAGGTTCTGAACAGAACTAAAAGTGAAAATGGACCCCTATGCATAAAAACGAGTATCTATGCATCTGCAAGTGCCTCCAAACCATGACTTCTGAAATGCTGATTTTGTGGAGGTCAAACTGAAGGACAGCCTCTACAGCAAGTGCAAAAAAACTCAAAAACCCCCAAACCTCTCAAGTTGCAGTTTGCAGACAGAAAAGCAAGAATACTGTACAGGGCCTAGAAAAATCAACACAAGTAACAAGATCTTGGATAAAACACAAGAGTGCCAAAATTCAAAGGACTGAAGCATTAGAAACAAAACTAAAATAATGAATGGAGCATGCTGAAGAGTCAGTAGCTAAACTCCTTGAAAATAGATGCAAATGGAGAACAGAGTGGCAAAGAAAAGGAGGGTAATTAGTATACCGGACCATGGACAACCATGGACAACCACAGATACATCACTGGAATGCATGAAATCTCTTTGCCCCTTCATTTGTCCCTCAAATTGTGCTATCCAGACAGCACAACTGTAATGCCTTCTGATACACACGAAAATAAATTTTACTGTTTTGATATTTGCTTATTCATTTGCTTGAAGGTTCGAATGAAGATAAGTCTTAAACTGTTCACAAAGGACAGTTAATGTAACTCCATGTACCCCTGTAAAAAGACAATTTCTTTTTCCAAGGAATTCAGACAAGGATTTGATCACCTTGTCCAAGAAAACCAACCACCACCATCTTAAACTTGTACTTGAACAGTATGTAATTTAATAATCCTTTTCAAACAATGTTCAAGTTGTATTCCTTCCACTAGGATAAGCTGCTTACACGAACCACACTGAAGTCCTAGGCACTTGTTCAAACTAAGCTGAGAAACGACCCCACACTCCAATTTCCTGGAACAATTCTCTAAATGACATTACCCCCTGTGTGTTGTAATGAGCACCATAAAGAAAGATTACAACCTTAACTTGAACTATGGGACACAGAGCAAGTCACCAAATTATACAGACTGCTACTGAATAGAAAAAGGGCATCTGATCACTTCAAGTCCAATCTGATCTGTGGTACTTTGCCCCCTGCCTTAAGCAGGCTGGATGCAGTAACGAGTCAACATGTAATTGTGCAAATGTGGAAACATTTTCAGAAGTTAGTGCCTGTTGAATGAAAAACTGACAGTACGTACTGGATGCCCCAAATCAATTAATGTTAACAAACAAAATGTCAGAGATCATTCCAGGGATCGGAAGAATGACTAAAATAAAACAGAACACACAGATGAGGAGACATAATTACACCACAGTCATGGGCTGAATGAAGTCATGAAAAAGCTTCTTGCCAATGAAACTATTTAAAAACTATTGGAGGCTATATGACTGAGTTTTGGCACTCACGGTTCAACAACATCAATAAAGTACTGAAAATTACAGTTGATGTTTCTGAATGTGTACTTTCAGACACAGGCACACATGGCCAACTAGGAGACATGAATTTTCTATGAAAAATAAGAAATAAAATACAGAAATGGTGCTATTTTAATAAACATGGACTAACACACAATTTCCCCACCAGAATACCTGCTTCTTGGAGATGCAAGTGTAGTCTGCATTATATTTCAGTAGGACAATTGCAAATAGAAGAACATAAGAAATTACCCACAGGGGTAAGGAAGTTTGTAATAATAATACCAATTTTTTGTTTCAGGACAGATGTAGGAGCTATGGCATGTGGCAGACAAAGGGAACAGGAAAAAGTAGACAGCTGGAAACATTAGTTTAAAGAAAGTAAGGAGAAATATCAAAGCTGTCAGAAACAGGCCTTCAGACAGGCAAGAACATCTATACATGGATGCAAGTGAGAGGGCAAAAAAACCCCCCAAACATAAGCATATTAATGACTCTGTGTGTACAAGGGAAAGTATGAACTGTTTCAACCTTTCCCCACTTACCCTCCCTCTATCCCTGTAATTAATATGCAACAGTGATTACAATTACAACTTCATACCACAGCAGAAAATCACTAAATCACTGCACCTCTGATACAGACACCTATGAGCTCTGACCTCTTGATAGCTGGTCCACAGGCACTGCCTTTTGCTGAGCTACGTTGTTTTGTGAGTTTTGGTTTTTAAACGTAACTTCTCTTCTGCTTAAAATCTTTTCTCCTTGCTAGGAGCTGACAGCCTTTCTGAATGCCTCCCTATACTAAGCAGCAAAGTATTTTAGCCCACTTGTTTTTCTATGTCAATTTATTTTTCGTGTGTGTGTACGGCAGGGTAGGTAGGATTTTGGGCAGGATTGCTAGAGCCTCCAAAAGTCTTCTGGAACATAGAAGGTAACCATTTCTAACACCCTCCCTCCAGCAACATGTTCCAGCTTTTTCTTAAAACACCTTTTTCTGCTCCTACCTACCTACCTTGCCTGCAGACAACTAAACCTGTTCCAAGGTTAAACTAGGAGCTGCTATTCTTGATATGAATGTACTTTGGCTGAGGTTCAAACTCTCTCCAAAGGAGATGTATGTAATCTGATTTTTGAAAAAGAAAGGCCTGGACATTGAAAAAGATAATTTATCTCTCTAACAAATTGTTCCTGCAGAAATCTGAAAGATGGTGGTGTAGTTTCAAGATTTCTTTATGAAGTTGTTTTCCTTTTGCTCTGTGGTCAGTTACTGAAGAAAATAACTTCCTTCCAGAATCTCTAGGACCACTGCTGGGAATAGAAAAATCACTACATTGATTTTGAGAGGAGATAGAACTTGCATCCACAAGTACCAGTCACTCATCAGGATCCCACCATGACTGGCACCCTCAGAATACAATTAAGGTAATACTTCTTAGCCCAGACAGAACACTTGTTTCTTTCTAAATATTTGTTCTACAAATCACAGGTGGGAAAGCATACGAAAAAAACCACTAGGCAGCAGTATCAAAAGTACAATCAGCCCAATCACTATGAAAAACTGTAGACAACCAAAATAGCATTAAGAAGTACTATGAAAATCAATGAGGTAGCTCTGCATAAATTCATATGCTGCTGTCTGAACAGTAAGAGAATGAAAAAGCCAAGGTCCTTGCTTGAAAGCATTAATAAGCAGAAAACATGTCCATGCTGGTGTTCAGTTCAGCACCCTTCTGGTTCTACTTCACTTTCCAAAGATTTCTTACTTAAAAGTGTTGGAAGATAAAAAAAGACACCCATTTTAGACACAGAGATTAGACAACTGCTTTGTTAATAGCACACAAACTCCTGCAGACTCCAGCCAAAATTCAAAGCCCCATTGAAGCAAACACTGTAAAAAGGAACTGGAAGATCCAAGGAAGCTGCTGCCTATGTAGACAGAAGTCAGGAGAAAGAAAGGCCTTGCTTCATTTTATATATCAATGAGATACATCAAAATTCAATTTTTTTGAAAGAGCAAGGCAAACAAGTGAAAATAAGAATTCCAACCAAACTGCTCATATCACAAAGAGTATAGAGTATACAGTGCTATGCAGCTATTCCAACAGAACTATGCACAGCAATAGTTTCACCAGAAAGAAAATATGGGTGAAAAGGAAACAGAAAAAGACAACACAGAAGAATGAAGTTATAGTAAGTCATAAAAGGTGAATTACCATTTTTTTTCCCAGTATTTGTAATACCAAGGGTGCTCTGCCACTGTCATCTACCATCATAACAGAATATTACCCCACTTCTGGACATCATGGGCCTAATTGACAATTCTTACTTGAGTACAAGCCACTGAAAGTCCAAGAATTGAACAGATCTGAACATATCAAATGCTTCAAGTAATAGCTAAAAAACTCCGTTCTTTAAATTTCATTTTTTGGATCTCTCATTTACAGCTTCAAGCCTCAGCAACTTTGTTCACTGCTAGTATTATCAAACAATACCTACCATTAAAAAAAAAAAAAGAAAAAAG
This sequence comes from Astur gentilis, assembly GCF_929443795.1. Classification (NCBI taxonomy): domain Eukaryota; kingdom Metazoa; phylum Chordata; class Aves; order Accipitriformes; family Accipitridae; genus Astur; species Astur gentilis. Next base: position 16,885,395 of record NC_064904.1, read on the forward strand.
TTGAAGATTCATAGAGGAATGCTTTCTTTAGTGGACGAATCACACTACTCCACTGCTATTTCTGTGCCAGAAAGAAAAAAAAACAAAAACCAACCAACCAACAAGCATTTGCTTTTTTATCAAGTTCAGCTAAACCTATTCAGAAAAATCAAGACAGAACTGGAGTCCTAGCCCATCCTGCCACTACCCAAAAAAGAAAGTGAAGTTACTAGCCTCTAGACCAGACTGACTTATTAGAATGTCCAGGACTGTTCAGGTTGTTCAAAAGCCACTGGAGTGAAGTCAAGCTACCGTCAATTAGTCTTTGTCAGTGTTTTAGCTGAAGTGTTAAAATAAACTAGGAAAATGATGCTACATGGAAAAAGGTCGCAATGGGATTATTCACCGAGACTCCAAAAACAAAGGGATGCTTTAACTACAGTAATTTAAAAAAAATCAACAGAACACCAGGTGCATCAATTGAACCATTCCTGAAATACAGCAAAAAAATTACACTCGCACACACTCTCATCTGTGGTGATGAAGTTCAGGAAACTGCCACTTTTTTACAGTTAACTTGGTATTGTCGCCTGCGGTAATATGTATGAATTCTTATAGAATCCCACCATCCTTCTGTCATACTGCTTCACTGATAATCTCCCCACAAACATCTTAAAATCTAATACAGTCCTATATACCTTAAAGAAAATTGAACACATGGAATCATCACACTACCTCCTCTTTAATTTTTAGACTTTGTGTCTCCAGTTGCTCACCATGGCCACTCGTCTTCTTTTTAAATAATTATTTAAAGCTTTCAAACTTCAGATCTCCCTAACTTCAACAATAAGCATCAGCCACCTATTTCTGATTTGTCTTATGAGTAATTTATTTATCAGTATAGAAAAATAAAAGACAAGTGAAAATAAAGTTTATACAGATAGTGCTTGGGAGTAAAATAAACTATTTAGAGAAAACGCAACCAGTATGCATGTGCCCAATGATGAGAAAATCATGGTTGCATGAAGGCCCCAAAATTTCCTGTTTAGCCAAGTACTGAATATTATGAAATAATTCAAAGAAACATACATAAGCAACTTCCCAGTCCCTTCATTTTACATGAAAATATTTGTGGGGTTCTAATCTCAGGAACATGACTGCTATTCTGGTAAGGATATAGGAAAAGCAGCATAGAGGAGACTTAAAACCTGATGACTAGACATGAGAATAAAATGGGAATAAAATAGGAAATGTTCTGAAGTGTACAGCTGTAACCTGGCTTTGCTTGCAAGGAAATGACATCAAAACTATGCCAGAAGCACATTAAGACCTGGAAGTCAAATCCTCAAAGCTTAGGAAAAGCTGGAGTTTGTTCATTTGTACACACACAGAGCTTTTATTTACAAGTCTATTTTGCCCTCACATCCCCAGCATTCCTATCTCACTAAAAGAACAAGGATAGAGCATGACTGCTGCAATAAAGTAATTTTTCCCCCCAAGACTACATAAAAATATAAAAAAAGAAACCAAGGGAAAAACCCTATTGTTTTAGCCTTTTATGCAGACAATAACTTTCAGGACAGAAGGCTTTCCTCTGAGGGTCACGCTGATTACCAAGTTTACTTCTGTCACTATCAGTGCAGAGCTGACAGATTAGCTTATGATGAACAAGGCAGTAAGGTGCTCCAAGTCCAAACTTGAGTTCATTGCAGCTCTAAATAATCTGGTCACTGAATGAGGGCATTGTCGAATTCACCTGCTCTTCAAAATATAAGCTATGAATGCCAACATTTCCTAAGCTTACAAGGCCTCATTCCGCAGCCTCAGAATGGTTCCTTACAGAGGGAAGCAGTACTAGATTTTTAAGAAGGGTCTGTCCAAATACTTACTCTAAGTGTTTGGGGGAACCAGAAAAGTATTTACTGATAGAAACTGATCCTTTCTTCATTAAATGTTCCTATAATTTAATACTAACCATTTACCTGCCCACATTTTTCTACATTCTGCACCCCTTTCCAAAGATTGGGTTTTACTTAACTTGGTGGACAGCTGGAGAATTCCTTAAACTCATCCCCAAACACAAAGAGCTTAGGCACAGTTTACACAGTTCTCGTGGCTATTGCATTTTAGGGTATTGCGCAAGTAAAAAATACAACAGAATTTTATGCACAAATAGCTGTGATATATGGTCAAGAAGAATACCAACTACCATTCAAATTCCAGATCGAAAGTACAGTTGGCAGTTAAAGTGAATTGTATGCACAGATACAGAAAATCCTTAAAAGTTACAGCTGAGACCCAAACATGAAAGCACATTTCATCCTCTAGGTCACAATCCAGCAAGGCATTTAAGCATGAGAGCAATATCATATATCTGAGTAGTCCCACATAATTCAGTTGCATGTGGAGCATCAGCATAAGCACATTTTAAGTGCTTTGTTTAAACTGCAGCTATCAGAATACAAGTAACATTACACTTGAGTTTCTTGGGTTTGTAAACTATTATCTTAGAAGACTTTAGACACCTTTTTATCTATTAAAATATTCTTACCTGAACTGAGAACTAAGATGTTAGCAATAAAGTGGCTAACGTACTTTTTCCTCTATGTGTAAACTGCTAGCATTTCTCTACATTTCAAAATTGAAACCTGATGAGCCAGTTTTGTTTTTTCCTTGGTATCACTCTTAGATGCTCTTTTGCTAGTATACTGCTATAAAGTTTACACTCTAAACAGTAGAAGTGTACTTCATTGGAACTATCTGTAGATGAAGGAAGTTTTTATTCTGTTTAGTCACACATAAACACCTTTTTAGAAGAGCTGGTAAAAAAATCTGAGCAACTGTTTCACATATTTATAAACACACACTGTTTTGTAGCCTTCAGTAGCAAGCTGAAATATCCATTAGTTGATTTTACCAGTATGTGAAAACAAAAAAATGAAAATGAACACCCAGTAAGACAAAGGCTTGTTCAGGTTAAACAAAAAAAAAAAAAAAAAAAAGATAGAGACTTGACAGACATCTGTAACTTAGTATGTGGTTTAACACAGAGCAGAGTTTAGCAGATAGAAATATAGAAAAGCAGACCTTATAGCATTGGTTTAAGACCTGAAACACTCAGCCGGATACTACTGCTATCTAAGAATAAAAATCAGTCTACTCACTCCCATGGTATCACACCTGCTTTCTTCTCCTGCCCCGTTTATAATTTTCTTGGTCTAAACATCCTTCCTAGTCTTCCGATTTAAATGATTTACTCTAGCAATATTAAATCTTAATAAATCCTAAATTGTTCCTTCACAGGCAGAGAGCAACAGGAGCAACAAAAAGAAGCTGCAAGGAGATGCTGCTATCACTGTGATCCACACCACATCACGGCTCAAATACAGGCGTCCTTCTTAAACAACATTTTTATGCACTGGTTAACCGAATGTACATAAAATGCCATAAAAATCACATTTTATGTACACTCCCTGGATCTTCTAAATATCCTAAGAACACTGCCGTTTTCTCAGGGATTACATATTTTTTTACAGACTTTACACTTTGCAATTTGAGCATTGAAGTTAAGCACGTTTAAAATTTAAAGAAGTTTATTTCTTATCCTAGTACTTCTAACTGAAATTTGGATCACGTGACTAAAACTACAGAAATCAGTAAGAATTTAGCAACAAAGCAGTATCCAAAAAGAGCTTAATTTTCTAAAGAACAAATGAGACTACAGGTTGCATCATTTAAAAACAGTTACTGATGATACACCAATGTTTCAAAAAAAATGTAAAAGTGAGGTACGATGAGAAAAGAGGAGCAAAAATTACAAAGGGCCACATGCAATAGTAAGAATAAATGTTGTTTGGCTCAGGTGTAGCTAAGCTGAGCCACTATTGTCTTGACTTCAAACACTGTTACTATTCAAGTCTTGAAAACGAGTTGCAGGTTTGCAGAGATAAAATTCATACAATTATTTTACAGTACTTCCCATTCCAAAACTTGCTTATTTAATAGCACTACCTGCATTATTCAATCACTTAATTGCAATGCAGTTCTGCTTAGCCAATTACGTAAAAAAGTATTTTTATATCAGAATAGACTGGAACATGTAAAAATTAAGTCAATAGTAACGTCAGTATTTTAGTAAGAAATATGTTATTGTTAAGTGACTTAGATTGAGGTCATCTTGTGGAATCAGCTGCTTTATATTCCCTAGTTCCACTAAAAAGGAAAAGTGCAATAAGATCTCTTATTGACAGCTGCATTCAAAAACATACCAGTTACATAAGTTTGCAAATTATACTGTGCCAGAGTTAAATATCTAAGCATTTTAACGACAGTTCTTAAAATGCTATCTCAGCAAGAATGACTCAACTTCACTGCATAAGCTGCACTCCAGATAAGAAGCAACCAGCCTGATTTTATAGAAAAAACTTTTTTGTATGCTTTAATTCCAATTGCACTAAGTGAGTTCTGCTTGTTTAGACCTGCAAGCTTCACCAGTCACTTGGCATTTCCATCTCTCCATCTTCTCGGTTTCAACAAAAGTATCTCAAGCTTACCTATAGACAGTTAAGTAAATACTTGGAAAACAGGTAGCGTTTTCTACTGTATCTCAAGGGGAGAGATTTACCAGACAACCACCAACCAAGGGACTAAACCTATGAACCAGAGCTGGGCCTTGTCCATATACGAGAAAAAACACGGCTATGCCAGAAGAGCAGGAGAGTACTGACCAGCTCTTTCCAGTACAAACTACATTTATCAGAGAGTTTTATCAGATATCTATGTCTGTGAGGAAAATATTAATAACTGACATGATGCATCAGCAAGTCTTTCACTCTTAGCCCAGTCTCACATACAAAAGATAGACCCAGAAAGGCCTGGAAGAGAAAACTTCAGGAGCAGCTGTCCCTACCCCAGGGAAAAATGCTGGTACACTCACCGAAAGTGCTTTCTTTCAACACCTTTCCTTTGATTGCTACTTTGATTGGATAGGTAAAATGTAAAACTTCCCTGACCCATGTTTCCCCCCATCCCCTGTCTCTGATGTTATTCATAGAAAAACTATGAATAGTAACAGAAGAGAAGCTACCAGAGAAGAAACGTGGGTAGAACTTTCACAATTTTTTGGTCATTTGGCAATTCATGCAGGGTCCTGGGTAACAGCGGCTGCCTTGCTTTAATTTCACTAGTGCTTCACGAATCCTGCTTCAGCCACCTAACCACTGAAACAGTACATGTACAGGCTCAGGAAAGTGCCACACGGGCTCATATTTAGAAAGTACTTTCCTAGAATCACAAGAGTTAGAACTTCTACTTTATAGAATGATTCTAGTTATTCTGATGTTAAACATCACGACATACGGAAAACGTATCACCTACCTTCAAGCCTACTACTTCCAGGTTCTAAAACTGCCTTCTGCTTAAAAAAATAAAAATTTCCATTGTATGACATACAGGGCCTTAAACCTTAGGGTTACCACACAGGCCACCCGAATGACCAGGACTTTCTCATTTGACAAAAGGTACCACTCGGAAAAAACCCTAGTTCCTCACAAGTACTACTGTAAACTTAAACGTTGGTTTTGCAACAACAAAATTTTGCCATACACACGGCAACACTGAAATGCCTTAACTGTACTAAATAAATACAAATACATATTGAACAGACGTCTACAAAAACAATTCTTCTGAAACTATTAACCTGCAGCCAGTCTTAAAGCTGTATGATATCTACTATAATACAAGCTACGTAATGAAAAGGTTAGATGTATGCTCAGAACCTCTGGCATTTAACACACAAGCCCAATTACCCAGTACATCACTGGACAACTTTTTAATCGAGGACAGCATTTTCTTCTATCTACTTTTAACATGCACGCTATGACAGATCACATAAGATCATCGTAACCTCTCCTCACGACATTGTTTTCAAAGGCAGCGAAATCTCTCTGAAACTTTAAATGCCTGAAAGGCGTTGGCAAAGGAAAACCGCCCGCTGCATAATAATGTCACTATTTGGGGAGTGCTTGATGCTCCGACCCTCGCTAGGGTGGAGTGCTTTATAAATAGATGCGTTCGTTCTTTTTTTTTTCTTTTTTTTTTTTTTTCCCCAGTGCCGTGCCCCAAGCGTTTGGGTGGCGATGGGAGAGGAGGCTGTTTATAGCCACTATTAAATGAACTCTGAATTGGCCAAGAAAAGGCGGGGGGGGAGAGAGAAAAGGAAAGCTGCTGCTGCTACCTGAGCCAGGCCCAAACCCCTCCGCTTACCCTCCTCCTCCCTTTCTTTCCCCATGCCCAGCCCCAAGGGGGCTGCCGTGCCACCCCCCACCCTTTCGCAAAGGCGCCTGCAATGCAGGGGCTGCGCAGCGGAGCCCCACGGCCCGGCCACCTTCAGCCCTGGGGTGGAGGGGAGAAGGATGGGGATTGGGGGGGGGGGGGTGGGGGGGTAAGCCCCTGGCAGCAGCATCCCAAGCAGACTCGCACCCGCGCCGTCCCCCTTCCCATTTCCCTCCCTCTCACCGAGCCGGTACCAGCTGCTGCTGCCGCCGGGGATGGCGCCTCGCTCCTCACCCGGGCTGCGGGAGGAACGACCCCCCCACACCCCCGCACCCCACCACCGGCCCTCCCCCTCTCCCACAGAGCCGAGAGGGACAGCGGCCCCCGCGCAGGCCACCCCCCCGGCTTGTTTACAGGCCCCGCGGCCCAGGCGGCGGCCGCGGCCCTCCCCGCCGCCACCCCCTCAGCCCGGCCCGCCGAAGGCCCCGCACTGCGCAGCGCCACTTACCCCCCCCGGCCGCGGCGGACGGCGCCGGTTGTGGCGGACAGGGCCGCGTTCCCGAAGGTGCGTGGGGGCAGGGAGGCCGGGGGCAGGCGGGGACGTCCGCGGTGGGGCCGGCGGGCGGGCCGGGGGAGAAGGGGAAGGAGGGGGGAGAAGGAGGAGGAGGAGGAGAAGGGGGGGGGGGGGGGGGCACCCGGCTGGCGGCTTCGCCTCAGTTCATTCACAGGCGGCGGCTGCGGAGGGCGGCTCTCTGCCCAGGGGGAGCCCAGCGCTCATCTCGCCCCCGCTCCTCTCCCCCCTCCTCGCTCGCCGCTGCTCGCCGGCCGCCGCTCGGCCGGCCGCCCCCCCCCCCCCTTTCCCCGGCCCCCTCCCTCCCTCCCTCCCTCCCGCCCGAGCTCCGCGCCCACTCGCGCAGCGCCGCGGAGCGTCGTCCACCCCCCCCCCCCAGCCGCCGCCGCCGCCGCCGCCGCCGCCTCTCTCGCGCAGACACACACACACACACACACTGCGCCGCCGCCGCCGCCTCCTCCTCCTCCTCCGCCTGCTCCGCGCAGGCGCGCCACCGCGCGCCTAGCCTGCCCGCCGCTCCCCTCCCCCGCCGCGGCCGCGCGCCGCAGGGGGAAAGGGAAAAGTGGGGGGGGGGGGGGTAGAGAGGGTGGGAGCCAGGGCGGGCGCGCGCGCCCCCCCCCCCCCCCGCGCCCTCTCCCCTCCTCGCCGCGGGGCGCGTGCGCACGCGCCGGCCGCCCCTTCCTCTCACCCCCCCCCCCCCTCCCGTTATTAAAATAAAATAAATAAAAAAACCCCAACAAAACACCACACACACACAAAAAAAAACACCAAAACGCGACAAGCGCCTCTTTTCAGAGCAAAAACCCGCCTCTGCCGTAGCGGGCGGGGTACCCGGATGTTGGGGCTGGGGGAAACTGCAAAGGCCGGGGGGGGGTGGGGGGGGGGCGGGAACGGAGCGAGGCCGTTAAAGGTATTACATCACCCTCCGTCCCGTGTGCCGCCCCCCCCGGTCCCGAGCTGGGCCGCACTGAGCATGCGCGGGGCGCGTGGGAGAGGCACGAGCTCGGGCGGGCGAAGACGTCATCGGCACCGCCCCCTTCCCTCAGGGGAGAGGCTGAGGCGAGGGCGGGCGGCTTCTGCGCTGGGTCCCGGTCCCGGTCCCGGTCTCGGTCCCGTGGCGGCGGCGGCGGCAGCAGCAGCAGCAGCAGCAGCAGCAGCTCACGCTCGCTGCTCGCCAGAGGCCATGGGAGCGGGCAGCGGGGCCCTGGCGGGATCGGCCGCAGCGGCGTCTTCGCCTCCCTGAGGAGGCGCCGGGCGTGGGGAGCAGCGCTTCAGGCTCCTCGGCTGGGACGAGCTGAGGAAAAGGCGCCCTGGTAGTGCCCCGTCCCCAAAGCCGCGGGCAGGCGCACGGCCGCAGGGACGCGCTGGGATATCCTCTCAGCCGCCTGAACCGGAGCCCTGCAGGCTTCCCCGCTGAAAGCACGACCGCTGGCAAAATCAGCAGCGGATTACCAGTAATGAACGCATAATGGGTTTAATAATCCCATGATTTCCAGCTACCCTTTGATGAAGGCTGGCCTGTTGACAAAAGGGACGGGAGTATGTTCAGGGAGCAACTACCCCCGCCAGTCTTCAGGGAACAAATTTAGAGGACAAGCTATTAGACAAACCTCTGTTTTGTCTCATGGGGGGGGGGGGGGGCGCGAATGCGGCGGGGCTGTGGGGGAGGATGCTCAAGGAGGCTGCGGTGGGAGCGGGGCCTGGCCGGGAGAGGGGTGACTCGGGGGGGACGGACGACACGCTTCGTGCGGCTAATTCCAGCAAGGCAGCGTTAAATCACGGGGCTGGGGGTCTTTGAGGTGGAGTGGAGGCGAGGAGGAGTGCTTTTAAGGGGAGGATTAGGCATGCATAGTAGTTTTGAGGCTGTGAAGAAGGAATTGACTACGGGGGGAGTGGTGAGGTGGGTACTTAGTTAAAGAATCAGAAAGGTTGTCCGCTTTAGATAGTTCCCATCTTTAACAGCAATCAGAGCAAAGAGCCGTCTGTTAAGGTTTCCCTAAACTGAATGTTTGGAAAGCCCTCAAATTGCTGGTAATGTTCCCGTAGCCATTGTAGATAACAATCAGTGCAGCTTTATCCCGAGTGTGCCAACGACTGAAGGCAGTTAATTGAGGGCTCTTGCGCAGATAAGACCTAAAAAACCAGCAAAGCCCTACCCGGAGACAGCTAAAAAAGCTGTAACAAATGTAACAAAACCTCATCGTTGTAGGGCTTTCCTGTAATAGATAAACTGACTGTGTTTCAGCGTGATTACAAAATCTCCAGTTTCCATTGCTGACTGTGACTGAATGGTATGTTTGGACCCGATCTCGCTGTATTCATCCTAATCGTGTTTGTTAGCATGATACTGAACGCCACTCAGTAGTGCTCAATGTTAACTATTTCAGGCCTTTGCATTGTAGTTAAATGCAAACCTTGAGGGAGATTTAAATGCAAAATATTCTGAAAATGTGTTGCGGGGGGGGGGGGGGGGGGAGGGGGAGGGAGCAGAATGTATGCAGGGTATTCCACAATGAAAGAGAGATTTTGGAAGGTCATGGAGTAATTCCCATAATCTTCATCAAAGCTGGTTTGAATTTCCTCTTGGTATCCAAAGACAATTGGTTACAATTTTGATGCAGTTCAGATTTTTAAAACTGCATATTTCCCCCCCCAAAAAAAAAAAAAACTTATACAAGGTAGAGGTTATGCAGAATTGTTCCTGCAGGCATGTGCCATGCTGCTTTAACCTCTACACTTAAACAAGGCCAGGTTAGATGGGGCTTTGAGCAACCTTGTCTAGTGGAAGGTGTCCCTGACCGTGGCAGGGGGGTTGGAACTAGATGATCTTTAAGGTACCCTTCCAATCCAAACCATTCGATGGTTCTATGAAACATAAACTCCACTCTAATAAATCTTTCCTAACACTTTGTATTATATACAGTTGTGGATTTTATTCAGATTCTGTTACCTACAGCTGTGGTTTTGTTTGAGTTTTTCTTTTTAAACAAAAGTGAACAAAAACATGGCCCAGCTTTTTTTTGTGATGCCCTAGTTTTAAGCTGCAGGAATGTAATGACAGCAGAGAGTTTGCTGCTGTCATTTTCTATTTATATGTTTTTCTTGGGAAATTGGATGGAGTCAAATTACCACAGTATTTTCTTAAAGTGTAACTTTTATTTAGTTTGTTAGTTTTGCCTGGCCTGTTGTACTGACAATGGTAATAAATATTTACAAGAAATTCAAACATCACATTTAATTAGGATAAAACAGCTGTGTGTAACGTATGCCTCTACTATGCATAGTTGTAGCTGATGAGACTACATCTCCCAGCATACAACTCTTTATTTTCTCTTTAGCTGTAGATCAAGATGGGATATGGATGATTGGGACCTGTAGTCACTAGAGTCATTAGCACCACAGTCAAGGAGGCAGTAATAAAAACCGTTGCAAAAATCTTTTAACACTGCATCACAAACCATAACTGAATTATTGAGAAAAATCATATTTCAGTCTTTGGAACAAGAAATCTCTAATAGCATAATAAGGCATATTTAAAAGGATGTGCTGTTCCACAGTATATTTTTAGATAATATTATTTTTAGAGATTTTTTTTTCTGCTTCCTGTTACAGCTTTTAAAAAGTCCTTAGGTGGATGGTATTTGTATTTCTAAAGAAAATTTATGTATCTAAATAAATAGATATGTACCACCTATGCACACTTAGTTATTGCAGGCAGTAGGATGATTTTGTCCAATGTATTCATTAAAACTGTCAATTTAGAAAATTCCACACTTTGCCTGATGAAACTGTTCCCAATGACATCGTTTCCCATAAAAAGAGAATATGGGACTGTAGTTGCTAGTGGGATCACATGGCAATTTAACTGCATTTTGGAATCAGTTTCCATCGTAATGGCCATATTTTGTATGAGTCTGCTGTAATCTCTGTGTGTTGATATTGCCCAATGCTCCTTTTAACTCATTCAGTTTTAATATCAGTTGGTTAAACTCTTTTATTATAAAGTATATCATGAGATACTGGAATTTTGTCTGTATGTTCCTTAAACAGGGCACATTTAGTACAAGTATTAACTGTTGTGTTGCACAATTTAGATTTCTTGATCCCTAAGTGAAAAATCTGTACTTCTTTCAGTGTCTCACATGTAGTTTATTCAAAAGGTCAGAAAAAACAGGGGCTTGGTTTCAGCTTCCCTTGCTTATCATCCCTGTTTCTCCTCTCTTACGTTGTCTGCTATGAATATCTGATGTAGGTGGGAAATAATATATTTGAAGTTACTCAGCAGCCTAAAAAGCTGGTTGACTGTGGGGGTTTGTTTTGTTTGGAACAGGATTTGTATCACCTAATAATACTCTTCTAAATATTAGGTGTATAATCACGCTGTTGCCCAGGCTGTCTTGGTTCAGTGGAAGGAGACAGGCACCTTCAGATCATCATTACTGCCGTGCTTACATTGGTGTCTGAAGCAGGTTGGGTGAGTTGCCTTCTGAAGGTGACTTTTTCTCTCCTGTAATTTCTGTGACTACAGAAGAAGCTGAGATGACCACCTAGACTAAGACTAGACCCTTAATTTTTAGATGGCTAAAATTAATTAATTACCTATGGTGCTTAGAGGTTATCTAATAGAAATATTCATACTAATGGTGTGTGTGGCCAGTGATAGTGTGATCATGAACTTGCCAGAAATTTATACTTGGCTTGTGAAGTACTGATGCCCTGTCCCATCTCTTCTCCAGTGGGCTGTACCTATTTTTGGAATCTAAAAGCCAGCTGGATGACTATGCTGCAGGCTTTACGTCTTCTTGGTACTATGCCTGCAACACCCTGGTGTGATGACATCTGTAGCTATCTGCTAAGGCAGCTGTGCCATTGGGAACTCCGTAAAATGCCAGCACTGTAGCTATGATTAATAATCACATGATGTTTAAATCATCAAAAGCGCACACCTAGGGTGTGTCCTGTATCCAAACTGAATTTATCTGAAAGATGTCACAAAGACTTTGGTCTTTTGAAGAACATCATATGCAGACGTCCCACATTCTCGAAATGCAGCAGTTCTGATATAATTCACTTTCTGATAGAGTCTTGAAAAGTGCTACGCAAACTGCCACACTTTGACCCCTCTGAGACGAGATTTATTCTCTCCTGATAGCTTTTTAAAACAACATTCAAACAATTAGGGCATTTGTTAAAAAGCAAATGCTAGTGATTTTCAGTCTACAAAATCAGGTACAAAATCGTTAGGGCATCACAATGTGGTTTTCTTATTCTGGCTGTAAGAGAAAGAAAGCAATGCTCAGTCATGAGTTTTATTCTTCCGGTGAGAATTTGCTGATGGAAGTAACCTGCAATTCAGGAAAATCAGCAAAAGCAAAGTACAGTAAAGACCAAAATATCAACAGAGGGAAAATCCTTTTATGCTGAAAATTAATATAAAGCTTTATTCTAGAATATTGTTATTATTTTTGTCTTTCCATTTTTCTCCTACTTTTTTGTATGTGAAATATGGTAAAATCGTGGCACGTCCCAATTTCTTCAAAATCCCAAGTAAGGTGACAAAAATTCAGGCAGCTCAGGAAGATAAATGCAGTTTGTCAAGGTTTTCAGAGCTCATCTGCAAATCACCTGCATTTCACATGGTTCCTTCTATCTGTAGCAAAATTTCACTGAAGACCTGGTGGCCAGGAAAATTTGCTTTTCATGTGAAATGGGGAAATTAAAGAAGAACGTCAGTATAGTCTACGAGCATTTTAAAGAAAATGAAAAATGAGGGGAAAAAGAGAACCATTCAAATACTGATTCTTTTTCCCCTCCCTTTAGAACCTCAGCTGCCTCAGTAGTTGAAATGGAAAAGTCTTGCTAGAAAGCCTGTGTGTCCTGAACCTGTTATATAAAAAGGGACAAAATAGACCTGTTTGATGTCTGAAGAAGTGCTGGCATGGCATCCCAGGGTATGCCAATTCATTCTGGCCCCTGTGCTATCTACCAGATTCATGAGGGTACAATGCAAATGGTCTCATTGAGACCATCTGCATTACTCTGCAATGCAAGAACCATGAATCAGCTTAAAGCAACATATGTAGAAAACATAAGTTGATTTGAAGTATTCTAAAGGCTGGGTCGAATTTACACATGACAGGACTCCAGGACAGATACCTTTCTATGGTTCTTTCCAACCTGAGGGGGATATACACTTTATTGAATCTTCATCTGTTGGTGCTGAATGCTTACGACGACTTCGTGTTCAATTGCTGAATGTTTCATTTTCTTGACAAGATCTTTTTTTGCTATAAGACAAACTGTGAAGTAGAGAACAACCAGAATATTTTATCAGCTAGGCTTTAGCCGATTCCGTTCATTAGATGGTTCTCCTGTTTTAAAAATGCCAGGGTATATGTAAGTTGCTGTTTCCATTTGCTATTAGTAGTCCGTGCATGAAGGCCTGTATCCTCACTGAAGTCGGTGACAAAGCTTCCATTGACCTCAGCGTTGCAGGATCAAACCCTTAGTCATTAGCATGTTGTAAAAACGGCTGTTATCCCAGCCAATTTTAATGGGCCTGCCTACAATTGTCAGTTGTTTAACCTAAAAATTAGCTTAGCAATCACAGCTAAAATTACATGTCAGACTGTTGATGCATAAGAATACTTCATACTGAGTCATCAAGAGTCTTATGATGCTCTTAGAGTTTTATAATTATTAACATTCAAGCAAGAGATTCTGAAATTTTATAAAGACTGGAATTTCCAGATGTCAAGGAGATTAGTTCTGATAAGAGGATAAGATTTATATTCTGTAAACTCCGTTTTTTGTGTTACTAGTCCTTTTCTTCTTTAAATAGCCGGATCGAGTCGCCTTCCTTGTAAAACCAAATACAACTTACTTTTTGCTACACTCATTCGTATGTATCTGTTGAATCAGTTGTCTCTTTTAACAAGCCTGTTAGCTGGGATACAGCTGAGGACATAAATTTTTGTGTGTCAATTAAACTAAAAGCAACATGTCAGAATCAAATAGGCAAGCTGTGGAGGTATTTGAAATCTGAACATTGCTTAGTATTTTGCAAATAGGTTTTCTCAGGACCAAGGATTCTGGAGTGTCCAGGTTTTAAAGAATAATCCTGTTCTGGAGCTGGATTTTGCCACTTAGGCCTTTTTTAGTTGACAACATAACTGAATTTTAAATTTAGTTTCATTACATAGGTGCTGATGTGGTATGACTGTAAGAAGTAAAGACATTGTTTCATGTTTGCTGGCATAAAGGACACAATAAAAATGGATACGAGATCACAAACCATATGTGATGGTTTTCTCAGGAAATCAAAACAAGTAGTAATTTGAATTTTTAGCATTTTTTTGACAACTCTCCCCCTGCCTCTGACAGTGTTGTGTTTCTTTGGGCATGGTGCAGAACAAAATATTAGCAAAGCAATAAGGGCCATTATGAAAAGAAACTGCTTGTTGTGCAGTTCAAGCTCAGAGTTTCAGGAGGAGGAACCTATCAGGAAAAGAAAATCTCATATTGCAGGCCACATTAGCATAAGTTCTTTTGTAGAACATTTAAGTGCAAGTAATGTGGTGCAGCTTAATATCAGAGTGTTACTCAGAACATGGATGCTACTTGGAGATAATTTAAGTCTCCACCCTAAACAGAAAGGTATCCTTCCTTCTCAGGAAATTTCAGTTAATAATGGATTAGGAGTCCAAGTACTTCTTGAGTGATTTGGGAATGTGATTTGTTTTAAGGATTTGAAATATGCTTGTTTTCAATCATTGTAGTATATCACTTATGTATTTATTAGGATAAATCTATGTTTCCATTTTATTTGTGTGTGTAAAGGCATACATTTTTACATTATATTATTACAAACACGCTTCTTTTTTGCATTTTAACCTTTACAGGAATAATCAAAATAATTGACTAGTACTTGACATTTATCATGTCATATTCTAATTATTCCCTTGTGTTGTTTTACTCTGTTTTATGTTCAAAATAATAATATAATCCCTTGTAAGAGACACGATAAGGAAGAGGAAAAAAGCTTGTCTTACAAAGATGAGAAAAACGATTAGGTGAAAAAAGGGAAAGCACTGGCGATGTTGATTCACAGCAGCCTGCTGAAAATGGGATTGGAATCATTAGCTCACGCTACTGAGGTCACAAGATTACCATTCTATGACATAAATTTCAATTAATATAGACAGTGTCTCAACATGAAAGTAGCAGTTGACCTGAGCTGAACCCAAGTTAGACAAGAAGCTCATTACCAATAACAGTTAGCAAACAGGAATTATCCTGCAAGTGCAAACTGAAAAGCAAAGTTACATACCTTCAGAGCACTGAGCAAACATGTCATTCTGCTGCTAGCTCTCTAGGTAGAATATGTGAATACTCAAACATAGCGGTTGTGGAATGCTTTGTTCTCATCTCACTGCAAAAGCAACCTACTGAGAAACCCACAGTAAAAACCAACACCATTCCAATGCAATTTCTAGTGCTGTCTACAAAAAATTTGGGATCTTTTCTGAACACAAATCCTAAAAGTGTTGATCCAGTGCCTTTCAAGTTAAACTCAAGATTCCCACTGACTTCAGAGAGTCTGGATTGGGTTTAAATTTCTTATTTGCTCGGGGAAGCATTAGTACTGTCAAAATAACTTTCATCAGTTTAAGCTGGATTAATGATACAGTAGTCATTTTCCATAAAATCATAGAATAATCTTGGTTGGAAGGGACTTCTGGAGGTCATCTAGTTCAACCCCTGGCTCAAAGCAGGTCCAATGAGATGGAGTTGCTTAGGTTTTTGTCCAGCTGGGTTTTGAATATCTTTGAGGATGGAAATTCCACTTCTCTGGGCACCTGTTCCTGTGTTTCCAGTCAGAATTTCCTGTGTTGCAATTTGTGTCCATTGTCTCTTGTCTTATCACTACATACCTCTGAAAAGAGTCTATGGTTGAAGACAGGGATAAAAACTTCCCTTATCCTTCTCCTCTTACTGCTGAACAAAGATGGTTCTCTAAATCCCTCTTCATCTTGGTGGCCCTCTGCTACACTTTCTCCAGTATGATGAAGAATTTACTTACCCAGGAAAGGTGACAGGAGGCTGCTTACATAGCTTAGATTTAAATACTTGTGGCTAGTATCTTGCCTGTTGCTGTGACATATAAAATGCTTTTTAACACAATTTAAAAACTCAGCTAGGCAAAATAAAACATTACTACCTTTTGCAACTCTCCTGAACCTCTCTGGGTTGACACCTGCGCTACCATACACAGAAAGATGATGCATCCTCAACAAAGCACCCGGTTGCTTTCACTGAGGCTTAATGTCAAGTAAAAGTTGACTTCAGAAAGTGGAATAGGCAAAATGCTCATGAAACCACGTACACATCTTGGATCTGTGTTCCTGTAGACGTTAAACAAAACTTCTTGCAGGATACCATCCTATACACCTCAGAAGAGGGACAGGGCCACCATCATGACAGACCCACATCTGCCTGATCCTTGGCAGTGCAGGAAACTTCTTTAGATGTTGGTAGTAGTTAGAGCAGTCTTAGAGCTACTTTTTCTTGGTTTTGGTTACCTGAAAGGGACTGTTGGAGGACCAGGTGCACCAAACTTACCCTCTCCCAACACTAGCACGTCTATCCATCAGCTAATTAAGAGAGCACTATGCTCGCTCTTACTTTTCTGACACCCGGGGATTTTCCCAAATGAATAATTAGATCAGCTCTCTGTTTATTGTGTTGCTCGAATGGAAGCTAATATTTAGCTGGTGTATCTCCTTATCTCTTTACCTCCTTAAAACACCTACTATCTAAGCAGGACTACGGCTTATGACTTTCCTTAACTGAGATACACACTAAAAAAACCCCATCCCCATAAGCGTATGCTTCTAGAGCTCCTTACATAATATAGTCACTAAAATGCCAATCACAGGGTTCTGCTAAGAGCCAGGTCAGAGTGTGATCAGCTTTTTAGGCCATATTCACTTTTGGACTTCTTGCCTGAGAAATTCCACAGGTTCACATGCTTGATTGTGCGATTATTTTCTTGAATTCATTAAAAAACTACCCCCCCTACTCAGTTTAGAGCCCCCAAGCTGATCTTCCTCCTAATTTATATTCTGATAGTAAAAGGTTTAGAAACAGAAATCTCCATTTTTCTCTTAAAACCGTTGGTTGTTAATGAAAATTCTCTGTTATTTTGTGTTTTGCTTTAGGAAGACCAGCAGAGGGTGCCTGAGCTAGAGAGCAAACCCCATCCCAGATTTGTGCTGGAATTGTTAACAATATGAGTGTAAAAAAAGAAATAAACTTTAATTTAGTTCTCTATTAAAACCAAAGAGGAATACATTAATGAAAATGAAGGGAAACTAACTGTCTTAGGAAAACTGCACTATTAACAGGCTGTCAAAAAAGTTGCACTAAAATTAAGGAAAAAAATAATTTGGGGATTAGGAAAGGAATTTTATTTACCTGATTCTGTCATTGGCTAACAGCTACTAAAGGACTGGTTCCCTGAAGTATCTTTTCATGTGTTTTGGGAGACATTCCCTCCCTAAGCTACTCCCTAAGCTACCTCTGTGTAAGGAGTCGGAGGAAGAGGAAATCTTTCAGTACAGGATTCAGAACAGGTTCCTAATTCATGTTCCCTGGCCACCCCCATGAAGGAGTTTGTTTGTGCTGACTATAGTGGGTGCTCAGGGAGTCGAAGCTCTGCAGAATCAGCCTTTTGGACACCAGCTTCTCCTCCTCCTGTCCCTCACTTAATATTAAATGTTGCGAGAAAGTTTTCACTAGTTCCCTGCATGAATAGTCTTTTCAGCACTAGTGCAATGAGAGAGCCAATGCAGAAAGAAACCTTTCTAGCTTCATCACAACAGATTTAAATCAAATAAATATTGTTTTATATATCTAGATAGGTATATGGAAAATTCCAGATGTGCAAAGGGGGTGCAAATCTTTCCATTGACTTTGGTGTCCTTGAAACCCAGCCCAGGATGATAGACGCAGAACAGGGATCTAAGAATCAAAATGTAAATATCAGTGAAAATGTCTGCCTCTTCTTCACCATCAGAAGAGGTTTGTTCTATATTGAGAAAGCAAGAAAGCTTTTTTTTTTTTAAAGAAAAACATGAAATACGTACTTTCCCTCACTTATCCAAATATGATATATTCATATGACATTGTATATTCAGATATGTTCTAGCCTTACCTATAGCTATTTTTCTGAGGAAAAGTCTTTCATATATTTGTATCTTGACTTCTTCTAATATTTCATGTGAATAATCATGAAGAATTCCATAGTACTAATGTCATACAAGCAAAATGGCATTATCATCAAATGGAGTTTTGTTCAATTCACCTGAAGGTGTTCTGTATTTCTGTTATTTATATAAACACAGGTGATTTAGTGATACCCCTTTAGGTAAACTAAAGAAAGTGTGTTATGAAAAGGAAATGGACAGTACAAATTAAGGACTCTGGGTTTCATCACTGTCCCACGATACTAAACAAATCTTACCGTCATATAAATGGCCCATCTCCTGCAGAAAAGGTTGGAGTTTTTCTAGATTTATCTTTTTATTATTTCTCTGAGTAAACGTGCTTTTAATGTCAATAAATGGGAAGCAAAGTCAAAGTAGTGTGGTCTAGAAGAATGAGCAGAGCTCAGGCAGGCAGTCCTGAATAAAATTCACCCTTATGTGAAGGGCACATCAGAACACGTAAGTCACATTCAAATATCCAGTTAGGTCAGCCAGGGAGACTTGATGTGCAGGAGCTCTTTGTCTGGAGGCAAATGTTGTCCTTTAAAGAGTAACATGCCCCTTTTAAACAGATACAGTTAATGCAGGTGTCAGTAAAAGCATGCCGAGCACTTTGCAAAAAAAAAATCAAAGCCAAGCAGTTTATAATCTAATTGAAAAGTCATGGATGTGAAATTTGGAAGAAGGGCAGGGCCGAATGTAGCTGCAGGTGGCTGGGATCACTGCAGAGTTTTGCAGCTTCCAATGCAAGTGTGACACTGGGTAGAGGGTAGAAATTGGCTCTCGCTTCTTATATTGAGGAAATCCTTCCCAGGGGATGCCACAAAAAGTCACTGACCAACAACCAGGAGTCATCTACTTCTGCATCTGAAGATGCTTCCTATATTTGTCCTGGCTGTCTGAATAAGAATTTTCTTGCCTCTGTGTATTTTTATATTACTATTTTGTGTTCTTCTGTGGTGCTCTGTTGTTATGTGATGTTTTTCTATATATTTTTTTTTCTGAGGGAGGAAACAGTGAGCTGTAGGGAGGGGAGAGGAGGACAGAATGATTTACGCACAGTTACACCACTTCAACATAGGGTTTTCTTCGCTGAACAGTTGCAAAGACTTGTGTAACCATCTCTGCTATGTCTTTTTTAGTAAGTAAAACAATCTGTGGACTTTCTAGTCCTGAGATCAACTGGCCTGACCTGACTTGTGTCTGTAGCTGATGCCCCTCAGACATATGCCACATTCCCTGGGACAGTGTTGGTGGGCAAAGCCTTACCATGAACCACAATAACAGTTTAAAAGTATGGATGATCAGGTGCCAGTGTATGACTCCACCCCTTGGCCCTGTTTGACTTACTGGTATAGATGTAGCTTACTCTGGCAAGCAATTTCTCTGGCTTACCTTCTATTGCTTGGGAACAGGTTGTACTAAACTGTAATGCAGTGGCCAGAAAGGCAGTACCAACAGTTTCATTTACTGTTTTAAAAGTGGATAGATGACACAGTAGTTCAACTTGCCCTAATTGGAACTAGACTTGAAGTTTTAAATTGATGGGAGCTCATGCTCAAAACCTTAACTAAACAGACTGAAATGAAATGGATGCATGGTGTAAGTAAAATTAAGGAAAGATTTGAAGGAAGAAAAGATGGAGGTTATTTCCTTTAAGTCTCTCTTTAAGTTGCCTGAGTAAGGAGGCAGGCAGAAGGGGCTATATGTGAATAAACATGAAGATGGAACAACATGCTAAAAGCTGAAATGAGAAGAGATTAGGGTAGCTAGGAATGCAGCGGCTTAAGTGCACTAAAACTCAGAGGCTTGAACTCAAGAAGATAATTCTGATGCAGAAAGCAGACAGCTTGTGGTCTTTGTAAGCAATAGGAAAAATTTCACTGACATAGCGACAGCAGAATTATACCTCAAATCAATGTCAGATCAAAATGATTCCCACATCTAAAAGGCTCAAATGGATGTCCCTTACCTAGGATAAATTTTTAAGTTTTCAGTGAATGTTATTACAAGAGAGGCAACATTTTCTTAGATAATAATTTGCAGTTAAACCAGATATAAATAAAAACTGTAGAAAGAAGGTATGTATGCACTGTCTGATCAGATTTATGTAAGAAGTATTTTTGGCACTCTGTTACATTTACATGGGACTGTCTTTGCCTGGATGTGTGTTTGTTCATCTCCTTTTCTAGCAACACTAAACCATATGGCATAGGTAACGTTCTGAAGCAGATAGCAAGGAGTCATGGCCTTACTTCACTTGTGCTCATTTTATGGTGGATTCTCCCTAAAATTTTGTTTTCCTAAGCAAAGCAAAGAGCTTTTCTCCTTAGAAGCTGTTCTGTTTTGCTCACAGTGGAAGAGGAAAAACAGGAAAATGGAATGTAGTGCTGCTCTACTTATTGCTATTCATTTTAATGTTATTGTACCTGCATAAATAATTTAGGGAAGGAAGAGCATTTTTCAAATCTATGTTTTACACAGACACTGAAATAAGCTCAGATAATTGCACTGGAGCTTTATTTACTCTAATATGGATCAAAGAAAGTGCATCACAGTACTGTGGAAAACATTCACACCCGTGCTCTCACAGTTTTATTACCAGGGCTGGCATCAAGTCATCTGAGCCCCCCCATGTGAACATTCAAAGAGAGAGAACTTCACCCAGAAATCTGAAAATTTTATAGAATCATAGAAGGGTTTGGGTTGGAAGGGGCCTTAAAGATCACCTAGTTCCAATGCCCCTGCCATGGGCAGGGACACCTTCCACTAGCCCAGGTTGCTCCAAGCCCCATCCAACCTGGCCTTGAACACTCCCAGGGATGGGGCATCCACAACTCCTCCGGGCAGAACCTCTGTTCCAGTGCTTCACCACCCTCACAGTGAAGAACTTCTTCCTTATACCCAAACTAAATCTACCGACTTTCAGTTTAAAACTGTTCCCCCTTGTCCTGTCACTACAGGCCCTGGTAAAAAGTCTGTCTCTGTGTTTCTTATAAGCCCCCTTTATATATTAAAAGGCCATAATAAGGTCTCCCCAGCACCTTCTCTTCTCCCAGCTGAACAATCACAACTCTCTCAGCCTTTCTTCACAGGAGACGTGCTCCAGCCCTCTGACCATTTTCACTGCCCTCCTCTGAACTGCTCTGACGGGTCCATGTCTTTTTTGTGCTGGGTGCCCCAAAGCTGGACACAGTGCTTCAGGTGGGGTCTCACCAGAGCGGAGTAGAGGGGGAGAATGTGGGCTGCAAGCGCATATTGCTGGCTCATGTCCAATTTTTCATCCACCAGTATCCCCAAACCTTGCTCCACAGGACAGATCTCAATCCATTCATCCCCCAGTTCCACTGTGCTATTGCACTTTTGCACAAGGTCTCCTCAATACTGCACAACTGGAGAAAAAAAAAATAAATATAGAAACAGCAGTCTAATCAAACATTTATTTCTGCCTTATTGCCTTGGAGATAGAATGCAGCTTATCTTGCTTTTATTTACATTAAGTGTGTCAGTATAATTTGTGTAACTCTTAAGAATTAAGGCACATTATCATGTTATGTGCTGAGTTTAATTGATCTGTTATCTGCTGCCACAGAGTCAACAGGGGAACCTCAGCAAGGTTCACAGCAGGGTGTGGAGCAAGACTGTGACCTCCCACGTTGGGAACTATTTCTCATGTTGTTTTCAGAACCTTGCACTTCATCTTTACATTGGCTCTTGCATTTCACAGCCTCAGTTAAGTATAGATATCAGAGTATGTTTGCTGAACTCCAAAGTGCAGTCTGCCTCAATCACAGGACAAAGTGCAACAGAACTGTCGTTCATTCTGTTGATGTTCAGGTTGACTTTGGTTGACTTTTAAAAACTGTTAGCAGTAATGGCCTCTTCAGAGAGTGAAAATTAGCTTCTCATGGAAACTAAGTTCAGGTATTAGGAGGAGAAATATTTTTGGTTTTCCTCGGGAATTCAGATGTTGGTCAAATCCAAGGGCTTTGTTATGTGATCCTTTAAGAGATGTTTCACTTTACTTTGGTACTTTGACAAACAGCTCTAAGTAGCTGCTGGCTCTGAAGCAACAAAAAGAGCGTATGTTACTGTCAACACTCAAAGTTGTACTTGCAGCAAGGAAGTCAGAGCACCACTGGCCATCAAGGTTGGACTGGAAGTGGCAACCCTGGACTCCCATCAATCTTTTGCCAATTGCTTTGGGATGGAGAAGAAATCTCACAGTCTGGCATGATTTGGATGGTTTACAGCAGCCATATGTAAAAGCTGCAGCCTGTGGTAGCTTTACTGCTTTTTACCTGGTGGGGATCTCAAAAGAAATCTTTTTAATAGAGTCCGGTGTGTATGATTAGGATAATTCCTTAAGTATATATATCTATCATTAAGATAATACTAATGAGATGAGCATATTTACTTTTTATAAGTTGGAAAACAGCAAGAATGGACACTACCTTGTAAAGGACCTTGTAACTTTTTCCAGTGCTCTCCTTCCCATGCTCAGTCTGACACCGAGCATGCCTACATGCACTGAGCAGGCACTTTCTGCCTATCTTTGTTGTCTTGGGGATAGGCAGTAAAATCCCCACTGATGGTGACTGTGCAGCTGTACAAATGCACAAGAACTCCGTAACTGAACCTTTTTTTTAACAGGAGAAGTCTATTTTACTCAGTTTTGTTGTAAAAGAAGGGTTGAAGCACAGAGTTACAAAATAAATTGTCACCACACATCAATCACAGGATGCTAGGACCTTGTGAGCTTCTCCTACGCATCTTTTCTGTGCTCAGCCTGAGCTGCTGCATGCCTGTCTCTTTGGGGATAGCCAGGAAAATCCCCACTGGGAATATACTGTGCAGGTGCAGTGTACGTCCTCTTCCAACTTTGTACTGCCTGTTCCAGTGTGTTGTGGTGCAAAGCTCCACAATCATGTGTGCATCACCTGCACTTAGCACAAGGAGGAAATAAGACCCAGAAAATACTTTCAATTACTTGCTATTTATTTATATATGTTTCGTATGGCATTAAGTTTTTGCACTAACACAAAATAAATAGTTCTCAACTCAGTAAAACAGGAGAAAACAGGGAAATATAAAGAATAGCTGTAACCTATAGCTGTATAACTGTGAACAGTCATAGTTCCTGTGATAGTCTTCCTTCATAACCGCCAAAGGCCTGTTTCTATTCTAAAACACCACAACTATTTAATTAACAATGACTGGTTTGGACACAGTTGAGGACTGGTGCTATTTACAGAAACAAAGTATATTGGCGGTGCATTTTTATTTTTTCTGTCACCTTTCCCTTGCTGTATGAATTATGTTCTGACTGATTTTTCAGCAAGTCAGTCAGAGCCTTAAAGGTAGACCGTGGCTGTATTTTGCCTCAGAAAGCTGTAATGCAAATTTTGTGGCGATTCAGGAGTTGATTCGTGAATCCTTTGGTCATTGGTGGAGCTGGGACAGACCAGGCACCTGCGTGTGGTAAACATGGCCATCCCGTGCTAAGTCTGCTGAGAGATGAAGGGCCTTAGCTGTGAGATTTTGGGAACAAGCTGTGTGTCCCTTTCTGAACAACTATGCAGCTCTGCTTGCAGTTGTGTCAAGTGTCTGGCAAGGGAAGCAGGAATTATTACAGGTTCCCCTTTCATATCTGTACCTCTTGCTGTGAAAGACAGAAACATCAAGGTAGTAAGAGCAGGCTTTTTTGCCTCTGCACATAAACACTAGCAAATCTACAGTGAAGAGCTATAGATGAGAGTGATGCGACGTCCAGAAATGCCGCAGCCCCTGCATTTTTAGCATTTGTGGGTATCCAGCACCATGAATTTTGGAACCTAGCAGGTCTGGAACGTGCGCCAGAGCGGGCATATGCGAGAACTGGGTTTGCCTTGGCAGGCAGCGCAGCGGCAGGCATGTCCGAAGGCAGCGTTACTGCAGGAACCCGGGTGGGAAAGGCTTCCACGCTGCGAGACGGGCGGCTGCCTCCCGCAACAGGGATGCGGCAGTATGGTCTGTGAGAGGGCCGGGGATGGCTCCAGCGGGGAGAGGAATCGCCGGTGTCCCCGAGGGCCAGCCGTGAGGCCCTCCTCAGTTAGACGGGTGCTGCCTTTTGATCTCCAAACACCGATTTTTTGATCTCCAAACACCGAAGCCAAACCTGGACACCCGCCAGCGCCCGAGGACATGCCGCCTTGTTTACGAGCAGGGCGGCCCTCCTCTCCCCTCGGGGGCACATCGAGAAGGCAAAATAATTTAAAAAAAAAAATAGGGCCCCCGCTCCCAGAACCCGACCTTCACCCCCTGTCACATGCACGGCCTCTCCCCCACAAACCCAGCGCTTTTATCGCTGACTGCGCCGGCCCCGGCCTCCGGGGGGGGGGGGGGGGGGATCGCCTCAGGGCCGGGCCGGGCCGCGGTACGGAGCGAAGCCGCCCAGTGGGGGGAAAATGGGTGGAAGAGGGGACGGGAGGCGGGGAGGAGGCCGGCGCTGCGCTGCCGTGGGGCAGGCGCTGGCTTCAGGCAACGGAGGGCGGCTCCCGCAGCGTCGCGGCCTTGATAAAGGGGCACGGCTGGGCCGCGGCGGTGGCAGCGGGAGGCCATGGCGTGGGGCTGTGCGCTGTGCCTGGTGCTGGCGGGCGGTGCCCTCCTGGCCCTGCTGGTGCAGCTACTGCGCTGGCTGCGGGCCGACGGCGACCTCACGCTGCTGTGGGCCGAGTGGCGGGGGAAGAAGCCAGGTAAAACCGCCCGCCAGCGGCCGTCGACCGCCGGGAGGGGACCGGGGGTGGTGGTGGGCGCGGTGTGGCCGGGGACGGGTTCGGGGCCCTCCGTGAGGGGAAAGGGGATGGCGGCATGTGTGGGGAGGAGAGCGCTCCCCAGGGACGGGGCTGAAGTCGCCTCAGCTCGGTGGAACCAACCCCCGGCAGCTGCCCCAGGGGTTTGTCCATAAAAATAACCCCCAAAAGCGTAACTTTCCTGCCCTTATCCAGCGAGGCGTGTGGTGCCCCTCACGCCAATAACGTAGCTCTCCAAAAGCAGCTTCGCAGCAACAGAGAGCTCCAGCAGATCTGTGGTGAGGGCTGGCTCGTTTGGCCCAAAACCGGTTGTTTTGCACTGTTTCTGGGCAGATAACCCGGTTCTGGCGTCGGCATGCGGAGTAACGGAGGCTGCCTGGGGAGCGCGTGGTTCAGGGCCAGTGTCGAAGGAAGGGTCGGTAAGAGAAGAGGATGCTTGGCGCCTGTGGCCAGGATGAGTTGCTCTGTAGTCAGCTGAGCTTCTGTTTCAGTTTGTTTTGACATCTTCAAGCAGATCTCGGTTTCACAGTAGTGCTGAAAGTGTTTACAGTGAAGTAAACATGAATATTAATGTTCAGATTAAATGGGTTTCCTCTTCTGAAGGGCGTAAGGGAACACCACACGATTGCTCTCTGTGGCTTTACACCACTTTTTTGTAAGGTGCTGCTTTTGACACCTGTGGGTACAAAAGTTCAATGAAATGCTGTCAAGGATTTTCAATTCTTGCTTGCGTTGACCTTTCTAATCTAACTGTAATTCTGCCTTCTTCTGGACAAAGACCTTTAAATATCGTAGGTTTTATTTGCTTAGTAGAGACTTTTGATCAGGAAAGCCACAAATCTCTGAATATCCCCCCTCAGCTTAGCCAGCACTGGTGATTTGGGGCTGCTGTGAGCCATGTTGGGCACGGGTGGTTGAGGCAACAGTGGGAAGCTGGTTGCACCTCATCCATTGGGAGAAGAAGCTGATCTGAAAGCAGATGGGACAAGAGACGCTATAAGCCTGTCCCATCTGTGAAATGAAACTGGATGTAAGGTTGAGATCTGGAGATAAGACTGTATGGAATGAAGGCAGATCAGGAATGTGTGCCTGAGCGAGAACAGTGGGGTAAGGGTTTGGGCTTGAGACCGCGATTCAGTTGGGATGGTGGCACAGGTGAAGGTTGGCATTAGGAAGGGCTTGAGAGAACAGCAGGACAAACTTGTTGAGACGCCTCTATCTTCTGCTTTCAGTAGAAGCTTACTGCTAAAGTGCTAGTCCATGTAATGGACAAGAGAACAGAAAAGCATGCACGAGTAATAAAGCTTTAAGAAATACTAAACTTGAATGTGTGTGAGCAATCTTCTGTAACTCTTTGGATATGCAGCCCAAAGTTTTATAGTAACTCCCATCAGGTTGTTCTCTTACTATAAGAAAACTACAAAAAAAGCTTCATGTGTGGACTTTGCAAAGATCACAGAAAGACTCAGGGCAGAGAAACAAGACAAATCTTGACTAATACAAACAGAATTGAAGCTTTGTCCTGAGGGACCTATGTGCAATGTGCATCAAGATGTAGGAGCTCTCAGGTAGACATAGTGTTATTTGAATGTAGCCTTCAGTCTTATTGGAGGCCTGGAAACCTTTTAACTAGTCTCTAAAAGTTCCCATATAAAGAGCAATGTAGTCATTTTCTGCTGTAGTTGTTTCAACATGTAATGTAGGAAGAATCAGGCAGAATTTTGTCAACATTAGACCCTTTGCTCTGCGAAGAGGTGAGCTGTGTCTTACCCTACCCTGTCTCCCAGCCTCAGTGCTTGTAATTAACTAAAATATGTAGCTGAAATGGTAGCATTTTAAGTGGCATTTTGCTGATAGTTCAGCCATATATATGTGGCATAGTGGTGCCACAGTGCTGATCCTAACTGTTCACGTGGGAAAACAGAAGGGACAAACGCTACAAAAGATGTTTCTTTAAATATGTTCTCCCTTTTCCTCCTCCCGATATTGTGCACATAATGTAACATGCCTAGGTAAGTAACATGTAGATCCCATGGAAAAAACCCTTGATTTTTATTTAAAGCTGTTATTGGAGCTGTCACTCTTGCAGTTGTTATATTGTGTTATCACTTCTACAACACTATTATGGATGTCGAAGCTTTTGGTGATAAAAATATGAGAAAGCAGACTGATCTCGTATGTTTCCTTCTCTTATGCTGTAAACTATAGTTATGAAGAAAGGCCTTAATATAGGTAAGACTGGTTCCATGTCAATGATTCAATTCTATAGGTTTAGTTCACTTCTGGATTTTGTCCTTGGTGGGTGCTGGATTGCTTCCCATCTTCTAAATATTTGTGTGGTCAGGAGACAAGGGTTACTGCTTACCTGATGACTTTCCTTATGTGTTGTGTTTCATTAGCTGAACAGCAGTCACTCTAAAAGGTGTGCTTTTCAAAGGCAGTATAACATCAAGCTAAGGAGAATCCTTTTACATATGAAAGCCTATGTATCTGAAGCTCTACCTACTCTTAAAGCTGGGAACAATGGTATGATTCTTTAGGGCTGTGGGGAGGATGTTTTGCTTTAAAACTCCCCATACCAATTTTTTTTTCATGAATGAAATGACACGGCAACCTTGTGCTACAGGAGCTATAAAATTTTGGAAAAAGCCCTAAACAGCTACAAAAGCACTTCTTGGATTATTTGCAGTACTACTTTGTTCAACCTCTCATTTGTTATGCCTTGTAACACAGTAGCTAATGGTTAGTAATAGTATAATCTTTTATTTCTTAATTTGTCATGGTTAATTTTTAAACTTATTTTCAGTATCAACAGGACATGTATTCTAGAGCAAGCTGGTGGTTTGATACTTGTTCTACAATGGCATTTGAGCTAGGTTTTCCATTATGTTAACTCCCAGTAGCTCAGTGCTTGGTAACTATCAGCACTGGGGAATCAGTGGAAAACTTTTCTTATCTCAGTTAATTATTCTGTTCACAGAACAAGATCCTGAATAACTGCAGTGAAGCTGCCCAAGACAGGTTGAGAACAGGGAAACTGAGTAGTAGGAGGAAGCAGATTTGTTTTCAGTAGCAAGAGGAGAAGAGTGTGGTAAGCAGGGTTGAAAGTGTACCCATGTGTTGTTTTGTTCACGTAGTGTTTGTCTGCACGGGTTTTCTCCCTCCCCTCCCCCTGCAATGTAATAGGAGAGATGAACCCCCATGTTTCTTGTGGTTAATTCAATGAATTGGTAATGTACTAGAATAAAACTGTTGGAAGAGCGTGTCAATAAGATTTATAGACAGCAGCCATTTGGTATAATGATTAATACAGTGGTTATTCCTACAACTTCAGCAACACCTCTTTCCACCTCCCAAGTTCATAACCTTAGAATACATCTCTGCTTTGGAAAGTGACTGTTGTTGCTGTTGTTACTGTTTTTAAAAGCAAACAAAACCCCCCAAACCACCAAAGCTTGGTTTTAGGAGGGATTTTTCTTTGGCTAAAATACAGTCAGCTTAAAAAAAGACAAATAATACTCACTGCCAGTCCCACAAACTCAAGCTGAGCTCTGATATTCAGTCTTGAGTGCTCGCTGCTCTTGTCTGAAGGGTAGAAGGTTTTGGTGCTGATCTCTTCATAGGATTTCTGTCATTAAGACTCTGAAAGTAGAAATTTGAAGCACAGTGTGGTGTAGAACCAGGAACTGATTACTGAAGTAAGCAGGAAGTAAAAGCAGTCCCAGCCACTGGCTGCAGTGAAAAAGAAGTACTTTTGCTAAATTAAACGAGTGGCTAAGTTTCAGTGAGCTGAAAAATGCTATTGTGGCCTATTTCAGACTAGAACTGGTTTGGGAACTGCATTTGGCTCTGCTAATTGAATTATACCATGAAATCTTTCTTGGTTGGCTAGACATTGTTGGAATACTCTTCTGTAAAAACCTGAGAAATAGAAGGAAGAGCTCCTGTCAGCAGCGCTCTGAGTATTTGAGTCAGATTTTCACTAAGACTAATCTTGAAGAACATGTACAAGCGTTAGGCCATGCTATGTTCTGGAAGGTGCTCTGGTATTGGTGATCATTTGTCCTTAAATCATGTTCTGGAATTAAATGGGCAATTTTCATCCATCTGTTGTATTTGATGATTTTGGATATATGTCTGTAAAGCTATGCCTTTTCCCAGTACCCAGGTGTATCATGGAGTGGGAATAATTGCAAACAAGAGAGAACAGTCATATAAGCAGAGGAGTAAAAGGAGTGAGATGCTATTATTTTTACTACAGGTTAAAAAGCATGCCTGGGCAGGAACTATGAGTACCTGGGAAATTCACACGTGAGCTTTCACGTAGGTAGCTCTGTGTACTGTACTCTGCCAATGCAGGAATTAACCTGCACCAGATACAAAACAGAGTGGATGAACACCCATTTGGTTTGTTATGATTAGCTGTCTTTGTTCAGAGAATTCCCTTCTGTAGACAATTACTTAGGAACATTTTTGAGGTAGAACATTATTGGGAAAGGTTTGCTTAGGCTTTTGTTTGGATTTGCAATACAGTAACTGTTTCCTGTAATTTCCAAGAATTCTCCCTTTCCTCTGAAGCTCTTTTTGATGAAGTTAGTGGAAACGCTATGTGTGGATGGCTTGCAGAAATGCAATCAAATTTCTTCCATCAGATAGATAATCAGTGTTCAGATTAGCCTTGGAACAAAGTTCAAGTGGCAACAGAACAGCTATGAACAGTTTCACAACTGCACGTGACCAAAAAATAAGAAGTCAAGATTTTATAATAGCCAAAAAAATTGAGCATATTTCTTAAAAACAGTATCAGATTATATGCCAGCAGTGACTTAAATGACTTATCCTAGCATTGGCAATGTGTGAACTATGTTCTTGATTCTTTTGTTAGAAAATGAACTGCGTGGCAAGGTTGTCTGGGTGACAGGAGCTTCCAGTGGAATTGGAGAAGAATTGGCTTACCAGCTATCAAGGATAGGAGCCTTGCTTGCCATCTCAGCAAGAAGAGAGGATGAGCTGGAAAGAGTGAAAAAGAAATGCCTTCGTAAGTACAACTTGCTACTTCAAGGGAGCAGTTGCACTCTTGCTGTGATGGGAGTTGCCACAGAAATACTAACCCACATATCACAGGAATAAATTTCATTATGAAAGTATATATAGCTTCACTGTACATTTGAAGATGGTATTTTCTTTTTGTGACTGAGAAGCCTTTGTATAGACTTGCATTATGAGTTCCTTCATAAGCCAATGTTACTTAAAAATCTCATTATCAGTTGCAAGTGGTCTTGTAAGATACTAGATTAAGAAAAGGAATAAATGCTGTGGAGAATGGAGGAAACAATCTGAGGGGTATCATCCTATTAAGAACCAAACCATGTAGCTGCATGCTACCAAGAAGTCTTCTTCCTTCAGGTTTGTGCATGATACAGGCAGACTAACAACTGACTTTCCTCTTTTTGGAAAAGGAATGAATAGAAATGTTCAGAAAAAGTTGTTCTGAGCAAGTGGAAGAAAGAGGATCTTCTGTAGATCAAGAGGAACAAATGTGAAGTGGAATATTCATCTATTCCAGTTATCTTTCATACACCTGCTGAGTCAGTAGTCTGGCTTCATTCCTCCTGTTTCTCATTTTCCCCTCCCTGTTTTCTGGCTTGACAGCAAGCAGGATAGACAGTTAATTTGTGTTGATAAATAGAAGTTTTGAACATGATTAACATGTCTTTTCAGACTATATATCCTCTGTAGCTCAGTATACAGTATTTCATACTAAGTATTATGACACTGACAGTTCATTCCTGGTAATGTTGACAGAATGTCCACAGTTTACTTGGAATGAGTGCTGGTGAATAAGGAAACATTTGTCTTGGATTAGCACCTAAGCATTTCTAGAAATCTAAAAGTTGCAGTGGGCTGCTATGAAAATCTGTCAAGGAGCTTCAAAAATGCACAACTCCTTATTTCTATTTTCTGATGCTTCAAAAAAGCAGTTGCTTAAATAGATACCTTCAAAAGGAAGCAAGGGACGTAAGATGACAGTGTGGTTAAGTGGTAGCCATGGCAAAATTCCAATGGTATATGATGCAATGTTTAGCAGTCAGTAAAACTATGCAACTGTATTTGCGTCTGTGGCTGTTTGTTGTTATTGCAAAACTGATAACACTAGGTAGGCTGGCAGGGGCCATAATCCTGGATGTCCATTTTCAGGCAACACTTGCATGAGAGTGTGATGTGCTAAGGAGTATTCAGAAAGATTATTTCAATTGGCGTGAACCAAGAGTATAGATTTATGTAAGAATTTCTGCCTCTGCCAACTTGAGGTAACCCTGTGAATGTCTTAGCTGTGGTATATACTTATGTAGCCATGTGTTTTGCAAATATACACTGCTGAACTTTATTTTAACTATAGGTCAGATTAGTAGGAATATTGGAAACTCTTCAGGAGTATAGTTACTCCATATTTTCTGTTGTCAGCCTTGAAGTAGTGTAAGAAGTAACTGGGCCCCCTTCCCCTCTTACTCTTCTTTTCTCAAGGCTATATAAACCCAGCTTTCCACCCCTTTCCTTGATAATCATGTGTGCTAGACCCCCTAACCATCTTAGTGGCCCTATGCTATGCTATCTCTAGTTTATCAGCATTTGTCTTGAACTAAGGGCGTCCAAAATTGGACGCAGTACTCTAGATGCAGTTGTTAAGTGTAGGCACTTAAAAGTCACTTCCCTCAGTCTGTTCTTGCTAGTGCAGTCCACTAGCATTTGTTATTGCCAGAGCTCATTGCTGACTTATGTTCAACTTGGTATTGTCCTTCCATCAGGACCTCAGCTCTTGTTTGGAGAGCTGGTACATAGCCATTTGGACATTCGCTGGCAGTACTCTATGGCATTATTCTGTCCCAGGTGTGAAATTCTGCATTTGACTTTGTTGAGCTTAATGAGGTTTGTCAGACCATTCTTGCAGCTTGTTAAGATGCCTCTGAATGGCAGTCCGCCCCTCCAGCATAGCAGCTGGTCCTTTGAACTTGATGTTAACTGAACTGCTGAAAACCTATGTTTTGTCCCATCATCTGAGTCATTAATGAAGATATTAAAAGATACTGATCATGGAAGGATACCACTTCTAACTGGCCACCAGTTAGACTTTGAACGGTTGGTTGCTATTCTTCGGGCCCGGTGATCCAGCCTGTTTTTCACTTGCATTGTAATCCACTCATCTAGACCCCTCATATTTCCCCAATATAACTTCAAGGATGCTATGGAAGACAATATAGAAAGCTACATAGTCAAGGTAAACAACATCCACTGCTCTTCCCTTGTCCACAGAGCCAGTCATCTCATCACAAAAAGCAATTAAGTTGGTCAAGCAGTATATGTCCATGCTAAATCTATGCTGGCTTTTCCCAGTCACTTTCTTGTCCTTCATGTACTTGGAAATTGCTTTCAGGAGAAATTGCCACGTAATTTTCCCAAGGACTGAGGTTAGGTTGTGTGGCATTTGGTTTTCTGCAGTCACTGTGGAGCTACTCCACTTAACCAAGTACCTTCCAAAGATGAGTGCCATTGGTCAGCTCTTGTAAATCTTGGATGTATATATTGCCCTGCTTAAATGTGCAGTTTGTCCCTAACTTGGTCTTCCTCTGATGTTGGTAGTATTTCTTTCCCCCTAGACTCTAGCCTAAGGAGTGCGGGAGACCTGAGAGGAGATCTTGCCAGTGAAGACTAAGGCAAAGAAGGCAATGAGTACCTCATGTTTTTCTGTGTACTTCGTCGCCATCCCTATTCAGCAGTGAGCTCACTCTGTCTTTGGTCTTCCTTTTGTTGGTGCTGTACCCGTGAAGCCCTTGTTGCCTTTCACATTCCTCACCAGTTTCAAATCCGTCTGAGCGTTGATCTTCCTGATTCCATCCTTGCATGCTTGGGCAGTGGGTCCATGTGCTTCCTGGGTAGCTTGTTTTGCATGTTTTCTTTTGTAATTGAGTTCAGGAGTATTCTGTGAGGTTTGAGTAGCGTGGGATGGATTAAGATTGAGCTGCAACATGTAACAGCAGCTTGAATTTGACTGACTTATATGGCATAATTGGAGCTAATAGGCTTTAACATGCCAGGTGTAGATGCTATACACAGCAGCAACCTAACTAGATAATTTTCATATTAATGTCAGAAGCAAGCACACTTAATCTTGTTCAAAATTCAGAGACACCACCCTGTGATACACGTTTATGCATTCTGCACTGCTTAAAGGCTGAAGGAGAGAGAGAGAAGGAAAGTACCGTAAAAGCTATGGTAATACCTGTTGAGTCATGCATATGCCACTCAACATTTCTCTGCAGGAGGGAGGGAAAGCAACTTGTATAACTTGCATGGTTCCTGCAAGTGGCTTCTGTATTTCCTCCAGCCACTCTCTGAAACATGAGTTGAATTTCACCAGTAATTTTGGAGGCTGTTTCTCTCAAAAGCCCTAAAGAGGGGGAGAAGAAAAAAAAAGTAGATGGGGGTGTGTTTCTTGGTTTGACAAAGCTCAAACACGATTGAAATATAGATAGGCCAAATGAATGGCAGGCAATCTATAAACTATAGAATTAGATAGTAACTGAGGTTGAAATGGACCTCAGGAGGTCATGTTGTTCAGCCTCTGCTAAAAGCTCATGTTCTGTCAAAGGACATTATACAAAATAGAAATAAAGGAGAAGAAGAAGAGTTGAAGAGCTGGGAAATAAAGGATCTATGCTGAGTAATAGCACTTAACTGTGTTACGAGAAACTACTATCTTGGATTAACGTGTATTAAAGAGAATTGTTGATCTGAAATCCTCTAGGTGATGGTAGGGGAAGGAGGTGTACACCTCCTTGGTGTCATATGACACCATGTCCGTGGTGACATGGTATCATAACAAAATACTGTTCTAAGTCAGCATTACTTATGCTGCTGTCTTTCAAAAAACAAGTTGGCTTTGGGTGACTAACCATGTTTTAGTTAAAAAGTAGCTAGAACTTAATGAACCATCAACAGGGAAGAGGCAGCCCATGATTGCTTGATAGGAAAATGTCAGTCAGAAGACCTGCTGCTTAGTGGTTGGACAGTTTGATCCCAACCAGAAGCCATGTAGTCATAAAGCTGCTATGTAAGGAGACTTTAAAGGATCTCCAGAAAATACTGTGCACTAGAAGTGCACAGTTTCACAGCTGTGTGAAAGTGGCCTTTGTTCTGTGTAGACTGACGTTTGAGCGCTCAGCAGATACATTGCATCTGAAAGCTGGTGGCCATGTGCAGTTCAGTTTGCAGCTGGAGACGCTTCACTAAAGGATGTTAACTAATGTATGTTAGCATTTGTGTAAAACAATGAACTCTAAAGTAAGGTCTCCAACTTGGGAGCAAGTGTTTTTCTGGGTTATCATTATTGTTCCCTTAAAAACATCAGTTTGGTAGTAGGCAAAAAAGGAAGTGGAATATTAGGTGTTACTGGTAAAAGGAATGGAGAACATCATTCTGACAGTGTATAAACTGGAACGTGTACATGTACATGCCTTCAATACCATGCACAGTTCTGGTAATCTGCCAGAAAAACAGTGGAAGGAGTGGACAGTAGAAGAAGTTTAGAAAAAGGGTAACAAGAATGTTTGAAGTTTTCTAAAAGCTGTCTGTGAGGAGTGACTAGAGCAAGGATCCCTCACTGTAGAAAAGAAGTAAGGAAGCTGGTAGAGATATGTATGGTCTGAATGCTTTGGGGGGTGAAAATCAGACTGGACTATCAGTTGCTCCAAAATAAGAGCTAAGCTTCTGGTTTGCTGTTTCCTGAAGTCAGAAGTTTCTTACATCATATAAAAGAGCACTTTCTTATCAGCAGTCTGTGTTTCTTCCTCTGCTTTTTTTTTTTCCCTGCTGTGTAGCTTTCTTGGCTGGGTTGACTGTGTGGTCTTGTTAAACCACAGCAGAAACACTCTACATCCCAGTAGGTTTCAGCTGTGCAAATCTCCTTGAGGAGGGAGCATGAGCTAGAGATGTGTCTCCAAGAGGGTAGTTTAAACTACATGGCTTTTACTACTGTGTTTCTGGAAGAAATGGAGGGGAAAATGTACATGAAGGGAGCAATAAATGGAAATACTGGTAGCTTTAAACCAGACAGATGGGTTTATTTTAACCAGTAGCCTAAATGCTAGTGACCTTTGGACTAAGACAACTTATGGTTTTAAGTAACCTCCTTATTTGTACGTCACTGTAAAGACAGTTCAACCTTACCTGTATATGCAAAAAGTAGTAAATAAAAATTCAGAGCCTTAGGCCCTCCAAAGAGCGCAGCTGGTTAAAGGGGAGCAGGTACACTTAGTTGTGGCTAGGAATCAATGTAGAAACAAAAATAGCACTATCAAACTAATATAAAGTAAAGAAATCATGTAATATGTAGTTAAAAAAACCTGGGAAGATTAACATTGAAGATTTTATTTTTGTGATTCATCTGCCCCAAAACCCCAGGGTAACAAGTCACTGCTCACAAAATACTTTCTATGGAAAAGGTCAGTTGTTCTGAAGAGGCAGTGGTAGAAACACTCAACATGAAGGCTTGAACTTGATGACAGCTGACTTTTATTTCAGGAGATGGATATATTAAAAGCTGTCAGTTAAACAAAAACCTCCTTCTACCTCCTCCAATAATCTAGCTTCTCTAGACTTTGCCTCATAGCTACTCATGTATATATGTTCTGTTTTGGGTCTAATTGTACTAGTCCTACTGTCAGGAATAAACATGCTTCACCAGTTAACATACAAGCAAAGTGTCAAGGCTGCCAATATGCCGTGCTTCTGAACGACTCAATGAAAAGTTTCAACATCAGATAATCTTGTTGCATGTTACTCCCAACTATAGCAATTTATCTGGAGAAGTGACTTGTCTATGTTGTGCTGCACAAGCCTGTTTATTAAAGTCAGGCTTTTCACAAGCAAAAACATAATGATGAGGAAAGAAAGACTTGGTAGGAACAGATTAAAAATGGATTCTATGAGGAGTTGAAAATGAAAAAAAGCAAGCATTTTATTTCCAACTTAATGTTATGGTTTGTTCATGTCTTTTTAGTGAAAATGTGGTGTTTAAAAGCAGATTACCTTTCCCATGATTGTTATGTCAGCAATCTTATTGGTTCCCATTCACATTATGGTTGGTTTTAGAGATTAGCAACTTGAGTGACAAAGATATCCTTGTTCTGCGCCTTGACTTGACTGACAGAAGCTCTCATGAAGCTGCAACCAACAGTGTTCTTAAGCATTTTGGCAAGGTAAGGTGTGCTTCGGGAGTTAAACTTCTTTTTCTTCTCTATCTTCTATCCCTGCATGTATGTTTGTATTTCACTTTTCTATTGTGTGGTAAATTCATCAGTGTCTACATCTTTCTTCAGTTTCAATATTAAACTTGACCAAAAGTACCTGAATTTTCATCCCTTCTGTTGCTTGCTCCTGGGTTTCAGCAGGCTTTACAGAGATGCAGCAATGAACAAATAATCAGTGGTCATTACCAAGAACTAAAACTTCCCTTGCTTGATGTCACTGAATTTCTGCACTAACTGAAACACTCTTCAGCTGTATGTTTAGGGCTTAAAATTGTGTATGAAAGTCAGAACCTTTATTTTGTAGTTTCAGTAATGCATGTAACAAGTTCAGAGCCATATGGGACAAAACTGGACACCAGTTGTTTTTCTTGTTTTGTGCAGTTTTCTAGATTGCTAGTCCAGAGTATGGAGTTAAGAAAACAGCAGTCAGGTGTAACTAATGTTAAGTACAAGCTAGGCCTTTAGTCCATTGGTATTTTGTTTTCACAGTGAAATTATTGATAACAGATTTGTTTCTTCTGTTCTTTACTCTAGTTGTTTTCTGGTTTTGCACAAAACGTATTTTCAGAGGTCACGTTGCAGGACCTGAGCATTAAGTATTATTTGCTGCAGTGCAGTAGGGTTAAAAAATGTTGTGTGGAAAACAACTTTCCAGCTGCCAGTGTTCCTGTACTAGGAGTTAACCTTGTTTGGCATCAGATGCTGTAGTCCTGTTCTGTTGACCCAGCTCAAAATTAGCCAGCCCTCAATTCAAGGGGAAAGTCTAGTGGGTGAGAGCAACTACTGGAGCTTCTTCAGCAGCTGGTATATCTTAATTGTGTATGGCAGAGACGACAGTAGAGGGAGGAAATAGCCACTTAGCAATTGCCTGAGGAAATGCCAATGTTTGTGTTATATGAATTTATCATGTATCTTTCCTGAGATTGATGTTTTGGTCAACAATGGTGGACGTTCCCAACGCTCTCTGTTTGTGGATACAAACCTGGATGTCTACAGTGCCATAATGGAACTCAACTACCTAGGTACAATCTCTTTAACAAAACATGTCCTGAATCACATGATACAAAGGAAAAAAGGAAAGATTGTTACTGTGAGCAGTGTGATGGGTATCATGGGAGCTCCTCTTGCCTCTGGATACTGTGCCAGCAAGCATGCTCTGCAGGTAAGCTAAATTTCTGATATTAATTAAGTCTTGTTGTGTAGTAGACCAGCATCAGTTAGTACTGTAGCAGAGGACTTCATTCTGTGCAGAAAACACAAGTCTTGCCTGAAGTTGCACACAGCATATGTAGCTTTCTCAGGTTTTGAAAGTCCTTTAGAATGAATTTGCTCTGAAATGTGAAATATTTCAGCTCCCAGTGTAGATTTATTTTCCTGACTAAAATTCAAATGTCATCTTAGTTGGTCCTAACCACTACGTAGTTAAATTCCAATGTGAAACACAAGACCTTAGCTGCTGGCCTTCATCTGAAAGAATACCTAAATCAGAGGATTATTCTGTTGCATATGGAAGCCCTAATGTTCTCATCTTAATTCAGTTAGGGAGGAAATGTCACTGGTGAGAGTTTTAAGACTACAGGAAATCTTTAGGACAGTAAAGCGAGAGCAGTGAGTGGTAAAGCAGACTACTTGGAGAAATGAGAATTCCCGCTCTAGCTGGGAACATCTGAACAAATCTTCCCAACAGTTCTGAATCTTGCTGTGGTGTGAAGAACTGGCAGCTCATAGTGTCTTAGGAAGTTATCTTCTGCATAACACTTAACTTTCAATATTGCTTGGAAAGAGTTTTTGAAAGTAGTCTTACTTGTGTAGAAAAACATAAAAGAAGAGCTCAGAAAAGTATCTGGGGTAAAAAGAAAGCCTGTATCATTGAGGAATAATTTAACTAGTAAATTTATTTAGACATATTTGTCTTTCACCACTGTTTGACTTCCTGCTAATGTACATTTTGCTCTCAGTAAAATAAACTTCAGCTGTGCTCAGTGCTGATTTAAAAAACAAAACTGGCACCTTCCTACTACCTGCTGGATTTAAGCACATAAACAGAGTAAATAACTCTGTTTAAGCTATGGGATCAGTATCTTTTTGACAATTTGACTGACAACAACAAAAATGTAACAAGCGGCTGACACGGCATAGCTGCTATACACTTGAAAGAATGAAGATGTAGAAGATGGTAACAGGCCTCTGCTAATAAAAAGTTTTCAGTTGGTGATGGGGAGACATCTGCAGCTCTTCATTTGAGTGGCAGTGATGAAATTGCTTATTAGAGGCCAGCTTTTGGTTTAAATCTAGTAGATATTTAAATCAGAAGAATGCAGTGAGCAGAAGCATGAATCTTAATGCTCCTTTATTAAGTGTTCTTTCAGTTGAGTTATCTTTTGGGTGTGGTGTAGTTGGTCTAAGCATGGCTAATTAGTTGCAGAGCATAAGGAATTCACGTGTTGCTTTAAAAATTCAGAACTCTTAATCTCATGTTAAGATCAAGAACACGGAAGAAGCTTTAAAGAGATAGTTTACTAAAATTTCTGGATTAATTAAAAATAAGCTGAATTGCTTATATCTTTGTTAGCTTCTACCTCTGCTCAATAACCAGGCCAGACTCCAAACTTCCTTTCTTGTTTCTTTCACAGTAACTCTGCAAATAGTAATTGCAGATGTTAAAATGAGATTTGCAATATAGATTTTGAAAAGACTCTGTCTGAGAGTCTCTTATCAGTCTGGAGTTATGGCTAGATGTGGGCATGAAAGCCCCCAAAACTAGAAAAGCTTTTTTGAAAT
Organism: Astur gentilis; assembly: GCF_929443795.1. Taxonomy (NCBI): domain Eukaryota; kingdom Metazoa; phylum Chordata; class Aves; order Accipitriformes; family Accipitridae; genus Astur; species Astur gentilis. Next base: position 16,924,363 of record NC_064904.1, read on the forward strand.
ATCAAACTTACCAGCCCAGTTCAGGTAAAGGAAGTCTGTAGGAATGGCAGTCCTCTTCAGATAGCCCAGTAGCCCATCTCTGACAATGAGCAAGAAGAAATAGCTAGAGAGAAGGTAAGGGAAAAATGAGATGAACATAAAGTGGTGCTTTTCCTGTTGTGTTTTCCCAGTGTGTATTGACCTGTATTCTAAGATCTTGAAATGAAGGTTGCATATTGACCACCAGTTATTAAATATGTGAGCCTATCTGACTTGAATTTATTACGTTTGCTTTTTTTTAAAAAAAAATTCATGCCTTGGAGTCTACCACAGCTGAGACAGTTAATGCTGCAATCTTAATTAGGCCTTTTTTTAAAAAGTCCTTCCTTTTGTTCTGAGTGTGTGTTTTGGTTTGGGTTTGTTGTTGGGGGCTATTTTTTTTTTTTTTTTAACATTTCTTTTAAATGGCAGTTGGAGGAGGAAGGAAGGAAGGAAGGAATTCTGCTAAGAATTAAAATTTGTTCTTGAAACAATCACACTTTGATTCATGCCAACGAATTCTTCATAACAACGTTCTACTGATGAAATTACCCTTCATTTCAGTTCTGGGAGTGCTGTAAGAGCATGAGTCAAGTCCACGGGAGTCTGCATATGACTGATGCAGTTTCTCTCCTGCTGTGAGGCTCATGGAAATCATGTGCCATTCATCTAGTTGTAATTCATGTAACCGGTGGCATTTGGAGTGGATCGGAAATGGTGGCCTTCAAAATGTTCCTTAATCAGGAACTTGTCTAATAAACACATGTACTGCACTGAGCAGCAACCGCTATTCTCTTTATGCAGTCTCTGGTCATTAGGGGAATTTCTAAATGTTTCTGTCATAGTAGAAGTCAGTTCAGCCTTGCCTTCTTCAGCATCTTCTAGGATTTGGTCACTAAGCTGGAAATGCCCAGAGATGGCTTAAAGCAGTTCCTGTTCCAGATCCTGTGTCTCCATGTCAGAGCTGGCTTCAGTCTGGGCTTGCGGGAGATGCTCAGATTCTTTCTCTTGCACTTGAGTTTCTTACTGCTCCCAAATCTGGGTCTGTGCCTGCCTGAATTTAAGGAAAAGAGAGCACTTTCTTTTCTTATTTAGGAATTTTAAGCTTCTCTTCTGGGAGGAAGTGGAAGTTTCATGCCACCTACCTTTGGATATCTAAGATAAGTGCTGGAATTAGAGAACCTGTATATACTGTAGATGGAGCCTCCAGAGGGGACTGAGAGTGAGATTCTGGTCTTCAAGAGGTTCTGCTGAGTGTATATTGGCCAGGATTTCAGCTGAGTAAGTGTCCTGGCCATCCTGTGTTCCTGGTGAAGACTACGCCTCTTCCATGGTGTAAAAACTTGGAACTGCAGTACAAAGGAAGGAGGGGCCACACAAACCCCTTGAAATGGAGGGGCATAGCAGAGTGGCCACAGAGCAGAAACAGGAGCTTGCTGTGATTTCTGGCTACAGGCATTTCATGTTTACAGCCTGTGCAACCCATTAATGAAATAGCATGAAGTTGACAGTGCTACTCACACAGCACTCTGAAAAAAGCCTCAGCAGCCCTACGCTTGGCTACTGGATGGACAGGATCTCCAAAGATAACATAATCTCACTGGGCCAGTGCTCAGCTTTTGGTATCTTGCAACTTGCTCAGGTCAGCAAGGCTCCTTTTGTAATAATACTTGGAGAGAAGCAGCAATCTGAGTGGAGTGTGCCAGAGCTGGTGCGCTCTGCAGGAAGGTGTCTGAATTTGCCTACAGAGGTGGCTACTGCCATGTGCCTCTGTGGCTACTCAGGACTGTGGGCAGGTGCCCATTTATAGGTAGAACTTGGATCCCAGCAGCCTACCAGCATTTGAGCAGGTGTAGGTGCTTTGTCACAAGTGACCAAGCAATGTTTCTGGCTTCCTTTTTATCATAGGCACTCACCCTTCTACCTCCTTGACTCTTGGAAGTACATCTTGAGCTTGTCTCCTTCAGGCAAAATGGGAGTCAATTCTGTCCCTCACCATCCCAAATTGCCAGGCAGTGATAAGGGAGTGTGGGCTGGGAGAGCTCTTGCTTAGTCCTGCTCATGCAGTTCAGCGTTGATGGAATAACTCACGACTGCCCAAAGAAGGGAAGGTGGCTGCATAGGCTACAAAGAGCAAGTCACCTGCAAAAGACAATTTCCACAATATTGCAGTTCTTACGATTGGTGGCACTTCCACTACCGAAACAGTGAGGCTCATCCTCAGTACAGGGACAGCAGAATCTGGCTGTAGTTTAGAGAAATTACTGTGGTTTTGAGAAGTCAAGGATAGATTCCTCAGTGATGTATATATTAATGTCTATAATTGCAGATAAAATGTTAAATTAGCCATTGAACATGAAAAGTCAAAGAAAGTAGTAGGAATTGCTTTTAGTGGAATACTGTTATCTTTACAACATACAATTAGTATGAAGATACATAGTCAGTTAAACCTTGCTACATGCGGAAACATGGCAAAGGAAGTTTACATCATAGTCTTTTCTTCTAGGGTTTTTTTAATTCTCTTCGGACTGAGCTGACTGACTACCCTGAGATAAGTATTATCAACATATGCCCAGGACCTGTACAGTCCAAGATTATACAAAATGTCTTTACGGAGAATCTTGCAAAGGTAAGGACTCAGTTCTGGTGTGATTTTTTTTTTTTTTTTTTTTTTTTTGGTCCTCCTAGCAAACACTAACATCTTCTTACCAAGAAATGCTTTGATTGGTGCAGAACTATGTGTAGGCTTGTAATTCTTGGTGCTATCAAGTCCGAATCAAATGAAAATAAAGTTTGATAATTGTTATGCCTTCTCTGTTCAAACACATACAATCCAAGTCTAGTAAAATTTACTGTACAGCCACCCTGATGCAGTTTTGGGGGAAAGGCCAGGATTTTCTGGACACTATTCTGCATGCAGAATACTATCCTTTCTGCACAGGTAGCTTTTTGTTTGTCCTAGTCACGATGTTCCCTGTTTGGTTGACGCTGTTGTTGGCAAAGCCACTAGAGTCAGCTGATGCAAGGCCCGCATTCTTTTCCTGTTAGTGATTGTTCAAGGAGAAAAAGCAAAACCTTCCAACTGCACAATTGCTTTTAGTAAAGGCTGTCTAACAAAGTAGCTGGCAAAAATTGCTGCTATGATACATCAAAATGTAATCTATCCTAAATTCAATCAATTTAAAGCTCAGGATAACCTACTGATGGGTGGGGGTGGAGAATCTCCTGTTGTTGAATTGAGTTCTGAAAGGATTTTTGGCTTGCAAAACTTCATACTTTTGTGAAAGAAAAGATGTACTTTCTGAGCAATCTGGAAAGCACGCAAAACAAATTCCTCAGATTTCAGCATGGCAAAAGTCCTAGGAGGAAGATTGAATCTAGACCAGAATTGCTTTTGCTCTGTGAAATAGAAGAACAGATTGATAGAGCTGTTATTGCTGGAGTGAAATGTATATAAATTCACAGGGCTGTGGCTTACATTCACAAAGTGATACAAGTGGACAAGATTTCAAGTAAGACATCCCTGCCACTGAAGAAGCCTCTGGCTTTTCTCTTGTTTGAGATGACTGCCCACAGAGCAGGGCTGGCAGGAACATTTAAGTTAATGGTGAATGTGGCCTCATCTACTAACTTGGTTACTGAGTAACTTGTAGCATGTAATGGGGTAGGCAGCTGGGAACAGGAAGGTTCCCCTTTCTCAGAGCCCTCAGCTGCAGAATGGGTCACCTGTTCCAACAGATCTATTTCATGATAAAGCTGAAACCATGCTGAAGCAGGACAGAGTTTGGAGATCCACTTTTTTAACCTTTGACCCATCAGTCAAGGCATTAATTAAAAGGGTGCTTTATTTAAGCATGTGTGCTAAAGGAAGGTGGGAAGTGTTCCTACACTGAAAACTAGAGGATAGTGAGGGATGGGTTCCCCAGCCCCAGCTGCTGCTGTACTGGCTGGGTTGTTCTACGTGTGTACAGTGCAGGAACCGGGAGGAGTACGTCTGTTGCACAGAGCCTGGCCGTTTCTCTCCCTCTGTCGCTCACAAACAGAAATCCAGTTCTAATCCCTCCTCGCTCACTCTCCCTTCCAGTCCATAGAGAACAGCGGTGATCAGTCCCACAAGATGCCAACTGACCGCTGTGTCCGGCTCACCCTGGTGAGCACAGCCAACGACCTGAAGGAGGCTTGGATCAGCGACCACCCCTATCTGGCCGTTTGCTACCTCTGGCAGTATGCACCCACTTGGGCTTGGTGGCTGATGAACAGAATGGGCAAGAGGAGGATACAGAACTTCAAAAGCGGAGTGGTAAGTTTATTCCTCTCTCCTCTGCTTGCTTGCTTGCTTTTTTTACTCTGCTGACAGACTCTTTAGCCATGGGAATGTTGGGATTGCATTTTGGATCTGTTTCTTTTTTCCTCTCCTCACTTCCCTAGCAGCTGATGCCAGGCCAGACTCCATCGCTGCATGCCTGGTAGTCTAGAATTACTGCAGTGTGGCCACATCACAGAACAGTGAAGTCAGGGTGTCTTGTAGTGCCAAAGGTCTTGCTCTGATCTTTGTCACGCGGGCTGCAAATTCAGATCTCACCATTAACACAGAGCTGAACTAGAAGTTAATAGCATAAATTACTTAATGCAACTTGGAATTAAGACTGTTGAAAATCTCTCCCTTGGTTGTGTCTAGTTTTTATATCAGGCACATAATCTGAGCTCCTCCCAGGAGTACCTTAAGCAATACTGCTGTCTGTCAGGGCTCTTCACTCACAGTTACATCCCCGAAGACAGCTGTGCGGTGCAGTGTCCTGTTCTTGCAATACTGCTTGGCAGGTGGTATTTTTCCTATTGTGTTTTTGTTGAACTTGGTACAAAAAAACCCATGTCAAAGTACTCCAAAAGCAGGAAATGCAAAAGTAAGTCTGGCACATGCAACTTAAAACTTCCTACTTCCAGACTGTAACTGCCCACTGTCACAAGCTGTTTCAAGCAAAATAACAGTGTGGGTGAAGGGCTTCAATAAGGGGGGGAAATACTGATTTAATGTACTCTCACTCCAGGACGCTGATGCCTCTTACTCAAGAAAGAAGAAATAAGGACAAATGTGTACAAAATCCTGCTTGTGCTAAGGCTGAGAAACTTTTTTCATACTGCATGGCTGCAAACAAAAGCTGTTTTTTATCTGTTGTACCTTTGTCATCATGTAACTTCACAAATCTATCAAGAGGTATACACACTTGACTAAATAAAAGTCTCTTTCTAAACATACCTGTTTCATGTCAAACACCTATAGGCTGAATTTTTAAGCTTACAAGAATTGACAGAAGAGGGTCAGGCAGCATTATGTTGTTTTTCTGCTGCTATGGCAGTAGTAAATACTTGGTGAGCAGGCTAAGTAAGAATTGTATACCCACAGGATCCCGTTTCTCTCACTCTCCTTCCTAATGGATGTTGAACAAAAAAACCCCAACCCCACAAGTAGTAGAAGCTTGCGATGTAAAGGGTAAGGATGGATAGTTTGCGTTTGTGAAATGTTCCTCTGGGAAAAGGAGATTATATTTCATCTTTGGTGTACAGGTGGTCTGAAAGCAAAATGTATATGTAGGGCTAAATCCCTGATGGTGTGGCACAACATTTAGAAGCGCTTAATCTTTAGGTCTCTTAGCACCACTGCAGAGTCTGCAGTCCTCAGTCTTCTGCTTGTTCTGTGAAGTCCAAGGATCGCGCAGCGTATAGAGAAGTAGCAGAGAAGGGTGAGAGTGATGGTATAATTGTAACCCCTGTCACAGGCGGTACTCAGTCTTGCTCTGAACCTGGCACATGTTAAATTTATAGAGCATCAGGGAGCAAGGAGCAGGGGAAGGTCCGGTAGCAGAACAGCCTCTAGCTGCAAGAGGGGGCACAGTATTAATGAGAAATCCTTTTCACAGCAGATTGCTTACAGCCAAGACACCAGTGCTAGTGTCAGAGCTGAATTAGGGCAGACATCGCATTATAGGTAATTTAAGCATGAAATAGAAGCCGAGGTTGCAGCTCTGTCAGAAACAGGCTCTTCCATACAAAGCAGAGGCCAATCTCCACAGTACAGGTGGTGTACTGGACAGCAACAGCTGTGAGGAACTGAGGGCTGTACTTCTTAATTACCATCCCATTGCCACCCAATTCAGCTGTTAGCTAGAAGTACCTCTGTAGTGGTAACTCACCTGCACTTACAAGCTTGGTGACCTTCCTGCTGCTGAAGTCCTCAGAAATGTTTGGATGTACTTCAGGCCCCACACTATCCAGGTAAGAAAAATTCTTATATCATCTTACATCATAAAAGAGTAACAACCCATTTACAAATTATTGAAACTTACCAGCCATGGCTTATTCTTTGCGAAGAGTGATGTTTTTAACATGGCATTTAACAAAGATGGAAACTACTGTCTAGGGGGAAAAAAACAAAAAAAAAAAAAAAAAAAAAGACAAATGACAAGTGTCTCCTCTCATGCTGTCCCGGAAGAACGAAAGGTTCATTTCACTTGCTAACGCATCAGTTCCCATCCTGTGGTTTGTGAAACGTGCTAAAGAGGCAGCAATAAGTCTGCATGACAAAATGCAGCAACTCGTAATACAACACATGTGCAGATGATGTTCACAGGATGCTTTAGCTTCCATCCTCTAATCCACAGAAGATTTAGCAGTATTGTACACAGCAGAAGGCTTGCTCTCAATTTACACACAGGTTTCTCTGCTTTTTCTCTACCAAAAAAAGTGTAAGCCTTTGCTCAAAGAGGAGTTCACTGCTCTTGCTTGAGCTAAGGACAGTTGCTGCTAGACATGTAAATGCGGACCCACTTTCATGGGAGCATGAGAAGGAACAGCATGGAAGGAGTCACAGTAGAGAAGACAAGGACCAGGTGGCGATGAAATTGCCTCTTGCAGAGAGGAAGCTGATGTTCAAGAAAAATGGCAAAAGCAGAAGCTTTCCAAAAAGGACAAAGCATTTGCCATTTGAAAACATCACTTCCCTAATGCCTCGTTGCATTAAACCAATTCCTGTATGGTACATGAATGGGACAGAGGCAGCCTCCAGGACTTAATATTTGGTAAATGCTCAAAAAAAGGGGATGGAAATCCTCTAGTAAGGATTTAAAACTCTTTAAAACTGATCTTGTTAAATAAAGGTTCTCCAAAGCCACAATGAAGGTGTCTTATGCTTACCTTTGTGTGATGAACATCGCCATCTGTAAAGCAAGTGGGTGTTGGTAAGAATTAAGTAAAGTGGATGCACATACCTGGTTAGAAAACAGCTGTTCTCAGTGGTCACATGGGAAAATGGCGGGATGGCCTGTCGTAAGCTCAGTCCTAGATACTCAGTCTGGTACTAGTACTCGATCAGTAATCCAAATAGCAGCATGTATTCCATGCTTATGAGAGCTGCAGACAAGACCAGGCTGGAAGGTGCTCTAAATTCCTGATAAATCAGAGAAATGCTCCGGAACAAACAGGGCACAGTTCGAGAGCACACAACAAAACAACACACTTAACAGGGGCACTTGGCTGCACAAATTTGTGATACAGAACAAGCGGCTGTAACTCATGTTTCTGCCAAAAAAAGAATCTAAAGAGGGTTACAGAAAATCATAATGTGAATCGGGGTCATAACTGTTGCAAAACATACTGGAATGCGCAAACTGGCTCTGTATATGAATGAATAAGAGGGTGTAGGACATGCTGCCTGGGATAGCAGGAGACAGGATGTTACAGTGTGTTAGAGCCCAACTCCACATTCCTGTGCACAAACAGGAATTCTGCACATCACTAATTCTGTTCCTCCATCTGGTACCAATCGGGATCTCTGCTGGAACACCAGGGCCAGTTACCAGCAACCCTTTTCAAGGCAGCTGGGTACCAGATGGAGAACCAGAGGAAAGCAAGAGAAAAGGATCACAGCTCTCTTCTGTTTTTTCTCAACTAGTTTATTCAGTTTACGGAAGACAAAGAATGAGGGCAGAAATTACAGCCATCTTCAAATAAAAGACTGCTGCTGCTGCTGCAAAAAAAGGTAATTAAGTTTTCTGTAGACAGAAGACAAGTAGTAAGAGGCTTACAATGAGGCAGGAAGGTTTAATTAGATTTAGGAAAAACCCCAACTTTCCAACTGCTGCAAGAACAGCAAAGAACTGGAGCGAACTACTTGATGAGTTCATGATACTCCTGGTATTGAAAGTTTTAAAGCAGATTAAACATTTGCCAGGAGTGGTTCCTTTTGAGAGGGAGCTGAAATAGGGGCTCTCTAAAAGCCCTTCCAGATCTGTTCCCATGATTCTGTACTTCCAGATGCAGTTCATGGCCAAGCAAGGCGATTTTAGGTTATCCGCACTTTGTTATTTATGCTCCTGCACACCAAACAACCCCCTTTTAAAAGGTGCTTCCATTAATGTTCTGCGTTAATTTCATCCTGTGTGTTAGAGTGTTATACCATGGACTTTGACAGGTGTTTACTTACCACTTCCAAATTCCACTACAAGGTTTGCATATTTCTTTAAAATCATTATGGTCACAGATCAAAAGAAACAGTTAATAGCCAAGTACACAGTACGCAGTCCTGTGACAAATTTTACCTAATACAAAAAGGCCTTAGAGGAGTAAAAGTAGTAAACATGCTCCAATTTATACAGCACTGGGTGTTCTAAACCAGTACTAATTCAGTTACGGAGCAGATCTCATTTAAATTGATTCTGCAGGTTAAAGACAGACAACTGCCTACACCCTGCTCAGCATACGCCAGCAGTAACTACACTGTAACTACTGCTCTACAGAGAAAACAGGTTTATGTACTCATGACTGGTGGTAACGAACAAGATAAGCCACTGGAGAGATGACCCAGACCTGTTTTCAAGGAGACCCGTAATATTACAAACCAATTGCCAAATTTTGTTCTAACCTGTGGTAAGGTTAAAAAAAAAATTACTTCTGGCACAGACAGATGGATTTCTGCCCCCCCTCCCATCAGGCTCTCACTGTATTTGTGGAAGACTGGTTAGCGATGTGGACATAGGTTGCAAACAACAACATACATAAATACATAAAAAAATACATGGATAGTGGAAGAAGGAGATAAAATTAATCCATTTGGACTCAGATTCCTTCTCTCCCCTAATTACATGTTTACTTCTTTCACCAGGAGGTCACACAGGTTATTAATGTGTCAGAATGCACACTGTTTCATGTAAATGCTCTTTGCCCCCAAAACAAGTATTGGTAAAAATCATCCCTTACAACTTACTTTGTTAAAGCATAGCTGATAACTTACTACAACTAAGGAAGATCAGTGAAAGTCATATATTATAACAAATGCTATAACCGAACTCAGTCCAATACAAAATGGCCAGAATAAAAAAAATTCATATAAATAGTCATATGTACACTTTGGTTACCAACTCTGCGGTTGACGGTACTACAGTGAGCTGTAACCTGACTGTCAGTGCAAGTCACCTGTCCAAGAAAAAAAAAAACACCAAAAAATCAGAATGCACCAAAACCAGTTAATGATCAGAATTCTGCTGCTCTTCTCTAAACTGGAGAAGAGAATTTCAGCATCTCTGGCTCATCAGCCACACAGGCAATGGTGTCCCACATGTTCCAGCAGCAAGAAAACAGTTCAAAACTTCCTGCCTGCTGAAGGTTCTGGCTAGCACCATTTCTGTGCAAATGACGTACGCTGGCTTGGCACTGCCATCCAATGCCATTTTGAGAGTAAAATCTTATTTGTAGTGTATAAATGTAGCATGAACATTTGATTCCAAACATACAGATGGAAAGTACAAAAAAAACCCAAAAAGCAGTGCTACCAACATTCTAGAACAAAGGCAGATGCAGAAGTTCAGATGAATAAACAGGGTAGCCAAGAGGTGGGTCCGCAGCTTGCACAGTAAGGTTTCGCAGAAGAACAGGGTGTGCCTGGATGCTGTAGCGTTCTTCATCATCATTTGTAGCGTACAGCAGCTCCCAGGACAGATTTGCCCACTGACCTCGGACAGCTTCGTCATTAAGCTTTCCCACTTGTACTAACAATTCCTGAAGAGTGAGGACTCGCCCAGTGTAAATCCCCTTTAAGAACAAACAGATCAAAATGTTCAGTACATTCTCCAAGAAGATACACAAGCATTTGGTTACAAAGCACTAAATGGGGCTACATACTATGACTATCATCCCTTTAAAAATGGCAAAGTGTATAAACTAGTCTCCTCAGTTCAATTCTTCCTTCTAGGAAGATAATTAGGAAATACTGCTGTATATGAAGCAGTGTGATTTTCAACAACAGTGATGTCAGCTCCTCTCTAGCATAAATGTAAACTTTGTTTGCACAGCCTTCATGTTTTGGAACACAATTAAAAGGAAAAAAAAAAAAAGCGGTGGAAAAGAAAACCAAACTTTGACCTTGCTTACTAGTAATTTTTCTTCTTACCATGTTTGGGTCATGCCCCAGGGAAAAAAGGTATGGCTTTTCCTGAAGAACTGCTTGCTGCCACTCAAGATCTGATACCAGTCCAATGTACCAATCATTTTCATATTCTTCCAGGTAGTTAACCAGCTCTTTGAAGTTCTCAACTGGACCCAGGCTTGCTTTGTCAACCATAAGTTTAAAAGTGTATCTGAAAGGTACAAAAAGCCATACAGTAACTACTGCAGTGAAAGACAGGAGGAAGAAAGCTTCTTCAGGCTACAGAAGGCAGGAAGGCACCATGAAATGTTACCAAGAACTAGCAACTCTGTAAGTTACTGCTTGTCAGCTGAGCCACTAGAAGTTAGTACAGGTATGCTTTTAGCTCACCCAGATGCAAAACACATTAGCTTAAACATCCTTCATTCACCTCAAACACTGTTCGTGCTGCCTGCTAATGGAAAGTGCCAAACATCTAACTCCATCACAATTCTCTTGGATTATGGGGACGACGAAAATGGGTTGTTTTTTCCCTACTTAACACAGCAGATTGCCCGTGCTGGAGGCAGCTGCTGTGGAGAAGGGAAGAAGGAAGGAATCTTCATATCACCCTCTTCACTGCCTGGGGTTACAGGCAATATTTATGTAGGAAGAAGCTACAAATATATTTAACTGGTAAGGTTTTAACATGAACTACTCTTAGTGAAGTGATACTTACTTTCAAAGCACAGGACTCTCTATATCATTTTTATAATCTGAGGGAATGTTTTTCTTTTACCTGAATGCTTTTAATGCAAGTTGGAATAGCTCCGGTTTGCTGGTTAGCCAGTCCAAACCAACAGACCATGGAATACCACCAGTGTACGCTCTAAACACATGGCTCGGGGCAGGCACAGTGTTATCCAGTCCAAAAAGACCAAAACAACACGACAATACTCCATGGATGTATAAGTCTTTCAAAGCTTTATCTTTCATAAGATCTTCAAGTAAGTTGGAAGGCTTTTCTTTCAGATGAAAAAAGTCCAGTTGACTCAAAATGAAGTGGTACCATTCTTCTGGAAACCTCTGCCTCATTTCATTGACTTTGGAAGAAGGCACTGGGGCTGTTCTCCATTCTTCAGGGATGCTCAATAGCTCTGAGTAAGAGCAACTAAATTCAACCCGAGGTAAACCTTCTTGCTGTTTCCCTTTGTCTACTGCAGGAAGCCCAAGCACAACAGCCCTGTATAATTTATCTTCTGGTGACATTTCTTGTGGGACTTCTTGGCTCTGTGTTTCTACAGATCCTGGAATAGAGAGATGTACTTTTGGTGTAGTTCCCAACTGCCCAGGTTCCTTTCTGTCTTTCATTCTGCCACTGGGTTCAAGATCAAAAATGTCACTATCATCAGTCCAGTCCTCAATTGTATCAACACTAAAGCTATCTTCTTCCCTCAGAGGCCTGGATCTTTCTACTGCACTGCTATGCTGATTTTCTGGAAGTGATCTTTTTTTGTTCATGTCAGCATTGCCTGGGCTTTCCCAAGTTTTTGATTTTTTATAACAATACTGGACAAGCATCCAAACAAGCACTTTAATGAAATCATCTTTCAGATGCTTTAAATTCTCATGAGAGTCAATTATTCCAGATAACACGTTTCTGGCATCAGAATACAGCCGTACAGGTAGAACAGTACAAGGAGTCAAAATGTGTCCAAAATGGTGATTAGGAGAGAGAATCTTTGTGTGCTCCTGATGTTCGAAGGCCATTTCAAAAATTTCATCAACTCTGTGAGCTTCAGCAGCATGACAGGATGTTTCCTGCAATTCTAGCCCCTAAAGCATAAATGAAAACAATTTGGGTTTAGTTTTCCCCAGCACATATCCTTAAATGCTAGCAAGCTATTTTCTTGCAACAAAATTTTTCTGAACAAATAAAGATATGTTCCATTGTCAAGAATTCCACAACTGAACCTACAAATCTAACTGGAGATAATAGTAATAGCAAAGCACACACTACAACATTAGACACAGATCAATGTCTTAAACAAAACAAACAAACAAAAAAATCTTTACCTCATACAGATCTTATTAGCCAGCTTATTAAAGATGTTGTGTCACAAGCTAGATAATAAAAAATTTCACACCTGCTACATGTCAGTTGCAAGACCAGTTAATATAGTAATAAAACTCATCTTAAAAAATTGACTGTAATATCAGGTAAATTAGTTACATTGCCAAAATGTTACATAGCAAAATGTTTGCATGAGTTCAAAACATTAATGTCAGTCCTCAGCATGCAGTTACCTTAATGTTAACACCACAGTAAGTGAAGCCTTTTTCTAGCACCAATATCCACATCAGTCTGTCCTGAAAACGGCACAAGTAATGTGATCCAGGTAGAGAGAGACCTAGACATGAAAAAAACCCCAAACCAAAACCGATGGTATTACTGTAGTATTATATTGATGAAAACATTTTCTATATGCCAACTGAGGAATTCAACGGCAAACATAAAGTATTTCTGCACTGGCATCAAAATCAGTTAAAACTGGCTAACTAGTACCCTAGAATTTGAAAGAAACTATCTGCAAATCTAGATATTGAAATTGTAGTGCTATCTTTGAAAAAATTGTGGAAAACTGGGAAACCCTCACAAAACTGCAGGACTACAATATTCATACTGGACCAGGGTTAAGCAACCCCACCCTCAATTTCCTTTGTAGAGACAACTTTCATTATTGAAGATCATCTTTGGCTGCATTTCCAACCGCACAGTTCCCACTGATGTCACCTGGAGATCTACAATTCTTATGACTGCCAAATACATTAAAGAATCATCATGTAGCACATGAGTATCTTAATGGCCCTGTTTGCTGTGGAATACAAAGTTTATTTGTTATGGGAGAAATAAAAATGTAACTCAACAGGATTTTTTACCTATGCTACCAGTTCCTAAATTGACTTGTCTGTATTCCAGAATGGTTAGAAAATATCCCTCTAGGATGTGAAATCCAGAGTGTAAATGATTCTGCTCCAGTGTCAGCTTACCAATGACATAATCACACCCATTTTACAGATACATAAATAGAGGCAAAGCAAGAGCACCTGCTCATCTTTAAAGATTTGTGGATCAGTATCATATGCATTAAACATTAACAGTAGATACAGTAGAAATCATCTGTAGTCTTCCTGAAATACCTCTGCGTGTCTGTGAGGGGGGAATAAATCTGATCCCACTGCATTAAGTTTGACATCACCAAAAATAAAGCCACACAAAATAAACTGGAATTTGAAAATCAAGTCGCAAACTACTTCGGATCACACATCAAAATAATTAGTGCTCAAAAATCACACAATCTGGCTCTCACTGTAAAAATTAAATGACACGTTCCCTCCCCTAAAAAAGGGTACATTTTCTCTTATCTACCTATTTCAATAAAAAGTGCAATGCCAAACTTCCTAGCAACTGGTGGTTATACTATATTTCTTTGAAGTTATAGCCTACTGTCAACTTCTCCAATACAATGGTGCTGTTCTTTAGCATGACTTTGGCTGCCAGTTTATGGCCTGCTTCTGCTGTCACTCACATCCAAGTGACTACTTACTCGCACAGAGAATTTTAGTTTTAGAATGTTGTAAGATGAAATCAGTGAAACCAACCATTAAGCTGTAGTTAAAATTTAAGTAACCTTTTCTATCCCACTGAGCTAATGAAGTGCATTTTCTTGCTAACATTTTGCAAAGATTTTAATTTTTTTCTTGCTAGCTGTTAAAGCTACTAAAACTCCTTTACACAGAAAAAAGTATGGTTTTAAATTAAAATAGAGGCACACAAAGTGGTACCTCTTCATTTTGAAGTCATCTGAGAACATCACATTTTTTCTTGCTTGAAGACATTCATTCACAGATTTTCCCATTAAAGAGGAGACTTTTCTCCCCCTCAAGGCTAGTGTTTTAAATTATTTAATCTGAGGTATACATGCCACCACAGTCATGATGGCAATGGGGAAACATTTTTATATCTATACATATTATACATGAGATAGATACAATAGATATATATCAGATAGATATATTTATATTATATAATGTATGTTTATTATATATATAAAACATACATAGGCTGAATGCAGTAGACAAACTGAAGTGTCTCTCCTTTAGCGGAAAAAAAGCTTCCTAGTTTTATTTTTTTAATACCTCTTTCTACACCAGTACTAAAAGTGCAGCAAATGTTTCCTAGTAAAGCACTTGCATATAGTTTTCAGAAAAGTGTGATTAAGGTTAACTTCCACTGTTTTTAAATATTAGCCCATTTTTTCTAGTCATAAGCCATTTTCTAACAGGCTCATGTAAATATTTGCCTCTTGTCTAAGGGCGACAGTCTTGATTATTTAGGTTACACAAAGACCGCTTCTCAAGAAAACAAGCTTGCAATTTTAAGTTATTCTGTCTCCAGCTGGGAAAAAGACTTGGCATTTCTTCACCTCTGTTTATATAATTCTGTGAAATACCCATCATGATGTCTTTCACAGGTTTTAAGACCACAAGCCCTGTTACAACCCTATCCTGACTACCTGCACAAGATATACCGTTAAGTCTTATCAGCTGGTTCTGTTCTCAACTGTTTACTGCTAGTTAGGCTATATCAAGTATTTTACAAACATCCAGTCCATATTCACCATACCTAATTAACATAGCTAAATTAGCAAACTCACCTTCTGGATCCTGAGTAATGGGATTGATACAGAGAAAGACACATACATATACAACCACAAAGAGCAGTTTGACACACCTCCTTCTCCCCACTGACTGTCAAGAGAACTCCTCAACTTATTGCTTCCAGTTAGGTGGGCTGAATACATACCATCCTTTTTTGTTCAGTATAAAAAGATTAGGATTGATACTGTTTCATCACCATTTATTTTCTCCTTATTTTAAAGATAACAAACCAGAATTATTTTCTTACAAGAACATAAGAAGTAGAGATGCAAGAGAAGGATAAAAGTAATCACTTTTCCCTTAACTGAACAATCTCTGAATATCAGATTTAACCTACGTCGTGAAAGATGGTTTAAATCAGATGCTATGATTCTCCTGTTCTCCAGCAAAATCATGTTTCCTAAACCATTTAGCTACATTCCTTCATCGTACCTACCTAGGCTACCGGCTGCTAGTGCAGACTGCAGAGCAAGAGACAGACTTGGAACCATCTGCTGGTAGTACACGGTATCGGAGCAAACACACGCTGTAGCACCCACAGGTCCTGGCCAGCTTCGGACAGGCCTGGGAAACCCAATCAAAAATACCGGTAGCGTGAAAAGCGGCAGCAAGGGAGAAGAAAGGAGCGCAGAGATGGCGATGAAGGTCAGCAGGATTGGGAAGAAAACAACATTGAGTGTGATTAAGGTGGCGGTAGATTTACGACGTTGTTTTTTCTCTGTCCACGACGTCAAAAGAATAGCTACGGCAAACTGCAACTTTGAGACAAACTGAAGCACTCGATCACGTAGGATACCAACCTGCAAGATACATACAACAAGCACGTTTATTTGTATCCTGTATCGTATCATATCATATTCAGCACTGCCAAAGCTGCCTTATCTACAAGGATTTTAAGAAAATGAAGTGATTATTACTGACTGGTATTAGAGTGTATATCTTAGTACACAGTTTTTTAGCTTCTATTTGCTAGGTCCTTGGACTCTGTAATTCTCTAATAGGGGAGGGCAAGGAAACAAAGACTTTAAGTGACAACTATCTGCTTAAAATTACATTATGACAATTACCAGCAAGAGTCTGATCCCTGTATCAAGGCTCCTGTTCCACCAGAGGTCTGGATTAAACACCGACATTTGTGCTATTGACACAACCACTATGTCCAGTAGGGCGTTTTCTGTATTCTGCCAGACCTAAAATAGAGATATGTTAGACATACATTTAAAAATGTATTTATCCATCTCTGCTTTCATGACCTGGAATATTTCTTCCAAGTCACCTTAATACTTAAATCACGTAGAAGATAGTTTCTTAGGCTAACATATTTAAAATTCAAATTACCATCCTAAATATTCTTGTGAATCCAATGCAAACAGACACAGAAGGAAGATTTTGTAGTGAACGGTCTAGTGACAGGAATGCTATCATAGCAAACGGAGACACTGTAATTGAAATAAAAGAAACATTGATTTCCTTTCAAAAACATAATTAAAGTCTACAGAGGTAAGCAGTCTTATTGCAGAATGGAAATTTTGGAGTAAAAGGAGAACTCTTCCCTTCATTATTACAAACTCCTCTTTGTATTACACTTTCAGGATATCAACCAGTGTATTTGCAGTAATGGCCCAAGATGGCAAACATTTATGTCGATGCTTAGTTGTTATTTGCTATTACTTTTTTGTTGTTTGTTTGTTTCCCCAAAAGAATGGGAATACTCAAATAAGAAAAAATAAACATGGGAATAGCACTCATCAATCCACTTCCCCAAACTGATGCTTCTTTACAAAATTAAATAATTTAGATCAAATTTTGGTTCCCCCAAAGTAGATACATTTGTCCCTAACCTACCAGAAAGGAGACTGTTCCCTTCACTAGCAGGTTGTAAGAACCAAATATCTAGTCACCTTGAAGACTCTCAACTCACTTTTGTTTCTGAGTACCTTTTAAAAAAATCTACAAGAGCCATTTTTTCCAAAAGTGAGTACTGATGTTATAACTAAAATCCTTTAAAAGGCCTTGCTTTCTGAGCTGGACTTTTAAAAAGCTCAACTTTTTAGGTTTACCCCTAAAAAAGAAATAAATAAAATCACTAATCACTTTCAATTATTCTGAACCAGTAATTTTGACCTCAATGCACAGTTTAGCAAAATATAACAAATATTTCCAGCTACTTCTTTTTTCTTGGTTCATTCATGGAATCTTGCACATACAGTAATTCTAGTGTTCTTTCAATCTTCCTACAAGCATCATCTAACAAACAACAGACAGTGCGTATTCCTACCTAGTGTTAGTAAAATCCTCCTGACAACACCAACTTTCATTAGCCTTCTTTGCTTCTCCATGAACACAGTCACAGTCCTGACATCCTTTGGATAAAAGGGGTTTCGGAAGACTCCAAACAAGTACACTCTCTGAATCTCTCTAAGAATCCACATAATTATAAGTAATATGATCAGAATGTAACTCACTATAGCCTGTGGACTGGCCTTGGAAAATGATGAAAAGCCTGCAAATTGATGCAGCAGGCTAGCTTCTATGAGAGCAAATGTCAACACAGTCAAATAAAAAATAAATTCCCTCCACCCAAATTGTATTCTAAGACCTCTGTGCATATTTTTTGATTTGCTGGAGGCTAAATGGCTGATCATGGTGTGTTTGAAGGCAAAACCAATCTCGCTTAGGTTAAGACTCAGTATGAACCCAAATCCAGTCATGAAGAGGATCACACCAAGAGTGCTGGGAATGAAATACGATGCTATTGCTGTTCCAGCAGAAATGAGAAACATTACTAATAACCTGTGAAGGAGAAAATAAAAAAGATTTGCTTGAAAAGAAAAAGGTTATAAACAATATTGATACATTTTACAATTATATAAACAACATTTACTTTGTGTTACTTGACATAGGTGAACCTCCTAGTCCAAACTCCAACAGTTGTTCCATTCCCCATAGAAAAAGTGCGTCAAGCGGGGGCAGAATTCCCATTGCCCACAAGAATGGCAGAAAAAGAAATATGATGTGCAAAATCTGGTTTGTCTGTTCTAGAATGGGTGTGTTGACAGCAAACCTGGATAAAAGAAGAAATGTATTTGAATTCTGTGACGGAAAAAAATAACTGATATGTGGGAAGACTTTTTGTTTAACTACTACAGCAATTCCCGAAGTATAAACATTACATATTCAATCTACAAAACCTCAACCAGTATCTTTTAAAAGGAAAAATAAGGACATACATTTATGCTTGGGGCAGAAACACACTAATTAGAATATCAGAACACAGGCTAATTTTTCATTCAAAAGATTTGAAGCCTTCAAATTACACAGATGAGTCAGGTGATATAAGTATGCTAATTGTTTTGATACTGTTGTGATAATACACTCAAGAAATACTTGTGCAAAAAGAAAGGCCCACAGGCTCTAAGACCTCAACCATTTAACAAAAAAATGCTAAGTATTTTCTCAGAATTAGAAAAGCAAAACTTTATGCAAGTCCAAGACCCAAGATGTAAGCCTTAACACCAAAAGAATGCCTGTACACCAAGAGATAAACTCTCTTTAGGAATATAAAATGTTATTTTCTACATAAAAGTATTAAAATCTTCCTGTAAAAAATACAAAGATCAATATTAGAAATCTGCATAAATTCTAAGTCATATATAGTTCACCAGTTAGCTAATTAAGTTAAAGGTGGACTGCTAAGCTATTTGGTTTCTCTTTACTTCTTAATAAATAAGTAAGCCTCAAAGGAATTTTGTCAGGAATTTAAAGAATGTCTGAATTTTCTCCTCAGGAAATTACATAGAAGAATTTGGGGTCCAATACCACGTGTATAATTCTCATATCATAACTGAAGAGGGTAAATCATTAACAAAGACATCTCCAAGTGCAAAACTAGTAAAATCAAACATGCTTTTCTTTTAATGCATTTGAAGTAGCCCAACCATAAAACACGTACATGTGACAAAGTGATATAAATATCACCCAAGAGGGAGAAAGAATGCATAGAGTAAATC
This sequence comes from Astur gentilis, assembly GCF_929443795.1. Taxonomy (NCBI): domain Eukaryota; kingdom Metazoa; phylum Chordata; class Aves; order Accipitriformes; family Accipitridae; genus Astur; species Astur gentilis. The sequence goes on from NC_064904.1 coordinate 16,943,509, forward strand.
TAAACCCATCTTGCTTTAAGAGATTCTACAAATACTTTAGCTAAGACACTCATCTGAAAAGTGGAAATACAAAAGTCTTCTACTTGTAGACTGGCATAGTTCTTTTGTATTACAAAAGCATTTAAAAATCCAAGTTCAAAATCCATGTAATAAAGATATAGTAATGTTCACATTTGCTTATCCATTCATTAAAACCAAATTCATAGTCCTTTTTTGCCTGTAGTTTAAAACCTGCTGCAATCACTTTGCAGACATTAAATTGGAAAATAGTCCAGGATGAAATCTGGATATAAATACAGCACTCCTGGAGTTTGCAGTGTTTACATCTATGATTCCAGGTCAGGAACATGTGTTTTCAAAACACATCCTTTAAAAGGATGTTGATGCAAATGCTCTTGTATAAAAATACTGAAATTGACATGGTAGAAGATAATTTTAGCTGTCCCTTACTTAGCAACTGCTCTAACCACTCTTCCTAATTTATGTGGAACGCTATAAAAATTTAAGAACAACCTTTTATCCACAGGGTAGAGCCTCAGTTTTTACCATTCTAGCTTCTTTCTTTAGAGTTCCTACCGTTGATTAAAATATAAAAATAAAATTTCCTCAGAAGAATAATTTCACCTTTCTCATCAAAAATACAGAGAATAACCATTACTTTAATTAGCTAAATGCTGTATTAGGTTTACCTGTGTGCAAGATCCACTGCAATAAAGACAAAAATATAGAAAGGTCTCATCAGAGCAGTGATTTCGTAAGCATCCAGTGCTTGGAAAGTAGCTGTTTCGGTAGCTGTATTTATGATTAATGAATACTCTCCTATACATATAGTCACCCATCCAAATACAAAGATCATAACAGTTCCTCCAATGTTGCTATATAGCAAGGTTATTCTGTTTGGCAGCAAATACCAAGTTCCCAACCCACACAATACCCCTGCCAGAAGGGAATGAAACACAGTGTTGATTATATACTTCTTGCCAGGAATAATAAATTTTACTGTCTCTGAACCTACACAGCTGGAAAATTCAAACTCATCTTCATCTGTTAGGGTATTCTGAATTTGCATTCTTTCTACTGTCACTGTTTTCTGCTTTGCATATAGATTTGTCATCTGAAGAATAAGTGCAGTAACAAACATCAGTCCTCCTGAAAGTGCTGCGGTATAGTAGTCTTTCATAACGCCTAACTGGTACAAAAGTGTTCCTACTCCTCCCAAAACCCATGGCATCAAGAAAAGAATAATCTGATTCACATATACGTAAGGAGGAGCACAATAGCCTAGTTTAAACCGGGGACCTCCCAGCAGAGTCTGTGGAAAGCGCTTCAAGAAGAACTCCTGTTTGTAATCATTCAGCAGAGGTACATCTGGACCCATTCTTATTACTCAGGAATGCTGGATGAATATCATTTTTCCTGTAAGAGAACAGAAAGAAAAAGAAGGAAACATTACTGAATCTGGAACTCAGAACTTAACCAGGGAATTCTTTTGTCCTGTTTTCATTTACCAAGTTATAGCAGAATTCTGACATGTTAGTATTAGTAGACATCATCCTAAAGCACTCAAAGAATGTGCTAGAATACAACTACTAAGCAAACACCTAAAATGGAAAAAGCTATCTATTTTAAAACGTAAACATATTCTTTAATCTGAAACTTAGGCAACAAATAAAATGTATAGTCTGTTCTTGGGAGATGATAAAACCAACTCATCTCCACACCAGAACACCTTCCTAAAACGGATTTTTTTTTCCATCCAATCTGATTCCAATCACATCTTGTCACAGGCCTCTAATTCCAATTAACCCTGTTATGGATCTCCATATACAAACAGTCAGTGATTTCAGTGAATAGCCACATAAGTGCAAGGATACAGTCACACTGAGGTCCCTGTAAAAATCAAAGCCTTATGAAATAAACTAACTATAAAAAAATATTAGTAGAAGCACTAAAAATTGTTTCCCACATCAGCATTTTTACTGTCCTCCCTACACAGCCTAGTTGCAGAACAAGATCTCACTGCAGTAAGCACTACACAAAACATAAAATAAACAGTTCACTTTCTGCTTCCTAAAACATGAAATAAGAAAAATAAACACAATACTTGTGAATTGTAGCAGAATCAGTATATATTCTTCTATATGTCAATGGAGAAAGCTGAAAAAAGGAAAAAAGATACCTGTAACATTTACAATGAATCATCAGACAGAAATCAGGTATGAATACTCGTTTAGAGAGGATCAGGCAACGTAGAAATAATGAATGTAAGATGGTAACTATGATATTCAAATACAATTTTATGCTACTAGTCACGAAAGCAAGAATTGATGGATGTCAGGCAGGATTATTCAAGCTAAGAAATAGGGTGAAAAAACAGCACAAAAATGCGGTGCTAAAGCACTTAATTAATAACAATTCTTTAAAAAGAGATGTTGATGTGCATTAGGAGATGTGCAAGGACTGAAATTCTGATTTTTTTCTACTGGACCTATATAATCTGATGAATACCCATTAGCCATCATTGCTGATATATTAAAAATGAAACACTTGGCTGCCATAGAGTTTACAAACTACTGTGATCCCTTCTTTCTACAAACCAAATGCTTTTAGTCGCTTCCAAGAACTATTTACTCCTTACATTTAAACAGATATCAATCAGTTAACTGTAGGCAGATACTGGTCATCATGGGACTAAGTTAGAAACAGTGCAAATCAGAGAGATTAAAGGCCATTCATACACATTATCACAACTAGAAATTTGCGTTCAGGGTCCACTAAGTCAATACACTCCACAATGAAAAGCAAGACCCCACAGGCTCTGTAACTACTCTCCATGTAGGCTGTGGATTTTTTTTATTATTATTTTTTTTAAAGTAGTAATTCCAGGCTGGAATATTGAACATGGAATATTGAAAGCATAGAGGGGTGTTGGTCATACTATTTCAAGCCATAGAAAGTTTCTTAAGGAAAGGAGAAGGTCTTAATGGGAAAGACACATGTTGACTATGGAGAGGGGAATTCATCGCAGTCAGCTCAGGAATTTGAAAATGTAACAGGGACACACCCAACTAAAAACAAATTTCAAATGTAACAAAAAAAAATATCACAATTCAGCCAATCTTGTTTAGAAAAGAAACACTGTTTAGAAGGCTACATAGGCATGAAACCAAGTTGCTGTGAAAGTTACATGCAGTAGATTTATATCCACATAAGTGATACAAACTGAGTTTTAAAAGAAATGCAGAACCAAAAGGTGCATAGTTTTCCTTGAAAAACAGTTTTCAGGCAGCATGTTTTTCTGCTCTAAGAAGGGCTATTTTTGTTTCAAATTCTAGTCTGCATTTGTGTTTGTCAGTTTATATTGCTAACAAAATGTTAACAAAACATTCCTCTTACAGTTTCTGCGTAAACAATAGACATCTTTGTGTGAGACACAAAAATCTGAACACATAAACAATATAGTTCTACTTGGCTATACTCCAAAGTGAGCCATAAAAAGATGTGAATTTATTTATAAATGAAAATCCCAAGACTGAAGCTCACGAACTATGGAAACGATACCCTCAACTATCCATCTGGCTTCCAAATAGTCAGGTAGCACATTAGGACTTCAAAGAGGCACTCATGCGTGTCTCGTTATTTCTGTGCAAAGCCCTAGCAACAAGACTCCACACATAAGTGAGTGTTTACAGGACCTGGCTTCAATATACATTCCTAACATACAGGCCTGGCCTGACTTTGACAACTTGCCTGGTTACCCAAACAATCCGCACCACAACAATTTGTCATCACCAGCAGGGATCCATGCGACTTTGATATTATTGTAACAAGGATAGTAAAAGAACTTTAACACCATAGGGTCATTTAACAAGTTTCCTCCTGCAATATCCTCTCTATGGCGTTATTACAAGAGGAAAGAAAGTAAATCTTGCTTGAATTCAGGCAGAAATTCACAGGAGGGCAGGAATTTTTGCCTAAATGAACATCATCTTTCACATCCACTGAATGGTGGATCAGCTCAGTGTGGTTTGGTTTTATTTCAAGCAGATTACAGGAGAACACGTGTACAGCTCTCAGCCACCTAAGCCACTGAAGCACATAAGCCTTAAAAATACTTACCTCTGAGGTCTTCCAGGTCTTTTCATGTGAGACTAAGTAACAGTTCTAAACCCCCTACCACCAGAGGAGGGAGGAATGCCAGCGTGGGAGGCGCAGGGGGAGCCGGGCAACCCCTGTACAGGCAAATCCACCTGTGTGCCCAGACACCTGCACCTCTACTCCACAGTTAAAGATCCGGCTGTGCTGCAGGCCGGCTTCCAACCCAGGAGCCAGAGGGAGCAGACTTGGGGGCCTCTCCTCGACAGCATCGACGCCGTCCCCCAGCGAGACCAGGGACGCAGCGTTTTAGGCCAACACGCTCCATCCAGTCATGGGAAGAGCATCCCGGGACTACCTTTGGGAAGGGCCAGACCCCCTCCTTCCCGAGACACCTCTGCACCTGACCAGACGGGCTCCCACAGAGCCGCCGCGCTTCCTCCCCAGCCCCCTCTCCCTCAAGTCTTCCGCAGGAACGGAAATTAAAATAACCAAACGACCAAAAAATAAAGCCTCTGCTGTTTTCAACTCCGGAGGGGAAAGGAAGCCACGCAGCCACCGGGCCCGCCGAGGGATGGCCGGTGGGCAAACCCAGGGGAGGGCAACGCCGGTCAGGCAGAGCCAGACGGGACGGGCGGCCTCCCCCGACCGACCCCCGGGCTGTGCCCGCACCGCCGCCTCCCCGCTTCGGGGAGGCCCTGGCGCCTCTGCCTGCTCCAGTGAAGGGCCCCGCGGCGCCCGGGGAAAGCGGGCAGGTGGGTGCCTGCACCCCCCTGCGGCGAACGGCCGGGTCCGGCGAAAGGCAGCCGCGGTAAAAGAGCCTCTGCGAGGCGGGCACCTACCTCTGGCCCGGACTCGGAGCAGGTCAGGGGCTTTGCGGGGCGGGGGGAGAAGGGGAACGGGGGCTGAGCTTGCGGAGGGGGGGAGGAGGAGGAGGGAGGATGGCGGAGCGCTCCCACCTCCCGCCCCAAGGCTTGTCCTGAAGGAGGGAGCGCGAACGGCGCAGGCCGCGGCCGGGCGCTCCTCCCCGCCGGCGGTGCTGCTGTTGTTGCTGCTGCCGCCGCTGCTGCTGCTGCTGAGGACGGCGGGGAGGAGGAAGGCGGAGGCGGCGGCTAACGGCGGCGGTGAGGCCCGGCCTCGCCGCGGCGGCCCCCTCCCCTTCCCGCCCCCTCTTCCCTCCCCTCGGCCACCGCCGCCATTTTGCCCGCCTGAGGCAGCCGGTGGCGGTGAGGCGCCGCGGGGGTCCGCGCTGCCTGCGGGAAATGGCCCCGGCCCGCCGGGTGGGCTTCTCACGGGGGTCTTCTTGGCGGGGTCAGCACAAGAGCTGCGAGGGACGGCGAAGGCGGGGGGCTGATCGCCTTCCCGCTCCCCGGTGGCGGGGCTTGCCCCCGCGGCGGGCTGGTGCCCCGAGCCCGGCGGCTACCTGCCTCCCCGCCCGCCCGCCCGCGCTTCCCTCAGCAGTACGGGTTTTCGCAGCTCTCTTTCCACACATAACCGTCGTCCTTCTGTTGTAAAATTAAGCGTGAGGCATCTCGCTAGCTGTGGCCTGCCAGCAGCTTCCCGAAGCGAAGAGGAAGGTGAACAAAATCCCTCAGTCCGCAGAGGAGCTGTGGCAAGGCAGGCAGGGGCTGGTCCCTCTCTAGCAGATGAATCTGTCACCCAGGCGGCTTCGGTTTCCTCAAGGTTCTTTCCATCCCTCTCAGAGCTGGCATGGAAATGTCAGAGGCTGTTTTTTTCATCACTTTTTTAGTCGTTTTCGTAATCTTCCCACATTAACAAGAGTGCAAACCCAACCAAATTAGTCTGTTTCTTTAATTATTACAACATTCAACACGTAACATTCTAATATTAAAACATTAAGCGCAAATACTCAATCCACAGCATACTGACGTGATACTAAAATACTCTTTAAAAAGTTTCCTTAATCTTGAATGTTAATGGTCTTTCTCTGTTTATGTATAACTTATTCAAGATGAGAACACTGGTTCTAGCCTCAGGTAGAGGAAAATGCATTCTGAGTTTTCTTCTAGGTTAAATAAACTTGAGTATTCACTGGCAAATTGAAATGTAAATCCAAATACTGCAATACTACTTACCACTTCAAATTACACCCATTAAACATTGAGAATATTTAATAGAGTGAGCATGCTTAACGTAATTGATATCTAATAATACTAAAATGTATAAGTCACTGTACTCATTAGAACACCAAGGCATGGGTGTCTACCTTAATATCTATGTTATAACAATCACCATATAAATACTTACAAACAGTTATATCCGTTTTAATCTGAATCCCTAATTTAACACACAGGCATATGCTTAGAATTTTAGGTAGACTAACGGATTCACTGTAATCAATTCTTATCAGAAGCATCATAACCTTTTTGTAGGTCTGTTAATCTTTATTCTTCAGAGATAATAAAAAGGCAGTTAGATTGTGGTATCCAGTGTAAAACCTTGGAAACACTACCAAAGAAAAATGCTCATTTACCTTTACTGAATTTCTTTTAAATGAAGTTCAATGGTACAAATTATACTAGAGTCCAGCCTCCTAGAAGACAAATATAAGTATCTAAAAAAAAACCCCAACCACCTGGGGTTTTGTTTTTTCAGGATCCTTGACTTAAGATTTATTTACCCTGTCCTTCAAATATATCTGTTGCAATCCTATTAAAATTAAGTATTTGTATGTCTTACAGATATTCCAAGGTAAATGGCATCTCTGTACAATTCACTAAAGGTCTGTAGCAGGTTCATCCTGTCCCACTTTAACCAATTCAGTTATGGTTTTGTAAAGTTGATGATTCTGTTCTGGAGTATGTAAATCTTAAACAGCAATTGCAGGGGGGAAGCAGACATTAGATTTATTTCCTTGCAAGCTCTGCTGCTTGTGTTTCAATACTCAGAGAAGGCTTCTTGCCTGTCCTCATTTCCTGTGATTTCTCCATTGCTCAAAAGAATAAATCAGAATTTCAGTCAGTGCAAACTCCAAGCTATCTACTGGAGAAGGGAGCATACTAATTTATTTCTATTAAGAGTTCTAAGAATTTTCATGGTCATATAAAATAAGATAAAACCTGCTAACAGAGTAAACTGTTCTAGGTAAATTCTGCCAACCTCCAGCTGTCTTTTGCACAGATTATCGCACAATGTGTAACTGCAAGCATGTGAATCCCACTGAAATTAATAGGACTCCTCATCTGCTTAAAATTAAGATACACATAAACTATTTGCAGACTTGGGATTTGGCGTGCTTCTTTTTAGTTTGTGAAAGGGCTATTAGTCCTGACTCCCCAGATAATAATTTCGCCTATTTCCATATTTTTAATGTTTACTTTGTTTAGAATGATGCATGCAGTAGCAAATATTTTTCTTATTGACCTTTCTCATCTTTAAAGATAAGCCAAAACAGTGATTTTTTGTTCTGGAATGCAGCTTTATATGCAGCTATAAGGGCAGGAGAAACAGATGCTTTCTTGCGTTTCCTGACTATTAAGGAAGACAGAGGTTGTAGGAAATTATTCTTTTAAAAAGAATTAGTGCTAGGTAAAAAAAAAAAAAAAGGTTACTTTCAAATCAGATCATAGAAGTTATTTATTCTTTTTTTTCCTGATGCCCAAAGTTAATCATTGGTATATTGAGATCTGTAAGCTGGCATTCCCAAATCGAAGATGTCAGAGTGAAATCTGACTCCTCATTTTACTCAGTCTTTTTGTTCTGCATCCCATAGGAGACCCATCTTGTGTTTATCTGTGTAGCTTTCTGGAAAGCTGCATATGCTGGATGTATGTTATCCATGACTACTTGTCTATGGCTCCCTTGGAAGTAATGCCTTTCGACAATAATAGCCTTAGGCTGGCAGGAAAACATACTAAGAAGCTCGCTTCTTTCTGGATGACTTTATCCCTCTGAAATAAACTTTACAAAAAAGTACTCCATTCCTACATGTGAAAGATACCTATGTTTTCCTGAAGGCAAGGGCTTTTGATTACATTTCTGAGCTACCATTAAGAGTTCAAGGCTAACACTCATCCATGTAATGAGTTTTATCAACTGAAGTATCAGCTCCCTTTCAGCTACCGTTCCTGTATGGTGGCTAAGCATATGCTTCAAGTAATTTCAGAATTTATATCTAGCTATTTATTATGACATTAAACCAATATGAAAGTGTTTCTTATTGATTTAGTTTTGTGTATAATGTGGTTTGGATTGTATGAGAACCGTATTCTTCCAATATTGCTCACAGTGAAGGATAAAACAGTCTGAGTTTGAAGATTTCCTTTTAGTTTGTACAGGATATTCTTGAAATCAGGAGCTGTGAGCTGAATTCTTTTTGTTGTTTAACAAAGCAAGGTTTTCCTTTTTTTTCCCTCCTTGCATTTAATGCCAAAAATGTCTTGATTATGGAAGCAATCTAGTTAAATATTTTATGTTTTGGGAAAGGCTCACTTGCCTTGGAAGTCTCTTTCAATTGCTGTGTTTCGAGAATCTATCACTGATCTGAGGAGAAAGGGACAGAGAAAGAATTACAAATTGCAAATTTGTGTACTACTAGAATCATAAGTGACAACCCAGGATTGACTATGGGATATTCTGCATCTTTAGTTTGACAGGGTGCAACAGTCCTGTGGCCATGCAGACTTCACAGTTGTCATTTATACCACAGTCCATGGCCACACAGATGTTGTGGTTATAAATGGAGACAGTTCGTGTGCAAGACACTCCACTCCAGTGACACACAACCTTTTACTGCTAGACCTTAAGGACAGTTTGTAGCTGCCTACTACTTTAATAACAGTATTAATGTTTGTATCATCTACATGCAAGGCAGTGTATCCTATGTCCTTAAGCATTTCACCTAATTAAGAATGGTCACGTTCACATGCGCTAGTTGTTAAAGACTAGGTTCAGATTGCCGCCATCTAGCACCCAACTTTGCAACGACTTAAAAATCCATTCTTGACCCAAAAAATTAATTCAGAGATCTAAGTGAGATATTTGGACTTTGTGCAAGATTGGGAACAGAGTGCGCAAGATTGGGAACAGAGTGAAGTAGGTGTCTCTGGAGGATAGTTCCATGCTCACTAAGTGGAGAGCTGCTGATGTTAGCCATTAGCAAACATCCCTCCAGGAGCAGGTCTGAGCTGCTGTCTCAGTGCACCTAATTTGTGGTTGTGCACAAAGTGCCTCGATCCACTCGGAGCAGTGATGCTCCCTGCCACGGCTGGTGCCTGCTTAAGAAGGAGTAAAAGGCAGTGGTATGGTCCATGAATTGGGCTAGTGGCTGCCTGCCCCAAGAGGAAGGAGGCCAAGGACCTTCTTAGCCTGAAAGAGTCCAACTCATGGTGTCACTCTGTAAAAGAGGCTACAGATAAGACTATGGAAGAGCCATTATCTGCTATTCTAGTAAAATCAGAATAGAGAGGGAGCCTGATCCCATTACCCAAGGACGAGCATTTCCCTTTCGTGACTGACTTAAAATATTAATTAGTCCTTACCTGTTGCTTCTAATTATGTCTTCAGAAAAGCAGACCAGCGAGGGAAGATCTCAGTGTGAAGATTCTCCTGTGAAATTCCCACAATATTGAGGAGTTCAGCTATGGTGTCTTGGTATACACCAGAATCATCACTTGCTCCTACAGCATTACAGGCTATTAGGTCTGCTGATGAACCTCCCACACAGAGAAGAGATTCACTGCCAGCCATCAAAATGCTTCCCAGGAGCAGAGCTGGCCCTTCAGACCTCTTTCGAGTGGCAGTGTTGAATAGTATGCTTAGACAACAGAGGAACATCTTGGGTGAACTGGTTGCTCTTGAGAAGAGCTTGTGAGCATGCCTCTGTTTAAGCCTGTCCTAAGTAGTAAAACAATATATATAGACACAAATGGTAAAGTACTGTTCTGTGCTGGTGCTCAGCACACTGCAATACCGTTAATTAAGCTTTGTTAGTTTGATGTCCAGTTTTCCTGACATGGGTTTTGATCTAATCTTGCAGAATTCTAAAACTCTGCCTTTTTTCATGTGCAAGTACATTTTAAAAAGATTTTCATAATTTCTTTGTGTCCAGCTTCTCTAATAAGGTTGGACAGATTCTCACAGTTTCTGTTGCTAATATGATTCCTGGCAAATAGAGCAGAAGGTTCAGGAGAACAAAAGAAATGATCTAATTTTAGTAATGGTGCAGACTGAGTCTGTCATTTTTCTCTCTCTTTTATCCTCCTACCCTTTCTGAATGTCAGAACCTCTCCCAGCACTGCCTGTTTTCAGTTTGAATTGAATTCTTGTTCTTCGTCAAGGACTGGGCATGATGAGTTTTTAGATACTCCTCTGAACAGAAGCTGGAGTATTTGAGAGGCTTATCAGTGAAATTCTGACTTGTGACATGTCATTTGCCAAGTACGAACCACTTCCCAGTGAAGCTGTTTTTGCAAATTAGAAAACCTTATATCTGAAATTTCACTTAATATGTATGTCATATTTCTATTATCCATTTTAAATCTTAAATTGAAGTTTGAGTCTATTACAGTGTAAAGACAATAAAGGAATTTAGTTTCTGAAAGACAAAGAGGGCTGCGTTTTAGTGTAGTAGGTCTGCTCAGCTTGCAAGGTGCTCAGACCTCTACGCAGTGAAGTTCTTTAGCCTGTGCCTGATTGAAGTATGAGAATTTCTGTAGAAGCCTTAACATAAAAGGTATTATTTCAAAGGCAATGGAAATACAGAAGACTAGAAATAGAAGAACATGTTTTAAATTAAATATATGCTTACCAACTTTGCTAGGTTTAGATCTTGGGGGATTGTTCTAGTGAACAACAATTACACTTGTCTTAGTCAACCTTTATTCTTATTCTTGTGCTCCTGTTTTGGATGTGAGAAATAAACAGGCTGTATTTGCCTTTTGGAGGATGGCAGTTACAGGCATCTGATGTGCAGAAATGGACAAGAAAGCAAAGATTAAAGAATAACATGGTTTGAAGTGAAAATTGCTTGAGCACTAACAAAACGCAGAGGATGTCCTTTCTCAGATGGTAATTTATTGAGTGTACAAGAAAAACACCGGTGTGGTTAGAAGTAAATTGTAGTTCAACATTTAGAGACATAATATGTTACAAAATGAAAAATAAAGCTAGCCCAAAGATTAATTTTGTTCCTGAACAGGTCTACTTAAATAACCATGTCAAACTTGATTAAAAATGTGCAATCATTTTTCAGAATAAATCATTCCTAAGTATCTATCTCCAGTTTGTTTCATTTCATGTCATCTATATAGAAGGGGGCAGGCAAGCATTGCAATTAAGTCTGTAAAACCTACGACCATATTCACGTTAAAATAACTTCCTGTGATTGATGTAACAGACCATACTATTAGGCCTAAGCCTGGGCTTTGGAATACAATTGATATACTTTAGAGTAGTATTTTCATCTGCAGATTCTCAGTAAATAATTAGGCAGACCTCGTCCCCTAACTTACATGGAGGACTTAAAAACTAGGCTGAACGATTTCGAGATGGGAGGAGTATTGCTTCTCAGCTTTGTGTCTTTAGGAATTATATTTACATTGCTTTTTCTGAAATCATTAGGCCTGAAAAAATGAAAGCTTAAATGTATTCCAGGAACTGGAGCTTAAAAAAGCCCTCTGCCAAATAGGCAAGGTTTGCAATGAAATCTCCCTTATCTCGACCAAGCAGCTCATCATTTAACCAGGAAATGGAAGGGAAGGACCATTCTCTCCCGTTCCTGTTTCCATGCATGGAGAGGTTTGGATGGTTCCACCCCAAGGCTCAGCCGAATGCAGCATTCAGGCTGGGACAATGTCCCGTACCCGCCTGCGGGGCTGGACGTGGTGGGTTGAACGGTGGTGGGGAACGGCTACACGGCCGTGTGGCTGTCCCCCATGACACAGTCCTCCCTGCCCCTTGCACCGCACAGCGATAACAAGAGTCAGCTGCCCCCTTCGTCCTCTCCCTCTCCTGCCACAGAAATATACACATGGCTGCCAGCCCACCCCTTCCCAGCAGTGTTCAGTCTTTGCTTATCCCTTACCTCTTTCTGCTCTGGTGCCTGGCCGTTACTCCCACTCCACCTACAGTCACAGAAATAGCACAATATTTCTGTTTAAATGAATGTTCGTGAAATGCTTCTCGTCCAGGGGCTGGGTGGAAGACTAGAAATGGACAGGAGAATCTGGGGGTTGCTGACAGTTTTCCTCAGGGTACAAGAAGGTCAGCTCTCCCAGGCCTCTCTGTTGGGTGCTCTGTAACCCTTTATAGTTCTTTCCTGTATCTGGCACATGTTTGTCACTGGATGATTTTCTGGCCGGCCTAAGGCATCCGTAGCCCTTTTCGTGCAGCGGAGCCTTCGGCACAGGCTCAATCACCATTCCAGCCAGCCCCTCCCATTGCTATCACATGCAGCTCTTATCAGGGTGCTGATACTGTGGCTAACGATGTCTAAGTTCTTGAGGCACATTAAGAAATCTGGCATATAGCCCACGGCTAGAGCTCAGATTCTGTAACAATAATGTTTACGTTGGCAGGCCTTCGAACAGAAACTCGCATTCACGCCAGCTGGCTGGTGTGATTCTAGCAATTAATTCAGGTTTTCCAGTGGCAAGAGTTTGTTGATACAGCTTGTTGCTCTTCCTGTTGCAAAACACATCAATAACTTAGAAAAAAACAGGCTAGGCAGTCACAGAGTCACAGAAGCGTTGAGGTTGGAAGGGAACTTTGGAGGTCGTCTAGTCCCAGTGCTGCTCAGAGCGGGGTCAACTGCAGCAGGTTGCTCAGGGCTGTGTCCTGTCAGATTTTGAATATCTCCAAGGATGGAGACTCCACAACCTTCCTGGTGACCTGTTCCAGTGTATGACCTCCCTCCCAGTAAAAACTTTTTTATGTTTAAATGGAGTTTCCTGTATGTCAATGTGTTCGTTGCTTCTTGTCCTCTGGACAACACTGAAAAGAGCCTGGCTCTATCTTACTTCTTCACATCAGGTGTTTATATACATTGATAAGATTCTCCTGAGCTTCTCAAGACTGAGCAGTCCCAGCGCCTTCAATCTCTCCTCATACGACAGGTTCTCCAGTCCCTTAACCATCACTGTGGACCTTTGCTAGACTCCTTCCAGTATGTCCGTGTCTCTTTTGTACTGGAGAGCCCAGGACTGGACCCAGGACTGCAGATGTGACCTCACCAGTGCTGAAGAGAGGAGAAGGATCGCTTCCCTTGACCTGCTGGAGATACTTTTCCTAGTGCAGCCCTGGAGGCTGTTGGCCGCCTTTGCTGCAAGGTCACCTTGCTGGCTTCTGGTCAGCTTGTTGTCCACCAGGATCCCCAGGGCCTTTCTTGCAAAGCTGTTTTCCAACTGGTTGGCCTCAGCCCGTACTGGTGCTTGGGGTTGTTCATCTCTGGGTGCAGGACTTTGCAATTCTCTTGGTTGAACTTGATGAGATTGCTGTTTGCCTGTTGTAAGTCTCTATAAAGGACCACTTGGGATAGAGATGGAGAGACGGAGGTTTAAGTATCTGAGGTTCCCATAAAATCCACACATTGTTAGTTGTCTAATTTTTTAACTCACGACCCTCACATCTATAAGACCATGTCATCATCCTGAGCTCTGGCGACTGTCAAAAATCTGAAACAAGGACAAAAGCACTCCATACAATGATTAGCTTTGTAAGTCTATACAGAAAAGAGGAACTGCAGGTATTTAATTCTCCATGTTGTAATTTGAGTGCTAAAATTTTGTATTTGTAGCATTTCTGTTTTAATGACAGCAATTCTGCCCCAAAATAAATGTGTGTGAATGGAATCCTCTTGGTTATGAATGAACCACTTATTTTCTGTATATTTATATAACTGAAATTCATAGTTTCCTCTGTATACTATGTTTTTTCTGCAAGGTTGTTCTTTCCAACAACAAGGCCTCACCGCCTCTGCCCTCAGCTCACCTATGGTGAGGAAGCAGAGTGTCCATGTTGTTTCCTGAGTATACAAAATACAGCGAAATACTGGCTGTGAAATGTCACTGACTGGAATTGCCATCAGATTGCCAAATGTCCTGAATATGTCCAGTATTTTTTTTTGCCTTTATCGTGTTGCCTGTTATTTTGGGGGTAGAAAGGACCTAGAGCCTCATGGAGCAGTCTGATAGAGCTCATGGTCTCTTCCTTTACCTTTGCCATTCACATTGGACAGACATTGATCATGACATGGATTTACACCCAACTGTGAAGATTTGTTACTTTGGGCCTTACCTTGAATCCAGACTTTCCGGTCTGTAATGGATGGCTCAGACAGTGCATTAAGGACATCAGGAGTATAATCCCGGTTTCTGGGGAGTCAGTAATGAATATGCCTTTGTGCTGGAGGCAGCCTCTGTTTTCATCCTATTTGGAGGTCAGGAGTACCTAGGCCTGTTCTTTTACCCACACTGAGAAATTTAAGCACATTCGAAACCCTCTAGCTACCTTTCTTTACCCAAACTCACTGAGTAATTTTTAACAGATAAACATAGTTTACTTACTTTTAAAATTTACTTATTTGGTTTGAAATTTCTTTGGCTTCCTCCAGGTTTTATGCTGCAAATCTATCAGTAGCGCCAATAATTATATTTGTCAAGAAGGTGTGCAACCAGAATAACAACATTGTAGAGTGGATGTAGCAAAGAAAGGAAGTAGAAACGTTGCTAAAGTTCATTTAGGGTATTTACAATTAATCTGCTCGCTCCTAACTTCACTGTTGGAGCAGGTCAGGGCATAGGGTCTTCATGGCATAGTAGTATGAACCTCTTTGGGTTCACAGAGATCTGGGCTGCAGATATTAACCCCTCAGCTCCATTCCTTGCGTGGCTCGACGTGTAGCCCAGTGCCTTGCCTGGGGCTGCCTTGCCGTCCGCACGCCCTGCAAGTGCAGTGCCCTGCACCTCCCCGCTGGGACGCTTCCATTCCGAGGGTGGAAGAATGGCCTTGTGTTTAAGTTACTGGATTGAGATGCTTCCAGGCTAAAAAGGTGGAAAATTGTTTTCTTTAAACAAATGTGGTTTCATCTGAGCTTCAGTAAATCTGCTAACTTCAGCTTTCCCCCTGCAAATTAGGTACTGTCAGGCTAAGTTGGTTGGATACCAGGTAGTAGGAAGAAAACATAATTTTAAAAAAAAAGCAAACAAATCTTGCTTCATAGACAGAGCTCATCTCTTGTAAGTAGGTCAGAGTTGTTAGAGAAAACGTAGCGGTAGTCACACTAACGGTAGGCTCTGGTTTGTTTAATAGGTCCTGTTAACATTTAACACTTTTTTTCCCCCTTTTAAAAGTTCCGTTTTGAAGTCAGATGATTCACGGCAATACGTTTTGCCTTTTGCAGTTAACACGTTGACCCGACATCTTGGCAGCGGCACTGGGAAGCCGTGGTGGTGAATCCAGGTCCTCAGGTCTCTGAAGGAAGCCCCCATGAACGGGGTCGCTGGGATTAAGGAGGAAGCTGAGGTTTTAATGAAGCAGACTCCATTCTTCGGAGGGGTGAAGGGAGGTAAGGGAAGCTCCTGTTGCTTATGTGATTATTGCTAATTACTGTAATTGAACATCCTCATGACAGGAATATTTGGTGCCTGAGGTAAAGCTTGTTTGCTTCTATTCCTTCTTTTTGACTGTCTCGTGGTGCCCTCTCGAGGTAGGAGAGCAGCCTGTTTTATTTGCTATTTTACGGCGGCTGGAACGCGAACTGGAAACGCTGACCCTGGTGAAGCAGCTGAGAAATTGCTGTTTGCTTTGAAAAACAAAATAAATTTGCTATAACTCGATGCAAAGGCAATGTTTTTTGGATTCCCGTTTAGAAAAGCACGCCAATCCCTTTGCCTCCAGCTTTTCCACTAGAAAGGACGTGAAAAGCACGGGGGATGCTTCTTGGCAGTGCCCTGAGGCCACAAAGGTGCATTTCCCCGGAGTGCGAGCCAGCAAGGTTAAAAAGGCCGGCCGTTTCCACGCAGGAAGGGAACACATTTCGCACAACGTGCTCTTGTGCCCTTGAAGTTTAGCACAAAATGCATCAGGAAATGCTGACATGTTTGGATACTAAAGCAAACTAGGAAACCTTGACATACTAGGAAGGACGGCCTCAGGGCTCGAGTCAGAGAGAGGGTACTGTCCTTGTGGGGAAGGTCTGTGCGTGAGGTGCCTATCCCTCCTGGCTGGGGGGAAGCCAAATGCCTGGGATGGGATCACCACCTTACTGTGAAGGACTGCAAGCTGTAGGTTTCTCTTTAAAAGTGACCATTAGATGCTTGGTCTTGAAATATCTCTTCCAGGTGACAGCAGATTGTCTTTCCAAAAATGCCTCACCTTAAATCCAACGAGGAGCAAGGATTGGCAATACGGTGGGTCCTCAAGAGTCAGTGAATTAATCACTTTTGTTTTGGACTGGGATAGGGTTGATGCTGAGTGTTGAGGGCAAGGACAGCCTGTTTGAGAGACAAGCATGCTATGGGTGCATGCTGATTTATTAGTTTCCCTCAGAGTTGAGTAGGATATATTTAACCTCACTGTGCAGCCTCTGCTGTCACCTTTTCACAGGATCCTACCGAGTCGCTCCAGGCTGTTTCTATCTGATCCCATTCAATGCTGGTATGGGGGTTTTGGGAGGACAGGCACAGGAGCCAATTGCTGGCTGTATTTTGTTAAAGTCTGAGTCCTTTCAGACCTCCTGCCCCTTCCAGGTTCCCCAACAGCAAGAGCCACTGTGAAGTCTGCTATGTCCATTTGACCAAAACCTCTTTGTTTCCTATGTACCCTTCACACTAGCTGAGCACAGAGCGCTTGGTACGGACTTACGTTCAGACCGGGGAGCAGCAGAAGCTATGGCATGCCATGGAGGTAATTGCACCCAGAGCCTGTGCACCCACGAGGCCCACCAACATGGTGGGGTGATGAATGCGACTTGGTTGTCATAGCGAGCGGTGTGATACCTTTTCTCCTCCCGATAGCATGACAGCTGTGATTTTCTGAGGCACCTGAACCAGTAGGCACCTGGGGAGCAAGATTTTCTCAATGAAGGTTTTTTTGCTCTGATTTTCCTCTGCTGCTATTACAGACTGGGGACTTCATGAACTACAGCCCCTCCTCCATCCTGTCTTTTATGTGCAGCACAGTCTTGGAGTTTGGAAGGCTTTTCATGTGTTGATTTTGTGCCCATATTGGATACATTTTAAAAATACTTCTTTTTTTAACTGTCTCTGCTTCTCACAGATAACTTTTGATGGGGACATTTGGAAATAAATGTAAACAAATGCTGAACAACATGCTGAATCTGGAGGCATAAACACCCTCCACAGAGCTGCAAATTGAAGACTCAAAGCTCCTGTTGTGTTGAAAAGAGGGACTCTTGGGCCCGACAAGGGGTAAGATGTTAATAAAACCTTTGTTCACTGTTACAATAGGGAACAGCTAAGTGTGGTTTGGGGTTTCTGCCAAGTTAACCCTGACTTATTCCCATTGTCACAAGTACTGCTAAGAAACCCCTTTACATGTTATTATAGATAAAGAATGAAAAACAGTTAATACTTTTCATTTTGAATGCTGTATTTAAAGCAAAAGCGTTCATTTTAAAAACATCCTTTATTCCCTTTCCCTGTTGCTAAACTAGGGGCTTTAAAGAAAATTCACATTTTATGTGGCATTAAATTTCTTTTTGTGGGGAAAAAACAAAGTTGGCTTAAATGGCCTGAAACTGGCACTGTCTTTAATATTACTGTAGTCTTATTTTCTCTAAGATGAAAGTGCAGGTGTTCTGAGTCTCCCCGAACACATGCTAACCTGGCTTATTTAGTTGTTTCCTTTCCAGTGGTCTGTTGGGCTCTGCCCATCCGTGGTCTCTCATCCTGTTGTTGTTAGCTCCTTAGGGCAGGAACAATGTGCAGCACATTCAGATCCATGACTGGACAGAATTGCTATGATAATGTGAACAACAACAACAAGTAGCCATGGAAAAAATAAGACAACATTCAATCAGCATTTCAACTTTTTATTTCTCCAGTGATGAAAGGCAAAAGAGAGACAGCTTCTGTCTACAGTCCTGCCTTTCATTTGCAGCTGTGCTGTTAGGGAATCGGACGCTACTCAATACATGGTCTTGGAAACCCTTTGGATGAGTATTAGGTTGTAGGAGGTGTTGTTTTAGGTGCATCTCCACAAGAAGCTGATAGTGGTATGAAGAAAAGTAGTCTTATCTTGACAACTAGAGAAGAAATGAAGGAGAGAGATGGCAGGTGTACCTCTGGTCAGGTCAGGATGTCTTGAGCATCAGGGCCACAGAGGTCCAACAGTGCCATCTTTAAAAGCAAGCTGGCAGAATATGTAGGGGTGATTGTCACATTTCCAGCCCTCATACCCTCCTCTGCTCTCCTTTGTGCCCCCCAGTCATCTAAGGAAAGGTGGCATCTTTATTCTGGTAGAATTAACTAATCAAAATATGCTGTTGGTGATTTCAATTATAAATGTTTCCTCTCATTCTTAAAATGCTTCCAGTTGTTTTCTTGGCAGGACTTTGAGGATCTCTCCTGAGAGTTCCTTTCACATAGATATGCACAGAATGAATAGTTTATCTCCAGCTCCTGCTGACTTTCATGAATAATTTGATGTAAAAAGCTAAGTTGGACTTCTGCTGTGTCGGATAACTTGAGAGTACCAGCTTCTAATATTCCAGCCACAGACTGAAACAGACTTCCTATTTTTAGAGGCCAAAGTGGCCTCTCTGGTTTCCACTCACCTGCAACCTTTCTTGGAAATTTTCAATACCTTACCTTTCCCTCCTTTAACTACCTGGCTACTTCGGGCTCCCCAGAAACTGGGAGAGGCTCTAGTGCTTCCAGCCAGCAGAACTTCTCTTATGAATGAAAGCTATTTACTTAAACAAAGAAGATTTGGTGGGACATATGACCGTCATTTTTACTGTTTCTTGTTCACCTCCCCAGGTATACGCCAGAAAATACTGTGGTCACTCCTGAAGGTGAGCATCTTTCTTGTTTTACAGGGTGTATTCATATGCCCAGTCTCACTGAAGGCAAACAGAATTGCTTATCTGAGTAATGTCACCACACATGTGCCTAAATGATTGCAAGAGACTGAAAGGAGTTGGGAGTAGAAATAATAGCACTACTTCATCTCTGACAGAGCAGCGCCAACAAAATAATGAAGCCATGTGAAATAAAGAACCAACATAATAATCAAGCTCTAACCATTTCTGGAAAATTAGCACTTCTTCCATAACAGTAACGGCTGCTGGGAAAATGGTACAAAATATTAACTGTCAGGTTAAGCACACCTTAATCAACATGTGCCGAGACCCACTGATGTGTCCTCAAACCTGTTACTTAAGTACTTGTTAAGGCCAATTAAATAAACAAAATTTTAAAGCCTAATAGCATAAACCACATAAATAACATAAAAGAGCCATAATGGTTGAATGGGTGGGTGTTTAGCCCTTCTTGATTTAAAACAGTGAAGTGAAAAATGTTGGAGCCCTTGAAGGTGATTTCGAAGACGAGGAAGTGACTGTGCTACACAAACAGCAATCAGAGACAATTAAGAAAACTGGGACAAGTGCCTCATTCTCTCTGCAGACTGCATGGGAAATTGCGCTTTACATTTCAGTCTCGTTGCATTTCAAATAAGGCCCCCAGCTATGTCATTTTTCAAGTCCAACTCAAATCAAAAGATATTGCTTAAAATCTTCCTATTACTCCAGAAGTGAATGGAATGATTGTCTATGCTGATGAGCCTGGAAGATTGTCTTGGAAAGAATTTGACAGTTTTGTCTCCCAGTCCCATTATAATGTTATTACTGCCCCCGAAGAAGACTGACAGAGCCTGAATACCAGTGTAAGTACGGGGGTAGTTTAAGATGGCTCTTCACTGCTGCAGATTTCATGTTGTTTCTCTGCACAGTAGAGAAACTGTGCGCTGTGCTGTGCGTGTGTTTTCTTTTAAAGGTTAATCTGATGAAGAATCTTAGTGAGACCATATAGTAACAAAAGAACAGAAAATACAAGAAAGCTAAAAAAAACCCCCATAAAAATGGAAAGAATGAAAATAGGGAAATTTGGAAATAATTATCCATGTCTTATTATAATCCTATCCCAACGCAGAATGCACAGCCCGTAAGTGATACTTTTTCAAGAACTTTCTGGTAAGCATGGAAAGGTTTCAGTATGTGATTCAGAAGTTTCCTGATGTGCAGAAGTGGCCTCACTTTTGTAGCCTTCTTTGCAAAGGCAGAAGTACAATGAGCTTTCAGAGCTCTTGTAGCTGTTTTTGTTTGTCATAAGATGCTATGGTGCCTAGAAATGAGCACCTTAGTTTTTAAACGTGCTGAAGTACCAATTTAAGTGACTAAGTTTCCCCTGGTGCAAATGGTGATCTGCATGTCATTTGTGGAATACAGTAACTTTTGCTGGTGTTTATCCTGTTAGTTATGAATAAGAAATAATTGGGAAGTAAGATGAACTTACTGAATTAAGTTACTTACTAGAACATCGATGCTTTTTTAATGTGATGCATATGCAAGACAGACTGTTTACTTAAAAAAAACAACCTCAAAAAGCGGAGGGGCTGGAGGAGGGCTTGAGAGCAGGGACGTGTGCTAGAGCACTGCCAGGTTGTGCCGCCTCGGGAGCAGTGCTGAGGAAGCCCAGTCCCAAGTGCCACTTGCTTTCCCCGGCCTCCGTGGAGCCGCCTTGGCTTCATCTGCGGCTGCCTGCCGCAGGAGCGAGTGGTGGCCCAGCCGCTGCTGTTGCCCGTGGCACATGTTGGTGTGCAGAGGGGTGCGGGGGGACTCTGCACTTTGGCTGCCTGTGTGGTGCCCAATAAACCTTCCCTTAGCCAGCCCTGACTTCCCTGCTCGCCGTCATGAAAACTAAGATGGAGGGACTGTGTTGTGTACACAGAAGTGATGCAAGCTTTGCCTTGTGGCAGTTTGCCCAAGGAAGTATCAATGTCAACCCATCTTACTGTTTTCTTTGTGTAAGGCTCTTTTTTTCTTTTAAAGATTTTTTTTTAAAATGATAAAGGGTCTAAATGTAAATGTTCAATTATAATGCTAATTAATACAAAGTTAGTATAAGATCTCTCCACTCAGCTACAATCACCTCTGCATAAACCAGGTCATCTTAGAAAACAAGAACCTAAATCAATTATTTCCAGATTAAAGATTTAAACTTTTACTTTTCACTGTATAACAATTGACAGAGAGAAATTATGGTTACAATGACAACCGGGTACTTGCTCTCCTCAATCCAGTACATAAGCTATCTAGCTTTCTGAAAAGAAAACCAATGCCTTGTTGGTTTGTGCAGGCTGCAGAGCAAATATGCCCACTGAAATTAAGAGGAATTTGTAAAGGAAAAAGGCTGCTTCTGGGCCAGGGATTGTAGAAGTTGTTTACAAATTGTGATGACCCCAACGAGAAGCCTTTCCCTGTGTGGTGTCAGAAAGCTAGATCATTCACATATGGAGCTACACAAAAGAAAGAAAAATACTGAAAAACCATATTCACTGCTCTCAGAACCTTACCCTGGTACCCAGAGTTGTGATGGATAATGTCTCTAGCAGAAATCTCATTCATTTCAGTGGGGCTTCCTTGGAGCACAGTACTACTCAACTAATGATGGCAAAGTTGGGTCCTAACCTGCTTGTTTTAAAACGGCTTTAGCAAAAATATATTTAGGGGCAAATTCTTGTCACGTTAAGACAAATGGGAGTTTTGTGACTTAGTTTCTATATTATATGACAATTAACTTTTCTTACCTTTTCATGTACCTCAAATATGTAACTCCTAACTGGAAAGAACACATTTATGTACATAAAAATGATGTATATAAAAATGGAATGTTTATTATTTTGTATTCACTAATAACTCTATGGCTCTGCATTAATGTCTCTCTGTCGTTTTCTGAAACAGAGCTGAAAGGCCAACGGGAGTGAAATACCAACCTGAGATAGCAGTCTAGCAAGAAAAGCAATGCTGTCACTGCAGAGGGACTTCTAGCAGAAGAAGTGACACTTGCAGTTACTGAGACTGTCAGTCCAAATCCATGTTGCTTTGGTACCCCAGATAAAGATCAGGCCAACTTAAGAGCTGGCGACATGCCATGCAGACAGATGGACAGATTGTTGAGCAATACAGAGACCGTGCAGGAGCATCAAGTGTGGATTCTGAAGGCAGCATTCCCAGCTGGGAGACTCCAAACAGCTGGCCAGCCTGAATTTTTTAAAAACAATTTCTGTTTTAGGAAATGCTGCAGTTTGTTTGGTTCTAGATGACGTAACATACTGAACAAACCAGAGATAGGAAGAGGTATTGTTATTTAATGTTGGTAAAGTTGGCTTGAGCTGCACAAAAAGAAGGAAGTGAAGAAGGGGCATTCCCTATTGAGCCCTGGAGAGAGTGAGGATGAGAAATGGTAATAGAATTTCCCTGTGCTTTTCTGTGGCAGGGCAAAACAGGTCCCACACACTGCTGAGCAGAGCAGCAGCAGGAGTGCCAAAGCTGCTCGTTGGAGATGGAGAGGAGAAATCTCACCTTGGATTCCAAAGCTGGAATTCATCATAAACTCACACTTCAGCCTTCCTCTCCGAAGAGGGTCTGTTTCGGGGTATGGGCCCTGTGGGACAACGGTAGCATTTAATAGACAGGAGAAACTTGGACTCTTATTACAAGCTGGAAAACTGAAACCCAAAGGTGAAAATCTGATGCCAGTGCATTTTGGTTTTGAAGAAAATAGTTTAAAAGAGTTTATCTGAATTTAAATATTTAGCTTTAAGCAGTTTATTTCCTGGCACACCAAACCATAAATGGTTAAATTAAATGATTCAACTCTATGTAAAAACTAGGCTGCTATATAGGAATTTGAATGATTGGTCCTCACGTGCATCAGCATCCCTTTGACTTACAATATTTCATCCCTTCTTGCAAAATGGATAGGGTTTTCCCAGGCAGATACTCTGTCTGGACTGTACTATATTCTGGCTTTAATTATCAGTCCAAGCTGCATTTCAAACACCACTTCTACTCCATTTTCTGTAATTCATTCATTATTTCTTTTCTTTCTAAATCCTGGGTTGCCCCATGGATTTTGCCAGTGTTGATGCATATTGGGCAGTCAGGTGTAGAGTAATTCCCAGGTTACTCTTTGTGTTACTCTTGTGAACTCAACTTGTATTTAACCTGGGAATAACAGTCACAAAAAGGCCAACGTACACCCCCAAAAAAGGGGGGAGGGGAGGAGAATGCATTGAGTGCACTCAATATCATGTCCAGTCACAAAATGGGTTAGAAAGGGACAGGATGAATGAAGCGACCGATAAAGGGCACAAGCACCTCATTTTTGGAAGTGGTTTAGATTTGCTAAATCAGAAAACTATTACCAACTACGAGCACTGATTTATTGCTGGGTTCATCTCTTTGTGTGCAGTAAAGGGATAACAGAAGAAATGACACCAGCAGTCACCCCTGATTTTGGTCTTTGCAGAAGAAAGCAGTATATTTACTTACGTGAAACTTTTGTTCTCACACATGCATATGATCAGATTAATGTTGTGGGATCTGAGCGGGGCCGTGCGTGTGGCAATTACAGACTAAAAATACCGGGAGTGTATTTTGATGGCAAAGAAAAAATTTAAAGCAGCACCTTTAATAAATACTAGCATATTACATAATTTTTTTCAAGTTCATGGAAGAAGAAACACCTTTCCATTAATGCACTTGCCTAAGACCTTTGTTCTTCTGAGACAATCAGTTCCTGTTAATTTTGCACTGAGATGGTCATATAGCTGCACTTTTGGGGCTTCTACAAATTATGCTTACAAGCTTAATAACAATTACATGCCTATGGTACATTAAATAAAAGAAACACAATGAAGGAACATAAAGGGTATGAGGCTGTCAGCAAAACAATTGAGTTTATACTTCAGGGTGAAATCCTAAACTAAGGACTTCAACAGTATTATCTAAACCAGCTGACCTATGACCGCTTCTAGTGCCATCTCAGGACAAGACTTTGGGACATTTCTTCCTCTTCCATGGCCTCTATAGTTCCCACATAAAGGTATCATGCACAAAAGGCTAGACAGTGGTTGTGTTGTATTGAGGAGGGCTCTGATTTGGATCATCGGAGGCCCAAGAGAGTGGCTGTCAGTGTAGACATTCTCTAACCATTGGCCCTATCTTGGCTTGCAAAGATCAAGTGTAGAACATTGTGCACCACCAGCAGAGAGAAAGAGAACATTGCTGTGACCCCACCTCTAAGTCAGTGATGTTACAAAGGGGTGAATCTGGATTTAAGTCTGCCTCGGCTTTTTTAAGGTCACTGATTCTCTCTAAAGAAAGAAAACAGCACATACTTTTGTGCACGCACACACATGCACACATACAATAATTAAAAGAATTAACATGGGACTTAGTTTGCGTTGCAAATCAAGATTCTTGTTAAGTGGAAATTTGCCATATGCTCTCCAACACCAGACACAAAGAAAAGCCATTTTCCCAACTTAAACCTCAGTTTTGCTGTAGGATTGGAATGCCCATTGCTGTTGATTGGCTTGTTCAGTTTAGAGCATTAATGTTTATTTTGGGGACTGTATATCAAGATTACTTGGAAGTTTCTGAAAACTCTTTCTCTCAGGCTGCTGAGCTTTTATTTTGAGGAGAAAGTAACACAAATAATAAAATGCAGGGGTGCCAGTGGGCTTAGTGTAAAGAAGACTTGGAGGTTTATATGTCTTCCTTGGTTGGTTTTTTTTTTCTTTAAACAGTCCAATTATGTACCACATAGCAGCAACTGGGCTAACAACAGCCATATGATGGAATAGCTTGTAATCCGGTTGTGGGTCTAGCTCCATGAGACAGACTCCAAGTAGATGAGTTTTAAATCTCCTTAGAATTAAGAAGGGTTTGGCAACCAAATTAATTGTTTTGGAAAAATCCTGCTTTATGGATCATGAAGAGGATAAAAAGGGAAAAAACATGTCATCTGTAGTGGTTAGTCAGATGTTCTTTTGGAGTTACAATGATTTCCTCTCTAATTCCTCTTCTTGTTGACATTCCCGTTAAAAGAATAATGAGTACTATGTTCGTTGCCTTAGTGCTACTCATCCCTGTGTACATTACGAAATCTTTGCATTAAGCTACCCAAATGGATTGAATTCTATTGTAAGGCAGACATTAAAAACAATTGCAGTCAGCTGTAAGCGTGCATAAAAGCGAAGTATAAACTGATATGCTACAATACGAGTGGTAATAATCGCCGGTACCCTGTACAGTAGTTTGTTTCAAAGAGGTGGTGGGGCCCAGACAACTGAGAGCATGCATCAATCCCGTTTAGCAGGACTGAATTATTTTAGTCTTTGGATTTTTAATATTTATGTAGTTACCCTTTTACCAGTGAGGTTGTGATGCTTTGGAAAAATATGTTATATGTATTATTAATGCCATGTTTAAATAATGGGAGACAATCAAACAATCACTGGGTAATAGTTTCCCAGGTGTATTTCTGGTTTATATATTTTGTAGATATATAATGTATTCTCACAGTGGCTACATTACTTAATTACCCAATGCTTTTAAAGTATTTTGGTAAAAATAGGTGTGCAAAAAAAGGTATTATTATTTCACAGGTGGCATAAAAGTAGCTTCATTAAGGAGGCTGGTACTAATAGTCCTTTAATACAGAAAGCCAGGAGATGGTTCTTCACGTGGTACATTAAACAGTGAAACATGCCAATTTTGACTTGATTTCTATGCTGCTAAACTACCCCACATTCATTTGCTTCAGCTTTAAGCCCTTCCATTCTAGTATTCTCTAGCCCTGGTTACAGAATTGCAGCTTGCTTTTCACCTATCTTCTAACAGTTTAACATAGATGTCTGGGTCCAGTCCATTGTTCCAATTGTATATAGTTTAAAAAGCTCTGCAGTGTTTTACTCTTTCCATTATATCTTGGCTTCCCTGAGCGCTCTGCTCGCTGCATTTTGCTTGTACTGGCTCTGTTTTCTAAACCCATTTATGGCTTTTTTTCTGTACACACTTGTTCATTGGGGAGCTTAAATTGACTTCTCTCCATTCTGTTTCCTTAACTAAAAATGCACCATTAAGGTTGATTGAAGTCTTTTGAAAACACTTCATAAAAAATGAAAGGCCATAAGAAATTAGGCTACCAGTGTTTGCAAATACCTGTTTTCAGCCAAATTGATGGGAAGGAATAAGAACTGAAATTTAAAAATGTTACTGATATATATTTGTTTGCTACTTATTTTTATAAGAATAGAAAAAACATGTGTAAAACATTTTGAGGAATAAAATATCAAGACATTAAGAAAATACGCCATGCAGTAGCTTTTTGTTGCAGAAAGCCTTTTCGCCCCAAAATATCAGGCACAATGAAGAGAGAAAATGGCAGAATGAACAGAAGTATCTGGATCAGTTATTTTCATGATTTGCTGTTTTTTAAAAAAATATTTTTTAGTCTCAAATATTTCTCTTCAGAGAATATGGAAAACTATTTCTTTTTAAGAGTAACATTTGAACCATGGAATAACATATTTATCAGGAATAGGATGAGTCCTTAATAAATTGCTTTACAAATGAGAGAAAAAGAAAGGTTAATTAAATCAGTGAAACTTTGAGTGTCCTTTCAGCACAAAAACATCTGTGCAGTGGTTGAGGATATTAAGTACGTTTCACATTATGTATACTTAATAAACAAAGCAGCCTCATTTCACAAATCACCCAACAGGAATAAGAGAAGTCATTCTGAACAGCATGCTGAATTGTCAGGGAAACTTTTATAGACATATGGAAATGCATCTGCTTTAAAAAGAGAAGTATCAAGAGGGATTTGCACAAAGTTAAAAGCAAAGCAAGTGCTTTAGAATCAAAAGTGATTACACTGAAAATGGCAGCTTGCTCGTCAGAGCAGCTGAGACGGCTCCTCACCAAACAAAATACTAATCGTTCCAGCTGTTTCCAGGCTCTTCTAATACTGCTGCTTATCATTAAAAAATATATACTTTAGAAATGTGGAAAGCTTTAAAAGAAAAAAATATTTGATTTTAGTTTTAGATAATTTTTCAGACAACTCCCAAACATATTTCATTTACAAGATATATTACTTCTGTGGCTTTTTCTCTTTTCAGAAATACAGATATTGATTCTGACAGTCATCTCACTAAGTGGAAACATCTAAAATGCAGAAGACTTTCAGTATAAGACTCCTGTTACAGAACAGTAGAAAAAAAATCTGCATAGTGTGAGTTCTACAGTTTTACAGGTGTTTTTTCCCAACCAAACAAATCTTAATACGGACCCCTCCCACCCCTACCTAGCCCCAAGATCAAACTCAGGTTTGAATCCAGGATGAAAC
Source organism: Astur gentilis (assembly GCF_929443795.1). Taxonomy (NCBI): domain Eukaryota; kingdom Metazoa; phylum Chordata; class Aves; order Accipitriformes; family Accipitridae; genus Astur; species Astur gentilis. The sequence goes on from NC_064904.1 coordinate 16,971,006, forward strand.
AAACTTGTAAATGAAATCTGTTCCTAGATTTTGCCTTTAATAATGCGATCCATTTAAGATTTTTGTTCCTTTTAATTTTATAAAAGCAACAGAATAAGTCCACCAGACCTCAAATGCAGTAGTATTTGATGGTGTACGTGAACACAAATTGTAGCATACTGTATCGCTTCCTTTAAGAATTCTCCCGTTAATGGAGGAAAAGAGCAGTGAGATCAACAAGAAAAGCAGCTAAATACAAGGAGGTCATGCAGCAGCGATGAGTTCTGTAGCAGTGGTACAAGGAAACCCTGTCAGTTTCCATCCCATTAAACGAGCTATGAGCTATGTGTTGGACTCACTGGGATTACCAGCAAACCCCTACCAAGCTGTGTGCTAGCTCTTGCTCACATCCTCTATCAATTATTCAGTTCCTTTTATGCAAATAATGTTTCATAGAAGCAATGGAGATCCATAATGGGAAGAAGAGTAACATCCATTTAGAAGAATTAAATGGTAGATGAAAAGTGTGACACTTTGCAGGCAAAAGCTATTGAAATGGTGCAGTACCAGTACCTCTTAAATGTCTGCGTGCATGCACAGATGGGGAGATTCAAAGTTTTGTTTGCTTTTTTTTTGACCATCAACTTTATACAAAATTAAAGAAGAAGGCAATAGACAAAGACTCCTGTATTCACAGTTCTGCCCAGGGGATGGTTGCAGAAGTGAGGCCTCTCTAGCAGTTCTGTCTGTGTTCTTCAGGCTCTAAGCTTTCATTTTGTATTTTACAGGGAATGTATGCAACAAGCCTGGATGCAAATGGAGTTTATACTAAAGAAAGGCTTTGGTGTTCTTTAGAGTCAGGAGTCAGAAAAAACCTAAAGGCCACTCCTGCATCCTTTTATCAGGCAAAACATCCCATTGATTTCAATGCATATATGGGATCAAAACTTCTCTGCTGTAGTCCCACTACAGTTCACTGGGCCAAATTCAGTACTGGTGAATGCAGAGGCAATTCCATTTCTGTCAGTGGAAGTAAGCCTGCTGAGTGAGATTCAACAAAGATGCTCCAAGAAGGCTTGCTTTCTTCTGAGATTCTTCCCACAGAAGAGATTGATAAGTAAATGCAGACAATCCTGGGTGCATCCCGCCAAAGAACTGATCATGTCTCTGATGCGAGCCTTTAAATCCTTGTCTGGGATTTTACTTGAAGGTTTATCCCTTTTCTTGTCAGTAAACTAATTATAGTCTTCCTGCTGAACTCTCTGTGGGCTGTTTGACCACTTATGTCTGGGTCTCCACTGGCAAGTTTGGGAGTGGTGATATCCCACTTATGCCTCTCCACTGCAAAGACTGTGGTGGAGCTGCTTGTCATGAACATAAACAGGTCAGCGGGGGTGAGAAGACCTCCATCATCCTGTGTGCTCCAACATCCATTAGAGAATCTCATAACAACCTTTAATTTTATGCCAGAAAACCAGTGTCTAATAAGGCAGAAACACAGAAACAGGACCACAGCCTCAAGGCTTCTATTTCTGTCCTGCCGCAACCCCTTTGCTACACTTTGCTAGTGCTGCTCTGTGTGTGTAAGGAGTGTGAATCAAAAGCAAACAAAATATTATTAAATCTTTCAACTTAATTTTGGGAAACCACCTAAATGCTAAGAAACTTCTTATGGCTTGAATCTGCATTTCCTGGAACTCACATACATGCTCCAGTGTTGTAACTACGTCTTCTAGACACGAAGACATCTCTTCTAAAAGCCTTGCAATGCGAGTGCCCTGTATATTTATGGTGCTTCTGCATTTAACTATATTTAATTATACTGTTATTTGCAATTGAAATTTTTTACTAAAGCAGGAGAGACAGAAAACATGTTTAAAAGGAGTGCAGTTAGCCCCCCAAACAGGAATATGCTTCCATTATAAAATTCTGCACTTAAAAAAGCCCAGGCAATAGGCAAAGGTAGAATTTAAAATCCCTGAAAGAGATGCAAATTTGAAAGAATATTATGCACAAGCATAGGTAAGTTCAGAGAATTAAAAAGAAGCAAAGCTATAGGGGGTACACACATATTTCTAATTTCACATTCACCACATTGTGCTTTTACAGCCTACAGAAATGAAAGCTATTCACCTGTAATAGGCTGGCAGAGCAATGCTCTCCCATCTCAGATGAAGGTAGCATGCCACAGAAGCTCCAAGTCTTTTAGGAAACTTTGGCTGCTTTGAGGCACAGGATATTTCTACTCAGGATTACACAAAGGCCTTTCTGTAGGGTTCAAAATTACACAGAGAGCACAAGAGCAAAAAGCTGCCCGGAGCAGTCTCTGCAGAGAGCTATCTGTGCTTACTCTCATCCCTTTCCTCTCCCCTTACTCCTAGTTAAGGCCAATTTTTAAGTCCTGCCTTAAAATTCAGTTGTTACCTGTGGCGGGCTGGGACTGGCCATGTACAGGGGACAGTAACACGAGGCCATGAGTACCACATGCTGCATGAGCAGTCCTACTCTTCTTTTTCCTCCATATACTACTTTTACAACCAGTTGACTTCTGTTTTGTGTTGTTCTTCTGCCTCCATCAGCTACACGTGCTTATCTCTCCTTTGGGCTCACCTCAGAGGTACAAACTGCTTTCCCTGACACTTCTGTGTCCTTGTTCAGGTCCCTCTAGCTCTCCTGCAATGAACAAACCTGACTGCTAGCAGGGCAGTGCCTTTTAGGTGCAATGTGACCGAAGTTGTCTGTACAAATACCAAACCAGTCACACTCAGACCCATTCCCCAAGAAGGCAGGGCTCCAAATTACAAAGCAAAATGAATCGGAGCCGAAGGCTGTGCTGCTCTCACAGACCCACATTGAGCTCTGCAACACTGCAAGCGGTCTTTGCTTGCCTTGAAATTTCAAGAATGGGATTTAAATCTTTGATTTATTCTGGTGCAAATCTGCCATATCCCTGTTGAGGCGAGGGGGGAGTCTGTTACCCTATGTACTCATGGCACATCTTAGTAGCCCTGATGTAAAAAATGAGCAGTACAACAAAGACACCTCGTGGCTGTCCTGCAAACCGCACACGAGACAAAGAAGACTTACCAGCCAGCCAGGAGATCTGACCACAACGTGAATGTCTCTGGTCTGGTAACAATCTTCACACTTACTGCCTGCCATCTACTTGTAAGTATAATTAATACTAACCCCTCTTTCAAATCACCTAGGAGAAACAAAAAAAAATATGTATAATAATATCTTAATTGTAAAAATTAAATAATATAATTAATAGAAATTAAGCATAGAAACTCAAATTATTAAATTAAAAAACAGTAACTCTAGCAGTAATTTCATTTGACTTGGTACATGATGTGAATGCTATGAAGAATTTATCAAGTCTGGAAGTAAGCTCTTATATTAGAGATAGTACTCTAAAGTCTTCTAAGAACCTTAATTTCATAGTAACATGGTAACTTATCAACATTTACTTTTAAAATACGTATAATTTTATTAGATATCAGCAGATATATAACATGTTTATAGTTTTGTACACCAGTATATTTTTTAAAACCCTATATAATCCTATGCACTATACCCCAAACCCTATATTTTAAAAAATATAATATGAAAAGTGAAATGTATTTTTTAAAAAAGAGATGTAATAATACAGTCCATAATTACATTCAGATGTAGCTTCATTGCTATTCCTTGCATCAGTTCACACACACATATATATGAGAAAGGCTCTATAGATACAGTAAGCTCATCTATTATAGTGAAGTGGCAATTTTTGTGATTATCTAAAACTGCATTTTTGAACAGTAGAAGAAAATCTTGCACAGCAGATTTACCAGCATATAACCTTGATCTGAGATGTACTTACACTTTTTCTTCCTCACCTTTACATTAAAATTCATTATAATATAAGCCATGATATTTTCTCAGTTTAGTAAAAAGGAAGAGTAATTAATTCAGATCATAAAGCTCTTGGAACAAAGAGCAACCCACTATGCAATAAAGGTGGAGAGATCAGACTCTGCCCTCTGTTTTTTCCAGTGCAAATCTGAAGAAATTGTATTGAATTCAGACTTCTTGTCAACTAAATTCTGAGATTTTATTGCTGATTTATACCAGGGTGAATGAAAACAGAACAAGCCAAAGGGATCTCCAAGTCCCACGGGATCCAGGTATTCTGCATGTGTGTAAATGGTTGCTTCACTGAATTAAATAATTTCATTATGTAATTGATATTTCATATTCATTATACATTCACAATCACCATATTAAAATACAAGTACACATGGCAAAATTATCCCTTCAGTAACACCATTTAAGTCTGTGGAGCAGTCCTCCTCAGGAAGATTTTCTTCCCCGTGAATGTCTCTAATTTTTACAGTTCTCTTGACTCTTACGGTTCATTTAGTGTGGAGAGGCTAGAAACAATTCCAAGTCAAACTACAGAGACTTTGTTTTAAAAAAAATCCATTGATTTTGAGAAGTAATAATAATAATAATATGTATTTAATACATTAATAACATGATATTCAGTCCTATCATGCACTCCCATGACAATAACTATATGTACCATTCACAGATGAAATCAGGACTTTGCTTAAGTAACTTGGAGATCTACTGCTAATACAGACAAGCCAAGATTTCACCATGTACTTCAGTACATCCTTCTACAAGCATTTTTAGAACTTTTCGTGCTTTATGAAGAAGAGATTATTTACAAAAATGATGAAATACTGAATTCCCCTAGGATCAGATTTGTAACCATACCTAGATATTGCTATTAGCCCTGAGAAGCCTAAATATCTTAATAGTTTTAATCCTACTGAAAATCAACTATCATATTGCCCATACTAACAGGTGATTCACAAATGACAAGCAGAGAAATATGTCATTAGTGGTTCATAAAGATCCTGTTGCATCTTTTAACTCTGATCAAACTCATTGATTTCTCTGTGTAATGAGAAAGCTTTTAGCCCTGTTCCAGTTGTGATAACATGAAAACAGTACTGACCTAATACTAGGGAGCATGTGTCCGAGAATGTGACCTCAAAGAACCCCTAAGATAATAGAGTATTATCTTATTATCACACGCATCTAGAAGCAGCTGATAGATGGAGTGACTGCCTACTGCTTTGTGCCATCAAAGGATAAAAAGCCAACGCTCTTAAAACAAAGGTATTTCCATTTGAGTCCAAATTATCTTTTTTTAATCATCTCTTTTTGGTAGAGTTTGCCTTCTGTTGAAGTACAAGTTGTAACTATAATATTTAAAACTGAACAAAATGAAGCCTGGAAGATTTTAATACTCAGAAAGGCAAACAAATGTGATGTTCTGTTTTCAGCAGGGGACTGTAGTTGAGACTCCAGTGGTAAAGCAAAGTTGTTTTCCACATTAAGCAAGGATTCAGACTCCTTCTTTTGTACATTAAACAGTGCATTACCAGCTCTCTAATAGAATGGGGAAATTCAAGCAAATCCATTTGTTACTTTTTGAAATGTAGTGAGGTAAAACTCTGTCTTTTAAGAGCGTTGCCTTCCTGTGTGGTTGTTTCTCTTCCTGATCATAACAAAGGAAAAATACAGGTGCTTTAAACTTTCAAGGGAAATATATATATTATACATAGACTGCACTTGAATAAATTACCTGGCAGTAAATTTAAGTTACTAATAAAAATCATACACAAGCGTTATGATTAACTATGACACACACAAACCTAGGACAAAAATTTAGTTAACTCCAAAGGGTAACTGTCTTAATATGCGTCCACCGACTATTCACCCTGTGACCTCCACTGCTAATTTTCATACACCACTTCCACATGTTGTAATGGCTCACTAGCATAAAATTGTTCATTGAATGTTAGCTGTCCTAAGAAATGTCATGGCTGCATGGTACCTTGAGTACCTTGACAGTGGGCTGACTGTGAGCATTGAAAGAGCATTGTCAAAAGACCTGAAGCAACGTTAAAACCTTAAAAACTTTTTGGACTCAGGAAACTAGGATCTTCCTTCCTACATAGATATACAGTCAAAGTTGAACTTATGTTACCATACAAACTAACTCTTTGAATTCCAAAGATTAAGGAAGAAATGCATGGGTTCATATGTTTTCTGGTGATGGAATGCAACTATAAATTTAGCTTAAGTGCTTACTGTAGTCTTCCTGCTTTGATGTATCAGTGAATCCTCCTTGAAGTTAAAAAAATCAGTACTGATTAAAGACAGATCCTGTAAACAGAAATAATGAAAAGTATCGCATAACAGCATTCCTGTTTCATTTTTACTTTAGGGTTGTATGCAGAATTTCTCATTATAAAATAAAATTAAAATAGAAATTAAGTAGTAAATATCGGAAGCAACTATAAAATGCTAAGAGATGCTACAAATATCATCTAAGTTAAAAAATTTAGGGAAGATAATTCTTCAAAGAAATCTAACCGTAGTAAGGAAAGAATTAGGCTGTTAAGACACCTGAATAGCTTTAACTCTGCCTGAAGAGATGCCATAAGGGGAAAGGTTAAAAAAAGGCCTGATTTGTCCTAAAACATCACTTCATCTAGTCTGGCATGATGTGACTACCACTGCTTAATCAGAGGCAAACATTTTACTATCTGGGTGCAATTGTGGTGTTCTTCTAATTTTAGTATGTTGAATTTAATAAAAGGTAAGATTAAATTGGAAACACCCAGACACTATGCATAGTTTTGTAATGTTACAACAGGTTGAGAGAAATGGGAAAAGATCAAAAAAGACATGTGGCATGTGAGGGAATCCAAACATAGCTACTGATAGAGGATGCTTGCTACAGCATCTCATCTACATTATTTAAAAATACGTGGTCTCCATATGTTTTTTTTTTTAATGTGTGGGGATCATTCTACAACATGGGGAAAAGGTCAGACATGCTGCTTTAAGCCTGAAAAGCCCACTTTTTAAGTAAAAGAGAAGTACCTTTAAAAGGATCCTGGACAGTATACAGTTAAGGTAAAATCCAGTTCTGTGAAGAGGCCAGCTTAGATCATGGCTAGGGGGAATTTAGTTCTGTATAAATCAGTCATGCTAAGTAATATCACTTCCTCTGATCACTGCTTTCTAATCTGTAACATCTGAGTCAGCATGGCACTGCTTGGTTGAAATAAGGTTATTTAAAGTGTTTCCCCTCTAGAGGTTTGGTGATATCAGTCACCAAAAACAAATATTCCTTTGGAAACTACTCCTGTCAACCCTGTGCATATGTAAATACCAATTGAAGATGGCTGTGGAGAAACATCTTTGGGAACAAGCCCTTAATTAGCTCTCTTTTTCATTGGCAAATACGGCCTACAGCTTTTAAACACATTTTTCTAGCAAGGAAAAGTCATAGCTTACACCATGGTGTATAGGTATAATAATATATGAAATATGCCTAAGAAAAATGCTTGTTTGGGATTAATCGTACACAAGAAGCAACTATGCATACTGATTCCAGAAACAATCACCTCACTGACTTCCATGTGATTTTGAGGGAATCTCTTTAGGTAGTAAATACTAGTAATCAAGATAGAAATGTAAAAGTCCTAGTGCCAGACCTGTTTGTTCACTTCCTTGTTGTGGAGAAGCATTTGATACAATAAGAAATATTGGTGTAACATTCAGTCACACACTGGCTCGTTCCAGCTGCTGACAGTCAGTGATAGCAAGATATTGCTGTTTGTATCACAATTATTAGATGTATTTAACCACAGTAACAGCTTTACCTTTGCATTTCTGCTTCCATACTTAGTATTTTTAATTACTAAACCAAGTTAGACTTCATGCAACAGAAAACAAACCAACCAACCAACCAGAAGGTCTTTGAGTTAGTGATAGAACAGGATTAAGCGTGGATTTGGGAGATACCAGCTTATTTCTGTTAAGCAGCTGGCTCCATTTTATAGTACAGTCATTGCTCTAACTGCAAAACTTTAAATTGTTGTCTAGATGTTTTCTTAGCTGCATTGCAAGTTTTATCAGAAGAAAGAGAGTAAACACATTTTTGGTGGATCTGGAAACTGAGGTAAAGAAAATATGGTAGCATTTAGAGAAAGAAAAATAATATTTGAAGATAAGTGCTTTGGCTGCACAGACCCCCCCCCCACCCCCACCCCCGAAAGAAGCAGCAGCAGTATTTAGGGCTGGTAAGAGCCTCACCTGCCTGGATTTTCTGTTTTGCCTTGATGCAGTTGGCTGGTTCGAGAAGTAGTGCTGTGATGCACCAAATGGTTTAGAAGATTAGTTGCTGCTCCTTTGGCTTGCCTAAGAGGTCTTTCTGCATGGATGCTTCAAAGATTATTTGTTGTAATTCTTGGGTTCTTAGCCTTATCTGTAACACAAAATGCACATGGATATTCTCCCTGCACAGACTCACCCCAGCTGCCAATCATCAAGTACTGCACTCATTCTTCTTTTCTTCTTAATTTTCCTCACCAGAACAATGTTACATCATTTTCCTTCAGTTCCTAGCATAGTTAAAACTTTAATTTACAGACTGATATTTGTTAATAAATTAAAAAAAACCCCACCCCACAACCCAAAGGTTTTGAAAGCACTGAAAGGCTAACTCTTCTATCAGTGATTCAGACTGAATCTCAAGATCCATCCTAGGGTAAAGAACCAAGAAAGATATGTATTCCTCCAGAAAACACATTTCCCAGCTCTGGGAAGGTTGTGAGAAACTTACAGACTTGCAAGATACCCAGGAAAGATAAAAATGTTCTTGTTAAAAATGCTTTATTTGGCCATATAACATGTAGCACGAAGGAGTATAACTATGTTAAGTATTCAGGAATACGTAATCCTGTTTGTTTACGCTTACTTTCATTTGACTAATTCAGTAGAGGCTCTTCAAGTTCATGGCCAAATATAAGATCAGAGCCAAATAAATTGTTAATGTTTTCATTCAGATTTCCATTTGTTATTCTGAGAGGATTATGTCTTGTAAAGTTTGCTGGCAGTGCAGGAAATCCAGACTCCTCTGGAGAGTTTGCTGGAAAACCAAAAATAAAGATTACATATCTTGGTCTTTCTGATAGAAATGTCTTTTTGGTTTTGCAGTAATATAAACAGTAATGATCAACATTTTGTGATTAAAGAACTGCATGATCAGTTCTTCAAGTTACTGTTGTGAGCTTAAGATTTGACTATTGCCCTCTCTAGATAAACCGTCAAACACAGAAGCTATGCAAGTTGTGTACATTAAAAAGTACCAGTAGCTACAAAACTAAAATGCTTGAAACAAAATTGTAACCACTTCAAGAACAAAGCTACTGTAATGCACTGAAGCTGTTTGTACTGAGAAAGATAGAAAACAATACATTTTCAAATGTAAACCCAATACAGGGGATGGCTGGCAGGGGGCTGCTAAAAATTCAGCTTTGGAAGGATCTTTATAATATTTTTAAATACTTAGTAGTTCATAAGTCTCACTTTGTGACCACCACTTCTTCTAGCAATTGATTTAAGTCTGTGTGCCGGCCTGTGCTGATTTGTTAATTTTGTTAAAACTGGGTACAGTACAGTGACAACGGTGATTGATTGCCTTCTGTAAATCATCTCTAATTCAGCAGTGACAACATTAGAAGAGATTTAATCAATAGCACGAAAAAATAAAATATTATTGTGTACAGTGTTCTGGTGTCTACCTAAACCAGTACTAAATAAAGTGCTAGCCTACTTTCTGCTGGGAAAATCTCTTTTGAAGCTTAAGATCAAAAGCACTTTTTAAGCTTAAACAACACCATACGGTTTCAATTCTTGCTTTCTAACAAGCACTTTAAAAAGCACAACTAAAATGCAACTGACAAACTTGAAAAATCTTTTGTGTTGTTCCACTTGAATGATCTAATGAGAAAATGGCTCAGTTCTGTTGTAGCTAATGAGGTATAACATCTTCACTGAACCTGAATATAAAACAGAGATTTCTCTGAAGATATAGTCTTAACATGCTTCTATTGCTTTACTCATTCTGCCATGTTTTTATTTAAGTGATGTCCAATGAATAAAAGCACAGGTCAGTTTTGAAATAAAACATTTACACATGAAATTACTCAATCCAAAAGTGCTTTGAACTCTGTATATAAGCATTGTGGCTTCAAGTGGGAAAATGTGTTTCACTAGCTTACTAAGGTCCCGGGTCTGCAAACAGAGATATTAATGTAGCCAGACAGAGATGTGTGATAACACATTTTTGGCAGATGGAGTTCTGAGGCAGAACCCAAGTGTACATGGATTTTAACCTACCTGGTTTCAGCAGTGACCTACTATCAGTGTGAAGACTGTGATTTGGCAGAATGATGAAGTATCCGTATCAAATAATAGCATTTATTCTGGTAGTACCTAGAAGCTAATATCCTGCTAAAGAGCTTTATTTATACAATAAAGTATTTATGCAAAGAATTTTATATAGGGATACAATAAGGACAAAACCCATAGGTGTGGGAAGCATAAGGTAACAGCAAAGGGGTTAGATTCAGTGCATCAAGTAGTATTTGCAGCTGGGCAACAGTTTAGATGTGGTTGGGCATGGTGACAGCATCATGGCAGTAAAAAATTTAAGGAGATAATTGGAGTAGAATAACCTTGTGGTGTAAGTGTCTCCTGGTAGCACTTCTTATCTATATCACAAAAAGGTTTGAGGAAAAGCTGGGTAAGTTGCTGAGGACGGGAGAATAAAACCAATTTTACTGATGCTTCTCATCATCCTTAGTACGTACGTTTCAGATGTGTAAAAGAACTGTTTCTGTGCTGCATAAATATGAAACTGAGAGATGAAGAGAGAACTGGCTTGCACAACACAGAGTGGGAACAGACTCTAGATCTCCTCATTACTCTAGTGGTCCTTCTGGGGAAACCAATGGTTAAAATGCATACTGCAGTCTTTTGAACTGGAGGAAAAGAATTCTGTTCATCAAACAAATCTCCCGAGAAGTTTCATGCTGTGATACGGAAAACACAGGTCTTCTGTGGGACAACAAACTCTTTCAGTGAGTGGGGTCTTAGTGATAAACAGAACCACAGAGACAATGAACCTTCTGTTCGTAGGAGAGACGTGCTGGGCTAGCCTCCTCTGACTCCTTGGTGTTGTTACTGTTACTCTTGTATTTAGGAAACCTAACAGTGAATCCTACTAAAAATCTCTGTTCCAGTGAATTTATACTGTAAAATGAGATGAGGCACACCCAATGAATCCAGACAGACTGACAGATGGGTGAGCACAAGAAAATAATGAGCAATAAAATTGGTTAGTGTGACAGACAATAGTCAGAGCAGATGCCCAACTGTTGTGAAGCTTTCTTTTGGTTTCATAGTCGGTGAGAATTTCAGGTCAAGGTCTGGAAGAAAACAACAAGGTAGCCTGTCCAGGAAGCCCCTTCTCAATAAAAGGAGTAGCAAAGGTAGAAATATGGCAGTGAAAAAGGGGTGTTGAAGACTAGTAACAGTGGTCAGCTTATCATATGCAATTGCATCTGAAGGCATTAGGACATGACCTCACTCTCAACAAGAAGCATGGGGATAGGCAAGACTGAACCACAGCAATGGAGACAAGTACTTTGATGAGGAGGGACAGTGAGAGCTAACACAAAGCAACAGGATTATGGGCAAAGCAATAAATGAAGAATACTATCTGTGTTGAAGTATTCCCAATGGATACAGATGGGACAAGACAGTATCTTTCAAGACAAGCCAATACGATATTGCATTATCAAATTATAGTTGAAAATAATTATGAAGGTAACTATCAGCAAGAACAGAAATTGGAATCAGGTGTGTCAAGAATCCCATCAACTGAGAAAAGATGGACAAAGAAGTTATATCGGTGAATAATGCACTTTGAAATTACAGTTTAAAACACTGATGCAGCATTGCTGTGATACTGCGCTATGTAGTAACATTATGAGGTAACAGAAATAGGTTCCTCTGAAAATTTATAAAAAATTATCAGACAGATACCCTGTGAAAGTACGGGTGCTTCTATTCCTTCTGTTCTTGTTCCACGTGGACATAACTTGCATGACACTGATAGTGCATCTGCTTAACCTACTTATGAGGATTTGGTTCGTCAAATGTGCACCTGCACAGTTTAATTCTCCCTATGACCTCATTCTACCTGTAGTCTAGACTATCCAAAAGCTGTGTAAGTGCACAGGAGCATGAACTGAGGGTGAACCCTGCTGGAAAAAATGAGTGGATTTGCTGCAGAATGGAACTTCAGGGTAAGTATAAGTTACTACCAGGGGTAAATTTCACATTTCTGAACAATAAAATCTATAGTGTCACCTATATCTATAGATAGAGGAGCCTGAGACTCTAATGGGTCCTTTCCAGTTTTTAAATGTTTGGTTTGTATTGCAATTGCATATCACAGGCACCTCAATGAAGGTATCACAACACCCAAATAGTAGGCATCTTCCTGACAGGATGATAGAAAGAACCTGATATAGGTTCTCACACTCATTAAATTCTGTGGTGAAGAAAGGGAGCAGATGGTATGACTTTTATTTTTCCTGACTTTACAAAACCTGAGATTGCTTCAGAGAGGAAGAAGGAAGAAAAAAAATCTATTTTAATGCTATGATAACCACATTAGGCACCCATTATAGGTGACATGAATATTGTCCTTGGAATTTGAAAAACATTTGCTTTACTTGTTCCAGGGGCTGGTAGGCAGTTCTCATCCTCTCTTCTGCGTTTACTGGCAGTCAAAACATAAGCAATAAACAGTAGTTGTTCTTGAGAGAAGCCTGTGCAAAGAAAATACAAATCAACCTAGAAATGGGGTCCTTGTCCAAGAATTCGATCTGACAGTATCTTGGCTACACCAGTAAATGTCTGAACCAAACCTTACACCAATGCTACTCTCCTAGAAACAGGATCCAACCTGTGCGTAAAAGACTATATACTCTTGAGCAACTTTTTTCAACTTTAAGTGCCCGTGAATAACTGACACTTTGTACTGAGAAAGTGGCATGCTGTGGGCAAATTTATACCTTCCTTATCAAGGTAGCCCAGACCACAGCAGCTTCTCATGGCTCTCAGCATTTACGAGGATTTGAGTGCATTGTGCGCCCTGGAGAGATGTGACTAGGAAACAGACTTACAGAAGGCCAAGTGTTGAGATGCAGGCTGTGCTGCAGAAAGAAAAGGCTAGCAATATTTTTCTGTTTTAATGTACAATGTTATTGAAAATGACAGGCGGTAAGCTATCTGAAGTGTGTGGTGTACTAACTGACGCTTATACTGAGATGTACTTCTTAATGCCACATTGTATAGGACACAGCTGAGCTCACCACCTTGATCCCCTTCAGGAAAAAGTCTAGGCCTACAATTCTGAAGAAGGAAACCCTGGAATAGCAATTTCCCAAGAGGGATCTGTTTGTCTTTTTTCCTTGCAAGGTGCATGACTGTTCCTGCCATTACTGGGTAACATTCAGTTTGCTTGACATTCTCCTGCCATTTCATCATCCATTTCAGAAGCCAGTTCATTTCCCACTCTGTTATAACCCTTTAAAAGTTGGTTTAAAAAATGTCATAAGTGTAAAAATATTTTTCTGAGTCAACCACTGAAAACAGAGTGCATGACTGCACCATATGTACTACTGCTCTAACGTGTCCCTGCCTTCTTTCTTCCCTGTGTTTCCAGCTGTTGCTTTAGACCAGAAACTGCTGGTTTATGGTAAAAGGATGTTAAGGGGCATTTAGAACTTGGACTTCTTTCCACCTAATCTTCAAGGGTCTGTTTATTAAAACTTGCCATATGAACTATATTTTCAACTGAAATTTGGAAAGCCACGTTTTTTCTCAAAACTAACAATGAAAAATATATTTTTGTTTCCATTTATATTTGATGCTACTTTAAAGCTCAGCAATGCTAAGATACTTAAATACATGAAGCTGAGATCCTACAATCTTTATTCAAACACTTGGCCCCACTGAGTTCCACTTGTCCTTTTATGGCTACCAGGAAAGCCTTTTCTACTGTGTGAAAGTGTTAGCTGTCTTCTGTCCCACAGCTATGTATTCATAAAATCACAAAGGCTAGACTCTTCTTTACTGTGTTCTAATAGTTTGTTCCCAGGGATGAAAAAAGGCAAACCCACAGTAGTACACTGAAAAACAGAAACACGTCTGGAAAAAAAGAAACCTGAAATTTTCCTTCGGGACTCTTGCAAGGAGTGATGTGCAAAACAACAAAAAAGATTGCTATTGAGCCATTTTAAAAATAAAATCAAGTATTTCAGAAATCCTTTAACATTCTTTGACCTTTCTTCACAGATCTGACCTGCTTTGGAACATTGAAAGGACAGCCCATCACTGCAACATACTCATGAAAACACATACATTTTAAATTTATCTTGCAGCGCTATGAAGAACAGTATGCTGAAGAATGAGTCTCCTTCAGAGGATGACGAAAAGAATATCACTTCTGAAGTGAGCAAAGGAAAAGAGGTTTAATGGCAGGATGAATGACTGCTTAGACTACACACATCATTGCAGAAGAACTTTGGATGAATATGCAAAAGCCTTCTTTATGCTCCTAAAAGGTACTATATAGTCTGAACTGGCTAAACTCATTGATGCTAACAAAGGGTTGTGACTGCCATCAGAATACTATACAGTGTAAGGCAGCTGAATTTTCACAGGTCAGGCTCAAGGGACTGAAATACTATCTCAATATATTCCTCACTATCTGAATATATTCCTATTTACACTATGTCTTGTAAGTTTGGTGAGCTTTGGTGGCTTATAGAGAAGATAAAACAAGTTACAAGTGACACAGTTTGTGTTACTGGGTCCAACTGTAACTAGATCAATGATCATTAGATCAATTAGATCATTAAACATAGATAAATATGTACATTTTAATAAGAAGTACTTATTTTGCTGGAACATAACTGTTCTGCCTCACTCTCTTTCTTCATTTCTGCTAAAGATACACTCAGATTTTTTAATATTTGAAAAACTCACTCTGTTGGCAGCGAGTAAAAACTTACCCTCTATAATATTCACTATAAAGAAACACTTTGTCCCAGCTTAACAGCCTGCATTATCACTACCACGGTAAATATAGTACCATCTAGTGTTGAAATGTAGTTTTCATCTAAAGTGAGTTCTCTGAGGTTAAGACAAGACTCTATTCCTTTTATTTATGTAGTTTGTTGTTGCTAAATGATGTCCATCCTAAATGCTCCCGTTTTTCCAAGTTGGAAATTTTGAAGAGTGCTGGTCAGCCAGATTTAAGACAGTGATCTGTAATAAAATTCAGTATTAGAGTTGAAAGAAACCAAACAGTCAATTAATCTGTAAATTAATTCCACCTATTTATTCTGTGCTCAGTTTCTATGTGTTCATTTTCTAGTAATATCAATGGCAACTTCTTGGATGTAGAATGTGATATTTCCCCATTATGCAACAGAGCTACTCATCTTTAATGCATTTCAAAAAAGTTCAGCTTCTCCTCCAAAAACAAGAGCTCTATAACATAAGTGTGCCAGCTCCCAAATGTATCTTTGCAGTTGAAGCTATCTGAACATAAAGACAATTTTTTCTTCTCTGCATTAGATCTTAGATAGTTTTGTTCAATTTAAATCCTTCTGTAATACACGGTTATTTTATTGGCTAGACTGCTTTACACATCCTCATTCTCCAACAGGACTTTAATGGAAACAGGATTTCAGCCTAACACCAAGGCTGGACATTTAGTCTAGAAGAGGCTGAGTGCAAAGTCAGAGCAGAATTCATCCTAACTTTATAGTTCTTCATGCTTTTTATATACAAGCTAAGTACCCTTTTCTCTATATCATAGATTAACAAACTCAGTAATTTTCTTGTTTGAAATATTCTTGAACAGAAACAAATAAATGTCAATACTAAACATATATTTTGCTGTCTAGGTTGTGAAATGACTTTCTTACACAGGATCTGACTTTAGACACCTGGCAGCAAGCTTCCTGTAAAGACAAGGCTGTCAGTGATCCAATCTATAACCTGTTTGTATGACTACGACTCCCCCTTTCCAATAATACTACACTATGTTAGTCAATCATTGTACAATGGAGAAAATAAAAGATCACAGAGTCCCAATCAAAAAATTCAAGTTGTATTGTAGGGGCCCAAAATATCCAGTATTGTATCGAGATTGTGTCGAAGACAAATAATTACTTAAATATTCAGTGCCATTAGACTGGCTTTGGTGATGACTAAAGAACATTTTTTGGCTCTATTATTTTATTTTCTGAGGTATTTATCTTACCCTTTATGAATCCCTTCTCTCTGATGTCACAAAACTTATATGACATATGCTAAAGCATTAATTCTCCTGGCAATTTTTCTAAACATGAATTCCCTAATGCACACAGAATAAAGCGCTACACTTATCAGCAGAAATCTGTTTTCCCCTAGCTATTCTATATTCTAATAACAAATTGAGCTGACAGAGGAGCTTTTAACCTTTCATACTGGGTAGATTAACATGATTTCAGCTGATGGATCAGAACAGGTTAGGATGACCTTGGATCTTCCTCCACTGACTCTTGTGGCTTTTTGTTAGCTCAGTTTCCTTAGGAAACAAGGCTGATGTGATTGTGCTATCTGTCTAGCCATCTGCTAGCCTTACCACTAATTTTTAAACCTATTGGTGAGTTTTGGCCCTATCTGTCAGACAAGCACTACTTGGCTTCCAACAAATTCCATGAAAATGAGCAGCTGAATTACAGTTATAAACTGATGATCCCAGTGAAGGAAAGGCTGCAATATTGGCTCAGCTATGACGCCAGACACTGGACGATTCAGGAGAGACCTGTTCTGAATGATCTGAGAAACTCTGAGAGCTCACAACTGATGAGGCACTGGATAACCCAAAGACAAAGCTCTTTCTTAAGGCAAACCAATTTCCTTCAGTCCTGCTGCTCATCAAGTGACTGCTTAATTATTTTATAATTCTAGGTAGTCTTTCAAGGTGAAAGATAATGTTCAAAGGGTTGTTCTCAATGTTTGTTGGTTTGAAATTAGATCTACTAGCTCTCTTCTTGCAATCTGTTTTTCATATTGGTATTTAGTAGAACTCTGTGAAATATTAATCGTGCCTGACCACAAGAAATGGATTAGTATAGAGAGTTCAATATGCATGTGGCAAAGCTTATTTGGCTTTAGACATGAAAAATGCTTAAGCCTCTAAATTTTAGGGCAGGGTATATTTGAAGAGTCAGCATTAGAAAACTGTGTTGCTATGTGCATTAGAGAATTGAAGTTTATAGAATTTACTGGGAGAACTAATGTTTCAACATGTTTCAACGTTATACTTTTGTGACGTCGGAAAAAAGTTGGGTTCAAAATTGGCAGAATAAATTAGCTCAGCATAGCTACTGAATTTTCTAACGAAAAATTCTCAGGGCATATCTCTACTATTCAGGGAGAGAATGCAAAGGAGCCGGCTGCAGTTTCCTGAATCAGTCTGGTTCTGTCATTATCCTTGCCACCAGTGTCCTTGCTCTTTAAAAAATTCCCAATATTCTTGAAGCTTCACTGATACTCTCCTTTGAAATACTTCCAGAGCACTTGGAATTCCTGGAATCCTTAAAGGAAGCAAGTAGATTAAGGATTTTGTCTTGCCTTAGGAGGCAATTCTTTAAAAAAACAAGCAAGTGTATGTCATAAGCACGTCTTTTATATAGCCTTGGTGTTTTACAAAGGGCACTTTTCATATGCCAAAAGCAGTCACGAGCGAAATGAGTGACACAAAAACTTAAGCTAAAAAATGTGAAGGCTAGTTAGGAGAGGTTTAACGACGCAGAAGGTTAAACACTAAACACTTCATCATTACACACTCTTTCACCCTTTTAAGTTTACAGACTAAAGCAAATATTCATGAGCCCTACTGGATCGGGCCATGGCCCTTTTATTCCACTACAGCAGAAATGAATGAAAAATAGGAAAAACGATAGCAGTGGGAATAAAATAGTTGTTAGAAACACGGGTTACTGAAAATGAAAGCTACAAATGTCAATGAAAATTTGATGGCGAATATAATCAGAGATCATAATCAGGACCTAGTGAAATTCAAGCAACACTATAGACTTGATCCTATCTACGGATTTTAAAATAGTCAATCAGAATACAGGAGAGACAGATAGTTTCAATGCATATTTTTCTCTGCCTTTGGGACAGACCATGATGAGGTGCTCATAATTTACATGGATAAAAAAATACTTTGTATTTCATTAATAACTAAAAAGTATATAAAGCTGGAACTACTCATGTTAACATTTTTTAATGAGGCATTTTTCAATCAAGAATATTAATGAACCAGTTGAAGAACTTTCTAAGCCCCTCATTAATTCATTTTATACAAATGATAGTATGCTTGGGAAGTTCTAGAAGGTTAGGAACAAACTGAAGTTATACTAGTGTTGAGGATAAATAGGTCAGTTAGCTTGATACCATCCTTAGGTATCACAGAAAGGCTGGTGTGCAACACAGTAAATAAATACAAGTTAATGGATTTATTAATAGATGCCAGTATGGTGCACAGGAAACAAAAATTAATATTAAATTGCTTTTGATGAAAATTTAAATGTATTGATAAGATTAATAGCTTCTGTCTGATAATCTAATAGAAAAATAATGATATCCAAAAGTGAAGGTAACTCTTGTCAAATAGACAAAAACTGGTTAGAGGATGGATCTCAAAATCTAGCTATAGCAGGAAAATCTTCACTTTACAGCGTATTTTTATTGATGTTCTGCTCAAAATTCTTTTTCTCAATGACCTAGTAAAAAAGAGCAGGAGTTCCTTCCTGGTAAACTAGGAGACGACATAAAGATGTTAGTAAGGTCAGCTATAAAGAACAGTCTCATAATGACTAGCATGGTGGCCCTATTTAAAAAGCACACCTCTGCATAGAACAATTTGTAAATGATGTAGCTAGGAAAAGAGAAATTCACACTCATGCGATGAAGGATTGTATCTCAGGAACACTGAAAAGGACTAGAACTAATGATAGAAAACCAGATGAATATGAGCTTGCACTGTTGCCACAAGGACATACATGACAGTTAATATTTAATCATTGGATTAGTGAGTAGGCAAGCAGAATTATATCTGGGTGTGTCATTATCAGCCCAGTGTTGAAAGTTAGTGTATAGTTTTGTAGGAGGCCATATATAAAAAACAAGTGGACATAATGAAACATGTTCAGGAATGAACTAGAATAATGTAATGAGAAATAAAAAAAAACACTTTATAATGAGACACTTAAGAAGTTCAACCTAACTTAGTTTCCTAAAGATAAGGTAAAGTGGGATGATTTTGGCTAAATAAGGAAAAGACTTCTGGTTCTTTTAGAACATCTGGTTCTGCTTCTTTAGAACACCAGAAAGAGATAAAATGAGACCCAGTGGATTAGATTTGATAGTAGCCAAATTTGTATTAGAAACAAGATAGACAAGAAAGAGGGAGATAGGAGAGACCTGGTAGATTCACTGTTACTTGAAATCTTAAAAAAACCACTAAGAGTGGCTTTCATACCAGCAAAAAAATATCAGCAACAGAGATATCTCCATCTGTGGTGGCTGGTTGGGCTCTCTGGTAGGATGCAATTCAATTCAACCTCCAGTAACCCTCTAAACTGTTAGGTGACTCATGTCCCCAAACTGTTTTTGTTTCTGCACTGCCTATAAAAGGAATGTAGGGTGACTAGTTCAAATATGGTTATCTTCTACACTGTAGATGAGCAAAATTAGGTGAAATTAATCCTAATCTGGATGGTTTACTGTAAAATCTGCTGTAGCTCAAACAGATGGTATGAAATTGATGCAGAAATTATCACGCAATTCTTTCCTGCCTGCTTTATGCATAAAGTCAGTCTAGAGAATCTTATTAGTACCCCTTGGTCTTAGAAGTCTATTAATGCTAAAAAGACAGTTTTACTGCAAAATAAGTAACTTAAATGCTCTCTTCAGGGTATCCTGGAGCTCCTGTGAGGCATCTGGAAATGGCCATTCTCAGAGCTCAGAGACAAGGTAACTATTGGCTAGATTTAGATGTGTTCAGAAATATGTTTTAACCAAAAAGCATACCCTAAGACAACAAAAAAACCTTTTACAGATATTAATCTAAATGTTAACCTAAATACATTAAACAACATCAGCCCTACCATTGAATACCAGTTACTACGATACATCTGCGACTCCACCTTGTTCTTGCAAATTTGAGACAAAATTTTAGTGCAAGGAAATAACACTGAGAATGGGAATTTTTTCTTCATCAGACCTAGAATATTCTAACAGAGACACCTAGGGGAAAGAAAAACATTTTAAGTATATTAAGTATATAATGTAACTAGATATACTGTACATACTTCACAGCTTAGCATATAGTAAATGGCATAAAAATCCTGTTGTTCTTGGAAGAGGAAGGTGATATATTAGTAGACATAATAATTCATACATCTAATAAGTTTAATAGTTTGCAAGACTCCTATAGATTTTGCACATATCAAGTTTTTAGAGTTTTCAGTACATAAAACAGAGAAGGTAGACCTCATTAAAATGCTCTGTGTTAACTACAGTCTGGTTTTTGTGAAGATATTTATCCAGATTTTTTCAGTAAGACATGATCTTACTCAGCATGTGAGCAGACATAGTCTCACTGTGACTGTGCTGTGATCACATGAAAGTTGTGTTAGCACAATACTGAGTTCCAACCTAAGTAATAACACCAAAGAACCAGAGACCGGAACTGGTAGCTCTTATTATTTCTTTTTATATCTTAGCGTGTATTGAAAAGATGCATTGAAGCTTAATTGACAGGCCAAATAGACAAGGCAGCATCTTTTTGGATGCTTCCTGGGTGCCCCAATGGAGTTCTGTTTCCTGCATTGGCTTGCTGTTCAAATTATTTGAGAGGCATTCTGTTCAGATAGTACTCTGTTTGCCTGACTTTGACTTGTACAAAATATTAAATTTACTGTTAAATGATCATTAAAAAAGCTTTTTTTAAGAGTCTGAAATTTGTAAGGTTTAACCCTGCAGACTCTGACTGAGCCCTTTAAATAATGTTAAAATGTACCAATTCAAAGCGAATAAAGAACAGAAAGAAACATTTGTTCCAGAAGCTGGTTGAGCAGCAGGAATGAATGAGAGTCAGTAAAAGGGGTGAGTACTGGCTTTCTTGCCAAAGCTCCAGCCAACACAGCTGTGCTGCTGCAGACAGATACATGCAGTAACAGAGAGACTAACAGTATATATGCACATCCCCAAGGCTAGGAACTGTCTCTGCTCCCACCCCTTATTCAGTGCAGCTGAGACAGCAAAATTGAAGCCAGGGCTTGTTTTTTATATCTGGCACAGGCCACCAATAAATTTAATTCTTAAGGGAAGCAAAAAAGAAAGGAACTATGCCTCAAAGATGTCTCTGAGCAAAAATGCCACAGAGCTTATTCACTTGGTTAGGCTGTGACTACAAAAAGAAGTGAAGGCCCTGTGAGAACAAAGTTGCCATAACATGATCATAAGGCTTCTTACATTGCAAGGGCCTTAGAATTAATAAAGTGCAAGACCAGATTTTAAGCCTTTGTAACTGTGGTCATGGTCAGAATGCTTTCCCAGGAATTTCAAGTGCTGATATGTACCTTATGCCATAGGTTGTGTGTGATGTCAAGAGTGAGTGTGTTGGGAATGTGTTTATGTAAGATGTTTATCTCTTCCCTGGACTTTTTCAGCTGGTTCCAGCTCAGGCTGAAGAACTGCAGTTTGCTTAAGCCTCTAATGCCCTCAAAAGGGCATTATAACATGGTTATAGCTCACATCAAAATATTCCCGGTTGGGCTGCAAGGCAATGCAGGTTTGAAAATAGTTGTATGGCCAAAAGTGTTGCAAAAGAAACTTCGGTTAAAGTAATCAGACACATTTAATCTTTAAATAGACTTAATTGGATACAGTGCCTGGGACTCCCTTTGCTCAGTATTGGGTCTGTTGAGGGAAACCTAGTGTGCTCCAGACATGTTACTTTATTTGTTAAAATGAAATGACCATTATAAAGGTCAGATGGGTGACAAAGTGATACCATTGTAATACTGTGACTCAAATTGGAGACAATATCAACAGGCACCAAAACTGTGGGCTGCTAATAATATCATAGTGTTCATGGTCCTAGTTTAGTCCCCCACTGTCTTCCCCTGTGTGCATCCTGGCTCAATCCTGTCTTGTGAGGCACACCTCACAATGCAAGAATATTTATGCTAGTAAATGTTCCTTAAAAAAAAAAGAATTAGAGCTTAATTTCTCACCAGGTCATAAATATTATTTAAGGAAGTAAATTCATTAAAGATGATGATAAGCTTTTGAAATGTTTTTAAGTCTAGAGATGTCCTACAGCATGCTCAGGTTGTTCCCATTCAAATTCAAAACCTAGGCCAAAAGTAGATCAGAAATGACAATTTTACCGGACACACAGCCAAATTCTGTAATACTCCATGGCTGCCTTTAAAATCAAAGAGCTTCAACTGATGGAGTGCAAATACAAATACTATCCTACTAGTAAACCATAAAAAGACTATAAAATGTGAATCCAAATTAACATGAAACAGTGAAAAGACAATAAGGGCTATGATGACTCTTCTTCACTTATTTGAAGACAGTTTATTCTCCAACTTCGCCCTGAAATACAAGTAACCTGAGTAAGATGGGGAGTCCAACAGTCAATCAGTTCACAGGAGAAGGGAAGAGATGCTGCCGACACGGAGGAACTGGCAACTCTTCCATCATGAAAGAGCAGTATGGAAAGAGTGAAGCCAAGCAGAGACAGACAACAGATCCTTAGGAAAAAGCAAAATGAGAGGAGAATCGCTAGCCTCTCACTACAAACACAAATTACTGGAAAGATGGCACTTTGGTAAAATAAGAAGAGAATTGTTATTCACCCTTACTTAACATTGTCTTTAAATAAGTTTTAGAAAAGAGAAAGTTTATTTGAAACTGTAAAAAAATGGGATTGAAAATATAACCATCAAGTACAAGAAATAACACCATTCACAAACTACGGTTACAAATGGGACAGTTCAGAAACCATTTCACAGTTTCATGTATCAGATATTTAGCAGGGCTACGTCATCAGAAAGGCCGGCTGTTGAAGGTGCCATACAATGCAATGTCAGAATTATGCATATAAATGTCCACCTGAAGAAGCATATTTCTGTGCAGCTATTATAACAATATATATTTCTGAAGCTAAAATCTGTAGCCCGCTACTGTTTTGATGTAGTTTTTTCCCCAGGCTATGTTCTTGTGATGTCAAATCTGTCCTGTCCCAACCCCCCCCCCCCCCCCCCCCCCAGTCTTTTCAAGAACAACTGGCATAATGGCACGAAGTCACGTATTTCATAAATTCAAAGGAAAGGCTGATAGTTTAGGTCACGTCCTATCCTCAGATGCATTCTTCTTAAACTTTTTTCATTGAAATTACATGTCCATTACACAGTAGGAAATGCAATTAGGATTCAGCCCAATAATTGTAATTCACATTGCATAATCACTGATAGGCAGAGGAACACAAGTTCTAGTTAAGGAAACATAAGCAACATCACAATCAAGTCCAAATGGAAACGCTGATTTTTAACTTTTGTGTTGAGTTTAGGTCATGGGCCAACCTGAACACCAAAGTAAAAATTACATAATACATTTATTTTACTGAAAATTTGACAGCAATGCCTCACCTGTACCTGACTAAATATTGGCCTTAGCCACTAAGAATATTGGTTTTTTTTTTATTTAAGCAAAAAATCTGAGGCTTGACCTTTACTGTCAGTTCCATGTTCAAAACTTCATCATCACATTGCAAATCATAAGACAGAATAAATCTTTTTGTGCTTCTCTTTCCCTCTTCCACAATTATATTGCACATAGAAAACAGACACAGGTCTTTGAGCTATATAAAATAAAAAGCATTTGAAATTTGTAAACTTTCTGATTTTTAATTAAATAATTTAATACTGAGTGTAAAATGAGAGAAGTTTGATTATGAAATTAATAGCAATCAAGTCAGGAAATCATCTTTCTCTAACACAGATCTGCTAGAAACTGGATTTAATTGCCTCATAATCAAAGCACTGCATAATGTTTTTTCTTGTATGGGTTGTTGTGTACCATACAGAACTCTGGCTAGAATTAAAAGAAGTACACCTATGCACTGAAATTCCCAAAGTCCAACAGCAGCCTAACACTGGACCATGGGACCAGTTAGATGTACTCATTAGTGAATTCGACTCTCTCCTGCCTTTGCCCAGAGCTGAACATCCCACTTCCCCATACTCTCTTGTTTCTAACAGACAGAGTAACTCAGAGTCTGAAATGAGCCCTTCTACCCTGGCAGAAAGTTATGAAGTTAGATGAGTGAAACAGCAGCATTATATACTTGTAAAAATGAATAAAAGGAATCAAGGAAAAACTTTTTCAGAATACCAGGTGAGAATAAAATATATATATTTTTTTTTTTCAAAACTGCACATCTCACAATTTAAATCAAACAACTAAAGATCATTTGCTCCTGCAAGATCCCATGAAAGAAAGATCCTTTGCACAGTCAATACTAACGTTGGTACTCCAGAGAAAGTAGTTCTTACTGACAGAGAACTTAGTTTTCAGCTGCATTTCATTTAATCTGTTGAAACTTAGAGGATCTTTGCTTTCTCTGCTATGCTTTTTGCAAGTACAAAATGAAAGCCTCATTGAAATCTCACTACAAGGAGCAGAAAGTTTCTCACTGATTTCCACAGAAGTTTCATCTGGCTCTGACAGAATGGACAGAAGAGAATCAACCTTAAACCTGAGCTTGTCAGGTTGTGTTAGTAGAACAGAATTTAATTTTACCTACTTGTTTTTTTTCTTTTGATCTGTGAAATCCAAAGCTTGCCTTCTAATGTCACAGGAGGAAAAACAAAGTTCATACCAGTGTAATGTACCCAAACTCAGCAATGTATTCTGGCAGGATCAGTTCATGGTCAAACACAAACCACTCGCAACACCAATGGCTGCAGTCACAATTTCTCTGTTCCGAGGAAGCTCACATCTTGAAAGTGGACAAAACAGGGTAAATATATTGGTTTTTAGCTAAGTTTGGTATTAATTTCAGAATGTAAATGAGAAAAAGGTATCTCCTTCCATGAAGATGCATCAGTTTTATTCTTTTCTACCATTAGACTTTTTTTGCCATACAGATTCACAGAGGCTAATAAAGGAGTTTAACTTGGCTTTCTAATACTCTATGTAGAATAAGCAACTGTCAGATTCCAGCATGAAGATCACAGCCTGTCAAAGACTAACTTAGATCTGGAGGGCATGGACAGCTCTCCTGTAGTACCTTCATTGCTGCACTGTCCAAAACTACTCCATCATATTATGGTGTGATCACCTTCCAAATCAGCTTTCATTTCCTCCCTTCTAAGAAACCAGAAACAATCCCAGTTCCGTTATAGAGAGGCAGATGTTGCTCCCTGTTAGCATCTAAAAGTTTGGAGAGTATATCAGAGTGAGCAGGTAAAATTATTACTCAATTCCCAATCTGTTCTCTTGCAAAAAAAAGGGTAAAGCAGAATCTATCACTCAGAGGATACATATGATACAGAGATTTAATGTGGTTACTTACGACAGTGTATTTCTCGGCAGTACTCATTTTTATTTTTCTTAAAGGTAAAGGCTGTGGATTTTAAGGGTGAAGATTCCCTCTGTGGTATATGCATATTGCCCTTTGCAACACTCACTCAATCCTGCTGTACAAAGAGTAGTTATGAAACTGCATGAAGTAAGCTACTTTTAGTGCAGACTAATGGCTAAATAGCACATCTCACTTTTACTGTGTGAACTAAACAAGCACAAATATTTATTCAAAGAGGAATCTTCTTGCTTGCTATTGTCTGTGAAAAAAACACACTTCAGCTGAGCAGAGACCATGTTTTGAGGGATGAAAGCTCTTGACACAACCTAATGTCAAAGATGAGGTTAGAACACAAATGTTAATTTAACCTTAACTTTATGCTAACAAGTGCCTACAGATACATACCATTGCCAAAAGTAGATGCATCACTTTCTAGGCATTTCCATGGCCTGAATACTGGATTAGCTTCTGGGTAGTTGACTTGATGGATGGGATTCACCGCACAAGCTGGAGCACTGTGGCCAAGGAAAACTTTTGCAATTACCACTTTCCCTAGAAGAGGGAGAAAAAACACTTAATACTTCTAATTTTAGCTTGGGAGTGCAGACAGGATAATACAACATTGATGCTTAATGTAATAACAGGCAGCTACATCTTGGGCTGACAAATGAATGCTCTAATATGTATGTAATACTTATTAATAAAAATACGTATTTTTATATATTGTGATTCTGGTTTTATGTTTTTCATGAAACAAATATACTTTGGAAAAAATTACACTGTGGAATCTAACATTTGTAGCTGGCTAATATTTAAAGCCAGTGAAATCTGAAAATAAGTAATTTCATAAACAGTGGAACCTGTAAGTCCAGGTATCCTTTGGACTTGTGTCTTCCAACCTCCTTCTTCCATAATGCAGTAAACCCAGCTTCCCCAAGCTCTCTCCGACACCAAGGCCAAGCAAAAGGTAGTCTGTTGTTATGGTTTAACCCCAGCCGGTAACTAAGCACCACGCAGCCGCTCACTGACTTCCCCCCCACCCAGTGGGATGGGGGACAGAATTGGGGAAAAAAAAGGTAAACCTCATGGGTTGAGATAAGAACAGTTTAGTAGAACAGAAAGGAAGAAACTAGTAATGATAATAACAACAATAACAAAATGACAGTAATAATAAAAGGATTGGAATATACAAGTGATGCACAATGCAATTGCTCACCACCCACCAACTGGTGCCCAGTTATTTCCCAGGCAGCAATACCCCCCAGACCAACTCCCCCCAGTTTATATACTGGGCATGACATCACATGGTATGGAATATCTCTTTGGCCACCTTGGGTCAGCTGCCCTGGCTGTGTCCCCTCCCAACTTCTTGTGCCCCTCCAGCCTTCTTGCTGGCTGGGCATCAGAAGCTGAAAAATCCTTGACTTATTATAAACACTACTCAGCAACAGCTGAAAACATCAGTGTGTTATCAACATTCTTCTCATACTGAACCCAAAACCTAACAGGGTACCACCTACTAGAAAGAAAATTAACTCTATCCCAGCTAAAACCAGGACATATGTGCAATGGCTAATCTCAAGCTACATATATGCTGACAAACTTGCCAGAAGTCCATACTGACTGCCCTGTTGGCTGATGCTAACTGAACCCTAGAAAAGCTGAGAAATATCTTTTTTCTTTGTGAGGAGGAGGAGAGGTGTCCTAATTTAGGTTAAGACACATTTCTACAAAAAACATAAATACTTAATTACCTTTAAGACTTTGATACTTTTTTGCAAATTTGGTTGAAATTTGATAATTCCTAAGCCACTGCAATGACAGAGTTACACAACATGACTGGTGTTTTTTCCTTCCACGCCTTGTCCTGGACACAGATTGACCCAATGTATTTGTGTCTTTCCTCACTCATCTAGAAAAGATTAGACATATCTAATTATTACTCACATGAGGATATGTCTCACAGACGCTTCAAACTGCTGTCTGGGAATTACTCCCAGCAGTTGAAGCCCTTTGTGGAGCTTCCTAATACACAGGAATGCCTCTGGAACAGATTTCAGCAGTTTCAGAGCAACTTTCAAGGCTGCATATGCCACCTCATGGCCATCTACAGTATTTACAAAATGTCCTTTCTAACAGCAATTATACAAGCCATACAACACATATTTCACAAGATCTTTCCAAATTTTGAATTACCATGCTTGAATGACTTCTCAGGATCATGACTCTTCTTGCCTTCTGCCTTAGCTTGTTGTTTCAGAAACTCTGTTCTGGGACATTCACATATGCTTAGACTGTTACAGAGAAGAAAAGCTTTTTTTCCTGTCAGACTGCTGCAAAGGTTAAAGCAAGGGCCAAGTATCTTTATTTGACTGAGACTATTCCTTAAAAATTTAAACAAATTTAAGCAGCATGAAAATATAGCTATGAATTATGATAAGGGATGGCAGGCAGGGAAAGTGAAGAATAATGAATAACAAAATAGTTTATGGTGTCATTATTCCAACAGAATGAGAGATACAGACAAGAAAATCAGACGTTTAGCTCTGTGGGACAGGGCCCATCTTCCTGTATGCTTATTAAGCATTTAACACCACAGAGAGGAATCTCAGTGGGGCCTCTGCAAACTAGCATGATATAAACAATAATAAAGCAAAACAGGACAATAGACACTGCATCTGAAGATACAATCTTGCCAGCCAAAAATCTGATCACTTCTCAGAGCAAAAAGAGAAAGGCAGGTGGGCAAAATGTTGGAAAGAAGAAAAGGAGAGTAATGGGCACTACAGAAGAGTTGCCCTGAATTAACTTTCCTTCATAAGTCAGAATGAAAACTTCCTTACCTGAAATATCTCCATCCTTGGAGATATTCAAAAGCTGTCTAGACACGCCTCTGCGCAGCCTGCTGTAAGTGACCCTGCTTGATCAGGTGGGTTGGGCAAGGTGACCTCCAGGGACCCCTTCCAATCTCAAGCATTCTGTGAGTCTGTGAAAATACTTCTTAATTTCTTAATTTCTTACTCAGCAAGAAATAATATATTCCACCTGTCTGGCTATTTTACAGTCTGGAGATGGAAGGGGTCACTAGGACAGGACTGACAGTTACTAGGGTTATGACTCGTCTGACAAGTAGGATCCATGCCAGAGGAACCTTACGATTAGGGCTAGGTATCTGGAGATACCAGGGATAAATGGACTAGGATTAAATTTAAGATTAAGGACAAAGGAGGCAGTGATTCAGAGGTAGGACGAGGCTTGCAAGCCAGGACCTGGAATGCTGTATTACTAGAACTGAGACTGAAAGAAATGAAAACGCATGGTATGCTTTGTTCTAGCACCAGTAGGAAGAACAAAATAATAGCAAAATAATATTGTGTTCAAACAAATACAAATGAAGATTATAAAATAAATGGCTGAAGAAACCAATGAGCAAATCTCTTCCACAGGCAGTAAATACAGGTGCTGCAGCTGCTACTGTGGAGACTTCCAAACTAGCCCTGCATCAGTCTCCACAAACTCTAGTGGGAGACACTAGCGAGAAGTGGTGAGAAGAGACAAAATGCAACAAAAAGAGAAAGGGTAAGGAAAGGACAAGAAGATGATGAGAAAAAGCGGAAAGTACTAATCATGCCTTTGCCACAGATGGCATAAAGATGTGAAGAATGAAGCAGAGGTAACACAAAGACGTATAATGAGAACAGAGGAGGAAAACAAAAGAAAGATGAATAGAAAAATGATGAAAGGAGAAAGGAAAAGAAAGCAGCACTTTTCTTCCTGCTCTCTTCTGTGCTATCCTTTACTAAAGAACAGCATTCTTCTTTCCACAATGCAGCATACCATATGCACTTCCAGACCCTGGAAACCACCCTCCAGCATTTGTAGCAGCTGCTTTTCCTTAACTGGCAATTCAGGGTTGCATACATAAGAGAGACATTCCATCTTTTCTTGTTAAGAAACTATGAAGAGAAGAAATAGGGAAAGACTCCATGTTTTCATTATGCTGTTGCAAAAGCAGACAAAAGACAAGAATAGACATTCAGACCATACAAAGTTTATATGTTGCACAATATTTACTAGGGACATTTAAGACAAATTCCATAATACTGATGTTCACAATAATCATGAGATCACTTGCAAGACTTCCACCCCCCGCCCCGCTTCTTTATAATCAGTAAGAGTAGTCTCCATGTTCTGTATTACATAAAAAAAAAATAAAAAAATAATAAAAAAATATATTTATTTGCCTCTGGAATCACAAGTCTTGTCTTTGCTGAAGATCCTTAGCATGAAGGTAGCAATACCATGAGAAGAAAGAGAATAGTACAATAAATGTTGACAGCAGATCCAGAACCCCATACAAATACTACAAAACTGTTGATAACTTATTTTCTTCTTGAAATTCTTTTTTATAAGGATGCTATTTCTGGTGATTTACAACACTGCAGTTTGAGTATCAGCAAGTTAGTGCGAGGATTTGATTAATTATTGCTGGACTTCTCTGCCAAAATAAGCATCAGACCATGAGGTTTCAATTTAAGAACAGCATTGTGCTGATAGTTGCTTTTTAGGGAAGATGCAGAAATTCCCTATCACCAACTGGAATGGGGTCTAATATATATGAATGGAGCTGATCTGGCTAATACATACTAGGAGCTAATACAACGAGACAGTTTTTCATACAACCTGGAGGATATCCTACCAGCATGATGCAGAGTGCATTGGGGAGCTTCCTGAAAAGTTTTGTTCTCTTCAGGTAATATGAAAAGAGCTCCCAAAATCATTAGTTCTGCCAATCTGACTTCCCCAAGGGCCAAAAAAAGTGCTGGAAGTGCATAGTTGAATTGTCTGATAAAGATTGTTACTTTGGATAATTTTAGGTAAAGCTATAAGAGTAAGAGTAATTTTGTGTTTCCAACTTTATGTGAAGAATACCAAAGGGTGAACAAATCTGTTTCTTGTTGTATTGGAATGGACTAGATGCTCAATAGTGGTGTTTCAGCTATGGAGGAAAATAACTATTAGCTAAAGGCTTACAGGAAAAAAATTTGAAAGTGGTACAATCCATAAGATCATCTCTGCCCACCTCGGAATGTTTCTTGTGGCTATGCTGTTTCTCAGTCAAACCATACCCCGGCCCCCAAAACTATGAAGCAAACAAAAAAACCCCCCACCCTAAAAAAAGCCCCCCAAACATGCTGAGCCATGTTATGCTATTAACTGAAATACTGTATCTCAGAATGGGTATGCTCTGAATCCCAGGGAATTTGTTTTGATCTTAGCAGCTAAAATGTCCTGAGCTGAGAGGGTACCTGCTGTCTCTCAGGCAGATAAGATTTTGCTTTCAAGATTGAAAAGGTCTTCCAGCTCCCTTCAAGCTCTCAGCTCTGATTTCTACACACAGAAATCACAAATACAGTTATATGTATAAAATAAACTTTCACATACATATAGTAAATGCACATAAAAGATGAAAAGCACTGTATAAACTATACTAAAATCATAACAATACAGTCACACATATCAAGTCAGCAAACTGCTCAGTATGCAGAGAAAGAAATGGATTCAACAGGAGTTCTCTCTCATAGCTAGAAGTGGGCAACTGGGTGTCCTAAGACCATTCATTGCTCCACTGCTGACACAGTTCTACAACCTGCTTTGGGCAGATGTTTCCCAGTGCTTATGACAAAGATCATGGCTGCATCACAAGTCTCAACCTGATTCTTGGAAGGCAGTGAAATAAATAAGTACAATCACACAAATTTCAAAGTTGAGACTTACCCACAAAAACTTGGGACTTATCTGCATGGACACAAATCTGCCTTGTGACTGTCCTGACATATGCATATGCTCTCCTGTGATACAGAAGAAATACGGACGCATATACATCTGGGTGGGTTTTGTTTTGTTTCTGCATTGTTAATCTACCACTGCTTTCCACTTTCAGAAATATGGCCACGCATAACTATTTAGTCTGTTTGCACAACCATTAGGAATACATGAGGTAAGACCCAGATTCTAACAGCAAAAATCTGAATCAGTTCTCGTGCCTGGTATTTTCTACCAAGCTACAGACCTCTGAAGTCCAAGAGCCAGTCATTGAAACACCAAGCATAGGGACTTTGGGGAACTTCAAGCCACCTCTATCTGGGTAAAACTTCTTAATAATCCTAAATTATTTGATGATTTGCAAAATGTTTCTCTTCTATAATCACAAAGTTAACTGTTCACAGGACAGCGCTACACTAAACAGCTCTTAAAACTCAGGCACTAACTCTGCTACACTGAAAACTTCTTTTTTACAGATATATTTGAAACTCCTCCTTTAATTTCAGCATCAGAATTTGATTGTGCACTCTACAGATGTGATTTATTTTCATTCCCATGATACTGTATGCTCTGAAGTCCCAGGTACAGAATAGTGATTGAATTATATAATAACAAGAACTAAACCTGTGTGCAGAAATGCACAGAGGAGAGGACTAAAATAATAATATTTCCTTCTTGTTTTGCACTGAATTTTTCAGTGCTATCCACATGATTTTCTTCTGTTTCCTATTCAGAAGAAAGAATCACAAGCAATACCTCTAGCCTGTTTCATTTCATTGTAACTTTGTTCTCTCAAGTGGAGACAAATAAATTCACCTTATTTTATGCAAATGCTCCATTCAAAGCATCAAATATCAATATCCAATCACATGTGATCCATTGTGTTCCTTTTCTCTATTTGCACTGTCATATTTAAAATCTGTTTAAATCCTTCTTCACTATGCAAATAAGCAGTTCCACTATAGTAAGCACAATTATGCATAGAGTGAGCATGGTTTGCAAGAACCTACAATAGCTTCTACAGTCAAACTTGAGAAAGAGGAGGCAGCCCACTGGCCAGCCAGGAACCTGGGGGCAGAAGCTCACCTATTTCTTGTGGTACACAGGTCAAATAACTCAAAAGTATGTGGCCGTTTTCTCTGTGTCTGACTAAGAAGACAATAAACTCCCATACTTCCATCTGGTACTGGTAAGTTGCCTTAAAGATTATGGGATAATCAGACACCTTAGAAAGAGAACCAACCTAGAAATGCAGTAGGTTCTCCAGTTCTTAATTTGATGGAAGCTTTTCTTAAAAAAGAAGATGCAACAGTCAAAATCCTTACTGCAACTAATAAAAATATTACTCTTTCTCAAAAAGATTTTGTGCTAAGATTATTCATTCAAAAACCTTTGGTTTGGCTTTCATCCCCACAAGAGTAATTTATTAATTTATCCTTGCCAAAACAAAAAGATCCTTGGCTTGAGAAAGTGGCATTAAAAGTAACCAGAATGCTATTTATAAACAACCTCAAACGGAACCTGCAGGTACAGAACTACCTGCAGCTCTAACAAACGTCCCTGAACACAAAAAGAAGGCATACCTGAGGTGGACAAGCTTGGAGTACTCAAGCAGAAAACAGTCCTTGAAATACTGCCAGTCTAAATTTGAATCTCCCCTCAACTGAGCGTCAAGGTTATTCATACAAAGATTATGTAAGCAACTTCTAATGCTTCTTTACAAATACAGCTGTGTAGAAACTTAGAATAATCATTATCACTGTTGTTAAAAAGCAATTAGATAGCTTGCGTATTCTTTTACCTTCCTTTTTTAAAATCCAGGCCTTCATAAATAGGTAATAAAAAAATAAAGGCAACAAAAAAATCCATCTTTGTGGGCTCAAAGCTTCAGCCTAGTATACCACCAAGAGAAGAAGAGAGTATTTCCTTTCTTGTCAGCTATCTGCAAATGGAGTCTGTGGAGCACTGATGCTTCAAAATACTCCAGATCCTTGTAATAAATTTGTTTTGTAAAAATTATTAACTTGGAATCATAAGAAACAGGTTCTAGTTTGAAGTATCTCTAAAAGAATATTTGATAAACCTTCTTCAAAGTGAATGTTTCCCACTGTTTCCAATTCCATCAACAAGAATTGTACTACCAAATTAAAACTTTTCTTCATTTCCACTTGGAAATCTTGTAAAATTCTGCCTGGAACAACACAACAGGACAAATTAACAGAACTTTGATTTTTTAAAAAACAAGAAATTTAGACAAATTATTACAGAAAGACTTTTTTTTTTTTTTTTTTTTAAAACCAAAAGACTACAACTGTGGATATACTGATCCTTATATGTGGATATACTGGTCCTATACTGATCCATAACACCAAGCTTCATCCACTTCATCCTCAGTGTTGCTCTGTAATCATTAACTTAAGGGAATCACCTCTTCAAATAAGAGAAGGTCTTAGTTTGCTATTTAGTATTCATAATGATGTCAGTCCAAACTGCAGCACTAACAAAACCATGCTGGACTTGAGTGCAATGTGAGGCACCGGCATGAAATCAGTGGCAAGTAACAGCAACAAATTTCCCAGTATGTTTAAATTCTCCCACACCTCCACCAGTTGTTTCTTCCTCGAGATGATTGACAGTCTTTCCCTCTCTTTATTAACAAGTTTTAACACAGTACTACTTCAGTATGCTATTTCTACTTAAACGCAGAATCTAAATGATTTGATTCTTTTGGGGCCTGATGCACTACAGACTCTTTGTACTACACTTGTAGCTAAGGACAGTGTTCATTGGTCTAAGACCCAAACCAAAGCAAGAACTGGCCAGATGAGTGGCATGCCTTAGTTGTCCTGCAGAACATCAGAGAGAGAAGAGACAGCTTTCTACGCATCAGAAAAGAGCCATCTAATTCTCCCTTCATAAAAATTCTGTGGAATGAGCTTCAGATCCATGCTGGCATCCAATACTAGGTCTATGGCATCACTGATATCCTGCGCATGCCCTATTACAAAGGTTTCTTTGTGTGGAGACTTTGTGCTGGCCATTGACTATAGAGTGACTTTGACTCATGAAGTCCTAAGCCAGAATCAAGAATGACAAGAAAAAGAAGCCATTAAAATCACATTGGAAATACAGGAGGAAAAATACTCTAACAAACAGAAACAAAAAAACCCCCACAGCACTTTGCTGGATCTCTACTGTTTAAAGGCCCAGAAAACTTTTCCAAGCACTGGTCCAATATAACTACTCATCCCAGCTATTTTTGTTCAATCCTTTTCCTATTTACTAGATCACCAATAATGGGAATGGCAGCATCTGCCTGCTAGAAGCTGGCCTGGTTCCAATAATTCAGACCACGCAAGAGCCGAGAGCTGCCACTTTAATGATATTTGCAATACTCCTAGTTTGGACCTTATAAAAAATGTATTTGAGACAGGCTTCAATTCCTGCCATTAATCTCCTACCCACCAGCCACCATCATACCCTGAAAATATCAGAATACCGTTCTTCTACAATTCACTAAACATACTAATTCAGTTTTCTGTTCTGGAGTGTTATTCTTTCCTCCAGTGCATTTATTTTTTGTAAGAATGCCAAGACACGTATTTTCTGTATCTTCATTATCATGAACTGAATTTTCAGTTTCCAGATTCTTACTCTTTAGAGATTTATTACTTGATGTTTTACCCAACATTTGCAGCTTGGCCAATTCATTTTCCAGCTGATAAAAAGATCCCATTAGGATTCAGAAGCAAGAGGTTATGTTAAAGTATGGCAAGAAAATTATCTTATTTATGTTTCCTCAAAAGAGAAGTCCTCTAGATGTGTACTAAAAAGCATACCTGAAAACATCAAACCAGAAAATTATTTTAATAAATTCAAACTCTTGATTGTCAATAGAAAAAGCTGAATTACTTGGCCAAAGGGACAGCTCTGCTCTGAGCAACTGCACAAACTCTTCTGTTGTATACTGGCTTATATCCCAGTCCTATTCATATCATTTAGACCATTGTTTCACCCAGGCAGAACCGACCCCTCAGTGTGACTTCATTATGATGCAAGTCTCAGCAATGAAAAGAGAGTTAGAGGGTACAATTAAAATGGAAATGCAGATTTTCTTCAGACACCTAAGGGTAGGGAACATTTCTCTCCCCATGTGTGATCACTGTGTGGCATAATTACTCTCTGCTTTGTGAAAGCAAAACTTTTTTTGCATTCTTTTTAAAGAGGTAAATCTTCAGGATCAATGAAGCTGCTATACAGCTGAGATTAGGTAAAGCAGGAGAATAAACTACTCATTCCTTTTGAATAACAAGCAAGGATTTGGCTCTCAAGTATAAAACTTCCAAAAAACTATTCTTAAAGAAAGCAATTTAGCTCACTCTGCCTACACGCCCCGATGTGAATATTATTGAAAATATTCATATATGCCCTAACTATAGGCACTTCTGACAAAGAGATGTCTGCTTCCTGATCTACATATGGCAAGCAAAGGAGGAAGATATGACCATAAAGGCATGAGCCTGCATTGGCAGAGTCCTTGGTGTGTGCACCCTTGACCAAAAGAATCTGTTGACTCTTGATCAAAGTACTTTTAAGGGGTCCTATTTACATAACCAGCAATATTTTTTCAGTTATATTTGTACAGACATATGTGCAAAGAGCTCACTCAAAGTGCATTGAAGACGTACTAGGAATGTTTACAAACTGCTGTACAGAAAATCTGTGACACAGATCTTTTCATTATTGAATAACTGCAGTTGCACTGATGCAACTACAGTCCGATTCTGATCCATTATGTTGCTTATACTGTTCTTAAAGGAAGGGGAACAGACCAATCAGTTGGAAATCAGAAAAAAAACCAAAACAGTAACTCAAGAGCTGGGTGAGAAAGAGCTTTCTAATCTGCAAAACAGAGACCTTTCAGAAATGTTTGTAGTATCAGCTAGAATAGGCAATAACCATAATAATCTGGGAACTCAGCAGGAAGGTCCTCTGCAAACACCTGTACTGGATGAATAAAAGAAGCAACCTGAAACACAGTTTACCACATTAGGTCTGTATCTTATCTAGTCCACTGTTCTGGACTGTATTTCTAAGGCTTCTTTCTTGGTGCAGTTCAGCTTAAGAGCCCATTGGTCAAAGTGCTTACCTAAGGCTTGAGACACCAAATTCAAATATTTAGGAACATGGCAGAACTGAAAACTGGAAATGGATCCCCTGCAACACATTAAGTGTCCTAGAAACTTGACTGTTGATTATTCTGAAGAATAATTAACACAATGACATCATACATGTAATATATTATTTTCTATTTCCACCCAAAGTGGAGGGATAGCACATGGAAGGTCTTTTTATTACAGATAAAGATAAACCAAGAAAAATTAATAGATTCTCTAGCATCTATTCAGATATGCAGGCATGATTTACATTTCCATTTTATAACCAGATAGGCTTGATTTAGATTTAAACTAAATGCCCTTTATACTAAAGGCAGTGAAAAAGAAAAATAAATATATGCACAAATCCCACTGATACCAATTTTCTGTCATCTTTGACATGGCTACAGCAATGGAAAGGAGTTTGGAGTAAACAAAGATGAGCCCTAGGGAGTTTTGACACAGACTTTGGGATGATCAGGGCTGTGTATATTGGATATGACTCTGAACCATGCAAGTTCGTAGGAAATTTTTATCAGAATGAGAGAAAGATTAAACCATGTACATAAATCCTTGGTAGTAATCAGAATGCTCATGCTAGAAATGCCAGACTGGTATCACCTTCCTATTTTTTCTATTAAGTTTCCAGCAATGTTGACCTTCTGCAAATTCTGCAGAGTATGTAAGCCCTGTGAATATTTTAAACAATACAGTTTTAATCTAATATAGCACTGCAAATGCTGAAGAGCCTGTAGGCTAAGAGGCAGATCATTCAAATGTAAAAACAAATTTGACTGGAGTCTAAACAATGTTGGCCTCTGTTGTAAACTATAGCTTTCTTTTGACATGGAAAGAGAGAATGCATTTTGCCGAAAGGGAATTAGCTTGGAAAGCCTTTGTAAATGATACTGCAATGAAAATAAACTTAGTCCCCCAGCCTTAGCTTCACAGCTGTGCATGAGAAACCTAACAGATCATGCCCCATGTCATGAGTACTCATTAGCTTTTGGCTGCAGCCCATGTCTTGGCCTTGGGATATCATGAGAGCTAAATCACTGATGTCAATCATTTCTCTCCATGATGACACTGCAGTTCTTTACAGTGAGATGCCACTAGTGTTTGTAGTGGCTTTGCTAATAATAATTTCTGGAAACAGTCTACTGCCTTTACATTTGTACTTTGTCAGCTGTAATTTCTCAGTCTTCCTTTTCCTTCCCTATCATCATGCCCAGCTTTGATTTCTCTCTCCTCTCTTTTATGGCTTTGAAGGTTCACAGTGATCTGGTTTCATTCATGCCTATCAGCATCTCCTTCTGCTCTAACTACTTTTATCTTGGTTTCATTATCTCCCTCTGCCTGTTTTTTCATGTACTCTCCCAAGGGAAGGTGGACTGAGCTGCAGCACTTCTGTCTCCCTGTTAGGGTGCGATGACTCAGGTAATTCAGAAAGCTACATGGTCTTTTGCTAGAAATGGACATCTACAAATTTCTTCTTCCTTTACATGCCAAACTGCTAATCACAGAGTTCTTGCTGGTTCTGGACTAGCCCCCAACTCAAAGATTAACATGAAGAGTACTAATTTGGGGGGGAAAGGGTAGAAACCAATTTCTCATAGGAGCTACTTTGATATATGATAGCATGAGAAAAGGCCAGGATAAAACTTCTCCTGAACAGGAGTTAATCTCTCCAAGTTAAAAAAAAAATAAAAAAATCCAAACACTAAAATAAAATTAAATGGCAAGCCTTTTACATAATACTGAAGTGTAGACAAAAATCTGCAGTTATAAGAAAACTAAAAAAATCTTTTCCCTATCCAGAATCTCTGAGGTCTTCAAAAATGAGTGATTTAGCTAACTCTGCATATGCATGAAACCTTGACAGCTAATCAGTTCTAAATAATATTTCAGCCTTACTTCTTATAAATGGAAGTTTAAAATTGTCCTTTCTGTTGTTCAATAATCTAAAAGTTAGCCCTCCTTATTAGACATATATATATATCATACTATTAAAATACCATACATTAGACAAATTAGAAGAAATCATAATAAGGACACCAGACTCACCTCTATATTCTTGATCAGGTTATTATTCAACCAAAGTACATTCAGCTTTGTTAGGGCTTCCCGATTTTCAGTTCTGGAAATTTCATTGCAATAAAGATAAAGCTTTTGCAAATTTACACATTTTTGTAGACCATCTATTTTCTGCAATGGGAGGTATTACTTTGCGGTACTGAACAACAATATGTCACTCTTTTTTTTGTCAAGGTGCTATTAACTTGTACAGAAAATTGTTAGGTAGTTCCAAATAATTTGAGACCACATGCTCTATGCAGAATTCTAGTGATTTAGAAAGCTTTTCAATTAAGCCAACAAAGAAAAAATAGTAGCAGCTACAACAGTTCATGATAAATGATTATGTGTTTTTAAATACAGTATTATTTTCATTAAAATGTCTTCATTCTAACCAGTTTCCTGGAAAAGGTTTCAATTTAATTATTCTAGTTTTAAAAAATAGTGTTTCTAATGAGAGAGAAAAAAATTCAACAATAGGTTCTAAATTACAAAAAACTGTAATATGTAACAGACGTAATTTGATCCATATCTAAAATGGGATTTTTAGATACTTAAGTAAAGAAGTGCCAGATCATGACTCCTTCGAATAGTGCCTTCTTCCTTGAACAGATGAATGGAGTGTTTGTGTAAGAATATGATAACGATTGTAAGGGCGTGGAAATTGGCTAAACTTGGCTAGAAAAAAACCTTGTAGTTAACCTACCACTAAACAGCATTCAGCAATCCACAGCTCTTTGAGCAAGATTTCTAGGTCTGAAATCTTTTGAATGCTTTGTCCAATGAGAATGAGAGTAGTTAAATTTGGGAAATATTTAATGCCTATGATTTTGGGATAACCTGTGAAAAACATCTCCAGTGCTGCTGTTTTTATCCCTCTTGATCAATGTCTTCATAAGACAATCCATTACATGTGTACTGGAAAACAAATGCAACTATTAGTCACTTCATATCCATGCTGTAAAAAACATATTACATAATTTTCAATTCTGCTAATTCTAATGAAGATTAAAACCTGGAAATTTGTAACCTTCTCTATAAGCTAGTATATGTATGTGTATATGTATACACACACACACATACATATATATATATATGTATATATGAGGAAAGACGGTGTGCTTTATCAGTCTTGTAGTTTTCCACTTCTGGAGTGGTTGTATCAAGCAAATGTAATAATAAAAGCTTTTAGCCAGGAAAAAATTAAAAGTTTACATGGAATTTCATTATGGGTGAGATTCAGCTTAAGACACGAAGCAGTATGTATCCACAAGTGTGCCTCTTGCCTAAGCTCTCATGTTAGTCAAGAGATTTAACCAATATAGCCAAAGGATTCTGGAAAGCCATTCCAGATGATCAGACAGGAGGTGTTTATGTTACACTATATTGACTTATTCTATAGGCTTCCCTGACTATATTGACTAAGGATAGCATTCAGAATATCTGTTGCAATTTCAGAGACCTTAAAGTATCCTGCAGCAGCTGTTCCATTATCCTCCTAGAGACGTGTGGTGTCTTAGTTACCTGGAGGCAAGTAAAATGGCACTAGACAGCTGTATCTATGCAGATGAATCCTATCCTTGGTTTCCACTGACTGTAATAAGAGCCAAGAACTGAAATGCATATGTAGACAACTACCTGTAGACACCTAATTGAAGGTGTCTTAAACTGGAGTGGGTTTCTATTTTAAAATTCTAACCAGTTCAAAGTAGACAAAATTTCCACTATCTTAGTTAATCACCCAATTCTGCTCACAACTATCCATTGTCTACAAAAATGCAGGACTAAGTCAAAACTACAAGATTTATTTTGATCAAATTTATATGACAAGCTTATTTCTGTTTCTACATAAGAATAATTCTGCAGGGCATTTCACAAGAAAAAAAGTAGGGAATTGTACCTTAAAAGTAGTTTACTCTGAAGATACTCTCTTGAGAGATTCTCATTTCTGCATCCTAACTACTAACATTGTTTTCAGAGTTCTGAAATATTCAGATCACCACAAACTGTTATTAATGCATGCCCTATATCACCTTTGGGGTATTCCAGAATGGAGACAACCCTGTCTCTAGAGATGGTCTCTCCAGAGGAGCAAAAATAATTGTATATTCTAGCAAGGATATTGATATTTATAGAAGTACTGAGAGGAGAGGAAAAAAAAAAAAAATTAAAACCAAACCCAAATTAGTAGCTTCTCAGTGCCATAATTATTTCCACAAGATTCTGGTTTTGGTTATCACTTGCATCATCTCTTGAGCTCTCTGCAGTGACTATTATTTCTTAGTATCTTCTTAGAAAAAGTACAGTAATATTATCAGCTGTGTAGCCATCCACAGAATTTATAAGTCACAGGATTTCCAAGAAGTTTGGATAGGAGATCTAAATTCCTAATGGACTGAGTTCCAGAATCTGTATTTCTAATGGAATCACAATGGAGATTACAACAGAATAAAGCTGAAATTGCCTGGAATACTTTATTACTTTTTAAATTAACTTTTTTAGATTCTAAAGGCACAGAAAGTAGTATAGTATAAGCTATTCTGACCACCTTCATAAGGAAGGAGGAGGAATTGCACCCACTTATCCTTGTATTGGACTCAGTAAATGGTATTTGCACAAAGACATAGTAAAAAAGAACCAGTCAGAGCTCATAATTCACCAAAAACCTCAACAAAAGCCCCTCTGCATGTATGTAAAAATATACCAGAATATAATGGAGAGTATAAAACCTCTGCTACAATTTTTTAAGTAATAACACAGCTGCTACAATTCTTCTTTAGAATTATCAAACACTTATTAGTAATGAGTATTGCAGCAGCTTTTTCTTTTTTTTCCTTTTGAAAGCACTTTCACGGTATATTAACCACAGTATGCACAAACTACACCCTTAATATACCACATCCCCACTGCTTTTGAATTTCTGCCACAGTATTTAACGACACACAGCCCCTCTAGCAAGTAATTTAGGACAGGAAACGAAAAATATATTTTTCCATTTACAACAGCTAAGGAAATTACATTAGACCTGAATTAGATTTGGGTGGATGCCCGCTCCTCTGGGCTCCGTAGGGGAGCTCAGGGAATTGTTCTACCTCGCCTAGAAGGGACATGGCTTTGCCAGCATCTCTTCTGGATCACTGCCTCCACAGAGAGCTTCCATAGAATACATTCCCACAGAGTAATGCCACGGATTTGCCCGCTGCGGCCTAGTCGAGGCCTCAAGCCTGAGGCTGGGTTGAACCCTCAGGACGGGCCACCAACTCCAGCTGTGTATGGGAGACCCCCCTCGCCCCGCCCACCAGTGGGCTGAGAGCCAACCAGAGGCGAGTGCGTGATGCACTGACCCGCCCTCACGGGTCAGGTGGGGCAGAGCAGCGGCCAATCGGAGGCATGTGTGTGAGGGGGGTCAGTTCTTGTGAGCAGGGACTGCCGCCATGGCGGTTACCTCAGTGAGAGGCGCCTGCAAGGCCAGGGGGTATTGACACGTGCCAGAGGGCTCAGCACCAGTAAGCCCAGTGAAATGGGCCAGTGGAAACTGGGTCCTTGCAATCCGCAGCTGCGCTAGGCCAACGGCCTGACAGCAACACACTAGAGACCTTCTCCATCCCTTTTCCGGGCACCTGGCCCAGTGCTGGTGCTTAATTTAAGCTGCAGTGACGTTTCCTCTTGCCCTGTCAGTGTGTGGGGTGGTGGAGTGTAGCTGGTAAGCTGGTTTGTGAAATGTCAAAAAAAGAGGGTTAGAGAGTTTTATTCTGGCTTGTGTATCTCCCTCGGTCAGGGAAGTTGTCATGTCTATGCAGCAGTTTATCTTCAGGAGGCAATGTAAACCGACTGTGCCAAACTGCAGCACAGAAGCTTGCTGTGGCTTAGCTTAAATCAATTAGAAATGTAAGTGTGAGATAAAATAGGCCATTCTTAAACCAAAAGGACTCTGTTCATTGAGCCATTTGCACTGGATTAATTTTATCAATTTAAGAACAATTATAATTAAAGCACTATATATTTTGGTTGTTTTTTTTTTTTTGCATGCAGTAAGAACCAGCCAACCATTTTCCAGTGGTAGAATTACTCAGCAGAAAATTGGATCCTCACTGAAACAAATATCACCAAAGATGCCTGATTTGTGAGTAAGGAAGTTACATTTATTGAAAATTACAAATATTTCTGTTAAAGTCTTTGTATTAATGTTTCTTAACATTTTTAATGATAAGGGAGAAAATTGCTCAAGCAGCTTCTGCAGATCTACCGAGGCGGATCAACCTGTCTGTAGCTCGTTACTTGCACTGCTTTTTCTTGTCACTAGATGTCACTCCAAGTCCACATAAGGCAGACGGCTTCCGTTTATTCCCACATTGTAAAAGATGTTCTGGCTTGGTTTTAGACTTCCTTAACCATAGGTGCTACATTTCACTTACCCAAAGGCAAAAATACATATATACCACTTCTTTTAGCAGAAGCCTGTAACAAAGTCTATGAGTCCAAATATGGTCTCCTG
Organism: Astur gentilis; assembly: GCF_929443795.1. Lineage (NCBI taxonomy): Eukaryota > Metazoa > Chordata > Aves > Accipitriformes > Accipitridae > Astur > Astur gentilis. The sequence goes on from NC_064904.1 coordinate 17,014,195, forward strand.
AACTAACATATTGTAACAAGTACGTAATGAAACATTTTGAAATTAAAAAGTGGATGTTAATGCTCTGAAAATGTGCACACTTTCTAATTCAAGGAAAAAAAAAACCCAAACAATCATCTGCTCTGACCCTTCTCCAGGGAAATTTTTATGTAATTTTGCTTAAGGGGAGTATGTTCTGTTCCCTTTACACCAGATCCTGCAAGGAAGAGGGTCTCCTTTAGCAAATTACTCATTTTCTTTCCTTTCCTTTCTCATTGACAAAGAATCTTAGGATCAGCCTTCTCAGTAAATTAGTTGGGGCAGCTAGGCCAACGGATACCATTTTGTGATCTGTCTAATATTTCTTTAAACAGTAATTGAATGAATAAGCATTAAAACTGGACATTGCATCTAAATTCAGATATTCATCGGTACTATCCATAGCAAAATGCAACTGCTTTTGTTTCTGAGCGTGTAATGGAATGACTCATTATTGGCAGTGAGGAAAGCTAAATGCTCTAATTTGGGTATAGGGATTTCTGTTTGACTGGAAAGCACTCCTCTCTTACCAGAAGGGAATTATTGTAAAAATCAACATTATTGTGCACCACTTTTAGTCCTTTCTAGGTGACTGAATCATCTCAGAGTGACCTGCTCTGGCAGCCTAAAATCTGTGTGCGTAATATTCCTAATCTCTTCAATTGCAGCAAACGTGCAGGGCAACATTACAATATTAGTCATTAACTCAGCTCATTAAGAGCTAGCTAATGTTACTGCTAGATAATCTTGTGGTGGTTTATAAAGCAGTTAAAATGTATATTCGCATGTACAATATTTTAAAAATGTCTGGCAGTAGTTGCTACATTTCTCTTTTAATGTAAAGGATTTTCAAACCTCAGTCTGAATTAATCATTTGTAGTGTGTTATCTCTCACCTTCTGCTGTGGCACATTCTGCTCTAATTCTGCTAAATCCTTTTACTATAATTTGAAATAATTTCATAGTATAGTCAAAGCAACTGTTTAAGTGCTGGTGGTGCTTTGCTGCTGTATATTTACTTTTGGAATTGTCCTTGTAGTTTTGCTGATTACTGTAGAAACTTTTGAAACTGATGTTCATCAGATTCTCATGGATCACTGTGCCTCATAGGCATGTGTTTCTGCCTCCACCTTTTACTGATGTTGGTATTTGGTTTCACTGGCATTGCTAAACAGTCATCATTGTATTTGTTCGTAGAAGGGTCTTCATCCTTAAAAAAACACTATTTGTAATCTATGTGCAGCTTTTTGTCTGCTTCTGCTTTGTATCACTGGAATATTTCTGACTTCCACTGGGCCATTTATTAGCCAAAGTGTTTCTGGTATCATCTCTGCAAGTGAGTGCATATTTAGATGAAATGTCAGATTAAATGGCAAGAAACGGTCATGATAGACCTCATGTAAATGTTTAAGAGAGATTATATTTTAGAATCTAGGCTCTGTATGCCTTAGCGTTAATAAAACTGTAAGCACTTTAGCTAGCTTTTAGTATCAGGTAAGATATATGAGATAGTTTGGGGGCTGTTTTTTTTAATAATTTTAGCAGTATAAATACTTTGATGTGATACATGGCTATGTCTTTTAAAGTATTTAAAATAATAGATTTCCCATTAAGCACCTAGGAAATATCACCCCTTCAGCTGTGATTGCAAGCAGTTAGGTTATCAGGATAAGCATGGACGGTAGTTGGAAACATGATCTAGTTATATTGATGTCTCCACTTAATGCAGAGTCCTCACTCCCACTGAGATCAAGAAAAATAGTGCTGAGACAAGACTGAGGAAGGCTTGTAGGGTTTGGCCCAGCAGTGATGATGCATTAAGTGTGTTCACAAGAGTCCCATGAACCATGAGCACAAATGTGGGAAGAAGTGCACTTGCTTGCTTTTGGCGCTGCCAAAAATAGATGTTATTTTGGGAGCATTCTGGTATGTATCCCAAACTAGTTACAGCTTGACCAGTAAGATCAAATGGAATAAAAGTTTGTTGTCTCAGGTATGTCACTAACAACAGACATTCATCACAGACAATCCAGAATCATGACTTTAAATGCATATGCATTAGTGTTTTATCTAAAATAACTCCTGACTCTCTGAGCTCTGGGTGGGAAAGGCCATTTCCCAGTGGCTCTGGCTGCATCGTCATGCCACAGAGTGTATGATGCAGAATGAATGTCAGTGCTGTGGGCCTCTGCTCTCTCTGCAGCTAACCTGATTTTACAGACAACCGTTCACGATTTTTCTAAAGTAAATGAACTAGACAGAAGTATATAGATGAATATGTATGTCTGTGCTTTGTATTTTGCATGTTTTTAGATCATCTGAATTACTGTATTTTCTTGTTGCTTTGGATGACAGGCCATAAAGACTGAGGAGTGAATTCAGATGGGCACTGGGCATCTATATGAAATCCCCTGTGGAAAAGGGCAAGCTGCTTCTTATATATCAGTCAATAACATGTAGGAAGACAGACTTACCTCGGATGGCTTGCTCTTGGGGATAGCTGTTGAAAGTCTCCTGTAAGGAGATGAAAAAAACAAAACCAAACCAATAAAACTTCATTATTGCTTCTAAAAACAGTAGGTAAGACATTACTTACAGAATGTTTTATTATTGCAGTAACTTCTTCAGTCAGCCCTGGACCGGATGTCATGCTAACAGACAGAAATGAGCTCAGCATTGATCTATAAATTAGCAGTTGCCTAGTGACTCATGATCTTGGCACACTCTCTTTGTGCAAACAAAAAATAGCACTATGCAGTAATGGGTACATGCCAATTTTTTGTCAGGGTCACTGTCCCAGAGCTTATAGCAATTTTTGACATAAATTTTGACAGGGAGAGTAACTTGAAAATGGAAAATGTCAATGAAAGCAGGGAATTGTTCAGAAGCCATCAGCTAGGTACCTGCAAAGGAATGTTACTATAAACACACTGCAAGGAAAAAAAAACCACACACAAAAAATATGGTCTGAAATATATAAAAATAAGCAATGTAGCATAAAATAGAATTTGCAGGGCATATATTAAATGCATTATAAATTGGTTTAAAAGCAGATCTCAAAATGGGAAAAAATAATTTTAATGATTATGGATCAATTTAATGAAGCTATCTAATAATTTTATTGTCCATCCAAATGGTAACATAAGTCTCTGCCAGTTAAATCTGCAGATGACAGGCTTGCTGAGTAGTAAGTAATGAAGTTACACGTATAAAGTTATTTGAATCACCTAATTAAATGGTGACAGTTAAGCAATATGCACTTCAATACAGCTAAAAGCAAGCTGATACACTGAGTGTATATGGACTACAGCTGCAGGGTAAGAAACCTTATCTTGAAATGCTCTGACTCAGGAGAGGGACATAGGCTTATCCATAGCAAACTACATCAGCCTGAGCTCCTACTGTTGTGCTCTAGTTGAACTGACCAACATGATCTATGGGTTTATCAAGTAGATGAACACAGAGAGTAAGACAGAGAAGGGATTTTTTTTCTTTTGTATGCAGCACTGATGAACCAGCTCCTGTAATGGTGTGTTCATTTAATGTGCCTTCACTCCAGAGAAGGAGGCCACAAACATAGCCATGGACTAGGAACCAACCAAACAAACTAGGGTCTGCTAACAGACCCTCCCTGATGAAAGGAACGTTGAGTCTGAACTGAATAGTAGTATATAGGTAGCTATGGAAAATTACAGCTGATAGCAGAAGGCTTTTGAGTCTGACAAGGAAAGGTGCAACAATATCCAGCCACTGAAATTTTAAGTTGGACAGTGTATTGTAGCATGCACATAACGTAATGTCAGCATTAGTGGGGGTAGCGTTGTGTCAATACTGAATTCTTCTGTACCATTAATCTCAGTGGGATCTGCGTTAGGTTAGAAATCAGCACCTGTGAAACTTCATCCTGATAGTTTCATGGACAATCTTGAAAAAGAAGTTGCAAGATTGTCTTTTTATTAATCTCAACTTTATCTTTCCTTTTAATCTATCAATAATATACAAGCCATTAAGCTCTTTAAAGTTTACAATCTATATTTTTCAATGCTTATGAATAGTTAAGTAAATAATTTCCCCAAGAAGGGGATCAAGCTCTTCATGATTTCTAAAGAGGTTCTGCAGATATAGGAATATGAGTGTACTTCTCGTCTTATTGGTGAATATTGCTGATTTTTATAAGAGAACAAATTCTGTTTGCACCAGTACTTTGCAAAACATCACCTTTTTCTGTCCATCCTTTTTGTCTTTCTTTTCTCTCTATGCATCATGAGCCTCAACAAGCTCCACTGAAACAAAAGTAAATCTTCCATGGGGCATGGTGTCATTACAGTCTCATGAAGTCACAAGGGAAGTAATTTTGGCTCTAATCTGCAGTCCATGTGTAATCCTATAGCTCCGCTATATCCCAAGGAATGATGCTAGTTTTGTGCCTACTGAAGGCCAAAACTGTTTTATGGTCATATTCTTGCCTGCTATTGGCTTTATTCTACACACCGGGCATTAAACCCAACCACCAGAGTAGGTGTGGAAGAATCATTTCAGTCTTATGAAGCATCCTTATGAATCATTTTTTCCCAGAGCCTGGTTACACTGAGATCAAGACCACTAGTTACAAAGTGGTAGGGAGAAGCAAACAAAAATGTTCAACAGGGTTCTTGAGCATATGTTGCTGTCACACTGTAATGTCAGTTACCAGAGTTCTCTAGGAAATGTGAACCTCAAAAAGCACCACAGAAGAAGCATTGGAACATTTTGTCTAATATCTGGGGCAAAAGAATTGCACTTGAAAGCAACAATAAAATGCAGTGAGGAATTTTCACCTGCTTTTCTTTTCTTGCATTTTTCCACGGTGACTAGCATATCTCTTTGTCTCTGAGGCACAATGGAAATTGAAAACCTGCCGGACTGGAAAAAGTGCAGTCAGCTTTCCAGGATGAAATAATACCTTAATTGGTGTGTCTGCATGGATGAAAAAGGGCCGAGCCCTGTCATCCCAGTCTGAGAGATATGATGAGAAAAGCATCCTAGATCTGATATCAGCAAATCTTCCTTGAGCTATTTGTATCTTTTGACAAAGAGACCTGGTAACATAATTCACAGAACAAGGATACTGTAAGACTTATGTATCACAACATTGTTTTGAGCATATAATGGACTTCCTACATAACCAGCTTAAGGAAATCTTAAAAAAAATATTTTTCTTTCTCTTGTATTTCTTTTTCTCATCAACCTTTTTTTTTCCTGATACAGAGAAACAAGACTAGCAAGGACCCTGAGAAGTCACCTAATTCACCCCTTTGCTCCAAGGCAGAAAGGACTTCTTCCAAACCTTCCCTGTGTACTGTTTCTGTAACTTGTTTTTAAAAGCCTCTGGTAATGGAAATTCCAAACCCAAAGACTAATGGCAAATGTTAATTCCAGTGAGCAGAGAAAGTTAGTGAGTGCAAGAGAAAATAGTGGTATGCTCAATGGCACTTTGATATTACATTACCTTTTCTGTTTTGCTGTAGGACAGCAAGAACCTGGAAATTTCAAAGGCTCAGCTAACTATGTCAGGAGTTTCCGTGATGTCTCTGAACTATTTGTACAAGTTTATATCCCTTTACGTTGCATAAGGAATAAATTTCTTGCTCAAATTCCTGAACTGACAATTGATAGCAGGAAATGGAATGAGTATGATTTCGACTATTAATATGATAGAGGAGAAAACACCCAATTTATAGTTTTGAGCAGGTTAATGTATCAAAAACCTCCAAAACATAAAGCCATATTTGAAATTATCTAACAGGGAACCATATTTAGCTGTCACTAGGTTCCCACTGTAAAAAAAGTTATAACACAGTCTAAAGGACTCAGAATTACTAAAAATATAAAATTAATATTCTAAGTTCATATTCTGAATGAATAAGTTAATGAAACATTGTAAAGGCTGCTAAACATTGTTATACTTTGGGCAAAGGAACACTGAGAAATGATCAACTGGTATTACTGTAGAACAGTTCTACTTTTCAAAGAAGGACTTAAGGCTCTTTGTGTTATATTTAATAATAATAAAAAAAAGTTAAGAATTCCTGCCTGGTTCTGAGAGCCACAATTTATGTATTTCTTTTGAAAAGATGCAGCAAAAATGTGTCTTTAATTTTTCTTCTTGCATTGCCGTAAGTAAAAATGTTCTAGGGCAAAAAGATTATGTGTAAGTTTCTGTTATGGTAGTGAGTGTGCTCTGACAGGTTGAGATACTGATATTGCCAAAGCAAAGGAGAATTTCAAGAAGCCCAAGATACTGAAGCCATCTGAAATGTAGAATGACTCCATCAACAGACATGCCAGGCCTGTGGAGCCCGAGTATCCAGGGTCCTGACAACTGCCTTCAATTGCTCTGGGAGAGGGATTATGATTTCAGAAGTGCAGCTGAAAGGCACTCACACCACATTCTGGAAAATTATTTTAGCAATATAATACACCAGTCTTTCTGAGCATAATATAGAAACTAGATGCTAGGGCTCAGGACACTCTATTGTTTCATTTTTGGAGTGAAGAATGTGTCTTTCTCTTTCTCTGATGCTTCTATTGGTTCTGTGATATCTGACATTGAAAATTTAATGTAAACACCATTTCCAGACCTTCATCTTACCACCTCTGTAATGATTTGTAAGAGTCACACCTGGACCTGGATCTCCTTGCTCTTTTAAATGAAACTGGAAAACGAACAGGAAGTAAACACCACCACCATCCCAACAAAAAGCAAAACAAAGCAAAAAAACCCACAGAAAAAGCAAAAACTACACATGAGGGCCACAAGGCCTAGTGCCAGTCAACATTCACTCCCAGAGTGGGGTAAATCACAGGGGTGTGTCTCAGTAGAGAAATTCCAGCCAGTACAACCGAGAAGAGAATGTCTCTGTTAGGAGAAGAAACGCAAACCCTGATAGCATCAGATGCTTTGCTTCTTGGGGAAAAGAGGAAATGCGGCTCCCCAGAATGTTGATTGTAGTACTGCATCATATTCTTGATCGCATCTTGGGCCATCTGTGATTCAAATGATTTCTTTCACTAAACTAAACTCCTTATAACAAGCCCACTAGAACAACAGTAGCAAAGGCTGGTTTGCTGTCTACAGTGACACACGCATACGAGCAGAAAAAGTGCCTTCTGGGATTAAGAGGGAGAGCAGACATAATGAAGACAGCTGATGAGACTTGTTTCTTGGTTGTGCTTCCCACAGACCAAATTAATTCCAGCAGATGAGTAAAAGATGGAAAGACATGCTAATTAGCAGGGTTTTTTTATGAACGAGTTCTGTACTTCAGGATCTAATTAGTTTTCTAGATAAGGCTTATGCTGTCTGTACTTTCAGAGGCAAAGGTGGCCAAATTTCTGTTTTTCCAATACAAAGGTTATGTTCATGTATTTCCAATGCTTGAAGAGAACTGCTTCAGATTGATGAATATTTACTTATATAGTCCATATATACCCTCTAGATGATGGGAGCCCTGTTTCACTACTGCTCTGGGGAATTACACAGCACAATACATTCTCCAAAGACAGGGAAGGTAAAGGGAACAGAAAGGGTTGCAAGTCATGGGTAAGACCATTATATCAGAGTGGTGGAGAACAGTCATGGTTGTGAGACAATAAACAGAGGGAGAAGAGAACAGGAGGAGTCTGGGGGGAACCACAGTAAGAGGAGAAAAGCCAAGAGAAATAGCCAAGATCTAATTGCTCTGCCTGCAGTTTATATGTTGAAGGAAGAAAACAGAAAATATTTAATGGAAACCAAGTATGGAAGGAAAAGAGGAATCTAGAGAAAAATATAAAAAAGAACTTAGCTAGTTAGAATAAACTGGCTATGAGGATAAAATAATTCCCTGGGAAATATATGTGAAATTTCCTGGGAAATATATGCGACTAGTTGTTTGCATCACATATCTGTAAATTTTGGGGAAAAAGATACGTATGATAAATAGTTGTGCTAGAAGAAATTGAGACCTAACACTCTGCTGGTTGCAGCCCAGTGCAGTGGATTTACTACCAAGACACATGTACTTTTAAAAATTCAAAGCCATGCTGGCAAGTAATTTCTTCCCAATTTTTATGCTGCAATTTGTGATCAATTAAGATGTTTGAAAACAATTACGAAAATCATGAAGGAGGCTGAAATACTAGTTCAGGGCCAAACTTGTACTAAATTTTGCATCAAGTCTGACTTCGGAAATACTCAGATATTTAAAGATAATGGGATGCTAAAATGTTTGCTGACTCATGACATCAATGAATAAAACCACAGAGGAAGTGTATGGTACTGTACTATAATGGTGGTAGCATGTAGTGAATAAAGCCTTAAGGACTGTCTTAGCATGCTTGGAAGACAAGCTCTGAGCCCCAAGACCACAATAGTAGAGGACAGAGGTTAATTAATTTGTTGCTGTTACTTGGCTTTGGTACTGGTCAACCACAAAGGATGCATTAAAAAGGCCACCCAACACTCCAGCAGCTTCTTGTAGTGTGACAGATCTAGGACTGTGCTGCCACAGGGGTAATAAAGACAGGCTCAGGCAGCAGCTTTTCTCTTCCAAAACTAGCTCACATTTCTAGGGAAATACTGAACAAAATAGAGAGGAAAGAATGAGATAGATGTAAAATTTAGCAATCATAATGAAACTCTGCATATTGAACTAGCATCAGGGTAGACTGATTCTCTCTTGCCAGACAGATTTGATTGCTTTTTAAATAGAATTATAAAATGTAATGGAAAGAGGGAATCCAAAATCTGCCTTGTATTTGACAGAATGTGTATTTGAAACAGATACCTCTCAAAACTTAATTCAAGGGGATTTAGGTGGTGGGAATGTCACTGGCTGAGTGGTAACACCTGTATGAGATCTTATGGTGAAACTGGCCATTGATCAAGTGAAGTCTTCAGCTTTCCAATAAAACAAAGAAATCTCAGTTTACTGTTTTGACAGGTATTATTGAAAGTATAATATAGTGCTGCCTCAATCAAATCAGTTACAGAGAGCACAGCAGTATGCAGATGAATGCTGCTTCCGCTGCAGGGGAAGGAATGGCCATGCTGATTTTCCTACCCAGATACATCCTGTGAGAGGAAACATCAAACACAGTCCACACTGTCTTGATCTGTTCCACTTAAAGTTATGGTAAAATTAATCTGCCTGCATGACATGTGTCCCTGAGGATTATTTATGAGATTGTGGTGTGAGAGACAAATCAGAAATTGGTGATGTGTGGTTGGAGAAGGAGCAAACAGTATGCAACATTCTCCTAAATTCTGGTTCAATGGTTAAAACATTTCACTGCTCACTGACTGCAGTGAGATTGGCATTGGCAGTACTCTTGGCAAAACCAATTTCTTCTTTCTGCCCCTTTCTAATGCCTCTAGACTTTCTGTCACCAAAGGAGGTTTCAGAGGTCCAAGTTGGGTGGAAGCCAGGCAGAAAGCAACAGCTTTTCTTATCATTAGTTTACACACCATTCTTAGTCTCTAGTCTTCTGGGGTTGCAGCTGGATCAAAAGATGGTTATGTGGATTAGATCCTGTTGCCTCTTTGCCTACGGTTCCACCAGAAGAGGAGAAGATGGGCCAAACTTCTGTTAAGATGTAACAAATCCAGGCAGCCTCTCCAGATGTTGGGCCCTGCCTGCAAAGCTGCAAACTCTATTCTCCAGTCTCTCCCATAGGACCAAAGTATCTCTAGACAGAATCAGTGAGGGATGATCTTCACCCTTTTGTGCAAAGGGAGTTCTGTCACTCACCATCCCACCAGAGAAAGATGAGCGCAGCAGGGGTCAGCTTTGCAGACATGGAGCTGCTTCATGCATGCCTGGGATTAGTGCTTATGTGTTGTGTATCCTTGTTTGCTGTGCAATGTGGTCTCTCTACACACTACGCAGTCCAGCCATGACATACCATTCCTTACTGTGCAGGAGCGATGGCTGCAGCATATCCAGAGGGATATTTCTGTTGCTGGGAAGTCAAGGTGTGAAACAGGATGATACCACCGTGCTCACTAAAAGGCAGAGTCTCCAAAACCAGAGGACACAAATGGCTAAAATTTTCTCTGTCACAGCAAAATGCTGGAGCATAGATTTAGTGCTGTGAGAAGAATTAGCAAGCTAGGCGTGAGGGAGGGAAATGAGGGGGGACGCTTAGTGAGCTGAGGGGCAGGAGGGTGGGAAATGATGGCTGAAAAGAGGAGGCACAGGGGACACTGGATGCTCCCAGTAATGTTCAGGGGGCCCATGTGCTGGATATGTGCTGCTCGTCATACTCACAAATGACGTGAAAAAAGGAGAACAGTGATGTGACAGAGATTACAAATGATGCGGAATTAGTCAGGCTAATAAAAACAAAAGCTTTCTGCAAAGAGTTGCAAAAGGGACTTCTTAAAATTTGAGTAACTGGATGGTGAAACAGTAGATGAAACTCCATGGCGATAACGGCAAACTGCCGCACAGGAGGACAAACAGCTGTGACTACAGATATGCACTGATGAGCTCTAACTTAGCTATCACATCTCAGGAAAAAAGATCTCAGAGTAATTGTGGATAATTCAATGAAAATATCAGTATCATGTTTGGGAGCAGTGAAAAAAGCAGCTGAAAAGTTAGAAACCACTGAAGGGGGAGACAAGAAAACATCACAGCGCAGCAGCAAATCCCCAGTGTACTCACACCTTACATCACACAAGCCGTTTGGCCTCTTCCCTGTTCCTTCTTCACAAAATTTTTTAAAAACATAGCTAGAAAATGCTCAGGAAAGAGTACTTAACACGACTGGCAGTATGGAATAATTTCCATATGAGGAGAGCCTAAATAGATGTGCTGCCCTTGGAAAGCAGATGACTAAATCACAGAGGTATATAAAATATATATGAAATATATATTTACATTAAAAATATATAAAATATGCCACACAAGTGGCATGAAGATGCAAATAGGGAACAATAGCTATTATTCCTTACAATACGAGCACATCATGAAATTGTCAGTCAGGTTCAGAACAAACAGAAAGAAGTATTTCTTCAAGCAGCTTATAATTAAATTGTGGAACTTGTTGCTACAGGATGTCATGGAAGCTGAAAGCATAAATGAATTAAAAATGTGATTAGATAAATTTATGGACATACCTCTATCAAAGGCTGTTAAACAGAAGGATGCGGTTTCAATATCTGACTTGGGAAATCTTTTAGCAAAGATTGCAGGAAATCTGCAAGGATATATTGAGGAAGGAAGGCAGAGGATTTTCACTCCCTGTGAAAGGGAGTGATTTTTCATCCTGGTTTCCCTCTCTATGTGTACTTTCTCTAATCAGCTGCAACTGGACCCTCTCGGAGACAGGATCCTAAGCAATCCTTTGGCTTGACTCATTATGGCTCTTCATAATTCTTACTCTATTTCCTTTCTCCTTTCCCTTTATCTGTCTTCAGTTTTTATAACCAAACCATTGGATTAGCTAAGACTCTCAGTAGCATAGCTCCTGGGTGACCAGAATTTACAATGCTTTTTGACTCCTGGGAGTATTGGACAGTTCACCTGTGTCTTGTCTTAATGCTTAGCACCTGGCAAAATGGGGAGGATTTTTAATTAGCTCCTGGGTATGTGAGCCATAGAGGTTTTTTTCCTTGATGCCTCCTGGAAAAGTTTTTGAAGACAGTGCTAGGCAAGTATGGACAGTTGTCTGAGGCACAGAACAGACCAGAGTTACAGTTCTAATTACTGGTGACGTGTTCCTGGATTGACTGTGATAGTGGACAGTGACAATATGTAGTGAGTTGAGCTAGGTTGAAAAAAATCTGTATAAAGAGCTATTCTTCATGAATGAATTTCTGTTACCGAAAAGACCACTTAAATGCACAAATAAAAAATGTGTAAATGATCCAGCTCTGGAACAGGCAAACACCAATTGGGGGAAAAAAAGAACAGCTAAGAAATGGAATCTGGAAATTAGTTTTAAAAAATGACCTCTCTCTTGTAAACTGATACATCTGGGAATCACTCTGCCCTTCCTCCTTCCCATATTCGTGTTTTCAATGGGAGGCAGAAATGTTGGTGGGTACATAGAAAAGCAGAGGTTAAATGAACAGCAACAGGAAAATGAAATCACAGTGGTATATAGAAATGGAAATGGGGATGGTCAATTTGATCTGTATATACAGAGGCATTATGTCATGAAGTCGCTTCTGATTTAACTGTAGTAAAGCATGTCTATGATGCTGCATCTAGGTTCAGAAGACTGTTAATAATAAAACCAGAACAAATTACACAAAGTTCAAAACCTGCAGCAAAATGAAAATAGTGAGTGACTTTTGGGAAGCTATGAATACATCAGCAAAGAAAACACCAGGGAGGGGGAAAAGTTGTTTAAGCTAAAGTACACTGTTGGCACAAGAACAAATGGCTGTAAACTGGCCATGAATAAATTCAGGCTGGAAATCAGAGGAATTTGTCTAGCCCTAAGAGGAGTGAATTTTTGGAACAGCTTTCCAGTAGAAATAAGAGGGACAGAACACTCTACCTCATTTTAAAATGACAGTGAACAGTTTATGTGATATTGTTGCCTGAAATAGAAGAGGACTGTGCCTGGCAAGCCACGAAGTCCCTCATATTTTTGTATTTTAAGCAATTCTGTATTATAAGATGAAGGAAGATTTGAGAACATAAACATTTGAAGGGCAGAGGGAGAAGTACTTTCTTGAGAAACTTTCTGAGAGTGAAGTGGTTATGCAATATTTACTCAAAGGAACTCATGGATGACTCATCATTTGGGTTGTCTAAAATAAGACTGAATAAAGCAGTAATCCAGGTACTTTCAAGATGTGCCCTGCAGTGGCCAATGTAATGAACAAGGCAATTTTAATTGGCCCATCTTCATCATGAGTCAACATTACAGAGCCTTGAAGGATCAAACCCTGGAGCTCACTGACAAATATATGACACACAGGGAGATGGATCCTCTGAAAGTTGCTGGAAAGGAGGAAATAGTGACTAAAAGTTATGCCTGTTGGGCTGGGGACTCCTACCTGCTCCCCTCAGCTCGAAGGCAATTGGTGTCAGGTTTCCACATTGTCACTATGAGCAGGGTCTGCATCCTAGAAAGAAGCCTGTAGGGAGATATAAATTTCAAGAGGAGCTTCAGAACCAACATTTCCAGGTACGTGGTTCAAAATATCATGAAAGAACCTCAGATTCTGAGACCAGGTGGCTTCAGGAAAGTTCCTATAACTAAGGCACTAACCATGGAAGTCAGTACCTGAAAGATCAGACCTCAGATACAACGATTGGCCAGTGCAGACTACAAAATTAGCTTCTAATTTTAGTTTTATCTTTAAACAGCTGCTTCTCTCTGAAGATGACTTTTTTTGAATATTAAGCTGCCATCTAATCTTATGTTTCACTTTGGGAAAATATGATGTTAGAAATGCTCAGTGATCCCCTCTCCTCTTTCTCAGGCACACAGGAAGGTCTTCTGTCATCTGAATGAAAACCATAGCAGTAGGTTTTCTGGTGAGAGCTGCTGGAACATTGTTTTCCAGATTAATGGTGAAAATGATGGTATAGAGACTGAAACACATGGAAGATACAGTAGGATAGAAGAACAGGTCAGAATGTTTTTCTCTTACAAGAACAGTCACTGGTGGTTAGCTTTAGTGCATCTTTGAAATAATAGACTGGATCCTTGGTAATGTATCACTGTGGCTCTAGGCACAATGCATATTTTAGAGAGTGTTATTATTATACCAACAGGTAATGGCTTCACAGTGGTGGTTTTAGTGAACTAGAACAGATCTTTAATGGAGGATGAAGATATGAATTCTAACTTCATTGATTGTCTTTTTTAATGGAAAATAAGCCATAGTAAAAGCAGACGTATTTGGGAAATTAAGCTATCTGAATGAGTTTTCTGATTTTAATTCAAACTAAAGTTTTTATTCTTTACATTTTAAGACTTGTTCCCATGTATATCAGTAGAAGGCCATTTCATTGTCCTCAAGAGAGATCTTTTAATCTACCCCCTTGACATTTGTATTTCTTGATTAAAAAAATATGCACTTGGAGCATTTAGTATCTGACCATGCACACTTGCACAACAGATATCAAGCAGCTAGCCTTAATATACAATCAAATTGCTAAAAGCATTGAAATTTGGGGCTCTGTCCAAGACCGATGTATGAATAATTAAAGTAAAAGTTCTCACATTTCTTTTTCATGAACTCAGTTGATGTAACTTTCACTACTGAGAATACCAGAGCTGGACAAAACCCTGTCAGCAATACTTTCACCACTAGGAATACAGGCTCAGAATCATGAATTATCTCCTACTGATTCTGCTGAACTGCTTCAGCTAGGAGGTGGAAATGCAAATCCAGAATCCAAACCACTATTTTGAGATAGTGTCATTTAAAACATTTAACTTTCACAGAAGTTATCATAATAGCCAAAAGTATTTCAAAACTTATTTTATATAAATTAGTGAAAAAGTAAAGATGCAGGAAAACTCCCATGTATCTACCATAAATGAGCACAAAGGCAATTAAGCTAGTAGCTTAATACAGCTGCAAGTAGGAGATGCTAAGAAAGTTCTGAGAAGTCATAAAAAACCAAAATCACAAATAATTCCTCCCTGTTTCCACAAGGCAAACCTCAAGCAGCTTTTAAGTTTTCAACTCTATATTGAATCATGCGGTCACTAGTTATGTGATCATCTCATTTTGATTTCTCACCCCTGGCTGGAGAGTCAGAGTCGCCAAGATTCCCCCCTTTTTCAGAAGCCTCTTTATGAATGTCACAAGAATTGTGTACATGATACGGAGGAAGAAATCAATCCTGTCTTCCAGGTTAATTTTGTCCAGAATGGTCTTGTGAAACCTGTTCTACTAGCAGCTGAACAGAGACACTGCTGACCTGAAATGCTTTCTATCAGCATCACAATCCCCCTTCCATCTGGAGTTAGCATTTCTCCTGCTGTCCTGGGAGCCCAGTTATCTCACTTCCCCACCCTCCCCACCCCCCCCCCCCCAGCCCCTATCTCCACTTTGCTTTGTTGATTGAGGTCCTAGAGCTCACAAAGCTCCTGCTGCCCGGGGGTAGATGACAGAATTACGCAAACGTGGTCTTTCCACCACTTGAAGGCACGGCAATCTTTAGAAGGGTTGATAAGACTTCCTAGTGTAAAGCACAGAGAATATTCAACTACTTTCACTTGCTTGAATTTTTCTCCCAAACTCCCCAAGCTGTGTGAAGGGCAAAAGCTCATTTCCTCTTACAGCATCTTTCACTGGCTCTTATCTATTTCTGTTTTCTTATCTATTTCTCTACCATGTTCAGCTGTAATGAGTTGATAAGAACTCAGATAAGGAAATTACAATGAATGGGACCTTGTTTTTTAATTCTTGGGCACAATAAGGACAGATTCTTTATGCCTTACTCTAGGAAACCCTGTAATGTTGCTTGTGAGTTGCAAAACCCACTTTATTGTCACACAGATGAGTCATAACCTGTAGTTCTGTTTTCATAAACATAACGTTGGTGGCCAAAAGTTGTATGTTGATGCTTACTACGAACTTTCCAAGGCAGCAATTCATCTCAGCATTTTGAGGAAGGTAACATTCTCTTCACAATCCAGCAGAGGGCCCTGGATCTGATTTCACTTTTTTTTTTTGGCAGAAGATTACTTTAATTACACAATGGGGCTGTTCATGAGAAACCAGCAGAGCCCTGCTTTCAGTTCAGGTTTTGATTTTTGCAAAAGTTAAGTTACATTAAGAAAAGAACATGCCACATGGTATAAAAACAAACAACCAGGCTTATTTACTTACCTACTCACTCCACTGCAAAATGCAGAGAATAAAAATGATGATTTTAGGGGTTAGTTATATCAGGGATTAATCCTGCCTGGTTTTGCTTTTTCAGCACTGACATCAGCTAGAGTTTGGGGAATGTAGGCTTGTGTTCATTGCAGACATTTAATTCACAAAATAAAGCCACAGATGAGTAGAGCTGGTAAGAATTTGCAGGTTGTTCTCTCCAATTTGAATAATGTGATATACAGAATGCACTAGAAAGTGATTTTGAAATGTAAAGCAATAATGTTCCCTTTGAAGAGCTGATATCAAGTGCTAAATGATATATCAATTAAATGCAAAAACAAATCCCAACCCTGCAAATGTTATACAAAACCAGCTTCTTTGAAGTCAATGGGACTAATTACAAATATAAAATAGAGCCTGGTTCTACAGCACTTCTGTTAACTGGAGTTTAATTTCATGAATTTAATAAAAAATAGATTAAAGGTCTTAGAACAACTCTAGCTTGGCTTCAAACTGGCAAAATGCAATGCCTGCCTGACTCTGCCATCTGTGGGTCTCTAGCACCCAAGCAGCTCAGAATTGTGTTTAACTTTGCACTGCAGAGCATTACAGTTCTCATATCATAGATGAGGTGTGTGGGCACCAACTGGCAAAGAGTTATATTCAGTATTATAGCCTAACTATTCAGTATTATAACACCCAACCTTAAGGCAGGTAGAGTGCATTGGGTTTGTGTGGCAAGGTTTTAGTAGCAGGGGGGGTTACAGGGGTGGGTTCAGTGAGAAGCTGCTGGAAGTTTCCCCTGTGTCCGACAGAGCCAATACCAGCCGGCTCAAAGATGGACCTGCCACTGGCCAAGGCCAAGCCCATCAGCAATAGTGGTAATGCCTCTGTGATAACGTATTTAAGAAGGAAAAAAAAAGTTGCGGGGCACACAGAAATGGCAGCCAGAGAGAGGAGTGAGAACATGTAAGAGAAACAACCCTGCAGACCCCAAGGTCAGTGCAGAAGGAGGGGAGGAGATGCTCCAGGCGCCGGAGCAGAGATTCCCCTGCAGCCTGTGGGGAAGACCATGGTGAGGCAGGCTGTCCCCCTGCAGCCCAGGGAGGTCCACGGTGGAGCAGATATCTACCTACAGCCCGGGGAGGACCTAATGCCAAAGCAGGTGGGTGCCTGAAGGAGGCTGTGACCCCATGGGAAGCCCATGCTGGAGCAGGCTCCCAGCAGGACCTGTGGCTCCGTGGAGAGAGGAGCCCACACTGGAGCAGGTTTTCTGGCAGGACTTGTGACCCTGTGGGGGACCCACACGGGAGCAGTGTGCTCCTGAAGGACTACACACCATGGAAGGGACCACGCTGGAGCAGTTCGTGAAGAACTGCAGCCCGTGGGAAGGACCCACGTTGGAGAAGTTCGTGGAGGACTGTCTCCCGTGGGAGGGATCCCACGCTGGAGCAGGGGAAGAGCATGATAAGTCCTGCCCCTGAAGAGGTTGAAGTGGCAGAGACAACGCGTGATGAACTGACCATAAACCCCATTCCCTGTCCCCTTGCACCGATGGAGGGGGTAGGTAGACAATCTGGGAGTGAAGTTGTGCCTGGGATGAAGGGAGGGGTGGAGGGAAGATGTTTTGAGATTTGGTTTTATTTCTCATTACCCTACCCTGGTTGATTTAATTAGTTAATTTTCCCCAAGTTGAGTCTGTTTTGCCTGTGATGGTAATTGGTGAGTGATCTCTCCTGTCCTTATCTCAACCCATGAGCCCTTTGTTATATTTTCTCTCTCCTGTCCAGCTGAGGGGGGTGGGGGGAGTGACAGAACGGCTTTGGTGGGCACCTGGTGTCCAGCCAGGGTCAACCCACCACATAGACCCAGCTCAAAAGAGCAACTAGACACATCCGTTATTTGCTGTCTAGTTTGGTTTGAGGTAGAGTTGCCATACTCAGGGCTGACTGGGCAACAGGCAACGGCCTCTTGCTTAGATACCTTCTTCTCATAAGAAATATTTAAATGAATAATTAGAAATGGGGAGTTCTGAGCCTGATTTTGATTTATGGATTGGCCCTGGTGGCTGCTGTAAAGATGTTCTTGGTTCTCATTTGTATACAAAGCAAGAAAATTAGGTCTGTGCTATAAAAAATGGAGGAAAAGACTATGTTGCTCATTAGGGGAATACAAGTCCCAGCTATCAAGGTTACACTGAGGCAGCTATTGCAATGTTCAGTTTTATCATATGCAGACTTCTCTGTCCTCAGACCTCTTACATTAAACTTGATCTCTTATGTTACCTATTAGCACTGTATCTTTAGATGAACCAAAGGCATGCATGTAGATATCTTCATAACAACTATTAGAAGCACTGCTGATTACCTCCAGGTGACAGTTGCTTAGACGTATCTCTGGGCACAAAGCATTGTGTCTATCAAGAATGTGTTGCCTTTCACTGCGGTTTTGTCAATATTGGCATATTGCAGCAGTTCCGGGTCTTAGGGATGGTGGATGTGCCTCTCAGTTACACTAAAAGGTATAATCTCTTGTGTGTTTTAGACATGATTGCAGGTCTTATTATCTCCATCGGCTGAATCTCTGATACCCTCTGGGCTATGCCAAATCCTAAATGAAAGCATATCAGGCCATTTCTGTTTCCTCCAGCACGGAAGCTGTAATCTTTCGTATCTATGAGTTTCTGAGATGTGCAAACAGTACATTATCAACGCTGTATCAGCATAAATCAGGACTCAGACGCTAACCTCTAATGGACTTGCTGTGGAGCTGTGTAAGTGCACAGAGCACTCTGTGCAAAATAGATTCTAATGTAATGCAAGGGAATGAGAATTCATAAAAAAACCTGTTTCTGCTTCCCTGGCAGCTGGCTGTACCTTTTGGGTACAAACCTAACTATCCTATGATGGAAACAATTCTGGTTAGACCTTTGTCACACTTTCTTCAGCTTCTCCCAAAAGTAGATTTGTGGGTATTTTTATTGTTTTTTTTTTGTTTGTTTACTTTTGCTGTTTTACCAGTATCAAAACCATTACCCATATAAACTTCTGGGCACTGTATGATCTGTTCAGAGCTCACATAGACTGTCTTGTCTGATACTTTCTTTTCAGCTGGGTCATTAACAGTGAAATTAAATAGCACCAGACCCATTGGTGTCAGTCTGAACATTTTTTCTCAGTGATGACTGGCCTCTGAAACTGCTCTGCCAGGGCTTGAAGAAGGAAGTCCTGTTCCATGCAGCTGGGAATCTCTGACAGGACAAATTCTAATGCTTCTTCTTTTAATAACCCTGGGCTGGGCTCCCAGGATGAGCACTGTAAAAAGAGAAAAAGATTACTGTTCTAAAGATGCTCGTGAACAACACTTGCGATAGCACACAGAGATCCTGCTGACGCATGGAGTATGTACTTGCAAATAATATCACCAGCTAAGATCATGGATTCAGATTCAGACTCCAGGTCCAGTGTCCTCCAGGACAGGGAGTCATTTCAATAGACATATATTCTAGAGGTGAATGCAGACCTTTTCAGACAGAGCACTTTGATGGCAATTCAGCTACCAAGCACTGCTCAAACTAGGCCACTACTGAATGTATCTTGCATATGCAGAGCTCCACCTACTCACCTGTCTACTCTGCTCAGCTCTCCTTCTCTACATAGAGGTTGAAGCTGGGAAGAAGGGGGAAACAGGCTGTGTTCATCAGAGGCCCAGTAGGTTTTCTCCTATCTGACACCTGATACACACACATCCCATGGCTGTGCCTGCTCATGTGGTCAACAGTTTTGCTGTTTAAGTTCCTGTCACTGGATTTCCTTGCAAAACTCCCTTTTCAGAGAAACAGAGGTAATCCTCACTGCTTCTAGAGCAGCTGTTGATGTGGAGGGAATGAAGGACAGAGCAGTCAGTCAGGCTTACTCGGGGAAGGCACCACCTTTAATCACATTTCATTACAACTGGAGGGCTAGAGATGCTGAAAGCTCTAGCGTGATGTGGGAATTAAAGGGCCAGGCAGGGACTTTATATACTGCTTTGGTACGGCTATAGCCAGGCAGACCTCAGAGCGATGAACTGTCTGCTAACGACTGTGGCTGTGAACTTTGAAAGTGAAGGAAGGTTAAATTACACAATATGTAGTAAAAATGCTACTATTTAGACTTTGGTATTTTTGAAATTGCACTTACTAGAGGCCCCAGTTGAATCAATCTTCCCATTTTACAGCATGTGGTAAGAGATGGTCCTTTCCAGGAGATCGTTTTCAGAGCTGCAGTTCTGGATTGATTACCTGTCTCATCTCTGCAGCTGTTCATTACAAAGGAGAGCACACCCTACAGAGCTGTTTGTCCGGGAAGGTTGTTATTACACCCGGACTCAAACTTCTGTCTTTCCTGGGCCTAACTAGTTTTGCTGTTGCTTTCCTGGCACTGGGACGCTTGTGCTTTCAGCACCACAATTGTGTCTAAGACACACTGGCTGGTGTAGAAACTTAATCCAGGTTACAAAGCAGTGCTGGGATAGGAGCCTGTGTGGTGGGTCCCACGGGTGCTGTGGGGGGAAGCGGCGAGGTGCATGATGCCCTGAAGCTCTGTAGAAGGTTGGGGTACCTATTTGAGACAGGCCTGAAGCATTGGCCTTGGCAGTTGTGGCAGTGGGAGGAGTAGATGAAGAGGACCTTGCAGAGGCTGCCTGGCCCAGCTTCATTGCCAGAGCTTGTGGAGATGGAGGGGGAGAAGGTGTGAAGACCAAAGGTCCAAGGGCCTCTCTCAGAAGGACCATTGTGCGAGAGCTGCTTGATGGACCTTTGCTGTGGGGAGAGCCACCACCATGGGTCAGCTTTTCTCTCAAGCCATTTGACTCTCTGTAGTGACAGTTTTGAGTAGTTTGGCTTGCCCAGGAGGAGTCTTTATTCTCACCAGATTTCCAGCCTTGCTTTGGGAGTCCCAACAGCTCTCTGTGCCTTGTAGGGCAGGCTTGTGCCTGATTTACCCCACAGCATGGCTCCTGGGGTTTCTACCTGACTGTGTCCGAATGAGATCTGGTTGCATGCTGTGGAAGGAAGTTCATGCATGCTGGCCAGGCCAGTGCTGTCATACACTCCCAGAGGTTTGCCTGTTTGGGAGAGAGGATGAGACACACAGGTGGAAACCAGGTGGTCTGCAGTGCAGATGTGGTGAATTGAAAACCAGACTGTAGCTGCTACAGTGCTGGAGTCTTTTCTATGGGGTAGGGGAAAGTTGTTTTACTTACCTTCATTTTCCTATTTATATTAGAAGCCTTTTCTCTTTTTTTTTTTTTTTTTTTTTTTGCTTTGCTTTTTCCTATTGCAATTCATTTATTCTAAAACCTGAAGAATAAATCCTCAGGGAAGAGGAGATGATTTTTTTTCTATTGCTGAATCAGTTGATATACCCTGCCAGGTCCTATGCTCTTTGCCGGTAATGTTACATCTGAGACCAAAAATCCCCTCAAGGTTCAAAGTCATTTTGGCCCAGCAGCATACATCAGCCCCAGAACACAAAGGGAAAGAGAAGCAATTTGTGTGTATGTTTTCAGACTTCATACATTCAGAGATTTATAATGTCCAAAGGGAAGAGCAAGAGAATTAAATACCAATGAGCAGAGATAGATGACCCCTGCACAAGTCAGTTTTCAACACAATACCATACAAATTACTGAGAGCTTTTGTAAATTCATTGAAAACAGAAATACATCATCTTTGTTCCTTTGTGCTGAATATTATTTAAACTCACACCTCTCTTAAGCACACATTTGATTAAATCTTCATCCAGCCTGATCCTCCTGCAGGGATCTTAAAAACCCCTGTAAAATCTCTAGTGACTTAACTTTATACATGACAGCCCAGGTTATGCTGAGTTCAAAGTTTTCTGTACAAGCATGCAAAATGGATCAGTCAAGCTTTCTGAGTATTTGTCCTGTTGTTCCTGTTGAATTTTTTTTTTTTTTCATCCTGGCAAACCAGAGCTTTGCTATCAGAAACGTATGCACCACACCTGTGACGGTCAGTAGGAGCCCAGGATTTGCATCCAAGGTTTGAAATTGCACCTCTAGTTTCCCACCCGATATTATGTGGTGATGAGCAGGGCTGATTGTATTGCATGAGACTGTTCCAGGTCACCTGGGGACTGTACAGGAACCAGTGAAATAAAGCCCTGGGTTGCACTACAATTGGAATCCCTGAAGCAAAAAACACTTTTCTGCTTTATTTATGTTCTTATCCTTGCTTGTCCCCATTTCTCTTCAATAAGCAGAGCCCACAGTCCACACTCTTTCCTCTAAGTCTTTTACTATAGTAACACTGTCTGTGTTCATGCCAGCAGCCCTCAGATCATGATAACCTTTTTGGTCTGTAGAAACGAATCATTCCTAGTGTGTGTGCACACATTCTGATGATGCTGCATTATCAGAAGACCTTTGTGATTGCATATTGCTCACACAGCAAAGCTGTCAGGGGCTCAGTGCTCTTACAGACCTTCTCCTGAGCCCCCCAGTCCATTACCGATGCACTCAAATAGTATCATAAGGCTGCCCCAGAGAGTGATGGACACAAAAGAAAACTGGGAAGTCTGAACAAGGACAGGTATTAAGATCTATGGGAAGACATATTTTTGAAAACATACTGAATATCATTAACATCATTAATAGTAACTCTGAAGTCACCAGAATCTTGCAGGAATCATAATCAGACAAAATGTGGTACATGACATGGTATATGTCAAAGGGGGAACCATGAATTAGGTAAATTCATCTCCTTTGCTCATGACATGAGGTTTAGGTGTGGGATTTGGCGATACAAACATGATGACTAAAATTATATGCTACTGAACTGCAGCAAACACCATCCTATCTTGACGTAAACAAATAAAGAAAATCTAATGAGCTTGTGCATGTAAGGCAGGTTGAGCACACTGGAAGGGCATGTTTTCACCATTGTTCCATGAAGACGTTAAATAATGCTTAATTAATAAACGCTTTATGTGTGAGTTACAGGAGAGTCAGAATTCACAACGAGGGGTTCAGTGGAGCTGCAGGGTTCAGGCAGCTTTTTCCATAGTGGTACCCTCAATCAAAAAACTTGAAGCTGGTATCAAACATACGTTTTCTGTCTATCATTTCACGTGTCTTTGGAGGATGGATTACCTGGAAGTAACTCACACGTAAAGCTGAATTTGGTAGACTGTGTTGTGTGACACTTACCTCTGTAATTGTTTTAACAAAGCAGTGGCTAAATAGAAGATTCCCTGGTAGTCTTTATCCTCTGGATAACCATATTTCAGCAAAGCGGTTTGGAGTAGTTTTTTTATTCTAGCTCAGATGGTCTAGCATGCTGTGTTAAAGCATATGTTGCCCTGAAAAGTAAAATGACCTATATAATAATGCTGATCTTGAAATAGGGTGTAAATCATAGAAAAGGGAGAAGTGGGTTTGATGTCATTGTTTTTCAGTAATTAATCACACGGGGAAGCTCAGAACAAGAAGGTATTGGTGGTTAGGTCCACATTGTCTGTTGAGATCTGCCTCAAATACTAGCTCACTGACCTATACCATGAGTTTTCAAGCATGGCTATCAGGGCAGGCAGAGCCTCAAGGGTCCACTTGTGCATACAAATGCAGTTCATGATGGTATGTCATGAATCATGTTTGCAGAAGCTGTCCCGCAAGACATCAGAGCTTACAGGGCAGACAGAAGATGGTATACCTGGTTTATAGCTACTTCTGAGGTGTTTTTTCATGACAATATAGAAACAGACATGTGATTTTCATTTTTAAAGCCAAATCTTGCTGGTCTTAGCCTACAGTATCTCCACAATAGAATTGTACCACGCAACCCCAATCAGAATAAGGCCTTACTCTTTAAAATCACCCTTGCTACTTAGAGCTTGAGACAGTAGAGTTTATCTGCATTCACATCAGTCACTTCACTTCCACTGTGATTTGGCTAATCTGAAGCATGTTGCTCACACTGGCACCGTTGGCTGCAGACGTCCAAAAGGACACCCCTGTCCCTGATCCACCCCCCCATGCTAAGGAGCCCATCTTTGAAGGGCCATGGGAGCTGGAACTGAGCAGCATGGACTCAGGCAGCAGCAGAATAGCTCCCAGAAATAGAACTTGGACTGGAGTGAGGATAAGGGTGGCAATTCCCTGGGAAGATAACACAGATGGAAATGCTGGAGACTACTTCTGAAGCTTTTCAACTTGCACTGTGGGCTTACCCTGAACTTCCTCCCCCGTTGCCTAGAGAGAGTAGAAACGTGTTAAGTTTTCAAACCCAAGCATAAGCATGCTGGAGCTGGAGAGGGTCTGAAGCATGCCTAGGGGATGCTGTGACATAAAGATCACAGCTGGAGATCTGTTGCTGCAACAGGCAAAGAGCCAGATGGGGCTGAAGTCGTCTGGCTGCGGCAATTACTCTCCACTTTGTAGCTTGACTTGTCATACCACGAGAGAGAGGTCCTTCTGCTGGACAGTAAATTCCTTACTTTGACCTGTCAGTGCCAGAGCTCCATGCAATGCAGGAATGATCCCGTACCATTTACCTGACTCCCTTTCCTCACCTGTAAAAGGATGGCAAGGATACTGGTTCCCAGTGCACCTGAGAAGTGTCACAGATCCCGCTCTGTACTTTCACCTTTGCTATATCTCATGCCACTGCTGCTTTCCCGAACAGCAAGGATTCCTGAGAGTTCACACCACCTCTGTAAGCAAGCAAATACAATGGCACACCAAAAAGAGGGGGGGAAAAAAAAAAAAAAAAAGGCACACACAGACACCTGCTGTGAGTTTATTTTGACAAGTGTCATTTAGATGCAATAAGCTGTGATCTTCTCTCCGGCGTGGCTGCAAACAGAAGGGAGCCGACTGGGAAAACAACCCCAGGTGCTCGGGAGCAGAACGCGGCTCCTTCCGCAGGGTTGGGGGGCTGCCGGAGGGAGGGGGGATTGGGGAGCTTTTCGGATGCGCTTCGCCGTGGGCTGTCTTTCCCCTCTCCGCCAAGCCCGGAGGTGCGGGAGGAACGAGCGGCGCGTTCCCACGGCGGGCGCGTTGCTGAGCCCGGCCGTGGGGCTCGGGGGGATGCTCTAGAGAGGAGGGGATGCAGAGGAGGGGGATGCGCGCTATGTGGGGGACCGCAGGAGAGGGGAGGGAGGCGTGTGCCTGCCTGGAAGGGGGCACTTCTTCCCTTGTACGCACAAGCCGATGCCTACCCTGCCGAAGCAGTTAAACGGGGGAGAGCAGCAGCCAGGCTGGCAGATTCCTGCCCTGTGATATGCCAGCCACAGGGTGACGCAAGGGCTGGAAGGCTCCAACTAACAAGCCATTTTCACCTGCGTAATAAGCGCTAGTGGAGATACAGCAACAGCAGCAGCAGCGGCGGCTCCGAGTCCCCGCAGCCGGCCAGCCTCCAGCCCGGCCGCAGCACCATCCAGCCCCCGGCGGCCACCGCAGCTTTTTCGGTGGCTTCCCGCTGCAGCCTGAGAGCCGGAGACGAGCGGCCGCCTTGCAGGCAGCATGTCAGCCCCGCCGGACCCCCAGGACCTGCTGCTGTCGGGCACTGGGGTGCACTGGGCTGCGGACGGGGCGGACCAGTATGCAGCTGGGGCTCCGCTGCGAGATGGAGATGGGGCTCAGCAGCGGGAACAGCTGGTTTTCGGCTCAGCCAGGGAACACCCGCCCGTTGCCATGGCGACTGCATCCCCAGGTAAAAGGCGAGGGGTACCCAGGGATGCTCAACAAAGGGGCCCTGGCAGCAGCATCTCCTGCTTGTCTCGTTCCCGTCCCTTCCCCGGTTCTTCCCCCAGCCTGGCTGCTTGGAAACATTGCTAATGAGTTAGTGAGCGCATGTAGGAAAACAGAAAATAACGAGCAATTGCGGCCTTTGCAAATAATAATTTTTGCTGATGGGGGGTGGGGAATGCAGGACCCGGCCAAGTTCCCTAAAGCTCTTTGCACTTTGCTAGGCACAGGACATCCAGATTTCAGTCAAATGTTGGAGGGCATTTGATTTCACCTGACTTGATGAGGCTCTGTCCTCGTCTGTTGTACACCTGTACACATCTGGAGTGACGGATCTCAAAGGAGTTACTTCAGCTATTCCCCGTGCACCTGGAATTCCTGCATGGCCCCTTATGTTATTTAAACGTGTGGCTTTTAATGGAGTGCCTATTCTGAAGTGTTTGTGTGTTTCCTGCATGCTTTTGAGACACATCCATTTAATTGTGGACTTTTTAGTTGCTGTGTTTTCCTCCTTTTGCTTTTTTAGGTGTCTTTGACTTAAGATGCATTTAGTTTAGCTAGGGACTGCAGGTTCGTGGATTTTCAGTTTACTTTTGGGATTTATTTGATTTCCGTTGGTTTAGGGTTCCTTTCTTTAGTGGGTGTATTAATAGCAGGTATATATCTATAAAGGAACCCCAGAAGGCTTCAGCTTCCAGTAGCTCCTGGTAGAAATGTTTGGGGAAAAATTACTCTCTTTCCTTCTTGGTGACACTTCCCTACTTTCTTTCCTACTGCCACCCATCAGAGAACCCAAATAACCCAGCCCTGGGGAGGCTGGTGGATCCCATCTAGATTCCTCTTCACTAGGAAGTAGATGTTTCCATTATACAGCCTGACTTGTCTTGAGTAAGTTGAGGGTCAGGGCTTGGGACGGGAATTGGTCTCCATTATGCAATAGCTGCAGAAGCATTAGGAACTGCGTTTTTGGGCTGAGTCCTTTCTAATCCCCTCCAGTCAATCAGCACAGAGAGTAGCTGGCCAGAAACAACACAGTCTGCATGACTACGTGTATTATTCCACTGATACCCATCTGTATGTTTTTTTCAGGGACTGAGTGTGCATCTGTGCATGTGTGCGCTCTCAACATGGATGTTTCCCTGGTGCTTTTCTGTCTGCTTGATGCTACCGAGTTCAGTAGTAAAATAGGATCTAACGCCCATAGGCTGATGTGGGAAATGTTTTGCTGTTTTGTAGCTTTGGGCAGGCAGCTAATCTGCTGATGTGCTGCTCATTCGCTGATCTGCGTGGTGGGTTGTGAAACGTGACTTTTTACTGGAGGTAGAGGCAGATGGCTTGTAATGTAAGGCTGTTGTAGGTGCAGGGGGAGTGTGTGTGAAGAGGGGCAGGATTGGGGTTTCCAGGTAGGGTTGCCTCAACAGTATCATGACATGAAGAAAGGGGAAAAGATCTTGTGAGCTTTTGTTGTTCACTGATGGATAAAAATACGGCCATGCTGAATGTTAGCGTACAGAACAAAGAGGGGTGGTCTCTTAAATTGTGTAAATCCCCATTAAGTTGAATGAGTGTGATACTGCTTACATTTAATGAAGGCTTCTTCAGGCTTAACCTGATCTGTAAATTCAGGCTTATAGAATGCAGAATAGACAGAATGAAAGAAAGAAAGAAAGGAAGAAGGAAAGAAAGAAAGGAAGAAGGAAAGAAAGAAAGAAAAGAAAAAGAAAAAAGAAAAAGAAAAAAGGAAAGAAAAGGAAAAAGAGAAGCAAAAAAATTTAATTTTTGGCTTTTGGAATCCTCTGCGAAAGGGCTTTAGACATGTTTGTTTGCATGTGTCAAACTGTGGCAAGGTGGAGATAAAGTGAGCAATACAGACCTTTTTGGTGTTTGCTAGCTGTGGATTGACAGACTGTCAAATTAGCAATATCATAAGAGCAGTAATGTGTTTTAAACATTTCCATTTTGTTCTCCCTGTTTAATAAAGTAACTGTTATGTGGTTGTGCGTGTGTCTAGCCGACCATGACAGACAGAGCAGCATCCCAAACAGTGCAGTCCTGTGCATGCAGTTGCCTTTTCCGTTTGTGGCTGCAGCACCTGTATTTCTGTTCCACATTACCTAGTCAGCTGCAGCTCCCGCTCCCTTCACCGGGGGAAGTAAATAATTTCCCTGTTCTCTCTGTGTGACTAAATATTCTTAAGTTGCTGAATAAGAGGTCTGTCATATTGCTGAATATCTAAAACTGTCAAGTATTTCAGAAAACTCTTTAATTCTCCTTCTCAGAGGGGGATTGCTCTGTGTTCCTAAGCTGTAGGAATGGACCCAGTGGGAGATACCTAGCTCCGGCAACTTACAACACTGCCATAATCTGCCGTAAACTTACAACACTCCCTATAAAATAGGGCACCTGGGGACACTTTAGACAAGGAACAATGCATCTAAACAAGAGTGAACTGGATGGTATGTTTTCCAGGTAGTTTCCCAACACATCCTGTATCTTCCTCCATACCTCTCAGACCAGTCTTTTTTGTGAGAAACATGGTTAGGCTCTTTGAGGCAAGAGCAGGGTTTGGAGACCGAGAGACTCTCCCAGCATGAAAATAACTGAAAATAAATGGTGGGAATTTATCACAAGTTGTACAGAAGTTTTCTTATACAACCTAAAAATTTGCAAACTTACCCTGATCTTGGCCTTTGTTTTAAGTTTGAAAACCAGCCAGGGATTGTTGAAAGGTTCAGGAATATTTTCAAGCTGGCCGTGGGCCCAGCTTTGAGCCAAACTGGCTTTGTGTCAAAACCTTCTGAGTGGTTTCTGAATGATGAAAAGCAATGGATTTCACTCCTCGTTCTTCGGACCAACCAAAATCGGCAATGATTGGGGCTGCAGAAAAAAATTCCCATGAGGAATGGAAAGCTCAGAGATTTCTCAAGCAAAGTCAGGGCAGTAAGGAGCTGCAGATCCCACATCTGCTTCTCCTGCAGAGCTACAATGAAGATTGACTCCAGTAGCTTCTGGGCAGGGACAAAGCAGTTTCTCTTGCTTTCATACTTGGCCCCTGGATTTTGCTGAAAATGTTTCTCTCCCTCAAAGGGAGAGTTTCTCTCCTTCCCAAAGATGAATTTGGTTCAGGGTGAGAGTTGCTTGCAGGCAGATCTTGCAAGGACTGGAGACTGAAGTAGTCCTGAAAGGCTGGTGAGCAGTTGCATGTTGGTGGAAAGAGCCCCATGCCACCCAACACACCATCTGGTCACAGATTCTGTTATTTAGTTTTATACATCAACAGTGATTAAAATTCCTTGAAAAGAATTATTTACAAAAATACTAGACAGGCTACCAGGCATTCCTTAGGGTAAATACATATGGTTTCCTTCAGAGAAATGGCAAAATGTAAGAATGGACTGTACCTCCACAATGCAGGTGTGCTTAGGGGGGAAAAGAGGAGAAAAAGGGCAGGAACTCATACAAATGGTGATTCGTGTGTCAGGATCGGGAAAGCTGTAAGCAGCCTTGTGCATTTTGTTGGTATCTGTAGGGTGATTTACAGGCAGCAGTGGTACACCGCTGTGTCTATGTAACTGAGATTGAGAGAACTGCCAGTGAGCCCTGCCTGCTGGTACTTAGGCCAGGATGCTCTTTGCCTTCAGACTGGCCACAGCAGTCAGGACATCTCTGGCAATCCTGGCCCATTTCCAGCTGCCTCGAAAGACAGGCTGCAGGTGGGGTCCCGCTGCCCAAAGGAGAGGTGGCCAGTGCCACAGGAGATGGCATTAATAACTGGGACGTGCCTGTGGGGATGCAGGGGGATGGTGAATATGGCCTATGGGAACCCTTCTGAAACAGCAGCTACCAGCTGGTTGGGATCCCCTGAGGTGCCTCAGTGGCATGGAAGTCCTGTGATTATGGGACTGAATGGCACCCATATGGTATGTGCCAGTGAGGCAAGGAGGGAAAGCGCGACTAGAAGCTGCTTGGATGAGGCAGATGAGTGGAGGAACAGCTTCTGCCTGCCGAGGAGCAGTGAGATACCAAATCCCAGGAGTGTTTTGTGCTCTGATGGGTGTAGATGTAGCACACAAGACCATGAGTGGTCCTGGCTCCTGCTGCTCCATGACATCCGTGACAAGGACAGGCTCTCTAGGCTCAGTGCTTTAAGTAAAGATATTTTTAAAAAACATTTCTAATTCACATGATTTGTAGAGGTTGAGTTTGAAAATGTGTGCAGTGTACCCGCATGCTCTCACCATGAACTAAGCCACCAAGCCCCTGCCAACTGCAGTGAGGTGCTCCTAGCATAAGCTTGTGTTTGTACTGATAATGCTTCACCTGCAAATCTCAGTTTATTGTTTCTCTCCAGTTACTGGAGAGTTACTGGCAGTTTTACACCTCAACATGAAAGAGGTTTTTGATGGTTTTCAGGTAGCTTGAGAGCCCTGTAGTTCATCTGGGTGGAGAGAAGTGGGTATGAACGTGAACATCTGCACCGCTTGGGTTTGGCACTGATGCTTTTCCGGTATGTCACAGCACAACCAAACGCAGCAGGTTCCCCAAGACAACTGGCTCAGTTGCCCTTTGGGGCCTTCCCACCCCTTTCCAAGTATTGCTTTAGCAAGAACTCTCCCTCCCTAAGTGTTCATGGCAATGTACTGCTCCAGGCCATGTGCACTGTAAAGGCCAAGATCTAAAACCTGGTTTTTCAAGTTGCTGTAGAGAGAGTCTTGATAGAGTGGATTCACTGGCCTAAGCGTATGCCACGAGGGAGCCTAAGCAGCTGTTTGGAAATATGTGCTCAACTGCCAGGCAATCTTGCTCAGATTTAGCCAACTGAGGCCAAATTTAGTCTCACTTTGGAAGAGTATATATTCATGCCAATTCTATTATTGACATTTTAGTCCTTCCTGATTTAGAGAATTGAATTTATTTTTTGTCTGCTCCCTGGATTAGTCCCTCAAAATCTCTGACGTACTGATGTGAGTGAAGGTGATCGAGATCATTTGGTGGAGGCTCTCCCCATTCTCTGGGGTTTTGTGAGAGCAAGCAGATTTGCAGAGAGGGACAGAAACACAGCAGATTTCTTCTTGGATCCTTCTGTTCCTGTAATTCTCATGAAGCTTGACAAAGTGGCCATTTCATCACAGCCCACAATCAGTCATCTAAAAAAATTCCTATTGAAATACCATCCTTCATTCCCACTTGGTTAAAGTAGGAGCAACGACTCCTGTTGGGCTCCTCCAGCAAGTGCTGTGCTTCTGGGGGTGAAAAGTGCTATCAGAGGTCCATAAAATCTCCTGGTTTAAAATCTGTACAGCAGTGTAGTTCTCAACTCCATACAGATCAAAATGCAGCTTTGTCCTTTTCCCCACAGGGATGCAGATAGCTCCATTCCTGCTTTGACTTCCATGCTGATGAATTTTCTTCAGCCTTCAGGGCTGCAAATGGGCTGAGGAAGAGGATGAGGCAGATGAAAGAGCAGAGTAGTACCAGGGAGGGTGACTCACCTGCCTTATTTTAATCTTCCTCACTTGGTAATGAAATGTTTTATTTATAAGCGAGGAACTGAGGAAGAGAGGTTGGGGAGGAGGAGAACAGCATGGAGGGGAGAGGCTTTGGATGTCCCAGTTGCAGCAAGCATTGGGTTTTGCATATTGCAGTATTTCCTGGGCTGTGAGCATCCCCTTAGCTGGGTCATTCACTGTATCTCAGTGGTGAAAGGGTTCTGGGAGGCACATCTGCCTCCTTTTTTCTGCAGCTCTGGAAATGCCATTCAGTGATATGTCTTACACCTTATTTTTCCCCCCAAAACTGTAGTGTGCGGTACATGCACACTCAGCGTGTACTTTCAGTCTGCCTGGGGATGGCAACCCCAGCAAATGCCTGGGTGCTGCCTCTGGCTCAGTCCTCCTGGAAAAGTTTGGGCAGATCCCATAGGTCTGTTTATAGTGTCTTCACAGACTGTCCCATGAAAGAATGTCAGCCCAACTGCATGGCCTAGATTGACCCGCGATGCTCAGGACTAGCGTTTGGCTTTGCTTTAGGCCCCGAGAACTGATTTGGCCCCAAGACCTAATTATTTTGTGCACGTGTGTTTTAGCTCAAAATTCCTGAAATACCCAAGGAGTTGTGCTGCAGGACCACGTCAACAGGGAATGGAGGTTTTTAAATGGGTGACTTCTTAGGAATTTGCCTCACTTTCCCTCCTAGAGTAGTCAGTACCTCTAAAGTCGGCCAAGTACGCACTAAGCCTTTTTCATTTTTGTAGCATTTCATAATGTAGCGTTTATGTCCTTGTGTCTGTTTTTCATGCTGTATTCTCCTACTGCCAGATTAGGGCTGCTTAGAAAATTCTGGGGATTCTTGTTTTTCTTGTGTTGGTTGGTGGGTTTTTTCAAAAGAAAAGGCGGCCATCACATAGCAAACCATGTTTCAAGTAATGAAGCGTTATTTGTAATTACTTTTCTAATTTAGGGAAAGTAAATATATGTACTGCTGTAGACTTGGCATGATTCAGCACTCAAGAACACACCCCACGTTTAGTATTGTTTTTTAAGATACTTTGGATTTATGGTCAGCCTATTCCTCTAAGAAACCCCATACCTTCAACAGTGAGAATAAATTCTTGGCACTCACCTGCAAGACAAGACTCGAAATAGAGGGGACCTTAATCATCTATTTCAGTCCTCCTTGTTTCAATAAAGTATTTAAGATCCTAATTATATGGAACATAAGTGCATTCTTAACTGCTTTAAAAAATTGGGATGGTCTTACACATAAAGGTGAGCATGTGTTTTGCTGAATTTAGGGATAAATGAAGTAGAAGATAGATCATGGATAAATTGGCTTTATTACCCATTAGATCAGACTGCTTCAGGTCACTTGTGTGTAAAATGGAGATACCAGCACTTACCTATCTCATTACAGCACTGTGAAAATTAACATTTAAAGACATTGAAAACTTGGAATGAAAGTCATTATAATGTTGTGTTGTTTCTTTTGATCTATTGTGTATGTCCAGGTGAGACTAAAAATTGTTGGAAATGACTACAGCCTTTATAAGCCTGTCTCTTTCAAATATTAAGCTGTTACCTCATAAGCATTGGCTTTATACTTTAATATTCCTTAAAAGTGGGCTTTTCCATCTTTATTTAAATAACAGCTGCTAAAAGAGTTCTTTGAATATTTCTTTCACTGCTGTAATGAGATGCTTGCCCTTGATACAGCCTCCAATTATCATGAGATCTTGTATCAGAAAAGGTAGCCAGTTCTTCAGAGATTATTTCGACACAATTGCCGCTAACAGCTGCGGCATTCCCAACGTCTCCTTCGTGTAGCTGTGGCTCCTGTCCCAGATGTGGTGCTGCAGTGGGGTGTTTGCTTGGGTACAGGTGAGGACTGAGCGCGGGAGGATGCTCGCCGAAGGATGCTGTCTGCGCCGGGGTGACTCTGCAGACTCGCAGACTTATGTCAGCTCAAGGCTTTACTGTGCCATTCAGGACATGAATTACATCTTATTTTTCAGGAGTGCTGAATTTATTAACTGCAGCTGATTTATTGTTGGTAGATTTAAAGACATTGAAGGGCTTGTTAACTGCAGCCAGTAAAAAGCAAATGTATGGGGTGGCCTTGTCAGGCGGGAAACCTTCCTGCTCCCAGACCCTGGGGATCCTGTGCTTCTCTTGTCTCTGAGTTTTTTTCCATGCAAATATCAGTCCATGTCTCAGATGCACACGTGGGCACCCCTGGGTGAGCCCCATGGCCAAGGAGGAGGAACCACGGCACAGGGACACAGCCTCTGGCCATGGGGCCGAGCAGGAGCCTCTGGCTGCCAGTGCTGGCAGTGCTTTGTCTCCCAAACACAGCCCAGGGTGGCCGTCCCTCACCCCGTTGAAGCACCCTTCATGTGCACGTTGCAAAGCCACAGATGCAGAAGTTATAGATCTGAACGACATCCCCAAACTTTCCCTGACTGTGCTGCGTTAGTCACTGGCTGTACAACCAAACAGCCTAAAAATCCTTGCCCTGGGCAGCCTCTGCAGCATAGCTGTGCAGAGGGGGGCTGCAGACAGCCTGAGCCATCAGAGTTTTTACTGATTTTCTTCTGCTGAGCCTGGCCCCTTACACACTGCTCCCAAAAGCACTCAGGAGCACCTGTAAAGGAATTGCTGGAGAGACAGACTGCATTTATGGCTTGCAATCAGCAAGGGAGTTTTGCCATTTACAGGCCTAATCCCACCACCCAACTTGGAGGTAGCAAGGCTGATGCAGGGAGGATGCCTACACCCACCAAAGACAGCATTCTGCATGCCAGGGAGGCTGGGATTCCCTCACCCTATATAGGTCTTGACATGCACATAGCCAGCAGAGCAGCTCTGCTTGGAAATGCTTTTAATCCCAAGCTTATTTGGCAGGCCAAAGGTCTAGATCCTGAGCAAAGCCTAAAAGTTGCTGTAAGTCTGCCACCACTGCACAACTTTTCACCCATATTCGGGTCAGCTGTGTCCCCCTCCCTGTGCCAGGAACATGCGCTGAGGCCATGGCTGGGGCGGGAGGTGAAAACCTGCAGCAGGCAGATCTGGGGAACACAGTGTCCCATCTCTGCTCCGATCTACTGAGTAGCATCCCTATGTGCTTTGTGGGAGCGTGCAATGAGGTTTCACAGGTACCATCTCTCCGCTGACTACTGATGTACGGCAGGGTCTGAATTCTAATAAGTCTTAATTAGGTCTTTCCCTTGATGTCCTTAATTTAGAGGCAAAAGAGACGCACTTGCTGCTTGTGTGCGTAGGAAATGTTTTGCATTTCAGGATATTTTCATTCCTGTTGACTTCAGCAATGAAGCGCAATGCAACATGCTGGAAATCAAATGTGCACTTCAGCTGAACTAGAGGCTTAACTCCTCTCTGTGCAGGTGTAGCTGTATGATATGAAGAGTAATCATATGTTATTTGTAGTAAAAAGGGAAATGCCTTCTCTCACCCGTTCTAAAAGTTATAAAAATCTGTATCCCTATTTTGCTCACCGTTTTTTCATCTCCTGGTTAGTGCTCATCTCTGGCTTAGGATGTACCCTGCTTGCCAGTTTGCTGTTTTTTTTTCCTTTTTAGTACAAAGGTTTGTATCTTCAGTAAACATCATTGACCAAATAGATGCTCTAAACTGATTGCTGTGCACTAAACTTTAATTGAGACAGTTGCCTTTGATATGGGGCTGACCTAAAGCTGGGGCTGATTCCTCTCTTTTGCAGCTTTTGCAGTTCTTCAAAAAAGTCATAATGCAGCATTCATGTTGCTGTTTTCTCTACTGCTCTAGCAAAAGTATCACCGTGGTTGAATATTGAATTGATTTCTCAGAACCTCCTGGTTATCCTGAAAGTCTGTGTGTATAATCTGTGATTCTCAGACCATAATTAGTTTGTAGGAAAGGTGTTGGGCCCAAAGGTGAAGCTCCAAGAAGATGTGTGAGAGTCAGGAGAAGTCCTAGAGGACTCAACCTCTTCTGAACACATTGCTTATGAAAGAAAATAGAATTTTGGATCCTCTATGCAGCAGCTCTCTTTATCACTTTCGCTAAGCAGAAATCCTTATATCAAAATGGCTGGTAAGTGGCATCTTGGTTACAGGCAAGACAGGATTTTCACATCACTGAACAATTTGTAGTAGATCTTTAGTAGCTTGTATTTAATTCTCTACTTAAAAAGTTTCATGTGTGTTTAACATGGGTATGTTGCATACAGGATTGAAAAGTCAAGCAAGCAGATAATTGGTTGCATGCACAAATGTGGAGTCACTGAGTAAAAACTGGGCTACTTTTACATGGGTGAAATAGGAACTCTGCCTTTGAAAATGCATACCTATCTCTGCTGATGCCAGGAACAAGGACTGAATTTCCTGAAATGTAAATTTTTTAAAAAACTTGCCATCAGACAAAAAAATTTTTCCACAAGAGATACATGGATTAAAATAATAATTAAAAAATAGTGACATATTACAAATCAGTGTATATATTTTCAAATTATTCCCAAATCAATTCATATGTTTCACCTGATTTGTCTGGCAACAGTGTTTAGAAATCTCTACATTTGGTTTTATAGTAGGACATTTATTCTAAATACACATAAATTTCATTTTAAAAGCACTAATTCTGCCCTGCAAAGTTCTCTATTCTATTTTAGAATTGCCATGTCACACAGATTTTTTCTGTTGTTTTTTTTTTTTTTTTTTTTTCTTCTGCCCTAAAAAATACCACTGGAGATCACAGTGGATCATCTGAGCAGCTATCATAGTAAAAGCCAGTTGCCATTTTGGGAATTTTTTTTCCTTCAAAGTCTTTCTGACATTAGCCTTCATAATTCAGTTGCTGTGTACTAGAAGTTCAGGTCAGAGCTAAGGAGACAGGCTTGGGGATTTATGCTGTGTGAAATATAGTCAATCTCTTCTCACTTCAAACGTGGTAAACAGACCATATATAATCCCTAGAATATTTGGTAGATCTGCCAGGCCATGAAGACAGCACTTGTAATATTTGTCTAGCTACATGTGTTTTTACATGGTTGTCCATCCCTATGCCATCCAAACTCTACTCAAAAGCAACCTGAGGAGAGAGGGCTGAACAAAGAGTGAGAAGAAAATATATCATTCCCAGTAGGAGATTTCAGAGTTTGGGCTTCTTCCACCCCCCTCTCTCTGTGCTCTTGCTTTTTAATGAATCGTTCTTCTAACCTACTTTAAATCAAGCATCTAGCATGCTAGATGTTTTGCAGATGAATCATACTGTGCAATGCAGTTATGCATATCTGCTGTGCAAGTACATTGTCAGCTTTTATTTGCTAACCTACCAGCAAACAAGATTTTTTTTCTGGAAGCTTGGGATACTAGCATCGTTCTCCAAGTGCGAATAATGCAACCACTGATAATAAATCAACCTGGATCCGAGGATGTTTCACCAGTTTCAGTGCCTCCTTGATTAGCATTATCCTCAGAGGTATAAATTAAAGAGGAAAATATATAATCTGGGAAGCTTTCCAGCATCATCTTTGAAAATGTGAGCTCAATGCTTTGCTGAGACTTCTTTGGTGGAGGAATGCTAATAGCAGTGCTGAAGATGTGCTCTGATTGCACCCTGAAGAGTAGGAAGATGCACAGAATAGCTTCATTTCTTTTTCCTTTGTCATCAAGATAATTTCTAATGTGATCTGCACAGGATGAATCCTGAACTGTTTCCACACAGTTCTGTGAACTGGTCCCAGAAGTGCCAGCTTCAGTCGCTCCCTTTTCTACTACTTGTTCTCTTAGTCTGACATCTGTATAAAATATGTTGCATATTTTCCCATCTCAGCCTGCAGATAATTGCCTGCAGCTGTTAGCAGTGAGTGGACACGGTCCCTCTGCTATATTGGTCAAAGCCTGAGCTTCAGCAATAAGGATTTCAGGAATTTCTTCTGACTGTTCCTATGAGGTGTCATCACAGCCGGGTGGTAACTCCTGACGCCTCCCTCCCCGCCAAGGGAAGAAAAATGTGCTGCGGAATGTGCTGATTTGCAAAAAATATTTCACAGGGAGGGTTTGATTTTAGCAAAGTTCCAGCTGTGCTAAATGAGCAGAAAGGGGATTTTTCAGCGTATCAGCAACATCTTGGAAATGGAAATGCCACATCCTCCAGCACTTTCTCAGCAGTCAGTTGTCCCCTTCCCCTGCCCATAACCTGCTTGGGTCTTTGGTATTTACTGGAACTAGGAGTTTAGCAAGACTGTAGTACTTGGAGCTTTGCTTTATAATGTCTCTGTGTTTCTATTTGCTTTTTCTTGGCCAGCTCTTTGCCAACATCATCCTTTGCTTTCCAAGAGACGATGAAAAGTGCGGAATGGAAGACTAAGCTGGTGTTCCTCAGGGTGCATTCTGGGGAGGTGTAAGGAAGTAGATACCTTTATTACTATTTTGCTGATGGGACAACTGATGCACAGTGAAGTGAAGGGTCTTACAAACAGTCCCCAGCAGCTGCATTTGAACTAGGTCTGGGTCTGCTGAGCCCCAGACAGTGCCAGGCTGCTCCAAAGGGGTCTCAGCTTCATCATAGGTGACTCAGTTTATGGGGCCTCTAAGGCTGAGACTCCAAAAAGTCACTCCTCTCTCCTGAAAAATGTAGGGCAGCTATTTTTACTTAGGTGCATGAAGATAGGGTTGTTTTTTTTTTTTTCCTGCCTGTTTTTCACTTTTAAATTCATATCGAGGATCCTTAGTTATGCTTTGCAAAGGCATTCACTGTTCCAGCTGAACAACATAGAGGGAATACCATGTGTTATTTGCCATCACTACTGACATTGCTAAATTTGCTGAGGCAACATGTTTCAACGTTTCCAAACATTTTTCCTGTGGAGCTTTCTCTTCCATAGAAAGGTTTTCTATTTCCCCTTGATTTGAGATGAAAAGAAAATTGAAAATAATATGAAATTTTCCCACAGGACAGAATTTCCTTTGCAATAATAGCTCCACTTCCAGCTAATGTCAGGAAAAACACAAACAATGCAGTCAGTATGCTTAATTTCAACCCTGCATTTACGACTTATTCTTTGCTGTTGCTGTCTGAAGAGCAATGACATCAACACACTTTACTCTCAGCTTGAAAATACCCATTAAATCCAAGA
Source organism: Astur gentilis (assembly GCF_929443795.1). Taxonomy (NCBI): domain Eukaryota; kingdom Metazoa; phylum Chordata; class Aves; order Accipitriformes; family Accipitridae; genus Astur; species Astur gentilis. The sequence goes on from NC_064904.1 coordinate 17,052,415, forward strand.
GCTAGTGCACTAGCAAGTAGGATTTGTTAGCACCTATTTAATGCACTCAACAGGAGTGTGACCTTGGTTCTCTGTCACTGGTGAAAATGAAGTTGCCTCCTGGTCCAGCCCATCTAATTGCTGCTGAACTATAATACCAAGCAGGTTGTTCTCTCTTTATGGCAGATGACTTTGCTACCACTGTGCGGAAGGTGGCATGAAGCGAACAGTGTTCCCCAACCTAGCAGCTGCCCAGTGTCCTTGGATTCAAATAATTATATACTGCTCCCTCCCTTACTCACTTAAAAATGTGACTTGCCTATTGGTGCCGAGCAAGGGAAGGAAAGCCAATGAAGACAGCAAATCTGACTCTTTCTTCTCAGGCTCTCCACAAGACAACTTCTTTTTTAAAAGCTCACACTTTGTGTGAGCAGGAAAGCAATGCAGGCTCCTCTGTGAGCAGCAAGTGAAGTCTTTAGAAACCATCAGGTTCCCTTTCCCAACCCTGCGCTTGGAGCTGCAATGACAACCGCTTCCTCAGCCTTGCTGTGCTGTGTGTTTTAACCAGCATTTTAGAAAAAAAAGGGCTGTTCCAGACATTTTCAACCAACTTCAGATCCATTTAGCTGGATGGTGGTAACTGCCAGAGTAGGTAAGATCCAAGGTTTCCCAGGAGTCCTCTGCTCCTGCCTGCACCCAGCACCAGGTGCCCCAGGCTTTTGTAGCCTTTAGAAATGAAAAAGCCAGATGTGAGCAAAGCACCATGTTGCCTGCAGTGTTAGTTGCTCAGGTTTCTGGTCACAGCTGCTCTGCTGTGCCAGGTACAAACCAACTTCTGAGAAGACGGGTTAGAGGAGCTGGTTTCTAACCTTGTCCAACAGAAAGTTGAGAGGGAAAGGGGTATTTGCTCCTGGAGCTTGGGGCAAACAGCCAGGAGAAATGAGCTACACTAAAAGTCAGTGTAAGCACAAGAATAAAGTTGTATAAATTGGACAGGAGCGTTCAGGCCGGGGAGGAGAGGAAGTCAGGATGGAGGGAAAAATGAATAGCAAGAAAAAGAAATCTGAACTACTCTAAGGAGTGGATTTCTCAAGTGATGGATTTCTCATCAGTTGTGGAGGCAATGAGGTAATGTGATGCTTGTAGTGGTAGGGGGTTAAGCTTAGAAACTCAGCAGGTCCACTTCTTCTGTGTTCATGAGTTCTGGAAGCAGACTTTCCTAGCAAAACCAAGTCCCCCAACCCTTTGTTTAGTTGGAGCTATTAACATAATTTCTCTTAAAAAAAGCTTTTCAATGCGTTTTACTTTTTCAATTATTTCTTTTATTCAAGTGGAAGGGCATAAAATCCTCCTTCTTCAAGGCAGAGACAAATTTGTTCAACCTTTCACCATGAAAGTACTACCTGGAGGAGTGCTGTGCCACAGCAGGACCCAATGTGCTGGCTTTGCTCTTCAGACCCTTGGAGACTGGCCGACCTCTCCCAGCTCCTACAGCTTACCCTGGGAAACTACAAGGAAGACCATGAAAACTCAGAATGATCTTGGCCATCCGTTTAAATGGTCTCAATAAATAGGAGGGGGTTCAGCAGGGACGGAGCATCTCAGCAGGAAGAGCCAACTTCATAAACACAGGATGGGAGACCACAGATGAGTCCATCAGAGAAGCATTGGGGTGTTGAGGGTCACAACAAAGCTGCAAAGCTTGTGCTGTTTTGCTGTTGCTAAACGGCAGATGCCACACTGAGATATGGTGATGTGGGTTTTGTGTGCATGATGCAGCAAATGGCCTGGGGAGGAGAGCAGTGTCCAGTCTAGAGCACAGCACTTCAGGAGCAATGCAGAAAGTATGGCGGAGAGCAACAAGGGTGATCAGACAGCTGGGAAACATGATCTAGGAGGGAAGATTGAAAGAACTAGGTTTGTTTAAGCTAAATGAGAGAATCACCAGGGGACAGAACAAGAGCAGTCTTTAAGTACATGAAAGCCCAAAGAGCCTGAGTTAACCTGATCTCCAGGTGCGTGGTGGGCAGGAATGGATGTGGCTTCAGTTGCAACATAACAGAATCAGATTAATCATTTGGAAAAAACTTTTGGAGAATGTAGACATGTAGGATAAAGAAACACAGGTAACTGTAGGGAGTGGCTGCAGCTCCATTGCTGGAGAGCTGTACAGGCAGTGCAGAGGGACATCACCCAGATCACATAGGAAGTGGTACTGCTGGCTAGGGCCAGCAATGGAGCTAGGTGATATCTTTCAGGCCTTTCTGGCCCTATTTTGGGGGAGTCTGTAAGCTGAGCTGAGGGGTGGCAGCAGGAAATACAATAATTTCTTTTCCCATCTTAGTTTGGTCCCCATCCTGTTCAAATCAGCAGCTTCTTCTGTTACCCTTTGAAAGTGCACACCAACCGTGAATCACAGAAAAGTAGGAATGGCTGATATTTTTGTGTTTCAGTGTCTTTTGATGGTAATTATTTATTTTTTTAAAGAAAAATAGCTTTTTGTTTGTTTTTCAGGAAAAGCCCTGCTTTCCTTGGGGGGGGGGTGAATTGACTCCTGAAGACAAACCTAAACATAGCATTCAATAGCTTAAGTTGGACAAACAGAGCACAAAAGAGTACTAACTAAGGATTTTGAATACATGCATGCTCGGTGGGGAGAAATTCTAGAAGATGAAGTGTGCAATGATAGTTGGAGATTAACAGCATAGTGCCTGCATCCAGGGAAGTAGGAAAGGGAAAAAGATACAGCAAGTGCCAGCTTATTAATTTGATCTAATTAGTATTGTTAAGAACATTAAGGTAAAAGGAAATTGGAAAAATGCATCATTGATTTATAAATGTGGACTGTGAAGACAAACCTGATAGTTTACTTCAGTAAGAAACCAATTGGTTTCTGACTGGGTTTCAGTGAAGTGTAAAACCCAGTACTACATGGAAAATTACTGGCTGAGCTGGAGAAGGTGGAAGGCAATACAGCCATGGCATGCTTCAGCTTATGCTGAAAGCAGACTACTCAGGCAGTGTGGGAGTTGCTGGTGGGGCTCCTCAGTCAGTCTTGGGGCCCATCTTATTAAATACCTTTGTAAAATGTTTGCTACCAAAAGCCAGAGCAGACTATGGGAGTATGCTGGGAGTTGGGGTGAGAGGTGGCTGGAGCATCTTACAGGGGAAGCTGGCTGAGCCAGGCAGTTGTGAGGTGTAGAAATACATCCCGACACCCTGCAAGGGTGAAAAGAGCTGTGTTTGTTGAGGTGTATCCTCTCTAGGATGAGGTTGTAATGCCTTTGTACAAGTGCTGGTTCAGCTTCTGCTTTGACCTTGGGATCACCGTCATTCAGTGCTATGGATAACTGCACTGGTTTTGTACAGAGTCACTATGGCCCTCTGACAAAATGGTGAAAGCAATAAGAATGACATCAGAGAAAAGAAATTGAAATGTTAAATACCTCATGCTTGGTTTCAAAGTTTCCCAAAACAAAAATACATTTGCTTGGAAACAGTTCTAATTCAACAAAAAAAAAAAAAAAAAGAGAAAAAAAGTCCAGTTTTACTGAAATGACTTTTTCTAGCCAATTCTTTTAAGTAAAGTTTTCCGTCCTCCTCAGAGGATGAGGAAATAATCAATAAAAGTAGTTTTGAGAAATGTAGCACCTCTTCCCAGCTGTGTTAATATCAGTGAGCAAACAGCGTTTCCTCAGACCAGTTCGTGAGCCAAATTTGGAGATGATTCCCTTTATATTTGGACTCTCTGGACTGATCATGAATATTTGAAATGTGAGCTGTACTGCTTAATTGTAGCCTCTTATATGAGTCACATGACTATTTAACGAGGATCCTTGATTGGAGGAATGAGCAAACACATCTTTTATACATACTTGACTGTGCCAATTTCAGCACTTATTTTTGTTTGATGCTGATACATACATGTTTGTTATTGGCCTTGGCAAACATTTCTTTGCCAAAAAAATCATTTCTCAAGCATTGACAGAAAATGATATATGGATTTACTTATTATAAAATCATTTAAATGTGTAACGGCCACTGAAAAATGCTTGTATCATCCCCTCTGTACCAAAATTAGAAAATAACACTAAGATTCACTTGTGAGATACATTTGGGTGGCAGTGTTGTATATTTCCAGCTGTGGAAATCTTATTAGGTGAAGTCAGAACCAGCTTCAGGAAAGGCCAGTTTGATTGCTTTCTTAGCTCTGTTGTAAGTTGGAGGCTTGGGGTTTTTTTGCATTTTTTTGTACATTTAGGTTTCTCCTGGGCGTTAGGGTGGCTGTTAATTCTTACCTCAGAACAAGAGTGGGTGTTGCAGCTCCAATATAGCTGCTCCAATGCCACATCTGCTGCCGGTCTCTGGGTTTCATCCTGCATGCAGCATTAATGGGGAATCACAAGGTCCACAAAAGATCATCATGTGAGGAGACTGGTAGTTTTACCGTTTGTGGTACACTGCTTGTTGCAACAATTTTTCATAAAAGAGGGTTTATTAAGTTTGGGAAAAAAAGACTTTATCTTTCCTGAAGACCTCATTAAAGCATTCAGCTACAACAGAGTTCAGAAGAGCCTTCTCTGCAGTACCTTTTCACTGGATTTAAAGCTCTGTTTCATGAATATAAAACATGACATATGTGATCTTCCTTCTGCTCAGCAGCAAAGGCTGCTGCTGATGTAAGACAGAGTCAGTGAGCTGCCTGCATCGAAAAATAATCTCAGTTTTTCACACTGTAAAGGTCAGTATAGCTGCAATGGTCCAGGATACGTGACCTGCTTGATCCCTGAGGTTACAGGTTTTTTTTGTATGGTACAAAGGCGAGAGTTTATCCGTTTGGAAAGTGACTTCACAGGTACAACACACTCATTTTCTGTCCCAGCAGAGATTCCACCAAACATTGATGATTATTTCCCAGTTCAAGTGAATGTTGTAAATTCATCCTAGTGGCATGGATATTTCTAAAATTCCTTGGTCAATGTGTTGGCTTAAATTATTAACAAGCTGTCCTTTCAAACACTGCTGCCAAGCCAGCCACAACCCTTTGAACCACAAACATAATAAAAGGCAAATTCTTTCCAAAAACACAATACTGTTTGCTAGATTCCACTCACTGACTGAAGGAGTGACAGATTAACTAAGAAAAAAGGGAAAGAAATAACAGGCTTGGAAATCTGAAGCTGGGCATGGATAAACAAGAGGGGATCATGGCAGTTCTTGGAGTACTCAGAAAACACAAATTTGGGAAGAAAAAATGGAGAATGTTTAGGAAAACATCTGGAAGGCGAAGTGGCAGATGGTTGTTTCCTTTTTGATCGGACTAGTATTTTACTCATAAAATATGAAGACCCATTTTTCATGTTTGTCAATATTTACAGATCTCAGTCGGTATGTAGGAAGGAAAATAAGGTCTCAAATAGAACTCTGTGCATGGTTAAAATAAGCTTGATATTCTGTGCTTTGCTGACTCAACCAAAGTGGCCTGAGATTTTGAAGTGCTGGGAATGCCTAACTCCTTTTCCAGTTGCTGGCATCTGAGAAAGCTACACCCCTATTACAGAAAGGATTTTATTTAGAGGGGCAAACTCCAGGCACCCATGATGAGAAAATTTTAGCTTATGTTCCCACCACAGCAAAATATTGCTGAGCTGGTAGCAGGCTGGCATTGACTGGAATCAGCTTTCTTAGTTTCTGCTTGTTGCTGGTGGTGCAGTTGCTGCTTGAGAGATCTGGGACCCTGTCTAATATTGCAGAGCAGGGAGAAGCTCAAAGAAATAAAAGGGGGCCAAGAAGAGAAAGAGTGTACGAAAATTGGCCTGCACTGAATATTTCATTATTAAATGTTTTCAACTGCAAAGATACACTTTCCCCCATCAACCACTATGATAAGCCAAGGACAAAATCAATTTTTTAAATAGCTCCCTAGATTTTTCTTATATGGCTTTGGGGTAACATTGTTTTCCACACTTATAAGGGAACATATCAATTTTATATAACCTTGAATAGCTACAATAAGCAATGAATAAGTTTTCTAGCAAATGTTTGGGTTTTCTTTCACAAAAGACATGCCATTGAAGCAGTGTTGAACTGTGGGTAGTTTTTCATTTCTTTGTATGCAAGATTGAGAAGAACTTCCATCCAGTTTGAAATTCAAATGCTGGGGTTTGAGTAGGGCTAATAGTTAACGTCATTATCCCATGAGGCAAAACCAAGATTTCTGAGGAATTTGGAGAAGTTCTTCTGCCATTTTCCAGCTGGGGCCTTTCCCTGAGGATCTCTGGAGGATATCCTGAGGATGCTCTAATTGAGCATCACCAGGTAATGCTCCCATCAAGCTGCACATCACCTTTGCAACACAAGATGCTACCACATTTCACACCACCTGCTGAGAGCCTCATATGTTGGGGAGCTGGGGAGAGGATGTGGCATGGTTGTGGGTGCATGACACCTGGGAGAACTCCAGGCTTTGCTGTCCTGTTCCAGCCCTGAGTCGATCTCCCCATCAAATGCCTGGTCCTGCCTTGTGGCATGTCTCTGGTGCCATGTGGATCACTGAAAGAAGGCCAAAAATCTATATTATGGGGCACTGTAAGCAAATCACTTCCTATACAGGGAGTGAATATTATTAGAATTTTTTAGGGTCTTTCTTAGGATTTTATTGGACTTTATTCATATAAAATTCATTAGAATTTTGCTATCATAATCTGAATGATGCATTTATTAATGCAAACATACATGTGTATATTGCAAACACATAGTGCAATTGTTTTGTCAGAATGATGTGCAGAGGTTCTGGTGGTCAGTAAGTTGAGCTGGAGTGAGCAGTGTGGGCTGTATTAGCAAGAGCAAAGCCAGCGAGTCAAGAGAAGAGATTATTCCCTCCATTCAGCTAAGGGTGGATAGAAGGAAAACATTGAGCAACCTGAACTAGCTTTGAAATACCCCTGCTTTGAGAAGGGGTTGAGCTGGAGACCTCCAGAGGTCCTGTCCAGCCTGATTTTTTCTGTAATTCTATGACTTTCAAGACTCAGCTATATTACCTTTTTCTCTGCTGTGCTTCTACCTACTATTCCTGACCACTTCCACCTATTTTCCTGTTATAAATATAAATGTAATTAGGGCTATTTTAAAAGTTGGCCCTCGAGGCATTTCTGCACCAACAAAGGGCTTGTGTTGCTTCTCAAGCCCAGCTGGGTGTCTCATTGCTCTGCTGAGTAAGTCCCTTCTCTCTTTCTGGTTCACAGACCAAATTAATGAATTAAAAATATATGTATTTCTGCAGGTCAGCCTGAGACAAGGAATTTTCCGTTTCCTCAGGAAAACAAAAAACAAACAAAAAGTTGTTTTTATTAAATCCCAGGTGTTGTGAATGAGTGGGTTGGACCGCTTAAAGAATCACCGTCAAGGGTATTAGCAAAAGCAATTTAATAGGGATTTATAAAAGTGTGACTTCACAAAGCTCAATGGCAAGATTCACTCTATTCCTTAATGCATGGATGAAGCATACAAAGAAAAATCAAGTTAGGATCAAACTAGAATGATTTATACAGAGACCAAAGATGCAAAAGGGTAAGCGAGAAACATGCAAAGGAAAATCAAGTTAGAATTTTTCATGATTTACACAGAGATCGGAGATGTAAAAAAGTAGGGGAGACCCTCCTGTTGAGTCATGAGGTTCAGAGAAGACCCCCTAGCTTTCTAAACTCCTGATGGAGCTTAGGTGTGGCTGGATCCACTCCTAGCCCCAGATTTGGTCAACGGTTTATGTCTAAAGGGATTATGTGTGTAGCAGGAGTCTGAGGTTCATTCACAGTTTGAGGTGAATCACAAGATTTAGCAGAACTTGATCATTTAAAGTGATTCAATAGAATTTACTACAATCATGACAGTGACTTAATTATAGATTTGAAAGGGCAATATTTATACTGTACTTGCTATCAGATACCTGAGTCAATTCAGACATGCACGCACACAGACACTAAGATATATATATAAACAAAGGTATGCGTGTTAAAAATTCCCCTCGAGTTCAGTGAAATATTCACGTCAAATGTGTCAACATTTTCCCAATGGGTGAAGGGTTGAGCTTCAAGGAGTGAAGGGTATCAGCCCAGGTCCCATTGTCAGCTTTTGGCAACGGTCCTCTGGTTTTTGCAAACTGGAGAGTTCACAAGCTCTGAGAGGCAACCCCCACAGAGGGAGATGCTGGGTCGCAGCCTGCTGCAGTCCAGGAGAGCTCAAAGGGCCTCACTTAGGACCGCTGTTCATAGGTTCGGAAGATGATCGGCTTTAGCCATCAGCAAATTACTGGAATTCCAGTAACACTGGTACCATTCCACTCAAGCTATGATCCAGGTAAGGGATGTTCCAAGGCTGTCAGGGGATGACTAATTATTCCCAGTCTTGTTCCCTGCCTCGGCCAGGCAACAGGAGTTCTTGGTACAGTTGGTGCTACTCCCCGCCTTAGCCAGGCAAGAGTTCCTGGTATGGCCAAGGGACGCTTGACTGCCCAACTCATTACACAAAGGCCAAGGCATAATGGCAATTCCTGAGATTGTAGAGGGGCCCAGGATTTAGGGGGGAATGCACCACCACACCAGGTGCTCAATTGTCTCCCCACCAATTCCCTTCACTTCACTTTGGAAACTATTTACTATTTTTATGAAAAGTCAGCTTTGGCAAAAGACATTGTTTGAACATAAGCAAATTGCAATGCGGTTTGCCACAACCACTGTGCAGTAAATGCAAGCCTTATCAAAAAAATCTTTTTTCTAAGCTAAAATTATTGGCTGAATTTGGCAGCAACTTCCAAACATTGGGGTCAATCAAGTGTGAGCTTTCCACCAAATCAGCTATTAAGCCCCAAAATCTCACCCATCTTCAATTCTGGCAGTGCAGAAGGGATATCCTGTATCCCATATTTGTGCTACAAACTACATTTTTTAGCAGGGTGAAGCAGAGATTTGCACTAGTGAAGCTGCTGCTGGTTTCAAGGAGGAATAAGTTGGTATAGAGTGTTTTTTCTTGTTTTATAGGAGTGAAAAGCAGGACTGAAGCTAAGGAGAAAGGTGAAGGTGTAGTGATGAGGTTTTTGTAAGGCAGTTTGACTGGGCTACTGAAATTGGCACAGCCACCCATTGTCCCAAGTGCTAACATGTTCAAGACCTGTGCGCATGTGTTCTTCCTGTCTTTCTCCCTCTTTTCCCCATCCTCAGAGATGAGTAATGGTTGCTTCTTGGAGCTGGCGCTCTTTGCTGGTAGTGTTTTGTGAGGATGGGTGGTGATAATAGAATAAGGGCAAGGTAGTGACAAAAGTGCTGATGTTTGCTCATGTGCTGTGTTATCAGCTCACGGGTGGAAAACTCAATTAACACTTGAGAAATCTTGATTTCTCCAGAGGAAAAGGTGTTTGGCCATGAATCTGCCCTCTCTGAGTGTTAGTCCAGTTGCACAGTGGTGGGACACAGCTCACAGTGGCTGGTTTCGATCAAGTCAAAGGGAGGAGAGCAAGTCTTTGGAGCTGCCGTATCTCTCCTGCTGTGTGTCGGCTTGTTTATTTTCTGGTTTAATTTTCATGAGCAATGTGCAATTCTCCTGCTGTTCTGCTCACCATGGGGTTGTTACAACATTTTAGCAAGGCAGGAAAGAAAAAAGAAGCACCATTACCTATCTCAGCTAGTAGCTGCTTGCGTGAGGGCAGCTAAGTGGGTGTGCTGGTTCCCGAAGGTGCTGTGTGTGAGCTGGTGTGATGCAGACTGTCCTTTCACCATCAAGTACTGTCTTCACATTCCTCAGCCCTTGACTAGGTCAGGAGAAACTCCCTCTGGCAAATGCTGTGATATGAGGACAAGGTGCAGAGCGTGATGTGGGGTGGGTATTCCCAGGTACCCTGGCACCAGCAGAAACGCCGCAGTGGGGTTGCGAGTGCTGCAGATGATGTGGAGACACCAGCAGGATCGCCAGATAGAGAGAGAATGGGAAAGTGGTAAGAGAGGTGTTACTGAGGTGTAGGGGCAGTTGAGACCAAGCAGTAGCAAGCAGTGCATTAGGGATTAACCATCTGTCCGTCCATCGTGGGCGGCCCCATGCTCTGTGGAGGTGCCATCTTGGCCTTGTGAGCTGAGCTTCTGTAGTGCTCTGCCTGTCTGGAAAAAATAAGCCTCTCAGCAGGACTGAGTAGCTGAGGCTTAATTCTGCACTGCTGTGGTGATGCAATGTGTTCTTGGGCAATGCAGATGTGCCCAAGGACAAGCCAGACATTTTCCACAGTCCAGTTTATGAAGGGTGAGTGGGTTTGAGAAGACAGTCAGCCTCCAGCTTGTGATGGTAACTGGTCTACAGAAGGTTTGGGAAATAAGAGGACTCATCAGGAGGTCCTGGTATGGAGGACTGCATGGAGATTGTAGGTCAAGTGGAGGATGGGAATGGCATGCAAAGGTTTGTAGGACAGAGGGATGAAGGTATGCCAGAGATCAGTACTGTGCTTTGCTGTTGGTTTATAGAAGCTATGAGGTGTGCAGCCCTGCTGTATAACATTTCATTCTTCAGTGCAGTTTTCCAGAAGTCAAGCTGTGCTCCTGAGCCTTAATTTCCTAAGTAACCTAATACAGTCTGCCCCAAACATAATCTGCTGTGCCATTTATCTGCACAAAATAGAATATTTTCTAATAGCAGAAACTCCAGCAACCCTTAATTGGGTGGAGTGGAAGAAAACATGTATTTGAATCCTGAACAAAATATGAAGCCTATTGTTAAGCCCTAAATGTGTTTTGAAAGGAAGTTTAAATAAAGCAGAAATATTTACCACAGATATTTACCACCTCTTTTTGCACAAGACTGCATCTCTGTTGTTTCCTTTAAAAATCTCTGCTGGACTTCCTCCAGTAATACCAATGACATCCATAACATCTCTGCCACCCCCACTTGGGCCATGCCTTGCTGTAAGTACCAAGGGTGACATGTGGGGTGGCAGACCCAGACCCTTGGTCACTGTAAGCCAGCAGAGCTCCACTGAGGTCTCTTCTCTGGTTCTTTGAGTTCAGGCAGGTCATGAACTTGCAAAGGCCTGTTCCAAAAACTTTTTCTGCCCCTAGCCTATGCTTGGGAAGGGTAGATCTGATCCCTCACAGTTTGCACACTGTTGACTTTTCCCTACTACATTCCTAGCTTGATTTTTCCAAGAAGTTATTTGGCAATTGCTTGGAAGGCTTTTGGTTCCTCCTTTCTGTTTTCTTTGGATGGCAGGCATGGAAAACTGCATACACAATATGCTAAATACTTGTATTAATTTCACACTGTTTATGAGTTACTCTGCCTCCTGACCTGTCGCAGCAGCCGATTAAGCTGGGGTTGACCTCTCTCTAATCTGCAAACTGAGAAATTTGTCAGCTATATCCCTTAGTTATGAAACTGGGATTATTCCAGCAAGGATAAAATCTGAAGGCCATCAACTGCTGTGGCTGAGCTCCTCACCAGCTGGGAGCAGGAATACATTTCCCCCTACTGTAAAATTAGCTGGGTGCATTGTAGGAGTGAGTTCACCGTCTCTTTTAGATGCTATGCTTAAAGCCAGGATGTTCTTTGTTTATGTTCTGAGTAGGAAAATAAAGCCCCTGGCACCATGCTCTGTTACTGTAGGAGTTAATATGTGTTTTTGTATCCAGGCCATTTCCAAGGAGATGTAATGTTTGCAGGTCATCCCTAGCATCCGAGCTTGTCCTACTTGCAACCAACCTTGTAATTCTGCTTCTGCTGGGGACTGTCACTTCATCAGGCTCATTTTTTCCTCCCTTTCTCTCCTGAGCATCAGCTGGAGATCTCATCATGTGCTCCTGTAACTCCCCGCATAGGAAACGAGTCTCAGGGTCCCCGTCAGTGCCTTCCTGCCGGCTGGTGAAGCCCCAGTGTCAGACAGCCCTCTTCTCCACCAGCCCGTCACAGCCAGCCCCTTCTGACACCACGACAGCGTGTCTGAGATGCCTCCCTCTCCTCTCTTTTCCATCTGTCTCTTGGGCAAAAGCACAAAGAGCATCGTTATCTGCTGTGACAGGCAGGGTTATGCAGAGGAGAGCTCCTCCTGGAAAGCAGATGGGACAAAAAGGGAGTGGACAGGAAGATACGTTAAACAAATCTGGACCAGCCAGTGCCTCAGGCAGGTGGTAGGGAGGACACGTGTGGGACGAATGGAAGGGTGACCACCACCCACAGGCTTGATTTTCGGCTGTTAAACTGGTAAAGGTCCTGTGCAGGAGATCTGGGAACTCAGGAACATTGTTGTATACTTCATAATGACTGCTATCTCTACTGAATGATAACCCCCCCAGGGCATCCTGTAGAATTCTGTTTCCATATGGGAGTGGCTTCAGATGAATACATGTGCTGTTGGGTAGGTTGTCAGGATTTCCTCTGCAACTGTGAACATGGTTTGTATGGCCTCTCTGGCCCATCTGGGCAGGCACCTGAGGCTCAACAAATAGTTAAATAGATCTGCAAGATAAACTAGGGAAAATAAAAGGCCCTTGAGGCCTGCGAGCAAGTTTCAGAAATATGTCTGCTGCTTTCTTTGATGTCTTCAAAAGAGGAATTGGCTGCTGTTTCTGTGTTTGCAAATAAGCCGTGGAAAGGTGCTTCCTCCAGAAGATATTGAACTGTGCAAGGGGGCTAACACTGGGATGCTGAAATTGAGGGCAAAACCCTGTTCCAGCAGGCAGAGCTGCACTCCCAGAGAAAGGTGATTTTCCTGACCCTCTCTCCTGTCCCTGATCTTAATGTGAAGCCAGGGAGAGTCCCAGGTTGGTACATGGCAGTGCCTTGTAGCATGCACAGGGTCACTGCCCTGGCAATCTCTGTGGACATCAAAAAACATCCCTGTAAATTTGGCAAGGAGTATTTTCCCTGTCCATAATGGGGAAAGCTCCTGGAGGTGATTGAAAAACATGTGATATTTGCCATAACTTTGTGTTGACATTTTCCACAACATTTTTCATGTTGTTTGCTCCCAGAAGCCCAAATCTCCAGGTATTTGTTGCTCAGAAAATGGAATTTCTTTGATTTAGGGCTGTTGAAAGCACACAGAGACACAGTACTGGACAGGGAGAGGAAAGGGGATTAGAAACCCCTGTCTAGGAAGGGGAGCAGTCTTCCCAGAACAATTTCCATGTCATCAGATTGCAACTTTTTTGTGTTTGGAAGGAAAAAGAAAAGGCTTTGACCCAATAAAAACTCAAGTCCTGGAATGGCTTTTTATTTTCTATGTTATTAGGTGCTTATCTCCATCCCTGTTAGACTGTGAACACCTGATAACAACCATTATGTATCTGACTGCCTGTTACATGTCTGACTGCCTCTCCATCACTGTGATGCACAAGTAGGATACTGCAACAAATAGACCTCAAAGGTCTGCCAGGGTTCGGCCCTCATTGCCTCAACCTGCTCTGGAGCCAAAGGGTTAGAGCAGCCTATAGAAACCCCTCAGCCTTTTGTTTTGTGTCTCTCTATAAATAGCCAGGCATCTTAAGGCAGACAGGGAAACCCTGCTGGGATGCTGCTATTTTTGCAGTCCTCTGGATTTGAAGCATTTCCTTTGCAGTTCACCTTTAGAAGGACAAAAATGCTGATGAGCCTGAGATAAGGCTGGCCCTTGGCCATCCTCAGGAGCCCTGTCTGGTGTCAATCATGAAAATCTTGCAAGAAGGACTAATGTGGTCCAGGGCTGCTGCTCTCTGTGCGAATGGATCCGGTCCCCTTGCAGAGCCCAGATGTGGGCATAGGTGCCTGCCTGTGTAGATGAGCCTGCAGTGTTGGCCACTAACATTTCTTCCTTGTGAGCTGCTCCTCTTAAGGTTAATGGGAAGCTGTTCTTTAGGAAATTTTTTTAAATACCTTTTTAAAGGGAGAAAATTTTAGAGGAAGTGTTTTTCATTGTCTTTTGGGCTGGTTTCCTGCCATTCAGTGTAAAGGGGTGTAGATAGGAAGGGACTTGTGCCTGTGGGGTTATAATCCTGCTGACTTTAAAAGATGTCCATTGTGGATTTTGCCAGGGCTGAGTTATATGAGACAAGGACTCCATCAAACACAAAATCAGAACAGCTGATCATGAAACAAAGGGAGGGCTTTTTTTCCACTCCTTTCAATTGAAAAAATATATTTTCCAGCAGCAGTTCTGCCAGATCCTCTGCAACTTGCAAGGAGCTGAACAGCTGCACTAAAAAAGAGAACAGTGGAAACAAGTCTTATACTTTTGTTGTGTTTTTTTCCCTCAGTGTGCCTTTTGACTGCCATTCTTATGGTGGGAGTTTTGTTGCAGCTCAGGGGACTGCGGAGCAGGATTGGGCTGTGTGGTCCCAGCACTGCTTTCCTCCTCCACCCATTTCATTGCAGGCTGCATCTTTGCAGGTGGCAGACCCCGACTGTTGGCTTTATGTGGGCTGGGGCTTTCCAGAGATGCCTGAGATGTTTAACTAGCAGTTTTTCTAGGCAGCTGAGCATGCCAGACACTTTGCTCCCCTCCCTAGTGGCAAACACCCTCAAACTACTCTCCTGGGGAATGGGAAGGGAAGGCTCGGTGGGTCAAATCTGCCCCCCCCAGCCCTGTAGCCCAGGTCTGAGAGGTCAGAAAATTTCCTGAACTGTTCAGAGCCAGTGAGTGGGCAGTGGCAGGCATGAGCATGAAGGTTTTGGGGCAGTCTGTGCCACACGGGGCACTTTCTCCAGTCAGGAGACCATCCTCCACGGGCAGCGGTGTGGGGAAGTGAAGCCTCCATTCACCTGCCTGGACTGTCAGCCCAGCAGCCTTGCCTGCCTCAGCGAGACGCAGGGATGATCTCTGCGTCTGCAGCTCGTGCAATATTTATGCAGCTGATCTGGTAAACGGCATGGTTTTTACTCTTTATTAGGTGGATGAGTGCCCCTGGGTTGTCCCAGCCCGGTTGCTCCAGAGAGCTCTGTGGCTGCCTAAAGAGAGATTATGAAGCATCGTTTTCACAGCCCTGTGCATATTAAGTAGGTTGCAGAGAGCTCACACACAAATGCCGGTTTGGGAACACAGAGGTTAGCAATGTTGTGGCTTGATAAAACCTGTGGGGGCAAAGAGATACAAGTGTTAGCTGAAATTGTGCCGTGAGCCTCTTTAACTACCAAAGGAGGAGGAAACCACAGTGTAGAGCGACAGCCCTTCCCTAAAGCAGAGGAAATACCTGAGAAAAGAGGAAAGTATGGCAATGAGGACAAAATCTGAGGCCTTTTCCTCCAAGTCATGATCTGCAGCAGCCCAGGGCAGGCTCAGGACTGGGGTGTCCCCTGGGAGCCCCGGCCACTAGAGCTGCTGCCCTGCTGCCTGCCCTGCAGGGAGGAGGAAAAGGAGCAAGAGGAGAAGAAGAAGGAGGAGGAGGAAGAAATCTCCAAGGACTTCCCTGCAATGTAGTGGGAGGTGTGGGGATGCCCTTCTCCCAGAGGATGTCCCCAAAAGGTCTTCTTTCTCCAATGCCACATACCTCTTGCTTTTCCCCTTTACCATGCTGTGCTGAAACCTCAGTTACATGCTACTACTCAATCCCAGGCTGCTTTCTGCATCGGTGTCAGCAGGAAATTAATCTCTGCCCTGTGCCAAATGTGGACATGTGAGAGAGCCCCTGCCTTCCCTCACTGGGCCGGGACTGAACGGCTAATTAGGAGGCCAGGCTGAGGCTGTCAGGACCACCCTGAAGGGGGATTTGGAGACATGCCTTGCATTAATTCTGGTGCTGTTAAAACCAGTGGAAGTAAGTACCTGAGCCTAACACAAGACACCTCTCTGCATCTTAATCTTGGGGCTGGGTGTCTCGGCATCACCCCTCCACCTCTGCTGAGACTTCCTTCTCTGTCGCTTTAACATCTTGCAGGCTGCACCAAGCATCTTTAAAGCCAGCTTTCACCCATGGAGAAACTCTTGAGGTTATTTGGTGGTGAGCAAAGTGACACACAGAGACCATGCCCCTCCAAACAATGCCTTTAATCGTGCACTTTTAAGGAGAGAGCAAGAAAGTGTGCTGGATTTTCATTTCTGTTTATTACTATTCACCCATGGAAAAGAGCAGCTACAGGGCATGAACCAGTTACGGGCATATGCATTTTTCCATTTTTTGCAAGCTGGTTTCATATGACAGCTATAGTGCCGATAATGTTGCTGCAATAACAATTTGTTAGAATGTATTGGATTCCAAACCTGCTTGGTAGAGACTTTCTCTGGCAGAGGGAAGAGACCAACAGCAGCAGCACATGGAGAAATGATGTTGGAGAGTTTCTCTCCAGTGAGCCGAGCCCTCCGAACCAGAACCCTTATGTAATTATGTGGATTTTTTTTGACTCCAGATCCTAAGAAACTCTCTGTTGAATAGTATGTTTCTTGCTAGTTCGTTCATCTGTGAATTTCCCTGGCAGGTAGCGTATAAATAGCTCTGAGGCACAAGCGATCCACGAGTTCTTTTCAGAATACAGTATTGAGTCATTTTAAAGCCTCCTACTATAGCTCTTTTAAAGATGAACTCATTATTTTAAGTGTAAGATTCATGCCCGAGAAATAATGAGAAAAACCTGGCTTAAGTTGTCCTTCCAACTAAGCACCTTGTTTAAAAACCAATAAAGAATAAAATCACATGTGAGCTGGCCAGTAAAATGAGCAGGCGACATCTGCCCATCCCTGCCGCAGGTTGTGCTGTTCGTCACCAAGAGGCTATACTGCTTTCTAGAGCCAGGAATAGAAACCAGTGTTCCTTATTCCCAGAAGCCCTTTGCCATGTAGGGCAGAGCAATCCAGCTGGATCCCTCCGGCCATCCTTTCTGCCTGACCCCAGACACCATTCAGCTTTCAGTAATTAGGGCAGAATTAGGGCAAGATCCTTGGGGACAGAGGCTGTTAGAGCAGGGCTTGCACAGAGGGCAGAGCTCGTCTATATATTGAGCTGAGCCTCCTTTTCCACCTGGAAATATTGTCCAAAGATAATTAGGGGATTTAATACACTTGTATGGGCCTGGCATCCCAGCAGGTTACATCAACAGCTCTGTCATTGCCTCTGGCTATCTAGAAATATCAGATGTGTCTACAGTGCATATTCAGATAAACACCTGCTGTTGGGGCACTAGTTATCCAAAGCTTCCACTGACAGAGGCTTAAAAACTAAAGCAAGTAGGAAAACCAAAAAGACATCATTTCTCTGGCACCACTGCCCATGGAGTGCAGTGTTAGCTGCCCAAGGAACAATACAACATGGCTATGGTGCTGACTGCACATGAGATGAATAACATACTTCGTTCAAACAGTAGGAGACCTCTTAAACAGACCAAAATGTAGTGACCTGCTATGGAAACCACCCAAGACACTTCTTCCCTTGTGCAAAATACCACTACACTGCTTATATATAAGCAGTTGTTGACTGTTTCACACATTTGTTTTTTGTATGTATGTACTCCAGCACAATTTTCAAGGAGTGCATCAGTATTTACTTCCCTATTAAGTCAGACCGACCTCCTTTTTTTGGGGGAGGGAGGGGGATGGGGGTGGCTCTGAGATTGTCTATAAGTCTGAAGTGGGATATGTGACCAGATTAAACTTGTGAAGGAGTTTTAGTAGGATACCTGGGTGGAATTTTCCTTTCTTTTGTCATCAAAATGTGCCCGACTGCCCTGCCCAGAGCAGCTATCTCCTTTGCTAGATGCATTGTGCACACATATTTTGGAATCAGTACTGTGTCTTCAGTCCATCTTCCTACAATATGGCATCCAATTTCTGCCCTTGGCATGAAATGCAGTAGTGGCCTGTCCTTCCTGCAGGGTCAAAGGAACACGGGCAAATCCTGTAAGCCATAAACATCTGTAACTTCTCTTAAAGCCCAAGGTGAAACTTAAAAATAGCCATTTGATGCCTGAGACTTTTGATGCATCTTTAGCACGTGGTTCTGCTGACATGAGCCATATAAGCCATATAACCCATTCCATCAGCACTCTGCAGTTTCCCAGTGCACTTTTGGGGCTTCTTCTTGGGGCACCCCTGCCACTGTTCTTTCACTACCACATCTGCTGTGAGCCAGGGACTGAGCCAGGGGCCACAGAGTAGAAAGATGCAAAGGCAGTGTCTGCAGGGACACAGTTTACCTGGGGCTTGTGGGCTGGGACTGACACCATAAGTGGGAATAATCTGCTGAAGATCAGATGCCCTCTGCTGTATTACAGATGGACAATGACATGCTAAAGTCTGTAGTTGTAATGGCTGCTGATGTTATGATAAAGTAAAATATCAAAGTAAAAAAATGTTCCTGCTTAAGAACCACATGAAAGATTTGAATCCATTATTGAAAAGGCAATAAGCAATATGCTGTGGTGGGTCTCCTACAGAGACACCCTAACACATTAGTGCATTGCTCCTGAGATTACACAGCTCAAACTCATAGTTACCTTCCTGGTGAGTTCAGGTATCCAGGATGGCTGAAAACACATTGGGAATTGCCGTACACGACCATGGGCACTTGGCATATAGCAAAGTTGAGATGGAGGTGCAGGCAGATGAGCATGTGGCCTTCTCCACTCAACACAGCAGCTTAATGTGAAGAGAGAAAAAAAAAAAGAAAGCAAAGCTGAAGATCAGTTGCATTTTATGGGTGGAGGATTACTGGTGGAAGGAAATGGTCCTTCATGGATTTAAATGAGAAGAAAACATTACATCATGTAATCTGACATCCTGCAGAACTCATGCTTAAAGATGTCATTTTATGGTGCTATGGCAAGGTCAAACTCACCCTGCAAGTAATTACCTTGGAAGTAAGTGTGTGTTTCTGTGCATGTCTATATTTGAAAGGGATGGGAAACAGAAGAAGCCTTTTCATTTCTTCCTATCATTTGATATGTTTGAAATAAGCACCCCCCCCTATTTTGTATGGTTCTTCAACATTTTCATATGGATTGTAATTCACACATGCTGCCTTTTCCTGTAGCGGGTGTGGAAGTATCAGGGCCAACTGAATAAACAGATGGAGAAATTAAATAGGATGCCCAAAGCCACACACCTCTCCCAAAACCAGGCACAGCATGAGAGTTTGCAGCCCTGCATCGTGTGCAGGCTGCCTGACCCCATCCCTCTCTTCTGTTCCATGCACGAGAGTGAAAACACATGGAGACTTTTCTTTATCAAGTTATCTTCTGCTCTGTGGCTCAAAGCTGGAAATGATTTCACAGTGCTTCTTTTAATCTTCTTTGACAAATTGTTTAAAAATAAAGCGGTTAGGACAGTGGGATAAAGCAGTACTCACAAGTGTTTGCTTAAGTTCTGATCAAGTGCTAGCTGGATCATCCAGACCCCAGTGCACCAATATGAAAACGATGCTTCTCTTCATTTGTACAGGGCTATTCCTTGATAATAGGGATATTTGTTATTCACAATCTGCTGCTGGTTATTATCATCATCAGCTGAAGGAGACGACATCATGTGAGTTAATTGTTTAGTTCCACAGTGGCTAATGAATAGTGTATATATTCCAAACTAACAATTTGCCATAGCTCCACAGGAGAGCGAGTATTAAGTGTTCAGTGACAACATGCAAATAATGAATGTATTTATAGAAAGCAGAACTGAGGGGCAATAAAAAGGCTCAGGTTTCTGGATAATTTATTCAGAACTAACAATATGATAGTTAAGGAGATCCAGATTAAAAACATACATATGCCATTTGGGAACTCAAATGAAACTCCCAGCTTTTCAAAAGTTCAAGCCTTTCACAGGTCCTATTGAAAACAGTGGGAGGACATCTGTGAAAGATGTGGCTGTTCAGTGTCTGGTTAAAAGCGATCCAGCCTTTTTGTCTGGCACTGGTAATACAGTTTCCTCCTAAGCAAATTTCTTGCCAAGATGTTTTCAGCAAGGCAGTGCTTGATTATTAAGTCCAGCCCTCAGAAAACCATGGATCTCAGGTGAGCACACTCAGAAAATATCTGTCTATTATTATCATATCTAGCTTATCACATTAACCAAGGTCAAGGCACTATTGAGATTGGTACTCTACGGGCATGTAGTAAGAGAGATCCTTCCTCTGAGGTGCACATAACCGAAATAGAAAATGGTCCCAGTTACAGTGACATGGCTTCTTTGTGTTCCCCATTTCTCCTTTACTTTCTGCCTCTGTCTTTTCAGACTGTAGCTGTTGGGGCAAGACTATCTTCTTTGTTCAGTTTTCAGCGTTTAGGAGTACAAGTCACTATTGGGACACCTAGGGTTTATTGAAATTCAAACAATTAGTAATAATAGTACATGCACTACAGTTAACGGATTGTGGCAGATTACATTTTTAAGTGTTTCCTTTGGAAGCTATGGCTTGAACGTCAGGCTTGTCCATTTGACAAAAACTATTTTGAATCTATTTTGATCACATGTATGCGAAGAACAGTGTCATGTGGAGACAGGTGAAGGTCTTAAGTTCTGTTGGCACTGCATGAAACAATAGACCCACCTGCAATCCATGGTGACTGAGCAGGAGTGGGGAGCTCCACCTCTCCTTTTAGTGAGCACAACAGAGCCCTTGAAGAGCTCTTGAAATTCCCACCTTGCTTTTTAGGAGACAGGCAAGGCTTTCCAGGCTGACTTTTTAAAAGGGTATCTCATTGTAATTGTCTGTTAAATCTAGATTATTAGAGGTGAGTTTCATTGACCCCTCAACACAGTGATCAAAGGATGTTAGCCACACTTGATGGGCATGACAGCCATTGACTTTAAGTAGAAGGATAAATGAATTAGTTAGGTGATTGGTTTCTTTCTTTCTTTTAAACACCCAAGCCAGAATCAATCCTTATAGTGACAAGGTTTAGTGTGCTAAATTCCCTTGGCATTACTAACTCGCTTTTTCTTTTCCTATCCTTAAAAAAAAACCCCAAGCAGATATAGCTAATGCTGTGTCGCATCCCACGCACTCGTGTTGCTCCTGCAGTCTGTTGCTTTTTCAGATTCACACACACATTTGCATTTGCAAGCGCCACTATTGCTTTGCAGTAAACACTGCTCATGCCTCTCTCCTAAGAGGATCCAGATGTCTTTCTCTCAGGATGGTGCATTTATTTTTAGATCTTTCTCCCCATTCCTGCATACGTTGGATGTTCTTTGCTTTTGCGTATAACCCTTGGTCCTCATCCCAGACATTGCATTTTGTGGTGAGGACAGTGATGGAGAGTGAAAGATATTTGTCTTCCAAAAAACAAGTTTTATTTTCATTCTCCTGATTCCATTAGGTCCCCACAGACAGGTCTATGCTGTGAGCACTTTTCCTATACAGCAAACTCTGCCTCTATCAGCCATGTGCTCTTTACTTGCACATGGTATGTGCAGGTATTTGCTGGCCTTTGAGAGCTGAGTAAGAAAATGATTTTATTTGTTCAGTAGCTGAAATGAAAAGAAAAAAAAACCAAAGAAGACTTTCAGCTTATTTTATCAAAGGAAGGAACAATCTGGATGAAGGAAGGGGTCATTGGGAAAGAAGTGATGAGTGAATCCCAATCACACTGAAGACTGGTGGAGTTCCCAGTGAGTGCAATGGTCAGAATATCATCCTGTGAAGTTTTACCGCAAGTCCAGTGAGATCTGGAAAAGGATGCATGGATTCGTTAGTGTGTTTACTCTTCCTTCCCCTTCAGCCCAATCCTTACGTCATTATTAACACCCCAAACAGCTGCCAGAGCTGTTTGCCAGTGTCATAACAGTGTTGCAGCCGTGATGGCCTGAGGATACACGAGGCAGAGCTGGTAAGGAGCGAGAACAGCTTCTAATGGACCAGCTGATTTTGGTAGGGAAAACAGACACACTCTCAAGCACAAGTGCTTCCTCATGTCTCCTTCTGTTTGCCAGAGGCCTGTCTCCAGCATTTCGGGCATTCAGAATGAGGATTTGCATCTTCAGGGCACAAAGTTCCTGCTAACCAGGATAAAGGACCAGCTCCTCAAGCGCAGCTAAGGCAAAGAGGGATCATTATAAGTGAGCAATTCTGTTGTGTTCCTGGGGAAAAACCTTTTTTTTCCCACGTGGTTTCTCAAATCAGGACCCTAATCAGGTTCAGATGGCAATTGTGGGCAGACTCACAAGCAGCCTCTTTTCCCCCTGTTTTGCTGTAGTAAAGGAAAGGAGAGGGTTCTTTAGCAGTCAGTAGGCTTTTCCTAATTGCTCTAGGAGAGATGTGTGGGAACTGTATCTTCCTTAGCCCCACTGGTATGTGTCTTCATGGAGGTCTGGAGTTATCACAAAACAGTGTTAGGTCTAGCAAAATAGTAAAAACAACAGCATTATAAAAAAGCCAGCTGAGTGGTGGCATTGTGTGTAGTCTGATGTATACTTGAATAGAGTTATGAATACATGTTTATGAACGTACCAGCATAATGCCTGCTAAATGAGAGACATGAGTAAGGAGAAGATCAGGCCAAAAGGTGGTTGCAGAGTGGAGGCACTCAAGGACATTGGTTTCATGCATGATACAACTGCAGAAAGGGGGGGAGAGAGAGAGAGAGAGATGTCCCTATTACTACATTGTTTGCTACATGCAACTACATGCAAACTTCCAGTGAAAGCTCTGTGGACCTGTTAGGGTTATACATGATCCAGTCATTGCATGGGAAGAGGCTTTTTAACAACCTGCTACGTGAATGGAAACGCCCCATGACACACCCTACTATGCCCTGTGTGCTCATTGATCCCAGCAGTATCACAGGGGCATGTCTCACCCCTCCTGTGCTGCTTCTCCTGTTCCTCACCCTCATGTCTCAGCAGTGGCCACAGGGTTGGCCATGCCACTAGCGCGTCTCCTGCGTGACTTGGACCCTCCATCTCCTCTCCCCCTCTCTCCATAACTTCTCGCAGGACGGAAGTCATCTATTGGAGCTTGATATTTTGCTGTCTTTTTTTTAGAGGTGGGTGAAGAGGGGAAGCTAGAAGGTGATTTGATTTTTGATGATCTTTTACCCTTTTGTCTACTTTATAACCTTGGCCTGTAAGAGAGGAGTTCTTGTAGGAGGAGACTGGGAGGGCTATGATGTCCAGCACTGGGCCTTTATCAAGGGGAGTTAGATTGACCCTGTAATGCAGTGAGTTTTATTTGGAAAATATTTAGTGTCACTACTGAAGGCCAGTGTTTTCCATCCTGCACAGGCTGTGACTCAGCTGGTCTCATGCACGTTGAAGATCAGGGGCTAAATGGGGATTGGATTTAACATGTACTGTTGTATCAGCTGTCAGCTAGTACACATGGCTTCCATAAGCTCACAACTTACCAAAATGTGTGCCTGGAGCCAAGCAGAGGATTCGTGTCTGATCTGTCACTGGATTGTTAGTTTGCAGATGGGGATGCTGTTGAGGTAGCGTGGCTTTAGGTGAAGATTTGTAACAGGACCAGTGCTAGAACTACCAAAAATGGGGAGCTGATGTTTTCAATGCATCACTTGTGGATGGAGCTGCTGACAACCAAATACTTTAGCAGATATACTGATCCCCTTCACTAAGTCCTGTCATCACTTGCTGAGCCAAAGCAGAGTCCCTTTATTGCACATTTATTGCATAGAGTCCCTTTATTGCACCCCCCCTTATTGCACATTGTACCTTAGCGACATACTCATTCTTAGTATAGACGAACATCTTCATGTCTTAAAATACGAGAGGTTTTGCCAATGTATTTGAAATGCCGAAGTCAGGGCTCCATCCACCACCCTAAGTTTTCTTTGAACTGGCCCCTGCAGAAGAAATTTGCCCTGTTTTCCTGCACTAGAGCAAGGACAGGGCTCTGGACTGGTCCAAGCCATGCAAAGCTATGCTGCCTTCTGCACTAACGAGGAGGAACAGCTTCTTTAATGCCTGAAATGACTGACTACAAAACTCACTATTTCCCTCTAAGAGTTACACAGCATGGAAGTTTTGAAGGTAAAATTTGGAAACTAAAAAAAAAATCTTAGATTCCTTTTTTTCCCCTTAAGTGGTATTGAGAATTACCACATTGGGTTACATAATAATTTTCCTCAGCCTGAGCTTTTTAGCACTTAATTAGTCAGGGATTTGAGGGAAAGGATGTCTGAACTGTTGAATATTTGCTTACTGGTCCACAAATGTGCTCTATTTTGTTGTAGCTGCTGTTCAAAAAGCCTCAAAAGAATTTCTTTTAAAAATTGGAAAAATCCATGGCATCATTTTTGGCTTTCATTTTCTGTATCTTTATTCAGTGACCACAGGTAGGGAGGTGTGAGAAGCTAACATGTGGTTAGCAAGGAGAACACCAATGCTAGTGCCAACAGGTTATGCAGAGCCTTTTCCACCCCGTCAAAGGGATTCAGGTACTTATCTTTCTCAAACGCTTTTTCCCTCACTGCGCGTCTCAGACAAAGCACTTCTGTAACCCTCAGTGTAGCTCCAAAGTTGCTCAGAGCTGAGCAGTATGAGAGATCTGCTTCATTCAGTGCCCAAGATCAAAACCATCCAGGTTGTTAACACCAGCCTCTGAGCCATACAAGAACTTGCTCCAGCTGGGTCAGCCAGAGCCCTTTAAAGCTGCTGTTTCTTAACAAGCTTTGTAAAACCTTTGACTGCTTTGAGATTTGCGGGTGAAATGTGCAATGTAGAGGCTTGTTTATTTACTTGTGTCTCCCACCAAAACCCTGATCACAAGGAGAGGGAAAATTATGGGGATTCCTTGGCTCAGAGGGGAAACCCAACTGTGAGCTGAAAATAGAGGACATGCCCTGACGTTACGGGTATCTACAGATATATCTTTCAAAGCATAGCTCCATTTTTTCAGCGCAGTATATACTTTGTTGAGATGTTCCTTATCCTTTGGAAGATACTGTCACTTCTTTCTCCATCCCTCTCCTTTCTTTGTGCTAAAAAGGCCATAGAGCATCTTTATCCCTAATACACATATCACTGAAGGAGCACTTCCAACTTTACGGGCTTCCCTTCTTATTTTTGCCTTCAGACACCAGCTCACAGCAGTGTGATGAGTGGGTGCTAATTATGGAGAGCTACATTTCGACAACAGAGCCTTACTGCTGGTGAATACAGAAAAATTGCTCATTAGAGCAGCATGGTATTTAGTCAGATTGGCTTCCCTAGATATTAACATTCTGGCATTAATGCAGACTGGCAGTGTCGTACTTGAATAAAACGATCTCAAGATAATATACGCAGAAGGACTTGTACAACTGTTGTCCAGCCTGAGGGGTTTGCTAGGCATTTCTGCCAGGGGGTCCCTCCAACATGCTGCTTCTGCAAAAACCCCCATCCTTGGATTTCAGTAACTTACATATACAATTTCTTGGTGTTTTTTTTTTTTAAATAAGATGCACCTCACAGGGCATGGTACATCATGCATATGATTTATTTCACTAGAATAAAACTTGTTGTGCTTGTTTATTTTCCCAGACATCCAATTTTTAACCACATTGTGTGCTCTGTCCACTCTGTCCATGATGCAGGTGGCATGGTGTCCTGGTTTTGGCTGGGATGGAGTTAATTTTCTTTCTAGTAGCTGGTATAGTGTTATGTCTTGGAGAAGAATGTTGATGACACTCTGATATTTTCAGTTGTTGCCAAGTAGTGTTTATAATAAGAAGTCAAGGATTTTTCAGCTTCTCATGCCCAGCCAGCAAGAAGGCTGGAAGGGCACAAGAAGTTGGGAGGGGACACAGCCAGGACAGCTGACCCAAACTGGCCAAAGGAGTACTCCATACCCTGTGACATCACGTCCAGTATATAAACTGGGGGGGAGTGGCCTGGGGGGGATTGCTGCTCAGGAACTAACTGGGCATCGGTCAGTGAGTAATTGCATTGTGCATGACTTGTTTTGTATATTCCAATCCTTTTATTATTATTGTAATTTTATTATTATCATTATTAGTTTCTTCCTTTCTGTTCTATTAAACTGTTCTTATCTCAACCCATGAGTTTTACCTTTTTCCTTCCGATTCTCTCCCTCATCCCACTGGCGGGGGGGGGAACTCAGTGAGTGGCTGCATGGTGCTTAGTTGCTGGCTGGGGTTAAACCACGACACATGGCTATCTGCCTGATGGCTCTCTGTGCATGGCGAGGTGTATGCAATGTTGAAGCCACCTTGGAAAATGCATTATTTGTACCTGTTGCACAGAATAACATGCTAAAGGAAGCTCAGCAAAAGCTCTTGTTTGAACACAAAAACACCCTGGAAGCTTTAGGTGCCTTGTTTTAATGCAGGGAGACTGTGGGTTGGCAGAAGACTTTAGCACCAAGGTTTTCCCATGCAGTTTTATAAGCGGCAAACACAGATGCTGTGGTTTGGGTTCACGGTGCCGCAAGCAGAGGTGCCTTTCCTTGGGCATGGCTCCCTCCAGCTTGGCTCTGCTTGGCTTTGCAGAGCTGCCCACATCTCTAAAGCTGTGTGGGGAGAGTCAGCGGCTCTGCTGGGTGCAGGGGCTGGTGCCTGTGCAGCTGTGTGAGCTGCTGCTGCAGAAGACATAGCCACAGGGAGTTCTTCAGTCCCACGTCCTACCCACTTCCACCTCTGAGCTTACATCAGGAATAGCTGCTTCAGTGGGCTAATATAAGTGATATACACAGAAAGGACATAACTGTTCAGCAGACAGCAGCGCTCATCTATCCACACGTATACCAGAGTTTCCTCTTCTGTAACCCTCTGGGCTCCCCTTTGACTTGAACACCAGCTTTTGCTAATTACCTCAGCTTTATCTAATTAGCACCCAAATGGGAGTGCCTTCCTCAGCTGCCTCTGAGCTTGCAAAGAGCCTAGAGCTAAGGATTTATGTGGAGGAGCAGGGGAGAATTCTTTTCCGGGGTTTGCATAGCGTATTCATCTCTGTGCACTGGGAAGATGTGTGAGTGTGTCCTTGTAGTGGTGTTACTTTGTTGGTTGATAAAGAAGCTGGACAGTACCTGCACCAAATTGTCACTGTCTTGTCTTAACGTGTTTCTTTCTTGTGAGTTTATTGTGTGTGTATTTTTTTTTTTTTATAATGGTCATGGTATTTTGCCTGCAGTTTGCCTTGGGAAATAGAGTGTGTCCTACATCCATATCTATTTTAAGACTGCTCTGTTGCCTGCTACCAGCTGGGGATATGGCTAGAAGGAGCAATGGTTTCATGTTGTAAGAGGAAACATTGGATGTTTCTAGGGAGCCTGTAACTGTGAGGTCCTATATGTGTTTATAACCCAGAATATTATGCTTTTAGGAATAGCACTCATCTCACCTGACTTTAGTATTTTAAAAGTTGGCATTCTGGTTTAACTTAATTGAATAAGATTTATTTGTAGACAATGGGGGATGAGGCACACCCAGAAAGCAAATTATTGTGTTTCCAATATTTGTATTAAGTTAAGAAAAATACCTTTTTCCTTTATGTTAGTTCTGCTCAGACTTGGGTTTTGGGAGGCCGGTGGAGATTATGTTATCTTAATGATGAGAAAAATTCTGTTTGCTTAGTGCAGAGCAGTGAAAAGAATTGGGGTTTACCCCTCTAGATGGTTTAGGCACTCTTCATGACTCTGCTTCTCTGCAGAAGTCAGCAGAGCCCAAAAGAGCAGTCATGTCTGTATGTTGCCAGATGCTTCTGTTTGTGGGTAGCAAATATTGTTGTTTCAAGCCAAAATGCATCTGCATGGTTTCCTTTTTCACAATATTGTATGAAGGGGAGACTGAAGTGAGCTCCCAGTTAATTGTATTAGGTGATGAATACCTGCAGTACAGTCATGTTAACCTTTATCGTATTATAACAGTATGTGTGGGGCTCATACTTAGAGCTGGAACTGCTCAAGTCCTCCTGATTAGCGTAACCAAAGGCAGTTTTTTTAATGGTGGTGTTGCACACCCGTGTTCAGTTAGGTGTTCAGTAAAGGTTGCTGTAAGAACTCATTGCAGAGCAAATCAGTCCTGCTCTTGCTAAGAAAGTGCTTGCAGGACCCAGTCTTTTACTGATGGAAACCTATTAATTTCAGTGGTCTGTCCAGATTAAAGTAGCTGAGGGTTACATGTATTTTCTCCAAAATTAAAACAGCCAGGCAGCCACTGCTTGTTAGAAAAGCATGAAGATGAATTTCAGCTGGGTGGAAGCAAAGGAGATTTGGGAGTAGGAATACTTACAGATGCCTTTCTTAATGCTGTACATCTTGTGCCTGTGAGGGTCTCTTAGCCCACAGCTGTCCAGCTCAAACACTGGATCGTTATCATCCTCCCACACACGTTCCCACGTGTGTTTCTTTGGGTGGGCTGATTAACATGGTTTTAGCTAAATCCTGGGGTTTGGTTCCACCCTATGTGTGTGTTGGCCCCATCCCAGAAGGTTTTATGCCCTCAGACTCGGAACCCCTGGGTGCTCTCCTCCCACCACTCTGGGTGCACAGTCTCAGGTGATGTGCTTCACAGATGCTGCTCTGCTGCATGGCATGGTGCTTCACAGATGCAACCAGGAAAGGTTAAAAAAACCCCAAACCCAAACAAACCAAACACCCCCCAAAACCCAACAAAAGATTTTTGGCCAGAGGTGGGTCAAGAGGAATCCCAGGGCAAGTGCTGTGTGGTGTCTCTGGACTTGTGGTGTTTTTTTATTTGTTTGTTGGGATTTTTTGTTTTTTTTTTTAGTGCTGTGACCTGGGTGAAAAGAGGGACAAGAGTACATAAATGTGACCCTTTAGCTCAAAGATGAGCAGCTACTTGGTTAACCTGGCATAAGTATAAGCTGTTCCATAGTTTAGGGTGGGTTTTCTCTGAAATGCTGCTTGTTTGGTTAAACAGCTCTTTGCTTCACAAGAGCTGGATGGTCGGTGGGTCAGACCTGATTGTGAGAAACTGCAGTGTGAGATTGCTGCTCCAGTGCCAGGCCTGAAGGTCAAAAATGGCCCCCCCTTCCCTTGTTCCTAGTTCACCTGAATATCTGGTGGCTGAACTGTTGGTTCCTCTGCCTGCACTGATGGACAAATCTGTCTTCCTGGATTTAAGCCGATGTACTGGAAGTAGTGGGGAAGGACCATACTGGTTTTAGTGACCTTGTCCTGGTGAGTAAGGAGGATAGAGGCTAGAGAGGAGTGCTACGAGTAGATTTGGACCAGGCAAGGTGACTTGGAGGGGAGGGAGCCGATATCTGTATGGGCATTGTCCTGTGCTGCATTGAGCTGGTTGTGAGTTAAAGAAAGTAACACTCTTGTGCCTGTCCAGAACCTGCGGTTCATGTATCACCAGGTAACACTTGCTGCTCTGAACAGTCTTTCACTGTGTGCAGTGATTCTTCTGTTTTTCTCTTCTGGGGAGGTCCAAACCCACTTGCAAACCTGAAGCTCACCTCTGAGATTGTAGAGGAGGAGAAGTTTCTCAGAGTTTTCCATCCACTTTCATCTAATATTTAAGACGCAGCATAAAAGTTACGGTTTATGTGGTAGTACTGGGGAGTGAATTTTGTATTGATTTAAAAATAAGTCATTTTTAGCTTACTATTTTATGCATCAGAAAATGGCCTCAGCTTCAGTAAGAATGCTGTATATTATTAATATACATCATTAATTTATAGAATGCTGTATATTATTAATATAAATCATTAATTTATTCTTGGCATTGGGCTAGTAAAAGCACTTAATTTATTGCCCTGTCCTTAAAGTTGGACAAGTGAGATCTTAATAAAATTGTGATGGGGAGCAAAGCTATTTCAGAACAGAGCTGTGGTCCCACTCTTGTGTTCCTCAAACACCTCTTCCTTTGGGGGTCACTTGCATCCCCAACTGGGTCAGCACAACAGCGGTGAGTCTGGAGGTGCTGAACTTGCTGACTGGAAGCTGCAGGTCTGATTTTGGCACCCAAGCCACTTGCACAGAGGCTGGGAAACCCAAGTAGTTGATAAAGCAGCTGATTTGGATTGAGGAGAAGGGATGGGGTGGGAATCCCCCTGGGACATCAGTGTCTTACCCTTGTGTTCAGGAGGGCTGGGTACAACCTGCACCCCAGCAGGGTAAGCGCATGAGCCTGTGTGCAGCCAATGGGAGATGACTAGTGCTAGTGCTTCAGGCAGAACTCCAAGGCAAAGGACCTCAATTTCAGTCCGTGTTCATATGCTGGTTTATTTATAAGCTATTAAAGTTGTATAAAGTGAATTTTTTGGAGCAGGCAGTGGAGCCCATGTCTCTCTGCTTCCTACAGCATGGTCTGACTGACTGGTTACAGACTCCTGCTTGCCTTCCTGTGTGCTTTTTTTGTGCCTGATCCTCCCATGTTGGACACTGTAGTTATTCCATTGACATAAAAATTGAACCTTAGTAGGGTATGGTTTAGCTAAAGTAATAAGCAACACAACATATAGTTTGGTTGGTTGTTTTTTTTTTTTTTTTTTTTAATCTGTGAGGAAATGTATCCTGGTAAATTGCCACCCTTTCTATGCAGGGTGTTTCACATGACGCATTCCACCAGAATTGCTAGTAGTTGTATTCATGTTGACTGGAGATGGCTTGGTCTCCTCTGCCAGCTTTGTGGGCAAGTGGCACTCACTAATTTAAGGGCACTTTGGTTCAACTTTTCCTTGCAAAAGAGCAGCAATTTCAGCAGTAGATGCATATTCCTCCCCTCTAAAATTACTTTGCTGCTCACAGCCTGCTTGCTTATGGCATACTGGAAATTAGCTTCTTTTTCACTGGTCTGCAAATGCAAGTAAAAGGAAAATGTAAACAGAGGACTTATTGCATCTGAAGAGCGTACTTGTTCTTCTCTGGCAGGAATATATTTTACTAAAATGTGTGATATTGTAGCAAGACTACCTTTAAAAAAAACAACAAAAAAACCAAACAAAAAAACCACTTCATGGACATCATGATTCACCTGTGTTATTTGCTCAGGTCTGTTGCAGAGATACTGAGGTGTAACATCTGAGTTGGACTGATGTTGCTTTCAACTATCCTGTCCTTCTTGATGTTAGTTCAAGAAATACAGCATCATGACAGATGGCATTGTTTTAAGGTCTTGAAGAATGCACTGCGCAAAATACTGAGGAACAGTGAACCTTAGAAAAGGCTTTTAGTAAATCGGTCTTTTAAAGTCTCTTTAGTCTGCTGTGTGATCCTTAGCATCACTTACAGCTGGACTTACAATGTCTAGAGAACTGCTGCAGATGTGACATTGGGAACAGCCAACAACAGATCACTTTAAGCTTTTAGATATACGAGGGCACACGAGGCAAATAAAGCATATTACAATCATGTGGTTTTATTGTTGTAAAAGAAATTGTAGTAAAAGTTACAGTAATCCCTGGTGTTCTGCTCCAAAGCCCCTTGAAGTCTGCATAATGGCTCCATTGAATTTTGGCAGCCTTTGAATCAGGTTTCCCATTGTAGGATGATACTGATCAAAACCTGGTGCTCCAAAGCTATCTTCAGAAATCTCTCTCACTGCTCTCTTCCTATTCTCCTGGCAGTTACAAGCACTGACACAACCAGCATTTAGAAAGTTTTCTTAGATCTGCTGATGAAAAGGACTGTCTAAGAGCTAGATATTATTATTCTGCCATCGTAAGTCAGGTTAGTGGGTTACAAAGCCTGTGCTACAGTGAGGAGCTTGCTGCCTTGGATGTCTGCATGAACCCATTCACCTCCACTTTTAAGGTATGATGATGGAGCTTTCGTTTTGGGGGGAAAAAGCTATTACAATGACTCTTCGACCAAGCTCAATAAACCCCTCACCATTGCTGCTGCTTTGTCTAAATGCAAGAACAATGCCCTAAAAGAGGTTTTTAAATTTTAAAACTTGCTGTTTTGAAGATCTTGGGCCTGTTCTGAACAGGGTGCTGCAATAGATACGTGCAAACCCCCAGCAGTGTTTGCTCTCTGGCTGTAAGGAGTCCTCCTGCGGACTGCAGCCACTTGTGCACGAGCAAAGGGACACGTGGAAGGCACTGATTTTGTGAGGAGAGCAGTGACTTGAGATGGCCATCTCGCTTCCTTGATCTCTCAGTGTGGCTTTGGGTATGTCATTTAAATTTTCAGTCTCATGGGTTTTCACCTGGGAAATGGGAAGAGTAACTACTTTCCTGGACTGGCCCTGTGCAGGGTCACTCTCTCCAGCAAGGATGCTCTTGCCCAGTAAGTGCAGCAGCAGATTGCTGGTGAGGAAGCAGGTTGGGGACTGTCCCCGCTCTGCCACACCTGGAGTGCTCCATGGCTTAGAAAAGGGGATACAACCCTGCAGCACTGCCTTGTAGAGTTGCTACTGTCCACAAACCTGGCAGTGGTTCTCTGTATTGTGCAGTGCTTGAGCTGCTTGTGTGCAGCCTGATGAAGTGCATATCTCTCTGTTTCCTTCACTGAACAGCAGGTTGTTAGCTTTTTTTTAACTGACTTTCTGGCTAGCGTTGCCAGTGACTTGGTGACACCTAGAAATGTGTTTTCCAATTTAATTGTTCCGACAAACACCATTATTGGCTGACTGGGGAGCTCCCATCCTGCACTTGAGAAACACAGCATTGATTCAGTGTGGGTCTTCCCGAGGCTGAATTAAAAGAGCAGTGTGCCTCTGCTCACAAGCAGCAATTCCTCTCCTTGTTTAATAATGTCTGCGGGAAAATTCCTAGTGCTGAGCACAGGCTTTCTGTCTGCCTGCATGCTGTTCAGACCATCCCAAAGGGTCTTGTTGCTAGAATGTGTCTTTGTACCATTTCTGGGGTAATTCCTGTAGAAACTTATTAATTCCTCCCATTTTGTTTCTATAGGGGATGGAGGTGACCTGACTGAAAGCTTTAGCAAGTAGAAACAATTCAGACTGGCTTCATCAAATTTTCAGTTAGGTCTCAAATATGTGAATACCTGCAAAACTGGGATCTCCTTCCTAAAAATCACTATAGGTAAAAATACAGTTCATAGCAGACCCTGGCTCTCAGTTTGCTGCAATTGTGCAGCGGGGTGTGTAGAGCAGTTTAGGTATTTGGGGAATGGCCCATGACCAGCTAAATGCTGTGCTGAGCTGGGCCCCTATAGAGACACCCAAGCCTATAGCATCTGCCTTTTTGTGTTAGAGACCTGCTGGTTAGGTAGCTCTGCACAAAATATATCCTCAGCCTGTCTGCACTGCAAGCAGAGACCATGGGGGCTGCTGCTTTGGAGGACAGTATAGATAAGATGATACTGTGACTAGTTCTTTGTTTACAGCTTCTCAGAGCACAGCAGACAGCATGTAATTAGAGCAATTGGCTCTGATGTTAGAGAAAGAGAGGACAACCTCGTTGATCAGTGTGTCAGAAAGGCAAGAAAGTACATGTCTGATGGGGTCTAGAAAGAGGAGATGACACTTTTGGAAAGGGAAGCAGGATGTATTTGCATCTTGCTTTCATTATGGATGGAAGAGAAAATACTGTGTTAATGGGAAGATATTGAACAGCCATTAACTGAAACTTTGTAAGCTGAAAAGGTTAGGAAGAGAGTTGGCCAAAGAAATTTTTGGGAATGGGGAATGCTGAATTTGAGCACATTCTGGAACACAGAAGACAGAATGGACTGGGAAATAAAGCAAACATGGTGGTGGTGCTTGTAAATAAGGTAAATGAAGCAGGATTAGCTACAGCTGAACGGAAGGGGTGCTTTGGCAACCCACAGGGGAGGTCACAAACTTGCTCTGAATTTTTGCAGGTACTCCCTACCTCACTCTTGTCCTTAATCCTGTAGAGAAAGAAGAGCTGCCTGTGGTCAGGAGGCAGTTGTCATGGGTTCACATCCTGATGGCTGTGTTGCTGTGCTTAGCTGGCTTGCAGCTACTGCATTTAGCAGGTCTGCGTTTGGCTGGCTGCTTCTGCAGGCTTTTGGTTTAGGATTTATCAGCGCCAGAGGTGGTGTTGAACACAAAGATCCATGGATGCCTTGAAGTGTGAGGTTAGTGGAAAACATTATGTCAATGGGTCTGGTAATCTCTGGAGCAAGAAGGCAGTGAAAATGGAAAAAGATATGTTTTTATTGGGGCCTGCTAGGTGAAGGGATAGCCAGAGGGCTGAGATAACCTGAGAGCAAGAAAGTTCTTTGGGAGGGCTAGGAACTGGAGAAGGAAGAGCCTGAATGGGATTGATTTATAGGCAGTAAAGACCTCTGTTTAGCTCATGAGCCACAGCTTTTTCTATTTGCTGTGGTTTAGCAAAGCATGGGCTTGCATTCTGGCTACTCCTGTGGTTTATGTTAAACACAGAATTGAGAGGTCTGAGTAAGAACCTGTGGGCTCTACAGAAGTAAGCAAGTTGGTGCAGATCAAGTCTACAGGGTGGAAACTCCGGCTCAAAGGTTGGAAGCAAGAGCAGGGCAACACAAACTGAGGACTGCAGCCCACATCAACCTGATCTTCTAGCCAGGGGTGCCACAAAACACTGAAGGCTTCCTGGGGTCTGAGCTTAGCATTTAACCTGTCCTGAGTTAAATAATCTTGATGGGGAAAATGGGCTTCACTTCCATGGTTTGAAGTGCTGAAATCTAGGGATGGTGATAAAGTACGCAGCACCCAGAAGGTGAGGGTAGTGGGACAGGGAGCTTACAAGTAAGCCCAGAGCTTATGTGCCCAGCAGAGCTGAGGGCCTGATTTCCAATTGTCTATGCCCTGGATCTCATCAGGGTGCTGGAGTGACTCTCCTGGAGGTGGGCCAGGCTGCTTTAGCAACTCCTGAAGTCTGGGACATGAAAGCTGGCAAGAAACACAGCCCACAGCTTCCTGGTTATGGTACTGTGCTGGGGGGTGGGAGACCCCAGCCAGCTGCTGTTGGCTTGGAGCTGGATATGGGCTGGGGATCTTGTCATGGGTGCTGGTGAAATACTGTCCAATATCATAGTTTATCCTGAGATGCATTTAACAAAATCTGGCTGTGAACATTACCCTCTTCCCCTTTGCCCTCTGACGCAAGTGCCATAGAAAGGAGCAGGGGTGGGGGAGTGTCTACGGCCCCAGTGCAGCAGTGGATGGGATCCCTGGATCTACAGGCATGCAACGAAGGTGACAGCAGGTGATGTCCCCTTGGGGTGAATGTCCCTCTCTAAACTCTGCAGAGGTGTGTGGGTGCGTGCAGCTCAGTTTGAGAGGTGGGGGCCAGGCAGGCAGCCCCCACTGCTGCCTCTGTGCTGCATCCTCCTTGCCTGAGAGCTTGCAAAGGCAACTTCTCTGCATGCCTGGGGAGGTGATGCTGGGGTCGCTGGGCCCTTCCCTGCAAATTAGGCTTGTGGCTTTGCCAGAAATGACATCATTTGTTAGGCAGATTTCTTCATTAGGAAGTTTTCTAATCTCAGACATGAGCAACACAGAAACCATCCCCATCCCCCAAGCACTGAGAAAGCTGAGCTGCATTGCCAGTCTCTGCAGTAGGCTTTGCTTATTTATCATTCATGGCATCATGTTTGTTTTATGACAAATGAACTTAATCACGATTTTCACAGTGGAATACACAAGAAAATACCCAGGATAACCATAGCTGCAGGTACAGAAAACCAAATTTAATTTAGAAAAGATATACAGGAGCAGTCTAAGCAGCTGAAGAATTGAATTAATGTAATAAAGACTCAGCTATATATAATTCTTCATGTCGGAACAATAGCCCCGTGAGATAGGATGGTGCTCAGATTCTGCATTAAACTTTTTCCTTATATGCTTAATGCTGAACCAAATCATTATTTGTTGCTGAAAAGTGCATTTGGGTGTTGGTAATATTCCCCCCCCCATCCCCCCCCAGTGTTCCAAAGTGGAAGACGGTAGGAATTGCAGATCATTTATTAATGCTCTGCTCCTTTGTGGTCTTAATCTCAAACAGATGGGCCAGGATGCTCTGGCTAAAATTCAGTGTGAACATGCTGACTTGCACAGAGCTTTCCATTTCAAATATGGCAATGCAGAGACTGGACCAGGGCACTGTGTGTGATGGTCATCCAGAAATGTGATTCCAGAAATTTTAGAGGCTGAGAGTTAATTGCTTCAGCTTGGGAAAGAAAGGTGTAAGCATGGAGGTGTGTGTGCACACATAGGCATGCATACATAAGGATGTGCTTTGGAGTGTAGTTTGGTTTTGATTCTTTGATATGGTATTTACTGTGTGGCCATGCTTGCCAGGGAAACTCTGATAACTACTTGCTTTACCCTGACAGTGCTGTATGCTTCCAATTTCGGCATAATTTCTGACCCTTAACAGTATTTTTTCCCTCTCATGATGCCAGAGCAGAAATTATGATGGTTGAACCAAGAACAATGCTTCAGAAACTAACCTACTGCTATCAGTGTGTTTTCATGCTACTCCAGCCAAATGAAATAATGGTGTGAGCTGTCTGCACTGAGTTAAAATGCATTTCTGTGTGTAGAAACATCATTAAAGAGTGGCTTAAAGTACATAGCACTAAAGAAGAATTTAGGACAGAAAATAGAAGAAACTTCCCAGAGCGTGGCACCAGGCATCCTAGACTCTCCATGAGATTTAATGTCAGGGTGTGGAGAGCTTTCTTTAGGAGACTAGAGAGAGTAATTTGTTCAGTCTAGCAAAATGAAAGCTCCAAGGGAATGATTGCTTCCTATAAATATTTTCAAGGGCCAAAGCCAATGCTGACAGAAGAATTAATGGATGTAGGTTGGTGATGAATAAATTTAGGCTGGAAATTTAGGAGACTCTTAAACACCAGATCAGTCATGTTGTGGACCAGTTTTCTAATGGGTGTAAGGAGTCAAAAGTCAAATTGTTTTTTAAGACAGAGGTTGATGTCCTGAAAATGGGCCTGCGATATTGTTCACCGTTGGGTAAGGGGATGGCTCTACTTAGTGATCCAAACATTCCCCATTTACACCTTTACATGTTGTTGAAAACTGGCTCCTTTTCCCATGAAGTGTCTTTAAAATGTGTTGGACAGCAGCAGGCTGCTGTGTGACTGAGCGGCTTGGCTCTAAAAGTCTGACTCCTTGGTTTAAAGGTGGTGTAGCTGGAGATAAATAAGATGGCCGTGTCTCGTTTGATGACCCCAAAAAGTCTAGTTGAGAAGCAAGGTCATGGACATGCAAGTCATGCTGGGGCTGGAGAGGGCAGGAGCTTACAGTGTATTGCCTTGCACATCTGGGAGGCATTTACCCCACTTCCATTTTCCCCTTTGAACAGTCTGCCATTCCCTTCCAGCAGCACAGGTAACTCTGCACTCCTGCCAAGTGGTGATAGGAAATAGGTTTATTTTTGAGGGCTGAAGTGCTGGTGAGCAGAAGGGACTTCAGCCATTTCCAAGGCTGGCAGCAAGCCTTGGACCTGAGATATCCAGGCTCCTTCTTTAGCTGTGGTATCAAGGCAGTCTGTGTTTGAAAGCCTGCAACAGAGACCTCTCTCACATTTCAAACCCATAAGGGTTTTGTTTTTGCGTTGCCCATGCTCTGCATGGATTTGCATGGAATGGATGACAGAGTGCCACAGGAGAGACTGGTTCCCATCTGGGCACTTGCACATTCTCCACTTTCTGCATCTGCATGATCCATTGAATTCACCAAGAACACGCTCCTCCAACTCTCAAGCAGCACTTCTGCATCTTCACAGCCTCTGTGGCTGAGCCACAGCCCTGCCTGGAGTTCAGCACTACTGCTGCATTTCCACCCA
Source organism: Astur gentilis (assembly GCF_929443795.1). NCBI lineage: Eukaryota > Metazoa > Chordata > Aves > Accipitriformes > Accipitridae > Astur > Astur gentilis. Next base: position 17,089,967 of record NC_064904.1, read on the forward strand.
GCTTCACCCTCCTGACATCTCTGTGCATGTCTGGCACATTCCTCTGGCCACGGGACACAGCCCAGCCCACTAACTTCATTAAAGCCATCTGTGCTGCAGTCAGGACCTCTGCAGCTCTGATCCTAGAGACTTTGGGAATGGACCAGAATTGGGGAACCTACCAGTTTTTAAGCAAGAATCTGTATCTTCTGAAAGAGTAGTGAATGGATTTGGGAGCCTCACATCAATTTAATGAGTATAAATGGTGCAGGCGCTCACAGTCTGATGCACATTACAGATACTTTTAGTGTCGGGGCTCTCAGGAACATGCACCTCTGTCATCCCAACTGCTATAAAAGGCAGTTGAGTAAAGTCGGATTACAGATGGATGAAAGTCTTATTTTGTTTTTACCTCTCATGGAAGTGAAGCTTCCAGTGCCATCTTATAAAATGTATCAATGTCCTATTTCATACATTTCCAGATGAATATGGCTGCATAATTTAGGTAATTAGTAATATAGCAGCCAAAGGGAAGGAACATGTGGGTAAGTGGATAATTGAAAGATGCTTGCATGAGTACTGCCAAACCTTGTTTTAGTTCCTGTGTCTCAGCTCATGGCTGTCCCCAGCCACCTCCCAGGAAGGTGGACAGATGCTTTTCAGAGCAGGCTGAATGTACTGTATAGCATGGTCAAATTGCATGTGGCATGGAGGGGGTGCTGAGGGAGGATAGAAATGGCTTTGGGCATCTCCATGGGCTACTCCATGCAGAGCCACTCTCCCATTGTGGAGTTAGAGCAGCCTTGAGGCAGGGCTAAGTTATGCCAGGCTCAAGCAGCCCTAAAGGGAAGAAACTGGAGCTGATCTTTGGTCAGACTCAATTCCTGCCTTTCTTGCTGTCCTATCCAAGAAGGGATCAGTGGCTTATACAAACTTCTGGGTTCTTCCTCCTATAACTGGATAAATTGACCTCATCTGATGCTTATAGTGAGGCGCAGAGCAGCTGTAATGTGCAGGGAGCCAGACACAACAGCTTATTTGATGGATTCAAGCACAGAGATGACGCTGGGGAAGGGTACACTTAAATCAGCACATTTCTGCCTTAAGCTAATCCCTGCCCTGCCCAATGTTTCACGCTGCAGCCATGTTAGCCAGCAATATCCCAGGCCTGCTGATGAGAATGGCAGCACAACAGCACAGAGCAAAGCCTCCTGCCTCCCTGCTCCCTCCAGTAGCAGGTCTGCTCCACCCAAGGTCCTCACACCTGATGTGGAACAAAAATAGCATCAGACTGGTGCTGCTGAACCTGACACAGGCTATCAACCAGCAGACTGGTGCAGAGGGCATGGGATGGCCATGGTGCAAGAAGGAGCTGCCTTGGTCCAGGCAACAGGACCTGTAGAACAGCTCATGTCGGCCATGTTCTTCTGCCTTTGTGCACGTGTTGCTCCTCATGCCCTTTGCTGCTCCAGGCTGGAAAAGCTCCTTCCCCACAGGAGGGCAGGTCAAATGCCCAAGCCACGCAGGACTTGTGGCCGCCACCTCCTTGTTTGCTCCCAAGCATCCTCTTATTTGGGGCTATGTGAATATCTGAGAATAGCTCCTTGCCACAGCCTCCTCCACAGGAGCAGAGTTATTTATTCATAGGCATTGGGTTCGCTCTGATAGTCTTTCTGAATTTATTCTAAAAAGAGATTCACCTTGTGCCTGGGAAGTGCCTGGCCCTTCCTCCAAAATGGAAGCGAGAAAAGCTTCTAGTGTGATTTTGTACGTGGCTAAAAATAGTGTCCCAGAAATGTATGATGGATGAACATGAACGAGGGAAGTGTACATCAAATGTAGTATCTGTCAGACTGTACATACAGACAGGTATGTGTGTCACCCTAGCAGTTCTAAAATTTCTTCTGTCTCTTCTCACCCATTTCATACTTCGCCCTCTGCTTTCTACCTCTCTTGTCCTTTGTTCACATTACTTTGTTTTAATTCCTCTGCATCACTCTTCTTTCATTTAATTCTCACTGTCTATTTCTCTCTCTCCACATCAGTGTCCTTTTTCCCCTCTGCTTTCCATATCAGTCCCACACACCCCATCTTTTTCTTCTCCCCCAATACTTCTCCCTGTTCTTAGCACTGAGTTCTTCTCCCCATTCTTCCTCTTGTCTCTGCATCCATTTTGCTTCATTCCTCAGCTGTTTCCTTCTCATCATCACAACCAAAAATCTGTTGGGGATGCTCTGCCCACATAGTTCCTGGGGCAAGCGAGGTGCCAAAGATCTCTGGTGTGATTTAGCCGCCTGGTACAGAGATGGCCAAAACCTATGTGTCAGCTTAAAAGCTGACTTGAGAGCTAGCTGAAAGATGCAGAGACTGGGTAAACTGGGCTGGGGGATGAAGCATCTTGCATCAAGGTGACCACCTATAGTTAGGATGGAAAAGCCATTTCTGCTCTCCCCATTGAAGACCAATCTGACCTTGGTCTGCAGCTTATGTGAGAACCACCTGGAGATACCCTGAGACAGGTTCAGACAAGAGATGGGGGCTCTTGATACCCAAAGGTGAGGGCCTGACCTGGGTTGCCAGCATAGCATTTGGCTTGGGAAATGGGAGGGCAGCCCAGGGAGGTGTTTTGTTGCATCCTGGGTGTGCAGGCAGAAATATCTCACTGGAATGGCTGTTTACACTTGTCACCGTGGTCAAAAGCAGGCATAAAATCCTTAAGCCTTTATCTGATGTATTTAAGTGGATGAAAATACTAAAAAGGAAGAGTTTGCCCATATGTTGTGAGTGCCTTACAGTGACAGACCTGAATGTTTATCCACATGAAGGCCCTTTCACACTGCGAAACAGTGTTAAATGCCTTCAGGGTAAATGGAAGTCGAGCCAGTAATAAATAGCCTGTTGGAAATACTCTTCATATACTCTCCCATCTCCAACTTCCCTTCTCTGTCCTGTTTCCAGTTTTTAAAGGAGGAGAGCATTGGTTATTGTCTTTGGACTATTTCAGATCAGGCTGGGAGCTGTGTGGACCTCGGAAGCCCTTTTTGTCTTATAACCCCACAGCTGATGTGGACATCTGCTGGCCTTGCGGGCAGCAAGAGATGCAGCACCTGAGCCATGTGGCATTTGCATTAGACAACATCAAATGCTATTTAGAACTTCCCTGAATTTCTAATTTATTGTGGAAAGCCATTGCCTGAATTAGTTATATTTAACTACTGAAACCCAGTTGTCCTCTTGGAAGAGGAGTTTAGTGGAAGAATGTAGTGACTTGTGTTTTAGAGCAAGGTGCAGCTTGATTCTTCCTCTGTCCAGTCATCTCTGTCCATCCTCAGCCCTGTACTGGCTTAATTTCCTGTTTCCTAAGGAATGTGCACTGTTCTAACATTTAACATCAGAAAAAAAAAAAGAGTTGTGGTTCTTTTTCATAAAAGGGAAATGTTCAGGAAGGTTTACTGCGAAATTGAATCTCTGCAGGATCATATTCTAAATTCTTGTGAAAAATGGAGGGGAAAGGGTCTCAGATTTTCCTTGTTTGCTTGAGCTAACAAAAATACCCGTTGTCTGCATTTAAATTAGAGCATATTTTGTTAATTCACGTCTGGAAAATGTGTAAGCAAGTTGCTGTGAAGAAGCAGCTTTAAACAGCAGCTGCTTTGAACAAGCTGGGTCAGTTGGAAGTGGGGTACACATTGCTTTTTGCACTCCACAGCTCAGTGCTGCAACCAATAGTGCTGGGGAAAGATAGGGCACGATTAATCCACTGCCTGGATCATCTGCTGTTGGGAGCTATGGGGAATGGAAAGCTGTGCAGGCAAAGATGGCTCTTACCCCTGCTGCACAACTTCTTCCAGTATATGGGATTTTGGGACAGCGATTTCTAATAATACTCAATAGGATGTTACTATAGCAACTATATGATGTGGTGATTAATTTCATGGGCTCAAATCCAAAACACTGGGAACTAAGATGGGTCTGAGCATGATTTAGGACTGCCTGTGAACTTTGGTCATCTGCTATGCTGAAATGGTTGGACTTGGGGAGAAGTTAGGGAAGAAGGTAAAAGATGCTACTCTGAAGGGAGCTGCAGCCTGTTAGGTGCAGCTGGGGTGGGGTAGGGAAAATGAAGGTCCCCCTATGTGCACTATGTTGTGCGTGCTGCCACGAGGGGCCCTGATGCACAGTGCTTCCCTTTGATATTCAAAGTTTGCTGTAAACCAGATCTGACATTTAGCTTCAGGTCAAATTAAATTGATTTGACCTAGAATGATTTTTATTGGTTTGTTTTTGTGTTTCATTAAAAAAAAAAAAAAAAAAAAGGGAGGGGGGGAACCCATGGAAAAAAAATCTGTTCCAGCTCAGTTCCAAGCAGAATTATTTCCCTTTAATTTTCTGTTTTGCCAAACTTCATCTGAAGTGCTAATGTACAAGAGGCAAAATTGGGCTATTGACAGTGGTGCCAGAAAAAGACATCTGGAACCCTTTCCCAGGGCAGAGCTGGAGTTCATTCCCTGCTAGGACCCATCCAGATGTGCTGTAATGGGGAGACAGTATATGGGCGCACCTTGTGCTCCCTATTCCACTTCTCTGCCCTTTTCCATCAAGAAATATACCTTGACATGTAGCCTAAATTTATATCTTAACTTCAAGCCATTGCTCTTTTTCCTCTCATCCTCTTAAGACTGTGACTAATTCCCTCCCTTCACTTATACTGGTACCTTCAGAGTATTTATAGACTCTGATCCTGCCCTCCCCCTCCCTTCCCCTTTCCATACAATATAAATCTATCTCTTATTCCTTCCTCCAGACTGGTTCCAGGTATCCTGCCCTCCAGTACTTACGCCACCAGCAACTTCTGTAACTTCTCTGCATCTTTCCATGCTTTTCCTAAATGAAGAAAACAAACTGCACAAATACCTGGCTCCTGGTTTATCTGTGCCAGAGGACAAGCTACAGATAAATAGTGGGAGTCTCTTCTCCCTTCCTTGCCCATCCCTATATGGGACCTTCTTTGTTTTACATTGCAGGGTTAGTCCATGAGCTCTTATTTCTTTTGCTGTCTGTTCTTGGGCTGCCTCTTGCCTCCTTTCATGTCCTGCCTGGGTACTTCGTCATGCTCAGTCTGCAGCACTGCATACACCCTTGCACTCTGGCTTCTGCCCAAGGGAAATATGCTACATCCCTGCACATAGTGTCATCTGCTGATGCATTTACACTACCCTGGCGGAGGTTTTTAATGCAATGAATGATTAGCCAATATCTGATATTGCATGTGAAGAACTCGCTCCAGGTTATCTTAGTGTCTTAATTCCCCTGTTAACACTTTGTCCGTTTGACTGATTTCCTTTACATAGCTTGAGTTGATTACCAGTGAGGACTGAATGCCAAAAATACATGAGAAAGTTAAGTTTCCTACACTCACTACTTTTCCTTGGCTTCCTAACACCAAGCTTATAGCCAAGAAGGCTATTAGATTATTTTTTTTTTTAAGCAAAACCTAATGCTTAATCTTAGGTAGTAGTCATGCTCTTTCAAATGCCCTCTGGCTCACTCACTGTGGTAGACTCTCAAAATGGGCTTTTTCCCCGAGGACATGTTGCTTCGCTTGCCCTGAAGTTTTCTGGATGTTCCTTTCTATCGCTTTGAAAACACAGCAGAAAAACTGCTTGCCATATTTGCTTTTTCTCTTTAGACATGTTTATTGTTTTGGCACGAACCCGTAGGTGAATCAGCAGTATCTGCAGAGATGTCCTGTTCAGAACTTGATCTAGAAGCTGCTTTATTCTCAGATGAAGCGCTCTACCTGGTGTATCTGCTGGGATGGAAAGGTCCTTGTTCATGATCATAGCTGGAAGTCTGGCTGTTGTGTAGCTGTCCTCCAAAAGTAGTTTATGCTAGAGCCTAAAGCAGGAGAGCTGCTGTGGATGTCATGTATTTATCCTGTCTCCCCAAGCAGGAGGACCTCTACTGAAAGCATTTAAGAGTTACTTGTGTAACTACTCTTAAAAACCTTCAGTATGTAGGATCTGAAACCTCCCTGGGCTGAATAGGAAATTATTTCAGTGCTTTCTGGCCCTTCTAAGGTCAGGATGGTAGCAAAGTCAGAGATTTTCAGTTTTGGGGTCTTGGATGTTTCTCTGGGGGAAGGGACAGTCTTCAGAGGAAAATAGATGTCCCTGTGATTGAAAAGCTAAGATTTCATTGCAGCTTTTAATGGAAATCTTCCAGCAGGTGTGGGTGAGGCAGTGGTGTGCAATAACTGCTCCACAAGAACTGCTTCAGCAGCACCGTCGGCACACGGATGAGAGGTCAGGCAGAGGAGGAGAGCAAGGGGACGACTGTCTGCTCCTGCCTTTCGCTGCAGCTTCCACAGTTACCTGGCAGCTGACCCTTCCCGGGCAGGTGACAGAGACTTTAGGAAAGCTGCATGAGGCATTGTGATCTGGGTAATTATCCCCAGCTTTTCACTTGTGAAGCCAAATGCCAGGCTGTGCCGCTGAATGCAGAGAGAAACGCCTGTCAGAGAGGTTGGTCCTGGCACTGCTGTCAAGCTGCTGCCCCCCTCCTGCTTTAATAACACACATTAATTCCAGCAAATGGTTGGTTTGAATCAAGGTTGCTCCACCACAACCTCAAAAGCTTTCTGCAGTGCAGCCTCCGCTGTCTTTAAATCTGCAGAAGACTGTGATTTAGCCACCAACTCTGTCTGCGGAGAGCTGGGTCCCCTTGCAAAGAGCAGAGGCATGACTTTGCCTTGGCTTTCCCCTGCTCTTCCAGAAAAGTGGTGATCGGCAGCTGCCAGCCCTAGAGCAAAGCAATTGCCCCTATCCCTGCCCTGCTGGCTGCAGCAGGACAGAAGAGGGCCAGAGCCAAAGATGCCCATGTGCTAGGTTTCTTTATCCCAGGAAACTGGGTGAGTCTGCAGTGCTGCCCATGGGGTTGCCTGCATGGTGTGCATGTATAGAGGGGAGAGGAGCTGCTTCTTTTCCCACAGCTTGGGGGTATCCAGGAGTGAGGAGCTTGTGGGTGACATCCAAGGTGTCTGTGAAAGGTCCCCAAAGGCAAGCCAGCCTGTTGACCAGGCCCCAGCTCACCACAGAGGTCCCACGTCACCCTTGCAAGCCTTCAGGCTTTGCAAATGGAAAGAGATGGAGAGCTGCCGAGTGAGGAAGGAGCAGGAGCTTCTCCTGGGCTTTCAGGGAGGGGGACAGTCCAACTAACCTGTGTTCCTTGAAACCTTAATTATGCCTCTGCTCAAAGTATAGACTTCAGACTTGCTGGCTGGTCTCCTGGGTGGGCAAATATTTTTGATGTCAGGTATTCATGGTCAGGAAATGGAGTGGCTTGTAGTTGTATCGGTTCTTCACTCTACTTGAGTGAAGGGCGGAATAAGTCTCTAAAAATGTCCTTCAGGGAAGTGAGATGTCTGGGGAGGATTTTTCCTGTCTCTGGAGTAAACTCATCTTTTGCAGGGGAAGATACATAGTGGCAGGTAAATAAAGGAGAGACCTTGAAGGAAAGGACATTTATAGCATTAGTTATAGCACATATGGCCCGATCCTCCTTAAGCAGAAGCTGGAGCCAGCAGCTTGATGCTGATTTATGACTGCAGTGGCTCTGCCCCACATTTTGCACTACTTTGAGAGGTTTAACTTTTAATACACTTTTGAAACTTTTTGGTTGACTTTCAGATGCACCCTTGGTGCCCCCACCTTCTAGAAACAGAGAGAAATCACTTAACATGCAAGGAAGCCGCATTAGCACTTGGATCAGAGCCTGCTGCCTCACCTGCCTCAGCAGAACCTCCCTGTTTCTCTTTTTAAATAAAAAAACCCCAAATATCTTTTCTGATGTTGCTCATATTCCCTCACTCCTCCTTGATGTTATATAATCTGGATCCTATTTGATGCTATACAGGGTCTTTTCGCCTAATGTTTTTATTACTGCCAATAAAGGTGGTCACCAGGAGCCAGCATACAGTGGTCATCTGGTCTTTCTGGCACAGGTCATGTTGCGATGGGAAAACCTCAGGTTAAAAGAGACTTAGATGGTGATTTTTGAGGTCTGTCTCTTTGCCTGCATGAGCTTCATGCCGCCGTGTCCTCTCTGACCTAGATTTCCCTGCTGTCCCTTGGGAATTAGATTTGATCCTGATTTGTGGCCAGCAATGCCTTGTCTTCAGACTCTATTTGTTGGCTCCCAGGGCCTCGTACTTCCTTCCCCGGTGACAGTTTTATGCAGGTGTAACTCTAGTGCCTTTGGTGGAGTCGCTCCTGATTTACCCCAGCCCTCAGTGCCTGACAGCTGGTTTTCTCCCTGAATTACCGTGCCTGACACATCGCTGTAGGTGTTATGCATCGTCACAAAATTAATTTTCCTCTTGAGAGCCCTCAGTGATTTCAGCTGAACTTCATTGCTATTGTCGCTCTGTCTCCCTGGAAGATTCATGCCACTGGGGTAGCTTCAATCTTCGGGGATGGGGAGCCAAGTGCAAAGCGACCCTTTCTTCCTTTTTTCTCAATTTTTATTAGCTGGATTTCCATGAGGTGTTGCGGTCAGGTGGCATAGAGAAAACTCAGCAGTCCCTTCCACATGTGCATCAGACTCTTGCTCAAAGACTTGTATTTCAATAGAAGCCCTTCTCCAATACTGGCTTTTACCTCCCTGCTGCTGAGCCCTCTCTCCCTGGGTGTGGAAGAGCCTGAAGCTGTAGGGCAATGATTTCTGTCCTGGGTTTATTGCGGCATCAAGAGCAGCTGGCGTTGGCATTTTTCTCTTTTCCAGGCTAAGTTTGAATCTGCAGCTGAGCGGGTGTGGATTGCCTTACAGCAATCATGCGAAGATGAATTTTTAAGTAACTGGGATGCAGCAAAGGTGGGGCTGGATGTGCAGGAGGTGCCTGTGGCAGAGCCCGGGGATGGAGGCTGGGCAGGGGAAGAAGGTGTTTCTACAGGGGGTATTGAAATAACAACCTGGTCTGAGTTTGGAGAGTGACAGGGTTTGGGGGTAAAAACAGTGAATAGCTGAAGTTCCTAAATCATGTTTGAAATGGGATTTAGGTATTTTAGAACTTAAAGGTGAATGACACTTAGCCAAACACATCCAGATTTTGTGAGACACTTTGGTGTCTAGTGCTCTAAAGGGAGTTAGGCCCCATTTCAAGTCATTGAAAAGAATGATTTAGGTGCTAATTCATTTAGTGCTTGGAGTGGTACTCAGTGGAGTTTGATCATTCTAGGGGAAATGTGACTACAGTGAAATAAGAATGAATTATTCTCATAAGTGGGGTTTAATTATCCTTAGCAAAATGCATTTGATAGCATTTCAGGCAGTACCTTAGTGTTGCTGAACCCTACCGGCCAGCCATGTTACTCATATCACAGGAGTGAAAAACTGCATTTTTCCTGAACCAGACTTTTGTTAAAACTTACTAAATGCTATTTGTATCCTTTTCTGATAATTATGAAAATCTGCTGCAGCTGCATTTCTAGCAGGAGCATTTGCAACTTTATGCACATTTCAGACAGTTCTTGTGCTCCTCTCAGGGCTTGTTCTTCAGTGTTCCTGATTTTTCCATGCTGTCTAGAGTACTGGGGGGGCTGTCATGGACCTTAAACCAGGGTTTTACTGCCAGGTCAAACTGGAGCTCCCTGAGACCATTTATTGAAGCAGAAAGCCTAGAGGGCATGTGGGGTGGGAACTGCTGAATCATTTACTATGGGTTCACTTTGCACACTGGCTGGTTGGCTTTGGGGAACCTGCTGAACATCCCCTGTCAGATGCCATGAGCTCTGTGGATGTCCGTGGGACCTGAGGCTGTTCAACATCACCAAACCAAGCTCCACTCCTCTCTTTGACTCGGCTTGGTCCAGGGTGCAGCATGATAGCCACAGTGCCTACTGAGCAGCAGCAAAAAGATGGACCCTGGTATCTTTTCAGAGTGGTGCTGGCAGGGAGACGATAGCTCTTGTGGTGCAGAGTCCACAACAAAAAAAAAGATGCTGTTAATAGTCTGCCGGGATGATGGTGCCGGCAGTGCAGTGCATCCTGCGTTCTGAGTGGATCTGTCTTAACCTTATTAAAAGCTTATCAGTGTTTCTTACACATCCCTCCTGCAGACAGGGCTGCAGTACTCAGCAGCTGAGCCAGGACCTATCCATGCCTGTCCAGTTTTCGGAAGAAATCCGAAGTCAGCTGGGGCAACAGGAGAACCCCCCAGGCAGGGTCTTGGGAAGCCACACGGAAGAACCACGCTTTGGCATAACATGACGGTGCCCTGGCACCAGCTGCTGGGGGGAGTGTCTCAACCAGGCAGCCCCCAAACTGAAATTCCTAAAAGTGTTAGGGCGTCCAGGGGTTGGATCCTGAAAGATATTTGTCCCCTCCTCTAGCCTCTCTACTTACTAGGAGGTGGTGTGTTGATAAAGGATGCTCATCCTCAGAAGCCAAGGTTTTCTGGGGGCTGGGATCCCAGCTGACCCCCAACCCCACATATATTTAGCACATGGAGGACTGAAACGGGGAAGCCCTGGAACTGGAAGCTGCAATGCCTGCTTGTAATACACAGCTAAAGCTCTGGGGCTGGCGGCTGTAGTAACTCCTCTCCTCTGCATATTGATCTGCAGAAGGGGTTTTACATGCATCAAAGCATATCATTAACTTGTTTGAGTTTAGGACTTGCTTTCCATCTCAGGCGGGATGAATCAGAAGTCACTCCAATGAAGTCAATGGAGTAACCGAAGTGTAAAGAGAATCCCCCCCCCCCCCCCCGTCCTTTTGCCCTCCTACCTGTGCAGGAGACAGCACCAGCCTCTCTGCATGGCAGCGTTTCCTCTGGCTGCTGTGGGATCTGGAGGGGAAGGATGAATAACTTGCACAGCTGATGCACTGACTCATTCCTGTCCCCAGGAGCTAAGGCGCAGAGCTGTCAGCTGCTCTGAGACAGCGGGAAGCAGCCTTCTTGCTGCTCTGAGTTTCCCCAACACATTCAGGACCCATGCAGAGAGCCAGGGGGAAATAATAGAGTAGGAGCATGTATCCTTCTGATACATCCAATTTTCTTATAGCATCTATTGTGCAAATGAATCTCAAAATGACTTTCAGAGTATGGCCATATACTTCATATTTGCGAGTGCTGTGACTTGAGGAGTTATATCTTTCCTGCAGTCAGCAACGTGAGAGTCCTGGAGGAAAAGAAGTTGCTAACCTGTAAAGTGGGTTTGCAAATCCTGAGCTAAAACAAAGAGCACCATCTCCTGGCAGCTGGGAATAGCTGGCACTGCTACCAGGGATGCATGCCTAGTGCAGTTCTCTTGCAAGCAGCTTGCTGCTCTCTGCATCTAACCTATAGCATCTAGAGGTTGTATAGCTCAGGGCTGACAGCTGGCTCTGGCTATTGAGAAAGGCTAATCCCGGGGAGACTGAGAGCTGATTTCGTGGTGTTATCCACAACGTGGTGATGCCTGCACTTGGCATGAGAGGTCTCAGCTGTTTGGGTTTCAAACTCTATTTGAGCTGACACACAAGTGCTCAAGTACTTTTGAGGTTTGCATGGATATTGAAATGTCTTAGGTTAGAAAATTCATGGAGAAGGGTCTTGCAAAATTGAGAGCACGGCTTCCAAGTGGTACCCTCAAATATCCCTGGGGGTAGCCAGCCTCCTTTGAAGCATTGTGTGATTTGGCATGGGGCTCAGAGATGTCTCTGCCATTCGTGCAAGCTGCCCTTGCCGCTGCTGGGAGTGGTACTAGCAAAGGACGTTTGGAAATCCGCAGAGCTTTCCTGAGGTTTGAGTTGGACTTGAAATCAAGCAGAGAGGAAGAAACAGCTTGGTCTGGATCTAAGACAACAGGGTGTGCTTTGAATTTGCAGTTAGGCTTGGGATTGCTGTCCATCTGGGTACTGTAAAGAGATGTGGAAACATGATAAAACACTGAACATCTGTATAAAGATGTATATGACTACAGATGAGATCATAGTAAGGCAATATAATGTGAGTTTTAAAAAGGAAGGTAACTGAGTTGGGAAACTAAAAAGAAACAGTGAGACATTATATATAAGGGTCAAAAGAACAGAAGTAAAAAGTCTTTCCCTTTTTCCCCCTCCTTTTTTAAGGATAAGTTAGGAATAAGAAGCAGCCAAGGTCAAGCATAGGCTTTTTACTAGTGGCTGATGACAAAATTGTAAATTTGGTACAGAAAAGGCAGGTTGTTTAATAGCTACTTTTGTTGTGTATTTGGAAGCAAGCAGGAAGATGCATCTATCTGGTGGTCATGGATGAACAATAAAAATGAAGGAGAGGCTGGAATGTAAGCTGCTGATGTGGGGCTGGGAAACATGGTCTGTGCTGGTCATCAGAGAGGACCCTGAGCTGTGGTTTGATCTCCAGATACAGATGTTTAGGTGGTGGCAAGGTCTGGGCAATAGGACTCTCCTGCATCACTGTCAGGTGCGATGGGATGCCATGATGGCTCCTTGGATTTAGACAGTCAGCCTTGCTATGAAATCAGCCTTTCTAGGCAAGAGGGTAACTATGAAATAAAAAGCTTTGCAAAGTGCTCAATCACCTCCTTGAGTCTTTAAGACAATATAGGATATCTTTTAAAGAACCAGGCTTTAGTCTGAGTGCTGAAAGAAAGTCACTGCATATTCTTGAGCTCTGTGGTGCCTTCAGGAGTCTTGGATCAGAGCAAAGTTGCTGTGCCGGAAAATGCTCATCGCTCAGATTTGGCCTCTTTGTTACCTAAAGTCTCCGGATGACACCTAAAGGGCTGAGGTACTGGGAGTGCCATGTGGCCTGAGAGACCCTCTAGCATCATTTGGAGCCAGTCAAACAAGACTACTCCCCTTGTTTATAGGCCTTTGCTCATTATTATCTCTAGTCCATAAATTAACGCAAGTCAGGGACTGTCCAAACAGGACAAGGTGGATCTTGTCGCCAGGAAGTTGTGATCTGCGTGGACACGGGAGAGAGCTGGGGAGATCCTGCTCCTGGGAGCTACCAGCCCTGCAGAACTGGGGTAGCCGGTAATGGCTCCTAAGGCTTAGTATCCAAAGTAAAAGTCAGAGCCAACTATTTAAAAGACTTACAGGAATTTGCTGGAAGCGGCTTGCTCACATTATTCTGCTTTTGTCTGAAAAGGTCACTGAAACCTTGATTCCTCCACTTGCAACCAAAGATCCTTCCTCTTCTCGGTGCAGCTCCAGGCTGTAAAAATAGCATCATCTAATTAAAGATTAGTTCCCCCCCTCCTCTTCTGAAAAATTAATAATTCTGATCGAATCACTGACATAAAATAAATACTGAACCTCACATTGAGGGGTTGCCAGCTGTTCTGCAGAACTGAAATTTCATGTCCTTCTGTGTCAGTCTGTCTGTGCCATTGAAGGTCACCAGAGTTGCATGTGAAGATTAAGAAAGGCAGGTTAACGTGGAAACTGGTTATTTTGTTGAAAATTGAACACAATATTCTGAAGTGATCAATTTTAAGAACACTGAGCATACTCTAGTTGGGGGGGGGGGGGGGGCGGGGAAGGCAGTTTTATTTAAATTAGCTCTTTTTCTTGTCTATCATCCTCAGCTAACTTTTGATTTCCTCTTCCAGTGTACTGCAGTAGTTCAGCTTGCATTGATACAAATTGGGCTTCAGCTGCCTTTCTTAAATTAAGAGTTACTCTGCATGGAACCAATGATTTCTAAATTATTTCCTGTGTCAATTGCTAAATAGCTCTAAATCCAGTGCTGTAGGAGGGGATTTCTGGAGCATTCACTTAGTTATTCTGAGGAAACAAAACAGTCATTTTCAAATTCTTTTTTCCTTTACTGCTGATGAAAACACATGTAACTTGCTGCGCATCTCAGCTGTGCTTGAATGATTGAATCAGACCCATTACTTCTTAGCTGGTCACAGGAAGTGAAATTATTTCCCGAGGGCTCATATTACAAGAAAGCATGACTGCTGCTCTCAAGTGCTGAATAGTTTTGCTTTACCTGAATTGGCAGGCAAGTTTTTGGGCACATTTGAGGGAAATCCAGATTAAAAAAACCAAGCCTTTGTAACAAGGGTAAATTCAGATCTGATACTGCCCTCAGTTACCAGTGCTATTCAAGGCTTCTCCTTCCCACGGATATTGAACTAAATAAACTTAAAGTCAGAGAGGGCATTGCTTAATCGCCAGGCTCTGAATACACTATTCTTCAGCAAAAATCTGCTCAGCTATTATAGGTTTCCATGTCTTTAATAGCCAGCCTAATAGCTGATAGATTCACACTTCCCAAATAAGAGGCAGTTTTACCAATAGCTTTAAATCATTCCCTGTGGAAATAGAGTTGCATTAAATCCTAGTAATTAGGCAATTTCAGCTGTCTTCAGTGCTTTTGACTCTGCGGTTGCCTTGAGATTTGGGATCCCTCTATGTCCTGCTAATGTGAACCTTCTCTCTACTCACACATGCACGTGGACATGCTCACACACCCTTTAACTCTTTGTCTTCCTCCTGAACCCCAGTAAGAAATGCATTTTCTGGTTTCATTGTTATTTGCAAAACCACTGCAGAAAGAAAAAAAAAAAAAAGGTTTACGATCGACAGTGAGTCCATTTTAAATCAGCTCTTTTGTTAACATCTGCTACAGCATTGGCTTTGTACTATTTGAAAATGTGAAGTGATGTTTCTGTCAATGACTATTTCAGGGTTATTTTTTCTTTCTGTTGATGAATAACATAAAGAATAGGATGATATTTTCCCAGGCTCTCTTTACCACAGTGGTTCTCCTGTGAGCTCTCCTGGGTTGCTATAACTCCTGCTATGAAGCACCTGACACAAATGCATTAGAAACCCTTTCACTGCTCTATTGATCAGCATTACTCAGTGCTGCAAATTCATGTGCATCTGGCTCGCATATACAGTGGACAAAGCAGAAATGAATGCTGCAAACAGCATCCATGAATATTGGTTTGATGGTGACTTCAATTTCCTTTGACTATGTTTGTGCTCTCTCTTGACTAGCAATAGTGGGGATGTTTGTAGAAACAGACTTTTTGCTCGCTGATGGTGTTGTGACGGTGTATTTTTCATGAGCACCCAGAGCAGAAAGTACTGCTCAGCCATCTTGAGCTCGTTCAAAGCCACTCAGAATCAATGAGACTTTTCTAGTGAATTCGGTGGGCTTTGGATCAGGCCCAGTAGGCACTGAGGAATCATCTATTGAAAGAGCAACCCTGAAACCCCGTGATTTAGACAGCCACTCACCCAGCACAAATAGTAAATTACAAACAGCAGATACTGGCAGCAACAGGCATGAATAGTCTGTAGTCAGCAATTCACAGCCTGAAATATGTTGGCATAAACAATGCATCAGATAATTCCAGCTAACCAACACATTTGTGAAAATCCAAGCCTGTTTATTGATAATTTTCAAAAGGGCAAGTTCAGCAAGAAAAATATTTGCAAGAAAAAGAACCTATCCCTTTTTGCTTACTGATCATTTAGAAATGTTTTTTGGGTATGAGCTGTCTTTGCGAGGTACTGGATGATGTCAGGTAGTACCAGATGTGGGTGCTGGGCAGCCCAGCTTAGCCCTCTTTCTGCTTCGGTTTCACTGTGGTTTTCTGCTTAGGCTCTGTTCTCATCTACCTTTGCTGATGAGACTGAGTCATTTGGAGCAGTGAGGATGAAAGCTGCCTGCAGTGAGGTACAAAAGGATCTTGCGGCCCTGAGTGAGCTGGCAGGAAAGTAGAAGGTAAAATTTAGAGTAGATAAATGTAAAGTTACACAGATAGAGAGGAAAAAAAAGTCCCAAACTCACACGCATAGGAAAAATCTCTGCAGCGACCCTGACCGCTCGGAAACAAGGTCTTGGCTTGATCATAAATATTTCTATGAAAAGTTCTATGCAGTGCTCCATAGTGGTGAGAAGAGCAAACTAAAAGCCAGGAATAACTGGGAACGGTGATGAAAATTTTTCCCCTGCTAGCTACGGCATCCTTTGCTCTGCGCTCTCGTATGGCAAAGGCAGCTGCCCCAAATCCCTGGCCACGGGCTCTCGGGGTGTGGGGATGGAGCTGCTGTCAGCATCGTGTGTGCAGGAGCAGATTAGCGGTGAGGGCTGGTGGGCAGCACCTGCAGTCAGTGAGGATGGACACACAGGAGCAGGTAGCATAGCTAGGCTGAAAAGCAAAGTGTGGCACTTCGGGGCTGCTTTTTCCCTATGCTGTCAAGTTTCCCTTGTAAAAGGAGGAGCATATGGTTCCCACCCTAAAGGTGGCCCAGGGAAGAGAATTTGCTTGCAAGTCATCATAGCACCAAGCGATGCAAAAATATCATGAGGGAAACGGGCATTCTGCCTTTGTGCAGGGCTTGGGTTGTGCATGTAAAATCCAGCAAGGTTTTGCAGTAAAACAAAGCCTGCAGCTACACACTGAACGGTGTTAAGGGGAAAAGGAATTGCTTCAGGGCTCACTAAATGAGTTGCACATGCCTAATGCACGGAGGGCTGTGGGAAAAAATAGTTGTGATGGTATCATTAGGTGTGTGCGAGGAGAAAGAAAATAACCAAATGCAAGTAGCTCAGGAGCTTTCACACTGACATTTCCCAGCTTCTGGCTTTGTAGCTGCAGCAATGTCCCTTTAATATTACTGTTAAATTTCCATTGTGCATGGTAGCCCAGGACTGGGCACATGTGGAGGAGGTCAGGAGCCCCACATCCCTTGCAGGGTGGTGAGCAAAGGTCGGAGAAAGGCGGCCAGCCTCTGCGATGCAGCGTGCATCAGTGCACAAGCAGTTAAGAGGCTACTGCCTTCCTATAGGCACCAGCTCCTGCAGACATTAGCTTTGTTCCTCTACATACCCGTTCCCTCAGCCCCTATAAAAATTTGTCTCGCCACATCCTGCCTCCCTCATGGGAGATCTTGCTGTTCTCATCATCGAGCTGTGCTTTATATTAATGCTGCAAATAGAGAGTGGCCATTGTTTGTAATTTAATTAGCGTCATCCACAGGCACTTAAAGCTTGACAGCGGGAATTAGAAGTACTGGATGAAAATGATGCCTGGGCGTGGGTAGAGGTTTAACTGCTTTCATGCCAGCATGTTTTGTAGATGATGCACACAGGATACAGCTTTCTGGGCACATGGAAATCACTAAATGAGGATGTTTAGTCTCTGCCCTGGTGTTTCACAAATTTAGGGTGGCTACTTTTAAAAGAGCAAATGAAACCTAAAACTGCATACCAACTTTCTATCTCAATTTCTGTCCAGCATCTTTTTTTTCTTAATGAAAAGTTTCCTTACGGTGAAACTCTTCCATTTCTCTGTATTTAAAAAAAAAAAAAAAAAAAAAAAAAAAAAAATTGTTTGCTCAGGATTGTTTTTGGTTTGGACATTGGATTTTTTTTAAATGGTTATTGGATGGTGAGCCCCTGAGTCAGATTGTGAGGGAGGTTCTGGGATTGCCATCACTGGAGATTTTTATGCACAGACTGGGTAAACATTGGCCGGGGACTCTTAGCAGCTATCAGGATCATTATAGCTATTTTAAGATACAGCAGCAGCTGGAAACCTCATCTGACAGATGTGCCACTATGTCGCCCAAGGTATAGTAAGAGACAGTCCCAAAGAGCTTCCACGCAAAGCCAAGCCTGGTGCACAAACTGAATCTAAAGCCAGCAGGGAAAGAGTACGGCTTTGCAGAAAGATTGATGCATGCAGGCATTTGTCTCTTCATTGCACACCATTTTTGTGTCTTTGCTTTAGGTGTCACAGCCTCATCGCACCTCTTTGACTATGGCTCCACTGCCAATGGAGGTGACAGCTCCTTCTACACCTCTCTGATCTCGGACGTCCACTACACCACCCCACGGGACTCCACCTATTTCACGGGCATTTATCAGCAGGAAAACAGCCCCATTCCCTGCTCCGGCAGCACAGAGGGGTTTAACACGCTGGGGCATCCTGTTCAAGATGTGACTGGGTTTGAGTCCCGTGGCTTGTTTAGCTCAGATTCGGGAATAGAAATGACTCCTGCAGAGTCTACTGAAGTTGATAAAACCTTAGCAGATCCCATGAAAGTAGAAGCTTATAAGTACATGGACATAAGTAGATCAGAAGAAATAAAATACCAAGAAAAACATGACCCTGACTCAGAAGATGAGAGCCCAGGCCTTATCGATAAGTACCAGGGAGTACCCACTAGGTCCAGCCACACTGCTGAACCACAGCGGACGGCTTCGGAGAACACAAAGGCAGCCAAAGAGCAAGACCTGCTTGAAGACGCAAGGTCTGGAGATCAGCACAGTGCCTCCGTGGTTACAGCCCCTGTCAAGATCACGCTCACCAAGACAGAAAGCAGCGGGGAAGCTGCCAGCAAAGAGTCGAGCCCGACTCAGCCGGAGACTGGCCTGAAGCCGAGCCATGAGGTGGTACCAACGGTGACAGTGTCAGAGCCAGAAGATGACAGCCCAGGGTCTGTTACGCCACCGTCGTCTGGCACAGGTAATGCTTGTGCATGGCACCGTTTTTTTTGGTATTCGGAGAGTGGTTGCAATTGTAGCCCTACATGTTGGAGAACTACTATGGGTTTGTGGGGTGGGTGTAAGGGGGTGCGAGCAGATATTAATGGGTCTCCATGGCTGGAGGTGTTTCTACTCTGTTCAGGCACCATGCTTTACCAACCGAAGGAGGATGCGAGCTGTGCTGCCCATCACTAACATGCTGCTCAGGATGGGCTGACTTTTCTGTGTGAAAAGAGGGGAAGACAGGGCTGGGGATCCACAGAAATAAGTTGCCGAGAGCCACTCACTAGCGTGGCTGGGGTCAGATCCAGGCTTGCTGAGCCTGGTCCCCATGGGGATCTTTAGTTGTGAGTTGGCAGATGTCATTGCGGGTATTGTCAGCCAGCTGACAGTTTGGGCTGGATCCCAGTGATTTTGGGGTCTCTTGGTCACCCTGGCTGGCCACGCTCCAAGAGGAAATGAGGTGTGTGGGACCAGGGTGCTGCAAGTGTCTGGGTTCATTTTTTTTTTATTTTAATGGCTGTTTTAACACCTCTTTGCTCTTGGAGAGAATAAGGTGAAGTGCTGTTTTCAAGTGAAAGTGCTGCTTTTAGAAAGTGCTGAGGAGAGAAATGCTGTCACCTCATTTACAAAGGGGACTGCAGGGATAAAGGGCCAGTCTCTTTTAAAGGCTCCTGATTTCTATTGGGGAAGCACCAAAATCCCGTGTTTATACATTTTTTTATTGTCTGATTACTGCAGTAGGACATAATACCTATTCCTTGTTTTCAATATTATACACTGCTAAAATAGGAAAGTAGTATAGTGTTTTTAAAAGGAATAAAGTTCTGTGACAGGAAACAATTTTCAGACTTGAAATTAAATTTCAACGTCCTGGATCAAAACCCCTTGACAATGAACATTTGACATTTGACAATGAACATCCCCAAGCTGAAATTTCCATTGCTTTGGCTTTGATGGCGTCTAGAAGCACTTAAAAATCAGCTGGAATTTCCTTAAAATGGCAGTCTGGCATTTCCACTCACACTAGTATCTACCCTTAGAGAAATACCTAGTTCCTATCCAAAACGAGTGTGCATTTGTACACTTTCACACACAAAGAAAGAGATATAGTCCACCGCAGCCATGATTTTATCCTGCCTGCATCAGCCAGAAACTTTAGATAATAGACATTAAAGTCCCATTTTTCTTCTTTTATTTAACTGCGTGACATCACTCACTACTTCTGACGCATGCCGGTTTTTATCGATTAACACTTTTTGCACTACAAGGTAATTAAGAACTTCAGGCACTAACTGTTATTTATTCAGTCCTTGCTGACTGTTCAAAGCTGACTCCATGACACTTGTTAACTGTATCCCATCGTAACAGCTGAATAGTGTGTGGCTGAGCCTCAGGGCTGCTGCCTTACTGGGAAGCACTGGTGTGGCCAGCATGATTGCTGGCATGGGAATATTCCTCTCTGTGGGTTAAGCTGATTGCCAGCACTGCCCAAACAGCCCTGGGAGGTCCCACTGCCTTGCATCAGGGTGCTGGAAAGCCAGAAAGACTGCTTATCTATCGCATTAAGGAAAGAAGCAGGCATCTTCTTTTAGGGGCTGGCTCCCACAGGGTGTTTTCTCTGGATTTTCCCCCTTTCCCGCAGCTGGGGACACGCTGCGCTCAGACTCCGTGTTCATATGCGAGGAAGAAATGTAAAACCTGCCCTTGCTATTTCTACTCAGTGACCCAGCAAAGTCGTTGCTCCTAGATACCCCTCAAGCATTCTGGCGAAGCCCCCAGTTCCCCCCTGCTTGGATCAGGACTTTTGAAAACAGTTTGCTTTTAATTACTGGCCATCATCTTTCTGTGGAAGGAAGATGTGGTCTGTTCATACACTGTGCTGGCACTGAAAGGCAGTGGGTATTTATACGCTTCCCCATGCCAGCGGTAAATGTGACACCCTGCTGCTGGCCACAAAGGACTTTTTTGTTCGCAAGGTAAATGCCGTGGCTGAGAGTTACAAACTGCCAGCGCAGGCAGGAGCAGGATGAAGCCAAGGGACGGCGCGTTGCTGCGCTACAAGGGCTGGCGATCACACGCCTGTTTGGACGCGTGCCGGATTAAGTCATCGCTCAGTGAGAAAATGCTCACATGCGGTAATGCAGGAGAGTGGTGCGGCTCACGTGGGTTTCCTGCACCCAGAGGAAAAGGATGCACAGGGTCCTGCTCAGCGCGGCTGATACAACAGAAACTTCCCAGCATCCGGACAGGAGTGTGTCATAACAGTCCCAAACACCTTAATCCTGTCTGTGGCCATACTCTGGGTTGCAGAAGGACTTTCTCATGCAAGAGGGATGTGTTACAAGAGAGCTGTTTTGTCAGAGGAGCTGCAGACATGCCAACAATACATGCTCAAAACTGCTGCTGACATGCATTTTCGCAGATGCACAAACCAAAACTGCTTGGGGGGGTGTGGGCAGGTTCTTTTTCTTACCCATCTCCCAGTAGGATGTCATGGCTTAGATGCTATCGTTAAAACCTCCCTGTTTACATGATTCATCTTGGGGAAGGCATATGATCAGGAAGAAATCAGCTATGCTATTGCCATGAGAAATTAAGTCTGGAAATAGCCAGAAATAGTGGTTTTGTCCCAGGTCACATCTGGTACAATCTCTTTCCCACCCTCTGTTGTGGAGGAGCTTCCAGAGGTGGCCAGTGCACCTGGGTGGGCTCAGGGAGCCGATGCCAGTGGCTGTACCCTAAGCAGGGCTAGACTGAAGGCAAATACCCACTGGGAGTGGGCACAGGTCAGCTCAGGGCTCCCCACACCTGCAACCGAAGGGCTGGAAACCTCCCTACACTCTGCCGTGGTCTCCAGATGTGCAGACACAGGTGGTGGTCTGCCATGGGCCTCTTTACCAGCATCAGCAGGAGAAAACTTGGGGGTCTCTTTCCCTGACGGCTTTCTCGAACACTCAACGCCTGCAATGCCACGTAGTGATCCCTGTCATGTTAATAATGATATAAAATCAGTGAATGAGCACTCGAGAGTCCAGAGGACAAACCTCCACGTGTGCTTGATGGCTGTTTCAACGCGACTGGGGAATTCAGTGGTTTTTTCCCCCAAAAGGGAGGGTCTTGGGTGTGGATGGCAGCAGTCTCTGGGTGAGTGAAGTACAAAGTGGAAACCGGTGATCAGGAGGCGGCGGTGGCCAGGTGCCGGCAGGGGATCGGATGCAAACTGCCACCGTGGTCCCCCTTGGCACAGACAGGCTCAGGTGGCCTGGCTGGCCTTGCTGCTGATGCACCAGGTG
This sequence comes from Astur gentilis, assembly GCF_929443795.1. NCBI lineage: Eukaryota > Metazoa > Chordata > Aves > Accipitriformes > Accipitridae > Astur > Astur gentilis. The sequence continues at coordinate 17,111,747 of NC_064904.1, forward strand.
CACTCTGGGTTTGAGGCTGGCTGATGTTCTGTGAATGATCAAGTGAAGCCTGTTCCCCATGCAGTAACTCAAGACAGCTCCTGATGCACCTCATGCTGCCTCCGTCACCTCTTATTGTGAACACTCTACATGCAGTTTTACTTTCTTTGTTATTTCATTACAAAATCCCATGTGGTAGAGTGATATACAGGGAGGCAGAACAGGTGGGAAGTCTGGTGCTAGGTTCCCTTCTCGTACCGCTTGTGGGCTCCTTGCTAATCCTGGATGACTAGGCAGCCTTTTCAACTGCTCATTTTCACTCTCTGAGTCTGTCTTCTTCCAGTGTGAGCCAGAAAATGCAGAGAAATTTTTTGTTTCAGATTTTGGGTGACAAGTTGGTCGGTCATTATTTTGTTAATGTAGTTCTTAATGATATTAAGAATTACAGTAAAAAAATAAGTTTAATTCTTGGACCCAGCTGACATAAAAGCAAACAGAGAATTCCACCCTCTCCCCCCCCCCCCCCCCCCAAAAAAAAAAAAAAAAAAGTCTGAGAAAAGTTTCTGACCTGGAACTTTCTACACCTGAAAGTCAAAGTTTGACAAAACTTCTAGTAACTACACATGGGTTGTTATGATCAGCAGTGTCAGGAACCCACCAGCTCTGTGTGCATTTGTCCCCAGAACAGACCTGTATCTGTCCGTGACAGTCAGATGCTGTCATGTGTGGCCTGAGCCCACATTCCTCATGACTGGTGATTTTCCTGGTGAAAACCATATCGCTGAGCCACTGGCCAAGCACTGACCAGCATTGCCTTGTGCCTCAGCTTTTTCTTCAGTAAATGATGCTAATGATACTTCTTTTATAATGAGTATGTGCATGGGAAACGCTCTGTAAGGACAAGCTGTTATTAGTGTTAGTTATCCCAGACGGGGAGACGTTCTGTCTATGTTACCAGCCCTGCTAGAAGGATTCATGCTGGCCTGAAATCTATTGTGTTTGTTGTGTAAGCAGCCAGAAAATCTCATTCTTAACAATTTTTTTTCCCCCCACTTTCTTTCTGGGTGGCAGAACCATCCGGCTCAGAGTCGCAAGGCAAAGGCAGCCTGTCGGAGGATGAACTCATCAGTGCCATCAAGGAAGCAAAAAGCTTTTCCTTTGAGACCCCGGAGGTACAGCAGTCACCAGCCCTTTCCACGGAGAAGAGAGATCAGAGGGTCAAACCTGGGCGCCCTGCCGTCTCTTCACCCCTGGATAACGAAGCCAGCAGCGCTGAGTCAGGAGACTCAGAGATCGAGCTGGTCTCGGAGGACCCACTGGCTGCCGAGGAGGTGCTGCACTCCAACTATATGACCTTCAGCCACATTGGAGGGCCCCCTCCGTCACCCGCTTCCCCCTCCATCCAGTACAGCATCCTGCGGGAGGAGCGGGAGGCCGAGCTTGACAGTGAGCTCATCATCGAGTCCTGCGATGCCTCATCAGCCTCCGAAGAGAGCCCTAAGAGGGAGCAGGACTCCCCTCTGATGAAGCCCATGGTCATGGACATTATCAAGGAAGAGAACAGCTCACGCACTGACACCTCAGACTACGAAGCAAGTAAAACGACAGAGAGCAGGATGAACAGGGAAAACCTGGCGGAGTCCGCGTCCTACCTGAAATGCTCCTTTGTTGCACCAAAAGTAGGTGCTGAGCCCCCGACCTCTGCCGTCAGCACCGATGAGCTGAAGGAAAGAATAATCCTGAAGAAACCCATTGAAGAAACTGTTGTTAACCAAAGTAAAGTGTCTTCCAAGGACTCTGGCAAAAGAAGTCCCTTGGCTTCACCCCTACTACCGTTTTTAAATAAGCAGAAAGGTAAATGCAGATGTTTATGTTGTTTTTTGCCATGCTGCTGAGGAGGGGGAGGAGGGAGAAGTGCCTGTTCCTTGCAGGGGAGATGTTAGCAGTGCCGAGCCGGGCGAGCTGCTGGCACTCGATAACCTCAACTCAAAGCAGGGCATACCTGTGACAATGCACACATTATCTCTGACCTTCCCATCCTCTTCTTTTTCTCCTTTTCCTTTCCCTTAGGAAAAAAAATTAAAAGTACCAGCAACAATAATTTTTAGGCTTAAGCATATAGATACCGGTTCAAGCAGGAACCCCAGTAACATAAGACTGATTTGTACATCAGGCATCTGGAGGACAAAGAGCAGCTAATGATCATTTTTCTTTTGAAATACTACCTGCCTTGCCCCAGGGAAGGGGTGTAATCAGGGAGGTGGTCCTGACCCTCCCAAAAATGTAAGGATAATGTTTTTGAGTGTACAATTAGGAAAAAAGAAAGATTTGGAGGAGGAGAAGGGTTGGGTTTGGTGGGTCTGCGTGTTTCTGAAGGTGGTGCAGTTTAAACCAATCTCTCTCATGGTGGCTGACACCCTCCATCCTGAATAATGAGGGCTTTGTGTATGTTTCCAGGCTAGTGCAGGGAGGTGGGTGGCTTAGGGGTGCTCATCCCAGCTCTGTGTGCGTTTGGGCATCCTGTGTGCCCCTCTGAAAGCCCCTTCCTTAATCCAGCTCTGGGAGGGGGAAAGGCATGACACTTCCCCGGTACTCAGGTGAACTCAAGAGCACTTGTCTGCTAGGATCCCTTCAAAGCCAGTGTAGAGCCAGCCAGGCCCTGGCTTGTTGTGCCAGGCACTGAGGTCTGACTGGACCCACCAAACCTTTAGAGCCACCACCAGCTTTTGGTCTGAGCTAAACCCTGAGGACCAAAGGGTAGCACGCGGTCACTGCACACCGACACTGCCAGGCGTCCCTGCAGCCTGTAACTGGCTTCGTTCACAAGGCGCATAAGAGAAAAAGGCATTTTATTCTTTGCAAGATGCCAGCTCTAAATAGCCAGGACTTTTGTGTGCCTCTGGCTTTATAGGCTGGCATGGAAGGGAGGGACACTGGGGCTGCCCCAAGCCTACGCTGCTCCCCTTCTGTCGTCTCCCCCGACTGGGCTGGGGGGCAGCGGCTGTCCACTGCTCTTCTGTCGGATGTTGTTTTGCAATTCAGAGAGCTGCTGCTTCCTTGCAAGCAGCTGGTAGAGATGGAGGGGGGGTGAAACCCACCCCTGCTGCTTAGAGAGCATCTTCTTTGTCCATCCACGTTTGTGCAGACATTTGACCACATGACGGTCTGGAGATGTGGCAGACACGTTTAAGTGGTACTCTTTTACAACTGATTTATCTAGCACTGCAAACCCAAACCTGCAAGTCTAGTAAGCGAACGGCCCGAACTTGCATGATGCGCTAAGGACTGCAAGATCTGCAGTGCAATAAAATATGTTAATACTGATATTCTTAGCGGTAATGAACTAATGACATTAATAGACTGAATAAGAAACACATGATTATAGCTTGTAAGTATGTTTTCCTGCCAGATTCTCAGAGCTTGCAACGTCACACTGTGCATATCTTAGCTCCCTCACGAGTAGGATGAGTTCCAACCATTTCTTTCCCACTTCCCAAATTCCTGTTTTGTAGGACTGGCCCAGGCCCTGCCCAAACCCTAGAAGCTGTAGGGCTGATGATTGAATTTACCTTACACACCCTTCTTGCAGTCTCTAGCATTGGGTCTCCGCAACCAACCACATACTGTGTTTTGTGTGTTTTTCTGGGCAGAGATGACTAACAGTTTGATCTTGGATTTGGGGAAAGTAGTTGGGGAATATCACGTGGGCAGCTAGTTGCCTGTCCCTCAATTTTGAGACTTCAGGCCCTGTTACAATATTCAGTCCCCCTTGATCATATGCAGATTTTTTTGGCCTAACTATTGCGTCTCATTTAATTTCTGTCGTTGTCTAAACTGATACTAACAGAGGCTTGTTCTCATATGGTGGTCAGAGAAAATCCCTGTGTGCATGAGCAGACTTTCTCCCTGCGTTGTAGCGTGTCCGTATTTTCCTATCTGTATTCCCTGTAGGACAGTAGTGGCAGGAACTTGTCCTCCAGGACAGACACAAGACAGCTAATTACTATTTGGTGGTGCATAGAGGACTATTTCAGTATGTGCTTTGCTTCATTGAGACACTCCAGTGCCTAAGGCAAGGAAAATAAAAACATAAAGCCTCTCAAGAAGATTATTCCTAAAACTTGTGTAACTTTTTAAAGCTGATTTCAAGGTATGGAGAGATGGACTCAAGATAAGAAAATATGGATGATAGTGGGGTCCAGTTTACACTACCTTCCAGTCACAGGTACTTGCTGCATAGGTCACTTGTGTCTGGACACTAGTTAAATTTTTATGTTGAAGGTGGAGTATGGGGTCTCCTGTCCTGGGAAAGGACAGCTTGTTCCTCACTCGGAGAATTCATGTGAAACCCTTCAGCAGTTTTCCGGTTATCAGAGGTGAACTGGGTGGAACCAGAGCATCCCCCATGGGTCCTCTCAGGCTCCGTCAGCCTGCAGCCGCATCGGCTGGCAAGGAAATGGTGTGGCAGAGCACATCCAAGGGGACAGGGATTGCCTTCATAGCATCAACTTGAAGTCTTGGCAGAGCTTTACATTATGGCATCATATATGTGACATACGCCAACTCAGATGCACCTGGCAGGCATTTGGCACGGGCCACACTCAGCCAAAGTGGTGAAAATAGAGGGAGATGTGGCAGTGCCGCATAATGGAGGTGCAGCAGAACGATGTCACCCAAAGCAGGAACAGTGTCATCATTCATTAATTAAGAGAATTATCTTACTTGTAGTTATCTGTCATTAAGAGAATACTAACAAGATGTGACTATGCATTTGTTAAAAGAGAGAAAACAGAAAAACCTTCATTGTTTCCTGTTATCTCCTTGTTACACATCACCTCAGAAGTGTTATGCTACCACCGCACATCCTTATTAAGACAGAATGGTTTTAGTGATGTTCAGAGTCCGGGTGGGCACTGATCCCCCTATGGCCATGGCAAGTCCCACCTGAGTTCAGGTCAGTGCTAGCCCAGCGTGTCTGGAGATTCGTAGGAAACTGATGGATCAAATGAAGTTGTTTGACATGCGTGGCTGTGTTTTTGACACCTAGCTGTAGATCTTTCTGTGGCCCTTGGCCAGCTCATATCCAGGTATATGTAATTTAAAAATAGTCAGCCATCAGTTTCACATGTAGGTGTTAACTATTTCACAGCGTGATACTGTAATTCCACCAAGGAGTTTTTTACTCCTATTCATGGCATTAAATATACTTTGCATGGCTCATCAGAAGAGTTTGCCCTGGGCTGGCAAGACAAAAATTGATTTTGAGTGCACACTCCAGGAAATACATACAGAAGCTGTGCAAAGTGAAAGCCCAGCATCCAACCTGACCCCAGGAGCAGTCTTGCTGATTGTGTTGCTGCCAGGCTGCGGCTTATTTCCTCAGAGACCTTTCTGGTGTGTCTGCTAGGCATTTCCCTAAATAACAAGGCGGAGCACTTCAAGTGCATGTGTGGTTTGTGCAGCGATAACTCAACATCTCTGCTTAACGTCTGTTGCCATCCAGTGGCAGTAACAAAAATGGGCAGTGACTTCCTACCTCCATTTTACTGGAGCTGACTATCACGATTTTAAAGAGTGGAGCTATTCCCATGCTGTTAACTGCTAAGCAGCCTCGCTCGCTTTTCCGCACGGTCAGAAAGATTGCGCTGCTTGCTGCAACACAGGCCTTGTTTTGGCCAGAATTGGACAGTTACTATCTATGTTAGTGTTACCAACTCATTTGCCTCCTGCAGAGCAAAGAGGGGAAGGGAGAGCTGTAGCAAGACATTGGCTATTTGGCTGTCGCTGCCCCTGCATCACTCCTGGCATCTCCCCCTCAGAGGTGGACCGAGCCCTACAGCCCTTACACAACAGGGTTTAGAGCACATCTGGCTGTGGCTCTACAGGAAAGGAGGTTGCCAGCTCAGTTTCTCCCCCCCCCCCCCCCTCTTTTTTTTAAATATTCAGCCACAGAGAAGGAAGAGCAGATGCATTTGTTTTTTCTATTAGCCAGAGCAAGAAATGCAGATTTTTAGGTTACTCTAAGAAAACCCTGTCTTGCAACAGATTTTCACAACCTTTGGAAAATAATACAACTGATCGGTGTGGCCTGCACAGCACTGTGACATTGCATAGCCCAGGTGACATCCAGGCTGGGTTTGCACATGGCTTGGGTATGCAGGAAATTTCAGAAAAGACCTGCTATCCTGGAAACACGCATCTTTTGGCCTGGGGCAGTTTGCAAGAAGCCCAAAAAAGCCTGGACCAAGGCAGGCTGGGAAGCAGCATTTTGGCTGAGTCCTTTCCTGTCTTGTCTTGCTGTGCCTGTTGGTAGCTCTCTGCCAGAGTGGCCTGGCTGACTGCATGCTGGAGTCCCACAGCCTGGGGATCTGGTCCTGGGCAGAGATTTCACTTATGCTGGGGCATCGTGTCTCTCTCCAGCCTCTCCTTCAATGACAATATTAGGAGATTCCTTCTGCTTGATCCATTTAATGAAACGTGCAACAGCTTGTTACCTTACAGATAAGATGTCTGAGCTCAGGTTAAAAAAAATAAAAAGATGTGGACATTAATAGTAATGTTTACTTTAATTTTCTTTTTATTTTATGGCAAAATTTAGCATAGGAAAAGGAAAACCCAGGCCCGGGGCTATGGGGTCGTGCTGTCGCTCACGTGCTTGACGGCACAACTGGCAGGACCCAGGTTCCAGACGGGGTCCTGCTGGAAACTCAGCCAAATAAAGTTCATTAGTTGAAATGCTTTATTCTGCAGCACAGTCCTATGCCACCCTGCTATGAGGCATCTTGTTTTTCATGCTTTATGAAAGGCTTTTGGAGCACTAATCTGGCTAGTCCCCTACAAGAGTGTGTCCTTACCACACACCCTTCATGGCTGCTGTGGCTCTGAGCGCCCATGAGAACACCAAGGTTCATGGTCACCCACCTCTATGTGGTGACCCAGTGTTTCTCAGGTAGTGGCACAAGCTGCAGTCAGGATCACTTCTTGTTTTGAGGTGACACTGGAAAGTGCCCTGGATTGAAGAACATTTCCCCTCCTCCCTGGTTCCTCTTGTGCCATCCCATGGTGTCCAGGGCTGTCACACAGTGGACAAGCACAAAGCAGTGTGGGCTTTTCCTGTTTAATCTCTCACTGCATCCACCTATTTGGTGTCACAGACAAATTGATTTTACACAGTTTCTCAAGGAGATGGTTTTCTGGCAGAGATCTGGAACAGACTTTAAGTTATTGGGGATGGTTTTTGTTCAGCAAAACGTCGTCTGTATCGCATTAGAACGTCCCTGCTGTTGGAGGAGTTGCTAGTGAGGCATTTTTCTGTCGGAAGGGGATGTTTGGTAGGGTGATTTAGCAATCTGAGGCTCATTTCTCATCTGCATGCTTTCACCAGGCTGGCTCTGCAATCAGCAGCAAGCCAGGCCGCGGCTTAAGCATACGGTAATGTTAGTTTAATATTTTAGTGCCATCTGCTGCAAGTGCCTCCACACTCTGGCCCATCTGTTTTGTGTGCTTCAGTTTGCTTTTTATGGGCCTCCGGTAGCTTTGCATCCTTTGGAAAGTCCCTGCTTGGAAAAGGTGTAGGGGAGACAGATGTCCTGCCTGGGGCTTGAGTGTCTTCACCTTGTGATGCTGTAGGAGGAGTGGGGTAAAACCCACTTGGAGAAGTAAACACATGAATCTAGGCCTGGCCTTGCCACAAAATCTTGGAGTAGATTGGTGTGCTTGCCTCCCACATGGAATAATTTAGGTGGGAAGGGACCTGTGGAGGTCTCTGGTCCAGCCCCTTGCTCAAAGCAGTTTGGTCACGGTGCTCAGGGCCTTGTCTCCCTGTCCATTTTCTTGGCAGAGGTTTGGGGGTAGCTGAGAGTTGGAGCTTGCAAATCTGGGTCAGTCTCATGATGCTGCCTCAGCACCATTAGCTGCAGGTACGCTGCAGAGCAGGGTAAAGGAGAGATACTACTCAATGTAGAAATGGAGAACTTGAATGACTTACTGGTCAGATGGTTGAATGCCAGCTAAAGTGGGCTTGCCTGGTTAATGCAGAGCAGATGAACCTAGAGGGACCGGTGTTTTCCCAAGAACCATGAGCAGGCATTGCCTGCAGGCATAACTTTTCAACAAATCTTCTGGACTCCTCCCCTGAGCAAAACGGTTTCTCTTTCTCCTGGGCTGTCCAATCCCACAGGCCACTTTGGTTCACAATTCTCTCTTACTCTGCTGTATGCATGGCCCTTCCCCAGCCTACCCTCTTTAGGAACTGGTCATGTGTACTCTCAGTTGCAGAGCAGCGAAATAGCTTATGTATAGAGGGTCTTAGAAGAAGAAATGGCACCTGCATTGCTAAACCCCATGCTAGGGACACACCTGGAGCACTGGCAATTGGTCTGTTGTCCAGGCCAGTCTTCTCCTTCCATACCTCTACTTGACTGCCCTGATGTAAGGTCAGGGATGAATTTAAGACCAAGGCGGTGGGCAGGAGAAAACACAGCTAAGATATGCTTCAGCCTGCTCTTGTCTCTCTGCTCTGATGCATGTTCTTCCTTGGCTTTGTGGCCTAGCAACCCAAAGTTACAGCAAAAATAGCCAATTAGCTATTTATTGGCTAGATGGATCAAAAGTGGTCAATAAAGAGTAAGAAAACAGCTTTAAATGAAAGTGTCTGAGGCATGCAGAGCTGCAGCAAGGAGTGAGGGTTGTTCTTACTGAGAATAGCTTCATACCAGGGATTCACCTTTCCATGGTACATTCGTGGTATTTTGGGAGGTTTAGCAGTAGATTGGTAGACCAAGAGGTCTTGGCTTCCAGCTGGTTTGCAATTGTGCTTTTGCTCTGTTCGAGGAATCTAAAAAATGACTCTGAACACGTGATAGGACATAAACAGCGAGCTGTGATGACATGGACTCTGCAGACACATTCAGATGGCCTCATTTCATGGGGTCTCACTCCAGAGGCTTTTGAACAACCGAGGCAGTGGGGCCCCAGACACCATCTCCAGCCACTGTGACTGGAGGAGTTTCCCCATCCCAGCTGAGCTGCGCCAGCAGCGACTCATGGGCACATTCTTCTGCCCACGGAGGAGGAGAGGGAACTTCACAGCTACCCTTTTTCACTGTGGGCCAAGAAGTTGGAAATGTTTCTGCCTTTGCAGCAGGCTATGGCCCGCCTCCCCATTTCTGGCCAGTTAATGCAATTCAGCTGCCACATGACAGCTTGTTATGACTGTCAAGCTGTGATAACTCAACCGAAGCTGAGCTGGAGAAACCTGGAGACGTGCAGGTCGTGGTGGTGGAAATGAACAGTGCACGCACCGGCAGGTTTGTGCTGTACATGATTTCTCTTCCACTCCTCCCAGACCCTTTTTTTTTCAGGGAGGCAGGAGTGAGTTTGGCACTTTCTGGCCTCAGGAGTGGTTGCAGGGTCACCTGTCTTCTCTGCAGAGGGGACAAGGAAAGCTGATAGATGTTCAGGTGCTGGCTCTGGGGTTCTTCCTGGAGTCCTGGTCTGGTGGGAGGATAGCAGGGTCTCCTAAGTAAGGAGTGGTCACTTAGAGGAGATGCCTGAGCCCTGGAAAGGATCAGAGTGAAGCAAAGAACAGGGAATTTTCTCTCCTCTCCCCAAATGAAGGTTTGCTTGGGCAGCGGCTGGGATCAGTGACCACCAAGGGCAATGATGCCCTCTCGTGATTAGCACCATGCATGGTCTTGAGATGACCTTCAGAAATATCTCAATAAATCTCATACCCTTCAGATCACAACCTGTGTTGTCCATAGCCTTAGCATTTGGCCCGCTTCACCCCTGGCATCTGTTTCCTCCCCTGATTTTTGGCTGTGCTCGTGAAAATTACTCCCCACGTGTTGGCTAAGGTCAAACTTTTAATGCCTAAGTGTCAAAGCATCTTAAACACAGTGGCTGGATGCTCAGAGGTGCTTTAAAAAATGGGCATAGCTTAATGTAGCAGGATCATACATCTTCTCTTGGGACTGCTATCCGCTCCACTGCCTGTGTGTGAGTTAAGTACAGAGCTATAAAAATTTATAGTCCTTATCCTTCTGTTTTCATATATCTTCCCTTTATGAGCAAAGGACTGCCTCTGATGAGCTGTCATAAGTCATAGCACTCAAACAGAAGTATACAGACCTTTCTGATAGGTACGACACAAGATGGTGTTTATAAAATGTTTCTGACAGGTGGTCGAGATTACATTGTGACCAGGAAAAAAAAAAAAAAAAAAAGAGCTACTTGTTTGACTGTGTACAGGTGCCTGATGGTTATGTCAAATGTTTAAATATCAAAGCCGTGAATGGCAAAGTTTAAGCCAAGCACAGTGAGTTGGTGGGTGTCTGTATACAAACAGGAACCTTCTGAGAAGAGGTCCAAAGAAGAAAGACATGTAATCTGTGAAGACCTATATCTGCGAGCTGGGCTGCACAAACCCACTGCTGGCTCTGCCCCTGTCCGTGTCCACGTCCGTGTCCGTGTCCATGCCCATGCCCATGTCCATGCTCTGCCAAGCTGAGCACCCAAGGTTGGCTCAGTCCTGCTCCTGGGGAAGGCTGCAAGGAGACAACTGCTCTGCTCACAAGTGATTTTTCTGTTCATGCGGACAAACCTCAGTCACAGAATCACTCACAGTTGAAGCACGTTTTAGAAGCCAAAATCTTGACACGGTGTCCCTTTTGGTGTCTCTTGGCGTTAGGGATCAATGACTCAGCTTTCAGGGAAGGCTGTGACACTGACAATCTGACGGCAAGCAGTTTCTCCCAGATGCCTAGATATAGTGATGCTTTGCCTGGATACTCCCAGCAGATCTCAGAGACTTGTTATTGACAGAGAAATCTAATACCTATTGATAGCTTTTCTGGGGCTGACAGAATATACAGGAAGGAGAGGTGTTTATTCTGGGTGTACAGAAACAAGAAAAAAATGCAGTATGTAATGAAGGGGAAAAGTTATACCACTTGCAAGGCTTTTCTGTAAATGATGTTAAAGAGCTTTTTCCATACCAATTCATGTTTTTAGCCCAGAAGATGCTTAGGGAAGTTTATATACTATAAAACAAATTAGGCAAAGGAAAAATAAAAATAAAACATTTTGGTTTTATTAACAAAATATTTTGCCCATTAATGCAATTTTCTCATGAATGTAGTATTTTGCAGGGAAATTCTGGAATATTTTGTTTTCTGATGTGCTAGAGGTGCTGCTTCTGAACCTCGGCAGTGCTCCGTGAGCTGGGAATCATGGGTGTTCACCAGTTTTATTCATTAATTCAAATGAACAGTTTGGACTCATTTCAGGTCAGATTTAAATTTATGATTAAGGTCTGGTGATATAAAATACCTCACTAGCTCTCAAGAAGAAGTGAAATACAAACTTTTTAATATCTCTGCCTGTTTCAGGGTGTCTTAACACTCAAATTCTTCAGATGTTAAGCAGAATGAGGGCTTCCCTGAGTACTGCTATTTGTGTCTGGTAGATAGCATGAGGTTGTATTTGATTGTAGTGAAGGGGAGGCATGTGGTAGGAGATTTCCATTGGGAATAAAACCTGGAGGTGGGTATTGATTTTACTGGTGTTTTTCCTTAGCTTCTGAGAGTGCACTGGTGATTGGGACATAATAGCAATATTGACTGGAGGGGATTTGCTTTTTTTCCTTTTCCTTGGCAGGCTGCTGTGTTCATGTCGGTTCAGAACAATATAGAAAATAAGGGACATGCAATGATCCAACAATTCAAAGGGCTTGATTTCCCCTCTGAAGAAAGAGTGTCTCCTGTTTTTGTCATTTTGACTCTTAATCTTGATTACCACTTTTGTTTTAGTCCTCTGCAGTAATTTTTTTTTCTAACTCTCTTGACTTTTACCCAACTTGGGCAATTTTGCCCACTGTTTTTTCCAGAGAGGTATCACAGATATCCTCTCTTCCCTCTCTGGCTCTGACAGCAGCTTAGTGGTTACATGGGAACTGTGGCAGTGAGAGGTCATTCTGGTGTTTTGCTTTCACAGCACTTCGTTTGTGTGTGAGGAATACAAACAAGTGTGGAAAAAATTAATGCTACAAGAGGACGAGTTGGTTTGGATGGCAATAGTCTTCTACCTCCACCACAGGTCTGCCAGACACTGGTCTGCCAGACACTAGCCTGCCTGTGGTGGGGACGTTTGGTGATGTCAAAGTTGCTTAAATCAGCTCTAGCAATGAAAGTGAAGGCTTGTCATTTTGGTAGTGATGATAGATTTCACAAGTGCTCCGAGTCAGGGCGGTTCCATCATTTATGAAAATTGGACATACAAAGATCCCGGTGCTTCTGAAATAGGCGTATCTCCATTCAAAAGGACTGAGTGTTCATTTCCTGTGTATTCAGGGCTCAGAAGACACAAAGCAGGAGTGATTTGAAGGACACATTATGTGGCAGTCAATATTTTGTGGGGAAAAACCCTGCCAGTTGGGTTGCTTTTAGGTGAAGGGTTCTTTGCTTTCCCAGAAGCCTCATTTTAGGGTTTATCTTCCTTGCAGCTTCAACTTGATTCACAGGTCTATGCACTGAAAGCCCTTTGGTATCGCTTGCTTAGAGAAACCCTTTTCCCTGCCATGTGATTTTATGTGGAACTGGTGATCTCTTCCAAAGGTTTCAGCTAGTGTTGGAGTTTGCTTCACATTGCTGTTCCCTGTAGGGGTCGTCTGTAACATGGGCACTGATTAGGTCCACCTGGGTGCTATCAGTCGTCCAGTACTTTCCTACAATTCTTCAACATTACTGGAAAAGATGTACAAGCTTTCTTACAGTTCATACGAAAATAATCCACGACTCAGTTCATTAGAGTGCAAACAACTGTGAGAGGTGACCTCAGGAGTCCTCTAGAGCTGGGGTAACTTGAGAGGCACAAAAAGGACACAGATAATCACTATTTGTGAAAAGCCATGCCTTAGAGAGAGACGCTTCCAAGGCTGCAAATTTAGCTTGCATTAAGGATTTGGCATTAGACTGTCCAGATTGCCAGGTAAAGTAGGAATCTTAGTAAAGACTCCCCTTTCAAACTGGATCCTAAAGAATAATTTGCCAGGGAAGCAGGTCCTGGTGTTGCTACATCATCTGGCTGGATGTAAACACTGTTGGATCAGCACATTTCATACAAATCAGCAAAATGTAAACTTTTAAAATTGCTTCTTATCTTTTGAATAGAAGGTGCAATGAGATAGCAAAATTTAAGGGAAAAAATAAATGCAGATTTCCAAGGTCTGATACCACCTATGGCCTGGCTGGTATAAACTCTTTGCCTTGTTTGGTGTTACTTGGGATCCACAGTACTGTAAGATCAAAATCCAGCCTCTGACAATCCTGGAGACACTGTTTTCACAGTGACTCATTTAAAAGCAACCTAGGATCTATGCTCACTTAGTGAGTGCTGTTAGCAGAGGCAGGGGTTGTACAGACAGGTTTTTCTGCTCTCGTTTAGAAATATAGACAGTTCCTTACAGAGACAGGGCGGGGTGGGGGGGGGTGGAGTTACTGCATACATCCTAATGAAATGCTGATAACATCCACAAAACAAGGTCTGTATCTGGGCAACGAGCAAGGAGCAGGGTGGGAGAGCTTACAGAAAAGGCAGCGGAGATTAATAGTCAGGATTTCTGAAGGTTACTTTGTCAGCTAATGTACCGTTGAAACACAAGCAGCTACGCTTACTTGCTTAGGTTAAGTGCGAGAGCTTTTCCAAAGAATGGAAGTTACTTACCAAAGCAAGAGAACGGGCTGCCTTCGCTGTTCGTCTCAGACGCCTGCACTTGAGCTGCTGGAGCTGTGCCGCTGCTGCTGAAACAGCAGGTCCATGTTCACCTTTAGCTGAAAGCAAAAGGTTTATTACTCCAACTAGGGAGTCATAAAATGAGTGGGATTTAATAAAAGCCATAGTAGCAATTGTGCCTTCTGAAATGAGCGCTCACCTATACACTTTATTTGCACAGACAGTTATTGCAGCTGGATATTATGTGCTGACTCTGCTGCCTGGTGCTCTCAGACACGGTAATTGCACATGCAAACTGGGTCAGAAATTGTGTGTGCAGTTATGTCTGATGTTCCAGAGGAACAGCCCTCGGTCCTTGCAGGGAAAGGGTCTGAGTAGTGCCATTTTGGGGGACTGTAGTAAAGATGGTTCAATCACAGTGACAGGGCTACTAGAAGCAGTGAACCTACAGGTTTTGTCCATGCTGAGAGCCCCAGTTTTCTCAGCATTGCAGGTTGGCAGCAAGGGACAGTGAAACGGTCCAAATCTCCAGGCAAGGCAAGAAAGGAGATGTTATTTTCATCTTACAGATGGGATGCTGAAACTCGTGCACACCCATCTTAAAGCCCCTTTGTCTAGAAAAGCTGGTGAAAAAGGGACTGAGATTGACTAATTTATCTTATGATTAATTGATTTGTTGGGTGTGATGAATTGATTTCACTGCAATAACACCAGGAATACATAACAGGACTGGGAAGTTACCTCAGGTTTTTCTGAATCCTGGCTTGTGAGATCATCCTTTACTGCCTCGTTATTGACCCTTACATCCAACAAATGTCTGTAAAAACACAGTGGGTTTCTCCATCATGCAAAGTGGCAGTGAGCCGGAGCAGCAAAGCACCATGCATCATGCATCGGGCAGAATGGTTAGCAGCACACCTTTTCTATCAAAGGCGTGATTTCCATATATATAGCTATATTTCCACATACCTATGGCAATGTGCTTTTTACTTGTAGATCTTGCTCCTCCAGCAGCAATGAAGGGGAGATTATGTTGCAATGAAGTTTAAATGGAGAAAAGGGCCAAAGAACTGATCCTACTAAGTGCTGAAGCAGCTTTGGCACATGCTTAATGGTGCTGAATTATTCATTGAGCTGGCTGGGCAAACTGACATTGCAAAGGGAAATAAATGAGGGTGCTGGAGAGAAAATGCCAAATGATGTGTTAGCCAAATGCCCCAGTGTCACAGATTTCACAGAGGATCTGGCCTGGGATCCCACCCCTTACGTGCTAGCTGCTGCTGTGTGCAAGCCTTTTGTAAAAGAGAGAGTGAACGTTTTGGCCATGACAGGTGTGACTTTGGTGATGCTTGTGGGCCCAGATTAGCTCGGTTTGTGATGGGAGACCCTCCCTTTGAGGGGAGGTATTACAAAGAGTAGGGAATGGCCAGCAGGGAGCTGTCTAGGGCCAGAGGCGTTGATGGGGCAACTGTGTTATAGCAGGTAGACCCAGGAAGTCTGAAAGATTAATCCTTGTCAGCCACATCTGTCTGGAGAACATGCCATCTCCTCTTATCCCTTTTAAAGGTGTCTTGCTTTCTTCTGTTCCTGCACCCCTGGTTAAAACTCAATCACAAGTTTTGCAGTGTCTTCCCCCAGTGCTCCTTCTCCAGGTGAGAGCCCCTTTCCCTGGCCAATCTGGGCAGCTGTCTGCAGGTATCCCCCCCCTCTTCCCTCCACTTGAAATCTCATAGAAAGAGGGGAACAATGCTTCATCAAACTGTTCTGTATTACACCACTGTGTTTTGAGGGAAAGGAGGGAACTGAAGCCTTGTCTTTAGCACGGTTAGGATCTGACCCTCTTCTCAGGGACAGACTGAGCAGAGACACTGCCTTTGCAGTATTCACTGCACTACAACCCACAGCAGTAGCTAAGAAGAGTATGTGGGATGAGCAGTAGCCATCTAACACATGTTTGATGCTACATGGGGGGCGGTGAAAAGATCAATGTGATAATCATGGATTCAAAGGCCTGACTGCTGTGGTTTGAGTTCTGCCTGGGGAGCAGAATCATTTCCTGGCACCTCTCTGTCTACTAAGACTAGAAATGTTGCCTCAAACACCATGTAAATGGCTCTGCTACATATAGCTGAGCTCTCCTGGGTATTCTGGAAGAAAATATTCAGAGCACTTCACTTCAGCTCCTGTTGTTGTTGCTCTGATTTGGAGATGTTGGCAGCTGAGATTTTCAGGATTTATTCAGATGCAAGCTTTGCTTTTGCCCTGTGGGCAAGGGTGGAGTTCAGATCTGCAGTTTCTATTCATGGATTTGAGTCAGGCATAGATATGTATCATACCTATCTGTATAATTCTATACCTAAGCCTTCCCATCTCCTCCTGCCTGCTCTGTGCTTGCTCAGTAGAGAGTTCCCAGTGCTGCTAAATGGAGGTTTTGCAGAGAAAGCACAGGGACAATCACGCAGCAGAAACACATACAGCAGGAACTGTCTGGGCCTTTGCAAAGCCAACATCAGCATGTCCAGCTGTGCTCAGCTGCATGCAAATACCACATCCTTGGTTTCTTTGGGCTCCTGCAGAGTGCAATGCACCTTCCTATTTCCAGAGCCGAAAGCAAAGCAAGCCCCTATGCCATCCCCACCAGAGCTGAGCCCCCCTCACACCCAGCGTTAAGACCATCCCATCCACTTCCAGCAAATGCCACAAAACAAGTGTGACACTTGGGGTTTGTAGCTGACCTGTCTCTAAATATGTCCCTGCTGGGGTGTGCTGTGGTGAGCCCTGAGGTCCTGGTCCCCATCACTCAGAACAGGGACTTGTCGGAAGGACCTACAGCCCCCACCCAGCCTGTGCTCGGGTTTCCTCGGGATCTGACATCCAGGTCAAGCCAGGTGTGACCAGGCATGTGAGCCAAGTTATCATCTCATCCCTATCAACACTGGCTTGGGAAGATGAGGTACAAACAAGGAAGCGTGCACAAAGCATGTGCATCCTAAACCACCAAGGTCTGTGTTTTCTCAGGATTGGTTCTTCCATCCTTAGTGACAGACCCTAAGAAATGGGGAGAGTCTATCTCTGTTAGTTTATCTTGGATAATCCCCATGGAAGGGAAAAGAGATTTGAAAAATCAAATCACCGAAGAAGGTTCTGCCACAGACTTTGGTTTTGTGCAGTTTTTAAAAATAAGATTTAACTGTAGGGGTTTGACTCTTTGCAGAAAGGTAAGAATGCAACACACAGTTTCGGCTGTCACTCCTGCAGGATTTTGCTTTTGCTGACCAAAGTGAAGAGTCTGTAAAATGCTGAGGCACCCCCTGTGCATCCTTTTAGCATATTTCAGACCAAAATAGGAAGAGAGGGGATGTAAATATTTACTGCAATTGTGTATCAGCGAGCACCCAGGGATCCACATTTGGATAATCTGCATTGCAAGAGAAGTCAGGGGAATAGCAGATGACTTTGAAAAGCTGTAGTGCTAGACATGTTTCTTAACATGCACAAATTGCTCCCTGATTTCATAAGGAAAAAGAAAGCTTTGCGCTGATTATTGGGTTTAGATCTTATTTTAGTTGTAGTGCCTGGACACCCAGTCAAGATCAGGATCTTTTGTTAGCCAAGGTAAGAGCATGCAGTAAGGTCCTCTCCTTGGAGAGTTTGCAGGATGAATTTCAGTCTAAGGAGGATTGTTTAATGCATGAAACTAGGAAATTCCACCATTTTGGGTTGGCTGAGGGTCAGCCCTGCTTTGCCTGGTGCCCACTCCTTTTTTGAGTTCCCCAATCCCCTCACGTTGGTGTTACTATACAGGTGGAGGGGTGGGTGGAAAGGCGAGGGAGAGGGGAGACAAGTGAGGGGGCTGGGATCTGCGCTGCTTTGTTCCCAAACCTTTTCCCTAATTGGATCCATTTGAGAAGTAAGAATTGGTAAACTCTTGTGCCAGTGAGTCACTACATGCCTGGCAATGTCAGTCAGCCCCACATACCCCGACTGCACATGTCCCATCACAAAGAGGAAAGATGAGGAAATGTGTCCAATATTTCCTTTATTAAACAGACAAACAGAAGTCTGCCCACCTCCGTTGAAAGATGAGATGAGTCTCTCTTCCTCTTCAGGAACTGTTTTGGCCCATTACTTGTAGGTAACGTGAACAGAGGATGTTTTCTCCAATCCCTAGCCTTGCACATGTTTGCTGCATGGCAAGATGGGGCCGCCTTTACACCCCAGGTGTGTCATCAGTCTGATTTGAAGCTGCTCCCGTTCCCATTGTATTTGAACTCGGCTTTAAATACAGGTGATGGAGAAGGATGCAGTGGGTTTGGTAGGAGATAAAGCTCAGCCAGTCCGTGCGAGTGCATGGTTCCTCCTGCCACGTACTATAAATCATGCTTCTGCTGTACATTAGAGGAACGGAACTACGTAAGGGCTGGAGGACCAAATGGTCTGCTTTAATTATTCATCATTAGCAGTAGCTATTATTATTTAAGAGCCTTTCTTAGCCTGAAATATTAACTGCTAGCCTGTTTCTTTCCTTGATTGCTACCATCCAATGCCCTGCTGTATTTGCTCTTGAAGTGGGCCACGGCAAAGGTCTTCTCGATCAAGCCGGCTCCAACCCATTGCTGTCTCCCAGTAACCCAGGCCTCCTGGACCTCCTCTCAGGGCTCTTGCTTGCAGTAATTCCTACTAAGCCAGCCAGTGCTTTGCTGCTTGTGTTGGTCCCAAATGTGTGTTGGGTTTCCCTTGCTGTGCTCCATCAATATGCCCCCAAGCCTGACTCAGATGCTGCATATGAAACATTCAAGGGAAGAGTTCCCACCGGCAGTGCCAGCATGCCTTACTATCATCTCCATTTCTCCCTGAGAGGCACAGGCCTTGTTTACTCTTCTTTTAATAACACAGATGGTTTTAATAGTTCTCTGCCTTCGCCCCCAGTTCTTTCTCCTTGTCTGTAGTCTGTTTAATGCTTCCTTCTAAGTGATGGCTTTGTCACTTAATCTCATTAAAACTTCTCTTCATTGAACTCCATGAGCTGCTTATCAGACTGTAAGCCTAATCTCCCATTTGTAATTAATTTGTTCTGTGCCTCCTACAATTTGGCATCATTAGATAATGGCATCACTCTCAAGGTCACTGATACACAGCACGAGGTAAACACCCATGGCTCCAGCGCTAGCTGGCCTGCTAGCCTCCTCCTTCCTCCTTTCTTTGCCACACTGCTTGAGTTTATTGACAGCTTTCTCCCTTTCCCTCAGCCAATTTCTGATACATTTTGGATGCTTCCTGTCCAGCATGAGCTGCTGTGTGACTCTGCAGATCAATATCCCACACTGTCTAGAGGCAAATGCTTTTCTGATATCCTCCAGCCTCATCTGCACTAGTTTTTCTCTCGCCTTCCAGTTCATTCTGAATTGGTCCAAGAATTCAGGTGCACTGTTCCTCCCTTGCTGAGTTACATGTTTGTAAAACTTGTCCTCGTGGGCTCAGGATTGGGAATGGGATACAAGAGCCTTTCACCTTCAAGCCGTTGGGCCCAGTGGACACTCAATGGCTCACTCATCAATGGCATAGGTAGAAACGAGCCACAAATCACTATTATGATTTGATGTCCATATTTTTAAAAAAGAAATCCTGGATTATTCCAGTTCATGGTACCAACCAGTACCATCAGGTAATTCCTGTTGGTGGGATGAAGACAGAAACCAAGCACTAACCAGAGATGAAAACTAAACCAGTGGTTCCCTACTCCCTGCAGGTCCTGCCAGGATGCTGGTGCTCGGCACCACTTGCAGACTGTGTCTCCAGCCTGTGCATAAAAGCCTTTGCAGGGCCCTGCCCTGTCTGGGTCTGCTGGCTCGAACCCCCTTTTAGCAATTAATTTCACAGGCTAAAAAAGGTAAGAATGGTACCTTTGGTGATACTGCCATTTGCTCATTGGGATTTGCTGGTATAGAGTTGTCTGGGACCTTTGCAGGCTGTGGAAATAGGGTCAGTTCTGGTCCAAGCTGAATCTCTTCATTTTCCCCAATAGATTTATTTTCATCTCACATATTTCCCTGCTCAGACGTAGAATCTAACAAACTCAAGTTGTTTTGACCCGTTCTTTCAACTTTTGCTATTCTCCCCCTGAAATCTATCTACTAAACTTAAGTAATAGATGCACACAGAGCTGTCATTAGATCTGTAGGTATCGGTATTCAATACAGTATTGATCACAGTATTCAGAAATTCAGTGTTCAGGCAGCTATAAAGAACAGCTCCAAATCCATTACACAGAGCTGTGGGGAGGAAATCTCACAAGCACTAAAAACTCCAGGTTTTTAACTCACTAGAGTCTGCAACTATATTTTTTAATTGGCAGTTTTTGTAAGTGTGCCTAATTTTTCTTGCCCAGTAGTCAAGAAAGAAAAAAAAACAATCTACTGATGAGAAATTCTGCTGCCTTTTGGGAGAAGGCAGGATGCTGTAAAGCAGATATATATTTTTCAGAGAGGGGGTAAATGCAGGAAGAACATTTTGCATTGGCTCACGTAATGGCTGCACATATATCAGCCCTGCTACCTTGCTGGGAGCTGGCATGAGGCAACCGGGTAGATCCAGCTCAGTCGCTTGAGAGCAGCTGTGTGGAGCGGCTGCGTTCAAGTCACTGAATGCAACATTTTGGGTAAAAGGCAGCTCTTACCTGAGGATATATGGTAATTACTCCCAGTGAAATGTGCCTGGGTCAGCAGAAAGATGTATTTACAACACGCTTGCAAGCTGTTAGGAACTGCATGTTTTGTTTGAATGCGGTGGTGCCTCAAGATGCTAGTTTAAGGCCAGGAAAACTTTGTGGTTATAGTAAAAAATAAGTTTCTGCTCAAAGGACATGTTGATAAGAGCAACTGACTGACAGACTGACTTCAGGAGACTCATTCCTGAGATAGAACCGGGTTTGGATCAACAGATAAACCTTCTGTTTTCCTAAACAATACGTATTTCCTAAATCATCCTTGTTTTGGTCTCTCTCTGCAATACACTCCTCCAAACCATGCTGAAAACATCTTTTTAATCCGTTTATATAACTCCCTTTGTGTGCTGTGCTGCCATTCTCTGTGCTCACACAATCACTACACCAATGTGATCAACAAAAGAACACAAATCATTTTATTCAGAGCATACTCCGTTTTCTCTGAGAATGAGCCCAAGTTTGGTTTCATTCAGCCATGATGCCCTTGGACCCTGGTCCCTAAAACCAACATTGCAGCAGTAAATATCAGCTATTTACTATCAGAAGGGATTTTTTTAAATTTCAGTTTTGTTTTATTTTTAACGATCCATTTGTCTCTTCAGACTCGGGAGCAGGCAGTGAGATAGCTGTGATTTGCAGCCGCAGGCTGCCCATTTCCTCCTCTGCTTCCATGGAAACATGTGTTGGATGAGGCGAAACCAGGCATAGACTTAAAGTACATGATTTCCAAAATATTTGCTTTTCCTTGCAAGGAGTCCTTTACCTCCTGTTTGTACAAAACTCCGGATGAGGAGGAAATCCCTTTAGGGAGAGGCAACTTTTTGAGGTGCCTGACTGGTGTTGCTGCAGGGGTTGAAAGCATCCTCCCTGAGCGCGTGAACATGCCCCTTTGCTGCTCGGAGGTGAAATGCGTGAGGCAGGGGAGGGACAGTGGGTTTTGAAGCTGGTGTAGTTATGGCCATGGCATTTGGGGTCAGGAGAGTTCAGCTTTAATGTAATCCCTTTGCTATACCTTCACCTCCTCCTCTGCGCTTCGGGACCCCAAAGATACCCAATTTGCTCATGTAATAGCTCCATGTGTCCGCTGGGCAGCCTCTCTCCTCCTTGGGTCACGGTAAAAAAGAGATTATTTGCAGTCTGAGGGCAAAACAAGGGAGGGCCGGGAAAAGGGCAGCAGCTCACACAGACCTGCGTGGCATAGGCAGGGCTCAATACAGCTTTTTGAGTGGCTGGCGTGTTTTGTATGGGGAACTGATTCAGAAAGAAAGAACATGCAAGAGAAAATGGATCTGGAGTGACAGCCACCGGCTCTTCCTGCATCTCCCATGCAGCAGTCTCTCACTAGAAGGACTCCCATCCCGCACGGACACCAGCTTGCTCTGCCACTAGGGGCCAAGGGGAAAAACCCACTGCCACAGGCATGGCTCCACTGGGCCTGATCCTGGTGTGGGAGCCAGGTCCTGCTGTGGAGGTCTGGTTTGCAGGATCTGAGCCTCACCCCTGGCAGCCGCACACCTGGTATCTTCTGCTTGGCCGCTGTTGGTGAGAGGGGGAAAAAGCCTTTTAGTTGTGGTGCCTCTAACAAGGCACTGAGGTGAACGAGTTGCTGGGTGCTACGTATGCGGGCTGTCTTTCCTGCGCGGAAAAGAAGTGTATTTTATCCTCCATCACTTGCAAAGCATTCAGATTTTGAAGGCTGCTTCTGTCTGTGGCAACCTAAGCACAAAGCAGGGCAGAAACCTTCTTTTCCAAAATAAACCCCAAGCTCCCTTTCAGCTGCAGGACAGCCTCCCATTTCGGTGGCCAGGAAGCTCATCCATCCTTGGCCTCTTAACAAAGCCCTATCTCAGGCATCAAGAGGTAAAAATAAATGTCACTGCGTGCTGTCTGATGATTCCACAAGATTCACGCTAATCAGAGCCCTTCATTAATTATTTAGCTTCAGGGAAATGTGCTGAAGGGTTCTGACGCTTCAGATGTGCAAAGTAATTGCCACGTTTACTTCCCAGCTAATGGGGAGGCCAAAATAAATTGTACTGGGTTCAGTGGGTATGCATGGGTGGGCAAGGGAGGCGCGGCCAGGACCTTCCTGCCCTTGCACGTGGTTTCGCTGTGTCTCAAAGGGCTGAGTGTTGTCCCCGTGTGCCAGCGTAGGCTGGACATGTCACAACACTCAGCATCGGCCATCTCCATCATCGCCTCCATGCACCCCTGTAAGCAGCCTGTCTCTGTGCATCACGCCTCCTTTTGCTTTCTGCCTGCTCCAGGGTTGCTCTGGCTCCTCAAGCCAGCACAGGGGCTGCTGGTTAGTTTGCTCTGAAACCAGAGCAGGATTGAACCCCATGTTGCGAGCGGTGTGGTGCTGCACCCTGTGCGCCAGGCTGTGCTTCTCCCAGGCTGCTGAAGCACATGGTGACAAGCAGCAGCTCTCCCTGCTGCAAAACAAGTAGGTCTCGACTGCAGGTTTGCAACCTGAGGAAAACAAACAAACGCAGAGCAGCGTGGCTATATTTATCTGAAACTTGGAAGCTGTGGTTCACAGGAAACTTTGATCACTTTAAATGTCAGACGGCCTGGGAAAAAAAAGGAGGAAAAAAAGCACAATTAAAAAGCAAGTGTTTTGGAAAAAGTAGGAGCTGCTGTTTCCAAAATGAAGTACGATCTCTTCTGGCCCCCAGTACTAGACATCCTAGCCCAGAGAGGGCTGATGTTTCTCGGCACCAAGCTGGGGGTACCCAGAGGCAGAGGTTTCCAAAGCCCAGACCTGCTGGTGCTGAGGACCAGCAGGACTTGGAGATCTGCTTGGCATTCAGCAATGGCTGATCATGTCCAGCATACCTGTGAAAGATAAGGTTCATCCAAAACAAAACATGGTATTTGGATTTGGGGTTTGGGTTTGTTTTATTTGCATATACAAAGATTATTGTTTTCTTGAATTTATCATAACGTAAAATTAATGTCATGCCATTATGTTTTATCTCTGATTTATTTGCAAGAAATGATTTTTAAGTATCTGGTATATGAAATGCAAGAGCTTTAGATGGGACACAGGGATATTGTGCTTTTGTCTCTGGGTGTTTTTATTTAGAATGAGGTGTCTGATACAGTACAAAGGGGTATTTGGTGGTACCTGTCTCAGTCAGGGAGTTTCAGCAAAGCTCCATGTACTAAAATGTTTGCAAGGAGTGAAACACTTGGGGAAAGCAGCTCAGAAATCCCAGCAGACCTTTTGCAATGCTTGCCCAGACCGACTCTACAATTCCTTTTGGAATTCCCTAGTTTCTGCAAAAGCCAAACCTGTTGCAAGGGAATTCACTATTCTCGCAGAAAATGTAGTATGCTATCCTTCCACCTCGCATTGTTCATGTGCAGCGCTCTGGGATAACAGCTAGTTCTGCATCTGCAAATCTACACTGTTACTCTGAAACTACTGCTACTTCTACCATATCTGCGTGCTATCCGTTATTGAAGCAGAGTGGTTAAATGTACTGTGATATAAGGAAAACATTTTCCCTTGTTCAGTTTTGTTCAGTGAACACTCATGCTGCTTATTAATTGATAAAGATGGCAAAATAATTCCATTTTACATATATATATTAAAATTCACTCTATACCTCCTATTATATATTCATGCTCATCCTAGAATAGAGAGCTATCATTCCTTTGCAGAAGCAATCAGGAAAACGTAGCTTGTGATGTTTAATGATATCGTCAGGGAAATCTGAATTCCTTAGGCCTTTTAGTTTGGCTTTCTAAATGTGAAATAGTTTTGCTGATCTATCTTTAATCCTTTGGTCTTGAGAATGGGAAATGAAATTGTGTTTTCTCAGATCCTCAACGTCAGCATCCAAATCAGGACTTTCTCATTGTGTGCAGAGAGGGGGAGCGAGAATTCAAGTACTCAGAGATGGAATCTGTTTTTCAGGGAGAAAACCATTTCCACAAATTCAGTGGGTTTATCTGGGTTCTGCATTTTTTTCTTCTCTTTTTCCTCATTTTGCATCTGTATGTTTAAGATACCTAATTTTAGGGATGACTGATATCAAGTTCCTAATGAGCTGGCTCCAGGGTGTGGATTTTCATTGCATATTTTGCTGATTTGATGCTGGAAGCTGGCTCATGGTACCTTCCATAAGATATATACATATGAACCATCCTTTCCTCTTCTCTCTGCCCCCTGTGAGGGGATGTGCCGTGGCAGGGCCAGCTCCACCAATACTCAAACTGTCACTGCTTTTCTGCATAGCTCTTCTTCCAGCCAATGTCCTAAAATGCCCCACAAAACCATTTTCCCCGCTCACTTCACCAGCAAACACAACTCTGACCACTTTCCAGGCAACACTTCTGGCACATCATTTCCTGATCTAATTCTTCTAATTACCCTAGAGGCCCATAATAACATTTAAAAATCAGAGTGCTGCTTCACTGTCCAAAGTGTTTCTCTAGCCAGTGCTCATATTGGCTCTTACCAGGGCCCTGTTCATATTCTCTTTGCTTTTGCCCTCCCACAGCCTTGCACTGACATTCCTGTCTTACACACCAGTATTTTATGTCCTTCATTTTGCCTTTTGTTGTTTTTTTTCTCCTTAGACAGTACTAACACGTTCATCAGCCCTTCATGCCACGAAGCACTGTTAGCGTTGCTGCAATAAGCAGCCACACTCTCTGCCTCCTCCCTCACCTTTGCAAGCACTGTAGGGTTGCATTTGCTCAGGACAGAAGGGGCCACTCTCTAACCTGCCTCTGCCCAACCTGTCCCCTCTTCCTCTGCAAACTCGGCCAAGATTTTTGCATATTAGCAGCTGACATCCCAGCCTGAGTATAATCTAGAGCTATGGCTCGGTGAGTGCCACCCCTCCCTTTGCAGAGAGCATTTTGGTACCCAGGTGTCTTGCATCCATGGAGCAGGCAGTTGTGGCTATTGCATCCAGCTGTGTATTAGTGATCTGTTGCTGTTTTCCAGGGAAAGCTGGGGTTGCCATGACAATTGTGTGTCAGTTGAGCCAGTGCGTGCATGGCCACAGCATCCGCACACCTCTGCCACTAACGCATTTATCCTCCTGGCCTCCTGTGCAGTGGGGTTGGGTCAGTGGCGGGGCACGCAAAGATGTCCATACCAAAATGCTCAAAGCAGCTCTCCAACATGGTGCAGAGGGGTGAGCAGCTCAGGGCATGCTGGGTGATTCCCTTCCCCCCAAAAAATTACTTTTATGGGGGAACAAGGGCTGGGGAAAGGGGCCTGGTCTGCGGTAAGTCTTTCTGCGCCTTCACCCACCCAACTAGTTTGGGCTGGCAGGAGGAGTGCTGGGTACAGGAGCAGAGGAGCCAGAAGAAACCCTGCAAACCACAGCTCATTTGCAAGCACCCCTGGCTGCTTATGAGAATCCCAACCTGAATTAAGGGCTTGTGGCATTGCTGCAAATGAAACCTCAGTCTCCTGAGCCTCTGCCTGCAGGCTGTTCAATTTGCAGCCACGTTTGCACAACCTGTAGTTGCATTTTGCACTTGGACAGAGCATCCCAGCCCCTGAATCAGCACCTGGAGCTTCAAAACTTCAGCCTGATCCCAGCTGGGCAGGAGCAAGGGGTGTCCCCTCTAAGCTGGAAGCAAGGCTTTGGACACTTCGGTGGGCACATCTTTCCTGGGGGTTGCACCAGAGCTGTCTCAGCCCAGGACCTGGATGTGCAGAGGAGCAAGGGGAAGGACTTGACTAGGTAGGACCTGTCTAGTGCTGCTGTGTGGCAGAGCTGCGTTAGTGTGGCACTTTGCCTGAGCTTGCAGCAGGGCTGCCTGCCTGGGGCATGATTCTCTCTGTGCACTACCACGCCACATGCCTGCGTGCTTGTACTGGCATTGTCACTGCTCACGCTCTTATTTCTGCCTCTTACTGCCTCCTACTCCCAGCAAAACAGCTCAGAGGGGCTGTGCCTGCCCTGCAGCGTGCCAGCAGTGCAGGGGGAGAGCCAGTGAGGTGAGCTGCTCCAAGGCCACCTCCTCTGCTTCCAGCACAGGACCTTGCCCAGGCAGGGACAGGGTCCCTGGTGGCTTGTGGCACACTCATGTGGCAAAGTCCAGGCCTCATTTCCCCAGCTTAGGCACTGGCTGCCAGACCTTGCTTTGAGAATTTGCTAAAAGTGTATCTTCTTCATCTCTTCTGGGCCTGCTTGGCCAAAGAGGAGGCTTCTCTGTCCCCCAGCATCCTTCCACAGCACCAGGCAGGATTTCACCATTTCCAAGAGCAATGCAATCCCAATTCATCTTTACGATCTTGCTTGATCTCCACTGGTCCAAGAATGACAGCCAGTAACACCAGCCTCCAAGTGGTATTGCAAAAATGAGTAAGGCTCATTTCCTAGAGCAGCAGATGTTGTGCTGGGTGCTGCAGAAATAAAGCTTAAAAAGCAGAAGATGCCCCAAATTTAAATAGACCAAGCAGACCCAGAGACCTAAGAGAGATGATTCCCAAGGTCACGTAGGAAGCCTGTGGCAGACGCAAGGACTGAACATAGATCTCCTGAGGCGCAGCCACACTGTGGTCTCAGGACTGTCTTCTCTTTTGTCTTCCAGTCCATTAGAAAGATCAGTTAATGAAATGGAATTAATAATGCCAGCTGCAGCACCAGCAATGCTGTAAGAGAGAAAAATTTAGCAGCACAGGCTTAAAAGTGGCAGGCTTGAAAATGGGGGTAGGCTGCAAGCACCATACGAGCCCACTGTAATGGGGGAATGCAATAGGTCAGCCAGAATTTTAGAATTTCGTCAGTTTTACTGATCAAATCTTAAAGGAGGAATGAAGATGTACCAACTACCTCCCCCACAGGAAAGAAACACCCGATTTTAAGGTTCCCAGCAACTGAAAAAAGTAGTCCCACTGGAAAGAATCAAAAGACTTTTCTAGGTCAATGGCAGGAATAGAGCCTTCATTTCTATGATCCTCACAGTTCAAAAATAACATTAAAGAACCAAGAGAAATTATGCACCGCTGAAGAGCCAGGAGTAAATCAAAACTGATTCTTATGTCTTAGACGTGCTGTTGCCTGTAGTAGTCAGTGAGCTCAGATGGCACTGCAGAAGTGCCAGCCATCTCCAAGATGGCCAGTGAAGAGGATCTGTGCCAAATTCGCTGAGGGGCTGCACATCAGTGGTTCAAAAACCAAAATGGAAAATTGTTTCTCAGCAATAGAGCCAAATCTAAGGACTTCACCCCAAATGGATCATTTACTAGGATTCAAGGAAAGGCACCTCATTCCCAGGGAGGGAAGCAAGTGCAAAGTGTGTCTCACCTGATTCTTTCACCCACTCATTTGACTCATGTCGGATGGTTGTTGCTGAAGACCTTATGATAATCTCAGACTTTGGGCAAAAATGGGCATGAAGAACAGTTCTGCTGAGCAGAAAGCGAAACAGAGGCAGCAGAACAGAAGCTTAGCAACACATCTCAGAACACACTTCTTGTCCTTGTGAACAACCTAAATATTTTGACTGATGATTTAAAAAAGCCCTGATAAATCCAGGCATTTCAAGACTTCTAAAAGAAATCACAGGGAAGCTGGAACATAATGTGGCATACCGAGACATGAGGTTTCTTTTGTTAGGAGCATGCAGCTCCAGACTTGAATTGCACCAGTTTAAAACCATATTTTTTACCAGCTTATTCGTTGCTTTTGTGGTCTAAAGACCTGAGAAAATAAGTAATTAATCACTGCCTTACATCTCCTAAGAGAAAATATCAAACATGTCGGGCAAAAGACAGCAAGGACAGAGCTGTTTATGTACCACCTATGCTGTGAAAAGTGATGGACCTGAAATAGCCGTCAGCATCTCCCAGCTCATGGCCTTTCCACCTGGGCTGCCTCTGAGCAATTTTGCAGCCCAGAAAATGTGCAAGAGTGAGTGCAGGACAGTGGGAAGGATGAGAGCAGAGCCAGGATCTGGCCCATTCCTCTGCTATTGACAGCCTCCTCATGAAAATGTAATTGCTGGCTGCCCTTGGCTTGGAGTAGTCAGGCAAAAATTCCCCGTTGTTCTTTAGAGCTTCGAGACATATTAATGCAACTTTTAAAATAGCATCCCCTCTATTTTTGTTGCTAATGCTAAGAACAAATTAGCTTAGAAGAAAAACCCAATGATCTCCGTTAATGCTATTGTTTTCCTAAAGTGCTAAATGTCAGGATCTTACAGCACCACGTTGCAGATCTGGCACTGCCCTCAATGTGTCCCACGATGCGTTGACGCGGAGTGATGCAGAGTGCTGTTCTGAAAAACATAATCAGTCCAAAGTGTCTTCAAAGTCACTGCACTTAAAGCAGAACTGGCGACGGGTTTCAGCTCTATCTTTGAATTTGTTATCATTAGATATTCTTTGAAACCAATGCTGATTTCCACCCTGCCCTCCAGCAGGATTGTTAAGGGACAGCCCTGAAGTTTAGGGCCACGTGTGATCCTTCCCATGGTAGAACAGTGGGTACTTCTGAGCTCTTATGGACGTTATGTCAGTTCAAGTATATTTACCTAAAAAGCCTTAAACGTTGCTAACTCTGACCTCATCAGAGCTCATCAGCAGTGCACAGGCAGGCTGGGTCACCATGGAAGTGACCTCTTCACCTTCAGAGGGAAGCAAGGTAGAGCTGGAGAGTTAGCCCTGTCGCAGGGCTTGTTGTGTCCCTGTAAGCAGCACAACCCTGGTGACCCACGCACCATGGCAGGGTGCCTGTGTCCTTTGCTGAGCTGCAGTCTGAACCTCATCCAGCAAACCCTGCTCGGGTTAGAGGGATGGAAAGAAATGAGGCAGACAGCAATACCCTACTCAGGTGTTAACTTGGCCAGAGGTTTCCCTCAATGGGAGGTTAGGATGGGCTGAAAGCAACCAGGTAACTTTATTTTACTGAGTCCTTACCATACACGTCCTACATACATGGCTCATTATCTCCAGCAGAGCTGCTTAACGGGCAAATAGTGATGAGCCCACTTGGCTTGTGGCTGTGCCATCAACACTGAGCTTTAGGTGACCTCAGTAAAACATCTTAAGATCTGTAATCATTTCAGTAATATCCTGCGGCAGAATAAGGCTTCCCATGGACAGTGCTCTGAAGGGAAGGGAAGCAAATTCCACTTACTGCTTTTAATCCTGCTTCTCTTCATGATCACAGGAAAGCTTTCCTCCAACACTGCAGTATCCTGTGCTTGATGCCAAGATCTCTGACCTGTGCATGTTTTCAAGATCCTGGCAGTGCTATGCTTATTTGTGCCTTTCAGTCTGCTCAGTAAATGTTTAATTGGTGATCCTGGTTTAGTTCTGTTGCAAAGAAGTAGTTCTCACCCTCAGTCTATTGATAGCCAACTCCTTAGTCCTATTTCTGGCTTACTACTTACTGAATGCATAATTTAAATTCTCATTGTAGAGATGCATTTTTTATTAATTCCCATTTTAGTCCTGGATCCACCCTGTGCTGATTGGGATTTTGTTGAACTGCTCGTGCACGTCTGTGTGGACGCACATACAGAGTTAATGCCAGGTGCTGCCTCCGTCCCTCACCCGACTTGGCTCCTGGGATGAGTGAGTGCATGCTGGAAGACCTTCTTAGCCCATTCACATTTTCTAAGTATGTTCATCTCACAGTTCCAGTCCAGTTCGGTTTCTGACACAGATGCATTGTTGTTGTTACTGCTGGTAAAGTGATGGGTTCTGGTGCCCATGAATTAAAATAGCTCTAGAAGTAGCATGGGACAGTACAATCACACAGGCCAGGTCTGAAGAGACACTTTTTCAAAGGGAAGTAAGAATTTAAGCAGGAAAAGTGATGGTATGGTTTATTTTAGAAGCCTGGGGAAGGAGATGGAGACCTGAAGTCTGGGGCAAGAAAAATCCCTGCCAACAATGAAGGAAAGGAGAAATCATCACTGCTTTATACAACCCTGGGTTGCTAAATGCACATGGACTACTATTCTGTCCAAAGGGCATTTGTCTTTTATACCTGACTGAGAAATGTGGGTTACAGTGAGACTAAGCAGAGATTTTGTGTCTTCTCATGTCTGTGTTGCTGATGGTATGTGCGCAATAGCCATGTGTTTCATTGGTGCACTAAGTTTGAGGTCTCTCTGGCTTTTTTTCAGGGGCACCAGGATTTAAGAAGTTCATGTGAATGATGGCTCTGTTTTATATACACTGCTTGTAAATATCTCATATTATGGATTGGAGCTGGGAACCCCATCACAGAGCTGCAAGCAGTGTGCAGGGCAAAATGTGTCAATAGGGATATTTTCTGCTCTTGCAAAGGGTCTAAACCAATCAGTCCATGCTGAGAAATCATCCCTTGCCAACCTGTTTCTTCCTTTTTTTTAACAAAGCCTGGAAGAACACAAAATCAAGACTTGTAACATTGTTTGTAGATGATTTAACTTACTGTATGCAATGACAGCTGAAGCCAGTTCTACACCAATTAGTTAATTATTTCCCTGTTAGGGGACTGAAGATGCTGGATTCAAGCCGAAGCAAGTCTTCTGGGGGATTTCAAAGACGGTTTTGAGACATGAACAATAGCTGTTGGCTTCTGTAATCCCAGCAGAGTTTGCTAGGTAAAGGTTAAGATCGCACTGTGGTGAATCTCTCCTTAAATTTTGGCTTTCTTCTATGAGATGAGTTACCTGAGGGAAGGACAAGTGTCCTACTACTACCAGTTGGAGGAGATCTCTGTTAACTCAGGCATTAAAGACTGTTTGATTTTGGAGCCAAAAGAGCAGAGAGGTTCAAACTCTGTTCCCCATGCTGGTGTGTACGTGACCCACTGTGTCTGTGCTGGTGTCTGTTTCCCTATAAAAAAGCTAAACTCCATATAACGTGGCTAAAGCAAGATTATTTCATAAACTAGCATGATTGAAAAGATTAAATACAGCCTCAGAACCGAGAGGTCCCCAGTTGGGATCATTCTGCCAACAATGACTGGACCAAGTCTGATATGCTGTATCTCAGGTCACTCTTCAGTGAAATGGGGTGACTTTTTGGGGAGTTCTTTGTGATTAATAACCAACCCCCTCCCCAAAATCTGAAAAGGCAAATAGGTTGGGTGGATATAAAGCATTTTCTTTCCAAGTATTTACCAAGTACTGTGTGCCCATTGCTTAGTTATGACATCTCTGTGAGGTTAATTATAGTAGTTTATTGATGGGGAAACTGAGGCAAGGGCAGTGTCTTATCTGGGGGAGCAGTGCTGAGGCTTGTGTTAAAATTCAGCCATTAGTGGGCTCACGGTGACTACTGAGAGCACAAGCTTTTTCACAAATTGCCCTGTATACCTGCACTCTTGCACCTCAAATCCTGGTTTATGCAGCATTTTGAGCAACGAGGGGAGGCAGCGCTCATATCCCCCCCACCCTAACCTGGGTGCAGCTTGCAGTGCTTGGCATCCTGGTGTAGCGAGGCTTGGCATGAGGGGCTGGGGGGCCATGCGGGTCACCCCGTGTGTGTGGGTGCTCATGCCTATAGGGGGAGAAGGGTGATCCCTGGTGGTGTGGGTACTCTGCTATTTTCTACTGTTTCTGGAATAGTTTTGAAAAAAGTAGCAAAATGGGGGTTGCTCTGTTGGGGTTGGATCTTGACTTTGGTTTTCTCCCTGCTCTCCAACCTCACCCAGCTGGGCAGAGGAGGGGGGGGGGCATCAAAACCTGGAAGGGTTGGGAAGAATTTGGCCCTCCAAAAAAAATTAAGAAAACACCGGATTTCATTGCTCTCAAGAAATTTCTGGAACATGAATAGTCACAACTATACAGCCACATAGGAAACACTGTTCCCCCCCCCCCCCCCCCCCAATTTGTTTTTATTTCTTTGCCGTCAGGTTGCCTTAACCATTTCGATGGCTTAGGAGGCTAAGCTGCCGAGCGCAAGCTTTTGATTTGAAAGGGGACTGCATCCCCTTTTCAAAGGAGCCTGCTCCCTAGGGCAACCACATCACACCGCTGATTTGCTGCAGTGGAGACCGCAGCGCGTACAATATGCCCTCCCCCCTCCGCCTGTGCTGCTTACAGCATCAGTCCGGAGCCGAGCGGGGAGACGGGAGCGATACCCACTAACCCACCCATGCTCGGGAATGCCTGACTGGTAACGCAGTGCCTCCGACGAAAGGACCGGCAATTCCTCAGCTCTCCGAGATGCAAGCCAGTGCCGATTCCACCAAGATGGACTGTCTTTGGAGCAACTGGAAATGTCAGGGTATTATATCTATTCTAGTGTTGCATGCTAGAAGGACTGCATGTCAGAGGAGGCAAAGGCAGGATCCATCCATTTTTGCATTGTTCACCTGTGGGCCTTTGCATGCTATTTTCTCTCCCTCCCCGTGAAGCTTTTCTTTGGGGGTAATTTAAGAAAGAAAGATAAAGAGCCCTTAATTCTGTTCTTTGAATGTATTTCTCCCATCTCCAGCTGTCTCACCCTGAAAGCATCCAGGATAACAGGACCTTCCTTCCCACCTTACAGCTCATTCCCAAAGCATCCGCCCTTGCTGTTAGCGGTGCCATTTCTCATCCCTGACTCTCTCCACCGGGCTGCTGCTGGCAGGATTTCATACCTTTTGGGCTTTAGGAAAGCCGGGCGATGGTGAATTTGTGCCTGCTTGGGCTCGCGAGGGTTCAAGGCGGTTGCGTTGGGTGCCTCGGTGCATCCTGCC
Source organism: Astur gentilis (assembly GCF_929443795.1). Classification (NCBI taxonomy): domain Eukaryota; kingdom Metazoa; phylum Chordata; class Aves; order Accipitriformes; family Accipitridae; genus Astur; species Astur gentilis. The sequence continues at coordinate 17,144,840 of NC_064904.1, forward strand.
CACGGACACACCCATAGTGAGGGCTTAGCCTAGCGTCGACACAAAGAAAACACAGCTTCGGCAAGAAGTGCGATAGCACCGAGGCGGCCGCGGCATTGCCGCCCACTTCGTACTTTGCTGTAGGATTGCTTTAAAAAAAAAAAAAATAATAAAAAATTAATCCCTTCGTTGTGCTTTCGAGCGCTCCGCTGAGCTGTTCGGGGGCAAAATATTGCGATGATGTTGTCTTCCGAGTAGGCGAGGGGAACAATAGCGTCTCCCTTTTGGGCTTATTTTCAGCTTATTTTGAGCGGGTCGGTGTCTGTGCTGGGTGGGGCTGGCTACCTTCCCGGGCGCCTCGGACAGCTTTTCAGCCATTTTTAGTCAGCTTCACACTTCCCAGCCAGCATCCAGCCTTTGTTTTGATAAAAGACAGTCTCTGTGACACTGCTCGGTGGGCAGATTAGAGGGAGAAAAGCTAGTGGCTGATCCTGCCGGGCAGGCTGCTGTCTGCTTTGGGCAGGCTTTGTTGGAATGTATTTTTTAATGTTAAGGTGCATGTTTACGCTGAATAGACGGTACGTAATGTTGATGCTCACAACAGGGTCCCTGGGAGAGAGATTGCTCTATAGCATCATCTCATTAAAGGGTCCAGGATGCACGCAGACATAGTTTCATAATTGCAGCTCAATGTAACAGAAGACAGAAAACCTTTCTGCATTGTTTTTTGGGGAGGGGAGGGCAAGGGGACATCTTTCAGACAGACACTTGTCTCTAGGGAGCTCGATATTTTTGCAATCTTAATTCAGTACCTAACTGTATTTATGGTCTGAGGGGTTTTTTAAGGAAGACGAGTAGCTGGAAAGTAAACAGATGCACCTGTTAAATGCCAGCCTCCAGCAGATCGGGCTTTCCATGCCTTAATCAAGGGCTAGCTTTTTCTATAGGATCGCATGATTCATTAAGCTTATATGGCAGAGCCACAACCAAACTTCAGGGTCTTTTCATCTGAGCTTTGCAGATAAACTTCCTTGTTAGGCAGGGTTTGGGTTTTTTGTTTGTTTTGTTTCCAAAAAGTCTCAATATTTTGCTGATCCTTATAAAAAACATTGATTTGCTGAGTCAGATTGCTGAAACACCTGTATTTGGAGGCAAACTAAATATTTTCTCTCTTTATTAGAAAAAAATAGTAATTTTTCATATATTAAAAAGAGAGGACTAACAAAGGGCATGCTGCTATTGTTTAATTAATAATTAATAATAATAGTGGGCTTTCCCTCCTTCTGTGCTCTCCTTTTTGAAACCGAAGTAGCTTTGCTGAAAATTAAATGACACAGTATGTCCCATGATGATTTGAAATAAAACCCAGATCTGAAAAAATCAACGCAGCTAAAATAAATCACTTGCCTCACTTCCACATCATTTGCATATTTTTTTCTTTTTCTTGGGTGGTGCTTTATGGTTCAAAAATGATACTGCAGAAAGCATGAAATAGTCATAGAATATTATTTCTGTCGGCAAAATTCTTTGATTGGTCCCAGATAAAATAGGAGAAATTTAAAATTCAGAATAATGAAAACTAAAGATTTGATTCATTGATTCTTTTAATATCTATTATTGATGTAGTGTCTGTCTCAACCCAGAATATCAGTTTTGTGCAAACCTGGAGTTGTATAATTTTGCCAGATTCATTTTCAATGGAATTATGGTTCCTTTCTGAAAACTCTGGAAATGTCTGTGAATGTAACAGATGCAGACACAAACCTCAGTAAATACAGAGCATATTTTTAGTGAAATTACGGAGATACAACATTGAGGTTAACATAAGTTTTAGTTAATAGTCAAGCCTTCAACTAGCTGTATTGTTGGTTTGCCCTTATAGTACTTACAATTGGTGTAAAATTGGGTGGGGATCTTAAGAAGCTGCAGGGACACTTGGTGGAGCTTTGGCTTTGCCCCACTCAATCAATGTACTGTTATTTTCCTTGCAATGAAGCAATTGATGCTGCTTCATACATTTAGAAATATTGCAGTGTGTTTTACCTACCCATCCTGCAGGTACAGCATGATTATGTCAATGGTAGATCACGATACAGCCCCTCGGGGGAGCGGGAGAGTAATTCGCCCCTGCTGGGCATATGCTACATTCAAAATATTATCATAGGCTGCTTTGGGGAATTGCAGCTGGCTTCCACACCCAAGTCATCTTTCGCATTGGAAGGTGATGCATTTGAAGTAGGCTGGGATGGAGCCATGCATAATGCATGAGTGTGCGGAGAAACGTCTCCGACCGGGCATGCTGGCCGATGTGGGCCTTCGTGTAACAACCTATGGCCAGCGCCAGCTGTGTGACGCATCGCAGAGCACAGCTCCCCGAGGGGAGCTGCTGGATGAGGTGTGCCTCCAGGTTCAGGTGGTGGAGCAGGTCTCTGTGCCTTCCCAAGGGACTCAGCCCAGCTCAGCAGGACTCATCCCCAGGCCTTGCTGGAGAGGTTTCTCTGGATTAGGAAGGTCTTTGCACCCCAACTTGATGGAGCTATTTGATGTCAGTACACTGGTCCCCATGGCTATTCCCTCTTCCTTGTTTCTTCTATGTGCCAGCTCTTGGGTGGTCATAAGTGACATGCTTGTTCCTGCAGTTTCAACTTCCTGCAAGACTTATTAAAAAAGAAAATCTGAAAGATCCAGAGAAAAAGGCCCGCGAACCATTCATAGCAATGATCCTAAATATTACCCACATTATAAAACTTAATGTGGAACAGGACTGCAGACTTTATCAAATCCGTCTAGCTGATGTAACTCCACTGGGACTGGAGTTAGTGAGTAGCATTTTCTTGGCAGCTGTTTCAGAGAACCAGCTACCTTGCTTGCTTGATCTGTCAGTAGGTTTCCAAAGGGTGCTGAGAAGCTGCACCAAGTATTCATGGCAACATTCCCCACTTTAAGACTCATAAAGAAATTCAATGGCAATAATACGGGTGCATGCTATTAATCTATAATCTATTGACAGTTCTGAAATCTGTCTAATTACAGATATTGTCATATTCAGCCAGTTGGTTCCTTCAGTGCTTTCCTGAAAATATTGTGGGCTGAACTCTCAGCTGGGATCCACTTATCTTGCTCAAATGAGCTCTCTGTCTTTTCAGCAGCTAAATATCCATCCCAGTAGTTGGCTATTATGTTGGTAGAGCTAAAATCTTGGAAATAAGTCATCATCTGATGTAACCAATTTAGCTAGTAGTTTCACAAAACTACACTAACTTATGAGGAATTGAATTCCTAATTTCACAGTTGATTTCCTGTGAAATTTGAATTAAATTTGTCAAGATTTGTTTCCACTTTCAGATCTGCTTTCCTTTTTTCATTGCTGCTGCAGAAGTTGTATCAATCCTTCCTCAAGCACCTTCCTGGTGATGGCAATACAACTGCAAGACCAAAAGCTTAAAGTTAGATGACAAACTCTCTTAGATGAGCTTCACACTGTTTGACTGCCAACCATCCCAACAAATACCTTGACATAGGTAGTATCAAAAAATCACTGAGATTTCAATAGGTCTGCCAAAATGTGCTCTGCACACGTGCTGTGCCATGTCTGAATGTAAATTTTTTTCTTTCCTTTTAAGAATAGATGAACAATATTCTTTCACTGCCAGAACGAGGAGAAGGTTCCCCAAAAGTAAGATTATTTTCAGGTATTCCCTGAGGAGTAATTTAAACTCTAGCAAGAGGGTGATGATGGGGCAATAGCTGAAGGCAACATTGGAGGGCTGCTTTTGCTTTCATTAGGTCTCTGGGAAATGAGTTTTGGTAAGGCTTTTTTTGATATCAGAGGGGATACTCTCTCCATGTAAAAATACCATAGGTCTGGCCCATTCATTTTGAAAATCTGTAGATTTTCAAATGTTCAGATAGAGTTTGGAAGGGTCCAGCTCTGTTATTTTGGTCCAGGAGCATCTCAGGAAAATCTTAACATTTCCATAGCATTATGTGCGTTCAGGGACTCAGTTCAAGGGCTTTGCTTGGTCTCCTGGGTTTCTGCTCACTTAAGGTGAGAGCAGTAACATCCTCCATAGAAACTGGCCAAGGCAGGTAGTGATATGGTTTGATGAACAGGAGGTGGGTGGAGGAGGCTTTCTCCTGCTCCTATGTTAAATCCTGGTCTTAAAGTATCTCTCATGTGAAAACAATAACAACAACAACAACAATAATAATAATAATAATAAATACTACAATAGACATGTGTACAGCATGGTTTTAGGGCTGATTTTTTATTGCCAATCCTTTTCTGTCTACTCAAACCCACTCTGGTGACTCACATAAGGCAATCAATCAATACTGTTTTGCTCACATCTTGATCTTGCAGATGGAGTAGGAAATAATGTGGAGGGCATCCTATATCAAGACTTTCCTTTTCCCTGGTACTATTCCAGGTCTCCTCTCGTCAGAGTTTGGGGACCAAGAAGGTCTGAACTTTCAAGTTGAGTCTTGCAGCAGGTGAATGATAAAGATATAAAGCTGAACTAAGGACAGGAAGTTAATGGACAAAGTGTGTCCAAGAGGCAGAAGAAGTATGGAGAGATCCCTCAAGGCTGGAGATAAAGGATAAGGAGAGATGCCTCATGAAATCGCACAGATATTCTGTCTTGACTCTGCTGTTAATCACAGCAGTCTTCTGAAGGCACCAGATTGCTCATTAAATGGTGTATCCATCTGTATTACATTTGAATCAGATCTGTCGTGGGGAGGGCAGAAATGACCACATTGGATCCTTCACAGGAGAGAAGAGCGAAAGCCTGGTCCTGCAGCCTGTGGTTAAAGCTGCAAACTAGAATTTCTTTGACTGTGAGCAGTATTTACTTCTATTCAAAGATTTACAGCTTTGTTGCATTTGTTGTCAAATATTGTTGTGGCAATGCTATAAACAAAATTGCCCTCTTAAATCATGTTTCCTGATCTTTCTACTTCCAGTAGGTCTGAGAAATTCCTTATGAAGTCATTTATATTTATGAAGTCATAGTATTACACTGTATACAGGATTAAAGCCTGTGTCTAGACAGGTTTTTCTCACTAATACTAATATTGCATAGTGAATGAAGCTGTATGACCCATTGATTTTACCTCCTAAGGAGGCCCAATGGGACTTCCATTGGGGGGGTGGGGGGGCAGCTTGATCACATCCAAGGGTGTTTTTAGTATGCTGAAGAGCACATAACCTTTTATTTAGTCATCAAGGCCCATGGGCCTCATTTGAAGGCTGGATACAAGGGTTTTGCACACACTTTTTGTACTAACTTCCATGTAAATGCTGCTTAATGCATGTTCATTTTTCATACAGTTGTTGCAATAGAGGAAAATTGTGCGAAGTCAGAAGGAGAGAACAGAGGTTTTCAGAGGAAGGGAGGAAGAAACTGTGGAAGATGTGAATTGTCCAGTCTGTGCTCGGTTGATCTTCATTAATTTTCATCTTAAAATGCTTTCTTTGAGACATGGAATGGGAAGATCCCTGTTTCTCTTACAAAAGTACCTTTCAGAAACAAAACCACACAGGAGTCTGAAGGTGTGAGGACATTTTAGCTACAAGTTGGTTTGGATCCTCTATTCTCCCTCTGGGATCTCCGCTCAGGAGCCTTGGGCTGCAGCAGCCCCATACCACGGTACTTCTGGGGACCATGTAAACCACCAGATCCCAGTCCTCATGTTTCTATCAGGTGCCAAGGAGAATGGATTAAGGAGCATCACTACTTAGTCCACCTTGTCCGTCTCAAGTTGTTCACTCCTTGCCTCCAGCATTGCCCTTTCCAGCCCCCAGGTCTGTCTTCTGGCTTTTTTTGTTGCCAAATATTGAGGAGCAGACACATTTTCTGCTGAAAGCCATGATGAGAGCTGGGAGAGCTTTCAGGCACTGTACTCAGGAGCAGTTCCTTGCTGGCACAAGCATTGCATGCTGCTGCTGTTATATTTGTGAGGTTAATTTTAGCTTGCCTCGCAAACATGGGTATTTACCAGCTACTCATATTAACAAGTGGTTGCTTCTATCATAGAGTTTACCTTTGTGCATCATTAGTCTGGGGGTTGGCCCCAAATGGAGGACTCACATTAGTTTAATGAGATGAAGTTATACCATAAAGTATAGCAAAGACACTGATTTGGCACCTTTGAAAACTTTTTCTTTTAAATAGAAGGCTACTTGAGTAACATTTTACAAGTTCTGCTGTCAGTTAAAAAGCACAGGTAGGTGATACTTTCAGATAAATAGCTCATCAGACATGATTCTCCAGAAAAGTTCTTCAAAGGCAGTTGCAGTGACCTGCAGCACTGCTGTCTTAGAGATGGCTGGCAAGTCCTCCTTAATAAATACAAATACTTTTGAGTCTGAGGCAGTTCTGGCAAGACCCAGAGTCCTTTTATATCTCCACAAATGAGCCAGAGCTCTGGAGTGTTGCACTGGAAAGAGTGCAAAGTGACTGACACTGCTTGTCTCCTTCCAGGAGGCTAAAGGGAGATCATGGAAAGCTACAGCTGAACAGCTTCTGCATGTTAATGGGCACGGTCAGGATTTTACAGTTGTGATTTTCAAACCAGAAGGAACTCAAATCTCAGTGAAGCTGAGGCTGGTTTCTGTGCCTGTTTTCCAAACCCTGTTTGCAAATCCTAGCTGCAAACCTTAGGTGGTTTGAAGTTGGCATTTTGGCTCTCAGAAGTGTATCTTGCTTAGCCAGGCAGATTGACCCACCGTCCAATTGCATGCACATCACATATCGACAGGCTCACGTGGCACCAGCCTCCTGCTTCATGCATATTCAGCGTGCATTGCTCAGAATCATGCCATTGTAGTCGGGTCTGAGCAGTGCCGTGCACACACACACAGACTCACACGCTGTCTGTAACACACCTGGCACTTGCAGGACCCTTCACCGCACTAGGACCTTTTTTCTTTCTCTACAGATTGACCAAAGCATTTAATTATTATGTCATTAACTCATACTGTGAGGGATCCCATCTCCTTTAATTTATCTGGGAAACGCTGTGCCCATGTAAGAGCCAGACTCGAAGCCTGTCTCAGCCCTGCCAAGCATGGGGCCAGCACATGCTGGCAAGTGGCTTTGCAGAGAAGTGTGTGTGTGAAGGTGCGCAGCTCCAGCCCAGCTCCCAGCCCCGCCATCCTCAGACTCACTGGGTCCCTGTGTGCTGGGGAGGCTGGTCTGAGCTTGGGTGGTCATTTCTTCAGCGTGCAAAGGAAGGGGTGCAGGCATGAACAGGCAGCTACCCATCATCAAAGACTCAGGCCAGCATTTATATTTTGTGACTTGTTGAAGGGCAGTAAACGCGTGGGTCGGTGAGTGTTTGAGGGAGTTGTTTGCTGTGTTAATCAGTTTTGTATATGAATACAGGATGAGATGAAACTCAAAGCAGACATATAAATGTGGTGGACAACTTCATCTTTCATTTTCATTCCCATTCAGAATAAAAAAAAGGGGGGCGGGGTGTGTGTGTGTGTGTGTGTTAATGCTCCCAGCTCTGGGTTCACCTGATGGTGAAGGAGCAAATTTCTCATTCCTTTGCCCCTTGGTATCTATTTACAACAGCAGATAACAATGTGACAGGTACTTTTGCTCTGGCGTAAATGGTTACAGGAGAAAACGGCACCCCGAGGAAGTCAGGCAAAGGATCCCAGCTAGTGGATTCTGCACCCAGTGCACCTCTGCCTGCTTTTAAGGGAGATTTGTTTATGTAAGGAAATGTAGGACAAAAATACGTTTGACTACCCTCTCGGTAAGGAAGCATTTCTTTACAGAGAGGGTGGTCAAACACTGGAACAGGCTGCCTAGAGGGGTGGTTGATGCCCCAAGCCTGTCGGTGTTTAAGAGGCATTTGGACAACACCCTTAACAACATGCTTTAACTTTTGTTCAGCCCTCAATTGGTCAGGCAGTTGGACTAGATGATTGTTTTAGGTCCCTTCCAACTGAAATATTCTATTCTATTCTATTCTATTCTATTCTATTCATGCAAAAAGTCTTTGAAGTGACTGAAGCTGTGACTGAAGGAGCAAACGTAGTTCTGACATGTAGCTCAGGTGTTTTCAGCACCATCTAAATTTCAGGGGAACTGATACAGCTCAAATCCCTGAGGCCTGTCAGCAAAAAAAGTGCTTTCTCCAGGGAAGCCCATGGACCATGACTGGACCCCACAAGTCTCCACTGATCTGTGGCTCTGAACTCTCCTTCTCCCCCTTCCCTGCCCAAGGAGCCGTGAGGTTCCTCTCCCTCCTGCACAGCCTTTTGCAAGTCAGTTTGGCTCACTGCCATCTCCCTAAGGGAGAGGAGGAGGAATGGCTGCGGGAGCAGCAAATCCCTCCTGAACAGCTGGACATGGCAGCAGTGCCGCAGCTCCCCATCCCTGTGAGAGAGACAAGGAGAAGGCAGATTTGGTTCCTGCCCTTGAAAATCCTAACTGACCTACTGCAGGCTCTGGGTGGGAGGGTTGTGTTCCCAGGCTGGACCTGGGCACTGGGACAGCCATGTAAAAATCATTCAACTCCTATCTCCCTCCTCTGTGCTGAGATTTTCCACCTAGCAGTTGGCACATATTTTTTCCATGCACATGGGAATATTGGCCTCAGGTCTAAAAGACACAGGATCCCTCTCTCCCAGGTCTCATTTGGCGGGAGAAAGAGGCCAGCTGCCTTCTCATCTCCTCCCTCGCGCATGCACATATCCCCAGAACTGTGTCATTTGGCGTCTGTCCATCTTGCTCTGATTTATGGCAAGCCTTTCCTTACCTGATACAGCTCAGCAAATATTCCAGTCATTTCATGGCAGAAAAGGGCAAGTTTCAGGATGTACACACACCTGGTCAAGTCTGTCTTGAGTCATTCAGCATCTTCCTTGTTGAGGGGAATGAGAAAATGCAGTTTGGCATCTGTCTCTATGTGAGAATAGAGCCCACTTCCAGTCTGCAGGAATACGAGGTGAAAGATCCTCGAAAGAAAGAGAGGGGGCTTAGTTGCTCATCTTGGGTCTTACCATCAATTGGGATGATTCAGGGAACTCTGCTGAAGTGGGCTTTTGTATTTTTTGGCTCAGGTCTCATTTGTTTGCCTGTCTACTGCCTGCGTTCCAGGTAGTATTTTCCCCTGGTGAGTGGCCTTTTTCTTTCATCAGTAGATGATGTTCCATGTACAGCTTGCTGAGCTAGCTCAGCTTATTTCATTTAACATGAAGGTATTGTGTGATATAAACTTTAAGTAGCTCGAGAAGTGAGATTTGCATAAATTTCCAATACTGTCCTCTGACAGAGGAATTTTTAAGCACAAAAATGATCAGGCTGTGAATAACACCTCCTGTCCAAATGCTTGCTGGTGAAAGCACCCCAGTTGCTGTGCTGTACTGCAGAAATTTACAGCGCCTGGACTGAAAAAGAATATGAAAAATGGTAAAAACGGCACACTTGTGTTCTGGATGCCATTTTGTAAGGATGGTTTGCAAGTCGCATACTCCAGCACCTCAACACTGTAAGCAATTTGTGGAGCTCCATCTGCCTGCATCAATACAGCTGGTCCTGCTGCTAACCTCCTCGATAGAGGTGCATGCTCTGACTATGCTGTAACTGCATTTTGGAGCATTCCCTAGTCCATGCCCCTAGGCTTCTGCAGGAAAGAGACCTGGGCATATATCTGGAAAGACTCTGGCCTGGTCCTTGATTTGTAAAGTCAGCACCCAGGACCTCAGCATGTACCACCAAGGTCCCCTGTCCCTTGGCTTCCATGCAGCCCATAGATCTATTCATGAATGCTTGTGATCACAGGTCCAGTGCTGAATGCTGGCACTTAAAGATATGAAAGAGTTATTATATTGTGTATATTGATGGAGATTCAAGCCCATCACTTTGAAAAGCAATGCTAATATGTGTAATAGTAATGAGTAATATAGCACATTGACTCAAGGCAAACATGCTGCGGTGACTCACAATTTTTGGAGATTAGATGATAAGAACTGCTAGGCTGGATTAATTTTGTTTCTTTTTGTATTTGTGAAATTTTTTTGACAGATTGCAGTTTTCCTGAATTTACTCTTTGTTCAGAATGATTTGACAAGTGGCAGCTATGAAATCTGTTTGGCTGGTGGTGTGTTCAAGCTGTTCATGAGGACTTGTGCAGTGTGTGAAATTAAAGCTGTTTTGTTTAGATTGTCATAAGCATGTTCTTTGGCTGGATGAAAAGTCCTCTCAAGAAGAGGTTATTGGTGTAAAGAAATTAAATTCACCTTTGTGGACTGGATATTCAGCAATCATTTCATAAAATTTTGCTTTTATAGTGGCTATTCCTGATGGTAAGATTGTTTGCTGGAGGAGTTGGAATAAACTATACAAACTGGGTGAAAAACACTGTCAAAATTAACTGCTTTACAAATGTAAAAATACATTGGTTGCAAATGGTTTTCTGCACTTGCTTTGTTCTAATATCTCCCATGGATCTAGACAAGGGAAGTTATCTAACAAGCAGAAAGCTTTTTTTTTAAATATTTCTGAGATGGTTGGATTTGAGTAGCAAAAGGGATTTATTCTGTATTTTAAGATCCCATCTGAAAAATGGTTTCCTACCCATGTAACTATTAAGCAGTGGTAAAACCAGGAGTCTTTTCCTTTCTCAAAACTTAGGAAATAACAAAATAATATTGTCAAAACTTTGAATGGGAAAGTGGTTTATTGTGGCTAACCCCAAACTTTCTCATTGGTTTATCAACAACCAAAATTTGAAAATGCTTTGATCAATCATTTGGCATTTGGACTTGTGACAAAGAATTAATCCAGTTTCCACAGTAAGTAAAGGCAAGCTAGGATGAAAACTTCCATACAACCCTAGCGACAACACAAACCGCAGCTTACATTTGCCTTGCTGCTGCACCTTACCGTGCTGTGGTTGGAGATATTCATCCATCTTATCTAACCCAGACACAAATGCAAGAAATACAAGGATTTCAAGTAGGTCACCAGTTGCAGTTTCCTCAGTGTGTCGCTGAAGTCACTTCACTGCTTCTGCTGAGGAGTACCTGTTGATGCTGATGTGAGCAGGAGCATCACTCCTCCCTTTACTCTCCTGCAAGGACTCCGAGCATCGCAGTGGCCATGGTGGCCATCCTCAATGCCCTTCCAGGTCCTGCCTTTAACATGTTGGTCTTCTCTCCCCAGCTATTGACCTGTTGTACTGGCGTGACATCAAGCAGACAGGGATCGTGTTTGGCAGCCTCCTGTTGCTGCTGTTCTCCCTGACCCAGTTCAGCGTCGTCAGCGTCGTGGCCTACCTGGCCCTTGCTGGCCTCTCGGCCACCATTAGCTTCAGAATCTACAAATCGGTCCTACAGGCTGTGCAGAAGACGGACGAGGGCCACCCCTTCAAGTGAGTGCTTTGCAGTCATGGCCAGGGGCCATTTGTCTTGCAAAGGATCCATTCCCAGTGGCAATTCATGTTTCTTTAGCTGCTGCTTTTATACTGGCTAAAATTCTTTTCTTGCTCATAACAGGGGAAATAATTTTTTCTGTTGTCCAGTGTCTCAAGAGCTGTAAGGCTGTATTGGTTCAGATCCTGGGGGAAGAAAAACAACACAAAAGCCATCATCCTCTGATACATGGGAATTTTTTTTCCTGAAATTCAAAAGATCTGGAAACTTTTAAGCAAACAGAAAAAGAGTTTCATTAGAACTAATGATAATACAGTATCTCTGCAAGCAGGAGGAGTATTGTTTCTGGGCACACTCTTTTGGGCATAGAGGGGAACTATTTATATCTTTTCTGCAACATTGCTTGGCTGTGATGTGGCAATCCACTACCCTAGGTGATGGTGCCAATGCCAGTGTCCTCCCCACCCTCCCCAGGGTCTGGGTGGTTTGCTCCAGGAGAGCAGTCATCTTTTCTCCTCTGCTGTGCCACCAAGTTGGTAAACCAGGTCATGGAACCGGTCTGGTTTGCAAACACACACACTGAAAAAAAGGCTTGTTGGGGTGCTGCTCCTACTGTTTCACTTGGATCAGTTCTGAGATGCAACTCAGGACATGGGCATAGCTCAGAGGTGCAGGGCAGGTGGAGGGATGGAGGAGAGAGAAGGGGGCATCACTGCTGAAGGTGATACGTGGCCAGACAGCAGCTTTTGTTCCTCCAGAGGCTGCCAGATGGAGGAGGTATCCTCTTCTGCAGCAATGATGTTGCACAGAAGTTTGTGGGGAAACACCCCCAGTTAGGATTTACATCCCCCTTCGCATGGAGTAAAGAGACAACCCATCAAGACCAGGCTCTGCATGGGGAGAGGGCAAGGCTGGAGGCAAACAGCCCCCACACAGCCTGCAATTGCCCAGGGAGATGGGTCATGCAAGGCAAAGACAGTGTGTGCTGGTGGCTCTGTGCCTGGTGGAAGGGGGACACGTTGCTCCAGCGCAAAGAAATGAGGTCTGGGGAGGAGGGAGTGATGGGATAGACAGGCAGGAGCATGAACGGCAGGTGAACCTGCCTGGGTTTGTAACTGGACCTGTGTTTCTGGCAGAGCCTACTTGGAGATGGAAATGAATCTTTCACAGGACCAGATTCAGAAATACACAGACTGTCTCCAGCTATATGTCAACAGCACAGTCAAAGAGCTGAGGAGACTCTTTCTTGTTCAGGACCTCGTGGATTCTTTAAAAGTAGGATTGCTTTAAATATTTTTAACCCCTCTCTAGAGGATCAATCTACATTTCAAAGTGCTGCTTCACTTGTTGACAGTGTCATCATAAAACCTAGTTTTGTGTAGCTCCAAATATAAAAATTGCTCTCTTTTTTGATTTCCAAACTGCTTTCTTCCAGCAGTTAAGAGGTTTGGCAATCTGCATTTGAATTTATTGGTATGTACTACAGGAGTTATAAGAGTTGCAGGACGAGCTTAGCTCCACTGCACTTCTAGAAGCATCTCTGCATTATGCTTTCTATGACTTTGCCACAAAATAATGTGTTCCCCTCTAATACCTCTGTTAATCTGGAGTTCCTCTAATGGTGGCATTTCCTGCTATGGAGGAAGGTCTTCTTTTCCTCCCGCTGAGGTAATTATTTTAAGCCTTACACCCTAGAACCCAAGTAGGTGTTCTTCAGAGCAAAAGGAAGATCATTAAGAGAGCAGGCATGGGTTAGGCTCCTAAATTACTGAAGATTTTTAGGAAAATGTACCCATCTCCCAGCCTCAAGAGTTTTCAGTCACTGGGATTATCACTGTGGGGCTGTGACCCCTGCCATCATCAAAATTGGATGCCGAAATCTGCCTATGCCTGCTCAGTGCAGAGTCCTAAATGTATGCAATTAAGCCCTAAATATACATGAAAGCTCAGCTAAGAGGGTGAGAAGCAGTGAACAGCAGAACAGAGAATGGGGTTTATACACCCAGAAAAAGTACCTAGTTCCTAATGTGCCTTACTTAACAACTCCCCTTACACGTTAAAAAAGGCTAATGTGCTATTATGTTAGCTAGTTAAGTGCACTAATTTCTTCTTATGCTGACAGTGGAAGTGATGTAATGATCCGTCTTTAATTTAGTTTGCAGTACTAATGTGGCTGCTGACTTACGTGGGAGCCCTCTTCAATGGCCTGACTCTTCTGATAATGGGTAAAAATCATCATTTCTTTTAAAATCTATTTTTAACTTTAACTCCCTCGCGATTTCTACTTAGACAAAACAGCCTATCTTTGTTGTGCCTTCCCCACAGTTAAACCATCAACTTCATTTCCTTTTCCAGTAAATATTCATTATTCCTATTACATTGTCCCTCCTGCTAGAACTAATTTGTGTTCTATGGTTTTGCAGAGCAATGGGAAATTCCATATTTGGGAGGTTTGAGCAAAGTTCATTTTTAATACAAAGATCCCTGGTGGATCAGCTGACCAAGTGGCATGATATGTGTTTGTCACTAAAGTAGGTCTCTTCTCTGGAGGAATCTGATCTGCAGGAATATAACAGTGTGCTCTTTTTCTCCTCAGCTGTGGTGTCTATGTTTACTCTCCCTGTTGTATATGACAAGTACCAGGTAAGTCTGTCTGTTCGGTGTGGTTTAGGTGTCTGGGTGGTTCTGCCTTGTTGATGCCTGATTGACTGGGTCTCCTTTTGCTCTTTGCAGGCACAGATTGATCAATACTTGGGACTTGTGCGGACCCACATAAACACTGTTGTGGCAAAGTGAGTTCAGCAGCAGGCTTGACCAGAAGTCTTGCTGTGAGGTTGCGGTGCCCTGAGGGTGGCTAAGAGCTGGGTGGTCCCGGGGACAACGTGCCCTATGAATGATGTCCTCCCCAGCTCCTGGCCTGTAAGACTGCGGGAGGGCAGATCCCCGGACAAACACAGGCCTTCTCAGCTGAGCGTAGACTAAGGCAGAGCTGTGACCCTACATCTTTCTCTCTCCTCTCCTGCCATTTGGGGGAGCTGTGGACAGAGCAGCCCAACCCAGGACTGACGTCCACACAAATAGGCCAAGACAAACAGGAAGAAATGTGTTAACTGCCTTCCCCCCTGACTGCTCCAAGCCTGGGTTTTTGCTTTCAGGGACTCTGTCCTTTAGAGTTAATAATACCATTAATGAACAAAGTGGGAATTAGAACACCACCCTGTTACAGAAAGAAAATACCTGGAAGCACCATGATCTTGTTTCAAACCGCCATGGAACAGACAGAAGACCTGGATGAAATTTTTGAGCCAGTCTGCTCTAGTTCCTAATGCGCTGCCTGTATCAAAAGCTTTTGTGGGATCCCTAAGGGCACAGTGAGGGTCTAAGCATAGTTCTTGAAACTTGAGAATTACTGAAGCAGGATGGCGGGTCTGGTAGGTAGATCTGTGCATCTCAGCAGTTTGTATCTATGGCTTTGCAAAAACTGGCTGAATAACAAGTATCCCATGGAAGGTTACAAAATGGTGAGGTACAGAGAGCAAGTGACTCACAAGGAGATGCTGAGGAAACTGGGCTTGTTTAGCCTGAGAAGGAGGCAGCTAAGGAGTGATTTCATAGCAGCCTGTAAGTACTTGATGGGAAGTTACAAGATGATAGAGCCAAAGTCTTCTCAGTAGTGGCAGAAGTTATAACAAGGAGCAACAACACAAATCCAGTTTAGGATGTTGCTGTTGGACATTAGGAGAAACTTTTTCACTAGGAGACCAGGACAGCACTAGAGCAGGCTACACAGGAAGGTGCCAGAACCCCCTTCCTTGGAGGTTTTCAAGATGCAGCGAGAGAAAGCCGTGGCCAACCTGATTTAGCATTGGCAATAGTCCTGCCTCATGTAGGAAGTTGATCCAAAGACTTCTGGGGTCTTTTCCAGCCAATAGTTCTGTGATTCTGCAAAACCCTTAGCCTTGGGCAGGACTAAAAGTTTGTATTGAAAATTGTTTGTTTAAACTTAATTCCTGACTTCCAATAGATAATATACCATGGTAGAATAACGAAGCAGGGGAGAATATCACTGAGCATATCCCATGGTTACATGAACCACCCCAAACTGGTCTATTTACAACTAGGGGCATGTAAGAACACATAGATGGACATCACCTCTGTTTTTTACTAGACTCTAGCCCACCTGTTGCAACAAGACACTGAATGCAAGCTAGAGAATACCCCTGAATAAGACTCCAGGTGGGGATCCACTGGAATGGAATAGCTGCCTCACCATATAATCCTTTTTTTTTTCTTCTTTATTTCTAGGATTCAAGCTAAAATCCCAGGTGCTAAGAGAAAGGCAGAGTAAAGCAGACGTCAAGAATTCATCTACTACAGTAGCGAATAATGGGGGAATCTGGAGTGAAACAGCTCTGTTCTTACACTTTACTGCAAATTTATCGTTCTTTTTTTTCTCAACACCGTAATCTTAGAAACATAAAACTCAGAAGCAGTGCTTTTCCCCTGCTGCTTCTGCACTTAGAATATTTGCAATCACTTGTGTCAAGCACTAAAGTATAGTAAAGAGAAAAGTGTACTAGATGTGGTTTTTTGTGTTGCTTATAAAGTGCATGATGGTGAGAGCCTAAATAATATTGACCTTTTTATTTTATTTTTTTAGTGTTTTTCCTTCTTCTATTGGCATTGCTTCTATAACTTTTAATGTTACATGTGGCTAGGGGCTTTCCTGCTTAGCGCACTGATGCAATAGTTAAAATTGCTTCTACGTCACTGGGTTGCTGGTTGGATTCATCTTTATTAACTATATAGAATTGTAGACTGATGTTTTAGTGTTTTCCAGCACAAATAAAATAAACAGTAATCGGTACTTATGGTAATCAGTTTTGTATAACTCAAAAAAATGAAAACAAAACCCAGTACTTTTGTCGTAAGGGATTGACAGGCTGACTTACATGTATGGTAACTGGAAAGTTCCAGCATGTTAAATTTATTACAATTTGTATTACATTCT
The DNA here is from genome assembly GCF_929443795.1 of Astur gentilis. Classification (NCBI taxonomy): domain Eukaryota; kingdom Metazoa; phylum Chordata; class Aves; order Accipitriformes; family Accipitridae; genus Astur; species Astur gentilis. The sequence continues at coordinate 17,161,228 of NC_064904.1, forward strand.
CTGTAGTTCCTAATGGACTTAATTATGGACTCTGAATATTTGCACTTATGTACTTGATACCGAATGCAGAAATAAATGTTACTAAATGTAAAACATTCTCCCTCTTGTTGCCACTGGGATTATCCTGATGTTTGCAAACCAGACACGTACCATGCAAAAAGAAGGATTTTTTTTCTCTCTCTCTCCCCTTGAGATCCTCCCATGCCTTGCCCTTACAAAATGGTACAGTCCAACAAGATCATCTGTAATACGTAGCTCATCTATCAGTTTCACATCTTGATGAGTACGGCAATAAAAAAAGGATCTTAGCATGTCGTTTGGTTTTTTTGTTGGTGGTGTTGGCAAATAACAGGAACTGAATAATTGTCTCTTCCTCCATTTGCACATTGTGCAAATCATAAGCAACTCACTATGGGAGGGGTCAGCACACCAAAATGGACTTTTTAATTTCCTTATCGTCATGTTACTCTCTTATCCAAAGCTGTTCTCTGAAATCTGCTTTAAACTGTGGGATCCATACTGAATCTGGAGGCTGAGAACTGAAATAAACATTTGCTCTTGTTCAAAGGCAAAGTTTTTTAAAATTGGGATTTGGTGTTTGAGAACCATCAGACAAGAGAAACAGCTGTTGAACATTATCTAAAGTGCTTCAAAACAAACAATTGGTTAAGTGCTGAATGATTTGCCCATTTGTGGAACATACCTGTAGAAATTTTTTTTTTTTTTTTTATAAAAATGTGAACATCAAAACATTTTCAGCCAAATTGCAGTTTTTCTTTTTTTCTATCACAAAAGGGTTTTATGCAGAAATTATTTTTTCTACGAAGAACTAGATCCTTAAGCACTTATCCCAACTTATTGACTTGAAGTCTTTCCTTAGATTCATTCAATTCAGCATCTCAGTTACACATGGACATGGTGACATCTGTCCGAGGTCAGGCTGCAGTTCTGTGTATAAATCTACAACCCAAATGCACAAGAGGAGTTGGTAGAAACATTGGTATGGCTGTGGGCTAGTTAATTGTGATGAGTCTCAAATACCATTATTTTCATTTAAGATTTATGTGCTTCTTTGCTCTTATTTAAAAATACTAAACTGTCTTTTAAATGTCACCTTCAGCTAGATAGGAACATTTTTTCTCAATGAAAAACTGAATGCCTCAGTGACATGTGTTGCTTTTGATCAAATGGAGTACCTTTGGTTTAGCACGTGTAGATTGCAGCCAGGAGTTAAAATTCAACATCTACCCCCAGCTTTAACTGCCTCTTAGACTTTCCTATCAGTGCATTCAGGTGGCCAATATATACCCTGTATCTCTGACGAAGACAGTACAGCCTGTACTAGTGCACTTGAGGATAAAGATTGACCTTCAGAATTCTTGCCATTTACAAGATGAGTATGTGGGTCCAACAGCTTAATTTTGAAACTGAGCACATTTAGTGTCCCATCCCACTGGCCACATAAATACGTTCTTCCCTAGCACCACCAATGCAGTTATACCCAAGACTAGCCTTTTGCAATGCTGAACAGTATGCAGGATTTAAAGGCTAAATCTCCTGTATATTTGGAAATCAAACAAAAGAAAACCTTCTGGCAGAGTCTAAATATTCTTAAGAGCCTAAATCAATAGAGACAAAGAACCCCATTCTTGTCTCCTCCAGCATCAGCCTTTCTCAAAACCCCCATCCTCCCACACCAGGCCCTCATCACCCTGACCGTACCCCTGCACCTACACCTCTCAAGCCCATACCCTTTATCTTTTCCTCACATCCCACCTTTCCAGCCCAGCTCCCAAACTTCCTTGCAGCCACTCTGACTTTCCATGTGTTTAGCAACAACAGCCTGCAAGTGGGCAAGTGCTGCTGAGCAGCTGGGGTGCGCTAATCTGGTGGGTGGAACCAACTTGAGACACCATGCTGGGACATACCAGAAGCAGAGGACTTTAGCCAGGGCTTGGATTGCTTGTGCTGCCCATGGCCACTATCACCTTACTGGGATCACAGCAGCACTTCCCATAATACCTTTGAACAGGGAAGCCTGGAGAAAGCCATCATGCCCAAAGTTCCCATAAGCCTTGTTTGCAAACCTTTGCTAACTCATGGTCCTGCTATACAGCTTGCAACAACAGAGCCCCTGTGCCTATAGGGACTGAGAGCTTGTGATGCCTTTTGTGTTCCCTGATTAAGTCTCATTCATTGAGCAACACTGTGGGGAGGGGCTATACCTCCATCTTTTTTTGGTTGTCAAACAAGTGGGGGAAAAAAACAACACTGAGCTCTACTTTTTAAAATATTTTAGTGTGATTACAGTAGATGGCTAAAGATACCACAATGACACATTCATGGGCTGAGCTGTGCTCTGAGGTTCACAGGCTGTAAAGCCCTTTTGTTTCTGATCTTTATTTGTATTCAAAGTGAAGAGCAGGGGTAGACAAGCCTGAATAGTAAAAGCAGCAAACTTGTGAGGATTTCTAGGCAGGTGAAACTTGGAAAGCAGCTCACACTGCCTGGGTAAAATGCAGAGGAGGGGAAGGCATTAAACCATTCTTTTGTCTTAAAAATGTTCCTTGCTAGAGGAACCTGGGCATCACACCACATCACTAGTGCTTCACGAGTCAGCTTATCCTCCTGGTTCAAAGGCTGCTTTAACAAGATAAGCAAGTGTATGGATGTTTTGAAGACCCACCTAACCAAGTTCAGGTGGTTGGAGTTAGGTTGTGCTAAATACCTTGCCCAAGAGTGTCTCTCATCCTCTGTCTCTGGGTAGCTTGAGATGCTGATACTCCCTTTCTGGAGAGGAAGCTGAGAGGTTTCTAAGGTGGATGTCTCAGCTGGGAGGCTTCTTTAGATGCAAGGACAGGTGTGGACCTGGCCTTCCGATGGGAACTGGCTGGCTAAAGAAGACGGCTGTGTTTTGATCTGCTCAACATGGGGCTGCCTTTCAAGGAAGATAACAGGTCTACTGCTGAGCTTACCTTTGAAAGCCAGCCCAAATGACTGTGCTAATTTGAACTCAAACCTGTTCAACTCTGACTTGGGGATATGAAATCAGGAGTGGCGTGCTGATGGGAGAAAAAATTTTGTTGGAATATCTACACCTACAAATGTGTCTTTTTTAAGCTCTATGACTTTAAAATATCTTCTCCATGGTTTCACCTGTACTTCCAGAAACTTTAGAAGCTTGCTCCTAAATTGCTGCCTGTTAAGGAGACGTTCGATAGTTACTGAAGAGCTCTGTCAGTGCCTTGTCACTTGAATGTCTATGTACCTTGAAATGGATACTCCATTGGTAATTTGATGTGAAATGTGAATACTCTCTAATGTTGTTGGTTTTGATTCCCTCCTTCTTGGTGCCTCAGCAGTATTCCACTCTTCTTCAAGCCTATGTATTTGCCTCTGAGCTGTTACTGATCTTTTTTTATGCATCCTCTGCTCTTTAATATTAATCTAGTGAGAGTAGGATCATAAAACACATCAGCATCAGGGAAGTCCTGGAACTGGGGGAGGAAAGAATGATATAATATTCTGTGAGCAGCTAATCCAGTTAAAGAGAATTTGTCTGCTTCTTCATAGCTTTTGCTATCTCCCTGCACGCTTTCAGATGGCAGCTGGCTCCCATTCCTGTCCTGGTGGGTTACAAGTCAGTCAGCTGTAAGCTTCTCAGCCTTTCCTTCTCCATATGGGCCCAGAGAAATACATGGCAAGCCCATGTGTTTGCCCAGTGCAGCTTTGAAAACACCAAGTGTGATGTATTTCTTCCTGGCTTTTCTTAATACATTTGTTTCTCAGGTATAGAATTAAAAGATGCTCCATCAGTGAACTTGCTTGCAAGCTTCCTGGGATGCCGGGAATCAGTGGAGTGAGGCTGCTGGCATGAAGGAGCCTGGTAAGACTGGCTGGCACATGCAGCCACTGTGGAACATATGGTATTTGGATAAGGGTGAGACATGTCCACTGATAAGATTAAATAGCTGCAGTGCCTGAAAAATGGAAGGAGGAATGCTCTCTAGTCATTTCTGCCAGGCTTTCTTGCTGCTCAGCACCTTTACAGGAGAGAGTGGCAAAACCCTGCTCTCTGCCGCGGTCGGGGAAAGACAGTGAGAGCGGATGATCCTTCTCCACAGGTGTGCATGGAAATGGGAGTTGACTGTAAGTAGGTATATGGGCTTGACCTGCCTCTCTCTTACCTGAACTGTTCATTTCCTTGTCTTCGGTGTTTGCTTGTAAGTGAACAGTAGAAGTCAGATATAGAAAATCCTGTTTTAAATTAAGTTAGTTAATCATTTTGAACTTAATAATACCTAGAGAAGTAGCCAAGATCGTTCTGATCCTTTCTAGTCTTCCTGATTGATAATGCATCCCTCTTGGCAGGAAAACAAACCATTGACCCTATAGAGAGCAACTTAGCAGTCAAAGTGAAGAGGTGATACTCCCCAAACGACCACTGAAGACCACCTGAGACCCCTGCGCATGCGGAGAAGGCATTTGGTGTGTCATGTTTATATAATCCTATGCATACATGTTAGATAGTTTTACTATGTACTAGGTAGGAGTAGTTTAATAAATTAGGTGCAATTGTTACTGTATAAAAGGGACACACCTGATGAACCTGGTGTGCCTGATTTGTGGAAAGTCCACCAAGCACCCAGGCCTGAATAAAAAGCAATAGCTCTCCTGAGTGTGTGAGACTGGCCTCTTGCACACCAAGTAACGAATCTCCTTTTAGGACAACACAGTCAGCTCACCATCTGTTGGTGTTCTCCTCTGGTCAGCATCTAATCTGAGTAACTGCAGGCTAGCAAGTCAGATGCCTGTGACTCGCCACTTCTACAGCTCTCCTTTCTTCTTTGTATGGGTGAGGGTTATTGGGTGAGGATGACCTCTGTAGAACTGTTGTCCCACAAACAGGGTTCATTTACCCAGCATGCAAGCCAGTAACACACAGAGTCGAGGTATTTTCAAATTAATTTCATTGATGTGTGTGAATGGGTGCCTGTCTCAAGACAGCACACCCTTGTCTCAAAAATTCTCACATTTAGACACTTAATACATATTCATTGTTATTTTCCTTAATGAGACGTTCTTTCTTCTTCGCCCCTCATGCAAATTAGTGCACAGACGCTTTCTTATTCCTTCATTGTCTTCTTTTGAGTAGGTGGTATCATTTAAGTAGGTGGTCAATGAGTCAGTGGTAGCTCTCTCCCCCTGTAGGAATTACCTTTTACCTACTTCTTTCCTAATCTTGGCAGTTCCAAGTGGTTCTTCAAGGTTTATTGACCAGACCACAATCCATTACCTTTTCTGACATAAACATAAAGCCCCATGGTCTAGTAATTAGTTCCTAAACACTGAATCATGTCTAGATATTGTTTTCCTGTTTTAATTATTGACTGATGGGGACTGTACACAGGACTTTAGTAGCTCCCTGGTTATTTCAATCGTATCGTACATATTAATTGATAACAGAACCAGAAAGGGCACCTGAGCCCCCTGAACCTGTTGCAAGCCCAGCTATCTTCACCATCTCTGCAGCTCCCCTAGAAAGACTGCTATATCTACAAGTATGCCAGACTTATAATCTGGGGGACATCACCATGTATGCACAAGGTAAGGTAAAGTTACGTGGGCAGGCAGGTACGTGGGTAGACGGTTCTGTCTAGCCCTCTGGCAATCCCCCATTGACTGGGATGTGCCCATCTCCGCATTGCCTGTGTTCTTGTCTTCCCTTTCCCTCCTGCTCTGCCTCAGCCAAATTGCTGGGAGATGCTGAAGGGACCAGGATCAAAATAAGAGGATGGGATAGAGCTGCAGAAGGAGTCTATCAGGGAAAACCAAAAGACAAAGTAGCCCTGTGCTGACATGCTTTCATTGCTTTTCCCTCCTGTCTGCCCCTTAACTAGTACGTCAGACTCATTTCTCATGTTCACTGAATATCAGAGTGATTCAGCTTCAAGGCTGCAATTTATGCCTCCTCATGGCTTTTTTCGTTTAAGTTGAAAAAATAATTCAGTCCAGTGAAGCTAATCGTCATTCACAGTAAGGCCTCTCTGCATATATTTGCCTTTACGAGGAAGCTATAAAGAGAGTATTAGTTACATTTTGACTTCTTTTGTATAGCCCTCTAATTTAGCTGAAGTGATGTAAAGTAGCACAGACCAGTCCAAAAATGTCTATAATGTTTTATAGATGTGACTTAAAAAAAAAAAAAAAGCGGAGGGGGAATATGTAACATCCAGGTGGTGGAGTGACTTGGATAGCAGATGTCTTTACACAAAATATTCTTCATTTACCAAGTTAGACATGAGGCCTAATTTAATTTCTCTTAATTCCACAGATGCTTGCTTGAACAAGGCACCATCCACAGGATTATTAGCCTGTTACAGGCTACAGGTGAAAAAGTATCACCTTCAGCACAGGCTAAACATAGTTACTGAACAGTTACCACCAGAACATCAGCTTAACTTGTCAGTTATCAGCAAATTTGCAGCACTTAATTAGGAAGAGGTAGGGCTCTAGCCTTCTTAGAACTCATTTGAGGAAGCACCTCTTGTATTCCTTCTAGTCAGAAATTCTGAAGTCCTGGAAACCTTTCTCACGTCTCTCCCCCCTTGAAAACTAGACAATTTACAACTTTCTCAGCTGAAATACAGAGCTGTGATGAACTACAGAAAGCAAAACTATCAAAAAGTATATGCAAAGTTTTCACGTAAGCTTAAAAAAACCCCCTGTATAAAATGCTGATACTAGTAGTGTCACATTTGAACACCAGACTTTCAGAAATAAGCTTAAATTTTAATTCTGACATGAGGATATAACTAAGAATCTCTCTTAGTCTCAAGTGTTTTATCTCACCCACTCGCTCAACAGCAATCACAAGTCTATGACTCATACACTATACCAATAGTGCAAATTAAAAGAAAACATTGTTCCTACTGCCATTTAGCCAAAGGTACTCCTACAGCTCTCCAGTCACAAGAGACCTGAGTAAATCTTCCTTTTAGAGTGAAATGCTATGGACTCCGTTATGCAGGTTGAACTACAGTATCATAACTTAAGTTTTGCAAAAGAAATCAGGCAGAGAAGCTGCTAAACAGTCATGTACCTGGAGTCTGTGATATGGTGCCATGAGAGAAATTATGAGTGAACCAGATAAAATGGCAGTTAATAAAAGATTTTAAGAAGCTCTTCAGGAGCAGATGGTAAACGGTAGTTTTAAAAGAAGAGGTCAGTACTGAAGTTTCCCAAATATCAGCCGTATTTCAACTTTTCATACATAAAATGAAAATAAATAAAATATCCCAGATGCAGAGGACGCTAACGAGCTTTGCTAAAGATACAAAGTAGTACTGGAGGAGACCATGGGGATGCCATATGGAAGGAACTGGATAATCTTGAAGCCCATGAGCAATAAAAATCAGATGATATTTTGCATCACAAATACAAATTTATGTCCTGGATTGATAACAGAAAATTCTCTTGTTGGCTAGAAGGTTGCCGGTTAGAAACAAATAGTGATGAGAAAACCCTAGTCAACATGGTAAGAAAGTGCTCAGTGGGGCAGAGAAATGCTATTAGGGGTATCAAAGGGAATGTAGGGGCGGTTACAGGAATGGAGTCCAGAAGAGTTTGGCTTCATTACACTAGCAAAATGAAGGCTGGGAAGCAGTGATGTAGTTGTTCTTTACACGTACACTGGGGGTAAACACCAGGAAGGCTAAAAGCTGTTTAAGCTGGTGCTTAATTAAGCTGCTTAATGATGACACAGGAAAAAAATTACATTCTATGGCTTTGGTTTTGAAATTGAAATTTATTATTGGTCAGGGAAATTAACACTAGCTCCCAAACAGGAGCTGGAAACAAGCACTGTGAGTCATTCAAGGTAGGAAATACATTGCATACAATGCTGATTGCCTTGTTGATAAAATAAGCAGATGGCAATTCCCGCTGTGACTCTTCTTTTGTGCCGAAAGTGAGTTTACAAGAGATGACTGAAGGGAATCACACACATTCTGCCCCCTGCCCCCCCAAAATTATTGCACTAGTGCATTAACAATTAGAATCTCTGTGTTTATTTATCAGGAAGAGAATATTACAGGTGCTCATCTGATAGGACAAGTAGATCTACTGAAGTCAGAGCAGTTCTCTCCAGATCATATGAACTCAAAATTTGGCCCATTCTCTTTGGGAAGAAAAGATTGCCCTTGTCGTTTATTAACTAGTAATATTTGTGATCTCAAGAAAGGTATTCCAGGCTCAGCAGAGAAATCCAGGCACCAGTGAGGCCATCGTTAGAATTGTGACAAAATTGTAAAGGCTTGTCAATTCTTGCAAGTGCAGATGGGGCTTCATGCCTCCTCTTATTTCCTGGGAGTTAGGAAGATACTATAAAGACAGACTGGTCCATGTCTCCCTCTATGAATCCTGTTTGCTGTGACATAATTTTCTATGCAGGGAAAAGGGTAACCAGATTAGATTCAGGTTGTGATGGACAGGTTAATAGAAATACGTGCAAACAAACCAAAATATTTTTTTCTGGCATAAGTAGATAGAGGGGGAAAAAATCTATTGGAATGTCCTTCTTAGTTTTTACTCTAATAAACTTGTCAGGAAGCAGATGATTTATGAGAGATGTAAATTTTCATTCACATTGAACATGCATTTGCTTTATCCATGTTCAGACTGTGCGTTGTAGTAAAAGGAAGGAGGGAGCAGATCCTCCTAGACAAAATTACCTCTGCTTACTCAGACCTAATATCCTGGTAGCTCTTGTAAGCTGGTGCTGCATTGCCCAGCTACTCTCACCATAATGCTGGGCAGGGATTTGACATTCCCCATTTGATGATCAATGCAGTAGCTAAATTTACTTCAGATACAGCACAGCAATAAATTCCTAGAAGTCGGGAGCTAGAAAACAAAGTATTTCTTAGCTTAAATATCCTGCAGCCATTGTAAAACTATCCCAGTTTATGATCTATCCTTTGCTCATGTGTGCACTTTATATGTCTGTACCATATTTACCACCCTCATCTTTGACACGAATTTGAAAGCAACATCTGCAGATAAGGTCTTACAGGACTTGCACAGGCAGCATGATGGCAATTGAAAAGGCATGTCTTTAGGAGAGGAGATAGCCCTGCGGAGGACCTTTTGTGTAAAGGCAACTAGAAATTTTCTGTTAAGTATTAAAGAGCTTGAAGTCCTTTGCAACTCTGCAGAAGTGTTTTAAGCTCTAGTGAAGCCTTGTCTTGAAATATCTGCTGGAAAAAAAGTTACTATTTCACATCAGAAGTCCTGATTTTGAGGCTGGTTTTTGCATAAAAAATGGATATTTCATAAAGAAACAGGAAAACTACTATTATTTTTCCAGTAAAATCTGTAATTCCACTGATACATTTTTACAAATCTATCTGTACCACCACAACAGTGGGACCATAATATTTCAAAAAAGCCCAGAAAGAATGGGTAAATTTTCTACCTGGAAATGCTTAATTGCTTGAAAAGGAAACAACCTATAGTTTTTCATCAAGTATAATTTCTAGTTGAAGGGCTAAATTCACCATGAGAATTGTGCCCCCACTAGTTTGATATTATAGAAATCAATTTGTCTACTTGGCCCGGAGGTGCCTGAACGTCAGTCAGGAACAAAACTGCCTGCGCTCTGCAACCACTGAGTTCATTGAGGCCTGACTTCTGCTTAAGACTTTTAAAGATTTTCAGAAAAAGAGGGCCCTTCCCTTCTGTAGGAGATGGCTTGTAACTCCCAAACAAAGATTGAGAAAAGCAAGCTAAGGGAAGCACGAACAATGGCGAGAGACAAAACTTGGTAAAGATAAGGGGGGAGGGAGGTAGAGGCCCTCTGATCCTCTCTGAGGAATCCCTCAAACACTTGCAAGTATCCTGAACTGAATAATGCAGGTCTGGTGCTCAATGGACAGATAAGGATACCATGTGGGAGAAATAGCAAAGGGTGATGCTGGAGGAGGAAGCCCTGTGAAGGCAGGACGGTTCCACTCTGAAAAAACTTGTGAAACTTGTTAACTTTCTGTTTTCGGGGCCATAGTGTCCAATGAATGACCTTGGCCTCATTATCTGTGAAATGCATATTAAAGTTGACCCCCCTGCATATACTAATGAAGATTATGGAGATCACGCTAAACATATGTGACTACAGCACTCCTCTCTCAACCCAAATCATGCTACACATCACCTGGGGGAAGGGGGGAGAACCTGAAAGGAAGCTGCCACTGTAGCAGAAGGGCAGGTTATACTGATACGATGAATCTAAAGGGGGAAGATAGGTGCCACTAAAGAAAAGGAAAAGTGGAATTCTGCAGAAGAGTGCTCTTATGAACCAGAACCCCTCCCCGTTGGCTGGACCAATGCTGGAACCAGGACCGATGATCTCTTTATCTCCCCCCCTCCCCCCTCCCGCCCTGTTTCTCTTTTCTCTTAGAGTTGTTAAGTAACACAAGGCATACCTTACAGCTTGCCATAATTTGTTCTATTCCTAAACAATTATGGGAAAACCTAGTTCAAGACATATATTAATCACTGTGGGAATCTAATAAATGTTTGTGTATGGACCTTGAGAGTTGTCTCACCTTAGTCTATGTTGCTGGGGATTTACAAATCTGAGTCTCCAACCCTCCTCTTCTAAAAGTGGGTCATGACACCTTCTTCCTAGCAAAGCTTTATCTTCTAGTTACCAAATTGGCTGCCATGCAGTGTACAGCTGACCTTTTTATTTTTAAGTCAGAAAGGATAGGTCTTCTACTAGTCCAGGTCTATGAGCAGGTCTTCTACTAGTCCAGGCATTACTATGTTCACCCAGATAATGGTATTCTGTCTGCAGTGAAATGAAGACATGGATCCATCTATTTGGGGGGTTAACTGGAGATACTTTGCGTATTCAAACTGCAGAAGAGCGTTACCACAGTCTACAAGGCAGTGGACACTGATTGCCCCCATCTCCTGCAAACATCAGGAGGAGGGCAGGATGCTCATCTCGCTTGGGATCAGGTCCTGTGCGTGTACCCAACATACAGGATTAACAGCAGATCACTTAATGTGGCTGTTCTTAGCACAGTTCAATTTCCAAAGCAATTTCTCAGAGTGCTGGAGGTGAAGGATGGCACCACCTTTGCTGATTGTCCCTTGCTGAGCCATAAATCAATACTGATTGTGAACAAAGGTCTCCAGTAGTAGCTTGGCAAGGTGGCAGCAGCCGTAAATATGTAGGAAAGAAAGGGGTCATCTCCTAACAAGCTGGTTATCTCCAGAGGAAACTTACAGCACTTTTTATTAGATTTTTTTAAGATAATTAAAAAGAGGTGAAATTATCCCGCTGATTATTTGTCTGTATGAGCTTAGTTCACTTGGAAATAATCAGCAGTGCCATCTGATATTCCCTCATACAATCACTATTTTATCTTCAAATTTGAATAGAGGATATTTGTTCTTAAAGCCCCTGTTTTTACAGTGATAACTGTAAAACACAGATGACTGCATTTTAAAAGATCCATGGGAAAGCTTCAAAATGCAAGTCAATTGCAGCCTGCAGGCTTGAAAAAATCAAATAAAGAATCTAACCTTTATTATTAATATTTTTAAATCTTGCATGCTTTGAAATGTTGCGGTGCCAGCAATAGTCTCCAAGGCCAGAAATTACCAGGTTTAACTTCTGAGACCTAAAAGTACTGTATGCACTGTGTTTTGTGAGAAGGCCATTTAATATGCGGGCCAAGACTCTTCTAGGTTTATTGTAATATTTTGATCTAATCTTGATGTGATTCATTGTCTGTGACAGAGGAAAGCCTCAAACCAGAAGCACAGAGGTTGCAACAACAAAGAAAATTCCTGATCATTCATCTGCTCCCCAAAAATGACTTCTACAAGGAACAACAACCCTGCCGTTGTCCCCAGGGATGTGATGTGTGGAAGGCGGTGAGGTCTTCTGCCCAAGGTCTTCCTCAGACGCCCATGGACATCACAACACCCTCATCAGCACCTCTGGGAGAGTGGCATGGGGTGGGGGCTACACCCCCACCATAACCCTGGGATGTCTGTCAGGGGGACGGACCCAGCCTGAGCCCCCAGGACGTCTGTCCTTCTGCCCCGGGGTGAGGGGACAGAGCATGGCCCTGGGCTCTCAGAGCCTGGTTGCCTGGCAACAGCGAGGCCTGGCCTGGCCGCCATGTTGAAGTCTGGCCTGGCCGCCATGTTGAGACCTGGTCGATCCACCACGGCGCTCTCGTCCTCTGCGGTGGCGCCGGCCGCCCTCAGCCGCCTGCAGAGCCTGGGTGGGTGGGCGCAGGGCCTGGGGGGCTGCTGAGGTGACTCCTGCCCTGGCACTGGGAGGGAGGGAGGGAGGGCTGGAGGGCTGGTGTCCCTAGGAACAACGTCCCTCCAGCCCCGGGCAGGCAGAAGCAGGGAAAGGCCCACACCTTGTCTTGTACATATATTTGCTACTGTGGGCATGTGTGGAGCCAGGGCTTAAGAGAGAAAATGGGTAGTATTTTGCCTTACACTTTTTTGCCGTTTTAAATATCCGCCTAAGAAAATATGGCTAATGTTCTCCCCATGGCTGCAATGGCCATGGACTGTCTTTTCCTGTTTACCTTCAGCCTGGTTTACTGGGGTTAATGTAGAAGACATAAAATCTGAAGGGAAGAGTCACTGCAAGCATTTGGTGGGGAAGGGCCATGTGTAGGCCATGTGCTTCTAGATGAGATGGCTGCCATGGTTATTAATGCATTTCATCCTTGTCTTTTTTGTTTTACTATCACATATGGGGCCATCTGGTTCCTCTGTGGGACTCCCAAGACTTTTTGGCAAGCACATATCTGAAGATGTCTAGGGTTTTTCCTCTCAAGCCTTTCTACTACATCTTATTTCTGGAAACCCTGCTTAAAAAAGAGTTTTCATGGACAGCTGCAGTCTCTACCTGTAACACAAACCTCCTCACTATCAGCAGAGCTGACATTGTAGGGCAGCATTGAGAAAAATCCTCCTTCAACTACAGGTCTGGTGGCACATTAAGAAAGCGAATGCACTTCACAGGGTGGTTCAGGTGCTGTGGCAGGTGGTGTGAGACAGATGCTTGTGGTCCCCTCAGCCTCTGAAGTGAGCATGTGGCATGGTATCTCAAGGCAGAAGAAAATTTTAAATATGCTCAAAGCACAAATTCGTTCCTTTCAAGTCTTGAGAGGTTAGAAGCCCTTGAATTGTCTTGAATGTTAATGTTTTTTCCTGTGCAGTATCAGGCGAGAAGCTGCTTATGGAGCTGTTGGGCCTTCTTGGAAGATAAATGTGACCTATAGAATCACATTTATCATGGTGTTTCTTGTAAGAAATATAGCTTGCTTTCAGGGTAGCTGGATGGATTACAGAGATGCAAAACTGCAACAATTCAGCAATCAGGAACTTGGTGCAAAGGCCTTCATGAAGGAGATGAAGTAATGACTAAAACCGGAATAAATTTGCTTTAGAAGGAAAGAATAATCATCATGCAAGAGAAGGATTGCTTCAAGTGTAAGCAAGGAAATTGTGTTATGAGTAATAAAGTTAGCCAGAGTAAAAGCACCAAATAAACTAAGTACGAGGAGATACCTTTCAAACATATTTTATCTGGCTCTCAAATACTCCTTTTTGAGAGGTAGGGGCAGACATGTATTACAGCTGAGCAGTCTCGAGGGATGGATTCCATGCTGGGTGACACTGCCTCTGGTTATCATTTCAAATTTTCCAATTTCAGAACATTCAAAACTTTCCATCGCTGTCAAATCTGTTTAATAGAAAGTTATTCTTGTCTAACAAAACTGGTTTTTTATAAATAGCAAGGATTGGGCACAGCTTGTGGTTATAGTATAACAAAAATTCACTTCTGGAGGCCTCAGCTGTCCAACTAAGGGCTGTATGGAACTAGGGCCTGAGCTTCCCTGTTGCCTTTGAGATTGGTTGCAGGGCATTATCTCAACAGCTTGGTTTCAAAGGCTGTGCAATTATAATGTCCCTCAAAGAGCTTATAACCTAGAGGTCAGAAAAAGGTATATACATATGAAACAAATGGCTTGGGGTGACATAAGCTGTAGTATGAGATCTAAGATGATATGGAAACACTTCACCAGTAAATGTCCATGGTCTCAGTACTCTGCCCTCCCAGCCACTGTCAGGTTGCAGTTCATCCCGTGCCCAAAGGAGCCAGGGGGGTTCAGGAGGGATTTCAGGTGGGACAAAGCAGTGACTATAGTTTTTGAGAATGTGGTATGCAAGTAATGCACTGCTGTGCAAGGAGGGTGAACTGATGCTGTTCTGAAGCCAGAAATTTGTGCCTGTGCCACTGAAGGAGAGAGACCAGGAGGGATTGGATAGCTGACATTATTTGCATATCACCTTGATTTTTATGCCACTTTTAGGCTTAAGGGTTTGATTATGAGAAGAGTTTTGGCAGTGAAGAGGCTGGGATAAAAGGCTGGCTGAATTCTGGAGCAGCATGTAGGAAAAAATGGCAAGACTTTTCAGAGGCTTTTTTTTTTTTTTTTAATAAAAACTCTGCATTTAGGAAACCTATAATTTACTAATGTTAATTTACATCTGGCATTCGGGTTTGGTTTAATAACAGACATAGAAGGAAATTGAAAATATCTGAATGCTTTATCTCAACTTTTTTCTGAAGGAGATGTTTCAGCTAGGAAATAGAGATTTTGAGAGAGCAAGTGTAAATACAAAAGAGGTGAGAAAATCAAACAGATAAAAAGAAATCAAGAGGGGGTCTGGAAGAAAGACGGCCTAAATGACTGGAAAAAAAGTCTTCAGAAGCAGGACTTAAGTTAGATTTTAACATGGATTTTCATTTATGCACAATATGCCTTAAATTTTTTTATGTTTCTGAGGAAAACAGCTCATAGTTCTTTTGATTCTCAGGTGGTAAAAAGACTGTGATTTCAGACTGCTATCATTAGAAAGAATTGTCTGGAATTACTACTAATTGGTGAAGCTGGGGCAAATTCTGCTCTTACCCCACCCACTCTGCTGTTTGCTGCATATATAGGCTTGTTTTCTGACATCTCTCCTGCTCATAGTTCACAGAAAATGTCATACTGGTAGGTGATTGTCATCATCAGGTCTGAAGATGGGCAGAGGTAGCAGCTGCTCATGGCCTTTGCTCCCACCAACTCCAGATAAAGATCCTAGTGAAATGGGACAGTTGCTGCTTTTCAAACAAGTTAGTAGGTCAAATTAAAAACAGAGCTCTCAGCTGGCTGAGTGCCTCATCTTCCCTACAAATTCACTTATGCTTGGGTCACGAATTTTCTCCCCCGCCCCCCCCATAAGGATTTAGTCTCTGTTACAAAATCAGGGTATAAAAAAATTTCATGCCACTGTAACAGGTACAATAATCTTTTGGATGAATTCAAATCCTTGCAATTATTATTCCAGCTCAAGCTAAATTAAATTTAACAATACAAAAAGTAGCTTCTGGAGTACTGTAAATCTCACTTCAGGCTTTGATGAATCCGGATTAGTATTGGTTGGAAAGAGACATAATGAAGCCATGACTGCTTGGAAAAATTCTAAAGATTAGTTACACCCTGCTTAAAGGGAAATTATTTTGATCCACAGCTTTTACTTCTTTTTAATAACCTCTGTAAACTTCTCTGAATGACTCCGAAAAGATTAATTCTGCAGAATTTAAGTTGGAAGCATATTGTGACTGAAAATTTTACCAGGTCCTGTGGACTTCATATGCCACTTGTGCATCTGCCTTTTCTGTGCACCAGGAGGAGGAGTATGAAGGATGCTGACCTACTTTAGAACAAGGGAAAACAGATTTAGGAAATAATTAAAAAATAAATCCTTCTCTTTCAGGATAATTCTTGCAGAACAATAGAGCAATATTTGAAGATTTAAAACTATATGTTCTAATTTCACTGTATTTTTCATTTAGAAAAACACTTAAAAAATGAAGATTCTCCATTCAGTGGGGAAATTGTACAGTGTCTTGAAGATACTATTGCTGCTATTAAGAAATTGGTAAGAAAAATCTAATATTTAGTTTCAAATATGTGGGGAAAAGTTAGTTGGTAGCCATGAAATTAATCTTTTATGGTTGTACTGTGTTCTCTTGTGTGAGTAACATTCTACTTTTAGAGAGAGAAAGAGGCAGTTTGGAGTGAAGTTGGTGGGTGCTTGCATGTACTTTGCTGCCTGCAGAAGTTTGGCTATAATAGAACCAACCAACCTGACTAGTATAGATCACACAGCTGATACAAGCCTTAGCTCACCTGCTGATATCTTAATGGGGGAACAGTAGATACCACTTATACTGGGGGCTAGTGAAATTTGAGGCATGGCTAGCCTTCTGTTGCAGTAAAAAGAGGAAGGGTCTTATGCTCAGCAAAGTAATTTGGGACTCAGGGCTGACGTTTTTTTCCCCTTTACTCTAGTGTGTCTTCATAGTTTGCTTTTGTGTGAGAAGTGTAAGCTCTGAACCTACAGTGACTTAGTAGCAACATCACAAAAATCACTCGAAGGCAAAGGTGTTCTGTAAAGCTTTTTACGTCATAAGGGCATTAATGCTGTTGGTACAAGGGAGAAAAATAATGCTCCCTCTCAGGGCTGCTGTGAGGATACACCCACTAATGTTAGTGTGTTCTGCAGATGGTACAGAGTTCAACAGGTAGGTCGTTTGCCCTATGACTAGGTACAAAAGGATTTTTTTTTTTAACAGTTTGTTTTTCCTTGAAACAATTGCATTGTGTGTGATAATAAGAGACCCTATAGTAATTATGAGCTGAGAATGGCTGTTCATAGGTAGCTAACTTTTGCTGTAAGACCTCTGAAGCCATTAAAGCCAGAATGGCTTCAAACAGAAGGTATTTTAAAAGTATCTCCATAATGTATTTGTCTAGGTAGGTGTAAATCTTGTAAAACTTTACTTTCTCCTTCAGTAGGCCTCTAAGTCATCTATTTCAGACCAGCTCTGCATTAGCCTGTCAGATGAGTGTTTTATGTAACGTTCTGAAATCATAAAGCTGTTTTCTTTTTCACTGCTTCAGCTAATTGACGATGTAACTCATACGAAATTAAAACCTTTTACACATTTATTTTACATCTCTAAATATTTCATCTTCCCAAGGAAATGAGAGTAATTTATATGTGTACATATAGAATTTGCTCTGTAGACAGTAAAATCCAACAGTATCTTTTCTTCTCATAGTGTCTCAGCTGGTGATTGTAACTGCTAGCAAAACTGAAGGAGAAAGATAGGATTCATTTTATGCATAAATTGTGATGCCAAGGTCAACATCCATTTAAGAACCAATTTCTGTCCCAGACATTTGGGGCTTCATCAACCCACCTACAACTTCCAGTCATACAAATTTGTGGACTCAGTTGTTTGAGGGCTTTTCCCACAAACAGTTCAGTCTGTTTTCTCTTGCTCCACCATCACTCTAAAAGTGACCTTTTTCATACCATTAACCATGAACCAGATGACTTTCTAGTGTGTCTCAAGGCCAGCTAGGGTCCCCCTTCTTCAGTACAGCTTCAGGCCACAGGGAAGTGACACTCTGCTGTTGCCTAAATAACACCTCTCGTGCACAATGGCAGAAGCTGACAGCTAAGACCTTCCCTGCCAGCACAGCTTTTGTAGCAGAGGTGTCGGTAACGGCTTCCTAAAGGTTGTTAACAGTCAGAAGCCAACAGTTCCTGGAGATACATAGGTTTGTTCAGCTACCTGTGAAACAAGTTAGTTGTTATTTTGAAGAGTGAAAGAAAGGAGGAAAGAGAGCAAGTATGAGCAAGGGGAGTGATATATGTAGGCATGGAAAATATCCAGTATCAACTAATTTAAAAAAGAAATAAAGGGTTTGTCAGGAAGAAGTGCTTTTTCATCTGTTGTATTACTTGGTTCTCACTTGTGGATTTTTTAATTGTCAGGAAGAAATTCGAAGACATACCCTTGAATGCCTAGAAGAGGAGACTATAAAAACCAGCAATCTTCGCTTCAGAATGCAGAGTTTTCCAGGAGAGATTATTGCAGAGATGACAGGTAGTACTGATTTAACCAGTTCTGAAAAAACAAGAGAATTGAGTTTTCTATGCATTTAAACAACTTGAAGTATTCTATAAAATAAATCTTACTGCTAAAGGGAATAACTTTCTATAATAACTTCTTAATGAAAGAAGATAGGTGTTTGCTGATGTGTGATACTGTGAGGGATTATTGTCTCACATAAGAGTATAAATGAGAGATATCTTCACTGAAGACCATGCACAAGCACTAGAGGAATGACTGGAGAATTGCAGTATTCGGTTCTGATCCCAGCTGTGCCACAGCCTTTCTCTGATACTTGAGAAGAAGCATTTGAGTGCTCTGTGCTGCAAGTTCCCTCTTTGTGAAGTTGGGATAATAATGCTTATCTGATGCACTGTTACTTTTGGGTGGGGTTCATCTGACCAAATGCTTATCAGCTGTCTCTTGTAGACAGAGAAGAGAGAGACGCACTTCTAGACATGATTCATCTCACCCTAGAATAGATGTTTAAAGCAAGTCACAAGAATCATGAGTTGGAAGTGCCTCTTTCTCTCTACTGGCTATGAAGGGAGGCTAAAGCCCTGGCTCAAATGTAGATATCTAGATGAAAATAAAGTTGAGCTCTATTTCTCCCCCCCCCCCCGCCAGGAATGGCTTGACTTTTAAGATGACCAAGGCATATTCTGCTACCACCCTTCTCTTTACACTGTAGTCACAAGCAAAGTGGTCAGGGAGCTGATCTAGATGAATGTTAGGATTTCTTCTTTGTGGGAGAAGCAACAGAGTTGGAGTTCTTTATCTGGCTAACCATGAGGCTGCATGATTGTTAGTGGTGGTGTTATCAATTAATATGTACAATATGACTGAAATAACCAAGGAGCTGCTAAAGTCCTGTGTATAGTTCCCATCAGTTAATAGTTAAAACAGGAAAACAATAACTAGACATGATTCAGTGTTTAGGAACTAATTACTAGACCATGGGGCTTTATGTTTATGTCAGAAAAGGTAATGGATTGTGGTCTGGTCTGGTCACACTTGAAGAAACACTTGGAACTGCCAAGATTAGGAAAGAAGTAGGTAAAAGGTAATTCCTACAGGAGGAGATCGCGACCACTGACTCATTGACCACCTACTTAAATGATACCACCTACTCAAAAGAAGACAATGAAGGAAGAAAGTGTCTGCTCATTAATTTACTTGAGGGGTGAAGAAGAAAGAACGTCTCATTAAGGAAAATAACAATGAATATGTATTAAGTGTCTAAATGTGAGAATTTTTGAGACAAGGGTGTGCTGTCTTGAGACAGGCACCCATTCACACACATCAATGAAATTAATTTGAAAATACCTCGACTCTGTGTGTTACTGGCTTGCATGCTGGGTAAATGAACCCTGTTTGTGGGACAACAGTGGCACAGGAGGAGGAATGGCAACATGGCAGGGTGGCCAGCGAGAGCAGGACTGCTTCTTTTGGAGTACTATGGAGTTAGATCAGCTTTAGGTTCGTCATGAAACGGCAACCAGAGTTGCTCTTTTTATATTTTTTTTCTTTCTTTTTTTTATTTTTTTTCCCCCAGCTACATTCTATGTTTCTTGATTACTTTCTCATAGCAAGTTTCCTCCCTCACCTTCTCTCTGCCTATACCACGTGGCTGCAATGCAGTTAGTTGATTGTTTATACTAGCTGCTCCCATTCTGCACTGCCTAAGTGTTTTTATGTGGGTGGATGTACACTAATGTGACTGTTATCTCAGAAGCTGAAGAGATGCTGTAGTACAACGCCCCTGCACAGAGGAGCTTTATCCACAGTGCCTCTTCATGCAGGGTCTTCAGTTTTACACAGCAGTGGCTCTTCTGGGAGAAAATCTATTGAATTTCAAGCCAGGTGATCTTGTTCCTTGTCCCTGGCTGCCAGAGCTGGTTATGCAGAAGATTGGGGGGCGGGGGGCGGGGATAATTTTTATCAGTTCACAATACATCTAGGGAATTTCTTAGACATATAGTATGAAAAAGAGCAATTGTTCCATGAGAACACAGCAGGCTTCTTGTTGATAAATGCAGATGACTCAGGGAAAATGTGATAAGACTAAGCTACTGAAATAACATACATGATTTCAGGGATGTTAGTGTCTTAGAATCACAGCTATCCCTTACCGGGCACTAGTACCAATAGTAGTGAATTAAAGATTATGGATCAATCCCTTATTGCATTATCTTGTATATACCTTTTTATAGCTAAAAGGCTTCTGCATGTTTTGTATTTATTTTTTAGCTCTTGTTACTGCTGCACGCGAATCTAGTGCTGCTAAGATACATCAGCTGCAGTCTGCATTGAAAAGCATTGCTTGTGAAATTGAATTACTGAATGAGAAGCAAAGCCTTTGTGAAAGACAGAATGCTGCACTGTGGTATGTTTTCATTTGAACAAGGAAAACCATACTAGCGAGATGATTAAGGAGAACTGAAATGTTATCAAAACATGCTGAGTAGTGCTTGGCCCTCACCCCTGCAGCTAGCCACAAATGTTCCTAGGCAACTCTTTGCTGCAGCAGCAAGCCTGGTTTTTAAGAACTATTTTGTTGAAGAGCAGAGCCTGCCTGCTGCTGCCTGCCCTCTGTAGCCCTGACAAGCTCTCTTAGGGAAAATCGTCTGCAGCTTCACTTCTCACACCAGCAGGGAGAGTTTTCTTTTTCAACAATTAATGTTAAGGAACTACTACAGACAAAAATCATAGTTTTCAGTTAAAACAAGAACAGTGGAAGGAACTCTGAATCAGTTACTGTGCTAGAGACCCATCTTCCTCTTCAAGAGTTACCCCAAGAGGGTACAGAGACTTGGGAGATATTTGTTTTCTCCCTGCCAGATTTCATGTTACTGTCACCTTCTGCCTTGCTGCTAGAGCTGTTCAAAAATAAATCGCAATGCATTTTCTTAGGGGAAGCCTGAATTCTTGATTCTTTCAATGCTTGCAAGCAGCCGTTCCATTTTTAATGAAACTTGTGCAAAATAATCTCATCAGTAAAAGTAAAGCTTTGATAAAGTTATAATACAAATAACTGAAAGCTGTTTCATTGGAATGCAAGGTCTTAGATGGTCTTCATCACAGGTACTGCTGCATGTCATGCTTTATAGTACATATAGTGCTATAGTAGACTGAGTTGCTAACATATGGATAGGCAAGTATTCATTTCAACGAACATCTGAACCAAGTCTTCGATCTGAATGAATGGTAGGAAATATAATTTTCATCTATTTTTTTTTTTTTTTCCAGTGAGGAACAGGAATACTTGCGGACACAGTATAAAGAAAGAGTAGACTTGCTGAATGAAAGGATGGCAACAAAAGTTAACACAAATGTTCTCTTAATTGAAACTTGTGATAAAACAAGAGATACAGAAAGAGAAATAATCAGGGCGAGGGCAGCATTAGCAGAATTGAAAGAAAAAATAGCTGAAAAAATAAGTAAACTTGAGAAAGAGAAAGAAGAATGTGATAAAAAGGTAAAGGTTTTGAAATGTACTTCACAGTAAATTACCTTAGAAATTATTGCAGATGTTGTATTTTGCTTTCTCATATGGTGCTAACGTATGGCTCCACAGCAGCACAAACAGAACAGTGACTCTTTTGACATCAGGTGCGCACATGCTGTTTTGACTTCTGTATACATGTACTTATCTGTATGTGGTGTGTATACATATACACATAAACACCCACACATCAAAATTGCATGGTATATGAAATTTGTTTTCTAGCAGCACATCTCAGAATGTCATGTCTGTATTGGTGCTTCTTACTGACTGTGGGACAAATAATCATGTACTGGGAACTCAACCCCTCCAGGCAAACTGCTTAAAATAAAGGTACCTATATTTTCCAGCAAGCTCTGAGATAAGGTTTTACTGGTTTTTTTATATTCTGCCCTACTTTCAGTTGTGTATATTTGATATTCTTTCTGAACAATAACATAAAAACAGATGATCAGATTAAAAGAAAACTTTCTGGTAGAAAATATCATATAATCAGATTCCTACACTGGAATAAAATCACATGAAGTTTTGACAGATCAGGTCCTAATTTGCTTGTTATATTAATTAATTATTGTTTCTTTTTCTTATAGAATTTTGCCATTTGGTACATAGCTGTGGCTTTTGCAGAAAATTATTTTCTTCCAGGGTAAATTTTGTGCTCATTTAATTTTGGAAGGCTTCAGATGTTTTAATATAAATTTTTAAACATTGTACCGTACATTGCTCAATTAATTGTATGATTTTTAATGTAGAAGAGAGAAATGAAAAAAATCCTCGATACTCAGGAGGCAAACAATTCCAAGAAACAGCAGGAATTTGAAAACTTGAATATAAAATCTTTGGACCTACAGAATTTGATAAGTCTGAGTTCAATGGTAAGTTATATAGAAAATTGTTTCGGTTCATTAATGCAAAGATCAAAATTCAATTCATAATTGGTCAATGTAAGGGGAATTTATAGAGAAACACAGTCCCTACCTCTTAAGAAGAAAAATAAGCTTGCATGATGTCTAATTGACTGACATTATTAACTGTTAGTTAATCAGTTATAAAGTCACTTTAAAAAATAGAAGGTCCATATAGACTGTTTTTACCAGCTTAATGAAACAGTTGGCTACTATGTGCTCGTCATTCTATTTATCAGGACATTGTTACAGGGAATATTAAAAAAAAGTCATTGAGAGGATGACTTGGCTCCCAGTCCTGCACATCGCTCTGGTAGAGGTAGTTGGAGGACTAGCTGAAAAAGAGACATGATAATCAACAGATATTTAGTGGATGCAAACTATGATGTAAGAGGAAGAAATAGGAAGAAATTTAGAAAAGAAGGCTGTTCAGATATTATGAAAGAGTTTGTACTGGAAAAGTGTTGTAGGAACTAAAATATGCCCAACCTCCTGGGAATGCATTCAGCAGTGTAAGTAACTCCACACTGGTGGACATGGCAATTTTAAGGAGGCTCAGGATCTGGAAAGTCAAGGCTAATAGGGCTAAAAGACAACCAGGCTTTCTTCGTCTGCCACCTATTTAATATGGGCTTCTAGTTCAACCCTGCCTACTCTAAAACTACTTTTCCCTTTTTGCAGGGATAACTTATCAGAGAAAAGTAAGGAAAGATCAGTGTCTTCATCTTTCCTTTTATGATTTCTTGCAGAGTTAACTCAAACTATGTGCATTCAGTTTGATATCTGCTAAGTTACCTCAGGACTCCTGAAAGCAACCATACTGCAAAACTAATACTTGTGTAATGAGCTGAGCCAAACTGAGATGTAAAACATCCATTTTCTGTCCCAGTCTTGCTAACTTCTGTCAGAAGCACTGCTGCCCTCCCAGTAAAAGTCCTTTCTGTCTGAATGAGTACCATGTTAGTAAAAATTCCAGAACTGCACCTGAGTTACCTCTGCAGCGAGGTTCCCTTGAATGACAGATTTCATAGGTTAATTTTTTAAAGTGTCTTTTCATTACCAACCTGCACTGATTATTTTTTTTTAACTCTTTCAGTGATTAAATACAGTAAATACAGCCTTAACTACTGCTTCCTCAATATTCTTTCTTTGCAGGCTGTAGCCATTTTGACTGTGAAATCTCAGAGTGGCTAGAAAATAGCAGTCTCATGCAGATGTTATGAAATCTTAAAAAAAACAAAACAAAACAAAAATACCGACCAGTGGCAGTAAAGGCATTCATTATCTGCTGTTTTGGAAATTTCAGATGTTTTTGACATAGTCTGTTATATTTTTATAGGCTATATTTAATGAGGAAAGCCTCATAGCAAAACTGAAAGAAAAAAGCAAGCAACTGGAAAAAACCCTGGAATTAAAAAAGACAGACATGCTGGCACTCTCAGAGAAGAAGTAAGAATTATTATACCATTTGATTTGATCTTTTTGCTAAACCTGCATTAATGTTTTCTGAGGGAATTTTTGCCCAGTGTTTAAGAAGAACCAGCCAAATTCTATAAAGTATGTGAATTATGTAATGGGAATCTTTCTATTGGCATCAGTGGGCATACAGTAAAGACTTGGAGGACAGCTGAAGTTAATCTAAATTAACTGTCAGGGAACAAATATTCACAAACAGTGCCCTTTGGGCTAGAGTTATACTGTTATTCTAACAATACACATGGTTGGAAAGTCAGTCATTACTGCCTACATATGCTATCATTGTCCTATCAGCTGGAATACTTACATTTGCTGTGGCACAGAGATTTCTTCTGTATGTTACCTGAGATGCAAAGCATGACAAATGATGTGAATAAGCAAAATAATCCAAATATCATTCTATGGGCTTGCCTATGTTACACCCATGGAGCTCAATGTGGAGATCCTCAATTTAATATTATCCAGGCTAGCTCCATAGCTGCTTCTCTTCTGATGCTGCCATAGGCCTTCTGAAGGGTTATATGACCAAAGAGATGGGGAGAAAAACTCAGACTTTTCCTGGTGATTCAAACTTCTTTTTTGAACCCATTTCTCTGTACAAGCTGAGCTGAGAATCCCTACAAAGAAGAAAATATAAGTTCTTGGAAACTTGGCTAAAATTATTGCTCTGAACTCCACCATTTTTCTTGATGGCAGAACTAATTCATTAATGTCTTCATGAAATGAATGTTGCCATTAATTAACAATGTAATTACTGTAAAAAATGAGCTGTAGCCAGCATCCGGCTGTGGCTCTTGATCCTGTAGGCAGTTATAAATTGCTTATCTTTACTCTCCTGAGTATTAACTTCAGTAGAAATATTTGTACTAGGGAAGTTGACCATGCTCATGTTTCGAGGGTCCAAACAGTTATGATCTGGTGACAACCACAGAGCTGTGGGCTATGGTGAATTTCATAGCCTGGGTGTAACAGAAGCATTGTCTTTCTGTTCTTTTTGTGCTGCATTTTTATAGCTGCTGTTTTGTGAATGTCTTTATTTGTTTTAGAGTGGTTGTCCTTCATAACTTATTCTACTATTTAATGTAACAGATGAGTTTGGCAGTTGAGTTAAAGAAAGGATCTGGTCAATGTATTTTTAATTTCACAGTGTTTGGCACATGCTCTCAAAGCCTGGTCAATATGGATTTCTGGTTCTGTATTTGTTTGCTATAAGGTTACTAGGATGCTGGGGATTTCTATTCCTCTTTTTTCTTTTTGATGTCCTCTCCTCCTCCATATCAGATTTCTTTCTTCAGACACTTCTTTAGGTAGGCTCATGCTTTTTGCATGACTCCTGTTTTGTATGGAAGATAGAAAAAGGAAGTGACTATCCCTTGTTCTGACTGCATCCTGTAAAACATACAAATGCACAATGTTCATCCAAGCAAGAAATATAAATCTATGCACAAACTTTCCAATTTTAACCTGTAGACCTGTTGCTAGTAGAACTTACCTACCTGAAAGCCTATCTGCTTTCTCCTTGTGTACTTTTTCTATCAGTTTGTCTATAGAAAATATTGCCTCTTCCCACAGGCCTTCCTTGGCTTATATTTTGTATTTTAAGATCCTGTAGTAGAAAGCCTCCTAGTTCTCTATGTCCTTACCTTCTTTGCAGGTTGTATTCTCATCAGGTATATTAGAGGAAAGTAATGAAAAAAGACAGTTGAATGGAATAGAACTCAAATATATGTAGGCATAGCTTATGTTCACATGAGGGGCCTGAGAATAAGAATGCATGCTTTATTTCTTTTTAATATTTTTTTGTTAATGCCCTCCTAAATATGTCTACATTGGCTTTGTTTAATAGGATTCAGCTTGACTCTGAATTACTGCTTTTACAATCAAAAATTGCCCAAGAAAAGGAAGATTTCAATAAGGAACTTGAAAAGGTAAGAGAGATATTTTTATTCTGGCTCAGAGTTTTTACTAGGCCTTGTCTTGTTGAAATACTCAATGAGAACAGGCCTGCACAAAGTGTGACATGTGAGGTGCTTTAGGTGCTTTGATTTGCCTGTGCCTCTGTGCTTGATGAGTGCAAGCAGGGAGAAGAGGGACAAACATTTGCAGGACATGTGGCTTCTACCTTCTACTATACTTGGGTTTTGGAAGCCATGATGGAGGTAGGGGCAAGATCTTCTCTTCAATTGAAAGACTTAAGGGGCACTGACAGGTGGGGTAAGCTTGAGGGTCTTGTGTGCTGGGATATAAGGGAATAGAGGGTTATGAGATTAGGATGTTGATTTGGGAGGGAGTATATGTGCAGCAAGAGAATGGGGCAGACAGATGTATGTAGGAGGATTGTGGGGAGATTTGTTAACAAGGATGAGGTTGGGGTCCTGGTCTGGAAAGCTGAGTGTGCAGTTTTCATCCTTGTTGACTTGCTCCATGCTTTTTAATATTATTATTAGCTTTTATTGCATGTGGGGAAAATGTAACTAGTGGCGGCACTCCATCTGCTCAACCTGTGAAGGAATGCCGACTGCCTGAGATTATTGTTGTTATGTAGACTACACACATCTATCGGGGGTGGTTTCCTAGCTATGTTCATAACTTCTCCAAAGGTGTACACATCAAACAAGATGCTGGTCCATTAAAAATGCTGCCATACTGACATTAGGCAGCACTAGGTGGGAACCACATTCTTCCCATCCTATGGCAACCCCACCTGCTCTTCTACTGCCTTCCTACCATCAAAAGCCAGGACCCCACTCATCATCTTCCTACTTCCTTTTTCTCTTCCATCTTCCTGCCCTTGCCTCATTCAGGCAGGATCCATGACTCCTGCTTCCTTCCATCCTGATATTGCATGCCCACCGTCCCAGTGTTCCTTCATTATCAAGCTTTCCTCATTTCTGCTTTATCACTCTTTGTAGTCCACACAGGGGAAGTCACTGCCTCCAGCTGGAGCAAGGCAACATGTGTCTGGGAGCAGCATGCAGCTTGCAGGCTGCTTCAGAGTGGTGGATTTGAATGAGGCCGTGGAAATGAAGATCCAGAAACATGATCTTGATGTGACATCTATATATGTTAATCACACACGTACTGTGAATCTTGATTCATTGTAAAGTTCTCCAAGATTTTTTTGATTAAAGTAACTATAGCAGTATAAAATGTTGTTATAAGGTAAAACGGAGATAGAAATAATAAGCTACCATCTATGGTCCTTATTTCTAGACTAAGGAAGATCTAAGCAATGCTAAATACCTGAATAAAAAACTTAAATCAGAAAATAAAGCTGTGCGCCAAAAGTATGAACAAGTACTGGAAGAAGAACAATGCTGGGCTATAAAAAGGGATGAGATGGCGGCAAAGTAAGTTTCACCTGTCAGCTTTTTAATACAGATTTCTTAAGTTTGTGATTTTATGACTAAGGATTTTCTTGCTATAGTGAGATCATGTTTCTGACAAGGTATCTAACATTTCTTTTTTATTCTGGTAGATTGGGGAAATTATCTGTTTTGTTGGATGAAAAGCTTGAATTTCTGGCAAATCATATGATGGAAAAGAAAAACCTAGAGAAAGAGATTGAAAATCTTGAAGACAGCCTACTGTATGTAGTTTTCCAATCTTGACAACAGTAAATGGCCTCAGTACTGTTTACTCAGGAGTTCAGCTGGTTTAAGTGATTCTGAAGTGTAACATTCAATAGGGAAGTTAAATGGGTTTATAAACTATACTAGTAGGCTGGTATGAAACTTCATACAAAAAAGAGGTTAGCTGCCAGTTACCCTAATTTAATCTGCAGTTTCTTGTCACCAGGCAATGCACATACAAATAGTGAAGCTATTGAAGCAATGCAGAATGTAAAACTTACAAACAGTTGGGACTGTGAACTCCATAGTGTGGTACCAGGTCTTGGACCAAGCCACTACCATTTTATGGTGGTATCTGAGGAAATCTGCTTTTACTCAGATAAAGCTAAGTAAGCACAGATTTGCCCTGTGCACAGAAGTGCTCTGCAAAAGAAATCTTTGGCTTGTGTAGTCTAAGCAGAACAGACGTCCTGTGCCCTGTGCAGTGGGGGATGGCTGGCAGGAGCATGGTCAAAGCACTGCAGCTGTCTGTTAGCCTGTAGTTGGTGGAAGAGATTTGGGATTTTGCTGCCATAGGGTGAGGGTAGGCCCATGTGTGCTGACCCCAGATATCCTGCTTTTGACCCATTTCATCTATTTGATAGAGAATCAGGAGATCAAGGCCTTACATTACACGCTAATAATCAAATTCTGTCATGTAACAAAGGTAATCCTGAGAAATGGGACAGCCTTTCTTTTTGTCTCTGCTGGAGTCTCATCCTTTGCAAGAGAAAGTAAAAAGGTTCAGCCAATTAATCTTATGTCCCTCAAACTTAGCAGAGCCAAATATTTGCATGCACTCTGTGTTTTGAATGACACCAATTGTCCTGGTTCTGTGCAATATCTTCACAGTGTGGCACTGAAGGGGCTGTGCTCCTGGGGTCTTCCTGTTATCTAAATCCTCCTGAGGAATGTTTTGTTAATATGGAGTTGCCCTACTTGTGGATATAATTGTAACTAAAAAGTAAGAAAATAACTGCTCACCTCCCTTTTCATCCTGAATAAGAAAACATACAATACATTTATTCTGCTTTGTAGGAAAAGAAGTACATTTTTATCTTGATAGGATCAGTGCCTGCATTTTTCCTGGCAAAGGAAGTATTGTTGCCATGTAAACGTGGGAAGCAGAAAATAAGACCATGAGGTAGTCACACACTGCCAAAAAGGAGGTAGCCACGCACTGCTAAAGAGGACGAGAATTTGTAATGAAGTGCTATGTATATACAGTATAAAACTAAGTTAACAAGATAATGAGGTGAAATAAGCATCGCATAGTATCTTGATGCCAATTGGATATCTACACTAATGATAGTAAAGAAAAGAGTTGTAAGAGCTTTCTCCCAGAGACAATCAGCCTTTAATTTCAGACTCTTAAACTAGACTACCTGGAACTGTGCAAAATGCACCGCAGCTCTGATCCCTTAGAAAAACTGATTGTAAAATTCCCTTCTCCCAGTCCCTGTCCCCATACTTCCTTAGGTTTTTATTTTATGTCTGTACATAATTATCTTGTTCTGTGAATTTTCACTAGCTTCACAACATCTCCCTATATCAAACCCCAAATAATTTAATTTCAGTGGACATCACAGACCTCCCAGTCACTTTAACAGGGCCACCAAACTGGAAATCAAAATTCTTTTGTCAAATTTTTTTTTTCTAAAAGTAATATGCAATATATTCAGAATCTCACTATTCACCTTATAAGATTAACCGATTATTTATTTTTTTTAATGAGCAATTTCAAATGAAGTCTGTCAGATTTCATGCAAAGAGGGCAGTCTTCAATTGATTAAACCCTCTGAACTGAGCAGTTGACAATAATGAATGTAGTTTTGGAAAGTATGGAACAGAAGTCTAATTTTTCAGTGTTTTCTAATAATTATTTAGGATGCATTCTGCTACTAGTAAAATGCCTTGCAGTGCTGGCTCCATACATTTAGCTTTGCATTTAGAACAATAAAACCTTTGGAAGAAAGCACCATACTATCCCTTTGTAAATCCATGTGGGGTTTGGAGTAGGTGCTTCCCACCACCTTTGTGTCTCGAAGAAGTGAGAATCACTGGTTTCATACTACCAGCCTTTTTATTGTATTGAACTCTCCTAGAATGGGTCGAATATGTATAAAGTTCATGCATTTTAGTATTTATCACACATAATACACTGGAAAATACATACACAATTAAAATGAATTGATTTGTCCATCTGGCCAGAAGTTCTACTTCTGACAATGCTCATTTGTAGTATTTGCTACTAATACATTAGAGTAATTGTTCATTTCTGAAACATCTGTTCTTCTGTTTTGCATTTGTTTATTGTTTCTGGCTTGAAAAAAATACTCCTGGATTTGCCTTGGTCCCTAACAAGACCCTCTGAATTTTAAACTGATGTTTCTAACCTGAGAAACAACAATGTGTTAACACATAGCTATGGTTGAACACTATAATATGTGTAGGTTTTTGAGATGTGACCCAAGGTACCATATTGTCTCTCTCCAACTAGTGTTAGCATGTTGGTTGGTGGGAAGGAAATTTTGAAAAACTGTACTAAAATTTTGACTTAGAGTAAGCACTTTCCAAATCTTCAGCATTATTTCTGAAAGCTTATCTTTCTCCCCCCCCTAGAAATGCTACAAAGAGCTATGCAGAAGAGCTGGCATCTCTAAAGCAAGACTTGAAGACAGAAAATAAGACAAGGTAGGATAAACTAGAAAGTGTGCATTGTATCTTTAAAACAAAGCAGCAAATTAATGAATTACCGCATCTTGTTGGTGCTGTTATATAAGAGATATAAACCCAAAGCCTTACTGTGTAAATATTCAGTGATATGATAGCAGATAAAAGGACATCTCCTCAAGTATATCCAAGGTTTCATTTGTATATTATTGCTATACTGCCAAGTGGTGAGAACCACTGAACTTACCGTATAAGTGGCTTTTAATCATTATGGCACTAAGTGTTCTAATTTATTTTATAAGCTATTTGGGATTTTCCCAGGATATGGACACTTATGTAAATTGTAAAACTGCATTTTTTAATTTATTCGTTTTAATTAATTTCAATTAATGTTCATTGGTAGCTGATCCCGCACCTCTGAGGTCAATGAGAGCTTTGCCATTGAATTTGATGAGAAAAAAGTGTCTCAGTTCCCTGTAGTATCAAGCACCCATAGCTCCAGCTAGGAAGTATGGGAACTTTGTGTACTGAACACCTTTCAAAATCAGGTCCTCAGACTGGTGGGATCTGGGGTTCCAGCTGTCATATACACAAAGCCTTTGACTGAGTCTGTAAAAATGAGATATCCTTGCATTTTCAGATATTTCATCTTTCTTCCTTGGATTTATGTATTTTTCATTACTTAAGCAGTGTCTTCTACTGAATCTGTCTTTTTAGGAAACTTTTAGAGAGAATTGTAAGGAGCATGTTACACAAAAGTCACAAAAAGACAGGGTTATTTTACCTGTATTCAGAACATCTGCCATGAAGTAGTTTGCATCACTCTTCATATACAGAGACATGTCTACCCACAGTGGTGTGAGGTACCTATAGAAAGAGCCTTGAGTTGGATAAATCTAAGTGAATGATTGTAGCTGGAGTTAAAGTGAGAGTGATATAAAGGTTTCCTGCTAGTTTTGAGTTTCTTAGCACCTGCCAGATTTCAACTGAAGCTCTTGGGGGTCTGTTCATACTGTTTGTCTAAACTCAGTTTTGTGTGTCTGGTTCTTGAGGTGCTATCATTCCACACCAATATGGAGATGCCTTCTTGTCAGAGCATTAAGACCTATGTACTTGATAGGTTTTGGGGGCATTCTTTTTTTTTCTTCCATAAATGCCTCCTTGTATGTGAGATCCCTGATAGGATTTTCACCTCCACTTCATTACTGGCAAGAAAAAAAGTTAATTCAGGAAAGTACTTAGCCCCCTACAGTTGGTAGGATGCTCTCCAAAATAAACCCATTGTCTGCTCAGCTGTTTCAGACTAGCTCTGCAGCTCTGACTTCTCATTTTATTATTCTGCCATGTAAGGTGCAAAGAGATCTGGAGATTTCTTGGTCATCTGGTCCTGTCTGGTTCTCTCCTGAATATTGCATCATAATTTTGTCTTCCAAAAATAATCATACTCAATCCAAAAAGCCGTTGTTGCTTTCCCCCCTTACTCTCATTAAGATGTCATTCTGAAATCTTATTATTTTGATGAATAGTAAGAAAATAGGTTTTTTCTGACTTCCAGTCTGCATTTTCACATAGACAGCTAGTGCCTTTTTGGTTTTGTATCAGTGTAGTCTTTTATCCTTTTCACAGTTTACAAACCCTAGAGTTTTATGAATGTGAAATCTTGTCCATTCCAACTTTCCAATTTGCTAAGCTAAATTAACTAAATTATTCGGTCCAGACTTATGCTAACTAATTTTAGGTAGAAAACAGAGGCACTTAAGTGAGACTAGTCACCTTAAGACTCCTTCTCCAGGTTCAGTAGAGGTTTTTCTGTCTTTTCATGCATCTCTCCTAGATTTTGTCAGGATCCCAGACTTCTATTTGAACCACTTTGATTGTAGTCCTGAAATTACAGGTTATATGTTTGAGTCTTCCAATCACTCAAATTAGGCTTGCAGTGCCTCTGATAATGTTGTCTCCCTTCTCTGTTTTTTCTCCCAATTTCAATTTATTTCTGCTTATGTGTCTGTCACTAGAGTAATGCTTCATTGGAAGCTACTGTACTTAGCAAAGCAGAGGGAACTCTTTTTCTCAGAGGAGGAGAATACAAACAGAAAAGTTAATGAAAGAATAGAGGCTGGCAAAAAAAGGCATGCTGAACTACTTCTGGAGGTATGTATGTTGAACAACAGGTATTATAACCCATTACATCCAGTGTTATGATACATTCATGCTGTACATAATCAGAGTAAACTGACACCTAAGTAAGTAACCTCCAAAGGCGAATTCTTTGTAAGCTATTAAACCTGATATGATATCAGGTCTAATGATCTTCAGTATCTAAAAATCGAAATATCTCCATGCTTGGAGACATTCAAAAGCCATTTGACTATGGTCCTGGCCAACTTGCTCCAAGTGGCCCTGCTTGAGCAGGGGGTCAGACACGATGACTTCCAGAGGTCCCTTCCAACCTCAACTATTCTGTGATCCTGTGATCTGACCTTAACTCCTATTAATAACCATTTTAAAGCAATTATTTTTCTTAGCAGATGTTGTGTTTTAAATGCAGATTGCTCTCATTTTGCTCTAATTGCTTATTTCTGAGTGGTCCACGTAGACATTACGTATTTCAGAAATCACTGACCTTCATTTTGCTTTCCATTATGAGATTGAAGACCTTGAGAAAAAGCTTTTTCAGTCTGAAAAGCAAGCCAAAGCCCTGAGTGAAGAAGCAAGTAAGAGGGAAAATGATTACAGGAATTATAATGAGGATTTTTCTATCAAAATAAAATGTCTGGAGGTAAGTTTCATTGTTCTTTTTATTTACCTTGGGAAGATTTCTAATGGATGAATTGGTAGTGTTTGTTGCACCTCATTGCAGCTATGCTCATTGGAGCTATGCTCAAATGTGACCCATCTGTCAGTAATTGTTTCAAGAAAATTCTCTACTTTTCAGGTTGGTGTTTTGTTGTTTGGTTTTTTTAATGGTCAAAAACACTTAAGACCCTTAGATTGAGACACTGGAGTCAGTACACAACTATATAAGTACATGTATGTATATATATTCATGTACGTGTGGGCATCTATGTCAAAAGAATGCAGTGAAGGTGTTTCTCAGAAGGGATGCCTCCCATTTTAAAATAAAAATATGTGCAGGACCAGATTCATTCCTGAGATGCATCCAGTTTAGCTTTGTAGTGAGCCTCCCAATGTGTAACCTGTTCATGTAGAATTTGTTTCATCATTTTTGGGTAAACAGGCCAACATTCATGGAGATATGACATCTTGATTTTAGACACTGGTCAAAGTCTCCTCTGAATTATTGTTGTTGTAAATCCATTGGAGTGACTGATGGTGTGCAAGACATAACCCAAAGCTACTTAGTGTCAGTGTTCTTTAAAACACTGATGAGCTTTCTTTCCCAAAGAAAGTAGGACAGACACTGAAATGCTGAATATGAACTATGCAGAGCTTTCAAAGATTTCAAGCGCTTCTCTGGTCTTTGGTATATAGCATACCCTCTATCTCCAGGGAAACTGATTCATGGTCAACAGTCGGATTGGAGAGAGGATAAATCACATGCCAGGAGTGTAAGAAATATTCTCTTTGTACATCTGAGCTTAGAAAGGTAGATTTACAGAAGGCCTTGAAGATCTTTGGAGAGGTTATGCTCCCATATCACACAAGACAGTTATGGTCATATAACTGCTCAAGCTTCCCTAAAAATGAGTGCTGGGACTGTCACTGCTAAGTAAACAGTTGCGCTGGATTCATTCTCATGCTCTTTCTGGCAGTTGAGCTATGCAGAGTATACAAAAAACACGCTAAATATACCTTGACACTCTCTGTCTTTCCTTTAATATGATCCATTCTAAAAGAGTTTTCCCCCCCATCTAATAGTCATCAGAAGGTTGCCATTTCCTTTGTGGCCTGGACAGAGCCAGATTGAAAAAGTAATTGTAACTGTTTATTTTCATTCAGTGATGCGCTCTAGCATTTTCTCCTTTTCTAGCTGTTTTCCTGCTTTGCTTTCATTTCCTACCATTTTGATGAAACAATTGAAGTTGCTTTTTTTCCTTCCCCGTTTTGCTTTTGGAGCTTTCAGCATTCTCTTGCACTTGCTCTCCACTGTTTTCACCTGCAAAATGATTCTGTCTGAATGCTGTCTCATGGAGGTGGTCTGTGTAAGGGGAATAAATTCCTTTGTAAGAGTCATGTCAGATCAGGTTCATTCTGCTCTGTCTGGAGCATCATGATGATGCATGATATCAAATTAGTCCATAGAAATGAGACTCAGATCACCTTTCTTTCTCTGCCTTCTTCAATTATCTGTATCTGCCAAGGGAGCCATTTCATCTATCCTCCTCCATGTTTTCCAGTTTTTTCATTCTTTTTACCCATTCTTCTATTTCAGTCCTTAAAAAAAAAAATACAGCTCATGAGCATACCCAAACATCTATACTTGAGGTTTTCTGATATTTCTAGTCTTTGATCATAGAAGTGGATGTGACTTACCCGACTTCAGAGTCTCAGAGGGTACAAAAACTTGTAGTGCAGCATTTGATGTTAATGTCCTGTAAAGAAGCAAGTTCAGAGTCCTGGTGTTACACTTCACATCCTGGGCCCAGTTTCATTTCTTTGTATACCTTTATTCCTTCGGTATCATCTTGTCTCTCTCTTAATATTGTTCTTCAAGTCTCCCAGTCTATATAGGTTGTTCCTGTTCTCCCTTTTTGTATTTTTATGTGTTGCAGCAAAAGAGAAGAGATGTATTTTTCCAATGCAAAGTCATTTAACTCATGGCTTGTGTTCCTTTGGCCTAAAACAAGATGAGATTCCACTATGCTGAGAGATGCACATACACTGAATTAGACTTTTTTTTTCCCCTTTAAAATCAAAGGTCAGATTTTTTTTAAAGCTAAGGAATGAGACAGAGAAAGATTAAAGTGTACAGACTTGTAGTGGTATTTAGGTGATGATCTGCTTAGTCTTTAAGAGCTAATAGTATCTTCTTCCCCATGCTGATGTAACGGAGTGCAAAGATTCCCAGGCTGGTAAGTCTGTGCAGCCCCGTTATGGGGGGATGTATGGGTCAGATCCAGGAGCGCTGTAGTTACATTTGTATCCAACAAATATTACTATGATTGAAAAAAAATTTGCTTATGGCTGGGCATGGAGCAACAATGTGAGACAGGTCAAGCCACAAAATTACATGCTGGTAGGAAAGGACATGTGGAATAATGTGAAAGCCCTCCATGTTTGTGGTAAGATAAAGAAATACTAGTTTTGCTTCAGTGATGGGTCAGCAGAATCAAATGCCTAGTATACTAATGCCAGCATCAGAAAAGTAACATCTCAGGCAAGAATAGGGAAGGAACCAGTTAGCAAGCATACCTAGACAACTCAGATGCCTTCAGATCATCTGAGTCTGACGAAATTCACCTTCAGGTAGTTAAGTGGCTGAAGCCATTTTGGAGCTATTCATGGTTATATTTAAGTGCACATCAAGAATAGGTGAGCAAAGCTCGAATCAACTTCAGTTTCAAAAATAGCCCTACTGGGTAAGACACGATGTTGGTCCTACCAGGATCCTGTCTTCTACAGTGATCAATAGTCCTTCTTGGAGAAGTAATGCAAGAACAGTAAAATATAGACTGACCCTTCTTCTGTATAATTTCCGTGACAAATGAAGTGTCAGGGACTTCTTTGGATGGAGATGGTATCTGCATTTAATAGCCTTTGATGGAATTTTATGCTATGCTGGATCTTCAGTGCAATATTCTCTTATCACTGATTGATTCTTTTAGCTCATATATACATTTATCCTCCATAACAACCTATAACATATAATTTATTTAATAAGGACAATAATTTTCTTTTGTTTTAAACCCGCTGTCTCACAAGTTTATTGGCATCTTGCAGTTCTTGCGTTACAAGAAACAATGAATAACTGTTGTCTTCTCATCTTCTCCAGCAAAGGTGTGTGATTTTATACACCTTTATTGTGTGTGTCCTCAGTTGTCTCTTTTTCAGGCTGAAGAATCCCAGGTACAAAAACAGTTGGAAAATCATCCTAGATAATGGTTACCCATGGTTTACTGACAAAACAGAATAATGGTCCACATTAGTTTGCGGGAGGTCTGCTCTCAGCCTGGAATTAATCTGTAATTATTTCCTTCATGACTCAAGTGATAGGATAGAGTGAATACTTATTGTATCTGCAGATGACAAACATGGTAAGAGTGGGAGCATGCTCTGCAGGGCAGAAGAACTAGAATTCAGAATTATTTTAGCAAGCTGGAGAAGTAATTTTGGGGAAAAAAGATAATAAAATCCCCGTACAACTCCACCACAAGGCAGGTGTTTAGGCAGTGATAAATAGTATTAAAGCTGACGAGTTGAACATAAGTCAACAAAGATTTGTAGCAATGAAAAAGGCAACTGTCAAACCAGTCTGTATAAAAAGGCAGATAGCCAGGCAAGGCTTATGATGTAAGTTTTCTACTCCACCTGGTTTTGGTAGGACACAGCTGGAGTACAGTTTTTGGTATTGATCACCTCATTTAAGGAGGATGTAGTTTATTTTGAGGTCCAAGAGGAGCTAAGTAAAGATGATCAGAAAAAAAAGATGTGCAGCTTTTCCATTTACAATAGGTAAATCTAACAGAAAACATGGTAGTAACTACTGAATAAATAAAAATTGATAACAAGGTAATAAGTTTTTCTCCTTGTCCACTTGTTGAGACAAATAACAGGGAAGAGAATAGATTTAACTTAAGAAAAATTTAGGCCCTAAGAAAGCATTGACAGCACAAATAGTAAAACCCTGGAATCAGTTGTCTGAGACACGGTATCTCTACCACTAGGGTTTTTAAGGACAAATCAAACATCTGTCATGGGTACTTAGGTCTAATTGATTCTGCTGTACAGCAAAAAGATGGACTAAGATGACCTTTTGGGATCACTTCCAGTATTCTTTTATCTGTTTTGTTCCCCCCCCCTGCCCCCTCTGGATATGTTGAATTATTTATGCATTTAAATGCTGCTTAGATTATTGATTAATATTTAGTTTCATTAAAGAATGACATCAAAACTGCAACTGAAAATCTGCTTAAAAAAGAACAAGAATTAAACACAAGCAGACTAACCTTGCAAGAAACCCAGAGAGAAACAGAACAGAAGTATGCAAAATACCAAGAACTGAGGAAATCATTTTTAGGTAAGTATTAAGTAGCTCCTCTACATAGGGGGGCATTCTCTTGCTGTTTCCAAAACCAGCGTGCCATAGCCCTTTGTCTGCCTATGGCTCAGGTGATCTATGAAACAAGTATAAACCGAGCTCTTTGCAACAACTGGAGTCTGTAGACATGGCCATAACATAAATATGAAGCATTTTTAAAAATGCCAGACTAGTTAAACAGCTGACTTACTGATAGAACCTAGTTTTATTTATAACAGCTTAACTTTAATGTTCAGTCATTACACTATCTAAAACCCCTTTTCTTGCTTTGTAGAAAAGAAAGATGAAGAGGTACGAGTCAAAAGAGCCATTCAGCAGTCAATCAAAACTACTGAGAAGCTCAAGGAGGACATGGTAATAACTTAAAGCTCAGCTGCACTACTTCTGCAAGTTTCCACCACCAACTTTATTTCCCCTTAGTAAAGTCCAGGTACCTATGGAGGCTGGGGTCGGGGGAGACAGGCTGGGACTGGGGATATACCTTCCTCCCTGCTGCTGTGCTTCCATCTGGGGGATGCCTCAGACCTCAGCTCAACCTGTAATGCAGCAATTATATCAAGCTGCCCTTGTGCTTGATTTGGCATTCCTTAGGCACATGAGCAAGTAAAAAAGAAGCTGGTGAACTAAGGGCATTTGTGAACCTGCTTCTATTCAGATGGTTGCTGCTGCTAGGGCAGGAATTTCTGCCACCTCAGTAGCTCATATTTGAAAAATCTTCCTGTATCCTTGCCTCCTTATCTGTATTTCTCATTTCTTACTTCAGGCATTCTATCAGCACCAGCATGAGCAGAGAGAGAGAAAGTTGTAGAGCTGTGGGGGTAGTTGCAGTTGCTCAAAATGTCTGAGGCATGATACATCTAGTGCTTCCAGCCACAGTGTCCCCACAGAGCTCGCACAGTGACTCTGCCTGTCAGCCACCCTCAGACCTGCTACAGCTGATGAGCCCGAGTGCGGTAGCCACAGTGCATCAGGCATGCTGTGCCTGCACTGGTCATTTTTATGGTGCATACTTAATCAGTCCCAGTATGTACTGCGGCCATTTGCTTATGGTTGCTGGGCATCAGGCAACCTCGCCAGAGGCTGGGCTATACATCCCAGGCAAACAATCAGATTGCTTTTGCTTTCTCTTTCTCTGCCAGAGCAAAACTTTTAAGTGGAAAAGAAACACAGTCACACCTTCTGCTGCTAATAGGAAGAATTAAAATGTCTTTCGGTACTGATAAGCATAAGACAAGCTCAATAAACTACATAAAGGGCTCTTATGAGGCTGGTCAGATTGCAGGATTCGTGCCCCAGTGGTCTCGTAATGGGCAACTCTCTCTGATGAGCTCCACAGAAGCCGCATCAACACAGAAATTGTCTCTGTTCAGAAAACGGGGGAGACCTGTTTCTCCAACCATATTAGAATAGGAATAGCACAACAAAATGGTTGTGTACACCTGAGCCTCCAGTGACAGAAAAGTGATGCTCCTGTCATTGGGTGACCCTGCAGCAGGAAGGTCACTTCACATCAGAGCTTGTTCCTTTCTTGTGGACCATAAGCAATCACTTCCCCACTCTGTATCTCTTCCTCCTCGTTGGTAAGAGGGCATAGATAACCCATCTCAGATGGTACTTTGAAATTTTTAAATGAAAGCTGCCACATAAAAACTGTCTTCATTTAATTACAAAAAACCTATATAAAGATCAGTTAGCAGTGAAGACTTTATTATTAACAGCCGGAGCTGAGGAACGAATTGCGGATCAAGCGTGATGCTGCAACCGGCCAGCTGAAAAATCATACAGAGAGTATGAAGCTGTTAGAACGAGACATCTATGAGATCAACAGGAAACTTGACATTGTGAACACTGAGAACTGCAGATTGAAATTAGTAAGTATATTGAAGTTTGACAGTATTCCTTCCCAGTATGAAGTTCTCTGGACATTTTTCATTTCACAGAGAACTAGCTGTGGAAGATGATGAAACATAAACAGCACAGGGCAAACCAGGCCTTTTAAATGAATGTGTGGGGCTGTGTTTAATTTGGAAGGAAACAAAGAGGAATATCCAAGGTCCAGGCATCTCCCTGAGACATAATCAATACCGTGTATCTACTGCATTCAGTCAGGGATTGTAGGAAAAGGCCTTCCTGCCACATGAAGGGGGCTGAGATGAACGTGAGATGTAGAATAGCCCTGTGCAATTTTGAATATATGCTTTTGAAAATGCTCTGTGTACCTTTCAGGCCCTGGGCTATCAGGGTGGTAGAATCTCCTTCCCTGTAAAACCTGGTCTTATTGCCAACTGTTACCAGGCTGCCATGTAGACCTGAACTCACATTTGTGCAGCCATGTGGGCTATGTTTGCGAGACAATCTGAACCCTGTGCACTGTTGCTGCCTGCAAGCACAGAGCTCTACTGCTGCAAGGGCAGCTGCCTGAATCTGTGGGTGTGCTAGCACTGCAGATGCGAGGTACCAGCTATTCTGCAGCTCTATCTGATTATACCTTTATGGAAACAAAGACTTCCCTTGGGAAGAAAACTCTTGGTTATACTACAAACTTCACTCTCCTTACAATTCACTAACAGAAGCTGAGCAGCTCTGATTTTTCTGATGCCTGTATTGCACCAGGGAATGCTTTTAATTGTGCCTGACCTGGGCCACCTAACCCATTTCAGCCAAACCTGGGACAGTACAAGCTGGGTACTGGTAGAGCTGATCCAACGTGAATGAGTCCATCCTATTTTGGGGGAGCGAGTGAGGAAGAGTTTCCCTTTTTGCACACAATCTATGCTGCTCTGCCTGTTCTCCACATCCTCATCAATTTTATTTGGTAGCATGGACATAGCTGGCTTTGTGTTGATTTTGGCAACTGTTAAAATTTGTTCAACAAGATGAAATGGATGTCATTGTTGAAAGAAAGCCTGTCCAGAGGAATACATTAACCTTTGTATTTCCATAAGCTAAAACTCAGCTTATTCTTCCTGATCTCTCTAGAAACAATGAAACTGTTTGGAAATTATTTAGAAAACTGTGGCAAGTATTCAGTTGTAATTATTTTTTAACAGTGCAATGCGCAGATAAAAGAAGATATTTTTGCAATGAATGCTGAAGCAGAAAACCACAAGTCAGCAACAGTCAAAATCCTGAATGACCTAGCAGTGCTTCATGGTAACATGTTAATAATGGTTTCAAAACAAAAAAGTTTAATTTTTAAAAGAATATGTTTCCATCCTTATGTCTTTTTTTTGGCACAGCAATCTACCACATTTTAACTGTTGTCTCTGTTGTAGATCTTCTTCTGAAGGGATGGTCAGAGGAGAGCTTGATTCAAAAGGTGAATTTCGATTTTCTATCATACTTATTTGCATAAATATATTTCAGTTACCATGTAAAAAATAAAATTTCATATTGCAAATAAGGCACTACAATCTTTAAAGTCATACAGGGGCAAAGTATTAAACCTATGTTTTCCAACACTGTATAGAAGTCCTGGCTATAAAAATAATTTTTCCCAATGTTGTTCCTTTTGCTGGTCTTATATTCAAGCCTTACTTAAACGTGTACATAAAACCAGTTGGGGATAGTCTTCATTTTGAACAGGAATTAAACCAAACTATCATGTAAGTTTTTCTCCAGTTATTCCATCAGAAAGTCAAACAGGTCTGGTGGCCAGTCAAGCTGTGGGAAAACAAGACAAACAAAACAAGTTTCTTAACATTTTGTGAAGGTTTTGTTTGTTTGGGCTTTTTTTAAAGAAAAAATAAATTTTACTCTGTGTCTTTATAGGAATTTCTGGAGAATGAGCAGGAAGTACTGAACACAGTGACAGCTCTAACAAGAAAAATTCAACAACGAGAGGAAAAGATTGGTGATATTAATAGGAGGCTAAAAAATAAGCTGGAAGGACTGACTTCTCTGTTTGACAAAAAATCTAGAATGGATGATCACTTAAAGATACACTAAACTTTTTTCCCAACCTTTTA
Source organism: Astur gentilis (assembly GCF_929443795.1). Lineage (NCBI taxonomy): Eukaryota > Metazoa > Chordata > Aves > Accipitriformes > Accipitridae > Astur > Astur gentilis. Next base: position 17,202,643 of record NC_064904.1, read on the forward strand.
AAAAGTTTTTTCTTTTTCTTTTTTTTTTTTTTTAAATCCCAGAATATGTTAATTCTTAGCAGTTTGTGATAAAACACAAGTAGTACAGCCATGTTCTATCTGATAACTTTGCTGCAGATTGAGACCTAGTGGTACATTTATTAGAAGAACTAGGCGTGCTTTATAACACAGTCTGGATATTATCATCTTTAATTTCCATTTTCTAAAGGGTTGTAATAATAACAGTGAGGGTGTTGTAAAATAGTCTGAGCATCACTGGTCTCTCCAGAACTATATGTTTGCTTTTCAACAAAGGGTAGATAAAGATAACAGACCCCCAAATCCCACAGGTTGTGGTTGCATGGTTATCACTATAGGACTATATGATTGATAATTGTTTATGTTCTTTAGAACTTTACATGTGGGCAATTTGTACTGCTGTTTCCATTTAAATGAACAATATTTGGTACTTCTGTCTTGGGGAGAGGTGGTATTACACAGGGGCCCTGGGCACATACAATCACTTGCTTCAGGGCCTCCTTTTAACTCAGACCTATAGATACCTGTGTTACTTGTTGCTTCACAGAGGTCTCATTTGTAATGAGTCACAGGTTTGGTCACTGAATGACCATTGTCTTGTTCAGAATCTGTTTTTATAAATATTAAAGCTGAAAGGCTATGGCATACAGGCTGCTTTGAAATCATTGTGTGTGGGTAGTGTGGCAGGAAACCAGGGAAAGGAATGATGAATTTTCAGAGGAAGGGAATGGCCCTGGAAGGAAGTCAGGCAGAGAGGGGAAGGATGGTGAACATAGAGCAGAAGAGAATCCTGCTTCATCTGAAAGCCAGCACCAGTATTATTTTCTGTGTCAGTTGTGCAGGGCAGGTTCCTTCACAAGGAGCCTGCACAAAAACATTGCTTAGTCATTCAAAACTGCATGTATTAATTTAGTTGCGTCTACCTAACTCTTTGGCTGCCATTACATTTTTTAATGCTAGTGAGAGAAGGTTTTGCTGAAGGCTAAAGCGCTGGAGCCCAGCAGGAAGGTCAGTGTTTGGATATGCCACGCATGGTCCACAGGGCACACTGCCTTCCTGTAAGCTCTGTTTTTAATAGAGTCCCTCATTCTGCAGCCTTCAAAATCAACACATGATTCTCTAGACCTATCGAAAGATGTACGCTTTACTACAGCTAACATTGCCCAACATTTAAACCCAATACATATAGTCCATACATAGAAATGCACATAAAAGTGTGCGGTCCTTAGTACCACACCTTTTCAAAGGGCTTTTCCTGGACGGTGCTGCACTGGCTGCTCACATGCCTACAGTGCCTGTACTGACGTGACAGTTGTGCAAATGTAGACACAAAACTGTGTTTAGGACATTTTAAAGAAAAATAGGCCTATGACTCAGTTATGGAAATGGTATTTTAACACATGACTTTTAAAACCATACTTTTAGAACTGTCGTCTAGATTGTGTCTGCAAAGTACATATTGTATATAGCAGTACAGACAGCATTTGATTTCCTTAAGGAGATCAATTACTTCCTTAATCCCTAAATAAAACCTTACTTCTGCATGCAAGACCTAGTTTGTTTGCACACTATTTTTAGAAGCAGTGAACTTGTCAATTGGCATTTCAAAGGAAAAAAGCTATCATCAGGAAAGATGTTCAGATGTAATGGAGAAAGAGGAGAGCGACATCTCGAGGCAGCCTGGCTGAGATGACACCCCTCAAAGCCCCTGAGCTGCTGGCAGGCTCTGTCCTTACCAATGTTGATAAGTAATAGAATAGAAAAGGCATTACTGTTGCACTTAAATGTAGAAATACACAGTTATTTGCACTGCTACAGCCAATGATCCATACAGCAGGAAGAGTTTAAATCAAGATTACTCTTCCCTCTGTGTTTAGACCTTCAGCACTGCTCTGCATCTTCTTCTAGACCCTCTATAGCACTAAGTTACCGGTGACTAACATACGGGATACGCACCTTGGGTATCTTCCTGTACAATTCAGAGAGAAGGCTAGAGTCTGTCAGTGAACATTTTGCTTCAGCAAGGCCAAAAGCTCACTTCTGAACAGCCTCAGAAATTCTAGCAATTCTTAGCAAGGTGTTCACATGAAGTATAGATTTTGATGAATGTAGAGCAAAGATAATGGTATCACTTTAAGGAGATAAGCAATCTCCAATTCTTTTTATTAAATCTGTGCTGGTTTTGCACTTCAGTCACTCCAGCAGTTTTTGTCATTGCAGCGGTGATATTGCATAAAGAGCCGTTCTTTTCTCCGCTGCTAAACTCCAGTCCTGCCTGACCACTGCTCTTACAGTAGTACGGGTACAGCTGCACCCACACAGCAAGCAACGTGAGCAGCTGGCACCACCAATACACAGGTGAAATGGGCACAAAGCCCCCTCACGGGAGGAAGCTAAGGTGACTGTGCTGAAAGGTGCAGAGAAGGCTTCACCCAGATGTAGTGAACAGATGCTTCACAGGCTTACCCACAGCAAGTGGGTTGCTGACAACTACCAGGAAAAGAAAATCTTTGATCTTAGATGGAAATTTATAATCAAGGTATAAGAAAATAGCATTAGGGGGCAGGGTACTACTACTGTTTAATCTTCTCCAGGAAGAGGTCTCCATACATGAAGTACACAGAGCATAAACTATAGAGAATTTTATACTTTTCCTCTCCTTCTACCTAGCAGTCAGACTAAAGCATCATGAGGAATCATGCTCAGCATGATTTATTTTTTGATGGAAGAAAGATAAAAGTCTGTTTTCACTGGTGGGGGATAGCAGCTAGAGTATGTGATGAGAAAGCCCTATGTACGTGAAGCTCTATGATATATTCAAGCCCTATTTGTTTTACTTAAAGTCTATTGAAAACTAGGCTCTATTGTTTTATTCAAACACCACCTAAAATATTGTATTAGGAAATAAACATATACAAGCAAACTGCTGTACTAGGATGTGGCACAAGATTTTTATACAGATTCACAGTGATAAATAGATGCAAAGACATTCCCTTTGATCTCTACGAGACACAAAGAATACAAAGTGCAGCTTTTTAACATTACACAGTCTCACTGAGAGGTGTTTCACCTAGAAGTCTTCTACATCAATAACTTCTTTTAAACCAGAAGTTTCCAAAGTGTAACAAGTACTAAAATTGCTTAATCCAGATCGTTAGGACAGCGTTGTTGGCACGGGCTCCTTTTAATGTCCATTTCCACCTTCTGAGAGTATGCGCGACGGCTCGGTGTACTTTGCTGTCAGTAAGTAGAAGAGGGCAGGTGCAGGTACCAAGGCAAGCAACGGCAGGTCCTGCTCAAGCTTATCCAGTTTGGAAATGGAGATGATTCCATAAGCATGAAGTAACCAGTGGCTGAAGAGGACAACGAGCCTTTTCTTCCTCACAAGAAGATCCTTGAAAGACTTGCAAAATAAAGAGAGTATCCTGTTAGCATTCAGCCTGTTACCTAGTCCCTGATGTTTAAGGGATGTTCTTAGGAAGCGCAGAGACACTGTGGGAAGCCTCCTGGGTTTGAGACCTTCCTGCACATAACACAGTTTCTCAGTGCGCCACAAGAGGGAACTCTCGCAGGAGCTTCTTCCTCCAGCTAAGAGGAGAAGTCATAAAGGAAGAGGTTTAAATGCAGAATACACTGCTGAGAAAAGGCAAGAGACGAAGTGGTCTCTGCTCATTCCAGTATTTTATATTATGAGTTTTAACATAGGAAACATGTTTACCTACCTCCACTTCAGAAGCAGACATGTACACAGCCAGTGTAACCAAAGACAATACCAGTATGATGTATGGGAACGCATAATCTAAAGGCAAACATTGAACACATGAGCAGGAAAAAGAACACCATAGACATTGCAGCAGAGAGTTTTTCCACATATAACCATGGGTGCGAAGTAAACTAAGCTACTACAGCCTGCCTTTTATCATCTCAAACACGCACAGCAGTAAGGGTCCAATACAACTATTCAACACTTTCGTCTTAGGTTTTCAAAATTTTTCTAATATTTCTAGGAGGAATTACTGTACACTTAAATCACTAGTTGACAAAAGGCAGATAACAAGAAAAGTAGTCAGGCTGAGTGGGGATTTTGTGGCACCTGTCTCCTTCAAGTGACAAGTATGCTGGAAGCTAAACCAAAAAAAGCTGATCTCCCCAAACTTATACTATAAGCCGTCCCTGAAATCAGACAAAATCTGCCTTAGCAGGAAGTGGAATTAACTCCCTCTGAGGTAATTTCCTCTCATACCCGCTCTACTCCCTTTCTGGGAAAAGGACAGTCTCTAGCAGCACTGGCAGAGAAAGCAGTGTTGGTCAGGAGCCTCGTTAGGACAGGGCTACTACTGAGCAACATTTTCAGGTAAGACCCCTCACAATAACCTTAAACTATGTCCATATTCTCAAAGCAAAAAAGAGCGTCATGTCCCTTCCCTCCCTCCCATAAGTCATTTGTTTGTTTGTGTTTATAGGTGCATTTATGAGTGTTACTAGGAAGGAACTCACAGAGCAAGCCTCCTCCGACAGCCTGAAGCACGGTGAGGATAGGAAAGAAGTACAGCGCTGCATAAATGCTTTTAAATCGATCAGACTTTCCTAAACCACAGGCAATTTTCTTAACCAGAAGAGGCCGAAGTAGCATCATTAACACAAGACAGAAGGCGTAATATATAAACACAATGGTGTACCTGGGGGGAAAACAAAAAAAAAAAAAAAAAGAAATTCCTTAAAACGTGCAGTTCTTTTTCTCCTGCAGACTCAACTCAGAACCAGAGAGTTTGGGGTTAGAGTCAGTCAAGTCTAAAGAATTTAAAATCAAAGGATGTAAACACAGAATGACGGGTTCACTTTTCCTAGTGGAAATGGTCAAGATGCAGCAAAGGGGAAAAAAAAGGAAGTCTTACGCTTCATAGCTAAATAGCCTGGACAAAGCCACCTTCTTTGGTGGCTCAGAAAGTCATTAGGTGTTGCTAAGTATTTCACACATAAAACAGCCCAATGCATGAAAGACTTCAGGGGACTGATACTCATTGGTCTGAGTTATATCTGAACACTTTTTGCAGCTTTGAGAAGTGGCACAGACAGAAACATGCTTGTATAAAAGGAAAGGACAGTCAGGAGCACAAATGCCTTTAGACTCACAGGGGATAGACTGCTTCATGAGTGCAGTGCACCGTGGTGATGTAGTCAGGACTTGGGTTGTAAAGCATCGTGTACCAGTCCGAAAGCTTCTTCACCTTGCAGGAGCGGATATGCAGAGAGCCGACGGGGTCACTGACGAGCAGCGTAACAATTGCTGCAATGCTGCACTCAAACAAGGCGGTGACATGCTGCAACAATGCACTGGAGCTGTGGAAGGAAAAAGAGAGATTTACTACTAACGTGCTAAACCTATAGGAAATTCGAATGCCGACTGGGAAGTGGAGGCCCATGCAGTACAAAACCTTCTACAGACTTACTATTCCCTGTGACCAAGGTTAGGACAACTCTGAATAAAAAGTTAAGTATTTGAAGCTGAATGTGAAAACTCATTTACAATCTCAGATGATTTAGTGTGCAAAATGTGATTGAACAACATTCCAGCTTCTTAAATGAAAGCTTGCTGTAGCATAAGCATCCTGTCAGGTGAGGGATGGCAACACTCATGCTCTTGCAGTTTCAAAGAAAGCAGCAGTGAGGATAAGACACAACACGTCTCAGAAGGGATAACATTGTTACATACAATACAAGTAAAATTTTCAAAGCTGCAAGTTTCAGAAGGGATAACATTGTTACATCCTGTTGAGGATTTCTTGGCTGGGCGAGGGCATGTGAGCAATCCCGCCGTTAGGTGGGAAAGAAGCATAAGTTTACAAAGTGCTGGAGCAGACAAGGACGCTGTGTCCTTGTATGCTGGGAAAAAGGAAGATAAAAAGAGCCTGACAAGCAACTCCTGGATGCCGAAGAATGAAATAAGTAACTGCTGGACACCTCGTGAAGAAGCTTGCACAGCCAATAGAGGATAAGATAGTGTCGCGTGAACCGGGGTATTGTACCGATTAGAGTATTGTATAAGGCGCGTGTACAAGCACATAAGGTATATAACTGTGCTAAAAGTTGTAGTAATTGGACTTCACTTGATCACATTGGTCTGTGCGTGACTTCCCCTGTGGATCCTCCGCAACAACATAGGATACAAGTAAAATTTTCAAAGCTGCAAGTCTCAGAAGGGATAACATTGTTACATACGATATAAGTAAAATTTTCAAAGCTGCAAGTCCTTGCTAAAGATGGCATATAATAATATATTAAACTCTCTCAGTCCCCTATGTTTTCAGCGTTCAGTACACTCCAGAGTCATTACTTCTTAAAAGTTCCAGTCTGGCACCTAATGGCCACATGTAGTGTGGTTTTAAACTCCTTTTTTACAGAACTTCCTTGATGTACCATGCTGACGTAAAGGTTACATCAGCTATGCTATAAGGACCAAAACCCAGTATACATATTCCTAAAGAGAAAACTCAAATTCATTCTCTCATTGCATGGGTGCAGCACTGCTGATCTGGGCCTCTGCAGGTGGTAGGCCTGGCCCAGGAGAGAGGGGATACACACTCTTGCCCGCTACTGGGAAACTCAATCCAGCCCAAATTGCCAGAAGGACCAGCCAACACCACATTAAAGAGATACGGACCATCTCCTGAGGGCAGTGACTGGCAAGAAGGACCCGAAGGACTCTTGTATTTGTAAATAACCCTGCTCCCCTCCCTCTGCTCAAAGCTTATGTGCTACCATCAACCAACAGCATGAACTGCTGCACAGTTCAATTCAGCATCTCAGGTTGATCACTCATGGATACGAGATTTCCATTTTTAAATAACTTATCTGAAGAAGAGGTATACGTACCTCTTTTTTCCTGAATACCATTCAATAAAGAACCAGTGTAAAACCAGAGGAAGCATGGCCATGAAGCCAAGGTACAGCCAGTCATAGCGGTCTGGAGATCCCATACATTCCCGGCAGATTTTGTTGTCATCGGTTCTTTGACCTCTAGGGCATACCTACAAAAAGCAGAGACTGTGTTTACAAAGCATCTAAGTACCAATAATGAATCATTGTGGTTCCTAGAAAAACAGCCTGAAGTAGTACTGGGGCAAGAAAAGTATCAGATTTTTAAAGAGATGAAACATTAACCCCAGCCATTTCTCAGCTTACACTGGCCTTGCTCTCTCTGGCTATTGCTTCTTAATATAAACAAAGGTGAAGCATGTTTAAAAGGCTTCATCCAAGACCCCCTTTTCCTCTCCTGCTGTCCTGTTATCACTAAGCTCACTCACCAGGCCGCTCACAACCACTGCCCCTCAGAGTTTCTTGCTCCCTGTTTATTCCACCCTTCCTGGATCTTGCTCTCCCTTAGTACTCCAATAAAATCTGCAGACAGAGCGATTTCAGCACAGCTCTCCGTACCATCCCGTTCTCTTCTAGCTTTCACAGCCCCTCCGCTCACCTCCGTTTTAGCACCGAGCCTTCAGTACCTCCTTCGGGAAACGCTTCATCGAGCAGCTGCTGCTTTCGGCAAGGGAGCTCTGCCCGCCCTTTGCAGCCTCATCTCCCCCTGATCCCCAAGGCACCTCGGGGCTGGGCTGCGGGCCGCGGTGCTGCTTACAGCAGGATCCCCATCAGCCTCCGCAGCGGTGCGGTGCGGTCCGGCCCGCGCTGCCGATGCCAGGCCCAGCCCGGGAGGGAGCGGGGCCATCCCCCCTCCCCAGGCCGAGCCCCTCCGGCGCCGCACTTACCCCGCAGTCCCCGTAGGTCTCTACGGAGCCGTTGACCGACAGGACGGTCCTGCCGCAGTACAGCCCGAGGCAGGCGGGCTGGATGTCCACAGCTGCGGGGAGAGCGCAGCCCGCGTTACCGCGGCGCTCCGATACGATCTGCCCCCCCCCCCCCCGCCCCCCCGCCTCGCACACGGCGGCTCCCCCCGCAGCCGAGAGGCACCGAGCAGCACCCCGGCCCGCTCCAGCCGCTGACAGCCTCCCCTTTCGATTCCCCATCCCTGCTCCCACTCGGGTACCGCCGGGCCCGCTGCCCCCGGCCCGGCGCGTCCTACCGGAGCGGAACATCCCGGTAACCCAACAAAAGGCCCTCCCGCTCCGCCGAGCTACTTCCGCACGCGCCACTTCCGCTTCCGGCGCGGACACACGCTCTACACCCCCCTCCCGTCAGAGGAACGTGGAGTGGGCGTGGTCACGCCCAGGGGGAGGGGTTGCTCCGCCCATGAGCGAGGCCATACGCAGGGGCGGGATTGCTCTGCCTCGGAGGGGCGTGGCCGCGGGCTGGGGGCGTGCCCCGCGTGGTCCCCGCCCCGTCCCCCCGGGGCGAGGGTGATGGCGGCGGCAGCGGAGGCGGCGGAGGCCGGTGGGGTTTGTGCGGGCCGGCGGCTGCCGCCGCACTCGCCCTCGGGCCTGGTGCTGCAGACGGTGGAGATGCACACGGGCGGCGAGCCGCTGCGCATCATCCCGCGGCTGGAGGCGGCGGAGGAGGCGGCGGAGAGCGGGGGGCTGTCGCTGCTGTCGTTGCGGCGGGAAGTGGCGGCCACGCAGGACCACGTGCGGCGGGCGCTGGTGCACGAGCCGCGGGGCCACGCCGGCATGTACGGGGCGGTGGTGGTTCACGGCGGGGCGGCCGCCGCCGGCGCCCACCTGGCAGCCCTTTTCCTGCACGGCGCCGGCTACAGCGCCATGTGCGGCCACGCTGTCCTGGCCCTCGGCCGCTTCGCCCTCGACTACGGGCTGGTGGCGGAGCCCAGCAGCCCCGAGACCGCCGTCCGCCTGCGCTGCCCCTGCGGGCCCGTCACCGCCTTCGTGCCTTGGGATGGCCGCCGTAGCGGCAACCCTGTCCGCTTCCACAGCGTGCCCGCCTTCGCCGCCGCCACTGGTGGGAACCAGGCCCGCCGCAATGGGTTTTGGGGTTGGGGAGGGGGAGGGGGTTGGTGGTGGCCGTGCTGTGGGTTTGGGGGGCTGGCGGTTTGGCTGATGGGCGTCTGGCAAATCCCTCCCCAATTCCGATGTTCCTCAGAGGCCACCAGGGATGGCATAAGGTGTCACATGCTGCTCTCTGGCATGGGAGCGCTCAAGTCATTGTCCCCTCCCCTTGTGCACGGCTGGGTCCCTTCGCTCTGCGTGCGAGCCCATGACTCGGCATGGTTTCCCCTCCTCACCGACCTCCCTTTCCCTGCCCAGACTTGGCCATCGACGTCCCTGGTCACGGGAAGGTGGTGGTCGACATCGGCTACGGTGGCACTTTCTACGCCTTCCTCAGCGCCAAGCAGCTGGGCCTTGACGTGTGCTCCTCAAAGACCAGAGAACTCGTCAATGCGGCGAGCGTGGTGACGGAAGCGGTGAAGAAACAGGTATGGCGGAGTGCTGTGGTACCCCAACGTGTGCCCTTCAGGGGTGACTGCACCAGGGTGAGGTCCTTTATTCCCCCAAGACGCTTGAGGTGGGAGGGAGTCCCACCCTTCCAACCCCGTGTTGAACTTCAGGGTCCTCCTCCAGCCTCACAAGGATGTGAGAAGGACCTCGCTTTCTTGCTGCTCCATCCGTCTCTGTTACTGGAGAAGCAGAGGTGGAAACGCAGCACTGTGGCCTTCTCCCCTTCCTCTGGTCTCTCGAGGAAGCTGTGCTGCATGTACTGCTGACTGCCTAGCTGTGTTGCCTGTTGGTGAATCTCTCTGTGCTGTTCCCAGTTCAAGCTTCATCACCCTGAAAGTGAAGACCTGGCTTTCCTCTACGGCACCATACTGACAGATGGGAAAGACGCCTTTAGTGAGGAGCCCACCACCAACATCTGTGTGTTTGCAGACGAACAGGTACAGAAACAGGCTCTTCTCAGACACACAAGGCACCACCTTTTTCCCTTCTTACATCCACTGCAGAGACAAGGGGCAGCTCTGCTGCTTCTTGGTTTGAGCAGCGATTGTTGCTTCTGCTACAGTGATGTCTCTGAAGAGCTGAGTGTCACTTAACACATGCCAGTTTAGTTCCTAATGACAGAAATACTTCTGCACATCCTAGACAGTGGCATTTAAAAAACATTCATACCCATGTCCCATAGATGGGAGTTTCCCAGGAGTTCAGGGGCTGAGGTGGGATCCCAACATAGTGCATGTCCTTAAAAGTCCCAGTCTAGGGAACAGTTGCTGGGGATGAACAGAGCAAGAGACCTTACCTTGTCTGCAGTGGGTAAGGTATCAGTCATGTAAATAGCAGGGGAAGTTTTGGTTGGACTTCCAGCAGTGAGCAGTGTGGAGCACTGGGACAGATCACCTTGGAAGCTGGCCAACACTGTGGTTTTGGAGGTTTTAAAAACCAGGCTGGCCGGCAGCTCTCTCAGTTAGTGTAAGGAGAACTAATCCTACCTTGACACGTGAGAATGGGGAAGGTAGCCTCTGCTCCTGTCAGTCCATTTGCTATGATGCTTGGAAGATTTCAAGTGCTCCCCAAATAGCCTCAACATTTATTAGATCATTCATCCCTACAAGTTTGCCAAAGCTGATCATAATCCAAAAGTACCCCAAACCTTATTTTGTCTTCTCATTTGTGATATATCCAGATTCTGGTGAAAACCCTGGGCTAGAGGGGTTTCCCCCAAGCGCAGTATAAAGGTGGCAAAGAGAACTGAGAGAAGCAATATTGTTTTCTATTAAACCCCAAAACACTAGAGCTGGTTCATCTTCTCTTCTGAATGTAGATTGACCGAAGTCCGACTGGTTCAGGTGTGACAGCTCGCATCGCCTTGCAGTACCATAAGGGACTCATCCAGCTGAATCAGACCAGAAAGTTTCGGAGCAGCACCACGGGGTCCTTGTTCACCGGGAAGGCAGTGAAGGCAAGTGACTTGTGCCAGACTTTCCTTTTGTCTTGAGGACTGCTGGAAAAGTCCTGTTGCCTTGGGTCAGTGAAGAAGCAGAAAAGCCTTTCTGTACCTGGGGAAGGATGTATGGAAGGAGGGAGGTGCCTGGGTGTCTTGCTTTCCCACAAGACTCAGGCTTCAAGATTTTTTATTAGGGAAGCAAGCAACAGTAAGACCTTGTTCTCTTGCATGGCTTCCCTGCAAGTTGTCTCTCGGCCATCAGGAAAGGACCGGGGTGAGAAAATCTCCGATGCTGATGTAGATAAATCAGTCTGGTCCATTCTCAGTGGCAGCTAAGGGTGGATTCCTGGTTTAGTCCTCTCTTCCCTGCTTAAAGGCTGAGCGCATTGTTCAGAGATGTAGAAGCTGGGTCTGCGCATCCAGGTTTCCAGGCCTGGCCCTGGCCCCATGGGATCTGGCAGCACGTGGCTGTGAAGTTTTGGATGTGCCCCAGGGAGCTCTTGGTCTTTGGCTGCAAGCAGCCGCCAGCTTGTTGGCCTCCTTTAAGGCAAACACACGCTGTGGCAGTGCGGGGCCTTGTGAGGTCGGAGCAGCAGTTGTGCGGGTGTGTGGAGCTCATGCAGGCAAGGTGAGGTGTAAAAAGGCTGCTGCGCACTTTGGGGTGTACCTGGGCAGGGCAGAGCGGTCAGTGAGGGGTGCTCAGTGCCAGGTAGTGCTGGCATTTCGAGGGGTCGGGAGAGCGGAGAACCTCCTGTCGCCTCTGTCCTGATCCTAATACCTCTGCAGGAAGCCAAGTTTGGGGAGTACAATGCTGTCATCGTGGAAGTCTCGGGAGAAGCCTTTTACACTGGTACAGCCACCTTCACTGTCGAAGAGGAGGACCCGCTGAAACATGGCTTCTTCTTCAAGTGATCTGAGCCACTGGGCAGTGGTAAAGTCTCCCTGACGGTGCTGCACTTCTCCTGCCCACGCATTTCTGTTCTGCTTCACACGGCTCGTTGCAATATGCCAGAGCAACAGGAACAGCCTTTGGCGGTGTGACAGTGTCTGCCATGTTTCAGGACAACAGAGCGTGTTCTCCTGTTGTGATTAGCATATTGGGTGCAATGTGATTAGCATATATGGGCTACTCTGAGAAGCCATAATCTTTTTCTTCTTTTTTTTTTCCATAATTACTCACAGAAAACAGAGCCGATCTTGGAGAGCTATCTTCAAATCTATGTGCCTTCTGTATGTCTGCAAATTACTAATTTCAAATGCAGATTCCTATTAAATGCCAGCTGAGGACACTGCCTTTCTCCTCATTTTCACTCCTGGAGCTCATTTCCAGGACTCTGCTGAGTGTCAGGGCTGTTGGTTTGAATTGCCTGCTCTTTCTCGATGCCTCCTGCTCAGCTGGCCCTGCTGCTCTGTCTCACGTCCCAGCTTCCCCAGTCTACCCTGTTCAGACCTGTCCGGACACCCCCTTCCTCACTGCGCTCCTTTCATTCCTGCCAGAGCTCTCCTGCGTCCTGGGGCTGGTTGCAGGTACTTGCTCAGAACTTCCTGCTGTCCCTGATGGGTGTCCACATCAGGCCGCTTCCCTAAACCTTCCTCTCTTGTTTATCTCGGACCATTGGCTGCAAATACCTTATGGTTAACTTTCAACGGCAGGAATTGGAAGGTCTGAGCCATTATGACCTTTGATTGCTAATTATTTACTGGTGATTGTGTCTCAGCCCTGGGGGCAGCTTGCTCGGAGTGCAGTCAATGCTTGCTTATTGCCGGTGGAAAAACCAAACCAAGCCCTGGGCTGTAGGCAAGGATTTGCAGTGTCAGAAGCAGAGAGAGCTTCAGACCACTCATGGCCTGTAATTTCCACTGTGTCTCTGGACAAAATGGCGTTCGTTTATTGAAGACACTCCTGAGAGCGTGCCTTGTTAAAATGAGACATGAAAATGAGAATAATCATCTCCCAGTAGCTCATGCAGTGGAAGGGAACAAGTCATACTGGAAAGCTTGGAAAAGGTTGGCAGAGAAAAGCCTGGGAGGAGTTTCTTCTGTCAGCTTGAAAATTATAACTTTGGAATGGGAAGAAACAAAAATCCCCTCGTTCAGAGAACGGCTGTGCTGCCAACAACAGTGATTTTTTAGGGGCTTTTGCTCCTAGCTTTCCTGTAACCCCCAGATAAATCCCATACAGCCTCTGGTCCAGGGGAGCAAGAAGTGACGCACCAATCCTCTGTGCTTGCAGGAGCAAACTCCACGACGTGTTTCTAGTTTCTGGGCATCTCCCTTGTCACCAGCCCCGCAGCCTGACTCCCGGGGAAGAGCTGGGGCAGCAAGTCATGAAGCCCAGCATGGAAAGGAAGGTTGGAAGCTCTTCAGCCATTAATTGAGTCGCAGCCTTCGTTTTTCACTATCCCTATCCCTAAGGGATTTTTCATGTAGGAGCAGGCAGCTCCAGCATGGCTGAGAGCAGGGGTACGGGGTCCTGCTGCCCATGGGAGGGGGGGTCCCGGTCTGACCTCTCAACCCCTCAGCTTCTGAGACCCCAGCCCAGAGAGCATGGGGGGTGGTCCCGGCCTCCACCGGAATGTCTGGGGGTAGCTGGCCCCTGCCCCTTCGTGATGGGGTGCAGGGCTGTGAGGGGAGAGGGGCTGTGAGGGGACAGGGGCCGTGAGGGGAGAGGGGTGTGAGGCGAGAGGGGCTGTGAGGGGAGAGGGCTGTGAAGGGAGGGGGACCATGAGGGCAGAGGGGCTGTGAGAGGAGAGAGGCCGTGAGGGGAGAAGGCTGTGAGGGGACGGGGGCCATGAGGGGAGAGGGGCCGTGAGGGGAGAGGGCTGTGAAGGGAGGGGGACCATGAGGGCAGAGGGGCCGTGAGGGGAGACGGCTGTGAGAGGAGAGAGGCCGTGAGGGGAGAGGGGCCGTGGGGACCCGTCCCCGACTCTGGGATGGGGATGATGCCAGTGTGGGCTGAGGCGGCGGGGAAGTTCCCTGTCCCCAGCCCAGCCGTGATGGCCGGGGTCTCCCGTCCCCGCTGCTCGGCTCGGGGAGCCGGTTCCCCGGGCAACGGCGGCTGGGCGACGTCAGCGGCTGGCGGGGCTGGCGGGGCCGGCGGCCCGGCGCGGGCGGGGAGCGGGGCGGGCGGGCAGCGCCTCTACAGCCGCGGCGCGGGCCGGGGCATGAGGTTGCCTATGGAGCCGGCGGCGGCGGCCGTGCCGGGCAACCTCTCCCGCGGCGGCGGCGGCGGCAACGAGAGCGGCGGAACGGCGGCGGGAGCGGCGGCGGGGTGGTCTGCGGCGGCGCTGGCCTCGCAGGCGCTGGCGCTGCTGCTCATCTTCGCCCTCTCGGCGCTGGGCAACGGGGCTGTGGTGCTGGTGATCGCCCGGCACCGGCAGCTCCGCACGGTCACCAACGCCTTCGTGCTGTCGCTGTCGCTGTCGGAGCTGCTGGGCGCCCTGCTCTGCCTGCCCCTGGCCTTCCTCAGCCTGCTCAGCCGCCCGCCTGGCGCCTGGCTCTTCGGCCAGCGCCTCTGCCTGGCCAGCGCCGCCCTCCATGCCGGGCTGGGCATCGCCGCCACCCTCACCATGGCCCTCCTCTCCTTCGACCGCTACTGCGCCATCGTCCGCCAGCCCCGACACAAGATGGGCCGCCGCCGCGCCGCCCAGCTCCTGGCCGCCGTCTGGCTGGCCGCCCTGGCCCTGGCCGGACCCTGGTACGGGCTGGCGGGCGAGGGGCGGCGGGAGGCCCGGCCTGGGGCCTACCGCTGCGTCTACGTGCTGCCCTGGGGCTCCTCCCGGCTGGGGCCGCCCTACGGCGCGGCCCTCATCGTGCTCTGCTACCTCCTGCCCTTCGCCCTCATGTGCTTCTGCCACTACAACATCTGCCGGGCCGTGCGGCTGGCCGAGAGCCGCGTGCGGCCCCTCACCACCTACGGGCACCTGCTGCGGGCTTACGGGGAGATGCGCACGGCCACCACCGTCCTCATCATGATCGTCTCCATCATCTGCTGCTGGGGGCCCTACTGCATCCTGGGGCTGGCCGCCGCCGCCGGCCACCTGCCCTTCTCGCCCACCATGGACGCCGTAGCCAGCGGGATGGCCTGGGCCAACGGTGCCATCAACCCACTCATCTACGCCGCCCGCAACCCCAACATCTCCGTGCTGCTGCGGCGCAGTCGTGAGGGTGGCTACAGGACTAGGAACAACGTGGCAGCCTACCTCTCGGTCCCGGGCCGCCAGCCGGAGCCCTGGAACCGGGCCGACCGCGTCCGGGAGCGCTACGTCAACCGGCACAGCGGCCCCCCGGGCAGCGCCCCGACCTCCTCCAGCCCGGCGAGCGGGGCAGAGGTGGCCATGTGGGCCTGCAAGAACCCCGCTGTACTCTTCTGTCGGGATGGGCAACCAGACACCATCTCTGAGGCTGCCTTGCCGGCCAAAGCGGACACCGTCAACACCAGCCTCTGAAGGGATGGGGGCCTGGTGTGGAGTCACTGGGCTGCGGGACTGTCTCCCTGAGGAAACGCAGGCAGCCCCAGCTCTTGGAGCCCTTTTCAGCCAGATTACCGGGAAATGGGAGAGACGGGACTGCGTGAGCCACAGTGTGGTTTCTTCTCCATTGTATGAACTGGTTTGGATACCCAGCCTGCGAGCAGCATGAGCTCCACAGGGAAATCAGTCCCTCTTCACTTTCAGCAGGCCTGACACACTGGTGATAGCTGCCAGGCCCAGCCAGCACAAGAGCTTGACTGCAAGAATGAAACGGTGTTTGCTCCAGTGCTGCAGAAAGTGCCACAGTGAAGCTAAGAGACAGACACACAAATACAGCCCAAACTGGTTGACTGTGTGAACTGTATGTTAAGTGCTAAAAAAGTGCTTGAAAGCTGAGCACTGGCAGCTGGAAGACACTCTGAAAACACCACACTGTGAAATTGGCATCATAGCAAGAAAATGTTGCTTTAACCCATCATATGTGGAAGTGCTGATAGTCAGAAAGTCACAGGCTGTAGGACAGGCTAGAAAAGTGATCTATTAAGAAAGATGATTTTTTTTTTTTTTTTCTTCAAACTCCCAAGCATAACAAAACAGTAATTGTTGTGACAGGGAAGATATATGGTATCGGGAGGGAGGGAAAGGAAGGTGAAACCTCAGCTGTCAGAATTTCAGCAGCCTTTTCTTTTTTTTTTGCAGGTACAGTCAGCTTAAAATACTATGAATATGAGAAATGAGTGTTCTTCAGACAGACTGAGGAAAAGGGTGTGGGTGTAGACTGCTATCACTGAGTTTGTGCACAAGGTGTGTGTTTTCTTTCTGAGCTCGTCCAAAGTGTCTCACGCCTCTTAAGAGTTTAACCATGTTTAGAGGAGCCATGTGAGAGAGGTGAGTATCTGAAAGGAGAGGTAAAGCAATATCATGTGCTCTTTGTGTCCTCTTAAGCATGTGAAAATGTGTATATGCAGAGAACAGCTATTACTGTATTGATGGCAGCAATCTGCTGCTGGAGTTTAATATTTAAAAGCCAACTCTGTTTGCCATTGAAAAAAAGGAAAATAACACAATGGAAGTGCGATTGCACAGCATAAATTCATGTGAATTTATCGGTGTAATTTTTTTTGTCCAAAGGCCTAAAGCCTTAAATTAGTATTTTGAATCAGAAGCTAAGACTGGGCCTTCCTTTATCTTTGCCAGAGTTAAATGTGAAGAACAGGCAGTGTTTTTCCTTGTACAGGCTTTAAAAATAAACTGTTACTGTTTTACCGGCTTTTTCAACTGTTCGTGATCCAAGTGAACATACTATCATTATTTTGTAAGTGAGACAAGAAATAAATTGTCTTTTATGCAGGAGATGAAAGTGTCTCAGCCTGGCATTGTTCTCAGCCCAGCCTTGAAAAGGGAACTTCTGTAAAAAATTGCCAGATGAACGATAGCAGAGAGAGACCTAAGTGTTTGTGAAATTTTAAGGCAGCTGTTTTTCATGCTGTGAGCATTACTGTAATTTTCTTCTGTGATGCTCCTGAAGTCCATAAGGAAAAGGTTTGACCCTTGACTACTTCTCAGCACTGATACTTCACCCTGCAGATCCTGGATTTTACAAGTTGAGCAGTGTATTCATACTGTTTCAGAGAGAAGCTGTACAGAAAACACAGCTTTTCACACAAGCTGTTTGACAGCAAGTGAACACTAGTGACTTCTTAGAAGGGTAGGACAGGAATTTCTTGCATACCTGTCCTTCCACAGCAAGGTATGGCTAGTGTAAAGCAAAAGAGGTGGTTGTGAATGATGAGATTAGGTTTAACTCTTACCTAGGTAGCTGACAGGTGGTAACAAGGAGATTGGTGCGGTCTAATTTGCCATACAGATCACTCTGGTGTTTGAACAGCATCAAAAGCTTTTGCCTGAGTTCCACTAGTCATTGACTCTTGTATTATCTATAGAAAACTTTAACTATGATCCAGGAGATAGCAGAGAAAACCCATGGGGTTCTGCCTTCCCAGAAGGGACATTTCTCCATGAGTTGTAGCAACAGTCCTTAGAGTAAATTCCAGTGCTCTGTAATGCTGGGAGGGCAGAAGCAAGGAAAACTGTCCAAGCTGAATATTCATCAGCCTTGTGCAGTATAGACAGCAGGCAAAGGCAGACCGCTTCAGGTTCCTGTATCACTTGCAGTGCAGCACCCTAACTCCGATCCTCTGGCCATGGTACAGCTAGGGTGTTTGGCTTGTATCCTTATTGTGGTATGAAGTCCGTGTTGTAGGAGAAAGGATGGCACTGTTTTTAGCCTGGCCCCTCTGCAGCTCTGAAGCAGAGCCTGTACTTTGACCAGAAGTGATCGTTTAGAGCATTCCTGTCTTTAGCACCACACCGATTCACTGCGGTTTTTTCCACTTTTTGCATGCAAGAAGAGATTTCTCTGCCAATTGGAACAAACTTGGTCAGAATAGATGAACTAAGGGGTGGTTCTTGGGTTAAGAAAATGAGGAAGATGAAGGTCCAGCACCACTGTGCCTGACTTGTGGCATGCCATTCAGTGCTGTCTGTGGCTGCATTGATCTTATGGCAGAAAGCCCTTGAAAAGGGTGGTCCTGCTCCCCTTGGTGCTCAGCTCTGGCCACCTTCCCAGTCCCTTCTGTCCCCACCACCCCAGCTGACTCTCGCTAACCAGCTCAGGCACTAAACCACAGAAAACCACTGATTCCCTCTTTTGCATACTGGTTTAGTTTTCTACTGCTTTAATACCCTGACCAGCATACCACAGGCCAGGTAAGCATCTCGTTTCTGGCAAGGTCAGGATTGGGGATGCTAGGACTGAGGTCGACCATGAAGTGTCGTGGGAGCTGCACCAGGAGTGAACTAACACAGCTTTCTAGGAAGGTGGTAGTGAAGTTGGAACAACACAGATTTCAACATGTTTTTAACAAGCACTGGCCGGTGCCCATATGTTAGTCTTGTATGTGAAGAGCTGAATGAGGGCAGCTGGCTGCAGCCTTTGAGCCTTCACAAATTAGCACATTTCTGTTAAACACTAACTTGGGCTATAGCAAGGGGAGATTCTTGACCAGATCCTTTTTGACGTGGACCTGCTGCAGCTCCACTAGAGAGCCAGCCTGTGTTTTAAAGCTGTGCCTGTCCTGTACTCCTCATAATCATAGAATCATAGAATCATTTAGGTTGGAAAAGACCCTTAAGATCATCAAGTCCAACTGTAAACCTAACACTGCCAACTCCACCACTAAACTATGTCCCTAAGCGCCATGTCCATACATCTTTTAAATATCTCTAGGGATGGCGCCTCAACCACTTCCCTGGGCAGCCTGTTCCAACACTTGACAACCCATTCAGTGAAGAAATGTTTCCTAATATCCAATCTAAACTTCCCCTGGTATAACTTGAGGCCATTTCCTCTCATCCTATCACTCGTTACTTGGGAAAAGAGACCTGTACACACCTCGCCACAACCTCCTCTCAGGTAGCTGTAGAAAGCGATAAGGTCTCCCCCCTCAGCCTTCTGTTCTCCAGACTAAACAACGCCAGCTCTATCAGCCATTCCTCATATCACAGCACTGTTGAGCAAGTCAGGTACATGGGTCTCTCCTGTCACATTTTTAGAAGCATGTTTTAAAAAATACAACAAAGTGTGAAGTGTCTTAAACCACAAAGAGCAGAGAGAGAGACACACACAAACACACACAAAGCACGCCAAAGGCTGCAGGCTGCCTGTCAAAAGGGTACCTGAAATGCTGCTGTGTCCCAGCTGTGCTGAAGGTTGCTGCTTCTCACTGGCAGTGCAGGGTGGGCGAGAAGGTCTTGGCCATGCTAGCACCTGACAATAGCTCTGTGTGTTCATCCAGAAGAAGGAGACCTGAGGTTGGTTTACTCGCTGTTATATAAAACCTCACTGTTTTACTCTAGCTCTGAGAACTCTGCCCATGGTCACAGCTGCTTATTCCTGGGTAAGAAAACATTGAGGAGGTGGCTCCTGGCCGAGCCTCTATGGGGATATCAGCTCCACATCTCTTACATGCCTATGCTGGTGTCAGCCCTCTTAGAGATCCCCTTTCTTTGGGCTGAAGGAGAACTCAGAAGGCAGCAAGACAGCGAGGTTTTAGACACTGCAAAACTAGCTTTGAGGGTCCAGCCCTCCAGCCATGGGTCTGCAATAGTTCTTTCCTTCTTCCTCCCTTGAGATGAGCCTGTATGCAAGGTGAACCGCAATCTTGTTTGCACAAGGACTCTGCAAGGGATGTTGGGACACTTTTTAGCACCCCAATTAAACACCTGGGTTATTCAGTGCAGGATATTTGACATAAGGGAGATGGCAGTTCACATGTTTTGAAGACCAGTTAAGCCCTGGATACCAGTGACAAAGTTAGTCAAAGCCAAATTAAAAATTACTCCTTGGGCTCTTTAGTCCCTTGTTGACTTTCCAGCGTACTTACCCTCAGTTTAAGAGTGCCATACTATCTGGCAATGATATGCACGCCACTGATATAACTAATGCATTGTATCTTAGAAGGAAAAACATTATGTCTTGATGAATGACAAGCATTTTAGAAGGAATTGTTCCAACTGGAGTCAGTCATAGTTTTGATGTTGATTTAATGATCAGATTCATTCAAGGCATTATTTTCCACTCCCTTCCTAATCTCTGGATGAAGTCTTGGTTCAAAGCAAATGCTTTGTGCATAACTTATGAATTGTGAACAATTACCAATTTATAAGTGACAGCCTGATGGGCTGTAATACCTGACAATAATCACCAGAACTGGAACAGCTCCTGTGAATGAGATCCCCCATTCCCACTTCTCTTTCAGCACTTGTGTTTGCTTGCATATCCAGTAGATGCCAGCAGAGACCTGACCACCCAGCACAGCTTTTCAACTAATGATCCTAAGAAAAGCCTCCTTCTGTTAATGAGATCAACCACTCTGCCTTCAGGACTGCTGCATCCCAAATAAAAGCATTCAGAGTGAGGGTTCCGACCAACATAGTGCAAGCCCCAAGAGTAGCTTTCTGAAACCTAGTTTCAAAGACAGATTCAGTAGTCATCAAACTCAACATGTGCTGCTCTTTGGAAGGTTTGTCAAAGAGGCTGGAATGAATAGTTTAGAAAGCGCATCAGAAAAGTGGCATTTTGTGCAACACGCTCTCTAGAGCTGCAGAAGCTGCAGCCTGGATGCCTGGTGAGATCAGTCCTGATGCTGGCAGGGCACTTAGTTCAGCGGCAGAGCTGCCTCTTCAGTCTAGCTGCATTTGTAATTTTATATGGTGACTCTGATTATTAATAATAAATGGGTGCACCTCTAGATCTGCTTGCAAAGCATTACACAGCTACAAGGTAGCAACTACGCGCCGGCAAAATAAATTGGTCCCAAATCCTTCAGGAGGAGTAACCTGCAGTGGGATCCAGGCTTGGGTGACCCTATGCCCAACTGCGCTGCACTGCTTTGCTGCTGCAAGCCATGAGCTCGCCAGGACTAGTGGGGTGAGTCCCAGTGACTTCACTGGGGCTGGATGTGGGAGGGTGAGGCACTATGCATACCATGGCCAGCCCTCTTGCTGTTCCCAATTTGTGAAGGAGCAATGGGTTTCTAATGCTATGCTGCTGGCAGCACACTGCGAGTCTTGAAGCATCGATAGTCATCCCAGCTGAAGTGCTTGGGGAATAGCTCTGCATTTCTTGATATTTTTTCCTAGGAAATCACCACTGTGAGAAGCAGGAGGAAAAGTGACATGGAGAGGCAGACTGTAAATCCCTCTCAGTGGCATCAAATGCATGAAATCAAAGTGAAAGTAGTAGAAACCCCAGAGCACAACACCAGGGCCTGCATTAGTCTAGCAGGGCAGTGATGGATGATGTGCTCAGCCAAGAAGTCCCCAGGAGGCTGTGACAGAAGCCAGAGGAGATTTAGCAAGGGGGGCTTAAAGGTGAAGGGAATGCCGACACAGCATGATGAACACTGAGGGTCAGATCCTGCACTGGATTCACTCACAAAGACCCCCTCCTCGCCAGGCAGCTGTGCCAGAAAGAAGGCAGGTGGTGACACCCTCCAGCATTTCTGTCCCAGGGAGCTGGCAGGGTTGCGCCAAGCAGCTCCCAGGCCAGGCTGGCGTGTCTGCACAGCTCCTGTCCCCATCACTGTGGCCATCGCCACCCTGTGCTCAGCTCCACACTCCTCAGGGGTGGGTTTTTGGCTGAGCCTTAAACTCAGGCTCTTCTAGCACAAATTGCAATAGCCACAACCAAAGAACAATCTGTGCGTTTTTCTGCAGGGATGATTGTGCTCATCTTGCCACCCCAACTGGAGGGGCCGTGCCGGTGCTTGCTGTTCCGGCAGCGGTCAAGCCCTGCAGCCTTGCTTGAGCAGTTTGTACTGGGTGAAACAGCACACCAACGTGCCCACAGGCTTCTGAGGTGATCATGAAAGGTGAGCTGGATCCAGCTATGATTCATCAGAGGAAGTAAATTCACTCTGACAGGAGCTGTTTGTTATTTGTGCTATTTCTGGACTTGCTGGCACTGAGCTCCTCCAGATTCAGCTGGTTTTGGAAAGGCAAGCACTGGCAGAAGCCCACAAAACTGATTGGGGAGCAGTTTCCAAATACTTGGGTTCCTTAATTTATGCATCCATTATTCTTGCCTTTATGAACTATTTTCAGCCTTATCTCTTTCATAAAGAGTCAGCTCAGAAACTAATAAACAAGGGAGCATCTAAAGGGATTCATAAACTAAAAATGGGTTTTTTTTAAAGCTTTGCTCTGAAAAGAGGATTTCACCTTTTCTCAGAGGGGTTTTTATTGTTGTGTGTGCATTGAAGAGTTAAAGACCTTTGCAAATCTCAGTTCTTCATGCATCTTCTTTCCCTTCAGACATGGGGATGCCCTATCCTCCTTGCCACCATAAGGAGAAGCAGAAAGTTGCAGCAAGGGTGACCTTGGGAAGGTCACTTACTTAGGAAAATGACACTCCTCAGCTCCCAGGATGGAGATTGGGAGTGGAAATACTCAGCGCTGCCCTTCCACTTCTCGAGGAACATCCCTGTTTCTCCCAGGGGCCAGAGCAAGTCTGGCTGAAGGCAGCAGGAATCCCTCCACCTGCTTCTGCCAGCAGTACTGATGCATAGGCTTAACCACTTAGGTTTATGCTCAGAGGCTTGACCAGAGGGTTTCGCTGAAGTGTGCACACTCAGAGCAGACGGAAATCGTCCCCAGGTTTGGGCTGCATGTGGGCGCTGGTCTGGCTCCCAGGCGAGGCTGACAGCTAGAACCAGGCTAGCCCATCCCACCGCAGCAAAGGGCAGCTGGAGAGATGCTGGTGCTGCGGCTGGTGAGGAATGAACCCCCTCGGATGGGTCCTAAAAATTCAAAACCCTCAGGGTCATAGATGTGGACAAAAGCAGTAAGATAAATTTCTCTTAAATTGCTCCCCCAGCAATTCCCTCACAACCACGTAAATGTGATTTGCTTTCCTGACCTAGCAACATACTCTGAACTAATCTCAGCAATAGGGGAAAAAATGCTCTGAGTAACCAGGTCACTTATTTCTCCAGCGAAATCTAATGTGCCACAGCACTTGTGCTTCTCCCTGACCTTTGCCTGTGGCTTCTGTGCTCAGTCTGGTGCATTTTACAGAACATTTGGTAATATACAGTCCCTGAGGTCGTGTCAAGTTTTGAATACAACATCTGAATTGTGGATTATTTCCAGAAAAATGTAACAACTCAAACAGTGAATGCCCCCTGCTATTAAAGTGGAAAGATTTGCTGTCAAAACTTGGTCTTGCCTGAGTGCTTCACACTCTGATTTCACAATAAAAAGGGTCTCAGGGAGAGATCACAAGGTGGGTGAAGCACAAGGCTGGGGCTTCCTCACCTTTCCTTAAGCCCATGCAATGATCTGCACAGAGCTTGGCAAAGTAAAGCTGTGTGAATGTACACAAGCACAAATTGAAGCAGAGGGAAAGGCTCCCAGTATGCCACAGTGCCCAAATCCTAGGTAAAGCCAGGGCACTGTCCCAGCTCAGCTTTGTCTACAGCAGCGTCCTGGAAGCCAAAGGGATGGGTTTGGCAGCAGGAGCATAGCTATGTTTTGCTGTCCCATGTCCTCCAGACTTGCTGTTTTGGTGCCCAGGATAAATCCTTGGTTTAGGGCAGCCCTGCTTGCTGTTGCGCAAGGACACGTGTCTTACCTCTCCTGCAGAGCCACGGCTGAACTGAGACCATGGGGACGTAAACAAATGCTGGAATATGGGCCCGTAAAGAAAGCAGTGGAAAAATGACAATTCAATGACTTATCTTTACAGAGCTGCCCTGGGAACTGGGGAACTCCACCTTAATGTCAAGTTCCTGCAACATGACAAAAGAGTGCAAGGAAAGCTGGGTTTTAGCGAGGGGAGCCTGCATGAAACAGGCTCCCACACAGACTCTAGCACTGGGACAAGTCCGGCGGGGGGGGCCACTGTATTGGAGTGGGGCCCTCTGTGATTTCAGACCCATGAAAGTATTTTGAGTTAGTTTATCTTACACATACATGCATTCGTGTTGCCTGCATGCACACACAGAGTGCACCAACCTGAAGCTCAGGCAGTGCAGAAAGTTGCAGCGAAGCCCACATTGTGACCTTTGGCTCTTTGACTCAAATTATGATGGATAGAATTAAAATTATCCCTCCTCAACTACGTTGGGGGAAACTTAAATATGAAATTTAGCATCCTGACTGTTCCACAGCCAGAGAACACTAAACTTTTCAGACCACAGTAGAGGTCTGGCAGAGGAAAGCAAGAGGCAGGGTTGATTTTTTTATACTCAGGACAGCTCTAAAACCGTGAAGTCTGGAAAGTGCCAGCAGATGGTGGTGCTGCCTTTCCTGAGGCTCTGCTGGGGCCCTGCAGCACAGGCTCCCGGCTTTCTCCCTGGCTTACCTGCACACACGCAAGAACCCTGGTTCAAGGCTAAAAATAACATAAAATGCTCAGAGGTTTCAGGTCAGAGTGCCTCTGAGTAAAACGCAGAACTCTTCTTTTCACATGTGTATATTGCAGGACCCCAAGCAATGCCAGGGAGAGAGCTCACAGGAGAGATATCTGCAGGATTTGGTGCAGGAGAGGGGATGGGGATGGGGATGGGGATGGCTCACAGCCTCCCTCCTGCACCCATCAGCCTTCGTGTCACCTTGGCCTTTCCCATCCCACCCAGAAGCACAGCTTGAAGGGCATGTTCACCCCACAGCACAATCTGGTACAGAAATACCTGGGTGCTTTTATGGAGTTTTATTGCTATGCTAGTTTCTGCATTGAGGGATGAGCCTGTTCTTGGGGCGCTCCAGCAGTGCCAGCCCTGCGCAAGGGCTGCAGATCTGGTGATCGGGCTGTGGGAGATCATGACGCTGGCAAAGTGCAATTTTACCCCAGAACATCTGCTTGACCTGTGACATAGGCACTGGCATCGGGGACAGAGCCAGGGCCAGCTACAACACAGGATGGAGCAGGACTGGCAGCATCCCCGCTTTGCTTACCCTTTCCCAAGGGTCTCCAGGACGGATCCCAAAGCCTGACAGATCCATCGGTCCTATTGTACCTTGCCTTGGGAGTAAATCAATATTTCTGGACATGAAGTCTGGCAAGCTCCTGCCAACCCAGCATCCTGCGACCCCTTGCCGGTGGCACCAAAGCGGCAGTGCTGCCAGCGGGGCTGGGAGCCCGCTGTCTCCCTGTCGAGCTGTGCCTGCCCTACTTGCTGAGCTGAGTTTTGCATGCAATACTGTGTCTGCATCAGGCCATCGCCCCAACCTCTTGACTCATCTTTTCCAAGCTGGGTCATCATGCCAAGGATAACAGGTTGAATGCAGGAGATGACACCTGATGCTCCTCGCTCCAGCGGGACTCCCAGTCGCCCCAGCCTTCGGCAATGGGGAAAGCTGCCAGGCTGGAGCAGAGCACAATGGGGAAAGCTGCCAGGCTGGAGCAGAGCACAGCCAAGGCTGGCTCAGCAGGTTTGGTGCCACCGACCCAGGTGGCCCCATGGCACAATTCCTCCGGGAGTGTCATGCCCCGCAGCTCCCCTGGCACCGGCGGGTCTGGGCAGGTTTGGCCCATCCAGCATGCCCTCATGGCTTTAACTGGAGGGAGCAGCCAGGATTTGGGGCACAGAAGTCCTTTTTCAGGTGAAAACCCAGCCAGCCAGGCTCTCGGTGGACATGAGCTCCTGGTGGCATGGGCTCACATAGCACAGCTGTACCAGTCCAGCACAGCACCCACTACAGTTCTCTTTCCTCTGGGATAACAAACGTTGTATCTCAAATTTATGTTCTCAAGCCATAGGTGCTGCTATTTCAGCCCTCAGGAAGGGTTTGCAGGCTGGGAAGCTGGCACGTTACCAGGCTTTTTTTCCCCATCAGATATCTTGGTTGAATAAAAAGCCATGCCCTGTCCTTGCTCACATATCCCACCACCACCCCGTCCCCGACCTGGGGACTGTCCTGTGTCACACACTGGTGTGGCCCAGGAAACCTGCAATCTGCCATTAACCAGCATTTCAGGTCCTTATCGGGTTGTAGGGTTTGGCCGGCTTGTTCACATCCATTTATGGATGCACCCCAGAGCACCCTTGTGGTGGGGACATGGGGATTTATGAAGGGAAGAGCCGCTGAAGCCATTCCCCTTTTGCTCGGGTCCTTTCACTACACAGCCCGGGGATGCTTTCCCGTGGCATCACCAGCCCACCTGGCCACTGGGCGCTGCGATGGTACCACCACTGTCCCACGTTCCCCGCCAGCCCAAATCTGACCAACGCTGGGCCATAAATATGCTCCGTGGTAGGAAACACAGGCCATGGCATGTAAATAGGAGAAAGCTGCGGTGTTTGCCAGCCTGGATGCTGAGTGGGATCGCACCAAAGGAAGCCCCACCAAGCCCAGGGACGTGTTAGATGCCTCATCTGTGCTGGCTTACTGGTTATACTGGGGAAAGCCCTGATCAAAGGGGGGAAGTGTATGGGTCTGAGCACAGTGTAGGCGCTCCCGTCACTAGAGACAGCGAGGTCTGGGGACACTGGGTGCTGTGAAGGTCACTCAATGCAAAGAGCATTGGAAAAAGAAGAAAAATAACATAGAGCCCAGATGGAAAGGTGTGTGGGAAAGGCAATGGTGAGCATGAATAGGCCAAGAGGAGTTTGGGCTACTGCCAAGAAAACATCTCTGGTGTGTCTAGATAGGCTTGCTAGAGGCACGCTGGCCAGCCCAGCCAGCACCGGCTCAGCTCCGTCAGCTGGAGAAAGGGAGATGATCCAATCCCGGGATGCAAAACCGGCGGCTGCCTCAATGCAGGCTCCTAGAAAAGGTGGGAACAGGCATTAGCAACAACGCAGCGGGGAGAAATGAATGGGGTCGCTAACTGGGAGCCGTTTCAGAGCCCACAGGTGGGTGCCCACGAGGATGCTGCGAGCCAGGAGGGTGGAAGAACCCCCCACCGCCTAAAACCCAGCACGCAGGAAAGCGGCGAACCCGCCAGCCAACTCCAGCAATGACTGCAAATACACTCGAAAAAAAGCAACCTGCGGAGGGCCTTTTCTTCAACACCTGTCTCAATCCCCAAATATCCCATTCTCCCCCCGCCCCCCCAAATAACTCGTGGCTCCGCCATGTACACTCACCGAAATTGTTTTTCTTTATTGCATATTGCCATCTTAGAAAATGTACAGTCTCATAACATTACACAGCATTTCCCGCTAGCTAAGACTACTAACATCCTTGCACCTAACAGACTACCTTGGTCACTACGAAGCTAATAAGGTCCAAGACATATACTTCAGTTTACAAATTATTATGGAATTTTTTTTTTTTCCTTTTTGGCATTATTAAAAAAAAAAAAAATTTAAAATACACACCCAAGAGAAAAGAGTGGCTACTTACACCAGCACCAATCTAAAAGTAGTTTTCGACAATGGCACATGGAATTACCTGCACACAGCCTTTGTATTTATTTATAGAGATATAATATTTTTTTCTTTTTTCTTTTTTTTTTTTTGAAAGAAAACAAAGAAATGGCAAACTCAGCCTGAAAACAAGGCTGGTGTAAAACAATAAAAAAACCCAACAAACCAGGTTTGGAAGGGCAAGAGGAAATCTGCCAGGAAAGGTCCTGATGTGGCACTGGGGTCGCGGAGGCAGGAGCTGGGGGTGGGTGCTGGCGGCTGAGCCCTGCACCCAAGGACCCCGGGAGGCGATCACCCTTTCCGACTCCCACCGCCTTTCGAATTAAACACGTGTGACCAACCATTCCTTAAACCATCAGAGGCCAGACTTTTTTTTTTAACCTTTTTTTTTTCCTTCTTTTTTTATATATTTTAAATTCCCCCCCAAAGTCCATTCCCTCAATCGTATCAGCCCCATTTTTTCAGCCATAAATAAAAAATATAAATAGAGGCACTTTAGTTAAGGAATAGTATTATCATTACCTTTTGTCTTTATTTCCCCCTCCTTCTTAAAGCAAAGTGCTTAATTCCACCTTTGAACATAATCTGCAGGTTTTGCAGCTGCTTGGATACCAGGTGCTGGACTTTTTTTTGCGCTTACCTGCTTTATTTATTACTGCTTTAAATGCTACTCAGAAAGTCTTTTTTTTTTTTCTTTTCTTTTTCTTTTTTTTTTTTTTTTTAATCTACAGTGCGTCAAAAGTTGCAATGAAGAAAAGAACTAGATGGTAAAACCACAGTTCTTGACAGCTCTGGTTAGAGAGAGATTTCACAGCTTTCACTCAGCACGCAGACCCTGCGGCCTTCAGGTGCTTAGAACCATATTTTTTTATACAAATTAGTTTAAACAGCACTTTTGCTATACAGTACATATAGTTAACTGACATCCCATACCCCACCAGTAATACCGATTATCTGACAAAAAAAAAAAAAAACCAAACCAACCTTATTTCAAATAGTGTTAATATCTAGTGCAACAGGGACAAACTCATCTCTCCACAGGAAAAAGAACAAACAAACAAAAAAAAAGGATCACAAAAGTATTGGTGGTATAAAAAGGTTTTGTTTTGTTTTCTTAAAAAACACACCACAAATAAATAAAAGTAAAAAGTAACAGTCCTCTATATACTCAGCATAATTTAAGAATAGAAATGTTAATATGTTAATGGTGGTTACTTTTTATTCTCCAATTCTCAATTTTCTAAACCTTTAAATTATTACTCCCTGAGAGCTTTGAATTATTTTTATTTATTTTTTTTTGTCTTTTTTTGGACTGACATTTGACAGGTAGTTCTGCTTACAAATTTGCAATGACAATGAACAGCAAACCAGTTGAAAAAGGACCTGGCTAAGAGATGAGCATTTCTTGGCATCACTGCTTCTGTGTGTCCGATAAAGAAAAGAGAAAAGAAGGCAAGTGAAAGTCGGCCAGTTTTGCACCAGCCCCTTTGTATATCAGAGACCTTCGGTCCTGACCACCTTTACAGAGGATACAGTTTGTCCCATTGAACAGAAAGCAAGAATAAAAATTACAACACAAAAGTTTACGCGCTTCGTCTCCTCCGAGAACCGACCTTTCCCACTGTGTTGGGCCAGCAAACGTTATAAAAGTATAAATACATCTGTGTGGCGTTAGAGCGATAAGCACTTTGGGGTAAACTTTTTCCTTTAGCGAGGTGGCGGCAAGAGGAAAAAGAGCGTTTCCCAAGGATGACGGGAAGAGCATCGCCGGGAGCGCCCATGGCGCCGAGCTCGGGAACCAGCGCGAAAGCACAGATCTGCGAGTTTTTTTGGAATAACCACAACGAGAAAAAAAAACAACCAACGGATTAAAGTTCAGTCAACTTTGTTTTTTTCTTTTCTTCTTTAAACCGCTCGGCTTGTGTGCAAGGCGTCCCCTGCAAATGGCCCGGGGGGTCCAAGCAGGAGAGTGGTGGGGAGCGGCTTCCCATTGCCTTTGGGGACCATGGGGACCGCCGGCATCTCTGGGTTGGGTCCTCTCTTGCTCCGCGGACGCAGCATTGTGCTTGTGCATGGGGAGAACTACTTTTCGGAGTGGGTCAGAGGGGAAGGGGCAGCGCTGGCACCCATCAAGGTGGGCTGCCCACACACCTCCATCCGCGCCCCCGACCCGACTATATACACGGTATATACACACACACACTCGCCCGCGGGGAGAAAGAGCGTGCCACTGTTTCGCTTTGAATCGCAAGGCAGTATAGCGGGAATAAAACCTCCCCCCAGCCACTTCAAAAAGACTAACCCGCGTTTTTTTTTGTCGGGTTTTGTGGCGGTGGTTGTTTGTTTTTCAGAAGTTGAGCTTGGTGATGGGCCGCTCGCGGCTGCTGTCGGCCAGCTGGTTGGCGATGCGCTTGCGGTTGCGCTTCAGTTTGGAGAGGTCCTTGTCGAAGACTTCACCTGAGCGCAGGGCCGAGACGAGGTCGTCGAACTCGCCGCCTTCCTCCCCGCTCTCCTTCGCCTTCCTCGCCTTGCGCTCCCGCTCCCGCTGCTCCTTCAGCTACGTGCCGTGGCGCAGGGGGGAAAGGAGACATCTCACTCTCATGCAGGTGGTTGTGGGGCTGCCCAACACACGTGTGGTGACCCCCAAACTCATGAAACAAGAGTGGTTTCCCACCCTAGTGCTTAGCATGCGAGAGCTGGTCAGGTTTATTGACACCACCCACGGGCTGAGGTCCACAGCCAGCTCTGCTGCGTGTTTCAGCTCCGAGATCTCCAACCCAAGGTCATTCGTTAATTAAGCAATCAACAGTGAAAAGCCAGTGGGTCTAAGAGCACAGAAGCTCGTTGCCCAGTCTTCAGTGCTCCCCGTGCCACCATGGCCACGGTTGCCATCCCTGGGTGCCCCTGGGGTGCTGCCGGACTCGCCGGTGCCCGCTCACCTGCGCCTCCATGCGTGCCCGGCGCTCCTCCTCCTCCTTCCTCCTCCTCATGTTCTCGTTCTCCTGCTTGGCCTCGGTCACGGCTTGAAGGAACTGGTCAAAGATGCCGAAGAACTCGTCAGGCTGCATTTTGTCCGTGTCTTCTCCAAAGTGCTTCACAGCCTTGGAAAACTGGGAAAGAGAAGACAGCGGTCCATCAGTCTCGGAGATACCCGCTGTGCCAGCGAACCCCCCCATGGGAAGCCTTCAACCTGATGGAATGGAGAGAAACACTTCCAGTGGCCACAGCGGAGAGCAGGGCTTTGCTTCATCAAGCCTCGACTTAAACATGAAATAAATCATCTGATGTTTTACCTGCTGCCCTGTAAGAGCCAACCTGGATCACTCCCGAGCCCCCTCTTCCCTTCTCGCCTCTGGCTCTGCTGAGCTCCCCCCTGCCCCAGCTCGACTTTATTAACTAAGCAGCAGTAAAAACAAGGAAGCAAAATATTGTGGGACCAAAGACCGAAGACATAAAACTAATAGTAAACACGGCAGGGGAAGGGAAACTCGCACTTTTAAGTTTTTCTTTGAAGTATTTTTGGGGTATTATTTATCATTGCCACATGCTCTGCTATTGAAACCAAATGTGTTGGTGAAACTTCTAAAAGACATTCCCGCCCGGGCTCAGGCACAGCCCAGAGTAGGGAAATAGGGAGTTTTCCGGCCTTTCGTGCTGTTTGCACACCATTAATGTAAGGGAGTCGAATGAGGCCGTAGCAAAGGTCAGGACAGGACATCCACGATCTGCCAATGCATCTCAGTCCCCAAGGAGCCTGTGGGTCATTCTTGGGACTGACATCCTTTGTTCTCACTTTCAGTTTGAAGGAGAGTCTTTGTGCACAGTAAGTTTGTTAAAATTGTGATGGCACGTTCTGAAGATAAGCACGCTTAAAAGAAAAGAAAAACAAAATCAAAGCACAAACAGATTTATTAGTTGCTTTGATTTTGCTGGGTAGACTGAGAGGAACATTTTTAAAGCCTGCCTGTATGATTTAGTTTTATTTGCAGGGTTGCCCCAGGCTCTTCAAAAGACATTTAGGGCATTTTTATTCCTTTGTTTACTTAAGAGACTTAGCACTTCAAGATGGGAATTCCTTCAAGGGGGGAATCTGAGAGGTGCCACTATATAAGCCAAAATAATTGAGGTTATTCTTATTGATTTTCATCAAGATATTAAATTCTCTGCCATGTTACAGAGATTCTGGTAGGGGGAGAAAGGCTGAAAATGTTATTCTCACAGGATTTAAAGTTTATAAAACAGTGATGTTTCTGCTTTCCTGAAAGAAAGTAGTAACATCATGTGAATCTGGACATGTGTTTAAAAAGCAAAGAGCTGGTGCACTTTGCACAACCCATCCTATCCAATAACCATGGGAAGAAGAGCTGCACATTGCTTCAGAGTAGACTTCGATGGGTGCTGGGGACCATGACCAGACCTTCTCCTTCAGATCCAGCCAAATCAGCAGAAGACGATAGTTCGCAGAGCATTTGTCATCATCTCCACAGTCCTAACTTACTGCCGGGAAGATTTACTAGGTTAGTGTCAACAGTTTAAACAGGTGCCCTGGGTTAGCCATGGCCTCAGGAAGGCAATGGTCTGAAAGACGGTGCCAAGTGGACATTGGTACAAGCGGGGAGAAGGAGGCGGTGACACTTGGTAACTTCTGTCTTTGGAGAGATAGCTCATGCAGTGGGACAGTGATGGGACCTCTAAAACGGCCTGTGCTGGACTATCTCCCTGCCACTTCAATTAAGATGAAGGCCAGGCCAGGGAGGAGATACTGAAGACTGTTCTTGGAGGAAATGGAAATCACTTGCGTGCCCCTTTGCTGAAAGAGGAGAAGCAAAAGGTGCTTGGGAATCACCGATGTCAGCCAACGGCCACCCCTTTGCTGTGATTTAACCCAGGCTGGTAGGGAGAAAAGGACAACATGGCAAGAGGTCCTTGCACGTGGCTGCAAAGCACTCACCAAGGCATTACTCTGGGGAAGGCGAACCTTTTAAGTAGCTTCTCTAACCAAGTCTGAAGCTGGCCTCAGTTCATGTCACTGAGCTCCTCTCCCTCTTCTCTGGAGAGAATAGCTGGGCAGGTCTCAGACCAAAGTTACGCATTGGATGTTATTTTGCCGTATATAAGTGGGGTCACTCAGGCAGCCTGGGTTGTCTCTGATATCAACCTCTGGGTGACCTCACGTCCAGCCTGAAGACCTGGTTGCATTTTTAACAACTTTTCCATCAACAACAGACAGAACAGCCTGCTTTCTTGCCACCTTCAGCTTTCATTGGCTAAGAAGCCCCAGCTTCCCAAGACTGGGATATTTCCATTTTAAGACACTGAAAAAAAAGCAAGCCCTCTAGGCTTGAGTGAAAGCTCTTCATCAAAACTCAGATCCTCACAAATGACCTATCATCTCCTCCCCTGATGGACACAACTCTCCCATGGCCAGCGCCTGCCTTGCATTTCTAAAAGACACGACAGGTATCTCATGGCTTTCTACAACACACCTTGCGTCCCAGAAGCAGTCTGTTGGCCTGACCTGCAAACCCCTGGCATGTTGGGTTGTGGAGCAGGAAAAAGGCCCTGGGGACAGACAGGGACATACCCACCCACCCACTCCAAACAAACCATGAATAGCAGGCCAGCCCCTTTCTCATGTCAGGGTCTCAGCAAGACACTCGCATGGTCTTGTGGGAGAGGTATCTGAGATGTTAACGTGCAGCGTGTGCTCTGGCAAGGCCAGGACCATCCCTCCCCTCTTGGCTGGAGGAAAGGCTGAAACACCACCCAGATCTCAAGGACATTAGCGACCTTACCAGCTCTTTCGCTTCCATCAGAAGATCTTCAACATCCGAAAAGCTGAAGCTGGCTAATGTGATGAACTGGCTGACGACAGACACAAACTTGTCGCCTGTTTGCTGAACCTGAGACTTCTGGAAGTCCAGCTCCTTTGGGGAAAAGAAACGTACATCTGGTCAGGCCTTGGCTGACGAGGGACATAAATACCATCGGCCTTCGGTAGTGCCGCGGGTCCTGGCTGCACCGCCACCGCTGCTCCCCCCTGCCACGCACAAGACCACAGATTACCCCGTTTTACAATATCATGCCTGCAGTGTGCTTTTAAGGCCAAATCCTGCAGAGGAGCTCATGGAAACAGCATAATTTAGCAAGACAGTGAGTCCTTCGGGATACCTCCTCCATTTCATCACCACTCCAGCTGGGCTGCAGAAGCGCTCCCCAGCCCGAGCCCCAACCCTCTGCAGTTTTACAGCCAAAGGGAGACCCCTCGGCTCAT
Organism: Astur gentilis; assembly: GCF_929443795.1. Lineage (NCBI taxonomy): Eukaryota > Metazoa > Chordata > Aves > Accipitriformes > Accipitridae > Astur > Astur gentilis. Next base: position 17,236,185 of record NC_064904.1, read on the forward strand.
CACAGGTCCTCCGCAGGCATCATCACTAGACTTAGTCAGCCTCCCTTGGCGTATTAGGATCATAGAGTCATAGAATGGATATAAACCACACACGTGCCTAACCACACACGGCAACTTTGGTGCCAGAACAGCCCTAAGAGGACAGGCGCATGTGCAGGGCAGGAAGGAAAGACAAACAGATCTCCAGGATGTGAGATAAAAGCAGCTTCGCTGGGAGCTCCCTCGCCTGCCTCCCTAAGGAGGGATGCCGTGGTGCTCGGAGCCAGGCTGGACTATATTTGATTTAAATAATACTTACAGTCTCCACTGCTCTCAGGCCGCTCCTCAGAGTGTTTATTTCTTTCTCCAGCTCGGTCATGCTGTTGGAAATGGCAGGATGTTAATTTTCAGCCTTCCCCAGCAAATCCTACAGCTCTCCGACCAACTTGGCCGTGTTTTTCCACTGAAAAGACCCCGGCACTGCACACATTGCCTACTGTTTGCAGAGCAGCGTGCCTCGAGCAGCAAATCGGGCTGACAGCCTCTAAGCTAGGACAGCTGCCTATCTCAAAGTGGCTGCAGTTGCTTGTTTTAAAGCAAAGCACTTTTCTGTATTTTTAAAGGGGACTGTGCAGGCTTAGCAAGCTCAGCAGCCTCCAGACCTCTGCAAGCAAAAGGAGAGCTCAGGAGAGGGCTTTGCTGGGCACAGATTTCCCTTCCCCTCTTGAGGGCCAGCAGAAAATAGGCTTGTTGTCCCAGTGCACAGCAGACAGTTTTTCAGGGTACCGTGGTTAGGTGAATGCCACGCAAAGCATCCTTCCTAGCAGTGAGGCTTTCATAAAGGGAGACAACCCAAATATAGAAAATAAAAATAAATCATCCCATCTGGCGCTGACTTTGTTTACACAAGGCTCACGCCCCCGATGAGCTTCGAGTTCAAGTGCTTACGGGTTTCCACCACTACATCTGAGGGGAAGCTTTCTCACAAAGCCTCGATGACCGCAGGCTTGACGTCTTTCCAGGGGTGTCTGTCCTAGGGCTGGGGTCCCTGGAAACGCTGACGTCGGGTCACGGGGCAAGCGTTCCTGGCAGGTTTAGTCTGGGAAAATGCAGTTTTGGGAGCCCTGTGCTCCAGCAGTTCATTACTAGTGGTGGGACTGACAGAGGCAGCAATTTTGCTTCACAGCTGCAGGGCTGGGGGGAATTTAGGGTTTTCCAGAGCTTTAGAAATTTTTTTGGTTTCACTCTAGATTGGACCAAACCCAAATATTACATACGATGTCCAGTTTAGAGCAAAATGATAACATTTTTTTTGGAAAAAAACCCCTCTATGCAGACATTTTCTTTCCCATACGTGTATCTGTACAACAGCTGCAGATACACGAGCATGAGAAAGCCGGAGCCTCCAGTGGCGAGGAGCATGCCCTGCTTAACCATGTTCTCAGCTGATGCCTACGAGCACAGCCGCCACACGCTCCTCCTCGCACGCCAAGATTTGTCCTGTCACTTTGTTTAATCCCTATGGCTGACTATTTTACATTTTAAACGTGAGGATGCTTGCTTTGCACATTACAGCTCTTCCGTGGGGAGGCCACTATCGCTACAAACGCACTTTGAAACTTGAAAGACCCTTGAGCCGCCGTAAACTCTGTGCATATTTGCCACCCCCTCTCTAAAAAGCTGCAGTTTCAGGCCCGTTTCATGTCCACGGCTAACACAAACGCGTGCTGACTGCAGAAATGTGTGATCTTTGCTGCTCGGGTCCCCGAAGCAGCAAAGCCTGTAAGCTCCCGGTGAACTTTAAAACCGAAACAGAGCCTCATTGATTTCAGAGGGACTTCAGCACATACTTGAGGGCTTTGCAGAGCAACAGCAGATTCCTCCTGCACTTAAAAGTTCAGCGTGTGTTCAAGGGCTTTGCTGAACTGGGGCCTCTGCCTGCAAAGAGACGGCGGCAGCCTGCTCCGAACAGGTCACTGGGAGGCAAGCAGGGTTTAAAAGCTCCTCGCAAACACCAGAAGCTCCATGTCGGTGGTGAAACGAGGGCCAGGCAGGACCCGGAGGTAGGTGAGCCTCTCGCACCGCTGCCTGGTCCTGCCCGCGCTGCAGGCAAAGCCTCCCTGCCACACGCAGATAAACAGCTGCCCTTTATCTGCAGCCACACCGCAACCGCTTCCTCCCGGATTACTTAACGTACCATTAGAAATTAATTAAATGCTTCTGCGGTGAGATAACAACAGGAAACGGCTGCTCCAAGCAGCTCCCCTCCCTCTCGGTCGGAGGCTCGCAGTCCTTTGCTGCAAGGGCTGAGATTTAAAGCCGCCAGGTGATGTTTGCTCCTGCCTTTGGGGCTGCTCTCAGGCCAGCGTGGCCGCAGCACAGGGCCCAGCCCAGCGGTCAGGATCCGGCCAGGAGCGGGAGCAGGGGAGGGTGACACAGAAAGGCAGGCTGAAGGGAGGGGAGAGGCGCTTCCAGCATTCCTTAAGCACCACCTAAATCCCTGCTTACTTGACTTTGGCTGCCTGTGGGATGTCTCGCAGCTCCTCGTGCAGGCGGAGGACTTTGGGATATTTCTTTTCCACAATAGTGATGAGATAGTGCAGAAGGGTGATGTTCCTAAGAGAGACGAGCGGCGAGGTCAGCGTGGCGGCACCATGGGGAGACGAGAGCTCGGTCGAAACCCCCGCTTAAATCCCAACCCTAGTAATGAACTGTTTTGGGATTTCTGCAAGGATGCTGCTCGCTGCCTGTCTGGGGACATGGGATGGGTCTGTCCCAGTGCAGAGCAGCCTGGTCCCTGCAAGCAAGTGCCCTCCACAGGAGGGACCCAGGGGAGGTGACTTGAGCATCACCGCTCCCGTCCTCCGTTGTCTTTACTGATGGATGAGTCCAGGCAGGTTTGAGACCTGACCCAGCTCCTCTCACTCTGTGCATGGAGCTCGCTGGGGAAGAGCAAACCAGGCGATGGCTGTGGCAGCTCAGGGGTGCTGCAGAGGGGGTTCCCGTGGAGAGGAGCCGCTGGGACCCCTCCTCTGGCCACTGCGCCACAGCACGGTGGCTCTTGGCTTCTCAAAGGGGGGAAAAAAGCATTTGGAGGATGATCCTCCTAATCAGCCTTGGCCGCTGTTTAGCCAGCCCAGGAAGGAAAGCCCCCATCAATCCCCCTGCTGATCTGCAGCTTGGCTTCCCTCGAGATCTGTCCTGCTCAAAAACTGGATGCTTGCAGTATCAGATGCACCAGATGGGGCAGCAGGAGGGAGGGGACTGCTCCCACCTACCCACATCCCAGAGGCAACCAACGCTAATGGCCCCTCCGTTCTCCCAACAACCCTGGGGCCCACGGACACTACCGAGGGCGAAGGCAGGGGCTGCTCACTTGTCAATGCTGGACTTGGTGTCCGCGATCTTGTTGAGGCTGGAGATCTTAAACCCGAAGGCGTTGCCCCTCTGGCCCTTGTTCATGTAGTTCCCGAAGGCCAGGACCACCTCTAAGAGCTGCTGGAGGCTGCTGCTCTGCAGCACTGCCTTGGAGCCAGCACGGATGGCTGAAAGCAGAGAGGTGTGGGACATTACCCCCTGCCACGACAGCACACCAGTCCCCTTTTCTTGCAGCAATCCCCTCAGCGCCCCCGTGACCAAAGAGTGATCACCAAGTCCCTCCTTTCCCCTGTGTCACTGCAACCTCCACGCGGACCAGGCTCGCCCTGGCATGGAGGGATGCTCTTCCTACGAGCGCTCCCTGTGCCTGCACAGAGCCCCTTAGCAGGTCTGGTCACTTGCCTTCCACCTTGGGTTTGACTTCTGCAACTCTCTCTGCAAACTTCTTCTTGAAGTAGAGGGACTGCAGCCTTTGCTGATAATGGTTTATCCTGGAAAAAAAAGAGGTGCAGGTTGAGCTTTCCTTCCTCCAGGAAGAGGTCTTGCTCTGCTGCTCACAGCTGTGCTTACAAAGCACGTTTGAACCACAGCGATTAAAAAATAATGACCGCATTTCTCCCTGAAACTTTGCTGAGGTGGTAAAAAATGACAACTGAAGCTACAGCTGTCCTGCGGTGGATCCAGGTGGGCTCTTAAGCACATGCTTAAGCCTATCCTTAACTCAGCATGTTCAACAAGTGCACTTTTACACCCTATTGCTATGAACAAACAGTTCTTTTACAACCACTCCTTAACAAATTTGCTAATGAGGTCTGGGCTCCCAATGGCTTTGTGATGAGCTGCAGCTGGACACAGGCACACCAACTACTAGCACTAACAAAACTGGACCTTCAGATCCTCAAAATGATGGCCTGGGCTGGGAAGTTACCAGCACAGCCCAATCCAGCCCTTTCCTGGGCAAGTTAGGGATGGCTCTGCTCCTGTCAGTTGTATTTAGGCTAAACACGATCTCACTTGTACGCAAATGGCAGTCTGATTTGAGTCATTTGGACCAAGGACCCATGGGAGACAGACAAGGCCATGGGCTACGCTGTCGTTGTGCTAATCAGAGGTGACAGAGACATCACACTCAGTTACAGACCACAGGGCAAATTAAAAAGCTGTGCCAGAAATCAAGGAAAATATTTGCATCGGCACCTTGTGCTTTCCAAAAGATGAAGGCATGGGAGCAACGCTTGGGCAAGAGACTGTGAAGAAGAAAGGTGACCTGTGATAGGAAAGCTAATTCTGAGCATCTTCCAGCCCCGAGGGCTCAGGTCTGAACTTCACAGCTCTGTGCTGCCTGTCTTTGACACTCAGCAACTACACGGTGCATCGCCCCGGTGTTCATTGGCGCATTTCTCAGGGACGACAGGAGTGTTTCTATTTTTGATCTTCCAGTACAATCTCAGACGTAAAACTCACTGCCTTTGCAAACAAGTAACTTGCTTGAAGTTCAGCTAAGAAATGCAAAGAGCTCAATACTCAGTTGGATTTAAATAAGGAGCTTCAAGATTTTAAACCAGCACCTCTAGAGGATGTGCATGCAAAAGATAAGGTTATTCATCCCTGAAGACTTCTAAGTCTTAAATGATTGCTACCAGGAGCAGGAAGAAATGACATTTGCTTTCTGTCTCATATATTCTCAGGAGCCCCAGGGACAAGTCATTCCTGAGGTGAAAAGTGGGACTCATCTACACAGCAGGGCAAAATTTACATACATCAGTCTTCAGTATTCGTAAGGATATGTTCATGTGAAAGGGAAAGGAGCCCTGTGTTACCATTCAAACAGCACTTCCCACCTGGGCCATGATGCAGATGATGCAGTCTTTTGCAGAGTTGTGCCAGACTGAGCTCTTCTCCCACAAATGAGAGGGGAAATGTGTCGGGACATGACCTGGGAAGCCAACACCTCTCTCCAGACAGTCCATATCCCCATCCCTCCCCCTGCTCTGTTCAGCTGCGGCTTGTCTGGGACACGCAACCCTGATTTTAGGAGCACAGCATCTTGAGTGTTCCTTATGGGTGGGAGCACCTTGCTTGCCCTCCTATCCGTTTAGCCCACTCATTTCTTGATGTGAAAAACAGTAAGCAGGGCTTATTTCCCAACCAGGCTCCGTGAAACAGCCACCTCGTGACCAGCCCGTGCAGCCACTGGCCAAAACCTGTGTCTCCTGGGCTACCAACCTGCTCATTTCGAAGAGGAACCGGTCAGCCTTGGCCATGCGGTCCAGCTCGTGCTTATGCTCTTCCAGCAGGTCAATGTCACCCTTTTCAGGAACAAACTTCAGGAGCTAAACAAGGGAAAGCACACCGGTGGACATGAGGTCCATGCAGTTTTTCAGGAGCAAAATGGTGATTTATTTACTTGAATCTACTACCTGTTCAGCATGTACAGACAGCGACCCCAAGGCACCTGTGAAATAAGTGTTATCGCTGTCCCTGTGACCTTCCTCCCATTACTCCATCAAATTACTGCCTCTTGCTTCTGCCCTGCCATCACTCTGGTTTTACAACAGATGTACTACGTCTGCTTCAAGGAGGTTTCGACATCAGCTCTGCCAGAGATGTCAGGGACTCTCATTTGCTGCAATCTACCTATTTGCAGATGGAAATTTTGTGCAATGAATCCTCCCATGTCTCTGCTGAAAGCGCAATTACCAGCTCAGCTTTAAGGACAGGTGAATAATATGCTTCCAAAGGGATTCAGAGGCTGTCAAGAAATGGGATTCCCTTTTTGAGGACTGTACAAACGCTGAACAAGCTTTCAAAAATAAATGTCCACCAAGCACGAACTTCAAGCCACAACCACAAAATGGGCAACTGGCCCAGCCTCGGGGTCCCAGGGCAGACCCAGGTACAGGCACGGCTTGTGGAGGCCATGCTGCTCCCAGCGCCAATGCTATGACGGAGCTGCTTTCCTGCTGCTCCAGCCCACTTGGGTGGTTTTTCAACATGCAGTTGGTAAATAATTTGGGGCCCTGACACACTTCTTGAAGCTGCAGTTTGGTCCCAAGCGCCTTGCACAGCATGGTCTCAGCATGAGGCAACCATGGAGGAGCATGAGACAAGTTGCCCACCTGCTCCAGCATGTCTTTTGGGAGGTCCTCCTGCTCGTCCATCGTCAAAATCGCTCGTTTGATCTCCTCGTTCGAGAGTTTCAGCCTGGAAGGTGGAGGGGAGGAAGAGTTATTCCCAGCCCAGAGAACAGGCAAGGTTTCATGAGCATTTCCATACACACCCGTACAGCATGAACAGCTTAAGTCCCGGCCAGCAGCAGTATCACAAATAACACTATACAGCGTGTTATGAAGAAGGATGCGTGAGAAACGTGGTAGGACCGTGCTCTGCCAAGGCACAGCACAAAGCAGCCCTGGCCCCGCTGCCAATGGGGGGTCAAACCCCACCGGCAAATTCCCTTTCCCTGCACCGCAGCTGACATCCCCTATTTTATAGAATTTTATATAAGTATTCTATGTAGTATATTATACATGTATTCAAAATAGATAACTTTTCTGTGTAACTCTGGCCCGTAGCAATGCTGCTCCTGCAGTGCCAGCATCCCTGAGGGCCATGGGGTCAGTGGTGGTCATGCTCCCCGTCAGCAGCACAGCCCAGCTCAGCACTGCTCCTTGAACCCATTGCCACAACCCCTAAGGAAAATTTGGCCAATTTCTGCTGCTTTCCTTGGATTTGAACATTGCCTCCCCCGCCTGCTTTTGGTTGGAGTCTCCCTCTAGGAAGAAAGAGGAAGAAACCCAAAATTTGGGGAAATGGCTGCTCAGCATCGCAGGAAAGCCATCAGGGTTTTTTTTGGAGGGGTGGGGATTCAATGTCCTTCAAAGTGTAACAGGTTGGAAACCAGCCCCCACCTCCACCTTTTTCTTCCTTCACTTCACGTAACAGGAATTGGAGATGTAGCCTCAAATTGGAGATTTCTAAAAACACAGACCATTGTATCACAACAAGCAACAACAGGCTGGTCTGCCCCCAGCACCTTGCCCTGATCTGAGGCAATAGATAGATAGAAAGATGCCCTCAGCTCTTCCTGGGCTAAAGCAGCTATTAATTACAGTTTAATACATGTGCAGCACTCCCTGTGACCACTCCCTGCAATTACTTTGATTGCAAAACCACACATATTTTTCTTCATGTTTTTGCATTGTGGTTGATAAAATAATCTAAATGCAAAAGAGGGAAAGCCCGGAAAATCCTGCAACTCTGTCTGCCAATGCCCTATCCATTGCCCAGCTTGCAGCGATGATTAAAGCCGTTGCAATAGATAGTTTAAAAAAAAATAATAATCCCCTGTTCTTGCATGCAGGGAAAAGTTGCGTAGTTGAAAAGACCCATTGGTGGGCTTTAAAGAAACTGATCGCCTCGGTCTCGGTGATCAGAGCTGCCAAGGGATGCTGAAATGCTGGATGTGGCTCAAAGGAACAAGCTGAAACAGAAACACATCCTATGGCGCGATGTGAGAGCTTGTGTCAACCTGATCAGCAGATCAAAAAGAAGATCGGGAGCTGACTTGATCACTGCAAGTAATTAAACGAGGAGGGTATTTTTCACCCTGGCATCTCTTCAGGGAGCAGATTGAGACTGTAGAGCTGGCTTTTAGAAGATGAAGCTGAAGCAGGAAGGGTGCTGGTCTCTAAGACCAGGGTAGCAAGAACTTGGTTTAGCCTGAAATCTTTTGCTCAAGACCTGAAGTGAAGGATTAGCTTTATCGAGGCTGGTGGATCTTACAGACCCGGCAAGTAAATATTTGTTCCTTATGAGCTGATGTTTCTCATCCCCTACCCAGTCCTCTCTCAGCTCCTGGGAGGGAGCCTCCCAAGAGAGGGTTTGTTAAACGAGGAGTGAGTTAAAATCTCACTTCAGCCAGGGGAGGAAGCACACAGGTTGCGCTGAGCAGCGGCCAGGACAATTGCTAGGGTGGCCTCACAAGGAGCAAACCCGGTCCATGAAAAATGTCCTCTCTGATGCTCGCAGTGATGAGCAGACACGTCCTGGAGACACCCGACCTGTCCCGCAGAAGGGCAGTGGTCGGATGGACACGACTTGAGGTGGGATATGAAGCTGCAGGAGGGCTTCTTTTACACCCAAGCAGCGTTACCAGAGCTCGGACCGCCAACAAATGTCACATCGGTCCCCACCCCGGTGAAAAGCAGACACTGGCTGGGTTTGGACATTTGGGGGATCCCTGGGAGGGAAAAATACTCCTGAGAGAAGGGGGCAGGTAGGCAGCTACCCCTCATCCACAGCCAAAGTGAACACCTAAATGATTGTCTCCAGGAGGGTGGTGAAAGATGAGGGTGACTTTTGTAAGCCCTGCTCATTAAAAGCAAAGTCAATAATAGAATATCTTTTTTTAAAAAAAAAAGCTGAAAAAACTTTTCTCAGGAATCATCAAAACCCAGTGCCAAGAACAAGAGCCTGCCCCGGCACCGGCAGAGAGCAAGCGCAGGGCGCCAGAAGAAAACAGCTTCTCAGACAATTTGATGGGAAAGGGGCCAGTGAAAGCTAGAAGCTTATCTATAACTACAATAATTATCATTGTTGGCAGCAGCTGTCGAACGCGAGCCGTCTGAGAGGAACGGGGTCACAGGACTTGCTGTCACAGGGATTTAAAGCCAGCAGCCCGCCGATGGAAAGTGACAGCTCGCCAGCCTGACAAGCGCGGAGCTATTTTGCGTGGCTTTTGTAGAGTCCTGCGAAGGACGTAATAAGTGTGAAGGGGAAAAATGAATTCTGCCGGGAAAGGGACGCGCCCTCTTGAAAAGCCACATTCATTTGAGAAAAAATGCTCCACGCCGCCTTGCTGGAGAGAGGACTCAAACGAGCCATTCACTGCCAGCATAGGCAGAAGGCAATAGAGCAAGGGTTTGATTTGCATCTTGCAGAACGCAGTGCTAAATATACCCATGTACACAGGGAGCAAAAGCAAGGACACGGTGGGTTCAGAGGGAGACCTGATAATGCACTGACATTGGCAAAGCATTCTCCAAAAAAAAAAAAGAAGAAAAAAGCAAGTGTTAAAAATATTCTTGTGCTGCACTACAAGCCAGAGGAAAATCCAGTGATCTCACTGCACAGTAATTTCTCCCAAAGCAAGGGAAACAGGCAAAAAAATAAATCTACAGAGAGAGATAAAGTATCTCGCTGGCCGTAATCTTTCCACGCTGCAAGCCAGACAATGCCTGGTGAGCTTACAAACGTCTGGGCTAAATCAGGGGCCAAGCTCGCAGGTCCTTTCACATGTGAAAGTCTGCTCGTCCCCGTGGTGGCCGCATGAGCGAGGCAGGAGAGCAGCAGCCTGGCTGCAGCGAGCCACCCTGCGAGACCAGTCCCTTTGCAACGCTGGGACCAGGCACCCGCTGCTCTGCCCAGCTTAGGGATGGGCAGCCGGGGTGGGCAGAGACGGAAGGGTTTGCCCAAGGTCACACGGAGTCTGCTAGAGATGCAGGGGCTGGACCTGAGCCCACCAGCAGGATGCTTGGGCTTCGTCCTGACACTGCCCTTCCTTTCAGCCACTTGGCATCAAGAGTAAATCGCCCAAAGGGATTTTGGGGAAACTTGATTGCGGTCCCTTGCAGAAATGGGGGAAGGGGCAGCTTTGATTGCTGCTGCTGCACTGCTACAGAAATGTCTTGTCCGCCTGGCCCTTCTGTCATAGAATCATAGAATCATTTAGGTTGGAAAAGACCTTCAAGATCATCGAGTCCAACCATCAACCATGCCCACTAAACCATGTCCTGAAGTACCCCGTCTACTCCCTTTTTGAATACCTCCAGGGATGGTGACTCAACCACTTCCCTGGGCAGCCTGGGAACATCACTGGACAAACCCCAAAGCACCTCCAAAGCAGCGGCCGGCACAAGCCACTGCTCCCCCAGAGCCACTCGCCCCCATACGGCCCCGATGCTGTGGGATGTGCACGGGAAAAGCTGTATGAGAGGCCTGGGGACCACCCTGCCGGGCAGGTCTGATCCTTCTTCTCCCCTAGGAAATGACCCAAAGGGGAGGGCAGACAAGGCAGCGGCCTCTGTGTTGCCCTTTTTGTGGGATTTATTACTGGCGACTTGTTTCCAGCCATTGCCTTCTTGGAAGAGAAAGGTTTGCTGGTGAGATGAAATTTGAAATTAGGACCTTTACTCAGTAAGACATGCAAGATGTCTTTGAAGTTAAGCACTTGGGTAGCTCCCCTTCCCACCAAAGGGGCTATTTGTGTGCTTAACTTTCAATTATACACTTAAACCTCTGGCTGAATTACACCTAACCCCACTCTGACTACGCTCAGCCTACATACTCCGGGGAGCAGCCAAGCCAGTGCCCCAAATCCCATCGCTTTACTTGCTAATAGCTGGCTGCCATAGACGTACTCATTTGCCTGCTGCTTTAAACTCTGCTTTCATCGTCATCCTTTTTATTTGGACAGCTAGGAAATACGAAAAATCCCCAGAAGCAACCCAGAGCAGAAACGGCCGTAAACAGCAATTTTACCACTGAATGCTGCAGCTCATGGCTCGCTGCACTCATCGCTCCCGCTGCCTGCGGGGTGGCAGACCACCTCTGGGGGAGCTTGAAGAAGCACCAGGGACCACGAGTTATCTACCCAGAGGGGTTTTTTTGCAGGCATCAGCCTCTGTATGCTTTCCAGGGAAGGAAACCAGCTGGGCTGCCCAGGCAAGGCACCGGCTCCGCTGACCCACGGTCCAGGAAAACACAGAATTTGGGCACCACGGCTGCAAGCCCAACCTGCCAGCGATGCTGCTCCATCCCAGCTGGTCCTGGGTGGCATAAAAGCTTCTGTCCTTCCAGGCAGCAGAGCGAATATTTCTGAATGGAGCTATATTTGACTGCTGTTGGGATTTTTTTTTTTTTTTTTTCTGGGTGAGTCAGAAAAAAGTGGCATTTTCTGCTGCTGTTTGGGTTTTTTTCTTCTTTTTTTTTCAAGTAGCTACGCTGATAGTTGATCCTTTCAGACCACCACAGCCTGGCTTCTCCTTTCTCAGGAGTCAGTCTTATTGGTGTAGTTTATCTTGCCAAAAAAGGCCCTTTTTATCCTCTTGGCAGCAAGCCGGGTATGGGATTAAATTGCTGGTAGCAGTGCTAAGCCTGCCTGATGAGGGGTGTGCAGGAGGCTGTCATCCCAGCAGGGCTGGGCAGCTGGAAGAGGGGGACATCTCCTTCCCAAAATCCAGATGTGGCACAGGACAGGACAGCCGCGCAGGCAGCCAGGCCCTGGCTGAATTACGGTGCCGCTCCCCGCACCCTGCCGATACCCAGCCTAACAGAGACCCTCTTCAGCTGCCATCAAAAAGCAAACAAAACCCAGGCTGAGGAAGATAAGAAGTGACATCACCCCCCCTCCTACCCCCCATACAGGCTCACCGGGTACCCCAGCCCCTCTGGAGCTTTCCAGGGACACCGAATTACCACGTACCCGGTTAATCGCATCTCCTCCCCATGCCACCCCGCTACAAACGGTGTAAGGCTATAGCTGGGTTCAGGTGTCGCTGGCTCTCCTCCCGCACTGGTTCCTGTCATTAAAGCCCCCTCCCAGGGATGAGGAACACCCCCCCCCCCCCAGCCCAGGGCAGGGTATCAAGCATCCCCCCCATTCCCCAGAGGACAAGAAGGCATTAACCATACCTGGAGAGAAGGATATTGCAATTCTGAGCTCTCCGGCCATCTATGACCGAAAGTTCCTTGACTTTATGCCGGGAACTCAAAGTGTCATCGATAGCATCTTCCTTCTACAAAAAAACATGGGGGAAAAAAAAAAGAGAAAAGCCTGGAGAAAAGCCATGGAGAAGCAAAGACATTTAGTACTCTCTGCACATAGCAGCGTGATACACAGTGGGCCCCCATTAATCAGGAGTGTCACCATGGGTTACGGGTAAAACCCATCGCCTGTAACTGAAACACAGTAAGTCATTTCATAAACCAGAGCTGGCTTTGAAGCCACTGGTTAGAAATGTAAATATTTTCTCAGACAGGGAAGATTTAAAAATCTGCAAACACATAGGAGCTGCTGAATAAATAAAGCCGGGCTTTCTTAGCATACATATTTGTGATACTTCATTAAATCCTCACATGAAATATTTCATTACGGGCTGCTGCACACACTCAGCATCACTCTTGTTCTTCACCCCTGCTCCAAACATCTGCATCAGTCCTCCTTCACGCATCAGTCCTCCCGAGCAAGCTAACCAATACAAGGTACCAGACTTGCAAACGCAACCTGCAGCATTTGCTGCTCTTTTGGTGAAATTCTCCCAAAATAAGGGATTTGAAAGCAGGAATCAGTGTGGCATAAGCACCTACATCTCCTAAGCAGCTGAAATACATTACCTTCAAATGACCAACAATATATCAAATTGCGGTTGTGGGCAAATGGGCAGATGTACATAACAGCAATTTTGCAGGGTTGCCCAAGGGGTTCATGTTGCCCCCGGTTTTAAGTTACCATATCACATGTTTTAGTAAGGTTAATCAATTAAAAGCCAGCTATTCAATCCTTCTGCAAGGAACACAACCTGGAGCTGCAAGGTGCCACGCACTACGGATCCGCACTAAACGTCCATGAGCCTAAGAGACCTGGCACACAGCCACCGCACGGGTTGAGAGTGAGCACAAAAGTTCCCATTTTTTACTCTTTTTCTTGTTTGAATGAAAAAAAAAAAAAAAAAAGCTATAAGAAGCGGGAAGCTGCTGGGCCGGGTGGTGCAGAGCGAAGGCAGCGGCAGGTGAAGGAAGGTGAGCCCCAAGTCACCTACACCTACCACCCGCTGCCCCTCTCGTGTGCCTTGCCTGCTCTGACCACACCGAAACAGAGAGCTTCAACCCACAGGTACAAATTTATCTATTTCCATGTTTTGACAAGCAAAAATGCTCAGGGGTAGGAGCTTCTCTGTGTTAAGCTGCATCTGAAAATTTAAACCCTGGACTCGGATGTTGGCTTCAATGTCCGACCAGACAGCAGAAAGGGCAGCTTCTTACTTACCAGCCTCCCCAGCATCAACTTTCAAGCTGCTCCTCCTGGTGATCTTTGTACCTCTCCGATTTAAAGCCCACTTTGCCGCGTGTTAACCCCCCCGTGAGCAGCACGGCGTGCGTCCCCCGTGTCCCCAGCCCCGCACTCGCTCTGCCCTCACCGCTCGCAGGCGCCGAGCTCCTGCGGATGCTCGCTTACCTGTCTGGAGTTACCGTTCACAAAGAAGTCCTACGGCCATAGCAGAAGCATGGAAAAAGGCAGTAAAAACACATGCAGTTCAGTGATCTCAGCGAAACCAAAAGGAATCGAAGCACAGTCAAGGGGAGGGTGCGATACAGGGTGGGGGCTTGGCAGCACGGGGAGGCACTCGGGGTCTGCCAGCGCCGAAATAGGGGGGATGGACGTGAAAATGCGGTGAGGATTGAAGGATGTGCAAGGATGGATCAGGCCAAGGTGCTGCTGCACGAGGCGGGGACGTGGGATGAGGTGGAAGGACGCTGGCCAAACCCTGCCACCGCTCTGCGCGAGAGTCGGCGAGTGCTGGCCCAAAGGCACAGCACCGCTCAGCCCGCCGTGCCGGGGAAGGAAATTGCTAGTTTTTACAAATCTGAGGGACTGAAATGCCAACGTGACTGCCAGGAAAAACAGGGCTTTCAAGTGGAAATAACGAGAGGCTCATCCCGGAGCAAATCTGGCCGCAGCAAAACTTTACCATTTGCCATGGCAACACGTTTCCCCTCGGCTTCTCCTCCGACAGGGACAACCTCCCTTCTCCAGGGCTCGGCAGCCTGGCTGAATGCCACCCTGATGCCCCACCAGTGCCGTGCTCCTCCAAAGACCTGGTTGTCCTGCTGGGCTCCCCCCACCAGACTGGAAGCATGTGCAGCAAAGCCAGCATCATACACGTGTGCACACATACACAGAAGTTTTCCCTCATTCCCTGGGCTGCATCTTATTTTTTATTTTTTTTTGTACTTGGCTCAAGAGACCTCCGTGCGTGGGAAGGGAGGTTTCAAAGGTGCATAAATGGTTGGTTGTTTTTTTTTAAAAAAAAGGGAAGGCAGGCAGTGAGCGGAGGGAGTGGATGGGTCCAAATGCTGTTGGTTTACAAAGGCATTTCCCTCCAGCTCCTCCGCGCAGTGGTGACTGATGACCCATCTGCCTGGTTTGAGTTGGTCATCCCCAAACATAGCCCCATCACTGCTGCCTTTTTAGAGGAAACCTTGTTTATGTGGGTTTTCCCCTGACCAGCTGTCGAGGCTAGATCAGCCCAGGACCCACACGCGGCTCTGGGCAGGAGGGTGGGAAAGGGCTCCGATAGATGCCACCGAAAACCTGGGCCTGGGGAACCAGCACCCGCCGGGGGCTGAGCTGCGCCAATCGCAAGGCCTCTGGCTAAAAATCAATGTGTCAGGCTTTCTCCGAGCCCCCAGAAACACTATGGCCAACTAGCAGAACAAGATGTGCCAGGAGGCAAAGAAATATCAGCCAAGAAAAGGAGCGACAGACCCTTTCTTCAGCGTGACGGATGGGTGCCCATGGCTGTGTTACGGGCACCCCGGCGTAGCGCTGAGCGGTTCCTTGAGGCAGCATTGCACCCGTCTGTGTAGACACACGTGTCGAAGAGCTGCCACGACCATCCCCAGGAGCAGACCTCTGACAATGCCACCACATCGGGGGCTTTGCAAGGAAATGGGGACCTGCAGACCCTGAGTAAGGACACCCAAGCTGCCACTGTTGTACTTCAGGGAGGTCAGATGAAAAAACGTACGATTTAGCTGTACGTGAGGCTGTTGCAAAGGCAGAATTTAACTCTGTGGATCATTTCAGGTTGAGGATCAGTGTTTCATAAAGCAAGCTCTTCCCAGCAGGCTCCTTTGGGGGACAGGTACAAACCATACCCACAAGCTGCAATGGGTATCTTCTTGTTCATTTAACTGGTCCTTAATTAGGAAGCCTTCCTTCCATCCCAACGCCCAGACCTGCCCCACGATGCTCAGACCAGCTCCAGACTGCTGGAGAGGAGAAGGACATGGTGGTCCTCCTGCAGTCTCCTGCTCTGGGAGAGGGATGGCTCCTCATGCATTAAGGTAGAGAAAAGGCTCGTTACAAAAACCCTCCCTCTCTGCCTCAAACCAGCCTCATCCCTGCCCCTTTCCCTTGCACGAACTGTGATCCAGCCTCTGCTGCGGGATGGCGGTGTAAGAAGGACTAGCTTTAAATCTGCTGTCACCATCCCCACAAACATTCTCCGCTCCTGTTGCCCCTGGCCCCTGCGCAGGTCACTCACTTGCACGGAGGAGCTGGAGGCTTTTCTTCTTTCATCCTTTTTTGGGAGATGAATTCTTTCCCGGCTCACTGCTAAGCCCCTGGTTCAACAACACCTATTTTTTCCACTTGGCCCTGGCTCTTTTACATCAGTCACCACTGCGGAACCTGCCAGGACTGCCCCGGCCGTGGCACTGCCACTTAATCAGCATCGCTCCCAGCCTCTTCCCCTTGCAGGCTCTCAAAACATCCCCGATGGAGGAGATGCAGAGCCCTCTGTAGCACATCTAAGCTCTGATGGCCCTAGACTTGTTTCTTTCCATCACCACATACACATCCTTAAGCAGCTACCCCCGGTTCTGCTGGGTCCTCACACCACAGCCTGAAACACAGAGCTCCTGTTGGTTTTTCTGGTATATCTAGCAAGATTGGTAAATACTGGTATTATGTATAGCTGCGGGGATGAGTCCTTCTCTGGGGACAGGGACATCTGCAGAGCATCGGCTGGGAGGATGGGGAGGATACGGGCTCTCCTGACAATCCTGGGCAAGCATCCGTGCTTCGCTCAGCACGGGGCAAGGATGGTCCCAGGCTGAGCCCCAGGAAGCCCAGAGGGCTCCTGTCCTCCCCACGTGGAAAGGGCCTTTCCCGAGAGCTGCAGAGCTCACTTTATAGCTTGTGTTTACGTTCCAGCTTGTGACGTGGGATAAGCATTTAAAGAGATGCTTAAAATTAAGTACATCATCAAGTCTCGGGTCTGTGCACTACTTAGGGATTCCCAGGCACTATGGTAATAAAAATAGGCAAGTCCCATCAACAGCAGCTCCGCAATAGCTACTCGTGGGGGGTCTGAGAGCTCTCTGCACCACGCACGCCTCTACACGCCGCTCCCAAACCCTGCTGGGGTGCTGGCCGCAGTGAGGTGCCACCCGGCCATGCGATTTTGGAGCCCCGGTGTGCTCAGGACACGGGCAGGCAGGCAGCCCCTGATGTCCCACGTTGTGTCTGAGGACAAGTGAGAGGTGCGATCACCAGGGAAGTGATTTTCAGCCAAGGGCTCAAGACAGGGAGCAGCAAGGAGAAATCCCTAGTCCTCCACTGCTTGCTCAGAACAGAAACCAACTTTTTCTAGAGCTCAAAACCGCTGCGAATTATTAAGGCATTAATTAGTTCATCATCCTTCCCTGCAGGGGACAGGCGATTCGCATGGAGGTCCCCCAGCCCCACACCATATGCGAAGTGCCCCGTGGTGTGTGTGTTATCTCAAGGAGTGTCACTAACCCCACGTGCTGGTGCGTGTGTGGCAGCTGTCTGCAGAGCCGTGCTGCCAGCAACACCGGGACACACAGCCAGGCACCCCCTCCCCACGCTGGAACTGCATGTGGGGGCACCCTGGGGACCTGCAGGTCAGCAATCATGTGCCTTCAGGTCCAGGGGGGATGTATCCCATCACTTAACTCACACAAACCGGTGCTACCATGAAGGCTGGATGAGCCACAAGTAACTCGTGCGTCATGCTCCCATGGGTGGCTCCAGCCCCAGCAGCATCTCAACAGGTAAGCTTTCACCTCCTCTTTCCCAATCTCCCTTCCAGATGCTCTCGCAGCATCTTCTGCCAGTCCCACCCCAGTCTCTGGCTCCCAGATTCAGCTCTGTCTTGGTCCTCCTCCCATCTGGGGTGAAAGCCCGTGTCACAGAGCTCCTTGCACCATCTCCCCCTTCTTGCTGGCCCTGAACCTAAGCAGCTGCTTCACCCAGCAGGATCTCGGCCAAGCCAAATTATATTTAAATTCCTGCCTGGCAATAATCCGCAGCACACCAGGTGATTCACGGACTCAGGCAGGCAAGCCAGAGGGCGAACTGTCCCGCTGACACACCAGGTTTCTATTCTTGCTTCTCTTCCATTTTCACCTTGTCTGCAGACATGCCCTTCAGTAGGCATGAGTCAAGCTCCAAAAATGCCGGGGGAAAGAGCCAGCGCTGTGGTCACCTATTCCCGAAACACACCGGGGCAGCACATACTTCTGATGGGTTACTGTTGATATTTGCCCTGCTCTAATCCACCCTGATCTTTCCCTCAATTAGCCTCTGGAAGAGATTAAACTCTCACGTTGTCTAAGGAGCTTATGTGTCGGGTCCACTCCTTCCTGGTACCGTCCCTCTGCCCGAGCCTGGCAAGAGCAGGACAACCTGTCCTCTCCTCCCAGCAACGCAGCCAGACGCTCAGCAGGTAAACGTGACTTTTTCAGCCTCTCTCCTTGCTTTTTCTCCTGCCTTCTCAAAAAAAATTGCTTTTGCCCATTGTGGTCCTGCCTGGGGTAAAACAAGTGTCTAATTCTCTTCGTGGGCTTTGATGCCTTCCAAAGTGGGGCCATATTGCTTGAGCAGGAGATTAAAAAGCAGAGACTTTTGCCTGCAGTGTCATTATTTTGGTTTGGGATTTGCTTTTTTGTTCAAAGCTCACATTTTGCTCTGGGCTCACTACAAAAATAAAAGAAGAGATCCACCCATGGTAGATGTGGGCAAAACTTAGTCCTTCTTGGCCAGAGAGGGATAGAAATTTTCCACCCAATACGGAGACACGAAGCAGTTGCTGTTAAGAGCGATCCAAAAATATTACCCAACCGTGGTCACATCTGGGGGCTATTTTCATACATTCCCTGTCTCTTTTTTTTTGTTTGTTTTCTTCTGTAATCCATCTTCATGACACACGTGGTCAGGTGTGTGGGCAGGGGCGAACTCAGGCACTCTGAGCTGTGAACGGCCACTTCAATGCAAAAGGCACTGGCATACGGATGAGAGGATAAAGCAGATCAAGTCAATCTGCCAGACACGGTGTTGGTATGAAATAATGATGGGAGATGTGTTTTGAGACCACAAGTGGGACCGCGCAACCTCGTAACAGCGGCACCTTGCCCAGATCCCCGCGTGCGCCCCGGTCCAGCCGTTACCTGCTGTCTTTGGTAGGCGGAGAATGTCCTTTCCAGGTCTTCGAGATCCAGGATTTTGAACACTTTTGCGTCATCTATGTCGGTCCACACGGTGCCTGCCAGCTTGTTCTGCAAGACAGCAGGAGCATTGCAGGTTGGGGGTCCCCTGCCCACCTGCCCTTACATCACCGGGTGGCCGTCCAGCACACTCCGGGGTTTCCCTGCCCAAATTATTTCCAGGCTTACCTCTGGCAGCTTGGACCAGTTGAAGGACTTGAGGGCGTTTGTCGGCTGTGGGATGCTCTTCTTCTTGAGGGCCAAGCCCAGAGGTGCTCCGGGGGGAGGCATCACCCCATCCAGGGGTGGGGGGCCGGGGGGGGGGTGGGGGACCACCTGGAGGTGGGGGTGGTGGGGGAGGTGGTGGGGGACATCCCCCTGGGGGCGGCGGTGGTGGTGGAGGGGGAAGAAGGGATCCGGGAGCTGGAGAAGGTAAAGGGCCACCAGGAGCTCCTGGTGGCAAGGGAGGTCCTCCGGGGCCGGCAGCACAGATCGCCCTCTGGGAGAGAAAGAGGAAGGGGGACTGGTCATAGGGAGCTGGGGGACACAACCCAAGAAACACCCCCATGCCCATTTTTAATTTTTTTGGCCAAAATTTAACCAGCATAGGAAGCACTCAAAGGCTTTAGCACTCCTGACTGAGGTCTGATGCAGCTGGAGAGGCAAACTCACCCCATCACCAGGGACGGACATCTTGGTGGCCCTCCCAACAAGTACCTTTCTCAGCCCCCTGTACAGCTCAGCCTCCAGAAATCACCCCATGGTTTTTGCAGGGGGTTTGGGACTGGGCCACAGTATAGAGGAGGTTTGGGGCCTCACCCTGCTCATCTCGTGGAGCTGCGCCGTGAGATCTGCCACCTGCTGCTTGACCTGCTTGTGCTCGCTGGACTCCTTTTCCAGCTTCTCCTTCATCTTGTTCAGCGTCTGCATCATTTCTTCCTTCTCCTGGGCTTTGGCATCGCACTCCCGCTCCTTCTTCTCCAGCTTCTGCTGAAGCTCGCTGTGCTCTGAAACAGCCCCATGAGAGCACTTTTGGGTTACAAACACTCCCTTCTGGTAAATGGCAGCTCGTGGGGGACTAACCCCCGCGCTGCCCTGCAGAGAACCTGTGCAGTTAAGACAAGGGAGCATGTGCTGGGCCTTAATACCCTAGCCAGGGCCTCCCCATGAAAAAATGAATATCTCTTTTGCCCATTTCCCTTGTAAGCCCCATAGCGTGACATTATCTCGGCCACTCAATAAGGCCCGCAGAATCCATCCAGCTAAATACATGTATATGTTATCTGTTTAGCTTACCGTGTGCGCTAAGGTTAAAGTTAACGCCATATATCTCTCCGTCACTCACCTTTTCGCATTTTTTCTGCTTGCTCTTTCCACTGCTTCACTTCATTTTCATTGACTAACCTAAAAGGAAAAGACATGTAGCATGTGAGATAACCCTACCACAGTAAACAAGCGACCATCACCAGCAAGAAACACAACTGAGCAAGCCTGGGCAGTGGGATTTAAGGCTCCCAAACTGGTATTTCTAACACCTCTGCTCTGCCTCCCCCCAGCAGGGTTTTGCAGTCTGGGATACAGTGCTGTCTCAACACCTCCAGGGGTGCTGGCTTGTCCGACCGAGGAGCAGAAACATCAGCGGGTGACAGTAAGTGATGAGTAAGGAACAGCGACAGCAGCGGTTGGGGGAAACAGCTCACTGAAGACACAGAGGCTGAGCTTAATTCACCTGTACATTGTGCTTAAGAGGTCAAAGTGATGCCAACCCGGCAGGGATAACCCCCATCCCTGGCTCTCTCGCCTCCCAGAGCAGGAGGCAGCAAAGCCACGGCGGCCCGTGTTGGTGCTGCTCAGCAGCCAGCCCCGGGAAAGGCGGGCGAGCACTTACATTCGGACAACATTTTTGATATTGAAGTTTTCCAGGGGAGTGGCGTCGGGGTCCTGCCCTTTGTCACTCTGGATGACGATCTGCTGCACGATCCTGTCAAGCAGCAGCCAGTACTGGACAGTGTTGCCGCTTCTTTTATCTGTCGGGGAAGGAGGGGAGGGAGTAAGGGGAGCAGCAGGGACGTCGCTGGTGCCCCTGGGGAGGAGACGTGGGCTGCCAAGCCCCCGGCAGCTGTGGGTTTCCTCGCTTCCCCCAGGACTCACAAGGCATTTGGAGACAGTGGTGGAGAATAGACATAAAGTGCGGGTATGCCTCGGTGTGTGTCAGCCTCTTCCTCGTCAGCTCAAACATCTGAGTCGCGCTTTTGGTGTCGATGTGGACCTGTGGATAGCAGCGAAGCGGGGTCAGGCCATCGGACCAGTGACGGCACCTCCTGTTTCCCGAGTGTGAGCTCCAAACCCCACGAGCCATCCCCACCCCACACCTGATGGACACATAAGCCCCGCTGTCCTGACGGGGGCAAACAGCGCTGGTCGGCAGCCAGAGGAGAAAAGGGATGAAGCAGGCTGTAGGATGGAGGCTGCAACAGAGCAGGGCAACAGGAGACAGATTTCCCAAGCTCCAAATTTTATCCAAAAGACCGTGCTTTGTCCCAGGCCACATAGGTGGTTTTAAAAGGAACCGTGACATTGAGTGCCGGTGTTTGCATCAGCAACATTTGTACTCACCAGCTCAAATCTTTTGGCAAATTCCAGTTCGTCTTCATTTCTAAGCATTTCAAAAAAATCTAAGTGCCTGAGGAAAGAAAGGGGAAAAAAAAGAGACTGTTAAAAGCAGATACGGATGTGAGAATTAGTAAATTGCAGGCAGCCAGTCTGGCAGCAGCCCAGAGACAAGCAAGGCTTGAAACATCAACCGGATCTTCAGTCTTGAGCTCCCAAGTCACTACAGCCTGTCCGAGGAGCCTTTTGGGACAAGAAGAGGAGGAGGACGGCTGGCAGCATCCCCCAGGTCCCCGACGGCACATCCTTCCCAGCTCAACCCTAAGTTAGAGCGCAGCAAAACCATGCTGGGGCTTTCCCCTCCCTCTCTGGTGACAACAAAGAATTTCCTCAAGAGGGGTAAATCTAGACCCACATGTTTTCCCCAAAGGCCAAGTCCAGAAACCAGAAAGGGAGGGTGCAAGGCAAGGGCAAAAAACCCCAGTGGGCTGGGGGTCACTACTCACCGGTCGAGGGTTGAATTTTCATGCTCTCTTAGTTTATCAATGACTGGCTGGATCCCAAGCATAAGAAATTCATATCTCAGATGGAGTCTGAAATCCAGGCTTTCCTGCAAGTGACAGTTGTGGGGTCAACACAACAAGATGCACAACCTCAGCAAGCTTATTAAAATAAAACCACCCCAAACCCACCAAAACACCTCCCTCTCCAAGAGCCCCAGCGCTCACCACGCCTGCCCCTTGGCTCAGGACTGCGTTGATGAAGGACATGATGGCTGTCTTGAGGCTCACTTCATCCCGATACCGCCCCGTGCTCTTGTCCAAGTCATTGATCAGCGTCTGCCAAACACGCAATGTCAGTTAAACACCCAGTGACAGCCCCAATGCTGCAGAAACAGTCAGGGGACGCGTGCAGGACCAACTCCTCGTGATGCTCCTACAGCCCCTGCAGCAACCTGCTGGCGATGGATCATCAGCTGCTGCCTGCTGTAATGCAGCTCACCCCAGCACCCGTTTCGGCTAACATCAGCCCATCCAGATGTGCTGCAGCCTTGCAGAGCCGTGATCCCAGCGACCCTGCACAAGCAAGAATTTTTTTTGGGGGGGTGTGTTGCCTTAAATAACTGGTTCCTCACTCTTTGCTCAGCTGCAGATCTCATCAGACATGGTTCTGGGGGAATTCCCAGAGTATCTAAGTTGCAAACGGCCATAATAAATCATTTGCAAGCAGCATTTAGGTATCAAGGAGGAAGAAGGGGCAAGAATGCCGAATTTCAGGAGCCGAGGGGCAAGTTGAGACCCACCTACCTGAAAACGAGTCCGTTCGCTGGCGTATTTCTGGTAGTGCAGCATTGCCTCCAGTACCTTTTTGTGGCCCCCGGGAACCAGGCACACAGCGCCCATGATTTCCAGCACTGCCACCTTCGTCTTAATATTCTCTGTGCTCAGACTCTGAGCGATTACGTTAATACTCTCCGAATGGGCCAGGACGTGAGCCCGGCCCAGGGAGTTGTTCATTAGTGCTTTTATACATCCAATGAGCGAGGTATGTATTCGAGACTCTGCCGTCTCATAGTCCATGCTTTTGAGAAAGTTCAGAATACACGACAAGCCATCCAGGTCGATGAACCGGGTTACAAACCTGTTAGAAAGAGGGTTTTTAGCTTTAACACCAAATGCTAAAGGACCCTTTTACCCTCAAACAGGGCTAACTTGTCTGTTGTGGTAAACCCAGGACCTTCTTATATATTTTTTCCTGGACTTTGGATAGCAAAAAGCCTGCAGGACTCCTACAGCCCAGAGACAGGGATGGGATTGCAAAAATCGATTTAATCAGTGCCCGGTAGCACAGGCAACCAGCCATCATCTGCACAAGGTTGTGCAGAGGTAGGATATTTGGAAGAGGACCAGCTAACCCAGCCATCAGCACAAGCCCCAAGGTGGAGGTTAGGAGTTTGCAGCCACGCTGCTGCAAAACCTTCCCAGTCCCCAACCTGAGTCTTAAATCTCACTCGCTTGGGACCACTTTTGCACAGGACTGGAAGAAACTCCCAAGTGCTGGAGACACCTCCTTGTCACCCACAGACACCCCAATGTCAGCCGAGCCCATGACCATGACGCCTGTCAGCCTTTCTGCTGCCTCTCCTGCCTCACCACCCACACCCTTCTCCTCCCTTAGGTACATCTCACCAATTTTAAGGGATTTCTGATTTTTATGATGACTTGTAACACCGCTAAATAGAAAGCAGGCAGCAAATGCATGGCAGTGCCCCAGGCAGATTCGCTAGAGCAGGCAGACATAACACTGCACGCTGCTCAGGCATTTTAGGACCTCCCTGCCCGATGCCATCCAGGCATGGGTGTATTCTGGTTTGGCAAAAGGCACGGGCTCGGAAAGCAAATGAGCCAAGAACATCCCAGCACTGGGATGATTTTAATTCGAAACAAGCCATGCTGATGCGCAGCAACAAAAGGGGTAATTGCAGGCTCGGGGAAAACTGATTTCTCTGCTTCAAAGCCTGCTCTTCTTCCAGCCAAAGTCAATAGGAAATTTGATGTTCACTTCCCTGGGAGCAAAAGCAGGTCCAACAGGTAAAATTGTCTATAAAGCCTGCTGGATCCTTCTGACTTCCAGTGAGACAGACTCACAAACTACTTTTAAGGACTTTGCAAAGTTTCATGGCTGGGTAACAGCCCTGCTCCCAGGGGACTGTGGGGAGCCAGCACCCAACATGCCCAGGTTCCATGGAAATTGGGTGCTCGCCCTCGACCCTGGGAATTTCTTACCAAGTACCATCACCAGAACCATTGCAAAAGAGAAACCGAAGAGGGGAATGCAATTACAAGCAATAGCTGTTTCTTCCATAACCAGACCGGGTCAAGAAACATTTTCCCATCAGAAAATGTTGACCTGAGGCATCTTAAAGGTTTTGCAGATGTGTGCATGCAGACTCCAGAGAAACTGAATTTAGGAAAAACTACAGACATTCAGAAAGAGTCCCACCCTTTCTTTATCCTCCCCATCAAAACCTCCTAGCAACACTTTTTTTTCTCTTCATAAAAGCCTGAAGACTCATGTGATTTTATTCCTTTAAAAAGTGCAAGAGAAGTTGAAGTTGAAACAAAGGGCCTGGTTGACCAACAAAAATTGGATATTTTTGTTTTTTAAATTCAATCTAGAAGGAATTTTTACATTCTGTTCCAATGAGAACAAAAGCAAATTTGAAAAATAAAAAGAAGTCACCTGATTCCCCTGAACAGATGTGAAGGTCCTGGTGGCTCTCAGCCACTAAAAGGACCGAGGAAAAGGAACAAAATGACAAGAAGTGAATGGAAAAAAGCAATTGGCGTTTCAGGGTCCTTGCCTCCCTCATCCTGAGCAGGACCCATTTATATTTCTATTTAACCCCCCCTCCACCAAGGGTCAGGAATCAAGACCCATGTCCGCGGCGACAAAGCTAGGAATGGAAGGGAATTGCCTCATTGGTTTCGTCCGCAGTGCAGTCTTCAAACTTTCAATTGTTTTATTTCTCTCCTCCTCATCTTCTTTTTCCAAAGCGATCAGCGATTTCCTCTGTGAAAAGAGAAAGGCAGATTTAAGAGGGGAGGTTTCCCTGGGAAGCTTGTGCCCGAGGAGTGGGAGCACCCGCCACCTTGCCATGCCGTGCCAAGCCGTGGGGACGGAGCTGGGACCCTAAACCAACTCTGGAAGTCTAAAAGTCTAGATCCTTATGGCAATCGCAGACTTGGGAAAAGGGGCAGTTTGGAAAAACTCCCGTGGCCTGCAAGGAGATGGCCTGGACTGGGGACAGCAGGGTGAACGCGTCGCTTTAGGCTGAAGACGCTGCCTGCCAGCACCCAGACAACTCACTAGCACATGGTAAAATTAAGCTGCGAGTGTTTGGGGCATCACAAGGCAGCTACACCTCAACCCACAGTGGCTTTGGAGCAGCGTTGCTGATGGCCTTGCATCTCCCCAGCCACTTGGGTTTTGTTTCAAAGCAGCAGGAAACAAACATCGGCCGGTGCTGAGTGAGGCCGCAGCAACCCAAACCAGTGCCCTCTTCCTCAAACCAGTCCTCGCCCCCCAGCAAGCCCTGGCAAGATGCTGGGCTTCACTGCCCTGAGACAACCGGGACAGCTGGATCACCACCTCAAAAGGACACACTTAGCATTGTCCTGCGTGATCATTAAGTTCCAGAGTTAATGCCCTGGAGGCAGGAGTGGTGTCACCCCAAATTCCTGACCTGCAACTCATCCAGACAAGCCCACGTTGGGAGGATGCTCATGACTGTCCCCCTGCATCCCTCAGACTCAGAGAAGAGAGAGGGAAAGGCTGCAATTCAGGCAAGGAGCTTCCCAGCTCATGGGCTCTGGATGTAAATCCTGGCATGTCCCCTCCAGCCCCTGACCCTCCAGGAAACACACTTTGTAAAAGAAAGAGGTAAATTAGCGCATCACAGTATCCCATAAGAAAGTGTCTGGCTGAACCCTGCTCAGAGACGCCGCAGGTGACAGCGGGGTGACGTGAATCTCGATGCATTTCCAGGGCTGGGATGCGGGGGGCTAAGCCAATACTAATTGGGGGTCCACAGAGGGAAGGTGCTAAATTGGCGTAGGGGAGAAAGAAGGGTTCTTTAGCCTGCCCTGGCACCCATGCATCCCAACAGGTACCCATGTGCCCCCGCAGAGGAGGTGGGGGGCTCAGGGGACGCCCTGCAGCCTGGAGGGGATGCGATGCTGCAGCCACCCTCGGGGTCAGCAGGTGGGTCCTGCCCACCCTGTCGCTCCCAGGTCTCCCAGTGCAACCCCCTAACATACATCCCCACTGTTGGGGACAGTGGCTGTGTGCACGGGATGCCCTTGGCATCTCCCACACTGGATTTTGCTATCAAGCTGGCACTGGCGGTCGGGACCTTGGCTCCTGCGGCTTTACCCGAGTAGCCCCTGCAGCCCCAGGCGTGCACGGGGTATGGCTTGCTCACCCCAACTCATGCAACCAAGGCCAGAGCTAAAGCAACACCCTGGGTACGTCCTGCACCATCCGACGGTGCTGGGCCCTCCGAGGTGTCAGGGTGAGCCCTGCCAGCGCCAGCCGAGGCTTAAGCAAAGGAGGGAGAAAGGGTCCCAGCAGATGTAAAGAGCTGCGCTGACACCCGCATTTAACCCAGCTCCTCTTCGGCAGCGTGTCAGGGAGATCAAAGCCACCCTCCAGGCATCTGGCAGGCTTTGATCACAAGCTCTGCTCGGGCTCAGGGCTTCGACCAGCCGGCAGCACACGGCCAGCCCTGGGCATCCCTGCCTTCCCGGAGGGGAGCAGAACGCTCCCTCCTGGCTCGCAGCCCTCTGCTTCACCCCTCTGTCCCCACTCCCCCACCCAGCCCTACCTTCCCCGTCACCCTGGCCCCATGACAGCAGGGCAAACACAGGGGGGAAAAAAAGAAAAATTATGCTTTTCTTTTTCGTTTTCCATGCTGCTCCCATCTCTAGTGCAGTGGCCACAAACCTCGGCACCTTCTCATTCTGAAAGCAGGAGTGAGGATGGAGGAGCTCTGAACTGTGCAGCCTTGCAGGAAATAAACTGTATTTCCTACAGAAAAGAGTGCTTAGGAAAAGAGTGCTATTTCTGTCCCACCTGGCAAGAAAGCATTTCATAAAATTACATCTAAACACGTCCCTCGGGGGACGGACAACCAGCAGCGTCGTGTTTCACTGTGGCCGCCCAGCACAGAAGGCTGTCTCAGGTGCAAGGTGGTAGCAGGCATCCACGAAAAAGCACAGGAGCTATCAGCTTCAAAGCAACCACAGCAGCTTGGTGCCCCAGCAGCATTGCACAATCAAACGGGGTCTTTAAAAACCAGCCTGGTGGTTTTATACAGAGAGCTGCTGTTTGCCATCCGTCTTGCAGCCTCCCAGCCTGGGACAAGATGAAATGTCCTTCCTGCCATAGAAAATGCCTCTGTTTTCCAGCTGTATCTGTTGGTCTAAGTGCAGATATCCTTAAATCCTTACATCAGAGGTTTCTGAACTGCTAGGACAGATTGCAAGCTACTGCCAACTCCAAATTATTGAGAGACCTGCAGACCCGAAAGGCTGAAAACAGCCAGGTCACAACTTTGTCACCCTCTCGGGCACAACGCTGGCTGTGCTGCCGACTGCCACCACTGCGCTGCTGCCCCAGACGGGGTTCGCAAGCACCACAGCATTGGGGAAATACTTACAGCAGCCATTGAATTCAGCTGATCAATATAAAACTCTGGCCAGCTGGTGGCTCCTTTATTTTCTTCCTGGTCCTGGGGAGGGGAAAAAAGTGAAACAAAGGCAGCAGATTAGTAGAAATAGTGTTAACATCCCCTGCCCTTCATGACCAACCACCTCTGAAGCGCCCGTGAGCTCTTGCATTACTTTACATCAATATAAGCGTGACTTTCTACATTCTGGGCTCACCACTGACAGCTCCAGCCATGGGAACGTTACCTGATTTACTGAACTAGCATATTTTATATACGATCTATGTTACACCATCTGCCTGTGACCAAACTCTGCCCCAATGATAACGCATCAGTCTTGTGATTATCAGCTTCGGAGAAACCACAGTGAAATTTTACATTCAGATTTCTCTTATACCGACTCTACAGTGCCCTTGAAGTTTTGGCTGCACAGCCTTGATGAATGTGCTTTGGGGAAAAACCCAAGAGTCTTTTACAAGTAATGAAGAGTGAATAAATGTGACATGAACTAGGCTCCACTCTTGGAGCAGGACCATGATTTACCAACATCCTGAGAGAGACTCCAGGCATAACAGACAACTCCTCCGGGAGCTTCATCAGTTGTTAGGAGGGAACATGCACTTGGCAACATCCCCCGTTAAAGGATGTCACCCCTGGGCCCATGATCTATGACACTGAATGATGCACAGCCTCATTTCATCATCCCCGTCTATGATGCCCTGCATCTGGTGGGACTCACAAGGAGTTTTCAGGTTCTACCATGTTCTTGTAGGACATGACTGAAGGACCTCTGACCCCAGCTCGGATAAATTATGCTGCATGTCCCCAGGGACTGCTTGGAGCAAGTATGCAGATTTTGAGGGAATACTTCAAAATCAACCCTTCCCCCCCCCCCCCCCCGAATTTTCCTCTAAAAACTTATACCAAAAGAAGAAAAAGGATTCACAGCAGAAATGCCACACATATCTAGGCTGTAGAGTCAACTGATGCTACACAAATCCCAGGCACCTTCCCTCACTAACCATCTTCAGTTCACAGCCCAACTTGCTGCATAGCTTTTCCCCACTCCCTCACTTTAAGAGATGTTTGCAAAGGTCATCCTACACTGCAATCGCCTGCGACGGTGGGAGCTGGACAACCTACTCCTCTGCTCCCACGTCCGTGCATGGAGACAATTACCGATCCTCCAGCTGATTTCAGCAAGCCCAAGGAGCACAGTCCCAAATATTTACTCCAGTTCAAGAGGCATACGCGGGAAATGTTCGTGCATCCAAACTTTCCAAGCCACAGCTTGCCAAGATGAGAAAACACGGAGTCAGCGATAGGTAATTTAGACGGGACCCAGTTCCCCCCCAGGGAGTGCAGCCCATCCCGCAGACCTGACCCTTCGCTGTGCCTGGCTCTGGGATGGGGACGAAAGAAGTTTGGGAGCAACAAGGGACCTGGCAAACCATCTGGAATCTTCTGTGACATGCTGAGGGCCAAGAGAAGCTGCTCGTCCACCCTTGTGGCCACCTCCAGTCCTTTCCAGGCGGCTGTGATCCAGTCTGGCAGTAACCAGATCATCCCGAGCAGCTCTCCCTGCTGGCTGCCCATGCCCTTGGGCAGGCTGCCCGCTGACAGATGCACATCCGCAAGCCTCAGGTTTTTTTAATCTTCTATAGATCTGGTCAAGTTTAAAGCAAATAAAATAACTTTCCTGAGCAAGAAGACTGCATTCAGCCCTCCCTGCCCTCTGTGTTAATACTTTGGGTTGTTCTCCCCTTCTTCTCCTGCCAAGAACCGAGGTTTTGAATGAAACACTTGATTCGCCTGCCCTCCACATTTCATTTTTTTTTACCCAAGTGGGAATCAGCAGAGAGCGAGAATTTTTCTGAGATGTTAGAAAAACAACACCAAAATCTGTCCTACTAGTGCCAAACCTAATAAACCTGAAGGAGGTCCCACCGCCTGCCTCTGCATGGATGGAGGACCATTCATAGTCATGCTCTGACAACTAGTTTTCGCCAGCAACAGATAAAACCAGCCCCATCCTGACCAAATAGTGCTTAAAAAAAAAGAGAAATGCTCATCTGCTGGCTGAGTGTGCAACACCCAGCCTGATGGGGAGGGACAGGGATGCCTTTGGTCTTCTCGCAGCCAGGAAAAATGGGATGTGCTGGCTTCTCTTTGCTTTCCCCTCTCCTGAAAACTTGCCTGCAGCAAAGGCAAGAGGACGGAGGTGCAGAGACCTCTCACCATCCACTGGCAAATCGACTCAGTGAAGTAACCTCTCCAAATAACCCAGGGACCATCCAGCTGCCCTCCTGCCACATTTCTGGCCACGTCTGGGACCACACGCAGGGACTGTCACCTGCCAGCATCGAGTCTGGCCACCCAAAGCCATGGCCAGGGGGAGGTTTCTGCCACAGTGGGGGAAACCCAACACCTTCCCAAGGGGCTGGGAAGAGGACAGCCACTTGCATCTGTCTGGTCGCTCAGAGCTTCCCACTGCTGGATTGTGCAGAGGAACATCTGCCGTGCCTGCAGGAATCCTGGCAGCTGGCATGTCCGCTCACATACAGCCTGCCAAAAGACATCCAGGTTGTCAGAAAGATGCTCGGGAGCACGGAGAAAGCGTCAGGGGGCTTGAGAAACAGGGGTGTAATTCATATTTATGAGTCGAATGAAAAGGCATAAATTGTATCACCACCCCTCGCAAAGCCAAAGAAAGGTCTTCTGCTTCTCCTGAGCTGGGCGAGAAACGTGAACTGTCGTATTTTGCAAAGTATTTGTCACCCCAGAGAAACACACATCATTTCTGCAACATGTGGGTTAGAGCCAACAGTTTAACCCAGGCGGGACCACCAGTTCCCGGGAGCGAGATGGGAGCAGGATATGGGAGAACTGCCCATGGCCAACCACCACGGGGACACGGGGATGTGGGGTCAGGCTGTACCCGACGGCAGGTTCAATCTGCAGAGCATCGCTTGCATTGTTTTCCCACAACCAAAGGGCAGTTTCTTGGTGCTAGCCCAATTCAGTGTTGCCCACCCGTCCTGTTGGATGACCCCATGGTTCCTCAGTGATGCCAAGCGGCTGGCGTGAGGCTCGGGCCACCTTCCTGCTTGGTGATGATCCCACCTGACACAGGCAGCCAGGTCTTTCTGGTTTCTCAGCTCACATCGCACGCCTTTCTAAAGGACACTCCTGTCTGCTCCAGCGTGCAAAAGCACAGCCGCACCCAGCACGATGTCTAAATGCACCAGAAAGAGAGCACGTAAACATGACGGAGGTACTTAAGAAGAAGGGAGGGATGCTGGGGAGCCACGAGCCCCGTGCACATCTGCCAAGTCAGCCCTCCAAGCAATCCTACGCTCTGCTGCGGGAAGGCTCTGCACAAACCCTGCAAAGCCTGTGGGCAAAGCCTGTGATTTTCCCAGCTTTCCTGCCCTG
This sequence comes from Astur gentilis, assembly GCF_929443795.1. NCBI lineage: Eukaryota > Metazoa > Chordata > Aves > Accipitriformes > Accipitridae > Astur > Astur gentilis. The sequence continues at coordinate 17,267,110 of NC_064904.1, forward strand.
CTTTAGAGGCTGGCATGCAAACGGTGCCCTGGGGGATGGCAGAGCTGGGGTACCCACGTGTGCCTTGAACATGGTCCAAAAAAGGACCAGCTCCTGTGACCTCCTGGAGACGTCACTGGAGGTCCTTCCCATCTCCCAGGGGTACCACCAGCACCTCTTATAAGGAGCATCCCTCTCCCACCAGCACTCCCAGCAGCGACACCAATGGGAAGGGTGGCAAGGTCCCCACCATGGCACAGCACCAAGAGCTGTGCAGATGCACCCAGCCAGCAGATTTGCGCAGGGAGCGAGATCCATGCTGAGGAATGGGGTGGGAAGGCAGCGAGGCCAGCTCATCCCATATCCCAGGACCTTCCCACGTGGTGCGAACACCTGTGAGGCGAGCAGGGATCCGGACCTGCTGCTCATTTAGGGCTGAAAAGAAGCAGTGGAGCAAAAAAATAAAGGTCTCCAGGGGGCGGAGGGAGGCTGAACAACAAAATTGGCTAAACTGCTCATTTATAATTAACATGCTGCATTATAAATATTTCCCTTTGCTCGGCTCCCTCGGGCTCTTGCATTTCCTCCCCGAAACCCCCAATTTAGAGAGCACTCTCAATTAAGTGCAGCAGAACCTCATTAATTCAGATGAGCAGCAGGGCAGGCTCATCAGAAAGCAGCTTCCCAGGCAAAGGGGGACTGCACAATAAAGCCGGCAAAGATCAGGGCACGGGCTTCCCTCAGCTCACTGCAGGACATTGCTCAGTGGTAATTACTGCGGCTAATGGTCTACAGCACACCGATAAGTGTCCTTTAGCGCATTTGGTGGTGGTAAAGAAATCTCCCGACAAAGCGACAAGCCTGGAGGGAAGTGACTCACAAGGCTTTGCTCAGAGGCAGGAGAAGAGAGGAACCTCTCCGGGCACCACGGGTTGAAAGGGTGAATTTGTAAAATGGTTTCCCAGCACCCAGGGTGGGTTTTGGGGATGTGAGTTTTGCTGCCTGCCTTTGACAAGGGATCCCCAGACATGGAGCTGAGTACCGCCAACGTCAGCTCTCCAGGATGCTCCATCACATCCCGCCTGTCTGGCACCAGGGACACAAACATTTCCCAATTTCTTCTTCTCTGGGCTGTGTTTAGCTCTTCGCTGTGTTCGCTTTGTTCTCAAGAAGCACAGAAGCGAGGGCTGATCCGAACCCCGCTGACAGCCTGATAGCATGCTGTGGCTTACTACGAGCTGCTCTTTTAGAGGCAAGCTGATGGCTGTAATTGTGCAGGGACCGGCATCCCTTCTCATCTGTAACATTTGCACCAACATCCCTCGCTGTCCTCCAGGAAACGGCCCTGATTGACACACGTGCTCTGCTGCAAAAATTAGGAAACGCCAAAGCCGGGCAAGCAAGGGCAATCTTTGCCCTGTCCCCTCCTTCATTTCCCACCCGCTCCTCCCAACATCCACTTCTTCCTTTCAGGGACCTGGCAAAAATACAAATCGCATCAGCGGTGGCCCCGGCACTGCTGTGCCTTCTCCTCACCTCCGCTGCCCCTTCGCCCCCAGGCTCCGTGCATGGGGCTGACGGATGCTGCTGCTCGGCTGTTTTGCTCCGTGGTGGCAGTGGTGGGGGGGTTGTTGTGGCGTGAACCCTATGAACAAGCTCCATCCCCTCCGTCAGCACTGGGTGCTGTGGGGAAAGCAGCACCCAGGCAAGGCACCTCATTAGTGGGAGCTCTTCTAAGCAAAGGTCACCGACCCGCCAGCTTCAGCCATCCCTTTGCTCCTCCCGGGAAGATTTCACGCTCCGCGGTCCTGCCACGTCTTGGTGACAAGCCCCACACTTCCACAGCCGGCATGCCTCCCCCTCGGGGTGCCAGCAGCTCCCACAGCCAGAATTGCCCTTGCTCATCCCAGTGACCATCCTTGGGACACTGGGCAGCAGCACAGAGGAGGTGGTGGCTCGACAGCGGTGGTTTGAAAGTAGTTTGCGGGCCGGTCTCAGCCCTGTTTGGGCACTGTTATTTACACCTGGAAGGTGCGTCTCCACCAGCTCCTGCTGCTCTGACCTGCAGGAACACATTGGGAGTAATGTACCCTCCTGCTTGCAGCATGACCCCATGGCGGTGGGGAGAAAGGCACCTGTGAAGCTCCTCAGTGCTTCGTTAGGGCTGCTTGGCTTCTAAATCAAGCTTCTGGTGACACCTTTTAGATGCCCAGCCTGCAGGAGATGTCTCTCTCTGATCCAGCAGCCTCCTTCCCACACTTGCAGCTCATGGTGGTGGTGATGGATCTGGAGCTGCTTTGGGTAACTGAGCCCTGGAGGGTGGCCAGCCAGGTTCCCCACCCACCTGATGTCCAACACACCAGGTTAGATCCTTCAAGGTGAAACCAAGTTAGAAGGAAAGGGCTGGCTTGCAGCAACCAGCTCCAAGCAAACACTGGAGAGCACTTTAGCGACAACGCTCATGACTTTGATGGTTCACCTCCCTCTTGGCATCACCTGCAAGGCTGGTCTGCCTCAGGAGAACTTCACACCAGGAAAGTCACAGCAAGGGGTTAAAAACAAAACCCTCTTCAGTTGGCATCTGCTGTAAAAACAGAAGCAAACGCCTTCGTTTTTATGCATCCTCCCAATTGCATCTTCATTTTGCACAGGGTTCCCCACCCCTCCTTGCTGCTCCATAACAGCCAAGCAAGGGAAAGCTGGCCGCAGCTGGCAGCCCACCATGTTTCGGACAACCCCCCTTCCCTTTCTGCCATGGATAATCCACCTGGATGCTGTTTGCAAGGTCAAAAAAGAAGCAGAGTGGTGCGGATGGGTTTTAAAACCGACAGGTCTGCAGCCTGCACGAGAGGTTTAAATCCAGCCCAGCTCTGCCGACATGGCCGAGCTGTTGCCAGGTGTGTGCTGGCGGAGGTTTTGGCCCACTGTAGCCCTCCGGGTCTTCCTTGTCCCTCCAGCCGCTTGGCCCACCCAGGTACCCCTGCAACAAAACCTAAATGACAGAACTAAAGCCCCTTCCCCATGGAACAATGCTGCAAAGGGCTGTAACTTCATCAGATCCCCCCCGAGTTGGGATCTCGGGGTTCGAGCCCCCCCATCCCAGACCACTGGTTTTATGTATGCTAACACTTGCTATACCCTCTGCTCTACAAATACACACATGCCCTTGTACGCTTTTCCCAGGGTTTAAAAATTATGCTCCCCATAAGCAAATATAGCATGACCAGATGCCTTTCGTAGTCAGCTGGTTCATTGTTTGAAAAGCTTCGCTTTAAAATCCAAAAAGATTGCTAACAGATGCATTTTTTGGCCAGAGACAGAGAAAAACCTTGCTTAAACAAAAGTGTGTTGTGATTGGAACTAAAAAGGGAATTACCTTTAAAGATAAAAACTATAAACATTTCCTATTGAAAAATACCCCCAGCCATGCAAACAGATCGTTTCTCTCAGTCAGCCTGAGAAAATGACACCTGAGATGATATTTCAACCTGCTGCTGCAATAACCACAGGTATATCTGGATGCTCAGGGGCCATGAAACACTTCTCATCCATCCCAGGTGACCCAGGAGCACTGCAAAATGCCGAGGTATTTTTTCCTCCTCCCTTTGCATGCCATCTTTGTCAGCTTTTGCTCTTAGTTCTGCTACTGCAGGAAAAAAACCCAATAAATTGATGGTTTTTTAAATGAAGGAAGCAGCAACACAAGCCCCGTGAATGAGCTGCAGGACTGAGCAGGAAAAGTAGAAGAGTGAGCTGGAAAAAGCAAAGCTCTCTGGAGGGAGTGGGTGGAAGGCGCAGTCAGAGAGGAAAGAAGCTGTCTGGCTGGGAAATACAGTATTATTGGAAAGCCATCACTCATTTCCCCATTTACCACATTTTTCCCCATTCTCCCCTGCAAAAGCACCACGGCTGCCTTCTCCTAATGCAAAGGGAGCTTGGTTTTATACCTGATGCCTGAGGAAATTTTACGCACCCAGCATTAGCGATGCCAACGGGTTTTCAACACAAGCTTAAAGAGTACAGCATTGCTTGGTATCCCTGGTCATTTTTGTCCTACCCCAGCTTTACAGATGCTCAGAGAGCTCAGCTGAATCAAAAGGGAGTGGGGCAGAGTCAGACCCTGCCTTTGCCTGAGCTGGTTTTCACTGCCAATCCCTTTCACCTGGTTGTTTATGCTGAGCTTCTGCCTGAACACCCCTGTATCCACCCATATTTTGAGGCTCATAAAAAATCACCCAGCGAGCTGCTTTAACAGCTTAACATTATGTACATTGGCTGGCAGGAGGCAAACCTCCCGCAATTAAGAGGTGCTGCAGACTAAGTGCAAAGTGTTAATTATTAACTCCCTTTGGAGCACGGCCTCCTGAGAAAGGCCATCCTGAGTCACCCTCTTTCACTGAAGCAAATCCGCAGCCAAAGAAACGCTAAAGCTGGAAACCCTCCTGCTTCCTCCCCGCGCTTCCGAGCAATATCGTCTCCTGGAGAGCGGGGCCAGCAGGGAGTGAAATATTTTGGGATGAGGTATGAAACGAGTCATCCTCCAGAAATACCACTTCTAAAAGCAGATTTCATCCCGCTGTTAATGCATCTCCACCTTTGCGTTTCCCTGCTTTATTACAGCCGTAGAGGGGGCTGACGACTTCAAAGAAGGTCTCTCCAAAAATCTTCAAACCTCTCTCCTGACCCAAGCACTGCACGGCTGCTGGATTTAATGTAGACTTCAGTTCCTGTTTGGGTCGCTGCCGACAGACTCGCCAGACCCCATCACGAGATGCTGTCTGTCTTTCTGCTCCCCCCTTCCCCCCCAGAGCATCACAGGGTGATGCAGGCGGGTGGAATGGGACCGTGAGGAGTTCACCTAGCGCAACCCTCCGCTCCGAGCAGAGTCAGGGCTGGGATCAGACCTGGCGTCTCCATGGATGGAGAATCAGGGAGGACAAAACTTCTGCCCTGCCAAGCCTGTACTGTGGGCTGGGATAAAAACAGCTGCTTGCAGGGCAGAGAAACCAGGATACAGGGCTGCAGGCCAGGGGGAAATATTCCAGGGAAGGAAATACGCCTGGGGAATAGCTGGTTTCCCTTATTTCCTCTCGACGAGCAGTGCCAAGGCCAGGCGCTGCCAGCTGCCTTTCCAGGTCAACCCAGCCCAACAAAATGTCTCATTTAGGCACCTTTTACCAAATCTTGCCCATCATGGGAATATATAAAACATGCAACAACTGGGATGCACTCTGGAGAGCTGAGTACGGTGGATGACATCGATGGCAAAGCAGAAGCGCCCAGACATGGCACACAGCAGCAGGGAACGTGCTGGAAGGACAGATATTCAAATGCTTTCTGTGCTGCACACACCTTTGCTGTCGATTGAGGCAGGGGAGTGCCCTGGCTGCATGGGCTACAGCCACAGCACGAGATATTTTGGAGCCCAGCAAAGCTGATTTTCAAGGAAAAGCCCCAGGAAAAGGCTGGGCAGCATTTCTGTCTTGCCTTGTGCTGCTCTTTCGAGATGGAGCTCGTTGCAACTGGTCTCTGCGATTGTGGCAGGGAGCACTGCAACCAGCAGGAAAATGGGGAAAATGCTAAAAATTAGGAACGCCCCAAACTGGCACTTTCGGACTCAATATCTGACCAAAGTTGCCTGACTCTTAACAGTCTGTTTCCAACAGGAGCCAAAATTGGCAGCAGAGGAAAGAGCAAAAACTCCTCAGGGACAATTTTGGATCCTTGGTAAGTCAGGCAGCTGCCTGTGACTGATGTCCACCTTTGCCAGCCCCCTCAGACCCACCAGGTGAAACTGGGTGTTACCAGCATCTCAAGTGATGACTTGCTATAAAACACAGGCAGGCCAAAGGGTTTGGGTGCATCCTGGACCTCCCAAATCACCACCGCTCAGCCTGCAGGGTAGGACCCCTGCCCTGTCTCCAGCTCCACTGCTCCGGCCAAACCCCAGCCATTGCTCTCAGCTGGAGAAGCCCAGCCCCTCTCCTTGATGCCAAGCTACCCTGTAGGTGATTTGTCCTCATAAAAACATAGGTACATGAGTAAGATTTACCATGAGCCACTGGGATAGCCACTGATATTTCTGCTGCCTACTGGTCCTCATCACATAGGAGTGGGACTGCCTAAAGCCTGCTGTGCATAGAGACGTTCTCCAGCCCATGTGATTCCTGGTTTCCTCCACTGCTGGAGACTCTGTTGATATGGTCTCGCTCATTTTTAATTAAAAAGCAGGAGAAAAGCATTCGTCTCCACCAGCACAACTCCTTCAGAGCAAGCAGTGGCACGTACGCTCTGCAGCTCACCGAGACGGCATCACGAGCAGGGAAGGAGCGGCTGAGAGCAGCCAGAGGAACAAGGACCAGAGCAGAACAGCAGCCAGGTTCCAGCCTTGGACGGGAGCCTGTTCTGAGGACCTCTGAGGATGCCACGGGGTGCTTCTGTGGCTCCTTCCTTCAACACCCCCCAGGAGTAGGGAGTTTCTCAGGATGGTTTTTAAAAAACCATGAGCGCAAGGAGGTGCTGGAACGGGAAAGAGGCACCATCAGACCCATCTAAACCCCTCCTCGGGAGATTAGACAGCATGTAATCTCCACTCACAAAAATAATTACACAGCTTGCTTGATTTAAGTCTCTGTTGTCTCTCCTTGTCCAGATTCACTAAAGCACGGCTCCGCTTATCCCACAGGCAGTGATGAGAGGGCATCCCCTGCCCATTTTCTTCTTGATTCAGACCAGTGCCTGTAATTTGTTAACATCTCTTCTCCCCTCCGATTTGAATCTCGGGCATGGCAGGCCTCTGTCTAACAATAATACAGGGATTTCAGGGGTATTTATGAGAGGCTTAAAACTTAATCCTACATGAGCAAGGTAAGCCTGCTCTTGGCCTAAAACGTGGCTGGAAAATCTGGTGCCATTGCTACAGCAGGAGAAAAGAGGCATTAATGACACCGAGCACCCTTCGAGTGGGGCCAGGCGACCGCCAGCACTGCTGAGGCAACTCCTGCAGGCAGGAGAGGGGACGCAGAGGCGAATTTGGGAACTGAATCACTGAATCATAGAATAGTTTGGGTTGGAAGGGAGATGACCTTTTAAAGGTCACCTCGTCCAACCCCCCTGCAGTGAGCTGGGACATCTTCAACTAGATCAGGCTGCTCAGAGCCCCGTCCAACCTGACCTTGAATGTTTCCAGGGATGGGGCATCTACCACCTCTCTGGGCAACCTGTGCCAGTGCTTCACCACCCTCATTGTAAAAGATTTCTTCCTTTTATCTAGTCTAAATCTACACTCTTTTAATTTAAAGCCATTACCCCTTGTCCTATTGTATCAGGGTCTACTAAAAAGCCTGTCCCCATCTTTCTTCTAAGCCCCCTTTTAGGTACTGGAAGGCTGCTATAAGGTCTCCCCAGAGCCTTCTCTTCCCCAGGCTGAACAACCCCAACTCTCTCAGCCTGTCCTCATAGCAGAGGTGCTCCAGCCCTCTCATCATCTTCATGGTCCTCCTCTGGACCTGCTCCAACATGCCCATGGCCCCAGCTGGGGGCATCTCCCTCACAGGCCTTGGTGTCCTTCCATCTGCTTGCAAGACTGAAGATTTTTGCCCCGTTTCTCCCCACAGCAGTACATCCTGCAGGATCTCTGCTTTGGCCAAGGCTGGGAGGGAAAATGAGTCCCAGCACAGATAGCCGGGAGTAACTCCTGTGCCAACATACAGGGGCAAAAATCTTCAGTTTACTGGGGGAAAAAAAGAGTGATTTTGGCCACTTGGCAGGCTGCCAGCCCATGGTACCCCACGCTGCTTGGGCTGCACGCCCCCAAGAGCAAAAGCAAATGTCAGCCTACCAGCATTGGGAAGATGTCCGTGCATGTTTTCGGCTTGAGAAACGGGGCCGCGAGGGCAGCATCGCAGAGAGGACGCGTCACGCCGGCGGAGCTCGGCAGACGGATCAGTGACTCACATCAACCCTCGTCTCTTATCAGCGGTATCTCAGTTACACCCGTGAACCTAAAGCCCTTCATCACCCCAGGGGTGACACAGCTTCACCCTAGAAGCAACCTCTGCACCACCGAGCTAAAGCTCTCACAGGCTGCGCTGCAGGGGCATGGCTTCCCCAGCGGTATTTTCGTTTGTGCCATCCTCTGGCAAGAGCCGGTGGGAGGACAAAAATGATGCCCAAGCCTGTTTCAAGGCAGCAAACTGGAAAGCCAGGAGAGGGGGAGGCTTTCGGGCAGGCTGTCCGTGTCCTGGAGCTCCAGGTTGCCCTGCTTGTGCTGGCATGGATGAGCAGAGGTGGGGGACACCCATGTGGGGCACCGGGATGCCTCCTCCAGCCTGAACGAGCTCAGGAAGAAAAGCTATGCATTTTGGAGACTGCAGACCTCACTGGCTGCCCTCGCTTCCCCAGGGAACACTCCTGTGACACCCCAAATACCACTCAGCATGCCAAGAGAGCGGTGTCCCTCCCCACATCTCCTCCCCACCCTCCATGGGGGAGGGAAGGGGCTCAGCCCCCGACCATACCGCAGACGGGTCTCTTACTTTCTTCTTGCTGCAGTAGATCTGCCACTTCTTCTCCGCCGGCAGCGCAAACATGGCCTCTCTGTGCTTGTCCGTGAGGTCAAGTTCATCCTGGAAAGGGGGAAAAAACCCCACAAAACATGCAACATGAGTACACAAACAGGTGATGGCACAGACACAACCCCCCAGATAAGCATCGTAAATCAACGTGGGGCCACACCACAGCGTAGCGGTGGGCCCGCAGCATCGCCCCGTGACTATCGATTTGTCAGGGCAATGATGCTAATTCTCATCCTGCTGTTTCTGACCTCCCTCTGACTCCTGGGCTACAGCTGGCTGCCGGGAGGATGGGGCTGCAAACCTCCCTGCCCCGTTCCTCCCAGACATCCCCTTCATTGCTTTTAAAGGCAGCAAGCGTTTTAGAAAGGACAGGCATGAAGCTGTTAACAGCTGCCCGCAAGATAGCCTCGCACAGAGGATTGAGAGCTCCAGATGATAGACCGCATCTAAGACACGTACAGCGAAGAACAATTCAAATAGGACCTTTTTTACCACCACAGATAACTGCTTCACTGAGCACCCTGAGCGGCCCAGCCCATTTCCAATGCTGACACCCTCATATCATTAAAAACTGGGGCTTTTTTTGGCTTTCGGTTTGTTTTCCTATAACTAAAAATAGAAAGCTCTTTTCCTAATATCTACAGTTCATAAAGAGGTACATCTTCTCCATCAAAACTGGACTACGTATTGCCTGGCAGGGGTAAAGCTGTTTACTGACTGAAACCTTTATTGGTTTATCTGATGTTATTTTAAAGGACACATCCATTTTCGACTTGGAGACTCGGTTAGCAGCATGCCGTCCGCCGGGATGCCCGAGTATTATCAAAGCCTCGTCGCTTCCTGGTGCTAGATGTAGGTCAAAGCTTTTATCAGAGAACTAAATAAAACATTCAGGCAGGGCTGGGAGGCTCGTTGCTAAAGCCAACATTGATCTTACAACCACGGATGTCTCTTAAAATCACCACCACTGATGACAATCCTCGTGCTGGAGGGGTGTTGGTGCAGCACTGGGAGTGCTGCAAATGCTGCAGAAGGTCACAGGAGAGCCCTGGTATGGCCCCCAGCCAGTGGATTTAAGTAAGAGGATCCCCATTAAAAATTACACACTTAATTCCAGCAACTAAAAAAAGCAAAAAAAAAAAAAAAAAAAAAAAAAGATACCACATGGCGACCATTAAAGTTTCCCTGCCTGAATAATAGTGCTTATCAAGTAAAGCTGGTAGCCCCTGGTACCTCAATGAAAGGTAAAAGCCCCATTTGGTGAAGGCTGAGCAAGATGCCTAGGGGGGAAGATGGGTCCCTGCATCAGCAAGCCCTCAGGCCACGAAGAAATTCAGCTAATCTAATTAAAGCTCATATTGTACCCAGTAGCCAAGGAAGGGAGCCTTCAGCTATCTTGTAACCCAAACCCAAGGGCCCTCCAGCACAACACACAGTGACGGAAGGGTGCCGGCGGTTCTGAACATCTCGGATAGGCTTATCCATCTACTTCAGGTATTGATTTCACTTCTTGATGAAATTACTCCTCAAAAGGAAAGGTGTCGTGGAGCTTTTTTCCATTACATACGCATGGAGGAGCTTTGCCTCTTCCTTGACTTTTCCCCCCCGTATCGACCGACTCTTCAAACCACTGTGCTGCACAGAGCTGACGTTGGTGCAGCTCTGGAAGCAGACTTGCAAGACACCCTTACAACAGAAATAAACATGCTGCCATGACAGAGACTTGGAAAAAAGTGAGGACTGAGAAAGCCTGTGCCCAACCTGAGACACCTCTCCTCCCCCTGCGCCCAGGGAGGAGAACCTGGCTTAGGGACTCCTCCAACGAGCACCGTTTGCAAACCTCCCCATGTCCTTACAATTTGGGAGGTCAGGGATTCATATCCAGCAACCGATCTCCTTCCCAGCCTTGGGCAAGTCTCATCACCCTTCCATGCCTCAAAACAGAAATTGCACTCGACATCCTTCACCGTTGCCTCCTCAGACGACGAGCCGGTCAGACACCCAAGCTCTGCTTCAGCCCCAATTCGGCAGGTCTAAAGGCAGCCAACAGCATAACACCTGACACAGGGGCCTGGCTGAAATTCAACTCGTTGGAAAAGGGCATTTGGGCATGTGGGAGAGGATGAGGGTCTCCCGATAAATATTTACCTCTGCCGTGAGGGTTTGAGTGAAAGCAGGAAAGTGCTTCCACTGCAACCTCACTTCCCTGCCACGTGAATCTGGGATTCAGGCACGAAAACACCAGCCACGCACATCCGTGCTCAGGTTCTAAGAAAAATATTTATTGAAACTTTCAAAATACCCATACCCTAAAAATACAACTTGTGCAAACGTGAAGATTTATTAACCAAGAAAAAAAGTCTAAACTGAGCTGAAGCCTACGTGGGAGCAAGAATGGATAAAGCAGAAGAACATACTAGGTGCTGGCACATGACAACATGCAAAGACATCCAAAAAAAGGTGCAGAAACGCTTCTGAGTCCCACACAGCACGTTTCATTGTGGCCCAGCTCTAACACGTTCAGTCATTGCAGCCTGCATCACTCAGCAACACCTACCTAATGATAGGTATGCTTGGGAGAGGTGTTTAAATAAATACTATGGGGTACCCAGCAAATATGAAAATCCTCATAATCAAACAGTGACTAATGACTGTTATTCTGAATTGTAACAGCAACTTAGCTGTGAAGAGTCAGGTCTTTGCTGCTTTTACGTGTATGGGGATTCCGGCACCCACCTCCAGCCCTTCGCTTATGCTCACTAATGGCTATCTCAGTACTCCTTGGCAGGCTACTCAGAAACTACCCTTCAAACTCCAAAAGATCAAGAGAGGACAGGAACATTAGCCATTTTCCAGGGGCTCACAGACCACTGTACAAACACAGCTCCGACAAAGCCTTTAGCAATTGCACAGCGGGGTGGTAGCGCCGCAGAGAAGCCGTGCACAACCTCAAACCCATATGCGCCTTCAATTAATAATCACGAGCTCGATAATTAGGTAATTCTAACTGGCAATTAATTTTATAGGCCATTTGCAAGCCATGCACTCCCGTTACAGCGTGCGATGTTGGCGGCTGTTGAAGAATGAGAAGATAACCAGTGGGTCGGTGTCCATCTCCCCCGCAGCCCTCACCCTCACTTCAGCCTCACCTCTCACAGCTCTGCCCCTTCCACCTGGCTGCCACCCATGGCAGGATCTGCCAACTTTGCTATTTTAAATATTTTTTTGGAATCGGGTCAAAGGCACGTAAAATAACAGCCTCATTTTGCTACCAAAAGGAAGTCTCTGCCCAGAGTGTTTTTACTGGAAAGAGATATGCTACTCTTAAATATTCATCCCGTACAGTTAAACTATTCACCTTTAGATCAGGAAACACGTTTCCACGTTAAATCTTCATTTGAATATGATTTTTAAAAAAACATCACAGGGGAGATTTGATTCTCGGTGTGTAGTTGCTATTTCTAGGAGGCAAAATACTTCCATGCAGCTTGCTTTGCTGATGGCTCTCTGCTCAAGCCAAGCAAACCTCCCCCTCTCTCTGAGCATGGCACGAGCTCCAGCGAAGGTGATCCCACACCATTCTCCTAAAGGTACCTTGGAAACACGTGGCTCAGCTCAGTACACTGTGAGCACAATCCCATGGGCCAAACAAGTTTTTATCAAGTGATCTATACCTTTCCCTTGGAGGACACACAGCGGCGCGTGGGAGGGACGTGTCCCCATGGTCCATACCTCCTCAAGCTGGCAGTCGGGTGGTATGAGGAGCCCAGACCACCGGAGGTCATCTGGTCCAATGCCCTGATCAAGCAGGGCCACCTAGAGCCATCTCCCAGAACCATGCCCAGATGGCTTTTGAGTATCTCCAAGAAGGGACGCTCTACCACCTCTGGGTTGCAGCCACCGTAGTCTCCAACCACCTCCTGAAGGCAAAGCCAGACCAAGCAGAAAAGCGAGGCATTGCCGCTGGAAGAAATGTTTGACCCTCCCAGCAGAAAGGGCACCAAGTCCAGCCCCAGACTCACAGTGCGGTCCTCGGTGCAAACTCCTGTCCCTGCCACTTCACCCGTGCCTCAGTGGATGTTTTAATGAGCTTCTTCCATAGGCTGAGAGCCACAGGCTTTAATGGGGGCAACAGCAAGAAGCCAGCAGGATGCTGCAAATCTCCTGACTTCAGAAACGACCTCCAGAACAGGTTCTTGGAGCTGGGCGAGCCCGAGCGCTGCCCACCCACGGCCGCAACCCCCCAGCACAACCATCGTGGGTTCTTCCCCTACACCCCACAGGTCCCGCAGGCCACCAAACATTCTGCAAGAAGAAGCTGAAGAGTAGAGATTAAGTAAGGGACAACTCCCTGTACAGGGGTCTGCACTACCAAAATGTCTTTAGAAGTTGTAGGAAAAATGATAAAAAACCTTTAAGTCTAATGCACCTTTCCGGCCAATAAATTGTGTAACCGTAATACATGGAGGAGATGCGGGAAAATAAGGAGATCATCCATTGCCATAATTGAAATAAAAATTAATTAAAATTTGCTGGCTTGTTCTGTGTTTATATATACATACATATGTGTGCATATATATATATATATATATATATGGAAACAGACATACAGAAAGACATCACCGGATCAATAAATGACCAACATAATAAAAAGCAAGTGAATTTACTCCTGATGGATGGATGCAGAGTTTAGAGCCTTCTGTAAGTGAGACTACAGCACATAAAGGCAAGCTCCATTGCATCCTCAAAGCACTAGAGATCCAAGATTGCTTAAAAAAGAAGAAAAAAAAGAATAGAAAGAAAGAAACAAGCAGGAACTTTTTGGCAACATTTGGCATTAACTGGTACAGCATGGGAATTAAAAATTAAATAAATAATGGCCTGTTGAAGCCTGCATCAACTTCCTTTCTCAGGGGTCATATCGCTTTTTCACTCTCTTCCAGGCATTCTTCTCCAAGTTCATCAATTTGATTTATCCCAGAACGCTGCAGTGTCAAGGGAAACAGCAATCAGCATTTTTTCCCCCCGTACCTCATCTAATCTTCTTCCGCTGGGCGAAGGCGCTGCCCGCACGGCCAGCTGGGCAGCTGCCTGCCCGTGACTGCCAGCCCTGACCGCGATCTGCACCGGCGCACGATAAACCTCTGCCTCAGAATCCATCTTACTCAGCTCGTTATTTTCTTTTTAAGCTGTTTTCTTGAAGAAGCAGACTTATTAATCAGTGGCTGTTACAGCGCAAACAACAACCGCCTTCACATGCATCCTGCACCGCAGGAGGAGCTCCTCTATCTGCAACATCTATTTAGGTGATTGCAATTCTCAACATATGCAGATTTATCTTTTTTGTTGTTTTTTTGTTTTTTTTTTTTAAATAGGAAGGTACTGAATGAAGTCTTCTATTTTTAGTATCAGTAATAAAAATACCTCCTCCCTAGCACACATCTTTTCAGCCATAGGACCCTGAGAACTTAAAAACAACCTCAGACAAACTGACCCCAGCCAACATTATCACTGTATATTTTTAATTTATCCACAACAACATGCAGCTGGAATTACAGAACATGAATAAAAATCAACTATTCATATTTCTTAATGAATAAGCATAACAGATAGAAGATTTTTATTAATTTTGCCTTTATCATGTAATTAATTTTTTGAATAAAGGAAATTGCTTACAGCAAGGGAATGAGTAGCAGCAACAAGGAATAATGTGTAAGCACTTCAAAGTGCTTATGCCTAGTCAACCTCCTCCCACATTGAATTTTTAGTCCCAGATTGGAAGAGAAAAGACCTCAATCCACCCTGCTCTGCAGCTTTCAGTTATCGGCCTGGACATACATAAATAAAATATGTATTCTTTTCTTCTCTGTGGGAAAGATTATGGCCATCAATAGCTGATTTAGCTCTTCAATAAACTCTAGTCACAGCTGGTTCATGTTGCCATCAGTTCAAACACCTAACTGAGGCAGACAGCATGTAATGCTTTAATGTTATTTAATTTAATTCATTATTTCAATAGGCTAAATGTTTTAAAGGTGTTCATATTCCAATGCTAGTGTATTTTAAAAAAGAAGTATCCACTTAGGTTTCCCAATCTTTTTTGTTGTAATATATATCTATAACTGCTTATATACTCTTTTTTTTTTTATTTATTGAGCTCGGCCTTCTGTGACCTTTTCACCGACATCATCTGGAAAACCTTTCTCCCACTTTAATTAAACACAGGGTACTTTTCCAGCCTGAGTTATTGATCTACACAATTTTATCCCTAAGAGCACTCTCAGATCTAGAAGTTCTGCAGGTGGATTGCCTGCACACTTTTTCCACACAATTGTACATAAACCCTGAAAACAAAAAAATAAGGTGTATTGGCCCATTATTTACTACTGTGATAGCTAAAACAGATTAAATCCCACCAACCACAGCTGGGCATGACTGCCCTTTGGTGGGAGAACCTCCTACCATAATAAAGCATAGAGCTGGCAAAAAATAGGAAGAAGATTTCAGATGTGGATTTCCCACCTACTTACGGAGCCAAAGAAGCGGCTCCCTTTTCGATCAGTTTTTAGATATCACCTCTGTGGCTGGCATCCCTGAGAGCTACTGAAGTTGGAAGTCAAGCCAACAGGTCAAGTGTGGCTTCAGATGTCCCCTTGCCTGACAGGGATGCTGACGGAAGAAAACTGTGCAAGGTTGGTCTGGGGCTAAACCGCTCCAAGGTTTCTCCAGATAACACCCTGAGAAAGGCTTCAAAAAGGGGCTGGGTGGGAATTAGTGGCTGCAAAGCCCCACGCCAACTCGATCCTGAAAGCTTCCCAAGATTTACCACTCTGCGCACGGGACCCGAAGGATGCAGCCTAGGGAAGCAGGAGCCAGCCACAGCCTGATGCTGATGGGCAACGTAAGATGGAAATGGATTCCTTGCATACCTATAACTTGGATGGGACAAGTGGTCCTCATTTCCCCACAACCCTGGCTTTAGTCACATATGGCATCCTAAAGACATTTTTAAGAACTTAGTTAGGGTCAAAGACAGAGAGTCACCCCGAAGGAGTCGATTTCTGACCGAGGTTTGATATCCAGCAAGATGCCTAGAGTAAGCAGGCATCAGTTGGGCTTATAGATGTGTTGTTGGGGAAGGGAAGCTGATCCCTGTAAATAACAGTATTGATTTGAACACTGGAGCTGGTGGGGATTAGGACCTCCGGGTGCTCAGGCAGGATCCTGCCTGTGGGGCTGCAGAAAGCCTCAGCTGCCAAAAGCCGACTTTGGTGATGCTTGCACGTCGAGGAACACCCGGACTCTGCCGGCGACAGATACTACAGCGGTATGGACAGCTTTCATTTGCATCTGCCAACGGATACGAGGCATGCATGGACTATTCCCAGCAGGAAAGCTTCCTGCTGAGGTTAGTGATGAAGCACAACCCATGTGCTGCTCAATCCTGCCTATAACTCCAGCAACACCCAACCACTGAGCCATCGGGAAGGAGAAGACCACTGCTGGAGCAGATGCCCCATCCAATGAGGCCGGTACCCTCCGTGGTGACCTGTGCCAGAAACACTTGGAGCCGGCGCAAGCCAAAAACCTAAATGCCTCAATTAAGGTCACCGACGCGTTACCGAATGAGCTGCCCACGCATCTCCCAGGGATGTGGCCTCCTCTTTTACGAAGTGCAAAGTGGAAAGCATTTAGCAGGTAGACCATATAATTTTTCCACTTCAGCTGTACTTCTCCTGGAAACAAAGGGGTTTCTTATGTGCTCTCTACCTTCAGCTGGAGTTCACATTGTGCTATAACATGGCTCCTTTGTAAAATTACAGGTCGGGAACAGCATGGTTTTTGGGCAAGCCCCCACACTAGTTTGTAGCTGTTACAGATATTGCAATTACATGAATGCTTCAGCTGAAATATAGCGTTCCTCAGTGGATTACTTCATTCAGGTTCGTGGAACGTGTGTAGGCAGAAAATCCTTATTTTCTCGCCAAGGAGGTGTGTGACTTCTGTATCAGATGCTTACCTATTAAAACATACGTTTAAGAGATTATCTGTGAGGGTATAATGCCACGAGGTGATGAAAACAAGCACTGTGAGTGGTGGGCTGGGCTGGGCTGGGCTGGGAGCCTGGCAGGTCCAGGCTGTTCACATCTAATGAGCAGAACCTGGGCAGACCTGTAAAAGTGTCCACATGGTTCCCTGCAGAGTGAATTTAAAAGCAGACATTACCGAATCACTTGGTTTTCTTCCTTAAAAGCAACCGTAAGCTCAAGGGAGATTGGTCGTGGGAGATGGTGGTGGGACAGGGTCAGAAGACCCGTGCTGAGTGTCTGACCCTGGAGGGACTCTGCAGAAAGGGGTGTTTTGCCCAGGACACAATTTTCTGGGTACCAACTGCCTGCTTTTCTTTGCATATATAGGGGAAAATGGCTTCGGCCACCATTCAGTGGTTCACAAAATCCTGAAGTCCTTAATGCTGCAAAGACCAGGCAGCAAAAAATGACAGCTGACCTGCAAGCATGAAATGCAAAGCTTGGCTTTGCAGCTGATCCCTCAGCTGTTACTTAAAAGCCGTGTTGTTTTGCAAGGCCAAAAACCTCATACTTTCTCCTTACTGGATTAGAAACTGGGGGAAAAGCACGTTACTTAAGTTCCTAAGTAAAACTGGATATCTCTAGCAATGAGTTCCCAACCTGGCACTGTTATTAACACGTAACAGTGCTCACACTGACCGCACCACCGCTTTCTCCTCGCACTGAGGTAGTCCTCCGCTCCCCATTTGGGCAGCATATAAAATTGCAATCATCCCAGCACGCCGAGAGGGCGGGAAGGCACGGCTCTGCGGGACAGTTACGCATGGAGCATCTTACCCAAGCAGCCCACATCATGAGCCACAGACCGATCACCCACCATGAAGCATTTCAAAGGCGACACAGAATTAATCTCTGTGACGGGGGATGCTATCTCCTAACAGATAGCATCCAAAGAACGGCTCTAATGAAATGCATTAGTTGCCCCAAGTACAGCAAAAACAAATGCTGTAATAAATCTTGGAAGCTGCCAGAGACCTTTTTTTTGTTCCCCAGGCTCCCAAGTTTCCACTACTTCATAAAGCAGCAGGGAGGGATGGAGCAGCCTTCCACGTTGCGGGAGGGGAAGGCATAAAGCCCAGCACTTCAGAGACCATGTGTGAATATCTCCCCTCCAGCAGATCCCAGTGAAGGCAGTGACTAACACCATGCAACGTCAGCGGGCGAGGGTCTGCACCAGTCCTGAGCCCAGGGGGCTGGGGACACTGCACAGCCACCAGCCACCCACCTCCTGGTGTCACCTCCCCAGGTCCCTAAGACCTGCTGGGTGCTGGAGTCTGGGCAGAGGGACGCGGGGAAGGTTACCTGTTCTGGTTTCATACGCTAAAAGTGGGCTGCTGCCTATCACGGGTGGGATGCAGGGCTAGACGGTGGCTGCTCTAATTTCTTCCCCGCTGCTAATGACAATGAATGCTCCAGAGGCAAGCAAAGCCACGCTGGACCCGGCGGCTCCTCCAGGTGGTCTGAGGAGTTGCCGGAGCATCGTTCTGGTACTGCCGGGACAGAGATGTTGCCCCACCGGGAAGAGTGCCAGCGAGGGGTCCTGGGTCCTGCCGGGGCTCCCGCTGCCCTCTCCGGACCAAGCCGTTCAATCCCCCCCGTGTGCCTCCAACCCCCGCCGCCTGGTGCACATCCCGTGGGGCCGATGCACACCACCACACACAGAGCGTTTCATTACAAACCTCAGAGCGACAGGGAGTGTTAAGCAGATATAAAGGACATCAGTCATTTACCCATCTGGTGGAAAGTCTAGTTGCTGGCAGAAAATAGGGAGGATTGTTACGGCAAGATCTACCATATGGCCCCATTATGTGGAGCTTTGCAAGTGCTTTCTCTGAGCGCGCAAGCAAGATTTCAGCCTTTGAAGAAATGCCGTATTGTTAGCCTGGATACGCAGGAGCCTCTTGAAAGAAGCCGTGGCAGATGGCACAGCTTTGTTCTCTTGGTTCGCAGGCAGCTCGCGCAGCCCCAGATATTCCCCCTTGCCGGGGTCGAGCAGCCCCACGGCACCAGCGATCCTCCCGACGTGTCCTACGGGAGGACCAACGGCTCCCGCGACTCCTTAAATCCAATGGATGCTGCCTGGCAGGTACCACACCGCTGCACGAGCCCCAGGAAGCGAACACCGCCGGTCTGAGCCGGGGGTTGCACCGGTGTCGATGCAAGGAGAGCTGCACGAAATTGCAAAAACCTCCTCCCAGCCAAGGGAGCTGCAAATTAGTAAATCTTCCTGAAACACCCTGCTTTTGTCTGTGCCTCCCTGCCAGCACCTGCTCCTTCCTGGGTGGCTGAGTCTGGCCGGAGCCCCAGCAGGACAGCGGACAAAGAAAAGCCTTTCAGACAGGGCTGGTGCCCGCTTGAGCGACATCCCAACAATACCCCGAAGAAAACCCATTCAGCGCAGGCGGGGGGAAAGGAAGGGAAAGGGAAAAGCTTCCTCCGGGAGGAAGCAGCGATCGGTCACTGACCACAGCAACAACATCTGCATCTGCCCTGAGCCGGGGAAAAGCCCCTGCCTGCTGCGTGCCGCTGGCTGGGCCAGGGCACGTTGTCCCTGCAGTTCGGGATGAAATCAGGTATTTCTTACAGGCTAATTGTTCCTGTTTGTGCCCAGGCAAAAAAAAACCCATCCCTTGTTTCCCTGTTGTTCCTCCTGAGAAACACTTGCAGGGCCACAGAATAAAACCCTAACTATTTAACTATTCTATTTAACTATTCTAGTTAAAATCCAAAGTGTCCATCTAACATAAAGCAGGCCATAAAACAGACACCGGGAGAGCAGATCATGCCTTTAGCTGACCTTGGAGTCCCAGCTGCTCCACGTCCCTCTGCAGCTCAGGCTCTCGTCCTTGGTCGCTGGCACGGGGCAATCACCGATTTCTCACGCTACGGATGTTTTCTGAGTCGGACCAACAGGCACACTTAAAAAAACACCCGAAGCCCAGAGAATACTTTGCGGGATGGCTCCAAAAAGAAAGAGGTTTTGCCCTTTGGTGTATGCAGCAGGCTGGGATCTGCGGAGCAGGGACCCTGCTGGATTGTTGGTCTCCGTGGGAGGATTGTCCAGCCCGGTGACCAAACCCACTGCTGCAACGTCCCCAAAGATACCACCCATCCCAGGCCTGAAATCTTCCACTCCTGCCACTCCAAGTCCCTAATGGGAACAAATGGGGCAGAAAAGTCACTATTAAGCTGCAAGAGAAGAGTTGGCCAAGGACCAACCTGAGGCTGGCAAAGTCTCCAGATCCCTTCCAACCCCTTTGACTTCCCTCAACCCAATCGACCGAGACAACCGAGGACTTTGGAGGGAGCCCTGGTCCCACCGAGCGGGCACAAGCCATCCCACGCCGGACAGTCGAGCGTGACAGGCCGGGTTGCATCGGGCTCCTGCAGGCGTAAAAATCAGCCCAGCACCTCTGAGTGCTTTCTCTGTCTCTCTTCCAAATGTTACACAGTGGGTTTATACAGAAACAGTGGGACACTTTCCAAACCATTTAACTAATGCTGAAATTTAATACCCGACACCAACAGGTTATTGAGAGCAAGAAGGAGCTGTTGTAATGGGGGGTGAGGGGGGGGATTTGCAACTTCACTCCCCTGAATGGGAATCTGCCCTCTTGCACCCGCGGGGCAGAGCTTGGCTTCCCCCTCCTTCCCACCCGGCACTGGCTCGGGTTGAGATTTGCCTGTTGGGTTTTTTGGGGAGCCAGGGGGTTGCAGCTGCTTGCACAGGAGCACGGTGAGCACTTGCTGTCCCCCCTCCGTATACGATTTCAGTCCCTGGGGAACCAGCATGGCTCCTGCTGCCGGTGTGCCCTGGAGCAGCAGCTGCCTCTGAGTCTTATTCCCACCCTTGGCTGGGGGAAAAAAACCAAAATCTCAGCAGCACGGAGCAAGAGATGGAGAGCAGAAGGGCATATCCCAGGCCTGACCGGTCCCTGCAAGCACCGCTGGGCTCCTGCCTCAACCGTACACACCGCGGTTCCCTGTGGCTCAGCCTCTGTATCAAGCATCCGGCTGAATTTGGGGGAGATGCTTTGAAAATCCTGGGCCGAGACGAGGTGCCACAGGCTTGGTGGGGCTCCAGCACGTGAGGCTGCGTAGATGCGTCCTTCAGCCCGGCTGGCGATGCCGAGCCACAGAGCAACAAGCCCTTATGCCGCCTTTGGCTGGGGCATGGGGAGAGTTTTCCATGGGAAAGAATTTCCCCAGGAAAATCTGATTTGGCCAAGTTATCAGTGGAGAAAAACGTGGAACGGAGGCAGTCACTCCACCTGAACAAACCAAACCTGACCAGTGGCATTTTGCACAATTGCTGCAAGAAGAGTCCTGCTGCAGGGACGTCTCATCCCCACCGTGCTGTGTTGGGCGTCCCAGTCTGCCAGACGTCTCATCCTGTCCATGGAGAAGGACATCTGGGCAAAACTGGCTCTCGTCATACAGCCTGGAGCTCTCCTCTACCAAGTGGCTTGGTCACCAAAACCACAGTGCCTGGCATCTAACAGGACATGCTATATACCATGAGGTGTGACTGAGCAGCGTCACGACTCCCAGCTCCCTCTGTGCATCAAAACACCATAGAGAAATCCCATTTCACTGCTGAATCAACTCCAAGTGGAGCACTCTGGGTCCATCCAACAAACCACAACAAAATGTTTTCGCTTAGAGGAAATTAAAGCTTTTTTGGCTGTCAATTTTTTTTTTTCATGTTTTTCAGGGGTTTGGTACTGAGGGATAAAGAAACAATATCCTGACTGTCCAAACCTCAATTTAGCCCACACCCAAGGATTTCTGCGAAGCAGAGTGCCCAGCAAGTAAAGTCACTTTGCACCTACGAGGGACAACCTGCTTTACTGGCTCGGACAGCCCTGCATCACCCCAGAGGTGCACAAAGCCAGACAAGCCCCCAGCCCCTGCTCTAAGAAATCAAGGCTTTCTAACAAGAAAGAGAAACCATCCCAAACTGGCAGGACTTCAGGGAGGAGCAGAGCTCAAGGTTCAGTGCAGAACCACTCCCAACAGCAGCTCCTGATGCTCCCTTCACACCAAAGCTTGCCTGAAAACTCAAAACCAAGCCTGGGGAGACTAGAAAGAGGGGAAAAAACACCCAGAGGCTGGGGAGGGAATAAAAATAAAAAGCATCCTACTTACCACCAGCTCGGTGAACATGACGTCCAGCTCCTCCACCGGCGGCATGGGCAGCGCGGGCTCCATGGTCTGGAGGGCGAAGCTGCTGTCATTGCGCAGCCGGTACGTGATCTCGGGGTGGTCGCTGCTGCGAAAGCAGCAGAAGATGAAGGAGATCCCCCGACCGCTCCTCTTCCTTGGGGCCATGGCCAAAATCCTCTGCGTCCCTCCCTCCTGGGCACTAGATCCTAAGGGGAAGAGAAGAGAGGAGGCTCAAGCAGCCACCCCACAGCGCTGCGCTCCCGTCCCGCCGAGGGGAGGAGGAATCAAAGCCACCCACGCGCTCGGCGCGGAGGGGAAGAGCGGAGATGGTTTACGTGCCAAATATTTCTGCTCAGATTTGACGTTTACGGTCCTGGCAACCTTGACGACCGCGCGAATTAAAAAGATGCGTTTGCTTTGCCTTGTGCCGAAGCCGGCAGCAGCAGGGGGGACACGCCGCCATCCCCGTAGGGAGAGGGGTCCTGGACCCCCACCACTGCTGCAAATCTCAGCAAATCCCCGTCAACCTTCCCGTGCGGTGGCAGCCAGGCCAGCCCCCGTCTCAGTGCGGCTAGGTTATGGCAAATTTGGGAGGCTGCTGCCAGGAACAGCTGGATTTACTCAGAGCCACCAGGTACGTGGTCCCCAGCACGGATGACTCGGTGCTTGAAGACCTCATGTGGCTCAGGATGCCCTGAGCCACAGATGGGAGCAGAGCTGAGAAAATATCTTCTATTCTCTCCTCAGCTCTTAAATGTGTCCCTAAACATCCACCGGCAGCTGCCGGTTGGGCGGCTTTTTTTCATGGAAAGTTTTACTTGGCTTTAATTAGATAAACCCTACTTGAAATTCCAGTAAATATTTACAAGACGCGATTTCAGCTGATAAAAATCACACGGTGCCGGTAGCTCAGACTTTCCTACGCAGTGCTTACGTCGGGCATCGCTCATGCTGGCGGTCACTTGGGTTTTGCTGATTTCTGAAACTCAGGTTGGGAGCAAAGCTCAGGGCGGGAGACATGTGTCTTGCCTGATTGATAATGTCAAGGACCTGGCAAATACTGTCCCAAAATGGCAACTGTGAAGACAACGATACAAGAAGGCGGCCACCTACGAGGAACGAGGATGGCAGAGAAACACCCTAACAAAAAAAGTCAACCAGCAAAGTAGAGAATTTTTAAAAAGCCTAAACATTTGTCTTATAAAGCCACACACCCACACATTTTATCTCTGCGAAACAGGACGCCGAGATGTTAAGAGACAGGACAAACAGCCAAGGTTAATGCAGAAAGTTGAAATAAGGATGACTCAGATTTATTAACAAAGCTATGAAGAGACTTGGGAAAAAAGGTCGTCATTTGAAGAGGAGTGTCTGATCTCCCTGGAGCCAGCCATTCCCTTCTGACTACAGATTTATACACCCAAATAAACAGCTGCTGTGACCCGCGGAGAGCCAGCACCGGAGGCAGTTTGGGGGCAGACCTGGGGTCAGACCCTGCACCACCACTTGCATGGCAAACGCTGCCCTCCCAAAATGGGGACCTTGCAGAAAATTTAGGCTCTACCCACGTTACTTTAGCAGAGGGATCTGACCCTTGAAATTATCTTCGATGTCACGTTTTTAGCACATGGTGTAATCATCTGCTGAACCGCGAACGGTGGGAAACGGCTACTGGGTCTTCACATTGGATAATCCCAGGCTGTGCAATTGCTCTATGCCCAATCCAGAGGGTCCCTTTTCCCAAAGAGCCCTGAATCTCATTTCACATTTAGCATCTTGGATGTAGAAAAATGCAGCCGCTGGAGGAATTTCAGCTGCCATGAAAGCTCTCTCATCGCAGCTCCTCCGCAGCCAGCACCGCAGCAAATCCATTAGCAGCCTGCTGGCATCCCTTCAGTATTAGGGGGGGTTGGGACCTGCTGGGGAGTTTCTTTCCTAGAGGAGGGAGGGAAACAAAAAACCATAGGCACACAGACCTCTGTCCCCTCCAACGTGGAGGAAAACATTGCAGATTGGGGTTTTAAAGAGCCACAATGAGCTGGGCACAGACAGAGATGCTGGTGGCTGCCCAGTGCTTCATGCCTGGCGCAGGAGCTTGGTCCCGACCCACACATCCTCAGCTGTGCAAAGTTTGGTTGCTTGGTCATTCCCAGTCCACGTGTACAGCCACGCCATGCCCAGAGCAGGGCCTGATCCTGCTCCCGCAGCTGGTCCGGAGCAAATAGACCTGTTCTCCTCTTCTACAGGGTGTTTTCCATCCTGTTTTCAACACCACGTCAACTTCATCCTTGAAACCTGCTGCTATGTACGAGCTCTGACTTGGGCTTGCAAAAATGTACTGAAAGCTTTTATCAGAACAACACCTGCTCTTCAGATACACGCTCCTGACGATGTTTTATGAGGAGTTTGAATGACAGACTAAAAGACGAGGTTTTATTTGGGGTTTTAAAGCAGAGAGTCATGTAGCAACCAAGACAAGGTATTTTTGAGCTTCTTCCAGCTTTGGAGCTACTGAGGTTCCTCATTTTCATCTATAAACAATTACAAAAACCAAACCACCCTATAGTGCAGGCTGAGTGGGCTGTAGGTTATTAGCAATCAAGGCTAAAAAGGGTTAGAGAGAGAATATGTTAGCTACCAGGCAAATAGCATTAAACCTTCAGAAGGCTGATGAATATTCATTGACATGATGGATCAAAATCAAAACACGGCTCCCTGGCAGGTCTTGGAGAGCGGCAGACAGCGCAGATTGCACCGTCAGAAGTCCAGCTACGCAGCCTTCTCCTTCCCTGCTAAACCTACGGAAATCAGTTATTCATGGAGAAAAACTGACAGCCCCTGGCAACCTGGAGGCTTGTATTAAGGACCGCAGAAGGGACCAGTTCCACACAGCATCACATATTAAGTGTCCTGCTCCCATCTCCCATTTATACCTTTAAGCGCTAATTAGATCAATAAATTTAAGTCAGATTGTGATCTAATGGTGCTTTCTGGCCTTTACTATCGAGCGGGCCAGAATAAATTAAGTTTAATTGCCCCTGTATGTACAGAGTCAGGGAAGATAGGATGGGAAGGGTCACTGAAGGAACTTCTAGCCAAACCCCAAATCCCAAGGCAGGACTGATGGGGCTGAATCATTCCCAAACAACTTTGCTTTCACAGAAACAAGGGTGGAAATGTGCGTGTGATGGGCTCAGCCTGAAAGCCCAGGGAGAAGAGGATGATGAGGAGAAGAAGCTTAGCCCAACATGTGCCACCAGGACCGACTGGGATCCCCACGCAAGACAGAGGCCATGGGCTGCAGTTCAGCGATGCACAGAGAGACAAGTTTTGGGTTTTTTTCCCAGCCCTAAAAAAAAAGCATCAAGCCTACATCGCCCTGAGCAGTGCTTAAATGAAATCAGTCATTAGGAGAAAATTGGACCCCGGTGTCGTTTCCGCCTTTGCTTTAAGGAAAGGAGAGCAGCAATTACCGCTTGCATATTCAACAGCCTCCTCGGCAAGCTAAATTAGCCCGCGTGGAGCAATGTGCTGCCAAAGCCTGTCTGTGACCGATGCCCCAACAAGCTGGTTTAAAGCCAGCACCAGTATTACAGCATTGCGGTCTGCAGCCTAAAAATACCCAGCAAGGGTACAAACACATGCAAAGGAGCATGCACGCTCCCCTTCACACCCGCCTCCAAAGCCGCCCAGAAGCTAGGAGCTAAATCCTCAAATATGAATATTAGCGTGTTGTTTTTCTGGCTCCTCTCCCATCCCCTCCCAAAACAAGGATGCAAGATCCTGAGCGAGCTCTTTCTCAACGGGGAGCTTTATTTCAGTGCATTGCACAAGGGGAGAGTATTTTTGTGCAAGTGAAGTAACGCTCACTGACCGTCTCTGCCGAGCCCCGACCGATTTCGGCATCTTGGGCCACGCCAAGCTTTGCCTCTCCACACCCCATAGAGTTTTGGTGCAGCCTGGGATGCTCCTGACTGACAGAAATTTTCTGACTCTCTTCCATCGCTGCAAAGTGACCTCCTTGGCTGGCGGTGGCTGAGAGGCGCTTGGCCTCCGCAGGCAGTTTTGGAAGACACCATCACCCCCACCAAGTGCTAGAGCCAGGTGTCCTGGACCACTTTTTACAGCACGTAGAAGGCAGAAATTTGGCATCCTACACATTGCACCCCATGGTTGTCCCATCCCACCACTGAGCAATGGTGCACCCTCCCCGTCAATGCTTCTCCCCATGCATCTAACACCCAGCGCAGGGCGCAGGGCCGGGGTGCACTTCAAACCCACTAAATACTTGCATCATTTTTTTAAGCAAATATTTCTAGATTATTTTCCTTCCATTGTAAGTCATGTCCAGACCTCCACAGCAATAAAAACTGGCTGCTCCCACAGCATTTTTCAGACCAGCTGTCCGTTTGAGGCATCCCCTGAGAAGCATGAAAGCTGTCCCTGGGCACGTTTGGATTTTTCACCTTATGGACCCAAGACAGCCAGCACCCTCCCTGGCTCCGCTCACTAACCTGACCTCTTCTAGGTTTAGATCCCAATTGCGAGCCCACCGAAACGTGTGCGTGGTGCTCAGCCCATCCGATCAGGCAGCAGCGTTTAGGCTCGTCCCTCTCAAGAGTGAGAAGTGCTGCTCTGTTTCATGTTTGCACCAAAGCCGGTGCAAATAAACGCTTTTTAACAAGGGGGACCCAAGCATTATTAAATTCCAAAAATAAAGACTTGAAACAGAGCCCTTGCATGGATGAAAAGCTCAGAAACAGGATTGCTGTCCCCTAAGCCGGAGCCACCTCCCCTCCAATGCAGAAGCCTGGAGGACCTGAGCCCATCACCAGCACCTCCAGCATGGATCCCACGCTGAGCATGGTGCCAGCATCCCCAGCATGGCTTTTCCTATTTAAAGTAACCAGGATGATTTCTTGGCCACAAGCTCCCATGCTGATTTCCAAAAACCCTTTTCTCCAGCATAAAGCTGTTTTGAGGCACAGGCTGCGCAGGAGGGAATGTGTGCGTTTGGTGAAAATCTGTGCATATCAGCAGGAGGGGGGAAAAACCCCAAAACACTCGGCTAAAAGGCTTTAAATTGTTTGATGATTGCCTTTTCCCCCTTCATCTACCTGTGAAACAGCAGCCGCAAAAGGGCATGGGGACAGGACCCTTCCCGTGAAACCGCAGGAAAATCAGCTGCCAGGAGGAGCCTGACTCATCGCTAAATCACAAGAGCACTAATTCTCAGCCTTAGCAAATCTCAAAGACTTGGGCTTCATGGATTTATAAATACATCTGCCAAATCCTGAATTACCCTCCTCCCCCTTCCCAGAAATCCTGTTATACTCCATGAACCCAACAAAGAGAGTTTTGCATCTCCAAATCTTGTTCGGGCTGCCCAGTACCCAAAGGATGCTGACAAGAGCTGGCTGCAGTCGCAGGCTCTCAGCTCGCTCCTGGAAAGCCCCATCTGCCAGCACCGTCAAAAACCCAATGCTCGCCTAAAAAGTGTTGCCTCTTCTTTGTATTATTTCCTTTTCTTGTGGCATTCGTCACAACCTGAAGTGTACATCTGGGCCTGCTGTCTCGCAAGAAGGCATTTTATGCTGCTCAAGGACAGGCGAGCTTCAGGGGCTTGATGGTGAAATTCAGCAAGAAAAATCAAACCAGTTGATTCACAGAGCCAGTAAACACTTACACGTTCATTGGGGTGGGGGGGAAACCCGGTTGCACAAATTTGTAACACACCAGAAAAAGCCTTCCTTTTTCCATCTAAACAAAATTTACATCTACTGCAAGCAGCGAACGTGCTGGGAGAGGCTTTTTTGTATGTGCCTGCACAGGGCTCCCTCCCAGGCTCCCCCCCAGGGAGGTGTTGATGATGTTACTCAGTGAAAAGAGCAACCACCTCCATCGCATTGCGAGAACATCACAGCCCGGCTTGCAAGTCGCCTCTCTGGCGCACGAGCAAGCTCCCGGCCAAGGGAAGCACACACGCTGTTGACTCTGCAATCCATTTTTTTGTGGGGAAGAGCGTGGCGCACAGCAGGGTGAGATGAGATCTGTCTTAACGCTCTCCAACTGAAATCAATCCTCAGAGCAGTACCGCTCGGTTTGGCAAGCCAGCAAAAGTCTGGAGCAAGGGATGGTTGCCGGTGTGTTGCAGGACCACATCTGTCCCAGGGCACGAAGGTAAGCCTGGGTCCAAGGAGAAGATGCTGAGGGCT
Source organism: Astur gentilis (assembly GCF_929443795.1). Classification (NCBI taxonomy): domain Eukaryota; kingdom Metazoa; phylum Chordata; class Aves; order Accipitriformes; family Accipitridae; genus Astur; species Astur gentilis. Next base: position 17,295,136 of record NC_064904.1, read on the forward strand.
TGCAGCATCCATCCTCCATGGCACGAGCTGCCCCGGAGATCCCCACACAGTCCTTTACCCCTCTGCTGGTTGCAGAGACCAGCACAGCTCAGTGCACAGGTGAATCTGACCAGGGAAGATGCTCCTGGAGCAAAACTTTGTTTAGTTTTTGAGGATTAGAAACCAAACCCTGCTGGAAGTTTCCCAGTCAGCTAGATGGTGACTAGCGCAGTAACACTGAAGGAGGTCACGAGTTCTCCACTAAAAGGGTAAACTTAATCGGTGACGAGCTGAGTGCTGGCGCCAGATCCTCTAAACCGCTACAGATTGCTTCTTATGGGAGCTCCAGCAGATCAGCTCAGGCAAATGCCATTTATTTCAGGAACAAGGACAACAAGCGTGAAACCACAGAAAAGACCCAGTTTGGGAACCTATATAAATATATATATATTTCTTAATACTCACTAGGGTGCTAAATGACCCAATTCTACAAATGCACACGTGCCTTTTTTCCAGCAGCTGGGTGGATTTGTGGTCCTTCTTTTGCAGAAGCAAACAAAAAAGAGGGCCAGGTTGGTGGTAGGAGGAAGAAAGAGTTTTCAAGTCACATATTCCTCCCTTAAATGCCCTGAATGATTTGCATCCTGAAACCCAGGCAGAACACTTGTCGAAGGTGAGTTAAGCCCAAGAGACTTCCCAGTAAGGTGGAGGGAGGCGGAGGCGGCGGGGGCACTCTCCAGGAAGGATGCTGGAGCATCCTTCTGCCCTCCCCGTGCCCCGGTCTGGCTTCAAAAGGCAGCACAGAAAAACCCGGCAGAAAGGAAAGGCGATGCAAGGGAGCGTTCCTCCCAGTGCTCCCCTCACCCCGCTCTTGTTTTGGGGTGGCAGCTGTCGGTGCTGCCTTGTGGTGGGGCTCAAAGGGGCAGAGACAGCCCTTTCAGAGCCAAGGTCATGCGTGGGGAAAGATTAGCACTGACCTGGGGCTCTCCTGAAAGCCTGCTGCCTTGCAGAGAAGACCTTCACAAAAGTTGTCCTTTCCCATTTGAACCTGGTCTCTCAGGGAGCCTTTGTGGGTGTCCAGGCTGGGTGATGCTAAGCCTTGGCTAGGCAGCCCTTGAGGCCAAAAACAGTCAAGAGAGAGATGCAAGACCCCCTGAGCAGTTCAGGGGGCTGCTACAGCACTACCGAGCATCCCGGAGTGAGCATCCTCCTCCATCCCACCTCCATCCTCATCACCTGGCACAAGCACAAGCCAACATCCAGCCCCGCTCCATTTCCAGTGACGGTTTTGGCCCCACCTGGGGGAAAATGCTCATGCAAAGCACAAAACACTTCCAGGAGGTTGATAACAGTGAGTTGTGAAGCATATCGGAAGTTACATATAATTAGCCAGGAAGAGCAGTTTCAGCGATGAGAAACCTCCTGAGATGTCGGGCATGGGGACCACCTCCTAGCCCAGCCACTGGAAGGAAACCTCCCCTCTCAATATTTCCCTCTCCATCTGAAAGGATGTGTATTTAAGTTGCTTCATTACTGAGATCACTCCCGGCTCTGACTACTCTCTTTGACGATGCAAATTTTGTCAATAAAAACTCAACAGCCTGGCAAGCAGGGAGAGAGGAGAAGTATTTCCCACTGGAAGAGGATATTTGTTTGCCAATTAGCCTTTTCTTGGAGAACAATAGTTCAATAAAAGCTTTCCTTTATTTTAATTCCCCCTTTTTTCTCCCCCCAAGCCTCAAGCCCTGCTCCTCCAGTGAATATTTGGGCTCTGACTTTGATTTATCGTATGCAAAGCCTCAATGCTGAGCTTTCCATTTCACTGCTCCCCATTTCAGCAGTAATCCCCAGGGTAAGATGGGCTCTCTGAGTGTAAAACCAAGGGGTAAGGCAGGCAGGTTTTTCCTCTTTTAAAGCCTCTTAATTAATTTCGCTTTGCAAACTGGAGTTTCCAAGTTGCTCAGCAGCAGACGCTTCCAGTCCATCAGCACAGCAACATCTGCCGTGGGGCCACCACCATGGCAAGGCAACGAGGAGCTACCAGCTGAGTCCCTACAGGCTAGTTTTGGGTTGTATTTGGAGATTTTTAGGATTATCCATGCTTAAGGTGAGGCTACCAGAACCACTGGTGTTCATGCAGCTCGTGGTGTGTAGCAAGCTGGGGTTTTTTCTCTTTCAAAATGGAAACTGGGTGGAGACTGCTGTAAACAGAAGTCCTTCCTAACAGGGACCCTGATGGGTAGATATCATTAACTTCAAGATATCATTAAACTTGTAGTCCAGAAAGTGCCCAAAGCAAACAAAACACATTTGTCAGATCTCTCAGCTGGCCTACCCATCTGCAATGCTGATTTCCCTTTAAAGATTTTTAAACCCTGATGTTAATCCAGAGTGATTTTTTTCCCCCTGAAGTACGAACCTAGGGCTGAGAATTCCTTGATAAATATGTCTGATGGCAGAAATGGCCTACTGGCTGCTTGCCTTCCAGTATGACACTAATACCTCCCCGTGCTTCAGCAGATGAACACCGAAAAACAATATATGTGAGTTCACATCAGGCACAACGCAATCCCAACAGCTCCAACGCAACGCCTGCTCCCACCCAGCCTGGGAAAAAGCAGCAATTTTTATCACATTACACTAAAAGACCGTTTGCATTTAAACATAATAAAGAAAAGCAGGCGAGCACAGCAAGCAAGACTAATTGGAAGGCTTGATTACTTTTTTTTTTTAATGTGGATGCAACACAATGTAGCCTATGGCAAAAGCCCTGCTTTGACCAGGATGGAGCTGTGCCACCCCACGCCACGGGACAGCGGGACTCAGGTTTCTCGGGAGAGCCACTTAAACCCACCACCTCCAATTTGGAGGACCCGGCTTAATGGAGGCATGCTGTTTTAACTGCCTAACCTAAACTGCCTAACCTTTAATTCCTTGCCTCCCACCCATGGCAGGGATCAAGGAAGGGCTCACTCCAAAGTTGGCCGACTCATCACTGCCATGGACAGACTGAAGGAAGGTCCCTCTTCCCTGGCAGGACGTCTGTCCAAAAGGAACGTCTGTCTGATGGAGATCCCAAGGGGATGCATTTAAAAATCAATAGAGGCTATTTTAACGCTTAATCCAGGAAAGTATCAGCATCAGCAGCATCAATACAAACCAAATTTAAACATACTGAGTACAAGCACAGGATTTTTATTTTTTTTTCTTTTGTGCATTGATTTAACCAAATCTGGTTTTCCCCAGACACTTTGAAGTCCAAACAGGGCATCTGTAGCACGCCTAATGCTTCAGGCATCCTGCCTCTCTCCATCTCTAGATGCTGCTTAAAAAAATGAGCCGCTCCAGTGAGGAAACCCCCCTCGAAAGTGCAATATTGCCCTGCCAGGGCTACGTACAGAAGTGGATTTCTCTTCTTTGCACGTTTTCACACTGCACCCGACAATTGCAATACAAGCTTCCTATCCCTGTAGATATTTATACAATGGTCTCCCTTTTCATTAAAAAAAGAAAAAAAACCCCAGCCTTGCAATTGCAAGGAACTGCTTGAAAAAGTGACCCAAGGGGACCCTGAGAGGCTCAGACACCCAGAGAGAAGATAACTATGTCTGAAGTTTTCAATTTAATCTCATCTGCTGCAGGAGGGCAGTCTGGGTGTTCATATATTTGGGACTAGCCACACTCCAGACGCACCCACAAGCACAGACGTACCTTCTCAGTGGCCACCACAGGCATGACGTGGGCTCAGAAAGCCACAATGTCACTAATTTCTGTTGGGATACAGCACCATGCTCTGCCCTCTTCCATCCGCCAGCTCCCTCCTGCACACCCGCTGCTATCTCCGCAGAGATGCTCCATGGTTCAACACCATCACTTTGCTCACCTTCCCAAGTCTTCGAACCAGTCCCCGATTCTCCTGGCCCTTTCCAGGCTCACAATTCCTTGCAGATGACTTCTTGCTTGGGGTTGGAGTCCACCACTCTGACCAGCAAAGTGCAAGTACTTCTCCCCTTAGACACCTGTCCAGTTCACTCACAATCCGAAGCAATGGCAAACTTCACCTCTTTGAGGGTTCCTGAGTGCTGGTGGTGGCAGGGTTTTCGGGGGTCTTCACATCTGCTATCCGGCCAAGGCTTCACGGTACCGCTGGTGATCAGCGCCTTTGTGACATCCCTTCAAAGCTCACCCAGCTCTCCAGTGAGAAAGGGTGTCCCCAGCACCCCAAAACACCCCCCATTCCTTTAGCAGCTTTGAAGCTGAAACACCTCTAGCAGCAGAGGTGGCAATTGAGTTTGCTGATAGGAGCCACTCAGGGCTGCAGCTTTCCATTAACCAGCTTGCCAGGTCTTTCAACACTGCCCAGACAACACCACTGATAACGAAGCGGGGCCCAGCAGGTCTAACCAAGTTTGACACACGGTGAGCTGAGCCCCACTCCTTGCTTCATGCTTCCTCATGCCCATGTTATGAGGGTCACAAGCTGGCCAAACAAAGGCTTCAAGTGGGGCGAGCCACATTCATTGGGCTCCCAAAGTGGCTAAGCAGAGCCCTGACAACAAAAAAGCAAAGCCAAATCACTGACTCGGGGGCAATGACATCAGAGCATCTCTGCTCTGACACCCAAAGGTACCATTGCTCTGCGCTTTGCCATGAGGCAAAGGTCACCATGAGAATGGGCTGGGTAAGGCTGTTTTCTGCTTAGCTCTTAGCACAAGCACATCCATCTCAAACCTTCCCTACAAAGGAACAAGAACATCCAGAACCTTGAACATGCAGAACCTCCAACATCCAGAACCTCCAACATGTAGAATAATCTCCACCTCAAACCCCTCCCTGCAACGGAGAGCCTGCAGGTTCTGCCTAGCCACTGCCCTAAACCTTGAAAAACATTTTCCTCCATGTCTAACCTCCGTAGCCCATTGCTCCAAATTAACACTGCAGTTTGGATGCCCTAAACACATGCTAATGAAATAACTCAAAGAGAGAGCCATCCCAAGATCATCCACAATCTTGTGACTGTCCACAGGGGAAGGAAATTAAATGGCTTTTGGATGACAAATCTCAGCAGCATTTTCCAGCACAAGACCTGTAATGCTGGTGAGAAAGCTTGAAGAAGCTGCAATTGGATTTAGGTACCTGAAAACTCCAGATTCACTCCACTACCACCAGAGATGTCACAGGAAGAGAAAACACCCTGAAATAACTGCCTCTACAGACAAAAACTTTCAACCCCATTAATGCAGGTTTTTAGAGCTGGCAGAAGCTACCCATCCCCATTGACTGCAACACGAGCTGTGAGAGCAGGAGGAGGGGAGAAAAAGCATCTTCCAGGCAATCACAGGCTTTTTTTGCCCAGTCGAGTGCCTCGTGGGGAGAGCAACCCATGCATCAACAGGAGCACTTGAAGCATGCCAGTGGTTTATAAATTCACTTTCAGTAGATTTACCAACACGTCATATGGAAAAGGAATGCGTGCTATGCAAATCCAGCCCCAGACTGCTCCCTGCCTAATCTAGCTTTAGATTCAAATGCTTATTACCATGGCGTCTAATCGGGTAATGCGTAATAGACAGGTTTAGTTTGGGCTCCCAGTACTTCAGCTGTGTTCTTACTACAGCACCAAATGGAGAAGGAAAAAAAAGAAACAAAGAGAAAAAAACTCAACACGGCAAAGAATTCAAGCTCTGGTGGAAAGCAGAGAACAAAAACCAGGCGTGGAAAAAAAGTATTGACACCTACCAGTAAAAGCCAGGCAGATATGCAAGCATTTGGCAGCTCACCAAGAACACAATGAATGTTGAGTCCTGTTCTCACCCCCTTGTATCCCTGCAGGGAAGTAGGTGGCTGGTGTTTCAGGGTCTCTTCCCCCCCCACACCTCCATGAGACATAAGGTGATGCAAGGATCTCACACACCCACGTAGGACCCATCTACTAGCAGCTAGCTCCCAGCAGCACCGAGTACAGCTGGTTACACCATAACCTCCAGACTACCTTATGGATGCTGTGGGCACCCATGCTCCAAAGCCTGATAACATGTGCCAACCAGGAGCTGTCTTCTGGTTTGGGGAGGAAGGGTTCCTTTGCTGCATCAGGGTCTGCAGCAGGAAACAGGGACCATGGGAACGTCATTCCTGGAGGCCACCACCTCCCTGTTTGCTGGCACCAGCCACACAGCAAGGCTTACACCATGGCCAAGGACATCTCTGCCCTTACCTGCACCAGGCAAGGTGATTCATTTCACATCTAAGTTTGTCAAATACAGTTGGTCTGTCCAAGCCATATGTCATCCCTGGTACCTCCAGGATACAACCCAGATACTAACCTCTTACCTCCACCATGCAGCGACAACTCAGCCACCGTGCACCAGAAATAACCCAGGGGCAGGGACACAGGACCCACCACTCAGGCTTGACAGGTTCTTCTCTCCATCTGCTGCTCATCTGCCATGCTAAGCTTTCCTGCGATGGAAGATGGTGAGGTTTTCAACACCATCGTCCAGCTTCCACCTTCAGGATGCTGAAACCCTGCAGCTTGTCCTCCCCTGCCTCCACAATGCCGAATGGCATGCAGACCTGCAACCAGCTCCAGCAAAGGGTCAAGACATGCAAATGTTGCTACCCGCCTCTGAAAACCCTACAAGACTGCGTTGACCCTGCTACGCTACAGAAACTACACTCAGTGGGGTAAGCAGCAAGGAATACCAACACTAACAAAGAAGAGATTTCCCTCCATGAACCTAAGCAATATAAGCTACATTTTATATTAAGTCTGCAGGATGAACTTACATTTATTAGACATCAGAGAATTCACGTAGGCGAACATCGCCCCTGCAACACCTACGTGTCTGTGCAGAGTCCAGCCGTGTGGGCTCTCTAGTGTCTCGTAATGTGGTAAATCCAACTAAAGCACTCTTTATGGCTTGGATGTTCATAACATTTATGTGTATTCCCTGGCGTCTAGTACAGGCTGAGTTTTCATTGCATCCCTTCCCTTAATAAAAAACCTCCACAACACCCTTCTAACCTGATGCCTGTTTTGACAAAACTTGCAACAGCACCACATATGTGAGATGAAATCAACCTGGAACAGAGGACAAAACCAGCCAAAGGACTTGATGAATTGTCAGTTACAGGGGATAAGGAGTAGATGGACAGACCAACTTTAAAGCTTCCTTTCATTAGCTAAAATCACAGGTTAACTTTCAATGATGCATGTTATTACTGAGGAAAGTGAGGCGGCTGATATTCTGCCTCTCAGGCACATGTGCTCTATGCTTCATCATTTACTGAATGAACATTCAAATGCTTTGAAAGGAGAAGGAAAGCAAACCCAAAGAAACTGGAGGTTGCAGCTTGCAGCGTTTTCATAAGCCTGTTCAAAGACCAAGCCAGATTTACCAGCCCCTGCATCGCTGCCCGGCTGCGTGGGCGGCTGGCCGGGCTCTCTCTCTGGCTCTGCACCTCCCCAGCTCATGGCAGTGCCTGGAGCTGGTCTGGGGGACTTTTCTCCTCACTCCTGTAGCCGCAGTGACAGCTGGGATGGTTAAATGGGATGGAAAGACCCCCTTTCCTATGCAGCCCAGCCCACAGTGCAGAAGGAAGAAACTCTTTGCAAAACTCCCTGCCTGAGGACATGGATGGAGATGCTAGTGGGGGAGTCCTTCCCAGCACCAAAGGAGCCACGCAAATAGTATTTACCTGGCCACAGGGACTAAATACCCCAGGAAAGTCATACTCATTTGTAAACCAAAAAAGAAAGAGTTCACATTCCCATATTTACACCACTACTGCTTCTGGAGCTCTGTCTACAACAGTCTCTGGGACAGGGTCATTCCCAGTGATGACTGTGAAGAGGTCCCAGTGAAGAGGTCCTTCATCCCACCATGGCACAAGGACTCACGGATAGTTCACATACACATATTTCCAAGGGAAAAAAAAATTTAAAGCCTCAGAAGCTGCATTTCTGGAGCTGTGGATAACACACATGCAAAGAGCATGGTTCACTTATGATAACCCAGGATGGCAACCCACTTGAGATGTAAAAATAATTTAATGGATAAGTATATTTAGATTTATAACCTCACAGCAGCTTTATTTATAGGGATGCCAATCACTTTTACACAGATATAAAATTGGCTGGCAGAATGCCTTAGACTATATCCAGAAACCCATCTGTAACAAATCTAAGCTGTGATATCTCTGCAGACGTTTGGCCAAACAATAATGCTAATGCCAGCCATCTTGACTTTAAACGTACAGATGGGCTGGTGGGGGCTCGCCAAGCCTGCCACACGGCCAAAGATGGATGAATTTTGCTATCACCTACTATAAACTGGTTGGGGAAAGGACCAGATGAAGGACACCATCTGGGCTGTGTGGACGTTAATACCAACTCAACACTGGCTGCAGAGCAAGCCAGCATCCAGCTGGCTACAGGTGAACCTCTTTCAAAACCTTTCATCACTGAAATGGGGAGCTACAAGCAGGGAAAAAAGTCCTACTGGAGCTCTGCAGCACCTTTAAAAGGCAAGGGAATTAGCTAGGGCTCTTGCATATAGTTTTTTGATCCATCGCTCAAGACACAAAGCTGGGACAGAGGAAGATGCAGGAGAAATTAATTGAAAGTCGTGTCTTGGCTCTCGACCTCAAAGCAGATGAGGATTTCTAGTGAGACTTCTCCTCTTCCACGGCTGCCCAGGATCTCACAGCTTTATCTAAACCTGCAGACGTCAAGGGGAGAGGTTGCCATTGATTTCCATGGGGCTGGCGTTGCAGCATCCCAGATTGCCCTGTGTTTTCAGGGTAGGTCTGGGGTTTTTCTGTTGCTGGCCCTCCAGCTCAAGCAGGGACCACCTGGAGAACTGAAAAGTCGTGTCTAATTCACAAGAAACAAAGAAAAAACTGCTCTTTGTCCCGGTGGGGCTTCTGAGGTCTGGTTGTCTCAGAAATGGGGCAAAACAGGGATGGTTCCACATCAAGTACAGGCTATGGGTAAATGCATCTCATCCATGAAAGCTGCAGTATTTTGGCAAATACCAAGGCAGAAAAGGTTAATCTAGAATATTACTTTGAATAGCTCTGGGAACAAACCCAGCATTAATTTTCAACACTTATTCAGCAAATTATTTGAATAAACTGAGGGAGGCTTGCGCACACATACTGACAGCATTATTTCATAGATTTTTGCCTCTGCTCCTGAGATAATTTATGAGAAAACAAGTCCCAGCAAACATGATTGCTTTCCAGTTCAATGCATGGATTCAACTGACCCTGCCTTGGGGACAAGGTAACCTCTCAAGATCCCTTCCAGTCCAATTTTAATACCATTTTACACCGCAGCCTGTTTACATGCTGGCATTTGCTCTGATTCATCCCTGAAAATAAGTATGTCTAAAAGTAATCGATGGAAAGAAAAAACAGAAACCCAATAGCAGTTCCCTCTCTTGAGGACAAAGCAAAGGAAAATAACCAGACGCAGAGCTATGACATCCTCGATCCAAATGTTTTCCAAAACATTTCCAAATGTTTTCCAAAGCTTCCAGCTGAAGCTTTCACAGCTAGGCTGCGACTCCACCAAAGCCTCAGGCATTGAGTGCGGCATCACGATGCGTTGCAGCGTGTGCCGAGGAGATGGTTGGTGATGACTTTTCCAATGATATATCTGCCAAAACACACCCAAGACCCTTGTGCAGAAAACATAGCGCTTCAAAGAAAAACCGCCTCTGGTTTCTCAACAGGGCATCTTCCAACATGACGGAGCTCGACTTCTACGTGGACTTTCAGGAAGAGAGAGTCAATGAATGCATGTGGCCAGATGTCCTCACCTTCACAGCAGGCTTTTGAGTTTATTCCAAGCACCTTAGGAAATCATTCCTCTGCCTCTAATCCTTTGGAATTATGGAAATAATAAAATTTTAAAAACCCACGTATGGAAAGTAAAGAGAAAAAACCATACGTTTTCTACGCTTAAGCAAGAAATGCTGAAGTTCTGTCCAAACATCAACAAATGTGGACATTTATGGTTATTACACAGCCAAAACAGAGACAGTTGTGGGAGATGCCGGTCTGAGCAGCTGACCCCAACCACTGCAGCCAAAGGGCGAGCAGCGAGGTCTCACCAGTGCTCGGCTGCAAGAACCAACTGCTCTGGGGACCAGGGGGCTGGCACATAGCAGGTCCCGGTCCCCAGCCTCCTCACCCTGCTGCTGACACAACAGCTTCCACCTACGCCAACGGCCTCATCAGAAATGGCAGTGCCTGTAAAGCGGAGTCTCAGAGGTCCTTCAAAGACCAAAGCTGATCTCTACTTCTTTCAGCTTGCTTCTGGACACAATCAAAATCCAGAGCAGGCTCCTTTCTGAAGGAACCCTCCTATCAACTGTACGTGGACTTTTGATTAGACCTTTTGTAGAGTTGAAAAAAAAGCCTTGCTTGAGGATGATAAAGTCTAGACACTACAATATATTTTCCAGCTGATCTAGCAAACCCCAAAAGCCCTCCCTTGATCTCGGACTGCCACGATCAAAGCCGTTATCCCATTCGGAGCCCTTCTGAAACTTTAGCTTCCAAATGTGCAAGTTATTTTAAAAATCTAAACCAGGCCAAGCCTCTTGTTTGGAGTTTTACGAGGAAAACGGGGTGTGCTCCTCCCAAACCTTCCCCCACCACGTCTGGAAGTGGCTGGTGGGCACATGGTGGAGGGCGAGAGCAGGGAAGCAGCCCCATGCCTAGGGGCACCTCAGTGGCACCCAGTGGCCATGGTCTGCTTGTGTGGGAGGGCACAGCCCGTCCCCCCAGGGTGGCTATGGTATGGGGGAATATTCCCCACCCTTGACTGAGATGAAGTTTCTTGGAGAGCAAACATCCTTTGCATCCCCATCCTTAGCATTTGTGCCTGCCTTTGGCATCTTCCGTCACAGCGGTGTGTTATTCTGGGGTCCAAGAAAAGGGCAGCTTGAAATACTTCCATTTCCTACAGGAATTAAATAAAACTAAGTGCTACAAATTTCCTTTACCAGGATGCCCAAGCACGCAAAGAACGTCCAGTTCTGCACCAGGGGACAACCAGGGAAATAAGGTATTCCAGGAAAAAAATCATTCTCCACCCTCTTGGAGGAGTGTTTCAAGTGGCTGAAAGGAAAGGAGAAACACAGAGCCCTGCAAAAGCATAGGAAAGCCAAAGGGGCATCAGCGGCCCGTAAGTGCCTTAAGTGGGATGCTCAAAGAGAGGTGATGGAAGACCAGCCACCTCATCCCAGACCAGCCGGTGCTGCGTGGTGAGCATCAAACCTCCTGGCATGCAGTGGTCTCTGTGGGAGAGGGGACCCGTGGTCAGTCCCAATCGCCAAGGCTCACAGCGGCCAGACTAGCAGAAGTCAAGGGTCAAGGTGGTCTAGAGTGATGAGAAGCTTTGGGAGAACTGGAAAGGCTTTTTGAAAGCACGTGGCCACCAAGCTGCACCTCTGGTGTCCCAAGGTGAACTTCTAACAGGCAGATGTTCTTCAAAGAGAGATGGGGACAGGAGGTGACTCTTGCCACAGAAAGGAGAAGACAGCAACACGGAGCTTCACGTGCTCCAAAGCTATTTAAAAGCCAAACGTAGCTCCCTAGTGAATGCTTCATTTAACTAAGCAGCTTCTAAAGCACCAGGCAAACAAGCCACATCGTCTCCTTTCCCTCCCAGCATCCACCTCCACGATGCTGCCCACCTCCCTTTCCCTCTGTGCTTTCACCCCCCTCAACTCCTAGCAGCATTGCTCCTCCTCCCCACCTCTCCCTCTGCCCAAACCAAGCAGATCTGCAAAAGGCTCAGTGAAGCAGGCGGGCGCATACCAGTAGGACGGGGATTAGAGACCTGCCACCCCCTCCGGCATCCCTCGCTGTGGCTGGAGGGGCCACGCCGGGCAGGAGCAATGGCCACGCTGCACATCACACATCCCCGGCACTTTGGGAAGTGTCGTCTGAACCTCCACCAGCTTTCCAGCTGAGTCAAGGAAAAAATCAGGTCAACAGTCTTCCTGAAGTGTATTTCCATCCAATTGGACTTTTCCCACCCACAAGTACACTGGAGCAGAAAGAGCGAGGGCCACCGGCAACCTGGTGCCGGCTGTGACAGCCGCCACATCAGTCCCAGAGGGGACAGAGGATTCGCCAGCATGTCCTCAAAATGTTGCTCGGGAGCTAGGTGAGGTGGACAGGACATGGGAAACCTGCCCAGCTTCAGCTCTGCCACAGCACAGCATCCAACACGTGCCCATCGCAGTTGTTTGTCTTTACTCTCCCCAACAAATGCAGAAAGGAGATGGACTTCAACCTTAGCCTCCGTTCAAGTGTGTTTCGCTGGGTCTAATGAAGCCACCAAAGCCCCGCAGATTCTGATGGTCCCACCTTGCCCTCGCCCTGGCCCCTTCCCTCTAATGAGCTTCTCCCAGCAAAGGAGAGCAAAGCCGCGCTGCACATCCATAATCCCCGAGAAGGGCTAACATGAAGTTACTGACCTCGAAAATTTATGGTCCCCATCACATGAGAGAGCAGACGAGCTGATGGCCATGGCTGCTTCTGGATTTAAAAGGATCTAAACCCATCAGAGAAGCAGCGTGCGCCTCAAACCCTTCCCCCAAAGTTTGTGCGCTGCGCACAATAAATAAGGTGGCGAGGGGCAGCTGATGAACCAGCATCCCAGCACCCAACCCCTACCAACCCCTACCATCCCAGCTTGGGAAGAAAGGGAAATGAAGGGAAAAAGAGCAAATCATCTGGCCCCACACTGCCATCAGCATGGCAGCTGCCCTCCGCTGCTCTTGGTGATAAATATTGAAGTGAAAACATCGTGCAATTCATTTAGTCACTGAGCATGAACCAGGGGCGGGTTCAGCACCACATCTGTCTCGTGAGGCTTTCCAGCCATCCCGTCCTCTTGTGCAGTGTTTTTCTGTGTCTTTCTCATCTCCCATGTTAAAGAGATGGAAATATGGGAATTGGGAAGGTCCCCCTTCCCAAACCAAACGTGCAAATACAGGCTGAAGAACACCCAATTTCCAATCCTGGTAACTTATTTCCAGGCAGAGCTGTGATTTTTATAAGGGATACCACCAGGTTAATGAGTCAAAGGTGTAACTGTACAAGCGAAAGCAAAAGCCCTTTATTTACGTAAAGCCATTTTTTTCTCTCCCCCCCCCCCCCCCGAAATGACAGGGAGTAACACAGCTCTTGCCAGTTTAGTGGGGTATACATGAAGGCTTGGCTGAAAGCAACCTCATTAAACTGGCTGGGTCGTTAAGCACCAATCCAAACATGCAGTCCTCTGATCACTGCATGACGGGCTGGGAACCGAAGGCAACTCCCAATTAAACCCGTGACAATCAGAAAAAATCCTTACAACCCCCTCCAAGCAGAATCTACCAACACCATCCCCACCCTCCCTTCTTTTTTCTTTATTTACTTACATAAGCAGCATGACAGATAACTTGGAGGAAATCAAATGCTTAATGATTAAGCGACACTTAGGCAGCACTCTGGAAGATAAATACACCCTTTGGAAATCCTGCAACAAAAACAGAAGGTATAAACAGACAGTAACTAATTATTCTGATTAAATCTTGGAAGACCTGAAATACTCGACTGCAGCAGAACAAAGCCAGTGCGCGCCGGGGGCTGCTCGCAAAAATAAGTCACACCCTTTTTTAAAAGAATTCACCCAAATAAACCTAAGTGCTTCTGTGTTGTTTTTGTTTGCGTGCGTGTTTCTTAAGGTCTAGGCTGATAGGAAACCTCCGCCGTACCCTGGAGGGATCCCGTCGCCTTCAGCTAAAATTAGACTTCAAGGAAAACAGGCGAAGGCGGGTGTCTCCAACCTGCGCCGGCACGGCAAGGCTCCCACCGCGCGCTTCAGGAGCGGCGCGTCGGGGTTTTTCCTCCCCTCCCATCGAAACCGAAAAGAGAGGGGGTTTTGGATGAAAAGAAATTAAGGAAAATAAATAAATAAGGCGTGCTTCTAGGGAGAAAGGAGGGGACTGCATGTCTACCCTGCTGCCAGGCTCGGAGCTGGGACCAGGATGTGGGGAGGTCGGGATGCAGCTGAGCCATGGGGATGGGATGAGATTGGGATGGAATGCTCAACCTAGCGGTGAGAGCAGCCGGCAAAGCCCACCAGCAGCTTACCCCCCATCACGGATGCAGAGTAAGGCACCTGCTTTATTGTGAGCCACGACACCAGCGCCAGGAGCCTCTGTCACAGCAGAAGGCGTGCAGAGCAAGACAAGGGGATGTGCTCAGTAGACTCTCCCCTACTCTCCTTGCTTTGGAGGAAAACCATCATTTTCCTCCTCCCCTTCTCTCTGCCCTCCCCCCACCACATTAAACGCCCGCAAAGCTCAGGGGAATATTTAATCTCAAACCTCAGTAATCAATCAGTTCACCCTCACGCATGAGAAAGAGTCACAGCAGTAAGCACCAAATCCCATTTCTACCCAGCAATACAACATTTTAATTACGTACGTAACACTTCCCTTTTAACATAAATCCTGAACGGATCCAGGCAGCCCCCGGGTTGTGGGTGGGGAAGGACACGGTGCCGGGGAAGAACACGGGGCGGGGGGAGGAAAGGGAGGAGAAACCATTCTGGCAATTATTTAAAATGACAACTTTATACGGCTGCTCCAGTTTGCCGTTGGCACGACAATGCTTTGACCTTGTGTTCGCCGTCCCAGAGGATTGGCACCAGCATGGCAAGCAGCAAGCCCACATCCAGCCCTGCCACCAGAAGCTGCATCGGTTTTATCCCAACACGCCAGCAAGCGTGTGGGAAAATGGGGACAGAAAACGCAAGACGGGCACACGTGGAAAGGCTTGGGCCAGGCTGTGATATAAATAACAGCAACAGGGCCTCTCCACCGGTGCTGTGAGACTTACTCCGAAGCCTGTTCACATCAGAGGGAGCCTTTCTAGCTGGGTTTGAGCAGGTTTGGGATCATTCCCTGCCAACACTTGTTATTTCCAAGTGCAAGCACGGCCAGACCAGCAGGACCATCACACGGCTGCCGGTGCAACAGGTAGGCAGCTCCGAGCAACATCCCTCCTTCGCCCAACCAGACCAGTCCCGAGTGGCATAGCTCACAAACAGCTATGTTAAAATATATACTTTTCTTTTTTTTTTTAAATATAAACACATGCACAGACTTTTCTAATATATAGGAACAAAAGAGGGGACACCCCGCTGAAACCCCATGTGCAGCTCAACTGCTCTCCGCAGTGACGAAGGAAATGAGAAGCAGAGACCAGGCACACACCCGCTCGCCGTGGCGTGGTTTGGCTCTGGGAACGTTTCTGGATTCCCCAGCATGAGCTCTGACCTCCAAAAGATGCAGAACGGTCTCGGAGCCACTTTGGAGGAGAAGTGGAGGGGTCCCTGGGGGCTCAGCTCAGCAGGAGGAGGGGGATGGAGAACCGGGCTCCGGGTGCTCACGGGGACGGCTGACCCGAGTCCATGGCCCACTAGCTCAGAGGTCCCCAAAACACCCCTTGTGCCACAAGAACAAGTCAGGAACTATCCCAAACCCACGGTGCACAGCAGAAAGGAAAGGTTTTCCTCCCGGGTTTTGGCAATAGGATGAACCCATCCGCGACCACGGCTCCAGCCTTGCCAGACCACGGTGCTCGGACAAAGCAAGGGAAACAAGCACAGGGTTGAAGGCCTTGGGGTTATCTTTGATTTCCCTATATGTAGCAGAGCTGCGTTTCTGAACCCTCTTTATTCAGGCAGATCCTGCATCAGGCTTTGTAACCACACGTGCATCGCTTTCAAAAGGCTCACAAAAGCAGTTTTTGGAAGAGGTGTTATGGTGCAGCAGGAATTTTTCACTTCCTCTCGACAGGAAACATCACGCAGAGATACAAAAGGGAAACCTACATGTAACTGAGATTTCTGCACCGTGTTCTCCTTCCGAAGGCCAACGCTCCCTCCCCTCCTTTATTTTTGGCTTCAGTTTCCCCAAGATGGGTAACATCAGGAATTGCTTGGCACAAGGGACAGAGTCCTCAAGCTCCACGCGCTATCTAGAGAAACTACTGCACTTACACACTCCCCGATCTCATTAGCCCACATTGGGAGGTGCATAATTAAGAGGGACCAGGCACCATCAGCCGCCTGAAGCATGTTCCCGGAGGATCGAGCCGTATCCCCATCCTCTCCCAAAGAGCAGGACTTTGCAGTGCAATTCAGGACAGAGATACTCAGTGCAGTAACTAGAGCAAATTAAACCTCCCAGGCACAGCAGCGAGCATGGATTTATTGATTTACGGAAAACGTCCTTATAAATTACTTCATTCAGATCAACGGGACAAGACAAAACAAGGGCTATCCTCAGCAGTGAGAGGCTGCAGCGCTATCATTTCTGTCCCATACTCCAGAAGAAACCCACTGTTTCAGAACAGACACTTCTAGCAGGGCTTCGCAGGGCTGGCGGAGGACGATACAGAGGCCGGCGCGGATCTGTGCCGTGTCTCACCCCGTCCCCACCTCTTCTGCGCTACTGCCGGCAGAACCGATGGACGATTCTTGCAAGCGAGTAGGTAAAAATGCTGCTTGGTGTCAGCTTCGCATCCACAGAAGCTCCATCCACACCTCCTTGTTGGCTTGTGTAGGGCTGCAGCCACCAGGCAGGGTGGGACACGGAGGCTGCTGCCACCGACAGCATCCCACGCGCTGCCCCAGCCGCCACGGGGCAGGGAGGGGGGACTACCTGCCTGGTGAGACGTGGCACGGATCCGTGCTGACCTCTTCCATCCCCGCGAAGCCACAGTAGAAGCATCTGCTCTGAAAGAGTGATTTCTCCTGGAGTATGGGACTCACAAGCGTCGCTGCTCGTCATTCTTATCTGCTTCTCTTGATACCGATAGCTTAACGTGCTTTCATCAAACTCAAACTCCCTCCCAAGGCCACCTGTGGTCTGGATCCAGGACACTGAGACAAGGCTAAGGCCATCTTCTGCAAATGTTTGTTCCACTGGTTAAATGCAGCTCAAAAATCAATAAATATCCAGATGTACCTGTGCCTTGTTCTGGATAGCGAGCATCTGGCTTTGGCTTCCAGGCATGGGCTGTTCGCTGGACTGAAGAGCCGCTGGATGCCCACCACCACCCCCCGACAAAGCGATATACACTTGCATTTTGTAGCTTCTTGATGAAAAGGCGAGAGGAGCGCTCAAATAGCCCAGCACGAAGCATCTCCCCAGCTTTTACGCATGCGCGACACTTCCCTGCACCCTCATCAGTCAAACCGTCCCCATCAACACCGAGGGCAGGGTCAGGCGCTGCTCTTCCACCGCGGGCTCAGCAGCAGTCCTGCTCCCAAACTGCTTTTTGCAGGAGTGGGCAGAGCTGACCATGGCTCAAACCGCTCTCCACAGCTCCAAATTACCTCCTGGGATCACATCCCAGCATCCCCATCTTCAGATCATCTCCTAGTCTTTAAAATTGGTGCCAGTTTGAGACCTACTTTAAAAAACCATCAGCGAAGATGCTGAGTCATGTTGTTAGATGCCTCCAAGGTGGTACCTATGGAGGTCTTCTAGGAATGCCTCCGCCTCATGTGAACTCCCCCGCTGGTTACACTAAAAATACAATTATCTCTGTGGATTAATAAAGGGTACTGCACCTCTGGCAGCAACCTGAGGCAGGGACTCCCAGCAGCGATGAGTTCACGTTATCAAGGTGCGCAGGCACACACAGCTGTGTTTGTGGTCCCCATCGCTTGCAGTCACCCACGCCCTGCCACGCTGCCTCAGCCGTTCCCCAAAACACACCCCGTCCCCCAAGGGAACGATTAGTATTTTGATAAACAAACGTGTCTCGTCACATCTATTCACTTAACTCAGCCATCGAGGGGTTGCCATTCCCGCGTGCATTGGCTTTGCAGAATAAAACGCTAATGGCTTTTGCATCCCCGGTGTGACACCGTTCCTTGCCTCCGCTCAGCCCCAGGGCACGGCTCCCGGCTCCGCAGCATCCTTCCTTCTGGCTCCGCAGCATCCTTCTGGCTCGTGGACCAGGAACCTCTGCCCTGGACGGACCACCTGCCTCCACCATGCTATTTGGGAGCGGTGGGGAGAAAACGGCTCCTCTGCGTGGTGAGGATTAAAAAAATAAATGGACTCATATCACTGTAGTGTTTGCAAACGTTCCCTCATAGCAGATGAGCCCTGCACGGCACCGGGGGAGCATGGGTGGTCAAATCAGAGGGTGCCAGCCACTGCTCACAGCTCTTGGGAGCACAATAAATAACGCTGCGGAGCCCAGAGCTCGGAGCTGGGAAGGCTGCAAGCCCTGTCAGCCCTTCCCAGCCCAGGCGAGAGGGAGAGCGAGCCGGCACGTGTGCTTTGTGCAGGTCCTTACAGCCCTGGCTGCCGGCTCCAAGCACTTTCTGGTTGCGCCGTCTCAGAAATCGTCCTCATCGTGAATATCTTTGAGGCCAGGCACGGCAGCGTTTGGGGACTATTGCCCTCCACTGCAGTCCTAAAAATGAGCTCTGTGCGCTCGCCGTGACACGGCAGGTACCCAGACGAGGCAGGTGAGCCCGTCAGCATCCCTGAGCACCTGGGGCTTCCCTTCAGCTTCTGCGCATGCGATACGCAAAGCAATACAGAACAGTTCTCACCCTCGCCAGGGGACTTTCTTCCGACTGTACACGTGCTGCTCTGCTCCTGAGACACTAGGAAAAGCACAAACTGCCCTGCCCTTGGAAAGCGGTTCTCTGCTTTTCACAGCTAACAGAGTCAGGCATTGCCACGAAAGCCAAGGAGTTGATCTTTCAAGGGCAAAGCTGATTCCTCCCACCTTTTATCTAAAATTTGCCTCCCTTCTCCATCCGTAAGCCAAAATCAGGGATGAAGCAGGTCAGTGGCTCATTGTTTTAGGTACCATTATGATACATATATATAATTTTTTTTGTTTTTAATTAAAGGGAAACTCATTCACTTAAACACTTCAGTCAGCTTAATTACCGCTCTCTCCAGGACGCGGTTTTGGTTTTTTTAAATAACAGAAGCAATCAATCATCCCATGGAGGGCAAACACCCATTTCTCCCCAAAGTCCCCAGCTCCAGCTGTCGCTGCAGCCATCCGGGCTCCTCCAGGCATGCTGGGAGGTGGAGGAGCGGGAGAGTGTGGTGGGCTGGCACGGTACGGCACGCCAGGCTCCCAACACACAGGCGGATAAGGGGGTTAAATCCAGCTACTCAAGGATAAGCTGGTCAGATACTGCAGATAAGCAAATGGTGAATAGCGGTTTGCCAGCCTACAGCAAATACCGACGCGACCCGGTGCATGACTGTCACCAGGTATTTAACTCAGCAGTTGCCAATATTGGAGACCTTGGAGCTATATTTCGTTAAAGCTCTCCTGAAGAACTGCTTTCTTGGCTATTTTGAAGCCTGCAATAGAGAAAGCTGAAAAGATAAAGCAACTCTTAGCTTTGAGGCTGGCACCACGGACAAGATGCAGCAGTGCTTTTTACCTGTTGTTGTGACTTTTTGGCCTTTCAAGGACTTTCGTGGGGCCAAACACAGAAGAATCTGAGATGCTATCACACAAGACAAATCTCAGGAGATAAAACAACCAGAGACCAACCCAGCAGCTCAGGCAGAGCACCAACACAGACAGATCGGGGTGCAAACAGGCGGCCCCCAACACGCATATGGCCACTTGCTGATCTTAATTCCAGGCACATAAATCCCCAGGTGGCACCTTTGGACTAATACCTTAAATTTCCCTGCTGAGACTTAATTTCCCTTTTGCCTTCCAAGACTAAAACTTCTTCCAACTGCTGCTCAAGCCGACCAACAACTTCTTATTTTTTTGCATGCAGAAATACTGAAGTGGTGCCTCTTGGAATTCTGCAAAGATGGAGAGGGCCCTTTTCTCTATCCTGAAGCCACCAGCCATGCCCAGGTAGCTGCAGCATGGCCACTAAACTTTAAAACCTGTCAGACAATGGAAAGCTTATAGGTATGCTGCAAGACCTAGTGCTTCCAAAAGCTGCATTCCCCAAAAACCCGGAGCTGGAGATCTCCATGCAGCTGCCTATGGAGCATCCCGCACCTCGGCTGTGGTCCAGATACAGGTTAGCAAGAGAGAGCAACGTGGGTCTTGGCCATGGGACGCCCCATCCTGTTCTCCTCCCAGCTCCGTTCGGAGGCAGCCAGCTGCGTTCCGCGTTAGCGCATTTTGCATAATCAAAATGGGAGTTAGCCTCTGTAACCACAACTCGAAGGGTATATTTAAGTCAACTGGAAGACAAAGAAGATCGGGTCCACCGCAGATTAAATTAGCTGAGCCTGCTTATGCCAGGAGCTCCCGTCTGCCATCGACCTCACCTCCCATGGATTTATTCCTCCTAG
The DNA here is from genome assembly GCF_929443795.1 of Astur gentilis. Taxonomy (NCBI): domain Eukaryota; kingdom Metazoa; phylum Chordata; class Aves; order Accipitriformes; family Accipitridae; genus Astur; species Astur gentilis. Next base: position 17,315,508 of record NC_064904.1, read on the forward strand.
CTCCACGATTTAGTGGTCCCCCAGGGAGGAATGGACCTGCTCCATCAAAGCTCTGAAAAGGAAAAGACACAGCAAAGAGGCAGCAAAGGAGGTCCAACAGGTTCCCAAAGTCTTGGGCAGGACACAGTCTCACAAGGGTTTGCATCACCTGTCTAGACCCCAGAGCCACAGCGCGGGATGAGGGGCAGTAACCTGCACGGTGCTGCACCACCTTCAGCCCAAAGGGAGGAAGAGGAGGATGGGGGACAACAGGGAATCTCCTCAAACCACCCCAGACCCCAGCTCCAGTGTGTCCCCTGCACCCCAGCACAGTATCGGAGGAGGGTGAGGATGTTTCCCTCGTGGTCTTCAGGACCTTTGCTTCAGATCTGCCTCCTGGGAAAACGTTCAGTTTTCCTGCCTAGCTTCCACCGGGAACATTTCACCCCCCATCTCCTTCACTGCAGTCTCACACAACTCAAAGACATGGCCAAAGATGTGGTTATTTTTATATTTTCCTCCCAGGAGATGGTATCTCCACAGGGCATGGCTGCCACGCCACATCAGATCACTGCACCGCACTGGCTCAGCCCCACGACAGCAGGATGAAGCCTGAGGGAGACCCTGCTGCTGGGTATTTTTCTGTCTCACTGGCATTAAAACTCCCCAGATTTTCAATCAAGGGCATACCAAAAAGCAAAACAGCCCCAGCCCTAGAGGTAGCAAAGTGCTGTCCCACCCCCTCTCTCCATACCCCCCCCCCCAAGCACCAAAACCATCTTCCAGTCATCCTAGTTTTGCATTTTTCTGAGGCTTTTGCATTTGTCATTGCGCCCCACAAGGCACTTGCCTCACTCAGATCCAGGTCTTTGTGGATCCAGGACTCCCGAGCTGACCTAAATTTCCCCCACAAACAGGCAAGAACTGGGTTTGGCCATGCCAGGATGTCAAGGTCCACAAGATGACCATCCTCGATGTGGCACATGGGCTTCAGCACAACATGGAATTTCTTTAGACCCGCATCTCTTATTGGGCAGTTTTTACACTGGGAGAAGAAAAAAAAGCAGTACTTCCACTTCTAAGAGCTTTTGCACTGTAAAGAGCAGGGAGATGGAGAGCAAAGCAGGGAGAGGCTGGTTCGTACACCCATGGGAGAGGACCAAGGGTCTCATGTGTGCTACGGCACATCTGCAGCAGCTACGCCCTTGCACAAACACAACATCGTGATCCCACTACCAACACTCCGTAACCCACCACTGGCAGAGCCCACGCTCCCGGTTTGGAGCTGGGGCGGCAGCCAGGAGGGCTGGGATGGGGAAAATGGGATCCTTTCCAATGCAGGGAGCGCCGTTCGCCCAGTGTTTTCCTTCCCTCGAGATCACTCTCTCCACTGTTTGGCCACGACAGAGAATCCAGGCATTCACGGGAGAAGGGATTAGACTGTGTACTGCTTGTCTGTAGCTACTTTAGAAATAAAGGGGATCATAATGAATGTCTGCACCCTCACACAAATCCCAGTGCCCTTCCCCCACCCACACCTCCCAAAGCAGAGCACAAATCCAGCTGCTCTGCAATCTTATCTTGACGCAGAAACGGTCTGGGACAGAGATAGAAGGGTTCCCCGAAGGCACGGTTCTTAAAGGCATCTTTATTTAATCGGTTCTCTTAAAAAATGCTGCACTGAAGTGCCGTTCCCAGACCGGTTTTCATTGCAGCAGCAGCAAACACCACCCAGGCAGGGTCCCCCAGCGTGGCGATGCAATTTCATCCCCCCACTCCAAAGTCACGGGGTCTTCCCAGGCTAAAAAGCAACCCAAGACCAGGGGAACACACCAAGGGCAAGGCACTTTGGGTGACCCACAGCTGAGCGTCACCAGGAGCTCCCAAACACACCCTGGTCTCACCCCAGGGATCTTACAGGGATGGAGTCCATGGGATGTTCCCTATTTATCCAGCAGCTCTGCCTCCAACCCCACGCCCGCTATCCCAGGGGATTGCACGCTAGCAGCCGCATAACACCTAATCCCAGGTTTCAAGAACCAGAGCTACAAAACAACCGCACAAAGAGGCAGCAGTTTGCACGCATCCCAGGGAACCTCCCCACAACCAACGCCTCTCTATTTATCCAACACACGATCTTTACACGTTCAGCTGTTTTCATCCCACCCTGCTATTAATGGATGCAAAAGGCAGTTGGGTAAGGCGTTCGGCAAAAATCTCATTTAGAGATCAAGACAAGCTTAATTGGTTTCTAGCCAGACCCGCACAAAGATGGGTTACTCCACAAATACAGTTGCTAATCTGCCCATTATACGCCCTAAGCTCCCACCGACAAAGAAAAAGAAAATAAAGAAAAGATGCACAAAGGAATGCAGTATTTTGACCATGTTACTTCCAGCAAGTAACACATCAGAAGCAATGAATTCTGCAAGAACAAGGGCTTTGCTTTTCGTTGGAGGAAAAGGATAACCAAGTGGTAAACAAAATAAAAACAAAAAGACCTAACATAGATCAAATCTGCATTCTCCACAGGCAATCCCCATCCCTTTCGGGTTCTTGAAGAGCATTTCCAGCAGCTATTGTTTCTGCAGGCAGGCAGAAGCAGGCAAAAAGCTTAAGCAGCCAAGGAGACGTCATGTCACTTGTGTAGAAAGGATGTAGAACCTCGTGACTAAAAAGCACAGGACTGAAGCCCTGGAGAGCTGAATTCACTTCCTAACTTAGCTGTAAAAAAAAAAAAAAAAAAAATAAAAAAAAAAATCGCGAGTTTCCTGTGTGATCACATCCTAGATGATTTATTCAAGAACCCGGTGTTGAAAAGCAAGGGAGGGGGAGGAAGCAGGAGGAGGAAGGGGAAGACTCGGTCCTGTGGGCTTTTAATAGGCTTGGGGTTAGACCAGCACTGGCAAGCTGTTAGCATCCACCTGCGTTGGGCACCGAATGACCTGGAGCTGGTGCTGGGAAAGCACTGAGCATCCCACAAGCTCAGGTGAGAGACCACCCTGCTCCTTCACCCAGATGTGCGGCGCAGGCTGGCCCATGCCACATCCCCAACAGCGGCATCCCGCAAGCTTTCAGAACGTGGAACTCTGAACAAAAACAAAGCCACGTGCAAAATGGAAAGGTTAGTGATCATTTCCCCTCTTGGAGCTACGCAAGAATTTAGAAAGAATATAAAGCTGTCCTCCAAACGCAGCGTATTATAAATTAGACGGCAATGCAATTACAGCGCCGCAAAGCCAGCTGCAGCAGCGGCACAGGTAGAGAGGTGATGAAAGTGCCTTTTGGTTACAACCTTCTCCCCTTGTGCAACAACCCGGGACTCCCAGCTCCGGCATTGGAGGTCTGTTTATTTTCCCAAATTCGAGCCAATTCTGCTCGGCAGGAAGCGCTGCACCCAAGGGAGAGCGGAGCTGCGGATCCTTTGGCAGGACAGAGCCAAAAGCAAGGCCAGCCCTGGAAAGGACAGCGGTCATCTGTTTTGGACCTTTACAGCAATGTCTCTCAAGCTCCAAAGCACCTTCGCAAGAGCCTTTTGCAGCAGGTGGGTTCACTACAGGGCAGAAAGCCAGAGAGGTGTTTTTCCAAGACCTTCCTCAACCATGACACGTGCTCGCAAATCCAAGGCTTAGCTCAAGCAAAGGGCAGCCTGGTCCCTGGCCTTGGACAAGGGCTGCCAGGCACGGAGGTGTGGGGCTGGTGCCATCCCAAAAAGCTGCCATGGGAGCCCCAGAGTGAACAGACTCAAACTTTTACTTTCAACAGTGACAGCAGCTGTAATTAGCAGCACTGAGCACAGCCCAGGTGCTGGGTATGGACATCCCCGTGATGTTCACTGACAAGGCGACTGTTAGATGTGTTTTGTTCGGCTTCCCTCCCTATCCCAGAAAAACGAGCACCCATTTTTCAAGGGTCTTTCTCCACCCGCTCCGTGCTGCCCAAAGAATCCATTTCCCAGAGCAAGAACATGCATCTCAGGATGCCGTACCTGGAGCTCAGCCCTCAGTGTCCCCAGGGATGGATCCCTCCTTAATTGCTCCAACACCTCGCAGCATACCAGCAATACCAGACCCCAAAGACACAGTCTTGCCCCGACTCCCACCAAAATGAAAGACGTAGTCCAAAACACAAGGCAAAGGGAAGAAAATATCGCCATGAGGCGACCAAGCTACAGCTGTGAGACACATCATCGCCGATGTCTCATGCATCTCTCACCTAGTTCAGCCTCAACCCCAGTGCAAAGCCAACAGAGCTTCCTCTGATGCAACTATGAGTGATCCTTTGGAAAACCATCCGCTGAGTATTTTGAGGTTAAAGTCCCTCTTTACTCTCTTTTTCTCATGCTGAAAGCTGCCATGCTATAGGATGGCTTGAAAAGCAAGGGAGATACTGTATTTTACAGCTAAGGGAACAGCACAGTTTCATGACTACGTAACCCAAATCACAGCCCATCACACATCACTGCAGTTTGAACACACCTATGATCAGCGCTGCATCTCTTAAAAAATGGCAAATTTCGTTGAACCCGCTGAACAGAAGAGCAGCATTTAATACAAAAGTAAAAGTGAGAAAATGATGAAGACTCATTTCCAGCTCCATACCCAAAAGCAAACTGACTGTAGGGATTACAGTATTTAGCATGCTCCAGAAATTTTCCTCGACATCTTTTTGCTCCCTGTGATGGGTAGAGATATCTTGTGGCTCCAGAGCCACCAGCTGTTTCACATGCAGCTTGCCAGGCAGCACTCTCCACAGAAGATAAAAGGAGCTGGAGTTTATAAATGGATCCGAGTTGTCCCTAAAAAGACTCCAGCCTCTTTGCAGGATGCCTCCAAAATGCCAGGGCGAGGAGGCAGCACATGGGCTGAGGTCTCAAAACCAACGTCTCGTACCCAGAGAGCTTTGGTAAGCAAACGGCTTACGTAAAATATCTGTCAGGACACCCGTCTGAAGCACCGGCTCTTGTAAACAAGGTTGCTCCAGAGGCACTGGGGATTAGCGCAGTTCAAACAGTCCTTGGCGTGACTTACCGGAGTACCCAGGAACAGATTTGCAAATTCAGCTTTTCTCCTGCCTGACGCTCGCCTGGCACCACCGAACAACACCCAGGTTCCCCGCAGCCTTAACCCTACCGACTCCTGCACGCAGAAGGTGAGAAACGGGGACGGGAATGGGAGAAGCCCCGTGCTTGACCACAGGACTTGATGGAAGAAGGAAACCCAAGGCGGCATCGCCGTGGGCCTGCTCTTCTTCTCCCTTGCAGCTGGAGGAGGTCCAGCACCAGGCCGTCCGCAAGCAAGCTGGGCGAGCGTCCCTCGGCAGAGGAACGGCAGCCGAAAGTTATGCATGGGATATGCAAGAACGGTGCCAAGCAAAACAGGGCAGCTGAAAATCACCATGCATCTGAAAGGCTTAACCCAATATTAAGGCAGAGCGCAGCCTCTCTTCCCTGCGCTGGGCACGCAGCCGCAGCCAAGACACTCCTAGTGCTTTGGGGGCAGAGGGGAGAAAACCTCAGCAAAAGAAGCGTCCTTTACATGCAATTTCTGTGAAAGCCAGGCACGGCGAGGGTATCCACCTTCCCAGCTGCATCTCCCCCATCCTCAGCTCTGCCTTGGGCAAGAAGGTGCCGCGGTTGCCAGAAGCAGCAGCGTGAAGGAACGGGAGCGTGAAGGGTGCCTGGCAGCCATGGGAGAGAAAGCTTTACGCAAACAGATTCACAGTCGCTTACATCCACGCAAGCATCCTTGAAGGAAACAGCTGCACCGGACCTCAGCTGCCACAGACTCGCCAGGATTGCACACGAGTTCACAGGTCTTCCAAGCACCATTCATTCAGAAGATGCTAAGGCCAAGCGAGAAACAAGCACCCAGAAAGAAAAAAAATATTGAAAAATCTCACGACTAAGTGAAAGTCAGATGGACATGCAGCTCTAGAGAGCTGCCTCGGAAAGGTCTGCACAAAAGAAACACTCAGGAGCAGCAGCGGGGCAGACCCACCACAGCCTAAGCTAAATGTCATGCAACACATCTGAGCCAGAAAACATCCCAGCTGCGCTGCCACTGCAGCCATGCCATGGCAAGCAATTAATCTTGCTTGTTTGGGGTGGGGGAAGTGGTCTCCCGACTGTTCCTCCATCCTTCTCCTCCCTGCTGGAGCTGGGAGCAAGATCTGCTGCTAGCAGAGGTTGCCCGTAACAGGCACTGAGCTGCTAGGACATCACCCGAGCAGCATAACATGCCGTGGGGTCTTTCCACCACCCTGACCCACACTGCGCTCAGACCCGAGTGACTGCAGGCCCTGTCCCAGAACGATGCTGCTCTGCTTCCCCCATTCTCGCACTCCAGTTTTCTCTGATTTTTAGGACAAGTACCATCCTCTCCTCCCAGCCCAAGCGGTGCAAAGCTGGCTCCCGGGTGCAGAGCACAGCCCCAGCTCCCCTGCCCTGCAGCCTCGGGGTACAGGCAGTTTTGCTCCTGTCCAAAAACAGCACGTGCACTTGCCCGCTTGTTGATAGTCTACCCTCAAACGCTTAGCCCTAAAATCTCTGAGGACACCCTGCGTGCTACAAGAACCTCCATTGGGAGGACAAGCTGATCCTCGCTCTCGCAAATCATCGAAGGAACCAACACCCTGCAGAGCCTTCTCCAAAAGCTGCCAAGCTCCGTAGCTAAGTTTTGCGTATTGGTACAGAGCCCAGCTGCTGGTGTTTTATGCAACCCCCCCCCCCCCCCCCCCCCAAGTCAGCCTCTGAATGGCACAATTTTGAATTGCCTTCCTCCTGCCACAGTGCCCCGAGGCAGGATCTTCCAGCAGCCCAGCCCACGGGCACAAAAACCCCACGTGAAAGATGAGCAGCAGGGAGCAACCAACACCTGGAGATCCCACTGCAGTCTCCTCTGCTCTCCTGAGCAGGCCATGGGTCAGATGAATTAACTGGGTCCTTCCCCTTCTCTATCTCACCGATGTCTGGCTGCTGCTGGGTTGTTTTGAGCTTTGGCATGGCTGCTTTCCACCCAGGGCCTGTGCAAGAAGGGAAGAGGAGCCTCAGGGCAAAACTCCTGGCAACAGCCCAAATCCAGAGATTGGGAATTGGGTCACTGGGTTCAGCTTCTGAAAACCGTCCCTTCAGGAGGGCTGGTAAAAGCAGCAACAGTCGCCTTCGCCACTGAAGCCGGAGCTGAACACTTCTGCTGCTCCTCCACCACACCCTCCACACGTTATTTCATTTACCCTCTTGTCAAAACTCTCACACCTTGACGGAGCAGCACGGAGAGGGACAACAGCCCTGACTTCCAGGCGGTGAAGCTGCATGCACAGGAAAGACATGATTCAGGTAAGCAGCACGTAGCTGAAAGCCCATCACTATGCAACGCTCACCCGGAGGAATGCAGAAGACGAAACATGAAGCCACTTGTCTAGCGAGGCGAATAACCCTTCAATCATCTGCCAGGCCCTGCAAGCACCGGGGAGCTTGGCGTTCTGGCTTGAGAAAGACGAGGATGCCTCCAACCAGCAACATACCACCTCCTACTAACCGCACTGAGGACGCGCTGCTGTATTTCCTCGGTGCCGAGCCCAGAAGAGTTCAGCGAGAGCGCTCTGAAACGACGTAAAAAAACCCAACAAACAGCAGCGAAGCAACTGGCGCGTCCTCCGGGAGGAGACGAGGCACGAAGAGCAACCCTGCTCCGGTGGTTTGACACGTTAGCACCAGTCAGCAGTGCCGTAATGACAGGCTGGCGCGTGCCGCGGTGGGTGAGAACATGCCCACACCAACCCTGACCCTCCAGTAAGTCAAGGCAACATTTTGAACACAAAGACTCTCAAGGCAACTCAGTCCATGAGGAGTAATACATAGAGTAATTTACAGAGTCACGATAATACTGACTTATCAATGACCGTCACTAGGTTGGGCCACCTCATCCATTTGGCCGATTTAGGAAGAGGCCAGGAGCTACCTCCTCGCCCAGGTGCTCCAAGCAGCACAAACCTCTTCCATTTAGCAAATCCACAACAAACTCCCCCAAAGGGCTGGGGACAAACGCAGGAGGGAGCACAAACAGGACGGGGTGATCAGAGATTCACGCGGAGTGCACAGAGGTTACTCCAGACCTGGGCACAGCATGGGATGGGACACCCTTGGGAATGAACCCACCCAACTTCACCACGAGGAAAACACAGGCCAGACGTTCAGACAACTTCATCCATTAATTTGGTTAATTTGCTATAATTCAGGTGGCTGGTGCCCAGGCCACACCAATCATGAAACAAAGCACTGTCAGCTCAGATCATGAAACTCTCCAGTCAACTAACCACGTCTTCATGGTGTGCCACGCCACTTCTCTCATCTCCACCTCCTTTGGTTTTCTTCTCAGCGGCCACAAAGATTTGAAAGCTCTATGACTCACTGAGCTGAGATTTTCTACGCTACTCCAGAACTCCTGGTTCTTTAGCGTATTCCAAAACATCACAACGTGCCAAGAGGACAGGAGATACCAAGTGGAAATGATCTCCTGAGAGGGCAGGAGGGTAAGCAGGCACCAGCACAGCTTTCCTCCCAACCCAGCTCAGGTTGAGGAATTGGGGGGGGGAAAGGAGAATCAAAGGCAAATAGCAAATCACAACCAGAGTCTTGCAAGGGGCTGAGGACTCCCTATTTTTTGCATGGAATAGGAAGTTGGAAATACATCATTAAGGGTGAGGGACCTAACACAACATGCAGAGAAGCTTCTGCTGCCACATTCAACTTCTTTCCAACCCTTTACTAGTTGTTTCTCTCATCCCCTAGTATGGTAATCACATAGAGTAAGTAAATCTATATGGCTTAGCATCTAGATTAACCAACACAGAAGTCAGAATCAGATATTCATTATTTCTTCCCCAATTTACAGCCCTTTGTTCAGACCACCTCTTTTTTCAGCACAGCACTGATATCTGTTGTGGTGCAGGAGTGAAAAGTACACATATGATTATCTTAAAAGGGCGGGGGGGAGAAATCAATATGGACATGATTTGAATTTTACAGCATTCGGCTGCCACGACTCGCAAATAAACAGCTGTCCCAGCAGGTCCGTGCAAGCTTAACAGCACAGCAGTAAAACGCGAGATTTTTCTTCCCCTTTTAAGAGTTTTACTTATATAAAAAAGTGTATTTTAAAAAAAAAAAAAATCGCAGGCTGAAGAACCGTAGTTAGGTCACACTCAGTTCCAGCAGAACAAGCGCATCCTGCTTCACATGGCCTCACCAGTCACTCCACAGCAGTGGCAGCTTTCCGAAGCCAAGTTAAGATATTTAATTACCAGCATCAAGTCAGAAACCAAGGCGTCCAACAAAATCCTCATTTGTGAGCGAAGCCTGCAGAAATGTCGTTGAGCAGGCTTTGGCAATCTCCAAAGCTGACAGCTGGATGCCCTGGCTTATCGACTGCTAGAGCACACGCGAAAAAAAAAAAAAAAAAAAGCTCTGAAAACTTGCAATGCTGAGCAAGCCTTCAAGGCAGCCCTGCCAGCCTCTTAAAAAGGCTCACACAAATAGGCAAGCTTCGTTTATTAATACTTCAGAGATAAAAGTGGCCGTGTAGGAGCGGCTCAGTGCATATCTGCGCAGCAGGAGCATGGGCAGAAGACGACCACCCGCTCTGGGTGGTGCATCTATCAGCATCCACGGCCAGTTTTTAACCAGTTCAGGTTATAAGCGCAGCAGGTACGTTTGCTACCTGTGCATGCGGTGGGCTGCTGTAAGCGGATCAGCCAAAGACCTTCGGGCAGCGACCCAGCGCTGACTCTCAGTGCATGCAAACTGCAAAGCAAGAGGATGGAGTGACAGGAGCCAAGCTCCTGGCTGGCCGGTAAACAAGATTTGCGAGGAGCCCGGCCACCCGACAGCTCCCTGCCTCCCCTGTGCTGGTTTCCTCAGCTGTGACAATGACAGTGCAGGAGAAGAGGGGGAAGAAACCAAAACAAAGCGCAGAAGCAAGGGGAGATAAACATGACCTAGTTAGACCGGCTGTCCCCAGCTCCTGCCCATTCCCAGCGAGAGGGCTCATCTGGGACCGGAGGAGCCGGCCCGCCGTGGCTGTCCCTTTCCCGCGCCCCTGCTGCAAACAAAGGGTCAGATAAGGAACCAGCTCAGGTCAAGACCGGTTTGACTCCGTTTCGAGCCCAGGGGAGCGGATTCGGCGCTGATTTTACACCTCACCCATCCTGTTTGCCTCCCCGGGGCGGAGGCCAGAACGCAGAGCGACACGCATAACGCCTGGCTGGCTGGACCCAAAAACCCCAGGGCCGTGGCAGGGGCAGCACCGGCAGAACCACACGCCGGCCGAGAGCTGGCCGGAGCGAGGAAGCGTCAGTGCTTCCTGCTGTCACACACCGTCGGGCAGTCAGAGATCACGGACTTTGGCTTTTGCTTCCTGCTCCCGACGGAGCGAGGGCAGGTCCCAGCGTACGGCCACGGGGAGAGCGAGGCGAGTCACTCATTAATCGAGGACCAGCGAAGTGGATGCCCAGCCCGCAGGGCTCGGGAGGCAACGCACGCCGAAACGAACCCCGGCGCCCGTGGAAAAAAGGCCTGGACGCTGCAGGACCTGTTTACTCCTGGTGGGACCGAGAGGGGCAGGGAGGGAACGCCAATGGCTTCGGCCTACGTTGTTTTCAGGGAGGGAGGATAACAAGGTTGCATCGCAGTTCACCACCGTGGCCGTAATACACAACGCCACTCGATTTTGTATGCAGTATCAGAATCGACCTCTAGAGAGGGGAAAAAAAAATAAAAATGAAAAAGCCTTGTTCTGCTGTCCTTCTCGGTGCAGCCGGGAGAAGCCGGCTGGTTGTACAATGCTGAGTGTCTGCAGCGCTTGGGCCTGGCCGAAACCACCGTGCCCACGGGCTCCCCTCGCCGCAGCACCTGGAAAACGGGGCTCGGGTGCACCCTGCGATATCTCACCCTCCTCCGATTTCTGCGGGGAGCTCCTCGCCCCCAGTTGGGCAGCGCGCAGCCCCACCAGTTCAAGCGGCTTTCGTCAGGAGAAGAATTATCATCCGGTTTTGCCTTAAATTAGCCTTGATCACTTAAAGATGCAGAAAGCCTGTTTGGCACAGGCGCCGATGCATGAGGCAGCACGGCTGTCTGCAAGGGGTGCGGACCCCAACGACGAAACTCCACTGCTAATACTGATGACTTTGTGCCAAGCGACTCAAGATCAGGCAGGATCCGACCACATCCATCGCACGCCAACGGCAGCGGGTGCCAACCCCCGAGGCTTACGTGCAGCAAGGGTATCGTCCTTCCTCCATGCAGGCCCCCTGACCCAAATCTCCCCAAATTTCCAGCCCGGCGCAGCCAGCGACAGACCCCGACCTCTCCAGCTGGTGCCCGAGCCACAAACCCGCTCGTCCTCCGCCGCTGATGCGGCCATACCCGCACACCGAGACGCACCGAAACCCTGCTCCCACCCCGGCTCCCGCATCGGAGCATCGGGCTGGACCAGAGCACGCCTGCAGCAAGGTGTTTTACACCAGCGCCGGCGGTTTGGCTCATATAGACGATTAAGGAGCCCCAAATTGCTGTGCCGGCTGGGGATGGGGGGTGCAGAGACACCCCCAGCCCCCCCCCCCCCCCAAAACCCGCTCTGCTTAGCCGGGGGTACCCCATCCCGGGGGCTCTGCAGGTAAGCGGGGGGGGGGGTGGGGGGTGGGGGTGTTCACATCCCACACCCCTGCGGGGCCCAAGCCCAGTTTGGGAGCTGCCGCAGGGGCGGGAGCCGCCGTGCCAGCGGGAGCCGGGGCCGGAGCAGCCCTCGGAGGCGTTGCCATGGAGAAGGCAGCGCAGCAGCATCCCGCATCCCACGCCCGCGGGTGGGCGCCCCCCACCCCACCCCACCCGGCGTCCACAGGGGCGGGCACCCCTCCCCTCCCCGTGCCACACCGGGGCCGGAGGGCACGCCAGGCCCCGCGGGACCCCGCACCCGGGATACCGGGGGGAAAAAGGGGGGCGGGGGGTGGTGTGGGTGGGTGCCCAGGGTCCCCGGCCGAGGGGACAACCCCACGCAGCGCCCCGGGGTGGGGTGGGGCGCGCGGGCTCGGCTTCCACCTTCCCCACCTGCCCCACGGCGGGGGAAAGGCAGCCCCCCGAGGGTAGAGAAACCCCGGCACACCCCCCCCCCCCCCCCCCGCCACAGAGCACGGCCAGCGCCCACGGGCCACGGGAGAAAGGCAACGCTTCCCCCCACCCCCCCCCTCCGCCAAAACCCACGCAGCCGAAAGGAAGGAAGGAAGGAAGGAAGGAAGAAGGAGGGAGGGAGCGGCGGCGGAGCCGCTTCCCGGCCGCGGCGCACTCACCCCACGGGCGCGGACCGCCGTACCTGCCGGCGCGGCGCTGGGCTGCGCGGCGCGGAGCCCGCCCGGCCCCGGCCCACAATGGGCCGCGGCCGCCCCGCCCCTCCCGTAAGGCACGGCACGGCCCCGCCCCGCCCCGCCCCCGCGCGCTGACGTCACCCCGCCGCCGCCACGCCCCCCCCTCCCCTCTTTCCGCCGCCGCCGCGGGCGGGAGTTGTAGTGAAGCGCCGGAGGGGGCGCAGCGGTGCGGGGCCGGCGGTGTCGGTGTCCGGATATCGAAGGGTCCCGGGTGGGACGACGGCCCCTTAGCGCGGTGCGGGGAGGCGCGGTGCGGGTCTCCCGCCGTTGCTTGTGGTGCGGAGGAAACGGCGAGGCCGGGCCCGAACAGCCTCGCTGCATGAGATGAGGCTGTGGGCTTCGAGCGGGAGGAGTAGCTATCGCTTTTGGTGCGAATCAGAACTCCAGAGCAAATTAATGGCGGGTAACATTTTAGCTCAAGTAAGCTTTTTTTTTTTTTTTTTTTTTTTTTTTCCTGGGTAAGAGGTCAAGCTGTTTACATTTCGTATGAATTTTTTTCTCGGCAATAACTGCATGGGAAGAAGGTCTGAAAGGCTGGAAGGGATTTACAGGGATTGTTTTTCACATGGAGCCCACACAAATTGATACAGAGACAAAGGAAGGGCCAGTGGTGGGAAAGCAAAGGGTGAGCATCCATGGGGGAGTTGATACCAAAGCATGGAACAAAATGTAATGTGAGAACCCAGCTAGGTTACACACAGCCGTCCAGACTCCTAGGTGGCCTTCTGTACAAGGGAGAGAGACAGAAACGTATGTATGTATAGAGTCCATGCGAGTGTTGCTAGACAGGTTAAGCCCCTCGGGCCTGACGCTGGCATTTTCTGCCCATCTGAGCTCCGTCACAGGGTTTGATCTGCAAAATAAAACCAGGGTTGGACCCATAGAGCTTCAACCCATCCTGTATGGTTTCAGTCCCAAACCCCACAGTTCGTACCAAAATCCAGGTTCCAAACAAGCAGTCTATAACATCCCTGGAGGAAAATGCAGAAGAGTCTCAGGAATTGTATGTCCATTAGAGCAATTTGTTAAAACATCAGCTGAATTTTTTTGTTTTTAAGGCAAGAAGGTATATTTCATCTCAGCAAAGCCACAATCCCATGAAGTGGATTTTCTCCTTCTTCTCACCGTGCCCAGTCCTTTTCCTAACCTCTTCTGGTCTCCTGTAGCAATGAGCTCCGCAGAATAAGTGTGACTTGCCAGGGAAAAAACGATTTCACTTCACTCATTGTGAATTTCAAAGTCATCCCAGTTCCCTGTTACTGGGCTGGGTTCACTTCTGAGCTTTTTAAAAGCGCTCTTCACAGCCTAGTCTTTGGCAAATAACCACCAGCCCTTGAGCTGTGATCCTGAGAATGAATCCTTCAGCAGGGAATCCATCCTGCACCTTCCTGGAAACTAGTCAATACTCTGAAAACTGAAATAACCCCTTCTGAAACCATCAACACCTTTCTATAGACCTACTTGTCTTGCCAAGGGGTTACCATTCCCCAAAAGCATGAGAAGATGCAAACTGCCAGAGGTACCCCAGAACCTGTCTTTGCATCTGTGCCAGCCCACAGCAAGAGATGCATTCCTGTAACTCCTGTTTGCATCCTAATGGCTGTATGATGCATGAGGTTTCCCATCTGGGTCATGGTGGGACTTGGGAGGTTCCCAGTGCTGGGACCCTTCTTTGCAGAGGGGCACGTCGGAGGCTGCATCCCAAGCTGAAGTGGCAGAAAAAGGGCTCACAGATCATACTGGCAAAAGGACTAATTACAAGTTGCCACAACCAACTGGTTTTTGCACAGGGGTACAGCAGGGACCCAAGGTGCAAATGGCAACGTACTCATCGTAGTGTGCAGGCGCTCTCTTAACGTTACCTTGGTGTTGGTGCAATGGGAGGTGACGATCATGGAGGCAGTTTGAGGATAAAAGGTGTCAAGGGCAGATTATCTGGAGCAGTAAGCCCAATGATGGTGCTGTGAAACTGGTGGGACACAAGGATAAGCATATCTGTACCGGGGAAGAGCCAGCGCAGCTTTTGGCTAGAGAAATTATAACTCTCAAAATCTACCGCAGTCTTTGGATGGAGCCAAAGATTTGGTGGACAACAGAGATCTAATGGATATAAGAGATACGGATTTCCTAAAGGCTCTGACAAAATCCTTCATCGAAGGCTCTTGAGGTGAGTAAGGAGCCATGAAAAATTAAGTTGTTTAAAGACAGAAACCACAAAGTCCGGACAGGAGTGGTCAGTCTCCACAGTGGAGGGTTGTCCAGGGGAGTTTGGTGGAGATCTCTGCAGGGGTCTGTCCTGCTCAGCATCTTCATCAATGGTGTGGAAGTGGGGGCAAGTGGGGAGGTGGCGAGGGTTGCTAGTGACTCTCAGCTGCTTGGAAAGGCCGATGGCAGCAAACCGCAGAAGGACCTCAGGACACTCGGTGATAAAATGACAGATGAAATTCAGCAAAGATAAATGTTAGTGATGAGCCTCAGAGGAAGCACTCCTAACATCATGCACACAGTGATGGGCTCTGAACTGACCGTCACCTCACAGGAAAAGGATCCTGGGTTATAACAAGAAATTTGGTGAAAGCGTCAAGTCATTGCCGAGCAGCAGTCAAGAAAGCAAATAGACAGGTAGGAGTTAATGAGGAAAGAGAAAAAACTACTGTACAAATTCCTGGTTTGCTCTCCTCTTGAATACTGTGAGCACTTCTGGTCTCTGTTCTCACCAAAGAAAGAATGATCAAAGATATGGAGCATTTTTCACCTAGGTAACTGGCTAGGCTAGGACTATTCAATACAGTATTTCTATACAAGCCTTGGGCTCAGGAAGTCCTGGAGCTGGAGCTGCAGCCTGCTGGAGGCTTGGAGAGTTTACCGGAAAATATCCCTGTACACTTCTCATACCCTTGACTTGCTATGCACCATTGGTTATGGGAGAGAGAGAAGGCTGGGTGGCATGTTCCCTGTGTCTGACCCAGCACAGCTTTTCTTATGTTCTTGCATTCATCTTTGTTCCTCCACTAAATGTCATCCCAGGACTCTCCTTCCCACTCCCCTCCTCAAGCACATTTGTTAACCATGTAGCGATGGTTTGATCTGGAAGGTCCCAGCCTGGGCAAGCAGCTGCATAATGGTTGGCACCTGGAAGTGCATCTTCCTCATCGAAATGGCTCAGCCATTTTCTTGTAATTGCCTCCTCGGAGTTTGTTTGGAGGCTGCTTATCAAGTGCCATTGTGTTGCTTTCCTGCTTGTTTTTCCAACAGCTGCCTGTTAAATTAAGCTCCTATATTCAGACAGGAAAACCCAATAACAAACCAGCTGCCCAAAGCCTTTTGGCTAAGTAGGACACATGCAGTAGTCATCCCGTAAAACAGATGAGCATCCAGCCCTGAGAAGGGGAGAACATGGGTACCAAGCCTGCCTGGAGAATAATCCCTATAATGCCTTGTAACAGGAGGCTTTTGATAAGGTTTGTTCATTGGATGCAAAACTAAATCAGGACTTTCTCTGAGCTGAGGGAAAAAAAAATGGGTTTCTTGCTCTAAATCTGTACGAATATACTCGGTATTGTTCATCGTTAGCTGCTCACTAGACCCTATAAATGTTCTCTGAGCTCAATCTGTGTGAGATCAATACTGTCTTATCCCTGAGGGAGAGTTTTTATGTGTCTGCTCCAGTGAAACTTAAAAGGACACTCTTGATTCAGCTGAGAGTAATGGAATATGGAACCCAACCCCTTACAAAAATTAAACAAAATTGATTTTGGAAGAAAAAAGCCCTCTCTTCTTGAGGTTATAGTCTTTCATGTTGCACAGATGATTTTCAGCAGAAGAAAGGGCCATAGCTTTTATTTAATTGTTGTTTTGGTCTAAGCCAAAGACTTGCGCCAAATGAACAAAACCACACTCTGAGCTGCTACCACCATCCTGCTCCACTGGAGCTTACAGGAAGATTTCCATCGACCGCAATCAGGGCTGGTTTTAGCTCAAAGGTAGGAGACCGCGTTATGCTTTTTGCTCTTTCTTTGATATGAGGCTTTTAGAGTACGTAGAGGACCTTTTGCGGCTCTGTATCTGAGCTGGGAGGTTCTGCTTGAAAACAAACCGCACCCTAAGCCAGCATTATCTCTGACAGCGCCGAGCCCAATCTCGCCCCAGGATTCACATCAGCTCCCAGCAGCTGGCAGCGGGAGGCGAAGCTTCGGCGTAATGTTTCATAGCCTCAAAAGGGAAAATAAATGCATTCCCAAGGCAGGACTCAGCCGTGCCTGTGTTGGCTGGGAGCGTTAGCAGAGACTCAGTGGATTTAGGCCTGATTCTGCAAAGTCCTTAAGCTTGTAAGGAATTTGTAATTTGATTGTAAGCAAATACCCGTTTGCTTCAATGGCATTTAATCACATGCACATAAATGCTTTATGGCATACAAGGGAGTTGTATATTGGTGGAGGTGGGGATACTTAGCCCAAGCAACCGACTTCTTTTCCAATGTGTTCAGAGAAGGGTAAAATGTAAGAAATAATTAAAGAGCAGATTGTGAGACTTCTTGTGAACAGCTACTGACTCTAGTAGAGGTCTTCCCCAGACTTGCCCTGTCCAAGCCCACTCTCTGCGGGGAGATTCTAGGAGAGCGCAGCCTCTGCCAGCCCATTCCCCTGCACAAACCACCGTGCCCTGCAGGGAACAGATAACTCCAACGAGTGGCAGCGAGATATAAAGCACTTGCAGGCATGCTGGGGGTAGAGGAAGCCATTAATAATCTCAGTGCCTCGGCCAGGGTCTTTCACCCTGCGCCTCTCTGCGACTCCTGCATTTGCCTTTCTCCCCTCTCATCTGCTTTCTGCAGCCGCCAGAAGTGCCTCGTACTTCCCTCGCCATCCATCCTCCGGGCTGTCTCCCATGAGATGCTGCGCGTGTGGCCGTGCCCTGGTTTGGATCATCTTGCTTGTGCCTGGCCTGTCTTCGACAGGCTCCTGCCGCGGAGCTCCTGGCTGCTCATGAAACCAAGGGTGAATCCTCCTCCCTGGATCCTCCTGCCGGCACCAGGCTTCATGTGCAGCCTTGTGCCAGCATCAGATGCTGGGCCTGGGGGGGAAATGTGCTGCTTAGGGTGGGTCAAAGGCACTCTCTCTTCCCCCCAGAGTCCTCAACCCTGCTAGAAGACAAGCCATTCCTGATTAGGGGTATGTAACTTTGCCCGTGTCTTTGTGCCCTATTCCTGGAGATGACTTTTCTTGCACTGAATTGCTATCGAAGGTACCAGACAAAAAGACCCAACCCTGTTTCAAGGCAGACAGAGCAAATTCTCAATGGATGAAAGTTCAGTGGCCCGTTATCTTCCTCACATCCAGGGTTATTTATTTCCCAAGAGCAGGGATAGAAGTAAGGTGAGGGGTAGCAGCCAGGGAAGAGCTAAAGCAGGAGGAAGAGCAGAGAAGAGGTGGGAGAGGGGTGTAAATCAGTGCCTCTCTCTCAAGCCCAGAGACCACTGCAGATTTATACCAGCTGTTGCTTGGGCTGTCAGAGAAGGGTTTAACAGGGATGCGTGCATACGTGGCCTACAGGGAGAGCTGCTTTTATTTGTTCACATCTAGCCGGGGTTGAATTTATTGCCTTTGCAGAGGGGCCAGCAAAAAGCCAGGGCGTCACTTAAATCCCATTTAAAACCTCAGATTAAGGCTTTGCAGGAAGTGCAAATGGGGAGGTGGAAGTGGCCTGGCCAGATGCTGGCTCCATTGCTTGGGGGAGCGAGCTACAAACCCACCTTGCCGTGATGACCAGGGAGCCAAGTGAGGCTGTTGCCTGATCAGTAGAGTATCCTTTGCTCCAGAGCTGTAGCAGAGGCAGAGTGAGGAAGTGCCAAGTCGCCCTAGGCTCATGCTGAGCCTGCGTCCTTTTAATGGAGCATAAAACAGTTAACCCCCCCCAGGTCACCAGGTGGGTCCCAGCCCAACTCCACCATCCGTTAGGGAGAGGAGCTTATCCGATGGGAATTAGGAACCCTCATCAACAGGCTAGCTACATTTGAAATATCTTAATCCTCCTGACTTTTGATACGATTCACTCTTCTAAGCATGTATCTTACTTCTGCAAGATGCCTAAGCCAATTCTTGGTGGTGTTTTTCCCTAGTGACTGAGCCAAGGTCACACATGGAGCTTGTGGCTGACCTGCAAACTGCTCCCAGATACCCCGAGTCCTGGCCGAGTGCATTAAATCACAAGACCGTCTCTGTCTTGCTCGCTATTTTGGTCACCCTGATTTGTCCTGCATCATTAAATTTTTACAGCGCCTGACTTCAAGTTTGTGCCTCCTGTCTCCAGTAAGTGCAGAGCTAAGAGGTTTTGTTCCTCCCAGCACAAGGGCAGGAATGTGAAGACTCAGCGACCAGCTCAGGCAGGAAAATTTCTCCCATCCCTGATGGCTGTGTAACTGGACGTACATGCTCCCAGTATCTTTCAAAGTATCAGTGTGGCTTTTGCAGGTCTTGGTACTGCATTTCTTTCTAATAAGCAGAATTCTGGGCGGACCTGATACAAGACTTGAACAACAATGTTACAGTCAGCAGAGCAGTGGGTCTTGTTGAATCCCTCTCGCGAGATTGCAGGGCAGGCATCCTGCGTGGATGGAGCAAGCACAGGACTGCTCCAGCCTCCCTGCTCCATCGCTGGGCACTCCTGGGGTGACATCAGCGCCCTGAGATCATCTTTCTTGGCTGGGTATATTTGCTGATGGGTTTTCCCTGGAGGGCTTCTGGTTGCTCTCCAGTTGCAGTTTCTCTGCCGCGAGGACTTTCACAGGCTCGCCTGCCCTTTTCCATGGTACCCAGATGCTGCTCCACCCCAGGGTCTCTGTGCTGCTGAGGCTTCATCAGCTCATCAGAGCCACTGGGCTGGGAGCGCTGTTTGCGAGGGGGAAGGAGAGGTATTGCAGCCATCTCTGGCTGCTCCGGGCTGCACCCGCAGGAATAGACCTACTGGAAAGTTTTCCTGGCTGGGCATGGGGTTGGACGCTGCAGGAAAGCTTTTCTTTTTCTTCTGCTCAGCCTTTTTCCTGATTGCCCAAGCACACAAACCTCTCCTCCTCCTCTGTTTGCCTTGCAATAATCTTAGGTCTATGCACAAGGCTCTGGCCTATATCCTGGCAGGACTGACGTCCTTAGTATCTAAAAGATGTCCATGGCTGGTGCTGCTCGGAGGTCTTAAACTCAGATTGCAGCCTTGGGAGAGCACCACCTCCCCAGCACAGAAGGAGCCGCTGGGAGAGCAGGGCTGAGTGGCCCTGCCATGCGGTGGAGGGCTGGGGACAGTAGGAGACGCGGCAGTGACAGCAGCCTCCCTGCACCACCTGCCCCGGCAAGCTGGATGGACCCCGGCTGTGCCCTCCCTGCCCCGAATCGCTGGTGACACAAGGGTGTTGCCAGGCTGGCAGAGAGGGAAATCACGGTCACATCAACAGCCAGGGGGACCTCCCCGGTTGCAACCTCCTTAGTCACAGCTGGATTACTAACGCCATTCTTAATATTTTCCATGGGGGCGGCATGAGTAAGAGCTGACTCCTGGGGCTGGTTGTTGCCTCCAGAAACCCTTAAGGAGAGAAGAGCTGACAGGACTATCAGGCTGTTTAAGTTTCGGGCCAAATCAGGGGAGCCGAACGGTTGTGCTGCGAGTGGGATGATGACTCAGGCACAGGACAGAGCCAGCCCAGGGGGGCTGGGATGGAGAGGACAGCCCCAAGCATCCTCCAAGGCAGTGGCACTAGGAAAGGATGGGCATACACAGCTCAGCCTTTTCCACCATCTGTGAAACACCTCAGTCCCTCCAGAGATTATATTTGGGACATAGACTTGTGTTGGAGAAGATCCCCCAGCTCCTGCAGCAAGCCTGGTCTGTTCATGGCTCTCCCCACTTTGACCCATGGCGAGTTCGGGGTGAGATGAGGTCTTGGGAGCATTTTTACACCTCTCAGATGCCTGGCTAATGTAGAAGGGACAACACAAATGCTGAGCATAGGTTGCAGGTTTCAGGGCTCAAACACATGCCAAGTCTCGCACGTCTCCCGTAGCTCAGAGCCATGTGTATCCGCAGCAGCCCTGGGCTCCAGGCTCCAGCCTTCCCGCAGCTGGCTGGGCATTTGCAGTGCAGGAGATGGGACATAGCTGCCCCCAGACCCCATGGCAATTCCCCTCCCTGTGCAGACCTGGGAAGGGGAGGAAGGGGGAAGAAGAACCTTCCCACTTGGGCTGAGACGATGGGAATGAAACCTCGCTCCCCCGGCGCTGACTGCCGAGGCGGTGGGAACGTGAGCTCGGCCCCTAGGCAACTTAATGGGCTTTTAAAAAACCCCTTTGTATCGGATCCATTCTTCTTCCCAAAGCTTGCTGGCTCCGCTCCAAGGGGAAACCTTTGATTCTGCAAATACACCACAATTATCATCCCGAGGAGTCTCAGCTATCGGGCTCCCTGCCTCTGAAAGATCAGCAGGATGCCGGAGAGGTGCTTAAATCATTTCATCCTAAGAAAGCCTTGGGCTGTAACAGCTTCCCTGTTGCTCAGAAAAAGCCACCCCTCTCCCAACAGCTTGGCTCCATTTTTCTTCCAATGATACCGTCGCTAGTGGAGGCAGGGCAGGCAGCGCTGCGGAAACCAGGCCACCAGGGTTCCCAGTGATTTCATCAGTCCCGAGACCGGGGCTTGCAGTGATTTATGAGCTCGCAAGAATCTCGCTGTGGAGTTATCTCCCCCTCCCCGCTTTTTATCGCTGTGCAGATAGGTATTCAGCGATAGAGCTCTTCTGGGTACCATAGCAAGCTTGGTCTGTTTGACGGTTGCAAATATTTTTCTCCAACATTACACAGGTCCATGTGCACAGGCTGCTCTTGCCAGCATCGCCACCACCCAGCACCGAGAAGCTCATCTTGGCCTGGAGGAGCCCAAACCAAAAGCTTGGCAAGCACAGTACCCACTCCCTGACTCCTATGCCTTGTTCACAATTCCCCTAAGCTCTCCCCATCTCTTCAAGGTAGGTTTTTATTAATTTAAAATTGCTGGCATTTTTTTTTTTCCCCAAGTATTTTTATTTTCTTCAGATTATACAAATCCTGCCCTCCTGCAGTGCTCTCCAGTTTAAGGCTGGGACTTTTGAAGGGGATTTAGGGGAGTTGTTAGGTGCTCTGCTTCCAGCAGGAGCCCAGCGCTTCGCCCCTTGTCGAAATCCCCCATTAAAGCAGGTCATCAGTATTTTTCTGCAGCTGTTTTTCTTAGTAGTCTAAATAAAGCTTTCAAGTTACGACTCATTGATCTGAGGCCAGATTCAGAGGCTGTCAGTTCCTTTGTGTATCCTCAACTTGTCCGGGGGTGTTTTGTTTTATTTTGGGACGGCTGCTTGCTTCTGGGGTTTGCTGCAAAGCTGTGCATTTAGCAGCCCCCTCCTGCCACATTCTTCCGCCTGCCAGTGATGGTGTAAGCTCACAACGCTGCTGAAACCGGCCCCTGCAACTCCCTTGCACTGTACCTGCCTTTCTGCAAGGGTAAAGGATTTTGCAAGCAGGAATTTGCTCTGACCACGGGAACACCCTCCCTTTGCCATCGCAGGAGCCCCAGGGAAAGGTGCGCTCCACTCCTGCTAAGCAGCCAAGGCCAGTGTCCCTCCCAAGCTGCAGTCACAGCCCTTGCAACCCCAGGACACAGATGAAGTTTCTTCCTCACAGAAATTAATTATATGGGGAAGGCTGATCCCCTTTGGTGACACACAGCTATTGCTGTGTGGGTCCAGCAGAGGCTGAAAAGGGGGCTGAAACTACGTGGCGTCCCCTTCTCCTCCCCATCCCCATCCTGTTTCCTTGTGCTTGCCCTGGCCACGGGCCACTCGCTTGGTCACACTGGTGTTGCGAAGCCAGCCAGTTCCACAGGCCAGCCCAGGATGAAGGCGATGGGAGCGCAGGAGGCTGAGCCAGCTCTGCAACCAGGAGAAACGTGGACTCACAGCTTAGGGACCAACACAGCTCACCCCAGAAATCTATAGAGAGGGCAACAGGCTGAAACCAAAAATCCACTCCTACCCTTTATCAAAACCACTGCCACTTACTTAGGATGCTCCAGGCATGATTCAACACTCATTATCTTCATTGTGCTGGAGATTAGGCTGCAATCTTTCCAGATAATAGCTTTATTAGCTCTGTATTATTCTTTCTATGTTATTTATTTACATTAAGTCCAGAACACTCAAAGCTTTCACTGGGACAGTTAGATCAATTCAGTGGACAACATTTTACACTGGTTTTTACACTAGCAAAGATCCCATGTAGAAGGAGCTATCCCAGGCCAAACATGCTCTTGCTGATGAGGTCTCTTTGGCTCAAGGAAGCTGTACATGTTACGGATGCCCCACCAAATACTAATAGTGAGGGAAGGTCATTTTCTAGGGCTTCAGCACAGGCAATGGGCTGTTGTGTCCCTTTACCTGCTGCGTTGGGCAGATGGCTCTGCCAGGGCTGCTCCTGGCCAAGGGACAACTAACACCCATGGCACAGCTCACCGGGGGCTCTTTCTTGGGCTCCCATGACCCGTCTGCCTCCATCCATCCATCCTGCTCCGGCACAGGCTGGCACCAACACTCTTTTGGCTGGGACAAGCTTTCACTCTCCCCCACCTCTCCTGAAGCAAGGCCTGGAAAAGAAATTAGACTCCACTAATTACTGATTTAATGATAATTGCATGGGCTCCTGGCTTTGGCCTTGCCCGTCAGCAAAGATGGCACTTGGGCTACTGCAAACCCGTGGCAGCTCAGTGTACCAGTCCTGGGTATAAGGGCTGGTTTGAGTCGGCCTCGGGATGGGCTGCCCAGGAGGTCCTGCTGTATACACTGGTGAAACTACCCAGCCCAGATTTTCCTCTGACTTGGCATCACTGCCGAGGATGACTGTGGGAGATGACAGCAGATGAGTCTCCATTCACCTTTGCCTTGTCCTTGACAACCTTGGCATGAAAACCAGGAGATGACAATCTGACCCTCCGGACAACCAGCTCCTCTCTGGGATGCAAGGGTCTTTTTCTGGCACAGGGTACTCGACTCCCTCCATTCTTTTCTAAGTGACTTTCTTTGCAATCAGGGGTGCCAACCATGCTATTAGCACAGCTCCAAGTCTGGATTAAAGGGACCAACATGAAGCTGGCTGGTTTTTTGGCTCATGCTCTCCCTATCAGCTCTTGGTACCCATTACTTCTAGCACTGAGCACTGCACTGCATGACACTCAACACGCTCCCTGTGGGGGAAGCTTCAGGAATGTCCTACCACCCACCTGAGTTCAGTAACTGCAAAAGCAGAGCTGGAGACAGACACTCCATGCACGTTCCTGATAGGCCCAAATGGCCCTGTTCTGCCCTGCTCACTCCTGAAAGAGGGATTCCCACTTGGAGAGCAAACCCTTGCAACGAACCCATGACACAGGTGCTGCAGCTCCCCCAACAAACCTGGCAGATGCTGTGGGCTAGCTTTGGTATGTATTTCTTTGCTATTCAAAGCAGTCTCTCCTGGAAGGGCTTGGACTGGAGGCTGTATATAAAAGCTACCATTGTTTTTATTGGGCTACCATCCGTTTAAAGCGTGGATGCCCTGAGTGATTCTGTTGGTGGGAAGCAGAGGTGAAGAGGCTCCTTTGGATGTGCTCAGAAATTGTCTCTGCATCCAGGACTCCTTTCAGAGATGTTTAACATCATCCATCTTTCAGGCCTCTCAAAGCTCTGCCACGTCTCTGGGGTTTCGTATAAACACTTAGCTTCAGAGGCCGTGACACAGGGAGCGGGGCAGGGAGCGCAGTTGCGAGATGTCCTGCGTCAGAAGTGGTGCAATTTGTACCTGCGTGCAAACGCCCCAGCAGAGAAACAGGGGATCTGGGAGATGCACCTCTCCGTTCCTGACCCAGCCCAGAGGCAGCCTGCCAGCCCCAGAGCATATGGACAAAGCTCTAATGGAACTACAATAGAGACCGTGCTTGTTTGTCTTTTCTTGCTGTCTGTACTCCGTATCAACTAGAGCTGTCTGGAAGCAAGCTCTGGATAATATTTCCTGGACTGTTCCTCTTCAAAAGCCCAGCTCCAGCGTTCTGCTGCTG
Source organism: Astur gentilis (assembly GCF_929443795.1). Lineage (NCBI taxonomy): Eukaryota > Metazoa > Chordata > Aves > Accipitriformes > Accipitridae > Astur > Astur gentilis. Next base: position 17,340,003 of record NC_064904.1, read on the forward strand.
CCAGCAGTGTACTGCCCCAGCACTGCCTCTGATTGAAGCTGTAGTCAGCCAAGAAGGGACGAGTTGGCTGGTAACTCCTTTTGAACCACAGGAGGGGAGTCTCCATCCCTCTACCCACCTGCTGTCCACCTACCTGTATCCCACCTTGGACTCTGCTACCCAACAGCTGGCTGCCACCACCCAGCCCAGCTCCATCTGCTCCTCTCTCCCATACCCGTCCCTTTGCCATCAGGACATACCTTCCCTGTGTGCAGATGTCCAGGGAAGCTGCATGGCAGCACGAAGAGAGTCCTGGTCACCCTTATGCCTGCTGCAGCCATGGCTCCTGGGACTCAGGCTGCGACTAGATGACTTGCCCAAGACCAAAGAGTGGATCAGTGTCAGAGGAGGGAGGCAGACATCCCTCCCTGCGCTGTGCCTCTGACCCAGCCTCATTCTATGTGAAACGTGCACAAACCGGACATTCAACTTACCACATCTTTGCACAAGGCTGTCCACGTCTGGGGCTGCAAGGGAATTGTCAGATGCTCTTGTGGCTCTGCAGCAAAGCCAGGAGTCTCAGGGAAGGGTTACTGATTGCATTTTGGCCCTGGGGAGCTGTGTTGGACAAACTGCTGTATAATCACTGCACAATCCAGCCTGCAGAACAACATTGTAATATTTTTCTCTTATCATTGTGCAGCTTTGGAGGCTCTTATTTGTTCTCCTTTATCCATGTGAATGTGTCCAAGAACACAGCAGCCTCTGCCTGCAGAATGGCTCCTATTGTTCCCTTTGTTCGTTCGTCTGGGCTGTTCCTCAGCCTCCTCTCTCGCTTCCTGCAAAGAGACAAACTCAGTGTCGTCAAAAAGTATCTTTACAGCTTGATCTTAGATATGAGCTCAGCCATGGAAAAGGCAGAGGGCATATTTTCCTGAATATTACAGCTTTCTGTGATCCAGAGGGGAGCATCGTGAAAGGTACCCTGAGCTCACACAGTGGATTAGCTGCCTTTAACTTCAGCCAGGATCTACTCACCCATGCCCACTGCAAGCTGCTCTGAACTAATGCTGAAAATAGATGGCATTGGATTGGGCCTTTTGGCTGGTCTCTCTGTTTCTCCTGAAGTGCTGACCCTTCTTGTTTGAATAAATCCACCATAAGAGAAGAGCTTGGAAGAGAAACAAAGAATCTGAGGTACATGAGAAATATAGCTCCACATTTCAATTTTTTTTCCTGCTTCTTCTGATACAAAAGCTTTTACATGCCTTCATGCTGAAAACAGGCTAGAATCAACTTAGATTTTAAAATTATTTAACTTAGAGACTTTTTTTTTGTGACCATGGAACTGAACTCAGTGCTTTTCAAAACCAGGCCTCCAGCTTTGCAAAAAAGTCTCTCCGATTTCTAGATCAGCCCTTTCCACTTCTGGTTTCGGACAGGTGTGCAGCAGTTTATCCTAACGTGATCTGTGTAATCTTTACACCCTGTTGAGTGCGCAGTTTCTAAACAAACCTCAAACAAACCTCAGCTCCCTCTGAAAACCCATCTTCTCTTAATCCTCCTCACGGAAAACCTGTAGGAAGATGTCAAATTATACAAATGAGAACTTTGGCATGGCTGGGTTAGAGTAGGCTGAATTAGTCATCAAAGTTACAGCTGGAGGTTGTTAATCTGTTGGTGACTTCCAAGCAAATTATTTTTATTTTCTGTTTACAAAATAAGAGAATGAGATTATTGGTTAGGCCTTGAGGCGCAATGCATCACTGGTGGTGGTAAAACAAAGATGACATGGAGCTTGCTCGCACACAGATGAAGGTGTGCTCCTTCATTAAGCCTGAGTCATCACTTCCATTAGGAGCAGGATTGAAGGATGGCGCAGAAAGGCTGTGCATGCACTAGAGCCGCTCACTGCCACGGGGCTGCTGGCAGTGGCCAGCACCAGCTGAAAGCCCTGATCCTGCACTCTGCAGCACTCTGGCTGTGGCACTCACGACTGGTGAGACAGGTTGGAAATCGCTGGCTCAAGGCTGGATGCGTGCTTCAGCTTTCCCATCTGCCTTGCTGGGAATTGCTCTTTAGACTGAGCTTGTGTGGGCTGGAGGCCGAAAACTTTTTTTTTTTAGGTCTTGTTACTTTTATGTACTGAATTAAGCAGGGAAAATCACCTGCTGCTGTTCAAGTCTCATGGATATACAGCGCTGTTAATCTCAGACTTCATAAATTGTTAATTAAGCTTCCCCAAATCATGAGGGGTTGGTGTGGGTTTTTTTTGTTTGTTTGTTTGTTTTTTATTAAATAACAGAAGTTGGCTCTCTTCATTGGGTTCTGTGCTTTCAGGACATGTCTTGGCTTTTTTCCCTGCACATGTAGCGGCAGAAACAACCCCTTCTGCAAAAGTTAAAACCTGTAACACAATTGCCTGACTCCAAAACCAGGAATTTAGAAAGACACCCACTTCCTAAAGACCCAAATTAAACCTTTGGACATGGGCAGTATAGGTAGGAGTAGTCATTTCGGTGCCCAGGGGCCAAGCTCTTTCTGACCTGACCTCATTGCTTTTAGCAGAGGACTCTTTGAGACTGCCATTGCTGGGCACCCATTATGTGATCCACAGACTGTGGAGGAAAAAAAACCCAAAGAGCAGCTGATTTTCAATGTGGCCTCTCCTCTGCCTTGTGGCAAAGCCCCTTCCTGTGATGCAGAAAGCAGCAAAACCCTCCCAACCCAGCACTTCTATTTTCAAGCCATGTCAAGGTGAACCGTCCACTGAGGTAATGTAGTTTGCACATTGGCCACCCAGTTTGTCATGTGGTTGCCTGCCGGTGAAGAAGAACCGGTGCTGTGTTCCCCAAACTGGTTGCTGGAATGGGAGCACGGAGGCGAGTGAAACGCCTTGGCAGAGGGATGAAGCAGTAAATAACCACCAGCCAGCCGAGCCCCCAGTGTCTCTTTCCTCTGCTCAGCTCACAAAGCAAAAGCAAAGAACAAATCTCCTTTCCTGTCCCCCCTACCTCCCCGAATCCCTTCTCATTAAGGAAAGAAAAGGTCAATATTGACGGTGTTGAAATGAAGCACAAGGACCGAAACGCCTCCTGTGCCTGGTGCAGGGCGCTGAAAGAGCCGAGCGTGAACCAACATTTTCCAGAGCCTCTATCAGCTTGGGGTGACTGTTTTGGCTTGCCAGCGTGCAAGGAAGGAGCCTGACTTCAGGAAGCAATTTGCAACCAAGCCCTTAGGAGGCTAGGGGAGGAAAAAAAAAAAAAAAAAAAGGCACCTGTGAGTGGGTCATAGCTTGGCCTCCCCAGAGAGAGGTTTGAAAAGTGTCTGGCAATTTGGGAAATTCAAAAGGTGGCGAACAACCCCCACCAGGAGGATGTTGAGGAAATCTGAGGCTCGCCGCACCAGAGTCCTTGGTGAGACTTCCCCAGCTCAGCCCAAGGCACCCACTTCCTTCCTTGCAGCATCTGTTTGCAATCCATCCATGCAAAAAAGTCCCCACCTGGACCTGTGTCATCCTCAGCACAAGTGCATCTTCCCAAATGCTGCATGGGGAGATGGTGTTTCCCACCCTACCACTTTACTCAGCTACCTCATCTCTCTGCAGCTATCTGCCAGCTCAGCTCTCCCCAGCACGTCATAGCTTCTTGCTTCATCTCCATGGCCCAGCAGAAGGTCTCCTGGCCAAGCATGGATTTGGTCAACGGTAATCGTCTTGCTCCACTTTCATTACACTGCCTTCCTGTTTTCTCCTGTGCTTCCCCTCATGCTTCCCATTAACATCTCATCAGCCACTTTGAGACCTGCCCATGGATCACCTGCAGTGATGGCTACAGAGATCACAGCTAGTAGCAGCACCCAAGGCATTGAGGCTGTACCCTCATGGAGAGTAAACTCTTCTGTGTCCTTGTGCTTTTCTGTCTGTCCATGTCCATCCACCATTTGTCTCTGCTCCTAAATCCCTAGGCACCCTGGGTGGAAGGAGATGCCCCTTTAGTCTCTATGTATCCATCATTGCTTATGATGCTCTCCTGGGTCCCAAGAAGAGCCTGTTGGGCTCTGTGCAATGCAGACCTCAAGGATGACTTGAAATGGTGGAGCGCCAGGCTTGCACATTTGTGCTGGGCATTAGCTGGAGCTTGCTTTCTCCTACAGCTGGTCAAGGACTTCCTGCTGAAAGGCATCTGTGAAGGGAAATGCCTGTTGCTGCAAACAGATACATCCTACAGGATGATGCTAGTTTTGCTGACATTTTCCCATTCCTTATCTTAACCTGAAAATAAAACATTTTTCTTCCCCATTTGGTCATTCCAGGCTTCACCATTTCAGTTTGGCCAGTTGCTTTTAGCTGCTGTGAGTTTGATGTTAATCTGTGTCATTCTGACTTGCTTTTTTACTTGGGTGCATTGTGAGAGAGATTGCCTAAGCCTTGGCAAAAACAGGGGCAAAAGCCCCTTGGACCAGCATTGCAGTGAACAGCTTGTATGCTGCAAACTAAGCATGGCTGGAAGGTTTAAACGTGCCCAGAATTGTGACAAATACTGTTCTGTGAAAACCAGGAATATTTTCCCTTTTCTTGCCCTGATTTGGTCTCAAACTAATTGTTTAAAGAACTTTACTTTTTCCTAGGAATGGAAAATCTGGTTTTTGACCAATCTCCCACTTGCAATCTTCAATCTGTTTTAGAAGGAACCGTTGTTTTGTTTTTATTCAGTGAAAACAGACATAATTAGTATACCCCCAAATACTCCTTTCCTGTGTACCAACGACACAAGATATTTGCCTTGGCCTACCAGTTACAATGGTGCCCTGAGGGAAGTTGAATTAAGCCCTGGTGATGAGTTACAGTGCATAACACATCCCAAATACAACCACTGTGATTTATGACCGCTGACATGACAAAGATTTTGTCTGGTAGTGAGGAGTGATGGCTGATGTCCCTCTAAATGCTTATCATTTCTGGCAGCTTAATTGAATCCCGTTAACAGATGCGACAAAACTGAGAAACATTTCTCCTGCTAGCAGGCCTCATTGGACCAGCAAAGCCCAGTGTTGGCCTTATTTCCCTGTTTTCAGGTATTTCCCTTTGAAGTCAGAGGGTGCAGAAATTATCTTCCTAAATGAAATATGCTACAAAAGGAGCATATTATTCATGTATTTGATGTTAGGACACCCTGGCAGGAGAGCAGCCTCCCATGATGAGTGGTAAGAGAGGACCCTCGGGGAGTTGCTGCAGTTTTTCCACCGTGGATTGATGCGTCCCTTATTGAGCATGCAGAGGACTTGGGCTTAAGTCTGACTCGGAGCCTTGCCCTCCTTCTGGAGATTTTGAAGCTCTTCAGACCAGTTGAGCAAAAACCCAGATAACTGTGACAGCAAGGGCATCCAGCCCTGGCCTGTGAGGCGTTTTGGGAGCAGCTCTGCAACACAAGAGCTCCGGCGGAGGGAGTGGAGGAAGCCAAGCATTTCTGGCAGACTTGCAGACAGCTGGGAGCTGTGCAGGAGATCCCACTCCCTTTGGGTGGCCTGAGCGCTGCAGGAGGGCAGCTTTTGCTCAGTACCCAAGAGAGTAGCAAACTCAAGCCCAGCAGAGGCAGGTGGAGGGAGAAAGCTCATTACTTCAAAGCTGCTGTGTGCAGGAAGAGGCTAAAATGTGGGAGATGTTTTTTAACAGGGTTCATCTATAGCAGCAATGGATGCCTGTGGCCCAGAGTGACTTTTAGGAAAGATTAAGTTATGCATACAGCAGGTCCTCTTGCAGCAGCTGAGCCGGGCTAGTCTGTCATCCAACTTCATGCACCAGGGTGTTATCTTTTTCTTGGGAAAGCCATAGAACTGGGTAGAATTTAAATTATACCCCAGAGAAGTTGGCTTGCTTCTCTGACGGAGGTCGTAATGAGGGAGTCGGGATTCCAGTTATAGCTCGGCACAGCAGATGTAGCTGGTTTTGCAGATGATAAAAATACAGCCTTGTCTCAGGAATGCTGCAGAAGTGAGGCATGCGTGTGGGTTTTTTTTTCAGAGCAGTTCTTTAACTCTGGCTGTACTGTACAACAGTTGTTTCCATTGGGAAATCAATATTTACATAGTAAACAGCGATGAGACATGGGCTGGGTGCCATCCAAGCACGTAGCAGGACCCGCTCTGTCAAATGCCCACACCTCAAACTGTGGAAAATGTTACTCTTCTCTCTTTTGGAATAGGAGTAGTTTTTCATTACCAGTGATGAATACTGTTTTATTTTTACTCTGCTTTGTATGCTTTTCAAGGCCTGCTTGCAAGGAAGGAGGCAGCCACTGAAATATAGGAAGCCACACTATATACTCTCCTGTATCACGCACACCTCGCCTCTTCTGATCAGAATTCAAGGCCTGGTGCACAGAATTAGCCATCCCCTCAAATGAAAGCAATTTATTGCAGAAAGCAATCAGAACTGACACTTCAAATATACTAAACGTCCAGCACAACCTGAGCTCCTTTTTGATCTCATTTGTATATCAGGGACCTCCTCAGGGCTCCTGCCACTCCACTGCCTGCAGAGACCTTCACCTAGGGGACAAACACTGCCCTCCAAGGAGCATGTCACTGCTGGGGTGAGGCTCAGCTGGGACTAACACAAACACATCTATATGGGCTTGGTGGTCCACAGGGCATTGCCAATGGAAGAATGCACTGCAGGCAGAGCAGCACTGCCCATTCTTACTTTACCTGGATGCTATGATGAGTCCATGTCCTCCTGTTTTGCAACAACACTCCTGAAGCTGGCTGTGTAATGCTGCCTAGCACCGTATTCCCTCCTGTTTGCAGAAGTGGCTTGCAGCTGTAAGAAAAATGTTCTGTCTCTAATCTCTGTTTACACAGCATGGAGATAAAGAAATTCCTCAACAATCAGTTAATCTCTCTTTGGGCTGACGTGACCATCTTTGCTCAGCTCAGCTGCAAAGCAGCAACACATGCAAACACACCACAGTGCTTTGTGGACTAGGGAAGGAGCATCATGTGAAACCAAGCTCTGTACTGAAGTCTTTTGCTAAGCGTGATGAGTGAGCAGCTCTGTGCACTGCAAATGTCCCCTGAAACAGGCAGGATGATGCTGAGAGGAAGGGCAGACCCATCTTCTGGAAGCTGACGTGTTTGAAGCTCTTGCCCATTTTTGGCACGTGATTTGAAGCAAGAGGCCTGCTTTTGGGTGGGTTTCTGCTGTAAATTCTGTTGGTCGTCTGCAGCAGCGAGGTGCCGCTAGCAGATATGCCATCCCCATGTAAGTAGGGGCCTACTCATGTAAGTAAGGTCTGAGCAAGTTCTGCATGAACTCACCGCCTGGCCCTAAAGGATTGGAAAAACAGGAAACTCTTTCAAAGGTGTCTAAGGATTTGATGTTGACGTTTGAATTTCCCTTTCATATCACTGCAACATTTTTGTCCAGGCGCTTTATACCTGCACTGCGAAGCTGTAATTTATTTCTAGTCAGAGATTTTGTGCTTTTGAAAATAAAGCACAAGGAGGACAGAAAATAAAAGTATTCCAAGACACTTCGGTGCATTAGACAAGTGTTTATTATGGGAAACTGAGCCTTTCCAGCTCTTGGGGAAAAGCATATCTTGTGTACAAAGAATATAGCAAAAAGACAAAGCTGGTCTGCCTACTGAGATTTTTGGTGCTCTATGGTTTGAGGAAAAACCAGAACATACTCATCAGTAGAAACAGTTAGAACACAGTGACAATAACCTAGAAGGAGCTGAAGGGGACTGAAAACAATGCAGACTGCATGGCCATGCAGCTGGGAAAGCATCATCTTTGCTCAAACAGGCCCCAAAGCAAGCAGATGGGCTGAGAAAACATGGAAGTATTATTGTGGCGGCTCCTCTGGTGACAGTCTCACCTGTGAAATGGGCTCCATTTGCCGGCAGGTCATAATTACAGAGGCTGTGGGCATGGGATCAGGCAGAGAGCACCTCATCCTCTTCCCAGGAGCTGCTGGGAACCAGCTCCCAGAGCAGCAACTGGCGGCAGTGGTTTTTTAAAAATGCACCCTTGGTGTTGCAGCTGAAGCTGGCCACATTTTCCTCCCAGCAAATTGTGCACTGGGAGGAACTGTGGAAAAAAAATCCACCAAGAATCTATGAATGTAATCCCTCAGGTGAAACTCCTTCCCACTTGTAACCCAACTCAGCAAATGTTAATGCCCTGTCCCTGCATTCGCATTGCCATCAGAGCCATTTTCCCCAGACAATGGCCACCTTTGCCCTGGTAAACACAGAAAGTAGGCATTTCCTCAGAGGAAGTTAATTTGGATTTTTAGACAAAAAAAAAATATAAATAGGAAGAGTGGGAAACAAAATCTTTTCAGTAATCTGGGAAAGTATTATTGGACAAGACATTTTCTGCTAAACAGAAACACTTTCCCCAGGCCATTGAGATGCTAAGGACCAACACGTTACTTTAACATTATCTTTTAGTGAAGAAAATCAGATTTAATTTTACCAGTACACATACCATAGTCATTGAAGCCCTGACTTTATTTTAAAAGAGTGATTCATGCATTTAGCTTTTGGTTCATTTCTGTCTTAGTTTCAGAGCCATAAAAAATCTCACTTTGGAGGTGCAGAATGATTAATTTCTTAACCACATTTTTGCTTTGAAGTGTCTATTGGCTGTTAATAAAGTAAGCCTTTTTACTTCAAAGTCACAAAACATAAACACACGCGGATGCTTTGGGCCAAAGGAGGGAGCTGAAAATCTGTCTGGCAGTGAGAATTTAGCTGAAATGAGGAGGGGGGCTCCTATCTCACCACCCTGGGGAATAGTGCTGCATTTGTTTAGCCAAAACCACTGTGTGCGGAGGCAATGGGAAAGTCAGGACGGGGTCTCTGGAGCTCCTTATTTAGAGGGTGGAGTCTGGGGGAATGAACATTACATTTTGTTAGAAAACCACTAGTGTTTTTACAGCACAGATTTAATAAAGCTAATTTATGACTGACTGAAAGTTAAATACCTTACAACCCTGCACTTAGCATTTGCTTAGTGCCATACACTGTAGGGTCTGTGTCCGACCCACAACTACTTTAACGACGTGTCTAGAAAGACTCACGCCTCTGAGACATGGAGAAACATGTGGCAATCAGAGGAGCAAATTCCCGGCTGGCTGGCGTAGCTGGGCAGTCACCCTCTGAAGCCACCAGCTCAGGCTGGCTGGGAACAAGCTTCAGGCACTCGGGGGTTTGATTTTTTACAACAGGCAGAGTAAGAATGGAATGCTGAACTCAGGCGCTGATGCTCTGGGCCATTGCAGTTGTGCAAAGGTCCTCCCGTTCTCGGGGAAGAGTTTCTCCAGCAAAACAGGCGGTGCACGGCAACCTCCATCCCAGGTCTGCAGCTGCACTGCATCAAAGCAAGCTGGAATTAAGTCAGGCATATCTCATCAAAAGGGTTCTCTCTGGAAGGTGTAGTTTTTTTAAAAAAAATCTTCCTTTTTCTAAAATATTTCCCATTTACATTAGGGAAAGCCACATTTAGCTGTTCTGTTTCAGTCACTTAGCTCTAAACCAGAACGTGCCACTGAGCGTGACATGTTTCAGTTTTAAAAGAGCTTAAGATCATCTGACAGTGTTTCACCATGATGCATCTGCCTTGCAAGAGCCACCTTCCAGAGTTCAAGCCCCTTCTTAGGGGCAGGACACTTTGGAAGACTGCATGTCCTAAAAATATCCCGCTGCTAAAGTTTTGTGATGCAGTATGGGAACTGCCTGACTTTTGGAGTATGGTGGGAGAGGAGGTTTGGGCTGGGAAGCCAGCTCATCACAGAGAAGGGGGAGGTGATGTTCTTGGACTACAGTTCCCATGACCCTGTGCAAAAGTGTGTGTGTGTGTGTGTGTGTGTGTGTGTGTAGATTCAGGCTGCCAAAAAGTGTTTCCATGTGAGAACTTTTCTACTAAATACATGAAACAATGGAATCCATCACTATAAAAGCAGAAGGAAAAATCTGAATTTTTCTTGCACAAAATTTCAGGGTTTGGGGTGAAATTAAGTGCTGGAATGTTCTGGGATGTCAGCATTAATTTTGCTAACCTGAAAAGCCAGAATTTGCAGATGGGGTCCCCGCACCCAAGAAATCCCCACTTGCGCTGTCACCTTCCATGGGACTGCCAACTGCCAGCACAAGTGAGAGCCCTTCCTTGGTCTTTGCATTCAGCAAGACCCCAGTTTGGGCAAACCCCGAATTCCTTATTAAATCACGTCAGATTTATACCAGCATGAAGGACAACAGAGGACAGGCAAGCTCAACAGGCTGCTGATGCAACAATACAGCTTAGGCTACAGCTTTCTGCTTTTCTATCTTAGGAGCCTCATAGGGGAAGGTTGGCTCATACGTGGGGTAGGCTGACTTTCACCAGCTTTCCTGCTAATAGCACAGGGCACCCTAAGGGTGTTTTGTCTCACCTGGTGCCTCAGCACAGACAAGAGCCTAAATAAACCCACAGGAGCTTTCCCATTTGCAGCAGTGGGAGCATGGACCAGAGCAGTGCCAGCTGCAGCTGCCATGAACCACAGCAGATGCTGAGCACTGCTGCCAAAATCAACCAAAGCGCCTGTGAGAAGTGCCTGTATAAGATCGTCACACCCACCCTGCTATATAGATGTGCCTTCTATGTCCTCTTTCTGCTCTCAACACGTCCATTTTCTCCGGCTGAGGGTCGCCTGGGGGATGGGCCCTAACCTGGGTGATCCAAGAAGCCCCACAGCTGACCTAATCAGAGACCCCCACCCAAATCTTACACTCAGGCACCAGTGAACAGCTCTGAAATCACTCAGCAGTGAACACCCCTCCATATTAGCAACTGTGAGTATTTAGACACATCAGAGCAATAGCAAAGTGCACCGTGTGCTGCAGGACCAGCTCAGACCTATAGCTGAGGAGGCAGGAGAAATGATAGGGACATTATTTATTAGGGACTGAGCCAAAATCCCCATCCTCCAGGCCCAAGCATTTCATTTGTTCCACTGCTAAAGAGGAGTTGCTGCTAATGACAGGAGAACAACTTGACAATATATATACTGTGGAGCCAAAGGTCCTCATTACAGAGAAATCTGAGTCCTCTATTACAGAGCAAGGCTGGAACGAGCATTACCTGTGCTGCTGCAGGTCCAACGTCCTTTCCCCAAGCAGTCTCCGGCACTCCTTCTTCCTCCTGCCCGCCTGGCAGGGAAGACACAGGTGGATTCCTCCCGCTGCCTTTGCAGACTCCTGAGCCAAGCAAGGGAGAGGAGTGTGCAGGGAAGAGGCCATTAGCAGTGCGCAGCAGCTTCTCACAGCCATAAATCTCGGAAATTGCAAACATTTATTAACATTTGTTGGGTTTGGCTTTTGTTTTTTCTTTGGGTTTGTTTTTTTTTTTGACAATAGGACCTGTGGCATTGCCAGTGTTGGAAGCCTGGATTTGACATTTCCGCTCTCAGTCCTGCCTAGATCAGTCTCAAAAAGGTGCCTCTGCCCCTCTCTTTCCTCTGTTATGGTGTGTGATTTTAAGCGTTTTAGTGGGTAACACCCATTCTCTCTCCCCAGCTTGCGCTCAGGAGGTGGGAGAGCAGCTGACCCCCCCAGCTTTAACCTGAAAGCAGGCAGGGTTGTGCAACAGGGTAACTGAGCTGCAGCGTATTGCTAGCAGGTTAGCTGCCAGCACCATTCCCAAAATCATGTCCTAGCCTATCTGGAAGACTCATCTGTATGGCTTGAGTCAACTTAGAGCTGCCAGCATCTGGGCTATGTCCTGCCCCACATTCATCCTGCCAACAGTTCGGAGGACTGCAGCAGGATGGCAGGGTGGAAATCAAAAGGGACTTCAGCAAATCAAGTCTCCTTTATGCCTGGGATGTTTCTGTCTTCCTCTGCTCCCATGGCCAGCTTGTCAAAGCCTTACCCCATGTAAGAAATATTGAAATAATATTGTAATAATTTTAATAATACATAATTATACACAATAGTAATATTGTAGTAACTGTATTGTGTGATAAACAATATTGAAACAATACAGGGTCATAACACTTGCACACCAGTTTCCATTAATTGTTACGTGAAACATGCATGATTCCAGGAAGCATGTTGTTTGGAAATAGCAACTTTTCCACCACTCTCTACCAGCATTTTGTGTACATGTCATTTTAATCTGCTTGGCAAACACAGGCTGTGATTGATGTGGCTAAGAGACTTTATCCATTTAATCACTCACCCTGTTTTTAGATCTGTGCTTTCTGTGATCTGCCTTCAGCTTGCCAAACATCTCTTGCAGCTCATAACTCACCTCAGAGCAGTCAAAGCATATGAATAGGGACTACAGGGATCACAGCCTTTTCTGGAGGAAGGTCAAGCCCTGGCAGAAATAAACCAACCCATCACCCCCTGGCATGAGGCTTTCCCACTATCTCTGACCCCACCAAAGCCTGTTCTCCTGTCCCAAGAGTGAGGGTAGAAATCAAGATGAGGAGAGTGCATGGAAAAGTAGCTGCGTAAGCTCTAGCATCAGAGTGAAGTTGCTACTAATGACTTTATGAAATAACTCTACGAAACACTATTTTGGTGAAAACCTGCTCCCCATCATGCCTCTAGCTCTCACCCACAGCTTGCCAAACTCATTGGGAAAGCTTCAGCAGTGTCATCAGCCACTGGTTTCAATAGTCTCCCGCAGAAATACAAAGACGTACTCTCCTCTGAGGTGATGCTTTGGCCAGAACTTCACCCTGAGGAGATGCCAGTGCCCACAGGCAGCAGGTGCTGTGGACAACTCTGTATAGCACCATGAGGGGTACTGCTGTATCCTGCTTGCACAGAGGAGTTTGAGCCGCAGTGGTTGCACTCAGGCCACGATTCAGTTTTACCGCCCTGCTAAACTCTGGAGACCTCAGTCTCGTTCAAGTTTGTCCTTGGGAGCTGCCAACCGCACCTCCAGTGGGACTGGCTCAGTGGTGACCAAAAGCCCCTGGCAGCACACGTGTATTCTTTGCTCCTTCCTTGTGCTGGGGCAGCCAGGTCTTTCATGACACTGCTGCTGTGGCCTGCTAAAGTGCTCCACGCTTGACACAGTGTTTCACTCTACCCTGTCCTTTGCAATGGATTAATGGATTAACCCCTGATCTTTGCAGTGACCTAACTTGTGTTCTGATTGATGGCTCTACTTGTTTTCTTGCATTTTGCATCACCAACACAAGAGAAAGGACCACCATACAAAAGAAACAGCTGCTAAAGAGGAGGAAAGAAACTCATCAAGTACTTTATGGGCAATTCCCATCCTTTGTTCCACAGTAGGTGTGATTTGGGATAGGCAAACATTTGGAAATGGCTGTTTCTCTCTCTTGCCCAGCCCTCATTGCTTTAACAAGACTAGGAACCAACTATAGACAATGGAAGATTGATGTTTTGGAGAGGGCAAGAATGTCTTTAGCCATTTGCTTGTTATGCTTTTTCCGGACCATAGTGGAATACATAAATCTCTGGCTCCAGCTAGAGGCCATTCATGGCTAGGGTTCTAACCTGAAAGGAACTCCCATTACAAAGTATTGATACCGAAAAGCTGGTTGAAGAAACTCTCTAAGACTCGTTTTGGAGTTTTAGAAAGCAGGCATTCTTTATTGAAGCGCTGGATGCACGGGGGATAGTTCCACCTAGCGTGCATATCACAACTTTAGCACTAACAGGTTATATAGAATAACTAATTGCATATTAATGAGATTAGTATACATTTACATAAAAAATAATTGCAACTGATTCTCATAGTACTGCCTACATCCGATCATGCGCAATGAAGGATCCATTTGAGTTGAAGGGCTGCTTTTGCGACCACCGACCCATTTGAAGTTCTTGCTGGCTGTCCTTGTTCTTTGATCTTGAAAGCTTAAGGCAACTTCAATCACATGTGGTCAGTTTCAGCATTGTTCTCATCTAGCGTACAGGAACATCTAGTCATAAGAGCAAAGAACTGCAAAACTTACAAGTAACTACCTCTACTAGTTAATTGCTGGCTATACTTTTGTCTATGGTTTCAATCATAGTGTTAGTATAAGATTTCTAATAATTATTTACCAAATCTCACTTTTACAGTCACCTAGCAGCAGTTTCCACAGCTGGTACAAAATATTAAAACCATCAAAATATTTAGACATACCATACAGAATGTATGGAAATATGCTATCAGTATTGCTGTATTAGGGTGCATAATGCAATAATATAACAAATATCCCAAAGAGAACAATGAGAACAGAGACTGGGGAGACTTACACATCCTGTCCATCCCAGACACCAGGACTTTCTTCCTTGTCTATCAAGCAACAAGATGAGATGCTGTTTCCTTCCCTCCATCTATGTTATCAAGCCAATGAGCCTCGTAATGTATTAACCCTACTTGACATTGTGAAACAAGACCTCTGTTTGACTGAGCTATTGCCCTGGTAGTTACGCACAAAGTCTGGCTGCTTTGTTAAAGGTGAAGCCCCGCGAGTGCAGTGCCTGCCTTCCCCAACTGGGCAGGAATCAGGTAGGACTTGATTCCTGGGTAAGACTTGTGATACTGCTCGAGCCTCACTGCATGTAGTGAGCAGGGTGCCCCAGCCAAAGACCAGCATCTTTAAGGAGGGCTGATGGCCAGCCATTTCAGCCCCCTTTCTGTCCTCTGGTGGGTGAAGTGGTGCCTGGGCAAGGGGATGTGCTGAGGGATGCTGGCACACAAGGTCACGCTGTGGGGAGTGGTAGCGATACAAGGGGATGTGCCAGGGAGCCCATTGGGCAGAGACTCACCCCTGTGGGGTGCTACCACAGCCAGAAGCCAGCCCAGCTGGAATACGTACAGTACGCTCAGACACCGAATGACGAAGGCTGCTTTTCCCCCAGAGCTCACGTGGAGAGACCAGAGGAAGAACAAATTGCCCATGTCAGTGCTGAGAGCTCAGTCAACTCCTTGAGTGCAAGGGTGGCGATTCAACATATTTGGAGGACTGGGACCTCAGGGCAGTGCCTGTGAACCTCGTCCCTGACAGCACGATGCAGTCACCTGGTGACAGGTATGGGTGGCCAAGGCTGCAAGCGTAGGCAAGATGTGTGAGAATTACCATGAGAATTAGGACTGTGAAAAATCAAATCTCTTCTGGGGTCTTAATCAAAGGAAAAGCAACTCTGCCAGGGGAAACAAGCCTGCCATATGAGGCAAGACTGGGTTTGTCTAGCCTTGAGAAAAGAAGGCTTAGGGGAGACCTTATCATCATGTTCTAGTATTTAAGGGGTGGCTAAAAAGAAGATGGAGACTCCCTTTTTCCAAGGAGTCACATGGAAAAGATGAGGGGTAATGGGTACAAGTTAATCCTGGGGAGACTTTGATTGGACAGAAAAGGAAAATTTTTCACAATGAGAACGATCAGCCATTGGAATAATCTCCCTAGGGAAGTGGTGGATTCCCCAACATTTAAGATTAAGATACTTTTAAGGTTTGGCTGGACAGAGTGCTGGGCCACCTTGTCTAAACCTTGCTTTTGCCAAGAAAGGTTTAACCGGATGATCCTTGAGCTCCCTCCCGACCTGGTATTCTAGGATTCTATGAATTGTTTTCCTTTATATCCATCAACATCGCCCTCCCAAAACACAGCAGTTCCTTCCAGTCCACTCAAATGCTAAGAAAAATCTACACCAACCCAGAAAGCCCAGAGGAGCTCTACCGGCTGACTGGGATCGTCCCTCTTGCAAGAAGAGCGTGAGCAGGTTTGCGGCAACATTTGTGGGAGCTACCACTGAGAGCAGCTGCGTTTTCCGGAGACAGCCTCCGTCTGTAATATGGACGGCCACTTGGCAGCGGAGCAGTTCTTTCCTCCCACACGCAGACCCATCTGGAGTGTACCTTTAAAGCCCTGTCACGACACGGGCTGGACAGACCTGGGGGGGGTGGGTCGTGGTGAGTTCGGAATTCCCTCCGGCTAAATTAAGGTGAAACGACACCAAACGATCAGTTAAACGTGTTATTCGCGGCAGAAGCAGCCTGAACTTGGGAGGCGTTAACAGCAGGTGGCGGGGTTTCTCACAGAAGGAATTGGCGCGAAGCCACCTCAGCCACCCGCGTAACGGACGCCAGCTCGGGGAAGAAGGAGAGCCCTCCCGCTGAGGCAGCGGCTCGGAGCGGCCCCCCTTGCCTTCTAAACTCCTCCTCAGAGAAGAGCCCGGGGGCGGCTGGATACGCTCCTAGCCCCAGACTTGGTCAGCGGTTTTATGTCTTAAAGGGACGAGGTGTAGGGGTTTTAAGAGGAGAGAGAGACCGATTTCGCCGGCCCAGTTCCAATAGGGGCGCGCGTGGGGCTTCCGTTTCTGTCGTTTTATCATCTCCTTGCCCCTCCTTCGGGCGGGCACTCGAACTCATTAGGCTAATTAGGTGTCCTGTGCAGTTTCTGCTTTCAGAACTTTCGGGAAATGGGTCGTTGGGCTCGGGGGTCCTCTGGGGAGTAACGTCTTCCCTGCAGGCGTGAGCATTGTGTGGTCTTTGGCCGTGCGGTGCGCTGCCCTGCTCAGCACATCAGAACAGGGAGCTGTGCACCCTCCGGCACGGCCTCCCCCTCCTGTTGCTGACCTGAGCCGATCGCTTCTTTTCACCTGCGGTTCCTTGCTGTGCAGGATTCGTCGTTAGGCAGGGTTCGTCCTTACGCAGAACTTGCCCCACCACAATGTTTGAGACGTTAATTCCTTCAGTCTCTCACAAGCCCTCAGGTTCAAAAAAGGTCTCCTACCCAGCATAGTGCAGTTTTCCTCTTTGGGGGCAGAAACTAATTTCAAGAGTTAAAACAGAGGGAGTATCCAAGATGCCTTGGCATATGCCTTGGGAAGGAGGGGTGGCAGAGGCTGTGATGTTTATTGGCCTCTGCCATAAAGAGGGGGAAAATGAAACACCATATAAATACGATGCACCTAAATATCGCCGAAATGGGTGTGTGATAAATATCCAGACAGAAGGAGGCAGACGGCTCCCACATACTTGCTCTAGCTATGCTAAAAGTGGTACGTTTCCTGCTAAAGACAATCTAACCCCCAAAAACATAGCTTAAAATCCTAAGGACTCATGAAGGATGAATATGATATCATGAGATGACCAAATGCTACTTGAAAGACACAATCCTATCAGAGAGAAAGCAAAAGCCAGTAAAGCCAGCCTCAGCCTACCAAATGGTTAGGAAGATGTCTGAGTTGCCTTTCTCCCTGCCAAATGTCAGCATTATGAAAACAGGCCTCCTGAAGGTGTCAGCTAGCCAGAGTTTGCAGTAGTGTGAGGAGGGCAGCACCATAACCTGGTGGGGGGGGGTGATACAGGTATTTACTCAGTGTGTCTTCAGGGTGGTGGAGGAAGCACAGCATGTTCTCCACCAGCCACTCCCTCGTGCAGGTATGCTCCAGCTCCATGCAGATGCAGGATTCTCTCACCCACATCTCCTCCATGGTGACTATATCAAGGTGGAAGGCATGCCCAAGGAGAGAATGCAGGGGCACAAGCAGGTGGTAGACAGCATTGTCCTCATGAGGACATCTTTGCGCACGGTGGATGTCCCGGAGGGAATGGACTCTCAGAGGGGGAAGGCGGTCGCTGTCCCAGTGGTAACAGGCATCTCTGTCGCAAGGCTCCTTGCAATGGCCCCTTTGGCTGCATCGGGTCCCACTCTGCAGCATGTGCTTTTGCTGTGTAGGAAAGCTGGGACAGTGATTGCCACAGCCAATTGAGGAGCGTGTTCTCTGTGTCCAGCGTGCTCAGTTCTGCAGCACCAGCTCCCCGGGGAGTGACTTCAGGCCTGGCCCTGTGCCTGAAGAACTGCACCTCTACCATAGCCCAGCTCTCTGGCCACGTCCTGCTGCTGGTAACACTGGCCTCTGCCTACTTGATGCTCAGCAAGGCGTCCAAGCCATCTTGCTGCACACCAGATATTTCAATCAGCAGGGGACTATCGGAAGCGTTCATCAGCCAGAGCTTGCAGGAGCGCCTGGAGGGCAGCACAGTTAAATGGTAGTGTCTCGACTGAGGCAAAACCACCCAGGCTGCTTTTACCAAGATTTGGAACCAGCGGGTGGTTTTCTCCATGTCTAGGTAGGGGCTGGTGCAGATGGTGCCTAGGAGGATGGGACCCTGATTTTTCCTAAGCTCCTCCTTGGGGTGGTGCAGGAAGACCAGCACGTCCTCCACCAGCCACTCCCTCGTGCAGGTGCACTCCAGCTACACGTGGACCCTGGAGTTCCTCACTGGCATCTCCCCGGTGGTGTGCAGCTGCAGATGGAAGGTGTGCCCATGGGGGGGCTTCAGAGGCACGAGCAGGTTGTAGGCAGCATCATCCTCACAGACACTCCAACCTTCTAAGGCACTTCTCACACCAACAGCTGGCTTCAGTCGCAGCGTAAAACTATCCCTGGAAACCTTTCGGCACATACGGAGAATTTCATCCGCCATCTCATCCACCATCATGAGCGATTCTGGCAGCTCCAGGAGGCACTTGACCGAAATTCTGCCCGCATCTACTGCAACACTGGAATTCACTTCTTGCTCCTCCTTATCCGTCTTCTCCCTGCAGCTGGCCTCCTTGCTGCTGCTGCTGGCTGAGAGCTCCTTTTCCTGAACCACCAGCAGAGCCCGAAGAGCAGGAGCAGGACTCCACTGGTGGCCCAGGACTGCCACTGCTGCAAGGCACCAAAGAGCAGGGCTCCCCAAGCAAAGCCACTCTGCTCCTGGGTTCCCTGCTCCAGCTCCTGCAGCATCTGAGTCATCTTCCAGCTAAGATACTCATTATGCTGCTGTGATGCCAAGCTGCCTGCTGGCATTAACCCGCAGCACCCAGGAAGCCAAAGCCCAGTGACTCGCTGAGACCAGAGCCCACTGCACCAGCTCTTCTGCAAGATGCTCCCCGACGCCGTGGCAGCTGAGCTGTCAGCACCCTGTGCCCGCACTCCCCGACCCAGAGACGCACGGACACTCACGGACACAGCCTTTGTCCAAACAAGAGATTTATTGACACCTTTGCGCACGGTGGATCTCCCGGAGGGAATGGACTCTCTGGCCACGTCCTGCGCTGGTAACACTGGTCTCTGCCTACTCGATGCTCAGGAAGGTGTCCAAGCCATCGTACTGCACCCCAAATGTCATCACAATCAGCAGGGGACTATTGGAAACGTTCGTCAGCCGGAGCTTGCAGGAGCGCCTGGAGGGCAGCATGGTTAAGCGGTGGTGTCTCGACTGAGGCAAAAGCCGCCAGGATGCTTCTACCAAGATTTGGAACCAGCGGGTGGTTTTCTCCATGTCTAGGTAGGGGCCGGTGCAGAGGGTGTCTAGGAGGCTGGCACTCTGATTTTTCCTCAGCTCCTCCTCGGGGTGGTGCAGGAAGCACAGCATCTCTCCTGCCAGCTGCTCCCTCCTGCAGGAGCACTCCAGCTCCACGCGGACCCTGGAGTTCCTCACTGGCCTCTCCCCACTGTTGCCCAACTCCAGGTGGAAGGCGTGCCCACGGGGGGGCTTCAGGGGCACGAGCAGGTTGTAGGCAGCGTCATCCTTAGAGAGACTCCAACCTTTTGAGATGCTTCTCAAAACGACAGCTAGCTTCACTTGTGGCATAAAACTATTCCTGGAAAGCGTTTGGCACATAAGGAGAATTTCATCCACCATCATGAATGATTCTGCCAGGTCCAGGAGGCGCTTGACCGAAATTCTGCCCGCATCTACTGCAACACTGGAATTTACTTTTTGCTTCTTCTTAGCCGCCTTCTTCCTGCAGCTGGCCTTCTTGCTACTGCTGGCTGGCTGAGAGCTCCTATTCCTGAGCCACCAGCAGAGCCCGAAGAGCAGGAGCAGGACTCCAGCAACGACCCAGAACTGCCACTGCTGCAAGGCACCAAAGAGCAGGGCTCCCCAGGCAAAGCCGCTCTGCTCCTGGGTTCCCTGCTCCAGCTCCTGCAGCATCTGAGTCATCTTCCAGCTCAGGTACTCCTCACGCTGCCGCATGCGCTCACGTGTATCCTCATCCAGCTCATCGCCGACCAAACGAACGTTCCAGAGGATGCTTAGCACAGCCAGAAGAATTTTGAAGAATTGTATCACAGCCAAGGCCTGCAGGAGGAGGGAGAGAAGGGGTTCAGTGGGGCTGGGAGGGAGGGAGCTGGCGCCGGGGGGAGCAGGGCCGGGAGCCGCAGGGAGCTGGGGGCAGGTAGGAGAGGGGGCGAGGCAGCTGGGAGGCAGCAAGGCCTGCGCTCAGCCCCGGTGGCGGCGGCACCGTGCCCTGCCCGAGGTGCTCCCGCCAGCAGCTGGGCCCTCGATGCAGGCTGAGAACCTGGCCCTCGTCCAGCCCAGCCTCCCCCCGCCTGCGCACTCACCGCTCGCCCAGGCTGTACTGGCGCAGCGCTGCCGGCTGGTGCCTTTTATACCCCCCCGCCATTGTGACGCGTCCCCTCTGATGTCACAGGTGCCGGAGCGCATCACAGGCCAGCCGCGGCCTTCGGACTCACCCCGGCTCAGCGACTGTGCCCGCACTCCCCGACCCAGAGACACACGGACACTCACGGACACAGCCTTTGTCCAAACAAGAGATTTATTGACACCTTTGCGCACGGTGGATCTCCCGGAGGGAATGGACTCTCTGGCCACGTCCTGCGCTGGTAACACTGGTCTCTGCCTACTCGATGCTCAGGAAGGTGTTCAAGCCATCTTGCTGCACCATAAATGTCATCACAATCAGCAGGGGACTATTGGAAGTGTTCGTCAGCCGGAGCTTGCAGGAGTGCCTGGAGGGCAGCACGGTTAAGCGGTGGTGTCTCGACTGAGGCAAAAGCTGCCAGGATGCTTTTACCAAGATTTGGAACCAGCGGGTGGTTTTCTCCATGTCTAGGTAGGGGCCAGTGCAGAGGGAGTCTAGGAGGCTGGCACTCTGATTTTTCCTCAGCTCCTCCTTGGGGTGGTGCAGGAAGCACAGCATGTCCTCCACCAGCTGCTCCCTCCTGCAGGAGCACTCCAGCTCCACGCGGACCCTGGAGTTCCTCGGTGGCCTCTCCCCAGTGTTGCCCAACTCCAGGTGGAAGGTGTGCCCACGGGGGGGCTTCAGGGGCACGAGCAGGTTGTAGGCAGCATCATCCTTAGAGAGACTCCAACCTTCTAAGGTGCTTCTGAAAACGACAGCTGGCTTCACTTGTGGCATAAAACTATTCCTGGAAAGCATTCGGCACATACGGAGAAGTTCATCCATCATCTTATCCACCATCATGAATGATTCTGCCAGGTCCAGGAGGCGCTTGACCGAAATTCTGCCCGCATCTACTGCAACACTGGAATTTACTTTTTGCTTCTTCTTAGCCGCCTTCTTCCTGCAGCTGGCCTCCTTGCTACTGCTGGCTGGCTGACGGCTCCTTTTCCTGAGCCACCAGCAGAGCCCGAAGAGCAGGAGCAGGACTCCAGCAACGGCCCAGAACTGCCACTGCTGCAAGGCACCAAAGAGCAGGGCTCCCCAGGCAAAGCCGCTCTGCTCCTGGGTTCCCTGCTCCAGCTGCTGCAGCATCTGAGTCATATTCCAGCTCAGGTACTCCTCACGCTGCCGCATGTGCTCGCGTGTCTCTTCATCCAGCTCATCACCGACCACATGAGCATTCCAGAGGATGCTTTCAACAACCAGGGTGAAGAATTGTATCACAGCCATGGCCTGCAGGAGGAGGGAGAGAAGGGGTTCAGTGGGGCTGGGAGGGAGGGAGCTGGCGCCGGGGGGAGCAGGGCCGGGAGCCGCAGGGAGCTGGGGGCAGGTAGGAGAGGGGGCGAGGCAGCTGGGAGGCAGCAAGGCCTGCGCCCAGCCCCGGTGGCGGCGGCACCGTGCCCTGCCCGAGGTGCTCCCGCCAGCAGCTGGGCCCTCGATGCAGGCTGAGAACCCGGCCCTCGTCCAGCCCAGCCTCCCCCCGCCTGCGCACTCACCGCTCGCCCAGGCTGTACTGGCGCAGCGCTGCCGGCTGGTGCCTTTTATACCCCCCTGCCATTGTGACGCGTCCCCTCTGATGTCACAGGTGCCGGAGCGCATCACAGGCACACCCGCCGGCCAGCCGCGGCCTTCGGCCTCACCCCGGCTCAGCGACTGTGCCCGCACTCCCCGACCCAGAGACGCACGGACACTCACGGACACAGCCTTTGTCCAAACAAGAGATTTATTGACACCTTTGCGCACAGTGGATCTCCCGGAGGGAATGGACTCTCTGGACACGTCCTGTGCTGGTAACACTGGTCTCCGCCTACTCGATGCTCAGGAAGGTGTCCAAGCCATCTTGCTGCACCATAAATGTCATCACAATCAGCAGGGGACTATTGGAAGTGTTCGTCAGCCGGAGCTTGCACGAGTGCTTGGAGGGCAGCACGGTTAAGCGGTGGTGTCTCGACTGAGGCAAAAGCTGCCAGGATGCTTTTACCAAGATTTGGAACCAGCGGGTGGTTTTCTCCATGTCTAGGTAGGGGCCGGTGCAGAGGGTGTCTAGGAGGCTGGCACTCTGATTTTTCCTCAGCTCCTCCTCGGGGTGGTGCAGGAAGCACAGCATCTCTCCTGCCAGCTGCTCCCTCCTGCAGGAGCACTCCAGCTCCACGCGGACCCTGGAGTTCCTCACTGGCCTCTCCCCACTGTTGCCCAACTCCAGGTGGAAGGCGTGCCCACGGGGGGGCTTCAGGGGCACGAGCAGGTTGTAGGCAGCGTCATCCTTAGAGAGACTCCAACCTTTTGAGATGCTTCTCAAAACGACAGCTAGCTTCACTTGTGGCATAAAACTATTCCTGGAAAGCGTTTGGCACATAAGGAGAATTTCATCCACCATCATGAATGATTCTGCCAGGTCCAGGAGGCGCTTGACCGAAATTCTGCCCGCATCTACTGCAACACTGGAATTTACTTTTTGCTTCTTCTTAGCCGCCTTCTTCCTGCAGCTGGCCTTCTTGCTACTGCTGGCTGGCTGAGAGCTCCTATTCCTGAGCCACCAGCAGAGCCCGAAGAGCAGGAGCAGGACTCCAGCAACGACCCAGAACTGCCACTGCTGCAAGGCACCAAAGAGCAGGGCTCCCCAGGCAAAGCCGCTCTGCTCCTGGGTTCCCTGCTCCAGCTCCTGCAGCATCTGAGTCATCTTCCAGCTCAGGTACTCCTCACGCTGCCGCATGCGCTCACGTGTATCCTCATCCAGCTCATCGCCGACCAAACGAACGTTCCAGAGGATGCTTAGCACAGCCAGAAGAATTTTGAAGAATTGTATCACAGCCAAGGCCTGCAGGAGGAGGGAGAGAAGGGGTTCAGTGGGGCTGGGAGGGAGGGAGCTGGCGCCGGGGGGAGCAGGGCCGGGAGCCGCAGGGAGCTGGGGGCAGGTAGGAGAGGGGGCGAGGCAGCTGGGAGGCAGCAAGGCCTGCGCTCAGCCCCGGTGGCGGCGGCACCGTGCCCTGCCCGAGGTGCTCCCGCCAGCAGCTGGGCCCTCGATGCAGGCTGAGAACCTGGCCCTCGTCCAGCCCAGCCTCCCCCCGCCTGCGCACTCACCGCTCGCCCAGGCTGTACTGGCGCAGCGCTGCCGGCTGGTGCCTTTTATACCCCCCCGCCATTGTGACGCGTCCCCTCTGATGTCACAGGTGCCGGAGCGCATCACAGGCCAGCCGCGGCCTTCGGACTCACCCCGGCTCAGCGACTGTGCCCGCACTCCCCGACCCAGAGACACACGGACACTCACGGACACAGCCTTTGTCCAAACAAGAGATTTATTGACACCTTTGCGCACGGTGGATCTCCCGGAGGGAATGGACTCTCTGGCCACGTCCTGCGCTGGTAACACTGGTCTCTGCCTACTCGATGCTCAGGAAGGTGTTCAAGCCATCTTGCTGCACCATAAATGTCATCACAATCAGCAGGGGACTATTGGAAGTGTTCGTCAGCCGGAGCTTGCAGGAGTGCCTGGAGGGCAGCACGGTTAAGCGGTGGTGTCTCGACTGAGGCAAAAGCTGCCAGGATGCTTTTACCAAGATTTGGAACCAGCGGGTGGTTTTCTCCATGTCTAGGTAGGGGCCAGTGCAGAGGGAGTCTAGGAGGCTGGCACTCTGATTTTTCCTCAGCTCCTCCTTGGGGTGGTGCAGGAAGCACAGCATGTCCTCCACCAGCTGCTCCCTCCTGCAGGAGCACTCCAGCTCCACGCGGACCCTGGAGTTCCTCGGTGGCCTCTCCCCAGTGTTGCCCAACTCCAGGTGGAAGGTGTGCCCACGGGGGGGCTTCAGGGGCACGAGCAGGTTGTAGGCAGCATCATCCTTAGAGAGACTCCAACCTTCTAAGGTGCTTCTGAAAACGACAGCTGGCTTCACTTGTGGCATAAAACTATTCCTGGAAAGCATTCGGCACATACGGAGAAGTTCATCCATCATCTTATCCACCATCATGAATGATTCTGCCAGGTCCAGGAGGCGCTTGACCGAAATTCTGCCCGCATCTACTGCAACACTGGAATTTACTTTTTGCTTCTTCTTAGCCGCCTTCTTCCTGCAGCTGGCCTCCTTGCTACTGCTGGCTGGCTGACGGCTCCTTTTCCTGAGCCACCAGCAGAGCCCGAAGAGCAGGAGCAGGACTCCAGCAACGGCCCAGAACTGCCACTGCTGCAAGGCACCAAAGAGCAGGGCTCCCCAGGCAAAGCCGCTCTGCTCCTGGGTTCCCTGCTCCAGCTGCTGCAGCATCTGAGTCATATTCCAGCTCAGGTACTCCTCACGCTGCCGCATGTGCTCGCGTGTCTCTTCATCCAGCTCATCACCGACCACATGAGCATTCCAGAGGATGCTTTCAACAACCAGGGTGAAGAATTGTATCACAGCCATGGCCTGCAGGAGGAGGGAGAGAAGGGGTTCAGTGGGGCTGGGAGGGAGGGAGCTGGCGCCGGGGGGAGCAGGGCCGGGAGCCGCAGGGAGCTGGGGGCAGGTAGGAGAGGGGGCGAGGCAGCTGGGAGGCAGCAAGGCCTGCGCCCAGCCCCGGTGGCGGCGGCACCGTGCCCTGCCCGAGGTGCTCCCGCCAGCAGCTGGGCCCTCGATGCAGGCTGAGAACCCGGCCCTCGTCCAGCCCAGCCTCCCCCCGCCTGCGCACTCACCGCTCGCCCAGGCTGTACTGGCGCAGCGCTGCCGGCTGGTGCCTTTTATACCCCCCTGCCATTGTGACGCGTCCCCTCTGATGTCACAGGTGCCGGAGCGCATCACAGGCACACCCGCCGGCCAGCCGCGGCCTTCGGCCTCACCCCGGCTCAGCGACTGTGCCCGCACTCCCCGACCCAGAGACGCACGGACACTCACGGACACAGCCTTTGTCCAAACAAGAGATTTATTGACACCTTTGCGCACAGTGGATCTCCCGGAGGGAATGGACTCTCTGGACACGTCCTGTGCTGGTAACACTGGTCTCCGCCTACTCGATGCTCAGGAAGGTGTCCAAGCCATCTTGCTGCACCATAAATGTCATCACAATCAGCAGGGGACTATTGGAAGTGTTCGTCAGCCGGAGCTTGCACGAGTGCTTGGAGGGCAGCACGGTTAAGCGGTGGTGTCTCGACTGAGGCAAAAGCTGCCAGGATGCTTTTACCAAGATTTGGAACCAGCGGGTGGTTTTCTCCATGTCTAGGTAGGGGCCAGTGCAGAGTGTGTCTAGTAGGCTGGCACTCTGATTTTTCCTCAGCTTCTCCTTGGGGTGGTGCAGGAAGCACAGCATGTCCTCCACCAGCTGTTCCCTTGTACAGATGCACTCCAGCTGCACGCGGACCCTGGAGTTCCTCGCTGGCCTCTCCCCCCTATTGCCCAACTCCAGGTGGAAGGCGTGCCCACAGGGGGGCTTCAGGGGCACGAGCAGGTTGTAGGCAGCATCATCCTTAGAGAGACTCCAACCTTCTAAGGTGCTTCTGAAAACGACAGCTGGCTTCACTTGTGGCATAAAACTATTCCTGGAAAGTGTTTGGCACATACGGAGAAGTTCATCCATCATCTTATCCACCATCATGAATGATTCTGCCAGGTCCAGGAGGCGCTTGACTGAAATTCTGCCCGCATCTACTGCAACACTGGAATTTACTTTTTGCTTCTTCTTAGCCGCCTTCTTCCTGCAGCTGGCCTCCTTGCTACTGCTGGCTGGCTGACGGCTCCTTTTCCTGAGCCACCAGCAGAGCCCGAAGAGCAGGAGCAGGACTCCAGCAACGGCCCAGAACTGCCACTGCTGCAAGGCACCAAAGAGCAGGGCTCCCCAGGCAAAGCCGCTCTGCTCCTGGGTTCCCTGCTCCAGCTCCTGCAGCATCTGAGTCATCTTCCAGCTAAGATACTCATTATGCTGCTGTGATGCCAAGCTGCCTGCTGGCATTAACCCGCAGCACCCAGGAAGCCAAAGCCCAGTGACTCGCTGAGACCAGAGCCCACTGCACCAGCTCTTCTGCAAGATGCTCCCCGACGCCGTGGCAGCTGAGCTGTCAGCACCCTATGCCCGCACTCCCCGACCCAGAGACGCACGGACACTCACGGACACAGCCTTTGTCCAAACAAGAGATTTATTGACACCTTTGTGCACGGTGGATCTCCCGGGGGGAATGGACTCTCTCAGAGGGGGAAGGCCTTTTTTTCCCTGCGGTATGAGGTGGTAGTCTGGTATGAGGTGGTAGTCTGCCATCAGCCGTGAGTCCTGCAACCAGAGCTCCGTGCGTGAAGATCTCTTTCAGTATCCGTGGAACAGCAGACTTATGAACCGTTCTCGCAGATCCCTATACTCACGCATTGCCTCATCGTGGGTGGCCGGATCCTGCACCAGGTGCTGGAAGAGGTTGAGTGGTTTGGCCGTTTGGAAGTCTCGGGGCAAGATTATCTCCTCAGGCACCCTCTCGTTGCCGAAGAAGAAGTGGTCGAGGCGTTTCTCCTCCAGGCAGCGGCGCAGGTATCGCATGATATCCTCCATCCGCCGCACGAAATGCCTCCTGCACCAGCCTGACAGGGGTATGGTGGTCAGGAGGTGCATCACAACTGTCTTCAAGGTATAGGTGGAAAAGCCTATGCCCTCCAGCATGCGGGCGTAGACCTGCAGGCATCTGAGGTGGAAGCTGTCATGTGGGACCTGCCTGGCCATATGCCTGAAAAACTTTGCCTCTGCCACAGCGTAGCTCTCTGGCCACGTCGTGCTAGGGTTGAAGATGGCCTCCGTATTCTGGCTGCTCACAAAGATGTCCGAATTGCCTTGCTGCACCCCAAACATCATCTCAATAATGTGGGTTTTGTTGTTGTGTTCTGTCACCTGGAATTTGCAGGAGTGACTAGAGGGCAGCATGGTTAGAATGCATGTGGATGACTGAGGCAAAACCTCCCAGTGTGCTTGCACCAGTTGATAGAACCAGTGTGCAGTTTTCTGCACATCTAGGTAGGAGCCAGTGCAGAGGGTGTGTAGGAGGCTGCGGTCCTGATTCCTCCTTAGCTCCTCCTCGGGGCGGTGGAGAAAGCACAGCATCTCTCCTGCCAGCTGCTCCATCCTGCAGGTGCACTCCAACTCCACGCGGACCCTGGAGTTCCTCGCTGGCGTCTCCCCCCTGTTGCCCAACTCCAGGAGGAAGACGTGCCCACGGGGGGGCTTCAGGGGCACAAGCAGGCGGTAGATGATGTAGTCCTCACGGGGACTCCAACCTTCGAAGGCACTGCCCACCCCGATGGCAGGTTGCAGCACTGGGAAGAAACTGTTTGACAAGATTGTTCTGAAGATAAGGAAGAAGTTGTCAATGATGTCCTTTACCACCTGACAGTCCCTGGCTAGGTTCTGAACTGGCCACTGTATGTGCTCCTCGAAAAAACTTCCCAGGTCATTCTCACTGTCACTGTCGTCTTCTTCCGCCTCCTCTTCCACCTGCTCCCTGTCACTGCTGGAGCTCTCCTCGTCACTGCTGCCGTCCACCTCATGGCTCCTTTTCCTGAGCCACCAGCAGAGCCCGAAGAGCAGGAGCAGGACTCCAGCAACAGCCCAGAACTGCCACTGCTGCAAGGCACCAAAGAGCAGGGCTCCCCAGGCAAAGCCGCTCTGCTCCTGCGTCCTCTGCTCCAGCTCCTGCAGCATCTGAGTCATCTTCCAGCTCAGGTACTCCTCATGCTGCCACATGTGCTCGCGTGTATCCTCATCCAGCTCATCACCGACCACACGAACGTTCCAGAGGATGCTTAGCACAGCCAGAAGAATTTTGAAGAATTGTATCACAGCCATGGCCTGCAGGAGGAGGGAGAGAAGGGGTTCAGTGGGGCTGGGAGGGAGGGAGCTGGCGCCGGGGGGAGCAGGGCCGGGAGCCGCAGGGAGCTGGGGGCAGGTAGGAGAGGGGGCGAGGCAGCTGGGAGGCAGCAAGGCCTGCGCCCAGCCCCGGTGGCGGCGGCACCGTGCCCTGCCCGAGGTGCTCCCGCCAGCAGCTGGGCCCTCGATGCAGGCTGAGAACCCGGCCCTCGTCCAGCCCAGCCTCCCCCCGCCTGCGCACTCACCGCTCGCCCAGGCTGTACTGGTGCAGCGCTGCCGGCTGGTGCCTTTTATACCCCCCCGCCATTGTGACGCGTTCCCTCTGATGTCACAGGTGCCGGAGCGCATCACAGGCACGCCCGCCGGCCAGCCGCGGCCTTCGGCCTCACCCCGGATCAGCGACTCACGGCTGCCCTGGCGGCCTGGTGAAGGCTGGGCTCGAGTTCGTTTTCTTCACGGCAGCTTGCGTGCTGCTTTATTTCGGATCGCTTGCCGCCTGCCTGCCGACGGCAATCTGACAGAACGTCCCGAGTTCGAAGGGACCCCCGAGGGTCATCGGGTCCAACCCCTGGCTCCGCACGAGGCAACCTCCAGTATGTATCGTAGGATGAGACTATGTGCAAAGGCTTCTTGAATAGCATCAGGCTTGGGGCCGTGACCCTTTCCGGGCAGGGGCTTGTTCCACTGCTTGACCACCCTCTCGCTGAAGAAGTTGTTCCTTATATCCCATCGGAACTGCCCGTGACGCAGCTTTAAGCCGTTCCTTCATGTCTTGCGCCGCTGAGGCTCAGACAATCTAAGAAAACATTTTAAAATCAACATGTCTGTTCTTCAATGAAAATTGTCTAGAACTCCAAGAACATTAGTAAACCAGCGGTTCAGTGACGTCAGGGGAAACGAATACTACACAAGCAACATTGGTGTGAAAGGAACTAGGCCTTAAGCCTCATTGTTTTAAGACTATTCATATTAGACGTATAACTAATGATTAGAAATTGTTTTAGATATGATTAATAGAATGCAGGTGCTTATAAAACAATATCTATGAGCTGCTTAATTGTTCTCTGAGACTCCCTCTTCATGGCTGGCTTAAAATCCAGCCAAGCTGTACCAAGAGAGGAAGGATCATACCTCTTAGACCTGAGAGGTGGGAGTCAGTGATGGACTTTAGAGCAAGATAAATTAATGAAATAACCTGAGAGGTTTCTTTAGAAATTCATAGGCCCCTTTGAAGTGTAAGAAGATGATGGTGACCGGAGACCTTCTGCCTACGACAACCAATCTCAGAAGAACCGAGACATGAGAATGGAGCATGGATGAGGTAAGATGATGAGCGATAACGATATGAGAACAGAAAATGGGCTGGAAAATTACAGAGGCTTTGGACTGGGAGAATGGGTGGCAAAAGGGTACGTAAGGTTTGGAAACTTTTGGGAGTGCGCCATTCACTGCGGTGGTGGCCCAGCTCGGAGCTGTTAATAAAGCAAACGTAGAGAAACCCATGGCTGAAAATCCTTTCACAATTAGAACGCTTAAGCTTTAGAAAGAGTAACCCAGCATGCTCATATCACGGACCCTCATGGACGCGGCTTTTGCTCAAAGAAGCGGTTTACTGACATCTTGGCTGCTGCTGCGGTGACACCCGCCCTCCTCAAGAGCGTGGGAGACCCACGTCTCTCGATACCCACTACCAAATGGGGGATTTTGGAAGGAATTAACGACCTCGAGAAAAGACAGATCATAAGTGGCACGCGTTCCCCTTGTAATTCTCCAGCTTGGCCAGTCCATAAACCGGGTGGGAGGTGGCAACTAACGATTGATTGTAGGAAATGAAACAGCTAATACCCCCCCATTAAATGCTGCCATCCCAAGCATAACCTAAATCGTAACGGCAATACCGGCAGCTGCCCACCCCTGGACGGCTGCTTTAGATGTCAAGGAGATGTTTTTTATGATTCCCCTAAGGCAAGAGAGCAAACCTCAGTTCGCATTTACTTGGGAGGGGGCACAACTTCCCCGAGGATACAGGCACTCTCCTACCGTTGCCCACGGTGCCTTAGCCAAGCTTCTCAATGCCGTGGAAGTGCCATAAGGCATCCATATATATCAATATATAGACGATATCGTAGTTGGTGGAGATAACAAGGAACAGGTAGGGCAAGTGGCTGAAGCCATCTGCAGTCGGTTGACCAAGAATGGGCTAGACGTTCCGCTTTCTAAATGTCGAGGTCCCGGACAAGAAATTAAATTCCTAGGAGCCTGGTGGGTAGCTGGAGCAGTCACGGTACCTTATGACGCTCTGTCAGCGATTGAGAAGGGACAGACTCCAGGCAAGAAGATGGAATTACAGCAGCTGCTAGGCACCTTGGGCTACTGGGGAAAACACATACCCGGGCTCTCAGTGATTGCCCGCCCTCTGTATGACTTGCTTTGAAAGAAAAGGAAATGGGGTTGGACTCCGCAACATACAGAAGCTCTCAGTATCCTGAAAGATGAGCTCAAGGCCTACCAGAGGCCAGGCCCGTTGCACCCGCGAGATCCTTTAAGGGTGGACTGGGGATTTGCTGCACATGCTTCGCACTGTGGCATGTTTCAGAAGGGACCGCCAACACCGGCGAGACCTTTGTGGTTCTCTTCTGCTTCATTTAAGGAGACTGAGCAATGGTACTTGGCTTGGGAAAAGGGGGTCCTTTCCATCACTAGAGTGGTTAAGGACGCCAAAAAGCTGTGCACGTTACAAGGTGTTACAGTACAGGGCCCTTTTCCTTTCCTAAACTCAATCCTTAATGGATCACCTTCTCCCAAGGGAGTAGCCCAAAAGGCCACAGTCAGGAAAGGGTATGCCTACTTAGAAGGGATTAGCCAGTTGCCTCCACTAGAAGAGGGTCCGCTTAAGGCCTCCAGCCTGTAAACCCCAATCTGACCTCGTTGGGTCGACCCTACAAACCTCCTCCGATTGAAGAGGCACCTGAATTTGTGGCAGGCTCCGATATGCAGGGAGTGTGGTTCACGGATGCATCTGCCCATCCAGTGGGATCAAGATGGCAATATAAAGCAGTAGCATTAGAAATTGTACTGGGAAGACAGTCAAAGAAGAGGGCGAAGGTAGTGCACAAGTAGGAGAATTACGGGCTCTATTACTGGCCACAGAGAATGGTGCTACTGTCGTTTATACCGACTCCTATGCAACCATTCAGGGCGTTACAGAATGGATATGTCAGTGGGAATCTAGTAAATGGGAAAGAGGTCGTACAAAGGCATGGAGGACAGAGGACTGGCAATGTCTCCTGGCAATAGGGAGGTCCCGGCCTTTAAAGGTGGGATGGGTAAAGGGCCACGCACGGGATGGAACCCCCCCTGCAAAATGGAACCAGCGGGTGGACCACCTGGCCCAAATCAGGACGGTCACCAGTGAGAAGGAAGATTGGGACGCATTAGCTGAATGGTTGCATATCAAGCGAAGCCACTCAGGGAAAGCAGATCTCTATTATGAGTGCTGATCCCGGGGTTGGCCAGTGCCTATGAAAACCTGTGAAGCAATCCTCACAGCTTGCCCACAATGCCGAATAAGGCTCAAGGCTGATCACCCAAATCAAGCCCTGGCCCAGCATATCAGACAAGGCGAGGCTCTTGGGAGCACGTGGCAGTTTGATTAGGTTGGCCCTTTGAAACCACCCCATGGGAGGAAATGTATTTTGGTAGGAGTAGAGGTGGTACCGGGATTGTCTATGGCCACCGCCATTAACACAGCCACCGGAGATCAGACAGTCCAAGCTCTGTGAGAATGGTTTATTATTTTACCTATCCTTGAATGTATACAAAGTGACAATGGGTCACATTTCATGGCCACAGTGGTACAAGACTGGGCACGAGGGGAAGGCATCAGACGGGTGGTTCACACACCGTATTATCCCCAAGCTAACGGTATAGTTGAACGAACCAATGGTTCGATCAAAAGGCATGCTGATGTTTCATGCCATAACTGGGACATACGATTACCACTAGGAGTTTTTACTATTAATAACCAATGGGGAAATTATTGAAGTCCAAAAATTCAAGCATTTTGTCCTACGGGACCATTAACTCGGGATGACTCTATACCGGACGATCGCGGACACCCGTTCCCACTAAGGATGTATGTGGGCCAACCTGTCACGCTGCAGCTGCCCTCCATTGGTATTGTTCCTATGACCCTGCCTAAACCCAGAGGCTTATATGCCTGGGAAGCCCTAGACAGGAGTGGAAAGACTCCCCATATCAGTGCCCGGTGGATAATCCCCGAGACCTGGTCTCAAAGGACTGAGGCCTAGCTTTGTGTTTTCTTACAGGACAATGGAGAAACAAGCCATCCTGGTGCTCCTACTGGCAGTGATGATGGTGGCCAGCATGGATGGTGAAGATCTGGATGACAACGTAGTAGCAAAAATGATGGTGGGATTTGCCCAGATGATGAACCTAACTTCTGTAACGGTTTGCCTACCTACCCCCAAGTCAGCTGAAGACACTCTGCTGATTTTTGTGCAGGACATCAATGTATCGCTAGCCCTTGAGCTCACATGGGAGCAATTGAACGGTTATAGCTGGAGGTTCAAAGAGGGCAGGGGGGGAGGCTATACTTATATTGTCTACAGTTGGTCACCAGGTGCGGTAAATGCTAGTTCGCTATAGAACAGCAGATGTAATTATATTCTCCAACTTACCCATGAGGCCACGGGGTGGAGCTGGAACGGTACTACACCATGCCCCAAAATTCCATGGGGGACTACCGAATATAGTACTCGATGGAACACTAATGAACATTCTCTACAATACACAAAGCCATTAAACACCTCATGGTGTATCAAACACCCTGAACAGGATAACGGTGAATGTCCCAGTACATGTAACGGAAACTCATTTGACTGCCCCCTCAATTGCACGTGGGCTAGACACACCTGTGGACCTAACTGATATGGAAAAAAAGCAAAACTAATACTGGCGGGGAAATCTCTGCTCTGGAGCTGTCAGGTGGAAATTGGGTGCAAGGATAAAATGCCATTACTGTGGCTATAACCTCCCGTCCAAGAAGCTCTAATAGAAGGCTGTCTGTGTAGCAATACTAGCTACTCACAACCTTCTGTCCTGAACTGGAGCAAGAGAGACTACTGTCGTCCCCTTACTACCACACCAGGTTCATGTCAAACATCCAGCGTCTCAGCACACCCTAACTTAGTGTGGGCATGTTCTGATGGCCACCTGGGTTCCCGACTATATCCAGCCACCCTGGGACTAGCCTGCACATTAGCTGTGCTTTCTCTCTGCCCTATTAATTGGGAAGGACCTATGCCGTACAAGTGGTGGGATCATAGGCCAAGGGATTTTCAGAAGGGATGGCAGGAAGCCTCAACACAAGTTGGATGGTGGATGGAATCAGTATTGGGGCTAGGAATTGCTCCAGTATGAAACTGACAGAGCATTCTAGAACTGGGTCTACAACTATCAGCCTTAGCCAGTGCTATGTCTGACAGTTTGGGGCTCTTGAACGATCAGTTACAACATACGAGTAAAATGACCATCCAAAACCGAGCCATACTGGATTTGATGCTACTGAAGGAGAAAGGCGTATGAAGAGTTTTGAACATGTCAGTGGATGACTGCTGTGTCCACATTCCAAATGTATCGGTGCTGCTTCAGGACCAAATCAGCAAAATGAAGAAAGTGGCAAGAGACTCAGAGGCAAATGTTGCTGCACTAGGGACTAATTGGCTGGGAAGGGTTTTTGGTATGTTTGGATTTTCTTTGTCGAGGTGGATAACCAGCCTCTTCCAATCTTTAACAATGATTGTCGTTACGATTATTGTAATCTGTATTTCAATAAACTTTATGAAATGCGTGGTAGTGAAATCTGTATTAATGGTTAAGTATACTCCCTTAAAACCTTTTAAGGTATTAGATACCCCAATATGATTTCAGACTAAGAAGGAAATGACAATCCACAATGAGCGTCAAAACTCACCAAAACTGTGATCCCTTTTAACTTTGGAGGCAAGAGGTCACTGTAGCACCACTCCAAGGAAACCAGTTGAATTGTGACTGTGGTCACGGGGTGGATTGTGTGGCAGGTACACTCGCCCTGATAGAGACTGAAACTTCTCAGCCATGAAAAAGAGAAAAAAACCCCAGAAGCCACAGTCAGGGGGTCAAGCCACCCCACCCGCATGGTCGAGTTACAACCACCAGGTACACGTGCAGGAACAACAAAGTGTTGACCCTCGACCAATGAAGACCAATATGACCATATACAACCACAAGCCAGACTCGACGGTGGTATAAATGGTGCCCTACCAGAGGGCAAATCAAGCTGGTCCTCCCTGGAGCAGCGGGTCCACAGTTGGGGACCATCCCCCTTGGTCGGCACAGCACTGGAAGTACCACCTCAGGGTCGAGAGCCCTCATTCATTAGAGTGAGTTATATGCGCGTTTTGGGTTACTATCCCTACAGCTTAAGAATTCTCAACAAGGTCCTGTAGTATAAATTTCCCCTTACATCATTGAACCTGTGGTTTACGACTGTTGTTGGAGTTCAAAACGATTTTGATTGAAGAATACACTTGTTGATTTTAACACGTTTAATTTGATTGTGTGAGCCTCGGTGACCTAGGCAGCAGGACTATGGAAGTCATCATCCCCTGCTGGACACAACACCGGTGAGACTTCACCTCAATTAGTCTGCTCAATTTTCGGCCACTCAGTACAGGAATGGCACTGAGGTGCCGGAGCGCATCCAAAGAAGAGCAGCAAAGCTGGTGAAGGGCCTAGAGAACAAGTCCTTTGAGGAGCAGCTGAGGGAGCTAGGGTTGTTTAGTCTGCACAACTGATTGAATATTAAGAAAAATATCTTTATGGCAAGGGTTATCAAGCATGGGAACAGGCTGACGAGGGAAGTGGTTGAGGCAGCATGCCTGCAGGTATTTAAAAGATGTGTAGCCGTGGCGCTCGGGGACATGGTTTACTGGTGGAGTTGGCAGGGTGAGGTTTGCGGTTGGACTCGATGGTCTTAACGGTCTTTTCCGACCTCAGTGATTCGATGATTCTGTGATTTCTCTATAAGGTTGCCCAGAGTGGAGCCAGGGGTTGGACTCGATGACCCTCGGGGGTCCCTTACAACTCGGGACGTTCCGTGAGTGATTGTCAGATTGCCGTCGGCAGGCAGGCGGCAAGCGATCCGAAATAAAGCAGCACGCAAGCTGCCGTGAAGAAAACGAACTCGAGCCCAGCCTTCACCAGGCCGCCAGGGCAGCCGTGAGTCGCTGATCCGGGGTGAGGCCGAAGGCCGCGGCTGGCCGGCGGGCGTGCCTGTGATGCGCTCCGGCACCTGTGACATCAGAGGGGACGCGTCACAATGGCGGGGGGGTATAAAAGGCACCAGCCGGCAGCGCTGCGCCAGTACAGCCTGGGCGAGCGGTGAGTGCGCAGGCGGGGGGAGGCTGGGCTGGACGAGGGCCGGGTTCTCAGCCTGCATCGAGGGCCCAGCTGCTGGCGGGAGCACCTCGGGCAGGGCACGGTGCCGCCGCCACCGGGGCTGGGCGCAGGCCTTGCTGCCTCCCAGCTGCCTCGCCCCCTCTCCTACCTGCCCCCAGCTCCCTGCGGCTCCCGGCCCTGCTCCCCCCGGCGCCAGCTCCCTCCCTCCCAGCCCCACTGAACCCCGTCTCTCCCTCCTCCTGCAGGCCATGGCTGTGATACAATTCTTCACCCTGGTTGTTGAAAGCATCCTCTGGAATGCTCATGTGGTCGGTGATGAGCTGGATGAAGAGACACGCGAGCACATGCGGCAGCGTGAGGAGTACCTGAGCTGGAAGATGACTCAGATGCTGCAGCAGCTTGAGCAGGGAACCCAGGAGCAGAGCGGCTTTGCCTGGGGAGCCCTGCTCTTTGGTGCCTTGCAGCAGTGGCAGTTCTGGGCCGTTGCTGGAGTCCTGCTCCTGCTCTTCGGGCTCTGCTGGTGGCTCAGGAAAAGGAGCCAAGAGGTGGACGGCAGCAGTGACGAGGAGGGCTCCAGCAGTGACAGGGAGCAGGTGGAAGAGGAGGCGGAAGAAGACGACAGTGACAGTGAGAATGACCTGGGAAGTTTTTTCGAGGAGCACATACAGTCGCCAGTTCAGAACCTAGCCAGGGACTGTCAGGTGGTAGAGGACATCATTGACAACTTCATCAATATCTTCAGAACAATCTTGTCAAACAGTTTCTTCCCAGTGCTGCAACCTGCCATCGGGGTGGGCAGTGCCTTCGAAGGTTGGAGTCCCCGTGAGGAAGACATCATCTACCGCCTGCTTGTGCCCCTGAAGCCCCCCCGTGGGCACGTCTTCCACCTGGAGTTGGGCAACAGGGGGGAGACGCCAGCGAGGAACTTCTGCGTCCGCGTGGAGCTGGAGTGCACCTGCAGGAGGGAGCAGCTAGCAGGAGAGATGCTGTGCTTCCTCCACTGCCCCGAGGAGGAGCTAAGGAGGAATCAGGACCGCAGCCTCCTACACACCCTCTGCACTGGCTCCTACCTAGATGTGCAGAAAACTGCCCGCTGGTTCTATCAACTGGTGCAAGCATCCTGGGTGGCTTTGCCTCAGTCATCCATATGGCGTCTAACCATGCTGCCCTTTAGTCGCTCCTGCAAATTCCAGGTGACAGAACACAACAACAAAACCCACACTATTGAGATGATGTTTGGGGTGCAGCAAGGCAATTCGGACATCTTTGTGAGCAGCCAGAATACGGAGGCCATCTTCACCCCAAGCACGACGTGGCCAGAGAGCTACGCTGTGGCAGAGGCAAAGTTCTTCAGGCATATGGCCAGGCAGGTCCCGCATGACAGCTTCCACCTCAGATGCCTGCAGGTCTACGCCCGCATCCTGGTGGGCACAGGCTTTTCCACCTATACCTTGAAGACAGTTGTGATGCACCTCCTGACCACCATACCCCTGTCAGGCTGGCGCAGGAGGCATTTCGTGCGGCAGATGGAAGATATCATGCAATACCTGCACCACTGCCTGGAGGAGAAACGCCTCGACCACTTCTTCTTCGGCAACGAGAGGGTGCCTGAGGAGATAGTCTTGCCCCCCGCCTTCCAAAGGGCCGAACCACTCAATCTCTTCCAGCACCTGGTGCAGGATCCGGCCGCCCACAACGAGGCAATGCTTGAGTATAGGCATCTGCGAGAACGGTTCATAACTCTGCTGTTCCACGGACACTGAAAGAGATCTTCACGCACGGAGCTGTGTTTGCTGGACTCATGGCTGATGGCAGACTACCACCTCATACCAGACTACCACCTCATACCGCAGGGAAAAAGAGGCCTTCCCCCTCTGAGAGAGTCCATTCCCCCCGGGAGATCCACCGTGCGCAAAGGTGTCAATAAATCTCTTGTTTGGACAAAGGCTGTGTCCGTGAGTGTCCGTGCGTCTCTGGGTCGGGGAGTGCGGGCACAGGGTGCTGACAGCTCAGCTGCCACGGCGTCGGGGAGCATCTTGCAGAAGAGCTGGTGCAGTGGGCTCCGGTCTCAGCAAGTCACTGGGCTTTGGCTTCCCGGGTGCTGCGGGTTAATGCCAGCAGGCAGCTTGGCATCATCACGCAGCTACTCAGTGCCTTGCCCGCAGGGGCACGGTGGAGAGAATCGGAAGGGTAAAAGTGGGAAAGCTTGCGGCTTGAGAGAGGACAGTGCAGTAGGTAAAGCACGAGCTACACGCCCAGGCAAAGCAACGTAAAGAATTCATTCACTCCTGCCCTGGTCTGCCGAGCAGACCTGCCTTTTGGGGAAGCCTTCTGCCTCCCTGCGGCTCGGGTTGAAGGCGTTACCAGGAAACTCCGGAGCCTCGTACGGCCCTCACTGTTAGCCGGTGTTGCTTTTTCGTGTGCGGGGCTGACTGAAAGAGCTTTAAACTAGGTTTTGCGGGGGGAAGGGGTAAAATCAGTCCTGCTAGTGATAAGCTGGATCGATGGGCTGAGGCCAACTGTATGGCATTCAACAAGTCTAAGTGCCGGGTCCTGCACTTGGTTTTTAACAGCCCCACACAATGCTATAGGCTTGGGGAAGAGTGGCTGGAAAGCTGCCTGGCGGAAAAGGACCTGGGGGTGTCGGTCGACGGCCGGCCGGTGGCCCAGGTGGCCAAGAGGGCCAGGAGCATCCTGGCTTGTATCAGAAATAGTGTGGCCAGCAGGACTAGGGAAGTGATTCCCCACCCCCGGACTCGGCACTGGTGAGACCGCACCACAAATAGCATCCTTGTTTTGGGCCCCTCACCAGAGGAAAGATGTTGAGGTGCTGGAGCATGTCCAAAGAAGAGACATGTAAAAGTTTCACGTAAACATGGTGCTTCGGGACATGGTTTAGTGGTGGAGTTGGAATGATGTTGGACTCGATGATCTTAAACGTTTTTTCCAACCTAAATGATTCTATAATTCTGTGTTACCTACAGTAATGTAGGCTCTACTGATTTCAGAAGAATGCTTCCCGTGCGTGGGGTACTCACTTATGTAAGTGTCAGAGCTTGTTCCCATGAGCTTCAATGAGAATTTGGCTGCCATTGAGAAGAATTTGTAGGGTGGGAGAGCAAAGTCGTCAAATGAAGGTATTGACTTTGGAACAGAGACCGGACAGATTGGAGCTTGGCTGTACCACGGACATTCTTAAGACTCAGAATAACTTGCTTGACCTTAGATTTTCCAGCATTTTCATTTGCTTTGTGCACAATTTCTTTGTTATTTCAGCAGATGCACTGCTTTAATCGTGAGAAAACAGTGAAGCAAATCAGCCTTTGAAGAAGCATTTAAAATGTGCCACCTATTCTGCTCTTCAAGCTTTTAGGTTTGTATTGAGTTTGATCATACAAGAAAAGGCAGAGACTCTGGAATTAGCTTTGCAGAACTGGTGTAAACAAGAAGTGGCAAACGGCTTCACTCTGTCAAGTGCAGGTTGTCCTTTCACACATAAATCTGTTTGACCTCAGAGGAAAACAGGAAAACTATGAATGAAGGTAAGTAGCTTTGCATACGCTTAAAGTTTAAAGATTTTCTTCAGAGTTACTGGAAAAGGGGTTGTAGAAACAGGATGTGTCATGCTTCCTCTCACTTCTTTTGAAGCTACAGGGTGTCGAAGGTGTGTTTCCTCCTCACATTTAAACTATTTCTATACAAATAATGGCACCTATGGCTTCACTGTTTTGTGTCTCTCAGACTCCCAGCCCTGTAAGACAAGAGAAATCCCTTTACACGTACAAATATAGCATTTCCTTGTCTGCACAGCAGACATTGAAGACAATACGGGTGGATTCTTTCCTCAATGCATCTGAGGGGAAAATAGATGGAAAACCCACGAAACCCAGGGAGGATGGTGACAATTTTGATATTGACTTCAGTTGCAGTGTTTTAATCAGGGTGGGTAAGGTGCCAGGAAACCTCATCTTTCTGTATTGGTTTTGTCTGGCAAGGTTTTGGTAGTGGGGGGGGGGTTACAGGGGTGGCTTCTGTAAGAAGCTGCTGGAAGCTTCCCCTGTGTTCGAGAGAGAGCGAGCCTATACCAGCCGGCTCTGAGATGCACCCGCCGCTGGCCAAGGCCGAGCCTATCAGTGATAGTGGTAACGCCTCTGTGATAACATCTTTAAGAAGGAAAAAAAAGTTGGGACGCGAGAAAACAGCCGCCGGAGTGAGGAGTGAGAACATGTAAGAGAAACAAGCCTGCGGACACCAAGGTCAGTGCAGAAGGAGGGGGAGGAGATGCTCCAGGCGCCGGAGCGAAGATTCCCCTGCAGCCCGTGGTGAAGACCCTGGTGAGGCAGGCTGTTCCTCTGCAGTCCAGGGAGGTCCACGGTGGAGCAGATCTCCACCTGTAGCCCGTGGAGGACCCCACCCCGGAGCAGGTGGGTTCCCGAAGGAGGCTGTGACCCCGTGGGAACCCTGCGCTGGAGCAGGTTCCTGGCAGGACCTGCGGATCTGTGGAGAGAGGAGCTCACGGAGCAGGTTTTCTGGCAGGACTTGTGACCCCGTGGGGGACCCACGCTGGAGCAGTGTGCTCCTGAAGGACTGCACACCGTGGAATGGACCCATGCTGGAGCAGTTCGTGAAGAACTGCAGCCCGTGGGAATGGCCCACGTTGGAGGAGTTCGTGGAGGAACTGTCTCCCGTGGGTGGGACCCCACGCTGGAGCAGGGGAAGAGTGTGATCAGCCCTCGCCCTGAGGAGGTGAAGCGCCAGAAAATAATGTGTGATGACCATAAACCCCATCCCTGTCCCCCTTTGCCGCTGGGGGGGCTTGGTGGTGAAATCCGGGAGTGAAGTTGTGCCCGGGAAGAAGGGAGGGGTGGTGGGAAGGTGTTCTGTGATTTTGTTTTATTTCTCATTACCTTACTCTGGTGATTTGTAATAAATTGAGTTAATTTTCCCAAATTGAGTCTGTTTTGCCCGTGACGGTAATAGTGAATGATCTCTCCTGTCCTTATCTCGACCCGCAAGCCTTTTGTTATATTTTCTCTCCCCTGTCTAGCTGAGGATGGGGGAGTGATAAAACGGCTTTCGTGGGCACCTGGTGTTCAGCCAGGGTCAACCCATCACACTTTCTCACGATGTCTCCTCTGAAGCGTGTCTATACGAAGCTGGGTTTCCCTCTAGCCCCATCTCCAAGGTGGCAGGTTTAATGTTTGCGCATGCATGTCCAGAAGCCCTTGACTGCAAGGAAGCATTCAGAAGATTGGTGACCTTTGTTTTCCTCTGGCGCTGGAAGCGGGAATACACACCATCTTTTCACAATCTGTTTCTTTATACCTGCCTGCGAGTCTTTAATAACCACTACAGATTCTTCCGACATGAGAGGAGCGTCCCATCACACAGCATCTTGTTCTTACTCGGGTTGACACTTGCAGAGGGGAAGAGGAAGAGAAAGCACAGTATCTGTTCACTACCGGGATCTTCACAAATAAGTTGCTTTGGGGAAGAAGAGAAGGAGGAGCCCATATTCACGCAGTGGAGTGCTCTACTTGAAGCCATTCCTCATAAAGGTAAGAATAATTTCTGTTAGCCGTGACTGTGCTCTTCTCCTTATTTTGCCTAGATTAAAAGCTGCAGACCATGCTCTTAGTGGAGGCTGCTGGAGCTGTGCACTTGTTGTAGCTACTGAATGAGAGTCACTGAGGGAAGGGGGATCTGGGCTGAGCCAAAGCACTGTCATTGACTCCTTCCCACCCAGGGGTCTGGACGCTGGGCTAGCCTGCCACCACTCACCCCAGTCATGAAAACTGAGCACTTCCTAAGTGCTGGGAGCTTCTGTAGGTACAACATCCTTATCTGAGGGCTGATGCTGACACCTCACACCTGCTTCATAACCACAGGGATAACCTGTCTAGACTGCTGGGAAGGTAAATTCAGATAGTGTCTCTGATGAACCAGCCACCATTATCCCTGGGCACTGGGTGATCATGAATACATCCCGCCTAGATGCAAGTTAATACAACCCGCCTAGATGCTAGCTAATCAAAACAAATTGCTGGTGAGGGCAGCTCTTCTTTCATGTTCCTCAAGACCTTGGGCCATCTGGACTGGCAGACCTATTCAATGCTGCTCATTCCTCAAGAAGGAGCTGAAGAAGCAAACATAAGGTCTCGCCACTGCAGTTGTCAGTTGTGGGAAACCAACAGAGCCAGCTATCAGGCAGTAACACTTCTCCATAACTCATAAATTGACAGGAGGACTTCTGTTGGCCCAGTTCAACCTCCCCTTGGGACTGCCCCACTGCCACCTAATCTGTAGGTGGCAGTTACAGCAACAACAGGATCTATAAGGGTGCAGGAGGCTGTGAGTGGGCTGGGGTATAGTTTTCTGGCAAGGACTGGCAGCAGAACCTAGGAATCATGGCACTGCGGACACTTGTGCCAGGGTGCTGGGAGGACTGGGAGCTCCCTCAGGGCCTGGGAGTCGGGAGTTGAGTGTGCTAACAGCATCCCTCCGTCTCTGACACTCCAGTGTCCCGTCCCCCTCTCCCCCCATGCACTCCCCCAACAGGAGGGGAAGTGGGACAACATCCATGAACACCCCAAAACTCAGGAGAAATGGGGAATCCTCCTGAGCACCCCGAATTGGGTGGGAAAGTGGTAACCTGCTCTGGGCCCCCCAAATTAGGAGAGGGAAATGACCACCCCACCCCCCCCACCCCCAGCACCCAATATGGGAGGAACGGGAACACAAATTCCCACAGACTGTGGGGAAAATTAGGACACCCCTTGAGTGGAAATGGGGGACCCTCCAATTTTTGGGGGGCAGAAATAGGGAACCTCACTGGAGCCCCTAAAAGGGGGGCAGAATTAGGATGCCCCCAAACCCCCTCCAGGGCTGGCCAGTGACCCCCAAAAGCCCCTCCCAGGGACCCTCCAGTCTGGGTCAGAGGTATAACAAGAACCCCCAAACCCCCTCAGAAACACCCCTAAGCAGCTCAGAGGTATAATGAGAATGCCCAAATGTCCCCAGGGACCTCCCCTGCCCATACAGCCCAGGGGTATAACGGGGAGCCCCAACACCACCCACCCCCGGACCTCCACCATGCAGCCCAAGGCTTATCACAGGGACCTCCAACCCCCCCCAGGGAACTGGCATGCAGGCCAGGGGTATGACAGGGACAGCCCACCCCCAGAACACTCACTCCACTGTGGGCCTGGGGTACAATGGGGACGCCGTCTCCTGGGGACCCTCCCCTGTGTCTGGGGGGTGCAATGGAGACTCCTGCTGCCCACCCCCCCCCACCTGTGGCCAGGCCCTCGGTGATTGCGAGCTGGAGGACAGTGTCATCACGGATGGGCCACTTGGGGGGCTTGAGGGTGATGGCCGCCAACCCCCCCAGCTCAGCCAGCTCAGCGTGGATCCGGAGTCCTGAGGTGCAGTACTCCCAGCGGCCCCCCCCAGTACCCAAGCGCATCCCCCACCCCACTCAGCACCATGGCTGCTTCGTAGGCTTCCACCGAGGGCACCCTGGGACAAACAGTGGGGTTTCAGGGGGTGCCAGCAGTGGGGGGGATGGCGATGGGGATGAGTGATGAGGGACTCCAGGGCCTCTCTTCCTAGGGGGTAGCAGGGAGGCGAAAGGGGCACCCTGAGAGGACTGGGGGACACCCACGAGGGAGACAGGGGACACCCAAAGAGACCTGAGGGGTGCCGCAAAGGGGCATGGAGGCACGTGGGAGGCATCCAAAGGGGCACACAGGCACATGGGAGGCACCCAAAAGGTCGGGGGGGAACCCAAAGGGGACACCCAGGGGGGACAAAGGCCTCTGAAGGATTTGGGGCACAGAGGGATGGGTTTTAGCAAGCCCCAGGGGAAGGCAGTGACAGGGAGAAAAGGAGCATCTCCAAGGAAAAATGTTTCTGCCAAATATTTTCCCATATTTATCTCACTG
This sequence comes from Astur gentilis, assembly GCF_929443795.1. NCBI lineage: Eukaryota > Metazoa > Chordata > Aves > Accipitriformes > Accipitridae > Astur > Astur gentilis. The sequence goes on from NC_064904.1 coordinate 17,383,632, forward strand.
GCTTGGGGCAAAAAACGTGGCCCCAAGCCATCGTTTGGGGTGAAATCCCCCAAAACTGCTATTGCCTGGGTCCCGCCAGGATGGGGCAGTGATAAGCAGCCCTGCTTTGACAGCTGGGGTCAGCTCTGACCTAAAACTGCTGGGTTTTGCTATTCAAAAATAGTAAAATGAATGTTTGGTGGTGGGCAGCAAGCGGTTAAAAGATCATCCTTAAATTTCAGAGCTTTAGTTACGAGTCAAGCAGCAAAGCCTCAGCACAGGCCCCGTGCCGGTCCCAGAGAGGTGCAACTCTCGGCTCCCCAGCACCAGGTTTTCATCTTTCTTTTTGGCCCAAATTATGCCAAACAAAAAGTAACAATTTTTCGGACGTATTTTTGCTTGGACATACAGAAATTGAGGTTTCATCCTGCCACGCTCCAAAGATGTGTTCAGGCCCTAAACGGGAAGCTATGGACCGTGTGGTCCAGGACCAGGAAAGGGGCAGGGTCCCCCCAGACCCTGTGGGTCAGGTCTAGGACAGGGGCAGGACATCTGCAAGCCCTGGAGGTCATGGACCAGACAGGGACAGGCACCCCAAACCCCATGGGTCAGGGCCAGGACCACTGCAAGCCTTGAGGCTGGGTAGCTGAAAGGGCAGGATCAGGCCCCTTGCTTGTTAAAATTCTGGTGATGTCACGTGTAGCTGAGTGACCCTGGCCTGTGCAGGTGCTTGGGATGTCCTGTGTGGCTGAGTAGCTGTTTCTGGCAGGGTCAGGCCCCTGACTTCTGCAGGTGCTTTTGATGTTTGTGACTGTTCCTTCAGCTCCTGCTTCAGTTTTGGCTAACGCAGCTCATGCTGAGGCCTCACGGATGCTGGCAGCAGCAACACTAGGTCAGAGCAAGAGCACCCTGTAGGCAGGACAGGTTGCCAGAAAGAGCTAAAAAGGTGTGCTGGCTTTACGTGGCAAGGGTTTGGTAGCAGGAGGGTTACAGGGGTGGCTTTTGTGAGAAGCTGCTTCCCCCATGTCCAACGGAGCCAACGCCAGCCGGCTCCAAGATGGACCCGCTGCTGGCCAAGGCCAAGCCCATCAGCGATAGTGGTAGCGTCTCTGGGACAACATATTTAAGAAGGGGGGGAAAACTGCTGTGCAACAGCAGGTGGCAGAGAGGAGTAAGAATATGTGAGGGAAACAACCCTGCAGACACCAAGGCCAGAGGAGAAGGAGGGGGAGGAGGTGCTCCAGGCGCTGGAGCAGAGATCCCTCTGCAGCCCGTGGTGGTCCACGGTGGAGAGGATATCCACCTGCAGCCCATGGACGACCCCACGCCGGAGCAGGTGGGTGCCCGAAGGAGGCTGTGACCCCGCGGGGGACCCACACTGGAGCAGCCTGTGCCTGAAGGACTGCACCCTGTGGAAGGAACCCACGCTGCAGCAGTTCGTGGGGAACTGCAGCCCATGGGAAGGACCCACGCTGGACACATTCATGGAGGACTGTCTCCCGTAGAAGGGACCCCACGCTGGAGCAGGGGAAGAGTGATGACTGCTGCCCCTGAGAAGGAAGGAGCGCCATAGGCAACGTGCGATGAACTGCACCCAACCACGATTCCCCGTCACCCTGCGCCGCTGGGAGGGAAGGAGGGAGAGAATTTGGGAGTGAAACTGTGACTGGGAAGAAGGGAGGGGCAGGAGGACGGTGTTTTAAAATTTGGTTTTATTTCTCATTACCCTAATCAGTTAGCAATCAATTACATTAATTTACCCAGGTCAAGTCTGTTTTGCCCGTGATGGTAATTGCTGAGTAAATTCCCATCAACCAAGACCCCCCGGATCCCTTTCCAGAGCCCATACCTTCCCGTCGGCCGCCTAAGTTCCCAAAGGAGACTCCTGGTCAGCCGAGCCACCCTTCTGCCCCTCTTGCTTGACTTGCGACGCATTGCAATTGCCCGCTCCTGTGCCCTTAAGAAGCGGCTCTTAAAAAGTGACCGGCATGTACGGGCAACGATACCCTCGAAAGCAGATTCCCAGGGGACCTTGCTAACGAGCTCCTTGAGCAGCCTAAAGTCTGCTCTCCCAGAAGCCAGGGGAGTAGCTCTGCGGACAGGGTTTCCCACATCGCCAACGATTTTAAACTCGACCGTTTTCTGATCGCTATGGCCAAGACAGCCACCAATCATCACTTCACCCACAAGACCCTCTCTATGTACGAACAACAGGCCTAGGAGGGCACCCTTCCTAGTCGGCTCCCGTAGTACCCGTATCAAAGAGTTGTCTTCAACGTGGGCTTCAGGAATTTCCCGGGCCTCTTCATGTCTGCTCTGTGACAGCCCCAGTTCGCAGCTGGGCAGCTGAAGCCGCCCATAAGGACGACACAGGGCGACTGATCCAGAGATTTCCCGTGATTCCTTATAGATTCATACGTTGGCGTCCTCATCCTGGCTGGGTGATCCATAGCAGACTCCTGCAAGGACGTCCGCTTTCTTAGCTTTTCCCCGAATCTTTACGCAGAGGCTCTCAGCCATGTCGTCCCCAGCCGCAAGCGCTGTACAGTCCGACCCCTCCTTTACATACAGTGCTGCCCCTCCGCCTTGCCTGCCCTGCCTCTCTCTCCCGAAGAGCCTGGAAGGGTCCGTCACTGCACTCCAGTCACAGGACTCTTCCCAGCAAGTGTCCCTTAGGCCAGCGATGTCGTTGCTCTGGGACCGAGCCGAGGCCTCTAGCTCCTCCTGCCTCTTCCTCGCACCGCGCGCTTGAGCCTACAAACGTTTCCAATGCGCTCCCGTGTCCTCGGCACATCGTGGAGCAGAGCGAAAGCTCTGCGCACTGTTCCTCCAACATTGTCGCGCCATCCCCAGCTTATCACTAGCAGGACTGATTTTACCCCTTCCCCCCTCCAAACCTAGTTTAAAGCTCTTTCAGTCAGCCCCGCACACGAAAAAGCAACACCGGCTAACAGTGAGGGCCGTACGAGGCTCAGGAGTTTCCTGGTAACGCCTTCAACCCGAGCCGCAGGGAGGCAGAAGGCTTCCCCAAAAGGCAGGTCTGCTCGGCAGACCAGGGCAGGAGTGAATGAATTCTTTACGTTGCTTTGCCTGGGCGTGTAGCTCGTGCTTTACCTACTGCACTGTCCTCTCTCAAGCCGCAAGCTTTCCCACTTTTACCCTTCCGATTCTCTCCACCGTGCCCCTGCGGGCAAGGCACTGAGTAGCTGCGTGATGATGCCAAGCTGCCTGCTGGCATTAACCCGCAGCACCCGGGAAGCCAAAGCCCAGTGACTCGCTGAGACCGGAGCCCACTGCACCAGCTCTTCTGCAAGATGCTCCCCGACACCGTGGCAGCTGAGCTGTCAGCACCCTGTGCCCGCACTCCCCGACCCAGAGACGCACGGACACTCACGGACACAGCCTTTGTCCAAACAAGAGATTTATTGACACCTTTGCGCACGGTGGATCTCCCGGGGGGAATGGACTCTCTCAGAGGGGGAAGGCCTCTTTTTCCCTGCGGTATGAGGTGGTAGTCTGGTATGAGGTGGTAGTCTGCCATCAGCCGTGAGTCCAGCAAACACAGCTCCGTGCTTGAAGATCTCTTTCAGTGTCTGTGGAACAGCAGCCTTATGAGCTGATGTTGCAGCTCATCGAACTGACGCATTGCCTCGTTGTGGGCGGCCGGATCCTGCACCAGGTGCTGGAAGAGATTGAGTGGTTCGGCCCTTTGGAAGGCGGGGGGCAAGACTATCTCCTCAGGCACCCTCTCGTTGCCGAAGAAGAAGTGGTCGAGGCGTTCCTCCTCCAGGCAGCGGTGCAGGTATTGCATGATATCTTCCATCCGCCGCACGAAATGCCTCCTGCGCCAGCCTGACGGGGGTATGGTGGTCAGGAGGTGCATCACAACTGTCTTCAAGGTATAGGTGGAAAAGCCTGTGCCCACCAGGATGCGGGCGTAGGCCTGCAGGCATCTGAGGTGGAAGCTGTCATGCGGGACCTGCCTGGCCATATGCCTGAAGAACTTTGCCTCTGCCACAGCGTAGCTCTCTGGCCACGTCGTGCTAGGGGTGAAGATGGTCTCCGTATTCTGGCTGCTCACAAAGATGTCCGAATTGCCTTGCTGCACCCCAAATACTATCTCAATGAAGAGCGTTCTTCCGGAGGTGTTTGTCAGCTGCAGCTTGCAGGAGCGGCTGGAGGGCAGCACCGTCATATTATAGCTAAGTGGCAGAGCCAGCAGCGCCGAGGCTGACCTCACGAAATTCTGGAACCAGCGGGCAGTTTTCTGCACATCTAGGTAGGAGCCAGTGCAGAGGGTGCGTAGGAGGCCGCGGATCTGATTCCTTCTTGGCTCCTCCTCGGGGCGGTGGAGTAAGCACAGAAACTCTCCTGCCAGCTGCTCCCTCCCGCAGGTGCACTCCAGCTGCACGCGGACATGGAAGTTCCTCGCTGGCCTCTCCCAAGTGTTGCCCAACTCCAGGTGGAAGGCGTGCCCATGGGGGGGCTTCAGGGGCACAAGCAGGCGGTAGATGATGTCTTCCTCACGGGGACTCCAACCTTCAAAGACTCTGCCCACCCCAATGGCAGGTTGCAGCACTGGGAAGAAAGTATTTGACAAGATTGTTCTGAAGATATTGATGAAGTTGTCAATGATGTCCTCTACCTCCTGACAGTCCCTGGCTAGGTTCTGAACTGGCCACTGTATGTGCTCCTCGAAAAAACTTCCCAGGTCATTCTCACTGTCACTGTCGTCTTCCGCCTCCTCTTCCACCTGCTCCCTGTCACTGCTGGAGCCCTCCTCGTCACTGCTGCCGTCCACCTCTTGGCTCCTTTTCCTGAGCCACCAGCAGAGCCCGAAGAGCAGGAGCAGGACTCCAGCAACGGCCCAGAACTGCCACTGCTGCAGGGCACCAAAGAGCAGGGCTCCCCAGGCAAAGCCGCTCTGCTCCTGGGTTCCCTGCTCCAGCTGCTGCAGCATCTGAGTCATCTTCCAGCTCAGGTACTCCTCACGCTGCCACATGTGCTCGCGTGTCTCTTCATCCAGCTCATCACCGACCACATGAGCATTCCAGAGGATGCTTTCAACAACCAGGGTGAAGAATTGTATCACAGCCATGGCCTGCAGGAGGAGGGAGAGAAGGGGTTCAGTGGGGCTGGGAGGGAGGGAGCTGGCGCCGGGGGGAGCAGGGCCGGGAGCCGCAGGGAGCTGGGGGCAGGTAGGAGAGGGGGCGAGGCAGCTGGGAGGCAGCAAGGCCTGCGCCCAGCCCCGGTGGCGGCGGCACCGTGCCCTGCCCGAGGTGCTCCCGCCAGCAGCTGGGCCCTCGATGCAGGCTGAGAACCCGGCCCTCGTCCAGCCCAGCCTCCCCCCGCCTGCGCACTCACCGCTCGCCCAGGCTGTACTGGCGCAGCGCTGCCGGCTGGTGCCTTTTATACCCCCCCGCCATTGTGACGCGTCCCCTCTGATGTCACAGGTGCCGGAGCGCATCACAGGCACGCCCGCCGGCCAGCCGCGGCCTTCGGCCTCACCCCGGATCAGCGACTCACGGCTGCCCTGGCGGCCTGGTGAAGGCTGGGCTCGAGTTCGTTTTCTTCACGGCAGCTTGCGTGCTGCTTTATTTCGGATCGCTTGCCGCCTGCCTGCCGACGGCAATCTGACAGAACGTCCCGAGTTGGAAGGGACCCCCGAGGGTCATCGGGTCCAACCCCTGGCTCCGCACGAGGCAACCTCCAGTATGTATCGTAGGATGAGACTATGTGCAAAGGCTTCTTGAATAGCATCAGGCTTGGGGCCGTGACCCTTTCCGGGCAGGGGCTTGTTCCGCTGCTTGACCACCCTCTCGCTGAAGAAGTTGTTCCTTATATCCCATCGGAACTGCCCGTGACGCAGCTTTAAGCCGTTCCTTCACGTCTTGCGCCGCTGAGGCTCAGACAATCTAAGGAAACATTTTAAAATCAACATGTCTGTTCTTCAATGAAAATTGTCTAGAACTCCAAGAACATTAGTAAACCAGCGGTTCAGTGACGTCAGGGGAAACGAATACTACACAAGCAACATTGGTGTGAAAGGAACTAGGCCTTAAGCCTCATTGTTTTAAGACTATTCATATTAGACGTATAACTAATGATTAGAAATTGTTTTAGATATGATTAATAGAATGTAGGTGCTTATAAAACAATATCTATGAGCTGCTTAATTGTTCTCTGAGACTCCCTCTTCATGGCTGGCTTAAAATCCAGCCAAGCTGTACCAAGAGAGGAAGGATCATACCTCTTAGACCTAAGAGGTGGGAGTCAGTGATGGACTTTAGAGCAAGATAAATTAATGAAATAACCTGAGCGGTTTCTTTAGAAATTCATAGGCCCCTTTGAAGTGTAAGAAGATGATGGTGACCGGAGACCTTCTGCCTACGACTACCAATCTCAGAAGAACCGAGACATGAGAATGGAGCATGGATGAGGTAAGATGATGAGCGATAACGATATGAGAGCAGAAAATGGGCTGGAAAATTACAGAGGCTTTGGACTGGGAGAATGGGTGGCAAAAGGGTACGTAAGGTTTGGAAACTTTTGGGAGTGCGCCATTCACTGCGGTGGTGGCCCAGCTCGGAGCTGTTAATAAAGCAAACGTAGAGAAACCCATGGCTGAAAATCCTTTCACAATTAGAACGCTTAAGCTTTAGAAAGAGTAACCCAGCATGCTCATATCACGGACCCTCATGGACGCGGCTTTTGCTCAGAGAAGCGGTTTACTGACATCTTGGCTGCTGCTGCGGTGACACCCGCCCTCCTCAAGAGCGTGGGGGAGTTTCTTTCGTGGGGGTACATTCGATGCTCTTCAGTGGTGATGCAGCTGGGGGTTTCTTGGGATGGGGAGCGTTTCTGGCTGACGGACCTGGGGACGGTCAATCGACAACGTCCCGAGTAGCCCATCGGGCTGGGGGTGCGGAGCCCAAGGAGAGAGGAGACTCCGTTCCTGTTCGGGTCAAGGCACTGTCGGGGTCAACGGAGGGGGTGCAAAAGGCCCCCTGTGTTCAGGAGACGTATGTCTGTGGGTGCTGGTCTCTTCTGTCAGGTGGCTGCAGGTAGGGCGGGAGGAGATGGCCTCAAGCTGCGGCAAGGGAGATTGAGGTTTTTGGCTGAGGGGGCTGTCAAAGGGTGGCTGCCCTGGGAAGTGGCTGCGTCACCGTCCCTGGAGGTATTCAAAAAACACGTCAGGACACGGTTTAGTGGGCACGGTCGGTGGTTGGACTCGACGATCCTGACGGTCTTTTCCAACCCAGACGATCCCAAGACTCTCTGACAGGGGGCAGGCAGCGAGGGATGGCGACGCCCACCGAGGTGGGCCCCCGCCACCTCAGACCTCTTCTCAGAGGGCTACGGACGCTTCAGAAAGCCTCCGAGGCCGCCCCTCAGAGAAAGGGCTGAGCGCACCCCGCAAAAACCGCCCCTCACCGCCCGGCCCGCGTAGGCGCCGCGGCTCTCGGGCGCGAGGGCGGGGCGGGGCCGGAGGGCGGCGCGAGGGTTGGGCGGGCGGGGGGGGCGGGGCCGGAGGGGGGGCGGGGCCGGAGGGCGGCGCGAGGGTTGGGCGGGCGGGGGGGGGGCGGGGCCGGAGGGCGGGCGGGGCCGGAGGGCGGCGCGGCGGGCGGCGGGCAGGTCCGGCAAGGCAGTCGCAAGCCCCGCCCCGAACGCCGCCCCGCCCCTGGCGCGGGCCTGACCCCCGTCCCCGGGGCGGGCCGGGTCGGCGGGCCGATCCCGGAGGGGATGAGCCCGATCCCGGAGGGGATGATGAGCGGCGGAGGAAAGCCGGCAGCCGGTGGAATCGCCAGAGGGGAGAATCGGAGACCGAAGGGAGACGCCGGCAGCCGCCCCCCCGCTCGCGCGGCACTGCGAGGGGAACGGGAAGAGGCAAGAAGCTGGGAGCTGCGGTTCGGGGTTCGGGCCGCCCGGGCCCAGGCCGCGCGGCGAGTTCTTCCCCGGGGTCTGCTGCTGAGGAGCCTTCTCCACGTTCCTGCGGGTCCAGGACGGGTGAGCTCGGAGTTCCTGACTGATCCAGGGGCCCGAATTAGTGTTTTAAATACAAACAGCTAGCTGATGAGCTAGGAGCCAAACCCTCCAGAAAGACTACCAGCATAAGAGGAGTGCCAGGGGCGGCAGAAAAGTGTCCCCTAGCTCCAACTGAGCTCAGGCTGCCTGGGGACGACGAGAGAGGGAGGGCTGTGGAAGTGGCTGCGAGCTCTTCCGAGGGGAATGCGCGAGGATTCGATGTGCTGGCAGGCAAACGGTGGTATCTACGCGATGGCAGGGTGCGGAGCTGTGGAGGCAGAGGGGCAGAGGCTACCCACGTGAAAACTTTGTGGGTTGCTCCTGCGCTCCCGCCCTCTAAGGTAACCCATGTCTCTCGATACCCGCTACCAAATGGGGGATTTCGGAAGGAATTAACGACCTCGAGAAAAGACAGATCATAAGTGGCACGCGTTCCCCTTGTAATTCTCCAGCTTGGCCAGTCCGTAAACCGGGTGGGAGGTGGCAACTAACGATTGATTGTAGGAAATGAAACAGCTAATACCCCCCCATTAACTGCTGCCATCCCAAGCATAACCTAAATCGTAACGGCAATACAGGCAGCTGCCCACCCCTGGACGCTGCTTTAGATGTCAAGGAGATGTTTTTTATGATTCCCCTAAGGCAAGAGAGCAAACCTCAGTTCGCATTTACTTGGGAGGGGGCACAACTTCCCCGAGGATACAGGCACTCTCCTACCGTTGCCCACGGTGCCTTAGCCAAGCTTCTCAATGCTGTGGAAGTGCCGTAAGGCATCCATATATATCAATATATAGACGATATCGTAGTTGGTGGAGATAACAAGGAACAGGTAGGGCAAGTGGCTGAAGCCATCTGCAGTCTGTTGACCAAGAATGGGCTAGACGTTCCGCTTTCTAAATGTCGAGGTCCCGGACAAGAAATTAAATTCCTAGGAGCCTGGTGGGTAGCTGGAGCAGTCACGGTACCTGATGACGCTCTGTCAGCGATTGAGAAGGGACAGACTCCAGGCAAGAAGATGGAATTACAGCAGCTGCTAGGCACCTTGGGCTACTGGGGAAAACACATACCCGGGCTCTCAGTGATTGCCCACCCTCTGTATGACTTGCTTTGAAAGAAAAGGAAATGGGGTTGGACTCCGCAACATACAGAAGCTCTCAGTATCCTGAAAGATGAGCTCAAGGCCTACCAGAGGCCAGGCCCGTTGCAGCCGCGAGATCCTTTAAGGGTGGACTGGGGATTTGCTGCACATGCTTCGCACTGTGGCATGTTTCAGAAGGGACCGCCAACACCGGCGAGACCTTTGTGGTTCTCTTCTGCTTCATTTAAGGAGACTGAGCAATGGTACTTGGCTTGGGAAAAGGGGGTCCTTTCCATCACTAGAGTGGTTAAGGACGCCAAAAAGCTGTGCACGTTACAAGGTGTTACAGTACAGGGCCCTTTTCCTTTCCTAAACTCAATCCTTAATGGATCACCTTCTCCCAGGGGAGTAGCCCAAAAGGCCACAGTCAGGAAAGGGTATGCCTACTTAGAAGGGATTAGCCAGTTGCCTCCACTAGAAGAGGGTCCGCTTAAGGCCTCCAGCCTGTAAACCCCAATCTGACCTCGTTGGGTCGACCCTACAAACCTTCTCCGATTGAAGAGGCACCTGAATTTGTGGCAGGCTCCGATATGCAGGGAGTGTGGTTCACGGATGCATCTGCCCATCCAGTGGGATCAAGATGGCAATATAAAGCAGTAGCATTAGAAATTGTACTGGGAAGACAGTCAAAGAAGAGGGCGAAGGTAGTGCACAAGTAGGAGAATTACGGGCTCTATTACTGGCCACAGAGAATGGTGCTACTGTCGTTTATACCGACTCCTATGCAACCATTCAGGGCGTTACAGAATGGATATGTCAGTGGGAATCTAGTAAATGGGAAAGAGGTCGTACAAAGGCATGGAGGACAGAGGACTGGCAATGTCTCCTGGCAATAGGGAGGTCCCGGCCTTTAAAGGTGGGATGGGTAAAGGGCCACGCATGGGATGGAACCCCCCCTGCAAAATGGAACCAGCGGGTGGACCACCTGGCCCAAATCAGGACGGTCACCAGTGAGAAGGAAGATTGGGACGCATTAGCTGAATGGTTGCATATCAAGCGAAGCCACTCAGGGAAAGCAGATCTCTATTATGAGTGCTGATCCCGGGGTTGGCCAGTGCCTATGAAAACCTGTGAAGCAATCCTCACAGCTTGCCCACAATGCCGAATAAGGCTCAAGGCTGATCACCCAAATCAAGCCCTGGCCCAGCATATCAGACAAGGCGAGGCTCTTGGGAGCACGTGGCAGATTGATTAGGTTGGCCCTTTGAAACCACCCCATGGGAGGAAATGTATTTTGGTAGGAGTAGAGGTGGTACCGGGATTGTCTATGGCCACCGCCATTAACACAGCCACCGGAGATCAGACAGTCCAAGCTCTGTGAGAATGGTTTATTATTTTACCTATCCTTGAATGTATACAAAGTGACAATGGGTCACATTTCATGGCCACAGTGGTACAAGACTGGGCACGAGGGGAAGGCATCAGACGGGTGGTTCACACACCGTATTATCCCCAAGCTAACGGTATAGTTGAACGAACCAATGGTTCGATCAAAAGGCATGCTGATGTTTCATGCCATAACTGGGACATACGATTACCACTAGGAGTTTTTACTATTAATAACCAATGGGGAAATTATTGAAGTCCAAAAATTCAAGCATTTTGTCCTACGGGACCATTAACTCGGGATGACTCTATACCGGACGATCGCGGACACCCGTTCCCACTAAGGATGTATGTGGGCCAACCTGTCACGCTGCAGCTGCCCTCCATTGGTATTGTTCCTATGACCCTGCCTAAACCCAGAGGCTTATATGCCTGGGAAGCCCTAGACAGGAGTGGAAAGACTCCCCATATCAGTGCCCGGTGGATAATCCCCGAGACCTGGTCTCAAAGGACTGAGGCCTAGCTTTGTGTTTTCTTACAGGACAATGGAGAAACAAGCCATCCTGGTGCTCCTACTGGCAGTGATGATGGTGGCCAGCGTGGATGGTGAAGATCTGGATGACAACGTAGTAGCAAAAATGATGGTGGGATTTGCCCAGATGATGAACCTAACTTCTGTAACGGTTTGCCTACCTACCCCCAAGTCAGCTGAAGACACTCTGCTGATTTTTGTGCAGGACATCAATGTATCGCTAGCCCTTGAGCTCACATGGGAGCAATTGAACGGTTATAGCTGGAGGTTCAAAGAGGGCAGGGGGGGAGGCTATACTTATATTGTCTACAGTTGGTCACCAGGTGCGGTAAATGCTAGTTCGCTATAGAACAGCAGATGTAATTATATTCTCCAACTTACCCATGAGGCCACGGGGTGGAGCTGGAACGGTACTACACCATGCCCCAAAATTCCATGGGGGACTACCGAATATAGTACTCGATGGAACACTAATGAACATTCTCTACAATACACAAAGCCATTAAACACCTCATGGTGTATCAAACACCCTGAACAGGATAACGGTGAATGTCCCGGTACATGTAACGGAAACTCATTTGACTGCCCCCTCAATTGCACGTGGGCTAGACACACCTGTGGACCTAACTGATATGGAGAAAAAGCAAAACTAATACTGGCGGGGAAATCTCTGCTCTGGAGCTGTCAGGTGGAAATTGGGTGCAAGGATAAAATGCCATTACTGTGGCTATAACCTCCCGTCCAAGAAGCTCTAATAGAAGGCTGTCTGTGTAGCAATACTAGCTACTCACAACCTTCTGTCCTGAACTGGAGCAAGAGAGACTACTGTCGTCCCCTTACTACCACACCAGGTTCATGTCAAACATCCAGCGTCTCAGCACACCCTAACTTAGTGTGGGCATGTTCTGATGGCCACCTAGGTTCCCGACTATATCCAGCCACCCTGGGACTAGCCTGCACATTAGCTGTGCTTTCTCTCTGCCCTATTAATTGGGAAGGACCTATGCCGTACAAGTGGTGGGATCATAGGCCAAGGGATTTTCAGAAGGGATGGCAGGAAGCCTCAACACAAGTTGGATGGTGGATGGAATCAGTATTGGGGCTAGGAATTGCTCCAGTATGAAACTGACAGAGCATTCTAGAACTGGGTCTACAACTATCAGCCTTAGCCAGTGCTATGTCTGACAGTTTGGGGCTCTTGAACGATCAGTTACAACATACGAGTAAAATGACCATCCAAAACCGAGCCATACTGGATTTGATGCTACTGAAGGAGAAAGGCGTATGAAGAGTTTTGAACATGTCAGTGGATGACTGCTGTGTCCACATTCCAAATGTATCGGTGCTGCTTCAGGACCAAATCAGCAAAATGAAGAAAGTGGCAAGAGACTCAGAGGCAAATGTTGCTGCACTAGGGACTAATTGGCTGGGAAGGGTTTTTGGTATGTTTGGATTTTCTTTGTCGAGGTGGATAACCAGCCTCTTCCAATCTTTAACAATGATTGTCGTTACGATTATTGTAATCTGTATTTCAATAAACTTTATGAAATGCGTGGTAGTGAAATCTGTATTAATGGTTAAGTATACTCCCTTAAAACCTTTTAAGGTATTAGATACCCCAATATGATTTCAGACTAAGAAGGAAATGACAATCCACAATGAGCGTCAAAACTCACCAAAACTGTGATCCCTTTTAACTTTGGAGGCAAGAGGTCACTGTAGCACCACTCCAAGGAAACCAGTTGAATTGTGACTGTGGTCACGGGGTGGATTGTGTGGCAGGTACACTCGCCCTGATAGAGACTGAAACTTCTCAGCCATGAAAAAGAGAAAAAAACCCCAGAAGCCACAGTCAGGGGGTCAAGCCACCCCACCCGCATGGTCGAGTTACAACCACCAGGTACACGTGCAGGAACAACAAAGTGTTGACCCTCGACCAATGAGGACCAATATGACCATATACAACCACAAGCCAGACTCGACGGTGGTATAAATGGTGCCCTACCAGAGGGCAAATCAAGCTGGTCCTCCCTGGAGCAGCGGGTCCACAGTTGGGGACCATCCCCCTTGGTCGGCACAGCACTGGAAGTACCACCTCAGGGTCGAGAGCCCTCATTCATTAGAGTGAGTTATATGCGCGTTTTGGGTTACTATCCCTACAGCTTAAGAATTCTCAACAAGGTCCTGTAGTATAAATTTCCCCTTACATCATTGAACCTGTGGTTTACGACTGTTGTTGGAGTTCAAAACGATTTTGATTGAAGAATACACTTGTTGATTTTAACACGTTTAATTTGATTGTGTGAGCCTCGGTGACCTAGGCAGCAGGACTATGGAAGTCATCATCCCCTGCTGGACACAACACCGGTGAGACTTCACCTCAATTAGTCTGCTCAATTTTCGGCCACTCAGTACAGGAATGGCACTGAGGTGCCGGAGCGCATCCAAAGAAGAGCAGCAAAGCTGGTGAAGGGCCTAGAGAACAAGTCCTTTGAGGAGCAGCTGAGGGAGCTAGGGTTGTTTAGTCTGCACAACTGATTGAATATTAAGAAAAATATCTTTATGGCAAGGGTTATCAAGCATGGGAACAGGCTGACGAGGGAAGTGGTTGAGGCAGCATGCCTGCAGGTATTTAAAAGATGTGTAGCCGTGGCGCTCGGGGACATGGTTTACTGGTGGAGTTGGCAGGGTGAGGTTTGCGGTTGGACTCGATGGTCTTAACGGTCTTTTCCGACCTCAGTGATTCGATGATTCTGTGATTTCTCTATAAGGTTGCCCGGAGTGGAGCCAGGGGTTGGACCCGATGACCCTCGGGGGTCCCTTCCAACTCGGGACGTTCTGTCAGATTGCCGTCGGCAGGCAGGCGGCAAGCGATCCGAAATAAAGCAGCACGCAAGCTGCCGTGAAGAAAACGAACTCGAGCCCAGCCTTCACCAGGCCGCCAGGGCAGCCGTGAGTCGCTGATCCGGGGTGAGGCCGAAGGCTGCGGCTGGCCGGCGGGCGTGCCTGTGATGCGCTCCGGCACCTGTGACATCAGAGGGGACGCGTCACAATGGCGGGGGGGTATAAAAGGCACCAGCCGGCAGCGCTGCGCCAGTACAGCCTGGGCGAGCGGTGAGTGCGCAGGCGGGGGGAGGCTGGGCTGGACGAGGGCCGGGTTCTCAGCCTGCATCGAGGGCCCAGCTGCTGGCGGGAGCACCTCGGGCAGGGCACGGTGCCGCCGCCACCGGGGCTGGGCGCAGGCCTTGCTGCCTCCCAGCTGCCTCGCCCCCTCTCCTACCTGCCCCCAGCTCCCTGCGGCTCCCGGCCCTGCTCCCCCCGGCGCCAGCTCCCTCCCTCCCAGCCCCACTGAACCCCTTCTCTCCCTCATCCTGCAGGCCATGGCTGTGATACAATTCTTCACCCTGGTTGTTGAAAGCATCCTCTGGAATGCTCATGTGGTCGGTGATGAGCTGGATGAAGAGACACGCGAGCACATGCGGCAGCGTGAGGAGTACCTGAGCTGGAAGATGACTCAGATGCTGCAGCAGCTTGAGCAGGGAACCCAGGAGCAGAGCGGCTTTGCCTGGGGAGCCCTGCTCTTTGGTGCCTTGCAGCAGTGGCAGTTCTGGGCCGTTGCTGGAGTCCTGCTCCTGCTCTTCGGGCTCTGCTGGTGGCTGAGGAAAAGGAGCCATGAGGTGGACGGCAGCAGTGATGAGGAGAGCTCCAGCAGCAACGGTGAGCAGGACGATCAGGAAGAGCAGGAGCACGAAGTGGAGCAGGAGGAGGAAGACAGAGAAGAAGAAGATTCTGATTACGAGAGCAATCTGGGCAGGATTTTAGCAAAGCGCATACAGTGGCCAGTGCAGAACCTAGCCTACAGGAGCCAAATAGTGGAGCATCTGGCGGGCAACCTCCTCCATGTCTTCCAAGAGCACTTGACAAATAGTTTCTTTCCAGTGCTGCAACCAGCCATCAAAGTGGGCAGCACCTTCGAAGGCTGGAGTCCCCAGGAGGATGATGCTGTCTACTGCCTGCTCGTGCCCCTGAAGCCCCCCCGTGGGCACGCCTTCCACCTGGAGTTGGGCAACAGGGGGGAGTCACCAGCGAGGAACTTCCATGTCCGCGTGGAGCTGGAGTGCACCTGCAGGAGGGAGCAGCTGGCAGGAGAGATGCTGTGCTTCCTCCACCACCCCGAGGAGGAGCTTAGGAGGGATCAGGATCCCAGCCTCCTACACACCCTCTGCACTGGCTCCTACCTAGATGTGCAGAAAACTGCCTGCTGGTTCCAGAATTTCATGAGGTCATCCTGGGCGCTGCTGGCTCTGCCACATCACTACAATATGACGGTGCTGCCCTCCAGCCGCTCCTGCAAGCTGCAGCTGAAAAACACCTCCAGAAGAACGCTCTTCATTGAGATAGTATTTGGGGTGCAGCAAGGCAATTCGGACATCTTTGTGAGCAGCCAGAATACGGAGGCCATCTTCAACCCTAGCACGACGTGGCCAGAGAGCTACGCTGTGGCAGAGGCGAAGTTCTTCAGGCATATGGCCAGGCAGGTCCCGCATGACAGCTTCCACCTCAGATGCCTGCAGGCCTGTGCCCACATCCTGGTGGGCACAGGCTTTTCCACCTATACCTTGAAGACAGTTGTGATGCACCTCCTGACCATCATACCCCTGTCAGGCTGGCGCAGGAGGCATTTCCTTTGGCGGATGGAGGATATCATGCGATACCTGGGCTGCTGCCTGGAGGAGGAACGCCTCGACCACTTCTTCTTCGGCAACGAGAGGGTGCCTGAGGAGATAATCTTGCCCCGAGACTTCCAAAGGGCCGAACCACTCAATCTCTTCCAGCACCTGGTGCAGGATCCGGCCGCCCACAACGAGGCAATGCGTCAGTTCGATGAGCTGCAACATCAGCTCATAAGGCTGCTGTTCTACTAACACTGAAAGAGATCTTCACGCACGGAGCTGTGTTTGCTGGACTCATGGCTGATGGCAGACTACCACCTCATACCAGACTACCACCTCATACCGCAGGGAAAATAGGGCTTCCCCCTCTGAGAGAGTCCATTCCCTCCGGGAGATCCACCGTGCGCAAAGGTGTCAATAAATCTCTTGTTTGGACAAAGGCTGTGTCCGTGAGTGTCCGTGCGTCTCTGGGTCGGGGAGTGCGGGCACAGGGTGCTGGCAGCTCAGCTGCCACGGCGTCGGGGAGCATCTTGCAGAAGAGCTGGTGCAGTGGGCTCCGGTCTCAGCGAGTCACTGGGCTTTGGCTTCCCGGGTGCTGCGGGTTAATGCCAGCAGGCAGCTTGGCATCATCACGCAGCTACTCAGTGCCTTGCCCGCAGGGGCACGGTGGAGAGAATCGGAAGGGTAAAAGTGGGAAAGCTTGCGGCTTGAGAGAGGACAGTGCAGTAGGTAAAGCACAAGGTACACGCCCAGGCAAAGCAACGTAAAGAATTCATTCACTCCTGCCCTGGTCTGCCGAGCAGACCTGCCTTTTGGGGAAGCCTTCTGCCTCCCTGCGGCTCGGGTTGAAGGCGTTACCAGGAAACTCCTGAGCCTCGTACGGCCCTCACTGTTAGCCGCTGTTGCTTTTTCGTGTGCGGGGCTGACTGAAAGAGCTTTAAACTAGGTTTGGAGGGGGGAAGGGGTAAAATCAGTCCTGCTAGTGATAAGCTGGGGATGGCGCGACAATGTTGGAGGAACAGTGCGCAGAGCTTTCGCTCTGCTCCACGATGTGCCGAGGACACAGGAGCGCATTGGAAACGTTTGTAGGCTCAAGCGCGCGGTGCGAGGAAGAGGCAGGAGGAGCTAGAGGCCTCGGCTCGGTCCCAGAGCAACGACATCGCTGGCCTAAGGGACACTTGCTGGGAAGAGTCCTGTGACTGGAGTGCAGTGACGGACCCTTCCAGGCTCTTCGGGAGAGAGAGGCAGGGCAGGCGAGGCGGAGGGGCAGCGCTGTATGTAAAGGAGGGGTCGGACTGTACAGCGCTTGCGGCTGGGGACGACATGGCTGAGAGCCTCTGCGTAAAGATTCGGGGAAAAGCTAAGAAAGCGGACGTCCTTGCAGGAGTCTGCTATGGATCACCCAGCCAGGATGAGGACGCCAACGTATGAATCTATAAGGAATCACGGGAAATCTCTGGATCAGCCGCCCTGTGTCGTCCTTATGGGCGGCTTCAGCTGCCCAGCTGCGAACTGGGGCTGTCACAGAGCAGACATGAAGAGGCCCGGGAAATTCCTGAAGCCCACGTTGAAGACAACTCTTTGATACGGGTACTACGGGAGCCGACTAGGAAGGGTGCCCTCCTAGGCCTGTTGTTCGTACATAGAGAGGGTCTTGTGGGTGAAGTGATGATTGGTGGCTGTCTTGGCCATAGCGATCAGAAAACGGTCGAGTTTAAAATCGTTGGCGATGTGGGAAACCCTGTCCGCAGAGCTACTCCCCTGGCTTCTGGGAGAGCAGACTTTAGGCTGCTCAAGGAGCTCGTTAGCAAGGTCCCCTGGGAATCTGCTTTCGAGGGTATCGTTGCCCGTACATGCCGGTCACTTTTTAAGAGCCGCTTCTTAAGGGCACAGGAGCGGGCAATTGCAATGCGTCGCAAGTCAAGCAAGAGGGGCAGAAGGGTGGATTGGCTGACCAGGAGTCTCCCTTGGGAACTTAGGCGGCCGACGGGAAGGTATGGGCTCTGGAAAGGGATCCGGGGGGTCTTGGTTGGTGGTAAGCTCGGTAGGAGTCAACAACGTGCCCCGGCAGCCTAACGGGCCAGTCATCTCCTGGGGCACCTTAGGCACAGTAGAGCTAGCCGGGGGCAAGAAGGGATTGACCCACCACGCTCAGGAGGGTTGCGGCCTCACCTCACGTACCATGTGCAACTTTGGGCTCCACAATTTAAGCAGGATGTAAAGATATTAGAACGTGTCCAAAGGAGGGCAGCGAAGACAGTGAAAGGACTAGCGGACATGTCCTGATGAGGCGCAGGTGGGGACACTGGGTTTGTTCAGCCTAGAGGAGAGGAGACCGAGGCCTGGCCTCATTGCTGCCTACAACTTCCTCAGGACGGGGAGCGGAGAGGGAGGTGCCGATCTCTTCTCCCTGGGGTCCGGTGACTGGACACGAAGCAATGGCTTAAAGCTGCGTCAAGGGAAGTTCTGACCGGATAGCAGCAAAAAGTTCTTCAGCGAGAGGGTGGTCAAGCAGTGGAACAAGCCCCTCCCCGGAAAGGGTCACGGCCACAAGCCTGCTGGTATTCAAGAAGCAGTTGGACAATGCTCTCAGAGATATGAGAGAGAGTTGCGGTGAAGGGAGTTACATCTAGCTGGCGGCCGGTCACAAGTGGAGTTCACCAGGGCTCAGTATTGGGGTGAGTTCTGTTCAATATCTTTACCAATGATCTGGATGAGGGCATCGGGCGCACGCTCAGTCAGTTTGCAGATGATGCCAAGTTGGGAGGGAGTGTTGATCTGCCTGAGGGTAGAAAACCTCGACAGAGGGATCTGGACAGGCTGGATCGATGGGCTGAGGCCAACTGTATGGGATTCAACAAGTCTAAGTGCCGGGTCCTGCGCTTGGGTTTTAACAGCCCCACACAATGCTATAGGCTTGGGGAAGAGTGGCTGGAAAGCTGCCTGGCGGAAAAGGACCTGGGGGTGTCGGTCGACGGCCGGCAGGTGGCCCAGGTGGCCAAGAGGGCCAGGAGCATCCTGGCTTGTATCAGAAATAGTGTGGCCAGCAGGACTAGGGAAGTGATTCCCCACCCCCGGACTCGGCACTGGTGAGACCGCACCACAAATAGCGTCCTTGTTTTGGGCCCCTCACCAGAGGAAAGATGTTGAGGTGCTGGAGCATGTCCAAAGAAGAGACATGTAAAAGTTTCACGTAAACATGGTGCTTCGGGACATGGTTTAGTGGTGGAGTTGGAATGTTAGGTTAACAGTTGGACTCGATGATCTTAAATGTTTTTTCCAACCTAAATGATTCTATAATTCTGTGTTACCTACAGTAATGTAGGCTCTACTGATTTCAGAAGAATGCTTCCCGTGCGTGGGGTACTCACTTATGTAAGTGTCAGAGCTTGTTCCCATGAGCTTCAATGAGAATTTGGCTGCCATTGAGAAGAATTTGTAGGGTGGGAGAGCAAAGTCGTCGAATGAAGGTATTGACTTTGGAACAGAGACCGGACAGATTGGAGCTTGGCTGTACCACGGACATTCTTAAGACTCAGAATAACTTGCTTGACCTTAGATTTTCCAGCATTTTCATTTGCTTTGTGCACAATTTCTTTGTTATTTCAGCAGATGCACTGCTTTAATCGTGAGAAAACAGTGAAGCAAATCAGCCTTTGAAGAAGCATTTAAAATGTGCCACCTATTCTGCTCTTCAAGCTTTTAGGTTTGTATTGAGTTTGATCATACAAGAAAAGGCAGAGACTCCGGAATTAGCTTTGCAGAACTGGTGTAAACAAGAAGTGGCAAACGGCTTCACTCTGTCAAGTGCAGGTTGTCCTTTCACACATAAATCTGTTTGACCTCAGAGGAAAACAGGAAAACTATGAATGAAGGTAAGTAGCTTTGCATACGCTTAAAGTTTAAAGATTTTCTTTAGAGTTACTGGAAAAGGGGTTGTAGAAACAGGATGTGTCATGCTTCCTCTCACTTCTTTTGAAGCTACAGGGTGTCGAAGGTGTGTTTCTTCCTCACATTTAAACTATTTCTATACAAATAATGGCACCTATGGCTTCACTGTTTTGTGTCTCTCAGACTCCCAGCCCTGTAAGACAAGAGAAATCCCTTTACACGTACAAATATAGCATTTCCTTGTCTGCACAGCAGACATTGAAGACAATACGGGTGGATTCTTTCCTCAATGCATCTGAGGGGAAAATAGATGGAAAACCCACGAAACCCAGGGAGGATGGTGACAATTTTGATATTGACTTCAGTTGCAGTGTTTTGATCAGGGTGGGTAAGGTGCCAGGAAACCTCATCTTTCTGTATTGGTTTTGTCTGGCAAGGTTTTGGTAGTGGGGGGGGGGGTTACAGGGGTGGCTTCTGTAAGAAGCTGCTGGAAGCTTCCCCTGTGTTCGAGAGAGAGCGAGCCTATACCAGCCGGCTCTGAGATGCACCCGCCGCTGGCCAAGGCCGAGCCTATCAGTGATAGTGGTAACGCCTCTGTGATAACATCTTTAAGAAGGAAAAAAAAGTTGGGACGCGAGAAAACAGCCGCCGGAGTGAGGAGTGAGAACATGTAAGAGAAACAAGCCTGCGGACACCAAGGTCAGTGCAGAAGGAGGGGGAGGAGATGCTCCAGGCGCCGGAGCGAAGATTCCCCTGCAGCCCGTGGTGAAGACCCTGGTGAGGCAGGCTGTCCCCCTGCAGTCCAGGGAGGTCCACGGTGGAGCAGATCTCCACCTGTAGCCCGTGGAGGACCCCACGCCGGAGCAGGTGGGTTCCCGAAGGAGGATGTGACCCCGTGGGAACCCTGCACTGGAGCAGGTTCCTGGCAGGACCTGCGGATCTGTGGAGAGAGGAGCCCACGGAGCAGGTTTTCTGGCAGGACTTGTGACCCCGTGGGGGACCCACGCTGGAGCAGTGTGCTCCTGAAGGACTGCACACCGTGGAATGGACCCATGCTGGAGCAGTTCGTGAAGAACTGCAGCCCGTGGGAATGGCCCACGTTGGAGGAGTTCGTGGAGGACTGTCTCCCGTGGGTGGGACCCCTCGCTGGAGCAGGGGAAGAGTGTGATCAGCCCTCGCCCTGAGGAGGTGAAGCGCCAGAAAATAATGTGTGATGACCATAAACCCCATCCCTGTCCCCCTTTGCCGCTGGGGGGGCTTGGTGGTGAAATCCGGGAGTGAAGTTGTGCCCGGGAAGAAGGGAGGGGTGGTGGGAAGGTGTTCTGTGATTTTGTTTTATTTCTCATTACCTTACTCTGGTGATTTGTAATAAATTGAGTTAATTTTCCCAAATTGAGTCTGTTTTGCCCGTGACGGTAATAGTGAATGATCTCTCCTGTCCTTATCTCGACCCGCAAGCCTTTTGTTATATTTTCTCTCCCCTGTCTAGCTGAGGATGGGGGAGTGATAAAACGGCTTTCGTGGGCACCTGGTGTTCAGCCAGGGTCAACCCATCACACTTTCTCACGATGTCTCCTCTGAAGCGTGTCTATACGAAGCTGGGTTTCCCTCTAGCCCCATCTCCAAGGTGGCAGGTTTAATGTTTGCGCATGCATGTCCAGAAGCCCTTGACTGCAAGGAAGCATTCAGAAGATTGGTGACCTTTGTTTTCCTCTGGCGCTGGAAGAGGGAATACACACCATCTTTTCACAATCTGTTTCTTTATACCTGCCTGCGAGTCTTTAATAACCACTACAGATTCTTCCGACATGAGAGGAGCGTCCCATCACACAGCATCTTGTTCTTACTCGGGTTGACACTTGCAGAGGGAAAGAGGAAGAGAAAGCACAGTATCTGTTCACTACCGGGATCTTCACAAATAAGTTGCTTTGGGGAAGAAGAGAAGGAGGAGCCCATATTCACGCAGTGGAGTGCTCTACTTGAAGCCATTCCTCATAAAGGTAAGAATAATTTCTGTTAGCCATGACTGTGCTCTTCTCCTTATTTTGCCTAGATTAAAAGCTGCAGACCATGCTCTTAGTGGAGGCTGCTGGAGCTGTGCACTTGTTGTAGCTACTGAATGAGAGTCACTGAGGGAAGGGGGATCTGGGCTGAGCCAAAGCACTGTCATTGACTCCTTCCCACCCAGGGGTCTGGACGCTGGGCTAGCCTGCCACCACTCACCCCAGTCATGAAAACTGAGCACTTCCTAAGTGCTGGGAGCTTCTGTAGGTACAACATCCTTATCTGAGGGCTGATGCTGACACCTCACACCTGCTTCATAACCACAGGGATAACCTGTCTAGACTGCTGGGAAGGTAAATTCAGATAGTGTCTCTGATGAACCAGCCACCATTATCCCTGGGCACTGGGTGATCATGAATACATCCCGCCTAGATGCAAGTTAATACAACCCGCCTAGATGCTAGCTAATCAAAACAAATTGCTGGTGAGGGCAGCTCTTCTTTCATGTTCCTCAAGACCTTGGGCCATCTGGACTGGCAGACCTATTCAATGCTGCTCATTCCTCAAGAAGGAGCTGAAGAAGCAAACATAAGGTCTCGCCACTGCAGTTGTCAGTTGTGGGAAACCAACAGAGCCAGCTATCAGGCAGTAACACTTCTCCATAACTCATAAATTGACAGGAGGACTTCTGTTGGCCCAGTTCAACCTCCCCTTGGGACTGCCCCACTGCCACCTAATCTGTAGGTGGCAGTTACAGCAACAACAGGATCTATTAGGGTGCAGGAGGCTGTGAGTGGGCTGGGGTATAGTTTTCTGGCAAGGACTGGCAGCAGAACCTAGGAATCATGGCACTGCGGACACTTGTGCCAGGGTGCTGGGAGGACTGGGACCTCCCTCAGGGCCTGGGAGTCGGGAGTTGAGTGTGCTAACAGCATCCCTCCGTCTCTGACACTCCAGTGTCCCGTCCCCCTCTCCCCCCATGCACTCCCCCAACAGGAGGGGAAGTGGGACAACATCCATGAACACCCCAAAACTCAGGAGAAATGGGGAATCCTCCTGAGCACCCCGAATTGGGTGGGAAAGTGGTAACCTGCTCTGGGCCCCCCAAATTAGGAGAGGGAAATGACCACCCCACCCCCCCCACCCCCAGCACCCAATATGGGAGGAACGGGAACACAAATTCCCACAGACTGTGGGGAAAATTAGGACACCCCTTGAGTGGAAATGGGGGACCCTCCAATTTTTGGGGGGCAGAAATAGAGAACCTCACTGGAGCCCCTAAAAGGGGGGCAGAATTAGGATGCCCCCAAACCCCCTCCAGGGCTGGCCAGTGACCCCCAAAAGCCCCTCCCAGGGACCCTCCAGTCTGGGTCAGAGGTATAACAAGAACCCCCAAACCCCCTCAGAAACACCCCTAAGCAGCTCAGAGGTATAATGAGAATGCCCAAATGTCCCCAGGGACCTCCCCTGCCCATACAGCCCAGGGGTATAACGGGGAGCCCCAACACCACCCACCCCCGGACCTCCACCATGCAGCCCAAGGCTTATCACAGGGACCTCCAACCCCCCCCAGGGAACTGGCATGCAGGCCAGGGGTATGACAGGGACAGCCCACCCCCAGAACACTCACTCCACTGTGGGCCTGGGGTACAATGGGGACGCCGTCTCCTGGGGACCCTCCCCTGTGTCTGGGGGGTGCAATGGAGACTCCTGCTGCCCACCCCCCCCACCTGTGGCCAGGCCCTCGGTGATTGCGAGCTGGAGGACAGTGTCATCACGGATGGGCCACTTGGGGGGCTTGAGGGTGATGGCCGCCAACCCCCCCAGCTCAGCCAGCTCAGCGTGGATCCGGAGTCCTGAGGTGCAGTACTCCCAGCGGCCCCCCCCAGTACCCAAGCGCATCCCCCACCCCACTCAGCACCATGGCTGCTTCGTAGGCTTCCACCGAGGGCACCCTGGGACAAACAGTGGGGTTTCAGGGGGTGCCAGCAGTGGGGGGGATGGCGATGGGGATGAGTGATGAGGGACTCCAGGGCCTCTCTTCCTAGGGGGTAGCAGGGAGGCGAAAGGGGCACCCTGAGAGGACTGGGGGACACCCACGAGGGAGACAGGGGACACCCAAAGAGACCTGAGGGGTGCCGCAAAGGGGCATGGAGGCACGTGGGAGGCATCCAAAGGGGCACACAGGCACATGGGAGGCACCCAAAAGGTCGGGGGGGAACCCAAAGGGGACACCCAGGGGGGACAAAGGCCTCTGAAGGATTTGGGGCACAGAGGGATGGGTTTTAGCAAGCCCCAGGGGAAGGCAGTGACAGGGAGAAAAGGAGCATCTCCAAGGAAAAATGTTTCTGCCAAATATTTTCCCATATTTATCTCACTGGCTTGGGGCAAAAAACGTGGCCCCAAGCCATCGTTTGGGGTGAAATCCCCCAAAACTGCTATTGCCTGGGTCCCGCCAGGATGGGGCAGTGATAAGCAGCCCTGCTTTGACAGCTGGGGTCAGCTCTGACCTAAAACTGCTGGGTTTTGCTATTCAAAAATAGTAAAATGAATGTTTGGTGGTGGGCAGCAAGCGGTTAAAAGATCATCCTTAAATTTCAGAGCTTTAGTTACGAGTCAAGCAGCAAAGCCTCAGCACAGGCCCCGTGCCGGTCCCAGAGAGGTGCAACTCTCGGCTCCCCAGCACCAGGTTTTCATCTTTCTTTTTGGCCCAAATTATGCCAAACAAAAAGTAACAATTTTTCGGACGTATTTTTGCTTGGACATACAGAAATTGAGGTTTCATCCTGCCACGCTCCAAAGATGTGTTCAGGCCCTAAACGGGAAGCTATGGACCGTGTGGTCCAGGGCCAGGAAAGGGGCAGGGTCCCCCCAAACCCTGTGGGTCAGGTCTAGGACAGGGGCAGGACATCTGCAAGCCCTGGAGGTCATGGACCAGACAGGGACAGGCACCCCAAACCCCATGGGTCAGGGCCAGGACCACTGCAAGCCTTGAGGCTGGGTAGCTGAAAGGGCAGGATCAGGCCCCTTGCTTGTTAAAATTCTGGTGATGTCACGTGTAGCTGAGTGACCCTGGCCTGTGCAGGTGCTTGGGATGTCCTGTGTGGCTGAGTAGCTGTTTCTGGCAGGGTCAGGCCCCTGACTTCTGCAGGTGCTTTTGATGTTTGTGACTGTTCCTTCAGCTCCTGCTTCCGTTTTGGCTAACGCAGCTCATGCTGAGGCCTCACGGATGCTGGCAGCAGCAACACTAGGTCAGAGCAAGAGCACCCTGTAGGCAGGACAGGTTGCCAGAAAGAGCTAAAAAGGTGTGCTGGCTTTACGTGGCAAGGGTTTGGTAGCAGGAGGGTTACAGGGGTGGCTTTTGTGAGAAGCTGCTTCCCCCATGTCCAACGGAGCCAACGCCAGCCGGCTCCAAGATGGACCCGCTGCTGGCCAAGGCCAAGCCCATCAGCGATAGTGGTAGCGTCTCTGGGACAACATATTTAAGAAGGGGGGGAAAACTGCTGTGCAACAGCAGGTGGCAGAGAGGAGTAAGAATATGTGAGGGAAACAACCCTGCAGACACCAAGGCCAGAGGAGAAGGAGGGGGAGGAGGTGCTCCAGGCGCTGGAGCAGAGATCCCTCTGCAGCCCGTGGTGGTCCACGGTGGAGAGGATATCCACCTGCAGCCCATGGACGACCCCACGCCGGAGCAGGTGGGTGCCCGAAGGAGGCTGTGACCCCGCGGGGGACCCACACTGGAGCAGCCTGTGCCTGAAGGACTGCACCCTGTGGAAGGAACCCACGCTGCAGCAGTTCGTGGGGAACTGCAGCCCATGGGAAGGACCCACGCTGGACACATTCATGGAGGACTGTCTCCCGTAGAAGGGACCCCACGCTGGAGCAGGGGAAGAGTGATGACTGCTGCCCCTGAGAAGGAAGGAGCGCCATAGGCAACGTGCGATGAACTGCACCCAACCACGATTCCCCGTCACCCTGCGCCGCTGGGAGGGAAGGAGGGAGAGAATTTGGGAGTGAAACTGTGACTGGGAAGAAGGGAGGGGCAGGAGGACGGTGTTTTAAAATTTGGTTTTATTTCTCATTACCCTAATCAGTTAGCAATCAATTACATTAATTTACCCAGGTCAAGTCTGTTTTGCCCGTGATGGTAATTGCTGAGTAAATTCCCATCAACCAAGACCCCCCGGATCCCTTTCCAGAGCCCATACCTTCCCGTCGGCCGCCTAAGTTCCCAAAGGAGACTCCTGGTCAGCCGAGCCACCCTTCTGCCCCTCTTGCTTGACTTGCGACGCATTGCAATTGCCCGCTCCTGTGCCCTTAAGAAGCGGCTCTTAAAAAGTGACCGGCATGTACGGGCAACGATACCCTCGAAAGCAGATTCCCAGGGGACCTTGCTAACGAGCTCCTTGAGCAGCCTAAAGTCTGCTCTCCCAGAAGCCAGGGGAGTAGCTCTGCGGACAGGGTTTCCCACATCGCCAACGATTTTAAACTCGACCGTTTTCTGATCGCTATGGCCAAGACAGCCACCAATCATCACTTCACCCACAAGACCCTCTCTATGTACGAACAACAGGCCTAGGAGGGCACCCTTCCTAGTCGGCTCCCGTAGTACCCGTATCAAAGAGTTGTCTTCAACGTGGGCTTCAGGAATTTCCCGGGCCTCTTCATGTCTGCTCTGTGACAGCCCCAGTTCGCAGCTGGGTAGCTGAAGCCGCCCATAAGGACGACACAGGGCGACTGATCCAGAGATTTCCCGTGATTCCTTATAGATTCATACGTTGGCGTCCTCATCCTGGCTGGGTGATCCATAGCAGACTCCTGCAAGGACGTCCGCTTTCTTAGCTTTTCCCCGAATCTTTACGCAGAGGCTCTCAGCCATGTCGTCCCCAGCCGCAAGCGCTGTACAGTCCGACCCCTCCTTTACATACAGCGCTGCCCCTCCACCTCGCCTGCCCTGCCTCTCTCTCCCGAAGAGCCTGGAAGGGTCCGTCACTGCACTCCAGTCACAGGACTCTTCCCAGCAAGTGTCCCTTAGGCCAGCGATGTCGTTGCTCTGGGACCGAGCCGAGGCCTCTAGCTCCTCCTGCCTCTTCCTCGCACCGCGCGCTTGAGCCTACAAACGTTTCCAACGCGCTCCCGTGTCCTCGGCACATCGTGGAGCAGAGCGAAAGCTCTGCGCACTGTTCCTCCAACATTGTCGCGCCATCCCCAGCTTATCACTAGCAGGACTGATTTTACCCCTTCCCCCCTCCAAACCTAGTTTAAAGCTCTTTCAGTCAGCCCCGCACACGAAAAAGCAACAGCGGCTAACAGTGAGGGCCGTACGAGGCTCAGGAGTTTCCTGGTAACGCCTTCAACCCGAGCCGCAGGGAGGCAGAAGGCTTCCCCAAAAGGCAGGTCTGCTCGGCAGACCAGGGCAGGAGTGAATGAATTCTTTACGTTGCTTTGCCTGGGCGTGTAGCTCGTGCTTTACCTACTGCACTGTCCTCTCTCAAGCCGCAAGCTTTCCCACTTTTACCCTTCCGATTCTCTCCACCGTGCCCCTGCGGGCAAGGCACTGAGTAGCTGCGTGATGATGCCAAGCTGCCTGCTGGCATTAACCCGCAGCACCCGGGAAGCCAAAGCCCAGTGACTCGCTGAGACCGGAGCCCACTGCACCAGCTCTTCTGCAAGATGCTCCCCGACGCCGTGGCAGCTGAGCTGTCAGCACCCTGTGCCCGCACTCCCCGACCCAGAGACGCACGGACACTCACGGACACAGCCTTTGTCCAAACAAGAGATTTATTGACACCTTTGCGCACGGTGGATCTCCCGGGGGGAATGGACTCTCTCAGAGGGGGAAGGCCTCTTTTTCCCTGCGGTATGAGGTGGTAGTCTGGTATGAGGTGGTAGTCTGCCATCAGCCGTGAGTCCAGCAAACACAGCTCCGTGCGTGAAGATCTCTTTCAGTGTCTGTGGAACAGCAGCCTTATGAGCTGATGTTGCAGCTCATCGAACTGACGCATTGCCTCGTTGTGGGCGGCCGGATCCTGCACCAGGTGCTGGAAGAGATTGAGTGGTTCGGCCCTTTGGAAGTCTCGGGGCAAGATTATCTCCTCAGGCACCCTCTCGTTGCCGAAGAAGAAGTGGTCGAGGCGTTTCTCCTCCAGGCAGCGGCGCAGGTATTGCATGATATCTTCCATCCGCCGCACGAAATGCCTCCTGCGCCAGCCTGACAGGGGTATGGTGGTCAGGAGGTGCATCACAACTGTCTTCAAGGTATAGGTGGAAAAGCCAGTGCCCACCAGGATGCGGGCGTAGGCCTGCAGGCATCTGAGGTGGAAGCTGTCATGCGGGACCTGCCTGGCCATATGCCTGAAGAACTTCGCCTCTGCCACAGCGTAGCTCTCTGGCCACGTCGTGCTTGGGGTGAAGATGGCCTCCGTATTCTGGCTGCTCACAAAGATGTCCGAATTGCCTTGCTGCACCCCAAATACTATCTCAATGAAGAGCGTTCTTCTGGAGGTGTTTGTCAGCTGCAGCTTGCAGGAGCGGCTGGAGGGCAGCACCGTCATATTGTAGCAACGTGGCAGAGCCAGCAGCGCCGAGGCTGACCTCACGAAATTCTGGAACCAGCGGGCAGTTTTCTGCACATCTAGGTAGGAGCCAGTGCAGAGGGTGTGTAGGAAGCTGCGGTTCTGATTCCTTCTTGGCCCCTCCTCGGGGTGGTGGATGAAGCACAGCATCTCTCCTGCCAGCTGCTCCCTCCTGCAAGTGCACTCCAGGTCCACGCGGACGCAGAAGTTCCTCGCTGGCGTCTCCCCCCTGTTGCCCAACTCCAGGTGGAAGACGTGCCCACGGGGGGGCTTCAGGGGCACGAGCAGGCAGTAGACAGCATCATCCTCCTGGGGACTCCAGCCTTCGAAGGTGCTGCCCACTTTGATGGCTGGTTGCAGCACTGGAAAGAAACTATTTGTCAAGTGCTCTTGGAAGACATGGAGAATATTGCCCGCCAGCTGCTCCACTATTTGGCTCCTGTAGGCTAGGTTCTGCACTGGCCACTGTATGCGCTTTGCTAAAATCCTGCCCAGATTGCTCTCGTAATCAGAATCTTCTTCTTCTCTGTCTTCCTCCTCCTGCTCCTCTTCGTGCTCCTGCTCTTCCTGATCGTCCTGCTCACCGTTGCTGCTGGAGCTCTCCTCATCACTGCTGCCGTCCACCTCTTGGCTCCTTTTCCACAGCCACCAGCAGAGCCCGAAGAGCAGGAGCAGGACTCCAGCAACGGCCCAGAACTGCCACTGCTGCAGGGCACCAAAGAGCAGGGCTCCCCAGGCAAAGCCGCTCTGCGCCAGCTCCTGCAGAGCATTCCAGAGGATGCTTTCAACAACCAGGGTGAAGAATTGTATCACAGCCATGGCCTGCAGGATGAGGGAGAGAAGGGGTTCAGTGGGGCTGGGAGGGAGGGAGCTGGCGCCGGGGGGAGCAGGGCCGGGAGCCGCAGGGAGCTGGGGGCAGGTAGGAGAGGGGGCGAGGCAGCTGGGAGGCAGCAAGGCCTGCGCCCAGCCCCGGTGGCGGCGGCACCGTGCCCTGCCCGAGGTGCTCCCGCCAGCAGCTGGGCCCTCGATGCAGGCTGAGAACCCGGCCCTCGTCCAGCCCAGCCTCCCCCCGCCTGCGCACTCACCGCTCGCCCAGGCTGTACTGGCGCAGCGCTGCCGGCTGGTGCCTTTTATACCCCCCCGCCATTGTGACGCGTCCCCTCTGATGTCACAGGTGCCGGAGCGCATCACAGGCACGCCCGCCGGCCAGCCGCGGCCTTCGGCCTCACCCCGGATCAGCGACTCACGGCTGCCCTGGCGGCCTGGTGAAGGCTGGGCTCGAGTTCGTTTTCTTCACGGCAGCTTGCGTGCTGCTTTATTTCGGATCGCTTGCCGCCTGCCTGCCGACGGCAATCTGACAGAACGTCCCGAGTTGGAAGGGACCCCCGAGGGTCATCGGGTCCAACCCCTGGCTCCGCACGAGGCAACCTCCAGTATGTATCGTAGGATGAGACTATGTGCAAAGGCTTCTTGAATAGCATCAGGCTTGGGGCCGTGACCCTTTCCGGGCAGGGGCTTGTTCCGCTGCTTGACCACCCTCTCGCTGAAGAAGTTGTTCCTTATATCCCATCGGAACTGCCCGTGACGCAGCTTTAAGCCGTTCCTTCACGTCTTGCGCCGCTGAGGCTCAGACAATCTAAGGAAACATTTTAAAATCAACATGTCTGTTCTTCAATGAAAATTGTCTAGAACTCCAAGAACATTAGTAAACCAGCGGTTCAGTGACGTCAGGGGAAACGAATACTACACAAGCAACATTGGTGTGAAAGGAACTAGGCCTTAAGCCTCATTGTTTTAAGACTATTCATATTAGACGTATAACTAATGATTAGAAATTGTTTTAGATATGATTAATAGAATGCAGGTGCTTATAAAACAATATCTATGAGCTGCTTAATTGTTCTCTGAGACTCCCTCTTCATGGCTGGCTTAAAATCCAGCCAAGCTGTACCAAGAGAGGAAGGATCATACCTCTTAGACCTAAGAGGTGGGAGTCAGTGATGGACTTTAGAGCAAGATAAATTAATGAAATAACCTGAGCGGTTTCTTTAGAAATTCATAGGCCCCTTTGAAGTGTAAGAAGATGATGGTGACCGGAGACCTTCTGCCTACGACTACCAATCTCAGAAGAACCGAGACATGAGAATGGAGCATGGATGAGGTAAGATGATGAGCGATAACGATATGAGAACAGAAAATGGGCTGGAAAATTACAGAGGCTTTGGACTGGGAGAATGGGTGGCAAAAGGGTACGTAAGGTTTGGAAACTTTTGGGAGTGCGCCATTCACTGCGGTGGTGGCCCAGCTCGGAGCTGTTAATAAAGCAAACGTAGAGAAACCCATGGCTGAAAATCCTTTCACAATTAGAACGCTTAAGCTTTAGAAAGAGTAACCCAGCATGCTCATATCACGGACCCTCATGGACGCGGCTTTTGCTCAGAGAAGCGGTTTACTGACATCTTGGCTGCTGCTGCGGTGACACCCGCCCTCCTCAAGAGCGTGGGGGAGTTTCTTTCGTGGGGGTACATTCGATGCTCTTCAGTGGTGATGCAGCTGGGGGTTTCTTGGGATGGGGAGCGTTTCTGGCTGACGGACCTGGGGACGGTCAATCGACAACGTCCCGAGTAGCCCATCGGGCTGGGGGTGCGGAGCCCAAGGAGAGAGGAGACTCCGTTCCTGTTCGGGTCAAGGCACTGTCGGGGTCAACGGAGGGGGTGCAAAAGGCCCCCTGTGTTCAGGAGACGTATGTCTGTGGGTGCTGGTCTCTTCTGTCAGGTGGCTGCAGGTAGGGCGGGAGGAGATGGCCTCAAGCTGCGGCAAGGGAGATTGAGGTTTTTGGCTGAGGGGGCTGTCAAAGGGTGGCTGCCCTGGGAAGTGGCTGCGTCACCGTCCCTGGAGGTATTCAAAAAACACGTCAGGACACGGTTTAGTGGGCACGGTCGGTGGTTGGACTCGACGATCCTGACGGTCTTTTCCAACCCAGACGATCCCAAGACTCTCTGACAGGGGGCAGGCAGCGAGGGATGGCGACGCCCACCGAGGTGGGCCCCCGCCACCTCAGACCTCTTCTCAGAGGGCTACGGACGCTTCAGAAAGCCTCCGAGGCCGCCCCTCAGAGAAAGGGCTGAGCGCACCCCGCAAAAACCGCCCCTCACCGCCCGGCCCGCGTAGGCGCCGCGGCTCTCGGGCGCGAGGGCGGGGCGGGGCCGGAGGGCGGCGCGAGGGTTGGGCGGGCGGGGGGGGCGGGGCCGGAGGGGGGGCGGGGCCGGAGGGCGGCGCGAGGGTTGGGCGGGCGGGGGGGGGCGGGGCCGGAGGGCGGGCGGGGCCGGAGGGCGGCGCGGCGGGCGGCGGGCAGGTCCGGCAAGGCAGTCGCAAGCCCCGCCCCGAACGCCGCCCCGCCCCTGGCGCGGGCCTGACCCCCGTCCCCGGGGCGGGCCGGGTCGGCGGGCCGATCCCGGAGGGGATGAGCCCGATCCCGGAGGGGATGATGAGCGGCGGAGGAAAGCCGGCAGCCGGTGGAATCGCCAGAGGGGAGAATCGGAGACCGAAGGGAGACGCCGGCAGCCGCCCCCCCGCTCGCGCGGCACTGCGAGGGGAACGGGAAGAGGCAAGAAGCTGGGAGCTGCGGTTCGGGGTTCGGGCCGCCCGGGCCCAGGCCGCGCGGCGAGTTCTTCCCCGGGGTCTGCTGCTGAGGAGCCTTCTCCACGTTCCTGCGGGTCCAGGACGGGTGAGCTCGGAGTTCCTGACTGATCCAGGGGCCCGAATTAGTGTTTTAAATACAAACAGCTAGCTGATGAGCTAGGAGCCAAACCCTCCAGAAAGACTACCAGCATAAGAGGAGTGCCAGGGGCGGCAGAAAAGTGTCCCCTAGCTCCAACTGAGCTCAGGCTGCCTGGGGACGACGAGAGAGGGAGGGCTGTGGAAGTGGCTGCGAGCTCTTCCGAGGGGAATGCGCGAGGATTCGATGTGCTGGCAGGCAAACGGTGGTATCTACGCGATGGCAGGGTGCGGAGCTGTGGAGGCAGAGGGGCAGAGGCTACCCACGTGAAAACTTTGTGGGTTGCTCCTGCGCTCCCGCCCTCTAAGGTAACCCATGTCTCTCGATACCCGCTACCAAATGGGGGATTTCGGAAGGAATTAACGACCTCGAGAAAAGACAGATCATAAGTGGCACGCGTTCCCCTTGTAATTCTCCAGCTTGGCCAGTCCGTAAACCGGGTGGGAGGTGGCAACTAACGATTGATTGTAGGAAATGAAACAGCTAATACCCCCCCATTAACTGCTGCCATCCCAAGCATAACCTAAATCGTAACGGCAATACAGGCAGCTGCCCACCCCTGGACGCTGCTTTAGATGTCAAGGAGATGTTTTTTATGATTCCCCTAAGGCAAGAGAGCAAACCTCAGTTCGCATTTACTTGGGAGGGGGCACAACTTCCCCGAGGATACAGGCACTCTCCTACCGTTGCCCACGGTGCCTTAGCCAAGCTTCTCAATGCTGTGGAAGTGCCGTAAGGCATCCATATATATCAATATATAGACGATATCGTAGTTGGTGGAGATAACAAGGAACAGGTAGGGCAAGTGGCTGAAGCCATCTGCAGTCTGTTGACCAAGAATGGGCTAGACGTTCCGCTTTCTAAATGTCGAGGTCCCGGACAAGAAATTAAATTCCTAGGAGCCTGGTGGGTAGCTGGAGCAGTCACGGTACCTGATGACGCTCTGTCAGCGATTGAGAAGGGACAGACTCCAGGCAAGAAGATGGAATTACAGCAGCTGCTAGGCACCTTGGGCTACTGGGGAAAACACATACCCGGGCTCTCAGTGATTGCCCACCCTCTGTATGACTTGCTTTGAAAGAAAAGGAAATGGGGTTGGACTCCGCAACATACAGAAGCTCTCAGTATCCTGAAAGATGAGCTCAAGGCCTACCAGAGGCCAGGCCCGTTGCAGCCGCGAGATCCTTTAAGGGTGGACTGGGGATTTGCTGCACATGCTTCGCACTGTGGCATGTTTCAGAAGGGACCGCCAACACCGGCGAGACCTTTGTGGTTCTCTTCTGCTTCATTTAAGGAGACTGAGCAATGGTACTTGGCTTGGGAAAAGGGGGTCCTTTCCATCACTAGAGTGGTTAAGGACGCCAAAAAGCTGTGCACGTTACAAGGTGTTACAGTACAGGGCCCTTTTCCTTTCCTAAACTCAATCCTTAATGGATCACCTTCTCCCAGGGGAGTAGCCCAAAAGGCCACAGTCAGGAAAGGGTATGCCTACTTAGAAGGGATTAGCCAGTTGCCTCCACTAGAAGAGGGTCCGCTTAAGGCCTCCAGCCTGTAAACCCCAATCTGACCTCGTTGGGTCGACCCTACAAACCTTCTCCGATTGAAGAGGCACCTGAATTTGTGGCAGGCTCCGATATGCAGGGAGTGTGGTTCACGGATGCATCTGCCCATCCAGTGGGATCAAGATGGCAATATAAAGCAGTAGCATTAGAAATTGTACTGGGAAGACAGTCAAAGAAGAGGGCGAAGGTAGTGCACAAGTAGGAGAATTACGGGCTCTATTACTGGCCACAGAGAATGGTGCTACTGTCGTTTATACCGACTCCTATGCAACCATTCAGGGCGTTACAGAATGGATATGTCAGTGGGAATCTAGTAAATGGGAAAGAGGTCGTACAAAGGCATGGAGGACAGAGGACTGGCAATGTCTCCTGCCAATAGGGAGGTCCCGGCCTTTAAAGGTGGGATGGGTAAAGGGCCACGCACGGGATGGAACCCCCCCTGCAAAATGGAACCAGCGGGTGGACCACCTGGCCCAAATCAGGACGGTCACCAGTGAGAAGGAAGATTGGGACGCATTAGCTGAATGGTTGCATATCAAGCGAAGCCACTCAGGGAAAGCAGATCTCTATTATGAGTGCTGATCCCGGGGTTGGCCAGTGCCTATGAAAACCTGTGAAGCAATCCTCACAGCTTGCCCACAATGCCGAATAAGGCTCAAGGCTGATCACCCAAATCAAGCCCTGGCCCAGCATATCAGACAAGGCGAGGCTCTTGGGAGCACGTGGCAGATTGATTAGGTTGGCCCTTTGAAACCACCCCATGGGAGGAAATGTATTTTGGTAGGAGTAGAGGTGGTACCGGGATTGTCTATGGCCACCGCCATTAACACAGCCACCGGAGATCAGACAGTCCAAGCTCTGTGAGAATGGTTTATTATTTTACCTATCCTTGAATGTATACAAAGTGACAATGGGTCACATTTCATGGCCACAGTGGTACAAGACTGGGCACGAGGGGAAGGCATCAGACGGGTGGTTCACACACCGTATTATCCCCAAGCTAACGGTATAGTTGAACGAACCAATGGTTCGATCAAAAGGCATGCTGATGTTTCATGCCATAACTGGGACATACGATTACCACTAGGAGTTTTTACTATTAATAACCAATGGGGAAATTATTGAAGTCCAAAAATTCAAGCATTTTGTCCTACGGGACCATTAACTCGGGATGACTCTATACCGGACGATCGCGGACACCCGTTCCCACTAAGGATGTATGTGGGCCAACCTGTCACGCTGCAGCTGCCCTCCATTGGTATTGTTCCTATGACCCTGCCTAAACCCAGAGGCTTATATGCCTGGGAAGCCCTAGACAGGAGTGGAAAGACTCCCCATATCAGTGCCCGGTGGATAATCCCCGAGACCTGGTCTCAAAGGACTGAGGCCTAGCTTTGTGTTTTCTTACAGGACAATGGAGAAACAAGCCATCCTGGTGCTCCTACTGGCAGTGATGATGGTGGCCAGCGTGGATGGTGAAGATCTGGATGACAACGTAGTAGCAAAAATGATGGTGGGATTTGCCCAGATGATGAACCTAACTTCTGTAACGGTTTGCCTACCTACCCCCAAGTCAGCTGAAGACACTCTGCTGATTTTTGTGCAGGACATCAATGTATCGCTAGCCCTTGAGCTCACATGGGAGCAATTGAACGGTTATAGCTGGAGGTTCAAAGAGGGCAGGGGGGGAGGCTATACTTATATTGTCTACAGTTGGTCACCAGGTGCGGTAAATGCTAGTTCGCTATAGAACAGCAGATGTAATTATATTCTCCAACTTACCCATGAGGCCACGGGGTGGAGCTGGAACGGTACTACACCATGCCCCAAAATTCCATGGGGGACTACCGAATATAGTACTCGATGGAACACTAATGAACATTCTCTACAATACACAAAGCCATTAAACACCTCATGGTGTATCAAACACCCTGAACAGGATAACGGTGAATGTCCCGGTACATGTAACGGAAACTCATTTGACTGCCCCCTCAATTGCACGTGGGCTAGACACACCTGTGGACCTAACTGATATGGAGAAAAAGCAAAACTAATACTGGCGGGGAAATCTCTGCTCTGGAGCTGTCAGGTGGAAATTGGGTGCAAGGATAAAATGCCATTACTGTGGCTATAACCTCCCGTCCAAGAAGCTCTAATAGAAGGCTGTCTGTGTAGCAATACTAGCTACTCACAACCTTCTGTCCTGAACTGGAGCAAGAGAGACTACTGTCGTCCCCTTACTACCACACCAGGTTCATGTCAAACATCCAGCGTCTCAGCACACCCTAACTTAGTGTGGGCATGTTCTGATGGCCACCTAGGTTCCCGACTATATCCAGCCACCCTGGGACTAGCCTGCACATTAGCTGTGCTTTCTCTCTGCCCTATTAATTGGGAAGGACCTATGCCGTACAAGTGGTGGGATCATAGGCCAAGGGATTTTCAGAAGGGATGGCAGGAAGCCTCAACACAAGTTGGATGGTGGATGGAATCAGTATTGGGGCTAGGAATTGCTCCAGTATGAAACTGACAGAGCATTCTAGAACTGGGTCTACAACTATCAGCCTTAGCCAGTGCTATGTCTGACAGTTTGGGGCTCTTGAACGATCAGTTACAACATACGAGTAAAATGACCATCCAAAACCGAGCCATACTGGATTTGATGCTACTGAAGGAGAAAGGCGTATGAAGAGTTTTGAACATGTCAGTGGATGACTGCTGTGTCCACATTCCAAATGTATCGGTGCTGCTTCAGGACCAAATCAGCAAAATGAAGAAAGTGGCAAGAGACTCAGAGGCAAATGTTGCTGCACTAGGGACTAATTGGCTGGGAAGGGTTTTTGGTATGTTTGGATTTTCTTTGTCGAGGTGGATAACCAGCCTCTTCCAATCTTTAACAATGATTGTCGTTACGATTATTGTAATCTGTATTTCAATAAACTTTATGAAATGCGTGGTAGTGAAATCTGTATTAATGGTTAAGTATACTCCCTTAAAACCTTTTAAGGTATTAGATACCCCAATATGATTTCAGACTAAGAAGGAAATGACAATCCACAATGAGCGTCAAAACTCACCAAAACTGTGATCCCTTTTAACTTTGGAGGCAAGAGGTCACTGTAGCACCACTCCAAGGAAACCAGTTGAATTGTGACTGTGGTCACGGGGTGGATTGTGTGGCAGGTACACTCGCCCTGATAGAGACTGAAACTTCTCAGCCATGAAAAAGAGAAAAAAAACCCAGAAGCCACAGTCAGGGGGTCAAGCCACCCCACCCGCATGGTCGAGTTACAACCACCAGGTACACGTGCAGGAACAACAAAGTGTTGACCCTCGACCAATGAGGACCAATATGACCATATACAACCACAAGCCAGACTCGACGGTGGTATAAATGGTGCCCTACCAGAGGGCAAATCAAGCTGGTCCTCCCTGGAGCAGCGGGTCCACAGTTGGGGACCATCCCCCTTGGTCGGCACAGCACTGGAAGTACCACCTCAGGGTCGAGAGCCCTCATTCATTAGAGTGAGTTATATGCGCGTTTTGGGTTACTATCCCTACAGCTTAAGAATTCTCAACAAGGTCCTGTAGTATAAATTTCCCCTTACATCATTGAACCTGTGGTTTACGACTGTTGTTGGAGTTCAAAACGATTTTGATTGAAGAATACACTTGTTGATTTTAACACGTTTAATTTGATTGTGTGAGCCTCGGTGACCTAGGCAGCAGGACTATGGAAGTCATCATCCCCTGCTGGACACAACACCGGTGAGACTTCACCTCAATTAGTCTGCTCAATTTTCGGCCACTCAGTACAGGAATGGCACTGAGGTGCCGGAGCGCATCCAAAGAAGAGCAGCAAAGCTGGTGAAGGGCCTAGAGAACAAGTCCTTTGAGGAGCAGCTGAGGGAGCTAGGGTTGTTTAGTCTGCACAACTGATTGAATATTAAGAAAAATATCTTTATGGCAAGGGTTATCAAGCATGGGAACAGGCTGACGAGGGAAGTGGTTGAGGCAGCATGCCTGCAGGTATTTAAAAGATGTGTAGCCGTGGCGCTCGGGGACATGGTTTACTGGTGGAGTTGGCAGGGTGAGGTTTGCGGTTGGACTCGATGGTCTTAACGGTCTTTTCCGACCTCAGTGATTCGATGATTCTGTGATTTCTCTATAAGGTTGCCCGGAGTGGAGCCAGGGGTTGGACCCGATGACCCTCGGGGGTCCCTTCCAACTCGGCACGTTCCGTGAGTGATTGTCAGATTGCCGTCGGCAGGCAGGCGGCAAGCGATCCGAAATAAAGCAGCACGCAAGCTGCCGTGAAGAAAACGAACTCGAGCCCAGCCTTCACCAGGCCGCCAGGGCAGCCGTGTGTCGCTGATCCGGGGTGAGGCCGAAGGCCGCGGCTGGCCGGCGGGCGTGCCTGTGATGCGCTCCGGCACCTGTGACATCAGAGGGGACGCGTCACAATGGCGGGGGGGTATAAAAGGCACCAGCCGGCAGCGCTGCGCCAGTACAGCCTGGGCGAGCGGTGAGTGCGCAGGCGGGGGGAGGCTGGGCTGGACGAGGGCCGGGTTCTCAGCCTGCATCGAGGGCCCAGCTGCTGGCGGGAGCACCTCGGGCAGGGCACGGTGCCGCCGCCACCGGGGCTGGGCGCAGGCCTTGCTGCCTCCCAGCTGCCTCGCCCCCTCTCCTACCTGCCCCCAGCTCCCTGCGGCTCCCGGCCCTGCTCCCCCCGGCGCCAGCTCCCACCCACCCCGCCCCACTGAACCCCATCTCTCCCTCCTCCTGCAGGCCATGGCTGTGATACAATTCTTCAAAATTCTTCTGGCTGTGCTAAGCATCCTCTGGAACGTTCGTGTGGTCGGTGATGAGCTGGATGAGGATACACGCGAGCACATGTGGCAGCATGAGGAGTACCTGAGCTGGAATATGACTCAGATGCTGCAGGAGCTGGAGCAGAGGACGCAGGAGCAGAGCGGCTTTGCCTGGGGAGCCCTGCTCTTTGGTGCCCTGCAGCAGTGGCAGTTCTGGGCTGTTGCTGGAGTCCTGCTCCTGCTCTTCGGGCTCTGCTGGTGGCTGAGGAAAAGGAGCCATGAGGTGGACGGCAGCAGTGATGAGGAGAGCTCCAGCAGCAACGGTGAGCAGGACGATCAGGAAGAGCAGGAGCATGAAGAGGAGCAGGAGGAGGAAGACAGAGAAGAAGAAGATTCTGATTACGAGAGCAATCTGGGCAGGATTTTAGCAAAGCGCATACAGTGGCCAGTGCAGAACCTAGCCTACAGGAGCCGAGTGGTGGAGGAGCTGGCGGACGACCTCCTCTATGTCTTCCAACAGGTCTTCACAAATAGGTTCTTCCCAGTGCTGCAACCTGCCATCAAAGTGGGCAGCACCTTCGAAGGCTGGAGTCCCCAGGAGGATGATGCTGTCTACTGCCTGCTCGTGCCCCTGAAGCCCCCCCGTGGGCACGCCTTCCACCTGGAGTTGGGCAACAGGGGGGAGTCACCAGCGAGGAACTTCCATGTCCGCGTGGTGCTGGAGTGCACCTGCAGGAGGGAGCAGCTGGCAGGAGAGATGCTGTGCTTCCTCCACCACCCCGAGGAGGAGCTTAGGAGGGATCAGGATCCCAGCCTCCTACACACCCTCTGCACTGGCTCCTACCTAGATGTGCAGAAAACTGCCCGCTGGTTCCAGAATTTCATGAGGTCATCCTGGGCGCTGCTGGCTCTGCCACATCACTACAATATGACGGTGCTGCCCTCCAGCCGCTCCTGCAAGCTGCAGCTGACAAACACCTCCAGAAGAACGCTCTTCATTGAGATAGTATTTGGGGTGCAGCAAGGCAATTCGGACATCTTTGTGAGCAGCCAGAATACGGAGACCATCTTCACCCCTAGCACGACGTGGCCAGAGAGCTACGCTGTGGCAGAGGCAAAGTTCTTCAGGCATATGGCCAGGCAGGTCCCGCATGACAGCTTCCACCTCAGATGCCTGCAGGCCTGTGCCCGCATCCTGGTGGGCACAGGCTTTTCCACCTATACCTTGAAGACAGTTGTGATGCACCTCCTGACCATCATACCCCTGTCAGGCTGGCGCAGGAGGCATTTCCTTTGGCGGATGGAGGATATTATGCGATACCTGGGCTGCTGCCTGGAGGAGGAACGCCTCGACCACTTCTTCTTCGGCAACGAGAGGGTGCCTGAGGAGATAATCTTGCCCCGAGACTTCCAAAGGGCCGAACCACTCAATCTCTTCCAGCACCTGGTGCAGGATCCGGCCGCCCACAACGAGGCAATGCGTCAGTTCGATGAGCTGCAACATCAGCTCATAAGGCTGCTGTTCTACTAACACTGAAAGAGATCTTCAAGCACGGAGCTGTGTTTGCTGGACTCATGGCTGATGGCAGACTACCACCTCATACCAGACTACCACCTCATACCGCAGGGAAAATAGGGCTTCCCCCTCTGAGAGAGTCCATTCCCTCCGGGAGATCCACCGTGCGCAAAGGTGTCAATAAATCTCTTGTTTGGACAAAGGCTGTGTCCGTGAGTGTCCGTGCGTCTCTGGGTCGGGGAGTGTGGGCACAGGGTGCTGACAGCTCAGCTGCCACGGTGTCAGGGAGCATCTTGCAGAAGAGCTGGTGCAGTGGGCTCCGGTCTCAGCGAGTCACTGGGCTTTGGCTTCCCGGGTGCTGCGGGTTAATGCCAGCAGGCAGCTTGGCATCATCACGCAGCTACTCAGTGCCTTGCCCGCAGGGGCACGGTGGAGAGAATCGGAAGGGTAAAAGTGGGAAAGCTTGCGGCTTGAGAGAGGACAGTGCAGTAGGTAAAGCACGAGCTACACGCCCAGGCAAAGCAACGTAAAGAATTCATTCACTCCTGCCCTGGTCTGCCGAGCAGACCTGCCTTTTGGGGAAGCCTTCTGCCTCCCTGCGGCTCGGGTTGAAGGCGTTACCAGGAAACTCC
This sequence comes from Astur gentilis, assembly GCF_929443795.1. Lineage (NCBI taxonomy): Eukaryota > Metazoa > Chordata > Aves > Accipitriformes > Accipitridae > Astur > Astur gentilis. The sequence goes on from NC_064904.1 coordinate 17,424,074, forward strand.
TGAGCCTCGTACGGCCCTCACTGTTAGCCGCTGTTGCTTTTTCGTGTGCGGGGCTGACTGAAAGAGCTTTAAACTAGGTTTGGAGGGGGGAAGGGGTAAAATCAGTCCTGCTAGTGATAAGCTGGGGATGGCGCGACAATGTTGGAGGAACAGTGCGCAGAGCTTTCGCTCTGCTCCACGATGTGCCGAGGACACGGGAGCGCGTTGGAAACGTTTGTAGGCTCAAGCGCGCGGTGCGAGGAAGAGGCAGGAGGAGCTAGAGGCCTCGGCTCGGTCCCAGAGCAACGACATCGCTGGCCTAAGGGACACTTGCTGGGAAGAGTCCTGTGACTGGAGTGCAGTGACGGACCCTTCCAGGCTCTTCGGGAGAGAGAGGCAGGGCAGGCGAGGTGGAGGGGCAGCGCTGTATGTAAAGGAGGGGTCGGACTGTACAGCGCTTGCGGCTGGGGACGACATGGCTGAGAGCCTCTGCGTAAAGATTCGGGGAAAAGCTAAGAAAGCGGACGTCCTTGCAGGAGTCTGCTATGGATCACCCAGCCAGGATGAGGACGCCAACGTATGAATCTATAAGGAATCACGGGAAATCTCTGGATCAGCCGCCCTGTGTCGTCCTTATGGGCGGCTTCAGCTGCCCAGCTGCGAACTGGGGCTGTCACAGAGCAGACATGAAGAGGCCCGGGAAATTCCTGAAGCCCACGTTGAAGACAACTCTTTGATACGGGTACTACGGGAGCCGACTAGGAAGGGTGCCCTCCTAGGCCTGTTGTTCGTACATAGAGAGGGTCTTGTGGGTGAAGTGATGATTGGTGGCTGTCTTGGCCATAGCGATCAGAAAACGGTCGAGTTTAAAATCGTTGGCGATGTGGGAAACCCTGTCCGCAGAGCTACTCCCCTGGCTTCTGGGAGAGCAGACTTTAGGCTGCTCAAGGAGCTCGTTAGCAAGGTCCCCTGGGAATCTGCTTTCGAGGGTATCGTTGCCCGTACATGCCGGTCACTTTTTAAGAGCCGCTTCTTAAGGGCACAGGAGCGGGCAATTGCAATGCGTCGCAAGTCAAGCAAGAGGGGCAGAAGGGTGGATTGGCTGACCAGGAGTCTCCCTTGGGAACTTAGGCGGCCGACGGGAAGGTATGGGCTCTGGAAAGGGATCCGGGGGGTCTTGGTTGGTGGTAAGCTCGGTAGGAGTCAACAACGTGCCCCGGCAGCCTAACGGGCCAGTCATCTCCTGGGGCACCTTAGGCACAGTAGAGCTAGCCGGGGGCAAGAAGGGATTGACCCACCACGCTCAGGAGGGTTGCGGCCTCACCTCACGTACCATGTGCAACTTTGGGCTCCACAATTTAAGCAGGATGTAAAGATATTAGAACGTGTCCAAAGGAGGGCAGCGAAGACAGTGAAAGGACTAGCGGACATGTCCTGATGAGGCGCAGGTGGGGACACTGGGTTTGTTCAGCCTAGAGGAGAGGAGACCGAGGCCTGGCCTCATTGCTGCCTACAACTTCCTCAGGACGGGGAGCGGAGAGGGAGGTGCCGATCTCTTCTCCCTGGGGTCCGGTGACTGGACACGAAGCAATGGCTTAAAGCTGCGTCAAGGGAAGTTCTGACCGGATAGCAGCAAAAAGTTCTTCAGCGAGAGGGTGGTCAAGCAGTGGAACAAGCCCCTCCCCGGAAAGGGTCACGGCCACAAGCCTGCTGGTATTCAAGAAGCAGTTGGACAATGCTCTCAGAGATATGAGAGAGAGTTGCGGTGAAGGGAGTTACATCTAGCTGGCGGCCGGTCACAAGTGGAGTTCACCAGGGCTCAGTATTGGGGTGAGTTCTGTTCAATATCTTTACCAATGATCTGGATGAGGGCATCGGGCGCACGCTCAGTCAGTTTGCAGATGATGCCAAGTTGGGAGGGAGTGTTGATCTGCCTGAGGGTAGAAAACCTCGACAGAGGGATCTGGACAGGCTGGATCGATGGGCTGAGGCCAACTGTATGGGATTCAACAAGTCTAAGTGCCGGGTCCTGCGCTTGGGTTTTAACAGCCCCACACAATGCTATAGGCTTGGGGAAGAGTGGCTGGAAAGCTGCCTGGCGGAAAAGGACCTGGGGGTGTCGGTCGACGGCCGGCAGGTGGCCCAGGTGGCCAAGAGGGCCAGGAGCATCCTGGCTTGTATCAGAAATAGTGTGGCCAGCAGGACTAGGGAAGTGATTCCCCACCCCCGGACTCGGCACTGGTGAGACCGCACCACAAATAGCGTCCTTGTTTTGGGCCCCTCACCAGAGGAAAGATGTTGAGGTGCTGGAGCATGTCCAAAGAAGAGACATGTAAAAGTTTCACGTAAACATGGTGCTTCGGGACATGGTTTAGTGGTGGAGTTGGAATGTTAGGTTAACAGTTGGACTCGATGATCTTAAATGTTTTTTCCAACCTAAATGATTCTATAATTCTGTGTTACCTACAGTAATGTAGGCTCTACTGATTTCAGAAGAATGCTTCCCGTGCGTGGGGTACTCACTTATGTAAGTGTCAGAGCTTGTTCCCATGAGCTTCAATGAGAATTTGGCTGCCATTGAGAAGAATTTGTAGGGTGGGAGAGCAAAGTCGTCGAATGAAGGTATTGACTTTGGAACAGAGACCGGACAGATTGGAGCTTGGCTGTACCACGGACATTCTTAAGACTCAGAATAACTTGCTTGACCTTAGATTTTCCAGCATTTTCATTTGCTTTGTGCACAATTTCTTTGTTATTTCAGCAGATGCACTGCTTTAATCGTGAGAAAACAGTGAAGCAAATCAGCCTTTGAAGAAGCATTTAAAATGTGCCACCTATTCTGCTCTTCAAGCTTTTAGGTTTGTATTGAGTTTGATCATACAAGAAAAGGCAGAGACTCCGGAATTAGCTTTGCAGAACTGGTGTAAACAAGAAGTGGCAAACGGCTTCACTCTGTCAAGTGCAGGTTGTCCTTTCACACATAAATCTGTTTGACCTCAGAGGAAAACAGGAAAACTATGAATGAAGGTAAGTAGCTTTGCATACGCTTAAAGTTTAAAGATTTTCTTTAGAGTTACTGGAAAAGGGGTTGTAGAAACAGGATGTGTCATGCTTCCTCTCACTTCTTTTGAAGCTACAGGGTGTCGAAGGTGTGTTTCTTCCTCACATTTAAACTATTTCTATACAAATAATGGCACCTATGGCTTCACTGTTTTGTGTCTCTCAGACTCCCAGCCCTGTAAGACAAGAGAAATCCCTTTACACGTACAAATATAGCATTTCCTTGTCTGCACAGCAGACATTGAAGACAATACGGGTGGATTCTTTCCTCAATGCATCTGAGGGGAAAATAGATGGAAAACCCACGAAACCCAGGGAGGATGGTGACAATTTTGATATTGACTTCAGTTGCAGTGTTTTGATCAGGGTGGGTAAGGTGCCAGGAAACCTCATCTTTCTGTATTGGTTTTGTCTGGCAAGGTTTTGGTAGTGGGGGGGGGGGTTACAGGGGTGGCTTCTGTAAGAAGCTGCTGGAAGCTTCCCCTGTGTTCGAGAGAGAGCGAGCCTATACCAGCCGGCTCTGAGATGCACCCGCCGCTGGCCAAGGCCGAGCCTATCAGTGATAGTGGTAACGCCTCTGTGATAACATCTTTAAGAAGGAAAAAAAAGTTGGGACGCGAGAAAACAGCCGCCGGAGTGAGGAGTGAGAACATGTAAGAGAAACAAGCCTGCGGACACCAAGGTCAGTGCAGAAGGAGGGGGAGGAGATGCTCCAGGCGCCGGAGCGAAGATTCCCCTGCAGCCCGTGGTGAAGACCCTGGTGAGGCAGGCTGTCCCCCTGCAGTCCAGGGAGGTCCACGGTGGAGCAGATCTCCACCTGTAGCCCGTGGAGGACCCCACGCCGGAGCAGGTGGGTTCCCGAAGGAGGATGTGACCCCGTGGGAACCCTGCACTGGAGCAGGTTCCTGGCAGGACCTGCGGATCTGTGGAGAGAGGAGCCCACGGAGCAGGTTTTCTGGCAGGACTTGTGACCCCGTGGGGGACCCACGCTGGAGCAGTGTGCTCCTGAAGGACTGCACACCGTGGAATGGACCCATGCTGGAGCAGTTCGTGAAGAACTGCAGCCCGTGGGAATGGCCCACGTTGGAGGAGTTCGTGGAGGACTGTCTCCCGTGGGTGGGACCCCTCGCTGGAGCAGGGGAAGAGTGTGATCAGCCCTCGCCCTGAGGAGGTGAAGCGCCAGAAAATAATGTGTGATGACCATAAACCCCATCCCTGTCCCCCTTTGCCGCTGGGGGGGCTTGGTGGTGAAATCCGGGAGTGAAGTTGTGCCCGGGAAGAAGGGAGGGGTGGTGGGAAGGTGTTCTGTGATTTTGTTTTATTTCTCATTACCTTACTCTGGTGATTTGTAATAAATTGAGTTAATTTTCCCAAATTGAGTCTGTTTTGCCCGTGACGGTAATAGTGAATGATCTCTCCTGTCCTTATCTCGACCCGCAAGCCTTTTGTTATATTTTCTCTCCCCTGTCTAGCTGAGGATGGGGGAGTGATAAAACGGCTTTCGTGGGCACCTGGTGTTCAGCCAGGGTCAACCCATCACACTTTCTCACGATGTCTCCTCTGAAGCGTGTCTATACGAAGCTGGGTTTCCCTCTAGCCCCATCTCCAAGGTGGCAGGTTTAATGTTTGCGCATGCATGTCCAGAAGCCCTTGACTGCAAGGAAGCATTCAGAAGATTGGTGACCTTTGTTTTCCTCTGGCGCTGGAAGAGGGAATACACACCATCTTTTCACAATCTGTTTCTTTATACCTGCCTGCGAGTCTTTAATAACCACTACAGATTCTTCCGACATGAGAGGAGCGTCCCATCACACAGCATCTTGTTCTTACTCGGGTTGACACTTGCAGAGGGAAAGAGGAAGAGAAAGCACAGTATCTGTTCACTACCGGGATCTTCACAAATAAGTTGCTTTGGGGAAGAAGAGAAGGAGGAGCCCATATTCACGCAGTGGAGTGCTCTACTTGAAGCCATTCCTCATAAAGGTAAGAATAATTTCTGTTAGCCGTGACTGTGCTCTTCTCCTTATTTTGCCTAGATTAAAAGCTGCAGACCATGCTCTTAGTGGAGGCTGCTGGAGCTGTGCACTTGTTGTAGCTACTGAATGAGAGTCACTGAGGGAAGGGGGATCTGGGCTGAGCCAAAGCACTGTCATTGACTCCTTCCCACCCAGGGGTCTGGACGCTGGGCTAGCCTGCCACCACTCACCCCAGTCATGAAAACTGAGCACTTCCTAAGTGCTGGGAGCTTCTGTAGGTACAACATCCTTATCTGAGGGCTGATGCTGACACCTCACACCTGCTTCATAACCACAGGGATAACCTGTCTAGACTGCTGGGAAGGTAAATTCAGATAGTGTCTCTGATGAACCAGCCACCATTATCCCTGGGCACTGGGTGATCATGAATACATCCCGCCTAGATGCAAGTTAATACAACCCGCCTAGATGCTAGCTAATCAAAACAAATTGCTGGTGAGGGCAGCTCTTCTTTCATGTTCCTCAAGACCTTGGGCCATCTGGACTGGCAGACCTATTCAATGCTGCTCATTCCTCAAGAAGGAGCTGAAGAAGCAAACATAAGGTCTCGCCACTGCAGTTGTCAGTTGTGGGAAACCAACAGAGCCAGCTATCAGGCAGTAACACTTCTCCATAACTCATAAATTGACAGGAGGACTTCTGTTGGCCCAGTTCAACCTCCCCTTGGGACTGCCCCACTGCCACCTAATCTGTAGGTGGCAGTTACAGCAACAACAGGATCTATTAGGGTGCAGGAGGCTGTGAGTGGGCTGGGGTATAGTTTTCTGGCAAGGACTGGCAGCAGAACCTAGGAATCATGGCACTGCGGACACTTGTGCCAGGGTGCTGGGAGGACTGGGAGCTCCCTCAGGGCCTGGGAGTCGGGAGTTGAGTGTGCTAACAGCATCCCTCCGTCTCTGACACTCCAGTGTCCCGTCCCCCTCTCCCCCCATGCACTCCCCCAACAGGAGGGGAAGTGGGACAACATCCACAAACACCCCAAAACTCAGGAGAAATGGGGAATCCTCCTGAGCACCCCGAATTGGGTGGGAAAGTGGTAACCTGCTCTGGGCCCCCCAAATTAGGAGAGGGAAATGACCACCCCACCCCCCCCACCCCCAGCGCCCAATATGGGAGGAACGGGAACACAAATTCCCACAGACTGTGGGGAAAATTAGGACACCCCTTGAGTGGAAATGGGGGACCCTCCAATTTTTGGGGGGCAGAAACAGAGAACCTCACTGGAGCCCCTAAAAGGGGGGCAGAATTAGGATGCCCCCAAACCCCCTCCAGGGCTGGCCAGTGACCCCCAAAAGCCCCTCCCAGGGACCCTCCAGTCTGGGTCAGAGGTATAACAAGAACCCCCAAACCCCCTCAGAAACACCCCTAAGCAGCTCAGAGGTATAATGAGAATGCCCAAATGTCCCCAGGGACCTCCCCTGCCCATACAGCCCAGGGGTATAACGGGGAGCCCCAACACCACCCACCCCCGGACCTCCACCATGCAGCCCAAGGCTTATCACAGGGACCTCCAACCCCCCCCAGGGAACTGGCATGCAGGCCAGGGGTATGACAGGGACAGCCCACCCCCAGAACACTCACTCCACTGTGGGCCTGGGGTACAATGGGGACGCCGTCTCCTGGGGACCCTCCCCTGTGTCTGGGGGGTGCAATGGAGACTCCTGCTGCCCACCCCCCCCACCTGTGGCCAGGCCCTCGGTGATTGCGAGCTGGAGGACAGTGTCATCACGGATGGGCCACTTGGGGGGCTTGAGGGTGATGGCCGCCAACCCCCCCAGCTCAGCCAGCTCAGCGTGGATCCGGAGTCCTGAGGTGCAGTACTCCCAGCGGCCCCCCCCAGTACCCAAGCGCATCCCCCACCCCACTCAGCACCATGGCTGCTTCGTAGGCTTCCACCGAGGGCACCCTGGGACAAACAGTGGGGTTTCAGGGGGTGCCAGCAGTGGGGGGGATGGCGATGGGGATGAGTGATGAGGGACTCCAGGGCCTCTCTTCCTAGGGGGTAGCAGGGAGGCGAAAGGGGCACCCTGAGAGGACTGGGGGACACCCACGAGGGAGACAGGGGACACCCAAAGAGACCTGAGGGGTGCCGCAAAGGGGCATGGAGGCACGTGGGAGGCATCCAAAGGGGCACACAGGCACATGGGAGGCACCCAAAAGGTCGGGGGGGAACCCAAAGGGGACACCCAGGGGGGACAAAGGCCTCTGAAGGATTTGGGGCACAGAGGGATGGGTTTTAGCAAGCCCCAGGGGAAGGCAGTGACAGGGAGAAAAGGAGCATCTCCAAGGAAAAATGTTTCTGCCAAATATTTTCCCATATTTATCTCACTGGCTTGGGGCAAAAAACGTGGCCCCAAGCCATCGTTTGGGGTGAAATCCCCCAAAACTGCTATTGCCTGGGTCCCGCCAGGATGGGGCAGTGATAAGCAGCCCTGCTTTGACAGCTGGGGTCAGCTCTGACCTAAAACTGCTGGGTTTTGCTATTCAAAAATAGTAAAATGAATGTTTGGTGGTGGGCAGCAAGCGGTTAAAAGATCATCCTTAAATTTCAGAGCTTTAGTTACGAGTCAAGCAGCAAAGCCTCAGCACAGGCCCCGTGCCGGTCCCAGAGAGGTGCAACTCTCGGCTCCCCAGCACCAGGTTTTCATCTTTCTTTTTGGCCCAAATTATGCCAAACAAAAAGTAACAATTTTTCGGACGTATTTTTGCTTGGACATACAGAAATTGAGGTTTCATCCTGCCACGCTCCAAAGATGTGTTCAGGCCCTAAACGGGAAGCTATGGACCGTGTGGTCCAGGGCCAGGAAAGGGGCAGGGTCCCCCCAAACCCTGTGGGTCAGGTCTAGGACAGGGGCAGGACATCTGCAAGCCCTGGAGGTCATGGACCAGACAGGGACAGGCACCCCAAACCCCATGGGTCAGGGCCAGGACCACTGCAAGCCTTGAGGCTGGGTAGCTGAAAGGGCAGGATCAGGCCCCTTGCTTGTTAAAATTCTGGTGATGTCACGTGTAGCTGAGTGACCCTGGCCTGTGCAGGTGCTTGGGATGTCCTGTGTGGCTGAGTAGCTGTTTCTGGCAGGGTCAGGCCCCTGACTTCTGCAGGTGCTTTTGATGTTTGTGACTGTTCCTTCAGCTCCTGCTTCAGTTTTGGCTAACGCAGCTCATGCTGAGGCCTCACGGATGCTGGCAGCAGCAACACTAGGTCAGAGCAAGAGCACCCTGTAGGCAGGACAGGTTGCCAGAAAGAGCTAAAAAGGTGTGCTGGCTTTACGTGGCAAGGGTTTGGTAGCAGGAGGGTTACAGGGGTGGCTTTTGTGAGAAGCTGCTTCCCCCATGTCCAACGGAGCCAACGCCAGCCGGCTCCAAGATGGACCCGCTGCTGGCCAAGGCCAAGCCCATCAGCGATAGTGGTAGCGTCTCTGGGACAACATATTTAAGAAGGGGGGGAAAACTGCTGTGCAACAGCAGGTGGCAGAGAGGAGTAAGAATATGTGAGGGAAACAACCCTGCAGACACCAAGGCCAGAGGAGAAGGAGGGGGAGGAGGTGCTCCAGGCGCTGGAGCAGAGATCCCTCTGCAGCCCGTGGTGGTCCACGGTGGAGAGGATATCCACCTGCAGCCCATGGACGACCCCACGCCGGAGCAGGTGGGTGCCCGAAGGAGGCTGTGACCCCGCGGGGGACCCACACTGGAGCAGCCTGTGCCTGAAGGACTGCACCCTGTGGAAGGAACCCACGCTGCAGCAGTTCGTGGGGAACTGCAGCCCATGGGAAGGACCCACGCTGGACACATTCATGGAGGACTGTCTCCCGTAGAAGGGACCCCACGCTGGAGCAGGGGAAGAGTGATGACTGCTGCCCCTGAGAAGGAAGGAGCGCCATAGGCAACGTGCGATGAACTGCACCCAACCACGATTCCCCGTCACCCTGCGCCGCTGGGAGGGAAGGAGGGAGAGAATTTGGGAGTGAAACTGTGACTGGGAAGAAGGGAGGGGCAGGAGGACGGTGTTTTAAAATTTGGTTTTATTTCTCATTACCCTAATCAGTTAGCAATCAATTACATTAATTTACCCAGGTCAAGTCTGTTTTGCCCGTGATGGTAATTGCTGAGTAAATTCCCATCAACCAAGACCCCCCGGATCCCTTTCCAGAGCCCATACCTTCCCGTCGGCCGCCTAAGTTCCCAAAGGAGACTCCTGGTCAGCCGAGCCACCCTTCTGCCCCTCTTGCTTGACTTGCGACGCATTGCAATTGCCCGCTCCTGTGCCCTTAAGAAGCGGCTCTTAAAAAGTGACCGGCATGTACGGGCAACGATACCCTCGAAAGCAGATTCCCAGGGGACCTTGCTAACGAGCTCCTTGAGCAGCCTAAAGTCTGCTCTCCCAGAAGCCAGGGGAGTAGCTCTGCGGACAGGGTTTCCCACATCGCCAACGATTTTAAACTCGACCGTTTTCTGATCGCTATGGCCAAGACAGCCACCAATCATCACTTCACCCACAAGACCCTCTCTATGTACGAACAACAGGCCTAGGAGGGCACCCTTCCTAGTCGGCTCCCGTAGTACCCGTATCAAAGAGTTGTCTTCAACGTGGGCTTCAGGAATTTCCCGGGCCTCTTCATGTCTGCTCTGTGACAGCCCCAGTTCGCAGCTGGGCAGCTGAAGCCGCCCATAAGGACGACACAGGGCGACTGATCCAGAGATTTCCCGTGATTCCTTATAGATTCATACGTTGGCGTCCTCATCCTGGCTGGGTGATCCATAGCAGACTCCTGCAAGGACGTCCGCTTTCTTAGCTTTTCCCCGAATCTTTACGCAGAGGCTCTCAGCCATGTCGTCCCCAGCCGCAAGCGCTGTACAGTCCGACCCCTCCTTTACATACAGCGCTGCCCCTCCACCTCGCCTGCCCTGCCTCTCTCTCCCGAAGAGCCTGGAAGGGTCCGTCACTGCACTCCAGTCACAGGACTCTTCCCAGCAAGTGTCCCTTAGGCCAGCGATGTCGTTGCTCTGGGACCGAGCCGAGGCCTCTAGCTCCTCCTGCCTCTTCCTCGCACCGCGCGCTTGAGCCTACAAACGTTTCCAACGCGCTCCCGTGTCCTCGGCACATCGTGGAGCAGAGCGAAAGCTCTGCGCACTGTTCCTCCAACATTGTCGCGCCATCCCCAGCTTATCACTAGCAGGACTGATTTTACCCCTTCCCCCCTCCAAACCTAGTTTAAAGCTCTTTCAGTCAGCCCCGCACACGAAAAAGCAACAGCGGCTAACAGTGAGGGCCGTACGAGGCTCAGGAGTTTCCTGGTAACGCCTTCAACCCGAGCCGCAGGGAGGCAGAAGGCTTCCCCAAAAGGCAGGTCTGCTCGGCAGACCAGGGCAGGAGTGAATGAATTCTTTACGTTGCTTTGCCTGGGCGTGTAGCTCATGCTTTACCTACTGCACTGTCCTCTCTCAAGCCGCAAGCTTTCCCACTTTTACCCTTCCGATTCTCTCCACCGTGCCCCTGCGGGCAAGGCACTGAGTAGCTGCGTGATGATGCCAAGCTGCCTGCTGGCATTAACCCGCAGCACCCGGGAAGCCAAAGCCCAGTGACTCGCTGAGACCGGAGCCCACTGCACCAGCTCTTCTGCAAGATGCTCCCTGATGCCGTGGCAGCTGAGCTGTCAGCACCCTGTGCCCGCACTCCCCGACCCAGAGACGCACGGACACTCACGGACACAGCCTTTGTCCAAACAAGAGATTTATTGACACCTTTGCGCACGGTGGATCTCCCGGGGGGAATGGACTCTCTCAGAGGGGGAAGCCCTATTTTCCCTGCGGTATGAGGTGGTAGTCTGGTATGAGGTGGTAGTCTGCCATCAGCCATGAGTCCAGCAAACACAGCTCCGTGCTTGAAGATCTCTTTCAGTGTCTGTGGAACAGCAGCCTTATGAGCTGATGTTGCAGCTCATCGAACTGACGCATTGCCTCGTTGTGGGCGGCCGGATCCTGCACCAGGTGCTGGAAGAGATTGAGTGGTTCGGCCCTTTGGAAGTCTCGGGGCAAGATTATCTCCTCAGGCACCCTCTCGTTGCCGAAGAAGAAGTGGTCGAGGCGTTTCTCCTCCAGGCAGCGGCGCAGGTATTGCATGATATCTTCCATCCGCCGCACGAAATGCCTCCTGCGCCAGCCTGACAGGGGTATGGTGGTCAGGAGGTGCATCACAACTGTCTTCAAGGTATAGGTGGAAAAGCCAGTGCCCACCAGGATGCGGGCGTAGGCCTGCAGGCATCTGAGGTGGAAGCTGTTATGCGGGACCTGCCTGGCCATATGCCTGAAGAACTTCGCCTCTGCCACAGCGTAGCTCTCTGGCCACGTCGTGCTTGGGGTGAAGATGGCCTCCGTATTCTGGCTGCTCACAAAGATGTCCGAATTGCCTTGCTGCACCCCAAATACTATCTCAATGAAGAGCGTTCTTCTGGAGGTGTTTGTCAGCTGCAGCTTGCAGGAGCGGCTGGAGGGCAGCACCGTCATATTGTAGCAACGTGGCAGAGCCAGCAGCGCCGAGGCTGACCTCACGAAATTCTGGAACCAGCGGGCAGTTTTCTGCACATCTAGGTAGGAGCCAGTGCAGAGGGTGTGTAGGAAGCTGCGGTTCTGATTCCTTCTTGGCCCCTCCTCGGGGTGGTGGATGAAGCACAGCATCTCTCCTGCCAGCTGCTCCCTCCTGCAAGTGCACTCCAGGTCCACGCGGACGCAGAAGTTCCTCGCTGGCGTCTCCCCCCTGTTGCCCAACTCCAGGTGGAAGACGTGCCCACGGGGGGGCTTCAGGGGCACGAGCAGGCAGTAGACAGCATCATCCTCCTGGGGACTCCAGCCTTCGAAGGTGCTGCCCACTTTGATGGCTGGTTGCAGCACTGGAAAGAAACTATTTGTCAAGTGCTCTTGGAAGACATGGAGAATATTGCCCGCCAGCTGCTCCACTATTTGGCTCCTGTAGGCTAGGTTCTGCACTGGCCACTGTATGCGCTTTGCTAAAATCCTGCCCAGATTGCTCTCGTAATCAGAATCTTCTTCTTCTCTGTCTTCCTCCTCCTGCTCCTCTTCGTGCTCCTGCTCTTCCTGATCGTCCTGCTCACCGTTGCTGCTGGAGCTCTCCTCATCACTGCTGCCGTCCACCTCTTGGCTCCTTTTCCACAGCCACCAGCAGAGCCCGAAGAGCAGGAGCAGGACTCCAGCAACGGCCCAGAACTGCCACTGCTGCAGGGCACCAAAGAGCAGGGCTCCCCAGGCAAAGCCGCTCTGCGCCAGCTCCTGCAGAGCATTCCAGAGGATGCTTTCAACAACCAGGGTGAAGAATTGTATCACAGCCATGGCCTGCAGGATGAGGGAGAGAAGGGGTTCAGTGGGGCTGGGAGGGAGGGAGCTGGCGCCGGGGGGAGCAGGGCCGGGAGCCGCAGGGAGCTGGGGGCAGGTAGGAGAGGGGGCGAGGCAGCTGGGAGGCAGCAAGGCCTGCGCCCAGCCCCGGTGGCGGCGGCACCGTGCCCTGCCCGAGGTGCTCCCGCCAGCAGCTGGGCCCTCGATGCAGGCTGAGAACCCGGCCCTCGTCCAGCCCAGCCTCCCCCCGCCTGCGCACACACCGCTCGCCCAGGCTGTACTGGCGCAGCGCTGCCGGCTGGTGCCTTTTATACCCCCCCGCCATTGTGACGCGTCCCCTCTGATGTCACAGGTGCCGGAGCGCATCACAGGCACGCCCGCCGGCCAGCCGCGGCCTTCGGCCTCACCCCGGATCAGCGACTCACGGCTGCCCTGGCGGCCTGGTGAAGGCTGGGCTCGAGTTCGTTTTCTTCACGGCAGCTTGCGTGCTGCTTTATTTCGGATCGCTTGCCGCCTGCCTGCCGACGGCAATCTGACAGAACGTCCCGAGTTGGAAGGGACCCCCGAGGGTCATCGGGTCCAACCCCTGGCTCCGCACGAGGCAACCTCCAGTATGTATCGTAGGATGAGACTATGTGCAAAGGCTTCTTGAATAGCATCAGGCTTGGGGCCGTGACCCTTTCCGGGCAGGGGCTTGTTCCGCTGCTTGACCACCCTCTCGCTGAAGAAGTTGTTCCTTATATCCCATCGGAACTGCCCGTGACGCAGCTTTAAGCCGTTCCTTCACGTCTTGCGCCGCTGAGGCTCAGACAATCTAAGGAAACATTTTAAAATCAACATGTCTGTTCTTCAATGAAAATTGTCTAGAACTCCAAGAACATTAGTAAACCAGCGGTTCAGTGACGTCAGGGGAAACGAATACTACACAAGCAACATTGGTGTGAAAGGAACTAGGCCTTAAGCCTCATTGTTTTAAGACTATTCATATTAGACGTATAACTAATGATTAGAAATTGTTTTAGATATGATTAATAGAATGCAGGTGCTTATAAAACAATATCTATGAGCTGCTTAATTGTTCTCTGAGACTCCCTCTTCATGGCTGGCTTAAAATCCAGCCAAGCTGTACCAAGAGAGGAAGGATCATACCTCTTAGACCTAAGAGGTGGGAGTCAGTGATGGACTTTAGAGCAAGATAAATTAATGAAATAACCTGAGCGGTTTCTTTAGAAATTCATAGGCCCCTTTGAAGTGTAAGAAGATGATGGTGACCGGAGACCTTCTGCCTACGACTACCAATCTCAGAAGAACCGAGACATGAGAATGGAGCATGGATGAGGTAAGATGATGAGCGATAACGATATGAGAACAGAAAATGGGCTGGAAAATTACAGAGGCTTTGGACTGGGAGAATGGGTGGCAAAAGGGTACGTAAGGTTTGGAAACTTTTGGGAGTGCGCCATTCACTGCGGTGGTGGCCCAGCTCGGAGCTGTTAATAAAGCAAACGTAGAGAAACCCATGGCTGAAAATCCTTTCACAATTAGAACGCTTAAGCTTTAGAAAGAGTAACCCAGCATGCTCATATCACGGACCCTCATGGACGCGGCTTTTGCTCAGAGAAGCGGTTTACTGACATCTTGGCTGCTGCTGCGGTGACACCCGCCCTCCTCAAGAGCGTGGGGGAGTTTCTTTCGTGGGGGTACATTCGATGCTCTTCAGTGGTGATGCAGCTGGGGGTTTCTTGGGATGGGGAGCGTTTCTGGCTGACGGACCTGGGGACGGTCAATCGACAACGTCCCGAGTAGCCCATCGGGCTGGGGGTGCGGAGCCCAAGGAGAGAGGAGACTCCGTTCCTGTTCGGGTCAAGGCACTGTCGGGGTCAACGGAGGGGGTGCAAAAGGCCCCCTGTGTTCAGGAGACGTATGTCTGTGGGTGCTGGTCTCTTCTGTCAGGTGGCTGCAGGTAGGGCGGGAGGAGATGGCCTCAAGCTGCGGCAAGGGAGATTGAGGTTTTTGGCTGAGGGGGCTGTCAAAGGGTGGCTGCCCTGGGAAGTGGCTGCGTCACCGTCCCTGGAGGTATTCAAAAAACACGTCAGGACACGGTTTAGTGGGCACGGTCGGTGGTTGGACTCGACGATCCTGACGGTCTTTTCCAACCCAGACGATCCCAAGACTCTCTGACAGGGGGCAGGCAGCGAGGGATGGCGACGCCCACCGAGGTGGGCCCCCGCCACCTCAGACCTCTTCTCAGAGGGCTACGGACGCTTCAGAAAGCCTCCGAGGCCGCCCCTCAGAGAAAGGGCTGAGCGCACCCCGCAAAAACCGCCCCTCACCGCCCGGCCCGCGTAGGCGCCGCGGCTCTCGGGCGCGAGGGCGGGGCGGGGCCGGAGGGCGGCGCGAGGGTTGGGCGGGCGGGGGGGGCGGGGCCGGAGGGGGGGCGGGGCCGGAGGGCGGCGCGAGGGTTGGGCGGGCGGGGGGGGGCGGGGCCGGAGGGCGGGCGGGGCCGGAGGGCGGCGCGGCGGGCGGCGGGCAGGTCCGGCAAGGCAGTCGCAAGCCCCGCCCCGAACGCCGCCCCGCCCCTGGCGCGGGCCTGACCCCCGTCCCCGGGGCGGGCCGGGTCGGCGGGCCGATCCCGGAGGGGATGAGCCCGATCCCGGAGGGGATGATGAGCGGCGGAGGAAAGCCGGCAGCCGGTGGAATCGCCAGAGGGGAGAATCGGAGACCGAAGGGAGACGCCGGCAGCCGCCCCCCCGCTCGCGCGGCACTGCGAGGGGAACGGGAAGAGGCAAGAAGCTGGGAGCTGCGGTTCGGGGTTCGGGCCGCCCGGGCCCAGGCCGCGCGGCGAGTTCTTCCCCGGGGTCTGCTGCTGAGGAGCCTTCTCCACGTTCCTGCGGGTCCAGGACGGGTGAGCTCGGAGTTCCTGACTGATCCAGGGGCCCGAATTAGTGTTTTAAATACAAACAGCTAGCTGATGAGCTAGGAGCCAAACCCTCCAGAAAGACTACCAGCATAAGAGGAGTGCCAGGGGCGGCAGAAAAGTGTCCCCTAGCTCCAACTGAGCTCAGGCTGCCTGGGGACGACGAGAGAGGGAGGGCTGTGGAAGTGGCTGCGAGCTCTTCCGAGGGGAATGCGCGAGGATTCGATGTGCTGGCAGGCAAACGGTGGTATCTACGCGATGGCAGGGTGCGGAGCTGTGGAGGCAGAGGGGCAGAGGCTACCCACGTGAAAACTTTGTGGGTTGCTCCTGCGCTCCCGCCCTCTAAGGTAACCCATGTCTCTCGATACCCGCTACCAAATGGGGGATTTCGGAAGGAATTAACGACCTCGAGAAAAGACAGATCATAAGTGGCACGCGTTCCCCTTGTAATTCTCCAGCTTGGCCAGTCCGTAAACCGGGTGGGAGGTGGCAACTAACGATTGATTGTAGGAAATGAAACAGCTAATACCCCCCCATTAACTGCTGCCATCCCAAGCATAACCTAAATCGTAACGGCAATACAGGCAGCTGCCCACCCCTGGACGCTGCTTTAGATGTCAAGGAGATGTTTTTTATGATTCCCCTAAGGCAAGAGAGCAAACCTCAGTTCGCATTTACTTGGGAGGGGGCACAACTTCCCCGAGGATACAGGCACTCTCCTACCGTTGCCCACGGTGCCTTAGCCAAGCTTCTCAATGCTGTGGAAGTGCCGTAAGGCATCCATATATATCAATATATAGACGATATCGTAGTTGGTGGAGATAACAAGGAACAGGTAGGGCAAGTGGCTGAAGCCATCTGCAGTCTGTTGACCAAGAATGGGCTAGACGTTCCGCTTTCTAAATGTCGAGGTCCCGGACAAGAAATTAAATTCCTAGGAGCCTGGTGGGTAGCTGGAGCAGTCACGGTACCTGATGACGCTCTGTCAGCGATTGAGAAGGGACAGACTCCAGGCAAGAAGATGGAATTACAGCAGCTGCTAGGCACCTTGGGCTACTGGGGAAAACACATACCCGGGCTCTCAGTGATTGCCCGCCCTCTGTATGACTTGCTTTGAAAGAAAAGGAAATGGGGTTGGACTCCGCAACATACAGAAGCTCTCAGTATCCTGAAAGATGAGCTCAAGGCCTACCAGAGGCCAGGCCCGTTGCAGCCGCGAGATCCTTTAAGGGTGGACTGGGGATTTGCTGCACATGCTTCGCACTGTGGCATGTTTCAGAAGGGACCGCCAACACCGGCGAGACCTTTGTGGTTCTCTTCTGCTTCATTTAAGGAGACTGAGCAATGGTACTTGGCTTGGGAAAAGGGGGTCCTTTCCATCACTAGAGTGGTTAAGGACGCCAAAAAGCTGTGCACGTTACAAGGTGTTACAGTACAGGGCCCTTTTCCTTTCCTAAACTCAATCCTTAATGGATCACCTTCTCCCAGGGGAGTAGCCCAAAAGGCCACAGTCAGGAAAGGGTATGCCTACTTAGAAGGGATTAGCCAGTTGCCTCCACTAGAAGAGGGTCCGCTTAAGGCCTCCAGCCTGTAAACCCCAATCTGACCTCGTTGGGTCGACCCTACAAACCTTCTCCGATTGAAGAGGCACCTGAATTTGTGGCAGGCTCCGATATGCAGGGAGTGTGGTTCACGGATGCATCTGCCCATCCAGTGGGATCAAGATGGCAATATAAAGCAGTAGCATTAGAAATTGTACTGGGAAGACAGTCAAAGAAGAGGGCGAAGGTAGTGCACAAGTAGGAGAATTACGGGCTCTATTACTGGCCACAGAGAATGGTGCTACTGTCGTTTATACCGACTCCTATGCAACCATTCAGGGCGTTACAGAATGGATATGTCAGTGGGAATCTAGTAAATGGGAAAGAGGTCGTACAAAGGCATGGAGGACAGAGGACTGGCAATGTCTCCTGCCAATAGGGAGGTCCCGGCCTTTAAAGGTGGGATGGGTAAAGGGCCACGCACGGGATGGAACCCCCCCTGCAAAATGGAACCAGCGGGTGGACCACCTGGCCCAAATCAGGACGGTCACCAGTGAGAAGGAAGATTGGGACGCATTAGCTGAATGGTTGCATATCAAGCGAAGCCACTCAGGGAAAGCAGATCTCTATTATGAGTGCTGATCCCGGGGTTGGCCAGTGCCTATGAAAACCTGTGAAGCAATCCTCACAGCTTGCCCACAATGCCGAATAAGGCTCAAGGCTGATCACCCAAATCAAGCCCTGGCCCAGCATATCAGACAAGGCGAGGCTCTTGGGAGCACGTGGCAGATTGATTAGGTTGGCCCTTTGAAACCACCCCATGGGAGGAAATGTATTTTGGTAGGAGTAGAGGTGGTACCGGGATTGTCTATGGCCACCGCCATTAACACAGCCACCGGAGATCAGACAGTCCAAGCTCTGTGAGAATGGTTTATTATTTTACCTATCCTTGAATGTATACAAAGTGACAATGGGTCACATTTCATGGCCACAGTGGTACAAGACTGGGCACGAGGGGAAGGCATCAGACGGGTGGTTCACACACCGTATTATCCCCAAGCTAACGGTATAGTTGAACGAACCAATGGTTCGATCAAAAGGCATGCTGATGTTTCATGCCATAACTGGGACATACGATTACCACTAGGAGTTTTTACTATTAATAACCAATGGGGAAATTATTGAAGTCCAAAAATTCAAGCATTTTGTCCTACGGGACCATTAACTCGGGATGACTCTATACCGGACGATCGCGGACACCCGTTCCCACTAAGGATGTATGTGGGCCAACCTGTCACGCTGCAGCTGCCCTCCATTGGTATTGTTCCTATGACCCTGCCTAAACCCAGAGGCTTATATGCCTGGGAAGCCCTAGACAGGAGTGGAAAGACTCCCCATATCAGTGCCCGGTGGATAATCCCCGAGACCTGGTCTCAAAGGACTGAGGCCTAGCTTTGTGTTTTCTTACAGGACAATGGAGAAACAAGCCATCCTGGTGCTCCTACTGGCAGTGATGATGGTGGCCAGCGTGGATGGTGAAGATCTGGATGACAACGTAGTAGCAAAAATGATGGTGGGATTTGCCCAGATGATGAACCTAACTTCTGTAACGGTTTGCCTACCTACCCCCAAGTCAGCTGAAGACACTCTACTGATTTTTGTGCAGGACATCAATGTATCGCTAGCCCTTGAGCTCACATGGGAGCAATTGAACGGTTATAGCTGGAGGTTCAAAGAGGGCAGGGTGGGAGGCTATACTTATATTGTCTACAGTTGGTCACCAGGTGCGGTAAATGCTAGTTCGCTATAGAACAGCAGATGTAATTATATTCTCCAACTTACCCATGAGGCCACGGGGTGGAGCTGGAACGGTACTACACCATGCCCCAAAATTCCATGGGGGACTACCGAATATAGTACTCGATGGAACACTAATGAACATTCTCTACAATACACAAAGCCATTAAACACCTCATGGTGTATCAAACACCCTGAACAGGATAACGGTGAATGTCCCGGTACATGTAACGGAAACTCATTTGACTGCCCCCTCAATTGCACGTGGGCTAGACACACCTGTGGACCTAACTGATATGGAGAAAAAGCAAAACTAATACTGGCGGGGAAATCTCTGCTCTGGAGCTGTCAGGTGGAAATTGGGTGCAAGGATAAAATGCCATTACTGTGGCTATAACCTCCCGTCCAAGAAGCTCTAATAGAAGGCTGTCTGTGTAGCAATACTAGCTACTCACAACCTTCTGTCCTGAACTGGAGCAAGAGAGACTACTGTCGTCCCCTTACTACCACACCAGGTTCATGTCAAACATCCAGCGTCTCAGCACACCCTAACTTAGTGTGGGCATGTTCTGATGGCCACCTAGGTTCCCGACTATATCCAGCCACCCTGGGACTAGCCTGCACATTAGCTGTGCTTTCTCTCTGCCCTATTAATTGGGAAGGACCTATGCCGTACAAGTGGTGGGATCATAGGCCAAGGGATTTTCAGAAGGGATGGCAGGAAGCCTCAACACAAGTTGGATGGTGGATGGAATCAGTATTGGGGCTAGGAATTGCTCCAGTATGAAACTGACAGAGCATTCTAGAACTGGGTCTACAACTATCAGCCTTAGCCAGTGCTATGTCTGACAGTTTGGGGCTCTTGAACGATCAGTTACAACATACGAGTAAAATGACCATCCAAAACCGAGCCATACTGGATTTGATGCTACTGAAGGAGAAAGGCGTATGAAGAGTTTTGAACATGTCAGTGGATGACTGCTGTGTCCACATTCCAAATGTATCGGTGCTGCTTCAGGACCAAATCAGCAAAATGAAGAAAGTGGCAAGAGACTCAGAGGCAAATGTTGCTGCACTAGGGACTAATTGGCTGGGAAGGGTTTTTGGTATGTTTGGATTTTCTTTGTCGAGGTGGATAACCAGCCTCTTCCAATCTTTAACAATGATTGTCGTTACGATTATTGTAATCTGTATTTCAATAAACTTTATGAAATGCGTGGTAGTGAAATCTGTATTAATGGTTAAGTATACTCCCTTAAAACCTTTTAAGGTATTAGATACCCCAATATGATTTCAGACTAAGAAGGAAATGACAATCCACAATGAGCGTCAAAACTCACCAAAACTGTGATCCCTTTTAACTTTGGAGGCAAGAGGTCACTGTAGCACCACTCCAAGGAAACCAGTTGAATTGTGACTGTGGTCACGGGGTGGATTGTGTGGCAGGTACACTCGCCCTGATAGAGACTGAAACTTCTCAGCCATGAAAAAGAGAAAAAAACCCCAGAAGCCACAGTCAGGGGGTCAAGCCACCCCACCCGCATGGTCGAGTTACAACCACCAGGTACACGTGCAGGAACAACAAAGTGTTGACCCTCGACCAATGAGGACCAATATGACCATATACAACCACAAGCCAGACTCGACGGTGGTATAAATGGTGCCCTACCAGAGGGCAAATCAAGCTGGTCCTCCCTGGAGCAGCGGGTCCACAGTTGGGGACCATCCCCTTGGTCGGCACAGCACTGGAAGTACCACCTCAGGGTCGAGAGCCCTCATTCATTAGAGTGAGTTATATGCGCGTTTTGGGTTACTATCCCTACAGCTTAAGAATTCTCAACAAGGTCCTGTAGTATAAATTTCCCCTTACATCATTGAACCTGTGGTTTACGACTGTTGTTGGAGTTCAAAACGATTTTGATTGAAGAATACACTTGTTGATTTTAACACGTTTAATTTGATTGTGTGAGCCTCGGTGACCTAGGCAGCAGGACTATGGAAGTCATCATCCCCTGCTGGACACAACACCGGTGAGACTTCACCTCAATTAGTCTGCTCAATTTTCGGCCACTCAGTACAGGAATGGCACTGAGGTGCCGGAGCGCATCCAAAGAAGAGCAGCAAAGCTGGTGAAGGGCCTAGAGAACAAGTCCTTTGAGGAGCAGCTGAGGGAGCTAGGGTTGTTTAGTCGGCACAACTGATTGAATATTAAGAAAAATATCTTTATGGCAAGGGTTATCAAGCATGGGAACAGGCTGACGAGGGAAGTGGTTGAGGCAGCATGCCTGCAGGTATTTAAAAGATGTGTAGCCGTGGCGCTCGGGGACATGGTTTACTGGTGGAGTTGGCAGGGTGAGGTTTGCGGTTGGACTCGATGGTCTTAACGGTCTTTTCCGACCTCAGTGATTCGATGATTCTGTGATTTCTCTATAAGGTTGCCCGGAGTGGAGCCAGGGGTTGGACCCGATGACCCTCGGGGGTCCCTTCCAACTCGGGACGTTCCGTGAGTGATTGTCAGATTGCCGTCGGCAGGCAGGCGGCAAGCGATCCGAAATAAAGCAGCACGCAAGCTGCCGTGAAGAAAACGAACTCGAGCCCAGCCTTCACCAGGCCGCCAGGGCAGCCGTGAGTCGCTGATCCGGGGTGAGGCCGAAGGCCGCGGCTGGCCGGCGGGCGTGCCTGTGATGCGCTCCGGCACCTGTGACATCAGAGGGGACGCGTCACAATGGCGGGGGGGTATAAAAGGCACCAGCCGGCAGCGCTGCGCCAGTACAGCCTGGGCGAGCGGTGAGTGCGCAGGCGGGGGGAGGCTGGGCTGGACGAGGGCCGGGTTCTCAGCCTGCATCGAGGGCCCAGCTGCTGGCGGGAGCACCTCGGGCAGGGCACGGTGCCGCCGCCACCGGGGCTGGGCGCAGGCCTTGCTGCCTCCCAGCTGCCTCGCCCCCTCTCCTACCTGCCCCCAGCTCCCTGCGGCTCCCGGCCCTGCTCCCCCCGGCGCCAGCTCCCTCCCTCCCAGCCCCACTGAACCCCTTCTCTCCCTCCTCCTGCAGGCCATGGCTGTGATACAATTCTTCAAAATTCTTCTGGCTGTGCTAAGCATCCTCTGGAACGTTCGTGTGGTCGGTGATGAGCTGGATGAGGATACACGCGAGCACATGTGGCAGCATGAGGAGTACCTGAGCTGGAATATGACTCAGATGCTGCAGGAGCTGGAGCAGAGGACGCAGGAGCAGAGCGGCTTTGCCTGGGGAGCCCTGCTCTTTGGTGCCTTGCAGCAGTGGCAGTTCTGGGCCGTTGCTGGAGTCCTGCTTCTGCTCTTCAGGCTCTGCTGGTGGCTCAGGAAAAGGAGCCATGAGGTGGACGGCAGCAGTGACGAGGAGGGCTCCAGCAGTGACAGGGAGCAGGTGGAAGAGGAGGCGGAAGAAGACGACAGTGACAGTGAGAATGACCTGGGAAGTTTTTTCGAGGAGCACATACAGTGGCCAGTTCAGAACCTAGCCAGGGACTGTCAGGTGGTAAAGGACATCATTGACAACTTCTTCCTTATCTTCAGAACAATCTTGTCAAACAGTTTCTTCCCAGTGCTGCAACCTGCCATCGGAGTGGGCAGTGCCTTCGAAGGTTGGAGTCCCCGTGAGGACTACATCATCTACCGCCTGCTTGTGCCCCTGAAGCCCCCCCGTGGGCACGTCTTCCTCCTGGAGTTGGGCAACAGGGGGGAGACGCCAGCGAGGAACTTCTGCGTCCGCGTGGACCTGGAGTGCACCTGCAGGAGGGAGCAGCTGGCAGGAGAGATGCTGTGCTTTCTCCACCGCCCCGAGGAGGAGCTAAGGAGGAATCAGGACCGCAGCCTCCTACACACCCTCTGCACTGGCTCCTACCTAGATGTGCAGAAAACTGCACACTGGTTCTATCAACTGGTGCAAGCACACTGGGAGGTTTTGCCTCAGTCATCCACATGCATTCTAACCATGCTGCCCTCTAGTCACTCCTGCAAATTCCAGGTGACAGAACACAACAACAAAACCCACATTATTGAGATGATGTTTGGGGTGCAGCAAGGCAATTCGGACATCTTTGTGAGCAGCCAGAATACGGAGGCCATCTTCAACCCTAGCATGACGTGGCCAGAGAGCTACGCTGTGGCAGAGGCGAAGTTTTTCAGGCATATGGCCAGGCAGGTCCCGCATGACAGCTTCCACCTCAGATGCCTGCAGGCCTACGCCCGCATGCTGGAGGGCATAGGCTTTTCCACCTATACCTTGAAGACAGTTGTGATGCACCTCCTGACCACCATACCCCTGTCAGGCTGGCGCAGGAGGCATTTCGTGCGGCGGATGGAGGATATCATGCGATACCTGCGCCGCTGCCTGGAGGAGAAACGCCTCGACCACTTCTTCTTCGGCAACGAGAGGGTGCCTGAGGAGATAATCTTGCCCCGAGACTTCCAAAGGGCCGAACCACTCAACCTCTTCCAGCACCTGGTGCAGGATCCGGCCACCCACAACGAGGCAATGCGTGAGTATAGGGATCTGCGAGAACGGTTCATAAGTCTTCTGTTCCACGGACACTGAAAGAGATCTTCAAGCACGGAGCTGTGTTTGCTGGACTCATGGCTGATGGCAGACTACCACCTCATACCAGACTACCACCTCATACCGCAGGGAAAAAGAGGCCTTCCCCCTCTGAGAGAGTCCATTCCCCCCGGGAGATCCACCGTGCGCAAAGGTGTCAATAAATCTCTTGTTTGGACAAAGGCTGTGTCCGTGAGTGTCCGTGCGTCTCTGGGTCGGGGAGTGCGGGCACAGGGTGCTGACAGCTCAGCTGACACGGCGTCGGGGAGCATCTTGCAGAAGAGCTGGTGCAGTGGGCTCCGGTCTCAGCGAGTCACTGGGCTTTGGCTTCCCGGCTGCTGCAGGTTAATGCCAGCAGGCAGCTTGGCATCACAGCAGCATAATGAGTATCTTAGCTGGAAGATGACTCAGATGCTGCAGGAGCTGGAGCAGGGAACCCAGGAGCAGAGCGGCTTTGCCTGGGGAGCCCTGCTCTTTGGTGCCTTGCAGCAGTGGCAGTTCTGGGCCGTTGCTGGAGTCCTGCTCCTGCTCTTCGGGCTCTGCTGGTGGCTCAGGAAAAGGAGCCGTCAGCCAGCCAGCAGTAGCAAGAAGGCCAGCTGCAGGAAGAAGGCGGCTAAGAAGAAGCAAAAAGTAAATTCCAGTGTTGCAGTAGATGCGGGCAGAATTTCGGTCAAGCGCCTCCTGGACCTGGCAGAATCATTCATGATGGTGGATAAGATGATGGATGAACTTCTCCGTATGTGCCGAACACTTTCCAGGAATAGTTTTATGCCACAAGTGAAGCCAGCTGTCGTTTTCAGAAGCACCTTAGAAGGTTGGAGTCTCTCTAAGGATGATGCTGCCTACAACCTGCTCGTGCCCCTGAAGCCCCCCCGTGGGCACGCCTTCCACCTGGAGTTGGGCAATAGGGGGGAGAGGCCAGCGAGGAACTCCAGGGTCCGCGTGCAGCTGGAGTGCATCTGCACAAGGGAACAGCTGGTGGAGGACATGCTCTGCTTCCTGCAACACCCCAAGGAGGAGCTGAGGAAAAATCAGAGTGCCAGCCTCCTAGACACACTCTGCACTGGCCCCTACCTAGACATGGAGAAAACCACCCGCTGGTTCCAAATCTTGGTAAAAGCATCCTGGCAGCTTTTGCCTCAGTCGAGACACCACCGCTTAACCGTGCTGCCCTCCAGGCACTCCTGCAAGCTCCGGCTGACGAACACTTCCAATAGTCCCCTGCTGATTGTGATGACATTTATGGTGCAGCAAGATGGCTTGGACACCTTCCTGAGCATCGAGTAGGCGGAGACCAGTGTTACCAGCACAGGACGTGTCCAGAGAGTCCATTCTTTCCGGGAGATCCACCATGCGCAAAGGTGTCAATAAATCTCTTGTTTGGACAAAGGCTGTGTCCGTGAGTGTCCGTGCGTCTCTGGGTCGGGGAGTGCGGGCACAGTCGCTGAGCCGGGGTGAGGCCGAAGGCCGGGGCTGGCCGGCGGGCGTGCCTGTGATGCGCTCCGGCACCTGTGACATCAGAGGGGACGCGTCACAATGGCGGGGGGGTATAAAAGGCACCAGCCGGCAGCGCTGCGCCAGTACAGCCTGGGCGAGCGGTGAGTGCGCAGGCGGGGGGAGGCTGGGCTGGACGAGGGCCGGGTTCTCAGCCTGCATCGAGGGCCCAGCTGCTGGCGGGAGCACCTCGGGCAGGGCACGGTGCCGCCGCCACCGGGGCTGGGCGCAGGCCTTGCTGCCTCCCAGCTGCCTCGCCCCCTCTCCTACCTGCCCCCAGCTCCCTGCGGCTCCCGGCCCTGCTCCCCCCGGCGCCAGCTCCCTCCCTCCCAGCCCCACTGAACCCCTTCTCTCCCTCCTCCTGCAGGCCATGGCTGTGATACAATTCTTCACTCTGGTTGTTGAAAGCATCCTCTGGAATGCTCATGTGGTCGGTGATGAGCTGGATGAAGAGACACGCGAGCACATGCGGCAGCGTGAGGAGTACCTGAGCTGGAAGATGACTCAGATGCTGCAGCAGCTTGAGCAGGGAACCCAGGAGCAGAGCGGCTTTGCCTGGGGAGCCCTGCTCTTTGGTGCCTTGCAGCAGTGGCAGTTCTGGGCCGTTGCTGGAGTCCTGCTCCTGCTCTTCGGGCTCTGCTGGTGGCTGAGGAAAAGGAGCCATGAGGTGGACGGCAGCAGTGATGAGGAGAGCTCCAGCAGCAACGGTGAGCAGGACGATCAGGAAGAGCAGGAGCACGAAGAGGAGCAGGAGGAGGAAGACAGAGAAGAAGAAGATTCTGATTACGAGAGCAATCTGGGCAGGATTTTAGCAAAGCGCATACAGTGGCCAGTGCAGAACCTAGCCTACAGGAGCCAAATAGTGGAGCATCTGGCGGGCAACCTCCTCCATGTCTTCCAAGAGCACTTGACAAATAGTTTCTTTCCAGTGCTGCAACCAGCCATCAAAGTGGGCAGCACCTTCGAAGGCTGGAGTCCCCAGGAGGATGATGCTGTCTACTGCCTGCTCGTGCCCCTGAAGCCCCCCCGTGGGCACGCCTTCCACCTGGAGTTGGGCAACAGGGGGGAGTCACCAGCGAGGAACTTCCATGTCCGCGTGGAGCTGGAGTGCACCTGCAGGAGGGAGCAGCTGGCAGGAGAGATGCTGTGCTTCCTCCACCACCCCGAGGAGGAGCTTAGGAGGGATCAGGATCCCAGCCTCCTACACACCCTCTGCACTGGCTCCTACCTAGATGTGCAGAAAACTGCCTGCTGGTTCCAGAATTTCATGAGGTCATCCTGGGCGCTGCTGGCTCTGCCACATCACTACAATATGACGGTGCTGCCCTCCAGCCGCTCCTGCAAGCTGCAGCTGAAAAACACCTCCAGAAGAACGCTCTTCATTGAGATAGTATTTGGGGTGCAGCAAGGCAATTCGGACATCTTTGTGAGCAGCCAGAATACGGAGGCCATCTTCAACCCTAGCACGACGTGGCCAGAGAGCTACGCTGTGGCAGAGGCGAAGTTCTTCAGGCATATGGCCAGGCAGGTCCCGCATGACAGCTTCCACCTCAGATGCCTGCAGGCCTGTGCCCACATCCTGGTGGGCACAGGCTTTTCCACCTATACCTTGAAGACAGTTGTGATGCACCTCCTGACCATCATACCCCTGTCAGGCTGGCGCAGGAGGCATTTCCTTTGGCGGATGGAGGATATCATGCGATACCTGGGCTGCTGCCTGGAGGAGGAACGCCTCGACCACTTCTTCTTCGGCAACGAGAGGGTGCCTGAGGAGATAATCTTGCCCCGAGACTTCCAAAGGGCCGAACCACTCAATCTCTTCCAGCACCTGGTGCAGGATCCGGCCGCCCACAACGAGGCAATGCGTCAGTTCGATGAGCTGCAACATCAGCTCATAAGGCTGCTGTTCTACTAACACTGAAAGAGATCTTCACGCACGGAGCTGTGTTTGCTGGACTCATGGCTGATGGCAGACTACCACCTCATACCAGACTACCACCTCATACCGCAGGGAAAATAGGGCTTCCCCCTCTGAGAGAGTCCATTCCCTCCGGGAGATCCACCGTGCGCAAAGGTGTCAATAAATCTCTTGTTTGGACAAAGGCTGTGTCCGTGAGTGTCCGTGCGTCTCTGGGTCGGGGAGTGCGGGCACAGGGTGCTGGCAGCTCAGCTGCCACGGTGTCGGGGAGCATCTTGCAGAAGAGCTGGTGCAGTGGGCTCCGGTCTCAGCGAGTCACTGGGCTTTGGCTTCCCGGGTGCTGCGGGTTAATGCCAGCAGGCAGCTTGGCATCATCACGCAGCTACTCAGTGCCTTGCCCGCAGGGGCACGGTGGAGAGAATCGGAAGGGTAAAAGTGGGAAAGCTTGCGGCTTGAGAGAGGACAGTGCAGTAGGTAAAGCACAAGGTACACGCCCAGGCAAAGCAACGTAAAGAATTCATTCACTCCTGCCCTGGTCTGCCGAGCAGACCTGCCTTTTGGGGAAGCCTTCTGCCTCCCTGCGGCTCGGGTTGAAGGCGTTACCAGGAAACTCCTGAGCCTCGTACGGCCCTCACTGTTAGCCGGTGTTGCTTTTTCGTGTGCGGGGCTGACTGAAAGAGCTTTAAACTAGGTTTGGAGGGGGGAAGGGGTAAAATCAGTCCTGCTAGTGATAAGCTGGGGATGGCGCGACAATGTTGGAGGAACAGTGCGCAGAGCTTTCGCTCTGCTCCACGATGTGCCGAGGACACGGGAGCGCATTGGAAACGTTTGTAGGCTTAAGCGCGCGGTGCGAGGAAGAGGCAGGAGGAGCTAGAGGCCTCGGCTCGGTCCCAGAGCAACGACATCGCTGGCCTAAGGGACACTTGCTGGGAAGAGTCCTGTGACTGGAGTGCAGTGACGGACCCTTCCAGGCTCTTCGGGAGAGAGAGGCAGGGCAGGCAAGGCGGAGGGGCAGCACTGTATGTAAAGGAGGGGTCGGACTGTACAGCGCTTGCGGCTGGGGACGACATGGCTGAGAGCCTCTGCGTAAAGATTCGGGGAAAAGCTAAGAAAGCGGACGTCCTTGCAGGAGTCTGCTATGGATCACCCAGCCAGGATGAGGACGCCAACGTATGAATCTATAAGGAATCACGGGAAATCTCTGGATCAGTCGCCCTGTGTCGTCCTTATGGGCGGCTTCAGCTGCCCAGCTGCGAACTGGGGCTGTCACAGAGCAGACATGAAGAGGCCCGGGAAATTCCTGAAGCCCACGTTGAAGACAACTCTTTGATACGGGTACTACGGGAGCCGACTAGGAAGGGTGCCCTCCTAGGCCTGTTGTTCGTACATAGAGAGGGTCTTGTGGGTGAAGTGATGATTGGTGGCTGTCTTGGCCATAGCGATCAGAAAACGGTCGAGTTTAAAATCGTTGGCGATGTGGGAAACCCTGTCCGCAGAGCTACTCCCCTGGCTTCTGGGAGAGCAGACTTTAGGCTGCTCAAGGAGCTCGTTAGCAAGGTCCCCTGGGAATCTGCTTTCGAGGGTATCGTTGCCCGTACATGCCGGTCACTTTTTAAGAGCCGCTTCTTAAGGGCACAGGAGCGGGCAATTGCAATGCGTCGCAAGTCAAGCAAGAGGGGCAGAAGGGTGGCTCGGCTGACCAGGAGTCTCCTTTGGGAACTTAGGCGGCCGACGGGAAGGTATGGGCTCTGGAAAGGGATCCGGGGGGTCTTGGTTGATGGGAATTTACTCAGCAATTACCATCACGGGCAAAACAGACTTGACCTGGGTAAATTAATGTAATTGATTGCTAACTGATTAGGGTAATGAGAAATAAAACCAAATTTTAAAACACCGTCCTCCTGCCCCTCCCTTCTTCCCAGTCACAGTTTCACTCCCAAATTCTCTCCCTCCTTCCCTCCCAGCGGCGCAGGGTGACGGGGAATCGTGGTTGGGTGCAGTTCATCGCACGTTGCCTATGGCGCTCCTTCCTTCTCAGGGGCAGCAGTCATCACTCTTCCCCTGCTCCAGCGTGGGGTCCCTTCTACGGGAGACAGTCCTCCATGAATGTGTCCAGCGTGGGTCCTTCCCATGGGCTGCAGTTCCCCACGAACTGCTGCAGCGTGGGTTCCTTCCACAGGGTGCAGTCCTTCAGGCACAGGCTGCTCCAGTGTGGGTCCCCCGCGGGGTCACAGCCTCCTTCGGGCACCCACCTGCTCCGGCGTGGGGTCGTCCATGGGCTGCAGGTGGATATCCTCTCCACCGTGGACCACCACGGGCTGCAGAGGGATCTCTGCTCCAGCGCCTGGAGCACCTCCTCCCCCTCCTTCTCCTCTGGCCTTGGTGTCTGCAGGGTTGTTTCCCTCACATATTCTTACTCCTCTCTGCCACCTGCTGTTGCACAGCAGTTTTCCCCCCCTTCTTAAATATGTTGTCCCAGAGACGCTACCACTATCGCTGATGGGCTTGGCCTTGGCCAGCAGCGGGTCCATCTTGGAGCCGGCTGGCGTTGGCTCCGTTGGACATGGGGGAAGCAGCTTCTCACAAAAGCCACCCCTGTAACCCTCCTGCTACCAAACCCTTGCCACGTAAAGCCAGCACACCTTTTTAGCTCTTTCTGGCAACCTGTCCTGCCTACAGGGTGCTCTTGCTCTGACCTAGTGTTGCTGCTGCCAGCATCCGCGAGGCCTCAGCATGAGCTGCGTTAGCCAAAACTGAAGCAGGAGCTGAAGGAACAGTCACAAACATCAAAAGCACCTGCAGAAGTCAGGGGCCTGACCCTGCCAGAAACAGCTACTCAGCCACACAGGACATCCCAAGCACCTGCACAGGCCAGGGTCACTCAGCTACACGTGACATCACCAGAATTTTAACAAGCAAGGGGCCTGATCCTGCCCTTTCAGCTACCCAGCCTCAAGGCTTGCAGTGGTCCTGGCCCTGACCCATGGGGTTTGGGGTGCCTGTCCCTGTCTGGTCCATGACCTCCAGGGCTTGCAGATGTCCTGCCCCTGTCCTAGACCTGACCCACAGGGTCTGGGGGGACCCTGCCCCTTTCCTGGCCCTGGACCACACGGTCCATAGCTTCCCGTTTAGGGCCTGAACACATCTTTGGAGCGTGGCAGGATGAAACCTCAATTTCTGTATGTCCAAGCAAAAATACGTCCGAAAAATTGTTACTTTTTGTTTGGCATAATTTGGGCCAAAAAGAAAGATGAAAACCTGGTGCTGGGGAGCCGAGAGTTGCACCTCTCTGGGACCGGCACGGGGCCTGTGCTGAGGCTTTGCTGCTTGACTCGTAACTAAAGCTCTGAAATTTAAGGATGATCTTTTAACCGCTTGCTGCCCACCACCAAACATTCATTTTACTATTTTTGAATAGCAAAACCCAGCAGTTTTAGGTCAGAGCTGACCCCAGCTGTCAAAGCAGGGCTGCTTATCACTGCCCCATCCTGGCGGGACCCAGGCAATAGCAGTTTTGGGGGATTTCACCCCAAACGATGGCTTGGGGCCACGTTTTTTGCCCCAAGCCAGTGAGATAAATATGGGAAAATATTTGGCAGAAACATTTTTCCTTGGAGATGCTCCTTTTCTCCCTGTCACTGCCTTCCCCTGGGGCTTGCTAAAACCCATCCCTCTGTGCCCCAAATCCTTCAGAGGCCTTTGTCCCCCCTGGGTGTCCCCTTTGGGTTCCCCCCCGACCTTTTGGGTGCCTCCCATGTGCCTGTGTGCCCCTTTGGATGCCTCCCACGTGCCTCCATGCCCCTTTGCGGCACCCCTCAGGTCTCTTTGGGTGTCCCCTGTCTCCCTCGTGGGTGTCCCCCAGTCCTCTCAGGGTGCCCCTTTCGCCTCCCTGCTACCCCCTAGGAAGAGAGGCCCTGGAGTCCCTCATCACTCATCCCCATCGCCATCCCCCCCACTGCTGGCACCCCCTGAAACCCCACTGTTTGTCCCAGGGTGCCCTCGGTGGAAGCCTACGAAGCAGCCATGGTGCTGAGTGGGGTGGGGGATGCGCTTGGGTACTGGGGGGGGCCGCTGGGAGTACTGCACCTCAGGACTCCGGATCCACGCTGAGCTGGCTGAGCTGGGGGGGTTGGCGGCCATCACCCTCAAGCCCCCCAAGTGGCCCATCCGTGATGACACTGTCCTCCAGCTCGCAATCACCGAGGGCCTGGCCACAGGTGGGGGGGGTGGGCAGCAGGAGTCTCCATTGCACCCCCCAGACACAGGGGAGGGTCCCCAGGAGACGGCGTCCCCATTGTACCCCAGGCCCACAGTGGAGTGAGTGTTCTGGGGGTGGGCTGTCCCTGTCATACCCCTGGCCTGCATGCCAGTTCCCTGGGGGGGGTTGGAGGTCCCTGTGATAAGCCTTGGGCTGCATGGTGGAGGTCCGGGGGTGGGTGGTGTTGGGGCTCCCCGTTATACCCCTGGGCTGTATGGGCAGGGGAGGTCCCTGGGGACATTTGGGCATTCTCATTATACCTCTGAGCTGCTTAGGGGTGTTTCTGAGGGGGTTTGGGGGTTCTTGTTATACCTCTGACCCAGACTGGAGGGTCCCTGGGAGGGGCTTTTGGGGGTCACTGGCCAGCCCTGGAGGGGGTTTGGGGGCATCCTAATTCTGCCCCCCTTTTAGGGGCTCCAGTGAGGTTCTCTATTTCTGCCCCCCAAAAATTGGAGGGTCCCCCATTTCCACTCAAGGGGTGTCCTAATTTTCCCCACAGTCTGTGGGAATTTGTGTTCCCGTTCCTCCCATATTGGGTGCTGGGGGTGGGGGGGGTGGGGTGGTCATTTCCCTCTCCTAATTTGGGGGGCCCAGAGCAGGTTACCACTTTCCCACCCAATTCGGGGTGCTCAGGAGGATTCCCCATTTCTCCTGAGTTTTGGGGTGTTCATGGATGTTGTCCCACTTCCCCTCCTGTTGGGGGAGTGCATGGGGGGAGAGGGGGACGGGACACTGGAGTGTCAGAGACGGAGGGATGCTGTTAGCACACTCAACTCCCGACTCCCAGGCCCTGAGGGAGGTCCCAGTCCTCCCAGCACCCTGGCACAAGTGTCCGCAGTGCCATGATTCCTAGGTTCTGCTGCCAGTCCTTGCCAGAAAACTATACCCCAGCCCACTCACAGCCTCCTGCACCCTTATAGATCCTGTTGTTGCTGTAACTGCCACCTACAGATTAGGTGGCAGTGGGGCAGTCCCAAGGGGAGGTTGAACTGGGCCAACAGAAGTCCTCCTGTCAATTTATGAGTTATGGAGAAGTGTTACTGCCTGATAGCTGGCTCTGTTGGTTTCCCACAACTGACAACTGCAGTGGCGAGACCTTATGTTTGCTTCTTCAGCTCCTTCTTGAGGAATGAGCAGCATTGAATAGGTCTGCCAGTCCAGATGGCCCAAGGTCTTGAGGAACATGAAAGAAGAGCTGCCCTCACCAGCAATTTGTTTTGATTAGCTAGCATCTAGGCGGGTTGTATTAACTTGCATCTAGGCGGGATGTATTCATGATCACCCAGTGCCCAGGGATAATGGTGGCTGGTTCATCAGAGACACTATCTGAATTTACCTTCCCAGCAGTCTAGACAGGTTATCCCTGTGGTTATGAAGCAGGTGTGAGGTGTCAGCATCAGCCCTCAGATAAGGATGTTGTACCTACAGAAGCTCCCAGCACTTAGGAAGTGCTCAGTTTTCATGACTGGGGTGAGTGGTGGCAGGCTAGCCCAGCGTCCAGACCCCTGGGTGGGAAGGAGTCAATGACAGTGCTTTGGCTCAGCCCAGATCCCCCTTCCCTCAGTGACTCTCATTCAGTAGCTACAACAAGTGCACAGCTCCAGCAGCCTCCACTAAGAGCATGGTCTGCAGCTTTTAATCTAGGCAAAATAAGGAGAAGAGCACAGTCACGGCTAACAGAAATTATTCTTACCTTTATGAGGAATGGCTTCAAGTAGAGCACTCCACTGCGTGAATATGGGCTCCTCCTTCTCTTCTTCCCCAAAGCAACTTATTTGTGAAGATCCCGGTAGTGAACAGATACTGTGCTTTCTCTTCCTCTTTCCCTCTGCAAGTGTCAACCCGAGTAAGAACAAGATGCTGTGTGATGGGACGCTCCTCTCATGTCGGAAGAATCTGTAGTGGTTATTAAAGACTCGCAGGCAGGTATAAAGAAACAGATTGTGAAAAGATGGTGTGTATTCCCTCTTCCAGCGCCAGAGGAAAACAAAGGTCACCAATCTTCTGAATGCTTCCTTGCAGTCAAGGGCTTCTGGACATGCATGCGCAAACATTAAACCTGCCACCTTGGAGATGGGGCTAGAGGGAAACCCAGCTTCGTATAGACACGCTTCAGAGGAGACATCGTGAGAAAGTGTGATGGGTTGACCCTGGCTGAACACCAGGTGCCCACGAAAGCCGTTTTATCACTCCCCCATCCTCAGCTAGACAGGGGAGAGAAAATATAACAAAAGGCTTGCGGGTCGAGATAAGGACAGGAGAGATCATTCACTATTACCGTCACGGGCAAAACAGACTCAATTTGGGAAAATTAACTCAATTTATTACAAATCACCAGAGTAAGGTAATGAGAAATAAAACAAAATCACAGAACACCTTCCCACCACCCCTCCCCTCTTCCCGGGCACAACTTCACTCCCGGATTTCACCACCAAGCCCCCCCAGCGGCAAAGGGGGACAGGGATGGGGTTTATGGTCATCACACATTATTTTCTGGCGCTTCACCTCCTCAGGGCGAGGGCTGATCACACTCTTCCCCTGCTCCAGCGTGGGGTCCCACCCACGGGAGACAGTCCTCCACGAACTCCTCCAACGTGGGCCATTCCCACGGGCTGCAGTTCTTCACGAACTGCTCCAGCATGGGTCCATTCCACGGTGTGCAGTCCTTCAGGAGCACACTGCTCCAGCGCGGGTCCCCCACGGGGTCACAAGTCCTGCCAGAAAACCTGCTCCATGGGCTCCTCTCTCCACAGATCCGCAGGTCCTGCCAGGAACCTGCTCCAGCGCAGGGTTCCCACGGGGTCACAGCCTCCTTCGGGAACCCACCTGCTCCGGCGTGGGGTCCTCCACGGGCTACAGGTGGAGATCTGCTCCACCGTGGACCTCCCTGGGCTGCAGGGGGACAGCCTGCCTCACCAGGGTCTTCACCACGGGCTGCAGGGGAATCTTCGCTCCGGTGCCTGGAGCATCTCCTCCCCCTCCTTCTGCACTGACCTTGGTGTCCGCAGGCTTGTTTCTCTTACATGTTCTCACTCCTCACTCCGGCGGCTGTTTTCTCGCGTCCCAACTTTTTTTTCCTTCTTAAAGATGTTATCACAGAGGCGTTACCACTATCACTGATAGGCTCGGCTTTGGCCAGCGGCGGGTGCATCTCAGAGCCGGCTGGTATAGGCTCGCTCTCTCTCGAACACAGGGGAAGCTTCCAGCAGCTTCTTACAGAAGCCACCCCTGTAACCCCCCCCCCACTACCAAAACCTTGCCAGACAAAACCAATACAGAAAGATGAGGTTTCCTGGCACCTTACCCACCCTGATCAAAACACTGCAACTGAAGTCAATATCAAAATTGTCACCATCCTCCCTGGGTTTCGTGGGTTTTCCATCTATTTTCCCCTCAGATGCATTGAGGAAAGAATCCACCCGTATTGTCTTCAATGTCTGCTGTGCAGACAAGGAAATGCTATATTTGTACGTGTAAAGGGATTTCTCTTGTCTTACAGGGCTGGGAGTCTGAGAGACACAAAACAGTGAAGCCATAGGTGCCATTATTTGTATAGAAATAGTTTAAATGTGAGGAGGAAACACACCTTCGACACCCTGTAGCTTCAAAAGAAGTGAGAGGAAGCATGACACATCCTGTTTCTACAACCCCTTTTCCAGTAACTCTAAAGAAAATCTTTAAACTTTAAGCGTATGCAAAGCTACTTACCTTCATTCATAGTTTTCCTGTTTTCCTCTGAGGTCAAACAGATTTATGTGTGAAAGGACAACCTGCACTTGACAGAGTGAAGCCGTTTGCCACTTCTTGTTTACACCAGTTCTGCAAAGCTAATTCCAGAGTCTCTGCCTTTTCTTGTATGATCAAACTCAATACAAACCTAAAAGCTTGAAGAGCAGAATAGGTGGCACATTTTAAATGCTTCTTCAAAGGCTGATTTGCTTCACTGTTTTCTCACGATTAAAGCAGTGCATCTGCTGAAATAACAAAGAAATTGTGCACAAAGCAAATGAAAATGCTGGAAAATCTAAGGTCAAGCAAGTTATTCTGAGTCTTAAGAATGTCCGTGGTACAGCCAAGCTCCAATCTGTCCGGTCTCTGTTCCAAAGTCAATACCTTCATTCGACGACTTTGCTCTCCCACCCTACAAATTCTTCTCAATGGCAGCCAAATTCTCATTGAAGCTCATGGGAACAAGCTCTGACACTTACATAAGTGAGTACCCCACGCACGGGAAGCATTCTTCTGAAATCAGTAGAGCCTACATTACTGTAGGTAACACAGAATTATAGAATCATTTAGGTTGGAAAAAACGTTTAAGATCATCGAGTCCAACTGTTAACCTAACATTCCAACTCCACCACTAAACCATGTCCCGAAGCACCATGTTTACGTGAAACTTTTACATGTCTCTTCTTTGGACATGCTCCAGCACCTCAACATCTTTCCTCTGGTGAGGGGCCCAAAACAAGGACGCTATTTGTGGTGCGGTCTCACCAGTGCCGAGTCCGGGGGTGGGGAATCACTTCCCTAGTCCTGCCGGCCACACTATTTCTGATACAAGCCAGGATGCTCCTGGCCCTCTTGGCCACCTGGGCCACCTGCCGGCCGTCGACCGACACCCCCAGGTCCTTTTCCGCCAGGCAGCTTTCCAGCCACTCTTCCCCAAGCCTATAGCATTGTGTGGGGCTGTTAAAAACCAAGCGCAGGACCCGGCACTTAGACTTGTTGAATCCCATACAGTTGGCCTCAGCCCATCGATCCAGCCTGTCCAGATCCCTCTGTCGAGGTTTTCTACCCTCAGGCAGATCAACACTCCCGCCCAACTTGGTATCATGTGCAAACTTACTGAGCAGACACTTGAACCCATCATCCAGATCATTGATAAAAATATTAAAGATATTCAGAGATTACTGGTTAATTGGTTATACTTTGTCTGGTGTAGGAGAGTACTACAGGGGTCTGTCCTGGGGTCTATCCTGAGGTCTGTCCTGTTAATCATCTTTATCAGTGACCTGGAGGAGGTGATGGAATTCACTCTCATCAAAATTGCAGGTAGCAGCAAATTGAGAGGACCACGCAATGTGCTTGCGGGCAGGGCTTGTCACCTGCTACGACTGGAGGAATGCGCCAACAGTAACTTTATGAAATTCAACAAGGACCAATGCAGAGTCATGCCCCTAGGAAAGCAGAATGCCTTGCAAGGATACAGTTTGAAGACTAACTGGGGATCATCTCTGTGGAAAAGAACCTGAGGGTTTGAGATGCTGCGCAATTGCATCCTTGGAGGTTTTCTAAAACCTAGCTGGATAAACCCCTGAGCAACCTGGTTTGACCTCAGAGCTGATCTTGCTTTGAGCAAGAATTTGGATTAGAAACCTCCTGAAGTCTCTTCCCACCTGAGTTATCCTGTGATCCTGTGTTGTCATAAAAGCCTTCATTATAGAGAAGTCCCATTGGAATCAATACACAGATGCTTTGTTTGCTGGGGTCCAGAGATATGATCCAGGCGAAATCCCTAGGAATGTTAGAGGTCTGTCAGCCTGTACACCCTTTAGGATCAAACCTGTAGGTTTTGAGGTTCTTTTCAGATTTTTAGGGCATACCAAGAGGTTGGCACAGTGTTTTCATCAGACATGCTGTACTGGGCCTGGCTAGGATAGAGTTAATTTTCTTCATAGCAGCTCATATGCTGCTGTGTTTTAGATTTTTGATGAAAACAGTACTGGTAACACATTAATGTTCTAGCTTTTGCTGAGCAGTGTTTGCACAGCATCAAGGCTTTCTCTGTTTCTCACTCTGCCACCCTAGTGAATAGATTGGGGGGTATGTAATATGCTGGGAGTGGACAGAACCAGGCAGATTATCTGAAATAACCAAAGAGATATTCCATACCATATAATGTCATGCTCAGCAATAAAAGGGAAAAGAGGGGGCTTTAGGGGAATTGGCCTCTTTTGCTTGGGAGCTGGCTGAGCACTTGTCTATCCACAGAAAGTGGTGAGTGATTGCTTTTGCATCACTTGTTTTGTTTTGTTTTCTTCCCTCTCCCACTTATCCTTCACTTATTAAACAGTCTCCGTTGTTGGGGGGTTATCTTGACCCCCAAGTTTCCTTGGTTTTATTCTTCCTTTCCTCTTCCCCTGTCCCATGCGGGTGGGGTGAGAAGTGAGTGAGCAACTGTGTGGTGCTTATCTGCCCGCCAAAGTTAACCCACAACACATGCCCTGCCTGTCTGTCACTGGCAGGAGCAGTGGATGACCCCAAGGGTCTGCATGTCTTAATGAATTCCTAGGCTCTATTTACTTTGGCCCCTCACCAGAGGAAAGACATTGAGGAGCTGCAGTACGTCCAAAGAAGAGCAGTGAAGCTGGTGAAGGGTCTAGAGAACAAGTCTTATGAGGAGCACCTGAGGGAACTGGGGTTGGTTAGTCTGGAGAACAGGGGGCTGAGGAGGGGAGACCTTATCACTCTCTACAACTACCAGAAAGGAGGCTGTAGTGAGGTGGGGGTCACTCTCTTTTCTCAAGTACCACGCGATAGGATGAGAGGAAATGGCCTCAAGTTGTTCTAGGGAGGTTTAGATTGAATATTAGGAAAAATTTCTTTATTGAAAAGGTTATCAAGCACTGGAACAGGCTGCCCAGGGAAGTGGTTGTGTCACCATGCCTTGAGGTATTTAAAAAATGTGTAGACGTGGTGCTTAGGGACGTGGTTTAGTGGTGGAGTTGGCAGTATGAGGTTTGTGGTTGGACTCGATGACCTTAAGGGTCTCTTCCAACCTAAATGATTCTATGAATCTGATGGCATAACCATTTTTTAATCCATCTAATTGTGCACCCAGCAACACTGTAATGTCCTCTGTCGTATGCACTGCATAGGAAACGTTGGCAGAAGAACATGTCCAGGCCTGGTACATACGCAACCTGCAGCCATTTGCCTCTACGTCCAAGGTTTTTCTACAAGCTGTTGTAGCCGTGCCGGGCTGCATGACCCTGCCCTGCACTGCAAGCAGACAAGCAAAGCCCATTAGAGCAGCCCCACTGTGTTTTCCTGAAGCTGTGCCTGAGCACAGGGCAAGAAGGGTCTTCTGGGGTCATCAGGGCTTGCTCTGGAGTCCAGTTCTCAGAGTTTGCAGGAGGCAGAGGAGGGAAAATAATGTTTTTCCAAGCAAACTCCCCCGTGGGCCCTTTGCAGGCTATCCTCACCTGTCCCCAGAGCCTCTTGAGCAGAGATGGCCACCTGCCAGCTCTTCACATCCTGACCCACTTTTCCTGAGAACTCAGCAAGGCAGAGTTTCACAGACAAGAGGAAATCCCTAAACAGCATGCAACCCAGAGAGTGGAAAGTTTGGGGGTGGGAGGGGCGTTGGTGTTTTGGGTTTTTCCCAACTTCCCCATGAACGTATTTGACAGCTCGCTGTCCCTGTCAGCACAGGATCTCAGTGGAAACTGGAGCTGGGAGGGCTCTTCCTGCCTGCGGGAGGCTTCCCAGGAGTGCGAGGGATTTACCAGTCACCACCTTTCATTTCCCTATCCCTTGCTGTGTCCCACTGAAGGCCATGTGCAGTGGCAAGCTGCAGACGGGTTTGCTGGTGGCCGGCTACTTTGTCTACCTGCTGGTGGGTGCAGCTGTGTTCCAGGCACTGGAGAGGACTGCTGAGAAGCAGGAGAAAATAGCAGCTGCCCAGATGAAGGAAGCTTTTCTGCAGAGCTTCACCCACCTCACCGTGGCGGAGATGGAGCAGTTTATGAAGGTAAGTCCCAGTCCTGCAGAAGCCCTTTCTCTCTCCTGTTTCCCTGTGAGATGTTGTTTCCTACTCAGCCTTGCTACAGAGAGAGCTTTCACTGCTTTCCTACTGATTTGATCATTTGGATGATTTTAGCAAACCCCAAGCTCACTCTCTGGTCTGAGCAGGCAGGTCACACTGATGGTAAATACAGCTTGTGTAACTTGACAAAACCTTGTGTGCTAACTATTAACAGTCCCCATTCCACCATGTCTGGAGTTTGTGGGGTCTTGCCTCCTGCTAATTGGACTTTCAGTGGGGCTGTGCTCATCTACAATGGATAGCATGGTAGTAAAAATGAGGTTGTCTGAAATGAATGGGTGTGGTTGCCACTTACAACAGCATCATAGATAGCACAGAGCAACAATACAGCAACGTCTGAAGTAATCTGTTGGGTGAAAAAAAAAGAAGCTCAGATCACTACAAGGAGGGTGGCATAGTCGAGGTTTACTTTTTGAAGATGCTGTAGAAGTGAAACAGGTAGCCTGGCCAAGGGAAAGGTGTTTCTGGTCACAGCACAGGAAGCTGAGAATGAGTATGGTTGTCTCTTCATCTGCGATATTTCCTAGGTCTATCTGCTACAGTGCAGAAGAAAATGGGGAGGGCAAATAGCCTTGCTGTAAGCATCTCCACATGGGAAACTAACGAAGCTCTTAACAGGCCAGTTCACATGATGAGGAAAGGAGGGGAACAGCTGGTATTTCTGATAAACAACCAGCAATCCAGCCCTCAGTTCACATATGCACGCACCCTCATCATCTTGAATTTTTTTGGGAAGGAGGAAAAAAAGAGGAACTTTTCAAGAAAATGAAATCTTTGTGCAAGGGCTGTGGAATGATTTCTGTTAGCTTTGATTTTCTGGGACAGCAGCAAAAAATATAGTGAGGGAGGAAGGAGTAGGGGGAAGACTTTTCTGGTGCAGTTTATTCCAGCTTGTGTCTTGCCTCTGGCAGGGCTGAGCCCTGGATTTTATCTAGGCTGTTTCCGTACAAACCAGCCTGCCTTCCAGATGTCCAGTCCAATGTTCTCTGTTTGCTAAAGGCAGGGACAGCTGGATACTGTTTGGGTTTTTTAATTTTTATTTTTTTTTTAACTTAAAAAAAAACCAACAAGGCACGCACTTAGAGTTAAAACCAAGGAAGAAGGGAATAGTCTGAAAATGCATGAGATGATAGATGATAAGGTTGGAGGGGCTTAGGAGAAACATCTCATCAAACCCCTGTGGCAGTCTCAACTCAAGGCAAACCATCTCTGACAGATGTTCATCTAACCTCATCTCAAAGGCCTCAATATAAATATGTGCATGTGTGTTCACGCATGCAGTTTGGAGAAGAGTGTGTAAGTCAGGCTGAATTCTGATTGTGGTCTGTCATGGCCTGAGCTGGACAGACCAGGGAGGGGTTGTGGTGAGTTTGGAATTCCCTCAGGCTAAATTAAGGTGAGATGACACCAAACGATCAGTTAAACATTTTATTCATGGCAGAAGCAGCCTGAAGTTGGCATGCATAATGGTGGTGGGGTTTCTCTCAACAGGCGTTGGCATGAAACTACCTCAGTAAACCGTGTAACCCGTAGTAACCACATACATGAATTCGGGGAAGAAGGAGAGCCCTCCTGTTGAGTCACAAGGTTCAGAGCGGACCCTCTTGCTTTCTAGACTCCTTCTCAGAGAAGAGCCTGGGGGTGGCTGGATCAGCTCCTAGTCCCAGACTTGATGAATGGGTTTATGTGTAAAGCAATGAGATGTAGGGACTATGGAAAAGGAGAGAGAAAGACAGACAGAGAGAGAAAGAGGAAAAGAAAAGCAAGATTTCACTGGTCCTGGGTCCAGCCTAGAGGTCCAGTTCCAGAGAGTGCGTGCATGGGGCTTCAGTTTGTGTCCTTTTACCATCTCCTTGCCCCTCTTTCGGGCGGGCACTCGAACTCATTAGGCTAATTAGGTGTCATGTGCAGTTTGTGCTTTCAGAACCTTTGGGAAGTGGGTCGGTGGGCTTGGGGGTCCTTTGGGGAGTAACTTCTCCTTCCCTGCAGGCATAACCATTGTTTGATCTTTGGCCATACCTGGTGCACCTGTGGTTCACTGTTCATTGTTATGCAGAGCTTGCTCCACCACAATGCTTGAGACATTAACTGTTTCAGTCTCTCACATGGTCGCACCAAGTGTAATGCTTTGCAAATCAATGGACTTTCTCTGAATTTAAATCTGTGACACTAATCAGAATACAGCCTTAAAATGAAATTCTCTGTGTAGTCACACGTACCCTGCTATAACTCACTGGTGCCCTTCTGGGAGGGATCAGCGTCACTGCTCAGTGTGCCTGAATACAGGTGATTGATCAGATCCTGGATCCACCACTGCTGTCTCAAGGGCGAACTCAAAACCAGCAACCAGCCACTTCATCACTTAAGCCGGTGGGCTATCTTGCTCTGCCATGTCCTAGTCATCTATAGGACCATTATTTCCAAAGTACTTAGCCTAAAAGAAAGTCCTTGATCATGCTAAAAGAAACATGTTCTAACACTCACTAGAGCAGTCAGCATAAACAGGGCAAAGGTCTAACACTCAAAAACATGAGCTGGCTGCTACCCAACCTTGGAGGTAAAGGTGTGAATAGTGTCAGAGTATTGCTGAGGACAGGTGAGTGGTATTCACAGGAAAGGAGCAGTAGTTGGCCAAATCTGTAGTACTCTTGCAGCAAGCACTTGAGAAAACCAGCCATGTTGATATCAAACTTTGCTTTCCCTCCCAGAACCTGACTGAAGCCATTCAGAATGGAGTATACCCTGTTGGAAATGAATCGCAGACTGAAGACAGCAACTGGGATTTCAGTAACTCCTTCTTCTTTGCAGGCACAGTTGTCTCCACAATAGGTAGGTCTAATGCTTTCCATGTATGTGTGTTTGTGTGTGTGTGATGCTTATTATATCTGATTATTAGGACCTGAATGGATAATACTTCCAA
The DNA here is from genome assembly GCF_929443795.1 of Astur gentilis. Classification (NCBI taxonomy): domain Eukaryota; kingdom Metazoa; phylum Chordata; class Aves; order Accipitriformes; family Accipitridae; genus Astur; species Astur gentilis. Next base: position 17,465,743 of record NC_064904.1, read on the forward strand.
GGATAAAAACTCCAGCCCTTTATCATCATGGATGGTAAGCAGCAATGGTCTTGGTCCTGAGACTTCACCACCGCACAGCTCTTTGTGCATTATTTTGGCTTGTGAAATACCAGTGGCCTTTCATATTATTTCTGACTTGTTTCTTCTTTTTGAGCCATCTGTTAAAATGTTCACTCTGCTGCCAGTTGTGGGTAGGAGATAAATTTCACTTTCCTGGTCTTTATTCTAGGGTCAAACAGGCTTTAAATCTGAGACTGCTGTAAAGCATAAAAGAATGGTAGGAAAGAAATTAACTCTGCTGGGGCATGGACACTGTCTCAATAACCTGTGCTGAGCCATTAGTGCACATACTGAATTAGTAATATGCCAGGAGGAAAAAATGGGAAGGGGGTAAGGTAAATGCTGAGACTTTTACGCTGCTGCTTCAAGCTGTTCTGACCTTTTCGGGGGCTGCCTGCCGCTACCTGCCTCTTCCTTGCTCTCAAATATGCCTTCAAAAAAGTGCAGGCCTCCCAAATTTAAGCATAAAATCCACACTGTTGGCTCCTGCTTTCATGATTTGCTTTCATGCAGTGAAAGTCAAATCTATGTTTTTGCAGAGTGAAGCTGAGGCCTTACTCCCACTACACCCTAGACACAACTATTCCACTGATCCATGAGTGTGACAGGCCACAAGGGACGCAGTGGTGTCCCAGCATCATGGCAGGTGTGTAGGTGTTGCATGAACCCATGTGGAGACCTCCCACTGTAGAAGAAAGAAAGGCTTCTGACCCATCACATCAATGACAAATGTTCCATGGTTACAACAACATTCACATATCGATAAAGCTTCCCTGGTTCGTCAGCACCCTGATACTAGCCAATCCATTCCTTGCCACCACCTGTATTGCTGTATTGTTTTAATTACAGCATTTCTATGCCAAACAAATCAGTCGCTTCCCATCAAATTTCTTTCCCTAGCGAGGCAGACAGGCTGTCCCAGGAAAAGCACAGCTTTGCCTGTTTCTCTGCAGCGAAGCTGCAGAGGTCTGTTGTGAAGGCATACCAGGTACTTCCACCCATCTTCACCAGGTTTTGTCTGTCCATTTGTTTGAAAATGGAATATTTCTGCAACAGGGAGCACAAGACAGCCCAAGCATTTGGGGGCCTAGTAGCCAATAAATCACTCAACAGTTGTTTTATTTGTCTTTCCCCCCAAAGAAAACATTGCATTTTCCAAGTAATGAATGCCTTGAGATGAACAGTGCTTGGGAAAGTGCCTTTTCTCAAGGTCACTGATAGAGTAAGGACATACACAAAGTACAGGACTCTTGCACTCAGGGGTGTAACTCATGGGATCTAAAAGGAACATTCTCCAGTCCATTAAAGGACATGTTTGGATTTCTGCAGCCGTTGTTCCACTACTTAGATAAATACTCTTTTAGTAGGACTTTAAGACAAATATCTCTCTGGCTTGAATAAATCAGCCACCAGTAAGGTCTGGAGTAATTAGCACCATCTATTCCAATGCACACTGCACTACCTCCAGGATTGGAGCCAGTATCTGGACATACCAACTTACTGGCAGTTAGCCAGGGAGGTCATTAACACACAGGCAGATCAACAAGAGAAGATGGCTATATGTGATTCTGACATGACAAACAGCCTGGGACTCTAGCCTTGATGTCTTCCAGGTCCCCAGACTTCTGGTTTCTGTCTTCCCATGTATTTGTCACAGGACAGAGCATGTTTTCCATAACTGCTTTTAGATTGTGCTTCCATTCCCACTAAGGCTGGATTGGGAGCACACAGCGCTCTCTGCATCTCCCAAAACATGGAGGGTAGATCACTTTGCTTACTGCCTTTTTCAGAGAAAAAAGTGTGCATGTGAACTGAGAAGTCCTAGCCACATCTTTTGGGGTCAAAGGCAGGCCAGGCTGGGGTAGATGTGCATGTGACTGTGGACTGCTCCAGTTCTCTGGAATATCTCCTCTGACCCAGTTTTTTCATAGGTTATGGCACGCTACATCCTAAAACTGCTGGGGGCCAGATCTTCTGTGTCTTTTTTGCTCTGTTTGGAATCCCTCTGAATATTGTTTTTCTGCACCGTGTTGGTAAGATGCTCTCACTGCTGTGTAAAAAGCTGGGGAAATTCCTGTACGAAAAAGGAATGAGAAAGGTAATTAGTTTTACTTACTCAGGCACATTTATACGCTCAATTCTAAGTTTTTTTTCTCAAGATATATGCTGGCATTATCCTCTATTATATTCGTTCTCATGCTGTGTTAAACATTGTGCTGGGAGAGGGAAAGAGACATTCTTCACTTGCAGAGCTAAACAAACAAGGCAACCATAGAGGATATATTCAGAGAAAGGGAAGCATTTTGTCTACCCATCTAAATGGCAGACATCCAGCCCCCTTCAGCAATCAATGGAGAGAGTGGGTGCCTCATCCTGCTTCTCTAGACACTTATCTCAGGAGCTAACACTCTAGGGAAGTGTCTGTCTCCCTTTATAACCAGTAAAGAGAGAGATGATTAAGCATCTCATCTTGAGGCAGGAAAAAGCAGGTGAGCTGTAAAAAGCTGTAAAAAGCAGGTGAGCTGTAGGGGTTTCAATGGATATTGACTCAATGCCTAGTGTGTCACCCTTCCTTATTCATTATGCAGTCCTTCCATCCCTCTCCTCCCTTGAATTTGACAGAAAAGAAACATCAGGCTGAAGTTGTCCATTTGATCCCAGTTGCTGAAAGGTGAGGAAGCCCCTGTAAAGGGCTAGAGAAAGATGTGTCTTGCCTGGTTATACCCCAAGTTATTTGCAGCTCCTCCCCTTCTCTCACCACTAGTGAGGAAGTGAGAATAGCTTTTCTGTGTCTCCTACCGTAATTCTCTTTCAGGACAAGGTATGAACGCTACAGATAACCCTTTTCAAATTGCTAAATCTGTCCCCATGTCTGGGGAACTTAAATAGAACCTAAGGCTTGATCAGATATAGACTCAAGCACATGCACAATGTGTGAAGGCGTGAAAAATTATCCAACAGTTGCCATTAATTTCTAGACAATCTGGACTTATAAAATTCTATACATAAACTATATGTGTGTCTGGCTGATAAATCTTAATATATAACAAGCCTTTTTTTCCAGTCAAGGCTTCTTCATGACTGCTGAGAAGTAGGATGGTTCAAAAGTCACTGTCCAGGCACTTCTTCATCAGGAGCTCATTTGTTAAAGGTCTTCTTGTAGTAAGATATCCACTGGATAGGAGCCAATTTCTGGCACTGATGCAATGAGTAATAAAGTCAGCAGTCAAGACTCTTGGAGATAGTACTGTCAGAAATGGTGTCTTTTTTTTTTTTTTAGGTCTATTTTCCCAGGCAAATTTGAATGTTCTTTAGGTGCCACACCTGAATACCTAAAAACTAAAATTGAAGTCTGCTGAAAAGTGGAAATAGTCTGACTCCAGTAAAAGTCATTGGATAGGAATTCCTCCTATACTCATGGTCATTGGAGGATGATACAATCAGATAAAAGACTACCTCTCCCAGGGCCATACAACACTCATAATACATGGCTTTCTTCTGCTTCAGAGCAAGGCTACGGTACTTTTAGAGAAAGAGCACTCAAATACAAATGCTTCAGTTCCTGTAGTCCTAGTAGGTATTCCTAGATAGCCACGCATTTTGAACAGCCACCGCTATATATGGCCTGCTAGTGTGTCAAATCATGATTATAATTTAATTGGTTTCTTCCTTTTCCAGAAGAAGATCAAATTTCTGACCCTTTTATTCTTCCTGGCAACGGGGATCCTAGTTTTTCTGTGCTTGCCATCACTCTTCTTCCAGATAACAGAGGGCTGGTCCTACAGCGAAGGAATTTACTTTGCATTTATCACCCTCAGCACCATTGGCTTTGGAGATTATGTAGTAGGTAAGGTTATTTCAGAGAGGAGACGCAGCAAAGCACCAGGGTTATGACTGTAATTACCATGGGTTGACTGCATAGGCCACCAATGTACTGCAGAGACAAATCTTCTGTCTGAGTCGTTGGCTAGTCTTTGCCCTGTACAGTTCTGGAGGAAATATGCATTTCTCTGGGATTGCGCGTGCTGACAAAGTTGTCTAAATATAATGAAATGTGGTGCTTCGGGTTGCAGAGAAGCCAAGTATTTGGGGGAGGGAAGAGGAAGTGTGGGGGGAGAATTCAAGGAGCCTAGGAATTTGCATATACCAAAAGGGAACAGTTTGCAACAGTCATACAAAGTAAGACAGGTATCCCTGCTTTAGCCATCTAAGACTTATGTTTCAAAGCGTAAAGAAATAAGTGCTCATATTGCAGAAGCCATGATTTTACACAACAGACTGAAAGGTGGAAATCCCAGTCATGGGAAGGTGGGGAAATCTAATCACTCTGTGAGAAGTGGGGCTTAAACATATAAATCACTGCAAAAGTGGCCTTCTTTAGTCTGCTATGCATCACTGGGGGCTCTCTGTCTTCACAAGCCAGAGCTTAGGATTTCCCCTGAAGAGACTGTTTAAGCTACACTCCAGCATGCTAGTGTGCTTCCCAAAGCACTTCTGTGGTTCTGCTGACCAAAATACACTCTCCATAGAATAAGCTTCTGCAGAAGCTCCAAAATGATGACCAGGAGCCAAATCAGTGTTCACAGAAGAAGCAATCAAACACCTGGACTCCATGGAAAATCAAAGATTTCTCTACAGCAAGATGGCCAGCATCTTGCCAGCCTGAACTTCTCTTCAGTGGGGATATGAGAATGAAGCTCTGAAGCTAATACTTGAGCACCAGTGCTGTCCCTACAGAGAATCTGGAAGCCTCATGTCCCTTTCTGATGGACAGACATCCACCACACGTCAAACCCTAGGCTCTCAAGCCTTGCAGAGATGCAAGAGGGGCCTTGGAGACTGGCTGGCAGCCTTGCTGCGTGTTTGAAAGATTTCTTACATCAGGCTCAGGACTTTGGCAGAGGGAGCCCACAGACTTTTCCAGACACTGATGTTCCCTGCTGACCTTAATTTCTCTGAGTCAGCTAAAGAGGCTGGGTAGTGCTTTGATGATCCAGTTGACTTCTTGCTTGCTTGCATGAGTTTAGTGATTGCAATGATCTTGTAGCCTAGCTGATGGTTAATTCATGCAATGGCAATGAGTTGATGAGACCACATTTCCCCAGGTGATCCCAGCCAGCTAACTGTTCCCTCTTGCTACAAAGCACAGGAAACTAGTGTCCCCTGAAATTCCCCTTTTCACATAGTCAAGAGAAAGATTCTTTGTCTCCAACAGTGGTTAGGCAGTATTGCTGTGAACACAACACAGAACTCGGGCATCAGCAAGGAATCTATTACACAACAGTGGCCTCTTTGCTCACTCCAGCCAGGGCCAATCTTTGTCACTGCAGTGGAGGACAACAGGGCACAAGCATTTCTTTCCTAACCATCTGCAGGACTGATAACCCTGGCCTGTGTGATACTGAGCACCTCAAACTTCAGTGATGTGGAATACAGGAAGGTGCAAAGTGGGTGTTGTCATGCAGGAGAAAAAGTGAACATCAAACTGGTGTATTCTCTTCCCTTGTCCAAATTACAAGTGTGTTTTACAATAATGACAGCAAGTCACAGCCTTAAAACTACTACCTCCATAGCACCTTCCTCCTCTGCAGCCATATTATTTTACAAATACAGTAAAAAATAACAACTAGATAGCCCTTCTGGCTTTGTGATTTCATCTTCTTTAGGATGACTTAACTGGAGCTGAAGTATTTCTCCCTGCAGTGTTTATTGATAGGACAAGGAATAATGGCTTTAAACTGAAAGAGGGTAGATTTAGATTAGATGTAAGGAAGAAGTTCTTCACTGTGAGGGTGGTGAGGCACTGGAACAGAGGTTCTGCCCGGAGAAGTTGTGGATGCCCCATCCCTGGGAGTGTTCAAGGCCAGGCTGGATGGGGCTTTGAGCAACCTGGGCTAGTGGAAGGTGTCCCTGCCCATGGCAAGGGGGTTGGAACTCTTTAAGGTCCCTTCCAACCCAAACCATTCTGTGGTTCTATGATTTATCTCAATTGGCCTTAAACAAAGGTGATAAAGTGACCATGTTTAATCCCTCACACCATCACAATGAAACAAGCGGAATCAATGACTGCTCTGAGTATTATGCATTTAGAATTGAGTACAGATGACAAATGGATTTGTGCTAGCCAAGTGCAACAGAACAGGTGTGACTTTATTTGCATTTTAGTAATTCAAAACTAGTTTATAGCTGTTGCACTTCAAGCATGAGATAAAGCCTGTTTTGGGTAGGGAGACATCGTAGGAAGATGGCAGAGTCTGGATTTAACTGCTTGTAGTACACATACCCATGGGTGATACTTCTAGGGTGAAACTCCCCTTGGGCTGTAAACTGAATTTATGCCCTGCTGAAGTCCAGTTTTGAGTTAACAATACAAAGATATTACTAGTTGCTTTGCTAACCCCACATCATGAACTGCAGATAAGAGCACAAAAGGAGATGCTTTCTAGCAAGGCTGGAATCCCCTCTGCCAAGTGAACTCCAGCAGAAGAAAAAGAAACAGCTGTTGGATATCTATCCATGAGGACAAACCAGCCCAATCCTGCCCCATTTCCAGAGCTCTTGCATGACAAAGTACAAAAATCCTGCACATCGATCTGTGAAGTACAGAGCACTGCAGGACTTGAAAAGAGTTGCCAGCATCATGGCTCCTTCTGGGCAGCTTCACAAGGGGAAATGATCCACCAGGTTTGTGGTCTCCCTGTCCGGGCACATTGCTGTCTTATCTACTATGTGGAGTCACCCTTGACAGTGACTTATAGCACTCAATAAGCAGCATCACCAAGTTTTCCTGCAGATGCCAGGGCCATATCAGCTGTATCATGATGACAACATTGTGTGGGACTAAGTGCGGCAGGAGAAAATGCTTTCTGTATGTTGGTGGTGGATTGCTGACGTCTGAAGAAACAAATGAAATGACCCATGCAGAAAAGCAGGTGTGCGATACTGGCTGTTGCTAAGAGGTTTGGACTGCATGAAATAAGCTTTGGTCCACTGCTTGCCAACACAGTAAGTTGTGTTCTTGGCATGTGTCAGTGAGTTCTCATCAGTCACCTAGTTTTTTAATGGAGGAAGCTCCCGAAGCCATTCAAAAGTAAAGTAGGAATTGCAGCTACTCTCTTTGTATGATCAAGGGTACCTATAATTTAAAGCAAATATTTATTAGTTTATAATCACACTTGATAGCAGTACACAGAATTACAATAATCTAGGTAGTAATAGTTGTGTGGTTATAGTGGCCCACTGTGCTCTGCGAGTTTGGGAATATTTTCAAGGTAATACAACACAATTTTACACTACTTCCCACATCATTGCATTTACCTGTAGATGCAGAGGTTGAATTGGAATTGGTATGTTGTAAGGGTAAAAAAATATCCCACTCTGCTACTAGTACATCTCAATCCCGGTATATCTTTTTGACAGGCCATATCTTTTTGACGGTTGTGCTAGCCTCTATCAGTTTATTGCAACAAGACACTTGCCCAACCTTAACCTAATGCTGGGGAGGTGAGAGACTCCACTACAATGGAAAAGTCACCTTAAAGTACTCAATGTAAAATACATTGATGAATCCATTAGGCTGGCCCACTTTACACAGGCAAAGCAATTTTAACTTGTTAATTTTTTTCTTTCTCTCCCCTTGTCTGCAGGTAAACAGCCTGACAGGATTTACTTTTCCTACTACCGAACGCTGGTGGCCATTTGGATTCTTTTCGGCCTTGCCTGGATTGCTCTCCTATTTAATTTATTGACAACAGTACTAGAAGATACTGAAAAAATAATTGTCAAGGATCTCCATCAAATTGGAAAGGTGAGTAAGGGCAATGAAGCAAGCCAACAAAGAAGATACTGGCCTGCTCAATTTATTCCAGAAGAAGAGCTACTGCCACCACGTGCTGGAGGGGATGCAGAGAAAATTGAGTCATTAGAAGCAGATTCTGAACACACAAAAAATGAAAAAAATGATTTTTCTTACAGCAAGACTATTGCCATAACATATGAGAATTGAATTCTTCATTGGAGAGTTGCTAGTGAATTATTCTGAAGAAATTCCCATGGAAATAAAATTTCTCCTACCTTTTGCTGAGATATGACCTTTCAGAACTCAGGACTCACAGTTACACAAAACCCAAACTTAATGGTAAGAAATTTGCTCCTCAATTTGCAGCTAGGTTGTGCTAACAACCTGAAAAGTGCACTTGTTTTGCAAGGCATTTTTAAAGTGCTTCTGAAAAAATGCAGAGGAGGGGACCGGTAGAGCTTGCTGGTTCTATTTGGATTTTGCTGCTTGCAAGAAATCATGTCTCTTCCAGGAACTGACATGCACAAGCTTTTATGAGGCATTGCATAGCACCTTTGGAAGAAGAAATAAGGGTATATAACTTAACAGATGCCTGATTTGAGCCATCATATTGGATAAGCTATTATGATCTGAAAGACATGTTTGAAGGACAAGACCTGGGCTCAGTTCAGACACTAGAAACATCTAATGGACAAGGTTAGAAAAAGGTTAGTGTGTTAGAAATGATTAATTCTACCTCTTCCTGTTTTATACTAAGATGAATAAAGGCAATTTCACCTTTTTTCCCTGTGGCTTTGAACAACCTTTCTGATGGTGTTTATAAAGAACATATAAACCCATGTCTTTAATTCAAATTTTATAATAATTTTATTCTGTCAGCACTTTATAAGAACAGAGACTGGTTTGAATGGAGCAGCCCTCACTGCATCAGAGCCTTGCTGCTATGTTTGTATTCCATAAGAGCTATAAAGTCATTTTAAAAGGATTTTATTGTGTTGTGCTAAGGTAGCTTTCCAAGAGCAAGTGTTGTCTAAACAGTGCAGCCTTACCTTCAACCAGGTAAAAAAAGGATGTCAAATTTGGGCATGGTGTTTCAGATGTACTGCCTGGCATGCAGGCCATCCCTGGGAGAAGATCCTGGCCTTTAAAGGCTCAATCCATTCATCAGGTGCCTTGTGTGTGTCAAGAGTACATGAAAATCCTACCCTGAAGTGCTGGCAAAGCAGCTGTTGTAGACACAGTCATAGAGGTGAAAAGTCCCAAGGGTGTATATGGTTACGTTAAAAGTCAGTCCAGTCCAACATCCTGTCTCAGACCATGCCTACTAGCGTATGCCTCCAAAGAGCATAAGAATGAGGCAGCTCTGCCATGCCCCTGTGACGGGGTGCAATCCCTCTTCCAGTAGCTGGTGGCTCAAAGGCTGCCCAAACAAGAGGTGGTGTCTCTGTACTTCAAAGTCCGTGAACTTGCCCAAATGCTGAACCCACATCAGCACCCCCAGGACCCACCCAAGGTAGTCCATAGGTCCAGTAACCAAAGTATCTCCCTTCGATGGTGCTGAACGTGTCACTTGACAGGTTTTCATGATATCCTCAAGGTCCTATTTTGTCAGACAGTGAATAATTGTTCTCGGCTCACCCTCTGGGTGTTAGTTACAGCAAGACCAGCCCTTGCCAGAGCTATTCCTGTATGAAAGGGAAAATAGATTACAGCTATAAAGCAAATCTAGGCCATAAAGATGCAATCAGCCTTGAATTCATAACTATTTCAGTCAAACAAAACCACACTTCTTGCCAAAACAGCTCTGCTGGTTCAAGACCTGGCATGTAGACCTGACCAAATATGTCCTTTCTTTCTCTCCCCAAATTATTTTCCAGTGTTGCCCTCAAGGCTGACTTCTCACCTAATATGTCTCACTCCCAGTAAACCTTTCTGAGGCAGCAGGAACAAGAACTGACCAAAACTGGGGCAAGGTGGCAGGGGTATCGTAGGACACAGCAGTCCTTGTGCAAGCCACGACCCTGTTGCTATCACAAGGTGACACCATAGCTATGCAGAGAAAGCAGCTGGATGCTCCTGGGCAGGGATCTCTTCACCTCTCTGTGTTCCCCTCTCACCAAGCATTGACTCACATTATTATTTTCCAGGCATGATTTTTTCTTTTCTGTTTTTTTCCCATCCCTTCCTACAAGGACAATTAACCCCATCCGCAGCCTAATAGAGGTACTGTCAGGGCTGGTTTAGGGAGAGATGGTCCTGCCTTGGGGTGCGAAGGCCATTTTGCACAGTCTGTCATAGTTCCTTCCAGGTCAGTTCCTGGTGTTTGATGCCCCCCAGCCCCAAGGTGGTAGGCAGGGCTTCTGGGCCAGCACAACCCACGTCTATTTGCTGTCTCTATTGAAGAAGAGCCTCCAAGGAACATCTTGAAGTCAACACACTGCTGAAGGGTTTTCTTTAACTTGTTCCCACTGTCCTGCTTGCTCCCTGTCACGACAAATAACGCAACGCAGCCCTGAAACAAGCTGGTAATGTCTTATTCCAACACAGAGCAATCGAGGATGCTTGTTTAGACATTTCAGGAAGAGCAAGAGAGATGGCCCATGGACTCTGACTGTAATCACAAGCACAGAGCCAGGCATCGGCTCTTTGAACAGAATAGGAGAAATTCTGTATCCTTCACACTGGTGGGTGTTTAACAATGAGCCATGAAAACCAAACACGGCCCGTGGCCAAAAATCAGTCTGCCCTGTGCTGCTATTGTCATAGGGTGCAGGCAATTCACCTTTTAACTCATCCCCTCTTGCCACACTCCCCTTGTAAGGCTGTGCTTGCTCCAGACAAGGCACAGAGGTACTGAACAACTCACCCAGGGCCCGGGTATGTGGGAAACGGGAGCCAGGAACAGCCGTCATGGGGTTGTCCTCCTTCAGGCACCAAGAATTGAGGTGTCCCTCCAGCTGTAGATGCCAGCCTGGGAACAGAGAAAACACATCCACAAGCATAAAGAACATAAAAGCTCTCAGGAGAAATTCAGATAACTGCCCTAAGAAAGAAGACTAGCCATTCATAAATCCTCATACCTGCAGGGAGGACTTTTGAAGAAGGGTCTCAGCTTTGCTTCTCGTGCCCTCTCGTGGCTGTGTGCAGCAGACACCCTTTGCATTTCTGCCAAGTTCAGGCAGTTTTACTCTGCCTCCCACTGTGCGGTTCAGCTGATGTAGCTGGTACAACCCTGGCCAGTGCAAGTCCCAGGGCAACAGATTTGTCAGTGTGAACCAGAGGAAGCCATCCTGGATTTTTATGCAGTTCCTACGAGCTAGCTAAGGGCTAAAACATGCCTCATTCTCAAGAAAGAGACGGGAATGGGCACCCTGAACTAGTCCAGCCAGGGATCCTGCTTTGTACCCACACTGAAACAGCTTTGTGGAGGTCAGCTGGGGATGCGACAGCTTTCTGTCAGCAAACCATCAAGCGAAGGACCCTCGCTGGCAGCGCGCACAGTGCTGACGACGGGGTATGCTCCTATCGTGTCCCGTGCACCAGCTTCCCCTGCACAACGTCTGCTGCGGGACCGAGGCACACATTCACACCCTCTGTCACACAGGGAAAGGGATTGTTCCAGAAAAAAAATAATCTGCAAAACGGCAGGTTTGGGTGCAGGCTTTGGGGCCAGGATGAGCTGGCCCACTCTGCAGCGGCCTCGAGGGCAGGCGGTGCCTCAGGCAGCAGGAGGGGTGGAGATAGAGGCTGCAGATATGTGGAAGAAAGAGCCAGCACCAAAGGGTGTGTGGTCCTCTCTGCTGGGAAAGGCAAGGGAAAAGCCCAGGAAAGCTGCAAGCCAGGGTGGGAGAGGAACTTTTTTGGATGCCATATTGTTCCTCATGCTTACACTGAACAATAAAGCTGAAGGGCTTCGGCACAGTAACAAATCTCTCTGGGGTTGGAGCAAGCAGCCTCTCCCAACATTATCGTCCTCTGAGCACCGCACAACTGCAGCAGATCTTGTCCTCGCTTCACCCCTGAAAGGGGAAGCTGTTGCTTTCTCTGCAGATAGTAGGGGCCCCAGAGAAAATTAAGTGTATCACCTGAGCTCATGCATGAGACCTTAGGCAAACACCTAGTCTGGTGCTCTCTCAACCAGGACCAGGTGCCCTGGTATTGCTTACTAATACATTAGCTAGTGGTTCTGTAGTTGTTGAGGTTAAGAAAAATAATCTTGAATTGAGAGCAAAGTTAGAACAGAGCTTCTCCTCCACAGCTGGAGATTAAAATGGTCCCAAGACTTTTAATTCATGAGTGTAAGCCAGGCTCCGGCTCTTCTTCTGCACGTTCCCCTTGCCCAAGGGACAGAAAACAGGAGTAAAATCCATTCTGAAATCCCTTTTCTGCCAAGTGACGAGGCAGCAGCAATCCTCCGGAGACCAGGCGGAGGGGTTCTCCGTCAGCAGATCTGCACAGTCTGGAGCCTTTCCCGCGAGCTGTTTAAAAACCCTGACTGTGACCCAGCCCCGCTGTGCCACTCAGGGAAATCCAATTTTCACAGAGCAGCCTCGTGTGCAACTGCCAGCTCTCCCACTACAGCTTGTTTTCAAATGGGAAACATTTCCAAAGCAAGCCAAATACTTTCCCATACGTTAAACCAGTTGCTGAAGAACTCCAGGAGTATGATCATGAAACATATTATCTTGGATTAAATGGCAGCAGCATGTTCCTGCATTCAGTCTGGGCTGCTCCTCATACATCACCCACGTCTTTGCTGCCAGCTAGCAAACAGTGTGCATTTCTGCACTTGAAACCGAGGAAATGCCATGAGGAATTATCTTTCCCTCAGAAAGAAGCCCCTCAGAAATTCAATTGCCTCCAGAGAGAATAGGAGAAACTGCACTTTGATCTGTCTTTAATTAATGTATGGGATTGTTTAGGGATCTTTCGAGGTCTCCTTCAATTAATAGCCAGTTCATTTGGAGAGATTAGTTTTCTTCTGGAAGCGGAGAGACTAGTCAAAGCAATGGAACAGCTTGGCTAAAGTAACATCATATAGCCAGGGGGATAATTTTTTTACAGAAATTACTAAACGTGGGCCACACACATGCTGTTTTCCACTCTGTCACACTTGGACATGTGCTTTCTTGCCTGACTTGTGACCAAAAGGCACTGGACCCAGCTCAGAACTGGTTTAACAAACATAACTAATTGCTCTCCAAAGGCCCTTTCTCCATCCCTCACAATCGCACCCGAAGAAACAAAAAAATCAGATTTTGGTGTCAGCCAAGTCCCCCTGTACCCTTCCAGCAGGATTCAAAGTGGTCTTGAAGATTTCCTGTGAGGTTTTATACCAGCTCTCACACTGTAAGGAAAGGGGATCCCTGGGATCCCTGGCACTTGTGGCTGAAGACCAGCATGGGGCAATATTGTTGGTTCCATGCTAGAAAAGTCAATATTTTGTTCTTCTGGGGCTAAAAAGCTGGGGGAAAGAAAAAACGCTGCCCTCCAGAGAGCCTTGTCCATGCTTTTGCATCCCCGTAGCCAGCCCCAACTCCACCTCAGGACATGAACTCAAACAGCTCCAAATCTGCTTAGAAAATTCAGCATTTTCTATCATGAGGGGTTCTGGACTTGATTAGGATAATTCTCTACCAGAGGTTTGGAAAGGCTCATTTTGCTGAGTTAAAGTTAGGGCAATTATTGAATCCATTTAATTACTGGTTCAACATGATTTAGGAGACATGTATCTGAATAAAGACTTTCCAAATTTCTCTTTCAATTATTCTCACATATGTGGTTGGAAACCATAGCTGTACTTCTGTGGTGAGATGCCGAAGCATGAAATAATACATCCCCAGAAAGAGAGATAAACTGATAAGCAGAACAATAATAGTAACAAGCATGCGTCATTGAAAAATGAAGAGAGGTACAACTTACAATTTAAGTTAATGGCTTCCTTGAGAGGGATTAGCCAGAAGGATGCTAATATTCTCAAAGAACAAATGTGGCTTGAGGTGAATCCAGCTTCTCAAAGTAAAAGATGTTTGTTCATCATAGCAAGGCATGGAGAAAATCATGCATTACAACCAGAAAGAAACATAAGTCAGAATTTTTGCTGCAAATCCCCCAGAATTCACAGTTCCATTCATTTAAATGACTCACTGAGTGCTTTAAAAACAAGGTTAAGGCCTTAAATTTAAAATGGCTTTAGACATTTGCTAGAAACCAGGGATGAAACCCAAGCAGAGATCTGTCTATTCTCAGCTTCAAAAGTCCAGGCATTCATCTCAAAATACAATACACACTGGCTCAGAACAAGAAAGATGCAAGAAGCCCAGTATAGGCATCTTCCAATTGCTAGATGCCAATTCTCCCTATTCAAGCAGTCTGCCTCTTCACAAAACGTGCAGAAGCTATACAGCATTTCTATTGTGCAAGTCTGTTGCAACAGAAATGCTGGGGTCAGGGCATGTATATTGCCCAAAAGTATATATATATCAACTAAAGATTAAAGGCCCATCACTGCAGAACCTTGGCCAGTTTCCCAATTGCCAGTATAAAATTCCAATACATAAATGTTTTCTTAATAGATTTTTTTCCCCCTTTCTTCCTTTCCTTCCTTATTTCTTTCTTCCTTACAGCCCTCAAGTCGGTGATGGGATGAAGAATGGGTGCAGCAGAGCTCACTACAGTCCCAGAAATGCTTGGGCAGCTTCTAGAGAAACATAGTCCAGAAGCAAGGTCTACAAAGTGCTTAAAGGTTACGTGTAATATCAGCAGTGGTAGCACAATTTGGTGATGCCAAATAGCCATGAATTGCCAGGAGAAAACCAAAAAGTGGATTTCTCAGCAGTGACTGTAAAACTCTATTCCTTGCTTGCAATAGGTCTCTGAGCAAAAGCCTGAATACAAGCTGCCCAGGTTCTTTGCTCAAATGTGGTTCATTTGTAGGGTTGGGGTTTGGTAACAACACTTCCCAGTCATCATCTTGCAGCCTTCTGCAGGGGCTCAGCCTGCCTTGGCAAACCGACTAGCGAAGGTGGAAAACATCCTCTTAGGATGCAAATGTTAAGGGAGAAGCATGATTGCTGGTGCATGACAATTTGCATGCTGGTATTTGTAGTAATAAACAGTAATAAGTCATACCAAAGTGGGTAGGGCTTTGGTGCAGCAGCCAGGGTGCCTTTCAGCTACACTTCTGGGAAGTTAAAAGCAGGACTAGAAATTTCCATATAAAGAGCCTTGCTTTGGCACACAGTTTTCTCAGTTAATATGGCTCATAGACAAAAGCAGAGAATGGCAACCTCATGCTAAAAACCCCAAAGCCTTTACTTGCCTCACAGATGCCAAAAAGCAGAGAAGTGAGTTACGAAAATGTAGTCACTCCAGCACCAGGGCCATCCGTCATACGTGGTGACAGCATGGTGAGGAGAGGTGGCACGGAGAAGGACAGGCAGACCACTCTTTCCCATGGAATTATGGATGGGGCTTATTTTTGGGGTCAGCAGTGTAAGACAGCCTGCACCGTAGGTTAACCCAGACCTCATGAACAGCAGCGATGCTCCAGATGTCCATCAGCTGAGACAGTAACTCTATTTGCCATCATCTGAAAACCTAATTCAGTTTTCCCTGACTTTTAAACTTGGTCAGATCACGGCTTGTCTTGTATCCAGACCTGTCTTATTTGAGTTTGGGTTCATGTCTACTGACCACGTCATGAGCAGATGTCACTAACAGAGGGAACCAGAGTGAACATGCTAAATGCTACCCAAATCACCAACAGGATTTCAGCAAATATATCCAGACAATTAAGCATGCCCCAGGGTCAAATCACCCCGGCATAGCAGGATAGCCAAAAGGTGCTTCTTACAAAATGCAACCATGAAGATGAGCAAAAAGCCATGTAGAAATAACTGTGCACACACACTGCCACGGCACAGCCTCCAGATGTCAGCACCAACCCAAGCAAGAGAGACACACAGCGCAAACGGTGCAGAAAAACCCCACTTGCAGGCTTTGACTTCCAGAAACACTCTCCTGCAGTCCTGCTCTCCTGCCTGGGACAGACAGACAGACAGGAGGGTTTCCATTTCACCTGGAAAAAGTGCTCGGTTCACAGACAAAACCAAGGGATGCGGTTTGTAGCTGTGCATGCAAGCGTTTTACATGCACGTTGTACTGATGTAGACCACGTGTGCCTCCGTGCATGTAGGTGCTCATCAGATATATATATATATATATATATATACACACACACAAGTATAAATAACTTTTGTTCTTAAGAATAACAGTCTCTTTGCTGACAACTTTACATGAAGGTAAAAGCAAGGCATGTCCTCCAGTACTTTTTTCTAACCATATGCATATTCATCTCTTCCAGTACACATTCCTGTGTGCCACGCAGCTGATGAGCTGAGAAACACAGCAATCAGCCCTGGATAAGGGATCTGAGAACATAAACATCGGTCGGATCCCCCAGTGATGTAAGGCAGCATGCCTTCAAGTTTATGTAGTAAGGTTGATGTTAAGTGATGAAGAAATTGGTTCTCTCCTCTATTACCCTTGGCCTGTTAAGTTCATTTTATGCCACTCTTTTAGCAACATAAATTTGCCTATTAGGAAAAAAAAAAAGGCTTAAAAAAAATCCCATCTCTACCTTTTCTTCCCCTTAACTCTGCCCTCTCCTTACAGCCCACAAGAATTAAATGCATTGAAAATTTATTGGGAAGGCCCCAAATTCTGCTCAAAGCAGGCATTGGCATTGTCCCTGTTACAGTGTGGTGCAGAATAAAGGCACACGTACAGCAGCACGGCCCCTGACGCCAAGCATTGGGCCAGCAGAGGTGCGAGACCCAACGGAGACTGCTGACCACCCTTCTGCAGGCTGCAGAGAGGTACGCAGGGGGGCAGAGAGCATCCTCCAGCCTAACCTTGCACCTGCAGATAACTGGGGGAAGATCCAGGGGCTGTTTATTTAAACACGTACTCCCCCTTAACACCAGATCAAAGAAAAATTAATGAAGGAGATGCCAGATTCCCCAACTCTTGTAGGGCACAGAGGTGTCGTTTTTACATAAAAAGACCCTCAAGATCCTCCTGCACCTAAGTGTTCATCCTAAGAACAGAGCTGCACATAGTCTGAGCAGGGCTGGGAGTGCCTGGAGGGATCATGACACAGAAGATTAATGGATCTCTTCCAGCCATAGGCTGTCAGTTAAGTCAAGCACTGCTAATGTGGGATGTTGTCCTGAGACCTCTGTTAGCACAATGACGAAGCTTTTTTTAAGTCCTCTGTGTAAAAGGCATAATCCTCGTATGCCAATGGATCATATCCTTGAGATCCCTAGAGAGCAGGGCAAATGTGGAAAGAAAAGGAAAGGAAATCCCTTATTTCATAATGGTGCAAACAGACATGTCAGGAGAATTACATCAACATGCAGCACATGTGAAATTTAATACTCCTCCTAATGCATTTAGATGAGGCAAAATGCAAAGTCTATACTGCCTCTGGGAATAATTCTGGTAGGAAGCTTTCACCGCTAGGAACCAAGGACTTTCTACTCACTCTGGAATTTGAGCCTTTGTTTTCAAAGCCTTCCTGAGAGACTTCAAAATCAAGTTTGTTAAGTGTACATTACTCTTTGAAGATCTGTATTCCAAAATGAAGCACCAGTGCTCTTCCCAGCAACACTGGCGCAAATTAAGAGTAGCATGCTTGAAAATCAATAAACATTCATGGGGTCGCAGACAATCTGCAAAAGAGGAGAGCCTGATCCTTTGCATTGCAGAAAGCCAAGATATCCAAACACACACAGCCCTTATCCTTTGCCTAGTGTCAGCTGGCATTGCTGCAAGGGTGCTGCAGACCTGCATGGATTTCCACCAGCTTTGACTGTGGCCCATAAATCTCTCAAAGGCTTTTAAATGCAAGCAGTATTTGCTTTGGAGTCCTTGCAGACAGGAGGAGCCTGAGATCTTCTGGCTGGTTCCCCACCCCCCATATCAGACTATAGATATGGGATTCAGCAAAGGATACAGCTCAGATGTGGCTTGAATTCAGACAAGTGACTTGAAGTGATGATTTCCCCCCCACCAGGCTGCAGATGATCGATGTATTATGCATGAAAATAGCGCCAGGCACAGATGGGGTGGGAGTAGAAGGTGTGAGCTGATAATGACAGCAGCCAAGCTCTGCTAGAAAAGACTCTACAACACACTTGCATATTGGGCAGAAAAAGGATGCAACATATATGAGAGACTAGCCATGGTTTAAAGGGCCAAACAGTTTAATTACCACCAAAACTTAGGTTTATGCAAAGATTTGAGTGGCATGGTTGCCAGAAGGAGGAGGGGATTAGCCTTGATGATTCAAGGAAGTGTATTCCCATCTTGTGTTCTTGAATAACCATAGGGAGATCAGTGAAACACTTATTCTGGGTTTTAAAACCTGAAGACAGGGAATCCAAAGCAGTGACATGGTGCTGCATCAGATATTGCCTCCAGCAGGATCCTGGCTCATACTCAGCACAGTGCTGAGAACTTGGCACCAGGTCCAAAGCTGAAACAAACAGGAATTTCTCCATGGACACTTCTAGGGTTTGGATCCAGGCCCTTGAAGACCAGCACGCATGGCCTGATCCTGAAGAAACAGCGGCAGTTTGGATGGGCAACGTGTCACTGACTTGGAGCCGGGTGGGTACAGACTTCAGTGGGAGGATGAGTCAAGAGAGCTTCAGCTCCATCTGCAAAAGGACCTGGTGCTGTGAGAAAGAGCTTAGCAAGTGTGCTATCCATAAAGACCCATGAGGAAGCAGTGATGATCCAAAGAAAAGCCTATGACTTCTCTGATCAGCCTTGGAGCATTCTGGAGGTCATTGCAAGACAAGATGCTTAAAATAAGCTGCTTTCCTTCTACAATCAAACCATCAGAAGGGGATACTCTTCCTTACAGAGCTTCTTTGAAGAAGCTCCAGCCTTGGAGTATGCATCTTACAGCTGGCAAGATGTCATTGGCTTTGCCAAATCTGACCACAGCTGATCCCCGATGCAATAAAATGTTGGCCTTGAATCACCAGAGGCTGAGAATGTGCTTGTCTGGAGGATCATCAGACAAAGGCAGCAAAGATTTGCTGGCAACTTGCAATGCATTTGCCAGTTCCAGGCTCTGTGGAAGCCTGACCCTGCATAAAAAGATCCTTGCATGAGTCTACTCTTTGCTACCAGCCCTGCTCATGGTGCCAGTAACGTAACAGCTATAGGAAATCTGTGTCTGAGGGATCTGAGCTGTGCACTCAGATATATGCAATAATCCTTGCAATGCTGAGACATGACAATGTTTTGGGAAGTCAGGCCAGCAAGCATTGCACAGAGGCAATGAATATTTTACGTCACTTAAGGGCTAGGTCCCTATGAAATGTAGCTGTTTCACTGCTCAGAAAGCAATCTGTTCAAATTTCCTCCAAACAGGGCTCAAATGCTCAAATTTGTCCGTGGGAATAAGCATTTCTGATAACACTGCCCAACATAAGCTTGCAAAGAAACCTCCCATAGAGGGAGCATCTCAAGGGATAAGGGTATTTCCTATAGCCTAAGGGGCTGCAACCCACTTATGGGTGTGGTAACTCACCTAAAACCAAGAGAAAATGTGTGATAGAAAGGGTGCATTGGGAGACTGGAGGAATCCAGAACTCATGATGGTTCATGATGGGACATACTGTATCAAGCCCTGCTAGTCACTGGTTTGGGTTGTCTCTGCTTCCCCTCCATCTCCCAGCTCGGCAAGCCATCTCCACAGGGCTTAATTCACACACATCCTGAGAGACACCTTCAAACAGGCTTCCCCGTCACTGTGGCCCAACGCAGTCTCCCTAAACTGTACAAGGACCTGAAGGTCTTGCGTAGGTCCGGTTTCATTAGCTTTATACCCAGCCAAGACCCACCACAGACTAGTAAAAGCCCCTTCATTCCCACTCACGTTGGCTTTGATGTCACATTTTGTGGTGCTAGCACCATCGAGACCTGTGCATCAGTCCGGATCTGGCCCCAGTCTATCCTGCATGGTTGTCCTTATCTCAGGCATTTTCAGGGAGCTCAGCAGCAATTTATGGATCAAAGCTAATCGATAATACCAGTGCCCTTTCACCATATTGCTTTCACTAAATTACTGCATCCTTTAAAAAAGAAATCTTAGCAGACCACAGTACAATGCCAGACAGACTGTCACTACCAAATTATGTTTATTTATTCTCTCTGTGGCTCTTGGCTGGCCCCATTACCAGCATATCTTAGTGTCTCTCAGTCATCAGCATATTTGCCTTCCCTCCCTTCCCCCTACCCCGAGGTACATGTCTCCTCTCAAGTACAAAGCGGACTGACACGGCAAGTTTTTGAGCCTATTTAACACCAGCTTTATCTGAGGAGAACTAGATTCAGTGACAGAGCCTCAGAATTAATTACACAAAGGTGAATTCCTGTCACAGAGCCCGGCACAGTGTCACCGCAAACATTTTAACAGCCAGTCTCTGGCCCTCGGCTGCCTTTGTGCAGCGTAAAGCAATTATTTGTACCTGCTTGGTGAAACGTGTCAGCCCCCTCAGAGGTGTTGCGATATAGCAAACACGGTTATTCGTGGGCAGGGCAAAGAAAAGGGTGTATGGTGGATCTCGGCTGTGCACACAGTCCCTGGTGCTGCTGTGCTCAAGCCCTTCAGGGCTGTGAATGCAGTTGTTTGTGGACAGTCCACGCAGTGAATACTCTCTTGCAGATGAGATGCAGCCGGACTCAGTGATTTGGCCAAAAGGAGAAATGGGACTCGAGGCCAAGGAAGCAAAGTTGAAGTGCAAATGTCAAACTCCAGCCTGTCCTCGCCAAGCCCCACCGGTAGGGAGCAAATGGGAGACCGAACCCCTCTCCCATCTCCCTTTTGTCAAGTGTCCTCCACCCTTTCTTCTCCCTTTTCACCTTCCCTGCATCCCAGAGTATCCCTGGTGGAAATTCTCTTCATCCTTCACACCCCAGCTCCCCTTCCCCTTGATGCAGCTGTTGCAGCTGGCACATTCCTGCTAGTCTTTTTTTTTTTTTTTACAAAAAGGGACATGTTTGGGGGTTTTCTTTACATACCTGTATTACAAATTTGCACATTGCTGAGCTGACATGGGGGTCAGCCTGTAAAGTTCATCAGAGATGATCATAGGAGAGCAGAGGGTGAAAATGAACAAAATTGCATTTCAGCATGGAGCAAGGAAGGGAAATTGTGTTTATCCCTCCTGCTGCAACGTGCAGCTTTCCTTCATCTTCCTCAACAGCTACTAGCTCCGGGGCAAGGAAAGAGGGATGGAGGGATGAGGGGAGGTTGGGTACAGTGGAGAGCAAAGGGAATTGTCTGTATAAAGGGGGGACTGGGGCACAGGACAGGGAACAAGCAGTGGAGGACACATCTCTGCCTTTCCTGGAGGAAAAGAGCTGTCTGCACATCCCAAACTCTCCCACTACCGGGACCGGCTGGTGCTGTGAGGCTCTTTTAAGAAATATTAGAGGCAGATCGGATTTACCCAGGGGCTTTGGGGTTTAGTCAGAGCTCCTGGACCTCCCCGAATTGACTGCTGGCTGTGGAGGACCTTGGGGTCACCTGAGGAAGAAGTGCTGAAGAGACCGAGTGGCTCCTGGGCAGAAACTCCCGAAGGCCAGCGTGTGGTGGGCTCCCCACACACGGGGGACAGGATGAGCTGTCGGCCAGAGAAGCCCATGCAAACCCTGAGAGAGGAAGTTTTCCAGCTGATCAGCAGGAAAATGGGGCTATTCTCGGTGAACTCGGCCACAGTGCAAAAACAAAGTTCTTCCTCATTAGGGAGGAATTCGATGGGCCTCTTTGGGAGCCGGTGCTGCGGGATGCAGAAGGTCAGGTCTCATTCTGGAAGCCTTTCGTCCCCTTCTGCCAGCAGGAAAAATCATTTAAAATATCCCCTAAAGAACTCTGCCCCCCCCCAAGCCCCTTCCAAATATGAAAAAGAGGAAATCGCCTCAGTCTGGGGAACAGTGCTGCAGTGGGGATGGCCAATCTCCCTGCCCAGCCCACGGGACCTGAGATTCCTTTTCATCTGACAGCCTCGTTATTAAAAGACCACATCTAATTAAGAGGGGAAGGAACAAAGGGTACATCCTGTTCCCGCAACATGGCACGTTGCAGAGATCACCACGTCTGTGGACACCCACGCCAACATTAACTGTTACGGTGCGGCTGGTTGCATATGAGACTTTCTTAGGGGAAATTCAGTCTCTTTAGGTGCCCCAGTTGCACCTTTGGTGCTGCGGGTGGCCTGAGTCTGCCTGCAGCAGCCAGTATAAAGTCTCCCAGCGCTCCGCTAGCCTACAGAAACGTGCCTCACAGTCTCATTTTGGGGTGAAGACAAAAGCAGTCAGCTCTGGCAATCAGAGCAATGTCAAGACGAAGGCTTCTCACCTTCACAACCAGCTGCCATCACCCACTTCTGCTTCCTGTAGCTTCAGCAGAATCAGGTTCATCCAGACCTGTGGAGGAGCATTGTCATATCCCATAGCACAGCACATCCAAACCTTTGTTGAAACCATTTTGTGTCCATGTTACAGAGGAAAACTGACAACTGCCTGTTGTCTATTGTAATCTTTCTGTACCAGCTTCATCTGATTCTCAAATTGTTTGTGAATATGAAATTCCACTTCTGCGATCGAGGCTAATTATTTATTTAAGATAATTTATTGTTACTCTGAATTCAGCATCTTGACTGGCTAGTTATATGGATTTTCAAATGGACTTGTAGAGAGTAGCAGTTACATATTGTCCAAAGCCTAGGACCTGAACTAAAGAAGTTTTGTTTCAGTTCTCATCAGCGGCAGAGGTCACAATTAAGTAAAATTGGCTTAAGCTGGGATTGGAAAACTGTGTCTGCTACATTAGCAGAGAGATCAAATGACAGATTTGGTCTGGCCTCATTATCTAGCCATAAAAATGTAAGGGCCTGAAATATTTGAGGAATGGGAATGCAGAGAGCAGGAGGGATTTCTGGAGGATCTTTATGCAGTATTTGCTGTCTGAGAAAATGAGACCAAAGGACCCCCCACCCAAACTGTCTGATGCGAGCTCTTATCTCCAATGACAAGCTGAAACCAGGAGAATCAGTCTCTTCCTTTTGCAAACAGTTGGGGGAACAGGGGCTCCTGTGTGTCTACAACATCTCACGTTTATTTTTAGCTTCATCTATTTGGTTAGTGAGGTCACTGGAGCCCAGGCTTAAACATGTTTTAAGCAAATGTTACCCTGACCTGCCAAAGCTCTGAATTGCCTGTAGCTATACATACCCCAAAGAAACAGAGCTAATGGTGCAAGAGAATGTTATGTTAGCATTTTATGCTAGAGTTCAAATAACTATGTATCCTCATTTATTGCAACACTTTTTTTTTTTTTTTTTTAATATGGCAAGTGTAAAATACACTTTGAGCAGTTTTGATCCAAAAAACATTTGATGAAGCTATTTCCTGACTAAAGTAGCCCCCATGCCTTTTCCAGTAATTCTGCATTTAGGTTTTTATTTACACAGTTCAAGGATTAAATCACCATTTCCAGTCCTCAGTATAAAACCAAAAAAATCCAGCCCTCCTTCCCCCAGAGTTGGGAAGCGTTATCCCAATCACTGCAAGGAAACAAATGTCACGGTACCCAGAGCCACCAACTCCCATCATTTCCAGCCTCATCCAAACTAGAAAATGAGTTTGTGGAGGAAAACCTTCTCATGTAGCTGCAGAGATACTAGCAAATAATGCTTTTTGTAATGAAAGCTTATTCTGTGAATGCAATAAGCTCCCGATGGAGTCCCCAAGCCCAGTGCTGGAAGCACGCCAGGACAGAGGTGCAGGGGAGCAGGCAATATTCATCACTGTTCCAGATGTGAGGTGAAGTTGAAGAGCCTGCAGGAAGCTCAGCAGGTGATAGGTAAGGTCGCACAGCCCTGGATCTTGCAGGCTGAACGCTTGTCCTAACAGGCTTTTTGACTCTCTGCTGGGAATCATGAGCACACTGGCGTAAACCTGGCCTCTGCACATGCTACAGCTCCTGCTCAGAGAAAAGATGTTCCCCAGGAAGAAAAAAAAACCTTCAGAAGCGAGCATCTATCCTTATTTTTAGTCTTTAGGATGAGTCATTCTGGAAAAAGCCCTCTTCTAAATGCTGATATAACCATCTCTTCCCTAGGGATATATTCATGTAGCTGCAGGTGACCAAATTAGGGAAGCTCAGCAAAAGTTACTGCTAACAAAGTAAGCTATGGTGACTACCCATGTGCAGACTTTTAGCCTCCTGCAAATGCAAAACAAAATGTCCCTGCAGGGTGACTGGAGCTAATATGCTTTACTTTACATTTGCATTTGGCTCAGAGTTGCACAAGGCTTCTTGCTGGGGCAAAAGTGATAAAGAGTTAAGCTCCTGTAACTCAATTGCTTGCAAGTACTTGCTATATCTCTGGTGGAAAAATGTTGCAGACAAAGCACACCTCTTGCTCATATGGAACCAGAAAATGTTAAAGATTTGGTTCAGCTCTTCTCCTGGCTGGTCAGTGTGTCTGAAGTTCACACACCAAGACCAAATTCCCATTTTTCTATTATCAGAATACCAAACATTTCTACAAGCAGTTATTCACCTAGAGAAGCCATGGTCACTGCAATAGCAGACTATATAAATCAAGATACTTAATTCTAGAAAGGCAGCATTTGTGGACTTTCATTCACACTTTCTGTTCTTTCATTATTTGCATGTCTCCTTTCCTAAATTAGTAAGAAAGATCCTCCCCTTCCCAGAATGCCAAAAGACTGGCTGCTTATGCCTTATTTGGGGTGCAGGTATAGAAATACCCATGGATCTGCTACCTATTTGCTAATCACTGGCCAAAACTGCAAATAATTTGTGATTTAGTTAATTATTGAAATGTTTTGATAATCAAATTAGCCACTGGGTGACACCATAAATGGCACATACATGAGGAGCAGTCATTCAGGAAAACTCACTGTAAACTGTTTAGAGACCTGTGGTATGGAAAAAGAGTCATTTAAGCTCTCCAGACACACAGAGCTACGTACCCAGGCTCATTCTGAGTAGTTTGAGAATGGGCAGAAAAAAATAGAAGAAAATCCTCTGATAATTCATCTGTGGAGGGTAATTTACTGGGTCTAATCAGAGCAAACATCTCTATGGCTGGAATGTTGAAATAAATTAAATATAAAGCCTTCAAAGTCATAGCTTCCCAAGCTAATAATGCAGCACGGCTGAAGTCAGGTGGATACACTCTGGGTGAAGGTACCGTCTTCCACTGTGAAAAATCTTGATCCGTTGGATGTAATGGGAATATTTCAAGCAGTGATCAGGCCTGCCTGAAAGAAAATGGAGTAAACAGAGGATATAGAGGATTCATATAGAGGATTCAATCTTCAAATGAGGAAACTTGAGCAGGCTATTCAAATAAGTTTAGATGCTCAGATTGGAAACAATAACATATAAAGAGACATTTGTTTGCGGAGGGAGGCAGGGAGGAGAGTTTGGAGAGCGTTGCTAGCAAGACGTAAGCTGTGAGAAGCAAATCTTGCTGTTTCACCTCCAAAGTCTGATGCAGAAGCAATTACATATTGCAGGAGCGGCCACGTTACACATCCCAACTCCTGCAGTGACCATTCCCCCCACCCCAATCAGAGGTTTATAACCCTCTCTCAGCCCCAGCTGCCCCATCCAGCTGGCCAGAGGTTACCACCCCACCAGCTGCGCCGCACAGCCATTTCTCTGCCTTTCAAATCCCAGCCCTGAAGAGATCTGGCTGCAGAAACAACAAATATCACCTTAACATTGAGCAGGTCCCAGCTAAAGGGCAGCCAGGACACCACTGATCAGGCAGGGGCAGAGGTGAACAGGAACCCGTGGAGACCCCAGACACAGGCAGACAGCAGTGCACAGCCAGCACAAGAGGGTCTCCTGGTCCAGACAAGCGGGTGGATACCCTGGAAGGATCTTGGTGCCTGGTAAAGTCCTGAGCCTTTGAGGTCTGCCTTAGCAATCCTGGTTATCATCATCCTGAAATGCCTGGGAGCCTGCCCTGCACCACAATGTGATGCCCGAAGATTTCATTGCTACCATGGGTTATTTTTTTGTTCTTCTGAGGGCTTTCATAGCAGCAGAGGAACTTTCCATAGCAGGATTAGAAAATTCCCTTATTATTTATTTTTTTTTTATAAATATACATTTCACAGTCATCCTCAACTTCACGCTCATTCCCGTGAATCTCACCGTTAAAAATGACTGCCTCACCCTAGCTGTTAATTTAAGATTAGATCCTATACATGTATATGCGTGCATGTGTGCACACAGACACACAGAGCGCCATCCACTTTGATTCAGTCTCCTCTGCATATATTATAATGTGGTCTAGAAAGACACGACCATAGACCTATTCCTCTGCCCTCCACCAGACCCTGCTTTACTCCGTACATAATGATCCACATCCCTAAATGAGGCAGTTGCTGCATATTTCTCTCCCTGTTCATCACACAGCCTCTCGTCCTCATTCACTTGCATATCTTTCAAATCCTGGACTGAGCTTTGCCATGAAGTGCTCTCTCTTGGAGACTGAAAACCTCACCAGCACTAATGGATGTATCTTCAGCAGAGCCCTGTGCCACAAAATTACACTATTATTCCGATTTTCGGAGACGGGGAATGGAATTGCAGAGATAGAAAGGTCAACATTGTTAAAAGCATCTGCTAATTTGAGAAAGCAAAAGGCTTGATTTTTCAGAGTAGTTATTTCATAGCACTTTACTTGGTCACAGTACGGGTCCCCTTTGACTGCATCTGCAATCATGAGAGCTTCACCCTTGTGTCTGACAGAAGCAGGTTGCAAGCTGGGGACCGAAGCGACCAGCAGCACGTAATTAGTGCCCATCTCTGAGGAGTCTGACCTGTCCAGAGACACACAGCAAAATTCCCATCTGAAGCAGGCTGAGCTGGAAAAGCTCTAAAAAAAAGCAAATGCTGGGTCTTCTGATGGAAAATATTGCATCTAGCTATCAGCTGCCGTCTAACAGTTTTCAACCTGTGGCCTGTTTGTCTATGAATTCAAGCCTACTGGGAAGGTGCTTACATTGCTGTAAAGGCATTCATGCCTCCACCAGAAAAACTGGAGTGTGAAAATCAAAGCTGTGAAAAACACCAAATTTTGCACAGATGCCGTGATAATCATAACTAAAGAGCAGGCAAGAGGCTTTTTGATGAGCCGATAGACTCATCAGCTGAGTTGTCAGCTGGAAAGGAGACAGCTTCCCTCTTATCCAAAACAGGAGTTTCTTTTGCCAATACCTATCTGGGTTGAGGTCCTACATGTTGGGGACACTGTTTTTTCCTCTTCTCTGCTCTTCATGCCAGCACTCAGACAGAAAATCCATTAGTTTAAGCACAGTTGTGGTTACCTTCAGTATATAGACGCCCTGTCAGAAAAGCCTGAGTTGTCCTATATTTTCAGTGAAAGAATTAAGAACAAATTGAGAATCTGGGGCATGGAGGGGACACCTTCCCCCTCTGCTTCCTGTGGTCCTGAAAATCTAAGACTTTTAAGGATATAATTCCACATTTTCTGTTAAACTTCCCATCGTTTCTTTAAGCTGAGGTAAGATTCCAGGGTTTTTGTGCGCTTTCCTTTTTTGCTTATACTCAGCAATAATTCTACCAGTACAGGTTTCAGCTGGTGCTAGCACAAACTGCCATCTGATCAAATTTATGATCCAGGTTTGTTAAAATAAAACTAGTCTCATCAGGCTCGGTACTAGATAAGGGCACATGCTTGCACAAATCTGAAATGCTGTTGGAGAATTTTGTTTTCAGGCTTTCCAGCCTGTTGCCATCCTGCCTGAATTTGGTGGGGAAGGAACATAAACCATAGGAAGCAAACCAGTTCTAATATTTCCTAAGATTCACACTTTTCACTTAGAAAAGGTGGGGTTTTCCCCCGAAGTTGAAACAAGAAGAACAAATTGCAATGAAACAGCCACAGAGTATCTGTTTCTGGACCTCACGTTTCCCACAGAGGTTTGTTTCCCTTTGGGGCAGAAGTTTGCTCCCGTGCAAAGCTGAGCCTTTGGGGATACATTCCTGCACCTCAGGCTTTTTTGCAAGGTGTCAGCTTCACTTCTCACCTTTATTTGCCTGTATGTCCATTCGGTTGGAGCCCCCAAGGCCTTTTTCAAAGCCCAGCAGGGCAAACAGGGCAATTTCTTATTATTTTGAGGAGCCTTAAATGTAGATGCCAGTTTAAAAAGCTGTGGTGGAGGAAAGGCACTAATGGAGATGGAGGAGAGACCTGGTCCAGCTCTCTAGGGTGGCTCTCCGGTACAAAGTAAAGTGCAAGAAATTAGGACGAGTGGCAGATTGGCTCCAAAAGCACCCACTTAGGTTATAACAGACTGCTGACACAGCTGTACCCACCAGGAGCCACCCCACTTCTGCAGACCTTGGAAATTCAGGCTCTGAGAGCTCCCTTGCACAGAAAATCAAGGAGGTTTCAAAGAGAAACCTTTCCTTCAGGGAGATGTGGTCCCCGCCTGTTTCATCAACCCCGCAACAAAATCTAGCAAATACAGCAGAATGACCAGGTTTTACCCAATCTGCTCATTCCAGCCACCAGCGCTAGCCTGGTCCCAAAGATGGTGATCTGGTGAGGCAATGAGCCTGAACCGACAACGAAAAAGCTGTATTTAAGCAGCTAATGAGAAAACCACCTCTTTGACTTTGGCACAGCTATTGCTCAAGCTACCAGAAAAGAGTAAGGACTTTGTTCCACCCTCATCGTCATTCGTATCTAGTAAATTGGCAAGGAGTTAGGACATTGCCAGTATTTCCACACATGCGACCCCCTCCCCCAAAAAAAACCCATAGCCCATTACTCACATCCCCAGAGAAATCATAATAAGAGACACAGAGTTTACCACCTTCAAGCAGGAAATAGCTGCCTTTCTAATGCTTGCTAATTGCTTCACTTAAAACTAGTTTGATTACTTGGCACTGAGACAGTATTTTAAACCTGAATTATTGCTTGGAACTTTCCTTTCACCTACCAAGAGCCCAGGCCATTAAAAATGTGTAACAAAGGTCTCCCTGCGAGGTGCAGGATTGCCTGTTAACTCTTTTATGAATCATAAGAGATGTTTGGCTTCTCGGACAGCGTCTTGCCATCTTGGCGTATGCGCTATGGAAATGAAGGTGTTATTGGTTAATACTGCAGCAGGGAGAGGCAAGTGTGCACGTGGAGAAACGGGAATTGTTGAAGCAAGTCACATCATGGAGCTATCAGGCATATTCCTAAAAGCTGTCACCTGGGATGGGATCACATTTTCACTTTCTGAAACAAATAGGCCAAATCTATCACTCTAAGATTCAGGGAGAAAGAAATTCTTTCTTAACTTGGCTTGAATTTATCCCATCGAGTGGGAATTACAGTGCTACTTTTAGGGAGTGAAGGACATCAGGGCAGCAGTTATGGGAGCATGAGCTGTACATACTGACCTCCAGGAGCAGACTGGTTTGGGGCTTGGCTGTATCAAACGTTGTCATTAAAACTGCCTTTGTCACAGCACTTCTTTAGGATCAGAAATTAGCTTGCATTTTGTACTTGACAGGAAGTTATTAAGAAATCTTTGCAGCTACAATAAAACTGATGCTTAAATTGCAATCTTTCAAAAAGAATTTGAATCTCAATACGAAGCATCAATAAGGTAAGCAGCAGCTATGTAGTTGGCACTTCCCTAAAGTGTCTGTTCCTGAAAGTCTCCCTTCAGGTGAGAATCAAGTCTGGGGAAAAACTAGGCTTCATGGCCAGGCATGTGCAGGACAGCACCCAACCTCCAAACACTGCACAAAGAGCTTTAGGGGGGATTTTCAACCACCTCCCGCACCTATCAGTTATGTTTCCCATCAAATTGAGTGTGAAGTTTCTTTATCCTCTTGGCAAATGAAGTTTTTCACAGCTACACAGGAGCTGTCCTGTAGGACAGGGAACAGTTAGGGCTTTCTCCTTGTCCATGCCACTTGGGAGCAGCAATGCAGACTCTGACCTCTAATTTATCCCCGAGGAGTTTGGCACCTCACAGCTTTGCTTCAGAAAGCCAGTGAAATAAAATGTACAAGAATATGGTGATGATGTGGGTGTAAAACACAGCCTGAATCTAACACAGGATGTTTTGAGGCAATTAGTCAAAATATGTGAAAGAGGGTGGGCTTTGCTACTGTGCCATCGCTTTTTTAAGCAGCAGGCATCCAGAATAAAATTTACATGTTGACAAAGTCTTCAGTGCAACTTAGCCACAGAGAAAAGGCTTCCACTTTGGAGGCCCGCAGATAGGTCTATATCCAGCAAAGCTTGACCCAGATGGAAGCATGGAGTTACGGCCCGTGCATCTGCACTACACAGGGCTGGGACCACGCTGCCTATTTCTGCACTTACCAGGGTAATTGTTAGAGTAAATTAGAGAATCTCTAGTGGCTGGGAAAACATTTTGATAAGGGTCACTGGCTAAAATGTTGTCTTGTTGATCAGGAGGCAGGGAATCAGGTCAAAAGGAACAAAAGTATCTGGGTCTATGTGCAACGGGAGGAAAATAACACTATTTTTTTAATCTTAGAAGCCACTTGCAAAGCTTTCCATGGCAAGCAGACAGATGAAATATGCAGACCTGTGTGGAAGAGCTATTAGCCAAGTGATGGCTCTGAAGGTGTCTTTGCAGCTGGTGTTTTTAAGCCTCTGGGTCATTCAGGAGAAAATGAAGCCATGGGCCAGTTTCTCAGCCAGTGCTGATGACTAAATATTAGTAATAACAGGGAGTCCCAGCTGGGTTCTTGTGCTTTACTCTCACTGAAATTAAGGGTAGGAATTGAAGATTAGCACCAAATAATCCCTTTTCTGAGGTGATGCCCCCACAAACCCCTGGAAAATGTTTTCAGCAAGACTGCCCTTGGTGCAGACCACAGGATGGCAGAGAGAGGTACCCGAGAACTGACCATTTGTGTCCCACTAGCCCCTTCTCGCTTTGATCCCAACAATGGGCACAGAGATGGAGGAGCTGCCATGGTGATATCCCAAATCCATCCTCTTGCATGCCCCAAACCCCAAGAAATGCAATTTGCTTCAGAAATGTATACTGGGGCAGTTCTAGGGAAAATCATCCTTTAGAAGAGTAATATCACAGAAGAAGAAGCAAGGTAACATTTAGGAAAACACCAAAGATGGGATGTTTTATTTGAGCAAACGAAATCCAAGCAGAAAGCACAGACCCAAAGAAATCCCTGTCACCACATGGCCCGGGCTGGGAGATGTCTCATCTGATCTCCAGAGTCAACACTAAGTTTTAGTGAGAAAAGACATTGCCAGGGTTGAAGATGATGCAAGTGCCACCTTTGACATGGAAAACACCAGTTCCAGCTTCCTCAACACTAATTTTGGCACCCAGCATGACCGTAACGGGTGCAGGATTGATTGAGTACACCATGCTATAAGAGGACCTCCTTAGCTTGCTACATATAAAAAGCCACCCCATGCCTCCAGGATAAATATTTGTGTTTTTATGATCTTTTCTCCTCTTCAGGCCACTTCCTGCATCCTTTACCAGTCCCCTAAACACTTGATGAAAGACTTCTAAAGATCATGGCAGGAACTGAAACTTAACATTTTTGTTTTCAAGCTTCAAAAATATTTCCCAAACTTCTCTTATTCCTCTACAGGAAATCCCTTTAAAAACATTCTCCAGTGAGCAGTTAAGTAGTTGAACCAACACACATCCCATCTCAAGTTTCTACTGGTAATTAATAAACCGACTGAATATCTGACAGGATGGTAACTTTTATCATTTCTAGATAAATGTTAATGCGTCTGGTTATTTCCAGACCTTAACTGATGTGATCGGAAAAGCAAATTAGATAGTGTTGTAGCAGTCTGCTTAACACTCCTTCTTTTGTGCTATTAATGTTAATTTATTCCTTTAAGCCAATTTTTGCACTGTCACTACTGTGAAGGTTTTCTCAACAATTTAATTACAAAAAAGAACCCCCCAACATGAAATTGCTACAGGATAAAAATCAATATTTAAAGTGTCAGCTTAAAAGCAGCTCATATCTTCTGTGTGTGTGAGGGGGAACATGTGCACACACCCATCAAGCCTATTTGAATGTGTAAATTTATAAACTCTCCTTTTTTTGTAAGGAAAACATTTGCCTTGATGTTCTATCATCCTTGGAACTAAATGTTTCTTGGTTAATTGAATAAACATTTTTGCATTGCAGAAAATAAAGAGAAGTTATTATCCCTTAAAAATCCCATACATTTGAGGAGGTCGAAGACTTTCTGAGAACCCAATATTTTATGAAGATTTTTGAGCATGCATAATTTTTTGCCCATAAATGCCACCCACTCAGAAACAAAGGAACTAAAGTAGGCTGTAATTACTTCTCTACACAATAGATTCCAATTGCTCCTATCAAGAAATATTACATAATTATTATAACTTAGGGCTGTGATTATATATTTGCTCGAAGGAGAATCACACATAATAGAAAGCAGTGGGACTTATGGCTCTTTGTCTATTGTGTCAACTCATACATTTAAATTATTTGATTAGAAAACTAAAGACCTTGAGTCCTAAACAACACTTTCTCATCAGCTGTCAGGATTGAAGGAAGTGATAAATGATGGGGCATGCATCTTTGTATAGAAAAATTGGAGAAGCAGGAGAATAGAGAGGAGAGGATGTGTTGTGCGTCTACTTGTGTCCATCCATCCCTCCCTCCTTCTCTCCCTCCATCCATCGGAGTCTTGGGCATCCTCTCTGCGTACATCTCACAAGGAATTTGCAAGAAGCTGATAAATGAGATTATGTCTCCACTGAAGACAAATACAAAGGTCAGCCTGTGGAAGACATCAAAAAAAATCAGCTCCGCCTCATTTTCTTCTTCGTGATCCTGCAGACTTACCCTCTCCCCTCCTTCACACCGGCTGGGTTCCTGGCTATTTGTACAATTTTCCAACAGGGGCAGAGCCCGCACGTGCTGGGATGTGGGAGGACAAGGAGGAGACAAGGTTTCACTGGGGCTTACCACTTTTCTCAACAGTTTTGCACGTCTGATTTAAATCGACTGTTTCTCATGCTCACAACTCATGCCTCAGAGAACCCACACGTCTTTGATACTATCAGCACTTAGGATAAGTCCTCCTGCTTCGTATCCTTGGATAACCCTCAGAAAACAAGAGGCAGATGGCTATCAAAACCAGGACAAACTATTAGCTAGAGAGATCAGGCTTGGAGGTCAGGATGTAGGACTGCTGCTGGAAAAGGTGCCAGAGGGTGACTTTCCCCTCACAGACACACAGTATCCCTTGGTCCTGAACAGCAGCTATCCCGATGCAGTCACCTGTTGCACTTAAGACAGCAAAAATTTGCATTTCCTGAAAAGCAAGAAATAGAATTTTTAAAAAAAAAATAAATTAAAAAGTCCTTTTTGGCCTGCAAAATTCCATACTGATCATAGTAGCACAAGAGAGAGGAGGAATGGATTCAAATTTTGGCAACAAGTCCAGCCGTCTCTGTTAGCAGACAGGGTCCAGCAACACATCGAGCATGTACGGCGGCTGCAGATCGGTCTGTGACTGCTCACTGGTGTGGAGCCAGAGTAACTTCAAAGAGAAATGCCACAAGAAGCTGATTTTTCATGCGTGTGTGTTCTTTTATTAGGAATTTTTATATTTCTGCCTAGTAATAGCAGAAGTAATATCACGATTTCCCAAAGTGTAACAAATCTAATGTGTTGTACATATTGGATGGAAGTAATTTAACATGAGGGCTCTTTAATTTCATAGATCTCTATTGCAAACAGTTCCTGGTTAATGATCGGGGGTTTGCTGTTTTGCCTTTTTAAAGTCAAATCTTTTAAAGTCCAGATGGAGAGGGTTTTTTACAGCTGTGCGGGAACAGTGACATTGATACATGCTGAACTCTGCGGGCGGTATTAAAATTCTGACATCTACTTTAAAAGGATTTTTGAAAGTCATTTTAAAGGGGCATCAACAATTTGAAGATCACTTTGGATCTCATAATATTACAAGTAATATTTCAGACTACCACATGAAACCAGCTGTGGGGAGGGAAATTGATGCTCCATGCCAAATAAGCCTCTTTGCTTTGTATTTTGACAATATTTTACACTGGATTTTTAAAAGCTTCCCAGGGGATGCTGCAACCCTGTGAACATCTATCACCGCTACTGGATGGCCAGGTAAGCCCCAGCAGTGGTCACAGGCTCTTACACCAAGCTCAGCACTTGCAGCAGCAACTAAGGGCTGGGATTGGCCTCACTCCTGTGCTTAGAGGAATATTCTTGACAGCAACCAGAAGTAGAGAAATGCTGGTGCTGATTTCCAAAAAAGAGCCTCGTCTTTTGCAACACTCCTCAGCATTAAGAGAGCATTTAGAGATGCAGGGAAGCCTTCTGGTTCCAGCTGCTTTTGCTTACAACTGTGACCTCTTTCAATTTTTATTAAATCTTGGTTAGGAGTGTTCATTGTTCAATGCACAGACCTCCAATTTACAAGGGGCTGGGACCGCGCTTAATCTGCAGAGAGCAAAAATGCTTCAGAAAGGGAAAGTTCTCCCCATCAGAGAAACTTCTGGAGTGGAAACAATGACCGAATCACTTGGAAAGGAAAAACCCGGCACAGGGAAACGCGAGCCAGGTTGTGGTCTAGAAAGGGATTGAGTAAACTAAACACTTTGCAACTGAAAGTATATTTTAGAGCAGGGACAGGCAACATATTTTAAACTCCTTTTCACAATCACCTCACCTGCTGGGCTTCATTTCAGAGCCAGTGGTTTTATGAGATGAATCTATCTCATCCCTCTCCGTTTAATTCACACATCAGCTTGCATGAGGAGTGAAGCACATCTGGGCACAGCGGTCTCAGACAGGACTGGGATTGTCTGGGACAGGGCTGGATCCATCCTCCCCTGGCATCCTCCCTGCAACCCAGCCTTTGAGGGTTTGAACCTTGTGATATTTTCTCTTTACAATATACACTCTGAGATACATATGTATATTCGTAAGGAGGATGGGCTCAAACTAATCCTGGCACGGTTCCCTTTTGTATTCATTTTCTCAGGCAGGTAATTGTACAGCAGCAGGGACGGGTCCTAGAGGAGCCCACTTTGGGAAGGTGTCACCGTTTCAGGTTGGGACAAATTTTGGTATGGTTTTTCCATCAAGAAAGTGCCCAATCAGTGCGGCCCTGAAAACAAGAAGCACTGGCAGAAGAAATGAAGCACAGTCACCTACACATATTGGGCTGTTGAGGTTTCTCAAATCTCCTGCTGCAAAGGAATGTCAACAAAATCCCCAAAGTGCCTCATTTTCCCCTAACACAGATGCAGACAGAGACAAACAATGTCTTGGTGCTACAGTGTCCTCCTCAAACACTGGGGGTCAGATTTAAAGGGATCTAAGCAAAGGAAGAAGCTTCAAGCCTAAAACCAAACTGGCATGTTAGGCTGTGCCTTTGGTCCACTTCAGAGCACCTGAGACCTCAGGAGGTCATGAGGCTAAATTAATTAGGAGACTGGGAAGCCGTCAGGTACTGCAGGAATTGGTATGATGGTGAAAATCCCTATTCATGAGTTTCTGCCCTGTTCTGCTCTGTCATGAGGTTTGATATCTATTGATCAGCTGGGTCTCAGCAGCTGATAGCTAGTCCTCAGTATCTGCTTTTTCTGTAGTATCTCTTTATGATGTGCATTTAAAAAATACTCTTACGTGCATTGCAGTCTTTTTACATTAATTTAAATAACTGGATTTCATTTATTTAGTCAAAAGCGTTCTGCAAGACACATCTCATTCAGCATTACAGATGCAAGTGCTTATGAAAAGCTTCCCCAGTACACCATAAACACAGAGAGGGCCACAGGGACTGATGGTTTGTGCTGTGACAGGGAACGGGACCCCCTCCCAGGCACCAAGTCCCATAGAGAGGGGGGGGATCTCATTTCCCTGACCAGACGGTAGCGATGCAGAGATCTTTACTGCAGGTACATAGAGCAGAGTGAGATGGGGATGGATGCTAATGCACAAGCCGATACAGACCTGAGGGGAACTGAAGATGTGGGCAGAAATCTGAACTGAAGTTGTGGGCAGAAATCTGGGAGCAAGCGGAGAAGGCTTGCAGCTGAGTTGCGTGGGCAGAGCTCCCCCTCCTGATAACTCAGCACCGGCCCTTCGGGATGTGACCTCCACTTTTAGCCTTTCTGCGGGGATGGAAGTAGTACCAGGACTTTTGCCCGTGTCTCTCAGCATTCTTGGAAGCACCTGACTTTACATCCAAATTCCTCTCTGGTCGAACAGCTAGAAAAAAATATAAAGCAATTACATGTATCTTTAATTAAATTCAAGGTAGCACTGGTGTTGCTTAATCCTGAGAAAATAGCCTAACACTGCTATTTCCCTGATAAACTGGAATTTCCTTCCAGTCTGACAAGGCGATACACTACAGGCCTTTATTTGGGGAATGGTAGGTTTTCTTTTTCTTTTCCTTGCGCTGGTGATCCTGTGTAATTTCATTTAGCAATGCCACTGTGCTAGGCTGGCTAGAAGGGAAAATACTTACACTTAAAGAACTGATCTGGAGAACCAGTTCCTGAGGAAAAGCCAAATATCTCCTGCAGCATCTTGGCATATTAAGACTTTTCTAATTTGGCTTCACGTTTCCTAGAAGTTTTTGAACAAAATATGTGTGTCAGTGGGGCCGCAGACCCAGAGGGAGCACCCAGCTTGTCACCATTTATTTTATCCTCTGATTTCATTTGGATTTCGATTAGACTCATCATGGGGGTAGAGAAACAAACCAAAAAAACTCTATTAAATTACAAAAGCCATAGATACATTCTACAGCCATTGCATTTTGCAATCTAATTACTTTAA
The DNA here is from genome assembly GCF_929443795.1 of Astur gentilis. Classification (NCBI taxonomy): domain Eukaryota; kingdom Metazoa; phylum Chordata; class Aves; order Accipitriformes; family Accipitridae; genus Astur; species Astur gentilis. The sequence continues at coordinate 17,502,594 of NC_064904.1, forward strand.
CATGGAGGGATGGGGGAGGGGGGTATTACTCAAAATACCGTAAAGCTTTCACGGAATAACACAGAATTATTAAACTTTTCAGAAAGAATCCAGTTTGCAGTTCCCACTGCACATTTACCTGGGCGATTTTCCCTTTTCCTGTGGCCGAGCATCACTTTGTATTACACTTTCCCACCTATAAAAGAAGCCCTTGTTCACAGCTGCCCTGAGGTGCTCATAATGTTATTGGTTCTGTGCTAAGAAGTTCGGGTTGCTGTGAATTCCTGCCTTGTGGCTCTCCGGTTCACAAAAGTAAACACATTTGCTGAGTTAGCTAGGCTTCACGGTGCCCAAAATCCCGCGGGGAATGAAACGTCCTATCGGAGGAAGCTTTGAAACTCTAGTTGCTCTACAACAGTTTTCTTGGGCAGGAGAGCACACAAAGCATGCTTCTGTGCTGTATTTACTGCTTTTTTGTGGATCCAGTGCATAAGAGCTGCATTGAACCTTGGCAGAGGGGAGAGGTCTCCCTTTGGAAACGTGCAGGATGCAATGGAAAAAAAAAAAAAATCAGTGCTTTTCGCTCCTTACTGAGTCCCTTGTGCTCCGTACACAGGTGGCTGCCTGGAGATGAAAAAAACACTCACGGGTGAAGGGAGAAGCAGCCAAAACAGTAACTTTCCTGGCTCAGATGCACTTACTGAAAAATAAATAGGTAAAGTCAAGGCCAGCCGGCACACGGGATGCCTGTGGTACGCATGTCCCTGCCACCGCCACGGCTCGACCTCTGAGTGCTATAGGAACCATTCGCCACGACGCATAGAGCGGGGACACGCTGCAGATGTGTCCCCTGACACACAGCCTGCTCTTCCAGCGCGGTGGCTGTCTTCATTGAACACCCGTAGGCAAAAGAGCCTTTGAAAAATGCCTGTTTCTGACACAGCTTCTCAAATGTATTTTCTTCATTTTCTTCCAGCACTAATTAGATCCAGGTGAGACCTGGTGGACCCTCGTTAGAGGCTCGGGGTGGTGGAGTGTTCAGACAGCATGAACGAGCCAAGTACCAATTAATTTAGCTGAGAAGGTGCTGCCCAATTGAAAACCATCAGCAGTAGTTTGAGATTTTTTTTGGAGGGAGGGTGTCTTTTGTTAAGCCCAGCTTTCTCCAGCACAGCTCTTGCAAGAGGTGAGGGCACCTGGGAGATGGTTCCTGGAGAAAGTCCCTCTCTAGAAGGACTTCCCCCTGCCCTGAAGCCCTCTCCCCATGCAAAACGCATGGGACAACCTCCTGGGGTGAAGAGGACCAGAGGGGATGCTGATTGCCAGAGACATGGGCAAAGGTGACAGCATCCTAAAGTGCAAGCTGGCACCCCAAAGGCTGGCCTGTCCTCTCCTTCCTTGCACGGCATGCCGTGGCAGTAGCTGCGGGGGGTGGTGTGGACGGCTGGCATGGGATTATCCTGGGAAGAAGGATGTTACCGATGCTGTTTCCGTGCCATCTCTGCTGTGGGAAAGCAGTAACATGTCTGACAGCTCACCCTCACTCCAGGAGTCGTGCATGTGCTCAGGACACGTCCCAGCTGCTCATCATTTCCGATCGTGGTGGATCGCCGGTTATGCTTGTGTGCTCACGCACACAAAGCACATGCAAGCAGGCAGCATAACTGGCACGCTATTTCCTCACTTACAATGAAAAGTCCTTGCTGCCTTAGGCTCCTTAATCTGAAATTAAATTCTACATTGGCTGCAGCTGATCGTAGAGCAGGGCATGGGGTGGCTGCGGAGCAAATCACAGTTCAGCACTCCAGACATTTGCGCTCACTCCTAACGCCCATGTCATGTTGCCATCAGACACATTCCAGAAGTCCTCATTTTCTAGGCATGAAAACATTTTAACAATAAACAGAAATTCTTCCGATTACATGGTTATATTCAGCTGCTGAAAGCAGACTCTTATTAAGCTAGGCAGAGAGCAATTAATGTCATGTAGAGAGCAGTCTTCCACATGGCAAAAAGCTGGACTAATATATCTTTCCCACCTCCAGCAGCTAGGACCATGAGTTAAGGCTCCAAGTTTGCGAAAGCTTATTAAGACACTTGCTGTAAGCATGTGAGCAGCGCCACTAAAATTGGAGCCTAGTGAAAATCTGGCTGTAATGAGATCCATGAAGGTTTTAGCATTGAATTTAGTGGGGACAGTGCTTTATCGGTAAGTTTCAAAGGGGTTTACCTTTGTTTTATTCCTTCCCACCACTAGCAACATGGATGCATATTTCTTCCTTGGCATGCTGGACGTTGAAACGTTACAGAGCTGGATTTCAAAACTGATTTTGCTGGAAGATCTTCACCAACCAAAATCTTCAATGTTCTTTATTTATAGCCTTTTTCCAAAGGAGTCTTGAGCCTATTCTCACATGTCTGCAGCACACTGCAGCTCCTAAAGAAAGAAAAAAACAGCGTAATGAAACTGAGCCACAAATTGCTTCACAATTATTTTTACCACCTAATTCAGTGCATGAGGCTGGAGGCTTGCTCTTTGCATACTGTAATCCTGCCACAAAATCAAGAACTGCCCAAATGGCCACAGAACAGACAAGATATTCATTATCATTTCTCTCATGTTGCAGCTGTGACAGAGGCCCTGGAGATTTTGCCCAGCATGATATTTGCAAATGCCTGCTCGACTCTATATTAGCTCAACTAGAGAACTGCTGCTGAGGATAATGTTCCTCCTACCACCCTACTCCCACCCAGCAAACACAGCCGTACCACCTGGAAAGTGCAACCTGGACCAGCTTTCATGGGACTCTCTGTCAAGGCTCGCTCTCTGCCTGCTGATGGTATCCTTGGGACGTGGAGCAACGATCCCACCACAGCTCAGGCTGGAGTCACTCATGCTTAGCAAGCCAAAGGCTCAGGATGTTCCAGGATTTATAGATTTTTGCAGTGAATTATGGTGCTCATTGAAGAGACAGGGAAGTTACAGTAAAACCACTAAGTCCACAATGAAAGGGCTTTTATACGCTCTGTTGCAGTGGTGGTTATGGCTGCCAATTTCGCACAATTCACTTTCAAGCACAAGAGCAGCACAAACTGGTTTAAGACGATTTCTGAATGATGAATGCTGACTTGAAAGGTTTCCAGTACGACATAATTACTCTGCATTAATGTGCAATACACAATGGTCTATATGTATCTCAATGGGAATCTCAGTGGGGCTTCGTGGGCTCCATTCCAAGTAACCTCCGCCGGGAGTCACACTTAGAGTCCTACAGGCTGACATACAAATAGATCCCATATTCATTCCTGAATTATTTCTGTGCAGAATCAGATGCGAGATATCCAGGGCCATATTCACTGGTGTGTGGCAGCACACAATTGTACTCAGCTGTAGTAAATACAGCCTATTTTATTTTCTTTCTTTGGCCTGATGTATTTTGCTTCGGCTAATGTATGCACACCTTAATCTTTAGTCGCTCAGAGACAGACAACTCTAATGAACTCCCTACGGCTTTAAACAAAGATACGTTTTCAATAAGTGAGGTCAGGGAGGGGAGACTCAACCACTTGTCCTGAGCAAAGGCCAAACTGAATGAAAAATTCATTTACTTATTCCCAGCTAAACACCATGCACTTTGAGATTTCACCTAGCCCTCAAAATTAACTGTAATCCTCTATAATGATTGTCCTCCTGCAAAGACTGTCCCAGTACTGATGTTGGGTGGATAATGAAATACTCAGGTTCAACATTCACAACATCCTGATCAGCTTTTGACTACCTCAACATTTGGCAGGTATTGCTTTTTTTTATCGCTGCTAGAGGCCCAGGTACCCTGGCGATGAGCAGAGGATAAATGAATTCAGGAAAAAAAAAACCCCTCTTACTAATCAGTTCTTGGTGTGGAGTTAAAACTTCTCTCCAAAGCTCAGCTATTTGAAGCAGGGGTTTTCACCTAGGCTCATCTCCAATCAGCGTGATAGCCGTACTGGTTTCGTACCACCGTGCTGCTCTTAGCCTTGGGGTCACGGCAGACTGCTGCAATTCGCTGGTGGGATGCTGGGCAAACGAAAGCAGCCCTCATCACAGCCACCAAGTCCTCCTCCCAGAGCCAGTGTCTCCAGTCCATGGGATGGAGGGGGAATATCTTATTAACATTATGGGCAGCTCCACTTCCCTGTTTGGTTTGCGCTGCCAAGTGCCTGGGGTGAAGGCAAAGGCAGCTGTGAAGGGGCTGTTAAGAGGACTTGGAGGATTAAAAACAACGGTACAGAGACGTGCGCTGCAGAGAGGCAGCTTCAAAGGTATGAAGATAACAATGGCTGGACACATCCCAGGTGGAGCAAGTTATTCTTCGCAGAGCTAAGCCTTGGATCAAAGGAGTCCTCAAACCTCCAAGACCCTGGAAGGCAGAGCAGGTTTGGCTGGGTGGTGGTGAGGGTGGTGGGTGGTGGCAAAAAGAGATGGAGAGTGAAGGAGGATTCCCTTCAACATAGTCAGGGCAGGTCATGAACAGATGATTTCGTTACTGGCTGCAAGCAGCTAGCTGCCTGATACACTGCAAGAGAAGGTTAAGTTTGTGCAGAATGTGTAGGACCCATTTTTACCTCAGGAAGCAAGGTTTACATGAGGATACAGCCTGCTGGTTCCTCTCCACCCTCAAGCTTTTGAACGAGCTTGCCAATTTTAATCATATTCAAAAGAGGGGTAGATGCCTCCGAGATAACGCTCCTACTGATTTGTTTCTCACTGAACAGACAAAGCAAAATTCATCGCCCGCACAAAAAGAAGGGAAACCCAACCAAACACCTCTGAAGAGGGAAAGAGAGGAGGAATGTCTCTATTTGTTCCTGTTAGCCCGTGGCTGGCTGGCAGATCAGCTCACCCTTATCTCTCACCTGGCCAGGACACAGAACGTAGAAGAATTATGAGCCATAGTGTTTTCTGAGTCACTTTTCATCAGTTGATGCCCTAGGCTTCAATTAAAAACCTTTTGACAAGCTCAAAACCCACCAAATTCACAGCAGGGGTAACAGAAGGGGGTTAGTACCCTGGGCTTGTGACTAGGTGAGGAATGGCACCTGGGAGGGGAAAGGTCTGAACTGAAATCCCAGGGGACAGCACTTAAAGAGAGACCTCAAGGATGGTTCACACCACAATGAGATAGCAAACTATGTAAAATAAATTACAAAACTGTAATAAGGAATGGATGAAGCTGAACTGTTTGGCTCTTGCAGCAGCCCTAGTACAGAAGGAACGGGAACTCAAGACTTCTTGTCAAAGCAAAAGGATGTTTTAGCAGTTAGGACATTCACTTGGAGCTTAAGATATCCATGAGCAGCCTCTCTGCCACAGATTTCCTAGTTGGCCTTGGGCATGTTGCCTGCCTTCTGCCAGCTTCCCATCTGTTGAAACTCCCCACCTCAAAATCATCAATAAATCACTACAGGCCATTCTCATCTGATCATATTTGAGGTCCCTGGGTTGTTTCTGTTAAGAAAACAAAACTGGCAATGCAGGTAGATATATTGATACAATTGCACTTTTACCAAAAAAATGCAGTTGTAATCACTGGACTGACTCACACATCTCTGCCCAGAAGTACTAGCCTCTTCCAGCCATCTTGCAGCCCACAGGACTCTCTCCCCTGGGTTTTTTTCAGAGCTGTGGGACCAATGCTCTTTCATCTGCATCCCTGGCTTCCTGATGGGTCTCCGTATCTCCTTTCAGGGTTTTGTTTTAATTGCTTCTTCCTTATCAACCCTGTACCCAAAGGTCATACGTAACTGTGCCGTCACCAGAAATCAATTTAAACAAACAACACCAGGTGAAAGCCCTTCTTACATGCACATTACACGTGGGGAGAGGTCAGGACCATCTCAAATCCTCAGCTCCCTTGGGGAACAGTTACTCTTTCCAGGCAAGGTTTATAGGAAGCAACTGATACAATTTGAAAAAGCCCATTCTTTCAAAAGTTCACTTTCGAAAAGTTCATTTTTTTCAGGAACAAACCCTTCCTCAGGCTTGACGTATTAGCATTGCAAACCACAATAGCTGAGCAGTTCTTAATTTTCACACTGGCAGGGCGACCAGCTGGGAAGGAGGGAGCTCTTCCATGGCTAAGAGCCTGCCTTCCTATCATGCTTAATGTCAGAGTCAAATACCTCAGGGTTCAGCCCAGTTTCTAACTCCTGGACGTGGTGCCGAGAGCTGCAGCCCCACCGGGGATTTGCAAAAAAAAGCAGCCGGGGCTTGCGTAAACCCCTGTTTGCAGAGGACAGGTCTCCTTTCTAGACCTGCTCTCTAGCTCAGCATGACCAGTGCCAAATCCCACTTCTCCTCAGATGCCTGAGGACCCCGTTAATGCAGTGGGGTTGTTTGCACAGACCAGGAGGAAGTAGCCTTTGGCCAGTGAGAGGAATTATTACCGCTCCCCAAGGACCCTTGCAGTGTGGTTTCTGGCCTGTCTCCACTCTGCTTTTTTTGTTTAAAGTAATCTCCATCTGCACTTGCTTTCCATCCTCCCTCCGTGCACCACAGCCAGCACTCGCAGATGTGCTAACAGCCCCGTCAGCGACTCAGCACTGGTCCCACCGACCCGTCCCACCCCACTGAATTCAAAGGAAAGCAGAAAAACGCCATGTACACATGCTTTAAAATGAAGCCGCTCAGAATAATGCAAAACCATCAGCAGTGCCACTTTTAGCAACTCCAGAGCCAGGAAAAAAAAAAAAAAAAGGCGACCATTCTCTACTTTGTTTGCAGAATAACTGGTCTAAGTTTCACCCAGGTGAAGCCTGGCTAAGTCCTGCAGCTCTTTTCCCAAACCCAAAGGACCATCACCTTTGGGTCTCTAAATGCCTTATCTAGCTCCTCTCTAACTCTCATCCTACTACCAGAATAACACCCTCCAGACTGACTCATTTTAGCAGGTACGTCCTTCTGGATGCATGAGGATTCAATAGTCTGGCAGTGGACTTAAAGACCTCTAGCTCCAGGTTCAGGTCCGCCTGGGAACTTGCACAAGGCAGCGCGGCAAAGTGGGGCAGGGAAGCAGCAGTTTTGGCCAGGGAGGGCTTGCTCAGCCAGCACATGCTCTCCCAAATACATTTCTGTTGAAGCTGCTCTTAGGAGTTAAAGGCAGCAGAATCTCCACTTTATTTTAAATTCTGACAATACACCCGAAGGCTGAGGTTTTGTCAGATTTCCAAAGACTTGTCTTCACTACTGAAAAACAGTTATATTTCTTTTTACTGGAAGGTAACTAACGGCCAGCAGCTCTCTTGAGGTAAACAACACAGCCAAGACGGAGGACTTGAGTTTTACTGTGGGTAAACTCACCAAGGTCAATCCTGTGTTCCCGCTTGAAGTTGACCTCTGCAAATTTATCTCACGGGGTGCTTTAGTTTTACTGTCTCATTTGTGTTTTTACCTCAGGATATTGGATGAGCACTGATTCCCCTGGGGTTGAAAAAAAAGATTTAAAAAATTTAGCAGTAAAGGCAAGACCAAACAATCCTCTTCAAGGGGAAAATATCTCTACAGGGGCTAAAACAGCTGTTCTTTGTATAAGTCGACCGACACAGATGTATATGCTTTTCCCCACTGGCAGAAAACAGTGTAAACCAAAGAGACAAGCCTGCACCCTCTAGGAAATACTATCACCAGAAAAAATGTATCACTAGGAAAGTGTGTTCAGCTCATATAAATCCACCAGCTCTTTCACAGCAAAACTATGGAGGAGGAAACACTTATAATGCCAGCAAGTATAACAACATTTTTACAGGAGATATTCTACTCCTGGTAAAAGCCCAAATACAAAAACACAGCCCTGGATTTAGGGCCAATAAAATTAATGTGAAATTGGAAAAAAACAAAGAGCTTGCTGTTTGCAAAGTTACATTATGCTTTGTTATGCGTAATTACACAAGGAGAGACTTTTTTTTAAGAAGCCTGTCTCCAACACAAGACTGCTTAAAATCATTTAAGCATTGTATCTTAAAAGCACACACAGGGTTAAAAAGTGAACTGAATAACATTTTGCCCTCTGCCACACACGAGTAAATACCAACTGATACAGCTGAAATCAAGGAGTTGTTGGTTGCTTTCCAAAGCAGTTGTGGAGACTTTGGCCAACCGATATTTTAAGACTGACCCAGAAAGGGATGTGGATGTCCAGTCTGTGCCCTGGTTTTTTGAAACACAAGTGGTGAGTTCTGGAAGAGGTTGTAGGGGTTTTCTTTACCACCATCAATTACACCTCTCCTTCCAATGAAACAAACAAACAAAAAGTTTAAATAATAGTGTCTTTAACCTACTGGCTCTTGCATTTTCATCAAGAGATTTCCAACTCCAAATAATGTATTAATTTGACCTAAGCAAAAGAAGTAAGAGTTAAGGAGAGCACAGAACTCCCAGTGAAGTTTTCCCTTTCCTTGCCCTTTCTTGTGTAGTAAAACTATCCTTTTTAACAGAGATATTCAAGCAACAGAGTACTACAAACATAACATGAATCTCTAATGTAGGTGGAGCAGGAAGTCATACTATATTCAGCTAATATAAATGAGCATAAAATAACAGCAATCTTTGTGGGTTTACATAGCTGCATGTCTTCCCTCTGACCATCCGTGCCCTCCACTCTTTCTGGAAAATCCCCTTGGGCTCAGAATGTACATCATCAAGAAACAAAGACGGCACAAGCCCTTTTTTTTAGCTTGCGTGTCATTTGAGGAATGAGGATCCTTTCTTTAATAGGGTGTTTGCTGAATGTTTACTGAAGAAATTGTCTCTTGCTGGAGGTAATTTTCAACTGTACTGTGAGATCTGCTTTAAGGACACTGCTTAGTGCAACCAGAGCAACGTCAGGAAGGTCTGAAGAAATAGACTTTCCAAAGGATTTTTTTACAGAGGAAGTTGCTTTAACTGGATATCTACTCAGAAAATATATTTTCTGTTCCTAGGTTGTTTGACTTGAGGAGAACAATAAATTCCCAAGAGTTCTTACAAAGATCAGTCATGCCTCTTTGTTTTAATGGCATATTTTGAAGTTTTGCCTCCAGAATATTGATAAGAATCAAAGTAACTTTTGATATATGGTGTTAGATATGCTCCAGGAATAAGATCCCTCTCAAGTTAGACTGTCTGCAGACAACTCAGACCACCCACTTTCAGCTTAGACACAGCCTGTTCAAAGTCTGCAGCAATTCAGATCAGAGCAGTATCTGTCTGCTCATACTGTGGGATCTTGGCATTCATCAGACATGTCCAGCGCACATCTGATAACACAGCTTAAACTGCCCAGGGCCATTGGAAGGCAGGTGAGGGAGAGCTAGGAAATATCAAAGTTGGAAACAGCCTAATCTTCAACTCAGCACACTACACATTTTGAATTTCACACGCATTCCACAAAATTCCCCAAGTCCCAAAAGCTTTAATCCAGTCACTTTGCAACATATGTGTGTTTTATTTAAAAATAAATTATTCAGTATTACTTTTCCTTTCTTGTATCCAGCTGGCAACATTTTCAGTTAGTTCTACAGGAGCCAACATAACCTCGTATTAGTTATGGTATTGTCCATTTGTCTACATCTTCAACTAATTTTCTGCAAAGCCTTTGGACAATACACGCAGTTGACTTTTCAGGCAGTTAGCCCAGTGCTCTAGGCACTTCACACTGACACTACCAAGACTTTGCCCACGCATCTCCTAGAGTCTTTGCCAGTGATGCTTGGAGATGGGCGCATCACCTAAACTGATCCAGTTGCCTACTCCAGCTAAGAGCTACTACTCAGCAGCTGATTTCAGGGAACTGACTGTGGGGGAAAGCTCTGCTGAAAAGATAAAGCATTCAACTAGTGTGTCAGAGACACCGCAAAAGGAAATGGGCAACTGCAGCAGGCAGCGTGATGGAAACATCAGCACCGAGGTTGGTAACTGTCAGAAAACCCCTGGCAAGGACAACTGAGAAATATTTGATCAGGAATAGAGAATAAGCCAGAAATCCTCTCTAGACAGCTACATAAGACTATGACAAGCCCCCACCTTGAATATTGTATTTGTTTGCCTTTCGCCACCTCAGCAAGGTGATAGTGAACCAGATACGGAAGAGAGGAGGGTGATCAACAGGTTCAGGGGTACAGAAGCTGCTCAGTACCAGGAGACAGACACAGCCCGTTAACCCCAGAAAAGGAGAAAAGGGAGAAACCGAAGCTCATGAATGACCCAAGGGAGGTGAATGGGTAGGTTTTACTCACTACCCCACATATTGCAAAAGCTGAGGGTCAACTCGTGAAATTATCAGTGGCAGATAAAAACAGCAGCAACAAATAGCCCCACAAAAAAAGAGTTGCTTTGTCATGCATTTTGTGTTTAACCGTGGTGCTCCTTACCCTGGGGCAGAGCGATGGCTGCGAGTTTCCTTTGCTTAAGCAACATTTGAGCCATATTCATAGGAGAAAAGCCCCTCAAGGTCTGTTGAAGACAAAGATACCAACTTTGACCTGTGAACTCTCTGCATTGCAGAGCAGTGGAAGAGTCTATTGGAGAGTTATCACTATATGCAAGTTTTGTCCTGCTACTTTTCACCAGACATCTGCTGCTGGCTATGGCTGAAGGTAAATCAAGGTGTATTTTTTCTACAGCTCTGTGTTCTTTTCATCCAACCCGATACAGCTGTGTAACAGCTGCAGTTACAGCCTGCAACTGGGGTCCATACCTCCCCAGATAAGAGATCATTTCTGCACCCACTGGGCTTGATAGCTTTTACCTTTTCCGCTGATGGAGAAGTTTCTCCTGTCCTGCAGAACATCACCAATGAGCTGGAAAGAGCTTTACCATGCAGGTTTGCCTTCTTGTCTGAGCAAGGATTTTCTGCAAGGAAGTGGCACAGGAAGCTGGAGGTGGCTTTGCCACTTGTACATTTGTCATGTTTGAGAAAGGCAGGGAGAGATCTCAGAGGATTTAGGCATGACTGACGCGAAATGAGCGTTTGAACTGATGCAGATGCTTGCAGACAAGACTGGTGATGTGTCACTGAGAGGAGAGGGAATCCTGGGGCGTGCTGGGGGACTGAACAGAGACAATGATGTGTGTGACAGAGTACAGCAGCAGGGACAGGCAATGGGCTTTGCATTGCCATTTCAGGAGATGCCAAAAATCCTTATGAAGTCATGAGGAGTTATGTGTGGCCTTGGTTAAGAGAGTTCCTCCTCCAAGGAAAGGGCATCGAGGTGCCTTCAGACCTGGACCTTGTGTCCTGAACCAGACAGGGCCAGAAGGGCCGATCTGCCCACCTCATACTCCTGCCTCTGTCCACCCTCCGAAAGTTTAGGACATTTCTTTGGAATCTGGGGAAGAGTGGAGGCAAATGACTATTCCCCAGTTCCCTGCTCATGCCCCACCATGTGGCCTTCTCTAGTTTTCCAGGCAATGACTCTTCAGCTCTCTTGCCTCCCTCTTGATTGCCCTTGCACTGTAGGATCAATAACCACCATGGGCCGATCTCATGGGGTGGACCCAGGACAACACATACTGTCAGACAAGATTATTTTGCACTATCCAGCAGGAGACATTATTATTGTGGGAAAAGTGGCGTCTTCTCACAGTCAGAATTGTGATCCGTCACGACCTTTGCCTTGCAACGTTTAACATGGTCAAGTGCAGGCTGGCTGGCAGCCCAGTGCCTGTTCAGCGTCTGCCCCCTTCAAAGCCTCCCAAGCACGGAGGATGCAGGCTGGAGGATTCATCACACCTTTGTCTGAAGGTCACCGTGCATATCTGCAACTCACATGATGGGAAGCTCTTGTGCCTATGGGCCAAGCTGAGCTGAGACCCTGGAGCTGAACATATGGAAACCCTGCAGAGTGCAAAAGGGAGGTGAGGAGGGAAGCAGGCAGGAAAAAACCTGAATTTCCTAACTCCTAATGGGGAAAGAAAAAGGTTTGAGGTGCTGTTGTGGGGCCAGGTAGAGAAAAGTTACCAGGGCTCAAACTGCATAGAGCTGGAAGGAGAGAAAACACCACCATCCGAAGTCAGTGCGGAGAGAAGGGGACAAGTGGACAGAGTGGACATTAGGAAAAGGTTCTTCACTGAGAGGATGGTCGATCACTGGAACAGGCTGCCCAGGGAAGTGGTCATAGCACCAAGCCTGTCAGAAATCAGGGAGTGTCTGGACGACACTCTTAGTCATATGGTTTAGTTTTAGGTAGTCCTGTGAGGAGCAGGCAGTTGGACTTGGTGATCCTTAGGGGACCCTTCCAGCTTGAGGTATTCTATGATTCTATGAAGTGGGCTACCAGTAAGAGGAGAAAAAACCCACCCCAAACCACCACAGAGTAGGAAAAGCCTGGTAGAGAGAAAGCAAAAGTGTGTTCAGTAAAGACATTTCCCCTTTCTTGAAGGCTCCTTCTAACGGCCATCCCATGAAGAGGCATCTGTGAGCTCCTGGGCACACAGAGAGGTTGCTCAGCTTCAAAGCGCTCTCCTGGAGCAGTGGTTGACGGCACCAGGGCAACAGTGCTGAAAGACATTCGTTTCAGTTAATTATGGTAGGACCGCAGAGACATGGCGCGGGGCTGTGCACAGGTACTTGCTGAAATGCCGTGAAGACGTGTCTTTCCTCTCTCCTTCTTGTTGCCCAGTTGTTTGTCCATCTGTCTGGCAAGACCAGCAAGCTAAGTGAGCACAAAGTGATCGAAGTATAGGAATGCATTTACGCATCGCACGATCATAGGGATGGACTTAGGCATTGCACGCAGCCGTGTGCAGGGGGATCCCACAGAGGCCCACGTGAAAGGGGATGGGACCGCGGTGGGCACGGGACTACCTCTCCCTGCTGCCATAATCTGCTTAGATGCCCTGCCCATGCTTTCAAGGCGAGGTTTTCAGAAACGATTTCCCCCCCCATTTCACATACCTCACCTTCGCTGCAAGCCATGTGCACTTCACATTCTGGCCGCCCAGGGCTTCTTTTTCACCTCAACCGCTCCCTGCGCACCATGAAAAGCTGTGTACTGTGTATGTAAATGTAAGGAGACGTGCGGCGGTGTGTAGTGATGAAATGGCTGTTTCAAGAGGCCAGCAGCAGCACTGAGAGTTATTGCAGATCTAGCTCATTTATTTTCTACAGCTTTACATATTTTCAATAGCTGCTCAGCCACATCCTTACCTATAACACAGGGCTACTTTGAGCAATGCTCGGGGGAGGGAGGGGTTGCAAATCAAATGTTGGTTCTGAGCGAGCTCTCTTTGCTCCAGGGTAGCCTGGCTTTCACTTACTTTTAACAAGTTTTCTAAGCGGGTTTCCAACTGTGCATGGAGGGAGCTGCAGAGCGTGGCTGCGAGGGGTTAATTCCTCCAATGGCTGGCACACACCACCAGCACTGATGACGTCCATCCATCCATCCCATACCAAACCCAGTAAAGCATGACAAGCTCCAGCCACGGGACACTGGGGGCTGATCGGGGCTGGAGGGCTTCAGGCTGCCATCAGGAGCTGAGGACATCACCCAGCAAAGTATGGGCTGCAGGACCAGAACAGCACCTGGAGACTCAGAGGAGAAAGGCCTCCACAGGGTTCTGCCCCTGAATTTCCTCAGTCCTCCCCATAAAACCATCCAAGAGGCTCCCTACCTGTTTTATCTCAGGTCTTATGGATGTTCACGAGCACGGGCAGGAGTCGCAGCCACCGGAGCACAGTGAATGTTGTTTTTTTCCAGGGGAGAAATGCTTCTGGCCCTTGGCACTGTGGAGAAAAGATCCATAAAACCACTAAAAACTAAACTCGTAGAAACAGGGTCTGGCTGCACCCAAGAATGTAGAGAAGGAGGTCAGAAATAATAAAAAAAACACTTCTGTAATATATTACATAAAGCTTTTGATCATTTGGCCCCAGCAAACCATGTTTTGGGAGTTATTTTTCACATGCAGCAAGATTGCTAGTCTGAATATTGGCTTGAATTAAAAGGTGACCGGCAACAAGGTGGAGGGACCTCAGGGTAAGAGCAGGAGTCCCTCGAGCTGTGCCAGCTCCAGCGGTGAGCCCTGGACTGCGGACATTGCACAAAGTGGTTTGCTGGTGGCATGTGGAGAGAAATCCCCTCCCTGGCCCTGAGGTACCTGTCACTTTGCAGATGCTCAAAGTCCACGTAAGACTCAGACCCCATTGCATACCCCACCCTCCATCATGCCAGCATCTCCTCTGCTTTTCATCTTTTTTGTTCTCCCCAGTACAGAGCAACGGCGATCATTGCTAGAAGACGTAATTGCTGGTTTTCCGTAGGAAGCCACTGCAGAAAACGTCCCTGCATTGGATTTTGGGGTCATAGTGGAATTGCAGAAAGATCCAGCACCAATATTAAGCAAATTATTAAATATGAAAATGAGATTTTTTTAAATGCTATTATTGATCTTACATAATGGAAAGTAGTTTCCATGTTCTAGTTAAAAAGAAAGAAATCCAGATTAGACAGCCCCTTATTAAAAATTCTCCACTCTATTTCTTGGTCTAGTGAAATTCCCAAGTGCGATTTTATTCTGCTGTCTTAAATGATTGTCTCCTTTTAATCATCAGCGAGAAAATTAACCTGCTGAACAAAGACACTTTCAGCATTTTCATATTCTGTCGCATAATAAAAGACAAACTTATGCTAAAACATCAAAATTGCTGCAAAACCAAAGGAGAGACAAAGACATTCCAGGGGGAAAAAAATGTTTCTCAGAAGCGCAGCTATGCACTAAACTTCTCTGAATCCCCACCTGCACTTGTCATGTCCCATCCCCACCTTAAACAGAAAAGTAATTTATCACTGCATCATTTCATTACTTTATTAGCCGTAAACACAGCAAAGGCCCACGCCTATAAGAAGCATGTTTAAGGGGGTAATTAAAGCAGAATAATTGACCAGCTTGAGGCTGCAGGAGGGAACAGAGTGCCAATCTGGTATTTTTATTAATACGAGAGCTCACCCAGAGTACTATGACAATGAAGGCAATGGTGGGGTTCAAAGGGGGTTGCGGGGAAAGGGAGGGCTTGGTGCAAAATTACTGCAGAGCGTGAGCTGAATTCAGGTGTTTGCTGGAAGCGTAAGCTCTTTAATCTTGCCGTGCTTGGCTATGAAGGTCCCTGGAGAGGTGAGGTGGCTGTAGTTTAATCAGAGTCATCTATTTGTTCTTGAGTGCAAGGACTCCCTTCTCTCGCACATTTGAGCAAGGTCATTGTTCAGTGCCGGTAATGCATGAACGCACAGCGGCTCTGTCAGATTGCTCATTAGTATTCTGTACGTTACACGGGCTAAATTTGCCATTTCATTTAGAAGGCTCCTGTTTGCATTTTTCTTCCATATCATAGGCCTCATCAGAAGAAACAGGTGCTACTGGGAAAGATCCAATAAGCATTTATACATATTTACAGCAAATACTGGACACAGCTTTTTGCTTAAAATTCTGAATATTCAATGAGCAGCTCATTCTATGCATGACAAAAGACAGAAAGGCTAATTTGGAATTAATGCTGTAAATATTTGCAGAAAACGAGGGGTAAAAATCACAGCAGAAAAAAAATCCTGCTGTATGCCAGGGTTGCAGAGAATGGGCCAGAGCCAGAACGGGCCAGAGCCAGCCTGGACCTGGTGCGGGGTCCTGTTCAGCAGGATGCTGGGTTGCACCTTGAGATGCAAAGCACCACCATTCTGCCGTGACAGGGCTGCACTAGTCCCCTGGTAAATCCAATGCCAATTCTTACCATCATTTATTCCAATTGTCTGATGAATCAAGGCGCTAATGAGTTAATGCACTTATGCATTAAGTCCCGTGCTGTCCAGAGCAGACCTAAGCAGGTACTTTCTTTCTGTCATGGCTTCTGTGGGAGCACCCATGGTTCCTCATGGCCCACTTCCATAAAACACGGTTTGCAGGTAATTCAGTGCCAGTGCAAAAACATGCTTTAAGGGGTTGCTGAGTCTGAGCGGATCAGCCCTGGACTTGCTCTGGATTACCCCAAAACTGGCAGGTTGGCCCATTCTCCACCTTTCGTCTGCAATAACTTGCTGCCAGGACAACCAGCTGCCAGGCAGGAGCACTCCTGCCCAGGCTGGCACGAGCAGGGGAAACTCACTGAAACCTCTCCGCTCCACAAACCCAGGGCACAGGCACAGCTACTGCAGTGGCTGAGAAAACCCACACCAATTTTCGCAATGCACTATCTAGCCACAAGCTCTTCCTCTTTCTTTTTAAATAATTACGGAGGTCCTTTTTGCCAATATCTATTTCTAGGTATAATTCATTATAAACCCCATCCTGTGCCATCGAGGGTGTCAGCCATTTTTTATTTTAATTGCCTATTCCAAGCATTAAAGTGTGCCCATGTTCTTATGGAGGCTGTTAAAGGTAAACTCTTAAAGTTCCCAGGCTCTCGTAATTACACAGAAAATATAGTTCTTCACACCGGCTAGACTGGTGCCACAATTATGCATTGACTGGCTTGGCTTTAACATTATATCGCTTCCTGGTATTTGAAATATTCAGTAAAAAAAAATTAAATAAATAAAAAATCTGGTCCCACCAGGAAACAGAGAGAGAGAGAAAGTCCCAGAGCCTCTGAGCACTCCTTACAAAGAACTCCCTTAAAATCCTTCCATGAAAAAAAAAAGAAAATAAAGGAAACTCAGCTAATAACACTTTTCCACATAAATAATGTAGATTGTAACTGGCCTTTGGAGAAGCCTGAGCACAACAGAGCTCTCTTTGTATAGCCGAGTACTGATTACATGGTGCTGAGCGCTTTCATGATGATAGCTTTTTCATACTAAAGCATCTCAAGCACACTTAAAATTAATAAGCCAGGCTGCCTCCTCCCGGGCTGCCCCATCCCAGCAGACGTGCCCTGAGATGGATGTAACCCCGGCAGATGTCAAGTAAAAGGACTGTGGGCCTTTCCCAGCGACATTTCCAGGGCTGACAGGCTGCACGAGCTCAGGTCCCTGCTGATGTTCGCCTCTGCCCTTATACAATAATAAAGGGATTAGACGGCACGTCTACCTGCAACGGCAGGAGACAGGATTTGGTGACCCCCAAGGTTGCCCCTGGTCCTATTCCTTAATGAAGCAGTGAGATAAGCCCTAATGCATACATATCTTTGGGAGAGGAGATTGCTATTAAAGCCTTTTGCGAGGGCTTTAATCCCAGAGGTGGCTCTGCCGGGGCTGTGAGCTGCTCCGCTGTGCAGAGCCGCTGCCAGGCCAGCCCGGGTAGGCTGCTTTGCCCAGCAGCAGAGAAGTTTGGGCAAGATCCCCCTTCCAAAAATATCAGTATCCCCCTGTTCTCCCTCCCCTCCATATTACACATGCAAAAATAATCTTTTTTTTTTTTTTTTTTTCATTTCTCAATGGGAAGATGTGGATGCAAAGTGACACCTCTCAGCCCTGGTGGGAGCCAGAGCTGGGAGCAAAGCTGACCTGTGCAAACCTCTGCTGCGCACCATCCAGTTTTATCACCCAGTTTTGGGGGTGCTGGGGACTCCCTTGGCTCTTGTGTGAGTTAAACACAGCCAGCATAGCTCAGCAGTACAAGGAGGTCTGCGCCTGCATCCTCTCCTAAGAGAAGCTGTTTTCCTGGTCTTTAAACCTGTGATGGTCAGCTTTAGGTATCACCCTCTCTGGGGGATCTTGGTCCTCTTGGCTGACTGCACAACAAGGTGGCAAAGAGCATGCCTGCTTTTAAGCACATAAGAAATCGCGGGTAGACCAAGTTTCATATCCTAAATGGGAAGCAAAATGCCTAAATCAGAAGTTGGGGGCTGAAAGGCACCTAAAGGTCCAGGCTCGAGTGCTTGGCTTAGAACTGCATTAAGAAGGGGGAAAAAAAATTAAAATGCTCGTGTTCTTTCTTAGCAAGAAATCCTTGGCAGAAAACATTGTAGTTTGCAAACAGAGACAGATCAGACCCTTAGATGCATGTTGAATTGATAGGTTATTGCTATGAAGAAACTCCAAACCTAAAAGCTGAAAATATCTCACTTTTAAATGCAAGCACGAACCTTGAAATTAAGTACAATATTGCTTCACTGAGAAAACCGCCACAAAAGAGCTCTATTTTCTGACCGCCAACATCCCAAATTAAACAGCTTCCACGTGTGTCAATAAAAGGCATTGGCTTCATTATTTGCAGTCCCCCAGTGACAATTTCTAGCCCCTTTTGGTAAATGTCATTACGGTTCCAGACAGGCATCTGCACCACGGGCAAATTGACTGATAAATGTTCCTTGTCGGGAAAGCGAACCGGCAGGGACAGGGGATTCCTGATGCCGCAGGCAGCTTTGCGAGGGCAGGAGGTCTGGGCAGCCTCTCCCCAAGCCACATCGTCTGTGCCGGTGGGGAGAGACCATTGGATCCTGTCCTGGTTTCAGCACAGGGCGCTGGGTGAGACTGAACTCTGTTTGATGTGTAAACACGACCTGATCCAAAGTCCAGCACACTGGCAGGGAGACGCTGCGGGTTTCCCAGTTCCAGTTCTCCCTCCCATTCACTCCTGGTTTTCTACCACTCTTGCCCAAGAGGTTTTCAGGTCCTGTCCTCACTCTGTCCACAGCTTAGCTCTAGACATAACTTCCTTTTTTGTTCTCCACCAAAGAGAAAGGCTATCAATGGGTAACTGTGGAAACTGCGGGTGAGCGGTTCCCAGCGTGGTGCAGCTGTGAGCACACGTGGGGAACGCTGTGTTGATCCCAAATGGATCCTCTTGAGGAAACCAAAGGTCTCACCTACAGTTTGTGGCTTTTCTGGTGGGGCCCAGGACAGGACCTGCAGCTTTGGTGAACACCAGCAACATGACCCAGAGCACGCGCAGATGGACATGCTGGATTCATCTGTCTCGGAAACATGTCCCTTTTTCCTGCCCATCCCCTGGCACGTGACCTTGATCTTGCACAGCATTTTACAGTATTTCCCAAATAAAAGGTGCTGGACAGGAGAGAAGGAGCATATAATTTTGGTCCGGGACAGCTGGCAAGCCTTTTGCCTTATATGATGAACTCATATTGTGTTAAAAGAACCCTCACTCGGGCCTCCCTCCCCTTCAAACCATCCTGCACTCAATAAATCTACCTGAACAGTGAACAAGAAAGAAAACTTAGTTCATCCCCTCCCCCCCCCAAAATAATAATCTTGATTTTAAAAAAACTAATTGCTAAACAGTTGGTTGAGGTTGCTAATTGATCAGCAGAGCCATCGTTAACCCAGGTATTTGAGTGACAGCAGACCATTCCTGCCTGACATGCACTGTTGCTGTGGCATGAAAAAAGGCACAAGAAAAGCAGCAGGGCTGACCCCACTTTCTCCACTGGCCCAGGACTGCTTCCAAATTCCACTTGCATAACTAACAGCAAAAGCAGGTCCAGCATTTTCTGTAGCAAAACTGTCTTTGAGTTGAAAAATTACCCGCTAAACTATGCTTTCCAGTAAATGCCAGACTGCTTTTTGTTCACTCCACCACTACAGCTTTTCTTAGTTTATTATTTATGTCTCCTTTCAGAGTTTCCCACCTGCACCATCTCTATCAATGGGCATGAAATAAAAATCAATAGCAGCTGTCCTGCCGATAGAACAGCACGGCAGCAGCTCTGGTGTTAGATCCCAGCCAGGAACCTGTGGACGATCCTGCTGAGAAAACAGGACCATTTTGTGCGTGCTTGGTGGTTTATTCCAGCTCACTCTTCTGCAGACCAGGACATTTTGGGGGCTGGATGTGTGGGGAGAGGGGAGCAACTGATGTTTCGGGACAGTCACACACCTGGGAGGCTGCAAGGAGCATCACAGCAGGCTGGTCCTGACTGTGCCTTCGCCCCAATGCACCTCTGGTTCATCCCTTCCCAGCAGAGATCTGTTCTTCCAAACTGCCAGCAACAGGGATTTCTACAGGCAAAACAGAAGTGCTTCACTGTCCCCCTTACAAGTTCTTCCTCAGCTCCAGGGTTTGGAGTGAGACAGTGTTAGATCCTGTGGATCAGTCTCCTGTGGCACGGGGAGGCTGGATCTTGAGATACATGGCTAAGTCTGCATGAAATTCCAGTTCAAATTTGCAGAAGTATTTATGCTGTCACTTGGTTCAAAAAAAAAAAAAGTATACTACCTGGAAAGAGTGATCCTAAGTCTTTAAAAGCAATGATAATTGGAGTGCATGTCTTGCAAAGACTGAGAGAGAGCAGAAGATAAATTTGTCTCCTATTCTTAAGAGACATCTGGAGAAGGTATTCAGCACCTCTGGGGTCTCCAATGCAGTACCCAACTCATCATCTTCTGGAAAAAGGCAAGGTGTTGTCTTTCCATGCATTTAAATTTTAGGTCAATCTGCTCCCCACCAGCTTCACCTCTACTCCTTTGGTAGTGTATTTATAGAGAAATTGAGTGCAGACCAGTTAATTGTCCATGGAGATTGACTGCCCAAAGTGTTTAAGGTAATTTGTACTGGTAAGGTATTTGCATGGGGTTATGCAGCAGTGTTCACCTCTGCATGGCAGCTTTGAGATGTCTACGCTGTTTTCCCGTATACAGTGAAGCACATGTGTACATCCTCCTGGCAGAGGTGCTTGAGTCTGTGCCCAAAGGCTGAGCAAGCTGCAAGCATGCCCAGAAGTAGGCTGTTGGACTTACATATGCTCCAAGATCCATCTTCCTGCTACAGTCCACATCCTTTCCACGTTACAGTGTGTAGAAAGGGAGAACATGGCTCTCAGCAGAAACCAAATGGAAGCTCATTGGGTTCTACCACCTTGGCCACGTGGACATTGCCCACTCATTTATCATCTCCTTCCAGGGAGACAGGACACCAGCAGAGCCACAGTCTCAGTGTACCTAAGGGACACACAGCCTGAGTCCCCTGTGGGACAGGAGCTCGCAGCAACAGTCCCGAGAGACCCCCAAATGACTCAGGAGCTACAGTCAGTGCCAAGCATGAGGATAAAATTAATCACAGCAAAACTCAAAGGAGGCCATGGGACCATTAAGGAGGCCCAAACCAAAACCAGCCACTCTTTGCAGCTGCACTTTGCCCCATTTCCACCAGTTTTATCTCCCTGGGTGCTGTTTTGCCTCCCTGTCTGTGGCACCAGCCTTAGGATTCAGCAGGAATGAGCACAGCCCAGCTTAGACAGGGAGCAGCTTGCTGAAACCTGGCAGCTCCTCTGTCAATTGCATTTATTGCTAAGCACCATCAGGTTGCTCTGAAAACACAGTGGAAGTAGCGTGACTTCTAGCAGCTGCCAGGTTTTCCCCATTTTCACACCTCACCCCCAGCTGCTGAGGACTCGCCCCCAGGAGTCGGCAGTTCGTGGTGTTCGTTGATGCTTAGTGGTGCAAACGGACTGGAAGGGGACCAAACCTGGGCAGGCCCCAGTGAAAGAGCTGTAGAGCTGGAAAAACGGAGAGTGTGTGAGAGCGACTGGAAGCACCCCATGCTCAGCTGCAGGCAGGAGCCTTTACACCAGCCCAGACCCCTGGGACCATGCAAAGGCTCTGCCCCAAACCTAGCATGGAGAAATGCAGGAGAAAATGGAGAACAGAAAGCACAGAAGACCTGAGATTGCATTAAATTGTATCCGAATCCAAATAACTCCTCTATAACACAGAGGATTATTGATAGACAAGGTAGCCCATGGCTCCTAAACTGCATCCTTCCCTCTGAAGGAGGCTGCACGTGTTCCCCGTCTCCTGCGTACGGAAATCTTTATGTGTCCTGCTCTGAGTTATAGGACTGGAAGGAAATGGGGCAGCTCCAGGACTCTCTGCCAGGTCCTACCCTCAGGGCAGGAACCAAAGCTGCAAATGTTGGGCCCACGAGGGTTCATATGTGCAAATTCAAGAGATCTGCAAACAGCCAAAGGGAAAAATTTCCCTTGTTATTGAAGAGAAGCACTGGCGTACAGCTGGGCTCAAGCAGGAGAGACACAGCCCACAGACACCTGATGCTGAAGGCACATCCTTCCCCTAGCAGTTATTTAGAGCACTAGTAATTGGTATACCAGACATTACCCTCCTTCTCCTCCTCACATTTACTAGCAGTGAAACATAGGAGAGCCTGGACAAAGCCTCAAATTCAAGCAGGATCTATTGGCCTGAAAACCATCCACCCAGGTTGAAAGGCAATGGCCTGACAGGCTGCATCAATGGCTGGGGGGGGTGGAATTTCTCTGTGGGAGGAAATCAAACCAACACCTCCGCAAAGGGCAAGGTAAGTATCCAGGAAGAATCATGTGCGAAACGCGAGACAGAAGCAGAGGTTTTCAGGAGATACATTCATCTGTGGGGGATTTCACTCCCACGTGCTCCTGGTGTTGAAGGTAGGTGCGTAAGACTCCTGGGACGCCTGTAAAAGCAGCATCCCCTCTCTTGTCTAACTCGGAGAGCTAATCTAGCAACGGCAGGCTCAGGATTTTATAACTTGTAAGGCATAAGCATCCCCCCAAGAATTTTTAAAAATAATGTAAAAAGCCTCATGTCTTATGAGGCAAATGAATAGTACGGCGGGGATCTGTTTCTCATTCTTTATACAACGTACTCCTGCACTTTGCCGCTCCAACCTTTAAAATGAACCTGTGCTATATTTGCAAGCATCCCTCTGCCATCACAAGGGAGGCAGAGAGGAAAGACTTACAACAAAAACTCACAACTTCCAAAGAAATCACACCATCCTAAACACTAGAGCTCAGTGTGAAAGGCAGCAGCTCCACAGTTTGCAGGAGCAGAGACAGAAGCAGAAAACAGTGAAAACACTGAAAACACCCTGTGTCTTCTGCCCTGCTGGCCCCCAGCAAAGCACAGCCTGAATCCAGCTGCGACTGTGCTCATAGCTGCCGGGTCAGCAGTGCCTGCTCGTCTGGGTGCAAAACTCACAAATTACCCCAGGGCTTCAGTTATATATATAGGGGAGCCCTGAAGGTTCCTGCTGAGGTGCTGCCTTTAAGGGAAAAGCCACACTTTCCAGTGGCAGTGCCTGGCTGGGACAAGCTCCCCAAATCACACATCTGAGGTGGGGGTCCCACCTTCTCAGCAGTTGCCACCAGGAGATTGTACCAGTTTAGCTCTGGGCACTGGTTTTTGTCCCCGTACCCTGGGAGGAGGGAGCAGAGCCTGGCCAGGAGCAGGAGGGATGCTGCAAAATGCTGTGATAAATGTGCAGAGCTCCAGCAGGGGCTCACTGGTAACAGTAAAAAGAGCTTTGGCTTCAGGGTGAGCAGGACCAGGATTTCATCCCCTCCGAGGAAACGATTCTGTTTAACTTCTGAACTCTGAGCTAAAGCAGCCCAGGCAGAGATGTAGGCAGGTTTGTGTGCAGACTCCAGCCGGTCTGCAGAGCAACTTTCTGGAAAAACAGTTCATTACAAGACAGCACTTGGTCTCAAACTTCCAGTTTGTTGCAATCCATTGGCCTCCTCACTGCTGTAAAGCTAGGAGTTTTGACATGTCCTTTGCCCACCAGAAAGCCTGTGATTTAAGCAGCCAGAAAAGACATCCTTCTTTCCCCCTTTTATCCTACAGAGACTCTGCAAGCCAACAGGAGCAGCTCTGCCTCCGTCTTAGGCCAGTATTTCTGACCAGTGTACCCACTGGAGACCCAAAACCTGGGACCAAGCGTGGCCAGACTGGCCTAGCAGGATCTGAACATTAGCTCAGTCATTAAAGCTGCTTATACAAATACAGCAAAAACCTACTGAAGACTAGGAAGCAGCAAGGATCTGCTTCTTCGGCTCACTCTCCTTCTGGAGTAATGTCACGCTATCTGCAGCAAGTGGAGAGCAGACTGCAGAACCACTTAATCTAGGGACGTATTTATGCGAGTATTGCCTCGTCCCTCTGCAGGCCAGTCGGCTCTTGGGGTTTCTGTAAAACTTACTTGAGCTGCAAAGAAGCGTCTGTGTCCTCAGCAGCTTTAACCATTTCCATGCCAGCTGCCCTGAGCACTGCCTGTCTTTCCCCAACACGTGCAGTGCACAGCAAGCAGCCAAAACCCAAACCCTGTACCCCACATCCAGCCCTTCTCAGGCAGGAGAGGGTGAAAGAGGTAATAAACCAGCAAATGGTGGACATTAGCACTGTCAGTAAGCTCTCAGCTCCCCTGATGATGAGAGGAGGAGAAAAACATAGACCGAGAACATCTATCTTGTCAGGACAATTTTGTCAAGCCTTGAGGGCGGATTTACTGGCTGGATTGTACATGTTGGTTTGCAGCTTGAAACAGCTTTCCCTTGATGGCTTTGGTTTTCTGGCCTCAGCCCCTGTTCCTGAGCTCCCAGTCTGTTTCCAGGTTCTCCAGACCCAGGGTAAGGTATACAGGGGAAGTTCTTACTCCACTACATCACCCCAAATGTTTATGCCTGGAGCATACTCAAGAGCACCTCCCCGACTCTCGGGCAGTGGAGGTCAATGTCAAGAGCAGGTCATCAGCCATGGTCTCAGGAGAACCCTGGGAAGGCAGCAGGGTGGACAACAGTTAGGTGGGAACATAACAAGCTACATTGTACAGCTGGTAAAGAAATTATAAATCGGGAATAAAATATGAAGCACACATGAATGCAGACCCTGCTGCTAATAATTTCCACTCTTGGCTCAATTGCTTTTGCTCTTTTTGCAGCTGCACACATGCAGTCATTACAGAGCATTTTGGCTAAACACATTTTGTCTTCTTTTTATGTCTGCCAGCTGAATCAAAGGTCTCCATGCAAGTAGCGTGCACCATGACACAATCCATGACACTTTCCTGGAGAGCTCTGGATCCCCTAAAGCAATAAATTGATTACAGCACAGAAAGACATGCAAGACCCTCGTCTTTCTTCAACGGAACAGACACAAGTGTTGTCCTCATGAAAGGCTACATCTCTTTCTTTCAAAGGAAAAGCACTGCCCCTGAGCAGGAGTTAACAGAGTTATGGCTAGTGTGATGAACTGGGGTCATCAATAAAAACTACCTTCCCTCTGGGATAATTTCTGGCAGTGTTATCTGAGCACACACCTTGCACCTTCTTTCCTGATGAGACAAGTGCCATGCACAAGGTCATGCAACAGGGTTGCGTACTTCTGATCCCACACGTCAAATGCAGCATGTCGGGGTGGGAGGTGGGGGAAGAAAAGGAGGGCACTATGGGGGCTGTTTTCTGTCCCCGAAGCCCAAATGTGGGAGGGAGGTTGGAGCACAACAAACCATCAAAGGGGCCATAGCCATCAGAACACAGATCAGCCTAGCCCAAGAGGGGATGGCTAGGAAAGAGTCTAAGCTCAGGGAAGCAGTTACTGGTTTTTCCCCAGCTTCGAGCCATTTTCAGCACAAGAGTTTCCCGAGACAGATGTGGTTCCTCTGCAGTTAGCAACCCTGGGTGGATCTCTCTTGCATGAACTTGTTTAGCGTTCCCTGGAGCCCCTGTCAATTTTTTAGCATCTGTATCCACACTTGGTCAAGGGGCTGTGGTTGTTCCACAGGCAACAGCCTATCATGGGAAGGTGCAACTCCTTTTGCTTGCTCTGAGTTTCTCCTAGCTTCCTCAGATACCTCGCAGTCTTTGTAGTGGAAAAGAGAGTGAAAAGCTAGTTCTACTCCATCCTGGCAATGCCAGTATTTTATCAACACTTAAGGGGCAGCCTGCATGGCACACACAGCATTCATGAGGTTTATGGTTCAAGCTCTTCCTTCTCCCAGTAAGTCTTCCAAAGTAGATGTCTTAAGATGCCCATCTGACAGGGCTAGAAGACATAATTCTCCTGACACTGCTAAACACATTTGTAACCCTAATCCTAATTGTTCCGTGACCTCTGTGATATTTCGTCATGGGAAGGCTGGCTGGTTTAGAGTTCCCTGAGGTAAAAACATACCAAACTTATGGTGAATTGCTGTCAGCTCATGTTAAGGCCTTCCTAAAGGAACTTGTCCACTGCCAGCAATAAATCTCAAATAATGGAATAATTCAGTCAAAGTCTTGGTGCATCTTTCTCGGGGTGTAGCCCTGAGAAACCAGGCTGTTTGCAACCATTTCAAGCAGAAACCTCTGGAATTGCCCAGGCAGTTTTGAAGCAGACTGTGGCCTTGACACTCAAATATCAGGAATAGCTGGCGACTGGCTAGAGGACCTGTGGTTTTAGACACATTAAAACCCTCCAGGTTGCAAAGCATTAAATCCAGAGCAAAGTGAGTCCCTGCAGAGAGCTGCAGCATTCAGTGCATGATAAGTGACCCTCCACCACTTTTTCCACACAAGTTGGCGTGAGCTGCAGAACGCCCCACAAGTAAGACTTTGACCTCACATGTGTTTGGCTCTGTAACGCTGTATCTGCGGGTGTAGAACACAAAAAGTGATGCAGGAAAAGGTCGGTCCAGGAATCTTTCTATACACATCAGAAATCATATATAAATATATAGTTCTTTTTTTCCCAAGCAAGGCAAGAAATCTTCTAAGAGTCAGCTGCTGGAAACTGCAAGAGCATGCCAGAGAAAGCCTCTCTTTCTAATTCAGATCTGGTCTTAAGCAAGAGTTTGGGGCTCTGTAAGTGGCTGCAGGGTCCACTGTTCTCATGGTGCTATCACAAACCCTGCTTAGCAGAATTATCTTGATTCTCAGAGATGAATGCGTACTTGGCCTGTTCTTTTCTGACAAAATTCAGCTATAAGTGGAAGGTATCCAGATGCAGACTTGGAGGTGTTCTTGAAACCTTGGCTGTAAAAGTGTTCTGGAAAGTGAACTTACTAGCGGGAAAAAAGATGACCCTACAAAATCACTGAGATTTAAATATTACAGGATCATTCCGCAACGCTATAAGCTCCCAGTGAATAAAATGATGTTACTTCTTAGGACAGATCCAAGCCCACAATTTTACACTGCCTATTCACAGCCACAGGAATTGTCCCAGCCACAATGGCAAAGATTTAAAACGTAAATTAAGATGTCTATCAAGCTTATCCGGCATTACCCTGATTAGTGATAAGCATTTTCAAGGAGACTTTTACTCCCAAAAGTTTAAACCAAACACTGTTAACAAGTAGGAGGGAATCAAAGACTAGGAGAGCACATCTGTAGGTGGAGGCTGAGATGGTCCTGCGAGGATGCCCATGCTAAGTGCTCATAGGTGTGCACATCAGGATGCACCGCCAACAGCAGCTCTTTGATGTCTGCTGTATTCATTTTGTCTTGCTTTGGTTTGTTGGGAGGGAATTTGCTGCTTCTTAGCTTTCTGCCTCCTTCTAAAATGGCATATTTCATCTCTGGGTCTTTCTTAGGAAACACTGTGCTTCTCCCAGGGACTTTCACTGGCCAATATCCAAGTTACCTGTTGTCCTCTCTTTATCCCCTGCCTTCTCATCCATTTTCCAAGACTACAGCCAGCCTGTTGCAAGGAAATCCTATTCTTCCTTGTTTGGAGAGCAGCTAGTCTCAAGGTCACTTTTGTATATAATCTCAGATATCATCATATTAGCACCACTATTCAGGCATTAAAAAACAAATCTAAACAGGAGAGCTCATCAATTTAGCTGTCTCACAGCTAAACCTCACCATTATGCATGGCTTCCTTTCCCTACTGATTACAGTACAGTAGATTCATTATTATTATTTTTAATTTGGTTATATACAACTGCATGGTGTCTTTTAATTGCCTTTTTTTCCAATTGAGCCGCCAAGGGATGTAAGCAAATTATATGGCTTAACAATTTTGCCTGCTGCAGACAGCCTTGTGTGGCCAGTGTACCAAAGACACTGTGAAAACATTACCTTTTACTGGAAGTGTAAACTCAATAAACCCCCAGGAGAGCAATAAAAATGCAGTAGCCAGCAGATTTAACAAGGACATGCTCAGTGCACAGTGTAATCTTATTATGTGCTTAATGCCCAGTGGAATTACAGGAATTTGATTTAGCAACATCAGATTTCAGTTTCTCAAATTATACTGACTGCTTATAAATTAAGACTGCGATTTGGGATAATTGCTTTTCATTTGCATTGGCAAAGCTCATATATTATATTTATTCTTACTACACTCTTTATATTTTTGAAGTGTCATGGAGCATTGCCTTTGGGACTTAAACTGGGATGATGGAGAGCTTTCCTTTGCATCAACGACACTCATGTTACCTCCCCATTAAATCCGGGTAAACGTTCTACCCTGGTGATCTTTATATGCTTGGAAGGTCTATTTTATGGGTTTCCAAACCTGACTGAACACAGTGAAAGATGAGTGAGTTTCTGGTGAAGGACTCTGTCTTCCTCTCCATCAATCTGAGCTGGGACAGCGTCATTGGAAAGCCAGCAATCTGCAGATGTGCAGTGAAGAAATAAGTGCAACAGTGTCCTCACAACCGTACCAACATTATACTCAGGAGTGTTTTCTCTTTGCATGACCCTTTTTTGGGCTCTGCCGCTGCAGTGTGTAAATGAACTGGAGAGAATGAGGCAATGAGTGATTAATTACCTCTGGGGAGGGGAGTCTTGATGTCAGCAGGGCCACCACTGAACTAGCAGGTAACGGTAATGCTTGCAGGACTATGAAGTGGATCAATGAATGGCTATTGAACTGCATAAGGACATTATGAACACTTGAGCTTTGGGACAAATCATTTCATCTCAAGAGAAATGAATGAAACAATTAAATCTAACGGAACGAGCACAGGGCACAGGAATACCTCTGGAAGAAGACAGGAAATACCTTTGCTGCTGACTTTGGCTTCCATGTCTTAGACATCTGTATAATCTTAAATAACCCTCTCTGTGCAAACTACAGTGTACAGTAGCATTACTTGATTTACTGAGGATCATTCAGACCGGCTCATACAGCAGTCATTCCCCAGGATATTGGCATATCCTGGGCTGGAAAACCTTTACTGCTCCAAAGTCATTAATAGATCATAATGACTTGATTAAAAAATTAACAAGGTAACAATTCAGTTAAGTATTGTACCATTGGGCAATAAATGTAGCTGCAATTGGCAAGCATATCAAGACTGCTGAGCAAGAAGGACTTCTGTTTACTTCCTGCACAACACGTGAATCCAATGGCTCTCACCCAAGGCTGGAGGGAAAAAGTATCTTTTAAGCATTTTGTAATGGCCATGGATATTTGGTGCGAAACACAACTATCATCCTTGTTTTGATGAAGTAAAACTGAACCAGCAAGCCCTTTAGCCTGTGATCAAGGCGTTAGGTGGCAGGTCAGCTGTAGATAACTCACAGGCAGCTATAGAATTTCCCTGACTCCAGACTCATTTGGAAGTTTAACTCATTCCTTAACAATATCATATAAAATGACAATGAAGTCCTCTAGCATTTTTCCAGGTTTCACTCATATTTGCCAAGGGAACAAAAAAAACTTGAACGCTATCCCAGTATTTGCTGTGGCAATGGTGCTTCCCGGGGCTTTTCTGCGGCGCTGGGAGCCTTTTCCCAAGTTGAATAAGAGATTCAAACATCGTTTATGCAGCCCTGAGCCCCTCCATGGTGGCTGCAGGATAGCTGTACCGGTCGTTAGCAACAGCCCCAGTGCCCAGCCCACACCACCTTCACCACCTCCAAGACCCCGCAGAGGCAGGACTCCTCCTCTGTCTACAGGGCCACAAAAAGGGTTCCCCATAGCTATGCAAAGCCCCGGTGTCCCCGTAAAGCCCTGGAGAGCCTAACCAGCCATGTTCAGAGAAAGATCTGCTCTGGAAATGGTCTTTCAAAGCACAGAAGAGTTCACCCAGGATCAGCAATAGAGAAACCCAAAACGCAATGATACTGCTCAGTGCTTCCTGGCAGCTGAAACTGGGAAGACCCATTATAGCCCTTTTCTCCATTTTTCCAGCTCTGGTTCCCAGAAGGATTGTGTTCAGAGCTGTGTTTCTGGCACTATTTTGTGTGCACTTCTAATCTGCCCCATCTGCACTTCGGGAGATGTAGTTCAGTCGCCTTTCCCAACGTAATGCCTGACGGATTTATGGGTGCCGGTTCTGCAAAACCGTGCTGCACTGTGTTGTTAACCTTCATTAAGATGTTTTAATAATTGAATAAATGATGCGCCAGACATGCAGTTTAATCTCAGAGTATAACGAAACATAGGACAATGACATTAACTGCTGCCCTGGAATAAATATCACCATAAATACCACTAAGCAGGTATCACACAAAAACACCTGCCCTTGACATTAAAAAACATGTTCAGCCACACTGAGAAGGGAATACAATACATAATACATTACATCTTATCTGCATCTCAATACCATTAAATGAGCATGGTTAATGCTCTAATAATCTGCCAGAGAACACCGTGGGCTCTGCATCTGAGCTAACCCATGAAAGAGGAAATTCTCTCATCTGTTGCCCCGAGCAAGACGAAATACCAGGGGCCGTCCTTGGCAAAGAGGGATTTTTTTCTGCAATGACATAGAGAACATAGGAACAACCAGTTCTGTCAGTGGTGATACTTCAAAGAGGGACATCAAATTAGGGGAGGAGGACGATGAACTCACAGAGATGCCTATTTGTCCCCATGGAGGGAGGATAAGGGATCCCAAGGGAAGTGAGGACGTGTGGGGAAGCATATAAGAAATGAGGGACAGGCAAAGGGCCCTTCCCCAGGATATCTCAGTGCATCTCGAGGAGCTGTCTGCTGCTGAGCAGGTGG
Organism: Astur gentilis; assembly: GCF_929443795.1. Taxonomy (NCBI): domain Eukaryota; kingdom Metazoa; phylum Chordata; class Aves; order Accipitriformes; family Accipitridae; genus Astur; species Astur gentilis. The sequence goes on from NC_064904.1 coordinate 17,533,194, forward strand.
CCATCTCCCAAACTCCTGTTTGTACCTGGACCCGATGATGACCACAGGTGGTTCTGTCTCCCATAAATGAGTCTATCCACTTTAAACCCACTTATAATCTTTGGCTTCTACAGTTTTAGGGTGCGCCTCCTGATGCACCCTGTAAAGAAATACTTCCTTGTGGTTTTCCACCTCACTGACATCCTCCTGGACATCTGCTGGGCTGTCCTGTAGGAGGGACGGTGCATAGGCAAGGGCTGTGCTCCACACCCTGCATGGCTTCACAGATCTCCATCCCACCCTTTTCCCAAGCTTTCACTGTGTGGCAGTTTGTAACAGGTCTTATGCTTTTAATCAGTGAGACTGAATCCACCAAAAGCATTCAGAGCCTCCTTGCTTACCCAGGTCCAAACCTAGGGAAGGTTAGGTAAAAAAGACACTTTGGTCCAGGGTGGGTTTGTCTGGATACACACAGTGACCAGCAGGACGAGAACATTCATCCTGCCAGAACTCACAGGGCAGGTTGGAGATTAATTTTCCAGCTTTTAATTTATCCATCTCACCCAGGAGTTCAGTGTTTTCCCTTCTTTAAATAAATATTTTTTTCTTGTGCTTATAATTTTTGTGTTGTAATAAAACAGCTTCAAAGATCAAAAGCTCTTGGGGGGTCTTTCGGCACCTTCAAGGAATTAAAAAAAAAGAGCTGGGTTAGAGGGGGGCAGCCCTGCTTCCAAGCAGACTTGCATGCACACATGTTTCCAACCGATGCTTTCATTTTGAAAGCAAGCAAGAAAACCAACTTGAAAGTCAGTAATTTTCTAATTTTCTTCTATGGGACAAAAAACTCTAATGAGGAATTTCTGTTGGAAGATTTGGGAAGGCAAAATCAGAGCCAAAGTCCAGGTGCGATGCTTTCCTTATTTGCATTTGCACCTGTTAACAATCAAACTGGAATTTGCTGGTATCTAAATCTTCCTCATCCCAGTCAATTTACTGTAAAAGAAATTCCAGATGTAGGCACTAAACTGATTCTTTAACTGTCCCTATTGGCAGCAAGGTTTGGGGACCATTTCTGTTTATTTGCCCATTGCTAGGGCTACTGGTCCTGCAAAGGAAATCAGCAAAAGTCAGCAGAAACCAGTTGTAAGATTGAGCCGTAGAGGAAAAAAAACCCAAAATCAGGGTCCCTTTGGGAAAAAACGCTGGTGCCATTGAAATCCACATCAAAACTTCCAGTGAGTTTAATAAGGGCATGTTTAGGCCCTGTGCCTAGTTCTGCTGGCAAAGGAGCATTATCAGTAAAATGCTAAAGACCCTCAACGGGGCCTGATTTCAGCAAGAAGTGAATATGCAAGGGTCCCCATTCTAGCTCTAATTTTGGGTACTGCAACATGTGATCCCAATCCAAACCGGGAAAGAGAAATCTAAAAGTAAAAAAGCCACATCGCTCCATGTTTAGAAAGAAGCTGGCATGTCTGAAGCTGAGATTTAGATCAAGCTATGCTTACCCAAAGGAGTTTTCCTCATTTTACAAGCCCCAGCAGATTTTCCGCTGGGACAAAATCACTTTCTGCATAGTTTTTGGGCAATGTGGGAAGCCTCATCCCAGCCAGTGTTTCTGTCACCAGTGCAGAGAAGGGCCAGTCCCAGTTCAGCTTTGGCTCCCATGGGATGCATTTTAGTGTGTTTAGGCTGCATTTCATGCCTTCCCATATCATTCCTTCACCTCCTTATCATTTAGGAACCTGGCCTCCCACCCTCCTGGCTTTCCCCTATGTCCAGGGAAGGGACAGCCAAGCTGGGCATGTGTGGCATTGCTGGTAGCAGCTGAGGGCTGATGCAGGAGGTGCAGCATGTGCTAGAAGGATTTTAGAAGCTGGAAGAGGACTGCTGCCCCCAGTCACATCTCCTGGCTCCGCTCCACTGGGAAGAGCCGGCAAGCCACTCCGGCAGGCGAGCAGCCCCTCCATTATCTCTGAGAAGGGCTCCGGCATCACAGTGGGATGAAACAGGGAAAACAAACCATGCACTCACCCTGTCTCCAGGGGGGCTAAATGTGAAGTTTAGATTAAACAAACCATGTAATGAAATGACTTACATTCCCATTAATGGAAATCATAGATGCAATCAGGAAGGATGAAGCAGAGAGTCACCTTTCCCCCTCCAGCACCGTCCCTCTCTCTCACACCCACCCTCATGCACCATACACACTCATACATACACAAACACACAACCTCTCCCCTCCTGGCATGCTCCCCTGCGCATTTATAGGTGGGATGTCCTCTCCGAGTTGCGACCCACTGCACCACAACAGTGCCGGGGCCAGTGAAGCAAAACGGTTCAGTTGGCTTGGGATTGCCAGGGCTTCTAAAAATAAGCTAGGGCTGAGCATTTTATAACATATTTAAAGGTTAAAATCCAGGTGAGAACAGGTCCTTCACATTGGCAGCCAGTTCTGCAAGCTACTGTTCCCCTGAGCATCGCCACTGCCTTCTGCGAGCCCCTGCTGCACCCCCTTCACCCCGTTCCTCTGTTGGACCAGCCTTTGCCTTCCAAAAAGCTTTGTATTTCTAAGCCTCATTGCTTTATCAGAGCAAAGCTTGAACTACACTTTTAAAGTAGAGAAGACTAGGCAGAAGAGAGGTTAAAACACGGGGGTCTGCAGGTCTCCCTCCCCATCATGTCACATCCTTGCAGGGTGTCCCAGCTCCCGCCGTGCCTCCCTCCACCTGGGCAGCAAAGAGCCGCCCACACGCACCCTGGGAACAAGCAGAATTAAACAAATACCATCTGCTACCACCACCGTCAGACCAGAGCACCGACAAAATGTGCACCACGCTGCGAACACTGGCAGAGCCAGCAAAACGTCAGGAAGGTTAGCGAGACAACGCCGTGTTCACAAGCTTTAATCTTGTTACAGCTATGCCAGACAGTTGAAAAGCTTTTATTGGGGTGGGAGAGCCGCAGTTCCCCATAAATAAGTCTTTCCAGACATGCAGATTTTCTGTATTTTAACTTTTGGAGCTGCAGGTCCTGGTGAAGGTCATTGGCTTTATTTAGGCAATGGCGGGTTTAGGGAGAAAAATCTGAATGAAGCTGATTTAGTCAAGTCTGTGCATAAGCTGGGGGCCAAACCACCTTATTTAGCCCATGATAGAAATCAGTAAAATTGCACACTTCCGCAGAGGAGTAGAAAGGTTAAAATGGAAACCTCAGCTGTCATTCCCTAACTTCCAAGCATCTGGAGAAACTGCAATCTCTGTCTTGCTCACTATTACAGATACAATAGGCACAGGACTTGGATGGATGAGGTATGACTTCAAGAGTCGCTCAGATATCTAGTAACCACCCAGCCCTATCTCCCCCAAGAAAGAAGGACCAGAAGCTCCAAGGGCAAAGAAGCCCAGACAACTCAGACAACTCATACAAGAGCAGCAGCTTTTATTGGTGGTTGTTTTTCTGGAGCTCAGATTCCCAAGCCAGACCCAGAGAACTCACTTCTGCTGAAAAACAAAAAGCCCTTAAAAATTGAGAAGAATCCTTGTATTTTGCAGGAGGATGAATCCAAAGACATATCAGCAATGTCAAAGTGCAAACATTACTTGAATTAGCAGGAAAATGGGAATGGTGTCCTGGTCCCATGGACCCATGGACCCATGGTACTGTGACCTTCACAGCTATTCCTAAAAATACTTCTGCATACAGCCCCCTGCATGACCGCAGGTCTCCTTGCAAGAGCTGGGAAGCATAAAATGTTCATCCCTCTCCCAACGAGGCCACACATAGGGCGTCTAGTGACAGACGTCATCCTCTCTGCCCCTCTGGCAGCTGCTGCCGTGGCCATGAACCACACTGGGTAGAGCACTTTTTTCAGCCTTCAGCCCTGCAGGCCAGATCCTGAATCCCCCATTATGGTCGCTGCTCCTATTCCCTTTAATGGACTTTTTTTGCCCAGCTGAGAAGATGCAGTATGTGGCCCTCCGTGCACTCACGCCTGGTGATTTTGAACCAAAGCATTTAGCAGGACTATCCTCCAGCTCAACTGGACTTCGCAGGTTTCCACTTTTATCACAAACACACCCGAGCACAAAAACACCGTTAACCTGTGCTTGCCTCTTTCTAGCTGCCACAGTCAGAGGGGGAGGCAAGATCCAGTGTGGCAAGCAACTCCTTTTAATCATCTGATACTGCATTTTCTAGGGCTTCAGGGGTGCTGGTACACATCAGTAGCAGATCTGTTCAGCTGGGGTTACAGGAAGGTGGTTGTTTTCAGGGTACAGGGGCCCTTCTGCTTTCCAGACAAATAGCTACAACTAACAAAAACATTGCTGGTAACCCATGTGTTAGCAACATATTCCTGATATAATCCAACCAGATTTATTGTCGGCAGTATGAAGATTTCAGCAAGGCGTAATATGATTTTTTCAAAAGCCCACACCTAATTAGCTGCATTTAAAGTAACATTCATTAGCCCTTTTTCCACAGCAGAAAATAAACAAATCTGCATGCCGAGCAAGCAGAATTGAGATTTTTTTTTCCTTGATTGACTTCTGCATCCCGGAGGCTGGGTTTTGCCTTTTGTTATGAATGAGTTGACTTTTCACAGGCAGTAGCAATCCTTTTTGACTTCACATCTTCCCCGAAAGCTCTCCATGCAGAAGTTCTCCACCATTTCCTCAGGGAGCTCTTTCCAATGTCAACATGCAAATTCTGAGATCACAAGCCCTGTATTCAATCCACGTACTCCAACAAAGAGAATATGAAAGGAAAGCATCCCCTGCATCTTACCTCTTGGTACCTGTCCTGCTACATCAGGGTTAAACCCCTTGTAGGGAAGGACTATTTTTTTAATTGACCTGCTTGTAATCTGCAGGGATAATCCTTTTCTTGCTAGGGAGCTGTATCTCATCCCAGCACTGCCTCTCCCCAGCAAATCCTATGTTGCAGCTTGGTAGGAAATGCTACATCTGGGTGCTTTTGTCACTTCACTAGAAGCATCAGCTTGCAGAGATGATTTATTTAGTCCCAGATAACAGACACCCCACTGCTAACAACTCTAACAACATGTTCACCCTCCAGTAAGTTACCAAGAAAAGACTTGTAGATCATCACTTGTGTCTAAATGTCCTCATTTGGTAGCGCCATCGACCTTTCTCCTGAAAAGCCCCCGTGGCTCTTTAAAATGCTAATTAATCTGTAAATGACTTTTTTTTTACATCAAACCACCATTATTCCTTTATCTTATTCTGCTATAAATAGGAGAAAGCTATATTCCCAACAGGTAAATGGAAAAGCCTTCCTAAGCATGCTACCTTACAGGCCTACATGTCTCTCTCCCATCCCTTCTCCAGGCTGTATTTTGTACCAAAAAGCTGGCACATCACTCGGACACTCAGCTCCTGGGCTGGGCAAGCCCTGTCATTGTCTGCACCAAAGGCTGAGGGGATAGTGAGAGCACTCATGGTATGGATTTCGATGGAGGTCCCATGGGATGCAAGCATAGCAATGTAATTGCTGTTATTGTGATGCAACGCAGATGTCTGTAACCATTTGGGATACTGATTGCTGTGACTCAGTGTAAAGTCCTCAGCCAACTGATAGCATCATAGCACAACGAGGATAATCATTTCTGATTGCTACAAGGTACTGCAACAAAACCTGTCTCAGAGCTCCTGTTCCATTTTGGCATCTGCTCCGTGCAGCATTACTCATCATCTACAGAGACCTCTCAGTCTATTAAGTGAGGAAGTTGAAGACTTAGTCTTTTCTCATCCCTGTACCACCAGTGCGACTTGAGGAATGAATACTGAGCTCAGCTCCCCTGTCCCCACCCAGCCCGTCCTCCCCTCCTCATGCTGAATACATTAAACTCTGCCAGAAAATATTTGCGTGCATCAAATTTGGTGGGGACTGGAATCCAAGCCCCTAAAAGAGAAAAAGCCAAATATACATTAAACAATAGAGACAACTGAGTGTTCTGCAGCTTGGAGGCATGTAGCATTCCCTCATTAAAACTTAAACATCAAATAAATTAATTATATATGGCAACAATAGGAACTAAACCTGGTCTGTGTTTTTAAGGCATCCTAATTGAAAACAGACCTGGGTTTGCACTTCCTTTGTGGTCCAGGTGGACGCTCGTTGTCCTATGAACATAACGAGGGTGCTACAAAGTCTTTTCCCCAGCCCTGCAGCCCCTGTTCAAGATCACAGCAGCTTGCTCAGTTTGAGAGCTTTCTTCTTCTTGTTATACAATGCAGGGGGAGGAAGCAGGGGTTGTTATTGCTGCAGTGAGCTTGGGCTTTTGATAATATTAAACTGTTTAGGTTGGATGTGAAACCTGACTTTGTCGAGAACCATATGGCGCTTAAATGATGTTGCTGCCTTGCAAGTCTGCAGGGTGGAAAACAGGGCCAGATTCCACAACATCTGCAAATTACCAAAGCTGTGAATTTAATGAAGAAGGAAGAAAGATTAAGGAAGTTCTGTCTTTGGTGGCAGAGGTATAACTGAGCATGGGAATACCCAAGGGGGAGAGAAGAGGCTACTGCAATAGATTACAGCACATGCTTAGGTGTGGATTTAACTATAAGCATTAAGAAAGAAGGATACTTCAAGGAGCTCAGAGCCCACAAGCCTTAAACTGAGACACTCACCTCTCACAGGCTAGAGGGAACATCATCACCATAAATCTTCTCTGGTAGTTATAATGATCATCATAATTTTGAAAATCTCATTTGATAATGATAATGATCACTAGTGATCACCTGCAATATTTTAAAGCTTCCCTTTTATTATAACACAGCATTTACTGCACCAGGGTTCAGTCCTTAGCAAGTGACACTACATCCAGAGAGCGCACTGCACCGGAGGGATCTCAGTCAGGATCTGTGGGACCAGCACACAATCAAGATGAGCTCTCAAGAGTGCCTACTGGTTTTTACCTCTTCAGAAGTTCTGTACGTAGTTGGTGAAGTGTTCCAGCATCCTCCAGGATGAAAAGTGTCATGTAAGTGTAAAATAATACTGTTAAATCTGAGAGGAAAATATGCACTCATAGCCTGGAAGCATTCTCTGCAACGGCAGGAATCATCAATCCAGACTTCCTGAGAGGCAATGAGAACCATGGGAGTAGTTTTCCCCAATGTGCCCAACATCATACATTACTTTTGTGCTACATCAAGGACTTGGAAAAAAAAATTTAAAAACTCCAAAACAACAAACCAAAAAACACAAAGTTTTTTTAAAGGGCTGTTTAAAAATTCTCTTTTAATTTATTCTATTCATCTCAGGAAAGGCAGAACTACTGGAAGAAACATCTTTGATGTAAGGAAATCTCTACAACAGAACCGGGGCTGGCAGCTGAATTCATTGCCTTCCACGCTTGGATCATGGGGAAAGCCCTCAGGGCACTGTTTCCAAAGGACAAGGTTGACTTCTTACAGCTCAAGCCTTCCAAGAGGTGGCACAAAACTCAAGACTATTCAGATAGTCTTATTGGCATCTACATCTAGCCCTGACAATAGGGCTGCTGGAGGCAATGGTGCAAGCAGGGTGCACCAGCTCCCGCCAAGCCACCGCATTCACTGTCTGTTGCTGTAGCAAGTCACACAACATAACCCCATGGAAAAGGTCCACCTAAAACCAGCCCAGGTATTCTGTTCTGATAGACAATAGTTTCAGTTCTCCAAAGGTTAAAAATCATCTCCTAATGGTCAGCCTAACTTACTGGTGGCCTATTTGTGTCTGCTTGTTTGTTATGTCCATTAGTTTTAATATTCCCCCCTCATGCTGGTGTTCAAGCCTAGATATGCTTGTGGAGTGAGTACACATCTCCCCAGCCCCTTTTTGGCAACACCGAACTGCCTTAAGGCCTTCTCTGACATGGTGTAAACAGGTCCCAAGAATCCCGAGTGATGGACATCCCACAGCCTCCTCGCTGTTCTACCACACCATTTTGTGACCCTTACATTAAAAGTTGTGACTAGCATTTAGTCTAGATTTCCATTGCTGCAGGTTAGGCCTAGTTTTTTTCCTTCCTTTTTGCAACAACTTTTGATACTTGAAGACAACCTGGACATTTCAGTCTTCTCTGGACCACAGGTTCCCCAGCTGGTTTGCTTCATTGCTTTTTGCATTGCCCCAAGTGCAATTGTCCCATTCGAAATAGCAAGAGTCAAGGTACTGTGGACCAGGTAGGCACCCTTGCCCTTCATTAACACTGTCATCCCTTTCATGCCCCTGGTTTTGTTTCCCACCATGCGCTCAGTCTGAACTCTGCTCCAAGCCAAGCAAACCCAGCTCTTCCATTTTTCTCTGCCCTTATGATCCCTAGAGCTCCAGCCACCTGGTTTTCACACCAGACTTCCTAATATTTCAGGACTGTATTAACTACCAGTACCCACAGGCATCTCTTTTCCCCTTGTCTATCCTAACTAGCGAGCTGGTCCCTGACCATGTGAACTGCCATGGCTCTGCACCCATGCTGTCACACCCCAGCACTCTTCCTTCCCTCTCCAAGGACACCCACTTCTTCTCAGCAGATACTCCAGGCTGTTGTGTCAGGGTCATTTCCCCAGCTCATGCTGCCCAAAGTGTCACAAGCTCACTGACAACTAATTAGAGCTCGTTTCAAGGCCAACTCTTGAGCAACTTTCCCATCAATTTCTTCCTACCCCCCCTGCCAAATTCTCCTTTTAGCAAAATCCACTAGTTCTCTCTTTTAGACATTTTAATATGCCTTCGTCTCCAATTCTTGTATTATTCTCCCCCTGTCAGCTCACCTAGTCATTTTTCACAAGGCACTATATCAATTGCTTCACTGAATCCAGCTAGGAAATGCCATAGATCTAATCTCTGTCTAGAAAAATCCATTATTTTATCAAAGATATCAGATTTATACAACACAATCTGCCTTTCCTAGATCCAGGCTGCATTCTCTTCAATTTCCTATTTACCTCCATGCTTTATTTTTCTCCCTGAATGTTCATTTATATCCATATAATTGGGGTCAGACTGATGAGCTCCAGCCCTTCCCTCTCTCCTTCTTGCATATAGATCTGTCTTTCCTATTACCTTCAGTCGTCACCTGCTTCCCCCAGTTTGATACACTCAAGAGCCACCGTCGCTACTGGATGTGCAACGCAGCATTTTCCGTGCTCTGGTCTGGAGATTTTCTACCTTGTTTCTATCCCCTCACCATCAGCCTGAGTGCACTCAAGTCTGAAATTGGCTCCTCTCATGAATGCGGTAATTTCTGCACCCACAGCCTCATTATCACTCTCCCACCTGGTTTTGCCTTAACATTCACTTTGCTGCCTTACTCACAACTGGGGCAAGGGATTTGATTTGCTTTCAGGCCACATTTAAGGTTATCTTTAATATCGGCCTCAATCTCATTACACAGAAAACTTCACTCCCTTCCATTTAAAATATGGCTATTGAACAGAACTATATTTGTTTAAATTTTCTCGATGAAAATACACTATCACCTTGCAAGCAATGCCTGCTTATTTTTTCCAGACCATCAGCACGTGTGCTGCTTTGCTGATGAGCCTTACCTCCAGGAAGAGGGCCAGGTAGTCTTTTCCTTGTAGACATCTCCTGCAAAGGGACATCAGGGGAGAATGGTTTTAATTTCCAATTCTGTATCAAGAGCTTGAGTCAAACCACATCCACCTAGCCTTTGGGACACATTCCTTCCTTGTAATTGCAGAACCACTGATTTCTATTTCCAATTTCTGCTTCCAAATCGAATTTATAGAAAGAAAGCCCTGAGGAGCCCCAGGGTGAAGAGCAGGTAATAAGGAGGAGTGAAAAAGACAAATAAAAGAGACGTGGCTCAAAATGACACTGTAGGGAAAGACCTGGGAGATCCCTCAAGCATCCAAAGGAGAGGTGGGCAGACCCCATCTGTCCGCACCCCAGGCTCAACCCTTGTAAAAGGGTGAGCTTCCAAAATATATGAGATCATTACAACCAGCAGCTAAGCCCTTCTTGCAGTGCCTGTGCATGCCGTAAAGGGAAAAAATGTGCTTCTGCTAGCACTGGAGAGGTTTGCCAAGGAAAGAAACAACTGCTGGCAGGCTCAACTCCTGAACATGTCAAAATGAGCGTTCAAATCTTGTCAGAAAGACAAATTAATGTCCAGATGGGCTAAATCTGGTCCATCCGAATGAATGGAGCTGTTGCTGATTGATACCAGTTAGGAATATGGCCCACTGCCTAGTACTCAAGAAAGTATGGGCATTCGCAGTTTTTAGGAACCAAACACTACAAGATGAATAATCTGGAAAGTCTCCTCCGGTTTCAGAGTTATTATATTTTTATTTCTAAACGTTTGATGAGAACACAATTTGCATATTCTCCCCAATTCTATTAGCAGCAGATTATGGCATGGAAGCAGCAGGTTTTATCACATGTAGAGCTAACACTTTGCTTTGGCATCTGTAATGCTGGGGAACAGTTATTTCCTCCTGGGCATTTTCAGTCTGTCTTCCAGGCCCTTTTAAGTCAGATGGTCAAAGCTGTGTCTGACAGCACACTGCGATGGAGCTTCAGATGGAACGAATACTCACTCCCCCACAAAATCATTAGGCTTAAGCAAGAAAACAAGGAAGGCTTCTCCAAATAAGGCAGCTCTGACGTTATCCCCAGTAGCACCCGTATGTACTATCTGGGGCTCTGATTGCATCTGGGAAGTCTGCAGTGACTTTGGTTGTCATTTGAGATTTCATTACAAAATAAGAGTGTAAAGGTACATGACTTGCACTGCTCGCACCCCACAGTCACCTGCATGTCTCTGCCTTGCTGAGGTCAATGGGAGGTAGTCATCTGGAAGCCTAAGGATCAGAGCTGTGCAATTATTTGGGTGCTCACAGGAGAGAGACCAACTTTAGGAAGCTGGACTTGGGTTCTTAAGTGACTCCGTGCTTAGTCCACCCTCTCACCTTCATGTGAGCCAATTCCCCCTACCTTAGGCATCTGAACCCCTTCCTGGACATGGGAAATTATTTCTCTTGCAAAAGTCAAAATCAAAGCAGCAGCATTTCTGAATCCATACAGGAAGCGTTTAAGTGGGGACCTGTAATCCTAACTTTGGTCAGCCTCATTGGAAATGACACTGCACAGCACGGAAATCATCAGAGGAAAAGGCAAAGCTACATCTCTGGCTTCTGAAGTCACCTATGTGCTGTGAAAAAGTGAATTAATTTCACACCGAAACCGCAAAAGCCAGACCTCTGTGCTTCATGCAGGAAAGAAACTCCCAGCAGAGCCTCCTACCCAGCTTCTTCAGATCCCCCCTGCTTCCCTGCCAGCCAAAACATCCCTGGTAGCGACAGCCAGAAGAGTTTTTATCAGCCTCTTTCCCTGTTTCCCCATTGCTCCTAAAGACTTGCAATGGTTGCAGAAATTCCCAGCATTTCAATCTGTCCACAAACCTTCACGAAAGAGATGCTCTCACAGTTTATTATGAGTCCATTTTATGAAATGAATGTGATGGTAGTCTACTAATTAATATCTGGCAGGAATTAAATGAGAGTGACTTCTAATGCTGCTGCCGCCCTGGCTGGTCAGTTCTTTCATTCCTCTATGCATCAGTCAAAATTAAGTTACAGAAATTGTGGCTAGCATTTGATCAGAAGACGCACCAAGCCAAGACTTTAATTTAGATGGCAGGGGAAAGGCTGAAGGAGACATGAGAGGGTAAATGAGTGACCCTCCAAAAATCTTTACTGCAAGTTTTACTCAGCTGAACATCTGGCAAATGTGGAACTTTTACTGGCTAATTTCGCATAATACAGCTTTTAAGCTAGCAGAACACAAAGTAGAGGGGAGTGAGGAGAGTTAAATAGCAGCTATTAAAATAAAAATAATCTTGCCTTTCATACCTCTTTTCCATTTTTTCCTACCTCTTTTTTTTCCCCTCATTGTTTTGGCAGGTGAATTTGATGTGCTAAATCCATCCCTGATGGTACTATACCAAACCAGCATTTATATGTCAGGAGAAGAGCAAGTTTCGACAGCAAAATCCTAGTCGGAGGCCACAATGATGTTACGTATTTTTCTGTGTTGCTGCAATATATCAGGTGAAGACTTGCTTAGAAAAGTGGATATAATTAGTGAAATGAGAGACCCTAAATAAGTATTTACCCTATGGAAATCAGAAAAACTTCTCTAAATAACACTTTTTGCATGCAGTGAAAAAGCATCTTTTTCACGATAAAGCAGCACGGAAACAGTACCTTCAGAACCAATTTTATGCAAAACATCCATTGCAGCTGATTAGACATGTATACTATTTTGATTTCACCTCAGCTCAAATTTTACTCTAAGGCCCTGACCTTTTTAATACGTGACAATATTCATATAAACATAGCTCTGCTTCTAATGGGTACCTGTGAGACTGATTAACGAAAAATGAGAGTGTGCATTAGGACTCAGCTAAGTTCATTTCACAGGGAAATAGCTTGCAAAGTGTTAGAGGACCTGGCCAGGGAGTATAAACAACAGCATGTGGATAAGAAAGAAGTGAGAGCACCAAGAATAGATTACAAAAATGCCACTAGCTGCACAGTTGTGACGGCTCTTCCACACCTCAGAAGTTGCTCCTCACATAATTTCAAATAACAAATGCATCTATAAAATATGTGATTGAGTTAGAGTTGATTAAAAGAACACTGTACTTATTGGAAAGTCTAAGGGGAAATCTACACCAGGAGGAAAGCTCTGTACTAGGAAACACTGCAAGTTACATTAAAATATCAAACAGTGTTTCAGGTACAACACTTCCTCATTAGCTTAGGTTAAAGTGTCAGTGGATATGTTTTTGTAGTGCAATGATTATTCCACCAATAGAGGATCCATTTCCAAATCTCATCATGCACTGAAATTCTGATAGTTTCAATTTACGAACTCAGAAAAATCCCAATGAAGGGCTGGATCCTGCATGGTACTTTCTTTCCTCCCACCAAGCCATTGGGTGGATTGTTTTCTTTACACTCTCTCCGTGCTCCCTCTCTTTGGGCCTCCACCACCATAAGGGCAATATCACGTCTCTTGGCTTGCAGGATGCTATTTCTGGAAACACCATCTTGCAGAAAGCCGTGGCGTGGAAGTTATGATTCATACATTTCATAGGAGCAGAAGTGTTAGTGAATTTGGGCAGGTGGTGGGGTGGCACCATGAGCGTGAGGTGGCATGACAGATGTCAGCAGCCAGGAAAGTATGCTCCAGAGGTACAAGACATGAAGAGTTACAAGCCCCTGGGGAGTTATATTCACTTACATCAGACCTGGGAAATTGGGCATCATAAGCACGCTGACATTTAATGTTTTGCCTGCCATTTTTGCAGCTTGTGTCACAAGAAACTGCTGTGTCCCCGCTGTCTTCTGTGTCTGAAACTTCTCCCTTCTTGGCTTCTATTTGCCTCTCAACTCTGCCTTCACCACCTCTCTCACTCCTTGCCACACCACCGCTCAGGCAGCACCAAGACATTACACCATTTCCTCTGCAGCCTTCCCCCTCTCCAGCCTTGGCCATCCCTCGTGCTGCCCTCACGCCTGGCACTTTCTCCTCTCCCTCTTGCCAACATGATCACCTTCTTGAATTCAGCTCCTTCCCCAGCTCTATTGCTTTCTGTCCCTCCAGCTCCAGTCATTTTTAATCAATTCAATGTAAAGATGCTTAACTAGGCATCACAGCACAACAGCAACAAGAAATGCTTTGCAACACTGCGTGGTCCAAGGCATTTCAAATCTGAAATATTTTCTAAAGTGATAAACTCCTCAGCAGCCCTTTCCCAGCCCTCGTATTGCAAATTGTTGAGGTTTGTAATAAATCACAGCTTCTGCTAAAGCCAGAGCGTGGCCCAGCCTCAGAGAGGTGTTGGACCAACTCCACAGCTGCTTTCCAAAGCATCCATCTTCACCTCACTCTTTGTGCTGCAAATAGGGTTTTCAAACCACTTTTTCAAACTGCTGTAAAAGGACTCTCTTATTCTGAGGAACAGTCTTAATAGGGAACTTTTCTTATATGGTGGGAAGAATGGATGCTCCTCTGCGGGCCAAGGGAGAGAAAATAGCTCCTCCGACAGCAACACCCCTCCATCCAAGGCTCATGACTGCACAAGGAGAGGCAGCCTGGAGAAATAGGAAGGGGAGCCTGACAGAAATTCAGTGGCACAAAGAGGGTTAATAAACCCACAGAAAAAACCTAGCACAGGAGGGAGAGCAGCACCAGCCACAAAAATTTGTGAACACCTCTCTTAAAAAGAGAGGTTGCTGTTACGGACCGCAGTGTCCCATACAAAATGAGGCAGCAGGGAAGGATGCTGAGTGCTGCTCCATCCCTCCCTGCTGTGCCAGCAGCTTCACAGCCGGATTGGGCACAGTGTGACTGAGACCCCCAAGATTTTGAGGGCCAGGACAGCACTAGCCAGCTGGACCCCGTTTTCTGGTGACGATCCACAAATCCTTCCCCTTCACACATACAAGCCCATTCATCTCGCTGTTCTTCGCAGCGCTGGCCGTCTCTCATATAAACACTGCGTAGTGTGTGTGGCGCGCTGCAATACTTTAAGGACATTGGAATGCACTTTATCAGCACTTTTAAACACTGCAGCTTTATGAGGGGAGTCTGAAAATGTATTTACCATTCCAGACTGTGCACAGATGTGCTTTTAATATAACATCCTGATGTTTTTCTTCTCTTCTCATGACCCCTTGCTGTCCAGGCAAGGGTGCTCACCCTTCCTCGTGCCACCAGATGCTCTGGGAATTCTCCCTGGAGCACCAACCACCAGAGATTTCCCTGACTTGAAGCAGCTCCTTTGCATCTTCTGCTGATGCTCTTCTATGGGCGCTGTGAGGTTTGCTTTATGGAAAACCTCCTTAACTACCCACGCTTGCCACACAGCTGTTTTCTAACCGATGTCACCAGTATTTACATCTCTCCAAGGACCTTCCTCCTGTGCACCAACCATGTGTGCAGAGCTGTTGATTGCTCACTGTGTGGCGTAGCAGGTCATGAAGATTGCTACGGCCAGAAGGATGACCTGGGGCTCTTCTGGGCTCCTCCCAAGAGGCTGGAAATGAGAGATATTTGGGACTAAGGGGAAATGCCTCCTGTGGCACTGAAGTCACTATGTGCTTTGAGGCAGAGCCTTTGGGAAGGCTCTCCTGATCTCCGGAGCATGCTTGGCCCCCAGCCTCAGCCCTGCAGTAGTGAAAGATGAACAATGAAAAATTCATCTTGGCTCTGCTGGTTGTAGTGGGTCAAGGGGAAGAAACCCTTCCCAACTGAAGGAAAAAAGAAAAAGACTATAAAGGGCAAGAAAACATGGGGAAGCAGGAAGGAAGAAGAACCTGCAGAAAGGACTTCCCTTGGGAAAAGCAAGAAGCACTTAAATCTATTTTCTCTAATCTGAGCTGCTGCTTTTACAGCTCCACTCGACAGAAGCCACTTCCCAGCTATATTCTCCTGTATCTCTGACGTCTCTCTTTGATATTTGCTGTTTATGTAAAGCCTCCCAGGTGTTACACCAGGAGAGCGCAAGGCCCAGCAAAGGCAGAAAACCAAAGGCAAAAACCTGGATCCCTCTCTGGTGCCAGCTCTCAGTGGGTCACAGCGAGCTGCTCGCAGAGAAGCGGTTGTAACCAACCAGGATCTTCTGCAACACACAAAAAGGCATCACCCCATCAAGACGTTGGCATTTTATGCTAGTCTGAACTACGAGGTCACCCTCCCCATTTCTGGAGCAGGGCTCACACACATCCCCATGGGTGTTGCAGCTGGTGCTCCAAGAGCTCAGCACCTACTTGGGGGTGCAGCTACAGCTCAGTTGCTAATGGCTGGATGAGATCCACTGTGACCACTGTAGCTGATCACGAGCAATGCAGCACAAGGCAACACATAAAACCCACAAGGTCAACAGATGACAAGAATGTAAAATAAATTCAGCGGGGACTGGCTCAACAGGAACATGATTTGTTCCTATGTGAAGATCCACCTGAGACCCTGTATGCTATTTAATCCCTGGAGCTGGGGCCAGCTCCCATTTTTGCAAGTGAAGATTTTCCATTTATTTTAATGGATCTGGAACAGGCCCAAGCAGAGCTGTAAAATAAGCAATGGTTTTATTCAACAAGAGAAATAGCCTTCTCCCTGATTACCTCCTACTCTTCTGCACCAGCTGTAGGTCAGAATCTGCCACTCCTGCTTTTCAAGTGGAGTCTTCTCCCACGGAGTTGGGTGTTTGAAACAAACCAACCAACCAAAGTGGCATTTTCAATGGGTAAAAAGATTTATCCAATTGCCCAGGGCAACAGCTTCAGATGATAAGCTGGACTATGGCTGACTCAAATATCCACTCATTTTCTGAAGAATGTCATGTTGATTTTATACCCCTCGGCTTCTAAACCGGGAGCTTCATACCTCTTGGTTACATTTTCCTTTAAAAACGTTTCTTATCTTGGAGCAGTAGCAGGAGCCCAGACAAATACACAAGTTGAAAAGACAACTGAAACATTTTGAGCCAAGGAAGGATGAATGTAAGCGAACCTGGCTCTAATAACCATGGAAACAAAACATACATCGTACGAAAATGATTCACACTGTTTTGAGGATTCTTCTGGAAGGCAATAACTTACTGCCTTGGAGGCAGCACAGCAAAACACTGCAACCAGAAAGCCAAGAGAGATGGGTCAGAGAAGGAGTACAACTTGTCCTTATTCCCCCTAGGACCCAACTCACACTCCAGCTGCCAGAAGCCTGTTGCAGTGAAACCTCAGGGCATGCCACTCAAGCCACTGCCATCTTTGCAGCTAACCTGTGCGCATGTAGGTGTGCTGCCAGTGCTGGGGCTAAGCTCCTTCTCATCAAGCTGTATTCAGTCTCCCCCGATCACTAGAAGCCGCAGGCTGCGGGTTAAAACCTTGCATGAAGGTCTGCATCACTCTGCACATACTGGGGAAAGGAGGAGGAGGATGGAGCCACCCACCAGCCAGCACTTCTCCGGGTCTCAGCTGCAAGTTTCCCCCAGCTCACCATGACAGTTTATCCCACAGGTAATCCTTCGCCTGATGCAATGACAAAGGTCTCCAAAGAGCTTTGGCCAAAAGATAATGTATAAAATAGATATTACAACATGCCCGGGTCACTTTCTGCAAGGTTGTCCCACAGCACTGGTGAGCCCCTGGCCCCCAGAGTCTGCTCCCCCTTACGCTGTGCACTTGTGGGACCTCCTCTGCTCTCCCCGCTTCTTACACTAACTCCTCACCAAACAGATGAACAAAAACCGCATGTAACCACCCGGCACACTGTAAAACGCCTGAAACACAGTGATAGCATTTAATCCTCCTGGCAGCACATTACAGCAGCTTTCAAACTCCAAACAAGCTCTACACCGCCACAGCCTTACTTGTGAAATTATTTATCATGGGTTGGTTTATAGAGTCTTTTATAAGCTTCATATTGGCTAATAATGGCCTGGAGGTCTTAGATCCTCCGGCTTGACGGATTCCATGTTTACAAGGCTGGGAGCTTGACTCCTGGAAGAGATTTGCAGTCTGGAGCCATGCTGTCTGCCTGACCATATGCAATGAGTATCATTTATGCAATAAGAATTGCACTGGGCGAGTGCTGCGCCTCGAATGCAGGGCTGGGTTGAGTGCTGGGTGCCCGTGTCCCGTGAGAAGCAGGGTCACGCATGGCTCATCCTCTTGCATCCCATTGGGAGTCAAATATTTTTCACCAAGCATAAATCAGAGATGTGTTTGCATCCAACAGTGCCCCAAAATTAAGTGGATCCTGGCAAGCTTTTTGGAGCAGCGTTTTCTCAGCTGTGGTATGTCAGCTCTGGGCAGCAGCCACCCCTTTGGAAACTACCGGAGACTTGAGGAATTTTCCAGTTGCTATCCACCTTGGGGATCCCAGCCCAGGGAGCACTTCTCTCCATCGCCCATGAGTGCCTACAGTACACGATCCTTCCTTCAAATCCCCTGGGAGGTGCAGATAAAACCAGGCCTAAGAAAATGCACAGTTTGTTTATTATGGCAGTCAGTTCACAACAGATATTAACAGATGGGAAGCAGCACAGAATAAAAATGTTGTCGTTGGGTAACAAGCTGGTAGCTTTTCACTCGATGACCTGAAATATAGGTAGGTTTATGACATTAGAGTCAATACACTGGGATTTGGGGCTTATAAAATAATACTCAGCTACAAATTACACAGTAGCTGTAAGATTAAAAGTCCAGAGATGCAGGTAATAGCTTCGTTAGGGGGTTTCTGAGTGCATGTGTTTGTATAAGCTTATATATAAATGTAAAACAAACACAGTGTGGAAGATGAGAAAGCTTTCCTACAATTTCATTTTTTATTGACCGTAACAGGGAAGAGCCATAAGGGAAAAGGTAAGAGCTTTTGTTTTGGAAAATGACTGCCGGCTTTGGAGAGTTGTAACTGGCAGGCACCAGTTAAGTGCTAAGTGTATTAAAAGAACCTCCTGTTTCCAACTAAATCTTCAAAATAAAAAATAAGTAAAAGAAGCAAAGAGGCAGCCACAGAGTGCCATTTTTTTTCTCTCTCTCTTTTTCTTTCTTTCTTTCTTTTTCTTTTTCTTTTTTTTTTTTTTTTATGGTGAGCTTTCTCTAGGCAGCAATGAGAAGAGACTAAATTCTTCCTCTCAATTCCGCATCAAGAAAAATCTGCAATGGGGAATGGGCATTCACAAATGCCCACCACAATTACTACCTGAACACAGGGATTTCTCTTCTTGCTCTGAGGGGAGGGAAGGAGGCAGCATCCAGGGCTGCTGGACTCGATCCAAGGAGTAGCAAGCAGATGGCCAGCACTGCATTAAAGAGCAAGAGGCAAGCAGATGCAAATACAGGTATGTCATGGCACAAGCATGGGCAACTGAGCTCAGCTGTGGCTTGAGAACCAGCAAAGTCTGCTGATCTGTACAAAGTCTGCGGTGTCAGCTCTGGTAGCCCAGCACATCTGTTTTAGCCTCAAAAAGGAGGCTCTTTCTGGTGTCTGCTCTGCAACACAGGGAAAAACCAGCCCACAGCATGGCCACGTCTCGTGGTCACGTCCATGAGTTGTATGGCCTTTTCATACTGCCAGAGCAACCAAAGGAGGTGGGTGTATGAGTGCACCTTCCCCAGCTGGCTGGGCTGACGCTGAGCATAGAGTGAAAGGGTTACCTGCCTATGTGAGACATCGTCCTCATTTTTGCTACCTGCCCAACACCGGCTGCCAGACAAACTCGCTGACACAAGGCAGGCACTCATGAGGTTTTGCAGTCCCACCCCCGCTCTGTGCTTTTGTTACCAGCAATAGCATCTCATATTAGCCACAGAAACCAGATGGCCCCAACATGAAGCCAGAGCATGGCAACCTCTGTTCTTTCCATTTTCAAAACTTTCCCTTGAATCCATTATTCATGCAGGTCATTCTCTTGCAAGGTTAAATGAAAACCGCAGCATGCTCCATACCTGCCAGATAAAATTAGAGCTTTTGTTGCACAGCATTCAGACACCCGTCCCTTTCTCCATGGGAAGTCACAAAATTATCAACAAGCTGCTTAAGCGTGACAGCAGAGAGGATTTGGAAGAGACATTTAGGAGCAGGAGAGCAAGATATGTTTACTGGAAGCTCATTCCAGTGAGAAAAAGTAAGATGGTTTAAGTTGCTGAGTAAAAAGTGCTGGTTTAACAGTATAGCAGGTGAGATGATGACTTTTTCTAGGAAACTGGAAAATGCTTGGGCCTAACATCGTACAGCAAACAAGAAAAGATTCAATCCAGGAAATTTAGGGACTTCTGAAATGCTAGTTGACTTAAATATCTTCTCTCTTGTTTGATATCCAGAGAATTTTTATAAAGCTGGGAGATCTGGGGGATGCAAAAGGCACTCAACTAGGTGAAAGAGCTCTTCATTTTATAAACTTTCTGACTGCACAGAAGCTTCTCCAACTGCAGAGCTCTACCATTGGTCTCCTTTAAACTCAGTATCTAATACTATGTTTTTCTTCTAATACCAAGTAGTGCTCAACCCACTTTCCATTACCACAGACAGCCTTTCTCCAAGTCACAAGCTTCACAAATGTCATTGCTCTCATTTTGGAACTGCTGGCCAAGTGCTTAAGGGCAATGTGCTGGCACTCATCATCATGATCCATGGGCAGAGGAAGTACCTAGGACCCAACGGTCCCTGTCATGCATATTTACACAAAAGTCAGTCCTGAAATAAAATCTCTGTAATACGCTAGTCCTCCCTTCTGCTTTCTGGGCAGCTCCCTCAACTCTCTCCTTTGACTGCAGGTCCCAAGGGAGATGCTCTTGGCTACCTTCCCTTTGCCCACCTCTTCTGTGTGAACTAAGTGCTGAAGTTATTTGTTTCCAAAGCTCACAATTTCATGAAGGAACACAGGAGGTCTGGGAAGGTGAAATAGGTCATTTACTACTTACCAGCAAAAATGAGAAACGAAACTGGAGGTGATGCTCCCAGACTTCCCAGAGCTGGAGTTTGCTGGAGGCATTGCCAGCTCTGAGGTCCATACATCAGTGGTACGCTGGCAACACAGCACAAACAGCTATTTGCACATAGGCCATATAATAAGGAGTTTCATGAAGAATTTAATCAGAATCCTTAAAACAATGGCTGGAAATAGCTCAGTGTGAGATGATCAAGAAAAAGAGATATGTCATTTATATTTCTGCAGAGACTGCTCTCTGCATTCTCTTGATAGACAGTCTTTGTTGGCTGGAAATAGTACAGCAGTGGAAGGTATAAAACATTCATTAGCCTGGCAGGAGAGGGAGAGGAGCAGAAGGAAATCACCAGCCACCGTGCATGGAGCAAGCCCACCAAAGCAGATATCACCACTGCTTCCAAGCAGGCTGAACTTGAAAAGGGGAGTCCAAGAGCTGAAACTCAGGCCAGTATAGACACAAGACTCCTGTTCAAATATTTAGGGCATGACCACAGTATGTTGGTTTTTTTGTCTCATATTGGCTGTCCAGAGCCTGGAAACATACCTGGAAGCCAGCAAGAACTAAACCTTAGAGTTCATCTCTTTTGCCAGCTTTCCAGGAAACATTTACTTCTGATTTCACAGTTCTAAGCCCAAGCTATCGTCAGTGTACAGCTCAGTATAAAATGAGGATAAGAGGCTCTTACGCTATTATCAAAATCTTTTGGGGAATGAGGGGAATGGAAGACAGGTCTTCTAGTAGATACAAACACTTCAACAGCTGAAAAATCTTCTTAAAGAGCCTGACCGTGTCCTGGTCTCCTATTTTCCCACCTGTGATTGGAGAAGTATTTGGTCTCTGAGTTCTGCTGCATCAGTCCGAGGGCTTTGCAGAGGGGAGGGGAAGGCAGCACTGGGGTCAGTGGCTGCAGCCTGATCCTTGTCTCAGTTACACCAGCACCACGAATGCTGGTATGAACATTTTCTTTACCAACAAGGCTATAGGACAGGAAATACCACTGTGGGAACAAATTCCAGCTGTGCCATGGCACTTACAAAACACTTCATATGTAAGTGAAAGAGGCTCAATATTTCCTTTTATCACAGAAGGAGGGAGGATTGCTTCCCCTGCAAGACTCACCTCCTTCAGCCACCACTTTCATCTTCATATATCTACAGGGACACATTTAAAGTCAAATCTATCCTCCGAGGTCACACAGTGATGCATGGTGAGGAGACCTGCTCTGACACCAGAGGGTGCACAGCAAGGGCTCTCATCTGCATTTTCCAGGCACAGACACTGTCAGGACCACTGATTAGCACCAGGGTAAGGGGCATTTGGACAACTGTGAAATAACGACTATGGTTTTTCACCCTAGCAACCTCGGCTTCCTTCCCAGACCACACAGACCACAAGGTGTGGAAAGACGAGCAAAATTCTGCCTTGGTCAACATTTCATCCTGTCAGTTGTAGGTAAGACAACTGGGTAAGCTGAGCCTGTGTTTCTCTAGCTGCAAAATGGAGACCGTGATGTCTCTGCATGCATTTTAGTCAGAACAGAGGTACCAGTCATTTCCTACAGTCTTGCCTTGCAACTGGTTCACAGACCAGCTTGCAACCCTACCATCAAGCTGTTCTTTGACTACCAGCTCCCAAGAGTACTTCTGGGGCCCTCATTTGTGGGACAGGAAGACAGCTGATTTTTTTGCTGTGTTCCCTGCTGTAAGCTAGGATTTATCCAGAGTGCATTTACACCACCACCACAGCCCAGGGGATGTCAAGCCTTGACCCTGAAGTGAGATGAGCAGTGGGGCTGCAGTGAACCCTGCCATGGCCAAACTGCTGGTCCCTGAGACATCTGGGGAAGACCCAGGTGAGACAATCCCTGCCCAGACCACACGTGGCAGAACTTGACCCTGGGACACACCACAATGAGAGATGCCACAAGGCTGGTTTCACTCCCAAGAACAACAATCTCCTTGGAGCATCCCTTTCTTTTCCATCTCAGCCCTTCACATGTTGGTGCCTGGAGCACAGGCACAGGCAGAAGACCTGGGATCACAGCCTTAGGCTGCTTCAGCACAGAGGAGGAAGCAAACACCAATAAACACACAAACAGATTTCAGACACAATTTCATTGCAGAGATTAAGAGCTAAGAGCAAATCAAGGGGCTGCTGGGAGAGACATTACCATGCAACAGCAGTTCATATACTTCTGGTCCCCCACCGATAAAAGAGAAGTGAAACGAATTACTCTTCTGTCACAAGCTAAAGATATCACACTGAGACTTAATGGAGTTCACCTTTCTGAGAAGGAGAAGAGGGTTTTTTAGTAGCCTATCCTATAATAAATTGTCAGGTAAAGCGAAAAACCTGAAACAACAGCTAGAATTCAGATGCAATTCTGATTTTAAAAAAAAAAGAGAGTTGTTTCAAAGAATGAAGGCAATTAACCATTTGAGTCGGCCACCAAGGAAAGACGTGAATCTCTTGGGAGTCTTCAAGTGGAGAAAAGGTCTTTTCTGGAGGTGGGCAATGGCCAAACACTAGTTCTCAACACAAGCCCAGTGACCAGTGGGTAACTTCCACAGTCCCCACCAGGCCGATATTTAAACAAGAGGATCCCTCTGTCTCTTACACAAAATAAAGATGAGACACTTGGCCAGACCTTTTCTGGAAGTGTCTGTGGCCATTTTGTGTCCCGTCCAGCTGGTGGAAGCACAGGAATGGTAGAATAATTGAGGTTGGAGGGGACTTCTGGAGGTGTCTGTTCCAAGACCCTGTTCAGGGCAAAGCCAGCTTAGAGCAGGTTGCTCAGGGCATTTTTCTAGTTGAGTTTTTCATATCTCCAAGGACTGAAATTGATGCCTGTTTTGATGCTTGATCACCCTCATGGTGAAAAATGTTCCCTAATACCAAATCAGAATTTTCCTCATTGGACCTAGTGTCCAGAGGAAGCAACTTGGAAGCCTGAATTAAACATCACTATTGCTGGACATCACCTCAGTGGTGACGAGCATCGGCACAGCCCCAGTTGGGTTTGTGCTTTGGTGCGGGGTGAGAGAAGGGTCTTGCAGGATCATGCCAGCATCCCTCCTGCTTCTCCCCCAGGGCTTCTCGGCCCTTTCTGCTGATCGCAGCAAGCTGTTGTGTGGTCTGTGCAGGGAGGTTGCAGTCTGCCAACACTTTTCAGCTGGTTTAATTATTCTCTCATAATAACTCTTCCCCTTTTTCTATGAGGAACAGATGATCAACACGGATTGCATGGCGTTTCAAAAGCTGCTGTGTATATCGAGGGAGTGCTTTCCAGCCATCTTCTCCCACCTCCCCCCAGATCCGCGGGGGCTGAGCTCGCTCAACTGACTCTGGAGTCCTAACTTCAACAATGACAGTGTTGCCAATACCGGTATTAAACTAAATGCTTTCCATGTTGGGGCACAAGTAACAATAGTCAATATTTTGGTGAGGCTGAATTACAGGCAGCAGTTGCAACAGCTGCCTTCAGTTTTGGCTCTAACACCCTGCTCCCCAGTGAGGTACAACACACCATTTGATGAATTCCACACTCTGTTCTTCAGTTACAGTTTATTAAAAGATGGATTAAAACATTGGCACAACAGTGGCCACAGGAATATTTTTCCAGCAACATCATCCCAGAAGGCTTTGGAGACGCAGAATTGTGTCTAAATTGGGACACCATTCATACACGGTTTGAATTGGTGTTCAGAAAGCCAATGTTCACTGTTAAAGGAGTATTTTGTTACCAAAAAAAAAATAAAAATCTGTCCTCTGTAGGCTCAGTATTGACATATGACATTACAGATATGGTAAAGTCTGAGAAGCACCTTTTGAGCTTTGAAATCAAAGTATAGAGACCAGCAAGACTTAGAAAAACAATGATTGCAAACAGCTGGTAGACATCATATGTGAGCAGCAAGATCTGCACCGACTTCAACGTTACTCTTCCCACTGCACTGCCTGGATGCAGAACTTAACGCAAGTTATGTGGGGGTTGAGTGGCCCCTCCAGGAGACACGCTTTACCTGTCTCACATGTATGAATCCTGTATCCCATTTTATGACGCCCCCAGGTCATGGATTTTACAGAAAAAATGAGGGTCTGTGACTATGATCCAGGCTTTAACATCATGGAAAAATCATCATGAGTAATTGAGTTAGTTCCATGCAATGCCATGACAAGTTATAATTCAGGAGGAGACAGGGAAATGGTGGGAGCTGAAGTCAACACAAGCCAAGAGGCAGCAACAAAACCCCATTTGAGCTGAAATTCTCCATGTTCACCCCCTCACTTTTCCTGCTGAGCATGCAAAATTGTTCAGGACATCTTAGCTAAACCATTTGGTGTGAATGAAGACACAGGGCAGAGACCGAGCCTTCAGAGCTATGGATTTGATCTCTGCTGCACTGGGTGGGGAAGCCCAAGTTCAGCTGTCTACTTGCGTGCCAAGCCAATAATTGGGCCACTGTCAAAGAGGTGAGGGCACTCACCAGTCCCTCTCAGCCCAACATTTCCCTGCAGCTGAGATGATCCATCCTATGGAGCACTCCAACGGAGGGATGGGAGACGCATTCCTGCACACAGCACTAGCTACCATGGGCATCAACTCTTTCCTTTTATAAGGGAGCTGCACATCTCCAGTGCTGTGAACCGTTCAGCCAGGGTCAGAGACTGAAGGGTTAAACCTTAACCCAAGTATATGCCAGATTTCAAATTAACTAGCCAGTGTGAAAAGGAATTTGAGCTCCTACATGCATTTAAAATACTCCCCGTGCAGCTTATCCACTGACGCTGCCGGAGGACTGCACAGAGCCGCTGCAACGCGCTGGCCGTTGTGCTGTGGCCAGAACTCCTGGAGAATATTTGCTGTTTCTTTTTCCCTTGGTACAACTCCCAGCCTCACCCTGAGAAAAAAAAACACCTAAAAAGAAAATTTCATGGAATTACACCGAGACTTGTCAAAGCTGTGGGGCTGCCGCTTGCTGGCAGGCAGCAGGCATGTGCTGTGGTCGGCCACAGAAGCTGTGGGCACTAATGTGTTGATAGCGGCAGTGAGAGGGTTCGCAAAGCACTATGCATGCTGCAGGGACGGGCAGGGGAAGGGCACCCTGGCAGACTTGTTTCAGATGTTCTTTTTTTAGGGCTCAGTACTTTATCCATGAACTCCCCTGGGGGAGTTTTCACCAACCCACCCCCTCCACTATGAAGCAAGGAGTTAAGGCATCACCACGGCACCTCTTGCCCTCCCCGCTTGTACTTTCCATTTTCATACTAACATATACAGACATGTGCTAACACCCTGCCCTTTGGGGAGCTCGCCCAGATTTTCCAAAGTCTGTCCTCACACCAGAACACGTCAGAAACCACTGGCAGATGTGTGCAGGAGTGGAAGGGAAGGGGATGCTATTTTGCATTTGATCTGCCTTTGTGCTTTTACATTTGGTGTAAGGACATGCAAGCTGGGTTTGGTCCCATTGAGATACTCCTTCTTAAAGTGAGATTAAAAATATTTTATTTATTTTTAACTGTACTTGGTTCCACCATAACAGCCCTGCTCCTGCATTTCTTTGAAAATTAGCTTGCAGGGATCTTTATTGGGAAGCTGTGCGCATTGTGTCCCAAAGCTGGATCGAGAAAAGGATGCTGTCTTCAGAAGTGAGTAAATATTTTCTCTGAATGGGTACCACGGGAGTCCTTTCCACATTCCCTCCCCAAACTAGACAGATGTGCATACATACAGCTGCTTCAATAGCTCAGTACCAACCTTCACAAAAGGCAGATTTCTGAGAGCTGCTGTTGAATGCTGAAGACAAGCCAGCTTGAATACAGCTGAGAGATAAATAAAGGTAACAGCACTAACAATTTCCACAAGACTGATCCCATCCTAAACAAGCCAACCTCACGCTTTATGTATCTCAGCTCTGCTAACGCTGCTCCTGCCAACCGGCCAGTCCACCAGCAGGTTCAGTTTGCTGAAATCAAACTCTGCTGGAGCCCAGGCCCCTTCCTTGCGAGCAGCGTGAGGGCACAGACATCCCTCCGACCCAAAACAACTCCTTTTTCCTACAGATGCACCCAGCCCAGGCTTCCAGATGTGTCAAGCAGAGCTCCATCATATGGGCTTCCTGCAACGGGAACAAGGGCTTTTCATTCTTGTACGAGGAAAGAAGTAATTTGCTTTGCTTGCAGCTTCAGCCAAATTGGGCCACACATGCAGAAGTTTGGGGTTTACATTAGCATAACTCCACTGGCTTTTGCCAGACCGTAACAGATGTCCCCCATGTCTATGGCAGGTTGAGTTCAAGTCAAGCCCCAAAATAGCACAGATCTCTAGCAGTCAGAAGACAAAAGTTAATTCTTCCAGTCCATTTACCATATGTTCTATTTTGGTGTGCAGCATCCTGCAGTAGAGGGAAAAAAAATCTTATATGCTGACATAGGCATTCATTATAAACATTTGAAGTATGTCAGTCAACCCCCTTTCATCTCACCACTTAAGG
This sequence comes from Astur gentilis, assembly GCF_929443795.1. NCBI lineage: Eukaryota > Metazoa > Chordata > Aves > Accipitriformes > Accipitridae > Astur > Astur gentilis. The sequence goes on from NC_064904.1 coordinate 17,560,171, forward strand.
GAGCCTACATCCGCACAGAGGACCTCACTCAGAGCTTGACGTGAGTGTGGGACCAACAGTGAGAAAACACCCGCAATTGTCCACAAAAACACCTGCAAGTGTCCACACCTTTATGCAACCTCTCCTTGGATACTGGAGTATTTTCTGTTTGAAGGTGCAGCTGCTGAGAACTACTGCAGGCTTTCCAAAGAGGGAGAAGCTCCAGGAAAGAGCAGTTCCAACCCACAATACAGAAAGTGGTATTTTGTCCTGAGAGCAGGCTACAGATTCTATTGCACTGTCTGCGTGTCCCTCACATCACAGCTGTATATACTGGAGACTGGAGTGTTGTTTTCCAGAGGAAGATGTCCTGCCACAGTGTTCTATTGCCCCTATCTAGCCACAGTGACATTTCTCTAGTTTGAAGGTTTTAGAGCTTTTTTCTCCATTTCAGTTCCTCCTAATTTATCCACACTGGAGACCTGACCTCTGCAGGAATTTTCTTTCATATCAGAAAGCACATTGGGGCATCTCAACCCTTCAAAAGCCAGCTCTTCCATTGTAACTGCAGCTTATAGCGCTGACTGCACTGCAAAGTGATGTAGCTGGAAAATGAAAGAGTGACACTTAGATCAAGGAAAGGTGAAGTCCCCAGAAACACAGGCATCCAAAATCAATTGCAGCAGACCCATTTTATCTGCAGAAGACTTCCTCTAGGCAGGCAACAAGTGAACAACGGACATTTTCTTTTCCCAGATGTATCCAGCCCCATTCTTAAGCCTCAGCTTCACAAATCACTGCACAGCAGTGGAGCAGAGCATCCCTTTAGCTGGCAGCGATACCAGGAAAGATGCATCCCTTTACATTGACATAAATCTCAGGTCATCACAGCTTATGCTTACCACACACCAGGGGAATGTGCATGGGCAACTGCTGCAGCTCAGCTATGGCTTAGAAAATTACATTTTTTCTCCATCAGCCACTCATAGGCATGCAGTTTTCAAATGCAGTCACAATTCAGAAGGTCTGTGCAAAACCAGAGGAAACAGCCTTGATCCAGCAGAAGCTGTCACCAGTGTCCTCCATCTGACCCAAACAGCCATTGCAGAGAAAAGATTAGTAATTAAAGATTAGCTGGGTAATAAATAATTAAAAAATAGTTCACCTAATAAAGAAGATCCTTCCTCACTTAATAGCTGTTATCTTACCTCCAAAAAGCTTGGTGATTTATAGCTTGTGTGTCACTAAGTCAGATAAGTCCTTTCTCTTGCATATTACCATTTCTATTTTAACCACTCTTAGCGTTGGCCTCCATGATAGCACCTGGCACGACAGATATTCCCTTACATCTGCAGCGTTGCCAAGCTCTCTGAGGCAAGGATGGGATCATTGTGTGAGGCCAGGAGGGCTGCACACCACGCAGCAGACACACATCACCGCGAGCAACCTACGGTCCTTCTCCACCAGCTCCGCTCTCCCGCTGTTCTTCTGACCCCACCACGGCTCCCCCACTTTCTAGCCGCAAGAAAACCTCAATCCCTAGCCAGGCTCCCCCGCAAGCAGCCGTTTCCCTGACATTACCAAATGTGACTCTCTCCATCAGCATTTCTGGGCACTTGCAGTCCCAGACCTCTAACACTTCCACTAACAGAATCCTCTTTCCAAGTGCAAGAGGCACGCACGGGCTCTTTGCTGCAGACCGCAGACTTCAACTGCAGACCCCATGCAGGCAGCCCTGTCACTGCCAAGGACTGGGACCAGCAAGACGTCTGCTGACCACATCCCAAACGCACCCCACGAAGCCCAAAACCCCTTCACTCCTCCGAGCCATCTGCCTCTTATGGGAACAGCAACCATCACCCTGGGAGAAGAAGAGCTTCTCCTCATCTGGGGGTATTGTGCCTTCCCCAAAAAGGGTCATTCTCACCCAATAGGATGTAGCACACAATACTGGGAAAAGGTGAAGTATTTTCTCTGGCAACAGGAGAGGTATGTAAGCAAGCAGGAGTCCTCCGCTGTGCCTGCCCCAGCACACACGGCTGCGCTGATTGCGGTCACGGCAATGATGGAGCCAGTCTGTAATGAGTATCCTCCAGTGAGATAAGGTAAATTCATGCCACAGTGTTCCAACTGAATAGCTGTAAATACAATCAGGGCTGGATTTCAGCCAAGGCTGTGTTCAGCTGACAATGATTTGCAACTAGAAATGAGGCACAGTTTTGTTTTCAATGGTGGGACTGCATCCCCAGGGCTGCAAGGGATTTTCCATCAGCGGCGTTATTTAAACCAAGACTGGATGTCATACAAGACGTTAGAAACTATGTTGGATTAGTCGATCACTTTTTGGCTGTATAAACCACTACCTCAGATACTAAAGGCTCATGCAAAGGACTCCCATGTGATAAGAGCAGAATCTTATTTTTTAAGAGTACCTTTCTAGTCCACATAACTAAACACCAGAAGAGCCTAGACAGCAAGTTGCATAACTGATTCATCAGCCCTCTGGCTGGCCAGATTCCAGCTGTGGCACACATCTCAGTGCAGTGCAAATGCTGCCATTGTGACTTTGGGCTCACCTGGGCTTTTGACACCACAGAGACCCGATGGGACTCTGCAAGCTGTAGTGGAGAAAGCAGAGAGCTTTGCCCACCCACATCAATAGACCCTGGCTGCTCCCATGCCCTCTTCTTGAGGGACCTTGTGCTACTTGCAGGAGGAGAAAGGACCCCCCCACCACTATGGGTTAGGGACGGGGCAGCACTAGCAAGAGATCGTGGGGATGAACCAGACACTGTTCCCCAAAGCTCCAGATTAGGGTTTATACCAAGGGGAGAAGAGGGAGGGAAGAACAGGGTAATCCACACAGCCCTGCTAGGTCCAAAGTGCTTGTTTGTCTCCACCGAGTTATTAATTTTGGCTTGCAATCACAAGCGAGTCTAATCAAAAGAAGCAAACAAATAATCACTCATTTGCTTCTGCAAATCCTACAGTCCCCTCTGGAAACATGCACACAAGTAGTTACATCGCAGCCACCACTTCTGCTCTAGCCACCGATCCCCCCAACCTTGCAAAGCTCCCACAGGCATCAGCACCCCTTCACGCCAGGGCTGTGTCCCAGCCAGCAGCCCACCAGCTCCCGAGGTGTGCAGCCCCTCCTGCACCACCGCTGGCGTTTCAGGCTGCGACCTGGCCATGCCAGGGAAGGTGTTGAGGGTGTCCTGGAGGCAGAGGACATCCTCATCTCTTCTTCCTTGGGGGCCAGCAAGGACCAAAACCAGCAATGCTGGAGGACACAGAGGCCCCAGCTTGGCCCTGGTCCCAGCTGAAGACATGATGTAGCAAGCACATATCTATCTAGAAGGGGTCAGTCAAGTGCCTCCCACTTAATATTTAAAAGCTGTTTCTCTTTTCAGCCCTGGGTCTCTGGAGTGCTCATGGCTCACAGCACAACAGACCACATTCACATTTTTCAGACGTGTATAAATGTTAAAAATAACCCGCTGGGTTTCTCTTCAAACAGGGATGAGATCAAGCCTCCGAATAGCCCATTGCAACTCCATGTCAATTTGCGGTGATCCTTTGGGGAAAAGGGAAGAGCAGGGGAAGAGGGAAAGGTATTTTATAATGGAAAAAGTGATGAAACCGCCCGTCCCCCTCCTCACCGCTCGGCACATTGCTGCAAGATCTCCTCGCCAGCTGAAGAGCTGCGTTGCAGGAACGAGTCCATAAAAGACTCGAGGAAATTCCCATCATTGCTGAGCAAGGGCGGCTGGTCACAAGAGTCAGAGTGTTACCAGGCTACAGGGCTCAAGAGATGGGATCTGATTGATTCCTGTTGCAGAGCAGCCTGTCGGGGGGCTCTCGCACAATATCGCTCCTTTAGCTGATTAAGCAGGAATGCAGTTTGTGTCAGGAGAGTTGCACTTGCAGTCCCGGGCAAAAAAAAAAAAAAAAAGAAAAGGAGGGGGAAAGAAGAAGATGTTCCTGTCACTTGAAGAGACGCCAGGGAAGGGCGTTAAGATCATGGTTTGACCTGTGCACTACTGCTGTCTGCCTCAGAGCTTTGGAAACACGAGGGAGTGGATTAGACAGACACAAAACTGCAATGGGAGTCAGAGAAAGCTGCAGCGGCCTCGAGAAGGTGGTACCCAGGCACCCCACTCTGGGTCTGGGTGGTAGCTGGGGCTCTTGCAGGGGACAGAGCAAGGTGACAGCTGCAAGTAACCTGCAAGGTTACTGAACCTGCCTTCTTAGGAGTCACATTTTGCTGTATTTTCTGGATAACTGAGGAGCAGAATAGCTGTTGCCTCTCCTGCTACAAAGAGGTTTCTGGAAGTTGAAAGGGGTTCAAGAACTGGGTTTTCTGGTTGGGCTGAGAGAGATTTTTTGAGGGGAGCTCATCTTTCACAGTTTCCATACCACTATTTGTTCAACAAATCTCATTGCCAGCTGGATCAGGTTTTAAGATACTAGACAAAAGCCTGGATGCATTTCTGCATTGGAAGCCTGACTCCAGGGTGATGTGGGAACAGGGAGAAAGGCAGGGCAATGCTGAGAGGACTCATGCAAGCAATGGGAAGAGCGAGGAGCGTGCATTTCTGGTATTGCCCCTTGCTCGTATCAGCACAGCCTGCCCCAGAGCCCCTTCATGACCTAATGCCCTTCACTCCCTATTGCAAGTCCCACAACATCAGCATGTGGCTGGTGGACCGGGATCACGTACAGTGGCACGGTGCTCACAGCGGCACCGGTGTCTGCCTGTCAGCGTGATGGGTTGAGCAAGCCAGCAGGATCAACCACAGCCAAGGTCATGCATGCGACAGAAAATGCTCAGAGCAGGGGATGAGGTGAGACTGAGCAACTCAGAAGTTGGCCTCAGAGAAATAACCCCGCGGACCCACCAAGCTGCACAGCCGTCGAGTGCTTGTTTGTTTAATGGGGGCGTATAGCTCTGCTTGCCGAGAGGAAGCTTAGAGGGTGTTTTCTTTGTATTGGCTGGGAAGAAGGAGAATTTGTGGAGGATCCAGAAAGAGAAAGAAAGTTTTGTGGTTTGGTTTTCTTAGGTTTTTTCCCCCCTAGAATTTATTTTTCTCTGATTTTGGTGAGATAAATCCTCCCCTCATCCCCCACCCCCAGAAGAACAGAGTGGGAGCAAAGGACAACAGACACAGGGGAAAAGGAACTCATCTCATGACAAGAGAGACAGGGGCAGGTCAGGCCCAGACTTCTTAGAATAAAAATGCCCATGGGTCCTCCGGACCAGAAAGAAACAATCCTCCTCTCCCTACTGCCATGTCCCTCCTCAGCAAACCCTCCTCCAAAATGTGACAGATTGGAGAGGAGCCAGTCATTGCCTCAGCAGCATTCAGCAGCATCCCAACGGCACGTGGGGGACGGAAGCGGCGAGCAGGGAGAAGGCAAGGCACGGCTCTGCCTTACGCGTGCCCCTCCGCAGCCCTGGCTCCATCCCCTCCATGGGGTGCTCGAGCTGCTGGCACGAGGCACGGACCACAGATGGCCCGGACAGGGACGGGGGCACGGATGACACACGTGGTTCTGAGTTTGCACGCCAGTCCCTGCCAGCTGCAGCGTTCAGGGCTTAGAAAAGGGAAGAGGGAGGATGGATGCACAGATCAGCTGAACTGTAGGAATCCTCCCCATGGCTCTGAGGCCAACAGCTCGATCCCCAGGTTTCCTCTTCCCTTCCCAACTCTGACTCAGTGTTGGCTCCTCTTCCTCACTTCTGCACTGGGTGGGAGACTGGAGCACGCAGGGGAGAAGACAGAGGGGAAGGGAAGGATCGCTTGTGCCAAAAATATTTGCACGCTGACATGGGGACACCCACAGACACACAGATGCAGGATCTCTGCAGCATTAGCCCATGTGCTTTTGGCCTGGGGACTCCTCATGGTAGGTCCCACTGATGGAGCCAAGCACTTGCCCCTCTGCAGTGGAGTGACTGGCTGGGGCACTTTTCTGTCACCTCTCATTCTGGTACAGGTGGCAGCTGTAAAAGCAGGAGCAGGGCTTTGGCTGATTTCTGTGGCAAATTTGTGGGGACAGCTAGAGCCTGTTACAACATCACCTCTCTCCTGGCACCTGAAAAGACGTGCCATCCTCTTTCCCACCCAGTCTATCGGCAGCAAAAGGGCCAGATGGGACCTTCCAGCTCAGCATGTTTCTATGGGCTAGCAATGACCTATGGGAGCCCCGATGTAGACCTGCAGCACCCAGTTGTCCAAGCATCCTCCTGTTTAATTCCTAGGGACTGTGTGGCTTCAAGTTCAGAGAAAGTCAGATGCATCAAGCCCTGTGCAGCTGCTTAAGATTTCTTCCTATCTTGCTCTCTCCCAGTCCTTGATCCCAGAGCTCTGACACTGCCTCTATACCCATTTCTTCTCAGACCTCACTAAGGTGTGGGTGCCAGGCTCTTTATCTCCTTCCCTTTGTGCTCCACCTTGCATCTCTTCTTGCCTCTTCAGTTGCCATCTCTCTTTCATCTCTCACTTGATCTTCAGCCACAATCACTGCCAGAGTCCCTGTCCTCCAGTTTCCACCCTAGATTCACTCCAGTCCAGCTCTCACCCTGCAGTCTCCATCTCCAGGGCTGATTCCCTGCCGTGCCATTTCACAGGACCAGTTTTCCAGCTGTGTCCTCTCAGTCACTTTGAAACAGCCCACTGTGCTCTTCATTTTCAAGTTTTTCCTCCCTTGGCCTTATGACTCAGATCACACTCTCTTTTTCCCCAACTTTTTAGTCACTCCTTGTGCTCCCCAGAATTACACTGTGAGCAGTGTCAGCTCCCTTCTGAGACTGTCCCTTACCAAGATGCCTACAAAAAGGCATGAATAAGGCTAGTCATGTGCTAAGACCTCTGGCCGTTCAATACTTTCTCATTATTTCATTGCACTCCTCACTCTGTCATCATCTGAGGGCTCTTGTCTTGAGCTATGATGGGACTGTTTTCTGGCACACAAATATCCTTTCATTTGGAGCAGCCCGTGACGGGGTCTCTTCAGCATGAGAAAAATTGTAGATAAATAGCGCACAATACACCTCACCCTTGTGATCACTGCAGGGACACAATTAATGAACAAGCCCATGGTACATAAAGGTGCATTCAGACTGTGAATATCACCAGCATTTTAAAAAATGTTCTGTGTTATCTTAGCACCATAGACATGACTGGTGGGATTTACTTTCTCAGGCTCGTTCCAACAGCACTGTCCATGGCCCTCCAAGTATCCATCAACCTGTTAAGAAGCTCTTGGCTGCTATTACAAAGGAAAATTTTGATTCGTCACTGGATTCAGCAGTAATTTTTATGGATGTGGAGCAATGAAACTTGATTAGAAGAATCAAATACAGAAATAAAGATCGAGATGCATCAACTGTTCCTCTCCCCAGTGATAGCACATTTGGCATTTGTTTTCCCTGCCCTGTGGCCATCTACAGAGGACGCAGAATAGACCCTCTTGCCTTAAACAGCTGAACCACCATGCACAAAACTTATCAGAGTCAGGATCAGAGCAAGACCAAATCAGTACACATTGAAAAATATTTAACATTTTATGGTAGGGAGAGGGGTCAGCCTCCCATTGCTTGATGAACCATCAAATGCATCCTGCTAGCAGCTGGAGAGCTAATTACAGCCCCACGCCTACCCCACGGGACCTCATTCTTTTTCCCAGAAATGGGGGAGAGGTCCCTGCTCATACCAGTCTCCCCGTGTAGGAATGGGGCTTGGTTTGTTTTTATGTTCTACATATACACAAACAGAGAGCTAAGACCTGGGAGTCCATCTGAAAAAAAAATTGGAAATGGTCAATGTGCATGAACTCCACTAAAATTTCAGTAAAAGTTTGTTCTGCCTCTTTGTTATCCTCTTTCCAGTTTTGTTTTTAATGGATTTTCTCCTGTTTTTAAAATCATGTTATCTCGGACTAAGTTAAGGAGAGGACAACCCCAGTTACACAGGTTTAAGTGTTGCCTCACCAACACGTTACTTATCAGGTGCTGGAGACACAGGCAAGAAAGTAGGTTTTGGAGGAAAAAAGTTCTGAGACTTTGGGGGGAATCTGTGAACCCCTTCTGAGGCATCTGAAACAGATAGCTTAGGAAACCAGCAAGTGATGTGGGTAGGGTTCCTTCAGAGGTCCTCACCTTGAGAAAAATGTGGCAGTTTTCTACAGAATGATAATTGCTGTCCTTTTTCAGCCCCAGTGACCTCTCAGGGGCCCCTCAAGTGCTGCCTACTGGCATTATGCCACGTTATAATGCTATGGTTTAACCCAGCCAGCAACTAAGCACCATGCAGATGCTTGCTCACTCCCCAGACCCAGTGGGATGGGGGAGAGCATTGGAAAAGATAGTAAAACATGTGGGTTGAGATAAAGACAGTTTAACGGGACAGAAAGGGAGATGATAATAACAATAACAACAACAACAATAACAATAATAATAATAAAAGGATTGGAATATACAAAACAAGTGATGCACAATGCAATTGCTCACCACTTGCCAACCAATGCCCAGTTAGTCCCCGAGCAGCGATCCACCCACCCGTGGCCAACTCCCCCCAGTTTATATACTGGGCATGACATCACACAGTATGGAATACCCCTTTGGCCAGTTTGGGTCAGCTGCCCTGGCTGTGTCCCCTCCCAACTCCTTGTGCCCCTCCAGCCTTCTTGCTGGCTGGGCATGAGAAGCTGAAAAATCCTTGACTTAGTCTAAACGCTACTTAGCAACAACTGAAAACATCAGTGTGTTATCAACATTATTCTCACGCTAAATCCAAGACATAACACTATACCAGGTTCTAGAAAGAAAATTTACTCTATCCCAGCCATAACCAGGACATTAACACACACATACCAGTTCACACACTCTCCACTGCGAAGTTTCCACCACTCTGCCATACAAACACCTTGACAGCAGGCTACAGTGTGCAGGGAACCCCATATATTGGCATTGCAGAAGAAAGAAAATGCGGTGCCCAGATGTGCAAGTATCTTAATTCCTGCACTGTGGCTCACTGATTGATCCCAGTGCCCCATTGCAAAGGGTTTGACTGTCAATCAGGGCAGATCCTACTACCCTGAAGGGCAAGCAGAGGCAGAGGCAGTAATGGGGATTGCAGTACGGCAGACAAAATACAGCCTCAGACAAAAATTAAGAACTGTCCTCCCTGAGAGCAAGCCAAGGGCTCTGCTCCCCTTCTTAGATATCATTTGTGGATGGCAGTTAGGGACCTTGATTCCTCCCACTGGTACCAGCCCCAGGCAAGGTGGTGGCTCCAGGGAGAGGCCATAGCACTTCTGCAGACCAGTGAGTCCAACACAGTCATTGCCTCTTCACCACCACCACCCAAGAGCTCACCATGCAACCTGCTGAGCAGAACAGGTCCTTCGGTGGAGAGGAGATCTTCTCTGAGCCCTAGGGTGCAGCCATGTCTGATGGAGAGCAGGAACAAGTGATCCCACCTCCCAGTAGGGTCCCAACATTGCTGTTTTCTTCTCTGTTGTGCTCAGTGAAAAGACTAGAGGTCCTGGGATTTCAGGTGGGAATCAGCAAAGTGCTGTTCAGTATAACCACTCTTCAATACCATCTCGCCGAAAAATACTGGTGCACTGCATCAGCACACAGGGTTTTATTTGTATTCAATGCCTAACTCTAAGCCCACCCCACAGTAGGAATTTGTAATGTTATTGTTCTGCCTCAACAGCGCGAGATTGAATTTTACACCTCTGTTTCTCTAAATGTTGCCCATGCTCGGATGCAGAGAAGCATTATGCACCCTTGCAGCCTGCAGTGGATGCAATCAGAGCAAGTTAAAAGCAAGCCCAGCCCCACTCTTCCAGGTCTGTGCTTTAGGAATTGGAAATTGTTTACTGTTGGTCATAGTGGCTATTTCACACCAACACCAGAAGCTCAGATAGAAGCTATTGATAAAATATTCTGTTAGCACTACAGCAAGCTTTCTTTGATGGCCCAGCTGTGAGAACATTTGCAAATGTCATACATCGCACGCCTATTAGAAATAGATGCGTTTGCTGAATTTTCAAAGAGCTGGCTTAACAATATGAGTATTACATGGAAAGATGCCAATGTGCCACTATTACTGCATCGTTATTTAAAATTTTGAGCACACCAGGTTAAAAGCATAAACACTGTTCATCCAAGCATATGAAGGTGATGAAATTCTATTCACATCACCCATTCCGAGAGCCTAAGGCCAGGATACCATCGGATCACCTGGCAGCATCTGACTCTTACATTTCCTCCTGCTCTCACTGTGAGTCCAATCCCTTGTGTTTGCCAGGAAATCAGGCTTCAAGAGAAAAAGAGTCGATCATTTCCTTCATTGGTTGTTCCAGTGGCTAATCACTCTACTGTGATAAATGGGCTGCTTAATTTTGGCTTGTGTCTGTCTGCCGTCAGCCACAGGTCCTTGCTCTATCCTTCCTGCAAGGTACCCAGAGATTTCTCTCCAGGGAGATGCTCCAGGAATAATAAGGTCACCTCACCACGTCCTTTCTGTGAAGAAAACAGAGCTCTCTAAGCCTCATGGTGCAAAGCATCTTCTCCAGTCCCCAAGTCACTTTTGTGCCTCCTTTCTCCAAGGACCAAAAGCCCAAGCTGGCTCTGCAGGGCAGTGAAAAAGGAGCTGTGGTTTCTACTCCACAGCCTGGTCAAGCCCTTCTGTGCTGCAGGGCAATCTCTGTCACCATCCCCAAGTCCTGGAGCATGACCACGGTGCCTCCAGGAGGTGACGACCTATTTAGAATGAGTGACTTCTGCTTCTCTCTGGATCTGGAATGAGGGTGGTCAAATGCACACTGTGTGAACAGGCCTGGTTTGCCAAGGAACCCGGGTGATTGTTATTATCTTAACTAACTACCTCTTGCCTAGTCCCACATTCCTTTATCAAACTAAAAAAGATGCGTTGAATGTCACAGACCAGATGGATTAAGGCATCGGGGTTACAGCTTTAAAAACATGTCCAGAAGAGATTCCCATGCCATTCATTTCTTTCCTCTATCTCCCCTTGCCAGTGCCATTCATCAGCTCTCTTACTCTCACAGCCTCACATCTTTCCTGAGAGAAGAGAATAAGAAAGAAGTGAAGGAGGGCTGGATGAGAAACGGTTGGGAAACACATCATCCACCTGTGTGGTAGATCTCCTGAGATCCAGGTATGTCCCTTCCGCTAGCTATAGGATCTAGAATTTTAAAGGCAACAGGTGTCTCACAACACCTAACTCCAATAGAAATTAGGTCTATGTAGCAAGGTAGAAGGTAGATGATGGCTGGTCAATGGAGCCTTTGGAATCAGCTCCTTTGGGTATCCATCCCTCCATGACGGATCAGCATCCCTCCATGTCCGACGGATGTCCTCCTCTCCATCCATCCACAATGGATGTCCATTCCTCCTCCCAGCCACCCATGACAGGTGTCCCTGACAGATGCAGATGACATTTACACACAGTCACACAGAAAGACATGGGACACCACGTCGCCACACTCAGCCCGGGCGCCAGGAGCCAGTAGTTCGGTGTGACCATGGCCTGCACCCGTGCCACCGCCGCGGTCCTGCCGCGCTCCTCCGTGCGCACAGGCACGCTCTGTTGGAGGTGCGAGAGAGAGTGTCCTTTCAGCCCTTCTGCTTCAAAGTGGAGGGATGTTTTTCTGCAAGACTGCCACGGGGATTTTTAAACAGGCTTCCCATTCATACAGAGGTCAATTAACGTAGGCACTTTTGGTGGTATTTTCAGAAGCCCCCAGATACCAGAGAGCTTTGAAACGCTGCCTGCAATCACAGAGCCAGGCTCTGTGAATACCTGGACCCACACAGCAGCACTGAACGCCAGCTAGCCCCAGGTTTTGACAAACACTCGTTTTGCTCTACTCTGCATATACCACCACCCTGCAAGAAAGAAGGGTTGGTGTAATTAGGGTCGCCTAATTTGCTGGTTGTTGTGTTATCCATGCCCAGAAGCTCCAGGCTGTTTTCTTCACACAGTCCTGGTGATGAAAGAGCAACACTGTGCAAGAGAGCAGTGGTGACTGCAGGAGACAAGGAGACACTGTGATGCTAAACCTATTTTTTTCTCACAGCCCAACCCCATTCCTCTGTCCTTTGAAACATCCTTGCTCTCAGTGCCAAAGAGATAACATCAGAAAAAACAGCTGTCACTTGAATCTCCCAGAGAAACAGGCCAAACCTCCCGTGCCCTCTGTAGAGTTTACATAGTAGGGGGGGGAAAGAAACCCAAAACATCACTTGACTTGGCAGGTCTGCTCCTGGGAACCCAGAAGGATGTTTTACGTTCTCCAGACAAGTACAGCAATCGTCCTGTGCTTCCAGAGAAAACCTCTGTAGTTCTGGGAAGTTCAGGGAGGGATTCAGAGAAGGCACAGAGCTCTCTTGACCAGGAAACAGGAGGACAGACTGCAAAACAGTTCCCTCCAGAGCAGCCTGAATGGGGAGAAAAGAAACAAAATATTTTTCCCACACCGAGACCAACCCCAGCTATTGATGTTTCTGGACAATAACTTTTTTGGGCAACCACTCTTGCTTGGGCTTTGTCAGGAAAAGATGGAAGAGCAGCTGAAACATTAACACTTCCCTCTCTAAGAAGTCCAGACAGTCCCCAGCACAGATGAGTCCTGCATTTCCTCTTGCAGTCCTGAGCCCTTGGAAAATGCTCCTTATGCAGATTTGGTACCAGCCATCAGGATGCTGAATGAAAGGGACATTTAGAGCGAGCTCAGACATGGGACAAATGATGCTAATGATAAATCCATCCCTCAGTGCTGGGTGAACATGGATGTCCACAGCTAAAATAAACAAATGGTCCAGGCAAGCTGACAGGCTTGTTTAGATTCTGCTTGGGATAAATCGCAGTGCCCTTTGATCCCGTGATGTTTTTGGCGCCTGTGTTGCTGTCTAGCAGCAGGGTATATTTTTCTATCCTGAGGAGCAAGTGGATGCAGCTGCCTATAGCTGATTTATAGTAGGAAGTGATTCACAGGAAATCAAAGCTTCTCACACAGTAAAAAGTGCTGTCTTTTCACCTCCACCATCAGTGCAATGATTAGAGCTCTGGGGACTTTGGTTGGGAAGATCAGCAAAGTGTTTTGTGCTTCGCATAAATCACTTTCTGCCATGACTCACAAAGGATGCTCACAGCGGGCTGCACCTGTCTGTACATCCTGATGCAGGGGCATTGACAGCATTTGCATTCAGTCCCTTTCCAGGGATTTGAAATCACATTTCTGTGCTCTCTGCAGCAATGCAGGGCGGGTTCTGGATTTGGATTTCCTCTATTAATCGTGTCATTGCTTGGGATTTGGGTCTCCTGCACAACTTGTAGCTCAGAATGGATGTGAGTGCTGTGGGGGGATTGTCCCTGGCCTTATACCCCCACAGGCGATGTCAGGCAAGACTGTCTTTTGTCAAATTGCTGTAGCATGAGGCAGGGCGACTTTCAAGAACATTAGACCCTACCAAAGTGTGCTTATCACTAATAATGGCTCTGGATTACCAGACATGTGATTTAGGAGCTGGTTACTGCTTGCAGTTTTTGATAACTGCTCGCATCAGTCTCAGAAGCCAACAAAGCACTTGTTTATTACTGCAAAAACTTGAGACCCCGCAGGACATTCGGCAAATATCTCTGTGCTTCTAAGAGAAGATTTGGCTCCTGTTACATCCACTATGAGTGCAAAGCTGAGTCAAACGAGGAGGATTTGCCATCAGCATAATCAGAAACATGGTGAAAGGGAAGGATGGGATTAAGACTTGGCTGCTGGCAAGCATATGTCACTTCAATTAATTGTGCGGAAAATTCTATGCTCAAGATAGTGATAAAAATCAAATAAAAGAAGTGTGAACACTCAGCTCTGAAGCACACGCCTGGCTAGTTAAATATTGAGGTGTGTGTACACAAACACACAAATCAATGCTGAATGTTTATTAATATAAATAAAGGTCCTAGTTGTATCCAGTGAGCATCAGGGCTCCCACTCAAAACATCAGAAAAGCCAGCAATAGCCCTCCCCAGCTCCTCCTTGCCTCCCCAACATCAAGCTCCCAGGGTGAGTTTTCAGCCGGTCTGACACCTCCACAGGCAGCATTTCTCTCTGTTAACCCGTGACCTCAGGCAGCTCACATCTGCACAGCATCCCCCATGCACAGCAGCAAAGCAGCACATCTACTTCTCTCAAATCTTTCTGGGTTTTCCCTTCTGTTTTGTCCCCCAGCCACAAGCTGCCCCCGGGGGGGGGGGGGGTGTGTGTGGCTAAAACCTAGGGAGAAGCTCCGTTTTTGGGTAGCATTCCTGAAAACTGCCTTCTAGGTAGAGTGCTGAAGGCCTAGACTAGTTTGGGTCCATAGAAGACACCAAAGGAGGGACTTGGAGGAGCTGGGAGGAGGCAATGCTCCCTTACCATGAGGAGATAGGCAGGGTAAAGAACAAGTGCGTCACACCTGCAAATGCACCCTTACAGGAATGAAACCACACACAGAAGCATCAGGGTAAGGGGCACTTAGAAACACATCCCTGGCACGGCCTTGACGCCACTGAGATGGAGGAACTTACCCAGCTGGTGAAGCTGCACCACCGATTCCATTTGGCAGATCAAGCTTAAGCAAAATCCAAGCCAGCGGGAGCTAGAGTAAGACCATGGGAGCTAGAGTAAGACCACAGCAATTACAAAGCAGCAAACACGGTCCAGTGACACCAGTGGGATAGGCGGACTGGGACGTGCATCAGTCCATTGGCATTGGTGCAGATGCCCAAAAGGCATCCTGTAGATTTTGGGGGAAAATCCAAGAGTATAAGCACAGGAAAACAGAAGCAGTTTGTTTGGTCATCTCGTTACAGAGAAGGCAAGATCTGTCCCTACCTGAAGGCAGCAGAGACTGTGGGAAGCACCAAAAAGTACAATGTGCTCCATCTTTCTTCTAAGCATTTAGTGGTTTGCTGTAATCAAGGCAGCAAGTCTCTCTCTCTTTTATTTTTGCAAACCACTTTCTTTGTAGTGGATATTTGGTCTGGGGAAATTTTTTTGTAATCATTGCAATAAGTTACATTTATTGGCAGCAGTAGGAAAGATTCAAAACAACTCAGCAAACCGGGATTATTTCTCCAGCACAATAATGACAGGGAATTGAGAAATCTTGCCCCTGTGTTTTGTCTTTCATCAACATGAGACCAAAGGTCTTTCAGCCTGGGATAATTCCAGAAGAGAAAATTGCAGCAGAAAGCCTTTTTCATGTCTTGCAAGTATTGCCTATGAAAAGGTTTTTCCTCTAGAAAGACTGCTTAGTCTTCCTTCCCTGATCTGTCCCCCTCTCACTGACAATGTTGTCTTTCAAAACATACAGTATGTTTATTTGATCTTCCTTTATTTTAACTGGAGATTTGATTTCTTTCCTGATTTGGTGGGATGCATTTAATTAACAACAACAAAAAAAAACAAAAAAAAACACCACCAAAAAAAACCCACCGACCTCATTCATCCTCATGACTTTGTAAACAACGCTGTAGTGGTAGGTAGATACAGGCATCCTGTTTTTCCCCCTCCATATCTGATGAGGCCAAAGAAGCAGGAGGATAATCATGTCTTTAGGGTAGAAAAAAAAAGGACTTTTTTAATAGACCGACACATATTTCTCTTCTGAAATATATGGCAACGTTGCCAGCATGAGGCTAGGATGGGGATAGGAAATGAACAATCAGCAGTTCTTCCAGGACTTTTCTGGGCTTGTTCTGATCAGCAGATCTGGGTCCCTTTAGCCTCTTCGGCGTAGTTCCAAAATTAAAGAGAACAGAATGACTGCAAAACATAGCCCTGAGAATCCATCCAGTTCTCACAAACACACGCAAGTTCATGTATTTACTGAACAATTCAAGCACTCTAATTGTATTTTACAGCTCTCTTCCATGCCCATCCTGAAGCAGACAGGCAGACAGTGCATGTCACCTTAGCATTCATAGGGAGACCTCTCTAAAACCTTCTCAAGACACAATAGGTGGGATGTCATCTGAGATTGAGTGAACTAAATTTAGGTGTCTTTATGTGAGCTAGGTGTCTAAAATCCTGTTATTACATCTTAAATATTAAAAAAACTGGACTTGTTATAGACTGACATATTAAAATATACGGTAACATTGCCAAGTGAGACAAGGATGAGGACAGCAAATCAGCATTCAGTATCTCCAAATGGTGGAAGAGCATCAAGATAGACAGCAAGAATTAAAACCTATCCAAGAGAGGACACATTAAGAACAACTGTAGACTGCTGAGCCAAACAGATTTTGTCTACTATTTTGAGAGGTTTTAATTCACATTGAAAAAAAACCTCCAATTTGGTGGATTGTAAGAGGCCTTGTATTTCAGCTATAAATCTTTCTGCTGTACCTAAAAGGCAGGACTCTTGAAGAGGTTAAGTTTTTGGTAAGTAAAGTTCTTAGCAAGCAATCTTTTCCCACTGAGTTGGCCTCTTCGAGTTTCTATTTGTGCTGCTAATGAGGTTCCCACAATCTCCAGGAAGCTGGTCTGAGTTCTAATTAAACAAGACTTGAGGAACTATTCTGCCAAAGTAAGCGCTGGATCTGCCCACCCCATTGACTGAGTCATGCAGGCTGGATACATGAAGGCTGGAAATGTAAATCATATATTGACAGGGAGAGTTATACTCTCCAGTGAGGGTGCTTTCTACAGCTGCAGCATTTATTAAACCTTTGCCATCATCCAAAAACAACACTCATAACTTGAACAGTCCCTAAGGCTAGAGAGTCTTCCAGGACTCTTCTGGCCATGTTCTGATCAGGAGATCTGGGCTCCTCTGACCTCTTGAACATGGTCCCAGGCGTTAAGAAACAGGACCCTGGAAAATATAGCTCTGGGACTCCATCCAGGCCCTTACATAAAATACACATGCACATACATTTACTGGTATTAGAATATTCTTATGGAGCTGCAGTATTCCAGAAACAACCATGGCATAGACATGAGGACTACAAATGTCAGCTTGGCCTTAGAAGCAACATGTCTCCACGGACTTTCCAATTCTTTTTAATATTTATTATATGTATTTACTTATTATCTAAACCATTTTAATTGGTGAGTTCCAAAATGCTTTCACTCACTGCAAATCAAAATGCCACACTACCTGCTCAATGGAAGTCACAGCTGTGTCCTCCCCATGAGTGTCACTGTAAGAAAAAGGGCTGACTGAAAAATACAAAACCAGCTTCTATTCCATTCCCATAAGAAACAGGTTTTCATAGCACTTTATGCCAGCTCCTGATGAGGGACAGCAAAGACCAAAGAGTGGAGTAACTCTCCAAGAAGACATGTAGCAGAGACAAGATTAGTGTCTGTTCATCCCAGGCCAATAAAAACCATCCAGTCTGTGAGCACTCAGGCCTGTGACAGTGTCTGCAGACTTTGACTAGACAATGAAGGTTTTCCAGGCAGTGCTGTGGGAAGATCCCATAGTCCTCAACCTCTCCATCCAGACTGAGGAGAGGCAAACTTCACACAGCCTGAGCGACATAAAGAAAACAGCCTGTACAACTATTTTAAAGGGAGATTTTTTTACTCAGGCCAACGAAGACCTGTGATGGTGGAAAATGTGTTCCGTTTCCTAATTATACCCTTCCATGGAGGGAACCACTTGGCCATGCCCATGTTATGTGGCTGGAAGCACGTTCACCCCAGCTGGGGCTGACACAGGAGAACAATGGAGAACGTTCATGTTATCTCCTCTTTCCTCTATACTAAACGCAGAAAGTCTGTGCCTGGCCCAGGCCTCGAGTGAAGATAAGTCCAGGCTGTGGAGGTGGTGACCTCCACACATTTGTGGTTCCAGGTCCCACATTGCACAGATCTGATCAGAGGGCAGAGCACATTGGAGCATCTCTCCAGCTTGCATACCTGGGCACTGGGCCACAGGAGGAGGAATTGTCTGGTGCACACACTGAGGTCTCATTCCCACATGGAAAGAAACCGTTAGAAGCATCTAAGAGCAAGGACTCCCTGCCAGGCATAAGCAGAGACGCTGAGCCATCCCTCGCTGTCAGCACTGACTTCATGTCCAAACTGAGTCTTCATGACCATCTGACTTAGTTTTTCCTAGGCCAGTGTGTGCAATGAACACCACGGGACAATACGTCCCAGTGAAGGGGGGTGCCAGACAGCCTGTGCTTGTGTAGGACTGTGCGAGCCGGTTGCAAAGCAGGTCCCACAGGATCAAGCCATTAGGGGCCATATATACTGCAATAAAACTGTGGAAATGTTCCTTTCCCCGGGAAAATGTTTAAAGGCTTTTTGTTGATATAGCAGTGTTATCAGGGGAGTCGAGTGCCTTAGAGGAAATATTAACAGTATATGTGGTCGGAGAAGCAGGAAGGCGTGAGCAAGGAGCTGCTGCATTACACAGCTTGCTGCTTGCTCCTGCTGCACATCAGAGCAGCTGCGTGGAGAGGGACCAGGAAAGGAAATGTAAGGAATCGGTGGCAAATGTTAGCCAGACTCAGTTCTGGAAATGTTCTGCCTGATAACAGCAGCAACTGGGGAACCGAGAAGCACAACACTGAGCACGGAGAAAGGCAGGCTGTTCAACCCAGTTGCTCCACAGCCTTCGTAGTCCCAATCCAGGACCCACTGGCATCAGTGGATGGACTCCCATCGACTTGGCCGGGGCTTCAATTGGGCCCTTTAGGAACCAAGACAAAAGACCAAGCGTCCGACTTTAATTGATGACTCATCCATCACAGCAGCCCAAACTCCTCTTGACAAGTAGAGGGAAAAACCCACAAATTAAGTGACCATCGCCTGCCTTCTCCTTTCTTGCCAATTGTAAAGGAGAACTTTTGACCTTTCTGCCTCATACATCACGGCTTGGCAGGAGCCGGTTGCTCACCCCAGCTGAACTGTGCCATGCATGTAGCCCCATACAAGAGGTGCCTTTCACGTGCTAAATGATCCTTTCCCCCCTCCTCCATTGCTTTACTGCAACAATATAGAGAGGGACAATGGCACAGCTCCATGGCAGAAGGAGGAGGCTCTCATTAGGAGCCTCTCGTTAGGGATGAAAGACCGGCTGGATCATCCCGCTGTCTTTTTTGCTTCGTACTGATTTCCGGAAGAGGCTGGTGGGAAACACAAGTCTTATCCTGAAGGGCTTTTTCCCTCCAAGCAAGCTCACCAGCAGCAAACTCACATGCACAGGGCATGGTTAGGATGCTGTCAGTGGGGCTTGAGGACAACAAAAAGCTACGCGGGACTGGGCATTTCGTAGGGAGCCAGCAGTGCCCTGCGGACAGGATGGGAATTCAGAGAGCTCTTCAAGGACTTGAGGCAGGCTTTGAGACCCTTAATCTTGCCCTGCATTAGCGGGGTCAATTGCACACCAGGCAGAGTGGCTGGGATAAGCCCCCTGCAAAGTCCCTCAGTGGCACAAAGGGCAGTAATGCCTGTGTAATGGTGTTTGGTCTGCAAGCCACTGAGTGCCTTTGACATGTGGACGAGGAGGCACAGCTCCTTGGCAAAAAAAAAAATGAGCTCTTCCTCTAGAATTGGCCATGTCTAAGAGAACACTGCTCTGCCATTAACTGGAGAAGAAGGCACGACTGCTTCGAAAACCACTGAAACAGATATGATGACACAGGGATCTGGTAATTACCAGGGAAGGCAAAAAAATCCAGGAAACTGACTGCAAAATAGGGAATTTGCTGTAAAATCGTTCCTACAGCTCTACTTCAAAGTATTGCCCAAAGGTAGCATTTCTTGTACCAGCCACGTGCCCCATTGCCCCACCAGGAGCAAATAAATTGTTGAACAGAGGCCGCCAGTCGTGTAGTTATTATGCAGAGAAAGCCTTGCCTGGTTTGAATTCAGGGATGAACTGCTGGAGGAACAAATACCATTATAAAAAACAGATTTAACACAACCATGTAGCTACCACTACATCATCATGGTGCCTTGGTGTGGTTCAGAGACTGTCTCTCAGACAAGGAGCAAAATCTGATAGAAGAAAAAGCTGCAGGTGATGGTGAAAAGGCATTTTAAGCTTTGCTACAGAGTGCATGTTGCAGATCTCAAAGAGAGCCCAGCACCCTGGGCCACACTCCCACCTTGGAGTCTGGAGATCCTGACAGGTCCTTGCTCTCAAAAAGCTCACAGTCAATCATTTCTCCTGCACAGCAAAATAATCCACCACCAAAGGCTGGACATGAGCAGAAACTCTGGGCTGTTTTCTCCCGACAGGCCATTTTCCCAACTGGGTGGCACTGGGTTATATTGCAAACATGGGGTTTCTGCTCCCCAAGGAAAGGTCCCATCAGATTTGTTTACGCATTTATTTGGTGGTCTGGGGCAAGTCCCCCTGTCAGTGCCCAGTTCCTCACCCTTTCCTGGGGACAGCAGCCTTGCCATGCACTGGGAGTCCTTGGGAGGCATTTCACCTCTGCTACAAGGGCTGTGATGATAGTGCATAAGATAGAGAGATCCCAGATCATCTCCAAATTGGTCTTCACCCCCTGAGCTAGGTTTTTCTTGTGGCAACCGAAAGCAAATGTTGCTTAAAAGACAGCATTTATTGCATTACAGACCAATTAAACAGCGCCAAAATGTAATCCACTTGCTTGGGTTTTTACCTTTAAATCATTCTGCTTTGTACCTCAGCTTGCTCCGTACCTATAAAATTGGGAACCAAAGCCTGAAAACCCAAAGATGGTAAAATAAAGGGAATCTAAAATGCATAGCTCAATACTTTTAAAACGTTGAGCTTTTATAGCAATTGTACGAGCTAGATGTGGCTCCATTCATGACCTTTTTACACCCAGACCATGATCAGGTCAGTATTCTGAGATCCTCTGCAGAGCTTTGTATCCAAGCAAACAACCTGCCCCTGCCAGCTCATCTCGACCCTGCTCAGCCAGTCCGGCAGAAGGACATAACTCGGCATTTGCTTCCCAGCCTGGCTCCACCAGCAAGAGCCAGCCTTGCTTTTGAGTTTCCATGTTAATTTAACATGCCTTCACTTTCCCAGGAATACATATGTGTCTTTGCAGCCTCCTCGGAGGGCTTTGCAGCCCGTAGAGGGAGGAAGCAGGCTGCTGTGTGGAAAGGGTGTAATCCCCATTTTTATGACCTTCCCTGCAGCTGCAGGTAGTTGCTTGTATGCTTTATGCCCTGTGCTTTCCCAAAACAAGCACTTCAAGCACTGGTTTGGGCTAAAGGCAGTGGGGAAGGGAAAAGCATCCCTGAGCAGGGTGAGGAAATTCAAGACTGCTGGATTTCCTCTGTAGATTCACCTGAATAAAAAGGCAGCGTGCTCCAAGCAGGAGCCCATCCGACGCTCCCAACCAGAGCAGCTGGGATGGGAGATGCAGGGTCACAATGGGAAAAGGAGGGAGCTGCTGGGATGGGGAGCCCAAGGGCACCCCGGCCCCTCTCTGGGGTGGACTACTGCTCTCACAACCACCTGCATCCAGAAAAGAGCTTTGCTGGTTCTGTCTGCAGCCCTGCAGTGTCGCAGCACCTGGGTCGGGGGCCCTATCCCACAGCATGGCACAAGGGACTGCTTCCACTGCCACCAGGGCTCGGTATGTACCTGCAAGAGATCCGAACGCCTCCACCAAGGTGCTGACCCATGTGGGCTAAATTACTGTGAAACATAGTTTTCAACCAGATGAAGATGACTCCAAATGCATCTCTGAGGCTGATTCTTTCGGTACCTCTGTCCTCTTAGCCTTCTTCCTCAGACAAGTGTTTTGAAACCAAATGGATCTCCAGCTAAAAGCTGTACTGCTCTACAGACGACTGCTAAACACCACGGCCAAATCCTGCACCTTCCCATCCAGACCTGCTGGGTTAGCCCACAGCTTCGTTCTTCTAAAGCCAGCCCAGAGCACCAGCACCGGTCAGTGTGCTCCATGGCTGGGTGGGAAGCGCTGGCAGTGCTGCTATCTGCTGCTGGGTAAATACCAGTCCTTAAACTGTGAGTCACTCACACAGCAAAATCTGACTGTCTATGCAATGGGGTTTGCAAACACTTCCACTGGAGTTAATGCAGAAGGAAGATAAAAAGCAAAGCAAAGCAAAGCAATCCTAAATCCAGTTGCCAGCAAACAGATTAAACACATTTTGGTCTCAGTCATAAGTGTAACTTATGAGACACTTGTACCAGGCATTTAAGGCCTGTAGGGAACAGGATCAGGAATGATGAAAAAAGTGGCAAGAAAACAAGTTACCTGTAACCAGGTTTTGGCTAAGTGGGAGAAGCAGAACCTGGGGACCAATCTCCTTAACTGGAAACGCAGCCCAGAACCTGCTGACAAACACCCTCATTTCCGAGGTGTTCAAACCCATGGTCAGATCCAGCTCCCCATTTCACAGCTCAAGTGATGGTGCCTTTGAAGGTAAGGAGCCGCGGATTGCTGACAGCACTGCCGGAGCATCGCTGCCGGGAGCTGCCCAGCATCCTGTGGGATCGCACCTTCCAGGCTGCAACACCAGAGCTGCAGATGAAAGAGCCGAGCTTGCAGCTGGGCAGCGGGGTTTGTATAAACATTCGGTGCCCTCTTCAGAGGGGCCATTTCATCCCTCAATTTGATAAATGTGTAGAGGGAGAATCTGGGATGTTGCTCTCCAGCTGAAACCTCCTTTTTCAAATCTGGGGCTGCTGGACTGAATTTATAGCAATCACTTGGTAACGGCGGTATATGCAGACTATAAGGATCCAGTGAGGGCAAATCCCTGGTCTGCAGCAGATCTGTGTCCTGAAAACTGATACAATCCTGAATGAAACAAAGGACAAAGAGGAAAAAGGTGAAAGAAGGTGAAGGAATCTGACAAAGCTGAGGACTTGGGGGAGCAGGAGAAGCATTTGTTGCTGTATGCAGAAAGGACAGCATTGAGCGAGAAATGGCTGATGTGATCCCCTAAGCTTCATGCAAATAATTGTTCCCACCATCTTCTAGCAAGGGACCTGGGGGGGTGGAAGAAAATCAAACAATGGTGACACTGGGGCTGGTGTGCAGACACAGTGGAGCTATTTCCACTGTGGGGGGTTCAGCTCTCAGCTCTTACGAGGGGGAGAGAATCATTGTTTTTCTGGGCTCAGAAAGATGCATGCAAATTTTCACGAGCCTAAAATAGAAGTGCCTGAGGAGGTCTACCCAGCACCTCTGTGTCTGTGGACATGTCATTTCTGCAGGGGGGGAAAAAAAAAAAAAAATTAACAAAAAGACCCTGCATTGCAGCATTCAGGTCCCTCTTTTGGACCATTGCCAGGGGTTAGGTGTTACCGGCAGCTCGCCACCATGATCAAGAGAAGCAGCTTCCAGCATCGATTTTGAAAGCCTGAAAGGTATTTGATACCTTGTCCAACGCCCCCACGCTCCTTGAAAGAGAAACATCTGTTCCCTCGGGACTTTCACTCCATGTCGTATGGCCACCGCTAAGTGCCTGTCCCCAGCCACAGCGAGGGTCCCGCTGCTGATAAAAAGGAGAAGGGGGCTGGGAGCTCAGCTGGGGGCAGAGAGCCCTCCTGACCACGGGAGACCGAGGCGAGATGAAAGGCGTTTGTATTTTCCCAGGTGATTCCAATAGCATCTCAAAGCCGCGGCTTTCTCACTCTGGCTTTAGCCCCAAAACAAACAAACTGGTGCCAATTTGAATATGCCGAGGGCTGACTGATTTGAGCCTCTTGTTGTGTTTTCACAGTCAGCAGCTGACTGGAATTCAAAGGGGAAGGAAAAAGAAAATAATAATAGCGGATTGATAAGATTCCCCAACCCTTTCTGGGAAACACAGGGCTTAAGTCTCAGCCAGGCTGTGCAAAAAGCAGGCCCAGAGAAGCCAGCGCTGTTCCAGCACGAGAATATCAAAGCAAAAAACGAGGGGAGTCATCCCAGCAGGGATCAGAAAGATAGCAGCTTGCTTTCTCTTTACTCCTGCTGCACCAGATAAGGGCACATTTGGGGGACATTTAGATCCCTGGGGCTGGAGCACCATCCAACAACCCACCAAAGCCAGCAGCACAGCTTCCAGGGCTCTCCCGACGAGCCTCAAACGTCTCAGGTCAGGCAGATCTTCCCATCAGAGCACGTTGGCCCCTGTGCATCTGTGTTGGTATTTCTTGCGACTGCTCGGGGGGTGCCGGGTGCTCTCTGGCTTGCAGATACTGCTGGAGAAAAGGGACACGAGGACACCCGCTCTGCCGCTCCCAGCTGTGCGGGTGGAAGACCGTGTTGGTGTGCAATTGCTCCAGGACCTGCTCCCCGCACAGCTCCCAGCCCCAATCTTTTCCCATCGCGTGAAGTGAAATCCAGTGGCCTCCACAACCCGCTACACAGCTTAGAGGTCAGTGTTTCTGGTTTAGACCTAAGGAAAGGCTTACGTGCTCAAAAACTTCCCTGCCGCCTCCCCCCTCCGCCCTACAGTTATATGATCTGAGCAAAATAAGAGCTCCTCTGGCCAATCTTTCTTCAATCACAACCTTCAGAAGTAGGAGCAAAGCGGGATTAAGCAGGAGAGAGCGGCCGCACGCTGCACACCAGGTCTGCACGCAGGGCAGCGGCACCCCGACACCCACTGGGTGCCTCTCAGAGGGGAGAGGAGACCTCCGAGGCCACCAGAGACAGACAGACAGACAGACAGGAAAGGGACAAGGAGCTAGGGAGCAAAGAGACAAGCTGTCGGGCGGTTAACAAGGAGGTGAAGATTTGATGAGCAAGGAGCAAAGGACCGAGTCTCCTTGCCGATCGGAAATGCCTGGCAGGAGGGGAAGGGTGTGGGAGCAGAGACAGGCTGACAAGACGAGGATATAATTAACAGGGTATCAGTTCCCCTAATAAGAGCGTGCTGGGATAGCAGCACGTTGGCTCCTTGCTGACCTGCATAAGCTTCGTGGGTTCTTTGAAGTCAGCTGCCTGCTGGGGCTGGGACACACACAAATACACCCGCTGCGCATCGCAGCCTGCCAGCGGCACACGTCGTGCTGGCTACGGAGCTGAGGGGATTGCGAAGCGTTGATTAGTCCCTGGAAATCCCTGTGTGTGTTTTGGCTGATGGCAGCCGCTCTGATAAAGCGTAAAGAAGGGGACCCACTGGGCAAATGAGCTCTTACCGTCTCCTACCCTGGCTGCAAAGTGAATTAGCCTCAGCGGTATCTCTGAGGCTGGGGATTTCTGCTTGTGTCCTGTCCTTGCCAGTCGCTGTCTTGCCTCGTCAGACCCAGTTTGGGCAGGGAGAGGGATTCAGTGTGTATCCTAAATCTCTGAATCCTGGAGTTACATGAGTTGTCAAGAGAAGCACATTGTTGGAAAGAAAATCAGAAAACCTGAACCTCAGAAGTCTGAAAACAAAGGGAAGTAAAAAGGTGCCGTGTTAACCGAAAGTCTTGTGTGAATCTCAAGCTTACCTTCGTTTTGGTGGGATGCTGCAGGTGTCCTAAGCTCACCTTCGTTTTGGTGGGATGCTGCAGGTGTCCACACAGTCATGCAGAACTCTCGTCATTCAGATCGTGGCTGCATCCAGCTCCACTGATTGCAAATCCAAGCCCTGGAGACCTCCAAGCTCTGTACAGGGATGGCTAAGAATCACCCAGCTCTGCTGTAGATTGGAAGGAAAGAAGGGCATTGAAGCTGTGGTCTCACATGCGGTGACAGGGTTGCTTCAGCTGAGTGCCCCATCCCCTGCCCACCAGCTCTGCCCACTGCAGGGCATCTGGTCATGCAGTTCTGCTCAGGGAATGGATGTGGTATGGGGGGAAAGCTTCACTTAGGAGGAAAAAAAAAAAAAAAAATTAAGAGGGTTTTGTCACCTGGATGATCTCCACAACGCATGACAAAAGGGTCAGAAGTGAACACCTTTACGAGAGTGTTAATGTAGTTGTGAAACCACAGCCTAAGGGGACGTGTCCCTTCATTGCAATTCATTGCCCATCAGGAACAGGGGACATTTCTCTCTCTCAGCACTAGTGAGGGGTGGAGATTTCTGACATGGCCTTACAAGGCAGCCTGTCCCCACACTGTCCCCCCCATCAGTCTGCACGGAGACACTTGGGGACCAGGGACACATGCCACCCACAGCAAAGCAGCATGTTTCAGATCATGCCCTATTAAAAAATCAGCAGTACAACACGGAAAACAATTAAAAAAATGACAATGATGGATGAGTTCATTCCACCCCGTCTGGAAACGGCTGCTCGCCCTTCCCAGGGCCAACCTCTGCCCTGGGGACCCGGCCTCCAGCTTGCATCCCGCTTCCAGGGGGGAGCCCCCTCCTGCCAGTGGGATCCTGTTGTGCTCCCTTGTACATTCTACAAATCCCGCTTGGGGTTGCGAGCCTATGTTTGGGAGAGTCACTGGCCTGGGCTTTCAGCACAGGGCAGACTTGCTTTGACTTTTTTGAAAGGGAACACAAATATGGTCTGCAAATGCAGCCATCTAGGAAAGGATCCACTTTTGTTCCCTAAAAATTAGCATCCTCCAGCATCCAGTCTAATAGCAAGCATTATTCTGCATTTTGAGCCAGCTCAGATCTAATCACTTACAACAAAATAATTCATCTCCCTTACCCTGCCCAGTAAATACTCCCAGTATGTCGTTTCAGTGTCAAACTTCCCAGAGTCATTACCCTCCCCAGCATCAGACTCCACGGCGACGTGCAGGGTAGCCTGAGCCAGAGACTTGTGCCACAGTCAGCAAACAAGCGTGTTTTACATTAGGCACATTAAGAGGAACAGTCCTATTGCAAGAAATATTAAAGGAAAACAGCAACAAGAAGGATTCGAGCCTGGTTATACACAGAGAAACACAGCACCAGCCCTAGATTTAAAGCACATTGTAATTTCCTTGGTCTATTTGAGCTGTCTAAAGTTACAGGCACAGTTAGGGTTGTGTTTCATAATTCCAGGGACAGATGGCAAATTCACTCTTATGTTATCTCCTCTACTTCCTGGGACAGTCATGTTACGCCATAAAGTCCTTTACCCCATGACTCTAAAAAGGGAAATCCTCTGTGCTCCTACACTAGAGCTCAAATGAGCTGTACAGCCTTGCTGAAGAAGTGTATGTATGTGTGGGTGAGCGTGCGTTTATGTGTGTAGGTGTTATCCTACACACCTGCCAGCACAGCAGCCCAGGGCTGTGAGGTTTCTTGCCTATGGCACAGCACCAGTGTTGCAAACCTTGCACTCAGACCCCAATAAATTAGCAAACCTGTCCTGTCTCCTCACCCGGGCAGACTCCAGCTGCACCACAGCCACTCGCCTTCCCCGGCTATTCCCCCCTCAATCCTTGCAGACCTTTCACAAGGAGGCACTCACATTTTTTCCTCCCCTCCAGGCCTTTCCCACCTCCTGTCAGCCTGTAGTACTTGGAAAAAATATGAGATTCCCCAGCCAGGATTTACTAATACCAATACAAAATGCAAAACCACCTGCACTTTTGCATTGTTGTCTTGCCACATGGGATGGCTCAGCCACAAGCAACACTCAGGGCTTCTGCAATCTCTCATGGTTTGTGGGGCAAGACCCCTCGCAGCAGCTAAGCAAACCGAGAAGCTGAACGTAACACCGGGAAAAATGGGGAAAGAAAGATTTTCATAGTGATGCAAAACCGTGCCCACGGAAAGAGTGGCGACACCAGCAGAACAACCTGCATGAGAGATACTGCTTACCAGGTTTGGCATGTGGATTTCCAGGTGAAAATTTCCATGCACTGTCCCCAGGGTTCATGGTACATACAAACAGTTGGGGATAAAGTGGGCAGCACTTGGATCCTCCAAGGGCATAGTTAAGGTCAGCTCTGCTGGCTCAGCAGAAGCAGCCACAGAAGATACTGCCCTGCGGCCAAGCGCCTGCAAAAAAAACCGAATTCATGACAGCAGATTAAATGTAAGTGTTTTACTTGTGCGTGGGACAGGTGAAGCATGCCCTGAAGGGTGGTGACTAGTGAAGGCATAGCAAGACAGCAGCATCTGATCAGGTGGCCATTCCCTACATGCAGTGTCTCCCACAGAAGATGCTAACGTTGCTAGAGCCATTCTGCTGGCTTGTATCTTTCTATGGACATTTTGCACGATGTCCATTTTGTAAACGCAATCCAGATCTATACCTGAGGCCACATAGTTCTCTGTTTAATCCAAGGTGGCTCTACAGAGCCTACAGAAGCTAAGGTCTAGGAAAGCCCTGGACAACTGCTGTGTGTTGCATGTTCACAGAGCAGCAAGAGATCAGAATGACTCATCTGGAGCTTGTCCGGAGCCGAGGTGGAACCAGGGCTGCAGCAGCTGGATTGAAATAATTAGGGAACTATTGGAAGGCTCAGCAACGCTGGACAGGGTGGTTTGGCTCCTTGTAAAGATAGGGGCCAGAAGAAAACTTCAGATCCTCCTCCAGTTCCAGATTTTTCCAAACCTTGAGCATGCTTGGATCTGAAGGTCTGGCTTGGCCTTTTCTCTGCTGCTAACAGCATTCAGTGTGAAATGTACAGCATGCCGGAGAGCGCTAATGCCTTGCAGACCTGGGTTGTGTCATTCCCCAGTGTTATTTATACAAAACTATTTAAAAACACAGGGTAAAACTTGTAGCAGTGTCTATGTGGAAGATTCATTTTATCTAATTTTATCCACCTACAAGCTGCATGCTTACGCTAGACACCCAACTGAGAGATGACCGAAGTCTTCGAGGCTCCTAGGTAATCAAAGGGCAGAGACAAGCCTCTCTAGCAGGTAATGTGACTATCCTAACCTGGGCACCCATCCTGGAAAGAGGAAAATCACCTTCTAGCTATATGTCCCTCTCCACCAGCCACACAGTCAGCTCTGAGCAGTTGCTTCAGCTAAATGCTTGGCCATTACCTGAGTACGTTAGGTAAAATGAATCTTGTTGGTGTGACTAAAAAAAAACAAATTCCCATTTTCAGTAGTGACTTAGGCACCCCAGCCAGGTTGTTAGATTCATCAGGGACCTAAAAATATCAGTAATGATTTGCAGGCTGTTACAGTAAAGGATGCCAGGCTGTTGAGCAGACTTTAGGTTCATTACTCACATAGCTGCCTGCATAATTTGAAGAAGTTTCTTCCCCTTTGGTGTCCCACGTCCAAAAAACCTTGCATACAAGCACAGCTCCTCTATCCGAGCCAAGATGTAGGCTCTTTGGGGCAGAGCTGTTGGTTTAATTTGTCTGAGCAATGCAGGACACATCATCTCCCAGGTCTGGACTTTGAACACTACCGTGATACCAAGAAGAGGAAAGAAAGAACAAGCCTGGCAGATGCCAATGAAGACCTCAGGGTTGTACATTTGTCACTCCCTTTTAAGTCACATCTTCACTTCTCTGTATGCATCTGAGGAATTTCAGGCTTGGCTGGGAGCAGGCAGGACCCTGCCTCTAGACCTGTCTCCTGTTCTTCATGTCTGCTGCAGCAAGAATGCGGGAGATACTTCTCTCTCCACCTCATGTCCTTCTCAGGAGAAGGAATTGGGCTAAATCCAAGCAAGTCATGGGGAAAGCTGACAAGAAGCTTTCATGAAGCTATTCATCCTCTGCAGGACACACAGAGGTGTCCTTGGCAGAAATGAACCCAAAACACAGCGATGGCAGCAAACCAGGCGATCGCTGCAGCGGTGCCTCACGCCGTACAACAGCTTCTAATACCTGGCCTCGTTAGCATCAAAGACTACACACTCTGAGGCAGATCATCTGCCTTTCATTAGGTCTGGGATTATGCTGAGAGTGTCTCATTAGATCTCCAGCGCTGCCAAACCCGGCCAGCCCACTCGGCGCAGCAGCAAAACTGTCCTCTCCATCTGTATTACTGCTGCACAAGCCAGCGTGGCTGTATGAAATCCAAGGTGGCCTGACAGTAGTTTCCTCTGTCAGCAAAATCCCAAGGAAAAAAAAAAAAAAAAAGAAAATAAGAAAAAATGTGCAGGGGGAGCAGACATAGCAACAAGCTGGATAATCAGCTGCAATTCAAAGCAGGGAAGATATCTGTTTATTCCCCTGATTTACCCACAGCACCTCAGAGCTTTCTGCTTTGCAACTCCCATCTCGATGCTCAGTGAGTAAATAAATACGAACTGCAAAGATTAGTCACCGCTAAGCATTCTTGTTTTCTGTGAGTTCTTTTCAATCACCCCAGCGAAGCTGAAATTATCTTTATTAAGATAATTGCTTCACTGTAGACAATTTAGTCTGTCATCTGCAAAATGAAGAATGACCAAAGGAGCTGAATCTGTTCCATGCGACATCCCTGTGCCAGGGTGGGAGCCCGATGCACTCACTGCATGCTGCATGGCTGCCCAAAAAGGCTGACAACATCCCTTCAGAGACTGCTGTCAGCACTCCCCCACGGCTCCCTTTCCACAGCCCTCCAGCCCCAAAGGAAATATTAAGTGTGAAATATTACAAACCAAAGAAAATCTCACTTTAAAGGCAACACATTGAGGAAAAGGAATAAAAATAATAATCGAGGGGCACAGCTAGGAAGACGGCTTTGAAGGGCTGGCGGCGTGCTGGTTAATACCGAACATTTCTACCTCTCCGTCGGAGCAGGGAGGGATGGAGCAGCTGGAAAGTAGTGCTGAGTTGAGGAGGAACAGCCAGAGCACTTTACACTTGAAACAAGGTTTGGCAAAACTTTGGGAAATCAAAATTTTTGTCAGACTTTGCAAACTACTTTTGTCACTGTTGTTGCTGGGCATTTGGAAGCAAAATAATAGAGGCTGGGGGAGAGGCACTGCTGTAATTTAACCCAAGGACCTACGTCCTCTCTGAGGCTCAGAGGAATGGATGACCTGCAGATATTGCTTGTTGGCTTGTATGTTGTGTAACATACTGTCCACTGCTTCCCATTTCCTCTCTGCCTTCTGTTTGGTTTTTTTTCATGCAGGCTCCCTAGGCTGTGTTTTTGCTCTTTACCCCCTATTTCAAAGATTTTCACTCTGTTGGATCTTTTCGCTCTGCTCTCAAGGGCTGTATTGGACTGAGAAAGAGCCAAATGCACACGAGCTGACTGCAGTATCTGAAGCAAACTGGAAATCCTCCCATCTAGACTTGCCGCTTTCAGGTGTCTGCTCCTCGGACCTGGTCCCAGGCACTGACTTGTTCTGCATCCATCATGTGGGCAGAGCAATTTGTACCATCATCCCCAAAACCACTGCATCCACAACAAGGCAGGATGGTTTAAATAGTTTGAAGATCTGGTGTTTGCCACCCTGATGGCCTAATCCAAGAGGAGGTGGGTACCAAGCGGCTGTGCTCAGCACCAGCCTCGTGTCTCCTCCAACTGCTTCAACTGAAGCTGCACACAAGGGCTGTGGGTGGTGGCATTGCTCAAAAAGTCATCGTCTTTCAGGCTTACAGATCAACAAGCTTCTTGCTCGCACCTCCTCTGCAAGGATGAGGTGGGAATGGGTTCACCTGGTGGCATTGGTCCTTTTTTCTGCCTTTATGCCCAAGAACACTGATTAGGAGCAGGCAGCTCTGAACAGGGAGGCGCTGAGCTCCTGCGGACCGTGGGTTAAAAATAAGGCAAACCAAGAGATCTTGCTGCAATGGGCATCTACTGCTTCCAGACTGTCTCCTCTGGTGGCTCAGTGCTCCCCGCAGGAACTGTTCATCATTAAACAGAAATGAATAACTGGTCTTTTTTTTCTTTTTTTCTTTTTTTTCCTTTCTTTCTTTCTTTTTTTAATCCATTGCACAAGCACAGTCTGGAGAACATTTTCTGCAGCTGCCTGTGTGTCACCCATCTATTTTCTCGGGGCCCTGGAAACAATGGGGCTTGGTGTTTGCTGTCGGAGGCCGGGGCAGAGCTCTGCCACACCATCTGTTTGGGGCGGTGGGACAGTCACATTCTCCTCCTCCCGCCTGGCACTCGCACGGAGGCTCTGAAAACAGAGACAGACGAGGCAGCCGGGAGCATCCTGCAGCGGGCAGGGGTGTGAGGGCTCCTTCCAGAACCCTCGCAAAGGGGAAGGTGATCCAAGGGAATCTCCTGCCTCTTGGGAAGCCATGGTAGACGACTTGGTGTTGGCCATGGCTCAGTAACACCCACTAGAGGTTGGTCTCCGAGGCTCAGATGGTCTACATGAATGATTTGTCAGGGAGCTAAATAAAATACTCGATGCTGGGGAGAACGCCCTCAAGTAATTGATAACTGGGGTCCTCCAGGTAACAGCTGGAGCTGACAAGAAATAATCGCCTGGCCAAGGGAAAATTGCCGCAGTGCAGATCACTGTCAAAGATGTCTGCTGCATGTGATAGATATCACTGGTGAGCCTCTCTCTATCTCCTGCTTCACCAAGAGGGTGTGAATCCAGTCTATTGGAAACCCCCTGCCGGCTCCCCAATTACATCTATTGCAACTAGATAATTTTAGAGATTGCTCCCCAGCCACTACCTACCCTGAGCTTTGCAAACAAAAGTAATGATCACTGCCTCTTGTTTTATTACGGGTCTGCTGAGCTCAGAGACCTCAAAATGCCACCTTGCAAATATTAATTCATGATGCTTCACGTTTGCCTCTGGTGTCAAGGAAACATTCACAACCATTTTCAGCTAATCATAAAAACAGAGGCTGTTCCTCACTATTGTTCTCATAACAAGTGCTTAGAAAAAGTTGGCTAGGTCATGTGCACCATTCATTCCAAATGTTGTCTTTAATTTACTTTTAAAAAGCATAACCACTCACTCATATTTTTGTGCCCACTATAAATCAGCTCTGTTTGAAAACTAGACAAAAATCATCACATTGGTTTAGGCTCTGGGCTTTTCTTTTGTTTATCCACAGGTCTAGATAAACCATTGACTGCAGCGAAGGTTAAACAAAACACGCCAGAGCAAAGTCATTCACCTGTTTAAATTAATTTACCCATGAATTCTGTCTGTGGCTCCCACAGCTGCAGGGCACTCCTGCACAGTAACCTTCAGTCTGTATGCTGCACCTGCCCCTATATCAAACACCTTGGGCAATCCCGACCCCAGTGATTTAACCCAAATTCAGAGGGCAAAGGGGCAATTTCACCTCCAGTTGAAACATCTGGAATGCATCAAGCTGCCAGCAGTCCCCTTGCACTCTTAGCCCAAAGTGCTACATGCGATCATGTAGTTAGGACCCAGTTCAACAAAAGCACCTAAACCTGAGCCTAATTTTAAGTTAATTTTGTGCCAAGTACTGTGCTGAGTAGGGGTGGGTGCTTGCATGCCCTGCTAATAGAAACCACGTGCATGCAGACACACAGAGGAACCTGTGACTTGGTGATTTTTCTAGCCCCTTGTCAATCATTTGTTCCCCTCTCTGCAAATTCCCCGGTGACAAACCCCGCACCCAAAACACACGTATCTTCCACAGTCACTTATTTACAGTGCTAAGGCTCTAAATTGGTACTTGGTAAATCTCCTTTGCGAGGGAGCTGGGTCAGCACTGCCAATATTGTAATACAGCCTAATCATTTATCAGTTCTCCCCTTCACACTATTATTCCTCGTCTAACAGCTCCGGCTTTTGGCGCTGAATACTAATGTCATGGGCTCATCAGTATGCTGGAGGGCTGCACGTGCATCTCAGCCATGCACACTGATAGCATGAAATCCATGGAGGGCATAATGAAAATTCACACGCAGCTTCATAATATCATCAGCATACTTCAGAGACTCTTACCTATCACTGGCATAAAGAGCTGGCCCCAGATGTCCCATGGATTTGGCCCTGCCACACTCATCACCACAGACACAGACAAGTCTCCTTTGTGATATGCAAGTGAGCTGCCCAGGACAAAAAAGTCCTTTCCAGGCTGGCTCTACCTTTCCCATTTTTTTATGCAAACCTTTCATTTACACAGCTTCTCCTGCTGTCGCACTGAAAGCATGACCTTGAGCAAAAATGCTTTGCTCTTTTTAAGGGACGTAGCAAGCTCCTGAAAGCCCAGAAAGCCACACAGGGAACTGCAAGAGATCAGCAGCCCTTTAGGGTGTGGGATGGGATACAAAGCAAGGCAGCAGCCTCCTTGTCTAAACCAGTGGGGTCCACTACTCGCTCCTCCAAGAATGGCATTTGTCCGAATTTCCTATTTTTATTACTGTTATTTCCATTCCTTATGGCATCTCCCCGGTCAGGCAAAAGGGCGGTGCTGTGGTTGGGGCAGAAGTCCTGCAAGTGTCACCTCCACCCAGGAGCAATGGGGCTCGTGGGCTCCTTCCCTCTGCTGCAATTCGGGGTTTGCTCCGTAGCACTGAGTACTGAGACGGCGTCTCTGGTGCACATGGCAAGCTGATGTCTGCCAGAGCCTGTCAGAGGGGTAGATCCTGACCACACGGAGAAGCTATCAAAATCTAACCCAACCTGCCCATTCGTGCCAAGCAAGCAGTGAACCTGGCCTGGGGAGGGGAGGCAGCCTCGGGTTTGTAAGGAAGGACACCTGCGAGCCCCGTCCTCTCTCTCCTTAGGCAGATACACCAGTCAGAACCCCCTCCACCCCCCTGATTCATGTGCTTGCATGAGTCAGGACTCCCATAACGATTATATTACAGAAATAACAGAGAGGAGAGTAAAACCCCACGATCCCAGGCACTGAGTAACTGCAGAGGGACAGACGATCCCTGCCCCAGAGCACTTACGATATGGCTGGGTGAGAGAGAAAAGCTTGGATGGAAAAAAGAGGGGAAGAGATGTACCTAAAAGCACCCAGCAAGGTAGCTGCAGCGCTGAGAAGGGATCCAGCTCCCACCCCTGGGCTCAGCACCCTACTGACCTGCACATGTCACCTCTCATTTCAGGGGCATTCAGAAAAGAAACCAAGTGTAACACAGAAATAAAACACATGAGGCTAGTTAGCCGTCTCCTTATTATATCTCTCTGTACTAAGTGTCTGCTCCAGTGTCGGGGCTCTCTCTTTTCATCAATACATACAATATACCCACTGTTATCCCCTCTGACTCTGGAGTCGCATGACCCAACCATGAAAAAATGGTTCTGATTCATTTACGTTAAAGATGTGGATATTTTAAGGGGCATAGAAGACCTTCTCTCGTGATTGTTAAATGTCCACAGTGAAGCACACAGAGCATAAGCCACTGGGTCATGAAATGTAGCATTTCTTTCATTCTTATCTCCTTTCTCCAGCTTGCCAGAACACTGCAAGCCATCATATTGATATATAAGCAGCAAAATCTCCCTCCCAGAATGGAAAAAAAATTCACCTTTAAACAACATTGGCTTTTGCTGGTGAAACGCACAGCTACAACTGCAGGAAACACGACACAGGTTATTACAAATATTAAATATGAGCAACCAAAGGATAACAAGAAAGTGCAGCCTTGAGCATCATCTCGATAATTTGCAGTAAGCTGTGCGGTGCCACAGGGAAGCAAACATAGCTGGCATGCAGATGCACAGATCTGAGTTTCCCAGGCAAGCCGAATTGAAATCAAATAGGATGAAGAACACAGGTTGTTCTGCAACCAGACTTCAGACCCAGTTCCTCAATTAGCTTTCTGATGAAGCATTGCCTTTACTTTGAACCCGCTCCTGGGGGAACCAGCATACAGCTGATGTATCCTATGTGCAGACCACTCTCGCATGCTGGAATTACCTATTTACAAGCCAAGGCAGATCAGAGGAAGAAAATTACGGTCTCAGCCTCCCACTCGCAGCCCTGCCAGCTCTCCTCTGCCTCCTGCTCACAGTGCAAAGCCTCTGGCCCCACTTTTCTTGCACTACAGCTGGGCAGTCGGCAAAGGCTTCGCTGCTACAAATGCTGTCACAGTCAAGGGATCGCTCCCCTCAAACCCACACGCACGTCCCACAGACCTTGGAGAAAACAGGCATCTGCTCTTCAAAGTCAATGGGAGGCACTAGAAAGATCTTCAGGAGGGGTGTCCGGCTGACAGCAGAACCGGTGGCTGTGGGAGACACAGCAAATCACAGCAGCAGAGGGACCTGTCCCCACGCTGGGACATAAGGGACCTCGGGGACTCATTATTGAGACCTAATAATATAATATCCATGCATGGAGTGATCAGTCTTGTGTTCTGCCAGCCATCACACACTGCAGTCTATCTTTATAAATCAGCCTCCGTTTCCCCTTTTGTAAGGGAAGAGGAGGGGGAGAGTCTCTAGGCCATTCCCACATCTTAGAGAAGAAATCCCATATTATTAATACGGTCATCCGTCATGCTGCCTGCTCTGTAAGAAATGCACTCCTTTTAACACAGAAATCAATCCTTTCCTATGGAAAGGAAACAAATGTAATCACTACTAAGTATCGCTAGTCCTTCTTGGCTTTTGTACCTGGGGCCCTGAACATCTTGATATTCTTCATGGATTTTCAGTGCTGACCAAAAGTTGAACTCACTGCAAGTGAAATTTCTGGAGGAAGCTGGGAGTGTCCCATCTGAAAGCTATAAAGAGCTCCATGAAAAACAACAGAAAACACTCATACGTCTGCAACAGATTTATTTGTTGGATTAAGGAAGTCTTCCCTAAAGTTGCATTTTACGTCCCAAACTCAGGAAAGGATCCCCAATCAGAATATCACTCAAACACATGATTAATTTTAAAGCAGACACGCCAAATACACGATCTGTTGGCCAGCTCCAACCTGCACAATCCCTTCACCATGGGCTGTGTCATATTCTCCAGAACTATATTTTCATTCCATAAATTATTTTCCTTGCATTCCTGACTGCAAAGACCAGGAAACTGATGCAACCGGCGCAGCAACATCTGTCTGGCTGTGTTGGCAGCCACTAGCAACGATGCTGAGGGACAAATACCATGGATCCCTCCTTCTGATGGAAGTCAGAAGTCATCCTCCCATCCCACACAGTGAATCTGAGCCAGTACTTGCAAATTCCTGCTTTGTCCCACCATGGTTCCTCTGGATCTCAAAGGGGAATCTCACACCTTGCCAGAGAGTGTTCTGCTCACTGCAAGCACCCCCATCCATGCACTGTGCTCACAGGGGAATTTGGCTGCAAATTCTCCATCCGCAGCATAGCTCAATTGTCTTTCCTGAACAAAGACCCCCAAAAAAGAAGAACTTAACCACCTATCTAAAGAAAGAAAGGAGGAATGCAGGGAATGAACCCACCAACATCAAAACCCAGGAAGCTGCCTTTTAGCCCCTGAGAGAATCTCGCTGATAGACTTGATTTTTCTCACCCCAGCTGGGAGTAATGTTTTCTTTCCTTTTTTTTTTTTTTTTTCCATTTGCTGAATGTGTTCATTCTACGGATTTTTTTATTTTTTTTTTAAAAAGACAACAGACATTCATGGCTCCCAGCTGTCAAAAGCCACAAAATGCCTGAGGCTGTCTGTCTTCTTGCAAATGCTGAAGCCATTTTCCTGTAGTGTATGTTCTCATTAATCAAGTTTCAGACTAGACTCAGTCTATATCATTGCCCATAAGCCAAGACAGACACTTTAAGGTCAGTAATGTAACGCAGCATGGCCAAGCCTACCACAGCATTGTCGGATACAAACGTGTCAGCTGGGCTCTCCTCCTACTGAAGTCAGTAGGAGGTTTTTATTTTAATGTGGCTCAGCTCAAAGTCAGGATCAACAACTAAGGAATAGAGGCAATATCTACAGATTGGAGGACTGTTTCTTTGAACATCATCACCAGAAAAAAACATAGCCCCAGACCCATCAAAACTAAATAGTTCTGGTGGGTTGCCTTAACGCCCAGCAAGACCTAATACAATAGTGTTTAATTTCTACTGAACCACTAGACATGGGCCTGGCTGGTGACTGGTGGTGTCCCCTGAGCTCCTGTTGCTGAAGTCCAGAGAGCAAAGAGAGTCCTGGAGCGTGGATACACGTGGGGTGCCAAGAGGGAGAACAGCCCCTTCTCTACTTGCCGCTGGAAAAACACATCCATGCCTGGGGTTCTCACTTCAGAAAGAAAGTTGAAAAGCTACAAATGCTTCAGGGAAGAGCTCTGATAAAGGGGGAAAGCTGGTCTTCAGTGAGAGGTTAGAAAGTCAATCTGCTCGGCTAATGCGACAGAAAGTTCAAAGCTGCCAATATTGAGGCCCCTGAGTATTGCAAGAAGATACATTTTGCAGTATTGGAGCCTCTCCCAACCGGCAGAGGCAGAATGATGTCACACGGCTGCAGGTTTGGGCTGAAGACATTCAAACTGGAAATCTGGAGCTACAGAAATTGAACGGTGGCAATCATGAAGAAGTGGACCGGCCTCGGTGGGGCTGGGCAGAGGCGGTGCAGCTCTGGCGTGCACCGTGCCCGCAAAACCCTCTCATCTTGCTTGCGGCCATGAGGATTGAACAAGTTAAAACTGAGGCCAGCAAAGAGCAAGCAGTGACACGACCTGCTGCTCACTGCCAGCTCAGCAATGTTGCCCACGGGCCCAACGCGGGCTGGAGCAATTGGACATAATTGTCCCTTCTTGATGTTTTCACCTCCAGAGAAGCCACAAAAGGGCCTCCCACATCTCCAGCGGTGGTGGAGGACCTGGCCCTCACGTGGGAGCCCGGCAGGCTGCTCACAAGAGTCCTCTCGGCCAGCGTGAAGGATTACCTTTGCTCTGGTAATGAGATATTTCATGTCTTGTGCTTCTCTCCTTTAAGTCAGGTGGAGGGTCAAGGCAGGACAGCTTCACTGTGGAGCATTTGTCACATGTCAATATTCAATTAATGGCTGTGAAAATGTCCATCAGGAGTCCGGCGGCAACCAAGCGATGTGAGGGTCACCACAGGAAGACAAACGACAGCAGGCGAAAGAAGCAAGAAATATGAGCAGAGTCCTGCACATGCTCCTGGGAGAAAAACAAGACCTTTCTCCATCTCATTTCATTCACAAAGATGATTTTGCTTAGAATGTTTGTATCTTATGCCATCATTCAGGTCACCTTTTAACTGTAGATAATTTTAATTTCAGCAGGCACTTAATGTGCTAATCAAACCTGATAGCTCTCGACAGGATGGAAAATCCCAAGCGTGGACATGATTATTGGGCTTCTAAAGAAAAACTTTGGCATGTAAAGAAAAAAAAGCCAAACACATTTTTTGTATAGGGATTATTTACTGCTTTCTTCACTCCACATGCTAATTCACCCACATTGGTCTGCTTCATACCCAGGATTATCCAGGCACACATTACTTCATCTGCTGCATCCCAGAGCAGCAGGAGGGACATAGCACGGGGTAAATGGTATTGGGAGCTCCCTGTTTCTTGTGCCATTAACAACATTTCTTCTGCTTCTCAGAAGTTGACAGGCCAAAATCCCACATCTGCAACCTCAGTAGATGCCCACAAGGACTGCACACCTATTCCCTTCAAAAGCAGGGTCTGACGGCAGGTGAGGGTGCCGATGTGGCCCCGAGGTTCGGGACAGTGCAGGCACCTCAGGCACAAATTTCCTTTCCTCAGATTCCCATGCCAGATCTGAGGATGGGAACCCAGCCGAGGAGGTGCCTTCAGCATGGGATCCAGTTTCCCTACCCCTGCCTTGCTGCGGGCTCCTGTGGGTGGGCTCACAAGTAGGGAGAAGAGAAATTTCTCCCCCCCCCCCCCCCTCCCCTGACTCAGGCTTGTAAAATACGGCCTCTTGGAGAGACCAGCACGATAATAAATCCTAAGCTAACCTGCCTGGGTGACACATGGTTGTGTGATATGATCAGTCCTGGAGGGAGGCGATCACTGCCTGACAAAATTAAACTGACAGACCGCAGTGGGTGGGCAGGATGGGAAAACTCCCACGTAAAGGTCCAAGCCTTCCTCCAGCCCAGCCCCTTGACATGCAGTGGTGCTCCCCGAGCAGGCCAGTGTTTGACAGAGGAGGAGGCCACAGCAAAGACTGCAACCAACTCACCCAAAGCAAAGCAGCCTCTTCTCCAGCCAGGAGCAGACTTCAGGATTGATCCCAAGACCAAGGGTGGCATCTTTGCTCCCTCATAGCCTGGATCTGCAGCCTCCCCTCATCAGAAAAGTCAGGACTCCAGGAACTGCTCCACGATCACACAGGATGGTTCAGATAAGAGAAGCATGGACAAAAGCAGTAGAATTTTTCCCAGATCCCAAGATAGCACTTGCAGCAATGATGCCTCTGCACTGCTTTCCTCCCCAGTATCACCAGTCCCTGCTGATAGCCAGACCACTGTGCCAAGGCAGCTCACACCTGAAAGCCACACAGCCTCAATGCACTCAGGAGAAGGAGTATCCCAAAAACAGCCAGCAGAACAAGACACCCCACAGTCAGTTCCACTCCAGACCACCCCAGATCCCAACAGACCTATGCAAACCCCACACTGGTGGCGGCACAGAAGATCCTAGGGCTCAGTGCAGAGCCCAGGGCACGTGTCTGTGCAAGGTCGAGGACTGGAGCAGCACAGCTTGAGCAGTCTGGTCTGGTGGTCCAGGACGTTGAAACACCAAGCGGACAGTGTTAATCCAGGCAGCATTGACCTGGATTGCTGTCTGCCAAGCAGCACATAGTCCAGCAGCACTGACCAGCTCGTTACAATGATGAGCACATAAAGGTGTGAATCTGTCCCTACAGCCAACCCCTTACACCTAGTGCGTGGCATCCCTGTCTGCTCATGCTCGGCCTCAGGCCTGCTATGCAGCCATCCTTGGGATGGTCCACCAGCCCCTTCTGAGATAGTTTTCATGGAGTTAGGCAGAGAAAAACAGCCACTTCTGCAGCATTTTCTTCTTCTCTGTCTACCTGCCAACAGCAAATTGAGAACTCAGTGCTCAGGCAGCAGTGCACAATAGCATCCCTGGTGTAAGTGAGTCTTGAGATGCTCACCTGGCAACCTTTGTGGAAATATTACAATTCCTTATCAGCCCGGGTCCTCTTGTGTTTCGTCTTTCAAAGAAATCCAATTAACCTGCTTCCCTTTGTACTTAGTACTTCTAATGCCAAAGAACATCACCTGGAAGATCCTTTATAGGCACTAAAAATGCCATAGCAACTGCAAAGGTATTTCCAAGAAATCCCAGCTGCGGCCTTCGGAGGAGGAGGAGGAGGAGACATTTCCCACATTGTAATTTCTCTCTTTCAGTATCCTCTGTTTCTGGAGAAGTATTGACTAAGTGTTAAGCCTCCAGACTGAATTTTTGATTCAACCCCTTGAAAGAGCAAGAACCCATCGTTTCAATTTCTCTGGAAATGCTTGTACAGAAACACTGATCACTGTGATTAATTGTCACAACTGCAGGAGCATCCTGTTCAGGGAAAAATTAGACTCAGTTCTACATGGGTTATTTACGACCCAGCTGCTCCAGCCATTAAAATCACCCTGAATATCTGCTTTCCCCGCCATAATTTGAACAAGCAGATTAGTCCCTGAAATCACAAGCCCCCATGTTTTCCAGCTCAGTACAGCTCATCGCAAAATAAAGGCCTTGCCTCAATAAATAGCACTGTTAGGGCACTCCTGCTGGAACCAGCCTTTCCTGGTAGTGCTTTGACTCCAGAAAGAGCCTGTTCTGAGCACTAAAGAAATCCATCAGAAGTAACCTTGGAATTTGTATGTTTATATCTGCGTAGCTGTGGAAACACTGTGGGAGAGGGCTGTTTTGTTTTGCGAGGCAAGTAGAAAATCTACATTCTTCAATATTCCAAGGCTTCCTTCCCCTCCTGTTTCAAGCAAAGGGCTCTCATCCAAGCTGGTTTTTTTTTATAAACGCCTCCCCTGCCCCAGCATAGAGCAATCCAGTGTTGAGCACATTCCTTGGCGTCCTCACCCTTAATTGCTCTCAGGCTGTTGCAACACTTCTTGTGTTCCCGGCTGGATGCGGCGACCCAAAGATTTGACTTCGGAGGAGGCTGGGCTGACCCCCGGTCTTGCTGAATCCACAGTCCCGGTGGGGTGTCTGGGAGACGCAAGGAGCCTGGTTGAGAGATGAATCACCTGTTACTCGGGATGAAATGGATTCTTTTCTCTACAGCTTGCAGGAGATACTGCTGAGACGGCTGCAGCCAGCAGAGAGGCCAGAGAGCACAGCGCAGAGCATCTGCCGAGGCACGTCTCTGGTTGGATCCTCATGAAAACAAGCGCCCCAAAACTATCCACAGGAATAACCTAGCTTAACCTTTTCGTTTTCACTACTTCCCTCTTTTCTCCTCACTGCTCCTGCTCTTGTCGCCACCTCCTTTGCACCACTGCTGGGGGAGTTCCCTGCTACCTCCTTCTACCTAATTTCCTTTCAAACCTACAGCCCAGCCTCAAAGGGGTGAAGCTTGAGATGCACTGACTGAGCTGTTCTGCCTAACAAGTCACCATACTGCCTCACCACCAAAAAGACCTCTTCCCAGCACAGCAAGTCCCCTTTGCATCTCTGCTCTCTCCCTCCTTCCCAGCCCGTCGAGGAGAGTCAGGACCCCTGCAACGGGAGCAGACAGAGACTCCATCCTGCTGCCAGCTCAAGCATTCATCGGCATTTGAGTAACCTCCTTCCAGGCACAGAAAAACCTCAAACCAAACCTCTGTAGGGCAGTGATTAGCTCACGGACACCCACGCCACAAACCCCTCACAAAACCCCATTCCAAACTACCTACTGCTTACGTCACGTCAAAATTTCTTTCCCAAGTACCTGTATGGCACCAGGCACACCAAACCCAGCTGGAAGCTCAAGCACCACTGTAATGTGAGTAATAGATACAATCTATTAGTGCAACGCAGCTATTGCATATTGCTGCACACACGAGCTTGCCTTTAATGATGTCTGCGTGCACAAGCTGTTATTCCCTGCAGCAATCCCAGTGAACAGAGTAACCCGGGGCAGTACAACATGCTAGTCTAAAGTAGGGTTAAGTAGCTGATGATAAAATATCACCACCATAATCGAAACCCACGCACGCAGCACCAGATGTATTCAGCATCCTGCAAACAAAGGCTCCGGGCCAGCACTTAGGGATGTGTGAGCCAAAGGGTTTTCCCAGAACTAGGCTGAACCTGGCATAAGGCTTGGGAAAGGAACTGCTCCTTGTGGCAGGACTACCCTCCAAGTGAAGTGCATGGGACACCACCGGAAAAGGGGCATGGGACTGGCGTTGTCCCCCTTTGGTAATGCAGGAGCAGAGGCTCCCTGCTGCAAAAGCATCCAAGCAAGTTGTGGGGAGGAGAGTTGCTCCACCAAAGGGGATTTTCTAGACCAACTGTTGTAGCCACGCTGTCAGCCTCAGCCGCGAAGGAGGCAGGCCCCAGGACCGGAGGCTTCCCACTGCTGTTGTGTTCGTTAGGAGGAAAAGTGTTGTTAAGTGGTGGTTAGTGATCAGCTGGGAGGCAAGGGGCTGCCCAGAGAAAA
This sequence comes from Astur gentilis, assembly GCF_929443795.1. Classification (NCBI taxonomy): domain Eukaryota; kingdom Metazoa; phylum Chordata; class Aves; order Accipitriformes; family Accipitridae; genus Astur; species Astur gentilis. The sequence continues at coordinate 17,603,464 of NC_064904.1, forward strand.
GCTTTCCCGTGACGCAGGGTTGCAGCCACACTGGGGGCTCTGGATTCCTGCCATTGCCACTTCGCACACCCTTTGTGGTCAGATACTAGACCACGGTGCTCACCAAGAACATTCATAGCCACAAACTTTGCACATGGCTTCTGCCCCTGGTTGCAGCATAGGTGAGGAAGGAAAAAACCCTGGGAGCAATCTGCTGGTTCTCAGGGGCAACAGAGGCAGAGGAGACTCCCATGCCCATCCTAGATGTTACTGTTGGCCTCCTGCTGCAGATACGGCACGTGCTCTGCCACTCCTGCATTTAATGGGAATGAGATACAAAACATACATGAGGGAAATGAGGGTAATTAGGGAGACGAGTGTATTGCTGTGCCCATTGCATCTGTGCCACGGCAGGAGAACCAGGACATGTGAGTGTGCCAGGGCACAGATTTAGCATCGCCGATTTCATCCATGCAAAGCATAGAGCCGTGGCATTAGGCTGCTGGTCCGTAAGGCTGCCGGACACCTCCAAGTCACAAACCCTGTTATCATGTGCCCTGGATGGTGCTCCCTGCACGTGGCATCTCCTTGAGGCGGGGGTGAAAACTGTTGGTTATTGCAGACAATGATTCACCTGCTTCATACACAGGGTTGGCAAAACTGCCTGATTTAACCCACCTTAAAGCACCCTGATGGCCTTTTCGTTGGACTTCCCTGCTGCAGGAAGCAAGGGGTGGGAAATGAGTGAGTCTCTGTAGCAGGAATGAGCCTTCTGCCAAATTTGATGAGGTCTTTTTTCCCTTTTTAACTTTGCTTAGGAAAGCATAAGCATATGGAGGAAAGGAAAACCTGGATTTGGGTAGGATGCAATGGCAGGACCTGAGCTGGAGACAGGTTGCCCCAGGCAGACCTAGGGGAAAAGCATGAGCAGGGAAAGGAAATTAGGGCTGCCTGAGCAAAGTTGCTTCTGGTATTCCCCAACTTTGCAGTGCTTGGCTTGGCAAGAGTGTCATCCGGTGCCTAAGAACCTCCAAAATGGAGTGTACAGGAGTTCTTTTAATGGGAGATGTTTGGAGCAAGACACCAGGGGGGGGATCAGGAGTCAGCCAAATTACATAGATCAATGGGATTTCAGAGCCTGATCTCAAGGACTTTGGGGGTACTTAAGTGTCATTGCAGATCTGGGGCCCTCTCTGCTTCAGAACCCTTGCACAGTTCAAGGCCAGAAGCATTTTCTTGATCCATAATAAATTGATTAATTCTTGCCAAGAGTAGAGATAATATATTATTGATGTCCTTAGGTATGGGTATCTTCATGGACTTTTAACATACACCCTCCTTTCTGCAGTAAAAAAAATATAAAACCAAAACACTTATGGAAAACCTCTTGCAGAGCTATAAGATCAGCTCCGTGAACACTGCATCCCTTTGCAGTCATGCATTTCCTCCCCCTTCCCAGCTTCAGTTTGTAAACTATTTGAATGCCGATGGTTTTTAAATAGCTCCCAATGAGGATTTTACATACAGGGAATGGCTGAGCAAAAAAAAAAATTCTGTGGGCTGGAGATTTATGTAAACACAAATTCCCTGCAACAGCAAGTTCCTCACTGCATGTCGCTCCTTTTACACAAACACACCATCAGATAAAAGAATGTACGTGATTCATTCACTGCCCTCTGATGTGGTCGAGCTCTTGAATGAAATGTTTAAACTATCTTCCTTTACTATGCTGCTTGAAATCAGACTCACAGGACTTACAGGCTGAGGTGGTGTGGCAAAAGGCAGGCTGATTTTCTAGCAGACATGGAGTTGTGCGAAACATTTTGCTCCATGGGTGCTAAAAACTCTCATGGGGGCTAGAAAAGAGGTTTTCTTTAGCTGTGCCGAGCTGCTGGTGTGTGGAAACTAGGAAGTCATATTTATATCTGCTGGCCTGCTCTGGAAGCTGTTACAGGCTCAACATTCATTGCCAGTGGATGCTTTATCTTTCCTTGCTTGTGCTAGAAATATCATGGGACCACAATGATGGCAGGCTGCTAGATAGTGCAGTCATTATTAGACCAAAATAGACGGGTCCTGTCATTCAATAGTGCCGCCGATGCTGCTAAGCTTTCAGCTGCATTTGCTTCTTTTTTTCCAGGAAATAGGCCAAAGCTGGTAAAATTGCTAAGCATTTTGGGAGAGAGCTGTGGGCACACATGCTTCATGGAGGGCTGGGATGAGCCCACACAGCCCTCTCAGACCTGAGATAAAAAGCACTTTGGTGGTGGAGGTCCAGCACTCTCTGCAGGAAAGTCCAGTAGCCCCATTCCTCAGAAGGGAAAATAAAGCCCTGGTAGAGTTGTTTCCAGTCCCCTAAGAGGCTTACACTGGGGCTTCAGCCCTGTCTGCAGATACCACCCAACTGACCCACCAGCTGTAACGCACCAAGGATTGCGCTGCTACACCCAAGAGCAGAATTGGACCTCCAAATCCCCAGCCTCTGTCTCCTTGCCGCAGTCTGCCTAGCCACAGTGGTTACTCACACTCATATGAAACAGGGAGGGTTTCAAGCTGGAGCCCAGAATCCTGTTTTGTCCCCTAAGCCTGTGTAGGAAATGTGGGCAAAAGCCCAGTTCCTCCTTCACACCGCCAGCAGCCCCATTACAGGTGCACCAGGGAGCTCTTCTCACATGAAGAGCCCTCACTCTCCATTAGTTCTCCAAGTAATAAAACACCAGGGTAGGACTTGTGCAGAGAAAGGAAACCCTGGCCCCTGGTCTCCCCTCGCTAAAACTCCTTCTTCCTCCCCAAAACCCAGCCCAGGTCTTCTGGCCACAGAGACCCTCTGGCACCAACTGAGCCCCCCCTCTCTGCTTGTATTTCAGATTGGGTGAAGGCAACCTCCCAGCACAAGTCTGAAGATTTTCAGTGGGGATGGTGGGCAGGTTTGCTCTGGAGAGCCGGCTGAGATCGGTGCACAGGGCAGATGAACCTTGCTACCTTCCTCTGAGCATGGAGGATCATTCCCCTTGACAAGAGGCAGCGCATCCTTAGTCAGCACTCCAAGCAATGAAGGGGAGGAGGTTGGTAGCAGAGCAAAACCGTGCTCTTCAGCAGCCACCAAACGCACTTGCCAAGGGAGGTGAAAACCAGACACTTCAGAAGAAAACTTAAAAAACGGGGGTTAGATGGTCCTGACTCCTGGCGTTGCCTCCACAGGCCAGCGGCTGAGAGCTCTCCCTCCTTTCCTATGGGAAGTGTTATTCTCAGCTACTCCCCAAGGACCAGAGGGGAAATTCCCCTGTTTGAAAACAACAGTCCCTGGTTTGCGTAGGGTGTCGTGCAACCTTGGAGTTTCCCTGCAAAACCCTGCCCCCATTTTGCTCCTGACCACAAAGCATTTGCTTTGCATTTAGCAGGAACAACCAGTTTAATTTTTGAATGAATGATCGGTGTTAATTACTAGCATTCAAAATTAAAATAAAGGTCAAAAGAGGGTAGGCATTATCAAAGAGCCTTGTTTGCTCAAAGGAAGCATTAATGACACTTGTTCAGTGCTTCAAGATAAACTTGTTCAGGCACCAAGTTAATGAAGAAATAAATCCTCCTCTCCGCAGAACGTCACTACTCCTCAAACACAAACCACACGTCTTTCATCTCAAGGTGTGCCCTGCCCTATCTCTCATCTCTCCTCGCTCTTTCATTTCTCCTCACTCTTGAGATGCCAGCTCCCCTCCCTGAGCAGCTGCAAGATGGGCCCACCACCAGCTCACTGGACTTGGGCTGACAGCTTCCCATTGCAGAGGTATCACCCCAAAGCCTTCTGCAAAGGCATCTCCCTACCCTTCCTCCAACTCTCCTTTACTGTGAAGCAACGGGCAAGGGGGTCTCACAGGGCTTGGGGGTATGGGGCAGGTCCTTTCAGGAGCTCGGTCTTCTCCGGATGGTCCGGACGAGCATGAGGTCCTCTGCTTCTACCCTAACCTGACCTGATGCTACTGGTTTTGTACCTGTCTGGGTAGATGCACCACCAGATCCCAAGCTCCCTCGGGCAGGGCCACTTTCTTGCCCCATGTCTGTGCAGCGCCGGGCACAGCGGAGCCCGGCCAAGGGTCCCAGCCACGCAGGACACGTGGGTACAGACCTTTCCCAGCTGCCTGCGGGAGTTTTATGGGCACGGAATAAGCCAGAAGCAAATTAACCGAAGAGCTCACCTGAGAGCTGGGTCACCTTCTGCAGGTGCTTCGTTCCAGCGACAACAGAGGGAGCCCGAGGATGCCTGTGCTTCAGCGTCAGGCACCTCAGGCAAATTTAGGGTGGGATGAATCCAGGGCTAAACAAATATTAATACACTCAGAAGCCAGCAGTAGCAGCATTCGGATATATTTATATATACACAGAGAGAAAGAGGGAGGGAAAGTGCGTGCGCACCCTTTGGCTTTTCCGTGACCCCCAAAATGCCATAAATCACTTTCAGCGGGAAAGCAAGATGCAGCAAGACTTGCCTCCTGCCCCCGGCTTCCACGCTGCCGTAATAAGCGCAAACGCTGCCCTGCCATCGGCGAGGAGGCTGCGGAGCCGGCGAGAGGAGAAAACCAGGGTGCAGGAGCTGGGGGCTTTCAGGCTGAACCGTGGCCCCTGCGCCAAGAACACGGAGCTCCAGCTCCTGCTGCTAAAACCACTGAAGGTTGAAGAAGATGATATTTCCATCTTTTGGAAACTAATTACTGGGAACACGCCTACACAGTCTTTGTAGTAATCTCCCAAATTCAGTTAGAAGTAAGGAACAGGCAGAGGTCAAACTTTTCCTGGCTTAATAGAAACGCTATCAAAATTTAACCTCTTCCCGGCTGGCAGCCCACGGATCTCCCGTTCCCAACAAAGACAGGGTCACAGCATCCACGTGTACAATGAACACGATTGCCTTTGTGGCAGTGTCATTTTTCTTGTCCCCCTTCCCTGCGTGCACAGGCAATGCAGGCAGCAACATTTTTGACACCGGCAAGGATGAGCAGACTCGGTTGCATGACAACCGTCTGTGGAGAGATGCAATCTTGCATCCCATGTCCCATTCAACTGCAGACACCCGGCAGAGCTGCTCTGCTGTGCCACGAGCACACACGCCAGCCTGACGCTGCTTCACCCCATCTCACACGCTAGAGGAGAAGAGGCATGAAAGACGGGCTTCCAGGGGACCAGATGGGCACCTGTCAGCAGCCATACATCAAGAGATCAGTGCGTTGGATTGCATATTACAAAAAAAAAAAAAAAAGAAGAAGAAGAAAAAAAGAAAAAAACCCCACCTTCTGCAAGATTTTCAAACACAAGATTCTCAGATGCTGTGTGAAAAAACAAATTGGCAGCTCTCGCCCTTTTTTCTGAGTAAGGAGGAGTGAAACAGCCCAGTATCCCCCATTTATTGCAGCATCCCTCACCATTTTGGAAAAGCAGCAAAGAGGGGTCCTTTTCTGTGAGTTATTTCCCGCTGACATTTCAGCGGAGCGGTGGGCAGCTGCATACAGATGGCCAACCTGGAGAGCAAGAGCAGCAAAGCGGTGACGAGTTGAACTCTGCAGCTCAGCACCATCACTTCCCGAAAGCTCAGGAGTTAATTCTGACTAACAGGTTGGTGGCCATAAGGATCCCAAGCCCTAGAAATCGATAGCGAACTCCAAATGTGACACGTTAGACAGCAATGGGGCAAAGATGCTCAGGTAACTTTATCTTGCCTAGCAGACCCCTGTGTCAAGGCTGTTTGCTCCAGCCCAGCTGTCTCTGAGCTCAGGAGCCGTACAGCTGGTAGGACTTCAGAGAGGGAGATCAAATTCGGAGGCAGCAAAGCATGCGGTTGTTTGCTTTCCACATCCTGCTCAACTTTTGGCCTCCTACTTTCGTAATGAATTTCTCGGAGGTTCTCAGCATTGCTTGCTCTTTTGCAGACTGCACTTGAGCTACAAAAATAGCACAGACACTAAAACAATCTTCAGGAATCAGATAAGAGCTCCTCCCAGGAGGAAGAAAAGATTTCTCTTTTTGCTTTTCTTTTTTTGTTCTCTGTGTTTAAGAAGGCTGATGTGTTACAATTATAGATTGTGATTTCCATCCCGAAGTGCTTCACAAGAGCTCTGCCAGCACCTCTGCGCAGAGCTGGCAGCAGGCACTGCTGGGATGAGCTGTACAGCTTCACAGAGGAGCACAGCCCGCCCGGGCCGCTCACCCAAACTATCCGAATAACTGCACAGCATAACCGCAACAGACCTACTGGTGTAGGAATAGACAAAGATGACAGACAATGCTGTTTTCTGACATTAATTCCTCCTAAAATGAATGCAGCTCAGAGAAGAAAAAGCAGAGGTAAAAGCTCTGTCACATCACAGGTTTCTGTGGTCTTGGGCAAGTAATTTTTGCCGCTGACTTTTGCCAAGGAAAGCCTTAGGGACCCTCCTACATCTCCCCCGGTTTCCAGCTGGCCACCCCATTCCTCCCTCCCCCAGGTCTGATGCTCACCAGATTCTTTCCCAAGCCACCTCAGCTCATTAACTCAGGACGGGTGCCTGGGCCCTTGCTGGGTTGGCGTTCTCCCATCCTTGGGAGTTATATCAGCTCTCAGAGGGGTCCCACTGGTCCTGGAGCCCGGGTGAGATAAGCCCTGGGAAAATGAGGGTGGGAGAGGGGAGGGAAGGGAATGTGGGACTTCCGCTGGTCCTTCTCCCCACTCACTGCTTTTCATGCAAACACGTTTGAAACCTTTCTCTTCTCTAAAATGAGAGCTTTATAACTCCCTTATCTGCATATCGTTACTGATAAGCACTCTGATATATGTCCGGTCACACTGTGAACTCCCTGCCCCTTGCTCATATGCACGTGCACAGAAACAGATACTGACAAGCCCCCCAGAAGAGCCTTCAAATGCTACATAAACACAAATAAATAAGTACAATACGGCAAATGGGGCCATAAGGGAGTTCAAGTGGTCTCTTAGTTCATCCCCCAAGGCAGGGTCAAATTACAGTTTATTGCCCAACCCAGTGCTAAAAATACCCCTTGGCCAAAATTCCAGTCTTCCTGGGCAACTGCTTCCCTCGACTCTCTCCTTTTCACCCTTCAAAGTTTTTCCTGGACTTAGATGTCCCTCACTGCAGTTTAAGCCCAGGCACTTTCCTGTCCTCGGCAGACACAGGGAACAGTTCGTTCCCATCCTGCTCGCAGCGCACATCTGGAGACGGTTATGTCTCCCACTCAGGCTCTGCTACGTTTGCGTCTCTTTTCTAGACAAACAGTGGCAGTTTGTTCGGGGAAAAACAAAGGGTCAGTGGTTGGCCATAATGCACAAAGCAGAGCTGGTGACGGTGCTGGAACGAGCGGATGATATGGCTCATTTGTTGGTGAACTGGTGGTAGCAAGAAAATAGGGCAGGTCTCAGCAGGGGCACACGGGGCCAGGCAGTATGAGACCCCAGTGATATTTTGCAGCACGACTTGTCTGCTGCTAACCGCCCCAGCATCCCATTCCCACCTCTGGCACACGTTTGCAAGACTGTGTTTTGCAGCATTTTTCCATTTTTAATTCTCTTTCGAAGATTTTCCCTGCAGGAGGTCAGAAAGAGAGACGTAGTTATAAAAACAGACCGAGCACATACCGGGCCAAACCCACATGCTCCAGCATCAGCCTAAAGATAGACACGGTCTGAATATGGCCTTGCTTCATCATTTGTTGTGGTCCTCACTCAATGCTCCCCCTCCAACGTGGAGTGTGGCCTCTGCACACGACAGCACCTTGCAACGTGACTCACCTCCACCGAGCAAAGCACATTTTCCACCCACGTAGCTGCAGCTCCTCTGCTGGAGGTCACCGTTGCGGCTGCAGACAGGAACGCGCATCCGCCCCGCTGCCGCTGCACCCACTGAACAAATGTGCCCTGCCAGCAAGGTTTGCACTGACGCCCCGACACCATGCCTGGGAGCTCCTGATGGGAGGGCTCGTGCTCCCATCTCTCACTGCATCTCCTCTGGCAGACCCCTTAAAATGCAAGGGAAGAACAAAAGCATGCAAGAAGTTACGTAGCAGGGGTAGCAGAAGACAAAATATGCTGCGTAAAAGCCTGGATGTAGCACACTGATGCTCTCTTTTCCCTTTAACACCGGCAAAGTCTCATTGAGCCTTAGCTGTAAAGCTGCAATCACCAACATGTGAGAATTTCTTGAGTCCTAACTGAAAGGGAAAAATATCATCTGCTGCAAAACCCACAGTTTAGTCTGTCTGTCTCCTACAGAAACTCCACACGAGTTTCACCCAGCTCAGTATAAGAGAGCTGATGAAATCCCATCTGAAGGTGTCAGGGCCTCAGGTCAGTCTAAACGCTCTTCTGGGAGCATCCTGAGTCCTCTTCCCTCCCCCAGCCTCAGAGACGCTGCTCCACATTTTTGCCTTACTGTTTTTCCTGGCAGCTGTTTTCTTTCAAGTCAAGCTATGGCTGTGGTTTTTTTAGGTACTTAAATTCATATTCTTGATTCATTTCTTCCCTGATCACTTGGGATACTGCATTTTACAAAAGGGAGTATAATTAATCTTCCAGGTTTGTGCATGTGTGATGAAAAAGATGTGATCCGTGACAATTTAATGCCCTAGCTAGCTGCTAGACAAGGGAAATTTCTGAGTTATACCCAAAAAAGCCACACCCAGGCTCACAAAGACTGCAGCAGCTGACAAGCATCTTTTCCAAACTCTTAAACAGGAACCTTTTTGAGTTGTTGGGGTTTTTTTTGTTATTGTTGTTTTAAACTTGGCCCCAAAAATCCGTTGCAAAACAGCAAAGCTGGCAACTTATGCAGTGGTTCAGTGAGTTCCAGAAGCTGTTGAATTTCTCACAACGTTATCAGCAATCTGGGAGACCCACCGAGGCGCATTTCATACGGTGATTGCTGTTAATGTGCTCCCACTCCCCTCTAACATGCATTCCTCACAACCTCGGTGGCAGCCCGACAGTCAGCATCGCTCACAGGCACCTCCATCCCATCTCAATCACTCTCTTAGATGTTAACAACCCTGCAATGGTCAACATTGATATTGGCTGCCCATAACAAAGCTATTAGAGTGACATTTTGGTAGGAAATGGTGGGAAAGCTGCAGTAATCAGGCAGAGTTATAAAAGGTTAATGAAGATGAAAGGACAGAAAATACAGAGGAAAAGCTCAGGCAGCCAGAGAGATTTTGGCAAGATTTGCTAAGCTGCTGCCTAGCCACACGCTAATACATTTCCTGTATTTCCCAATCGACTTGCTCATTTCCAGTAGCCTCAGCAAATCTGCATCACTAGAGAAACGCTGAGCTACTGTGTGGCTGGTAGCATTTGTAGCAACTCTTGCCCATTATTGAGCAAAATGGTTAAGTTTCCAAAAGGAATTGGGGAAGAAAGTTCATTTCATCTAGACACAGTGTCCCTGAGGAGACTGAAGTCACAAGTGCTCCAGCTCAGCCTGGAAACTCATAACTGAAGTATAATCGATGTGTCGCTCACCTAGAAGAGATCTCTTTCCAAGTCATCTCAGTACTTTTGGAAAGAAAATTTTTCACTCAGCATTATCAGAAAGCTGCTAAGAACAAGCAATCCTCTGGTACCGCTGGGTAGAACAGGACGGTGCAAGGAACTCCTTGAAAGCGGAGGGGAGGAAACTTCTTCGTTTCTTTCCATCCTCATCATGGGACAATTCCTGACAGTACACTTGTACTGTAGTACCCAGATTTCACACTATGGCATCCACTCATTCCCTTTAGAAAGCTATTTAATGCCTTAATAGGTGTCCTCATCACACTTTTTTTTTTAACCACACCATTGTTTTCTTCATTATATCTCTCACCACCTAAAATATCCCTTCTTCCTCACCAGCACTTCAGGCTTTCAAATGACTGCACGCTCTTGCCTAATCTCTCTGCTACTCCTCATCCCATGTCGAGACCGGTGCTTAGCTAAGCTATGCACATAGCTCACTGTCAGCATCGCCGCATAAATCAGTCTCTCCAGCTCCAGCACGTTGCCGGTGCTATTCTCTGAATTCCTGCCACTCGTCACCGCGCCTCCATGGGCGGGTGCCAAGACGGGGACACGGACCTGCTGGGTGGGATCAGAGGAGCTCGGTAGAGAAGGACTTGCAGCTCATATTCTCCCCAGCACAAGCCATCTGCACATACCACCTAGCCTGTCTCCTAGAGCTCATCCTTCATGTGATCTTCCACCAAAATTTCTCCATGCTTTTTCCAACTTCCCCATCTCATTAAAGAGAAGGTTATTTTTAGCCATGTTATTTAGCTTAAGTATTTCCAAAGCAAGCCTTGATGTCCTCTGTTGCTCATTTCTCTCGGTGTCTCCCAGTTCCACAGCAATTGCAGTTTTGACTACGCTGCATATAGCACTAAGCTCATTTATGAAGGCACCGTGTTTGGCCAGATTTACCACCAGCGCCATCTGTAACCCAAGAGACACGTCTTTCATCGCAGCCTCACGTCCCCCTGCAATTACAGCTGTCGATACTGATGTCAAGGGTAGGTGTAGGCAAAGAGAGTTTACTCGCTTCTAACCCAGTCTCGAAACAGCTTGCCATTTGGGGAGCTGCGGCAATTGCTGCCTCCTTTCCCACTCCCCACGACAGCACAGACTTTTATGTTTCGTTGGCGGTGCGACCACGGTCACGGTGTGCAACACTGGCCACCCCGGTTGCAATGCTGGCCATCCTGGAGACTGCCCAGCCTGGGCAGCAGAGACCCAGTGCACGGTAATACCCACGAGGGACATGAGGGACAGCAGCATCAGCCTCTCCAGCCTCGAGATTTTTGTGGCCATGACGAACTTTGAGCTGGCTTTCAATTTATGCGAGTTGCCGTATTCGTGCCACTTTGAACTGCCTGCCGGAGTAAACCACCCTGACAAGCTAGAGTTCATGGGGATTGCAGTCAGTCATATTACAGCACATGACAGATTTAATTGCAGATTAGAAATTCCGTAGCAGAAATATTACAGGAGACTTGAGATCCTAATTGTTTCCTGCATAAGGTAGGAGCTTAATTTTATTTTTAAACTCCCAAGTGCTGACAGCCAATATTTTGGTGTGAAAAAGCTAAAGAAGCAACTGCTACCTCACTGTGAACAGGTAACAACTTCCAGAGTTTAATCTTACACCTTAATTTGTTCTTAATATTCGGATCGTGGCAGCAGCCAGGAGGCATTATCAAGCTAAGTGCTCCTTTGTGTCAATACACAGCAGTAGAAAAATTCCCCGCCCAAATGAGCTGTGATTGTTGTATCTGCTGGAAGAAAGCCATGCTCTCTCTTGTGCCATACTAATGCACTTTTAGCAACAGAACTGATTAGGATTCCTGCTTTGGATTTGCTCAGATCTAGGTTGGTTGGGTTTTTAATCTTCGGGATAAGCTGTGGATAGAGAATTAGCCATTTAGATATAAACGCATCGCTGGGAAACAGTTTGCCAGCACCCGCCACAAAATGACTTCAGTGTCTGATCTGGTGAGTGGCTGCTAGATAATGAAGTGATAATCAGGCGTGTGGGGGCAGAGGGGGGGATTTTTGGCTTTCAAGAAGCACCAGACATCTTTGCCTGATTCTGCCTCCACTAGCACAGAAATTAGAAGAGTGCTGAGGAATGTGTGCTACGAGTGAAAATAAGCACCCTTCACTCTTCCCAGATTTAAAATGAAGGGGAATTACAGAGTCGTCACTGGCAAGCCAAGATACAGGGAGCATTGCTCGGGCTGTTTGAACCTCACGGCTCTCCTGTGCTGTATTTTGATACAGCTGCCTAATGAAATCTGGCAGGCCATGCATCCTTTCCATCTGGGCGAGGGTGACAAGCAGCATCACACAGGCAAGAGACACCGGGTCTCGGGTTTAATCCGACGGCGAGCTTCTCCCATCTGAGTCTGCGGTGTCCGACACGGGGAAATGCTCCCCAGCATGCTCTCATCTTGCAAACAGCAAGGCGGTCAGGTGTGCTTCTTCCAGAAGGCTTCTTTCTCCAAAGCCCTTATTTTTTTCCCTGTCCTAAAAAAGTCTGACTTAGCCACCTGCCTCCAGTTGCCCATCGCCTGGTGGCAAAGTCTCCCGAGGCCGAGCAGGACCCGGCAGTGCCACAACACCACGATGGACTCTGCCACAGCACCCGAGCACCACAAACTGCTGGGACCCTGCTCCCGCACACTTGTCACCCCACTTTCTTTAGGGCTGGCTTCAAACTGGGCAGCAGCACAGACACACACAGACCTCAGCCTAAAGATCCCAGATCCAGAAGCACGGGCCACACTCCACCTGAAATCGATGTCCTTTCTAATCCTCATGGATGTCAGAAAGATTTATCCCAAGAGATCTTATTTTACAGCCTCCGTCTTCTGGCGTATTTGCTTTTTCAGCGCTCTGGGTTCACAAGCTACTGCACCTTCCCCAAACCCTCTCTCACCCATGCTGGAAGGCTATAAATTATGACAACCTGCTATGCATTCAGCTACAGTCCTGTCCATCATCTGTGCGTGGCATTAACCCTGTGAAACTTGGTCACCCAGATCTGCATTTCCCAAGCTTTGAATCCTTATCCATTGCTAAAGCCCCTCAGACAGCCAAAGAATGAAGCGCGTACAGCAGCCGGCATTTCTAAAGAAGACTTGATGGCTTTCTGACACGCGACACATGCAATTCCCAACAGAGTTAATTGAAGCTAATTCCTCAAAGGCTGAGATGAGAATATCCCCATAAATTATGTTCCTGCTTCATTCCAGACAAGGACGGCATGAATGCATTACACGCAATCCCCCAATTTACAGTATTAAAACCGGCAAGTCAATCAAGGAGACAGCATAAAGTCACTTGAAAGCTGAAATTCATTTTCAGCCTCACTCCATCTGTACTGTAACCTGAAAGGTTGATTTTCGAGGGCATCTTTCATATTTCCACGCACAGCAGGACCCATTCAGCAGGAGAAGAGCCTTCTCCATGGATGCGACATATGTTTGGTACAGCAGAACCCCTGCTTGGGGGATTTCGCTGGGGTGCAGGCTTTCACGGCCGTTATTGAGGCAGCTTTCAAAGATGTCTCGAGAGACCTTTGAGTTTCCAAGACATAGAGAAAAATAACATAGGACTGAGGGCATCATGTCTTTGCTGCCATCTCAGAAAGCCAGGGCTGATTATTGCAGAGGGCACGCACACAGAGACACACACGCACAAAATCTAACCTATAACACTGCTACTGCCAATCCGCTCTCATTAACAGGGAGTTATTTTTAAATCTTGTGTTTTTTGGACACAGTCCTAACGACAAGTTATTTTTAAATAGCACTTTAAAGAAATAAGCACATTTCGTGTCTCGTTCATGTCACTCTTCTAGGGACTGAAATATCACTGAATTGTACAGTAGGGATTATGCAAATTAAAGCCAGAGTCAATAAAAACTGCCCAGCTTCTGTTCTGCTCAAAATCAGAAGGATTGAAAATTCATTTCTGGGAATTTTTACTGCCTTGCAGAAGCTCTGGAGATGTAAAAGTTGGAAATTTTTTGAGCTGTGGTCTATACCCAGTTAGTTATCTGTTGCAAGATGCATGAGTGCTTCATGTTGGATACTAGGAAAAATAAATACTCACGTAAAGCAAAGGTGAAAAGCTTAGCCCAGATCAAATAGAAAGCCTGTGACAGAACAAGGATCTTCTGAGTCCCACTATGGCTTAACCCCAAAGCCATGCTATAACTGGATATAGACTGAAGAATAAGACTTCAGCACCATATGCCATGTTATAAATGAGCCGTAGGGCAACACTACTCTATCACTTTTTCATTTATAAGGTATCTTAGACATGCAGGATTTGGCAATTAATGTTTGCACCAAGTTCAACGCCAGCTATGATGAATCTGCAACAATTCTTACTGGAGCCCATAGAATTTAAGGGCCCAGGGAGATCTTAACAACTGTCTCGCCTGACCTTCTGCACAATGTATAACACAGTTTCTGCCTCAAGCCCATAACTCCTGACTGAGCTATGACCCATCCTCAGGGAAACATGCAGACTCAACATAAAGACTTAGAAGATGGAAAATCCAACTTGTCCTTGAATTACTGTTCCAAGGTTAGCTGCCTTCCTTGCTCCAAGTCCTCCAGCTCTAATTAAGCTGACTCTCGTTTCCATTGTAACCTTTTCTGCTAGAATGAAGCAGCACCCCCTATTAGAAATTTCTGCCATACACAGGTACTCCAAGACCACAATCAAGTCATCTCCTAACCTCTTTGATCAGCTAAACCAGGGGGGTTACTGTATAATAATATATTCACCACCAGCTGCATTGTAGGTCTGTACACGCAGGGATGTTGCTGCTCTGTAATGAGTAGCAGTTGCCACAGGTCAGCTGAGGTTCAGTAAATATCTGCACAAATGCCCTTTGCCCAGAGCTAACACAAGATTATCTTTATATCTATAAAACAGCTCAATAACAGCGATAAACTCATATATATTCTTTTCCTTTCATCTGATTGCTTTGGAGGGAATAATTCATGAATGAAACGCTCAGCTCAGGAAGTGTTAAATGCATTGACACAGCACCCCACATACGTTTAAATGAAGTAATATTTACCTGTAAGAAAATACAATGGTGATTTAAACACAGTTTTTAAAGATTAAACGGTAAAAATTGTGTTACCAGCTCAAACTCACAGAAAAGAACCCACTTTAGAGAAACCCATTTTCATTTCTACAAATGAAAGGTTGGAAAAAGATGGTTCATCAGTGATATATGAGCAATATAATGTTCTGGTCCTCTATTCTGCCCGAGAGATAATGTTAATCCTTTTGATTTATCCACAGCTCCTTAACTAATACTGTAATAAATGGTATTGACAACTGAACGCACTTCTGTAGGAAATTCGTTGTATTTGCAGCACCTACAGTGAGAAATGCCTTCACGCTCCTGACAGGAGATCTAAATAAAATTAAAGAGCTGAGAACAAAGGCTGTAGAAAAATCAGATAGGCATAGCTGATTAGGAAATGTGACTTGCTTATACGGGGGTAATTTTTGTATACATCTAAGGCAGTATACTGCACATAAAAATGTTGGGGGGGGGGGGAGGTTCTTCAGTTTAAACACATGAATCTTCAGTTCTTTGCTTCAACATAGAGATGGCTGAGCTACTGACCACCGTACAGCGCTGGCTTTGAAAAGGCTGGCAAAGATCTGAATCCATTTAATCTTATTAAAATACAGAGCAGTTTAAAGATATTATCCCTAGTGACTTACTGATGGCTCAATTGCTGCTACAATCTATGCAGGGCTCTGAGTGATGAAACTGTCTTAGTTCCTGCCTTGTCTCTCCTTTTCAAAACGGTTTCAGAGGTTACTGCTATCACTGCCTCATCAGTGCTCAAAGGAAATACTTTCAGAAGCAGAACTAGAAATGTCTCCTCTTGCGTTACCAGTATGTAATTAGGGGAAAGCTGCATTCCTTTCAGCTGCACACACAAAGTCGCACAAAGCGTTTTCTAGAAATGGACTTAACTAGGGTCAGACAAGAGTAATCAGCTATAACTCACTCAAGAGCATTCAAAGGAATTAATACCGATTACAGGTTATGAGCTAATTTAGTCATTCTTCTAAAAAAAATTAAAAAAAAAAAAAAGCCCTCTCGTTAAAAACAGAGCACCTGGCACAACAGAGCGCTGCCAGCCTGCCACAAAGAGCCGTCTATTACACCCCTGCGGTGCGCATGCAGCAAATCCACAGAATCAGCAATAGCTCAGGATGAGGCACCAACCCAGAACCAAATTCATACCATTTAAATACTGACCTATGATTATTCTCAGGCAACAGTAGCAAAAAGCAGCCTAAGGTTTGATTACTGAAAGAACATAATGTTATACAATTGCACAACAATAATTATAATGGTCCTGAACTGCCGGGGCTATGGCAACTTCCCTCTAAGCTATGTGCTTTAGGAAGAGAGAAAACATGGACTATATTTGAAATAAAAAATGAAATCCTCTCCTGCTTGGGGAGTGCAGGAGAGGGAGAAGTGCCTGTGCTATGCAGCACAGCTGCCTTTCACTTGGTCCAGCGACACTAAGCACACACGCGCCGGCAGCTCAGCTAGCGCAATCAGCAGGGTAAATTGTCAGCTTTAATGATTTTGAAGTGTCTCCCAAGCAAACTACCTCGTAATGAAACAACGTTCGCTCTCGGCTGAACTCACGATCCCACACAATGGGACCACCAGGAGGTACAGCACAACCGAAACCCATAGCGGAGGCTTGGCTTTTTAAAGGCATTTGTTCAGTTGTCTTTCAACAAGCGCTAAGCATATTGTGTTTGTACCGTGGTATTTATTGAAGCTGGTTCAGGAAGGAGGAGGATTCGAGGCCTGCTTCAAATCATTCCCTCTAGAAATGGTCGGGTTTAGCCATAATGAAAATAGAGGATTCCCAGTGCTGGGAGGGCATAGCTTGAGTGAGAGTAATCCCTCTGAAATCTCCCTGTGAGGTGATGAAAGAACAGGAGTTTTTCTGAGAAAAGGCGGAATTCCCAGCACATTCATCATCTCCCTGCACTGTGGAAGGCTTTTTGGTCTGTAAGGAGAGGAACGGCTCAGTGCAAACAGCAAGACACGGAGATATTTGCTCCTAGAACAACATGACATTGTGTGGAAAACTTGCAGAGGGACGTCCTGTTACAGAAAATGTTAATATTTTAGTGGATGGCAGAAAGAAAACGCAAGCCATAGTGTTTACTAATGAAGACTTGCCCAAAACATTTCAGTCCTTCAATTTTATTTTAAAAGGGCTGGGGTGCTGAAGAAGGCATGTTGCTGTTTCTAAAGAATGCTACCTGTTCTGCAGAGATGTAAATCAAAATTAAAAAGAGTGGGTGATGCAATATGTTCAGCCACCCATGGGATTTCTCCCATTGACTTTCCTCAGAGCTCAAAAGTCAGAGACAGAACAAACGTGGACAGAGAAACTGTTGACATATTTTATCAGGAAAGGTAAGCACAAGAAGTGTATGGTGAGGAATTAGATGGTCTGTGGTGTGAAAAATGTCTCTGTGAAGCTAAGGGCCTCTGTGCTGGGGTCCACTGGTCAGCCTGGATGATGTGATGCTCCCAAGTGAGGGGCGAATGGCAAGAAATTAAGGCCAGAAATTAAGCCCAAATTTCCTGGCCGCACCACAGTCACCTCCACACTCAGAGCATGACCAGACCCAGGTGTGGGCAGTCACCTTGGGATAACATCACAAGTTACCAGTGATGCACAATGGCAGGTAAAAGCAAAACCATACCTGTGGCTTATGAAATTGAAAGAGGGCTGGGAGGAAATGGAGATTATTGTGGTTCAGGTGGAAGTATGCTCTGTGGAACTTCAGAAAAAGGGGTCTTTCTGTATAAGGACTGCACTCTGCTCACCTAGTCATTCTCCAGACACATTAACCCGTCTTCTTTCCTTATTTTCATCTGCATCTCAAGGCCAGAGCCAGCCTGTTCAAGTCCTCTGCTGCACCACTCACCATATAGTCAACAGGATAATTTTGCAGCCAGCCTTCAGACTACTTCACAATCTCTAACAAGATTTAGACTGTTCCCTGCTTTACCTCTGTGATGACATGGCAGGCTCTGCCAAGAGGAAATCTTCAAAGGACTTTGCATAATGTCATTACAAAGTTGCAGCAACCAGCCAGATCTGGACTCGGGATCTCCCTTGGTGAGCTCTGCGGTGTGAGCAGCCCCTGGTTATTCCTTCCCTCTGCTGCTGTCCGGGGAAGACCTTGCACTCCTGATACTGTTTTTGCTACAGAAAAGTGCTTGGGAAAACAAGCTGTAGGGTGTCCCAGACCTCCCAGCTCCCA
This sequence comes from Astur gentilis, assembly GCF_929443795.1. Lineage (NCBI taxonomy): Eukaryota > Metazoa > Chordata > Aves > Accipitriformes > Accipitridae > Astur > Astur gentilis. Next base: position 17,621,306 of record NC_064904.1, read on the forward strand.
ATCCCATGCCTTCCACAAAAATCTGGAATTTCCAGATACATTGTGAACCTGCTGCAACATCCTTTTGCAAGACGAGCGCACAAACTCAAATCTGAGGCAGATCAAGGAATCACCCTACACGGATGCCTCTTTCCAAATACCCAGTGCTATCGTCCAAGTCTTTTAACTGAGTCCAGCGTCCTCTTGGTGATTACCCAAGGCTTTGTTAGACATGCAAATGAGACACTCATCTAGGATCTTCTTAGATGAGGACTTCGTGATGCGCTGCCGGCCTTACAGTGACAATGAAAGATTTTTTTTGGTCATACTGGAGACTTGCTGAGTGTGCATAGGAGAGCAAGCACTCAGAAACCAAGGTTTTGAGGAGCTGACAGCATTCCCAACTGACAGCACACCAGTTCGCCTGTTCAGCGAAACCACCGTGAACAGTAGTGAGGAGTAGGCAGGCAGCCAACGGAGATTGCTGCCTCCTGTGCTCATCTTCACCTTCCTTTCATCCTGCAACCTCACTTACCCTTCTAACCAAAGCTGTAGGCTTCAGGCTGAGGCTGGCTACCTGTTTATACATTATTACTCTGGCCTCCTGAAAGTTTGGACACTGGTACAGCGCAGAGTAAGAAAGAAAGAAAGTGCAGTCACCATTTCAGAATCAGCATCTAACACACCCAGTAGTATCTGAAACTCCGGATTATCCCAACACTCATGCTAAGAACTAGTTTTCCAGCTAACTAACTGCTGAGAAATGTTGACATTTTGAAACATGTTCCCTGATGGATTACTGCAATCAAATTATGGGCATGGCACTATTTAGTAGCATGTATTAGGTGCTGCAATTTCAAATAGTTTAAACATTATCAGTGAATGAAGCAGGCAGTTATTAGGTAATAACCTGGACCCACTAAGTACTCACTCTCTCCCTGTATTATTCATTCCCCTGTACCAACGTTTTGTGATTCTAAAACATTTTGTTAGGATGAAGGTATTCTGCAGCTGTAGGAATGGGAAAAGCAGGGATCAAGAGATGGGAGGGGGTTAGTAAAGGGGGAGCAGGACCTCAGAGTAACTCGTGGGCAACTGGCAGCTTGAAGGCTAAAACTGCCAGATCCATCCTGGAAGTGAACTTTTGCAAAACAGCTTCCTGGAATAGGGCCTTCGAAAGGTCAAACAGCACTGGAGAATCCACTGACCTGCCAGCAGCCAAGGAGACGCAGCTCTGGCCCAAGGTGATGAGAAAGCCTGAAATCCCAGTTGCCCTGCATGGGCAGCAAAAGCCACACACCCAGTGTTATGCAGAGCAGCTTGTTTCAGCCCGAAAGTGGCACAGCCTGGCCAGCACGGTGCTATACCCACACTAATAAACCTTGCTCGATGCAGCTATATTCTGCTTATTCCAGAGCCAGCTTCAGCTCTCCACCGCACGGCATCAGCTTGCTCCAAAAGACCAAGACTTAAATGCCAATATTTATACTTTCAGAGTCCAGTATGGGCTCCCCCATACCGCGTTTGAGCATTATTTCCACATACTGCTGTGTTTTGCTAAGCCATTCTGCTCATTTCCAGGAGGATCCCACAGGGTTAAGGAATTAGCCTGGGGCATGGGAAAGTTGAGCTTCATTCCTTGATCTGCCACAGAAACCCCAAGTGCCACTGGGCATATCACTCAGCGCCTGCACTTGGGTCTCCTAACTGTAAAATAGGGATAGGAACCCTGTGAGGGTGTTGGCAAGAAGATAAAAGGTATTACCATCAGGGAGGTGCTTCGATGCTGTGATAAGAGGGGCCATGCAAAAAACTTAGATAAACAGTTTCAAAACTCTCAGCTTTTTGGTGCTTTCTCTTCTACACTTGATGTAGCCTGTGATTTCACACAGACAGCTTCAGTCTTGTTTGCTCACAGCTTCCTAAGCTTTAGAGGTTTCCAGCCCAAATAACAGGTCTTCCCTCAAACTGCAGAAGGTCGTGATCTTTACAATGGCAGTTTGCACCCCATGTCTTAAAGGGAGTAAGCAGAAATCTCCATAATGATTCAAGGCCAGCAGACCTAAGGCTTCACACTTGAGCACAAGAACATCTGTGTCATTTCCCTATACTATCCCATCAACCACAACATTCACCCTCAGACCACACCACCAAGTGAAGCCTTTTCCAGAAATGCTACATCTCTAATGATTGCAAGCTCTGTTTTGTCGGTTAGCACTTCAGCAGACGTTTTAGGAGCAGGAGGGAGAATTATAGATAAATCATTCCCCAAAAGCCCTAGAAAAAGAAACCAAATCCTGCAAATACTTTCTAGGATCAGTGGTTTAAGCTTTCATAGACACTGAAGAACTACAAGAGGACATGAAGTCACTGCAGGAAGATGTAAACAACCCATGAAAAAACCATTGCATTTCAAAAGATGGGGTACTTCTAAGGCCACGGCATTCTAAACAGAATTATCTGATGCCAGCACTGTTTATTTGGTGTCTGAGGTCTCACATGCAGGGCAGCCACAGCTTATCAGAGAAGAGTTGTCACCCATTTAGAGAGAAGCTTTAAGCTAACAAATTCCTGCACTGCGGAGATACCAACCACATGGGAGAATGGGGCTGATCGTACTCATTTTCCACTAGGGAAAGCAGTTGCCAGCACCACTACCTCCTTCCTCAGGATTAACGCCAATCAAGCAGCATAAGGAACAAATAGGTGAGCCAAGTAGGAGTCCTAACATCAGTATTCCAGTTATCCAATGTGCATATATATACAGCTAAACACTTAATAGATTCAGTTACTTCAAAGCACCACATTACCTGGCTGAATTGACCCCCACTTCCACCTTATTAGAGGATGCTTAAGAGAATAAGAAGCTTTCAGTCATGTTCAGCAATATGGTTGTCATGCACACTGGGATAGACTGCACAGAAATCCAGCAAAAAAAATGGTGTGAATTATTTTTTCAGTTTCTGAAATGACTTTGCTGATGGGCCAGTGTCATTCTGCAGGTTCATATAATATCAAATACCTTTCTGGTCCTTTGAGAACCTGTGAATTACAGTTAAATAAGCCCTAGTAGCTTGTTCCTTGACATTAACTATGGAATTATGTTGACATATGAAGAGTCGACTCATGTTGTGTTGCTCAGCATTTACCCTGTGCCAGCCGGGAGCATGCTTGGATAATTCTGCCTAAGTAGTTACAAAAACAGCAGAACTCAGGAGAAAAGGCTCCCGCAAAATTTGGCACCATTCCAGTTAGCCAGCTAAATGATTCCATCTGATATTCAAAACAGGCAGGTGGAAAATTATCCAGAGACACACCATCATGTTCTGCCTGAACAAATATAAGAGGGACTAAAATACCACTTTGGACAGTAAGTCAATTTAAATCTAAGTGCTTTCCCATTGATTCTCCAGTTTTTCTGGAAGATGCACAGGCTGTTTTGCTGTGGAAGAGAACTATGTGTCTGAGGGTTTGGAGGGGGGATGTTAATTTATGTTTTCCTCCTCACTCGGTAGGATTCAAATGGAGTCCAGCTTGTTTCGCCATGCCAGCCTGTGGTTTTGTTCCACCAGGCCTCCTATGCAAATAAAATCACCCAGTGGGTTTGTAAGGTCTGCTCACAACAGTGTTATAACTAATTACCTGCAAAAGCCATGATGATGCTAAGCAGAGCATGCTCGGAACTGCATCTCACCTGACATCCAAAAAATTAACATGCATCACAAACACTGATCCCCAAGGTCAACTTCTCTCATGACAACATGGGTTTTGCTCTCACGTAACAGGAGACACATCAGATGTAGTTCTTACATGGTATGATCTCCACACTCAACACACTACCAACCTTACAGCTTGCAAAGTCAGCAATCGTGTCAGTGCTTCTGACATTGCAATGTCCACTAGAAAGACGTATTAGGCTTTATTATAAACAAACAGGCTTTGGTACAAGGAGCCATATTTCAATTACTTAAGCCCTAATGCCAAACTTGGTCTGTTTCAGAAGCAAGATAATGCAGCACTCTCATAGTATATTATCCTTGCTTTTCAGTAGCCATAGATAAGTATCATTATGTCACTGTGAAAAAATGCACTCAATTATCCTACGTTGTTATTACTTAATCTGCGTTTCAAAAAAAGCTTTAGACTGAAAAGATGTTAGATAAAGGCTAAGTATGGAAGATAAAGGCATTGCTTCACTGAATATATGCTGTAAAAGCATGAGCTGTGGTTGCACACATTTAAATGAACCAGGCTCCTCTCAGCGCGTTCCCATATTGGCAGAATCACAGCCACAACAGGTTGCTTGCACAAGAAGGTTGTTGGAGCGCTAAAAGCAAAATGCAGAGGTAGACTGGAGAAGGAGCCTGCTCCGTGTAGGAGGGAGGCTTTGCAAAGACTTCTGTAACGCTTAGCATGAATCTCCTGCCTGATGCACGGAGACTGGGTCCCTGCTAAGGTCTGTCCAGGCACCACACACATGGCCAAGCTCCGTATGGCATGACTGAAGGTGATGGTCCAGCCTGAGGCTTTCTCAAATGGGAAAAGGAGTTGTATTCAGAAGAGCACAGCTGCCAGATTCTCATTCTCTACACACTCACCGGTGAGAAGTAGCAGGACTCTTACTTTGGATACCCATGTTTGGATTACAGCTGCAACCCCGTGTCAGTGCTGTGTACTTTAATGGTCCCAGAAAATGGGTCTGGCACTCGGAATTGACAGCAAATTGATTGAAACCAGATTTCATTAAAAATGCCTTTTCCAAGTTCAATGACACATGAATGGTCTTAGCATGCCCCCAGATAATCTGACTTCTGTGCCCCAGTCTGCTGCAATAAACTAATTAGGAGGATAATATTTTGTCTCTGCATTGTGAACTCCTTGGGGAAAGGAGCTTTTTAACTGCATACACAGCCCATGACCTGGTAGGCTCTAAATCTCACTGGATGATGTGCAAAGTTATAGTGGGACCTCAGCTGAACACCCTGAGCTCATGTTACTGTCTGGATTAGCAAAACTTCAGACTATTAAATCGTCTGTGTTCTTCAGGCATTGCTGAAAGTTTGGTTTCCCCACTGAGCTAAGCTCTTTCTTGGCATAGTCAAAAGAAGACAAACAATACACCATAGGTACAAAAACACAGAAGTAAAAGCAGCATTGAGCTGTTCTTTGGCCAAGCCAGCAGATGCACTATGGCAATATTGGCTTTGCAGGAGAGCAGAGATGGCCAGAGCCTTTGTAGACCTCCTCATAACAGCTATATTCACACTGGCTCCACTAATTAACACACCCTGCCAGATCCAGCCTTGTGCTCTTCAGCCTGCACATGCAGACCAAGACCCCAGTTTGGTCAGCTTGTACTCCCCAAGGCAGATAAAAATGACCTCGAAAGCCACGCTTGATTCATGGACTGCCATTAGACGGTCCCTGGGAGGATGACTGATTGATCCTGTTTACTTTCAGCACTGCAAGGCGTTTAACATCAGGTTGGGAGAAGCACAGCTTTGTAGTTGTTATTCTAATGGGCTTCAAGACAGCTATTTGTTTAGGAGCACGGTAAGACTTTTCAGACCACTGGTTCCCGGGGCAAGGCTCTGAAAGTGTATCACAGCACATGCAAAAGTCACAGCGCTAAAAATGCTCTGCAAAGTATTACCAAGAAAACCTGTCCCTGTTCTATTTCCCTGCCAAATTTACAAAAAGCCCAACGAATCCTACAGCGTTCAGCTCACATCTTTTCCAAAAACGGGGGGAAGAAGCCTGCAGCTAAGGTACGGAAGAGAGAAGGTTGAGAGCAGACTCTCCTGGTGACTAATGCAGCCGAGATAAACATCTAGATGCTCGCTAAAACATACAGTATCACAGGCAGATTAAAGGCTCCTTCCGAGATTTTGCAAGCAGCCAGTAACTCCTACCCAGCCATCTGCCCAGAAAGGGCCTCCGACTTGTCAACCAATCCATTTCCCTCCAGTGCCACAGGCTGGGTGATACTGATCTCTGCTGTGTTTTGTTATGAGAGCTTTGATGTAAGAGTCTCTGCCGAAGCGGCAGCCCCCTTTAGGGAACAAAGCCGTGGTCTAGGCAGGCTCTTCACCAGTTGTCCAAGTATTAGGTTCTTTTTCCCAGCTTCGGGCAACCCTATCGCTAACCTTTTCCTGTGACCTTTTGCAGGGAACCTTCTGCTCGTGGCCATCTGCGTCCTCCCCCTTTTCTTTTAAAGCATTCACCTGAGTGTTTGCAGCAAGCAATTACACACACACTGGTTTGCATCAGTCACAAAAGCTGTAAGCCTCCAATTAACCACCTCATGCCTTTTAATGATACAACGCTAAACGAGGAAGAGAATTAGAGGGAACATCCTCAGAAGTGGTTTGCAGCAGGACAGAGCAGTCTTTATTATTGTTTATATTAGGGTAGCACCTAGGAAACTCAGCTAGAGGCTGTGAAAACAAATAGAGAACTTGGGGAATTAATTGAATATGGAGAATTTATAGTCTATAGGACAAGACAGAGTAGGTGGATGAGGTGTAGCGTAATGAGGAGAACACAATGATTTTCTAAGGATCAAAATAACCTGCCAGCATCCTTCATTTGTCACTGCCAAGTTCCTGTATCCTCCCTCCTCGACACCACTTCAAGAGTGTGAATGCTGACAGAGGGCTCAATAGCAAAGATGAGTGCTTCTTGGACTCCCAGAAGACCCATGCTGCAAAGCGCAGGGGAACGTGTTGTCTCTGTCTTCAAAAGATAGCTGAAGATACTGCACCTGCTCAGAAGGTTTCAGGCAAAACAGCATTTCAGAGGAATTCACCAATTCAGCAAAATCTCAACAAGGTGAGTCAATTTTGCCCAGGTTCCCATGAAACTCGCACAGGGCTCCAAACATCAGAAACCTGCTGAGTTTCCTGCCTGGTCACCCATCTGGTTCCTCCACCGTTCAGGTTTCCAGGGCCCTGGGGCAGCCTGCTGCCAAATAGGCTGCTTCGCAAGAGGGGATTTTGCTGCTCCCACACTTCTCAGTTTGGGGTGTCCCAGGTATTAGACCATCTCAGGGAGGAAACACAAGAGCATCCGTAGATGGAAAGCCCATGAAACCCAGTAAAGAAGCTCAGCGCTCCAGGGATCGGCCCTTGAGACAGCCCACAGTGCAAGCTGGTGCACTATTCTCTTTTGCAGAATTTCTACTTGGTCGTGTTTTGTTCCACTTTGGAGGGAATTCAGCCTAATTTCATCAAAACTAAACTTCTTCCCAGAACAGTATCATCTTCTTAAACCCATTCCTAGCAGACACCCTCACAGGACAGCTGCAGCCACTTACCTCTCAACAGCAGCCTTTGCACATCAGTCCTGTTTCAGCTGCTCTTGGGTCAGAGAACTGTGTATCGTGTACAGCCCACCAGGAACACTGCAGGGATACACAAATCAAGTCAAATCTAAATTGTCTGGTCTGGAAGACAGATGATACAAACTATCTTACAGTCCAACGAGATCCCAAGGGAGGAGAATGAGGTAAAATCTCTGCGATTTATCCATGAGCTTCTAATGGAAATACTTGGTCTGCCTGAGGACTACGTGCCTGATACTGCAAGTGACTACAGCATAATGGGCTGACCCCAGGGCTCAGACCAGTTCATCAGACTCACAGACAAAGGAAATGAGGGAAAAGGAAGAGATTTACTTGGAAAAATCACTGCCTAAATGACATTTTTTTCCTATGATTTGCTAGAAAATAGGGGGAACAGGTTTTGGAAACATTGAGATGAGGCAATACCAAAACAAAAGAGACTGAAGGATACTTAAAGTATATGAGAGGGTTCTTGTTCTGCTTCATGTAACACTGGACATTTCTCACTGCTCATGGACCAAGAGATAGCAGCAGCAGCTGCTGTGCACAGACACCTTTGCTCACCGTGTTCAGTCACCAATAGGCTCCACTGGGAGCCTAATTTTATCTATGCTATGAGAAACATGTTTCCAGAAGTCTGCGTTGTCCCCAAAGACTTACCTGCAACGTGTCGAGCAAGCGCCGAGGCTCCTCCTTGGGATGCAGCTGGGCGTGCTGTGAAAGCTGAGAGCTCCTGAGCACGCTGGGGGGAAGTTCTCCTGGGGAGCATCTGTGGGAGACACTGACACCAGCTGTAGGGTTATGTGGGGCTTGAGCAACAAACCATCTGTCAAGACCTGTTTATTAGGATGTTTACTCATAAAATTGGCCTTTTCATCAGTGCGCCATAAGTGGTTTCTGGAAGTAGGCCTGACCACCAGGAAAACGGTCTCAGAATCAATCAACAGGAACAAGAGTGGATCCAGCAGCCAGAGGAATCAGTTTCTAGCACAAGGACCAGCAACATTTTGCCCAGCTTCACAGCTCCCATTTGTCCATTTTGCTACCCTTCCTAACTGCAGGTCAGTAAATTATTTGGGTGTTTAGATTAATATCAGTGAGGATCCTTTGGCAGGACAAAAAGCCTTTTGTTTCCTTCCTCCATGCAAAAGCATTGACTCTCTGCTATACAGTAAGGATGGTGATTTATTATTTTCACTTCTTTTGCTGTGCTTCCTGTCCATATCATGATGCTTGTGTTGAGAAGTTAATGAATGGGGGAAGCACAACAGAAAGAAAACCCACTCACCACTCACCTTTTTTTTCGAATATGAAATTCATTGCTTGTTTCATATTTTTGTAATGGATTCACAAAGTTTAGTCAGACCAAAGATGTAAGTGCTGTACTCTGAAGTCACGAGGACCACCCCCACAGCCGGATGACTTCAGATGAGAGTCAACAGGACAGAGGATGAAAGTTAAACTATCCCGCTGTAGTGGCAAAGAAAAGGGAAGGGAGGAAGGCTCAGAGCACCCACATTACTGTGTACATGAGGCCATGCAGCCTACCCAGGGTGACAGTGGGCATCTGCAACAGGCCCGGGGAAGACACATGCTCTGAATTAAAAGTCAATGGCTCAGCAATAAAAGCCTCTCTCAGGGCTAAGACCATCCTTCAAGGGCAGCAAGTCTTACCCTAGATCAACACAGGAAAAAGAAAGAAGCAGGGACCACAGCAGAGATCACTATCTCCATGGCAGGGAAAAGGAGGGGAAAGAAAGGGAACTTGTCATTTAACAGTAATAATAAACATTTCTGAGCATGCTTCCTCCTCGCCCTGCAGGAGCATCTTCACCCTAAGCACTGAAGGGCTTCAGGTGGGATGAGTCAGATCCAAACTGCCCAGTCACGATATCCCTGTCAGAAAAATATCTTGTGGTAGCTGTGGATTGTGCAGATACAGGGTTGCTTCAGGGTGTCCTGCGCAGTGTTGAAGAGAGCGGTGTGTTGTTCCATACAAGCCACTCGGAAGACACCTGTAAAAAATGGATATGTTACAGATGAGAAGGGAATAGTTTCTCTACCTTCCAAGCAACTGAACATCAAGGAAAACACTATCATGAGGTGTTTGACAGGAGAAACAAGCCAGAACTTCAGTTTCATTCAGCACTTGTGCTTTAATGCCAAACCACAATTTATTTCATGAAGAAGAAGAAAAAAGCAGCAAAAGAAACACTTACCAGGATGAACATGCTTGCTGTGGCCTGGAGGCATGAAAGTGGCTTAGGCAATAGCAGAGATGGGGACATCCAAGTCAATGGCCAACATTGCCCTTGACCTCATCGGCCACCGCGTGAGATGGCTGCTCGCATGACGCAGTCAGGCGCTGCTCCTGTGGTTGGTACTATGGCCTTTGCAAGCTGCTCCAACAGGATTTACAGACTGTTCTCTTATCAAACCTATTGGATTTCCTCTCCCACTACTTTCCCAGCCTTTGGCCTGCACTGGGAGATACAGAGCATGACGCAGCATTGAGGACTGACCTTACGTCTAGAAAGAAAAGGCCATCAGCATGATTTTGCCTTCCAAGGCTCTGGATTTTTAGCAAACTCCTACTCTTTCCTGAGTTCACCTTCCCGAGAGAAGAACAACTTCAGGAAATCGTGTCAGTCAAGAGTCCAGGAAAGAAAACTGTAATGCGATATAGGTCTAACCTGCAGAAACGCTGTGAAAGTCTACTTTTACAGTGGGCCCTTCCAAAAGGAAACTAACCCACTGTAAATAATGTGTCTGGGAAGAGAAGACAAACTTTTAACCCTTCCCTTGCCTCTACTGTTTGCTCAGTCAAACTGCAGCTTTCCTTGAAGCCAGGCAAAGTCACCCTCTCTATGCTTCCTAGCTCTGTTCTCCAGCTCTGGGTAGCCCAGAGATCCCACTGTTTTGCTAATCCCACTGCCTGAAACTGGGATTCAAGTAAGATTAGCCAGGCACATGAATGGGTGGTGCTCCAGACTCTACAGGGTTGGTGTTTGCGCCTGGCCTTCCCTGCCTGCATCGTTCTCCCAGCTCCACCTGGACATCCAAGGGAAGGGAGCAAATGTAGAAAGGGTCATTCTGTCTCTTCCAGAGTGCCATTCCCAGGGCTTACACAAAGTCCTGCTATTGATACAGAGCACAAGCACGTTCGCTGTTATGTATCTCAAAGTGTTTTTAGTTTAGTGTCCTCAAATACAACAAATAACAAATGCATCTCTTCCTTTATAAGCACTTCTATTACTGCTTAAAGCACGGACTTAAGATAGATACTGCTTCTCCCAAGTTCAGATTAACAGTTTGAATCAAATTTCACCATATGGGGTCTGGCTCTAAGGGAGAGCAGGGAGTCCTTCCAACATTAACCAAGAGAAGTCACTGGGACAGCTTGTACAAACAGACATAGGACATTTGCGAACACAAGCTTAAAGACCTTGATCCACCAGCATTCCTGAGCATGTGCTTAATTCACTCCAGCCACGAAGTACGAAATGCTTCACTGAGTAAGAATGGGCTTTAATCACATGCTTAAACACTTACTGCATGAGTACTTCAGAGATTAAGATTGATTACGTCTTTCTCCTCTCTGTACCTCATGCTTCCCCTCCTCCTCATGAAAATCTCGTTTCTGAAGACACGAGGCTCACAAAGTGCAAGGAGACACTGGGAACATATTTTTCAACAGGCTGCAAATTTTCCAGCTTCCTGCCCTTGACCACAGAAGACCTGAACCTTTTCTGGGAGAAAACACTTTATTTGCTTACAAAGCCATTACATCATGAGTCCAAATCATATCGATTTTCCTTCGGTATTGTCATGAAAATCTTAGTTCCCAGGACTTCCAACTCCAACTCCTTTAAAAAGAACAAAAGACAGATTTTTCAGAGCTTGGCTCAGTGAAATCAAGTTATTAATGTTAATATACTTTATTGATCTTAAAGGAATACAGCATGGAAACAAAGGCCATTAACTGAGAGAGAGACTCTGTTTACATTAACAAGACATTCAGCACAGAAGGAGCAGATCCAAACTAAGGTCCCCCCAAGTACAATATATGCAGTTCAAGTGTTAATTCAGCCTAGATTTAGTCTGGTCCAAAAAGTCATTTGGACCAAACTTGTCCACATTTTTTACTGGAAGCTATTCTAGGGAGCCATCACTGGTTCAGCCCCCCATGTCCCTGTCCAGGTAGAAGCACATTTGCTGTGCCTCTGGAGTGGACCGTCTGGGTTAGCATTCCAAAGGCGTCTAGCTAGCGTGCACCAAAACTGCTCTGCTGTCCAAACCAACACGCAGTAAGTGGAGACAACCATGGGATTCACTTCCAGCCTGCTCTGTTGCTCTGAACAAAAGCCCCAATGTAGCCACAGAGGGAGAGAAAAACTCTCCAAGGACAGCAAAGTCCCAAGGCAGGGTGCAGTAGATGCACTCTGTCACTAGGATGGTTCGTTTGGTTTGGAGGTCATCAACTTTTCCTACAATTTAGAAGCAACTGTAGGATGTAAAATTGCTGCCCAACAGTGACTTCCACGGTAGGCTAGTATGTGGACTATGTCCACAACAGTGTTTGCATTACAGGGAAACGATGCCCACCATAACAGAGGACTTCGGCACAGACTGCCCGTGTGAAAGGGTGGATGAAATTATTCTGCCATAGGACAAGAGTGACCAGAAACACATGTCCATAGTTTGAATAAATGCTTGCCACCATCAGCCAAGCATGCAAAGTGAAGTTCTTTGCAAAGCAATGCAAAACTTGTCTTCAGCAGCAGTTGGGAGGACAAAAGACTAATAAATAGTGAGGAAATCCAATTGCATAGACAACTCCCATCAGCTACACCAAGATCATAGGACTACAGGAAACGGTCTGCTGGGCCAGCAGGACGGTGCATCTCCTCCAGCTAATGCAGCTTCAGCAGTTGCAGGAAAAGACAATCTTTAGTGGGAGCACGCAAGCCTGGCCACTATTTGCAATCCATTCACCTCACGCTCCTCCTAGCATCCACAGTCATTGACTGGGGATGGTAGAGTACACGTCCTTCCCTACCTTCTCTGACCCCTTTGAACTTGCTGATATTGTATCTGCCTCACTATTTCCTGTGGCAGCAAATGCCCTGCTACATAAAAAAACCACCCTCTATTATCCCTTTTAAATGGATCTCCCACTCATTTCCTTATATCTCCCCTCATTCCAGCATTGTGGACTTTTTTAAACCCTAGAGCAATTGTTTCTCACCACAGTGCTCCATCTATAATGTTTAGTTAGAGAAAGAAACATCATGCCATGCAAGGAGCCTCAACACAATTCCTTGGAGGTTCTGAGAAAAGCAAGTTTGAAACCTAGACCTGGAGTTTATGAATTGTCTCCATTGGTTTGCAGTCTCTGTATTCTCTCTGCACTGTGCACAGGACACTGCAAAGAATGGAGAATGGTTCAGGTTTTTTGTACTAGCAGCTCAGTTGTATGTATTATTGTTGGCTGCTCCAAAGGTACATACTAGATGCTGAAGTTAGCTGCTATTAAAAATGTCTTTAGCTGTTTCTGCTTCCTCAAAATGTTCATGTCCTTGTTCTCTCCTGTGAGAAAAATCACAGGCTGAGGGAGAGCCCTGCCCGGCATGGTGAGTCATCTGCCGAGTGGCAACCACGGCTAATAAAAGCCTTTGCTGCCCTTTGTGGCAGAAAGGGATGGAGGTCCCTCAGGGATGGCTTTGCCGGCTGCCACCTGAGGAGCGCCCGACCTTTCCGTGAGCCAACAAACAGATAGATTTGGGATTAGTGAAGGCACAGGAGAATCTGTTGTCAGTCCTTATCCAAGATGAACCCCATGCCAGAAGAAAACTAGAAAACTGGTAAGGGATGGACAGATTCCCTCTGAAGCCCCAGGGCAGGGAAAGCTGCAAGGGGCTGGGACCTACAGGCTCTCTGCAAGCAGGAGTTGTGCTATGGAAGGTCAAAACCAGACCTGGGCGAGTGGAGCTTATCACTTGTCCCAGTAAAGGGACAAGTCCCTCTTCCAGGACTTGGCCAGATGGCTAAAGCACCTTGGCAACCGGCAGTGCTGATAGTGGCCTTGATCATTTAAAGAGTACTAGAAGAAATGAGGCAGAGTCCCTCGGAGGACTCCGTTTAGTCCAGTCCAACCTACTGAGGTAGGCATTAGACTGGAACACCTCCTCTTTCAGCCTCTCCGGGAAAATACGGACGAAACAGGATCAGACAACTCCATTTATGGGACTCTCCATTCCCACCTTCCTTCAGACCCAGCTGTCCAAACCGGCACATCGCGTTTCTCACGACAAGCGTGAGGTCCACAACAGAGGCCCCCCACGCAGTTGGGAAGTCTAGGCACGACGCCAGGGCCTCTCCCCGACCCCGCACACACCAGACACAGCTTGCTTTGTGATCCGCTGACCCACAGCTGGTGGCTGGGGTTAAGAAGCAGAAGAGAGACCCAAAAAGCCTGCTGGAAGGCAGACAGCCCACTGACACTCTCATGCCTTTCAGACGACAGCACCCCAGAGCGTGCGCGACGCCGATCCCTGCACTGGAAGAGATGGTACTTGGGAGGTGTGCAGCGATGCTATATAACCTGAATCGCAAGAAATCCAGCTAAAGGGCTCTGCTCTTGTTCTTTACGTTAAGCATATGCTTCTATACTTCCCTGCGCTCAGTTATATATGGAGCACAGGGGTAGCTAATCCCAAACCTCCCTGCCACAACCTGCCCCCACCTTGAAATAGGCCCCAGTGCAATGAAGAGAAATGTTCCCGCTTCAAGCTTCCAAAGACTACCATAAACACTGGGGATAATTAAAACGTGAGCATTATGAAAAATACACTGGCAAGGACTCAAGGCTGTGGAGCTGGAAAGCCAGGTAGCTTAAAGAAGTGCCAGATATTTAACTGGTCTCCAAGATTAGCAGATGTTTTTCAACCTAACATTGCAAAAACTTACTAACTTAGATGTGTTTTCTAAATCAGAACCAGAGAACAGGATGTGTGCTGTGTATTGGGACCATATCAAGTACTTTTCCAGCACTATAAGATCTTTTATTTAGAAAAAAAAAAGGGGGGGGGGGGGGTGGGGGATAGAGAGAAAAAAACTAGTCCTGTTTAAAGGATTCTGAATGCTTACCTAAATCATATATGAAAAGGAAAATTCATTCCCCAAACTGAGAAGACTCAGATGCAATTAAGATGGAGATAGCATCAGCCCATTTCCCCGTCAGGTATTGAGCTATTCAGCAAGAGTACTGCAGAATACAGTAGTTGCAGCTGATACAGTCTTAGTGATATTCAGGTGGTTATTTTCTTTTTTTTTTTTTTACTCAATTATCTAAAAAGAAACTATTCAGCAGCTCATTTTTGAAAACCAGTCTCTCTCACCTGGTACGAGACGATCTGCTATGGCACTGCAATTAAAAACTCATCATCCCAAAGCCACTGGTTTGTCTTTTCACCAGCAGCTCCTTTACAGCCAGAGAGACATAGAGTGCACATCTGAAGATCCTCTCTCCTACTCTGCTACACCTTTGAGATTTGCAGGAATTTGCACATGTTTTTCTCGCTCAAAGAGAGATTATGTGGCATGATTAAGAGGTACTCTAGGAAAGAAGCTACTAGCTTTGACAAGCTTCTTGACATTCCCTTTGTTTGATATAACACCCATTAGTTATTAATGGGAATGCATTAAGCTGCTGCTTAGCCTTAGTAATGCCATGTTTAATAACAAACATTACTTCTCTTCCCCTCTCTGCAGTGGCACCCATTGTCCAGTAATTTCTGGATGAATTATTCCGTATCAATATATAAAATTTTTATACATACATATATATATATACACACACACAAGCTGCTCTTCCATGTGTAAAGCAATGGGAGAGTTATGACCAGATAAGGTGAGTTACAGCTTTTCCTGTATCATGAGAGATGGAAGTGCCAAGACTTTCTGGGTCACTGAATCCAGAACCTTGTGACCATACCGCAAGACCCCTTACAGAAACTGACATTCCTCTATTAAAAAAAGGAAGAAAAAAAAAATACGAGAGACATTTTATAGGTAGGGATTTACTACACTGCAGATTAAAAAATAAAATCTGCTGCTTAGAAAAAGTGTTACCACTGTCTCAGAAGCTGCTCCCGGAGGCATTTAATTCTGGGTGGATCTCTCCTTCCTACATTTGCAATGCAAGGAAACCTGAGAAAAAACTGCTCTGCCTTTCAGGTAGGTGACAGCAGGGAGGACACAGAGCAACCACAAAGGAAGATGTCTGCTCAGCAGATCTTGCTATGGAACGGGCAGGCTGCACGCACGTCCCTGAAATTCATACCAGTCACAGCATCCACACCGCTTGTTTGTCCACTGCTTCACGGATGCCAGAGCAGAAGATGAACCTGCAGAAACCAGCCCAACCCCTGGGCCTGCTCCATCAGACATGCCTGCCATAAACCTCCAGCCTTCCCACCAGGCAGCTTCAAAACTGTTGCTGCAAAGGGAAGCAGTGCTGTCTACGGTTAGCTCCTTTCTCCTTTGCTGGCAGACTCCTCCAGTCCTACGGGAAGAAAGAAACTGAGACAGAGACCGGTGGGTGCCACAATTGCCACTTCTTTCCATAACCTCGTCAGGGTTGTGATACAGTCAGCCACCATACCCAAAGAGGGCACCAGGGACCACAAGCCTATCCTCTCCTCCACCCAGCCCAGCTCCCAGAGCACACAGCTCTTGGGGATTCATTTACGGGACGTTTCAGAGGGACACCTGTCGCATTACACAGATCTATTCGGTTACAGAAACCTACCATCTGCCCCTGTGTTGTACCAACCAAAGTCTGCAAGCACCCTGACAGAGAGGAGGATTAATATCACACGTCCACCTGCTCCGCACCGTGAGCTGCCCATAAGCAACAACCTGAAGATGTCTCCGAGCTCCTAAATCCCACCTTGCCCTTAAAAAATGCAAGTTACGGGAAGATCAAGAGGAGCCATGACAATCCAGTTCCCTCAAAGCACAAGTCACATCCACAGCAACATTTTAAACATTTTAGGCATGCTCCGTTTCCTGCACGGCTAAATGCAGAGAATGTTAACAGGTCACATCAGAGACATGTAAGTGGTGACGACACCATTATAAAACCATTGACTGGGTCTGCACCAATGTAACAAACTTTAAAAAAGTATTAAAACAGACTGTTTATTACAGCATATGATGTGTTATATTAATTTACACAATGATATATATAAAAACAGCCATTGATGATGTACAGTAAATTGGACATCAACAGGAATATTAAAACTACTGATACTCATGCACGTGACATGCATATGTTTGTTTTTTTTTTTTAAAGCAGTTTTACACAATATACTGAAGTTACTAAGCCTTGGTCAGCTGCTCCAACAGTTTACTCTGAACATCACCGCTATCCGCAGCGGGACTCCCAGGAGATCGGAGCAGAGTGCACTCCAGAGAAGGCGACTTAACCTCGGAGACAGATTGAACAGGAGCCCTTTCCTGGTGGGGGAAGGCTGGGGGAGGACAGGGGTGAGTTTCAAGAAGAGAATCAACAAGAAAAGAAAAAAAAACAGGCCAGACTACCAGGAGGAAGAAGTTCAAGATGTGGCAACAGGAGCAGCAGAAAGGGACAAGCAAAAACATGAAGACCACCCACACTCCCTCCCCTTTACCCCCTAAAAACTTATGACCTTAAGCTGTCGATATCCTCTGTAAGACCCAGAACTGGAAAAACTAGGCAAGGAAGATCCATTCCCAGAAACATTAGCCTTTTTTCAAAGCCTTCTGACACCATGCACTGGAGGCCGTTCACCACTGAAATGGCAGTGTTATGGGTTTTTTTTAAAAAATGAGTATAATGGTCTTTTATTTCCACGTAAAAGGCACTAGTATCCACCCAAGTTCTGAAGACAAGTGACATAATTTACCTTAAGTTTTAAATATTTGTATAAAAAAAAAAAAAATCTGTGGAAATATGTACACAAAAGCACCTTGCTTCCGAAAGCAGAAGCAGATACATTCCACCGAGTCACCTCACTAGACGGTTGTCATGAGCTTCAGGGAGCCCGACCGAAAGCGGAGAATTTTCTTCTTGAGATTATGGGAGGCTTTGATTTTGACAAAGGCCTTTGCCGCATTTTCATGCAGCTCCGGCGCCGCGACCGTTTGGATGGGGAGCGTCTGGACAAACTGAGACCAAATAAGGCCCCCGCTCTCATCAGAGTCGCTGGTGGTCGTGCTCTCCCCTACGAACTCCACCTCGCTCAGGCTCGACTCACTGTCTCCAAAGCAGTTCGTCGTGTAGTTGCTCTGCTCGTCCTCGCTCGTGTCCACCACGGTGGAGTGGAACAAGGACTCGCACTCCGCCGAGTACTCCGAGTCGCTGGCCACGTAGGCGTACGGGCTGACATAGGGCAGGGGGACTTGCGAGTAGACCCCTACGCCTTCCCGCCGGTTCCTCCTCGCCCTCCGTAGGGCCTCCTCGTAGGAAATCTCTGCCGAGGACTTCCACCGGCGGTAGTCGGCCCGCTTGTGTTTAGGCTTGGCCACCACAACCTCTCGGCCATGCCCGTGGGATCGGATGGCGGATCTGTGGAGGCCAGCCTGCCGACTCTGGAGGCCCGACTCTGGCTGCAAGCCGCTGCCTCTCTTCCCCCGCGAGGAGGGTTTTTTCAGTTTCTTATTTGTATCCAACTCATCAGGAAAGCGGCACTTCTTGCCGACCGGCTTGGTTTTCTCCCGCAAGGTCTGCGAACCGTTTTCCAGCCCGTTGGCAAGGTGGGGCCTGTGTTTCACCACGGAGCTTTTCAAAATCTTGACATTTCGGGTGCCTTTGTGAAGCTTCACGCTTTGCTGCTGGGCCGGTATGTACTGGGCGTTCACCAGCAACCCATCATCCAGGCTCTGGGAGGAGGAGCCCTCGCTTTTGAAATCCAGCGCGGGCCTCTCCTCGACAGCAGGCGATGAGGAGCGAGCCGGCTGCAGGCTGCTCTTCAGCAGGATTTTTTTGGGAGGCTGGCTGACCCTGTTCTCCGGCTGCAGCACCACAGGCTTCCCTGGGCTCTCTTTGGGAGATGCGGCAAAAAGCTGGCCATTCTCCTTGGGGACGTCCCCTGCCGTGGCCGCTGCATTGCGGTTGAGCTCCGGAGGTGCCGGTTTGACGCCCCGTTGCAGGTGCTTGCTCTGAAGTTCGCTTGAAGCAGCGGCCGGGAAAGCCGCTGGCAAAGGTGCCTTCCTACTCTCCATCTGCTCACCAGCCGGCTCCCTCGGCCTCTGCTTTAATGGGGAGGGTGCTGTGTGGTCCAGAGCGGTGGTCCCACCAGAAGGCAAGGACGCTTGCTTGGAACTCTTCAGGTTCACGACATTACCGTGAGCCACCACCCCTGCGGGCTGCCTGACGCACATGCTTCCATGCCTCAAGATCCCTTTGGTGGGATCAGCGTTGAGACTCGTCCTGGGTTTGTTAGTCCTTACCGCATGAGTCTTTTTCTGAACCAGGCTTAAGATGTAACCGTCTATCCTCTTGCTGGTGGAAGGGCACGGCGCCGGCCAGGAGCCTTGCGGCAGAAAGGCGTTGGCGGGTTTTCCCGAGTCCGTTTCCGATCCGGCACAAACGTCGCTAATATCGCAAGCGAGCCTCTCCTCTTCTCGCTGGGGGTTTTCAGTCACGGGGAGAAGAAACATGGGACTCTGCACAGCTACCGCATGGAGTGGGCTGGGGTACCGGTAGACGTCATTCCCGTTTTTAGACACCAGATCGCACTGGTACTTTGGATGTACATCTGCAACGACATCGAGGGAATTTGAGTGCGGTGTGGACAAAGAGCGACAGACAGAGCCTGCGGTCTGGTCCTCATGCTGGCCTTCCTTATTATAGTCCATCCAGCCTATGAGATCTGAAAAGCATTTTAGAAGAGTTTAGAGAGCCTGCCAGGGACAGTTCTGCTACGTTTTTCATGCGCCATCAAGGACTCTGGTCCCATCTACACATACAATGCAATGTTTATACTATAGCAGCACTGTTCAAACAGTAGAAACCTTGCAACCAGGGATGCCATTCAAGCGATACAAAAGCAGCACTATTCTTCTGTGCGTCTCTTTGTAACTGCATTTATGTAGGATTTCCCCCAATATGACTACACGGTTAGAAAAATAAAAAATCACAGCCCTAATAAGAACATTTACATTGGTTTCAAACCTGTGCCTAGATTGCTAAGAGCATCCTAATTTACATCCAAGGCACCCAGAAGTCTGTAAGGGTCTGTAATATTTATATGTTACACAGTCACCTGTAAAACTCACTGCAGGCCTCAGCATGTATGAATTTTATATTTTGCTTCGCTAAATCCAAAGAGAAACAAAAAATCTAGACGAGAGACCAATTAATTCTTTTAGCTTACTGACAAATTTCACTTCCAGATTTTTTCAAGCCTATCCTGGGTCAGAAGAAATACAGATTTAATTTTATTATTGTTATTATTATTACAATTACTACTACTATTATTATTATCATAATTATTTTATAATAATGCTAATAATAATAACAGATGCTCCTTTTGAGCAATAAAGGGTTAAAGAATGGGAAACAGGCTCATCTTTCCACACAAGTACAAGGAGTGCAGGTCAATCCAGCTGACATCCTAGCCTTGGCTCTGCAAAGAGAGTTCTGTAAGAGAAATCCAGTGCGTTTCAAGATGCATGAGTCAGACTTAATAGCTAAGGCACTTATTTAGGAGGTAAGCGACCTTAGGAGCAGGTCTTCAATCCAAGCACCTAAGATTATTATTATTATTTTCTTAAGCTTATGTTGCCCTTGTCTTCTTGAGTAGGGGTACAATCTAAATGATCCTTCCAGGTCACTGTCAGTCCTGTTTTCTACCCTTGGGCTAGAAACTTCAACCAGGGTACTCAAATTTCAGCACTCAGTGCTCGTCACTTATCTAAGGCTTATTTCAAAAGAGGTCTCACAGACTTTGATAAAATTCGCTGATAGAGATGATGTTCCTGTGTGGGCAGGAGAGGAAGCATTGGGAAGTTAGGGGCAGGAACTTCCTCCAGATCACCTCACAGTTTTCCCACATTTCCTAAATTCTCCGTCAGAGTCAGGAAATCTTGCCAAACAGACTTCCTTGAAACATGCCAGTTTCTGAAATTTCACCTCTAAAAGTGAGACGGTATGATTAATGAGAGTTTTAGGGTTTTGTGATGTATACAGAAAAAAACAGCAATGCAATCTGCTGGAAATCCTTGTGTATACTTTTCTGTTTATGTATGGCCGATGAAGATCACATACAGCTTACAGCAGGGAGCACTAAATTACCTCAAGCTGCTCGAAGGATAACTTAGAGGACTTCTCAGCATCTCAGAATGAATGTATCCCAGGCTGTATTTTCCCACTTTAGAGTTAGAAGAACTTGAATTATTTTGTCCTCGATTCACAAAAAAATCACTGTAAATTAACCTTAAAGAGCAGAATGGAAACTGGAAAGACTATGGTTAGAAGCATCCTCCACAACCCAGAATGAACTAAGGCTTCTGAATGAGTATATATTGAATGAGCAATAAACACTTGATCACAAAAGTCCTACTGAAGTGTCCTTTCTGGACAACAAAAGAGGCCTTCCTCTTTAACCATCCCAGATGTTAAGGCTTGCATCTTCAGCCTAATGTCCAAGGAAAGTCAACAGCTCTCTGCCAAAGAGACAAAATACTTTCTCCCTGTTCATGATGTTTATTTGTCTATACTATATAAACGCAGGACACACCTCAGCACGGTCACCCGGGAGTTAAGGACCATCAGAACTGAAAAAATGACTGGTACAAATAGACTGCCGTGCACCCTGACCTCCCAAAACCTGTAGCTAGCTCCTTGCTCTGTCACTTTAACGAGGACATGGCTGCTGAGGTATCTTTCATTATTGCTACTTAGTAAAAATGCTTTTCTAATGGAAAGGAAGAGAAATTAGGCGACTAATGTGTTTTATGTGTATAGGTACCACTGCCCTCTACTGGGTAGAGCAGCTGTCATATTTTCACATGTCATTTTCATGCCTTTAGAGTGACATAGTCACATGTAAGGCTGCACTAGTGGAGGGCAAATGGTCCTGCCTCATGACCCATGTACGTGACAGGCACTGGAATCTTTTCAGAGCACAATACATCAAATGAAAGGAAGAAGGGTTAATCCAACCCAGATACTCCTGAGGCAGTATTTCCAAAGCCAAAGCCACCTCCTGGAGTATGATGTATTCGACCTGCTTTTACTATACCTGCAGATTTAGGGCGTCCATCTGAGATATTCAGTGTTGCCTCCAAAGGGCTGCAAAAGCAAGTGCTAGAATGGCAACTGGATAAACACTCACTGAAGACAGAGTTAGATGAATTGGAGAGCGATCCAGAAGCTCCATCACTCAGCTCATAAAACCCTATAAAAATAAGAGTTTGGATTTATATTAGGTATGTCTACACAAAGTTACCATTTGTGTCCCTAGAAAGGCAGTCAAGCTCATGTTTATGTTGGCTTACTCTATAGCAATTAGTTATGGGACTTCATTCAGTCACCCAAAAAACAGTGCACAGTTTAGTAATATCCTCATTGCTGTGAAGGATTCCGTTTAAAAGTAAAGCACTTAAAAGTAAAAAAGCAGAACTTTACTTAGCATATGAAAATTTGAACTTTTTTTTTAACCTTTACATGGGTTTCCACCTTTTAGCAAGAAAGATCCAGGCTGTGTTTGACACCCCATTCATTTAATAGTGTGTTATACTTCCAAGACAAGCTCTCCAGCTACTGCTGGACTACAAAATTTTTACCAAGTGCTGGGCCCAATGCTATCCATTATTTTCAGCAAAGTTCTGGAGATAAACAGTGGATGACATGAAAGAAGGAAAATGGTAAATAATGTGCAGACACAGAAAATTTTATTTCTCGGTCAGTAAACTGGGTCTACTCAAGAAAAATATGACATACCATAATCAAGATTTAACTTTAGGAAAAAGGAATGCAGGGCATGTCTACAGAATGGGGATGTACCCCGGAAAACAATAATCCTGAAAAGGACTTAGTCAGCATGGAAAAGCAGCTCAATCAAGCTTAATGATATGGCAAAAAAAGCTAATGAGATTGTTGGACGTACAACGAGACTAATGAATAGCAGTAGGGAAATGACTTCAGCAGTCTATACAGCACTGGTAAGAAAGACATTGGAATGGTATGCCTAGTCCTCGACTCCAGCACGCTTAAAACAAAGCTAAAAAATTGGAGAGAGGCCACAAAGCTATTTAAGAGCTTGGAAAAATGCCTTAAAACAAATGACTTAATGAACTTGACCTGTTTAGCTCATCAAAAAGAGTCAGGAATTATACTCTATAGCACCTCCAAGAGGAGAAAAAGCTGGGTACTAGAAAAGACCTTAGTCTATGGGAGAAAAGCATATAAAAAACTCAGTGATGGAACAAGTCAAATTCAGATTAGAAATTAGCAATAGTTTTAACAATTGCAAGTTGGTGGATTCTTCACTTTTTAGTGTCTTCAGAACAAGTCAAGATGCCTCTAGGAAAGGTTCCCCATAGTTAAATACCACTTACTGGCTTCAACACAGTTAGAATGGGATGAAATTCAATATATGGGGGATCAAACTGTTTGATTCAGTGTTCCCTTCTGGCTGTAAGATCAATTTTGACATGTTCCTCCTGCTGGTGGTGCTTCCTTTCACCATTTTTCCTGCAGCCTCCTTCCTAATATGCAGCAGAATTAGAACTTTTTGAACTAATTGGTGGGTGGCCTTGGAAAAAAAATAAAATGCCCCAAACACTAAAAATCTAATTAAGCTTGAAATACTTCTCTGAATATGTTGTCTATAAACAGCAACGATTCCAATGGTAGGTGAACTTTACTAGTAGGCATCGAGTTTAATTCCAGGTACCAAGGGAGGCTCCATTTTGCTGAATATTGGCCTTACCTGAACTTGGACGACTGTCTGTCTCAAGGTGTTCATCTGTCGTTTTTTCCACGTCCAGGCGGAGATCACTTATTTGCTTATCTAGCTCTTGTAACTGATTTAGTAGGCCAGCGTCCCTCCTCCTCAGGCAGTTCTGAATAACAAGAAGACAAACATCAGCTCCTTCAGTGACGCAGACATGAAGGGGCTCCAAAGACAATCAGTCTTCTTCATCTGAGCATTGTGGAAAGACCTTGTCGATACTCTTTTACAAAAAAACCAAAACAGAACAAAGCCCTGAAATACTAGATAGATGCTCTGGATAAATACTTAACTGAAGAATTATCCAGGCACTTCATTCCAGCCCCTTCCAGCCAGTTCTACATAAAAAGCACGCTCCACAATTTAGGAAGACCAACACGGTATGTTGGCAAAGTGCGTGCTCCTTTGCAGGACCACAGCTGTAACAACAAAGCTGTACTGTATGATATGGTCAAACCAGAGGTGTGCACACGAAACGGGCCACTTCAGTGAAAGCAAAGCTTTCCCAGTGTAATAGGGGACGTTCACCGCCACAGTGACGTTAGTCAGAGACCAAATCTCTTCACACAATGGGAAGAAACAGCTCTGCCAACAAGTGCCTGCAGTATGGCAACCACCTTGTTCTGCTGCACGTTATGAGCTTATAGTCTACCACATAGACAGCAAGATTCCCAGGGCTGGGATCACAGCCCTTTTATTAGTTTTGCAGTGCAGCAGGAAGGAAGAGTAATTCTTCCTCTTCTCCCATTATAATTGTATAAAATTGCTGTGAGATGAATTTTAAAGGCTATTTATGAAGGTAATTTGATGGCATAAAATAAGCAATAAGAAATGATTTTGTAAGGCACTCATTAACCCACGGTCAACGCAATCAGTTTCCCTGTGTGTATTATAATGTTGCTTATCCATCATCTGTTCAGCTGCATACCCTTTAATTGTTCTGGCCATGGGGAAGGTGGGGTGGGGGGGCAGGAGGAAGGTTTATCTCTTTTTTTTTTTTTTTTTTTTAAGTGCATCATTTGATCCGTGCCCAGCAGTGCTCTGATACGCTCATCGCAAAGAGTTTTGATGCTCATAACTGGACTAGTTCTAAGCCCGTTAAATCCAGGACAACCTTTCCCCTGGGGTGGGCCAGCCCTCAGGCAAAGGGAAACCAAACGCCAACAGTATTAGCGAGGCTGTTTGAAGACGCTGTGCTGGCATTGAACACCATCCTTGGAGAAGCTAAAGGGACGATCCCAGGTCTTCTCCTACATTTCTGACGGGGAGCCGGGAGCTGGCTGGAAGGAATGAAGCCCGGCTGGCAGAGGCGATGGGTTCCAGGGGTAACTCACTGCGCCACCTAATGCCACCAGCGTCCCCCTCCCCCAGCGAGCACCGCATCTGGCTCCAATCTGCAATGTCAAGTGCACAAATTAAAGTGCTACCACAAATCCCCCTGGTTTTGGGGTTGGGGT
This sequence comes from Astur gentilis, assembly GCF_929443795.1. Lineage (NCBI taxonomy): Eukaryota > Metazoa > Chordata > Aves > Accipitriformes > Accipitridae > Astur > Astur gentilis. The sequence continues at coordinate 17,646,088 of NC_064904.1, forward strand.
TTGGTTTTTGGTTGGTTGTTTTTTTTTTTTTTCTTTTTGAGTAATGATTCCCTGGTCCTTCGCTACGGCTCTTTGGCAGCCAGCCCCTTCTGAGCAGAAAAATGATTTATTTCTATCTTTTAAAGGAGGAAATAAGCTTAAATGAACTAAGGCAAAGGCTAACAAGAAAAAAAAGGGGGGGGGGGGAAGCGGGGGGCTGGGGAAAAGAAGAAATCAGGCAAATAAATCACGCAATCCAACTTCTCCCCGGGTGAAAGCAAATGCTGAGCCGTGCACAAAGACCGCCAGGCACAGCTGTACGCTATTTTCATTGAAAAACGATCTGCCGCTTCATGCCGCCCTCCGTCTCTTCCCACACCAGCGCCAAAGCCCGTCCTTCAACAAAAGCATCCCTTCTTTTTGGAAGGGCCCGATCCCGCCCGTTACCTCCTCCCGGGGTTGCGTCCCGGGGCAGGTCGCTCCCAACTTCCATTCAAGGCAACGGCGGCGCCTCTCTTGCCTTGAATGGAAGTCAACCGGCCGGCCCGGCTCTGGAAAACCAAGGGAAACTCGGCAACCACTAGCTAAAACCCGGCCGTTCACCGGTTTGTCACCTCTCCGTGCTTTAAACCCCCCTCTCGGAGGTCGCTCCCCGTCTCCTAGCACCTGCGCGCCCGGTCGGCTGGGACGCTGCGCCGGCGGTGACAGCGGCGGGGGCGCGTCTCCCCTTCAGGGGGCACCGCCGCCCTCCCCAGCCCCTTCCTCGCCCCTCCGCGGGTCACGGGAGAGCTGTGTGTGTGCGTGTGTCCCCCCCGCCCCGCTCCCCGCTCACCAGCTGCCTCCGCAGGAGGAGGATGTTCTCCTCCAGGAACTTCTCCTCCAGGCTGCGAGGCGACGGCCCCTCGCCCGGCGGTTCCCCTCGGCCTCCCTGAGCCCCGGGCACGGCCCCCGCCGGCCGCCTCAGCAGGAGGCTCTTCACCAGCAATTCCTGCCGCTGCCTCAGGTACTCCAGCTCGCCCAACCCGGCTAACGTGGCTTCCAGCCTCTCCCGGGTACGTTGCCGTTCCGCCTCCGCTTCTCCCTTCTCCCGCCAACGCGCATCGGGCTCCCGCGGCCCTCCCGCCGGCCCCGCCACAGCAGCGGCGGCGGCGGCGGCGGCCGCCGCGGGGCTCGCCTTCATCGCCGGGGAGGGGGCGGCCGCCGCTGACAGGGCCCCTGCCCGCGGGGGGGCCAAGCGCCGCCGAGCGCCGCGCTGCCGCCGCCGCCGCCGCCGCCGCCGGTCGCGAATGGGCCGCGGGGCGCCGGGCTCCCTCCCCGGCTGCCGCCGCCCCGCGCCCGCCCACCGCCGCGCCTCCCCTCCCTCCTGCCCTGCCTCCCTCCCTCCACGCCCGAGGTCGTCGTCGTCGTCGTCTTCTTCCTCCTCCTCCTCCTCTTCCTCCCGCCCAGCGCCTCCGTCGTTCCTCACCCCCCTCAAGCAGCCCCGCGGCGGGGTGTGGGAAGGTGGGGGTACGCGCTGACTTCTCCAAAAACTCCAGCGGTGACCTCCAGGAGCCTTGCTCGGTGTAGGGACGGGCCATCGGGAGCCCTTTGGGGGGCCGCGTTGCTTCTACGGCCCCACGCGTCCGAGAGCAGGAGCGTAAATGGTGCATCTGAGGGGGAAAAGAATTAAAAAAAAATAAAAAAAGCTTGGCCTGAGGAAGTGAGGGGGTTAAGGAGAGGGTAGGGAAAAGTGGAAAGCAGGGGAGAACGCGGCAGTCCTCGCGCCGGCGTGCTGAGCGCGGCGTAGGTGCGAGGACCGAAGCGCCAGCGAGGTGTTGCTTCAAAGCCTGTTCGGAGTCGACTAGCCAAAAAAAAAAAAAAAAAAAAAAGCCATCATGAAGTGGACTTCCTAACAGCATCTAAGACTAATTGCGGCAAGGGATCTGCAATTAGGTTTTCAACGGGCACGCGCTGGAATGGGGGGTGGGGGAAATGCAGATGCCGAAGAAAAAAAGAAAAATGTTAGTATCAAAATAGAGCAAAAACTGAGTTGCAGACATGTTCTGAGGGAGGAGAGTGGAAGAGGAAGAAGAAAGCATTGAGGGAGCCCTTTACAATATGGGGTTTGTTTGGAAAGATGTGAGCCTGCCGTACAGCAGCTCTCACAGACGTTATGAGCAGAATGAAATGCTCTTTCCTCCTCTCCCTCCGCTCCTCAGAAGATTATGGTTGTTCGTGGTACTGAGAGGTCTCAGATGAAATTTGTCTCCCCACTCCCATGCTTTTTGCAGTAGACAATACATTGCAGTGTGCCGTACACCTACTTGATCCGTTGTAGGTGTTGGTTCGTGTTCCAAGAGCCTGCAGCTGACACAGATCATTATTTCACCATCTTCTTAAACCAGTGTAAAGTGCTTTCTAAAAAGGATCTCCATTTTCCTCCTGCAGCTCATAACCAGCCCCTCGGACCCTCCCAATTGTTGACCCAAACGTACGTGAGGCCACGCGCATCAGCTCAGAGATGGTCGAAGCTAAAGCTAGCTCCGTTTCTTTTTGCTTTTGATCTCTTCCCAGAGCTGGTTCACCACACAGCCGTGTCAGCAGAGTGCATCTATGTTAATGTTTTAGTTTGGATTACGAGTGCCTCTTTGAACCAAGTCTCTAGGTCGTTCCAGCTTACCATGCTGTGATTCACATCGCAGAGGGATTTTAGAACAAATGATCTGAGCTGATTTGGGGTGAGACAAAAGCAGAAGAAGGGAGCGCACCTAAAGCACTCCGACCGCTAATGGTTGTCCATTAATGGACATTCGGTCTGCGGGACGAGAACACAACCAGCCCAAAGTAACACCCTTGAAAGAATTACAGCGTGGATGGCAGGTCCTCCGTCCAGCCCTACTGCTCGGTAAATCCATGCCTGCTATGCTGTCCTAGCTGCTAATGCAGAGGTGGACGTATGTGCCAGCAAAAGGGGGGAAGTGAGGCGGCACATGAATAAGCAGCCAGAGAAGGCAGGGCGAGACCTTTGGGGAGCAATGTCACTGCCAGATTCAAGAGACCATGAAATTGCAGCCACAGAGAGAACTGACGAACACTGAAAGGACAAGGGATGCCCCAAGGGCAAAGGATTGACTGAGGTTGCTAAGCAAAACTGGAAATAAAACCCAAGTCCCATACTGGACCACAGTCTCTCTACTCATTTTATATATCTGGGCCCATAAAAGGCCCAGAAGTAGGTTCAGCCCCTGCTCCACAACCTACAGGCCACCGCTGCTGACCTAAAAACCTGCTCCATGGCTTTCTCTCCCGCGTGCAGCTTGGCACGCAGCACCCTCTGAGCATGTTTATGCTGAAAGCTGTGTGGCAATGCAGAGTTATTTTCCCAAGCGGGTACCAGAAGCTCTCCAGATATGGAAGCAGAGAGCTCCCACATTTTCCTTCACCCTTTTTAGTCAGATTTTGCATGTAGCTCAGTGCCTTCTATGCGTTTGTACACAAAAGCTTCATGCAATATTTACGCAAAGCTTTTTCAACTATTTCTGTGCTGTTGTTCACTGTGCGATGTAGACGTTGCTTCAAAAACAAATTGCAGCACTAAATGAAATCTGTCTTAATGTTTAGATTTATTTATCTTGCCACTTAGCATTTGGTAGATTTCGGTCTGATTCCTCCCTCCCAAGTCACCTCTTCCGCTCTGAGGAGTATAAGATACTGCTCATCTCCTGAACTCCCTGCTGACATTTCTGTGTTCATCCTTCGCAGTGCATCGGTTCCAGGAAGGAAAAGAAACACAAGAACTGCCAAAACAGTCAACTGCCTACATCACACAGAGGGGAGAACGCAGCTTCGACTGAACCAGACTCACCGTGCGGCTAGGATCAGTGAAGAGGAAGGGAAGGGGAATCTGAAGAAGAGGAACTCGGGTTTCTCCCCATGGATGAAGGAATAATAGGGTGCCAGAGAAGCAGTGGGAATTAGAAGGCTGGACAGCGTGGGAGAAGGAGATGTGCAAGTGAGCAGCCAGCAAGACATGCCAAATTACCTGAATAGTAGAAGGAAAACAAGATGTGACTAAAGACACCACAAGTGAGGGGAGGGCCACAGAAGACTATTCAAGAACTAAGGATGCAGCTGAGCAGAGTGTAGGTCCTGGAGACAAGGGGAGGGAGAGCCAGGAAAGGCAGGGTTTGAAGGCAGCAGAAAGACCAAAGAGAATGAGCATAAAATACAGTCCCTTTAATTTAGTCAGGAAGGCACCGTTCAGAAAACAACAAAATAAAAGAGTCCATAAGCAGCAAGAGAAAAAGTCTGGCAATAGGTGGTGGAATATAGATGAAAGACAGAACCAGAAGAGGACAGTAAGGTGAGAAGATGGAGAAAAGGGTGCCTTTGCTAGCTATCGTCCCCACGTAAAACAAATATTTTAAGCACAGAAGGAACATGAGACTAAGACTGGTTTCTCCCCTCTCGGTTACGCTGCAGTCGATCATCCCAGTGAAAAACTAGTCTGAGATAAGAGGGAGGCCCCAATCCCCAGATTAGCTCTGACCAGACAGCCCTTGGAGGCCTCTATCTCAGCAAACCAAACATCTCAAAACTCTTAGCAAGGGCTAAGTAATAGGACTCTCACATGAAAAAAAATCCCCAAGTCCAAAACTGTCTTCCATTCCTCTCCTGGCTTGTGGCAACAGCTGAAGTACTCGCTCTTACACTCCTTTGTAAAGTTGCTGTTCCTTCACTGGGGTAATCAGCTGAAATCCTCCAAAACCAAATAATCCCAGGTTCCCCATCCTAAACTGGAACATAAAAACTACAAGGAGGGAGGCAGTGAGTTATCTGCAGGGAAGGAGAAGAGATGATGATTGAGGAGCTCTGTTGCTAGGATGTTATGAGAAGTGTAATTCTGTCTGGTACAGAGGCAGTTATGAAATGGCTCATCTTTTATGATTATCATGGTTCATCTCTTATGATTATACTATTAGGGGAAAGAAATGCTGTGTTCCCTTTGCATTTCATATATAGGGAATAAAGAGATGGTCTCTGCTCCATGTTGCTTACAAGACAAGAAAAAGCAGGTGGCTGCCATCCATAATATAAAAGGAGCCCTGAGTAAGCAGTGATTGGCACGATGGGAAGTGAATCCAAAACTCATAGCAAGGGGCAAGACTTTCTGATCCCCATCTCACCATTAATTTCCTTCCCACTGGGAGCAAACCCATACATCCCAATGCATACATTTGTCTTTCCCTCTTCCACCCCTGCTGATCATTAAATTCAGTTTAGATTAAATGAGGCCAATTATCACTTGTTACCTTTCCTAGGTTCGTTTCTGACCAGTCACACTAAAATGAGTGCAGGAAATTGCAGAAATTAAGAGGCACATTGCAATTCCCTGTTTGTAAAATGAAAGCAATTGCTTTCCTTGCTTATTGTAACACAGTCCGTCGGAGCCAGGGTGATACGTTACCCAGAAACATCCACCTGGGGACTATGCTTGAGACCCACAGCTGTCACGACGCCTCTGACACTTTATTTTAATCTATTCTAATGTTAATTTTCTAAGCATTTCTTAATTGCATTGGATAATATAATAGGGTATAAATCTTATCAGCAAATCAGACTGACATCGGTTCGTGTTATCATATTACCATGGTTACATTATTATTACAAGTGAACCTTGCGCTCATTACTAACCACAAACAATTCTAGCAAATAACCTAAACTGAAGCAAAATATCTTGGCAGTGTTTCCATTTTTTTGTCAAACAAAACCGATTTCTCTGGGTGATCGGTAGCTGCGGCATACCTATGATGCATTTTACTCTTCTCAGACTTCTGCAGCCTACATTTATTTCCTTGCATTTGTACGGCACCAAAACATTTCCATGCTGTCAACAAGACGCAGAGGCCAAATTCCTTAAACGCAGAAGGCGGAGTAGGATCTTTAACACAAACTCACAATATTCAGATGACAAGCACTACCCCAGCCTGTCAAAACATTACTACATTTAGCAGTTATGGCAAAACCTGGTAGTGACTGCTACATTAGGAACCATTGACAACTTGATTAGGTCCCTCAAGGGTCCAGTTTCCCCTCACTCTAATCTGATCTGACTGTGGTCTCCCACCAAAAGACACAGTCCCACCTTCCCTCACCCCCAGTGCCACTGCCCATGTGCCAGGTGAAGGGACAGACGTTTCCCATGGGGTCACTGCGATGATCTGACTCCCCTGATCCGATGTACAGGAGGGGAACACGCGCTGGAACCGGGGGGAATGGCGATGCTGTTCCTTTCCCAGCTCCTGACTGTTAGTTTGGGCATTTCCTACATTTGGCTCTTCCTCTGCTGCAGATCATCGTCCCACCAGCTGTGCAGGGACTGTGGCTGGAAAACAGATTGCTATCCTGATCTGAGTTGAAAAAACCTCTTCTTTCCTTTTTGTTAACCCAGATATTTCAACGATCCACTTTTAAGCATGAGCAGTTGCACTGGCACGACTGAGAAGGCAGAGTTGTACAGGAATGAAGAGACGAGAGCAGGAAACCCTCCAGCAATAACCTCCATCCAGAGGGAATGTGGAAGGAAGGATGGACTGTATGCAAAACAAGAAGTCACCCAGGAGGCCATGGAAGAGGATGCAGACAACAGCTGCTTGTGGGAAAGTGACTTTAGAGCTTCTCCAGACATTCCTGTCAGACTATGAGCCATGCAAAGACATTCGGGGGTTTTTTGCAGGCAGCAGCCCATCTGTTGAGTCAGGAAGAGGACTGATTTTGAATCACCCATTGCTGCCTCAAATGGTGTGGTGCTCTCTAAGGCCATGAGAGACCCAGTTCTGCTTAGCAAAGGAGCCAGAGCAGAGCAGAACCTCTGGAGGGCTGGTGAGCCCCGAGGCCAGCGAGGGTTCGCAGTGCTGCTCCAGCAATGCCTACTGCCCGCGTCAGGTGTCCAGCTGACAAGGAAGATGGAAAACTTGCTTCTAGTCCCTAGATTAGGGAAGGCGTGGGAGAGAATTGGATGGAAAGGGTGGAAAGCCAGGCAAGATCAGCTCCATTTTTACCTCTGTTTTAAGAATAAGAGAGGGTCTGATAAGGACAGCACAGAGAGGGGGAACATCGAGTTAAACAAACCAGTGTCACTCATGATGTTCACAGCTGACAAGAAGCAGAGCTTGAAGCTATCTCCCTCATTGTTCACTGTAAAGAAACTTTACCAGCATTTTAGCAAATCACCTAATACATCATGCCCTAATGCTAACTGATGGGGACTGCATTCCCTCCCCAGGCTCATGGACACTGTTCAAATGAAGTCAGAGCTGCACTGCTCCAAGTGACACTTTCTGTCTCACTTTTTTTTTTTTCTTTCTCCCTCATCACCAAGCAGATGATGTCAGTTGAGTTCTGATGCAATTACTTTTGATTTATCCTTACAATATCATGTCTGATGTCCTTGTACTTTGACTCCTTTTCTTCTCTTGGCCTGGATTTCATCTTTACATTTAAAAAAGCCTAACCTTTGGTGACACGGACTTCTGCTTAGTTTAATGCCTTCTGGCAGCCATGCTGCCAGTGTTCATCTCAGCACATCAGGCTGGGAAGAGCCTGCACCAGCATGGCCTTTGCAGAGGAATATCTATTCAACTGCGAATAATCAGCCATTGGGAGTGGAAGAATAGAAATGATGGGCTTAATTTACAGCTTGAGATTTAGACAGCCTGGGAAAGATTCCCAACAGAAGGAAGCGGAACAGCCTGAGGAGGAGAAAGCTTCTCCATCGTAAGATGTCTTTGACAAAAGGTGAGGCATGAATATGTCAGGATCGATAAGGACTCTTCAAGGGACAACAAGACACTGAGCATGAGCTCATGCTCTTCAGGTCCCACATTAACGTAGGCTCCAAAGGCAGCCAGTCCAGTAAAGCAAGTCCATGCAAAGGCCAAACCCAGTCCTACCACTGGCTGCCTTCCCTTCTCCTCTCCCTCTGCCTTCAGTACTCAATCTTCCCTAGAGAACCACGCATCCTTGCTTACCAGGAAAGGGAGTCCCACCGTACCTGCGCTTGGCTACACAGAGATCTCTCCTTCTTGCCATCACCAATACCCCCGACCCAGCCTTCCGAGACCTACCCCTGGCAGCCTGCACAGAGAACCACTCATGCTGCTGAGCCCTCCCTTGCTCCTCCACGTTGCTAAGACCCTCTGCTCCTCCAGCAAAACCCACCTGCGTTCCCCTCTCAGCTCCTCATGCCCAGCAGCCCCACTCTGCTCCAGCTCTCTGCTGAGAGCAAGGAGGGCAGAACGGGTCTCACCTCCAGCCTTCCTTTTCCCCTGGGCTGCAGCAGAAGGACATCCACGCAGGGGTAGGGAGGAGGGAGGCAAAGCGCAGCAGGGCAAGAGAGGCAATGCTCTGGCCGGCTCTGCTTTGGGGACACTGCAAAACCACGGTAACATTGCTACTATAATTCAGTAAAGCAACAGTAAAGCTCTCTTGTTACGCAGTGGTGTAGCACTGTTTTAGCCTGGGTGAACACTTACCCCACACAGGGCTAACCTAGCCAGCTAATGTATGGTCGGTAGTGAAGGTATGGCAATAGTGACACCTGTGTGGCCCAAATATTTTGTCCCAAACAGGCTTGTATATTTCATGCTCTCCTTGCTAGCTGAATCATTGTGCCTACCTCACCACACATCCATAAACAGCTCAGCTTTCAACCCAGGACCAGAGAGGTTCATGCTCAAAGTAGTAAGCCCTTCCCAGAAGAAAGGACATAATCTGCAGCACAATTTGCATTCAAACTGCCTGCGACGAAGGCAGAGCTGGCTGCGGTTGTGCTCTTTGGATGGCCTTGGGACCCCTCACCTGAAGCAGGCCACCTGATGGGAGCCTGGAGCTGGGCAGAAATGCTCACGGGGAGGCTTTCCGATCAAGCCTTCCTGCACGCTGTGGGAAGCCGGGTAAGATCAAACTGTGTCCACAACAGGTTTTAGTTCATACAAACCTGACAGTAACAGCAAGGACCTGTGGGGTTTTTTTCCTCAGCAAATTCTAACCCTACAGCCTTTAAAGGAGTTCATTTAGTCTCAGCTGATGCTCACTTGGACAAAGGCCCCTTTACATCAGCTTTACTGCCAGTGAAAAACAGCCCTTGAATATGAATCGGAGGCAATCTGCATGTATCTTGTTTGCACCAAACAGCACATTTTATGAAGTGGCTTTTAACTTCTTTTGGATATGGGCAAGCTGAGGTGGGCTAAATGACTCAACCAAGGTCACAAGACTTCAGTGGCGGAGGCAGAAGAGATTAGGTGTACCATGCCCTGTCATTTGGGCTCTCCCTTTAAACCAGAAGTCGTCACACCCATAAAGGAAGAAGGCTCAAAAGATCTTGTGGTAGTATCGGTCTGCTAGGCAGTCCTCGGTGCATCGCTTCACTCATCGCTATCTCACACTCACATTCTTTGCATCAGAGAACTTAATTTTGCAATTAAGAACTTAACCTAAAATCTTAAGCTTCATCTCCACCCATTGCCTCTCCTGGTTTTCTATACTCAGAGGGTTAACAGGAGTGAGTCTCATTTAGTGTATAACAACAAGTCAAGGAACCACTAAAAAAACCCCCAGCGTAAATCTCTTTGCCTGAAACAATTCCCTTTCCACTGTGCTGGGGAGAACAAACACAGACCTCTTGCTGTCGCTTAAGGCACGTGCCTGGAGGAAGGCGAGTTGTCACTGGCTCCAGGCTTTGCATCAGTGAGTCCCATAAAACTTGGAAGGTCAGGTGTGCAGTCATGGAGCCTGTGACACATAAACAGCGGGATCTGAATCGGAACAGATAGGGCTCTGGAGAAACTTGCTGTCAGTCTCTAAGCCTTATCTTAAAACCTGAGCTGAGAAACTGCCGCACACAAAAGGCTGGCTTTGAATTCAGGTGCAAACTGACCTGCAATGGTACCTGAATCTCTGTTGTTCGCATTGTTCCACCATTTTTTGAGTATTGAGGCTCTTACCAATAATCTTCTTTAATGAAGGCGTTGTCCTGGAAGAACACATTTTCTATCAACGCAGGCATCTGCAAACCTGCAAGAGAAAAGAATGGCATTTCAATTTCCAGAAATTATTGGCCCAAAACTTTAATCTGAATCTCACAGCTGAGCTGTTGATTCAGGGCGTGCTGCATCTTTGCGTTACCATTTGCTGTATTAGCATCAGATGTGCAGACAGGAACATTTTCTTAGAAAAATAGCCTGCAACAGCAAGGCAGCGCTGGGGAAGTTAGTTCGTTTCAAAAGATGTTGGCATTGCAAATCAAAGCCTTTCTCTCATATGGCACTGTTAGTCATGGGACAGCGCTGCCAGCCCTGTCCCGGGACCGACTCGGCAGCCAGCCTGCCTGTCCCTCCAGACCCGGGAGAGGACACAGAGGGGGAGGGCTGCATCTGGTTTGTCCGGAGAAAGCCGCTCCAGTCCTGCGATTTTAACTTTGTCTTTCCTTTGAAAGGAAACCTAGTTTCTGGTAACCATTTTGGTGCCTCTGCAATAGGCTGAAATTGTTGCCCAGAACTGTTCCCGCTTTTCAGATGATTACCTCCAAGTGGCTCTCAGATTCCAACTGTTCGTCTCATGCATAATGTATTTCATTTCAAGCCTTTCATCTGTGCATAAGCTTTCCATCTATTTCCATCCTGGTCTCAGACTCTCTTTTACCTGTAAAGCAGGAAAAGTCGCTATTTTCCCCCCTTCTTTCTGGAGCCTCATTTTTCTCAAACACTGCTTGCCAGTTCCAGCTCTTTTGCCACCAGAACACTATTTCAGGGGATGAGGTTCATATCCATCCTCTTGTCGCAGACTTTTGGGGACACCTCCTTTCCGGCAGCATCTACGTTGGCTGAAAAGCTCCCTGCCTGCGGCTACTCTCTGTTCCCTGCTGTGGGTGACAGATCAGCCAGCTGTGTTCCTCTGATCACTCCCTAACCCACGTCACCCCCGGGAAGGCAGCTTAGCTCATCCTCACCCGCTCCTTTTAACCAAACTGACTTCAGGGGCTCTCACAGCAAGGAGAAGCTGGATACGAGGAGCAGCACAGCAGCCAGCAAAAGAGGATATCCGAAGGCCTGCAGTGTGCCTGTCCACTTGGACCAGCAAACCAGTGTCACGCTTTGACATCCCGATATTGCCGTGCTGCCTTGAGATCACGGATGGAAACTGCAGGACAGCTGAACTTCTCTAGGAGTCGTGCCGGGGCGTGTGTTAAATGTCCATAACTCCCCGTGCTCTCTTCATAATCACCTGGTGGCCAGGGACAAGTCATTTAGATGATTTGGAATAGCAATGAGAGCACATTTAGAGAAACAAGCCTTCAAAGCAGGAATGCAGAGCTCAGCAGTCAAACATCCAGCAGTATCTGGATGCCACTTCTTTTCCAAATCCTTTCAGATGCAGCCTAAGGGGTTAGTATTGACTTTAAAAGCCAGGGGCCCTGATTCAACAAAAACAGCTAAGCACTTAATAACATTAAGCACATGCTCAAGTCTCTTCCTATTCAACAAAGCACTTAAGCACATACTTCACCCCTCTTAGATGGCCCAGAACCAAAACACTGGGTTCTCAGAATTTCTTCAACCTTTATTTAATTTTGGAGGAGGGACAGGAATTTGAACCTTGATCCATGTTTTGCAAAGGGTCCCTATTTGCAAGTGAGTCAGACTCCAGCTCCAGACCTACACACCCAAATGCTGGCACATTCGTGTTTTGGATTGGGATCTGAATTTTTCAGCCTGCGCCTCACTCTGATCTATGCTTCATTCTATGTTCATTGACGAGATTGAACTGCAGGCAGGGAGCTGTTAAACCACGTTTCTGTGCAAGGCTTAAACTGATGATACTTTCCCCAGCTCCACCTAACTGAGATGCAAACCTGAGTCACCACCTCGGTGTATAGCGCGCAGATGCTCAGCCTAGGAGTGTGCGGGATTTGCACAGCTCCTCCAATTTAGCTGCTCTTCCGAAAACTTCAACCCACCACAGCCCAGCTCCATAGCCCGACTCCCAGAGTCATGTGAAATCTGCAGCCTTTGGTTATTATTAAAATGTCATATACTATTCACTTAGTGGTTGCAGAGGGAAAGTGCAAAGGGAGCGAGCCCGGCGTGCTGTGAGCCCACCGGGGGATGCAGCCGAGGAAGGGGACTGACAGCCAAGAGGGAGAGCCTTGATCTGCCTCCGAGCTGTTCTTTCAAGCTGAGGCAAACGTCACCACATTGCTTTGCGCACATTTCCAAATGTCGCCGATTCCTCCAACACCTTCTCCCTGCTCTCCCCCCCTTTTTTTTTTTGTTTTAAATTTTGATTTGTTTATAAAAAAAAAGCTGAGATCCTCCAGAGGGAAGCAGCAGGCATCAGGGAAAGTAGCAAACAAATAAAGAAATCAAAACAAAAACAGCTGGGCCATGCAGCTAAATCCGAGCCCGCTTCGCCTCTCAAACCAGTGCCAGTCACATCTCAGTGCGTGGAGCTCAACTCTTCTCCTCTCTTGCTTTGGCAAGGGAGCTCCAGGGCTGCTGGCAGGGCAGAATAAAGCTACGAAATAAAAGGCCAGGCTTGTTCCAGGGAGACCGAAAACAAATAGACTGCCAGTTGTCTGAGCGAGCAGGGCAAGCGGTACTCAGACACCTAAGGCGGCAGGAGGAGGTGAGAGCCCTCCCATCAGCGTTACCAGTTACCTGGAGGAGGAAGAAAATAAACCTGGTTAAAAAGAAAAGGCAGAATTCAAATAGCTGCATCATGGGCCTGCCGGGAAGAGCATCACTGGAGGGTTTGCTTATTAAATGGTTGCCAGAGGGACAAGAGGAGGAAGGAGCATCCAGCCAAGGGCTATAGGGCCCATAAGGAGGCTGTCACTTTGAGCAACAAAAGGCCGAGGGAACCAGTTGGCCCTTCCTTGCTGGTCACGGCAGCGAGAACGCCAGGAAAGTCAGAGCAGCTGGAGGGACTGGTTCAATCAGGCTTCCCTCCATGGCTGCTGGGGACCGATAGACATCCAAACAGCTCTTGTCCTTCCCAGGCAGCTGGACTCAAGGGGAGACAGGCACAAAGACTAAACGTGAGACAACTAATGAGGAGAGGCAGGCATGACAACTGCCTTGCGGGCAATAACTGCCTTAAACCTGCCCTGTTAATTGGCTTTCCACTATACCTGCTCCGAACAAAGGCACGTGGGCTGGAGGCACCGAGCGTCCTTCAGTTGGGTGGCAGATAAAGAGGCTGAAGTAAATGCCCCGTCTTACTGAGCGGGAAGCGGAGATGGGGAGACCTGCCTGAGCTAAGGCACGGAGATGAGAACAGAGCTGGCACATGCACACGAATCTTACTAGTCACCATCTGGCGCTACTGCCGCAAGATCAGGCTCCTTCGCACCACCGGATGACACTTGAACAGGGGATTCCTCCTGGGGAAGATCAGACCTGGAAAACTTGAAGAAAAAAAAATAAAATAAGAAAATTAACAACTCCTTGCAGCCCAGCAGCACTTTGAGAACTTGTCATGCTCAGCTGGGCTCGGCCGTGTTGCTGGGAAGCGGTGCCGTCAGCTCTGCCTCGGCGGTGGTGATGCCGAGGTGCGCTGGTTCGGCAGACCATTTCCCAGCCTTTGGAAATGGATGACATCCTGGTGCGATGAGCTCTCAGAATTACCCCGCTGCATTGCAAGAGACAAACACAGCACCCTGCATCGTTGTGATGAGGCAAGAATTTTATCTTTCAAGGATGTGAAGGCACTAACCACAGTATATTTGAGAGGGCCACAGTGTTGGGAAGGACTGGATGGCAAGTGTTGGTACAATAACAAGGGTTTGGCTCCTGGGTGTCACTCACTGCCCTAGATGCCATTCCCTGTCCTCTCCCGTCCTGCTCTGAAGCCAAAGCAAGATAAAAGGTGGGGAGAGGATGGACCCAGCCCAAGAACCACATCCAGACCATAGGGTGCTGGCTGGATTGTGCTAGTCTGCTCAGACCTTCCCCACCATTCCCCAGATCACAGGTCATTTCCAATTAGGGGCACCAACCCTAAATGTGGGTGCAACCCCGGGTTTACCACAGCAGGGGTGTTGCCAGCACTTCCAGCTTAATGCACAAAGCCCCGATGATCAACACTGGCTTAGCCGAGAAGCAGAAGGAAAGCTCCAAAGGCTGTTACCCTCTCTTGTCTTTCCCAACCACTCCCAGCAGCTTATCCAGGCAACCTCTTAACTAAAGTGACCAAAAAACCATCTTTCATTCTTGTCCCCTAGTTCGTACACTGGCTTATTTTCTATCCTAAAATTGCCGAGACCATCGGAAACCTTTGGAGAGCACACGATGGCTGCAGCAGCCACCCTCGGAGATTTATGAGGGCAGCAAGCTCTTGGTTTCCCTGGTCACCCTCAGAGGATTTACAGCCCCATGCATTGAGAATGAACAAAGACCTGCTGTTCCTCATCAGAGACCTTATGATTCTGTCTGTGGGGAGGAGGCTTCAAACATAGATAACCTTTGCAAGGAGAAATAGCCATTCCTGGATGTAACGTGAGAGATAGGCAGAAAGAAAAGCATCCACAGTGCTCTGGGAAATCTCAGAAAATGAAGCTGGGAGTTTGCGTTTTTTGTAAGGGTGGAGAAGAAAGGTTAGTCGTGGGGCAGCGGGAGCAGGAAAGGAGGTCGGTAGCAGGGTTTGTTCATGTGAATTTGGCTTCTGGGCCGATTTTCTCTTGGATGTGACACAATTAAAAGTTGCTTCTGCACAGGACTCAAGTTCCAGCTTCTTCTTCTATCTACAGAGCACACGGTGCCTTGAGGTCTGCACCAGTAGTCTTGGACTCCCGTTTTGAGCAGGCTACGCTCTTTGACATACAGATACGATGCACCTATGGGCAGGTTTTGGAGTACAAAGGCTGATAAACTTTCAAAGGCTTCGCTGGAGCCTGTGCACTTTGCCCCTCTATCTGTGCTGGGGCTCTGATCTTCCTGTAATCAAGAAGAGCACTTCCAGCAATACTTTCTAAAAGACTGTGCTACACAGCCGTGACCTGTATGGTTTTCCTCTCAGCTTGTTATCCAGTCTTAAACGACTGGCATGAGACTTGCACTCAGCCAAAATACTTGATTCCGCTAATGGATCTGACCATGAATCCCACACAGCTGTTTACTGTACCCTTTGTATTGGAGTCATCAATGAAGGAGGAAGGACGGTAAACAGTAATTATTATGCAGATTTCAAAGAGAAGTGCATCTGTGCCTTTGGTTTCTGCTTTGTTTGGTGACACCTTCACAGGACAAAGTGGAGTTTTTTCCTTAACCCTTAAATGAGCAGGGGAAGTATGAATTTGTTGTGATACTAACTGTCATATGCATTTAAAAAAAACCCAACAAACTAACAACGAACAGTAACGCCATTCCCTGGGACTGAAGATGCTGCATCTCAGTAAGTGGCTTCCTGGAGGAATATATCCACAAAGGAGCAAATTCCCATTCTAATTAGAAGGGAATCTCTGAGACAAGCTTTTCCATGAAGGAAACAAAAAAGCAGAGCTGACACATCTAATGCATATATTAACACTAAAGACATGGAAATTAATTGGATTTATTACTAGTCACAGCTGCAAAGATGGCTCATTTCTAAGTTTATTTTACAGAAAGTGGCGGGAGGAGTGGGATTTAATAGTCATCTCAGTTAAGGTAATGAGCCAAAACTAATGGTCTCTTCTTGTTTAGAGAGGCCCCAGCTCAGTGGAGCACCTAAGCATGTGTGCAGCTCTCACCGTGGTTTCCAGGGGATGCTTTGCATCTGCTGGAGTGTTTGTTGATGAGTAGGATGCTTACAGACGCTTACGGTCTGGGAGGAAGAGGAAGCATTTTTCTGAATGGCAGTCAAAATCAATGGGATGATCAGTTAGGATCATCCCATGTTGCCACTTCTGTCCAGAAGAGAGGAAATGACTTTCCAGAGAAGAAAAAAGACAATGAGAAACTCAGCGTCATGAGGAGTTCCCTGCTGTCTTTAAGTTCTTAGTGTGAAAACAACAAAATCTCTCCCTGCACTTGCAGGTGATGAAGTGCAACAGAGGGTCCGGCAGGACTCACCCCCTATGCACAGGGCACAGCTGGGACAGAGGTGACGGCACAAATACAGTGAAATTAATTGCATTTCAATTATAAATCGAAACTAAGTGAATCCAGCCTGCCTACAAAGAGTTTTTCAGCTGTTCCAGAAAGATGGCTGGATCCTGCAAGAAGGCTAGTTGCTGGAAGGACTGGGGCTGGGCTTTCTGCTGTGACCAAGCTGCAGAAGGACCATCATTCCTTTTTTTCCTTTTTTCCTCTCTCCCTCTCCTGACTGCAGGGTCTCATGCCCTCCCTAGCCCAGCAGAGCACAGACTTTTTCTTCCCCCCCCCCCAGGTTAGTTTTCTGCTATTTTAACAAGCCGAACCAGCTTTCTAAGGGGTTAGGTCCATTCCAAAAGAAAGCCATAGCTACCTTGTGATGGCTCCAGCAGACACACCACTGAGATGGGAAGCCAGGAGCCCAGCTGCAGCTCAATACCGGCACCAATGTCCCTAAATCACAGCCTCTCTCATGGTTTCTAGGCCACATCACTTGAAAGGATGCTGAAAAGGTACCCAAAGGAGATTTCAGAGATCCCTCCTCTCCTGTGGATGAAGAAAAACAGAAGGTGTTCGATGGGAAAACTGACCGTGGAAGTGGCAAGGTGGGTGTCATTTGCAAAGTACTTATCTCGCCTCTCCATAAGAGGGTTTGAAGGATTTTGGTAGCTTCCTTCCCAAATTGGAAACCAATTTTCTGAGGCAAAGACAGGCTGCCTTAGGAAGGGAGGTGTTAGACTAACAACAAAAGGGAAAGGTGCAAAGAGGGGACAAATGGAAACTCATTTAGCACATAATGAAGGTGCTGAGAACAAAATTAATCAAAGCAAAGAAGGAAGTGGAGAGAAATTCTTTCATCACCTATCCACCAAAGGTAGGTCCTGGCTAATAAATGGGAATTACTGTTGTACAGGCAAAAATTTGGCCCAGCTGGAAAGATGGAAACCTGGTGGGAAGCTGATTGGAGTGTTAAAATCATGGCTTTTAGGAAGGCTGAAGTAGGGACAAGATGGAGAACTGTTAGAAATAGGATCAAGAGCATCCAGGTCATTGGACTCAGTAGTAAATTAATCTGAAAATTGACGGCTCAATCATCTAAAATAGAAAGCACAAAATAGACCAACCAGTATCTGCAGTGGAGCACAAAATCAAACCTGGGAACCATCTGAACATCTCCCTGAGCAGCTGCCAAAGGCAAGGAGGGGAAAAGGGCCAGATTGTCACGGGGAAACTTCAAATGGAGCGAATTCTGCAGGAAAGCTGCCTGCAGCACTGAAACAGCCTCCGTATTTGTAAAGATGATGGTGATTATTTCCTATCTCAAAAGAACTCATACATCCAACAGGGGAGAATTGTATATTAGACCTTTTTTCTTGGCAGATACAGAGAATTTGATCACAGGACTAAAAACGCACAGTAGCTTAGGTAGGAAGTGATTGCCATCTGAAAACATATGTTATTTGCAGACAGGATAAAATCAAACCCAGTAAGATATTGCCTTGCTGCTCTCCCAGGCTGCTGTTACAAACCTGAAAACAATCATGAGCCAAATCAGTTCAGAGAAAGAATTTAAACAGGAAAAATAAAACAAAACAAAACAAACAAACAAAACCCCCAAAACCAAACCAAACCAAAACAAACCCAAAGAATAACAATTGGGGAATATTGAAGAATATTTCTCTATACTGACCAAAAGGCAAAATCCAACAACCAAGAGACTATTACAGTGGTTAAAACAACAACCCCTTCTTCACCAAGAGGAGAATAGAAATACCCTTTATGAAACAAATGGGGAACAGGGAAGCCGAAGACAGTAAATTCAAATCAGAAGGTAGGATATATAGATTATCCATATGGGAAACAAAAGGGCACAAGAAGCAGGAGACAGCCAAGAGAATTAGGGCAATTGCAGCATTTTTTTTTTTAAACTACAGGGAAACTTCTTGTTTTCCATGCAGGGAGAAATAACCCTGCAGAAAAGGCAGCAATGTAAAAGCAACATTTTTGATGTGTGTCCCTTGAAAACAGCCAGATGGTAAGGTTAGATCATATGGGGCTGATGACATACTTTTCACTCCAGTGGTAACTAGGGTGATCATTAGACAGAGCCTAGATATTTTTAAATAAACGGTTTGTACAACATGCAGCTAGGCAGAACTGTCTATGCTGGGCTTTTACCTTGAAATTTCCCATTGCTGCTTTGTTGACACGAGCAGCACTGGGAGTTTCTGCGCAGAGGCATGGCCAAAACGTATGTTAGGTAAGAATGGGTAATGCAACACCTAAAACACTGGGAGTAGCCTTACGGTAAATCTCTCCCATATCTTCCCTGGTAGATACGAGTCAGTTCTCCCATTGGCAAACAGATCTTTCCCGTTCTCATAAAGACCGGTGGAGTTTGCCTCCTGGATCCCGGAGATTAAATCTCACAAGGAGCCCGTGCTGTTGTTGCTGGACACTGCCCTCGGAGCAGCGAGGAGGACCAGGGCATGGGGTGGGACAGGATCTTGCTGACACTCCCTTACAGCTCCTGGCCTTGGGATTCGCTGTGGGATCAGTGTTTGCCTTTCCAGCTGGACACTCCCAAACCCACTTCATCTGGGTTTGTTAGCAAAGATCGTTTATTGCAAAGCCGGTTTAGAAACTCCATGTAAATAATCCTCAGCCTCTTCCCTGTTATTTAGCAGAGGTGCAGCCCTCCAGGGAGCTCCCAAAACATCCTCAGAGTTGCCGGAAAGGCAGACTTAGTCTCTCACTGATGGAGACAGATCCAGGCGAAGGGTGAGCCGAGGGCAGCTCGATGAGCACATGGCCGGGCTCACTTCCAAAACAAGGCACCGCTCTGCTCTCCACCTCCCTGACCAAGCCCACGCTGACCGCCTTCCCATGCACGCAGGCAGATCCTCTTTTCAAGATGGGGGGACTGATGCTTCATGGCGCTGCTGCGCGCTGGTGGCCATCCAGCTACTGTCCCACAAAGCCGTCCCCATTTCCACCGCAGCTGCATGGAAATCAGCCTGTGTAAACGTATCCCATGGGCCACCGTTGGCTCCACAGTCAGTACCTGAGCCGCCCCACTCATGGGACACGTGCAGAGGCATGTACCAGTTGGTATCTTCAACTTCCAGTGCCTTAAGAAAGAAGCAAATCTATGGAGATTTGCACAGGCACAGGTCTTCTGTATTTGTGCAGCCGTGGTGAGACAAGTCTCTAAACAATGTCCATACACACCCACCTCCACTTTCCCAGAAAACGCCTGTTACACCACTACAGAAAAAAATCCCCTCGTTTATTAACTATTAATGAAAGCATTCTCCCAAGAGGTGGGAAGGAACAGGAAAGCCGATGAGCCCAACCCAGCTTACCAGAGCCAGAGATGTGGGGTGTGCAGTGCCAAGCAGCGATTGATGCAACGTGAGCGGTCCTGAGCCAGTAAACAGAAAAGACCTGGCCTGGTGAAAGACAAGCCTAAATCCCATGGGTGTACAGCTAGGGGCTGGCCAAAAGCTTTAGGACAAAAAGCAAAGAGCAAAGCTACGTACCTTGAGTCCACCATGAACCGCACCATGCTCCTGGGTGCTGCTGGCTACAGTATATCAGTTCCGATTAATATGGACTGTTATTTAGCAAGGGAACAAGTCGGAGGAATAATATACTCCAGATTCATTACTGTCAGCTCGCTCAGAATTATGTGTATTAATGACCAGATTATATCTGTTTATATAATACAAATTACCATAGAGTGACTGCAGGCATTGAAACGCTCCTTGTCTGTTTGACACACATAAATAATGGAGGAGCTCACGCTGCATTTGGTACACATGACTAACCTTTTATCCCCGGCACCCCGGTGCAGGCTGGAGAAATGACTCGGGTTTCAAATTCCTCGCTCCAGCTGTCATTAGCCTCGCAAAGTGTTAGCGAATCGGCGGCTAATTGATGTCCTTGTTGGACATTATTTTATTAGTCAGGCCTGGTGAGCATCAAGTGGAATTTTAATGCCCTTCTATCCTTGGGCCCGCGTGGCTGTAAGTATTAAGGCTTGTAAATAATTAACTGCACTCTAAGAGTTCTAGGAAGGGGCAAATAAGTTATTCTGTGGGTTCGGGCTGCTCCAGCTGGCCCTGGTGTTGTGACCAACATAGGCTCCTAGTAGGGATGAGTTGAGCTCTCCGCGGGGTGGAAAAAACAGCCCAGACCTCGGTCGCTCGGCGATGGTGGTTTATCAACCAGTTCTGGGGTTCACATCGTCCTTGGGTGTGGATGGTCCTCAGGGAAGCTGCCGTGGTGAAAAAGGAGAACCAGGAGTTTGCAAATAGCCTTGAGAGAAGGTTCAAATGAAGGCTCAGGGGATAAAGCTGCCCGGTGCTTGTTGCTGCACCAAAAATACATCATTGCGTCAAGCTGTCCCCAACATGTGGTGAGGAATAAAGGATTTTCACAACCCGCTGTGAGCTTCTGGCTTGTCTGAAAACCCACGTGCCGGGTCACGGAGGGGTTGGGGCTTAATGGCTGTGTCGCTCATCAGTCGGGGCACCGAGCGGCAAACCCATGCTGGTCCTGAGCGCCTTTCAGCAGCGAGACCGCAGCTGGGGCACCCAGGGTGAAATCAAACCCCTCCGCGAGTGTGGGGAGGAAGGTTTCACTTTGACAGTCTGCATGCAGAGCATGTTGCTTTGAAAACACTAGCCTTTTTGCTTCTACTTTTTGCTTTAAAACTGGGTAAATAACCTGAAAATGAGCACAGATTTATAAATCAAGGACAACAAATATTTTTGCTCGGGTTGAAAGGAAATTTTGAGAATATTTTCCTTTTTAAAATTTCATCCATTTTTTTCCCCCCTTTTCGTTTTTTAACAGCACTGGGAAGTCCACTATAAACCCAGACCTCCCAAGCTCACAGCCGGGTGGATGTCCTCAGTACCATCCCCTGCTCATCTCTTGGGAATTCTCCCCTTCCTTTCCCTCCTCTAGCCATCTCCCTGTAACCCCTCTGGAGCAGGAATCATCTCTTCCTACATGAGTATTCTGCATTTGTTCTCAAAGAGAGCCTCTGAGGCAATAGCGCAATGCGAAAAATAAATAATTTAAAATAAAACCTTCCTCAGTCTCATAAGATCCTTACTCCAGCCCTGCTTACGTACTGCACGGGCTTTCCAGGAGCTGAGTAAAAATGAACAGAGAACTTGGGCACACCAGGCTATTCATACATTAGGCAATAATTATAATGTATATTAACTGCCTGGGTGTTGAAAGAGTCCCAGCATGAGATTGCTTCTCTAATAGGAGACAGAAGTGATAAAAGACAGTAATAGATTGCCTTTCAGATGTGGAATTAAAAGCAGCAACTCATCAGATTATTTTTTTTTCACAGCCTCTAATCGCAAGTAGTTTCTTTTCAAGTCAGATTTCCATTTCCAAGGCTAAGCTCGGTAACACAAACAGAAATTAAAGGGGGGGTGGGGAGGGGGGTCCTATTCTGACGTCTCCGGCATCACAGGAACGGGGAGTAACTGCGTTCAGCTCAGCAGTGCTGCCCAGCCGGAGCGGGAGCCCAGGAACCAGCCCACCTAGGCAGCCTTCTGAAGAGACTATCATCAAAAGATCAGGCTTTGGCAGCTTTTTTTTTTTTTTTTTTTTTTTAAATGCTAGCTGCAGCCACTAAATTTCCTTTCTTAAGAGATAGCCTAGAAGATAAAGCTTTTGAATTAGAGCAATCAAACAAAAAAATGAAGTTACTTCAAAGCAGTGGCGGAGATTCTTAAAAACTGACATTTCCACTTACTGATCTAGTTTGTCTCTAGCAAGGAATGCTTTCCAGACAATTTTGGCTGCTGTTTTTAGGAGAAAAGTATAGAAAGCAGGAGAAGAAAAAGCTGGATTTTAGCTGAGCTGGGAAGCACAGTAAATAACATTCATTAGGTACTCCTGGACATTTTTAATGACTCAGAGTTTTAAATCGTTCATTCAACATCTTTACGGGCCAAAATATAGTATGGTTTCAAACTCAAATCCTTTGGCAGGAGCTGCATAATCCATAAAACATTGGAAGGGGGAGTACAGGGGGAGAGGAAAGGAGGTATAAACTCAGGCTGAGAATAGTGTTGCTGGTCAAATTTCATCTAAATCGGCCACAAAGTCCACTTTTCTCTGTATTGATGGCCCCTAAAAATAAAGGAGTCCAGAGCACCTCCGTCTTTCCACCCCCAAAGCCTGGACCAGCACAACCACGTGCACATTTTGGCTCCCAGTGCTCCCAGAGACCCCAAGCACGGGTTAACCAGGTTTCACCGCCCGCGTTTATAGTAGCTGAGCTCTTAAACACAGATGGCGATTTGGATCCGGCAGCACAAAAGCTGCATTTTTTTTTTTTTTTTTCCACTGTGCTGTCCATTTACCTTGGATGGGAAATAAGCTCTTCAGCAGCTGGGACTTGTTTGTGCCCCAACGCTGCTCCTGGGGAGCTGGGGCAATTGAAGGCAAAGCCTCGCAGCTTGGTCACGGATCTCCTCGAGGAACGTGGGCACCCAAGAGCTTTTCTGGAGCCCAGGGGCTGGGTTTGGGTGCACCCCTATGGGGTATAGTCACAGCCACCTACTGGGAAGTTCATCCCCTTGCCCAGCCTCACCAGGTTGAGGCTGGTTATGGTGGTTTATCGCACCCGTAGCAATCTCTGATGCCAGTTAAAGGAAGTTTTCAGGGTGCTGGAATGGGCAGAAACGTGAAGCCCATACCCAGAGCCCAGCACAGCCGTCGTTGGCAGGAGGCACGGTCGGTGGGCATGGATGATGGTTGGACTCGATGATCTTGAAGGTCTTTTCCAACCTAAATGATTCCATGATGATTCTATGAGGCCTTCTGGCTGACGGAAGACGCGAGCTCACGTGGCACAGACCTTGCAGCAGCGGCAAGCGGTGACACGGACCAAGTGACACCAGCTCTGCCACAACCCAGAGCCCCCCCCCCCCCCCCAGACCGAGCCACAGCTGCCCTGCAGCAAACCCCCAGACCCCAGCTGTGCCAGCACGGAGGGGAGCAAAAGCTCTGCGTCCTGGGGGAGAGAAACCTGATACAACTGGGCTGCCCTGTTCCCCAAAAAGGGCTTGCTCCCGCAAACCCCGTTGCACCACCTGGCAGGGAGGGAGCGGGGAGAGGGCGGCATCTGGCAGCTGGGGAGGATGGAGAAATCGTGGCGGAGCATTAAAGGCAGCGCCCGTCGACCCGAGGGCTGTTTACAGGCATCTATCTCGCTGCTGGCTCTGTCCCCAGGGACACACACCCAGGCAGGGCTCCTTGAGGAAAACACCCTGTGGAGGAGATTTTAAGGAAAGTCTTCAGCATTTTGGGAACGGGAGCAGGCTGGGGGTGCTGTAAAGGCACCAGCTCACCCTGGGGCAGGAGCCTGGAGCTGAGATGACTTTGGTCGTTTTGGTATGAAAGCGCTTGGGATAAGCGTGGTTGGGGGCCCAGGTCTCACCTCCAGCGGTGTAAATCAGGAAGGCATCCGCTGCCGTCCGCAGGGGCACGGCAGCAGGGCAAGGCTGTGACGTTTGTCCAGGGGTGATGAGAAGCAGGGAAGATGCTTTTCTGTACGTCGGTTTGACGAACATGGTGTTGTGGTTAAGAGACGTCTGGAAGAGCCCTTGCGAGGGGAAAGGAAGGGAACACGCAGGATTTCCCGTTTATCAGCTGTAACCACCTCTTCCATCTCCGCTGTCAGACAAGAAAGAGTTTGCAGGAAGGCGCTGTGGTCTGGGCAGGAAAGGGATTTCGTCCCTATCACACCACACTGCGGCACATCAGGCCCCGCTGATGGTTTGCCGGGCTCAGACATGCTTTGCCTGGATCAGGCTTTGCAGCCATGTGCGTTTAATTGCAGCGGCATCGCAGCCGTGCGGATTACCCAACGCGTTCACCAGCTGGATATCGAACCTGTAGTCAAAACCAAAAGCCTGCAAGTACAGAGTGTCTCACCGCACTCCAGCTTGGCTCTGCTCCCCAACTCGGCTCATTCCTCCAGAGACAAAAGGCTCAAGCCCTGTGGCCGTTTACTTCGCAGAAATAGGATCAGGACCTAAAAGTAGCCATTAACCCCCCTCCAAAAAGTCCCCAGGGATTAATTTTTGTTGCTAAACGCTCTCCTCCTGCTCCCCCTTCCTCCCAGTATCCTGTTGCATGGAGAGCTCTAGGCACAAAAAAATGCACAGCTGAAAATGAAGCATCCCCCTCCGAGAAAATAAGGAAACCAACTCAGTAGTGATCCCTTCCCTCTACTGCCCCATGTGCTAAACCCATTGGAGATGAGCAGCGCAGACTAAGAAACCCCAGGACTTCCCATTTTCTTGCTCTTTTATGATTACATGTCCCCGCTACAAGTAGGCAATAAAATCCTGCAGCCGCATCAACAAAATTAGATCAATTCCACGGTTACATATCTGCCTTTAAACCTGACCAAATAACTCCTCGTCCTAAGGAACCTGGGGAATAGCTCTTTATACGGAGAGCACGAAAGGAGATAGAATCGAATTAAAGATTCATTCAAATTAAAAGGTTCCATTTTAAAAGAGGCAGGGCCAAGCGAGAAGGAGCTGGGGAACGTATTTCTTAATGAGCTCAGTGGCAGGAGTATCTTTAATAATAGATCTGATGGGGGAACCATGTAACCCAGCAGCGCACGAGGCATTTCCCTCCGCGCCGCAATAAAATGAACGGCATGTGTCCCCCGCGCACAGGTGGTTGTTAATGCTCCGTCTGAGCCCGAGATTAACTTTCGGTGACCAGAAGAAAAATGTGGCATTGGTCTTACGGACAGGCCTGATGATGCTGAGCCAATAGCACAGGAGAGAAAGTGCCCTAAACAAAGGGAAGATAAAGAATAGTTCTGAAGGAAAAAAAAAAATTCTACGGTCAGATGAGATCCCCAGTAACTCGGCGGTGTCACTGCCTGGTCCTGATTTGAAAACAAACTGAGGAGGAGAAATGCTGCCTTCTTCAAAGTGTGGATGAGGATTAAAAAAAGGGAAGGTTTTTCCCCAGGCTCTGGCCTTAACTGCTGGGGCAACCTCAAGGCAGCCACTTACAACATGGACAGGACTTCTCCTTATAAATAGATCACGATACATAAGCTGCTTGTTTTGATGAACCCTCAGAGCATTAAAAAAACCCCATGTATCGCTTAGACGCATCATTTCCCCACAATTTCATTTTCAAAATGAGATTTCTCTAACTTTTTCTAGGTGGGGGAGCTGAAAATAAAAGGTACTTTACAGCTATTATCCCTTTTTTAATGCCAAAATGCTTCCATTGCAAGGAAAACATAAGTTTTGTATAAAAAAATTTAGTTTAAGTCTCCGGTGAGGGAGCTCTGAGCTGACAGCCTGGACCTGGGGGGTGATAAGTCTGCCTGCCCCATTTCAGGAGCGAGCATCCCAGCAGCCTGGCAGTCCCTCTCCGGCTGCGAGCCCTCACACTCATCAATAACCCTCCTTGTCCGGCCGCCGAGAACAGGCGACGCCGCGTCACGCAGAAAGGCAAGGCAGGGAAATAACCGCCCCCCCCCTGAGAAAAAAATATTACCAAACCACTTGTGTCTAACCCGTGCAGGAAGCAGGGTCCAGTTTTAAAGAGCTTTGGAGCTTTTCTCTGTGGCCCCAAGCCTGCCCAGAGGATGCTTCCCAGCATCACCCAGCATCTCTGGTGGGACCAGTATCATCAGGGGTCCAAGGGCAGCTCCTGCTGGGGACAGGGCGGGGGGGTTTGCAGATGCTCACAGCTTTATTATCGTTATTGCAGGCAACTTCAGCTCCATCGTTGCAGCCCGGTTCTGCAGCTCTCCGGGCTTTTTTCAGTCAATTGCATCAAAACTTACTGTCCGATATTGCACCCCGAAACAGCGAGAGCTGCAGCCCGGCTGATTGCCGTCTCCCTTTCCAGGCTGGCGGGGGAACGCAGGAGGGGGGCAGCAAGAGGAGACAGGCACTTTCTGTGAGCGGGAGGTGAGATTTATGTGAACAGTTGTGGGAGGGAGGAAAGGGAGGGCTTTGGGGCTCAAGAAAAATCTGCAACTGTTTTTTTTCCACGGCCGGCTCCCTCGCCGGCGGCTTTGCTTTGCAGGCAGCCGGCTGCCAGCGGTACTGTCAAACTCATCACTCTCCTGCTGTGGCCACACAGAGGCTTTGCAGGAGGTTCCCGGGCACCGGAGAAGTGCAACAGGCTGCACGAAAGCAAGCTGGCAGCAAGAATGGGCAAGAGCTTGGCCAGGAAGACAGGCAGGTGGGGAAATAGGAAAAAACACAAAGAGAAAAACAGTTTGTGCCCCAACATCTCCAGCTGCAGATCAGTCTTTTTTTTTCCCCCCTTTATTTTCTTAGTTGACTTCAGTATGCTTCTCTCTTTTCTCAGCAGAGTCTGGCTCATTTTTCCCTCCCAGGGGAGAGACGGACTGCCTATGTCTGCAGCTGCCTGCGGGCACACTGATTGCAATATATGACATATATATATATATGCATATCTATATATAGGTGGTGCCCTGAGACTCCCTAAGACGTGGGTATCCAAGGGCACAGTCCCATATCACCCCCTCACCTCAAACTTCTCCCTCCCTTGCCCCAAATTGGAAAGCATTTCAAAGCCAGGTTTAAGGTCTTTAATTTCTCCGCTGCCTCAGAAGACTTCCCTGCCTAGAAGAAGCGGGGTCTCCGCTGCGGCACCGCAGCCCCGGCATTCGCAAGCCCCGCTCACCCCAACGCAGGATCTTGGTACAAACTTTTTCCAGCAAAGCATGTGGCAACCCATTTATGAATGGGCAGGGTTTGGGAAGAGGCCCAACCTGGGGCGCTGGGGTTTTGATGTTATTTTATGAATAGTAGCAAAACTGGAGCCCAGCATCTCTGTCCTGGGAATGGGGAAGTTCTGCCATGGATGTGGATGCGTGACTTAAGCTAAGAAAAAGCTCTGAGAGACACTGCACCATGCTAAACCCCAACATTTTAAAATCTTAAAACCTGGGATAGCATTGGAGTAAAGGGCTCAGGACATTTACAAAACCCTTCACAACTAAGTGGCTCAGGTGCCACCATGCCCTTAATGAAGTGCCTTGACCCAGGACCATATTGTCACCGCATCCCACCAGCCGCTGGCCACAAAGTACATCCCGAGTCACTTGGTGCCATCAAAAATGTCACGGTACTTAGTCACTGTATTTAGCACAGCTCTAAAGCATCGCCTGCTCGTCTCGGATCACATCACACCAGCTCCCGTTAACAAAACAGAGCAAGTCTTTGGCTCTCATGATTGTGGGGTGGAAAACACTGGAAGCACACTCGCCTCTAGACCTGCAATGCCAGAAACAAGTGAGAAGCACAAGCAATCCTGCCCTTACATAGGGATTTTCTTATCCTGGCCTTATGCATTTTTTTTCAGTTGTTATTTCTGGGGTGTTACCCTATTTCTTGCTTGTTTTATGATATATAAGACCTGGAAGGTCAGCAAGGAGCAAGTGTTGTAACGTCTTTAGGATCTGCCAGGATGGGGACGGAGCACATGGGATGAATCCCGCAGGATGGTTGGGCCTCCAAAATGCCAACATCTGACCAGAGCATCAAGGAGCAACTTTCCCCACTGGTGCTTCACTTTCCCAGCATGACCATCCACCAAGTCCTTGAACTAAAAGGGATTTTTGTACTTGTTTAAGATGTTTTTGTCCTCAGCAAAGCACTGTTCAGGGCTCCCCGGTGGGGAATAGCCAATTCCCGTGAGCTGGAATAGCCCATTCCCATGTGCTGACATTGCTGCACTCCAAAACAAACGTTTTTAAAAGTTTTGGCCACTGTACGGCAAATGCCCTCAATCCTCACTTAGGGCAGGTCCCTTGGAAAGCAATTTCTGACGACTTTTGTTTTTTAATTAGAATGTGGCTGCATAAAAAGTTATAAAGAGGTCGCTGTTAAACTATACTTTTTACAGCTGCGCTGTGGGGAAAAAAGCCTTTGCTTTAAAGCACGAGGAGGAATCAAGCGGGTAAGAAAGGCATAGCTTCCCCGGCACTCTCCTGATGAACTCAGGGCAGCTGAGCCTGGGGGGAATGCCAAAACAGGCAGCTCAGCTCCATCGCTCTTGCCTTCACCCACCCAAAACCACCACCGTGCCCCCGCCACGGCCATGCAGCCCCCACCTTCCCTCCTGCAAAGGATCTCCTGCACGTTGACTTCCACTCAAGGATGGCTTCAAGAGGCTTGATTTAGCAACAGATGCAGGCACCCGATCAACCCCGCCGTTACCTCCGGTTGTGCACCCAACGGTTTCCCTCTCTCTTGCGGACGCACGTTTACTAAAAGCCAATTGAAGAGAAAATTACAAAGAAAAATAACAGAAATTGTTTGTTCCCCTTCTGCAAAGGATGTGGGGGGGTTCAGGGACCTCTGTGCAGGTATGGCTGCACTGCCACTGATACCAGCCTGATTGAAGGTAGACTTTGCCAGAAGTTAACCGCTGGCAAAAACTTCAGAAGAGCAGCCCAAGTGCATTTTTCCATCGCCGGTCGCAGATGCGTCATTGAAGGTTCTGCAAAATTTCTCCCAGCGTTTTTCTTTTCTTTTTTATAGCCTCATAACCACTTGAAAACACTTCTTTTGGAGGAGAAGGGGTCTCTTTCTTTGTTCAGAAGCAAGGAGTGGATTGGTAGAGGACAAGGACAACCCCTTTCAAATGACTCACCGTGAATCAAGCAAAGCGCCTGGATCTACAGCAAGATTGAGGCAGAAATCTGTCTTTGCTGGCTCTCTTTGGAGAAAGAAACACAATAAATATGATTTATACAGCAGCTTACATGCTTGACAAAAGGCAGGCAACAGTTCAGCAGTTTCCCTGCTCCTGAAGGTGGGAAATCTGTTTGGTTACACTCACCCCTTTCCCGAGTTGTTGGCGTATCCCAAGGAGAGCGTGATATTCCCGTGTTTCATTGGAGCAGCATAATATGACAGAGACCTAGAAATCAAGGGCCAGCACAAAAGCAATGAATACCAGCCATAGCACTGAGCCAATTAGCAAAACAAGAGAAAACCAATTCAGCCTTGGGTTTTCATTTAAAGGTAGCAACACCACTGCTGCAGCCTGGGAAGTTCACAGGCATTGGCAGCTCTCTAAGTTCACCTCGTGTAAACTCAGCAGAAAGATGAAAAATACAGTCCTGCTCCAGGCAAAGCTGCTGAGAAGCTGCAAAGTGGCTGAAAGAGGAGTCTGCAGGCAGATTAACGTGGGGATCGACGAAATAGCCAGAGCAGCCAAATGAACTCAGCTGGACATGTGAGCGGATCGATCGGGATATGTGAGCAGCCCCCAGTCCGGCCAGTTAGTGAGCGCACTGGAAACGACAGACCACCTGGGTCAAAAGCAGTATTTGGAAAACATGCCCAGAAAATAGGGCTGGAATCAAGGCTGATCTTCTCTCCTCGCTGCGTGAGGAGGAACCCAACACAAAAATCAAAGCACCCAAATCACCGTGGTACTTCGAGAGCGCTTGCATGGCGGAGAGCAGAGCACCGCAATATCCTACAAAAGATGTACGTGAAAGCATGAACAGAGGTTTTTGTGTCAGTAGCTCTCACCCCTGATGGAGGGATGTCTTCCAAGTTGGGACTTTAGTTCAGTTCCTGAGTTTCTACACAGGGAAATCAATGTCTGACGTGCCAAGCAGCAGCTCTGTTTTGCCTTTATTAACCTGTAACCGAATAAAAGGTTTTAAATAAGCTTTTTTTTTTTTTTTTTTTTTTTGCTGCAGAAGCCATGGCTCTTCTAAAATCCTCTTTGCAAAAAAGAAGGCACCAGGAACAGACTCTGCTGCTGCATGAAGCTCCCCTACTCCAGAAGCTTGTGAGAAATCTCTCTCCTCAGTGGGAGCATCAAGCCCCGCTAGCAAAAAATAAATTATTTTAATTCATTAGACATTTCAGCATTACAGCCAGTCTTCATCAGTAAGAGCAAACATAATACTGCTGACTTCAATGCACCTTGCTGAAGAACAGGCTTTGAAACTCCTCCCGATGCTGCTGTCCTTACGCCCATCGCCCTCAAAAATGGGGATATTTGAGATTTAAAGGAGGCTGTGCTGCACCAGCTAACAGCAGCCCCGGTCTGCAGAGGACAGAGCAGCCCAACCTGACCCGAGGGGATGCAGGAGCATGAAACCCTGAGCCAGTGAAGGCTGGGGACCGGTCTGAGCACCCCAACGCTGGGCAAAGTGCCCAGGGAGCACCAGCACGGGAGGGCAGAGGCGATGGCGAGCGGCAGTAAAACGGGCTGAGCTGGTCACCTAACCACGGCCTTACGAGAGCCGGTATTTATCACTCCACAGGTATCCGGGCTGGCAGGTAATGGCTACACAGCGCTGGCATCAGCTCTCCGCAAAGCAGAGTCTGCAGGACGTCCCCAGTTCTCCGGCCAGCGGGGAAGTTTTTATAGCTGGGGACCTGTTCTGTTTCAAGGTCTCCTCATGGTCCCCTCTAAGTGTTTTCACAGTCCGTTGCCCTCTCCTCCGCAGCAGGGAAAGGAGCGGGGCCTCGTGGCTACCTCGCCTTTCCCACGCTGGCTCTGCCAGGCTGCGAGCGTCAGCAGCCGCCTGCCTTTCCTCGGCCTCTCCCAGCTGAAATCAATGGAGCGGCTTCGCTTTTTAACCCCCACCCCGTCTTACTTTTGGAAACTCTGGGCCCCACCCAGCCGAAAGCTGCCGTCATCCCCAAGATAGCCATCGGCTCCCGGAGCCGCGGTACCTCTCGCTGGGATGCCGGCAGCAAATCCGGGAGCCGCTCTGCCGACTCGATCCATCACGTCGCCGATAGCTTTGATCGGGAGCTCTGAAATTGAAAATACTGTTTTAAAAAGTTGTTTTCAAATGCAGAAGGATATTCCCACTGGGGCTCGGAGCCAGGCTGGCCACCAGCCCTGCCTTGCAGGGCGATACGCAGCAGCACGGACCCGCGCGGTCTGGGGAGCGACGAGGGTGCATCGGGCAGGAAAGCGGAGGCTTTGCTTCATCTTCTGACAAAGCACAAACCCAGGGATTCCCAATTATTCCCCATTACCTCCGATGATGCCTGAAGGATGCAGGGAAGGAGCAGGCGATGCCGGCCGGGAGACGAGAGCAGGAGATCCCGTCTCAGCTCAGCTGGAGCGGATGGTGCTGGGGCTTTGGCACGTTCATCCTCCGGACATCGCCCGCGCAGGGAACGGAGCACACATCCCTCCTCGCCCCCCAGCACAGAGCACTCCCACCTGCCCCCGCCATCTGCAGCAAAACCCTCGGCTGGGACAGCAGCAGAGGACAGGGAGCGGCAGGAGAAATTATTTTATTTCATCTCCGCTGCAAGGATCAGGAATCCGTGTGTAAACTGGCTTTGCAGCAACAGCACCTCTAAAGACGCGTTTGCTGGCTGAGCGAGAAAGCTCTCTGTTTAACTAATGGACTTAATAGAACACAGCTTAAAAACTGTCTATTTCTAATTGAACAACCCAAATTCCTAATTTCTGCATACGCTCGCTGCCCTGAGACACAGCACGTAATACATCTACACATACCGGCATGCAGTCTGAGAGCTGAAATACTATACCCATCAGTTTGTCTGAGGGAGGAAGAGTTATCAGATTAAAGATCAGCAAGATTTAAGAACTGGTAGAGGATTTATCACAGTGTCTTTTGCACCCATCTGCCTTATGTACTCAGCTGGGATTTACTCAGAGTTGTCACTATTTGGGCTCTGAGGAAGAAGCACGCAGAGTCCCTCTATGTTTCTCATTCAGTGAGATATCTGAGCCTGTGCCTAAATTCACCCAAGTGAAGGGTCTCACTAAAGCCAGTACAAGTATTCATATACTTAAATGTAGGCATGTGTTTTAAATATCTCGTGAAATTGAGGCTTGGGTGCAGTAATCCAAAATACTTTCACGTTTCTAAGCTTGTCCCCGGCCCTTCTCCTTTCAGAGCTTCTTTCAAGTTGATCAAAACCCTTGCACATTAAAATCTTCCATTTTGTGTGGATACTGTGTCGGTTTTACTAGCAGCAGCCGCAGCCCCAACAATTCAAATACTTCCAGGGACAAAATCACAGAAACCCGGCATTCGATCAGGTACTTGGGCTGCATCAGAAATGTATGCATTGTCTTTATTCTTATTTATTCCTTGCTGTAAGAGTTCAGCTTTGCACCCCTTAAATCACCCAATTTCTGAGCACTGTTTTCTTCAGCTATTTCACTTGCCATGCAAAAGTTAAGTATCACAGATAAAAATTCCCATTACATCAAACACCTTTTGAAAAAAACCACAACAAAACAACCTTTTCCCTAACAAAGATACCTAGCAAGATACAGAAATAGCTGTAAAAATAACAAACGAAGCATAATGGCTGTCCTGCATCCCCCTAATTTTGTGTTGTGTCTCTGGTGGCGGTCACCGGCAGATGCCCACAGCACAGGAAAAGTAAAAGCTGTGACAACTGTCTCACATTTTCTGAAAAGGATCCAAATTTCCAGCTAATTACCTTGTGTGAGAACGGGCCTTTTAAGCCATCTCATAGCCTAGGAAATGCTCTTGCAGATAGGAACCGGGAAGGAACATTTTTACGCCAGTAAAGGCTTTGCAAGAGGACCGTGCTTCCCCGCCACGCAGCGCCCTGCCTAGAAACTCAGATCAGTTTTTCTCTGCTTCTGTTTAAGAGCAGCATTCCCAGGCTGCATTTCCAAGAGGTTTTTGGTTTTACAGCTGTCATGACAATAATTTTCTCAGCTTTGCAAAGTTCCCTCATATCCTGTTCGAACCGGCTTATCTCTGTTTAGAAGTGATGTTCCTACACGGCATTCTTCAGGAACAGATGTTCCAGCTGATCCCGCATTGCAGCACTCAACGTATTACACGGCCCCATTTTGAAACAATTAGCCTGTCACCGTTGAAAGAAACCTAATGGTTGGCTACTTTACATTTTTGAAACAAACAAACAAAAAAAAATCAGAAGTAACCTATGGTTTATACTTTTTCCAAGTACGCTAAGATGCTCTAAATTTACAGTTCATTAAAATGGCAGCATGTCCTGGTTCAGCTGCTGGTCCCAAGATTTGTTATCTGGAGAAACAAATCTCTGGGCAAAGTTGCTAGCAAAGAGCTTCCCCAGCCCCACAAGTGACTGAAGAAAAGCAACAAGAATCTTTATTTACACAAATTAAAAGCTAATGAATTAGCAAGGAGGGTTTAGAACAGTGGTGCCCATAGCTTTTGGACCACAGACTGCTGTCAACACACGGAAATTATTGTGGAATACAAGGCAGTCTAATGACTAAGTCTTTAACAGAAGATGCTCTGGAGAAGATTGCAAACACCCAACTGAGGGCCACGTAACCGTGGTTGTGACTCCAGTCATCCGCAGACAACAGCTCGGGAACTGTCCGTGCAGGGCACTAACGCAGACCCAGTAAATCACAAGACGTGGTAAACGGCTGTAGCGCCATAAAAGTCAATGGAGCTACAGGCAGAATTAGATCAGCCAAGAACTTGATCCCCTACATTAAGCGGCAACAGGGAACTTGCAGGCCGCTGTAATAAAATTATCTCCCTTTGATCTCGTCGAGATTCCTCCAGCCTAGTCTCACTCGGTCATACAGATCCAGAGCAAAACGAGTAAGCACCCAGCACAGAGCCCGCCTGCTGCCAACACACGTCCCCTACTTGTCCCTATCTGCTTTGCACCTTCCTTGGTATGATTTTCTTGTCCTCTCCCTTTCTCCCTGTATCTCCCTTTCTCTTCAGGACGCATGCATACAGCAAGGTGGGCGGTTGAGCAAAGCCGGAGCTGGCAGCCCCACGGCTGACGTTTCCTGGCCAGCACTGGGTGCCGTAACGAGGAAGACGACGGCAACAACCGAGTTGACGGCAACAACCGAGTTTCCAACATGGAGCAGCTGCCAGGCCACGTGTCCCTGCTGACACCCAGCCTGGCAAGGCCACGTCCAGGCTGCCAGGACCAGGCTGAGCAGGAACAGCATCTCCAGGAGCAGGCTGAGAGCCCAGGCAGGAACAGCATCTCCGGTGACAGCTCAATAGCGGCAGACGGAGATAGGAGACGAGCTGAGGGTCAGGAGAGGGCTTGCAGTAACCACGAGCTTCAATTAACTGAAAACAGCAGAGGCTGCCTGAAATAAAGCTCCTTCTCATATCAGCCAACACTCAAGGCAACTGCATTTTTGACTATCAAAGCAAAACCAAAAAGCTTTGCTCTCTGCAATTGCTCACAGACCTTAGCTGGGAAGTAATCCTGCCACTCAAAATTTTAGCGAGAGAAATGCTTTCTCAGGCTCCTGGAAGGACCACACAGCACAAACGTGCCAGAGACATTCCCAGGTATTATACATGCATATCAGATGTGAAACTCTTTTCATGAGTACATTTTACTCTCCAGCAGACAGCCCTTAAAATAGGAGCAGCTGAACTGAAGGGCGGGAGCGGAACAGTGGAACGTTTGCAGGGACCCATCCAGGTCACTGCTAACTCCAAGCACGCATTTAGCAGGCAAAACTCCTCAAAGAAAGGTTAGAAGACGAGGTCTGCTCACTTGGAGGCTTTCAGGCCAACGGTGCTATTGGAAAATGACCCTTGGCGTGGGTTCATTTCTCCCACCCCCCGATCCCTGCCATCCAGGGACGCTGAAGGGAAAGACACCAAAGGAGGTGACTCCAAGAGCAGAGGTGACTGGCATCCTAGAGGACCTGTTCCAAAAACCATAAGGAGGTGCAGAGGGCTAGCAGAGATATGGACACCTTCATTGCCCAGCAAACTGAATCCCACCCTCAAGAGGGACACGGCAATAGGACCTCTGTGTAGGCTTCCTTTCGCATACACAGAAATAGTTGGTTTGTAATGAAAGGCAAAGCACGGCCACTGCATTTACCCCCTGGAATATTCCTACAAGGTTCATCACTGATTAAAGTGATTTTGGCTCCCCATTCCCCCCCTTCCCCCAGACTGGCCTTTCTGCCTCTGGGTTCTTGCACATACCCGGGAGCGCAGCAGTCAGGGACCGAATTACCGGGGTTATAATTCTTGGCTGTGTACTTTTAACTACAGTGAGGCATTGGCAGAGCTCAGCGCACTAATTCACCTCCATGTAAACATGATTATTTTAAATGAACTCCAGATGAGGTTTAACTGTAAAAACATCTCCAGTTTTTGTAGCATTTTTTAAGTGTTCAGCTCAGAGTTGTTTTCATTACGGCAAGAACTTACCCTTTCTTCGGTTTACAAAGAATATTTTCAGAATTAATGATGTCCCAACACCCCCCCAACTATAACATGACACTTGAACGAAAGTCACAAGTCTGAAAATTAAGCTGCAGTGGGATTTCATGGTCAGGATTTTCCCTTTCTTAGCCGGCCATTCCTTTCCTTACAAGCAAGAATGCTTCGCTACAAAGTGAAGTTGAAGAAGAGAAGTAAAAACAGTAAGAGGTATTCACTTGGCCACATTTCTTTCAATGTTTCTGGCATAGGGTT
This sequence comes from Astur gentilis, assembly GCF_929443795.1. NCBI lineage: Eukaryota > Metazoa > Chordata > Aves > Accipitriformes > Accipitridae > Astur > Astur gentilis. Next base: position 17,681,707 of record NC_064904.1, read on the forward strand.
CCCACTATAGCTTGCAAGGAGAAGTGGCAGAAGAACTTTGTGTATACATTGTAATGGTTGTACTTTCTCTGAACAGACATGCTTCCAGGAGGCGGCAGATTAAAGAACTGGTGTTACTTCAGACAGAGAAAAATAACATCTTGCCAGTTGTGTTTATTTGTAGGAACCCATGATTTATGCTTTCCCATTTGTAGAGGGGTTGAGAGAAATGGATCACGTGGGCTCTGTTTAGATAATCCCTGAGGAAATTCAGACTACATCAGGCAGGGAGAGAGAGGGTTTGTTCTCGTAGATGAGAGACGCTGGGAAATGGTAGGAAGACACGAGATTTCCTCGAGATCCTGGAATGAAGTTCAAGGCTCCGATTTTCTGAAAAGATTGAGTGTGGGTTGTGAGAATGAAGCAATTAAGATAACAACAAAAATAGTCCAGGTAGGCAGGGATGAGCAGTTCTTTGCTGTGATTTATTGGGCCAGTGCAGAGAAATAAAATGTTCCTCCCTAAAGCATTTTTACCTGCCAAACGGTACAACAAGAAGATGCAAAACTGTTCCTACAAGCACGAGAGGGATCTGTTACCCACCGACCCACACTCCTGCTCTTTGTTTTCCATAAGGATGCCTCTTTGTGGTGTGGTCCCCATCTCATCTCTCTGCACCCTCCTGGTTTCAGCAGGACTTGCAGAAACCAGCCACTATTGCCCTTATAAAGGTCTATAAGAACCTAAACAAAACCACTGGCATCTCCTGCCCTGAACAACATCCTTGTCGAAATTAGAGGAGGCAAGAGTGCGACTGCTTTTAAAAAGAAAATACTTATTGCAAAGATGGCTTTAGTTAATTGATCTGGAGAAACAAAAGAAAGCAAAACAAAATCAGCTGTTCAAAGTTTAGCATCGACAGAGGCAACAGCACAGCAGCCCATGCACAGAATGGGAAATCCTCCTCAGTCTTGAGCTGCAAAGCTTATGGGCCAGAGGAATCCTTTACTCTACAGCACCTGGCACTATACTGCCTGGAAAGCTGCATTAAATAATCGGCATTAACAGACATAAGTGCTATTTAAGCAGATGCTGGGTTTCACAGCAAGTAGCACGTTTGATTCGTGGCTCGGTGCCCGCTGCTTTGCCATAGGTGCTGATTAAGGAAACGCAGCGGGGAAGGAGACGTGACTCTGTAGCACGGAAAGGGAAGACAGTATTTATGTGACAGATGCAGGATGCTGAATGCCCTTCTCCAAGGGCACATCATGCTGGAAGATCACAATTTCCAAGACTGTCAGAATAAAAATAAGGGGGGAAAAAATGACAGGATGCCACTCACATAGCAAAATCCCCAGTCGCTGCAATAAGCATCACCCAGAACCTATTAAAAATAAGCTCTAAGTCATCATTTCAGTGGCAAGATTTTCACATGGTGATCAAACAGTCAGCTATCCAGGTGATAACAGGCGGCGGGGTAAGTACAACTGTACATATATTAAGCAACAGGCACCAACCTGGGGAGCATTTTTCAGCTGACAGTAAGAAATCGGTGCGCCGAGATGGTAGAGCAGAGAACGACCCCACCGATACGACCGCAGCGTGTCCCTGCTCAGGGGGGTCTGCCTTCAGCCAGTTCAAGGCAAAATGAAGTGTTAGCAACCCTAAATTTCAGGGCCGGGCGCTCCTGCCAAGAAAAGACAGAGCCGAGGGAGGGTCTGAAGCGTCAGAGCCGCTGCCTTGCCTGCCTGGGGCAGGCAGGATAAAGACGGGGAGGGCTGGGAGCGCCCTGCCTGCTGCCTGCAGCGGTCACTGCCTTCCTCCCCATCCCTCCGGGCAGCTGCCCATCGGCAAAGCAGGCGGCAGTAGCAGGATTGCGACTTTCCAGTTGGTTTTAGTTTTTTGAGTTCTAGCAAAGTTCTTTGCTCAGCGCCCACTCAACTCTTCAGATGGCTGATTTTTTGCATCTCTCTTTTTCCCCAGATGTTTTTCTGAGAACTGCCCTGGACCTGCAATGGCAACTACATGGGCGAGAACCCCACTGGCTTTTAGTTCAAGCCATTTCAGGGTCTTCATGCATCCCATCAAGGTACTCAACAGCTTGAGTGCAAGACCCATCATCCTGGAAGACCTACGGGCCTTTGGGGTGAAGTCTGATCAGAACGACGATGCTTCTCTGGCCCAAGCAAGCTCCACAGAGGGGTGAAAAAGCACCTCTTCCCAAAATGGCCCCTTTCTTGGACTGGAAATATTGGGGAATGACCTCCCCATGAACATGGTACCTCACAGGATTCTGGTTCCACTTTTGATTTGACTTTTCTCTTACCTTCTTGTTTCTAACACAAATATGAATCAACGTATAAGAAAGAAAAATAATCCCTAAACTATAAGTCTACTTTCTGCACTCCCCTCTGAAGGCAGAGGATGAAAGCAAAAGGGGGTTTCACCTTCTACCCAAAATACAACAAAAGCTCTAGACTTGGACACAGGATTGTGGGTTTGTATTATTGCCATCACAGCAGCAGGGCCCAGGGCATTATTATGGCCGTGTCACCGTAGTGACACTTCAATTTTTTTTTTAGATTTCTGTCAAAAAGCTTCTGTTGCAGTTCCCTCACCTGTTTCTGTAAAGAGATGTCAAAAGGATGACCCTGGAGAGGCAGAGAAGAGCCCTGCCTGGCTGAAGAAGCCAGAAAGAAGTGGCCAGAATTATCTCAACATTTTATAAATAACTGTACCACTGTCTTGACAGAAACAAGAAAATGTTAAAACACACAATGGTGTGGCTCAAGGAGACCACAACATCAAGATTTGGATAAATGATATGGCCACATTTGCAGGACCAAAGCAGCAAAATCACATCCAATGCCTGGAAGATTGGGGGAGGCATCAACACACAATCACAATAATGAATATTTTAGAGACAACTTTTAAAGACATGTATCTAAATCAGGAGTGCAGCAGAAGAAAGGGAGGAAATAAAAAAGAGAGCTCCATAGGAACACGCCTGCCAGCCAGTACAAATATCTCAATGCTTATACAATAGCTTTCAGTCCCACACACAAAACACTGTTGGGACACCCATAGAAAGGATGAACTTCTCATGTAGTACAAATTCCGTAGGATGCAATCCTCTTGTCTTTCTGTCTTAAACTCTTGTGTCAAGTGTTAACAGCGAGCTGTTAAACAGCCGCGGGTTCCAGCTCTTAAATGGCTACATTTCAGACTGAGATCCAGCAAATTTTTGCACATGTGTAATTTTAAACATCTGAGCACTTAATTCACAAGGAGGAGGTTGGCACATACATCTTTACCCAGTCAGGACAGAAACATTATCCTGTAGCGATTTGTAAAGCACCTTGGAAGGTTAGCACCTGTTTTTAGCAGCTAATTTTGACAACTTCCATCTCTGAGCTAGGAAAGCGGACAGGAATAACAAAAAAGTCACTTCATCCTATTTCCCACAAGTCAGATAAGATTAAGCGTGCACGTGAAATTTTCTGCTTCCTACACTGAAAACCAAGGTAAGTTAGCTGACCAGGGGAAGGGTGACACTGGCATCAGACAAACCACCTACCAGCTTACGGCTGGGATCCTGCCCCAAGAGCCTGGGCTGGCCTGGGAGCGGGGATCTCTGCCTGTGCCAGGAATTGCGTGATGTCCCAGTAGATCCACCCATTCTCTTTATTGCTGCCACCCTCACCATCCAGCATCTCTCTTTTTTTCTTCAGGGAGTGGGAAAGCAGGAGAAAAAAAACCCCTGGATTTTGAGCACCTCACTTCTAAACTGCCAGATTTTACTTATCAAAGTCAGAAAAAGATGCTCTGCAAATATAAACACTTCTGACACTTCAGTTTTGCACTTTCCTATACTGGAAGTCCAATCCATGAACAAATACCCTCCTTCTAGTGCTTTCCTCATGTAAGACACGAGCAAGCTTCACCAGGAATTCAGTCAAACCAAAAAATAAAGCCAGGGTTTTGGTTTCCACACTACAATCCTGAAATCCAATAACAGCCCTCTCGCCCCCACCTCTCTGCTGCTGAGAATTAACTGAAAAATATAGCTGTATAGAGGTGGTTTTTTAATACTTTTCCTGGATGGAATTCTATTTGATGCTGTTAAGCTTTGATGACATACCCCAATGACTTGCTTGGAAGAAATCCATTTAGCAAGCTTGCAAATCATGCTGTTTCAGTTCTGTGAGTGCCCATGAGAAATGTGCATTTTCAATCATAAAAGCCGTAGAAACAAAATGGAACTTGGAGATGCAGACAGATGAATTCCTTATCACGGCTTGGCTGTGTTCACAGAACATGTGCTTACCATTTCAAACTCCGGAAAACTATTTACAGGAATCTGAAATACAAGACTGAATCCAAAAGTAAGAAATAGATAAATTTCTAGAAGATACTTTTTTTTTTTTTTTCCCATTTCAAAGGAAAAATGGAGACTGATTAAAACCAAAGGACCCCCACCCCCTGCCCCTGCAGCCTTTAGCTTTTCCGAGGAATATAAATACTTGTAATACAATCTATGCCCAGGGTGCCAGATTTACAGAGGTCCCCTTATGTTTATGTGGCAGGATACTTCATTTTGGGGAAGCTTGGGGAAAGGAAAAGCAAATAGTTTGCAGTTTCTTCACCTCTCCAAAATTCTCTTTGAACAGGAACCGTGGACGTTGCAGTGGGAATGAACAATTAGCAAGATCCCACTGCCACAGTGTAATCCCCACTGGCAGCCCATCTTTGAAGCACAGTGCCAGGAACCCAGAAGCTTCCAAAAAGATCAGTCACATTGAGTTGGGAGAGAACATAACTCTACGGGGAGTTTTCAAAACTGACTGAAAATGGTCTTCACTAGGCATTTTCTGACATACGTTCCTAAAAACTCAGCTCATTTCTACAGGATTCAGTCAATGACAATACCTTTGATTTAAATGCAGTTGTTCCCAAGATGAGAAAAAGAAGAGAATTAGAGAAAAATGCAAGACGCTTAGCACCGCAGACAGTAAGCCCTGACACAGTTATTTTCCCCGTATGATGAGACGACTGCCTCATCCTTTCTTGTGCACTCTCCTTGCCTGTGTATCCATCTGCTGTCTCCTGTCCCATCCCTTAGTCTGTCAGCTGCCTGCATGTTCTCCATTTGATTACTGTACTTCGTTTAGCAAAGCGCAGTCCTGATCCAGGCTTACAGCTCTGGGCGCAAGAACAGTACAGCTCCTTTGCTTTTTACACTGCAACAAAGGGGACCTCAATTATATATTAGCATCCTGAAAAAAACTAGCAGATTGACAGAGCGCTGGAACATAGTTTCATGAAGGTTTTCTTTTGCAGGAAAGCTAGTTTAAGAAGCTCTTGCCCTCCCCACTGCATTTTGTTATCCTCTCACAGTTGATCTAGTGCAAACACTTGATGCCCTGCTGTAGCAACCTGCTGCAGGGTAATAGAACATCTCCACCTTCCTAAAAAAGGCTGCCATTTTTTAAAGCACTGATCATATCAATAGTCTGATTCCTAGCACAGTTCCACAGACAGCAGCATCAGCACAACCTCGCAAATACTCTCCTCTGCTCCTGGGTGTTTGTCACAGCATAAGAACACCTAGAAGCAGCTTTACCACTGCAGACAACGTTCCTGGCATCACATGCTGAAAACCAGCTCCCAGTAATGCTGTCTTATTTGTACCTTTTCTTTTTTTAAAGTGATGTTGCATTTTGCATGAAGCCTGCCACGCTTTTACCCCTCACCCAAATCCACTATTTACAAGTCCGTCGAGAGAGACAAGAAATCAACTCTATAACATACTAAAGAGATTCCCTTTAAAGTTGAATCCTCTGGATATTACCAAACTTGAACAGTTGAAACTCTTTCTTTTTCCATTTACCTTTGCAGATTCCGCAGCAAATCAACTGAACCTTGTGGTCAATGAGATCAAAATAAAACCAAGAGGAACTTCTAATCTTTCTCTGTTATGGAGAGGTGAAATCAGTGCAGGCTCCATAAAATAAGAGTAATGGGAACTGTTGACGGTTATGAGTGTCTGCAACAACAAAATGCCTCTCATTAAGTGATGCAGTGAAGCTGTGCAGATGAAGTTATATGCTCCGGTCACAAGGTACAAGTCAACCAAAAAGGAGTTATTTTTTCCTAGCTTTTGAGAGATGCCTTCATGCCCCGTGTCTTTGAAAGTGCCACAGTATCTCCTCTTCTCCACAGACATCCCATGAAAAGCTCAGACTGGATGAGCAACAGAGCAAAAGCAGTGTTTGCCCTGCTTGGAAAAGAGCTCCCTTCTTACTTTTCCTACTGGAACATGTCTGAATTCCTCTTTTTTTGTTTCACTTTGATGCTGCTTGGGGCAGACGATCCTACCTTCCTCCCCAGCCACTGCTGGATCGACCATGTTGTCCTGATTGAGGCAATAAAAAACTGAGCAGTCCCTGCAAGGGTGACTAGACATTATCGCACTTCTGAAGGGTTGAGACTGCAGCAACTAGCTCTGTCCCTTGAGAAGGAGAAATTTACATTAAAAAATATAAACAAATAACCTTACCCACACAATCTCTCATTCAGACATGTTTCAAGATGGGAAAAAATCTTTAGGGAAACAAACATCAAAATGCTGAAAAATTCCTGTAGTTCTAAAAGAAGAAATTCATCATCACAACAATACAAAGTCTACTGGTCTCTTTTACATACAATTTTGAATTACTGTCTTGTGATAGCAGTCTTTTAAGGATGAACAAGCTCTGAAGATACCCAGAAACACAATTTTCTTGCAAACTTTAGTTTCAAATGTATTTCCCTTTGGCTCAACATTTTGACATTATATTGAGCTAAGCATTTTTTTTCCATCAGCAAAACAGACTTTTTCCATGGATTTTAATATCAATCACCTCCACGTTCAGAGAATCACAGAACGGTTTGGGTTGGAAGGCACCTTAAAGATCATCTAGTTCCAACCCCCCCTGCCATGGGCAGGGACACCTTCCACTAGACCAGGTTGGTCCAAACCCCATCCAACCTGGCCTTGAACACTGCCAGGGATGGGGCATCCACAGCTTCTCTGGACAACCTGTTCCAGTGCCTCAACAGCCTCATTCTGACAGAAACACACAAATGAGAGTACGTACAATAAATATTTAAATTGCCTTTATTGACTTAAGCTCACAATGATTCTGAAAGAATTGCATTTTATTTGCTTAAAAATACCTGATATATTCACAAACAGAATCATTGCCTAAATTTATAATCATAACAAAATTATAAGAAAAGTAGTAGAAAATAAACAGTACTGAAAGACTGGTATTTGGATAAAACACCCAGACTATCACACTAGGCAAACAAATGTACCAATGACAAAAATCTTCAGACAGCGACTGTCATAAAAAGCCACAAGCTTTAAAATGTATCTGTCCCTGAAGAATCTGAATCGCCATGTATACTACTTATACTCTGTTCTTGGTCATCTGTGTTCATGGAAGGCAGCTTCACTGACACCTTTGCCGCAGAAACATGTGAATTTAAATGTGGGGCAGCATCCTCTCCTAAAAAAAAAATAAAAAAAGCAGAACAAAACACATTATTTGCTGTCTATGACAAACAACTAAACTGTACTGAAGTAATCTCCATATTGCATCACTCCATGGAAATACAAAGACACAGACATCCTTACTGTCGACAGCTTTGAGGCATTTGAAAGAGTGCTGTTTTAGCCATCACAGTTCTCTTTATCAGGTAACAAAGGGATTAATTTATTTGTATATACAGACTGGGTTGTATATACAGATACACGCACACGTACATATATAAACTTCAAATAGATATACTGGCGTTTTCCACATAAATGAAATGAGATTCGTAGATACTAACGGTATTTCTAAATTCCATCTATATGTGTATGTCTGCTTGCATCAAACCCTTAGAAAACATTCAGATTGTTCAAGGCCACATATCCATGTACAATCATAAAAATCAAAGCAATACAAGTTGAAGCTATTGGCTACAGGTCCTATGGAGAAAAACACCCTATCAGTGCTTCAGCTGTCCAAAACACAAGCGAGAAGTTGTTTTAGCTCTTCCCTATCTCCAACCCATTTCCCTAACTCATTAAGGGTCCTTCTTGCTACTCCTTTGTGGTTTATCTCCCTTCTTTCATCCTCTAACAGACTCCAGAGAAAATGTACACAGCCTCCCCCTTGGAGATGTGGCTTGCAGGACCTTACAAGCCACGTTCATCTTCCAGCAAGCCTGAGATGGCTCCTTGCCACTTCCCAGTCTTGCGATCTGACCCTGAAAAATGTGGCAGAGGGACAAGCCCCCGCACAGCCCCAGCCAGCGCCGTGCCAGCAGCCCCTGCAAGGAAGAGAGACGCGTCGTGCAGAGCTTCCAGCAGCACTGGCTGCTGAGCAGCTGTGAAAGATCACTGCAGTGCTGAAAAGTTCTCCCGTCTGGGAACCACGGGAGGGGTAGAAAACAACCTGCAGCCAGACAGCAGAGATGGGAAGGGAAAGGGGTCACAGGCCAAAGTTACTATATTTAGCCAGAGGAAAGAGACAAGATGAATCAATACAGGGAGCAGCGGGAGCAAGACAGGAATCAGGCTACAGACACGGAGTGAAGGAGAACAGGAGAAATGGCACTGGATGAATGGTACAACATTCACAAAACTACAGAAAGAGCATTTTGAGATTTCAGTTGCCCTTGGGACATTTATTTTAAGTGCAGCAGCTACAAGCGAAACAAACATATATAAATCTGTGTACAACAGCAAAGGCTCTCTTGGAGTTTGTTCTTATTCCAATAAGCTATAACAATTCTCCCTTCCTCTGTGATAGACTAGGTAATTAAACCACTATTTTCCCAATAAACCCAAGAAGTTAGGCTTTCTTTCACCCCAGTTAATTATCTACTATGTCACTGTAGTAGTAATCTGCTTTCATCTGACTTGTAGCTAAGCATGCTTCAAAAGGCTAATTAAAACAACAAAACCCCACTGCTAAAATAAAATTTCATCCGGTGTTTTTCATGCTCGAACAGCAGCCAAGAGCCTAGGATGTCAAACACGAACGAGGCCAAAGACAGTAAAGCCAGTACATGGAGCGACCTGTGCCAGCCAAGCCTCCTGCCCCCCGGGAAGGCAGGGATCTGGAGAGGTAGCAAGAGCACAAGAGCATTTTTTTGTGCCCCCAGGGAATCAACACGTCACCTGCTTGCCACAGCTGCTCCCGCACTTTGTCCATAGTTTCACTAGACTATCCTCGGTAGCTGGACAGCTTTCATCACCCCCAGCCCAAACTCCTCTACAAAGCACAGCTGCCAACGTTTGGGTTGGCGTGGACCTGAGCAAACCTAACACACGAGCAGTAAGAAGACATGAGAAATCCTACGTCTTCTGAACATGATTTGAAAGCACATTTATGGTAACCCCACAAAGGTGTGCGAGCAGTATATGTGTTTTGTTTTTCCAGAAGTACTTCCATAAGCTTAGTCTGTAGCCATGTTTGCGTGATAAAAATAGGTTATTCAGAAGGGGAACTGAAGAAATGCAAAGTGTTTATTTGGTTAGACATGAAGCTGACACACAGTAAAGACATGAATGTGTAATGCCTGAGGAAACTTTGTAAGTCATCCTAGACGCTAAAGCAACTCTCCAACACTATATGTAGTTTGATGCTTTCAAAGCTTGACTTTGTTAATAATTTCCACAGTCATGTCACATTCCATGATGTCATTGTTTCAACAGCTGTTTTCAGGTTTGTTAAAAAAAAAAAAAAAAAAAAAAAAGAAAAAAAATAGAGGGAAAAAAAAGAATATTCCCTTATCCCAAGGCTTTATAGCAACTTCCCAAGTATGTGATTCTGGGGTGCTGAAAGTAAGTATCATATTAGTCTACATTCTTCCTAACACATACTCTAATATATTTTACAGACATACTATAGTTCAATTTTATGATAGATATAAAATACTAGAAGGACAGAAAAATTAAAAGAGTAATTCCATCTACTTGCTCAACAGAAAAGTTACCAGGTCCCGAGTTATCTAAATAGCCTTAAAAATAAGCTTATAAATACCCAAAGTAAACATTTGCCTTTTTTAAAGACAGAAATCTGAAGTCTTTGACTTTGTTAGACACATGTAGAAAATACAGAATCTGGATTTTCAGCATTCTAACTGTAAAAAAAGTACAGACATCCTATTTCAGCTGCACGGGGGATTCTGCTCCATGACTGTAACTTTCCAGGATAGAAAGCTGCTAGTCCTGAAACTCTACGTTGGCCCAAAGATACAACTACTAAGTTGTTCTCACATGTGCTTTAACATTATCACCTCTTGCTTAATCTAACCTCGTGCATGCACAGTGCATAAAACATTCACATATACATCTAGAGATGGGTATGTGAATAAATACACAAAAAGAAGCACACAGGTTTAAATGTTTGTATTCCTGCTCACATAATGTTTTTAGGCATACGTATTTACTGATGGCAGGATCTGCCTTTTGCTGTACACCAGTGATAATGTTTGTATAGTCCCTGGCCAGCTCCTTGTTTAACAATGGGATATTCCATTTTATTTCACCCCCCATCAGAGAACAGCTCATAACCAATGCTAAGACGGTTTCCTCTTAAACATTGAGCTCTTCACCGCCACAAATATGCAAATTGCAATGGTGCTTATAATCTTCTGATATGCCATAAAAATGGAATGGAAAATTCCTCCATTTACAAAGCAGGGCAGGGCAGGGCAGGAAGGCAGGTAATCTTCACAGCTTTTTTCCCCTCTTTCGAGGCTCTGGAAGTACTCAGTACAATTTTGTAATCATGTGCTTAGATGTATTTATAAAAGTTTTCCTTGTTAAAATCCAATAACTGGAACATGTGACCTGAGGTGACCTCCAGTTCTCCAAATTCATTGTCACTGTCTAATAGAATACATTCATATAAACTGTGAAAACCGACACTCTTATTAAGTGTGTAAGGGTGCTTGACTGGTAGAAACTCAACAGTGACTGAAAACATCTTGGTGACCCACTGACGGAAAAGGTCAGATTTCAGATTAGAGATTTTTCCTGTTCTTGGCAATCTATAACAAATTCATGTACAGTACTAAATTTCCAGATCTTTGTTTAACAGAAACATAAAAATTAATGGTGTGTCAACCATCCGGTGACCTGTGAAGGGAGTTTTTCTCTAAGAGGTACCGTCACACAGAGAGTATGCTATATACAAGTGTATCGCGAATGTATGCCAAATGGAAAAGGAATTAAACACACTGAAGGGAGGTTTGGTTACTAATACCATATGGCAACAATAAGAACAAAGAAAAATGTTTAAATCTTTCTTTTTTAAATTTTTCTATTTGGCAAAATAAAAAGACTAAACAAGTCTGACTTTTAAGCCAAATAAAAACCACGTGCTTTAACTCCTTCAGGTCGGTGTACATACATTAAATAAAACTTCTATTTTTAATCTATCCGGATGTAAACCAGACCCATATCTTGTACGTGAAAAGAGCTATCTTCAAGACAATAAATAGGGAGGGGTTTGAAGGATCAGGACCCAGGTTATTGTTTCAGTATAAAACCAGAATCATAATTACTGTAATTACCTACATATTACTTCCTAAAATTTAAAAACAAACATCACCCCCCAGCAACCCTCCCCTCTACTCTCTAATTTAACAACTGAAGCAGCTAACTTCTAGAGCAAGAATAAACTTCCAAGCATATACAAAAACAACTCCAGTGCAGTGCTCTCATTCCTTTAATAGCACGGGTTGATATGAATGGCTTGTTTCTTCTTCTGCCAGATTCCAGCTGCTTCACTTTGTTTATTACTGACTTCAAAGTTTAAAACACTGTCCTGTCCCAACAAATAACTTCCTCCAGATGGCATTATCTCAAGTGTTCAGAGCACTAGGGATAGCACAGCACCTGCAGATCTGTAACTCAGCATCTTAAAATCTTCAGTGAAAGTTCCTTTTTTTTTCCCCCTGTGTCATTCCCCCATTTTGCTCTTTCCCTACAAAAAAAAAAGATTTACATCTAGGATATAGCTACAAAGACCATTAGCAGGGAAACAGAGTTGTCAATTCTGTCAAATTCTTTATAGTAATGACTGTAAAGTAGAAAACCTACAAGTCCAAAGGTAACAGAACCACTATCAGTAGAAACACTTTATCTGCCCCTCTTACCTCTAAGTAAAGATGTGAGATATGTATTTGTGCCAGTGGGTGTCCGCTCTGTGTCTCCATGGATGTCTGTATGGTATCAAAGAAAAAGTCACTCATTTTCGTATGTGGTTATACAGGCAAGTTACCAAATACAGCAACCCAAGAAGCAGCATTTTCAGCAAAATCAAAATTATTCCAGACTCGCTGGGCTAACATATACTGATAAGAAACATCCATATTTTGATGTAAGCAATTCTGAAGGCTACACTGAAAGGAGAAAATACACGGCAATGTCCGTCATGTTACTAATTATAATTATATATAGTGTTTCCAGTTCAGACTCATATCTAGCTATACTCAGCTATTAATTCAATGCTTCTGGAATTTGATGGCTTATACAAAGTGGGTACAGTAAGGAACGAGTCACATGGCCTCGAGATGGTAAAGAATACAACATTCTCAGGAATAATCAGGACCATCAACAGTTTCTCAAATAATCCAATTGTTTGGACAAAATTATTCTCCATTCATTAGAAATTATAGCTCCTCCACTTTTCTAACCTTGGCCACCTTGAATCCATCTGCATATTTATGTTACTGTGGAGAAGATGTCCTTTCTCAGCTCTGCCAGAAATGAAGCAAAAATGCTTAAGTGTGTGTGCTTTTTAGGGCATGGACTCTGTAAATGCTTTGCTAAGCATAGGGCTCCTGCCTGCAGGTCAGACCGCCCACCACTAGGATAGAAATACAAAAAGCAAGAACAAGATGCTCTGCAAATGCATGCAGTTCTGTTTTCGTAACTCAGAAAGAGACTGCTCCTAACTTAGCCGGTTTCATGACAAACAGAAAAGAATCTAGGCAAACTTAGGCCAAATTTCTAGGGCTGAGTTACATGAAAGGGATAGATTTACAATTAAAACACTTCAGTTGTTTTACAGAAATGGACTGACATCTGTAGGACCTGAGCCAAAAATGTCTGGATTTAAAAGCATGAGTCTACTGCTTGAGCTGAAAAAACACGGTTTCATTCTCAAAGGCTTCAGCCAACTCATAAACCTCCATAAGTGGGCCACAGACACCAGTGGAGACAGAAAACTATATAGTATGAGTTCAGTTCAAGTTTTGACCTAAACTTGGCAAATTCCACCTTCCCATGGTGTAATGTACTTACAGAAACTCTGCATACAAGCACACAGAAGATAAACATGCATACACACACACACTTTTCTTTTTGTTTGTTTGTTTAAACGCTAATGTATATCCTAGCTATAAATATTTCTGAAAGAAAATAAATTCAGATCCCGAGTCAGTAAAGGAGGGTGGGACGCAGGCTAAACAGCTAACAAATTTTCAAAGCAGAATATTTGAAAATTATTTTTCCTCCTCTCACATCTGAGTTCAAGGTTCAGTGTTTTTCCAAAACATGTTATATTCCCACCAATAGCAACACTAAACAGAACAAAAACTAGGAATACATAAAATAAACTAGAACCAGATTTTTCAAAATCCTAACACAGAGACCGGTAGGGAAGGGCAGACAGAAAGCAGCTCCAAAAACATCTAGGAATGAGATTGCAGAGTTTACTAAATAAATATTTCCTTTTGGTGCCTAAAATCTGCTCTGCTTTTTTAGGTCTGGCATATTTTGCTCTGTAGAATATCTCATTGCTTAACAAGTTCATTCCCTGGCCACAACTCTTGCTGTTGTTTCCCAGCAAATCACTTCCAAAAGATGTGTAATGATCTTTCCAAATAACTACAACAATAATTAATAATAAGAAGAAATATTAAAAGTCAGTTTGATTTTTTCTGTACAGATGCCTGTGATTTTTGGATGTGCAATTGGCTAGAAACAAGTAGTCTTTTCTTAACTTTTAAGCACTGCTGTTTCTTGACTGCAACCATTTTCTCGAGGCGAACCAAGATGAGGAGTCTGCGGTAAACGTTGAACCAGCAGCTTTTATTTCAAAATAAAAAAGGAGAAGGAGTTGGTTCATTACTGGTCCAGAGTCCTTGAAAAACACCAGGAAAATGTGTATCTTGTGCAAGGGCTGGGGGGATGAGTAATCTCTAAATCCACAAGAGACAACCTAGGTAAACAGCTGGTGGAATCAGGAGAATCTGACAAGTGATAATTAAAAACTGCATATCTAATTGTGTAATTAATATTTTATTTCTTCGGTAAAATTAAGTGTCACCTACATACTAATCTTTTTCTCATTTTCTGCAAGATCTAACAGGCAAGTGGACAGGAAGGTAATTTTAAAAGTATGCTTCTAAAATATATTCATCTCTGTTATTCACACCTTCATGTTTGGGGATCCGAGAGATATTTTAATGCCAGTATCTGAAGCAAAATAAAGAAGCTCAAAAAAACCCCAACAAACCAACTCAAATGATCCATAGTGGGAATTTACACTAAATTCTAAGATAAAGTTATGCAGACTTCCCTCAGGATGCAGAATCGTTCACTGCAATCCTAGCAGCAGGACTGGCTCCACAGAGACCTCATATCTTAACAATATTAATTGCAGCAATACTGCCTCCAGCTTATCTACATCATACCACAGTGCTAGACATAATAGCATTCATAGCCTACATGGGGAGTGGCAAGTAAAAAAAGTAAATTAAAAAAATCAAATCATCTTTTTAATTCTTAAAAGTTACATGGCCTGTTTTTATTTAAAAGTAATTTTAAAATAATTTACACAAATAATTAAAGTTGAACAAACAAATCCAGTGATGTTTCATCATGAGTAAGGGTTGCAGTGTGTTTGAAGATGAACATCTTTCCAGTTGACACTTAAAATGAAGATGGGCGTCCCAGTAAGGGGATCCCCTAAGCAAATGATGTTCTTTTATAAGTTAGCCTACTGGCCAGGATACATATTGAGTTACTCTGGAGTCCCATCCTACCTTCAGATAAATTTGGCCCACGCAGTTAAGTTACCAACAGTTGCCAAGATGCTGCTTTTACGTAGTGTTGGATGCGTGGTTGTCCGTATCACTTGGGATGCACATATGACAATCTCTACTTATCAGACACGTTCAGTATGTTGCAGGTCAAGACTGAGCATGTTATCTGCAGCAATGCTTGCACTGCATATGCTTACTAAGCATCGCACGTTATCCAGCCCTATTAACTCCTCAGCTACATGACTACTAAAAAATTTGTTAGGAATGTTAAGAGCACAACTTTCAGTGAATCGGTGTGCGAAGTCACAAGGTACTTTCTATCACTTAAGAGTGTGATGGGAGACCTTGATGAGCTCCCTCAAACAGACAAGAAGATTTTGTGGGCAAGGAGGTTACGTCCCCTCCAGCCATGGCAGCAATCTGCACCCAGATTTGAATGAAAGCTAGGATGGGCATCAGGAAGAAAACAGAAAACTTTCTGTACTGCACTAACTGAAGGGCAGTGCTGCAGGGCAGAATTTTCTCAATGCATGTCACTCTTCACATGTAATGGACTCACTAAACGCATTCTTATAATAAAAAATTAAATAAGATATATTCAGCTTGAAAAAACTGTTCAAACAAGTGTTTTTCTAGATGGCCACAAACAAAATAGCTGTGTTTCTCTGTTCTGAATACTTAAATACTCACATGACCCTATTTGTTTTGATGATTTTCACTTACAAAGTCATGGGATTCTCCATATGGAGACAGTTTGCTAAAACTCCTATTACTGCACTACCATTACAAAGATCTGGCATATTAAAACGCTTATACCTACAGCACAATTACTCGATTTTTGTAATTACGCCTTTTAAAAAGGAGATGATGAATATTTTTTTCCCAGAAAAAAACAAAACAAGACAGAACAAAACAGGCCCTACACAGTTAGCATTTTCCAGTGATGCGTTCTAATAAACACTGGGATGTCTCTATGCACATTTCTAGCACGTATACTGACAAACTTGTTAAAAAGACCTCCTTTCAAGCCATTTGTTTAACAGCAGAAGATGACCACTAAAGGTCTTACCATTTGTACATATCAATTAACTTTGAAAAACGTATCAGGAATAAGCAATTCTAGGAAGTTTAGAGAGGCAAGCAATTTTTCTATTAGCTCAGAAAAAATACTGTAGTAACCTACATAAGCAAGCATATGTTCAAATAAGGAAAACATTAAATGCCTTTACTGGAAGATCTGCTAGGAGACCACCATTATGCAAGTGTCCAGAGCCTATTCTGCCAACGACTGTCTAAGCCTTCTTGAAATGAGTACCTGGTGTGATGACAAGCAACATTGCCTCTACAATTTAATGCTCAGGACCAGGAACTTGGAAGGTCTGAGAGTAAATATATGTTTTTATCCTGTGCTATTTTAAAGTTTGTTAAAATCTAAAATGTTTAAACTTTGTGCAATAAAGATAAGCATTCCTCCTTGTAAAAAAAAAAATAAATACAATGCAAGAACCTTGGCCTGTTACATGGGAAAGAGTAAAACCAGAATTCCTTTGCAATACTTGGGTGAATCTGAGCTCTAAATCAGTAGAATAAATGAACTGCAGAAACATATTGCTCTACATCTATACTGCATATTCATCACA
Source organism: Astur gentilis (assembly GCF_929443795.1). Classification (NCBI taxonomy): domain Eukaryota; kingdom Metazoa; phylum Chordata; class Aves; order Accipitriformes; family Accipitridae; genus Astur; species Astur gentilis. The sequence continues at coordinate 17,698,422 of NC_064904.1, forward strand.
CTACACCACCTTCTTAACTCTTTCTTGGGCCCATCACTACTGATTTTAATATGACGCACCCCTCCCTTTCTACTAACCACTATAAAAAGCGTGGAAAACACTGCAGACTGCTCCCAGCAACACTGTGCCTCTTAGAGATTTCACTACCGACCAGCAGTTCCCCAGCAGCAACAGTGAAACCAGCAACTGTTGTTAGCAACCCAGGAGCTGCACTGCACAAATCTTCGAGCAGCAGTCAAGCAGTGCCTTCTGAGACACTGAGCACACTCGTTTGCATTAGGGTCTCATTTGGGCAGATGTTCTTTACCTCTGAAGCTGCACACACACACACACACACACACACACACAGAGAAGTTGAAATTTTGAACGCTGGCTGCATTAACTGATGGTGACAACTCCTTCTGCTATCTACTGCCAAGTTATTTTAGAAAGCATTGCAGCTCTTTGACATTCACTTTTCCCAGTTCAAGCTGTTGGTGCCAAACCTGGCTTGCACTCAGTTCATCAATACCTTTCTTCATTGCTTTGGGCCACAAGCATGATTAATACAGCCTGTAAGCCGCCTGAACGAAAATCATTTATCAGTTGTCTGGGTTTAAATATTCTTGGCCAAAATACAGGGAAATCTGCACTGCCAAGGAGCGTGTACGAAAATCCAGTCGGCACGTGTGGGAGCAGCTTCCTTGCAGAGGTGTGGGCTACTGCGTGCTGATGGGACACGACTTGTGCAGGTGAACGGCACAGACGCCTGGGTCTGTTCACTGCTCTAGAGCACACGCTGCAATTCCTGAAGTTATATAGGGTTCACAGGAAGAGCAATTATGGAAAGCTCCTTAAGAAAGCAGCTTTTGCAAACCCCCCATATATCTGACAGTGACATAAACCCAATTATTTAGCACAATCCTAATCTGCCACAATGACACCCAGTGTCTACCAGTAGGAAAAGCACAAAGGCAAAAAGAAAAATCTTTCATGTGTCTCATGGGATTTAATGGCTCCCCAGTATTTTACTTGAAGCAAATTCATTCACATTATATGCACACACACATGCACTCCCAAGTTCAGGAACGCTTACTCTGCAAGTATTAGATAAATCAATCTGCTTTCTAGGAGTTTCTTGCACACGCTCACAGTAAGACCAGAAATCTTAAAAACATTATCCATTATTTTCTTTCTCTCCCTCTCTTAAATATCATGAAAGAATAGGCTCCAGAATGTACTTAAAATTCAAGGCACATACAAGTTGGGGAATATGTTTCCCCTCATCATTACTCTGTCATTGAGAGTTACACGGCCTACACAAGAGCAGAAGAGAACAAATGCTTAAAGATTATCTTTCTTTACACAAGACAACATTTGAATGTCACTGTTATTTGATGCTATGTTGGGGGCTTTTTTAAATCTTGGAGGGAGAGAACGCACGTGTTGCAAGGTCTCTCAGCACAGGACTGTCTCCTACCACGTAGGAAGCCTGGCAGAAAGGGGCCAGGATCATGCCTGGGGCCTCAGTCATTGTGCAGTGCAAACTGTGATATAGTTTTACTGCCCAGGTTACAGTTATCCAATCCTTCCCTATTCCTTCAGAGGAGAAATAAACAGGTTAATGCAGACTCATTGTCCATTGCTCTGTATTTTTAGATAGCTCCTTGGAAAGCGAGTAGCGCAGTAGCCAAGGTGTAGCATTATTCACACAACCTACCTTTATCACGCACAGAAAGTTTCCTGGAAGCGTATTCTAAATCTGATAAGAAAAATCCTCATTAAGAATCATTTGCTTGTTTAATTTTCACTTATTGAGCTTTAATGTACCATAAAAGTAAGTAATAACAACAGTGCCTTAAATAAATATTGCTTGTCTTGTACTCATTAATGTTTTAGAAGAACACAAAACTGCCTCTAGATACAGGAAGCTGCTGGAAAATAAAAACTAACCAATCATATAAACTCAAATGAGAGCTTTAAAGAATTTTTTGTTGAACACGGAGTTCAACAAAAATGTATTCTGTTCACTGTACACACGACACCAATGGGAATAAGAGCCAGTTCAAGTTCTAAGTTACCATTACTTGGGTAATAGTTTCAAGCTGCAAGGCACAGCTGTATGGGCCCAGCCAGACAGGCTATCACAGCAATGCTTTGATAGCATGGGGCCCTTAAGTGTCAGGATATAGAAAAGGCAGCAGTTGTTGGCTGTGAAAACAGTCTGATACAAACCAGATGGGGACTTACTTGATGGGCAACACAAAGGAAAACAATTGGCTCATTCAACAAAGTCAGGCCACTGCCCCAGAGAATTAACAGAAGACAATAACAGTCAACCAGAGTTGATGCAAACAAGAAACAGCCATGTGGTTACGGTTTAAGGAATTGTTTCTCCTCAGACTAAACATAAAGTTTTGATTTCTAATTCTTATATTCATTAATTTCAGTCTCGTTTACAAGCCCCCTCTTCCTCCAAAGTCTTCCGTATAATTCATTTATGTAGCACCAGCCTTCACACACCTACTTAAACAAGAAAAAAATTATATGACAAAGGCAGCTATATTAATCTAATGTTTCCTGAAGAATGCCAAGACCACAGACAACTTTCTGAACCATGTCAGAACAACATTGTAGATACACGGTACACAGCGTGTTATTAGACACATTTGCATGCATATGGCAGTATATTTACTGATTCTTCTTGATTTGAAATGCATAAAGCCCAGTAGGTCACATGCTGGGTTACCAGAGTACAGATGTCTTCCAGTTTTGTGAAGAGTTCTTCTGGTTTCTTACTTAATTTTTTTCAGAAGTAAACTTCAGATCAATTATGTTACCACCTAACAGTTTTGTTTGCCAGGCTACAGTTAAAAATCTATTAAAATAGCTATTACCAAACATTTTTTTTAAGCAATCAAAAATTTAAAAATTGGCTATTTCAGCCATAATCCAAAAAATCCCCAACCCATTCATTTTTAGAAGCTTGTAGAAGATTATGGTCCAGAATCTTAATTGCTCTTGCTGTTTTATTACAGGAAATATGAAAGTGACATGTGCAAAGGTATTTTGATTACAAATTACTTACAGAGATTGCAAAATAAGTCAGACCTCTAAGGGCTTTCTGCAATTTCACTCTCAGACTAAAAACATCTGAACTTTCTTTTCATATACTTCAAAATATTCCCTCTGGCAGGCTCTGCACTGCAGTGCTCTACACGAGTGTGAACGGTTGGATGGCATGCTCTGGAAGACAGTCACATACTCGGATACCCAAGCAAGTATGTCTACAAAATGCAGTGACATACAGATGTCCTGGATGCCTTATGAAATTCCATCATCCTGGGACCCGTCAGTTTTAACACACCACCACAGGTCCCCTGAGCTTCACTGCCTCTGGAGATTGCTTGAGGACTAGTTCACGTATTTCCGAGCTAGTGGTGTTGCATGATGTAAACATCTCCTAAACACATCACTTGGACCTACGATGTGTACACATGAAGTCTACTCTTCTTTATAAGTGCGTCACTTTCCACGCAGACTTGCAAAAAGCAGCTGGGTTAAAGAGCTGAATGTATGGTTCTCATTTAACAGCCCACGCTGGACAGACAGAGCAAGGGAGTTTGTCCTTAAGAAAAAAACCCTACTGAATTAATGAAGTATAGAGTCAGACCCTAATTGTCATCTTAAGCGGCTCTAGCTTTTAGCTGCTGTGGTTCTTAAGCCTGTTAGCATGGTTTTACTTCAAAAAAATTGCAGCCTTGGCTGCATTCAAAACAACCACCACATATTGTAGGTAGAAAAGTAAGGTTTTACTTCAGTTTCCTGCCATAAGCACAGAGCCAACACTCCAACAAAGCCGTTGTGTGCTGTGCTCTGTCTGAGCGAAAACATCTCTCCGGCAGAATCATGAGGCTTATTTCCAAAAGCGCAGCCAAATTCTTGAAACCTCCAATGAAGGGGTGGGTTGTCACATCGTAGCAGAGAAGTTTTTGCTTGCAGTGCTGCTATTATTCATTTTTCACATCATATATATCTTGAGGTCAGAACACATTTTTTACATACAGCTGAAATTTGGGGTTGAGTCTCTTCATTAGGCCATTTCTAGAAGATTACGAATCTCGGGAACAGAGCAGCCTTTATCAAGCCTTAACCTCAGAGATACTGGCTGTTGTAGCCTTCCTTTTAAAAGCAGATGAGAGAGCAGCAAAAACCTCTTTAAATCCCAGGGCTGCCTGGACAGGCAAACCCCAGTTGCTCTTGTGAAAATGGTTTTGGACGTCGTTTGTCAGAGAACGCCTCCACAAAGGACGGCGTGTAAAGGCCAGCTGGAGCAGGGGGAGGCACGACTGCCCAGTCTCCATTAGTTAAAGTGAGGACTCCAACAGGAAACTGCTCCCCCCTTTCTTTTCTCCTTCTTTTTTTTTTTAAATCAGGAAGGAAGCTTCATCTTCAGAAACAAGCATTCCCTGTGTAATCTCCCTGCTTGCCTGTCTCTAAGAGCGGGTCCAATTACTGAAATAAGCAACAAGCACTTTTAAGAAGTTAATCGTGTATTTACACTGTAACTCAAACTAGTAAATATTTCCCATTTATAATTTTGATTTACATAACAGGGCACAATGGCAGCTGCTAAGTAAATAAAACAATTTTCTCAAGATCTGTAATTATGGTTTTAGGATTATAAAAACAAACTAAAAAACCCCAGAAATTAAGCAACTGCCAGCAAATTCCATGCTTTTTACTTCTACTGACGATACAATGGCCTGACAAGGACAGAAATTGCAGCTGTTATACTGTCTTTAAACACACACAGCTCTGCCTAACTCTTGCAGTATGTACAGTATATAAAACAAGGCCACGATATGCAACCCTGAGATTATTACTTTACTGTACCAACCTGAGTTAGGATGGAGGTCAGCAGATCATCCCATATTAAGTCTAACCTGCTTTGATTACATAATTTTGAGCCAAAACATAAAGGTAATTCTACCAGACCCAGAAAATGCGAGATACACATTTTCATTGTTCGCATATGGTTGATGATTTGTTATTTTGTATTAAAACTACATGCCTATCTGACGTTAAAAAAAGAAAGAGTTAATAGAAAGTCAAAGTCATGCCATACACAAAAAGAAATAGTTACCTCCCTGCGGCCAAAGCATTGGGAACAAAAAAATATGCATTTTACAAAACTGCTACGTATTTTGTGCCACACTCAACAACTTTCACCCAGGTTGTTTAGAACTGTGCTTAAAAACAGTTCTTCCTTCTTTAAAAGCAAAACATAAGTTTCAGATTAGAGAAGAATGACAACACAGATACAAAGGTTCTAAATCTAAATTAAGTTTTTCTAGGTGTAGGGCTTTTTTTTTTTTTCCAAATGACAGCATTCATGATGAAAACCAGAGCACAGTAGTCCACAGACAAAATTTAACCCATCTCCATCATTTACTACTGTTCCTTGCAAATGTTGTCACCAAAAGCACATTTATAAGCGGTATTTCAGAGACGAAGATTTGTTGTATTTTACTTTCAAAATTAGTTTTATGGAAGATGAAAAGTGTTTTAACCAAGTTTTACATTTGCACATTTGCACTGTGACAAAGTGCAGTCCCATATGCAACCTCAGCAGTGAGCAACAGGTCACGCATGACAACTTTAATCTTCACTCACCATTCCTTACCCTATTTTTAAGAAGAAAGCTACATTGGCAGACTGCGTTTCTCAAAATCAGCATGTTACCAGAGTAGCATTACCATTATTTAAATAGTATTCTTCATTTGGAAGACATTCTAGATAACATTTGCTCCATGCTGTTGCCTTATTTGAAAGTTTCCTGGGCTCCTAGTCTTAAGAAATGAATCATATGGGCACTGGAAACATATATTTATATTTAATTATAGGCAGTCTTTGTATCACTGTATTGAGAAGGTGGTGCTGGAAAAACCTGGCCTCTCTTCAGTGCATGAAGTAGAAGGTCTGTTTACTCCTAAAGTATCTAGAAAAATAAGCAAATAAAGTACCTAGTAATGACACTGTTCATGAGCATGAAAACTGCCTGTAAGTCAAGCCCTTTCACAATATAATAAGCAGTAAAATTTAAAAAATAACATTACAATTTGACTGTGGACACCAATCATCTAAATATCCATCTTTATTGGCCAGTTAGGCTTTATTAATGACTTTATAGCTATGCCTCGCCCCTGATAGCAGTGCAAAAATTTACAATGCATTAAAAAAGAAAAAGAAAAAAAGTTTAATGTCTGAGATTGACAGCTTTTGTAAATCCCCCATCTCCTTTATAAAAGAGGTTTGGGGGCAGACAGTCACAATCTGTGGGTTATTCATCACTCACATTAAGCTACCTCCACTCTGCATATACAATCTTGTCCTAGTAATTTCTCTTCTACCCAGCCACTCGCCACACAAACAGCTGGCTCTTTCCAGTTTTTATGTTGTGCTTTAAAAAAGCTGAATCGAGAGCTCCTTAAGAACAGGTAGAGCTGAAGGGAGTCCAGCTGCCTCTGCCAAAGGATCCCCAAAATCAACACAGTGGGGAAAGCAGAAGCTGTTCCTTCTGTTGTGTTGCTCTCAGACATGCACAAGCCACTGAATTATAAAGGGCAACATCTGCCTTCCCTGCCAACCAGAAAAATAAAACAAACTCAGCACATACTGAAGACAGAAAGCCTACATTTCTCCTACCACAGTGCTATATATGTTTCTCCAAGTTGAAATACATGTTTATAATACTCCTTGTTTTCACCTGTCACCATACAGTATCCATGCAATATGTTGACAGCACCCAAAGGCATCAAGACTTTCCGGTCTGATACTGATGCCTTTTATAAAAGAAATGCAACTTTCACACTAAAAAAGAAATGTGAGATAAGAGACCTACTTAAATGACTGTTAATCCAAGTAAGGATGGTCATCCTAGAAGATCCTGTAGTGCATCTGCCAAGTGAACTAACACAGAGTCAGCGGCACATCTACCTGAGAGAGCTGGAATGGTTCCTGACTCCAGCTTAGCTGGCATTGATGTACCAGGCTGAAAACAAGAGTGACTGAGGCGTGTAAATATATCTTATTCAGGAATCTGCCTTTGCAGGCTGTAATCTCTGGCAGAAACTGTAGCATACTCCTGGAGGTAGTAACTCCAACCATATGCTCTGCTGAATAAGAAAAAGACAATGCTATTTCTTACAACACATCTTGTTATATTGACATACTGACGCACATTGTTTAGAACAACTAGGAATCTCAATTTAAATGCATTTGCTATCATTGCTAATGAATAGGCATGTGAATTAAAATAGCACAAGACCATAAAAATCGAACACCTCTTTATTATGACAACATTATGACAGAAGACACTGTGTAAAGGGACTTCAGACTCAATTATATGCATATAAATCAGTAGCAGGTTCAGGAGAGACTATTCTGATCATTTTCTGTGACCTACCACAAGACACAGGCCACAGACCAGCTAAGAACGCTTACTTTCTAGATGCACATCAGTTCTTTTTTATTAAACCATGGGCTCAGAGCTGTGGAACCACTAATTTGTGAGAAACTTCTCCCTCCAGAGAAGAGCTAACTGGAAACAGCCCTCAGGCTGATGTAAGCATTAAGTACATGGGGAGTCTCTGTCCTTAGGTGGCTTGCCCAAGCCCATTAGTTTTTTGTGTGTGTCCCCCATTTATATAAGCAATGTTTGCATGAAAGGGGAAAGCAGGTCAGCCTAGTCAGCTTGCTACCATCTGCTTTTATTCAGAGTTACTCAAGATCAGTGCCAGTGGGATCAGTGCCCATTAAGGGGGTTTATTGTGTGTGTTTATTTTTTGCTCTTTACAATGAAGGCAACAGCAATTACTGTAAGTTTGTAAAAGTGCATACAAATCATAATACACAATACAAAGCTGCTTCAGTCAGATCCTAGCGTGTTTATGAATCCTACACAGGCTGTGAGAAAGACTGCTTTGGCACAACAATTTGGATACACTGGTGCGGAGTGTGTTAGTGTCCAGGAGATCTAAGACTGTATTTAATACTTGCTATCAAGACCATACCCTGCTTGCAATGCACAGCGGCTTCATCTGATTCACCACCCCACAAGAATCTCACACAAAAGAAGCAGCATCACATTCTAGCTTGGCCCCCAGACGGGTTGACAATAGGTGGATTTATACAACTGGAAACTGCAACTGGTAAAAGATCAACGATAGATTGCCAAAGTAGAAATAGCAATTTAGGGCTCTCAGCTAGTACATTCCAACTCTTAAGCGTGGATATGCAGCAGCAAGAGGTACTCTCCTCTTAGTGAGATTTCTGCCTAGGATATGGCTGGCCACTTGAGACAACTACAAAAAAACCCAAACCAAAACAAAAAAACCAACTCCCAAACCAACCAACTATCAACAACACCCCCTCGAAACCCTAAACTGGCAAAAAAACGAAAAAAAAAAAAGGAAAAATATGGAGAAAGTTGCATTGCAGGGATGAGGCAGTGGTGCTACATGCAGCTTAGTAGAACTGTCTGGCAGTCTGGACTGCTTTGGTTCTAGCAGGTAGTTACAAGTGTTTGAAAAGCAAATGCAATTATGAATTGAATTTTTTTTTAAGAAATTCTAATAAATTTGGAAGTAAAATCCTTTACATTATTAAGATACACTCAAGAACAGAAGATCCTCAGAACCCTCTGGTGTCTGTGCAATGTGATAAAGACAGCTGATGCTCAGCAGACAGCCATACTGGGTAACACACGCTATTCTGAGGCAAAAAGGACGTACAGACTCCAGAATGTACATTGGATGCTTTATGCAGCAGTACCATGGGTTTTCAGCTCACAAGTATGAAAAAGGGACTGGTCCCTCATTATTTGCACATTACAACCCCCATGTGTGAGTGAAATAACAGGCTTAATTTTGTCATTGCCCTGAACTTTAGTTTATGATATATAAAACACACTTTGAGGGATGCCACAGGTCACTGGATTAATTCACCTGCAATCCTGTAAAATCTAGGCTTGAAGAGGGAATCAGATGAGATTTCTGGATATTTACCTTGAGCCCCAGTAAATCTGAAAAAAGACAAGTAAAAATCCAAGTGTTTGACAGTCTCCATAGGAAGTAATCCTGTAAGTAGTGATCATGTCAGTTTGAATAAGTCTTTCTTTCCCTATGCACATAAAAAAACCCAACCGGTGCTGGAATTTCAGTGAAAATCCCTGCTGCTGTGTACAGACCAGAGGAGGTACTTTGTACAGGAATACATCCTGAACCTCAGCAAAATAACTTTAAACACAAAGATCTGATCAAAAGGGAGAAAGAAGCAACTGTGAACTGCTTTTACCTGCTCAAGCAATGGGGCTATAGATGCCAGCTTCACCTCACAAACTTAGAACTTCTGACCGGGAATATTCCTTAAGCCCACACTGGAAGATTTCCTGCTTTATTCTTTTTACTGTACAAGAAGTGAAAAATACCTTCCCTACAAAGATTAACCATACAGACATCCAGCACGGCGCCAAAGTTGATTCTCATGCGGACTGTACAAGGGAAACTTGAAGATATACAAAGCTGTGCAAATTTCACGATGGGTGTAAAGCATCATCTGTATAGGTACCAAGGGAAGACTAAAAGTGGAAGTTTTCTGCCTTTGCACATACCTCCCACAGCAAAAGCCTCAGCACAAGGTCAGAGAAATGTCTTGACGATACTGCAGCAGTGGGAGAGTGCTGTATCCCTCTGTGCCATTTAAGGAGACATGCAGTAAGAGGAGAACTAACTCTCAGCCTCTTAGAAGTTGAAGAAAATTGCTAAGTGAACAAAAACCTACTGCACGTACGTCTGTAAGAAAAGGGCCAGGTGATACATGGTGTGGAACTGGACTCCAGATGAGAATGACTTATACCTGAGCATGCTAGTCTGTAGGAAACCCTCAGACCGCAAGGCAATATGAGCCTGCTTGGTACAGTTTTCTTTAAGTATAAACTGAGGGTTTGGGGGGTTTAATTTCTCTGATTACTTTGTTTACAATTAGTTTAGATGCCTCAAAAAATCAAATTACATTCTAGGACTCTAAAAAACATATGAGGGAGATTTGTGCTTCACCTGCTAGTAGCTCTTGTTGTTCATGCCTTTTGCACAAATAAGTGAGGGGAAGAAATGACAGGTCCAGAAGACCGGAGGATCATTTCCCAGGAAGAGATCTCTTGGGAATAGGTGCAAAGATGTGCACAGTCCCATGAAACCCACACCAGTTCCTGGTGCTTGGTTTCCCAGCACCCTAACTTGAAGCAGCAGAACACACCCATAGCAGAAGGGCATCATTGTCTACAGTAACAATTCTACACAAGACTTTGCCTTAAGCTATGAAAAAACAAACTTCTGTTTTAACATTTTGTCTGAAAAATAACTGAAGTAACTCGGTGGGAAAAGAAGCAACCATAGATATAAATGGCAATTCTCAACAGATAAATAATACTTACAAAAGCCAAGAAATTCAAAATTCCTGTTCCAAACATACTGTAACACAGCTAAATATTCACTTACAGTAATTCAAACTAGAAACTCTGAAGTGTGGCCACTGAGGATTTTATGTAGGAATATTATGCAAAAAGCATAGTTACTACTCAGATGCATGTTTTCTAATGCATGGCTATCATGTAACTGCTATGGACACGTGCAGAAAAAGCTAACGAAAACTCTTTGAGAATTGGTGTTCTAAACCACTTGGAGCACCTAAAAGCTAATCACTACTTAGAGAAAGGACAGAGTTTCTGTGGGAAACGCAGCTTAGCATTTCCTGACTTGCCCAAATGTAAAATATATTAACTGAATTATGTCAATGAGCCATCTGATAGCATGGGGAGGTAACTGTACAGGAAAACCAGAGTCAAAATACACCAGAAATGAGTTCTGAAGAAGCACTGAAAAACTTACATAAACCTCTAACGGGACATTTGCTTGAAAAATGCCATTAATTATAGCTAAGTGATTTCATTACTTCAATTTCCAAGATATTATCTCAGAAATTAGTCAAATTCAAGGAGCAATGTAGCCTATGCAAACTATTTCTACGCCTCAGGTTATGGTGGTACTCTCTACAGTGTGAAAGAATAGCTCTGTTTTGCTTCACGAGCTGCTATTTTCAGGGTGGTATGGACAGTCTTTAGCAAAAGTTTTTAGTGAAATTCAGTCCAAAAAAAGAAACAGCAGGATATTAAGGAGAAAGTAAACTTTCAGTAGAATAGTTAAGAGTTTGACCAAAACAGTTCCAGTTCCAAGGAAAAAAAAAAAAAAAAAAAAAGACCTTTAGCCTTATCCTAATCTTCTTCCTTCCTTGAAGCATCTGTTAGAGATTTGCCTCATGCCACAATAGTTTTAAGAAAAAATAACCCAAAACCTAACTCAGAGCAATTCCTGGCTAAAGAAGAGGCAAAGAAGTATTTAGTTATAGCCATATTTTCAGTATTACAGTTTTCAATACAGCGTAATGTCAATGTTAGCACAAAAGTAGCCCATTTTCAATACTGAACGGAGACTCTGGAAACTTTATTTTTCACACAGACTGTTTTAAGGGCTTCTTGCCCTCTTACTCATTTCTTGCACAGATCATCTCCTCCCACAAGCAATTGTGCAATCTCTCTGTGGCAACAAAGCCAATTGCTTAGTGTCCCAATATTACTTTCCCATGCACTTATGGCTGGCTGAATATAATTCACTAGCTGGAGATAAAAAGGAATTACTATCATGAAGCTGTGCTCTCTAGCTCACATTTTGAGTCTGTGCTGTAGAAAAATAATTAAGTGAAGGTACATCTACTTCTTGGTTCTGAGCCACCCGTATTAAAGTTTAAAAATGCTCTGCAGTCAAGCATTGCCACCTGTTCCTTCATTTTAATTTGAAAATTCTGAATCATGTTCATGTAAGCCTGAAAATGGTTGTATTCTGCAAATATGTGCATTCACCAACCATGACAATTATTATCATATTAAATTTATGAAGATATATGAAAGAATGGTACAAAGATTAAAGGGTATTATAAAGCCAAAAATATATATGCATGTATATTATATACTACAAATATATGTTTTCAAACCACTGTCTCCACTATGTCTAGAGAACGCACACATTTCAATTAATAATACATTCAGGCTTTATTTTCATTTGTAACTTTCAGGAGACATTACCCTTTCAGGCATGATATTCTAACAGTCCTACTGAACTTCAGCTTTCATTAGAAGACATCAATCAACTTTCTTTCAGTAAAAACATATGTTCACTGTAGACCACAAAAATTTTTTAAACAACAAAAGAAAGCCCTATCATACATATATTTATGACCATAGACAAAAGATGAACCAAATCTTGTCATGTATTTATCAATTAAATATAAAAAGCTTTATTTACATCCAACTCTTAAGACTAAAACAATTTCCCTTTTCTCCCAACACCCTGAATTCACACTTCATTTCAGGGCTCTAGATTTTCTAAGCTCTAATACCAGTATAATCACTTACCCTTTCAACTCTGAAAAAATACCTAAATGGTCCTGCTGCTGAAATGTTTCTCCATTTTCAGGCAAGCACTCATAGTGCCTTGCTATCTCAGTAAAGGCAACTGTTTGACATGAAGTTTTTATAAACAGGGTGCTTTGAACTTACAGTAACAGATGTGCTTAATTTTAAAATGTTGTATTTATTTAAACCCACGTATACTTATCATGTTGCAAGTTTTCATTTTCTTTCAAATGATTCCTATTAATTTTTACCCTCAACTTTTTGCCTGATTAAGGTCGCTGTGATGAAGCTTTTAGAGACAAGACCTTCTGGTTAAAACCGACAGACAGTTGTTTCCATTTGCAAATCCTCTAGATTTTTATTGGCTTATTAAATATGTATACTTTGAATGAGATTTAAATTATCCTGGTATATAAATCATCCTTTTTTGTTCCTTTCAAAGAAAATTGACTACTGCCATCTCGTGGTCAAACATTTTCATCTGGCATGTAAACATAGTTGGACTGTGCTCAAATACCTTGTATTACAGTATAGATAATTTTTTTTTTTTTTTTTTTTTTTACGATAAACATTCCAGAAAACATCAGACTCAATAAAAATAATATTTTTCCATTTCCATCCCTCACTGACACCCTACTCAACAATACAGACTGAAGTACATTCTTGTTAACACTTTGAGACAAAGCTGAGGTATAAAATCACGAAGTACAGTGTTAGGAAGACTATCCCCCCTTTCCTCCTCCTCTCTGATGCTTAATAGCAAGTGTTGGGAAGAAGAAAAGGAAGATTCCTATAACCATTATTAAGGAAAGCTGCTTTTAAAGTTGGGAACGGGTCAATCCTGCAAGGCAGACCTGCCACGTAATTTCCTTTTTGGCAATTTAGAGGTCATACTCAGCTTACTGGAAATTCACTTTCCTCAGGCAATTTGGATTTTCTGAACACCAGAGGAAAAATACAGTTCTTCCTATTAGAACTCATTGCAATATTTTCCACTAATTTTAAATAAAAGGGTTAACCCCCATTTTTTAATAAATTAAGTCTTTTTTTACCCACTTTCAAAACACGTTGATAAATGTCCCTACAACAAAACACACGCATGCACTAAGGTGTGACACTTCAGTTCTACAAGCTTTTCCACTAATTGTCCATAGAAGCTAAGTTTTGCATTATTCATAACTTTCTTCATATGTAAACCATGGTTTTGAAATTAGGTTCCAAGTCCCATGACCAATAACATTGGCCTAGGGCTTTTCTTACCACTTATAAATATTTGAAGCAAAATAATTCCATCAGAATTATAATTCGATTAGATGTTTTAAAAAAATTAAATGGAAGCAGTTCAAAGAATTATTTTAAAAAGAGCTTCAAGGAAGAATTTGTCTATACTGGGGTGGAGCAATTATAATTGCATGTATTGTAGACATGCAAGTTTTTAGATTCCTGTTCTTAGCACGTAAGATTACAACTGCTACATATCTTATTCCACCACCTCCACAAACTTATTATCTGCTAAAACAATTAAATATGGCAGTAATATGCACAGTTTATGTCATTCCAACTCTGACTTAAACTACAGGAAAGAAAAAATATTCTCTCCCTGTCATGCAACATACTTAACACTTTTAATACTGTTAAGTAATCTCCAAATAGCATGGTTATGCATAGATAATACATAGCGTCCTCCACAAAAGAAAATCACTGTTACACACTAGCTTGAAGCCCATCCCAAACCAGGCCATTTTAACATTGAAAAATCTCTGGGTTTTTTTTCGCATTTGCATGATCTTAACTTTGTATTATCCTTCAGTTCTCCTCTAGTACCCCTACCTTTTCTCATGCATATGACCCACTGCCATCTCTCACAACATTATGAATATTTTGTTTGCTGAACAGCATTCTATACAGCAATTAAGATTCAGTTGACTACATAATGTGCACACTGTAATACTCTTAGCAAATACAAATTTAAATAAATACTTAACTGCAAGGATTCTGACAACTTACATACAGATACATTTCCGATCCTTTCAGTGCACCCCCAACAATATCATAACTATGTACACAGATTTATACACACTATATATAAATGCTTGGAAATTTTGGGAACTTGGTAGTAATGAAAACCAAAATTTTAAATATCAGAACTTTATTGTACATCAGTATACAACAACATTTAAAAGTGATGTCTTAACTGATATAACTGTTAGCTTATTGACATTGATTTACCTTCTTGTTGCATCTCTTCAGGCTTCCTTCTCACATGAATAACTCGGGGTCTCACAGTCTCAACTTGTGCAGCTCCTTGGCTTTCCTGCTATATATCATACATTAAAAATCACATTACAAGTCTGACTTTTGATGTAAAAGCAAACTAAAATTACGTGGAGCTTCAAGAAACATCCAAAGAGGTTTTTAAAGATTCATTAAAGGATATGCACTTATTCTCCTTTGACTTCAAAAGAATTCAGATCTGAATTAGCCTACTGCAATACTATTTCCTCTAGATGAACATCCAGGGAGCAGTAGGTATGGCAAAGTGCCTTTTAGACCTGAGGATACAGGAGACCCTCAATTTCTACTCAAGCATGTGGTGGAAAGAACATAAGA
Organism: Astur gentilis; assembly: GCF_929443795.1. Lineage (NCBI taxonomy): Eukaryota > Metazoa > Chordata > Aves > Accipitriformes > Accipitridae > Astur > Astur gentilis. The sequence goes on from NC_064904.1 coordinate 17,713,540, forward strand.
TTTCTCTGGCTTTCTTTAATACCCAGGACTTCTTCCCAGGTATTATCCTCCTGAGTGAAAAGAGAAAGTTGAAAGGGAAAACAAAAATAAAAATTTCAACACAGGTTGGAAAACCCATGCCAAGTATAAAATTTATTTCCTTGACCGTGTTTTTATAACCATTTTCCACTCTTCCTGAAATGCCCTTCAGGACCTAGGCCTGCAACAATGCCTATAGGAAAACAGTTTCTTAGAAGCAACAAACGCTTTGCGTGTTAAGAAGGGAGACATCATATTTGTCAAGTACGCTTGTTATCTTATGTGTTAACTAGAACAGGAATTATGGCCCAAGGACATTCTACTACATGTAGACAGGAAACATGAGAAGTGAAAAACACAGTCATGGAGTCCTAGAAGACTTAAGCATTCTCCATGACAGACAAATTTGAGTTCATCAGTTGTTCTGTTGATTCCATAGATGAATATAAGTTTTTTAATGAGGATTCTTAAAGAAGGAGGAACATGAGAAAGACCATAAATGTTTGCATATCACACAGCATGTGGAGCGTACAGACAGAATTGCTGTATGACGTCTGGAAGAATTATATGCCCTGAGAAGCAATGGCACAGATATTCTCTTGAAGACCTGATGACAAAGTACCAGTGGTATTTTGCTCCCCAAAAGCTAAAAAGGAAAAAAAGGAAAGTATGCTTCAATTTTGTAAGAGAAACCCTCCACTACTGTGGAGGCCACAAGTGAAACAAACAGCCAAAAATACACATGAAAAAAAGAAAATTGTCATGTCTGGCAAACGATAAGCATGGTGCGAACTACGCAGTCAGGGCTTCCCATTTCTTTCGGCTAACAACTGTCTCCTCTAATAATAGGAATCTCAACAGTAATGATATTGCTTCTTATGTAATTAACCTTCATTTAAGCCACTGTTGCAAAAATCAGGAGGAACAAAAAGATAAGCCATTCAGTCACTGTCTTTTCCTCAACGGCTGCATGGACTTGTTTACACTCCCCAGTAGACAAAGCACAGAGTGGGCTACGCTAGTAAACAGCATGTCATCTCTAACAAGCACCAACACAACCTCACCAACACAGTGATGAGCATAGGCTGACAAAAGTGAATATACAAGCACCTGAGATCAAGCTAGCGTCTCCACAAGGCACTATGTGCATGGATAGACCACTTAGGATTGGCACTAACTTGGGCACCTCTACACACCATGATGTTGACCAACCCTCTTCATCGTTTAAAGCTGACAAGATAAGAAAGAGTTGAGATGACTTTCTGAAAGGAGGAAGGTCTCAGGTAAATGTGATCAAAGGCCACCAATCTTACAGAACATTAAATGTAAGCAGCATAACAGTATACTCATGAGTCCATTTGAAGCGTTTTTTGTTTAGTTTTTGATTTTTAATAAGACAAACCAAAAACCAGTTTAAACTGAACTGAGGTGAAAACAGAAGTTGAGAGATAACATATAGATTCATAACCTACAATTATGCATTCCTGAAGATTACAAAAACACGTCTTTTGAAATACTAAAAATGAAAGCTAATGAGAATACCAAAGTGGCAATCCCACTTGAAAAATGTTGATTGTATGAAAACATTCATACTCCTATAACAACATTATGAAAATATTTTGCAACTAACTGATTTTCTAAGATTTTAACAATGCATTTGAGACTGGAAACAATTTAGATTTACCATCTTTGAAATGTTTAGCCACACAAATAGGACTTCAATGTTCATGTTCCTTCCACGATCAAAATAATTTATCTAGAACAGGAAGAGCCCAGTTTCTCCTAGCCATTCTGTTGGTTCTTAGAGCTAAGAGCACAGGGGCAAAGTGGCCACAAGTAACAGTCAATTCGTATTGTTGCACAAGAATGGACAGAAGGGGTCAAACTGAAGATGCATTTAGTCTGGCATTCTGTCTAACAGTGGTTAAAAGCATATATAAATCTCAAAAAAATCCAATGCCAGAAATGGAGGAGCAGCCAAGGAATTTGGGTAGATAAGAAAATTCCTGTATGACTCAAGCCATTTGTTTTGGAGTGAGCGATCAGACAGACTTCACTCCTCAGGACTAAAAGGCATTTGCTCCTGTCCTACGTGAAAAAACAATGTCATTTCTGTTGGTCAAGATCTGATCTACACACCAGTGCCAGGGAGCAAACAAGTAGTACCTATATGGCAGCTCCACATCACTGCCCACAGCTCCCTGAAACGAGGATCGTGTTCAGACAGATTACAGAAACCACCCAAGCTTTGCCATAATAAACCCTAACATCCAGGAGGATCGTATCCAGTTAAATCAGAACAAAGGTCTACCAAACCCAAGGCCCAGCTGAACACCATCTGAAATACAGTGTCTTTTCTCAGGTCTCTCAGCAAACACCATGAGAAGCCTAGCTTTGCTCCTAAACAGATTTGTATGTAGCTGATACAGTTTCTTTTCAGTGAAGGCAAACACTGCCTAGAGATGAAAAACAAGATGTGAAACAACTGATGTGAGAGTCAGTGACTAACTTGGCAAGAAATCTTTTAAGAAGTTTAAAGTGACTGTCACCTTAAACATTGCATAGAATGAATCATTCTGAAAGCCTGAGTATCTCTTGCTCTCTTAGCTGATGTTACCAGAAAAAAAATCTGTTCCCTACAGGCAGGTGACAAAACAGATCCAGCCATAGATCTGAATACAGATGCCATCCCTAACTGAAACTAGGAGAGGGGTTCATAGTTGTTACATGGTAGATAGATACTGTCAAAACAAGCTTTCAAATCATCTGGTACAAGGATATTTTTTTTTTTTCACAGAAGGATGTACACATCTAGTAGAGGATCTTATGGAGCATAGCTTTACCCTATCCAGGACAGACATTCACTGCGGTTATTGCTTATAGGTATGGTCACGTCATAGAAAAGCTAAAAAGTTAGCTAGTGAGAAAGTGTGAGTTAGAGTCTTGCATCAGGAACACCCATGTACAGGAAGAGACTATTTTGTTTGGGGGAAAAAACCAAAACAAACAAAACCACACACACAAAGTTCAGGCATTTGTTTGTTTGGTTTGGAGGGAGGATGAGTTTTACATGCCAGCAGGCAAAAAAAAAAAAAAAACAACCAAAAAAACCAAAACACACTAAAGGTTCAGATGCAAGAAAAAGTTTCTAAAGATAAGATAATATATAACTATCTGTATATTTTCTATGAAAGACACTGTGTCAGATCACCTTACATTTCTTGCATAGGTAAGACTATGTACATGAGTAATCTTATACATGGTACATTATCATTTGCCTGTACCCAGGCAAACAAAAATCAATCCTAACTCCATCAGCTAATTCTCCAGAGCATGAGATGCAGGTATCATTACATTCTTTATCACAGCTAATGGTGCTAAAGAAGAAAACACGTTTTACCCTCTCTATCCCTTTTACTTTTGGCTAGTGAAACTATAACAAAGGTATGAGCTTCACCCCAACAGACACGGCAGTTCAACAGAATCCAGTCTTGTCTGTGAACAATCATTCCAAGTAATAATATGTCCCAGTGATCTCAAAGTGAAAGAGGTATAACATTTAAAATCCTCTTTGAAGATGCAACACATCACTTCAGATGACATATTTAAGAACTGCTCAGACACCAATGGCACGATACACATCAAGGCTCAAAAACATAAAACCAAAGACAGGTCAATATAAGAGACTTTAGGTTATTTTTAATATAGAACATCAGGGAAGGACAGAATGCATCCATGAACATAGCAACCATGGTAAGTATATTATTACTTTCAAACACACTGTGAAGCTTAACATATTAAAGACCAGTCTGCCACCACATTTTTAGCTTTTGCCACTCATTATTCGAATTTATCTTTAGTTAGTGAGTAAACCATGATCTCTAGGTAACAGTACACACTAATAAAGTAGCAACAGATTAACCCTAGAGGTTGCAAGCAAAGATCAATAGGATCTTCCTCTACCTTCAAGTAGTGTGAGGTACATCATCATTACCACCTTTCAAACCCTGCCCCTACTAGGACAAATGAAGCTCCTGAAATGCTGAATCAGTGGGTTACAATTCATGAGGCTGAACCTCTATTGTCGCTTCCTCTCCCATATATCCATCATGTTATTATTCTTCTGTATTTGAAGCACTTGTGCCCCTAAAACACTGGAATGCCCCATCTGAACTGAGTATGTATAGTATTAGATCCTGTGAGACCAGAGAAGTTGTGAGGAAGTGCAGAAAAAGTAAAAAAGAAGGTCTGAGTCTAACAGAAAGCATATTGTAAGGGTTCTGTCACAGTAAACACAATCATTTTTATTACACATGTACTGTTGTATTGGGTCTGGCTGAGATGGAGTTAATACTCCCCATAGCAGCCGTCATAGGGCTGTGCTCTGCATCAGTAGCTAGAAAGGTGTTGATAACACACCAGTGTTTTGGCTACTGCTGAACAGTGCTGGCACAGCATCAAGGCTGTCTCTCCAACATTCTCCCCCCGCCCCCCTCAATGGCAGGCTGGGGCAGGGCAAGACCTTGGGAGGAGACATAACCAGGACAGCTGACCTAAACTAGCCAAACAGATATTCCATACCATATGACGTCAGCTCAGATATAAAAGCTAAGTAAAGGGAGATGGAAGGGAGTGCATTTTTGGTCTTCTGGAGCAACCACTAGGTGTACTGAAGCCCTGCTTCCCAGGAAGTGGCTAGACATCGCCTGCTGATGGGAAGTAGAGAATAACATCATTTGTTTTTCTTTGCTTTCACTTTATTAAACTGTCCTTATCTTGACCCACAAGCCTTCTGTTATATTTTCTCCCCCCCGTCCAGCTGAGAAGGGGGAGTGATAGAGCGGCTTTGGTGGGCACCTGGCATCCAGCCAGGGTCAACCCACCACAACTTCTGACTTCAGTTTCACAGCTGAATATGTCACTTTAAATGCACCAGTTCTGTGATGTCAGTCATCCCAGTGAAACAGGAAAATTTGTTTTCCTATGTTTGAGTTTGCACTTTCTGACTAGTCACAGAAAAGATCATTTGAGTTTACCTGGGACAGATCCTCTGAGAGAGATGTCACTCTGCAGCTTGGTTGGGCTGCTTGCAGAATAGGATTTGAGACTGGTTGCGATTCCAGTTCAGCCATAAGCATTGGACCATGACTTGTATCTGCATCTCCAAGGATTTCTGCTAAGAGAGAAAAATAAAGAGAAAAAATATCTTGATGAGCTGGAGCAATAATCTCCCAGTCAACTCATGTGGCAGGATGTGGAGCCTTTCAAGATTCAACAATGGGACATGCAATGTTAGAAGAGAATTATTTCCTCCTTACATGGCTCACTGTACATCCCTGAAATTGTTCTTGTGGGGAAAAAAGAAGCAAGATATACATGTCTGTGGAAATTAAAAAAATAAATCAGTTCTATCATCTGTAGATTTCTAACATGGCAGGCATTTATGAGCTTCAAAGCTGTATAGTTCATCATACCATTATATGCTTAATGAGCTTTATCACACATATTGGAAAAAGATTGGAAAGGCTTCTTCATGAAAATGCTTCACTGTTGTGTGAATGAAAAGAAAACTGCATATAGTCTTTATTTAAAATGATAACTTGCTATATAATCCAGCATTTATCAAGCTTTTGCAGCCTGCAAGTGTGTAAAGCATCTTTATGAAAAATGTACTGACAGCTCATGAACTAACTTTAGCCTACTGCTATCATACAGAGCCAAAGCATGAATTTTAAGCCTAATTAACTATAATCATTGCTTAATTAACTGTAATTATTGTTCACTTTAAGACTACATGTGCCACATTTCATTTGCATGGTGGTTTTTATATCCATGACTTTAAGCACTGAAAACAAGGATTTATAAACTAAAAACTGATCATCAAGATGCTGTTATATACATACATAAGCAACACGTGCTCCATCTTACAGACAGACATCATGTTTCCATAATACCAATAAAAACTGGTCACAAAACTGAAGACACCCATAGACACAATCCCCAAAATTCTTACGGATGTATCTGTGAGTGACTCATTCTGACAGAGAAACTGAGTATCCATTGCAAGGTTATATGTACAGAGATATACACCCTGAAATACATGAACTTTTACACCCATTAGTGTAACAATTATTTAATTTTACTCCTAAAAATAATTATCAAATAAAATGATGGACCTGCATTGTAACTTACACGGCTACCAGGAACTAGCTCTTAGTCCTGACATGCAGTAGACTGAAGGACATGCAATATCACATACCAGTGGACAGATAAAAAAAGATTTGGAAGAAAAGTGGAAACATCACAGATCATTCCTTCCCCCAGCCCCCCAAGAACAGATTGTTTCCTATTCAGTGTTGACTTCACTATCAAAAGGATTTGGGAATAAGATTTTCTGTTCCTCCCTGATATGACAACACTCTTGTCTTGAAAGCACATGGTGGTTTTTATACTGTTGTTTCCTTAGAAATGCCAATGAATACTGTGCCATGTGTTCAGAGGTGGGGAGGGAGGGAAGCTAGATTAAAAATCATCAGAATGTAACAGAACTCAGTCTGGGATTATGACAGATTATGTAAAGGCACAGGGCATTTCCCTATGGTAGTTAGTCCAGGGTACTTGCCTCCTCTCAAAAAAAAAATACAACAGAAACAATACTATAAGTTTTAGAGAGATGAGCATAAAAAATAGTAGAGAAACACACTGCTTCTAGATTATCATCACATGCAGTAGCTGGTTTTGAAAAGTGTTAGATATTTACAGGACAGACAAAGAGCATCCTAAATTAAATTAAATAAATTTAAAAAATAGATATAGAGGAGATACAAACATGTTATGCCAGATACAGCTATGGACTGGGTCTGGGTAAGAAGAAAATATCCCTAGTAGACAGGTTCTCCCATTAAAGTGCATCTTCTAACTCTCTATATGGTCCTGAGCACTTATGCACTTACCGCAGATTGATCTAGATCACTAATTTATTCCTACAACACAGTGTTCTTAATGGTGACTGACTTTAACAACACAGTGTTAAACAAGTGACTTGGAGAAGTGTCTTGTGCCCCGAAGCCTAATGTAACCAATCGCCAAACAACATTCCACAACCTACTTTCAAGTAAAAGTTTGATAATATATAATGTACCAGAATGTATTTTCAAGACTGACAGTGGTGTAGCTGGTCCAAAATGTTAGGTAACAGCTAGCTTAAAAAGTTTACTCTCTGTGTAACCAGCTCAAATGTAAATCAGTTCAGAACTAAGCAAATACTCTTACTTCTCTGAGATTATTTTTGCCGCATGTTGAGGAGATTAAATTTCAGTCCACTTCCTACTAGTCAAGGGTTGATAATGTGAGATATGCTTCTCTTGTCAAATTCATAAATGTGAAAATTAAAAGGAAAGAAAACCAGCTGTTCGATCACTTCAGTTTCACAACTTTTGATGAATCAGTGCAACTACATTGGTGTTGTAACAGCTTAATTATTATTTCAGTTTAGTGTAATCATATTTAAAACCACAGTCAACAAAATGATGAGTTTCTACATGCTTGTAGCAGTTTAATTAAGCAGAAGTACGTTTTCAGATAACAATAGAGAAACTGGGATAAAAAATAAGGGAGAGGAAGGATGGGCCATTGGTTACAGGATTAGTTTCAACCAAAAAGAAATAACTATTTCCCTGCTTTACCACAGCAACTTATCTCTGCACTACTTTGTACAAGCCATTATGTGTGTGCCTCAGCTACCCACACGGGAAAAAAAGAATTTCCATATTGTTATAAGAATATATGAAGCTAAAATATATTACCGATTATGAGACACTGCAGTATCACCTTGATGGAGCGATAAAAACAATGAGGAGGAATGCGGTGTAAGGGGATGGAGAGAAGTAGCTTGAACTGCCAGTGTTAATACCTGTTCTATGGAAACCAACTTCAAAAATGGTCAAATTAAGTGTTTTTGAGAGCTGAATTTGACTTAGAAGAATAAAATACCTACTTTACAAGCCAACTTTTGCATAGTCAAGTGGCTACTTGCCATGATTTTTGTTCAAATTGTAGAATATTACAAAGAAGAGTGAAGACAAGGCTTGAAATAAATCCAGTCCTCAGAATAGGAATGCTAATAATTTCATTGCAGCAATTGCCTGTAAATTTTTAATTTTGGATTTTGAATATATTATCTGAAATTATTTCAGATACTGTTATAGAAAAATCCTCAGAATCCAGATAAATATCACAGAGAAGAAATAACAGTCTAATTGTACCTCCAATTTGGGCAAGCTGCCCTGGTGATGGAGAACGGAAACCCTGGTGTAGTCTGTTCTCAGAAGTCTGAGTAGTCGGATGGTCCATATAAACTGGATGTCCCATTAGGATTCTCTCTGCTGCTCTGGTCAGCCTTGGTCTTTGACCTTCACTGAGCTCCCCAACACTACCATCAGAATCCTACATAGAAAAGCAACATCAGAACAGCAGGTATAAAAAAAACCCAATGTATTTCTTCCAAAACCAGGCATTGTTATCTAATTACGTTAACCCTTAAAGCATATATAAACTTAAGTCTATACTATTAGCACTGAATAAAGAAAACTGAAACTGAGGAGATATCATCTAACTGGGTTTGAAAGTAAGATCTACTTTATCAGTACTGGACAGAATAGAGTCACTTACAGCCAAACAACATCACTTATTTTGTTAGTGGTATCCCAAATGATCAGAACCTAAGTTATATTTTTAGCACATGAAGTCTTTAATGTTACACATATGGCCATTGTTGACTGTCTGACCTTGTAACATTGGAAGCATCTAAAAACTACTGACTCTCTGTTGTATAGCATGTCAGATCAAAAGTTCAATTTTTAAGTAGGTTTGGATAGCACTTAAAATAGGGACGGTTCTCTGGATTCTGACTTTCAAAGCTGCAGAGAAAAAACAGGTTGAATACACATACACATACGTGCACAGTATCATTCTAAGGCAATACTAAGGATACCTAAGGAGCCTTAACATCTAAGACAGTAATCTTTCTCTTATAAATGAGAAGGTATGCTTGCACACACCTTGCCAGAATCAGGGGTGGTGGGGGGGAGGGGGAAGTTTATTAGTGTCTTGTATGGACAGACTGAGAGATTCATAACTATGGGAAAGAGAAAAAGCAAATTAGAGATGCGTTTGTAATTGGCAATGCTGATGAGAAAACGTCGCTACAATTACAGTCAGACTCAGAGCTGACACTGTAGAAAGCTTTTCACTAAGTCCATGCACCAGAACTCATTAAGCAAAATAAAGACAGACAAAGGAACAGTTAAGGAGGTAAGTGAAGTTAGTAATTATTTAGACTAAACTGACCAAGACAGAAGGAAGAAACTGCATATGCATCAATAAAATTACAAAAAGCAAGATCTTCATGATCCACTGTAAATAAAGGTGTTCACGAACCACACTGCAGTATTCAAAGTTCACCTTCTTTAAACATTCCTCCAGCTATGTCAGTTAGAACAGACATCCAGTCCAAACTACTACTTTCCACACAGAAAATACTTAGAAGTGTGACAAAAAATTACTTTTGTCCTATGTTATGAAGACAGTTACATTTTTCTGTTAGTCTGTTTTTTCTGCCAATTGAATATGAATATTTTGAGGTTTTGTTCCAAGATCAGTATCAACAGCATGTGCAAAAGTGCATGTAAACATTTGCTGAGTTATTCTTCATCCCTCCCTAAACACTCATATGGCTGTTAAGTGCAGTGAACTTGTACTGTTAAACATACCACCTATATTGCTGAAGTGACAGAAAACTTCCCTGGTATTCAAAATAATGGGACAAATCTGGTACACTGGAACAGTCACATACACACCTTGAAAACTAGGTACATGTGATACTATGTACAGTTAACGTGTTTATAACAACATTTAACCTTCAGTGTTTTTAAAAATTTTACATGAGAACATAGCCAACAGAAGCGGGATCACTTCCAGCAGGGAATGAAGTATATGAACCTGTTCTATAGCAACAGGAAGGGTAAGTTTGAAATATTTTATCTACTTTGGAGTATTAAAGTATCACTTCAAAACTACTGTATTGGAAGGAAAATGACTGTAAGTTACCTCCAAATGGTACATTTCTTCTTGTGCAGCAACAGGTGCTTGATTTAATTTGGCTAAAAGAGTCAGGACAGGGTCCCTGTGATAGCCTTTATCCAGTCTTCTCACCACTTGCCCTTCACTGGGAGGATCAGAATCCTAAAACAAAGAAAGAAAATCCACATAATACATGATATAAAACTGTTTTTCTTAGGAACTTGAATCATTCTTACTCTAGTTCACAATTAAGATTTTTTCTTTTATAGTAAGTTGTTACACTTTCCACACTTCGAACTTATGTCATGAAAATCTAGGCATTTAAAAATAAGCAAACTGATGACGCACTGCCTTCTCCTTCTACCCACAGACATGCACAGTCTTTATCTGATACATAAGACTGCAATACTTAGAGAAGAACAAGGTCATGTAGGCCTCCAAAATTCAGGGAAACAGTTAAATCCTCACACTTACTGGTTGCTAGCAACGATCTGGCTGCAGACCTGCTCTCACCAGCAAGGATTTAGCTTCCTCAACCAGAGAGCCTCGTTTGAGGATGGAGGACTATTGAAAGGAGTTATAATCCAGCTGACAGAGAGGGAAGAACACCTTAGCAAGCAGGCTTTCTAACCTGATGAAGGGAACTTTAATTTAGGTTCACCTGATAATAGAGTTTAAGAGAGGAAGTGTGGCAGACAGAGGCTTCTAAACGGAAGCCCACAAAAGGAACTTTTACAATCTTGATCAGGAGAGAAGTCATTCTCCTCAGGCGCCTATGTACTCACATGGCAAAGTCTGGACAACAGACAGAAAGATCTTCAAATTTAGGGCACAGTCTTACAACTATGACATGAATGAATTCATGGATATTAGATGGGAAACTATGCACAGGCAAAGTATGGCCATGTATGGGTAGAAATGTTTAGGAAGCATAGGCAGGGAAAAGAAAAGTGGACTTCTACTCTAGGACATTTACACTTTGCGTTATTGAGGTTGGAAGGGACCTCTGAAGATGGTCTAGCCCAACCCAATTGCTCAAGGCAGCACCTCTTCCAGTGTTTAGCCACCCCCACAGTAAAAACATTTCTTATGTTTAATAGGGATTTCCTGAATTTCAGTCTGTGTCCACTGCCTCCTGTCTCACTGGATACCACTCAGAAGAATCTGGCTCTGTCTTCCTTCTTTCCACCAGGTATTTATATACATTGGTAAGATCCCCCCCGAGCTTTCCCGTCTCCAGGCTAAACGATCCAAGATCTCTCAGTATGACAGATGCACCAATCCCTTAATCATTTTTGTAGTCCTTTGCTGGACTCACTCCAGTAAATCCTTATTTTTCTTCTACTGAGAGCCCATAACTGGACACAATACTCCAAATGCTTTCTCACCAGTACTGAGTAAAGAGGAAGGACCACCTCCCTTGACCTGCTGGCAATGCTTTTCCCAATGCAGCAAAGGATGATCGTGGCCACCTTTGCCACGAGGGCAAACTGCTGGCCCATGTTCAACTTGTCCACCAGGATCAGCAGGTTCTTTTCAGCAAAGCTGCCTTCCAGCCAGTCAGCCCCTAGCACGTACTGGTGCATGCAGTTGCTCCTCCTTGGGTGCAGGACATGACATTTCTTCTTGTAGAACTTAATGAGATTCCTGTCAGCCCATTTCTCTAGCCCAGTGAGGTCCTTCTGAATGGTGGCACAACCCTGTGGTGTATCAACTAGTTTTCTAACATCTGCAAACTTGCTGATGTTGCAGTCTGTCCCATCACCTAAGTCAGTACTGAACATGTTAAACAGCAATGCCACTAGTATTGACCCCTGGCATACACCACTAGTGAGTGGCCTCTAGCTGGACTTCGTGTCACTGACCACAACCCTTGCAGCCCAGTATCTCAACCAGCTTTCAGTCCCAGGTCAAGTAATTCCTTGAATTCACAGACCTCCACGTGCCTACTGATGGTCTGAGTCAGGATCAGAGGGGAAAGGTACACTAGGGATGTTGTGGGCAGGGTCTGCTTCAGGACACCTGACAAATAGAAGGTAAGAGAAGGCTTTCTACAAAACATTAATGGGGGTCTGATGATTGCAGGTCTTCATCCTCATGGCAGATTTCAACTATCTGGACATCTTCCAGAAGAGCCATACAGCATCATGGAGACAGTCCAGGAAGCTTTTAGAAATCCCTCTGGAGTCCCCTTCCAAACAATACTATTACAATTTCACTATCAATTTTTTAATTCTTTCATAAAGAAAACAGTTTGGTTTACGCATAGTATTACTCTACCTGATACTCATCATTTATACGACAGCTATGTCCTACCAAAAGGCATTATACAAAGTCAGAGAGGGGAAGTCCAGGCATTTGAGGAAAAGACAAGTTTTAAAAGAGAAAGGGAATGGAGAATACCTTGACTTGGGAGGCTTTCAGGATGATGGACTAAAGCAGATGTCAGATAAGAAACTATACTGAAGTTTTAAGTGGCTTTAACTAACTTCAGCCTCAGCTAACCTGCTTTAATAATTTAAGCACACAAGCAATTAAAAGATGGCTCAAAGCTGAAACAGCTCAGAGCATAACAATGTTCTACTCTAAGATGTCTTAAAACTAAAAACAATAAAGAAATGAAAATAGGTGTTAGCTATCTCTCACCTATGGAAGTATATAAATCATTCAACTTTTTAAAATATGAATTAGTTTGTATAATGTCTTTTTTTCCTTTGGAGCTCTGAAATTCTAACATTCTTTTTAAGTGTACAGTTTAAAAGCATAAATTTAAAAAGTTTATAAGTGAAATTGCTTAAAAAAAATCCAATTTATCAAGATGCTCAAGGCAAAATACCACACTAACTCTGTTTCCTTGTGAAACATTTCCTTACCATTTCATTGGCATCTTGTAAAGTACTGGTTAAGCTCTCAGCGAGGTTTGGAAGAGACAGTCCTCCTTCTGCTAAGGCTGAAAAATATTTTAAATTACAAATACTAAAAAACATGCAAGTTTTATGAAAGAAAGCCAAGGCCACATTCTTTAATAATTGCAAGACAGTGCTTTAGTAAAGTTGGAAATTCCTACTGCTGGATGTGTATTATAAAGACATATTTTCAGCTTCCAAGAAAATCACTCTTACATTTTGCTTTACAATAAAAACTTAGTACTTAGTACCACATGGTACTTGTGCAAGACAGTCCCAATTATTTTCCACGTTGATCTTATGACAAAAGAGCAGATTTAATCTTTTTTCATTAGTAAGCAGAAGCATTTTGTTCAGAGACAAGAAAAAGAACAATGAGGCCTCTTCAATCCAAACCCAAGAACTGAAAGTTAAGGACCAGGTTAATGCTTGCAGTTTTATCAGAAAATGTATGAAATGTAACTTCAGTAGACTGGAAGCAAAGTTTATAAAGAAAAAAAGTTAATCCAAATTCTAATTTCCACAAATTTGTCTAGTTAGTTACCTCTTGCAGCCAGCATCTGTCCATAGCTGAAGAGTACCTCCCCTTCTGAGATGGGTCTGTCTGCAGTTTCTGTTTCTGTCTCGGTGAGGGTAAGGCTGCTTTCCTGCGTGGACTGCCCAGAACTAACTGTAGGCACAGGTGACGGAACCTGTGGATTGCAAGGAAGCGATTCGAAGGGCTTCGCTGATGACTGCTGAGACGGTAAAATCAAGGCCTCTGGTTCCTCATCATTAGCCACTGACATCTCACTATAATGTAAGAATATGCATTACGAATACACCAAAATGCATTTAACAATATAGACTAAAGTCTTAAATCAATACTGAAAATAAATTAATTTGCAAGTATTTTTTCAAATTAAAGAGCACAGCATTTTACAGAATAGTCCAAGAATCAGCATGGTTAAATGACGTTATTAATGAATTTCTGGTTATAACTAAAAATTACCATGTGTATTCCCACTGAGGCAGTAGAAAAAATAAAATGCTAATAATACAATATTTCATTGTAACTACATTTATTACTGGCAGATGTAACAATATGAGTTTACTAAGTACAATGTTCAGCAGGACAATGAATAAGGACTGATAAACTCTGAGAAAGGTCCTGATTTCACATTTTTCTCCAAAATATAAGTCAAGCAATTAAAAAAAAATAAAATCCTGCTTTATCTCAGTGCCTCCTGACATATATATCAGGCATTTCTTTCTACTGACTTTTTGACGATATATATTTATGGACAATATACATACTCATTTTTTTAAGAAATGAGAAAACCGTGCAGCCTGTTCAACTCACACAGCCTTGGGCCGGAATGGTTCTTCAGTTAAAGGACTGGGCTTCTCTTCTTCTAGAGGAAGTTCTGCACCATCCCATGGGTTTGGAGGCTTTGGACTTTCTATTTTTGCAGCTTTGGAGACCCATTCTGAGGCAGGAGGGCTTGGTGTGGTTGTTCTAGGAGGTGTATTGACAGGGGTAACCACAGGTGTGCCAACACAACTAACGGCAGCTGGAATCTCAACTCCTGCATGTGTGAAGTCAAATTTCAGATCAGAAAGGAAAGCAGGAAGTAAATCTCAGACAGAGAGCTAGTCAGTTCTACTAAGCACTTGTAGTTTTTGTGATACCTTTTGATAGTTATGGAGACAAGACTAGATTAAGACTAGTTTCTTTTAAGTACAGTGTTGGCATCTGAAGGAGCTAGAATAAAGCCTCAATTGCTTACTTCCTTTAATAAGGAAGACTGCTCTGCATTTTAAAAACTAAGCTGCTTTACCTGGAGAGTGTAAATTTTCCTTAATTAACATTAGAAACACAGGAAGGAGCAAAAGACATCTATTTTTCTGATGTGAAAAAGTTTGGAGGGGCTGGGAGGGGTGGAAATCACACAGACCATAGAAATGTGCATTAAGTTTGAAAATAGAACTGTTACCAAACAAAAGACGTTTGCTTTTTATATGAATTAGCCCATGATTTTTGTACTACATGAGTTCCCACTTGAATATAGCCTCAAGAATATTTATCCTGAGAGATAACGTGTCTTTGAAGAAGAAAATTAAAGGCAGTAGATTAAAGCATATTTGCTACTTCTAAACTTCAATTATTATTTTCACTACCTGTTTCTTTAATTTTTTCATGTTCGCAAACTTCTCTACTCATTTCTGTAAGAGATAGAGAAGACTCTGGAGTTTTGACCGGAGGCAATTCTTTTTCTGAAGGTGGTGTTTGTGGTGGTGTGGCCTGGGGTGTTGGCAATGGAGTAGGCACAAGAGACTCCTGAGGAGGAAAAAAAAAAAAATCAACAACCATAACCACAGTTATTATCTCGATGCAAAATTCCTATCTCCCAAGTACCCTCAGAGATAGCTGAGGAAGAGAGAGAAAGGCAGGTTATCACAGAACAGGAACAGTTGTGGCTTAGATACATGCTTCAGGGATCCAACTCCTCCATCTAAACACAAAGTTGCACTAGGCTAAATGGTATGCCTGGACAAAACAAATTAAAAACCAGTAAATTATACATTAGAATGATTACATTTGGAAATCATTATGAATAGAATAGAACAGAACAGAATATTTCAGTTGGAAGGGACCTAAAATGATCATCTAGTCCACCTGCCTGACCAAAAGTTAAAGCATGTCGTTAAGGGCATTGTCCAAATGCCTCTTAAACACCAACAGGCTTGGGGCATTGACCACCTCCCTAGGAAGTCTGTTCCAGTGTTTGACCACCCTGTCAGTAAAGAAATGCTTCCTAATGTCCAGTCTAAATATGAATTATATGATTATATGAAGTTTAATAAACATTTGATACAATGTTAAGCAAGAAAATATTCTGTGATAAAACTGAGTCAGTATGATAATTTTATGGTAAGAGAATCAGCTAAAGAGAAGATTACAAACAAAGCAGTAACCAAGACAATAAAGCACTAGAATAAGCATATAGTTGTGATGTTCCTTAAAAAAATTACAGCAATGGAGATAAATCTGACAAGCAAGTATGATGGTTGTTTAGCCTGCTATGAAGGAATATGATGGACCTTTTCAGATTTTTTTCCAGCCCTGTTCCCTGATATTTCATAAAGAAAACAAGATAATGGGGCTAAATGCAGCCTTTCAGGCTAGTTTCTGAAGCATAAATCCTCAGACTGATTATTTTTATTAAAAACTCTTATGGGAAGAGGAACACGCTAACACATTTGGCAGTTCACACACAAGTGCATGACATCATGAACACCAAAGAACTCGGGAACTGGGCAGTTGAAGTTCTAGATAGGAAACTTCACAGTAAGAAGGGGCAGATCAAGAATGCAGAAACTACATACTCAAGAACTTCTGCTATAGGCTGAGCAGAAATGGAAAAAGGAGAAGAAAAAAACCTTATGAATGTACAAGTTATCCAAAGGATAACTGTTAGCCACAAATGTGGGAAGACTTTAAAAAAACCATAATTAGCTACCTGAGATTCCAATAATGGCAGGAGAGTATCACTACTATAGCACAAGGCACTGAGGAAATCGCATCTTGCATACTACATTATTATTAAAAATGTCTATTAGCATATTAGTGTTACCTGTGGTTAAGACCAATCTAAATTGGAAAACATAGAAGTGCTGCCCATCAGCAAGAGTCGAAAAATGGTACACATATGGATGATTGCTTTATTTAGCCTAATCAAACAAAGACCAAAAAGGACAAAACTAATCTCTTGAAGTGTGCAAATGAATATATACTAAGGAGAAAATAACCATTTCAGCCTAAGGACATTTCCGTTTAAGCTGGTACAGAAACAAGGAGGCTTAAGAGGACCATTAGTAAATGTAGAATGGTTATTAGAAGAGGTTTCTAAGTATCAGAAGAATAAGCTACAAAGAACAGTCCTCTTTAACATACCCTCCTTAATCTGTAATGGAGTGGGGAAGAGCCCTATAGATGCAGGATGGCTGTATTTAAGCCTACAGCAGTGAAATGATTACTTTTGACTACAGAATGATCTGTTGGTCACAGCAGGCACTAGGTGGTATTTCAGTCTATATGCACTGTGGCAGAATAGAATAATGGATCTCACTTTCAACAAAGCTTTGAATAGTTAGATTTCCAAGTGCAGCAATGTCCACATTCATCCCAAAGACATTATACAACACCAGATTGTAGCACAACCATGTTATTAGCAAAATTAGAGCCAGCTGTCATTTGGTTATCAAAGGGAACAGAGAAAATTATCCTGTATTACAGGAAGCTCCACTAATCATTTAAGCATTTACAGAAAACTACTGAACTCAAAATTAGAAAGAATTAATACTCATTTTCATAGATATTAAAGAATGGCTGCAAGCCCATTAGACCAAAAATAATACCGTTCTCAGCTTCTATTTCTTCTTCTATGAAGAAACTAGTTTCTTCATATTTCATTTCTTCACAAGAAAGTAGCACAGCTATTTCTGTTGAAAATAACATGAACTATCTTTTGGCAACATGAAATTAAGCACCAAGTCCTTCCCTTAGAAATCAGTTTTGTCCTCAGCCTTGAAGTAAATAAATAAATATAGCACGTTGCATGCAGCACAAAGGAATTAATTCTTTTTTCTTTTCAATTTTTGTTTTTAAAAGTGAAATAGGTTTAATCTTGTTGCTTGCTGGGGTATAATAAGGAATAATCAAAAAAAGCAAATCATGCACATTCAGTTCATCAGTCTTTTTCTGTCATCTTTGTCTTGGACATAATTGAACCATCATGCCACGAAGAAATTATCCCTTAGAACTTCAGTAGGAAAGTTTAAATAAAACGGACTCTTACCGTCACAATCATTGTACTTGGAAGAACATTTGTAGCAGGAACTGCTTGCTGAGCCTGCTTGTTACCCAGCATGGTCGCAATTGTTTCACTGAGAGCTTCATTTACAAAATGACTTATCATTTCTGAGTCCACAGGCACACCAGCATTGATAAAGAGTTGAAATCCTCCACCACCTGCAACTTCAACTGAAAATGAAGAAACATAAAGCACACATCCAGATCTCGCTTCTTAAAATGCATGCACTGTACTGCAGCTACTCATTTTATCTCCATGAACTTTTAAACATTCCTTTGCAAAAAGTGATTTTTTTATTTTACAGATAAAGAAACAACAGTAGAGAAGCAATTCAGGATCATAAAAGAAGGGAGCAGTGAAGGAAAGTGACATCACAAGAGAAATGCATTTGTCTCCCATTCTCACACATTTATAAGGGAGGTGATTTTTGACATATCTATTAACAATAGAAAGGCAAAAATTACAGGCTTAGCAAAATGCCAAATCTGATTTAGATGGCCAAAACCAGAAGCTGATTTGTACAGTGGTGTGTTTTATGTGTTCTTTTTCTTTTTTTAGATATTTAGTTCAATGGCCTTATAATGCTTGCTGTGTCTCAACATAAATTAAAGCATGCACATTTGCATTTTATAGTTTCACTGGTTCAGCATTATCCACTTTTAGGCACAGGCAACAGCTACCTACACAGCTTGTTGAAATTAGCCAAAAATTGAGATAATCCATCTGCTGAGAACAATAACTCCTACTTACCAATGTCAGAGGTTACAGTCTCACTGTCTTCACTCTCTAAGGTGCTAACACTGGGCACTGTTTCTTTCTGAACTGGGTACATCCCACTGATAATTTTTGCCATTATTTCTTGTTCCACCCTAGCAGAATAAAACCCGTTTAACTATCAGCAAACACCAAGACACCTAAAAGTGTACAAAAGAGCATTCTTGACATAAAATGCAAGGCAGCCTAAAGGAAAAAGGAGGGAAGGGAGGGGAGGAGAAGAAAGGGAAGGTATTCTTGTGGAGTGATTCCTTCTTCCATATATATTCTCTCGCCACTTTGTTACACTGCAACTCACCAATTTATCAACCTGTTTTCTATCGTTTCTCTCCTTTGAATCAGTTCATCCAAAACATCAGAAGACTGCTGAGGAGCAGAAGCCACTGGAGGAAACAAAGGACCATTGTATTTTGGTGAGGCAACTTTAAACTGTCCATTAAGCTCCAGAAGAGGCTCGAAGAATTCTGGAATTTCATCCCTCTCCTCTTCCTGATCCTAATAAATAAGTAATAAATTAAGTTACTGGGAGTTTCTGGAAGGCAATGTCATTGAGGTAACCGTCAGATTTTTTTCTTTAAAAAACATTTGTAGATGTGTCACAGCACACAAACCACATTCTCCTTTCTTAGTACATCGTAGTTAATTGATACAATTCTAAACTTAGCAAATCATAAATCTGCAGAGGTATAAAGCTACAGGAACTGCTAAGTAAAACATGCTTTGGCTCATATTTCCTGCCTGTGCTGCACAGGGCAGGGAGCCAATGGTAATGCTAATACTTGAGAAATTTACTTGTGACATAAGTCAGGTTTCTTTAATATATATTCCAGAAATGCTCCTCCTTTAAACAAAAAGTTGAAGAAACTTTCTACAGTTACTTGTTGTGTTAGGTTTTTTGGTTTGGGTTGGGTTTTGTTTGGTTTGTTGGTTGTTGTTTTTTTTTTTTAAATTAAACTTTTCCATCTCCTGTCTGAAAAGATACATTCTCAAAAGTTAACAAGCATGTCGTTAGTCAAAACTCTAAGAAAGCTGTCAGCACTTAAGACTAGATATTAATAGTTTATGCGTATGTTACATTTATGTTTACACTTTCATTAACTTCAGCTGCTGAAAGTTAAAAGGTATTTCGGGGTAATCAATTCACAAGGCCCTCACAAACACTTGAATATAACCTTAATGTGCTATTTCTAAAAAGTTATGGAAGTTACTCAGTGTGCATTATAAAGTTTGATTGTTTCTAAAGATGTCACCCTCCTTTCCCCCCAGAGCACATACACAGCATTAAGTCCCGAAAAACAGTCACCAACCTATCATATTGTAATGTAACACTTTAGAAATGTCTTGTGATGGATGAGAACCCGCATCCTTTACTCATAATATTAAAAACAAATGTCTGTAATAGTAATACAATTCTCTAAGAAGAAAATCTTGCATGCCAGAAAGAGATGAAGAGCTGAGCCTTAAATTACCAGTAAGAAATATGTGATATTGCATAAAAGATCTCACTGTAAATCTACATTTACTAAGATTAATATCCAACACAGTGAAAGGAGAAAAAAGGGGGGGGTTCCCCTTATATAAATTAAATTTACTTTTAACCCATAAAATAGAAAAAAACCTATATATTTTCTATGAATAAAAGAACAAATCACTAAACCCAGAAAGAACAGAGAAGGAAAAAAAAAAAGGATAGTAACATTTTCCTGTCTCCTTCCCCAGCCCAGCATTAATACTTCTCTCACTACCTTAATATACTTTAAAACTGAAAAGTCAGATAGGTCCATGATGGGTATTACAACAAATAGCTATTGGGGAGTGGGATCTTTTCTGGATTTTTGAACAGTAATAATTCTTCAAAGAAAAGCTGTAAGTTACAAAGCAGGCAATACAGAATATGTATCTTTGGGTGACAAAGAAATATCTCTAAACCATTCTAGGCATAGAAATAAGACAGTAAAGTTAAACTCAGAATGGCACTGGATGCATTGCAAGCTGATAAGCAGTTCATTCTGTTAAGATATACGTGTTCATAACCATAATTCATTCTGACAGCAAATGTAAAGATGTCTTTGTCCAGTGTTTCATTATGCATTTTCTTCTGACTGCATTACTCCATAAATTTTCTTTGATGTTGCCTATTTAATATAATCTGTTCTGAAAGTATGCAAAATACAAACATCTGGATGAAATAAACCAAGTACATATAATAAATCTTACATATATTTAGGAACTTCTGACAAACTTTTGCAGTTCTCCAGCATTTCTAAACTATGTGCAAAAATGTTTTATATTTAATAGTGCACAAATCCAAAAGAAAATTATATTCATTTGGGGGTCATATATTTTCTCTGCTGAAATAAAAAAATAATATAATAGTCAGTATTTAATTACACAGATTGAACTTGCACATATATCACCTCACAGACCAATCCTGAATAATCTACACTCAATTCTGCATTTTACTTCCCTGGAGACTGTTGAAAATATCTATCATGACTCCCAATCAAAATACAGCATAAATTAAAAAGTCTTTCAGATATGGTTGGAATATTAAACACTGTACTTTATTATAGAGTATCAAGCCAAAAAATCTATTTCCCAAATTACATTCAGATAATTTTAAAAATGTTTTAAATGATTAGGTGGTATAGATTAATTTTGTTCCATTACCAAACATGTATACGCATAGTCTTTTATTAAAGTGATCCAAAACTTAGCCATGGATTTCTTCTTGACAGATTTCTAAAGCAATTTTCACAAGCGAGGTCAGGCTGCATTGCAGGTGCCACCTGTAATCTTTTGTCTGAAGAGTTACACTTGTAAAAAAATGACTGCCCTCGAGAGCATCTATGGGAAACCAGGGTTGAGGAAAATACGTTTCCTCTGATCTCTGCAAGCTGTATATTTTGCAGTGATATTCAAAATGGAAGCAAAAATTCTGAGAAACAAGTCCCCACCTTGCAATTAGGGCATGTTCAGAGAGAGCAAAATGTGCCTCTAATTTTAAATTCTAGTAAGTTTGGTAAAGGTACTGCAGGATGCGGCTGCTCATAAGAGTTGGACAGAAGACTCAAGAAATCTGAGTCTCTATTCCGGCCTATGTTAGCTAAGCAAGTTTCTCACTCTGGTGTAAGGCAGGGTCCATGCAAGGGCTGGCCTTATGAAACCTCTTCTGTGCAGAAAGTCTGAACCTACTTTGAGGTAGGTGCAACCACTGATAAAAAATAAAAGTCTGTAAATCAAAGCTGTAACAGCTTTTTCTGCTTTATTCCACGTGTGAATTTTCTTATTGTGAAATAAGAGCACCCAATTTAACTATTTTGGAAGATGGAGCTCTGGGTCTTTAAACACTAGACAGCAAAATTGAAAAGGGAGACCAAGGCACATCACCTCTTCCCATGGCAGGGCTTGTGTTTTACAAGTTGGGGCATGTTGCATTAGTCCTCAAAACTGTTAGGATATGTGATAAAAGGTTTGCCTCCAACCACACAAAAGAGCATAGAGGAATGACACCAGGTGGGAGAATATGACATCTGAGCACCCCAACGTGGTTACTCCCAGGGCTATCACAGGAGAAGGCTCAGCCTGTGTCCAGGAGTGAAACCCAGCAAGATGAGCCCATGGGAAGACTCTCCATAGGATCCTTCTTAAGGTTGGGCAGGTGCATTTGGATGAGGTGATAACACAGTGACTTATTCTGGGATGCAGGGAAGAGTATTTTGGGATGGTACAGCATTTTTTATGTGGTATTTATAGGGAGGAACCAGAGGTGT
The DNA here is from genome assembly GCF_929443795.1 of Astur gentilis. Taxonomy (NCBI): domain Eukaryota; kingdom Metazoa; phylum Chordata; class Aves; order Accipitriformes; family Accipitridae; genus Astur; species Astur gentilis. Next base: position 17,735,947 of record NC_064904.1, read on the forward strand.
GGAAAGGGAAGGACCAAGGTGGTTTGGAGAGGTACAGGTGTGGGAAAATAGAGGGATAAGGGGACAAAAGTGGTAGGTCAGCACACTTGCCTGGCCTTGCCCTATGCCTGAGCAGCGCAGTCTGCCCTCATGTACACGTATGTACACGTATGTATCTGTGTATTGCATGTGTGTGTGTGTACCTATTGGCAATATATGCTCAGCCTCACCACTGGCTGGACCTGGAGGCAGGCAGCTACAGCAGCCTTGCCTTTACTGGGCTACCAGTGCTAACAACTAGCATTTCGACTCCTAAGTAACTCTTAAATAGGTATCTTCTAGTAGAAAAGGTAAAACGAATCCTAGGAAAAGGAAATGCCTGGGACAGGGCCCCGAGACCTTTTTGCAATATCCATCAGGGAAGAAAAAAAACAGAAAAAAAGGAATTTTTTTTTTTTTTTTTTTTTAAAAAGGGTGGAGGGGTTATTTCACACAAACACTTAGCCTCTTCATTTATAACAGAATTAACTTTTCATAATAAAAGGGGTTTGGGGGGAAGACAACAATAAGCTATTTTCCTGTATAGCATTTTATGCACATTTTTTCATGAATCTGAAGCCTCTTTTATAACAATAACTTTGTTTTCTTTTGATGTCTTAAATACCCCTGCCACTCCAGAGGTTGATTTTATGCTTCCACATTGTGTTTGCCTTGCACATTTTTAAGAACATTGTCTGTGTGGTCATAGGCCAAACATATGTTTCACTTGGAACGCTTTTTGGTACTGTGGTTGAAATATATGCCATTGCCAAAAATAAAAGATAAAAGCAATCCAGGAGAAAAATGAAAAAAGAAAAGATGAATAGCTATTATTCACATATAAAAAAATCTAACATTGCAGCATTTGTTTTGTTAGTTCATAAACTGATTTCTTAAATAGCTCTCCTATTTATTTTTATAAAATAAAGCTTTTTTTGTGCAAACAGAAGAAAGTTGTCCAAATAGACTTAACTCCTCCCTTCCAATAACATAAGGTAATTTTGAAACTAAAAATGAATAAGCCATTTCCCCACTTTTGATAGGTAAAACACCCCTTTAGGACTGTTTTAACTAACTGGTAATGTTAAATGATGAATTAACTTTAAAAATAAATCTACCATACTGACCTGTAGGCTATAGAGTTAATATTTGATGTATACTCTAATCATGGGATCATGAACACATAGAACAGGTAAAGAGTACATTTTTGGGTAGATTTTGATATGCACACAGAAAGTCTAGCTCACTGGAAAGAAGCTCGAGGAAAAAAGCATTTCAGGAGAAATACTAGCCAGCTACAGCAATTTCAAGCTCCTGGTATTTACTGAGTCCTAAAGGCAGCAGGAGGTGGAAGCTGCCATCTTCCACAGAGGCAAGATACTCCGCAACAGCTGGGTGGCAGCATCTTGCTTCCTTCAGAGCCAGCCTTTCCCACCTACCATTGAGTTTCTGCTCTTAATCTGGAGAAGTGAAATACGGGCTGGTTCACCAACTTTGAGAGTTTGTCAGCCCTGACTCTGACTAACAGGAGATCAGCTAACTGAAAAAAGGACTTGCTACCTAAAACAATTAAACCATAAAAGACTATCTGAAATAAAGCCATGTTATCATAAGCCAGAAACAACAATGTTGTTAAACTGTGCACAGACACACTAACAAGGCATTCAGCAAGACAAAAATTTTGTAAACTCTTACTGGGATCCACGAGATGAGTAGTACATGTTGTACATGTATACTCACATACACTCCTTGTCTTTTTTTTTTTTTTTTTAAGTTACCTAATGCTTGACTGAAATGAGATAATATACTAAAGCATTTTAGGACCTCAAAAGCATATGCAAATTGCTCTATACCAAAATTTCCTAAAAAAGAACCCTCAGAAAATACTTTCACATTTGAAAATATAGGTCACCTTACTTAATATCTGTAAAAGCATCTTATATATCCATTACATTTAGAGTTTGAAATTATGAAATCTAAGTGCTATAATCACTGCTGATTTTAGAGGACTACTTATAGTGGATTCTAACACATCCAAATAAAAGCTAATTTTAGTTTTTTATTGTAATACTTCAAGTGTCCTTTACTTACTAACACACAGTAATTTCTAATATTGTTTATAGCACTGTAAACAGCTCAGTATTGCTCACAATGTGTATTTGGAAAGTTGCTAGTAAAGCCCACTAATTTTCTACATTGTGTTGTCAGTTATGACAGAATAACCTAAAACAAATATAAAAACATTTAGGAGGAAAGGACACCTTTGCAATATAATTACCTGCATGACATCAGTAACATCAACAAAATTAGTTCCTGGAAACTTTGTGTCTTCCTCCTCACTATGTACATCTTCTGGTGTCTTATAAAGACAGATAGAAAATGTTAGGTATTTCATATTGGGGGTAAAAAATACATTAGCAGAAAACCTTCATGACAAGAATGAAATAAAATCACCACTCACTGTCAGTAGCCTGAATCCAGGAAAAAAATGCTTTACCCACTTTAAAAGTTAGGAATAATTTTTTTTGCATAGCATAGAGATTGAGAACTTTTTTCTTGTATGCTGACAACTAAAACATGCTGTTACCAAATCTTATGAAATAGCATCAAAAGTTCTAGGGCAATACCTGTAACTCTTATTAAAAAAACCAGTAAGACAAAATATTGTAAAACATAGCACACGAGAGTCTAGAAGTGTCTTGAGCAGTTTACTTATGTGCGATTGCTACAGTGTTATTTAATAATATAATTTCCAAATAATAATCACAATTTTAGTCCACGGTCTCTGTCTTATTCAGGGAATACCTTGACCACAGGACTCTGGAGGACTTAACTCCTTAAGTCAGAATAGCAGCTAACAGACAGAGAAAACAGAAGGTATAATAACTATACAAAAATAATCACTGCATCACCATGCTTTTGCACTGTCCAGTCCGTGCACAAGACAGAAGTCCACTGGAAGAAACAATATGCCATCCTGTAAACATGTGCCCTAGTTTACAACCTTATCATTCAGCATGCAGCAGTTAACCTTTTAGTTGTGCAAAAACCTTTGTTACTGCGCAGATAAGATTAATAACACTTCTGAAAAGTTACGTGGAAAGAGAATAGAGTAGACCAGCCAGCTCCACACACAACAGGCTACCAGTGAACAGGCTATGCATACGTGCCACTAGCCACTCAAGTACAGTCAAGGAGCAGATGGAGGAATGAAGAACATCCTCAGTCTTCATGCCAGAACATTGAAACCAGTATAAATAAGACAGACATGGGACAATAAGGAATTACAATTCTTAACAGGACAGAGAAATGCTGGTTTTCCTAGAGTTTTGCTGTGGTCATTATTTAATCTTGGAAAAATAGCATCTTGCTGCAATTTTTCATTTTCTTAAACAAATACCTGATATTATAAATTCTTCAGAATAATTACTCCATTTTTTCCTGGAACTGTCTAATTTCTCTAACTAAAACAAGATAATGAGATAACTTTGTAGTAATTTAACATACTTTATTTTTTAACAAATTGGAATTCACAGACATTTAGACCAATCAATACCTGTATTACAGCATCAACAGGAGGAAGTGCAGGTTCGGAGCCTGGAAGAACGTGGTTTACGCTCACACTGTCACTTGAAATACTGTCAATATCTACATTTGGTAATACCTAGGACAGAAAAAAGCACCAATCTGAAAATCTATGTATTAGCTCAGCTACTATCGTTGAACTTTTTACATTCTCTCTTCCACTTCCTACGGAGCCACTAAACTTCAGTTATGTCCTTTTCTCCTGTATCTGATAATAACTTGGTTCTGAAAAACAAAATACTGTAATGTACAAAAACTAACCCCAGAAATACTCATTGCTCTTCTTGCAGTACCTGGTTTCTCCTGTTCTCTAATTCCTTGATACTTTGTCTTGCATGTGACAAAAGGTGAGTACACCTGTAACTATTTATATAGTGGATGTGTGTTTGAATTGCAATTCATTTACACTATGTTCACCTACAAGCCACTGTGTAGGCTGGTTATTGGCTTCATGTTGTCATACATCTCCATAGTAAAATAAAGGGATAAATGTATTACAATATAGTTTGTAATAAAGGCATGTCCATTACAGCATCGAAACGTGTTGTGGTTTTTTTAAGAACAAAAATTTAAATGCTTGCTTAATTCTTTGGAGGGGTGGGGGGACAGAGGGGCAGAAATAACCTTAAACATTTAAGAACTGGGTGAAATAATACAATATGCATGTGGGTGCAATACAGTGATACAGCAAGGGAACAAACCACATACTACTCTACCTGTATTTAACTCTGAGTTCCATGAATCACTTGTATCTGAAAGGCATGTCAGAGTGTGTATATTCTCAACAATTTGAATCCAAAATAATGAACATGTAAGAAACATTAACCTCCTTTACAACAGATTTATATAAAAAATTTAACACACACACACACCCCCCCCCAAACAACCCTTTAGGTAAGGACTGCAATGGTTGATTAATCAGGAGTGACATCCTTGGGTTGACTATCATGCTTGAAACAGAAATCTTAAAGGCCAAAGCAGTTATCCAAGAAAACTGACATTTATATTAATACTTTTTTTTAATTCCAAGTTTGTTCTGGATCAAAAGTCTCATCTAAAAAAACCCCAAACAAACAAACAAAACACCACAAAAAAACCTAAACATGACAGAACTATTTTACAAACACCCAGCATAGGTGACTTACAGAAGAAATAGTTTTCTATTTTGGTCAAATAATAAAGATTATTGTTAAAATATGAATAAAAATATTAGCATAGCGTGACAACTTCTTGGTCCCTCCATTCTATACGTTTCTAATGCTTACTGAAAACCATCTACTTATGTCAAAGTAAGTTACTGATGGATGAGACTGGTTTTAGTTAGCATTTATTAAAATAAACAAACAAATAATCATCACTCTTGACATGTACCTGCACAGACAGTTGAGGTGGATCCTTTTTCTCTGATCTCATCTCTATTACAGCTATGTTTGGTTTTTTTATCTCAACTGGTGGTTTTGGTGGCACTTGAGGAAGAGAGGTTGTAACTGTAACAGGGTGCGGTTTACCTATAACTACTCCGGCAGGCTGCAGTGAGAGGTCGCTAATTTGGGTTTGACCTAAGGACAGTTTAAAAATAATTAAAGATATATATAAATCTTTGAAGTCAGTAAATTAATAAATAAATTAAAATTAAAGTCTGGGTGTCTGTGTTTCACATGACACAGACTGAGATCTCATGCACAATTATAGACCAATTAGAAAGTCACTTATTAAAACTAGCTAAAGTATAGTGCTTCACCAGGTAATTTTAAGGGTCTCCCAGCAGAAACTGTAAACTCAACATTGCCATTTTTTAAAATTATTCACTTTTCTTGACTACGGTGACACCTACTGCTGAAAACGAGAATAACTACATTGTGTTTGCCATTCAAAAATTACGTCCCCCACCTCACATTTTCTGAATCATATTCAAAATACTATTATATTTAGTACAGCATCCCACAAATTTTTGTTTGAGACACCCTTTTTCTTAAATAATTATCTTCTTTAAATGCCAGTATAATACTAACCCTTCCCAAAACAAGGCCTATGTAGAAATTCTATTGAAGGTCCAAAAATATAGAAGCCATGACAATGAATTTAGTCTGTTTGGCACAATCCTACTGAAATCATTCGGCTGAAGTCATTGTAAATGTTGAATCCAACGGCCTGCTTACATGGATACTAAACTTAAAGCCAGAACAAGAACCCTATAAATGTAAAGTGTATTAAAGAAGGTATGTATAGCTAAGCAAATAACAGCTCTGCCAGGGTGTCACCAGATATGCAGCATGAAGAATGAGGAGAACCATGTTTCCCCATGTAGATTTCCCATGATAAGGGCAAATCTCATAGGCCAGGGCAAATCACTGACTTAAGAAGATATAAGTTGTATTTCCATGAAGTAGCAGTAAGTAAACTTCACACATCCTTCTACAGGTTATTCGCTCCTACCTAGTGGAATAGCCATAGGAATTAGGTGACCTTCAAGTGGACCGCAGACATCAGGCACATCTTGACTTGGACTAAAAAGATACTGATTTTCTTGGGCAAGTGCATATAAAGGATGCTGTTTCCTAGGGCTGGTTACTACCTTCTGCGTGTGAGAACAAGTCTGTGTTCCTGCTGACTTTACCTTTGTACCTGAAACAAGAGCAGATAAACTGTGTGTCATCAACACATGTACAGACCCAGTAACATCACACACTCTACTAATTTAAGCCCTTCTGAAACAATTACAAATTTTTGCTGTGGGATGGAAGGAACGAGGGAGGGAGACAGTAAGGGTAGAATCTAAAAGTGCTAAGTTAGCTGTCTCAGTATTGACAGCAATGAAGGAGTTAAAATTACATTTTTTGAGCATCTGATTCTAGCAAATAAAGGCACATAAATGTGAAGAGAAGGACACAGGGACAGTAGTAGGTTGCAGTGAAACATGTGATTTAGCAGCTAAGAAGAAACCTATGATTTAGGCTTGAAATGCACCATTAGAAGAGCATGCAAGCCTGGCATAAAAAATAGACAGAATATAGAATACAGCCAAGCTGTCATCTGTTGTTCATCTGATTGACTGCCTCAATTTTATAAACATGGAGTTTGTCTCCAGCCACAAGATTGACAGGTACTCAGAGGAACAGGTATAATCTACAAATTCCTGGTTTAACAACTCACTGCTACTGGAAAATAAAGCCATAACTAATACCCATAAGTCTTGACTTGCAACATTGAGGGAGCACTGAATTTTTGGTCCAATCTTGAAAACATATTGTTAAATAGCCACCCAGAAGTAATTTGTATGTAGCAATGCCTAAGCATATAGCAGAGGAGAACGCTTATTGCTATGTTACATTTCTCACTATACAGTCATGCAAGGTCTTACTCAACCTACATTCTTTGCAAACAATGGATATTATTAACTTTAATCTAAATGGATAAAAACTGTCTGAAAATTCCCCCCAAAAAGAGTCAACAATCATGAATCAAACAGAAGTACTTCTACTACTATTTGGAGGCATTAGGAAAATGAACCTGGAAAGAATCACATTGGTAACCAACTTCGTATCTTCACTACAGCTGAAAAATGTCATCTTACTCCTCTGTTGTTTCTAATCGTCACTCTTCCTGTATTAATGGCCAGTTAACACATGCCAACAAGCACTTTTTAGCTCTGTTCACATTTAATAGCTTCCTAATTAATTGAAGAATAAAAGTCGATGATTATAAAATTTAGGATAATCAAGATTGATAATGTGACTTTTAACAAATGCAGACAGCAAGTAAGGCAATTCACTCAAGAAGCGGTATTTTTGTACACACAAATTTGGGGTTATAAGCCTAGAAACAAGAACAGCAAGTCGTAACTCTTCAATGAGAAAATACAGGTCAGAAAGAAGCGTCTCTGAAAAAGGCTTTAAGGTCACGTTGGATAAGCAATGCAATGAGAAATCACAATACAATGCTGTGGTCAATAGGATGAATGTAATCCTCAGATGTCTCAACAGGATGTCAGTGAGGTGGAGTAGAATAAGATTTCCATATACGATAATAATGCATTCAGCACTAATTCTCCATCTCTTTAAATATTAAAATAGATTGGACGTATAAAAGGCCTTTTTCATTTTGTAAGGAAAATCACCTGGAATCTGAAGCCAAAATCTCTATATATCAGATATATATCACTACATTTACCACTATAAATCAGATACTAAATTTGAAGTGCCCCATTTACTTTTGAACCATAAGGTAACTAGCCATGGGAAGAAGTAATTAAGGGCAGAAATTTCTGATGTCTTTATGTGGCGAGCATGTGCCTTTCTGCAAAGCATAGGTTAGCCAGAAAAACTGTTCTTTAGTTAAAAACAAATTACTGGACTCAGTAACATAAATAGATATAGTTCAGTGGCTTGTGATTTAGAAGAGGTCATACCACATGATCTAACAGCACACCCCAACCCCCTGGCCTTGAACTTTTGAGTAAAAACAGAAATTGGCAACGTATCTGTAATACCGCCAACTTGTAAAAACAAGGTTCTCACAGTAAGAATGATTAAGTACTGTATACACACAGCACCTCATTTTAATTGCTTTCAACTTTTCATTTCCCCCTGAAAAGATTATTTGCACTGGGCAGAAACTAGACATTTAATTAAACTTAGCTTTAAAAACCTAGTGTTTTACATATATTTTATCAGTTCAAATTATGCAGGAAAACAACTCCAACTTTTTTAAGAAATGCTCTCTTACTCATAAAAGTGTTACATGGATTTTTTTCCTAACTTCCCATAAGAAACCAAGCATTAGTCACTACAGTTTATTTGCAAAGAAAATGGTTGAGAGGGTTATAAAATGACTGAAAAGAGACTCTCCAGATGGCCATTTCAGACTTAAATAAACATCCTCATTCTAACACTAATTTAAAACAAGCTCAGTGGACTGCTTTAACAAAATAGAGTCATTTAATAAGTCTGGATTTTGCAGCCAATCAAACCCAAGGCCAACAACTTCCAATAATTTTTAAGCCTTTATCACCTGGTACATCAAGGCCAGGAAAGGAATCTGTGGGTGCAGATCCATGAAGGAAAGAACTAAGCATGCCTAATGCAAGCAAGATTTCTTTCTTTCTTTCTTTTTTTTTTTTATTTTTAAGAATCTGGTGCTTTAAAGTGTTCATTCAACTTTGTTTCATTTTATTTACACTCCTACTATAGAGGAGTACAGATCTGTTTCTAATTTTATTATTTATACTTTCCTGCCATAACAGCATCTTTCAGAATAGCAGCCCTTAAAAACATTTAACTATTTTGTCTTCATGAAAAGATTAAATGCTTGTGAAACACAGAAGTATTACTTTTCCATTTTATTAGCAAGATGCAGGAAAGCTCAAAAATTAAGCAGCTTGACCAACTGTCTTGTAAGAAGAGTCAAAGACAAGTAATGCCAGTATCAAAGAAAGGCTGACCTCAGTCTAAGGCCATTAAAATCAGAACACTTGGGAAATAGGACACATATTCATTGGAGTGCTATTCTTTTGAGTGACATGCAAAAAAATTCTGTATTCTTCCTTTCTTCCCTTAGATAAGAATAGAAGCGGGTGTCTTATTTTATGTACTGTCATGATAGAGACAAAACCATAACTTTTTGTAAATGCAGTCTGCTGTGAAATAGGAAACAAATTTTAAGGCAGCTTTATTATTGCAAATGCACATGTTACTGTACTGCTGTAGTATGACTTAATGACTTGGAAGAGAATCACTTTGGGTAAAGGCTATCCAGAGTTCATTCCATTTTCAGGCAAATAGCTTTTAAACTGTATTTGTCACACGCAGGATTTCTGGAAGATTGAATGCAGCGTGGATCCAGTACACAGTTTTCTCTTTCATTTCTATTTGCCTCCAGCAGAAACAACCTAAAGCACAGGAGCAGCTTATTACAACTGCATGCAACCTGTACCTTTACATTTCACTGACACTACTGAATCAGACAAGTTACTGGTAGAAAACTGGTAGTATCAGGAGATCAAATGACCTATTTATTATAATCGATTGGGTGGGAGGGGGATACTTTTGGTGCCTCTTTACAAGATACTGTTTCCAGAATGATGAAATTGGCCTCCCTGGAAAGGTTGTGACCTTCTATAAAGGACAAGAGCCCAATAAATACAGAAGAAAAATGTCATTTAGGACTCAGCAAAGGCAGAACTGCTGATGAAATATTTTTAAGGAAGTGTCTGTTCTTAATCCAAATCTTAACAGTCACTGTATCATTGTTATTGCTACACTAAGTGCTTACTAGCACACATTTTATTAGAAAAAATAATCTGTACAGAATAAACTAAATTACAGGTGTGCAGCATAGCCAGTAGTCAAAAAGAGTGATACATCATGCTGGTCCTTCAAATGAGTATGCCAGCATTCTTCACAAAATAAGCTTTTCAAGACAGGTAAAATAAAATATATAAGCAACAAGACTAGCAGTTTTCATATTCAGACTTCTCACCCTTTAAAAAATACTGTAGGTTTTGAAAAGTCTTCTAGATTTTAGCCAGGACTATAACCCATGTTTTCCAGGAGGGTTATGAGAACTGCAAATATTTTCTACCAGTAACACTCTTTCTTCACAGATCTCAACTGGGCAAAAGTGCCAGGAAATGGCATGAAGACTACACTAAGTAAGCTTAATAATAGATTCTTGTACTGTTTTGAGGACTTGCCGCTGTGGATGTTTGTCATAATGTAAAAAAAAAACAAACCCCAAAACACTCAAACCAGCAGTGCTTGTCTTCAAAGAGATGCATATGTTTTATACTATACGTTTTAATGGCCTAAAACCATGGTCTCATCAAGTGACTGCCTTCCCATGTTAATCTCTTATATTTCATACAGAATATAATATTTTGGCAGTTATATTAAAAACTCAGACACCATTTTTTAAACATGACAGTTAAGATTGCATCAAGTATATTTTCCCTGCATGGGTAACAATAGCGTAAGTGCAAGAAGCGTAGAGGGAAGCCAACCAACGTTTTTCCATTGATCCTCATCCTATTAACTTGATTGTGCCCACTATCACTTTAACTGCCTCTTACACTTAACACACTCTTTCTCTCCATCATTACCTTTTATCGTGTAATTTGCTCACTCTCTCCCGCAGCGAGATGATGATACACATATTTTTTTTCTGACATATCAGTTAAAGACTGTTAGTTTCTGTATTAAGAATCAGTTAAGTTTTGAAAAGATAACTAGGAAATAAAACGGATCCAATTAAAAAATTACTTTCTACTAACTCAAGATAAAGTTTATCTACACTTACCTATGTCAGATATCATATAGTTTGACTTTTTTATTATTTTTACACATTTTTAATAGGTTTGAAAATTAGAATCTTCTGATCCTAACACTTTGCCTGCAAAACTAATGAATGGAGTTCATTATTAATCAACTAATAACCTTTACCAATCAATTAAATAACCTTAACAAGCTAGTACAAAAGGGAGTTATACTCCACTTTTAACCCTGACTTGACTAACAAAAGTTACCTGCATCTAGTCAACTTAAACAATGCTTCTCATTAACACGTCCTTCAATATTTTCACATTAACAGATGTCATCTTCACACCCATAAATTCAAATTTTCATATTTCAGTTAATATATTAGAAGTGGGAAAGGGAATATCAGGCTTTAATTTTTCAAATCTCAGTAGATTTCTTAACCCCGAATGAATCAATCATTAAATGACATAACTGGATCTCAGCCAGACCCAATACAACCTGAGATGAAGAATACATTCATTCCTCAGTAACCTTACTCAAAAGCAGAGTTAGTTTTTCAGCACACTCAGCTTTCAGGTGCTTATGTCATTACTTCTAGCAATTCAGCTCTTTAAGACTTGGGCAACAATAAATATATATTAATATGTTTATTAAATTTAAAAATAAGTATTAATTTGACAATCTAAAACACACGAGATACACCCTAAGCAAATCTGAAAACCTACTGGTAGTTTTTAGTTTTGAAAAGAGCATCTTTTACAGTAGAATATTTCAGTTGGAAAGAACCTACAACGATTATCTAGTCTAACTGCTTGACCACTTCAGGGTTGACCAAAAGTCAAAGATGGGCATTAAGGGCATTTTCCAAATGCCTTTTAAACACTGGCAAGCATAGGGCATCGACCACCTCTCTAGGAAGTGTACTGCAGTTGCTAAAGCTTTAAATTGAAGAGCTGGTGAGCAACAATTAAATAGTTTCATTTATACAAGGAATTCCTAATAGAAAAACTGGGAAGGAACACCTTGTTCACATAAAAAAATTACATACCTCTAACACACTCTATCACCTTGGGTCTTTGAAGTTTAGATCTGGGAGAGGGAGAGTTGAATCTCAAATATGGTGCTTTTTTAAGCGTGCTACGATGGCCCTGATAAATTGGTTTACCATAAACTTGAGACAGATAGTCTTCGTTTTGTAGCATTGCATTTCCATTCACAGGACCCTGCGCACACACACAAAAAACCCAGGTAGTTTACAATTCTTCATGTATGAAAATTTGAACACACCAATATTGTTGCAAAAGTCTAAAGGAAAAAAAGTAAGAAGTTCTGCAACAAACAGTATGAATTGCAAGCACACGTGAAAACACATTACACATACAGAACACATACAAGAAACTTACTAGCAGCTGAATAAAATAGCAGATACTGGGTAAGACACATTTGTAAAACAACAATGAATTCTACGTTGTTATGTAGAAGCTTCGGCTTCCACAGCACATGAAAACAAGGACAGAAAGGACAGAGGACAGAAATCCATAGGACAGGGCTATCACTTTCACTTAAAATTATCACAGTTACGCATACAAACAATTTTTCATGTGAATACTGCAAATCTAAAGCATAGCAGTAATTACAAAAAAAAAATTTTAAAAAATCAACTACTTGGGAACTCACGTCTGCCCTTTTTTCTTTCCTCTGCAAACTTTCAGAAGAAAAGTAAGTTCTAAACCTCTGTTTGCTTGTGTTATCTTCTGCTTGCTTCTGCAATGGCTTAGCTGCAGATAAAGGTTTCTTTGTCAAGCATTCTTGGATTTTTTGATTTTTTGCTTTAATTTCTTTATTGGTCTTCATAGCCTTGATGTTTTGGGCTCTCTTGATCCATGGGACCTTTTGATCATATTTCACTTGTTCTGAATCATTTCTTGCCATTTCAGCCTAAAGATAAAATATAAATGTAATAAAAGGAGATTGTTATCTTCAAGGGTATCAGAGGAGTCTGTGGATAACTTTGAAGTTCTGAGAAATGGCCTGTTTTTCATGTTAGCCAGCAACTGTGAGCAGTGATTTTCATTAAGCAATTGAAGATTTAAAATAGAGGTAAATATTTTACTGAAGTTTTAAAATAAAGGTAAATATTTTATTATAGCATACTACATGCTAGTAATAATAAGCAGTTTTCTCATGTTTTCAGGTTGTGAATGAATCATGTTTAACTATTGACATGAAAGAACAATGCAAGGTGGAAAAATCTAATGCAAAAACCCGAACACATTTTTTCCAGCCATACCTGGATTTCTAAACTGATTGCCTTAATCCACTCATCCACAGTCTTTCTGATACGAATCTCTTCCAATACATCTCTGAAATAGAAGAAAGAACTATTTTACGTCAGTGCGTCTTAAGTTGCACAGATTTGTTCCTGGGAAAGTAGTGACCTATAAACACTATAAAAAGAGAAACCCAGAACACAGGCGGTAAGATTATGTACCCTACAGTCTCCAAAAGGCACCAAGCATAGCCTATCTGAGTTTCCCAAACCTAAATCTGTTCTTACATAATGCCACCTGCAAACCCCACCCCTTGCTGGTACGTACTAACATTATTACAAACATCTACGAATAAGTGGCAGTCGTGTGTCAGTTCCTATTTTGATCAAAAACTGAAAAAACATGGCAACAAAAATATTCCAACTCAAAAGACAAATAGCAGATGACAAAAATTACTACTTCCTCTAAAAGATGATGATAGCAGATATCACGCCTGACAAAAATGTTTACATGAAGACAATAGTTACCTTCCTCAGGAAAACACAAGATTAAATTATATTTTAATAGGAAAATGTTCATTGTGATTCAGGCAGGAGTATTTAACATAACTAATGAAGCAAAAGTTCAAAAGCCAAAGATATGCTGTAGGATGACTAATGCTGTAACATTTACAGGCTTATGAAGCCTCTTCTGTTCTGAATGATGAAATTACTCTTTAATTTTCCTATTAATGCAAGTTTGTCTACAAAAAGCTAAATGCCCCCTTATCATGACAGCAGAGCAGTTTGTCCAGATGACGCAGTCTCAGAACTCAGATTTACCAAGTAGTAACAGGTACCTGTCAAAACATTCAGTTCACATCAGGAGGGTCAAAAACTATTTGAAGTTCAAGAGAATTATCTAATGATTGCTATGAAGAGTGGATAAATACTTTTTGCAGGGAAGTGCACTAGATGTTCCATGCTCAGAATTAAAAAAAATTGAGAGGTGATAAAAGGCGAGCACATACCATGAAAAGTGACACAAAGCATTGAATCATAGGGTCTAACCTGTTCGTAGTCAAGGCGTTAATGAAAGTATACATGGCATCTCCATCTTTTGCGCGAATAACAGCTTCCAAATTTTCTTCAAGAACTTTTTTATTGTTTTGAACTCCTCTCAAAATCCTTTCAGCATCCCTCAGTATAGATTTTGGCACTTTAACATTTTGAAGGATGGATGGTTTATTGAGCAGATGATGTTGAGGAAGATCAGGTACAACAGTAGGCTTTTTTGACTAAAATTGAAACAGAACCTCTAGCTTTTAATCAGAGATTGTAATTTCAATTTTCTACACACTGATCAGAACTCCTATTAATCTATTATCACATCAATGCCCATCATAAGAAATACCATCCACGTGTACTATCATCAACTTCAATTACTCAAGAACATTCAGTTTGTTGCAAATATATTTAAGAGTCAAGCAAACGGAAAGACATCCAAAAGCTCTCAAATGCAAAATGATGTAAGGTACGAGAAGCAATGCTGATGAAGCTAATAAACATGTGAAAAGATGCCAATGAGATACTTCATGTATCACATGCAAATCTCTCCATGTAACAGTATTGAAGTATAATTAAAAGACTAATAAAAACAAAGTCCTCTAAATAGATGCACTCATTTGGCATCAATCTACCCCAAGAAACACCAAGCAATATACTTAAGTTTTAACAGCAACAAAATAAACCCCTCAACAGCACCATGATCCTCTCGCCTTTTTGCTGATTTTCACTTTTCAGAAGAAACAATGGAGCAACTATTAGCCTTTTACTTTGCAGAACCCTTTTACAGAGATAAAAATCAAGCATGTATTAGCTGTTAAATACAAAGGGACACAAGTACACAGGGAAACAAGGAGCCATACAGCTGCAGTTCTGACATTAATTCTCACACTCCTGATGAAACCCAGAGGTCCCCCAGTAGAGTGCTTCATTTTCCAGAAAGGAAACAAAAAATAATTTTTAAAAGTGATAAATGTACATAAAGAAAAAAAAAAGCAAAACAAAATCAAAATACCCAAACTTGAGTAGACTCTGAAAGCATCAACTGAATGAACAGAAAAAAATCTCAGAGATCACTAATCAGTTTTGGCTTTAAGGATACTCTTTTATCAAATCAGAATTAAACAAAAGTTTATGTTCTAACAGCTGTACTGCCAAAGCACAATGGACATAAAATAGAAATCAACGCACTGATCCCATGACCTTGATTTTGCCTGGTGAGATAAGGACAACATACCAAATTATTTACCAATTTTATATAGGTTTTCATTTTTAAATTAAACTTTTTGACAAATACTAGCTCAATAAGACTGGTGAAATTTGTGAGAAAATGTAAGAAACACAGATATATGTTCAATCATAAAATGATGTAGACTTGCCAGTTAGACCCAGATCATGCAATGGTTATTATATCAGCAGTGCACACTATGTTCATTTGCGATGACAGCTTTCTGCCTGACATTTGTATTATTCTCTCAAGGTAGTTCACTAAGATTGAATGAGACAAGTCAAAGAACAAGTTAAATCTTACTTTGAGTAATGTAATCTGTACATAATAGCAACCTTTAAAAAAAAAATAACACAGGTATGCCATAGTTACTCTAGTGTTATCTCACTGCAGGCATATTCAAAACTGTTTCAGTATTACAGTACTTAAAAAACCCCAAACATAAAAATTCATGGTATACCTTAATAAGATCATTCATGTCTGATTTCCATGAATTTGCTTCCTAAAAAGACAGAAGAAGAGCTGTTGAAACTTATCTAAAGACAGATTTGTCAAGATAAAATCTAGAGGATGTATTTCATCAATTTAAGTGGGCACAATGAATTCCTTGTGAACTACTAAATCTTACTGCACACTTCTTTTGGATTAGAGCACCACCTTCTGTTCCATCACAACCTATCTCAGTTAATTCAGGCCTTTCATTTGCTTGTATGATAAAGCTAGTGGTCATTTATCGCAAGCATTTATTTTCTCACTCTACAAATCTCTCAACGATGAGAAGTCAATAGCTAAGTATCTAATTGACTCAATTCCACATTTGCTGAAGTCATCATCTCTGCCTTCCTATTGACCTTTTTCATAAGAAAGAAAAAGAGATTTGAAACCATTTGTGTCGACTGTGTCTTTCCCACCTGCCATTCCTTCTCTGATCTCGTCCTGTTCTGTTACCTATACTAAGGTATGTTACTCGATTAAGTTTTTACCAATAGTGGCAAGCAAATATTTGCAACATAAATGGGGCATAGGGCATCTGTTCTCTTACTGGTACAAACGGTTAAACACAATCCACTAATATGTTACAAAATCTGTGAAACAATGCATCAGCTATACTATAAGATATGACAGATAAAGTTATGTTTTCCAAAGACAGAGCAACAAATAACTGGCATGTAATACACAGTATTTTTAGAGAAATATGCAAGCTGAAACCCTCAACCACAGAAACAAACCAATAGAATCAAAGTTATCATGTTCCAAGCCCATTCACAAACCTGTGGATATTCAAAGTCTTTCTTCTTTCCCAACACTTACATTTACAAGAACAGAGAGGACCACAGCAGGCAGGCTAAATGATCAGGTATATCTCACTTCCAAATGGAACCAGGTTAACAAACAGATAAAAGCCTCTATTTTCAAAAGCCTGATGCAAGTTACATGTTGCCAGTACAGAACCATTCTAGCACCAAACGTACAGAATCATTAACATGAGAAACAATACAACGATGTATACCAGGTAATTCTTCAGAAACAGTACTCTTTACCAAAATAAATGGCAAAATGAGAAAGGAAGTAGCTTAAGTCATCCCTAAAGTTGACTGCAGATAACTAGAATATTGTTCTTTCCCAAACGGGAATGTTAACATCAGCTCTGTAGCTCTAGTATCACAGGAAGAGAGCAAGCACAAAACAGGCACTGAAAATATCTGAAACCTTAAAACAAGCAAATAAATAGAACACTTTTTTTTTGTTGTTTTGGTTTTTTTTTACTTTTTTTTATGTTTGGTAGAACAGCGGTAAGAACCTTTACAGTCTAGTCCACTGCATACTCATTAAGACATTACTCAGATTCAAAGCCCTTCCGCATACAAAGACTGCAGTATTTCAAGTTGTGTGAACAAATGTCAGCCTTTTTACAGAGGCAGAAGCAAGAACAACATTTTTACCAATACCAGACCTCTAAGGTTTTTTCCACATTTTTTATTAACCTTATTCAAACTCTTGGTCATTCTGACATAACATGGGCTTTACCTGTAGCATGTCATGCATTTCTTTCCTCAACTGGCCAAGATCCTGAAGTAAATCATCTGCTTTTTTCACCGTTTTCTCAATTGAATTGCAATTTTGTAAGGAGCTTTCAAAAGTGGGGAATGAGTCTGTATGCAAAGCATTATGCCTGGTGGGAGAAACACTCTTGATTAAAAGTCTTATGGCTCCTCATGTGGCCCAAAAAAGCAGCCAACCTTGAAACTGAGCATGAATTTAAAGTGCAAGAATACCAAACCTTTATATAAAATGGAATTTGCTTTTTCACCCGAGGTTACAGACAGGTTATTGGGCTATCTCTGTTTACCACTTAACACGTTGAGCTGTACCCTTGTATTTTAAAGATTGAAACTACATCTAAAATTCAGATTTAACAGAGCAACATTTAAACTTTGGATAGCTTTCCATTTGAAGCAATTAATATTTTTGTCCGTACTATCAGAAATAAAACTATATATGTAGCTGTTTCTCATTGTATTAGTGAAATTATGACATCAAATTATTGCCTGGGGAAAATATGTTTCAGACTGAATGGCTATTGTATTCAGCAATACCATCTGCTTCTAAGATTTTGGCCACTGATACCAGATGTATGCCTTTCTACTCTTCTTGTTCTGAAGGATTATCCTAGAGAAGGTGCAGCACAAGAAGATCCTTCACTGCTACTGGAAGACAGCAGAAGACCTAAAGGTAAGACACAGCCTCACCCACTCTAAAGCTTAGAAATTGTTAGGCAGATGCTGCTCCTTCCCAACAAAGCGTTGTCATACAGCTCCCATGAGCAGGCAGCTTGGAGTGTCACTGACAAGGGCAATTCCAATTTAACACAATGCCTGTATAGTTGACTTCCTGACATTACTCCACAAGCTGCCGCAATAGAAGAAATATACTCCGAAGACAGCAAAACACTTCAGGTGGCACCCCCTGACCTCTGAGAAAGGTGTTACAAACTATCCTTAGCAATGAGCTTTTATCTACCTTCAGTACCACAGAAATGCGCAAGTAGCATAGAATACCAGTGCTCAGGGGTTTTATTTCAAGCACAGCTTTGTCAGACTCAAGGACCACGCCAGTGACTCTATTACACCATCGATATCTAATACACCTTTCTCAATTTCATTAAAACAAACAAACAAACAAATCTTCCTCAATTTGGATTGTTATGTCTATTTACCTGTCTCTTTCAGAATGCCAGCTCATTTTATTAGTGTTTAATGCTGCCTTCTTGGAAGACTCAATTTGCCTCAGTGGCATTTCTTGAGAATTCAGAATATGCTCAAGAAGTCTCCCTTCACCTAAGGCAGAAAAAAGAAAGTTAAGTTTGTTAAATGTATTTCTTTCGTTTCCTTTCCAGATATTTCACCATTATATAATACTGTCCAAGGATAGTAAAAATAATTCTTAGATTTTAAAATATAGATTTAGTTCAGATAAGACAAGTCACATAATACCACCCACACTAATATACCTTACAATGACTGCTTTATATTAGCAAAGTCAGAAAACAGATGAATGAAACTGTGACGGCAATTAACTGAGTCACAGAGAAATATACTGTCCATCATGTCACAAGTCGCTCAATTTTTTCATCTGAGAAAACACTTCAGTGAGCAATCATGTTGAGATGCTGTAGGTTAGATCAGTACTGTTCCAAATGTACTTTCAAATATTCTGAATATATGCATTTAGGTGCCAGCAACCTGACAGCTCAGAACAGGTGAGGACTACATAAAGTAATCCCCAGGCCATACTACTCATGCCAGTGGAGGGCAGGATTGTCTTACTCACAATACCTTCACTTGCAGATTTAGGAATATTTTCCTTTTCTGTAACAGTGTTTTCTTTCTTTGAGATTTTCACATTTTTTGACACAGGTTCTGGAGCATATCTCCGAGGAACTGGTGTCTTTAGAGGAGATTTTTGTGTGTGAATGCCACAACTTTGAAATTGGCTTGAATATGCTTCAGGGGGAAAAAAAATAACATTATTTAAATGTTAACAATTTTCTTCATAGGAAAAAAAATCTAGAAAAAAAGTCATGCCAATATTATGAATTTTTCACAAAAATTCAGAACATAACAGAACTAGTTAAAAAAGTAAACAGGAAGAAAGTTTCATACTTACAAGTGCTAGTATAAAGAGATCAAAAAGACCTCTAACCATAGAATGAGCTGGTTCATTACAAGCTTCCACATAGATTGTTACTCAATAAGATTATTTTAGGTTAAGTCTAGGCCTCTCTTGGTACAGACTAAGCAGCTAGTAAACACCAAACTCTCACTTTAATTTAAACTGGAACCTTTTCAGAATAAGTGGTATACGTTATATAGTATATTAGGCAATAAAATCAATTATGCAGAAGAAACGTTTACTACTCATTACTGATGGGATGTACAGTCCAATATTAATGGAAACAAAATTAATGCAAAACTAACAGTGGAAGTAAGATATTAAGAATTTGTCTTCACCTTGGTCAAGTGGACCACCAGTAGGAAATAAACCCCTCTGACATGAAGATACTTCATTAGTAAGCAATCGCTGTTCTGGCTTCTCAGATTGTTTTGTCATGAGACTGGAGGAAGGCACGTGAATTTGTTGTGAGCCACCCGTGTTGACTGCAGAGCTAATGAGATGAGACTAAGAGACAAAATTACAAAGTATTTCTGAAATATGCATTAGTTTCCCCAAGTAAAACTCTAAGCATGGATACTTGCCATGTAATCACATTAATCAGGTTTTGACATGCTATGAGAGAAAAGACATTTACAACAACCTCAGAACACAGACATGCTTGGACATTATTCTGCCTTTCAAAAAGCATGCAGGACTCTCCAAAGAAACAATCTATAACTATTCTTATATTTTTAATCTGACTGGCTACTTATTAAATGCAACTTTCTTCAATTAACAAAGGTCTAAACAATTTCTTAGTGGGAATGAGAACTTTTCACAATTTTTGCATTTACTTTCCACAGACACAAAAACTAGGGAGTAGACAGGAGCAGGTATCTGGGACAGAACCAAAAATAAAACTTTTCCCAAAAAGCTCATGTGCTGGCCACTGGATCTTTCCTTCTTTCTTTCTAATACTAAGATATAAACCAAATCATTATAATATTAACACTGAGATACAGAAGAAGTTAGTAAACTAAAGCTTCTGCATTGTTACTTAGATACCTGAATATTCATTTGTTGCTCTTGTAACTTTTCCAAATGCTGAATCCGTTCCACCATGAAAGCATTCATTTGTTTTTCAAGCTCACTGACTCTTTCGTGACAGTGGGGCTTCTCATGCTGAGTCTTCATATTTGTTTGCTGCTCAGCAACACGCTGCAGCTGTCTGTCTGTCTCCTGTAGTTTATGAAGTAATGCTGAAACTGAGTTAACTTTTGCTTCCAAATCATTTTGAACCTGCAAGGGGGGGGGGGGGGGGGGGAAACCTTACTGCAAAAGAGGTGCAAGAATGAAGAGAACAAAACATCCTTCCCATCATCATGGAATGATTTGCTTCCCAAAAAACACAAATAAAATCCTAGTTAGCCCTAATATTTAGTCGTTTAGCAATACTATGAAATTTTTCTAAAAGATAAATCAAATGGTCTCTGTCCATTTGCCCATTTAGCCAAATACAAATTAGTTCTCTCCGGTACACTGGTCAGTAAGTCTGAGATTACTAACACACAGAAAACAGTAGGCAGACACATTCAGTCTCTCTGGCTCTGCTACCAACAGTTTCAGGCTTGCTTAGAACATCTACTATTTTAAGTGGACAAAGAACTAACGTTTCCACAAGCTACTTACTTTAAGAAGAGGAGCTGTAGTAGCAATTGCAGCAGCAGTTGCTGCTGTGATGGTTGTTACAGAATCAACTTCCCTGTGTGCTGACCTGGTGTCATGACCAACACCTTCCTTTTTTTCTGTGGAGGCATTTCCTAAGAGCTGTACCTTCACCTCCTTAAGTACAGGAGTATTTTGAGTTCTATAGAAATAAACAAGTGCTTGTAAATAGCATTGTTTTCTCCATATCCCCTCCAAGCAAATGATTTCCCACAAGTAGCACTGATATCACTACTTATATAAGCATTTCTCCTTGAAGCTCTTGACACCTAAGAAACAACTTTATTCTCATCTTTCAGCATGACACGAGAAATTTCTCAGGATTCTGTTACAGATTCTAATATAAAGGGCATCTCCCCGTGATGACTGCAACCGCAACAAAGAATACATTCACAGGTTGTATTTTGTGAAGTTCAATGTGCTAGTAGCAAAGCCCAACTAAACTTCTGATCTTCAAGATTTCCACCCTGTGAATAAACAGCATGTGTCCTTATCTGTCTTTAAAAATTTACATGGTTTTGGCACAAAATGAATTATCTATCAGAGCAGATCTTGCCTGACTCTTGTGTCATGAAATTATTAATTCAAACAGTCTAAAGGCATTACCAAAAATATGCAAAATAAACACAATACTCCAGTGAGCTCTGAATGATGAAATAAAGTGAAAACAACTCCATAGACAGAAAAAGAATGCTAACAGAGAACAATAAAGAATACTTTTTTCCTTACCAGCTATGCATTTTGGCAGAAACTGAAGTAGTATTGTAGTATATCTGTACAGAAACAGAACAGCTGAGCCACTAACAACACATACTTACTTTTGCTTTAATACTGCTCTCAAAGCCTCTTTCTGGCCAGTAGCATATTGAGAAATAAAAACATCATCTGTAGGGAGGGTCATAAAATATACTTGGTGAGTTAACTAACACAAAGTGTCTCTTTTAGAGGTAGATACAAAGTGTTACCTCAACAACATGTACAATTTTGCTGCAAAGAATCTGTTGCCTGTACAAACTATATTATCTATTGCAGTAACAAATTGTTTCCCTTCACTACATAGCAGACTTAAATCATGAGAGTAAGAGTGGGCTTCATTTAACCCAATTTTATACAGTATTGAATGTCAGTATCAATAAAATCTATTTTGGTATGCTGTGAAAATGACAATAGCTTACCTTCATAAAATCTGGGGAAAAATGCCATATAAATGGCAACTTGAGCTCAGACAACCCATTCAATAAAACCCTGCAAACTCTAACTTGAAAAAAATTTAATTTAAAAAAATAGAATTGTGATATGAATATTTCCCCACAGTCATCATAAATCACAACACATTTTCTTAATAGCTTTAAATTATGCTAAAAGGATTGGAGGCTCTCCTTCATCCACTGTTTGCTGGGCAGAGCTAAAAACCCAAGATGTGGCAGGTCTGGTGTTTCTCTGCTGATGATTACACACAGCTAGTATATACATACTGATAAGCCAGCTAGCTGCTGCCTCTGGGAGTGCAAAAGAGGAAACTAAAGTATTGATTTTTGGCGTTAAATGGGGGTATTGATTTGTGTTTCTTTCCTCTACACAGCCACAGATATCCAAGAAACCTGCAGAAGTGTATTTTCTTTAAAAAGTCTTCACCTCCCCAGATCTGATTGAACCTGACCAGCAGATTCAGAATTTAAAGGAAAAGGCATTGGCAATGTGATTTCTTAGATTCTTAAGGATTAAAAATATACTTTTTATGGTGTAGGTCACTTGCAGAAAAATATGCATTTGTAGTGCAATTACTCACAAAAGGAAAATGCATCCAAACAAGGTCCCCCCTGGCAAATTCTCTGTTCAGAGACATGAATAGTTTGATTAGCAAAAGGAATCTCAACATTCTGGTGCACTGGTAGAAGTCCCTCTCAGTTGATCACAAGAGCTACATAAGCCAGTGTAATGCCAGCAAGACTGAAGTAAAATTTGCAAAATTTAAGGATATAAATTACAATTATCATCTCTGTATCAAAGAGACCTTTGAATATTTTCACTCAAAAGTTTCTATATTGAAGAAAAATACCCAAGATAAAATTAAAGCTCCCTTTTCCTATAACTAATAGATTTTCTTATAAAAAAGTACTAATAAGTTTTCTTATTAAAAAGAGGCTGTAGCAGTACATCAATGTGTCTTACCTTTAGGTCTTCTGCTATCTTCCAGTAGCAGTGAAGAATCTTCTTGTGCTGCAGCTTCTCTAGGATAATCCTTCAGAACAAGGAGAGCAGAAAGGCATACATCAAAGCCTCTGGTATCAGTGGCCAAAATCTTAGAAGCAGATAGTAATGCTGAATACACAAATGTAAGCATCTCCACACACTAACACAAGGTCTCGGAACAAAACATGTCAAGATCTCTACCACAGAATCATCTGGATCGTAGTCAAGAACTCACATGACATTTTAGGGACAAACTCCCTAGAAATACAATTAAAATTATAAGTATATTCTAAGTGCTGATTAAGTGTACTTTCCTCCTTTATGGCCAAAGAAGTAGTAGCAAAACTACACGTGTTTAAATTTATACAAGCTGCTAATCTCAAACAGTTCAGGATTACCCATACACACAGAATTAAGCACTCATAACACTGACTGTGGAACTGAAGAGACCGAGCTGTATTTTCCTGAAGTGGAATCCATGAATAATCAGAGTCTACAAAGGAGTCATAAAGGCAAGTTAGGAAAGTAAAAATCTCTTACTTAACCTTATTTGATGGTGGAGTACTCCACCATCCTTTTGAGACTTTTGTTCAGCTCACTAGGTCTGCTTTGAGCCATGCAGAGACATTGCTGCAATCCCTTCACAGCTTAGGTTAATTTTACCCTCATGCATCCTTATCACCATATGGATGCCCTAGAGACAAGTTTCCACTCTATGTAAGGCACAACAAACAAATCAAAGCCTTTTAATTGTAAGTATTAAGGAGTTCCATATAAACTAATGTCCATTTCATTACCTATGATATGAAGAGAAAAAAAAAATACAAAAAGTTTTAGGTTTTTTAACAAATGTTGTGCCATGTGTAACTGCCTTTTCAAAGGAAAAATTACACTAAAATGTAAAAACAAGCCTTGGTATTAATTATGCAACAGGTAGCAGTACAGTAAACAAAGCCCCTACAAACACTTCAGTATTAATATCACATTAGAAGCAACTCAAAGAGGAAAGCAGCTGCACAGTTATTGTGCAGAAGCTGAGCCAAAGATTTGCTATGCTTTTACAGAAGCTACAACTTCTTGAGAAAAATGCTGTCCTCTTAGTCTGGAATTGCAGGAAACAACAGTAACTTTTCTTACCATCTGTGATAAAAACACGGGCTCTGCAGAATCTTCTACTGAAAGCAGACGTTCTGGACGTCCTTTAGTACTCGGGACTCCTAAAATAAAAGCAGTTTTACTGTGGTCACAATGATTTGTTACGCATTTTCAGTATACCTTGACTAACCCAAATCTCAACATTTCTTCTGCCTGTATTTTTGAATATCTAAACATAATGACTTTCATAACACAAATGACTGCAACCATTAAGACAAAGCTTACAAACGTTAATGAATTCTGTGAGCCTGGATTATAGACTTGTTTTACAATGTATGACAAAGTCACTGAAAAGCAGAGCATCTAAAACAATCCACAATGTCTAGCTCAAACTCAAGTCTAAAGATCATAGGAACATAGAAAGTTACTTGTCTAGAGAAACAATTATCATTATATGATAACGTAACTTACAGAAGAAGGACACTGAGGAAAGTACACAGTTATGTCAGATTCAAATATGTCTTCCTAACACTATAAAAAAATAACATCTTTTGAAGCTGTTTGAACCTTGAACCCCAAAGGACTAAAATCCCTTCCCAAAACTCCAAGGACTGTAATTGATAGGTATTTCAAAGAAACAAAATGAATATTCTGACTAGATAAGTGGCACAGACTGTGTCAGTTTTTAATTTGAAGAGTACATAGTACATCACTACAGTTTCATTCCATTAAAAAAAAGACTTAGAATTATTTAATTAATACTACTATAAATAGTTTTTTTAAAAAGTTACAGAAAAGGATTGTACTAGTTTCAGCTGGGATAGAGTTAACTGTCTTCCTAGTAGCTGGTACAGGGCATTCGTACAGGCAGTTGACCAGCATACGTTGTTTGTGTCAAGCAGGTGGGGTTTAGGAGGGGTAGGGTTGGTTGGTTTGTTTGTTTTCCAAGCTACAAGGGAAGAAAAATAATTTTAACAAGTAAAATTTAAAGTTATGGTAGATAGCAGGGATACTTGGTTTTTTTCCTTAGAGTTTTTTGATAGTTGTTTAACTGACCAGCTCTGAAACACATATTGTTTCATAAAACCTGCAAAATCTCTGCAAATTAAAAAAAGACTAGAGCTGAATGACTTTCTCAGAATGCCTACTTCCAGCATTTAATATTTACTACCTTTGAAATGTCCAATGAACACTTCTTTAAAAAGGCAAGCTTGTCCAGAAAAAAAATCACCTTTAAAGAAGCAGAGAAAGGGAAGTGTTCAAAAGACTTTTGATCTCTCTTCCCATATAAAACAACAAAATAATTAACAAAATTCCATGAAAACGCAAATGTCGGACAGCAAAGAAGGCCCAAATATTTGGACTACTCAGAGCTGTCTGTTGGCAGGAGCAATATTCTGTTAGGCACAGATTTGCCTGCTGACTATTCTTTGGGCATAAAATTGAAAAGGTACATATGGTGTCTAAAAGGATGATCTGCAAACTGCATTAAAAACCGTGACTGGAAAGGCATCAATCTTGTTAACTTTCTGACTTACGTCCCTTCACGCTTACACTGTTTTATCCTCTGATGCTAACTAAAACCTTCCCGCCTAGTATATTTGTGAAATGTCACGACGATAGTCATGATTTTTCTGTTAAAGATGACAACTGCCTAATTTGATTGGAACCGGAATCTGGAGTCAAGTCTGGAGTTCTGTTAACAGAGCTCTGACTGACCACCTCACCCTGCACGACTCGCCTTTCCTGTGCGAAACAAAGTCTGGGAAAACAACAAACAAACAAACACACACAGCTTTTGAAAGAGCGCCGATACCTGCGGTACCCGAACACAAAAATGATTTCCTTAATTATAAAGGCTACTACATGACTGAAAACGCCGCACAGCCATTTTGACCTCAAACCGAAGCTGAACACTGACGGTAAACCACGCACCTGGTGCCGCGCTGCGTGGGGGGCCGGGGGTCACTGTCCCGCAGGGAGCCCTGTTGGCCAACAAGGCTGGAGGAAGGCAGGGTGTTCCGTCTCCAGGCCAAGCTGCCCGGCAGGGAGAAACCACTTCACGAAGCTTCTCCACAGCGATCGTCACTTTTTTCGTACGGCCACCGGCTCCTCTCACAGCGTCGATGGGCTTCTTCTCCCTGTGGACACCGGTGGAGCGGATAAGCACGTCGCCCGCTGTGAGACTGGCCAGGGAGTCTTGGCTGAGGCTGGAGTTGCTTCCCGCTTCCATGAGGATCTCCTCACGCAGCTCTGGAAGAGAGTCCAAAAGCAGCAGCCTGACAAAGAGGCCGTCCCCGCGGGCCGGGCCCCCGTCGCCTTGCCCCCGCGTAGGGAAAGCGGCCTGAAGCCTCCGTGGGACGGTTTAGCCTCCGTGGGACGGTTTAGCCTCCGCGTCCCGGGCACGCCTGCCCTCTCCGGCGGCCTGAGGGACAGAGAGCCCTGCCGCGGCCCAGCTCGCTCCCCTCACCAGAAGCACCCGCCGCCATAGCAACGGCGCCCGCCCGCGCCCGCCTCACGCCTGCGCGGGGTCGCTCCTCAAAAGCGTCCGGAGGGAAACTTGAGCCCGAACGCTGTCCGCTTCCCAGTAGAGCGCTGTCGCTTCGGGGGAAAGGAGAGTAAAGCCGTCGGTAAGTCCGCGTACCGCCGATTCGCCGTGTGACGAATCGGCGGGGCCGGTAAGGCCTGCTGCGGCCTGGCTCTTCCCCTTCCCGCGCGGTCCGGGCCCTGCGGCGGTGAGGTGCGGCGTTCGCGGGGCCGGAGGGAGGGAGAGCGGGGTGGGCCGTTAGCGGGAGAGGCGCCGCGGTGGACGGCGGCCCCGTGCAGGGCGGGAGGGGCGAGAAAGGTCGCAGGGATGAAGGAAAAAAACTGTCCGTTTTCGGGTGTTTTCTCGCTGCCCGGGGCGTCTCGTCCTCGGTTGGGGTGGAGGGGAAAGGGGCAGAGCTCGTGTAGCCGCACCGGTGTGTTGGGCTGGGGCTTGGCTGAGCGGGTGTCTCCTTGGGTAGAGAAACTCAAGGTGCCCTTGAAAGCAAGAACCGAAGGAGGGAGTTAAAAAAACAAGAAAAATCAAGGTGAAATTATCTTATCTCAGCTCAGGATTTGATCTGACTGGGTCAGAAGTATCAGCCAGGCCTAATCTAACTTAAATAGGAGAGCACTTATGGAAAAACACGTATTTTCTCCCAGAACAGACACCCTTGTGTCTTAAGCTCGCTCTGATTTCAGACTTACTCTGTTAACTTGCCTTTGGCGTTCGGAGACTTCTACCATTGACCTTTTTCTCTTCAGACCAGGGTCTAGCCCACAAGTACACGGTCATCAATTATAACAATCTATGCACCAGGTACATCTCATTATCCAGCCACCTCCCGACCAGCCCCTCTCTCATCTCGCCACGTGCCTCTGAAGGCTGACCGTAGTGTGCAGAACGAGAAGAAAACCTTCCTGTAACCGCACGGCAAGCACCAGTTTGAAGGAAAGCAGCTGGACCCGCTCTGGGTGTGGGGGAGAGCTGTGCTCTCTGCCTTCCCGGCAGGAGGGGACGCAGCAGGGCCGTCACCGGTGCCTCGCTGGGCTGGTGCAGGACGGAGGGAGGGTTGCTTAGGCGTACAGCACTGGGAGTTCAGTGTTAAACTGCCTTTTGCCCTGAATTTATTGTCATTAGTTGAGCAGCCTGCTGGTTTCATAGGCATTTGTAGTTTGATTAGCTTCAGTAATAGAGCTCTTTAAATCAATGAGGGTTTTTTTTTTTAATCTGATGTCAATCAAGTTCCAGCCTAGGAATTCCCAACGATAAAAAAAACTTTCTCTACAAGTTGTGGGTGCTTTATCTTGACACATTTCCTTGTCTTGATATTTTTATTATTCTTTGTCCTTTTTACGCACGTGCAGAAACACTTGCATGGTGTTCTCTGCATACCAATGGAAGAAAAGGTTTAAAAAAAAACTGTAGCCCTCTACGTATAGAGTACTTGTACCTACACCTAATTCAGATTGTTAATTGGGATAAGTGTGGTAGATTTATGGTGTCTCTCCATAGCCCTTCTCCCCCAGTAAGATGTAGCTCCTCACAAAAAGTTTGAAAAAAACCAAAACATGGGGCTTGTTTAGTTTCCATGGGGAAGGATACTGTTGACACCTTCCACTAGACCAGGTTGCTCAAAGCCCCATCTGACCTTGAACACTTCCAGGGATGGGGCATCCACAACTTCTCTGGACAACCTGTTCCAGTGCCTCAACATGCTCACAGTAAAGAATTTCTTCCTAATATCTAATCAAAATCTACCCTCCTTCAGCTTAAAGCCATTATCCCTTGTCCTATCACTACATGTCCTTGTAAGAAATCTCTCCCCATCTTTCCTGTAGGCCCCCTTTAGGTACTGGAAGGTGCTATAAGGTCTCCCCAGAGCCTTCTCTTCCCCAGGCTGAACAACCCCAACTCTCTCAGCCTGTCCTCATAGGAGAGGTGCTCCAGCCGTTTCATCATCTTTGTGGCCCTCCCCTGGACTTGCTCCAACAGGTCCATGTCCTTCTAATGTTGGGGACCCCAGAGGTGAATGCAGTACAGCAGGTGGGGTCTCACCAGAGCAGAGTAGAGGGAGAGAATCACCTTCTTTGACCTGCTAGAAATGCTTCTTTTGATGCAGCCCAGGATACAGTTGGCTTTCTGGGCTGTGAGCGCATGTTGCTGGCCCATACTCGGTTTTTCATCCAATAATACCCCAAGTCCTTCTCTGCAGGGGGTCCTTCTCTTCTCAATCCGCTCATTGCCCAGCCTGTATTTGTGCTTGGGATTGCCCCAACCCATGTGCAGGACCTTGCTCTTGGCCTTGTTGAGCTTCATGAGGTTCACATGATCCCACCTCTCAAGCCTGTCAAGGGCCCTCTGGATGGCATCCTTTCCCTCCAGCGCGTTGACCACACCACACAGCTTGGTGTTGTCGGCAAACTTGCTGAGAGTGCACTTGATCCCACTGTCCATGTCATTGACAAAGATGTTAGACAGTGCCGGTTCCAATACTGACCCCTGAGGAATGCCACTCGTCACAGGTCTCTACTTGGACATTGAGCCGTTGACTGCAGCTCTTCTCCAGATACAGCTGTGGAAGTTGTATTCCCACAGATAAGAGGTTTTGGAAAAGTTCTGACATACATAGTTCTGGCTCCTGTTCCTCATGCCATAGAAACGGGTAGATGATTGACCCAGGTTAGCTAGGAATCCTTAACCTAATCACTGTTTTTATTTAATAAACTAGCTTTACCTTTTTAAAAAAAGCTGTCACTATGTAGTGATTTCATGTTTCCATGGCAATGGGAGTGGCAGCCACAGCAGAAGCAAATATTGGAAGCATTTTCCAGATTCTAAAACAGGGCTGGGAGCTGGGATGGATCTTTCACAGATAATAGGTCTGAATAGGCTGAAGCCTTTATTATCTTTGGAAAAAGGATGGAAAATCCATTATGCCTAATTATGAGAAATCAAAACCTCAAGTTATCCTTAACTGCTAATTTTGCTCAGAGAGGCTTATCTTAAAAGAATGTCTCTTTAGAACATCAAAACATACTTGGAAGAACTCCAGGGCCCTTAAAGAAGGGAGATTTCCCAGCTGCTGCTACTTTGCTGGTAAACCAGCACATGCAGAGCATGTGGCCCTTGTTGCAGAGGTTTATTCAGAGATATCTGCTTCCTTCAGTGTGAGATGTTTAAAAGTGCAATGCTGAATTTTCAAATCACATTTAGCCCAGAAGAGAGTAATCCAGGCTGCATAGGCTTAAACCTGAAGCATGCTGGAGTAGTTTGAGCTGCTATGTAAGAAGCTATGTGGTGTGTTAGCTGAGATGCCAAGCCCTGTAATGGGCTCTTTCATCACTTTTTTTTTTTTTTTCTGTTTCCTGCTTGTTTCACAGGCTGGAGGGAAAGGGGACAAACAACAGGAATACTTGATACGTTTAACAGACTTTAACAATAAACCACATATGCACATTTCTGGGAATGTTCAGGTAGCACATTTTCAGATGTTAAGGCAACTGCCTGTAATTTATAGCTACTGAAGAGGTCTAGTAGAGCTGCATAATTTCACTGCCTGCTGTGTGGAAAGTGTAAAATACCTGTAGAGGGACAAGTGCTTCAGACACTTAAAATCAGATAGTGCTATTGTGCTGATTTAAATCAGAGCTGTTTCCCAAGTGCAAGTGTAAAAGCTTTGTGGAACTGCAGTTCAGTAAATCTGTAATTTTAAGCTTGCCAAACTAGACACAGAAGAACAAAAGATCAGGTTTGTTATAAACAAGCATAATGAAGCAATATTGAGTGTAAGAATATGGTGCTGACAGTTGAAGCTTTTAGCTTTTTGTACTTGGGAGAGAACAAGTGTATCTCCTGTTCTCTGTGGTTTCTAACTCTATTTAATAATCTGCTTAAACTGACTTGATAGAATTGTCACTGATTTTTCTTCTAACAGGCTGAGAAATGAGAGTGGAGTTGCCATCCATTTTCACTAGTTGTCACGTCCACTTCTCCTAAAACAAGTTAGAGGTTTACATTAACCTGAGTAATGCCTTGTTTTTTCTGAGCAACCATATCCTGTAGGTTCTTCTTAAGAGTAACCTGTGTCGCCTATCTACCCATGAGGAATTCTTGGTTGTGGGGGTATGCATCTTAAATCCAAGAATTTTATGTGCTTTTTACCTCCAATCCCTGAATTGGCTTCCTGTGTAGTGATAAAGTGTAATGGTAAGAGGTAGATGTTATAATAGCTATGCTACTGCGAGGGGCTATAGGGAGAGTGCGTGCTTGTGGGAGCTACATAATGCTATTTTTAGTTGCTTAGTTTTCCTTCTGTTGTAGAAATAATTATTAATGTCTTTTTGTTCTTGTTCAGAAGGCTTGCTTACCCTTCCCCCTGCTGAGAGACTGGAATAGTTTAAGCTTTCTAAAGCATGAATGTCTTGCTCAAAATTTGGCAAAGCATAATACAAGATTAATTGTAAGTAGTCCTTGCTAAAGGGCTAAATGAACTTTTTTCACAACGTGATTACACTTCCACACGTTGATGTGAATTAAACTGAAAGATCTTGTTCTCATCAACGTGTAATACTAGCTTGCATTATCACTTATGTCTTAGATAATAGGTAAATTAAGGGAAAAGGAAGACTAGCTTGCAGTATTCTTCTAGGAAACCTGCAGGGATACTTTCAAGCCTTAACTTGTTTACTTTGTTGGATTAGGAATGTGAGTCTTCCTTGAGGATGCTTGCTTAAATTCTTGGATCTATGGCTGTTCATTCTTCCCTTTGTCTGTTTCACTTCTTTTAAGGCCATTCTCCTTCTTCTATGTTTTCTTGCATTTAATTCACTATATTCAATGACCAGACATTTGCTGTAGTTTAAGTGTTTGGTGAGAATGCAGCTACATAGAAACCAGATGTCTGCTTCTCTGATGCAAGCTGGCTTATGCTGCATCTACTCGGAGTGGCTACCATTTTATACTTGCCTTTTTTCCTCACTGTTTTTACAGATGACATCTAGAGTCACTGAAAGTATAAGGCTAGAAAATGTTATTGCTTACTTCTTCCCCCACTCCTACCCTAGTTTTACTTTCTGAGTTTGAAAGCATTTATAAAATACCTTTTTTTTTAAGTTGCTAACTGTTTGAAATGCTTAAAAAGTGTTTAAAGGACAGCAGTTAACAGGTGGATCTGGGAAGGTTTTATACCCAGAATTAATTGGGATATTCTTTTAACTAAATAAGTCTCAAATAGATAACTTTCCTTCAGGTGGATAGCTTGAAAGTTTGCTAGGGAAGTTGCATTTAAAGACACTTCAAGGACATGTAAAATTCCGTTCTGTTGTAAAATGTTGCAGTTAATATGTATGCTTTTTGTGTGAAACTGAACTTTTATCTTCAGAATAGGTGACTGAATAGGCAGTAGAATATGGCTGGACAAATATCGGAATCTGATCAGATCAAGCAGGTAAGATGCTGTCTTCATGAGTGGTGGCTTTGGAGATCTTCTGTTACTTTGTCACATAGAGTAAAAGGTGTAGGGCATGGAGAAGGACAAAAAATTTATCACCTGAGTTAAGACTGCAGTAGTTCTGCAGCAACCAACACTTAAACATTTTACCATTGACAGACACACTATAGCATCTAACTTGAGTACTAGCAGCATTTGGTGCTGAAATCTTCTGACTGATAGTAAAATTTTTTTTTTAGTGACTTGTCCTTTAAATGTTAGTGTCACCAGATGGCCCATGCAGCTGTGTGTAAGAAAAATTAATGCAGGGTTTTTTTAAATACTCATTGTCCAATTTTTATTTATAGTTCAAGGAGTTTCTTGGAACATACAATAAACTTACAGAAAACTGCTTCCTGGATTGCATAAAGGATTTCACTAGCCGAGAGGTTAAACCAGAAGAGGTAGGTAAATGCTTTTAATGACCCTTTGGTAGAACTGCTGTGTAGCACTCAAATTTCAGAAGCAACTTAGAAAGTTTTGATCTTTCAACTAGCTGAAAATCTATTTAGCAGTCTTTGGTGCAGTATAGGTGTCTGGCATGTAGCTTCCAAGTGAGAAAGCAAGTGAGTTTGTGGAAAGAAGGGAAATAGCCTGTCAGTAGTTTTGCTTCTCCAAATACGTCCAAAAGTGATGACAAATACTTCTTTGCATCCTCGCAGCCTGTTTACAAAAAGAAACCAACCAACCAAAGCCAAATGCTTTTGATGTATTAGATCAAAACTATGGGCTAGGATCTCTTGAGGTTTTGTCATTGTTGTCTTTTCATTACGTATACACAGAGGGAATCTTCCTGATCTCGCTTGAGTATTGGCTGCTTATTGCAATTCTGTGTATTTCATTCTCTGAGCTATCAGTGGAGGTTCTTGTGCCTCAACTTCTGATGGGTGGTACCTTTATGGACATGGAAGTTGCCCACCTACAGCCTGCATCTCGTTCTTTGAAAGCAGAGTCCTGCTGCAATACTTGTTTACCTACCCACATTCCCTGCATTGTACTGAGTCATAGAAACGTAGGCCTCCAAAGCTCTGGCTGTTAAAGCCACTTCTCTGCATTGCAGGGAGCTCCATCACATAGTCATCTGCAAAAAAAGATTAAGCTCTTGGTAAGATTAGTTGCATGGTTTTTGCCTCTCCTCTCCTGTCAAGAGGCTGTTTCAGAATCTCATAATTTTGTTGGTTAAAAGTCTAATAAACTTTGCTTGACTCTGCTGGCAGGGGAGAAAAACCCCTAAAGTTTTATACCAACCATTGTTTTCGAGCATTTTCTGCCTCCTTGGAGTTTAACTCCTCAGCGCAGGCAAAAATCATGTCTCCTTTCAGCTTTTGTTTTGCTGTGCTAAACAAAGCTCTCTTAGCTTCCCAAGGCAGATTCCTTGTTTCCCTGATATCTGCATCTGCTTTAGTGGAATTTTTTTTGGCTGCAGGAGGTCAGAATTATTCTGGATGAGGTCTTGTTACTACATTTACCAACTCATTTTGAATTGCTTGAACAACACAAGGAGTGTCAGTTAACAGAACTGACAGAAGTTAGTGGCACAACCTCTTTACCTTTCTGTGATGGTATTTGATTTCCAGTAACAGATTATACTTCTTTTCTTCTGCTACCCAAAGTGTTACTAGAATTTCTTTAAAAGTAACTGCTCGTATAGTCTTTCATTAAAGACCTGGGATCCAAAACCAAAGAATGCTAGTTGGAGGGGAATTAAGATTATTTAGATACAACAAATATTCTTAGATTCTGATCTACTTTTTTTTTTTTTTTTTTCCCCTTGTTTCTGTGATCTGCAAAGAAGCCATGTCCAGCAGTACAGGAGCCATCTGTTAACGATGGAGGCTAGGAAGAAACTTTCTTATGGGAAGTTTTGTCCATAATTATCCATTACGGGGTTTCTTGCAGAGCATCCGGCTCTCGCCCCTGCTGGAAACAGGACACTGGTCTAGATGGACCACTGGTCTGATCTGGTATGGAAATTCCTATGTTCTATTTAAAGTTGTAGTTTCTTATTAAATAATTAAGATTAATACCTCCAGGAATTTCCTTTGAGATTCTACATTTGAAAAAGCAACTTCTGACCTCTTTCCCTACAGCAAGTCTGCGCTGCAAGTCTAGACTTCCCCGAGCACCATGTCATAAACACCACACCCTCTGGGAGAAGTGGCTTGGGGTAGTTCCAGAGTTTGTTTTCTAGTCAGACTTAACTTCTGCTTAACAGGTTTTGCTGTAGCTGATGCCAGGTGAAGGAGAGAGAATGGTGGGTGGTGGGTGGTGTGCACAGCTGCATGGGTTTTTTTTGTCTTGTTCATTTTCAGCCCCTCTGCTTTTCTCGTCCCTTTATACTGTGCAGAATCAAAACAATTTCTGTTTTTCTAGTCATCACGCAAAGTGGTTGTCTTTCCTTTCTGTCTAAATTTGTTAACTTTTACAGCGATAGTAAAGTATAGAACCATGATACAGAATATCCAGTTGGTAGAACTGTTGCTCAGAAATAGATCTAACTCTTTCTCTACACTTAAAGAAAGAAAAAAAACCCTCTAAATTTAAAAAATAATACCATGGGTGGGATAGTCCCTGGTACTTCTTTCCCTGTCAGCTGACTGATCAAACTTCAGAGGGTGCTGTGGTTGCTTTTGTGAAGGTTAACCAAGCAAGTACAAGAAGACTGATAAAGCTAGTAGGAACAAGGTCAAAAAAGGTTTAAACTGAGCTGGCACACAGGAGACCATATTTGGCTGTCAAAAATAGTATGTGTTTGTAAACAGAATTAAAAAAAGATACTAATTTAATAGATTTAGTATTTATTGCAAAATAAAATGCTTTAAATACTTTAATTTCACAAGAGGAGCCCAAGGATGAAATGGTAGTATCTCTAGATCTGAGATGTTTTCCATGAAGACTTTCATATGAGAATGGAATGTTAAAAGACATTTCAGACATCCTTCAAAAACTAAACTTCACCTTTTCTGCTGCACAGAGAGGCTGTGCACAATTAGGCCCTCATCTTGAGGCTTAACACAGAATATGAGATGTAGTCACCTAATCATTTATCCCTGTATATGATTATATTTTGGGTCCTGTTTGGGGAAGTGTTTTAACTACTGTTTGAAGCCTTCTGTTTCCCTCTTCCTCTAGATGACTTGCTCAGACCACTGCCTACAGAAGTATTTAAAAATGACACAAAGGATCTCCATGAGATTTCAGGAGTACCATATTCAGCAGAACGAAGCTCTGGCAGCTAAAGCAGGACTGCTTGGCCAGCCTCGTTAGACAAGAGCACTCTGTTCAGACTTTACAAGCAGTGCCAGCGTTCATTGGGCAAGAACACATTCTGGATTTTCTACTGTTGGCATGTATGTCTGGCAACTCAGAAGAGACTTCTGGATGCTGTTCAGACAGTGGAAACCATGAAGCGTTAAAAACGAAGTTAGTCATAATGGATGGGCAATGGAGTCTGTTTCTGAGGTCCTTTTCACTCTACAATGGAGTAATATTGATACAAACTTTTCCAGGGCCCACAGACTGGTATGTTTAAATTTCAAGGTGGGTGGGAGGGTTATACTTCTTTTCTGCTAGGACTGGTTCAGATGAAAAAAGTGTAATATGGGAAATACACTTTTTTATTTAATTCACATAAAATAAATGGGAACCGTACCGTTGTATGTATGTTCTTTCCAAAGATCCATTTTTAGGACACTGCTTGAGAGCAGTGTTTTGTTTGCTGTTGTCTCATTCCAGCTCAGCTACTACAGAGTTCTGTCCATTCATTGCTGCTTTAAGTTGCTGATAGGTAACAGAATTAGTGACTTTGTTTCAGCAGCTGGGGATTTGTGAATATGTTATTTCCTCTTAATTCGGGAAGAACAACTGTTAAGCCACCCTCACAGAGCCCTGTGATCATTCTCACTCTCCCAGAGTGCTGGATGGTAGTGATGAGACCATCAAGCCAAGGGTGGTTATAAATGGCAGACAACTGCTGTAACTAATGAGTTCAGGTAGGCAGGGGTGCTCTGCCAGCTTATCCCTAGGTTATGTTTGCCTCTTGCTTCACCGGGTCATTTACAAGGAATAGAAGTGTGTGTCATTAGCAGCACCTGTGCCCAGGGCAACTTCTACGCACTCCTTGTTTCCCTCAGGGAACCCCAGGGGTCCTCCAAACCCAGCTTCCTTGCCTGATGCAAGCGTGATGCACTCCAAGCACTGAGCTTGCTAGCAGTTTTCTCCTTTAATTGTGTGCATGCCAATTGTGTGAATGCCAACAGAAAGTACAAGGTATGCACAAAACGACATCTTTTTTGCTGCTGGATGAGTACAGAGAGAAGTTTGTGGAAGCTAGCTGTTCTGATGTTGTGGTTTTGGTTTAGAAAAAAACACCAGTCCTTTGAAAGGATCTTGATAGCTGAAATCCTGCAGTCAGATTGTTAGTACATTAAAGGCACATTTTACTTTAGTTCTAACTAATAAAATACGGTAACAAAAGGAACTGAACGTCAGGATTACCATATTGATTTTGAGATTTCAAGCGATGAAGACTGAAACAAAGCTATTTCATGTCAGCTGCCAGGTTCTGTTGTTGGGTAGAAAGGCAACAATAAGGAACAGAAATGGCAGGAAGCCTGCCTACGTGCTTTTTTGTTTTTACCTTCTCTGTTGCTTTTTATTTCTAGCAGCAGTTTGAAAGAATTATTTCCTGCCTGCTTTTTTTTTTCTTTACTGCTCAAACTCTCAGCTCTCCAGGCTGTGGATTACTAGGCCCTGACCGCAGCACTGTACACCTGCCACTTGCACTGGACACTGCTCTGCATGCTCTTTAAAGCTGCCCCAGCTCTCCACAGAAATCTGTTCATATGCCTTTCAAAGGTGGAAGAAACAACTATGTTCCTACAGTCTCATTTACGTGTTTTATACTAGCCATATGACAGCTCTTTCCTATATAGCCCATGCCTTGTTACCTTGGAGATGGCCAAGAGCTAACTCTAAAATAGTATAGGCTAAAAAAGAGCCCAAAATAAGGCAGCAAGTCTCTAATGTCCTGTTTTTTCAAAAGAATAACTGTCTAGATTGTTTGCTACAATTAGGCAAATTAGAAATAATATATCCATAGTAAAGATACAAGGCTTTCTTTACAGCAGTTTTTTTTGTTTAAACATTTGAAAATAATGCGTGACTGAAATTATCCCATTTTCCATTGCATCTTAGTGTGCAAAGAGAACAGTTGCTCAGAAAAGTGACTGAAGAGTTTAAGTGATGGGACCGCAGGATGTTCATGTCTTCTGGGCAAAGCTCCTTGGGGCTCAAGTGAGGGGGGTTAAAAAAAAATAATCATGGTTTTCCCTCATGTTTCAGTGTTTGGGGATTTGGGCGTAGGAAGATGTTTAAATATTTGTTAAGACAGATTTACTGTACAAAACATTAAGCAAGTGTTAGAGGGACTTGGTTAATAAATTACTCACTTTCAGCTTCCCCAGTTTCCTTTTACTCCAGTTTTAAAGCTGCCTTAACCCCTTGTTATCCAGGGAAAACATGTATTCTTAAAATCTAATTAGATGTCACATCCCCTTGCCTCTCCCCATGCTCACTAAACAAATAGGTGGGATGAAAAGTGTCACTGGAAGTACGGGCATTGGGTTGATAGCTGCTACCCTGAAATTAAGCTGGCCAGACAAAAGCTCCTGACTTCTACAGGAGCAATGTGCTTATAGCAATGGTAGTTTGTTTATGGATGTACCTGTTAATTATGACTATTTAAAAGCTAACTAGAGTGGAAAACAACTTGCAATGCTACTGCATAAAGATGCAGATAAGAATGGAGTTACTGGCTTGCTCTTTTGGATAACCAGTTTTGTCCTAGCTCTATTTCACTCAAAAAATGTTGCCATCTTTCAATCCAGGTGACTGATTGAAGAAAGATGATACAAATATATTTTAGCTGGGAAGTGCATCTGTGTAACTAAAGCATCCAGGTGCTGCAGAAAGCAACAGTGAAAACTTTCTTAAAAGGTTAACTTGCTTTGCTGAGTTTTGACTTCCCTTTGCCTCCTTAATGACTTCGCACATCCTGATGGGTGGCTCAAATCATGTTATTTAGAAAATAGCACTGATAAGATTTTGTTAACAGGACTTGTGGGTTTAGAATGATTCAGAACACAAAGTGTTTCAGTGCCTCTCACACATATGTTATCAGCATGTATTGGCAAAGTGTTGCAGCTGGTCTTTCCTCCTTGGAGCAAGATCTCCCAGCACCTGATTCTCAAAAATATTTAACTGCAAATGCAAAAATCAGTATTTCTGCAGTGCCTGGATGCATGTCCACTGTGAGCGTCCACGAAGGCAGGCCAGGCTGCATGTTTTCTCTCCCAGCAGAGTATTCTAACTTCCATGACATAGCTTAAATCTGGAGTGTTCTCCATTCCTCCCCTTGAATAGCTTCAAGCTTGCATGGCATAATGAAATGCACAGCCAAAATCAGAATAAAAATGAGGCAGTTCAATCTCTGGATCCTAACTGAAAGGCAACAGTATTTAAGATAAGGTGTGTGGACAGTAGGTGAATCACCTTGATGAGGCATATTAGGTTAGGTGCAGGAATGGAACCAATCCTGACGGAAAGAGGAGCAAAGGGTGAAAAACAGGGTGCTGCTGAGGAAGGAGTACTGAGAAAGCTGTGGAAAAAGTGAGCCACAGGGTGGAGGTTGGAGGGGAGAGAAGGCACCAGCAGTGCAGCCTGCCAAAAACTGGCATGATGAGACTGGGCTAGTGAACAGATGCTCATTTGGAGGTGATGTTCATTGCAGCACAGCCAGGAACACAGCTCCTTCCTTCTGAAATGAGTGTCTGAACCAAAAAGGCTAGAAAAGCATGCAATTACTAGTCAGCCTACAGAAAACAGAACAATTTCAACAGGAAGGGTCAAATGAGAGTCTTGCTCCAGAGTGCCCTGTACATCAGTGGTACTGGCAGAGTGATCAGATCAATCATCTGGAAGATTATAATAGAGGTTCCTCGAATTCTCTCAAGGACAGGAGCAAAGTCCTAATTTCTGTAACCCCTTGCTGAGAGCTTCCACTACTGAGCTGTCTGTTGGAAGGCAGGGAGAGGATGTGACTGCAGTCTTCTGTGAAGAAAGTGTGGGTTAAACACCTTATGGCCAGAGATAGAGCGTAGCTGTGGCTTCAGTGCAAGGAGGCATTGCTCTGTGCTCTTAAATACCTAACTTTGAGAACTAGAGTTTATGCAACAGTTCTTTTTTTCAACATTTTCTATTAGCTAGGTTAGGAAGTCAGAACACAGCATTTGAGGAATCTAGTTCAAATCTTGGGAAGTCCATTAAGCTCAGCTCTAAAATTTCTTTAATGAGTCTGGCCCAAACTCTAAAACCTGTAAAAGCAATTTGAGCTTGTACCTGAACTTGCATCATGCTTGCACCTTGAGTTTCAAGAAGACGGCATTAAGAGAACTCTAAAATTTGAAGTTGCAATTCTGCTAAATATTAGAATTTTTTTAAATTATGTTTTACCTTAACTTCATGCTCCTTAGCATTTTGG
Source organism: Astur gentilis (assembly GCF_929443795.1). Classification (NCBI taxonomy): domain Eukaryota; kingdom Metazoa; phylum Chordata; class Aves; order Accipitriformes; family Accipitridae; genus Astur; species Astur gentilis. The sequence continues at coordinate 17,776,067 of NC_064904.1, forward strand.
CGTTAGGTTCATTCTGTATACACAACGGGGAGCATTCAACATTCAAGCTTTAGTAGTTCAGCACTGTAAAATGATGGTCAAGTCTGTTTTGCCAGGATTTCTCACATACAGAAGCAGATGTAACTGAAAGAGATATGAAGGACCCTAATGACTCTTAAAAAACCCCAAAACTACACTTATACGATGCTTGAACAGACCGCAGCTGGTTAAAATTTTTTGTTCTGTAACTCACTTTAATTTGAGGGAAAGTGAGAGTACTGCCGAGGGAGCTGGGCTTACTGTGTAAATACTTAAGGTAGCATACTTGACATATCACCATTTGTTTATGTAATGTGAAGGGGAGCTTATCTAAATTTCAAATAATCAAAGTAGAAATCCAGCTGGTGGCTATTTCTGTATTTTACAGATCCTGCCCTTCCTAGGAGATAGAACTGGGGACCCTCTTCCCCTCTTTTTCTGCCCGAGGATGCGTTGAGTTTCTGTGCGTGCTGCTGCCCCAGACACCTGCTGGGAACTCTCTTTCGGGTCATGGCTGAAGGAAGAGGGTTTCAAGCCTCCTTTGCAGCAAGGCACGCTCTCGCCACCTCATCAGTAGGAAAGCGATGTTGGCCGCCTCTCCTGCCGTGCTTTTGCTGCGGGTCCTGCTTACATCTCCAGGAGAAAGTCCCTCAGTGCCCCACGGAAGCCATGGATCCCTCAGGGACGGCGGCAGGACCTGAGGAGAAGAGCTGCAGGACTTCAGCCCTGCCACCTTCTCCCCCGGGGCCCTCCGGCTCTTCCAGCCCTTCCCGGGGATGGCGTCCATCGGCCACCCCGCGGAGCGCCCCTTCTCCTCAGCGGGGAGCGCGGCCGCCGAGGCGGGAAGGCGCAGCCGACCTCCGCGGCGGGGCCCAGCGCCATGGCGGCGACTTCTCCCGCCCGCCTCAGGGCAGCGCGTCCCGGGCCGCCGCCTCCGAGCTCCCGCCTCTCAGTCTGGGGGCGGCGGCGGGGCTGGCCCTCGAAACGCCGCCTGAGCAGGGCCCGCGGTGGCGGAGAGGCTGAGGGACGGGGCTGGGGCCGTACGGGCGGCCGGGCACCCCTCGGTAACCCGCCCCTCACGCGTGGGGACCCGCGGCGCCAACTTGAGCGGGGCTGCGGGAGGGTCCTGCGGTCAGTGTGTGTGTAGGAAAGGGGGGAAAAAAAGCCCACGGGTTTCTTACAGGTTTTTATTGGCTTCAGGGCACGTAGGGAGGACGTCTCGAAGAGGGGAGCGAAACGCTGCGGCTGGCGACAAAGGCGACGGGGCTGCGGCCATGGCGGGAGAGGCGCTGCTGGGCTCCGGGGTCCGGCGGCGGGAAGGCAGCGGAGCTGGAGCCACCCCCGCGACAGGGCTAGAAACTGAAAGGAAAGAGGAAAAAAAGAACGAAGGGTGTCGACAGCAGCACTTGTAGGCAGTCGTGGACTTGACTATAGAAAGCCGTACTCCACGGAGAAGCTGCTGAGGTGGCGCACGGTAGCTGCTCGCAGGGTGGGAAGCAGAAGGAATCAAGGGTTTGGGGTTTGCTTTTTTCCTTTTTAAATAGCTTTAAACCTTTCCCATTCCTAAAGGAGGTAATTTTCAGAAAATTAATGAGCATCAAGAGAGATGGTTTGAAGCTGCGCGTACACATAAGCGGCTTGTTATAAAAAAAAACCCAAACCAAAGCCACCCAAACCCACCCTTGGGCAATATAACAAAGTATTTCATACAAATTCTGCATCTTACCCCTCCTTACGTAACTGGCATAGCTGGCTGGATCATGGCAAATTGGGTCAAGCTGTACCCAGATGAGGGATTAGAGGAGGAGTAGTTTAGAAATAGCTGAAGACACTGACAGGGCTGAAACAGAAATGTTGTTGGGTTACGCTGAAGAGCAGGGAAAGAGAGACAGCACCAGTAACATCTGTGTCCCTCACCCACAAGGCTCAGAGTGGGAGTTAAGCAAACACGCTACTGATAAACAACCTGCAGGTTTTCACAGCTGTAATGGAGCTCTTGGGCTGATTTTCTTTGCTGGCAAGCTACGCAACATAGAGAAAGTAAGCGTCGCAATGCTTCCATGTTCTTTTCGTGATGTGTGAGCTGTACTGGTGAGTTAAAGCTAAGTGTCATAAAACAAAGACAGACACTTTTTCACCTTTGAAAACTATTGGTATAGGATAAGCAACAGCCTCAGGGTACTAACTAATATAAATAGCAGGTAGTTGCAGACGTGAAGCAGAACTAGCACAGCCCTGCTCTGAAACACAAAGTAGGATTTCTCTGAAAATGGGAAGGAGCAGGAATAGCAACACAAATAGGGCTGAGATAATTCAAAACAAAGAGGAAGCCAGAAAGCCCTATTCTTAGAAAATTGTGAAAACAGACTTTTTTTCACCCTAAGATTGCCTTATCTTTTCAGCTTTCTTTAAATGACAATGCAGCAAGTATTTGTCATTGGGCTGTGACTAATCACAAAATTCACCACTCAACTGCACGTATCCAGACCAATAACACTGTAACACAAAAAATTGAATTTACATATTCCTCCAAAGCAATGGACAAGATGAATAAATGCTTGTGGAATTTTGGGAACTCTCAGATTTCCAAAACAAATAAACAAAAACAACCCAATAAATACCAGATACTTAGTGGTAACTAGTAAAGGTGAATAATTTTAAACTCCCCTGAGACCTCTTAATCATCCTATTTGGTGGAAGATAATATGGTAGTGTGACAGATTTTCTCAAAATGTGAGGGCAGTAGCTTGATAAATAGTGTAAGCAAATTATAAACTTTTTCCTGAGCCTTGGAATTATAGTGAGTCTGTCTCTGGCAATATATCCCCATTGGTTCCACTGCTTTATTATGTTCCTTACATCTCCAGAGAGAGTCTTTATCCTGCACGTTGTAGCAAATAATAAAATCCCAAGTACAGAGAAGTAAAAATAACCAAGATTTTACTGCACAATACCTGCAAAACGCAAGGGCACAGTGAAGTAAATGGTTCGGCATACTTTTGTTAACACATTCACCTTTTGTTTCAGCTGGTAAATCTGTCTTCCAGCTCATCTGTCAGATTTGTTTCAAGCAATCAAACCAAACATGTTCTTTTCTTAAAGCAGCATTTCTTAAGACTTAGTGCTGTAAAAGAATTCCAGTAAATGCTGCCCAGAAAACCCATCTGGCTGCCTCAGCTTCCAAGAATATTTTTAATGGGGAAAAGAAGAACATTTTATAAGAATATTCATTTTTGCAATGTGAAATTCTATCTGACTGACAAACCTATCCAGAGAGAGAATGCTCTCTCAAGAGTGGATAGTCTGACTGAGACACAGGCATTGACAATCCTAAGATTCAGATTCTCTTTCTAGCTCCCCATCAAAGCCATTCTGGGTAATTTTGGTAGCCGTTACTATGTGGCTCCCTACACATAAAATAAGAATATGTATCCATTTAAAAAATTTCTGCCTGGATCATTCTAATACTGCACCTTTAAAAAAAAAAAATTAGATTCAAGTGGAACTTGTGCAAATACCACAAACAGCGAAGAAGCGATTTAATCACTTATTCTCTTCTACTGCTGTCCTTCAAATTAAAGGTCTTTGCTGCTCCCCATGAAGGTCAGATACATTATGCTTCATGAAGATACACACTTTCACTTGCCCTTGTTACGCTTTTCTTTCACTACTGATTAAACAGATTTACAGAAATAACCTCTGTTGAAATAATGGCTTATTATTGTTCCGACATCTTTGCTTCTCCTGCCTCATCTGTTCAAACTGATTAAGCAAGAGGTTTCTCAAACACAAGCAATCTGATCGAGGAGCCAGAAACAAGTGGAGATTTAACTGGGTGTTGTGAAACTTACACATTACAGAGAAAATAAAAGCCCATTAGTATACATGTAGCTGGTATACTTTATGGAAAGAAAGTAAAAACTAAAACAAGTAGGGAAATGAACCTTTTCTTACCTTATGTCCTCGCATGCAAATGTTCCAAATTTTTTCCAACATTCAGATATATGCTAATACAAAAATAATAAATCTGCCAGAAATCTGACAGTTCTGTCAGTTGCAGGAGGTGGGGCGAGAGTCCAAATTCTTACAGCCCTGTTCTTTTTAACAGTTCTAACAGTGTTTGATCCCCTAATCTTAACTGTATCTTTTTTACTTCCTAACTAGGCTTGAAATAACATGTACCATTGAGAAAAACTGTCAAAGATTAGAAGGCAGGAGAACGGTGTGCAGCTTGCCAAGAGGGTGTTTTATTGATTGCTCTTGCAAATGTACCTAATCTCTTACTAAAAAAAAAAATCCCAATTCAGTTTAATCATAATTACTGTGTCCTCAACAGCATAAACTTTCATTTAAGGCCGTGGAAGACACTTTGGAATTTATTTTATGTCAACAAAGGAGAAATAAGGGCATTCTAGTTAAGTTAGAAATAAAAGACCTGTTAGAGTTTCTTGTTGAATTTACCTTTAGTACAGGACAGTCCCATATTATATAGTTAATCTTCTTTTCCCTGTGGTATTTTTAAATGTCATAAGAAACTACTTTAAACATCTACCAAATAATCTGGCTAACTGATACGCTTCTTGCCAGAAAGATAAAACTAGGAAATGAGTAACATGCTAGAGGCTTTGCCAGTGGCCTGGCAGAAAGTCCACCTTTTCTTGCAGGTTTAGTGCTCGGCCAGAATAGCGATGTTAGCTGTTACTGGGGGCTGTGGGTGGGCGTGAGTCTGTCTGTCTGATGAGGACTCGCGCAAGGTAAGCAGGTGGAAAAAGGAAGTAACGCAGTGAGTTCTCTGTGTCAAGGAGCAACTGTCTGTTAGAACGGGTTTCCACATTTCATGGAACCAAACCTTCAGTCTCCCATGTAGTATTTTAAACATTCCTAAGAGATAAGGAGAAGCAGTGAGTGTACACACTGTGAACGCCTATGCCAAAGTACAGATGGTTAGGAGCTCATCCATCATCTGTGCAAGCCGAGTGTGTGTATATGCCTATTAAAGGTCTCACACAGCTTATAGACAGAGGTTAGATATCTGTGCAAGATACAATTAATCCTGTTATTTCACTGAATTTAAAACTTACTTCTTCAAATACTAAACATGGAAGATAATCTGAGAAAATGTGACCCATGTTATTTCCTTTTAAATGAGTATTGCTTTTTATTCATAGCTATTGTAAGATTAACAGTAAAGGTTAGCTCTGAAAAAAGTCTATACAACAATTTATGGAGATTAATCTTCCTATTTAGGTAAGTCCAGACATTTACAAGAACAATCACTTAAATAAAAATAGAATATAAAGCCTATGTTTAAAACATGGCCTTTATTAATGCTGTCTAGTGAGCTCCATATTTTTCTTACATTGAAATAGTTCTGCTTTGCTTAAGAAAAGACAGAAAAAGTGCATTTACAAGAGTACTTTTTCTTTAATTTTCTGCGAAAATGGAAGGAACTGGAATCACAAGGTGACAAATGTTGTAAAATGAAATTTCAAGAAACATCAATTTTAGTAATGCTACGCCATCACTAGTGTTTCGTTCTGACTTTCTGCTGTGTGAACCAGAATATCCTGATATACAGTCTAGAGCATCTATGTTATTACTCTACAGCATATTAAACACAGAAAAAGGGGTTAAGAACCCCTTTCAATGTACAAACATGAATAAAAAAATTGATAAAAAAATCACTTTTATACATAATGTATATGCAAACTGTTTTAAATACATGGTTTTGGAAGAGTTATTTACAAACTGTATCTGTCTGTGGGACAATCCACAGACAAAGCATACACAGTTGCTTTACTTTATTGTTGCATCTCAACTTTGGGAGATATAAATTCATTCGGCAGTACAGCAAACATAAGAACTTGTGACAAAGTATCTTAAGGGCAACCCAATAAATTTTGTTCCTCAAAACAATGTAAGTACTAGGACTGCCAAAGTTTCCAAATAAAGTCATAGTTTAATCCAGATGCCCGCTTACAGACCTATGTTGTGGAGGATACGTAGACAGACCCATGTGAAATACAGGCACAGCTACTGGATAAAACCTCCTTAAGAGCCATAACTGATAACTATGTTTTATCGAAAGAGTGAACTAACCTAGAATTTTTTTTCCAATTTTATTAATATTTTAAAAAATACATAAAAATACAACATCCAATGTCTGAATAAATATATTTAACAAGTTGCAAGATACCTTATTTTACACAAAAATTTCAGCTTTAGAAATCTTGTTAAATAACTTCATTGTTGTTATATATTTCATTTTTCGTCTTTTTGTAACAAAATAAAAACTCTGAAATTACATAGAAAAAAGACAAAATATTTTTGTCAAGGGATAAGATAGTCCACTGAAAACCTATTCACAATTCCACTGTAAACATTAATAAACATTAAAATATTTGCATAATCGTGTGCTCAAAAATCCTATAAAAAGTGGAAGACTTATTACAACTGTAGTTTTCAGTCAACTACACTTCCTTTCACAATTTATTTTGTCCCATTTACACCTTTAAAACTGGGCACATTGCTGAACACATACTTTGGCAGTTCTGTATAGCAAGTGCTTCCACAAAGAGGAACTACTCACCAAGAGTTAACGTACAGCTCAGTGAAAGTGCAGCAGTTACTCAATTCTTTTTGATAAAACTCTGATGTCTGTTTGGTGCACTTGCTTTTCTAAGATCTCCCTAGAACAGCTGAATGCTTCATTGGACATAACTTTTCAAATTTGATAAGTGCCCTTTCTCTGCATTAATAAAAAAATAAAAAAAAAAACAACAAAGAAACAAAACCAAAAACAAACACAATGACAAGCATGTCACATTGTGCCTACAAACCTTCAGTTACCAATGAGCTTAATTTCTCTGAACAGTAAATTAAACAAAAGAAAGAAGGTAGGAGGGGAGAACAGGTACAGTCCAGCAGTGGAAGTGTGTACAGAATATACTTGGCAATGTCAAACCAGTTGAGTGCTTTCTGTGGTTGAATTTCAGGATTTATGTCCATGGCAGCAAGTTGCTGGCAAGGCAGAGAAATGTGTATCACCTGCATTCTACAGCAAGCACGTTTTGTGGAGGAGAAGATGATGATGGACTCATTCCAGTGTCTGATGAAGCAGATGACATGGATGCTCCTGTATGTGACACTGAATATACAGAACAACAGATCAGCATCAGATTATCAAAGTACATGTCAGAATGAAGGTTTTCTTTGTTATTAGGTTGTTTAAAAGACCTCAAAGAAGAGGCACAGTCACAGAAAACTGAAAAGGATTTTTTTGTCAATTGCTTTCACTATTATATTCATGTAAACTGGATGAGTAACCTTACCCTTTCTGCATCACAGACCAATTGAAAAGCTAAATCAGATGAGTCATTATGCTGATTGAAAACTCAGACTGAGCTTGCACTAGGAAGTCCCAACTTCTAATACTCAGTTTTTAAAACAGTCAATGTTTTGTTAGGGTCAAGTTCTACATATGTACACATATGAACAGGATAAACAGATAACACTTTTTTTTTTTTTCAAAAATACTGTCAATTAAGTTGATTTGAGTTATGTATTTTCAAGAAAATGAACTTCTCATGGGAAACATAGAGCAAATCTGAAAATTACCTTCTCTGTCTTTCTTTTTTAATCGTTTTCTTCTCCTGTCAATAGTTGCTACTTCTGACTTCAAGGACATGTAGTATTTTCGTATTTCCTGTAGTTTTTCTTGTAAGAAGGAGATCCTTTCAGTGCTGCTCATATTGTCTAGTTCATCTTAAAAGTGGGAAGAAAAGAAAAAATGGCTTCATCAAGGTGATTTTAAACAAATAAATGCAATTCTTAAGAGTATACAAGATGAAGCATGAAAGATACCACACTTCCGTAACTACACCATAAAAGACCTATACCTAATTTAGAATCCCAAAATTCGCAGAACAAATTTTCTTGTAAATTCCCTCTGATCAAGTCACTTAAATAATTCTTACTGAGCTGAAAACTCCATTTGTATACTCTAGGCGAAGCATTCTGGTGGTGGTGTTTCTCTCGGTGTTTATCCTTCTCTCCATCTTTGATGTGAGGTGAAATCACTCTTGCAGGTGATCGAGAAATCTTCTGTGGTTTGGATGCATTTATGTGTTTTACAGGAGTACATTTACTTGAACTGTCCAGGACAGGAAGGTCTTCACTGTCACTACTTTGTCCTGCAGTAAGAGAAATGTATTTGGACTTCAAAAAAAACAACCTTGACATTTTAAAAATTGTAGCTATCATCAGAAAAAAATTATTAAGAAAAAACCTGCCCCTCCTCGCTCAGAAGCTCCCAGAATGCACACAAGGAAAAAACATACCTGATTCCATGTATAACCTTATCAGACAGAACATGCACTGAACTCTCAAGATCTTTAATGCAGGAGAAGTCATGGACTGACTAGGCCTTTAGTTAAAAAGCAATAGTCAAATTTTTTTAAAGCAGCTTATTAAAATAAGAAAAGATAGCTTATCAGTGCTCTAATAAAGTCACATATTTTGGGGTTCTAATATAAAGCAGACAGTAGAATTCCCTTCTTAAAGATTAAAACTGTATTAATATAGGTAGGAAGCACATGACTGTGTATGTTTACCAAATTGCTTTACAATTGCTTTACAACATCTAAAGGAACAGTTCTGAAACATGGCTAAAAGCATAAAAGCTTTAACATGCAACAGAAAATTTTAAGCTGATATATGCAAATATTTTCGATTCCCACAGTAATTGCAAAGTTTTACACAGGCATGTTAAATATATCTGAAAATTTTATGTCAGATAATTAACATTTTAGTTTGATATTTAAAAATTTTACCAATGCTGCCACGGGGCCTAAATATTGACTCAATTCAATACAATGATCACCAAAAATGAGCTACAGAAGCACAAAAATCCAGATTTCTATAGCAAGTTAAAAAAGTCACATACTTGAGATAAAACCAAACAAGATTCTTTTTGCTGAAAAGTTATTCTTTAGGATCAAACATTTTTTCCATACTTCATAGATGACCTGTTTCCCATGAGTAAACACCTGTCATAAGACTTTAAAGGAGATGCTTGTTGAACAAGCTCCCCTCTCCCAAATTCATAACTGACCCAATATATTAAAAAAATCAGCATAATGGTAAATATTTAGTAACTGCTAACATACACAGTTATTAAATTTTTTTCTAAATGAAGTAGTTAAAAATAGTCAGGAGATTTCCCAGTAACACTGCTACCACGCAGCTGGTAATTTCTCTCCAGTTAACAGCCAATAATCATGATGAATAATAATGAAAAACCCTGACAAGGAAGTCCCATCCAACAGAAATAACAAGCAACAGTGAGCCCTTACACATGTTCATAGGACAGCATAACCTTCCCCCTTCTCCCCCTCCAAGAATGTACCTGTTCCATTCTTTTCATTTTTGGCTGCAGCACTTGTTCGCTTTGGAGTACGCTTTTGTTTTTTTGCCAGTGTTCCACTATTGCTATCACTGGGTCTTTTTTGACCTAAATGAGAAGAAAAAAAATAAATTTAAAAAGACTCCTCAAATATTTCTAGTAACCACAAGGTTTTTTTATAAGCAACAAAGGAATTTAAAATCAGAAGACAAAACAAACCAGCAATTTTTAGCAAAGTAACAGCAGACTTAAGATGACTTCAGAAGTCATTACAGCAGAGAATGACTTTTCACAGGAAATACTCACCTTTCTCTCCAATCTCTCTTTCTTGCACGGCTATACTACAACTGCTTGATGTAGTACTGGCTTCAAATCCATTGGCAGACTCACTTTCACAGAGACCTTCTTGCGACTCTTCTGCCACACTGTCGACTTCAATAGTCATGTCACTTTCACTCTTGATACTGCGTGATTCATCCTGACTAAGAGTAAGAGGTGAGGCCACTGAAAAGCTCGACTGGACGGCAGGGGGTAAGGCAGATGGATTTGAATTTGAAGCATTAGGGTCTGGCTTTTCTGATATTGTATCTTCACTACAGCTCTTCTCCTTTTCATCCAAGTCATCCAAGTCTACTTCATGGCAGAGCAAAGTTTCAGGACCAATCTGAGGCATTGCATCATCCTCATCTTTTAAGGGAACATTCTCATTTTCTTCAGATGGACGTTCAAAGTTCTCATTCCTCAGCTCCTGACCGTGCTGAACTGACTCTGCCACCAGGGATGGCATTTCCTCATTTTCAGTTCTGAGAGACTCTTCAGCATTCAGCCCTCTACATTCCTCTGCTCCAGTACATTCATTGGTCCTCTCTTCAGATACAATATTTGGCACTTCCATCTCACTCTCTCGTCGATTTCTCTTCTCAGGCGATGCTTGTTCCAAAGTTTTCCTTTTCAAAAGCTTCTTATCTTTTGTAGGAGGTTCCGTTTCACTTTCAGTAGTGCTGGAAATTTCTTTACAGTCCAAGGAAGACATGTCTAATCTTTCAGGTTCTGTAAGACATTCATTTGCCACCTCTTCTTGGCTTCCTGGTGAAATCTTTGCATTCTCTGAAGAGGGATCTTTTGACTTGCTCCTTCTCCCTTTTCCTTTAGGTGATTTTTCAGCCTCTCTTTTGATTTCTTCTATTTGTTCTGTTTTGTTTCCAAAGATCTGAACAATTTGCTCACTTTCTTCAACTTCCAGTTTCAGTGTTTCTAGTGGCTGTACTTGAGTCCTGTCATTTTCTTTCAAGGCATGAGGAATCTTTGGGTTTTCTTCATCTAGCTTCTCATCATGTAGTTTTTCACTTTTTTCCAGTTCTGAAGTCTCTGGAGAAAATTCTTCATTCAAATTCTTTTCAGATGACTCATCTGCTTCACTGTCAGATGAGCCAGAGTCTGCAAAAAATTTTAAAAGAGAAGGAAACAGCACCCTAAATCATCAATTACAACACAATTTCTTTTTTTGACCACACAAAACCTTTTTTTCCAGTAATCTATGGTATTCACATCAGTTTACAATAAACAATTTAAAACTTAGAGAATCCTGTGTTATTCAACACACTTATTACAGTTCTTATTTTTACTCAAAATTTCTATGAAACTACAACAGTAGTTGTACTATTAGAGTTCAGGGAGCATCTGGATGATGCTCTTAGTCATATGATTTAGTTTTAGGTAGTCCTGCGAGAAGCAGGGAGTTGGACTTGATGATCCTTATGGGTCCCTTTCAACCTAAGATATTCTATGATTCTATTATTACTATTTCCTAAATAAGCCAATATAAACAAATTACAGTTTATAGTAGCAAAAATAGTTTTACAGATTGCCATGATCTGGTATCTATCTACCTGTGGATATTGCCTCCCTCACCTGACATTACAAAAAACAAAACAAGACTCCTTCCCTCCATGCACCCCCAGACAGAAGAAAAAAAAAGCAAAACAAAAAAACAAACAAAAACAAAACCCCGAACCCTTCCACACCACAATATGGACATTTCATTGCTAAACTACTGTACGAATAACGCACCATATACAGAGCAAGCACTATTACATTACCAGAAGATTATTCAGGCACCTGTACTAAAAGGAGACAGTGATTTCACTTCAGTTCTTGTTCACAGAGGCTTAGAAACACCAAAAATATTGCCGTCATTTGTATACAATTAACAACTCTGCTGGATGATGTAGTACTGAGCTTGAGGACTTAATTAGCACAATAAAGACTATCACTATACCACTAGATTTGGTCTGTTCAAGATTAGGACTGAAAGGCCCTGGCTAAAGAACATGGAATGACTTGCACAGTCACTTCCAGGCCACAGCTCTTCTGTGAGCAAACTGTGCTCCCCAGCAGTGTCAGCTCAACTACTTCCTCCATAAAATTCACAGGGAGAAAGGAAAAAGAAACAAACAAAAAAGTAAAAAATAAAAATCAAACTTCTTTTCAAAAAGGTACTGAAAAAATCTCAAAAGCATACACAGGACTGAGATCACTCACCGTTTGATCCTCTATCAGAATCAAACATTCCTGAGCTACGTCTCGTCTGCCTGCGAGGTGTTGCTAAAATCAAAATCAAAAGTATTAATTTTTATATAGCAAAATCTGCATCAAAAATTTGCTTTGTTATATTGCTTGTTCACTGACAGGTTAAGTAGGACTTTAAAGCTGCTGACAGCACTGTGTTTGCTGAAGTTGTCATACTAATGCACCGCGTTACATCACTGTTTACATGCACTTCCATGCCAGAACACGAGTGCACTAGATGTACCTTCTGTTCCATTTGGTAATGGTGAGGAATCTGACAAGTTGTTCCGTGCACTTCTGGCTCCTGATTTACCTTCACTATTAGGCGTTTTGGATAAACTGCAAGATGTGTTTGATGAAAGAGTAGATTTCAGAGGGGGTCGCCCACGCTTTGATTTTTGTTTCTCCTCATCCTTCTTCTCATCCTTTTCACTGTCTTCTTTATTCTGAGGGGAAAACAATGAATTTTTATTAATATATATCACTGCCGATTATCAAACCTTTTCTCATTTTGCTCTACACTTCTATTAAAAAAAACTAGACTGTGGACTGAATAACTTTTTTTTTTTTTTTACATAATGAACAGTGATAGTCATTAAGTATTGTACTACAGTAAACTTATTGAAATAACCATTACTTTTGCTTTTTTCTTCTGTTTTCTCTTTGGTCCTCCTTTGTCCACAGGCCAGATAATCCGATCAGCTTTCACCCATTCATCGTACCTAAAAGTGAAAAACAACATACTGTTATCACTACACATAAAAAAGTTGTTTGCAATATGCGGATTAAAAGACTGAGTTACAGAAAATATTTATTAAGGAGAGGTAGGAAAGCAGAGCGTGTATTTACAAACACATGCAGTATCTGGCATTAGAAAGATTAATTACACTTCTAGCCCGTTAAAAAAGGGGGGGAATAGGGGAACGGAGGTGCAAACTTCCCTGTCTCTTGCTAGCAAAGCACTGGAACTCAGGGGACCGAGTCAGTTATAAAGTTTGTCAATATTTCACATTATATACCAAAGGCAGTTTTCACCACACTGTGCCTCAACAGTAAAACACACCTTTTTTTTTTTAAAGGTAAAATTTTTAAATTATAGCAACAAACTGGATGAGATTCTGAAAAAGCACAAATACACTACTAGTACTCCTCAAAATCTCCCAAGTCACTAATAAGGCAAAGGGACACATATAAGTATTTGGGGGATATGTCCCCACACATAAACTTTACGTTGCCACATAAATAAATTTGCTTATTTTACTTACAAATGTATGGATTTGGAATATCTCAAGTTATTTACCAGAAGTGTTCTATTTTTAAAAATGATCAGTTTTGTGATATTTTTGCCTACATAATCACAAAGCTCTTAACAACAACAAAAAAAGGCTTTTCTACAGCAGTATTGAATATAAAGCATGGCTGCTAAGAGAAGCATTTGATAATTTTTTTTCTGTAGTTCTTTGTTGCTTATAGTCACAGTCAACATTCAATACAGGAATAAATTTTGTTGCCAAAATTTCAGTGCTTGATACACTTAATTGTAGATGTCTTCACCATTATCAATGACTCCCTTAAATAAAAAGGTCTGATAGTGCTAACACTAGCTGACACAATAAATTATAGGGATGCTTCTCTGAGGAGTGAGCATTACTCATTTTAAGCCAGATGGAAACTTGGAAACATACAAGTAAGTATATTCTGAGATTTCAATGCAATAGTGTCATATCATGAACAAAATTACTAACATTGAGAAGTTTAATAAGAGTCAGATCCTGTTATCACGTTGATAATTCAATCTGGAGCCAAGTCACTTATCTTTCTCTTTTTTCTTAAAAACAAAAATTCTTTTACAAATAATCCTTCTAAGAAAGAAATGAAAGGCAATTTGTTATCCTCACCTTACATTCCAACCATAGTAATGAACTAAATATAAAACTTCTCCATCATCAATTTCTGTGCTTTTAATACTGGCTTCATAAATTTTTTGAGTCTTTCCACGTCCATATTTTACTTTCACTTTGGTTCCAGTCAGGCAGGGTTCTGCATCCTCCTCATCCTCTTCACCTTCTGATTCTCCTTTGTTCTCAGTTTCCTCCCTGCAGTAAAGTGTATTTAAAATGCCCACTAATTAGTGATAATTAAAGTTTTAACATTTAACTAGCATAGCCAAGCTACTACAAAAGAAAAAGGCTGCAAGAAAAAATTCTTTCATTTTCTGTATCCTGCACTGCCTCTGAAGCTAGCCTGGACACAGCTTTTTAAAATCAAGAACAGGACTTAGAGAGAATAGGGGTAAGTGCCAAAAATGTCCAGAAAAATTATATTGTAATTTAAATGCAATTTATCAGGTGTACAACTCAAAGCTTAAAGATTACACCTCAAAGCTTAAAGCTTATTTTTTTAAATGAATATTTTGATAATACAAAAAGAAGAAGAAGTTAACTCAGTGTTTGGCTCCTAAATAAGACAGGAAGAACGATTCTCAGCTTTTAAAATGGACTTGAATTTGACACAGTATTTAAAGAAAAAATTCTTACTTCTACAGTTTGGATAATAGGCTACGGTTTAGTAACAGTGCACACAAGTCTGAACTGACATCATACTATCCCCTCATGATACAAGCATGATTCAATTGAAAAAAAGAAAGTTGATTACAACAATATTTAACCAAGATTTAAAGTGTCTATACAGCTCTTATTAGCTGTATCTACCTCTTATTATAGGTATATCTAATATTTAAACATTCTACTTAATCATATTTTCAAGAATTACAATCTAACCTACTTTACCTATACTTCTCTCCCTATTTTAGGGTGAATTTAACATAATGTAAAAGTTAAAACTACAAAAAAATCACCAAGAAAGAAAATACTGAAAAAGACTATGGGTTTGCTTTTAATGAAATATATTTGCTAGCCTTCAGTGAAAGCTGAACTATCTTGTTGTGGCAAACAATTAAAAGAAAGAGTACAAGCACCATTCACGCCACTTAAAGAAAACTCTTTCAGGCCTTAGTCATCAGACATACCTCTGCAACCTGCTGCACACCCACACTGTACATTCGAGGCATTTCTGCATGCTATGGTGTACTGCAAGATTAATTTTTTTTTGACTGCACAGTGACACTTCCTTTAAAATAACTGTGTGTTTTTCCCACTCCTCAAAGTTCTTTAGAAGAAAATATGCAATGCTCCTATCAGGCTTTATTCAGTATCAACCTGTGTCCACCCCACTTAGCCACATGGACAAGAAAAACAAGGTAAGAAAGGCAGCTTAAGCAGGTAAGACATTGCCCTTGACCACAGCCAAAGTTAGCTAAGAGGAGGTCTACTCTGGTAATAAATTAGTCACCTCGTCACAACTCGTTTGTAACTAGGACTATAAATCCAATTTAACTTGTCAAGCTTAGTCTCAGGATGCTATTTTCCCTTTGCCCTTCCATGTCTCTCCATCCTCTCCTCTTCCACCTACCTTTAGGTTTCATTCAAACTCCCTCTCTCCTTCTCCTTTGCTTTATTAGCTGATCCCCTTCCTGCCTGCCTACAATACATCAAGTAACAATAAAAACAAGCAAGCTCTAGGTTCACCAGCCACCACCAAACATTTAAACAAAACCACAGGAGAAGAGGGGCTCTCTTTTCCATTTATATTTCAACTGCCCAGAAAAGTCTGCCCAAACAGTTGCTCACAATCCATACAGCACCTGGCATACTAATAGCCTGGTCTACTTGATGTCTGTACCTACTAGTGTGACAAAACACCAACACAACCTTGGCAAGACCTTCAAGAAAATGAAAGTGAAAAATACTATCTGGCATCCACCAGAAAAAGATGCTTCCAGAAAGTATAGCAGACTCTACAAGCTTGAAGTAAAACCTTCCCTTTCCTGTCTGGCTGAGTGAACTAGGTCCCCGATTTCCATCTTTTACTTGGTAAGATCTCCAACTCTGTGTATATTCCTGCTTGGAGTACAGCTCAATCATGACACAGACATACTCATAAGAAGGTGATGAAAGTTAGTGTTTACCTCTCCCTCTGCCTCTCTTCCTCTTCATCTGACTCTTTATCAGAATCCTCCTGTTTTTTAATTTTTTTCTCTTTTTGCTTTGGTATACTTTTTCTCCCTAATGAAGTTTCATTTTCTTTCTTTTCTGCATTCTCAGGTGTTTCCTCTATATCTTTGTTTTCTTTGTTACTGTCTTTTAATTTGTCTTGTGTTTTATCCTCTTCACTATCTTTTTTAGCTGGGGTTGCATCACGGGCAAGTCGTCTTCGCCCCTAGAACAGAAATAAGATCAGTTTAATGACTCCTGTCAATTGTTCTCTGTATAGCCGCTCCAAATCTTAGCAAAAGTGAAACATACCATTCTTGTACAGAAGAAAGGCTAAAGATAACACCAAAAAGCAAAATATTCTAAAATCTTAAGATAATAGCTTAAAGTCTTTTTATCGAGGAAAAAGGCAAAATAAAGCTGTTCTGCTTGGTTTGGAATAAGAAGGACGAGCTTCTGATTAACTTCTGGAGGATTTCAGGACATTTGTTTAGACCTGCAAGGTCTGTTCCCCTCATAGAAAGGGCTAAAACGTCTTGGTCAACTACAGCAACAGCATTAATTAAAGTATTTGTATAGGACTACTGAGAGAATTCATCTTCCTTCAGAATCTTCAATCCTGATAGCCACCTGTTGACTTCACAGAACAAAAATTTGTCAGCTTTAGAAAAACTGTAAGTATCGCATTTTTAAAAGGTACTTTGAGTAGCCAGACAATTGCTGTCTGGGACTATCTGCACTGGTTCTTGGGGATCTAGTACAGGTTTATCATTTTACTATTAAAAGTCTCTTGATAGGGTCATTGCTTTGTAATCGAAACATTTAAAATACATTATGAATGCAAGGTTAATTATCTGGAGGCCATCCAAAGATTACAGTAATGAAAGCACTATAATAATTAAAATTCACGGTACTATAACAGTTAATACATTGGAAAAATAATCATTCATAAATAGGTAGCTGGTGATTGGATTAATAAATTAATAAAATACATAACCAAATAATATCTAGTTATTAACAAATTAACATAGACAGCCAATTATAACAAACCACAAAGAATTCTTCCATTTCTTTATCCTCTCACCAGTTTTCTCCAAAAACACAAAATAAATGAACAAACTAACAACAAAGCTAACATCATGCCAGGAAGTTCATTAAGGCTGTGTTTACAGTATGTCCTTTCACCTATTAATTTAAAAGGCCATATACTTGCTTGCAAAGCTGGTTTGCAAGAGGTACTTTAATAGAATTACATTTTAGTTGAACAGAATCCTTACAACTTGAACAATTTAAAAAGTAGCAATTCCTTGTCCTTCAGTAATCATGCTCTATTAAGGAACACAAAACGTCCTTTTAACAGAATTAACAGGAGTGCTAGAGAGTCATATTCAAACACCTGAAAAGTATTCTTGTACTCTCAATGAGGTTCAGCATCCACTAGCTGATGGGGCACTGGTCTTATCCACGTAACTACAAATACAACCTTTACCTCTCTAGCATTCAAAGACAAAGGAAGACAAAACTTAAGTGTTCCTCCCTATACTTTTGTCTACATACTGTAAAACTGCAGAGTTCCTTTTATTAAAAGAAGAGGTATTGTGATAAAAAACAACTCAGAGAAATGGGTCTTCCTTTGATTCGTAAAGCTGTAGCAGTCCCTTGATATTCCTGCTTCTTGCCGGAAAACTCCAGATTCCATGTGCCTGCGGAAATTCTTACCCACAACCACGACTGTCCTGCTGAGATTCACTGTTCTGATGATATACAGCTCTCAGTAGCTCTCAAGCCATCCCTGAATCAAAACATGTCTGACATCCAACACAGCCTGAGCAAATCCCATGGATGGATGGTTTAGAATATGAAGAAATAATCAAAACTGATTCTATCCACAGGTAGAACATAATTAACAGTTAACACCAACTCTGCGTTCACAGAACCCTGTCTGACACTTGTACAAGTATGCCAATTCAAGTGTACAATCATTCCACAAGGGAAAACTTATTATGTAAACTGTGAGCTATACAAAGGGGTTTTGTTAAGTACTACATAGAAACCAGTTCAAACCACTTACCCTTGGGGATCTTAGTTCTATTTCTTCTTTTTCACTTTCACTGCTGGAATAATTTTCTTCTGCTTCTTTTTTAACTTCTGTTGGGGGCATTTTTTGTTCCTCTTTTACACTCTCCTCCATTGGTTCCATGTGTTTCTGTATGTCTTCTACCACTTTTGGTTCATTGTGATGGATGGTCCTAAACTGAATGTTTGCAGAACGGCAATACTCTTCAAAACCATAAAGATACCTATAGATACAAATTAAGTTTCATTTATATTTCATGTTTTATTTTCCATTTATTTACGTGCATAAAACTTATTTTCCTGCTCACAGAAAAGCAAGAGGAGCAGTAATTTCAGAAAAAACCCAAACCAAAACAAATGCAAATAAACAAAAAATAAAAAGCCAGAGAAGATTTTGAAATTAAACAATTATGCACAGAAGTCACATGGTGAGAAAGAATACACACAGGTGCTTCCCACAAATTTAACTTCATCCCCGTCCAATTAAGAATTCACGACAGTAAAGCCTAAGGACATGTACACTGTTTTGCAAATGCACAATGACACCTAAAATCAGCCTAATATTAGAATATGGGCATACAAACAAGTTACCACATGGTAACAAATTGCTATGCATCAGCTTGCTCTCTGGTAACTGCCTGTGTGCACACTCTAATCCAGTTATAGGTGACAGAAATATGAACTAGCTTATTCCTCAAAGAATAAATACGCAAGTTACAACATACTATCATGTGTCCATACAACATAATTATTCCCACTGTAACAGCAACCTAATACGTATTTACCAATTACTCTTTTTATGACAAATATTCTTCTCTGTAAAATACAGACCTTAAATATGTGCCCAGTTCAAATCCCACTGAAGATAGTCTGAGTATTTTCATCTTCATCAACATTAACATGAGTTGAGTCATTAGTCATCCCTATTCAATCAGCCAAATTTCCTTAGGTTCGAGTCAAGAGAACCTCATTCTTCCCTTTTACTCAAAAAGCCCAATTGTTTCTTGTCAAACTTCCAGGAGGATAAATAATAAAAATAATTTTTATTTAGAAAATGAGCTTGAATAGTGTCATTTCTAGAAGGTCTCCATTTCAAAAGTTAAAATACAACTGAAAACCAGGGGTCAGAATAAAAAGACTTAGGCATTTTTTGGTTACAAACAGTGATTTTACTACCTAATACTGTCACATCCACCATAGCAATGTACAGTTATGCTCTAAAGCCATTATTCTACAGATTCCACAAAGATGATATTTAAATATGCAATCTGAAATGTCTATATCTATCAACTTTTTTCAGGAAGTTAAAGAAACTGGTATAAAATTCTCCTTGCTGCATGCAGCATCTACAGACTGAGGATGGAGTTCGTTCTTGTTAATCACCATAAATTGCAAAGCTTAATTTGCCAAAGCTTTTTTTATAAATTTCATTGTTGTACTCTGAAATGGCATCATCACATGCTGAAAGTGAATGCTTCTTGATAAGAAAATGAGCAGAATTCTGATGTATTAGAGCAACAGGAATTTATGCAGCCCTGAGCACTCTCCTTTCCTCCACCATTTCAATCCTCAGCACTAGAAAATGCTCAGAACTGTTCCCTTAACTGAAGAACGTCAACTACTGTTTCACTAAACTATCAAAAAACACTTGAATATTGTACATGCTACTAAAAAAAAGGAAAAATGTTTTCATCAGGATACAATATGAGAACTTACTTTCTATAAGCAGTTTTTACATTGTAGGAAGCAGCCGAGTTCAAAATAGGAATGCCAAGGTCCATATAAATTTGCTTCCATACAGCACCACTCTCAATCTTTGGGGAAAAAAAAAAAAACAAAAAAAAAAAAAAAGAAAAAAGAAAAAAAAGGAAGTTTTCAGGTTTTGTTAACCAAGAACATTAAGGAAGTATATCTAACACAGCCACAAGCCACAGCCTTTAAGAATGGACACATTTAGTTATGAAACATGCAACACTTACATTGTCACACCCACCCTGCTGATACACCAGTCTAAAAAGTTTGAAGAGATTAAGGTCCTTATAGCCCAGAACAGGTGGTTTATTGATAGGAGTACCTAAACAAAACAAAACCAGAAATAAGAAGTCATCACAAAGAACAGCAAACCTCTTCTTCCATTCCTTTAACACACATTCAATTATTAATAACTTGCTACATTTTTAAAATAGTTCTAAAATATGTCACAAGTTAGTACTTTCCAATCACTTATTAAGGCTACACCCTCTTTTGAATGCATCACACATTTCTGTGTGGTTTATTAGCATACTAGCACCAGCTGCTTGATAACTACGATTTCTTGACCTCCTTTTCAGATTTGTGCAATAACCCCCCTCCAACTGGCTGCATCCCACTGTTCCTCTCTTCAGCGGGGGCAACAGCCAAAATTGCAGCAAGCTCCACAGAACACCCGATGAATGCTGGAATATAGTGGTGTGCAAAGCGATTAACTCAAACACTGTGGTCTGAAAGGAATGGGGAAGAAGCAGAAATCTTGGTTTAGAAAAAGATACACAGGCAAATTGTCAGAATGTGAAAAAACCTAAAGCCCTAACAGGACATGAATATTTGGGACAGTTCCAGGAAAAAGAAAGAACTCAAATCGGGTAAGTGGCAATGATATAAAGAACAGTAATTAATTGCAAAAGGAGAAACCAAAAGTGACTTGGGGCAACTGGCTGCATACGTAGACAGCATTCCTCCCAGCAAGGAAGAATATCAAACCTCTTCCCTGCTGCTTCTCATCTTCCTTCATCTTCTTGCAATTATATTTGGAATCATTAAAATAATTTTATAGGACTTTAGGAATACTGTCATGATTACACAAATCAAACCGTTCATACTGAGAGACCAGAATGTAGAATAAATCTGGTGGGAACAGACATCTTGCTATAAGGACAGAGTAAAAAAAGTAGACAGGCGGGGGAAAGACCCAGTCCTGAAAAAGTCCTGTACATTACTCAATCAACATACTAGCTTAAAGAATCGTTTCTAGACTGAGTCTTCAAATTCAGTGCACAGATGCTTTCGTCTTTTGCCTCTCTACAAGTCCCTGACATGATCCCTACTTGATTTGTAGTCTAAAAGTACTTAAGAAAGGGAGTAAGGAAGGAGGAAAACAAAAAAGGGGGAAGAATCAGGCTTACTAGGAAAGAAAGAAAATTGTGCATTAGTCCAGCAGCATAGGGATTTTTTTTCCCCTCTTATTCTCCCAAGGCAGGTTATGCTCCAGAAACACGTTAATACAGAGGAGGCCTCAAAATTATATTGAATGAACTCCAGTATACTTTGCTATAATACATGATCAATTTCTAAACCTGTGATAACTGGCAATATTGAACAGACAGACTTGGAACTGTTCTTTTACGATTCTGTGGTCTAGAACACACCTCACTAATAGGGATGCAGAGGCTCTTTTAGAAAGGTAATTTGATCCCCCGCCTCCCACCCACCCCAATTTTAAAGCCCAAGAAAAAAAGAAAGAAAGGGGGAATATTCGAACACTTTGTGCACTTTACATTTTACTCTTAGCTCTGGTTATTTCAAGTTCAAGTACATCAATGTTTGCTCTACTATATGCTGCTATGGATATATCATTCAGGTAATTTTTGTCAAGCAAAAAGAAAGAAAGAAGAAGGAAAAAGGCAGTAGCTGCACTTGTAATCTACCTCCACCGATGTTATTGCAGGATTAACACCTATAATATTTGAACTGAAAAAGCAAGAAAAATGAATAAAACAAATATACTCTAAAAGATAAAACTCTTTCCAGCCTTAAATATACTTTAAAAAAAAAAAAGGGGGGGGGGGGGGGGAGGGGATGTGTAGCCAAGGGACAGGAAACCTTCCATTTTAGTGTCAAGTCACATCACAACTGCAAATGTGAATGGCTTATACAACAACAGTTCTCCCAAGTCAGCAGGTATATCCTGCTGTCTATCTATACATAGCACATGCACTTCCAATATATGTCTTATGACAGGACTTTAACTATTCCAATTTATTACAGTCTCACCTAATTCTGTAAAGACAGACATTTAAAATATGCTATTTTCTTGTTCTAGCTACAGGACAAAGTAGAATCTTTTAAGTTGTCTCTTCAGGTGAGTATCACTGCTACATCTGCACATGATTAAGA
The DNA here is from genome assembly GCF_929443795.1 of Astur gentilis. Lineage (NCBI taxonomy): Eukaryota > Metazoa > Chordata > Aves > Accipitriformes > Accipitridae > Astur > Astur gentilis. The sequence goes on from NC_064904.1 coordinate 17,798,336, forward strand.
CAGTTCTGCAAGGAGACTTGAAGACGGCACATCTCCCATTCTCTGCTGGTTCAATTTCACCATCCATGAATAGCCTCCTCAGGTTCCAGCCTGAGATTAACAGCAGCAGAGTTCCCAGCCATGGCTGTCACAACAAGAAATCAACCAAGAGCTTATTTAACAGGGATTGTTAGCATAAAAAAGGTTTTGTGAAAGCAAAACAAAAACAAAACACCTCAGGGAGGATTTGAGTTTCCTTTGTGTGCTGTGCTTCAAAGTAGTGGAAGCAGACCTTCCACATGTGAAAATGGGCGTTTCTCCTTGCACCAGATTAGCTGTTATCTTTTTTCACTGACATAAGAATATACTCATAATAACATCCATTACAGTTAAAAGCAATTTTAAAAAGCCATTTAAAAAATTGGACATGAGATTAAATAAATAATTAAAAAATAGTAATAATTCAGTGTTACCTCTGTCTTCCATAAACTTGTAAAGCTGTTGGAGGAAGTTGTCCCTCTCTTCAGGATCAAGCTCTTCCTCAGGCTGTAAAAACAAATGCAGTCATAATGAAAACATAAAATACACAAAGTAATTTATTTATACAAAAGCCTAACAGCAAGAACTAAATGCAAACCACTTCCCATTTGGCCCTGCACCCATATAATGGTGAAATATGCAGAAAACAAAATTTACTCAGGAAACCGACATGCACACCTCAGGAGGAAAAAACAAATGCAGGTCAGGGAAAGCCTCAATCCATGGCAGAAAGAATTTAAGTGTGACTCTTCAAAATGAAAACACTAATATACTTAACATATTGTTCTAATACAGAAAAGGTCTGTTATTTACAAGACTGAGGCAGTTCATGGAACTCTAGTTTTTTTGGTTTAGTTTTTTTGCTTGTTTGGGGTTTTTTTTGTTTAACTCATCTTCCTTACCCCAACTATAGCTAAGGTTGCAGAACAATTCTTTCTCCAACTGTTTCTGGTTTTGATGCTCCAGACAGTATTCATATTGTGACTAGGCTCCAATGCTTGACTTCATCTCATATTTGGAAACACTCTTAGAGTCACTTCTATAATTTATTACTATAAATTCTTTAGTTTTATCTTTACAACTTAAAGCCTCAGAGACAAGCACTTATGAACTTTATGGTAAGCAGTCCACAGTGTAAAATGAAGATTTTCTTTTATTCAGGTGAAAGCCATGAAACTAAAGTAAATTTATTGGGGGGTGCGGAGAGGAAATAATGTCTACATATCTACATATACTTCATGGAATTCTGAGATTCTAGTGGAGACAAAAAAAAAAAAAAGGGAGGGGGGAGAAAAATCTTTTTCCTGCAATGCTTTACGCACATGACTTTCTTCCTGCCAGCCTGGCAATCATAGGGATTGCTGGTAAGGCAGTTTGCACAAGGAAGACTGTAGCTGTTTTGTAGGAAAGATGTACAGTATGTGTCAAAAAATCCTACCATTACATTATTAAAAAATAACAGAAAAGTCACAAGCAGTTCCAGAAGGAAACCAGAATAGCAATTTCAATTTCAGTTGTCTCTGCATTCTGTAAACTTTAAGCTTCAAGGCAGGAAGACAGGCAGTGAAATGTAAATGTATATGCTACTGCCTTGTTAACCAGAAAGCAATCTACCCAGCATCAGAATGAATTTCAGCCCTGCCTGCTTCAGTGCATTCTGAGCTTCAAAGCCCAACAGGGATCACCTACAATCAGGCAGAGACAATATCTGTTTCTTATTTTCGTATTTTTTTCTTGGGTGGTAATTTGAGGAAATTAAATTAATAATTACAATGTTGTACAGCATCAGTTACCATTTGCTTATATTGCATATCATAGCAATTATATAAAGAGAAACAGTTATCTATAGAATTACTACGTTTTTCCAGGTTAACAAATTAATTATTGCTATAGAAACCACAGCTTTTTTCTCTCCATCTAGACTGCAAACCAACTTCAAGATCGAGAAATTTCTACCATCTACTGTAATGTTTACTGATTAAAGGCAATACGACTCAAACCATGCAAACTAAATATATCTATGTAACAGTAAACATTCAGAAATACTTCTGAATAGTTAAATTCAAACCATTTCTGTGGGCATAATGCCAAACCAGAACTGTAGGTCAGAACAGCAGAAGTGTAGGTTAGAAATAGCACTCTTGCAGACAGAATGTTAACCATTTCACTGACACCAAGTATTTTCAGCTGAAAAAAGCAAAAAGAAAAGTTGAAAAGCTTTTATATACTTAGAGGACAGGGGCATAAAACCTGCCTGCAATATTCATCCACCTATGTGAGACATCCTGAATCCTGTACCTACTTCTGTCTGTTGATGGTGTATGAGCGAGGTTGCCACCCCTTGACAGAAGGAGTCTGAACTGTACCTGGTACCAATGCCAGAGTAGATACTACATCCTTCTGAGAGGTGACTTGATTAAGACCTGAATATATCATGTATCAGCTATTTCAAAGTCTTTTTTTGCTACTGGCCAGAATAAGAAAGACAAACCCTTCATGGAAATGCTTACTGCAACATTAAGATATGTGAATTTTTATAAGAGGTCATTTTTAAAATCAAGGTTATCTAATTGTAACTGGACATAATGAATTTCCAGGAGTGTCTACTGTTCTGCATTAGAGTTGAGTTTTATTTTAAAGACATCAACCATCTAAGCTGCTCTATCAGCAACCTTAAATCTGCATCCAAAGGGAAGAAAACACCTGAGAAATGTTGATGCCACAACCTGCGATCACCATCAGTGAGTGACCGGAGAGCTAAAATTCCCAGCATCTCTTTCCAGCAGGCACCAGGGCGACACTGCTACACTCCAAAACTCACTTCTGCTATCCAGACACTTATAACCATTTTAGACTAGGCATAAGTAAGGCCACAGTGACAACTGTTCAAAATCAGTTTTCTTAAGAGAGTTCTGTCTCTCCATTTCATTTTCTTCCTATACAGATGTTGCAAGAAAGGGAAATTGTAGCTAAAGATAAGTCCAAGTGAGAGGTAAAACAATATGAAATTTTTTAGTGGCAGGAGTTAAAAATTGAGACCTTTCTGTTGTTCATCCAATACCTGTAACTAAATGCAACATGAGAATTTTTTTTGTTTGTTTCAGGGCAAGAGGCTGAATTTCATTTAAAAAAAAAAATAAATCTCCAAGATGCCCTTTTGGGCTTATCATTAAAAAGTTGAAATTTTATGGGTTTGAGATTTGCTTCCTCCTTTCTGACTAGCAGGTCACATCAGTTAAAGAATATTGTAAACAGCAAAACAATAAAATTAACAACAAACATAGGATCTCTGTGTAAGGGACATACGCCTTTCGCAACTCAATTTCTTATTGCCTTTCAAGTAACCCTAACAGTGTTCAAGTATTTTGTAAAATTATTTTGATAGTAACACCCAGTAAATAAGCAAAACATAAACCCCACAGAAACTTGTAGAAAACTTTTAAGTGGCTTTGCTTCATTTGGTGAATAAAGTGGCTTGAAACCATGAGTTTTGCCTCTGTCTTCACCATGATTTTAAACAAGAATATAGCTCAGGTTTCCTGACTCATACTTTACTCTACAGAAAGATGTTAAAGCTTCTGTGGATGCTAATCTGTAGAGCTGAGTGGGAGCACAAAGGATGAAATAGCTTCTTTTACAAAAGAAAGAATGAATCTCTATTTACAAGCATGTACACCATATACTCAATCTATACAGGGCTAAGGTACCAGGGACAGATCTTTCTTTTATGTTATTAACAGACTGGCAATACCATAAACTTTACTGTGAAATAAATGCATGCTAAGAGGAAGAACAATGTGTACAGGATTTGGAGTTCAGAAGGGTATATGATCAAGACAAGCTGCCAGAATTAGCATTAATGTAATTTTGTTGCTTCAGAGTACTTAAATGCATTTTCATCACTTGCACATTTGCTTTCTGATGCCAAGTTTGAACGCTAATTAAGGAAATGAAAACAATTAAACTGATTGCAACAAGTTAACAGCTTTACACCATGTAGACATGAGCGGTCTTAAAATGTTAATTTCTACCAACAAGAACCAGGAATTGAACCATCCTCAACAATGACTCATTCTAGAGCTGCGCCTCAGTTTGCAACTTCTTTGCTCCTCTTAGAGGAATTTTCTAAGAATGCCTGTTAGCATAAAACTGTGAGCAAGAAAGTCTTTGTAAAGAACATTTGAGCATGGTATGATCCAGGCCATGCTTCACAGTAGCCAAAACTCCTACAAATGCATGCATGCATGAGAAGGATGATTAGCTAATCAATGATTAGCTATTTTTTTTAAAGGCTATTCTATGTATTAGACTTAGGGTTTTTTGTAGATGTAAATAAACCACTGGTTTCTGCATACCATGCTTCATTAACTTTGAAATTACTGTACTCTTGTATTTAACTTTTAGAGTCAGCTTTTTCAACGTTATCTTGAAATACTCCTAAGTTGCAGCAGAAATGGACGATTTGGGCATCATTTTATGTGGCCTCCCACAGTCAGTTAGAGAAAAGACTACATGGGAAACAAGAACTATTTTGAAGCAAAATGTAAATATTTTAATAGATGACTACTGATCATTTGTAGGAATCTCAAGCCTCCTAAAACACATCATAGATTTCATATAATCATCCTTTCTTTATGAACTTAGTGGTAATAAAATATATGGTAATGACTTATGAGAACTGAAATCCTTGCTTATTATGTACATTGGAAAATGCTTCTGGCATTTTCCCTGCTCAACAATGTAAAGCAACTATGACCAATATTTCTTGATGCTGTTGTGATGCAAGAACCCTAAAAACTTGAAATAAATGCACACTATTAACATACTACACATACATCCTTCAGGTGACTTCAGGTGTCAAAATGAGGACTAAGAGAAAATTCCTCTAAGCATACACCTAGAGGTGCTACAACTCCTTCTTCAATGAGGGGCATGGAGACCAGCTAGCTAGAATTTTTTTCTGAACATTTTTTGCATGTTCAATTGCGGGTGGGGTGAGGGAAGTGAAAGAACAAGGAACTACTACTAGAGTGACATAGATAAGTTGGAAGAGTCTCTCAAAGATGGTGTTATAACCAATTCTACGAGTAAGATAGAAATCCCTTTTTCCCACTCTTGATATTATAAAAAGATACAGCTTTGAAACTTGCAAAATTCAAAGTCTAAAGAACAAATTCCTTACTTTCACTCTGATCTTATGTGAATGGATCTATTAAGAACACATACTGAAAATATATTTCAAATAACTGCAAGTTCAAATCTTGATTCTTTTGGAATCAGAATGGCTACAGGGAGACAGAGGCAAAACCAAACGTTGCCTACACATTCCCTTGTAAAACAGAATATTTGACTATTTAATCCTGAGAAACAAATAGGTATCATTTCTTCCCTGACATAACTTACATACAAGCAAATACAGTAGTATACATAATCTGATTTTTAATAAAAATCAGGTAATGTCCCAAAAGCTTCTATTTCTATGTGGAGATACTGGAGTTTAGATTTTCTCTTTCCTTTTAGCTGCAGTGCATTCTTTGACTGCCAAATGTACCCTCAAAACCCAGTTAATTCTCTTCTACTGACATGTTGAAAACTGGGTAAGAACCAAAAGCAATATCCAGATTGTTATCTAGATTCAAACCAATTGAGTGATTCTTTAAATTTTCATTTGATAAATAATTTTTTTCTATAGTACCTCCAGATTTTTTCACTTTTTATGACACAAGCAATATCTGTTCCGTTATTCAAACCTCACATTGTGAATGAAAAGTAATCCTGAGTTGCACTATGTATTGCATTTATTGCAAAAATCAACAATTTGAACATGCTGAGCAATCTAACACAATCCCTGTTAAAGTCAGTGACAAGCAATTTCCATATTGTCCCCCTTCGTAGTCAACTCTGGACCACACAAGTCAGTTACCACCGATGAGGAGGATTAGCACCTTACCACCACCATATTGGTTCCCACTCCTTAGCTTACAAAAGCCATCAAAGAACAACCATGTAAAGCCTCGAAACCTTATTGTATCAATTCTACCCTAACTCTTTAAGATGTCATGAAAGGCAGCACAATTCAGAAGACAGTCTCTGTCAAAACAAAGTTACAGATTTTAACCCAGCTACTGGAAAAATGGTAGGATCTATTATCACCAGCCACAGTAGATCTCTCTGCTCCATCATCATTACAAAATATCCTACTTCAGATAAACAGGATCCTTTCCATTCCCAGAATTAGACTCTTCTGACTGACTTTAACCTCTCATCATATATTAAGTAGGTCTATGTCCATTTGATTGATTTAATGAAGGCCTATCATGGCTGGCCTTGACAGCAAAGCTGCTGTGCATTTCAGGAGATGGGGGGGTGGGGGTAAAAATAATTTTAAAAATCTCCCTCCCATCTCTAGTAATATAACATTATCTAGTTCTAAAACAAAAGGTCTACTGAGAACATTCTGGGAGAGGATGGACAGAAGCTATTTTTGACCTTGATTAAAAAAGGGAGAAACTCTACAAAATGTAAATGCAAAATTTGAGTAATTCAACATCCGTAGTCAAATAAAGACAAAAAAAAATATCACTCACTTGTCGATTCTCTCTGTAACCAGTATTACCGCCTTTATAAGAAAAAAGAAATTATGATAAATTCCCTAAATGCTAATTGCAATATCCAGCAAGGCCCACAATTAAAATAAGAATATGTATTGTATTGCAACAATTGAATCAGGAATTTGATTTAAAGGGCCGGCATGACAGTTCTGCTCTGACATAAACTAAAAAGATTAATATCTATCCTCTGCTACATAGCTTCAGCATGAAGATGCTCACCTTATTTTTACATGCCTGCTTGTCACCTGGTAATAATGGATTCTACAGCTTCTCCTACCAGCACATCTACCTGTCTGGAATCCTTTGCTTCACTACTGTACATTTAGATTATTCTTTTAAAATAACCTCTATTTCTTTTACAGTAATGCCTTTTTTTTTTTTTTTAAAACCACCAAGCTCCCCCCTTCCCCTTCTTTGTTTGAAACACACAGCACTTTTATGCAATAGACATGAAAAATGGTATTAAAAAAGGATACTAGAAAAGTAGTATAGCAATCCTTGATTTTTAGTGACTGATACGCTGCAATTTTAACCAACGTTAATACAAACAGACCAGTACACACTGCAACAGTTCACACCCTGCAAAATGTGGCCTATTCAGTCCTTTTCACTGCAAACAGAGGAAAAAACCCAAAGGATTTTATATTCTGCACACATTTATCCTTATATTTATCTAATCATACCATTATTCTCACACAGACATCTACTCCATTTTCCAGAACACTGTTATCAAGGCATAAAATTAACACCTAAAAATAGATTCTTATTGTCCTTTTTTACCTGAAAAGATCTACCCTGGCTGCATGCTCCACCAGACAGTTCCCAGATCAGAAATCCAAGTCAAATCCGCATTCTGAACAACCATGTTAACATTACAGATTAAAACACAGAATCCTTACCTAGGAGCTGCATTCTTTCAAATGTAAAATGGTTTTACTTCCTTTCTATCTAATCTGCCCACTGCCTGGACATATTTCAGCCTGACTTCCAAATATTTGCTCGCTTTCTCTCTCCCTGCACGGCATCCGCAGTTATACGGCATTACTTACATTCTCTTCCATATAAAAAAAAAAACAACAAAAAATAAAAATAATAATAAAAAAATTAAATAAAAAAAAAATTAAATAAAAAAAAATTGTGAAAAATCAGACATTACATGAAAGGCAAAGAAAAGAGACAGCCCATTTCAAAGCATCTGGCAAGCCTCCCCCCCCTGGCCGGCGGCCAAGCCTCCGCTCCAGAGCCCGCTCCCCCCCACCACACACCCACCCCCTCCCCGCGCATGCGCGCTGCCAACCAACACTCGGTTGCCGTGGCAACGCTGTAGGCCGCCTCCAAGTATGAACGGCCATTCTGTGTTCGGGCTGACAAAACCGCACGCTGACAGGGGAAGCGAAAGGGAAACGGTGTTTGACCTTCCTCAGAAGACAAACTTCACTTCGTTTTTCTATATAAAGGAATGGTTAGGAGCGTGCTGTGAAAAATCGCACGACGAGGGGAAAAGAAAACAAACAAATCCCACAACCAAACAGCCCCTCCCCCCCGCTTCTAAAGATAGCATCAAGGTTAAAAACAGGTAGCAGAAATAAAGGGAAATTCTGTAAATGCCGCTTTGATGACACGAAGAAACGGTCTATCTTTGTGGAAAAGGAGCTACTCAAAATATTTCAATGCAGAAAAACATTCTGCTGTAAATATTAGACAGAAAGTCCATCCACATCGTAGCATACGATTCTGCGATTCCCAACCTGTAAAACTGGTGTCAAGAAAACCTAACACTTACAAAGGTAACTCCTGCACTGCTCTTAAACAGTCTCTTAGGCACCAAATAGCTTTAACAGGCACTGCGCATTAGCTCATACTTTCAGTCAGCCTACTGCTTTTGCTTTAATAAGTTTTGGGGTTTGGTTTTTTTGTTTTGTTTTGGGTTTTTTTTGGTTTTTTTTGTTTGTTTTTTTTTTAATCGAACTACTGTTTTCAGAAAGAAGTTACTCTTTATATAACCCACATATAAAGTACAAAAGAAAAATACAAAGTTACTTCTATTTAAGGTTGGATTACTACTATTAGGCTCAGCATCAATTTTTCGTTCATGTCTCTCCTTTGGACCCAGATTCCTTCTATCACTCTTCTCTGCCTTGAATTCTTAATTTCTGAGATTTGACTCCACTTTCTGCACTGGATAACATGTGGTAATCTGCCACTGGTCACAAATCCCAATAAAGATGGCTGTAGCAAAGGGAAGATGAACAGGTCTGAAAAGAAGTTGAAGTGAGTAAGCTACGCCTGAGAGTAAAATGCTAGAAAGTGCAGGATCTTCAGGCATGCAAGTTATTAAATTGTCTTTGAAGAATGACTGAAATTGCCCAGACTTACCACTACTTCTTCAGTTTTCTCTTCTCTTTTTTCCTCCTCTTCATCAGTTTCTGCAGCAGCTCCATCTTCCTCATCACTGCTAGAGGACTCCAGAATTTCACTTATGTCCATTTTCCAGTTCCGAGGAACACCCTTTGTGTTGAGAAACGTGCTTGCCTCCTGTAGCCCTACAGAAGAAAGGGCCCCGGTTTTACCTCATCTGCAGTATTCACAGTCACAAAGCATTTTTAATTTCCTTTTCACGTTCTTGTAAATCACAATGCCAACTTAAACCAAAAATGGAATTAAGTCATAAAACAGATACTTCAGCTTTAAACACTCAGTTTACACACTTTATGTTTTGAGACTGTCTAATTTTAAAAATCAAGTATCAGCAACTCAAGGAGTTTAGAGTTGAGAACAACCATCCCACACATGGCATCCTGTAGTTTTCCAGGCATAGGTTCCAGGAACACTACTAAGGTTTACGCCTATGTATGCGAACAGTACCGAAGATAAGCAATACTTATCCACACATATTCTGCGCAACTGCATGCTGGTTTTTTCTGTATGAAAGAGACAAATACTGTAATAAAGCTATTTAAAGAAGTAAACCCATCCCAGTTAGATTCAAAATATCTTCATGTCTTAAAGTTCAGATAGCAAAAAAAAAAAAAAGCAAATGTTTTGTTTAAGAGCACTGCATACATGCTACATTGATGTTTGGAACAGAAAAAAATAACACCAATGAATATGGGAGTGATGGAACAGTGAGAAGTAACACTTGTACAATGGGAATACCTCATATGCTTCTCTTTGAAGAGGTGCTCCAAGGGGGAAAACAACAAAGCAAAACAAACCCAGATAACCCCAAAATGTGCCCCCCAGTCACAATAAAAGACTAGTAAGATGAATCAGAAGAATACCAAAAAGAGGGACATATTGCAGTGAATCATTCACAGTGTTGCTGGAGAAGAAAAGGCACCAGTTTTTAATAGCTGCTGATACAGTAACTTCCAGAAATCCATCTAAACTCTTTTTTTGAAACCATTAGTACCTTTGGTTCAACAATATTCCTTCATGGCAATGAACGTCACAACCCAATTACGTTCTGCATTAAAAAAAACCACAAAACCCCAACTCTTTCTTCAATTTATCTTAAACTTGGCATCCAATAATTTTTTTGGCTGTTCTAAAGTTCTTGTACTGTGAAATAGTTATTAGGAAGAAAGTGTACAAGAAATCATTAAGAATTACATTAATCAATCTAAACCACCTCAAGCTCTCATTTTTGAGTATCATGTTAAATCTTTATTTGTTAAGAAGCTGTTCCACACCTTTACTCAAACCAGAGGAATTGTTGAGTGGGTTTTTTTGTTGCTGGGTTGGTTTTGGGTTTTTTAAAATTATTTTTAATAAATACATTTTAAATATTTCTCCTTAAAAAAATTTCATGTTTTGAGGTCCAACTGGGAGAAACAACACTAAAAATTTAAGAATTATTTACATTAAAGTGAGAATCTGGCCTTTTACAAGCTCACTAAAAACATGGATTACTGTAGTTACATCATCTATCCAACCAGAAATCAAGTTCTGTAATTATACTTTTAAATCAAACATTAATCACAGGCAGGCTGTTCTAATAAACTTTACACCTTGTTGTCTGGGTATTTTTAACGTAAAGATAAAGTGTTTTGAGCAATAGCACAAAACTTTAGTGACAGGAGAGGTAACTATGTGTTCCGTTGTTCAATGACATTTCAAATACACTACCTTGAAAATATTCTATTCATTTTCCACACATTTGGACTGAATCAAAAGAGGAAATTAAAATAAAATAAACAAGACTTCTACTAGGTGCTATTTTAACAATAAGGCAGCTATATCCGAAGTTTCTCTAATTCATCACATTCAAAATTGTTTGCAAAATATCCAAGAGCAATTATCAGAAATCAACAGGCCATCATTTATCTGCAAAAGTTAAAAGTACTATTGCACAAGATGACTTCTTTAGGACCTAGAATTTATTCTAATTTACCTTTTTTAGGAGAGGACTCAGATTTTGGTAAGTTTTGAACATCTAGTTCTTTAATGTCCTTTCTTGCTACTGAGTAACTGAAAAAGAATAAGGTTCTGTTAGTATTTTTAAATCACAGTAAAGCAAGCATTTGACTTAGAAAAACAGCAATTTCTAGAATTTTCAAGATTTATTGTTCAATTTCAAGGTCCTTTCTAACAACTAAATGCATAAGGCATTTGTTATTGTAGGTCCTAATACAAGATTCAAACCCAGAGTAAGTTTCCAATCTTTCTTTGAAATTCAGACACTAAAAGAACCCTTGTTATTAAATAATTAAGAGAAGGTTGTAAAGCTCTTATTTTAAATGTTTAACTGGCACAAATTTGCAAAGGCAAAATACTCTACATAGGCAAAAAACATTTTCTAAATTGAAAATATTCACATCAATCAACAGCTGCTACCCAAAATAGCAATCTAGCTAAGATGAAGGAAACAAGCCCTCTATTTTCAAAATGCATTTCTACTAGCACAGAACAACGGTGAAGCCAAATTCACATATCTGCATTGATAAATAGCTGATTTTTATTTTTAAATTACAAAAGTGTTCTCACAGCAAAATATATGGAAGTTGCTCTGTTCTAAAAGTTATACTGAATATTCAGTTACTGAATTACTACAATAGAAATGCTAACCAACCTGCAAGGAAAGCCTTACAAGTGAGTTATTATAAAAGATTTTTTTTCTTCTTTCATTATTTCAGAAAAACTGGAGTAAAACCTCAGGAATTGGAGGCCGCCATTTTCTGAAGTTAAAGCCATAAGACTATGGGGAAAAAAAAGTAAAACAGAGCAAGTCTGCATGCTTTTCCAATAACATTCTACCTTCAGCATATAAAGAACCAGAGTTATCTAAAGGCTGATGGTACATGTCCATATTAAAAGGCCAAAATTAGTTAAGTCTTCAGTTACTTGAAATACATTTCAGTAATCAAGTACTCGCACCCTGCTCAAAATTACAGCTATTAAAAAAATACAAATTGTTCACTTTGAAAGAAGGAGGGAAAGAGAGGTGACAGCTGGCCTTCGGAAAGAAATTTTTAGTTACAATATGTTGAGACAGATGTATTAGAAGTAAGGATGAAGAGAAATAAAGGGAAACAGCTTTAAAAAATCCAGTCTTCGTATTCGTATTTGAATATATTATTCCTTAAGTAAGACACACATCTGTCTCTCTCTTCCCCCCGCCCCTCTCTCCCTCCTCCCACTTTTGGAGGGGGGACGGACTAACAGGACCTTTCTTTTTGCATGAATCTTGGTTCAGATCCTGTAAAAATTTTAATTAAACAGTTACTTTACATTCACTTTTTTATTTAAAGAAGTAGATTAAACACTTTTAAACTTTTCTTTTTAAACAGCCATGGACATCTGGGCACTGGAGGTAATGAGTCAATCAGATAACCAAACTACTACAGCAGACACCCATAAAGACATAATAATTAAGACATTAAGGGAAATAATTAGAACCAAAACTCACACTTCAAAGAACAGGAATCATCTAAAGTGTTAACACCTGGTTTTTCAACATTGTTAATCTTTTTTTTTTTTTTTTTTTTTTAATGAAGAAACACCAGAAACTATTAATCCAATGAACTCTTATCAGTACACACAATGTAAAGGCAGGCGAATAAGCACAATAGTAGTTAGCTGGAAATGGACTATCAATGACAAATGCGTACAGCCAACAATACACAAAATTGTACCCTTTCCTTTTGGAAGAAACAATGTCTTCAGAAGCAATATGTAATTAGTTTTGCATTATTCTCCCATATGCATTTCATGAAAGTAAGCTATTACTTACAATTTTGAATCTGCAAAGGATCGAACTAAACACTGGTCCTTTTTCACTGTGACGTCATCATTACAGCTGGGAGACACAACCTGAAGTTTCAAATAAAACACTTTTTTTAAGCAAAAAAAAAAAAAAAGCTGATCTTGAAAGGAAAGATAGATGGACAGCAGGAAAACTACTGTTTTCCTGTTTCTTCTATTATAGTTTCCAGTTCCAAGAAAAGAAACCTACTCCAATTTATATTACTAAGGCCAACAATGACAAATTTAAAAAAGCAGTTTACCTCAAGCAATTAGCTTTATTTGTTATGTACAAGCCATAAAAGTTTGCCATTTCATTTGTAAACTCAAAACTAGTGTACTGGGGTGACATCATGGGGTCCTGTTTATTCACTCTGCTTTTTTTTTTTCCTTCTTCACACAAAACCTGTTTAAAGCATCTATTTAAAAAGTCACAGCCCCACTTATTTTACACCAGCTTCTGATCTTTGGCATTCAAACTGAGAGGTAGCTAGGTTTTTGTTCGGTTTGTTGTTTTGGTTTTTTTTTAGTTGTGAAAAGTATAAGCCAGTGTGGAATCCACCACATCATTCCACAGCAGTATCATCTCCAAGTCTAAAAAGGTGATAAAAACGCATTTGAAGTATTTGTATTACCACAAACAGAACAAGTTTACATTTTGCTGTAGACCATATACAGACAGAAAATGTCAAATGCAGATGAACTTCTGAATCTACCAGGACTCAGTGGAAGCTGTGCCACCCCATTCAGATGAGTCAGAAGTTTTACCCTCAAAAATCAAGGTAAGACATTCCTGTTTCTGAGGTAGCAGAGAACAGAAAAGGTACGTGGCCTCCAGTAACTTAATTCCCTAGTTAGAACAATGTTAGGTTAAAATCTGCTGTTAGTAAAGGGTTATACAACGATCAGAACATGTACAACAATACCACATTTCACACTTTACATTGAGATACGTAAAGCTGGATAAGTCAGTGTCAACTATTCACCCTACATTACACCATAGTGTTCTTTCAAGGAAGGGAAGCCTATGTAGTTAGTTACCTTTTGATCCTGGATTCAGGCAGGGAAATAAGATGTTAAACTAAGTTAGAAGATTGTAACAGCTCAGCTTGTTCCAGCTAACCCTGAAAGGACTCAAAAGGACTATGGAATATACAGTTAAATAAATAAAATCTGCAAAAATTAGTGAACTAAACCTGCCTGTTTAATGCTCAAAATGCCTTTCTTTTTTTTTTTTAAACAAACGCATCTCTGATGGATGACAGAAGATGCATATTCAGCTTGTCTGACAACACCAAAAAGTTTAGTAAAGAACGCAACTTTTAATATGCATCCCTGAACTTTTCTGTGTGTATAAAGAATCTGCAAAGTGTCTGCCTCTACAGTACGAGTCTAATTGTACTTGAATTTATTTAATATATATTTATTATCAGCAATGGCAATGAACAGCAGTATCCTATACTGACAGTCAAATAAAAATAACCAACCCCTACTGCTAGAGTAACTGGCCATTTATGTAAACGCAAACATGAAAGAAACTAGTATTTCATAAAATTGAAAGTCTAAGCAAAAAGACAACATTAAATACAAAAAGATAAAAATTCTATTGCCATTAAAATTCATATATCTAGTGTTCTTAAATTGCCTGGGGTACAAGTCCTAACATATCATATTTTTAGAAGACAAATGTTGTTACATACCAATCATTCTATGTGCAGTTTTGAAAGACTTAAGAGGTATGAAACTGTAACTACACATAAACATTAATCTTTGCTCTCTTACTCTTCATAGATACTGTAGAGGATTTGTATTTTTAGCAAATAGGGGCAGTAGAGCTTAGCCTGAATGTACTTGCAACTTTGCTGTAAAAGTTGTGAAGTCTGCAAACCATCCTATCCAGGAAAACTGCTGTATGAACAATGTAACAAGTCAGATGACACTCTTGTCTAAAAAGATATTAGTAGTATGACACTAGAGATGTTAATGTCTTAAGCAACTTACCAAAGCTGGATACCAGTCTGCCTTCTCAGAATTACAAGTCACACTCACAACTTTGCCAAGCAATTCATCATTGAGGCGCCTTTTATCTTCATCCTCTTCTTCACTACTTTCTTCTTCCTTTTCATCTTCAGTACTAAATTATTAAAACACACAATATCTTAAAGTTTTCCTCTGAAGTTAGTATTTGAAAGCAAATACAGCTTACAACCACATCTTTCTTCCTGTTCTGCAAAGCTTCAAAAACAAAATCAGAATTTTAAGAGCTCAAATTGCTTGAAATACACTTAATATTTAAGTGCACTTACTTAGTAAGAGGAATTTTGTAGAAATTCTTTCCAAGTAGTAGTATTTTACAACAGCATCATGTTGGAATTGGAGGCCTGAATCAGGATTTGATCGTGCACAGACATGAAACAAAGAGAAATGGTCTCTACCCCAGAAATTTAAAAGCACCTTTTTTTCCTACTTTGTGCAGTACAAAGAAGGTTAAACATCCTACATTTCCTGACACAAGTTCCTATTATATGAAAGAAGCGTAACATTTTGCTACTACAAGCAAAAAACCCCATCAATTTCATAATACTGCTAACATATGAACATGTCTGCATGAACTGAATTACTTAAGTCCATAAGCTGTGCACACAACTTGCATGATAGTGCATTCAGACCACTACAGCTTCAATGGTGCTACTTCAGTTTTAGCAAAGGACACTAAAGGAAAGGAAAGCAACAGAGCACTATCAAAACTCACACAGGAAGAGAAGATCTTCTTCCTCTATTAGATTTCTTCCCAATAACTGGAGTTCCAAAGTGCTCTGGATTGGTTAGTGGCAGTTGATCAAGTGTCTACATGGAAAAAGAGAAAACAAAATTAGTTTGCAATTTTTTCTTATTATAAAATAAATAAACAAACTACTTAGTTTTCACTGCATGTCCATCATTGTCTTACCTCACTTTCTGCAAAGTGCCTTTCTCCCTTCAAGCATAATGAAGTTCGTCTCAAGGTCCTTTCATCACCATCATCAAAAACTAGTATGAAGCCAAGAAAACACATTGGCACAAGATGATCACATCTTTCCCAAGCTGACAAAACAAGTCTACTATTTATCTCACAATCCAGAATATTCTGTAAAACATGACTTTCAAGACCACCATTTAAACATTTCTTTAGTTCACAAGCAAAATGAAGGGTGGTATCCAAGATTCAGTCTAAGAACAGATAACATTTTCACACAAAGATTCAAGCCAGTATAAAGTAAGGCTTTTGGATGCAATACTCTAAGTCTAATTTAGACATGCTTCTTATCAATACACTGCACATTTCAAACCATAGCTACTGGATTCATACCAGTTATTATTATCTAACAATCTTAGGGTTTTGTTTGGTTTGTTGTTTTTTTTTTTTGTTTGTTTGTTTGTTTTTAACTCTACCATTTATCCGTTATGCTACCTTTTAATCCCCCCTCTCGCTACAAACAACCCCACAAAAAGATAAATGAATGCAAAGAAACACGAGCGTGTGATAGTTTTTGCTACACTATCAATACTATGCTACCAACAGACTGGGAGTACTGGAAACTTGCAGCTGTAAGTCTGACCAATTTATAAAGAATACTTAGTAGACATACTGTTCTCTTAAAACTCACTTATAAGTGAAAGGGAAGTTCCATCAATTTCCACCAACACACACCTGAACACTACAATGCTATGAGGCTATTGCAAGCTCTGCCTGAGAAAGATTTACTCTTTAGTCAGTTTAAATAAAACCTTTTCATGAAAATTTCCTTGAAGAGAAGGAAAGAAAAGTTACTAGCTCCCCCCACACTGGCTCAGATCCCACTGTCAGAGCCATGTGAACAGGCCCTTTTCAAAGAGCAGAGACCAGGTGGCTGCAGTCTGTCATTCCAGTAAGGTAAAAGTTTATTTGTATGGGGTCAAAGTGCAGAATACTACTCTATATTTAAACTACTTGAAACATATTTTTTCCAGTAGTGAACTTAAAAAAAAAAAAAAAAAAAAAAAAAAAAAAAAGGAGGAAGTTTCAAGTGTTGTGCATATCAGTATGATAATTTTGGCACACTTCTATTAAAAAAAAAAAATCTCTTGAGCTAGCACAAATATCAAATATATGTGTATTGTTAGCAAAAACACAGCAAGAAAAGCACTTATTCTGTCAAAAAAACTAAATAGAACAGTCGCATTCTCATAATCTTAGATTAAAACCTTAGACTGCTATAATACTAAAATAATAACTATATAAAAAGGTATGAACACAAATTAGCTTGATAAGATAAGCTTTAAGGTTCCTCCATCTTCAGAGTAGAGATACTGCCGTGGTATACTCCACTACTGAATTATCTTAATGGTGTATGTTATAATACTTGCACACACAAAGCAACTAACTTTTCCCCCCTCCAAAAAAACTAATATTTTAAGAGCAGCAGATACCTATATGCCTAATTAGCTATACTAGTTAATAATATTTTCAAAACTTTTAAAATATAAATACCACTAAGACCCATCAACACCAATGTCAGTATGTTACTGTCAAAATCTTGTAGTTTAGCTTACAGCTCAAGGAAGCCATTACTGCAACACTTTGCACTAACTGGGAAAACAAAGTATGATGAGCTCCTCCCCTCCGTATTACTAACTCAGCATTGGTACCCATTGATCAGCCAAGTACAAAGACCAGAGTGCTCAAAACAATTCTGAAGTTCAGCGTTGTCACAGGTTTACACTTAAAACAACAAAATCCGTGCCACCCCTTTGAAGTTAAGTTTCATTACCCACTCCAAATCTGTCACTCATCAGCTCTCTCTGTACACTTTGACAACAATATTTCATTGGCATATTTTTAAGTTTTAGGGTGGTTTGGCTGGTTGTTTTTTTGGGTTTTTTTTAAACATTCTGTGCACCCTACAGTGTGTGCCACTTTCATTGCTCTGAAGAGACTTAAAAGCAGATTACCATCATCATCCTTTGCCAAACACATTCAGAACTAAAGTTAAAGTACTATGTTTTCACAAATAACCATTTTAGGGGACAAATGGCTGGTGATTGGCAGCAGGTAACTACCGAAAAAAACAAACAGAACCTGATACTTGACAGTAAATAAAAAAAAAAAATTGGTCTAGTTTATCTCCAATTTTGGAAGCTCTACCTGTTTAATTAAAACTAGTACAGGAGAGGAAAAAAAAAAAAATCAAGTAAACCATTCACAAACCAGATGACACATACCATTTTTTTCATCCCTAAAAATCTTATAAATACTGAACGTTAAGTAAAATACACTAGTAAAACACACTAAACTCTACTTAAATTAGGACACATAAATTATGACAATTAACTGTGTGAGATATTCTGCTTTCCTCAATTACAAGAAACATGAAAGTTAACTTAGAACTTTGAAAGTCACATAATTAGATATTCCTGACCAATATGAGGCAATTATAGATTGCAAACTGTATTTGCAACTGCAGAAGTGTCAACTTCATAAATGCATATTTCACTTCCATGGACAAAACAACATGGAAGAAAAAATAATTAATGCTGAATAATTAAGTTTTCCTAATCACCCCTCAGACCCAGACACAATGAAAGCATGAGCATGCTTTCAGAGTTTGGCAGTCATGCTTTCAATCCTATTCCCAGTTTTATACATGAATGAAGACAAGTCTACCCCATGCCTCAAAAGCAGCCCTCTTCCTACAAGCCTTTCCCTGCCATTTCTCTCAGTTTTCTCCAGTTGAAGGTACAGAACTGGCCTTTTCTACAGAAGCTGTTTGTCCCTTGCCATACAGGGAAAAAGTGGTAGGCCACTCTACATTTTCCAAAACCAAAACGGGTGGACTACAAAAAGGAAAACAACAAAAACCCAAAGCCCCTTCTGAAACCCCTCTCCCACCCCTAAAAGGAAAGCCAGTCTTTCCAAAAGGATAGAGTACTTTCTCTCATACGAGGGGCAGTTATCACACAACTTCAGGAAAGGAAGGTGGAGAAGCACAAATTCTCAGACCTCCTTCCTGAACTGCAGCAGGCCAAGGAATTGGCGTAACCATTAAATGAAAGTGTAGAAAAATATCTCTGTTCAGCAGCCATGCGAGAGTGTCCCAAACCTAGGGAAAAGCAAATGCACAGCAGAGTGTAAGTGTGCATGATTCCTTCAAAGTAATCAAGTTCAATACGTTCCATTTTACCTTGGTAATTTTCTTCCAGGGCTAAGTGTCTCTCCCCCCTCACCCCTTCATTCAGGTTAAAAGAATGGATTGAGTCAATATATCCAACCCCTGAGAATCCCATATAAATGTATGTAAATACATATACACACACACACAAATGACAAAACTAGTAAATATTTATCAAGTCTGTGTGTGGTTCTCCCTACAGACATCACCTGCTCAGGACAGAAAATGCTTTTAGACAATTACAACAGAATTCTCAATAATGAAAACTAAATGGTGTTATAGAGAAGGAGATACCATAGCATTATGATTACTTAAAAAAGACCTTGCATTTTTAAAATGATTAATAGAAAAGTGACAGTGACATTTAATTTTCTATCTTAGTGGAGAACAGCAAGGGACAGAGGTAGAAGGACCATGAGGGACAGAAACAGAAGGCACTAATATTTTTGGTATTTCAAAGTCATTTAACTGCTTCAAGGATAAACTGAAACTGTTGCAGAACAACAAAGTGTGTACAGAACGGCATAAAAAAAGATTTCCTTAGCTAAATTAGTGATCACTTTATGAAGTGTCAATGGAGAAAGGATAGCACCATTTTTCATACAAAAATATCAATTATTTGAATTACTAAAGTTGGGCCAAGTACGAAGTCTCTCCAATTAATCACAATACATGAAGTATTTTGTAATTGTAGCTACTTTAAACTTGCTTCTCTTCTAAGGAAAATACTTGTTTGCACCTTACTGAAAGGATAATCAGAAACACATGTTGAAAGTCTCAGCACCTTTAAAAATATATACCTGTCTTAAACCAAGTAGGCCTTGTGGTTTCCATCTCACTTTTAAGAAAAATCTACTTCACCAAAGAACCATTCATATTACTGGCACTCTATACATGCCTTTTTAATGCTAGTCCTAGAGGCTTTAAGAGAATGTCTTTTCAATGTACAGTATCATATATTAAGGATTTCACAAATATAAGCAGCAGGGCAGACTGTATGTTTTTTGGCTATGCGATACTTTGACACTATGATAGCAGTCATGTCAGAAGAACTTAATACACTCTAAGCTGCATATTCATTTCTTTTTTTAACCTCATCCAGAAGTAAGACTGTTTAACTCTAGTTAAAATCCCTAGTACTAACAGACAAATTAAAACCTGTTGAATTAATGCTGAATAACTTTTATTAATTACTTAATCATTCCTTAAATAGGTTATTGTTACAACTCCAAATTCTCCAACAGCAGAAATTCTAGAGGTTGTATTCCATAAGAAAGAATTTAGTGAACAGTACCATTGTGTTAAAGAGAGAAGGAAACAACAACAGAAGACAAGGAGATACCCACCCATACACATGTAATGTAGTCATCAAAACATGCGTTTATAGGGCCACAATATTTATTGTAGAAGAGGAACTCACAATATTGTCCCTTTCCAAAGAAACACGTACGAAAAAGGAGAAGCCCTTTAAGTACTACCATCACTTAATCTTGTAGCAGGCATGTACTTTTTGGGGAAACAGGGTGTACCAGCTGACTACTTCAGTAAATACTTCTGGAAAGAGAATGATACATATTAGCCAGGAACCTATATACTACTATTTTAAGTTACAGCGGAAGCAGGAATGACAGAAAGAAAAGCAGCATTTCTGCTGGCCAGAGGCCTTTCTTCCACATACGTTGCTTAATGATGAACACTGACAGAAGGGGGGAAAAAAAGATGACTAAGCAGTACAACCTGGAGGAACACTCTCTGTTATAATGCTTTTATTAGTCCCAAGAATGGGAGTTCAATGTGCTCCATACAGAGCAGAGCATATTTAAACAGTGAAAATAAAATGAAGATTTTCAGAATTTTGCTGCATCCCAACCTTGTCAATAATAACAGGAAAGAAACAGAATTGATTTTTTTTTTCTATTTGTGGAAGCCTAGGCAAGCCAAAGCTATGACAGAAAAAGAAAAACAAAGCTTCCCAGTGGGAATCAATGCAATACTTCCCCAAAATTAGAAAAGTCTCTCCATTAAAATTGAGTACCTAAAAAATGCATTAAACAGTGCAACTTTGCACTCACTATTGATGAGCAGGTACCTTCCATTCCCTGCCTGTAGCAGGCCCATATATGCCATTAACAAAAATTATACTAACCATATCCTCACAAAAATGCTGTCTCAATGTCGGTTCTCATTTATTTATATAAGAAATACTAAGTCAACTAATCAAAATAATTTTTAGCAACTGTTAAGAAACTTGCCACAAAATACTGCAGATCTTGTCTATAAATATCACTAAGATTTAAAAAAAAAAAAGAAAGAAAAAGGAGAACATAGCAGGACACTAGCGATAACATCCTCATAATAGTTACGATATTACTTGTACACAGAGCAATCAGTGTTACCAGAACAAGACAGTCCTGTAATACACAAGTGAATAGGGAAAACAACCTTCAAGGCTGCACTTGCTTGCTAACTTCAAATCCAACAAGTTATGTTAGTGTTGCTGCCCAAAGGAGGAAAGATTCTATACTGCACAGCAAGTAAACATTTTCTTCTCACTCCCCACCCTATTCAGAAACTTTTCTATCTGCAAGACAACAAAAGTACATATCAAGAAGTAAAAACTGCTCCAGTGTCACTACACACACTGAATTATTTTCACTAGCTGCCTGACAAAGTAGTAATTTGTGAACTATCAGAGATGCTATCTATGAATGTCTAAATGTATGTGTGCAAGTTTTGCAGATTTTTGTTTTTCTGCTGTGGAAAAAATAAAAAGTACCAAGAGTCATGCAATACTTGTTGAATGACCTTGTAGACAAGGACTGTACTAACTACCAATTATTGTGCTACTGGAGAGACTACAGAATTAATTAAAAAAAAACAACAAAAAAACCCAACAAAAAACCCCAAACATGTTAAATGAGCTTCAGTTCCTCTACAGAAATGTATATGAAATATCACTGAAAACACAGAAGTGTGATCTTTGAGTCTACTCATAGAAGACTATTACCTTACAAACAAAAACCTGCTGTCTGAAACTGCTTTTTCTGATGTTACAGTAATCTTACTACTGTTACACATAACGAGATTAGAGAAAAAAATTCTACCTGCTTGCTTTCCTTACAGTATTGTTTGTACACAATTTTTTTTTTTTAACATTCAGTCCACATTTTAACAAAGGTGGTTTTATAATCAAAGGCTCTATCCAGCTGATCTGTAATAAGGTTCAGTTAATATATTTTTTCACCATCGCATCTGCCCCTCTACCTGCACATTGCCTGAATACATGTAAGAACAAAATGCAGTGCTGTTCTTTTTTTCTAGATTCTCCGGAAAGCAACCAACACAGCAATTGCACAGCTTCTATGTGCCACAGGTGCACTTAAACAATGATATGTCCCATGGAAGGACTCCAGGCAAATACAGGGTTTCCTCAAAATCCACCCAAGCAACATTTTGAAGACGAAAACAAATTTATGGTAGGTCAGGGTGGTATAGAGCACCAGGGAAGTGGGGGCAACTGGACAGTTCCTCTGCCACACTTGTGGTTTTGGATTCTTGGATGACACATGCACAGCCTGAAGATGAAGTGATGCTTCTGGGATGTGGAACTCAACAGGATGCTGGGAAGAACTGGTCAAACCAGCCACACAAACATGACTAGTGCCTTGCACATACTACAAAATGCGTGCTGTTCCAGTTACAAAAAGACAAACCAACAGGCCTCTGGCATGGATGAAATCAACTAACTCTGGTGGCACCAATAGCTTTTATCACCCTTCACGCCGAAACAAGACATATTAGGAGCTTAAAGTTGTAGAGGAGCCAGAACCAAGCTTTTTTTTTCTGTTAGCATAGATATCTCCACAAAGCATCAGAAGAGGAAAACTTGTAAAAATAGGAAAATGTGACTATAAATGGCTCCTGTTAGCAACCCTGCTCCTGAAAGTCCTAGGATATCACTGTTGGTTTATTTTCTGATATATATTCTTGGAGTTATAAACTGGAATTTTCAAAATCCATGCAAAATGAAAGAGGACTAGAACCAAATACTTAACACCTTTCATTTCTGTCACCTGCCCTCCTAAACACAGTACCCCAGAGTGACGCAACTGGTAGCTGAGACTGTACTTCATTTCCAGAACAACTCAAGTGGACTACCCAAAACTTTACTTGCACGAGGACAAGCATTCAGGTATCTAACTACTCTCAGCACACACTCACTCAGCATTCCCTGCAAACTGCCACAATGACTACACAAGAGGAGGAGGTTACCACCACATAAGGCTAGAGAGCAGCACAAGCAGAGATATGGAGCTCACAGAGGTGTCTCGGAAGTGGTGTTTGGCCATGTTGATGTACAACACCATACTAGAGCCAAAAAGGAAAAAATCTGTTGGCTTTGCAGTTTGAAAAGAATGAGAAAAATTCTTTATTATTTAAGTTAAAATATTCTGCCATTTCATGATAACTTTTAAAAGGAGAAAAGACATGTCTTCTCTTAGGTAGAAGTACTAGACGACACCTGAAAGCCACAATTCTCAAAAAAATAAGGATTCAGGCTCCCTTTCAGTCTAAACAGCATATAAAGCCCTACTGTTGACAGCAAGGTCTGCTAGAAATGGCAAATGCCTCTCACTGTTTTTTCTCCTTATTTCCTACTCAGTTCAGAGGAAAAATTACTGAAAGTTAATACATGTTTTTCTCTTTCTCTCTCTAGAAAAACTTTACCATGATTTTATCTAGCAAAATACAAGACACAAGGCTCAATGTATTTGATCTGGTTTTTTTCTTTTGTTTCAAGTTATAGATATGGTTAAATGACATACACTTAACAAGATCTAAGCACATACAGATTACTGACCTGAGTTTTGTCAAAACAGAGATGACACTTTCGTTTTGATGGGGCAAAAAAAAAGGCCACTCCAACAACAACTCTTCAGATGCTTGCTCAATTGAGATACTATTTCTCACTAGTTCTGTACAGAGGCAATATAAAAGTGTTTCCTTAAAGAACATATACCTAAGGATTCCTGTTTTCTGAAATTCTGATAGTGGAATCTGCAAGATTCCAGAGAGAATGTGAAAGAAGGAAAATACAACTATGCACTTTGTAAGGTGTGGTCTGGATTGTGCCTTCTTTTTTTTTAGTCATTTCAGACATTTCAGTATTCACTTGAAGCATTTTACAAGTTAACAGAGAATCAGGTGGATGGTACACTAAGCCATAATTCAAATCTGGCTGAGCTGAAAGCAGACCTGATAGACCATTCTAATGCTATGCAATTATCACCTAGCAATATATTCAGCACTTCAAAAGCATCAATGCAGCATTTTAAGATTTCTAAATTAATAAGTTCATTTTAAATAATTGCATTTTAAAGATTAAAACATCCAACTGAACCATTTGTTATCCAAAGAACTTAGACTGCTATTGCTGTCATCCCACCTCAGATTCAATTGAGCAGGTGAGAGAGTTGACTTGTACAACGGCATTTTCCAGACATTGTTAAACTTTCACTCCAAACAGCTTTTGTTTCTTCACCTACTTATACTGAAAAGCTGAATTTCAAAGGTAATTTCAAAAGTATTTCCAAATCACAGCTGAAAATTTCAATACGACTAAATGGCTACAGTAACAACATTATTATGTAAAAATAGCTGAAAAAGTGATTCCATGGCAGCTGCAATAAAAATAATTTTGGGTACATGAACATCACTGATAGACAGGAGATACTGTTGAAATAGACTAACTGATCATCATTGTGGCACGTTCATTACATTTGCATACATTGGCAAAGTAGCCTACTACAGCAAACTCAGCATAGCATTTCTACTGGTTCACCTTCTTGAACAAAGTAAAGTTGTTTCCGCTGACTTTTCTTCTTTAGATACCTATCTGAAATAGAGAATGTGATTTGCAAAAGTGAGCATCATTACTTCTCAGAAGACCTGCATACAGCTTGTTTTGGTGGATTTTTTAAATATTTGTACTTAATATTTTCAAAATGTTTCAAAATGTTTGTCTGAATATACTGCTGGTTTTCCTATCTGTATCAGTCTACTTTTAGATCACTGAGAAAGAGATGCTACATAAGACAAAATAAATAGTACAGGAAAAGCACATACTATTGAAACACAAGCTTTCCCTTGTGCCTTCCATCTCAAGCCTGGCCACATTCAGGAAGACGTTCTAGAAACCTGAAGGCTGTTTAATCCACTTCCCTCTCAACTCTTTAGCTCTGACTGAATCAGTCAGCAAGACTGCCAAGTGGTATGGCCCACCATCTATTAAAAAGGAACCAATTGAACTCAGTTTGCTTCATAGCAACATAAACATTCACCTAATATCTATTCAAAACTTTCTACAAAGATACAGTGGAAGCAACAGGCAAAAGATAAGGCTTACTTTTCATACCTCAATGTTTCTGTACTCAACCTAGAACACTTCCTTAATTTTAAAAGTAAAATAACCATTTTTCTTATGACACAAACTTCATGATCTTTGGTCAATGTTACCTGTGCTTTGAACACCAATGAGCATGTCACCACATACAACTCACAAAAATGTTTGTAAGATCTAAATACAATTCCAATGTGTTACAATTGGAATACAATTGACATAGCCACAGGTATATATAATCTACATGCTATATTACCATACTGCATGTTAACTTACCATAAGATTACTTAAATCCCACAGGCACCCCCAGCTCCAAATTTTTACAACATCCTAGCAGTCTTAACACATTTGCATATGGAAAACACATGAGTTTATTTCCCCTATTCCACCTGTCCAAAAATATTTGGGGGGGGAAGAAAATGACAAAAATTGATCCACTGGCTCAAGTTTCTAAGGAATTGCACTTTAATAAATGTATACAGTAAAAATCATGGTCTGCATGATTTATTTCTTACATTATTGGGGAGAGTTCAACAGCTTTTTAAATCTAAACAACAATCCACTAGTGCAGGGCAGAGCATGTATTCACTGTTTGTGTTACCTGCTCACCAAGTAAAGATTTTTGGCAGAAGTGTACTGCTCAAAAGCAAAGGGGGGGGGAAGAGAAGAAAACACAGACAAAACTAACCCCCAAAACAGGGGATTTAAAGTTCACCTGTCAAATGTAAGAAAACAAGTATGTTTGGTTTATCAATTAATATTTCAAAGCCTTTTTAATCACTGAAGCAGGAATATGTAAGGTTGGTTTACTGGTGTAAATCTTCTGGTCCAAATTCAAACAGAATTAGCTAAAAATGCTACTTTAAAACTAAAATAACTAAGAATATTGAAATGAAAATGCTCATTTATAAACCATGTACTTATTAGTGCAAGACTGTGTTTCTTATCTCTTCTGTATCAGAATGGTGAACCTCTAAGTCAACATAAAGCAAAGTTGAAGGTCTCATTGTTGAATGTGTCTCATCGTTGAATGTGTCTCATCATAGTACTAAACTGAGCAGATTTTAAATCCTCTGCACTCCAAAATAATCCTGCCTTTCCTCCCTGACCTGACATACACTACAATTTTACAGCTAAATCTACAATTTTACAGCAATGTTATAATCATGAAGAAGAATGCAAAGAGCAGTGAGCTTTGTCAACTGGTAAATCAAGTAGCTTATATCCAAAGCACACAGTAATAATCATAAGTTAATAAATCCTTGCAAATTATCTACAGTGAGAGCCTTATCCTGATCCCACCAAAGATGACATAACCTCACCTACTGCAATGGAAAAGTTGGATTACTGAAAATATCTTCTTCATATCCTAAAAAGGGGGTTAATGAACCAAAATAATTGACACTTCATATGATAGAGGACTCCTCGAGAGAGTATGGAAGAATATGAAGTAAAGCTAAATACACTCAGTATACATGGCAGCTAGTAAGAAACAAACAGTTAAAATTTACAAGTACTAATCTCAAAAGCATTGCCAAAGAGTAGCATGTACAGGACAATTAAGAGGAGCATGTTCCCTCCATGCTACTATTAGTGAATGCAATGCTCCACTGCTCTAAGAAAGTTGTACAAAAAAGAACAGGTGCTTGCAAAGCTCTCTGATTCAAATACTGTGGGTTTTTTATTTGCTTATCTAGTATTACTTGTATGTTGCTGGGTTTTGTCATTCTACTGTTAAAGCTGTTTCAGAAAAACCTAGAGATCAGAATGGCCAATTCTAATTATTCAAAATACAGAAGTTTATCTTGGAATGAATTCTTGTTCAACATTGAAATTTCACTGACCCTGAAGAGCACATGAGTCTCCAACATGAGAAACAAAGTAGTTTTCTATTTCACTTTAGATATAATTATTATTTGAAAATTATTTTAAAGCAGTTATTCACATTATAAATGACTGTCCCCTCTTTTCTAAGCTGCGATGTTTTAGTCCTTTTCTTAATCAGAAATAGATCCTGTCTTCTACTGTTTCATACAAAACACGACCCTCAACTCTACAAAACAGACAAATGACTTCAGAATGCATAGTGATACTGCCACTTGTGTACAAGATTGCATATAGTGAAAGGCGGCTTGCATTTCAGTCATTCATTACATGCCACAGGTTTTCAGCTACAAGTGCGATTACAAAGTTTATGTCTTAAAATCTGCAAAAATTATTCTGAATTCCTGTGAGTGAAACTGACATCACTATACATATGTTGAGCCAAATAAAACTTGATCATTTAGCCCTGAAATTACCTGTGCAACAGCCTCCCTGAACATCAAATAATTATTGTCCTATTTTAAGTGGAAAAGGAAACAAGACCTGGAAGACTTAAAAAAGTCCCCTCCAAAATCTATTTCAGATCTTGTATTATAAGATATAATTACTTACATTATTACCTATAATTAGAAATATATTGTTTAAAGATTACAGATCATAAACGAAAGCATGTGGCTACTCACCTACAGTATACCAACTAGCATCTGTCAACTTGCTGATAACAGCTTCTTGAAAGGATCCATCAGGCATTTTGGTTTCAACCATTGCACCAACCTGCAAAAAGGAGTATCTCAAGGTTACATGTAATCCCAAACTCTCATAATGGACAAAAAACACACATAGGCATTAATTCTTCCAGCAAGGTAGATTTTATTTTTTTTGTAAAGACTCATTTTCACTAAAAGTTACTTTGTAAAATTTAGTTACTTAGCTGGTAAGAACAAAGGTCCTTAAGTATGAAGGCTGAACTGCAAGTAGACAGTAAAGCAGCAAGAAACTCAGAACATCCAATTTCAGCATGATTTCACAAGAAATAATCGAAGGCTAATTGGAAATAAATATTCAAATATTCAAAGTAATTATTGCTTTAATACTGATATGCATGCAATTACTACTATTTCTTATACTTTAAACATGGTTATACTGTCAGCTAGATCAGAATTTCAGTAGCAGCCTACAACATGCATTGGTGTTCCTGCAGTAGCTACAGAAAAAAGACAAATACAAAAAATATGATCTCAAGAGCTCTGTTTGCATTCAGTGTTTTACAATGCAGCTAGGTATTTTAGCAGACAACTGTTAGATATCATAATGATACAAATCATCACATATTTTTATATAAAGTACATAAACTATTTTAAAACACAGTTAGCATAATCATATTTACTATCGTCCAACGGGCTTGAGATTAGCTTCGTAATCAAGTTCTCAATTACTTGTAAGAAGTTTCAAAGTTTCATTACTTCCAAGAAGTTTTGTATCTTGTAAGAAGATACAAAAATCATCACGCCTGCAAAACTGCATATGAAGTATACTACATAGAGAGGCATAAACAGCCTCTAAAAGCTACAAAAGTTAAGACTAATCACTCGGAATCAATATTATCTAAAGCAATGAGCCTCCTTCTGTTGATTTAAACTCTGCAGAACAGGTACCCACTTAAACAGCATCAAAATTTAGAATTTTATAAATCAATTATGTGAGTACAGAAAAAAAAAAGGCATGCAATATACATACTCTTAGAGGTCCTTTCACTTGGTCATCTTGCACTAACTGAGTTGAGTTATCCCCCTTCAGGACCACCTGAAAGATATCCATGAATGTTTTTATATGTAACTTATTTTTAACAGCATACAAAAAGCACGTGAAACTCTATTTATAGTAATAATCATAATTTGAAAAATAATATGTTTATCAAATGGACTCAAACATTACTGAATGCAAAACACTTGGCATGGACAGTTTTACTGACAGGAAGCCCCAAGTATCAGACTTAATATTTAATCTGAAACATCATAATTAAAGAACAGGGCAAATCAAACATCAGCCATTCCAAGGCAAATACATTTTGATGTGAGTTTGGATATTGATGCAATCCAGGGCATACCTGAAATTGGGGCTTCCAGAGCAGAAGATTAAGCAGGTTTTTCTCTCTACTTCAACTGCAGCACTTTATTGACAACACACTGAATACTAAACTACAACCAAAATAAAAAGCTCTCTCTATTAAGTATGTATCAAAAAAAAATATCACCAAACTGACTGCAATACCACCATTTTTGCTACCTTGAGCAAGGGAAAGTTTTTACGGTAAAGATGAGAATCACTAAAAGTGTAATGAAAATAAGGATCAGTTACAGTGTAAGTAAACTATGCTTCTCCCTTTAAAATCCAACGTTTGAGAAGGCAACACTGATGAGACAGAGTGAATGTAAGCCTATGCAATTTGAATCCCTGAGTTTGAAGAGACTCAGTTTAGAAACATAAAAGATGAGTATTTAGATGTCAACGCTGTTAACTGTTTCACTGCCATTTGTTATAACAAAACCACCTATGGCGTTCTAATAAAAAAAATTCAAAATTCCTATTTCTTTTCAGGAATCAAGAGTTCCAGAAGCTTCCTTTCCACCTATAAAGATGTCTAGTTTTCTGGCTCCCCAATTATCCCCCAACCATAGCCTACACTGTAGCTGTATTTATAAATACAACACTAGTGGCATGCTAAAATAGCATTGGTATTAACACACATTCAGATCAATAAAGCACTTTGTGCAATTTTAATTTAAAATTTTTTACTATTATTTGCATTGGCAGGTTGTCCTGCTACTCACGAAAAGACTACTGGACTTTTTGGACTCTTTGCACTCTTGGCAGGTGTGCCAGGGTGTGCCTACATGCTCCTAATTACAATATCAGGCTTAGCTTGTTAAAACTTCAATTGTTATAATATAATTGAGATACAGTGACAGGAATTTCCACCAAGTAACAGCAGCCTCATACACTTCCAAATCTTATCATGGAGTAATAAAGCATATGATTCTAATGAGAAAAAAACCCACACACATCTATCAACAGTCTAAATACTCTATCAGATCAAAGGTGCAGATACAAAATCAAGGATGTCAGACCAGGGAAGGCAGCACACTGCTTCCTACAGAGCCTCTAATTAACACAGATTTCAAAGAACATCACAAATTTCTTTAAGTACTCATTAAGAACAGGGGAAAAGACTCCAGTATCTGAATTGTTTGGGGTTTTTTTTTCCTATTCATGAAAAGCACTCTGATAAAGTGATACGATCTATGCACGTAACTGAAGAGGCTGATAGCTAGTTCTATTTATGTAAGCATTAAAGCACATGAAAACTTAGATGTGTAGTTATAAAAACCAGCTTTCATCTCTATTTGTTAGGGCGTTTTGGGTCACTAATGCCTTATTTACACATCCTGGAGAGTAGACAAGAAAGTGGGAAGATTTTGATAGAACAAAGCAGAAGAACAATTTTTATCTTTACTTTGAATTCTTAACTTTTACTTAACTACATTTTATTCTTGTTTTCCCATAGTAGCATTTACAACAGTACTGCAACACCAAAATAATGAGTTTATTTTTCGGTTGGTTTGGAGTACGACCTGTAAATGTGAATGAATATTATGTGCCAGTACTACACATGTAGAGAAACTCAGCTACAGCCAGAGCACACTGTTTTAGAAGTGGCAGCAGCAGCAAGATGCTCAAAACCTAACAAATGTTATCCTGGGCATTTCTAAAACCTGGTCTAAGAAACTAAATATTGCCATCTTTTTTGGCATTATGTTGATTTATTTTGGCATTGCCTCTTAAGTTCCAAGCTATAAAACTGAGGATGTCAGCTGGAATGAAATGGAACTTTTGCTTCTGAAGAGGTTGCTCTTATTCCTTATTACTCATGTAAAGCCATAATCCTCTATTTGTGACATGAAAACTGATTGCTGTGAAACTGATGCGTTCACAAACAGAAGACAACCATGATCAGGGAAGAAGTAGAAAGAATAGGTAATTTGAAAGCTCATTCTTGTTCCAGCATCCTCCTAAAGAAAAAAAATAAAACCCCACCACTACCACCCCAAAAATAACAAAAAAACCCAAACAAAACCCACCCCAAACCCAACACCAAAATACGAAAAACAACATTCAAGTGTTCTTTAAAATTCATGCAGTGAGGTGATGAGTATTTCCTTATCTTCAGGACTAGGATCTTCTCTGACAGTCCTTTCAGCACAATGCTTTAATAAAATCAGCAACAACTACAGTATACTACCTTGACTTTCACAAGCCTTTTCACTGTCTTAATCTTTGCCTCACAGAAGGCACCACGGTACTTGGCACTGACATCAGTTCCCACTGTCAGGTAGGCAGGCTCATCTGCTGCCTATTAAGAAACAAAAAACATGAACAAAGTTTAGTTGTTCTTATTTATTTTTACAACTACATCGTTATACATCAAATTTTACATCTAGACTTTTAGTCTTATTGACTTTTAAGTGATAAACAACATCTGTACTCAGAATTGCAATCACACAGTTCTTTAAAAGAAAAAAAAACCCAAACCAACAAACAAGTTACAGGAAGTTTTGTTTTACCAGTAATGCTGACACCCACCCCCCCCACCCCCCCCATTCTGTCAGCCTAATTACTGTCCCAGAAATATCTTTGAGGATATTGAACTGATATTTGGAACATCTCCTTATAAAAAGGGTAATACGTATAGGAGTGACTACTAATTCAAGTCATTCCTATACAGCATACAAAAGGAAAATATTTTAACTGAAAAAAGGCAGTATAAAAGGTAGCTGTACTTTTTTTCAGCTATAAGAAATCCAATGACACAGATTATTTAAAACATTTGAGATTGCTATCATCATGATACTTACAATTAAGTCTGTAACATTCTATATATAGTTTTCTTCCTGCTGACTAAAAGGAGACCTCTAGAGAAATTTGTTGCAATCTTTCAAACAGCTGTTAACTAGTATTTTTCTTTCTTGAAATGCCTTTATCAAAGCTTAACTGCTTATGCATTTTAAGAGAGAGAAATATTTCTCATCATGCTTTCCTTAATCTGGACTTTATTACTCAACATTTCACTTTATTGTGATTGTAGCAACTGATAAATGAGGACAAAATTACCACGTTGAAAATGTCCATCAAGACAGGAAATCAGCACAGAACATAAAATAACTGGTTTTTGTGTTGTTGGGGTTTTTTTGAAATTGTTATTATTTCTTCAACTCCGAAGGCAAAAAAAAGTTCTTCTCTCTTTTGTAAATTATACTGCAATTGTTAAGCCTTTGTACTGAAAAAACCGGCAACAGCTAAGGCGGGACAAAAGCTGTGGTTTTGCAAACTTGCAATAGCAGCTGCTGATACAGGAAGCATTTAAAGACAGTAGCCCAAAGGACAACAACTCAAAGACGTCGTGAATTTTCAAGACTGCTACTGCAAGACGATAAGAGCTTTGCTCACCCACACCTCAGCTGGAGAGCAGAAACAGGATTTACAGCATGCACCGAAACCCCGGCCAGCGCGATCCTACTGTTGCTCAGCCGAGACGTGCGATTAAAAATGAAATCGCCAGAGCAGCTAACGAGGCGGGGTGGGGGGGGAAAGGGAGCCGGCTGCCCGCTCCGGACTCAGCCTACCTTCATCTTTAAAGGTTATTTGAGGGATTCCAGCTCAAAGACTTCTCCTCCCCGCCAGCACACGGGAAAACACTGCAAAACAAGAGAAGGGGGGGCGGGGGGGGGTCGGTTGAAGGCTCAATCCCTGCGAGCGTGGGTCTCCCCGTGAGGGGGCGGCCGGGCTGCGAGGGGAGCCCGGCGCGGGCGGGCGGGCAGGCAGGAGCCGCCGCCCGTCCCAGCCCCGCCGGGCCGCGAAGGGAGCGGGGCCGAGGCCGCCGCCCGCCGCTTCCCGCCCGGCGGCCCCTCGGTGTGTCACGTCGCCATTGCTCCCGCTTCCCCGCCTCAGGCCGGAGGGGCCGGGGAGAGCGTTGAAGCCGGGAGGGAAAACCCGTCGCCGCCACACACGGACGGCTCGCTCGCCGGAGGACGGGGGGGCCGGCGGGGCCCGCCACCGCCTTCCCCGCCCCTCCCCGGCCCTCGCAACTTTCTGCGGCCCGCGGAGGGACGCGCCGCCGAGCCCCTCCTCCCCGCCCCCCTCACACCGCCGGCCGGGCGGACTTCTCGCCGTCGTCGTCCCCGTCCCCCCCCCCCCCTCCACCTCCGGACACCCGCCGCGGCCGGGACGCCGCAGCCCCCCGCCCCCTCCCGGTCCGGGGCACAGAGGGGGAGAGTGTGTGTGTGTGTGGGGGGGGGGGGGGGGTTGCAGCGGGGGCGGGCCGGCTCCGCGCGGCTGAGGGGAGCGGGGATGGAGGGCGGGCGCGGGCGGGCCAAGCGCAGGGGGCAGCCCCGGGGACGGCGACGGCAACGGCCGGGGCGCTCGGAGATGGGGGGGGGGGGGGGGGGGGCATAGGGAGGAGTTCGGTGGGGGAGTCCCCGTCCCCGCCGTGAGGGGAGCGGCGGGCGGCCTCGCTCCCCTCACGGGGTGGAAGGGAGGGGGGGGCAGGAGAAAGCTCCCGCCGCCGCTCCGCGCCCCCTCCCCCGGGACGAGCAGTCGGGAGTTCCGGCTGCCGAGGCGCCCGCCGCCCCTACCCGCTGACCCTCCTTACCTGCAAACTCGGAACCAAGTGGGCAGACCCCGCGCTGCCCTGCCCGGCCCGGCCCGGCCCGGCCGCCCTCCCCAGCGCCGCGGCCCCCCTATCCGAGACGACGACAGCCCCGCGAGCAGCGGCGGCGGCTGAAGCGCGGCCCCGCTCCACCCCCCTCCAGCCCGGACTCGCACCGAATCACCAGCGACCAGCCCAATAACAAGCTGTTGAGCAGAATCTGTCCTGCTTGAACTCCCATTGGCCCCCTCCTGACGCCCCGGGGGCTCTGCCCCGCCCGGATTGGGCGCCGCGGACAGCACCCCCATTGGTCACAGGGAAGCCTGCAGAGGGCATTGGCCAGGCGTCGACGCAGGTAACGCCAAGGTGACTTTTGATTGGCGCCTCTTCGGAGAGCCAGCCGATTGGCGGAGGTTGAAGTGAAGTCAGCGTCCTCCCGCGGCTGATTGGAGGAAGCGGGATCCGGATGTAGCTCTGGGCGCGGTGACTGGCCACTGCCGGGAGACAGGAAGAGCAACGGAGCCGTGTGATTGGTGAAGGCCGTCTCTTGGAGATGCGGTGGGGCGGGGACGAGAGAGAGAGGGAGGGAAGGGGGGGGGGGGGGCGGAGACGGCGTCCTGCGGCGGCGGCGGCACGGGGCAAGCAGAGCGCATGCGCCGCGGTCAGCCTCCCGGCGCCATTTTGTGTGAGGCTCTTTCCCATTTTAGGCCGCGGGAGGAAGGGAGCGGGAGTGGCTGGTGTCTCTCCCGGGAGGGGGGGGGGAAGGGGGAGAGGCGGGCGAGCTGCGGGTCAGCGGCTGAAGGGCCCGGCGGGAAGCCTCCTCCCGCCGGCGTTTCTTCCCTGCGGCCCACCCCCTCGTTGGATGGCGGCGGCGGCCGTCATCTCGTCCGTTCTCCCGCTCGGCGGCGATGGCGCAGGAGCGGGCCCGGCCGGACCCGGAAGTGAAGCGGCGGCCATGGAGGGGCGGCGGCGCCTCTGGCGGCTTGTCGGCGGTACCGCCCGCCGGGAGGGCGCGGAGGAGCCGGTCGGTCTGCCGGCCGGCCGAGCTGCCCGGTGAGGCGCGGACCCGCCAGCGGCCGTCCCCCGCGGCTCTCTCCGCGGAGCCCGCCGGAGCGGTGCTGAGGCAGGCCCGCCCGCCCGCCCGCCGCGGTGGCTGCCGAGCGCCCCAGCAGAGACGCCGCCGGGGCTGCAGGTAGGGGCTGCAGGCGCCGCCCGTGCCGCCTTCCCCTCACGCCGGTCCCTCGGCCGGTGCGGGCGGGACGCGGGTGGCTGCGCTTCCCTCGGAGGAAGGCGTTGCTCCGTCGCCGTTAATCGTCTCCCTGCTGCCCGTGGCGCATTTTGGGGTGAAACCCGGGGAGGGGGACGTGACCGTCTGTTGCTGCCCGGTCGCTTCTGCACGTGGTGCTGGCGGTTGTGATGGCCTCCTGCCAGGCGGCTGAGGCCAGCTCTTCGCAGGAAGACGCAGCAAGGACGGGGGAAGAGTGGTGGTGAAGGGGCCGAGTGCTTTTGGGGGTGTGTGGGGGGAGATAGATTGTAGTCTTGTACGTGCCTGTGACAGATGCTCTCTGAAGGTGCAGCCTTACAAGGCAGGGTATCTGCACCTGTCAGAGGTCCTCTGAGAGAATTTGGTCTTAGAGGCCTGCTTTGACACTCCTAGATAGGAGTTACTAACTGAAGCCTGTAATAAAACTGTATTTTTTAATATTCGTTTCACATTTTGACTTCTTACCTAAAATCTGCTCTATGGTTGACCGTAATGCAGATCCGTTGTTTTTCCACAAAGTGATGAGCATCTGTCTTAGTGCTTGCTCTTAGCTACAAGACATACCTTGGGTTGATCTGGTGCAAGAGCTGAGGGGCCTATCAGTATAGTTAAGAGATCCATTGTGCTAATTTGACAGACATGGATTGTTAGTTTAGGTGTAGTTTCCCTGTAAGTGCTGTTTGAAGCTGAGGGGTTTTTTGTGGGTTTTTTTGTTTGGTTTTTTTTCTTCAATTAAATCTGATGCTTTGGAAAGCAGCAAGCAATGGATGGTTTTCTAGGGAGTTTAATGAGCAGTGGTGTATATTATAGATAAGCTCTGAAGGTTTAGTAAGGCATAATGCAAAGGAGCCATGTTTAGAATTGACTGCAGGAGATGTCTAACATGGGGGGGAGGGTAGCTCTAGAGTTCTGGTGTTTGGGACTGGGTTGTAAATAGAAAGATGCTTGAGGATGTATACAAAATGGATAAAGTTTTGAGGCATTTAGTGCTGAGGGACCTTTGATTCTGTGCTGTAGTTCCACTTTATGCAGTGGATAAACTGAAGAGCAAACTATTGTTTAGAATATATTCAATCTAACCCAAATGTTAACAAAACTTAAAAAATTCACTGAATGTGAACTTCTAATCTCTCTGTTGAATGTATTGGCCAAATCATGACTTAGATTGTGAGCTTTTTTTGAGGCACGATTTGTATTTCTGTACTAAGTATAGTACCATTTAATAAATAATAGTTTGTGACGAAACTAATCAGTCTTGTTTCTGATTTCTAGCAGAAAAATCCTGCCCATGGATGTATCTGTTACAGCTGGCATGCTTAGGAAGTTCATGGCACATCACCCGTCTAGCTGTTGTGAGGAAAAGGACTCTATAGCCAGTCAGCAGGAGAGGTGACTTGTTCTTTTATGGCATTTAAAGCACCTAAGAATGCCTAGCTAGGCAGCCCAACAAACAGGGTAAGTGTTCTCACACAACTTAGGGATGATGTCTAGTATAATGGAATGAAAAAGCTGTGCTTTTGGCAAGCTGGAGAAAAGGGTCTAAGTTTGGTTTAAAATAACTTTTCATTGGAACAGGAACTTCAGGACTCGAGTTACGCCATGATACTGAAATTTTGCATCTTGAATGTACGTCAGTGTTAACTAGCCCTGAGATTTCAAGACAGCTTGCCTATACTGGATCCTGTGGCGGTGCCCCATCCCCCAGTGCGATCCCTTATAGGGAAACAGTTAAAATGAGTGGAAGAAATGAGCAGCACTTTTCTGTTGTGAGCCACTTCATAATAAGCCACTCTGTTATCTTTACAAAGTTAACGCTTTTAGAAGCTATAGAGTCAGACAATCATAGTAAGTCCTTTTAGTATCTAATCTCTCTGCAAATAGACACGCTATGAGGTAGAAAAACTTAACATCGTTGTTCAAAGCAGCAGTACTTGTGTTATGTGTACTTTGTTAGTACCAAAGGTCTTGTAGATGCAGTACAGGAGATTGACCTGGGGATGTGCATTTTGGTCTTAGCTTCTGCAAATCAGCACAAGGCTTCTTAATTTAAAAACACAAAAGCATCAAAGGCACTCTAAGCATGACACTGATCTTTGGTCCTGTGTAATTCTAGAGCTTAGGTGATGGCTGTAAGTAAATTAGAAAAAATAATGATGTATTTTAAAATGTCTCCGGTGTATTAGTTGCAGAATATACAGAAGTTTTGCCCAAAGTCTTCCGTGTATGTGGCACTCAATAGGAAAAGGCAAGTAGAGGAATGTCTCTATCTTGCAGTGTTCTTCATAAGAAGAGTGGAATAAGTAGCAGCCAAATAAAGCTGTTGAATGTATCATGTGGCTTCCTTGAGAAGAGAGGCAAAATAATGCGAGGAGAGGTTTCTGGGATAAGTAAGATGTTTTAATTCTGTTCAGTAGTCACATATTGCTCTTGACATGCTGCATTTACACGTAGATAAAAGAATTCAGAATACACATACAATCACAGCCAAAATATTCTAGAAATAGTAAAAATATTGATTCATGTTCCACTGAGTTTCTTTCTATGTTATGACGTATTATGCTACTGTCAGACTTTGCAGATGTTCAGGAGACTTTTAGCTTCTTTTATTTTTGTCTCAAGTGTCTAGTTCTCCTTTTTTTTAAATGCTCTTCCCCTTGGTGTTTCTATTCTGTAACTAAATAGGCAACACTTTTTCCAGTGGTGGTTGAGCAAGCATCTGCCTTGCAGTTCAGAACCTCTGTCTGTGTGGAACTGCTGTATTTCTGCTCAAATAAAGGTCGTGCATGCTTCCCACAAAGCTTTATTATCAAAGTGATTGCAAACTGCTCAGACAACAGTATGGTAGGAAGTTGTGAAGTAGTTAGTGTGTAGGTATGAAGGAAAAAAACCCCTGACAAATGTGAAGTTGACAAGAGAAAAGTTCAGTCAGTAATAGCTGGATTGTAAAAATGAAAGGTCAAATCTTCTTTCCTAGTCATGGAGAAAATTGTGCTTTACTGTCAACTATCAGCAATAAGTTCCTTCGTATTTATTGTCGTGTGTGTGTGTGAGAGAGAACAAAAAAAACCCAAACAAGAACACCTGTTAATGCTGAATGCTTACCTACAGTTTCCCCAGCTCTGGCATATTCCTGTCCCCATTTTCAGAAAAATGGATATTTAGTTATTCAAACATAACTGTGCATGCTGTTTTTCATCATTTCCTTGTCAGTGTTGCTGCTGGAGAAGACACAAAGTTTAGCAACCCTTGGGAAGCCTGAATTAGTTATATCCACTGCAGAGTTTAGTAGTGGTTTCTTGAATCTGCTACAGGTATGTTTTGTAGCAGTGCAGTATCTCTTCTGGATATGAATAATGAAAATATTTACAACATAGAGTACTCTGTCATAAATATTTGTGTGAGGAAAAAAATCTCAGATTGGGTTTCCTGTCAGCTCTGCAGCTAACAATAATATTCACTTTGTAGTTGCTTTTTCCAGTAATGCTAGTGAAATGATGTGCTCCGCTTGTCAGAGTAGCTCGTTAGCAGCTTCAGAGATCTCCAGGGAGAAGTAGTCCCATTTTTACTGAATAAACTATGTCCAGACTTTGTTGTGCTTTGTGGCTGCAAATCTTAACTACGGTCCCATGTGTTACAAAATGTGTGCAGTGATGCGTTACCTGATCTGTGTTATTAGCAGCCTAGCACCAAGAGAAGAGGTTTTAGTTCTCAACTGATAAAACTGCTGCTTTCATCCTAGCCTGTTAGCTGTGTGGGGGTGTTTTGGCACGTATCGTGCAATCTTTTAATTCCAAACGTAAAATGTTCCTTTTTTTTTTAAGACTGATTTGGTAATCTTGTGTTTGGACAGAGTAAGAGCTGTATTGTAAGAGACTATTTTTATTCTTTCTGGTATGTAATTTTCTATTATGATCGCTAACATATTTGTATCAAATATTCATGTTGGCTACTTTAGCAACTATGGAGGAAGGGTGCCCGTTGCCAGGGTTTACTTAAGATTGGAGTCTAAAGCCAGTTTTTGCATGTTTTGTCATGTGCTGTTAAATTATCAGAATATAGGTGTTTAATTTCTCTTCTGCTGCCTAGCAAAGGCATGCAAGATATGGAATTTGATTACAAATCCACTTAATTTCTTGTATTATTTCTAAGGACTGCAAGTTCACATTGGTGACAATAGTGAAGCTATTACAACTACATTGGGGAAGTTGTGCAGTGTTGCAAAACAATAGCACACAGTACTAAAGGAGAAGCTGAAGATTTGTACAGCAGCTTTAATTTGGGTGTGGCAAAGGACTTTGGTTGTCATCATCTACAACTAAGTGATCAGTCTGTCTTTCAAAACTTGAAGCAGATGCTTGATGGCAAATGAGAGTTTCATTACCCAGAATGGGTAGGAAAGCACCCTTACATATTTTTCAAAGTAACAGTTTGTCTCTGAATGCCAGCAGTAAAGGCAAAGGATTAGACCTACCTGTCGTTAGTAATCAAACCTTCTGTTTGAGGCTTTATTAATAACTTTTTTTTGTGACAGGCACAAGACACTACTTAGTACTAGAAATGCATCCTATGCATGTACACATACGGGCTACGTTAGTGCATTGGCCATTCCAGTATTGTAAAATTTAATTTTTAAAACTCTATGTACTTTTTAACTGGCTTCCAAATTATCTCCACAGCATGCAGCTTTTTTCCTGGCTTCCGAGCTGTAGACATTATTAGCGATGTAAACATTTTATCTGTGGAAGTTTTGATCTTTCAGGGTGAGAAGAGATGGGGGTTTTTTCTACAGGATTGGAGGAGTGGTTTTCTGTGTAAATATAGTCAGTCACTAGTCTACAGAGAAAATAACAGTTTTAGTGTTCCTGAAATAAATGTAAGTTGAAAACTTTGAAACTTGCATCTGAATCTCTAAATAGTCTGTATTCTTCTTACCAGAGTTGAATCTTGTTTATAAATACTACTGCTTGAGTAACCTCCCATCTAAATCAAACATACAGGGTACAACTTGAATGCAAAAACCATGTGGTTTTGGGAGTGGCAATGACATATTTCATTGCCATGAAAACTAACAGGAGAAAAACTCTTTAAAGTTTTAAGTGAGGTTGTATTTGGAGAACCTTACTGCATTCTTCTGAGGAAGTTAAGCTTCTGAAATAGAAGGTATTCCTCCTTAAATATTTAACTTCTGATGCTACTTTGGACCAACAGTGTGGTTACTTTTTCAGCCTTTTGTGATACCAGACTGGGAGTAAATGTATACTGAATAGGTGTCTGATGCTATCCGTATCTAAGCTGTTGATTGCTGCTGACATTGGAGAGCTGAAATAGCCCGTTGCTTCACTTCGGCAAAGAGAACTAACTCTGGATTAATTTCTCAATACCTGTGTTAGTAGATTCAGGGTTTTCTTCTTTTTTCAGTAGTTTTGAGTGATCTGCCTTGGCCAACCTAAAGTAAGAATCTTCCTTTCTTATGCTACCTGTTGCTAGTTTGTATCTTGGGAAGGCTTGCCCCCTCCTTCTGCTGGCCCAGATAAGACTCCATGCTGCAGAAGTAGCCACGTTAAAAAGTACAAGAAGGAAATAAAGCTGTTAAGACCTATGTCTTCACATACACCAGCTTTTTCAGACACTGACAAGTGGCTTGCTTAGTTTGGATTTTTACTAAAATATATCTTTCCATACCTGTGGAGATAAAAAATAGGGTTCTGATACTGATGGTGAATCCTTGGACATGGTCCATCTGCCAGCATAGGTGTCACTCCAGCTTGTCAGCACTGATAAGGTGTTGATTACAATGACGGCTTGTTACAGATGCAGGTGGTGGAGCAACGTGATCCAACTGCATTGGGACTATACCAACAGCATGCAGGCTAGCACAAAGCAGCAAGCCTCAGCAAAAGAAAGCTTGTGAAGGCAGTGGTTACATGGCCTTTCTTCTAGGGCTTTTGCTGTCCAGATTACTTCAATCACTTACTTTTCAGCCTCAGCTAGCAAGACTGCAGTTGGTCAGTATCGATTCTTTTTTTAAAAGTATTATTGCCCTCAATCTTTTGAATTAAATGTTTTTAGCTATAAGTAGCTGCTGTTAGTGAGAATCTACAGTTCGGCCAGTGATTAAATGCTGAATTTTTTCCTACTTAGTTGCCTTTTTCAAAATACACTTTTTATTTGTGTATATTTTTTGGAGGATATTATTACAGGTAGCTGATTTCCAGGTGGCCAGGGAGTTAGTTGACCAATCAACACTATGTAATGCACACTTCACCTGTGAATTAATTGCAAGACTACTGTTAGCAGGAGGTGTGTACCTTCAGGAATATGCTTTCCCCTGCAGTGCGTTTGTGTAGTCTGTCACCCCATTAGTTACACCACTACAGCTGTAAACAGAACCACTGAAATGAGCTGTGTTGTGTGACATCCAGAACTCTGAAAGAAAACAAAACACATGTCTTTTTGGAGAGTTTAATTATTCTGGATCAATGAAAGATCTTTTATTAGTGTGCGAGTGATCTCTTCCTTGCAAGCAGGGGGACAAACTGGTATGAGCACAGAAACAAGGATTTGACTGGAGAAAGTAGTTGCTTGTTCAACTGACTGACAGGAAACACATTAAGCTACATTTTGATTCTGCCTCCTAAAACAGTATTTCAGGTTTGTTTCTATTCCCGAGGTATATTGAAAAGTGTTGGGAAAAACAGCCTCTCAAGTGGTATGCTTTGTAGACTGTGGAAACACCTAGAATTAGAGCTGAAATGGAGCTTTATGTAAGCATTCTGTTAAAGTCATCGAGCACTTCCCTGCTCTTGGCACCTGTTAATGTAGTCTAATCTAATAGGTCTCTGTCCTTCCCTGAAATAATGAAATAAGCAGATTTCCTTCTTTTCTAAGGGCCCTGCAAAGTAAATTTCACTTCCAAAAACTTCCTTAGACATCACTTGGGTGGGGTTTGGGGTTTTGTGTGTGTGTGTGTGTGCATGTCTGGAATGTATTGGCTTCTGGGTGAATTTACTGTAATTGAGCCTACTATTAATCTGCTGAAATTGGAATCTTAATGAATGTATTTTGGATATGTAGACAATACATATAACGAATGATATCTAACTTTATGCAGCAGTAAAGCACCTCATGTTCTTTCTGAACTCTTACTTGGCTTGTCTTACCACATCACCTAAAATGGTATTTTCAGTGGGTAGTTCTTACACTGTCTTTAGGGGAGACTTCAGGGGATTTCAGTTTTTCCTGTATCTGATTATATGCATATGCTTGGACTATAATGCTGCTGCCTGCTTTATTCTAGTTGTCCATTTTTGGTTGGCACAGCAACTTGTAAGAACCATTTTTAAACAACTGTTTCAGAGTCCTTTAATAGCAATGTACTGAAGATGAAAGAACACTGCGTGGTGGTTGCTTAGTCCATCTGGAAACGAGAGACTTGGTTTGAGCTTGGTTGTAGATCCCATGTTCTCAAAATAACTAGAATGTATTTACTGGACAAACAGTAAGGCTACACTCTTACCTCTTCTGCAACTCTGCATACTTAGACGTAATAGGTAGCAGGATCTTCTATAATGTAAAGTTACAAAGCAGTTGGTGTCTCAAAATAGCTCTCAATTCTTCAGTAAAAGTAACTTCCTTGCTGCATGTAACTTGAAAAACTGGTGGGTGGAAGAAAAGCTAGTCCTTTTCTTACAGGCATATGCAACTGAAGGAAGAAAATGAGGGGGAGAGAACAGTCTCCGTACTATATTTTTGGTGCTGTTACAGTCTCCAAATTGTCATGACAACTAATACTATTTTTCTCTTCAGAATCATGAAACTGCACTTTAAGGTCATGATTATCTTCCAGCTGATAAATGCTTAGGATGCATTGTTGAATTCACTGTTTTATGTTCCCTTCTATGGTTACAGTTTTATCTTAGGGAAGAGACTTGCAAAACAGCATATGCAGTTATACCAAATCTCCTTCCTTAAGGGTGACTTGGACTATACAGCCAGATGGCATCCCAAACACTATTGCGTCCGTATGGACAGTCACACTTTGAGCGTGTGGAGCTTTTAACCTCAGGCCATCAAGCTATTTTTGGTGATGAGAAGGAAGTAACAAATGAGCTGATGCTTGGCATACTTCAGATCTGCATCAGACAAATTGTTTGAAATGTTTCCTTTCTGAGAGTCAGCACCAAATACAGATCTGTAGTATTTCTTTTGGAGCTAGCCTTAGGGATATCTGCCACACAGGAAATTTTACATATGGGTTATTGCTATGAGCTGTTCTTCTGTGAGCTTCCAACAGCTCAATGTTACCATAATTTCATCAGCAGTACTAGTCAGTTGTACTGAAGATATTATCCAAAGCAGTAATTTTTACAGCCATGTAAAGGTAGTACAAACAGTAAAAATTGATTATCCTGATGCAGTAGCCTAATCTTGATTTTTGAACTCTGCAAGCCCAGTAGGATATTCTGAAATCTGTCCTGGTGCAGTCATGGAGATGTATGTAAGTAAACTAGATACTGGAGCTTTTTTTAATTTTTTTTCATCTGCAGTTCACCATAGCCCCCTTCTTAATTCTCTTTAACAAGGCTTCTGTACGTGGACTTGCTGACTAATTATAACAGGGAATGTGACACATCCAGTCCTATTAAATATCAGAGTAGTGATTCATCAGGTGCTGAGTAACAGTCAGTGGATGTATGAGACTTAAAGGAAGAGGAAGCATCTTTCTTACTGTACAACCTACTCTTGTGTAATTGTTGGATCTATGTATTTATAAAATACTCAGTGGAGAGATGACTTTAAGAGATGAGGTGGTCTGTATAGTCTTACTTTCTGGTGTTCTGTTAAAGCCTGTGCTGTGGTTCTTAAGCAACAGCACATGATATTAAAACTCAGAACGTAAAATGTTTCAGCATGACAAGAACTGCAGTTACGCATTCCAAGTGGGTATTTTACTTTCTGCTCTATTATGTATTCCCATAAATGGCTACAGTCTGGACTAAGTAAGTTACTTGTCAAGCCTGAAGCAAGAAGTGCTGCTTGGTATGGGCTAATTATGCTTTTTCTGAGATCTTCAGAACTGAAACTTCCCAGAGCTTTGGGCAGAAACAATCCAAATGAGACTGTGAAGAATCACCTTTTGCTCAGATCTCTGATACAGAAACTTTTACCCTGCCCATTTGTTAGTCTTGCAATTCATTTTCATATTTCAATGTTACTCTGAAGTTATAATTGAACATTTTCAGGCCAATTATAAAAGCTAATTTTAGGGAAGGGGATCCAAGCCCTACTTCTGTAGGAAAGCAGGCTGCCTC
The DNA here is from genome assembly GCF_929443795.1 of Astur gentilis. NCBI lineage: Eukaryota > Metazoa > Chordata > Aves > Accipitriformes > Accipitridae > Astur > Astur gentilis. The sequence continues at coordinate 17,842,898 of NC_064904.1, forward strand.
TGCTGCTGAAGGCTGGTTCTGGGAGCCTTCAGAGGTCACTGTCACAGACTGCTGCTGTTAGGGCCATCATATTGAGCCTGCATATGTTGCATGGAGCTCTGAATCAAGTCAGCCAAACTGGGTTGCCCTACTCCCTTGGCATGTTAAGAGACTCACTACTCTGAGTGAGTTTACTCAAAAGTAATAAGACTTAAGTAGGTGCATGTGATATTCTTTGTTTCAAGGAACAGGTCTTCTAGAGCATCACCTCTGCAGCCTCTGAGCATACATGCTTTTTCCAGACATGCCCTGCAGCTGAAGCTACAGGAGACTGACTGGTGGAAGCTTTCAAATCTTGTTGTTTAGCTACCTGATCAGTTGTTGGCCTCTGGGCTTAAACCAAACTCTTCCTCCTAGATATTGTTTAAGACTGGAGGGTCAGGGAGTATCTACAAGTAGATTATTTTTTTTTGCCCCTAGTCCTGTACTTACAGCAGAGCCTCTGCTAGAAGTAAGCGGTTTTTTTTTCTTGAGATTTAATATTCTTTTCTTTTGTTCTGTAACAGATCTGGTCCTCACTTAAATAATAAACTCAGATCCAGCTTGAGCCCTTCTGGAGCTTAGCTTTCACCAAATTATTTGCCTCAGACAGCTCTACAGATTTAGAAAAACAAACATGGTCTTCAACATTTAATCAAAGTTTAACAATGCTGTCATGTCCCACTGCATTTCTAAGTCTTTATGTGGTCAGTGTTGCCATGAGTAGCTGTGGAAACCACCTCCTTTTTGGAAGATTTCTTCCCCTGCTCAACTTCCACTGTTTGACACAGAACAAGTAAATACTAATTCTCAGTAGCAAAATTCATTAAAGTTGGCATTTAGCCTATCAGGTGTGGACTAACTTAGTGAAGCATTATGATGGGTACTGCACAAATGTATAATTAAGTATTCTTAAGTAACTAGATTCAAATTAGTAAGTTACTTGTTAAATGCAATGTGGTTTGTCTCATTGGCTATCCCAGTTGGAACTGCAACTAGGTTAAGGCTACAAAAATAGTTGTAATGAGGAGTTTGCAGTAGTCTTTCTGCTGAAATGAGAGTCCTTCTCGACTAGAAATCTTTTCCAGTGTTCCCTGGGCCTTATTGTTAAAAGGTAGCAATGCTTAATTTCAGATTAAATAGAAGCCTGCTAGCTTTCTGTTTGTAAAGTTAAGGGAAATTTCTATACTAAAATAGCTTATTCAGTATTTTCCTGCTTTTTTCCTCCTTGCGCCCCCTCCTGAATCAATGCAATTTTTTCCCCTCATTCTAATGTTCTTTTTTCCTTTCTGCATGTGCAGTTAATGGAAATTAAAGTAATAGGATTTTTTTTCCTTACCACAGGTAAAGATCAAGTCCCATAAACAGGTTGAGCCTACATTGATAACTTAATTTGGAAAAGAACCTGACAGTAATAGTCACCTTGGTATTGTTTAACTACACATTGCCACAACAGCGAAGACTGCTATGCAGCACTCCGTGCATTTTGCAGTGGATAGTACTACACAATACTCTTGAATTGTTTCTCACTGGACTTAACGCCTTCCCACAACAAACAAAAAATCAGAGCATGCTCTTCAGAGGAGCTTTTTAGATAGCTACTTATTAGAGACCATGGCAACTTGGAAATTCTGAATAAGCAAGTAGGTGGTTCTGTTCCTGCCTGTATCTTCTGACATACTGTGGAACATCTTCCTTCTGCTTTATCTTGTAAATATATACAACTATTCTTGATCTTCTCATTTAACCCTGAAGCCTGACTTCTGTAACTGTTGTTATACTTCCTGTCCCTAATTCTGAATGGCCGTCACTGAAAGGATTAGATGGATGGCTTTTAACTTTCATTTAGCAGTTTGTCAGCAATACTTCAGGTGTAGAATAAAGACAAAGAGAATCAAGTAGACTCTCTGCAGGATGGAAAGGTCAGCCCTCAGCTAATGTTTATAGAGTCCTGAAGAGTTTCCTGATTGGCAGTCACTAATGACTCAAACAGCTGAATCAGCAGTAAACTTCAGTAGGAAACTCAGTTTGGAGAAATGCAACACAGAACTAAAGGCTGACTCAGTGCAACAGCTATACTATTGCCTCAGGAGGAGACACTGGAAGAGGCTGCCTGTCACAGTCATGGTTAATGTTGGCTCAGGCAGGCCTGATGGAGAGAGTTCCAGCAGCCTTTGAAAGCTGTGCTCAGCTGGAGAGGCAAGAGTTGGGTAGCTAGACTGCAGCTAAGGCTTAAACCTGAGCCAGTCACCAAGACAGACCCATCTATCTCTAGTGACTTTCCCTTGTCACAACAAGGAGGTAGAACTTGTATCTTGTAATCCCATTAGAAAAGAGACTGTAGAAGGCCAGGTGTTTTTTTCAAAAGGAAAAAACTGTATTAAAAAAAACAAACCACAAACCTGTAAGGGAAAGCTTTTGTTTTAAGGGCTGGTGATCATTAGCATGTAGTACTAAAGCTGAGGAGTTTGATTCATCAGAAAAGTATGCATTTCAGATGAAGATGACCAATAGAATTTTAACTGCATGTACAAACAAGACTTCAATTTTAACTGTTTTAGGTGGTGAACAGAATGGTTTGTTACCTTGTCTTTCAAGACTTTGAAGTGACTAGAATAGACAGTCTTTTTTCCTAGGAAGTGGGGAAAGAAAGCAGGAAAGCTTGTTTTCAGCTCCTAGGAAGGTCAACAAGTGATAAAGCTGTTTCAGAAACTAAACCTGAATGAAGCTGTTTAGAAATAGTTTAGCATTAATTCCAGATACATTGCTTACTAGATCTCAGCTTTAGAACTTAACACAAGCACTATTTTAAACTGAATTAGTTTTTAATTTCTCCTACTCTTCAGATAAGCCTAGGTTTAATACTTCTGATTAGAAGTCCTTTACATGAACTCTTAGTTGTTATATAGGCTGTTTGGAGTCATCAGCTGTGCATATCACCTTGAAACTGTAAACAGCTGTTTTACACTTAGGTCTGTTCTTTGCTTTTCTGCCAAGAGACATCACAGACTGTCACTATGAAGGACCTGCAAATCCTGATACTGCTTAACCAAGGAATAACCAAGTACTAGTTTTTAATATTAAACTCTGCAGTATAAACAAAAGACTTGTCAAATTTTTAAGCAGATTGTTTTTCTGTACCTGGCCTGGGTCAGATGGAGTGCTGTAGTAAGCAGCAGCAACACCAGCCTGATAATATCTTTCCTTCTTAATGTCTGTTTTGATACAGAGTGCAGTTGCTTCTTAATGATGCTGGCCTACACTCTTTTGAAATAAAAGCTAATGGACGGTAAAATGGAAAATTTATTAGTGCAAGTTGGTCACTCAGTTTCTTCCAGCAAATACATAGTAGCATCCCATGCTTAATACATTATAAACAAACCTGTTCTAAGTTAAGAAAAGTTGAACTTGTCTTGAAGTAACAATGTGTTACATATTGTCATCATCTGATTCATCTTCCTCTTTCAAAGATTCCTATTTTAAAAAAAAAGTTCAATTAAAAAAATACCTTAACAGTTGTTTTATAATTCAGCCTATAATAAGAAAAATGAGTTTTGCTGTAGTTTCACAATCCTCTCAATCTGTCCAAAGCCTTGTTGTATTCAGCAGAGTAGTTCATATCTTTAAGAGGTAATACTGAACACGATCATTACTTTTAGAACAAAAGCAAAGCTGTTAAATGCTGGAAGTCTAAGTTTCTCCAGCTGGTTATCTTTAAAAACTGTTCTAGGCAACATGACTTACTACCTCTCCTACTCACTCATACCCACTGTTGAAAAGTTAATACATTTACTTCTGAAGAAGCATACCACCTGTGCAAACCTGCTGAATTACACTGTTCTTGAAAGAAAACTAACACAGGATTATGCCCTAAACTTCGCTCTTCTCCCTTCAGAATAACATCAGCTAACACTGAAGTGATACATGTAACTACACATTTTCCAGTCATCACAACAGTAGAAGCCTAACCTTCGGATAGTTCCCTGTGCTCTAGACTTGCCTGTCAAGTGGAACACTGAGATGACACCAAAATCAGACCTTACCTTGGCATATTTCTCTGCTTCTTCCCTGATGTCTTTGGGAACAATTTCATGTTTTCCATTGGTTACTGCCAATAAAAAGAGTACATCTTAAGTAGAATTCACACAAAGACCTTAACATACAGAGTGAAGTTAAGAATCAATGTTTTACTTTAGTTACAGAAAGTTACAAATTTTTTACAGTGTTTATAGAAATTACAGAAGTGCATTACTTTCTCCAACCCAGCTGAGTTCCAGCTCAAAAGCTTTATCCTTTACTTCATCATGAACTATGTAGATTCTGGAAGGAACAGAGAGAGTACAGATTAGAACAGATTGATCAATAGGCTAAATATACTTTCTTCCTTTCACAGATTTCTTCTGTTGAAGTACTCTCCCCATGCTTTCTCTCCTGCCCACACACACAAAAAAAACACAAGAGAATTTTCCAGGCTTAATTGCTAGTATAACACCACATTAAATGATTACAGTTAAGATGCAGGTTGAGATGTTCCAGTTATCCTAATGTCATGGTTTAACCCCAGCGAGCAACTAAGCACCACACAGCTATTCACTCACTCCCCAACCCTCCCCAGTGGGATGGGGGAGAGAATTGGAAGGAAAAAGGTAAAACTTATGAGTTAAGAACAGGTTAATAGAACAGAAAGGAAGAAACCAATAATGATAACAATAACAAAATGACAATAATAATAAAAGCATTGGAATATACAAAACAAGTGATGCACAATGCAATTGCTCACCACTCACCGACCAATGCCCAGCTAGTTCCCAAGCAGCGATCCACCCACCCCTGGCCAACTCCCCCCAGTTTATATACTGGGCATGACCTCACACAGTATGGAATATTCCTTTGGCCAGTTTGGGTCAGCTGCCCTGGCTGTGTCCCCTCTCAACTTCTTGTGCCCCTCCAGCCTTCTTGCTGGCTGGGCATGAAAAGCTGAAAAATCCTTGACTTAGTATGAACACTATTTAGCAACAACTGAAAACATCAGTGTTATCAGCATTTTTCTCATACTGAACCCAAAACATAACACTACACCAGCCACTAGAAAGAAAATTAACTCTATCCCAGCCAAAACCAGGACACCTAATTAGAACAAACATTAAGATTCAAATAGTGCAAAACCAAGGCTATGTCATCATTGTCTGCTTCCACTAGATCAGTTATAATACAGTTAGGAGTGTCCTATGTTTCTTCTCTAAATCTTATTTCAGTTTACACTTAAGACTAAATCCCTGAACTGTAATATCTTGTGTCTAATTAGAAGCCTGTACATAGATCTCCATATAGACTGCCATGCTTATGGCAAACATGATGGTAATCAGCACTTAAGCTACAAGTGGTATGACAGTATATGTGGTACCATCCAGAATAGTAAAATCACTCCTTAGTCCGTGGGATAAATGTTACACTATAATAGCAATACTGATTTGACTGCATCATAGTATTCAGTCCTCAGTGGCACAACACGTGAACAAACCATAACACCCCTGAGTTCAGACATACACTCAAAACAATAGTAGAACATATAATAACTTGTGGATTCACTTATTGAGAAGGTTGTATTCCTTAGTTTGTTTCAGAACGCATTAGTAAGACAAAAGCTGAAAAATACCAGCTATTTCTAGCCAACATAGAAAGCTTGGAGATAGTGGGGGAAGGAAGGATACCTTCAGCACCACACTAAGTACTTCCAATTAAAGTTTGATAAAAGTATTGTGAAGCATACCACTACAAGCTCTTGAAGAAATCATTACTCTGGACTCTGGCTAGTATTTTAGGATTAAAAAATGATTAAAATCTTTGCGACCTTGCTAAATGCTACTAAGGAGCTGAATTTGAGCTGAAAAACAGAACTATATCTAGAGCTGCTGTTAAGTTTTGAGGTGAGGCAGAATTAAAGAACAGAAGTCTTTTCATTATTTGAAAATCTGTGACTTATTTGTGCCATTTCAGAACTGCTTTGAGGTCCTTGCTAGGTTTCAACAAGAGAGATCCCACAAATTCTTTCCTCTAGCTGCTGCCATGACAGCCGCAGACACAAACTCTGAAATAAACTCACATGCTGCAACACCCATGACAGAAGCATATTTATTACTTCTTTATATCCTTCTAAGCCATAGCCATAAAATGCTGGAGATTACCATTTTGCAGCTGCAGGTTATTAATTTTGTGACAAGCACAGAACACGTCCATTAAAATGAAGCGTTGTAGATACCTGAAAGGATGCTTGTATTTGTTTGAAGAGATAGTAATTCATAAAGTATTTTCAAGATAGCTTACTACTGGCCAATTCACGCTCTACCTAGCAGAAAGTCTTCTCTCTTCCTGGTACCTTTTTCCCCCTCTCTAGTACATGACTTACTGAATGGTACCTTTTTTTTTTCCCCCTGTAAATACACTATCCTCACATAGAGTTTGTGGGATTGGGATAGCATTAGTGACTACAGGCAATCATATCACTGATGTGTTCTGCTAAATTGCATCAGTAAATAGCAAATTAAATATTTCCAGTCTTTTCATGTGGTATCAAGCTTTATCATTTAAATGAGACCAGCTATACCCTATACACATCTTTAAACAAAGAATTATACTTAGCTTCTTTCCTAAGCACTTGAGTCTTTTTTTAGGCAAATAGGAAGGCTGGGTCAAAGACCTCAGCTCCATTTCTGGACTGCTACTTAATGTCCGAAGCACCAGTTCATTGTTCAATCCGCGTAACAAAGCGTACAGCTCTTTCTTCAGAATCAGGACACCAAGGAGTTTCCCCCATCTGTCACCTGATTTATGTATTTTAAAACCAGTGACTGTATTCAGACAGTGTAACCTTTAATCCACGGGTGCTACAAGTAAGCACCCTGTAAGAAGCAGCAGATGAGATCAAAAGGCATACTTCTTGCATCCTTCAACATTTTTCAGTACTGAGTAGCATACGTCATCTCACAGGAAGAGAAAAAATATTAAAAGCAGAAGATACTACAGTCAGCATGAGCACTCATCTAGTAGAAATGAAACCTGGTACCCAGTTTAAAAGGAATAGTTTCAGTTTGAAACTATAGCAAGCTCACCAGTACAGATTTTTGTTGAGCTGGAAAAACAGGTTGGAGACTTACATTTTCGCAACCTCTTTAACAACATCACGGCAGGTCATTTCCTTCATCTGTAGACAAAAAAATACACAGCTTAAGAGAATATACTGGTTTCCATTTCCACAAGGCCAGAACACGAGTGGCTGCGCACATGCCTAATGAGCTTACTGTTCAGTAGTGATAAAAGTGACAAAAAGTTAAGAGAAGAACTAAATTTATTCTCTATGATGAGTCTTTCAGCCTGCTATATGCAAGTAATTCTTCCAGTGAAGAATTTTACAACTGAAAGTTTAAAGCACTCATCAGCTGGAAGCTTAGGAGCTGAACAGATAAACCTTAGCATCGTAAAAGCTTGACTTGTTCTTAGATGCTTTATGATCAACTGACATAAAATAACCACATGTACAACACAGAGCAGGCACTGTATTTTCTTGTACAATATTCATATTCTTTCTAGGTAGTATAGTAATACTTTCGGTCTTACCAATATTTTCTGCAAGCAATTCTGACTTTTAAGCAATGCCCTACATGGAGAATATTGTTCCAGTGTTACCTTGCTCAGGCATGCAGCTGGTTGTTACCAGCATCTCATTTTCTATTCTCTCACTGTTATATCACAGTCTTTCAACAGTTTCACAGTTAATCAAAACAAAGTCTCATGCCAGTTTCCATGACATAATAAACTTATGGTTTATAGGTCAAATCTTTTGCCAGTCAACTCTTCTGGAGTACGAAGTAGTAATACATCCTACTGTATTTCATTAATGCAGGGTTGAAACAAGATTAGCCTCATTTCTTTTCTCAAGGTTTCATTTGCACAAACCAGATAGACATCAGCCTTTGATACTGCACTCGCAAAAAGGCACCTGTCATTATTCATTGGAACCAATGGGACATCAGTCACAAAATACAGTTCAATGCATTACACATTATACTGACGCTTTCCCTAGCATAAAATGATTTTCAAGTTCAAAATAAGTTATTGTTTCTTTCTTTCCCCTTTGTTTACACTGAGCTCAGAATGTAATCCATTAATTATTGTATTTTACCATCTCTGTCCAATTCTCAAAGTGTTTTCAAAGCCGTAGTACAGAAGCTAGTTTTGAGACAGTAGTAAAGGAATTAAGACAACAACAGTTGTTTGTTCATGTTGAGTGTCACAGCACTCTCTGGGGTGAAGCACACCTCCATGGAAGCAATGGGCCAGAGAAGAAATGCCCATGCCTGGTTAGACAGACATGCCATCACAGTCCCATCCCAAGGAGCTTCCTGAACAGACAGGGACCCATTGCCCCAGTTTTCATTTGTGACACTCAATTCCGTAACACACACAGAACTGGCTGCCACGTGCAAATATAACTTGGGTCGCACAAACAAATTGCTGTGCGTATTGATGCATATGAAGTTAGTAGTCAAACAGGAAAACTCACTGGTCTGCTACTATCATGCATATTTACAAAAGAGAAAAGTGAAGTAAATTTATTTTTTGCCGTTATCCTTTTCCCATCCCAGGTATGTTAATTCTGCAGACAATAAGAGTAAACACTAACAGTTTATCAGAGGAATTAATTACGATTATGTCCATGTATCAAAGAGTTGTACATAGCATCAGAGCTACATGAGAAGCACTGTAGAAGAGACCAAGAGATTCAAGTACTCTCCACATGACTACAAGTTTTCCCACAGCTGAAGATTATCAGACATTTGTATAAGATGCAACAGATCAATGCAGTGTTTTCTGCTTGCACCCTCAGCTACATATGAGGGTTTCGCATACTGTGCCCCCCGCCAGATACAGTATCTGCTCTTCAGTACCTGTAAGGCAGGTTTAAAGTTCTGACTATCTGCTTGCCTCTTACTTTCCACCTGTAGTCATCTCTTCCACCGGAACAAGTCTTAGTTGACAGGCTACTGTAGGCGGTATCACCCCACAAAAGCTTTTGCACTTCTATCTTTTTCCCATTTCAGTTTTGACAAATTCATCTCTTCAAAATTAACTCTGACCTGGAAACCTGCCCAGTCTACAGTTAACAAAAAGCATCAGCATGCAAGACTGGACTTGCTTCACATTGCTGTGACAAGATCATACACATTACCGAAGACATTCTGCAAACAAGCCATTAAATAAATGTAGTTAGGCCATATGGCACACCACTGTTCCCATGTACTAAATTTTACCAGCTCTACTGTAAAATTCAAGCAATACACACCCTTATTAGCTGTACAAAAACTCAGTCAATAAAACAAGTTTTTGAAAATCCCAGTACTGCACAGAAAATGAAATTTTTAAGGTAGATTATATATTACCCAACATTATCTTTCTGCCAGTTTGCACACATGGCAATTGAAATTACGATTTTTCGGATGCCAAGATTCCTGTATCACGATCAGATGATGTTGTAGGCTTCCTGCTTCTGATTTGGTATTCAAGCATCTGACCAGATTCAAGACTGAATGAAGCAAGCCTAGGAACATGGTAATTTTTCTTGTCATTTTTCAGTTTTGATGCTACAGCACCATCAACAGACTATTCTTGAATGCGTGACAACCATTTGAACTGTGAACCTTTCCACAAATAGCTGTGATCTACTTCTGCAGACCAAAACCATAAATAAGATGCTAGCAGAGTACTAAAGAATAATTACATGAGACAGACCAGGGTTGTCCCATGTTAACTGTCTCCAATTCCAAAGGAGTCAGACATTAAAACACAAGAGAAGGACAGATGTCTTTTAGGATTCTAACATAATTCTAAATCAGCTTAAGGCACAATTTAGTACCATTTCAGTAGTCTTCTCCCCCCAGACAAGTTTTACAGAGCCAGCTGCTTGCAGGCTTCTTCAGAAGGCTACAAAACAACTTCTTGGTGTGCACTCACAGAACTTTCTTGTAACGCTTCAGAAGGTATAGTATTGTGCAAGCAGGAAATGCTGAAAAGAAACGGCTCTTTTTGGTATCAGTGATGGTGTCCTGTATAGTTGTACTCTTCCTAGTGTTCAAAGCACTAAGTCCTTTTCATCAGACATGTAAAGATGTTTTGAAAGGTGTATTACACTCAGTAACAGTGAGCTACGAACACTATCTTACCTGGCAAGGATTTTATTTTTCTCCATCACATTTTCAGAGTCATAACATTCCAGTGGTTCAGCATTCTACAGTTCCACTCATTGTCCTTAACAGGACCAGCTTCTTTCAACTTTCAAAATACAAGGATCATCTAAAACTTTTGCAAGAAATACATATACCAACCTGTACAATGCTGCCCTAAGGTTGTAATTCAGAATGAAAAACTTAGTTACACTTTCATATTCACTCAATGACTTTGCTCGCTGGCATGCATGGGAGCATATGTTTATGCTTCCCTTTTTATACATGTGCACTCCCTATGGATTATCCATTGCCCAGGGGCAAGACTTCAGAAATACTGCTATTATAGAGGCTAAAACATCTCCTAGAGTGTACAAGAAAATACTCCATCTCCTTCTCCTGTACCTTACATATTCTAGGCATCCAAAAAGGTAATGTAATAAGGTAGGAGCATTTGTCTTGAAACGGCACAACAAAACTGTAACATCATACCTGAAGTTTTTCTATCTCTGTTTTTGCAGCCTGCCTGGCTTTACCAATGGCACACCCCCAATAACCCTGAAAGAAAAAAGAAACCAAAAATACGCAAATTTCATTAAATACTAAGCCCTCTACAGTTCTTACTGTCACTTAGCATATGACAACCCCCACCCTACTCACACAGTGAGAAGGCTATATACAGTAAACCTTGGTATTATTCTCTCTTGGGGCACATTCCCAAATTGTTGAATCGAACCTAATTAGAAGATTAAGTACTACCACTGTTGATAGAAAAGAAGTGCTCAGTAGTTCCTGGACAGTGTTTCTGCTCAATTTGTTGCAATAGGCAATTTTTTAAATGTTATTATGGTAAATCGAAAACTAGAATGCTACAGTTCTACAGGATCAAAAAAACCCAAACCCACCTACCATGAAAATATGTTGAAGTATAAGCACATAAAAATTAAGCACTTCTGTTCCCCTCAACAGTTATGGTATTGGATATATTGCAAGAAAATGAAAAAAAACCAGAACAGTGTGAGTGTGTATCATCCTGTGTGTAATACACAGCTGAAGAGGCAGCACTAACAACAATTAACAAAAGTATCTATTTTGATTTGACTTGCTGTTAGCAGCCAGTGTCAGAGTAGCAGCCCTCTCATCTGAAACTCTCTCGTACCCAGAGTACGTAGTGAATGGGGTATCACTACAAAACTTGCCCTTTTGGGGCAGCGCATGGGACTTTTCATTGGATATAGCCAGGTGGAATGAACTCCCAAATTTCTGAGAGACAAGCTTTACATTAGTTCTCGGAGACTGTACTTCCAAAAAATAAACAATGTGTGTTTAACAAGGACATCCAAATGAGCAAAACCCAGCTCTGTTCATTTTAATCTGTGATTCACCAGAGATCCTCAGAGGCAAAAAGAGAAAAAATTAACAGCTCTTTTGGAACAACACTTACTATTTTCCCAATGAGGAACTTTTAAAAGGGGAACTTAGGCCAAGATGGAATTATTTTTGACACACTCACGTATGAAACTCCTGATGGATCAATCATGTACAGTTGTGCACCATCATCATCATCATAGGACCCCAACATGAAACTGGATGAGAAAAGTAGAATTAGAAACATTTCTTCTACCAACACACACAGAATTACAGAGACTACACCAACTCAGGTTCCCTACGTTCTTCCTGTAGCAAAGCTTCTACTGTCCTGCTACATTATATTAAGCAATTTGTCTGAACAGTTTAGTGTTATCATGAGAGCCCAGCACCTGCAAGCTGCCAGAAACATTTTACTTATCTGTAACTAGACAGCAGATCTCCGTTTATTAGTCCCTTTGTACTGTAAATGCATAGTAGTTGTAACCTACTCTTTAGCTGCCAGGGCAAGCAGGATGATTGCAGAGGAAAGTTCTGCTTTCACCACAAGAACAGATTTAATAGCATCAACTCCTCAACTTCAAAATTTGAGGACAAACTGGCAACCTGTATAGAGGCTTGGCATACTCTTAGGCAAATCTGAGTTCTTCACCTAAGGTTTTACACATGCAAAAAAAGGGAAGGGAAGCTGTTTACGAGATGATTTGTGGGTTACTAATTCCAAGTTTAAAAAAATACTTTATACAACCTAAATAATTCCAGCAATTGTGAAACAAAGGATCCTTACAAATACGGGTATGTTTGAAAGACTTACCTGCAACCAAAAGGTCTGACAGCACTGTATAGTGTGTATGCATGCACATACATAGCCACTCTGTCTGCAAGATGCTAAGCAGAAAAAGAAAAAGAACATTGGAAATGCTTCTTTACAGAAATAAGTAAACCTCAAGTAATAAAATTTAATTCTCGTGTCAAGACCAAGAAAACCAAAAAATCTGAGTGAACTGCACCTATTTCTTACCTTCAGTGGAATATCATAGCCATAGTTGGATCTAAAGTTAGAAGCCTCTTCTCTAGCTATGTCTGCCAAAGAACGAGCATCTGCCAGAAGTCCTGCTACTGCCTGAAATGAGAACTGTCATCAGCTAGGCCAAACACACCTTGCAATAACTTAATAAAATTAATGAACAAAAGTCTAATTATGTGACTCAACCGAGATCTTTACTGAATTCTGTGTACCACTACAAGCGAATTCAATCCAACTAGCCATCTGCTAGCAAGCTCGAAACACATCAGTATGATTATGTATTAATACAGAAAAGAATTTTTTCTCTAGGAAAATCAATAACCAAAATTATCTTCATGTTAAATAGTGTCTTATGATTTGCCATGACTACACTAACCCAAACAATACTTCCTATAATATAGATTCGACAGCTAGTTTCAGGCATTTCTGTCACACAGTTAACAACCACTTGATATCATCCCAATATCACTACTATGGATTAGCCAGTAATCCATACACAAGTCTTTAAAGAATTCAGCTGATTCCCACACTGTTGAGAAGAGAATCTTGTATGCAGCATCTTTTCCCCTTAACACACCTTATTTGTTAACTGTGTAAAAAAGTATCACTTTAACACTTGTGTTTATATTTACATTCAAGTTTGAACAACTGGAATGCTGAAAAGCATTTAAAAAAATTTAAAACAGCCTCAAAATATGTATATCTTCCATTTTAAATTTGGGTTTTACTTATATACATGTGTGCAAAAAGAATAAATTACAGAAAACAGTAAAAAAAAAACCCACCACACTGGCATTTCTGACTCTGTACACAGAAACATTAACATTGTTTTCTTAATTCACTTCTTATTGATTCTCCAATTCATAGATTTCTACTTTTGAGGGGGATCCCTTTCAATTAATGAAAAACAAATATTAAGTAGCACCTCACCATTCCAACATGTCGATCGACATTAAAGAGACGTTTATTGGAACCCTCTTCATAAAGCTTGGACAGAACTAGTTTTTCTACTCCAAAGACAACACCATCTTTGCATCTTATCCCAATTGCTGTACTGAAAGACAAGATAAATGTAAGTTTCTCACACAGAACAGAACTGTAGTGTAAAATATGTAACAGAGAATTAACAAAATACAAGAAACAATGACATAATTCCCCTAGTAGTAGATTTCTTACAGCTCCACTTTAGCATTAAGGACAAGGGGGGAAAAAGAGCCAAAGCTCACTGAACCTGCAAACATTTTCTTAAATAAAGGAGGAGGGGGGTGCCAAAAGTTCCTACCCAAATAGTTTTGAACAGACTATATGTAGGGGTGACATTGTTTGGAGTGATGGCACAGCTGCTGCCCTGTCACCAAGCTGAACGATACTAGTATGAAAACCACAGACTGTTAAAGCTCTCCTTTTGGCAAATTCACTGTTAATCTAGGAGATGCAACAACTTTTTCCTCTAACCCTCAAAAGTGCATCATCAGGCATAAATTACCAACCATGGCATGAACCATGACACAAAATACTTTCACTGATCCTTATTTGGCAGCCTGTGGCTACGATCAGACACTTGGGTGATCCAGTCCATGCCTTGCTAATCAATCCTCTTGCTGCCACTAGTGCGTGGTTGGGATTTCCGCTTTACAGCATTCCTTTGTGTATACTCGAGGGAAGACAGATACTCACAGAGAAGCTGATGTAGCTTTAGCAGAACTCGGATGTCCTCAGTTTCTTGAGGAATACATATAAAGTTGTTATAAATTTATGAGGCCCTGAGCATGTCAGTCTTTCAGTGCCTCAATTCACATCCATAAAATAGGCTTTTAGATACTGCTACAGCAGCTCTACTACCGTAACAGCTAAGCACCTCACACGCAGTAATGAGACCTGCAATCAGATTTTGCCCCAAAGCATAGAATTTTTATTGCCCTTAACACACATGAGTAAGTTTACTGCCTTCCTGTGCACTCTGCATAACATATCTGTTTCTAGCAAGCAAAAGTGATTCCTAGCAAACATGAAAAGTGACTTCTAGTAAGCGAAAGTGATTATACTACTTTTACACTTAATTGGAAGTCTCCTAAAATGAGGCTAGGGACACAGTTGCTGGGAACTAATTTTAACACCACAATTCTATCCGCAATGCCATCATGCTTGTCTAGTCCAACCCCGCTGCTTTAAAAGAGGCCAACAAACATAGAGGTGCAGATACTTGTATCTTACCTACTATTCTCCACAGCTTTCATAGCATACTCAACTTGAAATACTCTGCCATCTGGAGAAAATGTGGAAGCTGACAGGTCGTACTGAAAAAGAAAACACACTACTCAGGAAAAAAAAAAAAAAAAAAGTTATATCCCAGTGTTTTCAGCAGTCTAGTTATTTAAAAACGCAAGACTGTCACCCGCATGACACCTGATGGCTATGAAACACCAGAATCAGGCTGGCCCTTTACATAAGACGCACGAACAAATGATGCAAGCGAACACTAACAACTACAAGAGGTCATCGCATCAGCGCTGGATATACCCACACTTCAAACCCCACCAATCCAGGCATTGCACAGGTCTGATATCACTGTGCATTACACAAACCTTAAAACCTACGGGAACGTTCTGCGTGCCTTTCAAATTTATTTCATAATTTTTTAAATCATGGGTGTTTATTAACAGGTATACATCTGAAGTACTTAAAAGCCCAGAGGCGGGCTCCCTCCCTGCAGGCCCAGCACCGCACAGAGTGCAGAGCTGTGGCTGAGGACCAGAGGCAGGAGAGCGCAGGATCTCCACCACCTCCTGCCGAGAGACCCGCGGCCAAACCCAAACACGCAGCCGCCCCCCCCACCCCCCGAAGGAGCCCACGCCCGCGGTGGAAGGCGGCAGCAGGCCGGGGCTCGCAGGCGGCCGGCCCTAGGTGGCGGCCGGCCCCAGGGCCACCAAGGCGGCTCGCCCAGACCCCCCTCCCCCGGACCTGTACCGTAACCCCGAGTGCGGAACAGAGCGGGCACACAGCGGCACTCCCGGCCGCCCCGGCCCCGCTCCCCGCCGGTTCCTCGCCCTAACGGGCCGCAGTGACTCAGCAGCGGCTCCGGCCCGGGCCCGGGCCCCGAGGAGGCCCAACCGACGGGCCGCCCGTCACCGCCGGACCCCACGGGCCGGGCCGTACTCACCCCGGTACCGATGGAGCTCATGGCGGCGG
Organism: Astur gentilis; assembly: GCF_929443795.1. Classification (NCBI taxonomy): domain Eukaryota; kingdom Metazoa; phylum Chordata; class Aves; order Accipitriformes; family Accipitridae; genus Astur; species Astur gentilis. Next base: position 17,858,717 of record NC_064904.1, read on the forward strand.
CGGCGCCCTCAGCCACGGCCGGACGGAGCTCCCCTCCCCGCACACAACTCCTGCCCGGGCCGCGCTCACGCTCCCGACCGCCCAACAACACGCGCTCCCATTGGCCCCCGTACCGGCCAATCGGCGGCGCCCGCCGTTCTCTTAGCGTTTCCCGGGGCGGGGCGGGGCTGACATCAGCGCGTCATATGGTGAAGGGCACGTGGCGGGAAACTTGTAGTAAGTGCCCGGCTAGCTCAGTCGGTAGAGCATGGGACTCTTAATCCCAGGGTCGTGGGTTCGAGCCCCACGTTGGGCGCCTCGCTTTTGTACATGCGCCCCCAATTTTTGAAGGGTTCTACCCCGTCTAGGTCCGCGACACTAAGGGGAACTCACACCCACCCCGCCAAGCTCCGGAGGGACCAGAGAGACTCCTGAAGTCAAACGTCCCTGGTACAGCCATAAACCTGCATAATTTTGGCAGTGACCGTAATAAATGCTGTGCTGCTGAAAAAAAAAAAAAAGCGTTGTGTTTTTATGAATTATCTGGTTGCAGGAACCAAATGTACATTAATAAAGCAGGAGTAGCTGCGGACTCCCTCGAGGGTAGAGAGGTCTTACAGAGAGATCTGGAGGGACCAGAGAGCTGGGCAATCACCAGCCGTACAAAATTTAACGAGAGGAAGCGCGGGATTCTCCACCCGGGACGGGGTAATCCCGGTTATATGTAAAACCGGGGGACGAGAGGCTGGGGAGCAGCCCCGCCGAAGGAGACCTGGGGGGTTGGGTTGATGGCAAAGTTGAATACGAGTCAACGGTGTGCCCCGGCAGCCCGAAGGGCCGACCGCAGCCTGGGGTGCATCCAGCACAGCATCGCTGGCCGGTGGAGGGAGGGCACTGTCCCAGTCCACCCCGCACTGGTGCGGCTCCACCTCCAGCGCTGGGTGCAGTTTTGGGCACCTCGGTATAAGAAGGACGTCGGACGATTAGAGCGTGTCCAGAGGAGGGTGACCAAGATGGTGAACGGCCTGGAGGGGAAGACTTAGGAGGAGCAGCTGAGGTCAGGTGGCTTGTTCAGCTCGGAGAAGAGAAGGCTGAGGGGTGACCTCATCACCGAGGGGTGACCTCATCGCAGCCTACAACTTCCTCAAGAGGGTCGGATGAGGGGGACGTGCTGATCTCCTCTCTCCGGTGACCAGGACAGGACACGAGGAAATGGGCTGAAGCTGTGTCAGGGGAAATTCAGATTGCACATTAGGAAAAGGTTCTTCCCTAAGAGGGTGGTCGGTCGCCAGAACAGGCTCCCCAGAGAAGCGGTCACAGCACCAAGCCTGTCAGAGTTCAAGGAGCATCTGGATGATGCTCTTAATTATATGATTTAGTTTATGTAGTCCTGCGAGGAGCAGGGAGTTGAACTCGATGATCCTTATGGGTGCCTTCCAACGTGAGATATTCTATGATTCTATGAAAAGGGAGATGAGGCCCCCTGCCCCAGAGATCAGCTCCCACAGACACAGCACGGACACGAGGCAGACTGCCATGGGCCGTGCTCGTGACCATTCCAAAATACTCCTCCTGTCAGCAGGAGTCAGCTCGGCTGGAGTTGTTTGCAGCTGGCTAACACCAACCTTCAGGAACGGCGGCCGGTTCAGAATCAGAAACTTCAGAGGAAAACCTCCAGTTACTGCAGGGGTTTGTGTCTGTCACTGTCCTTCCTGATAAAACAGTTTAGTTCACTGCAAATTTGTCTCCTGCAAGGATCCACGGATCCCTGTCATGCCAGGGAGAGAACTAAAACAACATTTCAGCTGAAAAAAAAAATAAGCCCTATCCTTTTCTACACAATAACACATTTAAGGTGTGATCTCTAAGGGCTTTCCATGGCTAGTAATTCTGAAAAGCAGGTAATGAGTCCTTCTGCACCCCTTTGATGAAATAAGAATCCTGTTTCTGTCCTGAACGGGTCATGGGACTACACTTAAAACCTACCAGGAACATAGGAGTTAGGATTTCTGGTCGTGCAGTGTGAAAGAGCAGCTGTTGAAGCTGTTCAGCGATGCAGAAAGCCCACAGGAGAAGATTAGAGTGGGCAGAACGAAGACGAGGTGGCAGAACATGCTGGGCTTGTGAAAGGTCCCAGAGTACACAAGCACAGCAGTACAGAAATACCCCTGAAAAGGGAAGGGCCAAGAATACTCTGAATTTCCTCAGCCGCAGTCTGCTGCAGTTCAGAAAATGACATCATTGCACCACCACGAACACAGGCTCTGTAGGAGTTTAATCTCCCCTGCATATCCTTCCCACTGAGAACTACTTAGGGGCATGAGTAATCCCTCCCAGCTCCACGGGACTCGTGCCGATGGCAAACTCTTCTTTCAGGAGCAAGCCTCGGTAGGCTCTGGCTCACTTCTTACTGAGGCAAGACACAATCTAGGTCACGGAGCTGCATCCCAGTTATTCACATCATAAATGAAAATGAGCAGCAGAGCTCGGGTCTGAATGTTCTTTATCCAGGCCTAAGGACAGCTCTGTGCACTTTGCAATGAAATAGCATCTATTTAACGAACCTGTAATCGCATCACAGATTGGGAACAAATTAAGAACAGGGATGTAGCAGGCTGGAGGTCGTGGCCTCCAAAACCTGCAGTTTTATCCATTTTGCTTTATTAAGCATAACTGTTGCAATCATACATACTTTCTGAAGCCACTCAGAAAACTACTGATATCCCCAATCCCTGCCAAAAACTGCTCCAGATGGGTCAGCCTCGTGCACTATTGGACTCCATCGCTCCTCCCCTGTTCTGCCCTGCGAGGAGAACCAGACCTCACCCACAGGTTTTCTTGCCAGAAGCGGTTGGATCCTCGAGTCTCCTGCCCAGCCCCGTAGGTGTTATGCCTTGGGAGAAAGGCTGTGGCGGGGCAGTGCAGCTGAGCAGCGTACTGCATAGCAGGGCCCGGCTCGAGGGGACACTCTCGACTTGCATGCAACCCTGTTGTCCTCGGCCTCGCTGCAGGGGAGATAAAAAAGAATTGGTAAGGGGGAACAAACACAGAGTGAAGGTCCTGAACACTCAAAAAAACCAAGGGGAATCCTGGTATTTGAGGAATCTGCTGGGGAATGAACATCCCCAAGCATATTAAACCATTAATCGTAGGCTTACAGAAGCAATCAAGCAAGAGAAGAACCCTAAGATGTAAAAGAATGTGAAATACCGGACGCAATGGGAATAGAGGTATCTGGCTATAGCGTTTAATCCATTTTTCCAAGTCCAGACCTGACAAACAGAACACAACACAGTACGTTTTGAAGAACCTGTTTCTGTGTCACTGCATACCATTCTCATCCTCAGGCTGCCTCAGAAAAGCTCTTGCGCATGGTAATTGCAACTTGTTTGACCTGGAAACCCAGAAAGTGCTTGGACTGGAGACTCTCACATCTGTGCAAAGAGGCACTGGCCAGGCCCTATCCTGCTTTGAGGACTGAGAAATGATGTCTAAAAGATCAATCTCATCCCAGGACTATAAAACAACCATTAACAACAGCTCACAGCTACGCCTGCCTATTTTTCTATGGTTTCTGTGTAACAGCCACGCAGCTCATTTGAAGTAAGGCGGCAGCAACTTAAAAATACACCCACCAGCACCTTGGGAGATAAATCATCCATGTTAATACTATCAGACCACTGTTACCAACCAGCAAAGTCTCGCCTATGACAGACTCTAACACTTTAAGCAGCGATTCCCATATTTTGTGGTTGTTTTTTTTTTTTAATTTGAAAACCATTAAGATAAAAAGGGAGTATAGTCTACCATATGCCAACTAACACCATATGTTAAGGTAAAGCATATACAAAACAGAACAACAAAATCATGCAGAAGGTAACTTAAATGCTGTAGCACATTGCCCTGTGTTAAGTTTCACCACAAGAACGTTTCTTTAAATGTATGCTTAACTTCCAAGAAACGTGCTTCAGGAAGCACAGCAGGCAGTTAGCAGACAGCACAGGGCAATCAGTCGCAAAAAACATGTTTGTGGCAATAAAAGACTCCACCACCCCCAATAATTTTATACGTATGTATCTCCCCAAATCCGAGATAAACAATTACTCCTTAGAGTAGGATTTAAACCTCAGTACCCAACAGATACCAGCAGAATTACCATTTAGCCAGCAAGTCAAGTTTGGCACATTGGCAGCAAGTTTAGCAGTATTTGAGGCCAGGGGAAACCCCCCTCCCAAGATGCGATGCTGCTGAGATGCACTGGCTGGAGTGCCCACCAGGAGCCACAGTTCTGTGTGCAAAGTTAATTCACAGCAGTATTATGGAAGGATAGTGAGAATCGTGACAAACCAAAACCAGCAGCACTAGCAGCAGAATGGAAGTGTATGTGCTTGTTTTCCCACGGGAGTGCTCCTTCTCCTTCAATATGTAAAGTTAACAGCATTGCTAAAAGCCTATTAACTAGCCAACAATCCCTAAATATAGTGTTAATATCCAAATGCACATTTTTCTTCTTAAGCACAGAACTTTGTATTGCGTTTTCATTTAATACTTACTGTTGCGGGACAATGAAGTTTAGTATTTCTGATGGGGAGAAGGAAGGCAAAGAAGTGACTTCTGAACTTGTCACTTCAGTCAGAGATTCGAGGTTTCCTCACACTCCTGTTTATAATTCTCACACAGTTGAATTCTTTCTTGGAGCAGAGATACTGGGAGAGTTGTTAGCTCAGCACTATTTGAGAATTACAGCCAGAAGAGTTATCTGCTAAAAATCTCAAAACAGGACCGTGTCCAGGGGAAATACTGCTCAAGCACCTTTGCTAAACAGCCCCAAATAATCTCCTCACATGTGATTCAAGGGTGGAATAGTTTAATACAGAATTTGGCAAAAAAACTTCCATAGACGTTTCCCATAGTAGACTGTCCTTCATTCTTCTAAGCATATTTAAAAACAAAATATCTTAAAACAAATTCTCTCAGCAGTGCCATTTACTATACAGATAAATAACAAACAACTTGGTATGCTGCAACTCATGATGGTACAGAATTTCTTCAGAAGTGGACAAAATAGCATAGTGGTTGCCAGAGTTAAGTTTTTAAACTGTAACTGGATGTGGTTTTAAACAGTGTTAGTACCTACTACCGTACTCCCCCCAAAACATCCACATGGTTCATATTTAATAGTGTTACACACAAATTACTTAATTAAAAAAAAAGCCAATGCATATACATCTACTTGAAATAGATGAGTAGAATCTTTGTGTAGCATTTAGATGCTTATTTCTCAGTAGAAAAAGCCCTCTTCATTAATGGCGGGGGTGCTTTTCCAACATCAAACATCATTTCCAGCGGAGGATTATTAAGACAGCACCAGTCAGGTATGCGGCCTGTCTGGCTGTAATATTCTTTGGACACAGACCGGCTCCCAAGTATGTCCTGGAGTGCTCCAAAAATGGCTCCTACATTATTGGGGGGAAAAAAATAATGTTGCATTAATTTGATGTATTGAATTTTTTTCCACTTCTTCCCATTAAGAATCTCAACTATTCTTTTTCAGCTCTGTCCCAAAAATTAAAGGAATGAAAGGATCTAGGCACTCCTTTTCAGTAGCCCAGCTAGTCCCAGACTGCTTCAGTTTATGTCCCTTGAAAGTAACTGAAAATAGAGAATCATCTAGTCTCTGCTGAGAACAAAACTGGCTTAGCTGACCTGCTTCTTATGACAAAATTTCCTATAAGTTTTGACTTTTAAGCACTTCAAACAAACCACATCGTGTTGAAGGAAATTTACTCTCCTCAAAAAGTGTCACACAATACCCATAAGAAGTTTACGCAAGCTGTGAGAAGATTCAGACCACCGCAGCTGACTAGCACTGCCAGCGAAGAAAAGTATCAGAGAACTCGGTGCATATAAATCATTCTTGTTTTCTAATCCTAAAAGTAGACTCAAAAGGTTTTAAAACTAAAATTTTGTAAACATTTACATTTCAAAGCATATGGAACTAAAATCTACCTTTACAGTTAAAGTTAGTTCCTCATAGATACCAGAGGGGCTCAGCTTATTAACAGAAAGCTTAGAAAAGCATGAATTCTTATCAACCTCAGAACCTTCCTTGAAAGAGTTGCTAGCAACAGAAAGCCCTTCTTTTTCCCTAACAGCAGCCAAAATCCATTGCAGAATTGCTGTATTTGTTATTGGCACTTGCAAACAGCACAGGGAGTCAACAGCCTCCAGCCTCTCCATAGCTCACAGCTCCTCAGTGAGTAATTAAACCTGTTTTTTCAATAAGCAGATCTTCCTACATGCAGCAGGTCTCTGCTCTGCCTAATTACTTTACTGGTGCCACCATATGGCGGTAGCCCTGTACTGCACTTGAGTCAACACTACATCTTCCACATCTCTGTTTCAAATTGCCTGTCTCCTGTTTAAAGCTCCCATAGCCTGCAGTGCCATTCTGCCCACCAAATGTCCCTGAGGGAGCTTTACTCCACACAGCTTCTTCCAGGAGGGCATAACAATTCCACAGAGCTGAAATAGAGCTTGATTTCAGTAGTTCACCTCGTTTTTACTGCTATTTATTCATTACAAATCCCACTTGGGAGATTTGTTTTTCACTTTGTACCTTTGCTTAACGGTTGTTTTCATTCTTACCTCCCAGCCAGGCCACACAGTTGGGTTTGGCAGGTGGAGTGTGAATTCTGAAGGTTTTAGTGGCAAGTGCTTCTTTGTATTTTGGTTTCTCTATCAGGTATCTGATTTCAGCCATGAGCCTGTGAAGGAATCCTGGCAACATAGCCGTCCCACCAATAACTACCAAGTTCTCTGCCAACTGCTTCCTGGTGTCTATTGGACACTAATGCAAACAGGAATAAAAAAATTTTAACTGAAGTTGCATGAACAAGCATTCAAAGGCCTGTCAGAAATTCACTCAGTCTTTCTATGCACTTCAACTGCTGTTTTCTTATGCTTAGCTGAAACATAACCAACACAATTTTTTCCCCACACTTCCCAAGAAAACCAGGCTTAAGGAACTGCCCAGTTCAGGCTTTTATGGGCACGCTGTGAGTCCCTGTAAAGCCTTTCAGCTGAGACAGGCCAAGACAACAGAGGACAGAAGTATCAGTGACAATAAAGCCCATGAGTTCTGGGAGAAGATGTGCCAGTGAGAGGTGAAGCCTCAACCAGTGCTCTCGGAGAGGGAAAACTGTTATATATGAGGCTGATTCTTTTTAGCTCCATGTGGGAGAAAGGTGCTGCAAAAGTCTCAGTGGCAGAAAAGGTTCCTGCTGGAGCTTGCCTTAGGCATCAGATAATCCACCCAGAAGACACAAAGGCATGAGAAGACCACGCTTTGTCACTTCTGCCCCTCATAAACAGATCTGTGCTATCCCTTTGAAAAAACTTCCAGAATGCTGGTCCTCTCGTCCAGAGGAAGTAACTGGACGCTATTTAAGACTTGTAAATTTAACATTTGTCTTTCCTCCTGCCAAAGAGTGATGCAAGGTAAATGCCTAGAGGTACAGAGGTGAGGGGTCCAGGCACAGATATTGCTAAACAATTTGTTTTCATAAGGAGTTCTAATTGAAACATTTGTCATGTCATCCAAGCCTATGGCTCTCCAACAAATTACGTCTCAGCAAGCTAATTTAAATGGCATCAATAACTACAGAAAGTCAGCTTTAATAACATACATACACCCACCACATAATGAAAATTTCCATTTATAGTGGTTTTCTAATGCATTTTTTTCCTAAATATAAGAAATGAAGCATTTGTATATGCCAAGAAAATTTTCTGCAATAAATCTAATATACTGCCTGTAATACAGATGTCCAAATTAATTTTATTCTATCTTAGGTAAACCAGCAGTCTGCAGGACTCACAAAGGAGCGAAACACCTTGAAAAAAGAAGAAACAGAATACCTGTGTCATTTCAGTTTAAGCAGTGTAATTCCTACACTACCAAGCACTAGCTACTCCTCCATCATTACATATGTAGAGCCCCACACCGAAATAAAGGCAAGCTAGTTTATTACTTTTGCTGAGCCGTGAGCACCACGTTTCTTAGAAAACTGCCCTAGACACATTGCAGTATACCAAAGAGTAAGAAAAGAATCACAGAGTGGATGACACATGGTGACTTACTACCTCAGAGAAACTCATCATGTGGCAGAACCCTAGGAGTCATGCTGTGCTAAAAGCTTTCCACCAATTGCAACCTGCAGTCCAAGGGTGTTACTCTAGAATCATTCATAACAGCAGGTTCTCTAAGGCTGGAGGCATTCAATAAATTGCTTCTAATATAAAGATACCTGAATGAGTGAATCTAAGATCAAAGTGGCAACAGATGTCTCTTCATTATCCTGTTCAAACAGTATTTCGACAACAGAGTCTCTGTTGAAAAGACAGGAAATGAGTGTTAATGAGAAGCAATACTACACTATGAGCTAACACGAACAGCAGAGCTGGAAATAACTACAGACTTCCTGCTGACAACACTTCATCGCTACTTCTTCTATCACACAGTCCATGCACCAGGCGGTGCCAACGGGGAGGAGACAATGCCCCGTTCACTTCGCTAAACGTGTCTCATCATCATGCATTAATACTCCATATTTCTGCTTCCCCCATCCCTCCAATCTGTTTGCTCTCATCCTCAACTGTGAGCTCTCTAGAGAAGCTGACACCTCTTATTATGGGCTTGCACTGTGCCCAGCACAAAGCCATTATTTGAGAGACATTAAAAGCATATGCAAGTGTTTCATTAAAGTTCAATTTTACGAAAAGTTATGTGCTTTTACAGTTGAAAATATATCCTCCTATGGTATTTCTCACCTGATGGAGCCAACTACATGGAGAATCTTTTCTCCATCTAAAGGATAGTCCACGTCTGGAGGTGGTGAAGGACGCTAGAAATAAAAACATACGTGCATTATTTTAGAGGCCAAAAAAGCTACATCCAGGCCAAAAAGACTAGGATAAGCTTCATTCTCCACCCACCTCAGCACTGCCATCAATGTTGAACTTGGCTGCCTGGATTTTCAGTCCACGTTGGAGATCACTCACAAAACAAGTGCGGACTTCATAAAAGAAACAAAAGGAGCAGAAGAGACACTTTGTTGGATCCTTTCATCAGTAATGAAGACAATAATTTTGCTTAATTTAGACAAGAATACACACTTTAGGCCCTTGCTGGTCCAAGACATTATCAAATAAATGCAAAGAAGAACTGTCTCCACACTTCAGCAGAGTTCAGATGCTATCTAGACCACGATTTTAAAAGAAGCTGATATGGAAACTATGCTAGGACAGGCAAGATTTCTCTCTCAGACAAGCTACATAAGACTTAAAGATAGGTGGATGTTACTATTCATGACTTCAGTTACCACAAGGTGCCAGGGGTTCTGCTGTCAGCATTCTGCTGTCAAACACACCACTGCAGGTCTTGCACCATGGCTTCAAATAAGAGACTGCTCAGCAATGTTTTGCCTACTGCAACTCTTCAGCACTCCAGAGGATTTTTTTTTTTCTCCAGGCAACACTGACAGAGCACAATTTCCTTTGTATCCTAGCTGTTAGTCTTATTATATACTTATTTATTTGTATCTGGCACAAATGAGTGTGTTCTTCATAAAGGGCTGTCACAAAGAAACAACCCTTCAATGCACAGGCAAGCATTATTTCAACCCTAGCATATATCTGGTTCCAAAAGACTGCATAAAACCCAGAGCTGACCAGAAAATTACATTCAAGTCCAGGAATTAGAAGAGCAACTTCCATTTGACAAAGCACCACCTGCATTTAAGTTATTTTGCATTTGACTGATGGATTTCTTGCTAATTTGGCCCAAGAGATATTGACTAGTTGCTATTTTCTACGATTATATATGTTTTTAAATCTGTTGCACATTAAATGTTACATAGGAATTAATCCAAGTTCTGCCCAAAGATAGACTCTATTTTTTCTGGTGCAAATCTAGTCCTTGACTCATCTTGCCTACCTGATTAACATGCCAAAATGTCTTTTATACATACTTCTTTTTTTTTTTTTTTCCAAAACTGACTTTAAGGTAAATTGAGCCTTCCTAGTTAATTTAGAAACAAAATTAACCTAAAACATTCTTATGTCATGATGTTAAGACTGCTTAAATGTTGCATTTGCAACCAAAACACATCTATGATAACAGGTTTGGAACATTAGATCTGCTAACTCTTTAAGTCCCATGTAGAGTTCACATTGTACATATTCATATGCAGCAAACAAAACGTCAGTAGTTAAAAAATGCAACATGAAGTTAACCTGATGTGGTGGTTTAACTAAGTACCACACAGCTGCTCGCTCACTCCTCCCCCCTGCCCCAGTGGGATGGGGAGGAGCATCGGAAAAAAAAACCCCAAAACTCGTGGGTAGAGATAAGAACAGTTTAATAACTGGAATAAAATTATTATTAATAATAATAATAATAGTAGTAGTAATGAAAAAGGAGACAATGAAAAGAGAGAGAAGTAAAACCCAAGAAAAGATAAGTGATGTGCAATGCAATTGCTCACTGCCTGCTGCCCACTGCCTAGCCAGTCCCCAAGCAGCGATCTGCCCCTCCAGCCAACTCCCCCTGGTTTATGTACTGAGCATGACGTCCTATGGTATGGAATATCCCTTTGGTGTCCCAGCCAAAACCAGTACACCTGACCTGCTGATCACGAGATATGTACAAGAGTGTAATACCTTTTCTGTGCTAGTCTACCAAATGTACCTACGAGCTACACCTTAACAACACATAGGCTAAACCTGAATGAGGAGTTCAAAATGGTTTTGGTTTTGCTTTCAAAGAGGAAGAACACTGCAAGTTCTTCCAGTAGGTAAGAAATATGGTAAACAGAGAAGATAAAATAAATTCCTAAATGTAAAGTATTGCACACTTGTTATTATCATACTCTACTGCACAACTTAATAAACTAGAGTCTCATGAAGCAGAAAATTTTACCTTTTATATCCTCTACTATGTCTTCTGGAACTGAGCCTGAAATAAAAAAATAACTTAGAACAAAAGCTTTTTAAGTAGAAAGGGAATTTAAGAATGATACTAAGTTTGATTTACATTTAGTACATTAAAGTTTCACTTTGACAGCAACTTTTAAAGATTTCTAAGGAGGAAAGAATATTAAGAACAGAAATAAAATGTTTGTCTTCTCTCAAAACAGACTGAAAAATTACTCAGAACTCTTATCTCAGCCTTCATTCAAACCTGCTGCTATGAGTGGCTTATCATAAAAATAATATACTTGTTAAATACAGAGAAAGAAATCACAAAGGTAGATCACAAAAGATGCGGTGAATACTAAACGCATTTTATTCACTCTTAGTATTAATCCACTTTCCCTAGTGCAAGTTCACAGCACATATGCTACATCAAACACACCTTACCCATCACAGATGGAAGGCTTTGTCCTTTGGCTAATCCTGTATCAACTGTGCACTGCTCCAACAACTGATATTCCAGCTCCCTAAAACATTGCACATGGAGTTAGTTAAAGATGGCTATTAATTCAGGCTGATTCTCTACATTATGCTTAAGGGACAGCATTTCTTCCCTTCAGTTACATTTGTCTAAATATAAACTAGATGCAGATATAATTTCCACAGCTTTTACTACATCAACAAAAGCCAAACAGTGGTAACTTTAAAAATCGGATGCTGTCACAGCAACAGTTGATTTAAGTGATGTTCAACAGGAATCTTTGCTCATTAGTCAGATGAACTTTCACAAATCATTGGTAACCTGGAACATATAACTCTGAACTTACTTGTGGATAGCCTTTCCTCCCAGAGGAAGAGAACCCCAGCAGCTCAGAATTGGAATTCCCTCATATATCTATATGAAGATCAGGAAATTCTCCTTTTTTTGTTATGAGTTTTCAGTCTGCTGGAATTGTACTGGAACTAAATGCTTCTTCCCCTCAACAATCTCTTGCATTAGCTATTGGAAACACTTTTTAACTGCTTTTCTCCAAAACTAATTTCTAGTACATAAAGCCTGAAGTTATGAACCACCCTTCCCAAGTTTCAAAGGAACACAGCATTAGCATGTCACCTGTGAAGAGATTCCCCAAGTCATGGTATCTTACAGTCAAAAGCCAGACTGGCTGATCTGTTCCTATCACTTTTTAGCACACTTGAAATCTATAAAAATACCACCTCATCATGACAGCCTTCTTGCTGAGAATCTTGTTTGTGTATTATTAAAGGATACAGGCAGCACCAAGCTTTCTCTATATCCACAGTCTAGCACCATGGCAGAATTGATCCCAAGTGTCAAGAGAGACATTAGATGACTTGGAGCAAACAAAACTGAAGGTACCTACATGGAAACCAAAAGAACAATTGACAGAAGGGGGCAAAAAGAAACAAACCAGCCAAAGTACTGATGCTTTTCCCAAATGTCATATTAAAAGCAAAACTCAGACAACTGTATCTTGAGGTATCCATTTTTAACTTAGTTTTTACAGTAGTGTAGTAATGAACAAAATACAAGAGGATTCTGAATTCTGTGTTCATCTTATTTGTGGTACATATCAGTTATCTCAGTAATAATGAATCTTGGAATGGGCTTGTAAGAAAAGCAAGTGTTAACTATAGAACTCTTCTTAAGTCATAGATCAGGTTTCCGATTGTCACTGAAAAGAAATTAAAGAAACTAAAACACAGCTACTTGAAATTTTGTATAAAGTCTTGAAGATGTGAACAAAGGTGCCAGAAAACCCATAAAAGTGTGCCTTTCTCTCCGCCAAAATATGACTTTCCCAGTCATTTTTGACAACCAATTTTGCATGGGACTGCTTTATCTGAGACTTTTTTTTTTCTGTAAGGGGATTAGGAAAAAAAAACCTCAAATCACTCAAATCTTCCAGCAATTTCAAGTCATCAGGAAATTTTATCAATAGCAGGAAAGAATTATGCAGAAGTTTAAGATTAGTTGGTAAAATGTATTGTGGAAGCACAGTGAAGAAGTACTGCAGACAAACTGGTTTCACCGCTTTTTATAGAACTTTAACCTTTGTTCTATCTGAATTGAAGAAGTACAGATTCACCTCCAAAACATTTTTTAGAACTAAGCAGAATTAGGTTCAGACATCTCTTCAAAAAGACTGATTAAGCAGGCAAGATAATAAATTTCAGGTAAGCTCTTATCTAAATGAGTACAGCCAGACATTAGATCATGCGCTAGCCAAAGATATTGACTGTGGTAGAAGTGATGAGATTTGCTGACAGAGCACTAACAAGTGTTTAAATATAAATTCTGGCTTCAGGCAGTGCTCAATGGGGATTATTGGATCTGTCTGGAACAGTGTGATGTGAGCTGTATTTTCATACAACCCTGAGAAACTTGCGGATTCTTTTTGATATGTCCTGTTTTGTGGCCTCATGAAGAGTGAGAATGGAATAAAAATAGCCTTTAGTCCAGGCTCCAAACCCTACTTCCCCAGACAACCACCAGCTTTTTTTCATCTTCTTTATGCCTCTCTCATTCTTTTGGCATTACTTTCATTTCTTTGTCCACATCTGGTAATGACTGTTAGTAAAAGTTCTAATGGCAAGTGCTACACCGAGCATATACAGTAGTTATGTAAAACACGTACCTCAAAATGCTTGAAAAGGACTCTTGTGAGCGTGTCTCTGAAGTGTGTAGGGCACAAGACAGATTCTATGATCACAACACGACGGTCTCTGGGATTCACCAGCAGATGTCTAAAAAAGGCAAGACATGTAAAACAAAACTGTTAAGTTTAAGCACGTATTATGACACCTACCTTATTTTCATGTTCCATTCTCCTCAAAAATCGTAAAAATTTGGATTTAGATACCACTTTCTACAGCAGATCCCGAAGTATTTTTCCCAAGTTTAAAAAAAAAAACACTTTCCTAAAAGAAAGTTAGGAAACTGAGTTACAGAAAACAAGTTATAGAGCTGTCACCGGGCTGTAGTTCTGAATATCCATTATACATTTCTAAATCAATATAAAGAATACAAAAATAGGCATGATAATAGCTATTAATGGCTTGTCCGGTGTCATACAGTGTGTCCATAAAAGAGGAAGAATGACAATACAGATGTCCTGATTTCAGTGAGAGAAGATGGAATTGTCCTGATTTCAATTACAAAGCAATGATCAAGGACAGGGGGGAAAAAAACCACAACAACCCACATCGGATGATCTGAGGCACAGAAATTCAGTACTGGTTTCCCTGTGTCAAGTGATGATTTTTCATGTGTAAAAATAAGGATTGGAAGTAAAGAGAAAAGACTAAGTCCAACTTCATTATTCACTAATGGTGCTAAAAATACAATACAAAGATTTATCACTGAGGTAAAAATATTCCACAGGTTAAGATCCCTCCTTCCAAACCCCTATCAGGTGGAAGGAGCTCTGCACCGATATAAGATGAGCTTCAGCCCTCCCAAAATCAGTACAAATCCATAGGTAATGACTTTCCCTTACCTAGTCCTTTATGAGCACCACAATTAAAAGGCAACTCATTAAATACTTTTTATTTCTAGGGAGCAACTGATGCTGCAGGACGCTAACTTTTTGTAACATAACTTGAATCTCAGCACCACTGAATTTCTCCTGCAAGAAGACAGCCAGGCAGACACCTGCAAAATCCTGTTTCTGTTTTCTTATTCAACTAGTCAGCAGTCTTCAGTCACACTTCTAACACCTCTCAATGTACTCAGAAAAGAACCACAGAAGGCTTGAGTAACTAACATCCAAGTATCTCTGTCGTGGTTTAACCCCAGGCAGCAACTAAGCACCATGCAGCCGCTCACTCACCTCCCCCCACCCTGTGGGATGGGGGAGAGAATCAGGGGAAAAAAAGGTAAAACTCATGGGTTGAGATAAGAACAGTTTAATAGAACAGAAAGGAAGAAACTAATAATGATAACAAAAGAATTGGAATACACAAAACAAGTGATGCACAATGCAATTGCTTGCCACTCGCCAACCGATGCCCAGTTAGTTCCTGAGCAGCCATCCCTCCCCAGGCCAACTGCCCCAGTTTATATACTGGGCATGATGTCACACAGTATGGAATATCCCTTTGGCCAGTTGGGCTCAGCTGTCCTGGCTGTGTCCCCTCCCAACTCCTTGCGCCCCTCCAGCCTTCTTGCTGGCTGGGCATGAGAAGCTGAAAAATCCTTGACTTGGTATAAACACTGCTTAGCAACAACTGAAGACATCAGTGTGTTATCATCATTTTTCTCATACTGAACCCAAAACATAACACTGTACCAGCTACTGGAAAGAAAATTAACTCTGTCCCAGCAGACACCAGGACAATCTCTTACCTGAAATACAGCATATGGATAAATTCCTTCAGATATGAATATAGCTCTTCTGTATTAATATTACACTGAACAACTTTGATAGGCTGTAAGTAAAAATATCCAGTCAGCTTAAATACTAGGCAGTGATTATACATAAAGAAATATATACATGATATATAAAGAAATACATATATAATATGGATATGATAATATATTCTATCTGAACATATATAATTTGACACATATAAATGAATACTCTTGTCTGATTTGCTCTATGTCCTTAACAATGCATCTCGTAAACTCATCCTATAACTAAACTTCAGAGTTTATTCATGTTAATTTTTTGAACTGGTAACTTATCTCAACATTAGTTTTCCAAAGCTGCCGTCCTCTACTATAAGGAAAAAAAAGCATAGCTAGGCAAAGAAATTTCTCAACAAATGCCCCAAACATAAGCTGCATGGGTGAGTACCAGTTAACATCAGCACTGATATTACGCTTACTTGTATCTAGTTACAATCTTTTAATAGCAGCAGTTACAAGTTAATGAAAAATAGCTTATGATGGACAGCAAACGTATCTGCAAATTCTTTCTATACCATAGCATACCAAACATCATAAAGGTAAAACAGTTCAGGTAAAATAGTTTACCTTTGCGATATCGGGTTTCTTTATTTCACTAGGAATAATGCATCTTGGTCCTGTTTCTCCTGCAAAACCACACCTAAAGGAAAATGTTGAAAAACTTATCATTTGAAGTCACTATTTAACATACTGGGCCTAGAAATCACCAAAGAGTAATTAATTAGGGATATTTTAGTGACTGCAAAGAGGTGTTTCGCATATAGCTTTTCTATCTAGCAATTTTGAATGAGAAAGATTTTGCATCTTTTTATTGACTCCCTCTCAGCTGCATGAAACAAAACAAGTTTTCTTCACTTCTGTAACAACTGCAACGCTCAGTTCTGACGTGCCTCCTACCTTCCACCAAGTAGTTTTCCGATTACAATCATCCGCCTGCAACCTTCCTTACTGCCTATTAAATTTCCAAATAAATACTTTTCTGTGCCTTCCATATGGACCCACAGTTTTCACTGAAGCTCTCAGTAAACACAGGCAAGTTTAAGTTATCATGCCTTCTTTAAATCCTTGTCTTCTGTGACGTTTATTTAGAACAAACAAAAGACAAACACACGATGATCACAATCACGCAGGTCCTGTGGCCTATTTCACTGCTGACCAGCAACATTCCACTGACACTTTTTTTTTTTCCTATTTCCAGCTTTGAAATGCATTTCCTTCACAAGCATCCTGCGTGATTTAAGGTATTACTGCCTCAAGATGACTGGTTACTACTCCAGGCCTCCTGACAAAACATGAGGGCTCTGCATCCAACTTAGATGCAACATAATAAAAACAGTAGCAACCCCAAAACAAACTTTTCAGAAACTCATCTGGTTTTCATAAAGCAATTGCACCTTAAAAGACACAAGAATCATGGACTGAAGAAGGCAAATTAAAAACAAAAGAAATTCAAGATCTGATTTTAAGAAACTCGGTGCTTGACATTTGTTTCACCACTGCCACCCCCATGAAGTACAAAGCTCAGAAAAAAACTACAGTAGAAAACACTAGCAGAAAACTATAAAGCTGCTGGACTTCAAGTACTTTTAATGCAAAAGGTCAATTAAGTCTTTATTTTGGTATTTGGCAACTGTCAGTGTGTTTCTTCAAATCATTTCAGAAAAAAAAAATCATAAAATAAGACATAATTCAGAACTTAAATCTTTTTTCTTTGGTCTCTCAAACAAAGACTTCTGCGGTCCCAGTGTGTGTATGCAGTTGTCCTTGCCTGTCATCCTGACAACTTGTGAACTTTTGGTTAATTTCAGCCTTACTTGGAAAAGGACAGATGCCTGTCATATAATTGTTATCTCTTCTACAAGAATGAACGCTGGAAACAGACCCTAAAAACACACTATTCAGAGGAAACACTTTTCCATGAAAGCATTTTATTAGGCAAACAATGTCCGTGGGATAAAACTTCACAAGCACCCCAAATTTGGGAAAAGCCTGCAATTGGCAACATGACATGAATCCACAAAAAACCACTTGTGGAATCAGTTTTTTCCACCCGTAAAGACTTTGTTAAACCTTCTCCATAACGACATTGCAGACATTTCCAGGTAATGAAGCCTGCCTGCTGGTCTGCAATTACACAGCCACTTGAAAAAAAAAGCAAGTACAACTTCATACAAAACCAAATTTCACAGAAATACAAATACAAACGCAACAACTTCTGCCTCTTTACAGAAACAGAGAAATCCCTAAGGCTTTAAACACATAAATGCACCCACATGGACACAACTGCAGATGTAGGCCTACCTAGGAAGAGCGGCATCCATCTACAGAGGTGCTTTTCCTGCAATATAATCTTCTTTTTGTGTGCAAGCTGCCTCTCCGAACACGCCACCGAAATCCAGGGAGCCCTTCCAGCGTATTTTAGCCCTAGACGCAGGGCCAGATTGCTTAAACAGTCCCTTTTCCACAAGGGCTGCACGTACGTGGGACACAAGCATGGGGGGAGCTGGGGGTTTCTAACAAAACAGGGTATTTTGATATGGGGTGGGCAGAAGCATTTTTGGCCCACGACATAAATTACTAAATAGTGAGCATTTCTCCTTCCACCTCGAGTTACACCTTTTTTTAAAAAATTTTATTTTAACTTAAAAGACGAGACTAAAAAATAAGGCTTGTTATTGTCGGCTTTGTACCACGCAGATCACCATAAGAAGGGGATGGGGGGAACCATAACCACACACAATTATTCATCCCGACGGCGGGCCCGCCCCGCAAGCCGCGACACTGGCTCCAGGGCGAAGCCTGTCGCGACAGAAAGGGGGCGGGCGGGGCGGGGAGCGCGGGGCCACTCACTTGGTGAAGGCCTCGCCCAGGTCTATCACCACGGCGGTCTTCTCCCCGCCGCTGCCCAGGCCCTCGTAGAGCGGCATCGCGACCTCCCTTCCCTTCCCTTCCCCTCAGCGGCGGCGCGACGGAGCCTTCCTCACAGCCGCCTCGGCTCGATGGGGCCTTCCTCACACGCAGCGCGGCTCGATGGGGCCTTCCTCACCCCCGGCGCGGCAGGCTGTCCACGGCGCCTGTCCGCACACCCGCCGCTCCGCCGCCCTCCCCGCGCCTCGCCGCCGCCCGCCGCCCGCCCTACGGCTGGTTAAGGAGGTCGGGAGCCCCCCCGGCGTCGTCGTCGTGCGCGATACTGCGAGACATTCCCTCAGCTCCGGTCCGGCGGCGGGTAGGGCCTCTACGAGGGAGAAGGGCTGGATGAGGCCCCCTGAGGCGCAGCGGGCGCGAAGGCGGGACGGGGGCGACAGGCGAGGGGGGTGCTGGGTGTGAGGGCGGGCTCCCTCCTGTGAGGAGGCCCAGCCCGGGGGCTTCTCCTACCCGAGCAAGATGGCAGCGACGCCTTGGCGCCGAGAGCTGGTCAAGCGTAAAACCTAAAACCACGGGTGCCGTGGAGACGCGTTAATTCGTAGCGGAGAGCTCGTTTCTGAGGGGCCAGGCGTCGGCTGTCTGCGCCATCCAGCCTCGCACCAAACCATCTCTCGTGTCCTCGCAAAGCCCTTGCGAAGGTTTAAACCCACCGCGGGCCCTGCGGTGCGCGCTCTGGCTGCCGCGGCATTTAATGCGAGAGCCGTTGGCTATGAGGGTAAATGCGTGGGTATCCTTAGGGTACAGCATCCTTCTTGAACAGAAATAAAATGTCTCAGGAGGGGCAAAAAAGCCCCATCTCCTCACTGCTCCAAGGGAATGGTGGTTAGGAGTGAAGTCAGGAGGTCGCAAATGCAGTCAGGATAGAAATTATAAACGCCTCTATGGTAACCAATGCTTTTCAGACCCATGTCTGATGATCAGAGGGGTAGAAGATCAGCTATGATGGGAGTCAACTGGTAGGACACGAGTGCTAAAAATCTAGTTTGAATTAGTTCAGTTTTAGCCATTTTCATGAATGCGTGTCATTGTGCCAGTACAGCTGCCTTCATCTGTCTTTTTGAAGGGGAAGATGTACAGCTGTTTGGACTTTCATAGTCACGGAGCCACATGACAAGACACATTTTGCAAAGTTTGTGGGAATGCTGTGTTATCTCAAGCCCTCATGGAATAACAGGCTGTCAAAACCAAGATCTTAACTCAGTTTTGGAGCAAAGAAAAAGCTGCATTTGTGTGCAAGTGTGTATGTGCCCACATACTACAGTGAAGGACTTTTTGACTTAGTGCTGCGGTTTTAACCCCATCAAGGTTAGGAAATGTTAAGTTTTTCTAAATAATCTTCATTACTGCATTATAGCTAAATGCCAGCTCTGCTACAGGTGAGGTCAGTCACCACTTGTAAACAAGTTACTCAAAGTATTGGAAATACACAGCCTTACTTAGATGGTATTGACATTTCTGGTCTGTAATAGCTGTGTCATGAAAGCCCCTTAGCATGAGTTTGTGGGAATGGGTTCTGCAGGTACCTCTGGGTGTGGATGGACAGACAGTTATCCAAAAACAGACTGAAGAGAGGAAATGTACGTGCCGAAAGGCAGCACATGAAAGTCCTCCAAGAATTAGTAAGCCCCACAGGCTAGCAATCCTGCTGAATCTGCCAGTAATAAACTCAGGACACCAAGAGTTTGCTGCATCTGTGCAAGGCCCCCAGCATCAGCATTGGGTTGTCTAATTCTGACTGCATCCGCAAAGGCAGTGGCTGCACTATGCTGACAGAGACAAGAGGATTATATATACACCCGATGAAACAAGGCACCCTTTGAGGGACTTGGCAAACACCCACCTAGAAGCCATTGGCGCATCAGGCCGAGGCTTTGTCTCTGGGTAGATAGCTGGGCTTGGCCTTCCAACTGTTGCTCCAGCTGGAAAACAGAGAGAGCATGCGTGCGTGCGTGAGCAAAGTGTGTGATCAGTTATCTACTATTCATAATGAAAGCTGGACTCTATTAGTAGTAAGAGCTTAATCAATAGAAGGTGTTCTAATGAATACTGGTTGTGATATGTGTCTCCCTGTGACTTGATCCCCTAGCTGGGAAAAGGGAGTTTATAACAGATAGCGGCTAGTGTAATGAAAATTTGGGATCACATGAGAAAGAGATTGCTAAGGTAATGCTTTCCCCACTCCCAACAACCAGCTCCTTTTCCCCTACGAATCTTCCCCTTCTCCTTTCCCCACAATAACCACACCTGTAAAATCAGCTGCTCTTCAAACATTTTTTATGGACGCCCAGGAGTGTAACTACAGCCCTGATCACGTCCCCAGATCTGTCACAGGGTATTTATATCAACTCAGTGCACGGGACCCATTTCTTCTCCCGGGAAGCAAAATAAATACTGAAAAAGCTATTAACTGGTGAGCTGGGTCTAGACATTTGCTCTTTGCCAGACAGGCAAGCCAAAGAGCCTGAGTGCATACATGCAGGAGGACAAGGGTGCTAATGAAGCAAGAGGATTTCAAGGTAGGCTGTCGTGACACTGATGTGCTCTGTTGCCACTGAACCCAAACTCCCTGAGCTGTGAGCCGCTGTAGCCCTTTGCAGACGCTATGCTTTTCACGTACTCTGCGGCAGTGCTGTTTGTCCCACATCCACACTTTCTATTTAAGATCTGTGAAGGTGGAGGTGTGTGGGAAAGTCGGACGATGAGTGGGAGTGATGTGAGACGCCAAAAGCTGTCGCTGCCACCATCTGCTCTGTCGCCTGAGCAAACCCCTGCAATAGCCCATCGTTGGGACTAGTGGCTCTACCTAACTGCTTTCTCTCCTGTTTCTGTCACAGCCTTGTCGCCTTCCCCCCTTCTGGTCTCCCTAAAGTCAGCGGGGTCACAAGGTGGGGTCAAGAGTGTGGAGCTGAGAAGGGAAGGTCCATGTGTGTGCAGAGGAGGAGTGCAGACTGGAGGAGCTGAAGCCATCGTCCTAGAAGGGCTCTGTATACCTGGGGGGCATGCGAGGAATCCAGACAGTGCAGAGGGAATGCGAGAAAGGTGTGAAGAAGGGGAACTCTGCAGTGACGAACTCGGGGGAGGCTCCTCGCCAAGCCCTAACATCCCTCATAAGTCCCGTATCTCTCTCCTTCAGATACTATCCCATGACTCAATATGAGCCTATGCACTCTTCATAAGACCCATCAACAGCTTTCCATCCTGTCAGCTACCTCTCCTTGGAGAGGAAAACTGGAGAGCAAGAACAAGGCTGTCGTGGTGATGTGAGATGCAGAAACAGTGACGGGACCAGCACACAACCCGTGGGTTCTGGAGGAGGAGGAACCATTGCCAAGGCAGCAGCGGAGGATGCCGACACATGAAAAAATAAACAAACAAAAGCCTGTAGCAATTAAACATTCTGACACAGAGTTCAAATTGCCTTATGATTTTGTGTGGTTTTATGTTCTTGATGTTTTTTTAAATTATTTTTTTATGGTTAGTATTTTATGCCCTTCCAGAATATGGAAATGCAGCTGAACTTTAAAGCATATGCAAACAATGATGCCTGAAAATATGTTTAAATGTCATTCTCACAACAGAGCCTTAACTCTGCCTTGTTTGAGCAATACCCCAGTGTACCAGGAATACGTGCTCAGTTAGAATTACACCTGACTGAGCTGGGAATTGTGTTCGAGAAGCTTTTCTCTGTTTGGGCTTTCTGTCAGGGAAATGATCCCGGAA
This sequence comes from Astur gentilis, assembly GCF_929443795.1. Lineage (NCBI taxonomy): Eukaryota > Metazoa > Chordata > Aves > Accipitriformes > Accipitridae > Astur > Astur gentilis. Next base: position 17,880,747 of record NC_064904.1, read on the forward strand.
TTCCCCGAGTTACTACCTGGAGTGCTGTATGCCATCGCTGGTTCTTTCAAGGACAGCAGGAGGAAAGCTGCGCGGTTACTGTGCCTGATGAGAATCTGCTCTCGCTGATGTGTGAATACTCATTCTGTTAAATTCTGTAAAATGCTCCTGAATATCACTCTGACAGGGGTCTTATAAAGACATAATATAATATACTTAATGTTGTTGCTCTTGAAATACTTGAAGTCTGAAAATTGGAGTAAAAGTTTAGATAATGTATGATTAATGTAAAGTCTAAGCACAATGTTTTCATCACCTGTTTCATCCCCAAATGTCACCTGTTTCCAATATCTTCCTGTGCCATAATTACATGTTTACAATGCTATGCTTATGTTTTAAATTCAACTTTTTATGTAAAAATAATGACTTGGTTATGTTTCACAAAAATCACTGGCCCTACTTGGAATACATAGCCCATGGCTTCCTCCTAAACGTTTTATCGCCGGGTTGGGAAAGATCAGCGTTTACTGCTAATCACATCACTGTCTTTATAGTCCATTGGAAATCTTTACTTAAATTACATTAATCAATCACAGTTAACAGGAGTTCTGAAATGCAAGCTGCAGCTTAAAAGTGGCTTAATTTAATGGATGGTCTTTCCAGAGCCTAGAAGTTATTGATAATAGAAGCCAGAGACTTAGAAATGTGCCAGGGTTTCATAACAAAATCCATCCACGCTGTGCTGGTTTAATCAAGGAAGCTACTTGCATAATGTGAAAAGCGCTCGTGCTCTCCCGAATATGTAACTGTTGAAGAAACAGATGGTGATGCTAACCCGTAAGAATCAGACTATAAATACATTCAAGATAACAATATAAATGAAGATAATTATTCACAGTCTAAGGAGATGGTAGGACAATTAAGCCAGCTAGTAAGCAGAAGGTTGAGGGGAGTAAGAAGCAGGATCTCCCTAACACAATAAAAAATTATTCCCCAAATGCAGCTGGTTCCTGTAACTCTTGGGAGCAGTGGTATCCTCTGACAAGCAAGGAAGAGGTCACCATAACTGTATAGAAATACAAGGAATGAAGAGTAGCCCACTAAAATGAGTGAAAACTCTCCAATTTATGTCAAATTTATAGGACAGTTTCTTTTGGCTAATGCAGTCCTTTTCTTTTTTTCTTTTTTTCTTTTTTTTTTCAAGACCCTGTTGGTATTCAAGCCACTGGCAGCAAAAAATCTTTTCGAATCTCATGCAGATGCGTTATTATCACAGAGGAGCACCGTGCGCTCATCTGTAAGGAGCGGTGGTGAAAGCGATGCTGGTGCCTCGAGGTGGCAGCTACAGAACTATCCTGGAGGGTTAAAAGGGAACATTTTTCATAAAGAAAATGACTTTTCTGTACGAGTCCTGAAATACAGCAGCTCTCAGTTGAATTAATCCCCACAGTGCACTTGCAAACATTGAAAACATAAAAGAATGTGTCCTGCAGCATAAACACTGCAGGCCCGAATGGGTACGGCAAGGAGGCAGCATGCCCAGCTAATACTCTGTTCCCCTTAATGCCAAAATGCCAATCTGGACCCCTGCAGAGACTCGGATTTCAGCTGAACCCTATGCGTATTTGAACAGCAAAGCATTATTATTATTTCTTGGTCATAAAATATAGTCAGTCTTTTGTGTCCCTACGTCGGATGGCTTTGTGCGTGTACTTGCCTTTAAGCCTCCTTAATCCCTATATACAGGCTAACTGAGGCACGTACCCATTTTTTTTTCTCACAAAATCAGATAGCTGCAATGCTTAGGGCCAGCTTTAGACATAATAAAAGATCAATTGCTCAGAGATCTGGTGTAGCTTTTGGAGCTCACAGAGTGTCTCCTCACCTTTTTCCAGCACACAGCTTCAAGGGCATCCACTTAGCAGCTCTCCGAAAGGAGAAAGAGGAGGAACACCCATAGTCTTTCTACTGCACGGGGTTCTGGTAACAGCTAGACCTGGTTCCTGCTGTAGGATTTCAGCTTGATCAATGTGAATACTTCCAACACAAAAATCTGTACTTCTCTGCTCATAACCACTCAAAAAATTGTCTGTACCGCCCTAAACATCCCCCCAAAGGGGAATAATGAAGACAGTGGTGGTGTCTGAGTGGAGAGCATCGCTGTTTCGCTCTAAAACAGAGTCCACCTCCTGCCCAGGCATCCTGATGCCGTGTGTTACCCACGGCAAAGACCCCGTTCATCCCTGTGGTGGGGGCTTTCCGCCCCTCTGTGCTGGTTTTGTAAAGGGCTATACTGTGAGTGATGGAGTGGCAGTACTCAAAGTGCACTTCTTTAAAACCTGTGGCTTCAGGGGTTTGGTTTAACCTCAAGTTTTGAGAAGCAAAAGAAAGCTGAAGTTTTCAAAGTCCCTCTGGGTATTACCTGAACAACTACATTTAAGATGTTCAAGAAGCTGAGGGTTTAATGTCAGGACTGTGCTTAGGGTTCGCTTGCTCTTAGGTGGTGTGTCAAGTGGTTTTTTTTATTGTCAGCCTAATTTTTTAGTGGAGTATGTAGGACGGGGAGGGGGAAAAATATCCAAGCGCTACAGGGAATTGACAGATGGTTCACGTTTTAGCTGAGACTCCAATATGCATGGGGATGGCTTCCTCAGCACTTTATTTCTGGGAAAATTGTAATATGAGGAGTACTTGGATATTAACTGCATTGATTTTGTTAAAGGATAGGAAGAAGAGCGAGGGCTGTACTGCGATTCAGTTATGGAGGTGAGCATTGGTCCTCCTGGGCTGTATTCCCAGAGCAACTGCAACTGATTCCTGTGACCTTGGACCAGTCAGCAAAAGCCTGGTTCTACTCTGAAAAGTGACTGTGTAAAAATGGCACTTTCGTACTCAGCAGATCTGGTCGCTGTGTGCTCTCCAAGTTACATCTGCTGACTTTAGTGACAAAAATAAGTTTTTACGGCTTTCCTGCTCTGTGAGCACTGCAGAATGACGAGAGCTGTGAAAGCAGAAGCTGGATCCTGTGCCTCATTGTAGGACTAATTACTATAAATCACAGCCAGCAGCGGGGCTGCACTGGCACCACTCGGCCTTGCACAGCTTTTCTGTTGGTGCCAGCGGTGAGGAGCACGGAAGAAAGGAATCCAAGTTGATTCTCTTGATGGAGTTTTAATTGCAGATGGCATTTATCGGGTTTGCAGTTGGAGGAAAAAGAAATCTATTAATCTGTAAGGTGATTACGTTTGAAATAATTGATTGGCCGTAAACTTCCTGATACCTTTTTCAAAGTGGACTCATTTTAAACATACTTCCCTGCCTGTAACAGGGGATGCTGTTCTCACTTTCCCTGATTTAGACTCATTGCTACTCCATTCCACTGAGTGCTGTTTAATGGGAAGAGCAGCTGCCCTTAAAACAGATGCTACCAGCTGATGTAAAGGTGAATTGTGTGATGGAGATGTGCACTGATTTGTGTGCTGGATGCCCCCAATATTCAATTTGGGAAAGTCATTCAGCAGCGAAATTAATGGTAACTATTTTAAAATTGCCTTTACCTTCTGTGGCATGTCCTGACATACTTAGGATAGCTGATATCATCTCGTCACAGATGCCAGGAGTAGCATTGTCAGATGCAGTATTCTGATGTCAGGACAATGATTTTTTACTTCAGTTTATACATACGAAATGTGTCTTCATGTAAATTTATAGGTGACCCAGTCTCTTAATTAGGACACGTTGTTTGTACTTTTTGGTTTGTGCAATAAGGCTGCAACAGGAATATTACCTTTTAAAGAAATCCACTGTATTGTACTATTACTTTATACAACAGAGTTCGCTGTTATAATAATACACAGATCTTATAAGGGACTCTTACATAAATTAGGTGGTGTTATTTCCATTTTACAGAAGGGGATATGAAAGCAGAGCGGTGAAGTTCAGTTTTGAAAGTCATCTAGCAAGTCAGAGCTGGGAATGGGACACGAGTCCCATGCTCCTTACCAGCTACGCTACCCGCATGGAAGAATAAACCAACTTACATCTGAATTTAATCTCTGAATTTCACCTGAGGTGTGAGAAGTCTTTGAAGGATGAGACCAACAGAGGGTTGCACTGAAATGTCTTGAGCCAGAGCATTGCTAAGAAGGGAAAGGAATGGATGTTTCTTAACTTGCAGTGGAAGTGGGGACGGTTTTGCTGGGTTATGTATATGCTCTGTGGCATACTGAACTGAGTTAAAAATTAGTATTCCAATTAATAAACCATAGAAATGAATAACAAAACAGTGGTGTCTGGTGATTCTGATTTCTGCCTCTTTCATCATGCCTCCTTCTTTCAGTCTGCAGATTTTTTTTGTTGATAACGCATAAGTCTGTGATTTTGGCAGGTTACGCGGGGTAGAGAAACTTGCAGTGTATGAGGAATTTGCAATTTCAGGCAGGGGAAAAAAACATAGATAACTAGCTATTTTGATTACAGTGATTATCAGTGAAATATTTAACCTTGAGAGTATACAGTGCCAATCCTGGTTCAGAGTCAGTCAAAGACAAGGGGGAAGTGAAAATCTCCAATCTATTAAGTGTTCTACATGCCTTAGAGAACTGTAGAGCATCAATTACACATGCTTTACATGTTAAATAACTTTCCTGACAATTTTAGAGGTCAGATCGAAAAAGGGTTGGAAAACAATATCCCTCATTCTGATTCCCAGGTCAACTGTTAGGGCTGAATTTTGTGAGCCACTGAAGCCAAGCCTCTGGCTCGAGCCTGGCGGACTCATCGCCAACGGCTCTCCTTTCTGGCAGTGGGGGGGATCTTTGCTGTCCTGTCCCTCTCCCCGCACACGGATGACTGAGCGGCTTGGGAATCAATCCCTGAGCCGCCACAACGTGCAGTGCTGCATTGGAAAATAAGCCCTCATTGATTTTGGTTTGCTGTAAAATCTGTCTACACTGTTAACTACAGAGGTGGCACCTCCTCCACAGCTGAGCCATCCTCTCTTCTCAGTCAGAGCCCTCGGCCAAAATGAAATGGGCGGAACAGAAAATGAACCTGCGGAGAGTTTTGGGTCCCTAACCTGGGAGTTAATGGTGTTTAAAATGGCCACAAAAAATGCAGCTCTTATCTCTTCCTTTCCTCCCTAGCTCTGTCTCCCTTACAGGAGAGAGCAGACATCCTTTCTCTTCACGTATTTGGTTGTTGTTTTTTTTTTTGAAAGATGCTGCAGCACTAGAAATACCGATTCCTGAATAATTTCCCAGGTTTTACAATTTACAGGTGCAAAGCCAGAAGGGACTATTCGCATCGTTTTGTCTGACCGTTTGTTCCGCCCAGCCTACCTCTGAAGTTCTTTCTGATGTCTTTTGGCAATGACTGTCTTTATCGCTGATACAGGCATTTTTACACTTTATTTTCAACTTATGCAGAGGTTAGCAATATTACCCTGAAAGAAATTGCCCTGACCTACAACAAATCTGTCTTTTAAAAAAGTTTTAATATTGGATGCAGAATATTACCAAAATGAATTGGGCTGTTTCCAGTTTGGTTGAAATCCAGCAGAAAACACTCTATTTCTCTAAAATTAGATAGGTGAAATATTGGGGTGAGTCTAGCAAAGAGAACAAGCCACTAATAATAAACGTTATTTCCAGTAGCACAACAAACAGAAAAAAATAATGAACAATTTCTTGATAAGGAATATCTCAGTTTTCTTCAATCAGTTCTGTTATTTACTTAAAGAGCTAAGTGTTTGGCATGTACCAACAGGTTAAATCTCACTTTCTCTGAAAAAAAAAGGAGCTTCATTTTATAGAAGGCCAAGTGCAAGGTCCTGCACATGGGTTGGGGCAATCCCAAGCACAAATACAGGCTGGGTGATGAGTGGATTGAGAGCAGCCCTGCGGAGAAGGGCGTGGGGGTATTAGCGGATGAAAAAACTGAATATGAGCCAGCAATGTGCGCTCGCAGCCCAGAAAGCCAACCGTACCCTGGGCTGCATCTAAAGAAACTTGACCAGCAGGTTGAGGGAGCGGATTCTGCCCCTCTGCTCCGCTCTGGTGAGACCCCACCTGTAGTACTGCGTTCACCTCTGGGGTCCCCAACATTAGAAGGACATGGACCTGTTGGAGCAAGTCCAGGGGAGGGGAGCGCCATGAAGATGATGAGAGGGCTGGAGCACCTCTCCTATGAGGACAGGCTGAGAGAGTTGGGGTTGTTCAGCCTGGGGAAAAGAAGGCTCTGGGGAGACCTTATAGCACCTTCCAGAACCTAAAGGGGGCCGACAGGAAAGATGGGGAGAGACTCTTCATCAGGGAGTGTAGTGATAGGACAAGGGGTGACAGTTTTAAACTGAAAGAGGGCAGATTTAGATTAGATGTAAGGACGTTCTTCACTGTGAGGGCGGTGAGGCACTGGAACAAGTTGCCCAGAGAAGCTGTGGATGCCCCATCCCTGGCAGTGTTCAAGGCCAGGCTGGATGGGGTTTGGAGCAACCTGGGCTAGTGGAAGGTGTCCCTGCCCACGGCAGGGGGGTTGGAACTAGACGGTCTTTAAAGGTCCCTTCCAACCCAAACCGCTCTGTGATTATAACTGGAAGTACAGAGGGATTCACTGATTTGCTTCATGTAGCAGAACACACTCCTAGCCAAGTCACAATTTTGACTCTCTTCTCCCTCTCCTATATCATCCCTCTACTCCCTCCTAGCAATTTCCCCGCCCCCAAATCTCTCTGCTGCAGTCATTCCCTCCTTCGAAAGAGCATTATTTCTGGTCTCTCCTCACCTGTGCCTGCCCACCGCCAATGCTTTGCACCTGCTGCAGCACCGCTCTGAATGAGTCGTTGCCCGGGACGGCGTATAAAACCCCGTGTGTGGAGCTGAGACCTTGTGGTGCCCCTGACACCAGGCTGAAGGGGGAGGAAGAGGAGCTGGTCTTGTCTTTTGGGGTATTTTTTTTTGGAGGCAAGGTATGGGTTTGTGGGCTGCTGTTTGATGAAATGAGTTGATATGTACTCTGGGACCTGGTGGTGTGAAGGGTTTCTGTTAGATTGGCTGTGGGGTTCCTGGTGGGAAAAAAAAAAAAAAAAACAGGTGGGAGAAGGAAATCAGGAGTCAAATTGTTTCCTTTTCTTTCTCCCTGGCCAAATAGGTGCTTAAAACAAAGCAAAAAAAAAAAAAAAATACTGAAATAAGCTCTCCTAATGTGGGTGGGATACCATTATTGAGTCCTCCTGTTTTGCAAAGAGAGTATTAGGGGAAGGTGACCTCTGCAGCTGAAAACACTGGAGGAGAATCTGTAATAGATGGAAAACTACTAACGCTGCTGTAGGCCTTGCTTTTGCATCTTCTTGTAAGCAAAGCGAGGGAGCCTGTCGGCTTCGATTCGGATCCCGGCTTGCGAGAAAGGCTTGGGTGCCTGGGCTGAGGCTCTGACTCGGATGCTTTAAAAAAAAAAAATAATTTTTTTTTTAAAAAAAACTTCCTTTTGGAGAAGGAGTGAAGGAAAACCCCAGCTGCCAGGCACCTCTCCGAAGGGATGCGGGGGGTGTGGAGCACAAAAACCCGGTACGAGAAGGCGGGAACCGGGCGGGCGGAGCGGGCCGGCCCCCCGACACCGCCCCACCGGGGCGGTGTCGGGGGGCCGGCCCGCTCCGCCCGCCCGGAGTGGGGGGACGTGGGGGACACGGGGCTGGGGGCGAGCACGGCGCGTCACCGAGGTACCGGGAGGAGGCGGCGGGAGGCAGGTGAGGGCTGCGACCCTGGGGGGAGACGGACAGACCCCTCCCCTACTCCCCCCCCCCCCCCCCCAAGCCGATTTTTGCCCCGGGTTTATTCATATTTAATTTTATTTTTTTTTTTTTTTCTTAGTAATGATGCTTCGGCTGCCCGCCGGGCAGCGCATCCTCGGTGCGGCTCTTTGTTCCCGGCGTAGCGGGCTTGGTTCTTTGAGCCCCGGGGGGATGGTCCTTTGGAAAATCCTTCGGAAAATCCTTGGGGGGGGGGGACACACGGACATACAGACCGCTGTCCCTCTGTCCTGCTGCGGGCCTGGGGTGGAGAAATCGCCGGGTGGTTGGTTGTACTTGGTGCCTTGGCGCGGTGGGAGGCTGTAGGGAAAGGGATGCGCTTTTGGGTGTTTAAGCTCACCTGTAAATATGACTAAGGAGGACGGGAGGGATGGATCTGTGCCTCGCAAGCCGGCGCGCTGGGTGTAATCAAGCCTTGAGCTGTCCCTAATCCCATTCCCTTGCCAACAAGCGGGTTCTACCCGAGCTAAAAGGGCCTGACGAGGTGTGTTTAATCTGATTTTAAACCTCCACCTGCAGAGACTCGTGATCCTCCAGGAGATCTACTGCAAGGTGTTGCTGTCTGCGTTAGGTGAGGCGCTGAAATTTCCGAGTGTTTCTCAGAATCTGAACGCTACCTCTCTGCTCCCAGTCAGTCTGGAGAGCAGTATTTCCATCCTTCTGGTGTTTGAAAACTGCTGCACCCTTTGGCCTCATTCTTAAGCCCCCCCCGCCTCCCCGTCTTTTTAATCCCGCAGGAATTTGGTAGACCTCTGACTTCTGTGGTGCCGCGGACCTGGCACGGGTCAGAAGCCATGAAGAACTATGTGGCTTTTAATTGCAAATCTGAGTAGGGATTTCCATAGGTGGTCTGTGCCGCTCTGAACAAAGCAAGCGATCGCTTAGTGGTTGGGGGAATAATGCCTAAACCATGTCATGTCTCTCGCTTCTCAAAGAACTACTGCTGGAACACCAACGCTGGAAGTGGAGGTGATGTATTATGTATTAAGGATCCTCACTAGGCTAGGACTGGTAGGAAGTTGCCCTTACAGAATATTAATATCTCATTTATTTGCTTATAAGGATCTGTCCTCAAGGGTAGAGGAAGGTGTGCCCCTCTGATATGTGGTTGTGTCTACATAGTTTTTCTTATCTGACTTGGGCTGTATTGGTGGCTGGCATAGTCTTGTCACTGTTGGGATTTCACTGTGAGCTGATGGCTTACCTGGTCGAGGTCTGTTTATCTGGAGTATGTGCTGTAAGAGCATCAGCTCTACAATTCACTTGGTTGAACTGGGCAAGGACATAATGTAAGGTGAAATGAAGGCATTTCTCAGCTTGTGTGCAAAAGTAGGAGTTGGAGTTCTGCAGTGTATTATCGGCTGGCTTTTGTATTCAGCGCGAGTAATAACACTTGAATGGCATACATTAGCACTCCAGTAACACAGCGTTTGATTGCTGGCAGTTGCTGGACTTGTATGTTTTGGCTAAATCTTCACATTAAAAGATTTGCAGCATCTTTGTCTACTTCCCTTATCAATCAGCAGATGAATTGCAAAGCCGAGTGCATCCAGGACTGTTCAGCCAGTCAGAGCTTGGCATAATGAAGCTTATACTTGGAGGTGTGAAAAGCCGTCTTCTGCAAAGGCTAGGCTGTGATTTGTCTGAAGCTGACCTGTTAATCTCCTGTGCTCTCTGCTACATGATGCATGCAGCCACTTCAGCTTCAGAGTGCAAGGGTCCTCTCTGTGTGGGAGAGGGACTGTTAGAACAGGGTTATTAATTCAAGTGAGTCAAAAGCTCGATAATTTTTTTAACGTTTCAACAATTCTGGAAAAACATCTGCCGGAACTTGCTAAAGGCAGAAAAGGGTTTTCTTGGGGGTTTTCCCAAAGTAAGCTGGCTGGGTGAAACCCTAAAAAGCCATCCTGGGGAGTAGCTGCATACTACTGAGGCAGAGGGGAGAGCTTCATCCTTCGCAGCATGTGTCCACAGACCACTGGTCCATGTAAGGAGCTGCTGTAGAATGAGAGAAATCTGGTCTGCTCTGTGCTTGTCCTGTTGGAGCGACCGTAACAGGCTGGGGTTCCTTCTGAGCTGGCTTTTGTCAGACCTCCCAAGAGCTGACTCTTCAAACAGGTCTCTCAAATTCACAGAGGGGGTTCGTGTTTCAATAACTATTGCTAGTGCTAATTGTAAGGAGCAAGGAAGCAGCCTGGTTCAGAAAGATCAAACTGACTCTGCAAGACTGCTTCAGCTGGTGACCGATTTGTCTTTATTGTCCCTCAGCTAGGTGACTTGTCCACAACAGTAAATGGTTCCTGTTCTGATGGGCAGCTTCTGGAGATGCCTGGTTTTGGCAGCTGTTTTTAGCCTGGAAGTCCTTTGTGCTTCTTTCCAGCCTACCAGGTGTTAAAAGAAAACTTATTTTTTTTCATGCTAAAGATAAAACTCCTTGGCTGTGTGCAGTTGTGCTGCCTTTGTGGCTAGGGGAACTGCATCTCTTGGGATTTGTTGTGATTAAGTGCAGGGGAAGTAGCTGGTGGCGTCTCTTGCCCTCTGTGTGTGCTTCCTATTTGAAGCAAGGATTAGTTTTCCACTGAGAGCCTGGCCCGTACTTGGCAGCAGTCCTCCAGGGCTTCAGCTTGGAGAATGCCAGGTGAAATCTGGGGACAAGGAGTTCCTGCGGCATGAAATACTGAGTTATTTTACAGCTTCAAGCTAGTAGTGAAAAAGCTTAAGCTTACTACAGGGGAGGTGCTCGGTCAGAGCAGTATGCTCCAGCTTGCTTTTATCGCTTGGCTAAGGCTGTAGAGCAGACTGACTATAAAAATAGCCAGATGGGAGGATAAATGTATAGCCCAATGCAGCTTCAGTAACAAACTGCTCTGCAGCAGGCTACCTGCTAAAAACCTGTATCACTCTTGCATTAAGTGGAAATGCTACAGCAAGGTGTCAAACTCTGCTTAAGAAGATAGCCAGGTCACTGCTGTTCATACACTGCCTAATCCAGCCTCTTCCTAAAGCTAAGTAGATCTTAAGCTCTGACTAATCTTCTTTGAAGCGTGAACTTGTGCCATTATCCTGCAACAAGCTCCATGCCGCTATCTCCGACTTTCATTGAATGTAGAGGTCTAGGTTAGCTTAGATCTTGTGGATTTCCTGAGCAAATAAGTGTCAACATTATTTTTGCCCTTTACAAATGTAAGACTACAACCGATAGTGCTTTTCACACTGGGGGAAGGAATATGAGGCTGCCTAAAGTACCCTGGGAACTCTTGTATTGGGGTAGCACTTACTGCCATGTTATCTACTAGCCAGGAGGAGGAAAGGCTCTTTTTTTTTTAATGTTGTAATTAATGGTTGTCTAAAAGCCAGCAGGGAGCAGCTAGGGAACAGCTTTCCCTCTTATTCACTGACACTCTGGATCCTAGTAGAGGTGGAGTACGCTTGTTGGGAAGAGAGATTAATGTTTTGGTACTTCTGCTAACCACCTTCTGAATGTCTTGGGCTATTTGGGAATCTAGAGCTGGAAACCTACAAATGTATATACATATGCATATTGTATATGACTGCAAGAGAAATGCTATGGCTGTCTTTCAAGTGCAGCTGGAGTTCTGTTTAGGTTTAACCACTGCTAAAACTATTTGTGTAGCCTAAAAAGACTCCTGACTTCTAGAGAAGCTAGTATTTAGATCCAAACTGTTCTTTAAAAAAAAAAAAAAAAAAAAAAAAACAAAACAAAAACCAAAAAAAACCCAAAACCAACTTCTTGATGTTTTAATAAGTCTGGTCTTAACTGACACTTGCTAAAGGGGTGTGAGGTGAAGATAACTTCTATTCCTAAGCATGGCAAGGCAGATGCATGTCATTGGGCACTAGCAATTTAACTTGCATAATATACTCTTAGTGCTTCTTAATTACAAAAGTGCATAAAGGATTAGCCTGGAAGAATAGATGAATACTGTCAGTTTTTAACTATTTTTTTCTGGGAAGGTAGAGGAGATAGACAGGTGGCCACCCATCCTCCAGAGAAAGGAGATGCTAAAAATGAAGTGGAAGGTATCTATGCTGTTGCTGGTGAACGGCTTCTCGGTGGCTTCTGTTTGTCCCTGAGCACCTGGTGCATGTGTGTGGCCTGTGACAGGGAATTATTCTAGCAGCAAAAACTGCTGAGGGCCAGGGCTGCAGGGAGAGTGGAAAAAGTGACTCGGTGTGCCCTGAAGGCTCAACCATATAATGGAGCCTGCAGCACTTGACTCTGACTTGTGTCTCTAAACTGGTGATGCTGAGATTGTCTTCTGTGCTACAGACAGCCCTGCAGATCGTAAGGGTCTTCAGCTAGAGAAGTCTTTCTTTCCTGGGTGGAATAAGAGGTTTTACAGTGGAAATACATAGTTGTGTGTGACCAGACCAGATATAATATAAGCTTTCTGATGTCTTGGTTGCGTTTAGCTGACTGGGCATGTAACACTTTCCAAAAGGAGACAAATGTACACGAGCAGCAGGACACAGAGGGTCTTTTGAGTTAGACGGACTAGCACAAATGCGGTATTACTGAGATCCCTCTCCCCATAACAGCGGTTACCTCTTGCACAGCATCACATGGGTGCATGAGAAGATGTGGAGGAGCGATACACCCTTGTGTAACAAAGCAGTGCTAGGCAGCTTGCTGCTGCACTGTGTGTGTATAAATGCAAGTAATATTTATCTACATGCTGTTTGGGTGGGGAAACGAGGAGTGGGGGACCTCATCCTGGTGCCCATGAGCAAGAGTGCAGAGGGTGATCTTTGCTCTTCTTTGGAAGGCTGAGCGGTGGTTCTGACAACCCCAACCTCTTGCTAATTTTCATTACTCCTGCGGCTCGAAGGTAAGAGCAGTTCACTTGTGAAACTGAGAACATACCTGCCACAGCAAGTGAAGTTGTTGATGGTTGGAGGCTTCCTGCAGTAGGGCTTGACTGTGCCACTGCCTCCTGGAACTGGGAGGAGGACCTTACCAGATCTGCTGTGCGATGGAGGGCTGTTTGCTGCGTGCATGAGACTTGCCTGACCAGCTGCCCTGTGCGTGGTGAGTGAGGCCTTGGCTGGGATGGTCTTCTGCTGTTGAGTGATGGTACAGCAAGCCCAGGACTGAGAGGCACCTGCCTGGAGGGAGGTGGCTGGGAGCAGGCTGCTGCTGCTGTGAGATCCTCCATCTGTCCGGCAGCCTGAGCTGTGTTACTAGAGGCAACAGAGCCTGCCAAGAGCAAGCTGTCAGCTGGCTGGATCGCTGCTGGGCTACTGGTTCAGTGCTCTCTTGGAAACTCTCAGAGCACACAATGATTATATACATGAAACTTTCTGGAAGTGCCTCCATGGTGCAGTGCAGCATAGCAGCACTGCTGCATTAGCACAGCGTTTGTCTGGGCTGTAACCTTTCTCCGCGGGGCCAAGGAGCTCATACAGGACACGGCACTAATGCAGCCTGAAAGCCTCCCATTTTGGCTCTGGTCCTGTGTTGTGCCCTATTGACCCACCTTGTTCTCTGTGCGAGTTTCTTGGTTTCCTTCTGTGTCAATGCACAGAACGGGGCTTGCCGTAACAGGCCTGAGACTTCAGTCTGATCAGCCCTGAGAAGCATCAGTCCTGGACTTGGTAAAGGACAAACAGATTGAGCCTCATCATATGCTTGCAAGTCTGATGCCTGCTGGGTAGAGCAGAGCACTCTACCACTGGGGCGAGAGCTTGGCAAGGTCTGTCTTGGGCTTCAGATCAAGACTGGGTTTTGTCTGGCGTGAGACTTCAGGTTGGGTAGGCTAGGAACTGTAAAATAGATGGAGGGATCCGTTGCTTGGGATGCGTAGGAGGGGTCTGCTCAGAACTGGCCATAGACAAGCATGCTTGGAACTTGTCACCCAGTTATTTAAGGCCCTGGGTCAATAGGTGGTTATGGGTATGTGTAATCTTGGTTCCTTTTTCCTTTTCTAGGTCTTGCACTTCGGACTTGTCAGCCTTGCAGGCTTCTGGGCACATCTCAGTATGAGTAGATCAATAGGATTTAGCATCTGTGTGGTCACCTGCAGCATCCTGCTCTTGTCCTCCAGTCCACCATGCCTTGCATCTCAGCCACTGGAGGAGAGGGACATGACAAAGGTCCAGCACGGCCCCTGGGCAGGGAATGGGGTAGAAGATGAAAGGACAAGCGTGCTAAACTTGAAAAATAACCTGGGCCCTTCTGAGCAGAGTGTCTCTGAAGAGCCATGTGGAGTGTCGGCAAAGCCATCCGGGACACCCTTAAATGATGCTTTCACTGGAGAAGGAGAAACGCTGCCTGTAAGCCTGAGCCGTGTCACCCCAGGCAGCCGGGGCCTGGGTGCTCACACCTCTGCTGCGGCACTGGCTGCTGGAGATGAGGAGGAGGTTGGTCCCACAAAGTCAGAGCTGGATGAGGACGACGCGTTCAAGGCCATGCTGACCACAGCCGTGACCACGCTGAACCCTGCTGTCCAGGAGGAGTCTGTCGGTGGCCCCATCCGCGAGACCACCACGGAGGGTGGTGTTGAAGTAGAGCGCAGCTCTGCTATCCTCTCAGCAAACCCCCTTTCTGGGACAGCTGAGGAGGAGGCAGAGAGCAGCTCTCACCCCTCAGCTGCGCCCCAGCCCACACCGCACCCCAGCTCTCCCAGCTGGGAAGCGGCAAGCGACCACCCTGTCATCCCGACTCCCCAGGCTCATGGCGTGCCCTCCGAGGTGGGAACGCCAAGAGCTCACACGGGGAGCCCTCTCAGGTCCCTGGCTGTGCGAGCGTCCATGGCTGCAAAACATCCCCTCGTGGTGACCGAGGCCTCCCTCCTCCTGGAAGCAGGGACAGGCGTCGGGCGAGGAGAGCTGCCCACCGTGGCTGGCACCGGCACCGTCCACCCTACGGACATTGTGCCACCCGACTGGGATGACACAAAACCGGGGGCCACGAGTCAAGCAGGCAGCGCATCTCGTGAGGAGGTGATGGAGGACCTGGGGAAAACAGAACCATCCCAGACCCTGCAGGGAGGCGTGGGGGAGGAAGAGGATGCAACAAGGGTGCTGCCATCCCCAGCGTCCCTTCCACCAACTCCCGAGCTTGCCAAGGACACCAACTGCACGGTGCTGGTGCAAGGGGAGGAGTTGCCGGCCCCTTCCACAGGCAGCGGTGATGCTCTCCACGCTGCGAACCTGACGGGTGTGGACACGGCAGATCTCGACGCGCTGGAAAACATAAATGCAGTCACAGCGGAGGAGGGAAAAAGCATTCCGTCGTCACAGCCGGAGGCTGCTGTGGTGACAGATACACAGTCCGATCTCTCTCCTACTCTGGAAAGCTCATGGAAAGGTAAAACTTGCCTGTTATAGACACTTGCCTCTAAGTGTAGGTTTAGGAGGGATGGTCTTGGGAATGTATGTTTCCTTTTGGGGAGATAAAGTGGAGAAAGGTGTGATCTTAACACCTGCAATAGAGGTAGGACACCTCTTCCTGCCAGGAAAAGCTATGGATCTTTGTGAATGGGTAACAGCCTACAGGGGTAATTCACATCCATAAAGTACTACCTAGCCTTGGCTGTTCCTACACGCGATGTCCCTGTGTACAGGTAGGCACAGTCTGTTGGGTGGTACCCTGTCCTGGCTGTTATGTGAAGCAACTGTATTGAGGTGCCTCTTCTGCTCCTCAGGATGAGAGAGGGTGGCTGTAGTAGCAAAGAGGGAAGCTGAGACTGGAAAGGCTGTGGCAGCTGAGCCTGGGGTTGGAGGGTGTACTTGAGTATGGAGGTCTCTCGAGAATTGGAGTTTCATCAGCGGAGACTTGGTGCTAGTTAAAAAAACTTGGTTTGTTAACATTCTGCATGTGTGGTGTACTACCAAAGCAGGGGCTTCAGTTTTGGTGCTCACATAGTGGTTGAGGGGGACAGCTGTAGCCTGGTTGCAGGCATCTTGCCTTGACCAGACATATGTAAATCTGCTTTGAATAACCCTCTGGAATGCCTCTCCTGTGACTAGGCAGGGAGCCCAGCCTCTGACCCACTGGTTAAACACTTTATTTCAAGGAGGATAACACTCCCCCAAGTGTCCCTTTGATATGGCAAGTGCAAGGATCCAAAGGTGGTTCTTGCACTAGCTCAGTCTGAAGCCCTGCAAAATGGGGGGGAGATAATTCCTGGAGGGGGTTAAATTAACTAGCTTCTGGGATCGCCTGGCTCTCAACTGCTAGCTGTGGACACTTGCAGTCACTGCAGAAGATGCAGAGATGACAGATGGCTATAAATGCTTCCTAAATGCAGGAATAGGTGAGCTGTACTGGTAGCCTGTGAGTAACTGACATCTTCCACAACTTGACAAGGATGCTCAGATCAAAAGATCTGTCCAGAACTATATGCTCTCCTTTAACAAAAAAGCTCCTGGTGTTGTCTCCCCACCCTGGAGTGGAAGCTGTGGCCATGCTCTGACTGTCCAGTGTTTGTGCCAACTCTGTTACTAGCAGGCAGAAATCTTCCTCCTACACAACCTGTTACAGGCTGATGGTGTCACCCTGTACTGTACTTACCTGCAGAGATGGCACCCTCAGCCTAATGACAATGTTTCTACTCGGTGTTTATAGGGGGAATGCTAAAAAAAGTCTAGTCAGGTGTTGAGCAATGACATGTTCCTTGGCTGATGGTGAGGACCATGAACTGGGGTTTAGGACTTTGTTTTGATTGCTGGGCGTCTTTAATCTTGCCTCTCGAGCTACAGAGGCAAAAGGACAACTTCCTCTCACTGAATCCAAAAGATCTAGCTTTTTCTGTAAAAGAAGGGAAGCTAATTGTATGCTGGTGCTGAAACCTGACTGATTAATTTCTAGATTAATTTATAAGCACTTGACTTGTCAGCAGGTTCCTTCTCTGCTGTTTCCCAGATGTTGGGGAAACAACGCTATCAATAAGACTTGTGCAACAAAAATAAACCCTTCTACAAAGCTGAAGTCTTGTAGCCATGAGAGCTGGTTGCTAAAAGCACTGCTCTGGCAGCCTCATATGCTCCAAATGGTATTCCACACCACAGGCCTTGCAGTGCTGTACTCGCTTGGCATTGCTCCCCAGTGGGTCCACGTGTCCCTCGGGAGCAATTTAGAAAATGAGGACTGATTCTGCTGCTTTCATTCCTGTTATGCCCATTCTCACATCTGTCTCTATGCTGCGCTGCTGTGATGATACTTGGCTGGACCTGCTGCTTGCTCCGTGGCTCTGGAAATGTTAATGCATGGAGTTATATTCCTTCAAATGTCTGCTTTTTTGCTGTCAGCTGTCCTGTGAGTTGGTCCTGACACGTGTTCTTGCTGTAGGTGTTACTCAGGAGGTGACAACAGTGGCCCAGGAGGCTGATGCTGCTCTGTCAGTTGTGACACTGGTGCCTGGTGCTACCCAGGGAGCAGGAGCTGCAAGCCTGCCGCAGGAAAACAGTGGGGAGGACACCCAGATGCTGACTGCTCCTAGTACCACCCAGATGCTGGTGGCAACTGGTGCTTCCTCTATGGCGAACACTCCAGATGTAGAAGGTGGGGTTCTGCTTCAAGGACTGCGGGTTCATTTCCACACAAGATGAGATGGTAACATCTGAAATCAGTATCAATGCTTGGACACTGAAGTCTCAACACACAGCATCTGTATTCTAAGTATTCTATTTTTCTAGCCTTCTTCAGGCTGCCTCTAGCCCTGGGCTGCCACTGCTTTCTGCCCCTGCTGCCAGATCTACCATGCTGAAATATGCCAGCATATGGATTTTTGCCCTAAATAACAGTGGAGTAGAGATTAAAAAAAATTAAAATTGCCTCCAAACAACACCCACACATCTATGTTTGCTAGTGAGCTGACTTTTAGCCATAGATGTTTAAGCCAGTTTGTATTTTATGGAGGAACTAAAGGCAGTCACAGATTGCTGATGCTCAGTCCAAAGGGTGAAAATGTGTCATCAGGGTAACATAGGAGAAGTGGTGGTGGGATAGACGCTCTCTTGCAAGAGTCTGGCAAGCCTGCATTGCTATTCACTTTCATTAAGGAATGGTGAGTTCTTATCAGGTTGATGCAGCTCATACAGAAATGCTTTAAGCAGTTGTGTTCATCTAGCTGCTGCCTACTGGCTTGATGTCACCTTGTCAGGTATGTGTAGGAGCCTGTCTTGCTGGCAGGAGTGTAGCAAGGCTTCCCTTGGCACAAAGCTGACTTTGAGCTTGGGCTTATTTCTGTAGTAGCAGGTACCACTGTAATGAAACGGCTGCTGGGCAGCTTTTCTAGTAATTCTTATATTGCAGGGCATAAAAAGAAAAAACCCTATTTGCGTTGTAGCTCTTAAATTAAGGTCCCTTTGTAGGGGAGGGAAGGCTCTTCTGGCAGTTTCCACTAATTAATTTGCTTCTGGGATTTAATTATAAATTCAACTAACTTTTATCTTTGCAATAAGCAATTAGATCTGTCACTCGGTTCAGATCTCAACTAGTGTCTTAGTGCTCTGATCTTGCAATGGGGTGGTGACTAGCAGTCCTCAAAGCAATGGAAGGAAAACCTCGCTGAGTTTCTATTAAGGGGAACCTCCTGTGCTGGCCGTCCTGGAGGAGAAGCTTTCATTACAGCAGAGTCACTTGACACATCTTGAAAGAGGCAAGAGCTTAATAACTTCTTCGACTCTGAATTAAGTTTTCATTAAGGAGTTTGTTCTTAAATGGTGGGGTTTTTGATATTGTTGTGTCAACCTGTTGCTGCTTCCTGTCTTCTGTAGATCTCACAGATGTGGTCCTGGTCACCAGTGAGAAGGTTGTTCCGGCTCCTGGTGGATTGTCTGCTACCCAGTCTGGACAGACAGAGGAGCCACCCAGCAGAACTGTGGTCCTGGTAACTCCAGCATCAATGACCTCTTCTGTCAGACGGACAGCTCTTCCACCTGTGAGGAGGATCAGTACAGCTGTGACCTATGGTCTGGACCGCCTGGAGTCAGAAGGTACCACTGATCCCAAGGCTAAGAGGCAGGCAGTTTCATGTCGAGTGGCACACTTGCCTTGACACCAAGTCCCCGGTTTGTCTGTTTGGCACACAGCTATGTGCATATGGTAGTGTTCCTAATAAAGTTGTTGAACAACCTGTCCTCTTCCAGGAGGTACAGGAAGCAAGCAATGAACAGGAGGATCCCTGAAATTCAAGTGGCTGTGGTGGAAGGGATGGGGCTTTCCCTTGGAGGGGGAACAGCAGTGGTATTGCTGTTCCAGTAGAGTCTGGCTCTGTGCACCTCTAACTGCTGGTGTGTGCATGCATTGCTGAGCCTCTGTACCAGGTAATGCTCATGGGAATCTATTCAGACAGCTGGAGAGCCCTTGCCACCGTGCTGCTGAAATCCTCACCGCATGCGATGCAGGGGGATGTTCAGCATGAGGTGGCTACCCCAGTGTCCAGCTGGCTGAAACCTTGCCAGAACAAGGGATGCCCTACTTACGGTCCCTGTGTGATGCTGCTGGGAGAGAAAAAGGATGCATCCCCTTTGAGATGGTCTTCCAACTCAAAGCTACCTGCTAAGCTGCTGTCCCATCACTGGCTCTTCCAGCCTTGCCTCACCCCCCTGGGCTTCCTTCTCTTAAAGTGCTTCTGCCCGCTGCCAGTCTTGGAGTCTCTGTTCCCTGATTGTCTTCAGACAGTTGAAAGCCAGTGATGCAAATTCCACTGGGGCAAGCACCCATCAGGAGAGGTTTAGGTGAAGTAAATCCTACTCTGGAGTTGGTCTGCAGCTCAGATCTGTTATCTCTTCAGTTCATCCATGATTTTCCTGCAGAGAATTTTCACTCCTGCTTCTTGTTCTTTTTTCCTACTTAAACTCTTATCTGCTTGCTCATCTGTCCAGTTTTGCACTCCAGTGTCTGGACCGGCACCACCTGGCAGGGATTAATCTTTCTGCCTGTTTCGCTCCCCTTCCTTTATCTTGACCTTCTCTTGCATTTGTATTTTACTGCAAAGGTTGGCAGCCCTCCAGGGGTGGCATGCCAGATGGTATTTTTCTTCTGAATAGAGGTAGGGTGCCATAGACAACAGCTAATCAGCATCTTTTCTCTGCATGAAGCAATAACTCTCATTCCTGTTAAGTTTAGAGGGCAGCAGAAGCTGGGAGCCCTCCCCACTGCATGTGCGAGGTGCTGCAGCTCCTGCCCTCTGTCAGGCTTTGCTGCTTGCTTTGAAGCCTGCCGTCAGCTCTCAGCTACAGCACTCGCCCCTTGCCGGGATGAATGTTGCATATATCTGGCAAAGCAAGGATGTGCTGATGATGGGAGAGTGGTGGCAGGGGAAGAAGGGGGGAAAACCTGATCTTTCAGGCTGGGAAATAAGGTCTCTGCTTAGCCAGAGCAGTATGATTCAGGAGGCTAAACTGTTTCTGAGCCCTCTGGGATCTCCTTTAGAAGCCTGGTTTTCTGCACAGGAAGATAAGAGATTTCTGTTTCAACTGAGCATTGGTCTGTGTTTAATGAGACTTTCTGCATAGGCATTTAAAAAAAATCTCTCTGCTCTGACATAGGACTGCTGCAACTTTCTTGGGTTCCTACTGAGCTCTCTTATGCAACCACAGACCTGTTTTCTCTGCTCTTGAATATGCTCTGAGCTCCTCTAAGGGCAAATGTGGGCTGTAGCTAGGACCAGCTTTGCTAAATGATGACTTCAGCTAGAAAGCTGTGGGTTTCTTGGCTCTGGGGTATGGCTCTGCAGGTGCCTGTCATCCAAGGGACATGGTGCTCTCTGGTGTGCTGTGTGGTTTTGACAACTGGCACAGCTTTTGTGGTCTAAATCTCTGCTGATCAACCTAGACTTTAGTGCAGTGAGCCAGACTTTTTTCCTGGTGTTAGGGATCACCAATCCACATGGTGTAAAATGGGACAAATACCACTTGGGAATAGGCTTTCTGCCTGGGGATGCTACTGCCCCAATTAAGCACAAAGGAAGCTTTTGAGCTGTGACTCTGATTTCTAATATCTCTTTCTCTGTATAATGGCAATTGGGGGGTATCACATCCTCATGGTGGAGCGGTGTTTGGAAGCGTGCTTTCTGCTCCCCCAAAACTACAGCTCCTAGTGCTTACTCTCAGAATATCTAGATGGTGCCAGATACAAGGTGCTTGGGAATGCTTTCCTGTAAATGTACACTGAGCTCCAGCTCAGGGTGCTCAAGCTTTTGGGGGATGCAAGCTCAGACATCACTGCTGTTGCAGGTGCATGTTGGAGTCCCTAATGAGGGAGCCTGGCCCTTTGTGGGGAGGCTGTGCCTTGCTCACCAGTGGAAGACGTGCAGGGAGCTGAGTGAGGTCGGCTGGTCTCTGCTGCCTTCCGTGGGGTCTTGCTGACTTGCTTCACTGAGGGCCTGGCTCATCATTAAATATAAACCCCTGCTGTTCAGCTAGCTCTGTTTCTTGGGGACCATCTGTGCCAAACTGCCTGTGGTTAATTGCATCAGTATATTCACCTACCTGCCTTGGATGCAAAACTGTTTTAAAAATCAAATTGCACAGACAAACATGAGGTGCTTTGACTATGTCTCTAGATAAGCTTATCCTCCTCTCTAGCGGACTCTGGAGAGATTAGCTGGCTGACAAATATTCTCCTACCTTGAATCTGTAGTGAGACTGGTTCTACTTGCCCTTCCTAGCCAGAGAAATCCTATAATGGGATTATAGGATGCGGGGACAGGACACAGCAGAGGATGAGGCTTACTTGTCTGGGAGACTAAATTATATATTTTGCTCCTGTGCCTAGAATTTGGGTGTCTCGCTAGCAAGTTAAAGACTGCAGCTTTCTCTGGAGGGCTTCTAGGTCCAAAGGGATATAATCGAGTTCAGCTTGCCCACTCAGGACCACTGTGTAAGGCCCCCAACACATTTTGAAAGGTGGCTCTTTGGAAAGAAACCGCATTCCTTTTGAACTAGATTCCTTTGCTGTAATGTCTGCCGTGGTAGGTATTGCAGAGATGGCTGCACACCTTAAGCATGGCAGCGTTTGGCAGGTATAACTTTCCAAAGTGGTGGGTAGGTTGCAGTGTTCCCTCTTGTGCAAGATCCTTGGAGTTTTTAGTTGAAACCTGATGAACAGAGCACGACTGGAGCTGGGTCCCCCTGGCTGGTCCTCGAGTAGCTCCTGTCACTGTTCCGTGTGGGATGTGATCCAGGGGTGCACTGAGGCTAAGCGGAAGATCGGTTAGTGCACCTTCTACGAGGCCCTTGAAGATCGTTTTATCCTTATGTGCTAATCCTAAATGAGTGGTTGGTACAGAACCAGCCTGCTGCTGAGAGTGATGCCTCACCCGTCACAGCCTGGGTCACAAGCCAGTTCAGTTTGAACAGCTTACAGCACCATTGCCTGTGGCTGTGGGTGAGGGTGGGTCTGTATTTGTCAATGCAGACTCAAGGTTTGGTTTTTCCTGTGTGCCACCACCCTGCCTGGACAGTGAAAATTTGGCTGAAATGGCTGGGGATGGTGATTGTGGAGCAAGGTACATGGGATAGAGAATGGGAAGATGTCTCAGCATTCATCAAACCATGCTAAGATTAATCTTTTCTGACATGTAAGGCAGATGTTGCTGTGTTAGCTTCCAAGGCTGCCCAGATGCAGCAGTAACAGCTGTCTCTTGATGTACCTGTGTTTCAACCCACAAGTCCATAGGAGCCCTTCAGCTGATAGACCCCACATACTGCCCTTACTGTGTCCAAGCTCATCAGGAAAACAGTTTAAGCTCAATGCTACCCACTCCCTGCAGCTCAGTAAGCTCTATCTTGGCCTGCTTCAGTGTTAACTTGGGATTTAGAGACTGTTTACTTGTTCTTCCCTTCATCTCAAAATCACCACAAATCATCTGGCTCTTGCTACTCTCCCATAGGTGTTTTGATGAGAAATAAAAAGCATTATGCATTGGTGTTTCTGCTGTGCCTATTTTTTTTTTTTTGTATACCCCTTACCCCCCCACATCCAAAACTGCTCTGTAGCAGTGTGTAAACCCTAAGGCTGGTTCCTGCTTGGTCATCTAAGCTTGCTTCAAGCTGTTGCTGCTGGGGGTGAGTGGCTTACACAGTTCGGTTGTCATGTAGGTTGCTGGATGTGGAGGGTGCTTAGAGCTTTTGTGAAAGCAGGAGATGCTCTACCTGTTGTACGGGGTCAGGAACAGTCAATAGCTCTGTGAAAATGGGCGACTTAACCTCAGCTGCTCTAGAGGGAGGAGATCTGGACTGTGTAGCTCTTGACTGTGAAGTGTTCCTGATTAGTCAGGCTGGCTCTCAACAAGCAGTTGGTGGGATCCTGGGCTTTAGGGTGGAGGGGTTGGATAGGCAGTCAGGTATCTGCTGCCTAGGACAGCACAGCGCCCTTTCCAGTACTCTGCCTGGGTAGCTGGTGTGTCCCCATGTAATGCAGTATTTGACTGTGGAGAAGCCCCTCAATGATGCTGAAATGGGGCTGGTACTGTCCTTGGGATCAGCAAATCCAGTGTCCTGCAGTCATGGGCCACGTCCCCTCTGACGCTTGGCTGTGGGCTTCACTGTATTTGCTTCATCTGCTGTGGTAAAGGCTGTTCCAGAACAGCACCGGTATGAAGCTTTAGACTTTCTAACCTTAACATATTAATGATATTTTAACAATATCTTCTAGTCTTTGGGTTTAAACAGTTCCTATTGCTCTTTGCTGGCCTGTGTACTCAAGTTTACTGTTTGAAGAAAACCATAGCTTAACTAATTTCAGTAAGACGAGCTCTCCTAGTTCTCTGTTCTATGCCTCTTTCCCCTGCTTCCCCTGCATCTTGTTCCTCTTGTACAGTCATCTAAGCTGCATGCCATACTTCAGAAGTGAAGGCAGTGGTTGCCTTTTTTTCAGAAAATACTTCAGAACTTGTAGCCATTTACGTGACTTTATAAAAGACCCTTCAAATTCTCCCTGCATTTTTCTTCTGAGCTCTGTCACAGTACAAGGATCCTTCTTTTTTGGGATGTGAAGAGTATTTTTGCTGGAAATCAAGGCTCTGACTGGGCTTGCTATTTGGACCTGACTGTATGGATTAAGAGCTGCCTCATTAAATCTCTGCAACCCCATTAAAAATTTAAATGAGGTTGCAGGGGTGTAAATAAGACAGGCACTTAGCCCAGCATGGTTAACTAGCCTGATACTATAATTCCTCACTGGGTCTTTGGATATCAGCTAAATTGGCAAGGAACAGAAGATTTAAAACAAAGCACAAGCAAAATGAATTAATTATTAAATGTTCTTGGTACACACTTTTGTCTTGCTTCCAATTTATTGCTGCCACTGAAATGGGAACTGCTATCCCTCTGGTGCAGGTTGACCTCCATGTTCTCCACAGTAGATGGTAGTTCATCCTTGATTCTCCTCTTTTGTAGCAGAAAACTGTTTAAAAAAAAAAAAAAGGTGTGACAATTTTGCATCAAACCCAAGCCTTTTAAATTTCTTTTCCTGAAAGTGTTTGACTGAAGACAACATCTCTGCTGCTTAATCTGGTGGTGACTTGTTTAATGAAATCCACCTGGGAGGTGAAGGAGGGGTGAGGAGGGTGATCAAGCCCTTAATGAGTTAGGAGCTTGTGGGTGAACAGCTAAGAGGGTGTTAGGCTAATTAAAGGCTGGCTAAGAAGAGGAGGAAACTCTTGCTGCGTGCAGCTAGTGTGCTGAGCTCAGCCTTGTCAGTGCTTCCCTGCGAAGGGAGGCAGAATGTGATCCAGCCACCCTGCTCTGCTACGGATGCGCTAACAACTCTAACAAAACTAAAACCACAGGATCTCTCAAGTGGCTGGCTATACCAAAGGATGAGCTCTAGGGCTTTATCTCAAATACCTTATCTGCTGTGCTTTATGGTCTTTAACAGCAACTCTTGCAAGAATCTCTTGGAATGGCTGAAAGCATCATTGCATCCTCTTTCCCAGATGTCTGGGAAGCGGCATGTGCCTGCCCAGCTGCTCTCTGGGTGGAGGTGAGCTGCACAGTTGTTTTACTCTTGGGTTTATGGGGAGGGGAATGAAATTTCTCCAAGTAACTTTGGTCTTTGTGATATTCTGGCACTGTTCTGCCTCCAGCAGGTTAGATGACGTTTCTTAGTCTGACCCACATTGGTTTCTGTTCTGGCCAGGCCATGCTTGAATTTTTTAATTGTATCTGACTTCTCATTCGTCCAAAAAATTAGAGTTTACTTAAATATCACTTTAATGTTGTAGCTTTCCCATGCTTATCTTCAAGCTTAAACAAAAACAGCAGAAAACCCCTGCAGTTGTTACTGAAAAATAATTGGACTGTGTAGGTGAAAGTTTTTAATGAGTCGTTGTTTGTTTTAATCTGGGGATTAAGCAGTTCACCCTTGCAGCTCTAGCGAGGGGGATTCAGAGAAGCAGGTATGTGGCAGTTTCTTCTGAAGGCTCTGCAAGGCGCGTTTTCTTCTGGAGCTGCTGATGGCTGGGGTCCTTCAGTGTGGGTGGGATAGCGTTGCTCGTGGGGCTTCTCTGGGGAGCTTTGGGCATCGGGGCCAAGGCAAGCCACCCTGCAAATTGGTTTAGCTCTTTCATTTCTGATTCCTGCCTTGTGCAGGTGGGATGCTGTCCCTCTTGTCGATCTGACGCAGGATGCAGTGACTAGAGCACTGGTTTCTTACCTTTTCTTCTGGGAAGAGTTATAGACTATTTTTTTAAATAACAAGCTATCCTTAAACATGGGCGGAGGTCTCATGGTGTGTTTCCTCCTGGCTGACATCAATACTTCAGGCCATGTGGGTGCAAGGACAGGCCAGCAGTGTCGTTCTGAACCTCTTCATGAAAATACTGGGGAGAAGCACTGCCCTTGACTAAGGACAGTGAGGGCTGCAGGAGGGTGATCAAGGACTTAGAAAGAAGTATGAGCTCTGACTAGAGATGAGCTGAGTGGGCTTGCAGTCACCTTCCCTTTTGGCATCTGATAGGACTTGAGTTAAAACCTCGGTACCCTGGAGACTGTTGCCCATAATAACAGATCCGCCCTCCCCTAATCTACATCATCTGTGATGGATCCATGCTGGGTTTGTCTAGAAAATGAAGCTTGAATCAAATGTTTTCTTAACTCTTGGGCTGTTGGTTGTTCCTTTCCCAGGCAGTGTGGTTGAATTGGATAGGTCTGAAGAGACACCATCAAACAGCTTTTTGCAAGAAAAAATAGAACTAACGTCTCTGTTAGGGTTTATTTTTTTGTGATTGGAAAAAAAATACCATGCTGTCGTGGTTTAACCCCAGCCAGCAACTAAACACCATGCAGCTGCTCACCCTCTTCCCCCCACCCAGTGGCATAGGGGAGAGAATCAGGGGGAAAAAAAAGGAAAACTCGTGGGTTGAGATAAGAACAGTAGGAAGAAAATAATAATGATAATAATAAAATTACAATAATAATAATAAAAGCATTGGAACACACAAAACAGGTGATACACAATGCAATTGCTTGCCACTTGCCTACTGATGCCCAGTTAGTTCCTGAGCAGCGATCCATCCACCCCTGGCCAACTCCCCCCAGTTTATATACTAGGCATGACCTCACACAGTATAGAATACTCCTTTGGCCAGTTTGGCTCAGCTGTCCTCGCTGCGTCCCCTTCCAAGTCCTCGTGCCCCTCCAGCCTTCTTGCTGGGTGAGCATGAGAAGCTGAAAAATCCTTGACTCGGTATAAACACTGCTTAGCAACAACTGAAAACATCAGTGTGTTATCAACATTATTCTCATGCTGAACCCAAAACATAACACTGTACCAGCTACTGGAAGGAAAATTAACTCTATCCCAGCTGAAACCAGGACACATGCCAACAGCCCTTTTCCATATGAAAGCATTTTGTTGAGAGAAGTAAACTGCCTTCATCTCTCTTGTTCTGCCCTGTCTACTTACAGGTCATGATCGTTAAATCTGGACTGATTTGAATGCCTTCACTTTTTAAATCACCTCTTTTTTGTCTTGATTTTTATACTGGTTAGTTCAACAACTGCATACCTCAGGTTAGAAGAGCTGTTCTGCAGCAAACGAGAGAGCAAACTTGGTATAGTCCATACTGTGTATTCTGCAGCATTCTGGTTTTTTCCCTTTAAAATAGCCTTGTGTTGCTAAACTGACTTTCTAGCCTGGCTCAGTGTGAAAGCAATTTTGTGGTGAATGCTGCTGGAAATGCAGCTCTTAGGAATGATTGTTTCTGGTCTTAATACAGAATCAGACCTGTGGTCCCTGCTGAATATCTTTTGCACTTTTTTTTCTTTTTTTCTTTTTTTTTCAAAAGCTCTTCGGTGCCTCCTATCCCCTGTGATAAGTGATGAGCCAGGACTGAAAAAGCAAGTGTGAATCCCCTCAGATTTGGCAGGGAGGGGGGAAGTAGGTTAGGATCAGAATCCAAATCTCTCCTTGTGCTGTCTTTGCAATGTCGAAGAGCCCTCTGCTGGGACACGGTTTCTGCAGCGCTTGGGCTTTGGCAAGCAGAGGCTCCCAAAAAAAGCATCAGCTCATCTCTGCTGCCAGAGGTACGTTCCCCCTCCTAGATGGAGCAAGGATTTTCTTCTGCTACAGAAAAGCTTTGGACATGGAATTTCCTCTTCTCTTGAAACTGATATGGGTAGGGTTAAGTCATCTTGCTTTGTGTGGTAAGATCCCACCCAACAGATGCGTTCTTCCCAATAGTCCCTTTCCTTGGCTCCGTGCAATGGGCCAGATGCTGATACTTCACGTGAGAGGCCATGCTTGATTTGGCTCCCCTTCCAGAGCAAAGCATTTAAGACTTCATTCATGCAACGCAGTCTGCAAATACCCCAGATAGTTTTGCAGTGAACATGGCTGGGTTTAGCTGAACTCATCAATATGAGGGTTTTACCCTGATGATTTGGCATAGCTTCTACGCCCACTGCTTGCTCGGGTATCGCGACCCATCACGGTACAGTACTCTGCCCAGAAAGCTGTCTGCACGTGAGGAGAGCCCATCTACGTTCCTACCAGCCATCTTCTCCCAAGCTGTCCCAAGAGATTGTTCTTGGCAGCATTTTGGAGACATCGGATGGTGACATTATTACTGGTCATGTGAAAGCAGCAGATTAGTAATAAAAGAGGGTTGTCCTAGGAAGGTCTTCCTGCCTTGACAGTCAGCTGTGATCATAAAAGCAATGCAGAAAATGAACCTCACGGGGAAAAAGCATTTGGCAGAGACTTCTTAATGCCTCTTCTTCCTGTTCTGGCACGAGAAGGTAGTCATAGACCGCCCCGTCCCTAATCCTGTCATTATTTACACTCCTCTGCTTCCCATACTGTATGTGCACATGGGTGACCGAGGACCAGTGCTGCCACGGGATGCAGGGTGGATGAGACACTTCGGTGTGCCCCTGCTGCACTGTTCCTTTGTGAGTGGCTCCAGTACACTCAGGACAAAAAGAATTTTTGAAAAGTAGAATTTTTCTCCGTGGTGTGTCCCCCTCAGTGTGTGTCATAGCACAGGCGGGGGTCATCATGCTCCATGGTGCTCTCCTTTCCTTCATGGGCATGTTATGCAGGTGGGTTCTAGATCTGCGCTCTCTGCAGCCGTCGCTCAGTGCTTCTACAGGAGAGGTCTTGGCATACTGCATCTCCCTGAAGTCATCCGAAGAGTGGCCTCACCACTGGAAACCAATTAGCGCTGGCTGCTGGTTAATCACAACTTACTTGGCACTCAGACCCTAGAGTGCTGGGTACCATATAAAATCAGAGCTTAGAAGATCATGAAATGTAACAGTGCTCTGCGTTACTGTCTAGACATCATTGTCCTTTGAGTTTGGTGTGAGGGAGGGTGGAAAGGGAAAGGACAGAGAAAATGAAAACTCCAGGTTTTGTCCTGCAACCTCCTTTTTAGTTTGGGTTTGGTTTTTTTTTTCCAATTTGTATTCAGTTTGTGACTGTGAGTGAATCTATCACCTTGCTGCTCTTGCTGCTCAGGGCACAGCAAGATGTTTCTCTTGTGAGCTAAACCTGACAAATGATGGTTTCTTGAATCTTCTGAGGAGTAAAAGCGTTTGCAAACATTAATGGAAAATAACTAAAGATAGAAACATCCTGCTTCAGTGAAGGTTTCTTCAACTGCAAACAGAGGCCCCGAACTAACTCCATTGCCTTGAGCAAGGTTATGACAACAGTGGCTTCAGCTCCAGCTTACGACATACCGTTATACCAAAACCCCTTTCTTCATTGCCGTCGCAGCCTGTTTGTAGCACGTTGCTGACGGCAGTGATTGCACCCATCTCATAGCAGCGTTGAGAGTAATTCAAATTTCCTCCTGCTCGGGAGGAGCGTGGCTTTCTGCAGCTGCGTGAAGCCCGACTAAAGTCATCTATGAGGAATGGGTTGTTGGTACTTTGAGTTGCCAGGAAGAAGAGCTGACCCTGTGGTCCTTTTTTCTGCAGCATGGGATGGTCCGGAGGGGCCAAGGTCCCTCTTTGCAGTTGATTTGCGAGGGCCCTGCTCCCATCGTGGGCTGAGGTTTTTACTTGCGGGATGACGGCTGTTGTCCGGCTGCTTCAGGAACCCAGGTTCCTGCTGGGTCAGGGAAATGCCTCAAGAAGGAGGTATGAGGTGGTCTCCTATTTCTCTGCTGAGCCATGAAAGTTATCATGGATATGTACAGTTTTGTAGTGAAAAACCTTTTTTTGAAGCAAGCATAGGGAGGTTTTGCCACCTTGAAATAGCAAATCCCATCCTGTGAATATCACCAGTGTTGCTAATGGATCACTACAGAGTCCCGTGATAAAGCCCAACCATTGCTGTTTCTGGTGACTACTAATAAAGCTGGGAACCCCCCAAAACTCTGCTAAAAATTTGTTATTTTGTCTTTGTTTTCTTGGTGCTCTCCTATAGCTCCTCCAAATCTGAAAATTTGAATGCCTGTTACAAGGTTGTCAAGTCCTTCAAAACTAAAATCTTTGACATGTGAACTGAGAATCTCATTTTCCTGGGGATTCCTGCTGCTCCGTCTTTCTTAGGTTGTACAGTAGTCACAGCAGGAAGGTGTTAATTTTCTTGGGTTTTTTTGCTTTCCTGTTTCAATGAAGGCAAAACAGAGCCTGCTTTACAGAATACAGTGCTTATTTAGTCTGTCCAAGGGTGGCAGATTTTGGATTTCTTCACTCTTGGCGATGAGACTTTAACTGCCCTAGACTACTGTTGCATTACCCTAACTGCAGTAGAAAATACAAACGTCTGCTTGGGCTATAAGTGTTTTTCAGTTCTGAAATCTCCTGGTGTTACTGGGAGAGAAGACAGGATACCATCCCCCCTTGACAGGTCCATGTGGCACATCACAAGCAAGAGCTAGGATTCGGTGCGTGCAAATAGAATAACAGGATCAGCTTATATGTAACATAAGAAGATCTATAGAGCAAGGAAGGCTCACAGCTGAAACTGCTATAGGTGCTGTGTACCTGTGCCTCAGCGAACAAGGGGCACTTTTGACCACTGTCAGGTGTTCAGAAGTGTTCCTAGATTCACGTCTGTGGCCAAGCAAAATTTATACTTGCATTTTTTTTTGTTTGCCTTGACCATAAG
The DNA here is from genome assembly GCF_929443795.1 of Astur gentilis. Taxonomy (NCBI): domain Eukaryota; kingdom Metazoa; phylum Chordata; class Aves; order Accipitriformes; family Accipitridae; genus Astur; species Astur gentilis. The sequence continues at coordinate 17,911,067 of NC_064904.1, forward strand.
GCACTAGCATTTCTTCATATGTTTTTTCTCCTTTTTTGTCAGATGGACCTTAGCCAAAACTGAAGAGTATATACAGTTTGAGGGAGCTGGGGTTGTTTAGTCTGGAGAACAGGAGGCTGAGGGGGGAGACCTTATCGCTCTCTACAGCTACCTGAGAGGAGGCTGTAGCAAGGTGGGGGTCGGTCTCTTTTCCCAGGTAAAAAGTGATAGGATGAGAGGAAACAGCCTCAAGTTGCACCAGGGGAGGTTTAGATTGAATATTAGGCAAAATTTCTTTATTGAAAGGGTTATCAAGCGTTGGAACAGGCTGCCCAGGGAAGTGGTTGAGGCACCATCCCTGGAGGTATTTGAAAGATGTGTAGACCTGATGCTTAGGGACATGGTTTAGTGGTGGACTTGGCAGTGTGAGGTTTACCATTGGACTCGATGATCTTAAGGTTCTTTTCCAACCTAAATGATTCTACGATACACAAAATAGTTCACAATGGGCTGCAAATGCACATGAAAATCTGAATACCTTCTGAATCTGCTGGGTTTTGCACTTTCAGTCCTTGCTACTTTCAGTCTCTTCTGTTTCTTTTCTTTCAAGCTACTGCTGAAGCCTACAAAAGGCCAAAAAGTGCCAATTTAGGAGGGAAAATGTGATTTTTGTAAAAGGCTCTTATGTGAAGCACAAAACTCCAGCTTGAGGTTCAGCTGTGTGAACATTCCGATGTGCTCGCTTCCATTTTCCATCTTATGAGACTACCAAGCGTTATATGCAGCCTGCCCACAGCTGCTGGGCTCCTCTTGCACCTCTGCTTCTGAAATCTAACATTTGTGAAGTCTGTGATTTTTTTTTTTTTTTTAGAAGTGTAGCTTCCTCCTTGTGACCACCAAGTGGTGCTCTGCACTGCACCTTGCAGCAAGGCAAACTGTTGGCATTTTGGGATGGGGGCTTAAAAAGCTGTTTTCAGAAGTAGGAATGAGCTAGAGAGGAGGAGGAAAAAAGTTAAGAGCCTTTTCTTTCCCCCCTTGCAGCAGTTGTGCTACAAGGACTACATTATTCACAGCTTTATGCTGTGGCTGCATGATGATTGATGTACTTTGGTGATGATCGGATGTGATAAGTAGTCTCAGCACTTTCAATTTGGGTGTTCAGCTTGGCTGCCTGCTAGACCTCGGAGGTACAGAGATGGCTATCTGCTGCTTCAAACTAGATCCTGGCAGGTGTCTTTGATTTGGCTTGCTAAAATCACAAGAAGCTTCTAAAAACCTTGTCCTAAACTAGTTTTTCAGCCATAAAAATCGGATCCCTGTTTTCTCTTGGCTGCTTTTTCACCCAGTGCGTCTAGGGAAAACCTCTCTTCATGTTCCTCTTCTCTGGTGTGCTAGCTGTTTAGTGTCTTTGCTATTAAAGTTTGGAAATGTTTATGGCTGTGTTGCTCTCAGCAGAGGCAAAAGACCTACATTAACTTGTCTTTGCAGGTTTCCTGCAAGCACTCTCCAGGTGCCATTCTCAGGTTTCAGAAGCTGTGTATTTTGTATGAAAACATGCGGTTTGATAGAGAAAATTCTTACGTTGATTTGAAATGACGAGCCCATTATAAGACAGAAACTGCCTATAAAACATAATGGGAATTTAAGGAGCTAACTACATCCCTGTAAGCTCCATTAGATGCTCTGTGTGGTATAATTTTTGCAGGAGTGATCATTCCTTTCCAGGTACTGAAAGCCATGCTATAGCAGGATGATGCAGCTAAATTCAGACAGCAGCTCATTTGTATGAAATGCAGGGCTAGAATTGAAAGGTGGCAAGCAGGATTGTCTTGTCTGGTGAGCTGGAAAAAACATGCAGTGTTTTAAAGCAAATCCTTGAATTAGAAGGAAAGGAGATGCCATGTAACAGCACAGTGAATGCCATGTTTTTATAATGTGCACTGATTTCTCTAGGTATTCCAATCTGGAATAGAGGCCAAAGGAAGGAGGCCAGCTTCCCCAATTTAATTCAAGTTGGATAGCCACCAACTAAATAGCTTCCCCAAAGTTCCCCGGTTTGTTTCTCGAGTATTTTGTTGAACAGCTGTGCTGGAGTGCCATTGCATCCCACAGCAGAAAGAAGAGTGAAGCATCACCTGCTTTACTTACAGCAGGTATGATATGTGCAGGTGTCCTACCTCAGCTGCTCCATCTTATTGCAGTGCCTGTAACCTATATGAGGTACAACTCCAACAGAAATAAAGGGATATCTAGATAACAAGTGTTGATTTTGCTAGATCGTTAGTTTTAACATGGTCTTAGACCCGCAGCTAAACCAGCTGCTCAGATGCAGGGTGATGGGCTGTCCCAGTCCGAGTACCTCAGGAGGGAGTTTTTCTACAAGGCTGAGCAGAGCTTCATGTAAATTAGATAAAGTGCATAAATATTATGTTTTAGTTTCCAGCTTTGAAAAACTAACCATCATGTCATTATTCCAGATACTATCTTTTCGTGGTGGGTGGATCCATTAGTAGCTATTAAACAGCTCGGATACAAATTCTGGCTCAGGAATTCCTTGTGTCTTTGATAACTAAAAGCTGGGAAGAGAGACTGTGGGAAGACTGGCTCTGTGTGTGCCCTGCCCTAGTCTTTCTTCAGCATTTGCAGCTACTTGTGGTCAGAAATAGGATGTGGACAGAAAGGACCGTTGGTTTGATCCTGTACGGTCATTCTTGTGTTGCCATTTTAGATTGTAGCAATGACGTATGGCTTAAATATTTACCTCTCCGTGTGTAAACAGTACAGTCAACTTTGGAATAAGATGGGTATCTGCTGTAGCGGAGAATCTGCAAGGATTTCCTTGGTGTCACATTTATCTGCTCCTACGTGAAGTGTTCGTCTTTCCAGTACTTAGTTAAGTCTTCCTTGGTCATATCTTTGTCTGGTGTAAATCCATTGTGATGGGACTGCTGGTATAAACCTGCTGAAGATCGCTGCCATCACCGCTATTCTCCTGCACCCAAGAGCTGATCTGCCAGCACGCATCAAAGCGAGATGCTTTTTCTGGAGGGGGGACCATATCAGTCTAATTGGGCAGGAAGGCGGTGCTTGTCCTTTCCAGAGCTGTGAAAGGCTTAATAAAAGTTAAAAATAGAACCAACTTATTGCTGCCTCCAAGATTGGAAATCAGGGAAATAGTTCTCTCTTGAGCTGAAATTAGTTGAGCGGAGAGGACTGTAGTTATATATACTCAGGTATTTGTACACATATACATGCTTACTTGTATTCCGCTATTAGGAAGCAAAATAACAGTATTTCCCATTAATGCATTTGGCAGTCTAAGACAACATCTCATTGTTACTTGGCAACTTCCAAATTAACCCCTTTGGGAGTCTTTCCTGTTAGAAAACAGGTACGAGGTCTGCCTTTGGAGAAGTGGTATCAGTTGGCTGTCTTGGTGCTCACTTATAGACATGTATGAACCTTCTGTTTTGTGGGATCTTTCCTAATGTTGCTTTTGTGTCTCCCTGGCCAGAGGGTGAGGAAGAGGAAGAGGATGAAGAGGAGGAGGAAGAAGAGGAGGAGGAAGAGGAAGATGAGGAGGACAAAGACATAGACTTGATGGATGAAAGCATGGAGGGTGACACAGAGCTGCCAGGTTTCACACTTCCAGGCGAGACCTCCCAGGAGCCCATAGCTGGCCTGGAAAACCCGGTGGCCCAGCTGGCTGGAGTGTCCTACCAGGTTCCTGACACCATCGAGTGGGAGCAGCAGAACCAGGGTCTGGGTAAGAGAAAAAGCCCCTTCTTCCTTTAGCCTTACAGAGGACATGTCTTCTGCTCTTCACTTTGCGTGGGACCATCCCTCATGCTGGGAAGTCTCAGGGGTTGGCTCTCAAGCTAATCACAGAGCAGGTTCATTTCTGAGGAAACCCCATCCACCAGTGACAACTGGTTGAACTGGGGTGGGTCTCAGGCAGCGTGACCTGAGTTTTCATTTTGGGGAGAGCTGCTCTGAATACTCCAGACCTGCTCCTTCATTCCCAGAGTTTAGTGTTGTCTTGCTCCAAGGGTGGACAAATAAACAACTTCTCAGGTGAGATTCCCGGGGAAATTTCAGCAGCTTTTTTCAAAGTGCCACTTTTCTGGCAGTTTTAAGGGGTGTATGTTCCAGGTATGGGACCCTATGCTGGCAGTGTTAAGCAAGACAAACCTGCAAAGCCTCTGTAAAGCTTTATGCAGTTTATTCCCACTGTACATATAGGCCCTGTGTTTAATGACTGGACTAATTTATTCCACCTACAAATATCTTATCAGTGTCTGTATGTGTGATGTCCACCTGATGCAAGTCAAAGCTGGTGTGGGTCAAGGTAGAGTTTGGAAGGGAACTTGGCCAGCTTGGCTAAGGGCACTGGGATCATTTCCCAGCACACTCAATTTCCAAGCCAAGCCCCATCAAAAGCAGTGGGAACCTTTCAGGTGAATTGGTGGGAGCTGAACCACATCTATACAGAAGGTCTCTGTGTGTGACTATTAGAGAACTAGCTGTTTTGAGAAGCTTATCAAATAAAGAAACCCCAAAACTCTTTTATATATTGTGTTATAAGAACTATCACTTCCCCATGATGTTTAATTCTGATTCAACCTGGCGGTTCTCCCCTGTAGTGCTGTTTCTAGCCTGCTTTAGCGTTGTTAGCTTCCTTTGAATTGAATCAAAGAGCATCTTTCAAGAACTCCGTGGGAGCGTTGCTCTTTGAGGGCAAATTGAGTTTGCATCGGGTCTGATACCTCCCTGTCCCACTAACTCTTGCTTGAAAAACATAGTACTGGATGGTTGCCATGTCAGATCTGTTTCACGTGTCCTGTTATCCCATCAGGCTGGATAGGAGCTGTGTGAGGGGAATAATTCTAAGTCTTTAAGGCTTTCTGGGTTGGCATTGGCAAGCTGGATTAAAGAGGTACGCGACAGTGCTCAGAGGAAAAGTGTGTAAGAAACATAAGGTTATGATGGGAGTCGCATCAGCAGCTTTGTGTTCTTACCTTACTCCATTCCTTGGTGCAGGATCTTTGTGGTGTCTTGAGAGAAAGCGAGAGAGGAGCAGTGTATTTGCTGCACTCAGGGGCTTGCTGAGCTCTGTATGACTGCTAGCAATAGTGAGAAGGTAGCATTAAGCTGTTAACCATCTAAAGCTACTTGTCTGCTTCAGGATTGTAAGTACGAGGATGGATGGCTTGGCAGAGCTTTGCTGTATCAGTCAATACTGGCTAAGGATGCCAGTGCTTTGTAGTGTGTTCAAGAGCGGCAGCGTTTTGCAAGCTCCGAGGTGTGTCCCCACACACCAAGATGGCACTGATATCTCCTCAAGGATCTTGGTAGATTTAACCATCCCAGCTAGGGTGGCTGATGCCACGTCATTTGGGTTGTGTCCCCGGAGGGCTCTGACGGGAGTCCTGTTCCCAGAACAGGGTGCTGAAGGTGCTGTTGTATATGACGTAGTCTCTTGGCATGAACTTTGGGGCTATGGAGGAGACTGTTCTGCAAAAGTCATCAGGCACAGCTCTGTTCATAGCTGATGCTGGTCTGAACTGGAGTCATGGCTGCATTTCCAGCCCTGCCACCTTCAATGCTGGAGGAAGAAGCTCAGGGTAGGAGATGCCTATTGGTAAATGAGGCAGGTGAGAAAGCAGTGACCAGAGGCTGAAGCTGTCCCTGGTGTGCAGTAAACCTCTCTGGCTGGAAAGGCTTAATAATCCTGCACAAAAAATAAGCAGGCCTTGGCTATGAAACAATATGTAGCTTTAACATTCCTTGTGTAATTGGACCTCTCATGAGGGGTTCTTCCTCTAGCACAGAGCCATGCTGGAGGATGCACTTTGCAGTATCTCTTCCAGAGATCTGCTTCTGAACATATGGTTCTGTTTCAGTTTCTGATGCTTAATAATGCATCACCCTGCAGCCTTCATCCTCCACCACCTTCTCTCTTTCTTAGAGCCTGGAAAGATCATCTTTCCAAAAATTTCAGACATGGAATAAATGGGCTGTGTGGCAAAAAGCAGGATTTTTCTCCCTAACTTATGTTTTATTGACCCTCATGCAAATTGGAGGAGCCCTCTGTGAAGTCTATCAAATTGGGTCAGCTGCAGAGTGCCAAGTCCTGGCACCTGAAGGACTGGACGGACATGAATTTCTGCATTCTCTGCAAGTGCCTGGCTGGGTTATGTGTCACCAGACCCAAATGGTTTGGATTGCCTTTTATTTTTAAGCTGTTGCAGTCTGTGCAAGCAGCTGTGAGGGAGAGGATGAGGCTGTGGCTGAGCTGAGTTCATCTTTAGGAGTTCGATGGGACTTCAGCAAGAAAAGAGGGGACACGGTGGGATCAATTCCTCTGCTTATGACTCACCCCTTTCATTCCACCAGGTAAACCCTTATGTAAAGAGCCATTTATTCTTTTTCTGTCTAGACATCCTTAATGGCTCTTTGATGTTGTCTCCTTCCCCATCTACGATGTGCTGATGCCCACAGTGCTTCTAAGAGGAAGGGAAATTATTTATGTTTCAGAGGCATAAAGAAAACCAAGGACATGCATGAGCTCACACTGAAAATCTGAGGCCAAGCAGGGAGCCAGGTGTTCGAAGCGTTCATTTGCTGGGTGTGGATGGGCAACGGGAGATGCTGTCGCATCTCCGTGGTGGTGCTGGGGTCCTTTTCCCTAGGATGCTGCTGCAATATTGTAGCCCTTCCCCTCTGCCCAGTTGGTGGCAGGTGGGACTTTCTGCTCCGGTTCCCCAGCCCTGGGTATGTGGGCACACGCTGGGCTACCGCTGTGTCCATACCTGCGTTCATACCTGGTCCTGGTTACGTATTTCTTTATGGGGTGTATTAGGGAGAACAGGAAGGGTGGAATAAGTGTAGAGCTTGTGTCAGGAGGCAGTGGATTGTTAAGAACAGAAGAAATCCCCCAAATCTGGCAGGAGGCCAGAAGAGCTGCCCACTTTGTTCTGCTGGAGCGCTTGGAGAAACCACGCTCACCGTGAAGGGCTTGTAAAGCTTTAGATCTGCTGGACGCGTGCATGGACTCTCTCTCTTTGAAACCCTTTTTTCTCCAAGTGCTTTTCTTCTAAAGCTACCTCTTTCAGATCCATTTCCTTAAAGTGCTTTTCTTCTAAAACTAAAGTTAACTTGACTTTAAGATGGCTTCGTAACCGCTGGATGTCCCCACATGCAGGCCCTGGAGGAGGGACCTGCAGTTCTGAATGCAGCGCCGTGCTCACGCCTGCCTCAGCCCACAGCGCGCGCCTTTGCGCGTTCCCTTCCTTCACCAAATGGCGCTGAGGTGTGAAGAATTTCCCATCTTGTGCGAGTGAAATATGGTGTAGAAGGAGACGTTGTTCTGCTTGACCTGGGATATGGCATAGGAAAGGAAGACCCGGAGAAAGATAACGGTAGCCAACAGAGTACAAGATGAGGGTACACCATCTAAGCACCAAACTTTTACAGTTGGCATTTTCCATTTTTAAAATACTTTGCACATACGTCCTTCTCCTGGGGATGCATCTGTCCTCTGGCTTTCAGAATTTTGACATTTAATGCTAAAATCTGTAGTACAGAAGAGCCCAGAAGTATTAGAGTAGCTATTCTCAGGTCAGTTATTACCGAGTTTGCTCAGTCTCATGGCTGACACACGGCAAATCCCTAGAGGGCAAGTAACTTGATCCACAAACAGCTTGGCAGAGCAAGAGACAGTTTGGATTTTTGTAGTGGTCAATGAGAAAGTGCTGGAGAAACAGAATCATTAAAAATGTCAATTCTGGGAAGTCAGATGGTCCTACATTAAGTCCAGCTGAGCAAAGGCAATTTATAAGCGCCAGTAATGAGGCTGTCAGTTTTACAGTCCATCAGCTGACTCTCTAACCAGCAATATTTAGACAAAAAAGTAAAGCAGAAGATGATGTCATCTGTGCCTTTATGAAGTAGAATTTGATCCTCCAAAAGTTGTTCCGGTGGTCTGCAGCTCTGGAGAAGGAACGTCTGAATATAAAGGGTCTCTTTTGGTGCCCTGTCCAAATACTTTGTCTCCAGAGGTTGCCAGGGGAGGACATGGCAGTACTTTGGGACTTCTCTGCAGTATGTGTGAGATGACTTTGACCTTTCTCTACTTGTTTCTTGATTTGTGTGTAGGTGGTGTGTGGTAGGCGAACACTAACTGGTTGGAGAGCATCAGAGGGGCAGGGAGCTTGGGCTTTCTGGGAATGAATAAAAATACATAATTTTTCCCTTCCACCTCTTTTGTGTTTATGCAGTACAAGGAGAGCTGCAGTTGGTTTAGGTGGGTTCAAACCTAGTGAACAGTTTCTGGGTCCTTTAGCTATTCCTCGTGAATGTTAAGTAGATGGTCTTTGTTGTACACCTCCATGGAGATCAAGGCCCTCTAGTTCTCTGTTGGTGGTGTCTACTGTGACTGTGCTCTTCTCTCACTTCTTGAGAGTATGTATTCTCCCAGGGTCTCTGAGAATCCTTATTTTACAAACCATGAGCCAAGACATAACAACTTAGGTTGAACTGGTATGGGAACATTGTGGTAGAGCACGAAAATGTCCCCAGCCTCCCAAGCTATTTGTTAATGGCATAGTACTTGCCTATCATTCATGTCCCAAGATGAAGAACTCCTGCTATCCATCGTAAGGTAGCAGCAGGAGGTCTAGGGCATTTACTAAGCCTTTATTTTTGCTGCTTTGGAGCATGCAGTAGTTTGCTTTGTGCATTCAAAATGTATGGAGTTGTTTGGAGTGACCATGACATTTTCATCTTGAGGCATAAAAGATTATGATGTTCTGAATATATGGCTCAAGTTGTCTAAGCAGAGGTTGTTATGGTGGGCTTTGTTTCTTTAAGATGTTGACTGACACCACCAGTTGCTTATCTGAGGCCACCACTAATATGAGAAAACAGCAGTAAACAGAGGAGAGACTGATTTGAACCATAAACCTTAACAGAGGGAACTCCATTGTTATGCTCAAAATCTTGTTTTATGGGCAAAGAGGAGACACACCTCATATATTTATAAAACCAAGAATTTATTGCTAATATAATTGAAATCTTAAGAGTCTAATCATTATTAGTCCAGATCTAATTATTAAAAGAAAAGAAATAATAATGCAGTTAGGATTGTTACACACACACACTTCTTAGTTTCTGTGCTTTATCCTGGTGTTACGCTTGTCCTTCCCAATTCTTCTGTGGGTCCTGAGGTTGGTGGTTTCATTCAGGGGTTTGTGGTGAGTTCATTAAGGGTGGGTTATCAACCTCTGGAGTTCTTTGCCAGGAGGAATAGGATGTTCATGTTGATGGTTTCTTCCTTCTCACTTTAGGGTCCACTTGAAGTAATTTTTGTATGTTTGCTAGCAAGCTTTTGCACCTTGCTCGCTCTTTCTTGATCTGCAGTTCCATATTACATCTGAATTTACTATACATGGTGGCTTTTATGTATGTTAGATACTATTTTTTGTTCTCTTGTTTACCCTAAACCCATTTTGTTCAGGTCTACATTTCTTTAACTGACCATTGGTGTGTTGTTTATATCCACCTGTTTATGGCAACGGTAATACCGTATTACAGGGCTACGTGATTATGCTGTAGCTTATAAGAAGTGACCCGAGTTGCCTGGTACCACAGCATAGTTATTGTACACAGTGGAGTTTGGACCATTCCTGTAGATGGGAATTAAAGATAAAAAGAAATAAAATGGCAGTATAGAAAGAAGTTATGAAGTGTGACAATGTAATTCTCGACATGTAGTTTCTAAGATATATACCATGTCTGTTTCATGTATTTTTGTGTGTAGGATCTTAGTTCTTACAGTAATGGAAGGTCATATAACTCTCTCACTTAGGTAATGACAAGGGACTTACTTAATAAACACGCTTTTGGAATGTGATTTTTTTTAATGGATATAAAATATTTGCAGCTCTGAGTAATTATAAAGAAAATGGCTCTAGATGTATTGCAGCTCTGTGGTTGCAAATTATACTACATAAACCGTACAATGGATGCCACTGGTTAATGATGGTAAGGCAGAGTAGCAGAGTGGTAGAAGATGATGAATATTTGAAATGTCATTTTTACAGGAAGATAGGATTAATGCTTTTATGGGCAAAAATAACCAGCATTAGGAAGGCAGAAGCTGAGACTCAGAAGTTAGTAGTATGTTCTTTAATTGCTGCCCAGAATGGGTCTATTTTAAGTACTCTTACAGCTCCTGTTATTGGAACATCAGAGTGCCTTTTAATCTTTAATGTATTTATCTTCTTAATTACCCTGGAAAGGGTATCCATGTTTTACAGGTGGTAAGCAAAAACACAGAGAGGCCAAGTGACCCCACTGGTTTCATGAGGGAGCCTTTAGCAGAGTAGGGATTTGAAGGAGGGGAATTAACTTAGTGCTTGGGCATGGGCTTGGGCATTTCCTTTCTCTTCCTGGAGGAAGGATGCGCGCACCTGCGTTTCTCCCTGGAAAAGGTGCAAAGGATGACACAAAAAGTCACCATCCCAATAGAAGGGACTGAGTTCATAGAAATCCCAGGTGAGAGAGACTGACAGGAGCCGGCATCAGGAGTGGAGCCCGCAAATTTTTCTTCCCGATGTGTTCAAAGTGCAGCTGCCTGCAGCAATCCTGCCCTCTGTAGCTTTGCCCTGTACGTGTTTATGGGAGTTTTGTCGCACAAAGTGTTGGCCACGCGAGGTCTGTGTTCCAGATGGCTGCAGACTGAAATGAGCAGTCTCAGAAATATAGATGATTATTTTTCCTGTCTTTCTGGGTGCTCCAAATAATTTATACAGTTCCATATGTTCCTTGCTAGCTCCCCTTCCCTCTCCCAAGCAGTAATAAAGCTCCCATCATCAATCTGTGCCTAAATCAAGTTTCTGTTCCTCGTGAGAGATGTGCACTCTGTTTGGAATGACTTCTTTTTTAACTGTTGTAAGAGATTGTTCACGGTTGTGTCTTAATCCTGGAGCAGACTCATATTTAATCAGGTTTGCCTTGTCAAAGGAAATTTTGCATCCACATACCTGTAAACAATAATGATCCTCTCTGCCGGCTCGGTGTTGCATACGCTATTGTAACAACAGAGCAGCTCCCAGGAGGGAACAATTTATATCGGAGATGGCTTTTTCTTTTCGTCAAATTTTACCCTGAGGCATTTTGGGGACTGTGCCTCTTTCCCCTCTTCAATATTGCTTCTTTATTCGACCTGACTTGCTCCCAGTTCTGCTCTGAAGCCAGCTGAGATAAGGAGCTTTGCAGACCAGTCCTGCACACACTCTGCAGCGTGGTGCTCCGTGGCGCGGTGAGAAGCAGCTCTATGCCTCATGCTGGTACCTTGGACCTTCCAGGAGATGCAAAACTTGGACAAGTCTGAGCCCTGTGGTCCTGACCTACCACCCTGCTTTGCTTTCCCTTTTTCCATCCAGCACAAGACTGCTGTGTCCTCGTGAACAAGATCCGTGCGTTTTAAATGGGAGAAGCTGACAGCGTGTCTATTCTACTGGGAACCGGGATGAGGAATTTCCAGCCACGGAGCTTGAACCACTAATGGGTTGGAGCCATGTCCTTCCTCTTGGAAGCACCTCAACTCCTGTCCTCAAAGCAGAAATCAAGATGAAGAGAAGGGAATAGAGATGAGTAAAACAGAAGATCAGAGGGTGTTTTGGTGATTCCCAGCTCTGAAAGCAAGCAGCTATCAGAAACAGGTGAAATAAAGCTGTTGCTCGTGATAAAAAAAATGTGTGTGCTTGCAATTTGTCATAAGGAAGGGGAAGACAGCAGGGGCCTTTCTACATGGAAACCTCCAGCACGAAACTTGGGCTGGTACTTTAGCCTGACAGTTTTGGTGGAGTATATCGAGAAACAGCAGCAGCACTATAACATCCTCAGATACATTACTTTGAAGTAGCAGCCCTTCCACAAGGTTTATGCATGTAGTTAAACCTGTGTCAGAGGAAGACTGGCTAAGCCCATTTGTTACCAGCCCTTAAGTGCTACCTCCGGGAGCTGGTGGTGGATTTAGAGTCGTTTGCTTGGGTTTGGCTCTGCCTTCCCTCTCCCTGCCCACAAAGAAGATGGGATCCCATCAGACAAGGTGTTGAACTGGAGTTACTGGCTGTTGCTGGGGGGAATGAAGAGTTCCTGTCCATCCACAGCATTTCTGCCTCTTTTTCTTCAGTTTGGAATGAGGTGGTATAAGCCATGGAGAAATTGTCTGCTGGTTCGTGGGAGGAGAGAGGGGACGTTGGTCACCATGGCTGACATGGTCAGTATGAGAACTCCTAGCTGAGGTCTGGCTGACCAGGGGACATTTCTAATGGATGGTGGGAGGCATGGATGAATCCAAGCCTGAGGGCTGCTGTCACTCTTGCATGCCCTAGCCCTTGCTACCCTGCCGTGCAAAAATCTCCTGCAATACCCGCAAGGAGGGAGTGATGGCTTCTGTGGTGGAAATGGCTGTCTCCCCAGCTTGGGGCAGGGGAGCCTTGGCTGAAGTTTGTGTGTGGAATGTGTTAGGGAAACTTTGCTGAAGGGAACAGAAGTCTGGGCCACTAGTTGCCTACAATTTGCCTGGCAGACCATAGATGAGCCGAGAAATCCTTCTCGGCTTGCTGGGGAGCCTGGAAAGGCAGCCTGCAGCAGCACCAAGCTCCTGGGCTTTCCCAACACAGGACAACTTCTTCAGACAGACTTTCTGCCTGCACCTCCAGTTACTCTTGTTGGTCCAAGAAAGCAAAGTTGGAAAACTCAAGCACATGGCGGAGCATTTTTGACCTTCTCCAGCTGTCTGGCTCTATCCATCCGTTTCCAACAGCCTTCAGAGTTAGGACGTGTCTACCTTGGAGCACGGCTTGGCATTTGCTGCTCCAAATAATTTATCTTGGTTTTTCGCCTGGATTAAAGGATAGGGTCCATTAGCCTGTGCAGAGCTCCGTGCTGCAAAGGCTGGACTGCATCTGCCAACTAAGCACCATCTGGGTTTCTGCACACCGTGGTGAAGCAGGCGTCCTTCTAGACTGTCAGCTGCCTTGGCACTGTCTGTCTGTCCCCTTGTTTGTCAGCCCTACTGTAATATAAATCATAGTGTCTTCACTGCCTTTTTAATCTGCAGTAATACTTTTTTTTCCTCATGTCTGCAGTTTCGGTGTATGTGCATATCGCATCTCAGTGTGCGTTTCCTCTTCTATCCTTCAGTTTATAATGTGTCAGAAAACTTGGCTCTATTTAGACAGAGGAGATGGTTTTCAGCCCTCTCTCCCTTTGGATTTTCATAATCACTTAGCTTGATTTAAGAACACAGGCAGGGCAGTAGCTTTCCCTGGGTGAGAGTTATTAATTTTTCCTTTATGTGCTAGTCTGGGTGGCTCTTTTCCTTGTAAAAAGAGATTCGTTCTTATGTTGGAGAAATCACATTTATTTTCTAATAGTGATCTATACTGCGATGCAGAAGATCTGTCTGTTTTCATGACATTTCAGCCCTCCAGAAAAAAAAAAAAAATAGAGAGAGGGAATGTGAAGGTTCATTGGCCTTCAATTACCTCTGTCCTTCTGGGGATTTGCATGAAAGGCTGACATTTTGGGTTAAAATGTTGGCACCATTGCAGAGCCAGTAAGAGAAAAATAGAGGAAGAGAGCTCATTGTGATAAGTAGCAGGGAGAGAGAGGGTAATTTATTGAGAAGATAGTTTTAAAATGTTCCTTTCTAATGAGAATGTAGATACGCTTTCTCTCTGCTTGGGCAGTGCAAACCACAAATGAGTGATGCTAAACCTATCTCCCTTCTGGTGTTTGCTCAAATTAAGACCCCTTGAGGATCAAAGGAGATCCAAGTTCCTTCTTGGAAGGATGCTCTCTGCATATGTACAAGTTCTGCTCTGCCTGGGAGTGAGTTAGGAACATATATTGGAAATAAGTAAATTGCTGAGATTTTGACTGACAATAAAATAATTACCTCAAACCTTCAGCAATTGTTTTGCAAAAATGGTGGGTATCAGCATTAATCACAGAGAGGGCTCAATACGGTGAGAATTACTGGAGGCTTTTACTTTCTTTTTTTTTTTTGCCTTGTTTTTGAATAACTCTAATCACAGCGTCATCCAAGCCTGGGATGTAATAATGGGCTTCAGCAAGGCTGTTCCCTGATAGCCTATCATTTATTTTAATATACCAGCAATGCCATCTGTGCTTGAGGCTTTATTAATGTGAAGCAAGGCCAAGAGTTTCTCTGGTTTTATTCCTTTTCTAGATTGCTTTCCCCACAGCCCCCCTGTTCCCCTCTGACCGCTCAGGCTGGCTTTCTCCCTCAGGTATTTGCACAGTCTGGTTTTTCAGGAGTGGATGCTCAGCCTTCTGCTTGTTTTTTAGCAAGGGGCTCGATGCAATCGCTGGGGCTGAGCTCTGCCCTCCTGGCCACCCGTTCTGCAGCCACAATGCGTGTCCCTGGGGGACCCCCCGTTTTGTTTAGCAGTGTCACGTACTGCGCTCCTGTTGCTATCCCCGTAAGTGGGACATGCTGTTGCGTCCATCGTACCAGCTTGTGGATGCCCGTGCTGAGGGGATCTGGATGCTGCTCCGAGGTCCCCGTCAGAAACCCAGCCCCGACACGCGTGGCATCGTGATGGTCCTTCTGCGCTTTTGCTGCAAGTGCAAGTTGAGCTGGGATTTCTCTCTGCAAGCTTGAGGACGGGTCTGACGCCAGTGGAGGATTTCAAAGGCCCCTCGATGGCTTCCCCGTACCACCCCGTTGACCTGGCATGGGACTGCCCCACCTTGAGTTGCCCTGACTTTGTTCCCTTTTGTGCTGGTTTTGGCTGGGATAGAGTTAATTTTCTTCAAAGTAGCTAGTATGAGGCTATGGTTTGGATTTGTGCTGGAAACAGTCTTGATAATACAGGGATGTTTTTGTTACTGCTGAGCAGTGCTTACACAGAGCCAAGGCCTTTCTGCTTCTCACCCCACCCCACCAGCGAGGAGGCTGGGGGGGCACAAGAATTTGGGAGGGGACACAGCCGGGACAGCTGACCCCGACTGATCCAAGGGATATTCCAGACCATACGACGTCATGATCAGTATATAGAGCTGGGGGAAGAAGAAGGAAGCGTGGGGACATTGGGAGTGATGGCATTTGTCTTCCCAAGTCACCGTTACATGTGATGGAACTTTCCTGGAGATGGCTGAAGACCTGCCTGCCTATGGGAAGTGGGGAATGAATTCCTTGGTTTGCTTTGCTTGTGTGTGCAGCTTTATCTCAGCCCATGAGTTTTCGCACTTTTACCTTTCTCTCCCCCATCCCACCAGGGGGAAAGTGAGTGAGCGGCTGTGTGGGGCTTAGTTGCCAGCTGGGGTTAAACCATGACGCCTTTCAACACAGCCGTCCCAAAACCCAGTGCTTTGGTTTAGGACCGAGGAGAGGTCTCAGCGTCTGCCCTTCCAGTCAAGAAAGAAGCTATTTCTTCCTGTGAGTAAGGGGGGTTGCTTTGCCCTGCTCAGTTCTGGCTTTTCTTGCAACTGTCCATAAGCAAGTTCTGGAAAATGATAAGGTAGGATGCCGTATAAATATCCTGTCAGGAGAATATTTTCCTCTTGGGTTTTGTTGTTTTCTGTATCTGTAAGCACTGGTTAAATACAGCCTCTTTCTATTTTTTGATTGTAGAGAGTGTTGGGTAGAGGGTCGAGTATAGTATTAGACCAAATTAATAGCCTCAATGAAGCAATGCTTTCTGGTTATATGTGCTCTCCCGTAGCCAGAACATGTTCCTGTGAGAGCTGTTTATGAAGGCTAGATTTTATTAAGTACAAATAACATGCTGTTGACTTAGAGGATGTTTTGGGGTTTAGCGGGCAAGGATATAGTCCTCCAATAGACATCTACTGCCTGTAAGAGTGCAGCTGTGTAATATCTGGGCTGGAGGTGGGTTTCTTTGCCAGACAAAATGCAGCTGCCTACTCCTGTACCCTTTGCTGTCTTTATTGTAGCCAGCAAATGAGTTCACGATTGCAGCCTTCCTGGGAGACTCGTGCGGTCTTGTGCCACAGGCTTATGTCAAGTTACAGAGCATCAGCCGAAGCACGGTAGCTGCTTGTGTATGTGGGCTTAGTCTGCAGTGACCTCAAGGTGATGTGCCATCGCCTGGCCACAGCGAGACGAGCTGAGCTAGGTCAGAGCACCTTACGTTTCCCATCGGTTGGGAACGTGCCTGTGGCTGGTCTGTGTGGCTCAGGTATTTTGTGATGACTCCTTAAGTCACAATTTTGCAGTGTCTCCATGGTGAGTCAACTCTGTTCAGCCACACGTTGCATGCTCCAATACAATCGCAGGCATGGAGCAGGAGAAGCAGAGAGTTAATTTAACTTCTTCTAGACAGAGGCAAGCCAGGAACATTTTTTGCTAAGGTGCGTATCTTAATGGAGCAGATGAAGTCAGAAGCCCAGCTAGCAAAACTGAGCATCGTTCTGGTGACTGCTCTGGTGGAGGCCCTGGTCCCACAGCCTTGGAGCTTCTATGAGGTCTGTGAAGACCCTTCTCTGGGACCGTGTCCCATTTTACTTCATGCTTAGCAGGGCTGCATCACTGGCCTCTCGTGTTTGACTTCAGATTTTGTATCCTGACAAGCTCAGAGCAGAAGCCACAGTGGTTAAGTTTGGCCCAGGTTTAATGCCTCAAACCATGCTAGATCACCTCTGCCCAAGAGGAGGTACTGGCGGGGCTGCAAGCGGGCTCTGACAGCACCAAACACGCAGAAATGCCTTCAGGGGCAGCATGGGGCTTGGGATGCAGCTGCATGGCTCCTTCCCAGGGCACTGCAGGGGATCCTGTCCCCAGGGATGTCTGCCGGAGCCGTCACTGCAGCCGGTGGGATCTCCTGGGACAGTGCATAAACACGGACCAGCACAAGCGCTGCGACACCATCCCTGCAAACCAGAGCTGGCATCCCCGAATCAGTCATCTGCTGTCGGGAAAGTGCGCTTCGACGGTACTAATTGTCAGCAGCAATGATTAGTTATTAAGGTTTGATTAGTGACTACTGTGTGGGCTCTGAAGATGAATATGAGGGTTTAAAAAACACTGGGACTCTTAATTCGTAATATACTCTGAATCTGCTTCAAGTTCCTGCCAACAGTGACACTAGATCTATTACACAGCATGTGTGGGCAGGAGAATCGCCTTGTCCTCATCTCCCTGGGATGAGCCAGGAGAGGTCTGCGGCTACCTGGTGTGATCCTGAGGGTGCTGGAGTCCCTCCTCATGGCCCGCCAGCTTGGTTGCTTCCCTCCTCTGGTCTGCATGCCTTAAAACCAGACTTCGCTAACAGGTTTCCCACGTGATGAGTACTGGACCCATCCTACCCTGTCCCAGGCCCTGGGCAGTGATCCAGAGGCACTGTCACTCTAAGCTTGGGATGGGTGCGTGTTAATGCTCAGAGTAAATATCCCTGCTGAGTCATGGAAGAAAATAGGACTTATTTATGCCTGAGTGAGTAGGAAAGTGCAGATAATGTTTCTGAAAGAGATCCTGGAGAAAATCCTAGGGACAGTCAAGTTCCAGGGGGAAATTTAGGCTGAGAGTTATTTTTATTGTCGGTCCTATCACCACAAGAGAGCGAGTTTGGATGGTGAACTTGGGATTCTTGGCGAAAAGTAGAAATTAAAGCAAATCCTCTGCTCCAAATCCTTATGAGAGGAAGGGGAGGATGATACAGTAGGAACACTGGCCTGGTGGGATGCAGGGGAACAAAGTTGCAGAGAGAAAAATAACAACCATCATTTTGACCCTAAGTACTCAGTGCCATTCTGCTCCTCTGCCCATCTGGAAAAGGATACAGGAGAGCTGGAAAAAGGTATGTGGAAGAAGAAGGATAACCAAAGAATAACCAAAAGGACAAAATAACAAGAATAACCAGAGGATAAATGTGATTCTATGCAAAGAATGACTATACAGACCTTGACCGAGGCTGGTAAAATCACAAGGGTGTTGAGCAGGGGAACATCAAGTGACTGTCCCCCGATACCAGACCTGGGGAGCATCTCATGAAAGAGGAAGGAGGAGGCAGGTTCATAACAAATTACGTGAAACTTCGTTCAGTGCATTGCTAACCATGGGAGAGTGCCTATCCACAGGTTGCTGAGGATGCTCACAGTTTGCGTGTTTGCTTTTCCATTTGGGTAGGCAATTTCACAGAGGAAAAATCCATCTGTATCTTTCAAATGCAGAAGCCCTGCATCTGGCTCCGCAGGTCTCTGGGCCACAAAGCACCGGGTGCCAGGAAGGTGTGTAAGGGGAGCGTCGCTGTCTGATCGTCCCGTTCATAAGCTTTTCCTAGACAAATGCTGTTGGCCACTGTCAGCCTTACTAAGCCAGCCAGACCTTTGGTCTGACCTAGACTGGCTGTAATCGGAGCCTGGTCTCCTCATCTATTTAATTACTGGCAGTGCTGCTTTTCTTTAATGTGTCCTTGAGCAAATCACTGACCCATCCTGTGCCTGAGTCCTGGTGTTCATAGATGGGACAATATCGATGCTTCTGTGATTGTTTTTTCATTTAGTTTCTTGCGGGTAGATACTGTCTCTCTTTACACGTCTGTAGAAAGCTGTGACCCCTGGATCAGCAGTAAATTGCTGCAGGCTGGAGAATGAGGCAGGGAAGTATCAGCTGTGTGTTTGCCCTGCATTTAGGCTTTTCTGTGAGCATCTGTCTTCAGAGATGGGATGCGGGGCTACGCTGATCCTGTACATTCTTACATTCTCATCCTTCGGCACAACCTTCCCCGCACAGCTCTTAACCATATGCCAGGGACAGAAACCCCAGAAACTGTCCAGTTTTGTGCAGTGGCAGGGAGATGTGACTCGGTAAGTAAAGGTGCTTATCTGCACAGCGTCTTTCAGGTTCACCAGGCTCCACATAAAACATTCGTATACTGAAATCGGAGGGATGACCTTGCCGATAATTTAACTCAGGGACCAAAGACACGCAGCTGAGTACAGAGGTGAGCGTAAGTTTATGTCATCCCCTTCCCTTGCTGAGGACTCGGCACGTTTTCGTTTGTGGCCAGTCCGCCCTGCAGTTGTTGTCGCTGTTGGGCTGAGTTAATTTCCTGCTTGCAGCACAGGCAGGATCTTATCTCAGGTCTTCAATGCAGAAAAGCTGGTGCAATAGCATAGAAAGTAATGGCATTTTCAGCAAGGCACCAGATAGGTTTGCTCTGCTCTGTTTCGCAGGGTCTTGTTTGCTATTCACAGATGCTGGAATGGAAATCTTCTTGTAGGCACAAATTGGCTGTGGATTGCCAAAGCTGTCTGGGTTATGGATCCAACAGCTCATACGGGAATGCGTGGTTTGTTGTTCCTTTGGCTTTGGAAGATCTGTTTGTTATCTCTTAGAAATGGACTTTGAAAATGAAACTTAATCTCCTGTATCCCTTCGAGTTCAACTAAATGTGGACAAATAGCATTTCTCAGTCAAGGGACAGATTTATAAATCAGGACATTGTGATGAACTCCTTTGGGTCAACAGTTCTTCTGGTCCATTGATCAAAGTCCTAATTAGGCTTGATCAATAATTGCCTAAATCTGTCAACCAATTCACAACATTATAGGATAAGGCCAGTAAACTATCTTTCATGTTTAGGACTAAATTTCAGAAGTGCTCTGCAGTTTCATTGTTTTCCGTGCCTACAAAGAATTGCAGATTTTAGGTGGCCTGTAGAGGTTTTGTTTGTGCTGTGGAAAAGGCAGCCTTTCCTCTGGGAATTCCCTGTGAAGAATATTTGCAGTTATAAACCAAAATTGCCAGTTATTCAGGCAAAGCACTCTCCTGACTGATGGACTGTGATACCTTCGAAACAGCCAAAAGAAACTTCTGGTTCCCAACCTTTTCTTGGCTTTGTGTATTTCTGAAATATGCTGTTGGATAACAATTTCCTTCTCAGGGAAGGCTATTAACGTTGCCTTTGAGATTAGAGCTTGCTCACTGACTTGTTTGCAGGATTTTGCAAGACCTGTTGGAAGATAAGCAACCAGCCCCCTGCTTGAACTCTGATGAGATGCCTGTGTCTTTCTCCAGGCTGATTACTTTTAACGAGTAACATGGAGATTTATCTGCACGCTGGGAGATATAAAATCCTGGCAAAGGTCTCTAAATATTTCATAGTGCCTTCTCCTGCTGCTGCGTCTTGTATTTTTTGACCTTTGTTGCATCTTCTTATCTTGTGGGTGACACCGTGCGCTACAAACCTTCCAGCCTGGAGGTGAGAGTCGCCCACCGTGAGTTTGGACAAAGATCTCCCATCAACCCATTTGCTTGGGGTGCAAACGACTCTCTGTGTGATGGAGTATGTACCCTGATGCATCCCATCCTCTGGCAAGAACCTGGAGGTCTCGGGAGGAGCGGCTGCCCCCCAACTGGGCATGGGCCAGCTCCCTTTGAGCTCCGACCAAGTTGCCCGTCTCACCTGGAGGGCATGAAGCAGCCGGTCAGTACGGGGTGAGTGAATCCTGCCTGGTGCATGGGGCCACGGAGGAGGAGAAAGCCTGCGGCATTGATCCGCTGGCATGTAAGGATCGAGTCATGTTAGGGAGGTGGTCATCAAGAATAAATCAGGTTGTGTATGGTTGGAAAGCCTGTACACGTGAATTCAGTTCTTCACTGTATCTACTCTCCTTTAAAACCACAGTGCAATCAGGCTACTACAAAAACGAGTTTAAAAAGTGTCCTCTTCCTTGGGGCTTGTCAGTGCCTTCTTTATGTGTCTGTCTCTGCAGAGTTTGTCTTCCTAGAGGACATGACACAATGCTTGTCAAGTCAAGAGAAAACTTTCTGGCCCATTTCGTGGGCTTTGGAAGCTGAGCAGTACAGAGTGGCCATCTGCATTTAGATAATAAATATTTTCTGCTACTTTGAAAGTGGATTAAGCTCTGAAGCTTTATCCAGATAATTTTGTGAAGGTTCTCGCATGTCAAATCATTTCTTCATTATTTGAACAGATGATGGCAGCAAAATCAGGAGTTTATTCAGAGATATTCATATTCCAAAATGTCGTCTTAGAGCCCCATCATATCACTGTCCTAATCAGAGAATGGTCTCTGACCAGTTCCAATCAGGGTAATGCCTTTTCAGTGTAAGTAAATTGTTGCAGATTATCTTAATCTGCTTGGAGGAACACCAGATCCATTCATTTCTGAGTGGAAGGATTGGGATGGAGAATGCCACAGCACCGGGTGCAGATGCTTTAGGGCAGCAGCAAACCCCACGGAGTCTGAAGTCACGCAGACATTAATCTAGCCTTCTCAGCTGAGCGGGAACAGTGCTCTGTGCCATATGTGAAATAAACGCAAATGCAGACAACAGATGATCTGAGGATAAATTAACCCTTTCACTTGCAGCACCATGCAGAGCTGTCTGGCAGATAATGATGATTTTACAAGGTTCAGTGGGTGGCAGCAAACTTCAACAAGATTTTGGGTTATTAATTTGTCTGCAAAGCCTCACCCATAACTGTTAATACATATTGCAGAGAAAAGGGAGGTTTTGCTTCTCTGCAGCCCCTGGAATAGCCACTCCACAGGAATTAAATTTAATATATGAGGACCTAGATTGAAGGTACAAGGCCAGAGGGACATGGAGGTAGGGCTGGACCTTGGTTTGGAGTTTATTCTCTCAAGTCAGGGCACCTCTCCAGGGCATAGACGAAATCTGAGGAGGAACCAAGAGTGGCAGGGTCCAGGTGACGGTGAGGTGCTGTACCAGTTTGCTTCGCGGTGCTGAGTCCCACCAGTACAGTTTTACACCGCTGGCCCCATGGAACTGGGTCTGCTTGTCAAGGGGTTGAATTTGGCCTCATGAAGAGCAAAAAAAGCCAGGTCCTATACCATGGCATATACCCTGAAGTTGCCAGTCTAGCCACTAACCAAAATTCCTCCACTCCTTCAAAGCATTTCCCTTCAGAGACTTTTCAATGTTAAAGTGTTCGAGATCAGCCGTTTCCCCCTGTACAAGCTGCAAAGGGAGCTGCCTTCTCCACCTTTTGTCTACCAAATACATTTGTGGCTCCTTCATTTGGATAGCTCAGTTTCCGACTGTCATGTTCTGCCTCCTAGGAGAGTTTTTGTCTGTCAAACTCGCTTTATGCTCAGCCAGTACAGACTCAGTGAAACCATTTTGGTTGGATCGCCATCAGGTGTCTGAGTCATTATTACTGAGAAATACCCACTGACTTTGAACGCTCACTGCCTCATGGCCCAAGTTTCATTAAGAGGCTTTGCTATTAACTGAATGGGAACTGTCTTTGAGATAATTTTAGTTATGACAGCAAAATAGGACTTTGGGTGAGGTTGGCAGAAGAACTCAGCGCTGGTCTGAACCTCTTTGTGATGAAATGCAAATTCCTCTACTCAGTTGGAACAGAATTACAACCATGCTGAAGATATTTGCAGATTTTGCCTCTGCTTTCTTCACTGGCTTTGGGTCTTCCTGCCTCCATCTGGCTGTAAATACATACCGTTGGTGCTTGCAGGTTTGGATTCCCAGTCAATAGATGAAGATAACACTGCTTGTTTATGTTGGAGAACTGTTGTGAGTGCAATTAATAAAGCTGCAAAGCTGAAAAGTAGTGGAAGAGCTAAATATCATTACATAATGAGACCTCATTCACAGTAAATGATGTGAAAAATGATTTCTTGCAAAGAACAACAAATTGCCATGGCTTTTTAGCCTAATTGTAGATGCTTGATTCTAATTTGTTATTTGTCATTTCCATGTTAATGAAGAGTTTTAGATATAATTACCGCATTTATGGCAAACAACACATTATCATTTTCCAATGCGTGCGAAGCACCGGCTTCTTTAGAAATAGAAGAGCTGAATAATTATCCTCATTGTGCAGCTCCAGGGAGAGCTCTACAAGTAATAGTGTCCAGCTCCCTCTGCAGAACAGGTCTTGTGCAAGATGCTTCTCAAAGGCGGTTGATCTCATTAACTCTCTTCTCCATTTGGGGAGCTGAGATTCAGAGACACGAAGTAACTTCCCAGCATTGCTCCTGGTGCCTGGATTCCTTCTGGATAGTATCTTCTCTTTGTTACTCTTAGAGTGCAAAAGACGGCCAGAGCCACCATTTTGGTTGGCACTAAGTTTCCCAGTTTGTCCTAGTTATCATAGTCAGGGAGATGATCCTCAAGCGCCATTCACTGGCATATTGCAGAGATTTTGCTTGATCAAGGCTGGATTTGACTCCCATTGGTGGTGGTGGGATAGTTTCATGGGTTTTTAAGAGTATCTCATCTAAGGCCTGGAAAGTCCTGGTATGATAGGAAGCCCATAACTGCTGTTTTGGAACAAAGCAGTGTGATACTTCTGAGTTCCCCTGCCCACTGCGATTGTGGATTTCCATTGCATTGATAGACGGTATAGTTCCTGATCCTGCGTTTTAACTACATCCCTTCTTGTTGTCCTGCCCCATCCAGTGACAGGGTCAGCCCAACCTGGGCTTCTCTCCGTGGGGTGGCAAAAAGCAATTTTGAGAAGCTTTGATGCATAACAGTAGGAGGGAGAGGTCCTAGTGCATTGACTGGAGATGCTGGTGAACAAGTCACTTCTCTGTGATGGACAGCCGTACCATCCTCTTCCACCAGCAAGCTCCATCTCAGAGCTACTTTGAGGTTTGGCCAATGTTATGAGAGGAGCCTTGTTGCTCTGATAATGAGAAGCCTTTGACTTTCCAGTCGCAAGTTGCTGTGGTCTCTTTGTCCCTGGAGCAACATGATTATTTCGTTTAACTACCTCATCTCCATAGCTCTTCTTCCTGTCCTGGTGCTTGCACACTAGGATGTGCTTGTAGAGCGCAATGCTGCACCCTTTCAGCCTTTGCTGTAGCTGAATGAGCCAAGCGTCTTTCGCTTTTCCTTTTAAGATAGTTTCTGGTTTTGCGTCCTACCACTGAGACAGTTTGAGCACGTCTGTTACGAACATCTCCTATACGTGGCTTTTCATTACCTATTGGGGAAGGTGGATGCAACTCAGAGACAGATGTTGGGACACCAGCAACAGGGAGATGCTTTACAAATATCTTAAGGGTCTGGTAAGTAGTGTGGGGCAGAGGCATGTGTTAAGCTTTGGGGACAGGCAGATGTTCCGGTGCCGAGTACGAGACTATGATCCTCTGTATTAGGATATATCACAAATTAGAGTTTCACCTTCCTCCAACCCCTCAAAACGGGGCAGAGTGTTTCTTTTTCACTCCTCATCATACTCTTGAGTTCCTCCCTTTCGTAAATGAGGCTCAGGGCCCAGGAGATGGCATGTAATGTGTTTGTAGTGGAATAAATCAGTGGGCACCGCTTTCAATTATCCCAACTCAAGCTTGTTCACTGCACCAGGCAGCCTGTGAAATATGGCAGGACTGACAAGGCACGAGCGCTGCCAGAGCATTAACACTAATCTGCAGACAGACATCAGCACAGTGCCTGCCATAAGCAGCAATCTCTGCCTGTGCTGCCTGTGACAGCTCCAGCTACCCTGATTTGGGGAGGCTGAGCGCAGAGGAGGGAGCTGGAGGAGAGCACTGAAGTGCACTTCTGCCGGCATGCCATTGCTGAAAACCTTGAGCAGCTTCTGCAGCTAATGCTTAGAGCCACTTCAGCCTTTTCAGTCAAGCATGAGATGTCCTGGGCTGCTAGTTTCAAGCCGGCAAAATGGAAAGCATTGCCGCTCATCTCGCTGTGGTGAGAAGGACGCTGCCTGCCTGCATGCCAGCCCTCTCTGGTCGGTGGCTCTGAGTTAGTCGCTTCTCCATGGCATCCATGCGTTTCCCTGTCTGTTTTGCAGATCTAGATGCCCAAGGCAGGATTGAGCAAGGTGACGTGGGTATAGGGTGGGCCAGTGGGAAGCGATGCATGCAGCAGTCGGCACTGGCGAAATCTTAGGCAGAGTTGTTGTTTGTTAACACAGACAAGCTCCTGGAGGAAGAGGGCTGAGAATAGACTTTGTACTATGAAAGGGTCCCTAAGAGCTTGGCACGAGCTTCAGTCTGACTTTGTGACAGCAATAGAGAAGAAAGTCCTCTCTCTGTTGTGTTCCTACTGAGACATTCTCCTGTCACCCAGTTGCGAGTCTCCAGCTTCTTGTAATGAAATCATCAGGAGGGAATGGCCTGTAGAGGTGAAGCACTGAAGCAGGAGGGACTTGGCTAACTTGAGCCTGGCTCAGCCGTTTCCTTTGGTATGAGATGGGAATAAATCACTGCCATTCAAATGATGCAGTCATTTCTGCTCAGCTTATATTGATATAAGTGTGCATTTGCAGTGCCAGAACAATTGCAGCTTGTCTCAGAAATGAGCTTAGAGAGACTGTGTTTAGGGCTTATCAGCTTTTCTGGGACCAGATCTTTCATTACATCCACCTAGTGTTGGGTGGGAACATCCCTAAGTGCCTTGGTGGACTTGACCACCGAGACCTGTCCTATGGCCAGCCCAGCCTGGAGGAGAGCAGGAAGAAATCTTCTCCCTTTCTACTCTTTGGCAGTTTGGTAGCACCTAGGAGCCAGCTGGGAGCGGGACCTCACCATACAAGTGCTTGGGAACGATCGGAGCAGCCTTTTCCCTCTCGGCACCGTGTCCCCATAGCCCCCCGTGCTGTCACTGGCAGTGTTTTCTCCCCGTTGCAGGTTCTTCTTCCTTACTGCATCATCCTCTTGGTATAGTTGTGAGTTTGCATTCACCAGCAAGCCACAGCATGGTCAAAAGCCTTGGTGGAGAAGTGCTGCCCACTTTTCCTTGTGCTCACTCCACTGCTGGCCATGGCTCTTGCAGGCCTGAGAAATGGGAGGGAAGCGCGGATTCCTAAATCTCTAACAGTGCAGCACATCAGTATGATGCTTTCAAGCACTCTATCAAAGGGCAACAGTAAAAATATAGTGCAGAAGAAGCAAAGCTAGACACTGGCATGTCTGTAACACCATCCCACAGCATGCCATTGCTTCACCGTTCCTGGACTGTTTGGCTGGTAGGATCAGCCAAACAGCTTGCAAGCTTACTGTTGAGGAGTGGGAGGTGTACCTGCTGCTCGTTCAGAGCTTGTAGATCTCACGGGAAAGTGGGTGATGGATCAAATCAGGATATGCTATCACTTCACTACAAATCCCTGTCGTGATTTAACCCCAGCCAACAACTAAGCTCCACGCAGATGCTCACTCACTCCCCCCCACCCAGTGGGATGGGGGAGAGAATCAGAAGTGAAAAGGTAAAACTTGTGGGTTGAGATAAGAATAGTTTAATAGAACAGAAAGGAAGAAACTAATAATGATAATAATAATAATAAAATTACAATAATAATAAAAGAATTGGAATATACAAAACAAGTGATGCACAATGCAATTGCTCGCCACTCGCTGACGGATGCCCAGTTAGAACCCGAGCAGTGACCCACACCCTGAGCCAGCTCCCCCCAGTTTATATACTGGGCGTGACATCACATGGTGTGGAATACCCCTTTGGCCAGTTGGGGTCAGCTGCCCTGGCTGCATCCCCTCCCAATTCCTCGTGCCCCTCCAGCCTTCTTGGTGGCCGAGCATGAGAAGCTGAAAAATCCTTGACTCGGTATAAACACTGCTTAGCAACAACTGAAAACATCAGTGTGTTATCAACATTATTCTCATGCTGAACCCAAAACATAACACTATACCAGCTACTGGAAGGAAAATTAACTCTATCCCAGCCGAAACCGGGACAATCCCTTATATTTAACTCCAGCCTTATGATGTGGATGACAAATGTGGTCCATCATAAGTGACTGGCTGTCTTGAGCTAAGATTTGGATCAGGGTGCTGGGAAACAAAACTGCTTTAGTTACAGTGGACGACCTCTATTGGATGTGTGTTGGGGCTCACTGAATATGTGCATGCCCAGAGGGACTGTCCATCCAGTGGCCATCTGAGGTGTGGTGGGGTGGACCAGCCAGCCTGGTGGACGTGCATCTCCCCAAGCACAGTGTGGTGTGCCCAGGGTGGCTCCTCAAGAGTGTGGTGTCTGCAACTCTCCTCCTGCCCAAAGACAGCATCTAAAGGGGAGGTGGTGATAGGACGTGAATGATTCAAGCATTTTTGGCCTGAATGAGTCTGTTAAAGTTGGGTCTAATGAAAGCTCAGCCAGCCTTCGGCATCCTCCTATGATAATGTTCTGTGCCTTGGCCTGTTGGAGCAGCGATGTGATTTCTGTTATAACGTGGTGGCACTTTATGAATGTATCTTGCTGCTGCCAAGCACTGACTCTCCAAGCAAGTCAGGGCTCTGCTGTCTCAGGAGCTGCCTTTTTCCTTGCACAGTTTCCAAGGACTGGAGTTATAAATCAGGAGACAGAGGTCTCTGACTGGGGGAGGCTGCACAGCATCTGATCTGACACCACACCACTGGCACAGGATGAACCCACATTCATGTGGAGGCCATGTCGTGGCCAAAGACCAAAAGTGTAGCGTCCCGTGGAGAGAGCAGTGTCCAGTCAGAAAAGAGCTACAAGATGTCACAATGTCAAAAAAAAAAAATATGGGACTTGTAGTGCTGACCTTCATCCCATCCCAGGCACTCTGCTCCTCTGGCATTCAGGCTGCTGCAGTGTTGGGCACAGTATACGATAAAGCACAAAGCCTTCACCTGGGAGGTGACTGTTCAACTCCAAAATTACCTCCAAATGTTCCTTAACCTGAGCCCCTTTCCCTGGGAAATCATTTTAAGACAGCTGCCAGACTCCATGTGGGGCTTGCCAGCAGTGGGGAGCGGAGCACGTTCCCACCGGAGGAGCTGATTTCTGCTGCGAGTGGATCCATCGCCCTGGCTCCTGTGGATGGATGATTGCCCACGGTCACTCTGGTTCCTGTAGGCATCAAGCAGCCTGGTGCGACGAGAATTACATTTCTGATTTGTATTTCGTTTTAGTAAGTGCTGTAGTAACACGTTCTGATGCATCAGATCCTGTCGCTTGGCTTCTAGTTTAGCCTGGTCTTACATGACTTCATGGGATGTACACAGAGGTCTTCCCTCCCCCGCTTCATATGCTATAAATTTAGGGTGTTCATTCAAAATGCATTACAGCAAGTAGAAGGCATCATTCACGCTGCCTTGGCGTGATGCTGCGTGTCATTACCTCCCTGTCTGCCTCACTTCCAGGCATGAAGCATTTTTGTGCCATCGCTTTCCTGGAGCTCAGAGTCTAATCAGCAGTCTCTGGGTACCCGGCTCTCCCGCAGCCTTCTCAGCGACCTGCCTTCCAAAGAGCGCCATAATTTCTGGAGTTTTTCTGGTCTTTAGGGGATAAAATCTGCCAGTGACAGAGGCCATTTGTTGACAGCAGGAATAAATCACTGGGAAGTGTAAGCACACTGGAAAATTACTGTACTACTAGCAAGATCCTACCATTTCCACGTTCTGTCCACACTGGTTTGCTTTGCCCTTTGCTCATTCCCTTTCCCCTCTTTGTGATTTCCCTAGGGCCCATTCCCATAGGTCTACTGTTGGGAGACCCATAGGTCGCAGGTAGTTGGGAGAGGTTTTAGGAAAACTCATTCACTTTCTTCACCTGCCTAATTATTTCATTTTTCTTCCTTCTTCCCTGGTTGGATAAGGATGGCTCCACAGATTTTCAGCCTTCCCAGCTGTGAATTTTACCATAAGTTGAGATGGGTATTGACCATTTTGGGCTTAATGTATAGTGTGTCTGAGTCTTCGGTCAGCTTTATGTTGACCTTAGTGAACAGTAGGTGAGGCCTTATGTGAATTAAATGAAAGAGCATCTTGTCATGGACTCTTCATTAGCACCGAGTATGAAGTCCAGGCAGGCACAGAGTGATGAGCAGCAGTTGGGTATCACCTCCTCCCTGGAGCCGGGCTTCTCCTGGCAGTATGCACAATTTTCTTTAAGTTGTTGAAGGTATCAATGGACACTACAGGCGTATAATGGGGCAGCACACCTGGGCAGGGCACATCCTCTGGTGGAAATGGTGCAATTCTGCTGAAGTTACTGGAGTTTCCCCATGTAGGGAAAGGCTGAGTTTGGTCTGTTGTCCCACGTTTCATGTTCCTTCCTGGAGCAGGAGTAAGATCAGGTTCAATTTCTGTCACAGATACATGCTCAGAGCAGCTTTCTGAGCAGCAGAATTCTTCCCTCTTTGGTTCTGTATTTATTTGGCAATTTGTTTCTCCTTGCAAACATTTGTTAAAAATTTTTCTGCATGTTCTGCCTTCAAGAATAGGTAATACAGTCTGAGTGGATGCTAATGGTAGGGAAAGGAGAATATATTTGTTTTTCCTTAACACTAGACACTTGGATACTTAAAATAATGACCTCCTAAAGAGCACTTGTTTCTGAATAGGATCAAATTACTGTGATTTAATATTCGTACTGTATTAGCTTCTAGAACATCACATCCAGATGGAGGTGTTACAGTAGGGGCTATTAAAATATGTAGGAAGAGGCTCTGACACAAGCAACTCACAACGGAAACAGAAAAGACCTACTAAATATTATATATTATACCCTTAATATTCCCATGGTAAGGATGGGAAATGGAATAACAGAGATTAATTTACTTGCCTGTGGTTATACAAGAAGTCAATTGCAAGGCTATTGAACCAGCATCAGGAACCTTAAGTCCCCATTTGGTGTTTTATCGCAAGAGCATTGAATCACAATGGGAATCGATGTTCTGTTCTTGATGCAAGAGGAATGTGGGATCAGAATTTTTCTGTTAGCAAATAAAAGCATGTGCATTTTCCTTCTGCGACTAACACTGGACAGTGCTCGTGTTCCTAAGTATTTGCATGAAAATGAGTCTCTGAGATAATCAGATTTTATTTCTAGCATCTAATTGATGCTCAGGGCTTTGTGGTTTAATTACTAGAATAATTGTTTGCCGAAAACAGAGTTCAATATCTTTTTTTTTTCCTTTAAAGGTCAACTCCATCATTTTCATTTCCAACCATTTAGTACTTTATTGATCTTTATGTCATTTCATGAAGAGTGGTGCATCTTGCCAACCAAAATAAAGGCCAAAACCTGAAATAAGAGAAATACATTATTTTTCTTGAATACAAAAATGGAAAATACTGTATTTCAGCCTTGCTTGTTGCAGGCAAAACCTTCATACAGAGTGCCCAGGAAAAATGATTCTGAAAATTAGATTTGCTCTTTATGGAAGGAAAAAAGCAAACCAAGAATCTTTTCTGAACCTGATTAATATCAGACATAAACTGAAGTACAGGAAGAAATTTTGCAGTTTAGCTGCTGATTCTTTAAAGTAGATAAGGATGCGGGCTCTGTCAGGAGGGCAGGAAAGTCTCTGTGGCTTGCAGTTAGAGAGGGCTGAACGAGTGGGTTGAGTAGCTGCATGAAGAAATGCCCTCTCCTCTCCGTAGAAGGGAAGATCATGTGGCTTCAGCTGGAGATTTGGAAGGTATTTAGTCAAATAACAGCGACCGTTGTTTTGCTGCCATGCTGCAGCAAAAATGAGATGCTGTTAGAACAGAGGGATGCGTGAGGCATTCTCCATCTGCAGCCTCTCCGGCTTTTTCACTCCCCTCATCACAGTGATTTGACATTTAGTTTTAATTTGCAAAAATGTATCTGTCTTTCCCAGATTATGTGAAAGGGTGCTGGGATATGGAGCGGAAAATAGGCTTGTTGAAAAATGGGCATTAAAAGGTAGCATGGGACCGATTTCC
Organism: Astur gentilis; assembly: GCF_929443795.1. Lineage (NCBI taxonomy): Eukaryota > Metazoa > Chordata > Aves > Accipitriformes > Accipitridae > Astur > Astur gentilis. Next base: position 17,941,763 of record NC_064904.1, read on the forward strand.
GTTTCGCATTCTTTTTCTACAAGTATACAGGGTCAAATCCTACAGTCGTAGCTCAGGCAAAACTACTGGCGATTTCAGGGGGACTTGGTGCCAGAAAGAGCTAAAAGGTTGGCTTAATGTAAGTACAAAGATCCTCGAACCATTCTGCAGCTTGGCTCCCGGTGTCGGTCGCATCAGATGGCACAGCTTCCCCACCGCCGCAGAGCGGCTCCGCGCCGTTATTTATCACGGTTTGTTTTCTCTAGTCCCCGAGATGACTTGGGCAGATTGCAAACACAACACAGAGCCCGCTGACGGTAGGAAGAATTTATGTTCTAAGGCCACGTCCTCAGCTGCTGTAAATCAGGAAACGGCGAACGAAGGATCTCAACGTACCTTAAAGCTTTTTAAAAAAATCTATCGTTAAGGTTGAGATGCGCTTACGGTGGAAGGGTAATGCTTCCCCCATAAGGCATTGCCCTGTAAATCTGCACATGTGTGTGGCTTGCCTGGCAATAACAGCCATGCCAAACATTAAATCTGTTGGATTTCTATTCTGTCGTATTCTAGTTCTTGATATCTTTACCAAATTTTAACTGTTTGGACTGAATTTTTTCCATGGTGCTTGCCCCACACTTTTAAAGAAAATTTTAGCTAAAGGAGTTCGCCTGCTCCAGTGTAGGAAGAGAGGGGAAAAAGAAACCATCAATACTTTTTTTACTGGAGACCTCTGAGAAAAAAATAATGGGCAATTAGAAGTGTTATCCTGCCTAACATGCAAAATGGAGTGTTTCTTTACCCATGAGTCTTGACTTTGCAGCTTTAATAACCTTTTTAAGACAGCTTTTTTGTGCTGTTTGTTTACCTACCACCGTCCAAATATTACTACATAAAAGCAGCAACTGAAGAGCCATGTGTCCTATGAAAGAAAGCCTTCATGGCCTTCTTCAGTGCTTTTCTCAGGGCACTAATATATCTCTTCCAGAGTTTGTGCTAATCCCTGCGCTCTGAATTCTTGTAAAATTTTAGCGTACAGATGTTTTACTCTGCCACCCAGCTGAAGTCCCTCTGCGGCTCCCCCTCCCGCAGCCCAAATCACACTGGGCTGGGATGGGCTTGTGCAACTGCCCTCATTGCTCACTGCAAGGACCAGGTGAGTGGTATTAACCTGGACTCCCGTAACACAGAGAATGGATTAAAAATCTCCAAAGAGCAACAAGATGAACCCAAAACTGCCATGAAAGCACTACCCGGCTTTGTGCGTGCTGCTTCCCTTGGAGAGGAGCTGAAGAAGAAATGCAGCGTGAAGACCTTCTGGCAGGCTTGGAAGCCCTTGAGACCCAAATCAGGGTTTGCTGTCTGTCGTGTCTCTGCCAAGGGAACGCAGGCGTTGGAGTTTTGAATGGAGATTTTCACCATTGCCTACGAGGCCACGCTGTATTTGCTTTTAGCCTCAGGATATTAGATCTTGCAGTCATGGCACATTTATGTTGTAGAGCGGCCATTGCATTTTAGGTCTTTTTAGGCATTTTTAAGGTATTTCTCTTTCTCTCCTTGGTTCAGTAAGACTAATGGTATGGAGGCTGGACTACAGAGGGAGGGGCAGAAGATAGTATCACAGTCAGAGCAGGAATTAGGCAGCTTCTGTATGCAATAAATCACAATACGTGTCAATAGTAGTATGGTGTGTGCTCCGTTCCAGGTCCTCTGGCTTCACCGCCTTCGTGCTTCCTCCTCCACCCTCACCCATCTTGTCTCTATGCTTTGCACTTCTCCCAAGTGAAACTTTCCGTTTGAAAACATCCAAGCAATTTGGTGCAGGAGCCTCCCTGCTTAGTGAGGCATCAGAGTTGCTGAGATGCCTGTATTCAGCAGAAAGACTTCTTCAGAGGAAAAATAAGTCCGTGTGTTGCTCTAGGAGCTGTGCCAGGGCAGAGCGGTGGAGAACCTGGTCCAGTGAGTGCTCTGGCAGAGGGGTTGCCATTTCCATAAGCAAAGTTTGCATTTCCTCTCCCAGAGTGCATGCAGCTTTTGGACACGGTGTGATACAGTAAATGTTTAATCGTACAACAAATTGTGACAGCCAATTCACTGTAACATCCTGCTGATGCCTTTTACTCTTAGGATAGCAAGAGGTTTTCTACCTTGGCTTTGTTTTAACATCTTGCGCCTGTCTGGGATCACTTAGGGAAAAACAAATAGTTTGTCTATGCCAACAAGTGTTCCCAAGGCACTGCAGAAGAACTGCGTTTACAGAGAAGTGCAAAGGCAGAAGGGCAGTGCCTTTGCCAGCCTCAGCAGGTGGCTACTTGGTGCGGGCAGACCAAAGTGGAAAACGGCTTAAAAAGTGCAAGGGAAAAGGAAAAGGAGAAACCTGACTTAATGCCATGGGGAAGGCAGTGTCAAAAGGATTGGTAAGGTCAGGGAAGGAGTTTGGAAGTCCATTTAACGTCTGTTTTCTGGGTAAGCGTGGTGAGTTGTCCTCCACATCTCCCTTTCTCTCTGAAGAGTTTTGGGTAGGTCATGGCAGGCAGCAGTGTGCAGCCAGGCTTGGGTTGTAGCTGGGCAGACAGGGAAAAGGTTGTAGTCGGTACAGTTAATAAACCAGACAGTTGCATGCTAACTATTAAAGTTCACTTTGTTAATTCAAAGTTCACCCAACAAAATTTTTTTTCTGAAAACTAAATGGTAATTGTCAGTTTGACGTTTGTTTGATTATCCAGCTGTTCAAGTCTTCTTGAGTTGGGCATGGGGGGAAATGCATTCATCAAAATTCCCAGCAAGTAGTTTTTCTTCTGGTATTAAAAATATGCTGCCTTCTAACCAAATGCTATTTTCTGTATTATTTATTTGTGCCAGTAAATTGGCAATTGCGTTTTTTTAAGGAAAAGGAGCCGATGCAGCCTTGTGCCGTTAACTTGTCAGAGCTGAGCAGATGAAGCACAGAGGATTTCTGCAAAGTTGTTCTTACTAGTCTCATTTAAAAGAAAGTCTCACCTGCAAAAGAAAGGGATGAAATCTGTAATGTACTAGGGCAGATTGCTTGGAGTATATAGACTGATTTAAAGTAATTGATCTTTTCTTTATTTTTCACACTTTAACCAGCTCTCCTTTGCTGGAATGAGGAATACAGCTTGGAAATTGCGCATGTAAGTGAGGGAAGAGGCAAACGAACTACAGCAAATGGCTTGCTCTGATGTACATAATGGAGATTGAATAGGTGCTTTGGAGGACAGTAACGTCCCATTTTCTCACTGCAGAGGCTTACACAGGTAGCTGCTCTGGCAGCGGGGTCTCTAGCAGAGTCTAAACATCAAGGATGAAGTTTACGCCTCCTGACTACCACCGGTTGTCAGCCCCAACCAGAAGCAACAGCCGACCCCAGCCATCTCATGTCGGGGAACGGGAAGAGCAGGGTAGCGGGCAGGCACGGAAGAGGCTGTGCCGAGCTGCATCAGCTGCAAAGTGCAGTTACATTTCACTGTACTGTGACCTACAAAAAGCCTCACGTACAATTTCCACACTCTTGCAAATATGCCAAGCCGGCCTTTTCTTGCCTTACAACAACCGTAGCCGTTGGTGGGACAAAGACCTTGTCCTGGCCAGAGGAAGGCAGAGCAAACCCAACATCCACGGCAGGCACCGCCAGTGCTTCAAAAGAGCTGCTCTGCTCTTTGGCTCCTTGGCTCCATCCACCTGCATCTTGTCCGACGCACAGAACACTCGCGGTGGGAACCGTCGTCTGCTGCAGTGGGGGCTTTGTCCTTAACCAGCTTCTCTGGTTCCTGAGATAGGGAGGTCTCTGATTTCAGACAGCCGTGAAAGCAATTAATGGTAGCTGTTAGATCAAAATCTTTTCATGCCCTAAGTGTATTGGGGTGACTGATATTTTCTGATTTCACAGAATGAAGCTTGGTGCAGCTCTCTCAGCCTATTGCATTTAAGGAATTGCAGATGTACTGGTCAGGTCAGGTTACCTGAGCTCCAGGTTAGTTCTTAACCATAAAATCATCCTTCAGTCCTTTTCTCTGGCCTTTGGAGAGTGTTAGGAGCTTGGGTGCCACATTTTCACCACTGGTCTGGTGCTCGTGGTGGAGAATTATTAAAAGAGAAGATGCTGGATGTACCTTCATCAGTATCAAGATGAAGTTCCGGAATGAAGATGTAAATGCTGGATTTGGAAATACAGCGAGATGCACTGGGCAGATAATATGCCGGTTTTGCCATGGAAAAACACAATTGCTTTAGACGATGATTAAAAAAAGGAATATGATTTAAAAGAGCTGGTAAGATGAAATTAAAGTGACAAGATAAAGCAGCAGGGCATCCAAGAGGGGAAGGGCAAGACGAAACTGATGGCAGGAGGGCATGAATTATTGATTGAAATCTCCACCAGAAGGTAAAGTCTTTGCATTTTCTTATCTGGGAAGGGAGAGAACGAATGAGAAGTGAACAGAATTATTAAGCAGCTTTATCATTGCATTGGAGTGGATAATTAGGCAATTAGGATTACTAAAAGTTGGCAAAGCATGAAGCCCAGAGGACTTGACTTCTGCTCCTGATTTCAGAGGGGGGTGGTGAGGGAAGCAGGGAAAAGCCTTTGGCGAGAGATTTGATGGTGCGTTATGGTGAGTCTTAAAGGCAGAGCCTGGCTCTGGCAGCCCGTACCCTGCAGCTTCCAGAACAAAAGGGGGTTCAAGAGACCTGGCTAATAAGAAAGAACTTACTTGAAGGTGGACAGTCCTCAGAACAGCAACAAGAAGTGAGATGATGAGTGAAGGCCACCAGTAAGGGTTCAGGGAAGGAGAGCAGAGCAAGTTGGACTCGATGATCCTTATGGGTCCCTCCCAACTTGAGACATTCTATATTCTGTGATTCTAATAATGGTACATGTGGGCCCACTTTTTTCCGTGATGGGGATGCACAGTAGCCACGGGAGTTACTGTGTAGTAAATGTTTTGTGTGCTTTTTCCAGATCTTTGCCCTCAGTTAACACCCCTTCTCCTTTCAGGTGAGTTGTTTGTAGCGAGACTTTGCAGGGCCGTAAGCTGAGGATGCTGCGAGATCCCTGAGCAGAGCACCAAGAGGTCAGACTCTTCCCTAGGAGGAAAGTGTCAGACTGTGGTTTAGACTTGCAGTGAATATGGTCTGTCATGCTACATTAATTTAGTTTTCTTTGGTCAGAAGCAGCAAATACTGGATTTTTCCCTGACAGAAATCATGCAAACGCTTCGTTGTCAGAGGATCATTCCAGCTGAACTTGGAAGCAGCTTCCAAACCTCTTCCTCTTTGATTCTGCGTTGTAAATTATATCTGATCACCCCCTCTGTAAAGAGGAGCTCCGCAAAAAACAGTTGAGCAGCTTGGGTAAGCTTGCTGAATCTATTCTTGTAGGGGATGCAAAGCTGTAGAACAGTGGAAAGGAGAGGGATGGGAACACAAGAGCCATCTCCCAGGAGGATTAGTTTGGATTTATAGCATTATAGAGGTCAGTGGCAAAAGGAGATGTTGGGCCATCCAGTGCCATGTACCACAGACCCTCAGATGCCCCTCTCCTGAGCCTTCAGCCTGCATCTGGCAAAACCTGAACTTTCAGAAAGGTTTCGCTCACGCAAATTTTTGGCTGTCCCTTTGGACCAGGTTCTTCCCAGGAAGAGCCAGCCAGGCACCACAGGCTGCTGCTTACCTCTGCAAATTAGCCTAACTTCTTTAGTCGGCATCGTGGCTTCTTAATAGCTGGCTGCACATTTTAAAGGGGAAAGCTGGGTAAAAATGGCTAAAAATAGCACGGTGCATCTGTAACTGTCTGAATTCATCCTCGGCTGCTCTGACGCCAATGCCAGACAGCCGTGCTCCTCCTCCATGCTCCTGACCTGCTTAATCTTAAGCTATATGTTATTTAAAATTAATTTGCAGTGATGCAGACGTTATATAAATCACTGAGGAAACGTCAGATTATGTATGTAATTTTCAGAAGTGCTCATCTAACTTAGCTTCCCATGAAACCAAGGGATCAAAATTAAGCCGAGGCTGAGAGTTTGGACTAGTCACCGTCCTTAAAATGCCATGGAAGACAAGCCAGCACTGCAGACACGTGTTAGTGATTTCACACCCAGAGACTGTTGTCATTTGTTCAGGACATTCAGTGATCAGGGAAGGAAAAAAAAAAGGAGGTGATGAAAAATACGTGGACTAGAGTATTTGTTACTAATTATTTCCTTGGCCTTATTGGCAAGTCATCTAGAGTTCTCAGAGAGTGTTGCAGTTTTATGAGAAGATGCCATCCACAATGTTCCTCTTCCAAGACCAAGTTCAGAATATTAATTATGGATAATGATGCATAATTAGAGTCTGAAGTCCAGAATTAATTGACGGTAGCTATTTAGCATAGATATCAATTCCAACTTGAAAAAGTGCTTTATCTCCTACCCACACCCTGTAGCGTCCACATATGGGTGAATAATTGGAGCAGTAAGCGCTCAGTTTTAATGACAGAGTGGCTTGTCATTTCCTCAAAGGTCTTAAAACAGTTTTGTGCATTAGTGACATTAAAAGTGTTTGTAACTCACGGGAATCCGGTGCTCCTTGACTTATCATGGCCCCAGCCCGACAGAGCCAGGGGGTCCGGGACCATGGTTGCGGCTGCTCCGCACTCTCCACTCCTGCCCAGGAGAGCTGGACCCGCTGCTCCTGCACATCGATGCAGTCCTGCCGGGATGTTGAAGGGCCAGCCAGGTTTTTGACCTCCTGCTGCCTTAACCTCCTGAATTTGGGACCATTATTTTCCTCTAGCACAGGTCAGAGGCTGTCAGCCAGCTTGCGACTGCATTAGAGCATCTCTCGGAGAGGTGCCCAGCCTGGGAGAAATCACGTTGTGGTGTTTTTCCTGTGGCTTGGGTTGATTCACGAAGGCATCTGACATGTGCTCTACATGGCTGAAAACAAGGTTGGTTTTAATAATAAGCAATTGTATAAATAGCAAATAAAGATTTGTACTATGGAGTTGGTGGGTCCCAATGGACATGCTGCTGTTGTTGAAAATAGGTAGTAGAATATTATTAGATCAGTCCCTGCCTCTGACTTGTCAGAAATACTCCAGAGTTCATCGCTGCTTTAGAGCACCGTTGTTCAGCTGCAAGAAAGTGGGTCGACTATTGACGAGATCACTGATCCCGTATAATTATTGTGAAAGACATGTAAAAATAGGCTTTGTGCTTAGCTTGAGTTAGGGCCAACTGAGCATCAGTGTTTAACCGGCTGTGTGCACGCACTGTGTGTACACGTGTAGCTGTCTAGATGTGCACGGAGGACCTCAGTCCAAAGCCCCAAAATGTGCACCGTGGTTTTGAAGCTGTGGCTGTTACTGTGTGACTGTGAGTCACTGTCACCACTCCTCCTGGCAGCCTGGAGTAAAACACGATAGCATCGTTAAACGTGAGAGCCATGAGAAGGTTCTTTGGCAAGAATTTTGGGATTAATTCCTTTGGTTTGCAATATTTGTGTTTTTAAGCAGAATCTTCCCAGTGTTTGGTCTCTCCCGTGCCTGTCAGCAAGGCAGCAGCACAGGGGCTCTCCTTGCAAGCCTAAGTGACGTTTACACCCAGTGTTTGTTTTAGTGTTACATCTAGAAACCCGGCTGAGAAACCTAGCCCAGGGGAACCATGTGTTTCCTTCCTCTCTGGTATTCCACTGGGAGTGACATTCAAGGCATGCAGGCTTGGACTGGCAGAGGACGATGACGATTGCACCTTCATAAATTGAGTTTATTACAGCTTAGTCCATGCAGGTCAGGACTAATGGTGGGAAGAGTTCATAAAAGAAGACCTCTTGTCCTCTTCTAGTGCTGTGGGTGTCTGTCTCCTGGATAACTCATTTTTTTCCTTAGCTACCTGTCAGAGATAAGTGAGTTTGCGTTTATGCTCCTGTGCCTGTTTCACACTTTTTCACTTCTAGGTAATTTGGGATCCATCTCTTTGGAAAGTGTTATGTTACTAATAGTTAAAAAGGGTTTATTCAAATCACTTTGAACTTGTTAAAATAATGCAGTTTCATTCAGTGATGCTGACGGCTGGTCTGAGTCTCGCTACTTCCTAGCTGCTGTGCTTCTCTGTATTGTATCTGACACATAAAACTGTCATTTACTGATGGCCCTACTGCTGCACCCTCCCCACTCGCAATAAGGCTCTCGTTTCAGAAGGATGGTTACCCTGAGTGCTATACGTGCGTGTGCAGACTAATACTGCTAATGCAATCTTTGAAGGGAGCTTCTATAAGAAAGCAGGCTTGGAAATAGGGTCTCACTCCATAAACGGTGTGTTACGTTTGGGATTAAATGCATCCTGGGAGAACTATCCCTCAGAAGGACAATGATGCATCCAAGAGTCCCCTTGTGCCTGTCGCGTTGTCCTCCTAGAGAAATGGGGATCCTTGACTAGGGCTTAAAACACAGTTGCCGAACCCTGAAAAAAGCAACATTTAACTGTTTACATGCCTCTTTCCTATGAGCAGGAATTTGTTACAATATTAGGAGATCTCTCAAAGGCAGAGCATTTTCTCTTCGGTGCAATGCAGACAAATCCAGTCACCTGTGGAGTTAATGAGTCGTGCTCCCGCTGCAAAGCGCTTGCAGTTCTTTGAGATTAGCTGAATATTTCATCCCAAAGTACATGCCATTAAAGACTTTCAATTCTTGGGTATCATATTTCATAGGACTTATATTGACTGTTAGGAAATGAAAGTCTCTGTGATGGCAGTATAAATTTACTTGGTTTAGTAATTTAGCACCTCCAGTGCTATCCCAGTCCTCTGGTGACTTCCCAGAGCAGGGAGTAGCTGCTTCCAGAAAAGCAGGGGAATAAAAAACAGGGAATAATACTTTTGTAGGCATCATTACAGGCTGTGCCAAATAGAGGGAAGAATATCTATGTGGAGAAGGCCAGTGGAAGGGGATGGCCATGCTGTAAGGTTTTCTCCTTGTCAGACATCCCTGTGTGTGTATGAGAAGTGCTGGTTAAAACCCCAAAACCTGTTTTTCATCTTCCTTTTGTAATCACTCTGAAGATGTGAATTGCACAGGCAAAAGAGAGCTTCTTGCCTGCCAACCCACTTGAAGAGTTTCTGGTGTTGATCTGCTGCATTTGCTCTCTTTCATGAACGAGAAGAGAGGAAATCTAATGAAAAGTGTTATCAGCTTGTCAAGTTAATTAGTGTCTATTTTAATACTATCATTATCCTTCATTACTAATTAATATAACATAAGTAACATGATTACAGCTTTTTTGTCTTATTTTTCAGTGAGAAGCTGGATGGAGAAGCTGAAAGATAAGGTAGGAGACTCAGTATTTCAACTACTTTAAAAGCAAAAACATTTTTACTTGCAGGAATAAATAAACTCTCGTCAGTGCAGTTCTTTATCTCTACAAAGACAATTGAGAAAGGGCTTAAAATTGTCTCTGGGAGGCAAATGAACCAGATGCTGCTGTTGTATATAGTGGTGTAAATCCGCAGTACATCCCTGATGAGTAGTAACTAAGAACAGTAGGAGGGTCAGAGGTGTTTGATAGACGTCTCTGCACTAGAAAATGACCTGCTCTTCAGACTACCCGAGCTACTTTTTTTTATTGCCCTCTCTAACTTACCCCCACCCCTTTTCTCTAAGTCCTAAGCTTGGTTCTAGATCCAAATCAAGAGGATCTGGTGATCCTCACTGGTGAGAGGCTGCGTGCCCCGCCGGCACCTCTGGACAAGACCTTTCCTGCCTCTACGTGCAAGAAGAGCTGCAAATTCCTGGAAAGAAAAAGAGCAAACACAGGAAGACTGAAAAGATAACAGACCCTGATCTTTTCTCCCTAGCGTTACAGGGTGGTGGTACACGGAATGAAGGGTTGTGCCAGCCACAGGCAGCGATGGCTTCTTAGGGTCTGCTGCCCTAAAGCAAATATTAACTTTTTGAAATGGTTGTGAAGCCTTCCAAATGTTGTGTACGTGATGGCAAAGCCATGAAGCTAGAAATGAAGTGACAGTAATGTTTTAAGACAAAACCAATTTGTGACTCAACAGGGCTTGGAAATTCGTGAACAGGATCAGAGTCAACAGACAAAAGAACCACCACAAGGAATAATGACTCAATAGGAAACTCCAGCCCGTGAAAATACATCTCTAAGCTTAAGCAGATTGTCACCCAATGAGCCCAGCCTTCCCATGTGATCCCCACCAAATTTCGGCAGCACCTTACCATCGAGTCTGAACAGAAAGATGGGCTCTGGGTATCTGTTTTCCAGGACTGGGGAGTGGAAGGGTTAAGGTGGGTTCCTGCCCAGCCCGTGTTGAGTTGCTTTTCTGCCTACAATAGGAAGGAGGCATGTCTAGTACGATCTATGCTCATAGCAGAGCACCTTGGCCTGGGATTCAGCCAGAGCGAACGCTGAAAGGACAGAGAATGGTTTTCCCGATGAAGGTAAAAAGCAGACACCAAGACTGGTTGAGTGCCTGGAGTGAATGTAACGTGCATGGGTCACCTGCTCATGCCAGACCTACCCCAGCCAGCACAACACCAGCTCAGGGACATCAGGTATCTTCTCACTGAGGCCGTAGCTTTCACTTCTTTCCTCTTGGCACCTTGTTGGCTACCTCTGTCCTTCCCCGTTGCAGAGTGGGGGGGCACGTTCCAGTCTCCAGCAGAGGTGTTCTGTAGAGTCTGAACCTCTTGCAGGTAGATGTTGGACTGCACGGCAGTGCCCAGCAAACCCATTGGAATAACTGAGGGTCTGCTAGTGTCCACTTAAAAGAGAGACTCGGCCCTGAGCCATCTCCCTCCTCTGGGGAACGGCAGATGTGTGGAGGCAGATCTTTCACCTTGTTCACGGTTTCCCTTAGAAAAGCCCAACAAAAAACCACTCCCCCACCCCAACCATGCTGGTGTAGCAAAATCACTTGCAAATAAACGTGCTCACCCCATTTCCTCCTCTTCCTTGTTGAGTTTATCAGCATCAGTCATATGTGCCCCTCTCATGTGCTTTTGGCAGAGCCCTGTCCCCTCTATTTTACAATCCCTCCATCCAGAAGAGGATCCTGGCACATGATGGCCCCTTCCCTGAGAGATGTGTCCTGCTGTGTCCGTCAGGGCTGCTTTGCTGGGAGAGGGAAGGCTGTGGGGAGCATGGGACCGGGAGCATGGGTCAGTGACAGATTTATGTCTGGTCTCCTGCAAATACTGTGCAAACGTTGCATTTGGTATGCCGAATAACAGACATCAGGTTCCTCTGAAGTCCTCTGTTGGTTATCTCAAAGTCTGGTGGAGCCAGAAAGGTCATGGTCATGGACTGAGTGTATTAAAAGCATCCCTAGGATCTGTAAAGAAGCTGCGTCTTCCCCATGGGCAAGGGGTAAAAAAGTGGCTTCGGAGCTGCCTGTGAAATGGGGTAGGTAGCCTGTCGGGCAAGTGCAGAAGCTCTCGCGAGTTGGGCTGTGTGACACAGAAGGGCTGCGAGAACAGGTCCTGGATCTGCTCCACATTGCAGGCTTTTGGGGTAGAAATCGTCGGTCCAGCTGTTAGGGAGAGCCTGTAAAAGGGCTGGCCAGGCGTGATAAAGGCTCACAGACAGGCTAGAGAGTTCACTGTATTAAAACCAGTAATTTCTGATACAGAAACTCAGCTGGGCAGCAGCTAAAAAGCCATTTCCAGTCTCCCCTCACCACCCACGCCAGCAGCAAAGTTCCAGAAATAGAAAAACCCACACTGCGCTAATTAGGTCACCCAATTAAGGCACCTTAATTGCCTCGCGGAGATACAGTCTCTTAGCTGTGTTCTTACTAACCTCCTTTTTTGGGAACTGGGGTGAAGGCATGCAGCCCCCCTCTGAGCACGTGTGCTGAGCGGGGCCGGGTTTTTTGGGAGGGTGTTCAGGGAACCTGCACAATGCAGCTGAACATCCCTTAAGCCTTAGGATCCAGGCACAAAGGTGTTACTATTTAAAGCACTGAACAGCATCTGGAGGGGTTTGGGAGAGCAAAACAGCTCTTGTTAGCATTGTATCTGCCCTAGATGAAAGCAGTTATTTTTATTCTCCAAGTAAGTGTATGAAGGCAGGGCAGTGTGCACTGAATAGCTTTCCCCCGCCCCGACTCAGTGGATTATGGCAGAAAAGCAATTACGGTGTAAGCATGTGTTGTTAAGCTGCGTTGCAATTTGGGAATGCAGATGAAGATGAGTAGTTGTAAGCAATGGACTGAGGCTTGCTAAGAGCTGTCTGATAGTCCTCTGAATTGCACATGTGTCCCTTGGCAGGTGTAAAATCTATTTTGGGGGGTGTAGATGGCAAAGGGTAAAGCTGTAGTGCCACAGCAGAGGACTCTGTTGCTGCAGAGTGAACAAAGGCAGCGCTAATGAGGGAGGGAGCCAGGCTGTACCTGCCTCCCTTACTCCACTGAGTCCCCCAGTCTGAATTAGGTAAGGGTGCTGAAGAGGATGTTGAAGCAATCTGGCACTTTAAAACCTAAGTTAATTTTAATTTAAAACAGTAAAATATAAAATAACAAGCACTCGGGAATATTTTCCAAAGGCTTTGAAATGTTTAAATGTGTAATTTTGAATTAGTCATGTTATCTATATTATTTTTTAATGGGCAATGCAAACCTACAGGTCACAGCAATTGAATTAGAGCTGATTTACGTTTGCTGTGCTTCCCTCAAGGACAGCTGAAGGTGTGCGTGCCCTCCCTCTACGTCATTGTCCTGCTCATGCAAGTGACCCCTTCCCATGCAAAGCAAAAGCGTTTAGTTCAAAGATTTTGAGTACGAAGCCGAGGAGGCTGAGGCTGGGCTGGACAAGGAGAGGGCAAACTGCTGCTTCTTTCTGCCAAAAGTGAGCACAGCTTGGCTCTGCATTTCAGCTCCTTCGGAGACCCAGCTGCAGGTGTCGGGAGCAGCTTTTGCCATCCCTGTGCTGAGATATGACATTAGTGTCCCAGGGCGTTTGCTTCCCCGTGCAACGTGTCTCTGTCCGGGGAGCACGGAGGCAGTGTAATACTCTTTACTGGAGGCGTATTTAGCAGTTTGGCCACGGTGAAGACACGCTCCAGCAATCGGAGCTGGCCAGGAGGAGGTTGGGTCCCTTTCCCACCCACCTCTCATGACGGAGGTCGCAGCCGTTCTCCGAAAACAGCTCCTCGTCCCTTCTGCCCGCTCCCCGGCTGGTGCCTGCCCTCTCGCCTGGTGGGTCTTTCTTACACCCCGTCTCCTCTGCCTGCTCCTGCCGCCCCCAGGGCTGCGGCGTGGAGGGCTGCGGGCAGCAGGATGCCGAGGCACTCGTCACCGTACCGCTCCACACCCCACTGCTAGTCCAGATTTGTGCCGAAAAGCATAATGGCAGCTTTTGACTGTCCGGATTGAGCTCTGTTGAGCGTGGCCAGACATATACCTGTGTCTTGATTTATGCTGGCAGCACCTGGGGAGCTCGGAGCAGCACTCAGCCTACTCTACCCAGCATGTAGTGAAGCTGTTTGGGTGTTCACAGGTCTTTGCCGTGGCTCGGGATTGCCTGCCCTTGGCAGTTGAGGTTTTCCTTTACACGTGCACCTGTATTAAGAGACATTCCGTCCCAGCGCTTGCAACTGCACCAAAATCGCTCCCTCTCCTAAAGGCGGGCAAACACTGCAATGTCTCAGCTATCATAAGGAAGTATATGTTTGCAAAAGCTGATGGTGAGCAAAAGCTCCTGTGGTGCTTACCAGCTTGGTCCTGGAGTGGGGCTGGTTGGGGGCTTGCTTAGGAATCCTGGAAGCACGGCTCATCCGATGCAGGTGGGTGATAGGGACTGCAATACAATACACTTTGATGAAAGCAGCGTAGGGATATATTGCAGTCCTAGACTGGTGCAAAACGACTCTGAAAGGACGGTCTTGTGAGTGCTGCTCTGCTTCTCTCTTTTCTGCATAGGCAGGATACATGTCGGGGATGCTGGTTCCTGTAGGAGTCGGAATAGCCGGAGCTCTCTTTATCCTAGGAGCACTCTACAGCATTAAGATTATGAATCGCCGAAGGAGAAATGGCTCAAAGAGACATAAAAGAAAGGTACGACAACCGCAAAGGAAAACCCCAATCCTACCCACTCTCATTTTGGCTGTAGAGTGCAGCCTGGTTATGGTTATGGTGATGGTTTGTCTGGGTTGAAGCGCCTGGGACGTCTCAGTTAGAGTACGGGGGGGATCCAAATGCTCTTCGTTTCCTTTTTGCATGTGGAGCTCTTCCATGTTTCTTTTCTTCCCCTAGCAGAGGGAATTTAACAGCATGCAAGACCGAGTCATGCTCTTAGCTGACAGCTCCGAAGACGAATTTTGAATCGAACTGCAGTGCCCTTGTGATAGCCCGTGACTTTTAAAAGGAGGGAGGGAGAGAAAAAGAACAAGCGACTTTCTGCTGCATCGCTGCTCTCCGCCGCCCCGAGCCACCGAGCAGTGGTCGGTACCACCCCGGCGAAACGGCATGCTATGCTCTACGTGTACCGCGCAGTGATGTTTGTTTTGATACAGTAGTGAGATTTCACATTTGCACCCGGCGCCTCATTCAGATCCACAGCGCGTCTTGTTACAGCTGGAGCTGATCCATATGGATGATTATTTTCCTATTACCCTGGTGTACTGTTTTGGTCCTGGCTGGCAGTAATCTAATCATAACAATAGCTCTCACCTAACCCGGGAATGGAAATCTTTACTGTGAATGACTTCTGTCCAATTTGTTAATTTTAAATGTTACATTACCTGAGCTAGAGTTCATTAGTGCTAAGATTAGCTGCTCTGCTTAATTAATGAGTTATGCACTTGAACTGTATCCCTTGCCACCTGAGAAGTGCCCATGTACAGTGTCGTTGATACAGTTTGAAGCACATTTCTGCACTCTTTTCCCCGACTCTCACCCCTTCTTTCTTCCTTAAGCTCTGCTCCGCGCTTCTGGGAGACACACAGGAATGGCCTCAACACTCGATTCACAACAAAAATCCTAGTCCATTTTCAACCAGCACTGTCTGTTACAGCACAATAAATACCAGCGCTCACCTACTGACGGATAGTCTTGCATGGATCTCTTAGCTTTTGTTCAGTGTGCAAGTAGGTAAGAGAAGAGGCAGGTCAGAGGTTTCTTTGGCTTCTGCCTCCTGCTTGAAGGACACGAGTTATTGGTTCATCTCTTTCACAAGGCTGCATTCGCACGGAGATGAAAGCGGAGCATCTGTCTCCTTTAGCCGCTGGAAAGAATTGCATTTTCAGCCCCTGAAAGCTGAAATCCCTTTGGGGGATCTGGGCGGGTCTTCTCTCCAGACCACCAAATGCAGAAAGGCACCAAAGGTTGCGGAGCGGGTGACTGTCAGTGTCGAGGGATTCGTGGCTGGTAGTCGGCGGCGGCAGCTGGAGAGATGTCTGCTGTGGGGAGGTGAAATGGTCATACTGGGAACCCTTGGCCATGGGGAAGAAGGTGAAGCTGTAGGACAAATGGCTGCAGAAGGTTGTGGAGGTGAAGCCCGGGGGTGGCAGGGGGTGAGGGCAAGCTGCCGTGCTGCCTGGGCTGCTAGCACCGTGTTGCATAGGGAGACAGCCAGTGTCTGAGATGTTACGGGAAGCGAGCAGGGGAAACTAATGTCGCTTTGCACAGAAATGCTGTCAAAATACCTAGAAAAAGGGCTGCGTTACTTTACCTCTGCTTCTGGTTGTGAAATGACTTCAGTCTGACATTTATGCAAAACATCCGTGTTTCTGAGGTGGGAAATGCTGTTCTGTGGGGAATCATCCTTCGTACAAGGAACAGCAACTGTTGCCGGAGGAGACCTGAGTAGACAAACAAGGCCAGATCACACATCTACTGAGATTAAATCCCACTGAGCCTTCCAAGAAGTGGAAGGGAGGAGAGTTTGGGGGGGGGGGGGGAGGGGGCAGATGCAAGATTTCATTCGTTGTAAAGGTGAAAATACGTCGATGATAGAAAGCAAATGTCTCGTGGGTACGTGGGTGGGTTTGCGAGGTAGAGGCGACATTTGGAAGAACCTCCTGAAGGAGAGTCCTCTCTTGAGAGGGCCAGGGCCTCCTCTGGACATTAAGTCATCAGATGTGATGTTCGGTTCTAAACAAGCAGTGCTCTTCAGAGCCCAGGTACTTTCCTCTAGGCCTTACCCACACACCTACTGAGTCACCTGGAGAAGGACAGGCGGGACGACCTGGTTTCAAAATGCTGCTACTGATGCTAGTCTTCCAGTCGAAGAGCTGTGCATGGTGCCTCGCGCATCCATCCTGCTGAGCGCGTGGGAAGCAGGTTGGGGGAGACACAGTAAAACCTGGTCCATCCGCATGTTGGGGGGTCTTCACACCCTAGTGCCTCTAGGACAGGCTTTCCCAGCCAGGGCTCCGCAGTGCTTGCATCACTCCCTTTTCGTTCCTGAAACTTTGACCGGGAGAATTTTGCCTTGTTAAAAGCAGCCCCACGTCTTTAACAGGCGCTGACTGGCAGCCCACTGCTAAGTCCAGGTGCACCTACCCAAAATTAAAACCTCGTTCTTCTGTAATAAGTGATCAATCCAATCTGAGAAGAAGTTTTCCTTCCAGACTAATCTCTCCCTATTTCCTTCTCGTTCCTAAGTCTCTTGGAGCTTGGAGGTGGTCAGGAGGTGTTAACGGTCCAGTTGAGCTTTGCTGGCTGTCCTGCAGTTTTGGGAATCTGGAAATGTCCCTCGGCCTCTTGGATGATTTGTTCCTGGCAAGGCGTGAAGGGGGTTGTAAGGTGGAATGACATCTCCTCCATCCCAGTTTGCTGGAGATCATCTCCAGAAAGGCTTGTCTTTTAGGTACAGTGCCAGGCAGGCTGGAAACAAGACTACATAGGCAGCTGCAAGATGTTCTTGAAATGCTTTACCTCGGTCCAGCCAGGGAGGCATGAAGAATAAGCAGTGACGAAGGGCATTGGTCTCTCTGCAAGAGGGACTCTGTCTTGGAGCAGAAAGGATGGTAGCCGGGCTGGCCGAGTCCTCTGCGTGCAACTGTAGCCAGAAAGAGAGACCCGAAATAACACTGGAAAAGAGGAGCTGCCAGCAATACTGCAGAACAGAGCAGATGTACCAGCAAGACCCAAGCAGCTGGAGATCAGCAGGGTTTTGTGCAATAACAGCCTGTGAAGGACAGTCTCCTCTTGCTTTCCTGTTAATGGTACTGTGCCTGCGCAGTGTGTGATAACAGCACAAGTTGCATTAAGTAGCTGATAAAGCGCAGAGCTCCTGGGCCAGCCAGGAGGAGGAGGGATGGCTGAGCGAGGCTGCTGGTCTGAGTGTAGGTATCCCAGCTCTGGCAGCACAGGAGGAGCTTTATGGTTGTGTCGTCTATTTGATGGATTGGGAAGGCTGGTGGGGAGGTGCCGTGGCCTTTCGTTGTGCTAATAAATCCACAGTTTGGGAAATACTGACTTTCTGCAGTGGCAATCAGCTTCACTGTCTCTCTTCTCCCTCCCCAATATACTGAAGTTAAGAAATTAAAGGCAACACTGCCAGTCAGAATGACAAAGGTGGCGTTTTAGTGCATTGGCTGGGTGCCCTGGTGTCCTGAAGAACCAGGCTTCACTCGGTGAGGACATGGCGTGGCTTTCCAGCTGGGATGCTGGAAATCAGTGGTGCCACAAGTGGGGCTGACAAATAGTTGCAAATATCGGAGCGGTTATATGACAAGTACGGTGGGACAAACTGGGCAAGCAGGGGAGTTGTAGCCAAAATGGAGGTCCAGCTGCACGCACAGTTCAGTGTTGGTTCTCTGGTCTGTGCTGGAGCCAGACTTATGAGCTAGAAGGCTGCCCCAAAATTTTGCTTGTGGTCCATCTTCACTGCCAGGCCTGCCTCTGGCTCTGAACACCATCCGCCAAGGTGCCTTGGTTGGGAGCTGCTTGTTGGCAGAAGGCTACTGTTGGCCAACATTCTCAGCTGCTCAGCAGTGTAGAGAGATCCCATCTGAAGTGGAGGTGTTTGTTGGATAGTTTTTTTTTGGGCAGGCACCTGCCCCAGAGCCTGGAGGCTCCCTGTGTCTTCAGCTTAGCTATTCTTAACGTGGAGGCAAGATGGACAGTCAAAACCAGCCTTGTGTGCCAGAGAAGCTTGTAGGAGCCTTTGGAGCACAGACAGGGTGTTCCGTGGTGCCCCTGACATCAGTGTAGTTGCTGGAAGTCCTTAAAGCACAAGCGTCATTCAGCTTCTTCCCTTCTCATCCAAGAGCGGTAGACTTTGGATTGAGCTCTTAAAAATATTCTCTATACGACTCCTGGAGTTTGATTCATTTGCTTGAAATTATCAGATTGCAGGCAGGGAGGGGAGGAGCGTTTCAGGTGGGAGCTGAAGCCTCCAGTCTCTTAACGCTCTACTGATTTAATCTATACCTCTGCATTGCCAAACAAGCAGATTCTTTTGAAAGAGACAGGACAAGAAGAGCAGCTGAGAAGTACCCTCCCTGTCCTGTGTGCTAGGTGAACCACAAGCCCCTGAATATAGAGGTGGGTCATAACACTGCTAACACAGCTGTGGCCCCATGCAAAGGCACGGCTGAGACGGTGACTTTGCTGCAGCAATAATAATCTCTTGACTTGGCACAAGATGCGTCGCTCACCTGTTTTGGGTTTTCCTGATAGCACAAGCCAGAATTTATTGTAGGCATCACACAACCGCTTTGGCATCTACAGCCCCATTTCCGATGGGAGGAACCAGCCTGCCTGATGTGCAGCTCTTGCCCTGATGAAATGCATCTGCACTATACAGCTGCTGATTTTTAAAGGTGTCTCTAATGCCAGACGTTCACCTAGGTGAGGTTTCTCTGGACTGCACTGCTTCCATAGAGTGATATTAGCAGTCCTCATGCTTTCTTGTGGTTTTCTATTTCGGACAAGAACAACTCCTCATACTGTAACGATGGAATGTAGCACTTTGTTAAATTAAAACATTGGAAATAAAAAGCTGTCCATCATATCTGACTCCGAGCGCCTCGTCTCCCTGATCTGTAGTTCATGGCATTCAGTGTCTCTCAGGTAAAGCTGTGAAGTGATTGCTTGGAAGACTTGCGTGTTGCATTTCTTTCTCCACGCTGCATGGCCGGTGCAAGGACCCAGGCTGGGCTTGCGGGGGCGATACAAGCAGCGGGGAGCCTCAGCCTGGGACTTTTGGGGTAAGATTTACCTGGAGGTGGGTGTCAGCCGTAGGCTGTCATTAGTAACACCCTTGATTCCCTCAGCTGGGTTTCCAGTAGCTGTAATGAACTCCAACACCGACATGTTTACACCATTGATCTTTACATGCAGCCAGGCGGCTCTTTGTGCATACCTGGACATTTGCCCTTCCCAGTTTGCCCCGTGAGCAAGGGTCTGTGCACACATCTTTCAAGACCCCTGCACCGGTGACCTTTGAATCTCGGATGTAGGCGTTGCAAACGTTTCATAAAAGAGCAGCCTTACTGCAGGTGAATATTATCGCACACACCTGATGGACCTGCGATCCAAGCAGAAGAATCGGAAAGACTTTACAGTGAGTAGGAGGTGCACGGGCTGGGTTTATAATTGCCTTCCCAGTCCTGTTTGCAGATGTCCTTGCATGCATTGTGTTATTGGATGCAAGTACATGGGCTGGCTTCGCATCTTTTTGCCGTATTGTGTATAGGTGGAGGTCCCAGGGTGGGAATGTGAGCCAGCGGGGCACACAGCCAGCCTGTGGTGGTGGCTGCCTGCCCCTCTGCACTCTTCCTCTCCTAATAAAAGCCAGCAAGAACTATTTGTCCAAGTGTGTGTATTTTCTTTAATGAAAACCCGCTTGTTCAAAACAAGAAATTCCCAGGGAAATAGCCGTTTGGGGATTGCATGAACACATTCTTTGCTAATTGGTAGTTGCCAAAAACAATCTGTATATTCATGAAGCTGTTTGCTGCATTGCTGACTTTTTCCAATGAAAAAACAAAACCTGCTGAAAGAAGATAAACAATGACAATGGGTTTTTTCCATAGGTTTATTTCCTAAGGAAATGACTCTCTCTGATCACCCTGCCTCATTGTGAGCCTCTGTCCATCAGCCGGTCTCCTCCTAACGTCCCTGACTCTGCCAGCCAAGCCGTGGGTCTGTGAAAACAGGGGAGAGGAGAGAGACCATATTAAAACCCCCACGAGAAAAGCATGTGTGGAGTTCTGAGGCTCCACAGGAAACCCACGTAAGCAAAGAAGGTTATATGTGCCCTGACGGAGGGACGAGCTGGATGTCCCAGACACCCGTCAGGGTTGCTGCCCTGCGTGGGCTCCCTGGGGCTGAGCAAAGCACGAGATCAGTCTGGCAGAGGACTCGGCAAAATTCAATTACAAGCAGGCCATCGACCGTGAGCCACCGATCTATGCGGAGCAGCCCAGATAGCCTGGCTTGGGGTTGTTTTCATCAATGTATTTTGGAAGGACAAACTAAAAGGCATTCCCTGCTTGCTCTGGTGGTGAAGCCACCTGTGGGTCATCGTTGCTGCTGTGCCTGAGCCCACCAGGGTCTGTGCTTGGGTTGAGGACCTGGACCCAGGCACAAAAATCCCCTTTACTTTGGGGCAAGTCTCATCCTCCACCTGTGCAACCCCCAGCACATATGGGGGTTATAAGTGCTGTAAGGTTGGAACTCAATGGGCAAAAATTTAGCGCGCAAGAATGTTGAGTCTCAGCTTACTCAAGGCTTGCAGCAACACACAGAGTGGTTTTCCCCTTTTTTTTCCCCCCAACAGTGATGATCTTCCAAGGGCTCAGGAGAAGGACAGCCCCCACCTGCAAGGAAAGGGTTTGGGTCTCAGCCAGCAATGGGAGTCAGCAGAGATGATGGTGGCATTGCCCAGCAGAAATGTTTCCACCAGTGAGTCCCCTCTTAATGGTAACTGCTGGGCCCCTTGTGCTCCACTGTATTGACCAAATGCCTATATGTGAGCGCACTGCATTATTAACATGCATATATGCTAAGATATATGCACACATAGAAGTTTAACCAGTGGCTTATATATTCCCCAAACTGCATGATATTTGGAACACAAATTTTCTACCTGCCAGGCACAGTGTTTTTTTCTGATTTACTCTAAGTTTCTTCAAATTCTGTCTTTTCTCAGTCTGGTTTCCTGCAGATTTACCCCATGTCTAACACAAGGCTTATTGCCTGCAGAAATCTGCTGAAAGAGACACAAGAGGGATCCAAAACAGGCACTGGCTGAAATTTGCAATTAGAGGAGAAGAGAAGGTGCTGGGGAGGGAAGGGGAGGTTGTGACTGGCTCTCGATGGGGCCCTGGGGGCAAAGCTTCCAAAGCAGACCCCAAAGGTAGGACGGTAAACATTGCAAATCTCTTCCCAGAGCAGTGGAAAAGTGCCACGCTCTCTTTTCTGTCCAGCAAAAGCCTTCTTAGCATCCGGATGGTGGGGAAAATCTCCCCAGGCTCCTTGTAGAAATAGGCTGATTTACAGTCCTGGTGTTTCTGCTTTTACCATCAATGCAGTAAAGTTCAATGCGGAAAACCTCTTGGCAGATTAGCCACGACAGCTAAGCTGCACCTGCCTGGGTTACGTGTAGGATGCTTCAGCGCTGCCTTCAGCCTTCACGCGTGGAGCTGTGAGGTTTCCCTGCAGCATCGAGCCGGGCTCCTGCCTGGAGGGGAGGGGGACAGCAGCATGGGGGTGGGAGGGGGGGTGTTCTGCATGGCTCATGGGCTGGGTCGTCCTTGGTGGGGACGGCCCTGGGAGAGACAAGGTGTGAGACCAGCTCCACGTCGTGCTGGGAGTTGGCGGACCCAGCCGTGGCCTTTGGCTGACACCTCCAATTTCATTCCTGGGCTGAAAGGCCACGTTCAGCAAAGCGATATCCGGGCAGGAATATTCATGGGTAGGTCCATACCGTGTGTTGGCAAGTGCATTTTGGCCAAATCCATGCCCAGATGAAATGACTCTGACACTAAAAGGTTGCCAGAGACCTCAGCAACTGCTGGCATTGCCCAGCTGCTCGTGCAGCTTCAGTACAGGGGTCAGTGGAAGGACGCAGATGGAGCCGAACAGCAGCTCTTCAGTGTCCCTTCCCAAAAATATCCCCAGAAAGGTCCTGGGTCTTGCACATTGTGCAAGAAGAGAAATCTCTGTGTTGCGGCCAGCAGTCGGGAGTGGAGGCCCACCTACCCTTCCCGGAGGTTTCCAGCAGCTCCTGGCAAAGTATTTATTTCAGTATGATGCATAATGAAGTCACGGGAGGGAAAGCAATAAACGTTTTGCTCCAAATTCAGCGCTCGGGAGCCAAACCTGACACCCAGGGAAGGATGCCAGGTCCAGCCTGGTGTGACAAGCTCTGTTACATTGCTGTTTCCAGCTCTTCACAGCATCTTCATCATGAAGCCCATGGGTTTGGCAGGAGATAAATCTCCAGCAGTGGGTTGGAAAGGGACCTGTGCGGTACCTGGCGAGGCTGCCCAGGCACTGGTGCCGGTGGGGTGTGAGCAAGCATCACCTGGACAAGCAGGAGTTCACTCAAGCAAGATGAATTTTCCAAATCTTACATACAAAATGACTCAAAGACTAAACTGCAGTCATTGAGGCTCTTCACTAACAAATTCATTTCATCTGCAGCAGAGGAAATGGAACTGGGCGACGAGAAAAAGGCTGATGTTAACAAAGGTTCACTGCACTTCAGTTTTAGTATTTTTTTCCTTTAATGGAGAACGGATCGGTAATGTCATAAAAAAGAGAAAAGAAAATCCCTGCAAAAATGTGACCTTATTCCTGTAAAAGGATATTCAGAAATAAATCAAGAATTTCTGCAGTAAAATTAATACATCTGCTATTACACAAACAAAGTCCAGATAATGAAACCATTTGCCAGCATCAGGCTGTAATTTGACCTGGGATTTTGCAGTCAAAATATTTAAATCACTGGGTTTAATTATACTTTATATCAGGAAGCTGAAAAGACTTATTTTATGTAATTGATTGACTAGCTATTTTTTCATTTTTAGCTGTTTTCCCAAAGTTCATTCTTACTGGCCAGTATGCCCTTTAAAACTTATTGATCTGCCTCTGGAGATTGTCTGCCTGTGGAGTTGTGCTTTTTTCTTGCCATAACTTACTCTGCACTTATGTGCACTTATTTAAGCAATTGCAGGGTGTTGTGGTTTAACCCCAGCCGGCAACTAAGCCCCACGCAGCCGCTCACTCTCCCACCCCAGTGGGACAGGGGAGAGAATCAGAAAGGTAAAAGTGCAAAAACTCATGGGCTGAGATAAAGACAGTTTAATAGGGAAAGCAAAAGCTGCGCACGCAAGCAAAGCAAACCAAGGAATTCATTCCCCACTTCCCATGGGCAGGCAGGTGTTCAGCCATCTCCAGGAAAGCTCCATCATGTCTAACGGTGACTTGGGAAGACAAATGCCATCACTCCCAACGTCCCCACGCTTCCTTCTTCTTCCCCCAGCTCTATATACTGATCATGATGTCGTATGGTCTGGAATATCCCTTGGATCAGTTGGGGTCAGCTGTCCCGGCTGTGTCCTCTCCCAAATTCTTGTGCCCCCCCAGCTTCCTCGCTGGTGGGGTGGGGTGAGAAGCAGAAAAGGCCTTGGCTCTGTGTAAGCACTGCTCAGCAGTAACAAAAACATCCCTGTATTATCAAGACTGTTTCCAGCACAAATCCAAACCATGGCCTCATACTAGCTACTTTGAAGAAAATTAACTCTATCCTAGCCAAAACCAGCACGTAGGGCTCTTCTGATATATTTTTTCCAGATTATTTACATTTTGCATTTTTAATATTAAAAAATAGCAAATAACCTCCTTCCAATCCACTGGCTGATTTGTTTTGCATTCCACTCCGGTCTGGTTAAATCTCGCTTGGATACAGACTGAAATTCAATTGAAATACCCAGAAATTGGATTTTTGTTGTAAGAGCAGAAGCAGGGCCGCTGCAAGCAGGAGCTGTGCAAACATTCAGGACCAGTTTGCGGTGACAAACCCTTGCCTATGACCACAAGGGGTTGTGGGTTGTGGTTTGTGTGATTAAATAACACACCAGCAACCTAGTTCCTGCATCCCACGGGAGACCGGACCTGCCACCGCTTTAGCACGGTTGGGCATGAAGAACTAACTAGAGAGAGGATCGATATCATGCTCAAGGCACAACTGTGGCCAAGGAGACCTACATAAAAAATACTCTGGTCTTGGGTTTAAAATGAAAAGGAGGGAGGTAGTGAAATGCATCACTGAGTCAGGGCTGGAACGAGAGAAAGCTGCGCTGTGCGTTAGTGCCAGGTACGTGACAATTATTTATGGGCAGGAAGGTGACAGGTCTCCGGCTCCTCTGGACCGTGCCTGTAGGTGGATTGCAACAAAAACGGTGGCGAAGGTTTGTCGGGGTGTTTTGTTCTTGCTGTAAGTGATGGAAAGAATTTCCAAAACGACTCGCTTACAGGGTCTGGCCGTTAGGCAGGAGGTCGCTGCCACGGGGCTGGAGGAGGGGGATGCTGCGCTCCCCTTCGCCGGCGACCTGTCCTCAGCTGCGGGGTCTCCTCCGCTCACCAGCCCAGGGCCAGCATTAGCGGTTGGGTCTGCTCACCCCGACCTCGTATGGCCTCTGCTGCTGCTAGAGGACCCATCTGTTTGGTCGTGTCCTTATGGAAGACGTTCCTCTTCATAAGAGACAAGAGGAGCTTTGCTGATGCATTCCTCCCCTAATATCTGATGCTGCTGAGCATCCCGGTCTGATTGGGAAAAGCCTGTCCCGCCAAGTGCGACAGATCACACAAAGCAGCCCTTGATGGGAAATATGGCTGTCGTATTTGACACTGGGCTCAGCGAACGCTAGGTAGGTGCCCGGGGGACCTCGTCCCACCCGAGCGCTGGGTCCGTGCACCTCTGAGCATGGGGAGGTGAAGGCACCGACAGCAGCCGCTGCCTGGTTGCAGTGCCCAACGCTCACCCAACTCCCTGCTCAGTTTTATCAACTGTGAGGGACAAAAGCACTTTTTAACCTGTGGTGCAAAAAGTAGTTGTTTTTAATGTCAAACTTAATCCAGAGGATGACATTTAATCTCTCCCACAGGGAGTAATGTACTTAGGTGCTAAATGAGTTCCTGGATGTGGCTGCCTTAAAGCTCCAGGGTGCTGTAAGCAAGAAAAAATTACAGGGATGACACATCCGTATGCTTTCATGTCAGACATTTTGGTACGTTGATGAATGAGCCGTGCTCCCCACGTAACGCTGGGGCGATGCACCAGCTACCTGATCTCTGCACAGGGACCTTTGGGCTGAGCTCATGGGGTAGAGCAGAAAGCTGGATCCACGTCTGGGCGATGCCCTGAGAGGTGTCATCGCATGAACGTCACCTTCACCACCCCTGTAACCTTCATAAAATTGGCAGTGAAGCCTCAGGGAGGTCTTCGAGCGGGGGACCTGGCAGTGGCTCTAATGCTGCATGGGTGGAGACCACGTCTTCTTAGCGGCACAGATGTTGCTGTGCTTTTAACGTCTCCAGGTAGTTTGACAAAATAACTCTGGGATGTGCAGGGGTGACTTTGCATGTCTAGCTTTAAGTCAAAGGTGACTTTTATAATTTATAATTGAATTTGTCTTCTGTGAAAAAAAGAAAAAGCCAACAGAAATAACCCAAGTCCATCCTTATTTCCAGCAAGGCAGGGGAGAGGGCAGTGAATTGTTAAAGGCTCAATAGCAGTGGATGAACTGGTGAGCACATGCTAGAAAAGAAATTCCTCTAAAATTGAAACTGAAAAATGTGGTTTAATAGTATTAAAAATAAAAGGCTAATAAAGGGATTTGGCTGCATGCAAGCTGTACAGCATCTATTGAAAATGAGTATTTAATTGGATGCTTGTTTTGCAGTCAGCCTACTGATCTTAAAAACACATGCTATTGCCCTGAAACATTTAAATGATCACGTCTGGGTGTAGAAAGGAGGTGAGGCTGTGGAAACACTAAGCCAGAAGATACACAGGTTTTTTTGGATGGCGGAGAACAGACTTTGAGGAGACAGGGAACAAAGAAAATATTATTTCGCATTTACTATGTAACAAAGCAAAGTGCTCTGAGCCATGCTGGGGCTTGCAGTGCTGGGTAACATCCACAGGCACGCGATGGCTCAGACCGCTTAAAGCGTAGGGTCAAATCTGCAAAAGTGCCATGGTCTGGAGAGGGCTTTAAGCATGTGTGGTTTGGGAAATTCATACGGGTCAAGCAATATTAGAGCCTGAGAGTCTGTACAGAGACTCTCTGCTAGATACGCCAGTCTGACAGAAATCTGGAGCTAAAATCTTAGAGCCAATTGCTCGCAAGCTCCATTACCATAGCAAACCCCAAGCCCTTATGCTGGTGCTCAGAGCTGCACATGGGAAAACCACAGTTTTGGAATTTTCTGCAGAAGAGGGATCTTAGGTGACACTATGGAAATCAAATGTTAGTGCTATTTTATGGACCGAACGTTTGATCTGAAGAATGGTGAACTTGAAGGAAGGGCTCTTGCTTGCCTGACCGTTCTTGGGGTCACAGACCTATGGCCCTGCTTGCAAAACAAGCTTGAAGCAATATATGTAATTTTGGATATAGTCAACAGTAAATAAGTATGTATGTTATCAAGAATTGGCACATTGGAGAAAGGAAGTTGTGCAGTGGACAGCCTAGATTTTGCAAGTGAACCTAGGCACTGGAAATACTGCCAATCCCACTGATAAATTAGTCTGCATCCAGCAAAACCCACGCCATCGTAATGGAGTTGGCTGGACCTGCAGCATTTTAGGCAGTGATGGAAACATTTGCATGACCATGTAACTACAAGGGGCACTACAAGTGCGAAGTGCTTGAAGCCCAACACAACATAGCAGACTCCTATCACACGGCCATGTAAGTGTGTGGTGGAGCTAACACTTGGCTTGGGCCAAGCCAGCTTGTGCCCAAATTCATTGTATGTTGATTCGATAGAGGGGGAGGACAAATCCTTGATAGCACAAGTGTGTGACAGTGATTTGCTTCACGGCTGAGCACTCTGGCAGGTTCTGCGCTGCGTGGGAGGAGGAAAACCCTTTTCAAACCCTTTTCAGGATGGAGAGTTGGCAAAGGGATGTCTCTGCTTCTGGGAGAGCAGCAGGGTGTGACGGACCGAGCCCTGGCTGGGACGCTGGAGACTGAAGCTCACATGCTGCAAGGTTGCTGGGTGATCCACTAGCAAATTAATTTCACCAGACTCTCTTTCCCCTTTTTAAAAGGGCAAATGGCTCCGTTGAAATGTTCACGGCCATCCACCGATGACGGTCACTGTTGCAGGGACAGGTGTTTTTCCTAAGTGGAAGTGCAGTGTCAGAAGACAAAAAGGTTTTTCTCCGCAGTTTGATTCCTCCCCTCTGATATATTTAAGTGTCTAATGAAAAAATAGAGCACAGATTTTTTTTTTTTTTTTTTTGCCTTAAGCTAATCAGCTCATCATGGAGAGCGCGAGGTGCAGAAAGCAGCAGCTTCACTCTGACATCTTCTGCACAGCACTTTCTCCACTGGAAGGAGCTAAAAGAAATAGATGAGACCTGGGCACAGCAGAGCCAGTGATAATTTCTCCAAGTCCCTTTGCCCATCTGGCTCCACTCTGCGGATCATTTAGCGTGAAGAAAGCAATTTTTTGCCTTTGATACTGAAAGCAGCAAGGAGGGTAATTGGAGCCTGGAAGGTGCAGTGGCTATTGAGCAATCTCAGCCCTCACAGATCTCTGATGTACTATAAAACTCAAAGGGGAGTTACAATTACTAGCCATTGCCCTGGACGATGATTTATCTTGTAGCCACATGAAAGCAAAATCTTTCTAATCTGTTCCCCACCCCCCCCACCACCCCTGTACTTGATCAGGATGTGTTATATCTCAGATTAAAGGGACTTTCTTTTCAAATGCTGCAAGGAAAATCTGCATGTGATGTTCGATTATTCTGCCCTTTAAAATAATATCCCCAATGAGAAGGGAGTTGTTGCAGTGCTGGTGTCCTGAGAAATTGGATGCCGAACTGAAAACCTGGAGTATCTAATAAAGAACCACAAAGCAAATTGTATAATGGATCTTTTTTAAGCTCCTTTCGAGGGGGAATGATGATTCAGTAGCTGAGGAGTGACCTGGAACGCAGGAGATGAGGCTTCAGTTCTTCATGTTGCTGCAGATGGAACAGGAAAATGAGAGGTTCAATAAAGGAGAACAAATTCAGTAGCTGGGGTGGTGGCTTGAGTTGAAGCAAAGCCCTGGGAGCAACCAGCCAGGGAGGGTGCTGCATGCACGGCAGCTCGATGATCAAATGCACCTACCCCAGGAACGGCAGCGTGCGGGTGGCACGAGCGAGAGGGAAGCTGCTGTCAGGCTCTTTTTGCTGAAAGGGCTCCCCGGGTTTTCAGCAGGAGATGCTCAGGTCACAGGGGAGAAGGCTGCCCTGTGGCATATGGCATTTGGGGTGCCTGAGTCTGGGAACCGTCAGACGAAATCAGAACCCTTCACCATCCCCTCCTGGTCCGTACAGCCCAATGTGTGCCCCGATCGATGACGGGCACTTCAAGGTGAGATCTGGGGAGCCCTGATGGACAAAACGAGCCAAATGAGGAGCTGCTGCCTTCGTCTGGGATTGGTTCTACTTTGGCTCAGACGCCTTCTCAAAGAGCTGGCCCCCGAATTGCTCCTTGGGAGCAGACAGCCATCTCCACTGCATGTCATCTAAGAGATGTAATAGCATTAATTTTCTGGAAGTAGCTGAGACATCCCAAACTTGCCATTTTTCCCTTCTTTTCATAAAATATAATAGCACATCACAGGCATAGGCTGCATGAGAAACCCTCCTGGCAAGTGGCAGTTCCAGTGGCGGGGAGGATCGTGCTTGTGATGTCTCTTTGTCTGATGCTCCCCTCTAACTCTATTAACAGCTGCTTTTCAAGGGAAAAAGAGAGGCTGTATATAACCCAAACTCCCACCGCTTCAAGGCAAACGAGACCCCTTTCTTTGCTCAGCAGTACATTGGAAGTGCAAGTCACAGACTTGCTGAGTCTTAGGTACGGAGCAGGGAGAGCAGATCTGCCTCTCGCTTCTCCACCCAACTCATTGGGCATCCCCCAGTCCGCTGCAGACGCGGCTGATCTGGGATCCACCGCGGTGTCGAGGCAGTGGGGAGGTGGTGGCCACGGGTGCTTGATGGGTTCCCCTCGTGAAACAGCTTTGGGTGGTGACATGGTATCTCCCAGGGGGCATCGCGGGAGAGGAAAAACTGGAGAGGTCTTGGCCGAACGCGGGTGAAAACCATCAGGATCAGAGTGGGTAAATTTTTTGATAAATCCACCAGGCTCAATGAATAAAATGAGCCTCAGTTGGCTCAGCTGCACCATTTGCCTGCAGCCCACCAGCTGCCACCCATTTTGGACCCTGTTGCTGGTAACCAGCACCCAACAGGGAGACACCCCTGGGATCGGGTCCTTGGCCCAACACGTGGGAGCTGGTCAGTCAATTGATTTCCCTCTTCCTTCAAGAGCCTTCTCAGGCTGGAAACTACCGAGGGATGAACGGCTCAGGCCAGCATCTGCTGCCGTTATTGGCCTTCCACCGAAGAAGGATAGGAGCCCTAGTCACCCTGACATATTCAAATGGCAATCGTAACTAGAAAGTGATGGTCTCTGCTTGAGAGATGCTTGGGATGATCTGTGGAATGTAAGGAAGGGGAAAGGTCCCAGGAGAAAATAAGGGGGTTGGCCCAGTCTGGGGTTTATGTGCTTTCATAGGACAGCTTCAGCTGTGGACCTGGAGACCTTTGGTGTTATTGAGGCTATGAGTGCTGGATCCCTGCTGTTCACGTTTCAGGGCACAGAAAACACCCTGGTTCCGAACGTAGATCAAAAAATGCTGCTGAGGAGCTGGCGGCAGCTTGCCTGCATCAGCAATGTTCTGTTGCTCTCCCAGAGAGGTAGGTTCTCATTTGGGGAGGGGACGCTGCAGCAGGATGTCACCAAATGCTGTCGTGGGTCTGGGCAACCACAGACCCCATTCACGCTGTCCTTGCAGCACATCTGTCCAATCATGGCAGCTCTTGGTGAAGCTGGGGCCTGAATCATTATTTTAATGGTTTATTTAAAAGCACAGACTCCTTAAAACAAACAAACAAAAGATGGCTGCAAGTGCAATAATCTGCTTGATAGAGACAAAAAGAGGCATATAACTGCCTGTAAAGAGCATGATGTCCACTAGCTTTAGAGTCTATAGATCAAATGCTGCTGTGACCTACTCTGCTCTGACAGCTGAACATTTCCCAGAGAGCATGTGTATTAATTTTTTAAAATAAATATGGTTATGCCTTCTCTGAAGGCAACTGGATTTTTGCCCTGGTTTTGACAGATGTAAGATGTTGTCTGCCCATAACTCCTTGCAGAAAGTGTGTAACCCACAAGGCACTGAGTGGATGATGGTGGGGATGATGCACTGGGTAGAACTGGCTGCCAGCACTAACCTGAGCCTGAGACAAGGCCGTATGTCTCCTGCGGTCTGCGTGGGATGAAGGATAATTTGGACATTAGCTGTTTGTGTCCATGGCCCATGAATCTGATGCCATTTATTCAGCATTCCCGGACTCTCCTCCATAATTCCCAAGTGCTGGACTGTCACTGGCGTCCCTCTGATTCCTGGCATCACAGCTTCAGCTGGGGGAGATGCTGACAGCAACCTAGCCAGAGGCAGACATGGATTTACCGCGGTGCCCGCCTCTCCCGCCCATTCTCACCTCCCAAGAGAGCACTCCCAGTAGTGGCAGTGCCTTTTCCCATACCCGCAGGTGGTTTCCACATCTAGCCATGAAAATTCAAATGGACACCAGCTGATGGCTGCTTCGGTACCCTCCAATGCACATATCTAGCTGCACCTTGGACCCAGTCCCAGAAGCATCATCCCATAGGAAAAAAACCCTGAGTTCACCACAACTAAGGCTCCTCAATACCTTCACACATTATTAATCAGCACCGCTTCATCGGCTGTGACGGAGCTGACCCAATTCACACTAGCAAACATCCAGCTGGGTATTATTGTCTCAATTGCAGTTCTGCCTTTGTGCCAGCAAGCTCACTGCCCTCTGAGCCATCCCTTTACTTTTGGCTGGGCTGTTTGTGGAGGAAGGTGGTACCTGGGATGGGTTAGAGCGGCACAGATGGTCCATATACCACCACAGGTCTCCTCTACCACAGATGGGCTCGTGGATGGTGAAAGTTTCCTATGGAAAAGAGTATCGACAGTGCTTGGTTATGGAAGAGGATGCTTAAAGAGGTACATGACTTCCTGGCTAACACAGCCAGTGCTTGTTCCTCCATGAAGAGGACTTATAGCTGAACTCTGAGTTTCCAGACAAAATAGAGAGGAGTTTTTATGAAGTCCCTTTTGTAAGTCTGCGGTAAGCTTTTCACAAACCAATGTCTTTATCTCAACCCTCACAAGAATAAACACAGCTCTGTTCCATCTCGGTTACACAGCAAGGCTGGAATTGAAGGGAAAAAAGACTTTTTAAAAGATGCAATGGCAACCGTTCCCTGAGAATAGAGCTGGCCTAGAGGTGACTGCACCCTGCGTGAAGGATGGCTTGTAATGGGAACTTGCCTTTGTATATAAAATACAAACGCTGCCTCACAAAAGCCTTGCTGTCAGCAGAGAGATGCTCCGTGCTGTGTATTACGTGTATGAACCCTACGTGCCTCTGGATCTCCACCGTGGCAGAGCGGCACACGCGCTGCCCAGCTCGGGCAACAACCACACGTGAGTGAGTGATGGCCATGCCTCGAGCTGTACTGAAGCTCTGCTGATAAGCTCAGGAGAGGATCATCTTTTAATTTTGTTTTGAGCTTGTGCGTGCTCCTGTCGGGAGTTCAAGCTCTTCCAGCAAACAGGAGAGAGATCTCTGAGAAGACACTGAAACCAGACGGAGTTCTCGGGGCTGCAGGAGCCGCTGCTCTCGGAAGCCTGCCAAGTATCAGGGGAGTCACCACAACACTCCGAGCAGCAGTGCAGGCTTTCTCTGAAGCCAGTAAGTAGCAATGTTTCATGACTTTATTTAGGTGTATCTATGAAGCATCTTTGTGCCAAAGAGGATCCACACAGCTTTCCCTAATTTTCAGGGAATTTTGGGGCAGCCTCTAGAGGATACATGGGAGAAATATTGAAGGCAGCAATTGCTGGGCTATGAAAGGACTTTCTGGCTTAGTAGTAATTTTTTTAATGAGAAGCTTTCCCCCTTCCTTTTAATTTTCTTTTTAGTATAGGACTGAGAATTTTGCACTAGGCACACGCAAACTTGCCAAAAACGAACAACAAAAAGAGCCATAAGATATGAGAGGGCAAGGAGCTGTTGGTCTCGGCTCCTCCCATATTTACTCGAAGCCCATGGCTATCGTTTCCCAGGCTGCTGGCACTGCCCTGCAGTGAAATGAATAATTCACCAAACATGCAGTCCGGTTCCTAATCTGAGAGGTTATTGGTGGTAGCTGGTGATATGTTACTGGGGTAGCTGTGGCACGGCAGCGTGCTAAATGTTACAGATGGCACTCCATCAATGAAGGTGCAGCTCCACATCAAAAATTAATATCTTTTTCCTAAGCTTTCAAGATCCATGCGTGCATGCGCTGGCACAGCGATTTAATGAAATAGCTAGCTTAACTAGGTGTATTTAGGGGATGATCCAAAGCCTATTTGAATAAGTGTAACTCCCTCTCACATGCACACGAATCATCTCTGCTAGCACTTCCAAGTGGCCATTGGCTCAAGCGTTTTGTGACTGGCAGTAAGAGGAAGGTCATCTATAAATCTCTGTAGCTGGGTACAGGACTGAGTTAATGCAGTTTAAATCAGAACGTCTCGTGTGCAAGGCCCAGGGGCTCCTCGGTGATTAAGATACTATTTCTATTAAACATTAAAGGCTGTTCTGCTTAAAGATTTTACCTGAGCTGCACTCTGAAGAACAGTCCCAAGTGACAAACTTCTGTTTCACTCACTGTAAGTAGGCTCTGCGTTATTTGCCATCCTCTTGCCATTACTGTTCAAGGCAAATGTGCCAATCCACCCTGCCCACCCCTTTGAATAAGTTCTGCATAGGGTGGCAGCAAAATGAAGTTGACCCACTGTTTTCTGAAGTTAATAGTATCTTTCATATAGACCTTCCTTGGTTGTGATCAAACCCCTAGCGAAAAATTTCGGCGCCCATCACTGCAGTGGCCAGCTTGGGATCGAGGAAGGTCTGTTGTGCCTGAGAATGTTTCATTCCACTTTGGTCCAGGTTTTATATCATCTGCACATCTCTCAGGGTCTGGTTTCTCCCAAGAATGGAGGAGCATCTCCAACATTGCCAGCTAACGAGTGTCTGTCGGAGCACCCCAGATGGAGGGAATGGACTCTCCACTACCGTGTGTTTGGATTAAGGAATTACCTGGGTAAGAAATAAGCCATCATCCAACCTGAAAGAAGGGAGCTTGTAATTTTTTTCCTTGCCTTGGATCTATCGCTAATCCTTGGATTGAGTGTTGATGGTGATCGCGGGAGGAAAGTGGGGAAAGAAAAAAAAAAAGGAAGGTAGGGTTTGATTCTGCTGAGGGAAGCAAGCTCATGCCACCTTGAGCAGTATAAAAGGAGAGAGAAAAGGTGAAGGGCCTGCTCAGGACCTTAGAGTGATTCAACAGGACAATTTAGGTGAATAAGGACTACTCTGGACTGTCCTGGAGGATGCTCTGGATTACCTGAGATGGAGCAGTGTCCCGTGGATTGTAAAAATAATTCTTATTCAAGGTCTGAGCCTTCCCCTATTGCTCTCGCCACTGGTCCGCGCCATGCTCCTGGTGCTGGAAGTACTTGTAGGGTCACCCACAGCAGCTCTGCTCACTGTGTGCCCTGGTCTGGGGCACGAGCAGCCCCTGGTCTCTGTGGGTGAAACGATAGCTCTTTTTTGCGCAGAGCTCAGTCAATGTGTGTTTTCCAAATGCACAGGGCATGGAGACTAGAAATATTTGGTTCATCTCTCTAGAAAAGCAATTAGTGCAGACTTTCTCTCTAAATGAGGTTTCATAATACTAACGATTAGTGGGCTCCGGAGACTAATTTTTTTTTTTCTGGATGATTGCTGAATAGACCTAGAGAGGAAACTGTGGAGCGGTGGCCCTTTGATCGGTATTTCCAAAGAAAATGCAGTGCTGGAATCACAATGTTTCAAGCAAACACTTTCACTCCAAGCTCCTCAAATTCTCATCACACAGTTCTCAAAGGTTACCCTGTCTGCTCGGTGATTAACAGCTCCTCTCTGTAATTGCCTTGGGTGGAGACTGTCTGAGTTTAAAATGCTCCTACTGCGGGAATTTTCACTTTAGTACTTTCCCTGATTTATGAATGGAGGTGGGTACGAAAAGAAGTCCAAACCTGCTCTCTCAGACCGCAGCTGCCTCGCAGGGCTGGCCGTGCGGCAGGGGCTCACCCCGGCCCTCGCCAGTCCTGCCCAAGGCATAGCAAAAGGCTGCTACGTCCTTGTCCTCAGAGTCTCCTCTTGCTCCGTGTTGGACAGATTCTGCTCCCTGCAACAGAGACAGAGCTTGCGGTGAGGACCTGGGGAGCTGCCAGGGAGATGGCAGTGTTGGTCTCAGCAAACAAAAAGTTGTTGCTTGTCTGTCTTTCATGGGGGAGCAATGAGCTCGTCCAAAGAGCTATATGTGACAGATAGTCCTTGCCCGCCCTCGCTGCATCCACCAGCACTGATTTCAGTCCGCAGCATTGGGTTTTGGCTGGGGAGGCAGGCAGTGGCAGCTTCTCGGGCAGGGCTCGCACCAAGTGTTTCGCTGGCTGATATCTTAGAGCAGCGTTCCTCCGCTTTCAAGCGCGTGCTCTTGCTTTCTGCGGTTTTGCAGGTCGTGGGTCGTAACAAGTCTCCCCCACCTTTGTATGAATTCCTGGGAACTGCAGTTTCTCCAGGTTTCTTCGGGGCAAGGGAACCAGCACACACCAGGGCTGCAGACCCCAGGAGGAGCTTTGGAAGTACAAGGCTGAACGGTCGCCTTGTGTCTCAGTACCTTTTGGAAGCACAACTTGAGATTTCCACTTAAAGACACTTCTGACTACCTGGGATAATGTGATCTTGAACAGAAAGAAGAAGAGAGGATTATGTTGTCCAGGGGAACTTATGGAAAAATTCAGTTAAGCCAGGGGCGTGAACGGTTGGGCTGGCGGGAGTACCAGAGTACTCGTGTGCCAGCACTCTCGTCAGTCTTGAGCTTCATCCAGGGTGAAGGAAGCAAATTGTTCCGTGCCTGTGAGGGCATTAGTTGAACTGTATTTTGGGGTTGCCTTGAAGTTGCTATCACGGTTGGAGGTGTGCTGGGAGCAGGGTCCTCCTTGCAGGGCTGAAACAGGGCATGTTTTTCTGTCCCTGTGATGGAGAAGGGAGGCTGTGAAGAGTGACAAGTTGTTGACTGAACGTGTTGTAATTTCAAATCACCGCTGAGGAGCCTAAACTTGATTATCATAGTAAGACAGAACAGGCAGCAATTTCTTACGCAGGATTGTTTTCTGTAAGCTGCAATAATATTCTTGATGCTTTTTTGTTTAGAATGATTGGAGATGCAGTCTTCTCTTGTACTGGGATTTTACCATAATAACTTCACCAAGTTCGTAGCATTACTCATGATTACTTTAGGTTAGGTAAAAGGAGAGTTGGCTGCAGCACTACCAACACATTTCCATTAAGCAGCCTTAGGTCTCCTGTCAATTCATAATGGAAAGTGATGTCATTATCCACATTTTATAGATGGAGAAAGTGAGTCACGTTTTAGTGGAAATCTTGACAAAGATAATTTGGCAGAGGTGGAAATAGTCCAGTGGTCTAGCTACAGCACTGCAACAGTTAATATGTGTATAAAGATCAAGAATATCAAAACGATAGGCTAGTGTGAAGTAGTAATTCTGTACTGAAATTCAAGGAGCCACAGTAGTTAAAAGCAGTCAAAGATCAGCTTTATTCATATAGTAACTGGAACAGACATAAAATTACAAACAGGTTTTCAGAAACATTGTCTGGGGGTGGTTACGTGCTGTGATGATTGATGGATTGAATTCTTAATACTCCCTGTGGGTTTACTATAAGCTGCTCACACTTATTATAGATCTACTATATTTAATTTTGTTACCAAGTTAATTGTATTTTCCCTAAGAGCTCCAGCAGCCTGCTGTGTATTACTGTGTCTTTGCCAATGAACTGCTCCACTTACTGGCTAATAACTGACTGTAAGAATTTTCTTTATAGATGCAGTCTCCTTAAATGTTTCTGATAACATGGTCCGCATAAGTATTCTTCTGGCTTTTCTTTCAGTTTGCTTTACTCTGAGCACAGCAATATTTCGAGTTACTTAAATGTTTAGTGCCCCTTTGTCATATTTACTATCAGTATCTGAACTGTAAATATTAAAATTAATAGTTTGTGAAAGCCACTGTAATTGCTCCCAAATCTCCCTCAGTGCAAGTGAATCTTGAAACAAAGGTTTAGAAAGATTGGCTTTGTTGAACTGCATCGTGTAGCTAGGGAATAAGTGTGAGACTTCTTTAATTATTTTTGTGTTTATTTTTAGATCTCTATTAGACTTTCAGTAATTTTGTTTCTGACATTTCAAAATGTCTGAGCATATTATTCACAACTACAATGTAGTATTTATACCAAGCAGTCCTGGTATAGAAACAACAAACAGTATGTGTGCTGTGACTGACTAGTTTGATATGATGAAGACGTGCCTACAACACTGCCTGGCACAGTAAGGAGTGCACAATTGCTGGTAAGAAGAGCGTGTTGGGGTCCCATTTGAGGTGTCCAGCCTGTTGCTTTAAGTACCTCATTCAACTATGGCTAATGTTTTCAGTGTAAGCTTGTTTTCTTGTGCTAGTAGAAATTTGGATGTTGATTGCAGAGAGTCTCACAAACTCCCTCCATGTGCTTTGCTTTAATATAGCTCTTTCCTTTCTTATTACTTACATTCTCCATCATTCCCCAAGCAGTGCTGGGATGTTTTGTTTCGGTTATACCCTAAATTCTTTAACTCTGTGCGGACAGTTTCTGTGGTGGACTTCATTTGGGAGGGTCACTGTTGGAGAAGCAAGAGGAGCACTAAACTGGTGCTGGCCACCCTCTATATGGAATTACTCTTCCTTTCTCTTAAAAGAAGTAGTTGTCATTTTTATGTCTATTCACAAACAATTTCTAGATAAAGTCTTTTCGTTCAGATCAGAAACACACCAAAGTTGGGCTCCAGTAAATATTTACGTTTTTGTACATTAAAGCCCAAAGAAAAGAGACTAGCCAGGAGTCATATCACTGTCCTGGTGGTCAGGATGCTCTGCTTTGGACATGGGAGATGGAAGTTTAACTCCTCACACCACATCAGGGAGATGATTTCCATGCCCAAGCCCAATTAACTAGCTTGTTGCCTAATTTTGGTATAGAGTTTATTCTCCGTTGGGAGCAACAGATTAATCCCAGGCAGGGAAAGGTCATGTCCTAATATCCTACGTGGATTGTGGTTTATCTTTGACCAGACCAGTTGCTTAATCCCTTTAATTCTACACCTTCTTTCCCCTTTCTGACCAGTGGAGACCCTTTGATGTGTCCATACATGAAGTGTACTGCAAAGGCATTAAGTGAAGCTTGCTGAAATCGTGGATGCAGCCATATGATGTTGGGCTAATTAGGGTGGGTAAAGCACTGAACTAACGTGTCTGTCCTGCTTCTGAGACCCAAGCTCGCTCAGTCCGTGCGCAGCCTCACATCATACATCTGGTTCTGAGCATCCCATCTCTCAGCATCAGCTCTCCCTATGCACTGGGTAGTGACCCTTGGAGCTCCATCTCATAATGAGGATTTTGTGTGGCGGCAGCATGGCTAGCAGTGAGGATCCAGCCCTTACACTCAGTCCAGGGAGCTGCTGGAGCAGAGGCAAGACCCACTGGCTGGCTGTAGCAAAGAAAACTCTCTGGTTGTGTCACAGCTCTCTGGGTGCCATTTTCTGACGTGATCCTACGATCTTCCCTCTTCTTGTTGTGCCATCTTTCAGGCAAGAAGCACAGCCTCACGTCCGTGCCTTGCTGTCTGCGTATCGCCTGATGCAGACAAACAGAGAGCAGCCCCTGCTTCGCAGTATGACAAGGAAGCTTTGATGACTCAGACAAAATCGGGGTTAAAATGGAGCTCAAAGTCCCCTTCTCCTCCCCTTGCTCAGAGGTCCTGTCTTCACCAGGGCTCTGGCTGTCTAGCAGTTGGGGCTGTTGTGCCTTCGGCTACTGGTTTTGATCACCTTATGCTGCTGCTCATCTACCGCTCGCGGGGCATCTCCTGTGGCCGGCAGACTGGAACTGACAGTCTCTGGCTGCTGATGTTAATGCTGCTTTGCGGATCGGCTGCTAGGAGCCTCGGTGGTGGTTGGCACGAGGAATTTTTTTCTTGGGCAATACAAAGTGTCAGCTAGACAAGGATCCTCGCTGGAGCTGGCCTGGAGATCCAGTGGTCTCTCCTGTCTTTGCATCCCCTGTTCGTGTAGCATCACCCTTTGCTGTCCAGGCTGCTGGAGTAGGTGGCTTACTCCCTGTAGATCTCAAATGAAAACCTGTAATGAATATGAATCTGGTGCCCACGCCCCTGGCAATGTCTGCCTTCTAACAGCCCAAACTAAACACTTCTGAATGGAGTGGAGTGGAGTGTCTGCCTTGCCTTATTGTAGGATTGAGCTATGAAAGGAGAATTCACAAATAACGGGATACCTCTTGAAGAGGCTCTTGGATAAAAAATGTTGGACATGTTTACAGAGGAAATGTGGAAATTTTTTATTTTTTTATTTTTGGTGTAGCTAGCAGTGATACTTGTATCACCTGTAACACATTGAGGATGAGGCTGGAGGGAGTATTTGCCTACAAGGAAAGCTGATTAACCTTCTCTGTCCATGCATCAGACCATTTAAAAGGATCTGCAGACCTACAGCTACTTACAAAAGAAAATAAACTTTTAAGGGAGTTTATAAACTGAGGATTTGTATAAAGATTTTTTTTTTTTCCATGGTGACAGTAACTGTCTATTTGGACAAGTCAGTTTGGTATTCTCCATCAGGAGAAATCTCAGGGACACGGTATCATCCTAAGATCTGGCACCCTGTGAGGCTCAAGGTGGAAATGGCTGGGAGAAGTTTTCTGGCCTCTGCCATACACTATAAATGCATCTTTTTTTTACAGCTGAGGAAGCCTGAGGCAAGAGGAGTTGAAATTTGGCCTAAAGTCACACTGGCAGCCAGATGCTTCCCCTGAGTCACAAGTCATGGAAATTACTGTGTTGCTTTCAGAGATTTTTGTTTGGAAAGTTTTTTGTTTAATCTTCCTTCAAGTGCCTATTAGGATGTGATCCTAAAAGGTAGGCATTTATTAAGGGTGTCCTCACGGCTCCTTCTCTTCAGGGTGGTAAAAATGCAGAGCAAGTGCAAATGGTAAATAAAGGATCTTTAGATACTAATGAGGTGGTAAAATGTTAGATGACATTCAAAGGTAGTAAATACAGAAGAATATATTGTTACAAAATATTCCTAAGTAGAAGCTCTAAGTTAGCTGCTACCATCCAGAAAAGAGCTTCAAACTGTGGCAACATCTTTGAAAGCACTTCGAGAATCAGCAGTGCTCAAAAAGGAAAACAGCATGGGAAGGATTATTAGGTAGGAACAAACAACAAATCAGAAACTATCACTTGGCTTTTTCTGCAGATCCACAGTGTGTCTGCAGTTACACTGTGTGCGGTGCTGCTCCCCCATCGCAGGCAGAACTAAAGGCACAGTAAAGAGGCGGGCAAAGATCTGGAACAAGTTCTGTACAAGGAAAAGTGAAATAAATAAGACGCTTCAACCCGGAACAGAGATTAGCAGGGAGAGGATATAATCATGTTTTGTAAAAGCAGCAGTAGCATGGAGATTTAAGGGAGCAGTGAAAACATTGTTTCTCATAATTTAGAGACTGAGGGGCACTAACAAGCGGTCAAGTGGGAGGTTTTAAAGTAACAAAATAAATTTCCTTTCACAATATGCATTTTAATGTGAGGAACCTGTGGTTGTAAGACATCGTTTACAGAAAAGCCTACAGACATTCAAAAAATCAGGGAAGAAAAGTCCCTTTAGATGCAGCTTATCAATCGTATGGAAAAATGTCATGCCACCCGTCTGAGGCATTTGGACTAGGATGGGATGAAGCACCCTCTGGAACTGGTTATTTTTCTCCATTGATTACAGCAGGAATGTGAAAGTTCAGTTTAGGCTAGATGTGTACATTTTGGAAAGCTAAAGGAAGGTGTGATAATTCTTACTCTTTCTGACAAGTTCTCCTTGGAACTGACTTGCACAAGGCTTGTAGGAAGATAAATTCTTTCAGGTACAAGGTGATGAGCCCGACTTGTGATCAAGTCAGCAAAAAGCTGGATTCTCTGGCTCTGTGCTGGAAAAGCACAGGAACAGCAGTCGGTGTCCTAAAAAATAAGAAGCAGATCCAGAAGGGAGCGGAGCAAGATGGGGTTGCTCAGAGTGGAGAAGGGGCAGGAGAGACAGTCCAGACCTTCGGTACACACCTGGCATTGATCATTGCTTACACTGAATTAAAAGTGCTGAAAGCCATGAGTGTTCCCTCATCTGTGATAATAATTCTGCGTATTACAGAGTCAACTGGGTTTGTTTTGGTGTTTTTGTAACCTCTTAAGTTGCATTTTGAGGCTACTTTCTAAAGTGGTTGCTTGTATTTGTAGTTTGGTTTTGGGTTTTTTTTGACACAGTCATGATGTGTCTTTCTAGCGTATCATTTTGCCTCTGGTGTTCTTCCTGTATCTCGCTGAGTAACGCTGTTGCAGAGCAAATGCTCTCTCAGGTGAACAGGACAGCATGTGCGCTAAGCAGTGGGCTGCAGTTCTGTTAAGGAGGTAGATTGAGATTTGCTCTAAGAAAGAAAAACCTTTGTTAGTGTTTCATTGCCAAGCGTGCCATGGCAAGGCAATCAAAGCAGGAGGAGGAATGATGGGCAAGTTTCTTATCCCACATTTTCCCATGCAGTTAGTGATTATCTGTGATTTAATTTGTGAGGTCCACTCAGACACCCTCTGGGCCTGATTGGCGGGTGTCTTGAGCTCTCCAAGCTGCAACCGAAGCCATTGGGAGCTGTGCTTTGAACATATAAAGCACTAAAATACAGTTAAATATCTGGAAAATTGGTGTCTCTGTCTCCGCACCTACTTCCCGGAGTGTAAAATGAGGGCAGCGAGGCCTTTCGACGTTAGCAGTGTGATGTGAAGATGAAGTCAAAAAAGTGACTTTTGCACTTTGCAAAACTCCCGGTTTCTCCTGTGATGAGTGTCCCAGAAAAGTCCCACAGGGAATTATTCATGTTCTCTTCAGTGCAGAGGTTTGGCCCTGTGCAGAAAATAGGGGCTCAGCTCTCACACGGACTAATGAGTGTGGAAAAATCGTGACTTTGGTGTCTTGTCCCCACTGTGTCAGCACCTCCAGGAGGTAAAAGACTTGCAGGAAAAATAATATGCAGTCATTTCATGGAATACGGGCTTGAATTCAAGGGGATAAGTTACAGCTAGGTTTGTGGTTGTGCTACTTAGTAAGTCCTAGAGAGGTGAGAGGGGATGTGCGTGGTGGGAAGAATGGGGATGGCTCTGTGTCCAAGTCAAGGGGTAAGGAGATGATGAGGAGGAGGAGGAAGATCCATCCTTTGAACTAGGCATAAATAATACAGCTTTCAGAAGTGGGCCAGCTGTACAGGGAAGGGGAGCTTGCCAGAGCCATTTCATCACAGCCAGCTTGGGTATGGGGCATGATTTCAACGGGTGGTTAAGAGTCACCCAGCACAGTCCCGATGGTACAGACAACCTTTAGTGTGGTGTTTCTGAACTTTTTAGTGCTTGACTTTGTAACCTTAACATTAATGGTCTCTGTTTTCAATGTAATAAATTGAGAGGTAGCAACAGAAGTTTCAGATACACATGACATCTCCTTGAAATAGAAACGTACGATTTATACCACAATCAAATAGCTAGCAGGGAGGTAATTTATTACAAACAAAGGAAAATGACTGGAAGGACTTATTATTCACACCAAATGATAGGAAATGCTTATTACTGCTCTAAATTTCAATAGTATAATAGTCACAGCCCTGGGATTAGTGAATTTATTTCTTTTAGAGATTATGATAGCAAATGTGTCAGTTCCATGTTACACTTCAAACAGAAACCCAGCACTGCCCTGGCTGTGACAGGAGAAGGCTTCCTGCCCTGCAGCGTGACTTCTGCCAAATACCATTGGGCTATCATATATATATTTGAGAAAAAAAAGAGAAAAAAAAGCGCAAGCCCTTCTATAGAGCCAGTGTTTTGTGGCACTCTTTCAAGTAGAACTCAGTGCCACCCCAAGTACCATTTTTGTCATTGAAAACTGATGCTGCCAGCAGTGTTTGATATGAATTGAGTATTTCTTCTTTTTGAGTTCTCATAAAGATAAAGACTCAAATAGTGCAAGAGAGAGCAGCAGAAAATTAATCACCACCAGACACTGAAAACATTGTTTGTGGCAAGTTGTGGTACTTCAGAAAACAGAAAAAAGTACTACAATTTAAAAAGAATATATTTAGCTAAAGACATTAACAGCTGGCTCTGTTCCTGACGAAAGATTTAATAATTTATGTGATGAATAGCAAATAGTTTTGATGTTACCTGGGTCAGTATTTCAATATGACAGCTCGTTCTGGCTGCAGAATATGTTGGTCTGTGCTGATATTTGACAAGTTCTAGTAGATACACAAGC
Organism: Astur gentilis; assembly: GCF_929443795.1. Taxonomy (NCBI): domain Eukaryota; kingdom Metazoa; phylum Chordata; class Aves; order Accipitriformes; family Accipitridae; genus Astur; species Astur gentilis. The sequence goes on from NC_064904.1 coordinate 17,984,608, forward strand.
CAAACTGATCAGGGAAACACCAAAGACCATATTTAAATTACTTCAATGAAGTATGTGGGATTGTTAAAGGAAGAACGGTATTACCATTTTCCTTCTGTCCCTATAGGTCACATTTGATTACATCTTGCATAACAAAACTGAAGTAACTAGAATTGGAATGGGATTTTGTGGTAAAGAGGGAGAAAGGAGATGGTTTTTTAACAACACAGCATCTAGGACAAATTCCCTGGTGCTCCTTGTTGGATGGACTCTCTGTTACAGGGGTCTTTTTAGGTACAGAGTGGCTACAAATAGAGCCGATTGTCCAACCCATGAGGAAGATTTGGCTGCCATGACCTCTTGAGATGCTGTTTCAGGTGCAGCTTTCAATGGTTTTATGATCCCTGGGGATCTTGAAGACAGGAGTAATCCTCTGGCACGCTAGTATCTGGAGACGCACACCTGGTCCAGGTCTCTGGAAGAGACATCCATGCCTGGGCTTAGTGGTAATGGGCAACATGCTTAATTTTCCACCTGATTTTAAACAGATGTGTGGCATTTGACAAACATGGCATAAGAGGCTTTATTACAAATAAAAATATCAGACTGAAAGGATTGTGCTTGTTAGCAGCCTGGAAAGCTCTTTAAATACAATGTCAAGGAGAAGGGGAGAATGAGATGTGTACACTGGGGTCCTACCTCCAGTGGTTGAAGCACTAAAATGAAACAAGCAGCAGGCTAGGTGATCTTGAAGGAAGAAATGTGGTGATACATGTGAATTTTGAAATGCTTATTGAAAGCAGGAAAAAATACCAGCAGAAAAGTTTGGGTTGCAGCAGGTCTCTTTATGGATACAGAAATAAATCTCCAAATAGCAGAGCTCAAGCAGAAAGTTCAGAGGCAGCCATAAAACATGCAGTGCCATCTGGGAACAACTTGGATTTAATTAGAAAACTGTTTGCAAAAGAGATCTGCTGTCCCTCCCAAGCTTTCTCCTTGGAGACAATGATAGATCTATCTCCAAATAGCAGAGCCAGGCTAGGTGTTGGTAAACAGAGCACTTGAACAGCTTTGCCTTTGGTACAAAGTAATGGCTGAAAAATTGTACCAGCAGAGGGAGCGGGACACCAGATTTTTTTTTTTCCCCTACATATGTATCTAATCCAAGGAGTTTCCAGAGAGAAACCAGATGTTAAAAAACAGACTTCACCCACTGATCCTTCAGAGAAAGTGTTAGTTGATGTAAGTTTTCTCCCATGACTATGAAGCAGCTGCAAAGGCAGAAAAGTAAATTCTCCAAATATGCATTGCAGCAAATATTATGGAGAAGCTCACAATGTTTTTAGGGTACTGGCCAGACCCTTCCAGTTGTGTTTTTAATGTCCTGTCATGAGAGATCCCAGATTTGAGCCATATGACAGAAACAGGACTGAATACTCTGGGTAATGGAGCTGCAATATGTGATGAGACCTGGATAAGGAGGCTGGGTCAAGTTCACTGCGTTCTTTGGGGGAAGGTGGCTGGAATCTTACGGCAGGGTCTCTGGGTGTGATGCAGTGTTGCTGCAGGGACTACATATGCAGCATCAGCAGCAGATCACAAGTCCTACGTGTCCATTTGTGGGGCAGAAGAGAGTTCACAGTACTGGGCTGCAAATGTGGTGGGTATGAGTCCAAGGAGGAGGGTGCGTGGATCTCCAGCCAGATCTGTCACAAGATAAAGGTGCAAAAACATGACAAACCTGACTGGAGGAAATCCAGGGAACCTGAATTCATGAGGTCCTTCTGGAGAGGGGTCAGGGATGTCAATGCTGCTTGGCGATATGACAAAGTCAGTGTGCTGAGGCTGGGCAGTGAAGACCAATCGCAATCTGCTTGACTTAGCCCAGCATGGTAAACAGATGGAAAGAAAAGGATAAAAAACAACTTCACCTTCACAGACAGTTCACGCCATAAAAACCTCATTCCCAAAAGCAAAAAGGCTCAGCTTGCAGTTGTACTCCTCCAAATGGCGATGTACCCAGCCTCCTGAGGCTAGTGGAGAAAGCAGAGCACAGCTAAAGGTCCTGTCCCAAGCCTGGGAGTCCTTGCTTTCCCCACTTAATTTACCTTTCTGACTGGCCAGCATGTTTTCAAGGGAGATACGCACGCACGCACACACACATGCGCACACTTACTTAGCTAATCTGAGTGCTTGCTGCTGGGCTCTGTTGAGTTGTGCTGCCCTATACCTCCCAGGTGCAATTCAGATAACTCAAAGCACGCAGTCAGCAAATCCGTCAGCCTTGGGACAATGCAACAGCCTGCCTTTCTGCCTCCTGGAAGCATCTGTGAATCAGAATGAAACATCCCTGCTTTTAGAAGCATCAGGATGACTTTTTTTCCCCAAGTCAAGGCACAGAGTTATTTAGCGGCGACACTGAGGGCTTGATTCACACAAAACTTCAGAGCCATTTGGGATGTGCTAGAAAATACTTCATGGCCTCCAGCTGCCAGCACAGAAACATACCATCTCCTTAGATCCTCTGGTATGCCCACCAGTGCTCTGCAGTTTTCTCGAATGCCACATGGCATCTTAAATGGCACCAGATGTTGTTGATGTTCAGGTCAATGAATTGAGCCCTGACTTTCCTTAAGAAGTGGAGAGGACTCACATTAAGAAGCCTTCTGGAGTGAAAGTGCAACCTGTGTGATGGGAGACTGGGCAAAAAGGGTCCTTGGCAAGTAGCTGTGAGCTCTTCTCTTGCGAGCTGGGACTGGAGAGTCCGAGGGGCACACATGTCTGTATTATCCAGCTGCTCACTCCTGAGCTGGAAATGATCAGTAAGGCTACTCCTCTCTTTAGGCACCAGGTACAGATTCAGTCTAGGACACCAGAAGGGGCTGAACCTCCATGCTTCTATAGCATATTGATCTGAACGACCTGTGAAAGCCAGGGGACAGGACTGAATTTATTGCTGGGGCTAAGTCACATTGCTTGTTTTAATCTCCTTGCTTTTGGGAGTGAGGCCGGAGAGGAGATCACTTTCTCCAACAGCACAAGATATGTCAAAAGGAAGGAGGTAGGGGAGGAGATCTTTCTTTTTGGCTTAACTGGGCAGAGCATGGGGCAGCCTAAAGGAATTGATTTGATGGAGGCAGGGAGAAGTGTGGGAAGGAAAAGCTGAAGACAGACTAGACAGCTGCTGCTCAGATAATACCTTATGTATCACTGGGAGTGTTAAGGGGTTATAGAACTGATCTGAAGACACCAAAATCTTTACAGTGATGTCAGACGATCAGGCCTCATTCCATCATCATCTTTTCTGTGTACACAGAGAGCAAATCTCTGCCACCAGGAGGTAGTAGAGATTTTTGAGTTTTTCATGCCACTTTTCATGAACTCTTATCTCCTCAAAACACCATCTGGGAAACTTCATAGGTGCAGATGTACTGAAAGAGCCAGGACTTTATTATCTGCAAGAAAGCTGCTTTGTAAAACTGCCCAGTGTTGCAGTTTTCTTGTGTGTGTTACACAGAGTGTTGCTCATTTTGGGTCCTGCTGTTCTTCCTGCTGATGTCAAAAGCAATTGAAAAACTGGCATAGACGACTGCAGGGCAGAGGAGGTTTCTGACACTGCATCACAAGCTCAGTATTGTCCTGACCACCAGCCATCCGGACACTTCCATGTCATTGCATCAGCCTGTTCACTTTCGAATGACACTAGCCTCCAAATCCAGGGACAGGGAGAAGCACATAAAATCTTACCAGATGCTCAGAAAATCAGTGTGGGTCTCATCACAGCTGAGTCCTAAGTCACAGTGTAGAACTCCAGTTCCTCCATGCCTCCTGAATGCTGAAGACTGTTCAGAGGTCAAATCCTGGTTAGAATAGGAAGGGGAGGCATTAGCAGGAAAGTGGTTCCTTGGAAATACCATCATAGATTTATTCCAAAAAGTAGCTTGTTTTCTGTGCAAATAATGATTTCCTTTCCCTATCCCCACCACTGCAGTCAGACTGGAATCTGAAAGTGCAGCCAGACTTTGCCCACCCCAATTCTCACTGCTCCCAAGAAAGATCTTCTGATGGTGTACATGGTCACAGCTCTACTGAAAACAGTGTAAGAACCTAGCTGTGGCCATTCATCATGCTCAGACCTTGCTGAAGAAGTGGGATTTGAAAAAGTAGAGCAATGCATGTAAACCAGTCTATCAGCTGAACTCTATCAAAGAAGGAAGACAAAAAGCATGGTCAGTACCTCACAAAAATGGGACTCAGCCCATCTTAAGTGAAGTTAACCACAGTAGCCATGTACTGTTTGCATTTGTATAGAATTCTGTAACTGTTATTCTTTTTTTTGTCATTGAAACTGAGGAGAGGTGCCTTGGATGACCTTTAGGGAGCGCATACCTGCAACAACCAGTTGCAATTTGGACTGAGTCTCTTCTCTGTCTGTTTCCCCTCTTTGAAACAGTCGCTAATAAATTGGCAGTGCTACTCCTAAATAAATGTTTCCAGGAGATGTTTGAGAGCATGGGCTCAGGGGAGTAACTACCTCCCTTTGCTATTTGGAAACAAAAATGATGAGTGCCCTGAAAGCTTCCTTTCTTGCTAGCTTTAGTTAGAATAAATGTAGAGAGCTGGGGGCTTGCATTTTTATACATCTTGGGGGTAAATGCTGACTACCCCTCTGTCTGCTAGGGCTGCCAAGTGGACCAGAGCATTGACATATTCATACAAATTCCTTTGTAGCATGGGGACTGTTTAAAGCTGCCCTGCTGTCTGGACTACAGGTGCACAGTAAGAAAAATTGGGCATAAGCCATTTCTTCAGGCACTGCCCATGGAACGGGTGGGCTCAGCCCTGGCAGTGTCTCCTCTCACCTGCTGCCCTGCTGCAGGCTCAGAGCGTGGGTGAGCTCTAGGGGCTGGGAATAAGCTGTTCCCGTTCCAGGAGTGAAAACCACAGCCTGGTTTGGGATTTGTCTTGCTCAGATTGTCACTGTTCCAGTGTCTGCATGGACACATCTTGCTTGACAGCCTCCTCCTTTTTCAAAATTTCTGTTTCTTTCTGTTCTTTCCTTTCCCGCCTATTCCCATTTCTGTTCCTTGTTCTTCAACATTGTTATTTTTCTAGCAGCTTTCTCCTCCATCCTTAATACCGTCTTTGTGTCTTATTTTCAGAATGAATTGATTGTTTCTTGTTCTTCCTCCCTTCAATGAAATCAACTGGCATTAAAAAAGCTGCCTAGCTCATTGCCAAATCAAAACCTTTTAATATCTGGTGATGCTCTGAAATATTTTGGAACTGGACTTAAAATTTTGTTCCAAGCTGGAAACTCCCCAGTTTTCAAACATAGGGGAAAAGCTCTTAAAACCAAGCTGCCAGCTTCAGGCATCTTTACACTAAATGGTTTCATATTCTCAATGAGTCCTTTTTGACCTTGATGTCAATGGAGAGACTAGTCCATCCTTCATGCCTAGTGTGTGTGAGGCAGAGTGAGCAGGAACTGGCTATGCTCCAGTGACTTTCACGGCTACCGCTTAAGAGGACAATTAGAGGAACTTTAAATGCTACAGACTTTCTTTTCCCTATCTGTGGGTCCAGCTTCTTCATGTTTATGCTAGCTGTACACCAGCATGATGTGTCTGAGAGGAGAACTGAGCCCATAACATGCAAAATAATATTCTCCAAATGACAAGAGAAGTCCTATTTGCCATGACTTTTCAAAGATTCTTGCGAATTTGCAGTCCAAGCCAAAGCGACACATTCTTGTTAAAACCAAACAAACAAAAAACCCCCCCAAACATATATTGGAATGAAGACAGTTAATTTGGAATGATCAACTTGTAATTAATTTTTCACTTAAAAGAGTCACTTGGTATTAAATATTCCTCGCTGTAGCTGTTTGTTTTTTCTTTTTTTTCACATGTTCAGAGGCTCATAGGTAAGCTGCATTTAGAAAGTAATGGGCACTGACAGACCAAAGCTGCCTGTGTTTCTTACAGCTCGCTCCCAATAACAGCTTAGGTCAGAACCTCCTCAAAGAGATGAGACAGCAGGATTGGCAGTAACCTCTGCTCATGAACAGAAATTGCCCCTTTCTCTCACCTCAGGTCGACTGGGGAGGTACGTGGAGGAGGATGAAGTAACGAAGGAGAAGGACAGGGAACTGGCATGGGAAACAGGAGAACTGGGTTGCATTCCTCAAAGCCTGCGGTTGATCTGCTTTAGGATCTCAGGCAATCGCTTCAACTCTAAGCATTTTTGCTACCACTCTTGCCCCATGTCTTCTCCTAAATCCTTTGGGCCTTTTGTCCAACGTGGGGACCTACTGAGCTGTCACCGTTGGGTCTTTAGGGTATCTTGCGGCATAGATAAGGAACTGAATGGGAAGAAATGATGCCTTTTGCCTCACGGAGAGAGAACCAGAGTCGATGTGGTCAGAAAACAGGCAGGTAAGGAAAGGTCTGCTTCTTCAGGCTCTACTCATGTGAGGATACTTGCTGTTTCATGACAGCACCATCCAATGGGATTTGAAAGGCAGCTGTGAAATATACCTAGACTCTTGTTCCTTTCTATCTGAGGCTGTCTGGGAAAGCTGTGAGCAGCAAAAAAGACACTGGGACTGTCTGTCTGCAGAATCAGCAGGATGATCAGGAGACATTTACATTGTTCTCTCACACGAGAGGCTATTTTTGCAAACATATGGCCTGGAGTTAAATATGGGTTTTTTTTAAAAAAACTGTGGCCAAATTCTGTGGCCATTAGTGGTGTAAGTCTCTTTCTTTCTCTAGAGAAAGATACCCATTTGTAGAGTCTGGGGGAAATTCAACCTGTACAACAAGCTCCAGGTTAAATTGATGCTTTTAGAACTCTCTTCTGGATCAACCCTTAGATTTTAGTCACAGAGTGGTAAATGCACAAATCTCTCTGCAAAAATCACTTTAGCGTATTTATGCAGCTCGTGACTTTGATGGGCCTGTTAACTTGAAAAGATGAAACAAGTCCCCATGTGCCCCTAATCATATAAGTGTCTTTTTCTTGGTAATAAATGGTAGTTCATACATCTTACTCAGCTAGGCCTCCTCTGCACTCCTTTAACTGTAACTTGCAAAAAGCCTAACTGCAGAAAAAGCAATCTGCTTGATTTTTCTTAAAAGAAAAATTGTTAGCATAGTAAGAATTCAGAAACAATACAAAGCTGCAATTCATTATAAGCTTTCAAAGAGACAAGAGGGTACCACTGTGCATCTATTGCATAGAGTGATGTTGGAAGGCAACCATAGTCAGGAGCAATTTCAGGAATGGCTTTGCTTGTATTATCATCTAGTGATGTTTAAACATGCACAGCATGTCCTTGAAAGCCTAGGGATAAAAGGAAGAGAGGAGATGAAAAATTAAGCCAGAACTAAGGTGTTTGGAAAGAATTTGAAGCTTAGAGTTGTTCCTGGGCACATCACTTTAACCTTCAAATGAACCAGTCATTTTTTCCTTCTCTTCAAAGTAACACTTTTAAGTCCCGAAATTTGACTTTGAAGCTGAGATCAATGCTGGTAATGTTCTCATAACACCAACTCCCACTGGAGGTGAAATTGGGAAGGGGGGGACTTGTGGTTTATTCAGAGATTCCACACAACACACCAGGCAAGTGATTTTTGCATCAACTGTGCCTCCCTAACTAGGACAGAGAATTTTAATCTTGCAGAAGGGGTTAGAGCCTTACCAACTACTACTGACCCAGCACCTCTCAAAGCCAACTAATACATGGTCTGGCTCTCAGCCGCTTCTATCCCAGTCTGTGAAAACCTGAAGGGGTGCAGGCTGCTTATAACACTCCACAGATCAGAAGTAAAAAGAAAACGCCTGTTGGCAGTTGGTGTAAATTCGTCATGCAGGAGTCTGTGCTTCCGTTGGACAAATACAAAAAAATCTATACATTGAAAAACATTAAAAGTCACTAATCTTGTTTCGTAGCTAGCCTAAAAGGGGATGAAGAAGCTGTGAAATGAGCTGTGCCTTGAATTCCTGAGTTGTAGCTGGTTGGTCTGTCACTGATTTGTAACTGCCCTTAGTATTACCTAGCAGCATGGCAGGAGACAAGAAATCAAGATCAAAAGAATATTTATTTAATATCTTAAGTGCATTTATTATATCTGGATTCATACACCAGAAAACATTGATCTTCAAAGCACCAAATGAATACTAACCAGCTAATGACTCCCCATGCAAAGCCACAGCAACGGCTCTTTTTAATACATCTATTATTTGTTTGTGCTCATAAAAGGCTGTTTTGTGCCATCAGCTTATTTAGCCAAGCACAGAAGGGAGAAGAATGAATGTGAACAGAGAAGGAAGCCAGGGATATGAAATGCCTTGACCGGGTTCCCCATGCACCAGTTAATGGAAATGGCCGGGTGAAAGAGGAGTAGGTGAAGATGAGGTATGACAGAGCCACAAAACAATGAAAGGGCTGGAAAAAAGTGCGTTGATTACTAGATGGAAATACATCTTGGAGGAAAAAAGGCTGGTTACTAATGTTCTTTTCAGTCTAGCACAAAGAAGCGTAACAAGGACCAGTAGCAGAAGAGTCAAGTAATTCAAAGCCCAGTTGTTACCGGAGAGAGAATTAGCCGTTGGAATGAGTTACAAAGCCAAATGGTGAATTTCTCACCTTTTTTATTTTTTATTTTTTTTTTTAATTTTTCAAATGCAGGCAAAGCTTTAGAGAACATCCTATGGCTAGACCTCAGTTAGAGCAGGCGTACACCCCACCCGGGTGGCAGAGCACAGATACCCCTTCTGCTCCTCCGAACTTTCCCTCGGCGTGGGACAGCTCTGGGCTACAGGCAGAGAGGAGCCCGGGCAGCGCGGAGTGGTGAAACCTTCCCCCCTCGGGGTCTTCGGAGGCCAAATTTGGCCTCTGTCCTTTCTCAGACGCCTGTGGGCAGCCCCTGGGGGGACACACACAGATCCGAGGACGTGGACCCGCAGGTCCGTGGTTCGCAGGTCCCATTTTGGGACACCTTCCTCACCTCATGTCAAGCCCCCGGCTGACCGTCCGGAGTACAACCCCCCTCGACTCCACGGACCACGGTGTCCCTTAGGTGGTCACCAGCCTGGGGAGGATTTGGGGAACGGGGTGACACCCGCGTTTCTTCACACAGACCTCGCCCGGGGCCCGCTGCTCTGAGGAGAGGACACCCCCCCTCCCCTCCCCTCCCCTCCCCTCAGCGTGCCGGGGCCACGGATCCAGCCCTCAACAGCCCCTTCCCACCTCAGCAGCTACCCAGAGGGGCCATCCCCACCTTCCTCCTGCCCCCCCCCCCCGCCTTTAAATAACGAGTGAAGTGCCGCCCGCCCGCCTCCCCCGCACCGCCGGCTTCCCGCCCGGGGCTGGGCAAGGCGGGAGAGGAGAAGGGGGGGGGGGGGGGGAGGCCGGGCTGGGCGCGGGCCGCTGCCGCCGCGCTGCGGAGCCCGTCCTGCACCAGGCGGCGGAGTCAGAGCAAGCTGCGGCGGCCGTGCCCGCGCTTCTTCTTCTTCTTTCTTCTTCTTCTTTCTTCCTCCTCCTCCTGCCAGCCCGGCCCGGCCCGCCTCGGCTCCGCTCGGCTCGGCGTCCCGCCTGGCCGCCCCTCGAGCGGCTCCCGCCTTCTATGGATGGGAAGGCAGCACCCAACGGCGTGGCCACCATCGAGGACAGGATCTTGCGGATCACGGGCTACTATGGATATTACCCGGGCTACTCCAGCCAGAAAAGTAAGGCGCCCTCCCGCCTCTCCCGGCCCTTGTGTGTGTGCCTGTGTGTGGAAGGAGGTGGCGGCAGAGCCCTGAGGGTTCTCCTGGCCCCCCTAAAATGCCCTCCCCACCCCTCGGGTCCTGTGGGGGGCCAAGGGCGGTTGCCCGCCCGGCTCTCCCCTGAGGAGACGCGGCGGGCCGGGCGAGCCCTTGGCTCTGCGGACGGGGGGGTGATGAGGGGGGGCCGGTGTGTGTGTGGGCGATCGCCGCGTAACTTCGGCGCCCGCGGCTCCATCCTGCAGCCAGCGAGGGGCGCGGGGACGTTTGGCTGCCATTTGGAGGTTTATTTTTTGTTTCCACCCTCCCCCCTACCGCCCACCTCCGCGGGAAAGGAGGGGGTGGTGGTGGTGGTGTGGTGTGTTTGCTCACCGGGTGCTCCGCGCCGCACCGGCAAAGTTTCGGTACCGGTGGGTGTCGTGTCCCCCCCCCCCCCCCCCCCCCCCCCCGGGGCAGCCGCTTCAGCGTGAAGCTCCGGGTTTATTCATCTTCCTCACAAAACTAATTAGATTTTTCCAGAAAAGTGGGGAGTAACAGAGGGGGTTTCCTTCATGCCACTTTAATATGAGACGCTTGTGATTTAAGGGTTTGGTGTTGGTTTGGTTTGTTTTGGGGGTTTTTTTTTTCCTTAAAAGAAGCAGCTGAAATTAAAGCAGTTGGTCCTTCATTATTTTTGCTTTTGAAGTTTTTAATAAGGAGCAGCGGGTTTCTAGCAGCTGGGAGAACCTTAGCGGGTTTCTCTGAAATTGTGGCTGTCCCAGTGCTCTGTAGAGCTGTTTAATGGGGAAAGTTAGGCTAATGAAAGAAATGATTCATTTTTACCACCAAGGAAATGAATGCATTAGGGTTTTATTGTCTAATAGTTGCTTTGCAGTTTGCAAAAGCTATGACATGCCACAGCTTAAAAAACAAAAGGGGAACGGCGGCAAGGGGTGGGGGGGAGAAAGGCAAAAAACCCACCTTAGTGAGGTGAGCACTAAGGAGCAGACTTTCTTTTGCATATTTAAACTCCCCTTGGAATCAGAGGAGGTGACTGCTTTCCAGAACAGGCAGTGCAGTACTCTCCAGCTCTAATACAACAATAAACCAAAACTCAGTTAATGAACTGCTAATATCAGACAAACATGTCTGTGGGCTGTTTATGACGGAGGAAAGCCATGCATTGAAACCACTTTAAAAAAATTCCTTTGTATAATGGTCAGCTGAAAGAGCAAACAGTCAAGCCCAGTGGTTTTATTCAGCTGTTATTGGTAGCATGCTAACAGCATGGCAGGTGTTGTGATCATTTGGTGAGGTCAGTTGGTTTGTCTGTAGTCAGAGGAGTTGGGAAGAAGCTCGGAGCAATCTGGAGGAATAGGCTGCGTGACAGTCCAGTGACTGTTTAAGTCTGAGCTGTGTCCCAAATTCTGCAGTGGCTCCAGAGGATCTCTACCTATGATATCACACAGTGTGATTTACTAGAGAAGGATGAGAATACTGGCTTAATACTTTGTCACAAGTTTGCTTCAGTGGCAGAACGCCATTTTTCAGTCTGCAGCAACACTCCCACTCTCTATCAAAATGTAGACCTGAATTCGGTGTTGGCAATGCAAGTGGCTCTGCACGGGTGCATCAGGGAGGCCAGGAGAGGACTGTCCGGGCAAAGAAAAGCTTTCTTAGTCCAGGACCAGGTTCTACAGATGCTACAGATTGCATCTGCTTCAAATTGGATAAAGCATGCTGGGAGAGGCCAAAGCTTTCAAAAGTGCTGACTCTTGGGATCTTATTGCCAATCTCCTAGACTTCTGTACCTTTGAAGACTGGGTGCTGAGGCAAAACAAAAGTGATTAGTGTCTCAGGTTTTTCTGTTTGAAGAAAATAAGCAAAATTCGTGGTCATCGTGCTTAAAGAGGAAAACCGAAAGTGCGTAACCCAGAGGTATCCCAATACTTAAATGCCCTTGGGTAAATGAAAAGCATGTAGCCCTTCTAAGCCATGAATGCTTTTTAAAGCAGTTTCATAAGTTTTGGAGTGCTTGCAGTCGGTGAATGACTACCTTATCTTTGTGGCTGTGTATTTTGGGTTTATAAAGTGCTTTAATGTGTTAGGATTTTCATGAAGATGTTCTGCCCCTACCTGGGGAAAAAACAGGCATCCTTCAGGCATCTTGAACAGATACAGCCTCTTGGCAGCGAGGCAGCGAGAGTCGTTCTTGGAGGTCCTTGCTTGGAGATCTTACTCCGTTCCTGTGTCTAGGCTGAAATACTGCCTTCAAGTGGTGTTGCTTCTAAGTGCTGTTGACAGTTTTTCTCTTGGCTAATTGTTCAGTACAGCTACAGCACTGTCAAAATGTAAACACTCAAGGTGGGAAGTTTGTACAACTAATTAATGTACTTGATATCGCAGTTTATTTTGGGGAGGGCACGATTTTTGTCATTGTTATCCAAATACAGTTTTAGTGCAACTGAACAATGCTGGTGTCTTTTCCTGGAGAGAAGTGTGCTGGTGGCATACAATGTGCCCAGAATTTCAGGTAAGTTTCTTCCCTACCCTCCCCAGTGGCAGAGGAGCCGTTGTCCTGTCATATGCCCAAACCTGTAGCATGTGCAGTCATCTGCTTATGCTGTCACCTTGCTCCTGCCTGGGTCTGAAGGGTGCCTGAGGAAGAGGGAGCTGAGGATGAGCTGTTGTCCCCAGGGTGGCTTTGTGCTGTCTGCTTCTTGGGTACCCCTTGGGTCTGATCAGAGAGCTGGCCAGGCACCAGCTGGGGTTGTTATTTGCATGATGACAGCCTGCTGATGGTCACCACCTTCCTTGAGGCTCCTCTTTGTCCCCAGCCTGCTGTGCCCAGCTAGGGACAGGGAGATTTCTCTTGATGAGGAAAGGTAAAGGCAGGGGCGTGGGTGGCTACTGTTCTGCTCACTCTTGGAGGGTCCTGGAAAAGGCAAAAACCAGCCCAAGGCTCTGTGAATTGAGCTGGTGATGTACATCCCTCCCTTAGTGGATTGGCAAGTATTTCATGCTCTAACAGGAGATCATGCCTAGGTTTCTGTGTGTAAAGGCTAAGGACTGGTCACAAATGGTCATGAATTCTAATGTCAGACATCTGTAGTATTTAGGAGCTGTTATTACAAAGAACTGAAGTATTTTCTGGAGACTTTTGCTTCATCTTCTATATTTGTGTGCACTAACCTACTTCAGACTTGGGAGTGTGCATATGCTGATTCTTTTGTTAAATTTAAGTCAGGCACTTTTATAATTTTATTTATCCTTAAGAAAAGCTGTTAGGGAAGGAAAACACCTTCTTTATTTCTCTCTAAGTCATCTGATTACAAGCAGAAGTGTGTGTTTTGGTCTGGTATTTGCATTCATGTATATGGATTAAAAAAAACCCCAAACATATCCTGCATACTAAGACACAGGAATTGGAGCAAGATGTGATGGTTTTTCCCCCCATCACTGGTTCCTGAGATGAAAAGGGCCTTTCCCAACCCCAGTCATCCTGTACCTTTGGGTACATGGCTTGATCCCTCAATTTCTGCATTTAAAATGCACAGAGTATGTATGAGGTCTCTGGCTTCTGTGGGAAGGAAAAGGGGCTGTGTCCCTCTTCCAGTAAATTTCTTCAAAGTTACTCCATAATTTCCCAGGGCATGGTACTGGTGTAGAACAGAGGCTTCAGCCTTTGGAATGGGACTGCAGAATGTGCTCCCGTGGCTTGTCACCCCTTTGGCTTCATGTTGTAATATGTGTGTTTTCATTTGGTCTGATCCAGCTTTTCTATCTACACAAGCAGTGGCAAACCCTGTTCCCTCTCCTGATCTTTGCCATAACGTCTCATTCTTCTCTGAGTTTTTGCTGGTAATACAACCATGTTTAGTGTCTCCAGTCTCAAGAGTATGTATGGGTTTTGTTTTTGGAGGTTTTTTTCTTTCTTTTTTGACTCTTTCCAACTGCCAGCCCATCTGCCTTTCATCTCAGTACTGAAAGCTTTTTTTACTTTCACACTACAAAGTTCCTCTCCTTCAAGTCTGTCCTAACACCTTTTCTGTGCCTTCCACTGAATTAAAACTGCTTTAGCCAAAGTTTCTCATCTCTATCTTCATCAGCTTCACCAAGTTCACCTCCAAGTCAAGCAGCTTCTGCCTGTCTAATGTCTTTTTGATGGAGGTCTTTCCACCATCCGCAAAGTCTTATGTCTTGTTCTGGCTCTCAGCATTGCAGTTCTGCATTTCTGTAATGATGTTTTCTCAGGCCTGGACAAGAACAGCATAACCATACTGAAAATGTAGTGGCTGTACTTGTTCTCCTAGCTCTTCAAGTTCTCCTAGCTTCTTCATCACCTTCTCTTTTTCATCATGCTTGGAGAGCTTCTCCTAATATGTAAAGCTTATTTCTACCCTTCTGATGTCTCTCATTCAGATCTGCGGGGTTTGATTCCCACCGCAGCAGGCTGTGAATGCCAACCTGCAGCAGGCACTTGCTAGACTTTTAAACATTTGTACATTCTCCCATACTGCTTCGAGCTCCCTTTCACCTCTCCTTCAGACCTGCCTTGAAACCCTGGAGTTGTGTAAGCTCCTAGAAGCAGAGGGTCGTGTCTCGTGCGTATGCAGCAGTGGGACCGTCAGCTGTGTTACTGGGCACACTCGTGCAGCTGCACGGTCAGACATGTCTGCCAGGGAGCTGGAAAGCCCTTGCAGCAGTGTGTGTCCTCAGCGGTGCTTGGTGCCTGGGAAGAAATGCTGAACCTGTCCTTAACATTAGCACGGTTGCTGTAGAGAATAAGCTTTGTGTTTTCTTACTTCCGTAGAACAGCTCAAGCAAGGCTTTGTGGTTTAATTTGGCAAGTTAAGCCTCAAGTCAGCAATGAACTTAAGCATCTGCTTAAGTCTGAACTTGCACTAAGCCACTGGGCTTTGACAATGTGTTTAAAGTTAAGTCCATGCTTAATTGCTTTGTTTAATAAGACTGGGATTACAGGCATGCTGAGCCAGCATCAGTGGCTTGGCAATTTGGCTCTCTTGCTCTCCGAGCAGAGTAAAAGGCTGTGGAGGGGAAATCTAAGTCTGAAACATTGGAGGGAATTTTCTTCTGGTTATTACAGCAGCTGTGCCAGCAGCTCTGCTGCAGTACGAATCACATGGCAAACCCAGATCATCTCTGTGCTTACTGAACACCGTGCCCTCCTGGTAGCTGTCACTTCCAGCGAGAGGAACAAAGTCTCAGTCTGTTTACTGGAGGTACCCAGCTGCTGCTCCAACAGTTTGCAGAGCCCCCAGTTTCTCCGTGCAGAGCACGCGCAATGGGAGAGACTGGGAAAGGAACGGTTGAGGAAAGGTGCTTTGAAATTTTGGGGGGGATGAGGCTGGTTTCATAGAGCTGTGTTTGAGGGGGTCTGGAAGGGAGGCAGTGGTGTCTGAATCAGCCTCTGTGTGAGCTGAAGTCTTGGGGCTGCTTCTGCCTGTACCAGTTTGTGGCAGCTGCCCCTGTGCCACCTGATAGTGTTTGGGTTGCAAGGACTCCATATGCAGGCCTAGGCTGGAATAAGCTTTATTTCAAAGCCCTTTGTTTCCCTACTGGACAGGGTTTTTTCCATAGGAGAGTTGTTCCCAGCCTTTCTTTTAGGGAGGGTGTGCTGCAGTGGGGGCTGGATTGCAAACTGTAGATTTAACAAACTTTTTCCTCACCAGCTCTGGGGGCATGAGTGGATGTCATGGCATAGGATGCAGTCCTGTTGTAGTTGCTTCTCCTCACAGGCTTGTCTCTCTGTTCAGGCAAAAAAACCCCAAACCCGGTATGGCTGTGTCTCAGCAGGAATAGCAATAACTTATGAAGTAATTTCTTTCGGCAAAACAGATTTTATAAATATTCCTTTGCCCGCTAATTTTGGCAAGACCAGGTACGTATCCTCTAATGGAGTAGGGCCAGGCTTTGTTTGGATTTCTGTTTGTGCTGGAAGGGACAGTATGGCAGCATTGCACTAGTGGCATCTCCCCTTCACTTGGGGACTCAAAGTGTTTTAGAGGATGAGGGGTCTCATTAGCTGGAGGGAGAGGGAACTGGTTCAGTCCTCAGCCTTTTGTCAGGGACTGCTTCAGTCTCTTTGAGTCAAATCTCTGGGGAGCTGAGCCATGAAACTGCAGTACCTGACTATGCCATGGCATATGGGTGCAGTTCTGAACTACTGGGGTCAGCAGGAATGAATTTAAATCAGGAAGGGCACCCTGGGGACCAGGGCGATGGGGACCATACCCTTGCAAGAGGAGACTGCTGGAGCTTGGCTTGCATAGGCTAGCCAAGATGGGAACATGGCTGCTGCTCCAAATACATCTTGGGAGGATGAACAGGGAAATGTGGGAAGGACGTGTTATTTAAACCGAAACGGCATGTTGGCACACGGACAAATGGGTATGAACAAGCCATGAATAAATTAAGGCTGGAAATTAGCAGAAGGCTGAAATTAATGGCCAAAAAGTCTCTCCCAGTCTTATGTATCTAAATAAGAATTATTTCCCAAGCTTTAAAGATGCCTCATAAAGAAGTTTGCCAAGATTTTGAGAAAAATTACTCCTATTTGGCAGGGGAAAATTGAGACGGTAAGGTGGCGGGGAGGGATGTTAATTTGCCAGAGATTGTGCAGAACAAGCCATAATGTTTGATGGAGCGATCTCTTCCTCCACTGCTGACTGGGTGATGATCTGGGTTTGCTGACAGGGGTGGCCCATCCCTGGGAGCGTTCAAGGCCAGGTTGGATGGGGCTTTGAGCAACCTGGTCTAGTGGAAGGTGTCCCTGCCCATGGCAGGGGCATTGGAACTAGGTGATCTTTAAGGTCCCTTCCAAGCCAAACCCTTCTATGATTTTATAATTCTATGACTGCTTAGCAGGTCTTGCGCTGAACCTGGCCTGGTTCTAAGGTTGGTAGAGGTGCTTTCAATAACTCGGTAGCTTTCTACATGGGCTCTCTGCTTGGTTTTCAGTTCCTCTGCCCTCCCATGCTCATTTGCTCCAGCCCTTCTTGCAGAAAGGCTTCCTCTCTGCCTGGACTCCCTGGCGACGGCTGGGCTGTGCTTTGTGCTCCTGGGTGGCACAGCTCTGGCAGCCTGCTGCTTCACCTCACACTGATTCACCTGGGGTGGCTTAAGCTTGCATAACTTGGTGTCATTGTGGCAGCATGGAGCTGCATGCTGCCTTCTCTCCTTTTTTTCCCTAAGAGAGTTGCTGCTGCGTATAGCTTATTAAGAAATGACCTGGGTATGCCATGAGTTCCTGGTACTCTTCTGGAGTGCACAGAGGAGGTATCCCTCATTTTGACTGTCCTTCCAGCACTCTTTCCCTTACATTGTCTTCCTCATCCTCTCAGGCAGGCAGCTGTGTATCTGGTCTTGGTTAGATGTGGTAAAATAATATTTCAGAGTTGCAGATGGTTGTGAGCACACTTTTATCCTTCCAATGCTTGTATTCCTTTTTTTATTAGTGGTTTTAAAAGTCTGCAATTATTTCTTCTGCACATTTGGAACTTGATGGGCTTTTGCTCAGCTACCTGCATGAGAATTCACCCATGAAAGTGAATTTGTGGCTTGCTGATCATTGAACAACTGGTGGCAGGAATTTTTTCACACAAACCTGCTGCCGGATGATCTCAATAATGAAAATGCCTGCAAAAAAAGTGACTCTTTCTTTATGGCAAATGTGCAAATGGGGGGGGTGGGTGGGGGGGGAGGAGAGGAAGTGAAGTGCTTCACTGGCTGGTTAAATTATTCACCAAAAGTAAGTGGACCAGCTCTACGTAGTGAGACTGAAAATCTTTTCTTGTGGTAGGGTGAAGTGGGACTCCCTGGTGGCCTACAATTTGGGCTGGCCCTCTGCAGAATGGCAGATTTCACTGTATGAGGATGGAATCTGTAACATTATGCCTAGCTAATACACAGGGTATGGCTTACACAGGGATGGCAGAGCTGTTCAGTGAGAGCATCCCAGGCACTTTGAGTGGCAACAATAAATTTATTCAAAGGCATTGCTGTATGTGTTCGTCTTACAGGCAAAGAAGACCTCTCTGTTATTACTTTAAAAACATATTGATTCTTCCTAGACTTCACTTGCAAATACTGTTGATAAAATGAACTTGCCCTTTCCTGCATTCAGCAAGGCTGGCCTGGATTGAGGTAGCAGAACAAGGGAGTGAGAAGGTGTCTCTGCTGTCCTTTTGCAGAGGCAAGGAGAAGCTGATTTGCTCCTGTTCTGGTTTCCTTATGAGCTAAGGCAAAGGAGCGTGATTCAGGTCTAGGGTGGAAGATGATGTTTCCTACTGTTTCTGGCAATCTTAAGGCTGCTCCTTGTCTCAAAGCTGTCTGGTCTATTTTGTCTGATGCAAGAAGAGCTCCCATGCCTGCTTTGAGTCTCATTGAAGTTTCCAGTTACGTTTTGGGAGGGGAGAAGGGGAGAGGCAAGCACAAGCATGGGAGTTCATGGGTCAATACAACTCCACCAAAACAGTTCCACCAAATCCACTACCAGACCAGTTATAGACCTGGTAGTGATCTCTGCATCCAGAGTGAGAAATTGTAGCTTGAGGCCAACCTGGTGACCCTTCCAGTTTTATTCCTTCCTGTTTTGGGCATTTTGTGCTGGCGTTATGACTAGGAAGTGGCTGTTTATGGCACTGAAGCAGTATTGCTTGAACAATTGCCTGCTGAAGCAATATACAGTACAGCTATCTCTCTTCCTGCAGAGGCTTAGTCTTCTGGGGGACATTTTTGATGAGGGCTAGCACACACCTTTATTATTAATGGTATAGTTGGAGATGCTGTGCGCCTTGCTAAAAAATAGTTTCCTATTGGGGACTAATTTTTCATATGATTCACAGGAACACAACTGTGCAGGTCCATTTCAGCTAATGGGCATCATATACCTGAATGTCTAAGGACAATACTGAAACCATGTGCTGCTGTGCCTGTGTAAGATAAGCGTGAAACAGGGCTGAAACACATGTTCTCTGTCAGAGTGCTCTGAGACAGAAAAGTGATTGCATTAGTTCGCACTGTGTGATTTGCATTTGGCATCCTGAAGTAAGGTGGCATAGTTGTTATAATGCAGTTGATAAGACCCTTTTCTTTTATATGTCTGAAACCTGGAACATTTTAATCCTTTCTTAGACAAAGCTTGCCATGTGGAATTTGCATTCCTGGAATTGTGTGGGTGCAGACTGGGGTTTTTCTCTGCAGTGCCAGAAATAACCTGTTGTGTGATACGTTACAGGGGCTAGAATTTGTAGCAGCTTGCGTGCAAGTGGGATGCTTTGCAGTGCTCCACCAGAGGAAATTCTTCAATGCTGACAGCATGGATGGTAGGAAGGTGAACTCTTTGTGGTGTTTCTGTACCATGGTTTGGACTTCTACCTGAGGAGGAGTGGTTCTATGTGTGAGAAAGCACTTACTTCTCAGTACGTAGTGAGGCTGCTAACACCAAGAGCAGGTGGAAAGTGATTGAACTTAGCATTTACTGGGAATATGAAAAAGAAGAACCCATCTGATGAAGTTTCCTGATTTTCTGTCAATTTTTGCTTCTTTCCAGGGTGGGATGGAATGGGAAAAAAAGTGAGGAATTGGTTAAGAGGAAGACTTTAAACATTTTGAGAACATTTCTTCTGGGAAAAAAGATTCAGACTGGTGAAGTGTCTGGAATGTCACTGAAGAAGTGCCACTTTTCACATGCATTGAAAAAAGAACCTTCGAGGAAGGAACAAAAGGCATTTTTCAGCTGAAAAACTTAGTTGAGCTGTTGTTGGTGTGCCAAGCCATATGTGTCCTGTCGAGGTGATTCATCCAGTACAAGGCTTGCCTTCTGTCATTCTTCTTGGGGGACCCTTTGGCAATGGGCATGAATTTATCTGTGGTTGTGTGCCACAAAGCTTGATGCTTGCAGGGAACATTGGACTGACTTCAGCGTGTCGTTAATTGCACAACTGTCGTCTGACCTAGTGTCTTCACAGAGGTGTGGGTCCAGGAATATGCCTTTTGAAGACCATCTGCTCTCAGATGGGGACCTCGCTGGTTGGTTGGAGGGTTGACTTAAAAGGCTGAGGTTGTACTTCACCTGTAGATGCACTGCAGCAGGCAAAAGCAGTGAAGAGGCTGCTTAGCTGGGTTTTCCAGTGCATCCTGTTTGTTTCCACATATTCAGTGCTGGAAAGGAGGTTAATTAGATCAAATTAGGGCAACTCTATTTCTAGCTAGGGTCTGTGCGGTGTCTTTCCATATCTGCTTTGAAGTGAATTCAGAGCAACTGTTTTGAGCATCCTTGCGAAGTCAGGCATCTTCGGCTATGGGCTTAGAAATCAGCTAGAAGAAAAGATGTCTGTATGTGGGCAGACTCTTGAAAACTTTCTTAAACTTAGGTACTCACCCTGTGCACTGATGCAGCAGTGGCTCCTCTGAGAGACAAAGTTTTTAAGGCAGACACCTGGAAACACCACTCCGGTGAGTGTGTACATGTGATTTAGCCACAGTGCTCTCAAATTCTGTGTGTGTAACTTTTGGAGGTGCTTCTTTGAAAATGTGCGCCTTAATTATTATTGGTGTAAAACATTTATACAGTGTAGTGAAATTACATAGCACTTTGTGGAGGTAAGACGTTCCTTATAGTTTACTGCTTTAAGGAGGCAAACAAAATGGGAGGTGTAGCTCTTAGATTTACCCTATGTAGGGAAATGTTGGATAGAAGAAATCTATCGCTATCACTGTGCACATTATTAACAGACGTTGGTTTCAGTCTCTTATTTTAGCTGGGGTCTCAGATTTGCCATACAAATAATAGTAAGGGACAAACCTCAGTTGTCTGGGTTCCCATTTGCTTTAGTTCCAAAGCTGCTCGCAACTGTGGGACGTTCATAGCTGAGGATGTTTTTGGTTTAGTTGCAAACAAAAGTTAAGCCCTTTTTTTAGGATTTTCTGATGGACACAGCTTTGGAGAACAGCATCAAGTTTCTGATCATTTCCTATGCTTTATTTTTTTTTTTTCCCCTCAGTGAAGCAGTCCTAATGATGTGTTACCTGGCAAAAGATCACCTTAGAGCAGGAGAATCCTCTGGTGGTTTAATGACTGTTGCCCTTCACATCCTCCCTGTGGGTGATGGATAGTGTGTGGCTGGGTAGAACAAGTCATCCCATTTTGTTCACGTTCCCCAAGTTTTTCTGTTTCCCTACTTGGGACTGGTGGACAGGTACTGTAGTTCAGAGCAGCCTGAATTGCCAAATATCCTTTATGCACATGAAGAGAAGATAAATAGGTCTTCATTTGAGGGTTATGGTCATTATCTCCTGTCACGTTCAGGTATTCAGAAGCAGGTCTCTGGAAGCCAGCTGCAGTAATGCAGTGCAGTTTCAACGGAGTTTGTAGATACTGGGTCTTCTGCTGCATTTATGCTTTCCGTGTGTATTTCAGTGGCTTAAGCTGTTCTCCTTGGTCCTGATTTCCCCTTTTCATCCTATCAGCCTCCCTTCTCTCCATGTGACTGTGGCGTCGGACTGGGCTGGTTGAAGGGAAGATCTGAAAGGAAATATATTTGGTGCCTTTGATGTGCAGAGCCTTTTTTTATAAGCTATGAACAAAAATTATGTCTGTATATTCCCAAACTGAAGAATACATGATTGCTGTTCCCAGCCTCCCTCTGAGAGCAGGCTTTGACATCACTCATACTCTATAATTTATAGTATTTTTGTAGCAGTCTGTTAAGGTCTGAAAGAGAATAAAAGGGATGATTTAGAAAGGAAAGAACAGCCCTGTGCATTGTGGTGGGTCTGTAAGTGAGCAGGTTCCTGCTCTTTGGAGTTACTACT
Source organism: Astur gentilis (assembly GCF_929443795.1). Taxonomy (NCBI): domain Eukaryota; kingdom Metazoa; phylum Chordata; class Aves; order Accipitriformes; family Accipitridae; genus Astur; species Astur gentilis. The sequence continues at coordinate 18,006,175 of NC_064904.1, forward strand.
GGGTCTCTCTTTTATCATGGAATCAGTTTTTAAGGATGATGTTTTTTTGCCTAATGTAAGCGCTTGCTCGTTGTCAAACACATTCTCGTATGCCCTGTTAGGACTTTGCACCTCATTCCTGGGTGTTTTAAAAGCAGATTACAGAACGTCTTGTAACTCGTCATCTGTTGATTTTTTTAACCTCGTTTCTTAAGGCTTATGTGAACATCATATCTCTGTCCCTACTCCCTTCCACTGTAACTTTTGAGTCTATTGGCCGAATCCAAGCAAACCTACCAGGAGTCAGAGTGTGAAAGGCATGGAGCCCTGATGTTTATAAAACAGGTCGCTAGAAAATGGGGGCCCTCTTGATTCTCCTGTGGTGGGAAAGCTGTAGAATTAGCTCACTCCTGAAGATGAGATGTACTGCATACAATTTTGGGGGTCTTATCAAAGATGCATCTAGTTAACATCCAGCTTTGGACAGTGGTCAACAGGAGATATGCAGAGAAGAGTATAATGCAGGTTCCTGGTGCGCTTCCATCCTTCATTGACCTGTGCCTTGGGAAGTCCTTGGTGTATGTATATTTTAGTAGCTTTTGATGGATATTTCTTCCATGAATTCGTCTAATTGCTTTTTAGACACTGGAGAATCTGTCTAGAAGACACAATTCTGTAGGAAAGTGACTTTGTCCATTTTGCTGTTGTAGAATTGCTTGTTTCTGTTGCTGCTGGTTCTTTGTATACAGCTCTTCAGCTGACAAATGAGGGTAATGCCAATGAAGTCTTGGAGTTGGGTCCCTCCTACCCCCTAATATATGTGGAGACAGAGGAGGAGAAAGAAAACAAAGCATTGGCCTGTTCGGTGTGAATAAGCACCCTGTGCTACTAACACATTTTTTTATTTCATAATTCCTTCGAGCACACAGAAAGGATACCAGCCTGGGAGGAGAGATGTTGGCTTCATACTGTTTGGCTACTTCTCCAGGCTGTATTGGGATGTCAGGAGTCTCACAGGGTACACCTGCCTTTATGACTTTAAGATGATGCAGTAAAAAACATAAAATATTTCTACAGGACAGTTTCAGGTTTTGGTCTGAAATTTGATGAATAAAAGATTAATTTCCAGAACCACAGCTATTGTTAAAGGTCTGTAGAGCGTCACAGACGATGGTTGTGAACCCTGTGCAGTTTTAAAAAATGGAGAGAATGTAGTTGTTTTATTAAGGCTACAGAAAATGTTATAAAATATTCATGATGATCATCTCCTCTTATTTGAAATAATAAATCCAAGGTTAATTTTGTACTTGCAGAAAACTGGTGGCTGGCTATTGGCCCTCTACGTCTTTGCTGGTCTAATGTAGAGATAATCTTAATATTTTGTCTACTTTGCGAGGATGTTATTAGGCTTACAAATATGTCATGGTACCCAGAGAAGGAAAAGTAAGCTTCCCTCTCTTTCTCCTGCAGGTTAGTGAGATAGAGGCTTCTGCAGTCATTTCAGACATCTTGGCTCCTTAAGAGCCCAGGGAAAGAAAACATTGCTGCACAAGAGGACTCATATAAAGCATAAAAGTTTGTCTGTTAGCAAATTTAATACTCAGTGTAACTCTTAGCTTTAAAAAAGGCAACAAAGACATGCCACCAATTCTGCTTGTTTATTCTAAAGGCTAAGTTCCTAGAAATTATTTTTGTCACCCATGCCATCCCTTGCATTGCCAGTTATGACATTTCTGACCTGTGTTGAAAATTCGAATTTGACATTGTGGTGACCGCACTGAAGAAGGTAAAATGCCCCAGGGTTTTATAAATAGGATTTAAAGCACCCTTCCTATGGTTGCATTTTATTATTCTGCTGTATGTGGTTTTGTTGTTTGGTTTTTTTTTTTCCCCCAAGAAATGAATGCTAGTTTTTGATATCGCCATGTAGCAACAACATGAAGCCTTTTTAGTCACTGCTGCTGCGCAAAGTATTGTAAAGTCTGACATCCCTTTGAAGAACTGTTCTTAGCTGCTGCTGCTATTTTTATTTTTGAGTTGTTCTCTGCTAGAATATATTTTTTTTTTAAATTTTGTCCTCGCATGCCCTGAATTTTCGAAACACTTTCAGATCAGCTTGCAACAAATCAATCGAGCTCTTTACTCTTCTGTTTTTTCTCCACTCTTACTAACTTTTACTGGACTGTGCCTTCGAAAATCTAGTTGAAGGATAGTTTTTTTTTTTCTTTCCTTGAACTCAAAACACAGTCTTTAGAGAAATATCTGCCAGAAGCACTGACCTACAAAATCTATTAGGCTCTCCCCACTGGTGTGAAACTCATTTATGTAATGCTGCCGGATTGGAGGACTCTGCTCTGCTTTAGAGGTAAAAGACAAAGTTCAGTCTTGCTTTCATAAGCATAAGTGCAAAGAAGCAGCTGATAATGAGATAATGTTTGCAAACCTATGGAAGGTAGTTTATGAAGTTCTCTCCTGCTTCTACCTTATGGGTTTGCAGAGATTCCTTGAGGGCAGAGACCATTTAAGCAGGTCTAATATCCAAGAGCTGGCAGCTGGGTACTCCGGGCTGGCTCTTGACCCCCAGGAGCACGATAGGAAAATCCAGGCTGTGACCCCCAAGAAGAGAGCTCTGAGAAGAGAGATGCTGACAGTTATCAGTGAAACTAATTTAGTTATCCCATTTCTGTGCTGTTTAAACATAAACTGCGTCACAAGGGCAGTTGGGGGCTATGTGCATGGACCTGGGTCAAGTACTCGCAGTGCTGTTTCACTGTGCCGCTCACAGCCCTTGCAGTGCTGGGAGAGGGCTGGGTTGGAGCTACCTAGTGATCCTCTGCTGATGGGAACTGGGAAGTGACTGTTCCAACTGGACAGCAAATTAGGGCTGAATTTCTCTGCTTTGGCAGAGGCTGAAGAGAAGCCTAGATAGCTTGAGAAAAAGAGTAGTCCCAAAGCATTTTTTTCAGTCACTTCAGCTTTTTTCATTTTCCTGTACCAAGATCAGATACCGGAGCAGAGTTTGTGGTGGAGTCCTAGGGGTCCTGTGATTGATGGAGAGGTACAGCACTGGCAATTAATGAGTTTACTTTGTTGGCAGAGCAAAAGGCTCTAGAGTGACTGGCTTTAGCTTCTTGCTGTGTACATTTAGTTTTTGGGTAGAGGTGGATTTGCTCTGCTCATGCTGTGAGCCATGTGGATGTCAGGCAACTCACGGTTAGAAGCTGTGGTGCCATGTGCTAGCCCTAATAAGCCCTGTTGTGTGTGGTGGGCTCTGAACGGGGCCACAACTTGCTGATGTCTGCCTGTAAAAGACTGTGGGGATGTACCTGTAATTTCAGTACTGCTCTGAGAAAGTAGGCTACAGAAAGAAGAGGTTAAGGAGCAGGTGTGTCAGCATTTATTGGTTTCCTCACTGAATTTTGTAAATGTGTGCTTGTTACTAGCCGGAAGGAAGAAGTTGTAGGTTAACTGTGACCATATGTAACTTGTCAGTTGTAGTGTGGCAGAGAGGGGTGTCGAGAACAGGGGAAGACATTTGCAGGGCATGTCCGAGGGAGAAATGTTTGTTTCTTCCATTTCTTAACAGAGTAAGAATTTAATGTAAGGATAGTCAGGATGATTAGTCTTATTATAATGACAGAAATATAAACAGGTAATCGGAAACACATCACTAGGGAACTATAGATTTTATAAATTATTAGGTGATCTTTTGATTTTGATCGTTACACACATACCTAGAAACTTATTCACACTCTATATATTCTTTATAAATGTGCCCTTAATGTGAAGTGTGGCAGAGTATCAGAAGCTCAGCTCTCTTTGCCTTCTGAAAGATCTTCCAGTGGTGGAGATGCAAAAGCATATGTCTGCTCCATCAGAGCATACAAGTGCAAGAAGCAGTGGAAATAACATGTGTGTTTGGAGTGGATCAGATGACAAGCGCAACCAGCCCATAAATTTGAACTTGTACTTGCCTGGCATTGACGTGTGAGATGAGCAGAGAAGAAAGTCCTGAGTTTCCCTATTCAGCCATGTTTGGGGATTTTGGCCATGGCGACAGTTCACTCAAACCTTATATCCTGTTGGATGAGTGAAGTTAAAGCATAGCAGTGCCTATAATCTTCACTACATAAGGTTACAAAGTGGGTAATACTATATTCAGCTGCTTTTCAACACTTGGTCTGAGTGAGCAAGGAGCTGCTCAGAGCTAGATTAATTGGCAGTGCAGCCTTTGGTGTAAATCTGGACCGAGGCTGACCTTTGACTCTCTGGTTTGGTGAAAGGATGCCTTAATGCTTCTGCCACAGCACCTATTGTTACAGCTATGCATGCCCCCATTTGATTTTGGGGAAAAGGTTTCTAATTCCCCTTGACTTCTTTGAAAGTCATCATCTTTATCTTTTTGAAGAGAGATCTGAAAGCTGTGAATCCCTTCAGTGCCATCCCCCAGGGAGTGTTGGCATTTCTGAAGTGGGCTGGGGGATGTGTCCCAGACACATTAATAAAGCTCCAGATCATGAACTATCAGAAGGAGCTAACATAATATATTATGCCCGCTCTTTCTCTGACCTTCCATAATTGCCTCTGATTATTGTATTACAACAGAACATTTTAAAGTAATTGTGGAGATCGGATGCAAGTGTAAAACCACAAAGGTAGTCCTAAAACTTTACAAAATCATGGACAGGCATCCAAATTGTGAGTCAGTCTGCTATGATCTTCTTTCTCAAGTGGGATGTTACCCAGGCTGAATAATGATTTATTGTTTAAATGAAGGTATGTGGCAAATAGTGGCAGAACCTTACATGGTCTTTGATATTTTTGCCATTGATCCAGATTCCAGAGTCAGGGGAAGTTTTGTCTGATTACGATGTTTGGGATTTCACCACTTAAAGAATTTTTCTGGTGAGTTCCGAGGCTTGAGCAGTGGTCCACTAATAAGAGGATTGCAGAACTGGCAGAGGCATGGAGAAATAACTAGTGTCTTAATGAGCAGGGTCACCTATATTGCTCTTAATGGATACACATCTAATCCATTTTGAAAACATTGGTGGTAGAGATTGTCCATCCTTCCAGGCAGTCTGTTCCAGTGCTTCACTTGCTGTTATTTCCTCATGGCTAAATCTTTCTTGGTGTAGTTCAGACCCAATACTTGTCCTAGTCACCTTGTGACTGGCCTCTTCCTCTGCAGCAATATCCTGTAGATCTTGAGACCTTTTTTTTCTTGTTTTCCTTCATCTTTACTAAACAAACCAAATTCTTCCACTCATTCTGTATAGTCATACGTTCTAGAAATTTGCCTATCTTCTTTTTCTTCTGTACTCTATCTAGGCTTAAGAAAGCCTATCCCTTTCTTAAAATTTGGTTCTTCAAACTGGATACAGGTCTTCAGTTGAGGTCTCACCAGTGCAGCCTTGCAGAGAAGAATTACTTCACATTCTTAGTGTACAATGGATTATCCATCTCACTTCTGTGTCTGAATTTTTGGCAACAGTATAAGAAGTGATGCAGCTTCAGTTTGCGTTTTCCTCTAAACTCCCAGTCCTCTTCTAGGAACCTGTGACTATTCCCTGAACTGTGTCTGTACAGCTGATTCTCCACTTAGGTGGAGAAAGGTTACTACCTTTCACTTTTGCAAATAATTCCTTTTCCCAGGTGATTCTCCAGGTTGTTAAAATCATTCCAGTTCTTCCTCCAAAGTACTTGCAGCCTTCCTGTTTAATATAAGTTTAGGCATAATGATTAAGCTCCCCATTCAGAAAATAACAAATGTTAAAACAACCCTCACTTAACATCCTTCTGTTGGACAGGGAGCCACTGATAGCAACCCCAGGTTTGGCTCTTGAGCACTTTTCCACCCAGTGAAATTGTTTCCCTGTCTTGTTGTGCTGGGCAGTATCAGCAGCCATACTGGCATCCAGATCTGTAATGTCTCCTGTCCTTTGCTATTCACTAACCCGTTACTCTGTCATAGAAAGAAACGATGTTAATCTGATGAGATTCAGTTTTGATGAACCTCTGACTGTCATTCTCCTGTTTTTTTTGTGTGTGGGTTTTTTTTTTTTTTTTTTTTTACATGTAGCCTGTTTGATTATTTGGTCTGGTATTTTTATGGGAACAGAGGACACAGGCTGCCTATTGTATCCAGCTGCTCATATTTCATTTTTTAGTCAAGTTTGGTCTTTTCCACTCTTCCAGAATTTCTCTTGCCTACCTAAAGTTGTCAAAGGTCCCTGTAACATTTTTAAAGTCAGTTCCCAGAACTGAGACCAGTGCTTTTTCCCTGGATATACGAGACCAAATTGTTGATATGAAATGCATCCCTCTAGATACAGAAGTTCCAGACAGACCTTGGTTTGGTGCCACCTTGTTACTCTTCAGAATTTACTGTTCCACAGAACAGTGACTGCTGAGGCACGTTTAAGATACAGTATTTCATTACTCTATTAAGAACTTAAAATTTATATGTTGAGATGAAATTCTAATTTTCCCATATGTTTGAGATGATCAAAGCCAGAGCTGGACAGATAATGAAGCAAATTTTTTGGCAAGGTTATTGGCGACTTTGAAATGAACTTTGTAACTTATTTTGTGATCTTTTCCTCCAGTATTTTGCCAGCATTTTGCAAGTGAAGTCATCTCGGCATATTGTTCACAGATGGTGACATCGTTAGATGTGGTATATGACCAACAAAGGTCCAGGTAGCATTTGGAGGTAGATTTAAGTGATTTGTAGACATCACCCTGACCTTTGCACAGGTTGAAAAATTCACCTACATAACAAATTATAGGAGGCCAAATGAGTAGTGATGCAGAAACTGTTTAAATACCAGAAGAAATGTGTTTAATGGTCCCGATAAAGTAATAAATTGTAGGAGCGTTCAGGAGATTGTATGGGATTGTCCAATCCAGGCCATCTAGCCTACTGCCTTTTGACCCACAGCCTTAGGAAGTCAAGAATATCCATTAAAATAGCAGATGTGTCCACCGGCCAAACACCTCCCACTTCATTACTGCATGAAAAGGCTCTTGGGTTGGACCAAGAGTTGCAGCTGTATCCGTGGGAGGCCTGAGTGGTAAAGGAGCTGGAATTCAAAACTAACATCTGACCCACGGCTGAAAAATTTGAATATCTGCAAGTAGGCTGTAAAGGACATCTGAACAGGGAGCAGTGATGGGGATTAGGTTAGAGCAGGCTGCTGGCGGATCTATGATGCATATGTTAGTTCCCATCTTGGGTAGGAGGATTTCTTTTCCAGCCCCAGCCCACTAGAAATGGTCTCTGGGAGGAAGTGTGTCCCTATAGCCACCCAGGGGAAAGGGCCCATTAAGCTGAACTCTTCATCACTTGCCACATACCAAGCCCTGGCTGGATAGGTCATGACCACATTAGTTTCTGAAAATTCCTGAAAATCTTTTTTTGAGCTCATAAACGTGTGTCACTTATTAGTTTGACTCTCATTAATGTTTTAAAGATTTTTTTCTTTTTTTTTTTCTTTCCCTAGTACTTTGTATGTCTCCTGCAAAGTGTTGTACTCCTGGTGGCCTAACTTTGCTTTAACCATCAAAATCCTCATACAACTCAAAGGGGGATGACAACTCAGCTGTCTTAAAACTACTGTTCCCGTATCTCTGGAGACTGTAAAAGTGTGTGGTGTATTTGATATTTTTTGATCGAGCTGTCAGCCATTTTTTTTGTTGTTGTTGTTTAAAAAAAGGAATTAAAAGCTAGAAATCTGTCTTTTTAAAGCTAAGAATTTGGTGTAGTTGTGGGGCTCCTGGAACCAGCATCTGAGAAATATTTCTGAGTAATGTCAGGCCATCAGTTACTTTCAGAACCAAAACTTCAAACTTTTTGCTTTTGGCCTCTATGACAACCTTTGGCAAGGAGTGTCCCAATCTCATCTGCATTGTTGGAGAAGCTGCCTTGCTGACTGCCTTCTCCAGAACCATCTAGTTTTTGCATGAACTTGAGCCCCGAAGCTTGAGTTTTGCATGTTGGTGACAACCCCTTTGTGACTTTCCCGTTGGCTGGAGCTGGTGGGCACAGAGCATTAATGGTGTCATGGGGAATGGAGAAGCAGCTAATGATAAGAAAAACCTTGCTTTCTGTTACATAATTTAGAGAGAGGTACTGATTTGCTGGCAGAGTTGTTTATGGGTTGGTTATTCAGCTGTAGTTAGGGTTCTAGAGTTGGAGTCCTGGCTCAGGCAAAACTATTGCAATTAATGGGAATGTTGCCTTCAGTCAGGGCTGCAGAAGTCAGCCCTCAGTCTTTTTTTTCCCATTGCAGTATTTTGTCTTGGTTGAATCTGCTTGCAAATAGACTGTACTTATTGGTGCATAAAGTGAGTTAATTTTGATCTTGGCTTGTACTTATTTGCAGGTACTCATCTATCAGCACTATGCCTGTAATTGTTTCTTTTGCTGTCTTCAGTGATAATTTCTGCACATCCTAGCTTGCAAACCAGAAAGAATCAAACTGGGAGAGCAGATCGCTTGTGATATGTTCAGGTTTTGTCTGCTACTTTGTGGAGTATGTTTGAGTTTTTTTGAAAAGCAAACAGCTGACTAATAATCTTAAATGTTATATACCATTTCAAAGTGATAGCAGCACTGTTAATTTAGTTATCACGGGAAGACAGAACTGTTGTGTGAAATTAGAGAAGATTGTGTCTTTGTTATTTTCTTTTATCAGGAAAAGGAAGAAAGCCTACTCTATTAGTTTTTCTAGAGCAGCAATATGTTCTTATCTTAAACATAGCATGTAACATTAATAATTAATCACAAGGATTAAAAATAGAAATAAATATAGGGTAGTAATCTTACATCTAGATGAATCCTCTCTCCGTTTAAAAAAAATATGGCATTACACCAGTGCATACCTTGTGTGAGATCAAAATTAGATCACTGAATATTTAGGCGCTCTGTCTGTGTTTGACAATTCTTATGTCTCGATGCTTTTCAGAAGACTGCTGGAGTCTATTTATAGCACAGATTTTGATCATCTGACACATAAGCTCCTGTGGACAGTCAAGGTAGTTTTTATATACAGAATACACAGAGTTTGCTCAAGTTGAAAATTCTTTTTTTAATACTTCCTTGTTAAGCTGTCACCTTCCCCTCCAAGATATGAAATGTGGCCATTTGCGAGCTTGGGTTCAATCTGAAGTAACTGCTTATGAATAACTCCTTTACAACACAGGAATTTATTTCAGATTTACACTGATGTAACCAGGATCAGAGTGCTGTCCAGCTCCTTGGATATGCAAATACTACAGAAACAGAGATCAGTTTCAGAGTGCTTTGTGGTAACTTGGAATTTAAGTTGCCTTTGAACAGAAGTATAGTCTGCGATCCGTACAGTCTGACTTTTTGTTGTTGTTTTGCTTAAGAAGACCATAATAAAATCAAATTGGTGTAATTGCTGGGGGAAGGAGCTGAATTACTCAAATGTAACTTTGAAGTTAGAATAGCTCTTGCAATTCTTGTGGACTTAGAGATGAACCTGCTGGGGTGGCTAGTAAAGGGAAATGGAAAGTATTCGGCACACTTCCAGCTCTGTAGATGGCTCTTAATGATTTTACTCTTCTCATTAATCTGCCATACATTAAAGAAAACATGATAAATGAATAAATAAATAAAAGCTCTACATTTTCTTCTCTGTGCAATTTCCCTACTAGTCCACCCAAATCTAGTTCACCCAGACCTAATGCATCTGAATTTTCTATTGTGTCTGGCTGGAAAGCATGTAAGAGAAGAAGTTTTGCTAGTGCCTGAAATGAACAAGTAGTGGAGCCTCCTAGATATCACTGATCCTCTGAGATCTTTTTGAATTTTCGTGAGGACAGCTGTGCCTTGTAACCACTTATCAAGGGATTCTCCTCTCTAGTATTTTGGTTACAGAGGTCTCCTTCATGGGTGTGCTTTGTGGTTTACTGAGATGAAACATGAAAGTAGAAGTTTAAAATGCCTTTGGTGTAAATTCTGCTCAACCTTTACCACTTTTGGTGCTTACCTGCTGCAGGTATCCATGGTACCATCAGAGAAAAGCAATCCTACCAGGACTGGAAATTTCCTGGCAGAAATGCAAGTTGAGAAGGACCTTCAAAGTTGCTGGGTTTCACCCAGCAGTATCACAGGCAGCCATGTTTATATAATGCTTCCTGTGGAGGCGATCTGCTCCTTGTGAATCGTGAGCTTTGGTTGTCTACAACCACCAGTGGCATCCTTAGATTTCAGTGACATTTGAACCAGGGAGCTGCTTATCTGGTCAGACTCCCTTGACTGAGTTTGCCTGGCAGCTGGATCAGCTGGTTCTGTGCATGTGTTCTTAAAGCCTTGTGACTGATAGATGGTTTTAAGGCCAGAAGGGACAGTTAAGGTTGCCTAATCTGACCTCCTTTATTTTTGGATTACATTATATACAAATACACATTATTATATAGTCTAACATTTAATATATAAACCAAGACATATATGTAATATAATTTTACTGCATGTGTATTAAAACCATGGTATAGCAGTCAGTTAATTTTTCTTTAAGCTGTGAGAAATCGTTGGAGAGTCAGGGTAGTCTCTGGCTGTAGTTGGACTCAGAGTCTCTGGATCTTAGCAAGGGAACATGAAGATTTATGCCTCAAGCTTGTTGTGAACTCGGGTACTGTGCCTAGCTCCCCGCCTCCCACGTTTGGACATAAATTGGTCAGTTCCTGCTCAGGGGAAAGTCATTTCAAGCTCAAAGTGAGTATTTATAGATAGCAATCAATGAAAAAGGGAGTACAATTATTTTTAGTCATGTGAGCAAATGCAAACTGTTTTGTAGTGTACAGGCTTGTTCTAACATCCTTGGTGTGTGTCCTAGCTCAAGCTCATGTCAGGGGAGCTTGCCCATAAGTCACCTGGTTTTAGCAATTAGATTCAACCATAATTATGTGCTCTAGTTGACAGACTGTATCTCTGAATGAAGTTTTGATTTTTCATATTCTAAATATAAAAAGGGACCATCCTTGATGAGAAATTCTAGTTACCTTTACCAGTGTAACTCAAGAATAACAGTGGCAATCAGGGAAGATATTTCCACCTGTTTTACCCCAGTGGAAACCCACAGATTTTATTGGAATTGTTGGAAGATTTATCCTGGTGCAATTGAGAAAATCTGGCCCATGTGTTGTCTTTAGGAAAAAACAAACATCTTATGTGTTTCAGTCAGTGCATCATATCCAGAGCATGAAACCATTAAAACAGAAAGAAACATAAAATCCTAGAAAACCATGCAGGCTGGCTGATTTTCATTTGTAATTTCATTGACCAATACAAGTTGTTCTGTCATCCTCTGTTACTTTAGCTTTTCTTGCCCTTAATCTTCTACTGTTTGTAGGAGGGATGTTTGGATATGTGTGTTGGTGGATGCTTAGCATGTGTTGATCTCCCAACTAAAGTCAGAATGGTGGTGGACAGCTGGCCACAGGACTGGAAGATCTCTGTCCATTGGGTTTTTATTCTAATGTCTGATTACAAAGAAAGAAAACCAAACACACCAAAACTGAGGAGGATTTCTGAAGTTTTTCTTTGGCTGTTCTGTCTTTGACCAGTATAAATCCAGGCTTGTAAGAGTATTTCATCATATATTTTTGCCTATTTTGCATACCGCATTACACATCCGTCCAGGATAAGAATAATGCAAGGATAACTCCAAGTATCCAGCTGTTTTTTTGTAGTAGAAATTATTGTGTGATACTGAATTAATTAGTTCTTACTGTGGATGAGACTGATTTATGTAAACACTTGGAAAGAAAGGACAGAGTGATGACAAAAAAATTAACTAGTTATGATAAAATTAAAAAATAAGACTAAAAATGCTTTATAGTTTTGCAACACCGTAAGCTTTTTTCCAGCACTGCTAATGTGAATTGTTTAGGAGTTTTATAAAGAGGACTGCATTTACTTCATGCTGTCTGATTAGAAGTTTTGGCCTTTTATATGTTTCAACTTGGTATGTTTGCCAAGCACTGTTATTACTTCAGTCAATTTAAATTTGCAAGACTGATGATCCTGACAGAAGCCATTGGCACATCATGTGATCCTGGAAGCTAAAAATACCATTCTCTATGGGGCTTACTTATTTCATGCTTCAAAGCCTAAGAAATGTTCATTTTAAGAGAGAAAAAAAGAAGTTTGCACTTTGTGATACCAATAACTTACTGAAGGAAAAATACCTGGTGCTCTTCATGGAGTCTTGGGGATATTTTGCTGTTGTGGTAATGAATTGTTACTTGTTTTTTAGAAGTGCCTAAAGACTCCAGTTGGAATCAGGGCTTCACCCAACTATGCACACACAGAGAGCGAGAGACACTGTATACAAAAGAGCATCCCCTCTGTTGAGGCACTAGAGGGTGAGACTAGGAAGGAGGCTGGGGCACAGTCACAAACCTGTCATCAGCAAGGATAGGAGTAGGACCAGCTCTAACATCTTGTTTGCTTATTCTATGCTGCTAAGCTTTGCATCTTCGTTAACTAAATGGTGTTCCCCTGCCCCAAGTATGAGAGCTGAAAGATAGCTACAAGAATTGCATTGAGTCTGCCCTGAACTGTGACTTTTCATTTTGGAGAGTATGTTTTAGACTCTCTATGTGGCCATCCAGACTTTTGCTTTGGCCTGTTTGGGGTCATTTGGCTCCACCATTCACTGTGCGTGTGTGCAAGTGAATAATAGTGGAGTTGACTTGAATTTTGACTTTTGAAGTCTTTTACCACAGTGGCTCTGTGCTTTTCTTCCTGATCGTGATGCAAAATGCTACCAAGGACTTTAAAATCTGCCCTCTGTCGCTCAGCACTCATTCAAAGCTAAGGAACCTGAAGTTAACTCAGTGCTCCCTGGGCTTGTTCTGTTTGACCAGTGTTGCACTGATATTAACCTTTGCAGTTAGCTACAAGCTACAATCTCATCTTTTGAGAACCTCTAAAATTGTTCCTTGCATCTTGCTGCCTCAACTGGAGGTAACCATAACCGTGAACCCTAACAGCCTGTTTGAAAGGGTGTTGCAAAGGTGACAGAGGCAAACTCTGCAGTGTAATACAAACAATATGATAAGGGACAATGTCCTTCAAGTTGCAGCATGGGAGGGTCATTCTGGAAACTTTCACTAGAGGTAGTGCTGTACTGGAGTGGGTCATCCTGAGGAACGGCAGAAACTCCATCCTTGGTTTTCAAGATTCAGCTGGGAAGAGCCATGGCTGACCTGATCTAATATTGGCCTTGGTACCACTTTGAGTAAGAGGTTGCTGGGAAGGGACCTTTGAATGTCTCCAACATTTCTATGTCTGTGTTGCAGAATGGCTGCTTTTTGTAACTGATTAACAAGCAGTGTTTAATTAGTGCCCAGCACTGTGGGTTTCCAGGAATACCACTGCTGTTGTTGAAAGATAGTGTGTTTGTGTTGTGGTGGTGTTTTTTTTCTTTTCTAATTTTCACTGGCTTCTTTCTGCACAGGGAATTGGGCAGCTGGGTAGAAGAGATGCTACTGTATCAAGAATATATTCTATAGGCTTAGCTTTTGCACCTGACTTTGTGAGCACATATGTGCATCCAGAATAGTAGGATTCAGAACAAAGCACTTTTTCCTCTGTTTGTCCTTCATGTTTGGAGAGCTGAGCTTGACTTCATTCTTCACACTCGGAGCATTTTCTTTACTTGTGCTCTCCCTTATTCCACAAGTATTTGTGCCCCATCCCGAGATGAGAAGTTTGAGATAGGATGAACTGTCATCTTTCAGCTCCATAGATCTAACCTTTAAGTTGTGTAATGTGGGAAAGCCTGCATGATGGCAGAACTGCTTTTGATTTGTGTGTATGAGAGCTACCGTAACAGTGCTAAATGCCCCAGCATATTAACTCGGAGCTCCATACTAGTGGAGTCTTGTAATGTCTGTAGTCCTTGGGGGGAAGAGTTGCTTGTGCTGTTGTGTCCACTCCCTGCTGCTGTGACTGAAGCAGTATGCAAAACCTGGGCTGTCTTTGCTCTTCAGAAGCAACCATAAGAAACTTTTTGTAGCTTCTGACAGGCATTTCCATTTTGTCCTTCTGGGCCATTTTGTGACACCTGTTAACTTAGTTCTGATAGAGCCGGGAGAACTTAAGGCTGATGTGATGAAGATGAGAAAGTTGGAGGTAAAGTGATGCAAGTAGCTAGAGGGTTACTTAGAGAATTACCTTGTATAGTGAAGTATTTGACTCAGCATGATTGTTGTGGCAGAGACTTAATATAATTTGGAAGTGGTAAGAGTTCTCTAATGGGATGAACAAACACTCGAAGGAAGAACTAAACAAAAATTTGCACTTTGGGCATAAGCAGGTGTTTTCAGTTCTGCTCTCCTGTGCAAACAGCATCTCAGGGCTTCTGGAAAATCTGCGGATAGTTTGCTCTTTGTATGTAAATGTATTCTCTTCCTACAAACAGCATGACAATGAAAAAGGAAAAAGGAATTTTTTTAGATGGCCTGAGGAAAATCTTCCTTGCAAAGTCTAATAAGGATCAAATTAGAACAAATAAGATTTGATTAGCTCCAGAAAGGCCAGCTTCATAGGACTAATCCTTGGCTTTTTTTTCCCCTTGAACTACTTAGTCATAAACCAATGGTAGGATTGCTTTCATCTGCTGGAGGCAGGAAACAAATGAACTGAAGTACTGAGCAATATACTGTCATCCTTCCTTCCATATTTGTCTCTTTGGTGGGGAGCAAAAGAAGTTAAAACCTTGTAACATTTGTTTAGGTATGGCCCTTAGTGATGAGAAGTCCCCCTACAATGAGTGCAAAGTGTGCTAATTAAATCAAATGTACATCCTTCAGTGAAGTTTATTCACTCTCCATCTAATGACTTGTTAAGTCTGTACTTTTGAGCTAAATATAAATCTGAGCTTGGTCAAGAGACCATGTCCGCTACCCCTGTTGGTAACGTGCAAGCTGGGGTGAAGAGAAGGCTATCGTGTGATCTCCAGTGGTGGAACAGGAATGTGCCTTGTCTGGGTGGGTGCATCATTCAAGGCCAGTCTTCCTAAGTTGACCAGCAGTTGTTCCAGGAAGTCTAGGATAACTTCTAGAAAAGTTTTTAGGTCAGCTGAATAAAGAACTGTGAGCGCTTGGAAACTTCCACAGCAAGAGGTTGTGTTTTTAGGGTTAGAGGTGTGTGGTGTTGTGTGGGTTATTTTTTGTTTGTTTGTTATTTTCAAACTTTGTTGGGTACCTTTGACTGTGATCTGTCTCTTGAAATACTGTGTAGGATGAAATTGGACAAAGGCAAGTACATGGATTTTTAACTATTTTTGCTCAGCTCTTTTGCAGAACTTTGGCTTTGCAGAAGCTTTCCCTGTCTTTCTGGATTCTATTATTATTTTGCCTGTAAGAAGTCTTTGATGGCGAAAGGAGGTATTGAGTGAAAGTGAGCCATTCCTAATTCTAGCAGGAGAGCCTGCTCCTTCCTTTATATCTGAGACACAGCAGCTGGATAAGAGAACCTGATAGAAATATATAGGCTCATTTAACATTCTGGCAATCTGAAGCAGACAAAGTTCATATTAAATTTACTTTGTCCCCTAAAAGATCAGCTTGGTGAGACATGCCCTTCAGGGATAAGTTCCTCTAATCATAAATAAAACATGTACTTTCCAAGGAAGGCAAAGGAAGGAAACAGAACTGAAAGATTCAGCAGTAAATTAAGACTATTGCTTTTGTTTTCTGGGGTGCTTTTCTCCTTAATAGTCTTGCTGTCATTTTTGGTTGATACAGGCAAAGGTTCTGTTTTGATCTCCTCCCAACTAACTTCCTTGAATTTTGCTTTATACTGGTGTGAAATGATTTGGAGTGTATTAAGTAGAATTTTTTTTTCACCTCCTAGTATTTAATTATGTTTTTGTAAGGGTGCAAGATTCAAATTTGGGATCAGATTGTCTGCTAGTTACTGCAACCTCTCTTGCATCATATTACTGCAGCTGCTGGATTTCTGTCTCTCAAACATCTTTATTATAGAGTAAAAAATACGTGAGGCAGGAATCAATGCCTTACATAATCAATCACCCTTTCTCAGTGACGTTCTTATGCTTTTGCTGGAATATTAACAAAATGTTTGTTTATCAAAGATGAGTTTTTTCTTTCTTTAGGAAGATTCTGTAACTGCTGGATGCAGGTAATCTCCCGTAGACTGTAAAACAGATACTAAGATCAATACAAACCTTTGATTTGCCCTGCTAAGCTGCTAAAAACCAGGCACGCTTTCTAGAAAATAACTGAATTTGAAGGAGTTGTTCTTGCCTTGCAATTAAAGGAAATAAAATGCAGTATAAAAGCATTCCTTTGCTTGACCCTTTAGTGGGAACTTTGTGGTTATCTTCAGAAGGAGCTGACTCACATCTGCAGTAATGTACGTTGATCCAAGAACAACACCTCTGTCAATGAGTTTGATTTGGTATTGAGCATTTGAAAAATAGCAAAAAAGATATGAGCAGCAGTGAACAGTGGTTATAAATACTGCCTTGTGGCCTGGCATTTATTTCGGAGACTGCTTTCCTCAGACTTGTTGTACTGTTCTGGCTGCCGAGCTATAACCAAGCTGCTTCCTCTGATGTGGCCAGATGTCCATGCAGCAGATGATGCTTGCCATGAGGATCTGCACTGATTTTAGGTTAGTGGGATCATTTTGGCTGACTGTGCTCTGAAGTGAAGGCAAAGAGGAAAGCAGTAGTATCTTTTTGCTTCAGTGTTCACCTTTCTGTTGATAATACAAATCTGAGCTGCTTATTGCCGTGGTGTATGGTGCAACATCTGGACTTCACACCTGGATGATAGGAATGTCCTTCTGGTGGATGGCAATTGTGCAGGTAAAACCAAATTCCCCTTACTTATTTCCGTGTAGTTTGCCAGAATTGCCTGTCAATGCCAGTGGAGAATTGCTCCCAAGATCTCTGTCCTCAGACTGTGTGAGCATTCCAGTCAATGGGAACTTCCTAGTCTGTGCTTCCCGTTCTTTGGGCCTCTTATTTCCAAGGAGATATGCAGCAGCATCAAGCCTTTTTCAGAATTGCATGTCTAAATTGTAGATGCCTTGTGAAATGGATTGCTTAATGGAATGAGCACTGCTATAATCCTAAGTAATCACCAATATGCTGGTATCTCGGGGGAGGAAAAAAAAAGAATCCGTGAAATCATTTTTTATTAAAACAGTAATGAAGTAGATTGCCTGGTGTGTGCATTGCTGGCTTAGTCACATTGGGTTGGAGCAGAAGCCATTATTTTTGACTGAACTGTGCCATTTTAACAAACAGCAAAATTATATCCGTGTTTGATTACTTGGAGGTGTAGTAATGGGGCAGGTGAGAGCACAATCCTCATTTTACTTGTAAGAAGGGTATTTCTTCTGATACTTTATATCTCCGTCTTGTTGACACAACAGCACAATAATCCAAGGTCTTCCTGGAACAGTTAGTAATTTTGATCCTTAGATAATTGCACTAAATATTTTGGTGAAGCGTGGATGATTTTGCAGAGGGTAACAGTGTTTTCTAGTGATCCTTTCAGCAGGCTTTGCTCTGGTCCTGCCACTGTGACTTGTAGTTTCCTGCTTTTGATTGTTAGTAAAACAAATGCACATCCCATTTTGCTTGGGATCCTTTTTATTGCATGATGAAGGGCACAGTGGGTGTGCTGATTTTAATGGATTGAAGGACTTTGGTGCGCTCAGAAATGTCTCAAGTGACTTCAGGACCTTTCTCATGCTCACAAGCATAGCTAGGTCATTTGTACCTTGTATCCTGCAGACCTGATGCTCTTCTGTACCAGTTCAGTCTCTGATATACTTTCATGCAGTGGTTACTCCTGTCCAGGTCTACCCTTGGGGCTTTCCTAGAGCAAATCAGAGCATCGCAACTTGAGGCTAACACCACCTTTTAGCCCTTACCTACCTCTGCACTGAGGAGAAGAGATCACAGGGACCAGACAGCAACTTGCATAATTCAAACAGAGAGAAGTTTCAGACTGAGGGAGTCCAGCCATGACTGCACATGGAAATGTGTAAGCCACTGGATCTCCATGTGGTTTTAGCCCCCCGTGGCTGTTTGTTGCTGCTGTTTGGTGCTCAGTATTGCTCAGGACAGCTCTCCATCACACCTGCATTTGTCTGGTGCACAGGCTGCTTGCCAACTCTGCAGAAGAGATAGGCTTGGTAAACTAAATCCACTGTGCAGATTATCTTGCCTCTCATTTAACTTGTTCAGTCTTTTTAGTGGAGGCTTTCATACTCCAAAGCAAATCCAATGAAATAGCACAAGTGCTAAAAACTACTGAAAAAGCAGGTGCAATCTGATGAAGACTTCATCAGGCAAAGGACAAGCTATGAGGCTTGCACCCCAGCTTTGCACTTGCTGGGTCACGTTTACCCTGCTTGAGTAAGACATTGTAGTGTCCGACTCCTCGGAGCGAAATGGAGCTTAACAATTCTCTCCAAAGGTTCCCTGACAGCAGAGCCAGTGCATCTTCCGCCTATGCCAATTCTGAATGTTGTGTGGTAGTTTTGCCCAAATACCAGGGTTCTGCCTGTGGGAGGGGTTTGGCAGCTGTCCATGCTTCTTAGTCATCTAAATACTTAGTCAGCCCAAAGGAATTTACAAACAGTTGTGCTCTTGCTAGGCTTCTTTTTCCTAAACCACCTAAACACTTCAGATTTCTTCAGCTGATCTTGTGAATTAAATACTTCAATTCCAGGTTTTGGGTGTATTGCTATGTTTGGAAAACTTAGCTCATCAGCCACGGGATTACAGCTCTTATTTTTGCTGTGCAGAATAAGTGTATTCCCATTGTATGACACTGGGGCAGGCAAAAAATGGGGGAGAGGAGTTGGAGAGCTAAGGCAGTCTAAACCCAACTTCTCAATTTATTTTATTCTGCTGTCACATTGCTGAAGTATCCTCTTTCTGCTCATATAGCTTTTGCTCGGTGTTGGCAGGGCAGAGTTAAGGTTATGCTAGTGCACAAAAGTGCATATCCATCACTGGTTTGAATTTGCTGTCTTAACTCAGCAGTTACTATGCTTGCTTTGTATCTGATCCTGTAATGAATATGAGTGAGTAGTGAATATTGCTCTGAAACTGCGGAACATGTTTTAGAGTAGCTGCTCATACTAATCATGTCCTATTTCTACGTGGCAAAAATGTTAAAACTTGACTGTACTTGACTGTTAACCTTATTGATGTGCACCCTCAATTTACCTTGATGTCTTTTTTCTTTTTGCGTGAGTGTTCACATAAGAAACGCCACACAGCCTAAGCCAATTTCAAATTATGACTTTTTTTGTTATCGGTACTGTTTTCTTAGTCAGTGCAAAAGCAATTAGAAGCTGCCTCTACTCGGTTATCATCCATCACTATTTAGAGGCATTGGTTTGATACTGGCAGGTGTCCGTATTGTTGACTGAATGCTGCGACTTTGCCTCCTTTTCCAGCCTGTATCAGACATGCATTTTTATCAATATGTTCTGCGCAACAAGCAGTACAGTGTGAAGAGCAGCCAACTGAGGCAGGACAGATCTCAGATGTGAGCAGTGGCTTTATCACATAACACCCACCTGGGAATTTTCCAGTTGACAGATGCCAGAAGATGGCAATTTGTTGGAGGGATGGCATTCTTGTGGGAATGCTTCATCTGAACTGACAAATGAGGAACCTTTCAGGTCAAAGAAGAAATTCTGATCAAAGGGAATAACCAGTACCCCAGCACTAGGGCTGTGCTCTGGAGCTTGGGACTCAAAACTTGTCATTTGCAGGAGTTTTCAACAAGGACAGACGCAAAATCATGCCTCTGGGACAGAGCAACCTGCTGCATTGGTGCAGGCTGAGTAGGTGGTAGCTTGTCAGGGCAGGACCTGGGGTTCCCAGGGAGCAATGCATTGAACATGAGTTGGTGTGTGCTCTCGCAGTGTTGAAAGCTAATAGAATACTGGCCTGCATTAGCTAGACTGTAACCAGCAAACTGAGGGCAGTGATTAGTTCCTTTATCTCAGCACTGGTGAGACCACATCTGGACTGCTCTGTTTTGCACCCTCTGCCCCCTAGTTTGAGGGAGGTTGCCAGATTGGAGAAAATGCAGCGAAGGTCACAAAGTTGGTTGGGGGCCAGGGCATAGTATGTAGTTGTGGTCTTCCACTTAGAGACATGTAATATAGAAGATGGAGTCAGACTCTTCAGAGCTGCACAGGAGAAGGACAAGAGGTAATGGATGTGTGTTGCAGCAAGAAAAATAATTGGATATTGGGAGGTGGTGGTGGGAAATCCACTGTGAGAGCAGGTAAGTGCTGAAATAGGGGACAGTTGGGGAATCTCCATCTTTGGAGACATTCAAAACTTATCTGGATAAGGCCCTGGGCAGCCTGACCTAACTGTGATGGGGAGTCCTGGCCTGAGCAGAAGGTTGGACAA
The DNA here is from genome assembly GCF_929443795.1 of Astur gentilis. Lineage (NCBI taxonomy): Eukaryota > Metazoa > Chordata > Aves > Accipitriformes > Accipitridae > Astur > Astur gentilis. Next base: position 18,026,616 of record NC_064904.1, read on the forward strand.
GCACATGGAGATCTCCTCCAACCTCAGTTACTCTGTCATTGTAATTTAAATATAGGTCTTCCAAGTCCTGCTGAGTGCTCCCAGCTTTGTGGTGATGGCTGTTGTAGAGTGAGGTTGTGTGTCTCCTGTGGGAGCAGGGGGAGCCTGCTTTTCTACTCTAGTGCTTGAACAGCCTGTCAATGAAGAGATAGGGCCCTTCTCTGGGCTGCTGGAGTGCAGGACGGGCTCCCTGCTCAAGAGCAGGGCCCCTCCCCCTGTTTTGTCATGATAAATGTAGGCTTTCGGCTTTCTCTGTAGAAAAAAAACTTTATGTGAGTATCTTAATGTCTGTTTTTTTGGGCAGCTCTTATGTTTGCAGGTTGCCCTGTAGACTCTGACATTAGCCTTGGCTATGGAGGAGAGGAGAGACCTGGGTTGTGTGAGTAGGGAAGGGTGATGAACGAATAATCATGGGCCCTTTGCATGCACATGGCTTGTGCCTGGAGGAAAAACATAGCTGTGAGTCCTTGCCTGCTGAACCACATGCTCTCTGTGCCATGCAGTCATCACCTGGACAGCTTGTAGGGCTCCTGTAGGGGAAGGGAGGAGCCTCATCATAAAGGTGTATGCTGTTCAGAGACATTCTGCAAGTTAATGGGAATAAACTTGGTGCTCACGCTGGGCCTGAAATGGGAGGAAATCTTTCCATCGAGTGTTTTGTTCTGGGAAAGTATAGTGATCTGGATGAAATGAAGTGTACCTCCGAGTCTGGCAGCCTTTGGCAAGGCTTGTCTTCAGCAAAAGCTGCGATCTGTTCCTTGTTCAGCAAATGAGAATCGCATCCCAGCTGTTGGAGACTCAAATTTAAACTGTTTGGGCCAGTCATCTAGATCCAGTATCACAATTCCTCTATCCTGTCAAGGTCATTCCAATGCCTTTCTGAAAAGAGATGGGCAATGACCTCTGTGGTTGTGTGGAGTGTGTGGTTATGTCCTCAAAGACTGAAAGTACAGCCTTATTCAGTACAGGACAGAGAGGGCTGAGGTCATGTACTGTGTCTGTCTTCAAAACATTAAAAGGAAGAGAATGAACTGTTCTCCATCTTCCTTGAAGGCAAGGACAAGAAGTGTTTGGGTTGAGACTGCAACGAGAGATGTTTAGCTTACACTTCAGGAAGGATGGGTCAGTGCTTGGAGGTGCAGGGATGGATCTCCAAGTCATGGTTTTCCAGACCAGTCTAGACAAACCTCTCTCTGGTTATGTTGGGTTGTTGGTTGGACCAAGAGAGGATGAACTGAGGCCCAACCACATTTCTATGCATGCTTTGGTTGTTTTACACATGTTGGAGCAGAATACATTGGCAGCAGCGACTACTATGCTACTATTACACATTAGTATTCTTCCCTAAAATCCGTGGAGCTGATTAATCTGCTTGAAGGACTCCTTGTTTCAGAGGGATTAGAAGTTAGAGAGGTATGCCGAGTGCTCCTGCCTTTACGGCATGAAGCAGAAGGTGGAAGTGGGCAGGAGGCAGGGCTACAACCACCACTTCTGTATCATCACTTCTCCAGGTTTGCAGCTGTCCAGGTGAAAACAGCATGGCTTCTGCTGTCCTCCAGAAAGCCTGTGTTGGGCACAAGGCCATCCATCACAAGACAGCTTGAGAGCTCCTGAGGCTGCATGGTTGTGAAAAACATGGACAGGAGAACAAGCTGTTCTGCTTCAGGTCTCTGAAGTGGATTTGTGATTTCGGCACAAAAGCCAGCTCTGCCCTGAAGTCAATCTGCCGCTTCACAGAAAGCAAAGGTGCCAGGGCTGCTTTCTGCCATAGGGATGTTCAAGACTGGTGCATTCTTTGTCTGCCCTGGGCAGTGGTTGATCCAGGTGACCTTTGTAGCTAGAAGGTCCTGTCTCTTTTCCTGCTGAGGGACTCCAGTTGCAGCGTTGCTTGAATAATTTCAGTTTCCTGTCTGAGGAGTTTCCTTCCTAATATTTTTTTTCCCCTACAGTGTTGTTTGCTTTTGCATTATTTCCCCTCCCTCCCATGTTTTGCAGTAAAGTCCGAAGAAGCTTTTTCCTGTTTCTGTTGCAGTCGATGCTGGTATTGTAAGGACCCCAAGGGTTGCTGAGAAAAGTGAGGTAGGATATTAAAAAACCTGCACCTTTATGTTATGTATCTCACTTTCCCATTCTGGGTGCAGATCACTGGTGTGCCTGATCTGAGGGGGAGAAGTTATCCATGTTCTGCTCAGTGATGGTCTCTTCTTTCCTTTACTCTGTATTTTCAGCACGTTCTCAATGGGAGTGATGCCAACTTTTACTGCAGTTGTCTAACATGTAAATCCCACAAATGAACTATTTCAGCAGGAAGCAAAACCAGCTGATTCTTTTGTTTGGAAACTTATTTTCTTCCTTTGACACCCAAGACTTTAAATTCTCAAATACTGGCCCTCACACAGGAGTTATAAATAAGGCAGCTCTGGGTTTTCTAGGCTGACCTGTTTGAGGTATAGCACTCGGAGGGTAGCATGTTTGTGCAAAAGGGAATCTCACCTCTATTTTGCTGTGCCTGATTTATGGTAGACTTTGCAAGCAAGTTCTACTTGGGTTAGAAAGGCACACAGTGAAAATTCATGAAGGAGGCAGCCTTTTGGGACAAGTTAGAAATAAATCTCTTACAAATGTTAATGTTAGTTCCTACCTTAATTGTGAAGTCAGTGTGGTTATGCCATAATTTAAAGGTAATAAAATTAAATAGGTTTATAAAGATGCATCTGTGTAGCGTAGGCCTTGCTTACAGCTGTAGCAGGCAATGGAGGGTTTTTGCAGAGCCTTGTTGGTCTGTACCTGAATTCGCCTTGTGCACACATTGTATATGAAGGAATGTGATGATTGCTTTAGTCGGTCTATCCTTCCAGCCCAGCCTTGTCTGTCTGAAAGTAGCTGCGATTGGATTCGTCAAAGCAGCGTGCAAGGAATGCCATGATAATTGCTACCTCAAAGGAAGAAGTTTTCTCTCAGCCTCCTGTGCTGGTTAGGGGCTGGTTTGCATTATGGTGCATCAGCGTCTACAAGGAACACTATGTATTTGCACTATCATTGATCTCTCCCATTGATCTCAATTTAAATCAGTGCTGTGACAGACAAGAAAGACGCTGTTGCTTTAAAAAAAAAAAATAAAAAATTTTATGCTCTTTGAGTTGTTTGGTGATGAGGGCATAGACTAACAGGCCAAAAAAACCCCTGTAGTGGTAGTAGACCTGACAAATCAGTTTGTCAGTACGTGGAGTGGCTTTATGGCTTAGAGTAGGGAAAGGCAGCTCTCTGAATTGCTCTCAGGTTGCTGGAATAGGGCACTTACTTATGTGGGCAAAATAGCTCATTGTAGTGCTTGAATAGACTGTTATTTAAAGGCCTGCGAGTCTCATTCTATATACAGCAACATTTCAAGGAGTAAAAAGACTACATTTATATTGCTATTTTATTAAAATTTATGCTGGCATGGCAGTACTGGAGCTCCAGTGGAAGCTGAGTTGGCTCTTTCATTCAAAGTCACGGTTCTGCCTGCTCGTAACTTAGTAAAAAATTACCTGTGGAGATGAGGTTTCTTGTTCCTGATCTCATCCTGCCAGGGTGTTTTTTCTTTTAAATGCTTCATAATCCCTCTCTACGGTTTTGGGGTTTTAAGTGATGGGGCTGGAAGAAGGTGTTATCCTGGCTAGGCTTTCCCTACATTTAGGGTTTGATGCTTTGTTATTTTACTTGGCTAATTCTCTGCTGTTACAGAGACTGGGGATATGGCTTCAACTCTTCCTGTACAAAAGAGGGGAGCTCTTCAGCCTCTGTGTGGGATGGGAAGGGGCAGGGTGGCACAAAGACGTGAAAGACTGCCTCTCCTGTGCAGGCTAGCCAGCAGCAGAGCCTGAGGGCAGCTGAATCCCCAGCCACTGCTCTGTGCCTTTGGACCACACTCCATCCTCAGTTAATTAGCTCCCTCTTGTAGATCTAATGGGGAAAGGCTGAAGTCATCTCTGTTAGCTCTTGGCCCCATGGCAGTCACTTGGCCTCTTGCCTTTGTACTGGCATCCTCTGCAATGTGCAAGGATTGTATCAAAATAGGAGTTTGTTTCTCATTTGTCCCACGCTGCTAATAAAAAGAAAAAAAAAAAATAATAAAAAACCACATAGTTGGAAATAATGATGACCTCCTTTTACTTAAACACAATGCAGTCTAGATTGAATTGCATCTAACGCATGCTTGCTTGCCATTAATGATCTGTGTTCTTGTAGCCTCTTTGCTCAGGGGATTGTGTGTTTTGAATTTATTGTTGCAAGTGCCTCATTGAAGAACTATTGTTACAGTATTTTGGACATACTGTTTTGGTAGCTGAGAAGAGATTTCTGGGGTTTGGTTGTTGAGTTTTTTTTTTGGGGGGTGTGTGTGGGGGGTGTTCCCCTTCAGAATGTATTTCCATTTTTTCCTTATTCTCATTTGTTTGGACAAACTGAGCCACACACCCATTCACTGAGATGCCTTCTTTATACATCCTGGGGTAGTTTGTACATAGCAGCCTTGGCCCAGGTGATGTCAGGACATGGCTCAGTAAGGTGTCCTCAGAGACAGGAGCCAGCTGTCTTCACTGTTCTTTTGATGTTCGAGCCTGGCAAATCCCTGCTATGCTGGCTTTGAACCCCTATTGAAATTCTGGCCCAGTGCTACTTTGAAAACCCAGCCATAAGTGTTCAGGTTTGGAAATGGTGTAGCCTTAAAAGGCCTCCTGACTTCTGGTCCCAGAGCAAAGTTGTTCCACCAGAGGATCTGATAAAGAGATCTCCCTCGTGGGTGCTGATGCTTCAGCAGAATTTGCTTTCCTGTTCCGTGACTTCTCCGTATGGTTTAATTTTCATCTTAATGGATGCAAAAGTGACCTCTGAAGTCCTTGTCCTTGCTAGACAGTTACAACCTGCTTGCTTGAAGGCCCTGTTGTAGTTTCATTTGTGTAAATCCCCTTCTGCTTTGAATCTTAAAGACACCTTTACCGTGGCTGGCCACATATGGGTGGTTTTCTTCATCATGGAAATGTGAGACACGGGTGAGCAATCCTCAAATCTGAAGTGCCTCAGGACTCTCAAGGATTATGGGCTTTGCATTGGAGGAATGGACCAGCTGCTGGCCCATGGTGGATGGGAAGTAGGACTTGTGTGGGGTGAAAATACCTTGGAAGCTCTTGAGAGATGAAGGCAGGAAAAGAGATGCTTCAGTTCTGCATTTCTTTGAGAGCTAAAATGTAGCTGTCCTCATTTTTTTAACTTGTGACTCTGTCATCCAGGATATGGTCAAAAAGAGAGACTAAAATGAGCAACTTGTTCTCTTTTTTTCCCCACTGCAGTTGATAAACATATCAACAGGATTGTGACCCGAGACTAGAAAACGTCTGGCTGCTTTCGCTTGTTTTGTTCTTGCTTCTTAAGGAGCAGAGAGAGGGTCTCTTTCAGGGTGCTTTTATGTCACTGATTGCTTAGGTGGAAGCAGGTTGACAGGGTTGGTGTGCTGTGCTCACAGCACTCTCGTTCCTGTGCTCTTGCCTCTATTGCTAGTGTTGTCATGCTCTGCAGTGTTTTTTATGATTTGATTAAGAATGTGTCAAGGCGGTTATGTTTGGATTCTCTGTCTTGTCTGAGTTATTCATGCAAAGTCTCACTTAGCTTTTCATGGTGCTGTAGTAGCTGTGGACTCTGTTCCCTTCCCACCTCCATTATTTAGGGCTTGGTACAGTAAAGCTCTTAAGCCCATAGTTTATTCTGAGCCTGCAGATGATTTCACTGGGAGCAGAGTTTAGGTCTCTGTTCCAGTTTTTGTTGTGATTATTTCAGTGATAATCAGAGAGCCAAGATAAGACAGGTAGAACCACAGACATGAGCTTGAAGTTTTTTAATTGTTCACATCTCTGCAGCAAAGCTGCCAGTGGAAAGATCCTGTGAAGTGATGCAAATACAAAGCAGATGCTCCAGCTGGTCTGGACTGGTGCCAGATGTGTGTCTTTATGAGAAGTATGCTCCTTAGATCTCACTGGCATCTGGGGGGGGTGGGAGGTGCTGGTGGTTCCACAAAGGGACAGTGTCTCTGCTGGTGACAGGCCCAAAAATGGCACTGTCGATGAGCAGCTCCTTCTGTCACTCATCCAGCTGGTTCTGTAATGCTAATGAAGTACATGGCTTTACCCGAGGCCTGTCTGTTTTGATGACTAAGGCGTTACAAGTATGAGGCAGAGAAATGCTGAGAAATTTTCTGCTTTGGAAGGGAATATTGTTGCTTGGTTGATTTGAAAGCCAATTTATGGCATCAGGTCAAAGGCAGTTGCTTCTGCTGCTTCCCAATTAGAAGAGTTATTTATTGATGGATGGCTGAGGTGAGGAAGTGAAAAATCTTGATTTGCTTTTCCTCCTAGAAGAGTTGGCTTGCTATTGTAGTGCTCATTTCTCTTCTCCTCTGATTAGGTCCTCTTAATCTTAAGAGTGCGATGATACCAGTAATCACTGTGGCTGTTTTGATGCTGTGGATATACCATCTATCAAAACTGGCCTCTGCTACTTTGGTGACTCACTGTCCTTCTGGGATGTTCTGAGGATATGCCATAGAGCAAGCTCTGTTGTCCTGACCTTACAGATAAGGAATTGCACCTCGGATGGATGAAGTAATTTGCCCAAGGTTACCCAGGCAATCTGGGGCAGGGCAGGGATTCAAACTTGTCTCTTAACACCTTTTGGATCATTATTCCTTATGCTGGTGGAACCTGCTATGACTGAAATGTAAGAATTCATGCAGGAAAAATTACTCTTTCTTGTACTTTCTGTCCCTCTCTGAGGTGGTGCTATCATGTAATCATATGAAAATCTGTGTTTGGGTTACCTGATGAAGGAGTTTCGGCACAGCTGAAGGTCATCGCTCTCTGCTTTCCCCTTTTGGGTGGGTTTTTTCCCCCCAGTAAATACAGGCAGGCCCAGTGTTTTGGTGATCACAGGCCCAGCCACATGTTTATTCCAGACCTGGTCTCTGTGTGCTGCCATTTGGAGTAAGGCTCTGTCTTCAGTGCCCCTGACATAGCCTCAACCTGGTGACCCCAGGCTGTTTCAGCATCCTTGCCCCAGCAGGTCACATCCCTGCAGTTTCTCCTGTGACCATGCAGCCTGCCTGTGTTACCACTGGGGCACAAAGCAAGAGAACACACTTTTCAAGCCAACGGTCAATACGGCAATCCCATGGATCTTGTGGCCTTGCTGTGTTTGATATCTTAACACATTGCCATGTGCAAGCTTGAGTGTTCCCTGTTATCTTCTAAGCAGCTGCTCCCTGCTGTTCATCTTCAGTAGCACGTTTAAAAAAGACCCATTCCTCACTCTTTGTGGTTTCCTGTGAGCATTCAGCAAAGCAGTTCAGTAGCAGGTTGGAGAAGGCAGCATCATCCAAGGTAAGAGCTTGGACACTGTTAACAACCTGCCCTGTCTATTGAGTATTGGCTGACTGAACTTTCCTTCTTCCCTTTCCATGTCTCCATGTTAGAGACACCTCCCATTAGGTTAAACTGTCATATCTGTGCAGTAAAAAGCTTTCTGAGTATGTACAGCACTCAGGGATTAGTATGGGGCTGCTGTGTCAGCTTGTGTGGGCTCTGAAAGATGTGACACCTACCGAGGGATCGGTGATGTGCACTGATCTATGTGGTCTGTGGCTGTTGTGAGCAAAGCTGTCCTGTGCTCTGCTGTGCAGACAGAGCATCATGTCAGCCCTGTGGTGTAATCCTTTTACACTGCGGGAGTGCTGTGAAGGTTCTGGGGAACATCAGGCTCACTTTTTGGCACCACTGTCCAGGAGTATTAAGGGGTTCACCAGTTCAGAGGGCTGGTGAACATGACCTACAGGGTTTTTGAGACCAGGTGAGACAGCACTGAGGAACACATATGAACTTTCAAATGTGTGAAAGAAAGACAGGATCAAACCATTCCCCAGGACTGTTATGGGTAGGGCAAGAAGTAATTTGGCTTAGGATGATGCAAGAGAGTTTGGCTTTTTATCAGGAGAGACTTTCCCAAGACTCGGTAGGTAAAAACGTATGAAACAGTGGGACTGACTGAGAAGGAGACTATGGAGTACCCACTGCTGGTGACTTTTTTTGTGAACGTGATGGATGGCAATTTGTCAGCAATGGTAAGTACAGCGGAGTCTGCCTTAAGGCTGAGTGAAGGATAAAGGACTCCTAGGGTCCCTTCCAGCACTGTCTTTTGTGATTTTGTAGAGGCAGGTGGATTTTGGAGCAGAAGAGACTTGTGGAGAAGGATTGTTTCAAGGGACCCAGAAGATCTTCCCATGGGGAACAGTATGATGAAGGAGGAATTGTCACTGCAGAAAACATGCAGGTTTCTTTTATTTGTTATGTGCAGGTTTGAACTCCTTCCTTGTCCTCTGCCCTTTCTCACCTCCTCTCCTGCTGTGGGATGCTGTGACAGCCAAGTTGGGCTCAGCAGAATTATCAGTGCACATTGATGTTCATTTCTAATGCAAATTGCTGTTCATGCTGGGTCTCTGCTGCCCTAGTGGAAGGTAGAGAACAATGGGGAATGTCATGCTGTGTATGTTACCAGCCAGGATGGGCTTTGCAGTGTCTGTGTTTGATAATGAGGGCTGAGGGGCTTTTGAATGACAGAGGGTGGAATGGGCAGTGTGGTCTCCAGACAAATTTTAAGGGATTTGGAGGGATCCAGCTTGCAGCCCTGCTTCTGCTTGTCCACATGATGAGTAAAGAGTCTCTGAGGCACATCATCTAGGCTTAAAGGGACATTTTTCATCCTCAGCAGATTCTTATGGAAAACCCAAAATTAAAAATCCTGAGTCTGAGATTTACTTTTGTTGTATTATCCGCCTGTAGCACTGAAACACTGCAAGTCAGATTGCAGAAACTGAGCTACGTGCTCCCACTTTACTTTACATAGGCTCTGGGTGTGTCTGACTTGGCACTGTGCTGATTTAACTCACTAAAACAGCAGCAAGCAAACACAGAGGAGGAAAAAAGCACCATGAATATTCTTTTTATTTCTTCCATCTTTCTGGACTAGTAATTTTAAACACTGGGAGCTGTGCAGGGTAGAGCTGAGATTGGGTGGCTGGAGGCAAAACCAGGATTGCTACAGAAGGAAGAGTGAGGACAGGTAGTGGGCTTGGAAAAACCTTTCCTAATAGTAGTCACAGGGCAAAATACACCTCTAACCGCACAAGTCAAGCAGGGAGTCTCACAAGCACTTTACACTAGCATCTCAGGCTTCCAGAAAACGGAAAGTTGTAAAATTTTAGTGAAGAATACTGGCAGCAGTCGAGGGAACAGGATTTGCCTTCCTGCCTTTTGGAGAGCAATTAGGTGAGGGTGGGAGGTGTGATTCATCTTGGAGCTGGTCACACACTGCCTTGCTGTAAATCCTCTGGAAGCAGTAGAGCTGCTGGTTAGGCAGGAGGGAGGAATGCATCTCTTTGCTGCACTCGGCTTGGGACAGTGCCATCGTCATTTCATCTTCTCTATGCCTGAAGTTCTATGGCAAAAAAAAAAAAAAAAAAAAAAAAAAAATCCCTGAATAAACACTCTAAAGAAGCCTCTTGAGTATCTGAGGAAAGGGGCTGGGGGTGGGTTGAGCTTTTTGTCTATTGAAATGTGCAAGTAGCTTCTGTGCTCACTTTCCCCTTCCTCTTGAATTCAAATAAGATAACACTGCCCCATCTCAGCTGTATATTTTTAGTACTCACATGCTTGCACCCTGCCAGGCAAAGGACTTCTGTGGTTAACTAACAAGATAAAGCTGCCAGCCTCAGTGTTCAGCAAAAGACCTCAGTTCTTAATCTTCTTCACTGAAAATAACAGGTTACTGTATGAAACGTTGCAGAGAAAATGCATCTGAGAAACTGCACAGTGTTTTCAATAAATCCTGGCTTCAGGTGGATGAAAAATGTTGTAAGAATTTCTTCCCTTGCTGTATTTTAGCAGCATTTGTTGGGAGACAGTTGAGATTGTGTGTTGGTGTGGTTCTCTTTATTCTTACTCAGTAACTTTTGAACCCATTGCTCCAGTTGAAGCAAGCTAGATACAGATCTCGGGGTTACTTGATCTTACAAATTATTCTTTTTGGAATAACAATTAATGATTAGTATTAATGTCCTATAAATTCCATGAGTAGTTAGTTAGTATTGGAAGTCAGAGAACTGATGCAAGAGGCCAGTGTGAAGTGGGAAATCCTTAAGAGGCAGCCTTTGCTGGCTCTGCTGTTCTGGACTTGCTTATTTCCATGCTAGACAGAGCCAAGGGGACTCAAGCATGTTTAGCAATGACTGGAAGTCAAGAGGCAAAAAAAAAAAGGCAAAAAAAAAATATCAAGGGAGGTTTTCAAATGCATTTCAGGTTTGCGTTACTTTTTTTTCAGGTGCGCTAGATTTTTTTCTTTCCCCTATCTCCAAATGAGGCCGTATCTTCCTATTTCCTAGATTCTCCTGGAGCTTGAAAGAAAAGTCATTTTTCATGTAATTTCACATGTCTATGACTAGGACATGCTGCATGTTACTTCGCATGAGATTTTTGAGCTGCTGTTGATGATGAGGCTGAACTGATTAAATGAAGTCCCCAGTTTGGTTGCTAATTAAACAACGAAGACTTGGCCAAAGTTGCCAAACCTGGCTTAGCCAGCAGCTACGTTAGCTGAATCTGTTTGATTTTTCTACTGATTTCAGCCACCTCCCCTTGCAATGGGCCAGACTGGGGTGATAGAGGCAAATTGCAGACATGAATTTTTATCTCACATGCACTCACCTCCATTAGCTGGTGGGGTGGAGGCATCTTTCAGACAGACATGCACAGATGCCTAAACATCCAGGGGTAGCAAAATGGAGGTTGGGGGGAGGAAACAGGGATTTGCAGGGAGACTTTTGAAAAGGCTGTGATTAGTTGTATTAGAGCTGCTGACCAGCTTTGAGCCCTTTAGAGGAAGCAGACAGCTGTGGAGCACTGTCCTGAGAGAAAGATTGGGTTTTTTGAACAGCTATAGGTCATACTCAGGTACAAAAATCATGCAAAGCGAGCAGCACTGCTGCAGTACTAGCCCAGCTTGCACTGTATCCAGGTAATGAGAACTTATGTTATGCCAACTTACAGCCTCAGCTAGATGTCCACTATGCTTCACTCATCTGCTTCTCCTTTCTATGATCCTTGCCTAAGAGGGACTTGGTACCGTGGTGATAATTATCTCTCTCTCTCTATGTCTTCATATTCTGCTCCTTGAAGTGTCTGAAAGCTTCCTCTTTGATGTGATTCTGCTCACCAGAATACATTATACTTTCCCAAAACAAGTACTGTGGTTGTTATAATTATTGCAGAAGTGCTGAGCGTTTTTGAGTGCTTTTCATCATCCCCAAATGTGGAAATAGATGACTTGGCACTTTCTTTTTACTGCCAGCTGCTAAAGAGGCCAGTTCTGGATTAGTAGAGCACAAGTGAATCCATTGCAAAGGAAATGTCTGTGGTGGTTGTACAGCACTGGTGTTGTTTAAGGACCATCACCATGTAATGCTGGAGGTTGTGATTTCTCTCCTGCCTTGTATATGGTTGTGGTTTCTCTCCTGCCTTGTATATGGAGTGGTTTTTTTTCCTTTGACATGGTTTCTAATTGCAATCAGTTCTCAAGAGCAGGTGCTGGCACTGGGCCCTAGTGTCTAGTAGAAGAAATGGTCCTTCATGCTGTTGGTCATAGAATCATAGAATGGTTTGGGTTGGGAGGGACCTTTAAAGGTCATCTAGTCTAGCTGCCCTGCAATGAGCAGGGACATCTTCAACTAGATCAGGTTGCTCAGAGCCCTGTCCAACCTGACCTTGAATGTTTCCAGGGATGGGGCATCTACCTCTCTGGGCAACCTGTGCCAGTGTTTCACATAACCAAGACCAGGCAATTCTGCCTGATGGGGCTCCTGTACCAAGTGTTTGAACCAAACCTTTTCTCTTCATTTTTTTTTTTTTCTTTTAAAAAAAGGCTTGGTTTTCAGAATTGTACTCAAATTAGCCTGTGACTGTCTACAGATGAATTTCTATCTCCAGAATGTAGCTTCTCTCTTCAACTTCTAACAAAAACAGAGCTACTTGTAAAAAAAAAATCAGTATTTCAAATTAAATCCCCAGTGAGAATTCTCAAGAGAATACAGCCCCCAGACAGTTTAATTCAATTTGTTGTTCTTAGAAGGAAAGCATGCAACCTATTAATTTAGAGAATGGGACGTGGGCTTTGCTGAGCTGCACAAACGTATCATGAACACAGTAAAGCCAGAAAATTCTTTGCATGCAATTTAAAAAATAAAATTTCACTAAGCCTTTAATAAACTAATTAATCACTAAGGAAGACTCTGAAACAGAAACTTCTCCAACTGGATTTGTTCTTTGCAGTGAGCCCCTTTACCTGAAGACATTTGTGGTTTACTGGAGAAACTTCTTCTGGTTAATGCTACTTTTTAAAAATAACCCTGGCCCTTAGTAGCTGGAAGTCCTCAAGTGTCAGATTTAATGACAATATATCAGTTTGGCTAATGAAAGACAGTACCTCTCCCTAAAAGCAAGCTTTGCTTGCAGGAGATTTGCAACTTATTAAAAAATAGACTTATCTCAAATGAGGAATGTTGCTGAATAAGTTTGATATTGCTTGCTGCTTTGAGATTCTCCAGGGGACAGAAAATCCTGTTTTACTTGCTAGCTTGGACTTCTCTCCTGAGACTAATGAATATTTTTACTACAAGACCAGTAATATTGTATCAGTGATGTTGGTCCCTTTCCCTCCTCTTGTTTCACTGCTGCCAGATGATAAGAAGATGGAGGCCAATTCTGACACATGCCTCCAAGGTTTAGGGATGGTGGAAGCTACCTGATGTTGGTTCGCAGAAGTTCATTTTGTTGTTAGCAGGTGCTGGTTTGGCCTTTATTAACCCTTTCACACTGAATTTCTTTGGAATCTTGTTCTGTACGCTTCTGGCTGTTTTCATTCACGTGTTTCCGACACTAGTTACAATAATGCTTCTTTCAACCTCATTTTCTCAGGATATGAGGAAGTAACGTTGCTGTCATCGCACAGGTGTGTATGATGCTTGGCTCGCCTTCATCAGAATTTTGAATCTCTTGGAATCTTAGTTGAATTCAGATTCAAATTCAAAGAGATTGTCTTTTTGCTGTTCTATGCATACAGCAGGCAGGGTGAGGAGAGAAGTCCTCAGCACCCAGCTGTGGGAAAGTCTATAGTGTGAGTTCAGCCCTTATTAGACATCAGAAGAACAAGCAGCAGACAGTCCTTATCCACTTCCTAATGACAAGGAATGCTTCAGCCTGAGTTCACATCACCTTGGATACCAAAGCTAAATAATTGCAGGAGACAAAACTGCAGAAAACTAGGATTTCTGTTGGGAAAACCACTTCTCATTTTCCCAAATAATTTGTTTTATTCTGTCACAATTATTTCTATGTTAGTTTTCTGTGTGTAAGCTTTTTGTGGTTGTATGCATGTATAGCAAAGAAATACTGATGTTATTGAAAAGCAGGTGGGTCGTATTTCTGTCCAGGAAGAAGAGCAAGGATCCTGTTGCTCCTGAAGTTTCTGAATGATTATAGCACAAAGATTGATACCATCCCTGTGGATGCAGGAACAGGTCTTGTGTGGAAGACAACAGGTCTTGTGTGGAAGGCTCTGTGAGCCTGGGGAGGAGGGATGGTTTTCCTGGAGCTAGTGCTCTCCTTGTTCCTATCAGGCCTCTTCTGAGCCCCACTGTAACAGTCCAGAGTGGTGCAAATTGGTGCTTTAAAGTCATTTTATGGATGAGCAGCTTTTCTTCACCACAGAGCTGACCTGGATTTGATTGAGGATGTTGTTTCTGACTTGAACCCTGCTTGTATATACACACGTGGTCAGCAGAGCTATATCAGCTTGAGGAGAGAGGTGCTTTCATTGTCATATGGTTGGCACACAAAGGTGATGGCTGTGGCATGATCCTTAATGACAGTGACTCATTAGGTTGTCATGGACATCTCATTGCTTTGCCTGTGACCACTTCTGTCAAGCAGAGGTGAAGGTGGGAGCAGATAATGAGGGATGTTGAGTGAAATCACAGCCAGAGGAAGAATCTGTTGCTTTCTTTTGTAAGGTCATTTGCTTTAATATTTAGCTCAGATTAACCTAACTGCATCAGCTTTGAGTATGGTGTCCCTCCTCCTGAATGATGGCATCTTGTTTTCAAGACTTTCTCAAGTATCCTGAAAGCTCTGAAAATTACCTGCTCCAAAGAAGGGACAGTTGCTAGCTTTAGATTCACTACCTGATTGGGATTTCACTGGTAAGTGTGATTAATGGGGATGATGGGGCTGCTAAAAATTCAGCAGGACATTTAGGCACAGTGGCACTCCTCTGGATTCAGAATGTAGGCCTGGAAGGGACCAGTTTGAAGCCAGTGCTGTAGCAGAGCTCATGCTGCTTTATGTGGGGTTAAGTGAAACTGGGAGCTTGGTTAGTTTGCTCTCTGAGGAGCAAGGTGAGCGCTGTGTTGGGAGAAGCTGTTGGGGCTCTCTATTTTGTGCCTCATATTTGCATTCTTCATCTTTGGTGTTCTGCTGAAGAATTAGTTATTTAGCAGAGCTTGGAAAAATCAGGGGAACCATATCAGAATGATGCTGTGCTGCTTTTGAATGGTTCAAGTCAAACAATAATTTAAATTCTGATTTGTGATGCAGGGTGCATCCCAAAGCTGTGCTCAGCACAACAGGAGTAGTTTTTCCCCCACCACACACTCACATGCAGTACCTGGGATCTGCTTCGTGTCCCACAGATTTCAGAGAAGTCTTTAAGTGGATTTAAGTTTTTCCAGCATGTTGTGGTGCCTATGGGTTCCCTTTCACTCCTCTTGCTTGGTGAGAAGGTGGCACAGAGTCATCTCTGTGTTCATCTTCATGCAGGATGTAACAACTCCAGTTCTATTTCACATTTCTGTTGTAGCAATAAGGAAGGACTGAACGCAGGTTGGGATCTAATATTTAAAGCTATTGTTGGCAATCCACCAGGAACCCAGTGAGCCACAGAACAATGAAATTGGGAGAATATTCCACTGTGCTTACCTCTGGTCTTAGGCTTTCTGCTGGGCATCACTGTTGGCCCTTGTTGAAGATGGTTTTCCTGGCTAGATGGACCTTTAGTTTGACATGGCAGGATTGGTCTTGTATTAACTTTCACTTGCCCAAGGCAATGTTAGTGCCTGTTGTGAACAGGGTTTTAAATGTTTTGGAGTTTTAATTGCCACTTTGTTCAGTGCATGTTATTTTTTGCTAGATGACTTAGTGTTACCATACAATAGGCTAAACGGAAGTGGTAATGGGTAGAAGTAGTTTTGTGCTGAGAGTGTAGCTTTTACAGGCCATATGACCTTTTTCACCCTTTACTTGAGCTCTGAAGTTCTGTTAGACTTTGGAGATGCTGTGGGACATGTCCTGACAAGAGATTTTTCTTTTGGGAAGGGTTTATCCCTAGAAATGGAAGTACTTTGGTGAACAGATGTTTGGCTTTCCACCCAGTTGGTGTTTCTAGCAAATTCCTTATACATGCAGTTGGACACTGGTCTTAGCAGATACTCTGACCTCATGGTGACTGGCTGTTCTTTGCTTTTCTTTGTTTTATTTTTTTTTATGTCGAATGTTCTTTTGCTTATCCTGGTGTAGACTGGGAAAACTTCCAATGGGCAAGGAAGCTGCTTCCTGCACAGCCCATTTCACAAATGCCCTTTTGCAAGGCATTTCTTCATTCTATCTATAGCATAGTTAAATTTTTTCCCCATACCTTTGGCTTTACCAGGACTTATGGTAATGTCCAGTCACAGTCTACAGTATTTTGTTCATAAGGAGGCCCTGTGACTGCAGAAAAATGTTGCCTTGTGAGGATTGTGTGTCTTCAAGGTACTTTAATGAGTTAGCAACGCTTTCCTCCCCTCCTTTGTAAGCAGATAAGATACATAAGTGGATCAAGCATTTTTTTAATTTTTTTTTTGGCCTTTTCAGCTACATTCTACACTTTCAAGATTGCATGTAGCAAGCTGGATGCAAGTAGCTTTCAAAGATGTGTTTGCGAACCAGAGAAAAGTTCAGCCTTGGATTGCTGAGGGCTGGGCCTCTTGAGCTTTGCATTGCGGAGCAGTTCAAATGTGAGTGTTGGGTCACTGAGCAATTGGAGGGGCAATCTGACCTTGTCTCTCAGAAACAGCTCTCTGCTTGGGCTTGGCACTGTTTTACTCCTGGTCAGTTTGGTGATCCAGTTTATGAAACAGGCCCACAAACATGGTACAGCTGAAGGGAGGAAGCAGTCAGAAGGGAGAGCATAGCATGAATAAATGTACAGGAAGGGAAGGGATAGAAACGCTTGAAACTGGCTTTTCTGCCAAAACCAGCACCTTGTCAAACTGTCCCTAGGGCATGAGTCAGATCTCTGCAGCCTGGCTGGGCTGGATGTGGAAAACAGATCCACAAGCTGCCATGGCTCATCTTGACTGTGTCCCAGTGTGGTCACCGCTGCAGCAAGCCAAGAGCTCAGCTGAGCTAAGGAACGCAACAATGACTGTGGTAGCACTAGTCACAACATCTCTCGGATGTTCACAGCAGGTAGTTAGCTTTATATATAATTTATCTTGTTTGCAGGCAGCTTGCTGCCCTGTCAGCTGCAGCAGGGAACGGCTCCATGCTGGGAGTTTTCACTGTGGACTTCGAACAAGGGTTTTGAATGCTCCTCTTCTGCCTTGAATCCAAACTAGTTTCTTGAGTCTTTGGGTCTGACTGTTACCTGTGGTTTGCAAAACTTGTCACATCTGAACAAATTAGGGTTAAAGTGCTCTGGAGAATCTAATCTGAGGAAAAGTGCAGTGCTGGTTTGTAAGGGTGTGGGTGACAATGCCAAATACAAAGCACTGGAGAATCGATCCTGCTGTTTTTCAGTGTTTCTTAGAAGATGAGCACATGGGTATGATATACAGCAGTGGGTTCAGTGCATGTGCTTAGATTTGTCTGCATGTAAACATGTAGTTCAGTGTTTGCTGTCCTGTTCTCTACGGCCCTGGTGAGGCTGGGACTTGTGCGGTCTGAAAAGCTTTGCACGGCACTTCAGCAATGCAGGACCCATTGTCATCTTGCTGTGGGAATGTGCACCAATTTCATGCCCAGCGTATGAGATGTGGCAGCTCTAAAACAGTAATGCAGCTCCCCTGATGCTAAACATTTTGCAATGTCTGTAGGTTGTATGGAGATATTGGATAAGGTGAAAATAATGTGTATTTAGAGTAGTTTGACCTTATATTGCTGCCTGCCTTCCTTCTAGGCAGTCCAGCTGCAAATGCTCAAATGGTCTCTACTGATGCTTGCCAGCCAAGTATTTTTTGAATGAAGCAGTGAGTGTCTGCTTACTCCTGAATCCCCAAATAAAACTAGCAGGGACCAGTAGAAAACACCACTGAAAATTCATATAGGCTTTAGTGGACTCTAGAGAGGCCTACACTCTTCAATTCTTGCTTACAGAAATTTTCCACTTACTAGAAATACCTTGGTCATGTGGGCTAAAAGAACATAAGACTGCAAGGGCACAGGGTATAACTGCAGTCTTTCAGCATCTCTGTGCTCCCGGGAGATGGTTGTGCTGATACGAGCCAGCTTCTACAAGGTGTCTCTACTGATCACAGGCTGCTCAGCAGGGCAGAGTCCCAGCTTAATCAAATAATCTTCAGTATATCTAGTATGATTTTCTATATCTGACTATTTATAGCTTGATACCATGTGCGCCAGGCACATGTCCCAGATTGTGTCTGAGAGTATATTTGATAATAGATTTACAACTGTGGGAAAGAAGTGTGGCGACAGGCATAGAATTTAGATGGCTCTCCACTGTTGCTGTGGTTCATATTCGTGTTTCTTAAGGATGTTGTAGAAATGCAGGGGTGCTGATGCAGCAGCAGCAATAGCTGTCTCCGAGGGCTTAGTGTATTTACTTACAGGATGACCCTGTCTGTGGTTGTACCCTTGACTGGAAGTGAGAAACGGATTAGCAGTCATTTTGAGATACAGGTACTGCTGTACCGGATTTTGGGGGAAGATTTTTGCAGACAGACAGTAAATGAGGCTGATACATGAGCCTGTATAGGATATGGGGGATACCAGGTGGAGGTGTATGTGGCAGGAATACAGACATACCTTGCCCCGTTTGTAATCCTCTATCACTTGCAATCTTGACATCAAGACTAGATGTCCTCAATTTGGCAACACAGATACAAAGCTGAACCAAAGCAGAAAGCCCTGAATGAGGTTCTGCTTTGTGTGAGCAGGCAGAATGGATTTTCCAATGGGATGGCTTTAAAGGCAAAGAATTGTAAAGATTGTAAAAATCTCCAAAGTTTGCTTCTGCCTTCAGCTAGACAGCTGTGAGGCTTGGAGTGATGCCTTGTGACCCTCCTGCCTGCAAACTCTGGGGCTTTTTTCTTGATGCAAACCTGGCAAAAATACTGGCAGTTGATAAATTACCATCTTTATTTGTCCCCTCAATCAAGACAGCTCATATTCATAACAGATGTGGACAACTGGTGAGACTGTAGGCAAATGCTTGAGTGCTCGTTGCATCTGAATTAAGAGAGGGAAGATCTACCTACAGAGAAGGAATAAATGATACATAGATTAATTGTTCCCTCACTGCTTTCTGTTTTTCTCAGTCACAGGTGAAAAACTTCAGCTGTAGGTTGTGTATGACCACTTGAGCTCCTTCAGCATGAAATGTCAGGGAAAGAGCTTTACAAGGCAATTCATGGAAGACAATAGTTTTCCCAGAATTTCATGGAGAGATGGAACTGTGGCAGAAGTGGAAGCAGGGTTTCTGCACTTGTGTAGAAAGGGATAAATCTGTAGGAGAACAAGGCATCATCTGTTCTCTTGCTCTGAGAACAGCTTGTTTTTTCAGAGATCTGTCCCTTCACATCCGAGGGCTTTGTCAACCACAAAAAAAAAAAAAAAAAAAAAAGGAAGGAAAGTTAAAACTTCCTGCATAATCTGCAGTTCCCACTGGTCCTAAATAAAATGAGATATAAGCACCTCTGACTTTAAATAGCACATGGGTAATCACTCCTCAGAATCTGGTGAGAGCATCAGTAACACTGACTGGATTCAGGGAATTAAACAAAAGAACCAGATCTGTGCTGCTTTCATCTGCATTGGAGTGGCTGAGCTAAAAATCAATACTTGTTAGCTAAATAGGGACAATATTGTCAGCGCTGAAAGTTATTTTCCATTCTCTGTACTCTATTTAGAGCTTGTGAATGATGTTAAGTCTGTTCAGCTGAGCCTTTGCAGAGGAGACAAAGGGTGATTTGAGGGTTAAGAAAACGGGTCTGAGGTTTGGTTTTAGTTCTCTGCTGTTCCACAAGCTCCTCATGTGACCTTGGGAATATTCTTAAGCTTTCTGTAAAGTTTAGGCAACATGTCTCCTTTTTTGCATGCTGTGCTCATTTAGATGGGGAGTGATTGTGGGCTGGTAGTCTCTGTTTATGACCGAGTTCAACTAAGTCTATCTCCTTTTGTTGCTGGTGGAGTTGGATCTTTCTCAGTTTTGGTTTGATGATGGTGTCTCATCGTTCAATGACTGGAGCTGCTGTATGAGCTTGCTACTATCTACTCCCATTGTTCAAGGTGGGAAATCAGAAGGGCTGCTAAATGTGAGTCTTGCTCGTCATGGCCAAAAGGCCCTGGTTTGTCCATTTCTGTAAATTGTCAATATAAACTCAAACAACTCTGCACTGGCAGCCAGGAAAGGTGTCTCTGCTGTTCCTCTGCACCAGCTATAATCTGCACCACCTTAACTTGCTGAACACTTTTCAGTGATTTATAATTAATAGAGACATTTTCAAGGGTTTGTGGCTTTTTTTTTTCCACTGGTCCTGCCTATGCTGACAGTGACCTTATCTGCATTTAACTTTGCCTTCTGGATGCTTGAAGAGAAGCATGGATTTAAGCAGTCCAAAAGAAAGATTAATCCATCATTTTAGCTAATCTTCATGCAAAGGAGTCTGCCTGCTCTTCTTATCTTGGGTTTGAGAAATTCTATTATACTACAGCATATCTCTGAGGAAGGATTTGAGTGATGATGTTAGCAGCCCACCTTACACTAATTTTTACTCTTAATTGCACGTGATAAGCCTGCTGTTGGCAAAGTAGCATTTACTTCTTGAAAAGGGAGTCCTGTAATTTGTTGTACAGCAGCATGAAAGCGTTTTGCAGTTTTCTCTGAGGAGTTTAACTATCAGTGGCTGCAGCTTGGTGATTATTCCCACGTTAAACCCAACATACACCTGAGCCAGAGTTGTTGCTAGGAGGTTTACAGGAACTTTACAGTCAACAGTGTTCTCCATGGACAGTCTGATAGAGCTGTGAGGTCTCTGATCACCAGTCAGTTCTTTGGGACATGCCTTTGGGTCTTCAATTTGTCCCTTCTTACAAAGCTTCCTGCCAAAATAATTGTCTTCAAAGACACC
This sequence comes from Astur gentilis, assembly GCF_929443795.1. NCBI lineage: Eukaryota > Metazoa > Chordata > Aves > Accipitriformes > Accipitridae > Astur > Astur gentilis. The sequence goes on from NC_064904.1 coordinate 18,047,191, forward strand.
AAGCCCTTTAGTCCAAAGCCACTTGTGGTCTTAGAGCTTTCAAAAGCCTTCAAACTGTAGCATTTTAGCCAGTCTGCTATCGGCAGAATGATCTCATGTATTTCCCAAAAGACAGTCACAGCTAATCTCCTCTGAGACCTCATTAGAAGATGTAAAGATCTTCCTCTGTGGACTTACGGCTTGGCCCTGTATCCTGGCAGCAAGAGGGTCCCTGCTAGCTGTCATTCATATTTCTGTCCTGCCTGTCCCTTCTGGCAGATCTGCAGAGAGCTCTCTTAGGCGTGCTGGGGACACCTGAACCAGGGTAGCCTTGGAGTACAAAGTGTTGTCAGGCCAAACTCCTTTGTCCACCCTTCTTCACAGCTTTCTCTCGTGAGAGCCGAAGCTATGTTTCAGCTGTCCCCCAGGGCAGGACATGGTGTTCATGAGGAGACAGCATTCTTACCTCTTCTAGCCAAGTAGCTGGAGTGGTGTGAGACCTCTTGAGCTGTCCTGTCAGACTGGGAGAGATCTGGTTGAACTTTGTGCCAGCTAGCTCCGGTGCAAGAATGTTTTGCGCTCAGCAAGGGAGGTGATCTCCGGCTGTTGTGTGCTGCTTTGTAACGGGGAGCAGTGCTGGCGATTGAATGCTGCTTTGTCCCTGTGGACTGAGATCAGGAGGGATGAGAACAGAGCAAAAGTCTCACGAAAAGCTCCTTGATTTCTGTGGGAAAGATGCTGGATCACAAGGTTGCTGGAACCTTCTGGAGTGTACCAGAACCCAGAAAACCCTTTCTCAGAATTTACTGCCCTTGTGGAGGAGACAGGCTTAAAAACTTGTTTGTCTTTACATCTTTGGAGGAATGGTGGCTTCAGGGTTATTGAGAAATCTGTATGGTGCTCTATATGGTTGTAGCAAATCCTCTTCCTGAAGGACGTCTCCGACAGCATCTTCTCTGGGGCATATAAAAACTGCCTGCAGTGTCATTATTATATGTTATACCGTGTAGAGGGCAGTGGCCGATCAGTGTCCTGAGGCTTGACAGGACTGCTGTTTGCCATGCTATGCTGGGTGGCTTGAAAGAGCACACAGGTACTGTAACTGGTCTCGAAAAAACTCTCTTGCCATGCTGGCTCTGAGATGTTCTGCCTCTGATCTTCACAGGCAAAGCTTCTGTGCAAATGCACTATCTCTGCTGGAGCTCTTGCTCTTCAAGCTAATTCTCCTCAGTGTTTTTCCTCCTTTCCAGTTTCCGTCTTTCATTCTGTATTCTTCTTCCATGCCAATTTCCACTGTTTCTCACCTGCCTTTTACTGAATTTTTGTGGTATCTCTGCTTTTCCCTTCTTGTACCCTACAGTATCTCCTTCCTTCCTGACCAAGTACTGTGACCTTTGTGCTAGCTTTTGCAATTTTTTCCTGGCTACATCCACAGTCATTGGGGTGGGGTTTGTAAAGCTGCCTTTTCTTTAAAGTCAGTCCTGGGCCTGAAGTCTGCCATGTGGTATATTTAAAACCTCTGGTTTTAAAAATCATTACAAGAAGGCCTAGGAGCAACTGCTTTGCTTTAACAGACAGAATGTCAGCAAACTGCTTGGTTGGCCGAAATGATGTGGTCATTAAATCCCTGTGATTTTTTTTCATTGTCAGGTTGAAGTTCTACCACTTGAGCCTAAAAATAAAGTGCTTTCGATTCTGCATGTGCAGGCAAACAGTCACTTTATGTTAAATGGATTGATTAAATGTTCTGCTTGAGTGTGCTCAGTGAAGCAAGTGCTACCAAAACTGGATCATCTTCTCTGCTGAAACATCCTTTTCATTCCTAAGACTTCTTTTAAGAAATCAGAGGGCCTATTTAAGCTCAGTCTTGAGCATTCAAAATTGGCTGATTTTTGCCAAACTTGATCCTTTTCATGAAAGAGTCACTTGCAATCCAGTATGCATAAATTTAGTAGTGGCTAAAACAAAGTGGCATCAGGTACATGGTGGAGCCTGCACAGCAAGTTTATGCTCTGCCCTTGAAAGTTTGTGATTCTGGCTGATGCCAATATAGTCATGTTTAAGTGAAGCAAGAATTGGGCAGTTGTTTCCACATTGGCTAGACAGTCTGGCAGTCAGAGAGATCACTTGTACTTGGATGTCATGAGGGCCGACAACTTCCTCAGCACCTTTAGCTGCTGCAAAGCTTCCATTTTAATTGTTTTTACAGAAATTGCAGTCTTGAATTTAAATCTTTCTTCAGGCAAAGGTGGATGGAGGTGCGAGCAATTGCTAGCTGCACTGCTGCTGATGGGAACGGGTTCCTCTCTGTTGAGTTAAGGTGGGCAATTACACCAATGTCAATGGAGTAAATCCTTTAACCAGATGATTAAAACTGCTAAACCTACCTGGTCAGGAGAATAGTTTTAAAGTCACAGCTCAAGCCTTCACTTCTATTAGCATTGTCTTGAAGCTTTGACTGGTATCTTAACACTGTAACAGAAACAGTTTCTAGGAAGTGTGTTATTGCCTTCCTCATTTTTTGCTGCTTTTGGTAAAACAGATGGGTTTCAATGTCTCCTTGGTATAGCATTTGCTCTAGATTCCCCCACCCCACAGACACATTCACAGGTTCTTTTTCCCAGAGAAGATAGATAAGTATGGTCGAAAGGCCTCAGACAACTTGCACAGCCCATGCAAAAAGCCCCTTGGCCCTTGACTCGTCATCAGAGCAGTGATTTGGAGCTTTCAGAGGTGTACAACTTCTGATGAAGCAGCCCAGTCAACGGCACATACACAATTGTTTTACAGCTAAATGAGCGGAGATGTTTTTTATAAGCTGCTCTTTTTCTGAAGATGGACACGTTTATCGATTGTTTAAGAGCAGATTTCAAACAGACATGATTGTCGTGTTGGCTTCTGAGTGGAAGGTGCCTGTTTCAAGCTGAAGGGCTTTGGAGAAGTTCCTGCTCTAATATTTATGGCTGTATCCAGACAATTTACACAGCAACATCAATGCAGCCTTAGTTTTTCAGTCAATAAATGACTGAATAGGTCTTGTGGTCTTATCAATTTAAGTGGAACTTGGGCCATCTTTAGCTTTACTTGGGCTGTTTAGCAAAAGGATAGAAACACCAAGGTGCATTTTTGCTGTGCCAGCTGAGGACCTTCTGGTCCCACTGGACTTTCCTACAATCCTCATCACAACTAGGATGGAGGAGCCGTTCAGGGAAGTCCGTTCCTTTGACAGGTAAGTTATAGCTCTGGACATCATCATCTGCCCACTGCTCCCACATGTATTTCTCGCAAAGCAGTATCTGAGTGCTGGAGTACTGGGAGTTACCTGAATTTCCTGCCCTATTATTTACTAATGCTTAGGGAGGTCAGTAGCTTGCCTTCTCCTTTCACAGTTTGCTCATGCCATGTGTAGAGAATTAGATTCCAGGCTGTGTTTTCAGGTGGCTTTGTCCTCCAAGTGTGTTGTATTGTTTCCCTCTTTCCAGATTGAATTATTCTTTCTTATTGAAAATTGAGTTTTCCACGCTTTTATAAACTGTTTGGTTAAAAGTTGGAAGAGATGAAATACTGCACAGTGTGCTGCTTGGGTAGGACCTACAGGGAGTGGACATGTATTCTGAGTTGGTGGGTACTCTCCGAAGAGCCGCGCCAGGTCCCATAAATTAGAGCAGCCATTTAACTGCTGTAAATTGCTCTGGCTTAGGTCAGGCTGAGATCAACTATGATTAGAGAACTGTAGAGCTCTGAGAAAAGCTCTCTGATTTATGCTAAGAAGATTCTTCTGGAAGCAAAATTTGAATTGATATTTTTAATGGGTTTTTGAGACAGAAATGTCTAGGTGAGGGCTTGTTTCCTAACAGTTTGTATTAAATCTGTTGTTGATATTCTGGCGCTTAAATATGTTTACAGCTTCTATAACTGAAAGAAAGAATAGTCTCAGGGTATTTTACAGATCCGTTGAATATCAGCTATGATATGACAGCAATAAACACATCAAACTGTGGCTACTGGAATCATTTATATCCTGTGTATGCAGAGACTTTGTACATCACTGGGCTTTGTGCCTGACAACTGCAAGGATGTTAATTATTATGCTATAATTCATCAGGTGAAGTATCTTGCAGCACTGTTACTAAGCCAAATTCCGAGGCCTTTGCTAGGTCATTAAGCAAAAAGTAAGTAAAGACTAATTTACTCCCTTATTAATCATTGAATTAAATATATTCTGAAGTCCTGTTTTAAAAAGCAATGTACTGCTTGGGTGAAAAGTGAATAAAGTAAAAATGTGTATAAAGAAGAATAAATCCTGCCATCAGTTTAAATAATTTTGGAAAATAATTATTATTTCTACAGAGCCATATGAGCCCAGACCACTTCCTAATTTGAGGAGCTACTAGGCTCACCGGAAACAATGGAGAACGTGCTGGAATTTTACCCGGTAAAGTAGGTCCTGTTCTTTATCTGTGATCTGCTCCCTTCCTCCTATGTTGTGGCTCTGCTGTGGTATGCAACTGGGTACCCTCTTTACTATCCCAGTGTAGATAAGGCATCAGTTTTTCAGATCTCCCCATGCTTAGCCTGGGCTTACAAGCTTCTTGATCTTCTTGGCCTTGGTTTCAAGGCCTTCAAGTTCACGACCTACCTTGGGTAAGACCCTGACCTCAAAAAATGAGCTGTGCAAGGAGTGGCCTCGGCCATCTGGAGATTATTTGGTCCCAGGTATACAAGTGACCTTGTCGTCAGTGGTCACTGAGTCACTTCTCAGGATTTGTGTTATCCTGAAGTGTCTCTGCTCCCTCTAGTGCTCAGGTTAGTTTGTTCTTCCTTGGCATGTGACTGACCAGGGACAGGCTGGTTTTCAGGAATGATTCTCCAGACCACTCCAGTGGCAGTAGCATGGTGTGGCCCTTCAGCAGGAGCCAGGTCCTTCCCACTGGAAGCACTGGTCAACTCCCAGTTTAGCTCCCCAGACCTCATATCCAACTCCTGAACCAAACCCAGCTCTGGCCTCTGGGCTCTCCTTCTTGGCCCATCACTGCTGCCAGTGATGTTTTCAGGCCAGGGCCGTCTCTAGGTTTGAATGCCTTTTGGAAGTGCCAACTCAATGGCTTCCCACAGGGACAGGAGATCAAATCTGGGAGCCTATCAGCTGAGTGGGCTGTATGGTTTTCAGTTTTTTTGACCTGCTTTTGCATCAGTATCTGACAGGCTTAAATCCCACAGTACTGAAGAATTACAGCAAATATTTACTCTTCTTTCTGTTGTGGTAGCACCTGAGAGGCTGTCTCTGAAATGTGAAGTGTGTTGCGCTGAAGCACTGTTTGTGTGCTTGAATTTTAGAGACAGATCCTGCCCCAAGAGCATCCAATTCAAGCGGACAAGGAAGTTGCAGAGAGGTGAATATATTAGGACAAAGTCATGAGGGTGTCTGTAGCAGAGGCAGATATTAAACCAAATCCTCACGAGCTCCCTTCCACTGCAGACCGTGGTACCTTTTGTAAGCAGGCTGCTGTTTTGTCTGGCTGGGCTGAGGGGGGATACATTTTGCAGGCATGTCATGTCTGCCATCACCCCACCAAATGAAAGGAAGTTGGAGAATGCTTTTGTTGCTTTCTTTTTTTTATGTTATATAAGTATGTCAGCTGCTAGGATCATTAGAATGAACTTTTCCCCATATTTCAAAACCAATCACTTGTTTTGACATTTGCAATCTGCTCTTCGCTAGTGTTTTTCGGGTGGTTGTGTGGAAACGAGCAGCCTGCATTCTCTCATTCTGTTTACGTGACTTGAACAGAGAAGTTCAGGCATCTATTAAATTCCCATAGTGAGACAAGCGCTGAAACCCGAGCTAGGTAAGATTTCATGCATCTTTCCTAATATTTATTGTTCAGTGATTTAAAGCATATAAAGTAATCAAGTTTGGTGGGTAAGAAGTGCATTCCAGCCTGTTCCTATTATTGCCCCATCCCTGGCAGTGTTCAAGGCCAGGTCAGATGGGGCTTTGAGCAACCTGGTCTAGTGGAAGGTGTCCCTGCCCATGGCAGGGGAGTTGGAACTAGATGATCTTTAAGGTCCCTTCCAACCCAAAACGTTCTGTGATTCTATGGTGGGACAGCTGAGGAGGGAAATACTAGTGGGTAAGCAGAGAATTGCAGCAGAGATGGAGCAGGGAACTGACAAGAGCTGGCTGGTACCAGAGGTAGTTTCTTTTCTACTGAAGTGTCTATTTCTGGCTCATGCATATTATGGCACAGATATTTCCCAGAAGATAATGTGGCTTTTATTTGAAGCCAGCTCTTTCTGCTGACTCCAGGTGGAAAGCCAGGGTATTTGGGTTATGGGCTTATATGTGCGAATCGCCTTCAGTGTAATAGGGAAAAAGGGCTCAGTTCTGCTCTGGGTATTATGTAGGGCTGATTCCTGAAGTTGGGGTGGTCAACCTGTGGCTTTTGAGCCACATGTGGCTTAAACACAATACAGATGGGGTAGCTTTGTGCAGCTGGAGGTAGATCTGTGCTGAAGGAGGTGCTGTGGGATGAAGGGAGAGATAAGACACTGTTGACCAGGGCCCCAACAGCAAGGTCAGCCCAAGATCATCCTGTAGTGTGGTGGGGAGCAACAAGCCTTTGGGTAGCTGCTGACCCCTACTTGTGAGCCCTGTTTGGAGATCCCCTGTCTTTTGCTCTCTGAAGAACATAGTTGCTGGATCTCAGCTAAATGGAAGTTTGGGGTATGCTGCCCGCAGTGCTGGCCTCCCTGTGGTAGTTCCTTGCTGTTTAATTACAGTGGAGTTGTTTTGTGTAGGCTTTACAAAGTTAAGTATGGGATGGTCTAACGCTATCGTCTATAAGGAGGCATTGTACAAGGCTAGTTGGCCAGTCAAGCAGGTGCTTTTTGCAGTATCTAAAGCTGTCCCAGGGCTGCCAATGATCCTTTTTAGCTCTGGGGAGTGCAGCAAGGCTGGGATGCTGCTGGCTCCTTGCTCTGGCTCCTTGCACTGAGGTCAGGGAGATTTGTGCTGCAGACAGTTTCTGTGAGGCTGTCAGCTGTCTGAGGGTGTTTTGATGTGCTCGCAGGATACCTCGTCTGCCACTCCGTGGCTGTTTTGTGACAGCAGAGGTGCACCGAGCAGCCAGAGCCAGGGTCAGTCTGTGTAGGGGCTCTGCACTGCAGTTTAGGAGCTGTCGCTATTTATCTCTTCAGAGCTGCAGTCAGAGACCAGAATAAGCTTTAACTGCTGTATAGACAAGAAGGCACACCAGATTAGACCTGTGATTTGTCTTCAGCTGGGTTCAGCTTCAGATTTGTCAGAGAAGAATGTTTAGAAACTAGTCACCGGATGCCTGATACATTAGTATTTTGTTCATCATGAACAAATAAGCTGCGGAAAACTGGGGAATACATGTGAAGGAGTATAGTACTATGGTGCAGAAAGGTCATGTTCTGCCAATGCGAGCAGCATATGGGAAGAAAAAAATAACAGTATAGAACATGGTTAACCTTGGTCACAAATTATGTGCCTAGAGCTGAAATCCATCACTGTTATAGCTCTGCAAGTGGAGAGAGATACAGGGGAAACTGTATGAATAAGAAAACCCAGTTGCAGCAGCTGTTGTTGTGCCATTCCTGTCTTCTCTGGCTTAGGAAAGTAAGTGAGCTAAATCTAGGGACAGCCTTGACAGATCCCTGTGTGTGCCTATTCCCCTCTGCCTCCTTTATACCCATCCAAGTGCTGCTGTAAGGCTCACTGCCTTGGAGTGGTGCATCTACTGTATCTTTGTTCTTTTTAGCTCCTTTCTTTTCTACCGCCTCAGATGTAACTTATGTGCCTGCCTTTGTAAGGGCTCTGATGACCTATCCATGTCCTGTCTGCAATCTCCTGGCTGTCTTTGGTCTGCAGTGCTGCTCTTCATTGCCTGTTTAAGACAACTTCTCACAAAGTACCTTCACACTTTAACCTCTGCTGCTCTTTGTATGAGGGAGACATCCTCTAAGCAGCCACATCCTTTCTGCTTGTTTCTCAGATCTCTGCCTAAAAATCTCATCCCTTGCTGTGCCTTCGAACCTTCACAGCAGTCCTGTAACCTGTCACCTAATACCTGAAGGCAAACTCATGGGACTGTTTCTCAAGACTGACCAGACGCTCTGCTTTGTGTCTATGTTCTTGCTGCCTGTGGGAACAGAAGCCCTAAGCTGGGTGACTTCCACAGCAAGCAGTTGTGTTAAAAAAAACAGTCAGCTTTCCTGAATATTTTCACTCTATGTCAGCAGAAGTGTCCTGAAACTCCTGCTTTTCATCAGGCACCCTGGGGAAACCTTGCTATGAAATACTCTTTCTCCCTTGATGCAAAACACTTTGAATCAAAAAGATAAAGTGTTTCCAGTTAAGTTTTTTGACCATGGCTACCACAGTGGGGTGCTGGCTTGTCGGACTGATAATTGTAATATGCGGTCATACAGTCTGTCTAAACCGCCCTTGCTTTGGAGTTTGGAGTTCATCCAGAGCAGGACAAAAGTTCTGTCCTGGGATGCTGTTGAACTGTACTGTATGTGAAAGGTGGTGAAGCAGAGACCTGCTGGGTTTGATCAGTTGTAATGGTCGGTACAGACCCAAATGGCATGCGTAGCCATAATGGGGAAAAACCCCACCCGACCCCACTAAAAAAAACAACCCCCAAAACCCAACAGCTTCCTTTGCAGACTAGAGGGTCTTGTTCTCCTTGACACGGCATCTTTGTTCTCAAAGTGAAGCTGTAGCCTTTGCCCACTGGATGCACAATGCCAATGCATGTGCAACATGGCGACACCCAGGTGGAGCTAACACAGGTCTAAGCCTTGCTAAAGCCTTGCTAAATGCAAACCCACACATCTCTGCAGTCGGATCGCCACTGTGTACGAGATCCTGAGCATGCTAGCTCTTGTTTCCAGAATAATCACCCTAAAATGTTCTTTGTTCTTTGTATGGATTGTCTGGCTCGTAGTTCACAAATGAGTTTTGCCATGTCTAGTGCACACAAGCAACTCATGGGGGGGTTAAAAAGCGACCCAGCCTTGGATTGCCTTGAGGCCCTGTCTCTCTGCAGAGACTACTCACAGGGAGCTGTGTAGACAGCTTAGCCCTGGGTTGTCTGATAAACCCTAAACTAAACAGGGTGGTGGCTGCACCATTCAAAGAACCAAAACCTGAACTGAGCCTTGAAATCCCTTACCAAATAGTGTGCCCTGAGCCTCAATCTGACCACTTTTCAGTTGCCTGAGGAAGCAAGGTAAGAAAAAATAAAGCTGGAGGGTTTCAGTTTCAAATGACAACCTTGTGTATTTGATCAATCACAGACCAGCAAAGGAAAGATAAGGGGAAACTCCAGTCAGATATACATAATCCATATAGGCATATATCATAATCTACTCAGACATAGTCATACACACCATTCTACAAGTCAGGGGATAAAACCCCTAAGATTCAGGTTGGAAATGGGGGAGTCACTTTTCCAGCTATACAGTTGGCTTGTGAGGGAGACCCTTCCCCCCCTTGATCGGGACGCCAGTCGAGGTAGCTTCCCTGGGACTGAGAGCCCTTACCTGGAGGGGTAAGTGAATATTATTTATGCTTTAAGTTTGTAAACACGTGTGTGCTTGTGGTTGTCTGAGTCGCTTGTGGTTGTAATAGTGTACTACTCTTGCCTTAAAAATTGCAGAGTGCATTCCTCCATTGTATCAGTAAAACCTGCAATAGTGGCGTGTTAAGTCTGTAAGTAAAGTTCAAATAAATCATTTGCTTGAACCTTGCAGTTAAGTCCATTTCCGCCACATTATCTTTTTACCTGCTAGAGTAAATGTTATGGTAGATAACACAGCAAAGAGAGGGGCAGCAGCTGATCCTGTGACATGTCAACCTGCTTTTGATATGCTTGGTTGTGCTTCCACAGGTATAAATGCAGGGGGAAAAATATCAAAAGGACTTGAAATATTCCATGTTTGTTGAGCTCAGATACCTCATCTGAGTCTCTGAAACTGGTAAATAGGTGCTGAAGTCAAAGCAGTCAGTCTGTTAGTATTTTCCTCCTGTGAAGGGCTCTGGTAGGTGCCCTCAGAATGCTGGCGGAACATGGCTTGAGGTGTCTAATGGGGTTCAAGGTGTCTAACTCAAGGCAATGCAGATTTTGAAAACCTTGGCATCAAATTTTGCTGGGGAGGAAACTTTGACAAACGAAGCAGTAGAGGAGGGGGGAAAAGAGAGGAGGAAGACTGGGAAATGAGCTCTGACTCTGCAAAGCGGAGCGCGGCCTGGATGTGGCTATCATGGGAGTCCTCCAGTTCCGCTCCTGCCAATCACCTCTGCCTGACCTGCCGAGTTGAGCCATCCGGCTCCATCCCTTTCCCCAAAGCTCCCAACCCAGGATCCTCCTCTCTCTGCCCCTCCTCTCTCAAAGCAGTTGAAACCTCAGTTCCTCGTGCACTTCCCTGTCAGCTGTTGTTGTTCTGAGTTGAGCACTGGGTAAGTTGATTTAAAAATGCAGCCAGTTCTGTCTGCAGGCATCTGGCAGGCTGGGGCCTGAGGTGGAACAAGGGAATAGCTCTGAGGTTTGTGCTGCTTCTTCCTGCCCTAGCTGTGGTGCCTGCCCTTGTAGGTCTCTGGAGGGAACGGATGAGTGGCATTCTCAGCGTTCTGCAGTTGCTACGTGGGGCTGGGGCACAGATGGGTCCTGTTTCCCCACGGTCACGGGAGTAGAGCATGCTCATTATGGCTTTGAAGACAGCAGAGGACTGGATGTGGGCAATAGTTTTCAAATTGCCTGGTGATTTTGGGGTGCTGCACTGTAAAGACTATTCCTTTTTCAGAGGTGAAGTCCCATTATCTTCTGAAAATCAGGCCCATTTCAGCTTTCACAATGCATAGACCCCAAATCAGATGTGGGTTTTTTTAACAAAGCCTAGCTTGGGAAATGTCCCTCGAGACATTTGTGAAAGATTCTTGCTTGCAAAGCTACCTACTGATGTGCTTCTAATTAGTGTAATCACATTATTTCAATGATGCCTCCAGTATAAAGGATTTTTTTTTCTTTTTTCCTAATACAAGGTGTTTGTACTTGGATTTTCTTTGGAACTGGGTGTCATGATTAGAGTTTCTGCAGTCTTCTAGGGAGCATGTGTTGCCTCTTTAACAAAGGGTGTATGAGTAAGGCAGAGGCAGTTTGTCTCTCTCCCCTGCCATGAAGTGCACTGGAGAGCAGCGCTGAGGGTCAGGTTGGTTTTAATTCAAGCCTTTACAGGGTTCACTTGGCTGTCACTGTAGTTGTAGTGTTCTTCTGGCAATTTTAAGTTTTTTACACTGACCTTTAAACTGTAAATATCTTTTGGGAACCAACTGACTAGTATGGGGATTTTTTTGGTGCAGTTTGTTGTTTTTTCTTGGGCTTTTTGTTTGTTTGTTTTTTTAATTTGAATCATTAGAGCAGGAGGAGGAAGAAGACAGGCTTGAGATGAAGATACTGGGCAGCAGGTGAGGTCTCAGTTCAGTTTGGGGTTTGACCTGTCTTCATCCTTGAAAAGGATGTGTGGACTCGTATCTGCAACTGTACTTGGTACCTCAGCTGATGAGAATAAAGTGCATGGATATCTTTGGGGGTGCATGAAAACAGTTATACCTCCTTTCTCTTCCATCTTAAGTATTTCTCTGGTATCTCTTTGCATGCAGCCTCTTTGGGCCAGGAACCAGCTCTTCTTGGTTTACCCACAGTGCCACATACAGTCAGGGCTTGTTCCCGTTACACAAGCAGTAATGAAGCAGAGCTTCATGGCTCTTTTCTGTTGACAAAGATTTGGCCTTGACATACGTTGCCCTAAAGCATGGCGGCCGGTGTGATTTCTAGGAAAAACAGAAAAGAGACAGTATGTTCAAGTCTTAATATTACTGCTTGTACTGTAGGCGTGCGAGCCGAGGGTCACTGCACTCAGTCGGGCTCACGGTGCTGGGTTGTGCTGCCTGTGTTACCCTCTGAGGTTTCTTCAAAACAGGCACCTTGGGCACAAAGCCCTCATGAGGTCCTCTCTCATGTTGTAGGTTTGAGAGACCCAGGATAGCTTGGCTGTCATTCTGACTGATATGTAAATTGTAGTGAGGCACTTCTGCCTTCCCTCCCACTCCCAAAGTTTCCTGAAAAACAGAATCTAAAGATGAGTTACGTTTTGTCTGGGAGCATACCGCCTGCTGCGGTACATTGGCTGGCAGAAAAAAGCATATTTGGGCTCAGGTTCTAAACCCAGCAAGGTGAATACTAGAACTGCCATCGATTTCAGTAGGGCAGAGTTTTACTAATTTTTTTTTTGCATAGGAACAAAACCTAAAAGACTAAAATTATCCTGGACCAGAGTCTTGTTCTCTATTCTCTGGTAGCTGGTGTTTGTGATACCTGTTCAAAAAGCACATGAAGCATTACACTTTCCTAACCTGGCACCATTTCGTACACTCCTGATGCATACTTTGCACAGAGAGAAGTGAAAAAAATGAGTCCAGAAGCTGAAAGGCTTTTGAGCCAGGTCCCTGGTGTGCAGAAGGTCAGGATGGCCAGAGGAGAGATGGCTTTTAGAGGGCTTGCAATCGCCAGTGCTTCTTACTCTGGAAAACTGGAAGGAAAACAATACAAACTTTGGCTCCCCAAATGCTGGCAAAATCAGCAAGAAAACCTGTTTATGTTGACTTTTGTTAAGATCATTTAGAGCAGGGGTAAATAGTGGGCCAGTACACACATTAGTTGATTGATGAATGTGGTTAACACCATTCAGTAGCTGTATTTTCAAAGATCAGGTCTATGATGCTTTATAACTTTATTCGTACCTTGATCTCCATAAACCTGCTGACTTTCAGTTCCTTCCCAAGGGACTGAGCTGTGATGATGCTGGACTGTTTTTCTGACTTTCTTTACTGGAGGATCTCAGAACAGTTCTTAGGAATTAGTTGTCTGATTTCTTTTCCTACACCCATACGAGGCAGATAAATACCATATGCACAACTCCCAGCTGAATTGTCCCAATTCACACATATGGACTGGAGGTTTTACATAGGCTGCTTACAACAGATACTTAATTAATGTAATGTGACTATCTGAGTGTCTGTGCTTAAGACAACAATGAGTAGTTTGAACCATTTACTACCCAGAGATCTGGTGTCCTATGTGGAGAGAGGAGCGGTCAGTGCCTTGAACCGCCGAGCTCAACTCAATCCTTGCTGCTCAGGCGAGCTCTCTGATGCTGACTGCTGTCGGATGGAGTCTTTCCATGATCAGGTATCCATGTCAGTGCAGCAGCACCGCGAGGTCCCTTCAAACCTTAATGATGAAAGGCAGAGGGAAGCATCACCCTCTGGTAATAAGCAGAGCACAGCACTTTGATGTTTTCCTTGAAGAAGTCAAATGGGAAGTTGCATTGCCTCGTGGGATTGATTTGCTAAACACACATATATTATTATGGGGTTGGGGAGGGGGGATGTCAGAGACTATTAGGAAAGTCTAATGGCTTTGTGAGAATTGCACTGGCAAGGAAATACGGTGTCTCTGGGAGCTGGCTGTTCATGAAAAGGGGAGTCTTTATGCTTTTAATTAGACACACAAAAATGAGTGAGGACAGGATTCCCTTCCAGACCTGATCCCGAAGGGGTCATCTAGAGGAACCCGTCTCCCTCCATGACCAACGAAGAAAGGGTGCCTCAGCGGGATGGTGTGAGCTGCCCTGTGCTGGGCAGGGCTGGTGGAGGGGGTGACACAGCTTTACTGTGCTTTCCACAGGCAGCCTCAGTGGGACTGTCTGGAGATGTTTGGATGGGCATAGCCAGATGGCAAAGAGAATTACTGGGAAACCTTGCAACCCTTCTTCCTTCAAATACTGATGATTCTCCCTGTTTCTAACCAGAGCAGACTAAGCACTGCCTGCAGGGCTGTCTTATGTGCAGGAAAATCCATCTTCGAGTTGTGTAAATCTTGCTCAGTATGTGTCCCTCCCTTGTCAATTAATTTACAGGGAAATACCTTTTAAGATGAGCTGAGCTACGTTTGTCAAACTTCAATAGCGTATTTGCTTATGTAAGGGCAGCAGTTTCCCTCCTGGATTTTGCCCTCAAAACCTGCAGTGTGACCATTGCACACATCTGTTTCAGTGCTACTGGCAGCGCAGCTGAAAATCTCTCCCTTGCTGCTGTCAGGGAACAGCTATAGCCTGCCTGTGGCCATGTGTGAGAGAATTACCGTAGCTCTAATCTGATACACACTCAGTAACTCAGAGCATGGAAAGATGTTGGAGCAGACAGTAAAGCTTGAAAAGCTTGCAGACTCTTTCAGACTGAGGTGGTCAACTTGTATTAGTTGTGGTGGCCTCTGGGAACAGGACAAGAAGTAAAAGGCTTAAACTGCAGTCCTGCAGAGTTACGGTATCTCTTCAGGGCAGTGAATCTCTCAAGCAGATTGTGGAGTTGTTACTGGAGGGTTTAAATAGCAGGCCAGGCACACATCATCCTTGGGCAAGGCCGAGTGGATCCTTCACTGTGCTAGAGAAATGGATTGAGTGACCTCTGGAGGTGTCTTGTTAGCCCTGTTTTTTGTGATTCAAAGCTGTACCTCCATACCCTCTCAGCATTGGTGGCCACCACCAGATACGTCTCGGAGAGCTGGCAGAAAGCAGAGGCAAGGTAAAATGTGTTTCATGTCACTTTTATGGTGATTAGTAAGAGCCGAGATTGGGTCTTGAAGCATTAAGTGTGCTGTCTGTCAAACCAATATTATCACTATTGAAAAATTTCATATTAGGGAGGTTATGCTCATTTACTTTGGAGCTTTGGCCAAACATCAGTGGTCCAAATTGAAGTGCCATATAGATTTGTTCAAACCATCACAATAATATTTCCCAAAGGCTGGCTCTCAGCCTTCAGCAATGCTGGTCTAGGTGAGTTGTAGTATTGGTGTTCTACCCTTTAGGTGCAAATCCAGTGTTGCTTGCGTGTTCTGGATCGCACGGTCTGTGTCTGTGTACAGCCTCAGACCCAGGCAATTTCCATGCAGTATTTTTAGTGGGTGAGTGACCAGTGAAAAGTCCTAAATCTGGAAGTGACTAAACTTATACTTCAATGTTGGCTAAATACTGAAGGGAATTTTAACATGGTGTATGAATAATTAACACTAGCTATCAGTTTACAGCAGTTCTCTTGCTAAGACTAAGCACTATGCAGAGAAAGTAAAATAAAAATCACCCTTTAAAATTTCCTAAAGGGAAAAGGAAAGGTAAATAATTACCTAACCCCCTGAGATTCTCGTAAAGTCAGAATCTGCCATTGAAATGACTGAGAAAAAACCCAGCCTCCATCTAAGTCAAAGATTTTTAATTGCAGCAAAATTGGGGAATTCAGTTAAGATTCCCAGAGCAAATTCTAGCTGTGTTTCCCCGGTTACACTCATCTCCTTTCATGATTATACATTTTAAAGGCAGTGACCCAAAATGCTGCATGTGCACCCAGAAAGTTCCAAGGAAAGTGCAGTTTGAAGGTAAAATTTAGTATAAAAGCTAGAAGTTGTATCTACATTTCCTGGAGAAGTAACTATGTAGTGTTCTGAGCGTGCATCGCTTTCTTCTGTTGTGCTACTGCATGGGGATGAAATACTTATACTTGAAGGTAGAGAGTCGGAGTTGGTGCTGCAGCTTTGCATCTCTGTCTCTTGATGTTGTACAATTCAAGGTCTTGATTTTGCTTTCACCGAAAGCCTTATCTGTCTTTTGTGATAGATTTCCTTTTAAAGCAAAACAAAGAACACAGTTTTGGATTAAATATGTCATCAGAAGATTGTACTGCTGTGCATGCTGATTATCATAAAGAAAATACTGAACAGATTATACTTAGACTCTCTGAAGAAATTCACCTCCAGGCTGAATGCCAATGTGAGAAAAATTGGCTTGAAAGAGAGCAGTTTTGGAAGGTGATAAACCCCTGGAAATAGGATGAAATTTCCAAATGCTCCAGAACTGTAACAAACAGCTTATGGTAATAAAGAGTTGGCAAGAATAATCCCTGTTTGAGAAGAGCTTCTAGAGGATGGAACAAAATAAAGTCACTTAATATCAGTTGCAAGTCTAGCCTCATTAGTGAAGTCACTTTTTTCAGCTAGAGACTGGTTCATCTCTGCACAGGGGGAGGAATGAAGGAGAGACTTGCCTGTGTGAAGGCAGGAGATGCACCCAAGGATTAAGTTCCCCATGGACTCAAATCTCCTTTCAGGAGTTCCCCATCTTGGCACTGGTGCTTAGATGGGCTAGGTGCCTGTGCCCTGTGTGTACGTCCACCGACTCCCCTATAGCTGCTAGGGTGCTGAGCCCTGGGTAGGGTCTGTCTTGGAGGAGGGAGGTCTGAGCAGGGTTTGGTTTGGTAGCTTCTCTCCCCAGTTGGCCTGAGGTGTCTGGGACCAGCTGGTAGTTTGTCATTCAGGACTTGTGCCTGGATGAGCAGCTAGCCTGGGCCAGCCAGCGCCTGGGTTATGCTGTGAAGTGTCTCATGGGTTGGAGAGGGGGTTGAGGAATAGACGGCAGGAGACAAGCAATAAAGCAGACGTGGAAAGGAGACCACAGCCAGGCTGTGGGCAATGAGGAGGTAAGCTCCCAAGGGAGGTCGGTGAATGAAGTTGCCTACACCCATGCTCCTACTGCACTCCTTGCCCTGTCATCCCAGGCGTGCTCTCTGTTAGGAGCGTTGTGGGGACCCACCAGAGGGTCTCTCCCCCAGAGCATTGGTCCACGTGAGGACGTGGTGTCCCTGCTGCAGTCCTGGCATCCCAGCTTGATCTGGTGGTACAGCAAGGAAGCTGTTTGTACTTCCCCTCATTGCTGCCTCCCTGACATGCTGCAGAGCAGCTCCTGCAGCGAGGACAACCATTTGCAAAGGGCTGATGGGAGCAGCAATGTGGCTGTTCCTCTCCGGCACCTCCATGTCCTCCTTCGTTGACTTTGAGGGCACGGTCTCCTAGCAGTGACCGGCTCCTGATGCAACAGAGATCAAAGGCAGAAACCCACTGTTGGCTTGCCAGCTACTGATTCTTTCAAATGTATTTGCCACAGTGATGATCCCTACTTGTTCTGCAATGGGGTCACCTTGAAAAGTAGTTCCTCGTGCAGGGTTCATTACCTGCATGGCCACGTGATTCAATTAGGTTCATTTGGTGACTAATATCTGGTAACATCCATCAGAGTCAAGCTGCTTAGCAGAGAACAGCACAGTGTATAAATCTCTTTTCCTTCTGTCACTGCCTTTCAACAACAAGCTAATTCCATTTAATACATAATGGTAACACTTAATTGGTGATATAAACTGAAAGGAAATGGGCAAAAATGGATACAAATGTATCTTGGCTCTGATTCAGTTGGTCCTTTACTTCCTCTGGATCTGAAGAGGAATATTAGAAAGGGACAGTGTGTGAAAAGCCTCATCGGGTGAGTGCCAGTGAAAATATACTGTCTTAATGTAGCTGTGGTCAGGGAATCTGATGGCTCTCTACTGCACAAAGCAGGATGCTTAGCACGTTTCCCTTCAAGTAAGGGTGTTTTGGGGCATCTTTCTGTATTTGATTTCTTTCTCTCTGAATTTGTTCCTAACTCTTAAATTATTTTCTTTTAAATTGTTCTTTTCTTTGGAATAATGAATAATTTAGTCTCATAAAATGTAAGAAACTCTATTCTCCCAGATTGGCTTCAAATGTATTTTGAAACCTCAAACCCAACTGCTTCATCAGGTGCAGAATTACAGCAGTATGTCACTGCAGACTTTTTGTCTTCCTGCAAATTTATCCAGATACAGTGTCTGCCCCAGAGCATGTTGTGGGAAGCTGACTTCATCCACTCGCCCGGCTCCATTTGGCACTGCCTTGAGATATTGATTTATGACCTTGCAGCCTGGAAAGCATCGTGTGCAAGCAGGAGGCATGAAAAACAGAAGACTGCAGCTTGAGCTGGAGGCGTTGCAGGTTTCCAGTGAATTTACGGTGCAAGTGGGGTGAGTTTGTGCTTGGAGGTGAGGTGTCCAGATCCAAAGGGTGGCTCGAGAGTTCACAGGTGCAAGTACCAGCAATGCTTTAGTGACACAAGAGGGAGCTATGGACTCTCCTGAGATACAGCAAGGTTCACCCAGGCATAAAAGACACGTGTGAATGGGCAAGAGAAGAAATCTTGGAGTACAGCAGCCTCTGGAAAGACAGACCAGGCATCTGTTGTGCTTGTACTTTTAGGGTTACTTTGCTCCTAGTTAACCCTAAACGACCTGAAGAGGAAGTTGGAAGGGCAGACTTCTTCCCTGGGGAGTACAGATAAAAAATAAGAGATGGTTGTTCCCTGAATCTGGTGCCATTGTGGGCATGTGAGTTAGGAGTTAGGTGTGGGGAATTACAGTTGCTATCCAGATGTTAAGCTTCATTGCTTATTCATTCCTGTTTATTTTAAATTACACCTGTTTGTAATTCCAGGTGATAAATGGTCAACTCTTTAAAATTTGCTTTACGTGAGGTGGTTTTTCTGCCTTTGTCTTACAAAGCAAAGGATTGCCCTGGGGGCAAATGCTAGTCTTGGACACAGGAGCATGAAGTTTGTCTCCCTACTTATCTGTGTGGGCTACGCTGTGGGCTGCGTGAGGTATGTTGCTCAGGCCTCGACCTGGAAATGAGACTTAGGGGGAATTTAAGATGGGAACCTAAGCAGGCATTCCTCCAAACCCTTGCCTAGTTCTGTAAGCACCAGTTTCATCAGCAGAGCTTCCTAGAGGCTTCAGATCAGCTGCCGGGCAAGTCCAGGGCTATCACCACTACTTGATACTCTGCAGTCTCTCATGTAAGGCCAGCCAGCATCTTCAGAGCGGGCAGGGACATGCCTGCTCATTTCAGCAGCATGCTTTACACACAGCACAACGCTTTGCTTCAAAATCATGCCAGGGTGGAGAAGCAGCGTACATACATGCATTGTGGCGTAGCAGTTAGATCACTTTCCAAGATGTAAAAGTCATTGTCTCAATGACTTCCTCCAAGCTGACCGCTCAAGATATGAGACTTTGGGCATTATGAAGATATCTATTTATCTGTATTTAATTCACCATCCTTTTCAAGGCCTGATTTTTGAAAAAAATAGAAGTTGCTTATTTCTGCTGGACTTTGTAGGCTTTTTGGTATTTGATTATGGATGGGCAAGGGAGGATTGCAGATATCCAATTTTCACATTCCCTGGCTCAGCCTCACCTTCTGGATAATGGCATTGCTCAAGTTATCAGGTGGTCTGTAGGTCTGAGCACTGTCAGCATCCCTTGACCATTGGTCTGTTCCCTGTCCAGTGTCTTGGGCTCTGCCTCTTCTCAAATATCCAGTGTATTTTTTCATGAACAAAATTGCTGCTTTCCCTCCCCCTCTCTGCTTTAAAGCTTTTTAAACACCTCTTGCATTTTTGTCCTCGTTCCTGCCTTTCACCCCAGTTCCTGGGTGGATACTATGTGCTATACTTGATACAGTCTGAGCTATAAATAAGAAGCAGTTTGTTGGAAAGTAAAATTAGCAGGCCAGATTTTCAAACGCGCATCTAAATCTGTGCCTAGCCACCTCAGAGTGTACATGTCCTCATTTTCTGAGGTGCTGAATCTTGTTGTTATCCCTGATTTCAATGGGAATTTGATGCTCAGGACTCCTGGAAATCAGGTCACTTTTATATTTGGGTCCTGAGCGTGGATGGAGGAGCCTGATCTCCACCACTGTGTTATCGGTGGGGAGACTGAGTCATGGAAAGGTTGGAAGCTTGCCCCAGGTCAGTCCCTTACGTAGCAGCAGAGTGAAGTAGGGATTTTGGGGAAGGAAGCTCCTTCCGTATATGAGGGATAATATGAGATTCTCAATGAGTGACCATAGACTCACTTACATCCCCACAGTGAAACCTTGCAAGTCCTTGAATTCACATCTGCCACTTCACTTTGGCTTTCGTGAAATATGGTTGTAGGCATTTGTCAAAGCTGGAACCATTACCCTGATCTGAACATTGCCGAAAGGAGATCATTTGCAGATCTGCTGCAGGAATGTTGGTGGTGAGTTATGGCTGGAGGTTAACCACAGAACTTTGTCTCTTTGTAATTATCCTAATGGGGTGTCAGCTCTGTTCTCTTAGAGTTGCTGGAAGCGTTGTTGTCCATGGGAGTTCAACAGGGATTCAGTTAGGAGACTGAGTGAGAATTTTTTTAATAAGAAAATTAAATCTGGAATTCAGGCACGTGGAAGAATAAAGCTGTGAGTATATCATGGCAGCTCTCGGGTTAGTCTTCAGATCAAATTAGATTACCCAGCTGTGTGTATAGCACTGAGTTACCACACTAACGAGCCCAACTAGAAATGCCCACAGATAGATTTCCTGGTCTTTGATTTTTGACACGCAAAGAACTGATGAAAATTGGAACAGGGACAACTTGGTTGTGCTCCTGAAAATGCACTCTGCTGGGGTGCTGCTCACTGAATAATGCAGTTTGTGTTTTAAGAGTGTGTAACACACTGGCATTACCCCAGTGATTTAGCTGTTTGAGATCATAGTTTCCAGCCAGTGTTCCACTAAGGCAAAGGAAAATACTTCTGAGGTGCAGGTTATCATATGGATTGCTTCCTGTATCAAGGAGCTAGTACCCTGCCGTAAAACAACCAAAATACAGCTGTTACTGCTCGGGAAAATAGCAGCTATGTGTCTTTCTTTCCTGGGGTGGAAGCATTCACTAATGCCATCTAAACAGCTGCCGTTGCCCTGTGCCGTGCTCTGGTTCCTGGGGCTGCCTCTGTGGCCAGTGCAGCTGCCACATGTTAAAGCTAAGGCAGATTGAGTGGATGCTGGGGACCCTGCCCAGTGCTTTTCAGCCTTTTTTTGAGCCATGCTATGCACTCAGCACACGCCGCTGAGAACCAAAGGATGTATTGCTTAGCAGCTCTGCAGCCTGCCCTAGCCTTCACGCTAACAACACCTGCTGACCGAGGCAGGCGTTGGGAAATGGGCAGAGAAGCAATTAATCTTTTCTAGTTTACGAAGACCTATAAATACAGCAGGAAGACCATAAAGGAAGTGGACCCCATGGCTACTTTACCCATGCCACAGTAGCTTATGCAAGAGAGCATCGTCAAGGGAGATGATGCATTTGTTCTGATCGAGTCTCCTTATGATGTCTCCTTGCTCCAGGTCAAGTTGGGAAAACAGGGGCTCCACAAGTGGGAGAAATGGCCAAACCTCACTAGAGTGCAGACATCACTTTTGTCTTTTTGCTTTGTGCTTTAGAAAAAAACCTAAGCATTGATTGCCTGCAAGCAGAGTAAGAGGGAGCTGCAGCAACAAAGGGAAGGAATGACAGAAGAGGGGCTAGTTCGATAGATGCTTGTTGACACTGCAAAGAGAAATAGTTGCTTCACCTGCCACCAGGAAAATAATTTTGGGCTTTTGACTGTGTTTTTGGCAGCTGTGCATAGCACAGCTTTTGTAATTAAATTGAGCCTCTGGTTAGGAAGGCACAGGTTGAAGATGATAAAAGCTGCAGAGGATGTGGTTGCTGGATTTCTCATTTCTACAGATAGGTAACCCAGGGCGCTGCTCTACAAAACCAAAACATAGATAGAGTAGCAAGCAGAAAGATGTTTCCATGCAGAGCATCCAAAAGAGGTTTTCTTTGTTAGCTCAAGAGCCTCCAACTTCTCCCTCCAAAGCCTCCTGTGTGCTCGTACGCCAAGACGAGTACTTGGCATCCTGCTCCACTGCTCGGAGCTTTGCTGGAGGAAGAACAGCTGCTTCAGTCTATGTTTTTCCATGCCTTCTCCCAACACAGCTTTTCTTTCTTTGGGAAGAGCTTTTAAATAGCTACTTTAAGCAAGCAGGGATTACAGGAAGAGGAGGTTAAAGCTGAATTTGACTTCTGTGACTTCCGAAAGCTTTATCTTGGAGAGCTGGTCTCCTATGAATGCTGTGAAGCCACAGCACCAGTGGCTTCAAGCTTGCTCACAGACAGCCGTCCTCCTCCCTCCTTATTGCCTCCTTGCTTCTCCTCTTGGGCTGCTGCCCTCCATCCTGCCCTTTGCCTTTATCTTCATAGCTGACTTCTCAATCCTGCCTGTGCCCAGCGCCTTCCCAGAGCTGCCTCCGTGCTGCACTGCTTCCTCTGTTGCCAGCCCCCTCCTGCTGCATCTTTCTGGGGTTCTTCATGGTGGTACCTGGTCTTGTGGGGACTGGGAGCTCCTGAGCCCAGAGCTCAGTAGCTTGTGCTCCTCTGGAAGGAATGAGGACTAAGTTTTGAGATCAGTTTACAAACTTAGGCCATGATGCCAAAGGCTGGTGTAGCCTCATCCCTGGCCTGTGCATGCTTAGCCATTTGTTCCTGTCTTGCTTTTCAGCTCCTCACTTCAGCTCTTCACCATCACAAGGTCATTTGGGGACCAGGTTAAAACTAACTTTCCTTTTGCCTATGTCAGAGCTTCCCTCAGCAATGCTCCACAGCTCTGGGGGATACTTGAGCCAGGCAGGGAAATCTCAGCTGTCCAGGCTTACGCCAACAACACTTGGGTGTTGTCTACAGCATAAGCCAAACCCCAGGGCTGACTGGCACTGCCAGGCTTGAACCTTGTGCCTGTTCCTTGCTGTGTGACAGGCAGAGCGGTTCTGTGAGCCAGTACGTCCCTCTGCCCTGGCTGCTTGTGGGAGAGATGCTGTGTTGTTCCAGCAATGGCAGGAGACAGCCGGCCTGGGCTGCTGGCTGGTGTCCTTGCATGCCAGCTGGCCTCATAGTGCTGCAATGACAGAGCACAGAGCCTACATGCACATGTACATGCATGTGTGTGTATATATACGGCTATACACATATCCTCTATATATAGACACGCAATGGCACAGGCATGCTCACGGGCCAAAGAAAACGAAGCCAAAACTTCATTAGCTAGAGCGCTACTCCAGATCACTGTAAAGACCACTTGCTAATATGCATAAAATCCTTGTCTCGGGTGGGCTGTCCTGTGCCTCTCTCCCTTTACATTTTTTTATTGCTTTTGGCATTCATGAGATTCATACTAAACACCCAGAATCCCACAATGGAAAGAGCAGGGGCAGGGGAATATATCTAAAAGAGAAAGGAGAGAGAAAAGAACAAGTGGAATGAAACCCTCCGCAACCTCCTTTTGAAGTAATTAGTTAGGTTAATGCTGAGTTTTATTTCTATTACAAACCCCAGGAGATAATAGCTGGAGAAGCTCTCCTGAAATAGGGTTCCTCAGAGCAGGGGTAGCCATCCTGGGTGGCGTATTGCAGAGCAAAACTGGTTCAAAATACCAGTTGTGGGACAATCCCCAAGGGAAAAGCTGCTGCTCAAATGAAAGCATACTGTGAGAGAGGCCAGGCTATCTCCACTTGTAATGGAGCTCGAGCAGTACAGGGGTATGTGTGGTTCCCCAGGGTAAGTTCACTGGATACTTCACATCATCACAGCAGTTTGTGTGGTCAGTAAATGCAGATCTGAATTGCTGGGTAAGCCGTAGCGGTGCAAGCCTGCAAGCTGGAGAGGTTTGGGTGAGCATGACGCATGGAAATCTGTTTTTCCCGTGGTTTGGTTTTTTTGGTTTTTTTTTTTTTGGTTCTTCAAACTCTTGAGGTTTTGGTGGAGAGAGGAAAAAAGGTTCTTAGTCCAACTGAGCTCTCCCAGGAAACTGCATTTGTACAAAGCTCTTGCAGAGTGAGGCCTACAGGCATTTTATGTGCATGAAAATCTAATGCAAAGTTTTCTTGCTGTCAAGGAGCATCTGTAAGAAGCAGAAGAGTCTGTGCGCTCTGCCAGGGCCTCTGTACCATTACGCTGCATTCTGATTATCCCTGGAGTGCTGTTCGCAAAGGACCCTTTCTGCTAGATCCCAACATCCAGCTGCAAAAAGGCCCCCATGGAGAAGCCAGAAGCATTGGTACTGCTGGATCTCAGGGGTGACTCCTTCCCTAATACCCAGCACACCCGAGGGAAGCATGCCACACCTAGCAGTGGGGTTTTTTTGTTCTTTCCATGCCCTTATCTGGATCTGTTCATCCCTAGCCTGAGGCTTGGGAAGCTTGCCACAAAGCACCCTATGGTGCACCCCAATTCTGTGGCCTTTTTAATCTCTTGCCGAATAGGGTGGTTTCTTTTCAAGGTGACATTTCCTCACTGATGTACTGCTGCCGGGTGTTGGACTCTTGCATTTGTAATCCCCCAAAGTTTTTGGTTTAGTCGCAAGTGTGCTCGGCCAGCCTTGGTTTATAGTGCCAGTTTGTGGAGATCCAAGCTGCTGTCTATGCTGGAGGCCGAGCCCAGGAGAGCTGGTGGGATGTGCCAGGGAGGTGAGCCCACAGTGCCTATGAGTGCCAGCAAATACACCCACCAGCTGTGTGTTAAGGCCAGCGGGTGGCTGGTGCTTGCTCCATGTGGTCCACAGGGCACCGGGAATCTTACAGTGTAAGTTTAAGAGCAAGGAGTAATCGTGGTTCCTCTATTCCCTGGACAGCACTTACTGGGAGGAGACCTTTTGTGTGCTGGTGCAGCAGGCAGGATGGGGTGACTATCCAAAAATGCTGGAAATCAGCTGTTGTGCTCTGATTTGATGCATGGCTGGGGCAAAATGTTGCATGAGAGTCATTGGGAGGGAAAAAAAAGGTCTAAAAAACTACTCGTCTTTTCATTGACATGGATTCCAGGCGCTGAAAGATTTTGGGAAAGTGGAGCAACCCCTCCTCAGGTATTGAAGAGGAATGTTGAGGTGTTAGAAACTAGCCTCTGAGTGGGTTACTGTGTCCCACAGACTGTGGAAAACTGTGCTCCTACTTCTGAGTCTCCTCAAAGACTCTGTGCTGGACCTCCTCTCACCAGACCCGCCAGTTCCTACCCATTAATAAACCATGCTGACACACAGTTATTGTAAGTAGAGGGTTATCTTGGGCTTGAAGATGCTGCTAGCCAGCAAGGGACATAAGGGAATGCTTAGGTGCCAGATTAATTGTTTTGGGGACTGCGTGCTGATAGCACAGTGCGTTCCCTAACGAGGAGATGAGCTCTCCAATAACTTAATAGAATCCTGCTGCGGGCTTTGATTTACCTCTGACAAGTTAAACCAGTGCCAGATCAATACCATGCTCTGTTGCAGTAAATAGGCTTGATTTTAAGTATTGAGTAATAATTGATTTCAGAGTAAGGTCTGATTTTTAAAGGCTAGAGTATGCTGGTCTTTTGAGTAAAGAGGAGATCAAGTCTGTCGATGGCTGCTGGCCCCCACTGCTCCAGATCTCGGCTCCTGCAAAGCTTTGCTTGGGGAGCTGGTGAAAGCAGGGGTGCATCTTTGCCTTGGGAACTGGAAGGTGGCAGAGATCTTGGGGTACCCTTCAGCAACTTCACTTTGAACCACCTTGTTTTGAACCACCAGTCAAGTCTGTAAGTGGATTGGGGACCTGAGGAGACTACTCATAAAAATAACTCTCATTCCATCAGATAAAGCAGGTTTGCTTCAGCCTGGACCCCAGGACCTGCCACTGTGGTGCTGTGTCTGCTTTCCCAGCCTGTGATGGGGACGTG
Source organism: Astur gentilis (assembly GCF_929443795.1). Lineage (NCBI taxonomy): Eukaryota > Metazoa > Chordata > Aves > Accipitriformes > Accipitridae > Astur > Astur gentilis. Next base: position 18,072,755 of record NC_064904.1, read on the forward strand.
TCGGGAGGGTGAGCTGTTGAAGTATCCCTGAAAGAGGTTCATGGTGCATGGGGCTGCCAGTTCCTCTCTGGGAAAGAGATCCTTTGGATAATCATAACACCATGTTTCTGGAAGGGTATCATCATCTGAAGAAATGCAAAGCTGTTCTCTCTAGGAAGAGCCTGTTTCACTTTTACTAACTGTTTTCTGTTGCATATGCACTCAGCTTTCCATATATGTCAAGAACAGCATCCATGTCCTCCTTCTTGTGTTTCAAAACTGTCCCCAGTCATGAGATGATGGCTGGGTCCTGCCACTTCTCATCACACCGAGCACAGTCCCATGGGACGGTCCAGGGACTTGAATAACTGACCCAGGGAGAGTATTAGAAACCAGACTACTATGGTGAATACACAGCTTCGACATTTTCATTGTGTCACGACTATTTAATCCTTCCTTAATCCCCTAATGCTGCTCAGTAGACTTTTCTTGTGTTATCTTCATTGTCTTGCTAATAAGATGTTGCACCTAACAGAGATTTACACTGAAAAGTATTAGGGAGGATTATATGAAGATTAGACAAGAAGTACTCACAAAAGGTTGGAGATTTCTTAGTACCAAAATTCTTCATTTCTATAGTGCAAGTATTTTACTTTTTTTTCCAAAGAATTTGTAGAGAATTTCTGCTAGAAAAATAAAAAAGTTGCTACTGTTCAAAAGAATTCTCTTGAACTTCAGCAGTGGTTATTTTTCAGACTAGTACTAGCTGAAATTGTCATCTGTTTTTTTAGGGTTTGTTTGGTTTTGGTTTTTTGGTGGGTTTTTTTTTGTGTTTTTAAAATGTGGACCCGAATTTGGGGGGAAAAAAAAAGAGGGGAAATTAAACTCACATGTGATCTCTCTTCTGCTGGACCAGGTATACATAAGCATCCTCTGTGGCACCCCTGCTGATGAGTGCAGATGGACTTTGACGCTCAGCAGAGATCACTGATTTCAGAGGAGCTCTGCAGGTGCTGGAAGACCTTTTGTGCTGAGCCTTTACAACCACAGTTACTTAACTGCTAACTCCAAGGACTGGCTGCAGTGGATGGAGTAAGGCTGATGTCTTGCAGCTGAGATTTTGGGCTGTTATTTCATCATCAGTAAATAAATAAATGTAACTGGAATTTTGCAGAAGCTAAGCCACCCTGGCATCAGATCAGCACTTAAAATGGAAAATAAAAATGCTTTTAGATAAAATAGCAGAAACCAAGGGGTTGTAGATTTTATGACTAACTGTCAGAGCTACTGGAAATTAATCTTACCATAGGGCCTTAAGCCAGAATCATCCATTGAATCAGGACTTGGTCACTTTTTCTCCTTCAAAAGCTACAACACTGTGTAGCTCTTGAAGGCCAGCTGGGACACAGAGTGCCTTGTTCGTGTTCCTTCCCTGTGAAGCCCTGATGCTCTGCCATAGGAGTCTTTCACAAGGCTTCACATCTGCCTCGGGAATCTTCTAAAATCCAGTGTCTGATGGTAGTGGGTGTCAAGCTGTTTTGACTTTGAGAGATGTCAGTTTTTTCTAAAGAAGGCATGAATAATAAGCGGTACTTGCTGGCGGAAGGCTTTCTCTTCTAATATTTCATGCCTGTCCTTAACAGTGGTCCTGATTTGCCTGTGGTTTACAGGTTGGAAAACACCATTTGCAATGATTTGGATGCGGTGATGGGATGCTTATTTGGGAATGCTGCAGAGCATCCTATTTCTGACACCCGTTCTGAGCTCACAGTATGTTTCCTTCACTCTAGTTTTTACTATTAGTTCACCTAATAATAGCTGTTGTTATTAGTAGTACCCATTTATTGTTAGCTCAGTGTTGCTTGATGAATATAGGTTGAGTGAATGAATGGGACAAGCTAAATGAAATGCAAGGCCTTTACTTTCATGACGGCTTAAGTACCCAAATGTAGTTACATTGGAGGATTGGTATTTCTGAGTATGTTTAGCAGCTTCTGGACATTTGTTCCTCAGTGGCAGGTAAAATTATTTATCACAAGCTTTTAATGATAGAAAGCGGACTTACTCTGTCCTCATGCTCTGAGGCGGTCAACTCTACTTCATCCATGCCGGACAGCCTGGTCTGAAAACCCTCCTGCAATGGGAATTTTCTACCTGGCATCATCTCATTTAGTGGTTCACTGTTCTCCTTGTTTAACAGCTGGCCTGCTGGCCCACTGAAGTTTCCATTAATGCAATTAAAGTCTCTTGCTCCTGGATCTGTCAACACAGGCGTGCATAATTAATCCTTTCTTCTGTGCAGGTACCCTTTACATGCATGAAAATGACTTGCTGTCTCCCCTCTGTTTTCTTTAAGTTGTTTGACCCCAGTTCTTTCCATCTTCACCCACAGATTGTGGGGTGTTTGTTTTGATTTTTTTGAGACCCCTGATGGCTCTAGTCCTTTTTCAGATCTTTTCTGAAACTTCAGATCTTGCTTCAAAAGCTCTGTGAATTCTGCACCCAGCTTTTAAAATTAGAGGGACTGTGAAATGTAATGCAGCACCACTAATATGACAACAAACATTATCTCATGCTGTAATTTGTCCTAAAAATTGGTTATGTTTCTTCATCCAAGGAACTTTCTGGTGCCATCTGGGGTGGTAAGGGTTGCAGTGTTGGATGGTGCAAGCTCCTACCCCTACCGCAGAACCTGCCTTGACAGCAACATGCTGGTGACTACATTTTGGGAATAACCAGCCCTGGATTTCTAGCCTGCTATGCTATTCTGATTACAGTATTGAAAAAAGCCCTAAGCCATCTAATTAACTGCTGGCTACCCAAAAGATAGCAAATATGAGAAGTGATTTACTGTCTCACTGACATGTTCCACCGTTAAAATGACAAACACAAAATGGAAGTTTTCTCAATTCAAATGATCTCCTGTGGTAAAGAAGAGGCACTTCGTAATTGCAGAACCAGAAAATGGAGACAGCTTATTTCACTCGTGGCAGCTTTGTTAATAAAACATTGGGAAGGCAAATAATTATCTGGCATGCAATTACATCTAAGCTGTTTTCCTCAGGAAAACAACAATATAAATGTTGGGCGTCTGATTTTTATTATTCTGTCCTGAAAGTCTGTATTGGATATTTGAAATTGATACCAGATTTATTCTTTGTTGTTGAATAGACTGTGTGTTGCTTGTCAGCTTGTGCTGTGTTTTACTGCCAGGGAGTTTCGGAGTGGCCAGGCTGAAGTAGGAACCTTTCTTGCAATCTCTTGAACTTGGGACTAGTTTGAAATTCAGGTGACTTTTGATTGGGAATGCCCAGACTCTGGGTAGCTGAAGGCTACCCAGGTAGTTTTTCAGAAGCTCATGGCATGATCTCGTAGCCTTACCATTTTGCCAGCGCTGCTTCTCAGATGAGCAGCTCCTTCCATGTAAAGCGGACAGGCTGTATCGTAGGGAGTCTGGTGAGCTCTGGTTTCTGAGACGAGGTCTGTGTGTGTGCTACAGGTGAGATTTCTGTGTGTTCCCCATGAGGTTCTTGCTCTTTACCATACCTGGCTGTTGCTAAAGCCCCTAAACTAAAATTTATGATGGAGGACTAAACACATTTTGTCTTGTTGATTCAGGATTAGGATAGCAGGATCCATTCAACCTGGCAGAGGTGCTGAGGCCAGGAACACCATGTCCACGGTGCAGCTGAAACAAAGTTCCTCTTGAATATTTTTTGGTTTTTTTTATTGAGCAGCATTTTTTTTATTTTTTCTGTAAATATGAATAAGTTTCTAATGTTGCAGGTAACTTTTACTATTTTTGCCAACCAGAAATCCATGTCTTGTTTCTTATAACGTCAAAATACTGAGGATGCATCTAAGTGGATACATTTGCTGTTTCCATGAAACCCTGAATGTCTTTTATTAAAATTGAAGAACAGCCCTCTATGCCCACAATTCATACTTTTTCCTTCTATCTTTGATTGCATTAGAATTTTAATATTTCTTACTGTATGATATTTTCACGTTACAACAGAATAAAAAGCCTAAGAAGCTGCATTGCCAGCTCTGGAGATGTTAGCATGTATCTCCTGGTCATTGCAGGTGGGCCGTTTATGTTGCGAAAGTCGCATGATTAAGGAAAATCTGAGCTTTATTTTAATTGAAATTTTAATCCAGGGAACCACTGGTTGTCAGGTCTATAAAATCTCGTAGCAAATAAAAAGCTTTCCAGAAACACTGCAGTAGAAGATGTTAGTACTTTCAAATCAGTTGAGTACTTCTGGGGGTGGGGGTGGTGCTGATATTGGGGGGGGGGGGGGGGGGGAGTCTTCAGATACTTTGGGTTTGTTAGTAAGCAATATATCATTGTGATGTTGTGTAACATCTTACCCGCTTGGTAGCATCAAAACTACCAAGAGCTTTTCAGGTACATGCAGGATCTGGCCTCTGGTAGCCAAGACACAACTGTCTGTCAGTGATCTGAGTGTTTTTGAACTGATTTCACAGTGGTGTGGGAGCCAGCAGCAGAGTCGAACTGTCAGTTTGTTAGCAGCAGCTCCTCGAGGTCTGGTGGGACATGGCAGACTGAAAAGGCCTTTTCTTGTGGCAGCAGGGAGAAGCTTTCCTGTCCTGGATGACAGCTGACTACCACTGCAAAGCTTCATATCATCATCTCTGAGTGGATGTTTAGCTGGTGCCTTATATCTTATTTCTGGAAAGTCCCTGCTTAGGAAGCCTAAAAATAGAGAACATTGCATTTTTCTGTTAGAAAAACAGGGTAGGTATTGAAGAGTGAATTCCTGGGCTGATTTACTGAAAATAGCAACCCATGTTAACATGAACTAGAGATCAGTATATAAACATCCAGCCCCAAAGGGAATTAAAATCCCTTCAGATTTAGTAGTATTTCTTGCAGTTATTAGGTGAGATTTTAGCAGGTAATGAGTGCTCTGCTTCTTGGTATTTGCAGAATACCAGAAAATCTGGATAAAGTTCAGTTTCTGCCTCAGTGAACAAAACACATGAGACTTTAGCGTGCCTTCAGTATGAATATTCTCAAACAAATCACACCTGTTCATTACAGAAGTCAAGGTTAAGGCAGTCTTTCTACCACAAGCCAAGTGATGGCTGGGAGTGGTGGCTCCCAGGCTGAAATTGCCTGGCTCCTGCTTTTTGGACAGAAAATCTGGAGAAGACAGGCAGGAACTTGCCGTTGCTGGTGTGGTGATTTTTATGCCATCCATTGGTAAGGTGATGGAGAACACCACGGCTTTACACAAGTGCGTGGGACCCTCTAAGCACTTAAATACTCTTAAGCTGGGGCTGCCCTGCGCTGCACAGCCCTGCCTCTCCTGTGGGTGTATGAATCCGGCGTTCACCACTTGAGTACAGGCTTGTGGACGTTGGTTAATTTACACTTGCGGAATGATTTATTGGCATATCTCTGTGGTGGAGTTGTGTCTTTGGTCATGTAGCCACTGGACATGTGGGCAGAGACAGCTGTCACTTGTGCAGATAGTACCGAGAGAAAAGGTGTGTGCAGTCACGTCTACACTACGTGATGTGTGAGCACATGCTGGTGGGGCTGAAGGACTGTGACCTGCCTGCTAGATGTTCATGGGATGCTTAGCGGAACAGAGCTGATATTCTAGGTTGCCGAACAGGGGTATCCAACAGTATTGAAGCCAGTGAGAGATAAGACAGAGTAAGGAATTCAGGATTTGATTTTTCAAAATCCGTATGGTGTGACTGGGCACAGCAGCAAGATGTACAGTTCTTTTTTCTGTGAGCCTTGGAAGTTGTTTTGGATTGAATTTGTTGTTTGAATCGAGTAACATTTTCTGTATGCTTCTAATTTTGCTAGGAGCAAGGTAAAAGTTGAAATTGAAGTCTTGACTTCCCTATACGTAAAAATCCCTTTTGTAGGATACGTCTGTTTTGATCTCAGTTTGACTCTTTGTCTCTTCTGCATCTTGCTTCTAATTTATATTCCAACAGGATAAAGTGAACTTGATAATGGCCTTTTAGCTTGTCATCTTAAAACACATGCTCAGCCTGGAAGAGCCAATAAAAGTCATGTTTATGAGAGTCTTATGGTCTAGTGATCAGGAATGGACTGACCTGTCAGCTGCAGGGACATATGCAAAGTGGATTTCATATGGATCGTGTAACTAGTGGTGTTCAAAACAAACAAAACCTACAGTTTTGGATCTGAACGCTGTTGTTCCAAAATCGATTAGAGTCAAAGAAAGTCCTTTCATGTCTTTATCAGGCATTCACACTGAGTGTTTCCCTTTGGGAGCATCTGCCCTAACTAGGGTGTCTAAAAGCCAGATGACCACGTGTGAGCAAGTCACCTCGCCTCCATCATAGTCAGTGGGAAGAAGTGGGTGCCTTCAGAGAGTTACTAATCTCAGTTTACAGGAGACATCTAAGAGACCAGGAGAGTTGTCTTCTAGAGTTATCAGCTTCCCACCATTCACCTTAAAAAGATTTTGCTATAGCTGGTTCAGACTTCGGTGTCCATAGTGAAGTGAGGTGAATCCCATTATCACTGTGGAAATTCAGTGTTTCATCTACTTGTGTAGCTGTTTTCCTTTAGCTGAGATGATTCCGTCTCCCTGTGGCCATAGCACACTTGTCATCTGGATCGGTTATTCTGTCACTCCCCATCAGGATTATATTAATATTGTAATCTTGGTTATTAATTGTTTACCATAGGGAGAAAAAAGCTCCCCAAACTGAACCTGATATAGCTCAATTTGTTCGTTGATTAGGACTATAGACACCATAACCAACTGGCAACATGAGATGGTGTAATGTCCTTCATGGGGACCTTACCCTTTATATCTTACCACAAGGTAAACCTCCAAATGATTTTGCTTTCTCCTGCCAGTTTCGTCAGCAGAAACTGGCACAGAAACGTGTGGCTGGAGCGCAGTTTGTTGCAAAGATCCGTCCATGCAGGGCTGACACTTAAGATAAACCTGTGGTTACCTGGAGTTCAACTACAGCTTTTGATGTAGGTTGCAACTTCAGTGGAGAAGAGTAAATAGCCTTTACTTTTGCAGTAGGTCCCTTAAACATGTATGACTTACTACTGCAAAAGGAGATGTTGTAAGCCAAGAGGATGGTGTATGTTTTGACGGCATCAGTCCCTTTTTGCTGTGAGCGTGGAGTACTTGTTAGTGGATGTGATTCAGCACTCTCTAATTCTGACTCCGCTTCCAGTGCTGGTTTGCTGTCTGGTTAGTGAGTCAGCAACTCGCAGCTTCCCCGTGCTCTCGTCTGGATTAATATTTACTGAGCCAGGGGACAGACTGCTGCAGGCAGGGTGTACCGTGCCTGCACAACGAGGGCGGTGGGAAGCAATCTGGATGCGGTTCAGAGGCCTCTGACCGCTGGGACTCTTGGCTCGGGATGAGGGATCTCTTCTGAGACCTCATTCAATGATTATCTTTTATAATAAAACTGGTGCAAGGGAAGAGATACCTTGTCTGGCTTGAGAGCTTTGGTTAGTGTCTTGACAGCGTTTGCCTTAACTAGGAACAGATGTGGAGGTGCGAGCCTGCAGCTTGGGTTGTCATTTAACCTGTATAGTTACATGCTGTATAATTCATACTGCTATAATTCATACTGCATGTTTCCTTGACAAATAAGGACTCCCTGAGTGAAAATGATTGGATATGTAGATCGATTATGTGGAACGTTGGCTTGTATTGGGTTTTGTTAATTCTAGATTGCTGAGCCAGCACACTCAGCAGTGGCTGACAGTGATCTGGGGCTCATGGTCAGGGAAATCATAAGCCAGATTTCCAGGTATCACACAGCTTCCACTCCCTGCAAATAAGAAAACTTTAACATGTTGCAGACAGAAAGCGCAGAATGTGAGGCAAGCAACAACATATGAAAATCTGTTTTAAAGGTACCTGGAAACTAGTTTACTGTACAATTTTTTGGGGAACCCCCCCGTATTTTCCCACTGCGGTGCCTTGCATAAACATGAGGTGAGTAAGATGGCACAGGACCACAGATTTCATGTTGACTTGCAGTCTGTGGAGTAACTATGATGCCAGCCTGGTAGATAAGGACATCACATTCCACTTGTGGATGGATTTGTGTCTGATGTACCTCAAGAGAGAGGAATAGAGCTTGCTTCTCTCACTTCCACTCCATATTATTTTATTAATTTCTTCAGCACACTTAGAGTGGAGATAGAGGGTACATAGGAAGGATCAGAAGACTTACATGAATAGCGTTTAATACAGAAATACAGAAATCAGCTATTCATAGTAGGAGCAGAAACAGATGGCCAAAGCTTTTGCTTGTGTAGCCAGAGAAGCTGATGCTTTTCAAGCTGCAATCTTTGATGGGAGTTATAGGTACCAATCACACTTATTTTTAAAACAGTTTTGTATCTGCTTCATTTCTCTTGCAACTGTTGTACTAACTGCAGATTGCTATGGTAGGTATTTGAAAGAGTGCTTTGTGGATTTGCATATGGATTCTGAGTTGCAGAGTTAAAAAATGATGGCTGATTTTCCTTTGAAAAAAAATGCAGCAACTTTTAGATGCAATCCCATTCTGCTGTTAATGTTGAAATTGTCTGAAAGAAACATCTCGAATTGCTTGACATTGTCTCATGCATTTCATCCTCACCATTGTTAAGGTTCGTTAATGATTCCATTATAAGCTCCTATTTGCAGAAATGGTTTTCTAAAAACAATCTCTGTGTTATATTATTATGTTGTTTATATTACATAAATGTTCAAGGACTAGACATGTATTAATAGATAGCCTTGTGATGTGGAGCCGGCAATTACTTGAGTGGTGATTACTCTATCACAAAGTCTGCTGACTCTCAGCACTTTTGAGGGGAGAATAAAATTCTTTCCACAAATTGGGAAGATAATTTTCTTTGGAATAGTTGTTACACAGTGCTGGAAATCCTCTGCATGCAGATAAGAGATAAAAGCCGGTTAGCTTTATGCAATGCAGTGTAATGCTTTGGAAAAGACTGTCATGATGGAAAGCCTTATCAGTCACAGGGGATATAATGAAGATCCTAAAGGATTGCTCCAGGCCTTCCAGGAGGGGACATGCTGGGTGGAAAACCAGGCAGCTGCAACCATTTCTCTTTCCTGTACTTCTGTAGTGTGTCCCAGGTACTCGACACTGGGGTGGGGTGGCCTTGGAAGAGGGAGTGATGAGGTACTTTCTCCCTCACTTCCATACGGTTAACCACTCTCTTTTCCTTACTGTGTTACCTCACCCTAATAGTAAAGAGTGCAGGCCATTCTGTCTCCCAAAGAGGAATAAGAGGGCAGCATTAAAGGGACGTGCAGGGCAAGATCACACATTTAAGATAACGTCCTATGCTGCTGGCTTGGTTGCCCCAAAGACCCTTCCTAGCCCTCTGGGTACTGTGGAGTCACAGGCTGCCTCATCCATTAGGATGCTGTAGGTCAGTTCTCTGCATGTACCAGGCTCTTCTGTGGCTGCATCTGAAGGATGATCCGGCTGGGACTCTGCTTCTTCCCCTCTGCTCCTCCGTACGTCCTGGCTCCTTACGGGTGAGTGAAGGGAACAGTCCTTGCACACATACCCCAAGCATGGTACTTGTTAGTGGGTAAAACACATGAGATCCCACCAGGCAGGTTGCTTCAGGAAGCCCAGCACATGACATCCTAGGTTGGTGATTCTTGATCCTTTTCAAATCACTTTGTGGCCTTCCTTACAGCCAATAACTTCTCCCTGTTTGGTGGTATAGTAGGGGATGGAGGACCAAGCTCCAGGCCAGGAATCCCCACTCTCGGCTGCTATCAAAGGCACAGAGACTATAGCTGAAAGGTATATACTTGTGGCCCGTAAAAATTCAGCAGCTTTGCTAGCAGATTCTGGTAGAGCTAAGCTACCTTTCTGTCCTTTTCCTTTTTATTTCCCATAGTTCCTGCAGCAAATACCTTGAATATCAACAGTAAAGCTTTCTACCTACAAATTCTTGGATAAGACTTGATAGTTCTCTTGGTGAAAAGCTCTGAAGGCAGGGCTCTTAAGAGGTGTTGGTAGCTCCCTCCTGGCAAAGAAAGCTCCCAGCACAGTGCCGGGTTACACAAGTGGATGGGGTTTTCTAAGAGTTACAGACATTATATGGGCTGTCACCAGTTTCCTCAGTGAAACTTTCTCATTGTTCCAAGTGAACAACTTCCAATAATATAAATACTACTAATAAAAAGGGAGTAGAAGAGAGAGAAGATGTCAGGGAAAGAGGGACAAAAATGTCCTAGCTGCCTCAAGGGAAGTGAGGAAGAAATGTAGACCAACCATGGCCTATATATGTCTCCTGATTGTGACAATTTTTGTAGGGCATTAAAAGCGAAGAGACTCCTGCAATACCATTGCTTCGTTATCAGATACAGAGCTGGATGTTACCGACTCTTTTGCCCAAGGCGTTCCTGATTTAGCCAGCTCTGTAGGAGTTACATTATTCAAAGTTTATTTAAAATAATTACTGTAATCATCCATATATTGTCACAGTGTAAGGAACCAGAAAATTGCGTTGCATAATTCCCTTGCAGTTGTCTGAGAAATCTCCCGTCTGCTTTGCTAACACAGCGCAGTTATTTGATGTGAAATCTTTGCTTTCATCCAAAGGGGCTGCCTCACTTTCAAGTTTACGAAGTGCGATAGCTAATATATTTATATTTTATCTGCTGCGCTTAACAATTGAATGAAAGAAAAGTGTTAGCAGAGGTCAAGCATTGTTTGAATGTGTTGCAAATGGTTTCCCAGGGAAACAGCAAATCAGTACTCATAGCCTACTGCAGCATCTCCAGAACAACATCTAGCCACCAGCCATAGCCGAGTGTTTACTATAGTACTCGGGACCTAAAGCGATGCAGACTAAAGATGAAGTGAGCGTGTGAGTAGGAGAGCAATTTCAAAGGATGAAGAAACATTCGGCAAGAGTGGCACCATTACCGTCTTACAATGTTTCCGAATTAAATTCGCCTGTGCCAGACGGTAAATGCTTTTTTTCCTGTATATCTAACCCTAGGCAGGAATTTACTTCGCATGCTCCTCCTGCTCTGTTCCGTGCAAAGTACTGCGAATGTGTGTGCGTGTATGTGTATTTTTAAAGTAACTAATGCTTGGACAGCATTTTTAACACTTTAATATCATCTGGGATAAGTGCAGTTAAATTTCTATTGCTTGTGTTCAACTGCTGTGTGAATGATTTCTGATGAAGAAACTAATGTTGAAATGTGAACAACTGATAAAGTTGTTGTACTTCAATTCTGGCTTTTAAAATGATGTGAAACTAGGTCCATATAATGTTATCGAATTTTCTGTAGTATTTTAATATTGTCCTCTAGATCAATCTTTTTTGCTTTAAAGATAGAGGCACCAACTTTTTTGTGCTTGCTGTCCCTCAGCTTGAGATAGCAATTGTTCCCTTAAACTGCTTTTCCCCCCCTTATTTTCAGAAGTGTCAGCTCTAAAGAATTCCTTAATACAAAAACCACAAGATAGAATTTGTGAAATCTGTTGTATGCTCTTGATCAGACATGACAGCCTCATTCCTTTAAGAGTGTATACTAATTTAGCATCACACTTTTGTGTCAACTGGAAATGTAGTGATGTTATCCAGTGTGAGATATGACTGGGCTGATAGCCGTGATGCAGATATAAAGCTCAGCATGCTGAAAATACGCAGCAGGTATATGTGCAGTATAAATCAAAGGTCGAAAGGAAAGCTTTTCTAAAAATATTCCTAATGTTCAGGTTCAAGTTTTTGTTCTAAATGTTTGTAGAATCTCAGGCTTTCAGTGCACTGTTGCAAGTTTATTATATTCAGTGTCGGATGTTTTAAAGAGCTGAGTGGTACTTTCCGAAGTTGCTTGTTCTGCCAGAATGAACTCTTCCCACCAGGTGTGGTACATTGTTAGGAACACTCGAGCTGTAAAATTGCAAGGTGTGTGCTGTCTCTGATTTGAGCTTTGTTATGCCAACCAGCAATGAAAATGTGATTCCTTTGTGTGAGTTAAATTCAGTGCTACATCCAGGATAAAAACAAAGCAAGAGACACAGTCCAGTGCTTGTCAGCAGAGCGTGACTTCCAATTCTTCAATCTACCCAGGTCAGACTGGCTTAAATTACAAATGGGGCTGGGTTTTGGTAGAGCAGGCAATAGGTTGTGTCATTTTTCTTGGGAGCATATGTGTGATATTGAGAATTCTGCAGTCTTGGTAGTTAACTGGTGTAACTGAGTTTCCTGAGGGAAAAATGCATTAAAGAAAGTTGAAGGAGCTGATAGACCTGCTGCTTATGTCGGTCCATTGCTGTTGCATAGCACCAGATTTTTAGGATGTGTGATACTGTAATTCCTACACTCACCTACTTTTAAAGGAGCAGTGTTATGGCCAGGTGAGCTGGCTTGCTGTGCTGGTTAACAGGGTGATTTGCTGCTCTTTATTCCCTGAGACCTCCCAGCACAGACCGGGCTCACGTTGCACCAGGCTGTGAATGCAGAGGATTAAAGACTGTCCTTAGCCTGTAGGGTCTAAGACAACTCAGGAGATGTGGTTGCCTCCAACTTAACCAGTCCAACTGCTGTCCGGTGCCTCTGTTTAGTCCAGTCTTAACCTTCTCCCCATGCTGGGCTGCAGCAGCAGCATCAAATATTGCACTGCCTGTTTCCTCAGGGAGGGAGAATCCAGTCATTGTAGGAAGAAAGGGCAGTAGACTGGAAGTGACTACCTGAGAGCGCTTGTCATATCCGACAGGCTGAAAATGGAAAGGTTCTTGCTAGGGATGAAGCGGGCCAAGCTGAACTAATACCAGACCCATACATTAAATGTGAGTGTGTGCAGCCAGTTTTACAGATCAGCAAAGATTTTAGCAGGGATTCCCAAAGAATCCTAATGGGCTAGGGCAGCCACCTTCCCAAGAGCACTGCGCCTGTCCTGCCTTTCCTTCCCAGGCATGGGGAGAGCATGTGGAAGAGATTCCACAGCAACCTGGGCTCTGGGCCTGTGTGCTGGGAGGAGAGCAGGGGACCAGTGCACTCTATGTTGGCAGTTTTCAAGCAGTTGAGGTTTGTGGCTTCCTAGCTATCTTCTGGTAGAACCACAGAAACTGCTGACTCCTGGATGGTGGAGTGAAATCCAGGCAAGAATACTCCTTCCGTAGTGAAGAGGCACCCAGACGTTTGCAAATCACCGGTCAGAAAACGCTGCTCACGTGGAAAGAAAGGGAGCAGATACAGCTGCCGAAAAGGGTTGGCGTATGGGCTAGGTGGTTCTGGAGGATGGGAGGTGTGTATCAAGCTGAGACCAGAGCCACCAAATACTTTTGAGAACATGTCTTCATCTCAGTCTGGCCAGCCCTCACTCCCCAGCATGGCATCCGCCACAGCGAGAGGACTCTATGTACGTGAGTGCCTGAGCCAGGTGGGTTGTGTGGACACTGCACGGAGGAGACTTATCCCAAATGTGCCGTCATGGAAAGGCAGGGGTGAGACCTGTTGGAGATAGTATCCCAAGGGTAATGGAGAAACCAGTTGGAAGTATCTCCTGGGGTTACATAATGCAGCAATACAGTGATAAATATTTACTTTTGCCCCAGCTGCTTACCTGTAAAATGTTCTTTTAACCCACCCTTCCTCAAATGTGCTTAATTAGGTTCTAAGTCAGGCAAGGAAATTGAAGCATGTGCTTAATGGTGTACCACAGTGCTGCTACGGATTGAGCCTGAGCCAGTCAGATTTGGTCTTATCTAGATGCATCTAAATGTCAGCATTGGTAAGTACAGAGAAAGTTGTCTGAGCTTCCTGGAGTCAGCAGGAGAGCTGGACACCTCTGAGAGGTGATTCATCTCCTAAGATTGGTATCTAAGGGAGCTGGAATGAATCACTCTCTGGAGGCACCCATCAAACAGGAGAGGCAATAGTTTGCGTAGGAGATAAATACAAGCAGTTTGATATTGAGTTGTGTGTCAGTGTGCTGACTGCTTTTACACTTGGATCTTAGGAGACCCATGAACCAGCCTGGATTTATTGCAGTGTTTCTTGAAAGTAGAAGCTATATCATAATTATTTAATAATGAGATGCATATGAGTGATTTCCGGAGTGTCCTGGGTCTAAATTCCTTTCACAACAACTTTATGTCAAAGCAGCGTCATGGCTTTCATTGAAGCTACTCTTGATTTACTGTAGTGAAAGTAAAAATGAGAGTTTAACTTTTTGGAAATGTCACTAAATTTTAGCGATGACAAGATTAATTTTCAAAGAATTTTTTTATAGAGATTCATAACCTGTTATGTTTGGAGTAAAGTGTATAAATTGTGAAAGCACTGGAGGTGCATCTGATCTAATTTATTACAAAGTTTGTAACAGAGGTTTTCTTTAATGGGATGGTGCTGCAGCTTTGAATGAAATGATTTGCGTTTATCTGTTGCTCATTCAGTGCTGAAGTGGTGAAAAGCTGGTCTGATCCCAGACCAATGAATCCTACAATTGGCTTGAGCTGGTGTCTGGTCAAGCATATCTGGGGAAAAGAAAGTCTCATAGGTCTCTTGCAATGAAGGATATCCCTTTAAATGTATGTTCGAAGGACTCATTCAGAAGTTATTGAGGTGGTCTCATAGGGACCGTTTATGTAAGCGAAAGCTTAAAATAAAGTCCTTGCTCTGGAGCTGCAATAAGGGGACTTGTAAGTCCCTGGGTGTTGTTCCCTCAGACAGGTATGTGTTGGCTTCACCTGAATCTGATGGTCTGGCTCCCTCCTCACAGAATAGTGTGGTGTGGAAGTACCCCCGTCGTCCTCCTCAGAGGCTGAGCCAAAGCTCACTAAAATCAGTTGGTCTTCCCAGGAACTGCATTGGGGTTTGGATCCGTCCCTGTGATCTAGAGTCATTTGCTGGCATGGGCTTAGCTTGGCTGGACACCGAGGTGCAGACATACTTCTGGATGCCTCTACGCTGCCCTCTTCTTCCTCTACAGCACCGGGGCGGCTTGGCTTGGCTTTCCCAGCAGCACTTAGCCAGAAAGTTGCCCTCTGAGATGTTCGTGTTGTGAAAGTGTCTTAAAATGTTTCATGTGACTTCTTTGCGAGTTGCATGGGTAGTGAGGGGGAGTGTATTAGTATGCCTGGTCCTGCCCTTCCCAGGCTTTATTCTGGGTACAGTGTCCTGATGGGTAAGGAAGGAGCAATAAGCAGAGGATCTTTGCATGGGAAAAGTTCTGTGCTGAAGGAGGAGATGTTCATAACCTTACTGGAGGTAAGTGTTTTCTAACTCCAGAGTCATCGCAGCTAAGAATGAGATTTTGACACCACATTTGTTTTTCAAGGCAAATGGAGATGTCAACAATGTTTCTGACAGCAGAATTCAGTCCAAAATATTCCGCTCCAAATGTATGTTTTGTGTAGAAGTTGTAGAAGTTTTGATTTCAACATATAAAAATCATTCTTCATTTGCAGCACTTTCTTCTACGTTCCTTCAAACTCTAAATATGTTAAGTCGTGCCCAGTAACTTTAAAATATATGTAGCTAGTATGTTTCAAATTATATATGCCAGCTGCCAGTTCCACTACAGATCTTCTCAAATAAACTCTTTTCCCCAAGATCTATTCTGTTACCCTCATGCTGGTGCTGGTGTATTATTTTTGGTGTCAAATCAATGGAGTTCCTTGTCAGTGCTTAAACAGAGGCAGTGATAAATTTGTTTGAGTTATGTTGAAATGAGAATGGGAAAAAAGTCATCTTGGCTTAAAGTGAGTAAGGAGGAAAAAAAGCCTGGGAAAAATTATTTCCATGCTTTTAAATATACTTTCAGTAAAATGTAGGTGGATGAACAAGTGGTACAAAGATTTGAATAGAGATTTGGGTTTTCTAATATTTGTCTTTATGTGTTTTGAGGAAGGGTCTTGATCCAGGGCAATACAAAGAGGAGCCATTTACTTCAGTAAGAAACAAGTTGAGAAGTCCTCCAGAGACAGCTGGCCATTATGCTCATGCATCAGGGCTGCCGAAAAGTCGGTCTGCAGGTTGCTTGCACCCAGCAAAGCCTTTATATGCTTCCTGGAAAGGTCCTTTTTGTTTGGTTGTTTTTTAATGGTTGCAGCTGTTGAACACAATGGATGTTGCAGTCTGCATTCATTTTGTGCTGCAGTCCCCAGTCGGAAGTTGTAGGACACAGGATTGGATGCAGACTATGCACATCATATTCCCTGGTTTGCCCAGAAAGCATTCATCTCGGAGCAGGTTCTTCATAAGAAGAACATGTAGCTGATGTGCAGAAAGATGGATTTACAGACTTGCAAGTGTTTATCAGGTTTGCATGCAGAAGCCAAGGCATCAAGCATATGGCAATTAATACGGGAACCCCAGTTGCAGCAGGCAGCTGTGGGGATCTGGGGAGATGAGAGTCAACCATAGCATGAGTAGATGCCTTTGTGCAACTTAGCTAGCAACTATTTCCCACTTTCCTCATCTGCAAACAGTGAATAATCATATATGTATCTACCCATATGACATGGCTGTATTGAGTGTAAATGGAAGCTCCTTCCCTCTTCAATATATGTGTGTTAAATCTCAGTATTATTATTACTACTACTTCTTCTAACAATAACATGGTGCATTTGCATGTACTTTGTGTACAGATCTCACCCTCTTTCCATTCTAAGCAGAGCCAGTGTGTACAAATGCTATACCTTGTCTTGTTGGGGCCTTTCACAGACCTTGAATTTTATATGAACAGATGTCACTAATGCTCTGACTGCAGATTTCATCTAGCAGATCATATTAGGCACTGGGACAGTAGCATGATGTAGCTTCCATATTGGCAGTGCTGTCCAAAACCATCTTCTGTGTGGCAACCAAAAAAGCTGGGAGCAAATAGACGCTGGAAGTGCCAGGACCAAGTAGAATCACAGGTTGTTTTCATAACTGACGTGGACCATACACAGATGGTCCTGCCTGATTCTGATTTGTTTTAATTTAATTCTGAATTCCTTAAGTTGCCAGATCTCATAGTGTTAGATGCGAATGCACTCAGTTCCTTCTCATTAGCTCTTTATATTTCTTTTGCTCAAAACTGACTTATGGTATTGCAGTTTGCAGAGTTGGGCATGTCTTTTCATTTTCATTTAATGGTGCATCCTCAGTCTATCTGGTTGTTGTCAGGTTTTCTTGCTGTTTATATATTGGTTTAGTTTGTTGTGCTTCTATTCCAGATATTAGTTAAAAGTGGAATCAAGGTGCATGGCCTTACTGTTCAGCGGTCTGGATCTTAAATCAGGAGAAGTTAGCACCTTGGGACTAGGTCCCAACACAGTTACCATCATAAAGCCAAGGAGGTGCAGGTCTGGAAGGTGACTTCAGGAAGTTGTCTGGGTCATCCCTTCTCCAAGGCAGAGTTAGATACACCCTGACCATCCCTGACAGGTATCTCTGTCATTTGTCTCTGCCGTGAGACCATTTTCCAGGAACTTAACAGTCCCTGTGGTCAGATTTTTCCTTCTCCCCAGGTGGGACATGGGACATGAAGGTGCTGTTTCCCCAGGTGTTTGATGGTACAGAGACGACAGCCCTGCCATTGCAGTGTGTGTTTCAATCCGGAGCGCAGGGCTTTGGCGGTGGCTGGGGGAGTGGGAGGTGGGAAGCCGCATGGGTGAGGTTTCGTGCCTAAGCACAAGACATGACTCTTGTGTACGGGGGGATTTTTTTTTGACTGTTTGATTTCCTCCCCTGACAATTAGGCTGGAACTGGTCGTCTCCAAGGGTCTAGAGTGACACATCCCTGATCAGGAACTAAGTTCGTTATAAGATGTGAAATTTAAGTTATTTACTCCCTTTGCTGCCTCTTTGTTCACTTTATAGCAAGGATAGGAGGGCACATGGAAGTTGTTGAGATTGCTAATTGTGAGTGAAGTTGGCGTCTGCTGATTTGAAGTGAAGGGCTGGGTACAGACACTGAAGGGATAATTGGCAGAAATTGCTGATGGATGTCACTGTTAAACTACAACAAAAATATCTGCTTTTTTGCTTTCTGCTCTTGACAATAGTTAATCATAGTACAAGAGAAATGCTGTACACCATCACTGAGTCATTTGTTTTTCATTAAAATCTGAAAATCTTGTTTTCTCCTAGGACAAAAAAAATTTGTTGTAACCTTCTTATCCCCTTCAAACATAAAAACTTCCAGAACAAGCAAATAGTAAATGAACAAGGCATTGCTCTGAAGGGACACACATGCATAACTCTAATACACAGAGACCATTGCAGTGTCTTGGAAGGATGTGTTTAAATGAAGAAAATTGTCTCCAAATGCCTGAGACATGATGAAATGTTTTTTCTCCATTTAACAAGAGATACTTATTCTTCAAACCTGTGGAGCACGCTGTCTGCAATGACACCCTTCCTATTGTTTGTTTGCTTGGGTTTAGTAAATGTAATTACAGCTTCATGTCCTGAGTTAAACTGCTGGTTCTGAATTCATTAAAAGTTCGGGAGAGTTTTCCCTTGAATTTTAACTTCCTGGGTCAGCTGTTATCTTCAGGTACTCTAGTGTATGCCCAGAACAGCTTTGCTGATTGTAGTCAGTTGCTGTGGGTTTACACCAGCATATGGAAGGGCAGGATTTGATTTTACAGGCAGTCCCTTTGGCTGAAAATAAGCTATGGACCTAACTCACCATTGGATTGATAGTGTTGGATAGGCCTGCCCCCAGTTGTGTGCTAACAGTAGCAAACAATCCAATTAAAGCCATGGCTAATCCAACCTAATGAGATTTTGTTGTTGTAAAATGGACAAAATAAGCTCTCTTCACTTCTACCAATAGCAGTGCAACTCAGTCCCTTTTCCTGTAGGGCCATGTGTGTCCGATATTTCCCTGGCCACAAAATTCACATCATCTTCTCCCTACTGCATGGCATTAAAACCAGAATTTCATTGCGAAAGTCTCCAGCCCTCACGATCGTGAACTGACTAGTATCAATGCACGCATGTGTACAGGCTGCTGGAAACAATAGGGCTTGTGATGTGTGAGCGAGTCTGTCATCGTTGCGGATGCTCACTCTAACAGGTAACGTTGCAGTGTAAAGGAAATGTTGTCAATTCTTTCACCGGTGCCCAATTTAGCAGGAACGTTCAATTGACGTACTTTCCACATAACACCAGACTGACTTCTACCTCCATCCATCTGTTAAAACCTAGCAATTGTTTCTGCAGCAGTAGTATGAAGACATCATTTTGTCAATGCAAAAACAATGACATATTAGGAGCTGAGATTTTGAGGACACAGTTAAATAAGCGTACTGAATGAGTAAAAGGTAGATTGTAGATGGTTGACTGACTTCTTGGAAAAGCTGGTCTCTCTCCTGACTACAGTGGTAGCCACAAGTGACCACTGCTTTGCAGGGCTTTGGGAACATAATACAAAGAAACTGTCCAGCTCATTTGCATCACCTATTTAACCATCGATTTAGTTGTGTAATAAAAAAAAGAGTATGTATTTTGGCGTATAGCAGCAAGCCAGATGTTGCTATCTCTAAATAAGCCAACACTTTGTGTCAGTAATCCAGTGTCATGAATGCACGGATGACTTTCAGAAGGGAATTCAGTTACCCGTTTGAGAGGTTCTAAATTTCCATCAGGGCAGTTGGTTAAAAAAGAAGAGAAAAAGAAAAAAAATCAATTCTGTGATGACCTAGCCATAAAAATGACTTCCAGGGCTGCATTTTTATGTTGCATTGATTATTTTACTGGCAGTCCATTTGATCCGTTTTTAGTAAGAACTTTGAGACAAGAAAAGTTGTCACAAATGAAATGGCATGGAGATTTTTGTATTCCAAGCACTGCTGTCACATGCTAAATATGTCATATACATGACGATAATCTGAAAATAGTTGGGTTTGAACCTTAAAGCATAATCCCTTCTCTCCAAGCCCCCTTCAAAATAACAAAGCGATTTTTCTAGCCAAGGTGAGGACCTATTTTCTCACTGTGTGAGCCTCATATGGAAACCTGTATATGAACAAAAAGCCACAAGTCATGTATCGCATCTTTCAGAGGGTCAAGGGGCAAGGGAGCTGTGCGTAGTTTACAGATGGATGATGAAAATGATTGTCAGGACAAGGCATGTGCTGCACGTTCCTGGTTTGAATGGACACGGCAGCAGCAGCATGTGGTGGTTGCCTCCTCCTACAGCCAGGACTCACAATGGTGTTCAAGAATTTGAAAATGCATGGACATCAGTGATATTAATCATATGGTTTAGTTCCGTCACAAGCATAATTACCTTGCTAAATGGAAGTACACTGGGATAAGTATATAATAGTTAATGCAAGACAAGGACAGACTTTGTTAGAAGCATGTGGAAAGCCACAGGTTCCCCTTGCTGGTTTCCCTTTGGTCTCCATGTGCAGAGAAATGGCTTTACTTCTTATGCTATAAAGCATTTGCATTTGCAGGGCAAGGAAAAAGATTTGTTGAAAGAAAATAATAAACTAAAAATAATCTTTAAAAATGGGAAAGAGTGGGGGTTTGTTTTTATCCAATAATGAAAAATCATCCAGATGGATTTGACTCCTTAAGACATGCTTGATATAATCACGTGTGATCCTTTCCAATTCTCCCTTCCCTTCTTTGTAAATCCCATGAGCTGAGTGTTGCTTTGACACCTTCAAGTAATGAAGGAACACTTCCAGCAGCAAGATTTGGCAGTCTGGCAAGGTTTTTCCTATTTGTTAGTTTTTTCCCAATCTCTTCCAGTGGCATTCCCTTAAAATATCAAATGATGCCCAAAATGTAGATTCATTCTCAGCCTGTGATTCATCTCTGCTAAAGCCATGAACTGTGTTCATGCTCGACATTGACTGTGTCGGTCTACAGAAACTGGATGAGGCTTCTGGGCACAGTGAGTTACAGATATCTGTTGCAACCTCTTACATCGCCTAGTCAGGTTAAAAGAAGGTCAGGTAAAGTAGTCAGGTAAAAAGTCCCACCCAGTGTAAATATCTCTGCTCAGGATGGTTGCCCAAGGTCAGGTTGGACGGGGCTCTAAGCAACCTGATCTAGTTGAAGATGTCCCTGCTCATTGCAGGGAGGTTGGGCTCGATGGCGTTTAAAGGTCCCTTCCAACCCAAACCACTCTGTCATTCTATGATTCTGTTATTCCCTGTATAGTCATAGGGATGCAGATAGTCCCAGGGCACTATTTTTCTCGTCCTAAGGTTGACATCTAAAATAAGTCAAATGAATCTGACCCAGGCAGTGTCACTCCACCTTTGCTGTGGAGGAGGTGTTTATAGTACCTTCTTAGTGCATAGTTGCTTCTCCATTTGCACGTGGCAAGTTGTGGCAGCACCCTGCTGTTGTCCTCTCCAGAGAGGACATGGTCTCACTGTCTAAGACCATGAGGTCTCCGTAAGCGTGGGGGATTTATGAAGGTATATGGAAGTTCAGTGGAAAATGCTGCTCTTGATCCCTCTAAATTTGGAGGGTCTTAGTGGATCCCTGCTTGATAGCTGATAATGGCTGTGTGAGACAAAGTCCTGGAGTTACATGAGTTCTGCCTTCCCCTCCTCTTATGTGGGGTAACATTGCACACGTGTGAGGTTTCATTGCTGTACTGTGTAAATGGTGATTTGTTGTCCTTGCTGCTGATACCAGGTTTGGGTAAGTTAGCCCAGCATATATCTATTCACCTTGCCTGTCAAAGTATATCCTTAAAATACATTCAGATTCAGTAGCATTAGCTGGCCCGGGCTTTCTAGCTGTAACAATGAAATATTGATAAATCGCCCTGCTATCTGATTACTTTCAAGCATAAGGGAAGAAGAATTCAGTAAATCAAGCAGTGACTGTCGATTAAATGCAATCTCTTGAATTGCAGTTCTGGTCTCAACTGCTGAGTTTCTCAATGTACAGGAAAAGATTGATGCTGCTTTGTTGTACCAGATATAAATAACTCAGCTCTTTTTGCATGTGAGGAAAAATAGGTTTCCTTGAAATTTTGGTTGCGGATCATCTGCTAGACTTCTGCGGAGTGTGATGTGAATCTTGATCTTGTTCTAAATTATATCTGAATTGAGATGTAGCATGTGTCTTTCAGCTTAATGAAATCCCTTTAAATGATGCATATCAAAGTGAGTAGTGATTTGGGTCGAGGCACCTTGGTGGCTGATTCTCTGAGGACAGGCAGTCAACAAACGCTTTCTGAAAATAAAACTTCTTTAAGTTGGGGACCTGAAAATTCCTAAGTACCTTTTTGAATATTTAGCCCCAAAAGTACTGATTGTGTTAATCCCGTGGAGGCTGGAACTAAATTTCAGCTGTCAAATAAAGGTGTTATGCTGCTTCTAATGGAGTGAATGGCCCAGGGCTGCCATTTCTACTGTACTTTTTAACCTCAGAGTGACTTGCAACATGTTTACAAAGTAACTAGGTAATGTTATCCTTGTTCTTTACAAGTGGGAGGAGTAACACTTGGAGTTACAAAACAAGTAGAACAAAATCGTGGGGGGAGTTGTATGGCTGTTAGATCATTATTTTCCTCCATTAAAAAGAAAATATATGAAGGTGAATGGCTTTTTAAAGGTCTGAAAATATCTAGTAGGCTCTAAAAAGCTCTGCGGAGAGTAATGCTCATAAAAAACGGAAAGAGATGATATGGCGCTTAGACATCATACAGGTCTTAATCCTTCAAAGTTGACTTTTGCGGGTCCACTGTCATAGACTGTGGCTTGCATACTGCATTGATTGAAATTTGTAGAACTATGTGGCGAGGTGGGACCTGGACTTGGGCATCCTTCTTGTGTCAGAGATCTGTCACTGGACAGAGGACAAAAGGGAAGACCGTCTTTGAGAAAGATCATCTCAAGGGGTTTAGCTGCTGGTTCAGTTGCTTGTCTACTTGGTGGGTAAAAACTGACCTTGGAGGTTCTAAATAGGCTGAGAGAGGATTTTTCTGTATAATACCATGTTCTATATGTGTCTGTCTTCCTTTGCCATCTTTGTAGTTAGACCTGGTGAACCAAACATAGCTTGAAGTTCATTGAAGGTTATATGAACCCTCTGAACTTCCTCTGGCAAAAGATTGTTGACCTGATTCATGCATTCCCTTGAATCTTGAATACAGTCCTTGCTTTAGAGTATACTTTTATGTTGTTGTTTGGCATGGAGTTATTTGCACCGTGTACTTGAATGGTTCATGTTGCAATGAAGAATGTTGCCCTCTGAGATGTCTGCTGTATTTTGTTGCACATCTGGCACCTTACACGTGGGTTTTGTGTCTATTTTTGTATTCTTTACAATGTGAAATAGGTGTAATTGTCAAATTCAATCCTTCCAAGTCATGGCAAAGTCAGTGGCTGCCCTGGGTATATGCGTCTTCCGTAAGTTTAGGTAAGATAGTCACCAGTTGAAGTAGCAGCTGCAAAATGAGCGGTGGGTGATCTCAGTTGACCACGAACACACATTTTTACCTACCAAAATGGCCTGTCAAATGACTTTCTGAGAAGAGGACTCTTCTATGCTGCTCATGCGTTGACCTCTTACACAGACACCTTCAATAAATTCAGGAATATACGCAAGATCACCAGGCTCACACTGCCAGATTCCAGCACTGCACTCCTTTCTGTTGTTTGCTGTTCTTAATCCAGTCCTTCAAGCTCCTACTTGTAAAATATGGTGTCCTTCTCACTAGCAAACTTTTCATCTGGTACCACTGGTATTTCTGGGACCTGGGTCCTGTCAGCTGCCTTGTGCGTCTACACAGCCTCTGTGTGAAATGCAGCATCCTCGGTGTTGTCTGCACCTAGCAGAAGAAAAAGCAACTTCTCTGAAGATGTGGAGATTCTGATTTGGTGCATGTAAAGGCTTAAAACTGGTGTCTTCAATGGTTTAGCAGAAGTCTTCATCCAAAAGAGCTGTCAGTGGCCGTGGCTTCATTCCATACAAGAGTCTCAAGGATCGTTCTGGAGGACGGAAAGGGGAAGCTCTCCTCTGGAGAGACTGTCACCACTGACCCCGGGAGGTAGTGCTTCCTCAGCACTCCTTTCCACCCTAAGGGAGAATGGTGACCTCTCCTCTTGCCTGATTCAGTGTCAGTGCTCAGGAAGGGGCCCACGTGAGTACAAATTCCTTTGCCTGTTCAGACCCTATGGATGGAGCCGTGGGGCTAAAAAAATACTGCAGCATAGGGCTCTCATTTCTTCAGGGGAAAGACTGGTTTTCGTACAGCACCTTTTTTTCTATAAGGGGGGAGAGACTTAAGTATTTATTTACTTACTTATTTACTTTATTCTGACCAGAGCTGAAACCTTGATTTTTGCAGTGTGCTTCCTTTCTCCCGCTGAATCGTTTGTATGCATTTCACTGACAGAGTGTTTCAAAGCCCCGCTTTCCTCCAGGGAGTTTACAGCCAAACTGATGCAAACTCTTTCTTCTCAGGTGCCTCACGATCATCTGTCATCCAATGCAAGCCAGGAGGCAACTGCCCCAGCAGACACAGAGGCATGACTAGGCAGCTCTCCCCTCTAACTGTTGCTGAAGATTCTGCTGCTCCCATTCTTGAGCTGCAGAATCGAAGTCCCTCGGGAATCTGTCGGCACAGCAGAGTCGAGAGGCAGAGCAGATCAGGTAGGCATAACAGCCGCACTCCCGGCGTCACAGCATGCCTGCGAAAGGCCTCTTTCGTCTGTCTTTTGAAAGATGGTGCAGAGTCCGAGCATGTTGACGTTGGTTTATGGTGCTGCGAAAAGCAAAGCCACGTGAAAGTCCTTCCTGTACCTGTGTGCAAACTGGGGTTAGGCGGGAAGGAAGCAAGGATGGGAGGAAAAGGCCTGGGCCTCAGTAGGTACGTGTAATGTCTTAGATATCTGAGAAATCATAAGGCCAGTAGGCGCAGAAGATCTTGAAAGGATGGTTAACGTTAGCACACAAGTTAGTTTTTACAAAGTGGTTATGTTTCCTCAGCTTCAGCCTGGCCAGAGACCAGGACCCTTAAGAGCCAGCCATGTTCCTTCTCAAAGACAATGACAATCTCGGCTCATACCGTGGACGGTCTGATGAAGAGGAAGAGAAGGAGCAACAGGTGGAAGGATATCTAGGGAAGACCATCACAGTTCAGATCATCGATCAGCTGCACGTCAGGGCTTCCATCAGGAATGTGTCACCCACTTTACTGCAGAAGTTTAGCTCAAATGAACCCGTAGGTACGGTGAACACTGACTTCTTCACCATGATGTCCATCCATCACCAGCAGGGATGGCAATGGGAGCGATTACAATATGCAGCCACAGGCCTTTGAGTCCGCTGAATTGTACTGTTGAGGAGAGAGATGTTAAATGACTGAAATAATTTAACTGTTCAAGTTCTTTGGAAGACTGTCTGTGTAGATACTGTGAGCAAAAAGGGGAGGAAAAACAGGTTGGATCTCCCTTGCATACTGGAATTGTGGGAGATGAATCTTCCTCTTGTCACTTCACCACCGATGGCAGCAAGAATCAGCCATTTTCTTCTTGTGTTGGAAAATGGAGGGATCTCGTACTCCAGGAGTACTCTCTTGATGGAAACCCTCAGAAAAATATCGGAGGGGATTATTGCTGCAAAGAGTGGATGATACAGCATCTTGCAGTAAAGATCATATGTAAGATACCAGAAAACCGATCTATACTCATTTTTGCAGATATCAGGCTGAAATAACTCTCTGCATGCTGACACTAGGGTACATCCAAAATCAGAATCCTTCTTCTCTAAGAAAGGACTTTAGGCCACTTGAGTAGTGCCTTGACATCATATTCTCTAAACATTTATTTCACATTTATTAATTCCCCTTTTTATCCTGATCTTCCCTTCCTCATCAGCGAGGTCTAAGTACGACTGACCTGACCAGTAGGTAAACAAATATAAAGAGTATTATTTTCTAGAATGTAGTTGCCAAGTAGTCAAAAGAGTTCAGAAGAAAAACTGTAGGTTTTGGTTTTCCTCTTCTCACTCTTCTGAAAAATGAAAGCAAAAGGTTTTTCTGTTACCATATTGTCACAGAGACATCACAAGCAAGAATTATATTATAGAGAAAGGGACCGTGCAGGGGTGTTTCTGCTAGCTGCCTTTCAACACAGTTTGCCAGTGACCAGTATCATCTCCCCGTGTCACCTGCAGCGTCATCTGCATTCTTTCCCTGTCATTTCATCCTTGTTGAGTTCTCAGATTGTTTCTGTGCTCTTGACAGGGTAAGCCTGTTGGTTTGTTTCAGATAGAACTAAACACAGACACCAAGGATTTCTACTACCTTGCTAATTTTAAAGTGCTATCTGCCAACCACTTTGGCTGATCAGTTTGGTTTCTCCTCATTAACATATCATTCGGTATCTGAACACAAGTGCTACTTTCTAGCTTAGTCCAGCCCCAGCTTCATGACTTGGAAATCCTTAAACCTATTTAGTATGAATTGTGTGCCTGCTCACCATCTGTCTTTGACTTCAAGCCCTGTAATTATTTTAAAAGATATTTCTTATCTTGTCCTTTTGATTCTTTGGCCAAGATTTAGGTGTGCACATCCCATGGATTTTGAAAGCAACCATCAAGCTACTATGTGTCTTTGGCTGGGAATCCATCTCAATTTCACTTAAATTAAATGTAAATATCTAGTCTAGGGAGAGATAAGCGCCTCCAGTAGACTTTAGATATATATGAGGATGAAATCAGCTACCTTCTCACCATGCCTGTCCATTATCATTAAATATAAAGGGGCCCTAGACAACATGTTTAGTCTGCATACACAATTATTTGCTAACTACATTACATGGGATGAATCCTACCCATTGAGCACTTATGAAAACTCCCCACTCTACATTTAATCAGGCTAAAACTTACATAGGTCTTTAAATCCAAGGTAGGATTTGCAACAAGTGTATATTTCTGTGCCTTTGCCTAACATGCTAACCAGGGACTATAAAATCCAAGTCAAATGCTAACAGTAGTGTCATGCATAGTAACAGCAATTACATAGTTATTTGGTAATTGAAAAATAGAATGCATGGATAAAGGTGCTATAGTCTTCTATCATTGTATGATTATTTTAACTGTTAGCTGAAGAAGGACTAATTGCATGGTAGTTTTGCTTAGCAGGAAAACCTGCAAGTGGATGTTACATAATATATTCTTTTTAAGCCATTCTAACTTGCAAATAAACTGTAATTTACTTTTTAATAGAAGATGTCAGTCATTATTAGTACCATAAAAATACCTATTTTCTCTCAGCAGCCAAAAAGAATGCTAAAATGATGCTTGCCTTTTCAGACCCGTGTCTGATTATCCTCTGCATGGTTTAATAAACCTGTAATTTTATTTAAATTCTTGATTCACTGCTAAACAATGGAGCCACTGAATACTGATCATTTTTAGGAAAAAAATATACCATACAATTGCAATCACAAAAAGCTCCATGTCCTGGTTAGGAAAATTCTTGATTGCAAATGTGCTCCCTGCTATGATGAATCGTTTTTTAGATGCAATGTTGGTCTAATGTAATAACTTGGAACCTCAGTTTGACATTTCTTTATGGCTCAAGCAGAAACAGTAATAGAAAAGGAAAGTAAACCTGAGTCTGAAAGGGTACCTTTTTCACATTTGAGTGTAGGACAGTGTATGCTCTCACTGCAGTAGATATATAGCTCCTCTTAATATGAATAATTATATTGTTTCTTACATATACCGCATCGTGTGTTGATGCGACTGATAATCGATAGTTATAATTAAGAATAGCTGCAGGTCATGAGTTTTAGAAGGAACTCCTGTTTCTTCTATCAAACTGATGTGATATGGTCTAACGGCGTAAATGGTTGGAAGCTCAATGCTGCCACATGAGATCATGGGGCAACAGTGTTAGTGCTCCTCAGTATCCGATGCAGTTCAATCCGTTGTTTTCAGCTGGGATCTGTGAAATCAAATAGAGTTCGTGGGTTGCATCTCCGGAAGATATGTCTGGAGAGCAAGTCAACAGTCAGTAAGATTAAATTCTCTATGCTTATGTTAGGAAATCTGCAGTGGTCTGCAGATTAGATCTGAAAAGTAACTGTACTAAAACGGG
Source organism: Astur gentilis (assembly GCF_929443795.1). Classification (NCBI taxonomy): domain Eukaryota; kingdom Metazoa; phylum Chordata; class Aves; order Accipitriformes; family Accipitridae; genus Astur; species Astur gentilis. The sequence goes on from NC_064904.1 coordinate 18,100,816, forward strand.
AAATGACAACTTTCTAGTTCCTCCTTGTTTATGTGTAGAGGTTTATTTCTAGGCATGCCAAGCTTAGTTTTGTCCAGTTTCCTTTTTTAACTTCAAAAATGCAAATACACTAACTTGACTGGAAAAGTCCTTGCTCCACTTGGGTATATAAAACCAAAAAACTGTTTCATTTTCCCCCCCAGCTTGCAAATAAAAAAGTGATTCTTGAGTTAAAATCTTGAATGATAAGAACTTGTTCCTGGCTTCAGATGTACAAGCTCAGATAGCTCTTATGTTGCACACATGCACAGTAATTGACTTTATAATGTAATTGTTTCCAAAGGATGTAGCTCTATTCTAGAGGTTTGGCTGACAGAAGGAAAGAAGGGCTGATAAAGCAAACGGTGGAAACAGCTTAACCATAATGCTGTTACCTCAGGCTTTGGTATTGTGTTTGTATTTTGTTCCTATCCCCTTGAAATGACAGAGATGGTATTACTGAAGTATTTCTGTGCAGGATTTTGGTGTTTGTGGGACACAGAGGAATTATAGAGAGAAGACAAGGGATAGTTTGTGTCTGGATCAGAAGAGGTGATTTTGCCAAGAATTGTTTTGAATGCATTCATTATGTGTGCAACTCTTCTATTTTTCTTTTTTTTCAGGAGAAGAAGGAACACAAACGCACACAGAGAGCAGCAGCCAAGAAGCTGAAAGACAGACACGATGCCAGTCTTGCACATCCACATTTCTCAAGCTTATCTGGAGATTTCTGATAATTTTGTCCGTCTCTTCCTCCTGGGTCGGGACCACGCAGTTTGTCAAAATCACGTATGAGACCTTTGACTGTCCTTTTTTCATGACTTGGTTCTCAACAAACTGGAACATTATGGTTTTTCCCATTTATTATTCTGGGCACCTTGCAACTGCACAGGAAAAGCAGTCTCCAATCAGAAAATTCAGGTAGGCTTTATCATGGCAATATCCCTTTGAACAGTCTGATTTCTGTGGACCGAGATCACTGCTCTTCTCAGTTTGACCCATGGTGTCAGACAGCAGAATAAAGGCCGTGCTGCAGAAAATCTCATTCATAAATAGCTTACAGAAGGCTAACAGATGAGTGATATATGCTTGAATTAATGGATAATTGATTGTTAGAGGGTTGGGTTTTTTTACCAGTAAAGGTAAAGGCCAGTAATTTGCTTATAATCTTGCTATTATATTATCTAATCTCTCTATATTTTGTGTTCTTGTCTGGATCAGGCCATTAATTAGTCTGTTCTGGTCCACATATGATAGAACAGTAGTGTAAAGTGCAACCAAAACAACTCATAGTTGAGAAGAAAGACGCTCAAAGCTGAGGAAATGGTTTCCATGTGGAAGACCATGGCTTACTCTCCACGCTCAGCAAGTGTAGCAGGGTGAAAACTGCCCTTTTCTCCTCCTGCTGGATCATAGCATGGAGCATGAGCATCCTAGTAGCCTTCTCTGCTCTCTTTTGTGTGGGGTAGGAATTAAAGCAGGTTGCAGACTCTTGGTTTTCCTTCCCCTGTAGCTCTGAGGGGTAAGCTGGCAGAGCTGAGTGTCTGCCATCCTGAGGAAATGACATGAAGGCTCCACATGGAAATACCTCTTCCTTTGTGTTGCGAGAGCCAGGGGAAAACCTCTTTCTGACTCCAGCCTTTCCTTACGCCACATGGCTGCATGCTGTAATTAAGTCTCAACCTCAGGTGCAAAGGAGTCCATAGTACTGGCTATAACATTAGTCTGCAGGGGTGGAAATTTATAAATGCCTCTTCAGTAGCCCCTGTGAAATCATAGAAATACAAGGTTAGAGGGGAACCCAAAGTGGTCATCCAGTCCAACCACCAGCACTGCAGCAAGACAAAGCTGGCTTAGCTGCAGCCTAGCCAGTTCTTAAGAAAGCCGTATCTAACCCGTCCTCAGGGCTTGGAAGTACCACCATGTTCTGGGACAGTTCATTTCGGAGTTCCTCCTCTACTTCCATTATTCCACTGATCTGATGCTGGAGTAGAAGCTGCTTTAAAGGATGGAACTAAATTCAGCTTGCCAAGAGATAACACAGCTTGCCCATGGAGGGAAGAAATTTACAGGATAATTTTGAGCTGGGACCCAATTCTGTAACTCCAGTGCAGACTTGCTTCGAAAACAATCTTATTGACTTCAGCAGAATTGTCTGTTCTACAAGGTATTAACCAGCATGTGGCCTGTACCTTGTTCCCGCTGACAGAGGGTTCAGCACAGCTGTCACTGAGCACACAGGGAATTCAATTTGTGACTGTCAGGCTGGAGTGTAGCAGGGCCAAATTCTTCCCTCGGCTGCTTTTGCCAGGATCTGGGATGTAATTTGGTCCTAAATTATCATTTCTGTCAAATCAGCGTGACTGAAATTGAACAGTTGCACTTAATTAACTGCTTCTCTGAAAACCCTAGTGCTTTGTACGTTAATGATGCCTTCATTCAGATTCTTGCTGGAGTATTTGTGAGAACATTAACAGTGTCAGCTTGGCTTCTGGGTATGGGGTAAAGTAATAACAAACACAGAGCAGATAAGGGAGAAGGTGAGAATAAATATCCCTGCAGGTAGATCCTCTGCAGTTAGTTGGTTGATTATATATCCATCAGAGCAATATTTTGGGCAAAACATTTGTGGCAATGCATAATACAAGTACGCTTAAATAATTGATAACATTTCCCAAGCTGTTAGGAGTTCAGCTTTTAAAGTTGAGGACACATGCTAACACGCCCAGAGGAATTTCTGCACACACGGAGATGTGAAGTAGTTTTGTGAATGTGTGCGAACAGGAGACCCGATGGGCCAGTGGAAAGGCATCTTCCCAGGCTATTTCCTACTCCAGATATATCGGGAACTCTCATCCCAGGGAAGAGGTAACTGCTGGTAAATACTGACTTCATGATGGGGACCAACTACTTGGTCTGCGCCATGTTATAACTTGACAAGCCAAACTCTTTCAGCTTGGGTATGGGGATGGACGTCTCCTTCAGGATGAGTGCTTGATTTTCTGATGACTTAAAGAATTTAAAATCATCATTTGTAGTTTTTAAATTCAGAGTGTTATAGACAGATTTAGTTCGGAAAGGATCTTTGGAGGTCATTTAACCCAGCCTCTTACCCAGAACAGAATTATTTTCAAAGCTAGATCAATTGTTTGTATAATTGTTTGGTTTGTGTTCTTGGTATTGTTCCTGTTACAGGCCTTTTTATTACATTTTGTAAGATTCCTTGTTGCTTCATTTGCTGTTTTTTTTCGTGGAGTAGCTAATTCTTGTCTTTAAAGCCCATTCTGTAGTGATTCCAGGCCTACCTCAGAGTCCAGAGGTGATTTGTCTTTGTGTTTCTGGAGTACATAGTTACTTACTAGACGCTTTAAAGACATATGACATTTTGTCCAGCAGATATTCCTGGTGGATCAGAACAAACAGTGTCTGTGATATCTTGGCAGAGATCAGTGATCATGCAAGCGACTTGCAGAGTGCTGCCTCGGGCTGGCAAAGCTGTATAGAACCACTGTTACTTTAATAAATCCCACTTGGAGGGATAGAAGTCTAAATCTTCAACTTTAGATTGGCTTTCTGAAAGGTTTATAATCTTTGAGATTGTAAATTGTGTATTTCTTACCTCTCACACTTCACCTTAGAGATCAAATTTTGTGGTCTTAGAAACTAACTCATGGTTATTACCTCCCTGCTGCGTTTCAGTAGAGTATTTGGGTTGTCTTGAGGCAGAAGACAACTTTTGGTATCCCCTTGGTATTGTAGATAAAAGGTATGTCCCACACAAGGAGCTTGAAACTCCTTGTATTAGCAGTAGATAAAATGATCTGAAGCTCAGTAAGCTCAGCAATAGGAAATCTAACCCTGCCCGTATTTACCACAGCAGAAGACACTCCAGACTTGATGTAGGATCCTAACAGAGTTATGATTTGGAATAGGTGGATGATATTTTCAATGTCAATAAATTTTGCCACCCCATCCACTGTCTTGGCTTCTCAAGGACAAGCACTGTGACATTCAGCAGCTTTCTGCCAGAATATATCCACAATGTAATAGCTGAGGTTAGTCCTACAGGTGCTATGCAGCCTTGAGGCACTGGCTAGGAAGGGTGTTGGTAGGTGCAGGTTTAATAAATATGAACATGTTGGGAAGAGTTGGTTTTTCTAGCAAGAAGGCTAACAAGATGTGAGCATCACTTGAAGTAAAAACAGAGCCATAAGTAGCTGATATTTGGTGTCATCTGTCATCTGCAAGTTTGTCACCTACAAATCTCTCCATCCATGTTGCAGCAGTAGCTCAGTCCAGCTTCCTCAGCCACTTACAGAAATCTAGGTCTGCACAGCAAATCTAGATCTTCACTGCAAAGGGCTTTTCAGATGGGCTTTTCAGATAAGAGATGAGGATTTCCGTTGCCTGAAGCTGCTCCAACCCCAAATGGCTCAACAGTAGGGAGGAAGACCAGCAGCACAAAACCAGGGCTTCCCTTGGACCATTCCTCTTGGGAGACAGCGTTCCTGTGGTGCTTGCCCCCTGAGCCAGACACTGCTTATGTGAGAGGTTTGTGCACAATTCCCTTTCCTCTTGCTCCAGCTCTTGAGCAAATACAGCTGGCCAGGCTCTCTTTCTTAATGTTCAGACTTGGTCAGTCCCGGAAAACAATTCACCAGTAGCTCAACCACCGTTACGCTGTTCGGTGGCTGTCTCCTGAAATGGAGCTGGAAGGTATTTTATTGCAGCAGATGCCATCATTTAGATAGAAGGACTAAACGACATAGTAACAACTTGTGCTCACAAAAGGTCCCGTGGTGCTTCTTGCTACCATAATGTCACTGATGGCCTTGCCAAATTTTAATCTGGCTGATGTAATTACATTCGCTGTATTCACGTTACCCCAGGTAGCGTCTGTTAGCTCTGCTTTTTCTGTAAGCTGTTTTAAAACCAGCTGCTGCCTTACACTCCAGAGGCTGCTGCGTGTCAGGGGTGAATAAACCCATTCTTCTGCAGGGGCTGGCATCAGAATAACTAAGAGGCTACGCAAGCTATTTAGTGGGTGCCAGAGGCAAAGTTACATGACTGCCTGAGGTGCTGTAATTCCTGAGAGCATGGCACACTGCCCAGAGCTGATGGCTGAGGGCTACCTGCAAATAAAAAGAGCTATTTATGTTAGAGGGCAGGTTTTAAATAGACTTCTTGTGCATTTGGAAATAGTTTGTGTCATAGTTCCAGGGTCAGCTGCCCTTAGATATGTCTCTGCCTTTAAGTCAACAGCCTACAGATATTATCTGTATGGGGAGGGATCCATGAAGCCCTCTCTCCTGAGCACAGGGGTTTAATCACTGTCATGTCTGATGACTCCTGCAAGTTTAATTTTAGTTGCATGCCAAAGAGGCTGAGTTAACCACTGAGCAACCAGCCCTCACAAAGCCCGAGGCAATCTACTGTAGCCATGACTGGGAAAATAAAGTATTCTTCCTATGTTCTCATTCGCTGAACATTATTCATGGAGTTCTCCTAGACATGGAGAATTCATCAAGTCTCTGTCTCACTCAGCATGACCCTGTCACAAGCCTTTGCTGTATTTTTTTAATTGAGAGGTGAGGAACTACTGGCCCCTCTTTTCTCTGGTCATTGTTGCTCTGTGTGGTGGAGGCTCTTCCATCTGCTTAAACAGCCCACTGCCTGGAGCCTGTGAAGTGTTCCCAGATTTCTTTTCCTAACTGCGAGTCTCTGCTCGTCCCTCCCACTGCTTCTGGGAACTCGGAGATAAGTGACATTTGCGGGATTGCCACAACGGCCTCTCCCAAATAGCTGACCAGCCCACAGAGTCCAACCCAGAATAATACAATAATCACTGAGTCTTCCTCCTTGCGAGGATTCACAGTCAGGGCACTTTGGACTCCATCCTCCTGACTCTGCTCTGAGTTTGTCTGTGTGCAGACATCCCAGAGATCTGCAGGACAACAAAACCCATTCTGGCACCACCCCCCCAAACACCCTTTTTGGCTTTGGAAGCCACCTGCCCTCTCTGTGGATGGAGGAGCAGAAGTGCTGGGCTTACGCCCAGCATCTCCCTGTCAGTGGGGGAGCCACGATGGATGACAGGGGTATAATAGCCCGTGGCGCATTTGTAGAAGAGCTTTTCCTGCTGCCTTGCCGACTCCATCAGTGACAGGCTTGGATGGTTTTGCTGTTGCCTTTGTACACTATCAGCATAACACTAGGGTACTTAACTGTGCCCTGGGTTACTGTGAGCAGCCCAAGCACCTTTCTTCTTTGTTTTAACACAGCACAAACTTGTTTCCTTTAAGACAGGTCCTGACAGCTTCTGAGAAAGGTTGGATTTACAACTGTGTAATGATCCAATCCTGCCTCAAAACCAATGGCAGAATTCCCACTGGATTGGAGAGAGAAGGCTCTGTACAGGTCTGGTTCACAACGCAGATCTGTTCTTGCCAGGAGACGGGGCATCTTGGCTCTGGTGTCATGTAGTGGTGACATAGCCACGGTACATCCAGGTCAGAGGCTACCTGTCTTGAAGTGAGAGGTAGTCTGAGCTCAGAATCACCCTCTGCATCCACTTAAGTCTCAAGGGGAGAAAAACATCTTTTAAACGTAAACTGCTATACCTGTACGTCAACAAACACTCAAGTCTGTGCTACCAGTGAGTCCATTCACACACGAGGAAACTCATCACCTTTAACTCCTGTTCAAATCAGTGATACAAAAGCCTACAGTCAAACTTGAGTGTTAATTTCTTTGCTTCACTGAGTATTTACTTTGCATCTCAGATGAATGATACACACCACTAGCTATTCTCTTTCTACGTGTAACATTTCTGTTCTGATCCTTGGAGAACAGGCTGACTCCTGAGAACGTTGAGGTCAACTAGAATGAAGGAGATGATTAGCAGATCTGCCTGCTTGAGTGTTAACTTATTGGACACCCTGGCACAAAGTTTGAGAAAGGAATTTATTGTTACCAGAAATGACTGCTTTGTACCCCAGGTCATTTTAGTAGCAGCAGGGAATGAATAGCTATTAAGTAGAATCATAGAATCATTTAGGTTAAGACATAGCTGATCTCATGTATTACATAGATGTTATTATTCTACTTTCCTCAAAACAAGAGTCATGGTTTCCATTGTTAATAGTAAAAAAACTGCAATATTTTTAACAGCAGAATTCCCCAGAATTCCTAAAAATGGTTTAGGAGACCCAAAAACAATTCTATCTTTAAAGTCAAAGCCAAATCAGGATAATTATTACACCGCCACTCCCACCCCCCACCCCCAAAATAACAAGTGGTTTTGACTTAGTATTGAAGTGCATTCTTTGAAGTTACTGATTAGTTCTACATACATTTTTTAGCAATCTTCCAAACACAGCTATATTTGGCTGTGAATATTTTGGGGCTCCGAGGCATCATGGCATTTAGATTAGTCTGTTAATGTTGCCTCGTAAGGATGTGTTGCAGATTGATGGTACCTTGGTTCACTCCATTGGTGTTTCAGTTGTACGAAGCATTCACCTGTGGCATCTCTCATGTTTTAAATAGATGTGTCAGAGAGCCTGTCACATCAAGAAAGGAAGTGTGCTGGGAGTATCTTGAGGAATACCTTTAACCAAGAATGCAGACAGTGGTGTTGCTAAAAAACATCCTTCCCAATTTGGGAAAGGTAGAGATGTTTCAGGAGGGGTGCAGTGATGGACCTTTAATCAAGCTGCAAGCTTGAGTACTCAGTCTCCCCTTAGCCCACACAGGTACCACTTTGCACAAGAGTGCTGTCCCCGAAAGCAGTGTTTTCTGAACTGACCCTTCCCTTTTGTGAAATCCTAAGAAGCAAACAGCTCACTTGTGTGTGACACAGTGTTTGGGAAGCTAGAGACTTGTTTGCAATTTAATCCACAAGGAAATGTCTCTAAGTGAACAGAACTTTTCACTTTATAATAAAATAGTTAAATATCCTTCCCTCCCCTTTTCTTACATTCTTGTTTGACTGGCTCAGGCCCACTGGCTGGTGGCTCACTTTCCCACCATGGTGATCTGTCTGGCAGTCTTTTTGAGTATCTTTAGGCAATTCTTGAAGCTTGCTTGGCCATACATGAGAATATATTTCAATAGGAATAAAAACAGGGTTTGGAGCAAAGCAAGAAAAAATTGTCAAGCTGCAGAGAAAAAATTGTGGTTATAATCTCTCTGTTTGTGGCCTTGAAGGCAGAGTCTGAGAACTGTCAGTGCATTATAGATAACCTTCATTTCTGTGTGTGAGTCCCTGGGATTATGGTTGTGTAGAGTGTGATTATTCCAGGTAAGTTACTTCTTTTCTATTTGTGAAATCGCTGTTTTAAGAAGATTGTAGGTTATTTTCTCTATGTGAATTAAACAATAGATTTTTATGGGTATGTGGAATAGTTAGGAAAAGCACCTAATTGAATGTGATAAAAGTCTAATGAATGTTTGTTGTGCTGCAGTGAATGCTAAGGAAAATCCTAGCTGAGTTTTAAACTCTCTTCTTTTCATAGGGAATGCAGTCGGATTTTTGGTGAAGATGGTCTGACGCTGAAACTCTTTCTTAAAAGGACTGCTCCCTTTTCTATTCTGTGGACTTTGACTAACTACCTGTATTTACTGGCTTTAAAGAAGCTGACAGCCACAGACGTCTCTGCCCTGTTCTGTTGTAACAAAGCTTTTGTCTTCTTGCTTTCGTGGATTGTGCTGAAAGACAGGTTCATGGGAGCAAGGGTAATGACATGCCTGATTTTCAACTCTTTCTTGTTTTCATAATTGCCCTTAAATCCATAAGCTATTGTGCTGCCATAGTACAGCTGCATTATGGTATACATGTACCATGAAACCATTTCTCATTTAACGTTATGATGTAAACCTAAGCCTGAAGATCAGTTAGAGATCTCAGACTCCAGAGGTAATTTGATGTGGGAATTTCAAGAAGCTATTACAGCTAATTCTAATTTGATGAATTAGAATAGGATGACTTCTAGTTTCATATAAACCTATTCTGTCTTGGGTTACAGTGCTGAAGTACAGTCAGTTAATTTTATTTTAAACTTAATGCTAAATGTTTAGGTTCTAACCAAAGCAATTTTATTCCTTGTTTGGGTAGATAGCTGTTTTCAATATGTAACGTACTTTTCTTATGCCACCTTATTACTTTTTACATATACATCAAAAAATACACATGTGCATGTGCCAAATATAGTTTAAAAGGGACAGCAACTGTTTTGCATGGAGGTGTATTTTGCACTGAAGTGTTATAGGACTCCCTGGCAGTAATATGAACCCTGCAAAAAGGAATAAAGAACTCAAGCAAAATGATATGTGCCTGAATCTGGGGGAAAGCAAGCATGTTTCCTGTAATTTTACATACACAAATCTCCAAATAAGCAGCAATTTAAACTGTTGACTATACCTTGGCTAAGGAGCAGCTAGGCCTTCTACCAGTTCTGCTGATGCAGATTTCCCTATTGAAATGGCTCAAGGCCTAATGGTCGTGCTGGGTACAATCCTGATTTGAACTATCAAGAGCCCTGAACTTGATTAGGAAGTGGTTGGGGCCAGGCACGGTGCCTGTGACCAGAAGGGGCCCCCAGCAATTGCATCTAAGTTCCAAGGAAAGCATGCTGGATCAGGACACTCATCTGAGTGAGTTTGTTTTTTAAAAAATGAGCACAGCAGCCTTTTTTGATTAATAGTGTGGTAGAACGGTTCCGAAATGAAAGGCAAAGGCATCCTCTTTTCACAGGCATCTGACCTAGCTCTTGGAGCAGCCGCCAACACGCTGAACAGAGAGCGCTGTGCTTGGGGTTTGGGAATGGAAGAGGAAATTGTTTAAAGTAAAACAGTTCCCTTAATTTCCTGGTGAGACAGGGCTGTCAGGGCAGTTAGTAACGCTATGGGGCCTAAGCACCTCAAGACATGCGTGCCATCACACGAGTGAACTCTTGGGCAGGGATCTTCCAGGAGGGTTTTGTCGGACTGGCGCGGTGGAGGGTCTGTGTCCAGATGAGGCAAAGTCAAGGAGGCAAACCTGTCTTTCACAGACCTCAGCCATAGTGCCCTTGACGGTAAGGACGTGGACATTTCATCTTGCAGTTCTAAAGCCAGACACCTCTATATCTGTTGCATTTACAACTTAAAATATAGAAGCATCAGGTAAATGTGACCTACCCTCAGCCTGCTGATGACTAACTCAAAGAATAAGCAGGGTTTGAAATCCTCAGTTCTTCTCTACAGAAATTAACAGGAACTGTAACTTGCCTCCTCTGCCCCTTTCAGGTTCCAGCTGAAAAAAAATAGGAAATTTTGTACCCTTTAAGCTAACTTTTGTGTCAAAGCAGCCTCTTTCTAGACGAGCAAACATAACTCTTATATTTTCCTAGTCTACTCTCTTAAAGAAACCTAGATTGAAAATACTAAAGCTATTTTCATTTATTAGTTATTTTTCACTGACTTAAAAAAAACATTGCAGTAAATATGCGTTAGTATTAATGCTGTAAACACCATGAGCTTTGCACAAGAAAAACCTGGCAGAAAAAGTGAGCAGGAAATTCTGCACGTACAAGAAACTGTTTTTTGCTGCTAACTGGCAGATTCTGGATGCACATTGCTGGAAAGGTAATTAGCAGCATTTTCCTGTAGCCCTCCTGCCAGAATAACATTTAATGATGTTAATAACCACGCAGGAGAGTGTTTGAGAACTAAAATATGACAAAACAGCACGGACCCAGCCTTTTGTGCTTTGAATGCCTTTACTGTTTTCACCCCCCGGCCTCTCAGAGAACAAGTGTAATTAGGTTATTTGGACAGTAAGGAGACAAAAAGAAATAAGGGTTTAATCATATATTCTGAGCCAGTGTTTTTGCAAAAGCACTTAGCACCCAGGAGCACAGCCAGTTTTTCAAAGAAGCCCAGTTCCTAGCAGCTCTTTCAGAGCTTCAGAGCCGTCGGGCACATCTGCAGCGCATCGGAGATGGGGGTGCAGCCGGTGCTTGTGTACCCGAGACACCTTTTATCTGCCTGGGCTTGAGAACCAGCGGCTCTGCAGCAGAGTCCCAGCATCACCAGTTCCCTGCCCGCCTGGTATTGCTGCAGGCAGTCTCCAAAGTGCCCGCAGATGCCCGTGGGCACCCGGTAGCCGCATGGCCAGCTGCCTGACAGCTCTCCGATCCCCCGCCTGTGTGCCGGCACATCGCCCTGGAAAGCAGCCACCGGCCAGGCTGCGGGGCTGGATTTTCAGATGGGCTGTCTAAAGACAAACCGGTCTTGATGGCCACCTTATGGTACGGCATAATCTTGCCCGTAGAAGTGTTGACTAGCTGCAGAAGGGCTGCCAGGGGTTGCATGCAAAGTTTTAGCTGCCCTGGCTGCATTTGAGCTACACGTAGTGCGTGTTCTGCAGTGAGAGCCATGTGTCCTCAGTGGTGATGCTGTAGCTTGGGTAGAAGCTTGCATCCAACTCAAGAGAGAAAAATACCAGGTGGAGAAAGGGTATTCATATGAGAAGGACATATACAGCAATGACTATTAGCTATTTACCTATAAAAGTAGTGCTTGAAGTATCTACTGCCCTGCACTAGGAAACATAGCACAATCCCTGCCTGTACTGTAATCTTCTTTGCTTGGACACTTCTGAACAACTCACAAATTAATAATGTATCCTTGTTACACTGGGACTTCTGGAAGTCCAGACAGCTTTGGCTCAGAGCAAGCACAAACACTTAAAAGACTTCATGTATTCGAGTAGTTCTGTTGGCTTGTGTTGCTTAGATTTAGCCACGTGCTTAAATGTTTGCATTTTTGAGCCCTTGGTTGTTTTTCATCTGTGAAGTTGAATTAATGTTTATTAGGTAGGTATTGAGTGGTTTGGGGACATTTTTGCCCCCCAGAAGGTTGACTCTAGCCTGGAAACAGGTTTCTTTGTAGTACAGCACCTCATTTTCTGCTGTGCTTCACATGGTAAAAATTGTTCCTGAGTAAAATGTTGGTTGGCCTTGCTCTCTTCCAGGAGGAGGGAAAAAAAAAAAAAAAAAAAGCAGGCTAATTTCATTCCTTACCTAGGACGCTCCAGAAGAAAGTTACTACCCTCTTCCATTAATTAAAAGCCTTGTTTAACGAGCTGTCAACTGCAACAACCAGCTTTGCTTCACTTTGACCTTGCTGCTGCTTGTCAGCTTACAGAATCCTGCGGGATGCGCTCTCAGGTTTCTGAAGCAAACACATGACAATTGTTAGGCAGAGGTCAACTGTCCTAATGCAGTGGTGTAGAACTTGCGGGAAGAGCTTTGACCATGAAACTTAAATAATGTTCTTGTTGTTTTCTAGTGTCAGGTCTTATTTATCTGATGTCTCATGAGATGCTTATGATATGTGTCCATCATTTTAGTTGTTTCAGGAAAAAAAAAGTGTTTGGCTTTCTGAATATTTGATTAAATTAGGAAAGTGGCTCTCTGAGTTTGGTGTAGTCGGACTGGGAAGATGTTTTTCCCAACAGGAAGAATCTCCTAATGGGGATGATGGGTCTACTCATTTTCAATAATACAAGGAAAGGACTCGCTTGCTGGGTGCAATTGCTGGGAGCAATGAGTGCGCTAAGAGTTAAATCTCAATCCTTTCCCTTGGAAGGAGGGGATAACTACATTGGACTCTTCTGTTTTGTCTTGTGGGAGACCTTGCTTGAAACATTACAGCTGAAATATTCCAGCTGACAGCTGAAATGCTACATCTGAATTTATGTGCAAGGCAAGATGTATAATGCTGCCTGAGATGAAACCAGCCAGGCAGTGTAGCAGGGCAAGGGGGGCTTCTGGAAACTGATAGGAGGGGCCATGCTGATGTCTGAGAGGTCCTGGGTGTAATTTGGCATTGCTGCAAAGCTGGACTTTTGTGGTATTTATATCTTAGGATAAGCTGTAAGGTGAACAGCAGTGTTACACAATTATGTTGCTAACGAACTACTCACTAAACTAAAGGTAGGAGGGAGAAGCTCTGTAGGGACCATTCCCTCTGAACAGGGCTGGAACACATTCTTCTAAGAGAATTTAACTTTCTTTTGCTCACAGGTATAGATGGAAGGTAAGGGATCAAAATAAACATTGCTGCATCTTGTGTGATGGTATGTGCATCCTGTGCCAGATGTGCCCTGACTTTTCAGCAGGGTGAACAGCAGAGGGTGATGTCTTCCAGCACCCCAACTCACTTAAGGAGTGAAGGCCAGATTCTCATTTTGGCAGTGGAAAATGCAATGTGCTCCCCTGTCCTCCTCAGCAGCCTGCTGGCAAAAGCCCTAAGTCCAGAGAAGGCACTCTTGGATCCACGTTCCTCCTCTGGATGAAGGGACTCAAGCCCTCCTCCTGGGATGACCTGACTGCTGGGATGTGTTATTCTGGGAAGGAGGGGAGGGAAGCCATCTGGTCCCCTCTTGCTAAAGCCCTTCCAGATCTCATGAAACCACTGCATTACACCTGAAAGACTGTGAGTACACGTGTGACTCCAGCCCTTGTCATTAAGTTGGGGGACCTGGATTTCAAGTGCCATTTCATGGTGAATTTGGAGGTATCAGTGGTATCTTCAGGTTTAGGTGACAGCTGGGCAGCTTTGTTGAACTGGATCTTGGAGCGTGGATGTTTTAAACAGAAGTAAGTGTGGGATTTTTGTGCTTATTGCCTCAGCCTGGCTTACGTCTGCTTAGTATGAGTATCAGTGGGTTTTCTGAGCCTCTTGGTAAAACTATGTGAGATCTGAAAGTCAGGCTTTTTCTGCAGAAGGGCACATGATTTGGTCAAGATGCCTTTAAAGTCTGTGGTGTGAAGCACATGAAGCTTAGGTTTGTCTAGCAGTAAATATTTCTTAAATGAAGTTTAATAACATTTTCCAGGAAGCAAGTGTCCATCTCACATTGGTGTTGGCTCAGGAGTTGTACCTGCAGGAGCAAGAAGGTAAAAAGCCCTGCCTGGCTCAGCAGCTGATTTTGGGAGCCAGTTGACGTGGCAGTGATGGTAGAGGTTAGCGCTGTTGAGGTGAACCACATTAGTTTCTTCCTTTGTATGAAGGGAGAGAGCCTGCCTTGCCCATCCACTGGGGAGTTATGTGATTCAGTGGATACCTGGGAATAGAAAACAGGGTCTGAACCTTCATTGTTGCTGGTGATTCTGTAACAGCCAGCTTTGGGTATCGGCATTTGCGCATCTTTTGCTCTACACCCAGCTCTAATACACAAACAACCTTTTTTAGAATGATAAGATGTTTTAACGTCATACTGATATTTTTTTTCTTCAATTTCTGTTAAAAACCCTATCTTTCAGAAATGGAGCTGTGACTTTCCACAGGTCTGAGGAAACACTTTTTCCTTTACAGTCCATGGCAGCTAGGTATTTAGTGTCTTTGAAATTCAGACTCTGTATTTACCTGCTGAGGGCAATTAGGTAGAGGGGGAATTTTTCAAAGAATAATACATGTCGAGATCCTTACTGCTTCCTTAAGGTCCTTGGAGTCAAGACCCAGAATTTCAAATACAGTGTAGTTAATTATTTCTGTTATTCTTCTTTGAAGATCCTGAAAAGCTCTGTCTGGATTTTTCAAATGAGGCCAAAAACCTAAGCACAAAGGTAAAGGCTTCATAAAGAAATTTGGTTATGTCTGTCCAAGTGTCGTGGTTTAACTCCAGCCAGCAACTAAGTACCACGCCAGCTGCTCACTCACTTCCCCCATCCAGTGGGATGGGGGAGGAACTCGGGAAAAAAAGGTAAAACTTCTGGGTTGAGATAAGAACGATTTAATAGAGCAGAAAAGAAGAAATTATAATGATAATGATAACACTAATAAAATGACAACAGTAGTAATAAAAGGATTGGAATGTACAAATGATGCACAGGGCAATAGCTCACCACCCGCCGACCGACACCCCGCCAGTCCCCGAGCAGCGATTCTCTGCCCCCCCCCTTCCCAGTTCCTAAACTAGATGGGACGTCACATGGTATGGCCAGTTTGGGTCAGGTGCCTTGGTTGTGTCCTGTGCCAACTTCTTGTGCCCTGGCTGGCCATGAGAAGCTGAAAAATCCTTGACTATAGTCTAAACAATACTGAGCAACAACTGAAAACATCAGTGTTATCAACATTCTTCGCATGCTGAACTCAAAACATAGCACTGTACCAGCTACTAGGAAGACAGTTAGCTCTATCCCAGCTGAAACCAGGACACCAAGAAAGCTGGCAGGGCTGTTAGGAAATACCGTGCACAGCCAAAGCAGCCTGGAAGAGCTCCCAGTGGTACACTGGTATTCTACAATAGAGGGGTCATTTTCCTGTAGTGATGTCCAGGAAGGTCAGCCTTCTAAATATCTGCATTTCAAGTCAAATTGGTGGCATTGCTAAATATTTCTCTTGTTGTATAGTAGAGCATAATACCTTAAAAGTTCTTGATCTTGGAGTCATATCTCCAAAGTGGATGTTTAGCTTATAAAATACTTAATGATGGATGTTCTGTCAGTAGGTCCCAGGAGAATTTGCAATGCTATAGATCCGTATGGCTATCAGTGCATACACTTTCATTATGTTTTACATCTCTCCCAACTGCACATAATTTTCCCTATTTAAGGGAAAGCAAGAAAGCTTCAAGTCAGAGAAAGTAGCTAGTGACACTCATTAAAACCCCACACAGTGATAATCTCTTTCCATGTAATGAAATTGCACTGAGCTTTACATTGCTCTGCTTTGTCTGTGCAGATAGTTGCAGCAATAATGGCAATCACAGGAATCGTAATGATGGCATATGCAGATGGTTTCCAGGGCGATTCAATTATTGGGGTAGCATATGCTGTTGGATCAGCCTCTACATCAGCATTGTATAAGGTAGGTCATAACTGTTTATTAGTATTCTTATATTCTTTAACATTGGATGTACAAAGCGAATCACTATAAAAATAAATGTTTTATTTTATTCATCCCTCCTGTATCATTCATATTGTGACCAGGCAATGTCATGATGTCAGGAAATCTACTGTGAGGGTAATTAGTTGTTAGCTGCCAAATATTCAGAATGACTTTGCTTCATGTTCCTTTAATGAAATCTCTGTTACTATGCTGCAAGGAGTTTAGGATCATGTTTTAATCATTTCCTGCCACTGCAGTTTATCGACACTATTTCGAAGGGGCTTGCCATATGCAGCAGGGAGGAGAGCCTGAATGCGGATAGTGCTGCTTTCTCTGAGCGAGGATGGACGGCTCATCCCTGGTCTGCACTGCAGCTTTCTTGTGTATTCCGCACTCGTGCTGGGCTCGGAGCCTGTGTGTGTGTGCACCCGGTGCAGGCAATGCGTTAGAGACGTGCAGGGCTTTGCCGCCTACTTGAAAGTAGGGGCTGCCCTTGAAGGTGAGGGATGAAGAGGGCAGGGATGTGTCTGAGTTGTTAGAAAGAGGTTGGGCTAAACGTGGTTGTATTTATTGTTAGCTCAGGGAGGGTGAAGTGTGTGTAAAGAGGAGCAGAAGTTTGGAGTTAGTTGTAGTGGGATAAGAAGTTGCCTCCCAGCTTTAGACTTCGCTTGTCTCACTAATAAATTTGTTGTGACCATTCACAAGTCACTCAAAGTGTATGAATTTAGGCTCATGTAGGACAAATCCTCCATGAGGCTTGTGCTGCCTGGGAATCCGAAGCGAGTCCCTCCAGGCTAGGCGTTCCTCTCACAGCAGGTTCATGCTGTGGAAATCACTGGAGTCCCCTCACAAATCCTAACAGTGCCAAACACAGCCCAAGTCCTGTAACTTCATTGCATGAATGGTGCTGTCCTTGGGTTCTTAGTTACACTCTCCGTGGCATTTTTACAGACTCAACCGTCCTCACGGTAATAACATGGCATCCCCCTCTGCGCTAAAACACAGGAAACGACAGAAATCGGACCAAAGCTCTCCTTGCAAAACTCTTCTATAGGAAAAGGCCAGGTTGTGGCATGCTGTCCTGGTCAGGGCTGTCCTGTGCCCGGCTCTCCCAAAGGGATTGGAAACTGTGCAGCAGGACTTCGCTTCCCATGACAGGCATGAAGTCTAAACCCCTCCTCTCTCCTCTCTTTTGCAGGTTTTGTTCAAAATGTTTCTTGGAAGTGCAAACTTCGGGGAAGCGGCTCATTTTGTTTCTACCCTGGGCTTCTTCAATTTAATTTTCATCTCTGTTACCCCGATCATACTGTATTTTACAAAAGTGGAGTACTGGTCCCCCTTCTCTGCTGTGCCGTGGGGTTACCTGTGTGGCGTAGCCGGCCTCTGGTTAGGTATGTGATAAAAAAATTTACTTATTTTTATAGCTCTTCTCCCTCTCCCCCCTGCCACCCCAATACAAAATTAGCGTCAGGCACAAACAATTTCCCCCCACTCCCTTAAGCAGCAGAGCTCTTTCACAGATTAAATCTGATCCCAGTGAAAACAGGTACTCCTTGAGAAATTATTTGTATTTTTCATAAGAAGCCTTAATACTAATATTAATAGCAGAGCATAAACATGAAGCAGTCATACTAATTGTCCACTTTTCACCTTTACATTCCTACTGTAGTTTCATTGGTATTTCTCTGTCTCTGGCACAGCTTGATTGCTATAAATCCAATTTCAAAGGGCTGCATGTACCCAGTCAGTTCCTGGCATGTTCTGGGGGGGGGGGTGTGCACTGACACGGGGACCCACACTGCTGGGGCACCTTCCTGTGGGTGCTGCAGGGCTCTGGGCAGAGCCTGTTAAAGCTGTGTTAGCCTGTAAAGGCTGGTGCTGTTTCATCGCCTGCGGTGTTCACCTCCTCTCCGCCCTTCGACAACGCTCCCTCTTTCAGACCCACAATTGCTATCCTCTAGCCAGGCAGAATATCTGTTGGATTCAGCCCAGGGGTGTTTTAATTTCCAGATATAACATCCTTTCCTTCAGTAAAGTCTCTATTATTTCATAATTGAAGAGGTTTTTGTCTCCACTACAAGTATATTAAATGGAAATAAAGAGAATGGCATTGCTCGGTACGTAGCTCATCCACGCAGCTGTCCTGAGACACGGTCGGGCTGACAGCTGAACTGCTGTAAGCACCTTGAAACTGCTCTAACCAGAATCGCAGCTGGTCTGTGAGCACCTAAGGGACAAAAAGTAGGGATAATTTATCACTCAGCAATCTACCGAAGTGTGTAAGCCTAACCAGGGGGGAATAACCTTGTGGAGCACACAAACTTGCTCCTTTTACGTAGGGGACTCATGGCAGAACTGGGTGGTGGGTGATCAGAGGAGGGGAGCTGGGGTCCTGCCACAGCACCAGCCCCTGGCTGCAGGAGCTGGAAGAGCACCCTAGGAAATCATATGAAAGGGAAGTTTTTGCAGTTTGCTTTTGGTCTGTCAGGGAAATTGGAGCAGGCTGGGAACGGTGTCACATTAAAAAACCCTATAAATTAAAGGTGTTGGAACATTTGTATTTGTCAGCTTTTATTTAGCTTCAGTTAACTTCATCAGCTAGTTGTATTTAGTGTCCTTTAGAGTACGAGTGCCCGCTGCCATCACCTTGGGTGCATGGTCCAGCTAGAGGGGTGTGGAACCTTTCATCAGTGAAATGTCCTACTAAGACAAAGACAACACAGCCTCAGCTAAGAGGGGAAGCTGGGATTACCGGCCTTCCGGTAGGAAGAGAAATGACGGCTTGTGGCAGCAGAACTAGGTTGTTGGAATCTGATTGAAGCTTGGACAAAGCTGTGAAATACAAGTGTGATAACCTTGGTATTACAATTTGTGTAAAGATGTACAACCCTCCTTCTTCCCCCATGGAGAACTTCCCCTCATGTCACACTCAGGTATAAAAAAGTAAAAATCAATCACTTTGTGACAACAACATCATTGTGGTGTGCATACTGAGCATAGATCATACTTGTAGAGTCAAGGTAGAGGAGAAGAGTCTCACTCTAGTGTTTTTCCTAATAATCATGTATTATTTTCTCTGTTTTTCCCTAGCTTTCAATATTCTGGTTAACGTTGGCGTCGTGCTTACATACCCCATTCTGATCTCTATTGGCACAGTGCTCAGCGTCCCTGGAAATGCAGGTACAGGTACCAATGTTGTTGGTGGAAAAATAAGCACAGGGGCATGCAGAGAACAGCAGCAGTTTATTGTCTAAGTAGTCAAAAGCTGTTGTCACATATTTCAAAAGCAGTTCAGTCCCCTTTGGCTTCCACGGATGCTCCTGGTGATGGTGTTTCAGTTGGTGAATGCCTTTTTTTTTGGTCTTGTCTCCTTTCTCTGGGAGTGACGGGATGCATCCATACCACGCAGAGGAGACGGCAGGCTGATCCCCACACAGCAGCCCAAAGCTGCTGGTTGCTGCTGAGACATGGTGGGGTCAGCATGCTGCTGCTGTGGCTCAGCACTCTGCTGGTGACTTGCCATGCAGCAGCAGGGCAAAGTGTATATGCGGAAGTTTACGCTAGAGTCTTATCTTGTTGAATAGCCTGTCTCTGCTCTTCCAGTCTCCTCCTCCACCCTCTTAGCCTCGCCACTCCGGGTATTTGAGCATGTTTTCAAAGCAACATCTATTTTTAGGGGAGTGCAGGTCAGAGCTGCGAAACAGTCAGTACCTGTAAGAGGCTGCTGAAGGGCTCAGATGTGGCTGTTGTTGCTGGTTTTGGACTTCGGAGGCGGGGCTTGGAGGCATTGACTCCAGCTTTCTGACATTCATGCTGCTCTCTCCCTGTCACTGGTCCATACAGCCGAAGGAAACGTTATGCCAATGCAACTTGCTGTAGATAAAGGCTTACCATAAAGTACCTTCCCTCTCAGAGCAGAAATGGAAACCTTGAGGCTTAGACCAGCCCTACAAGGTTTCCTCAGAGCCTACATGAAGGCGGTGAGGAGATGTGACACTTCCAGTACCCCACTCTCAGGTCAAAGCTGTTCTCTGAACTCAGGGAGCTGGTCACTCTAGAGGATTGAGTGACATGGCCAGTATCATGGCCAGAGTGTGACACACAGGTTACGGAGATGTGCCAGGCTGGTCTGATGCTGTAGTTCATCCTGCCACAGTTTTGATGGCGTTGTTTCTTCTTCACAGCTGTGGATCTGTTGAAGCACAAAATGATCTTCAGCGTAGTGAGGTTGGGAGCCACCATCATCATTTGCATTGGGTTTCTGCTGATGTTGCTCCCTGAGGAATGGGATGAAATAACCCTTAGGTTCATCAACAGCTTGAAAGAGAAAAAAAGTGAGGATCACGCTGACGACATCACAGACTCCAGTGTACACACAAGAAGCAGAAGTAGGGCTAATGGGACAGTGTCTATACCACTAGCTTAGGGCTGGTGGACTTTAACTGCACGCAGATGTATATTCTGTGAATATAGCTTAAATTTCCTCACTACTTGTATGCTTAAAAATGACATTTACTCTGAGCTGGGGATGAACTGTAAGATAAGAGAAAGACATCTATAATAAATGTTTACATTTATACGCTTATCAAGGAACGGGTGTAAATAACTACAATAAAATGTTTTGTAATAAAATACATTTAAGCTTGTGGCTTACTGAACTGGTGGCCTTAAAATATGGATCAAGTCTACATCATTTATCTCCTTCTGGTGGCAAAAGTAGAGACATTCTCAAGGATACAGATCTTGGATATTTCCAGCTAAATCTCAAAATTGAACATAGAATCACAGAATGGTTTGAGGTGGAAGGGACCTTAAAGACCATCTAGTTCCACCCCCCCTGAGGGACACCTTCCACTAGCCCAGGTTGCTCCAAGCCCCATCCAACCTGGCCTTGAACACTGCCAGGGATGGGGCATCCACAGCTTCTCTGGGCAACCTGTTACGGTTCCTCAACATGCTCACAGTGAAGAACTTTTTCCTTACCTCTAATCTATATCTACCCTCTTTCAGTTTAAAACTGTCACTGTCACCCCTCATCCTATCACTACACTCCCTGATCTCTGGCTGCTTGGACAATTTCTCTGTATTCCTCCCAGGCTACCTGTCCTTGCTTTCACCCTCTGTAGGCTTTCTTTTTGTGTTTGAGTTTCTCCAGGAGCTCCTTGTTTGACTTGCGTTCAATAAAGTGACCTTTCAGTGAGGTAGTAGTTTTGGAAAGCCATTTCAAACCTTTCCTGGCATTTTAGAGAATTCATCTCTAAAAGAGGCTGATGTTCACATTAATATTAGGAATTATTATCAGAATAAATATTCTGTGACATGCAAAACCTTAATTTTTCATTAAGTTACATTATTGTGAAATCTGTGTTGAAAGCTACTTCGCCTGTAACCTGGCCATGCTACAGCGCTGTTATCCCAGAGACACAGCGAGCAAGCTTGTCTCCTCTCCATTGCGTATCACGCCTGTAGCCAGTGGAAAGCCATGGCTCAGTACTGATGTCCTAACCCACGCGACACCCAGCACGTCAGCGGGGGCAATGGTACGGCTGGATCCGTTGCGGAACGTGGGAGAACAGGGTGTTTACGTGAGCTGTTGCCAATTAAAACAGTTCAAACTAGTTTTGCTAGGATTGTAGATTTGTATGGATTTCTACCTGCCCTTCTCACCCCTAACCGAGTAATTGAGCTGATGTTGATCACACCCTTGACTCCAGCACTGCTGCTACACCCTTAGCTGGCTTCCCACATTGTCCCAGCCTTTGCCAAAGAACCGACCCCACTCATGACACCTGTGGTCTGCTCCAGCCTGTGACCGTGTAGTTGCAAACATCCTATAAACCTGAAACCACCCATAGCTTCACCCCCCCCGAAAGCCACCAGGCTGCAGCACTAGCCCTGCATCCCTCCCAGCGCCACGCTGAGCTGTGCCTCTTTCCGACACCAGCTTCCTAGCAGTGGCACTGGATTTTGGGTGCCTTTAGTAAAGCCCAAAATAGCCTTATTTATCTTTTTTTCTCCCCGAAAAGCTGTGCTCCCAGCTGAAAAACAGGCTTTTCATGTGAGATTGAACACCCTGGATCACCAGTGTCCCCGGGAAATGTCAGTTCCTATTTTCTAGAGCTTTGGGCCAAACAAATATTATTCTTAACCTCCACAGTGGAAAAGCCTTTCAAAAGCCAAAACAAACCAACTTACCCAGTTCCTTCCCTAAGCCTGTCACTGTATAAATTAGGCTGGCTGTGTTCTCTTACAGTGTTCCTAGGATCGACCATGCAAGATTACTTTTATTTGAGAGCACTTGATATGCAGACAAACACTTTTTTTCTTTCTTTTTTTTTTTTTAGGGAAGAATAGAAACAGCTAGAAAGTATCACAGATTTCTGAGCTCTACTGACCTGCCCACTGTTTGTGAGTTTGATTAGCAGCTAGTAGGGGTTTTTTTGATGGTGTTTCTGCCAGGAAAAAATAAAAAGTATTAGAGAAAGGAAGCATTTGTCACTAATAACACCAGTTATATGATAGCAACAACTGATTTGTTATTAAAAATAACAGCAAGAGCACACCCAGCACAAAGCTGCGATTTATATCGGGGCTGATTGCAAGCTCACCTCTCCACGAGCACGTCCTGGCTGGCGAGTCCTACCGAACCCCTCGTACTGCACTGATGCACGGGGGGGCCGTGGGAGCCCCACGGTTTGGGTGGGCTGGAGGGTGGCGGGCAGCCAGCGTGTCCCCATGGACGTTAGGGCTTACTACTGCTGTAAAAAAAGCAATTCATGTAAATAACAAAAGCACCTTTTTATTTGATTCTCTTCTATTTGATGTCTTTTAGCTTCTAACGTTCATGTCTGAACCGTTCCCTGTAACCAGCAAAGCTAACAAAATACTTGTGTATATTAAAAAAAACCACAACCCAAACTTGAGCACTTTCATCACACGGCTGCAGAATTAGGGCTGTAGAAACCAACCCAAACAACCATCCCATTTGCACTAAACCCAGAGCTGTAAGGTTTGGATACACGCACACGATTTTTTAAAATTCTCTTCTATTTGATAAGAGGGGCTCAGCTCCTCATCTGCTGCTTTCAAAAGGAGCTAGACATTAAAAATATTCTAAAAAAGTGAATTATATTGAACAGGAGACACTGATGGGATGATACGGCTGAGAGCAAATAGCATATGGCAGCTTGGGCACCACCCCAAGTCGATTTTGAGGTTGATATATTCATTTACATTACTAGATAGTTTTAGAGATGAGTTTTAGTGAAATTTTAGCTCCTGCCAAACTGAACACATGGGAAAAACAAACAGTTCCTTTTAGTACACATCAATGAGTACATTTTGGCAAGCAGCCTCATGGCAGCATCTTCAGGCCCAGGACTGGATCCTTCAAGGAACCTCATTGAGCATTCAGCAGGGAAAAATCACATGAAAATCCCCGTGTTTGAGTCAGTTTTCCCCTACTTGAGATGTTTCATGGCCAGGGGCACAGCGTGTTCCTGTGCCAGCCTGTCGCTCTCTACGAGCAGCCCCCTGTGCACATCCCATCCCCAGGGACCAGCGATCACCCTTGAATTTCTTACGAGGAGAAAAGACGTGTAAGCTCTGAGCCCAGCAGCCACCTTCCGCTTCACATCAAGCTGAACAGATGTCATCTAACCCAACCCAAGCTTTCTGCTAAGAGCGAGCATCCCCCCACGATGCTCCCTGTACAGCGAACAGCACCAAGGGTTGTACCGGGGCTGCAGAAGGCTTTCTCCTCTCTCTGCCACCGCTTTGCTGCGGGTGGTGGGCAGGAGGGATTTGCTCCCGAATCCTTTCCCCCACCATTAGCTCTGGGCAACATCCACTGCTATAGCCACAAGGCGAGCAGGTACCTAATCCCTCGGTTGCGTTGTACCCATTTCCAGGGGTGCTCATCCCACTCAGCAATTCCTTAAGGCCCCCTCGTTCACCCGCTGCCCGACCTGCAGTTTATCTATCTTCCTTATTAAGCCCAGCCTTTCAGCTAGAGAAAACCCATTAAACCCAAGAAATCAGACAATAAATGGAGGCGATTTTGCATGATGGTGTTGATGATCCATCAGAGGAATGCAGACCAATGATCACACCCATCAAGTGACTGATCAGCTGTGGTTACTTCTGTCACCGTGGGTGTCCCCGACGAGCCCTTCTACCATCTCCAGCAACGGGAGCGTTTCATATCAGTTGCGCCGTCTCGTTTGCACCCCAAGGAAAATGCCAGTTTTGATCTGGCAGCTGCATTATCAGATTCTCCTTCACACCCAGGTCTCTGGCAGAAAACCAAAACGTGCTGTGAATAACCCACCTCAAGCATCGCCGCCTCCGCAGGGCTCAGCGACCAGGCACCGTGGACAACGTTATCTCAGCACCACCGATATCCTCAGCCTTGTCAAGGATAAGATGAACATTCCCTGTTAATACAAGCAACAAGCAGCAGAGGGAGGAACAAGCCATATTTCTTAACTTCACAGATGTGTAATAACAGGACCTATTAGCCGCACCGGTGTGTATCCCAGCCGGTGAAACAGTGCTGGATTATTTTCCTCTCTTTGCTGCTCCGTTTGTTTGCGCTATCGCTAGCTAAATGCGCTGCAAGCATAACGAATGACAAGCCTATTCACATCATTACGGTTCCTTCTGCTTTACTCACCAGAGATTTGCATAAAGTCCAGGCATTATTTTGGCAAAAATCCATGCTGCCCACTTTCCATCTCCTCTTGTGCCCGTGTTTCCTGGGATTCAAGGGCAAAACGTGCATCAGTATCTGCAACACATTGGGTTGTCATGACCCATCTCTTCCATTTGCTCTCTTGGAAGGTAAACACAAAGGGAATAGGAAATGCTTACCCAACCATGCACACTTGCACCAGTAAATCTTGGCATTTGGGGATTTTTTGACCAGGGTTTTGGACGTTATGCTTCCCCTCACCCCGATCTCCGTGACAAACCACGATGCTCTGGCAAGCGGCTGCTTTCCCCGTGGTTTGGCACAAGGTGTGCACTGCGGAAAGCAGCACACGGCACATGCAGCTGTGACAGTAATTTAAAACTCATTTTCAAGGAGAAGTTTCAAGGCAGAGGCAATCTTCTGTTGTGGCTGGACATCAGACGGGTGCCCTGTGCCGAATCCTCCCCGTGGTTCACCTTTGCTCCATGCGTGGATGAGTAATAAACTCTGCTCCTCTGTGGGAAAATGCTCTACCCCAAGTCATGGCACTGCCCTACCCTTGAGCTTTTTCCCCGTTTCTTCCTTACAACAAGGGCATCAGAGCACTTAGGGGTCAATAGTTTCATTTTGACTACAATAAATTTGCTGGAACATCCAATTCTGGCAAGATCAGTATCAATTACAGGTTCCAGCTGAATTTGGTGGAGGGTTTCAGGCAATAAATGAAATGGCAGAAAGGTGCAGAGAGCTTCCAACTCTCCTGGGATGGACCATGTGCTGACCTCAATGGCAATGTATGGGACCAAAGCTCCTTCCAGCCCCACGTTTCTACAGCACAGCGCTTGGGAGTCGAACTGAACCTTAAATACAGGTAAAAGGCTGCATTAAATAACCCCTCAGTTAAAGAAAAAGATAAGCTTCACGTCACCGGGAGGGCAGCAATGAAGCCAGCCTGAAGCTCAGGGATACCTCAACCCATCCTTCCCCCCTTCAAATGCCATCGGCTGGTGTTAAAGGCAGGTTTAAGCGAGAGGGTTAACACGAGGTTACTCGTGCCGTAGCAGGGGCTGTCACCGCTCAGTCTCGAGCTGAGCGGGTCGAAACGATGCTGATAACCACGATCTCCGCTGCTGCCCGTGCACAGCTCGCCCAGCAAACCCCCCAGCAGCCACACAACACCCTGCACAGCCACAGTCCAGGGAGCCCGAGTAAAAGTGTGAAGGGGTAATTTTGGCACAGCAGTTGCAAGTGGTAATATTTGGGAGCCTCTTCTAAGACCATTAGGCCCTTCTGGAACCCAGTTCAACCCCACGCTTGTTCTCGGTTTGCCCCAGCGACCTGCCAGAAGGGCATCTTTTTGCAGCCTGCCTTCCTCCCTCCATCCCAAACCCACAGCTGCTGCTCTTGGCCCTCTTTGCTTTACAAAGTAAAGGCACCCGGGTGAAACACCCAGATACAGCACGACAGGCACTAGCTTTAACATCCACGTGGGTTTTCCACTGCTCCGACTCATCCATCATTGCGTTTAATTCAAAGTTTTCCCAAGCTGCTTAACAGGAATGACCTTGTTCTCAGCAGGGTAGGTGGAAGAGGGGGGGAAAAAAAAAAAAAAAAAAAAAAAAAAAAAAAGGTAAAAATAGACATTAAGCATTGAGAAACTCAGGAGAGAAGCAGGGTGTTGTTTCTATGTTTTCATTTTAAAAGAAAAAGGAAAAAACAATGCAGACTAAGCTACTCGGCTCCCTCATGCCCTGCGTGACCTGTTGTAAAGCAAAGTCACAAATGCTGTTGGTGCTTTGTGGCTGAAAACGTGAACTGGTTGGGTTGCTCCAGGGATGAATAATTTCTTCTGGGAGGTGCCACCCATGGCCAGTGGCATTTCGCAGCTCAAAACCTCCCCATTTCCATCAAGGAGGAGTTGAGAGGTTCATCCATGGACCTACTAGCCTTAAGTGCCAGACACTTGGCTCTGCCACAACCCTCGCTCCCCTCCGCAACCCTCTTCTCCCAGGAGAAAAGCCCATAGAGGCTCCAATCACTCCAAACCTCTACAGGATCGCTCCAGGAATCCCAGTGGGATAAGCTTCCACTAAACGAACCCTGGTTCTGACACCGTTCTTGGGCTCTCCCTCACACTCTTGGCGTTTGCTGGTTTCCACGTGTTTCGCAGTGGAGCCCACAGGTGCTCTGACCACCTTCTGCAACCCTACTCCTGCCACAAAACCCACCCTGCAAGATTAATCTTGTTGTGTAAATAATCCTCCCTACATACTTTTCAACCGCTCCACCTTGGAAATGAATGGCTCTCGACAGCTCCGAGGAAACTGTGCCCTCAGAACCCCCTCATACACCTTGGGAATGGATGGAAAAGTACAGATCCTGCTGCATTTGGCCCAAATCCTGCAGCACCTCCAAAACTGCAGAAAATACTCACTTTGTATTTTTGTGGTTTTGTGCTAAAGCTGCATTTTTCCCCTGGCTGGCAGGAGCAAGGGCAGAGGATGCTCCTCAGCCAGGCCCTGTCCCCAGGCTGCTTCTCCCAGGCAGGGTGGGAGATGCTTTAACCCTCCTGGCGCTCCGAGGATTGAATTTCCTTCCAAAACCTGAAGATTTAGCAAAAGAGCTGCTCTAGAAATCCCTCCACATCAGCCAATGGCCAGCTGAGGTGGTGCTCCTGCTTGAAAAATCACTTGTAGGTAAAAAACAAAGCTTCCCTGGGGCTTGGCGCTGGCTTTCCAAGCTGCTTTCCACTTCTCCGTCAGCAGCAGCCACCTCTTGTCCCCGCAGGGGAATGGCCAGGGCCGGGTCAATGTTTAACCGAGCAGGGAAGGAAGCGTGGGAACGTCGGTGGGAGCCAGCCCCGGCCTCGGCGGCTGGCAGGGAGCTCCTCGGGAACCGCCGTCGCTTGCAAAAGTCCCTCCGTGTTCAGGGAGGATGGTGCACGAGGGGGTTTCCTTCTCCTTTCAAAGCCACCGCTCTGCAAAATGGGTCTGAGCTCTTCCAAAACTCACCCCAAGGTGACCAAAGTGGCACCGATGCGTGCCAGGGAGGACCTGCCTGCTCTCACCACCCCGTACCAGCTCCCCGGCGTGCATCCGCCGGCCGCAGAATGGGGAAAATCCACGTTTTATGGGGAGCTTCCACCTCTCCGGGAGACCTGGTATGGGAGAGCCTCTGCAGGTAAGGGGGGGGTCATTAACAAATTATTTCTAAGCAGAGGGCAGAGACCCACAGGGAAACAGCTGGGGCTGCGGGTTTGGTTGCTGCAGCGTGGGGTGGGTGTAGGTGTGTGCCATTCCGGATCAGTAGCTTTTTGCCATTTCCAGGACATTTTAGCTTTGGGAAAACTCATTTTCCTGCCCCCAGCCCGTTTTGGAAAGCGTGTTGGTCACCAGAGCCCAGATCCCAGGCTCCTTCCTCCCATCAGTCATTCCCCTGGGAACAGCCCCGCTCCCCAACATCGACCTGGCAGGCGATGACACCAGCCTGCATCCCAGCAAACCCTTGTCCAGCAGCCCCGTAATTCCCAGTTATACACCCATTCTGCTCACCTGCCACCGCTGGGCATATCGATATCATTAGCTAAATTAGCATCAGATTTTGGGTAACGTGCTCAGCAGGTAAAACTCAGCATTAAAATAAATTATAGCCACATCTCACACAGGGCTAATTTCATAAGCCGAGAGGCAGAGGAAGGCAAATAGCGTAGCTCTGTTTTTCTACAAGTGGCACCGTGCAGCCTCTCCCACAGCCTTTCCCAGTGGGGATTAAACTCCATCCATACCCAAACCCTTCCCGGAGGCGAGGAAGGATGTTTGCACCCACCTGAAAGTGGATGTGTAGCTCTACAAAAAGCTGGATGGTGACGAACGGCTTCCCACAGCCACGCCAGGTGAGCGTTGGGGGAAATCCCCATGAACACCAACATGGTTTGAGAAAGGAGGTGCTGCAGCCCTAGCACCTTTCTCCCCTCTTCCATTTCCAAAAATGAATTTCTGACACACGCCGAGCAGCGTTAAGCACCGCTGCTTTGACGGGGGCTGGATATTTCCTTTAGGATCATCCACTGAGAGGCATCAGGAAACAGTGAAAGCAAATAAACCTCTGGCACGATAGCAGTGATGTTCCCAGAGCTGGAGGTCTTGGGGAGAATACAGATCAGGTTTGGCTGTACAACAGGGGGTTTCAAGTACTTAGCGACAGCAAGAACAACCAAATATTCCCGTTCCGGAAAATTATCATCACTGGGCATTTAACAAGTGCTTCTAAGAAATGTGTACTGTTATAAAAGACTTTAAAAACCCCCTTAATAAATGTCATTTCCCATTACTTTTCATTTTCAGAAATAAAAAGAGTATGCTCAAGAGTACTTGAGCAACGTATTAACTTGAGCTGCTGTCTAAATAAGCAAAGCCTCCAAGAGAATAGGTTTTATTTGGTTTATGAGGGTTCATCTGGGCTTGCGTTAAATCCTGTTTCCTCCAGTGGGAAGAATCTGCTGCTACTAAAGTGCAAGGGTGAAAAATAAAAGTCACGAGAACGACTTTGGCTTGAACCCGTGCTCCCTCGGTGATGGCTGCGTGGTGGGACGACGGTCCCTCCCCACCAGCATCACGCCGGTGTGCCACGGACCGTCCCTGCCCCAGGACCGAGCAGGTTTGGGGCCAGCGAGCACTCGGCTCCCAGTTCTCTATTTGTAGAGGATAAGGGCAAACCTCCTACAGGGCACACGCATGGATAGGATGAGAGGGAATAATTTAAATATATTAAGAAAAAAAAAACCCAAAACAACCAAGTCATAAAGGAGAAATAACTTCCCCAAAGCCATACACCTTGCCAGAACAAGCTTCTCCCAAGTCGAAGCCCCAGCCCTTGCCTGTGCCAGGTCCCACATTCCCAGCACGGTGAGCCGCCTCCTTACATTTTACTTCACCCTTCAAAATTCTTTATGTGCTAATTCATCCTGCAGATTGAGAGGCAATAGCTTAATAACCTCCCTTTTGCTATTACAAGTTGCTATTTCAGCCTGTGTTCCCCGGCAGCTGAAGTCTGTCTCCGGAAGAACCTCCCGCGCTGGAAATTTTCACTCCAGGCGCCCATTCCTGCATGTGCGGAGCAGCTGCAGCTTCGCTCAGCAGTTAATCATTGCCAGCGCTCAGCAAAGCCCGGCAATCATTTATCCGATGGAGTCACCGTCTCCTCCCAAACCCCAGCGCCCACCCTCCCTCCATCACCTTCTCTCCCTCTTGGAGAAGAGCCCTGCCTTGGCAATCTTCCATGGGGCTCATTTAAAGGGACCACTGAAGTCTCCCATAAGGTGACCTCCAAATTATTATTTCTCTTTTTAATATAACTATTACATTTGGCATCAACTATAATGTAGCTCCTGCACTTTATCCCCAACTCTCCTCTCCCGCGGCCACCTCGGGGCTCCCACCACGTGGGAGCAGGAGCTGCTCACGAAAAACTCGCTCAACTCCATATATAAAATGGCATTTGAATGCGCCAAGACAGTTTTTTGGGGAGAACAGGTGGGATAAAGAAACTCTTTTGCAGAAGAAACACGTACTGCACATACGGGTATTTATTGTGCAAAAGGCAGCAGTGTCCACCCGAGAGCAGCAGCGCAGAACGGACCCGAGCTCAGATCGCGTTCAGGCCTCGGCGAAAGCACAACTTTAATAACTAACAGGGGACCGCTAGCGCATAGCGCGTTATTTCAGGCTGATTTCCAAAGATGAGGGTCTGTGATCGTACAGCTTATCGGACCGTAACCCACTGACTTCTGAACCCATGGGCTGGCTGGAGCCCAGCTCTGCCGAGGTCAGTAAAAGCATCAGAGCTATTTGTCAGTTCCACCAAAAAATAACAATAATAAAGTCTCAGGGACTGAGCAGCGAGAAAAGACCCAAACTGCTGCCTGCTCCCCACTTTAAAAGGGCAGGCAGCGAGGAAGCAGCAAAGGTCACAGATTTCTTGGCCAGCTGATGGTCACCGACCATGGGAGGAGAAGAGGACTCTTGGTCACACGGGGGGGACCCAGGGACTCCACAGGAGACATGGAGGGTGGCTATTGTCACATATAGGGTGGATGGGGGGTTGTAGAGGGAGGGAGGAGAGGTATGCAGCAGACACAGTTGTTCGAAACCACAGGTACATCCTCACTTCATTTCTGCAGCTAATAGCATAATTTATACCATGTGTTACGGTGGTACACCAAGAGAGACATTAGTAGGACGTGCCAACCAAAAAATATGGCAGAAAACTATTGCTGAGTACAGCCTAGCAGTTGATGATCACCCAAAACTAACTTCATCCATTTCTTCTCTAATCTTTAAGGGCCCCTTTCTTTCAACACCGTGCTGGAAAAGGGAGAAACCAGCATCATTAAACAACACCCGCCTCGAAGACCTCAAGTAAGACGAGTTTGAAAAGCTCCCTATGAGTTGCTCTGATTGACCCATTGACGTGGGCTTTCTTGGGGACACGGGCACATGTCACAGCACCGCGGTGGGGGAAACAAATATCCTCCAGCAATGCAAGTAGGAGGTCCTATTTCTAGAAGATCATCCCTAGACGAGCTTTATCACCAGCCCAGGTTTGACACCTAGGGTAGAGCAGGTACGCCAACTGCAGAGAGGTTGGTTTTGGTTCATTAACACAAAGGAGAGGACTTAATCTTTTAAGAACAGCCAAAGAGGGGCCAATGCAGCAAAGCCCTGCTTTTGCCCTCCTGCCTGCCTCCATGGGTCCGTGCCTCACTGGCCAGCCCTCGTGTGCTACGGAGACATCCAAGGAGGACACACGTCCCAGCGCTGGCCCTGAGGCCACCTCTCCTGTCATGACCCACTTTCCTTAGTGGCGTCTGGGTACCTGCAGCCAAATCTTAGTGCTCCCGGGGGGCTGATGTGGCCAAGACAAAGCCCTTTGCAGAAGGGATGCAACTTGCATCACGTGGGACTGGTTTTGGCTCTTCAGGTCAAGTATCTCATCAAGGTCTGGCATCAGCTTAGGGGCAGAGAGGCAGGTAAAGCAGGCAGATGTGCTTTGCAATAGGGGCCGGTGAAAGCACAGACCAATTATTTTAGGTTTTGAGAAATGCTATGCGCGCTGTGTACCTTCACCATCTCCCCTCAATAGCTCTGTATACACATGTGCACACACACGCACATCTACATACCTAGATATAAAAAAAAAATCCTCCCCAAACAAACATAAACCACCCTTGTTCACTCCTCCTCAACCTCCTTCCTTTCCCCTTCCTGCACTTCCCAGATCAATTCCCCTCCAAGCCCTGAAACCCATGACTCTGCCTGACCTGGCAATCAGGTTTTTCCCCACACAAGAGTTATCACAACACAAGTAAAGCTCAAAAAAACTATATTTACATCCATATAATTTACTGCACAGAAGGAAAGGAAACAGCACTAGTGTACCATGCTGCATAAGGGTTAGAGTCACTATTTCATTTTTTTAAAAAAAAAAAAAAAAAAGGTGACAAGAAGCCCTCCACATGCATTTTCTGTGCTGATAGTTTTCTGCACTGATGCTTTCATACAATAAAAAACCTGGTGAGGGTCAGGCCTTGGAGAGCCCCCGTCATGTGCTCACAGGCCTAAGCCAGAGCTGCATTGCCAAGGCTGTACAACTCTTACCATAAATCAGGTTATTTAAACCCCCAACCCAGAGCAGCACGCTGCTTCCTCTGCTCCACCTGAATTTTCATTGCTTCTCCACACCCTCCCAAACCAGCCAGCAATACTTCCAACTTCCCATCTCTTACCTGCTCACCACGGAGGATGCAAAGCTGCCGGTGTTGGGCTGAGATCGAGTTCTCCCTCCTTCCCTGCGTGCTCACAGAGGGTCAGGGACGGACATCGGGGTCACCGGGCTCAGCTCCGCTCTGGATGCCCCAGAGCTGCAGCTCCCCCACTTTGCTCCTCAGATCTTTCTCTTTCGGAGCCCTTGCTTGAGACTTTTGGGTGCATTTCTTCTCTGCTGCTTGGGTCAGGTCTGGGGACTCCCAAACTGAGAGCAAACAGTGCTCAGAGGAATACAAACAGGCAGGGAAAGGGGACAACTTGGCCAGACCCCTCCAAACACAGGTGCCCCAAGGTGTTCTTCTTGGGGAAGTGCTCAGCTGCTGGAAATAATCCCCCTCCCCTCCCGCATGCTCTCATTTAGGTAGGACTTTCAATTAGCAATTAAGGATCAATGTTGTACCTGCTGCCGAGACCCCTCTAAGAGAAAACCCAGCGGCACTGGGCACATCAGCAGCCTAATTAGGTGGCTGGAGAGAGTCCTCAGCAGCGGGTGGTTGGGGATAAACAGAAGCAAACACACTTCTTGGCTGTTTAACCCATGAAAGAGAAGTATTTGCCCTGACTGGCCATGTGCTTCTCTGTAGTGCTCCTATCCAGTGCTCCTGGGTCATCCCAGCACTGGGTGCAGCTTGGAGTAGCCCTGGGGCTGCCCTGGGTTACGCCAGCACCGAGCCGCCCCTCAGCTGCCCGCACTGGTCATCTTCCTTCCCGGGCACCTATATAACCCCTTGCCATTAAAATTCTTGGGTGAACATCTCATCCCCCTGCACTGCTTTGAGACTCCCCTGTTCCTCCCTGAGAGCATCTCCACTCTCCCAAAAATTCAGTGACAAATGCTCTGCACGTGTCCCACGACAGCAAACCCGCTGAAGCAGGGCTGCTTTCCTCAAGCCTTCCTTGCTGTGATTAAGGTCTTTTTAATGTAATAAAGAACAGAAAAGGCACCAGACGGGGTCAGTTAAACCCCCTCCATGCCGGGCTGTGGCTCTGGCCGAGACTGGTGGCTTCAGAGAGCGCAGGCAGCCGCCAACTATTGAAGAACGTGACCCTGGATTTGGTGGGAGGATGAGGCAGCAGCACCTGGACTAAGCCCAGCTACATCCTGTGAATTGTCACACGGAATTACAGCCTCCTTTAAAAATCTCCTACCAGCGTGTAATTTTTAGTCATTGATCTTATTTCCATTACGGCTGTATTTATGTATTATTAAAACACTGATAATACTCATTGCAGGACAATGACACTGTTAATCCCACCCTGTGCTTCTGCCATGGCTGTTAGGGAGTGTAAACCGCACCAGCAAAAGCCCTTTTCCCTGCAGGAATATTTTCAAAGGCAGCGGAGCAGGATGACGTGGCCTTCTCAAGGACTTTTAGAGGATTTCGGTCAGAGAGTATTTCCAGAGAAAAAATCCTGGGAGGTTCACAGAGACGAAAATAGAGTCAGTTTTCCAGCCTGCGACACAACTTTAGCTGAAAGCCTGGAACTTGGCTTCCCCGCTGCGCCCAGCGAGCTGAGCCGATTGATACAGGAGTTTATTTGCCTTCAGCCACCCCACGCTGGCTGCCTTGGTGGCACCTGGGAGTGATGCACAACCCGGAGCGCAGTTTGTGGTGTCACATGCTGCCATCTAGTGCCATTTTTTAAGCTTCATCTTCAGTTTTGTGGGGGGGTTTTTTGATGCTAAGAGACAAGTGAACTTGGTGTTGGGGGCTGATGGGGAATTCCCCGTTTAGGTGGCGCTGCTGACTTTTTTTTCTCCTGTGTTTTTGCATTGATTTACAGGATGCTTCAAAAGTACAGTCAGGCTTTAGCAGCAGACAGTCAGAGACATATCGCCATTTATTCGACACTAGTTCATATCCAAGGAGTTAACGATGTCCCACATAAAGAGTAAACCAGGTCTTACTGATGACGTCCTTGATGATGCTCCCCTTAATTTTTATGGAAGCTGTACGGAGCTCCCATCTTGAAGGGGTCACTAGCATTATCAAGCCATGACATGATGCTGTATCATCTAGTACTTTGGCATGATTTAAGGAGGCAACTTAGCTCCTTAAGATAAAAACCCATGCTCAGAGCAGTCTGTAAAACAAGTCTCTGCCCACTTCCATCAGCCACCAGGAAAGGCACTTTGTACCCCATGCAGTCCTGCAGAGAAAGGTTGAACTCAGACCAACATAAAAGAGACTGGTTGCACAGAGGGAATGGTGCTCTGGGGCTCAGGTATCTGGGATCTGCCCTTGGATGACCTACTAGGAGACATTACATTAAATTACGATACCTCTCCATGCTTCAGCTTCAACATGAAGCAGTCATCTGGGCTGGGGGTTGTCTTCACTCTGGTCTTGGTTGGAGCTTTGGGCACTGTTGAGGCTCAAAGAGAAATACCTACAGGGATGAAACTAATGTCAAACTGGGGTTTTTGCTGCTTTGACTCTAATGCAGGAGATTCCCCCAGTTTTGTCCATTCCTGAAGCACCTAAAGGGATGTTCATCTCCCTGTGCATCTGCTAGAAATGCCAATCTCCTGCCTGTATCCCAAGCAGCTGGGCCAGAATTGGAGCTGGAAAAATGTCAAGGCAGTTTCATATCAGCTTTTATGATTGTGTGGAACAAGCAATGCTGAATATTATAAATATTGGACTTGTAGAGACTTGAACCTGCTGGTCCTCCACAAGCAATCGCTCCTGCAAAGCCCTGGAGTCAGCAAGATGTGATTGCAACCCCCAAAATGAAGGTAAGGGCATGGGTTGAGTGCCATGCATGGGTCATTGCTGGCTGCAGGCTCTCACGGTTTGGGCACCCCAAAGAGCAGAAGTTGGTGTTTTACACCGGCTGCGCTCCTGTCCCTGGCTGAGCCCAGGAACTGGCTGAAACACCAGCGTGTGGGTGAAAGGATAGAAAATAAGGGGAAAGTTTCTGAATCTCCAGCATGAGAGTTCCCTGGATGAGGCGGACCTGCTAAGCCAGGACCTGAAATATTTTTGAGGCTAAAGGTTTGAGGACCGCTTTTTTAAACGGCTGAGCAACTTGAACACCCATCGCTTGCAGTCGGCAGGGAGAAAGCTGCGAGTGCCGTGTGCCGTAAACATCCCCTGCAACCCCTTTGGATCATGAGATTATCTTGGACAGCCGACTCAAAGCGGTAACACCTCGAGGGCCAGAAACATGTATACATTGTTTTAATGAAGATTTTTTTTTCCGTCATGCCCCAGAGCTGTGAAATAAACTGCAAACGCATTGAAAACCTGTGATAAATTGCTGCAAGTTGGCTATGCAGGGAAAAACTCACTGCTTTTATCTGGGGAGCACCCCAGGGGCCAGGTGGGGGTTTGCAAGCTGGTGGCTGTTCCTTTCTCTTTCAGAAAGTGCAGGTGTATTTATTTACATTTTTAAATACCTTGTAGGCTCTGGAGAAGAGGGGGCAAAGCCTGAGACACCTCCCGGGCAGGCGGCAGCACTTGCACAAGCTGCAGATGCTGGACTTGACCCGCAGGCGCCGAGAGGTAACGCTGAGACGGATTTGGGGATAGGCTGGGGATTCCCCTCTCGGACAGGGGTTTGCCCATCCCTGGTGTTTTTCCCAGGGACCAGGAGGCTTAAAGCCTGTTGCTGGGTAGGTCAAATGGAGCTTTCCCAGTGGCTCAGGCAGAGGAGAGGTGGGGAGCATCCCCGGGGCCCCTGTGATCAGTAATTACTTCTGATTTTTCCAACGCTTTGCCCTCATTTGGCCGTGGCTCATGAAGAAACCAAAACTCTCTGTCCGGGTCATGTTCTGTCACGTACCCAGTTTGGCAAATACCGTTTGCCCAGGTTAAACTACTCGACTGCGTAATTATTTTCAGCGCCAACCCCCTAATGATATGCCGCGTCGAGCTGTTAAAACGTGTTCTCTCCTCTGCTGCTTCTGTTGACGACTCGTTTGCAAACCCAGGCAGAGCTGAAGCGAAATCTCCACAGGGAGGCAAAAATCAATAAAGAAAAAATCAAGGAATTCAGCCCAAAGAAAGTCCTTGACACTCTCCAGAGAGGTGACAGCGCTGAAAGCCGAGACCTCGTCCCTGCTGAGCACAATCAGCATTTTCATGGAGACGACCATGGTAAGTAGAATAATTTTCCAAGGAGATGTAAAACTCACCAGCCTCTTAAATGTCATCAGAGAAGTTTCCCTATGGAAGCTGCTTCCACTGCTCCATCTCCTGCTGTGACACGATGCAAGTTCAAAAGATGGAGGGGGGGAAAGCAGTGAGATGCGGTCGTAATGCAAAGCATTAGATGCTTCAGAGCAGGACGCGGCTCTCTGGGTTGCTTCTCTGATAGCATCCAAACAGACCTGGGTGGATGCGAATTAAGAGCCATGGACTAGCCATAGGGGCATAAAACCAAAGTCCTCAGGGCCGGGTCCCTGCATGAGCAGGTTCCCACCGGTGGGAGAGTCTCAGCTTGTCCCATGTGAGGACCGAGGATGTCCCCAGGGTCCCACATCCTTGGAGGATCAGGGCGTCCATCAGGCAAAAGCCTCCCAGGAGGTGACCATATAGACTGCTGCATAGGTGGACGTACACGGGCTAAGGGAAACATCTGAAGCTCCACCAACATGACAACCAAAGGGGTGAAGGAGAAAAAAAAAAAGGAAACCGACTGCCTGAAGATCAACCTTTACACCAGGTTTTGCCCCCCAGCCTCTGCCCTAGCACGGGACACCTCCTGCCCGAGGCCGGGCTGTGCTCGGGTGGATGTAGGCTGTGACAGCATCCCAGGGGTCACTCCGGCAGGGTTGGCAGGCACCGATTAAAATGTGCCCTGCCAGCTTTCCTTCAAGCACAAGACACGAGTTACTCTGGCAGAGTCTCCACCACAACACGCATCCATTCTGAGGTGGGCAGCCGAAGCCGAACCCCCGACCCCGTGCTAACCCAGCGATTGCCCCACACCAGACCCTTCCCGGAGGGAGCAGAGGGCTGAACCGTGGGTAGCTGCAGGCATCGGTGGCTACACAACCGCGTGGTTCCCCGGCAAAATATACCAGGGCACATGGGCAACCAACCAGCTCAAAATCTTCAGCTGGGGTCAAGCAGGGTGGGCTTCAGAAGAGTTCTTCTACTGCCCCAGGTTGGCTACATCTCAAATTTTTCTGCTCTGGAGAAAGGAAGTGCGACGTTCCCCTGCAACAAAAGGGAAAGCTGGATGATTTGAGATCAGTGGTTATTTTCAGGGACCTTGTGAGATTTTTTTGGGGGGAGAAAAGTCAGCCTTGGGTCTCCCCCTTGACATGCATGAAGGCCTGACGGAGGGTACCCACGTACATTTTGGGGTGCTGAACCTTGCAGTAAGTCTTCCCTGGCAAAGCACCCTCGGGCATGTTGGGAAGCTGGAACCAGGCTTAGCAGGAGAAAGAAATGGAGAATGAGCTGCTTAAGCAACAGCTGCCGGAGATTTGCTCCTGGCTTCATCATTGCATGGTCCACTAATATGTTGAATTCATACATATGGGGTAGCCTCTGGACTCCTGCCATCCTTAAATGACCATGGGGTAAACGTTACAGTCACTGAGGTTACTCACTTTTTAGGACTAGTTTTATACGGAAACCACTTCCCACCGCCCAGAGCCAGCCAATTTCCCTTGCAGATTTGCATCCCTCTGGGTGATGTGTAATTAAGGTGAGACGTTCCCAGTTAGACAATTTCCAGCCGTGGCTCCGTGTTACTGTCAATGTCTGACGTGAAAACGCATCAGGTGAAATTCATTTAACGGTGACAAGATCTCAGCCTCTCCCGGGCACATCTCCCTGCTGCAGCCCACGCCGTAGCGCAGGACGGAGCACGGCACGGTCTGCACGACTGCGATGCCGAGCAGGGGCGAGCAGCAGGAATGGACATAGCGTAAATCCAGAGGGCCGGCCTGTGGTGTTTTGTGTTTGCACTGGTTGATGTAGGCTGGGGGAGCAGCTGGGGGGGGGAGATGGAGATGCCAGGGCACAGAAGGTGACCTCACGGTCCCTAACGAAGGAGAAATCGAAGTGAATCTTAGCCGCCACTTCGTACTGACGTCCCCGAGGCACAAGCTCCATTCTGCTTTGCTTGCATGCGACAACCTTCGGCACAGGCTGGAAACATATCGCCGAGGGTAAAAATGCTTAAATGGGTGAAAAACTTCTCTGACGGTGAACTTTCACCAGGAGAAGGGAGAACAGACTTGGCTGCTCCTCTTCCCTTGTGTTTCTTCACCTCAGCTCAGGCATAAAACCATATTGCCTCTTGCCAGACTCTGTAATTTCACCAAATATAACCCTGAATATATTATACCTCACTCTGCCCAGCCCCAAGCATGAGGTCTGGTCTTAAAGGGATCTCTCAGGGTCGTCTTTACATACCTCCAGCTGCCAATAGCCATTTCCAGCTAAAATCTAGGCGAACGGGCATGCAGCTCTGCAAAATTATGATTTTTTTTTTTTTTTTCCCCCCAAGGAAACACGTGGGGTGGAGGGCTCTCCACGCAGCCCGATGGGGCTGAACTCTCTCCAGGCAGGAGCGGGAAGGTTGACCTGTGGTTCTGCAGGGAGCCGCGGACGAGGGATCTGTTCTGGGACACCTCCAGCACAGGCTCCGACGAGTGGGAAAGGGAAGAGAAGATTTACCGCAAACCTACGCTTGTGAGAACCAAAACGGAGAGAGTTTCTCTCTTCGATGACTTCTTTGATAGGGATTTCTAGCGGCACGGCTTGGGGTGAGAGGGATGTGCCGAAGAAAAAAGCCACAGGTCTGGTGGGTCTGAACCCCCCCCCCCCCCGGATAGATGGACTGAGAGTGGAGACACGATGTTGGCAGTAAATGGCATTTCTGGGAGTACGGGCTGGTGGAAAGGACAGCTGGAAATGAGGAGATCACTGACGTGGAGTGAATAATGACTGTCTGGGTTCTGCGGCTGAATCAAAATATCTGAGGAAAAAATGGCTTGGACTGAACAACAGTGAAGTGGGGGTGGAGGGAGGAGGAGGAGGCTGGCAAAAAAACCAAGCAGAAGCTGGAAAATATTCTGGGTTAACCCCAAATCTAAAGTTCCGGCTGAAATGAAATGTTTCGCTTGCCTTTGGGTTATTCAACCTTTCTGTTTAACTTGGTTTTAACCTTATATCCTTTTCTAAACCACAATAAACCAGTTCAAAAATGCAAGATAAAATTATTCATTTAGGAAATATTTAAAATAAATATTCTGGCATATGTAAAATTCCTTTTTGACATTTTTGGGGAATTTCCTCTCTTCCCCTGCCCCGGACACAGAAATACATGTAAGTTCTTCAGTACTAACCTCCGGTTCTATGGAAATTTTCTGAAAAAGCTGCCTTTCATTCACTTGCCTTCTCTGTCCAGGGTTCAGTGTTGCACAGGGAATGGTGGAAGCTGAGGGGTCTCCAGTATGTCCTGCAGACACTTAGTCCAGTGGTGCTGGTCAAGGCTTCTTGCATCCACCAAGAATTTGAACAAGCTGCCCTGTTGCAACCTGACATTTCCAAGTATATTGAAAAAGATGGTTATATGAAGAGTACCAGGTCTATCAGAAAGCCATGCAGTTTCCATCTCTCCTAAACTGTATTGTTTTCATAACATTGTCTGCTTTTCCTTACAAAATCATTTGTCATCTGAGGGAACGTCACCCAGTTCTCCTGTCTCCTATCTGGTTGGTTTTGTAGGTCCGTAAAGGCCACTGCAGTACAGGTGCACCAGCTTTGTGGAACACAGTCAGTCAGTCAAGCACAGATATAAAATAAAATTTCAGTTACACATCATGTAGCTATTTTAACATGACAAACTGGATATGTAGGGGATCGGCGCTACACAAGGGAGGGATAGAGCCCACCACCAGCCCTGGCAAGAAGATCTGCCTGATTCCCCGCATCAGTTTTGCCTCTTTTTGAAGTTGCAGAGCTGATAAAGGGCATTAACTCTTCCTCTTACCTCCTGCTTATGTCCCTCAGTTGCTTTCCACTTGGTCTCTTTAAAACTCCCAGGGGGTAAAACATCTTCAAATCAGCTCGTTGCCACAGGGCAGAGACTCCAGGAGTAACAAATATGATTATCATCAGAGCGACTTTCATTTCCTTCAGCTGGAAATCTTATCCTCTTATTTTTCAAGTCAGGACATCCAGAATAACTACATCTGGAGTCAGTTCTCAACTATCCAGGACAGCGCAGGGCTTGGGTGGCTCAGGACGGATGAAGCACGTCCTGCATCGCTGTCTCAAACCTCTGCTACCTCCCAGAAAGCTGGTTTGGATGTTTCTGAGCTGCATCTTCAGCTTCCTGGATTACGAAGCCAGAAAAAGAGCAGGAGACACATTTTTACACATATTTAGGGGAATTAGACACCCATGGCTGACTTAGTTTCAACGGTATTTAGCTATTTGTCTCTCTCAAGCTTTATTGAAAATCCCAGACAGAGCAGGAGCTGGAAATCACAGCCAAAGCCCCAATTCAAAGGTGGAGCCTCCAGCACAGCTGCCCAGCACTGAGCTTCTCTGTCCTGATTTCACCTCTCTCTCTTTTTGACATCCCTAAATGTATAGCCCATTACAGCATGTCTACATGCTTCATGAAGAAAACTGCTCTTTGGAGAAAGCCCACACACCATGCGTGCTTTCACTGAAAAGCCAAGAAAACAAACCCCAACACAGTCAAGGAGGAAGAAGAGAAATTATTTTAATGAGAAAGGAGAACTGCTCGTGGCTAATGAGTTCGTGCCTGGAGTCTGTGCGTTTTAAAAACGCCCCTGAGAACTTTGCTGATAAACATGGTCATCGTGTGTGAGCTGGAAATATCGTGAGAGTTTTGAATTCAACGTTGAGGGTATGCTGAAAAGGTCGATGATTTAATGGGCTGGAACAATTAATCTGGCACTTGTCTATACACCTGTTCTCTTAATGATGTGACACATCTCCCTTCTGTGTTTCCATCTGTCAACAATTAAGCTATAATTGGTGGAAATGCAATTTATCTCAGATAGCGCTGATTAGTTTTCCAATAATCATGTTGCCAGCATTGGGGAAGAGTGCTGCCCACGGAGAAGTGTATGTGGACCAGTCAATCCGTATGACAGACTGTGCAGAGAAGAGACTCTGAGCATTAATTTATCAATTTACAGTGTGCAAAATTTGCTCTTATGGAGGCGATAAAACCAGCAAACCTGCTTTCTACTTTTGGTGCTCAAAATTGTTTGACTGTGCTGATCTTGATTGTATTAATTCATCATAACCTGTAGAGAGGCAGATGGCAACTCATCCTCTTCTCATGTTTTCTAACATCCTTCCAGAGGCGGGAAATGAAAATGCTATCATCTCAATTACTAAAGGTGAAACTTAGACTTTTCTACAAATTACAGAAGATGGAAAAAACCCACAACGCGTATGCTGCAACTCAGCAAGGAAGACTTTACAAAGATGTTTTTCTCTGAATAGCTCCTGATTCCAAATGCTCAATATCAACTCATAATTTGAAGGCTGAGTCGTTACGGCCAACTATGGAGAAGATGAAACTTGCCGCTCACCCTAACTGTGCACACACAGCTTCAATCCGAATCCCGCACGGCAGAAACCAGTGTTTTAGCAGAGCCCCTTGCCTTGACCTCCCTGGGGAGCAGAGGCTGGACCGCTGCTGCATCCCGGCTGGCAGGCATGGATGTGGGATGAGTTTTAAAGGATGACGACGAGGAAACCTGTGTTGGGGGTTGATTTTGGTGGTGCGGAGCAATGCGTAGTCAGAGGGGGAAGAGCCAAGTGGGGAGATTTCAGAGCAGGGAAGTAGACCGGGCTTTGCCTGACCTAATTCTGGCTATCTAAGGGCTGTGAAGCTGACATAAAACAGTCGCCTACTCTGTTTATAGCTGAGAGCAGGAGAGGAGGAGTGAGAGACATCTCCAGGGAATGATGTTTCCCCCTGCCTATCCTGGGATGGGGAGTTACCTGCTGGCTAAAAAGGTGTTTCTGTGGCTATCTCACACCACCCACCCAGCTTTGAGGCAAGGCTGGACCCATCCTGCAGGTTTTAAACGTGTCTCCACAGAGAAGCTGTGCTGAGGCAGAAGCTGCTCAGTGCAGATTCAGCACGTTCGGAGAGTTCACGTTATCAGTTTTCACCAAAATGACACAGGATGGAGATTTTATGCAGTTAATGATGTGGCTATGGGTAGCAGCAAATGGCACAGCCCTGAAGAAAGAGGAGATGTCGGTCAGATAGATCCCTGCCCCAAAGCACAAGGACTTTTGTTGTTCCCAGTGAAATGGCTATAGGATATTTTTTAGTGGTGGTATCAACATGGCCAGAGCAACCCAAGTTCCTCCAGCTCAGGCTTAGCTGAACCGGTTTTGCTGAAATGTTAAAACAAAATTATAATGCTCAGCCTGAAGCAGACAACCAAGCTGGGGAAAGTCAGCACCAGCAGTTAATGTCTGGCAAAACTATTAGCAATTAAACGTAAAACTTGTAAGAAGAAATGTCAATGAGCCTTACCACTGTATTCAAAAAAGCAGGAAGGTATTTCAGAGACCTTGCAGCCAGGGTTGCTGTAAAATCTTTGTTATTGTTCCCGAGCAGAAAAATTATTTACTTACACTTAGTAAAGAGAGGCGTTAGGTAAATAAAGTTGAACAAAGCCACACTGTAACTGGATCTCATTGAATAGTCTGGACCAATATGATTTTCTAACCTTCCTGGGCTCTGTCCCACCTGGTGCTCAGAGTATTTGACCTCCTCAGGAATGCAAGTTTTCAGCATCATACAGCATCCTCCCTTCCCCAACACGTGCACACATTCAAAAGCAGAAAAGTACCCGCCATCAATGCCGCTGGGATGTATCCACTAACCTTATTAAACCCTTTATCTGCCCTGCTTCGCTGAAAGGTGCGTGACAGGCAACTGGGATTGCTTCAATCTGCTTACACAAAGCCGCGAGAGAAAAGCGCCCAAGAACATCGACCTGAGCAGCTCCGTTTCAGGCTGTACATGAAGATTAAAGTATTATCGTCAGCTTGAAAAATATCAACCGTGGTGCGCTTTGGTTTGTCTAACTAGGTATCCTCAGATGGTGTTGCGATAGCACAGCCCTAAACTGGTCAATGCTGGAAGCAGCGATCAAACCCTTGTGGTTTCCAGCTTCCTTTAAATAATTCCTGAGCAAGGTCAGGAGATGGTACAAGGGTCTCCTGATGAATTAAGAGGGAGGCAGCTCCTGTTCCTCTTCTGAGCCTCTTTATCTGCTCCTGATATGGGACGCTGCCCTTTCTGGGATGTCTCTTCCCTCCCAGCAGCGCTGGTGCAGGGATCTCCGGCCCAGGGGGAACACGATCCATCTCCATCGATGGGATGGAGCTGCCCACGGATACCTCCTGTTCTTGCAGGAGCGGGAAAAATATTTATTTCTTCTTGCTTAGCACAAGGGTTGTAGCTTTTTGCCACCTACTGACATGTTGTGGGAACAGCTCATCCTGTGAATTTCTGCAGAAAGGCTTAATTGTGCGCTGGCTCTGTCTCCTAGTGCATCCAGCATCGACTGAGCGGTCCACAAAAGTAAATACGGCACTTGGCACACTGACAGGAGAGCAACACGTATTTGGTCAGTTGTTCCTTGCTATAATTCCCTCCTCGCCCCATCCCTTGAGCACCTCATTTCATCATTCTAGAGAGCAGGAATATGGGATAAATCATGCATCTCACTTGCAAAACAAAGCCTTGGTTTCTTCCCCTTCTATCTTTCCCCAGTTCATCTATTTTTTTCCCCTTCACCTCCCCCTAAAGTCTCTGCCTGGCTTTCACCCTTACCCAAGGGACCTTCCTTCTTCCTTAGCTCTGCTGAGGGCTTCTGATCAGAGGACAGAAGGTCTCTGCAGGGCCCTGCTCATTGCTTAAGCTTCAGTTAAATCCTGTTTTGATGGCTTAAGCAATGCACAAAGCTAATAGCGCTAACGCATTGCTCAGAGTTTACTTCAGCCTTCGGCAGCGAGCTGAGCGCCCGTGTTCGCGCCTCCTGCCCGAGGTCGGTCCTGGGAAGCCTTAAATCTGGGGAATCCTTCATCTGCTCAGAGGTTCTCCCATTTCTGGCCACGCAGCTTTCCTTCTCCTTCACTCCCACCAGCAGCGTGCTTTGCTAACCCACCCCC
Organism: Astur gentilis; assembly: GCF_929443795.1. Taxonomy (NCBI): domain Eukaryota; kingdom Metazoa; phylum Chordata; class Aves; order Accipitriformes; family Accipitridae; genus Astur; species Astur gentilis. The sequence continues at coordinate 18,145,380 of NC_064904.1, forward strand.
TCAGTGATGGGGTAGAGCAAAACCCCGCTGTGCTGTTGATCCAGCCTCGAATTTCCCCGTTCCTCCTAAGTCACCCTGAGACACAGCAGGTACCTGTGCTGGCATTAGCTGGTGGTCGAGGCCCAGGCAGGCTGAAAATGACCCGTTTAATCAAACCAGGTTTTATGCAGCACGTGATTTAACATCCAAAATAACTTTATTAACTTGGTACTCAATTAAATGACAACTGTTCTGGGAGAAAAGAGGAGCAAGAAAGAGCCAGTTTTGCAGTCACCCCTTACAGAAACACACTTTTCATGAAATTTTGAAAACCAAGCACTTGCCTCTTGTTGGTAGCCACTTGATCCCGGTTAGAAACACCACCCAAAAGCAATCAGCGTGGCTCATGACTTTTGTCTGCGCCGCAAAAAAAAAAAAAGGCTGAGCTTAAAAGCCAGGCGGTCCTTCTGTTTAACACACAAATCACCTCCTTCAGTTTAGCCAAGCTGACCTAAAAATACAGCTTTTTGCCACACAAAGCCTCCCTTGTGAGACTTGCTGAAGCTGATTTCTCTTACAGAGTTCCTCTGTCTTGAAAAAAAGCTACTGAAACTTCATTTCACTACGTCGCACTATATGGTGACTGTGAGCCCATTACTGCTTCAGTGTGATGGGGATTGATAAAATAACATGCTTGAAGCTTTTTATAAGGTCAGATGAAGAATTAGCATACAGTGCTGACATCGTTCTGGATGTTTTTCCAGACTTGAAACTTAGAGAAGTAAGTATGATTTTGAGCAAAATTTATTTTGTTCAAAATACATTTATAAACCTTTGCAAAAAATATTTTAAAAACTTGCACTTTTCCCTGAGAACTGGCCACTCTTAAAAAAACCCCAAACAAAACAAGCTTAAGAGCAGGGTTTTGGTTTGGGGTTTTTATCTGGTTTTGATTTACTGAAACCCCAATTTTTAGCCACAACAAGTTATTGTCTCTATTTTGGTAAAGCTAATTCGTCACAATGATCTAGCTACACGTTACTAAAAATAATCACAAAAATGTGGAAGAAAGTATTGTGCTAAAGCTAGAGCAGAAAAAAAGGCAAAAAACCCAAGAAGTCCCTTGGATCTCCAAACCCAATTTTTGCAGTAACCCTCGCTTTCAACCTTTATTTTGAGTTTTCTCACTCCCAAGGCTCTCCAGGTCCGCTTTGTGGTTGCGAGCAGAAGGACTGGAAGTGGCCATAAAGCAAAAATGATTAAAATCTTCCTGCAGCCCCTAAATCTTTTTTTGCTGAAGGATTACTTGCTAAAACCAAATTGCCCAGCCCCCTTTTGAAGCCGAGGATGAAGAACTGGGAACATCCCATTGCTACTCTGGGTTTTGGTAACCGCTTCCTTCATCCTTTGGGCATGTTACGTTGCTCTGCCCTCACTTTTTTTTTTTTTTGTTTTTCCCCTTTCTCCTCCCTCCCATCTTTCAAAGAAAATGATACTTAATTAACTACCTGCGGGGATGTTGTGCAGCTCGGTTAATGTTCGGAAATTGCTTTGAAGGCGGCCAGCCTTGTACGGTTTCTAAGGACGAGCGGCTGCTCCCGTTCTGACTCTGTTACACCCACACACTGCTCTTGGCCCCGAGAGCCGGCTCCGAACCCCCTGCGGCAGCGACCAGTCCTGCCCGGGCATTTGCACCATCTCACACCACGGCACCGACTCTTGTGCTGGAACGAGTGGAGCCCTTTTTCCATGCTTAAGCAACCAGATTTCCCATTGAAACCTAATATACAGGGATGGCTTCAGGCATAGACAAAATAAGCCGTCTCCTAGAGAAAGAGCGTGATGAGGAGGCAAAGCTACCGTGGTCCTGCTGGTGCTGGAGACCTGGAGAGCCTGGCAGCTGAGGCTCAAAAATTGGGGTATATGTGGCTGGAGGCAGCCCCAGCTTTTCCTTCACCAGCCGGGCGCTCACTGCTCTGACTTATTTTCCCAGCTCTGCCCTGTTTTCTTCCTTTCTACCATCCCGTGGCAAGAGCCCTTGTCTGAGCCTCACATCTTCGGTGTATCAAACTTGAGGTTTTCCTCCATCTCAGCTAATGGGTGGAAAAACAGCCGGGAGCGCGAATCCACAGTTAGGCTAAAGGAAAGGAGAGCGGCTCTGCAGAACGTGGGGAAACGCTTCAATCTCTTTGGGATTTTACTCCAAGACAGTGATACTGAGATGCCGTTTCATCAGTTCCATTCTCACAACTTCCATCCCTCTTAAAGACGGCGAACGCGTGCACCGGCTTATGTCAATGGGAGGTCGGGACTGATGTGCAAGAGCAGGAATGAGCTTTGTGGCCTCGTGGGAGCACCTGGCTTGTAGGGGCTGATGGTGGTCCGGATGGGTACGTCAGTCCGGGAAGGTGGCAGAGGGCTTCCCTTCGAGTAAAGTGGAAGAGCCCATGGTTTTGCAGCTGTAGGATCAGATGTTCGGTCTTGTCTCTGTAGGACTGTGGCCTCTAGAGAAAGATGTCGCTTCTGGACAGGGGACTTGAAGGACCTGGGACGTTGCCAGTGCGAGGCATCTTCACTTACTGTGGGGAAACAGATGTTCAGCTGCACATAATATAAAGTTAGCCACTGTTTTTGCTCTTTTGATGTGATGCACTGATGAGTTTTCTGATCCAGGTGTTTAAATTATAGGAGCCTGGTCTTCATCTGTGTAAGAAGAAGGAAAAAAAAAATTACAAAACAATAAAAAATGAAAAAAAAATCTATTATAAAAGAAAAAAAACAAAGACGCCTGCTAAGTGTCTGAGTTGGAATTAGGTACCTGCAAAGAGGGAAAAGGCTTTTGTTTATTGTCAACAAAAGGCATGTAAATGGTTATGATGTGGAAATAGTTAAAATGAATGAGGTCTTACCTCTTCATTTCCCAGCTTTCAAGCGCTTGGATTCTGTAACTGATGTTCTAGTTAAGCACAATAAGACCTGCCTTTGTACTCACACCAGGAATCGGAGAGGGGCACCGAGATCCAGAGCAGGGAGTGAATCTGTCCTAAGAAAAACCTCCAAAGAAAATCAATTACTCTTAACCCAGATGTGTTCTGATTCAGGCCCCGTACCAAGAAAAGAACATCTGCCTATGGCAACCCTACTTATTTGTTTTGCTTGTTTGTATAGAGGGAAGTCCTTTGCCTTTGGGGTTCATGGGACTGATGGTCCTTAAGGGCTGTTTTTGAAACTGTGCTCCTTTTGCAAAGAAAGTTTTACAAAGTCGGGGAGGAAGGCACTATAAAATTTGGCTCAATGTACCAAAGCGCTTCTAATCAGATGGCTTCTGTCATAAGAAAAATAATGAAATGCTTTTAGGGCAACATTTTCCCTGAAGTTACTTCCCTTCAGTGAGACAACACCGGCGAGTCAGGTATAAAGTCAAGTCTTACTCTGCTCGCTGCCGGGACTTCCACTCCTGTGGGAATGCCTCCAGCCACTGCCGCCAGTCCCCCAGGCCCATGGCTATCATCTTCTAGCCATTCCCTAATGGCCCGCTTTGATGTCCAAGTGGAATACGATTCAGCGGTGCTGGTTTCATTGATTAGCATACAAATCACGCCCAGAGACTGGATGCTTCCTGCACTTAATCATCCACTTGGTGCATTTCAAAGAGCCCAAGAAAGATGACTTTTTTAAAAAAAGGCAAACAAAAAGATCCCAGGTGGAAAAAAATAAAACAAACAACCGCTCCCGTACGCACGAACAACATAGTTTCAGGTTTTCTGCCGATGCTTTTTTCACAGCACAGAAAGCACCAACGCCTTCCCATTGTCACGAGAGAAAGGTTTTACTTCGGTGACCAAATAAATGTGCATGAAGCTCCTAACCTTGAGGAGAAACGTCCTTGCTTTCAGAGAGCAGCCAGTAACCCAACACCTGGAGAAGCAAGGGCATTACCCACACAATTAAAGCCTGTTAACACGAAACCCAGCCTTTTCTCCCAGATAGACATCTCGGGCTAAATGTGCTGGAAGATTAGCAGAGCAGAGCCTGGTTTGAAAGAACCACAACCATTTTCTTAGGCTGATCAGCTTCTGCCCAGGTTCCCAACCTGCAACGCCTTCTGCTGCAGCAATACATTTCGTAAATGTTTAAGGGTCATAGCTCCTCGGTCATTTATTGCCAACGCATTTCTCCCCACGGTGGTTTTTCAGAGGTGTACGTGGACTTCTGCTCAAGTTCCGTATTGCAGGACCGAAGCAGATGAAGTGAAGCTGTGGCCTTTGCTCTGAGGAGGGAGCCCTGAGCATCCATCTCCCTGCGATGCTTTGGAGCGGACGCAGGTGGCTCAGGGGGACGCAGCCCACACCTCCTACGGTGGCTTTTCCTACCTGAAGGAGAAAGGGGTCTTGCACAAATTTTCATGAAGTTTTCCCATCTCAGTGACTGGCCAGAACCAGACAATAACCCCAAAAGTGTTCTTCAGAAAGTAAAAGCTTTACTGAAAAGAAACAAGGGAATTTTCAAAAGGAAAAGTAGGGTTTGTAATTTCAGGTTTCCTTGGTAAAGCTTAATCTTATTTACCAAGAAGGATTTGGCAGGTGTGATTAATTCCCTGCTCTTAAACATGAAAACATTTATCTGCCTGCTTAAACCATCCCAGAGGGTGCTCGGCGCTCTGCCACAGGTCAGTGCATCCAGAGCGTGCCTGTAGGAGAAGGATGTGATCCTTCTCTGGCCGCATCCATGTCAGGGTGGGGGACATGGTGGACACCGAACTTGAGACCATCTTCTTGAGAAGTCCCTCCACCTTCCTGCTCCTCTGGGAGAGTCCTTGCTGCTGCATCACGCTGGGGGAAGAAAGGTTAATCAGAGAGGGCTAGAAACCCGGAGGCTGAAGGGCGGGTATTTTTGTTCTTACAGGAGATGTACACAAGAGCAGGGTTTAATCTCAGTTTAAAGTCTGCGTTATTTTATAACCGAGTTGGAAGCTACTCAACGGGAACTTACCCAGAGAGGGCAGTTAGTGCTCCCAGCACTCAGCTGTGAGCCGAACTGTCTCTGCGGGAAGATACTCCTTCTTCAGATGACTGAGCTGCTCTCTTGGTTCTCACAGCTGATATACAGAGGTCCACCGCTCCCTTCCTCCACTCTCAGCCTTTCCTCCACTAGCTGAACCTTTCCGGGAGCTGATTCAGTTCACTAACCTGGCAGAAATACATCACAAGACATATATCCTTGCCAAGGGATATAATTTTCTCGGAGGAGGGCACACACCTGATCTGCAGTCAGGGCTGCTTTTTCACCCCATTTCTGTTTTTTTTTTCCATCGGGTTCTGTGGTCCATTCTGCACCAAGAGTTCCATTTTTGGGGTTAGCCTTCCTGACATCACCTCTTGACCCATTCAGGTATCTCCTTCTGGCCACACGCAGCCCCTCAGGGGAATTAAGCATTGCCCTTTCAGCCCAGACCCTCCTGAACCCTCTGCAACAGGCATCACGTTTTCCTGCTTTTCACTCCCGGATTAGCTGCAAAATCTCCCTTCAAGCCAGCCAGAGCTCCTGTCTCCGTACGCGCAAGAGACACAGGAGACGGTTCATGACTCCACACCTCTAATTTCCCATCACTGCCGCCTTCTTCCCCTAATCACCCCCCGGCCCCTATCCCTCTTCCCCATCCCTGCAGGGTAATTTGAGGGGTGGGTAACCAAGCACTCACTGTCGAGGAAGAATCTGTTTAACGAGGTTCAGTTTAACCCTAGTGTGTAAAGCGCACGAAAATACGGGACTTGCGTGTCCTTGCTCTCCATCCTCTGCCCTGTGGTGCTGCTTTATCCATCGTCAGAGCCTTACCTACCTGCTTTCCCTCTTATTTCCTATTAAAAACCAAGCAGAGAGATTAGACCCGTGTATCCCAACCTTCTCTTGCCTCATTTCTATGTAAAGCTCTTATCAGTCGTGCCAACAAGCCCAAACCGCTGCTGCTGCAGATTATTCACCTAACACATACAAGCTGGATCGTGCAGGCAGCGGTGGAGCGGACTCCCAGCAGAATCCAGACGCATCGTAGATACTCCAGATCTTCGGAAAGCAGCCTGGTAATACTTGTTGAACCAGATAAAGAGCGGTGTGGGACATAGCCGTGGGAGCCAGCAGACTGTAAAGCAGTTGGAAGCTTTACAGGCCTTTCACAAGGGGAAAAATCTTGAACTGCAGTAAATTTTGTCTTTTAAAAGGTGCCCGGATGTTAACACGGAGCAAAAACTGGCTACTCTGAATGAAACCTTTCTCTTGAAAGGACAAATCCTTTGTACAGGGTCCATATCCTGAGATTTTTTTGAGTGACCACCACGAATTCAGAGCAAGGACGTGGTGAAGTCTGAAGCCCCCCAGCCCTGTACCCAGGTGTTTACAGCCAAACTGATGCCGGCGTGCTTGTGGTCGGAGGAGTCAGACAAGCCTAAATCAACCAAGTTAAACACGTAAGCCCGTGATAAAGAATACTTTGAAAATTCACTCGTACATCTGCGGTAAGCCAAGCAGTTGGAGACCAGCGAACACACGGCGCTGTGTCTGAGAACCGCAACTTTCCCTTAGCCTCTAAATTAAAAAAATAATAATTTTCTATTCATTTCTAAGCAAGTTGGGACGGTCTATGGAAAAGTGGGCTGTGAGCGCCATTTGAATCGTGCATAGCCTGAGGTCTAGGAAAGGTGGTTTTAGCTTTTGTACCTTCACCTTCACCGCCCAGCTCTGCAGGCATCTCGGTGAAACCTCTTGCTGGACAATGGCAAAAAATGGGGGAAAAGGCCAAAACACCCGGGGGTACGACTGTGGCTGTAGTTTCATGGCCAGGGGGTCCTTCTGCTATCCCTGCTGGGTAAAGGGGAGCAGTGCCCCAATGCAGGATTACAGCCAGGATGGGCAGCAGGGCTTTAGAAGTGCTAACTAAAGCTACTGTCCCTTCCAGAAAAGTTTCCGAGAGCTGCCAGGGCTGAGACAGCTTCTGACATAGCTGCTATTTCAGGTGATCGCGAAAGGACGGTTTGCTTTATTACTGTTTTGTTAGTTATAACTCACCGCGGTTCGCCATTTTCCCCTTAAGTCCTAATTTTAAAGAAAAATTTGTGTTCCGTTTGCTGAAGTGAGGCGGTGTAACCCTCGAGCCTCATCTGAGTCACAGGAGTCAGAGGCCCCATCCTGTCTCAGGACCAGCTTTAAGGATTAATCCCCATGGCTGCACGAAGTCCCCAGCAAAAACTGCTTTGGCGCAAGTCCATGAGATCAGGCTCCTGTAATAACTAAGCACCGACAAAGAGTAACTCCCAAACCAAATGCTGGTTTTCTGGGTTTTTTCATGCATTTCCCCCACCAACGTATGATCCGGTGTCTTAAGTAGGCTGATGCTAGCTGACGTCGTTCTTTCTTGTACAAAGAGAAGAAAAGCGCGGAGGATGAAAATGGCAGGTTTCCTGAGGATACACACCCACGGTGTATCCCAAGCCTCCCATCTGTACGAGACTCGGACAATCCCCATACTCCAAGGTATGACAGCACTCACCACCAAGGCAGCAGCAGTTCTGATTTTCAGAATTGGTGTATCCAAAGGACGCCAGCACACCCAGACTCTCCTGCCTCAGTTTCCCCTTTTTCTCCCTGTCTGCGGACTGCAGCTCTTTCCTAACGTGCCCTAAACCAGTTGTCGGATCCTGACTGCATCCAAGTGAATGCACAACCGGACCACGCTCTTTGCTCGTGGATGAGGTGGGGTGGGTGCTCGCTGCCTTGTCTGCGGGAATGCTGTCCCCGTGCAGCATCACGGAGAGCTTCCAAAAGCACCGTTGAGACGACAGGGAATGCTTTACAAGCAACTCGGTGTAAAATAGCCCAGCAATACTGCTAGATTTCTGATGCCGACTAACAGAAGATAGTTTGGGGGTTGGATGCGATTGAAAGAAACCTTAAAAAATTATCTTTGAATTTCAAGGATCAGAAATTTGCAGCTTAAAGAAATTTAAATCTCCCTGGAAACTATTTACCAAAGAAAACTTACTCACAGTAATATGTTCTTTCAGTGTTAGAAGAGGTTGAAAACGAAGCTTGCGAAGCTCAAACAGGAGTGGAAGAGTGCTGAAGCTGGCAAAAGATCTTTAAAAAGATATTTTAAAAATGTTTTTCCAAATCTTTGATTTTTATTTCCATGCTTGAAAATATTTACTAAGCTAAAGAGCTGGTGAGCAAAAACAGAAGTCACTTCCAGGATCTGTGAAAGAAAAAGGGTTCTTTCTGTAGGCTGCAAAACGTTCCTAGGATTTTGACGCTGGAAAAGTTTTCAGAGCGCACTTCTTCCGAAGGACTTTCCAAGAACGCATAGTTTACTGCAAAACACTCTCACAGAGAACTACAGAATTCCTGTTAAGAGATAGAAAAGCTATTTCTACACGGACCGAGCCAAAACATTGAAGTTTTACATCTCAATAAATGTATTTTTGGCATATTTGTATAAGGTACAGAGGATTGAGTATACTGCAACTATACAGCAGTCTCTTAACTTGCCCAATGCAAGGTAGCACATATGTAGATGCCTTCTACACATTCCATTTGTCAGCTTATATATGAAACGGTTCAAGTGATCGTTGGTTCATTGACAGCTCACAGATTGCCAGCTTTTCAATTTGCACTTCAATAAAACAAAAAACCCCAAGGAGAACACTTTCTCTTTTTAATCATATCCAGCCCTGTTTTCTGTAATGAAGAACTTCTTCTCCAGCCCCAAGAGAGCAATTTTTTGAATGTCACTTTCAGATAGCAAGATAAAAATCTCTGCAATTTGCAGAAAAGGACTCCAACTGCCATTTGCAGCTTGAACCACTTGCCAATTTATCTACTTTTTGAGGCTGTTCACATTTTCGGACAGCCCAGCTCACTCGTCCCCAACAAGTTCATTTTAGAGCTGCAAAAAATGCACCCTGTGCCAGCCACGAGAGAGGCTTCGGACTTAAGGTAATTGAAAGGCTCCTGGATCAAATCATCTCTGTAAAAAATGGGGGGGGGGGGGGGGAATAAATAAAAATATCCCATTTTCTGGCCAATTGTATCACTGAACAGCAGCATTAGGCACGGATGGTGCAAGCCTTTAATTAGGCAAAGGCAGCTTTGCACACCTGAAACTGTCATTCATTCCCTGGAAAGCTGCAGGACCCTCAGAATCAGCATGTCGCTGCCCAGAGAAGGGAGATGAGAAAGAAGGACATCCTTAATTTGGCTGAAGAGCAGCTGGTTTTCTTCTTAATATAATTAGCTCCTCCAGCAAGCCCTTATGCTTTGAGTCAATGAGGTTGAAGCACACTTAGCGCAATTCAGAAGTGACACATCAACCACTTTCATCAAATGCCTCGAACTTGGAGGGCTCATTTGTTTGTGCTTTCCACTATTAAAGACTAATTTTGATTTAGACTAAGAGCCTCTTCTAGTGCAACCATCCCTCAGGAGGGAGCCGTGGCAACACAAGAGTATTCAATTAGTTCTGTCTGTTCTAAATTACTCCTAGAAAGGAGTGCGTTCACGTGGACAGAACATGTATTTTCAAAGTCCAAGCTGGAAGGGGGTTTCACAGCTAACAGTTTTGGCCCCCTCCTTTATAATATCAGTAATAACTTAGCTTTGCATAAAGCTTTCTTACCTTAGCAAAGCTGCTCAGTCACCTACTCTTTCAACCTTCACCTTTATTGGTATTTTACAAACAAAAAAAGGAAGCAGCAGGTGGTATCTTCTTACAGACAGAAACAAGAAAGTAGAAACCAGTTACTAGTAAGCTGCCACACTACATATTTAGCCACTACCTCCTCTTTATCAGCTTCTCCCACTCTCCAGCACCTGGAAAGAAGCATTCACTTTAGCAGAAATGATTTTTCCTGATTTTGCATCTTCTTTTAAAAGAAAATCCCCAAACTCAAGGCATTAGCTGGTATAAAAAAAATAGGAGACGGCTATCAGCAAAGTCCAAAAAACACTTTGGACAATTTTTTTTGTTGTTGTTGCTCTTTGGATTCAGTTTTGATTGTTGGAGAATTTCTTAGGTCCAGGATGGAACTCCTGATCGATGCAGAGGTGGAATTTAAACCCACATCTCCCATCTGGAGGTTACGTGTCCCAGCCACCTGCAAGGCAATGGCTAAAAACTCAGGGAATCATTCTCCATCCCTGCTTAAAAGGAAGTCAAATACCGAGATTTAACAAAATCTGAATCTGAGGGGCCATACGTGTGTGTGTGTGTCCCCCAATGACCTTATAATTTCTAAAAAATTCTTAGTAAAACTTTTCAGTACATTATTGCTTCTCCTCGGGCTTTTTAAACCCAAGATCTCTCATTTCCTACTCAATCACCTAAAATCAAGGAATCATCAACCTAAGGCCTATAGGTAATACAAATACATATTACAAAATCGTGCAGTGACCTGCCCTCGAGCTTTGGCAGAGGACTGAGCAAACCATAAATCACGCATTGAATTTGACTTTTTTCCTATCTTATGTAGCTGAAGAAAGATCAATAGGGATTGCTGGCAGTGAGACAGGGGGATGTTTCTTTTCTTTAGCTGTGTTTTCTAAACGATAACAGATGTTCAGTGAAGGAAGGAAGAAAACAATTGTATTTTAGCAACGGTTCGCACCAAACGCGATCCTAGCAAGGTGCAAGAACTGATCATCATTTAACGAGGCACATTTTGGAAAAATCCAAGGTCAAAAAGCACTTCTTAGTTGTAACAGGATATTGCACTCTTCTCTGACTGTGCAGGAGGAAAGACCCCCGGTCCAGTAGGAAAACGAACAGAAAACTCCATTTATCCCCAGGACAGCTTTCCTGGCACTGTGTTAGGGCAAAGGAATATTACTGAACAAAAGCACCACTTGTCCTCCAGAGCCCCAGATCCGAAGTCTACAAATCAAGAGCCTTTCCAGCCTCTAATGCCTGCAAAGATAGAGAGCAGTCCCTGTGAGCTGGCCAGTTCCCTACCCTGCGGTAGCATCGCTGTCCTACACTGGTACTCTGGCTCAGACCAAGTGTCCATCCAGTCCAGCCTCTAATCTCAAGTATGGGAAAATTCTTTTGAATTTCACTCTTTTTTACCTTACCCTTGAGCCTTACAAGGAAGAGCAATGATCAAGACTAAAGTGTAGTCACAGTCCTGTCTTCCCCACGGGGAATCAGAAAGCAATGGAAGGAGAAAAGCCTCAGCTTCCTTACCAAAAAACTTTCTGCAGTCCTAGAGACATTTCTCTTTTCCCTGTACAAGTCATAGCTCGGGATCCCTCTGCACTGCACATTGAAAGAAATCACAGATTTTTAAAGTGCGCATTTGGTGGGCAACACATAAAATGCTCATTCCTAAAAATAATACCTAACCAGTCTTGCATAGTCTGGACTATCTGTGAGGAAAATACTTCTTATAATTTCACATTAAAAGAAATGCTAGGCCTCTCCAAATCTATTTTAGCCCATGCATACTAACTAGATATACTAGGGCTATAAATACATTGCAGTGCAAGACTAAGAAAAATATTTTAACCCCTATCTTGCACAGAATTCAATACTTGGAGGGATTGGAGGCATAAAATAAGCAGCAGGGCTGTTTGCCACTGGTTTATGACCAGATAAAAAGTTAAATGCAACCCCCCGCATCCAGCTCCTGACATTGGAAAGAAATTTCTATTTACCTGCAACAGTTTCCACTACAAGGACAAATAAAAAGAAGTGTAAGAAGTGGTAAAACACCTGTGAAGCCTTAGTTCATAACGAACTCTAGTAATCAGCCAGGCTAGCTGTAAGGAATCAGAAAAGAAGCTGGAAGAACAAAAGACTTGGAGCTGCTGTCAGGCAACCAGCAATTTCTAGCAGAAGTTGGCTACAACTCTCATCTGCACACCTCTTACAAATACACAGCCAAACAGGCACACCACTTGCTGGCCAGTTCTCAGAAAGTTTTAGGAGCCTAAACATAATTGCAGAGGGAATAAAGCACAAAGGATTTTTAAAAGCCATAGGATCCCCCGTACGCTTTTAGGAGAGAGAGTTCTCAGCTTTGCAAGGGCTGCGAGTAGTTCTCAACTCTTGCGCATTACAACTAAAATAATAAAAAACCCACTCCTTATCTCCCAGGAAAGTCCAGAATGGCTACATTAGTCATAACTTAATAGACATCAAAAAAGGATCCATTTTAGTTCAGCTATGACACTGATGTTCACTGAAATGCTATTCAAGATGCTTGCAACACAGGCATGGAAATGAAAATCAAGTGGTGATAAACAAGTCTCTTGTAAAATTTTTTCCACCATTTCTCTCTCAAGAATAAGCATATATTCATATTTTGTAGACAAAGCAAAACAATCATTAGAACATTTCCATTCAAAAGGAAATAGATAAACAACTTAACCATTTATTTGACTGCATTGTATTTAGACAGCTTGTACATTTCATAACCCCACTGTTTTTGTTCTCATCAAAAAGGATAAAGGGACAGAAGAATATAATCCACTCAAAACAGCAGTCCAGTATTTTGAGATACACTTGATATTTTCATAGATGCCCACCTGATACCTGAACTCCAATATAGGTTGTAATGTTTATACAAGACCTGAAATTTTTCTAACATAGCACTCAGTTTTAGCAATGTCTTGCAGTGCCCTGAAAAATAGTTTGTGACGTACTATGCAACGCCAATTAGATTATGCCTACTTCTCTTGAAAGTGATCAACCTGATTAGTTCTTAAAAACACAATATAATGCAAACATCCGTACTGACGTGTCAGCCAATAGCAACATTTGGGCAAATTTAAATATAAAAGCGATCAACTCCTTAGATTTGTCAATGCAAAAAAGTGAGGGGGAGAGGACTGTGTTTTAGCAACAGACATGAGAAATAACCAACTTTGTCACTGCTAGATTTCTTTGAAAACCTATTTTCATCTCTTCGCAAATTCGGAACTTCCCACTTGATATCCAAATCCCAAGCAACACAGAGAACAAATCTGTTTCTTTTAATACGAACCAACACATACAGCTTCAGTATCGTCTGTAGTGAACTGTGTGTTACACAGCAGCAATATCAGAACCTTTCAGGCAATGTGCTCTTTTAAAAGAAACGTACACCTATTTTGCGCAGTATTTTCAAAACGTGCATGGCGACAATTACTTCTTACAATAAACAAACAGAATTGTATTTGAAGTTTGCTCAGAAGCGATGTTTTTGGCAGTGCCTTCACAAAAAGTGATTTCGGCTAACTTCCGAGTCGGCTTTTGAATCTGAAGACACCCACGGCTTAAATATTAACCAATAGAAAACTTGCCTGTCTGGCTTTTCAGTTTTTAAACATCAGCAGACACACAAGATAGCATAGTTTGCAATTTGCGATACAAGTCCAGCAGCTGTTAACAAGGTATGAAACCTCCCTGATCCGTCTCCTTAGTTCAAGCAAGCCAGAGCAGTCACTACGTCCTGGACCACTGAACACGGTTGAGAGAAATCTCTTCCGATTGATTTAACATTACCAACATTTAAGTCTTAACAATGAATTAAACGTCCTGAAAAGCTGCCCAGAACAACTGGCAAACCTGAGGGATTGGGATAAGGTGAACAAAAGGTTTTATCATGTCACAAGGCAGTAGTGGCAACATACAGGCTTTACGCTGAACTCCAACGTGTTCCGTGAATATCGGACTCCAGTTTGTAACGCCTTGTCTTGGGCACCATTTTAAATACGAGTTTTCTTTACTGAGGGGAACAAACCCCCTCAAAAGTACAAATGGTGTCTATAAGCAGAAAACTCCGAAGGGCCAATTTCCATTAAAAATCTTTATTTTCAAATACAACTCATAATTTGTACATGGTAAGAAATACCCATCACCATGTGCGATTGGTCTGTGCAAAATAAGGCTTTCCTTTAAATCCAGTTTTCCTGCACAGGACTCTTTTCCAAATGTTACTGGAGGTAGGGGTTTTGTTGGTTTTGTTTTTAAATGTACAGTAATTAGAAAACAAAAAAAACCAAACCCATGACTCAAACCAAACCCTAAAAAAAAAAAAAAAAAAAAAAAAAAGTGTAATAAGGCAAATCTGAAGAGTATGCTCAACTACAGAAGAGCAGATTCACTGAGAGTTCATCCTTTTTTTTCACAGATTACATAGGTTCTTCCACAAGTCAACTAATACTTTTTCTTTTTCCAAAGTGAAAAAAACCCAACTGATTCATAAAATTGGGCTATATAATCACACTGAACAAGAATGCCTAGACACTGTAATTACTGAAAAAAATTGATGGGTATTGGTAAAACCTATGTAAGCCCAATTAAAGAAAGGAAAGAAAAAAAATAGAGAAAAACAGAGCAAGAGTGAATGCGAGAAAGAGGGAGAAAGAAAGAAAGAAGTCCTTCCCCGCTGCTTTGATTCTGGAGGGAAAAAATCCCCCAATAATTTAGCTCATATAAGTTTAGAGAAAATGAGAGCAGCTAAAAATGGATACAATGCACCTTGAAATTTATTTCCAAGACCAAGAACCAAAGATTGAACCATTTTAGAACACTGAAGCAAAGCAATCTGAATCTGCAAAAAAATTGTTCCAACTATCTTAAAATAGCTGTTTTTCAGAGCTTCTAGCAATAATTTTGATTAAATAAAATCATACCAATTTACATTAATTTCCTATATCTTCTTTTAAAAGTCCCTCACTCTTTTAATGAAAAAAGTGCATCCAAAACCAGCAGAGAATTACTGGTGACATCAGGTTCTCTTTTAGCAGCTACTCAAGGTTTTCAAAATAGCTTACACTTCTTGCTATAAGAAAAGAAGGGCCTTCCAAACCCTCGTTTGGGAGAAGTATCCAAATTATAAAAATCTGAAATAATTTATTATCAAATCCAGAATTTAAATAAAAGCAGAAATTTTCTTGCAAAGACAATTGAAGAAAGTAAAAGAATAAAAGCATGCACTCCAAACTTAGAGGTGAAGACAAATATACTTATCTATACAGGCACTGGCAGACGCAATTTAATTGTTACTGTTACTCATTGTAACACACACCCCACCCTACAATACATTTTTTTTCATTCACTAATCACTGAGGTACCAATATTTAAGAATGGAAAATTCAATATTGAAAAATAAAACCTAAAATTGAAGCCTTTTTCCAGAAAACTATGGCAATTTTTGTATGAAATGTTAGTATACTTATAGAATTTTACAATCTACATTGGCTTTTTTCTGGAACCAAAAGTCGCGTTCCACATACAGGTTCTTTGATAAAATGTTCACTGTGTATGTAATAGTCAGTAGACTTGCAAATGAATGAACATATCTTGGCTATCAACTGGCACATCTTGCTGGTACCAAAAAAACTCGGAAGTTTGAAACAATCGGTTTTAATTCTGAACAAATGCGCCATGCCAAAGTGCAACAAATATGTGCGACACTCAATGAGACACTGACAGATTAAGAGCTGCATGGAAATTACTAAGTCCACCTGCAAAGCAATTTTGTACAAATTGCATTGCATGCAAAGGACAACTCTGCGCTGTTGGGACGTCAGTTGCTTGATGTGATGGTTTCTTTTAACGCAGCCATAGTTTAAGACGCAGTGCATCAACTCCATTTAAATAGTATCTGAACAGCCTCTTGTCTCGCACAAAACCAAGGTTTTCATAAAGTTTCAAAGCAGACTTATTTGTGATTTCTGTTTCCAATACAACCTTTAAGGAAAAAAAAAGAAAAGAACACATCATATTAGATAGCAGTTGCAGTTACATGACTACCGAAACAATTTCTAAGCTTTTATTTAAAGGTACACTTATTAGCAATAAGTGGAATTAATTTTTTCTTGTCCCGACTTATTTAAGCAATCCATCTCCATTACAACATTTAAAAAAAAAAAAAAAGCAGTTAACCAACAATCATAATTGTAAATAAGTTTCATTCACATCAAGATTTTAGTTCTTTGCTGTAAACAGTATTTCAACTCATTACTTAATAGCTAGGGTAAAAATCAAACAAACAAAAACCAAAACAACCCCTCCCCAACCCCTCCCCTCCCCCCCCCAAAAAAACCCCAAAACCCAAACAAACAACCCCAAACAAACAAACCAACCCCAACCTACCAAACAGGTCAGGGTCCAAAACATACTTTGAATGAACAACCGAACTTTTGCATGTTACAAGAACTTGGCACATGAGCTTTTCTTTAGTCATTTAATATCTTTGACCTCTAATTCGATAGATTTAGACCTAGATACAGGCTTCAGCATTCTACAACTAGCTGTCAGACCCCAATGTTTACAATGAATATTTGTGCTCAACACAAGTATCCCAACCTCAAATCCGAGTGCACACCAGGATGAAAGAGCAGCTTTTTCCATCTTCCCCCCACCCTGTGTTTATAAGTCCTGTCATAAATAGCTTAGACCAAACCCAAGTGTAAGAGTAGTCCAAATTAAGCAAAGACTCAAAATTGTCCCAGAAGTCTCAAGTACAGGCAAATAACTACACTGGAGTTAACAAGAAGTTAATTACAAAACTGCTGAAGAATGTCCCTCTGAATTGTTTTCCTCTCTTTTCTCCAAAGGCACTGAACAGAGCTTTGCCATAACTGGTAAGCCGTGCACCCACTCCAAATAATAAAAACTTGTTCTGCTTCTCTACTGTTGTCCAACTCAATTATTTAAGGATTCTGCTATTAAGGACAGATCATGGTTGTGCAAGAACACAGGCTGAACTAATAAGCTGACTAGACTACATACAGTCCCATGACAATGTACATTCACATATTAAACAAGAGCTGATGGACACTGTAGAAAGACCATACAATGAAAATACAGCCTAAGCAATTTCTGCAGCAAACCAGTGATCACTGCTGGTGTTAAGTCCACTAGTGGCTATTTCTAAACCAGCATTTGATACCCACTCTGTGTAGTTAGAACTACATATATAAAACTCCTCAAGTCCAAAAAGAGTTACCTACCCCACCTCAAAACCCAGGACTCTTTTCTCTTCCAATAAAAACCAGGAAAACTGGTTAACATTACCCCCTCTCCTGAAAACCAGGAACAAAATATTAGCCTGTATTTGTACAGCAGTTTAAATCAATCTACTTTGAGGACTCTGTGGCCCCCCTGCCTTCAGGCACACATTTCCATTCCCCCTCACCTCTTCTGCCAGCTCACTAGGCTTGTCGCTGAGCTGCTTCAAGAAGCAACCTGGTAAAAAAACCCTTCCCTTTTTCTCTCCACCAGGTTTGTTTTCTGCAGTCTGAGGAGTGGCTAAGCCAATGTAAAAGAGGGAAGCAGCCAGCAGTTAGACCGGTCACCTTCAATAAGATTTAAAAATCCATTTAATGTATATATTTGACCATTACTCAAGTTTCAAGCCACTCTAACCACATTCCAATGGATAATTCCCCCTGCACTTCTCAGTGTAATAATGTTGAAAGAACAGTAAACCTGGGCTAACAACCCAACGAACGACATGAGACTTAGAAGTAGTTTGTCTTTCAAAAAGGAACTAAGAGTCACGCATTAAAATATTAACAGTCAGAGTTCTTAAATTACAGCAGGACAGTCTGTTGTACCTGCACACTTAAGACAACCTAATTCAATTCTTACTCTTATGGCATGAATTAAGAGATTGAATTTCTCTAGCTGGCACCTCATAGACTACTACTATCAAGTCTTGTGACTTGATCGAGTACTCTTAGCATCCTTAATCCATTAAAATGGATAACTATTACTTTGTAACAAATTATGGAAGAGCAATAACTTTCCTGAAGAGTGCTATTTTCTACACAATTATGCGCATTGTACAACTTCTTAATTCAAATTAAAACAAAGCATTACGCCAAAGAAGAAATCTGACCCATGTAAATCCACAGTGCAGGAGACTATTATTTGAACTCTTAGCTACAAATGGCATTCAGTCTCATAAAAGTTTAGCAACCTAGCAGAGTGATATAACAAGTCTGTATTCAACTGCAAGCTCGAACACCTTGCAATGCTAAAAGACTTCCAACACTGCAGAACATTGAATTTAAGGGAGTGGTTAAATGTTGAAAATCAGGTTTGTTGGAATCCCACTACCTGAGTGAATGCTTATCTGGAAAGCAAATGCAAGAGATTTGCTCTGGCATTTCTAAGGAAGGCTCTGCACAATGAAAAATAATTCTCTGATCTCAACATATTACGTTGACCTCAAAGGGCTAAAGACGTGTTTGTATTATCTAAAAGGGAAACACAGTCATATTTTATCCAAATTCCATTAGCTTCATTTTGTGAGGGATTCATCTCTTCCTGTGTGAAATTTTCAGTCAAGCTCCAAACCTTCAATCTTTACGTTTATTTCTCGTCTCATAGGGTCTATTTTGTTGTACACATATGCCTGTTAAATCCTCTAATAACAACCACATCCTCCCCTGGAGACCAGCAAAGGTCTGATTGGATTTAACAGCATTTTCTGAACAAGTTGCAACTTTCTGAAGGCTGTTACTTTCTCTTATGTCTTAAATTGCATAAACCTAACATTTTATCTCAACTGTCTAATTTTAACTGGGTTTAGAAGCAAGAAATCTTCTGTAGTGAGAGTGCAATGTTTCTTGTTATTATGTTTTCATAAACTGAAGAAAAATAGAGAGGTCAAGCTTTCTTGCTTCTTCAGTTCAAACTGTAAATGAATCAAGTTTAAAAACCAAGTCATAGAATGAATACAGCTAGATCAAATAAGCAAATGAAGAACATACTCTCTCGGCACTCACAGAAGAAGTTGCTATTCTTACTTCTAAGTCTGGAGTATCATCAGACTCAAGTTATGGGTGCTTCTCCAGTGTCCTTAATCAGTTTAACTGCCTTAACTTTTAAAGAAAATTACTACCCAAAATATAACACTTAAATACCTTAGATGATTTGTAGATTAATAAAAAGCTAAGATGTCAATAGTTTATATAATCCTATTTGAAATGGTTAAAAACATACATTTAATTTTTACAAGTAGGGTACTGAATTAAAATGACACACCTACTGGTGTGGTCAAAAAACCCCACTTTAAATCACCCTAAAGTTTCAATGGAAATTCTCATGAGAAGTTGCAACTCCTTTTTACATTCTACATTTTGCTTAAAAGAGCTTTTAAAAGTCCCACTTACTAGACCCTTATTTTGATTAGTTACCAGTTACATGGTACATTATTTCAGTAATACAAAGTGAATGAATCATATGCAGATTACTTACAGTCATTTGTTACGGATGGAAAACCTACAAATGAATGAACAACTCCTCCTTTCTAATTGTGATTAAGGGATGTAACAGTTCCACATGAAGGTCTTAAGCAGTATAATTTTTGAAAATTGCTTGTCAGTAAAAACTAAGCAAATCTTCAAAAAACAACCAGACACCCAACTTGCTGGAGTTAGCACATGCTTTCCTTTTTTACACTGGAAGAAAAATCTATTCAAAACTTTGCAGATGGGAGCAAAACTATTCACCTTCACCTCATTTATTTCCATAGTTCACATCATCTATGCAACCAGCCCATAAAGTTATTCTAAATCAAACTGAACTATTGGAAACTTTGGACACTCAGGCCATTATAATCTCGAAAACCTTCAGTTTACTACCTCAAATATTAGAATTCATTAACTCTGAGAAAGTTACCAAGGTTAAAAAAAACACCACAAAAACAAACGACAATATCTCAAGTTTTGTAATGTTATATCCAGATACTCCAGCTCAAAGCATGCTGTTGAGTACTTTCTTCAGGCTTGAAGGTTATTTCTAGTTCAACCACCCACCCCCAACATCAGATCACTTCCCTCGTTTCTATTCTAATGTAGGCCATGGCCAGCTCCTCCCCTCCACACAGATTCCATTCCAGCCAATTCACTTCTTCACTTACCCCACAGCTTCCTCAAGCCAGGAAACAACCCCTGGCTAGAAGGATATTGCCTCTCAGCTTTGAAGCATTGCACATAGCATAAACTACCTCTTAGACAGCTGGCTGACCACAGAAACTTGCACTGTAAATCACTCGTTCCATAGGTTTGGCTTAGTTTATTCCCACAAAATTAGTTTATAGGAAAAAAGAGTTTCCTTAAGCATTAAAATATTGCAGCATACTTTGAAATGCCAGCACATCAGTAGTGATTTTTCAAGATTTTCATCTATGGTGGTGTATAAAAATCCTTTCTTTTTCAGGACTCAATGTCAATACCTCAAAAGTACAATCTACAGTACTTTGAAGTGTAATACACTGAACAAAACATTTATCAGATTATATGCCACAAGTTATTAAAATTAAGTACACTTACTGCATCTATTCCATAATTAGATTGAAGGGAGGAGTTTCCAAGCAGCTTTTGAAAATTTTCACCCACAGCTGCATATTCATGTTTTTAATCCTATTCCAAGCAAGTTTCAGAAAATAGCATTTTTTTTAATTGCAGTTCATCTTATATCAAGTAGCAACATCTTTTTATTTTCATCATGCTTCTGATTTTATTAAGGGATGTAGAAAAATATCTTAAGAGCAGCTAAGATGATTAAACTATTTACACACCTCACAAAGACAAATTACTGTGATGTACTACTACATTTTTTATCAGCTCTAGGCATCAATTAGACAGCCAGAAACCAGTCTCCCAACAACTGTTGCAAAAACTGATGAGGGCAAGCATCTTGGCTCTGTCAGACAGAGCTTTTAATTGGTGGCTGGTTGGATTTTTCAGTTTCTGGTCATGACTGAAAACTCAGCGATCCACCATGTGGTACAAGTAACCAACATCATTATTTTGTACTATGTGTATCTGGAAGAAGCCTACACTTGGTGGCAAAGAAAAGAAGAAAACATGAAAATATTGGCTATTTGGTTGTAGATGACCTGTATGTGAAAAAGAACAACATAAATATATCAAATCAGTGTGGGTATGCCTCTACCAACCAACCAGAAAGTCAGAAATAAACTCTGCTTGCTCTCCGTGCTGCCCGGGCATAATGAGCTCCCATTTCAAAATTCTTTGCCAGCACAAGACTCAGCTGATGAAAAAGCCACCAAGAACCAGGGCATAATTAGTTCAGAGTCATCATCCCACAAACACGGTTACACAGTTTCCAAACTGGAACTGAAACATGCCTGCACCCGCCTAGCACACAGTTCAAGGAGCTTGAATTGTAGCACCCTCCATTAAAGAGGGACAGCAACACTCTCTGAAAAATGCCCTCTGCACTTAGTACAAAGCATTTATACAGCACCATAGATGAACATCTGTGACTAAGACTTAATGAGGTCTCACTGCAGACTAGCCTGCAATCCTTATCACATTTACTTCATTTTTATGAAGGCAAACAGTCAGAAGGGCTCTTGGACTGATACAACAGTGGTAGAAAAAAAAAAAGACAGACATAGGAGAGATCATTATGCATATACCTGTTAGATAGTCCAATTTATAAATAAAGTTACATGAGAAGTAGTACACCTACACTCATAAATCATATGGTAATTATCGCAACTCTGGGAGCTTGAGTGGTAATAGCCAGTTCTACTGCTGACTCTAACAACAGTAGGCAATTCACTTCACTTCTCTGCATCTCAATTCTCCAACTGCGATATGAACAGTGTGATACTATTCCTCAATTATTTTTTAATCTTGAATACTCTAGCAATGGCAAATGAATTCAAGACCGTAGTGGAAAGCAATGGAAAAAAACCCCAAACAAAAAACTCTTTTTTTGATTAGTTCAATATATCAAGGAGTAAAACAGATTAGAGCAAAGCATATTACATACGATGACAGACGCAACAAGCCAAAACAAAGAACCTGAAGAATTACAGAACTATCAGATTGCAGTATACTGCCAGAGTACAGCATAAATTAGAAAGAGAGGAAAAAAAAAAAAAAGACACCAGTAAGCAGAGACATGAAAGAATCTGAAGGGAAGGACAAATATCTCAAACAATGAATGAAGTCAGAACATATGCAGGGATGCTTCAAGAGGCATAACACAAGTGGAAAAATAAACAGAGTATGTGCCAGAAGTCCTGCAACAAAAACTGAAGTTTTGCATAAGAAACTTCACCACACCGCAGTAGGACAATTGAGGGAGCAGTTGAAACAAGATAACAGAGAGATCAAAGGATCATTAATTATGATACACTGAAATAACACAGTGCTCACTTATCAGGAACAAGCTAACAATTGCATTGTACCAAGGAGATGAAAGTTAAAGAAACAGATAACCAGATTAAGGGATGTAGGGAGAGTTCCTCAGAAGTTAAACATAGCACATAAAGATAGTTAGTTGCTTCATATATATATATATAAAAAAGGACTGTAATCTGGTAAAAGGAAAGACTACTAACGCATAGGCCAGAGAAAGTTTGACAGTGATTCAGTCACTTTCCTTCCAAGTTTTCATTGACATGCTAAATCATTATTAGTGCTACGTAGCATAGCTACGCACTGTCAGAATAGCCTGATGACTTGCTGTGATAAAACCACATTCTGCAATACTACAGCACATACTACTCCAGTACCTCTGTGTATCCTTTAAGTACGGAAGTATTACACACAACATGTAAATTACACTAGACAGTAGCACCTTAAACTAGTCTTTGGAGGAAAACATGCCTGCAAGCGAAGGCTGAGGCAGCTTCACAAAGTAAGACAAAACCTGAGACACTGAATTTGAGCCCTAATGACAAAGTTAGAAAATCCTTCTCCTATTTGTGCCATACGTTTTTCTGAGGCTATTTTTCCTTTTATTATAAAAGGAATAGCTTCTTATCAACCCACTCCCCATCTAAAAAAAAAAAAAAAAAAAAAAAAAGTCCTGTAGGAGAGAAACCTGTGAAATGAATCCACATATAGTAGAATGCAAACCATTTACATTATGAAAGTTTTTGATTATAAAATCTTACCTCATCACAATCTCCTTCAACCATAGCATAAATAGCTTTCTTAACCAAGTTTGTACCTGTAATATAGATTTCAGTAAGTGTCAGAGTTGCAAGGCAAAAGATGCTAGTTTATATATGACTAACATGTGTGCTACCTACATGACATGACACCTGGGGAAAGCAGGGAGGAAAGAAAGAAAGAAACAAGAAGTTGCAGTCAAGTTGCAGTCTCAAGTTTGAACATTAAAATAATCTGTGAAGTTATCCAGAGACTCAGCTTGAGCGCAAGATTCTTCTAACACAAGGATATTAGAAACAGGCTTCTATGTTTAACTTAGTGTTATATATAGCCTTCCAAGATGTGATTCATTCCTTTTTGTTGCATTTAAAGTCAAAATCTGCTGGCACGTACTTGAAGGACATTCATCTTCCAAGGGAATTTCCTCTTACTAAAACAAATACTTCTATTAGTAACAGAACTTATGAAACCACTTTTCTTGTGGCTCACTCCCATTTGGATTTGCTAGTATCTAATAATATGGTTGAAGCCCATCCCTTCCCCTCAGTCAAGCATTAATTTAATTCTTTATCATTATTTTTCATCTATTTCACAACAGTTCTACAAATGTAATATCCCTACCTGTCTGTAGAATTGGGGTGAAATTGAAAGTTGATTTCAAAGTTATTAGTGGAAAAAACTGCTGTTCAATGAAATTGCATAAATCTCACTTCCATAAGAAGGCTAAGGAAAAGGAAAAAAAACCCCAAGGAATCTAGAGAATGTTTTAAAGTAGTCTCAAAACTTTAATAAATTAAGATTTTCATTGAACATACGACAAAACCGTACTACATAGAAAACAAATCTTCAGATTAACAGCACACTTTGAGAAACAGCAAGGTGGCAAATGTAGGAAAAAGTCAACATACATAATGCTAAAGTAAGTAAGGCTTTAAATATAAAATCTATTTATATTATTCCAAAATAATGAACTGACTAAAGCAAGGGAAAAAAATCTTGCAGAGGCCTTCATAATAACAGCATTAGTTCTTATTTACTTATGAATCCAAGCACCTGCAATTAAATTATGGCAGGTTCCTTCATGACTCAGCTAAAAGGAAAGGAGACAGTGATTTCTCAGTATCCTCTTCCCTCTGCTCCACTATAGAAACCAACAATGGCTTTGAATTGCACTGGAGAAAAAAAAAAAAAAACCACACATGCTTGAATAGTCATGATAATACATAGTGCTTCAAGTCTTTTGGAGGTTTTTTTTCTTTTTGAAGAGGAGAACAAACACAATGGTACCATTCTGCAATGTATGGCCGAATTTTTCCATTGCAAGTAATTTTCTGTCTTTAATCACAAAAGTATGAGCTGTTCAGTGTGAATGAGTGGTGAAGCTCATTTCTAGCCTTTAAAGCTGATGTCTACGTTTTAAGTTAAAAATATTACAAGATGTAATTTCACAATAACCAACACAAAAAAAAAAGTTCCATAAGAACAGGTTTTTAATTAAGCCAGCTGGAATAACTGGTGTTAGAATGAAAATCCCCTCATCAGGGCAAAACTGATTGATGGAGGGCAAACTCCCTGCCAAGAGTGATTTCTTTTGTCATGTAACTTCTCACAAAACAGATCTCCATTGCAGTCATTCAAGTAGCAATACACAACTATTTTTCTTCACTTATTAATACAAGGAGGTACATACATTCTCCTCGATGGGCAATATATGCGTAATTGATAGGGGAAAGCCAGGGGATAAGTTCACTGAAAAAAGATAGACTGAACACAACACAGAAATACAGCGATGAGGGCACATATAAAAACGCAAAGCAATTCCTACTGTTGTTATTTGACAGTTGTAATAGGCAGAGGTAAGGGGCTGCTGACTGCCTTTCTTTTTAGCTTTATCGTATCCCTGATGTAAATCTCATAGGGCATTTCAGGCTATTTTAACAAAATAAAAAAAGCTACTGGGGAGCTTGTGTGGTTGAGTAAGGCGCGGATGACAGACAAACCACCACATCTAGAAGTTCAGTTCTGCTTAAATCTTTATGACAGCTACAGTTATCCCAACTACAGGATTTAAATAAGAAGTAACAAAAAAGGCTATTCTTACCAATTCCTTTTCTTCTGTATTTGGAATCCACTGCTAACATGGCTATATAACCTCTGCGGAACATCTTTTTGTGCATATCCAGCTTGCAGACGATGGCACCTACACACTCCTCACCTACCATGGCCTTAAAGACAAACATACACGTATGCATTCTCAGTTTGTGATCTATAGTGCTACCAAAAGTAGTAAACCAGTTCATTTTAAGTGAAACAGCCATACAAAATTTGTTTGCATAAAGCTATAAAAAAACCCCTAAATAAATTTTTAAAATGTCTCCAAAAGTGTAAATAAGATTAAAGGACTCTTATTTCTTTATTACATTCAAACAAAGTTACAAGTCAATTAACAACCAATGAACTGTCCTGGAGAGAACCATGTTATTATTCCATGAAGTCTACAGGCAAGAACACGTGTGATAGAAAAGGGGCGGGGGGGGGGGGGGGGCGGGGGGGGCGGGGAAGACCACGTTAAGGCATAAATCACCCTTTCGTATGGGCTGCCAAAGAGGGAAAAAAAAGTCCATTCCTGTTTTATAGTGATCTGAATTTTCATGTACAAGGGCTGTGGTAGATAACACTCTTAATTTTTGTCTGGTTTTAATGTCAAGGCCACAAAGGATCAGAGAAAAATGTTGCTGTGTTTAATCTTTAGCAACTGTCATTTTCAGTCATATAACACCCAAAGAACAAACAAAAAAAGCACACAGTTAATTTCACACATTTTAGCTGTTCGGAGATTTCATTTGTTAAGAGCTATGCACTGACAGTTAATCCCACTGGTATTGTCACAAAAAGCATGGTCAAGGAGATGTAGTCATTCTGAAATATTAGGAAAAAACCACCCAAAAAGAAAAGAACCTAACTCCTCCCCATACACTTATCAAACCACTTGCACAACCACTGTGTTCACAAAAATTTTACCATGAAATATATTAGAGAAAGAGTGTAAGAAAAACTGAGTCAAGTTAACTGAAGGATTAGGCAGCATGAGAGATTAACGACATTATAACCTGCAGCAGTAAAACTGAATAATGCTGCAGAGTAGGATAGCATCCAAGGGGAGAATGAATTACTATTCATTCTGGAAAGATTGACAGAGATAAAAGAGAAACTCATAATTGTACGTATGGGTGTATAAGTGGATCCACAGACTTTGATAGACCTGTATCTGCAGGGGGGAACTAGCCTTCGGCTCAAGTGTAGCAACTAAACCAGGACTACAGCACGATTGGCACAAGCATGTGCCGGCACAAGTGCTTCTGGATAATCCAAATTTACAACAGTAAGACATGTCAAATGAAAAGGCCTTGCCAGACCTGGTATTGCCAGGCCTCGGTGCAGCCCACCTGTGAACCCAGTGCTCGCTTCTCCAAAGTCTATGGTATATACTCCATAGCCTCCAACCACCTGAACTTTTTTGTACACAGCTTATAGGCTAAGACTGTATGGACAGAAGATATATTCATGCAGATCATACTGCAGGCACAGACGGACAGTTTTTTCACCCCAAGAATAATAATGTCTTCTAGTATCTCTGCCTGGATGGCAGGTTATTAACCAAGTTAGCTGTCAACCAGGAGCTGTATCAAAGGTGAAATGAAGCAGCCCAAAATGTACGAGCTGGAGTTCCAAAGCTCTGTGATACAGCATGATCCTAACGCCATTTCTAATATAGTTTAAGCTCATCAGGCAAATACAATTATTGCTAAGTTTTTATTTGGCAGGAAAACACATTTTTTAGCAGTATCCAAGAACAACCCCGAACAATCTGAACAAGTGGGTTTTAAGACAGCAAACAAAAACTGTAGCATGATCTAAATGGACTGAAATACACAGCCTCCAAGCAGTCTTTCATTTGTTCTAAAATACAGTTTATTCCACAGAAAAGCTGTACTTATACTAAAACTGTCTATGCAAAGTGTCAGCTCAAGGCAAGTTTTGTATCTCAGCTCAGACCTGAGAAAACCAGGGAGTTAAATAAAGAGTATCATCAGACAGACTGTTCATAACACTGCTATAATTATGCAGAGTACCTAGATGTAATCTTATACCTCACTTTAAAAAAAAAAAAAGCACACCACTAACTAGCATGTTATAGTTATGCTTTGCCCTGAAATGAACACGTGCAAATTGTTGATTGTAACCATCATGTGGAGAATTTTTTAAGATACATCTTTTACACACTTCAAGAGTAGTGACATTCTAGACATTGCATATCTGTGTTTTTCCTTCTTTAGGGCACTTTTCATAAAAGCTATGTTCATGAATCATATATTTAAAACGCTAAATGTACAGCAAAGAATTTTGTTTCAGTGATCAAAGAAGTGAATACCCACTGGTTTTACCACTGTTGCCAGAGAGCTGAATAAAGTATGACTTTATTAGCAGTTCCCCAAACACTTAAATCTATTTCTCTGTCTTTAGGCAGGTAAGACTGCCAGTTAATCTACTGTTGTTCCACTTAGAGGGAGTGCTGCATTTCCCCCTCAATTTGATTTTTTTTTTGTTGCCTTGCCTCTCCTTTCTCCTTCTCTCCAACGTCATCTAAAGCTGGAAAAGAACCTAAAATGTGATGTAAAACTTTGTAATTTAAATCCCTGGAGAAGGTTAAACTGTGTAAATAAAAAAAGCCAGGCTGAAATAGGGACACTGGGGAGGAGACAGAAAAAGTAGTTCCCATACAACACCATTTACAAAAAGACAATCATGGGCCAAATTTTCTTTTCAGGTATATGAGAGTACTTCTAAACATACAAGTTTCTACAAACAGAATTCAGCCCAAGTTACTATTATATATTATAACCCCACAGAGTACTATAAGATTTACTTCAATCTAAGTCATTAGCAGCATTAACATACATGAATTCA
This sequence comes from Astur gentilis, assembly GCF_929443795.1. Lineage (NCBI taxonomy): Eukaryota > Metazoa > Chordata > Aves > Accipitriformes > Accipitridae > Astur > Astur gentilis. The sequence continues at coordinate 18,173,247 of NC_064904.1, forward strand.
AATCCAATATTTGCATCAACTTTGTTCTTATGAATAAGTTTAAATGTTTAAAACAAACTAGATTTTAGTATCTTTGTCCTGCAACCATGTATTACTAGAAGAGTCAGCACAGAAATGTCTGTAAATCAGCAAGAACATTACTTTTCACAAAATTAAACAATTGGCATTAATTTCATTAGTGAAGATGGCATTAAGTCTGTCAGCCACAGTCTGAGTATGCGTTTAATACCCAGATCCTGTGACATTTGTTCCCATTTAAAGAAGATTAAAACAACCAACCAGCCCCCAAAAGAGGAATATTTTGCGATTCAAATGCAGTAGAACCTGTGCTACTGCTATACAGCTTCCCTTTCACACATGCACCAAAATCCATCCCAAAGAATCACAGAAACAGCTCTGTATGAATCTTTTGGCTTACATTTAGCCATCATGTTACTGAATGCCATTAGAGGATACATTTAGGCTAATGGTTTTAACCTGAAGTCTGGCAGTTCAGTCAGAGCTCTTTACAACACACAGGCAAATCACTAAGTTGCTCTGTTCACACTCTATGAAACTGGACACGAGTAATTCCCTCCTGTGCAAGGGCATTGCCAGAATAACTACACTAGCTGTTGTTAAATACTCAGATGCTGCAATGACTGAAGTTTTCACAAAGCCACTAACAGTGAGAAGTAGCACAGCAAGCCCATATCTGAAACCATGATCACCCCCTAAGAGGAAACCAGAATACAGAGAAAGTTTGCAAATTGGGAATGGTTGTTACAGAATTTCTTCTTACGTCTTGCCATGAAGCTAGGAAGACTTCCCAGACAGTTTCCTAACTTTTCTGGTTCTTTTATGACCCAAGTTTCCGCAACTGAAAAACACGGACGATGTCTTACAAGTCTTAATTTCAACATGAAGTACTCAGACTCTTGAATAAAATACAATTAGAAAAAAAAAGAAAAAAAGGCAAAGTATTAGTATAAAACAAAATCTTAACTGCAGTCATTTAGGATTTACAACACATTTAAAACCACTTACATGGAATTAATAGGTTATTTTTAAACTTGTGAAAGTTTAAATTGTAAATGCTGCTATAGCTGGTGGCAAAGTTAAGAACCCCATAAAAGCAAAGATTTTTCCAGATTTTTCTTAAAAGGCAGCTGAGTGGTGCAGTATTGTGAATTACAGGAGAGGTTACAACATTCAGCCAGAACTCTGCTTTTATTACATCCTGTCTTATCCCAACTTTGGCACACAGAAAGGTTTCCTAAGCTCACCTCTCCCATGCTAAAGTATTTTGAAAACAATTTTCTGAAATATTTCATGTATCAGTTCTAAATGAAAGTTTTAGAACTTTAACACTGCTGAGACTAGAAGCTGCAAAAAACACTTTAAAAGGAAGCTACAACTTTGAAAATGCATTTACAAACCATATGGGGACAAAGCTGTAGCAATGCTTAAAAATGCTTCATGTGAAACAAAAGATACCCCTTTCCTCTGTTATTTTTTGACAGAGTGTTTATCATAGGTCATTTGAAGAGAAACTGGGCTGACAGAGCTCCTGGGAATAAGTGAAAACCAGGCATTCACAGGGCATCCACACCCTGCACACAGTGCAAACCTGCTCTTCCAAAGACAGGCAAAACCTGAGTTTAAGCAGACAGTTGCAATTTACGGAGGAAAAGGTTATTACCTTGCAACAGCTCAGTCACCTAATGCTGCAGTGTAACACATCAGAACTGATCATTAAGTATTCCCAATTTGTTACCCCTAAAGTCAGGAAGACAGTTACACGGATGAATTTGACATTAAAATGAACATGTTTTGAAGATTCCTAGTATCTCCGGGTCCTTTTAAAGTGGAATATGAACCACTTTTTTGAGCATACAGTATAGGAAATGGTTTGATACAGCAAAACCATGCTAGTAACTAATTAGGATTGGTCCTATACCTTCCCTCCAGCTCTTCTCTTGCACCAACACCAGTGCCTGTGATATCTTATTATGAATATATTTGGAGCTCTAAACCAATAGAAACCTGACCCTAAAATATATACATACGCACACACTTATAAATATATGGTGGTGGTAGGAGGGCTATCTTAGCTTCCCAAATCAGAGAAACACAAGGGTTGGCACAAGCCAGGAAGAGGTAGTTGAACAGAAAGGAAAAGCAAGCAGCCCTTTTGGTTGCACTAGCCATTAGAGCAACGGTGCACCTTGGGAAGGGCAAGCCAAAACTTGGCAAGTTTCAAACCCACGAGATAATCATCATCAGGAATAATGTTAATAATGCCCCCAGAAAACAGCTCTGCATTGTCAGGTATCCAAAATGCTAGGTAGCAAAATTATGGTGTTTAAGATGGTTTACTGAATAAGTACCAGCAAGGGACAACTGCTGACGATTCATGGAAAATACACGTACCATCTTCAATTGAAATGGTGTTAGTACTTTCCCCTCACATGTTGAGAAAGGGAAGGGAACCTATGACAGTGCAATGAAGACAGGTGAGTATGCATTGTAAGACTTTAAAAATGGTGATGGTGAAGTTCAGTAAAGGAATTGATTGAACCCCTACAGATATTTTTTTCAAATACAGTCAAATGGCAGTCTACCCCCTCTCCCCAAGACCAGTCAAAACCAAAACAACCTGAAACCAAAAGGGTGTGCAGCCGTAAGGCATTAAAGACAAATGATTCTGTGAGATCAGGCACTATGCCTCTGTTCACCATCCTGACACTGTTCTTGCTAATTGCAATATGCAGTCCCTGACTGAAGATAAATATTTTAAAGGGACTTAATACATAGAAGTAGTTCAGTAATCCACTAACCACAGGAACAAATTAAATTTTATAGAACAGAAAGTCTTCAAGACAACCTCTAAAAACCAACCTTAAAAATACCAAAACCAGTCACAAAAAACCCCCATCAAATTTGACTCAACATACTGCAAGACCTTCAAATCATTAAGTAGATAACAACTTGCTATCTTTAAACATTCATAGCCACATACTCTTCTCTGCAGTTTTATGTACTTTACATTGTTCCACCCTTCAAAAAAAGGCAAATACACAGAATGCAAGTAAAGGTTTGTTGATTCTTCAAGGCTACCAAAAAAACCAACAAACCTGTCACTACAAAATAAGCTTAAGACTCTTTCTTTTTCTTGAGGGGTATCTTATTCTTTGAATGCACTTATCAAAAATCACCCGTTTTAGTGCTCTGTCAAACAACTTGCCATTGCTCTTTTTGTAACAAAATTCTCAAGTTACTCCCCAACAAAAAAAGATAAAGATTTAAAGTCTTTTAAAGCATCGTGATCTAATAGTATCCAACATTACCTTGGCATTACCAGCGATACACTTGGTGCTTAAAGTATGGACATTTTTAGTTCGCAAGCTTTTATTTTCAGTATGAGGTAAATCAGTCATACTCATAGCTCAGTGCTTGAAAAATACCATTCTGCTCTGATCTGCACCCTTATAATGGCAAACATGACTTTGCCATTTCAAACATTTTCAAATATTTTCATATCTCTATTTTGTTCCAGACAGTAATGCTTCGCTCAACTTCCTATAATCCTACTGTATTCCCTCTTCAGGGTTTTAAGAGGCACAGTTCTGAAAATCCTCCTATAAATCATATAAATCCCACTATGAATTATACCAGACCCTAAACCAAGAACATTCAGGAAGTTTAAGGCCAGATGGATTTCATTAGCCTCACCTCCTGTACTCATATCCTATTAAAATTTTACAGAGATACTCTAGAATTGAAGGGTGCCTTGGCTCTGGCTAAATCATACCTTTCAGAGAGGTGTCCAGCCTTGATTAAAACATCAAGAGAGAAGAATCCATCATTTACCTTAGCAAGGAAGTGCCATACACTCCCATCAATGTTCAGTTTTGCAGATGTAAGTTTTCCTATGAGTAAATCAAACACAGCTAAGCTCCCACTATACACATGTACTCCTCAGGCCAACTTATACTCAGTTTCATATACCTGTGGATGAATTATATCATCCTAAAAGCATGCTTTCCAACTGAGACACAAGTTCTTCCATAAGTGCTAAAGATTTAGAAAGACAGGGTGACAGCTAAATCAGTCTTTTCAATAGTGCTGTAGGAAGCATATAAAACTAAACACATCGTTAGTACAGCAAGACAATCTAAGCAGCACAAGAGTTTCCACATGCTGCACACACTATCACACCTGTAAGAAGCAAAACAGTTGTACTTCTCTTTTTCAAAGCAAGCTCACAGATAAAAAGTCTACAAAACCTTTCACAGCGTCTCTCCGTGTATCACCTAACATTTATATGCTAGCCATGCTGAATTCTGTTTTAAAACCATTGTGCAAGAGCTACTAAGCACTTGTAAGACACTAGTGGACTAAGTACTTTCTTTTTTAAATACAAACCTAGGAACTGAGACAGAATGATAAAATGAGCTACCAAAGGTCACAAAAGTCAATGTCAAAACCAAGATTAGAAGCCTTGAATTCCTGGATCCTAGCCCTGTGCTCCGACCCTCTCCCCACCACTTAAAACATGTATTAATAAATGTAGGAACTTCAAGCATATGCTTTACTTATACATGCACAGGTCACAAGGGGACTTCATTAGGAAGACAGGTACTTCCAAAAAAGCTTGGCCTTATCCACAAAAAGATTATTATAAGTATTTCCACAACCGTCAATCCTTTAATCCTCTCCTCCCCAGCCCCAAACCACTCCCAATTCCTGCCCTCCCTGCCCCCTCTGGCACTTACCAAAAAGCAAAGTTGTGGCCAGTTGTGGATAAAATACCTATATGTGTAAATGGAGTAGGGTTCAGACAGATCTTTGGTGATCAGTCTCATGATATCGGGCATCTGCAGCTCTGACTCATATCGGACGTATCGTATCGTTATGTCCTCCTCGGGCTGAGAGTCCGTTCCCGAGCCTTTCAAACTGCAAGCTGCTGCTAAGGACCCGGAGAGTAGCAGCAAGGACTCCTCCTCCTCCCCTCCTTCATCCCCCTCCTCCTGCTCTTCCTCCTCCAAGCCAGTCTCTCCTGCCAGTCCATTGCGGCCTGCAGTCTTAGCAGCAGTTGTTGTGGCAGCAGGCTGGCTCCTGTCCTCTCTTGCTGCTGCTGCTGCTGGGGGAGAAGGAGGAGGAGAGGGTGCAGTCCTTCCCTGGGAAGGGAGGTGGTTGGTAAGGGGGGATGAGCACGGTGCTGTGGTCGGGGGCGATGACTGCTGCTGCTGCTGTCCGGAGCCCATTGTTTTGCTGGCTCGCTTGTTCTCCAGCCCCTCGGGGGCTGCCCCTGCCTCCGAGCTGAGGATCTTGCTCTTGAGGGAGGCCCGCAGGTGCCGCAGCTCGGGGCTGATGAGGCCGTTGAGCTGGTGGTTGTGGTGCGGGGGATGGTGGTGGTGGTGGCGGTGCTGCTGCGGCCCCCCCTTGCCGCCGTCGCTGCCTCCTCCTCCTCCTCCTCCTCCTCGCTGCTGCCGCTCCCGTCCGCCCGCGGGTCCCTCCTCTTCCTCCTCCTCTTCGGCTTCCTCGTCCTGGGCCCCGGTGCAGGCGGCGGCGGCGGCGGCAGCAGAGGAGGTGGAAGAGGAGGAGGAAGCAAGCCCCCCTCCTCCTCCTCCTCCGGGGAAGGGGGAGAGCGTGTCCCCCTGCGGGGAGAGGACGCTGCTAGGCCCCGGCGGTACCTCGGCCATATCCTACGGGAGAGACCGACACAAACTCACCGAGGAGGAGGGCGTCAGACGAGACGGGGACGGGGGACGGGGGGGGGAGGTGGCGGCCTCACGGGCCGCGGTCGGGGGTGGGGGTACGTGGGGGGGGGGGGGGGGCGCGAACAAAGGCAGAGACGGTGCCCGGGCCCCGCCTCGCCGCCCCGCCGCCGCCTCTTCCTGCCGTCCCGTTCCCCCCACCGCCGCCGCCGGGGCCCTTCCCCGGTCCTTTGCGGGCCCCGGGCGGCCGCCCGCCGCCGCCGCGGCCTGCCCGCCCGCCGCCGCGGCCACTCACCCCCGCGTCTCCTCAGCGCCGCGGCTCCCACTCTCCGCTCATCCAGCGGCCGCCAAGCGCGGCCGCCGCTGCCGTAACCCGCCGCCAAGTTTCCTGTCAGCCCTTACGACACTTCCTCCCTTGGCGGCGGCGCCTAGCGACGGCGGGGCGGGGAGGCGTCGCCACGGAGCCGGGCGGGACATGGACGCTTGGCGGGACCCGGCCGCCCTCACGTTGCCGGCCCGGTCCCGCCGCCCGGCGTCTTTTCCTCGCGGGATCCTGCCGCCCGGCGGGCACGTCGTCCCCGCTGACAGGCCCAGGAGGCTCGGGGCACCCGCCCCCGGGGCTGCTGTGGGGGTCGCGGCCTGCCCGGGTGAGGCCGGCCCTGGGGTCAGGCTCGGGCCTTGGGGCCCGCTCGGCCTAGGCCGGCGGCCCGGTGCTGGGGCTCTGCCTGGGCGCCGGGGTCGGTGGACGCAGGTTTCGCCAGCTGCGCCTATGAATGCTCTGGCAACGGCGCCGTTGCCCTCGAACGTCTCCCTTGGCTGCCTGCCCTGCCCTCGCTTACGCCCCAGGCGAGGCTCACGTTAGCGTCTGCGCTTTCTTTATTTGATCAGCCCAAACCTGAGCGGGCACGGGCGCTGCCCACGAGGACGCTGCCACGCTGTTTAGTCTAGGGACAGGAGCCAGGAGCGTTTTGGTGACGCTCTGTTGCAGTTGAGAGAAGAGGGCAGGAGTTGTTCCTCTTCCTTCAAAGGCAGTGTGAGGGACGTCGTTCCTTGCCCGGATAGGCAAAGGCAGGCCTTGGACTGCGTTGTGCAACTGATAACAGTAGAAACTTGGCAACGCTGAAAGAAGCAGTCTCGAGCGATCTCCGCTGCTGTTCTGCATTAAATAATCTCTGTTTTAAGAACACGCTACTAGATACCGCAGCAACAAACGACGCCTTTAGACGTGAGGATTCTATTAACATACACACATGGCCCCTCAAAATGCAGAGAAATAGTGGGGTTTTCCTTTTCTCCCATGAAAGCCTTGCAGGGCTGTTTTAAGTCTTCCTCGATTTTATTTGCTACAGTTATTTCTCAAGGAAGTGACAGGTCTGGACTTAAAAGGAAAATCCACCAACTATTCTACGTGTCCTAACAGGATTCTTTAATTAGGAAGAAAAGAGACTATGGGGTTACAGGCTTCCATTTACGGATTGCTGAGTTCTGAAGTAACATAGGAAAAGAATAAAATAGCTATTTGAAAGTGAGTGAATCATAAGGCTTTACTAAGTAATCACTGATGGAAATACTTAAATTCTGAGAATGAAATGGGTCTCTGTATCCTTTTAGATTTATTTATTCTTTCTCAAGACTCTTTCAGAAAGATTAATGCATATTATCTCTGTTCATGTTGGCTTTATGTGTCCTGCAGTTGCTCTGCCGATTTGCTTTTAGACACTTCTATCTGCTGTGCAAAGGTGTTCACATACAAAATTTCGTTCAAGGGTTTAATGGAGTTTTGTGTGTGTTTTCAGGCACCAAAGGATGCTTGTGGGCCTGATCAGAGCTGCTCCGGCATGCCAGCAGTGCTGTTATGTTCACTGTCCTCAGGTAGTTTAAACAGAAAGAGCAAACAAATGTCAGTGTAGGGATGGCCCAAATTCTGTTCTCACTTGCCATGTTGTGGCAGTGTGACTGAGAGTGTCTGAGCCATGTGTTAGGGTGATATCTGTGTTACGAAGATGATCCAGCACCAGCAAACGTTAGAGTGAAGATGATCTAACTTATCGTGAAAACACTCTGTTACCTACAATGAGGTTACAGGTACCATGTTAAAAAAGCCTTTCTTGTGTGCTCTCTAACACCCTGGTAACTTTTTGTGTTCCACTTCCAATACCTGTTGAACCGCTTCCAAACTCAGAAGGTCCTAGTTCTGATGTTGATCTTAACAGTTAGTTCATTGTCCTTAGTTAGGATCTGTCAGACCAAAGGTGGACAAGAGTAGGACAGACACCTCTGAGCTGGTGCCTTTGATTCCCCTTAATGTCAGTGGAGAGGAAAGGGCACTCCTGGGCTGGGATTCAGCTAGATTTCTAAAGCAGGTCAGGTGAATTCTGCTTTGAAGGTACCATCATCCCATTAAATAACGGGAATTCAGCATAATTAGTTCATCTCGGGCAGGTACCCCCACTGTCACTCTCTGAAGTTAGGTGGAAGGTGTCCTATGGCTGCTGTTGAGATGTTCTCAGTCTGAGTGCCTACTGTGCCTCTTAGTTGTCTTATTTCTTGTCTCTACTATGACAACAGCTGCTTTTTAAATGAATGTTCTGAACTGGAAGCGGCACCTTTTTTTAAATAGCTTTAGGTGCATTTTATTCCTTAGATTTCTTCTCACTGCTTTTTGAGCCTCCAGCAGCACTGAGCACCCTCATGCTGTTGGGAACCTCACCTTCTGAAGTAGGGATGTGGCTTGAACACAAGCCTCATTGCTTCTAGTTCTTTGTTCAGTAACTCTGTGACCTTGGGGGTTTCTGTGGGTTATTTGTTAAGAAAACAGCATACACTTAGGAAACTTAGTTCCGTTATCTATGAAAAGAAAGGGAGCTGTTGATGGCCTTCCTCTTTTTCTCTTAAGTATTTAAGGCAAGTACCTACACATTGAGTTAGCTTCACAGCTGCTCGACATTAAATCTGAACTCAAGGAAACCTTGGTTTAAAATGGACATCTAAACATGCTGTGTTCTCTGTCATAATAAAGGTGACGTCCTAGCTGCACCAGAAATAAGGATGTTGGAGACAGAATATTGAGATGTACTTAATCTAGGCAATAAACAGTAGGAGCAGGTCAATGCTTAACAAAGAAGCATTCTTTTTTTTTTTTTTTTTTTTTTCTCAAAGAAGGGGAAGTAGTTTGACTTGAGCTTTTGACATGGAAGTAGAATTCCTTCCAACTAAAATATTCTCCATTGTTCTTCACTTATCAACAATGATTCTTTAAAAAGTTACCCAGCATGTAACAGTGACCATGTTACTTGAATTCTGAGTTCAGCAGCAAATCAGTAATAAAATTATGTCTCTTTTTCCTTTCCACTTGTCCAAGTCAAAAATAAAGGAGATGATATTTTGGAATGCGATTTTTCCGGTAAGCAAGTAATGGTTTTTCATGGGCCTTGTCAGTGTTATGGCCCCTGAGGGCATCCCCCTTCCCGGGGGTTTGCCCATTTGGGCTCAGGGACAGCTTTGAGATGGTGCGGTCGATGGCTGACTGGCACAACCATGCCTGCTTCACCTTGCACTTGCCCTATCGCCATGGACTTGTCTGGTGATCTGGACTCTCAGCTGAACCTGGTCACTGTCACCAAAGCGTCTCTGCTTGCCTTGCCCAGGTACTATTGGACTGTGCCTTTGGCAGCGAGGCCACCCTGCTGTCCTCACCTTTTCCACCCAGCCCACCCTGCTGTCATGCTCAGTCTCCAGCTCCCCTTCACTTCTGGACCAGCATCCAACTTTGCTGTTCCTTGACAGCCATATGTAAGAGCATGCCCGCACCTTGCAATGGAGAGCAGGGATCCCTGTGCTAATTTCCTTGTCTTCTCTGTGATGCTTTAAGGATAAAGAGAGGGTATGAACAAGTGCCCAGGGTATGCAGATTCATGAACCCAGCTGAAGTGGGGCTACTAAGTGTCCTCAGCTTTAGTACTTTGGGTGCTGTACTCATGCGCCGGTACTGGGTCAGGAGCTGAACTAGCATGTCCCCAGTGCTGCACCAGCTGCTCTAGCTGAGCTGTGATCACTTCAGAGCCTAGCCATGAACTGTGTGGGCAAAGATACTGTCATTCAACTAAAGCAGCTTGGCTTTGGTCCTCTGCAGCTCAAATAAATACAAGATGATAGCAAAGATGTACACACAAGTCTGATATTTCTGCACTGAACTCTGCAGTAAGAAGGGAAATGCAACATGTGCTGGCAGAGGTGGAAATACCAGGACTGTCCAAGTTCCTGAAGCTGCAAATACAGAATCATATAAAAATTACACAAGGTTGTAGGCACAGGAAAAGGGGAAGTCAGTAAATGCAACATGTGTGTGTATGTATCAAGTAGTGTTGTTCAGTTCCCACCGAGGAAACTGGCTGTTTAATGGTAGGATTCGTGCTCAGTGAGGGAATCTTCCATGTAAAATGCTCAATCTGGAAAAACTGCGGTTTAGAAAGTGTTGTAACAAGAGAAATCACAAGGGGGTAGTGTTGTACAGCACTCCAGCCAGCCTCTCTGCAATTCCCACAGCAGTGACCCTGTGCTGTAAACCAAGTTTATGTTACCAGGGGAAGACGCAAAAGTCACTGCCTGCATCTCTTCTGACAGCAGTCCCTGGGAGGATAACATTTGTCTCCGTGTGAGACAAGGACTCGTAGTGTCAAGATCAATACAGCAGCAGAATTGCCATCTCCACCTTTGTAGCTACGTTGAAACCAAGTGTGAAATGACAATGAGAGGTTTGACAGGTTAAAAAAAAAGCAGACAGCTATGAAGGATGAGTCATTCATGACAATATTTATTCCATTTCTTGGCCTTACCTTTTTTTTTTCCCCTACTATAGGTGAAATCATGTGGGTCTGATAACAACTAACTGGGAGCTGACTTCTCTTTCCCATGCCTACTGTCAATGGCAGGAAGAAATCATGACTCAGCAGGAAGAGTAAAAGGTGTGTCAGTAACCGCATTCAAGAATGCTCCTTCTAATAAGGAGCTCTTGAGCTTTTCAGGAAGAGTTTCTTTCTGTCTTTGCTACCCTGCCAAGACTGCTCTCACTTCTCTCTGTTTCATGGGGACACAGCAGCCCTCGCTAGTATTAGAAGAAACAACAGAAAGAGCAAAGGGAATCTCCCCGCCTTTCTGTTGAACCCAGGTTTGATGTGTGCTTAGAAACCCAGTGGAAATGTACTTAAGAGCAGAGAGGCTTATTTAGAGGTGATTTCATACAAGAGGATTGATTCCACTATGCCTGGCATCTGGCCTGAGAAGCTAATGGGGAATGATTAATTTAAAATGATGCACTGCACTGTGAATAGCCAGAGACAGCTCTTCTCTTCCCAACCCTTTATCGGAAAGGGGCAGAGAAGGAAGGGTCCAGGGGACAGCTGCAAATGTGATGTACGGGAAAGCTCAATGTATGGCTGCAAAGCTAAAGTTGGTAGCTGAGATCTCAGCTGGTGTATATAGACCCAACTCCACTGAAAACAGTCCCTGGCACAGAAGGGAAAGTACTGTGAGAATTACGCATGTTTGGCTTTCTCATCCAGCTGGTTGCTCGTTCCATCATTGTTTCGTGCTCTCAGTATTGCACAAGGAGGTATTTTCACTTGAGCAAGTCAAAGTGTTGATCTTCTTGCATGAACTGCTCACCCACACACTCTGACCCATCCCACTTTATTGTGTGAAAGGAGCACACTGGCAGGAAATTCAGGCATACTTTCTTGCAATAACACTCGTCAACAGTTTTAGGCTCAGTTTGACCACTTCAGTTGGGTTTGTTTTATAGCTGTGTCATGGTTTAACCCCAGCCGGCAACTAGACACCACACAGCCGCTCACTCGCTCCCCCCGCCCCCGCAGTGGGATGGGGGAGAGAATCAAAAAAAAGTAAAGTTCGTGGATTGAGATAAAGACAGTTTAATAGGACAGAAAAGAAGAAGCTAATGATAATGATTACAATAAAATTACAATAATAGTAATAAAAGAGTTGGTATGTACAAAACAAGTGATGCACAATGCAATTGCTCGCCTTTCGCTGACTGATGCCCAGTAAGTTCCCGAGCAGTGATCTGCCCCACCCTGGCCAGCTCCTCTCAGTTTATATACTGGGCATGATGTCACACGGTATGGAATACCCTTTTGGCCAGCTGGGGTCAGCTGCCCTGGCTGTGTCCCCTCCCAACTTCTAGTGCCCCTCCAGCCTTCCTGCTGGCTGGGCATAAGAAGCTGAAAAATCCTTGACTTAGTATGAACATTACTTAGCAACAACTGAAAACATCAGTGTGTTATCAACATTCTTCTTGTAGTGAACCCAAAACATAACACTATACCAGCTACTGGAAAGAAAATTAACTCTATCCCAGCCAAAACCAGGAGAAGCTGTCAAGCAAAAGGAGAATGTGGTTACAGCATATTAAAAAATCATGTGACTCTGTATCTTGTTAAGTGACCTTGCTGAAAGCTGTACAATAGAGACAGACCAAAACCATAGTCTGTTGAAAAGCCCAGTAATAACCTATCTAAAACTGTTTAAAATATCATCTAGCATATATGGTCATTAAAGTATGATAATCTTTTTAGACAGTCCTCTGCTAGTTGCTCTTTTTCTTTTGCTGATAGACACCCTATAGTATGAAATATTTGGTGAAGTAAGTACCTTTAAAAACTTTGGAGGGTGTAGAAGGGGGGGGATGGAAACTTATTAAAAAAGAGGAGGGTTGGAAGGAGGAGTTAGGGAATTATAGACACATCAGCTTATCTTCAGTTCCCTGAAAAATCCTGGAACAAGTAGTCAAACAATTTGTAAGCATTTAAGTGAAAACAAGGAGATTAGTGACAGTCAACATGGATTTGTCAAGAACAAATCATGTCAAAGCAATCTCATTTCCTTACATGGCAGGGTAACAGGCTTTGGGACAGAGGAGAAACAGTTCAAGTCGTAAGTCTTGACATTAGTTGGACTTTTGATGGGACATTCTCATAAGCAAGCCAAGGTAACGTGGTATATATGAAGTTACAAAGGGCTGAGTGGAAAATGTTTCAGAGAATAATTCTCAGTGGTTCACCAGTAAAGTGTGAGAGACATTGTGTGAGATCTGGTGTATTATTCAATATTTTCAATGCACTAGGAAGGATATTTTTTATGTTTGGGGGCAAAGCTGTGCAAGGATGGGCTGCAAAGACAGGGCCAAACTTGCAAAGGATCTTGAGAAGTACAGAAATAATACACTTTGATAAGGACAAGCACAAGATGCTAGGCTTAGGAAGGAACAAACAGCTGCACAGATACAGGCTGGAGAAGAACTGGACAATAGCTGGAGCTCTTTGGAAAAGAGCACGAAGAGGAGCCCTATCTCTTCCCTTAGCTGTCAGGAAGCACCAGCTGGAGCCCAGCTTTGGGCTTTGCTCCAACAATGGGGGCTAATTCAGAAGTGTGCAGAGTAGCACACAGCAATGAGCAGAGGGCTCAAACACAGGACCTGTGATGGAAAAGTGAGCATGCTGGGCTTCTTCAGCTTATGGAAGAGTCAACTAACACAGGACACCATCATGTTTTCTTCATGTCGATGACGGGCAGGACAAGAAGTACCGACCAAGAGAATTCTGAAAAATATGTTAACTGTGCAGACAGTGAAGTCTTGCAGTAAGGTCCTGGAGAAGGTTACCATGGAAAGCTTTTAAGAACAAAAAATGTATAGCTGATCCTTTCTTGTTACACAGGAATAGACTAGAGAAGGTTCCTGAGGTCTTTTCGTACTCTGTTTTTATTAAAATTCCAGCAATATAATAATCTTTTATTGTAAAAAGTGGATTTTACATCACAGGCACATGTGTCAAATGGGAAGCTAATGCCGTATCACTCATTCTATTAACTTCACTGGCAGGGCACTGAGAACAGAACTAGCAAAGTATTTTGTGACTGCTAATCTAATTATATTAAAAGTTACATTACGCTGAGTATTAAACAAATGTTTCAGTGTAAAGTGGCATATGAAACTTGCTTGCTTCTCTTATATGATACTACAGGGGCAAATTTCCCCTTCAACAGCACTCCTTCAGGGAGCAGAGAAGGAGAATAGCTGGCCTGGGAAACAAAACTCCTGCTTGCTCCACACCACACTGCAGCAATGCTGATCTTGTCACTCTCTTTTCATCATGGTGTAGATATTTAAGATAACCAGAAACAGAAACTCCAAAATGCTGCAGGGAATTAGGCAACTTAAAACATCATCCTTCTTAAAATGTATTACTGTGCATGCACAAACCCATTTTTATTCACTTAAGACCAGTACATCCAGTACTTGTATTTGATTTGGGACTATTCATGACCTTAAGCTTAGATGTGGGTTTAAGTGTATTGCTGGCTGGGATCTCATAGTTTTGCCTTGATTTTTCTCCCATTCACACTGAATCAAATCCTGATGCCACTGAACAATAACTCAGCTCTGATTTCCCCAGGGCAAGAATTCAACTCATACTGCCTATTCTGCACTGAGGCTTAGCTGGTTCATGCAGGGCCAGAGATAGGCTGTGGTATTTCGCTTTTAGTGAGGAAATACAAGTTTCCACATTCCTTTCTGAGGCAGAAAAGTGCTGCCTGCAGTGCTTAGAATAGTTCAAGGGAATTTTTTTAATGCTTTCAAAAATATCCTCCAAGTGAGCTTGGCAGTAACACCTGCACCAGCTGCTACTGATACTCAGGAAGGCAGGAGCAGCTGAGGAAGATGGCTGGAGTAAAATTTGCCTGGGAATCTCACCTTTGCACTTGTTTTAATGGTCAGCAGAACAAAAATTCAGGTTTAGCTGAATGTTCAATCTTGTTTCGCTGTATATTTTCCCTGAAAGGAAAATAACAGGACCCTTGATGCTCTGAATGTCTTTACTCTGTGATTTCACTGTTGCCCTCTCACAACTCTGTTACAATTATGTTACAATTTGTATACAAAACTGTTACAATTATGGTCTTGATCTAAAAGTTGTGCATTGGAAAAAAAACGACTGCTGCAGCCTCTGCAACAAACAGATGACATTTAATGGTAAAGCTGTCAAGATGGCAGTGGACTTGTACAGAGGAAACCGCTTTCTCCACTACGTGACTGCTGGTTTTAATCTCCTTCCTGCTTTTATTTCTCCTCTCCTTTAAAATGGGGATAGTAGCTTCTGCATTATTCAAGGTATTTTGAACATACATTCCACATTGCCTAGGCACCGAATGAGCACTGCTAGCCAAAACCAAAGCCACAGGCATTTCAGGGCCAGACCCTGAAAATGTGGTGGGGGCACACAAAAGGAGAACATAGCTCATTTTGGCCCATGCTAATAATCTATTTAGCCCCGTGTTTGCATAGAAAACCTCCACCTACCGCTCTCCACTACAGTGTGCATTGCGTCCACTGTTTCAGCAGAAGACTAAGTAGCCAAAAGTCTGACTGGAGAGGTGTTTAACCAAAAAGCTTCAGAACAGAGGATGTTTTGTTGCTCCTTGGCTTCCTGGGTGATCTCTGGATACCGGCTGTGTTTAGTGCATGCATAGAGTAACCACCTAGCACAGCTAGTGGTGCAGTGTTTCTCCCCAGAACATCAGAGCTATGAAACATGTGCCTGGTGAGGCCAAAGGGCAGCCGGAAAGCTGTGAAGCTGAACTTTGTGTGTTGCATCGGCTCAGCAGGCAGGTGGTGGGGCTGAGGGCATGGTTAGATGGAGAGCAGCTGTTGGTTAGAGGTCGTGCTTAATGTGTAAGCTGCATGCAAGTTCGTCAGGATCCTTCATCAAGAACAAGGTTTCCAGACATCCCATGCAAACCTCAGAATCCATGTGACCAATAACTCTGCATGGAGAAAGAACGTGCCTTTGAAGAAATGGTTAGAAGACAGCCTTATTCAAGAGGTAGAGATCTCCTAAATCGCTCTTAAACCTCTTCTGTAATTACAACTGGGTATATAGATTTGGATCCAATTTGGTCTATGCATCATTTTCACATTTTCAGGAAACGGCTATTCCGCCCTGTGGATGCGCATAACGATAACTACCTCTTGCTCCTTGGCATAGCAGGAAGTCATCACGCAGCAGATACCGGAACGAGGGATAATTTATCCTGCGATATAGCCAGCTTACTGGGAAGCCTGTTGTCACAGAGCACAGGGGAGACCTTTGCAGGCAATGGTGTGGTGGCAGGGTGGTGGGACTGCTTGAGCCTGTGTGATTCGGTACTCACCGCTGGGTTGACTGGAGGGAGCATTCAGAAGGGTTCAGGCTGACGTCCTGGGAGAGGCAGTGAGAGCCCCTCATCCCTCTGCCCCACCACTCTGCAAGGATGAGGATTATGGATGGATATTTAGAGTGGCCCTTTCTGGCCAAGGCTGGAAAACAGGGCTTCCTGCACACAAATCCTCATTGGGGTTTATCCTGTGGGATGCGCTGAATGCAGAGTTTGTAGGAGCTATCCTCGTGAGGCTTCAGTGCATGTTCTGTATCCAGTGTAAGTACCGAAACTCAGATGCGACACAAGATATGTTTTACCTGTGCCTATGTGATAACGCTGCTTACACTTCCAAGATAGCAGTTGGTCTGGCTTAGGCCACGTATTGACTATAATTTGGCACCGAGACACTTGTGAGTATTTTGAAGTGAGATCAGGAATTGCGATTTCCTGACGTGTGGGGGGTGTCCAAGTGTCTGCATCAGAACCGGCCGGGTGCTTCAGTGCTGTGAAGGAGCATCAGATGCCAGAGGCAGTGGCCCCAGCTGCGCAGAAGCTCTCAAATCCTGTGTCTGCAGGCTCACAGCCCCTCCGAGCTCGCCCCAGCCACTGTGCTGAAGGATCCTTGATTATTGCCTAATTTGAGCCTAGGGAATCAGCCATAACGAGTAGGTGATTGAATGAATCATGCCTCGCTTTCTCTTCCCCAACACAGCAATTCACCCACATTTGTTCATTACTCAGACTTGTTTGCCAAATGATTTATGCACATAATTTCGGGTCGGTAATTCATTCATATGCAGCCTGGCTGAGTATTTAGCAATTGAAATGAGAAAGTCAAGATGTTTTGTTTGGGCTCACAAGTTTTTGTTTCTTGATTAAACTCTCAAAATCTTGTTGTAGGGGTGAATGCTTGTGTCAGTGAATTCAAAATGTAATTTCTGCATTTATCTGCTAATACACACATATATTCATGATGTCTTCAGTTGCTAGTAAACATATTGATTGCAAAGTCTGTGAAAGAGAACACAAAGGGAGCCTAAATTAAACTAATTATTTATAACAATAAAACATACGAAAACCTAACCTGTTGTATGATCTTTCAATTCTGCATGAAAGAAAAAAAGGCTACACTGAAATCTGGCCAAAAGGAAAGCGATAAAATGAGTACTGGATGTTTTCCAGCATCCTCTGAAACATTCAGGGTAGAAAATGTCAAACTTCCTGAATTTGAATATTATAAAGAGAAAAAATAAGCATCAGAAATATAACCAAAAATCTTACGAACACAGTGATGCTTACCAGAGGAATGGGAAGTGGTAAATGTGACACCAGATTTTAACATTGTTATGTCATGATGTAAATCTATGACTCGCTCCATCTTGAGTACCTCAGTTCTTGCACCTTTATGGATGGTGGGGGGGAATATATACATATATATATATGTATGTATAGGGGGATGGCAACAGGCTATAGATAAAGTGGAATTGTTAATGACAACAGCTTATGTGGGTTCAAGAGGCCAGAGAGAAGCACCAACTGAGGGCTTCTAACTATCTGCAAGCATCTTTGGCTCAGGAAGTTGCCAAGAAGCCAATTGTTGGAGACTGAGATAGTATCAGAGGAAACACCAATTTATGCTCACCCCGTTCCTGTACTTTTCCTAGATGTTCACTTTGGCCAGCACTGGAGACAAGATAAAAAGCAAGTGTAGGCTGAATCAGTCTGATTCAGTGTGGTTATGATACTGGGTGATGCAAGGGGTACCCTGGAAACCACAGGCTGGCAGGTCTTGTTTCTGTAGCAGGCAAATTGGCAAGACATAGCATCTAATATTACAGTAGGATACTTGGAAATATTGGAGACTGGGGAAGGTCAGTCACTACAGAAAGCTTTTTAGCAGGTTTACCGCAATAATTTTTTTAAGAAATGACATTATTGTGAGGTAAGAAGGAAGCCCTGTCCAGAATTACTAGTTGTTTAAAGAGAGGAAAGAAAATATAGAAATAATGGTCATTTTTCACCACAGAGACGTTATCAAGCAGGGTCCCTTAAAGGTGTAGTCAAACTGTCCAGGAGCTGACCAGAAAAGAAGGGGATATCCGAGGTGCCACAGCTTGCTGGTAGTACATAATTACTTGGGATAGTCAAAGATAAGATTTGTGTCAAGGGAAAAGAGATACCAATACCTAGTGACTGCAGGGTAAACTCTAGGGAAATTCTGTGTTGATAAATACCAAATAATAAACACAGGAAAAAGTGATTAACAATTTATATGTAATGATAGACTCCAATGGCTATTACCTGCTCAGGAAAGAAATCTGGGTGGCAGTATTGATAATTCTATGGAAACAAGAATTCAATTCTCAGAAAAACTCAAGAAGATAAATAATACACTAGGCAGAGAAAGCGAAGGCAGAATCTGTGTCCTAACATAATCCACAAACTTTTTTAAAAGACCATCAGAGTAACTAATAGGCATTTAACACTCAGTTATTTGTCACCCTCCTTTATATTCCAGATGTTGTTGTTGAATGTAACTGTTGCTCTAGTCCAGTGCTGTTGACAGCACTACCTCATTTGTAAGGTGTAATTCAAGACATTTGAAAGTAATGTATGCTTATTTATATGGAAGAATTTTTTTTTCAACATGTTTGTTTTATTGGCTACAATATTTCAGTCTTGTATAAGTGGGATGAGGGAAAGAAAAATTGTCCAAATCCATCCTTTGCTGGAAGAGGCAGATCAGATCTGGGAAACCTGGCCAGAATATGCTCCCCAAGTCTGCTGCACCCCAAAGTACAGGGAGAAAACATTTAAGTGCACGCACAGAGGGCATCAACAACCTCACCCCATGAAGGGCCCACAGAAACAACTCTGCTGAATTAATACAACAAAAGCTGTTCAAAACGAGCTTATTTGAGAAGCCCGCTAGATGGAGAGCCAGGAAACCACCGCTGATGAAATAGCCAGGTAGCTTCCAAAAAGTTCTCTGCTCTCATGGTTTCACAGCATGTATATTATGTTCAATCTTCCCACCTATACGCCTAAGAAAAGGTGACGTCAAGACCAATGAATAGACAGGGCAGGCCAGCAGTCCCATTTTGGAGAGGTTAGACAGTGGACCAGGAGGTACCCTGGCCTTCAGATGAGCAATATGTCATTTTGCTCCTGGTAGGCTGTGAGCACTTTTTGAACCAAATGTTTATCTTGGCTGTCTTATTTTGCCTGGATCTCATGCAGAGAAATGGCTGTGTCCAAGTAGGCTGATACAGATGGCAACTGCCGGCAGAGTTTGGTCTTCATTCGCAAATGGAAAATGACAGGAAGCTATCGCCAACCTGAATCCATCTTCCCCATCACCCTTGCTTTGAGGGAGCTCGGCTTTGCACCAAGCCCAAGACTTGTCAGCTTGGCTTGATTCCTGCAGTGGCTCCCAAACAGCTCCATCCAAATACCCATGGACGTGGGAGTGTTCAGCTCCAAATCAGCCCTCAGATCCTCAGTGTGAGCCCACCATATGGAGCCGGGTGCTGTGAAAACTCCCAACCCTATGGAGGTCAGCAATCACTTTTATCGGTCTGGTACATACATTGCCCTGAATTTAAAGGCACAGAGCTTTACTCTGAAGCCCATCTTCTCTCTGCAGGCAAAAACCTCTTGCCTATGTGTTGGGCCTTGCAGCTGGTGTTGGCTGCAGAAGGCTGCCCATCTGTGCAAAAGGCAAAGCCATGCAGCACTGACTCACTGCTCCACCACCTCCTAATTTTGGCAATAACCGGCACGAGCTGATTCAGAGGACGGTGGCAGAACAGAACGCTTGCAGTAAGGGGTCAGAGTTGATGCTCAAATGATCTGTATCAAGCCATGCTCGGAGCAGTCATTCCCAGATAACTGAGTGATATACAGATATGAACAGTCCTACATGGAAAGCAGGTCTCAAAAAGCAGGCACGAATTTCCAAATCAGTTTGGCTTCCCCTAAAAGAATCCCCCAGGTGATACCTTACCCCAAAGTGTCATACAAACAAACATCATATCCAGAGAGTGGAGGTGAGATTTGTTGACCAACCACAATGTCTACAAGTGCCGACACCTAGAGCTGGGCCAGGCACCCTTGGCTCCCTTTACGTGAGCTAAAACATGCTTTCTAATCCTGCGGTCCATGCTTATCCTACAGCCACTGACTGAAGCAGTTCAGATGGGTCTTGCCCTAGAAATGCCTATTTATAATAAAGAACCTGAGTAACCAGCTCAGATGAAGTCAGCAGTTAGGACACCCCTTAAAGACTGGTGAGAAGAATCCCACTCTGCAGACGCAGGGACTCATCTCCAGAGTTTACAGCTTTAAGGAACATTACTGATGCCCAGTGCTATATGCCTGGAAATAAAAATGTCGTTGGGGCAGAAAACCCCTACCCAGACATGTCACAAAAGACAGTGCCTGCTCCAAGATCTCAGTTCTTCTCTCCAACCCTACAGGGGATCGTGGCTGGTCCTTAATGAGGGGAGGACCAAGACTCTCCCAGGACAGCTAGACCTCATCTTAGTGGTTTGGGCAAAACCCATTTTTGCTGGGGGCAGAGCGGGTGCAAGATGGGGGGGTGGGGGAACAGTAATGGTTGGGGGCTGGGAGGAGCAGGGTGTCTTCAAGAGAGGGCAGCGATGTTTTGGGGGATCCCGTGGGGGTAGGAGAGTAGAGCCGGGACCCTTCTCTTGCAGGTGAGGAGAAGAGGTTTTAACATCATCTTAGCAAAATGCTAACACTTTCCCAAAACTGCGGTCCAGGCACACTCTTGTGGTTAGAGAGAGCTAGTGCACACTTGAACCAGGCCATTTCTGCACACAGCAGCACAGAGGAGCAGAGGTGGCCTTGTGGCTTGTCCTGCCTGCTCAGGGTCCAGGCTGGCGGCCGGCGCTAAACTCGCCCCACCGAGAAAGCACCAGCAAACACATTTCAGCCACAGCATCCGTAATGATCAAGGCTATTCTGGTAGCCCTCAAAATGCTTTAAAAGCCTGCGTGAATGCTTTTATCCACCTTCGGCTCAGAGCACGGTGTGTGCCGTGAGGTGGTTAATAATTTAGCACTGCGGATATTAACATTTCTGCAGGAATGAGCCTGGTTCTGGGAAAAGGGACACTCCAGCTGCTGGATTGAGGGGTGGGGGTTTGGGGTCTCCACTCGATTAAGAGGGTTGGGATTTGTGTCACCCCGCGTAGGGCATCCTGGATAAATTTATTTATCTTGGGAACAGGCAGCTCTGCCTACGCATCCTCCCATCTTGTGCCCCGTGGCCTTGGCAGTTGGCCTTATTGTGCTCCATCTCCTTTCACCTCTGCTTTTTGTGGTTTTGCTGAAAGAGGCTGCTTCTTCACTGGCAGCCTGGATGAAGCCCATCAGCCCTGCTAGTACCTGAGTGATGAAAAAGGTGTTGACACTTGGCTGTGAAAATCAGAAAGTCCCAAAGTGGTGCTGAAAGTGGATTATTTTTTTTTCCTTTGCTTCATGCTTTGCTTTTTTTTTTTTTTTTCCTTTGCTGTCAGGACACGCAGATGCCATCCAGGAGGCTCCATCTGTGCATTGCCTGGGGTTCATCAGAGAAAAAGCATCAGTGACCACACTGAGTTCTCTGTAGTCTGAGCAAAACTTCCTTTTCTCCTACTTTTTGGGAGTGCCCAGGGTCAAGAGGACTCCCCTTAGTTTGCTCCCTCCTTCTGACCTGCTTGCTACATCTCCCTATCAGCTGGAAAACATGAAGGCTGTGGCCCTTGCTGTACAAATTATATGGGCTGTGCTGCTTATCCAGCCTCTCTGCTTCCCCCAAACCATCTTGGTATAGCTCTCTGATCTGTGGCTTTTTGGAGCAGTCTGTGTAAGGACAGGGATCCCTGCGAGATCAATGAGAAAGGCTGTTTCATGCTTCCAGTCCGAGCTACATATACATGAAAAGGTATATATGAATGGCTTTACAACTGGGAAATGACTTTTAAGTCATTGATATTCCCGCTCAGAGCTATTGCTGGTTGCTTCCTATCTGTATTTTACAGTAACCCCAGATAACCCCCGAGGGTCTGGATAGGAGCTGCACCAACTCTTCCCCAGCGAATGGCCATTGCCACCAGCTGCTTAGCAGTGGGCATGACTCTGCTGTGCTCTTAGCGGGGAGTTTAAATCCTTCCCAAGCCCTTCCCTCTGCTTCCCCGCTCCCTCCTGGGTCTGGGGTGAGGACTCGTGCAGGTAACGGGACAGACTGTCATGCCCTGGTGCCATACCATATCTGAGATGACTTGCTGTCACAAGGAGAAAAGAGAATCACCGAGGTCCCACTGCTCCTCGGAGATGCCATCGGAGCTGGGCGGAGATGCAGCAGTGCCCAGAGCGGAGGGAAAATTTGGGATTCCCTTAGCTCTGCCCCATTTCAGACCCAGTCATGGTGACTGCAGCTCAGGCTGGAGTCACCTCCCCCAGCTCTCCTCCCCTAGGATTGACTCTGAATTAACAAATGGCAGCATTAGTTATTTGCTTTGAATATATTCAAATATATACTTCAACAGCACGTTGTTCCCTGAGAGACCCCCCAGGTTGTTTCCCTGTATCACCTTGCTCCTGTTCTTTCCTGACACTGGAGAGATCATTTGAGAAAGTTGCAGTTAGAAATCACACCCCCAAAATAAACTACCCAAACCCAAACCAGCCCTGGACTGTTTGGTGGGGCTGTACGACGGTGTTACGGTTAAGTGGTTTGAACAAAGACTGGACCGGTGCCTTGTGATGATACTGTCAGAAAATCCCAGAGACTCTGGATCTCCTATAAGGTTTCTAAATATTAATTTTTTATTTTCTTGCTGATGGGAAACATGGCATATTTGCATTTTTGAGCCTGAATAGTTTTAATTCAGTTTTTTATTGTACAAGCTCAAGAGGAACATTTACTTTGTTTTCACTGATTAGTTATACAATTATTCCTTTCAGATACCACATGAACCATGAACCATAATATTGTATTCTTTGCTAATACATTTTGGCAGAGGTATTTACATGAAAACACAATACATAAATGTAATGAATTTTTCAAATGAACACATTGGTAATATAAAGTAATCATTCTTTTTTTTTTTCATACACCAAAAATTCATTAAACTTTTCTCAATTAGCAAACTGACTTTTCTAAATAAGCTGCTGATTGAGCAAGAGCCAGTCACGCAAACCAGCTGGATTTGATAACGTTGGACGGTGCGTGTCGCTGGGGAGCACACGAGAGGGAGATTATCTCTGCCAGCCGGAGGCAGGCATCTTCTGCTGGATCTAACACCAGTTGAAGGGGGTACCACTTCCAGCTGCCCACCAGTGAGAAGTCAGGGTTAGCGAATACCTAAATGAGAATAAGCTTCTGTCTAGGAGGCAAAATGAAGTCCTGGGCTGTATCCAGCCTGCAGGTTTGTATCAGCATCCGTTCTTTGGCCAGCCAAGTCAGGGAGAAGATGCAGGAGGAGAAAGGAAGGAGGAGAAAACCTGGTTAGTTTTCAGCTGGATGAGGGGGCAGGTGTGGCTGCTCACATCCCTGCAGCTGCACTGGGAAGAATAAGGCCCAGCCACAACGCAGACGAGTCTCCTGTACTGCACAATCATTTTTCCTGGATTCAGGAGCCTGTAAAAGTGTTAGATTTTTTTTTCCCCAGGTGTGAGTCTGAAACACATGATCATCTGGCTCATCTCTCGTTTGCTAGGCTGGGTCTGGTAGAGCAACAAAGATTCTGTTCAATGACGACATGAACTGTTACAGCTTGGGGAAATAAACTCATCCTCCTTCTGAAGTCACCATTGTGCTCTAGCTTTTATTTGCAGTATGTAAAGTATTTTATGTAGTGTTTCTTCTTCTTTCCATACTTTCCAGAGAAATTCCTTTTGTGGACTCATTAAAAGATTCTCTGCACAAACCAGTGAATGATGCTGAAATCTTGGTCTCACTGAAGTTAGTGGGGAGTCTGCTACTGGCTTTGTTGGGGAGATTTGACTCTGGTTGAGTCTTTATGTATGAAGAGGAATAAATCTGCCAGGAGTGGAGTGTCTCAGCGCAATGAACACCTCCCAGTGCCTTTTACATAGATCATACTGTTATATCATGTGCCTGACCTACTTTGCTTTAATAAGCTCATCTGTGTGCAGTGAAAGATAAGCAAAACCACTCTTCCGACACCAAAAATCCATCCTGTCTATCGATACATGTGTGCTGCTGTTGGTAGGGGCTGATCCTGTGCTGATAAGGGCTGGTTTTCCCTCTCGTGCAAGCAAAACTTCCACTGGCACCCAGTGAGGCTCAGACTGGGAGGACTGGACCCTGCTACAGAGGTGGGAAGGACAAGAAGTCAGCTTCGGGGCCCGGGCATGGACAAAGAGCAAGGATGGGATCGATGGTGGGATTTAAGAAATATGGCAGGGTGGTCCCTATGTTGGGGTACACAAGGCTCAGGAGGGGTTTCGCAAAGACCACAGGCTCTGCGTCGCTCTCCTCCTGGATGGGCCACGTGCCTGTTTCTCTTTGAAAACTTTGTTTTCAGGGTACAAATGCCCAGGGCCACTGTGGCTCCTGCTCTCGTGGGACAGCCCAGGGCCTCGCTCCTGCAAAGCATCTACATGTTTCAGTTCCCCACCGCATTAACAGCAGGCTCCAGCCGGGCACGGGCAACCCTGTCTCCAGCATCTCTGCCTCTGGATGGGCAAGCTCTCCTATCTTACCCAAAGATACAAGGTTGCCTTTGAAAATCCCTGCCTTTCTTGGGAGAGCTTCTACCGCGAACTGCACTAAATACGTCAGGGTGAGTGTTACGGCTCTCATCGTTAGAGGTGTCCCTGAGACAACCCCTTCGAGTTCAAAGCATTTCAGCAGCAGAGGAAAGCTGGTTCAGCTCCCAAAATAGCTCCCGCACGCAACATGGTAAATGGCAAAGCTCATTACCTGGGTCACGTTCTGGGGCGTAGCTGGCAAATGCCTCTGAGAGAGAAAATTCTGCCTGCTATGAAATGCCCTTGACCAGCTCTAAACCTGATTTTCCTGGGCTGTGAAGAGCCAGGAGCACAGACAGACTCGTCTGAGCAGCACAAAGGTGAGCAGGACCCTTGTCGTAGGCATGAACGCAAGAATCAGGATGCAAACATCTTGTGGTTCCCTTCCTCTTTTTTTGTGTGGTTTTTTTTTTTGCTTTGCCAGTGAATCTAGGTCAGTATTATTTTTTCTTTCCTTCCCTCTTTTTTTTTTTTTATTTTATTTCTTCTCTTCTTTGCTTTTTTTTGAAAAGCAGAGAGAAGATGGAAAAATAAATAAATAAAGCTAGTAGGGTGGAGGAAAGAGATTTGCTTTTCATGTACTCCCTCTTTTGGAGACACAGGGATTTTCCAGATGTTGCTTTGATTGCCTCAGCCTTGAGGCTGAGAGGTGGAAAAAAGAGCATCACTTCACCCTCTGAAAAACAGGTAATGGTAGGGGTCCGCATTAACTTCATTCAGGCTCTGATCCTGCACTGACTTACACCACTGCTTCCCTTCATTTCTTTTCTCCACCCTAGGTGGTCATGGAGCAGCAGTGCAAACGCAGCGGCTGCTATAACACAGTATAACACTATGGCTCAGGGCCTGATCCTGGCTCTGTTGGGCCCGTTGGATAAGCGCCTGTCCGCAGACTGTTGCAGGAGGATGCTCCTCCAGCCTGGAGAGCTTCACGGCTCACACTGACCCCAGCTTGTTTTAAAGGTCTGAGGCTGCTGCTATGAAAACGCTGGTCCGTGAGTAAACACACAGAGCCTTCCCCCGGAGCTGGGGACAAGAGGATCAGCAACTTCGAGACAGGAAGGGCACAGAGACATAAATAAATATTCACTGACAGCCTCAGATGGAAATAGCCGCTTGCAGGGTGTCATCCACAGGAAAGCTGCATCTTTCAGCAACCTGGCAACAGCAGCTGTGACCTACAAGCTGCTTCTGGATCCTAACAGTAACATTTGGGAGGAAGGATCAGGTTTATTCATGCCAAACCAGTTTAGGTCTCTGTTCAGCAAAATCCCAAAGCAGGAACTGAAAATTAAGCACGTCTTTATGTGCTTTGCCAAGTGGGGCTGGAATATCCCCCCTCACGTACAGGCTCTGCTGAACCAAGACCTCATTTGCTCACCAAACTACGGTGCAAGGTGCACTGTGTCATCTGCATGAAGACAGCCTGGTCCACCTTTGGTGTTAATGTGCTGAAGAAGCTCTGGAGATTAATTTAACTATTTGTGTTTTACCGGTGAGGTGAGGCATGCCAGAAACAAAGTGAATCCACAAAGGTCGGTCTTACTCCTGGGAATAAGATACCGATGTATCTTCGGGGTCAGCAGCGCCTTTGTTTGCCATTACTGATGTTAATATTTGGTCCTGTGGGACATCTTGGGTTCATGTTTTTTCTAGTTAATAACAGCCTTTCTGTAGTCTTCCCTTTGCTGGGGGGAAAGGCTAATGCAATACTCACTGTGCTACAGCTGCTGGCTGGGAATTGTCAATAGGTCATAAATAAATCTACCACCGCACAGGAAAGACAATGAGATTATACATCCTCCTACTACTGCCAATTACAGTAAGAGCAACAATTATAAGGTAGCACTCCTACAGCTACCCTAGGGAGAAAATGAGAGGAAAATGTTCCATTAGCCTAATGAAGAGAGTGTGGTAAAGCTACAGTCAAATTTTCTCACTATTAGCCCTGACTGCGTGCCACTAACACACAAGGGAAGCAGGAGTCATAGGGTAACAATTAAAGTTTCTGACAATGAACCCCTATGATGTACATGCCTCTAACCTGATGAGAAAATTAAAAAGAGGCACGGTTACATTTTCTCACCATTAGTCCCCAGAATGTACAATGTGGCATTTGCCGGTGACAATGAAGGTTTCTCACCACTGAGACCTGGGAAATGCCATGCGTGTTGCGGATTTGGTGTTAAATGCTCTTGGGAGCGCTGGGGTGATGAGAAGGCATGCGGAGATGGCTTAAACCCCCTCTCTTTTAACACAGAGGAAAGAGTTACTGGTACATTTCCTCATTAGCCGGAGGAAAGGATGGATCCGCTGTGGGTAATTTTCTGGTGTCCAGCCCCTGTGGTATCCCTGCAGGAGAAGAAAGAAGAAAGATCAGCTTTGGAAGTAGCAATGGGAAATATAGGAAATATCGTGCTGGATTCATATAGGCTAGTAGTGCAAAAGGACAACTTGAGCCCTGGCTTACATCATCCACTGGCCTCAACAAGAGCTGCTTCATTTCTTGCGGGGTGATTTGGTCAGTGCAGTTTCAGGACTGCAGTCCAATATTTACCAGGGTTTACTGCACTGTGCTACCTGAAATACTGCTGTTTCCATGGCTTTTTAAGGCAAGGGAGAGACTACGGTATCTTGAAAACCTGCCTGTGCCAAGTGTTAGGTATGCTGATTTTTAATGGTGATTCCTAAGGTGTGTTGCAAAGTCATGGATCAATTTTCACGTCCAAAATTCTGGAGCAAAATTCAATACCTACGCTAACGTGGACCCAGGCCCTCCCTTCACATTTTTCATTTCTGCTGTTGCCTCTGTGACAAGTTAATATTAGCTTGAGGATCACAGTCAGGAGCCAGATTGGCATCTGGCTGGGGGATTTGGCCTGGGATGTGGATTGGCTTTCTTTCCACACCCCATAAAAAGTGAGAAGGGAAAAATCTGTTTTCGGACCTCACACAGGCTCGTGGTGCTAGAGTGTCTCAACGCCGTTCAGCCTGTAAGATAATTATCCTTGTAAAGCCCCTCTGTAGAGGATGTCAAGACCTTCCTGGGCTCACCTACAGACCGTTCCCTCAGGGGAACAACAGCCGCCCTTGTACCCACAGGGGGTCCTGGCCAGCGGGACCCCGGGCATCTTTGGTCTGGAAGCCACGTCCTGGAGCAGGAGCAGATATTAGTCCAGGCTTAGCACTGTGTTGACGGATCTGTGGGGTCTTTTGCCTGCAGCTGCCTCCTGTCCAGCCTACGCAGGTCTATTTGCATTAAAAGTCTTGCCCTGCATCTCAGGAGGGTTTGTGGCACTTTCCCAGCGCGGGCTTTTGAGCTTGTCCTTGCTGAGGGCTGAGCTAGTGCTCAGCTGGACTATCCTGTCTCTGCCATGGAAGGGGGTTGTAAGGGCAGGAAAATGAGACCCTTTTGCTTGAGCTGGACACGGTTCCCAAGCACAGCCAGCCCCTGGACCTCTCGGGTCTGCTTGTGGGTCTCTGCATACCACACGTGGGACCCTGGGCACAGGCTGGGGCCAATTGCCCCTTCGCTGCCAGTCCCAGCAGTGAGATCTTCAGTGCCAGACTCTTCCTCACTGGGGCTGAGATAACCACGCTGAGATGGCTCCTGCCTTGCCATTTTGGGGAGCAGCCACGGATTAAGACATGCTAATTCCCTTGTACAGCTTTAGATCATCCTCCCTCAAGCTACACTGAACCACAATTTTTCTAACTTGCTGCTCAGCAAAAGGGCAAGCACAGTTTTTGCAGCATTGTCATATCTCTTTGCCATGCCTACAAACACAAAAAGACTCTCCATCTCTCTCTTTCCCTTTCTTTCCCACTGTAAGCTCTCTGCCTTCCTAAATGTCCATCACTGCTACAGATTTACTATATTTTCAGTAACTCATTTCTGAGTCTAAAAGAGAACTTGGCATCCAATCATTTATGTGACATTGGGAATGAGAATCAGGATGGGGCTTTCAAAGCCAGCAGAGAGGTTTAGAAGCATAAAAAAATGATAGCTAAATCCTGTGGCTGATTCCAAATTACCTGATCAGAGAGCATGTCCCGGCACACCCCCTGGATGACTTGCTACCAGAGTGAGACCTGCCTGAGCACTGCTACTCTTGAAGCTCAATTTTGATGGAAGGAAGATGAAAATGTGTAAAAGAGACGGGAACCACATGCTCCCCCAATTTGGCCCAGTCTGGATGGTGAGGATGACCATGCCCTAGCACAGCAAGCATGGCCCAGCACAGAACATGGGGAAGTGTAGGTCCAACCTGTGAGATCAGCTGGGTTTAGCCAAACTGAGAGCTCCCCTTGCTCTGTGGGTGATGGTGTTGCCCTCCACCTGCTCCTCAGGGTTAATACCTTGAATTTGGTTGCTTTAGAGAAAGCTCTTTTGCTTGACTCCTAGTACTATGGAGCAGAGGGATTGCATTAACAGCATTTCGAGAAGTACTAAGATGGAAAAATCTCAAATATCCACCCAAATATCCCATTCAGTGACAAGGAAAATCACAGCAGGATGGGAAGCTGGAGCAGGAGGAGGCTGGAGGAGGACGATGATGGCTATGAGACCACATCGGTCTCCTCCAGAGAATCCTTTCCTCACTTTCCCTGCGTTAGAGGCGGTGCGGCTAAAAACTTCACTGCTCTGAGTGATTTGTGTAGTAATTTCAGAGCTGACAGGCTCTACATGGCAAATCTGAATTCCACTTTTAGCCCTGTTAAGAGATAAGGAATAGTGATTATTATAATTATGATGTGGTTACTTTATTGGTTAAATTAACATTTCGTTGTTGGGGTTGCTGTGCAATATACAATATTATTTTACCTACTGTGCCTTCAAAGTCATCTTGTCACAGCAACAGCATGGCAGCATGGAAAAAGCCTTTTAACAAGTAGGTAAATACATGCCTTTGGGGAAGTCAGAGCGATAATTATGCCAGCTTCAATACCTTTGACAGTGAAAAAAAGGCTAAAAATAAGTTGAAAAAATGAAAATATTGAATGCTTTAAATAAAGTCATTGGAATTAAAAAGGTGCAAAGAATTTAATATGGTGACCTTACTTTCTGGACCGGGTGTCAGTAGTCCAACTATTCACCCTGCTAGGGTTGCTTTAGGCTTACAAGGGTGTGTAAAGGGATCCTACACCTCTTCTCTGGGGATAAACAAAGATTTATTGCTAATCCCATCTAAAATAGGTGGAACAGTTTCTTCCATACATGGTCATGATTTTGCAAAGAAAACCAGTGGACGCCCTTCCTCTCCATCCTTCCTCAGTGCGTGATGATGCTCCAAGTTTCACTGCAGAATACAATTTAGCTGGACACGGACAGGAGCACCTGTAGATTTTTGCTCGAGCAAGTTGTTTAGGTTGTGCGTTTGTGAAACTTGCCGGTAGCATTGTGCAAGACACAACGCAAAGGTGGTCCTTGCTTTGGGGCTGCACCGTCACCCAGACACAGGAGGGCATGACAGAAAGGACGTTTTATGCCAGTTTTGGGCTGGCCATCAGAAGGAAAACAAAAGCAACGTGTCCTTGTAGGCGTGCAAGTCTTGTAGCAGTAGCTTTGCTGGCCAGAGTGGTCTCATTGCAATTCTATCTGGTGCAGCTTTGGAGATCAAGATGGACCTTGGCCATCATCCCAGATCTTAGGGCTGGCGGAGCATGGCATCAAACTTCCAGCATAGGTTGGAGTTCTTACAGCTTCCTCTAGCCTTTGCTGCCTAGGAAGAACCAGAGTGAACACACATATGTTTGCTGCAAGCTGCACCTTGCTGGGTTGATTTGGGACTTACTTTTCTGCTGCTTCTGGAGTGTGGGGCAGGACAGATGTTGTGGCCCATGGAGTGCCCCTCTTTGGGATCTACAGGCAAAAGGTCACCCCCAAAATGCCATGACATGAAGAAGAGCACTGGAGGCTCACAGTTTTCTAAAGAAAGGCAGGGCCTGGGCATGCAGGTCACCAGTAGCCTTGCTGGCCATGAGCACCCAACGCACAAATCCTACCTCTGCGGTCTGTGCTGAGCCTGGCACTGAGGCCAGCACTCTCTTGACACGAAGGTCAAGGACTGGCTGCTGGCCTCTTGTCCTTCCTTCCACTCTGCCCCCAAATGCCAAGGAGAAGAGGAGGAAACCTCAGAAAAATCAAAAAAATCTTGCCACGAACAAGTGCTCCCTTGGCTCTTGTCTGTGGGCCAGCAAGCACGAATGGCAGGAGACAGTAAAAGGATATGGGGCTTAGCTTTCCCAAATAATTGACCAGGACAGAGCTGGATTTGAGGTCATTACTGCGAAAAACATCAGCACCAGACCTGCTCTCTGCTGTGTGCCCCGTCACGCAAGAGCCGAGGAGGAGAGTGGCAATGGATATTGTTCCTCTATAGCAGCAGGCCCCAAGCTTTTTAGGTCAAACTCCTCCTGGAGATGGTGCCCCCCGCTTGGACATCTGAGGTCAGAACCCTCCCCAGACACACGAGCCCTGGCGTGGGACCCGCTGCGTCGGAGCCAGCACTGCCACGAGAGAGAGGAACTTACAGCTTAATCGCTGTAATTATTCTTCCAGTTGAAACCATTCACTTGGGCTCTAACTGGGCATATTTCCCTTTTCTTTGCCCCAATATTTTATTCTACAGATGCATTGGTGTTTTATTATCTATAAAATAAAATCCGGGACATAAGTCAGAAGAAGGATGTTGCATGATGAGCATATGATTTGCTACTTGTCCCCGCTCCCTCAGCTCAGCTCCCCCTCTCGTTCCTTCTCCACCGCTTATTTAAAGTCAAAAGGTTCAGTGGAAATTGCAGCCATGAACATGCAATTATTCTTTTTACAAGCTAACGAATATCCTATGCATATGTGATCACTATATTCAATTACACAACCACTTAAACAATACCCACACACTAGTTTGCATCTGTATAAAGCTTTGATTGGACACTTTGAACGGATTGTTTGCTATGTACCCTGGTCTCCACGAAGGAAAGCAGCAGGACTTTTGCATAAAGCACATGTCAAGTCAGCCATATGCATAAAATGACATTACTTTTCAAGAGAACTTGATTTGGAATCAGGAAAAATCCCCCGTGCTGTGCTTTTTCCTAAAAAGAAGGAGTCCTAGGGGACGAAAGCTTTCTCCTGAGTGTAATCTTCAAAACCCAAGTTTTCTTTCATTAGGCTGGGAGTGGGAAATATGATTTATATTTTTTTTTTCCCCCACAATAAAATGCTTATTTCCACTAGTCTTCCCTCAGAACAGTGCAGTCCATCCAGAGGAGTTGAAGATGAGACTAATCTACCTCCAACACTTCAATAAATAAAATGTAAATGTTTGTCATAATAATGCCTCCATTGTCAGCACCAACCTGGGATTTTTCAACCTCTGACTCCCGGCAATGACCGGCTGAGTAGCAACAGCTGAGTGCTGAAAGAATTTTTCAACAGCAATTTGCTTGTTCCAATTTGCTTTTCAGGGCTGCTGATCAGGATTGCTGGCCAGCCTGTAAAAGGATCTCGTCCTATTAATTTGGCCCAGCTTCCCCTCTTGTTCTCGTCATATTTAGTTTCTCCGGTAGTTCCAGTGAGTAAGTTAATTGAATTAGAAGTGCCACCAGGAGCTTGCCTGCGCATCTACGGTTTCATGTAGGAAAGCAGCTCCCTTCGGCTGCAGAAACAGATACGTGCACCTGTTGAGAAGGTGAAGAAATGTCTAGAGATGACTTATTCCCCCGGTGATAGCCCCCGATTCTCTTCTCAAATTGGTCAGACAATAAAACTCCCTTCATGTGGCACTGGTTATTCTCCAGCTTGCTCCTTGGACAAACACAAATGAGATTGAGAAGCACAATCGATGCATTAGCGCAAGGATTGGGAGTGCAGCGATTTGAAAAGTGATTTTGTAGGAATGGATTGATGTCGTTTCATGCTGCTTGTTCGCTCTGTGACTCGAGGCCAAATGTGTCTGTTGTAGCAACGCGAAGCGTTATTTTTCTAATTGCTTAGTCTGCAATCTCAGCTCCCCCGCCGCTATCAATAAATACGATGGTACCAACTGGAGTCTGACCTTGTTTCTACTGGCTTTCAGTTAAGCTCAGGGTTAAGTATGGACACACTTTTTCTGCTAGTAAGTAGATAAATGGAAACAAAATCATAGTTCATGCTTGCTATTGCATTTTTAATGGGGTGTAAGGGTGAAACCCACATAATGTTGCACTTCCGAGTCTTGCAGGTGTGGCACCTGGAAGAAACCGTGGAGAAGTCCTGCAAGTGGCAAAATGACTCCATAGCAATTTGAGAATACAGTCTTGAGTCCATTTCGAAGCTTTGCACAGCTTGCTGTAGTCATCAGAGGTTTTCCAGCAGGATGCACCTCTGCTCACCTGGACCGTCCCGCAGCGCTGCGGTGGTCCGGGCTGAAGACGGGTCTGCTCTGGGCTCGGAGTGGATGGGATCTGCCGCGGCATTAAGCTGAGAATGAGCCTAAATACCTGCAAAGGCCAAGCTTCAGTAACAAAGTCGTTCCCAACCCTCTTCCAGCCCTAAAAAGAAGCTACCCCCCAGGCAGACTCTGAGGAAACCTCTACCTAGAGGAGCAATAAATGGAAGAATAAAATAAAAAGGGTGAAGACCAGGATGGCCGAATCCAAGGCAGCAGAGCAAAGGAGTTTGCAATGCTCACACGATATAAGGGTGCAGCAAACCAGTTGTGACCTGCCGGATAACCCACACGACGTCTATAAGCAACATAAATAAATGAAATAAAAGCAGCCATCCTTTGCTGCAAGACTGGTTTTTGCAGCTGAAGTGCCCGTTGAGTGTCACCACCGGGGGGCAGAAAAGGCCTTTGAAGAATATCAGCCTTTCCCATGAAAACTGCAGCGTTGCTGAAGTAAAGTTCTTCCTTTATGAATATATCCCTGTCCTTTATTGAAATTAGGAGGTTGACCTATTGTACATTACATTTAAAACAGAGGTCTGTGCAGTGGTTTAAACTATTTGTCCTCTAGAAATGCTGCTAAGGGCTGAGAAGGGAAAATATCTGCACACTGGAGATGTTGGAGATGCCTTCTGGTTTTGAACAAACCCCTATTTCTTAAGAAATTAAGCAACAGATTACTGTGATTAATTAGGAAATAGCTTTTAATGTAATCAGAATAGAATATCATCCTATATTATGTATTTGATGAAAGTTTGTTATTGCTCGATTCTGGAAAAAATACCCATACTGATAAATATCTGATAAACTGATAAATCCCATTCAGGTATTTTGCTTTAAGATATTTCCCATCTTACTTATACTATATACTTATATACATATATATTGTACATACATGAACACAGACTCACACAACCACTGCAAAGAAAGAACACCCCCTCCACATTTTCTTTTTGCTTAAAATGCAAGTGATGCAGTAGAGGCATTTTCTATATCTCATATAAATACAAACCAATCTTCCTAAATAATTTAACGTAGTCATTAACTAAATCGAGTCATCAATTATCTATCACCAACGAGGCAGTACAGAGATCAGCATGGGGCTGGCAGGGCTTTGCTTTGATTGCTTGTGGTCACTGTGTCGTATTTGTTATGCTATAACATTAGGCAGACAACAGTTTGGGCTTATTTTCAAAGGTTAATTTCTTTTCTTCACTGGTTTGTTGTGGAGTTCATATAGTAAATAAAGAAAATATTTTAAAATCCTCCCTTTTTATTTTTACTGGCTCATAAGTACATGTAACATTATATTTACCAGAAAGACCCTAAAGCCTTACAGACTATCACGTTACTCCAGATTTTGGCATTTCTTAAAAGGGATTTCTTTCTTAAACCCACTACGCTGTAATGGCTCTTAAGAAGCTGGTACTGTCTCGAGTGCAAATCCTTCTTAGTTTGTGTATTATTGACCTGATCAAGTGTGATGGGGGCCTTCGATGAGCCTTTGGGGGGATTTTATGGCTCTTGTGGGCAAGGAGTCCCACAAGGAAACGCTTTGGAAATTTTCATTGGAAATGGGAGTATATGAGGAGGGAATGCAACCGGGGTGGAGGGACCCCAGCGCAGGCTACAGCCCCTTCACATGCAAGTACTCACCCTGCAGAGCAGCTTTTTAAAAACTCAAAGTATTTAGCATAAGGGAATAAAAAACCCGACAACACATCTGAAGGATGGTTTAAAGGTTGCCTGCGGAACGTAGATATGCCCAATACAGCCCCGATTCTGCAAGGACGTACGTACACAGTTTCGCTTTAGCAGATTGATTTTAACAGATTCTACAGACAAGGAATTTGTTTAAGTAACTGCCTAATATCTCAGGATGGGTAAAGTCCTAAAAGTGGAATAAAATAATTTTTTCTCCCCTCTCTCAGGCATATTTACATACAAACAACTCCCCCAAAATCAGCGAGTTCAGAGTGAAAATCTTGGCGGCCACTTTAACAAAAAAAAAAAAAAAATCCCACAAATTATATTGTTCCGCCTTTCCACTTGCAATAAGAAAATACAGCTTTACGCCCAATCCTGTAATCAGCTTCTCACGGGCTGACCCAGCTAAGCCCTGTATCAGGACCACGCTCCCATGGTGCCGTCTGGGTCGCTGCAGCATTTTTGCAGTTTACGCTTCTACAAAATGATGTCATAATTCGGTAAAAGGACAACATATTGGCAAATGAATAAGCAAAGGGGAAAAAATATTACTTCAGATGTCAGACAGCCACGGATCAGTTGCCTGAAATTTTTTCTTTCAGTGAATGACTTCTGTAATCTGTCATGATGTATTTTCCTTCATGAGCAGGTTTTGGCACAAAAATATTGCACCACGCCTGAACTTGCTGGAGAAGTAGAAAAGGGATTTTTTAGCAAAAAGCAAGGTGAATCCTGAAGAATAATGCTGAACAGATTAAAACTGGAAAATGATGTGCCTTATCTGCTTTTTCAAAAGCAGAGATCTTTTACACGCGCCACGCGCTGATCTGAAATAAAGAGGCAGCTTTGTAAGGGCAAGGAAAAACCTGGCTGGAAAACAGGGGCTGAGGTAGGGCATAGCAAAAATCACAGTTAGTGGGAATATCTTAGTTTTGAAGACGATGCCTCAGCCGTTTGTCGTGTTCCGTCAGGACCAAACACCATTTGGTATTCAATTGACTTTCTAACTTAGGAGACAGGACTTTCCATCTTCAAATACTGAAAATAGATTGCATTCTTGGCCCTTTGCTTTGAACGGTTGGGGAGAATAAACGCACACCCTGGTCGTGTTCTAGTGATCTCCCTAATCTTGGTTGCACTTTGTCAGGACGAGGTAACTGGTAGTTAAGTGAAATACCTTAGATCAAAGGGGGATTAATCGCCAACTGAATCCTTGCTGAATAAACCTGTCATTCAAGAAAATTATTTCCACTGAACTTAGCAGAGGATTGAAGGTATTTGCATAACAGGGACCAACGTACTTCAGCCAGGTTAAAAGGTTCAGAATTCAGGCAGTGTTTAGCTTTTTGGCTCCTTTTCCTTTCAGCGGCCCTGTACAATGGTTTTTAATCTGATAATACAGCTAACTATCTAAATGATGTCAGAACAGGAAAGTATTGCAAAGTTTGGCTGAGGGATGGATCAATTTCACTTTCAGTAACTCCTAAATCTGATTTGTTGGAATTTAAGATGTAATCCTTAAAAAAAAGTCCCTTTAAACCAGAGGGCTGTTTATTAACATCCTTTTTTTATTTGACCTTTGTCTTAGAAACACCAGGTCTTGCCTGCTGCCTTACCCGGGGCTCTTTGGGATCCTTTCGTACAGGTTTATACCAGCGGCTGCAAGCGATGCCCGTGGATCGGTGTGCCCACCGCGCGTGTGGATCTGTGCAAACACACGCACACAAACAGATTTTCAAGCTTTTTTTTTTCGTTTTTTTTTCTTTTTAAGCCCGTCTTTCAGAGGTCAGGCTGAATGTGAATGTAAGTGAGATGGAGATAATTAAATAACGGGACCCAACAGGCTGCCATCATTTTCTAGGATCAGCCCTCGGAAGAGATTTAAGCACCGCAGCCTTGTTGAGGGTTTGCTGTGCAGTTGTGGCAATGATTTTAAACCATATGAATTATCCCTGGTTTATGGCAGTTGCTTTTTGCTGTGACTTTTCATGGAGAATTCATTTCTCAAAGAGAACAGAAAGGCTCTTCCAGGGCTGGAAGGCAACGGCTTTTTAATGGGCGCTATAAAAATTGGGAAAAACAGTTTAAAAAATGTAGATTTCTGGAGAATGCTTTCTTCCTGCCTCCCTCTCCAGACTTCCTAGGGTTCATTTGCAAGCGCTTCCACCTCTCCTACCTTTTGGGCGTATGGAAGGATGTCAAGCTACATGGCGGACGTCAGGTTTTATAATCAGATTTTTGACAATAAATGGAATTTAGCCACTTCTGCATCTAGCCTGCGCCTGACACCATTCATTCTTTCGGTGGGCGCAGTTCATATTCATCACAAACTCAAAGCATCTTTCAAGTTAAAAAAATCGCAAAGAATGGTTATCAAAGAAAATGAATAAAATCCATATTGAGATAATTTTTTAGAAAATGATTGAAGTTTTAACCCAAGAAAGGACTCTTAGAGTTTCTTATAGCTTAGAATAAGAACATGTCAATCACGATTAAGCTTCTGGAATTGGAATCCCTTTGAAATGCAGCTGTTTCTTCTTTAATTGTGGCAGCGGACTCAAAAGAAAAGAAAGGTCCAGCCTTAAAGATGAGTAAGGAATACAAAATAGCTCAGGATTAGTTGTGGAGTTCAAAGGTCGCTAATTACACTAAGGAGTTCCCAGACACAGGGAAAACATTAAACAGGTCACCTACCAAATGGGAAACAGACTTTGACTTCAAAAAAAAAAATAAAAAAAAAAAAAAAAAAAAAAAAAGATCCTGAAGAGATAGGTTTCTAGAGAAAAATCAAAAGCGATCAGCTGATCGCATTGGGAAGAAAATGGGTTGGGTTTAGTTCTTTGCTGTTACGTGTTGCTAGAGATGGCATCAGGCTTTCAAAAAATTATCTAGAGCTCAACCAGTTTTCTAGAAGGCTCTGTGAAAGCAAGAAGGGGAAAAGGGGGCAGGCCTTTGCCTTAAAATATCCGATTTTTAGTTGAATTGTGGGTTGTGAGTCCCTGAAAAAAAAACCCCAACCATGAGGGTTGAGACCTCCCCATCAGCATTTGGCTTGATTTGTTGAGGATGAGGCATCTGTGCGAATGGGCACATCCTGGATGGGAAGCCTTTTGGGAGAGCCCTACAGCCCCTTTGTGGGTGGAAAGGTGAGGTTTGGGGCACAGTGGGCCATCCCTTCTCCTGGGAGAAGCACAGCTCCTCTGTTTTCCAGCTCCTCACCGGCCCCATTGACTTGCGATGGACTGGTGGGACCGCTGTCCTTCCAGAAATCCTGCACGTGCAGCAGCTCCTTATGGACCAACACTCAAATTCTGAGGATGCTGAGTTTCTTCTGAAAGCCTCTTGGGAACCCGCTGCTAGATGTTCTGTCTCCTGGAGGGCTGCAGTAAGCAACAAACCTGTGCTCCTTTGGATCTGGATGTGGGTAGAGAGAGCCAGTGGCTTTATTGCCAGTCTGCTCACAAGAGAGTGAATTCACATTTTGAGGAGAACAGAGCCCTTTTTTCTCTCAGATCCTGCTCCCTTTCATGAATCATCACCTTATTCCTCCAAAAATTGGCATCTTGGTGCATTTTAGGGCAACGTGAGATTTGTGGGAATAAGGAAGAAAAATTTCAGATAATCAAGGAGATGCACCTATCCAAGTGGCCTATGCTGGGCCTGTACAGGGTCCTACTTGTGCCCAAATTTTTAGAATTGATGTCAATGGGAGTCAGACTGAGAGTTAAAACTCCATTCTCTTCCCTGCACCTGAATAACTTGGGGTGGTGTATGGAGTTTGTGTGGTAAGGTTTTGGTAGTGGGGGGGCTACAGGGGTGGCTTCTGTGAGAAGCTGCTAGAAGCTTCCCCCCATGTCCGACAGAGCCAACGCCAGCCAGCTCCAAGTTGGATCTGCCGCCAGACAAGGCCGAGCCCATCAGCGACGGTGGTAGCGCCTCTAAGATAACAGATTTAAGAAAGGGGAAAAGTTGCCATGAACAGCAACTGCAGCCAGAGAGAGGAGTGAGAACATGTGAGAGCAACAACCCTTGGTGCAGACCCCCAGGTCAGTGCAGAAGGAGGGGGAGGAGATGCTCCAGGTGCCGGAGCAGAGATTCCCCTGCAGCCCGTGGGGAAGACCCTGGTGAGGCAGGCTGTCCCCCTGCAGCCCAGGGAGGTCCACGGGGGAGCAGATCTCCACCTGCAGCCTGGGGAGGACCCCACGCCGGAGGAGGGGGATGCCCAAAGGAGGCTGTGACCCCGTGGGAAGCCTGTGCTGGAGCAGGATCCTGGCAGGACCTGTGGCCCTGTGGAGAGAGGAGCCCACGCTGGAGCAGGTTTTCTGGCAGGACTTGTGACCCCACGGGGGACCCACACTGGAGCAGTTCATGAAGAACTGCAGCCCATGCGAAGGACCCACGTTGGAGAAGTTCGTGGAGGACTGTCTCCCGTGGGTGGGACCCCACGCTGGAGCAGGGGAAGAGTGTGAGGAGTCCTGCCCCTGAAGAGGACAAAGCGGCAGAGACAAGGTGTGATGAACTGACCATAAACCCTGTTCCCCGTCCCCCTGCGCTGCTGGAGTGGGTAGGTAGAGAATCTGGGAGCGAGGCTGTGCCTGGGAAGAAGGGAGGGAGGGGTGGAGGGAAGGTGTTTTGAGATTTGGGTTTATTTCTCATTCCCCTACTCTGGTTGATTGGCAAAAAATTAATTTTCCCCACGTCAAGTCTGTTTTTGCCCATGATGGTAATTAGTGAGTGATCTCTCCCTGTCCTTATCTCAACCCATGCGCCTTTTGTTATATTTTCTCTCCCCTGTCCAGCTGAGGAGGTGAGTGATGGAGCAGCTTTGGTGGGCACCTGGCCTCCAGCCAGGGTCAACCCACCAAAGGTGGCACGAAGGGAACAGAGTTTAGGAACAACCCCAAGGTGCCCCTGTGGGACTCCCACTGATAGCCATACAGTGCTGTAGCAGCTCTTCCAAGGAAGCTTGCACTTCCCAAACCAGGATCCACAAAACTCTCATCTAATGGTTCCTTCGGGATTGAGGGCTGCAGGGATTTCCTGCCATGGTACTCTCAGGATGGACACGGCTTCAGGTGGGCTTGGTTTTCTCCACCCTAAAAGATGCTGGTGGTAATACCTTGTATTTAATCCATGCTGACTATTCAGTAAATTCTTGCTGGAGATACAGCGCGGTCCAAGTTCAGATCCCAGCCTGAGGACTGAGGAGCCAACAGACAATGGGACAGCAGAACACAATTTGGGAGATGGTAACAGTAAAGTAAAGCTTGGACAACTCCAGCCATGGGAAAGAGGGGGAAGAGGAACAAATTTCAGTATGTTCAGAAAGTTGCTAAGTGGGAGCCTGTGGGCAGTAAGTCAAAGAGACAAGGCTGCCCAGGGGGCGCGGGTATTTTCTGAAGTGTTGCCATTCTCTAAAGGATGAGAGAACAAGGTGGTGGTGAAGGACACAGCAAAAGTAGCGAAGGACAAACATGGACTTACTCACAAGCTCTGTTACGACTTAAAACTCAGCAGGGCTTGTATAAATAGGACAAAATGTGGCAAGTTTCTAGGACAGTGTGAATAAACAGAGGAGAACTGTCACTGAATGTTTAATGCCTTGTTGTTTCAATGTTTACTTGTTAACAAATGGCCAAAGTAGTCAACATGGGTAAAAACAGGATAAAAATGTAGAGGAAGAGAGGGCTAATTTATGTAGAAGTAGCTGCTTACAAATTATCTGAAGCAGCAG
The DNA here is from genome assembly GCF_929443795.1 of Astur gentilis. Lineage (NCBI taxonomy): Eukaryota > Metazoa > Chordata > Aves > Accipitriformes > Accipitridae > Astur > Astur gentilis. The sequence continues at coordinate 18,213,820 of NC_064904.1, forward strand.
GATTTACCCCAAAGCACTTGAGGAACTGGCATGTACCATCTTGGAGCTGTCACCAAATACCTTGGGACACATACTTACTGGGACTTTTTGACACTCCTTGGTCCCCTTTTTTTTCTCACCCTGTATTGATGGCATCTGTTCTCAGATCCACTCCTTTGCACCTGCTTGTGCTGGAACATCTACTTTTACTTTTTTAGTTTTGTTTGGGGTTTTTTTCCTGAGACATTCAAACCGTCAGGGTTTGAACGAGGGCTTCAGCACCTTCAGTAATTACTGCCTCTCAGCCGCTGCACCCACTACAAACTTCATTAATGCAAATTCCCCACTTCTTCCCACACCTTCCACAAAGTATTAAATAACACAGTTGGGATCCAAAACATATTTGATGATGGTTCCCCATCGCCACTGCATTTGGAAACGTCAGCCAGTTTTCACTGTTTAATGGGTTATACATGGACTTTGGATTATTTTAATTTCTTGGAGGTCCGTTAACATCAGTTCTCTTTGCCAACTAAATGTGCAGTCTCATGTAGAAAGTTTGTTTGACAGTACATATTTGCTTTAAATGTGTGTTAATGGGCATTAGTTACGTTACCCCAAAATTTTAATGAAATGAAGCAAGTTGATTTTATTCATGAAGTGAGTTCTATATTAACTTCTTATTTATACCCATTATTTTGTTTGGGAAAAATGTTGGGTTGACAAGCCAGTATTTAAAGTCCTTATGTTTATTCTTTTAAACTATTTGCATGTTAGTTTTCTTTTAGCCCTCTGAAATGCAATACTAAGTCTGGAGAACTCTTTGGCTACCTCTTTTGAAAGTCTTTGTGCAAAGCTACCTGCATAGATCTCACACAGTCTATACCTGTGACAAAATTATAAATATAAGCAGCAAGCACTCTTCTAGAAAAGACAGCACTCTACCAAAAGACAATTCATATTTTCTCCCTTTAACACAGAGTATTTTTAAATAAACTATTGCATTAAACACTTGTTGATTTTTTTAAAGAGCTAAAGGAATACCACTGACCCAGGGCTTAATCACCTCTAGAGCCCACCAGAACTACTGTTAGTAGAACCACCTCTGCCATGGAGTCCTCAGGCTCACGTAAGCTCTCAATCATATTTTCCTGTTTGAGTTTTTGAAGTGCTTTTTCTCCCTCTCAAAGCAGGAAAAATGGTCAGAGCACATAGAGAAACACTGAAATTGTCTGGGGAACTACCAGGGAACATGCAGAGATGCACAGAAGGGTTTAGTCATTTGTAACTCCTTGAACTCTGGCTTCCAGTGTCATCTCCCCAGTGTCCCCATTTGCTGCCCAGCCCTGGAGGCACCTGAAACCTCTACACACATCACTCGTTTCTCTCCATGCCTTGTGTTCTGCAGGTCATGCCTAAAGGTACCTCAGTTGTAACAGACCTGAGTTGCTTAGCTGTCTAGTTTATGAAGCTTACTAAGATTTATGAAGCACCCACGAGAATGGGCCCTTCCCAGAAGACAAGTGTAGCTGTCAGGCCAGGAGAAAGGCTTCATCTGACTCTTTCTCCACCAGCACAGGTGTCTCACAGTTGTTGCACAAGACTGTTGGATTAAGGCATGTGCCAGTTTAACCCCATCTGTTTTGCTGTCTGACTTGTTCATGGGTGCTTTCCAGAGAACAGAGCATGCTGCATACTCAAACCTGCCAGAGAGATCTTAGCTACACTTTTTTTAAAAAAACAAAACAGGCACAGCCTCCTTTCCCCACTTCTTACTATAGAGCTATCCCTGAGCAGGGGGCAAGTGCTGCAGCAAGAACATGCTAGAGTTAGAATCCAGAGGTTTATGGAGCAAGCCCTTATAATAAATTGAAACGGGTGATGGCTTGCATGAAGTTGTAGAAAACTGCTCAGGGCTAGAAGAGAAACATCACCCACCCCTTCCCTCCATCCAAACCTGCATTCATAGGTGTGCACAAAGTAATCTAAAGCAGCAGCCCCCTCCCATTCCTGAATACTGCAGCTCTCCTAAATTTGAGGGAGTTAGAGACATGGACAAGAGGGAAACAAAAAGGAACATGATTTGGGAAGGACACTCTGCTACTAAGTGCAAGGAGATTCTCTTCTAACATGTTACGAATTTTGACAGTTCCGCCGTTTCATAGCATTTCTTGGGGAAATGCTGTGAAGAAGGAAAGCCATTCCTCCACGGTGCTGCCGCGCAGAATAGCCAGCTTCCATCTTTCTCATGGGCAGGTGGAAAGCAAACACTGCACACTGAAATCCTGTGGTGGGTGCCCAGCCTACAGAACATGATCTAAACTCTTCCAATAGAGACACCCCATCTCCCCACTCACACTGTGTCTAGGCATGTGGACAACTGTAACAGGTAGGAACTGGATTCTGGGCAAAATCATTAACTCACCTTTTGCCTGCTAATCAAAATGGACACATCACCTGTGTGAAATGGGTCATAGTGTAGTTCTGTTCTATACATTTGCATAGCCGTTTCAGCTGAATGGCATGTTTCACATGAATTAATTCACCCTTTAGAACGTTTAACCAACCAATTAGATTGCTCTCTCAATCTAAGCATTTTTTAAAATTATAGCTTAAAACTTTTCTCCTTACATAATCACTGATCTTATTTATCACACAGCGTACAGTTAAACAAGAGGTGTGGCAGGAGCAGCTGACATGCTCGGTTATTAGACAGCATTCTTCTTTTCTTTTGTGCTGCTCTCCAGGTTCTCCCAGTTTTTTCACCAGCCTTTCAGAATTTGCTCATTTCCTGATAACTCTCTTAAAGTCCATTTCCTGTGTTCCTGCAGATACCAATTTTCTTCTCAAAATTAGAGGTCTGCCTCTGTAAACTGAGTTCTTTTCTTTTCCACCTATTTTTCCAGGGAAAACAGCTCAGTGATGTTTTTGGAATCTCTAGCAAACTTAGCTGGTTTTGCCTGCTCAAAGCTAGTCTTGTGATTTGAAAAACCAGGTTCACACCTCTGGATCATTGCTAACACTAGTTTTCAAAGCATGCAGTTCACATGCATGTATGAAAGGGAACTCACCACTTCTGCTGACAGAGGCAATAAAGACTCTTGTAATGTCTCTATTTTTAGAAGCATCAGTCATGCCTTACTCCCTCTCTTAAAATTCTTGTAAATTATTGACCTGTATGTATTCTGTACGCATCTCGTGAAAATAACAGAACTCTTGCTTTTAACTGTCCTGTTAATCTGGGGTCTAATCAGATTCTTGTGACTTCAGGCCAGGAGTGAGACACTGAAAGCTTTCACGTCCTGTGAGCTCTCTGGTTTACAAAACCAGTGAAGTAACTGGGAGTTCTGGAAGACATGCCCAGTCATACCAGCCCGTATCTATATCACCAGTTAACGTTAGAAGGGAAAGTAAAAGTGGCCACGGCAAGTACATTTCAAATTGTCTTCTCTAAGCTGCTATCCAGGACTAAACAATTTAAAACCAACTTATGTATTTAAGAGAGTGACCTCTTCTTTTTTTCCTCCACAGAAATTTTTAAGCAAACATACCAAGTACAAGTGCTAGAGAATATTTATTGTCACTGTATCATGACGTTACTCTCATTAGCTGTCTGTTTTGTTTAAATACAAAAATCATTCACAAGCAAATCGGTCAAATAAGGTTTTGTACACCATGGGTGCTGGTGCTTTGGAATTCCAGATGTAGTAATTGGAAGAAATCAGTTCCCGGGCTAAAAGAAAAAAAACAGGCAAGAAAAATAAAGGATTACAGGGTGCCTTACAATCAGACATTCCTTCATCCAAGTTAAGAGATGACTAATCCATCCTTACTAGTTTACAGAAAAGGTATAATGGCCTCTTTAAACTGTAAGGCTCTTATTATTATTTGAAAATCGTTTCTGATAATAAGACATTAAAGTCTCAGCTTCAATTACCTTTACTAATGTATCAGTCATCAGCTTAAAATTCAAACAGAGGTTAAGTCAAAAGCAGGTGGATGGGTTGGACTTTGTTCAATGAATATAAATTGCATACTAGATAGAAAACATACAGTATGACATGTTGCTTTTTTGTGTTACAATTGAGCACTGAATGTGACCTGTCACAAAATTAACAGTGTAGATCAGAGTTTTCAAAAGGCATTTACAGACTTCTGCTAACATGACTGACAGAGGTTGCAACAGATACCTACGAATAAAAAAGCTTCCATTAGACAGTACTGCTCAGATTTAATGAGTGCCTACTGTGTTCCCAATTAGTGTATTTTTGGTGCAGACTTGGAAGTAGTCATGTGTTAACTCAAGAATAAGCAGATTTGGTCTGCTCCACAGATACAACGTGGAGCCACATCCTCCAAGGGATGTTGGTGTGGTGACACTGACAGCAAGTCTCACCTTGCACGCCGGGGCTGAGTTCTGTAGCTGGGTATTGCCAATCCACATACCACCCCTCTGACAAAGCGTCCTAAACAAGGGGCCAGATTACGGAGAGGCATTCTCTGCCCCCCCCCAGTAAAAGTTCTGACATTATGCAGAGCATAGTAAAACATCACAGGGTGAATGGGAGAGAGCCCAAGAGAGACTGACTTTGTAACTGAGTAATAAGAGCTTTCATCTGAAAGGGAGATGCCAGACCCTACTCCAGGGATGTTTTAAGCATCACAAAAGAAAAAAACACAAAGCAGAGAACAAAATTTCTCAGATGTCCCAAGCAAATCAGGAAAAAGCTTTGTCCAACTTTAGCTACGTAATTTTAGTCACTGACATCCAGTTCATAAGCTCAGTACACAGTTTCAGTTAAATAAATGATATTTTTAGCAACTCACATGCAGTAATTTTGGGTTTTCCTGGTACAAAGATCTGAATAGAATGCTGGTCTACGTAACATCCAGTAAGTGTAAAGTCTGGGATCCTAAAACACAGCTAGAGAAAGAGAGGGAAAACATGATCAGATGCATATTGTCATGCTTGCTGTGCAAATACTGGCAATCTGTGTTACACACTCTTGGTGTGCAAGTACACTCCAAAATGACAGGATGTCAAATCCTGTAAGCAAGAAAACAGAAAACTCCATGCTGAGAACAAAGAGGCTAATAATTATGTCTGATTTAAAATCAATGTATCTTCATAGCCAATTTAAGATAATAAAAAAATGACTACTAAGGCCTCTTTTGACAGAGCCTGTGACTTACTTTTACATAAGCAGTGTTCCCAGAGCAAACATAATCAGTTGGGTGCTCTTTGCCTGCGGTGCCAAAAGACACGTTTCCAGTCAGAGAAACTTCCAAAGATTTAGGGAACTTCTGTCCTAAAGCCAGAAAAAGCATCTATAAGAAATTATACAGCTGTGCCTACACTATACAAAACTGACTTGGGGAGGAAGTAAGAGTGCATAGGGGTATTCTGCTTACCGATGACCCAAACCAGTAGGCTCTTCTCTCGTGACAAATCCAGTTGGCCATAACTAACTTTGTACTCTAATTGAGCGATCGGGCCCCTACAGTATGACAGAGGAGAAATAAAACCATTGGAATTAGTATAATTCAGTATTTGTTAACACCCATTTTGTTAAAGAAAGCAACAAAATGGTGAAAGACATTATTTATGTGCATACAGACAAATCATACCTATCTGAGCACACCGCTAATTTATTTAAAGAAATTACAGAGCAGGAGAAAATCACTGTGGTCTCAACCTAGTAATCATAAAAGAGCTGTTCATATTTTACTGTCTTTAGATCACTGATAGCATTTTACTAACACTATGATCATCATCAGCAACTTTGTATCGTTTCATCTTTAAATTTTCATTATAATTATGTGACAGCACAGTCATGGCAGTTGTCAGAAAGGCTTAAATGAAAACTACCGTTTTAATTTTAAATAACTATATTTTTGATAAGCTTATCTGTAGCTAGGATTAGCAGTCTTAAGGAAGAGGTAACCCTGGGTTGGAAGTGATCTCAAGACTTAATCCACCTGGAGAATCATGGCAGTGTTTCACATCAAAAAATACCACAAGGAAACAGGAGGCACAACAGAAGTATTCAGAACGTTACCAAATATTCTGGTACAATTCTGTATTCTGGAACTTAGAAGTAATTCCAAGGGGGCTTCCCAACATGTGCAAGGTCAGTGTCCACTGGTAGTACTTTGATGGAGCTTAATCTGTTCTATTGACTCCTGACAGGTTCACTTCAGGAAGATCACAGAGAAATGGAAGAAATTTATTTAGGTTTTCTTTATTATTACCTGTTGAAGAAAGGTATATGAGCTTCACAGTACTCAAAAGAATTCTTCACGCTTTCATGAAGCTTTAAATTGACTGTTATTTTTAACTGTGATCCCTCTTCAATGAGTTGATAACGTCCCAAAATTGGTGGAACAGGAACCTGGGAAAAACTATATTCATTCTCAAGATAAATTAACACCATCATCGTAAGATCAATTACATACTGTTTTCATTGCTGAAGTACTTTAAAAAATAACAAATGCATATTAATTGCTGACTGTGCCGAACTCTTCAGGCCGCTTGCAATACATAGATTTGTGGTATATGCACTTGACATCTCAGCCTGGATTCATTTTGTCTAATTCAGGCATCTAAGTGGTTCATTTAAAGTAAGAAAAGCTATGCCAAGCAGTCAAAGGTACTGGCACCTCGTGAACGTGACTCAGATGACTCAAGTCCTGAATTGCTTTTCAAGTAGTTCATTATATAAAAAACATTCTACCCGCCCATTCTCCTCAACTAGTGGAAGACACGCATATATCAGACCACTCTTCTGAAAAGCAAGCACAGGCCAGAGATCTCCTCCTTCGGTGCGAACTGAATATACCACCCATATCGGACTGAAGCTCATTCAGACATGTTCAACAACACAGGTTATTTTCTTTCCAGTTTGAAGACTGGAAAACAACAAGGGTCAGGGATGTTATTACCTGGGAAGTGTAGTAACACAAGTTGAATGAATCTGAAGGAGGAATGAAAGGAAATTTGTAAGGTCCGTTATACACAGAATCATCCAGTGGCTCAGCACTACTGGACATCAGCATGGCAGGGTCAACAGAAGTCACACAATGATGGACCACGATATCTTGGAGCGGAGGACCGTTAGTCGGGAGATTCAAAGTGAGGGTTACGTTTGGTGCAGATCCCTCTACGTCACACTTGAAAAAATGAAGTCAAGAAGTTATTCTAAAATATCTCACTCAAGTCAGAATCAGATGTTCAAAAATCGAATACAAGCATTAAAAAAAAACAACAAAAAAACACACACTAAAAATTTTCAGCTGGCTTCATACATTAGTACTGACAAATAATTTCAAAACAAAGTCCCTTTCCCATTTCTGTAGCCTTTCCCACAGTAGGACTAGTGATGCAGTCTTAGCTAAATGTCCCTTAATTGACAAGTACTCTTTAGCAAGAAAATAGCAGATAAGCAAGCCCAGGACTTGCTGTATAGCTACATCATTATGAATGTTACATAAACACACTTGGTGATAGTCTAATTAATTCAGTTACTTTTACAACATCCGCTTAATGGATTCAAGCATGCTATTAATGGCCACTGTGGTCCCATGTCAGCTTTCTCATGGCAACCACGTGCAGTGCATCCATTGTTGCGTCCCTCCGTGTGCCAGCTCAGCAAGTGCACGATTACACCAGGGCTTTCTTCTTATGTAAGGCCATCCACTCTGCGAGATGACCTAGAAACTTGTCCCTCTGAGAGCAGGAAGCTGTTCACCCCCATAATCCCCACCAGCATGGCTGGTGGGAAATAACCCAGTCTTCGGAAGCGCAGTACTTAGGTTGGCTTCCTTCGGAGATGAGTATCCCACCTCCTGCAAATAATTAAATTACCATGATCCACTTTATTAGGTGGTCTTTCTCCTCTTAAAACATTGGCAGTTACAAATACAGTGTACTGGGATAATATAGTGTGCTTCCTAAGCATAATTCAGAACAAAGAATGGTAAATACATCAATTACAGAAAACACAAATTTTAACATGTTTCATAATTATTATTGATCTATTTAGTCAATATTCCCCAATTTTTAATATTAAACAATGAACACCATCGTCACATACAAAACCATTCAAAATAATTATACAATCAGTTTCTTTCACCAGATTCTCTATCAACTGTTCTTATGTCAGCCAAACAAACAACATTTGTGGATTCAAAATGTTTTTGTAATATAATAAAGTAGGATAGAAGATTAAACTTTTGTTTGGTAGGAAAATTAATTAAAAATGCTCACATACAGACACTTGTGGAAGACTCATTCAAAAATTCTGTTTCTAATCATTATTTAAAACATTGCTTATTAGATAGCTGAAAATAAACTTGGTGTTAGCACTACCATTTCTTAGTCTCTGTATGCAAAGACTGTATAAAATTATTTCTCCCTATTTCATTTAAAATAAGAAAAACTTGGTGAAATACATGCAGTGAGGCTACCGCTGGAAATTAAAGTCTCATAAATAGTTACTGAAAAAATGCATGAAGCATGTGGGAAAAAAAACAGTAAAGATCAAAATAAAAACCACTAATGCATCAGTCTAATATGTAATAGTTTGTTACACTTTGAAATATTACAGTATCAGAAATTTACTCATCACATACCAAAGTAAAATGGCATGAGTAATTACTTTCCAAGTGTGCTTGCATGAAAAGTACTTCGGTCAGACTTGCACATAAAATGCTCTCACCTTGCAGTTTACAGCTCCATAAACTTGCCACATGTCCACAACATCTCTTTTGTCATACTGCATACACTTGACTTTTTCAGTGATAGAGACATTAACCTGAGGTTTGCCTTTATATGTGTTGGATCTCCAAGCTGGTTGATTCTCATCTGTAGGCATTTCCTGAATGTCATCAAATGAGCTGTTTAAGCTGCGTATGTTTGTGTTTAAGGGGGTGCCGAGTGGACAGGCCTGTATAAGCAAATTTCGAAGCTGGCCTATTTTCGCACTCATCTCAGCTTCATTTTTCCGACTTGGAGAGATGTAGTCCACAATGCCTAACAAAAGAGCCAGTCCTTGCGAGAGCCCTCTAACGGTAAGGAGGGGTGGCCGTGGCTCCAGGGTCTCCTCAACTAGTGGAAGACATGCATATATCAGACCACTCTTCTGAAAAGCAAGCACGGGCCAGAGATCCCCTCCTTCGGTGCGAACTGAATATACCGATGAATGATTGATGCAAGTACAGGTATCTCGATGCTCCACAAAAATATGGTCATCTATGAGTCTCAGTTCAAAAAGCAAGGCTTTAAGAAAAGCGCTGTCAGACGGTACAGGCACATGTGTTGACCCATTGAAGGTCTCGGCGCGTATTTCAACGGTGGGGTAACGTCTGTGACATAGAAATAAGAGCCTCTTAATGCTACACATCTTTTCCCACCCAAAATGTCATACCAACAGAGCTCCTAGAAGCAGAACCACACAATCCCTTTTCTGGCTATCAGAGAATGCAAAAGCATTACAAATGTTGATATAATCAGGGATGGGTTTCTCTTAGGTATTCAGATAACTCCCAAAGGTCCCCCTGGTCCTAAAAGTAACCTTGTGTAAGTGGAAGCCAGCAGCGTCCTGATAGAAACAGTGATGGGATCAGAATCTAAGTCTTTGTCAATAAAACTATTTCATGAGTAACTAGGATTCATTCTAGCAGATGAATTTTGACTGGAAACTTTGAGCAAACACAGTCATTTTTTTAATCAAATGTGAATCTGTCTGTCTACCCCTCCTGTTGCACAAAGGTATAGGATATTTAAACGACACTAATGAACCCAAGCATGACTCACACTAGTGCAGCGAAACTTCAACAGCAAAATATTTCTAAGAGGCAAGACCACACTGAAGACAAGTTTTCAGACATTTAAGAAAACAGATGTCCCACGTAATAAAATTCAACAGCTTTTTGCTAGATATAGTATGCTACTGCTGCAGCTTTGCTACTCTACTAAATACTATATTTACAAGACAGTATCATACAAATTACTTATATACAGGTTTTTCATTGCTCTTCTGAGCTTACACAATTGATCTGCAGCAGTTGCTGTAATTGATTAACAAGATTAACTAAAAACCTTTACAATATTATAAATCCAAAAAGATTTCACTGTACATAAGTCCAACTTTTCCAGTGAGGGCTGCATGGTTTGGTGGGGGGTGAGAGGGGAGCAAAATGGATTCCACACCGCGTGTGTAATGTATGTGACTTAAAGCTTTTATGACTGTTTGATAATTTCATTTTTTCAAGTATTGAGATGTAATCAAATGTCAGAGAGACACAAGAATTTGTGTATTTTAAAACTATGTTGCATCAACATATATCTTTAATTTCAAATTTCCTGGAGATAATGTTTGAGAAAAATCATACTAGCTGTTTAATGCTACATCTAGGATTTTTTTCTACATCTAGGATTTTTTTCTTCTGAAGCTGTATTATTTTTTAAAGGAGAGAGGGATGAATTTCTTCTGAAGCTAACCTAAATCTATCAAGAGGAACTGAAGAGTTGTCTTTTAATAAATAGCTGAGAAAAGAAAAATTATTACTTCTATTAATGCATTGGTTTTCATCCTTTTTTGAAACTGCAGACTCCCCTGCATCTCTCTTACATTAAGCTTGATAACAGGCTAGCTTTTCTACATTCTCTTTTGTGGATTCCCTTGGTAGTTATCTATGGACCTTCAAAGTACATATCACAGGTTACATGCCAGGCAGCTAGTTAAATCACTTTATGAATCATCTTGTAGCAGATCTTCTCAGGCTGCATGTTTGTTTGCGCTCAGAGCCATGCTTACACACAGACATGGGAGAAAAACATGCACAGATATACAAATGCCTTCATTTAGTCTCCTTTTTATACCATCTTTTTAAGGACACGTTGACAGTCTGTTTCTTAAATTGCCATGGAACTTGTAATCCCAGCAATGTGGTACTTTGTTTTATCTATGACCTCCATATGTAGCATCCCCCTTCTGCTCCTGAACACTTGCATGGTTCTTATCCTGTTGCCTCTAAGTCCCACCTACACCATCTTTTCTTAACTGAGTAGCAGAGTCTCTTGCTGGAGGCAGCTACACTTCCTGAGGCTTATTTTCAATGACTGTGCTTTTTTGTTTGATTCTTAATCAGGCATCTACAGCTTTTTTTTTTTGCTTTTTTTTTTTTTTTCCCCCGGTAAGGAAAAAGCAAGCATAGGCAGAGAGAAGCCAGAGCTATGAGATCCGTAAACAGGATACAGATGACAGTAAAATGCCTCCCTACAGTCTTGTGTCTATTTTGTAGACCAAGGAAACAGAGTGGTTTTGCAGCTTGAAAATTTATGAAGACTTCCAATGAAAGGTTGTTGGTTAGAGGCTACATGTAACCTTGGCGAGCACCTCCTATTTTTAGTCGATGTTTTAAAAACAAAGGAAGAGGAGATACTTCAGTCTAGTTTTGTCTTACTTATGGCCTAATCTGCCTGCTTCATTTGCTCAAGCTGTCCCCGCACCACAGCAATCTTCTCCTCCTCCCACTGAATCTTCCCAGCTTTAGCCGAGTCATTAGATGATTTAGTTAGCCCTTCAGATCTCAGTTTTTCAGTATTCTCTTCTAGAAAGTCATGAAAACTTAAAAAGATGAAAGTTTCCAGGGACAAATGAGCTTTGGTGATTCAAGAGAGAGACCATACTTGTTGCCTGAATTAAGTTATGATCAGCTCAAAAAAAAGTGGAATGCTTTGATGTCCCAGATGTCTTCTCTGAGGTTAAAGATCAGGGCTCACGTATCTCCAGCTGAGTGTGTAAGTCCCGAAACCAACAGTTTCCATGTGATCCGGCATTCTTTATATTGTCTGTGCGCTTTGTTGAATTTAAGGTCAGTTAGGAGGATAAACCTGGGGTTTCCACAGCCCTATTATTTCCTCTGGGAACTTGAAAGATCTAAGTCTGGAAATCACTTGAAGTATCAAGTCTAGTTTGCCCTTTTCAAAGGAGCACTATTCCTTGTCTCTGCTGCTTACTGTGTGACAAGTTACTTCACATATCCCTGTCACCAGCCCCCCCTTCATCCATGGTGATTACACTCTCAGATTTTTTGGGACAAGGCTTTCTCTTTCTCTGTGTTTGTAGAGGGGAGGCCTCATCTCTAGTCTTGTAGGTAATACAAGGACTATAGTACTAATCCTAAAACAATCAGAGGAATGTCCAATGTAGAGATCTGTCTGCACCTGAAGATGGAAGATAGTCTACTTGCTCTTTTTTTTTTTTTCTTCCCCCTCCTCCTTCTAGTTTCTCTGTTCAGTTTTACGGAAATCAGACTAGGATTGTAGGTCATGTCTACTATCCAGGTCTCTGTATTTTTCCTTTTGCTATCCCCCAGGTAGTTTTCCTCTCATTCTTTGGAATTGTGTCCTCAGAAATCACAGAGAATACAAGGAAATGGCAACAAATTTTGCCAGACCAACAAAAGCAGCCTGCCTAGCCCAAAGACTTGCTTAAAACTCTGTAAGGGTTCTGAATAAAAAGTCCTCCTTCGCTTCACTAACTTAAAAAAAGCCTGTCGTTGCATGCAAAAACTTAAAATCAAATGGAAAGTTCAATTTCTGCCTGAAATTACCTCTGCGCTGCCAGCTGCTCTGCTTCCATTGCTGTAACCACCCCCACAGGGCATCTGCCACCATCCCTGAGTCAATATAGAGATAGAGCACTGGCCACTTTTCTCTTTCAGCAATATCTAATGGTAGCTGGATGGCTTTCACCTCTGCAAACTGACTCGATTCACCTTCTCCTGTACTTTTCGCACAGTTACATAACAATACGAAGAGCAAATAAGCAAAATATAAGCAAAACACATGCTTTCTACTTTTCCCATTTTGTTCATCTCACAGTATTTTGTAATCACTATCTTATCCTTCTCCATGTTAGGACAGAGAAGAGGCAAGTAAAATCTTTACAGTAGCTAACAAAAAGAGGAACAGAGAAAGGGAAGCCATGCGCCAAATGCATAAGTTGTAAAAAAAAATAAAAATTAAAAAAATAAAAAAAAAGATTTAGTTAAAAGCGCATTATCCGAACCCAGAAATTTTCAAAATCGGGTTCAGAAACGTACAGCGGCCAAGCGGCGCGCTGGCGAGCGAAGGGATTTATTCAACATGGGCCTATTTCGCTACCTGAAGGGCATCTGTTTTCGGGGCCCGGAGGCAGCCCCGGCTGCTCTGAAAACACCGGCCCCTCCGACTCGACCCCGCCAGCCTTCTCTCTCTTCCCAACCTTGGCCGGGGAACGGCGGTCGCCTGCCAGCACGGCCAGAACCCCCCACACACACCTCCCCACACCCCCCTCCCCGCCGCGGGCCGCCCCGCCGAGCCCCGGCCCGACCCTCGGGCCTACCCAGGCCGCCAGGCCCGCGCCCCGTCCCCGCCTTCCCCCCTCCCCACACACACCCCCACACACACCCCCGGCCCGGCCCGCACGCCGTTACCTGGAGAAGAGCACGGCACCGCCGGCCCCGGGGTCGTGCCTGAGGAGCCAGAGCGCCCGCAGGGCCATGGCGGGGTCGTTGCGAAGGGGCGGCCGCCGCCGCCACCACAGCCGGGGCCGCCGCCTCAGCCGTGCGCAGCTCCCGGCCCCTCCCCGGCGGCGGCCGCCCGGCGCAGGCCCATTTCCGGCGGGCGGAGGCGGCGCCGCGGCGGCTGTTGCTGCTGCCGGGGCGGCGGGACACAATGGGCGGTAGCGGCGGTGGGCCGCTGAGGAGAGAGACCCGCTGAGGAGACCCGCTGCTCTCCCCTCCTACGGCCATGGCTACCACGGCCGAGCTCTTCGAGGTGAGCGCGGGCTTCCGTGGGCTTGGGGGGAGGCGGTGGCGGGGCCGGCCGGTTCTCTGAGGGGATGCGTCGGCCTCCCGCCGCGGCCGGGGCGCTGCTTTCCCCCGGCCAGCTCCCTCCTCCTCGGGCGGGGAGGGAAACGGGCCCTGCCGCCCGGGGTGAGTGCGGGCGCGGGGTGCCGGGACCTGAGGGAACGGGGTGTCGGGGTGAGGGGCTGAGGTGAGGCGGGAGGAGAGCGGGGGTGGTGCCCCGGGGGGGGGGGAGATGAAGTCCCTCTCCTTCCCTCGGGCGAGGGCTGGCGGCGCACCCTCACGCCTGGGCCTCCTTCCCCCGGGTCTTCGCAGCGGATGGGGTGCCGTTCTCAAGCGGGGTGACAGGCCCCGCCAGGCCCGGCCGCCGCTCTTCTTCTCCCGAAGGCACGGATTCAGTTGACCCCGGCACCGTGGTATCTGAGCGCGGCTTCTACTTTTCTGGCGTCGGGAAATAACTTCGCCCTCCCTTTAGCCGCTGCGGAACTGAGGCACGAAGGGACCGAATAGCTCGCCCAAGGCCGCGCAGGAGCAGGGCAGGAATATAGCAGGAGTCTGCCAAATTCCGCTCCCCCGGCCTGGACCACGGGCTCTCATGATATGACCTGGCATTAAGAGAAAGTCTTTGTCCCTACTTGTTAGCGCTTGGGGATGTGGTATCGTTACCAGGTATCCTGTATTTGCTCTCTGAGTCACTCAAGAGCCGGTTGTTCATTTGGTGTTTTAACACCGGGACACGCTTTGCCCAGCCTTCAGGAAAGGTCTTCCTGTTTTTCTGAAGGATCCTATATCTGTGGTTTATACGAATGCGTTGTGTGCACTTGTATTTATGAATCACTGTTATGACACGAGTGTTATGACTCACATCTTTTGGCTTGCATGGTTTAAAAAATAGCAAGGCTAATATACCATGTTCCAAGTGGTCAGATGCCAGGTTTTATACCCTCTCTACACCTCCCTAACTGTCCTAGGAGTCTGTTGATTTCTCAACGTGATGACAGTGTCATTCTGTTCTTTGTGGGATGTTGAATGTGAGATAACTTGGATGTGGGAAGAAGACTGTATGTTTTGGCTGCTTTGGGTCATGCAACAATTTGTTCCATTTTGCAATAGCAATAAAGATGAAATTGCAAAATAGGTGAGACCTTTGCCTAGATAGGGCTTGAAATGATGTTTTCCATTATGGAAGCCGGTATTTCTTTCTCTCCTGCTTTTGCTTCTCTTTCACTCTAAAGGCAAGAGAGGTTTTGTTGATGTTGACTAAATTAACGTTGCCTACTCTGATAGTTTGAAGTCACTGCCATATAGCTTAGAATCTGAAAATGTGCTTATTATGGGAGTAATCCTTAGCTGTATGCTGAGACCAGTACTTGATTGCCATGTTTTCATGAATGTGTGTTCAAAAGTAATTCTCAATATAGATATGCGACTGAGTAGAAGGAGCTGTGCTGAAAACGGACACAACATGGACTTAATTCTCCCTCAGATAACTCAAAGTGTAATTTAACAATTATTACTTCTAAACTGGTTTTTAATGTGGCTAGGTCCAGTTTAGTTTCATTTATACAGAGCAGATCAAACCAAGTTACCATTTACTTCAGGCATATCTCTTATTAAATCAGTACTATTGGCTGAATGGATAGGATCAGGTTAATTTATCTAGAGCTAGAGGGAAGTTCAAAGCTGTGGAGAAATTGACTGTTGGGGCTCATCTGATAACAGGCAAAGGACTTGCAAATGACATTTGTAATAGCTGATTTTCAGCAATTTCTGCAGAACTGGATAGGAGACTTAATGTAGGAATTAGGCTGTCAGCTATAGGTAACCCTATTATCAAGACAGCATTAAAAAGAGCAAATGTATATGGAAGATACGATATACAAACAAAAATAAAAGTTTTGGATTTGCAGTGGAACCTGTGAAATCATGTCTTAAGAAGACACTGTTGAACTTAGTTTATTGCTTATAAATCAAGTAGATTATTTTTAGCACATCCTTTGTGAAAATTTGGAGGGAAAATGCTCATTTTGTTTCTCTGTTGGTCAGTATTCTGTACATAATAATATCCCCTGCAGTTACTATTTCTTAAATAATAGAGAACAGGGGTTATATGATTAAAAAGCTGAAGGACACATCTCCTATGTCAGTGTTCTTGAAAAACAGGTATTTTCCAGCTTATTCTCCTTTAATATATTACTACACTTGCATATAGCAGTGATTCTGCCATCATTTAGTCTAACTGAACTAATTAACACTCTTTGCTGATGTGTCAGGTTGTTGAAACAAAATGCAGGTTTATAAGTTTTTCAGAATAGCAGATGTTGCAGAAGGAGAGAGGCAGACTGGGAGACGGGATGAGCATTGCGAAAGAGGGGGAGCTCACGTGAGTGCCCATGCTATGGGAAGGGCAGCAGGGGGGACTGGGCTGCTGCCGGTGCAGTTTGGCCTCGTGGCGGGTTGCGTGGCACTGAGTTTTGGGGTCAACCACAGTATTTGGTGCCAAGTGCCCAGCTGGTTTTGGGGATGCAGGGGGGGTGAGCTGCAGGTACTCTCTGTACACATGCACTCGAGAGAGCTTTAGAGGAGTATAGAGGCATAATGGATAGAGAAAAATTGGTGTGGGTTTGGGTTTTTTTGGGGGGGGGTTTTTTGAGCATCTAGGGCACGTGTATCAGATTTCCTTAGGAGATGAGGCTTTGCTAGGCTTACAGAAAAACTGTGTAAATGTTGGTTTTGGGAAAAAAAAATTTTCAAAGTTATGTGTGTGTATGTGAATTATCTTTTAGTGTGAACATCTGAAGGAAGGGAGAAATCTAGAAAATGTTATATACACACACAGAGCATCAGTTAACAGTGCACCCTTTATATAGGGTTCTTCCATAGCGCTGTACCTGACATTGGTATCCTTGCAACTAGAGTGGTACTCCAGCTGAATTACGGGATCTTCAGAGGAAAGATTATGGTTGTGATTTTCATATAAAGGAGAAGTGCTGCGAAGAGCAATAAGGTAATTGGGAAGCTGGAAGACTCCCCTGAAGGGAATGTTACTGTATTGAATGGCTCATTTCACCTAAAATTAAAATTGCAAAAATGTTCCGAAACATTTAGATGTAAAGATGACCTAAGGAGAGAATTTACACTTGGTCTGAAAACACTGCATTATAACTTTTGATGAAAAGGATTCGCATAAAGGAAACTTAACATTGTATATCAGGAAGAACCGGGTTAAAGAGATGAGCGACTGGCAGAGAAATGGTTTGTGTGTGGTATCTTCCAGTTATTTTTGAAGCTTAACCAAGGAGGCTGAGCAAAACACAGTTCCTCTAGTCAGTCTTTGGATGAGGAGTTACTGGGTGATCTGTTGAAAGGGTGAAACTTCTGTCCTGTCTAGTAGGATTCAGGGCATTGCAAAGTATATTTTAAAAACTTTTATCCTTCTGTTTAACAGCGGGGCCTGACTAGATGGGGCATAATGTGTTTCTGAGGAATGACAAACCTTGAACTAGCAATATCTGCTTTTCAACCCTTCGTTTTAGTTATTAAAATAACACTATAATGCTGGTTTTCCCCTTCCTTATTACTTCTGACAAGGTTTTAGACCTTTTGATACAGGAACCAATTTGATACCTGTGGAGGTCTGTATTTTTTTTTTTATTCTTTTTTTAAACCAAGCTTTATCAAAAGCAGTGGTCACATGTTTCACTATCAGAAATGAGTTGTGGCAAATACCACTATTAACCAGAGCCACTCCCAGGTCTGTGTTCGGTTGTGTTTCACAGTTTTAGAATCATTGCTGCATGTAATTTAAAAGCTTTCCATGAAATCCTGGTGGTTGTGAAAATACTTTGCTTACTGATCTTAGATGTGCTTATGTTAGCATCTAAACAATGCTGCTAGATTACCAATGAAGCTGAAGTGATAAATACTAGTTTTTTAAAGGATAGGTGTTGGGCTATGTTTTGAGTATTTAGTATTAACTAAGTGAAGAAATGTTTGAGCTGGTTTAAGTGTTAGGCCAACTAAAATAGGAGGTCTTGGTTTTATAATGAGGTCTCTGCCTTCAGAAAACATTGCTGGGTGGAGAAATAATCTTAACTCTTCACCATTGTGTGGTATTTTTATGGAAGATACAGCAAATATTATGGAAGAAACTTGAGTAACCTTGTGTTTTTAGATCAGTCATGCCGTGTTTTTCCTTCTTGGGAAAGTGCATCATCTGTTTTTATGCTTGCTTTGTTTTTTTTCTCCTTTTTATCTGCTTTGTTTCTGCAGCTGCAGTTTGATGTTGCATAGTGTCGAGTGGCAGTCTCTCACTGTTTTTGCTATGGGGCAGTGCCTTGGTCAGTTCTGTTTGCGATGCGCTGTTGTGAACTGCATCAGAGAGTTGAACACCTGCAAAGAAAACTTACTTTGCGACACAATTTTTCGGACAGATCAGTTCTCCTGTCTGATTTGCTGCACAGCTGATGGCTGGGTCTTGTGATGTAATATCTCAAATCACTGTAGCTGCTGCATGGTTCAGACACTTTGTAATGACAAGCCATAAGCTCACCTGGAAATAAGGACAGGTGATTTAGAGGCAACTCTTCAGAGACCTGCAGCAAATTCTTTGCTAGTAGTCTGGCAATATATAGACTAGGTGTTCAAACCCACCATATTAAGAACGGTGTTCTCTATATTAAATATGTAAACATAAGAGGTGATGGGGGAATTGTCAGTACTGTACTTGCTCTTATTGTAGTAAAGCTTCTAAATGCTTTCAAAATGATGTGTAAGCAGCTGCTTAGGGAACAACCTGCTGTGGCACATCATAAGGAGTTTTTATTCTGTGGCTAGGAGCCTTTTGTGGCGGATGAATACATTGAACGCCTGGCATGGAGAACACCTGGAGGAGGTTCCAGAGGTGGAGAAGCTTTTGATCCAAAAAGGTAAAATAAAATTGCTTAATGGTCCAAGTGAATGCATCTCTAATTGTACTGTTTTGTTACACATATACCAGAAAGCCTGTATGTAGTGTTGGTGTGTGTCCAAGGAGGTTTTCATTTGGGAGAATTGCTAGAATTTGTGACCATAAGCCAATTATTCAGAACCGATTATTCAGTAACAAGAGTAGGGAAAGGCACTTTCTGATTTAGACCTTTTGAATGAAGGAGAGAATTGATGTTGTTTGTCCTTGTCAGACATGAATGTTCCAAAGCACTAGAGCTGACAGATTAAAGCATAATATGAGGCTTCATTGCTATGATAGTTAAGTCAATTTAATGAGTTTCTTGCTAGTTTAGCTCCCTGAGCTGGCTTGTTGTTAAGACCCAGTAGTTTACAGTTTTGGTGCAAATAAAGAGCACAAACAGGTAGTATGGGAAGAAAGGTGGGAACGTAGCAATGTTGACTTACATTGTTTCGAAATGAATTTGTGTGGTATAGTCTGAATCCAATAAGCAGCTTGCTGCTGTGGAATGGAGATGATGGGCTTGTGCTCCTCATCCTTTCTCTTAGCTTCACACTGTGATGGCTCATCTTGAGCCAGGTCTAGGCACATGATCTCATAATAAGCTAATCTAACTTACTAAAATGCCAGAAAACTAACCTGACAAGAAAAAAGAAAAAAAAAAAAAAAAAAGAGCTTTTTTTTCTAGTTGCATTAGCAATTTTGTGGCACTAGAAAAGCCTGGGAGCAGGTGCAAAGGGAAAAGAGGTCGTGTGTCTGTGAGCCAGGGGTGAGAAGGAATGTGGGTGTGGAAAGGAGCAAGGCTGGGGAAGTGAGGAAGGAGGAGGTGGTGCAGGACCTTCTTGTGTTTGTGGTGAGCTGGCTTGGCTCTGTTGAGAAACCTCACCCTAAGAAGCCAGCTCTCTTGTTACTGGCCTGGCATTGGGTGGTGCATTGGTAACTCAGATGCACAATTTCATACAGCAGTGTTCACATCTAAGCTTCTGTGCTCCAAACCTCTGAATCTACTTTTGTTTTGAAAAGAGTAATTCTTTCAAATAGTGCTACTATTTAGCTTTTGTACCAGTATTGGTAGACTTTTGAGAGACATAATTAACTTTTCACACGATTGTAACTCGGGAGATGAGCAAGTGCAATAGCTGTTCCTTAGTGACTTCTCATCCACGTGATCTTATTCCAGATTGAGATTGTTTGTAGTAACCTGAGCTAGAACTCTTAAGTTTAGGAATTACTAACTTCATTCTGGAGCCTGTATCCTATGCAGAGCTTTACAGGTGCTTTAAGTGAGAGGAAGCCTGGAAATATACATTGCTTCCTGTGGCTCTTTCTCCACAGTTGTGCCTAGTATATACTTTAGGGTAGTTAATGATTTGCACCAATACCAACTCAATTTAACCTATCTTCTATATTTCTGCTGGTTTGCTTGTGTTAACTTCTGTGATGCACTTTCATATTTTCCAGGACAAGTGGGAGAATCCTGCAACAGTAAATATTTTTCCTGTGGGATCTTCTAGTATTGGGCAGGAAACCAAAATTAATATCAAAAAGAAACAGACCTTTTGGTGTATGTTTTTTCTTTTCTGTTTGTAGAAGATGATGATTTGGTTTCGTAGAAAGAATGTTGGAGTCTTTATTTCTGTTCTGAGAAACCTGACCAGCAGCTACCTCTTCTACTTGAGCATTCTTTCCTCTCTCAGTATATTGAGTACTCTTGCTGAATAAGTGCTGAGTTGGCACAATACCTGTTTAAAAAACAAACCCCAAACTGAACTGAATCAGCTTGTTAAAATGAATAGAAATTGTCTGCACTTCTCTAGGTTTTTCTTTGAAAGTATGCTTTGTGTCACTTCCTATCATTTAAATTTTATTTTAAATATACTTCTGTAAACTTAAGTCTGTTCCTTGTGGTTTTGTGTGGAATCTAATGCAACATGCTTACTCTTGGGCTTCTGGCAAGCAGGAAGTGGAGGAAAGAAGTCATAAACATCTGCCCCAATCCAGTTTTCTTTAATAAGCTGTGCCTTTAAGTCACTTACTGTTGTAAAGGTATCACTTGAAATAGGTTTTTAGACCTATACAGTGAAGAAAAAGGCAGTTCGCATGCTCTGAGCAGCAGGGTGAAAGCCAGTCATTTTAGCAGCAGAAGTTAAAACTGAAAATGCAGTGACCCTCCGTGCAACTAAAGAGAATCATGTTAGTATCATTTAGGTGTTGCTCGGAGAAAGCTCTAGTTGTTGGCCAAGAGAGGTACTGTAGTTGTTACTGGGAAGGAGTCCTGTGAAGGTAGAACAATACGTTCTACTTTTTCCTTCTGGTTGCTGAGCCTCTAGCCTGTGCATGGGGAGCTGGGAGAGGAACACCATGCTCGTTCTGCCTTTCAGCTGCACTGCAGGTTGGAAGGGCTTCACATTCACAATATACCTTCTGAACAGAGTACGTGTAAAAATGCAGATTCTTGAGTAGTCTAGAAATAGTTCCCTGGAAGGAATTCCCATTTCCTCTCCTCTTCTGCTTTGACATTAAACCTGGACAGCAGATTGTCAAATCTTTCATATGTTTTTGGATATTAGCATGAGTTTTATGGCTGTGGAGGATCTGGGAATAATCCATTCCCTGAGCGTCAGTGACTGGTATGTTTACAAAAGTGTAAGCTGAAAAGATGACTGGAATTGGATAGAGTGGCAAAAAGAGGAATGAGAAAGAGAGAGATTGAGAATGGAATGAAAAAGAATAGAGGAAACTTAAGAATGCATTCAGATGTACTGTGTTTGTGAAGAGTAAAATGTGAGTCTGAAAGAAAAATCAAAGTGGTGGGAAAGGGCAGGAAAAAACCCCTTTAAAATGGTATGTGTTACAAGAAGAAAAGAAGTGAAGTCGGGAAGCAACATGGTTATAACCAAAACAACATTATGAGGCTATATGATGGCATTCGTTGCCTATTAATAGGATGCTGATTTAGAAGTTTACAGTAACATGTACAGGAGAAAGTATTTTCCTGTTATAGCCTATACATTGAAGGGATGTAGTGGCCTAAGCTCTCTTTGCCCTGATGAGACTTATTTAGGGAAGATGGGCATATAGGGATTTTTGTACCTGTGGCAAAGCCATGTTCTTAAGTGATTGGTATATAGGTATCCCCATCTCCCCTGGCCTACTTTTTATGTGATCACATAGGTTTTTATGTAGGCATAGAGTTCTACGCAAGCAGGGCAATGCAATTTAAAACAAAATGGCATTTGTAAGTTAGACATGATTGTATCAGCCTTGTAGGCAAGTTCTTTTCTTAGTTTTTTTTTTTAAGCTCTCTGCAGAAGACAATGTCTTTCGAACTAAATCCTGCTTTCCTGTATTTTATTTTAAATCAGATTATTGGAAGAATTTGTAAATCATATCCAAGAATTACAGGTAATGGATGAAAGAATCCAGAGAAAAGTGGAGAAACTAGAACAGCAATGCCAAAAGGAAGCAAAGGAATTTGCCAAGAAAGTACAAGAGCTGCAGAAAAGCAACCAGGTAAAATCTAACGAGTATAGTTGGTGCTGAGCTGTGCAAGTTTTAAAAGCATCACATGCTCTATTAATGTTTCTTGGTACAGCATGCTACTGTTTGAGATAAGAATAAAGAGGGTTTGATGGAAAACAATTTCCCCTGTCAAAGGGGGCTTATCTGCATGTTCCATTAATGAGTGTTAGCTATTCTGAAAGTAGCTAGTCTTCACAATAGTTTAAAGGAAGATACTAAACTTTAAGCAGTTGTGTGTTCTTAATTAGTGGTTCTGAGTAGTTCTGTAGTTCTGAGACACAGCACCTGGAAAGCTGATGCCTGCATTCAGTATGCTTCTTACTGAAGTAAATCTGGTGTTTCCTAAAGTACAGTAAGTGGAAATCATGAGTTTTGTGTCCCTGTCTATGTTCTCCCAGGTTGCCTTCCAACATTTCCAAGAACTAGATGAGCACATCAGCTATGTAGCAACTAAGGTCTGTCACCTTGGCGACCAACTGGAGGGGGTAAACACGCCACGGCAACGGGCTGTGGAGGCTCAGAAGCTGATGAAATACTTTAATGAGTTTCTGGATGGAGAGCTGAAGTCTGATGTTTTTACAAACTCTGAAAAGGTAAGGGCTGTCAGCGGGATGAAAGCAGTTCAAAGCAATAAGCAGTACTGCCCTAATTACAAGCTGCTACCATGACTTACCATGGTCAGACTTCAAACCAGTGAGTGACTGACTTGTTAAAGTTTCATTGTTCTGAAATGTAAATTAACAACACTAGGCTGCAGATTGCTGATAAAGCATTTGTATTCAGTGATGCTTAATGTGGCAATGTTGGCATTTTTCATTTTATGAAATTATCAGAGATTTGAGAAACGCTGGGAGGGCAACTTTAGAGTGCATACAATATCTGCCTTTTTCCTTTGAACCCCTTGCTTCAGATCCACCCTGTAATGCAGAACGTTTCTGAATACAGCTTCTTTGTGAAACTTTACTCTGTTGGGTCAGTCCACTGGCCTTGGATACCTTTTTGTCACAGCATGCCTTTGGGCTTTGTATAGTCCTGTGGTTATGTCTCCACCCTCTGAATTTAGAGGAACCGGGCAGGAAAACTTCAAAGAAATGTTAAAGCATTTTGTTGTTCTTATGCTTCAAGAGTATGTTCATAAAGCAAATATAATCTGAATGGTGTGGCTAATAGAAATAAACTGAAGGAAAAGTGTCCAGCTGCAAGCAAAAGGCACATGTAAAGTTATTGGTTTGGGTTTTTTTTTAGGTGTGTCCTAAAGAATTTTCCCGCTCTCCTTAAATTCTGTGCAGTGGTTTGATTGTAGTCAGGAAAAAGTTACAGTATATGAGAACAGCAAAAACTTGGTTTGCACATTCAGCAAAAAATATGTGCTTGAAATGCAGCTCATAAAGTACCCGTGAATAGGTTAATAGTCATCCCCTCTTTACTGAGCTGAAGGTATCTCTCAGGGAAATGAAAAACTAATCATTTCATATAGTTGTATTCCCAAGAAGTCAGCTGCATAGTGACTTTCGTTTCATGGTCTGTGGGTATATGGTAATTACCAGTTGATAGTTTGCCCTAATCAAAGAGGGAGCACATAAAAACTTCTCAGACTTCAAGGAAAACAGAAATGTTCCAATGTAACAAAAGTTCTTCTATGGACAGCCTTTTCCAGATCTGTGTAAGTTAGTCTTTTTTTTAATTATTTTTTTATTTTCTCCCTAAGTAGAAATAAAACATGCATTTTAAAAATACTTAATGGCAACATGGTAAACAACAAAGCATAAGTTAAAAAGAAATATGCCTGTTGAAAAGTCTCATATAGAATTCAACTTTCACTCTACTTATAACTTAGTTTCATAATACCTTCTGTTGGAGGATCTGAAAAAACTGGTAGATAAATAGGGTAAACCTGGAAATTGGTAAACAAATTAATCTTTATATACCCTGAAGAATAATAATAAGATATTCAGCAAATCTGGAGGAAGACAAATGTAGTAAAGGCCAGAAGTCTTGTGTCAGTTTGCAGAGGAAGTGTGTGGGAACATGAACAAGATTTTCTGGATACAAGTTATCTTACTGAGACTAATTTCAGTCAAGGTAGGTTAGTACTGTTCTGTAACTTTTTGCCTCCTGGTTTAAATACTAAATAAAGTAGTGTTTATAAAAGAACCTGCCTAGACATGTGTTATCACATCTTAATACATCCTTGAACTAAAAATAGTTTTAAAGTATGAGATAGTAATAAGTATTCTTCAATGTAAAACCTTAATGCTTTGTCAGTGTCTTCTGATCTTCAAACTGATGTGGGTTTTAGTGTTTTGGAGTATGTTACAATTTTTGTACTATCGCATCCCTCACAAGTGTGGGTTTTTCTTTGAGACATTGAGGGCAGGGGATACTGTGAAAGGAGAGGCAAGAAAAGAATTATAATGCAGTTATTTCCTAGGTCAGTTCTTAAAATCTTTTGGATTTCTTTTTTTCCCCCCCTACACTCAAGTTGTTGCTTCCCATATTACTTTCTTCTAGCTGTACTAAGCAATTTTTAACTTATCATCTCTGTGAAGGTTTTTCCTTGCTAGCTTGTCCTGTGTTACGTACTGAGTGTCTTCATCCTCTGAATCCTTATCACTTCCCTTGCACTGCCAGCTAACAAGTCCCTCTCCTGTACTGAAGAGTCTTGAAGTGAGCAGATCCCTCCAGTTAAAACAATTAAGCTATCAAAACAATCTAACAGCTCACTTGTTTATCATGCAATAGCATTGTCCTGTGTTTAATGTTTACTATTATTCTTACATCCTTTTTGCTATTTATGTTCTGCACTCAACTTTATTCCGTTATGCCTTTTAACTTGTTCATAAAAGTATTTTGTTTCAAAATTCTCTTGCCATTATTTGTCCATGATTTTTCAGATTTTTTTCCAGATATGTTATAGCATTTAAGTTGTATTTTATAGAATCTATATTTATTTTGGTTTAATAGTTTACAGAAGCCTGATACAATTAAAAATGAAATATGTCTCGATTTAAGCAGAAACCATGGAGAATTGATTTGTCATGGCTTCTGTTGTGCATAAGAAAAGGCCCTGAATTCAATAAAATCTAAGTTAGTTAACAGCTATTGTGTGAAGAGGAGACAAAGAAAATGTTGTGTTTATGGGGTGATTTGGGTGTGGGGTTTTTTTTTTGTAACATTGGTGAATAACTGCTAATATATACACTATTCTAATGACATCAGTATTGATCACAATTGTTAGGTATTAAAGTTGCTGTAAGCTAATAGAAATAGCTGCTGTTTCATTGGATTTATTTGAGGAGCGTAGCTGCTTTTGACTTAAGAGGCTATTGGAAGCTGACAGTTCAAAACATAAGCTGCTCTTAATAAGCAGAATGGATATAATTTATGAGAGCCCCTATTTTTGCTGAACAACCAACCTAGCATGATGTGCTCTGTATTCTTACCTGTCTCTCTTGTTCTATTCTTGAAAAATTTTAATCCCAACCTGCTCTAAGTGGTGGGAGAATAGGATTTCATTACTTCCCTTACTCTCACTGCAGTTCCCTGGAACATGACTAACAGGAAAAACAAGACAAACTGTATGTTCTCCATGTTCTCTGTTGTATCAACTTATAAAGGTTTTGCTGAATGTAGTAGCTAGAGCTTTCATTGCCCCCTTCGAGGTGCTTTCCAGTCACCAAGACAGCATAATAAAGCCTGTAAAGCCATCCCAGAGCTGTGTCTGGTTTGGGCCAGTCAACACTGTATGCTTAAATCCACTGAACTTCAGTTGCAACCAGCTGTATTCCCCACATTTTCAACTTGCTGTTTTTTATGGTTTCAGTCAGCCTAGTGAAACTGTCACTAAGCTCTACTGAGGTGCACTTCCCATGCTGATTGATCATGGAAGAATAAATGATAAAAGGTTTTGCTGTCCAGGACAGAGCAGAAATTTGCATGCCGCATTAACTTTATTTGGTAGCTTTTGTATACATGTGACTACTTCTATTCTGTAGATGCATGATTAACTGACTTTCTTCTTGATCTTTGCTTTGGTCCTCAGAGTTTAGAGTTTCAAATATAGCTTCCATTTCTCCTTCCTTGGGAGAAGGTGAGGTACTCCAACTATGCTCTGCTTTGATCCCCTTTTTGCCCTTCCTCCCCTCTCCATGCCAAGCATTGTCATGGCTTTTCTGGGTACAGCTACACAGCTAATTTCATCAATTGCAAAGAATTCTCCAGTGCATTTCCTGACATGTATGAAAGGGTTGATAGCCATTTCACTTCTGAGTTCAACAGAGATCTCTTCTACTTGGGTGTGATTCAGTAAGACTTTTATCCTAATCCCTTGTAAAGTTTAATGTTGCAGTTCAGCCAGCTCTGTGTTACAGCTATATATTTTATTCCCAAATGGAAGTGTGCAAATTTTCATGAGATTGCTTTAGCCACATTCTGATCTAATCAGCCCTGAGGAATCTTTGGTCTGCAAGCTGTACAGCTACGTTGGCATAGTGTGGTGATGAGTTACTTGTCCAGGTAGCTTAGACACCTACATAGACATGCAATGTTAACATGTAATAAAAGACTTCTAATCATGTTTTGACCTATATAATTTTATGTTAAAAAAACACCCCAAAACCTTAAGCACCATAAAAGTACATACAGGAACTTAAAGGGGGTGATCTCTTCCACAGGTATATCAACTCAACCAGCTTTAGTTATAGGAATGATATGTATGAAAATTGGACAGTGGAGGGGGAGGAGAGATATAGCCCACGATCAGATCTCCTTTAATAATTCTGTCATGTTTTACTCTTAACAGATTAAAGAGGCAGCTGATATTATTCAGAAACTGCATTTGATTGCACAGGAACTGCCTTTTGACAGGTAAAATTCTATCTGAACATCTTTAAAAAGAAAAAAAATAGTCTTCACATAGCTATAATTTTCTGATGCTTCCCTTGTCTACTTTTTTGGTGCTTTACTTAGTGATTCATTTAGCTTTTGAGATGGATTGTGTGCTTATTTCTGTCTCCTCTATTCTCAAATTTGTGTTCACAAACTCATGTTGTAGGATCATCTTTAAGTACACATCCTAAACTGCTTAACAGACTTTTCATGGGATAATTTTGCTGTGCTGACTTAATGCTAGATTTGAATTAGATGCTTGTAGGTTTTTATGGATATAAAGCATAACACAAAGATGACAGAAAAGTTACACATGTTTTCATTTTTAAGTAGAGTGCCTGTTACCCGTGATCTAGCATGTCTGTGATTTCTCTTGTGATGTGGATTTGAATTTAATCATGGTATTTTTGTTGTTAACAGGTTTTCTGAAGTAAAATCAAAGATAGCAAGTAAGTTATCTATGCAGTTCAATCCATATTCCTATATTTGAATTGTTAAAGGTGATTAAAGAAGTATGCAACACTGTCAGTATTACAGTTTTTGTCAGTGCTTGTATTATGTAGCCTGATGGGTTTTTGTTGTTATCCCCTTTCCCTCTCCAGGTAAGTACCATGATTTAGAGTGCCAGCTAATTCAAGAGTTCACCAGTGCACAGCGGAGAGGCGAAATCTCAAGAATGAGGGAAGTAGCAGCAGTTTTGCTTCATTTTAAGGTAAAAACTGAGGAGTTTAATTTAAATGAATACATAAAATAACCCATGATACAATAAGCGCCTGTTTTAAGTAAGCACATTTGCATGGGCACAACCACCGTATTGGATAACACATATAACTTTAAAAATACTGAGATGTTCCATCTGAAACCAAATGCAGGGGAATAGAAGAGGCAGATGATGGGGGATTGGAGGCAGTGTCAGTAGAGCCCATTCTGAGATAATTTTGTCTTGTATGTGTGTGAACTGACTTTCATGCTTGAGAAAGAGTATTGAAACCTGTGGTGTATATCCATGTAGAGTGGGTGATAAGTGATGTTACCTTAGGTTTGTGACAAAAATGGGTTTGAAAGAGTCTACGCTTTTGATGAATCTATGTTTTTTGCAATAACTTTTTCACAGGGGTTGTATTTCCTTGATTTCATTCTATACTGAAAGCATGGAGAACCTCCTTTAACCCTGAGTTGTTTTGCTCCTTCCATAGGGCTATTCCCATTGCGTTGATGTGTACATAAAACAGTGTCAAGAGGTAATGCATTTTGTTTTACATGTATCTCTTTGGGTGTTGATTTATTTAGTCATAAAGGTGGTTGTAAATATATTATGAAATGTGCTTCTAAAACCCTAGGGTGCGTTCCTGAGGAATGACGTCTTTGAAGATGCAGCCATTCTCTGCCAGCGAGTGAATAAGCAAGTCGGAGAAGTCTTTAGCAATCCGGAGACTGTGCTAGCCAAACTAATTCAAAATATCTTTGAAGTTAAACTTCAGGTATTTCAATTTTTAACATGCTGAAGTTCATTGAGGAAGCTTTTAATCCAAAAATATTCTATCTAGTAATAACAATTAATGAGAATTTACAATATTTGTAACCTTGTATGAGGATGTAGAATCACAGCTGATTGCTCTGTGATAATTCAGACAGATAATCAAGCCTATATCAAATAAAGCAGCTTGTACTCTGAATACAGTGCAACTGAAAATACTCAAATTCAATATGTAAAATTATAAGAGAATCAGTGTGTTTGTTAGCTAATTTACAAGATGTCACACGCATATTTGATTTCTTCTGTATGCCCCCTACCAAGAATATGTCAGGAAAAGAAGTTTAACATTTAATAAGTATCTTTAATCTGTTAATTCTTGGAATTGGGTTTCATGTGTGAGGTTAGCATTGAATAAGCAAAAATAACTTACGTTGTGAATATTGTCTCGCAGCTAATGCAATATGTATGTGAAAGTCTGGAATAGTTGAAAATATTAAGTTTACCATCCTGCAGATACACTCCTTTAAGTGTGTAACATCAACAACATGACTATTTGTTGCAAAAAGCAATTTCTCTGTAGATGTTATTGTCCTTATAGTATAGAGATTGAGCCTGTGTTTCAACCCCAAATTTGTGTGTCAGTTTTGACTTAGTATTTTATGGTGAATAATATTTTTGTCCAAATATTCAATGACAAGAAGGCTCTAAGCTTGTATCTGCTTTGTGTATGTATTATGATAAACAAATATGTAAGCATCTCCTTTGCTTACTGTCAACTGCAGAAATGCCCCTAGGCCTTTGGTGCTTTTGATTCTTAAGAGGGGATTTTGTGTTTGTTGGTCAAGCATATTTTCAAAGCAATCTGTCTTTTGTCTTTGCTTCACACACTACTGCTTTGTATTGTTAAATAATTTTCTTCTAGAAGATGCATTTAACTCTATCTGTAGATAATGCAGGATCTGTAAATTAGAGATTTAAAAACAAAGAATATATGAATTACCTTAACTAAGATATACACTTTACAGTAAACTACATATAATCTAGCAAGTAGTGAGAAGGACCTGTTGTTGTTAGTTAATCTTCTAACTGATGTACCCAAATTTTACAGAGTTATGTGAAGGATCAGCTAGAAGAACACAGAAAATCGGATGCAGAACAGTATCTTAAGAATCTCTATGATCTATATACAAGGTATTTATATATTGATGATGAAATTATTGTTGTAGATATTCTCTTATAATGGATTGATTTATTATCAAGATGTAGGAGGAGAAGCAAAAAATGTAAACTTCTCATAAAAATTTAAAATTTTTTATGGCCGTTAACCTTTACAATGATTGCTTTACTAAAGAATTTAAAATTGGTATTATTATTTTTAATGGGAAGTATTTAGTATAGTGATCTTTGAGAGTAATTTTAAAACTGTGCAAAAGCCACTCTTCTGCATCTCACTGGCGACTTGATTGCAATTGTACTGTAATGTAAAAACATTAATTATGAGAAATTCTTTACTTAAGTGTAGAGCTGCTAGAAGTCTTAATCACAATCAGGATTCCGTTGTGCTGTGTACTTTACAAACATGTAATGCTGTAATTCATACAAATTCAACCTTTTCCTCCTCTCGCCTTCTTTTTCTTTTGCATAAAGAACTACTAATCTGTCAAGCAAATTGATGGAATTTAACTTGGGTACTGATAAGCAGACTTTCTTGTCTAAGCTTATCAAATCCATTTTCATTTCCTACTTGGAGAATTACATTGAGGTGGAAATTGGTTATTTGAAAAGTAGGAGTGCTATGATTCTGCAACGCTATTATGATTCCAAAAACCATCAGAAGAGGTCCATTGGCACTGGAGGGTAAGTTTCTTCTGTGAAGTTTCGTACATGTAAAATGGAAGGGAGGTGGTAAGGGGAGAAGCATAGTATCTGCCATGTCAGATGTACAGTGATGAACTGCAAAAGAGCAGGCTTCTAAAATGACCTACAGCTTTTTATAATTTGCTATCACTTTATGTTAACTTCTGCTAAAAAGTGTATTGCTCTCAGTACATGTGAAAGGTGATGCATGGTATTTATACGCTCATGGGAAATGAAAAATACCAGTTAAACCTATGTTTCAACTTAGGATCCAGATCCACAAAAGGACTGAAGCAAAATTAAGGTACCTAAAGCATGTATATGTGTGTATCTAAAAGCATACATTTTTTTTCACCTGCCCAGGTCTTGTGGTCCCCTCCCAAGACCTAGGAAGGGGAAAAGACCATAGCAATGTCAGTGAGAAAGCTCTTAATGAGCCCAGAAGATGCAATGGACTTAGAGAAAGGTAAAACAAGACTTCATTATCCTCAGGGTAGAGAAACTCTAATAAAGGAGTAGTGAGAAGTGGGAAAGAAGAATTAAAACTTGTGTGAAGCAGAGGTGATAAGACTACTGCACCTTTCAAAGAGCTACTGGGTTCAGTCTGTCAGGAATGAAAAGTGATTTGGACAGAAGAGCAGCAGCAAAGGAATTAAATGAATTAAAAAACAAAGATGAAAATTTAATTTTCTTGGGGAAAATTAAATTGATTGTAGTGACTGACTTTATGGGTTGTTTTATGCATGGAAATGTGTTGGAGCATGCTTGACTAAATCAGGACTGCTGAGGTAGTGGATAAGGATGAGAGTATTTGTGGGTGTGGATGAGACAGAAAGCTCTCATTAGTGTTTTTAAAGTACAATGTGACAGAACGTATGAAGGCTAAACTTTGTCTGCAGGGCATAAGTGCCATAGGATTCAATTGAAATTACTCTTATTCCACAATGGGGAATAGCTGGTCCCGTGGTGTGAACACACCATGGTTGAACACAGTTGACCATGGGATCAGAGGTGGTAGTTTTGCATTTACTGGCAATTTTTTTAAGCTTGCAAGACTGTCTTAATGCTTGCATATCCTAAACTGTGTCTTGGGTTCTGTTTTTTAAGTTAACAACTAAAATACCCTAAATCACTGTTGAATTTGAGCTTCAAAATTTCCATCCAGTGAAATCTTCTTTTGGTATATCTCTGTTCTAGTATTCAAGACCTCAAAGAGAGAATAAGGCAACGTACAAACTTACCGTTGGGGCCAAGTATTGACACACATGGAGAAACTTTTCTGTCACAAGAAGTGGTGGTTAACCTTTTGCAAGAAACTAAACAAGCTTTTGAAAGATGTCACAGGGTAAGTTTGCTTCCTGTGATCTCCATTAGTGATATAATTTTGTGTGTGAAATTAAATCATGAGGTTCAATTTTCAGCTGAAGTGTGATAGGAAGAAGGGAAGGACATTATTAAACAAATTAAATCTCTTTTGTGTTCTTCACTGAATCACGGTCATGGTGGAGGCTAAGGGTTTGATTTTAAATATGGATCTAGTTGTACTTTGTGGCTTATAATACTGTCTATTTTTGGAAGAAGTGGGGAGGGTTAAACGTATTGTCTGCATTGCTGTTCTTACTAAATTAGACCCAAGACTTGAGAAGCCTTTAGTGTAATTTTTTTTCCTGCTTTAAAAATACAAAGAATAGTTCAACAGTTGTTTTTCTGTGTGAAGTGCCATTTCCTCTAGCATTAGAGAATATCTCCAATAAAATGCTGAGAGGAATAATCTTTAACATGGTTTACCTTGGTAACTCTCTACTGTTCTTTAATTGCTTTAGTCTAACAAAAAAAGTGTTTTCCCTCTGATTAAATCGCTGGTTTTACTGCCTGTCAATTACTGTTTGTCTGATACTTTAGTGTAAATGAAAACCCTTGAAATTTAATTGCAAACTTAAATGCTAGGGATTTTTTTAGCTCACTGCACTGATTTCTAACAAATTCTAATGCCTGTAACGTTCTAAATTAACTTAGTGCAGAAAAACTTAACATCTTAGATATTTAGAAGTTTTAATATTTTATATACTTAGAGGGGCCAAAGATATAACAAAATACAGATATAAGACTGTTACCTGTATACACTGGGATGACCACCTTCCTAGTGGTGAAAGTCAGTGACTGCAAGACAAGCAGGTAGATCATTGTTTTTCTTAATATGGTAGTTGCGAGAAACACTTGTTAAATTCATGATACTAAACTAACCTTTTCTAATTATGTACAACTTTTTTTCTTTCTTTTTTTTTTTCTCTTTCCTGTGGGGATCAGAATTTTTCATATGTATTGGGGTGGAAACCAATGCTAAATGGATCTCAGCATATAAGGAGATTTTTAGAATTCCAGGTGTATAACTTCTCTGTTATCATACATGCTGCTAGGGTTTTGTTTGTGGACAGAGTGACTCACTATGCAAAAGAGAAGTTAAACGTGTCCTTGGCTAACTAATTGTAATATTTATATCACATGACAGATGCATGCAAATACACCGTCTGTCCCAACTGTGACTGCTTTAGGAAAAATAAGTTGGTAATTCTGCACGTAACCGTATATTGCAAAATTTTGGTGTTTGGAAATCTCTGTAATGGTGTTTTGTTGTTGGGGTTTTTGTTTTGGTTTTTTTGGGAGTATAGCAGAAATCTTTGGGCGTGTTGTTACGTAAATTAACTTGAATTGCAATAGTAATCTTTCTTACTCTTAGCTTCATAAAGTCTTCACATAATTCCTTAAAAACCAAAGCCATATTTCTTATGTGCAAAAGCCCTGTCGCGTCTTTCTTTAGAAAAGGGATTTACTGACAGGTTTCTGTCCAAAATCCCATGTTGCTTACAGCTCATGAAGGTACAGATGCTCTGTGTATATGTGGGCATTACTTCACTTAATAAAAATTTTCATGCTCCGTTGACTCCAGCTGAACTGTGGTAAATGTAGCTGAGGTTCAGCCTGTATTATTTTTTCTGCAGTACTGTGGCAATGATAAAAGAACAGCTGCGCTGGGTGAAACTGAAGGTCCATCTAACCCAGTGTCCTGTCTTTGTGGCTGGTGGCAGAAGCTTAGTAAAAGAGAAAAAAGGCAGGGTGTGGATAGAGTCATCTTTGTATACGTTTTCCCAGCATCCAGTAGTATGCAGTTTAGGTAATTCCTGAGATTATATCTGGACAATTGTGTTTTAAGGACTATTAATTAATAACTTCCTTTATTATTACTATTATTATTAGAAAAGGTATATACTTTTGCTTTTTGTAGCATCCTGTTGCGTGCTAGCTTCAGTTTACTTGTTAATGCTGACGGGTTTATTGATACTAAAGGCTGTTCCTGAATAGTTCTCTATGGATACTTTTCATTTAGAATAAATTTCTAATTATTCTGGAATACTTGTTACATTTTAAGCTTATCTCCTACGCAATATCGGATAAACTTTCAAATGTATGTAGAACTGACCTTTAGGATAATTTTTTTCTTCTTCTTTAAAGCTCTCTGATCCATCTGACTTACCGAAGAATGCTTTCAGAATTTTTTCTATGCTTGTAGAGTTCTTATGTACTGAACACATCGATTATGCATTAGAAACAGGCCTTGCTGGTGAGTGTAGTATTTCCTGAGCATTTCATCTCATTGGCCTTTTTGTGCAGATGATCTTTGCAGGTCCTTGCTGTGCCTTATTGATTGGCCTTGTTCGGAGTGTATTGGTTAAATGAAATTTCTTTTGTACATTTGGGAGTCAGCATTTAATGTCTTCTAAAGTGTAACTTCCATTTGGGGAATTGATGCGCAGATGGAAACATGCTACTGTCTTCAAAATCATGTGTGTCACAGAAATTGGGACATCAGCACTCCCTACCTCTTCTAATTGTTTTCTGTGCCATAGCAGGAGAATATTTTTATATTAGGGCTTAGTGTATTATGTTTTATAAGAATTCCGTGTTTGTTTGTATACCTGTGCATTTTAAAGAGTGGCAGTAAATAAAAAAATTGCTTGTATTAAAGAAGTTAAAATCTTGACAGTGAGAACCTATCTTTCCTACATGAAAGCATAAAACTCGTGTTCTGACAAATTTTTTACATTGGCTGTTCCATTTTGCCTTAGAAATTTTAAAAGCAAGATATTTCTGTGCTCATGGTTATTACCTGATATAGCTATAAGAAGTATTCTATATATGGCACCATGGTAAATTTTTTAAACTCTAAGCCTGTGATTTAAGCATTCACGGAAAAATTCTGCATATTTAAAAAAATCATCATGCTAATTACAAGAACTGCATATCGTTACAATCCTAATGAAACCTTCTTTGCTTTAGGCATTCCCTCTTCTGATTCAAAGAATGCAAATCTTTATTTCTTGGATGTTGTCCACCAGGCCAATACTATTTTCCATTTATTTGACAAGCAGTTCAATGATCATCTGATGCCATTGATCAGGTACCTTTATTTTGATTAACATTTCCTTCGTGAATGGTCATTTTCAGTAAAGAAAGCAATTTTCTTCATTCCTCATTTCTATTAAGAGGAGTTTGTTTTTGGAGCGGTTCAGCTTGATGTTGTGGGAAGATAAAATACTGTAATGGGAGGGGGAAGGAGGGAAGTTAAACCAGCTGGTTCCTGGGAGAACTAATGGGAGAGAGGGAGCTCCAAGAGTATTGATAGGAAGGAGAGACAAGTTGCTCTTTAGAGACTTCACTGCTGCATTACAGGCCGGGACTGGAGGGGGTTTGTGGCTGCGCCTTGGGGTGAGCTGGCGATATCAGGGCTGCTGAGACTCCTGGGGGTACCTCACAGGCTCTGCAGAGGGAGCAGCTGGCCATGGCTTGGGAGCCACACGTGAAGTACATGAAAGCTGCGTGTTGTTGGGAGCTACGGGTTGGATACGCTCGAGGTAGAGCGCACTGATGTGCTGTGAATTAGTGTGCATGCAAGGCTGGGTTTACTCGCTGGCCTGCCGGGGGCTGGCAGCAGCTGAGAGGCATTGCTCGGTAGGCACAATGCTGCCTGAAGTGTGTTGCAGTACTGACCGTCAGCACTCAGCAAATCCTGCTCAGGGTCAGATGGCTGTTCAGGCTGTTGATTTGTTGTTCTGAAGCCAGCTAACTCCATCTAAACTAGTCCTTTCTGACGTGATGGGAAATCTTCACAAAATCCTGTTGTAAGTAGCAGACCCAGCAGACAAATTTGTTCTGATATTTTAACACTGTCACATGCTCAACCCTCTATATTGTTGCAGTTCTTCTCCTAAATTATCTGAATGCCTTCAGAAGAAAAAGGATATCATAGAACAAATGGAAGTGAAGCTGGATATGGGCATTGATAGGCAAGTAGAGATTTAAGCTTTCTGTTAATAATTACTTCTTGTAAAACTCCTTTGTGATGTACGTTAGCTTTCCTTTTAAGGGTGAATTATTTCTGAACACAAAATTGATTTTTTAAAATTCTATAAGTATGCATTATTGTGCGTAGGAAATTTACATTTTGTTTGTTTAGAGGGTGGGTATTTTCCATGGCAGATTTCTGACCTGGAAGTACTTCTGGAAGGACGTTAAAGGATTTTGGTTCTGTTGAAAGAGTGCAATAATTCAGTTTTACCTTATTGTCTCAAACTACTTTTTTATACTTCAGAGGAGGGAGGAATGATGATTGAAATAGGTTAAAGACTTGCAGGATTTCCATTAGGAGCAAAGTTTGACAAAAATAGGTTAGATGATTTGCTTGAATCTGTGCAGTGCTATGGATTAGACCTAGTCATAGAAGTCTGTAGACCTGGAATAATTTTGGTTCTGACATTGACTTGCTTTGAGTTTGTGAGTGACTTGTTTAATCTCCCCCCTCATCCTCCCCCCCACCCCCCCCCCCCCCAAATGAGGGGATAGCTATAAAAATTGTAAATTAAAATCATAGCTGTTTCACAGCAGAGGAAAATAACAAACTAACATGCTTAATATTAGGAAATGGAGCTATTGTGTGATGCCCTACTTTGGTCCTGGAAGTGTGTAGTGTTCCCATATTTCAAGGTGGCATTAGTCAACCAAAAACATGTTACCTAAGCTTTCTGTGCCTGTTTTCTCTCTGCAGTAATGGAAATAAGCCATCCTGTGGGTAATGAGGGCTACTCTGGAAATTATTACTGAGTTTTTTGTAAGGATCACACCATACTGGAGAGGGATGAGAACAGCACTATGTAGGAAAAACAGGCGTTGCATTTGTGTCCCACTGGGTATTTTCTGCAGAGAGAGGAGGAAGAGATTTGATATGTTATTTGCAGCTGTGTTTTCTGTAGGTGCAAAAAGAAAGGTGGAGGTAGGGGATGTGTAAGTAGCAATTGAGATTTTAGCTGCTTCTGCTGGAAGTGACAGGTGTTTAAACAGAAAGCTTGAAATACTTGAACCATTGAGGCCATAAGCTTAGATCTAGACAAATACAGGTTGGTTATCAGCTTTAGAATAGTTTGTAACTGTGTATCTCTTAAAAGTGATAGTAAGACTTAGGAGAACAAGTCCCTGTTGGAAAACGGTATGTGGTTGGAGACTTCAAAAAATTTGTGCTGTGGCACATAGAAGAGAGAGGTTAGTTTTTAGTTGAATGTTACATGTAAAATGTGTCTGTGTGCCTGCTTACATGCTGTTTTGTGGTGCCACTGATGCTGTTGAGAATTGATTGTCTGGCTTAAAGGAATGATCAAGTTTTACAAATTTGCTTATATTTTTTAAACTTGATGGTTTCAACACTATCCAATCTGAAAAAGTCCAATAGCAGCTTCTGGAATGCCTTTCATAGCAATTGTCTACCTCTGAAAAAGTGATGTATTAGCCAAACAAAATTAGCTGGTTTTATTTCAGTATGTATTCTGTGTAAACAGCCTTCTGGGAGTATTTATTGAAAATGGAAATTGAGAATGCAAGATAAAATTTCTTTAAATATCTATTGGTAT
This sequence comes from Astur gentilis, assembly GCF_929443795.1. Lineage (NCBI taxonomy): Eukaryota > Metazoa > Chordata > Aves > Accipitriformes > Accipitridae > Astur > Astur gentilis. Next base: position 18,251,300 of record NC_064904.1, read on the forward strand.
GTGGATTGTTGAATGAATTACACCTGAAATGCAAGTCTGAGCTCTACGTATGGAAAAAAGGAGTTTATTTCCTCTTAGGATACATATTTTTTTCTCCCCTTCACCCCAACTTGTATCCCTCAAGGCCCGTAATGGCCTTGACTGTTTTCTTCAGGGAGTTTGGAGGAGTGAGGGGGGTGAAGAAAAGTGGAGGGAAAAAAACAAAGGACATGCAGAGGGAGGTTCCTGGCAAAGGTAGGCACTGAGAGAGGTATGCAGCCTCTCTCTCGGCTGCTGTGCTGTTTGACCTTTGGTTTGGACTTAAAGTAAACCAGGGCCTTGACCTTAGATAATGTTCTGAAAAGATAAATCCTGTAAGGGAGAAGTAAATGACACTGTTAAAACTCTATTAGATTTATGAGAAAGAGAAATACCAAGCTCTGGCAAAGGAAGAGGTTTTTCCTTTCCTGCCCCCCTTCATTTTCCAAGTGTTTTCTGATGCAATGTGATAATATGCAATGTGATCTAATTCTACTAAACTCTTTTGAACACTTCCTTCAGCTTTCTGATTCCCTCATTCTTGAAGAGTGCTATCCAATTTCTCTGAATGGATTTGAATGGATTACCTTACAATTAATGTGTCTCCTTTAAAACCAGCTGGCCAGCATGCTGTGTGCTGTGCTCCAAGACACTGAACTAGGAGGAAAGAGTTTTTAGGGTGGTTGGGGTTTTTTTTGGCTGATTCTCCTTTTCCTAACTGCTTACATAAAATCAATTGTATCTTCTCCACAGAATTGCATTGCAACTTCAGAAGAGTGCGTATGTGTGTGTGTGCGTGTCTGTTAAATGAAGTACTTCCTTTGACACGTCCGAGCACTGCTTGCTTCTTACAATAAATGTTTGCTTTTAGTGTATCTTCTGTAGATTACTCAAATGTTAGGTAGTGGGGGATTTTCCTCTTGCTTTATGCTACTTACTTTTGTATAGAATCATATTAGTATATGTAAATATAAAAATCAAGGAAATTAAAATGTTCCCTTCAAAACCCAATCTGTGTTTGTAACTTTAAAGGACACTGAATTGTATGATTGGACAGATGAAGCACATCTTGGCTGCAGAGCAAAAGAAGACAGATTTTAAACCAGAAGATGAAAACAATGTTTTGATTCAATATACTAATGTAAGTAACTAAGTCCCAGTTCATCAGTATAGCTTCAAAAGCTCATGAGTATTATCAGGTATGAGATGTCTAACACATGTTCGGTAAGGAACAACATGTGCATTTGATTAATTTACTTAGCTGTTCCATTTTGCACTAAGTACCTCCAAACTGTTGTGGACTATTTTCTTAAGCTGAAAAGGAACATTGGCAGTTTTGTATCTAGTGTCAGACACAAATCAGTAGGTGCTGGACAAACTGTCACATTCCTTCCCCTCCCAAGAGGCCCAGATTTGGAAGGAGGTTTTCAGCTGATAATTAGCTTTTAGCTCTTAGTTTCAGAAAATCAATTATCAGGTACTCTCTAGTTGCTGGGCATTTTTTCTCCTTAGAATGGCAGGAGCATGACAAAGCATCACAGGTATGGCATGAACATTCTTTGCTGCAGAACGTTGTCTCTACCACTGAATTTGTCTGAATCCCAGCCTACAGGCTGCTGAGAAGCTGTAGTGCTGGGTTACATTAGGCTCTTGTTAGGGAGCAATGCAGAGAGGAGTAGAGAACAAACTACAATCAATGGGAAGGGAGAGCATTGCCTCAATGCTGGCAGCCAGTTGGGAAGGAGAGAAGTAGAGCAGTAGGATGTAGAGTCTGGTACTATGTGGGAAGGGTGAAGATGCCTGTATGGCTGTTAATTTGGGTTTATAATTACAGCTGACAAGAGGTTTTTTAATCACTCCCTTCTACTCCTTAGTTCATTATTGTTTGAATTAACAGCCCAGATTAAACTGTTCTATTCTGATGTGAACTATAACTTAATTGAATATTGCCTTGCATCTATCTTTCTACTTGCATTTTTGCATTTTGATGTGGCAAGTAGAACTATTGGAAAACGACTAATTTCAGTGAAGTGTTGTGGGAAGTTTAAAAACTTGATGACTGATGTTCCGCTGGTGATGTGGAAGCCACTTTGAGAAGAACAGTTTTCTAGAAAGTGAAAGTAAGTTACCTAATTCTTCTTTTTTTCTTTTTTTTCTTTTTTTTTTTGTGTGTGTTTAGGCTTGCGTTAAAGTCTGTGGCTATGTTAGAAAGCAGGTGGAAAAGATTAGAAATTCTATGGATGGTAAGAACGTGGACACAGTTTTGATGGAGCTTGGAGTTCGTTTTCATCGACTTATCTATGAACACCTACAGCAATATTCCTACAGTTGCATGGGAGGCATGTTAGCGATTTGTGATGTGGCTGAATATAGAAAGTGTGCCAAAGACTTCAAGGTAAGCATTTACAGGTTGGTGATGTAAAGCCATGTCAAAATTAGTAGCTGGAGTTTATTTTTAATCAAACATTTTGTCTTCATAAAAATAGTTTGTTTCTGTTTGAACATCACCATTTTGTATACTGATGTTATATATTCTGTTAGTATACCAGAAGTTCTTTACCATGTCCTAAAGAGCCATTTCCTGATAGCATTTTATTGCTTGCAAGCTATGTGTGTATACTGAAGAAGTATTGAGTTTGCATTATTACGTGCTCTACGTATAACTTTGCGCGTGTGCATATGTCCATATGGATGTATATGTGCATGTGTCTGTATATATTTATGCGTATGAGGACAGAATGATAGATGTGAATCCTCTGTTGGGAGGAAGTATTTTGAAGATCTAGATGGACATTGTATTATAAGATTTCAAGCAACTCTAACTCTTAATACCTGTGTTTTGCTTTCTTTTCTCTTAACCACAGATTGCGCTGGTGTTACAACTCTTTGATACCTTGCATGCACTTTGCAATCTTCTGGTGGTAGCCCCGGATAATTTAAAGCAAGTTTGCTCAGGAGAACAACTTGCTAATCTGGACAAGAACATCCTTCACTCCTTCGTTCAGCTGCGTGTTGATTATAGGTCTGCTCGTCTTGCTCGTCACTTCAGCTGAGAGCATGGAAAGAAATGTTGTACCTTTGGGCAGGCCTCAGCTCTTAGAAAGCACAGGGAATAATTTCTTACAAAACCATGGTTGTAACTTCGATGGGATAATGACTGTTCAAAATAAAGCAGCAGCCATATTTAAACATGACTATGTAGAAGGCGAGCAGGTAAAAATCTGAATTGTATTTCATGTAAGTTAAACTTCTCCCAGTGAAGAATTTTGCAACTCTACTTGCTACTGATTTTTTTTTTTTTAATTGGAAACATGTCAGTGTAGGAGAGCAAGTGGTGCATTGAAAGTATTTTAGTCTTCAATATTGAATTATCAGATACCATTTGTTAGACTTGAACTACAGAGCATAGCGTAGGTAATGGATTACATAGAATAGACCAGTGTAAAAACATTCTTCATCAATTTTAATGACTTAGACTTCAGCACAGCTAATCATAATCAAATTATCTTTGATTGGTGTTTCTAAGTCATTTCTTTCATTTAAAACGTTATCCTGCTCAATGTAATTTCTTGCTCTAATTAATTAGCTTGGAATTTCTTTGAGATGTAGGAGTAAAAGCAACACTATCCCAGAAAGATGTAATTTATTCATTGTGTAGCATTCTAAACAGAACTAAAGTGGTGAAAAATTTGGGGTTTTTTTTGTTTGTTTCTTTGGCTTTGGTTTTTTTGTATCTAATACTCAAGGGCCCACCAGAACGTATTGGCATTGTATGATCTGACATTATTGTTCCTGTTTGATACTAGCACGCTGAATTTTATATATGCTCCTAAAGTAAATGCAGCTGCCTTGCCTAAGGCATTCTTATTACAAGGGGAAGGTGCCCATGATTAGGTTAATATAAGAGAACTTTCTCCTGTCTCTTCTTTTGTGTGTAAATAAATTCAAATTATAACAAAGTGAAAGGATAAAATGTAGCTCAGTTTTTCATATGTGGGAGGAATGGACAGTGGCTCTAGCACAAACCTAGAGTTGTAAATTTCTGTGCTGAAGATAATTGATCCTCAGTGCCTGAGCAATATAAAATGTTGAAGTGTGCGAAAGCTTTTCTTCCACTGATCATAATTTTAATATTGGAGACAGGCTACTTTTGTGTCCGTTATGCTCCAGCGTTTATTCAAGGTGTTTCTGAGGATGGACCCGTAGTGTGCATATAGTGAATTGAAGCAACAGTGATGTTTGAAACATCTGGGGTAGCTTTTCCACAAGCAGTTGAAAATTGTTGTAAATAGGCCTTTGTTCAGAGCAAGCTCTTGTGGAAAACAGGTTGGAACTGCTGTGGTTTGTGTCTTCAATCTGACTTAAATCATCCCTGAACAAGTCATCTGTAACACTTTATTTCTACTGTGGGCTCTGCATCTGTTATGGAAATGTCTTTCTCTCCCGTCTTCAGAGCAGCATTTCTATGACTTTACTTTATGGGTTGGTCAAATAAAATTATTTTCCTCTTTTATTAATGAATTCCCAGGTGTAGTCAGTATTTACAGACGTGTGGAATTTCTCTTGGTTAGTTGAGGTTCTTCTGCTTCATTTTATATTTAGCAGAGCATTGTATCAGTAAACAAGAGAACGGATGCCAGACTGTCTCAAAGTATTCGGGGAGACTGGCTGCTTTGTTGAGCTGTGTAGCTCTATTCTTTGGCCATGGCAAAGCCACAGAGCTTTGGACACTGGAGGAGGCACATGCTTGTACTGCTGCCATTTTTTTTCAAAAGCTCTGATGTGCATTCAGATGATACCTCTCTGTTACCTCTGTAACTGAAAGCCAACAATTTTAAGGCTGTGGTTTTATTAACCAATACAAAATCTTTCTACAAAAAAGTGTCAGTTTGTAAACACTTCAGAACAATGAACATCATCTTAAGATTGCAGATCACAGAAGTGCTTCAGAATTTGTTGTGTGATTGTTTGAATTATTTTAAGGTTGTGTGAAATGTATTTACCATATTTCTTGCTTTATTAGCTGTGTTTTCCATGCATATGCTCAGTGCAATATTTTCATTATGCCTGTTAACAGGAGGCAGCAAAAAGTAGGTGAATACTTAAACTTAGATATGTAAGCTCTTCCTCAATAAAAAGAATTCCCTCCAGACACTTTTTTTCATTTCATTTTCATGTTCTTCAAATATCTTTATACTCAATTGTATAAGCCCTTCTATTTAAAAAAAAAATTAAATAAAAAAAATAAAAGTAATTTTACTGACCAAATTTATCACTGGTGTGAGCTTTCCCTTTCCCCTTCCTTTGAAAAACCTCCCCATGCACATACTGAAAGAGTTTCTATTTCTAGAGAAGACTACGTTGTCAGTAAGTTTACTTTACAATACAAGTTGGATTGGGATGGGATGGGGAACTATAATTTTCACGTGTTTTTAAGTTTAGAGCTCTTATAACATGTAATTTGGGAAAATATTTCCAGTGGCTTCTGAATACAATAAAGTACTATCCAAAATACAAATATGCCTTTTAATGCTCATGTAATGAGTTAAAGTATTGCCTTTCTAATGTTCGCTCCTAGAACGTAGGCATTTAACAGGCTGGCAGCCAAATGAATGCCTGAGAGGAGGTGTGTGTATGTGTGTGTAATTATGTTGTCTACAATTGGTGAAAATGGCTTTGCAGTAAACTGTTGTAGGCTGGAAAATAAGCTGTGTTTTTACAAGTCCTGTAATTTATTAACATGATTTGGTATTGTATTCTGTTCGCGTATGCACAGAGGGCAGGAAGGAGTTGGTGTTCTGGAGGAATACTTCTCAACACAAATAAAAATATGAAAAACGGGGAAGTGGAAGTGCTTGGAAAAATAAGATCTAGATATTTAGAAACAGAGGGTAAGAAGCAAGGAAGACATGAACTTAAAAGGATACGGAGAAAAAGCAGTTTTAAATGAAGTAGCATAGCACATGGAAGGAGGTGGTTAAGATGTGATTAATAGAAACCTGACATACACTTCAACCTAGGAGAATAAGCAGGATTGGAATTAAGATCTCCACAGCTACATCCCACCCTGAAATGAAGCGAGCCTTTAGAGAGGGACTGACTAAAATACTTCTGCCATGGAGCCGTTTGTTCATCTCGTGACTGTTGGATTCAGCAGGAAGAGGCTCTCCGTACAGGAGTGTGCGTCTGCCGTGAAGGATCGGTAGCGATGCCGAGAATGTGAGCACTGCTTATTCCCATTGTGAGGAGTAGAAATGCATCAGCAATATATGGTCAGACTGGAGGGAAGGAGAATTTGCCACAGCTGAGCTTTTTTTTTTTTTTTTCTTTGAAGACTGCATTGATCTGGATAATGGTAAGTGACTGCTTGATTTCAGAATGGCATGGTATTGACAGGTGGCAGGTCAGTTTATCTTGCAATCGATAAGAGAACTTGGGTTGGGGTTTGGTGGTTTGGTTTTTTTTCCTCTTAGATTTCACAGAGTCATTTTAAATCACTGGTTGCTTCAGTATTTAACTGCCACAGATAACTCATAATTTCACTTGCCAAAGGAGCAATGCTCTGCCATATAGCTGGTGCTGGGATGTTGCGATTAAGCACCATCTGAATTGATTGCTCCAGTTCTGTAGGAAAGATTGCAAATGTGTGGCAAAAATGCTGCATCTTACAAAGTGCCCTGGAGAGGGTGAGGCCCATTGGGTTCCTTCACGGGTTGGGTACGCGTTGGCCTGTTCTTCAAAAGCCTGTAGTTCCAGGTTTCTCAACGTGCATGACAGTAAACCTAACATACTCAGTTTTAGATGCCACGACAAATTCCAAAACAGAGGGGTGCCCTTTGCATTAAGGTTTCATGGCAATAACTATCTTAATTTGGTTTTTCCTCTATGAAGGAAGCAGATACCTAAATAATTGCTTGTCTAATTTTAGATGCAGGTAGCAGCTCTTCTTTGCACTTGTTGTCCCAGGAGCCGTAGGGAGGATAAGCCAGCCGTCAGCACCAAAAGCTGCTCTTCTAGAGGACAACTGAAAGGTAGGAGCACCTTTCCTGTCCTCATGTTCTGCTGGATAATGGCTTGTAGGCATTATTTCCACCACCTCTGTCGTGGTTGTAAGTGGAGACAATATTTTTGTTTTGCTATCTACATTGGAGTATTTTCTTTCTGGACATCAAGGCTGGCACGTTGTTTGTTTTTTCTTTCCCTGTGTTTCTACACCTGTTTTAAGAAGGGGAGGGAGCCAAATCTCCTGCCCAGTCATGTTCACTGCTTTACTTGTCTTTTTTTTCCCTCCATTCTAATTTCTTTTGGTGGTAGGAGATTTCTATACCATGTCTTCTGGTTATCTTAGACTGGGGAAGCAGCTGTGTTTGCCTGTCGTCTTTTCTCTTGTATGGGACACTGCTTAATCTGTGTCAATACAGCCCTTAGTGTATGTGGAAGCCTTGGTCTCTACTTTTATTCTATTAGCTTTACGTCCTTATGCCCTGTTTTCCTTTCCAGATCTCAGGATTGCACTGTCCCTTGCCCTCTGTTACCACACTATCAGAGAGAGAGAGAAACCTTTGACTTTGCAGCATGGCTTCTAGGAGACCTTTACGTGTTATCTAGTGGTTCTCCGTCCGCATGTGGCCTGGGAGGAGAAGGAGTTTAGCTCCTCTCCCATTTATTCCTCTACCTTCCCCATACTCTCTCATCTCTGCAGGTCTCTGTTTCCACATGCTTTCCCCTGACCTGGCTGTACAGTGTATTGTATTGAAACTTCATGGAAGGGACCAGCCATTGGGGGGCAAAAGTGTCAGGTATCTTGGCTTCAGCATCCATTGGGTAATGTGCCAGGAAAGTAACATGAAATGTGAAGTTGAGCTATCTCTGCATAGTATCTTTGAGAACAGCTTAATAAATCTTGTAATTTATTTATTTGTAACTTATTTATTTGTAAACAATATTATTTGAAAGGTAATATTTTAAAATTTTTCTTCTCAAAGCATTAAAGCTTCTCTCTCGTCTTTCACTGAAACCCAAAATTGTCCATAAGGCTGCTGGAGCCAGAGCGTGAAGAAACAAATGCTGTTTTGGGAGGCAGCATCATGGCAGCAGTGGCTGTTGCTGAAAGCTTCCTCACGCTGTGTTTTGTTGTTCTCAAACCTGGGTTTAGCAAGGACAGAGGAGAGAGCGGACTAAGACACGTCAGTCCTCATTCCTCCCCTTTGTGTGCACGATGGGACTCTTTTAAGTTTTGGGGGCTGTTTCTGGTCCCCACCTCTTTGTTGACTGGCTGATTGCCCCACAGTCTTCCCTTGCGATTTATTCACCCTAACCCCACCTCATCTGTTCTCAGAGCTGCCCAGGTCCTCCTCAGCTCTATCCCAGCTTCAGTTCTAGCCAAGGGCATATCCTGGCACAAACGAGCCCTTGCAGTGTCTTGGTTGTACATCTGCTTTTCCCATTTTGATCATCGGTCTGTTGGGGACAGGAGCTGTTGTTCTACCAAGTGTCCGACCTCATCAAGGCCACCTCTTTGCTTGGAAAAAAAAAGGTGAGCCTGTGGAGAGAAGATATCCCCAGAAATGATTCACAGGTAGATAAACTGCATGGTATCGGTGTAAACAGCTCCAGCTGAAAGACATGGTTAAGGTTCATCTCGGTTGATGCTGCCAGTTGAAGATGGTCATTTTGAACTCTACACTGTTTTGACGTGTGGTATTTGAGTGTTGTAGAGAAGCCAGCTAACATGAGCTTGTGTTTGAAACATTTTTATAACATTCATTTTAGTGTAAACAATTCATTAAAATGACTTGCTAAGTCTTAGACAAGTGGATTTTTGAAGGTTGCTCATTTTACTTATCCACCCAAAGTCAATTTGAGTATGAATATATAACATTTTACTCATAATAGCAAACAACTTCAGAGAAGAGACATTTATTCTGGAGGCAGAGATTCCAACTAGACAGCAATGATGCATTACAAATATATAATTATTTGCACTAATATTTGAGCAGGTGGAATGGATTAGTACATGGTCAACATTGCACTGCTGATAACATGTATTTTTCTATATTAATATGTACTGTGCAACATGTATTAAAATTGTCAATAATTCATTTTAACAGAGATAGCAATATTTATATTGCTGTGTTCTACAGACAGCAGAGTGAATTGTTAAAATGTGTAAATCTGGGCTAGATTTAACTTAACTTTGTTTCCCTGTGTGTGTGTGTGTTTTTAATTTCTCATTTAAAAAAACAAAAACCAAAAACAACCCAACAAAAAAACACCCTTCAACCTAGAAAGACTTTTGCTCTTTTGTGGAATTTCTGATCCAAATCCACTCCTGATCTCCCTAGCCTGTTAGGAAACATCTTGAAATGAGATCTCCGAGACCCAGCCCAGCCCCTTGTATTAATACTGGGACACAACCTTGGTTTAGGTGCTTAATAGGTGGATTCCCTCTGTGGATTTTCCTGAATTAACTGAAGATGACAGTTATATTTTTTTATTTTTAAGACCTATTTTGTCTTCTGCTATGTTGGCTGTTGTTTTTCCCTCTTAATGCATTTTTCTGGAAGCCTCTGAGGGTAAAGTTAGTCTGTTTAACCAGTGAATGTATCTCCTTTTATAAAGGAGGGTGAAGAGATTCCTCTCTGAGTCTTGTTGTCACTGGAAAATCCCATGCTGCAAAAAGTGCAACATGGGGTGAGCCACTAGTCTTAGAGGGCTATCTTGAATCATGTTGTCTGCAAGTGTTTCTTGACAGTTGTTTTGTTCTGAGATGCATATATGGGGTTGTATTCAGGAAAAAATGGATTTTGTTGCTTTTTCCTCCAAGGGATGTCCTTCTGGAGACAGCAACTGAATTGCATGCAGCAGCAGAGTTCAAAGTAGCCAGAATCCATGCATCCATCTGAAGACTTTAAAATTACTTCACTGTCCAGCCAGATACAAGTTCAACTGGGCTAGTGAATCCCTTTTTGTGTGTTTTGTTGCTGTTGTTGTTGTTTTGGTGGTTTGTTTTGTTTTGTTTCGGTTTTTAGTATGTGCTGATGTATATTAATCTCGGAAGTGTCTGTGGGGATGGATTGCTCCTTCCTCTTGTCTAGGTAACTTGTTTATTCTGAAATAGTATATTATATTTGAAAAGCTTCTTTAAAAGTGTGATGGCATCCTTCTGTGGTGTCTGAGCATCTGCCATAAATGCCTGCATGAACTGAGCCCCCAGTTGAGACTAAAGAAAAGAAAGTCCTGCTTAGCAGTTGAGAATCAACTTGCTGGTTTTTAATTTACTTTTTTCTTCCTGCAACAGTGAGAGCCTTAAATAGTAATTTTGAGGCAGGGCTTGAAGTCCAGGTCTTCTGAAGGAGACCAGAAATAGCTGGCTTATGTTCGCTCACCATATAGGGCACTGTGCCAAATTCACTGCTGGTGTGAGCAGCTGTAACTTTGCCAGCTTCAATGAAAATATGAATTTTTAAAAGTCCATAAGCACGTTAGACACATACCTTTGTCTTTCCACAATTAGTTTTGTTGCTTACATAGCATGAGGCTTTCTGTAGTACATAATCCAATGCCTAAATATAGTAATTCCAATGCACTTGAGATCAATTAGATTTGTACTTTTAAACTCAGTTTTGTCTATAAAGATAATGTTATGTTGCTGAAGGGATTTGGTATTTAAAGTGTCTGAACAAGTCTAAGTGGCTCTTGGGCATTATAATTTTTATTTAGCTGCTTTTAGCCCAATCACTAATCAAATTAAAACCTACCATGACTGGTGTGTAAGTCAGAGCAGACGGTGGAGCGCGTTTAGCTGATAGTACTTAATTTTTTGGCAAGTGAGGTGCGAAGGTGGTGCTTTTGTTAGTGACAAAGAATGCGTCTTTTCTGGAAATTGAAAAGTAGGTTAAAGTGGCTTTTGGGGGACAAAGACATACATCCAAGGAGGTGGTAGTCCCTACAAAGATGGGCAAAGATCCCTTTGAAGTCTTTACACTATGAAGGCACTTTGCTTTAAAGGAAATTACTTTATTTGGTCTTGCTAAATAACGATCCTGTAAGAATAGTACTGTCGGTGGTGTGTATAGGGAGGAGGGGAAGGGTGTGAAAGAGCTGTCAGCTTCCCTCTAGGAAATTATTCCAGAACATACCCTCGGATCAGACCACCAGAGGGAGAATGCCTCATGTGGCAGCAATATGATCCAAAATGTAGTTTGTTTCCCATTTAAGACACCGTGCACGTTGAGAGAACCCAAGCTATTCTTTGTGCAATGCATAATTCTCTCCATGTTGGTGTTTTCAATTCAGACCCACCGTATGAGGTAACGAACAGGAAGGTGGGCAGTTTTCTGTTTTGTTTCATGTAAAAATGGTACATTTAGCAACGTTAGGGGCCTAGCTTAAAAAGAGAAGGCAGAAAATAATGATTCAATGGGAGTGCTTAGTGCTCAACTGTTCAGTCATGTTGCGAGGGCAGAAATCAACAGCAATATCAGCTAAAGAGAGTTCGTCTTGGTTCTTTATTTCCAGGACTGAATAAGGTCCTAATCAGGCTCAGGAAATGTCCGCCCTTTACTCTTAGAAACTTGTAAGAGTCTGTCAACTTGGTTTAAAAAAATGCATGAGTTGCATAGTGTGCTGTCAGATACACTCTTACACTTGTCTCAAACTTTGAATTGAAGTGTACTTTCCTCTAATTTTAAGTGCCAGCAATTTGCTTCACGCCATAAAAGATGAGAAATGGCTCTCATTCTCGAGTAGAACTTGTTCTGTATAAAATAGACATAGAAAGAGCTAGATGTGCTGAGGAAGCTAGGGGAGAGTGATGTAACAATTTTTAATTTTTTGTTTTAATTTAGTGGGATGTTATTTTTGGATGTCAAACTATGTGGATTGCGAGGGGAAAATGGAACAGAGCCAATTCTGTGATGAAACAAGATTGTAGAAGACAACACAGCTACTCTGCACTGCCATGCAAGACATAACTGGAGCCAAAAGAGGCAAAAGAGGAGCAGTTCTCAAGCCATGGTAACATCACGGGGGCCTGATATCACCAAATTCCCATTCTGTGAATTTAAATGCATACTGTGCTAGTTGTGTAGGTATAGTTTTCTCCTATGTCATGGACTAAGAGAGAAAGGAGCTATTCCAAAGTCTGATTCATCCTGGCATAGAGCTAAATTAGGACAGACAATTTGCTTCCTAGAAGAGTCTCAGTTCCTTCACCAGTTATGAAGGGACGCAGGCCACTTGTTAAGATGTGATGCCTAAAGAGTAAGATGGCCTCACCCACTTGTAGAGGCCAAGGAAGCCCGCTAATACTTGTTATTTTGACCCCTGAAGACTGTAATGAATTCAGCCCTGTCAGCTTGATTGGCTCATTGGATTTCATTTTCCCTGGCAAATGGAAGAATCTAGAGCTGATTTTGTTTCATGTGGAAGTCTGGTGGTAGACTAGAGAACAGAGAATTCGATAGCAGGCAAATACCACCTTTCAGTGTTTAGTAGTTGTCTTTATGAAGGCTGCACAGTAACTCTGGCTGCTTTGGCACGGCATTGCTTATGGGTTTATCTCCAGTGACAGTGCTGTGTGAAGAAGCACGTTAATGTACATGGTGATGCAGGCATGAAAACTGTGCTTCCTAAATTGCTTTGATCTTGGTCTCTTTGGTGATCTCAAAGCCGAGGGATGAGTCTCTTCTGGAGGAGCCATTCTGTTGTGACTGATGAAGAAAACAAGCAAATGGAGGAACAAGAGAAAAGAGGTTAAACTGGACAAAAGGCTTGGACCGAAATCTGAAAAATGCTTCCTTTATTTCTCTTTGCTTTACTCTAAACAAGTCTTTGATTTCTTTAATCTGACACTGGCTAACTTCAAACAAAATGAGTTTTCTTCTAGCTTGGTTCCCTTCTGCTTGGCATCTCTCTCCTTCCACACCTGCTGGTCCTTGGCAGAGAAGAACAGGCCCTCTCATTTTGCTCCCCCTTGGATCCCAGCTCTGCCTGCATGAGTGACAGCTGCTGTCTGACCATTTGGTCGACTGATGATTGTGCATTTGTCGAAGACTGCACAATGAGGTACAATACAAGTTAGACAATCTACAGATGCCATCCATCTGTTCTATCGCTGGCTTCTCGTAGAAACGGACTTTCTTCCATTGTCCTCGGAAGTTTCTTTTCTGGATCTCTTCTTCTGCTCTGAAGACAGTGAGCTTTTCTTCGCAGGTGGAGTTCTGCAGTGCTGGTCCTGGTCTGAGTGACTTCTCAGGCTTTTCGATATTTCAGAGCTACTCTGGCAGTCTGTTGGGGTGCATCTCATGTCTGTCTGCTTCCTGCAGGGCTCTGTTTATGAGCTGCTCTCATACGTCCTCACTACTTTCGCTCTCTTGTTTTCCAGGATCCATCTTCTGGCTAATGCTTCTCCGGTCATAACAGAAATAATGTCTACTGTCCTTCCCAGGGAGGTGAAGAATTAGAGATTTTTTTCCATGTGCAACAATGAGTGGTATTTCTAGCCATCATATTTGCCCTTCTCTATGTTATGAACTGTGAACCACAAAACATTTTTTTTGTCCCATCAAAGGAACAGTTGGGCTTCCTGGTCAATTTATTTATTATTTTTTTTTAAAGCGATTCCCTGAGGTTAGGACTTTAAGAGTCCCTAAAGCTGAAGGCTGCCACCAACATCAAGGAAAAATTATTTATCTCCTTCTGAAGAAAATCCTGGGTTTGGCTGGACATGCTCTCAGATGCCCAGTCTCTCCTAGGGTGCTTCCATCTGACCTGCCATTCTCTTTCAACTCTGCCTTGGGCCTACCTTACCTGGAGGCAGTTTTGATCCTCAGCGCTCCCTCCCCTCTCTTCATCCCTCCTCCCAAGCCACCACACACTCTTCAGCCAAGGCATATTTGGCAGGATAGACAGGAACTATTCCAAGAATAGGATCTTTATCAGTCAAGCAGTTGCTTGTCATCTTGTCCCCTCCTGATTTACAGGTGGCTTTGAGCTTCCCCGTCTGGCAACACAGGAGGCAACTGCTAACAGAGCCTCGTTGGTTCAACTCAATAAAACAGAAGAATTTGGAATGACAGGACGAAAGACCCCCTTTTTGCACTGTGGTAACCTGAAGGCAGGCTTCTTATTCTGCAAAATCTTGGAAATTGTGGTTGACATCAGCCTTGATGGAATGAAATACAGGTCCTGTCCAGCCCAAGGTCTCCTTGTTGTGTTTAATGTTTGATTAGTTGGTTCGTGGCATTGCTGTCTGTCTCCTGTACCTGTTGAGAGTATGCCATAGACTCGCTGTGCCAGTTTATCTACGTGAGCTTAATCTTTATTGACTTGAATTTTTCTGTGGTCTAACCTTTGCAGTTGGCCAATTCAGCTATGGCTGTACTTAGCTGCATGGCAAGTGTGGGTCTTTCTGCTTGCATTCCTAGCTATATGATAGACATGGGATAATTCAGATTGAAAGGGACCTCAGGAAGTCATGTGGTCCACCCTCCCCACTTTTAAAGCAGCGTCAGCATTGAATTCAGGCCATAAAGAGCAATGGGGTTAACAGCACTGGAAAGAAGGTGCAGAAGGCTGATTTGCTGATTGTGTGTATCCAAGTCCTATTTTGTTGGGGGGTGTTAATTGCTTTTTGGTGTAAGGGTTGCTCTTTGGACAGTGGACTAAACCGAGTCTGGTTTCCTGGGAAATTATGTCCAACAGGTTCCTCCCCATGAAGACTCCTAAGACTCCCTTAAATCGCTCTGGAGTACCCAATGTGCTATGCTGCGTCCCCCAACTTCTGGGTGGATGAGCAACCATCTGTGTTGTGGATTCCTGTGAAATATACCTTAACATCTCACATATCTCTCATATATTAGCATACGTGCTAACCAGACACTAGTTCACACATTTTGACTGGTAAACAGATGGGATAAACAACAAGCTACTGCTGAGCTCACTCTGTAGCCTTTGTTTTAGTGAGGCACTAATTCGTATTTCTGAACTTTGCATTGAATTTTTTGCACAAAATTTATCAGAGCATAATTTTTTAAAAAGCTTTTATGCCTCTGCCACATTTGGTTAAAATGGACTAATGGCCTAAAAAACCCCACTGTAGAAATCTGGAGAGAAGAATCAGTCTGGATATATCCATGGTAAGATCCTGAGCTTACATTCTGGTTTCAGTTTAGGAAAAAGTTTTAGTTCCTAACATAGGAGATCGTGAAGTCTGTAACGTAGGTGACATGCAAGGCATCGCAAGATCTGTGTGTTAAGGGAACAACTAGTCCTTTAGCAGGTAACTGCTGAAAAGTGCCTTAACTGTTGCCATTAAGTGTGCTAGAAAAAGCAGTCTATAGGGCTATCAGATATGAACGGAAATAAATTACAAATCCTTGGATAACAACCCATCTCCAGTTCTCACCAGGTTTTCCACCAGGCGGCTAGCATTGCCTCAGTCATACCTGGTTTAAAACTTAGCCAGGTAACTCCACTTGCAAGTGACATTCAATCAGACACTGGCTGAAATAATTGGGGTTCGCTTGGCCAGATAAAACAGAGACACTGAACTCCCCATGGAAGGTGATACAGCGTTATTCCTGTGCAGCAGTTCAAAGGCATAAATCTGAAGTAACTCTTTCCCAGGCTTGAGGGCTTAATCTTTATTACAGTGTCCTGTAGCAGCACGGAGCTCAGGGTGGCTTTGTTATGCAGATTTTTACTTGAAATTCTTCGTGGGGGCCCTCTGTTCTATGGGTACCCTCGCAAATGATACGTGTTTCGCTTGTCCCAGCACAAAAGACAAAGAATACTCCCTAAAATCAGACGATACTGGGTTGGATACGTGAACGAGGGGTTCGTTGGGTGAACAGGCTGATGTGACAGTGAAAGATGTGTTTTGGGGCCACATTATGCAGAAGGGGAAGTGTTGTTAAGCTGCAGAGTAGGAGTTGTGTCCTCCGGAAAGATTCCTATGGGAGTGGGGCACTGATGGGAAGGTCTCTTCCCTCCTTCTCCTTGCCCAAGTGTGATCCAGTGCTATGCTTCTCTCCTGCTTTCTGTCCAGATGGTGAGTGAGTGAGACTTTCTTGGTCTGTGTTTCTGGTATTCAGGCTAGCTCAGCAGTCCCTTTTGTATAGGAATAGAAAAATAGCTTTAAAACGTATTTAGAATAATATGGTCTTGGTCTAAGATGGACATTAGCTGTTTTTGAAGTTCTTAGGCAAGGAAGGAAAATACAAAACACTTCCCCAAGTATTTTAGCCACTGAAGTTCCTGATTCTCCAAGGAAAGCTCCCCCCCCCCCCCAATACCTCTATGAAATTTGGGGGTTTTTGCAATGTGGCTGTCATCTGAGGTTGGAGGAGCATGGCTACTGATCTCTTTTTCCAATACACAGATGAGGGAAGGTGCCTTGCTCATAACCCAAGCAGAGAAACAGTTAAGCATCTTAAGCTGTGTAAGCAAAAAAAAGAGAAAAAAAGTTGCCAACATATTTTTGACAAAAGACAGGAAAATGACAGGCTGTTTGGGGTATGCAAAAAATTTTTCCTTTCATACATATTGACAGCCAGAGGGGGGTTATTATTGAGAATATGGGTAAAGTTACTGCCAGTTTCTGCTGGTACTCATGTTTAAAAAGAAACTATGGAAACCAGGAGTAGGAATATTAATTAAGTTCAAATTTGGAATGCCTTTGCCAGGAGTGGCTGCATGAATTCAATGAAGCAGCCTGTTGGGTTGCAATTCACTATGTTGTTTGCAATTTAATAGAATGCTGAACTTTTCATAAATTAACATGTTGTTTCAATAATCTGATTAAAAGGTTATATGTTGATAAGATTAGCCTTAGCTGAGTTTTTTCCCCTTCTTGCTTAAAGAACCAGTGTATATTTTCTTTAATCAGTGTGCAGCCATAAACTGTGCCTTAGGAGCAAGATCACTGACTCATTTAGATTGTGGAAGTGCAGATGAAGTCAGTGCAGCTGTGACAGTTTACACCACCTGAGGGTGTGACCCCAGATTCTGGTGAGCATCTTAATTATAAAGATATTCCAAAAATATTGATTTTGAAAAAGATTTTGATTAGCTGTGGAAGTAGATTTAATCCTATTTTTATAGAATAGGATAGCACTGATGATACTTTATTCTCTTCTAGTTTGTCTTTTTCTTCCTCATAATTTGACTATATTACATACTGTATGCTTAAAAAAGTTCTAAACATATGTATATTTGTGTATCAATATACATATATACAGAGAGAGAGAAGGGGAGACACACAGGCTCATAAATAGATGCAGGAAGAAACCTTTGCTTGTGGAGGATCACCTCCTAGGACATTTGAGATATCTGCAATGGAAAGCTGAGTCGACTGAACACTGCAACATCCAGTTTAGAAACTCAGATCCACAAAAGTACCGGGGTGTCTAAATCCCATAGTTTTGAAGAGGCTTTACGTGTCTGAATAGCTTTAATGGGTCTGTGCCATCATTTGGCATACCTTAGTGCTCTGCAAGCGTTAGCTGATTCCACGAGGATGGATGTGAATGATGGGATGTATATTGTTTTCTCTGGTAGTAGCCAAAGAAATGGAACCACAGAACCACAGATGGAAATGCCTTCAAACAGAGCAGACAGGTCCTTGTTCATGTAGACAGCTACCTTCTCTGCCTGATTCCTTGCGTACCTTCTCCTCTACGTGGATTTAGCCACGCTCGAGTCCCACAACTGTTCATCTGTGTCCAGCTCTCCATATAACTTGCATGTGCAGTACATCAGTTGGCATGACAGTTGTTGAGCAGAAATAACTGAAGACCAAGAATGACATGAATTTTACATCAAATAAGGAAACCCACATAGCTGTTTGCCTGGAAAATCAGGTACTAAGCGGTGAGTTAGGGGCCAGAGCAGCCAGTTCTGTTAACTATTCCCATAAACCGTTCCCAGCTTATGACCCAACCCTGAGCTCGGTCCACTGAACTGGCATACACATTCAACATTAACATTTGTCGACCAGTCTTGCTCTCGCATGGCCTTTTCCAACAGCGAAGGAGAGACTTTGGAAGTGGCAACTCTAGCTTTGCCCAAGTGTCTTGTAGTTCAACCAGGGGAATGTAGGAGAAGTGGTGGAGGGGAGAGGTGGGGGACAGAGTAAGAAGGCTGAGAGTTGACTGTCTTGCATGCAGGAGGACAGGCAGAGTTATCCATGGGATGCTGCTCTGGTTTTGGAAGTAGGATAAAATGCATTCCAAGTAATTCTCTCAAGACCCTTCGTGTGAGAGGCAGGGATTCAGGAAGGCTGCCAGGTCTGTATAAGAATAGAGTAGCTGCTCTGGTTTTTAACTGCCTTACATCTTTGTGATAAGAATGGTGAGTGTGTTCAGAAAGCACTTATTAAGCCAAAAATAACCCCCCATTTTTCTGTGAAAAGCGAGTTATAAATATAATCGCAGTCAGCAGTAGTTCTCAAATCTAAATTGTGTGCTTTGCTGAGACTTTTTTTTTCCCCAAACAGAGGTAAGCAGATGGTGAAGATGCACTTCCCTGAGATGGTAGAAGGGAGGCAGCCTTGTTTCAAGTAATGCTGTTTCTGGGCGATAATCCAAAATGCACAGTAGGCAGAAGTTAAAAGGAAGTGCTTGCTTTTAGGTTTTTAAACTATATCCCTTAATCCTGGGTGATGATTGACAATCGTGATTTAGAGTATGAGGTGCCCCTTTCTAATCCGGCAAGTTTGATGTTATTTGCGTATCTAGTATGGCTTTATTCAACTAAAACTAAATGGGAGCCTGTGCAATTGATGCCACATTTCAGAGATGAGTCCTGGACTGGGAGTCTATTTACAGATTAGCGGATACACAGTATCCATAGTACTGGCCTTTTTTAACGTGCGTGTGTAATTTAAAGACTCCAAAAGGCAAATTTACAATTAAAATGTTTCTTGCTGGGTAAGAATACTAGTGGGAGACTTTTTACATAATTTAATTCACCGTGAAGGGAAGCAATATACAAGATTATATTAATCCTAGTTTGATAATTATAGTAAAATAAGAATACATGTTTGTATTTAATAATGATAAAAAAGCTATCATTTATTGCCTTTGTGTTTTTTATTATAACATATGTGCTTGATCTTAGTTTCAACAGAAATGCTTCTCCTCTTGCTGAAGTTTGCAGTAAGTGAATATAAAATGAAGAGGACAAAACAGTTAATGAGTATTTGCCCACGGTTTGTTATTTGTAAAGGTGAGGTGACACTTCTTATCTTCTGCGATCAGCAGCTTTTAAATCAATTTTGCTTAAAGAAAAGAAGTAACAGATCATGATACATTAGAAATGGCAAATAGAGGAAGCGTTTGAAAAAAGCTGGATAAACTTAAGCATGTAAAGCTTTGCAGCATCTTCTGCATTTTATAGGGTTTACTGTTGATTTACCAAATACAGACTAGCTAAGATGCACACTCTTGCTGATTGAAGCTTGGCATGTATATTTAGCATTAATCACAAGCAGCTGTGGTGGAGGGAAACCTTCTTTCTAGCCAGCCAGATTATATTAGATTAAAATGATCCATATGTAAGGTGTTGCAATACCTACTACTGGGGCAGGAGGGAAATCACATTATACTTGCAACTAGATTAACACAGGGATTGAGCTGACAAATAATTCTCTCCTGCTTTTTATTTTGTCAGGTGGGAGAAATAAAATGTTGCTACACCAGTGAACTGCCTCGACGAGGCATGCTTCTGTAATTGCTTTGGACGCACATGCCGGCTCCTCGAGCCCACGGAGGATCCCGGCAGAGCCCGATGCCGTGGGATATACGTGTTTAAACCCCAGTTACACAACCCCGTCCGCAGGGAATGCAGCTGCCTGTAAGCTGCAATGGGCCAATTAGTGGATGATGTTGGGTGCAGTTTTGCACCTTGGATGCTGGAGAAAGCTGACTGTCAGCCGGCCGAGGGGAGAGCCCGCTGTTGGGACAGTGCCTAGGGTAACATCAGCGGGAGAAATAGGCTGCACTCGATTATAATCTGGTGTACCATCCATCGTGAGAGTGTGCTACCATGAATGGGGCGTAAGCACGTGCTGTGTGCTTGCAAAACTCATCTGTGAGGGCAGGAATATTTTCCTTTGTGGCTTGAGACTGTCAGTGGAGGACAATACGTGATGTTTTCTGTACTGTCCTAGGGAAACAATAGCTCAATAAAATATTGCGTGGAGCTAAGGATTGGGGGGCAGGGGGGCTGAGCTGCATTTGCATAAGGCCAGTGTAGGAATTTGGCTGCCAGCGGGGCAGGGGGAAGCAGGGGGCTATAGAATTCAGTCTCTTGATCGTGAATAGCACCGGGGGCTCTGCGCTGAACTACAGGGACGGAGCCGTGGTGGGCCTGGGCATGCTTCCAGCACGCTCTGTCACAGAGGAAATTCCTCTCTTCAGTAGTTTTGTCTGAGCAAAGAGGACAGGGCCAGGATCTTGATTATCTGGGACTCTTGAGGAACCCATCTATATTGTCATCTTGTTTTCCTGATTTGTTTTAGATTTATTTTTTTCCCCCCATAACCTCTAATGGCACCAGATTTTGGGACACCATTGGACCCTCTCAGAACCAGGTCTAAGGCTGGATTCTGGCATCCATTCGTTCCTATGCTAAGAGCACCTCCTTACTAATTTCTGGTCTCGTGCATTGAATGTGAAGCTCAAAGCTGGCTCCTGCTCCCTGAAATGGAAAGCCGGTGTCTCATTCATACACCGGCAATGCAGTGTTGCTGCCCTGTGCTGCTCTTCTACCTGGTGAGCCAGCTGTAGCTGTCTTGAGAGAAGGGTCTTGGACTGTGAGAAGGGCCGTGGTGCTGTACCACAGCTTGGGTCCTGTGTCCCTGCGGCATCTTGTGCTCTCCCGGGGAGAGGCATATTGCTGGGTTGCAGCTGAGCGCTCAGCTTTTCCTGGTCCTCTAACTCAGCCGGTGAGATGTCGCGTGTTGGGAGAGAAAAGACCTGAGAGGTCTGGTCTGTTACTAGGAAATAAGGTCCAAGTGGTGAATGCCTGTGGAATGGGTGTTTGCCATCCACACCGAGTTGCTGGGGCAACAACAGGGTGACCAAAGGAGCAAGGGGGCTTGGTCAGAGCATACACCCAGCTGCGGTTTCGATGTTCGTTATTAGACCTGGATCCCTGCATGCAGGGTGGAATACTAGGATGTGTGATTACCCCTGGCCCTCTCCTGGCTCAAGGGGAGAGTGTGTTTGGGCCACAGTCCAGCGCTTCTGTTTTGTGCCTTGCCTCCATGCTGCTGGTAACAGACTTTCTCTTCTGCTCCTTTTCTTTTCTACTGGTTAGCCAAAAGTTGACTTCACCCGATAGCAACATGCTTTCCTTTTTCTGCTTTTTGCTTGTACTGTGCCCTCTCTCTTGTTGTCAGTCTGCTTCCTTCATCAGTCTGCTTCTCAGCTTATTTTTAATTTTCCACCTGGCTTGCTTCACCTAAGGTCTGGTGGCATAAGAAGTTTGTGTCCTACCACACTCAAAGAGCTCTAACTGCAGATGTATTATTGCACCCTTTCCAACATAAGGTCTGTATTACATATTTGAAGAACATAGTAGGGTCTGAGTGTTTATGCTTGCAGAGCTGGTATGGTCTCCAACCAAATCTTGTGGGTGATAATGCTCAACTAGCAGTTTATTTTAGCTTTAGTGTTCTATACACTAATGCATTTAATTGATGTGACAAAAATCTCTGGGTAGGAATTTTTAAAATGTGAGGCTTGCAGAGGAAGGCTCACTTGGAACCTAACCAATGTGTACTGCAACATATCTCAAAGATTCTGGCCATCTTCCTACCCTGTCCTGTTAAATATGATACCATGGGGCTATGTTTCATGCTTCAGGCCATTTACATGTGAAAAATGCAGGGGATACTTGGATGTCTGTCATTTTTTCCAGGCAGTGACTCCATTTTCGATGGGGTCTCAGGCTGCATCTGCAGCGTGTTGCTGCAGTATCAGTGTTCAGTAACAATGCTGCAGCTGGAGGCAAAGCAGGGCAGGGACTTCGAAGCACTTTCAGTAAGTCAGGAGTGCAAAGATCTGAAAGGCATCGGTGTTTGGACTCCTGATTCCACTCAGGATTTTTTGAAAATGAAATCTGTTGAGCTCAATTAAACCCTTTCCTGTTTAATGAATACTCTGGGTACCTGAAACACATGCCAGTAAACCTTAAGAACATATTCCACAGTTTATGGCTTCTTGTTATCTTTCCTTGCATTTCAGAGTACGACAGCAAGCTAGTGTGTGAAGGATCAGCTGAACAACTTTGCGGTAGCATCACTATTTAGGTATGAAATCAGAAAGGGCTTTCAAATGGTGCCTATGAAACGTCTGTCTCTGCAATTACTGTCTCTTCAGTTTAAGATGTGTATTTCTCAAGCAGAAGTGGTGGGAAAGAACTTTCATACTCCTATTTTCATTTGGGCTGGGTTTAGGTATGTGTCTACCTGTAAAGCCACATGTCCTTGTATCATAGGTGCAATGCAAGGGCATCTTCAGGAGGATGGAAGTGATAACTACAAGTGCCCAGAGCAACTTTTACAGGTTATAATCAGGAATCTGATCTCTCATAGCCTAGGACATGGCCCCTGCTTATAAGCTTTGGTAATGTGTTGAGAAAGGCAAACTCTGATGATGAACTGCTGTTTTCTTTCTGTGTAGGTAATACCTTGAACAGGACTTGCCACTGCTCTAAGATTAAACGTTGTTACCATTCTTCTAGGGCAACTCTGTTTCCACCCATGTGAAAAACATCTGTTTCTTGTGAATTTGTAGATATAAACAGTGGTGGTTTGGACAGTTGATGTCTTTAAAAGATGTCTTGTTCTGTACATCTCAATGAGATTTAAAAATAAATCAGAGTCTGAAGACTATATGTTATCCACGAATCTAATGAATGCATGTCTCTGAGAAATTGCAGCTTGCATTATATTTTGAGTTAATTGGCAAACAGTTACATAAAGAGATCATATTAAGGTCTCTGAAGGAGGAAGCTGGGTTAAGAATGAGCTTTCATCTTTAAATCTCCTTTTTCTGACTTTTTAAAAGCTTGATTTGTCAAGATGTAGTTGACTCTTCTGTTTTGTGTATAGATTTTTCTATCTTTGTTTTTTCTTTTAAACAAAGCATGTGGCGGGGAAGCCAATATAACATCAAAGCATTAAAATAAAGAGCTTTAAGGGAAGAAAAAGAGAGATGTTAAGATTAGGTGAATGAGGGAAGGCAAAGGTGCGGAGGAGATATAATCAAGTAAATAAAGACATGGCAGTGAACTGCTCTAATGAGACACAAGGCTAATTAAAGGAACAGATTTAGTTATTCTCAGATATTTTACAAGGCACAAGAATGAGGCTGACTGAAATCTCAGTCCTGCTGCAACTCCAAATTTTTAATTTTTTAATTTTTTTTTTTTTTAATCTTCCCCTATGAAGGCACTGAAAACCTCCCTGAGACCTGGCCTCATGAATCATGTGCTATTTTCCTTCTGGTGATGCTGTTTCAAGAAGTAGAGTACGTATTGTTTTCCTGGCCCTGCTTTCCACTTGATGTTTAGGGAACCAGATCTGAAACCTGGGTTTCAAACAATCTGCAGCCTCTACTCCGTCAGAAGAGTAGAGCCTGGGTCTCGCGTTTATTCCTGGATGAGCCCTATTTTAGGACTTAAATTGTGGGCCGTAGCATCAATTCCTATTAATCTGAGCCTACCTAGAAATGAAGTGCCTGTCCCTGGCCTGTCACTCCTATCCTGTGGTGGAGGTAGCAGCTTGGACCTAGTCTGCATCTCTTGGGCTATAGACTGGCCTATGGGCATATTGTTCCTTGACAAATCTCAGGAAAGGATGGAGAAAAATGGAAGCGCGAGTTGTTTGGACCATGCTGGGTAAAGGTCACAGACTTACTGTTTAAAGCATGAGCTGCAAAAGACTCATCAGCCAAATTCCGAGGCCTCCAGCTCTCCCCATCCACCGATGAAGGAACTAGACAGGCACTGCGAAGCTGTAGGGTCTCTTGGGACCAAACGCCTGGATGTTAGGCTTTGCAACCCCCAATTCATCAGTGCCTAAATGCTTCATTGTGTCAAATGTGTCAGCCTAAAAACCTGAGCGCTTGATCTGCCTCACCTGAAAAGGGAGCAATTTGTAAAGATTAAATTATGAAAATTGGGCTCATTCACGCTCAAGGCTGGGGACCGAAGGCACAAGGACTGAAGCTGCCTCTGCAGAAGTTAATGGCAAACCTTCCGTTGCCTTCCATGGTCCAGATTATTGTTGACCTGTTCTGTTATCATCAAAAAGGAAAGACCTCTCTGACAGGTTCAGCTTTCAGACAATTTCAGTTTCTCCCCCCTCGCACTCCTCACCCCCTCCTCCTTCCGTTCCCCTCGTCTTCCAAAGAAAACTCGTGCGCGCTCGCCTCTTTCGCCGCCTTGGCACTGTATGAGAATACGTGCAGCAAAAGGAAAGAAAGGAAAAATCCTGAAAGCCATGCTTTTCCCTGTAGGTTGGCACCATCGCTTCAGCTTTCATCAGCGGGAGCAGCGTGCCAATCTCACGCCAGCACAAACAGATGTGACTCTAGAGCTTTGAGTGTCCAATGAAAGAGGCATTACTCGCTGAACTACGCTCTGAAAGCGGCCAAATGCACCAGCCTTAGGATTTTCCATTGAGACAGACGGTTTCTCAGAGCTTTGCTTCAAGGTGCCTGGATTTTGGTTTTCTTTATTTATTTATTTTCCCTTCCTTTGTGCGCTGACATTATTCCAACGTTCAGCATATGATTTCTGTTTCATAAGAATGTTATCAGACCAGGGTAAGTGCATGGGAAGGCTGTTCGCCGCTCGCTGAAAACCACTATGTACATAATGCAGGACTGTATACATAGATGGGATGAAATGTATTCCACATGCATTGGGAGCTCACGTGTATTGAAAATTTGTGCAACAGATAAACTGTATTTTAATTTCCACAAAACCAGCCAGTTTTCATGCTATTTGAAATATATAAAGCAGTAAAATACGTACGATTCAGTACGCTCCGCTGAATCAGAAAAAGGAGGTGCTTAGTTGGCAAAACCACTTAATCCAGACATCTACAAGGGAAATCATGTAAGTCCAACGATGCTTAGTGGCAATGAGTGCCACTTAATAGGGATTGTAGTTCTGCTTAACTGGGACACCTCCAGATGCTTTAGTAGGCTTAGTGGAACGGGGTGAACAATTTGCAGGCTGTATTCTTCCGAACACCTCCCTTTTTCTGATATGCAAAAAAAATCACCGAATGGCCTGCAATATTGGGGCTATTTGGTCCTCAGAATTTTGCAAAGGCTCCCTATGCTTGCTCCTTGCATGGCCTGCATGTTGATACAGTAAGAAATCACTGCTTGCTCATGAGCCTGAGCTGACAGTTGGCCACAGTGGATTAGCCAATTTTTTGTAAGACTAGCGGGATCTCCTACGATCATCTGTCCTGACATCTGACCTATATTAGCTGGAGAATTTCATCCTGAAGTCTCTCCATCAGGACCATCAATTTTAGGTTGAAATACAATTCAGCTTTTGTCAGGGTAAGAGTCACAAAACTTCCTTCTTAAGTGATGCCTTCCTGCTGTTCATGCAATAAACATTGAATTAAAGACGAAATCCCTTCAGACCCAGAAGCCTCATACCAGGGTGAGAGAAGAAACAGTTCTTAAGTGATGAACCATATTGAGAAGCAATGATGTAGCTGATCCATGGTCTTCCAGACAGGATCAGTTTTGTTTAAAACATTCTGGAGAGGTGTTTTTTTTTTTGTCTAACCTGGCTTTAAAAGCTGCATACGCAATGATATCTTTTGGCATTATTTCACTGGTTTTCACTAATATTGCTACATTGCTTAAGGGCTCCAATGGCATTGGATGTCCTGTTCCACAAAGCAAAAGGTAAATATATGCTAGGAAACTATTTGCTAAATAACTTAGGGTCTGGAGAGACTGAACAGAAAACCAAAAGCAAGTGGTAGTATCCCCATTCTACACAGGGAAAGCTGCATCTTGGAGGCATTAAACAAGTTCTTCAAAACTCAGAAGCAAGATCGGGACCTGAACTCCTGCGACTTTGCAGCCTAGTCCTGTCTTAACTGCAAGACTAGCTTTCTCCTGAGATAAGGAATGCTCAAGGTAAGATTAGATCCAGAGACTGGAAAGCACGTTGAATGCTGAGCCGTATGACAAGATGTTCTTGTGAATTTTTAATTGTTGGCTGTGTAGACATGCGTGTAAGGCAATAACCTGAGGAAGTCTGTCCTACATTTTGGAAACTGTTGTAGTTTTGCAGCTCTTGGAATGAGTCTCAAGTGAAAAATCTGTTCTGTTGCACATTCCCTATCGTGTTCCCTCTAGATAAAGCTTTAAACCTGTCAACTTAGTGGCTGTTATTCCAGGAACTTATCCTTGGAACCAACTGACAATATCCCTAATATTTGGCTAGAAAGAAATCTCTTCTGGGAAAGACTAAGATGGTGCAAGCTGATCACAAATTGATAGTTGTCTGTTTCCTTGTTATACAAATTCAATGCTCTGTGATTTTTCTACCAGGAAAAAAAAATAAATAAAAAAATCAAGCTAGTCCCTTACAAAATAACTTTGAATCTTTTAGCAGCTTGAAGTTAAAAGTTTCTTTTCTCTTTTACCTGGTTCATACCTATTGGTTTCTTCTTATAATTACCAGTGTAAGTTTAATTCCCAGAAACTAAAACTGTGTTAACTTGTTTTAAAGAATACATAAAAATGGAGTTGTACTGCTGTGGTTCCCTACTCCATGGAACCTCCCTGGTGGGTAGGCTGAAGTATCAATTCTGTGGAAAGTAGGATTTTAGAGAGATTTTAGAGATTGGATTCAGTAGAAGAGATGAACATAGCTTAATATTCGGTAGACAAATGGCTTCAGCTCTAGTGGCAATATTGGCGTACTCTTAGTTAAGAGCGCTTCCATTGCAAAGGTGCTCATAAATTTCTAAGCTTCTGCTTTGCTGTCAGCAACCATGTGAACACTTGCAGTCCCTCTCAGCGCGAAGTCAAACAGTGGAGTTAACATCACCAGCGATGTAGCTGCGGAGCACCCCGAGAAGCTGTTCCTTCAGCCTGAGCTCCTACTGCACCCCCTATGGAAGGAGTTCCCATCCTCTTCCCTCCCAGCTCCCCAAAAGGGCTGGCTCTTCTCTTACCCTACACTTCCTGAAGGTCTTCAAGCATCAACCTATAGGTGCATTGAAGGTTAACTGTGCAGGTGATTATTGAGTTAAGGCTCAGACACAAGCTTAACTAACTGTAGATACACTGCGAGTCACTGGGAGGGTTTTGAAAATCTCACCTTAAAGGTCCAACACAACTGCCATGAACTCCAAGTACTGACTTCAGTGGAAACTGGGCTGGACCCTTAGCAAGGAATTCTGTGCATGTGGTGCAATAGATGTTACAGTGTTTGTTTGAAAATCACTTTTAAACAGGCATGATGTGCTGAAACACCATGTCTGTGTATTTGGAATAACT
Source organism: Astur gentilis (assembly GCF_929443795.1). Classification (NCBI taxonomy): domain Eukaryota; kingdom Metazoa; phylum Chordata; class Aves; order Accipitriformes; family Accipitridae; genus Astur; species Astur gentilis. The sequence goes on from NC_064904.1 coordinate 18,278,875, forward strand.
GAGTGGGAACAAATGGAGAGCCTTCTTTTCTCCTAAGGAAAGACAGGACAGGGGAGAAAAGCTTCAGTTAAAACTAATTCATGTTTTTCCTGTGATTTGGATCTAGATCCACATTGTATAATATCTCCTCCTGTTCTTTTGTTCATCTCAGGTTTGAAATATTTCTTCAAGTCTGTCCAGTGTGAGGTGAAGTCCATATTTCTAGAGAAGGATTTTTACTTTGATAGGGGTGTCTTAAGGGCTTTGCTGCTGAAATGGAAGGAAAAGTCAAATTTTGTGCATTGCAGCCTGTAATTTCTTAGGCAGCTCTGTAATCAGCTGCCTTCACAACTGGCGCATACAAAATGGATGTCTAATGGTTTCTGTGATTTTTTACTTCGCCCCTTGGGACAAGTCAGGAGCTGGACCTGGCTATCAGATCCTTTTAAATTGTGTCCAATTGTGAAGTCTGGGGGAGAAATAACTTTCAAAATTTAGGAGCTGCTATATTGGAACTCAGCTACAAACTAATTTTAATTTTTTTGATAGTGGCATGGGTCTTAAGATGGGTTATGGGTATCCTACAAAGTGTAATTCATTGCTTGTATTTGGCCCTTACCTACCTGTAACTTCAGAGGGCTCATATCTAGCAGCAACTTCTGTGCATGGTTATTTGTCCATTCCTTTTCAAGTTTGTAATTTGCTCGTTCTGAGCCGATAAGTGTTTGCTTGTATGTATCTGCATGTATCAGGTGTAGATTCACTCAGAGCTTAGGAATGATTAAACAACCATTATTAGTAAGCGGGACAGTGTGTGTTCCTACACTGTATGACAGCTGTGCATTGCCTATGTCCCCCTTTCAGATTTAGAACAGAGCTGCGCCGATGCATCCATGGAATAAACAAATGCAGTAGCACTGCTGGTAAGGAACTGCAAAAGAAGCTGTTTGCTGATGAATTTACGTTGAAAAAGGAACAGAATTTTCCACTGAATGTATAAGCTATTAATTATGTTGATGTAACCCCCTCTTTTGGAATGATATGAATTATTTTATCTACCAGACATTGATTAAGATCTAAGAGAGACAGCAACTATCCCAGGTTGGACCAGAATAATAAATCAATAATGATTAATAGCACAGAATGATTTTCATGCGCAGATTGTCTGTTTGGCAGGGAGGAAACCTGAATCGGATGTCGATTCACCAGCAGGATGTGGAGACCCCTTATGGGACTGTAGCCACTGCATTAGTGCTGCCTGATGAAATAGAGGGAAGGAAACTCATAGCCTTACACTTTCCTCTATTTCCAACCTTTTTGTGACTGGACCAGTCTAAGCGAAGTTAGCCAACACCTACGATGATAACATAGTCCAGCTGATGGCAATAGCAAAATTCCTATGGACCTGGAAGCGCAGAAATATTCTGCATCCAATGGACTACTGATATGATCCAGATGGTAAATGTAATGCAAGGAAGGGAGGTGTACATGGGTGGCTTGATTCTCATCTGAAAACTCCAGATTTCCTTACCCTTCAGTGGAAATAGACCTGATTTCCACAATTAAGTGAGAGACAGATGCGTATGCATGTGTAAGACTACATACATATGTTTCAGTCCATATGCAGTATCAGTGGAAACATGTATCTTTGAATAACTTCTAGTCCACATCATATAATGTGATGTGCAATTTGCATTTGGTTAGATAATGAAAACAATGTTTTATGCCATGATGATCCCAATTCCATAGCTGACTGCATGGTCATTTAACAAATCTTTCACAAGCAGGAGATCTCTTTAATGAAATTGTCCCTTTTCTCTCCCTTTTGCTCTTGCTTTAATATGCTGATGAGACAAACTGAGCAGTGGAAAACATGTGAACTTTAAATTATTTAGAAGTCGGTATGTTTGAAAGTCAACTGCTTTATAAGCCGTGCTGACGAAAGGTCTCCCAGTTAGTCCAGAGAAGTTTTTTTTGCTGTCATTTCTGTCCTGTTAATTTGAGCAGAAACTGTAATTAGATGTAAGTGGTCTTGTTCCCACAGAAATGAATGGCAGCATCTGGAGAGAGACAACCGTTCCAAATGCTTTTGGCTACCGGCTCTCTACAAGTTAGCAGTATGGAGCAAGGGCCTGAATCCAGACTTCTGTCGGCCTAATTTTATATCTGTGGAAGCACAACACTAAATCCAATATTCAAATGCCATGCCGTGATGGGTGTAGGACAGAGTACATTCCAGACTTTTATGTTGCCTGCTCCTCTTGGGAGGCCAATCCTCACTGCATCTCCGGGTGGGATTGGATGCGTTTCTCCAAATGATCAGGGCTAGGGAAAGGAGGGATGCTGGGGCAAAGGCGCTTTTTTTTCTTTTTTTTTTTTTCTTTTCTTTTTTTCCTTCCCCTCTCCCTTTTCCTTTTCCATTTCATTATCCAGTTTGACAGTATCTGGGCTCTGCTTCCCCAGACAGGAGCAAGGCTGTGTTTGTAAACAGTAATTGAGTTAAAAGATGTTTTGTGTCAGAGCTGAGCTCATTTCTTTATTTGGTTTCTCTGCAGAAGGGCTGCTCCTGTTCCGAGGTGCGGCTGCTGCCGCCGCAAGTGTCTGCCTTGGAGCGCTGGGTCTCCACAAGGTCACGCAGCTCCTTATCGCCACCAAAATACGTCTTCAATGAGCATTTATCGTAATCAGCACCAGGGTGTTGCATTTTTATCAAAGTTTCTGTCCCCTAAAGGAGAATCAGACTTGAAGCTGATAGTGCTATTTGGGAGTAAATATTTCCATTCAGCCTTCCCAATTAATTGAAATGGGATGAATTTCTTTCCTTTCTTCAGCTTTTTAAACTTATCTTTCTTGTCATGTTCAGTAATAACTTGCAGTCTTTCAGAAGGATTTTCATCTCTGGCCAACCGCTATATGCAGCTAACTTTACCTTGTGCTACATGGCATTGCAACATCCCTCACTTGACACCATGTGTGACAGCTACACGTGCAGGACAAACGTGATGGCACTTCTAAGGCCCTTTTCTTAAACTTTCCTACCATGCAAAGCCAATTCTCTTGTTTTACCTTGCTAACACCGATGATAACGTAGCCTTCTCTCTGCTTGCTGCTCTTCTCTGGGGCTGTATCTAGTTTCTTTAAAATATGCAAAGGGAGGGGGAAGGAATTTAGACTGAAATTTTTTAGAGCTGCCTGAAAGATTTACAGGAATGGTTCCTATGAGTCTAATGGGACTTGTGTATCTAAACCCTTTCAAAACTCTCAAATCTCTGACTTCTGTTATGCAGGCATCAATGATGGCCCAATAAATGAGGGGAATTGAGATTTACAGTTGAAGGGTTGTCTCAAACTTACTGTTGTGTACAAAAGAAAATACAGTGTTTCTTCCCCAAAGCCAGGGTGCTTACCCTGAGTGCAGAATGAAAGTCTGAGCATTTACAAGTAAATCTGTTATTCAGTGTGGGGAATTAAATTAAATTATTCATCCTTTAAGAAATTTAGGAATGTCAGACTCTTCTTTCCTTGATAACTTCAGTAATACGGTGGTAAAGTCACTTCAAACTTGTCATATGGCTAAGGTTCAGTGACATCTTTTCTCTGTACATTTGACACTGTTGACTGTGTACATAAAATTATTATGCAGTCACAAATAGGTATATTCTGTGGACAATGATTCATACTGTTAGATGTAAGGAATAATCTTTCTATCGCAAAATCATCTTTTTACTGCTGGTTTTGCAGACACTAGAAATCTTTGCTGTTATAAGTTGCCCTCTTTTCTCTCTGACAAGGACACGCTGGTAGTTCTCTTCAAAAATTCATGGACCCCTGAATTTTGCAGAAATGCTCGATTTTATTTCTTTGTCTTCTGGTTGTCTGCGAGGGTGAATGCCTGTAGCACGGCCTTCCCAGAGATGCTTAGTTGGCCTTTCTTCAATCACACTCGGTGTTTGCATCCTATTGCTACAATTTGGATTTTATTATGCTCACTCTATTTAGCTGTTCCTATATTTTCCATACTCTCCTATTAGATCTTCTACAGGCCCACGGTCTGAACTTGGGATTCATATTAATGCTATATTTTGAAAGGAAGGGGTTTTTGCTTAGTCAACATCTAGATACAACCATCCACATAAGAACAAGAAGCCCTGCTGCTTTCCAGTTTGGTCTTTTTCTAACATTAGTGATGGTAGTCTGAAGAAGGCTGATCTTGACTGGCATTTGCAAGGCCTGTTTAATGATCCATGAGAATCCATGATCACAAGCAGGAGGAAGAGTAGTTAATTAATTTTTTTTTGCTTGGTTGTTAGGAGACTGAGAGCGCTCTTCTTATATTATTCCCTTGCACAAATGCTATTGGCATGGGGATGTAAGCTACCTGAACTATTTACCTATGATTAGTGAAAGCTAGATAGGCTTATCCAAACCCTGACCTGCCTCTTGCCATTTCTTCAGGCATCATCGTATTCTGGTGGAGGCTGTTTCCGAACGGAAGACGACTTTCAGTGATTATAATGTAGACTGCAAGAACAGAGAGATGGTCTAGGTGACTAGACTCTTAATTATTGTTTTAATGGGATGGTGTGAATTCCTTTGTGAAGGGGTTTCTCTTCATTACTAGAGTAGCAATTTAGTTGGCTCTCTTTCCAATAGCCTGCCTGGGAAGTTGGAGGACAGGGGTGAGACCCACGGGGGATCCCTCATGCGAGCGCTGAGGGGGACAGCAGCTCTAAGACCATTTGTGCTGTCAGAGCAGATGCATGGCAGCACCGCTGAGAGGTCAGAGATTTGGGAATCCAGATGTTTCTGCTGCAGGGGAGCTTTGCCAGACTCCAGTACAGCATTGTGGAAGGAAAGCAAGGGGTGGCCTGAAGCCCTCTGACCCTGCGCGCTCGGGCTCAGTCGTATCACGGCATCCCACCGGGTAGGCTGATGGGGGGACAGGAGGAGTGTGGAGAGCACCTACACCGTCAACTCCAAAAGCCTCCGAGGCTTTGCAAGGGAAGTGATCTGAAATTACTTCTGCAAACAAGCTTGCCTCCATTAAAGAATTTCCTGGGATACCACGGGTGACATCTCCAGCAGCTATCAAGTATCACTTCACTTTCAGTCCTCTGTCTAGACCAAATATTAATGGCTTGAGATAAATACAGTTCCCGGTGATTTAGTCTCTGTTGCTGTAAAACCTGCCCCGTTCAGGATGTCTCTTAGTCCTCTTTGTCCCCTCGAGTTGTGAATGTGACAGAGCAAGCATAGGGGAGGCAGGAGAATGCCAAGAGGCAGAAATATCTCCAGTCATTCTCAGCTGTGGAATGTACTCCATAAAAAATCCTTTGCCTTAGTGTGTAGTAGAGGTGGGTAGTAGCTAAGGTGCTGCTGCTAACTGAAGAATAGAAGAGACCTCCCAGGTCACAGAGTTAGGTCACCTCCTGACCCATGCCGTGATGTGCTGTAGTGCCATTCATAAACAGATCAAGGTCCGTTTTAATCCTAGCTGGGGTTTGTTTTCTTGGGTGGAGGGGTAGAGCTGTCCTGCCAGTCCACTTAGCCAGGCAACTCTATACCCTCCCCGATCTTACACTCCAAAACCTTCCTCTAATTTCCAGTCTAAATAAGATCACGACTCTCTTATGCTCATGTGCGTTACTGTCCTTTAGCTTCAGTAGTTAAACAAACAGATTTATTTACAGCAGATCTATCCCCTACCAGCCTTTTTTGCTAAGGCTGAAGAATTATGCTTTATGTGCTGTCTTGCCCCGTCAATCCCTGTGACAAGGCACGATCCTACTTCTCAAAGAGTTATTGGATATCTGAAGCTGCTTTAATAAGAAGTCACTTAGCTTTTCTCTCCACCAGCTCTTGCATTATTCCCTGAACAAAGCCACTTTGGTCTGCGGAAAGTCTAGAATTCGGCTCAATGTCAGAGTGACATCCAGTGGAAGAGCGGTAGAGCATCTCTATAGCACACCCACCTGGCAAAATCTCGGTTGTCATTGCTTTAAATTTATTTTATTCTTGCTCCACTGAGCAGGGCAAAAACTTGCCAAAGTCAACATGTGATGAATGAAATGGCTTTCGTTGTAAGACCTGTCAATACACTTCAGCTTCCTTACAATAAAAGGGTGACTCCTTTGACGTCTGGGACTTGCACCTGTCCTCCTTCTGAAAGCAATACATTCTCGATATGCTGAAATGCCACTCTTAGGAAATCAACAGAGTTAATCTATTGGGAACACTAAGGTCTCAGGGCCAGCTGTTCAGCTTTTCTTAGTATCATAGCTCCATTGATCTAAAGCAGCTCTGATGATACGCACTGACTGCTCATACCAGATAAAATCCCTTTTTTTAGTTATTTTGTGCAAGGAGAATAGTGATTAAGGCTGATCTGGGAACAAAACAAAATGGATTATCATAATAAGTAATAACTGGGAAAGGGGAGGTCTCTATAGTTTGGCCGTTTAATGTTTAACTTTAAGTGGGAAGGGGTGGGGGGAAGCAGGAGATGCTCTGGGTTTTTTCTGCCCATATTAAGTAGGTGGTGGGCAAAATGAACCTTTATTTCCCATTTCCATGGGGTTCCCACATGGTTTGCTTTTCCCCATGAGCCACCAGCACCAGTATCTGGGACTCGGTCCCCTTCCCTTCCCCTACTCACAGGGTTTGGTTTGGTCACTGGGATATTTCCTTCAATGGGTTGTAATGACTCCTGATGGTGGGCAGGCAGCGGTCGCTGCTTCAAGCCCATGGCAAGCAGAAGGAGAAATGTCAGTTATTGACCCATTTATCGTGATGAGGTTTTATCATCTTTTTAATTCTCCAAAGAAGGTGTTTAGCTTGTGGATCCTGGAGAAGTTGTGGGATGCTGGGAGGATCTTTGACCAGGAAGATTTCCCCATCTCTTCCAAATGTCTTACAGGCAAACAAGAGCTTAATTCACTTGAAGAAGCACCAAGTGTTTAAGGTAATTTGAAATCCTTTATCTGTCAGTATTCTTGACAGCAATCAAGCACAATAGAAAATAAATAAATAAATTAAAATCCCGTAGCCATGGAAGCACACTTTAGATCAGATTTCTATTTGCATGCTTCATACATATACATAAAACATATTTCATGTACCAAGTTAAATAATGCACAATACTTAAACTATTCTTACTTTTTATCCTTTGGTTATTGTAATTACAAGTAATTTTGTGAAGGATTTTCTATTTTTAAGAAATCACACTTTTGTACTTGATCCAGCTAACAGGATTTTCTTACATTACTTCATAAAGAGACCATCTTTAAACTTCTAATGTTATTTCTTATTCATTAGTACATATGCCTGTAGGGTATGTTCATAAATGGGTTAAAGTTACAAAGTTATGCTTATAAAAGCTCATGGTAATTTGGAGTATCAGGAGGATTTATTAATTTTGAAATCTTAAAAGAGCAAAAGCTAAAATGAGATTGGATTAAGTATATTCTTGCATGCAGTTATTCTAAACACCCTTAAGGACCGCAGACTAACTTACAGAGGACATTATGCAAATATGAATATATCTCTAAGTGCCTCATAGGCTTGCTGATGTAATATTTTACATGGTTAGTTAAGTACATCAAGTAAAAGGTTTGACCTTGATATACTGTAAAAGGTACTTATCCCACAACACCCAATTGTTTTCAGTGCCATTGTGAAATATATCACTCAAACGTGCAAACAATTTTGTGCGTAAATCTCATTAAATGTAGCTCCAGCAGCCAAACAGCTGTCCACAATACCCGGTCTCTTTAGAAGACCAAAGAACTGCTTTATAATTTATCTTTATCAAAATGCTGTTTCTATTTATCGACAGTACCAGGCTGTACTTATGTAGCGAGATGACAATTTCTTACGAGGACAAATAGAGTTTCTAGGCTTTATTACTGGCACCTGTTCCCATTACACAGTTCAATTTTATTTTTTTTTGAGGACATATAGAAGGTGGAAGACTACAATGCCCTAAAGGCAAACAATGTTTTGGGGAAGGAAAACAAGTTCCAGTTTTGATCTCAGCTCGGAATTTCTGCAAATTCTTGGATTTACTTGTCTCTTTGATTATGCAGCAATAAGCTTGACTATAGGGACTTAAACATTATGTTTTCCTGTATCTTCACTCCTTCTGCCCCATTCCATTCCATATATATATATATGTGTGTGTGTGTGTGCGCGTGCGCGCACGCGTGTGTATTTATATGTATATCCATTGAGGTGGTAATGAAACAGAATAGAAAAATGGATTGCTAAATATTTGTGTTATCTTTTCTGTATGTGTATCTGAAGGGAAGATTGGCTGATGTGGCACCTGCAGATTACTTTAGGGTAAATCCTTGTTTGTTCTGTTTAGCATTTTTGTGGTTATCACTAACTGAACTGGAGGGAGAGACTCTGTAGAGGGATGGGGTAGGTGTGGATTCCTTATATTAATCAGATGGAAAAAACAGATATTCAGTCTTGCACACCAAGATATCAACCCCCTTCTAAAGTCTGTATCGTATCAAGCAGTTCCTGTGGGGTTCAAGCAGTAAAGAGTATAATCTCTCTCGAGTTCCTCCAAAGTGACCGAAGTGCTCCAAAAATATTTATGGCACGTCATGCTGAACTGTAAATACCCAATTAGGATTGCCTTTCTCATGTGGTGGGTTGACAGTGATCAAATAGTTGCGGGTATAACAAAAAAAAATAATTAAATAATGCAGTTTCATTGGGGTGATGTTGGTGGTGTGCGACATCGCACTCCGAGTAGTGTTTTTTCATTAGGTCCATCTTAGGAAAATGATGAATTAGCTGGGAAGTACTACGGAGAATATTTCATCAGCATTTGCCAGCTCCTTGGGAAAACTTGACCTGCTGGATGTGGCACAGAATGAAATATTATCCCAGAAAAAAAAACCCAGAAGAGTACAACCTTGCATGAGTAAGAGCTATTTCTGTGACTGCCTGCCATGTTGTGGTTTTTGCTCAGTGGAAAAAGCCAGTGGTTTCCAGATCGGATGAATGGCTCTTAGCTCTTCTGTATAGTAGCATGTTACTTTCAAAACTGAGATTGTGTTTTGCGGTAAAACATTAGCTCTCAGATCCATTTGGTTTAGGGGTCTCCTATTTTGAAGGTTATGTCCCCTGAGAGGAGAAGAGTTTGGAGGCAAGATGAGATTTGAGAAATTATGTTCCTCTCTGAGCCTTACCTGTAAGGAAGCCTGTAATGGTTATGTACCATCAAACGGATGGCTCTCGTTTGCCTAGCACTTGAAATGAACCTATTTGCATGTCACAAAGACACATCCAAAAGCGCATGTCAGTTTGTCCTCTAGAGAATAAATGGAATAGAATAGCCATGTCTAAATATTCTTTTCCTTGTCTGTCTCCCTTCTTCAGACCAATATTTCTGTGTTCATACGGGTAATTCTGGATATCCATTTCTTCTGTTGGCTGTATCTAACCAGAGTAAGCCTGCTTGCTAAAGGATAATGAAAGAAGCTATGTTTTGGGAAGGCTACTGATTTCTTTTGCTTTCACTCGGAAAATATAATTACTACAAAGGATAGTTTTACTAAACGCAGAAGTTACCACTGGGATCTGTGAGGACGTGGTGCCTCTGAACAGAAGCTTCCATCTCTGCAGGCGTGGATGTTAATAAGGAAAGGACTGATCTTTAATGAAGTCTGGTACTTGAAGTAATATGCCACACACATCGTAATTTAGGACCTGATCCACAAAAGTGGGGTATTTGGATAAGCAGTTGGGTGCCTCGTGAATTTACAAACACAATTAAACAGATTAGGTTAGGTTGGTAACTCACTGGAAATATTTGTTGGTTCCTTTTGGCATCTGTCTGCTACTTTGGTCTCCGAGAAACCTGCCTGAATGTGTCTTAATTCTGCATGGTGTTTGAAAGAATTTCTTTTCTTAAGATGAGTTAATTAAGTAGGTTCTCAACTATGCTTTTTTTTTTTTTAATCCCAGTGTAATGCTATGTATGAGCACACTACATTTATCCTTTTTATCTACTAAAACCTCATAAGCAACAAAAAAGTCATTATTAACACATTCATAATGCACACACATAGACAAATCCTGTATAGAAGCACATGCAATGCCGTACATATGCACATAAAGCAGCAAGTGGTATTCCTCCATCCAGATCTAACTCATTTGAAATTCAGATTGGGGGGGGAAATCACTGAAAAGATAACTTATCGCGCTACTGAAGATAGCTTTTCTTTTCTTCCCCCCCCCCCCCCCTCACAGTGCTGACTGTGGGTGCACGAGCTGTTAAAAATCAAACCAAAGCAAAATATAGATCTCTTAACGTGAGAATAAGTACAGTGCAGTTCTTTAGGGTCCTGCAGATTTGTGTTAAGGGTTTCCATGTACATTCGCTTTTCTCACTTTCAAGATGACTGGAGAGGGAAAGATCTTTGTTTTGAACTGAAGTAGAAAACTGCAGGGTGAAAGAACAAGATTCTTCCACCTGTGCTAGAGAGGCAACACAGCTTAATACACAGGGACCTGGGTGGAAAGCCAAGAGAGCTGGGGTAGATTAACCTCAGACACACGCGGCCGAGTCAGTGAACATAATGTGTCTGTATGTCAACTGGACGTATACAGCTGTGCTAGTCACCCTGTCGTTCTGGTGGGAAGCAAAGATGCTTTCAGGGTACAACTCAGTTGACCAGCTTTTGATAGCTACTTTAAGAAAAAGTGAATTGCACCCTATGTTCCACTGATTTTTATTGCCTAGATCTTCAGTGGCTTTAGAGAGAACCCAGACTCGTTAGCTTAGATGTAGCCGTGTACTTATAGGCAGAAAAACATAATGCTGGCTGTATAACTAACTTATTTTTATAATCTTATAGTTCCTTCCATCCTCTGCTTATCCTTTATGTTGTAACTTTGAATTAGGGTTCATCTCTGGCACTATATGAAATACAATAGGACATGATGCTGATTCCAGTTGGGTTCATCTCCGGCACTATATGAAATACAATAGGACATGATGCTGATTCCAGTTGGGCTTTCTTGGTGTTGCTGAAATGCAAATAACATTTTTATATTTTTTCAAGGAAGCGTAGCAAATATTTTGCACAAATTACAAAACATCAGATGTTTCCTCAAAGTGAATGCCTAGTATCTGGGAGATCTATAAACTACTAAAAGTGCAAAAATGAAAGTAAAGCAAGAACCACGCCAACCCCCCCAAAACCAACCACTTTTCAGGAGAGCCAAATCTACAACCAGTTTTATTCACTTGACCCTTCCGCTTGTAATATGTTGGCAATGCCTTGATGATGTGACATCATGTCTGCCTCCTCGTCCTGTTGTTGGGATGCCTGTGGGTGGGGGCACTATGGGAATTTGCTTATCCATCTTGCTGATATCGACTTGCATCCTACCGTCAGAAGGTTAACGTATAAAGGAGCTGGCTGGCTCTCAGCCTTATTATCGTGGTACTGTAAAACAACGCAGCTGCATTGACTTGCACCGGCTGAGACTCAGTGCTCCAGAATCTTTATGAAACAATTACTAGGAATATATCAATAGCAGATGATTAGGTCTTGTGGAAGGAAAGGGTCTGTAACACTAATATATCGGCTCATGGCTGTGCTTCCAAAGAAACTGATGACAAATCTTTCTGATAACTGGGATTTGGGGGAAGGGGGTGTCAATGATGATAACTGAAAATTGGCAAAAATGCTTTTGGTCACATACTACTTTTGAAAAATTTTAATATTCCAGGTAAAAAATCTCTTTAGGTGGAATTAAAGGTCTTTGAGCCCTAGGTCTTAGATATTTTTTTTTTAATTAAATTTAAGTATATTTTGAAATGGGAGCATTGGTTTCAGAGGGACCAAAATATTTAGTTTAGAAAGTATTTTTCATCAAAACAATTTATGATAGTTGCATTAACTTGCTGTGCAGTTTGGTTGACCAGCTTGTCTCTCATGAAAGATGTGTTGTGCACAAACATCCTCTGGCTCTTTTCATTTCTTCCGTTTCCAAGCTCATTGTCAATGTCTGCAGGTGTCCCTCCTTTTTCTGCCTCTCTTGCCCATTTTGCATTCTCAGATCCTCTTTTGCCAACAAACCACATAAAAGGTTAAAGCTTTTGTCTCTTCAGTTTTTTGTTGGTGGTTTTTTTTTTGGTTTGTTTTTTTTTTTTAACTTCTAGCTTCCTTATCTTCCATCTTTCATAAAGTGCAGCTATTGCTGGGCACAGTGTACTGCTCTGCAGCCAGATCCTTTCCCTAGCACATCTTTCAGACTTCTCTTTCCACCACCCCTCTCTTCCAGCACATTTCCTTCTACATCCCTTGTCCAGACTTCTCTTCAAAGGCCTTTGCCTCTCCTCCAAGCCCCTATCTATGGCCACAAACCTTGCAACCTCCCACTCCCTTAGGACACCCAACTGTCCTTTGGTTTATCTCACGTTTGGAGTCCTGGCTTACCATTTCCAAAACATACTTTCCACCTCCTGTATTGCAGCATTTTTATGAATCGCTGATTTCATAGGTTGAAGGCAAGTGTGGCGAGAAGTGCAATAAAGTGTGGCCATGGGGATCGCACCAATGACTACTCTCCAACCTAGCTGGACACAAGCTAGACCCAGTTTGGAAGCTGTATAGACACATTAGCATGGGGCTGTCCCCAAGTTAATAAGCCCTAATAAGCTAATATGGTTCCCTGTCTTCTGGACCAAATCTGGCTTATGCTGTGTCAAGCTTGGATCCATCTATACCAGCCTATATAAACATATAGTTTTATTTTTCTTGAATCTGTCTCAAAAATTCCTCATGCCTCCTGCCTATGCTGTTGGGAGCTTTCCTGGTGGGTTCTGCTACAACGAGCAATCTGTTGTGTGCAGGAGTACAGTTGCTGCCTCTTTCTTGGATAAGAGTAAGGGAAAAACCAGTTGTTGGACAACAGCTCATCTCTGGCGTCGGTGAGCATTGCAAACGCGCTCGCGGGCTGGAGCCCTGGGTGCAGGACGTCACTAGCTGTTCGAAAGAATTGGCAGGTGTAGGAGTGATATGGAGGTGCAGCTGAAATTTAATTTCCTCCAGAACCGTTCTCCACAAGCTGTGCAAACTTTCTTTAGCTAAATAAATACACTTAAAGACAAAGATTTCCCGTTTTCCTAGAAATACTCTTGGTAACAACTGCCTGTGCTTTCACTCCTGGAGCCTTAACAAACAGTCTGCACATTTGCATTTTCTCTAATAGTCTCAGCAGTAAACTTCCTTCCAAAAAGAGGGGAAAAAAGGAAATCTTGTGTTCCCTGAATGCAGAAAGAAATTACACATTCTGTCTCTGTCTCTCGTACATACAGATACACAATTTAGTACTTTACATCTTCAAAGCACTGCTCAAATAGGGACTAAATTGTGTTTGTAAACTCTCGCTTTGGGAGACAAGTTCAAATGGGGCTTAAGTCCCAAATGAAATGTTGATGGTCTCAGTCAAGCTCCTAGTGGACATTTGCCACAAAAGCACAGCATTGTTTGCTTGTATTGATAACAATTAGTTTGATTACTCTGTGTTACAGCACAGCCCTGATCAAAGACATATTGTACGATGCACTGGGCATAAACAGAATAAAAGACCGGCCTGCCTCAAAATGTGAACAGGAAAAAAAAAAAAAAAAAAAAGGGGGGGGGGGGAATGATCTGTTCTTTCTGTTTTGCAGCAGAGGAACCAAGGGCTGCAGTCCACAAATACAGTTAAACTGATGCTTACTACTGTCCCGGTTTATTACCTATTTTGCTAAATCTGAGGTAAAATTACAAAGTGGTGTGACCATGGTCACGGGGGGAGTCTATGTCAAAGCCAGGAACAGAACCTAGCTCTCACGAGCCCATAGAAATTGTGTTAACTGGAAGGTTACCCTTCCTCTCCAAATGGAGTTTAATGAATATAACACACTTCAATAGGTGTATTCATAAGAAGTTACCCATTATGGATGTAATGCATGAGTTTTTCTCTCTTGGAAATAGGTTACTCTTACTGGCCATTTCCTGGTCAGGTTTTGATGAGTCCCTTTCAGGCACAGTTCCCATTGAAATAGGTTTGCCTGAATGAGGACTTAAGGAACAACTGAATAAAGACCTCTATAATTGCTCTATAATGATTAAATGGTTCCCATGAGCAAGGCAGTTCAGAAAGACGTGCTTTCACTTAGCAACATTCGCGCTGCCAAAATGAAATAGCCACATCTACTGCAGGCAGAACTTAATTCATTATTGTTGCTGCTGTTATTGTGGCAGGCTAGAGACTGGACAGGATCAGGCCAGGAGAGTGGTAGGCCCTGTACAAGCACACTGTACATGGCACTGTAAGTCCACGCAGTCTCGGGGTTCTTGGTCTGCTCCCCTGTGTGCTGGTGATGTGCCCGTTGGGAACAGTTTCTTTACTTTGCCTTATTTTTGTCCCACTTGTTCTGCTTTTGAAATGATATTTGGGTACAGATGTTAGTGATGCAGTTTAAAGGCAATGTTTCTTCAGAAGGGTTGGACTGGAGATGAGATGGATAAATAAACTTTATTTTGAGGTGAGATGCAAACCATTCCTACAGGAGTGACCGGTTCTTCAGGTCCCATAAGTTTAGCCAACAAAAAAGCCATTTTATTTCCCCACACTCTCAGGGTGTGTTTTCATTATTTATTTATTTATTAATCTACGTACTACGGCTTAAGAGCAAGGACAAGCATTGTATTGAACTCTTTGGTACTGAAAAGGGAGGAGCAGGATAGCCCCTTAGGGTTGATCAAAAACCCACCCCAGAAAGTCTTGCCCTTTGGACCTGTGGATGCTAGATCTGGTCCTAGGAGCACTGTGGGATGGGAGTGGAAGGCAGGAGATGGTGGGTGATGGACTGTTACAAAGCAGCAAGAGGACGCCACAGGAACTGGGCAATCTTCTTGGAGTTCCCGAGAGCATCCTCTCGTCGTGCACGCGTCTTCCTCAAGACTTTTGAGGCTGTTCGTTGAAAGGCTGGAGGTTTCCTCAGCTGGTTTTGAAATGCTCGGCCCCACTTTGGACACACAGGCTGCAGGTCAATGTCACCCAGTGAATGCTTGCAGCCCAGAGGTAGAAATGGTAATGCTCCAAGACAAACCATCTTTAGAGATTTCCCTGGAAACTGTGGCTGTCAAATAATGGAGTTGAATCTCTTGAAAATGAGGAGCTCATAAAAATAAGCTATGCATTGTCAGCTGTAAAGAGGGAAGAGCGTTTTGTTCCTCAGGGCCATATTCTAATCTCAGATGCACAGTGTGCATTACCATATAGCTTAAAAAAGCAGATATTTCTAAGATGATATGTGGAGTTGTGTGCAAACCTCTCAAAGAAACCAGTATCCTTTAGATTTTCATGCACTCAAACATATCCAGCAATGACATGGGCCCCTCATGGAGCATCTTTGGTTAACGGGTAAAAGAGAGGATGGAAAAACCAAAGAGGAGTGTAGGAGAAGCAGCAGAATATGCCAGAATTGGAGCTGGAAGCTTGCGAGCAGCCTTTCACTTCTGAGAAGGACGTGTGGCTGCAGCATGGTAGGTTGTGTATCTCATGATAATATAAGAAGACATCACTGGAACGTAAGACTAGAGAGTGTTTTGAGTCTTACAGTGGTACTGGGACAGTAAGGGTAGTTAATACATTTTAAGAGGCTGTGGGTTTTGTTTGTTTATTTGTTTGGGGTTGCTTTTTGTTGTTGTTATTGGTAGTCTTAGCTTGCAACATGAACAGATCATTTGGGCCATTCAAGCCAGAACTAATTGGTGTCAACAGCTAACTGGTGTCTGACCTCTGTCTAGCTGCTGGGAAACAGCTGCCAGCATCGCAAAACCACCCTGACAGCAGGTGGTGGTGAGTAATCGCAGAAAGACGGGGCCAGAAGCAATCTCAGGAGATCATATAATCAATGAACAGGTGTCTCTTCTGCCCCTGCAGGCTGAATGTCAAAGTCTTCACATGTAAAGTGTCCCAACAGGCGTACCTCGTGCCTTTGGGAGCTCGCGGGGTGGGGGTTTTAAGGGGGGTAGGTGGCAATGACTCCCCCGGGTGCCATGCTGCAAGATGGGGCTGGGCTAGGCAGGGTTGGGGTGCAGTGATGCTTGGCAGCCTGGTCAGCAGTCCTTGCTAACTTTTCTCCAGAAACTGCAGAGTGGGACTGCCAAGCAGCCCTTGTGCTGGCACAGGTCTGGCTGGCAGCCGTGGGATGCCGTCTTCCAGGGGAGCTGCACTCGAGCTGGGTGAGAGCCAGACGGCTGCCCCTGGAAGCTGGAGCATCTACTGCTAACAGCTAGTTTTGCAATAGTTAATAAGCGTCCAGCTTAACTGAGGGTGCTCGCCATCATGTGGTAGCGTTTCTTGTCTAGGACAACACTTGCAAAACATTGTATGGGTCTACATAAAGATTGTGAGATATCTCACCCAACAGGATGGGGAAAGCTTAAGCCAGGGTGCAGCACCCTAATTTTCCTGTGCCTGCCTGGGTGGTCAGATGTGGCTTTGTGCACCTGCAAGCTGCTTGCCTCAGTTTCACACTGCATCTTGGGTTACAGGGCTGGTGTCCGAGATGGGAATGGCCCAGTGAACGCTTTGCAGGTCAGCACCTGGTTTAAAGGGGTGCATAATCCTCGTGCAGCGGCAGAACGCTCTCCCTGTTTTATGTTAACCCGTATCAGCTTTCCCTTGGATTTTGGCAATCGCCCTTGGGTGGAACAGGAACCAAGCACAGATACAGCACAGTGGTGGCAGCTCCAGGTTTGTATCTGAAAGGAAGCTTGCATTTCTTGGGTAATCAAAGGGTGGTGGGGGGGGGGAACTCCATTCCACGTTGCACAGGAGCTGTAATAGAGCACTGTCATCCTGATGGCATGTTGAAGGGGTTGAGATTTTAGGGTATTTCCTTTGCGTGTTTTTCTTATCCCCAACATCAGTTCCCATGACCATGTGTTGGGCCTTAGCCAGCTTCTTTGTCTTTCATCTAGGAGCTTTTCTTTTACGGGCATTGGGACAGCTGGGGGAGAGAAGACAATTCTGGCTGTGATAGGGAAGTTTCACAGTTTGGCAGGCACCAAAGTCAAATAACATCTCTGAGCCTCGCTCCTGGAGTTCTCACACAACCTGGTAGTAAAAAGAAGACACGAGTTCGCCTTGTGCATCCTCGAAGAGACAGAACAGATGCTAGTTATGACCCTCCGGGATCCATCTGAGAGGAAGAAGCAAAGCCAACTTCATGACTCTGTTTATCTCCGCCAGGCCTGTAAGATGAATTCAGTCATGCCAGTGTCAAAAATCGCTGTCAGGTCTAGGAGATGAATATGGATATTTGTCATCTCCAGAGCTAGAAGCTCTGCTTGCCCCAGCAGAATCATTCCTGTGCCAGTCAAGGATCCAGTGCAGCGTACCTGGTCTTTGGGAAGGGGTTGCAGCCATAGATTTGTCTTCTGACACTACTCAAACTTTTTCCCTGCTTGCAAGGTTAAACTAGCATAATCTTCGGTAAAATGGATCACATGGTGATGGCTTTTCAAACGCTGGCTTAACTACTGTGTGGCTTGAGGAAACCTCTCCAATAATCTCTTAGAGAGATATTGACCTCCATGGCCAGCAGTGACCTTCTGTTGTGCTATTCTCCAGCCAAAACTGGTGCAATTTTGACCTTCAGATCCTTTCCAAAGAAGTTCAAGGAAAATAAGGAAGAAAAACAACAACGACAGACTAGGTTTTGATGGGAGCTAGGGCTCTGCTCTTCACTAAGCATTCAAGCAGCTCTCCAAAGTCTTAACTGTGCTTTTCTATGGCTAAACAAAGCCGTGACAATGAATTTACAACAGTTATACTCTGCCAGGCCCTGGCCCAGCAAAGTACTTAGACGAGTGTAACTTCAAGACCATTGAGCACAATGCAGTCGCTCACACGCTTAGGCTTGAGCACACTTGTAGTACCTTGCTGGAGATGGGCTGGTGCTCAGCACCAGACTCCAAGGCAGGGCTTGCTCAGGAAGGGGCTCAAATAATAGGAAAATAATGACCAAAAAGCTGCCTGTTTGTTGCGGCCTCTCTGGAAACATGGGAGGTGGGTTTGGGGAGCAAGGACAAAATGAAAGTGACAGAACAATAAGCTATTTCAAGCACCTGAGAATATATTTTGAGCAAGAGAGAGGTAAAAAAAAAAAAAAGAGACTGAAATTTCTGAAGCAGCACTTGAGTGCATTTTTTTCTGCTGCTGGTTGATGTATCACCTTTCTTATTGAATTTTTTTTTTCTTTGCACTGAAAATATACATTATCTTCCAATCCTTCTTCAGTGAAGTGAATCTAAAATGAAAACAAACCACGCATTTGGCCAACCCTGCCTTAAAATTACACATCAAGAACATTTCCAGTGACAAATACTTTCAAGGCAAACAAACTGAAGAGAAATTAAAAAATCTCTGTGGGGCATAAATATGTAATTACACTCACACAGGGAGCATTTTATCAGGTAAACCATCCTACTTTGTTAATTGAAATGCTGCAGCACAAGGTTTTTTGACAAAGGGGCTGAATATACATGCATATTTCTCACTGCTGCTGCTCCATTTCTCCCTTTCCTCCCCCTGTGTGCTCCAGCGATGGGGTAGTGATCACTCCTGCTTTCTTTGTTCAAATATCCTCGTTTCTACCACTGCCACTTAATTCTGGCAGGGAAAGTTTTCCTTTCACTGGAGGCACAGGTTTGTGGGGGGTTTTGTTGATTTGAAAAAAACCCAAGCCCCAGAAACTAAGCCTTTTTCTTAAATTAAATTCTCCAGAAACAATAAAACCTTGAGAATTAAAAAAGAAAGCAGAAAGAATAAAAAGAACTGCAGGAAGTAGGTGCAGCTGTGTTGACCAAATCCCACTAAAACAATTTTACCAGGGTGAAGATGAGTTATGAGAGTCGGTGGGAGCAAGGCTGAAGTTTGGGACTGAAGAGATTTGAGGTCCAGATACCAAGCCTTTGTTATAGAAGCATTTGTCAGTATTTAGTGGCCATGGGCAACACTCAGTGAAATATTTACGCCATGATCACTTCCAAGAAGAATGGCTGCTGGCAGGCTATTTAATTGTCTAAATGCAAGCTGCAATGCCAGCTGTGGTTTTGCTCACCCATCTGCGATGGCTCTGCCATGCCAGTTCTCCTGCTCTGAGAAGGAAGCAGGGCATAACCTTCCCGGGAAGGAGGAGTACAGGCTAGTCCCATACACGGACCAACTGCTAACGCTTGCTCAGCTGCGGTGACCTAGCGTGGCAACAGCTAGGCAGGGAGGAGACATAGTGCCCAGCAGAATGGGATGTCGACATCTTTTCTCCCTGCAGGTGAATGGAGAATAATATGTTGTTCTTCTCTTTCATGACCTATTGCCTCATTTGGTCTTTCCCTTGCATTTTTTCTCCCTCTAAGATGCAGTACAGAAGGTGCTCGAGTTGCACAGCCTTTAGCCATCATCATGTGGGGAAGCTCAAAAAGGTTTCAATGCTTTTCTTAATGAGTTTTGTATGTTCCATAGTCCCTTTTCTCCTCGTGCCCATCTCTGCTCTTCTGCATATATCCTTCTCTTTCACAGTCCCCTTTGTAATGTCCCACAAGTATAATGACTCCGTTTCCAGCTCTTTTTCCGGGCTCTGCTGTTTGTTGTGAACAAAAGATCCACCTGAGCGACAGAGGGGCTGATGTTTCCAGAGAAGGAGGGCTTTACCATACCATGCACTTCTCTAGGTAAGTCATGTCAAAAGCATGTAGACATGTAACCCCCTGGAAATCATTCTAAAGTGGCCAAAATAAGTTTGAATGATCTCTTAGTCCATCTCTGCTTCCTTCGTCTGGCTTTACAACATGATAATAACAGCGTGTCCTCTCACGGGAGTGATGTGATTGAATAGCTAAGGAATGTGAATTATTTAGAAACTAAACCACTGTGGTTAAAGACCAAGAAGTTGCCAGGACTCAGAAGACGTGGTGTCCCTTTCATGTAACCTTGCCACACAACATAACCCTTCCCCATGTTTTAAGTGGATCTGAAGCTAAAATATGTCAGAAAAAAGACTGAAGAATGTGCCAAGAGCTATTTGTGCGACCAGAACTTTCTTCCATGTCTCAGGTGGGGCATGACCAGGTTAAGAAACAAGTCAGCCCCACAGATTCTATTCCCTGAATGGTTTTTCCTGTTGAGTCAGTGAATGACACAGGTACATGCTGTGATTCTTTGCAAAAGAAGTCAGGTTCAGGGAAGGAAGATTTGCATCCAATTCACACACCAAAATGGAGTCAGGCATGCAGCTGGAGCCTTTGTCTGAACAAAGCTGGAAACATCCCTAGGTCACACAGTTTATACGTGGTGTGGTGCAGTGCAGTCCTACCGAGTTATAATGTTGGAAGTAGGAAGGAACTCAAGCTGAGCTCTGCCTTTGTTACTCAAATATAATACTGCAGGCTCTCAAAATCAGAGCGTGCTGTTGTGGAGGTACTGTACAGGTACAGAACAAAAAGATTGTGCCTGCCCCAAGGAGCCGATAACCTCGGTATAGGACAGTGGAGGAGGGAACATCGTAGAGAGGTGGAAACAAGAAGTTTGTCGGTGTTGCCTGCCACAGTTGACATCGGTTACACTGATCCAGCAGTCTGATGGCTGCCAAACCATTTGGACTTACCAGAGCACGGAGGGGAGATTTGAGAAGGATGGTGAGATATAGGATGCACGTGAACAATGTCCTCACAGGCATGAGAGGCAGCTTGGAAGAAAGCACGTGTGGAACTGTAACGGGTAGGAGATAAGGCAGGAGTCAGGTCTGTAGAGGAATTATTGTTGGTAGCAACAGAGAGATGGTAGGTTGTGTTAGAAGGGGCTGGGAAGGGTCTTGGAGGGTAAAAAGCAGTAGCTTGTTCCCAGTGGCTAGGAAACACTGATGGTGGCTCCCTCAACCTCAAGTTCACTTAGGTGAACTCTCTCCTGGCGCTAGGTACCGGGGGAGGACAGCCCCTTCCGACAGGACGCACAGGAAGGTGGCTGGGTGGATGGGGGAGAAGTTGCCTGAGCTTTCGGAAGGACCAGGGCTTTGAAGTCCTCTCTAACCCCTTTCTGGAAGGAAGCTCCAGCTGCTGGGCTGTGTTCTGAGTTTAGCCTCTCTCTGTCTTTGCCACAGAAACTGTTCTGCTTTATATAAATATTTAAATATTCCTTCACATCTGGCAAATTAGTACCTTCAACAGGCAAGCAAGAACTGTTTTCTCTCTGACTCTGAATTTTGAATAATTTTACACAAGGAGGATCAGGTTCAGTACAGGACGTGCAAGAAACCTGGGGTGGTATATCGACATTTTAACCACTAGAATGTCCTTTCCCTTTTATTTTTGATTGAGTAGAGCCTCCCTGTTTCCTCTCTAGAAGAATCCAGTGTGAGAATCGCACTAGTTCTTTGCAGCACCTGGATGGGCAGGTAAGTGCTCAGCAGCTGAAATTCAGGTACTACGAAGACTTTTCTGGTGGAAACTGGAGCACCCAGAGAATTTAATTGTCTTGAGAGTTAAGCACCAACTTGGCAGGGCTTTTAATCTAGACATTCAGGTCCACTTGTGTTTCTAGATTTTGGGACACCAGGTATTTTATCCTTGGCCTGTTTCATTAGACAAATGCTTCTGGCAATAGGATATTTGCCAGACTCTTCAATGTCCTTGGCTGGTTTGTGTCCCTCCTGAGTCACATTCACAAGGATACTTGCCCATCTTTTTCTCTTACCTTTCTTTGTCTTTTGAGCTGTATGGTGGATGTTTGCTCAATAAACAATGTTTGAAGTCAGTCGTCTCCAGGTATGTGTGTTGACTGAAACCACCGTACTGTGGCAGAGAGTGCAAACAGAGCAGCTTAGTAGATACTGTTATGGTTCACGTGAAGCCCTCAAACACGGCTGATGAGGATTTCCTTAGTGACAGATCAGCGGGTGCTTGAAGGAGTTTGATGCTGCATGATTTTTCTAGTTTATTACCATTATTTTCCTAAAATACAGTATTGGCTTACTTGAGTTTATATAAAATGCAAATAAGGCATCTTGCATCAGTTTGGCTGGAAAGCTGGTTATTCAACTCTAATTCTCCACACGGTATTTTCCCAGGAACACCTTTCTTGGACATTTCAGTACCTCTTCGAAGATCTGCAAAATGGAGCAGCCCTTCAGACAGCCACAGCACCCAGTACTGAATTGTCAGGGATAGGGATGCAGGGGCAAAGTCTTATTGAAAAGTGATGGTATGATACTGTGGTTTTGTTTATCATTTAGAAAACAACTTGGGAGCATGCTGAAAACTGGAACACTAACTTCAGCCTGTGGTCTTGCCATGACAACATCAGACTGGTTGGCCAGAGATTTCCAAAGGTTTTGATTGATACTTTTTCCTTGCATTTTAGTAAAAATATTCTGCTCTTGCATTTCCTGCTTGGGTTTTCTGTTATTTCTAATGGGTGAATCTGTATCTATTTCAATGCCTGCCTTTTCTTCCTTATAACGTTAATGAATAAATTCAGGCTGGTTTTGCTGAGAGCTGTAACACTTGCTAGTGCTGGTGGGTAGGGTATTCCATTAATCCAAACTGTGATGCCAACTAAAAGTCCACCTGCCTGTGGTCCTTTAAAATCCCTCAGTGATTTTGTAAACCAGATGATGAGACCAGGAAAGTGTTTGCCAAACTCAGATTTAGTCTGTGGTGCAGTTGTAGCTGGATGAAGTGTTGAAGTACTGTTTGGATCATATTATTTCCTGGTAAGGCTGCCCTGTCCCTTCTATAGAATGACAGGAGCACCTCAGAAAATGGAAACTAATTTCCCACCTTTTTTTGAAATAGTGAAATTCCTTCTATAAGACATTGTCTTGCCGTTTCAATGAGTTATCTTAGCTTTCTTCTTCTGTTTCATTTGCATTTGTCACCAAACCAGGCCACTCAGTTGTCTTCTTTTTTCTGCCTTGAGAGTATGCTGCAGTCCAGAAGTGGACAGGGGCAGCAAGAGATGGGAGGGTTACATGGTGAAGCAGGCTGCAGGGCAGAATTCCTGTTAGCTGGGCTCCATGGACAAGGTCACAGGCTTGGTAGTGGGCAGAAAGGGGGAGTCCTGCCTGTGGAGTCATGCTGTACAAACACGTGAGGAATAGTTACAGCTGTTGGAGAGCAGAAGGAAAAAGGCATTTGTGTGAGCGTCATACTGGGCTGGTTGGATAAAAACCCTATTTCTTCTCCTCTCCAGATTCAGTACAGGTATTTCTTGAGTAGGAGTCCAGAGCTAAGGAAATCTTCAGTCAGTTTGTGGCCTCCATTGTCCAGCCCTTGGTTTTAATTGAACCATCACATGTATCTTAAAATATTTTTCACAGGTTTTCCTGAGCCTGAATTGCTTGGGAGTAAACAGTGGTGATTCTTAAAGCAATTGCATATATTAATTTTCTTTGAACCTGCTGGCCCCTATTTTGAGTGCATAAGCATTTGCAAAGCTTTGCTGGCATACATTAAGTCTTGTTCAATAACTCATGAGCAGGTACTCAGGTTTGTAGTGAAAAGCCAGGCAGCAGACTGTGCTTGGAAGAGTAACCTTTCCAACAGTGTTACTCTCAGACAAGACTTTGACAGTTCCATCCGATGGACTTCACCTCTCATGAATATCGACCACCCCTTATAAACCCTGGCTGTCACCTTGATGTTATCTAAATGCACCTGAACAGAGTACATGGCATGTGAAAATGGGTCTGAAGGATGCTGGAGGGCTCAGGTGTTCAGCTTTGGTATATCTTGGTGTGGGTTGTGTCTTCAGCTTGGTTAGAAGAGCTGGTCAACCCAGCAGCATGGCACGTGCTCTACACATCTCAAGAATACTGTTACTCAGTGTTGCTTTGCTTCCTGATCTTGTAGACAAACTTTTTTTCTGAGCAATGCAGATAGTAACTTTGAAGGGAAACCTGACCCTCAGCCCCCGCCATAAACAAATCCAGCTTCACTTGAAAACCCACGCATTTTCTTGCCCTTGCAGCATCTGTCAAAGTGCTCCTTTAGCACCTTAGCGCTTGGGAGCTGTAACTTAACTTCCCTCCTGAATCTATTTGGCTTCTTCTCGTATATTCTTGTGCTAATGACAGTTTTCTGTTTAAGTAGGCTTCTTTGCTTTGTTGTGGTTACTTCCCTGCCGTATTTCTACAGGGAAAGCTGAATGGTTTTGCATCTTGTCTTGGAAGATTGAAACTCCCATCTCCCTGACTCACTCTTCTCTGTACTAGTTGACATGGGAGAATGTCTCCTGAATGAGGGACCCTGCTCTACCAGAGTCCTGCAGAGGGTCAGTGACACATCCCCAGCTCCGTTGGCTCTATCTGGCTGGATATACTCTAGGAGTGCACTTGGCTTTTCCACTGCCACAGGTTGCTGGGGTCCTATAGGCACCCTGGTAATAGCATATCCCAGTTTCATGTGTCTGGTTTTTGTCAGCTAAAGGGCCTTTCTTAAAGTGGGCTTTCTTAAACTACTTTTACATCTGTGACTCCTGAGATTGTCCTCATGTTTCCACAGTTTTTCTGCTTCTCCTAGATGCCTCTCAACCTCATATCTTCAGCAAACTGAGTTTGTATCTTCCCATATTTCTCCCTCCTTTGAAGAAATACCTTTCCATTTGTCTTTACGCTCAGATGAACATTTGTTGCTTCATTACACTTGGGCTCCTTTGCCTGGGCAAAACCTAGAGTCTCTCCATGAGGCTGGTTAATGTGATGTGTCGGTGCAAAGAAGTGTCCTTGCTTGGCCATCTCTACAAGGACTTGCCTGCCTGAGCTCTGCAATTATGTGATTTTAATTGGCTTTTAATTTGGGAAGATTATATAATATACTTAAATGAAAACCACAGAGGTGTTGTTAATACGTAAGTTAGAAATTGCAAACAAAATGATAAGTGACTGAATTGCTTCTGAGCTCATACAGGCAAATTCACATTTACTTTCCCATGTACTTAATGTGAAATATACCAGAAAGTCCATAATTAGAAAATTATAAGGATTTAAAACCTATATTGCAAAAATACATTTCTGTGGCTCTGGAGGTTGCAAACATGCTTTCCATGTAGAGCTGTATGTTGCATTTATGCTGATTTAATCATTCATTACACATTAGTAAGAGGCCAATTATGCTGTTCAAGAATAAGATGTTTTACGAGAAAATGACAAAAAGATACATGTAATCATTGAAATGCCAGTTTACAATCAGATAGGATGGGAAATAATCCCTTTAGCAAGCTTAAGCTTTTACATATTAATGGCAACATTGGGGAGAGTGGAAAGAGGGCTTTAACAGCCTTGCGGCCTTGCGGCCCTAATCAGAAAGTGAGTGCTTACGATGCTCCGGACAAAGATTTAACGCACTGTTTTATTCTGTGGCAGAGATACCATGAGACGTGCTCTTTAATTGCCCTAGCTGTAGTTTAGCAAGTGTGTGTGGACATATAGATATATAAACATAGAAAAAATAAGGACTAAAAACATTGTTCTGACTCTTCAGAGAGGTGAGATGTTCTGGGCAGGGAAGAGAGTCAAGATCCACTGGGACATTTCCATACTTTTTCTGAAGGCCCGTGCCAATCACTTTGTGGAAAAGAGAGGACGACAGAGGGAGGACATATTGGTAAAATCACACCTGTGAAATCATGGCTGCTGTAGAAGCAGGGAGGGACAGAAACTCATTTTTCCACCTCTCTTCCAATACAAGACTTAGGAACACCATACAGAACTCTTGGGTCATAGGTGCAAAATAAACAGAAAGAAGCGGTTCTTTGCACAAAGCGTTGTGAAGCGGTGGAACTCCTTGCCGCAGGATCTGGTGGATGCTCTAAGTTCACATAAGTTCAAAAAGCAAGCAGATAAATTCATGGAAAGAAAGTTGTTTGGGAGCTATTAAGCACTGTCTTCCTCTTGCTCTGGAAGTTTCTCAGCTGCAAATTTTTACACACTGGGAAAATGCACTATGGAAACATCAGTCTGGTTCGTAAACCTACCCTTAGCCGTTTGCTTTCTGTGGCTCTTGGAGGCAGGATGATGAGTCAAATGGACCTTTCAGCTGAACCAGCACAGTTGTTCTTATGTTTTCATATGTGTGTGTATGTGTATATACATCAGTAAAAGTTATTTTTAAAAAATCTCTTTTTGTGACCTTGCACAGACTCCCGTGAGAAAATCATTCAGCATTGTTTCTCTCACATATAACGTGCACCAGAGACCTAAAGAAGACAACATTCAGCACACACGGACTGCACTGCTGAAAGAACTGAGGCTGCTTTGGTTTGTATGAGATCAGAAAATAGAAAAGGTTACACCGGGCCAAAAAACTACAGAGGTAAGCTAAAAAAGAAGAAAACAAGACAACTGTTAATTTTAATGTTCCATGAACTCTACTCCAAAGTGACTCACCTTTGAATCTCTCTGGGTACTTTCTGGGTCTGAAAAATCTCACAGTTCCCAGGTTTCCGCCCGGATCTGAGCTCTCCTGTCTTTTTCTCTAAGCACATTTGGACTGAGGGCTAAGTAGGGTTGGGCAAAGAAAATTTATCATGATCTGAGAACACACTCAATCTTTATGAAAAATCCAGGACAGGAAGCGCAAAGGTATGGGGACTTGTTTGCAATGGAGAAAATGAATGTGGGACCAAGAGGTCCTGGGGCAAGAACAGAAAAAACAGGGAAGACGCAGGTGAGCAGAAGATGTGTTCCAGATAAACTTCAGCAAAGCATCACTCCAGCTTCCCAGGGCCATGCCAAGCATTGATGTTCTCCGGCTGCTTTACCGACTCGTACATCTGGCTGCCCAAAGACACAGCCCCCTTTTCCCAAATCCAGTTGGTCAGCTGTCCCCGCTGCCATGCCGGCCTCTGGGCAACGGACCCAAGCAATGCTGTTGAGAGGGAGAAAAATGTATTCCAGCGATAATATTGAAGGGTCACAGCTGCCAAACACACTGTGTCTGTGGAAACACCTGTTGAGTAGCTGTTGCAGTGGGAAGAGCAAGATGAAGAAAGACAGCTGTAAAAGTGCCAGCAGCAGTAGGAAGCTCTACCAAGACTGCTTTGTGCCAGTTAGAGATGTGCCAAATTATTTGGCTGCATTTCAAATATCTGGGTGTCCACTACATTTGCCAGCTCGCGCTCCCAGGGAATACTTCAGCATTAACACCACTACTGCCATGTTCCCGCTGCTCTTCCACTTTAATTTCAGCCTTTACATTTCTGTATTTCTTTTATTCCTGGTTCCTTCTCGTGCAAAAGAAAGCCCAGTATTGCAGTGCAGAGCCCAAAATATGGGCTGGGATCTGCAGCTGGTAGGAAGACAAAGCATCACTGTGAAGGTTTTTTGGCAATTGGCTTGTGAGATCTGCTGGGTTATTATTTTATGTCTCTCCTGTTGTTGTTGTTGTTGGGTTTTTTTTTTCCCAGAGAATAATAATTTTATCTTTTACAAACAGTTAGCTAACCTGCACACTTCTGCCTGTCCATCTAGAAATCCTTGGAACTGCAGAGCTCAGCTTTGGAAAGTTTACAATGGGAAAGGAGCTGAAATTTGAAAGTTTAGGTGGGCTAGATGGGTGATAAGGTGGAAATACAATGGCAGAATGCTATAGGGAAATATTTCCAGATGCTTTGTACCTATTCTGGAGGACTTATGTGTCATCCATAACACTGGTGATACCCAATGAGGAATGAGAGAGCTCACAGCTAGAAAGCGAATTTCTCTTTTCAAAGACAATCTTTAATGAATTAAAAGTGCTTTCTGTAGAAACAAGAAATGGAGAGAAGATGGAGTTGTAGAGTAGTGAGAATCTGGTTTAGACACCCTTCCTCCTAAAGTCCCCAAAGGGTGTAGGTTCATGGCCTGGACCATACTCTCTCAGTTCTTCCCGACTTTTCTTTAAGCCTGTCTGCATCGCCAAAGCCCTGTAAAAAGGCCGCAGTGTAAATCCATCACTTCTCCACAATAAGACCTAGAGGTATGCCCAAAGTTAAGCTTGTCTTTTTCGGAGTTTTGAAAGCTAAAATGAGCAACTAAATCTCAAAGAATTAAATGGCTGATGAAATAATTCCTGTAACTCCCAGATTCTCACCTTGCCCCAGTTTGAATACCAGACAAGCCAAGAGACACCTGAATTACAGTGCACTGCTCTACCTATACTGCTGCAGCAGTTTCATTGATGTTCTGTTTGACACAATTGTCTGTTGTCATGTTTTTTTTAAATTCCAAAATCCTAAGAATGATCAAAAACTCCCCTGGACCAAGCAACTAATACTTTTCTCAAGGAGCATTTTTTTCTTCCCAGGAAGATTTTTTCTGTTAAGTGTTTGTGGGAAAAATTCATTTTCTTCTGTCTATTTATGCAGATTTCCAAGATGTCCTTATCCATGACAGCTGATTAGCCTGGGAGGTGGTATTTCTCTGTGAGGTATCATTGCTTTGCTGGTTGCAGACAGAGATGGAAAGGTCTGAGCTCCCGACAAACAGAATTGTAGTGTCCTACCCATTTTGTGTGCCTTCCTTCACCAGGTGGTAAGCCTTCTGGGGCAGAGATTCACTTCTGTTGTTTATTTTTTAGAAAAATAGGGTCCTGTTGGAGCTGGGGTCTCTGGGCCTGACTGTAATGCACGTAACAGTGGCTAAACCAAAAATCTTTCACACACCTTCCCTCACAACAGGACCCTTCTTGAGAATAAAGCTCATTTATTAAAGACAGACAAATCCGTGCTTTTTGAATGAGAAAAAAATGTCACACGGTACAAAGCGGCAGAAGACCAGCTACGTCCAGGACAATTTATTTTCCCTTTTGAGCTAACTTTCCAAACACCCTTTGCTCTAATCACCCTTTTCTTTTGCCAAGCACCAGTCAACCTGTTCTTCTTCTGGATTGTTTAGGCCAGGATTAGTATCCATATGCCTGACTTATTCTGATTTTACCTGCAGGTGCAGGTCAAAGAGCCAGCAGTTGTACTTCAATAGAGCTTGCAAGGCTTCTTGCTTAATCTTTGCTCCAAGACTATGGGATTGTTTTACAGAAATTCCTGCTGCTCTGTTCCTGTCTCTGTGCTAACCAGAGAGGGAAGGACAGAGCTATTTTCCCCTGAGATTTCCAATGTCCAGTGGAACGAGAAAGCTACAGCCTCTTGGAAACTCTCTGGCTGGATCTCATAAATAATGAGAAAAGTCTCTGACTGTTGCCTTGGCCATGTCAAACTTCTCTTCAGACAACCAGAAAATTCATCTTTCCTATTAATCTTCCTGACTTTGATGCCAGATTCATGGGTTATGGTCTGTTCATCCTGAGAAAATGTTATCCGAGTCAATATTTAGACAGAATAAGCCTTAATCACAACATAGTTATGCTTCATTAAAGAGGGTTTCCATTTGCTTCATTTGGAAAATAATGCAGAATGTACTGGATGCGAACAAATTGGGTAGATTTCCTATTCATGAAACTCTTACTTTCTTCCATAGAAATAAAGGGCTAATTACTTGTTCAGAAGCCTTTCTTTTCTTCCTTCAGAGAAGGAATAGGGATACATTTCCTCGACCTCTCTGGTATAGATATGCCTGTTGGGTTGCGCCCAACTCCGCCCATTGCTGGTGAGTGGATCCAGAATGACACAGACTGTTGTCCTCTTAATCTTTCCTGTAGGTACCACCCCAAAATGGTGTTCATCTATGATCCTTCTCTGGTCACAAAGACCATTCTGAAAAACCTACTTTTAGGAGTGGTCCCAACCTTGGTGTACTCCCAGGTCTCCCAGGAGGGTAGCTCAGGCTGGCTGTAGATCCCATTTCACCTTCAGATGGAAAATATCCAAGGAAGAGTCCCCTGCCCAACACCTCCCATGTCCCCAGGACTCATAACCCGTCTTTGGCCTCATGGCAAAATCACAGGGGAAGAGAAAGTAGATGGAGGGGCTGAGACTAAGTCTACGCAGCTGATCCTTTCACAGCTGGGCACATGCTAAAGGGCAGATCTCAGGAGCACGAATATGTAGAGTAGAGTGTAGGCATGGCAAATATGGCCTCAAAGCCCCTATACGCAGCCATGTGGCCACATTACCATAGTAACTGACCATTCAGCTGTCCTTGATGTATTTCTTTATCCTCACAACATCCTGGCAATGTAAAAAAGTGCTTTCTTCTCCGTGTTGCACAGAGGAACCTGTGTGCAGTGGCTCACCCAAGGGCACGTAAGCAGGCTGTGACAAAATGATTCTGCCGTGTCTCCCGCAGCCTGGGGCAGCACAGAAATCACAGCATTTTTCCTTCTTTCTTGCACTAAGGAAAGAGGTTGCAGCTCCTTCTTCATTTGCTGTTACCCTTCACCCACGAGTGCAGATCAGACTAACTGGGGGAGGTTGCAGAGAAGCCAGTGGTGGAGGGAGGCCAAGCGGTGTGTCAGAGCCCGTCCCCTTCTCCAGGGCATGGAAGAGCAGATGATTTTGCCTGCAGTGCTCATAAAATAAATTGATTTCTTTCATCTCTCTCTTGAGCAAAGGCCAGTGCTGAGCCTAGCAGATTATTCAATAACATCCCATAAAAATATTAAACTTCTGTATCGGAACCAAATTAAAATTGTATTTCATGATGTGAACAAAGGTACCCAAGTTGATTTCGTCTCTCTCTCCCTCTTTTTTCAAATTTAATATCACACAGAAGAGAGAAACCAAATCTGTATTTAAATGGCTGTGGAACATTGTGCATTTAAAGTGCACAGCAAGTCACTCCCTAAAGCACTCCATATGATATGTAAATCTTTTGATCTTTCACAAAATGCATGAGTTCCATAAAGAATAATGAGTACTAGCTTGGGAAGTACAATATTGACTGTCACTGTAGTGCACTTAGCCACAATTATTATTTGCATGGCTTTTGCAACATAACTGGAGGGGAGAGTCCTGTGAATATTTTTAATGCATTCTAATAGCTACTAAAAGAGATTTTATTTTATAATAGATGCATTCTTTCTTTTGGGTTTACAAGCATTTTTTTTTTCAATTTATTTATTACATATTTTTACTCTTTATAAGAAAGCATCTATGGGGAAAAGCGGAAGAGCATTTAAGTCCTGAGGAAAGAAACAATTGACATCCTGCCCTGCCATTAGCTGCAATAAAGCAGAGAAACCGACAATAATGTTTTTTTTATTCTTTAAGCCAATGAGTAAAGTTTAACTTGATAAATGATCTTAGGTATGATCTGCCTGAGGGAGCTTGAAGCGATAGTCCCGCTTTGAGGCGTTTCTGAGAACCAGCCAGATACTCTGCAAGGTGTAAATGTACGGAGATCTCGTAGGATCAGTTTGTCAGTGACCACTGAGGTCAGCGGAGCCTTCGGCACGAGTCCAGCATGTTGCCTTTGACTTTCAGCATGGAAAGGATTTAAATGCACCAGCCTGGTGGCAGTTGGTGCTTATTTCCAATACTAGTGATGGGGAGGGAGAAGCTGAGCCATGGCAGCCTGCGTGCTGAGCCTTTCCCATCTTTCTTCCCAGCTCTCTGGGGATACATCAGCCCAGACCCCTCCTGGAGGTGGGGATCTGAACCCTGCCTCACAGAAGAAGAGATTTCTCCCGTCTTTCTCATGGACATCAGCATCCTGTTTGTTCACCCAGGAGATGAGAAGACCGTAAGTTTGTGGTGCGGGAAAGCAAGGGAGGAATAAGGGCTATCACTAATACCACATTAAATAAAGCAAAATTAAAGAATTAACTTATTACACCTCTGCTTTCTGGTTCCCTTCCTGAAGCTCTCAGTATCTCTCTGAAGGTCTGTTCCAAGTAGCTCGATGCATTTTTTACTTGCGTTACAACAAAGCCCAGAAGCTACAGAGCAATGTTAGAGCTGGTTGAGCAGGCGGGGAGATGGCCGACGCTCCCAGGAACACAAAACACGGCAGTTGGCCATGGATGGCTGTGTTGTTCTTGAAGAAGAGAATTTCTTGTAATGCTGAAAGGATGGAGTGGTCCAGAGAGGCACTCAATGAAGTCAAGTGCTGTTTTACCATAACGTTCTCCGGGAAGAACGTACATGTGACAGATTGTGTGTGTGATGGGGCATTGACCACCTGAGAGCTCTCTGGTGTGCGGTTTACCCAGTCAGCAGGACAGATTTACAACTGAAGAAACAACGCATGCACCAAAACCAAACCCAAAAGAACGCCCTGCGTCCCTGGTGACCACTTGGTTCAGAGACCAGACCTTTCTTTGTATCAGGCAACAATGATTCTTAATAGTTTGCATTGATCTGGTCTCAAGGTCCAGTCTACAAGGCGAAAGTAATGTTTTGTCTTTTTGTGCCTCAGTTTCTCTGACTAAAATGGGCATAGGGCCATTTTCTTTCTTTATGAAAGCACTTTGGTGGCCAGGGAATGGTGTAGCTGAATACTGACAGAGTACTGCAATAGAAAACTGGTCCTCTGATTCGAGGCAGGCTTCAGGAGGATGAGGTGGTAAAAGACACTTTCTGAGCTCACTGCAGAATCGAAGCCCATTTTCATCCAAAACAGGATTTGTGAAAATTTTTTCAACCTGTTCCAGCTTCATCCCAACCTAGGAAGGACTCAGGACTTGAAAAATTAGTTCTGTCCATGGCAAAGAAGCATCAAAATCCCTTTGTCTGTTTGACTACTTGGTTTAAACTCT
Source organism: Astur gentilis (assembly GCF_929443795.1). Lineage (NCBI taxonomy): Eukaryota > Metazoa > Chordata > Aves > Accipitriformes > Accipitridae > Astur > Astur gentilis. The sequence continues at coordinate 18,311,568 of NC_064904.1, forward strand.
GACACGTCACTGGGACACGCTTTTTCCCATTTTTTCATTGTTCTTATCTTTGAAGATTTGACTTCTGCCCAGCATGGATCATTCAGCTGGTCTTTAAAGGACTAATGAGGCTAGTGCAGAGGATGACTTAGATCTTGTGACGTGAGCTAATTCCTTCTGTTTTATTTCCTGGTGTTGAATTGCCCTATGTCTTCTGGTATAATTTTTAGTTTCCCATCTTAGAAACTTTGCTCCATGTACAAGCCTATATTTAATGGTAAGAAAAAGACAAATGAGTTTGGGTTGAATGACCATATTGTTGTCTGTAGAACAAGAACCAGATTGTTGATTTTAAGGCTTTCTTTTTTTAAGCCTGGACCATGAGGATCATTTAAAAAAAAAAAAAAAAAAAGAATTCCTCTGTGAAAACATTTGTCAGAAATAAGCTGCACCAGTTCCCCCAAATCTACTGAACTTGTTTACCTGGTAAGACTTGTAGTAATTTTCTATAACATATTGCCATTTATTATGCTCTGGAAAGGCACTATAGTGATTTCAAGAGGAGAAAACCAAGAAAGATTATTCATTTCACATCCTCATGCAATTCTTTTGTAGGTGGCTTTCAACAAAGGGTGATATTGGATTACATTCATTTTGGTTCTTAATAAACTAGTAAATCTCCCATTGTTCTATGTTGTCCAATTATAAAAGCAATGAATATGAGACTAAGCACTTCAAGATAACCATAGCTTTAAAGATAGACAAAAAGCTTTATAGATTAGGATCAGAATAAAACTGCCATTTTTGCAGCATTTTGATGAATAATATTTTGTGAATTAAAGAGTTCTCTCTTAGGAATGTCAATAAATTACTCTTTAAGTAGGAACCACTGCAAATCTCAGGAAGAGTTTCCAAATATCTAGGGTACTGAAAAAGAAAGGAAGTAAATCCTTCCTAGAAGTCATTTCCTTGCTGTCTGAAGAGGTGATTATGAAGGGTATTTCCTGAGGTTTGTTTGCCTGTAGGAGTCATCTGTTGGGATTTTCTTGAACCATTTCTGTTGCCTTTGCATTTAGGATGTGGTGCCTTTTCAAACATGCTTCTAAGCTACATTGTGTTTCAAAAGTTGAATCTTCAGTGCTTTGTAAAGGCTTAATTGGCAATAAAAAATAACAATTTGAAGTCAGGATTTGCTTATTTTGCTTGGTTCAAAGCAAGGGGTTCCAAAGTCTTCCAAGGACTGCTTCTGAGAGGTCTCTGGAGGTAATGAAGAACAACAACGTTGGCAACTGGTTTAAATACACTGGGCAGGGGCTGGACCACTGTAGTATAATTTTAAGCATCGAAAGTTGTGGGATGGGGGAAAAAAAAAATAAAGAGTTGCAAACCACAGCTGTAAATATCACAGACCAGATTGCTCTGTGGGCTTGTGAACTGGGATTCTTGCCTTACTCAACTCAGTAAAAATTCATGAGACATTTACAAAAGCATCTATTAATCTATTAATTGCCAACAGATTCTTCGTCAGCAAATCCTTAATGGAAAGCAGAGCCCTCCACCCCTTTAATCCTCATAATCCTACCTTGCATGCAACTTTCCAAACTTGTGATGTGGAATGGCTTAATACTGTAAATTTGACCATTGACAGAGAAGCAGCAATGACATATGGCTCTCTCCAGTGGTGACACAGGATAAACGTCCCATCCAGTTGCTCATGCTAGTTGTGTGTTAAAGCACAATATAAAGGGAATGCACACCACAGATGTCAGTTTGGTAGAGAGGAAAATACATAATGAAGAGTTGTAGAAAGATGGACGTGGAGGGGGGGGGGTTTGTCTAGATATTTGAGCCCAAGCTTTAAGCCTTTGTCTCATCTATGTGAAGGTCCAGCACTCATGTCTTCCATTAGCTTGGGCTAAGATGAATTTTTGCATCAGGAAACTGCTACAGCCCCAGAGAAAGCCTGAATCTTCTCTTTGAATGCAGCCTGGGAGGGACACCATGCTTGGCAGGTCTGGCAGCAGCATTAGTGGCATAGCTCAAAGGAGAAATGAAGGGTAGAAGAGAAGATTCTTCCCTGCAGTCAATCCTCTCCTCACATCCTTACCCTCTCACTGCTTCCCAGGATTTCAAGCATCTTCATTTCTTCCTGGATGGCTCTTCCATTCGAGAGTGAGCTGCTGGGTAAAAATAATTCTTTTGCTCGGGATTGTCAGTCACATCATGGGACCGTGCCTGAAACTGCAATCACACTTTTTGATCAGTTCTGCTGAAACAACCTGTTGTCTTTTATAATAACATTTCCATTGGGAATATTCAGATGCTGAGGCTAAAAAGAACCATTTCATAGCATACAGACAACTACACACGCAGTGACTTTGCATTTTTATCTTTTTGATTTTCCAGTGGGTGTATTTGCCTGGGTTTTTTTTCAGACCATATCCATCTGCTTCATAGTTCTTACAAAAGCTAGTTTACATGCAATAATTGCCATTAAAAATGTGGAGAGAAAGCTCGTTGCACAAATGCATTGTTTTGCTCCTTTTAAAGCACACAGAAGCTACAAAACTACATGAAGCTGGTTGATGGATGGGTTTATTTAATTATTACTTTCAGAAACATGTTCTCTATCTTGCCCATAGCAGGTGCAGGCTGTGACGTGGCATTTGCTCTGGTAATTATGCAGTTTTTTGTAAATAGCAGAACAAGTCAGGATGAAAGATAGCACTGCCCTCAGGTTGTGGGAAATTATTCAGCTTTCTCTTTACCGAATTTCTAATGATACGTTTAAAAGATAGGGTCGCTTTGATTCCTGTTGCACCTCCCACCCCCACCCCTCCTTACTCCTGTGACATGAAACTCAGAGAGAGAGAGGGAGTGGGACTGGAGGATGAACATGTGGAAGGGGCAGTTCGTGGTGGATGCTGTTATCGCAGTGAGTTACTGCGGGAACCGAGTGAATAATAAAGCTGATTCGGGTACCCTGCGCTGCAGTATAGCATTAAAAGGCACAGGGCTGTAAGAATTAAACTCGTCTTTTGGCAAAGCTAGTGCTTTCCCAAGTGAGGCACTGCAGCCGACCTTCCAGCCATGTGCCCACAGCCTGTCTTGCTCAGGTCTCCTTCGATGTCCTCCATCCTGTGCTTCATCCTGCTCTTCTTCTGGGTTTGAAGGAGTCTGTAGTCAGAGGTCAGGCCGTTCTCCAGCATCGCCATCCCCTGTTTCTTTCCCTAAGCAAAGGATAAACAACAGGTGCTGTGCGGGCAGATGGGTGTACTGAAATTCTTCTCTAAGAGGAAGACAGCCAGCAAGGAATGCCAAGGCAAGCATCCCCCAGTCACCAGGAGATCCTTCCACGGAGAAATGGGATCTCTGAGGAGACTTTGTCGTCCTCTGCCTGTAAACTGTTCCCTGAACACCTCCTGCCCTTGGGGTCCAAGAACACAGCGTGTGGCTCCTGGCTGGCTGCTACATTCAGATTTGGGGGTGGGGGTGGGGGGGGCTCCACAGGAGTAGCTGTCCCCTTTCGCATCGATTTAAGATAACAGGAGATCAACAGCTAAAGCCTATTCCTGTACTCTGCTCAGAGCAGAGCCACACACAGCTCTTTTGCAGCGGTGTTGGGCTTGCACACCTCCCAATGGCTTGGGCAATGTAAGGATGTATAGAATCTCCAGGCGGTGTTTCCAAACTCGGGTGCCTAAAAATTTCCGTCAGGGCCAACATTTGCAAAGCAAGCTAATAAACTTGTGGACTTCTTTTGACTACTCAGTTTGGTCCCTTTGAAGTGGCTCAGCTGGGTTACCCAGGACCACTGGCCACCCTGGGTAGGTCCTGGGTCCAAAGCCACATCTGGGAGATTTGGTATCTTAACATCTCCATTCTCGGCTCACGCTGCTGCGAGCTGCCCGACGTTTTATCAGATGTACTGTTGTACTTGCACTTCACATTGAAATCGATAGGAATTGATGGTTCTTGGCACCTACCGAAGACACAGTCTTGCTTACTGATGGCAGTGTGTAAATAACAGGTTGTGAAATAGGCACCCTTTGGAAATGTTAGCTTCTCTGCTCTCTATCATCAAGTGTGTGATGAAATGAGAACAAACCTGACAATGAAAATGTTTAGTTCAGTTTATATAAGAGCTTAGCTGAACAATATAATGTTTCAATGGAAGGTGCAGAGTACGTATATGAATGAAAATCAGTTGATTGTTACCGTGTGTCTATCAAAATGAAAATAAGGTCATTCACAAATCTTAACATTTTTTTGGAGGGGAGGAATATTATTTTAATTAGGATTAAAAATATTATCTACTTAAAACGTGCCCATGCATATAGTTCTGGCATAGCCTATGGCAACACCTATAATTTTAAAATAAAACTGTTTTTTCCAAGAAGGAAGTAATTTTGAGTGATAACTAATTTAGATAGTGCTAATTATATTGGTTGGAACTTGCAAGGGAGTCAATGGATAAAAAGTTGATTAAAGCAAAGTTATAAAACAACAATAAAAAGCTCTAACTCTGCTCTTTAAGATGTTCTGAACATTTTAATGTTTGTTCCTGCCAGCTGTCTTAGCTGGGTTGCAAAGTGAATGTTTCCATGCACCTGTTTGAAATTAAACGAGAGGAAAAAGTAAGACTTCTCAGTCAGCTTATGAACAGTGGGTGTATTCTACACCCTGAAATACTGATGTAATAAGTTACATAGCAACGTAACATCTGATCCTTTGGTTGTCTTGTGTTTTGAACTGATGGTCAGTGTTACTGTGGCTGAGTCAAGCAAGAAGGAGTAGCTGACAGGATTTGTGAACATTTCCATCTCTTGCAGCAAAACAAGACCTTGCCTGGGGTTGCTCACTATAGATTCTTCCAAGTGCATTAGATGTCTTATGATGTGATGTAAATACAGCTGGACCCTACATTTATGTGTTTTCTTCTGGAAGTGCTTTCCCAGCTTGGATCCCATAGATCAAGAATGCCTCTTGTCTACTTCCAGCTGTTTCATCTTTGGTTTTACACCTGCAGTGAACCCTGCAGCCTTGCTGTTTCGCAGTTGGACATGTAATCTCTTAATGTCAGAATGGACAGACTCATTCATGGCTTTTTGGCCAGGAAAAGCACAGGCTCGACAGCCTTGTCCGTGGTGGAGGTGGTTAGGGTTCCTCTGCCCAGGCTAAAATTCTGTCTTTCTCTATCTTCAAGTTCTTCTGCTGGAAAAGTGAGTTTAACTGACCCTAGCAGAGACGGACCAAAGCACAGACCTACTAGAAGCATGGGGAGAGACAAATGAAGAACATGGAGTAGTTAGTTCTAGCTGGATACTAATTCTGCTGATCACCTGTTTTGGGTTTGTGTGGTGGGGGTTTGGTAGCAGGGCAGGGGCTGCAGTGGTGGCTGCTGCGAGAAGCTGCTAGAAGCTTCCCTAGCTCCAAGTCGGACCCGCCGCTGGCCAAGGCCGAGCCCATCAGTGACGGCAGTAGCACCTCTGGGAGAACGTATTTAAGAAGGGGAACCTGCAGTGGAGAGGAGAGTGGGATGTGAGAGCACCAGCCCTGCAGATCCCAGGTCAGTGCAGAAGGAGGGGAGGAGATGCTCCAGGCGCCGGAGCAGAGATTCCCCTGCAGCCCGTGGGGAAGACCCTGGTGAGGCAGGCTGTCCCCCTGCAGCCCAGGGAGGTCCACGGGGGGGCGGATCTCCACCTGCAGCCCGGGGAGGACCCCACGGTGGAGCGGGGGGATGCCCCCAAAGATGGCTGTGACCCCGTGGGAAAGCCCACGCTGGAGCAGTCTGTGCCTGAAGGACTGCAGCCCAGGGAAGGGACCCACGCTGGAGCAGTTGGTGGAGGACTGTCTCCTGTGGGAGGGACCCCATGCTGGAATGGGGGAAGAGTGCGGAGTCCTCCCCCTGAGGAGAAGGAGCGGCAGAGACAACATGTGAGGAACCGACCCTAACCCCAATTCCCCGTCCCCCTGTGCCACTGGCGGGGAGGAGGGAGAGAATTCGGGAGTGGACTTGAGCCAGGATGGAGGGAATGGTGGGAGGAAAGTGTTTTAGGTTTGGTTTTACTTCTCAGTATCCTTGTTTTGATTTGATTGGTAACAGATTAAATTGATTTGGTTTTTTTTCCCAAGTCGAGTCTGTTTTGCCCATGATCATAAGTGGTGAGTGATCCCTCCCTGTCCTTGTCTCGACCCATGAGCTTTTTGTTATATTTTCTCCTCCCCATCCCACCGGGGGGGAGGAATGAGCGAGTGGCCTTCTGGTGCTTTGTTGCCGGCTGGGCTTAAACCATGACATCAGCATTTCTCAAGCCATGTGTTCCCTACCCTCCTGGTTGAATAATTTACGCAAGAAGATGGTAAGGTTAGTGAGCTTTCCTGAGAAATCAGGAAGATCTGACTGAGCTCCAAAAAGAAGCAGCTGACGCTTTCATCCTAACTGCTGGACCTTGCCTGTGAGCATCCCAGTTTCCCCCAGCTGTATGTGATACCTCTTCCCACCGCGTCATTGCTTGTGCTCAGAAGTTTCTCCTATGGGAGCTACGCTTTTGTGCTCTCCTTTGCTCAAATTTTGCTATTTCTTGGAAACATAAACAGCCCAAAGCCTGGAATTGCTTCACTTTGTGCATAAATGTGGGCTGTTGCCAGCTGCAGAGAAGTGGCCGTGGATCTTTTCTGCTGCCATACAGTGGAGCATCCCAGGACAGAGCATTGCTGTGAGGAGAGATAAATAGAAGGCAGCAGCAGCAGTAGAAGGCAATATAAGCACTCTTCATGTTTTATTTGTGTGCTGCTCCTCTTAACCAGCTGCGTGAAGGTCAGGTTTTTGCATTTTAGGCTCTTTTCCTATGCAGATAATCATCACTGTGCAAAGTGAAGACCGTGTGTGCCTAAGATTTTTGTGTGTAACAGAAAATTCTCATTATGAAGTGTTGAGGCAATTTTACTTTTCCATTTTAAATTCAGCATTATTATTATTATTGGTGTTTCTAGGGCTCATATTTTATTTTATTTTAGCACATATTTGCTTAATGTACAATCCATGGCACCCTATGAGCACTTGAGCATTTTGAAATTATTGAAAGAATGGATAGATGTTAAAAGAAAGGGAAAAACAAATAAGAAATAGAGATATTTAATATAAATCATCTAGACTGTCTATAAGCAGCCTGGCATAAGTCATCCTTTAATAGAGCTGTAAGAATAATTAATTTTTCAGTTCAGTGGTCAAACTGAAAAACTGAGAGGGAGGAAGGAGAGGAGGTGAGTGGGGTGGGAAGAAACGGGGAGAAATGTTTGGGTCAACCTTAAGTAACAATTTCTTGTTTTCTCTCACTGAAGTGAAACAAACACATGTATTATCTGTTCCTTTGAAAAATGGCCCTAGCTTCATTTCTAAACAAACCCTTCCTTCTAGAAGCAAGGCCTGAAGTTCATGGATAGATGGTGCTGACACAGAACACCTTTACTTTTCTGAAATTTCTCCTTCACCTTTCCTTTCCTGGCCAAGCCCACTCAATAAATTCACCATTAGCGTGCAAAGATCTTTATTAAACACACAAATTGTCAAAACCTGCTGCCCAGCTTCAAGCTGATTCTGCAGCATCATTTTTCAACAATTCTCAAATTGTAGACCCTGTAAGATATTTTCAGCTGGAAGCAAGGCCCCTGCTTTTAAGTATACTAACAATAACTTTACTTTTCTTAATGAACTTTTCAAGGATGTTCTAAAAGGATCCTCCAAGCTCCCAGGAGCGCATTGCCCAGGGTAGGGGATGTACTATGGAAAAGACCATGGATGATCTCAGAAGACGTGGATTTTTCATCACACCTCTGTCATGAGTTGCAGTACAGACTTTGTCCTCTTCTTCCCTTTTGTAGGAGCCGCTTGTTTTCACTGTATTACAAACAACAAACCAGACCGCTAAAATATATATATAGGTGCCTGGCTGATAAACACATAAGGGTAAATGTCTTTGTGGGTAATCAGCAGAGATCCTAAAAACCAGAGACACTTTAAAAGCATGCAAGCAAAAGAAGTTGCAATAAGAAAAATCTTTGAAGGGGTATTATCCAATTAGTACTGATAGCTCTGCTAATATGGCAGCAATTAAAATGTTGTTTGTGAAATAAATAGGAGAAGACCTAAATATTCTTTGGAGTTACATATGAATAATGCTCTAATATCTGGTGGAATAATTATAATGAAGCTGTAAGTATTCTCTCATCAGTTGTTTACTGAAATAGCAGTCTATTTAATCAGTAGCAATGCATTCAAGGTGACTAAATATTAAATATGATTGGCAGCTTACTGCTTGGACTAAAACGATTAAGTAACATGAGAAAGAAAGTGACAGGTGACTTCAGTCCCCTCGAGGAAACATGCCCCAGCCAGGAAATGGGTTGAGACTTCTAATAATATTGGTAACAAATAAGTGCTGAAATGTTTGCTTGCAGCAGTCAGTCTGGAAAGGAATGCAAATCCTGTTATACATCTTTTTCATCTTGGTGAGGTTGCAGTGGCAGCACTCGCCAGCTCTGAGGTACCGTGCATTTTAACTATCCTGCAGAGACACGCACTTGCTTGAGATGTGTCAGATTGCCGTGCCAGCAAAGCTACTCGAATCCTCAGCGCTGAAACAAATGCAACCGTCCCTGCGCAGACTGGCTGAGCCCTCGTGGCCTGATGCACCATCAGTTGCGTGGTGTCTCACGATCACCCGTTTTGGAGTCTTTCCTTGTTAGGTATCCCATTGCTTTGGATTCGGTTAGACCAATGGGGGTGAGGGATGAATTGCAAATCGATTCCAGGAGCCTCCGAAGATCAGCGTGACTTGGCATTTGCTCCAGGCTCTGATCTGGGGTTGCTGGTTGCAGCTCTGGAAAGGGAATGCAGCAAGCAAGGCATTTCCACCACACTGTTTCACAGGGGGTTGCAAGGTGATCCTTTCTCTAAACTTCATAGCCGGTGAAAGCATTTGCCACTTTGGGTAAGTCCGTGTTTCTATTTTTAGAGGGCTGAGGTTCCTAAATCCCTGCACTAATGAGAGCTTCCCCTCCAGTGTGCACCGTATCCTCGTTGTGTGTTAGTTGTAGCTAATGCTAACTCAAAGGACAAATATTTGTGAGATGTCCACACCAGAATATGCAATAGTGTCACCTTCCCCTGGGCCACATGGTGATAACCTCGCTGGAAGAGTATTTTGCTCCCTGGCAGGCCCAAATCAAAGTACCACTCTTCTTTACCGAGCCTGATGAATTCTCACCCTACTGCTGGGGAGCCCCAAATTAAAACTAAGAAATTAAGGCACAAGTTAGAATAAGAAACTGGCCAGGGTCATGCAGGGTATCCGTAACTGGGCCAAAACCTGAGTCCAATTCTTCTGTCTTTCATCCCAACATTCTCTTTCCTATCTGGTCCTTCCAGGTTCTCAAGAGCATCTCCCTCCTCTCTGGTTCTGTGGAGTAGGTGTCGAACCTTAAATCTGCTGCATGGCATGCTGTAGTCATTGCTGCTGCTATCATCTGCTTCTTGGCCAAAGTAGCCCACTAAAGAAGTTGGGGAGCGTGGGGCAGCTACAAGGGCAGGAATTGAGACTCATTTCTCTCTCTGTGTCCCTAATGGGATCCTAAGTGTAGTGTAGACATGAGTGTCAATGCCCTTTTACACAGAAAATAGAGAATGAATTCCAAACAGTACTGGAGACAGCTGACCCTTTTAGCACAATGCTTAAATATTCTAGTGCCGTGCCAAGGCAGCATGTGCAGAGTAAATATTTTAATCCCTAATTAATCACTTTGGTTAGATTGGTAAAACAGAAGTCTAATGAAAATAATTTGAAATTTCCTTCATGAATAATTGCATTGTTCAGGGGATTCTGGGAAGAGTCAACTGGCTGACCTTCCATTCTTGGGCTGCTCTATTGCTATGAGACTTAATTTGTGTCCTTCAACCCTTTTCAGTCACCATCACGAGATTAGAAATACCTTTCATGCAGTTTAGCAGCAACTATGCAAAAGGACAGTGCAGTCAGCAGAGAGGTAAGAAATTAGCACATGCTTCCCTGTGGTGAAACACATACAGTATGGCACATAGGACAGGGGCAAAGCTTCTTTTCCACTCCGTGTCCCTTTATTATGTCCTGAACATGATGGATTGCGTTGTTTATTGAAGTATTCATGGCCATTTTTAATTAGAGATGTGAGGTCTGCGGGTGCCAGGGCTTTGGGTATTTGCAGGATTGGAAAAGAATTTGCTCGTTGATACGTCCTGGTGACCGGCACCATGGTTGGTCTCGTGGCTCCAGGGGAATTTATTTCCTCCTGCAAGTCCTGTCTTTCCGGTGGCCCAGTGTTAGGCTCCAGTCCTGTCTGGAGACGATGGGTTGGCTTGTAGGACCAGGCCTGACTGGTCCAGTGAGAGCAGAATTACACCCTCCCTGCTCACATCAGCTTGCATTTCTCTACAGACCAGTTACAGTTTGCTCTGGAGGGATGATTTAAGTGCAGCAAGGTCTGTGGTCCTTCTACAGACTTTCCCCTTGTTAAAAAACCCCCACAATATACTGTCCTCTATCTCAGTATAGTTTTTCTTGTGCGTGAAGGTTGCGACAAAGGATTGTGCAGCTGGAAGTGTTCATGAGAACAAGTGATGTTCTGCAGGCAAGGATGTAAAAACACATCTTGAATTGATAGATCCATGAGTATCCTTTCCAGGCGGGTTCTTTCCCCAAGCTGTTGTGGAGCAGACCTGTTGCTGGAAGATTTGTTTGCTGTAGAACTGCAACTAATGTGTCTACTGAAGGTGGAGTTTCTGTGGAGAAGTCAATAGCATCAGACACTGCGAAACTGCTGGGCTTCTCTATGGTTTTTGTAGAGTTACTTCTCATCCAGGTTGATGGGTTCAGCCTTTGAAATGGCCACCAAAGCATGTGGGGTTCATGTGAGTGTGCAGGTCAGGGCTTTATACTGCCTGCAATGGTGCGGGAGGACAGGGAGCGAGAGGTGGGCCATGTTACGTGACTGCTCTGGATGCTTCTTATCCACAGCAGTTGGGTTGGGCATCTTCTTGCAGTTGTTTGATCCCAATTCCAGCACCAAACTCTGCTGTGTGCTCCTCTGAGCCTGCAGCTGAGGGCATGAGCAGAGGAAAGTGGGACAGGGAGGAGAAGAAGTAGCACAGGGGCAAGGAGGATGGGCAGGAGCATAATTAATAGGGGCTGGATTTCGGGCTTAGGGAGGTGAGGAGGATGGGGGGAAGCAACTGTATCATACATAGTTCAGAGAGGGAATGCAAAGTTTTTGCAAGTAGGCGGTCATGAAATACGTGGCAGGAGCATTGACAAGGGCAAGGTGGTTTGGATCCTGATTTGGGGGTTGGTTGTCTTGAAGAGAGGAGTAGAGTTATGAGTATGGGTCAGAGCCTTGCTTTGGCGGAGAGAAAGATGTGGTAGAAAAATGATTTCTTGGGCCAGGAAACACAGTTGTCCTTGCCAGTGCCTCTAGCAAGCTGGGGATGCCTGTGAGCATGGCTCAGAACAGGGGCTGGTGAAAAACTCCACTAGAAAGTGTTTTCTATCTATCAAGGGAATGACTTTTGAGGCAAACAAACAAATTTAAAATTTTTATTTTCTTTTAGAGGACAAATAAAAATCATTGTTCGTCTGCTAGTGGTTTTACCTGATGAAGCCAAACTTTTTGCAACGATTATCACTTCATAGCATCTTGCAGTCTCCACTTTCATTTGTGGTTTTTTTCTCCCACATTCAGTAATTTACTTTTCTATTCGTCTGCGCAGTTGTCGCTTATCAGCCATGGAAATTTACAGATATTAAATTAGCTACAGGAGGGCTCTGATATTGTTCCCTCAATGCTAGAGAAACCTATTGAGAACTAAAGGAAAAACTATTAATGAAAACTGAATGAGAAGGCTATAAAGTTCAAACAAAGTGTGTTCCCTACCTCACAAGATCTGGATGCATGCAAAATGTCATGAAAATTACTCATAAAATGGTATATTATGTTTTGCTTCTTCAGCCAAAAGCCTTGTTGAAATATTTTTATTCAGTGCAAAATGTATTGGATGATAATGATAATTAATGTACTGAACCATTTAACAAGGAGATAATAAAGGATATGAAGGGTTTATTATAAAAAAATGTGACCCTCACCACAGGACTTGAACTTGCTACTTTTGACAATACAAAGCAAAACCTCTACCCTGTAGGCTAGAAAATGTCTTCTCCAGTTGAGATGAAGATCATAAAAGAATGTCATGAAAATGAACCTTAGTTTTATGTGTGGGGAAGGAGACTAAATTGGTGAGTGTCTCCAGCAATAGGGTAAATATTCAGCAGTTTGGGTTTTTAGGGTGATTATGTCTGGACCAAAACGGAGGATAAAGCTTAAGATCTTACCTCTCCACTATGATGGTGATGCTCAGCACAGTGCAGTCTTTCTATGTGATCATAAACCAAAGCTAAATAAAACCAAGTCCCGCTTGTGAAGGAAACGGTACAAAGATTCCTTGCAAGCCAGCGGAGCTTTTGTCTGTGTGGAAGCTGCCTACAGACTTCCAGCACAAATGGCAATAGGAGTTTAAAGGAAAGAAGTAGAGACTCAGTCTGCAGTGTGCAGTAAATCAGCCTTTATTTTAAACCTGTGCCTGGTTTCAGTATCATCTCATGGTGAGTTCTGCATATTGCCCCTTGAGCAGGACATGGGCAGGCTGGAAGTTCACGGGGAAAGTAAAGGAAAACGAGGGGTAAATCCATGTCTGCCCCTTGGCAGAGCCAGCAGGGCCAGCCAGGAAGAGTCAGAAGCTCCTGGGTCTTTTGGACTTGCTGGGGCAAATTGAGATTTGCTCAGTAACACTCTGATTTCCCCCAAGAAACAAACATAAAAGTAAAATAAATTGAAAAATTGAAAATACTCCTATTCCATTGAAATTCTCTCATATATTATTATTTTGACACAAAGGATGTAACAGAGAACAGATAAAGTTAAAGCTTGCTTTTCAGCCTAGCTTTCCTAGCTCATGCCTTTGCTCTGTATTGAGGGAAACCGGCTAGAGCCATTACTGAATTTAGCCAAAATACCTGAACCAAAATGATAATGAATCTAAGAGGCTGAAGTCAGCTGCAACACCCCAAAACCCACCCCGCATTATGATCTGAGGGTGGACAAACCTGCATCCGTCCAGAAGACAGAACTGAGCACCTAGAGCCCTACAGCAGTCCAGAATATCGATCCAGCGTTAACATAGATGGACCTTATTGGCAGCAGTGACCTAAATACAGGGAGAACCAAGTGCTGTCCTGAAAACCAGAGGAAGTGCCATTGCTAATACTGGAGAAGCTGGGAGCTTGTCCAGAATATCGAACAGAGCACAGAGAGTGCTGAAAACCATCTGAAATCCTGGGTGAAATTCAGACAATATTTTTGCAAATTAAAAACTGGCATGTCAGAAAAATACAGTCAGAAACAACAAAGGCATGGGATGCCTGATGCTCTGTGCAGCCTGCTGACTCAAAGTTGCTGCTCCAGGTTCCTAGCGAGCCATTTTAATTGAAAGTGAGAGCATCTGTTGCAAAAGGTTGGGAAGTCCTGCTCTAATTGACTCTTTCTGGGGTTAACTGTTGCAAAGAACGAGTCAGATCCCATCTCTGCCGTCAGCACCAGGAGTCAGTCCTCCCCCATCATTAATTACTTTGGTTACATTTCTTAATCAGCACTGCTTGGATCTATTGGCGAGATCCCTGGCACCACGCCAGCACCGCCACTCCGACTAGATAAAATACACCGCGCGGGTAAGGGGAGGAGGGCAAGCTTTGCTCGTTATTTCTTCTCTCTTTGATGCTGAATTGGTTGGTTTTCTGACACAGACCTTTCTGTATGGCTTCTTTCTTTAATAGAGCCGCGGGATTGTTGTCATTGTGGCTTTTGTTTGGTTGTTTCTTTAATCGACCTTCCAGCATTTCGGAGGGTTGTAATTTAAATGAACCGATTCCTGTGAATGGCTGCGTCAGGGCACTTTTTCCCGAAACGTCAACTAACCAGAGATCTTGACATAGCTGTAAATTAAGGCAAAGGTGAGGACAAAGAGGCCCTTGAGACTTCTCCATGCTACATCCCAGCTATCTGCCTATGACTCTTGCTGGGCAACAACTGGGAGTGGGACTTCACCTGCACATTCCACGAAAAATTGGACCCTGCAGAGCCAGACAAGTCACAGACCTAGAAACATGGGCTTGGAGAGTCTGGGTCCCAGCACGGCAGCACCAAGGGAGCAATGTGTGCCTTGGAGCACAAAGCCATCGTGTCCCACCTTGCTCAGGGCTGCTGCCTAGGAGTTTTCTTTGGGTTCCTCACCCCATTTTCATCCCCTCGCCCCAGCACACTTTTATTAGCTGAAGACTTACAGTTTTGTCCTCTCCAGGTTAAGCAGGGGGGCTGCCACCCTCTCCACCTGCCACCCACTCCATGCAACTCTTAGGGACTCCTCACCAGACATCTAGGGATTGAAGGGGATAGGAGAAAAGATGTTATACCTTCACGTTGGACTTCTCTTGTAGGCAGAGGGTAAAACCAGGACATTATCAGAAGTCCTCTGCAGTTATGCTGCTGGGAAGGGAGGTTTCCTGCAGGGAGACCTCTTTGTGTCCAGGAAAGGCGTTTATGCGAACTGGGCAGCCAGTTACTGAACTGGGAGAACTGCTAGATCCAGGGATGAGCCTGGCTCCTCACTTAGATCAAGCAGTTCAAGTCCTCTCCACTGCCATTTGCTTTGTCGGAGGGAGGATGAAAAGCAAGCATGGCCGGTTTCGGCTTTTTGATCTCTCAGATTATGTTGTCTCACCGTGAGACCAGTCAAGGGGGAGAGGCAGGGCGAACCCAGAACAATCACAGCACATTTACTGTAAGGGATTACATTTTTCTCCTTGGAAATTTCACAACTGACTTTAATTAAGTTTTTCCAAAACCAGCAAATGCACAAGGCATTAGAGAGGGAAAGGGTAGGTGTGCATGCGTCTGTTTGCCGGATGGGATTTTTTGCAAGTTTTCCTTCGTCTAATGAAAATTTGCTTGGCCGTTCCCATTGAAACAGGCTGTAGCCAAGCTTCAGGTGAGCTGATTCCCCGTGGCGTGGCCCTAGGATCACACACTCATGCCAGGTCGTGATCGCTGTTGAGGGGGTAGTCTTTCACTGCTAATATCCCTATAGCCTGTGCAAAGCATGTGCAAAGAGTTATAAAACTAGTGATATATATATACATATATATATATATTGCTAAGACCTCCCGTGGCATAGCTATATTATTTCTTTAAATATACTCTTTGGCTTGTTGATGGCATCTCTGTCCCTGGCACAGTGGGAATTGCTTCACCACCAAAACCCCTAAAGGTGCTGGTTTTGCTATCACTTCTACTTGTAAAATGTGTTATCCGAAACCACCTCTTCCTTGGAAGCATATTTTCTGAGCAGGTCACTCACTACCTCTGCAAAATAGTGTGCGTTTCATTCGTCTGCACGGGGGTTACTAATAAAGGGTGTCATGAGCTCTCAATGAAACAAAGTCTTTGGAAGAAGTGGGGACCCAGAAAAATGGACACAGTGTACTCGCAAAATGTTCTTAGTAGCACATGTGAATTTCTTTGCACTCAAATTAAGCAGGATTAAAGCAGCTAAACTGTTGTTGCTCAGTTCTCTTGGATCATGTGACAAAGCCTGAATCGCTTTTAGTCACTGGTATAGGCCTAAGTCAGTCCCTTGATCTCCAAATTAATTTTTGAATTGAATGATTGTGTGGGGTTTTTTTGTCCTAATTGAGTCTTCAAGTGAAAAATGCTTAGCAAACAGATGGAAAACTGAGGACAAAAGGCTCTATTATGTAATTAAAAAAGGGAGAGTTCACTACAACAGTTTGAAATTAGTACTTGGAGACTCTATTTATTTTTTTCTTCATAAAATCCCAAACAGTAAGTGATACACAGTGTGTTTTGCACAGCTTGGTGGAAAACCATGAAAAAGGAAGAAGGTGAAAAATTTGTACTGGCAGCTCTTAACGGATAGTACAAAGTGTCTGAGTAATTTATTGATCCACTCCTCATTTTTCTTATATTGATACGGCAGAAGCAACAGTTTCCCCAGGAAGAAAAATGTTTCAAGTGAAAGCAGCACAAACCTCAAAGGTAGTTCACGTATGTGTTCCTGAAAACCCTGAATTTTCCCCTGAGAGATGCACCGGCTTGTTCCAAGTTCTGCAGAACCCTTGGGGCACCCTGGGGTTTTCTTGCTGTTCCCCGGACACTGGGAAGTAACTCCCTACAAATTTGGCTATAAGTTAACGAGCTTTAAAATTGTACTGAGCAGGTCTATACGAGGTCAGGATCCTGCTGTGGGAGGCACTGCATACACATTGCATCCCAAAATTCGTATTTTCCATAGCCATGTGAAGGGTGGCGAAGGGTGACCGCTCTGCAGGCAACTGGGCTGGTGAACAGAGGTGCACCAGGGCTTGTGGCTCGCAGATGGGGCAGAGATGGGCACACAGCCCCAACCTCCTCTGGGACAGTAAATTAGCTTTTAAGGAATTTCTTGTCTGCTTCGTGCAGCCAAGAAGAGTCAGGTCTCAATCTCCTGTCTCTCTTGCTGTTGTTATTAGTTTTGGAAGGGGTGCTTTTTTTTTTTACCCTTGAGATACTGAAACAAGGTACCTCAGACCAATGTTTTGGCTCCGTAATTTTCTTTCCGGTGGGCTGCTCCTGCTTTCCAAAATATGGAGTTTGGCTTAATGGAAGAGTCAGTCCTGGACCACCTGAGACAGCACTG
Source organism: Astur gentilis (assembly GCF_929443795.1). Lineage (NCBI taxonomy): Eukaryota > Metazoa > Chordata > Aves > Accipitriformes > Accipitridae > Astur > Astur gentilis. The sequence continues at coordinate 18,328,381 of NC_064904.1, forward strand.
GGCAGGAATGAGGGGGAAATAGCTGGAGCTTCTTCAGGATGCTGTCTTTCATTCCCAGGTGCAAAGTTAATTAATATCCCTCTCTGCTAATGAGCAGGAGTACATGGGATTTATTGATAACTAGCGAGTAAATGGGATTTATTGATAACTGCTGAGGTCCAATTAGAAATCCAGGTTAAAATGGGCCACCATTTAGCCAGCTGGCTCCTTCACATACAGCTAGTAGGTGACATTGCTCTTTGCCTGTGAAATCCCTGTTGTTACTCACTGTAGTTTAGCATGAAGCTCATCACTGTAGTTGTGCTTGTGCTGACTATTTTTCAATGGTTAGGGCACATATGTTTGCTAGCTCTTTACCTCCTATTGTCCTGGCAACTGAGTATTTTTAAAGCTATCCCGAGTTACAATCATTACTTAATATAAAAAAGAGAGAAACCACCCAAGTAGTAATTAATTTTCATCCGTCACTATGGGAAGGCCATCAGCTTTGCTGCGGTGCAGGGGCAACCAGCACCAACAAGAAAGCGAAGTGTTGTTTTTTTATACCTTGGCATTTGCTTCTAAGGGCTGCTGCCACATTTTGTGGGAGTTGCACAGTTTTGTGGTTGGATGGATCTTGTACAGAAACCGTCGCTTGTCTTGGGCTCTTCCATAGCCCTGCATGGTTTGGTCCTCTGTATGTGATCCGTGGAGATGCTGTGTTCACCTGGGGCATCAGATTGCTCATAAATACTGTGCAAAAGAGTTTGATTCTGCTTATTCAAAACCTCCTCAAATTTCCTGGCATAATTCGTTGATGAATGGTAGAAAGGTTCTGGCTAAGTGTGTCCATATATGTAAGAAGTGAATTTTCCCCAATGAAGCATCTGGAAGATGCTTGGGTCTGGGCTATAGACTCTGAAAAGGAAAAAAGTTGGGAGAAAAGTAACTGCAAACAGAGCAAGTAACTGCAACTTCTTTCCTGGGGTGAAGAAGTGGCGCTGAGTTCAGTACAAGTAGGACCTGGCTTTGATCAAGCAATTAGTGAAAACGGGATATCAGCTAGATGGGAGAGACCTGTTGGGTCTAACTCTTCAGTGGGATATTTCTACGGGCCCAGGGTTTCCTAGTACTTGTGGTTGGTCTGCACTGCACTGTGCCCATGCACCGGGAGGACCACCGGGATGGGTGGGATGTTTCCCGCAGCAGCCGCCCCCATTTCCCGGCAGGGCTGAGCACGCAGGAGCCCAGTGGGTTTGCAATGCCTCGGTTAACGGCCGACGCTCAGCAGAGCTGAACCACAAAACCGGCTCTGCTCCCTCTCTGGGCTGCTGCCAGCACACCCCACAGGTCTCCAGATCAGAGCTAGCAAATCAACTTTCCTTCGTTTTCATGATTTTCCTGAATGAGAAGTTTGGGGAAGGCTTTTCTCATTCTGCCTGAAATAGCAGCACATGAACTGGGGAGGAACAGGTCTAGCCTTTCAGTAGAGTTCAGACTCTGCAACGTCAGCAATTGTTTCTTGCCATCACAGTGTAAAACTCTTTTCCCTTTCAGTTCACATTATTTCTTTCTGCAGAATGCTTTCAGTACAGATAATGCACATGAAGGTACAATACAGCCAGTTGTCTGAGAAAAGAAACCCGTTTTCTTCTAGTGGGTGGTAGGTAAGAATTACTAATCCAATCTGCTTGAGTTAACGCAAAACAAGGATTAGGGTAAAGTTCCCGAATATGTTAATCTTCCTTTATAGAAGTAAACTTTAGCACCGCTATCAGCCCCGTGGTTTATAGTTCATGGGAACAATGAACCAATTAAACTTGAGCAGAAAAAAATCTTGCACAAGTTTCCTGATCGTTACCTAATACTTTGAATTCTTTTGATTCTTAATTATTTGCCACTGTGTCATAGACGGAGGAAATAAAACATTGTTTATTATTCATTAGACTGTTTCTAAACATATCCATAATTAACTGCATCTTATTGTAGTTGTTCTTTTCATCTCCCCTTCTATGAAAGTAGGTATTAAATGACATGTAAGGGCCTGGATAACTGATATAATTGTTGGCAGCGCAAACTGGCAGCTTACTGGAATGGTTGTGCCTATTCATAGTCAGCTAGTTGTGAAAAAAACACACTTCTTTCTTGTGAAGAAAAGGAAAGGGTCATTCAGAAACATTTCTCTTAGGTATTGGGAAAGAAAGATTACTTTATTTCATTTTTGTAAATGAACACTCAACAGAAAAATGTCCTCTGGCTTTACAAAAGCGAGCCCATTCAGAAAAGCCTTAAACACTGCTTTAGCCCTGTTGATATCCAAAATATTCTTACTTGTTGCTGGATCATATTCACTGCTCTTATTTTCAGCAATCCACACAACTTGGAAAATATTACTGTGTATTCTGGATTTTCTTCTGCCTTTCAGATTTCTGATTGGGGAGCAGAGCAAAAGGAGGATAATTGGACTTACTGTATGAGACAGAAATGTCGGGGATTTACTTTTAAATGCTAAAGGGTCCATTCTCCTGTCAATACATGCACATGAATCTCAGGCACATCAATTCAGCAGCTTCCACGGTGGTGGGTCAGAAAAGCCATCTTGATTTTAGAGTAATAATGTAGATGTTATACCTAACCAGCCTTTGACCCTCACAATAAGTGAAAAATGCAGCAGGCAGGCAGGGTTGTACTTGCAATATCAGTATGTACCTGTGCTTGTTATAGATCAAATCCAATGGCAATCCCAAGGAAACACTATTTCTGGGAGATTTTGATGTCACCACCACTTCTGAAAACCTCAGTGATTATTGAGGATTTAATTATACCTGAAAAAGAAGGGAAGCAACCCTCTACCAAATACTTTTTTGTGTACAGTTTCATAGCCAAAGTTCCAGTGCAACGTGTTTTATAAAAAAAGACTTGGGAGGAAGCATGTCGGGCACAAGGACGCAATGAACGTTGCAATCCAAGCTAGAGTTCAGTTTATTAACTCACATGTCGAACGTTCTCGGTTAACAGAATTGCAGTTTAGGGAATGTAACAGGGCACAACAGATCACTGGGCAGAATACAGTCATCTGTAGCAAAGTGCTTGTAAATATCTAGTAAAAATTTAGTCAACTTTTAGATCCCCTTGGTGTAAAGTGGTCTCTCGTACAAGGCACTGAACTGCCCCCTTCATGCTGGAGTTAAACTTCTCAGCAGGAAGCAAGGACTCCTCCGAGGCATTGACCCAGCGTTTGGTTTTCAGTCCTTTTGTTCAATTCCCTTGACTTCTGCTTTTCACCTGAGAGGAGCAGACAGCTCAGCCATCACCCTCCTTGGGAACGGTTGCTCCATGTCTTGACCCTCCAATTCATCTCTGTGCTCCCCTCTGCCAAGCAAAAACCTACGGAAAAGTGCAAGCGAGGTTGGGGGATTTTTTTAGACCAGCATCAGTGGAAGGAGCGTGGCATAAGAAACCGCGCTGCTCAGTGCATCACCACCTCCCAGCCCAGATAGTAAGGGACTCCTTCCCTGGATTTAGGTAGAAACAAAGCGTACACAAGTCTCAAACGCAGCCAGGACATCTCTCCCAGCTTCGAGTGCACTTGCTATTTTCTGAGAGCTCAGAGAAGCACTTGGCTGCAGGGCGGCAGGTTAAGTGCAGTCTGTCTGCGGGCCAGAGACGCAGAGGTGTAAACTGGGAGCGCTCCCAAGATGCCATGTTACATCTTCTGGAGAGCTGCCCTGCTCCGTCAGGCTCCGCCACACCGGGACCCCATCCCGTGAGCTCTGGAGCAGCCCCGCGGCCGCTCGGAGCCAGTGGGAACAGATGGCACTCAGCACTTGGCAGCATTAGACCCCAAATCCCAGGTCCTGATTTTGGTTTTTTTTTTGTCTAACCACCAAAAATCCTTTTCGGTTCCCAAGTGGCGAGGCAGCAGCAAAAACAAGGTGGAGCGAGACGCACCGGGCAAACCCGTCTGCTTTAATAAATTTTCAAAAGTAGCAAGTCCTCTCTGCAAGTCCGCCGGTGCACAGCAGAAATAGTCCAAGTTTGAGGCTGGGGGACTTTTCAAGCTTGTATCCCTGCTGTGGCATATAACGAACAGACAAAAACCCCTTTCTATAACCTCCGCTGGCTGCGACATTTGTTGGTGTCTGTGGATCTTATTCACAGCGCTTTGTGCAACACTAGTACTAATGTAACTGTATTGTGGCAGGAGACTGGAGAGGGCAGCGGATCACTCGCTTGAAAACATGACCTTTTAATTTAAACAAAAGACTTGAAAAAATGAAAGTGGGTCTTAAATGCAGTTTAATCAGTCAGGCGAAAGATGTCTAATGAAGCTGCCAGACAGATTTGTAGCCAGACTGTCACTTTACCCATCATGTTTACAGCCTCCAGTGGTGAGATTAGGACTGGGTGAAGGCACAGTCTATCCAAATTTCCCCAGTCTGCTCCTCTACCATGTCTGTTAAGTTTTGACAATTTGACAAATTATTTTGCTGTGTTGTCTCTAGACCTGGAGGAGCTGAGCGTGGCGCTCCCACCTTTGATCGCAGCTGAGCGTTGCCTGATGCAGGGACGAGAAACCCAAAGGGATGCTCCAATGCTACAAAATCGAGGTAAACCCTTTTAGACTTTCTGCTTTATGCCATTTTGCTCCTAACTGATCAGTGCTAAAACCCCTGCCTCTTGAATAAGGACAGCTGAAAAGTTTCAGAGCAATTTTTTAACATCTTGATTCCCTCCACTGTGAATCGATGGGCTTTTTTTTTACCAGAATGTCTATTTCTTGCTTAAAGCCGCTGGAACGCTACAGTTATGAATAGGGCAGTTGTGAAAACCTCTAAGTAGTTGTTGCTCCATCAGAAGAGACCTACGCCAAGAAAGGACTGGCTTTAACGAGAAGCAAGTTAGAAACCTTCCCCAGAGTTAAAATTCCTGTCTATGTGACCATCGAGGCGGCGATCACACGTTTCTCGCCAATACCAAATTGGTTCTATTTTACGTTTCTGGGTGTACAATAGGTATTTATTTTGCAGGGAATATTTGCTACTTAAGAAGTTTTACGTGGCTGCCTGTTGTAGAAACTAACTTCTCTGTTTATCCACAGGCTAAGCAGGGCTCAGACACGCAGCGTCTGAGCTCCCCGCACAGCCATGTCGGTGAACTTAGGCTGGAAGGGGAGGAATTTCCTCTCTGGAAGATGAGAGGGGATTCATTTTCCATGCTAGCTCTTTCCTGGGGGGCTTTGCCAAGACGAGAAAAACCACTCGCGGTTTTCTGTCTTTTCACCATTTATTTTTTTTTTAAAAGAACATCAAAGTTATCACTCCTGCTTTCTCACCATAATCCCGCAAATCCTAATGTGTGTCTCCTAGTCCTTTCATGCTAAAAGCACAAGTGTGTGTGTTTTGCAGCATTTAGGAGGGTGCAGACTGTTTCCACATTTGCATGCACACTGTGTCACTAAAAGAGCCAAACCAGGAAAAGTAGTTCAAACTCAGACGTGGTTTGTTTGTTTGTTTTTTTTTATTTGGGGACTTTAAAGCCGATTATTATTTAAAAAGTCACTTATATGACGTGATGTCTAATTCTGCTTCAATGGAACAAGACAACTGGACAAAAATGACTTTTCTAGCGGTTTTTTTCCTCTCCCTTTCCCTAAACATTTTTTTTTTCAAAGTTTCATGCTTAGCAAAAAACCCCTCTGTAATTGTCTTGTCATGATTATAGTTTTTCCCATTCACTGCCGCTTTACATGGAAGCCCCAGGAAAAGAATTCTTAAAAATTAAATTTCATGCTTGCATGTGTTTCTGTGATCTGCAGTGTGTATGATCTCCGAGTGGAAAAACTTCTCTAAAAATAAATGGATTACCCTTGCTCCGACGCCGTCTGATGTCTCTTGAGCAGATACCGCCGCTCGCCTGTGATCTCTCGCCCACCGCAATCGGGGTGACAGGCGTTGAGGAGAGGGCCTGGCGGTGGCACCTTCCACCCTCGCCCCCCATTTTGGGGCTGGCTGGGGAGCGGGGCAGCCCTGCTTGGGATCCGCATGCCAAGGCTTCTCTTGCTGGCGGAGGACAAAGATTTGACCTTTTGCGAATGGTGCGGGAAATAGCATCGTTACTTGGTTCCTTGGGAGGACCCGCAGCTTTCCACCTCAAAGACCATTTTTAGGCTTATTTTCATTGCAGCCCTCCTCCATGCGAGTTTTTTTGCAAGGCCTTTGGTTGGGTTGAGGGGACTGGTTTGGACAATGAATGCACCGATGCAGAGTGGGGTATGCCTGTCTGACGGTGTGCGCAGAGCTCCATCCAAACCCTCCCTTGCCACCAGAAAGGCTCCCATGGAGGTTGAGGGCTCGTACCTGCCCCCCGTGGGTTATAAAACCATCTTCTCTATGCAGCGTCCAGCCCTGGACTGGGGCCTGCAGGTGGTATTGTAGCGCAAGAAATAAATACTGATAGAGTCCAGGGATCCATCCAGTATACGGCTTTCAAGACTTTTTCTTCTCGTCTCACAGCCCCATCTTAAAAGCCTTCTTCCTACATGATCACATTCCTTTGGCTTTGCTAGGGTGGGAACTGCAAGTGCTGCGAGAGCCACAGCAAACAGCCTCCTCTTTCCCTGCTGCCCAGTGATTTCGTGGCAGGTTTTTCTGCCTTGAACTAGAAATGACTTTGTAAGTCCTTGCTCCTGCGATGCCACCCAGCAGGGGCACCTGCCAGCCGAGCCAGTGGTGCCCACAGGACGAAACAGTATGTCCCTCTTTGGCATGGTTGTATCAAGCCCTGACCCACATAAGTAACAGTCCCTGAAGGGCTACCTTGAAAAGGGATTAGGTAGAAATGGGTAGGAAAAACCACCGAGCAGATGACAGCAATAACACATTAGCAGGAACGGGAAGGCTGGTCCGGTGACTGAACACCAGACTTGGACTCAGGAGATCAAGGTTTAATCCTCCATTCTTCCACAGATGTTGGCAAGTCACTTAATCTCTCTGTGCCTCAGTTCCCCATCTGGAAAAGGAAGATAATGGTAGTTCTTTTGTCTGCACTGTCTGTTTAGATTTCTAAGTTTTCTGGGGCCAAGGATGCTTCTTCAGGAGGGTATATACAGCACCTACCTCTGTAGGGGGAATCACACTGCCGCCTTCCATGCTACAAATGATAATTAATAATAGCAATATCAGTCCTTTAATCATCAGGGAAGTCATGCTGGTTTGCAACAAAATTTACAATTAATGCATGATCAGAGCTTTAATTGAAGTTGAATAAACACTTCGTGTAACAAAATGAGCATTTCCAGAAAACTTCTTTGTGGAGTCTCAGGGCAATCTATTTGTAAATTGTATCTTTAGATGACCACTACAGTCATCCCCATCCTGTAATACTTGAGAGCCATTTTCAAGTTGGGTGGCAAGGCAGAAGTCGTAGTAAGGGAATTTCAACTGGTAAGAAACATCAACAACAGCTTTGCCGTGCTCCTTCCCAGCCCACCAAAACGAATCAGGTCCTACTGTGGGAATCTGCAGTCCCCCTACCTGGGAACACCCTGGTTCTCCATCACCTGAAAAGCATGGGCTGAATTATGTTGTTATTACCCTGGGGGACATACCACAGCCAGAATCACCCAGCCTACTTTTCAGGAGAAAATTGCCCAAAGTAACTATTTCTAGAACTTTTACTTTGCTGCTGTGCTCTGACATGAAAGAATAATATTTTGAAGACTGTTCACTCTGCTTTCCAGTGGGAGAGAATTGGTATCTGTCCTGATTATACTTAGCATCTACTGGAGCCTTCACTGAGGTTAAAAGGAAATTTCAGCAGGTAGGATTATCTCCAACAAGTATTATATCCTGCCAAATTGTGTTTGGATTTTGCTAGACTTATTTACTTGTTCACAACACCCAGGGAAGCAGACACTTTTTTCCTGTAAAGAATTTGGCTGAGTTTGAAGACATGGAAGCTGTGTTTTCAAGATGAATCAGACTCAGATTGACTTTCGGATTTGACATAATATTGATTTACTGACTAACCTCGCTGTTCTGCTGGACATGCTGTGGCTATTGTGAGCAACACTGAGCTATTACAGGGTTGCAGGATTGCTTTCTGGTGGCATGTTTGGTTTAGGACAGTTCAGATGAAGCTTTGGGGATTAACTAGTTTATGGCTGTGTCTTGGATCCTGCCTTGTCTCCAGAGGTGTGGGATGTGCTGAACTCCCTCTGCCTTTCCTCCCTCTCTCCATTTAAGGTCTTATTCTGACTTCTCCTCTGACTCTGTCCAAGAGCAAGAACCTCAGGGAAAATGCAGGCCAGATTGCGATGCCTTTGCTAATGCTTCTACAGATAAACCCATTGACTTTGACCCTATGGTCCTTCATCCATCTCTTATTTTTGCCAGTGCAGGTCTCCTATGCTTCTCTCTCTTATGCATGCCTCTGCTTTCCAGCTCTTCCCGTCTTGCTGATCAGTCCTGTATTAATCAGCCATAGGGATGTTAGTGAGCTCCGGGTCTCCCAGTCCATTTTCCTTTTGTCTCTGTGTCTGATGTAGATCTTCTCTGCTTGTTTTATGTATCAACAGTGGATGCTTCTCTCATATATTTGTTTTTAAGGGATGATCTGACTGGGGAACTGATGATAAGCATCTACCCCAGCTGCATCTTATACTTGCAAATCCTCTTTCATCGAACAGGTAAGGGGCTCCGAGACTGCTACAGACACAGCATATTCCTAATGAAGAGGGAAGAGTGGGGTAAGTGGAGACATTGCCTTTGCAGTGGGTTATGTGTCACCACAATGGAATAAATGCCCCGGAGTGAATATTCTGTGTGCACATGATAAGCCTTAACTAGTCCTGATTATATGCACATTGAATAAGATGGCAAGAAAATTACAGATATTTTTCTCTTTATTTTTAAATTTCAAGTATCACTTTTTTTCTGTGTGTAATTGCACTGAAATGTGTATGGAAAAGGGACTTGGTTTGCCAGTTTTTTTCAAATTATGAAGAAATGAAGAAAGTTGTCTTTGTTCCCCAGTTCTGGTGAAAATGCTCTCTCATTTCTATCAGCAAAACCTCTGTCGTGCCCCCTGCCCACAGTAGTCTGTGTTCTTGGCATCCTCCTTGTCCCATGGGGTACTATTTTTGGCATGCTCCAGCTCCCTTGTAGTACTATTTTCTTGCCTCTGAATCAAGAGAACTGGGGGGTTGTGGGGATGCTGGGTGCAAATAAATCCTGCAAACATTTCTGCTTTCTCCACTGAAAATTTTCCATGGAGGAGGGGGATTTCTAAACGGCTGTAATTTATAGCATTCTACTGCACAAGGGGTTTTAAAACATCAGATCTATTAGATCTAGTCAATATAGGCCAAGTCATTGTGAGAGATGGAAATTCTACCTAGACCTTAAATCTTCCCTGGCAGTGACAGATGCCAAAGCCTTTCTGGCAAAAAAAAAAAAAAAAAAAAAATACACAATTGTTTTGTCAAGGCTCACTTTATAAATACCTTTTGCCAGAATGATGATGCTTTGTATGAAACACACTGCAGAAAACTGACAGTGAGGATGGAAAACGCTGACCTAGTTTTATCCAGAACAAAAGCAGGATTTATTTTTTTGTACAATTTTTCCTCTTTTTCTTTTTTTTTTTTTTCCTTGGAAGAAAAGAGAGTTCAATAAATGCTAGTGCTTAGGGACTGCAGAATCTGGTAGAGAGAAGAAAAGCCAAGCACCTTCACGGTCAAATGTCCACAAGAAACCTTAATAATCTATCTAGAGCTTTTGGGCAAGTCAGTGGTGCCCTCTCTGAAGTGTCTGGGTCCTGGCACTTTTAATTGTTACAACAGCCTTATCAGTCTTCAGCCCTACAAAATACCTTCAGCTTCTGCTCTGAATTGCAGGCAGATCTGGGGTTTTAGAAAAGGAAGATTAGAAGAATATTAGTTGAGGCATCTCCTTGACCTGAGGTGGACGTGTGGGCCCTGATTTGACAAGTCGTGTTTATCTCTACGTACGTACGTACGTCCCCTAGAGAGCTCTTAAACCAGAGCACAGGCTGGATGGGGACCCCGGCCACCAAGCCAGGGATGTTTGCTCTGATTCCGCTGGAGGTCAGGTGGGCACCTTCTGATTCAGGATTGTCATCTTCTTGTCTTTGGGTGAAAGACATCATCTTTCTCTAGACAAGTGGCTCAGGAGGTGCAAGAAATCGAGTTCCAGCTTCCGATAAGGAAAGGCAAATTAACGGGACAGAAGTCCAGCCGGGCTAGGACCCTCCAAGGTACAACTTCTGGCCATGCCAAGGGAAACACAGGGGTGTGCTTGTTCTCTTCTCCTTTTTCTCTCAGGCCTCTGCTACCAGCCATGTGAGCACGGGGATGCTGAGCTTGGTGTGCCCTTGGCCTGCCCCATTCGGTCACTCCTTTGTCCCTTTATTTGAAAGAGACCTCCGTGCTCTTCCAGGTAATGGTGATGTTTCAGCCGGTCATCCCTCACCACAGCTTCTGCCTCCCCACCCAACTCCAAAAAGTTCTTACACTTAAGTCACGCTTTGCAGAACTAAGGGGACAGGATCGGAGGTCAGCCCCTGCACTGCCAGTTAACGGTAGCAGGCACTGACAGTCTAAACGCACGAGGGGAATTGATGCAGCTCCGACAGCGTCAAGGTGAGAGAGGGAGCTAGTTTGAGAGGATAACTAGGCAGAAGTCATCCTCCCGGAAAATTTCATAAGTGAAAGAAAACAGACAGAAGATCAACCAAAGCTTTCCTTCTTAGATTTGGCAAAGACGTATTTAAAATTACTGTATGCAGTGAAGGAGCAGAGTAGCTGCACTTAATTTCTCCTTTTTTCTTTAAACTCTCAGAGTTTCATGAGTATTTGGACTCTATCATATTTTCATTCTTTATTGTAATTTTTTGATATTTACACCAGATGTATCTTCCAGAGTATTCCACGTTATTTAAATTCATTCTCTCTCTCCTTTTTAATCTCTTGCCTAGTTGTCAACCTCAAGTGTGAGTTCCTCCCTGGAATGCTGTTCCTTTATTGCTTATTGTCAAAAATGTTTTCGCTTGGAATTTTCCCGGCTGGTGACATAGTAGGCTATCGCTGTGGGTCAAAGTTTGCATATCAAGCCATCAGTTTTCATCATTGTGTTTGTCATGAGCTAAGGACATTTTTATTAGATGAAACAATAAGAGGGTAAAATGCATTAAAATTCAGCCTGCCTGTTTGAAGCTGTAAATGAATCCAACTTTTGGTAAAATAGAATAATTTGAAGTATCCTAAAGATAGACTATTGATATTTGCTACCACTGTTTTTCTCTTTTCTGTTGTTACATTGGCTTGCATATGGCAGGAGAGGGGTGGGGTTTTTTAGTAATATTAAAGGCATTTATACTTTGCTAATACTTGTTTGCTAGTCCAGAGATCTGAAACTATGAAGAGGCTTGTAATGCTTTGAGATCTACACATAGTAAAAAAACTCTAAACAAGATAGTCTATAATTATTGCTAATTTCTCCAGAGTTTTCATTATTAGGTATTTCTGGTAAAATTGTTTGCTTTCCTCAAGAATACACTGAGTTATTTTTTTTTTAGAAAACTACATCCTTTGTGCTCTAGATTTTCAGCTACCAGAAGATCTGAGGCAAACTGTCATTTGGAGATGTTTTTTAGATTAAATGTTAAAGGGTTCTTAAGCAGTAAGTGCAAACAGTTGGGTTTTATTCAGCAAAAAAATGGGTTTGATTGTATAAGGAAACAATAAATCCAACCTACTGCACAGAGTTAACTGTTCTTCACACAAAAGTTGCCTTCTTTGTTCCCACCTTCAGGGACTTTAATTGCAAATCCAAAGCCGCCGAGAGGTGAAGAACACTCATGAAGATGAGGTTAAATGTGCAAAAATCCCACGACTGCTGCAATATTGCCCCTTATCACTGACTCCTTGGCAGTAGAGACATGTCGAGCTGGGGTCTGCAGGGTCTGCACTGCAGTGTGCCAGTCACGAGAGGTAATGCGTGGTTCTGCCCTACCTAGGTGGGAATTGCTTGGGAACATTGTGTTGAGTTCCTGGGATGATGCGGAGGGGTATCCATCTCCAGAGCCAGCCCTTGCCTGCGCGGACCCCCACATTAACACTCCAACCTGCGATGGGCTGCCTCATTTTCTGTGGGGCATTTCAGCCACTTTTTAGCACCACCACAAAAAGACCCTGGCTGTGGTAAGCATCTTCTGGAGTGCCCTCCAGCAGGAGAGTTAAGGACATATTTAGCCCTGAGTGACTAAATATGCCCAGGGGCTCCTGTTGCTCTGAATATCAAGCTGCTGTTGACTACATGCTTCAGATATCTGGGCAACGAGACCAGCTTGCCACAGCAATTAGTCTTGAGAAAAGAAATGAAGTGCAGTGTTACAAACTATTTCAGGTGGTGAAGTTATTCCTTTAAAAGGGAGAGAAATCGTTCCAAACAGTACAGGAAAACCAAAGGCAGAAAGACACGTCAGCAAGGTGTGGAGGAGACACAGTCTCTGGCATCTCTAGCTCAGCCCCATCATGGTCAATGCTTTATTAATCTCCTTACGTGTTGAAGAGGGAGACAGCAAAGTCGAATCACAGACCATGGAAGGGAGAAAGGGCCATTTGCTAAACCGCCAGAGCGGTATGCAGAGGTGCTGGACGCTGTGTCAAAGGCACCGAGATGCTGAGAAAGCCTTGTGTGTCGCTGTTTTGATATGTCGGTTCTCTTCGGAGTGAAATCAAAATGGGAACACATCTGAAAAAGTAGATAGTCTAATGAGTAAGACATTTGGTAAATAAGACCAATTAAAAATCAAAAGCAGTACACATCTGAAAAGGCAGATAATATGGTGGGTAAGACATTTGGTAAATAAGAGCAAATAATGATGTTCTAAACCTCAACCTAACACACTCGTGTCAACACTTACGCTCTCACCCACAGCAGGTTTATACCATTTTTAAAATACATCTAGGGCTTTGTTCTTTAAAAAAAGTATTTTGTTGCCTTCTAATCAGGTATTTAACTTCACTTTGGGGGATGCAGTAGGATCCAAACAGGGGGAAGTAAAGTCTTCCCCATTTTTTTTTTTTTTTGCATTTAGAGCACGTGAAAGAGCGAGCTGTCATGGAAATGCTTTTATGCTCTTATCTGTTAGGAGTGTTATTGGGACAAACTTTGCAACAAGGGACGGGTCAGAGTCCGTCTCCCAGAGCTTGCAGTTTAAATAGACAAGTGGTTTTGGCTTTGGGGAGAGGGGAACAGAGTGGGAGAACTGGAGTGCTTGGCACCCCAGAACAAGTCTAAGGTGAATCAAGAAGGGAAACCCACGTATCCCGAATTCCATAGGGTTGGGTGGCAAAATGTTTACACTGTGTGTTTGTGGAGCCCTCAGGATCTATAGAAAATGCTGAAGCATATCTTGCCTAATGTATCATCTGCCCTTCTGATGCAGAGAACTTCCCAATAGCTTCAAATTCAGCCAAGAACAAGTCTAGTCCCTAAATAAACTTTGGCCCAGGCTTTAGATCTCTGGGACAAACTGGTCCGTCTCATGAGGCACTCACAGAGCCACGCGGACCTCTTTGCTTTCACAGAGTCAGCATTTCAAGTCTAGGTGGTCCTTAGATCTGACATATTGCACATCCCAGACAAGACAATTTTATTAATTTAAAATCAGTGTAAAGTTCAACATTTTGTGACGTTAGTATGTCCTGTCCATTCTTGATTTGAAGACTTCAAGAGCTAGACCATTCCTCATTTTGCTGGATGTTTGTCACTTGAATTAATCCCTTTCGGTATTATAAATATTTACCTTATTTCTAGAATTTCTCTGGTGGAGTTTTCAGGGCATTGCTTCTTTATACATCTTTCTCTAGGAGTTAAAAGGCATGTTTCTATCAGGTGTTTTCCCTAGATTAAACTACCACCTAAAATCCTCTGTCTGGACAAGTGCTATAGACCACAATTAGACTGGTCAGAATTGCCGCCTGACATTTTTCACATTGCAATTCAAACTAATCTGTGCAGAGCTCAGTGCACAATTCATGTGATACTTGATGCAAATTTTTCTGATGGAGATGAATGGCTGAAAAATATATTGAGTTTTCACAAATTCACTTCTGCTTCAGACTGCTTTTGGAGAATTCTTGGAAGGCTTTTTGTTTGTTTGTCTGTTTAGTGTGCAACTTGCTGCTAGGAACCGAATATTTCAGCTCAGCGGTGGCTGATGACAGATGTCACCCAGCAGTCCTTCTCTGCCAGCAGTGGCTGAGCGTGACTCCCAAGGCCAAGTTTCTAGTTTCAGTACTTGAAAAAAAGGAAATGTGAATTCACTCACTGCAGTGTTTCAAAGGGCTATATAGGAAATTGGTGTTCAGCTGGTTCTTGTTTGAGGAAAATGCAAATTCAGGGTGCTCCTTGGCAGTAAAAATGACAGTGGAATAACTAGGAGAGTAATTCATTCAGAAATAGGAAAAAAAAGCAAAACACAGTACTCCACAGCTTATATTTTATTTTCTGAAATACAGCATGTGTTGGCGTGATAGCAAACCTGAATACTGACAGTGCTTAGTTCTAGTATCATTCTCTTAATGAATATAGTTTGGGGTTATTTTCGTAAAGGCACATGTTACAGATGGTATAGGTGGGGGGGGGGGGGGGGGGTGTCATGTAAGACATAGGGGTATGCAGCTGGAATAGTCTTGTGAATCCAGCTCCCTGGCATTTTCAGGAATTATAATAACTGTAACATTTTGCTGTATAGGCAGACCTTTTCCTACACTTATTTAGTTGTTGGGTCACAGCTCTTCATCTTCCAGGAGACAGTTTCCCCCCTAGATGACCTCTTTCTCTGGCAAGTAAACACCTGGGAAATTACCCATATCAGCGAATCCAACCATAGGTCTTGATAAGAGAAATATCTACTGCAAACTCAGCACTTTGGTAGTGATTAAGGATGGATTTATTCCATTTTCAGGGTGTCGTACTTTGGTCTGCCATCCTGCAGTCCTTTGAGAAGGGGACTGTCTGTTTTGCTGCTTGTTGTACAGTACATCATGGAAAGTACCTGCTTATTTAATTCATGCTATAGCCCCATATGGATACTTTTATTTCTGTCTGTGGGCCTCAGATTTTAAAGCAGGGGCAAATATTGGGCGAGTCCCATATGACTTATTGAAAGGCACAGGACACAGCACTTCACCCTGGGATTCTTGCCTCAAAGCCATGAATGTTGGTGGACCTGTGCATATATCTTGAATATATGCACAACTCCCCAGATCTCCATAATTCTCCATATAGTAGAAAAAACCCTTCACAGGTGCAAACTGAGTGCATAAATGCAGAGGACTTGGTGACCATGAGGCACTTCTGGATATCGGTCTGACTTTCTTGGCTACAAGAATTGAATTAGAAATCCTAGGGTGCTTTGCAGGGTGCTTTGGAATACATTAAAAATGCAGAGAAAATGGGACAGTGTGGCAATTTCCAGGGTTGTAAATGTGTTTGTGTGTATGCGTGTGAGATAATACCCCTTTCAGAGTGCAATTTTTGCTCCAAGTTTGCCAGATTTTTAGCTGTCAGATGGTCATTTTCTTGGTCTAATTACCACATATCTGGGGCCTTGGGTTGATGGTCTTTTGGGAGAAAGCTCAGAAATGTATTCACTGCCGTTGTGGATTCAATAAATATCTGCCCCTTCTCCCCTTCGGAGAAGTTGCGAGAAAGATGAATCAACTGATGGGGATGGCAAAAGAAACTGGAATTGGTTGATTCTGTGGATCACCTGGCTTCCAGCTCTACATGGCTTTGATCTTTGCCTCAGCACATCCCGACACAGCAAAACCTCAGGACTTCTTCTTTGGTATCCATGAGCAGATCTGGTGAGTTCCTTGAAGGTATGCATTAATGATACACACCATGAAGGGCATTGCACAAGTTGATTTGAAAGGGGTTTGCTTCTTTCTTAATCTACAGATTGATTGTGACAACTTTTCTGTGAGTTTCAGCGTTTGGGCTGCTCCAAGTTGGTTTCTATGAATGTCTGTATTTGGCACACGAGGTAGGGGTCATCTCACGTGACTGCAGACACCGACAGTGCGCCCGTCATCATCTGAGCCAGTTATTCTGGGGTCCCGTTAGGGTCACAGGGGATAACCAGATATTTTTAGGATACAATTCATCTGATGTTGTGGGACTGAGAGAATTTGTGCCTGTCTCTCTTAACTGACTTAAAATGCATTAGGAGGACTAGTTCTGATGGAAGTACCTGTGTCGTGTATATGCACCCCGGAACAGATGAATCCCCCTCCAACCAAAGTTTTGCTTGCTGTCCCCTCTTAGACAAGCAAACAAAGCTTGAAGTAAACCTCAGGCATAAGAATGGGAACTAGAGTAACAACGACACCTTGAAATTCACTATGTGATTGTGCAGTGACAACATCCAAAAGTTTGCAAAACTAGCAAAAAGAAACAATCCTAATGTATAGATGAGCACCGCAAAAAAAAAAAAAAAAAACCAAAACCAAACATTAATAATATAGTTTAACACTCACTGGTAAAATAATGGCTGCGGGTGCAAGCATGCACATGGAGCTTACAAATGAATGAAGAGAGAAGCTACTACCCTGGCTCAAAGAAAGGATGTACCCTGTACACAAATATATGTACAATCTCAACAAATTCATTGTAAAAAGAATGAAACCCATCATCAGTAATGCAAGGAAGAAAGGAAGATTCTGTGATAATGAAAGATATGACCTGATGCAGTTATCTTTACTCCTATCATAAGCAGTAACAAAAAAAAAAAAAAGAATTTAAATCTCATCAATAAGAACACCATTGCACACCTGGGGTCTAAACATCTGGGAAGTGCTGTATTAGTGAAACCATCTCCAGGCTTACAGGGTGGATGAAAACTGAAAGCGCCAGCCACCTGCAATTTTAAATCGCTAATTTGGAAAGATGTGCCTGTGTCATCCAATTTCAAAAGCACCAAACAAGCTGCATAGTCATTGTTATTACTGTGATCCTAACATATTTGCATCTCGGTGTACAGGGATTTAGATGCGCATAGTGACTCTGTGTCTTTACATGAGACTCTGCACCCCTCAGAATGCTTTTAATTCCTAAACACAACGGGTTGTGTTTCCCTCTTGATGTGCTAGGATTTATAACCATAACTCCTGGTAATACTCATGGGAATTGCATGCATGAATCACCATTCAAGAAAATGAATCCTCACAACACTTAGTTTCTGGAGTTTTCTCATGTTTCTCGTCCATCACGTTTCTTGCACTTATTAGCAAGCCCACAGTCTGTTGATGAGAACTGTTAAAATCTACATATTCCTGAGTGAAATTCTATTATTCTTAAGGTAGGAAATGCCTTCAAAGCAGGCTATATTTTGTGGATATTGATAATGACATGAAAAAGAGCACCTGAGTAGGGTGACACTTCCAAATAACCTGCAAAATTACATTCTGATCCCCACCTGGGCTTGAAGTTCTCACCAAGAGAAAAAGCAGGGCTAAAGCCTGGTGGGTGATTTTTCCACCCTGAGAAAATACGGTCAGAATGGGTGCGCAAAATGGCTGTCAAAACTCTGAAGAAACCAGACTCCATGCAGAATTGTTTTAGTAACCTTAACTCAAATTGCACTTCTTGGGCAGAGCCGCTCTTCACGTTTGTGGTTTTCTGAAACAAAATGGATTGTACACACCAGTCAACAGCTAGTCTTTGCTCCTGGGGAGCAGTGCAGTTGCACCTGAGAGGTTCTGGAGGATGTAAAAAATATCCCCTTCCTCCCTGTCCCCCAAAGGCTTCTTAATCTAGTCCATGTCATTTCCATCCTGTGGACATGAAGGAAACCTCCTGCCTCGTAGTATATCAGTTCCAGCTTATTGCCTCCTGTCAGCTGAGCTCCTGCTCCTGAGCGAGCTCTGTGAAGTTAGCCAAACACCGGCTAACAACCTCATCAAGTTGTTTTGATCCCGGAGATCGTGCGGGTCTGCCTTCTCGTAGCAAACAGGTGTCAGGACTGCAGGGTGAAATGCTAAAACGGACTAAATAAAGCTGCAACTCCAAGTCCTTTGTTCATGGAGTCTCACAAAGATCAGCTCCTCTCTGGCCTTTTTTTAATATTTCTGTGAAACCCAAAGATAAACTGATTAGGCAACATTGCTTTGAGTGCCAGCAGCACACAGATAACACACAGCCTTTCCTATTTGCCACCACACAGAGCTACATCCTTCACATCAGGACAGTCTTATGAAGGAAGAAGAGCTCATTGAAGCTGAGTCTTAGTGAGGCAGAGGCATTGCTGTTGCTTGGAGGAAAGGATTTCAAAGAGTACGTAGCTGTAGCACTGCCTGGTTTTTTTTTGT
The DNA here is from genome assembly GCF_929443795.1 of Astur gentilis. Taxonomy (NCBI): domain Eukaryota; kingdom Metazoa; phylum Chordata; class Aves; order Accipitriformes; family Accipitridae; genus Astur; species Astur gentilis. Next base: position 18,346,763 of record NC_064904.1, read on the forward strand.
TGAAGGTATCCATTCAGCTTAGTCTTCCCTGACAGTAACCTCTTCCATAGCAGCGAGAGCAAATAATATCCTCTGCTGTTTCCTTCCAGCTCAGAGACTCCATCCTATCTCTTCTGGTGGTGACCTCACCTCGTTCCTGCAGTATTTTGTCATTTTGCAGGAAAAGTGCAGCAGTGTGAGAGAACTGCGCGTAAAGCCATCAGCATTTGGAAAACTCTAGCTAGTAAGAAACGCCATTAGGTACCTCCCTAATGATACCAGCTACTCAACTGCGTCATACCTCCAGTCCTTCAAGTGGCTTTTCAGAGAATTTCAAATCCAGTTCATATAGTCTATTCTTTGTTGACAAGGTCCAACAAGCCCTGGGAAAAGGCTACTGGAAAAAAACATTCAAGGACCCCTGAGGGCTATCCTCAAGAACTTTGCTCCTCTGAATTGTGGAGCCCTGTATAACAGCGTGAAGGACCATCCCGGTGAGAGATACAACTTCCCTGAAAGCTGGTGCAAAGTTGGTTCCCTGACGAAGAAATGAGCACCACAAACCTCACTCCCTTCTACTCCAAGTGTATTCTTCAATCTTACTTTCTTTTGTACCTGTATCACGCAAGGTAAGAATTCTCTTTCTGAAGAAAACCCAAGCAATGCAGCCAATCCACTGAAAAGAAAAGGAGCAAAGACCAAACCGCTGTGCCCAGTGACGTGCAACCAGTATAACATGGGAATAGTATATGAATGAAAACAGTCATGCTGTGCTCAGGGTGTCAGTGCAAATATTGCATGTTACACACACTACTGAGATACCATACAGACATACTTAGGGCATGTTGCATGTAAAGTAGCTGAGTTGCACTGAAGGTCAGATTTGTAACTAACTCCAGTCACACCAAAGGGTACTCTGCTACTCTAAGCAAGCTGTCCATGATCTTCCCACAGTCAGTGAAGATTTTGCTCCTAGTTTAAAGTACAATATTAGGTGAAACACAGTCATGTGGTACAGAGTACGTGTTGTGCAAATTCTCCTCTTTTCAACTTGCAGCACGAGAACTTCTTTACGAAGACAAGTCAAGGTCCAGATCTGCACTTGCAGTCCCAGGGTTAGCACGCTGTAGGTCATGCTGTGGTCTGGTCAAAGTGAATACAAGTGAAACAGCCCACAGCAGCAGAGCTTTAGTCCACGAGGAGCCCCTCTTGACTTTGATTGGTAGGTCCTGCCTTCAAATAGGCTTTTACAGGCATTGAGTGTTGGTGCCCTCACTTGCAGAGAGTAATGATGGTAGAGTGCACCAAAGTGTCGGATATTTAGCAGAAATAGCCTTTCTCCCTGTATTTGCTAGGCATCAAGTTTAAATACTTGCTCCTGAACACAAAGGAGCAAAAAGCTTTAAGCAATCAAACTAGCTGGACTTTACTCCTTCAGTTGTCCTGCACTCACGGTCTAATTTTCAAAAGCAATGAGTCCCCTCCATGCCAGGCCAGGGCTGGATCTTCACCTCCAGATGAAATAAAAATGTCTGCTACCTTTCAGTGTAGAGCTAAAACTCTCCTTTGTCCACACAGCATTTTTCTATGAGCAGTTTTCGTCTTAAAATTACCCAGCAACCCCAAGGCTGCCTCTCGTTAGCGACAAAGGTTGAGATACTATTGTTGCCCTTAAGCTTATCTGCCAGACAGCAAAGTCGTCCTGCATTTCTTTCCCTCTCCAACTGCAGTTTTCTCAGAGTACCTGCAAGCAAGGATGAGACTGAAATTTGCTTGTACATCAGATGAGGCTGCAAACAAAGATGAAGTGCTGTGACAAACACATCCGAAGTTGGTGTTTGCCTCTCTCTCTGGCTCATTCATACTTACAAACCTCTGGATTAACTGACCTGTGTGTCAAGTCTGAAAAAAAATCAGATTATATACTGTCAAATGGAGAAACAGCAAGTAAGAGTAAGTAAGTAAGAGTTTAGAGAACTAACCAAAACATGTCTAATTATTTGGGCTTAGGATTTAACATACTGGGGTTTTTCTTTTTCTTTTCTTCTCCCAGCCCCTGCCTGATACTTAAAGCACAAAACCCAGCAGGGAGAGAGGTAATGGAATTTGGAGGCAACTGGTGTTCAAAGACCTCGCTTGAAATGGGTCTATGCTAATGCCGAGGGTCTGTGCAAATTGGGTCAATGTCCTGCGTAGTCTGAAAGGGGCAACTTCATCAGGGCAGACTACGTGGTACAGGATTGTCTCTCTAAGTATTTCACAGGGCTGCACCTTTGAGCCAAAACCTCAAAGAGTTTTTGGCTATAACTGACCCGGCCATTGGCCAGAGCAGGATACATTCATCCCCCAGAATCATCCGACACGTGTGTGGTCTCTGAGCTGGGCACGGGGAGGGCACGTTCATCCCAATGTAACTGAGTTTAATTGCTGCCTCCTGACTCTTTTCATAAAAGGAATCCGTGCTTAAAGGCTCAGAGCCTTTTCCTTGAACTTTCTTCCTCCAGATTGAGCTGACGTAACTCCCTTGTCCTTGATGGAATTACATTGGTGAATTATTGGTCAGACGCAGGTTTCAATTTAGCAATGAACCTCATCATATTCCCTTCTTTGTCTCCTCCGTGTATCTTCATGAAATATTAAAAATGGTTCTGCATGTTTGCACGTGCGACTCTCATACAAAATACTTGCACAAAATGGTAAGTTAAAGGACTCCCTGTAAATTAAAAAATTGTTTTTGCATAAAATCAGAGTAATACTCTTTCTTTTTTCTAAGGTAGAGAAAAAGTTTTTCAGAAACAGAATTTAAAAAGACATGGCACTGAGAGTAGGTAAAATATGAGCTCTAATTCAAGCCCACAGGTCTTTCTGTTGAAAATGTGGGTGCAGGCATCATACTGGCACATGGTTCTTAAAAAAAAAATAGACATTACTAAGCAAGTGTTGACATAACTAAAAGTTTGCTGCCTTGGAGAAGAGGTTGTTGTATATCCCTGGAGGAAACTGGCCCTTGGTTACACTGGATAAGAAAGCCTGTACCAAGCCATTAAAGCAACCTGTAGGTGCAATGCGGAGCACCTACAGCTGCAGACCCCATTTGAATAAATTGAGGCATTAAATGTATCATATTCACAGTAAGCAATAAATGCAGGTAGTTATGGAACTAAGAGGCAAGGTCAAGGGGAATGGATGAAGTGCTTGTTCATATGCAGAGCAAGGCCTGAACAAAGCACGCAATTCCTTTATAGAGTCACCATTTACAGGTTTCATGTGCCCTTTCATTGGAAAGGGAGTTGTAATTTTTCGGGGTGGTCCAGACAGTTTGTCCTATCCCGGTAAGAGACAGGAGTGGAAAAGCCAAACCTCAAAATCCCAGCTTTGGATTAGAAAAACTATGAAAATTTTTGTTGTAAAAAGGTTTGTGTCCCCTGCAGTTTGCCCTTTTCTCAGTTACGTCAGCTGATCATCTTCCCTCTGCCAGCAGACGTTGCCTTTTTCACATTCTTAGATAACTATAATTATGTCACTATAGAAAGATAATTATCTTTTTCACTTCTTGTAGTAACAAGGTTCCACCATAGTCTTCTTTCCGTGTAAATTCACTGAGGTAAGTTTGCCTCCAAAGAGCAGTTCACAGAAGTATCCCTGCACCCTGCTGTTCCTCAACACTTTCTCTCCACAATGCAGAATTAGAAGAGGCTGGTTTTGCTTCTTGAGGGATAAATACGGATATTTCAGGTGAAATGGAAAAACAGCACTGACAGCCTTGGAAAAAGAGATACACACATCCAGTGGGAGACCCATCGTGCGTGTTGACAGTGTGCGAGGCATTCGCAGGTTGGTGAGCAGTTTCTGTGTGAAGCAGTTTGTCTGATTAATGCCTATGAACTCAGTGCTGATTCCACCTAAATACTGTAAATGAACTTCAGTGAAAATGATATTTTTCTTTTTGATCAATCGTATCTCTGGCAACATAATGAGCACAATTACCCTTGCTTGACTATGCAACATTATTCTGTTTTGCCAGTTAATTGCTGATGATGTTTCCAAGCTTATTAAAACCAGACAAAGTATTCACATATGTTCAGTCAGAAATTTCTGATAAAATTTAGAATAATATCTTAGGTCTTCTCTACCATTTGTCTTCTTTTCTTCATTTTTTTACAAACAGACATCAAAATCCAATAAAGTCTATTTAGCATCCCAAAGTTTTCCTGCTTTGGTACCTGAATGAACATTTTATATTAGACCTGTCAAACAACCATATTTGTTATCTGAGGCCCAAATCTGCAAAACTCCCCATACCTGAGGATGCTTTTGGAAATTAATTCTTAATCAAGGTATCAAGAAATTGTCAATTCCAATTACAGTAGTAATTGTAGCAGCAGTAGGAGAAATATCACATTACTACAGCCTGTTTGTGGATTATTGTGCTTTTAAAGGCAAAAAACCCTACAGAATTACTACAGCCTGTTTGTGGATTATTGTGCTTTTAAAGGCAAAAAAATCCCAAGATTTTTTCTTCCTCAGAGAACTTTGAATCCAAGTAGAAGTTTAGAGCCACTGAATGGATGAACAGAAGAACTTACTGAGACAATGCAGATCAATATGAGAGGTAGTGGTCTCATCAAACCTACTGCCAAATTCTTTGCCTTGAATATATAGAGGAGCTGTTATTCTACTGTTCTGCTGTTCTTCAGTGTTTGGAACAAAAGGACCTGAAAACATCTTGCCTACCAGGACTGCAGGAAGTCCAGTTTCCCTTTGATCCGTTGGGTGCTGGAGTTGTCCATTCCCATTACCCATACAAGCATAGGAGGTGTAAATTGCAGGAAAGACTCTTGCAACCCAGAATCAGTATTCTATTTAGATCATAAAGTCAGTAAGACATGAGCAATTCTTTGTTATATATTTGTGTCATGCATGAGGACCCAGGGTGACTCAAGAAACGTTGGTGGAATTGGAAGGTATGAGAAAAAAGGCTAAACAGAGTTTGTTCAGTTCCTAAGGCAGTTCCTTCAAAGACTCTTCATTGTAGGGTCGAATTGAAACATGTCTGCATTTCTGCAGCTTCCACAGTAATGCTGGCACTAGCAAACCTCCATCATGTCCCCCAGCTGCAGCCTGGATGGTTCAGTGTGGTGGTGGTCAGCCATCACTCCTCCTGCATCGAGGGAACTCACTGGCCTCGAGGCTGCTCAGACTAATGGCTGCCAAGAGCTCCCAGCCATTGACTGTGTGGTGGGACACAGGAACATCTCAGCCGTGCCTGCTCCTGATGCATAAGAGTGACCAGGAACCACTGTCACAGCTCTGTGTTTTTAGGATGAGTGTCTCTGGCTGTGCTCACTCTGTGTTCGATCTCTCTTTCTATCCACTTGTCACCCTTCTGGGGAAGGAATAGCAGAGTACTCCTGACTCTAGGGGGGTCTGTTGTATGTACCGTGGCCTTCAAGCTTTCACAAGACCCATAGTTTACCTTTAAATGGGTAGCTAACTCCAGAAAATAGTTATCCCGATGACTAATACATGTTCTAATTGCCAAGGGAGAAAGCAGAATTCTGGACTGATGTTCAACAAAACATTGGCAAGTATTTCTGTTTTTGTTCAAAAATCTTCCTAACTTGGCTTAGGCACGTTGATAAAGCCTTTGTGACACAAATGCCAGGGGAAAAGAGATTCATTTTCATTTTATCTGTTTTCCTCTGCCTTATCTTTACCATGTGATCCATTTCCAAGAGATTTTGAAGGATGCTTGGTTCTGACTCTGAGCTGATGGCTCTGGTAACCCATGAGTTTTGGCCATTCTTCCCAGCAGAGCTGAATGACCGTTTGAGAATCTTAGAATGGTTTGGGTTGGAAGGGACCTTAATGATGGTCTAGTTCCAACCCCCTGCCATGGGCAGGGACACCTTCCACTAGACCAGTTGCTCAAAGTCCCTTCCTAACTAGGTTGCTCTAGCCTTGCCGAACAGGGTGTCATTTCCTACATGGTTTGAATCCTCCTGACCTGTGGGATCCTGAGTACTTCCAAATCCCATTGGACTTGGTGGAAGATGGAGGTGTTCATCTATCAGCAGCCCAGACCCTGTAAACATGAACTTTATAGTGATAATCATGAAACTGAACAGAGTCTTGATCGCAAGTGTAAGGGGGAGCTAAACATAGTTTCCCCTAATCTCTTGGGATCTGGGCATTTATCTCTCTGCTTAATTGAATGAATGGGAAATTAGATAAAACTTTGCAGAGTAAATCTTTTAGCAAATGTGATACCCAAGTAAAAAATTTTCAGCAGACTCTACATTTTCACAGCTGCTCCTTTGTTTTGTGGAAGTGTATTTTGAATGTAAGTCCTGCTTACATTGCATGCCTATTAATTCTATTGTACATATTAAATGTCCTCTTTGTAGGGTGTAAAACCAGAAGGGAGACTAAAAACAAATAGCATGTGTTTAAAATGTTTTATGGAAGATGGCACCAATATTTTCTGAAAGCCTCCATGAGTCCAAGGCAGTGCTCTCTGATAACAGTGTTATTGTTCAAGGCCAAAACTGGAACCTAAAATTAAGTAGGAAATAATGGAAGAGAAGAGAGACAATATGCTACTTAGCCTTGCAAGAGACAAAAAAAACCCCAAACATATAGACAAGGCACAAAAAATGTTGCTTGCTTCTCTACCAGCCTACTCGCGTCTGTGACAATTTAAGTCCCCTTTGCTCTCAATAGCTAAGAAGTAACAGTTATTTTCCTTTTATTTCTGCAAATCCTGTAAGTCATTAGGAGTGACATCAGTGTCATATGTTATCACCCACAGCACGGCGATGTCTCACATACGCATGCTGTGAGAGGCACTGAGAGGTATCTCCTCTCCCCTTTTGTAACGTGGGACAGAGTTCTGGGCATTGGTCTGCAGATAGTTATCCTCTTCTTCCAGTTTTGTCTTTTCCTTGGTTGACTTTGGGAAATAGGTTTGCAAGAACCTGTCCATAGCAGCTACCCTGAGGTCTTCTTTATCAGGGGGCTTTCCACATGGAACTGGATGTGCTTCCATCCCATGAAGAATCTGCAGCTGGGGGGTGGTTCATGAGCTGCTTTGTGGTGGGATTGCTTTTGAGCATTTCGTCAGCTGCCCCCAGGCTGTTTTCACACTCTCTCTCATGACAGCACATGCATTTGCACTTTCAGTCTTGATACAGAGTAGGACCACGGCATGTGAACTTCACGTTACTCCATGAGTGGCATGGACCAGCCTCACCAGAAGACACCAACACAGTCACGTTAAGAAAGGATGATACATCCAGCTGTCCTAGAGTCAATGCCTGGAGAGCTGTGTGATATCCAAAACCTCTGCGAGAGGCCTGGCCAAGGGAAAGGAGATATGGCCATGGTGTCCCACACGTTCTAGTCATCCCTGCCTGTCCTAAGGGACAAAAAGCAGCTGGCAAAATCTGGGGCATCTGTCTGGTTATTTAATTCTGTGTTAGAAAGGCTGACTAATACAGAGCAGGTTGGAAAAAACCACCCTCTTCCCAGTTGCAGCGTGCTTTCTTTAGTTGCAGCTGTGGCTCCAGGTCTTTGCTTACCAAAACAAATGGTAGAATCTGTCCATCAGAGCTGCTACGGCAGGAAAATACTGAGCAACAGAGACAAACCCAGCAAGGAAGAGGACGGACTTAGCGACGGCATAGGGAACTGGACTGAGGAGGAGAAGAGGCACTTTGCCAGTCAGGGGAGATGCAGAACTTACCACCTGCTACCACAGAAGTAATTAAATTGCACTCCAGAAATGGATAGTCCATATCCAAGTGAGGCAAAACTGATCTCGTACAGATCTGTTCCAACCTGGAGAGTTATTACATCTCTCTATTTCTAATTACGCTGTTACCCAGTATGATGCCAACTCCAAAGGCAGAACCTGTGTCACTAAAGAACCTTTTCTTTGTGGGAGCAATGATTAGTGGAGGCAATTATTTCTCATGAGAAATTCGGAAATAGTTCCCTTTTCTATCTGAAGTTCCTATCATTTTTTGACCAAAAAAAAAAGGAATGGAAAAACTTTGAAAACTAACACTGTGATATTTTTTTTAATTTTTAGGATAAATATTCAGTTCGAGATAAGTGTCTAATAAAACTTTTACCAAAAAACGGCATTTTTAAAAGAAGGGAAATATTGGGGGGGGGGGGGGGGGTGTCCATACATAACTGTAAAACATCAAAAGAAACAGAAGGCACCAACAAAAATTTCCTATCTGTCCCCGAAGTAATTTTTTTTTGATAGAAACATCTTGATTAAGAAGTTGAAACAGCCATGGTTGTCAAATCTATGGCACTTCACTTACACACTGTCCACCTCCTCCAGAAAAGCTGTCTCTCCAAGACCTGGGACAAAGCGTAAAAGTTCAGGTAGAATAATGCTGCTTTGACAGTGGCATCTGGACCATCTAAGACTGTGGAGCTTACATACCTGACAGAGTGGGTTGGGATAGGCAGTGAGATGCCACGCACAGTTGGCCAGGACTATAAGTCCTTCAGGAAGAGTTGCCCAGTCAAGGTGGTCCCTTGAGCGAGATACAGTCTGAGTGCACCTTGCTGTAGGCATGGCTCTAAGTGTTGGCTTTATCTCCCTCCTCACTGATGCCACCAGCCTCCAGAAGAGAAGAGATGAAGACACGGATGAGTTAACATCATTGTGTGTCTCACCTCACCTAGCCACCAGTGTTCATCCCCATCCCAGTCGGACCCACTTGCACTGCCCAGCTCCCAGAGCGATGCTTGCAGGCAGTGTTGCCTGAATGGTTTTTCTTGTAGGCAGAACTGACACTGCATGATTTCTGATTTGGCAGTGGAGGATGTTTGCTTAAGTTGACCCAAGTCATGCCATGTTCTTTCTCACCTTTCCTCTGTACATGTGATTTTAGTGGAACAAAACATCGCTGGGCAAACCAAGCTGTAATGGGTGTTTTGATTTGAGACCCAGTATGACGGGAAACCTTTATGAACAAGCAGAAATAAGTGTTTGGGGCTGAAGCTGCGGTAATCAATTTAGTGAGTGACTTGTCATGCGTGGGGTATCTATGATCACCAGTCCAGCCTCATATGTTCACGGTGGCTTCTGGTGAAGCCACTGCAGTTTGATGTGCCTTTGCCCATGCGATGACCTGTGTTTGAGGGGAGGAGAAAAGTGCAGATGCTTTTGGGGTGACTTTTAGTCTGAGCATGCATCAGAGACGTTTTGCTCCGTGTGTCAAGGCAAGGGCTCTGGGCTCTTGATTTAAGTCAAATGCCAGCAGAAGAGACACCAATTCCCCTATTTTAAACCTTTGCATTTAAACCAGACATTTCCAAACGTGTCACCACCGCAATGTCTGTTCATTTATTTTACTAAAAGGTGCTGTTTGGCCCTGATTTACACTGGGGGAGCCGGCTGGGACAGGGATGAGGGGATATGGGGTAAGCCCCTCTGCCACATCCCTGCAGAAGGACCTGGGCAGGTGGCTCTGGACTGTGGTTTCCAAAGATGACACCTCTGCAGCATGCACTGAGCCCCCAGGAGGAAAGGCAGCCGCGGAAGGGATGGTGATGCCTACCCCATTCCCCTCTGAGCTCCAGCTCTCCATCACACCCTTCTGCTCTTTGGCTGGTCAATGAGTGAACTCTCCATAATCCTTTTTGGGTATTTCCTACCTGGCTCTCCCCATGCACAGCAACACCACGCCATGACCCCAGGTCCCACCACCAGCCCGATGGCCAGCAGGAAGGTCCTGTCCATGGGTGCACTCAGAGGGAGAAGGGTGCCGCATCTTTGCCTCCAACACTGACGGGAGCCCATCTCCTTGTCCTCCCTCCGTCCCCATCAGCAATTTCAGGGTGGTATTACACCCGGTGCCGGCAAAGCGAGGATGCATCTGTGGCGTCAGGCGGTGACGAGGTGTTTTTGCAAAGTGCTTAGCGCAGTGATTTCTCACTGCCTGTCTTGCCACGAAGGGCAGCTTTCTGCCTGGCATTGTTCTGCTCCCTAATCTCGGTCATGTGCTCTTTGGCATCCAGATTCACAGTCGTAACCATCCAGCGCTTTGATATTTATTCTGTGTCATTCGATCAGTTTGGAGGGGGCCAGCTCTTTCCTTCCCCCCCCCCTGCTTTTCTGCTCGGCGGCGTGGTGGCAAAATAGGCTGGATACAAGGAGCCAATCACAAAATTGCTGCCGGGAGGAAAGGAGGAAAAAAAAAACCCCAAACCGAGAGAGTAACATATACAGCTCTATTTTATTGAATGGACATGGATACGTCGCTCTCCCAACAAAGCCCTAGACGGGTTCAGACGCAGCCCAGCTCATCGCGGGTACCCCCGTGCCCCACAGATGCCACCCCACGCTCCGCTCCCCAATGGATGCTCGCGTAGTCCGCCCCATCCCTCAGCCAAAAACTTTTGCTGTCGTATCACAGGACACGATAATCTCCTGTATCCTGTCTCTGTAACGCAGAAGCCGCCTCCCCCTAATATTTTACATATTCCCTAAATTCGTTTGCAAGGGGGCAGGAGAGGAGATAACGGCGGTGAGTTGAGCCGAGTGGGAACTGCTGACTGACAAAGTGTGTAGTGCAGTACGGGTGCTTTCTGGCTCTCTAATTATCCTTTTCCTTCTTGACTCCAGTATCACATGTAGCCATGTGTAGAATCATAAAATAATTATGCAGTGTACAAGCTTTCTGGGAGCATGTACCACTGTTTTCCTAATTCTTTATCGCTCCCATTGATCGTGGCGTGTGTGCATTGATCCAAGTCGGCCATCTGGTTGGGGAAGATAAGCGTGCGAGTGTCTTTGCATTGCACTGTCACTCAGGGAGGGGGGTACATTTTGGCTGTAGGGAATTACAGGGGCAGGATTAGCCCTCTTCCTAGGAGTAAACTGAATTTTAAATGTAGTGTTGCAGCTGCATGGACCATGTTGCTAACTTCTGTTTTTGCCCGTAGACTGGGTAGATTTTATATTATTATTATTATTATTATTATTATTATTATTATTTCCTTCTCTTTTCTACTCAGACTGTGTTTGGAGATAGAGATATGGCTTGCATTAAATGGAGGGGAGAGAAGGGAAAAGGAGGAATGTCCTTCTCTGCACATACTAGACTTGTGAGTGGCTGCTGTGTTACAGGATTTTGAAATGGCAAAACCAGCTTTTAAATGCAGGCAAGAATCTGCTGGATTGAATGCATTTCACAATAAGAATCATTGGTCCAAAAAAGAAAAAAAAAAAAAAAAGATGAAGTTATCAGCCTATGACAGGAAATTAAAGACTGGATATTAATCAGCTCTCTTAACTTGGTTAATCAAGACAAATAACCCTAATCGCACATTATGGGGATGTGTACGTTTAATAATCAGCAACAAAACAATGGAGATTTCTTTTTTAAAAAAATTATTTCTTTTTTCTTCCCTGCCAGCTTTTCCCCTAACAATAGGCATATCCTGCAATCGCTTGAACTTAGCTGCAATATTTTATTGAAACGGCCGTTGTGCGTGCGTGTGTGCCCGCTCACACCCCTGGTCGTCCTTTTGTAAAATGTGATGGTGGCCATTGTTGTCTCATATTCTGCAAATGTATGGAAGGTGCCTCAAAAGCCTTTCCTCTAAAATTGAACAATTCTGTCAAAAAAGATTAGTTCTATTTTGTCTGCTGCTTGCTGACTATTCATGAATGTAAAGAGAGAGGGCTTGGGTGTCATACTAAGTTGCTAAGGTGGCTGGCTTTCGGCTATTGACTTGAGGATACCAAACCAGAGCCTACAAAAGAGCAGCCAGAAGGAGAGGAGAGAACTGGTCTGCCATGTGTTTCAGCTATACCTTCTTTAGCTGCCCATTTATTTCTTTTGTTGCCACAACTTTTATTGTCATACAGTTGAAAAAAATGTTAGACACAGGCTTCAGGCTGCACCAAGCAGAAAAAAGGATTAGCATATCACTAGGATCATCTTACACTGAACCAAATTCTTTTCAGGATGTATAATTAGTGAATACAGTCTCCCCCCCCCCTTTTTTTTGAGGGGGTGGGGGGAGCCTATGGATAGGGAAAATTAGCTCAGATCTCTGGGTAGGAAACAAGAAGAAAGGAAAAGAAAGTTCCTTAGTTTCAGGGAGGATTTTATACAGGCTATTTCCTCATCTTAGCTCCTGCATCACGGTTAGGAAGCCTTGCGCACATTCACAAAATGTGTGTGAGTCGCTTGTTACAAAAAAACCCTTTTTTTTTTTTTTTTTTTTTTGAACAAGAGTATGCACACTCACTTTCCCCAAAGGGGACCGGGGGAAAGAAACTGTTTTCGGAGCTGGCCCCAGACCTGAGCAGCCGGAGATGGGCAGCGTTTCTGTGCCCGCTCTCTCTGACAGGGGCTCAGCATAAGATCTGATTCTGGAGGATGTATTACTTTTTTCTCCTCACGTGTGCTCCCAGCTCCCTTCTGCCATCTGGGAACCACACACTTCTCTGTGCACTACAATAAAAAAGTGCTGTTTCTCCTAACGCTTGGATCTGTATGACTCAGCCATAAAACTGAGGCAACTACTGAACTGTAAGATATGCTATATGCATTTTTAAAACAGGACAGAGCTGGATGGGGGAATTAATGGTCTATTTTTTAAAAGAGTATGGGCCATTTTCAGTGATGACAGAAATAGGTGTGAACCAAGCAGCAAGACTGTGTGTTTAACATATTCCTTGTCTGTACAGAAAGCAGAAGATCTCCCAGATGCGGCTGACATTGATGAAAAATGCGTCGCTTTTGCCAGTTATCCGGACAATTCAACTCCCAGATACTTGGCCCTAAAAATCTTTGATTCAAATTACATTTGCGTCACGGTGTGCTTGCAGAATGTGCCGCTGAGTTGCTCTACCTGGGGTCGAAGTGTGGTTCTGCGTGAGGATGAGGGTGAAAAGGAGGCATTTGACTTGCTGCAACCATATCAAAGCTCCCATGCTTGTCCCAGTCTCTGCTGCCTTCCAAACTCAGCTGCACCTTTGCCCTGATAGACTCGGGTGTTTCCTCCTCCTATGAGAGCAAAATTCGAAAGCAGAATTACCCTGGGAAGGAAACAGAGCTTCTTTTTCAGCTCAACGGCTGGTAATTTCGCTGCGTTTAATCACGCCGCACATTTGACATCATTGCCTTTTCAAACCGTTCAAACCAATTGTTCCACCAAAGTAGCAATTGGACGTGAATATTCAGAAGCTGCTCTGGGGTGCTCGGTGGTAATTGGTCACATCACTCACATGGTCTCGTTCCCATTCTGATGAGAAGAGGGTAGAAATTTGCTTCACGCGGATACTTAAACAACCACACATAAAAATCTCATTTAGCACAACTATTTTTTTTTTTTTCCCGGGGTTTACTACAGCCTCTTGAACACTTATAGTCGGAGGGCACAGAAGGGGAACAAATGAAAGGAGAAGTCAATTAAAATAATGAACGCAAATGCTGAAAAATGTTTCTTTCTTCATCCAGTTTGGTCCCCACTGTTGGCCCTGCTGATATGCAGGATTTTTGTTGGCTGGATGAGATGTAATATGCTGTGGCCAGGTGAAAGGGAGGAGATTTAGGTGAAGATCCCAACTGGAGTCATACTGATGTTTCCAGGGACCCAGAGCTCATACTGGGAGGTGGTTGTGGGAACCCAGATGGAAAGTCTAAGAGAGCGAGCGTGGTGAATAATGAGTATCCCTTAGGGTCTGTGTAACTCATACACCATGGGGCTGAGAAAAAATGCTTAAGAGCCAAGAAATATTTGAGGAGAAATTTGCTGAATCATTTAGGGAAATTACACAGCTATTTTACAACCGGTGGGTCATACATATAGCGGGTATCTATTGTCCACGTGGATCTCCTCTTGACTTCAAAGAGAAAATTTTCGGTAAGGCATGTCTGCAGAGCAGACCGTCGTGTAAAGCAGCCATGTCAGGCGCCGTGGCTTATGATATTTATTCATTATGCTCTGGTACATGGAGGAGCATGTGAAATTACGAAAGGGGCAAATTAAAAGCTACTGTTTATTTAGAGTGCAAAATAGAAAGCCTAGTGTGATGTTCCTCATTTGGAAAGAATTGCTTCTGATGGCCATTTTTTATTAGGAAGGAGGAGATAACCCAGGAACCCAAGGGTGTTATTTTTAGAGACTGATAAAGGTTCCTGGGTAGCTACTCACTAAGAAGTAGCAGTTCATCTGACTCAACTCAGATGTCCTCCTTCCTTCTCCTTCCAGTAAAACCTAACTAAAGCAGAAGAAAAGGTAAATAAAAATCAGACCAAATTAAGGACAGAACAGCAGATATTGGGATGATTGTAATCTACCTCTCATAATTTTGCAGTCACACTAAAAATGCAGTTAGTTTGCAAATGACCTGATTTACCCTTATTTATCCCTGGTAGCACATAATAAAAGCACATCACAGCAGTCACCTTGGGGTGGTTTGGTTGGGGCTGGAGCTGTGTGTCTGCCGGTGCTAGATCAGCCAGCGGGTGTGTCTCTCTGAAGCTTGCAGAATATATTTTCTGTAAATAAATGCTATTTAATAAGTATTCCATGTGCCTTTTGTCATTAGCCTGATACTATAGAGCTGTGCGGACCCAACCTTGATTTATAAAGCTGTTAAAATGTTTGACCTTGTTTAAATAAAAGACTCAAGGTTAATTACAACAAGCATTCTATATACACTCTCTCTGTTCCGGTCGCCCTGATGATTTGTAGGAGGGAAGGGTAATAAATTCTCATCTTTTAAAAGTGACCGCAGTGCAAAAGTGTAAGAGTTTGCTTTTCTGCCATTTTCATGTTTTACCACACTTTGATATGTGATATATTGAGCAATGATGAGCTGCCTCTTCCTAGGGAGCACTAGAAATTTGATATTTTTACTTAAAGTATAATAGGAAGCGTGTGAGAATGGAAAAAAAAAAAAAAGGATGTTGGGAATAAGGAGTTGGAGCTTTGCTCCTGGATAGGATGTATCCATAATGAGGTAAACAAAGGCACTGGGGCTTTTTTTTCTTTTCTTATTGCACAGAAAACAAATTTCACAAAATAAAAACCAATTTAAGTTTCTTTTAAAAGAACTGGGAAATATTGAGGAAAGTTAATTGAAGCACATTCAAATTACAATAAACACATAGAGGCACAATTATCTTCTTTTGACTAGTGTGTGGCTTAGAGATGTTTTTATCTTTTGTTTATTGCACTATTAAAAATATGGAGAGGCATCAAGAAAGGGTAGATAGCCACCATATGGAATTACATATTTTCCCTATTTATATTTAAATAACTATCCATGAGAAATTATGCACAAATCATGCAATAATTCCCAACTGAAATGACTGTTTAGAAAATAAAAATTCTGAGGCACAATATTCTTTTCATATTAAATTGCCCATTTTCTGTACATCATATATGTTTGTATAATACCAAAAAACCGCTGCATTACAGCCCAATACAATTTGTTCACAATGCTAATGAAGATGGATAGAGGACATTGTAATATACTGTAGTAATTCATAAGCAGTGTGGGAAAACAAGACAAACAGGCTCAGAAAGCTGGAGCATAATTTTTTGTTCCCATTTTCAGAGTGAATAGTGGTAATTTTAATAACCTGCTGGTTTGACAGATTTAATGATGCCGATTAACTTTTATTGCTTGGTTCATGCCACGCTCACATTTGGGGTGAATATTTGTGCTTGCAAAGTTTGAGTGGCTGGTTTTAGGCAACTAAAAAGAAGCTCCTAATACCCTGCAGAGAACTTGGCAAGGCTGCAAGCCTTGTGTTTGGGATGCCACCCTTTCCCTGAAGAGGCACGTTTTGAGCCTGCGTCTCACTTTGCAGCAGAGCCGTTCCCCCTTGTTTGTGGATGGAGGGTCCATCTGCCCACAAAAAGGCTCCTGGACCGCGCAGGAATATTAACTCTGGCTTGATTCGCAGGCAGAAATATACAACGTGATGTCTCTGATTGCAAGTTCAGATTAACTGGGACTAAGCTGCGAACTCTGAGATCATTTTCACCCGTGATAAAGCCCAAAAGAAGAAATATTTTGTCAGTAAAATATCCAGCTTTAATTTATAGCTCCCTCAGAAAGGAAAGCTATGAAATATTTTGACTTTCTAAAATGAGCAAAAACTTCCAAATTAGCTGGTGTGTCCTTACATGCTTAATACACATCAAATTTTGCTTGTCTGTCTGTCTCTCTGATAATTCTAATAATTTTAAGTTTTGTCATTCATTCGATGTCTCTTACCCGAGTCCTTAGATTAATAGGTTTTAATCAGGCTTCTCTTTTCACCTCCTCTCTAATCAAGGAGAAGAGGTGAAAAGGCTGAAAGCCCCACTCACCAAAATGAGCCCTTCCTCCTCTTAAGATGTAAAACTACACGTGAGCTGGTCACACTGAGAGGCACCATTTCAGGAGGAGGCTGAAAACTGCTGTACACCCTGAAAACAGTAACATATAAATATCTGCAGCATCTGCCTCTCTCTAAATAACCACCGCGCATGCCTAACGACGGCCCCATCCTTTAAAGCACGCACCCAACAGGCAGCAGCACACAACGTAAAAAGTTTCTTCCAATTTCACTGGATCTAGTTTTTCTCTAAAACCTGATATAAGTTTAACTGGGTGTTTCAGGCTCCAAGTGCACCTTCCATCAGCTGCCACGCATCAACCTGCCTGACCCTCCACATGCCCCATCATGCTAAGCCAGCTGTGACAGATGTGCCTCCTCATTTTGACCCACCAGGCATTGGAGTCTCTCCTCCCACCAGAGTCCTGCAGGTCCCCTGGGACCCCCTCCCCATCAGGACATCCTAATCAGGATCACATCTTGCAAACTGATCTACCATAGGTATTTTATTTGTGTATATAAGTGTGTGTGTATATATATGTGTATATACAGGGGACGGGGGGGAAGTCCTGCTGTAGGGTTAAGATGGTGGTTTATTTATTTATTTATTTTAGAGGAAACTCTTCCAAGAAATGTTCAGGTCTGTCAGAAATAGGCAAAAAAAATTCAGAGAGTTTGATCTGGGTTTTATGGCTTGTTTCTTTTTAAAATTTAATTAGATCTCCTCTTTGATGCTGTCTTGTAGATCGGAAGGCTCGGTTGCTGCATAAACTCCACTTTGTTTCCAAGGGGTGTTTCTGGTTGATATTTTGGGAATTATAAGGTAACCTTAGTACCTTAGGACTAGGGAAAAGAGTTTTCAGTCCAGTAAGAAGTGGCCTTCATGGAGTGCTGCTGTCACACTCTTCTGGTAAAATACATCACTGTGGTCCTAGTACTGCTGATAAAGGCATCTGCTCCATGCTAAACTCTTAGTTTTCATCCTTTCCTTGTGCTTCCAACTCTTATCCGTCTAATTCGTGTCCTGCCTCTCCTCTCTCTTCACGTGATCTCGAACGTGAAGTCAGGGAAAAGCTGGAATTGTAGTTAAATGGTTGTATGAAGGACTGCAAGGTGGGATAGTGGCACCACACCAGGAGGTGGGACACGTATTCTTGTGTGCCACCAGCCAACACTGCACCCAACAGCCATCTCTTCACATGGGTGTGAGTATATGGCACCATGTTACTGAGAATTATACAGAAGGATCTATGGAAAAATTAATTTCTGATCTCACCCCTATAGCTTGGTACTGCCATCACCAGAGGTGTTCCCAATTTCCATCTGTAAAAATGCCTCACAACCTTCTTTCCTCCAACATTTAATTAGCAGTTAGCAACAGTGTCACTGTAACTGTGATGGTCTAAAGATATAAGTGAAACAAGGTTGGCACGGAGGAATAACAGCATTTAATAGAGTGACTGAGACCAGTTTTCATTTTTAAAAATTGCTATGAAACACTGTAGCATTTATTTTAAAAAATGGTACCTCAAAGGGCAAAAATGTTTGGCCACAAGCATTCTTATTTTACTTTTAAAAACAAAAATCTATTTTTTTTTAAATTTTTGGTTCATTTCATTTCAGTTACATTCCAACAAACCCCAGAATATTGGCTGCTACAGAACTAATTTACTGGGGAAAACATGTTTTGGTTGAAAACTTGGAACCGATCTATACCAAAGTCAGGGAAAAGAACTGCCAAACTGTTGCCCAGAGGTCACATACTAAAATAACCTCTTGTTTTCATCTGCCATTAATGGCAATGAATGCCAGAGGTGGAGAAGTGAAATGTGGACAGTCCAGAGCTGGGGATGAAGAGTCCTGCCATGCAGCTGGCTGCAGGCTGGTGCCTAACGCTGCATTGCTGGCACAGCCAACTGTCCCCCTCAATCTAATGGGGATCCCTCCCGGCACTGGTGGGTGCAATATAGTTTGGATGCAGCCTGAACCGGTCGAAGTATGGGATATCTGCATATGGAGCCGAAGAGCATTTCATAACCTGCCCTGCTCCTCACTCCTCTCTTCTTCTCCCTGTTCTTTGGTTTCTCCTGGGGAGAACCAGTAGAGGAAAAGATATCAGGAGCCTGGTTTAGCACTCACGGTTTATCTGGGAATGGGCCTTCAGCGCTAGCACTGATTTGTTCAGTCTGTTGCCTTTGATGATCTTTGGGCCAAGTGTGAAGGATGATTATTTTGAGCCGCAGTCTTTGCCTTTGCTTCTGGTCTCTCCACTGCTTTCTGGCAAAAGAGCAGGCGAGGACAATTTGGGTGGGATATGATGGTGTGCCGCTTTCTCCTGCCCTCCACTATGGGAAGGACACAACGGCAGGGTCTGTAACGTGCTGCTCTCCAGTTCTTTGCTAGGTGCACACTCTAGCTCCGCTTGGGAAAAGCACATGGGAGGCAAAATTAGCATCATGAGTTTTCAGAGTTCTCTTTCCCAAACAGCTCCAGGTAAAAAATTGTCCACGTCTTTTTTTGGGTTGCAACTGTCTGCCATCACTTTGGCTGTGCTTCTTTCCTCATGGGGAGGGGATAAATTTGGGTGCCAGTCAGGCAGTGGGGTGCAAAGGGACTTCTTTTGGCACTACCCAGTAGAGTTTCCAACTGAGAAACACGGTGGGGCGAGCAGCCCCAGCATCCACGCAACTCCTCCCCATCCCAGCCCCGCCAGCGAGATGCAAGCTTTATGGGTTTTATTTAGCAATTTATTTTATTTAGCGATGACCATTTATTTCTGTCCCCCAGGGTAAATTTTCTTTTTTTGTCCATGACAATCTTAGGGAAGGACCTGGGCACAATATCCCCTGAACAAAATTAAATCCAGAAATCTGCCCAGTGGGGCACGGAGCATCGCGTTGTCCTGTGTTTGGGCAGTGCAGAGCACAGGGGGGCCCTGGCCTCTGAGACGGTCAATACAAATAAATAATACGAAGCCCTGGAATGACTCATTTGTCGAGAGCACACCTGCATAACCCATCCCACAGCTGTAGGGCTGGAAAGGCAAATAAAACATCTGTAACCCAAGCCTGGAGGGCGCTGGGGACTCAGGGGAGGGAAGCCGGTTTTTCAAATCGCTGTAACCCAAGGAAGAAAATCATCAGCCTATATGCCTTTCACAGCATTTGATGACAAAATGGTTTGTGGCTTAGCCATTGTTTAAAGGCCATTCCTCAAATTCCTTGTTTACTGTCAGCAGGGTGAGTTGTGGACTCTGTGACTTTAGCTGTTAATGGGCCTAAACACTTCTGCCAACAGATTAAGCTTTGCTGAAACGTTAAGAAAATTGGCCCAAACAGAGATAGGGAGGATTCTTGTTTAGCTGTTGTTTCATTTGCATGAGAATCATTGTCTGCAGACAATAGCACTTCCATATCACCCAAAGAGCGGGCAATTGGGTGAAACTCATTCAATTTCTGTTAAATGACAGAAATTGTTTGTTTGTTTGTTTCTAGAAAGAAAGAAAAATGCTCATTTTCAGCTGCAAGGATGAGTGGATCAGAAGTGAAATCCAACCCCCAAATACCTCTAGCTCATGATGAACTGGGAGCTCACAAGTTGGGATGATGCTGAAAGAAAACAAAAATATTAAGTCATAAGCATGTTTAAAACAGTTTCTGTCTGTGGAAGAAGAGGAATAAACAAAATCAGTCTATTTGGCGAAGGCGAAGAACAAATTCCTTTTAAGAAAAGCCAGATGTGTTTTTGCTGTGACTCAGGCTACTGAATTTCCCAGGTGATCGATATCCTCGTGTTGTTTCCATATAAATGCTGTCCTAACAGGTACCGCCATCGCCTGAACTTCTCCCAGGTTCATTGTTCAGGAGAGGGTTAATTTGATGCTCAGATGACATATATTCTTGCCATTTCCCTCTCTGTTGTTAAAAATAATAACCTGGATCCTCCAATTATTATTTGAATTACAGCAGCACCTGGAGTCATCAGCCAAGATTGCAGCCCCCTCGCAGAAGGCACTGACCAGCAAAATGGCAAGGTGGTTCCCCAGTGAGCTCCCACCTCCTGAGGGTAAGGCTGGTGGAGAAGGAGAATCGTGGGGATGGAGAGTGAAGGCTCGAGGCCACCATCAAGACCGGGCCACAGGGAGCAAAGGTTATGTGCTGCTCTTAGCCCAGACATATCTGCGACCCAGGTGACGGCGTTTGGCCGGGCGTGACTTCATGGTCAAGGCCAACGTCTACTGCGTATCGGTGCGAGGAAGGATGAACCAGCTCAATACCTTAGAGGCTATTTTCTGTCTTCATTCCTGATTAGTGACATGAGATTTAATTCAAACACCATTCGACATTTCCTTGCTTCAGGAGATCCTGCTGTTTTCTTTATATATTTTTTTTCCTCTAGATCTAATACTTTTGGCCATCACTGCTGTTATTGGCAGTTACCTGTGGCTGCTTTAAATGCCACCGGATACGACGGGATGTTTACATTTCCCCAATTACACTGTCTTTGAACGGTTCTAAACTTGACTTTGATTAAACACGCTAATAACAAGAGAGGTTCCTTTTTTTTTTTTATGAATGTCACTTGCTTGAGTTGAAAAGACATGCTCTTAATACTCGCTTTTCATCTAAATCAAGAAAGCAACACTAAGCAAAAAAGTATTTAACTGTAGCATATAGGATTGTAAAGATGGTAATCAGGGACACTGGTAATTGAAGCTTTTGGGGGAGAACCTTTCTTCTGAATCCTTCAGTCTGTTTAATAGGATAAAATTAGCTTGAGTGGCTTGGTGTTTGAAGAGGTTATGATATAATTGGAGCTGCCTCCTGGGTTTGCTGCTGGACAAGGCGATCAGGTGGAGACATGGGAGGGCATGGGAACCTCTGAAGTACAAGACTCAGCTTCTGCCATACTAATTAGCCTAAATTAGCTATGCCAGTTTTCTGCTTGCTTTTGAATTTCCCTGATAATGCTTTTATCAGGAGTGTAAGAAAAGGAATATGAAAACACGCACAAAGTTCACTGCAGAATGGCAGAAGCGGTGGCGACTGCCGACGTAAGTCTCAGGCTTATTGCTGCAAGCTTCAAAAAAACAGGGGGAAAAAAAGATTGAATAGCATTAGGAAATAATAAATGGATATCAAGTACAACCCCTAGGGATTGAGAAAGTACTATGGCTTGCGCTCTTGAACACGAAAGTTTACAAAGCATCTGTAAGAAATTGATTATCTTGAGGATTATATACATATTATTTTCAGGCCAACCCCCTCCCCCCAAAAGCCAGCTCTGCTCTTGAGTGTTTAACCCAAGGTGAAAGAGGCGGTCCTCCTCTAGGCAGAACCAGCTCAGGCATCTCCGTTTGTGCTCCATCATCCGCAAGGCCCAAGAGAGGCTGCCATTTTTTAATTTTCACTTCCAACCCAAATTAATCAACTTTAACCATGCAAAGAGATTTGCGGCGCATTCAGTATAGCTTGCACAAATCTATTTTAATTGAAAATGTGCGAGAGGGAAAGAAAATAAGGAGGGGGGGTTGTTTTTCTTTCTATCCTGGAAGGGATGGCTTCTGTTGCCAGTGGATGAAGCAAGTCAGGAGAGGACTTTGACTTTCAAAGGCGTGTTAGGAGCCTTTTTCACAAATAAAGACAGCTCCATCCCTGGGGAACTACAGAGAGGTACAGATATTTCCTTCCCAAGTAGTACCAGCCTTGGTTTGGAGGCAGCTATCTGGGGCCAGAATTGTCCCTGGCTCTAATTGCACATACAGACATTAGATACTTCAGGAACAAGCCTCACATCAGCAATCTGCTCTGCTAATCATCCTCCGGGTCTACTGGTTCCAAGAGGCCTCCATTTGCTGGATGACAGGATGGAATGAAGTCCCGGGAGATCTGCTCGACAAGCTCAGACCATGTCGTGGTTCAGGAGCTCTCAGGCAGGAGTTTTCTTATGTTTCCCACCACCCCTTCTTCCACCCAATGCCCTTGATTTCTCCCCATCAGGCTGTCCCAGGAACGTTTTGCAAAGACCTGTGTGAAATTAGGAAAGGATCTGAACCTCATTGAAAAAGCAGAGCTTGCGAGACTCACCCAGCCCGTGGCTTGGTCATGGTTTTCCCCCATTTTTCCTGGGTCACATCGCAGGTTGTTAAACATCAACTCCATACTTAAAGCCATGATGGAGAGGGTAATGGGGTAATGAGCTGATCTGAGGGACCATGATGGATAGGAGTGACTTGTGCTCCAGAGGAGAATTTCTAGTAAAACTAGACTTGTTTAGGTACGTTCTGCATCTCAGCACGAGAAAACCAACCTGAGGGCATTGCACTGTTACTATTCATCACTGTCATCTTTCCATGGAAAATCAATAGGGATATCAGGGTTTAAAAACTCTGCTAAGCCATTTTATTGTATTTTATTCTTTCTGGAGAGGTAACTGGCTGAGCTCACATTTCTAGCAACTGCTTGAGAACAAGTTTGGAAGGACCTAGGAAAATTACTTGGCTCCACTGTCTCCATTGTTCCCACGTTCAGGGGAATTGCTCTTGGGGTCCTCTCTTAGAAGGGGGGAGATGGTCGTCATTGAAAAATACAGTAATACAGTTCAGATGCTGTTTTTTAGGGCAATGAATCATTCAGGGAAAGAGATCGAGTCTTGACTTCTCCTCTTCAGTCTCACACGCTCCCACAACACTTGTCCTGGCTTTTTATCAGGTGCAAACACCTGAGTCCTGTAAGCCCTTCAGCTCTGGCACACACACTTTATATATTCACTCGAGTGCCTGCACACAGACAAGTGTTCGAACAGCTTCATCTCCCATCCCTGCGGGCCCCAAGGCACAATGTTGGGTATTACCTGTTCAGCTACTCCACGTGCTATACTGAGGGCTGGAGCTTGGAAATGCTTCTTCACAGGAACAGCATTACTCTTGTGAGCAAGTCCTCTCAACACGGATCTGGCGGAGGTGGATTTGTATCAGTCGACTCAGTCTCTTTACATTCACAGGGTTTTCTTTTGCATGGCTTATCGCCTCCTCCAACTACAGGATAAATACAGTGAAATTGTTTTTAAAATCACCTCAGTCCAAACCAGGGATTTTTAAGCTTGCTGCTCTAAACTCTGAAAGGGAAGTATTCTCTTCTTGAAAAGTAATACACCCAGATTTGAGCTTTTAGAGTTGGGGGGGGTGGGGGGGGCGGGGGAGGGGTTTAATTAGAGAAAGGAGAAGCAGGAACTCTTCTGTTTGGTTTGGGGTTTTTTTCTGTCAGACTTTCCTCTTTGGAGCACTGTCCTTGTTTGATAGAAATATTTAACTGGTAGGAGCCATGAGGCAAACTCCTGAATGACAGCTGAAGAAGAGACCTCAAGCTGTTGTCCTTGAAACCAGTGATGAGTTTCCCCTTGACTTCACAGGGCACAATATCCAGCATAGCCCAACTCCAGACATTTTTATTCTGCAACCAGCTGCAGTTCCTGTTCAGAAAAGACAGACTGTTCCCCAGAGGAGATGTGCAGCATGGAAAAAAACCTTGTACAGATTAAAGGCTGGACCAAAGCCCCATCAGAGCTAGTGCGATGCCTTTCAGTGGTCCCAGTGAAGTGGGATTCAATTGTCAGTGACCAGATTGACCACACTAACGTCTGCTGCAAATCTGTGAAAAATGTGGTTGGGGACAAATCAGGTTTGACCCAGCCTTGCACCTATTTGAACACAGGGGGCTTTTGCTCAGTCCATGGCACAAAAGGGTTTGTCCCTTCAGCCCTTCTTTCCTCTTGCTCTTGTAGCCAGGACAGACAAGAACTGCAGAGCATGAACCCGCTTTTCAGGAGAGCTCCCCTTCTGTGTTAGCTCCTGTGACAAGAGACAACCACTTCTCTTGTGCTTCTTGCTTGTCCTTGCGATGACTACACGACACACAATAAAACAATAATAATTTCAGCAGGTTTTGTCTACCCTTAACCTGAACCCAAAACACCCCACAGACTTGGCGAATGGGTCACCTGCCTGATGTCTGATCTGCAAGCAACATACCTTTGCTGGGGATGTCCCAGCAGTGTGATGATATGAAGTCAGGACTTTTTTTGGGGGGGGGGGGGGAAAGGGAGGGGAAAAAAAAAGGGAAGAAAAAAAAAAAGAAAGAAAGAAAAAAAAGTCAAGGCATTTCTGGCTAAAGACACAAGCACTCATTGGTAGGGAGTGTTTGAACCTGTCCTCAAGGCTAGACCATAGCTGCAGAAGGGCAGGAGAAGCGGGGCTGTGTTCGACAGGCACAGCAGCTTCCCCTCCTCCTGGCCAGATGTCTGGAGGAGATGCCCCAGGTCCCAGCCTTCTCCCTTCTCTCAACAACCCACAAGGCAAAGCCGTATGAAGCGGGTTTCCATCTTCCACGAGGCGTTTGCTGGCTCGTGCCCCCCCATCGCTCGACGGCATTGCGTCCAAGCCCTTTGAGAGACAGAGGTGCTGCATGACCCTGCTGCAGATTGCGTCCTGCTCCCTTCCAGGAGCAAGAGGTTTCCAGCACGGTGTGCCAAACCTGTTGGGTGGGGAGGGAAAAATCCCTTCTGCTTAAACCAATTCCCCCAGGTCTCTGAGGAGAAGTAAACCACAGCAATCCCACAGCGCCTGCGGCATCCACGAAGCTTTCGGCTCAGCACAGCACGAGGGAGGGCCGTCTCAGAGAGCACCAGCAATAAGAGTCTCTCTTTGGCTCCATCAGGCAATACGGCAAACAAGTCATGTCTCTTAGAAGAGAAAAAAATCTATTTTAGAGCTCTCTCTTTTTCTGTGTGGGTGCTTATCTCTGGTCACTGCTGTTCACCATATAGAGAAGTCTCTGTGGCATGCATTTCTAAGAGGGCAAACTGTCTAAAATTAGCTGTTAGTTTAAAATAAGAGACTGTGCAGTTCTCCAGGGAGGGGCATTCATCCTCCAAAGGAAACTGTCAAGGATTGTTCAGGATTACTCTCCAGCTGTTCAGAACTGCTGCATCCTTTTAAATTATAATGTCAACATGTCACAAATAATATGGAATGACAATGTCTAATTTCTGTCCTGTGAGGAATGAAAAGGAAGGAAAATTGCTAGCATACTAGATGCATACCACATTTAAGAGACCAGGTAACCTTTCTACGTGGCTGTAAAAGAATAATTAGTCAAAACATTAATGAAAATGTAATTTTCTAGTAGCCTCTGAAATCTAGAGGCTTTACATTACGAATTCCAGGCTAATGCTCTCCACAATAGATTGCGTTATCTCCGGGGCCAAGGGATGTAGCAACTTCTCCACTGATTGGATTCTTTATGTTGAGTAGCTGGGGTTTTTTCCCCAAAAATATTTGTTACCAGCATTGCTGGCTTGGAGAAAGGAATTTCAATGCCAAATTGCATCAGTATGTAAGAGGCCAGACCAATGTCATAGCTATTGCTGACCTTAACATCCACAAACAGCCCACAGTGAGTTTATCCCCCCCAAAACCATGACTGAAATAGCCAGCCTGACTCATGGGGATACAAATGGAAGCCACGAGGTTATGGCAGGTCATGGGCAACTTGCGGTGTGTACATGCATACCGCACCCAAATTTTAAAGTAGATCACCAAGAGGAGGGAGGGTTTTAACAGACACGGGGTTTACCTGTTATTTGAGGTAGTTGCAGCTCTAAGGACTGAAGCAGACACCTACTTTGGGTTATGAGGTAGCAGTGAGTTTCTGGGGCTCTGCTGATGAACAGTAACTCATGAAGTTGTGGTAATGTGATTTCTTCAATCAGATGTCCACATCCAGAGCTTAAATATTCTCGTAAGCTCTCAGGGTGGCTGCCTATAAAATATAAACAATGCAATATGAACAAGAAGTGTCCCAAGGTATACATTTTAATGCTCAGATTCCATGCGGCACTGTATATTTTTCATGTTAAGTTAAAGAAGTAAATGAAACAGAAAGAATCCAACATGTTTTACATTCCCTTGCAACACGAAGCTATTTTGATAAAACCTACAAATGATCCATATTGATATTAACTTTTTTTTTTTTTGGTAAACTTAATTTGAATTTAGAAAGTCTCTAAATGATAATTGAATCACAAGTCTGGATTAGGATTCTAGCAGCAACACTTGACTTGGTCAAAATCACTGTTATGAAGAGATGCAATTTTTACACAGTACTTCACATTGATTAAGTAATGTGCGAAAATGGAAAAAAAGTATTCGAATCTTAATCATAGTAATTTGCATGAAATAAAAGTCTCTGTCAGGGGAATGCACATTATAATAACTCCTGGGTGTTTTGGTTGCATCAGTGAGCAAAGAAGTTGTGTGCATTTTTTTTTGTGTCCTGATATACAAGAATTTCCTCTATTTTTAGTGTACCTTTGATTATATGAGAATTTAAAAATGTGGCATTGCAGTTAGCAAGAGAGCGAGACAAGCAGGTATTTTAAGAGAAGCCAGAGTTCACAGATGACTGACGATGTATATACCTGAATTAAGCAGAAATATACACCAGTCCGTTGTAAACATGGGAACTCAGTTTGAAGCTAATTAAGGCTCATTTGGTTTTGACCTGCATCAAACAATAGCACTAAATCAGAAAAGCAGATGCATTTTGGAAGCTACTGAACTGAAGAACCTTATCTGGAGCCCAGTGGAGTCAGCAGAGACCTTCTCACTGACTTCAGTCAATCAAGCCTTAGAAATGTTTGCGTTTATTTACACAAATTGGTCTGAAGTAGAAAGGGGTTTTAGATGCAGTCCCCGCTCCATTGCATGCACATGTCAATGCTGCTGAACGCCGCGGTGGTGTCACTGTTATCTGGTACTGAAGCAGACCCCGGAGCTCAGGCGCGTTTCTCCGGGCCTGCGTGACCATCGTGCAACCTGTTTTATTTTAAAGAGTCGCTGTTTCAAAAATCAATGGGCGTCAGCTGCTAATTACGGAAAATCTTTGTCTCGTCCCATCAGCAGGTTTTGCATTTTTCCCACTTGCCACGCCACCTTTGCTATGGGTCGACAGCACGGCTCCGTAGCAATAAGTCATGGCCACCCCCCAGCCCCCTTTTCCATTCATTCCGGCTTCCCCCAGGGCGGACTTTGCCACGTGAAGTTTCTGGTGAACGGTCTTTACCGTACCACACCTGGATCCCCCCACTGACCTCGAGATTAATTCGATGCTGTATTTTCTGAGAATGTAAGAAAATAGAGGCTTTCTTCAGTTATTTAAAACACTTCACACTGTGTGGAAGCTCATATGTCCCAGGAATGTGATTTTGTCAGTGGGAGGCATCTGTTCTGAATGCATATTTGAGAGATGTGATCCTCTTCTCCATCTTCCAATGATCATAGAAAAAGGAGAGGGACTCCTAGACATTTGTGAACGGTCAGAATACCCGACTGGTTTACCTTTCTTAGAATTTAGCAATTGGTCCAAATGCTCCAGGGTGAGGAAAAGAGTTTTCTAGGCACCAGTTTTTGCCATTCCCTCTTTCATTTCTCAAGATGTGCTTATAATGGGGGACAGATTCAAAGACCCCTTTGGGGGAGGGCTCTTTTTCTGAGGCACGCTGTATGAAATCCCCTGAGACCTGCAGAAGTTGCCGTGGTATCACTGCGTTGTACCAGAAGGGCTATTCAGTTTTCCCCGGCCACAATATCATTTGGAAAATTACTTCTTGCAGGGGATCCAAGCAGGTGTGGGGGGAAAAAAAGTGTTGAACAACTAAGCTTGGAAAGGAAATGTAGGTTGAAGTTTATCTCTTGTTGCTGAAGCTGCCAGTAAAGCTAGGCGCAGGAGGGGGGTTTGTTTGAGATTTATTCTGAGGGAGAAAGGCCCTGCTGTCTTCAGAGTGAGATGAGATCAAGTTCTGCTTGCAATACCTCTTACATGTTGTAGTTGCAGGCCAGGAGATTTTTTTACATCAAAATAAAGGAATGGATGGGCCTGCACTTATAAGAGAGTTGGCATTCCTACAACAAGCGTGTAGGTTGATAAGGATTTTCTTTATTCTTTTCAAAAATAACCTTTCCTGTGAAATGCAAGCTCAAGAACATTATCGGTTACATAGAGAAATCACATGAAAGGCTGTATTACAATAATGAAGAAAAGAGATTGAGATGAGAGCAGTAGCAAAGGTACTCAGTGCCTCCTTGGCTTGAGCTGCTCCTTCTCCACACAGCTGATGTTTTCAAACCCTGGTTTTCAGGAAAATCCTACTTGAGGGGAAAAGTTAGCGCACAAAAACAACCCTCCAGGAACGATGCTGGGATCCCGTCTTGCTTTCCCTAGGGAATATCCAGTGCATGAAGACGTTCTCAATGTGTGGGAGATGTGTTACAGTAATGGATGTATCTCCGTGTATGAGCTGAGGGGAATGGTAACATACCATGCTGTGTTTCTCCTAATTTGAGAATGTGTCCCATATCAGACGGTATTAATGAAGTTGCCATAACTATCGTCGCATCCCTAGCCCTGCAAACGCAGCCCTGGCAGTTTACCAAAGTGAAGTCAAACCAACCGCTCTCATAAAGCATCCTATGGAAAAGGGAAGAAGGAATTCATAAGAAAATAATCCTATTAATTAATGCCCAAATGGTCCCTGTGCACAGCCTGCGGAAAGACTGTGCCTGCGAGGGAGCAGAGGCAGAGGAAGGCAAGGGAACAAAACCCTCCTCTTCAGCTGGAGCAGCATTCCCGCTGCCAGCTCCACTCTGCCCAGCGTATTCCCAACAGGTCCCACCAAGTGCCACCCAGCGCAGAGCTTCGTGGCTGGCCCTGGGTTGTCCCTGCAGGAACGTGGCCAGGAGCACACAAGAAATTGTGATAAGAAAATAGCCTTTTCTCTTCCCAAGGCAGTGATGAACATATTTTGAGTGTCCTTACAGAGAGGGGCAGCTACAGTCCGTACTTTCCCACTCTCATATTCTCATTTTTCACTGAGGAAAGGCCTTAATTAACAGGAGCAATGAGCAGAGGGTGAAAGGACCTTGTGGATGGGTTTTAAGAGCAGGTTAGACAAATATCTGTCAGGAGTAGTTAGCTAGCCCTAATCCTGCCTTAAGGCAGGGGGTGGATGAGGTAGCCTCATGAAAACCTCCTGGTCCTGCATCCTGGTGTCATCGGCTTTAAGCATTGAGATCTTTCCACTACAAACAGAGGGAGTTACTATAAAGAAGAGCCTGTGGTTATTGTTTCGATGACTCTTGAGATTGCTGCCATCTTGGAGTTATGACTTTCCTGGATATATTTCAAGGAACAATCCATATGCATCAAGTCAGGAACTGCGGACCACAAAATGCTTGTACGCCTGAGATGCTCTTTGATTACCTGAGGACATCAGGTGTGCCTGGGGTTCCTACCTTTGCAGTACCCAGTCAGAATCCTGGGGGCAATAGGTCCAGGAGAAACATGTTAAACTGGCTAGGACTCACTCTACAACTGCTCCCCAAAGCCTGAAGAGTGGGCAAGGCTTTGTAAGTGGAAAGTCCTCTGCTCTGGAAATTATATCTCCTGGTGGGTCATCAAAACTCATCTCTGACCCCAAGTACAAGTCTCATTTCCAAAAACAATGCTGATCCATGCCTTCTTCCTCCAAGACCTGCAGCTTTAAAATCTATGGCCCAATTACAACCAAACTGCTGGAGGGGCACAAGATCTCAGAGATACTCAATTCTTATAAATGTGGAATTTGCCAACTGGGAACGTCCATGCTGAACTTGTGGGGAACACAAAAGGAAGCTTCAGCACAAAAGGTATGTGGGGAAGGGACTGGGGACTTGGGGCACCAATCTGTAGCAATGCCAACTTCATTAGTTCCCAGGCTGAGAAAAGACCTTCTTTGAATTGTTTTCCTTTAATTGCAGAGGATTTCCACAGGTCCTAATTTGTTGGCAGCTCAGAGCATGATCTTTAACCATTGTGAACCATTCCCATGCAAGAAAAAACGTGCTCTTTAGATCTCCAGCTCCGTGATGCTGCCCAGTTAAGGAAGTGTGCAAGAGTAGCAATGAGCAATGACGGTGATAAATAAATTACCCAGAGACTTTAAAGTCAGAGCAGCTACAAAAGAGGAGAAATTTAGCTTCCCCATGCATAAATGTAAACATGCTGTGAGAGCAGCTGCCCTTGCATGGACATGCATATGGGGAACAATACTTGCCCATGGCATAAAAAGCAGCAAACACAAATAATACCAGGTGATATTTGACTTCTCGGCATATATGTAGGAGGGCTGCGCTTTGCATTCACAGGAGCCATCTTTCTTTTTGTACTCCATTTTCTGTTCTTCTTATTAATCCACAGATTCTTCCCTTTGCTACACCGGGAATCCAAGGCACATCCCTAGAGAATTTCTTGAGTCTTGGATCCTCAAGCAAATTCAAGCTGTAGTATGCCACAGGGGCAGTGTTATCCCTACAGAGTTTTTAGCAGCATGCCTTCTAACCCAGTTTAAGCAGCTCTGTTTTTAAGTGATGCAGCAATTGGTATTAAGATATTCTGAACCATCATTAGCTCTATTTACAGAGCTTTAGATGTGTGAATCACTGCAAACATCTGGAATGAACAGGTGGAATTCAACCGCACTTACTGTACATTTCTATTTTAATGGTGTTTGGCTTCTCTTTTAATTGAACACCAATTCTTCCTGGAGACCCAAATGTTACTACAGGCATATATTAATTTAATTTAATTGGCAATGAGTTAAAAATGATTATTTCAGAGGAATTTTTGATGTTAACTAATGAGGCATCATATTCTGTACATATTCCTGCCATTTCAGCCTGCTTCCCTGAGGAAGCACCCGCTATGCAGTTGTACTGTCCGTCTGGCAGGTTGCCTTAGAAACTTTTGACCTCGTTGGTGAGCAGGCTGCGGCCAGGGTGCGGTGGAACATGAGGGCAATGGGGTGGTGGGAGACACATAACTACTCAGGGCGCCTGCACTGAGTTGGGGTGCAACCCCAAGCACCTCGTGCCGGTGCCTGGCGTGCAACGTCAGCCACGTCTGGTCGGTGAACCCGGCTCTGGACATAGGGGTCTCATCCGAGTGCCTAAAATCAGCAGGACTGACCCAATCCTACTCCTCAACAAGGTTTTCTGGTCTGAGGGCACCTCTGCTTTTGTCGCTCTTTGACGTGGTATAACGTGTTGACCCTTCGGCGGGGACTTGAGCCTGACATTTCATCCAAGGTGAAAGCCCTGGTCCTGTGTCTGTTGGTCCCCAGTTCCTTCTTCACTTGGCTTCATCTTGGCGAGGAAGAGGATTGACTCCCTTCTCCATGCTGGAGCAGGCATGTCCAAGCTGTCACCTCCATCGCCACCTGTAGCTGAAGCATAGCACTTCTGGATCCTATCGTGTTCAGGCAAGTCAGCAATGAGAAGGGAAACATTTTTTTTAACTTAAATAGGGAAAGAGCAGCAAGCCTCAGTCTCCTTGGGGTGAATTATTCAGGCTGTCTCCTGCCCTTTGAGGCATCTTCTCCAAACACCTACAGCAATGCTGCAGGAGCGGGAGTTGTCTTATTTTCACCACTCACCTTTTGCTGATTTTTTGGAGATATGCCAGTCTACAAAATACTGTCTCAGATACATTCATTTTTACCACTTGTAATTGTTTTAGTTTTTATCATAACTAGCAAAACATCTGAAATCAAGAAAATTATCACAGTGTCCACACACATGTAATGGCTATTCCGCACCACCACCTCTTCCCCATGGAGTGGCAACGTTAGGCGACTCGGCGCTATCTGTTAAGTGAGTACAATGGCCAAAACCTGTTTCTGAAAGCAGACTTTGGAAGGGAAGGAGAAGGAGGAGGAATGCAGCCATTACACCAGTGTTTTGTAACATCCCTCCTGTAAAATTATTGTTAAATGTGTAGCGCATACGATGAAGCAGCTGGGGGGGGTGTTGTTAGTCATGCTGGTGGGATGTCATACACAACCTCTGGGAATCCTTTTCCCCTTTTTCCAAAGTGTACCTGCTAATATCAACCCCTCTGAGGTGTTGCAATGCCTGATTAATTCTTCTTTGTAAGTCACCTTCCGATCTTCAGGAGATACAAAATACTAATTGCCAATGTGATAACAAGATGTTCAGATGCGAGGGGAAATGCGTGCATCTCTGCACCTCTTTGCTTAGTTGGATTTCCACTGTTCAATGAAAATCACCCATATGTGCTGGAGAAAGTACGAGTTTTCTCACTACAGATAACTCGCTCAGTCATTTTTGACATTTAGGAGAAACATTTCTTATTAATATTTCTTATCCTTATAATTTACTTTTTTTAATTAAACTGCAAGGCTCACCATTATCTAGACTGTGAGTTTATTTATTTTGTGATGGTAGATTCTTAAAATAGATTGTGTCCTTCCAACATCACTTTTCTTTTTCCACCCCTGCATACATAGTTCAGCTACTAGTTCTTGCACCAAAGTAATACCAACCCCATTTCACAGTTCAAGTTTGCTCCTCACTTCACCCAAAGGATTGAACTGTAATGCCTTACATCGTGGTATCAAAATAACTCATTGGTGGTCTTCAGAGATGGGTCCTGCTCAGTTTCTCCTTGACCTCTACAGCCTCAAGCATCTCTCACATCTAGTGAATATTGAATTATTTATACCAAATAAACGGCACTTCTAGGCTGGGTTGGGGGAGCTCTGCCTCCAAGGCAGCAGTCTGATAATCAGCATTCTTAGCTGCTTGGGGAGACCCAGATTTGTGTCTTTCTGCTGCCTGAATCAGGCTGGGTGTTTGAGCCTGACCCTTCCTTAGCTGTAACCACAGGGGATGCCCATCTCATGAGCAACTTCTGAAGGTCTCAGTTTCTCCCTGGAAAAAACCAGCAAAACCATTACATTCACCAAAACGTTACAAAAAAATAAAATCAAAAATATGAAAGAAAAGTCTGGAGGCTGACCTCACCGTGCTGAAGATTGTACAAACATGGAGCGAGAAGAAAGTCCCAGTGTCAAAGAGTTTGAGGTCTAAATAAATTCCCTAAACAGAAAGTGCTTCTTCAGCTGCCAGGCTGACCCAAACGCGCTGGGGCCGTGCTGCGTGTCCCGCCTTTCCCACGCCGCATTCCCATCAGGGCCCTGCCAGCATCCACACCTGCTCCCACACACATCGGTGCTTCCCAAGCAACCTGGCCGGGGTGGTATTTTTGTGTTTGCACAAAAAAAGAAGGCGAGCAATTACCAGGCCACGCCTCCACACACAACTTCTCATGCCTCTAAAGTTTCTAAAACTCTGAGTATCGGGTTCCCGAAATCACTGCTGCCCAGGAGGGAGGCGTTGCACCGGCTGCGGGGGTTTTGCTCTCGAGTCAGTGGGGTTGGGCTGCTTTATGCCACATATTACTTTTGGACTGTCATGTTATTCACACTTCTTTTATCACCTTCTAGCCTAGCTTTTAAAGAATATTTCTGTTTAGAAAAAAAATCTTGCTTTTGGGGGGGAATTAACTGTGGTGCTTTTTGGCTGCCTGTTCAGTGCAATGCCATGTCAGCGCTTTCTTTCTTTCGTTTATCTTTTTTTATCCATGTTCCAATGCAAACTGGCCCTTTCCTAGTAACAGCAATGGGCATCTGGGTTTCCATCTCTATGAACCCAGCAGTGTTGCTGCTCCAAGACGCAGCTGGTTGGAAACATATAGACAGCAAACATTTACATTCAGCATGTCTAACATCATCTGGGACTTAAACCCACAACATTGGTGATGCATAGAGATAGATATTTAGTCACATCAAAGCTATTTGCTAATTGCAGACACTTCATTCTTGTTTAATGTTTCATGTGCAAGATTAGTTGGTTGATTTAATTGGTTCAGCAAAACTTATGTTTTAAGGCAAAACATTAGTTAAGACATAATGTATTCCCCTATGGAAAATTCCCATAAAACTGAATACATCAGAAGTCAGTTTGTGCTTTGTAATTCTGTATTCGATTCTGTAGTCAGTCTGCCTACAGAACTGAATAGAAAACTACACTTTCCTATTGGAAAGTCAACCATTTATTAGCAATCCAGCAAGGTATTAAATCATGTAGGGTTGTTATAGGTTCAAAAAGCATAAAGTAGGGTTATAATTGTCTTCTACAGTCTGTTTTAGCTGGGTTTGCAATATATGAATGGGTTTGTAATAGAAATTGATACAGAAAAGGAATAAAAAGGGATGTCAGGGTGAAATGCATATAGTTCTTATCCATATATGTCCAGGATGGCATATCTACATGAATATATTGAATTTATGTGCAAATGTATCTGTACACATGTGTCTGTGTGCCACACGTATAATGTAAACATTTATATCATGTGTGTACACGTGTATTCCTATATTTATGTTTACATACAACCTAGAACCTGCTAGTGCAATACGGACTGCACAGGAGGTTAATTCAGGCACCTCTCGGTGACTCAGTATTTCCCCAGAAAACACCCCAAATATTTGCCAAGCTTTCCAGCAGCAGCACAGCAGCACTGCCCAACGTACCACCAGAGAGGAGCCAAATTTCAGATCCTGGTCCCACATGAGAGGGGACAAGCAATTTGACCCCAACACAGGAGTCAACCATGAGCACCACCAAGCACAGCTTAACTGCCCCAAAATGTTTTGAGATCTCCGTTATGAATTTTTTCCTGAAAAGCTTTAAGAGGTTTTGAACTCCGTTTGCTGCTAAAGGAACATTTCTGAAGCCCAAACACTCTGTATGTTTGCATGTCTGTATATGAATATTAAAATGTGGAGAACATGGACCACCAAAAGTTTGTTTAGCTTGAAGTTAGAGATTTGTTTTGCTTAGAATTTAGTCTCTTGATATTTGGCTGATCTCTTTGTACTGGCTTTTATCTTAATTGCTTTTTAAACTATAATTATGGTGCCACATCCACATGGCTATAACACCACTGTAGTTTAAGTTCAGTGTGTGTCTATTACGACTTCTATTTTTAAGTGTTGGGGTTTTTAATTCAGACATAAAATTTACATACTGCAGCCATGAAACTTGGCAAACAAAGTCTAAGTCAGGGAGAAAATCCTTTTTTACAATGTTTGAGAAAATAAAATAGTTTGCTGAATATTAAATTAGAGGCAAAAAATAATTAAATTAGTTCTCGCCAATGCTGCAATTATGAAAGAGGAAATATGTCCCATTTAAATATCTAGCTGAATTTTGCATGCCATTACCCCATAAATAGAGACTCACGCTTACGAGCATTTTAATGTGTGTATACCAAAGCCATATTGACACTGCAGACTATCATTACTCCTTAAGGAAATGTCATGGGCTTTCCTTTCTTATTTGAATGAGCTGTGAATTTATAATTCTCTCAGGCAGTTGGTTTTAATAAGGTATCGCTCGGTTATTCACATTTAAACCATTCTCTAAATACCCATTTGAAGACTAAACCACATCAATCCATTAGGCCAGTAACACAGCCCAGCTTTTAAAAAGTCCACGTAGGGCTGTTAGCATGGTGTCCTAACAACCCTAATCCCTCTCCCTGCAGAAACATTTCTTTTTCTTTCATCTGAGACTAACATTTGGGGGAAAGAAAAACGCAAGCCACTGTTTTGTAGCATCCCTTTCTCCACGGAAACATAGGCAAATAACATTAGGACTGTGACCGGCGTGGATGAAAGGGGGAGGCAGCGTATTTCACCTGCCCACTTCATCCTCTGTTATTAATCCCGCTGGTGCATATGCCATAGGATTTCTGCAGAGGTCTGGGGGTAAACTGAGGTTTATCCATCTATAGGGCTTAAGGGGGGTGTAGGTTCTTACCACCTTACCATGTGAGAATACTGCTCTATTATGCAAAACACTGTGCAGCATCGGACCTGGCTTTGAGATGATCGTCTACGTACGAGCACACTTAATATTGCCTTTCCATGGGTGAGCATGCTCCTGCCACAGTTTTCCTGAAAAGGGGGGATCTGCTGGGCTCATGTCATCTTAGGGGCCAGATCAGTTTTGAGCAAACAAAAGCTATTCTTATTTTTAGTCTTCTCACTGCACTAATTTAAGGTTATTCTACGAGGTCCAAAGGTTACAGACAAGCTCCCTGGTAGAGCATTTTTTTGCTTAAACCATGTTAAAAAGGCATGACAACAAATATTGCAGAATGCACAAGTGAATGAGAAAACTCTTGTTGCGCGCAATCTGTTCCGAGTGAGATGAGAACAAATATATCACCGCTTTGTTTTCCTTCCATCAGAAAATTACTCTGAGCAGCTATTTACTCCCCCAGCCATTATTTTCTGATCCTTTTCTGTGTAAATAACGTGACTTTCTGGAAAGGGAAAAGGTGCCTTTCCTGGAAACGCAGCTCACGGCAGAGTGAAAAACTCCCCTCCCGACCCCCCCATCGCTGGAGACACTTTCCCCAACTCCTCGCGCTGCCGAAACAGCAGATGACGAAGACCTGAAACCTTCACAACAATATATTTCTCGAGACCGCTGCTGCTCCATAACTCTCCCAGCCATTTCCAGCCCCGCGATATTCCCCCCCCCAGCACCTCCTTTGTGCTCCATTCAAGGTTTTTCTGAAGTGAGACAATCTTTCCCATTTTTTTGTCTTCTGTCTGCATCAAAGTTAGGACTTTGTTAGGGATTCTTGCTATCGGCATCTGTTACCTCTTTTTCTCAGGGGCTAAGGAGGAGGCTGCTGTATGGCTGAAAAAGGCTCTCATTCAGCCTGCAATTGCTTCTCTTTGCTTTCCTGTCACACTGTCAACCTCAATCAGAAGGCAATGAAAGTGATACAGAAGCAAAGCTTTGCTGCCTCCTCCTAGAACAAAGAGCGTCCCATAGCCTAGTACAGATTTCACATCCAATTTAACTCTTTGGAAAAGGATTTCAGGAAATACATAGTCAAGAGTTGAAAAAATGGAGTTGGGTCTACTATAAAGGCTAAAAGTATTATCCTGGCTTAGATAAGCTACAAAGATAGGTTGATACTATTTTCTAGCATAAACCACATTAGCTGGCATTACACATTGAGCTTTCTTTACTCGTTAAGTTGCAAGGAGATTTGAGAGGAATTTAGCAGCTACATAAAATGACTCTTTCATGATTCTAGCTTTAACAGTCATTTTAGTTGTACAAGGTGCATGAATAGCAAGGACCTAAATCATGTTGTTTAACAAATCTGGTATTAGAGGGTTAGTCTCAGTTTACTTATTAAGAATTTAGTTGAGTAAAGGATTTTAGGACTCAGTTCTTTGTGTGGATGACAATGAAACAGGCCAGTACTTGTATTTTTGGGAACCTAAATCAGCTACACATGTTTGAACTATGCTTTTGGGCCTATAATTGCTCTTTTGCATGGAGAATATTTTTCTGTTTGGATTCACACTAAAAATAAGGCTCACTGGGCAGGTTGTAGAGTAGTGAGGTATTTCACTGGGTTATCTCAAGGCAACATTTCCCAAATTTACAATAAGCTTAAGGTTCACCTATTCTCCTTTGCCTGCAAATACAGAGCCTCCTGCACAATGATAAACTTTTTTTTACACTGGTCCTACTGGGGAAAAAAAAAAAAAAAGATTTGTTATTTCAGTGCATTTTTTGTCATTAAAAGTGGTCTTCCTTTACAGAGGCAAGGTCCACTCTAAACACTGATATTACCACTTTCTTGAAGGCAGTACAGACAACCTTGATCAGCGTGTCTTAGCATAAAAACACCACTGCTAATAACACAGTCCAGAGCAAGTTTTAATGAACTCAGACTGAAAAAAACCCCTACTTTCCTAGCTAATGAAACATTTTTGCTGCAAAAAGGCAGGAAGGGAAACTGCCTTTCTATATTTCCATATAAAAATGGCTCAGCGTGTTCTCTGCTTCTGCAGCTCTGCAATAAGTAAAATGTTTAAGGAATGCTGACATCTCCTC